>NC_136913.1:43813259-48613259 GCF_949752795.1 Hyperoodon ampullatus | reverse complement strand
GGTATAGTGTACCATTTGTGGGGAGAAAACCCAAATAATTAGTATATAAATAGAAACAAATCTGGAAGAATGTATATCAAAACGTTAATAGTGGTTATTTCTGGGGCATGAGATAAGGGTGGCCTTTCATTAGTATGTTACATATTTCTGCATAATTTGAAATTTCACAACTACAACACGTTACTTTTGCAATAAGCAATATATATATATATTTATATATATATATAAACATATTCAATGAATGAATCGCTTTGAGACGGTGGTTTTGGTTTGGAATGGCTTCAGACCGAGCCTGGTACAGTGGCATAAACACGGGCTTCGGCGTCAGACAGCCCTGAGCGGGGCCCCATTGCCCCACCCCCGAGGAAGGAGAAGGGGGGTGGCAGGGGGCTGCGGAAAGGGGCTGGGCTGGGCTGGGCTGGCTGCAGCTCTAGTCCAGGAGGCTGAGACTTCGAGAGAGACTGAGAGAGGGCAGACGAATTCCGGACTCGCTAGAGGACAAGGTGAGGGACGTTGAGATTGGGGTTTCCAGACAGTGGTTCCAGTCCCCTCGAACCTAGAGCCAGGCAGGTGGTCAATTTTTACTGCACCACTGCAGCTAGGGGAGAGGTTACTCGGAGTGGGATGTAGGCAACGAAGAAGACCAAGAGAGTAGTAGGCTGTATGGACTGGAGAGCAGAGGCTAGTTGAGGAAGAGGGGGAGAAAAACTGGGAACCGGGCGTGTTGAGTGGTGGACGGAGAATATGAGGGGGAAGGGGAATACTGAGGGGAAGTGGAAATTCAGAGAAGAAAACAGGGGATGTAGAGAAGGGTTAAGGAATACTGGGGGAGGGGGTGCAATGGTAGCATGAAGGAGGATGTAAGGAATGGGAATACGGAATTCTGTGGGGTAAATAGGAACGGCGATGGAGAAATAGGGAGCAGGGAGCAACGCAGAGGGAATACGGAGTAGTACGGAGTGGGGGATAAGGAATGAGGAGCGGGCGGGGGGAAGGGCAGACTGGCTGGGACGGAGGCCCCCTAGGGAGGCGGAAAGGGGCGGGGCCACTTCCGGCCTGGCGGGGGGAGGGCAGTCTGAGTTTATGAGGGGCTCAGAGGGAGTGGACGAACTCAGGAGTAGTAGAAGGACGAGGTGAGCAGAGGGGCCCAGCTCTGGATCCGAGCCCGGGAGGGGTCGGCCCCACCCTCTGGGATCTGGAGAAATCCTGCTCTAAGGACCGGATCGTACCGGATCCATCCGGCCGGGAAGGGAGGGGACAGGACCCTGTTTGGCTGGGCCCAAGATGGAATCACTAGCTAAATACTGATTTGAGGAGGGGGGTGTATTAGGGAAAGGGCGGAACCAAGATGCGCTTGGCCCCTGTTTGGAGGGGGGCGTATTATGAAAAAGGGCGGGACCGGACGGTGCTGTGGACTTGGGCTGGATGTCAGTAGGGGAGGGGCCTGGACCACCAGACGCTGCGACAATTTGAGAGCGAGGCTTGTTGGGGAGGGGGCGGGACCGAATGGTACTACGAACTTGGAGAGGGGCGTGTTGGAAAAAGGTACTGGACTGAGTCTCTATTACGCATGCGCACTATGGATCGCTGGAAAGGGGCGTGTAATGAAAGGCCAGCTTGGAGACAAGCCAGCTGCCGAATGCGCATGTGCACGTTGGACATCAAAGAAAGAGCTTCTGCTGGGAAAGCGGGCGGGGCTGAGATGGGCCCTGCAACGGATGCGCATGCGCACTGTCGACTTGCGGCTGGGGGTGGGTGTGCACTGGGAAAAGGGGCGGGGTCCTCAGAGCTGCCGCGCTGGCACATCTTCCTGGAGTAGGGGAGGGTACGGCTGCAGAGAATTGAGATCTAGGCGCTCTGGATTACTGAATTTGAGAACGGAGTCCTTGGGGGGGTGGGGGGAGGGTTTGGGATTGGGACCCTAGGGAAGGTGGGTATCAGCCTCCAGGCAGAGCGGGAGAGAGGACGTTAAGTGAGCTCGCCTCTTGACCCAGGCCTTTTCTCCTTCAGGCTCAGCTCTTGCCAGGCCAACTTGAGACATGTCTGACACAAGCGAGAGTGGTACGGGTCCGACCCCCTTCCAGGTAAGCCCTGCTTCCGCCCTCTCCCTAGCTGCTTTTGCTCTCCAGCCCCTGTTGCTGCCGCAAATCTCTTGGCACCTCCCCTCCCATCCCAGCCCTTCTCCATCTACCTCCCTGCTTTGTTGCCGCCTCCCTCCCCCAAGTAGGGGGAGGGGGGAGGGGAGGAAGGAGGGAGGAAGAAAGGCGGGAGGGAGGGTAGGCCCGCCCCTCTTCTGCTCAGAGGAAAGGGGGGCCTTGTTGGGCTGAGGTGGTCAGAGCGCACTGCAAGTAGGAGTTACTATAGGTCAGAGAAGTGAGGCCCTGGAATTTTGGGGCCATTTGCCTAGTTGGGGGTGGGGAGAAGGTCTGTGAGCTTCCCTGCTTCCTCTTGCAGGCTGAAGCTTCAGAAGAGGACCGTGGCTTGAAGATGCAGACCCTATTGACAGTGACCCAGAACTTGGAGGTCTCAGAGGCACCGAAGGCCTCAAAGGCACCAGAGGTCTCAAAGGCCACGAAGGTCTCAAATGCTGCAGGAGTTTCAAAGACCACAGAGGTCTCAAAGGCCACAGAGGCTCAGGAGGTATCTGCCACTCAGGCCTCAGCTACCACTAAGCTGACTGATACCCCGGTTCTGGCAGCTGAAACGAAGAATCCGGCAGCTGACACCAAGATGCAGAATACTGACCCTCAGGCTGTGACAGTGCCTGCTACTGAGACCAAAAAGGTCAGCTGTGGGGCTGATACGAAGGTCAATACAAAGACCCTGGAGACTGAGGCTGCTGCCTCTCAGGCTCTGGCAGATGAACCTGAGCCTGAGGGTGCAGCTGCACAGGCTCAGGAGAATCAGGATACTCGGCCCAAGGTCAAGGCCAAGAAAGCCCGAAAGGTAAGACCCTTGCCTTTCTGTTTCTCTCAGTTGGTTCATGGTTCTGTAAACCTTTAGAAAGTTCCCTCTGCTCATCAAGGCTGTGGCGGGACACTAAGAGAAATGTGATATAATTCCTGTTTTCAGAAAGCTCACAGACTGGTGGGCACATGAGACAGGAATACGAACAGCTGCAATCTGAACAAAATGCAGTTTATATTTACATAGTAGCTACCATATGTCAGGCCTTGAGCTAGGCACATTCACACAGGTTATCTCATTAAATCCTGAAAGTAATCTAGTTTTGTAGAGAAGGAAGCTGAGTCCCAGAGAGGTGGAGTGACATGTCCAGGGTGGTATAAGCGGAGCCAGTGGTGCACACAGGAGGAGGAGAAGCCTCAGGCCCCACCCTTGGGTTGCTCCTGGCCTGGTGGGAAGATGAAACTTCTGCTTGGAAAACAGTGAAAGACAAATCCAAGACTCAGGCTGTTACTACAAGGGTGGGATTAGAGGGGACTTCAGGAAGGGAGAAGATGAGGAAAAAGGACCATCTGCATCATCTGGCAATGTTGTGCTTGCTCTCCATTGATGCAGGTGAAGCATCTGAATGGGGAAGAGGATGGCAGCAGTGATCAGAGTCAGGCTTCTGGAACCACGGGCGGCCGAAGGATCTCAAAGGCCCTAATGGCCTCAATGGCCCGCAGGGCTTCAAGGGGCCCCATAGCCTTTTGGGCCCGCAGGGCATCAAGGACTCGGTTGGCTGCTTGGGCCCGGAGAGCTTTGCTTTCACTGAGGTCACCTAAGGCCCGTAGGGGCAAGGCTCGCCGCAGAGCCGCCAAGCTCCAGTCATCCCAAGAGCCTGAAACACCACCACCTCGGGATGTAGCCCTTTTGCAAGGGAGGGTAAGAAACCTGTCCTCTGGATTCAGCGTTATTCACTGCTTTGCCTGCCCTCTTCTCTGCCATCCTCTCAAGTCTTCTGCAAGCATGTTTTGATCGTTCCATCTTTTCCTCCTCTCCCAGGCCAATGATTTGGTGAAGTACCTGTTGGTTAAAGACCAGACGAAGATTCCCATCAAACGCTCAGGTAGAGTTCTACTGACCCTCCCTTCCCCCAGCTCTGTTCTCCATTGCCCTCTCCCCCATGTGCTGAGGCATTTCTTGCTCTCCTGCTCCCACTTATGTCCTCCTAAAGTTCTAATTTGGCAGTAGTAGTATCTCTGTTCATTAGCTCAGAACCTGTTTGTGCCACCCACAGCAGGGTTGGTAAAGGGTCTTTAGTTTCGGTATGGGGGCCACGCGGCTCCACTTCCGCCCAGGTGCTCGCAACACTCTCCCCTTGCAGACATGCTGAAGGACATCATCAAAGAATACACTGATGTGTACCCTGAAATCATTGAACGAGCAGGCTATTCCTTGGAGAAGGTGAAGGGGCAGACCTGGGGGATGGGTGCAATGGGGTAGCCTTGAATCAAACAAAGGTGTACATGTCTCTTCTGGGGGGTACCACAGAGAGTAATCCAGCCCCATCACTGTGCAGATGGGCAGACAGTGGCCTAGCAAGGGGCATAGACTAGCTTGAGGTCACACAGCAAGTCAGTGGTAAAATCACAGCTAGGACCCAAGCCACCCAGCTTAGTCCTGACTTCTGCCCACTGCTGGACATGTCCTATAATGTACTTCAGATGCTCTCTCTCCCTTTCATTCCCCACTCTCTGGCTGCCTAGATTCTCACTAATCACAAAGATGATGTTGATTAAAAATAATGCATTTGTTGCCTGTTTGCAGTATGCTGGCCACTCAGCTAAGTGCTTCAAGTGCATTATCTCACTGATGTTTCTCTCTCTCTCTCTCTCTCTCACACACACACACACACACACACACACACACACACACCCCTAGGCACAGGGGGAGCTGTGGGATGCCCAGGAAGCTGAATTCTGTGATCTCACAAGTTGTTTTCCACATCCGCAGGTATTTGGGATCCAATTAAAGGAAATTGATAAGAATGACCACTTGTACATTCTTCTCAGCACCTTAGAGCCCACTGATGCAGGCATACTAGGAACGTAAGCTGGGAAAGGGCTGGGGTGGGAGGGAGGCTTCTGCTTTTGTCCGTGGTACTACTCCATCCCTGTCCTCTCCCCACATCCCCTTAGGAAGTCAAGAAAGACAGAGCCTAAAAACCCCTATTCCAGCTCCTGCACGTAGTTGGAGCCCTGCATACAATAGTGATACCTGGTTATGATTGACTGGAGGGTGTAGAAGCCTGGGGCAGGGCACTCCTACTGTCAGGTTTTCTGTTTCTCCAGAAGCTTCCCAGGAAAGCAGGCCTGTCATTGCTTATCTCTTCCTGTTGGCCTTGGTAGAATGGTTCTCACAGGAGGGCTTCCTGGTATGAGTGGCTCATGATGCTTGAAGGGCAGGAACATCAGTGGGGCCATGCCTAGAATTCTCTTGGAGCTGAGGGGTCTGGGAGAGCAAGAAGGGACTCACATTGGCTGGATGTCCGGGTTGTACTGGGTTGACAAATACAAGTACAATTCTATCCTCTCAGCAACCTGGGGAGAGGAGAATGTGATTTTCCCATTTTATGAATAGGAGAGTCTAAGTGCCTTGCCCAGGGTCACATAGAGCTTGAAGCATAGACTGGGCAGAATTCTCTCATATCTGAAGAATCTGGGAGAAGCTAGCCTAGTGAGCTGGCTGGTGTTTTTTTTTTTGCAGATTGCTGCTGGATATAAACCTTCTCTCTGTCCCATTATTCCCCTAGGACCAAGGACTCACCAAAGCTGGGTCTCCTCATGGTGCTTCTTAGCATCATCTTCATGAATGGAAATAGGTCCAGTGAGGGTGAGTGGCTGGGCTGGCAGCTGAATGGGGGTCATGGTCGGAATTCCACATGTTCATTTTCTATCCCTGTTTCCTTTTGCCTCCCCTTGCAGCTGTCATCTGGGAGGTGCTGCGCAAGTTGGGGCTGCGCCCTGGGTATGACTGGGCTCTGTCAGTGCTTGCTGTCTGTTTTGTCCTTTGGCAAAAGAAGATGGTCCCAGGATTGCCTCAGCCTGGTGGTCTGGTGGAGTGGGCAGGGTTGCTGGACTGGGTAGAGGGTCCAGGGTTCTGACCTGGGTGGATGGGGAAATGGTCCTGAACTCTGCTGTCTGTCTCACTGACTCTTGGGCTTCTGTGGAGCTTCCATCTTATGTTGGAAGCCTCTTTTCCATGTTGGAAATGTCTCTGCCCACATCTGGGAAGTGCAACAGCCCCGATTATATTTATCTATGTATGTAATTATGTATGTATGTATGTATGTATTTTATCATTTTCTGCTGTCAGGATACATCATTCGCTTTTTGGGGATGTGAAGAAGCTCATTACTGATGAGTTTGTGAAGCAGAAGTAAGTGTCTGTTTAGTGTTCCTGTGTTCCATGCATTTTGCCTGTCTTAGAACTGAGTAATAAAGCTGTGGTGCACGTGCGTGTGTATATGTGTGCGTATGCAGGTGGTAGTTTATTCCTGAGGTGGTGGCAGAGAACAGAAGCACACATTTCCTGACCTACTTGTACTCTCACATATGCCTTTGGAACAATTCTTCAAGGGAGGGATTGTCATCACCAGTATTGTACGCGTGAGGAAACTGAAGCTGAGAGGTGAAGTAATTTGCTCAGGGTTATTATACAGGTAGCAAACGGAAAAGTTGTATTTAGATCCTGGCCCCAATACCTTGGTTCTTTTTTACTATGCTAGCTAAGGCTTCATAGAAATTAATCTCCATAAAGAAATGCCATAGAATGGTAGCTTTAAGCAACCAGGTACTGTGCTGGGGTCTTGACTAATACATCTCATTTCATTTTCATAACTACCCTGCAGAATAGCTGCTGTCACCTCATCCCCTGTATCAGTTGAGGAGCCTAGGGCTCGGAGAGTGGAAGTCTGAGCATGGCCCCGGCTGGTAAAGGATCCATTTGGACCTGAAGCCCAGACCTCCTGACTTTTCTGGCCAGGGCCCACCCTATTCTTGGTCCTTGGAGAAAATGTGTGCACTCATACAGGTGTACCAGCACACACCTGTGGGCTCACACACAAATGGTCGAGAGTATGCATGGAGTCCACTGCTCTTGGTTGACCGTTTCTTCCCGTACAGTCATTTTCTAGGGTGGACTGTCCCAGGGTTCAGCCAGGCCACAGACGAGCCCCATGGTGGGGTGTGCTCAGAGCAGGGGGCCTGAAGAAATGGCTCCTCTGTTTACAACACACCCAACAGGAACCTGGGTTATTGTGACAAGGGGCACAAAACTCGTGGCCTTCCTATGAACAAATACCCTACACGTGCCCCCTGCACCTCCACGTGGCTGCTGGGCAGGACCAGTGAGATAGGGCTGAATATTGGGAGAAAAGCTGCAGTATTTAGTGGGGGAGTTTGCCACCTAAATGCATGAGTGGGCCATGAGTGGTCTTACAGACATAAAGGCTTTGAACCTCTCTTTTCAAGGTACCTGGACTATGCCAGAGTCCCTAATAGCAATCCGCCTGAGTATGAGTTCTTCTGGGGCCTGCGCTCTTACTATGAGACCAGCAAGATGAAAGTCCTCAAGTTTGCCTGCAAGGTAATTGGAGAGCTGTCCAAGCCTGGCATACCAAGAGCATGGGGTGCCACTGTTTAGGGTAGGCTGTGTGCAGAGCAGCCTGCGGCTCATGCATGAACATTCTGAAGCCTGTATTAATGTGCAAACACTCTATCTGAATAGTTTAATCCTTACAACTGACATGTCATTGCCTTACTGCAGATGAGAAAACTCAGGCTCAGAGAGGTTGTCAAGTGTTATGTCCAAGGTCACAGAGATAGTAAGTGTCAGAGCAGGGATGGAATATTAGGTGTATAATTACTAGTAGTATTTATTGTATTACTATAATTTGCATCCTGTAGGTGCTCAGTGTTCAGATTCTGATCCTTCAGATGGTTGTTATTCCTGTTTCAGGTACAAAAGAAGGATCCCAAGGAATGGGCAGCTCAGTACCGAGAGGCAATGGAAGCAGATATGAAGGCTGCAGCTGAGGCTGCAGCTGAAGCCAAGGCAAGAGCTGAGATTAGAGCTCGGATGGGCATTGGGCTCGGCTCTGAGAATGCTGCTGGGCCCTGCAACTGGGACGAAGCTGATATTGGACCCTGGGCCAAAGCCCGGATCCAGACGGGAGCTGAAGCTAAAGCCAAAGCCCAGGAGAGTGGTGGTGCCAGCGCTGGTGCCAGTGCCAGTGGCAGCTTTGGTGCTAGCACCAGCCTGACAGCCACTCTCACGTTTGGGCTCTTCGCGGGCCTTGGTGGAGCTGGTGCCAGCACCAGTGGCAGCTCTGGTGCCTGTGGTTTCTCCTACAAGTGAGATTTCAGGTATCTATTTAGACTTGGGGGCAGGCGGGCCTCATGGGAATGGGATGAGGAGCTGGGTGGTTATAGGAAGGCCAAGGTTGGAGGACCACATGGAGAGTGTGAGAAAACACTACTTTTGGCATTTTATTCCTTCTTTTTTGGTGGATATCAATTGACTTTTTGATTTTCTTTTACTTGTGTTTTCAGATATTCCTAATCCCAGCAGTCTTTCTCTTCGAGCCAGGGTGCATCCTCAGAAACCTACTCAACACAGCACTCTAGGCAGCCACTATCAATCAATTGAAATTGACACTCTACATTAAATCTATTTGCCATTTCTGAGTTTATTGCTTTTTTTGGTGGGCTGTCACATTTTGGTATCACATTTTAAAATGAATTGGGAAAGTTTCCACCTCAGTCTGTGCTTAGCTTTAGGTGACATTGTCAAATAGAGTAAAATTAGAGCAAAATTAGCATGTCTCTCTAGGATAGGTTGGGCCCCATCTCTAGCCTATAGAGCAGGCAGGATTGCAGTGGTGTGAGGAGTCGTGGGGATTATAGGCATAGAGGACACACTTTGAAGAAGAGCCCTGAGGTGGGAAAGTCTGGAGCAGAAAAATAGAGGAGATTGAACATCAAGTATAGACTCTCCTTTTGAGAAATTTGCGTAAGACAAGAAGGAAGGAGAGGGAGGTAGCTAAAGGGAGATACAGGAACAAGTAGGGATTTTCTTGGGAAAAGAGAGAGAGACTTGAGCAGGCAGGAGCCAAAAGACAGGGAGATGTTGAAGGCTGGCTCGTGCAGCCCAATCCCTGAGGAGGTGGGTGGGGAGGACCTGTGGGAAGGGACTGTACAGAAAGGACTTGGAGAGGGGACTGTGGAAGGATGTTAGGCAGTGGGGAAGCCCCAGTAGAGCATGAAGCCTATGGTTTTTGGGAGACCCCTTCCCCGTGGCAAGGTGCTCAGTAATCTTGTAGGAATCAAGATGAGTGTTAGTTTATTCCAAGGTTTTCGTTCTGTTGTTTGGTTGTGGAATAAGGACAAGACCAAGGGCAGTGAGTGTCTGTCTGAATCTTCGTTACTGTATCCACAGTGACACATAGTAGGTTCACAGAATGGTGGAAGAGATGGACCATGGGAACCAGGCAGGCTTGGTGAGGAAGATGAGGAGATTGTGTGACAGACTGGGAGACAATGCAGGGGTTTGTGGACAGGAGTCTCTGAAGTCTGAACAAGGCAGAACATTAAGTGAATATACTAAATGCCTGCTACATGCCATGTTCTAGGTGTCTGGGAAGGAATGTTGAGAGAACTGGCAGGATAAACTGGGGCACTAGTCAGATGGTCAGACAATGGGATGATTATATTTAAGAAGACAGCAGAGAGAACTCTGGGTGATGAGAAGGTCCAAGGAGTAGGTGGTTAAACGGGAGAGAAGGTGATGGTTCCTAGACATGAGGGGTCAATGGCCTGGGAAGATGGGGTATTGGTTGGGTTATCCATTTGGACTGTGAAATCACCCAAGATGGAGGCAGGAGTTGGGGTAGGGAAGAGCACTGTGAGGCAAGTGCCAAAGTCCCTTCGTGTAGTTGAAGATGTCCTCCCAGCTCCAGTGCCCACTAAGGCATGCGGCCCGCAGGCAATCAGAGATCCACCTTTGTCCTGTTTTAGGGAGTATTTCCCTCGACCTTTCTTTCCAGGAAGCTCATCATCTAATTGCCACATTACCAGATTCCTTATCTGGGACAGAGTCTTGCAGACAATGAGGCTCTAGTAACAGCTGCCTTTCCCCTCCTGTAGACTGTAAGCAGTAAAGGAACAAGGTTTGCTGCTTAGGGAACAGGATCTAAAAAAGAAAAAGCTGCACCTGGAGCAAGGTAGTTCCTTGCCTGTGGTCATGGATTGAGACCTGCTTTTGCTGCCGAGGTTGTTCTTCACTGGAAGCAAAGTTTCTTCCATTAATTCCATAGGCCATGGTTCCCTCGGGGTGGATAGTACCTGGGAGAGGTAAACAAGGCCAGAGGCAGCTTAGACCTAGGAAGGACTCTCTAGTGGGTGGGCACCACGTCCGGGGCCCTCTCAGACTTCCAGGTGATGTCCATCTGAAAATGGAATGGGTTGGGGGGTGATGGTGAGGGGTAGCAAGGAACTTGGGGACTATGATTCTAATAAAAATTGAGTTCAGAGTGCTTGATAGAGATAAGGGTGAATCATAGTCATGAAGAACTCTGACCTTCCCACTTACCTTCCCTCTGCAGACCACTAGGTTTGCAGGGCTTCCTACCTCTTCTCCTTTCCTACAAGGCTTAGACTTGGACAGGACAAGTGATGGACTTTTTCTCACTACCCAAGTGTAAGGACTGAAGGCATGTGAGGCAGGGAGGACGAGATCAAGTCCAGTTCCAGGCAAGTGGGGAGTGGCCAGAGCTAGGAAGAGGGAGTGCCAGGGGAAATGGGGATAGACCCTGGTTCATGTTTTTTGTCAGCTTGGAGGTCACTATTACAATGAAAGAACTCCCACAGTATATCATTAATTCCAGATAATTCTAGAATGTATCATATATCCTCCATTTGGCTAGGAGTGGGAAAAGCCTCTAGAGCAGTTTATCTATTTTTTATTATCACCCCTCAAGAAGCCTATTTAGACATTTTTGTCCTAATTGCTACCCCCCATGAAATTTGAGTACCACAGATATACTGTATATCTATTTAATAACTATGTACATTTGCACTTTATACATAAGCTATTTTATTCAATACAGGGTTTATAATGACTAAATAAAATGTTTAAAAGTTTAACAATTTGTAAAAGCTATGAACATTTAACTATTTGCTGAGCAACTTTAAATGTAACCTATTTACACTGTAAGGTATCAGAGTACATATGTAAATTAGAAATTTATATAACTGATGATATTAGCAGTGTAATCAAAATTTTAAAATACTATTCAAACTTATTTTTTCAGCAGAAGTAAAACAGATGAAGTTTTAAATTAATTTCTTAAAAATTATTTTTAGTGTAATTAACTTTTAAGTGTTGCTTGATATGAGAAAACTTTTAACTAGCTGCTGGATATTCATTCAGGTATCATCAACATTTTTCTTTTCAGTACTTGGCATAATTAATGATAGATTGAATAACTTTTGTAGAATTAAATGAAAGCCATTTTTCTTTAATTCTCAAAGCCCAAACAACACACAGAGCCACTGAGGATCAAACATAAAGGCAGTCAATGGCAGCCAAAAGGCACAAGCAGGTCACTTCTGCAAGAATGAGCAATAGATTGAAAGTCTTCCAATCATAGTCATCTATTTGCCATGGTTTTGGAGTGTTGATCTTGCATACATTTTGTGTATTTTCCTCATTGTTGCTCATGTGAAACCCAAGAAAACCCAGTAACAGAAATTAAATATTAAAGAGTAAGATTCCTCAGGTAGGGCTGAGCTTTAGAGGGCCAAAAACTATTATAATTTTTGTGAAAGTTTTTTTGTGATTTTTGTCCCCCACAAGGACCAATTTTCACTCCCTTGTGGGGTGATTACCCACCATCCTATCTGCTCTTTACCCCTGCATTGAGAATAGAAACCCTACAGCAACATTTCACCTGGACTGAATAAAACAAGGTAGAATGAATGCTGAGTTGGGTGCGGGGAAGAAGAGAGAGAGAGAGGGAGGGAGAATGAGAGGAAGAAAAGAAAGGAAGGGAGGGAGGGAGGAAAAGAAAACAAGAAATATCTACTAGAGACCAACCATTTGTGAAAACAAAATGGATAACAATATTTTTCTCCAAACTTACACTTTCAAAAATGCTTTGGTCCAACATAATACTATTAATCCATGTACAATTGCCATTCATCCCTTCAAAAGGAGATCACCCCAAATCTTATTACCTACTATCTCCAGCCTCCAGTCTAGGAATTTTTGGGTGATGTCCTTTCCTTTTCTACCTGCCTTGCAACCCATTCTAGATATGCTACAAGCTATGAACTAGGTTGTACATTGAACCACCATGTCCTGTGAGTGTATGGGTATTGTATCTTTTGGATAATCTTTGGATCATCACTGTGTATGATGTGGATGAAGGTACTAAGGGGATTTCCTGGGACTCATATACTCATATATAGAGGGTAGATTAAGCCCTGCTCCAGTGGGTCCAGCAATCCTGAACTGCAAGTTGTGCGTTATGCTCCTGAGACGCTAGAGGTTGCCTCCACAATGACTGTGTGGAATCTGAGCTCTTGGAGGTCCTACCTGTATTGGCTGGCTATAATATGCATTGACCTTTTGCCACTGGACATGGCAGTGGTAGGGTCATGCAGTGAATCTCCTGAGTTCCAAACATGCTCTTCCTTACCCCATTGTGTAGCAGAGAGATTCCCTTATTCCCCTTGATAGTTGGGACCACTCATCCCAGCCACATAGTAAACACCCTTTTTTTTTGGCTATTGGTTCAATGTCATGAGGAGCTCCAAATGGCCAGGTGGAAGTCTCAACTTCCTGTGAATCAAAATTTTGCAATTGTTTCACTAAGTGAAGTGATGAGAGGTTCCATTCCCATTTCCACCCTTTGGTTTCTAGACCTGTGTATTCTGTTTATGGGAGAAAGAGCATCATATATTGGTCGTTGATTCACAGAATACACTGAATTCTGCAGGATGGCCCCCAGACCTCACAAAGTGTTGTTTCCTAACTGTCACCAAAACTAAATCTTCCATAGACCATCCCACACTTCTGCAAAGGCGGTTGCTTATGGGTGATTGCCCATCATCGTTAGACCATTTGTTTTACCTCTTTCACCGTGAAATGTGTTCCTTGACCAGAAAAAAAATATTGTATGGGATATCTCAATGATGTACAAACTGTGTAAAGTAATTAGAAAATCCAAGGATGGTGGTGCTGGTAAAAGCACCAGGGAAGGCAAATCCATTCCAGAATATGTGATTATTTCCATAAGGATAAATTGATGCCCACTCCCTGATGGAATAGGTCCAATGTAATCCCTCTGTCATCCAAGGATTTGTTGGTCTCCCCAGGAAATGGTGACATATTGGGGTTTCTGCTGTTGAGAAATTGGGCATTCAACAGTGTTGGTAGCCAAGTCAACCCATGTGATGGTAAATCCATGTCAAATCCCTGCATAACATCCATCCCTTCTACAATGGCAGTTTTGTTCACTGGCTCATCTAACAAGCACTAGAATGTCTAGAGAAAGAGGCTGACAGATTTCCACAGGCTGGGTCATCATGCTCCCTTTTGTAAGCATTCACATGAGACACAAATATTCTCACACTCAGCCCATTCCGAGAGATCCGTTCACTTACTCCTCATATATACGTACGCAAAGCAATTAGACTGTGCCTTACATGTAATAAGTGCTCTCTAAGTATTTTGCTGCCTTTTTGTTATTGCTCAGTTCTCCATTCTTGTTCCTTCCCAGTGTCTGACCATCTGACCATCTGACAAGACTGTTAATTGGCATTGATCAGTGTGCTGGCCAGGTCACTTTCTGAATTAAGAGATCAACCAGATGCACAGCTCCGAGTTTTGCCTCCTAGGAGAATTTCCCTTCCTTACTTCCCATCAGGGTCACATCTAAGTGGGGCTTAGTTCCTACTTATCATACAGCATCATCTGCAAACCATGCTCCTAGGTTTTTTCTTCTTTAGTGAGCTGGTTATTGGGAACTCACCACAAGGGCCTAGAAGTGAGCTCAGGGAGAGCAAGCAGTGTGGCACGAGTAGGGACTATGGGAGTTTGCACCTCCTATAACTCACTTTTGCTTTCAGGACCTGCTCCAGACTGACTTTGTTTATACCTCTACTCTTTGGTGATGGAGTGTTGTTATTGCCTGTCCAAATTTATGACTTGGCGGATCAGATGGCACCAAGCCTAGGATGGGCAGCTCAGTTTGCGTGGTCACTTGGGGTCCCATGGTTAGGTGTTCAAACTCTACCAGAGCCAGTGATTTAACTTTGTTAACTCAATCATCAGGTGCCAGGAGCTGTTTCTCAAAAGGAGGGTAATTATTTGACAAAGAGCAGGGCTTATGCTCCAAAACTCTAGAGACTTGTGCTTTGATTCTCTGCTTGGGGCTGGTCACAGGCCCCACGCAGCATCCCAATCTGTCACAGACGCTCACTCAACTCACTCAAACATTTACTCGTTCATTCAACAAACCTCTGCTAGTGACTACAGTGTTCATGGCCCGTGCTGAGTACTAGGGTGGCCTGTTCTCAAGAACAGTGAGGGAAACAGTGACAGCACCAAAAGGAACCACTTGGGTTTGTGGGAGCCCAGAGGAGCAAGTGATTCACCCTTCTTCTGCATATAAGTGTGTTATTAATCACAGATGTTGTGTGAGGAACATCTGCACAAATGTACAGTTACAGGCACACATTTTCATGTACAAATATAGGCATTGTGTACACGCATTCTAATTATGGAATATGAGTCAGCAGTCAGTGTGCTCTGGTGGAAGGAGTCCTGACTGGGAGACAGGCGACGAGGGTTAAACTACCCCAGCTCCCTCACAGGGTCCCCGTGTGGCCTGGGGCATGTCTCTGGCCCTCTCTGGCTTCATGCCTGCTGCCTGTAACATGCGAACAGCATTAGCTCACCCAACCTGGTCTTCGGGAGCATCACATTAGATAGTAGACGGGGAGCATCCAGAGTACTTTGTGCCCCAGGAGACTTATGTCTTCGCTAATTTATCTTCAGTTTACCGATTGAGTAAGCCATCTGCTTTTTGATGGCATTCTGACTGATGAAGAGAGTAAATGGGAAGGAAAAGGGGAATGAGTGAATGTGTGAGTAAGGAAAGAGTGGGTGAATGTAATGTGAGCAAATGCATGAATGAATCAGTAAATGTGAATGAGTGAATGACTGAATGAGTTGATCAGTAACCTTTTCCTATTTATTCTACTAAGGGATTCAGAGCCCACAGTTGCTTTCCTCTGGAATCACCACTGAGAATGGAAGGGCAATGGGAGGACAGTGTGAAGTGCAGGCTGCCCCAGAGGACATCATCTCAGGCCCTGTATGCCAGAGAGACGTCCTGGCTGCCAAGCTTGCTTCAAACTTCATCTCAAGGTGTTCGTTTTTTCATCTCAAGGTGTTTGAAGGCCACGCTGGCTACAGCAGAATCGCTATGTGAGCTGTGAGAATACAGATTCCTGGACCCCACCCTCCTGAAGTCTGCTTCAGGGGGTTGGGGAGGGGCCCAGGAACCTATCTTTTTAACCCATTTGCAAGTGAAGTTGATGTCCAGTCATATTGGAGAGCCACAGATCCGGCCTAGACGCCTCCGCTGAGGGACAAGTGGACAGGCACAGAGAAATCACCCATGTCATGTGGCCACTCTCACTAAACTGTTTAGCTTCGGATGTCCTACCTACTTGGACCCTGCTGACCCAGAGAGACAGTATGGAATACAGACGAGAGAGACAGACACAGACCTGGGTTCAAATCCCAGCTTTGACCTTCTCCAAAGGTGGGGCAGCAGGCAAATCACTCACTGGCTCTGCTTCAGTTTTCCCGTCTGTACGATGAGGACGTGCAATCGATGGCCCAGGACCACTGTGAGAATTTGAGAAAATTCCTCTCTGCAAATCACTGGTACAGAGTAATGAAGACCTGATGATAACTGTAATCATTAGCATTATCGAGCACTTACTAAGATCCAAGTATGGTTCCAAATGCTTTACATAAATGATCTCATTGAATTTGCACAAACACTGTCTATGAAAGAGGAGCTATTTTCCTTCCCGTGCTACAGATGAGGAGCCTGAGGCTTAGAGAGTGTGAATCACTTGTCCAGGGGCCCACAGGCAGCATCTGAGTCCTTGGAGCCTGCATGCTTAAACCCTAAGCTATAAATGGCAGCTCCCTCCCCCCTTCTCCTTAAAGGTTAAAACGGAGGGGAGAGCCAATCCTGTGGGGATAAAACAGAACAAAGACCTCTGAAAGGAAGGAAGCCAAGGGAATGTATGTAAGCAGGCGCCTCAGAGAGTATGGGGGCTCAGTTTGCCCCTAAGCTTCCTGACAGCTGTAGCAGGAAAGGGGGGCGGGGAGCAGAATTCCCTAGTTTCCATTTTCTGGAAAAAGGGAGGCACAGAGGCATGTCTAAATGGACATTTGTCTTGGGCTGAAATTCCAGAGGAGTTGATCTTGTGGCCAGCTCAGCAACCATCCGGGACCGGAAGTTCATCTGTGATTTCATGAGGCTCTAAAAGTCTTATTCACACACGTGATTCTGAGAGTCAAGAAGCCAGAGCGGGGAGGAAACACATGAAATTCTATCTAGAAGAGAACGTTGCTGGGCTGCAGTTTCCCACAGCAGTAAGGGGCATGGGAGGAGACCGAGGCCCTGACTGTGTATCTGTCTCTCTCCACAACACACACGACACGGTCTCTCCGGGAGGAGATCCAGGCTCCTGGGGACGTGACACTCCTCCAGAGACTGGGCTTGCGGGATGGATGGCAAATGAGCCAGGATGAAGTTGTGAGTGAGGGCCAGGCTGCCAGAGGCTGGGAGCTGAGTGGGGGCTGGGTCTGTCAGGCTGGGCCCGTGGAAGAGGCAGAGTAGGGGGAGCTGGTTGTAGGACTGGGAGAGGAATGTAGCATTTGGGCAGGTGGAGGGGCGTCGCAGGCCAAAGGAACAGCAGGCGGTGCAGGGCTTACTTCTCACCCTCCCCAGATATTGCCTCTTTTGATGGCCCTTTACCTGGCTTTCTGCCTGGCGAGCTCTCCATCCCACCTACCCCCTCCCCACCCATGCAGGTGAGGCTGAATCGCCCCCATCCACCAGGATTGAGAGGGGAGAGACCAGTGTCCGAATTACCTTCTGCGCGACACTGCAAGACCAGTCTGCCTTCTCCAGTTCAGGCATCAGGGCCGACTTCGTGGTCCAGTATGATGTAGTCATGGAGGACATCGTTGGAGACGTGCAGGAGAGAGGGCCAGGGGAATGGAAAGCGCGTGGGCTCTGCAGTCGGACAGGCCTGGGAAACAAGGCGCTGGCCCCCCCCAAGGTGTGCGTTTGTTTCTCCCTAGGGATCAGTGAGGACTAGTGAACACGGACAGGACGGTGTGTAGCGACACATGACTTCACACCTGGTGAGGCACATGTGTCCCCCAAAGCGTTGGAGACCCGGAACTGCATAAACTGAATCAAGATCCAGGTGAATACATTCCTAACTGAAGCAAGTCATAGCCCACTCTTAACCAGACCTTTTGGAAAGGAACCATTGGTCAGTGATTAGTCTCTCACACTTTCTGCAGCTCTGATACTCTCATGTTCCCTTGGGCTTTCTGGATGTCTCTAAGTTTTAAAAATTCTTTCTGCCTCACTTGAGCCATTTGCCTAAACAGGGAGCCCTTAAATTCTGAGCTCACACACTCACGAAGAATGTGAAGAGGTCCCTTCAGGCTCTACCAGACGGATAGAGGCTGATCCGGGACGCTTGGCTTGACAACAACAATTGCATGGCAGCCTGAGATGTCTGGTCCCAGCCTGCTTCTCCCACCACACCTCTCACTACCTCCAGCACACAAACCATCCTCCAGCTGCCCCACACTACGCCACACCACACACCAATGTCCCAAAGCACCTGAACCTGCCAGTCATCTGTGCCTGAGTATGTGCTCATACTATCTGCCACCCTGGGAATGTCTTCTCCCTCCTTTTTCCACTGGCAAGTGTCCTCCTCATCCCTGAAAACCTTGCTTCAGTGCCACCTCCATGATGACCCCACCCCACTCACAATTCCTCTCTCTGTTCTGGGCTAATATAGTGCTTTGGTTACACCTCTCCTCATGCACTTACTTATTCATTCATTCATTCACTCATTCATTCATATGTGGACTCCTCTCCATCAAGCAGGAAACTGCTTTAGCCCAGTCCTGCCCTCAGTGACTCTGGGAAGTCAGGAATGAGTTGGACACAGCCCCTCATCTCCCTTTGGAAATGTCCCATCCTGAGGTAACCCGATACATAGAGCCAGAGCAGTCATAAAAGGTTCTAAGGGCTGTGTATTAATCTGTAATGGGTTACGTATGCATACCACTGAGGAGGGTTTCACGAGAGCCTTCATGAACGAGTTGGCCTTTAAATTAGCATAGGCAAACTGAATAGACTTTACCCCCACCTGGGCCGATAGGATGAAGGGGAGGGCATGCAGAGAGAGGGGAATAGCATATGCAGAGGCACAGAGGTATGACAGAGGCCTGTTGTGTAAGGGGAATAGAAGGAATTCACTCTCTCAGAATAGGAGCTGAGGGTATCATGCCAGTAGGTGGCAGCAGGGCCTTAACCTGGTGTTCTGGGCTGTGTGTGTGTGTGCGTGTGTCTGTGTGTGTACGCGTGTGCGTGCACATGTGAACTGAGGCATTGTCTGCTTGTTCATTCTTTACCTCTCCACCATTGCCTGGAGTAAAGATACAGATAGAACAGATGGAACGAGACATTAAATAGTACGACTGATACTCCCATCCACTGTGTGCTATGATTCCTGCATCCCCCAACCAAGAACCCCTCAATTCACCTACCATTTTAATTGAGTATGCCCGCCTTTCAAAGCCCAACACACTCACTCCATGGGCACCTAATCCATTATGCCCACTGCTGGCTGATGTCAGGAACCCTGAAGTGAATCACACACAGAACTTATTCACTGTCTCCAGGTGAAACAGAGAGACACGAGAATGACACAAGATGAGAAGTGCTTTGTCAATGACAACATAAGTATGATGGAAGCCATCATGAGGGGTGAGGAGGTCAGGGAGCCTGACCTGGGTCGTAAAGAATTCAAAGAAGCGTACCAAGTTGGGAAGGGGGCTCTCAGAAGGCAAAGGCAGTCTAGTAAACTGAGGGCTGCATGATACAAAGAATGGAGGCTGGAAATATCCAGGGGTGTGTAGGGAACTACAAGTGGATTGGAGTTCCTGGAGTGTTGATTTGAGGCCCAAGAAATGCTAAGAGGTGAGACTGAAGGCCATGAGTGCTGCAGGGGCTTGATAAGGAACATAAAATTTATGTTGAACATGCCCAGGGAGCCCTGAGAGGGAATGACGCTATGAGGTTTGTGTTTAGAAACACCAGACCGTGCAGCTGCTGCAACGATGCATGGATGGGAGGGGCCCCAGGAGAAGCCGGGAAACCAGAGGGAAAGGAGCCCTAAATTTGGGCTTCATTAGTTTGGGATGGTGAGGAGGGTTGGGCCTGCGACATATCCAGCATATCAAACCAGCATGAATTTGTTGCTGGTTGGATGTGAGGAGTGAGGGACACAGGAGGATTCAGGGGTGACACTCAGGTTTGTGTCTGGAGTGACCATGTGGATGATGGTGCCTCTAAATGACAAAGATACACAAGGGTTAGATGGGAGGAAGGTAATGAATTTGTTGTTTGGGCAGCATACATTGGAGTCTTCAGCCATCCAAGGGAACAGGTCCAGTGGTGAGTGGGTATGAAGTTGTGGAGGGGGAAGTGTGAAGAGCATTGGACTGGGGAAAGAGTTGTGGGGTCAGCAGTGGAGATTCAGAGGTTGAATCCAAGAGAGCTAGGGAGGTGACCCAGGCCAAATGTATAGAGCCAGAAGAGCAGATCCAGGATGGCAGCTGCTAAGATAGAGTTTCCCAGTCTAGGTGCTCTTGATCTCCACAGCCCTTGGGGTATCTGGCTCCATGAGCTGCCATCAGCCTATTCAGGGCGGTAAATCCCCACCGCTTCCATCCATTGTGCTACACAAATGTAATCATTTTCTTTGCATGCCACGACAGACATATATTAGGCAACACTGTTTAAGGGATGGGGGGCGGAAATGGAGCTGAAGAAAGAGACTGAATCCGATGGGCCTGAGAGCTGGTAGGAGAATAAGGAGTGTTCATCCTCTCTGGATCCCAGGGGAAAAGATTCTTCTGAGGAGCAGAAGTGATTGTCAATTGTGAAATATATCAGGGAGGTGCAGTCTGATGAGAACTGCAATACACCCCCTGAGCTTTCCAACCAACTGGTCGTTGCTACCTTTGGTGAGAGATGGATCAGCGGTGGGGGTGGGAGCCAGTCTGCAGTGGGCAGAGGAGTAAACCGGAGGTGAGAAGATCATTGCAGCTGTTGAGTTCATTACCTTGGCATGCTACCGGGAAGAAAGGAGCTGATTTGAAATTTGCGTGGGATCGGGATGAATGGAGGTTGTCTTAGTGGATGGAAAAGACACCAACATTTTTAAACTCTAAAGAAGACCCATTTGGGTGCATGGGCTAGGTTGGAGAGTAGGAGTCTGGCTGGTGGAGGAGGTACTGGAGGCTGGGCATGCATGGGGTCAGGGAAGGATTGTTTTGTCTTTCAGTAGAGGGAGGAGGCATATAGGTGTGTGGACCCTGCGAAAGGGTGGGGTGGGCATTCCAAGGGACATGGCCTGATGCCTTTAATTTTTTCATGAAGAGGGAGGGGAGGCATTTCCTGAGAATGGGGTGGCATGACAGCTGAAGGGAGTGTGAGAGGTTGGTGACCTGGGTCATGCCTCTGGTTTATACAATAGGATGTGAGGTGTGGGACCACTGGTGAGCCTGGGACCATGGAGAGGTAGGCATGTGATTTTCCCAGAAGCTCTCACCTACCCAGGTATGGGAAGAACACAGAAGGACAGCTGGACTCTGCCTGTGGCTTGGGCAGTTGCAGGATGGTTGACCCAGGGCTTGGGGAACTGCTGTAGAGTGCCCGAAAATAGTGCAGACAAAGCCTACGCTTGTGCTTGTGAATTAATTCAAAGGCTGGGGTGGAGGGGAAGAGCAAGATGTCCTCCCATCTCCTTCCTGCTCTCCACCACCCCCCTCCCGCCCTCCAAGATGGGAGGAGATAGTGTGTCCAGCTTTGTGACCAGAGAATGCCTGAAGGGCTGAGAGGAAAATAAGCTGGTTATCCCAGGACAGAGCTTGCTTCAGGCTCCTGGGCAGCACAGACCCTCAGCAAGCCTATACTTCCTTAGGCTGAGCTGCCACTGGTCCTGGGGGCCCTTCCAGCTTCCCCCTCCCCTTCCCTCAACTGTCCCAGGCCCCAGGCTCTGCAGAAGGAGAGATGGAGTGGGGGAAGGGGGTCAGCAGCCAATCATATCCCCGATAGCCCAAGACATCTGCACCTGGTCTAACCAATCCCCTCTGAACAAATAGCTCACTCAGCCTCTGCTCCCTCCTCCCCTCCCTGCTCTGCCCAGCAACAGCAGAAGGGAGGTTTAAGGAGGAGAGGGAGGCCCTGCAAACTCCCAGCCCCTGGCAGCAATGGAGCCGGGCCTCAGGCTCACTCTACAGAGGGAGGTTAAAACAACACTCTCAGTTCCTGGAGCCCAGGCAAAACGTCCCTAGGGGCCCTCAAGACTATGCAAGCCCAGCTCTCACAGACAGGAACTCACATATTACAGAGATCCTGATCCCTGGAGCCTTGGGCCACAAGCCAGTCTCATTTTCTCCACAGCTCAGGGGCAGGCCCTGGGCTGGCAGCCTGACCAGCAGAGATACACTTCTGGGGGAGGAGATGGACATTGAGCAAACAATCCCACAAATGCCTATTTAATAGCAACCGTGATAAGGCCTAGGAAGGAAAAGAGCAGGGTTTTATGCAGCAAAATAACAGGGGACTTGATTTAGTCTGGCTTTCACAGTTTTTGTTGATTCCACTTCTTTTTTTCCAGATTTGCGATGGCTATTTTGTTCATTAGTTTGCACCCAGAAGCCTTCCACCTGTTAAGAAAAATGTGGTGTTTGTTATCGACGCGAGCGGCTCCATGTTTGGTACCAAAATGTAGCAGGTAATAAGGACCCCGGGGACCGTTCATTACTCTTGATTTAGAAAGCTCAGAAAGCAGAGAGTGCTGGTACAGTGGTTCCCTGAGACAAGACACCCTGCCATCTCATCACCTTTGGACCTTATAGGCCTAGGCCTACTTTAGAGTCTTGGTACCTTACATATCAGGAGCCACGTAGACATCGAGCCACAGAATCCTGGGAACACTGAAATATAGGAGTATGGGGCCTGAACCCATCAAGAGCCTCAACCACAAACCTCCAGGTCTCATAAAGGCTCAGAGTCATAGCGACTTTGGGCTAGAGTACTCTGGCATCATAAAGCATGAGTCAAAAACATTAAAACTGTAGTCATTTTAGATTCAGAACTGTCAAGGGGCCACAGCTTTGTTTTGTTTTGTTTTGTTTGACTATATAGACAGAAGAATACAGTGCACTGTCTTTATAGTACTTAGAAGCCATAGAGTCTTGGGTCCATCTAGGCTTCAGCCTTGTACCCCACCTACCAGAGCACCCTTGAAACAGAATCCTGGAGCCATAGTTCAAAGAGATTTTTACTTTAGAGCCTGAATCCATAAATTTCTGGATGCAGCATTTCAAAGCATCATACTCTAGGGTTCTAGAAATATACAGTTCTAGTGTCTTGGGACAGTGTAACCTTTTTACCTTGACATTTTGAACCACAGAGCCCATGGGACCTAAGGCTAACTGACTTGTGTTTTATGAGAATATAACGAAACTGGGAGAAGGAAGTATTGAAAACTGTCTCCTCTAGCCTTTAGTGTATGGGAAGGGATATACCCAACTCCAAACCTTTTTAGTCTTCCCATTTCATCTAAGGCAGGAAAAAAACTGAAAGAACTTATGATGAGCATATTCCAGGGGCTAGGTGCCCTAAAAGACTGAGACCTAATCCTAGAACTATAGAATGTTTCTCCTCCCCCCATGCATGACCATCATATCAGCTGGGTTCTTGTGTAAAAGCAGTAGGTTACAGTTGAAAGAACTGGAAGCCTGTACTCTATTTATGAAAGAGTCTCTAGGGAAATCCAAGATAGCATAGGAAACAAAAACAAGGACTCTAGAAACACTTTTAGCCTCTGACACCCACAACTGCAGCAACCAACAAACACAACCTAACTCCTAACAAGATAAACATAAAACCTCACACTAAAGGTCTATTTACTTCAGTTCCTTTTACCTCATACCCCATGTCTGGCTTTCAACAAAAATATACAAAGAGTGCTAAAAGGAAAAACACAATCTGAAGAAATGAATCAAGCATCAGAACCAAACTGATATGGCAGAGCTTAGAAATTATCAGACCAGGAATTTAAAATAAGTATGACCAATATGCTAAGGGTTCTAATGGGAAAAGTGGGCAACATACAAGAACAGATGGCAAATTTAAGCAGAGACGGATATCCTAAGAAAATTAAAAATAATACTAGAAATATAAAACACTGTAACAGGAATGAAAAATGCCTTTGGTGGGCTCATTAGGAGACTGAACATGGCCAAAGAAAGAATCAATGAACTTGAAGATATGACAATAGAAACTTCCCAAACTGAAAAGCAAAGAGAAAAAAAGAATGAAATATATATATATATATATATATATATATATATATATATATATATATATATATATATGGAATCTTAAAAAAAATGGTTCTGAAGAACCTAGGGGCAGGACAGGAATAAAGACACAGACGTAGAGAATGGACTTGAGGACACGGGGAGGGGGAAGGGTAAGCTGGGACGAAGTGAGAGAGTGGCTGGACTTATATATACTACCAAATGTAAAATAGATAGCTAGTGGGAAGCAGCCGCATAGCACAGGGAGATCAGCTCAGTGCTTTGTGACCATCTAGAGGGTTGGGATGGGGGGGTGGGATAGGGAGAGTGGGAGGGAGACGCAAGAGGGCGGAGATATGGGGATAGATGTATATGTATAGCTGATTCACTTTGTTGTAGAGCAGAAACTAACACATCATTGTAAAGCAATTATACTCCAATGAAGATGTTAAAAAAAAAAACAAAGACAAAATATCCAAGAACAGTGTACATGTACAAAAGTGTAACATGTGTAATGGGAATACCATAAGGAAAAGAAAGAGAGAAAGTAACAAAAGAAATAGTTGGAGGAATAACAGAATCAAATTTTCCAAAATAAATTACATCCATCAAACCACAGGTCCAGGAAGCTCAGAGAACACTAAGCAGGATAAATACCAAGAAATGTGCATGTAGGCATATCCTATTCGACCTGCAGAAAATTAAAGACAGAGAAAATCCTGTAAAAGCCCACAGAAAATAATATCTTACTTATAGAGGAACAGGAATAAGAATTACATTGAATTTCTCTTGAGAAACCATGCAAGGAAAAGGAGAGTGTAGTGAAATATTCAAAGTGTTGAAGGAAAAAACCACTCACTTTGAATTCTGTATGCAGCAAAATTGTCCTTCCAAAGTGAAAAATAAAGACTTTATCAGCCAAACAAATATTGAGAGAATTGTCACCAGTAGACCTGTCTTGCACAGCTAAATGTTAAAAGAAGTTCTCCATAGAGAATGAAAACGGGATAGCTCAGATACTTGGATCTACATAAAGAAAGGAAGATTGTTAGAGAAAGAATAAATAAAAGTAAAATAATATATTTTATTTTTTAACTAATTGATCTAACAGATAACGATTTGTTCAAAATAATAATAGCAACAATGTATCCAGTGAATATAGTTTACTGATAAGTGACATTAATGACAGCTATGTTATAAAGGACAAGATAGAGGAATTGGACTACTCTGTCACAAGGTATTTGAACTATTCATAAAGCTGTATAGTGTTATTTGAATGTGGACTGGAATTAGTTGTAAAGGCATGTTGCAAACTCCAGGGCAACCACTAAGAAATTTTCTTAACATAATGGATATGCTAAGAGACAAGAGACAATGGGACCATATAATACACTCGACTGAAACCAGAGAAGGCAGGAAAAGAGTAGGAGACAAAGAAAAAAAAAGGGAAACAGAGAAAACAGTTTAAAATACAGCAAATATTAATCTAATTATATCAGTAATCACTTTAATGATGACTTGTCTAAATATACCAATTAAAAGACAGAAGCTTCCATATAATATGTTTATGTATAGCTGATTCACTTTGTTATAGAGCAGAAACTGACACACCATTTTAAAGCAATTATACTCCAATAAAGATGTTAAAAAAAAAAAGTACGGCCGACTTAAAAATTGCTTAAAAATTTAAAAGACTAGATCTCATGTTAAGTGTTTTTACCATAACAAAATTTTAAAAATTAGGAAAAAAAGGCAGAAGCTGTCAGTGTCAATTAAAACAAAACAAAAACAAAAACCAACTATGTTTTCTACAAGAAGCCCATTTTAAATATAAAGACACAGATAGATAAAAGTAATGGGATGCAAAGAACATATACCATGCTAACACTAATCAAAAGAAAGCTGGAACAGTTCTATTAATTTCAGACCAAGTACACTTCAGAGCAAGTAAATTGTCAGGGATTAAAAGGTGCATTATATTATGGTAAAAGGGTCGATTCTCCAAAAAGACATAATAATCCTTAATGTGTATGCACCTAACATTAGAGTGTCAAAATACATGAGGCAAAAATTGATAGAACTGCAAGGATAAATGGACAAATGCACTATTGTAGCTGGAGACTTCAACTTCCCTATATCAGAAATGGACATATCCAGCAGGCAGAAAATCCATAAGGACATTGTTGAACTGAACAGCACCATCATTTAATTGAATCTAACTGACATCTACACAACGCTTCATCCAACAACAGCACAATACACATTTGCCCCAAGCTCATGTGGAACATTTGCCAAGATAGACTACATTGTGGGCCATAAAACACATCTTAACAAATTTAAAATAATATAAATCATACAAAGTATGCTCTCAGACTAAATGGAATAAAACTAGAAATCAGCAACAGAAAGATAGCTGGAAAATCTCAAAGTAATAGGAGATTAAACAACATACTTTTAAAAATGTAATCTGTCCCTGGATAACAGGAGATTCTCAGAGAAGGCCATCCTTTATGTGTCAGCCCTCTCAATGGAAGCAGGAATATGGTGCTCAGATCCTTTTTTCTTTTTTAAATATTTATTTATTTATTTATTTGGCTGCTCCAGGTCTTAGTTGCAGCGTGTGGAATCTTCTTTGTGGCATGTGGGATCTTTTTAGTTGCAGCATGTGGGATCTTTTTTTTTTTTTTTTTTTTTTTTTTAGTTACAGCATGCAGGATCTTTGTTGCCGCATGAGAACTCTTAGAAGCGGCATGTGGGATCTAGTTCCCTGACCAGGGATTGAACCGGGGCCCCCTGCATTGGGAGTGCAGAGTCTTAGCCACTGGACCACCAGGGAAGTCCCTGGTGCTCAGCTCCTGATCCCAGAATGTGTGACCTATCCCCTGAGTTCATCTTACGGCAGGAAAGATTTTGATCCCCTTAAAAGCATTCAAGGCATCTTCTATCAGTTTAAGATGTAGAGAAAGGCAAGCCACAAATGTCCTTCCTGTGGTTTCTAGAATCCACACCTCTATAAAAGGTTGAAGGTGTATATTATGCTTAAAATCACTGGATTTACCACCTCCAAAATACAGATTTGAGTCCCTGGTCCCTCAATGACTAGCTGTGTGACCTTGAGCTAGCCACTCCACTCTCTGAGCCTTAATGTCATCCCTTGTAAAATGAGGATAATATTAGTACCTTCTTCATTGTGTTGCTGTGAAGATGAAATGAGCTGATGCATCTAAAGTGCACTGCCAGGAGCATAGCAAGTATCCTATAAATGATACCCTAATACTAGAACCTACATATTGTATTCCCTGAGCGTAGCCCTATACTAAATTTTGTCAAGGAGAAAGGAGCCAAGAAGAAGTAGCAATCTCAGCCCTGTTCTCAGAGGACTCAAGATCTGTATGGAGAATGAAAATATTCCACGTAAGATAGTCAGCAAATAATGTGGGACAGGGAATATCTGGGTGCGAAGGGCATGGATCAGACTAGGCAATCAAGGAAGGGTGGCCCAGAGAAAGAGCAACTGAAGGAACTATGAAGGTATGAGTAAGTAAAGGACAAAGTTGTGGAGATGAAATGGAATCTAGGTTATCTGGAGGCTGGTGAGAAGACCAGCCTGGAAGAAACAAAAATTGAGGTAGAAGAACAGATTAGAGAGAACAGAGAACCAAAGCATGCAAAGTCATTGAAAGGTAGCTATAAATACCTGCCTGGAGTCATAAAGCTCTTAAACTTTAGGGCCCTCGAATCATTGAATCCTTGATCATGGGTTCAGAAACCATAGAACACATGAATCCTAGCTCTCTGAAAGCATAGAACTTGAACCTTCTAGACCACCACAGTCCAGTAGAACTTTTTTGATGATGGAAATGTTCTAAACAGTGTCCAGTACAGTAGCTACTGGCCACATGAGGTTATTGAACCCTTGAAATGTGGCTACTGCAAATGAAGAAACAGAATTTTAACTTTTTCTTTAATTTCAACTAACTTACATTTACATTTAAATAAATACATGTGGCTAGCAGTTACCATTGGACAGTACAGTTCTAGGCGTTCAGCCATTACAGCCTATAGAGCCTTTTGACCTAAGAATCCTAGACTTAAAGTGCTAGAGTCAGAGAACATTAAAACCATACAACACTTAGTACCTTGTATAGAAAGAGCCTTTCAGTCTTGAACAAGACCTCAAGTCTTGGTCCATCTCCTTCACATCATCTATATCCCACAGACTAAAAAGGCCATGAGTGTGATTCTTGGTAACCTGCCAGCCAGCGACTACTTCAACATCATCTCCTTTTCTGACACAGTTAGTGTCTGGAAAGCCAAAGGCTCCATCCAGGCCACCATCCAGAATGTCCACAGTGCCAAGGACTACCTGGGGCACATGGAAGCTGCTGGCTGTGTTAGACCTACCCACCCAAATTGGCAGGCTGTGGTGACATGGGAAATTCTTGAAACCCTCCCTTCATGCACCCATCCACTTCACCTCTCATAATGTCTGAAATATCACTGTTACATTTTACACAAATATGTCCCTTTTTCCTTCCGTGTTTCTTTGCCTAGTGGAAAGAGCACAGCTAAATCTCCATGTATTTTAGGACACATTCCTCTTTGGGGCTGAATTTCCTCCTCTTTAAAGCACATACTCAAAAGAATTTGCTGAAACTTTTGTTTTATATTTTATCAATAATCTAGATATTTATTTCTTAGTATTTGAGCAAGCTGCTGCCCTGATTGTGGCTTCTGATCAATGCTCTCTCAGACGATTACTGAAGTCTCCCCCACCCACCACCTCCTGACAACTCAGCCCTTTTTTCCCCTGTAGCATGGAGGTGGAGATGCTATCCTTGGGGATCTGCCAATCTGACTAGAGAATGAGACATCCCCCCAGGAAACAGTCAGAGCAGTCTGAGACAGGGAGTGATAAAAACCAAGGACATGTGGGCCCCACTGTCAAATCTCAGAGAGCCTGTGTGGGGGTGGGGATTTGAGAAGGATAAGCAACGGAAACAGTGTGAGCAAAGATAAGGAGATATGACTCTGCCTGGGAGGTTGGTGAGGTACCCAGTGTGTCCAATGGGGGTAGAAGTTACTAGAAAAAATGGTCTCACAGTCTGCTCTCCAATTAGGGACTGACATCAATGCAGCTCTGCTGGCAGCTGCTTCAGTGCTGAACCATAGAAACTAGGAGCCTGGGAGGGGCCCCAGTGTGGGAAGGATCCCTCTCATTATCTTCCTAACAGATGGGGAGCCCACGGCTGGAGTGATGACTCCCAGTGTGATCCGCTCCAACATCCATCAGGCACTGGACAACAGAGTGTCCCAAGGTCAGCTTGGCCTTTGGGGATGATGCTGACTTCCCACTGCTGTGTCGCTTGTCCCTAGAGAACCAAGGAGCAGCCTGGCGCATATATGAGGACACCAACACAGCCCTACAGCTGGAGGGCCTCTATGAAGAGATCTCCATGCCTCTGCTGGTAGATGTGCATCTGGACTACCTGGGTGGCTTGATTGGGGCCTCCCCTTGGGCCTTTTTCCAACTACTTTGGTGGTTCAGAGCTGGTGGTGGCAGGCCAAGTGAGCAGGAATTGGACATCTACCTGGCAACCCGTGGCCCCAGGGGTCAGCTTCTTGTGGCCTGCCACAGTGAGGTAGCCACCAACAACAGCCAGAAGGTCTTTGGTTGCCCAGGGGAGCCAGCCCCCAATGTAGCCCACTTCATACGCTGCCTCTGGGCCGACATCACCTCTGGAAAACTGCTGGAGACACACTTCCAAGCTCACGATGCCAGCACTCACCACCTGCTGGCTGCCAAAGTCCTCAACCTGTCCTTTGAATAAGATTTTGTCACACCTCTGACTTCACTGGTCATGGTGCAGCCCAAAGAAGCCACTGAAGAAGTCAGGAAACAGACTTTCACCGCAGATGGACTAAGCACCATCATGCCCTCATCCACCAGCAGTCATGGCCTAAGGGCAGGCACAGCCCAGCCAGCCTTGGTTCCCAAGGTTTCTCCCAAATCAAGGCTTGTGAAACCAAAGTTCTACTTATCCTCAACTACACCTGCCCAGTTCCAAGGAGTTGGAGCCACTAGGTCAGAGCCCTAATACCCTAGCCACCCTCACACACCCAAAGCCCCAAATTCCAGCACAACAGGATTCTGGCAACTTGGCTCAGCCAACATTTAGGATACCACCTGCTGCCATTGTGCCCTCATATTCTGGTGGTCTATTGCTTCTGAAGACCAGCACGCCATTACATCAGAATTCTGGTACCCTATTACCCATGAATTCCAAGACACAAGTCCCACCTCTGAATCCTAGCACCCCAGCCCAGCCCAAAGCTGGCTCTATGAAACATGTTACTTTGCTCTATTCCAAACCTGGTTCTCCATCACAACCTAAACTAGATGCCCCATCACACCACCAACCTGGGGTACTTACATCACAGTCACCCAAAAGCCCATCATAGCCCAGGGCTGGAGTCTCCACACATCAGATTGTCAAATACCCATCACACACCAGAGCAAGGGTTCCTGCTCCTAAGACCCCAAACAACCTGCCGTACCCTAGACCTGGGATCCTCTCACCCAAGACCCCTAAAATCCCATCACCTCTTAAACCTAGTGCCCCACCTCATCAAACTTCCCTAAGCTTATCACTTTCCAAACCTAAGACAACAATCCCCAATAAACCCAAAATCTCATTACCCCACAGGCCTGACAAACTCAGGTCCCCACCTCCTCAGAGCCTTAGCATACTTCCGAGCACTATCTCAAGTCCTACAAGTCCCAGCAGTTCCATGACAATTTCTGTCCTTGGAGAGCCCCTCCCTACTCTCTTTCACCCCACTCTGCCCTCTCTGCTGCCCCCTGGAAGGCTCTGGCATCAGCATGACCTGTTGCCAGAGCCCCAATGCACCAGGAAAATTCTGGGACCATCTGTGTCAGGAGTCCCGATGATGGGCCTACCCAACAGCTCCAGGCCTATGCCAGAAGGCAACCCCCCAAACCTGCCAGTCTTGCTGCCTTCTAGCACCCTCTCTGAGGCGGTCAGCCTGCTCCTTATCCCTGAGGAGCTACAGCTGCTCTCTGAATCAATGGAGGAGTCCAAATTTGTGGAGTCCTTGAACCCACCGGCTTTCTATACCTTCCTCACTCCTGACAAAGATGGTGAGTGCCATAGGCAAAAGGTCAAGCCACAAGGGGGGGGCAGTATGAATAGAGGGAACCAGGAACTAGAAGTATACAAAGCTTGTGCAGATTCTTGTGATTCAAGCTGCTTGCTTGCTTACTTTGAGACTTTGAACCAGCTACTTAACTTCTCTGGGCCTCAGCACATAGGCACAGAATTAGAGGCCCTGGGAGAGAAGGGATGTTAAGACTGGGGAATGCAAAGAAATGAACTGGCCAAGCTATGGCTTTGACATTTGCTTTGTTGGACAAGAGGATTGCTTATGCTTCCCAAGCAGAGAAGGGATGTGGGGTTATAAATTGGAGTATCACTGGGCAAGTCAGCTCTGATTGGTTCTTTTGTGCTCTATGAGCAGCCCTGCTTAATGAAAGGGATACAAAAATTGGGGAAGATGATGACAGTTGTCTTTAAATTTCCCAAAGACTGTGAAATAATAACAGTTTACATTTTTTAGCTCTTCCTATGTGCAGGTACTGCTCTACATATTGTACTTGTAGTCCTCATTTAATCCTCACCAAAAAACTCTTAATATCTGCATTTTACTCATGGGGAAACTGAAGCACAGAGAAGTGAGGTAACTTGTTCCACATCACATAGCTAGTAAGAGATTTGAACCTACATAATCCAGTCCCATGCTGAATGTGATTCACCACTTCACTATTCACCTTCCTGAGAGGAGTGACATTTCCTGGGGTGGCCTTGTAGGGCAGGATTAGAACCAGTTTGTGGTGGCAATAAGTCATAGAGAGAGAAATTTGGGCATGACATCCTTGACCTACCCCTCTCCTTCACCACCCTCCCTCCCAATATCCCATCCATCTTCAATTCCTGACACTGTTATCTTTAATATGCTTGTCAAATGCACCCACTTCTCACTACTTCAACTGTCACTATCCTAGGGCGACTACCATTGTGCCTCACTGACAAAACTGTTCCAGCCTCCTCACTGGTTTTCTTGCTTCCTCTCTTGAGATATTCTCTTGGTCATTCTCCCCCAGCAGCTGAAGGGATCATTTTTAAAATAAATTTATTTATTTTATTTTATTTTTATTTTTGGCTGTGTTGGGTCTTCGTTGCTGCACGCGGGCTCTCTCTAGCTGCAGCAAGCGGGGGCCACTCCTTGTTGCGGTGCGTGGGCTTCTCATTGCGGTGGCCTCTCTTGCTGTGGAGCACGAGCTCTAGGTGTATGGGGTTCAGTAGTTGAGGCACACAGGCTCAGTAGTTGTGGTGCACAGGCTTAGCTGCTCTGTGGCATGTGGGATCCTCCCGAGCCAGGGCTCGAACCCATGTCCCCTGCATTGGCAGGTGGATTCCTAACCACTGCGCCACCAGGGAAGCCCAAAGCGATCATTTAAAAACATAGATCACTTCATGTCCCTTCCCTACTTATCTCCTCTCAAGGGTTTCCTATCATACCTAGAATAAAGTCCAAATTCCTCTTTATGAGCTTCAAGGCCCTGCATGATCTGCCCTCTATCCCATACCTCTCTGACCTCACCTTCTCCCACTCACCTTCTGAACTCAAGCCCCAATGGCCTCCTGTTCCTCCAATGGGCCTTACCCCCATCCCTGCCTCCACTCAGGGACCTCTTCCAAGCTGTTCCCCCTGCTTGAAAATTGCTCTGACCTGCCTTGCCCTGCTCCCTCCCTACCACCCTCATCTCTTCCATTGCCACTCAAACTCCAGCTCATGCCTTAAATCTCAGGTCAAATGTTCTTCTCACCCCTTCCTACTGCCCCAGACTACGTCAAGGATCTGCAACTCCCTCCATCAATCTGTTCTTTTTTCTTATAGCATTTGTCACCATTAGTAATTATAATTTCATTCATGCCTGCCTTCCCAACCAAAATATGAGCTTCACCAGGTCAGAAATCATGACTGACTTTTTCACCACCATATCACTGATACTTGAACAGTGCCTGAATGAATAAATAAATGATCACATGAAGGCATGCATAAATGCTATAAGGAAAAATTTTGAACATAACTGAGCTTGAAAGACTAAGGTACTATGGAGAACATAAGGTCTCAGTCTTGGCAATGTGCAGGTCAGATTGGGAAGCCAGTGAAGACTCTCCCGGTCAGAAGGAGAGTCTCCCCTTTGGTGGGCCGAGGACATCTTTGCCCTCAGAGTGTGAAGGGTTTCTCTTATTTCTTTTACACTTGGCAGAAAATCCACATTGGGACAGCAATTCTGAGGAGATCCTGGGAGGAGCTGGAGACAGCATGGAATCTCAGGGAAGTTCTTCAGGGCTAGCACAAAGTGAACAAAGAGCTCCCCTGACAAAGATCCCTGAGCTTTCATTTCCATTCAGTTAGAATTTTCACAGGCATTGTGTGAGCCCAGAGGAGGGGCAATGTATTAATTTTCCATTGCTGCATAATAAATTACCACAAACTTAGTAGCTTAAAACACTCCTATTAATTATCTCACAGTTCTATGGGCCAGAAGTCTAGGCAAGAGTTAGTTAGGTTCTCTGCTCAGGATTTCATAAGACTAAAATAAGGGTGTCTATCAGACTGAGTTCTCATTGTCTTCCACGTTCGTTCAGGTTATTGGCAGAATTCAGTGCTTTGTATTAAGACTGAGATCGCTGTGGGATATTTTTGGGGTTTTTTTGTTTTCTTTGTTTTTTTCTGATTGTTGGCTAGCAGTCACTCTCAGCTTCTAGAGGCTCCTGGGGCCACTTTCAGATCCTAGAGGCTTCCTGCATTCCTTGCCATGTGGCCCCGTCCATCTTCCAAAGACAGCCATGGAGAATCTCCCTCCTGTTAAATACTTCTCATACTTCAAATCCCTCTGACATCTCTGCCTCTGATCTCCAGACCCAGATTTAAAGGGCTCATGTGATTAGGTCACGCCCACTTGGATAATCTCCTTATTTCATCAACTGCACCACATACCATGACCTATTTATGGGAGTGATAACTCACCATATCACACCCTGAGGATTTTACAGGGTGTGTATACTGGGGAATCTTGGGGGGCATCTTAGAATTCTACCTACCACAGGCAGAGAGCAAGAGAAAATAACATTTGAGTTGGCCTGGAAGAATAACTAGAAATTGATCCTTAGTAGCTAAAGGAAGGAGAACATTCCAGGTGGCAGGAAAAAACAGAAGCAAAGGGTCACTAGCAAGATAAGGCAGGGCACTCATAAGAATAGTCAGTTCAGTTGGGCTGGAGCACGCAGAGAAGTCTGGAGAGCTAGGCAGGGACTAGATATCAGAAAAGACTTAAATGCTGAGCTCAGGATTTTGGGGTTTATTTTGGAGGAGGTGACTGAGAGGCCAGGGGGCCCCAGAGTACCTAGGAATGTAATAGATCAGTCTCTTACCAACATAGTCCCCCCCCCCTTTTTTTATTTTTTGCAGTATGCGGACCTCTCACTGTTGTGGCCTCTCCCGTTGCGGAGCACAGGCTCCAGACGCGCAGGCTCAGCGGCCATGGCTCATGGGCCTAGCCACTCCGCGACATGTGGGATCTTCCTGGACCGGGGCACGAACCCATGTCCCCTGCATTGGCAGGCGGACTCTCAACCACTGCGCCACCAGGGAAGCCCTCCTCCTCTCTTTTGTAGGCACGTTACCAAGCATCTTCACCTTCTCATCCTCGGGCAAGCCAGCCACCCTCGCTGTCCTGTTTGAGTACAGGACAGCTTGTGCACTAGAACTGGGGCTGGGCTGTCTCTCTGGGGAAATAGACATGGCCTCCTACCTTCTCCTCTCTCCTTCCCTCCCCTCCTCTCCCATTCCTTCTGATCTCAAGTGACCTCAGCGTGCAGTGACTTGAAGCAGGGTTTTGGTTCCCAGTCAGAGATTGAGGTCAGGTCGTGACAGTGAGAGCACCAAATCCTAGCCACTAGACCAGTGGCCCTAGCCTTTCAGCTTTGCAGAAAAGAATTCCCACAAAGATGGAAAGTAGTGAAACAAGTAAAGTATTTATTAGAAGGAAAAAGAGACAGTACATGTGGATAGACACAGGGGCGGACTCAGAAAGAGAGTAACGCCCTCATGGTAGTTTAAATCACTTATATGGGGCATTTCTTCTGGGTTTCCTTTGGCCAATCATTTTGATTTGCCTGGTTCAGAGTCCGTATTTGGTATACCTCAGGATCCTCCCAATGTGTGCACCAAGATGGATTCCACCCAAGAGGGCTATGGGTAGTTTTGTGTCACTCCCCTTTTGACCTCCAAGGACCTTTCTAGTTGGGAAGATCTCCTTGACTTTGAGAATGAGAACTATATGGTCTCTTATCTTCTATCTGAGCAGGGCCCAGCCTCCTCTCTCAATTGTCCTGTTATTCTCATCTTAGAGTATTGGTCCACAGGTATTGAATCTCCAATAGCTTACCCTGGGGGGGGGCATCTACCTCCTGCCTCAAATACCCCGTGAGAGACATAGCCCCCAAGAAATATTTAAGGGGAAGATGAAGGACAAAGGTCTATCTTCCATAGCTTCTTCAGGCTGGCAAGGGTCTTGTAGACCCTACCTAGTTGGGGTCACAGAACTCTTGCCCTGTCTCATTAAGGGGACCCAGGGTGATTTCTGTTGTTATTTCGGCAGGATTGGCTGTGGGGAGTGGTTGGAGTCCCTGCACCAGCATTGTCCCATGTTGCCCTAGAGAAAACAAACTAAATAATTAGATTAAAGAAGCAGGGGCTAAAGACTAGTAAAAGACTACTATAATCAGAGACTCAAGCAAGGGTAGGAAGCTGGTTATACAAGGTCAGCATATCTTTGTTAATCTCAGGCTTAAAATTTTAGTATATTTCTCTATTTCTAAAATGGAAGTTCTGAACCTGTTGGTTCCAGGTCTCCTTCTTGGACTGAAAGGTCTTGGTGCAGATTTGCAACAGTATGGAAGACAACAGAGCACTAGGCAAAATATAACATAAATCAGTATGGCTGAAACAAGGAAGGTTATAAGAAAATGGAAACCTCCCACCAGAGAGGTTCTTTTTCTTTGGTTCATGATTTTATTTTTACACAACATTGTAAAGCAACCATACTCCAATAAAAATTAATTAAAAAAAAAGAATGCTGGTATAGGAAGGCATGACAGTTCACAATTGCTTAATTCTTAGATATCACTAGAAATTAAAGTTTTTAAGATTAAAGAATTCTAATGAATACATGTAATTATAATTACTAGAACCGATAAAGGAAACAACTGTGTATACCAAAAAATAATTAATTAATTAATTTATCTTTTGAGTGAACTTAATTAGAATCTAATATTAATTCTATTTTTAATTTCATTTTAAGAATATTACTATACTTTTACTTTTAAAGCCACTTCCTGTTACATTTTTTAAATCCCTTTCTTTTTTTATTAATTTTTATTGGAGTATGGTTGCTTTACAATGTTGTGTTAGCCTCCACTGCACAACAAAATGAATCAGCCATACGCATACAGATGTCCCCTCCCATTTTGGACTTCCCTCCCACTTAGATTATCACAGTACATTAGAAATGTTTTAATATCTTGTGGGATCCAGGAAAACAAGCTGGAGAACCAGTTTTCAATTTTCCCTCCCATAATAGCGAGGATTAGTGGTTAATTGTCTGCTGAAGCCAGGTGGCTTGTTGTTGAATTTTCTCAATGTTGATCTCTACCTGGGAAGAGGTGTTAATGTATGTGCAGCAAGAAGTGTTGGCAACTGCACATACCCCTCCTTGTTCTGCCAACAGATAATCCAGGGCCAGTCGGTTGTCAAGTACCACTTTGGCCAGCGAATCTAGAGACTTCTGTAAACTAGTGAAAGAGTTAGCAGTACTGTTACCTATGGTAGTGAGAGTATGAGACAAGTTTCGAAGGACATGTTGGTGGGTGGCTACTCCCCGCCATGGTAACAATGTATACCTAAAGAAATAGGCATCTCCATCTGGGATGCCACCAGGTAAATCTCGAGTTAATTGAGTGAACAGTTTTAATTAAGTGGCCCAGTGTTTGGATTCGTTTAAGGAGTGGATTAAGAAAGGGGTAATCAAGGTTCCCAGCATACACTGTGTGGGCATAGAGTTATTTTGTAGGCAATTAATGGTGCATGGTTTTTTATCTACCTAGCATATGAAAACGTATCCTGGCAGGACACGGTAGACTAACTCACCCAAAGTTTTAAAACCTAGCCATCCGGTGGGGGAAGGGTAAGCTGGGACGAAGTGAGAGAGTAGCATTGACATATATACACTACCAAATGTAAAATAGGTAGCTAGTGGGAAGCAGCTGCATAGCACAGGGAGATCAGCTCGGTGCTTTGTGATTATCTAGAGGGGTGGGATAGGGAGGATGGGAGGGAGGCTCAAGAGGGAGGGGATATGGGGATATATGTGTACATATAGCTGATTCACTTTGTTATACAGCAGAAATTAACACAAAATTGTAAAGCAATTATACTCCAATAAAGATGTTAAAAAAAAAAGACCTAGCCATCCAATTCTATTGTTATGGAAAACTTCTCCAGCTACAAATACAACCTGTTCCATCCACATCCGTCCTGCTATCTGCTTCTCCTGTGTGGATCGTTCTTCCTTTGGGTAGTGAGTTAGAGTTTGAGCACAAATAAGTAACTGGAATTCTGGCTTGGGGGGTCATTATAAAACGCTGGGGTGCTTTAATACCAGTTCTTTGTCCTCCCTGTTTGACTTCATATTCTTCTTCTGTTGCTAAGGGGAGGGTTAGGCAAGAGACATTAGAATTTTCTTCAGTAGGAAAATGAACAATTCTGACTCTGTACATTACTGTTCTGAGCCTTGGGTCTCTGGTAGAAGACCATTTTCCATCAGGAACTTGGCTAAAATTCCTTACAGGATGGACAAGAGGGTTGCTCTGGTCCACAATGGACTTAGCTCAGGGTAAACAAATCCAGCATTCTGTCAAAAGAGTGGAGGAAGCAAGAGTTTGTACAATGCGAACCAGAGTTGCTGTCCATCCTGTGGATAAGGGAAATAGGCATAGAAAAGCTAAGGCTTCATAGTAGCACCAGTCAGAGTCATATTTAAATCACCTAGCGTGGGCAGAGAGGTTTAGTACATTCCAAGAGCAAAGGTGAGAGCAAAGAAGACAATAGTTATCTAAATCTACCAGAGCCTATCAATTATTCTGTAAGTGGATTGGAGTACCGGAAGGCAAGAAGGAAGATAGTGGCTATGGGTACTTAGCCTAAGGTCTAAGAAGTCTTTTTGTCCTTTTCAAATAAAAGTTTCAGGTCTTGGAGAGGTTCATTCATCCACCTGGAATTTTCAGGCTTTCCTGGGTCCTCCGGATCCTGTGGAGACTCGGAGGAAGGGGTGGATTCACAGGAATGGCTGGAATGTGGGTCTTCAGGTTCTTGCAACGTATCAGTGGAAACAGGTTTAACCCTGGACAAATGAACCCAGCTGGTGACCCCCTGGAGTTTAACTGCTATAGGAGTGCTCAGCAGGACTTGGTAGGGACCCCTCCATTTTGTGAGTAGCTGATGACCAGGGGACTCATTTTTCCAGGTCTTTAAAAGTTCCCAATCTCCAGGTTTTACAACAGAGTGACTGGGACTGTCATCTGGAGAGGGCTGTACTCTGTTGCCATGCTCTTGTATAGCCTCTGCACCTGGCCTAGGTTTATAATGTATTTAAGATGAACCTGGGTTTCTGGGTCAGTTAGCATGTCCAGAGTAAGGAATGTCCTTCTGTATGTCATTTCAAAAGGGCTTAACTTAGTGGTTGTTTTAGGAGCTGCTCTGACCCTTAAGAGGGCTATTGGCAGCAAGCAATACCACGACTCTTTTCCTGATGGAGTTTGCCCAAGGTTTTCTTCAATTAGCCTGTTCCACTTTTCCTGAAGACTGCGGTCTCCAGGATGAACGGAGGTTGTATTTAATCCCTAAAGCCTGAAAAATCTGTTGAGTGATCTTTGCTACAAACGAAGGTCCATTGTCACTCTGAAGGTGATGGGGCAACCTGAATCTAGGAATACTTTCCTTTAGGAGAGCCTTAGCCACTTCAGTTGCTTTCTCTGTTCTAGTGGGGAAGACCTCTATCCATCCAGTAAAAGTATCTATAAAAACTAGTAAGTACTTGAAACCCTGGAAAGAGAGCATCTGAGTGAAATCTATTTGCCAGTCCTCTCCTGGGTAAGTCCTACATTGCTGGACTTGGGTTAACAAGAGGGGGAGGCTTGAAGTTGCCTCCTGCATTATGGGTGGCACAAAGGGCACAGGCTCAAGTAACTCTTTTCATTGTCTCCGGGAGCCTTTTCCCTGTAAAAAGACAGAAAACAATTATAAACATTGCATCTCTCCCCAGATGGAGAGAATCATGTAGCCCTTTAATAATTTTCCATTGGTCAGAGAGAGGTATGAGCAATTTCTGATCTATGTGCCACGAGCCATCCATTCCCTTAGTTCCTCCTCTGTCTCATGCCCAGTTCTCTTTGGAAGTTGAGTACCTGGGTATAACGTTAGAAGGGGTAAGAGATGGGATTAATGCCATTTCGGTTATGGGCATCAAGACTGCTTTCTTTGTTTCCTGATTTGCCCTGTTGTTTCCTTGGGAAATTTGAGAAGTTCCCTTTTGGTGCCCATGGCAGTGAATGACTGTTATCTGTTTTGGTTTTTGAACTACTTCTATGAGATGTAAAATCTCAGCCCTATATTTTATAGGGAAATTTCTTGCATTTAGGAGTCTTCTCTCTTTGCAGATAGCTGTGTGGTCATGTAAAACAAGGAAGGTATATTTTGAGTCAGTGTATATATTTACAATCTTTCCTTCCCCTAGGATTAAGGCTTGGGTTAGAGCTATCAGTTCAGCCTTTTGGGCTGAGGTGTTAGGTGGCAAAGGTTTTGCTTCTATGACACTATGCATGCTCACAACAGTATACCCTGTCCCCCTAACTCCATCTTTAATGAAACTACTGCCATCAGTAAACCATTCTTCCTCAGGGTTTTCTATGGCCTGGTCTGTTAGGTCAGACCTATAGGCATAGACCTGGTCAAGGGTTTTGAGGCAAGAATGTGTTAGCTCTGGGCTTTCGGCAGACATTAGTGTAGTGGCGTTAAAAGTGTGGCACGTTTTGAGGGTTAGCTCTGGGGAGTCAAGGAGCAAAGCCTGGTACTTAATAAGACGACCTCCAGTTAACCAGTTGTGGCCTTTTATATCTAGAATCCCTTGCACTTGATGAGGGGTCTGGACTTCCAGTGGCTGTTCAAAGGCGAGCTTGTTGGCTTCTTCCACTAATAAATCAGTGGCAGCTACTGCCCGGAGGCAGCCAGGCCAAACTCGGGCCATGGAGTCTAGGTGCTTGGAAAAGTAGCCTATAGGCTGAGGAACTTCCCCTAGATTCTATATAAGGACACCAAAAGCTGTCCCCTGCTTTTCAGCCACGTACAAGATCAATGGCTTTTCAAACTGGGGAGACCCAGAGCAGGGGCTCTGGTGATGACCTGCTTGATATCATTAAAAGCCTTTTCTTATTCCCCATTCCAAAGTAATAGTTCTGTATCTGGGCCTTTAGTGTCTTCATATAGGGGCTTAGCCATTAGCCTGAATCCTGGAATCCAAATTCTACAAAATCCTGCCATGCCCAAAAAGGTACGGAGATGTTTCTTTGTCTTTGGTGCACTTAGGCCTAATATAGCTTGTTTTCTATCTGGAGATAACTGTCTACTTCCAGGGTTTATAATGATCCCAGATATTTAACTTGTTGCTTTGAGATTTGTGCCTTTATCTGAGAGACTCTGTAACCCCAGGCCCCAAGGATATTAAGGACTTCAATGGTATTTTGATCTGAGGCCTCCATGGAGGGACTACATATTAATATATCATCTACATACTGTATAATAGCCCCTTCTTTCAGGTGTATTTCCCTTAGTTCCTTTCCTAGGGCTTGGGTGAAAAAGTGTGGACTGTCCCAAAACCCCTGAGGCAATGCTGTCCAGGTATATTGTTGCATTTGGCCTGAGTCGGGGTTAGTCCACTAGAAGGCAAATAGATATTGTGATGAGGGATGAACTGGGATGCAAAAAAAAGGCATCCTTGAGGTCAAGTACAGTAAACCACTTAGTGTCCTCAGGGATTTGGGCTAATATGTTATAAGGATTGGCCATGAGGGGATGTATAGTGACCACTGCGTCGTTTACTGCCCTAAGGTCTTGTACCATCCTATAGTCCCCATTTGGCTTAACAACTAGCCTAATAGGAGTATCGCACGGAGACTGGCAGGGCACCAAGAGGCCATGCGTTAAGAATTTATCTACGAGGGGTTGTAAACTCTTCTTCACTTCCAACTTTATAGGGTATTGTCTCTTGTTAGGGTAGGCAGCTTCTGGTCTATGGCTAATTCTTACAGTTGGGCATTTATGGCCCTCCCAGGGATTCCTTTGTCCCATACTGAAGTGTCCACTCCTTGTAGAATATGGCTGGGAATAGGACCTTGCTCTTCCAGTTGGTCTGCCTTAGTCAGAGTCAAGATAAGGGGCTGCTCAGGGCCTCCTAACTGGAATATGGCCCTGAGGGAGCTCAGAAGGTCTCTCCTCAGTAGTGGGGTGGGACACTCAGGTACAACTAAAAAGGCATGCGAAATAACCACTGCTCAAATTGGCAAGTGAGAAGCCCGGTAAAGTAATGGGTGCTAAGCTTTTCATCAACACCAGTCACAGTACAGCTTTTGGAGGAAAGAGGTCTAGAGTGAGAAATTAAGACAGAGCGAGCGGCTCCCATATCAATTAAAAAATCAATCTTCTTTCCTGACACATCAAGGACTACTCAGGGCTCCTCGATGAAGATAGACATATCATTGGGGGGAGCCACCAGAATCCCCAGCCCACCTCAGTGGTCGAGCATGGCCATCTTGGGAGCGGGAGCCCCCCTTCTCCTTTGGGACTGAGGGCAGTCCCTCTTCCAATGACCTATTTGTTTGCAGGTTGGGCATGACCTGGGGGACTCTTTCTGGCAATCTTGGGGCCACTGGCCAGTTGACTTACATTTGTAGCATTCCCCCTTGTTGGTCTTACCTCCAGATGGAGAGTTGGACTTTCTTGGCCCCCTTGGTTTGTCCTGAGGTTGCAAGGCATGGCTGACAGCAACACCTATCAGTTTTGCATGAGCCCTGGCCTGTCTTTTCTCATGTTGGGTTCTCTCTTCCCTCTCAGCTTGATCTTGATTATTAAATACCCCAAATGCCACATCTAGGAGTTGGGGCATGGGTGTTTGTAGGACTAATTGTAATCTTTGGAGTTTCCATTTCATATCAGGGGCGGACTGACTAATAAAGTGTTGTGTTGTCCCAGCAGGGGCTGACTTTCAGAAGTGGAGGGATCTATGTTGCTATACTTCCTAAAAGTCTCCACAAGCTGCCCATGAAAGAGGGCTGGATTTTCTTCTTCTTCTTGGGTCATTCCTTTAACCTTTTCATAATTAACCGACTTTTTGATACACTTTCTCATCCCTTCTAATACACATTGGAGCATATGCTTCCTGGCTTCTGTTCCTGCCTGCAAATTATAATTGCAAGGGGGTTCCTGATTTGGGACTGCATCTCCACCCATAGCATAATGTTTGGGTTGGTGTCTGGCAAGCTGGTTGGCATGTCCCTGGGCTGCTGTCCAGATTCTCTGTTTTTCCTCAGGAGTACAGCAAATGGATAGAATTACTTGGACATCCTTCCAAGTTAAGTCATGAAACCCTTCAACAAACTTACTAGGGTCTTCAGAAAATTGGCCCCGTTTCTGTTTGCATTGGGCTAAGTCAGTTAAAGAGAAGGGCATATGTACTCTGATTGTCCCTTCTCCATTTGCCACTTCCATAAGAAGGCATAGTTTCCCTGATCCTGGGTGATAGGAAGCTCCACTGCGAGTTACCCAGGAAGGACTAGCCTCTCTTGGGGTAATGGAGGGTCTGGTGGGACATAAGGAGGTGCAGTTTGGGGTCAGTCAGAGGGAGCAAGAGAAGTAGGTGGCTGCGGAGAAGTAGGGATACTGTCAGGAGTAGGAGGAGCTAGGTTTCCCCCTGAGAGATGGGAGAGCTTAGAAGGGGGATCATCTAAAATGTCAGGACAGTTTTCTGGTTCCCCAGGTTTTGAATTATAAGAGCCATATAAGGCGGGATTTTGGTAAAGGACCATGAAAGCCTGAATATAAGGAACTTCAGTCCACTTTCCCATCCTGCAGCAATAGAGATCCAATTGCAGAATGGTATTGTAATTTAGAGACCCATTTTCAGGCCATTTTTCTCCATTCCCTAACTTAAACAAAGGCCAGGCACCATTATAGTAGAACTTAAGTTTTTCCTTTCTTAGCCCTTCTATTTTAAAAAATTTCCGATTCTTAAGGATACACTCCAGAGGTGTCTCTTCTTGCTTGGAGGGGGATCCTCCTATGTTGAGTAACTTGCAAGTGAGAACAAGAGAGAGCTTCTAGAATTGAATCTGGCATTCTGGAAACATTTATCAGGAGGCTTTAACCTGAAGGGGTTCAGGGCATCGCCCAAATTCTCTTCAAACCTGATGAGGTTTCAAGCGTCCTCTACTCTCCCATCGATTTCTGACCAGACATCTCTGGTCTTCCATGGTAACTTGTGCAAGCCTTCTCCCCCAGCATGGCCAGGGGAGGACCTTCGAACCAGTGCAGACCAGTTGCCAGGACTTTCCTTAGGAGGGATCCCTTGTCTATAGAGCTTATGTCCTGTAATAAGTCTTCCTATGCTGGAGTGTATTCCTCGTGACTGAGCATCTACAAAGTTTATAATTCAGGCTTCTGGGTAATGGCCAGCCAGATAGGCTGTCCATAGCAGTGTGTAGGCTGCCAAGACCTGGAGTGAAGGGGGGTCCCATAGATGCAAAGAGGAACCCTTGGAGAAATTGGAGTTGGGTGCTATGGAAGATGCCACAGGGTTCAAGGTTCCAGGGCCGGGAGGTGGAGAAATTCTCATAGTAAATTTCTGGGTGTTGAGTGAGGTGAGAGACTAGACAGCAAAAGAACCCAAAATCCTTTGCCCTGTCTGGCAGCTAAGATAGAACTGGGAAGGGTCTGACAATTTTGTCTCATACAGGCAGCACTGGGTTTGTCAGTGGCGGGGATGCAGTTTAGGAATGATGTCCAGGAAATCCTTCCCTAAAAGGACTCGGAGATATGAAGTGAGAAAGAGACCTTGTTGTGCAAGTAATTTCTGAAAGAAAAGCGTAGTGGAGGGTTCCATACGGGACAATGAGAGAGAGAGAGTGAGAGAGAGAAAAAGAGACCCCTTGGGTTCCTTCTCAGTTGGAAATCACGTTTCCACCATGTCCCAAAGGATAGCATCAGCTGTCACCCAAGTGTTATTTGAATCTGCACGGCCTGGGGAATCCGCCTGCCACCCTCAATGTTGTTGGGGGTAGCCACAACGCTGTGAGCAGACAGAGGTTATGCCCTGCAGGTCTTGAAAAGAAAGTGAAGTGGAGAGTGAGAAAGAAAATAAGAGCGAAAATCAGGGGCCTCAAGCCGCAGCTGGGTGAAACCCACTGTTTACCTTGAATGCCTGAATTCCCAGGTTTCGGAACCAAATATGATCTTGGGTGCCTCAGCCTGCAGCAGTTTGAAGCAGAGTTTCTGTTCCTGGCCAGAGATGGAGGTCAGGTCATGGCAGTAAGAGCAGCAAATCTTAGCCACTAGACCAGTGGTCAGTGACAAGGCTCTGGCCCTTCAGCTTTGCAGAAAAGAATTCCCACAAAGATGGAAAGCAGTGAAACAAGTAAAGTATTTATTAGGAGGAAAAAGAGTACAGTACGCGTGTATAGACACAGGGACTGACTCAAAAAGAGAGTCACGCCCTCGTGGTAGTTTAAATCACTTATATGGGGCATTTCTTCCAGGTTTCCTTTAGCCAAACATTTTGATTTGCCTGGTTCAGAGTCCGTATTTGGTATATCTCAGGATCCTCCCAATGTGTGCGCCAAGATGGTTGCCACCCAAGAGGCCTATGGGTAGTTGACATCACTTACTATGGGGTGGCGCCCCCTCCCTTTTTGACCTCCAAGGAGCCTTTCTAGTTGGGAAGGTCTCCTTGACTTTGAGAATGAGAAATATGTGGTCTCTTATCTTCTATCTGAGCAGGGCCCAGCCTCCTCTCTCAGTTGTCCTGCTATGCTCATCTTGGAGTTTCTGTCCACAGGGAACGAATCTCCAATTGCTTACCCTGGGGTGCCCATCTACCTCCTGCCTCACTTTTAGGACCATAACTTCAGAGTTGTGCCTCCTGCCTTGCAGTGGATGGGGACACCCACTTTGTGATCCACATCCCATGCTCAAAAGAGAGGATCCACTTCACACTAGATGGGTGTCCAGGGGACCTACTACAGCTCATAGATGACCCAAAGGCAGGTGAGAGCCCCAAAGACTCTACCTCATATAACTCCACAGCCAGATATACACATGTCAACACCCCCAGACATCTGTGGGCTAATACAAACACATAGCAGGGCACTGCACTAACACACAAGTACATACCCAGACACATGGAAACACACACAAATATACCCTAACACCAAGACACTCACAGATACACATACACACACACTAGGGAATACAGTAAACTCACAAAAATACACATCTAGGCACATATATTTTGACACTTTCCACACCTACACATAATAACATACAAATAGGCATCCAGATACACAGAGATGCACAACACATGCTCAGATATACACAATGACACATATATCAACACACTCAGACACACATACATGCGCTGGTAACCTCACTCATCCCAATACACAAGAATTCAACATACATAGGTACACATACTCTGCTACTCTAGACATAAAAAACATACCAAAACACAAATACCATGGCACACAGCCAGATGCATGCACACTGACACCCCCAGTTATACAATATGTACCAACACACAACCAGACACACACAACATAATATATTCACCAAGACTTATAACACCAACATATCCAGAGACACATATACACATACAACCAAAAAAAAATACATGCTCTACCATAACACCTTCCCCAAATACGCAGATGCACTGATATGTCCAGAGATACTCATATGAACAGAACTAAACACACACATTTACACACTCAGAGGCAAGCACATACATGCAAACAGCCCCACTGGGGTAAGCATGCACAGGTATACATACATGTTCATACACTGCACAGGAAGGAGCAGCTAGATGGACTGTGGTAGAAGCACTTTCCTCAGGAGCTGCTCTCTAACTACAGATCTGTACCAATTCATCTGAACTTCAGTCTCTGAGACTTCACCCCTCCTGTGCTGTGGGTGACTATGTGAATGACCATGTGAAAGCCTGTGCTCCCAGCAAGCATTCTTCTCCCTCCAGGGCTGCATGTACGTGGACAGCTGCTGGGGACACCATCAAGGCCAGGGCACAAGGACCTACTTCCAGACCATCACAGTTACTAAAGACAAACCCCGGACCTACCCTATCACGATCACCACAGTTCCATATCCATACAAGGTGAGGGTACCTTGCTTCTGTCCTGGGACCAGTCGGCCCTACTGAAGAGGTCCCAGCTGGAGCTCCATGTGGCTGCCGCAGCCCACCTCATCCTCTGCCTTGGGCCCCACCTTGAATTCCTAGTCCTCCAGCACCGCTACCAGAACCCCAGCACCCCACAACTAGCCCACCTGGGGCTCTACGTGATCAATGGCTCAGGTCTCAGCCCCTTGGCCCGTGGCCTGCTGGAAAAGTGGTACTGAGGCTGATAGTGATCAGAGAGCACCAGTCCCAAGAGAGACTCTGCCAGGGTGAAAGGCCAATGAGCCCCCAGCACCTTGACCCTCAAACCACAAAGAGGAATCAGAGCCAAGCTGTGTCCTTGGAGAGCTCCTGGTCTAGGAAGAAGACAGACCCAGGACTTCCCTGTGGGCACAGTGGTTAAGAATCCGCCTGCCAATGCAGGGGACATGGGTTCGAGCCCTGGCCTGGGAAGATCCCACATGCCACAGAGCAACTAAGCCCATGTGCCACAACTATGGAGCCTTTGCTCTAAAGCCTGTGAGCCACAACTACTGAGCCCATGTGCCACAACTACTGAAGCCCATGCGCCTAGAACCCATGCTCCACAGCAAAGAGAAGCCACCACAATGAGAAACCCACGCACCACAATGAAGAGCAGGCCCTGCTTGCCACAACTAGAGAAAGCCCACACACAGAAATGAAAACCCTATGCAGCAATAAATAAATAAATAAATATATATATATATATATATATATATATATATATATGTATGTATGTATGTATGTATAAGACAGACCCAGGCAGAGTGATCCCAGGGAGTTATCAGTGCTAGACAGACAGCAGTCCAGGGAGCTGGAGGAACCCAAGGTGAGGCATCTTGCCCAGCTTTGGAGTTCAAGAAAGGTCTCCTATAAGAGAGAGACCCACACCGAGTCTGGAAAGTTGAGCAAACGTGTAGAGGAAAGGAATGGAGATTGGAGGAGATGGAGCTGAAGTGATCAGACAAGAGTGCCAGCATGAGGAATTTGGCTTTTTCCTGAAGGCAATGGGAGTCATGAAAAGGCATAAGCAGGTGAAAGATACAGTCAGATCTGAGTATTACAAAGATCCCTCTGGAGGCTGCTGTAAAGGGGGATTGCAGGAAGCCAGACTGTAGGTCAGGAGACACTAGCAGAACCTGAGGCAGAGGTACACGTCAAAGAGTTTGGGCAGTGATGGTGGGTTGGACAGATATTTTTACTTCCTCTGAACCTCCTCACTTATCCAATCTGCCTTGTCATCTCCTTCAAGCCGGACTGAACCCCTTCTACTGCCATCTCATCCACTTTGGCTCTCTACTTTCATACTACTGTCCCATCTGGCTCCTCCACGTTTCACACAATGCTCAGTCTCTTCTCTCCTCCAGGCCTTTGCTGTCCCTCCTCCCTCCCACTTTTCCTTTTAGGTTTCCTGCTTTAGGATCCTCTCAGAGCTGTCAGTAGGACTGAGGCCACTGCCTTAACTGGTGCTGCATCTCTCTCCCTCAGGACAGTTCCAGCATGCGGACATCCAGCTGGTGGCAGGGCCTATGGGGCCAAGCTTGAGGAGGCACCAGGACCCAGATGTGCCTGTGATCCTAGGCAAGAGACTGCTGAAGGACTCACCAAGGCTGCCACCCCTCTGGGCTTCCTGCTGGCTGGTGAAGCACTCTCATGTACAGTGGCTGCTGGGCCACCCCTACATTGCCTATGTCCTGTGATGGCCCCTGAACCCCAGAGCAGGAGACCTGACTTTTGGAGACCCAGAGGCCAGGGCATAGGGTGAGCCAGGAACAAAGCCCCGAGGACGTGGAAACACACAGGGACATGCACACTAACACATGCACTAGGTGACACATATACCAGAACACACACACAAAGACATGCAGATCTATGGATCTAGAGGCTTAGGGACTTCTGCCTCCTCACAGTCCTTACTGTCTCCAGTCTCTACTCTTTCCAATCCATACTCCACAGCAGCCTTAGAAGTGACTTCCTTAAAACAAAAAACTGAGGCACCAGTCCTGCTCACGACCTTCTCTGGCTCCCATGACATATTTAAAGCTCTTACAGTTCCCCTAACAAACAATGCTCTCTCCCACCAATGGGCCTTTGCATGTGCTTTTCCTTCTATGTGGGACTCCCTTCCTTGGCTTCATGCAGGTAAATTTTACATATTCTTCAAGTCTTAGTTGTCTATTTCCTCTAGGAGGCCTTCCCTGACCCCTCCCATAGATTGAGTGTGGTCCCCTCCTGTTACCATAGCCCACTCCCACATTCCATTCAAGCTAACCTATCATACTGTGTAGTAATCATCTATTTACTTGTCTGGATCCCTTGCTTAGACTGTGAGCTCTTTGAGGGCAAGGACATTTTCTGAATCATCTATGTATCCCCAGGGCCTAGCACATAGTAGGTGCTTAGTAAATATTTGCTGAATGAATGAACCAAAAAGGATCCCATGACACAGCAGTAGACACACACATGTACTACTCACAACCAAAGGCATGGAATCACACACAGAAAGACAACAACGAGGACACAGACATGGATGGGTAAATAGAGTAGAGACATGTGGAAACACAAGGACCTCAAAATAAAGAGAATAGACATAAGGGCATGTAGACATACAAAGAGGGGGCAGGAAGCCAGAGTGACAGTATCAGGGACATAAACCCAGAGAAACAGATGCCCACTTGCTGGGCTTCTGTATCCCCATTTTGAGGTGCTGTCCCTGTCAAAAACAAAGAGGCAGGGAGAAAAAAATGAGGTCACCCAGGGACAAGCACACAATGACTAATGTGAAGACACTGAGACATAACAGCATACAAATGAAAAGATAGAGATTCACAGAGATCCAAACACAGGAGCAGAGGAATCAAGACACACAGGGTCACAGAAGTAACCAGGGGGACATTGGTCAAAACCACAGACCAAGACACCAAGGACAGAGAGGTAGAAACACATAGACATGATGACATGCAGACATGGAGTGGGGGATGAGAAGAGAACACAGAGATACAAGACCAGAGACCTATAAGGACATAGAAACAGAGATGTTACACAGATCCAGACTTGGTGACAAAGACCCAAGGACACACGTACATGCAGAGAAACACATTAAGAGTGAGACAGGAGCATAGACTTATATATTTAGAGATCCAGCGACTAAGACATGGGGATGCAGACACCTCAACAGTGACAAACACCACCAAAGATATAAGTTTCAGACCAGGTAACAGAGACATAAGGACAGACAAAATAGAGGCCCAGGAATAATGGGGACATTGTGACACAATGATGGGGACATTGTGACACAATGACAGGGACACAGGAATTCAGAGACAGAAATCTTAGAACAAGTAGACATGGGGATGTGAACTCACAAACACAATCATATGGATACAGGCTAGACATAGGGACAAAAACACAGGCACACTTCTGGAAGCATCAAGATAGGAATAAAGAAACCTAGACACAGAGAAACAGATACACAGAACACAAGCAAATGGGCAAAGACACAGAATCAAGATACACTTGGTTTACCCAGAAATAGAGACACACAAAAAGGCAGCCAAGGCCACAGATGAAAGGATGGGGACAGTGAATCAGACCCAAGGACACATAAATAGTGGGTCAAAAATAAAAAGACATGGATCCAGACACCAGACACAAACAGAGACAGGGACACGGACGTGGTGAGTCAGATCAAAACTATACCAGGGACAGAGCAAGACGAAAAGAGGAACAGATACAGAGAGACACCCTGACAAATAGACCCATAGAAACAAGAACACAGTCATGGGAATCTAGAGAAAAAGATCAATGGACTAAGAAAGAGAGGCACTGAGACACAGAGCAACTTAAGACACAGCAACATCAAGAAAATAATACAGAAACACTGGCAAAATCTGGCGAAAATAAATAGAGAAGTAGGATAAATACCAAATCACAGACATGGAGAGCCCCAGAGATGCATAGACTCAGAGACTCACCAACCAAGGGCACATGGAAGGAGGCATGTGCAGATTCATTAATATAGACAGTAGAACACAGAGGCTCAGAGAAAGACACCCAGACAGGAATATAGAGACTCCAGGACACACTTACACTGGATCACAAAAGTTCAGGGATATGCAAAACTTGGGGATGCACAAAGACAGGAGCACACAGATACTGGAACACAGAGGCTCATGGGTGCCCTGACATGGAGATGAACAGACACTAGATCTTAGATCACATGCAAAGACTCAGGAACATGCAGACTCAAAGATGAACAATGACTCGAGGACACAATAAAGACTCAGGAAAGTGCAAAGATTCAGGAACATGTAAAGACTCAGGAACACAAAAAAGGATACACAAACAGGGACACATAAAACCTGGGACACACACACACACTGGGACACAAGGAAACTGGGGTATAGAGACTGAGGCACACAAAAACTGAAACTCAGAGACACACAGGAGCATGTTGAGACTGGGACACACAGACAATAGAATATAAATATTGAGGCACACAGACATAAGGACATATAAAAACACTGAGACACACAGACATTTTACCTCACAAACAGTGGAACAAGCAAACACTGGAATATACATACACTGAGGCACACTGACATTGGAACACACAGAAACTGGGACACATCATGGGACATACAGTTATTGAGGCACATAGAGACACAGAACCACCATAGAACCACCACAGAACTGGATCAAACAGATGTTGTGACACACAAACACTGGGCTACAGGTACTGAAGTACACAAAAACACTGAAACTAAGAGACATATGCAACATGGAAATAGTCACTGGGGTACACAAACCATGGGACATATAAAAATTGAGGAACACAGATACCAGAACATTCACAGACATCAAGACACACAGACACTAGAACATACAGTCGTTAGGACATAAACAGATATTGGGACACCCAAGCATTAGAGTACAGACAGGCTGTGATCTACAGATACTGGGAGTTATATATACACTGTGACACACAGTCATTTTGACACACAGACTGTTGCACAGTCAGTAGACAGAAACAGGGACTTATAGACATTGAGGTACATAGACACTGGGATACATAAACATTGAGACACACAGATACTTGGGTGTACAGACACTGGGACACAGTCCCTGAGACACATAGACACTTGGATGTACAGAAACACAGGGATACAGTCAGTAGGGCACCTAGGCACTGGGAAACAAGGTACACAGACACTGAGACAAACAACCACTGGGACTTACAGACCCTGAGACACACAAACACTGACACATAGAGATGTTGTGGTACACACTGGAACATACAAACATTGGGGTCCTCAGAAACTAGGACATACAGACACCAGAAAACATACAGATACTGGCATATACAGTAGCAAACACTTAAACCTACAGATTCAAGGACACGCAAACACTAGGACATACAGACAGTGTGATATAGTCCCTGAGGCACACAAACACTGAAACTCAGACAGAATACAACATGCTGACATAGGAACACAGTCACTGAAACATGTAGACACTGGGATACCCAGACTCAAACACACAGAAACTGGGGTACAGACACTAAGGCACACAAAACACTGAAATACATAGACACACTGCAACATGCTTACTCTGGGACACACAGTCACTTTGGAACACACAAACACTGGGACATACAGACATTGACAGACAATAGAACATACAGTCCATTGGGATTTGCATAGACACTAGGACACATAGACACTGGAACTTACAGACATGAAGATACAGTGACACTGGGACGTATAGACACTCTTTTCACAGATATTAAAATACACAGACACTAGTATGAAAACACTAGGGCACACAGACTGGGATAGAAACTGAGGCACATAGAAACACTGAAACTGAGCTATACAACCAACATGCTGACACTATGACACACAGACACTGGGGGCACATGGACACTAATGCACTTATTTACAGAGATAGAGAAGTTGGTATACATAGACATTGTGGTACATAGACACTGAGACACATAGAACTTGAGACACATAGAAACTTTGATATACAGTGACATGGGGATATATATTCATTGAGACACTCAGACACTGGGAATGTAGATACTGGTGCATAGTCACTAGGATACACAGATTCTGGGATATACAGGCACTGGAACACATAGATATTGGTGCACACACACAAGGTACCCAGACATTGGGACACACCAACTCTGGGACATTAACAGGTTCTATGAAACACAGACACCAGGAAACACAAGCATCGGGATACACAAACACTGAAGCATACAGATATAGGAACACACAGAAAGTAAGGCTCATAAACACTGGGATATACTGTCATCAGGAAATATACAGCATTGGAACATACAGTAAATAGGATGCATAGACACTGGAAAACAGGAGTTAGTACATACTGACAATAAGAACAACTGACTGGGACACAGAAACACAGGCACACTTGGTCAGTGGGACACACAGAGACATTGTAACACAGAGACCCTGGGACACACACACTGGGACACAGAGACTAGGACAAACAGTCATTGGAACATACCCAGACCCTGCAACTCACAGACCCTAGGAAACACAGACATTGAGATATACAGCCACTGGGACATATTAAAACTGGAAAAACAAAGACTCTGAGATATACACAGATGCTAAGATAATATCACTGTTCAATATAGTCATTGGGACATGTACAGACACTGGGGCACAGAGACACTGGCATTTACACATAAGGGTAAATACCAACAGCAGGAAACACGGTGCTGGGATATTCAAACACTGACCCCAAGACACATAGACACTTGGGCATAGAGAAAAGCTATGACATACAGTCATTAGGACATACAAACACTGGAACACAGAGACACCAGGGCATAAAGACATTAGGACACACAGAAACTAAAACATTTGGACACAGTGTCACTGGGATATACACAAACACGGTGACACTCAAAGGTTGAGACACAAAGACACTGGGATACACAAACAGTGGGAGACATAGAAATGGGACACAAAGGATCTGAGGGTGTTCTTGATGCCAGGCCTTGTAGGACATTTACCATTGCTTTACCATTGACAAAGAAGAGAAAAGGAGAGACTAGGAGAGGGAGTGGTCTCATACTGAGCCTTGTGACAGGGGTAAGCATGAGAGTGCTCTAGTGAGGAGAATGGGTGGCAGGGTAAAATGAGTATAGTGGAAAGAGGGAGTGTGGATGAGAAATGTGAGTTTTCTTCCAGGGCCAGTAGAACCAGTGCAGCTTGGGGCAAGGGATGGTGTTTGAAGCCAGACTTGAGGAGCTTGGTCTGATAGGATGGGAGGAGAGGAGAGGGGAGAAGAGAATGCCTTTCTGAGGTGTTAGTGGGTGTGAATGCACAAACACAAAACTCTATTCTTGGTGCACATTCACACTCCTTTTTCTTAATTGAATATTTTAATATTTCATTTAAAATATTATATTAGTTTCAGATGTACAACATAGTGATTCAATATTTTTATAGATTATACTCCATTAAAAGTTATTACAGATTCACTTTGTTATAAAGCAGAAACTAATAAAAAAAAAAGAAAAAAAAAGTTATTACAAAATAATGGCTGTAATTCCTTTTTCTGTACAATATACCTTGTTGCTTATCTATTTTATACATGGTAGTTTGTATCTCTTAATCCCATACCCTTAACTTGCCCCTCCCCACTTCCTTCTCCGCACTGGTAACCACTAGTTTGTTTTCTGTATCTATGAGTCTGTTTCTGTTTCACTATATACATTCATTTGTATTATTTTTTACATCCCACGTATAAGTGATATCATATAGTATTTGTCATTCTCTGTCAGAGTCATTTCACTTAGCCTAATATTCTCTAGGTCCATCCATCCACAATGTTGCAAATGACAGAATTACATTCTTTTTATGGCTGAGTTACGTGTATGTGTATGTGTATGTATATATATATATGCATATGTATATATATCTTCTTTATCCATTCATCTGTCGATGGACACTTAGGTTGCTTCCATATTTTGGCAATTATAAAATATGCTGTTATAAACATCAGGTACATGTATCTTTTGAATTAACATTTTTGTTTTTTCTAGATATATACCCAGGAGTGGAATTGCTGGATCATATGGTAGTCCTATTTTTAGTTTTTTGAGGAACCTCCATACTGTCTTCCATAGTGGCTGCACCAATTTATATTCCCACCAACAGTGTACAAGGGTTCCCTTTTCTCTACATCCTTGCAACATTTGTTATTTGTTGACTTTTTGAAGATAGTCATACTGACAGATGTGAGCTGATATCTTGTTGTTTTGATTTGCACTTCTCTAATAATTAGTGATGTCAAGCATCTTTTTATGTGCCTATTGGCCATGCATATGTCTTCTTTGGAAAAATGTCTATTCAGGTCTTCTGCCCAGTTTTTAATTGGGTTGTTTGATTTTTTGATGTTGAGTTGTATGAGCTGTTTATATATTTTGGATATTAACCCTTTATTGGTCATATCATTTGCAAATAATTTCTCCCATCAGGTAGGTTGTCTTTTCATTTCGTCAATGGTTTCCTTTGTTGTGCAAAAGCTTTTAAGTTTAATTAGGTCTTATTTCTTTAGTTTTTAAAATTTCATTTGCTGTAGGAGACAGATCCAAAAAAATATAGTTACAATTTATGTCAAAGAGTGTTCTGCCTATATTTTCTTCTAAGAGTTTTATGGTTTCAGGTCTTATGTTTAGGTATTTAATCCATTTTGAGTTTATTTTTTGTATATGGTGTGATAAAATATTCTAATTTCATTCTTTTACATGTAGCTGTCCAGTTTTCCCAGTACTACTTATTGAAGAGACTGTCTTTTCTCCTCCTTTGTTGTATATTAATGGGCCGTAAGCGTGTGGGTTTATTTCTGCACTATCTGTTCTGTTCCACTGACCTATGTGTCTGTTTTTGTGCCAGTACCATGTTGGTTTGACTACTGCAGCTTTGTAGTATAGTATGAAGTCAGGGAGTGTGATACCTCTAGCTTTGTTCTTTTTCCTCAGGGTTGCTTTGGCAATTCTTTCATGGTTCCACATAAATTTTAGGATTATTTGCTCTAGTTCTGTGGAAAATGTCATGGGTAATTTGATAGGGATTGCATTAAATCTGTAGACTGCTTTGGGCAGTATGGCCATTTTAACAATGTTAATTCTTCCAATACAAGAACATGGGATATTTTTCCATTTCTTTGTATCATCTTCAATTTCCTTTATCAATGTTTTATAGTTGTCAGAGTATAGGTCTTTTACCTCCTTGGTTAATTAATCTACCAGATAATAAGAATGCTAACTGAATTGGGGGAAAGAATAGATGAACACAGTGAGAATTTTTAAAAGGAACTCAAAAATATAGAAAAGAAGCAGTCAGAACTGAAGAATACAATAACTGAAAGGAAAAACACACAACAAGGAATAAACAGCAGACTAGGTGATATAGCAAAATGCATAAGTGATCTGAGAGATAGAATATTGGAAATCAACCAATCAGAACAGCAAAAAGAAAAGAAGTTTTAATGAGAACGATTTAAGGGATATTTGGGATAACATCAAGCATAGCAATATTCACCTTATAGGGGTTCCAGAAGGAGAAGAGAGAGAAGGGATTTGAAATTTTATTTAATGAAATCATGGGTGAAAACGTCCCAACCTGAAGAAGGAAACAGATATCCAAGCACAGGAAACACAGAGGGTCTCAATCAAGAGGAACTCAAACAGACCCACACCAAGACATGTCATAATTAATATGGTAAAAGTTAAATATAAAGAGAGAATTATAAAGGCAGTAAGAGGAAAACAAAGGGTTATATACAAGGGAACACCCACAAGGCTATCAGTTGATTTTTTGGCAAATATTTTGTAGGTCAGAAGGGAGTGGCATAATATATTCAGAGTGTTGAAAAGGAAAAATCTGCAACCTAGGATATTCTACCCAGCAATATTATCATTTAGAATTGAACAATAGATAAAGAAGTTCTCAGACAAGCAAAACCTAAAGAGTTCATCAATATTAAACCCACCCTAAAGAAATGTTCAAGGGTCTTCTTTAAGTGGAAAGAAAAGACTATAACAAGAAGTAAGAATTTATAGGAAAGGAAAAATCCCAATACTAAAGGCAAGTATATAGTAGGGACTGAGTTTCACCATTTAAATAAGCTACTATGAAGATTAAAAGATAAAAAAAATTGTAAAAGCAATTATAACTACAATAAACCATTAAGGGATAAACATGAAGACGTAAAATGTGACATCAGAAACAAAAATGTGGGGCTGGGGGATAAAAATGTACATATTTTAGAATGTGTTTGAGCTTAAATGACTGCCAGTTTTAGAAAAGTATGTATAGTTATAGGTTAACATATGTGAACACCCTGGTAACCACAAGTCAAAAACTTACAATAGATACACAGACACTAAAAAGAAAGAGATGCAAATAATGCTAAAGAAAATCATCAACCCAAAAAGGAAGAAATGAACAGAGAAAAACTACAAAAACAACTGAAAAACAAGTAATAAAATGGCAGTATGTATCTTTCAATAATCACATTATATATCCATGGAATAAATGATCCAATCAAAAGACCTAAGGTGCCGACTGAATAAAAAAACAACACTTATCTGTATGCTGCCTACAGGAGACTCACTTCAGAGCTAAAGACACACAGACAGAAAGTTAACAGATAGAAAAAGACATTTTATGTAAAAAGAAAAGACAAGAAAGGGAAGGTAGCAATACTCATATCAGACAAAATAGGATTTATAACAAAGTCTATAACAAAAGACAAAAGAGGGCATTATATAATGATAAAGGGATTAGTACAAGAAGAGAATATTGCACTCATTAACATAAACACACTGAAAACAGGAGCACCTAAGTATACAAAGCAAACACTAACAGAAATAAAGGGTGAAACTGACAATAATACAATGAGAGTAGGCAACTTTAACACCCTAGTTACATCAGTGAACATATCATCTGGACTGAAAATTAATAAGGCAAGAGTAGTCTTGACTCACAGAAAGATAGACAAGATGAAAAGGCAGAGGGCTATGTACCAGATGAAGGAACAAGATAAAACCCCAGAAAAACAACTAAATGAAGTGGAAATAGGCAACCTTCCAAAAAAAAAGAACTCAGAATAATGATAGTGAAGATGATCCAGGACCTCAGAAAAAGAATGGAGGCAAAGATCGAGAAGATGCAAGAAACGTTTAACAAACACCTAGAAGAATTAAAGAACAAATAAACAGAGATGAACAGTAAAATAACTGAAATGAAAACTACGCTAGAAGGAATCAAGAGCAGAATAACTGTGGCAGAAGAAAAGATAAGTGACCTGGAAGACAGAATTGTGGAATTCACTGCTGTGGAACAGAATAAAGAAAAAAGAATGAAAAGAAATGAAGACAGCCTAAGAGACCTCTGGGACAAGATTAAACACAACAACATTTGCATTATAGGGGTCCCAGAAGGAAAAGACAGAGAAAATGTTTGAAGAGATTATAGTCAAAAATTTCCCTAACATGGGAAAGGAAATAGCCACCCAAGTTCAGGCAGTGCAGCGAGTCCCACACAGAATAAACCCAAGGAGAAACACACTGAGACACATAGTAATCAAATTGGCAAAAATTAAAGACAAAGAAAAATTATTGAAAGCAGCAAGGGAAAAATGACAAATAACATACAAGGGAACTCCCATAGGTTAACAGCTGATTTCTCAGCAGAAACTCTACAAGCCAGAAGGGACTGGCATAATATACTTAAAGTGATGAAAGGGAAGAACCTACAACTAAGATTACTCTACGCAGCAAGGATCTCATTCAGATTGAGAAATCATAAGCTTTACAGACAAGCAAAAGCTAACAAAATTCAGCACCACAAAACCAGCTCTACAACAAATGCTAAAGGAACTTCTCTAAGTGGGAAACACAAGAGAAGAAAAGGACCTACAAAAACAAACACAAAGCAATTAAGAAAATGGTCATAGGATCATATATATTGATAATTAATTTTTTAACATCTTTATTGGAGTATAATTTCTTTACAGTGGTGTGTTGGTTTCTGCTTTATAACAAAGTGAATCAGTTATACATATACATATGTTCCCATATCTCTTCCCTCTTGTGTCTCCCTCCCTCCCACCCTCCTTAACCCACCAATCTAGGTGGTCACAAACCACCGAGCTGATCTCCCTGTGCTATGCAGCTGCTTCCCACTAGCTATCTATTTTAAGTTTGGTAGTGTATATATGTCCATGCCACTCTCTCACTTTGTCACAGCTTACCCTTCCCCCTCCCCATATCCTCAAGTCCATTCTCAAGGAGGTCTGTGTCTTTATTCCCATCTTACCACTAGGTTCTTCATGACCTTTTTTGATTCTTAGATTCCATATATATGTGTTAGCATACGGTATTTATTCTTCTCTTTCTGACTTACTTCACTCTGTATGACAGACTCTAGGTCCATCCACCTCACTACAAATAACTCAATTTTGTTTCGTTTTATGGCTGAGTAATATTCCATTGCATACATGTGTGACATCTTCTTTATCCATTCATCTATTGATGGACACTTAGGTTGTTTCCATATCCTGGTTATTGCAAATAGAGTTGCAATGAACATATAGGTACATGACTCTTTTTGAATTATAGTTTACCTTAAACGTGAATGTATTAAATGCTCCAACCAAAAGACACAGGCTAGCTGAATGGATACAGAAACAAGACCCATATATATAATGTCTAAAAGACACCAACTTCAGACCTATGGACACATACAGATTGAAACTGAGGGGATGGATAAAGATATTCCATGCAAATGGAAATCAAAAGAAAGCTGGAGTAGCAATACTCATATCATATAAAATAGACTTTAAAATAAAGAATGTTACAAGAGATAAGGAAGGACACTACATAATGATCAAGGGATCAATCCAAGAAGAAGATACAACAATTATAAATATATATGCCCCCAACATAGGAGCACCCCAATACATAAGGCAACTGCTAACAGCTATAAAAGAGGAAATTGACAGTAACACAATAATAGTGCGGGACTTTAACACCTCACTTACACCAATGGACAGATCATCCAAAATGAAAATAAATAAGGAAACAGAGGCTTTAAATGACACAATAGACTAGATAGATTTAATTGATATTTAGAGGACATTCCATCCAAAAACAGCAAATTACACATTTTTCTCAAGTGCACATGGAACATTCTCCACTATAGATCACATCTTGGGTCACAAATCAAGCCTCAGTAAATTTAAGAAAATTGAAATCATATCAAGCATCTTTTCTGATCACAACGCTATGAGATTAGAAATGAATTAAAGGGGAAAAAACGTAAAAAACACAAACACATGGAGTCTAAACAATACGTTACTAAATTACCAACAGATCACTGAGGAAATCAAAGAGGAAATCAAAAAATACCTAGAGAAAAATGACAATGCAAACACGATGATCCAAAACCTATTGGATGCAGCAAAAGCAGTTCTAAGATGGACGTTTATAGCTATACAAGCCTACCTCAAGAAACAAGAAAAAGCTCAAATAAACAATCTACCTTACACCTAAAGGGACTAGAGAAAGAAGAACAAACAAAACCCAAAGTTAGCAGAAGGAAAGAAATCATAAAGATCAGAGCAGAAATAAATGAAACAGAAACAAAGAAAACAATAGCAAATATCAATAAAACTAAAAGCTGGTTTCTTGAGAAGATAAACAAAGTTGATAAACCATTAACCAGACTCATCAAGAAAAAGAGGGAGAGGACTCAAATCAATAAAATTAGAAATGAAAAAGGAGAAATTACAACAGACACCACAGAAATACAAAGCATCCTAAGAGACTACTACAAGTAACTCTATGCCAATAATAATCGACTACCTGAAAGAAACGGGCAAATTCTTAGAAAGGTATAACCTTTCAAGACTGAACCAGGAAGAAACAGAAAATATCAACATACAAGTCACAAGTAATGAAATTGAAACTGTGATTAAAAATCTTCCAACAAACAAAAGTCCAGGACCAGATGGCTTCACAGGTGAATTCTATCAAACATTTAGAGAAGAGCTAACACCCATCCTTCTCAAACTCTTCCAAAAATTTGCAGAGGATGGAACACTCCCAAACTCATTCTATGAGGCCACCATCACCCTGATACCAAAACCAGACAAAGATACTACAAAAAAAGAAAATTACAGACCAATATCACTGATGAATATAGATGCAAAAATCCTCAACAAAATACTAGCAAACAGAATCCAGCAACACAGGAAAAGGATCATACACCATGATCAAGTGGGATTTATCCCAGGGATGCAAGGAGTCATCAATATATGCAAATCAATCAGTGTGTTACACCATATTAACAAATTGAAGAATAAAATCCATATGATTTTCTCAATAGATGCAGAAAAAGCTTTGACAAAATGCAACACCCATTTATGATAAACACTCTCCAGAAATTTGGCATAGAGGGAACCTACCTCAAAATAATAAATGCCCTATATGACAAACCCACAGCAAACATCTTTCTCAACGGTGAAAAACTGAAAGCATTTCCTCTAGATCAGGAACAAGACAAGGATGTGCACTCTAGCCACTATTATTCAACATAGTTTTAGAAGTCCTATCCACGGCAATCAGAGAAGAAAAAGAAATAAAAAGAATCCAAATTGGAAAAGAAGAAGTAAAACTGTCACTGTTTGCAGATGACATGATACTACACATAGAGAATCCTAAAAATGCGACCAGAAAACTACTAGAGCTAATCAATGAATTTGGTAAAGTTGCAGGATACAAAATTAATGCACAGAAATCTCTTGCATTCCTATACAATAATGATGAGAAATCTGAAAGAGAAATTAAGGAAACATTCCCATATACTATTGCAAGAAAAAGAATAAAATACCTAGGAATAAACTTACCTATGGAGACAAAAGACCTGTATGCAGAAAACTGTAAGACACTGATGAAAGAAATTAAGATGATACAAACAGATGGAGAGACATACCATGTTCTTGGATTGGAAGAATCAACATTTTGAAAATGACTATACTACCCAAAGCAATGCAATCCCTACCAAATTACCAATGGCATTTTTTAAAGAACTAGAACAAAAAATCTTAAAATATGTATGGAGCCACAAAAGACCCTGATTAGCCAAAGCAGTCTTGATGGAAAAAAACCGAGCTGGAGGAATCTGATTCCCTGACTTCAGACTATACTACAAAGCTATAGTAATCAAGACAATATGGTACTGGCACAAAAACAGAAACATAGATCAATGGAGATAGAAATCCCAAAGATAAACCCACGCACCTATGGTCAACTAATCTATGACAAAGGAGGCAAGGATATACAATGGAGAAAAGACAGTCTCTTCAGTAAGTGGTGCTGGGAAAACTGGAGAGCTACATGTAAAAGAATGAAACTAGAACACTCCCTAACACCATACACAAAAATAAACTCAAAAGGGATTAGAGACCTAAATGTAAGTCCGGACACTATACAACTATTAGAGGAAAACATAGGAACAACACTCTTTGACATAAATCAGAGCAAGGTCTTTTTTTGATCCACCTCCTAGATTAATGGAAATAACAAAAATAAACAAATGGGACCTAATGAAACTTAAAATCTTTTGCACAGCAAAGGAAACCATAAACAAGAAGAAAAGACAACCCTCAGAATGGGAGAAAATATTTGCAAATGAATCAACGGCCAAAGGATTAATCTCCAAAATATATAAACAGCTCATGCAGATCAATGTTAAAAAAAACAAACAACCTAATTAAAAAATGGGCAGAAGACTTAAGTATACATTTCTCCAAAGAAGACATACAGATGGCCAAGAAGCAAATGAAAACTGCTCAACATCACTAATTATTAGAGAAATTCAAATCAAAACTACAATGAGGTATCACCTCACACCAGTTAGAATGGGCATCATCAGAAAATCTACAAACAACAAATGAGAGGGTGTGGAGAAAAGGGAACCCCCTTGCACTGTTGGTAGGAATGTAAATTGATACAGCCACTATGGAGAACAGTATGAAGGTTCCTTAAAAATCTAAAAATAGAATTACCATATGATCCAGCAATCCCACTCCTGGGCATATACCCAGCGAAAGCCATAATTCAAAAAGACACATGCTGGGCTTCCCTGGTGGCACAGTGGTTGGGAGTCCGCCTGCTGATGCAGGGTACATGGGTTCATGCCCCGGTCTGGGAGGATCCCACATGCTACAGAGCGGCTGGGCCCATGAGTCATGGCCGCTGAGCCTGCACGTCTGGAGCCTGTGCTCCACAGCGGGAGAGGCCACAGTGGTGAGAGGCCCGTGTACCGCAAAAAAAAAAAAAAAAAAAATACACATGCACCCCAATGTTCATTGCAGCACTATTTACAGTAGCCAGGTCATGGAAGCAACCTAAATGCCCATCGACAGACGAATGAATAAAGAAGTTGTGGTACATATATACAATGGATTATTACTCAGCCATAAAAAGGAATGAAGTTGGGTCATTCATTGAGACGTGGATGGAGACTGTCATACAGAGTAAAGTAAGTCAGAAAGAGAAAAACAAATATCATATATTAACGCATATATGTCGAACCTAGAAAAATGGTACAGATGAACCAGTTTGCAGGGCAGAAATAGAGACACAGATGTAGAGAACAAACGTATGGACACCAAGAGGGGAAAGAGGCAGGACAGGGGTGGTTGTGGTGTGAGGAATTGGGCGATTGGGATTGACATGTATACACTGATGTGTATAAAATTGATGACTAATAAGAACCTGCTGTATAAAAAAATAAATAAAATAAATTTCAAAAATGAAAATGGCAGACTTAAGCCTTAACACGTTACATTACATTTATATTAAATATAAATCAACTAAATATACCAATTAAGACTGAGATTGTCAAAAAAAAGACTGAGATTGTCAAAGTAAGTTAAAAAAAATAACATGACCTAACTACATGCTGACTACAAGAAATTTACTTCAAACATGATGACTTAGGTATGTTGAAATCAAAAGGATGGAAAAAGATATATCATTCAAATATTAATCAAAAGAGATCAGGAGTGGCTATGTTAATATCTGTGATGGTTAATTTTATACATCAACTTGGCTGGGCTATGGTGTCCATGTGTATGGTCAAACACTATTCCGGGTGTTTCTGTGAGGGTGTTTTTGGATGAGATTAACATTTATATCAGTAGACTTTAAGTAAATCCAAATGCCTTCCATATTGTGGAGGGACTACCATTTGAAGGTCTGAATAGAACAAAAGACTGACTTTCCCAGGCAAGACAGTATTCTGCCAGCAGTATAGCCTTTGGATTTTAACTGCAACATCAGTTCTTTTCTGGGTCTCCAGCCTGATAGCCTTCAGACTTGACTGCAGGTTTTGGACCTGCCAGCCTACATAATCATATGGGCCATTCCTTAAAATAAATCTCTCTCTATATATATACACATACTATTTGTTCTGTTTCTCTGGAGAACCCTGACTAATACAATATCAGGTAAAGTAGATTTCAGAGCAAAAAAAATTTACATGCACAGAGAGGGATATCATATAATGATAAAAAGGTCAATCCACCAAAAAGAGATAGTAATCCTAAATGTGTATGCACTAAACAACGGACTGAAAAATATGTGAAGTAAAAACTTATAGAACTGAAAATAGAAACATGCAAATTCATAATTTTATCTGGGGACTTCAATATGGCTTGTTCAACAATAGATAGAACAACCAGACAGAAAATCAACAATAATGTACCATAACTGAATACTACCATGAAACAACAGGATCTAATCATCATTTATAGACTACTTCATCCAACAACAGAATACAGAGTCTTCTTAAGTACCCAAAGACCATGTCCTGGGCCATGAAAAACACCTCAACTAATTTAAAAGAATTGAAATCATACAGAATACATTTTATGACTACAATAAAATCATATTAGAAATGAGTAACAGAAAGATAACTGGAAAATCTCCAAAGGCTTGGAAACTAAACAACATATTTCTAAATAATCCATGAGTCTTGGGCTCTTTATAAAGCATTGGCAGAGTTAATAGAAACCAAGAGTGTATGATAAAGGACCCTGGGACTTGTGCCAGGAAGTAGTCATTACACCCACAAACTGGAAAGGAGTATGAACCTGGCAGAAAAGGCCGCTCTATCAGGAGATGAGACCTTAAGAATAGAAATATTGTAATGGTCAGTACATGCCTCAGGACAAAGAGCCAAAGAAATAAATACCCAGAACTCATTTGTTTTCTACCCTCTAATGTCCTATCCCCTGGTAAGCATTTACATCCCTCCACTCTGTGCCTATCCCTAGAATTCCATCCACATAACTAGCCTCCAGACTTGTTTGTCACCAATTTTCCTATCATATTCTTTCCTAGTCCCAGACTATCAGTAAACTCATTCAGCCATTGGACACAAATCAATAAAGTCTAAACTCAGGACATCTCTCCTCCTAACAAAATGAACAAGTAAATGTACCTCCCAAAACTCTGCTCAGTGGCAGGATTTTACTTCACTTCAGCCTCTCGTGGATACCCCTGAATTGGACTATAATGCAATAGTCATAGACTTCCACCTGATGCCACCATACTTGCAAACCCATCTATAAACCAGGAGTGTGCTGTTTCCTCCTCTACTAGCTGGTTATAGTGAACTCCCCATAAAGCAATAAGGTGAGTTCAGTAACAGGTGTTGAAGCAGTGGGAATCAGTATCATCAGAGTATGATCCAGTTGCTCATACACTCTACTTGTGCCTTTTGATCCTGTTTTGGTCTGTTCTCATACATACCATTCAATTTAACAAAGGAACAGCACAACATATATCCAATATTCTGATTTGGTGGAATAGAACAGTTCATGACAAACATTTTCGGGCACATAATCACTTGCTGTCCTAGATTCAGGAGGTTAGTCACTACCAAGACCAAATAGCAGGTCAGAAGCTGTTTTTCGAATGGAGGATAGTTAGCAGGAAAAAGCATACTTTATTCCAAAACCTTAAGAGCCTGTGATTTTTCTGTGATGTATTCCAACAGCTCCACAATGCATATCTAACTGCACAGATATTTCTGATACCATTTTGTCTAATGGATCATAAGGCTCATGAGGTAAAACAGTTTGCACACTGGCCTGAATCACTGTAGAGCCTTCTTTTGCTCCAGGTCCCACTCAAAAACCTTATGGACAATCCAGCAAATACAAGAGTACAACTTGCCTAAATGCAGTGTAACATGCCTCCAAAATCAGTGCAACAAGTTGTCTCTCACTTTTTTTTGTCTCTCACTTTTGAAAATACAACCCAATATACCTCAGACCACTAATCCTCTACAGACTTCATCAATATGGATAGTTCCTGAATATTTATATTTTATCTCCCAATGATTATCATGCATGTTTCATACTTAGCCATCTAAAAGCCTTCTACTTCCTGCCCAATACTTCCATTTATTATCTAATGTCAATACATATAATGGACCAGTGCAATGTTTTTCAGAAAATCAAGATGATTACTGTCCTTCCAGACCTGACAATGCAGGAGACTTGATATAGGCCTGAACAAAAGAGTGAAAGCACTCTATTTTCCTTGCTATACAAATGTAAGCTGCTTTTGATTTTCAATCCTGACAGAGATGGGGGAAAGCACTTGCTAGGTAGCCACATACTAATTTCCAGTGACTGCCAATTTTCCTAAAAAGACTACATAAGAAATCATAAACATGAATGTCATCACCACCTGATTAAGTGTGTAATACTTGAATAATTTACCAAAACCCATCTGAATTTTCAATACTACAGAGATGAAATAAATCGGCATGCATATGGTAAGAGTAGTTGAAGAAAAAGGAGAAACAGAACAAGAACAAGAAAAAGAAGAACAAGAACAACAAGGTGGCAAAACAGAGACATTTCAGTAATTTAAAAGTTGAATTATTTCATTTCCAGCAGCCCTGGACTAAAAGAAAAGTTATAGGATGACCTCTGGGCAACAAGAAAATGATGCCACTAAGAAATCTGTATTTACACAGAAGAATGAAGTGCACCAGAAATTGTTACCAAATGGTTAAGCATATAAGATAAAAGCATGACAACAATAGGGAAAAAAAGCTAGGAGGAGAAAAATGGAAGTATTCTATTGTAAGTTTTTTATACTATACATTAAATAGTATAATAAACTTTAAGAAAGACTGTAATATATCAAAGATATACACAGTAAATGTTAAAGCAACAGCTAAAATTAAAAAAACAAAGAGTTATAACTAATAAGCCAATTAATTATATTAATGGAATCATAAAAATACTCCATTAGTCCTAAAGGAGGAAGAAAAAGAGGGAAAAGCGATTATACAAAAGAGCAGACTAAAAGAAAACAAAGAGCAAAATAATAGACTCAACCTTAGCAATTTCAACAACCATTAAAAGGAAATGGTCTACATGCCCACATGCAATCAGGCAGAGATTGCCATACTGGATAAAAAGCAAGACCCAATTATATGCTGCATACTAGAAACACACTTTAAATGTAAAGGCAAGGTCAGAGCGCAGGGAGAGGACTGGGGTTGGCAGCGTGAACACAGCCTGAAGGGGCTAATGCGCCACAGCTAGCCGGGAGGGAGTCCGGGAAAAAGTCTAGACCTGCCGAAGAGGCAAGACACTTCTTCTTCCCTCTTTGTTTCCTGGTGCGCGAGGAGAGGGGATTAAGAGCGCTGCTTAAAGGAGCTCCAGAGACGGGCGCGAACCACGGCTGAAAGCGCAGACCCCAGAGACGGGCGTGGGACGCTGGTACTGCTGCTGCTGCCGCCAAGAGGCCTGTATGCAAGCGCAGGTCACTGTCCACGCCCCCTTTCCGAGGAGGCTGTGCAGCCCACCACTGCCGGGGTCCCAGGATCCAGGGACGGCTTCCGCGAGAGAGCGCACGGTGTGCCTCGGGCTGGTACAATGTCACGTTGGCCGCTGCCGCCGCAGGCTCACCCTGCACTCCGTGCCCCTCCCTCCCCCCTGGCCTGAGAGAGCCAGAGTCCCCGAAGCGGCTGCTCCTTTAACCCTGTCCTGTCTGACCAAAGAACAGACGCCCTCTGGCGACCTACACGCAGAGGCGGGGCAAATCCAAAGCTGAGACCCGGGAGCTGTGAGAACAAAGAAGAGAAAGGTAAATCTCTCCCAGCAGCCTCAGAAGCAGCGGATTAAAGCTACACAATCAACTTGATGTACCCTGCATCTGTGAAATACATGAGTAGACAATGAATCATCCCAAATTGAGGAGCCGTGTGGATGAAAGGTTCTTGGTGCTGCAACCAGGAGTCAGTGCTGTGCCTCTGAGGTGGGAGAGCCAACTTCAGAACACTGGTCCACAAGAGACCTCCCAACTCCACATAATATCAAATGGCGAAAATCTTCCAGAGATCTCCATCTCAACACCAGCACCCAGCTTCACTCAACGACCAGCAAGCTACAGTGCTGGACACCCTATGACAAACAACTAGCAAGACAGGAACACAACACCACCCATTAGCCGAGAGGCTGCCTAAAATCATAAGTAGTCCACAGACACACCAAAACACACCACCAGATGTGGACCTGCCCTCCAGAAAGACAAGATCCAGCCTCATCCACCAGAACACAGGCACTAGTCCCCTCCACCAGGAAGCCTACACAACCCACTGAACCAAACTTAGCCACTGGGGACAGACACCAAAAACAACAGGAACTACGAACCTGCAGCCTGCAAAAAGGAGACCCCAAACACAGTAAGATAAGCAAAATGAGAAGACAGAAAAACACAGAGCAGGTGAAGAAGCAAGATAAAAACCCACCAGACCTAAGAAATGAAGAGGAAATAGGCAGTCTACCTGAAAAAGAATTCAGAATAATGATAGTAAAGATGATCCAAAACCTTGGAAATAGAATACACAAATGCAAGAAACAGTTAACAAGGACCTAGAAGAACTAAAGATGAATCAAGCAATGATTAGAAACACAATAAATGAAATAAAAAATACTCTAGATGGGATCAATAGCAGAATAACTGAGGCAGAAGAATAGATAAGTGATGTGGAAGATAAAATAGTGGAAATAACTACTGCAGACCAGAAGAAAGAAAAAAAGAATGAAAAGAACAGAGGACAGTCTCAGAGACCTCTGGGACAACATTAAATGCACCAACGTTCGAATTATAGGGGTTCCAGAAGAAGAAGAGAAAAAGAAAGGGACTGAGAAAATATTTGAAGAGAATATAGTTGAAAACTTCCCTAATATGGGAAAGGAAATAGCTAATCAAGTCCAGGAGGCACAGAGAGTCCCATACAGGATAAATCCAAGGAGAAATATGCCAAGACGCAATATTAATCCAACTGTCAAAAATTAAATACAAACAAAATATATTAAAAGCAGCAAGGGAAAAACAACAAATAACACACAAGGGAATCCCCATCAGGTTAACAGCTGATCTTTCAGCAGAATCTCAGCAAGCCAAAAGGGACTGGCAGGACATATTTAAAGTGATGAAGGAGAAAAACCTGCAATCAAGATTACTCTACCCAGCAAGGTTCTCATTCAGAATTGATGGAGAAATTAAAACCTTTACAGACAAGCAAAAGCTGAGACAGTTCAGCACCACCAAACCAGCTTTACAACACATGCTAAAGGAAATTCTCTAGGCAAGAAACACAACAGAAGGAAAAGACCTACAATAACAAACGCAAAGCAAGTAAGAAAATGGGAATAGGAACATACATATCGATAATTACTTTAAATGCAAATGGACTAAATGCTCCCACCAAAAGACACAGATTGGCTGAATGGATACAAATACAAGACCCATATATATGCTGTCTACAAGAAAATCACTTCAGACCTAGGGACACATACAGACTGAAAGTAAGGGGATGGAAAAAGATATTCCATGCAAATGGAAATCAAAAGAAAGCTGGAGTAGCAATTCTCATATCAGACAAAATAGACTTTAAAATAAAGACTACTAGAAGAGACAAAGGAGGACACTACATAATGATCAAGGGATCAATCCAAGAAGAAGATATAACAATTGTAAATATTTATGCACCCAGCATAGGAGCACCTCAATACATATAAGGCAAATAATAACAGCCATAAAAGGGGAAATCGATAGTAACACATTCATGGCAGGGAACTTTAACACCCCACTTTCACCAATGGACAGATCATCCAAAATGAAAATAAATAAGGAAACACAAGCTTTAAATGATACATTAAACAAGATGGACTTAATTGATATTTATAGGACATTCCATCAAAAAACAACAGAATACACATTTTTCTCAAGTGCTTATGGAATATTCTCCAGGATAGATCATATTTTGGTTCACAAATCAAGCCATGGTAAATTTAAGAAAATTGAAATTGTATCAAGTATCTTTTCCGACCACAACGCTATGAGACTAGATATCGATTACAGGAAAAGATCTGTAAAAAATATAAACACATGGAGGCTAAACAATACACTACTTAATAACGAAGTGATCACTGAAGAAATCAAAGAGGAAGTAAGAAAATACATAGAAACAAATGACAATGGAGACACGATGACCCAAAACCTATGGGATGCAGCAAAAGCAGTTCTAAGAGGGAACTTTATAGCAATACAATCCCACCTTAAAAAACAGGAAACATCTCGAATAAACAACCTAAACTTGCACCTAAAGCAATTAGAGAAAGAAGAACAAAAACATCCCAAAATTAGCAGAAGGAAAGAAAGCATAAAAATCATATCAGAAATAAATGAAAAAGAAATGAAGGAAATGATAGCAAAGATCAATAAAACTAAAAGCGGGTTCTTTGAGAAGATAAACAAAATTAATAGACCATTAGCCTGATTCATCAAGAAAAAAAGGGAGAAGACTCAAATCAATAGAATTAGCAATGAAAAAGGAGAAGTAACTACTGACACTGCAGAAATACAAAAGATCATGAGGGATCACTACAAGCAACTCTATGCCAATAAAATGGACAACCTGGAAGAAATGGACAAATTCTTAGAAATGCACAACCTGCCAAGACTGAATCAGGGAGAAATAGAAAATATGAACACACCAATCACAAGCACTGAAATTGAAACTGTGATTAAAAATCTTCCAACAGGGAGCCGGAGGAAGATGGCGGAAGAGTAAGACGCGGAGATCACCTTCCTCCCCACAGATACATCAGAAATTCATCTACACGTGGAACAACTCCAACAGAACACCTACTGAACGCTGACAGAAGACCTCAGACCCCCCAAAAGGCAAGAAACTCCCCACATACCTGGGTAGGTCAAAAGAAAAAAAGAATAAACAGAGACAATAGGATATGGACGGGACCTGCACCAGTGGGAGGGAGCCGTGAAGGAGGGAAGGTTTCTACACACTACAAGCCCCTTCGAGGGCGGAGACTGCAGGTGGCGGAGGGGGAAAGCTTCGGAGTAGCGGAGGAGAGCACAGCAACAGGGGTGTGGAGGGCAAAGCAGAGAGATTTTGGCACAGAGGATCGGTGCCCTCAGGCACACACCAGCCCGAGAGACTTGTCTGCTCGGCCGCCAGGGCGGGCGGGGCTGGGAGCTGAGGCTCGGGTATCGGCTTTCAGTCGGAGCGCAGGGAGAGGTCTGGGGCTGGCGGCAGGAAGAGACCCTGAAGGGGTTAGTGCTAGCCCGGAGGGAGTCCGGGGAAAGGGTCTGGAGCTACCGGAGAGGCAAGAGACTTTTTTCCCTTTTGTTGCCTGGTGCGCGAGGAGAGGGCATTCCCCTCCCTCCCCTCTGCCTGAGTGAGCCAGAGCCCCCGAATCAGCGGCTCCTTTAAACCCGTCCTGTCTGAGCGAAGAACGGACGCCCTCCGGCGACCTACGCGCAGAGGCGGGGCCAGGTCCAAGGCTGAGACCCGGGAGCTGTGAGAGCAGAGACAGGGAAATCTCTCTGTGCAGCCTCCGAGGCAGCGGATTAAAGCTCCACGGTCCATTTGATGTGCCCTGCGTCTGTGGAGTGCATGAATGGACAGCGAATCATCCCAAATTGAGGAAGTGGACTTTGACGACAAGATTTCAGACTTTCCCCCCCTTTTTTTTCCTCTTTTTACAACGAATTATCCCAAATCGAGGAGGTGGACTTGGAGAGCAAGATTTTTGATTTTTCCCCCTGCTCTCTTTTTGTGAATGTGTATGTGTAATCTTCTGTGTAAGATTCTCTCTGTATAGCTTTGCTTCCACCATATGTCCCAGGGTTCTTTCGGTCCGTGTTTTTTTTCAATAATTACTTTTTAATTTTAATAACGCTACTATATTTCATACTTTATTCTATTTTACTTTACCTGCTCTTTCTTTTTTTCCTCCCTTCCCTTCCTCCCTCCCTCCCTCCGCTCCTCCTTTCCTTCTTTCTTTTTCTTTCCTCCATCCCTCCCTCCCTCCCACCCTTCTTCTTTCCAATTTCTTTTTCTTTCCTTCCTCCCTCCCTCCCTCCCTCCTGTCTTTCTTTCTTTCTTTCCTTCCTCCCTCCCTCCCTCTCTTCTTCCATTCACTCTTCCTTTTGCTTTCATTCCTCCCTCCCTCCCTCCTTTCTTTCCTTTCTTTCCATCCTTCCTCCCTCCCTCCTTTCTTTCTTTCTTCCTTCCTTCCTTCCTTACTTCCCTTCTTCCTTTCTTTCAATCTCTCTTTCTTTCTTCTACTAATTATTTCTTTCTACTTTTTCTCACTGTTATTCTGAGCCGGGTGGATGAAAGGCTCTTGGTGCTGCAGCCAGGAGTTAGTGCTGTGCCTCTGAAGTGGGAGAGCCAACTTCAGGACACGGGTCCACAAGAGACCTCCCAGCTCCACATAATATCAAGCAGCGAAAATCTCCCAGGGATCTCCATCTCAACACCAGCACCCAGCTTCAGTCAACGACCAGCAAGCTACAGTGCTGGTCACCCTATGCCAAGCAACTAGCAAGACAGGAACACAACCCCACCCATTAGCAGAGAGGATACCTAAAAACATAATAAGGCCACAGGCACCCCAAAACACACCACCAGACGTGGACCTGTCCACCAGAAAGACAAGATCGAGCTTCAACCACCAGAACACAGGCATTAGTCCCCCCCACCAGGAAGCCTACACAACCTACTGAAACAACCTTAGCCACGGGGGACAGACACCAAAAACAACGGGAACTACGAATCTGCAGCCTGCAAAAAGGAGACCCCAAACACAGTAACATAAGCAAAATGAGAAAGCAGAAAAACACACAGCAGGTGAAGGAGCAAGATAAAAACCTACCAGACCTAACAAATGAAGAGGTAATAGGCAGTCTACCTGAAAAAGAATTCAGAATAATGATAGTAAAGCTGATCCAAGATTCTATCTCCCAGATCCAAAATCTTGGAAATAGAATAGACAATATGCAAGAAACAGTTAACAAGGACCTAGAAGAACTAAAGATGAATCAAGCATCGATTAAAAACACAATAAATGAAATGAAAAATACTCTAGATGGGATCAATAGCAGAATAACTGAGGCAGAAGAACGGATAAGTGAGGTGGAAGATAAAATAGTGGAAATAACTGATGCAGAGAAAAATAAAGAAAAAAGAATGAAAAGAACAGAGGACAGTCTCAGAGACCTCTGGGACAACATTAAACGCACCAACATTCGAATTATAGGGGTTCCAGAAGAAGAAGAGAAAAAGAAAGGGACTGAGAAAATATTTGAAGAGATTATAGTTGAAAACTTCCCTAATATGGGAAAGGAAATAGTTAATCAAGTCCAGGAGGCACAGAGAGTCCCATACAGAATAAATCCAAGAAGAAATACGCGAAGACACATATTAATCAAACTGTCAAAAATTAAACACAAAGAAATCATATTAAAAGCAGCAAGGGAAAAACAACAAATAACACACAAGGGAATCCCCATCAGGTTAGCAGCTGATCTCTCAGCAGAAACTCTACAAGCCAGAAGGGAGTGGCAGGACATAATTAAAGTGATGAAGGAGAGAAAACTGCAACCAAGATTACTCTACCCAGCAAGGATCTCATTCAGATTTGATGGAGAAATTAAAACCTTTACAGACAAGCAAAAGCTGAGAGAGTTCAGCACCACCAAACCAGCTTTACAACAAATGCTAAAGGAACTTCTCTAGGCAAGAAACACAACAGAAGGACTATACCTACAATAACGAACCCAAAGCCATTAAGGAAATGGGAATAGGAACATACATATCAATAATTACCTTAAATGTAAATGGACTAAATGCTCCCACCAAAAGACACAGAGTGGCTGAATGGATACAAAAACAAGACCCATATATATGCTGTCTACAAGAGACCCACTTCAGACCTAGAGACACATACAGATTGAAAGTAAGGGGATGGAAAAAGATATTCCATGCAAATGGAAATCAAAAGAAAGCTGGAGTAGCAATTCTTATATCAGACAAAATAGACTTTAAAATAAAGACTATTAGAAGAGACAAAGAAGGACACTACATAACGATAAAGGGATCGATCCAAGAAGAAGATATAACAATTGTAAATATTTATGCACCCAACATAGGAGCACCTCAATACATAAGGCAAATACTAACAGCCATAAAAGGGGAAATCGACAGTAACACAATCATAGTAGGGGACTTTAACACCCCACTTTCACCAATGGACAGATCATCCAAAATGAAAATAAATAAGGAAACACAAGCTTTAAATGATACATTAAACAAGATGGACTTAATTGATATTTATAGGACATTCCACCCAAAAACAACAGAATACACATTTTTCTCAAGTGCTCATGGAACATTCTCCAGGATAGATCATATCTTGGGTCACAAATCAAGCCTTGGTAAATTTAAGAAAATTGAAATTGTATCAAGTATCTTTTCCGACCACAATGCTATGAGACTAGACATCAATTACAGGAAAAGATCTGTAAAAAATACAAACACATGGAGGCTAAACAATACACTACTCAATAATGAAGTGATCACTGAAGAAATCAAAGAGGAAATTAAGAAATACTTAGAAACAAATGACAATGGAGACACGACGACCCAAAACCTATGGGACGCAGCAAAAGCAGTTCTAAGGGGGAAGTTTATAGCAATACAATCCCACCTTAAGAAACAGGAAACATTTCGAGTAAACAACCTGACCCTGCACCTAAAGCAATTAGAGAAAGAAGAACAAAAAACCCCCAAAGTTAGCAGAAGGAAAGAAATCATAAAGATCAGATCAGAAATAAATGAAAAAGAAATGAAGGAAACGATAGCAAAGATCAACCAAACTAAAAGCTGGTTCTTTGAGAAGATAAACAAAATTGACAAACCATTAGCCAGACTCATCAAGAAAAGAAGGGAGAAGACTCAAATCAGTAGAATTAGAAATGAAAAAGGAGAAGTAACAACTGACACTGCAGAAATACAAAAGATCATGAGAGATTACTATAAGCAACTCTATGCCAATAAAATGGACAACCTGGAAGAAATGGACAAATTCTTAGAAATGCACAACCTACCAAGACTGACTCAGGAAGAAATAGAAAATATGAATAGACCAATCACAAGCACTGAAATTGAAACTGTGATTAAAAATCTTCCATCAAACAAAAGCCCAGGACCAGATGGCTTCACAGGCGAATTCTATCAAACATTTAGAGAAGAGCTAACACCCCTCCTTCTCAAACTCTTCCAAACAATATCAGAGGAAGGAACACTCCCAAACTCATTCTACGAGGCCACCATCACCTTGATACCAAAACCAGGCAAGGATGTCACAAAGAAAGAAAACTACAGGCCAATATCACTGATGAACATAGATGCAAAAATCCTCAACAAAATACTAGCAAACAGAATCCAACAGCACATTAAAAGGATCATACACCATGATCAAGTGGGGTTTATTCCAGGAATGCAAGGATTCTTCAATATACGCAAATCAATCAATGTGATACACCATATTAACAAGTTGAAGGAGAAAAACCATATGATCATCTCAATAGATGCAGAGAAAGCTTTCGACAAAATTCAACACCCATTTATGATAAAAACCCTGCAGAAAGTAGGCATAGAGGGAACTTTCCTCAACATAATAAAGGCCATATATGACAAACCCACAGCCAACATTGTCCTCAATGGTGAACAACTGAAACCATTTCCACTAAGATCAGGAACAAGACAAGGCTGCCCACTCTCACCACTCTTATTCAACCTAGTTTTGGAAGTTTTAGCCACAGCAATCAGAAAAGAAAAGGAAATAAAAGGAATCCAAATTGGAAAAGAAGAAGTAAAGCTGTCACTGTTTGCAGATGACATGATACTATACATAGAGAATCCTAAAGATGCTACCGAAAAACTACTAGAGCTAATCAATGAATTTGGTAAAGTAGCAGGATACAAAATTAATGCACAGAAATCTCTGGCATTCCTGTACACTAATGATGAAAAATCTGAAAATGAAATCAAGAAAACACTCCCATTTACCATTGCAACAAAAAGAATAAAATATCTAGGAATAAACCTACCTAAGGAGACAAAAGACCTGTATGCAGAAAATTATAAGACACTGATGAAAGAAATTAAAGATGATATAAATAGATGGAGAGATATACCATGCTCCTGGATTGGAAGAATCAATATTGTGAAAATGACTCTACTACCCAAAGCAATCTACAGATTCAATGCAATCCCTATCAAACTACCACTGGCATTTTTCACAGAAGTAGAACAAAAAATTTCAAAATTTGTTTGGAAAAACAAAAGACCCCGAATAGCCAAAGCAATCTTGAGAACGAAAAACGGAGCTGGAGGAATCAGGCTGCCTGACTTCAGACTATACTACAAAGCTACAGTAATTAAGACAGTGTGGTACTGGCATAAAAACAGAAAGATAGATCAGTGGATCAGGATAGAAAGCCCAGAGATAAACCCACGCACATATGGCCAACTTATCTTTGATAAAGGAGGCAGGAATGTACAGTGGAGAAAGGACAGCCTCTTCAATAAGTGCTGCTGGGAAAACTGGACAGGGACATGTAAAAGTATGAGATTAGATCATTCCCTAACACCATACACAAAAATAAGCTCAAAATGGATTAAAGACCTAAATGTAAGGCCAGAAACTATCAAACTCTTAGAGGAAAACATAGGTAGAACACTCTATGACATAAATCACAGCAAGATCCTTTTGGACCCACCTCCTAGAGAAATGGAAATAAAAACAAAGATAAACAAATGGGACCTAATGAAACTTCAAAGCTTTTGCACAGCAAAGGAAACCATAAACAAGACCAAAAGACAACCCTCAGAATGGGAGAAAATATTTGCAAATGAAGCAACTGACAAAGGATTAATCTCCAAAATTTATAAACAGCTCATGCAGCTCAATAGCAAAAAAACAAACAACCCAATCCAAAAATGGGCAGAAGACTTAAATAGGCATTTCTCCAAAGAAGATATACAGACTGCCAACAAACACATGAAAGAATGCTCAACATCATTAATCATTAGAGAAATGCAAATCAAAACTACAATGAGATATCATCTCACACCAGTCAGAATGGCCATCATCAAGAAATCTAGAAACAATAAATGCTGGAGAGGGTGTGGAGAAAAGGGAACACTCTTGCACTGCTGGTGGGAATGTGAATTGGTACAGCCACTATGGAGAACAGTATGGAGGTTCCTTAAAAAACTACAAATAGAACTACCATATGACCCAGCAATCCCACTACTAGGCATATACCCTGAGAAAACCATAATTCAAAAAGAGACATGTACCAAAATGTTCATTGCAGCTCTATTCACAATAGCCCGGAGCTGGAAACAACCTAAGTGTCCATCATCGGATGAATGGATAAAGAAGATGTGGCACATATATACAATGGAATATTACTCAGCCATAAAAAGAAACGAAACTGAGCTATTTGTAATGAGTTGGATAGACCTAGAGTCTGTCATACAGAGTGAAGTAAGTCAGAAAGAGAAAGACAAATACCGTATGCTAACACATATATATGGAATTTAAAAAAAAAAAAATGTCATGAAGAACCTAGGGGTAAAACGGGAATAAAGACACAGACCTACTTGAGAATGGACTTGAGGATATGGGGAAGGGGAAGGGTAAGCTGTGACAAAGGGAAAGAGAGGCATGGACATATATACACTACCAAACATAAGGTAGATAGATAGTGGGAAGCAGCCGCAGAGCACAGGGAGATCAGCTCGGTGCTTTGTGACCGCCTGGAGGGGTGGGATGGGGAGGGTGGGAGGGAGGGAGATGCATGAGGGAGGGGATGTGGGAACAGATGTATATGTATGACTGATTCACTTTGTTATAAAGCAGAAACTAATTAAAAAAAAAAAATCTTCCAACAAACAAAAGCCCAGGACCAGATGGCTTCACAGGCGAATTCTATCAAACATTTAGAGAAGAGCTAACACCTATCTTTCTCAAACTCTTCCAGAATAAAGCAGAGGGAGGAAGACTCCCAAACTCCTTCTATGAGGCCAACTTCACCTTGATACCAAAACCAGACAAGGATGTCACAAAGAAAGAAAACTACAGGCCAATATCACTGATGAACATAGATGCAAAATCCTCAACAAAATACTAGGAAACAGAATCCAACAGCACATTAAAAGTATTATACACCCTGATCAAGTGGGGTTTATTCCAGGAATGCAAGGATTCTTCAGTATATGCAAATCAATCAACATGATACACCATATTAACAAATTGAAGGAGAAAAACCATATGGTCATCTCAATAGATGCAGAAAAATCTTTTGACAAAATTCAACACCCATTTATGATAAAAACCCTGCAGAAAGTAGGCATAGAGGGAACTTTCCTCAACATAATAAAGGCCATATACAACAAACCCACAGCCAACATCGCCCTCAATGGTGAAAAACTGAAACCATTTCCACTAAGATCAGGAACAAGACAAGTTTGCCCACTCTCACCACTCTTATTCCACAAAGTTTTGGAAGTTTTAGCACAGCAATCAGAGTAGAAGAGGAAATAAAAGGAATCCAAATCGGAAAGAAGAAGTAAAGCTGTCACTGTTTGCAGATGACATGATACTATACATAGAGAATCCTAAAGTTGCTACCATAAAACTACTAGAGCTAATCAATGAATTTGGTAAAGTAGCAGGATACAAAATTAACGCACAGAAATCTCTGGCATTCCTATATACTAATGATGAAAAATCTGAAAGTGAAATCAAGAAAACACTCCCATTTACCATTGCAACAAAAAGAATAAAATATCTAGGAATAAACCTACCTAAGGAGACAAAAGACCTGTATGCAGAATATTGTAAGACACTGATGAAAGAAATTAAAGATGATACAAATAGATGGAGAGATATACCATGTTCTTGGATTGGAAGAATCAAGATTGCGGAAATGACTCTACTACCAAAAGCAATCTACAGATTCAATGCAATCCCTATAAAACTACCACTGGCATTTTTCACAGAACTAGAACAAAAAATTTCACAATTTATATGGAAACACAAAAGACCCCGAATAGCCAAAGCAATCTTGAGAACGAAAAGTGGAGCTGGAGGAATCAGGCTCCCTGGCTTCAGACTATACTACAAAGCTATAGTAATCAAGACAGTATGGTACTGGCACCAAAACAGAAAGATAGATCAATGGAACAGGATAGAAAGCCCAGAGATTAACCCACGCACATATGGTCACCTTATCTTTGATAAACGAGGCAGGAATGTACAGTGGAGAAAGGACAGGCTCTTCAATAAGTGCTGCTGGAAAAACTGAACAGGGACATGTAAATGTATGAGATTAGATCACTCCCTAACACCATATACAAAAATAAGCTCAAAATGGATTAAAGACCTAAATGTAAGGCCAGAAACTATCAAACTGTTAGAGCAAAACATAGGCAGAACATTCTATGACATATATCACAGCAATATCCTTTTGGACCCACCTCCTAGAGAAATGGAAATAAGGACAAAAACAGACACATGGGACCTAATGAAACTTCAAAGCTTTTGCACAGCAAAGGAAACCATAAACAAGACCAAAAGACAACCCTCAGAATGGGAGAAAATATTTACAAATGAAGCAACTGACAAAGGATTAATCTCCAAAATTTACAAGCAGCTCATGCAGCTCAATAACAAAAAAACAAACAACCCAATCCAAAAATGGGCAGAAGACCTAAATAGACATTTCTCCACAGAAGATATACAGACTGCCAACAAACACATGAAAGAATGCTCAACACCTTTAATCATTAGAGAAATGCAAATCAAAACTAAAATGAGATATCATCTCACACCAGTCAGAATGGCCATCATCAAAAAATCTAGAAACAATAAATGCTGGAGAGGGTGTGGAAAAAAGGGAACACTCTTGTACTGCTGGTGGGAATGTGAATTGGTACAGCCACTATGGAGAACAGTATGGAGGTTCGTTAAAAAACTACAAATAGAACTACCATATGACCCAGCAATCCCACTACTTGTCATATACCCTGAGAAAACCATAATTCAAAAAGAGTCATGTACCAAAATGTTCATAGCAGCCCTATTTACAATAGCCCAGAGATGGAATCAACCAAAGTGTCCATCATCGGATGAATGGATAAAGAAGATATGGCACATGTATACAATGGAATATTACTGAGCCATAAAAAGAAATGAAATTGAGCTCTTTGTAATGAGGTGGATAGACCTAGACTCTGTCATTCAGAGTGAAGTAAGTCAGAAAGAGAAAGATAAATACCATATGCTAACACATATATATGGAATTTAAGAAGAAAAGAAATATCATGAAGAACCTAGGGGTAAGACAGGAATAAAGACACAGACTTACTTGAGAATGGACTTTAGGATATGGGGATGGGGAAGGGTAACCTGTTGACAAAGCGAAAGAGAGGCATGGACACATATACACTACCAAACGTAAGGTAGATAGCTAGTGGGAAGCAGCCGCATAGTGCAGGGAGATCAGCTCTGTGCTTTGTGACTGCCTGGAGGGGTGGGATAGGGAGGGTGGGAGGGATACGCAAGAGGGAGGGGATATGGGAACATATGTGTATGTATAACTGATTCATTTTGTTATAAAGCAGAAACTAACACACCATTGTTAAGCCATTATACTAAAATAAAGATGTAAAAAAAAGTCTGAAAAAGAATGTAAAGGCAAATAGGTTAAAATTAAAAAGATGGAAAAGATATAACAAGCTAGAGTGGCTATATTATGATCAGGTGAAGGTAGATTTCAGGGTGAAGAATATAACCAGGGATTTTTAGAGGCCATTTCATAAAGATAAAGTGATTAGTTAATCAAGAGTACATAATCCTAAAGGTTTACACACCTAATGTCAGAACTTAAAATATGTGAAGCAAAAACTGACAGAACTTTAAGGAGAAATACACAAATCCATAATGATAGAGATTTCAATAACCCACTCTCAATAATTGATAACTAGGCAGAAAATCAACAAAGATAAAATAAACTCAAATAGTACTATTGACCAACTTGACCAGATTTACACTTATTGAACCCTCCACACAACAACAGCAGAATATATATTCCTCTCAAGTGCATACAGAACATCTAACAAGATAAACCATATTCTAGGCTATTAAAAAGTCTCAATAAATTCAAAACTATTTAAGTCATACAAAGTATGTTTTCTGACCACAGTGGAATTTAACTGGAAGTCAGTAACAGAAAAGTCCTTAGAAACTCCCCAAATATTTTGATATGAAGTAACACACTTCTAAGTAATCCATGAATCATAGAAGAAATCAAAATTAAAATTAGAGAGTGTTTTGAACTGAAAAAAATGAAAATATAATCTATCAGAATTTGCTGGATACAGTTAAAGCAGTAGTTGAGGGAAAAGTTATGGTATTAAATACGTAGATTAGAAAAGAAGAATAGTCTCAAATCAATGGCCTCACTTTCCATTTTAAGAAACTAGATAAAGAACACATTAGGGGCTTCCCTGGTGGCACAGTGGCTAAGAATCTGCCTGCCAATGCAAGGGACACAGGTTCGAGCCCTGGTCTGGGAAGATCCCACATGCCGTGGAGCAACCAAGCCCATGTGCCACAACTACTGAGCCTGCACTCTAGAGCCCACGAGCCACAACTACTGAGCCCACATGCTACAACTATTGAAGCCCATGCACCTAGAGCCTGTGCTCTGCAGCAAGAGAAGCAAATGCAATGAGAAGCCTGCGCACCACAACAAAGAGTAGCCCCCACTCACTGCAACTAGAGAAAGACCATGCACAGCAATGTAGACCAAATGCAGCCAAAATAAATAAATTAAATAAATTAAAATTTTAAAATTATCCAAAAGATAAACTAAAAAAAAAGAACACATTAAACCTAGAATAAGTAGCAAAAATAATGAAAATCAAAACAAAAATCAATGAAGCAGAAAACAGAGAAAATCAATGAACCAAGAGATGGCTCTTTGAGAAGATCAATAAAATTGATAAACCTCAGAAACATTGATTGGGAAGACAAATTACTAATATCAGAAATGAGAGAGGCGACACTATAGATTCTACAGATATTAAAAATAATAAGGGAGTAGAAAAGGAGGAATGGGGATTGAATGCTAAAGGGTATGGAGTTTCTGGAAGTCCCTGTTGGTCCAGTGGTTAGGACTCCACGCTTTCACTGCCAAGGGCCTGGGGTTGGAAGCCTGGTTGGGGAACTAAGATCCCACAAGCCATGAAGCACGGCCAAAAATAAATAAATATATAAATACAAAATAAAGGGTACGGAGTTTCTTTTTAGGGTGATAAAAGTGTTCCAGAATGAGATACTATTGATAATTGTTCAACTGTGCCAATATACTAAAAAAAACAATAAATTGTACACTTTTTTAAAGTGTATGTGGTATGTGAATTATATCTCAATTTAAAAATCAGGGAATATTATGAACAACTTAATGCCAATAAACTTGACAACTTACATGAAATGAAAAAATTCCTAGAAGGACACAAAGTATCAAAGCTCACTCAAGAAGAAGTAAGTAACATGAATAGCCATCTATGTATTAAAGAGATTGAGCTTGTAGCTACACTGCTTACTACAAAGAAAACTCCAGGTCTAGATGCCATCAGTGGTGAATTCTACCAGATATATAAGAAAGAAGTAATACAAGCTCTATGCATTTTCTTCCTAAAAATCAAAGAGCAGAGAATACTTCCCAATTTATGCTATGAGGCCAGGACTACCTTGAAACCAAAATCAGACAAAGACATTACAAGAAAAGAAAACTACAGACCAATATTTCTCATGACCACAAATGCAAGATTTTTTTAAATAGCAGATCAAATTCAAAAATATAATATACCATGACCAAATGGGGTTTATCCCAGGAATGCAGGGTTTGTTAATTATTGAAAAATCAAAAGAGCCAATACAATACTGAATAAAAGAACAAAGGCAGGAGACTGACAATACACATCTTCAAGACTTATTATAGAGCTAATGTAATCAAGAAAGTGTGATATTAGAAAAGAGTTGTTAAGCAGAGCAATGCAACAGATTTGAGAGCCTAATAACAGACCACACAAATAGAGTAAACTGATCTTTGACAAATGAGCAGAGGTAATTCAATGGGGAAAGGGCAGTCTTTTCAAGAAAAGGCTCTGGAACAACTGCACATTCACATGCAAAAAAAGAAAAAAGAAAAGAAAAAGAAGAAGAAGAATCTAAACACAGACCTTACAGCTTTCATAAAAACTCACCCAAATGCAAAATACCAGGACTTCCCTGGTGGTCCAGTGGTTAAGAATCCGCTTTCCAATGCAGGGGATGTGAGTTCAGTCCCTGGTCAGGGAAATAAGATCCCATATGCCGTGGGGCAACTAAGCCCACACGCTGCAACTACTGAGCCTGCATGCTCTGGAGCCTGCATGCCACAACTAGAGAACCTGTGTGCCACAAATAGAGAGAAGCACACGTACCACAACAAAAGATTCCACATGCCAAAATGAAGATATCACATGCTGCAACTAAGACCCAATGGAGCCAAATAAATAAATAAATAAATATTTTTGATATTAATGGTCTTTTCACAGGACTAAAACAAATAATTCTAACATGTTTGTGGAAACACAATAACCAAAACAATCTTCAGAAAGAACAAAGCTGGAGGTATCATGCTACTTGATTTCAAACTATACTATAAGTCTACAGTAATCAAAGCAGTATGGTACTGGCACCAAAACAGACACATAGATCATTGAAACAGAATAGAGAGCCCAGAAATTAACCCATGCTTATATGGTCAATTAATCTATGACAAAGGAGGCAAGAATATACAATGGGAAAAAGACAGCTTCTTCAATAAAAGGTGCTGGGGAAACTGCACAGCTATATGCAAAAGAATCAAACTGGCCTACTCACACACACTATGCACAAAAATAAGTTTCAAATGGGTTAAAGACTTAAATGTAAAACTTTGAAATCATAAAATTTCTAGAAGAAAACATAGACAGTAAGCTCTTTGACATTAGTCTTAGCAATAATTTTTTGGATATGGCTCCTCAGGCAAAGGAAACAAAAACAAAAATAACAAATGGTCACCTTTTCTTTGATAAAGGAGGCAAGAATATACAATGGAGAAAAGACAGCCTCTTCAATAAGTGGTGCTGGGAAAACAGGACAGCTACATTGAAAAGAATGAAATTAGAACACTCCCTAACACCATACACAAAAATAAACTCAAAATGGATTAAAGACCTAAATGTAAGACTAGACACTATCAAACTCTTAGAGGAAAACATAGGCAGAACACTCTATGACATAAATCAGAGCAAGATCCTTTTTGACCCACTTCCTAGAGAAATGGAAATAAAAACAAAAATAAACAAAGGGGACCTAATGAAACTTAAAAGCTTTTTCACAGGAAAGGAAACCATAGGGCTTCCCTGGTAGCATAGTGGTTGAGAATCTGCCTGTCAATGCAGGGGACATGGGCGCGAGCCCTGGTTTGGGAAGATCCCACATGCTGCAGAGCAACTAGGCCCGTGAACCAAAACTACTGAGCCAGTGCATCTGGAGCCTGTGCTCCACAACAAAAGAGGCCACGATAGTGACAGGCCCACGCACTGCAATGAAGAGTGTCCCCCGCTTGCTGCAACTGGAGAAAGCCCTCGCACAGAAACGAAGACCCAACACAGCCAAAAATAAATATATAAATAAATTAATTAATTTTTAAAAAAGACCTAAAGAAGAAAAACATGGCATGGCAAATATCTTTAAAAAAAACAGGGAACCATAAACAAGACAAAAAGACAACCCTCAGAATGGGAGAAAATATTTGCAAATGAAGCAACTGACAAAGGATTAATCTCCAAAGCATACAAGCAACTCATGCAGCTCAACATCAAAAAAACAAAAAACCCAATCCAAAAATGGGCAGAAGACCTAAATAGACATTTCTCCAAAGAAGATATACAGATTGCCAACAAACTCATGAAAGAATGCTCAACATCATTAATCATTAGAGAAATTCAAATCAAAACTACAATGAGATATCATCTCACACTGGTCAGAATGTCCATCATCAAAAAACCTACAAACAACAAATGCTGGAGAGGGTGTGGAGAAAAGGGAACCCTCTTGTACTGTTGGTGGGAATGTAAATTGATACAGCCACTATGGAGAACAGTATAGAGGTTCCTTACAGAAATAAAAATAGAACTACCATACAACCCAGCAATCCCACTACTGGACATATATCCTAAGAAAAACATAATTCAAAAAGAGTCAGGTACCAAAATGTTCATTGCAGCTCTATTTACAGTAGCCAGGACATGGAAGCAGCCTAAGTGTCCATCAACAGATGAATGGATAAAGAAGATGTGGCACATATATACAATGGAATATTCCTCAGCCATAAAAAGAAACAAAATTAAGCTATTTGTAATGAGGTGGATGGACCTAGAGTCTGTCATACAGAGTGAAGTAAGTCAGAAAGAGAAAGACAAATACCGTATGCTAACACATATATATGGAATTTAAGAAAAAAAATGTCATGAAGAACCTAGGGGTAAGACAGGAATAAAGACACAGACCTACTAGAGAATGGACTTGAGGATATGTGGAGGGGGAAGGGTAAGCTGTGACAAAGCGAGAGAGTGGCATGGACATATATACACTACCAAATGTAAAATACAGGAGCCGGAGGAAGATGGCGGAAGAGTAAGACGCGGAGATCACCTTCCGCCCCACAGATACATCAGAAATTCATCTACACGTGGAACAACTCCAACAGAACACCTACTGAACGCTGACAGAAGACCTCAGACCCCCCAAAAGGCAAGAAACTCCCCACATACCTGGGTAGGTCAAAAGAAAAAAAGAATAAACAGAGACAATAGGATATGGACGGGACCTGCACCAGTGGGAGGGAGCCGTGAAGGAGGGAAGGTTTCTACACACTACAAGCCCCTTCGAGGGCGGAGACTGCAGGTGGCGGAGGGGGAAAGCTTCGGAGTAGCGGAGGAGAGCACAGCAACAGGGGTGTGGAGGGCAAAGCAGAGAGATTTTGGCACAGAGGATCGGTGCCCTCAGGCACACACCAGCCCGAGAGACTTGTCTGCTCGGCCGCCAGGGCGGGCGGGGCTGGGAGCTGAGGCTCGGGTATCGGCTTTCAGTCGGAGCGCAGGGAGAGGTCTGGGGCTGGCGGCAGGAAGAGACCCTGAAGGGGTTAGTGCTAGCCCGGAGGGAGTCCGGGGAAAGGGTCTGGAGCTACCGGAGAGGCAAGAGACTTTTTTCCCTTTTGTTGCCTGGTGCGCGAGGAGAGGGCATTCCCCTCCCTCCCCTCTGCCTGAGTGAGCCAGAGCCCCCGAATCAGCGGCTCCTTTAAACCCGTCCTGTCTGAGCGAAGAACGGACGCCCTCCGGCGACCTACGCGCAGAGGCGGGGCCAGGTCCAAGGCTGAGACCCGGGAGCTGTGAGAGCAGAGACAGGGAAATCTCTCTGTGCAGCCTCCGAGGCAGCGGATTAAAGCTCCACGGTCCATTTGATGTGCCCTGCGTCTGTGGAGTGCATGAATGGACAGCGAATCATCCCAAATTGAGGAAGTGGACCTTGAGGACAAGATTTCAGACTTTCCCCCCCTTTTTTTTCCTCTTTTTACAACGAATTATCTCAAATTAAGGAGGTGGACTTAGCAAGATTTCAGACTTTTCGCCCTTTTCCTCTTTTTACAACGAATTATCCCAAATCGAGGAGGTGGACTTGGAGAGCAAGATTTTTGATTTTTCCCCCTGCTCTCTTTTTGTGAATGTGTATGTGTAATCTTCTGTGTAAGATTCTCTCTGTATAGCTTTGCTTCCACCATATGTCCCAGGGTTCTTTCGGTCCGTGTTTTTTTTCAATAATTACTTTTTAATTTTAATAACGCTACTATATTTCATACTTTATTCTATTTTACTTTACCTGCTCTTTCTTTTTTTCCTCCCTTCCCTTCCTCCCTCCCTCCCTCCGCTCCTCCTTTCCTTCTTTCTTTTTCTTTCCTCCATCCCTCCCTCCCTCCCACCCTTCTTCTTTCCACTTTCTTTTTCTTTCCTTCCTCCCTCCCTCCCTCCCTCCTGTCTTTCTTTCTTTCTTTCCTTCCTCCCTCCCTCCCTCTCTTCTTCCATTCACTCTTCCTTTTGCTTTCATTCCTCCCTCCCTCCCTCCTTTCTTTCCTTTCTTTCCATCCTTCCTCCCTCCCTCCTTTCTTTCTTTCTTCCTTCCTTCCTTCCTTACTTCCCTTCTTCCTTTCTTTCAATCTCTCTTTCTTTCTTCTACTAATTATTTCTTTCTACTTTTTCTCACTGTTATTCTGAGCCGGGTGGATGAAAGGCTCTTGGTGCTGCAGCCAGGAGTTAGTGCTGTGCCTCTGAAGTGGGAGAGCCAACTTCAGGACACGGGTCCACAAGAGACCTCCCAGCTCCACATAATATCAAGCAGCGAAAATCTCCCAGGGATCTCCATCTCAACACCAGCACCCAGCTTCAGTCAACGACCAGCAAGCTACAGTGCTGGTCACCCTATGCCAAGCAACTAGCAAGACAGGAACACAACCCCACCCATTAGCAGAGAGGATACCTAAAAACATAATAAGGCCACAGGCACCCCAAAACACACCACCAGACGTGGACCTGTCCACCAGAAAGACAAGATCGAGCTTCAACCACCAGAACACAGGCATTAGTCCCCCCCACCAGGAAGCCTACACAACCTACTGAAACAACCTTAGCCACGGGGGACAGACACCAAAAACAACGGGAACTACGAATCTGCAGCCTGCAAAAAGGAGACCCCAAACACAGTAACATAAGCAAAATGAGAAAGCAGAAAAACACACAGCAGGTGAAGGAGCAAGATAAAAACCTACCAGACCTAACAAATGAAGAGGTAATAGGCAGTCTACCTGAAAAAGAATTCAGAATAATGATAGTAAAGCTGATCCAAGATTCTATCTCCCAGATCCAAAATCTTGGAAATAGAATAGACAATATGCAAGAAACAGTTAACAAGGACCTAGAAGAACTAAAGATGAATCAAGCATCGATTAAAAACACAATAAATGAAATGAAAAATACTCTAGATGGGATCAATAGCAGAATAACTGAGGCAGAAGAACGGATAAGTGAGGTGGAAGATAAAATAGTGGAAATAACTGATGCAGAGAAAAATAAAGAAAAAAGAATGAAAAGAACAGAGGACAGTCTCAGAGACCTCTGGGACAACATTAAACGCACCAACATTCGAATTATAGGGGTTCCAGAAGAAGAAGAGAAAAAGAAAGGGACTGAGAAAATATTTGAAGAGATTATAGTTGAAAACTTCCCTAATATGGGAAAGGAAATAGTTAATCAAGTCCAGGAGGCACAGAGAGTCCCATACAGAATAAATCCAAGAAGAAATACGCCAAGACACATATTAATCAAACTGTCAAAAATTAAACACAAAGAAATCATATTAAAAGCAGCAAGGGAAAAACAACAAATAACACACAAGGGAATCCCCATCAGGTTAGCAGCTGATCTCTCAGCAGAAACTCTACAAGCCAGAAGGGAGTGGCAGGACATAATTAAAGTGATGAAGGAGAGAAAACTGCAACCAAGATTACTCTACCCAGCAAGGATCTCATTCAGATTTGATGGAGAAATTAAAACCTTTACAGACAAGCAAAAGCTGAGAGAGTTCAGCACCACCAAACCAGCTTTACAACAAATGCTAAAGGAACTTCTCTAGGCAAGAAACACAACAGAAGGACTATACCTACAATAACGAACCCAAAGCCATTAAGGAAATGGGAATAGGAACATACATATCAATAATTACCTTAAATGTAAATGGACTAAATGCTCCCACCAAAAGACACAGAGTGGCTGAATGGATACAAAAACAAGACCCATATATATGCTGTCTACAAGAGACCCACTTCAGACCTAGAGACACATACAGATTGAAAGTAAGGGGATGGAAAAAGATATTCCATGCAAATGGAAATCAAAAGAAAGCTGGAGTAGCAATTCTTATATCAGACAAAATAGACTTTAAAATAAAGACTATTAGAAGAGACAAAGAAGGACACTACATAACGATAAAGGGATCGATCCAAGAAGAAGATATAACAATTGTAAATATTTATGCACCCAACATAGGAGCACCTCAATACATAAGGCAAATACTAACAGCCATAAAAGGGGAAATCGACAGTAACACAATCATAGTAGGGGACTTTAACACCCCACTTTCACCAATGGACAGATCATCCAAAATGAAAATAAATAAGGAAACACAAGCTTTAAATGATACATTAAACAAGATGGACTTAATTGATATTTATAGGACATTCCACCCAAAAACAACAGAATACACATTTTTCTCAAGTGCTCATGGAACATTCTCCAGGATAGATCATATCTTGGGTCACAAATCAAGCCTTGGTAAATTTAAGAAAATTGAAATTGTATCAAGTATCTTTTCCGACCACAATGCTATGAGACTAGACATCAATTACAGGAAAAGATCTGTAAAAAATACAAACACATGGAGGCTAAACAATACACTACTCAATAATGAAGTGATCACTGAAGAAATCAAAGAGGAAATTAAGAAATACTTAGAAACAAATGACAATGGAGACACGACGACCCAAAACCTATGGGACGCAGCAAAAGCAGTTCTAAGGGGGAAGTTTATAGCAATACAATCCCACCTTAAGAAACAGGAAACATTTCGAGTAAACAACCTGACCCTGCACCTAAAGCAATTAGAGAAAGAAGAACAAAAAACCCCCAAAGTTAGCAGAAGGAAAGAAATCATAAAGATCAGATCAGAAATAAATGAAAAAGAAATGAAGGAAACGATAGCAAAGATCAACCAAACTAAAAGCTGGTTCTTTGAGAAGATAAACAAAATTGACAAACCATTAGCCAGACTCATCAAGAAAAGAAGGGAGAAGACTCAAATCAGTAGAATTAGAAATGAAAAAGGAGAAGTAACAACTGACACTGCAGAAATACAAAAGATCATGAGAGATTACTATAAGCAACTCTATGCCAATAAAATGGACAACCTGGAAGAAATGGACAAATTCTTAGAAATGCACAACCTACCAAGACTGACTCAGGAAGAAATAGAAAATATGAATAGACCAATCACAAGCACTGAAATTGAAACTGTGATTAAAAATCTTCCATCAAACAAAAGCCCAGGACCAGATGGCTTCACAGGCGAATTCTATCAAACATTTAGAGAAGAGCTAACACCCATCCTTCTCAAACTCTTCCAAACAATATCAGAGGAAGGAACACTCCCAAACTCATTCTACGAGGCCACCATCACCTTGATACCAAAACCAGGCAAGGATGTCACAAAGAAAGAAAACTACAGGCCAATATCACTGATGAACATAGATGCAAAAATCCTCAACAAAATACTAGCAAACAGAATCCAACAGCACATTAAAAGGATCATACACCATGATCAAGTGGGGTTTATTCCAGGAATGCAAGGATTCTTCAATATACGCAAATCAATCAATGTGATACACCATATTAACAAGTTGAAGGAGAAAAACCATATGATCATCTCAATAGATGCAGAGAAAGCTTTCGACAAAATTCAACACCCATTTATGATAAAAACCCTGCAGAAAGTAGGCATAGAGGGAACTTTCCTCAACATAATAAAGGCCATATATGACAAACCCACAGCCAACATTGTCCTCAATGGTGAAAAACTGAAACCATTTCCACTAAGATCAGGAACAAGACAAGGCTGCCCACTCTCACCACTCTTATTCAACCTAGTTTTGGAAGTTTTAGCCACAGCAATCAGAAAAGAAAAGGAAATAAAAGGAATCCAAATTGGAAAAGAAGAAGTAAAGCTGTCACTGTTTGCAGATGACATGATACTATACATAGAGAATCCTAAAGATGCTACCGAAAAACTACTAGAGCTAATCAATGAATTTGGTAAAGTAGCAGGATACAAAATTAATGCACAGAAATCTCTGGCATTCCTGTACACTAATGATGAAAAATCTGAAAATGAAATCAAGAAAACACTCCCATTTACCATTGCAACAAAAAGAATAAAATATCTAGGAATAAACCTACCTAAGGAGACAAAAGACCTGTATGCAGAAAATTATAAGACACTGATGAAAGAAATTAAAGATGATATAAATAGATGGAGAGATATACCATGCTCCTGGATTGGAAGAATCAATATTGTGAAAATGACTCTACTACCCAAAGCAATCTACAGATTCAATGCAATCCCTATCAAACTACCACTGGCATTTTTCACAGAAGTAGAACAAAAAATTTCAAAATTTGTTTGGAAAAACAAAAGACCCCGAATAGCCAAAGCAATCTTGATTACGAAAAACGGAGCTGGAGGAATCAGGCTGCCTGACTTCAGACTATACTACAAAGCTACAGTAATTAAGACAGTGTGGTACTGGCATAAAAACAGAAAGATAGATCAGTGGATCAGGATAGAAAGCCCAGAGATAAACCCACGCACATATGGCCAACTTATCTTTGATAAAGGAGGCAGGAATGTACAGTGGAGAAAGGACAGCCTCTTCAATAAGTGCTGCTGGGAAAACTGGACAGGGACATGTAAAAGTATGAGATTAGATCATTCCCTAACACCATACACAAAAATAAGCTCAAAATGGATTAAAGACCTAAATGTAAGGCCAGAAACTATCAAACTCTTAGAGGAAAACATAGGTAGAACACTCTATGACATAAATCACAACAAGATCCTTTTGGACCCACCTCCTAGAGAAATGGAAATAAAAACAATGATAAACAAATGGGACCTAATGAAACTTCAAAGCTTTTGCACAGCAAAGGAAACCATAAACAAGACCAAAAGACAACCCTCAGAATGGGAGAAAATATTTGCAAATGAAGCAACTGACAAAGGATTAATCTCCAAAATTTATAAACAGCTCATGCAGCTCAATAGCAAAAAAACAAACAACCCAATCCAAAAATGGGCAGAAGACTTAAATAGGCATTTCTCCACAGAAGATATACAGACTGCCAACAAACACATGAAAGAATGCTCAACATCATTAATCATTAGAGAAATGCAAATCAAAACTACAATGAGATATCATCTCACACCAGTCAGAATGGCCATCATCAAGAAATCTAGAAACAATAAATGCTGGAGAGGGTGTGGAGAAAAGGGAACACTCTTGCACTGCTGGTGGGAATGTGAATTGGTACAGCCACTATGGAGAACAGTATGGAGGTTCCTTAAAAAACTAAAAATAGAACTACCATATGACCCAGCAATCCCACTACTAGGCATATACCCTGAGAAAACCATAATTCAAAAAGAGACATGTACCAAAATGTTCATTGCAGCTCTATTCACAATAGCCCGGAGCTGGAAACAACCTAAGTGTCCATCATTGGATGAATGGATAAAGAAGATGTGGCACATATATACAATGGAATATTACTCAGCCATAAAAAGAAACGAAACTGAGCTATTTGTAATGAGGTGGATAGACCTAGAGTCTGTCATACAGAGTGAAGTAAGTCAGAAAGAGAAAGACAAATACCGTATGCTAACACATATATATGGAATCTAAAAAAAAAAAAAATGTCATGAAGAACCTAGGGGTAAAACGGGAATAAAGACACAGACCTACTTGAGAATGGACTTGAGGATATGGGGAAGGGGAAGGGTAAGCTGTGACAAAGGGAAAGAGAGGCATGGACATATATACACTACCAAACGTAAGGTAGATAGATAGTGGGAAGCAGCCGCAGAGCACAGGGAGATCAGCTCGGTGCTTTGTGACCGCCTGGAGGGGTGGGATGGGGAGGGTGGGAGGGAGGGAGATGCATGAGGGAGGGGATGTGGGAACAGATGTATATGTATGACTGATTCACTTTGTTATAAAGCAGAAACTAATAAAAAAAAAAGAAAAAAAAATAAAATAAAATACATAGCTAGTGGGAAGCAGCCACATAGCACAGGGAGATCAGCTCGGTGCTTTGTGACCACCTAGAGGGGTGGGATAGGGAGGGTGGAAGGGAGGGAGATGCAAGAGGGAAGAGATATGGGAACATATATATATGTATAACTGATTCAATTTGTTATAAAGCAGAAACTAACACACCATTGTAAAGCAATTATACTCCATAAAGATGTAAAAAAAAAAAGAAAAGAAACTAACACACCATTGTAAAGCAATTATACTCCAATAAAGATGTAAAAATAATAATAGTTTTAAAATAGAAGTTTGGCAGTTTTCTTTTCAATACCGTAAATATATCATTCCACTGCCAGCTAACTCCCTTTATGTAAAAATTTAGCTTTCATTATTTTTAGTGCTCCTTTAAAAGTAGTGTATCTTTTAATTTGGATAATTTTAAGGTTTTCCTTTTATCATTGTTTTTTGGGAAGCTTGACTGCAATTTGTCTAAATGCTGTTTTCTCTTAATAATAAAACATTATTGCTTTGAAAAAAAAGAAGATGTGGCACATATATGCAATGGAATATTACTCAGCCATAAAAAGGAACAAAACTGAGTTATTTGTAGTGAGGTGGATGGACCTAGAGACTGTCATACAGAGTGAAGTAAGTCAGAAAGAGAAAAACAAATACCATATGCTAACACATATATATGGAATCTAAAAAAAAGAGAGAAAAAATGGTCTGCAGAACCTAGGGGCAGACCTACTAGAGAATGGACTTGAGGATATGGGGAGGGGGAAGGGTAAGCTGGGACAAAGTGAGACAGTGGCATGGATATATATACACTACCAAACATAAAATAGATAGCTAGTGGGAAGCAACCACATAGCACAGGGAGAGCAGCTTGGTGCTTTGTGACGACCTAGAGGGCTGGGATAGGGAGGGTGGAAGGGAGGGAGATGCAAGAGGGAAGAGATATGGGGATATATGTATATGTGTAACTGATTCACTTTGTTATAAAGCAGAAACTAACACACGATTGTAAAGCAACTACACTCCAGTAAAGTTGTTTAAAAAAATAATAAAATAAACAAATGGGACTACATCAAACTAAAAAGTTTTCGTACAGCTATAGAAACTATCAATGAATCAAAAAGCAGCCAACTGAACAGGAGAAGATATTTACAAATGATTGATAAGGGGTTAATATCCAAAATACACAAAGACCTCATACAACTCAACATCAAAAAAAAAACTGATTAAAAACTTGGAAGAGAAGCTGAAGAGATATTTTTCCAATGAAGACATACAGATGGCCAATAGGCACATGAAAAGACATTCAACACCACTAATCATCAGGTAACTGCCAACCAAAACCACAATGAAAAATCACCTTATACCTGACAAAGTCTATTAGCAGAAAGACAACAAATAACAAGTGTTGGCGAGGATGTGGAGAAAAGGGAACTCTTGTGCTCTGTTGCTGGGAATGTAAATTGATACAATCACTATGGAAAGCAGTATGGAGTTTTCTCAAAAAAGTTAAAATAAAACTACCATACAATCTAGCAATTCGACTTCTGGTTTTTTTCTGAAGAAAACAAAAACATTAATTAGAAAATATATATACATCCCTATGTTTATTACAAAATTATTTACAATAGCCAAGATATGGAAACAACCTAAGTGCTAATTAATAGATGAATGGATAATGAAGACGTGGTATATATATGATATTATATGGTATATATGATATTGTATGATATGATAGTAGATGATATATATTATATACAATATTATGTAATATATATATGTTTTAAAAACACGCAATGGAATATTACGCAGCCATAAAAAAGAATGAAATCTTGCCATTTGTGATGATGTGGATGTATCTAGAAGGTATTATGTAAGTGAAATAAGTCAGATGAAGACAAAAGCTATATGATTTCAGTTATATGTGGAATCTAAAAAATAAAACAAATGAACAAACATAACAAAACAGAAACAGACTCATAGAAACAGAGAACAAACAGATGGTTGCCAGAGAGGAGGGGGTGAAGGGATGACTAAAATAGGTAAGACAGATTAAAAGATACAAACAACCATTTACAAAGTAAATGCATCATGAGGATGAAATGTACAGAATGGGGAATATAGTCAATAACTTTGTATGGTGACAGATGGTAACAAGACTTATCATGCTGATAATTTTTAATATATAGAAATATTGAATCACTATCTTGTGCACCTGAACTAACATGGTGTAGTAACTCAATTATACTTCAATCAAAAATTAACTCAAAATGGATCATAAACTTAAACATAAAATGTGAAACTACAAAACTGCTAAAATGTAACACAGGACAAAAATCTAAGTAAGTGTGGTTTTTCTATGAGTTTTTATATACAACACCAAAAGCACGGTCTACAAAAGAAAAAAAATGATAAGTTAGACTTCATTAAAACTAAAAATATCTGCTTTGTGTAAGACAATATTAAGAGAATGGAAAAAGCCAAAGACTGAGGAAAGTATTTGTAAAACATGTATCTGAAAAAGGACAGTTATCCAAAATATATAAAGAACTCTTAAAACTCAACAATAATAAAAGAAATAACTCAATTTTAAAATGGACAAAAGATCTAAACAGACATCTCACCAACAAAGATATAGAGAAAGCAACCAAGACAAACCTCAATAGGTGATTAGATAAACAAACTGTGGTATATCTAGACAATAAATATTATTCAATGATAAAAAGGCATGAGCTATCAAACCATGAAGAGACATGGAGAAGGGGTGCTCCAGGATCCTGACGAGTTGCAGCAGGAATAAGGGAGGGTGGGGGTGTCAGCTACTTCTTCTAGATGTTAGGGAATGCAGGTGGACCTGGATACCAAGCAGGTTCTCCATATCAACCAGGTCCAGAAGACAATGCATGGCTGGAGGACTGAGCAGAGTGCAGAAGGCCAGCTACCCTGTGCCTTTGAATTGAGGAATTTAGCATATTTACATGCAAGCCATGTGGCTGACAAGGTCTTGGTGCTCTGACCAGGTGGCCGGCCTGAACCTCTGGGGTGGGAGAGACGAATTCAGGACATTGGACCAAGAGTGACCTCCTGACCCCATGAAATATCAGTTGGCGAGAGCTCTCCCAGAGATCTCTGTCTAAACTTTAAGATGCAGCTCCACTCAATGACCTGAAAGCTCCAGTTCTGGACACGCCATGCCAAACAATTAGCAACATGAACACAACCAGACCCATTAACAAAGAGGCTACCTAAAATCATGCTAAGTTCAAAGACATCTCAAAACACATCACTGGACATGGACCTGTCCACCAGAAAGACAAGATCCAGCCCCACTCACCAAAACACAGGAACTAGTCCGCTCCACCAGGAAGCTTACACAACACACTGTAAACACCTTACCCACTGGGGGCAGACACCAAAACAATGGGAACTACGAACCTGCAGCCTGTGAAAAGGAGACCCCAAACACTGTATATTAAGCAAAATTACAAGACAAAGAAATACAAAGCAGATAAAGCAGCAAAGTAAAAACCAAACAGACCAAACAAATGAAGAGGAAATAGGCAGTCTACCTGAAAAAGAATTCAGAGTAATGATACTAGAGATGCTCCAAAATCGTGGAAATAGAATGGAGAAAATAAAAGAAACGTTTAACAAGGACCAAGAAGAACTAAAGAGCAAACAAACAATGATGAACAACAGAATAAATGAAATTAAAAATTCTCTAGAAGGAACCAATAGCAGAATAACTGAGACAGAAGAACGGATAAGTGACCTGGATGATAAAATAGTGGAAATGACTACTGCAGAGCAGAATAAAGAAAAAAGAACGAAAACAATTAAGGGCAGTCTCAGAGACCTCTGGAACAACATTAAATGCACCAAAATTAGAGTTATAGGGAACCCAGAAGAAGAATAGAAAAAGAAAGGAACTGAGAAAATATTTGAAGAGATTATAGTTGAAAACTTCCCTAATATGGAAAAGGAAATAGTCAATCAAGTCCAGGAAGCGAAGAGAGTCCCATAAGGATAAATCCAAGGAGAAACATGACAAGACACATAATAATCAAACTAACAAAAATTAAATACAAAGAAATAATATAAAAAGCAACAAGGGAAAAGAAACAAATAACATATAGGGAATCCCCATAAGGTTAACAGCTGATCTTTCAGCAAAAACTCTGAAACACAGAAGGGAGTGGCAGGACATATTTAAAGAGATGAAAGGGAAAAACCTACAACCAAGATTATCTAAACAGCAAGGATCTCATTGAGATTTGACAGAGAAATTAGAACCTTTACAGACAAGCCAAACGTAAGAGAATTCAGCACCACCAAACCAGCTTTACAACAAATGCTAAAGGAACTTCTCTAGGCAGGAAACACAAGAGAAGGAAAAGAACTAAAACAAAAATCCCCAAACAATTAAGAAAATGGTAATAGGAACGTACATATCAATAATTACCTTTAATGTAAATGGATTAAATGCTCCAACCAAAAGACATAGACTGGTTGAATGGATACAGAAACAAGACCTGTATATATGCTACTTACAAGAGAACTCGGGAAACATACAGACTGAAAGTGAGGGGGTGGAAAAATATATTCTATGCAAATGGAAGTTAAAAGAAAGCTGGAGTAGCAATTCTCATACCAGACAAAATAGACTTTAAAATAAAGACTATTACAAGAGACAAAGAAGGACACTACATAATGATCAAAGGATCGATCCAAGAAGAAGATATAACAATTGTAAATATTTATGCACCCGACATGGGAGCACCTGAATACATAAGGCAAATGCTAACAACAATAAAAGTGTAAATTGACAGTAACACAAAATTAGCAGGGGACTTTAACACCCCACTTTCACCAATGGACAGATCATTGAAAATGAAAATAAATAAGGAAACACAGCTTTAAATGACACATTAAACAAGATGGACTTAATTGATATTTATAGGACATTCCATCCAAAAACAACAAAATACACTTTCTTCTCAAGTGCTCAGGGGATGCTCTCTGGTGGTCTAGTGGTTAGGATTCGGCACTCTCAAGTGCTCATGGAACATTCTCCAGGATAGATCATATCTTGGGTCACAAATCAAGCCTTGGTAAATTTAAGAAAATTGAAATCATACCAAGTATTTTTTCTGACCGCATTGCTATGAGACTAGATACCAATTACAGGGGAAAAAACTGTAAAAAATACAAACACATGAAGGCAAAACAATACACTATTAAATAACAAAGAGATCACTGAAAAAATCAAACAGGAAATCAAACACTAACTAGAAACAAATGACAATGAAAACATGATGACCCAAAACTTATGGGATGCAGCAAAAGCAGTTCTAAGAGGGAAGTTTACAACAATACAATCCTACCTAAAGAAACACGAAAACATCTCAAATAAACAACCTAACCTCACAGCTAAAGCAATTACAGAAAGAAGAAGAACAACAACAAAAAAAAAAAGAACAAAGTTAACAGAAGGAAAGACATCAAAAACTCAGATCAAGGATTCCCTAGTGGCACAGTGGTAGAGAGTCCGCCTGCTGATGCAGGGGACACGGGTTCATGCCCCGGTCCAGGAGGATCCCACATGCCACGAAGTGGCTGGGCTCATGGGCCATGGTCACTGGGCCTGCGTGCCCGGGGCCTGTGCTCCACAGCGGGAGAGGCCACGGCAGTGAGAGGCCCACATACTGCAAAAAAAAAAAAAAATCAGATCAGAAATAAATGAAAAAGAAATGAAGTAAACAGTACGAAAGATAATAAAACTAAAGCCTGGTTCTTTGAGAAGATAAACAAAATTGATAAACCATTAGCAAGACTCATCAAGAAAAAAAGGGAGAGTACTCAAATCAACAGACTTAGAAATGAAAATGGAGAAGTAACAATTGACACTGCAGATATACAAAGGATCATGAGAGATTACTACAAGCAACTCTATGCCAATAAATGGACAACCTGAAAGAAATGGACAAATTCTTAGAAAAGCACAACTTTCCAAAACTGAACCAGGAAAAATAGAAAATATAAAGTGACCAATAACAAGCACTGAAATTGAAACTCTGATTAAAAACCTTCCAACAAACAAAAGCAAGCCCAGGACCAGATGGTTTCACAGGCGAATTTTATCAAACATTTAGAGAACAGCTAACTCCTATCTTTCTCAAACTCTTCCAAAAAAATAGCAGAGTGAGAAACACTCCCAAACGCATTCTACAAGGCCACCATCACCTAATAACAAAACCAGACAAAGATGTCACACAAAAGAAGAAACTAAAGGTCAATATCACTGATGAAGATAGATGCAAAAATCCTCAACGAAATACTAGCAAACAGAATCCAACAGCACATTAAAAGGATCACACAACATGATCAAGTGGGGCTTATCCAAGGAATGCAAGGATTCTTCAATATATACAAATCAATCAATGTGATAACACCATTTTAACAAAGTGAAGGAGAAAAACCATATGATCATCTCAATAGATGCAGAAAAAGCTGTTGACAAAATTCAACACCTAGTTATCATAAAAACCTTCCAGAAAGTAGGCATAGAGGGAACTTACCTCAACATAATAAAGGCCATATATGACTAACCCAGAGAAAACATTGTTCTCAATGTTGAAAAATTGAAATTATTTATACTAAGATCAGGAACAAGACAAGGTTGCCCACTCTCACCACTGTTATTCAACATGGTTTTTGAAGTTTTAGCCACAGCAATCAGAAAAGAAAAAGAAATAAAAGGAATCCAAATTGGAAAAGAAGAAGTAAAGCTGTCACTGTTTGCAGATGACATGATACTATACATAGAGAATCTAAAGACTCTATCTGGGGCTTCCCTGGTGGCACAGTGGTTGAGAGTCCACCTGCCAATGCGGGTTCATGCCCCGGTCTGGGAGGATCCCACATGCCGCGGAGTGGCTGGGCCCATGAGCCATGGCCACTGGCCCTGCGCATCCGGAGCCTGTGCTCCACTGTGGGGGAGGCTGCAACAGTGAGAGGCCCACATATAGCAACAACAAAAAAAAAGACTCTACCTAAAAACTACTAGAGGTAATCAATGAATTTGGTAAGGTAGCCAGATACAAAATTAATGTACAGAAATCTCTTCCTTTTCTATACACTAATGATAAAAAATCTGAAAGAGAATTTCAAGAAACACTCCCATTTACCATTGCAAATAAAACAATAAAATACCTAGGAATAAACCTACCTACGGAGACAAAAGACTTGTATGCAGAAAACTATAAGACACTGATGAAAGAAATTAAAGATAATACAAACAGATGGAGAGATATACCATGTTCTTGGATTGGAAGAATCAATATTGTGAAAATGTCTCTACTACCCAAAGCAATCTACAGATTCAGTGCAATCCATATCAAACTACCAATGGCATTTTTCACAGAACTAGACCAAAACATTTCACAATTTGCATGGAAACACAAAAGACCCCGAATAGCCAAAGCAATCTTAAGAAAGAAAAACGGAGCTGGAGGAATCATGCTTCCTGACTTCAGACTATACTACAAAGCTACAGTAATCAAGACAGTATGGTACTGGCCTATAAACAGAAATATAGACCAATGGAACAGGATAAAACCCCACAGATAAACCCATGCATATATGGTCACCTTAAATTTGATAAAGGAGGCAAGAATATACAATGGAGAAAAGATAGCCTCTTCAATAAGTGGTGCTGGGAAAACTGGACAGGTACATGTAAAAGTATGAAATTAGAAGAGTCCCTAACACCATACACAAAAATAAACTCAAAATGAATTAAAGACCTAAATGTAAGGCCAGACACTATAAAACTCTTAGACGAAAACATAGGCAGAACACTCTATGACATAAATCACAGCAAGATCCTTTTTGACCCACCTCCTAGAGAAATGGAAATAAAAATCAAAATAAATGAATGGGACCTAATGAAGCTTAAAACTTTTTGCACAGCCAATGAAACTTTAGACAAGATGAAAAGACAACCCTCAGAATGGGAGAAAATATTTGCAAATGAAGCAGCTGACAAAGGATTCATCTCCAAAATATAGAAGCAGGTCATGCAGCTCAATATCAAAAAAACAAATAACCCAACCCAAAAATGAGCAGAAGACCTAAATAGACATTTCTCCAAAAAAGATATACAGATTGCCAACAAACACATGAAAGGATGCTCAACATCACTAATCATTAGAGAAATGCAAATCAAAACTACAATGAGGTATCACCTCACACTAGTCAGAATGGCTATCATCAAAAAAAACTACAGGGGCTTCCCTGGTGGCGCAGTGGTTGAGAGTCCGCCTGCAGATGCAGGGGACACGGGTTCGTGCCCCGGTTCGGGAAGATCCCACATGCCGCGGAGCAGTTAGGCCCGTGATCCATGGCCGCTGAGCCTGTGCGTCCGGAGCCTGTGCTCTGCAGCGGGAGAGGCCACAACAGTGAGAGGCCCGCGTACCACAAAAAAAAAAAAAAAAAACTACAAACAATAAATGCTGGAGAGGGTGTGGAGAAAAGGGAACCCTCTTTCACTGTTGGTGGGAATGTAAATTGATACAGCCACTCTGGAGAACAGTATGGAGGTTCCTTAAAAAACTAAAAATAGAACTACCATACAACCCAGCAATTCCACTACTGGACATATACCCTGAGAAAACCATAATTCAAAAAGAGTCATGTACCAAAATGTTCATTGCAGCTCTATTTACAATAGCCAGGACATGGAAGCAACCAAAGTGTCCATTGACAGATGCATGGATAAATAAGATGTGGCACGTATATACAATGGAATATTACTCAGCCATTAAAAGAAATGAAATTGAATTATTTGCAGTGAGGTGGATGGACCTAGAGTCTGTCACACAGAGTGAAATAATTCAAAAAGAAAAAAACAATTACTGTATGCTAACATATATATATGGAATCTAAAAAAAATGGTTCTGAAGAACCTAGGGGCAGGACAGGAATAAAGACACAGATGTAGAGAATGGACTTGAGGACACGGGAAATGGGAAGGGTAAGCTGGGATGAAGTGAGAGAGTGGCATGAATTTATATATACAACCAAATGTAAAATAGATAGCTAGTGGGAAGCAGCAGCATAGCACAGGGAGATCAGCTCAGTGCTTTGTGACCACGTAGAGTGGTGGGATAGGGAGGGTGGGAAGGAGACACAAGTGGGAAGGGATATATGTATACATATAGCTGATTCACTTTGCTATACAGTAGAAACTAACAACAACATTGTAATTATACTCCAATAAAGATGTTAAAAAAAAGAAAGAAGAAAGAAAGAAAGAAAGAAAGAAAGAAAGAAAGAAAGAAAGAAAGGAAGAAAGAAAGAAAGGAGCTGGGACCCAGTGGTCATTCAAATGTCTTGTTCACCTTGGATTATCTGTATTTACCTATATTTACATGGGAGAGAATTAATTTCTACCCATTTTGTTTAATTTATTATTACCTTTATGTTTCTACCATTTTCTGTGAAACCTAATTTTAACTGATATGATTTCTAACCTTACAAGGAGACCTACTGCTTCAAAACTCTTGGTTTTAAGGCTCAGGTGACTTGCCAGTCTTTTAAATTTCCTAAAATCCTTTCATTGCCTGAAAACTGTGAAAATAGAGCAACAATAAAAATTAGAATTGCAAAAAAAATAAAAATAGATAAATAGATAAACCACGTTCCTATGGCCAATTAATCTACAACAAAGGATGCAAGACTACACAGTGGTGGAAAGACAGTCTCTTCAACAAATGGTGCTGGGCAAACTGGACAGCTACATGTAAAAAAAATGAAATTATATCATTCTTTAACACCGTACACAAAAATAAGTTCAAACTGGATTCAAGACCTAAATGTGAGACTGGACTCTGTAAAACTCTTAGAGGAAAACCTAAGCAGGACACTCTATGACAGAAATCACAGCAAGTTCCTTTTTGACCCACCTCCCAGAGAAATGGAAATAAAAACAAAAATAAACAAATGGGACCTAATGAAACTTCAAAGCTTTTGCACAGCAAAGGAAACAATAAACAAGATGAAAAGACAACCCTCAGAATAGGAGAAAATATTTGCAAATGAAGAAACTGACAAAGAATATATCTCCCAAAATTTACAAGCAGCTCATGCAGCTCAATATCAAAAAAACAAACAACCCAATCCAAAAATGGGCAGAAGACATAAATTGACATTTCCCCAAAGAAGATATACAGATTGCCAACAAACACATGAAAGAATGCTCAACATTATTAATCATTAGAGAAATGCAAATCAAAACTAAAATGAGTTATCACCTCACACCAGTCAGAATGGCCATCATTAAAAAAATCTACAAACAATAAATGCTGGAGAAGGTGTGGAGTAAAAGGAACCCTCTTGCACTGTTGGTGGGCACATAAATTGATACAGCCACTATCGAGAAGAGTATGGAGGTGCCTTCAAAAACTAAAAATAGAACTACCATATGACCCAGCAATCCCACTACTGGGCATATACCCTTGAGAAAACTATAATTCAAAAAGACATGGGGAGAGGAAACAAGATGGTGGAATAGAAGGCTGTGCTCTCACTCCCTATTGCGAGAACACCAGAATCAACACTAGCTGTTGGACAGTCATCGAAAGGAAGACAATGGAACTCACCAAAAAAGATACTCCACATCCAAAGACAACTGATAAGCCACAATGAGACGTTAGGAGGGGCGCAATCACAGTAAATCAAATCTCATAACTTCTGGGTGGGTGACTCACAGACTGGAGAACACATAGACCACAGAAGTCAATCCACTGGAGGGAAGGTTCTGAGCCCCACGTCAGGTTTCCCAACCTGGGGGTCTGGCAATGGGAGCAGGAATTCCTAGAGAAATAGACTTTGAAGCTTAGTGGGAATTGATTGCAGGACTTCGACAGTACTTGGGGAAACAGAGACTCCACACGTGGTGGGCACACACAAAATAGTGTGTGCATCAGGATGCAGGGGTAGGAGCAATGACCCCAGGGGAGACTGAAGCAGACCTAGCTGCTAGTGTTGGAGGGTGTCCTGAAGAGGTGGGGGGTTGCTGTGGCTCACCATGGAGACAAAGACACTGGCAGCAAAAATTCTGGGAAGTACACCTTGGAGTGAACCCCCCACCCAGAGTCTCTCATTGGCCCCACCAAAGAGCCCAGGTAGGCTCAAGTTTTGGGTTGCCTCAGACCAAACAACCCTCATGGAGCAAACCCAGCCCCACCCATCAAAAGTCAAGCGGATTAGTTTTACTGAGCTCTGCCTACCAGAACAACAATCAGCTCTATCCACCACCACTCCCTCCCATCAGGAAACTTACAAAAGCTGCTTAGATAGCCTCACCCACCAGAGGGCAGACAGCAGAAGCAAGAAGATCTACAATACTGCAGCCTGTGGAACAAAAACCACATTCACAGAAAGATAGACAAGATGAAAAGGCAGAGGGCTATGTACCGGAGGAAGGAACAAGATAAAACCCCAGAAAAACAACTAAATGAACTGGAGATAGGCAACCTTCCAGAAAAAGAATTCAGAATAATGATAGTGAAGACGATCCAGGACCTTGGAAAAAGAATGGAGGCAAACATTGAGAAGATGCAAGAAATGTTTAACAAAGACCTAGACGAATTAAAGAACAAACAGAGATGAAAAATACAATAACTGAAATGAAAACTACACCAGAAGGAAACAATAGAATAACTGAGGAAGAAGAATGGAAAAGTGACCTGGAAGACAGAATGGTGGAGTTCACTGCTGCAGAACAAAATAAAGAAAAAAGAATGAAAAGAAATGAAGACAGCATAAGAGACCTCTGGGACAACATTAAACACAACAACATTTGCATTATAGGCGTCCCAGAAGGAGAAGAGAGAGAGAAAGGACCAGAGAAAATATTTGAAGAGATTATAGTCAAAAACACCCCTAACATGGGAAAGGAAATAGCCACCCAAGTCCAGGAAGCATGGAGAGTCCTATACAGGATAAACTCAAGGAGAAACACGCCAAGACACATAGTAATCAAACTGACAAAAATTAAAGACAAAGAAAAATTATTGAAAGCAGCAAGGGAAAAACGACAAATAACATACAAGGGAACTCCCATAAGGTTAACAGCTGATTTCTCAGCAGAAACTCTACAAGCCAGACGGGAGTGGCATGATACACTTAAAGTGATTAAAGGGAAGAACCTACAACCAAGATTACTCTACCTGGCAAAGATCTCATTCAGATTCAAAGGAGAAATCAAAAGCTTTACGGACAAGCAAAAGCTAAGAGAATAAAGCACCACTAAACCAGATCTACAAAAAATGCTACAGCAACTTCTCTATGTGGGAAACATAAGAGAAAAAAAGGGCCTACTAAAACAAACCCAAAACAATTAAGAAAACGGTAATAGGAACATACATTTTGATAATTACCCTAAACGTGAGTGGATTAAATGCTCCAACCAAAAGACACAGGCTTGCTGAATGGATACAAAATAAGACCCATTTATATGCTGTCTACAAGAGACCCACTTCAGACATAGGTACACATTCAGATTGAAAGGGAGGGGATGGAAAAAGATACTCCATGCAAATGGAAATCAAAGAAAGCTGGAGTAGCTATACTCACATCAGGTAAAATAGACTTTAAAATAAAGAATGATACAAGAGACAAGGAAGGACACTGCATAATGATCAAGGGATCAATCCAAGAAGAATATAGCAATTATAAATATATGCGCACCCAACATAGGAGCACCTCAATACATAAGGCAACTGCTAACAGCTCTAAAAGAGGAAATCGACAGTAACACAATAATAGGGGGTACTTTAACACCTCACTTATTCCAATGGAAATATCATCCAAAATGAAAATAAATAAGGAAACACAAGCTTTAAATGACACAATAGACCAGATAGATTTAATTGATATTTATAGGACATTCCATCCAAAAACAGCAGATTACACTTCTCAAGTGCACATGGAACATTCTCCAGGATAGATCACATCTTGGGTAACAAATCAAGCCTCAGTAAATTTAAGATACTGAAATCACATCAAGCATCTTTTCTGACCACAAAGCTATGTGACTAGAAATGAATTACAGGGAAAAAACTGAAAAAAACACAAACGCATGGAGGATAAACAATACGTTACTAAATAACCAAATGATCACTGAAGAAATCAAAGAGGAAATCAAAAAATACCTAGAGACAAATCACAATGAAAACACGACGATCCAAAACCTATGGGATGCAGCAGAAGTAGTTCTAAGAGGGAAGTTTATAGCTATACAAACCTATCTCAAGAAACAAGAAAAATCTCAAGTGCACAATCTAACCTTACACCTATAAGAACTAGGGTAAGAACAAAAAACGAAACCCAAAGTTAGAAGAAGGAAAGAAACATAAAGATCAGAACAGAAATAAATGAAGTAGAAACAAATAAAACAATAGCAAAGATCTAATGGTTCTTTGAGAAGACAAAAAAAATGGATAAACCATTAACCAGAATCATCAAGAAAAAGAGGGACAGGACTCAAATCAATAAAATTAGAAATGAAAAAGGAGAAGTTACAACAGACACCGCAGAAATACAAAGCATCCTAAGAGACTACTACAAGCAACTCTATGCCATTAAAATGGACAACCTGGAAGAAATGGAAAAATTCGAAGAAAGATATAACCTTCCAAGACTGAACCAGGAAGAAATTGAAAATATGAACAGACTAATAACAAGTAATGAAATTTAAACTGTGATTTAAAATCTTCCAACAAACAAGACTCCAGGACCAGATGGCTTCACAGGTGAATTCTATCAAACATTGAGAGAAGAGCTAACCCCCATGCTTCTCAAACTCTTCAAAAAAATTGAAGATGAAGGAACACTCCCAAACGCATTCACCCTGATACCAAAACCAGACAAAGATACTACAACAAAAGAAAATTACAGACCAATATCACTGATGAATATAGATGCAAAAATCCTCAACAAAACACTAGCAAACAGAATCCAACAACACATTTAAAGGATCATTCACCATGATCAAGAGGATTTATCCCAGGGATGCAAGGATTCTTCAATATATGCAAATAAATCAATCCATGTGATACACCATATTAACAAATTGAAGAAGAAAAACCATATGATCATCTCAATAAATGTGGAAGAGCTTTTGACAAAATTCAACACCCATTTATGATAAAACCACTCCAGAAAGTGGGCACAGAGAGAACCTACCTCCACATAATAAAGGCCATATATGACAAACCAACAACAAATATCATTGTCAATGGCGAAAAACTGAAAGCATTTCCTCTAAGACCAGGAACAAGACAAGGATGTCCACTCTCACCACTATTATTCAACATAGCTTTGGAAGTCCTAGCCATGGCAATCAGAGAACAAAATGAAATAAAAGGGATACAAATTGGAAAAGAAGAAGTAAACTTGTCACTGTTTGCAGATGACATGATACTATACATAGAGAATCCTAAAGATGCCACCAGAAAACTACTAGAGCTAATCAATGAATTTGGTAAATTTGCAGGATACAAAATTAATGCACATAAATCTCTTGCATTCCTATACACTAATGATGAAAAATCTGAAAGAGTAATTAAGGAAACACTCCCATTTACCATTGCAACAAAAAGAATAAAATACCTAGGAATAAACCTACCTAGGGAGACAAAAGACCTGTATGCAGAAAACTATAAGACACTGATTAAGGAAGTTAAAAATGATACCAACAGATGGAGAGATATACCATGTGCTTGGATTGGAAGAATCAACATTGTGAAAATGACTATACTACCCAAAGCAATCTACGGATTCAATGCAATCCCTATCAAATTACCAATGGCATTTTTTATGGAACTAGAACAAAAGATCTTAAAATTTGTATGGAGACACAGAAGAACCCGAATAGCCAAAGCAGTCTTGAGGAAAAAAAATCAGAGCTGGAGGGTACTTCCCTGGTGGCGCAGTGGTTAAGAGTCCGCCTGCCAATGCAGGGGACACGGGTTTGGGCCTTGGTCCAGGAGAATCCCTCATGTCACGGGTTGGCTAACCCTAGGTGCCACAACTACTGAGCATGCACTTTAGAGCCCGTGAGCCACAACTACTGAGCCTGCGTGCTTAGAGCCTGCTGTCTGCAACAAGAAAAGCCACTGCAATGAGAAGCCCGCGTGCTGCAAGGAAGAGTGACCCTTGCTCACTGCAACTAGAGAAAGCCCACGCAGCAGCGAAGACCCAACACAGCCAAAAATTAATTAATTAATTAATTAATTTTTAAAAATTGGAGCTGGAGGAATCAGACACCCTGACTTCAGATTATACTGCAAAACTACAGTAATCAAGACAATATGGTACCGGCACAAAAACAGAAACATAGATCAATGGAACAAGATAGAAAGCCCAGAGATAAACCCACACACCTAAGGTCAACTAATCTATGACAAAGCAGGCAAGGATATACAATGGAGAAAAGACAGTCTCTTCAATAAGTGGTGCTGGGAAAACTGGAGAGCTACATGTAAAAGAAAGAAATTAGAACACTCCTTAACACCATACACAAAAATAAACTCAAAATGGATTTGTGACCTAAATTTAAGACTGGACTCTATGAAACTCTTAGAGGTAGGAAGAACACTCTTTGACATAAATCAGAGCAAGATCTTTTTTGATCCACCTCCTAGAGTAATGGAAACAAAAACAAAAATAAAGCAATGTGACCTAATGAAACTTCGAAGCTTTTGCACAGCAAAGGAAAACATAAACAAGATGAAAATACAACCTTCAGAATGGGAGAAATATTTGCAAATGAATCACTGGACAAAGGGTTAATCTCCAAAATATGTAAACAGCTCATGCTGCTCAATGTTAAACAAACAAACAACCCAATCCAAAAATGGGCAAAAGGCCTAAATAGACATTTCTCCAAAGAAGACATACAGATGGCCAAGAAGCACATGAAAAGCTGCTCAACATCACTAATTATTTGAGAAATGCAAATCAAAACTACAATGAGGTATCACCTCACACCAGTTAGAATGGGCATCGTCAGAAAATCTACAAACAACAATTGCTGGAGAGGGTGTGAAGAAAAGGGAACCCTCTTGCACTGTTGGTGGGAATATAAATTGATACAGCCACTATTGAGAACAGTATGGAGGTTCCTTAAAAAACTAAAAATAGAACTACCGTACGACCCAGCAATCCCTCTACTGGGCATATACCCAGAGAAAACCATAATTCAAAAAGACACATGCACCCCAATGTTCATTGCAGCACTATTTACACTAGCCAGGTCATGGAAGCAACCTCTATGCCCATCGACAGATGAATGGATAAAGAAGTTGTGGTACATATATACGATGAAATACTACTCAGCCATAAAAAGGAATGAAATTGAGTCATTTGTTGAGACGTGGATGGATCTAGAGACTGTCATACAGAGTGAAGTAAGTCAGAAAGAGAAAAGCAAATATCATATATTAACGCATGTATGTGGAACCTAGAAAAATGGTACAGATGAACCGGTTTGCATGGCAGAAATTGAGACACAGATGTAGAGAACAAACGTATGGACACCAAGAGGGGAAAACGTGGTGTGGTGGGGATGGTGGTGTGCTGAATTGGGCGATTGGGATTGACATGTATACACTGATGTGTATAAAATTCATGACTAATAAGAACCTGCTGTATAAAAAATAAATAATATAAAATTCAAAAATGAAAAACAAAAAAAAAGTCATGGACCACAATGTTCATTGCAGCTCTAATTACAATAGCCAGGACATGGAAGCAACCTAAGTGTCCATCGACAGATGAACGGATAAAGAAGATGTGGCACATATATACAATAGAATATTACTCAGCCTTAAAAAGAAACGAAATTGAGTTATTTGTAGTGAGATGGATGGACCTAGAGTATGTCATACAGAGTGAAGTAAGTCAGAAAGAGAAAAACAAATACCATATGCTAACACATATATATGGAATCTAAAAAAAAAAAGTTATGAAAAACGTAGAGGCAGGACAGGAATAAAAGCGCAGATGTAGAGAATGGACTTGAGGACACGGGGGGGGGATGGGTAAGCTGTGATGAAGTGAGAGAGTGGCAATGACTTATATATACTACCAAATATAAAAGAGATAGCTAGTGCGAGACAGCTGCATAGCACAGGTAGATCAGCTCAGTGCTTTGTGACCACCTAGAGGGGTGGGATAGGGAAGGTGGGAGGGAAACACAAAAAGGAGGAGATATGGGGATATATGTATATGTATAGCTGATTCACTTTGTTATAAAGCAGAAAATAACACACCATTGTAAAGCAATTGTGCTCCAAAAAAGATATTAAGTAAATAAATAAATAAATAAAGTCCCTGGAAATTATCTTAATGGCATACACCAAATTTGAAAAATAACATTTATTCTTGAAAATCTACCAAATCCCCCACAAGAACAAGGAGAGTCTGTAGCACTTCAACCATAACCTGATCTCTCCCTCATCCCCCCAGCTTATCTTGACAGAAGCTCAACTCTAGGGGAATGTGGCCCAAGGAGTGCTTCCTCTCCTCATAGCTCCTAATCAAGGGATGATATCTTACTGGAGGGGAAGTCTGTCAGCATTTCTCAATTGCTTCAACACTGAGTTATAGAGGCTAAAAATTCTCAGTGAGTTCCTTCCTCCAGCCAGCTCCAAATCATATGACAAAGGCTCTACCCAAGATACAGCACACCAATAATATGGGACTCAAAATGACCTCACCTCAGCTTTCTCATTTAGTGCAGACCCAACACCAAGAGAGGCAATATAAGAAGGCCAGAGGCTACCATCCCAGCCAAGTGCTTGGAACAGTGGCTCAGAGCTTTTGCCCAGGGAAAGAAGCAGTCCCTAAGAACTGAGTTTATTTGAAGCCTAAGGACATTCTCATAACAATAGATTTTGGTAATAGGGAATTAAGAGGAGGCTGATAGCTCTCTGGGAGCCACAAGTTAAATCATAGGTCACCTACATTACCAGAGAGAACAAAATAGAGAGATAAGAAGAGTCCTCCTTGGGGTCAGAACAAACCTCAAGTCTGACCTCAAAAAACTTCTTCCTAAATATAATTGAATCAGACATCAGCAATTTATTCTGCAAGGCATTGTTGCAAAAAATAGAGCAATCAGACTGAAATTAGTGAAAACTAATAGCTGTAATATCAACAGAGGCAGACAACGTAGAAATCAGGGAAAGATATAGTCAAAAAGAATCCTGCTAAAACCTCTGTCATCCCAAGGTGACTGTGCGTGACCAAGGCTATACCCTCTGAGGAGTGACATAAGAGGCATCACACTGTTGAGGAAGAATATTTCACTAAAATAGTCTAGGCACATCACTAAACAAATAAACAAGCAAAAACAAAACAAAATAAAAATAAGCCCAAATAGAGAGGGGAGGGAATCAATATATAGAGGTGCTACAGTATATTGCTTAATATGACTGGTCTTCAACAAAAGTATGAGACATGCAAAGAAACAGAAAAGTGTGACCCATATAAGGAGGGAGGGGAAATAAGCAACAGAAGTGATTTGAGAGAGCCCCGTTGTCAGAGTTAAAAACTTCAAAGCAGTCATTATAAATGTTAAAAGAATTAAGAAAACCATGCTTAAGGAAATAAAGTATGCTGTGATGACAATGCCTCACAAACGTAGAATATCAATAAATAGACAGAAGTTATTTTTAAAACAATCAAATAGAATTTCAAGATATTAAAAAAATACAGTAACTAAAATAAAAAATTCACCACAGGGATCAATAATAGGTCTGAACTAACATTTTAAAAAAAGGATCAGTTAGCTGGAAAACAGATTGATAGAGATTATGCAATTTGAAGAACAGAGAGGAAAAAGAATGAAGAAAAATGAACAGAGATATATAGACATTAAGCACACCACCATATGCATAATGAGAGTACAGGAAGGAGAGAAGAGAAAGGAGCAGAAAAAAGTGTTACAGGAAACAGTGACTGAAAACTTCCCACATTTTATGAGATGCATTAAGCTATTAATCAAATAAATTCAATAAATCCAAGTAGGATTAACAAAGAAATTCACACCCAGGCATATCATATTAAAAATATTGAAAGACAGACTAAAAGAACAATTTAAAGAAGCAAGAAAAAAACAACTCATCACATACAAGGGAACCCCATTAAGATTAATAGTTGACGTCTCTTCAGAAAAAAATGTAAGCCCGCAGGCATTAGGATGACATATTTTAAGTACTAAAGGAAAAAACTCTCAACCAAGAACATTATATCCAGAAAAATTATTTCAAAAATGAATGCAAAATAAAGGCATTCTCAGATAAACAAAAACTGAGACAACTTACTGCTAACAGACCTTCCTTAAAAAAAAAAATACTAAGAGGAAGTTCTTCACGCTGAAAGTACGTGATCCCAGACAGTCATTCAAATTCATACAAAAAAAGAAAGATTATCAGTAACGGTAATTATGCAAGTATAAAAAACAATATAAATGCATATTTCTTCCCCTTTCCCCTCTTAAGCTAATTTTAAAAGAAATTCTATAAAACCATATCTAGATGGATAGATGATAGATAGATAGATAGATAGATAGATAGATAGATAATAAACAGATCATACATGTGCTCATATATACATGTATAGGTATATTTGTATTGTAGGCCCATACATGTAAAAAATATAATACACTTGACAATAAAAGCACAAAAGTGTGGGTGACAGCAAAGCTGTATTGGCATAAGGAAATAACACCCGAAGGTAACTTAAATCCACAAGAATACATGGTAAATAATATTAGTGTAGAGGAACAGTCACCAAGATGGAAGAGTTGGTGACCCCAGCCTCCATATCCTCACAAAGATCAACAATTAGACAGCTATCCATGAACAAAAACAGCTCTGAGAGAACTCTGGAGTCCACTTAAAAAGTTTCAGCAACACAGTGGAACAAAATAGTTGAGAATAACCACACAAACATGGAAGGAAGAACAGCTTCATTTTGCCTGCATCATCCCATCCCCCAAGCCAGCATTACTCAGTGCCAAGAGAGAACTCCCCAGCTAGAAAGATTTTGCCTCACCCTCCCTGGCTAGAAAAGGAGGGTGGGTTGGGAGACCAACTTCCCCAGCCTTTTGGGGCACTGCATGAAAGACCTATTTTGGTTCCCCCCGCCCCCCCATTCAGAGACAAGCAAAGCTTAGAAATATAGCAATGGCTAGGAACAAGGAAGAAAAGCAGGGGCTACCAATACCAGTCATGCAGTGGGAATAACCAAATTTCCCAGTGACCTGCTTTTCAGAAGACCCAGAAGATTTCACTGCTGAGGAAACCAATGGCCAACACAGCCTCCACAGACCCCATGTAGATTTCACCATGTTTCATGCAAAAAGTATTTGTGTTGGCAAATGCCAGCTGCCTGTGTCCCTCCATGCTCCCTTGCTACATGCCCATGCCATAGCCCAGAAACTGCATCAGCAAAAATCCCAGGCCTCTTTAGCTGTGTGACTACAAAATGCCAGCCTAGCTCATGCAGTTAACCACCACCACAACGTGTGCACTCAGGGCTAGACCCTATAGCTATGCTTTTGCTCACCACTGGCCTGATGCCCATCACTGGCCTCCATTGCCATGGGCACACCCATTGCAAGATCCTGCAACCATAAATGTGTATGCCAAAGCCAAGGCCCCTAGAGATGCTATGGGTGCAGATATGACTGTATCCTGTCACTGGCCTCACCTAAAGATAGCCCCTATAGATGTGCACCTGCACATCCCCAGCACAACCCACATCACTGGATTCCATTGCCATGCACAAGTCCCTGGGGAGACTGTGCAGGCACTAGTGTGAACACCAACAACCAGAGTCTCCATAGCTGCTCATGGACCCAGATCTGACCCTATCATTGGCCTGGACCACTGAGCTCAACTGGAGCTAGCTTCTCCAACTGTGTACCTACATGTCAGCTGCCTGACCCATGTCACCAGTCTCCGCTGCCATTCACATGCCTGTGGGGAGACTATGAAATCACAGGAAGGCATGTCCGAGCCAGGACTTCCATGGGTACTTATAGGCTCAGATCCAGCCCTGTCTCCTGTCACTGGCCTACATCACTGGGCTCACCAACAGCTAGCCCCTCCAGTCTTACACTTGCATGACCCCAGCCTGACACCCAATACCAGCCTCCACTGCCATGTGCCTGTAGTGAGAACCAGCATCCACAGTATTACGTGCTGACAGCCAGGTCCCCTGTTACTGCCAGTGTGCCTACAGTTGGCACTGGCCTTTGCTGACGCCCTAACCCCCTAACCACTATGTGTATTGTTGCAACTAGTGCCTGCCACTACACAGGCACCTGCATCTGTCCCCTGCAGCTGAGTATGTACACACCACCAATTCCAGCCACCACCACTGCCTGCCCTGTTCCCTAGATGCTGGACCTGAAGGTGCCACTGAGGAACCCAACAGCCTGTGCAGACACTGTGGACCCCGCAGCACTTGGCATGTACCACATGATTGTTGGTGCTGTGGACCCCAGTAGCCTGAGCTGAAGAGATATCACACACATCCAGACCTGATGCCACCACACACCCCTGCATTTGGTGATCTGCACCACTAGAGCCAGGGTCACGGCACATTCCAGCATACCTCCCCCCCAACACACATATAGGTAAAAGTCTTTTCTTACCAAAGTCAGTCCCTGAAGTCCATAGAAGCGACTGCTTCTTCAAATGCACAGACACCTACAAAACACTACAGGGACCATGAAACTCAGAGAAATATGACTCCACCAAAGGCAACAATAAACTTCTAGTAACTGACCCCAAAGAAATGGAGATATAGGTATTTCCCAAGAAAGAATTCAAAATAATTATTCTAAACATGCTCAGACGCCTACAAGAGAACACAAATGAACAATTTAATGACATCAGGAAGAACAATACAAGAACAAATTGAGAAGTTCAACAAACAGATACAAATCATAAAAAAAGAACAAAACAAATTTTGTAGCTAAAGAATACAGTGACTGAAGTGCAGAATTCAATAGAGAGTTTCAACAGCAGACTGGACCAAGCAGAAGAAAGAATCAGTGATCTTGAAGACAAATCATTTGAAATTGTCAGAGGAGCAAAAAAAAAAATGAAATGAAATGAAGGAAAACCTTCAGAACTAATGGGATACCACTAAGAGAAATCATCTACACATCACTGTAGTCCCAGAAGGAAAAGAAAAGTAGGAAAGAATAGAAAGCTTATTTAAGGAAATAATGTCAGAGAATTTTGCTGACCTGGGGAGAGATTTGGACGTCCACATTCATGAAGCTAAGAGTCACCTCAAAATTTCAATCTAAAATTATCTCCAAGACACATTAAAATAAAACTGTCTCAAAGACAAAGGGAGAATTTTAAATCAGCAAAAAACATAATTTCTTTCAGAAAAATGGAAACAGTGGACTTCTAATCAGAAACCTGGCAGGGCAGGAGAGAATGGGTTGATATATTCAAAGTGATGGGGGAGGACTTCCCTGGTGGTACAGTGGTTAAAATCCACCTGCCAATGCAGGGGACATGGGTTTGAGCTCTGGTCTAGGAAGATCCCACATGCCACAGAGCAACTAAGCCCATGTGCCACAACTACTGAGCCTGCGCTCTAGAGCCTGCAAGCTGCAACTACTGAGCCCTCATGCTGCAACTACTGAAGCCTGCATGCCTAGAGCCTGTGCTCTGCAACAAGAGAAGCCACCATAATGAGAAGCCCATGCACCGCAATAAAGAGTACCCCCCACTCGCCACAACTAGAGAAAGCCTGCACACAGCAACGAAGACCCAGTGCAGCCAAAAATTAATTAGTTAATTAATTAATTAAAATTTTTTAAAGTGACAGGAAATACTACCAACTAAGAATACTTTACCCAGAAAAGTTGTCCATCAGAAGTAAAAGCAAGGGCTTCCCTGGTGGCACAGTGGTTGAGAGTCCGCCTGCCGATGCAGGGGACACGGGTTTGTGCCCCGGTACGGGAAGATCCCACATGCCGCAGAGCAGCTAGGCCCGTGAGCCATGGCCACTGAGCCTGTGTGTCCGGAGCCTGTGCTCCACAACGGGAGAGGCCACAACAGTGAGAGGTCCCCGTATTGATAAAAAACAAAAAACAAAAAGAAGTAAAAGCAAGATAGGGACCTCCCTGGTGGTCCAGTGGGTAAGACTCCATGCTCCTAATGCAGGGGGCCTGGGTTTTATCCCTGGTCAGGGAACTAGATCCGACATGCATGTCCCAACTAAGAGCTTACATGCTGCAAATAAAGATCTCACATGCCGCAACAAAGATTCCACATGCCACAACATAGGCCCAGCACAGCCTAAATAAATAAATAAATAAATATTTAAAAAAATAAATAAAACGTAAAAGCAAGACAAAGACTTTGCAAAACAAACAAACAAAAGCTGAGGGAGTTTCTTCCCACTTGACCTGCCTTAAAAGAAATGCTGAAAGGTGTTCTTCAAGATGAAATGAAAGGACACTAACTAGTGACATGAAAATACACAATGCACTGGTAAAGTTAAATATGTAGTCAGATTCAGAATACTCTAATATTGTAATATGGTGGAGTGTTAAACACTTAACTCTAATATAAACTTTAAAGAATAAAAGTATTTTTAAAAGGCTATAGCTACAATAATTAGTTAAGGGAAACAATATAAAAAAGATGAAAATTGTGACACAAAAACATAAAATAGGGAGGAGGGAGGTAGAAGATAGAAATTTTGTATACAATCAATTTTAAGTGATTATCAGCTTAAAATATACTGTTATATATCCATAAGATGTTTCAAGTAAGCATCAGGGTAACCACATACACACACAAACACACACACACACACACACACACATGTGTACAACCCTATAGTAGATACACATAAGATAAAGAGAAGGGAATCAAAGTATACCATGACACAAACCACCAATTCACAGAGGACAGACAACAAGAGGAAAAGAGAAAACAACAACAACAAAAAACCCCAGAAAATAATTAAGAGATGGCAATAGTGTTTATCTAACACTAAATTACTTTAAATGTAAATAGAATAAATTATCCAATCAAGAGGCGAGAGTGGATGAATGGATTTAAAAAAAAAAGATCCAACTATACTGTGCCTACAAGAGACTCACTTCAGCTTCAAAGATACACATAAGCTCAAAGTTAAGAAATGGAAAAAGATATTCACGCAAATGGAAACTGAAACAAAGCAGTGGTAAGCTGTACTTATAAGGACAAAATAGACTTTAAGTCAGAAACTGTAAGAAGAGACAAAGAAGGTCATTATATAATGATAAAGGGGTAAATTCATCAACAGGATATATCAATCATAAAAATATATGCACCCAACTTTAAAGCACCTGAATATGTTAATCAAATACTAACTAATGAGAAGGGAGTAATAAACAACAATGCTATAATAGCAAGAGACTTCAATACCACGCTTTCAGCAATAGATAGACCATCCAGACAGAAAATAAGGAAACACTGTATCTGAACTATACTTTAGACCAAGTAGACCTAATTGATAAATACAGAACATTCAAATCAACAGCAGAAGAATACACATTCTTCTCAAGCACACATGGAATAGTCTCCAGGATAATATATGTAGGTCACAAAACAAGTTTCAGCGATTTTTTTTAAAAATCTGTAATTATATCAAGTAGCTTTTCTAAGTACAATGGTAAGAAACTAGAAATCAATTACAGGAGGAAACAAAATTTTTACAAATATGTGTGGAAATTGAATGACACACTCCTTATAAAAAAGGATTAAAGATGAAATCAAAGGAAAATTTTAAAATAGCTTGAAACAAATGAAAATGGAACACAACATACCAAAACTTATGGAATGCAGCAAAAGTTGTGCTAAGAGTGAAATCTATAGTGATAAATGTCGACACTAAAAAAAAGGAAAGATCCTCACACACCTATGGTCAGCTAATCTATGACAAAGGATTCAAGAATATGCAATGGAAAAAACACAGTCTCTTCAACAAGTGGTGCTGGGAAAACTGGACAGCTACATGTAAAAGAATGAAATAACAACACTGCCTAACACCATACAGAAAAGTAAACTCAAAATGGATTAAAGGTACTTCCCTGGTGGCACAGTGGTTAAGACTCCATACTCCCAATGCAGGGGACCTGGGTTGGATCCACGGTCAGGGAACTAGATCCCACATGCATGCCACAACTAAGAGTTTGCATTCCACAACTAAGGGGCATTCATGCTTCAACTAAGGAGCCTGTGAGCCACAACTGAGAATCAGTGCAACTAACTAACTAAATAAATAATAATAAATGGATTAAAGACCTAAACATAAGGCAGGACAGTATAAAACTCTTAGAGGAAAACTTAGGCAGAGCACTCTTTGACGTAAATCACAGCAAGATCTTTTTTAATTTTTTTTTTTTTTTTTTTGTGGTACACAGGTCTCTCACCGCTGTGGCCTCTCCTGCTGCAGAGCACAGGCTCCGGATGCACAGGCCCAGTGGCCATAGCTCATGGACCCAGCTGCTCCACAGCATGCAGGATCCCCCCGGACCAGGGCATGAACCCATGTCCCCTGCATCGGCAGGTGGGCTCTCAACCACTGAGCCACCAGGGAAGCCCCAGCAAGATCTTTTTTTACCCACCTCTTAGAGTAATGAAAATAAAAACAAAAATAAACAAATGGGACTTAGTTAAGCTTCAAAGCTTTTGCACAGCAAAGGAAACCATAAACAAAACAAAAAGCCAAACCTCAGAATGGGAAAAATATTTGCAAATGATGAGCAATAAGGGGTTAATATCCAAAGTGTATAAATAGCTCATACAAGTCAACATTTAAAAAATCAAACAACTTGATTAAAAAATGGGCAGAAGAACTGAATAGACGTTTCTCAAAAGAAGAAATACAGATGGCCAACAGGCACATGAAAAGATGCCCAACATTAGTAATTATTAGAGAAATGCAGATCAAAACTACAATAAGGTATCACCTCACACCAGTCTGAATGGCCATCATCAAAATATCTACAAACAATAAATGCTGGAGAGGGTATGGAGAAAAGGGAACCCTCCTACACTGTTGGTGGGAATGTAAATGGGTACAGCCACTATGGAGAACAGTATGGAGGTTCCTTAAAAAACTAAAAATAAAGCTACCATATGATCCACCAATCCCACTCCTGAGCATACATCCAGAGAAATCCATAATTCGAAAATATATATGCATCCCAATGTTCATTGCAACGTTATTTACAATAGCCAAGACATGGAAGCAACCTAAATGTCCATCAACAGAGGAATGGATAAAGAAGATGTGGTACATATATACAATGGAATATTACTCAGACTTAAAAAAGAACAAAATAATGCTATTTGAGGCAACATGGATGGACCTAGAGATTGCCATACTGAGTGAAGTAAGTCAGACCAAGAAAGACAAATATCATATGATATCACTTATATGTGGAATTTGAAAAAGGGTACAAATGAACTTATCTACAAAACAGAAATAGAGTTACAGATGTAGAAAACAAACTTATGGTTACCAGGGGGGAAGGGGGGGAAGAGATAAATTGGAAGATTTGGATTGACATATACACACTACTATATATAAAATAAGTAACTAATAAGGACCTACTTATAGCACAAGGAACTCTACTCAATGCTCTGTAATGGCCTATATGGGAAAAGAATCTTTAAAAAGAGTGGATATATGTATAACTGACTCACTTTATACACCTGAACTAACACAACATTGTAAATCAAATACAATCCGATAAAAATTTTGAAAAAAGAGAAAATGGTGCTACAAAATAAAATAAAATAAAATAAAATGGGCAAATGAGTTGAACAGATATTTCTCCAAAGAAAATATACAAATTACCAAAAGGCACAAGACAAGACATTCAATATAATTAGTCATTAGAGAAATGCAATCAAAACTACAATGAGATAGCACTTCATACTCACTAGGCAGGCTGTAATCTAAGAAACAGGAAATAGCAAATGTTGGGGAGGATGTGGAGGAGAAAACATTTTGTCAGTTCCTCAAATACTTAAAACATAGAATTACCATATGACACAGCAATTCCACTCCTTGTTATTGAATATATACCAAAAGAATTGAAAACATGTATTTAAACAACTACTTGCACATAAATTTTTTTTAACTTTTTATTTTATATTGGAGTATAGTTGATTAACAATGTTGTGATGGTTTCAGGTGTACAGCAAAGTGGTTCAATTATAAATATACATGTATCTATTCTTTTTCAAATTCATTTCCCGTTTAGGTTGTTACATATAATTGAGGACTATTCCTTGTGCTATACGGTAGGTTCTTGTTGGTTATCCATTTTAAATATACAAGTGTGTACATGTCAATCCCAAACTCCCTAACTATCCCTTCCCACCACCCTTCAACCCTGGTATTCATAAGTTCATTCTCTAAGTCTGTGAGTCTGTTTCTGTTTGGTAAATATGTTTCATTTGTATCATTTCTTTTTAGATTCCCTGTATAAGCGATATCATATGATATTTCTCTTTCTCTGTCTGACTTACTTCATTCAGTATGACAATCTCTTGGTCCATGCATGTTGTTAAGAATAGCATTATTTCATCCTTTTTAATGGCAGAGTAATATTTCCTTTTATATATGTACCTATTCTTCTTCATCCATCCCTCTGTCGATGGACATTTAGGCTGCTTCCGTGTCTTGGCTATTATAAACAGTGCTCCAATGAACATTGGGGTGCTTGTATCTCTATGGACCATGTTTTTCTCCATATATATGCCCAGGAGTAGGAATGCAGGATCATATGGTAGCTCTGTTTTTAGATTTTTATGGAACCTCCATACTGTTCTGCATAGGGGCTGTATCAATTTACATTCCCACCAACAGTGTAGGAGGGTTCCTTTCTCTCCACATCTTCTCCAACATTTACTGTTTGTGGATTATTTGATGATAGCCATTTTGACTACTGTGAGGTTATAGCTCATTGCAGTTTTGCATTTCTCTAATAATTAGAGATGTTGAACACCTTTTCATTTGCCTCTTGGCCATCTATATATCTTCTTTAGAGAAGTGTTTATTTAGGACTTCTGCCCATTTTTTGATTGAGTGGTGTGTTTGGATGATATTAAGCCACATGAGCTGTTTGTAAATTTTGGAGACTAATCCCTTGTCAGTCACATCATTTGCAAATATTTTCTCCCAATCTGTGGGTATTCTTTTCATTTTGTTTATGGTTTCCTTTGCTGTGCAAAAGCTTTGGAGTTTAATTAAATCCAATTTGTTTATTTTTGTTTTTATTTCCATTACTTTGGGAGACGGATCAAGAAGATATTGCTGCAATTTATGTCAGACAGTGTTCTGCCTAGGTTTTCCTCTAAGAGTTTTATAGTCTCTCATATAGGTCTTTAATCCATTTTGAGTTCATTTTTGTGAATGGTGTTAAAGAATGTTCTAATTTCATTTTTTACATGTAGCTGTCCAGTTTTCCCAGTGTCATTTATTGAAGATGTTGTATTTCCCTCATTATTTAGTCTTGCCTCCTTTGTCATATATTAATTGACCATAGGTGTGTGGGTTTATTTCTGGGCTTTCTATCCTGTTCCATTGATCTACATTTCTGTCCTTTCTCCTGCACCATACTGTTTTGATGACAGTAGCTTTGTAGTATAGTCTGAAGTCAGGGAGCATGATTCCTACAGCTCCGTTTTATTTCTCAAGTGTGCTTTGGCTACTTGGGGTCTTTTGTATCTCCACACAAATTTTAAGATTTTTTGTCCTAGTTCTATGAAAAATGCCATTGGTAATTTGATAAGGATTGCATTGAATCTGTAAATTGCTTTGGGTAGTAGAGTATTTTGACAATATTGATTCATCCAATCCAAGAACGTGGTATATCTTTCCATCTATTTGTGTCTTCTTTGATTTCTTTCATCAGCGTCTTATTGTTTTCAGATTACAGGTGTTTTGTCTTCTTAGATAGGCTTATTTCTGGGTGTTTTACTCTTTTTGATGCAGTGGTAAATGGGATTGTTTGTTGGATTTCTCTTTTTGATCTTATGTTGTTAGTGTATAGAAATGCAACAAGTTTCTGTGCTTTAATTTTGTAACCTGCAACTTTACCAAATTCATTGATGAACTCTAGTAGTTTTCTGGCACTGTCTTTAGGATCTTCTATGTACAGTATCATGTCATCTGCAAACAGTGACAGTTAAATTTCTTCTTTTCCAATTTGGATTCCTTTTATTTCTTTTTCTTCTTGATTGCTGTACCTAGGACTTCCAAAACTATGTTGAATAAAAGTGGCAAGAGTGGACATCCTTGTCTTGTTCCTGATCTTAGAGGAATTGCTTTCAGTTTTCATCATTGAGTATGATGTTAGCTGTAGGTTTCTCATATATGGCCTTTATTATGTTGAGGTATGTTCCCTCTATGTCTAATTTCTAGAGAGTTTTTATCATAAATGGGTGCTGAATTTTCTCATAAGCTTTTTCTGCATCTATTGAGATGATCATATGGTTTTTATTCTTCAATTTGTTGATGTGGTGTGTCACAATGTTTGATTTGCAGATATTGAAAAATCCTTGCATCCCTGGATAAATCCCACTAGATCATGGTGTATGACCCTTTTAATGTATTGCTACATTAATTCTTCTCCTGAGTTCTTCGAGTGTTTTTATGATCATTACCTTGAACTCTTTGTTCAGTAGATTGCTTATCTCCACTTCACTTGGTTCTTCTTCTGGGGTTTTATCTTGTTCCTTTGTTTGGAACATATTCCTCTATGGCCTCATTTAGCTTAATTCTCTCTTTTTATTTATATGTATTTGGGAGGTTTGTTATGTTCCTGATCTGGAGAAGTTGCCATATGTAGGAGACGTTCTATGGGGTCCAGCAGTACACACCCCTCTGGTCACCAGAGATATATGATCTCTCTGTGTGGGCTGCCCTCTATGTGAATTGTGTGGGCCTTTCTGTTTTTGCATGCTGATATGCATGGCTGGCCCCATTCCAGTCCAGCTGGTTACCTAATGTGGAGGCTGCTGGCCACTGGTGGGCAGGACCATGTCCTGGCATGGCTGGCTGTATGACCCAGGGAGTCCTGGTGCTGGTGTTGGCCTACTGGTAGGCTTAGCTGTGTCACCAAATGACTGGCTGCAGAGCCCCGGGGTTCCTGGGGCTAGCATTGGCCCACTGGTCTGCAGAGCCAGGTCCTGAGGTAGCTGGCTGTGGGGCTAAGGATCCCAGAGCTAGTGTTGGCCTGCTGGTGGGTAGGGCTGGTTCCTTATATGGTTGGCTGTGGAGTCTGGGATGTCCCAGAGCTGGTGGCAGCCCACTGATGGACGGGGTCAGGGCCCAGATAGTGTTGGGGCTGTTGCTGGGCTGCTGGTGGGTGGGCTGGGTCCTGACACTGCTGGCTGTGGGGAGGCAGTGGTCCCTGGGCTGGTGTCCGCCTGCTGGTGAACAGGATTGAGGTCCATAGGGTCCCGGATGCTGATACCAACCCACTCGTGGGTAAGGCCATGTCCTGGAGCTAGTGCCAGCCCATCCATGGGTGGAGCCAGGTCCTGGGTTCTCTGGCTGCAGGGTCCAGGGATCCTGGAGCTGGTGGCAGCCTGCTGGTTGGCAGGGCCATGTTCCAATGGCTGGCTACTAGTCCCAGGTGTTCCAAGGCTAGTGCCAGCCCACTGGTGTGTGGTGCTGGTTGCTGGGCCCTCTGGTGGGCAGGGCTGAGCCCTGGAGTGGCAGGGTTTAAGGGGGTCCTATGGCAGTTGGCCTGCTGGTGAGTGGGGCTGTGTCCTTGCCTGACTAGCTGCTTGGTCTAGGGTATCCCAGGATTGGTTCTGACTATCCAGTGGGCAGGGACGGCTCTCACCACTGATAAGCTAGAGGGAGTATTCCAAAATGGTGCTTGCCAACACCAGTGTCCTCATGGTAGGATGAGCTCCCCAAAATGGCTTCTTCCAGCATCTATTCTTCCAGTGTGAGTCCCAGTTGCCTCCAGCCTCTCTGGGAGGTTCTCCAAGATCAACAAGTGGGTCTGTCCCAGGCTATATTCAAATTACTGCTTCTGACCTGGATCTTGGAGAGTGTGAGATTTTATGTGTGCCCTTTAAGAGTGGAGTCTCTATTTCCCACAGCCCTCTGGTTCTCCCAAAAGTAAGCCCCACTGGCTTTCAAAGTCAAATGTTCTGGGGGCTTGTCTTCCTGGTGCAGGACCCCTGGGCTGGGGAGCCTAATGTGGGGTTCAGACCACTCTTTCCTTGGGGAGAACCTCTGCAATTGTAATTACCCTCCCATTTGTGGGTCACCTACTCGGGGCGGGTATAAGTATTGACTCTATTGCATCTCTGCCCTTCCCACCTGTCTCCCTGTGGTTCCTTCTTTATATCTTTAGTTGTGGAAGATGTTTTCTTCTAGTCTTCACATTGTTGTCATTGAAAGATTGTCTCTGAATAGTTGTAACTTTGGTGTGCCCATGGGAGGAAGTGAGCTCAGGGTCTTTCTACTCCACCATTTTGGCCACTCATTCCCAGAAAATATGTCTCTTGATATTTACCCAAATGAGTTTAAAACTTATGTTTATGAAGAAAACATGCACTCAAATATTTATGGCAGCTTTATTCATAATTACCAAAACTTGGAAGCAATCAAGATGTCCTTCAGTAGGTGAATGGATAAAGTCTGGTACATCCATAGACTTGATTGCTATTCATCAATAAAAAGAAATGAGCTCTCAAGCCACAGAAACACAGAAAGAAACCTTAAATGCATACTACTAAGGGAAAGAAGCCAAACTGAAAAGGCTATATACCATATGGTGCCAAGTATATGACATTCTGGAACAGGCAAAACTAGAGGGAGACAGTAAAAAAGATCAGTAGTTGCAAGGAGTTGGCAGGGTGGGGGAAGAAGTAGGGATGAATACGTGGAGCACATGGGATATGGGAGGCAGTGAAACTATTTTGAATGATACTGTTATGGTTAAAATATATAACACAAAGAGTGAACCCTAATATAGTCTAAGGAATTTAGCTAATAATAATGTATCAATATTGGCTCATTGGGCTTCCCTGGTGGCTCAGTGGTTGAGAGTCCACCTGCCAAGGCAGCGGACATGGGTTCGTGCCCCGGTCTGGGAAGATCCCACATGCCACGGAGCAGCTGGACCTGTGAGCCATGGTCACTGATTCTGCACATCTGGAGCCTGTGCTCCACAACGGGAGAGGCCACAACAGTGAGAGGCCCACGTACTGCAAAAAAAAAAAAAAAAAAAAAAATTGGCTCATCAACTCCCTCTTGTGAGAGCACCAGAATCACAACTAACTGCTGAACAATCATCAACAGGAAGACACTGGAACTCTCCAAAAAGATACCCACATCCGAAGATAAAGGAGAAGCCACAACAAGACAGTAAGAGGGGCGTATTCACAATAAAATCAAATCCCATAACTGCTGGGAGGGTGACTCACAAACTGGAGAATACTTATACCACAGAAGGCCACCCACTGGAGTGAAGGTTCTGAGCCCCACGTCAGGCTTTCCAACCTGCGGGTCCAGCAATAGGAGGAGGAACTCCTAGAGAATCAGACTCTGAAGGCTGGCGGGATTTGACTGAAGGACTTTGACAGGACTGGGGGAAACAGAGACGCCACTCTTGGAGGGCACACACAAAGTAGTATGCGCATCAGAACACAGGGGAAGGAGCGGTGACCCCATAGGAGACTGAACCAGACCAACCTGCTAGTGTTGGAGGGTCTCCTGAAGAGGTGGGGGGGTGGCTGTGGCTCACGGTGAGGACAAGGACAATGGCAGCAGAAGATCTGGGAAGTACTCCTTGGCATGAGCCCTCCCAGAGTAGGCCATTAGCTTCAACAAAGAGCCCAGGTAGGCTCCAGTCTTGGGTCACCTCAGACCAAACAGCCAACAAGGAGGGAACCCAGCCCCACCCATCAGCTGACAAGTGGATTAAAGTTTTACTGAGCTCGGCCCACCAGAACAACAGACAGCTATACCCACCACCAATCCCTCCCATCAGGAAATGTGCACAAGCCTCTTAGATAGCCTCATGCACAAGAGAGCAGACAGCAGAATCAAGAAGAACTACAATTCTGCAGCCTGTGGAACAAAAACCACATTCACAGAAAGATAGAGAAGATGAAAAGGCAGAGGACTATGTACCAGATGAAGGTACAATATAAAACCTCAGAAAAACACCTAAATGAAGTGGAGAAAGAAACCTTCCAGAAAAAGAATTCAGAATAATGATACTGAAGATGATCCAGGACCTCGGAAAAAGAATGAAAGCAAAGAGTGAGAAGATGCAATGTTTAACAAAGACCTAGAAGAATTAAAGAACAAGCAAACAGAGATGAACAATAACTGAAATGAAAATTACACTAGAAGGAATCAATAGCAGAATAACTGAGGCAGAAGAACGGATAAATGACCTGGAAGACAGAATTGTGAAATTAACTGCTGTGGAACAGAATAAAGAAAAAAGAATGAAAAGAAATGAAGACAGCCTAAGAGACCTCTGGAAAAACATTAAATGCAACAACATTCGTGTTACAGGGGTCCTAGAGGGAGAAGAGAGAGAGAAAGGACCCAAGAAAATATTTGAAGAGATTATAGTTGAAAACTTCCCTAACATGAGAAAGCAAATAGCCACCCAAGTCCAGGAAGCACGGAGAATCCCATACAGGATAAACCCAAGGAGAAACATGCAGAGACACATAGTAATCAACTGACAAAAATTAAAGACAAAGAAAAATTATTGAAAGCAGCAAGGGAAAAATGACAAATAACATACAAGGGAACTCCGATAAGGTTCACAGCTGATTTCTCAGCAGAAACTCTACAAGCAAGAAGGGAGTTGCATGACATATTTAAAGTAATGAAAGTGAAGAGCCTACAACCAAGAAATCTGGAAACAATAAACGCTGGAGAGGGTGTGGAGCAAATGGAACCCTCTTGCTCTGTTGGTGGGAATGTAAATTGATACAGCCACTATGGAGAACAGTATGGAGGTTCCTGAAAAAACTAAAAATAGAACTACCATACGACCCAGCAATCCCACTACTGGGCATATACCCAGAGAAAACCATAATTCAAAAAGACACATGCACCCCAACGTTCATTGCAGCACTATTTACAATAGCCTGGACATGGAAGCAACCTAAATGCCCATCAACAGATGAATGGATAAAGAAGATGTGGTACATATATACAATGGAATATTACTCAGCCATAAATAGGAATGAAATTGGGTCATTTGTAGAGATGTGGATGGATCTAGAGACTGTCATACAGAGTGAAGTAAGTCAGAAAGAGAAAACAAATATCGTATGTTAACGCATATATATCAAACCTAGAAAAATGGTACAGATGAACCGGTTTGCAGGGCAGAAATTGAGACACAGATGTAGAGAACAAATGTATAGACACCAAGGGGGGAAAGTGGCAGTGGGGGCAGTGGTGGTGTGTTGAATTGGGAGATTGGGATTGACATATATACACTGTGTATATGTGTAAAATGGATAACTAATAAGAACCTGATGTATAAAAAAATAAATACAATTAAACTTAAAAATTGGCTCATCAGTTCTAAGAATATACCACACCAATGCAAGATGTGAATAATAGGGGAAACTGGGGGGAGGAGGGCAGGAGTGAGGAGTAAAGGTATATGAGAACTCTCTACACTTTCCACTCAATTTTCTGTAAACCTCGAACTGCTCTTTTAAAACATCTATTAATTTTTAAATAAATATATAAATAAGTAGCAATATAAGCACATTATATAAATATCTGGACATAATATATAGGGAAGAATTTAGAACTGGAATTGTTGACTTTGGAGGGAAAGATGGGCGTTGTGGAATCGTAGGATGGAAGGTGGGTTTTTTTTATTATGAGGCTTTAATACTATAATAATTACTTAATATAGAGTAATACTTTTATACATAATTGATATTTTAAAGGACAAATGTAAAATCACAGAATAGCCATCACTTATCATTTCGTACTAAATTCCACTGCAGTTTATTTAAATAGTCAACTTGGACTAAACACTCTGTGCTAACATCTACACAGTTACAATTAATGGTGCTTATTCCCACAATATAGAGAGTATATAGAATCTCTCAGAAACCATCCAATGCAGCAAAGAAACATGGAAGGAATGGGGGGATTTGGTTGCCACTAACTGGAGTCCTCCTCTAATATTAGTACATCTTCAGTCCTGAATGGTCAGGGACTTCATAAAACAGTTTGGGAAATGCATGGACTCCCAACGAAGCTCACATGTAAGAAAACCACAAACAAATCTCACTTATAAATATTGGTAAAAAATAAATAAAATATTAACAAATAAAGTCCAGTAGTAACCAAAAAAAAGTGAAAAGAATTCTAATGGTCCAAACGAGCATCTGGAAAAATAATAAATAAAATTAACTTGCTGATTAGAACAACAACAACAAAAAAAGTCCAGTAGTAAACTGAAAGACTGAAAAACATGGGGTCCATTCTAAGAGTGCAAGAATTATTCAATATTAGGAAGTATATACAATCCACTATATAAATAGGCCAAGTGAGAAAACTCATATGGTCAACTCAATAGATTCCCAAAAGATGAACTTAACAAAATCAAACATGTATTCCTGATTTAGTTATCTAGGAATGGATATTTCATTGACAATTTTTATAATACATGTTTCTAACCAGAAGTTGATGTTATACTGAATAATTAAACGTACAAATTTCCATTAAAGTTAGGAAAAGTGTGCATAGCCCCAGTACCACCACTATAATTGTTCCCTAGAGCACTACATAACATACTTAGACAAGAGAATTAAATGAGGCATAAACCTTGGATAACTAGGAGCAAAACAGTCTCTATTTGTTAAAGACATAGTTGTATAACTTGAAAACCTGAGAGAATCTATGGAAAACCCACTAGAAAAAATAATAAGATGTAATGAAGTACTTGTAATGGCTTTCCCACAAGATCCAGTTCAAAAAGATAAGAGAGGGACTTCCCTGATGGTACGGTAGTTAAGAATCCACCTGCCAATGCAGGGGACATGGGTTTGAGCCCTGGTCTGGGAAGATCCCACATGCCGTAGAGCAAATAAGCCCATGTGCCACAACTACTGAGCCTGCGCACCAGAGCCTGTGAGCCACAACTACTGAAGCCTGCATGCCACAGCTACTGAAGCCCAAGTGCCTAGAGCCCATGCTCTGCAACAAGAGGAGCCAACAAAATGAGAAGCCCATGAACCACAATGAAGAGTAGCCCCTGCTCGCTGCAACTAGAAAAAGGCCATGCACAGCAACAAAGACCCAATGCAGCCAAGATAATTAATAAATAAATAAATAAATTTTATAAATAAAATGAAACGCCAGCTGTCAAGACAAGAGCACTCTTTAAAAAAAAATGGTAAGAGAAAAAGTCCCCTTCACAATAGGAACCAAAAATAAGAATAAACCTGAGAGAATATAAAGAAAACTTTAAAATTCTCCTAAGCAATAAAAAGACTTGAATAAATAGAAAGCCATACCTTGTTCTGCAATAGGAAGACTCACTATTATAAAGACAACCTTTTTCTCTAAATTAACCTATAAGTTCAATAAATCCCTGTCAAAATATCAATAGGTTGTTTTGAAATATTTCTCTTGATGAAATGATGTTTAGGTTTATCTGTAAGAATAAATATGTGAGAATAGGCAGAAATTTTCTCAAAAAAGATAACAGAGAGACCTTGCCCCACAGATATGAAAATATATTATGAAGTTACATTAATGAAAATGGAATGGCAGTGGAGCAAGCATAGACATTCAGATGAAAGGAACAGAACAGAAAGCACATATGAAAACTTCATATATGATAAAGGTGACATTTCAAATCAATGGGTCAAAAATTATTATTCAATAGATGGTACTAAGACAGCTCACTTACCATTTGAAAGGAAAATCCTACTCCAAAACAATTTCAAGACAGATCAAAGATTTAACTATAAAGCTGAAACCACGAAAGTATAAATCACATATAAATCATTTTTATGTATAATCTTTGAGTGGAGAAGGTTTCTGTAAAGAATAGAATGAACTACAGAGGCCATTAAAAATGATTGATAAACTAGACCATATAAGTTTAAACAAAATTTCTCTGTGCATATACCACAGGCAAAGTCAAAATACAACAAATGGGTGTTGGGAACATTTCTACAAATACACACATAATATTTATTTCAATATTACTTCTTATAATAAAAAATTTAGGATAAAATAATAGCTATTAAGAGGGGCCTGGTTAGGCTTAGCTCAAGATGGTGGAGTAGAATGGTGTGAGCTCACCCACTTCTTACAAAAACACCAAAAATCACAACTAGCTGCTGAACAAACATAGACCAAAAAACGCTGGAACCTACCATAAAAGATACCCTACATCCAAAGACAAAGAAGAAGCCACAAGATGGTAGGAGGGGCACAATCACAATAAAATCAAATTCCATACCCGCCAGGTGGGTGACCCACAAACTGGAAAACAACTATACCACATAAGTTATCCCATAGTAATGAGAGTTCTGAGCCCTGCAACAGGCTTCCCAGCCTGGGGGTGTGGCAATGGGAATAGGAGTCCCCAGAAAATCAGGCTCTCAAGGCCAGCAGGGTTTAATCGCAGGACTTCCACAGGACTGGGAGAAACAGAAACTCCACTCTTGGAGGGTGCACACAAAGTCTCATGCACATGAGGACCCAGGGGAAAAAAGCAGTGACCCCATAAGAGACTGGGCCAGAGCTACCTGCTAGTACTGGAGGGTATCCTGCAGAGGCAGTGGGCAGCTGTGGCTCACTGAGGGACAAAGACACTGGCAGCAGCAGTTCTGGGAAGTACTCATTGGCATAAGCCCTCCCACAGGCTGCCATTAGCCCAGCCAAACAGCTTGTAGGCTCCAATGCTGGGTCGCCTCAGGCCAAACAACCAACAGGCAGGAACACAGCCCCAGCCATCAGCAGACAAGTGGCTTAAAGCCTCTCTGAGCACAGCCCTGCCCACCAGAGGGACAAGACCCAGCTCCAGCTACCACTAGGCAGGAATAAGCCCCTACCATCAGGAAGCTTGCACAAATCTCTTAGACATCCTCATCTATCAGAGGGCAGACACCAGAAGCAAGAAGAACTACAATCCTGCAGCCTGCAGAATGGAAACTGAAATCACAGAAAGTTAGTCAAAATGAGACAGCAGAGGAAATATGTCCCAGATGAAGGAACAAGATGAAACCCCAGAAGAACAACGAAGTGAAGTGAAGATAGCCAACCTACCAGAAAAAGAATTCAGAATAATGATAATGAAGTTGATGCAGGATCTTGGAAAAAGAATGGAGGCAAGGATCGAGAAGATTCAAGAAATGTTTTAAAAAGACCTAGAAGAACTAGGGAACATACAAACAGAAATGAAAAATAGAATAACTGAAATGAAAAATACACTGGAAGGAATCAATAGCAGAATAACTAAGGCAGAAGAACAAATAAGTGACCTAGAAGACAGAATGGTGGAAATCACTGCTGCAGAACAGAATAAAGAAAAAAGAATGAAAAGAATTGAGGACAGTCTCAGAGACCTCTGGGACAACATTAAACACACCACCATTCACATTATAGGGTCCCAGAAGGAGAAGAGAAAAAGGGACTGAGAAAATATTTGAAGAGATTATAGTTGAAATCTTCCCTAATATGGGAAAGGAAAAAGTCAGTCAAGTCCAGGAAGCACAGAGAGTCCTATACAGAATAAATCCAAGGAGGAACACATCAAGACACATATTAATCAAACTATCAAAAATTAAATACAAAGAAAATATATTAAAAGCAGCAAGGGAAAAGCAACAAATAACATACAAGGGAATCCATATAAGCTGATCTTTCAGCAGAAACTCTGTAAGCCAGAAGGGAGTGGCAGGTCATATTTAAAGTGATGAGAGGGGAAAACCTACAGCCAAGATTACGCAGCAAGGATATCATTCAGACTCGAAGGAGAAATTAAAAACTTTACAGACAAACAAAAGTTAAGAGAATTCAGCACCACTAAACCAGCTGAACAACAAACACTAAAGGAACTTCTCTATGCAGGAAACACAAGAGAAGGAAAAGGCCTACAAAAACAAACCTGAAACAATTAAGAAAATGGTAATAGGAACATACATATTGATAATTACCTTAAATGTAAATGGATTAAATGCTGCAACCAAAAGACACAGACTGGCTGAATGGATACAAAAATAAGACCCATATATATGCTGTCTACAAGAGACCCACTTCAGACCTAGGGACACATACAGACTGAAAGTGAGGAGATGGAAAAAGATATTCCATACAAATGGAAATCAAAAGAAAGCTGGAGTAGCAATTCTCATATTAGACAAAATAGACTTTAAAATAAAGACCGTTTTTTTTTTTTTTTTCTTAGTGGGTTTTTCTTTTTTTTTTTTTTTTTATTAGTTTCTGCTTTATAACAAAGTGAATCAGTCATACATATACATCTGTTCCCACATCCCCTCCCTCATGCATCTCCCTCCCTCCCACCCTCCCCATCCCACCCCTCCAGGCGGTCACAAAGCACCGAGCTGATCTCCCTGTGCTCTGCGGCTGCTTCCCACTATCTATCTACCTTACGTTTGGTAGTGTATATATGTCCATGCCTCTCTTTCCCTTTGTCACAGCTTACCCTTCCCCTTCCCCATATCCTCAAGTCCATTCTCAAGTAGGTCTGTGTCTTTATTCCCGTTTTACCCCTAGGTTCTTCATGACATTTTTTTTTTAATTCCATATATATGTGTTAGCATACGGTATTTGTCTTTCTCTTTCTGACTTACTTCACTCTGTATGACAGACTCTAGGTCTATCCACCTCATTACAAATAGCTCAGTTTCGTTTCTTTTTATGGCTGAGTAATATTCCATTGTATATATGTGCCACATCTTCTTTATCCATTCATCCGATGATGGACACTTAGGTTGTTTCCAGCTCCGGGCTATTGTGAATAGAGCTGCAATGAACATTTTGGTACATGTCTCTTTTTGAATTATGGTTTTCTCAGGGTATATGCCTAGTAGTGGGATTGCTGGGTCATATGGTAGTTCTATTTGTAGTTTTTTAAGGAACCTCCATACTGTTCTCCATAGTGGCTGTACCAATTCACATTCCCACCAGCAGTGCAAGAGTGTTCCCTTTTCTCCACACCCTCTCCAGCATTTATTGTTTCTAGATTTCTTGATGATGGCCATTCTGACTGGTGTGAGATGATATCTCATTGTAGTTTTGATTTGCATTTCTCTAATGATTAATGATGTTGAGCATTCTTTCATGTGTTTGTTGGCAGTCTGTATATCTTCTTTGGAGAAATGCCTATTTAAGTCTTCTGCCCATTTTTGGATTGGGTTGTTTGTTTTTTTGCTATTGAGCTGCATGAGCTGTTTATAAATTTTGGAGATTAATCCTTTGTCAGTTGCTTCATTTGCAAATATTTTCTCCCATTCTGAGGGTTGTCTTTTGGTCTTGTTTATGGTTTCCTTTGCTGTGCAAAAGCTTTGAAGTTTCATTAGGTCCCATTTGTTTATCATTGTTTTTATTTCCATTTCTCTAGGAGGTGGGTCCAAAAGGATCTTGCTGTGATTTATGTCATAGAGTGTTCTACCTATGTTTTCCTCTAAGAGTTTGATAGTTTCTGGCCTTACATTTAGGTCTTTAATCCATTTTGAGCTTATTTTTGTGTATGGTGTTAGGGAATGATCTAATCTCATACTTTTACATGTCCCTGTCCAGTTTTCCCAGCAGCACTTATTGAAGAGGCTGTCCTTTCTCCACTGTACATTCCTGCCTCCTTTATCAAAGATAAGTTGGCCATATGTGCGTGGGTTTGTCTCTGGGCTTTCTATCCTGATCCACTGATCTATCTTTCTGTTTTTATGCCAGTACCACACTGTCTTAATTACTGTAGCTTTGTAGTATAGTCTGAAGTCAGGGAGCCTGATTCCTCCAGCTCCGTTTTTCGTTCTCAAGATTGCTTTGGCTATTCGGGGTCTTTTGTTTTTCCAAACAAATTTTGAAATTTTTTGTTCTAGTTCTGTGAAAAATGTCAGTGGTAGTTTGATAGGGATTGCATTGAATCTGTAGATTGCTTTGGGTAGTAGAGTCATTTTCACAATATTGATTCTTCCAATCCAGGAGCATGGTATATCTCTCCATCTATTTATATCATCTTTAATTACTTTCATCAGTGTCTTATAATTTTCTGCATACAGGTCTTTTGTCTCCTTAGGTAGGTTTATTCCTAGATATTTTATTCTTTTTGTTGCAATGGTAAATGGGAGTGTTTTCTTGATTTCATTTTCAGATTTTTCATCATTAGTGTACAGGAATGCCAGAGATTTCTGTGCATTAATTTTGTATCCTGCTACTTTACCAAATTCATTGATTAGCTCTAGTAGTTTTTCGGTAGCATCTTTAGGATTCTCTATGTATAGTATCATGTCATCTGCAAACAGTGACAGCTTTACTTCTTCTTTTCCAATTTGGATTCCTTTTATTTCCTTTTCTTCTCTGATTGCTGTGGCTAAAACTTCCAAAACTAGGTTGAATAAGAGTGGTGAGAGTGGGCAGCCTTGTCTTGTTCCTGATCTTAGTGGAAATGGTTTCAGTTGTTCACCATTGAGGACAATGTTGGCTGTGGGTTTGTCATATATGGCCTTTATTATGTTGAGGAAAGTTCCCTCTATGCCTACTTTCTGCAGGGTTTTTATCATAAATGGGTGTTGAATTTTGTCGAAAGCTTTCTCTGCATCTATTGAGATGATCATATGGTTTTTCTCCTTCAACTTGTTAATATGGTGTATCACATTGATTGATTTGCGTATATTGAAGAATCCTTGCATTCCTGGAATAAACCCCACTTGATCATGGTGTATGATCCTTTTAATGTGCTGTTGGATTCTGTTTGCTAGTATTTTGTTGAGGATTTTTGCATCTATGTTCATCAGTGATATTGGCCTGTAGTTTTCTTTCTTTGTGACATCCTTGCCTGGTTTTGGTATCAAGGTGATGGTGGCCTCGTAGAATGAGTTTGGGAGTGTTCCTTCCTCTGATATTGTTTGGAAGAGTTTGAGAAGGAGGGGTGTTAGCTCTTCTCTAAATGTTTGATAGAATTCGCCTGTGAAGCCATCTGGTCCTGGGCTTTTGTTTGATGGAAGATTTTTAATCACAGTTTCAATTTCAGTGCTTGTGATTGGTCTATTCATATTTTCTATTTCTTCCTGAGTCAGTCTTGGTAGGTTGTGCATTTCTAAGAATTTGTCCATTTCTTCCAGGTTGTCCATTTTATTGGCATAGAGTTGCTTATAGTAATCTCTCATGATCTTTTGTATTTCTGCAGTGTCAGTTGTTACTTCTCCTTTTTCATTTCTAATTCTACTGATTTGAGTCTTCTCCCTTCTTTTCTTGATGAGTCTGGCTAATGGTTTGTCAATTTTGTTTATCTTCTCAAAGAACCAGCTTTTAGTTTGGTTGATCTTTGCTATCGTTTCCTTCATTTCTTTTTCATTTATTTCTGATCTGATCTTTATGATTTCTTTCCTTCTGCTAACTTTGGGGGTTTTTTGTTCTTCTTTCTCTAATTGCTTTAGGTGCAGGGTCAGGTTGTTTACTCGAAATGTTTCCTGTTTCTTAAGGTGGGATTGTATTGCTATAAACTTCCCCCTTAGAACTGCTTTTGCTGCGTCCCATAGGTTTTGGGTCGTCGTGTCTCCATTGTCATTTGTTTCTAAGTATTTCTTAATTTCCTCTTTGATTTCTTCAGTGATCACTTCATTATTGAGTAGTGTATTGTTTAGCCTCCATGTGTTTGTATTTTTTACAGATCTTTTCCTGTAATTGATGTCTAGTCTCATAGCATTGTGGTCGGAAAAGATACTTGATACAATTTCAATTTTCTTAAATTTACCAAGGCTTGATTTGTGACCCAAGATATGATCTATCCTGGAGAATGTTCCATGAGCACTTGAGAAAAATGTGTATTCTGTTGTTTTTGGGTGGAATGTCCTATAAATATCAATTAAGTCCATCTTGTTTAATGTATCATTTAAAGCTTGTGTTTCCTTATTTATTTTCATTTTGGATGATCTGTCCATTGGTGAAAGTGGGGTGTTAAAGTCCCCTACTATGATTGTGTTATTGTCGATTTCCCCTTTTATGGCTGTTAGTATTTGCCTTATGTATTGAGGTGCTCCTATGTTGGGTGCATAAATATTTACAATTGTTATATCTTCTTCTTGGATCGATCCCTTTATCGTTATGTAGTGTCCTTCTTTGTCTCTTCTAATAGTCTTTATTTTAAAGTCTATTTTGTCTGATATAAGAATTGCTACTCCAGCTTTCTTTTGATTTCCATTTGCATGGAATATCTTTTTCCATCCCCTTACTTTCAATCTGTATGTGTCTCTAGGTCTGAAGTGGGTCTCTTGTAGACAGCATATATATGGGTCTTGTTTTTGTATCCATTCAGCCACTCTGTGTCTTTTGGTGGGAGCATTTAGTCCATTTACATTTAAGGTAATTATTGATATGTATGTTCCTATTCCCATTTCCTTAATGGCTTTGGGTTCGTTATTGTAGGTATAGTCCTTCTGTTGTGTTTCTTGCCTAGAGAAGTTCCTTTAGCATTTGTTGTAAAGCTGGTTTGGTGGTGCTGAACTCTCTCAGCTTTTGCTTGTCTGTAAAGGTTTTAATTTCTCCATCAAATCTGAATGAGATCCTTGCTGGGTAGAGTAATCTTGGTTGCAGGTTTCTCTCCTTCATCACTTTAATTATGTCCTGCCACTCCCTTCTGGCTTGTAGAGTTTCTGCTGAGAGATCAGCTGCTAACCTGATGGGGATTCCCTTGTGTGTTATTTGTTGTTTTTCCCTTGCTGCTTTTAATATGATTTCTTTGTGTTTAATTTTTGACAGTTTGATTAATATGTGTCTTGGCGTATTTCTTCTTGGATTTATTCTGTATGGGACTCTCTGTGCCTCCTGGACTTGATTAACTATTTCCTTTCCCATATTAGGGAAGTTTTCAACTATAATCTCTTCAAATATTTTCTCAGTCCCTTTCTTTTTCTCTTCTTCTTCTGGAACCCCTATAATTCGAATGTTGGTGCGTTTAATGTTGTCCCAGAGGTCTCTGAGACTGTCCTCTGTTCTTTTCATTCTTTTTTCTTTATTTTTCTCTGCATCAGTTATTTCCACTATTTTATCTTCCACCTCACTTATCCGTTCTTCTGCCTCAGTTATTCTGCTATTGATCCCATCTAGAGTATTTTTCATTTCATTTATTGTGTTTTTAATCGATGCTTGATTCATCTTTAGTTCTTCTAGGTCCTTGTTAACTGTTTCTTGCATATTGTCTATTCTATTTCCAAGATTTTGGATCTGGGAGATAGAATCTTGGATCAGCTTTACTATCATTATTCTGAATTCTTTTTCAGGTAGACTGCCTATTACCTCTTCATTTGTTAGGTCTGGTAGGTTTTTATCTTGCTCCTTCACCTGCTGTGTGTTTTTCTGCTTTCTCATTTTGCTTATGTTACTGTGTTTGGGGTCTCCTTTTTGCAGGCTGCAGATTCGTAGTTCCCGTTGTTTTTGGTGTCTGTCCCCCGTGGCTAAGGTTGTTTCAGTAGGTTGTGTAGGCTTCCTGGTGGGGGGGACTAATGCCTGTGTTCTGGTGGTTGAAGCTCGATCTTGTCTTTCTGGTGGACAGGTCCACGTCTGGTGGTGTGTTTTGGGGTGCCTGTGGCCTTATTATGTTTTTAGGTATCCTCTCTGCTAATGGGTGGGGTTGTGTTCCTGCCTTGCTAGTTGCTTGGCATAGGGTGACCAGCACTGTAGCTTGCTGGTCGTTGACTGAAGCTGGGTGCTGGTGTTGAGATGGAGATCCCTGGGAGATTTTCGCTGCTTGATATTATGTGGAGCTGGGAGGTCTCTTGTGGACCCGTGTCCTGAAGTTGGCTCTCCCACTTCAGAGGCACAGCACTAACTCCTGGCTGCAGCACCAAGAGCCTTTCATCCACCCGGCTCAGAATAACAGTGAGAAAAAGTAGAAAGAAATAATTAGTAGAAGAAAGAAAGAGAGATTGAAAGAAAGGAAGAAGGGAAGTAAGGGAGGAAGGAAGTAAGAAAGAAAGAAAGGAGGGAGGGAGGAAGAATGGAAAGAAAGGAAAGAAAGGAGGGAGGGAGGGAGGAATGAAAGCAAAAGGAAGAGTGAATGGAAGAAGAGAGGGAGGGAGGGAGGAAGGAAAGAAAGAAAGAAAGACAGGAGGGAGGGAGGGAGGGAGGAAGGAAAGAAAAAGAAAGTGGAAAGAAGAAGGGTGGGAGGGAGGGAGGGATGGAGGAAAGAAAAAGAAAGAAGGAAAGGAGGAGCGGAGGGAGGGAGGGAGGAAGGGAAGGGAGGAAAAAAAGAAAGAGCAGGTAAAGTAAAATAGAATAAAGTATGAAATATAGTAGCGTTATTAAAATTAAAAAGTAATTATTGAAAAAAAACACGGACCGAAAGAACCCTGGGACATATGGTGGAAGCAAAGCTATACAGAGAGAATCTTACACAGAAGATTACACATACACATTCACAAAAAGAGAGCAGGGGGAAAAATCAAAAATCTTGCTCTCCAAGTCCACCTCCTCGATTTGGGATAATTCGTTGTAAAAAGAGGAAAAGGGCGAAAAGTCTGAAATCTTGCTAAGTCCACCTCCTTAATTTGAGATAATTCGTTGTAAAAAGAGGAAAGAAAAAAAAAAAAAAAAAAGAAAAAAAGAGGGGGAAAGTCTTAAATCTTGTCCTCAAGGTCCACTTCCTCAATTTGGGATGATTCGCTGTCCATTCATGCACTCCACAGACGCAGGGCACATCAAATGGACCGTGGAGCTTTAATCCGCTGCCTCGGAGGCTGCACAGAGAGATTTCCCTGTCTCTGCTCTCACAGCTCCCGAGTCTCAGCCTTGGACCTGGCCCCGCCTCTGCGCGTAGGTCGCCGGAGGGCGTCCGTTCTTCGCTCAGACAGGACGGGTTTAAAGGAGCCGCTGATTCGGGGGCTCTGGCTCACTCAGGCAGAGGGGAGGGAGGGGAATGCCCTCTCCTCGCGCACCAGGCAACAAAAGGGAAAAAAGTCTCTTGCCTCTCCGGTAGCTCCAGACCCTTTCCCCGGACTCCCTCCGGGCTAGCACTAACCCCTTCAGGCTCTCTTCCTGCCGCCAGCCCCAGACCTCTCCCTGCGCTCCGACTGAAAGCCGATACCCGAGCCTCAGCTCCCAGCCCCGCCCGCCCTGGCGGCCGAGCAGACAATCTCTCGGGCTGGTGTGTGCCTGAGGGCACCGATCCTCTGTGCCAAAATCTCTCTGCTTTGCCCTCCACACCCCTGTTGCTGTGCTCTCCTCCGCTACTCCGAAGCTTTCCCCCTCCGCCACCTGCAGTCTCCGCCCTCGAAGGGGCTTGTAGTGTGTAGAAACCTTCCCTCCTTCACGGCTCCCTCCCACTGGTGCAGGTCCCGTCCATATCCTATTGTCTCTGTTTATTCTTTTTTTTCTTTTGACCTACCCAGGTATGTGGGGAGTTTCTTGCCTTTTGGGGGGTCTGAGGTCTTCTGTCAGCGTTCAGTAGGTGTTCTGTTGGAGTTGTTCCACGTGTAGATGAATTTCTGATGTATCTGTGGGGAGGAAGGTGATCTCCGCGTCTTACTCTTCCGCCATCTTCCTCCGGCTCCCCAAAATAAAGACCTTTACAAGAGACAAAAAGGACATTACATAATGATCAAGGAGGGATCAATCCAAGAAGAAGATATAACTATTGTAAATATATATGCACCCAACATAGGAGCACCTCAATATATAAGGCAAATACTAAGAGCCATAAAGGGAGAAATCAACAGTAACACCATTATAGTGGGGGACTTTAACACCTCACTTTCATAAATGGACAGATCATCCAGACAGAAACTCAATAAGGAAACACAGGCCTCAAATGACACATTAGAGCAGATGGACTTAATTGAGATTTATATAGCATTCCATCCAAAAGCAGCAGAATACACATTCTTCTCAAGTGCACATGGAACATTCTCCAGGATTGAACACATGCTGGGCCAGAAAGCAAGCCTTGGTAGATTTAAGAAAATTGAAATCATATTGAGGATCTTTTCTGACCACAATGCTATGAGATTAGAAATAAAATACAAGAAAAAAATGAAAAAACAAGAACACGTGTAGGTTAAACAGTATGCCACTAAACAACTAAAGCATCACTGAAGAAATCAAAGAGGAAATCAAAAAATACCTAGAGACAAATGAAAACAAAAGCACAGTGATCCAAAACCTATCAGATGCAGCAAAAGCAGTTTTAACAGGGAAGTTTATAGCAATGCAATATTACCTCAGGAAACAAGAAAAATCTCAAATTAACAATCTAAACTTATGTCTATAAGCAACTAGAGAAAGAAGAACGAACAAAACCTAAAATTAGTAGAAAGAAAGAAATCATAAACATCAGAGCAGAAATAAATGAAATAGAGACAAAGAAAACAATAGCAAAGATCAATGAAACTAAAAGCTGGTTCTTTGAAAAGATAAACAAAATTGATAAACCTTTAGCCAGACTCATCAAGTAAAAAACAGGAGAGGACTCAAATCAATAAAATTAGAAATTAAAAAGAAGACGTTACAACAGACATCACAGAAATACAAAGGATCATAAGTGACTACTACAAGCAACTGTATGCCAATAAAATAGACAGCCTAGAAGAAATGGACAAATTCTTAGAAAGATACAATCTCCCAAGATTGAACCAGGAAGAAATAGAAAAAATATCAAGTTATGAAAGTGAAATTATGATTTTAAAACTCCCAACAAACAAGTCCAGGACCAGATGGCTACCCGGGTGAATTCTATCAAACCTTGAAAGAAGAGTTAACACCTATCCTTCTGAAAGTACTACAAAAAATTGCAAAGGAAGGAAAACTCCCAAACTCATTCTACGAGGCCACCATCACCCAGATACCAAAACCAGACAAAGATACCACAAAAAAAGAAAACTACAGGCTAATATCACTGATGAACATAGATGCAAAAATCCTCAACAAAATATTAGCAATCTGAATCCAACAATACACTTAAAGGGTCAGACAACATGATCAAGTGGGATTTATTCCAGGGATGCAAGGATTTTTCAATATCTGCAAATCAGTCAGTATGATACACCACATCAACAAATTGAAGAATAAAAACCATATGGTCATCTCAATAGATGCAGAAAAAGCTTTGACAAAATTCACCACCCATTTATGATAAAACCTCTCCAGAGAGTGGACATAGAACAATCCTCAACATAAGAAAGGCAATATATGACAAACCTACAGCTAACATCACACTCAGGGGTGAAAAACTGAAAGTTTTCCCTTAAGATCAGGAACAAGACAAAGATGTCCACTCTCACCACTTTTACTCAACATAGTTTTGGAAGTCCTAGTCATGGGAATCAGATAAGAAGAAGAAAAAATAATAGGAATCCAAATTGGAAAAGCAGAAGTTAAACTGTAACTGTTTGCAGATGAGATGATACTACTATACATAGAAAATCCTAAAGATGCTACCAGAAAACTACTAGAGCTCATCAATAAATTCAGTAAAGCTGCAGGTTACAAAATTAATACACAGAAATCTGTGGCATTTCTGTACACTAACAACAAAAGATCAGAAAGAGAAATCAAACAATTCCATTTACCATTACATCAAAAAGAAAATAATACCTAGGGATAAACCTAAGGAGGCAAAAGACCTGTACTCCAAAAACTATAAAACACTCATGAAAGAAATCAAAGATGACACAAACAGTTGGAAAGATATACCATGTTCTTGGATTGGAAGAATCAATATTGTTAAAATGACTATACTACCCAAGGCAATCTACAGATTCAATGCAATCCCCAGCAAATTACCAATGGCATTTTTCACAGAACTAGAACAAAAAATCTTTTGTATGGAGACACAAAAGAACCCAAATAGCCAAAGCAGTCTTGAGAAAGAAAAACAGAGCTGGAGGAATCAGGCTCCCTGACGTCAGACATTACTACAGAGATACAGTCATCAAAACAGTATGGCACTGGCACAAAAACATAAATATAGATCAATGGAACAGGATAGAAAGCTTAGAAATAAACCCATGCACCTACAGTCAATTATTCTACAACAAAGGAGACAAGACTATACAATGGAAGAAAGACAGTCTCTTCAGTAAATGGTGCTGGGAAAACTGGACAGCTACATGTAAAAAAATGAAATTAGAACATTCTTTAACACCATATACCAAAATAAATTCAAAATGGATTAAAGACCTAAATGTAAGACCGGATACTCTAAAACTCTTAGAGGAAAACATAGGCAGAACACTCTTTGACATAAATCACAGCAATATCTTTTTTGATCCATATCCCAGAGCAATGGAAATGAAAAGAAAAATAAACAAATTGGACCTAATTAAACTCAAAAGCTTTTGCACAGCAAAGGAAACCACAAATAAAACAAAAAGACAACCCACGGAATGGGAGAAAATATTTGCAAGTGATACAACCGACAAGGGATTAGTCTCCAAAATTTACAAACAACACATGTGGATCAATATCAAAAAACAAACTACCCTATCAAAAACTGGGCAGAAGACCTAAATAGACATTTCTCCAAAGAAGACATACAGATGGCCAATAAGCACATGAAATGATGCTCAACATCACTAATTATCAGAGAAATGCAAATCAAAACTACAATGAGGTATCACTTCACACCAGTCAGAATGGCCATCATCAAAAAATCTACAAACAATAAATGCTGGAGAGGGTGGAGAGAAAAAGGAACCCTCGTACACTATTGATGGGACTGTAAATTGATACAACCACTATGGAGAACAGTATGGAGGTTCATTAAAAAACTAAAATTAGAGCTACTGCATGATCCAGCAATCCTCCTCCTGGGCATATATCCAGAGAAAACAATAATTTGAAAATATACATGCACCCAAATGTTCATTGTAGCACTGTTTACAATAGCCATGACATGAAAGCAACCTAAATGTCCATCGACAGAGGAATGGATAAAGAAGATGTGGTACATATAGATAATGGAATATTACTCAGCCTTTAAAAAGAATGAAATAATGCCATTTGCAGCAACATGGATGGACCTAGAGATTGTCATACTGAGTGAAGTAAGTCAAACAGAGAAAGAGAATCTCTTATATGTGGAACCTAGAAAACTTATACAAATGAACTTATTTACCAAACATAAACAGACTCACAGACTTAGAGAACAAACTTATGGTTAGCAGGGGGGAAGGGTTGAGGTAGGGATAGTTAGGGAGTTTGGGGTTGACATGTACACACTGCTATATTTAAAATGGATAACCAACAATGACCTGCTGTATATCACAGGGAATTCTGTTCAATATTATGTAACAACCTAAATGGGAAAAGAATTTGAAAAAGAATAGATACATGTATATGTATAACTGAATCACTTTGCTGTACACATGAAACTAATACAAACTTGTTAATCTACTATACTCCAATATAAAATAAAAAGTTAAAAGAAAGAGGGGTCTTAGTTAAATAAATTCTGGTATATCCTTACAATTTAATACTATGAATTTAGGCTTTTTTAATGAAGTAATTAAGTACTGACATGGAAAGGTGTTAATGATAATTTGTTATGTGAAAAAGCAGGTTGCAGAACTTCCATTGCTGTTAAAAAAGAATATATGCACATTTACTTTTATATAAGAGAGGTATATGTTTGTATATGCACAGAAAATATCTGGGAAGATGTAGAACAAACTGTTGAGTTACTGTTTCTGGGAATTGGTATTGGGGAAAAGAGGGTTGGGTAAAGGTTTCTTTCTTTAGTTTATACATTCATTCATTCACTCATTCAACAAATACTGAATGAACTTCTATTATATGGCAGCACTGTTTTAGGTTCTGGGACTACAGATGAGGCCTCTGCTCTGTGTTGAAGAAGAAACAGATGATAAGCAATGACATAAATGAATAGCACAATTTCAGACACAGTATCAACACAATAAGGTCTGTGGAGAAAAAAACGGGGTGATATGATGGAGAGAAGTAGGGGGAAAGGGTTGGGTGGGCTATTTCATATTGCATGGCTGGGCAGGTCCTCTGAGGAAGTGACAATTGAGCTGAGACCTAAATGACAAGTAGGAGCCAGCCACCAGAAAATCAAGAAGAAAAGCATTCCAAGGAGAAGGAAGACTCGGTGCAAAGACCCAAAGGCAAGAACAACCTTGATGTGTTCCAGAAACAGAGGCCAGTATAGCTGGAGCTTAGTAAATGTAGGGGAGAGTTGGAGAAGCTGACCGAGAATCAGACACATAATCTCTGTATTGATTATTTTTCTTTTATCTTTTTTTATAACAAGTTTGTGGTAATTTTTAAAAATAACAATAACACCTTAACAATTTTAAAAGAGAAAAAGAGAATCACATAGACTAGCTCCATCACCTACTGGCTGGGTTACCTTAGTCAAGTTAATCTCATTAAGCCTCAGTTTGTTCATCTGTAAAATGAGGAAAAATACACTCACCTCAGAGGGCCAAAGTGCAAACCTATGTAATGGATTGTTTTGGTTAGGGCTCTTTTGGACAAAAGGAAGAGAAACTCAGTCAAGCTAGATCAAGGTCAGGAAGCTGAGCACAGTTAGAGCTCATTAAGCCTGGAGCTGTAGGAAAATTCTGGATGAGGTATGGGCCTCTGCTCTAGAGCTTTGCTATTAACATGACTCATCTACACTACATGTCTGCTTCTTTCTGCACATTTCCCCCATGTGCCGTGCTCAACTCAGAAAGGCAGCTGAGGGACTTCCCTGGTGGTGCAGTGGGTAAGACTCCATGCTCCCAATGCAGGGGGCTCTGGTTCAATCCCTGGTTGGGGAACTAGATCCTGCATGCATGCCGCAACTAATAGTTTGCATGCCACAACTAAGAAGTCCACATGCCACAACTAGGAGCTCACATGTTGCAACTAAAAGATCCCGCACACCAAAACTAAAGAGCCCACACGCCACAGTGAAGATCCCGCGTGCCACAACTAAGACCCGGTGCAACCTAAATAAAAAAAAAAAAAAAAGAAAGAAATGCAGCTAACACTTGACTTGGTCCATAATGCCCACCCCCCACCAGCATCCTGGTCTGCTAGACCTGCCCGCTCAACAAGTAACTGGCAACTCCCCTCTGCATCTCTTATTTCACTTTCCCAAAAAAGCAATCTGATTGGTTCACATCATCTTGTCAAACGGGGCCATAAAACTCTCAGGTTGTCTGGGTGGCCTTGGATCAGATGCAATCAGCTGTACCTTAAGGGAAGGGAGGATACAGTACATAGTCAGGCCTGGCTTGCCCATTCAGCAGGAGCTGTAAGTAGAACAGATTCTCCCAGAACGGGGATGTAAAGATGGCAGGCAAGAAGTGGCTTTTCTGATGCATGTGTGTAGCAGAGTGACTGCCATACGGTAGGTGTTCAACAAATGGTCACAATGATTAACAGTAACATTATGCCACCCCTTACAGGAAGCCTTCCCAGAACTCTCAAGCTTCTCAAATTTCTCCCCCAGAACAGAAATCCTACTGCAGGAATTGTCCAATTAAGAAACCATTGAAATTCCTTCATCTAGGACAGACTTTTAAAGGTTCATAGGTGTAATGCACTGGGAGGAGGGATACACAAATGAATCAGGCCCTTATCCTGGCCTCAAAGAGCTCCCAGGGTAGTGCAAGGGAAAAGGAAGCCTAAGCCATGAGAGATCCACAGATAGGAAACTCTGGGAGTTCAGAGAAGGGCAAAGACTGCTGTTTATCCGTATGTATGCATGTCTCCTGGATACATCCCCTTAGATGTCCCAAAGGCACCTCATACTACGTGTATTTAAAACTGATCTCATCTGCCCCCACCCCCAAACCTGTTCCTCTTCTCAGATTCCCTGTCTCAGTGAGGCAAGTTCATCCACACCTGTTGCCCAAGCTTGAAAGATGAGCTGCACCCTCTCTCAATGTCAGCTGTTGTAGTTGCTAAAGTTGTCCCTGAGCCTTTAGTGTGTGTTTGTCTTGCCCCAAAGGGCAGAACTAATAATAAACTTGAGAGTTGCTTCAGGAGGGAGAATTTTAAACCAGCCTGGAGACAGACAATACCTGGAGTTCACTAGGGTTGATTTCGGATTTGGCCTCTGGCATCAATGGGTACAATCCCTTTCAGGGAAGTGGGTCAATAAGAGCCTAAAACATTCATGCCATTTTCCCACTAATTCTGCTCCTCAATATCCACCCGACCCTACTCTGAAACAAGAAAAGCTCTAAGCACAAAATTATTCCTAACAAGGCTATTTTCTGATGGTCAAACAGAGAAGTAGTCTTAATATCCAACAAGAGGGGAAGGGTTAAGTGATTCGTGGCACAGTTGTCTGATGGAACATTCTATAACCATTACCGACGGATGATGGCTGTGGAGATTCTATAGCAACAGGGGAAAATTATTATGTTGTAACTAAGGACACAGGGTTATGTGTACACTCCGACTGCAACAACGTAAAAGCTGCGTAGGCTCAGGGTCTGCCGGTGAACATTTAAAATGTCTCATCTACAGGGGGAAAAAATGTCCTAAACTTTACTTAAGTAAACCATGAACATCTCTGAGGTTTTTCCTCTCTTCTTCCCCCTTTTCATTCAATCAGTCAACCATCTTAAGTACGTGCCTTTTTTGTTACCGGGTCTCCCATTAGGTGCTGGAGATTCAACGAATCACCCACGATTCTTTTTCTCAGGGACATTAGGGCAGAAGAAGAAAGAAATACAAAAATAAACCGTTTCAAAATATATAGGCCAGTCTGTGCGGAAGCATTTGCGGATGTGTGCAGGCACGGTCACCCCCTGGCGGCCACCCGACTACCTGCCTTTGGGCGGCTCTAACCTCCTCCTGGGCAGTGGCTTCCACCCTCGGGAGTCCAGCCTCAGCCTAGCTGCCTCCAAGACTCCTCCCTCTCCCCCGTTCTGGGACTCTCGATCTCTTAGTAGGCGCTTCAGTCAGAGGTTGACCCGGACTAATCCCACCCTGCTACTCTCACCCGAGCTCCTCCCTCGCCCAAAGCCTCTCTCCGCTGGGATCTACAATATGATGTCATTCTCACTGATTCGCATGCGCTCCCACCACTGGCCAATTGGCGCGCCGCTGCCGCAGGTGGGGCCGAGCTTCAGGTTCCTGAGTTCTCTGTTTTCTTTATTCCAATGCTTTAAAAAGTGGCAACACCCTACTCGTTAAGAAATGCAGGCAAACTCTTGGTTCTAAGAGCGGGATCCAAGAAAAGCTGCGAACCCTAAAGTTCACTACTCCTTACTCTGCCTCTGTCGCACCCACTCCCGAGACAGATATCGCCCCTTTCTGACTCCTTCCACCTCCTTTCTCCAAGCGTGGGAACTGAAGCCCAGACCTGTATGCGGCTCACACTTCTGAGATACTCCAACTGCGCCTGCGTCTGTTCTTTGTAGCCGGCGGGGCTAGCGGGAGGCTGATGCAAGAGAGTCAGGGCGGGGCGCATCAGATGAGATGGGAGAGGGATTGGAGAGGCCTGTTCCAGCCTTCCAAGTGGAAGTTGGCGTGGTGGGGGGGGCGAGGGGTTGTTGGAGGGCTATTTGACAGTGTCTGTTAAAACTTTTAAGTGCGGGACTTTCATGGTGGTGCAGTGGTTAAGACTGCAGGAGGCCCGGGTTCCATCCCTGGTCTGGGAACTAGATCCCACATGCATGCTGCAACTAAGATTTCGCATGTCGCAACTAAGGAGCCAGTGAGCGGCAACTAAGGAGCCCCCTGCCGCAACTAAGACCAGACGCAACCAAATAAGTAATAAAAAAAAAAACTTTTAAATGCATGTATCCTATTGGCTCAGCAGTCCCATTTCCATGTATACACCGAAGAGTCCTAGAGCAGTGCAACAGAATCACCTAGTGGGCCTGCTAAAACGCAGATTGTCAAGGTTCACCCACTATCAGAGTTTCTGATTCAGTAGGTGTGGAATGGGGCCTGAGAATTTGCATTTCTAACAAGTTGTGAGTAATGCTGATGCTAACTGATTCAGTGACCACACTTCAAGAACCTTTGCTCTAAAGGGAAAAATACTTTGCAAGGACCCATGTGTGAACAAGTATAAGCCTTACTCATTTGTCTGCAATAATGAAAAATTGAAAGCGTCACTAGGGGGGTGATTTTATCAGTTAAAAATGGGCTATATCTTTATAAACTGACAGGGAAAGATACTGATGATGGTGGTGGTGGTGGTGGTGATGGTGATGATTACAGTTAACATTTATTGAGTGCTTACACTGTCCTAGGCACTATGCTAAGGACTTTTATAGTCATTTAATTTTACAGCAATGCTCGATGATATGGACCATGTCTAACTCAGCCTATATGTCCAGTCCAGAGCAGGTTCTGGCACCAAGGATCTTGTCTCTAAATTTTTGTGGCCTCATATAGTCAGACTTACCCCCTGTCTGGTGGAGGAGACAAAAATACAAGCAAAGGAAGGCTGTAGGAGCCCAGAGGAATGGATCAGGCAGGGTTTCAGGAAGAGGTAGAACCTGAAAGGTAGGTATCCTTCCTCCCAAAAGGGAGGAAAAGGCTGTCTCAGACAAAATGAGTGTGTGGCAAAACACCCCATTCCCAAACCATAGGACTTCAAAGGCCAAACAACATTTCAAAACATTGTGAGGTGACAACAAATGCTGGTGAGGATGTAGAGCAACATGAATTCATTCATTGCTGGTAGGAATGCAAATTGCTACAGCCACTTTGGAAGACAGTTTGGTGGTTCATGCCAAACTAAATATACTCTTACTATATGATCCAGTGAACACATTCCTTGGTATTTACCCAACGGATTCGAAAACTCATGTCCACTGACAAAGATTCTTTGCTTGACCAAACTTTAGTCAGGCTTCCCTGAACCTTCTCCCCAGTAAGGCCCATCCATGTACTTACTTCCTTGTAGAATTCAGTTCTAGCTAGAATCCTACTAGGTCAGTTTAGTGAGAATTCCCCACCCTTGATATCTGATCAAACTGCTCATCCACACTATCCCCCAGGTGATACCTGATCACCTAGCCTATCTTCAGCAAGAATCCTGTTAGGTCAGTTCAGCCAGAATTCTCCCAGACTTCATGGCTCCTGTTACTCATTTTCCATCCACCAATGCTCCCCCTCAACTTGCTCCTTAGCTATAAATCCCCAGTTTTTCTGGTTGTATTCAGAATTGAGCCCAGTTCTATACTGGAGTCTCTCTTCTAGTGTTGCAATAATTTACTGAATAAAATCTATCTTCACCACTGTAACTTCTGTCCAACTTTGGTTCTCTTTAACAGTTTTTGGTGCTGCAACTAAGATCTGGATCAGAACCACCATCAGACCCTCAACTCAGACAACCAAGCTTCCCATCTCCCACCAAAAATTTTGTCTCCAGTCTGCTTGCTCATCTGGGTGTCCACTGGTGAGTCTGACTCCAACCAAAACCCGGTGCTCCAGATAAATGTCCACTGAAACACGGTGAGGATAGACTTTGATTCTTAAGATTCTGAGTATATTCTAGAAGCCAGGTTAGAGTCCCAGACAAGCAGAAGCTAGTTAGAGTCCTAGGTTTCTCTGTTTGTAACAAGCTGGGTTAGAATCCCAGGCAAGCATCTGTTTCTAAGTTGCTGGGTTTCTCTTTCTGACGCACATTCTGGATAATTTCTTTGGATCTATCTTCTAGTTCACTAATTTACTGTTCATCAAGGTTTTATTTGCTGTTTGATCTATCCACTGACTTTTGGTTTTCAATTGTTATATTTTTTCATATATAGTAGTCCTATTTGGTTCTTTTTCAAATCTACTTGGTCATTTGTTATTATCTTCCATTCTCTGTACGTATTTTCAATCTCCTGTTTTATTTTTTTAAAACTATTATAGTTTTATAATATTCTGTTTGAAAATTTTAATATCTTTATATGTCCTATGTTTTGTATGTAACCAATATCCTCAGACAACTGGCTGCCACCCTGCTCTTCTCCCTTCCTCAATCAGGCCCCAATCCCTACTGGGCCACGAACTCATTGTTTTTTTCTTTTCTGGGGCCCCAATGCCTGCTGAGCTGCCAACCCACTCTTCAGCCTTCTGTGCTTGTACCCTGACCTCCAATGGGCCACTGCTTATCTCTCAATATTTCTTGAAAGAATGAATAAATAAATAAATAAAGTGAATTAATGAATAAACAATATTCTCCTTGCTGCCTCTGCCACCCAAGTGCCAACTCCATTTCATTCTAGCTCTGCCAACACCTCCTCTCCATCTTTTTTTTTTTTTTTTTGCAGTACGCGGGCCTCTCACTGTTGTGGCCTCTCCCATTGCGGAGCACAGGCTCCGGACGCACAGGCTCAGCGGCCATGGCTCACGGGCCCAGCCGCTCCGCGACATGTGGGATCTTCCCGGACCGGGGCACGAACCCATATCCCCTGCATCGGCAGGCGGACTCTCAACCACTGCGCCACCAGGGAAGCCCTCCTCTCCATCTCTGCAGCCTAGTTTAGGTCCCATCACTTCCAACCTTGGTTACTGTCCACCCCCAACCTTTATACTTCTTATCCATTCTGTCTACAAAATCAAGTCCAAATGTTAGGTCTGATCATACCCCACTCCTCTGCTACAGAACATTCAGCAGCTCACCAAGGCCCACTAGATAAAGATGGAGCCTTCAATTATTGCATTAAACCCTTCTGAAACTGGCACTCCTGTCATCGTCCTCTACTTTTCCTATGCTCCTTTTACAGTGGTTAACACATCAAAAATAGAAGTCATCAGAAGAAAACTCCCAAAATCTCTAACCACCTTTGCCCCCCTACTCCCATCTGTGCCAACACAGTCTCCCTGTAACTGTGGATAACAAGTCACTGCTCCTATCTAAGACCAATTCTTCCACTTGGGCACCTGATCCCACTTCATCTTGCTTCATCAGAGACAGAATTACTGCAATTCTCCCATCTCTCCTTAAATCCAGCAATATATAAAAATAGCAAAGCTTTGCAACCAAGTTAGGTTTGTGTTGGGAATGTAGAGCTAGGTCAATATTTGAAAATCAGCAGCCGCATAGCACAGGGAGATCAGCTCGGTGCTTTGTGACCGCCTGCAGGGGTGGGATAGGGACGGTGGGAGGGAGGGAGATGCAAGCGGGAAGAGATATGGCAACATATGTATATGTATAACTGATTCACTTTGTTATAAAGCAGAATCTAACACACCATTGTAAAGCAATTATACTCCAATAAAGATGTAAAAAATAAAAGAATAAATCTTTGGCTAACAACTTCAAAAAAAAGTGGAGGTTGTTAGTTTTCTTATTTTGTTTTTTATGTATTATTTATTTATTCTTTATGTAAGCCCTTTGTCAGAAATGTGGTTTGCAAATGTTTTCTCCTAGTTTGTGGTTTGTATTTTATTTTATTAATAGTGTAGACCAAAGGACAATGGTATATTAAAATTTTCAGTGAAGCCCAATTTATAAACTTTTTACTTGGTTAGCCAAAGAGTTCAGGAAAGACCTGAACAAACGCTTTGGCCAGCCCAATACTATATGGATTTTGCTTTTTGTATTGTATCTAAAAGCTCTTTTTCTTAACACAAGTTTCACAGTTTTTCTCCTATGATTTTATCTAGAAAGTTTATAGCTTTATATTTTGCATTTCAGTCTATGATCCATTTAAAGTTAATTTTATATAACCTGTTAGATCTAGGTCAATGTTCTTTTTTTTGCATATAATCCTTCAATTGTTTCAACACTATTTGTTGAAAAGACTATCCTTTGTCCATTGAATTGCCTTATTGTTTTGTCAAAAATTAACTATGTTTGTGGGTCTATTTCTGGCCTCTCTATTCTGTTCTATTAATATATATGTCCTTACTTTCACCAAAACCACACTGTGTTTATTATGGTTTTATAATAAATCTTGAAATTATAAAATTCAAAAAAATATTTGAAAATCCATCAATGTAATCCTCCAAATTAACAGGCTTAAGAGGAAAACCCATATAATCATATTGATTGATGCAGAAAATCAACTGAAAAAATTCAACGCCATTCATGATTTTAAAAAAAACTCAGCAAATAGGAGTAGAGGGGAATCTCCTCAACTTGATAAAGAGCAATTATGAAAAACCTACAGCCTACATCATACTTAACAGTGAAAGACTAGATGTTTTCCCCTAAGATTAGGAACAAGAAAAGGATGTTTGATCTCACTACACTTTTTCAACATCTAACTGGAAGTCCTAACTAGTGCAATAAGGCAAGAAAAGTAAACAAAAGGCATGTATATTGGAAATAAAGAAATAACACTATACTTATCCACAGATGATATGATGGCTTATGTGAAAAAAAATCACACGGAATCTACAAAAAAAAAAAACTATTAAGACTGCTATGTGAGGGATACAGCCACATCAGCAAGATACAGGACTAGGAGGTCCCAATGTTCATCACCCCCATAAACAACAAATAAATAACTACAACTCAACAAAAATAGGGATTGCATTGAATCTGTAGATCACTTTGGGTAGTATGGATATTTTAACAATTTTAATTCTTCCAACTCATGAACATGAGATATCTTTCCATTTATTTGTGTCCTTTCCAATTTCTTTCATCAATGTCTTATAGTTTTCAGTGTAAAGATCTTTCACTTCCTTGATTAAACTTATTCACAAGTATTTTATTCTTTCTTGTGGTACTGTGAATGGGATTGTTTCCTTAATTTCTCTTTCTAATAGTTCATTATTGGTGTATAGAAATGAAACTTATTTTTGTAAATTGATTTTGTATCCTGTGACTTTATTGAAATTGTTTATTAATACAATAGTTTTCTAATGGAGTCTTTAAGGTTTTCTACATATAATATTATGTCATCTGCAAATAGAGACAATTTTACTTCTTCCCACTCCAAAACTATGCCTTTTACTTATTTTTCTTACCTAATTGTTCTGGCTAGGGCTTCCAGTACTTTGTTGAATAAAAGGGGTAAGAATGGTAATTCTTGTCTTACTCCTGATCTGATAAAAAGTGTTCAGCTCTTCACCATTCTTTCTGGTATTAGTTGTGGGCTTGTCCTATATGGCCTTTATTATGTTGAGGTATAGTCCCTCTATATCCAGTTTGTTGAGAGTTTCTATACTAAAAGGATGTTGAATTTTGTCAAATGTTTTTTCTGCATCTATTGAGAAGATCATATGACTTTTATCCTTTATTATGTTAATGTGGTATATCACATTTATTGATTTGTGTATGTTGAACCATCCCAGCATCCCTGAAATAAATTGTGCTTGATCATGTTGTATAATCCCTTTAATGTATTATTGAATTTGGTTGGCTAATGTTTTGTTGAGGATTTTTGCATCCATGTTCATCAGGGATATTGATCTATAGCTTTCTTTTCTTGTAGTGCCCTTGTCTGGCTTTGATATCAAGGTAATGTTGGCTTTGTAAAATGAACTGGGAAGTGTTCTCTCATTTTCTATATTTTGGAAGAGTTTGAGAAGATTTGGTATTAATTCTTCTTTAAATGTTTGGTAGAATTCACCCAAGAAACCATCTACTGTTGGCCTTTTCTTGTTAAGAGATTTTTTACTGTTTATTCAATTTTCTTTCTAGTAATTGCACTGTTCAGATTTTCTATTTCGTCCTGATTCAGTCATGGTAGGTTTTATGTTTCTAGTAATGTATCCATTTCTTCTAGGTTGTCTAATTTGTTAGCATATAATTGTTCATAGTAATCTCTTATGAGCCTTTGTATTTCTGTGATATCAACTGTAATTTCTCCTCTCTCATTTCTGATTTTATTTATTTGAGTCCTCTCTCTTTTTTCCTTGGTAAGTCTAACTAATGATTTTTCAGTTGTTTATCTTTTTTAGAAAAAGTAGCACTTAGTTTAGTTTTATTGATCTTTTCTATTTTCTTTTTAGTCTGTTTCATTGATTTCTTCCCTGATCTTTGTTATTTCCTTCTTTCTGCTATCTTGGGGCTTATTTTGTCCTTCTTCTAATACATTGGGTGTAAAGTTAAGTGTTTATTTCAGATTTTTCTCATTTCTTAATGAAGGTTTTTTTCACTAGAGACTTCCCCCTTAGAACTGCTTTTGCTGCATCCCATAAGTTTTAGTATGTTTTGTTTTCATTTTCATCTATCTCAAGGTATTATTTTTATTTCTCTTTTGATTGCTTCTTTAACATGTTGGATTTTCCAAAGCATGTTATTTAATCTCCACTTATTTGTGATTTTTTTCCATTTTCTTCTTGTAAATGATTTCTAGTTTCAGATCATTGTAATCAGAAATGATACTTGATATGATTTCAATCTTCTTAAATTTATTAAGACTTGATTTGTCACCCAACACATGATCTATCCTGGATAATGTTCCATGTGAGCTTGAGAAGAATGTGTACTCTGCTGTTCTTGCATGAAATGTTCTATATATATATATATATATATATATATATATATATATATATATATATATATATATATATATATGTTTGTTCCATCTGTCCTAACATGTAGATTAAATCCAATGTTTTCTTATTGACTTTCTGTCTGGATAGTCTATTGTCGAAAGCAGGGTATTGATGTCCCCTGCTTTTATTGTATTGATGTATATTTCTCCCTTCAGATCCGCTAATATTTGCTTTATATATTTAGGTGCTCTTATGTTTGGTGTATAAATATTTAAAATTGTTATACCTTCTAGATGAATTGATCCTCTTATTATTATATAATGACATTGTTTGTCTCTTGTTACAATCTTTGTAAAGTCCATTTTGTCTGATATAAATGTAGCTTCTCCTGCTTTCCTTTAGTTTTCATCTGATGGAATATTGTTTTCCATCTCTTCACTTTCCCTTTATGTGTGTCCTTAAAGCTGTGGGGAGTCTTTTGTAGGCAACATAAACTTAATATACTTGGAACTTTTTAAATTCTTATTGATATTTCTTTCAAGACAGTTTTTTTTTTCTTTTTTTTTTTTTTTGGCCTCACTGTTCGGCTTCTGGGATCTTAGTTCCCTGACCAGGGATTGAACCTGGGACCTCGGAAGTGAAAGCACAGAGTCCCAAAAACTGGACCGCCAGGGAATTCCCCAGCTGGAACTTCTTTTTAAGCCATTAAGCCATTTTATGCCTTTTGACTGGAGAATTTATTCTATTTATATTTAAAGTAGTTATTCATATTATGGACTTACTGTTTCCATTTCATTCATTATTTTAAGGTTGTTTTTTAATTCCTCTGTGCCTTTATTCCTTTCTTGTTCTCTTCATTTGTGATTTGATGTACTGTACTGGTATGCTTAGATTCCTTTCTATATACTGTAGACATTTGCTTTATAGTTACCTTGAGGCTTACATAAAACATATTACACTTATAATAGTCTATTTTAAGCTGATAACTAACTTTTAACACGTAACAAACTCCTCCACCCCCAAATTGTATATTTTTGATGTCAAAATTCCACCTTTTTACACTGTGTATCCATTAAAAATTTATGTTACAGTTACAGTTATTTTTAACACTTTGGTCTTTTAACCTTCATACTAGAGTTATATGTGATTGACCTAACAGCATTATATTAGAATATTTTTAATTTAATTATATATTTAACTTTACCAGTGAGTATTTTACTTTCATATGTTTTCCTGTTGCTAATTAGCATCTTTTTGTTTCAGCTTGAAGAACTCCTTTAATATCTCTTTTAAGGCAGATCTGGTGATGATTAAACCCTTCAGCTTTTATGTGTCTGGAAAACTTTTAATCTCTCTTTCAGTTCTGAAGGACAACTTTGTTGAGTAGAGTATTTTTGGTTGGCAGGATTTTTTTTTCTTTCAACACATTGAATATATTATCTCACTCTCTTCTGGCCTGCAAGGATTCTTCTGAAAAATTGGCTGATAGTCTTATGTTGGTTCCCTTCTAGGTAACAAGTTCTTTTTCTCTTGCTGCTTTTAAGATCCTCTACTTGTTTTTAACTTTTGACAATTAATATGTGGATTATTCTTTTTTTTAACATCTTTATTGGAGTATAATTGCTTTACAATGGTGTGTTAGTTTCTGCTTTATAACAAAGTGAATCAGTTATACACATACATCTGTTCCCATATCCCTTCCCTCTTGCATCTCCCTCCCTCCCACCCTCCCTATCCCACTCCTCTAGGTGGTCACAAAGCACCGAGCTGATCTCCCTGTGCTATGCGGCTGTTTCCCACTAGCTGTGTATTTTATGTTGGGTAGTATATATATGTCCATGCCACTCTCTTACTTTATCATAGCTTACCCTTTCCCCTCCCCATATCCTCAAGTCCATTCTGTAGTAGGTCTGTGTCTTTATGACCTTTTACCCCTATGTTCTTCATGACCTTTTTTTTTCTTAGATTCCATATATATGTGTTAGCATATGGTATTTGTTTTCCTCTTTCTGACTTACTTCACTCTGTATGACAGACTCTAGGTCCATCCACCTCACTACAAATAACTCAATTTCGTTTCTTTTTATGGCTGAGGAATATTCTATTGTATGTATGTGCCACATCTTCTTTATCCATTCATCTGATGATGGACACTTAGGTTGCTTCCATCTCCTGGCTATTGTAAATAGAGCTGCAATGAACATTTTGGTACATGACTCTTTTTGAATTATGGTTTTCTCAGGGTATATGCCCAGTAGTGGGATTGCTGGGTCGTATGGTAGTTCTATTTTTAGTGTTTTAAGGAACCTCTATAGTGTTCTCCATAGTGGCTGTATCAATTTACATTCCCACCAACAGTGCAAGAGGGTTTTCTTTTCTCCACACCCTCTCCAGCTTTTATTGTTTGTAGATTTTTTGATGATGGCCATTCTGACTGATGTGAGGTGACACCTCATTGTAGTTTTTTTTTAACATCTTTATTGAAGTATAATTGCTTTACAATGGTGTGTTAGTTTCTGCTGTATAACAAAGTTAATCAGCTAAACATACACACATCCCCATATCTCCTCCCTCTTGTGTCTAAGACTTGGCACTGCCAAAATAAATATATTTTAAAAATAAAAACAAAACTAACAAAAACAGAAAACAAAAATCAAAACAGGGACTTCCCTGGTGGCAGAGTGGTTAAGTTCTGCCTGCCAGTGCAGGGCACATGGGTTCGAGCCCTGATCCGGGAGAATCCCACATGCCGCAGAGCAGCTAGGCCCATGTGCCACAACTACTGAGCCTGCTCTCTAGAGCCTGCAAACCACAACTACTGAGCCCACGTCCCCAGAGCCCATGCTCCGCAATGAGGGAAGTCACCACAGTGAGAAACCCTCGCACTGCAATGAAGAGTAGCCCTTGCTCACTGCAACTAGAGAAAGCCCTTGCACAGCAACGGAGACCCAACACAGCCAAAATGAATAAATAAATAGATAGGTAGATAGATAGATAGATAAATAAATAAATTTTTTAAAAATCAAAACCAAAACAGAAAGCAAACTAAGAAAAAAAGCAAAGAATACATAAAACAAACACACAAAAACAGTGGGAAAAAGATAAAAGCAAAACAATAGAAAATAAAGAGAAAAACCAAAAAATGAAAGAACAAAAACGTAAAATAAAAATGGAAAAATAAAAAATATATTACACAAATTTTTTTAAAAGAAAAGAAAAAAATTTTAAAAAGTGAAAGAATAACAGCAGAGCAAAACAAAATAAAACAAGAAAATTTTTCCTGGGGTCTCAGCTGTCAGTGTTCTTGCCCCCACAGTGAGGCACCGCCAACCCCGACCTCCCAGGAGGCCCTCCAATACCTCTAGGTAGGTCTCTGGACCCACTGTGGGCACTCTGGGGGTAGTTCAGCCTCTGACCCGCCCCAACTCCTGCATGTACTTGCCCCCAAAGTCCACGGCTGCTAAAGCTAGACTGGTCTCAGTTGTGGGAGCACTCACTGTCTATTCAGATATTCCACAGGTGCAGGATTTACCAAGCTGATCATGGGGATTTAACCCACAGCTTGTGCAGCTGTACAGAGAGATTTCTGTTCCTCTCCCTTGTGCAGCTGTACAGCCCCTGGGGCTCAGCTTTGGTTTTGGTCCCACCTCTATGTGTGGGCCACCCTCAGGCATCTGTTCCAGGTGAGAGGGGGCGAAAGCAACAGCTGACTGGGGCACAATTGCTTGGTCAGGCCAGGGAGGGATAAGGTGGGCACAACTGGGGCACTCGCACTCACTCTGATGGGATACCCCTCTAGTGCATGCAGCTGCAGAGACCAGCAGGAAGTTGCAACAGTCTGAGGCACTCTGGTGGGCAGTTCCCACAGAAGCAGGGGCTGGCGTGTGGGGAGAGAGTCCACGATGGCAGCCCAGCCCCTTGCGCACCACTCAACAATGGCACCTCATTTCCAAGGCAGATCACGCTTCCTCCAGGAGGATTCCCAATCACAGAACCCCTCACTCTTGTCCCCTCAGGTTGTCTCCGTGCACCTGAGCTCGTCATTCCCATCCCTTCAGGCCATCTCCATGCAGCCAACAGCAGCCTTCTCTCCAGGTCCACTCTCACAACCCCACACTTTAGCACTCAGCCCCCGCCAGCACTGGCAGATTCCCCTCTCAGGCTGGGGCACCCAGGGCTGATTCCCTGGAGGCTTTGGTTGGGGCAGCGCTCAGGACCCTGGACCCTATGTGGGCAGAGGAGGCCTAGGCTTGAGGTGCAGGCTAGCCTGCTCAGATGTGTGCCCCTCCACTGCATGCGGAGTCAGGGGCCGGAGGGTAGGGAACAGCATTGCAATGGTGGCCCCGCCCCTTGTGTACCACTCAACAGTGGTGCCTTGTTTCTATGGTGGCCTGGCTGTGGATCTCCTTATTCCCATCCCTTCAGGCTGTCTCTTCACAGCCAACAGCTGTCCCCTCCCTGGGTCCACTCTCCAAACCCCACTTTCCAGTACCCAGCCCCCCTCCACACCAAGAGACACACAACTCAAGCTGGGGTGCACAGGGCTGCAGCAAGGACCATGTGCATAGATCTTACACTGTCCTGCCTTCCACAGACCTGTTGCTGTGTTCTCCTCTGATCTCCCAATCCCGCAAAGGTCCCTCTCTGTCCCAGCTGATTTCTCCACCATGAGGGGGCTTCTCTGAGTGCAGGAAGCTCTCCTCACCTTCATCTCCCTGCCAGCGGTGCTGGTCCTTTCCCGTTTCCTCTTTTCTTTTTCTTTTTTTTCTTTCTTTCATCCTACCCAGTTGCTGGGGGGTTTTCTTGTCCTTTTAGGTGTCCAAGGTCTTCCACTAGGATTCAGCAGGTGGTCTGTGAGAATTGTTCCATTTGTAGATGTATTCCTGAGGTACTTGTGAGGAGAGGCGAATTCCATGTCCTCCTATTTCACCATCTTGACTCCTAGAGTCAGCAATGATTTTTTAAATATGACACCCAAAGTATAAGCAACAAGAGCAAAATGAAGCAAGTGGGTTACATCAAACTAAAAACCTTCTTCATACCAAAAAAAAAAAAAAAAACCAAAATGTAAAGGCAACCTATGGAATGGGAAAGAATGTTTGCAAATTATATATCTGATAAGGGGTTAATATCCAAAAATATATAAAGAACACATACAACTCAATAGCAACAAAAACCAACAACCCAATTTAAAAACAGGCAAAGGAAATGAATAGACATTTTTCCAAAAAAGATATACATATGACCAAAAGGTACATGAAAGGGTGCTCAACATCACTAATCATCAGTGAAATGCAAATTAAAACCACAATGAGAGGGACTTCCCTGGTGGCACAGTGGTTAAGAATCCACCTGCCAATGCAGGGGACGTGGGTTTGATCCCTGGCCCGGGAAGATCCCACATCCTGCGGAGCAACTAAGCCTGTGCACCACAACTACTGAGCCTGCGCTCTAGAGCCCACGGGCCACAACTACTGAGCCCGCATGCCACAACTACTGAAGCCCATGTGAATTTATATACATATGTGTGCATGTATACATATATAACACTCACAAATAATGGAATATTATTCAACCATGAAAAGAAGGAAATCTTACCATTTGCAACAGTACAGATGGACCTTGGGGGCATTTATGCTAAGTGAAATAAGTCAGGCAGAAAAACACAAATACTTATGATCTCACTTATATGTAGAATCTAAGAAAGCCAATGTCATAGAAACATAGTAGAATAATGGTTGCCAAGGAATGGAGAGTGGGGGAAATGGAGACATGTTGGACAAAGGATACAAACTTCCAGTTAAGATGATTGAGTTTGGGGGATCTAATGTAGAGCAAGGTGAATACAGTTAATAATACTGTATTGAATACTTGAAAGTTGTGAAGAGAGTAAATATGAAATGTTCTCACCACAACAAAAAGCAATTATGTAACATAATGGAGGTGTTAACTAACCTTATTTGGTAACCATTTTGCAATATATACATGTATCAAATCATCATGTTGTACACCTTAAACTCAGACAATGTTATATGTCAAATACATCTCAAGATAGCTCAGGAAAAAATCAATTGTATTTCTGTGCACTACCAAAGTTCAACTGGAAAATGGAATTTTTAAAATTAACACTTATACTAGCTCCACAAAAATGAAATATGTAAAAACCTAAAAACATGTACAGGATATGCAGGATGAAAACTAAAAAATACTGATGAAAAATCAAAGAACACCTAAATTAACTGAGAACCATACCATGTTCATGGATTAAAAGACTTGTGTAGGTGCAGGAAATTTTTCAGCTGTCTCCAAATTGACCTAAGGATTAAACATAATTCCAATCAAAACTCCACTGGATTAGTTGTAGATACAGACAAGCTGATTTTAAACTTTACATAGAAAGGCAAAAGAACTAGAAGAAAAGAATATTAAAAAGAAGAAATTTGGAATAATCACAGTAACTTCAAGACTTACTATGAAGCTATAGTAATTAAGACAACATGGAATTTGCATTGATAGACATAAATCGACATAATAGTCGAGAAATAGACCCACGTGAATATAGTCACTTGATTTTTTTTTACAAAGATACAAAGGCATCTTGATGGTGGGAGAATAGTAATTCTTTTAATGGTTTTGAGAAAATTGGGTATCCATATTTTTTAAATGAACCTCAACTTAAACTCCACACCTTTTATAAATATTAAGTCAAAATGGATCATAGATCCAAATATAAAATTACAAAACATTCAGAAGAATACAGAGAGAAAATCTTAATGGCATTGGTATAGGCAAATAGTAGATATGACACTAGAGATACAATCCATTAAGATATAATTGATAAATTAGAATTCATTAAAATTTAACATATTTGCTCTGATAGTCACTGTTAAAAGAAGGAAAACATAAACCACTGACTGGGAAATAATATTTGCAAATTACATATCCAATGACGACTTGTAGCCAGTACTCACAACACTCAATGCTAAGAAAATAAGTGACACAATTCGTATGTGGGCAAAAGACATGAGCAGGCACTTCACAAAAGAGGATTATAGGATGACAGATAAGCAGATGAAAAGATGTTCACCATCATTAGCCATTAGAGAACTAAAAGCTAAAACTATGAGTACCATTACACACCTATTACGATATCTAAAGTAAACAATTATAACAACTCCAAGTGCTGGTGAGGATGGAGCAGAACTATAGTTGGCAGAACTATAACTCTCATACCTGCATAGTGGGTGGGCAAAATGGTAGAGCCACTCTGAAACACAGTTTGGCAGTTTCTTACAAATATAATTCGTATCACCAAAAAAAAAAAGGATGAAAGGAAACTTGTAGAGGTGATGGGTAAGTTTATTACCTGATCGTGGTGATCACGGGTGTATGAATAGGTTCAAACTCATCAAATTGTATACATTAAATGTGTGCCCTTTTAATATCAATTATAGCTCAATAAAGCTATAAAACGTTAAACATAAATGTACCATAAGGACCAGCAATCCTAAACCAAGTATTTGCTCCACAAAAATAACAATTCTGTACCTGCAAAAAGCTCTACACAAATGTTTGTAAAAGCTCCATTCATAATCCCCATATATTGGAAACAACCCAAATAGTCTTCAATGAGGGAATGTATAAACAAACTGTGGTATATCCATACAATGGAGTACCACTCCAGAATTAAAAGGAATAAAACACTGATACATGGAACAAAATTAACTAATCTTAAAGCTAAGTGAAAATAAAAGCTGTTCTCAAAAGTCCTATATTCTATTCTGTGATTCCATTTATATACTGACAGAAAACAGACCAGTGGTTGTCAGGATTTAGGAATGGAAGGGAAACATGAAAACAAAGGGATAACACAGGCAGTTTAAGGGGTAATAGAACTGTTCTGTATTCTGATTGTGCTTGTTTTTAACCAATCTATACATTTGAAAATTAATACAGGAAACCTCAACTAAAATTAAAAGTTGGGAATGGCCTGTAGAGGGAACTCTCATGCATGCATTATCACTGGCCATCCTTTGCATGCACTGACTTTGATTTGCATGCCCAACAGGAAGAAGCATAAATTGCACTCCCAAACAGAAAGTGCAACTACTTTAGTATCCTGAAGGAAGAATTTTACTTGCTCAGCAACAGCCCAACCAATAAAGAATGGGTGCAGCTCAGCCAATGAGAAACCATCATCACCATGAACTCCTACTTTTCTCCAATGAACTTTTATTTAGAGCTGTTCCTCTCAACTACACCTGCTTCCCTATAAAAGCAGCCTCTTTTCCTTTGCTCTCTGTACCTGTCTATGGTTTGACATAGATTGCATGTCTCAAAGTGCAATTAATTGCTGTTTCCCAAATAAAACCCATTTTGCTGGTAAAATAACTTCTGTTTTATTAGTTTTCAGTTAATACATGTTGAAATTCATATGACAGACAAATCTGAAATCCATGAGGCAGTATGCAAAAAATATATTTTAAGGAAAGTCTTTAAATATTGTATTTTATTATTTTACAGCAGTTTTAGGTTCACAGCAAAATTGAGAGGAAGGCACAAAGATTTTACATTCACCTCCTGTCCCCACACATGCATAGCTTCCCCCACTTTCAACATCACTCACCCGAATTGTACATTTGTTATAATTGATGAATCTACATTGACACATTATAATCACCCAAAGTCCATAGTTTACCTTTGGGTTCACTCTTGGTGTCATACAATCTATGGGTTTGGGCAAATGTATAATGCCATGTATCTATTATTATAATATCATACAAAGTATTTTTACTTTCCTAAAAATTCTCTTTGTTCCACCTCTTCATTCCTCCCTCCACCCCAACCCTTGGCATACACTGATCTTTTTACTGTCTTCACAGTAAAAATGGAGACAAATGTTTTCTTTACCAGAATGTCATAAAATTGGAATCATACAGTATGTAGCCTGTTCAGATTGGCTTCTTTCACTTAGCAATATGCATTTGTTTCCTCTATGTCCTTTTATGACTTGATAGCTCATTTCTTTTTATTATTGAATAATTTCCCACTGTCTGAATGTACCACAGTTTATTTATCCGTTCACTTACCAAAGGACATCTTGGTTGCTTCCAAGTTTGGATAATTATGAATAAAGCTGCTATAAACATCCATGTCCAGGTTTTTGTGTGGACAAAATTTTCAACTCCTTTTGGGTAAAAACCAAGGAATGTGATTGCTGGATTATATGGTAAGAGTATATTTAGTTTTGTAAGAAACTGCCAATCTGTCTTCCAAAGTGGCTGTATAGTTTTGCATTTCCACTAGCAATGAATGAGAGTTCCTGTTCCACATCCTCACCAGGATTTGGTGTTATCAGTGTTCCAGATTTTGGTCATCCTAATAGGCGTGAAGTGGTATCTGTTGTTTTAATTTGCATTTTCCTGATGACATAGAATGTAAAGCATCATTTCACATGTTTATTCACTATCTGTATATCTTCTTTGGTAAGGTATCTGTTAAGGATTTGGGCCCATTTTTAATCAGGTTGTATGTTTTCTTATAGGAAACTTTTAAGAATTATTGGTATAGGGCTTCCCTGGTGGTGCAGTGGTTGAGAGTCCACCTGCCGATGCAGGGGACACGAGTTCGTGCCCCGGTCCGGGAAGATCCCACATGCCGCAGAGCGGCTGGGCCCGTGAGCCATGGCCGCTGAGCCTGCGCGTCCGGAGCCTGTGCTCCGCAACTGGAGAGGCCACAACAGTGAGAGGCCTGTGTACCGAAAAAAAAAAAAAAAAGAATTATTGGTATATTTAGGATAACAGTCCTTTATCAGTGGTGCTTTTGTAAATATTTTCTGTCTGTAGCTTGCCTCCTATTTTTCTTGGCATCTTTCGCAGACCAGAAGATTTTAATTTTAATAAAGTCTTGTTTCTTATTTCTTTCATAGATCATTCCTTTAGTGTTTTATCTAAAAAGTCATCACCATACCAAGGTCATCTAGGTTTTCTACTATGTTATGTTCTAAGAGTTTTATGGGTTTACATTATACAATTAGGTCTATGATCCATATTGAGTTGATTTTTTGAACTGTGTAAGGTCTGTGTCTAGATTCATTTTTATGCATGTGGATATCCAGTTTTTCCAGCACCATTTATTGAAGAGACTCTCTTTGCTCTATTTTATTGCATTTGCTCCTTTGTCAAAGATCAGTTGACTATATTTATGCAGGTCTATTTACGGGCTCTCTATTCTGTTCCACTGATCTATTTGTCAGTTCTTTCCCTAATATCTCACTCTTGATGACTGTAGCTTTATTGTAGTTCTTGGAGTCAGATGATGTCAATCCTATAATTTTGTTCTCTCCTTCAATATGTGTTGGCTATCCTGGGTCTTTTGCCTCTCCATGTAAACCTTTTTTTTCTTTGGCCAGCGGCTTGCAGGATCTTAGTTCCCCGACCAGTATTTGAATCCCAAGTCCTAACCACTGGGCCACCAGGGAATTCCCTATAAACTTTTGAATCAGTTTGTCAATATCCATTAAAAAACGTGCTGGGATTTTGATTGGGATTGCATTGAATCTATAGATCAATTTCAGAAGCACTGACATCTTGACAATATTAAATATTCCTACCCATGAACATGGACTCTCTCATCATTTACTTAGTTCTCTTTTGATTTCATTAATCGGCATTTTATAATTTTTCTCATATAGATCTTGTACATGTTTTGTTAGATTTATATCTAAATATTTCATTTGGGGAAGCTAATGTAAATGATATTACATTTCTAATTTCAAATTCAACTTATTTGTTGCTGATATGTAGAAAAGAGATTGATTTTTGTACATTAAAATCTTATTCTGCAACCTTGCTATAATCATTAGTCCCAAGAGTTTTTTGTTGATTCTTTCAATTATCTACAAAGACTATCATGTTATCTGAAAACACAGTTTTATTTCTTCCTTCCCAATCTGTATACATTTTGTTTCCTTTTCTTGTCTTGTTGCATTAGCAAGGACTTTCAGAAATGGAATGGTGAGAGAGGAAATCTTTGCCCTGTACCTGATCATAGTGGGAAAGCTTCAAGTTTCTCACCATTAAGTAGGATGTTAGTGATGGATTTTTTCATAGATAGTCCTTATCAAGTTGATAAAGTTCCCCTCTGTTCCTAATTTACTGAGAGTTTATCAGGAATGAGTGTTGGATTTTGTCAAATGTGTTTTCTGCATCTATTGATATGAACATGTGATTTTCTTTTTTAGTTTATTGATGTGATGGATTTCATTTATCGATTTTCAAATGTTGAACCAGCCTTGCATACCTGGAATAATTTACACGTGGTTGCAGTGTATAATTCTTCTTACACATTGCTGGATTTGATTTGCTAATATTTTATTGAGAATTTTTGCATCTGATAAGCCAATCTTAAAAATAAAAGTTAAGATAATAGGGTTCAAAATGGCAGCATAAAAAGAGCCTGAACTTACCTCCTCCCAAGGATACAATAAATATACAGCTATATAAGGATCATTTCACCTGAAAAGAATGTGAGAATTGACTTGAGATGTGGGGGCGAGCAGTCACAGCACTATCCCACCACCTTGCTGAAGCTAGGGAATGTCTGTGGTTGCAGCACACACACACACACACACACACACACACACACACACACACACACACACACACACCATTCCCTGGCTGGGACGAGCGAGTATGACAAGTTGCAGTATTATTCCTCTCCCAGCCTAAAGCCAACTCAACACTTCCCTGCCACCAGGCTGGGTCTTGCAAATATGAGCACTTTCAGCATTCTCCTACACCTGGCCTAAAGCTGACATGCACTCAGACAAGGCACTCTACTGCTGTGTTGCTGAAGCCTGCAACTGTATGCAGTCGTTTTCCCACTGCCTTTCTGAAAAAAGGGAACAAGCTCTGCACCATACACTCTCCAGCTTCCTAGCTAAAGTTGTTGGGCATGTACAATTCACAAAAGGGACAGCACTTGATTGCCTGGCCCTGTTGACCAAGAGGGCTGGCATTCCAGAGCTCCATGGGACTGTAACAATCAGAAAGACAGTTCTCAGCAGGCCACCAACACCAGGGTACTGCACAGACAGCAGACTGAAACACAATCTCAGTCTTCCTGTGAAAAAGGCCTATTTACTTAGTCTGGAACTTCACCATGAAGTAGAGGCTACAGGTTTCCCACACATCTAGAGGTTAAGGAGGTGCTCCCAGGGTACATAAGCAGGGAGACACCATCCTTGCCCACCCTCTTGGCCTCACTAATGCTCAACAAGGCTCCCTGGAGTGTAGCCTATACACTAGTCAGGAGCCCCAATTTTTGCAGCTGTTACCCAGAGGACAACTCCAGGTCTCCTGGTCTGGAAGCCAGCAGAGAATACAATTATGGCTCCACTGGACTGTATATATCTGCATACTTTAAAAGTACTGCCTAAGGGTCTGGCTTCCAATCAGACTGACACTTGTGTTAAATGAGATTCCTCCCCTTGGAACACTGAGAGGTCTCAGCACATCCTCAACATCAGGGGCATATCAAGAATAAATCAGGTGGTATAGACAACTGCAAAGATTTGTGAGACAACCAAGTGCTAGGACGAGGTTGAATGAGAAGGATCATCACCTACACTAGGTCACTCCTTCAAGAATGAGAGAGGTAGCAATATTGCCTAATACATGGAAATAAACATAGAGACCAAAGCAAAGTGAGGAAACAGAAAAAATATGTTCAAAATGAAAGAACAAGACAAAACCCTCAGAAATAGATCTTAATGATATGGGAATAAGTAATATAATTTATAAAGAATAAAAATGGGCTTCCCTGGTGGCACAGTGGTTGAGAATCCGCCTGCCAATGCAGGGGACATGGGTTTGAGCCCTGGTCCAGGAAGATCCCACATGCTGTGGAGCAACTAAGCCCGTGAGCCACAACTACTGAGCCTGCATTCTAGAGCCCATGCGCCACAACTACTGAAGCCTGTGCGCCTAGAATCTATGCTCCGCAACAAGAGAAGCCACCACAATGAGAAACCCACGCACCACAAAGAAGAGTAACCCCTGTATGTGGCAACTAGAGAAAGCCTGTGCACAGCAACGAAGACCCAACGCAGCCAAAAATAAATAGATAAAAATAATAATAATAATAAAAAAAGAAGTGGTGGCCCCTTAAAAAAAAAGAATTCAAAGTGATGGTCATAAAGATTCTCATTGAACTTGGAGAAGAATGGATGAACACAGTGAGAACTTGAAAAAAAAATTATAAAATATAAAAAAGAATCAATCAGAGGTGAAAAACACATAACTGAAATGAAAAATACACTAGAGGGAATCAATGGAAGGTTCGATAATACAGAAGAACAGACCAATGATCTGGAAGACAGGGTAGTGGAAATCACCCAATCAGAACATCAAAAAGAATACAGAATTCTGTGGAATGAGGATAGTTTAAGGGAACTTGGGGCAACCTCAGGCATACTAACATTTGAATTATAGGGACCTCCAGAAGGAAAAGAAAGAAAGGGGCAGAAAACTTCTCTGTAGAAATAACGGCTGAAAACTTCCCTAACCTGGGGAAAGAAACAGACATCCAAGTATGGAGAGTCCTAAACAAAATGAACCCAAAGAGATCCACACCAAGACACATTACAATTAAAATGTCAAAAGTTAAAAATAAAGAGAACTTTTAAAGCAACAAGTGTAAAACAACTAGTTACATATAAGTGAACTCCCTTAAGATTATCAGTGAATTTCTCAGCAGAAACTTTGGAGGCCAGGAAGAAGCGGCATGATACATTCAAAGTGATGAAAGGACAAAACTTACACCAAGACTACTCTATCCAGCAAGGTTATCATTCAGAATTGAAGGAGAAATAGTTTGCCAGACAAGCAAAAACTAAAGGAGTTCATCACCACTAAACCAGCCTTACAAGAAATGATAAAGGGACTTCTTTAAGCAGAATGGAAGAGTCCATAAATAGAAATAAGAAAATATGCAAAAGAAAAATCTTCTTGGTAAAAACAAGTATATAACAAAGCCACTTATGAAGCTAGAATGAAAGGTAAAAAACAAAAGTAGTAATATCAACTAAAAGTACAGTAAGTAGTTGAGGGATACACAAAATAAGAAGATGTAAAATAGGTTGTTAAAAATATTAAAAGGGGGAATAATTTAAAATATAGTGCTTTTAGAATGCATTTGAATTTAAGCAACTATGAACTTGAAATAATCTGCTTTATATACAGATTGTTATATATGAACCTCATGGTAACCAAAATCAAAAAACTTATAATAGATACACAAAAAATAAAGAGAAAGGAATCCAAATATAACACTAAAGAAAATCATCAAACCACAAGGGAAGAGAACAAGAGAAACAGAAAAGAACTGCAAAAAAAAAAAAAAAAAAAAAACCAACCAGAAAACAACGAACAAAACGGCAAAAAGTACATACCTCTCAAAAATTAACTTAAAGGTAAATGGACTAAATAATCCAACCAAAATACATGAAGTGGCTAAATGGATTAAAAAACAAGACCCATATATATGCTGCCTACAAGAGACTTACTTCAGATGTAAGGACACACACAGACTGAAAGTTAAAGGATGTAAAAAGATCTTCCATGTAAATGGAAACCAAAAGAAAGCTGGAGTAGCTATACTTACACAAAATAGACTTACAGACTGCAATAAGATACAAATTAGGTCATTAGATAATGATAAAGGAGTCAATCCAACAGGAGGATACACAGGCATACCTTATTTTATTGCCCTTTGTTTATTGTGTTTTACAGACATTGCATTTTTTTACAACTCAAAGCTTCATGACAACCCTGCACTGTCTGATGATGGTCAGCATTTTTTAGTACTTTTTTTTAAGATATAATGTTGTTGGACACAGTAGACTACAGTGTAGTGTAAACATGCCATTTATATGCACTGGAAAACCAAAAAATTCATGTGACTCACTTTATTGCAATATTCACTTTATTGAAGTGATCTGGAACCAAGCTCTCAGTATTTCCAAGGTATGCCTATAATAATTTTAGATATTTATGCACCCAACATAGGAGCACCTATATACAAAGAAATATTAATAGACCTAAAGGGAGAAGAAAAGGCAATACATAATTGTAGAGGGCTTTAATACCCCACTTTTATCAATGGATATATCATCCAAACAGAAAATCAACAAGGAAATATTGACCTTAAATGACAAGATGAATTTAACAAAATATACACAACATTCTATCCAAAAGAAACAGAATACACATTCTTCTCAAGAACACATGGAACATTCTCCAGGATACATCATATGTTAGGGCACAAAACTGGTCTTAATAAATTTAAGGGACTTCCCTGGTGGCACAGTGGTTAAAAATCCACCTGCCAATGCAGGGGCACAGGTTTGATCCTTGGTCCAGGAAGACCCCACATGCTGCGGAGAACCTAAGCCCATGTGCCACAAGTACTGAGCCTGCACATCACAACTACTGAAGCCTGCATGCCCTAGAGCCCGTGTGCCGCAACTATTGAGCCCACACACCACAACTACTGAAGCCCATGTGCCTAGAGCCCATGCTCTGCAACAAGAGAAGCCACTGCAATGAGAAGCCTGCGCACTGAAACAAAGAGTAGCCCCCTCTCGCCACAACTAGAAAAAGCCCATACGCAGCAATGAAGACCCAACATAGCCCAAAAAAATAGATAAATAAAAAATAAAATAAAATAACTTAAGAAAATAAATTTAAGAAAATTGAAATCATATCAAGCATCTTTTTGGACTATAGAAACTAGAAATCTATTAGAAGAAGAAAAGTGGAAAATTCACAAATAAGTGGAGATTAAACATGTTATTGAAAAACCAATGAATTGGTCAAAGAAAAATCAATAGAGAAATAAAAAATGCCTTGAGTCAATGAAAATGGAAATACAACATACCAAAACATATGGGCTACAGCAAAAGGAGTTGCAAGAGGGAAATCCATGGAGATAAATGCTTACATCATAAAACAATAAAAAGCTCAAATAAACAACCTAACTTTATACCTCAAGGAACTAGAAAAAAGAACAAATGAAGCCCAAAGTCAGTAGAAGGAAGGAAATAATAAAGATCAGAGTGGAAATAAATGAAATAGAGACTAAAAGGACAATCTAAAAAAATCAATAAAATTAAGAGCTCATTCCTTGAAAAGATAAATAAAATTGACAAAACTTTAGCTGCACTCACCAAGAAAAAAAGAGCAAGTCTCAAATAAATAAAATCAGAAATTATAGAGAAGATGTTACAATTGATACCACAGAAATACAAAGGATAATAAGAGACTACTATGAAGAATTATATACCAACAAATTGGACAACCTATAGGAAACTGATAAATTCCTAGAAACATACAACCTACCAAGACTGATTTAGGAAGAAACAGAAAATATAAATAGACCAACCACTCCCCAAAAATTAAAAGCCCTGGATAAGATGGCTTCAATGGTAAATTCTACCAAACATTTGAAGAATAAATACCAATACTTCTCAAACTCTTCTAAAATATAGAAAAGGGAGGGGGCAACACATCTAAATGCATTTTTTGAGACCAACATTACCTTAATCTCAAAATTAGACAAGGACACCAAGAAAAGAAAATTACAGTCCAACATTCCTGAGGGACACAGAATCAAAAATCCTCAAAAAAATATTTGCAAACAAAATTCAGCAACACAATAAAAGAATTGTAACCATAATCAAGTGGAATTTTTCCAGAGATTCAATAATGGTTCAACATCCACAAATCAAACAGTATGCCATACCACAGTAACAAAATGAGTGACAAAAATCATATGATCATCTCAAAAGACAGAAAAGACATTTGACAAATGTCAACATATATTTATGATAGAAACTCTCTCTCAACAAGGTGAGTATAGAGGGAATATATCACAACATAATAAAGGCCATAGAAGACAAGCCCATGGCTAACTTCATGCTCAGTGGTGAAAAACTGAAAGCATTTCCTCTAAGGTCAGAAACAAGACAAAGATGCCCACTCTCTTCACTTTTATTCAACATAATATTGGAAATCCTAACCACAGCAGTCAGACAAGGAAAAGAAATAAATGGAATCAATATTGAAAATGAATAAGTAGAATTGTCACTGTTTGCAGATGAAATGATACTACATATGGAAAATCTTAAAGACACCACCTAAAAGGGGTGGGATGAACTGGGAGATTGGGATTGACATATATACACTAATATGTATAAAATAGATAACTAATAAGAACCTGCTGTATAATACAGGGAACTCTACTCAGTGCTCTGTGGTGACCTAAATGAGAAAGAAATCCCAAACAAGGAGATATATGTATACATATAGCTGATTCACTTCACTGTACAGCAGAAACTAACACAACATTGTTAAGCAACTACACCCCAATTTTTAAAAAAAAAAAACACCTAAAATTTATTAGAACCAATTAATGAATTCAGTAAAGTTGCAGGATACACAATTAATACACAGAAGTCAGTTGCCTTTCTATACAATAATAATGAATTATCAGAAAGAGAAATTTTTAAAACAAGCCTTTTTACAACTGAATCAAAAAGAATTAAATACCTAGGAATAAATGTAACCAAGAAAGTAAAAGACTCATACTTGGAAAACGAATAGGTATTGATGAAAGAAACTGAAGATGATACAAATGGATGGAAAGATATACCATGTTCATGGGTTGGAAGAATTAATATTGTTAGGCAGAACACTCTATGACATAAATCACAGCAAGATCCTTTTTGACCCACCTCCTAGAGGAATGGAAATAAAAACAAAAATAAACAAATGGGACCTAATGAAACTTAAAAGCTTTTGCACAGCAAAGGAAACAATAAACAAGACGAAAAGACAACCCTCAGAATGGGAGAAAATATTTGCAAATGAAGCAACTGACAAAGGATTAAGCTCCAAAATTTACAAGCAGCTCATGTAGCTCAAGCAGCTCAATATCAAAAAAACAAACAACCCAATCCAAAAATGGGCAGAAGACCTAAATAGACATTTCTCCAAAGAAGATATACAGATTGCCAACAAACACATGAAAGAATGCTCAACATCATTAATCATTAGAGAAATGAAAATCAAAACTACAATGAGATATCATCTCACACCAGTCAGAATGGCCATCATCAAAAAATCTAGAAACAATAAATGCTGGAGAGGGTGTGGAGAAAAGGGAACACTCTTGCACTGTTGATGGGAATGTGAATTGATACAGCCACTATGGAGAACAGTATGGAGGTTCCATACAAAACTAAAAATAGAATTACTATACAACCCAGCAATCCCACTACTAGGCATATACCCTGAGAAAACCATAATTGAAAAAGAGTCATGTACCAAAATGTTCATTGCAGCACTATTTACAATAGCCAGGACATGGAAGCAACCTAAATGTCCATAAACAGATGAATGGATAAAGAAGATGTGGCACATATATACAATGGAATATTACTCAGCCATTAAAAGAAAGAAAATTGAGTTATTTGAAGTGAGGTGGATGGACCTAGAGTCTGTCATACAGAGTGAAGTAAGTCAGAAAGAGAAAAACAAATACCATATGCTAACACATATATATGGAACCTAAGGAAAAAAAAAAGGTCATGAAGAACCTAGGGGCAAGATGCGAATAAAGATGCAGACATACTAGAGAATGGACTTGAGGATATGAGAGAGTGGCATGGACATATATACACTACCAAATGTAAAATAGATAGCTAGTGGGAAGCAGCTGCATAGCACAGGGAGATCAGCTCGGTGCTTTGTGACCACCTAGAGGGGTGGGATAGGGAGGGTGGGAGGGAGGGATATGCAAGAGGGGAGAGATATGGGGATATATGTATATGTATAACTGATTCACTTTGTTATAAAGCAGAAACTAAGACACCATTGTAAAGCAATTATACTCCAATAAAGATGTTAAAAAAAACTTTCTGTTATAAACAAACAAACAAACAAATAAATAAATAAAGTGGCAGAGCCGGGGGTGGGGGGAAAGAATTAATATTGTTAAAATGACCATACTACCCAAGATGATCTATAGATTTGATGCAATCCTTATCAAAGTACCAATGAAATATTTCACTGAACTGGAACAAAGGATCCTACACTTTGTATGGCATCACACACACACTAAAACCCAAGTAGCCAAAACAGTCTGAGAAAGAAGAAAAAGCTGGAGGTATCACACTCCCTGATTTCAAACTATACTAAAAAGCTACACTAATCAAAACAGTATGGTACTGGCATGAAAACAGACACATATATCAATGTAACAGAATAAGGAGTCCAGAAATAAACCCACATTTATATGGTTAATTAATCTATGACAAAGGAGGCACAAATATGCAATATGAGAAAGACAGCTTCTTCAGTAAATGATGTTGGAAAAACTAAACAGCCATATGCCAAAAAAAAACAAACTGGACTACTTTTTCATACCATGTACAAAAGTAAACTCAAAATGGATTAAAGACTTAAATGTAACACCTGAAACCATAAAATTCATAGAAGAATCACAGGCAATACATTCTCTGACATTTATCTTAGCAACGTGTTTTTGGATAGGTCTCCTCAGGCAAGGGAAACAAAATGGGACTACATCAAAATAAAAAGCTTTTGCACAGTGAAAAAAATTATCAACAAAATGAAAAGGAAATGAGAGATTATATTTGCAAATGATATATCCAACAAGAGGTTAATATGCAAAATATGAAAAGAACTCATACAACTCAACATCAAAAAAACAAACCCAAGTAAAAAATGGGCATATGGGGCTTCCCTGGTGGCGCAGTGGTTGAGAATCTGCCTGCTAATGCAGGGGACACGGGTTCGAGCCCTAGTCTGGGAGGATCCCACATGCCATGGAGCACCTAGGCCCGTGAGCCACAACTACTGAGCCTGCGCGTCTGGAGCCTGTGCTCCAGAACAAGAGAGGCCACGATAGTGAGAGGCCCGTGCACTGCGATGAAGAGTGGCCCCCGCTTGCCACAACTAGAGAAAGCCCTCGCACAGAAACGAAGACCCAACACAGCAAAAATAAATTAATTAATTTTTTAAAAAATGGGCATAGGGCTCTTTTCGTGCCTAGTGCAGCCATGGCTCGTGGTCCCAAGAAGCACCTGAAGCATGTAGCAGCTCCAAAGCATTGAATGCTGGATAAACTGACTGGTGTGTTTACTCCTCGTACATCTACTGGTCCCCACAAGCTAAGGGAATGTCGCCCCCTAATCATTTTCCTAAGGAACAGACTTAAGTATGCCCTAATAGATGAAATAAAGAAGATCTGCATGCAGCGTTTCATTTGGATTGATGGCAAGGTCCGCACTGATATAACCTACTGCTGGTTTTATGGATGTCATCAGCATTGACAAGACTGGAGAGAATTTTCGTCTGATATATGGCACCAAGAGCCGCTTTGCTGTTCATTGTATTACACCTGAGGAGGCCAAGAATAAGTTGTGTAAAGTGAGAAAGATCTTTGTGGGGACAAAAGGAATCCCTCATCTGGTGACCCATTATGCTCCCACCATCCACTACCCTGATCCCCTCATCAAGGTGAATGACACCATTCAAATTGATTCGGAGACTGGCAAGATTACTGATTTCATCAAATTTGACACTGGTAACCTGTGCATGGTGACTGGAGGTGCTAACCTGGGAAGAATTGGTGTGATCACTAACCGGGAGAGACATCCTGGTTCTTTTGATGTAGTTCGTATGAAAGATGCCAGTGGCAACAGCTTTGCCACCTGGCTCTCCAACATTTTCGTTATTGGCAAAGGCAACAAACCATGGATCTCTCTTCCTCATAGAAAGGGTATCTGCCTTACCATTGCTGAGGAGAGAGACAAGAGACTGGTGGCCAAACACAGCAGTGGATAAAATGATCTCTAAGTGACATGATTGGAAAAGTCTTTGTACTTAAAGATAATACCACATTAAAAAAAATGGGCATAGGACCTAAATAGATATTTTTCCAAAGAAGACATACATATGGCCAACAGACACATGAAAAGATGCTCAACATCACTAATCATCAGAGAAATTCAAATCAAAATCACAATGAGACACCACCTCACACATGTCAGAATAGCTATTACCAAAAAGACAACAAAATACAAGTGTTGGTGAAGATGTGGAGAAAAGTGAACACTCCAGCACTGTTGGTGGAAATACAAGTTGGTGCAGCCAGTACGGAAAACAGTATGGAAGTTCCTTGAAATTTAAAAATAGAACTGTCATATAATTCAGCAATTCCACTTCAGGGGATTTACCCAAAGAAAACAAAAATACTAATTCAAAAAGTTATGTGCACTTCATGTTTATTGCAGCATTATTTACAATAGCCAAGATAGTAAAGCAACCTAGGTGTCCATCAATAGACAAATGGATAAAGAAGATATGGTATTGTATCTCAATAATTTTAAAAAAAATTTTAATACACTGAATTGGATTGAGTTGGATGGAAATGAAAATAAATCATATCAAAATTTGAAGAATAAAGCTAATGCAGTGCTAACATGGCTGTTTCCACATTTGTAATCAACCAGTGTAATCCATCACATCAACAGACTAAACAAGAAACATCATATAATCATATCAATTGATACAGAAAAGCCTTTGACAAAAATTCAACATCCATTCATGATAAAAAATAATGCTCAGAATAATAGTGATAGACAGAAATTTTCTTAATTTGACACAGAGAATGTAAAAAAGAAACTATAATGTTAAACAAAATGGTGAAAGACAATGTTTTCCCCTAAGATATGGAATAAGACAAGAATTCCACTTTCACCACTTCAACATTATACTGGAAGTTCTCACCAGTACAATGGGCAAGAAAACAAAATAAAAATCATACATACTGAAAATATAGAAATAAAACTGTCTAAATTTGCAGAAGGCAAAGTAATCTACATAGAAAATCCCAAGATATTCACATACACAAAACCTAGTACAAATAAGTGAGTTCAGCAAAGTAACAGTATACAAGAAAAACATACAGAAATCAAACATATTTCTATACGCTAGCAATGAACATGTGGAACCTAAAATTAAAAGCACAATCCCTATTACAATTGTTCAAAAAATTAAATAGATGTTAACCTAACAAAACACACACAATACTTGTATGCTGAAAACTACAAAACTGAAGAAAGAAATCAAAGACCTAATTATGTGGGGACATACCATGTTCAAGCTTTAGAAAGCCTATTATAGTAAAAATGTCAATTATCTCCAATTAATACACAGGGTTAATGGAATTCCTATCAAAACCCCAATGCCCAGAAAGATTTTTTAAATATTGAAAAGAAAATTTACATTTTTATATGAAAAGCTGGGAAATGAGATGTCCACAGGGTCCTTGAAAAGCTCCAATGTATTCCTGGGAATCAGAGTGCCACATGCATATGCAGGTCTGTGTTTATGACTAAGGTTGTGTGTACACTGGGGAAATACCTGAGAAAGCCTTAGGCTCTCACCTCTGCCTGTTAATGAGGCTCTGTGCTAGTAGGAAGTTAAGGTCAAGACAGAGTTGTAAACTGCCTGATGAACTGATAAAAGCATGTCACCAGTAAAAACACAGAGCCCCTCAGAAAAGACAAGGAGTGTTACTATTTCCAGATATTTAAAGAATCTCTGTTGGGGGCTTCCCTGCTGGCACAGTGGTTAAGAATCTGCCTGCCAATGCAGGGGACATGGGTTCGAGACCTGATCCAGGAAAATCCCACATGCCGTAGAGCAACTAAGTCCATGGGCCACAACTACTGAGCCTGCCCTCTAGAGCCCATAAGCCATAACTACTGAAGCTAGCATGCCTAGAGCCCATCCCCCGCAACGAGAAGCCACCACAATGAGAAGCCGAGGCACCGCAATGAAGAGTAGACCCCACTCGCTGCAAGTAGAGAAAGCCCGCGAGCAGCAACAAAGACCTAACTCAGCCAAAAATAAATAAATAAATTTATTTTTTTTTTAAAAAAGGAATCTCTTTTGGTCATTAGCTAACCACTTTGCTCACCAAGCAGAGACTTCAGTGCTCACACATGACAAAGAATACAGGCTTTACAAAATTAATTCAGAAAAGACACTAAATTAAAAAAAACAACAAAGAGCAAAAATAACAAAGCATGGGAAAATGGAAGAACCTGACTTCCAGAGTTGCCACATTTTAGATATACATACATATACACACACATATATGTTACTGAGGTAACACTGATTTATAACATTATATAAGTTTCATGTGTACAACATTATATTTCTAGTTCTGTATAGCCTACATGCTCACCACCAAAAATTTATTTTCCATCTGGCACCATACAGTTGAGCCCCCTTACCCATTTTGCACTACCCCCCCATACCACCCCCTCTGATAACCACTACTCTGTTTTCTATATCTATGTGTTTGTTTTTGTGTGGTTTGGTTTGTTCATTTATTTACACATTATAATATTGCAAATGTCCAGTTTTCAACAACAACAAAAAAATGAGGCATGCCAAAACCCAAGAAACTATGGTTCATATACAGGAAAAAAGCAATCAGTTGAAACTGTTCCTAGGGAAGCCCAGAGGGTAGACTTAAAGATAAATATATTAAATCAACTGTCTTAAATATGTTCAAAGAGCTTAAGGAAGTTATGTGAATAATGTCTAAATACATAAAGAATATCAATAAAGAGATAAAAATTAAACAAAGGAACAAAATTAAAATTCTGGAGCTGTAACGTTAAATACTGAAATACAAAATTCACTAGAGGGATTCAATAGTAGATTTTTGCAGGAATAAAAAAGAATCATCAAAAGAAGATCAATTAGAGTATCCAATCTGAAGAGCAGAAAGAAAAAAGAATGAAGAAAAATGATTCAGACCTAGGAGACCTGTGGGACAGTAATAAACATATCGACATGTGCATAATGGAAGTTTAAGCAAAAGGGGAGGGAAATGGAGAAAAAGAACATTTGAAAAAATAATAGGGGCTTCCCTGGTGGCACAGTGGTTAAGAATCCACCTGCCAATGCAAGGGACACAGGTTCGAGCCCTGGTCCAGGAAGATCCCACATGCCGTGGAGCAACTAAGCCCATGCGCCACAACTACTGAGCCTACACTCTAGAGCCTGCGAGCCACAACTACTGAGCCTGCATGCTACAACTACTGAAGCCCATGCACTTAGACCCTGTGCTCCACAACAAGAGAAGCCACTGCAATGAGAAGCCCACGCACCGCAATGAAGAGTAGCCTCCACTCGCCGCAACTAGAGAAAGCCCACATAGCAACAAAGATCCAACACAGCCAAAAATAAATTAAATAAATAATTTTTTTTAAAAATAGCTAAAACTTCACAAATTTAATCAAATACATGAATCCATACATCCAAGAACCTCAAGGAACTCCAATGAGTTAAATTCAGAGAGATCCACACCAAGACACATTATAATCACATCACTAAAAGATAAAGACAAGAAGAAAATCTTGAAAGCAATAGGAGATAAATGACTCATCATATATAAGGGATTCTCAATAAAAATTAACAGCCGATTTCTTATCAGATACAATGGTGATTACATGTTTAAAGTGCTGAGGGCCTGCGCTGGAACCCACACTGAGCTCTGTGCCCCCTAGCCTGCCACGGCGGCCCTGCACCCAGCTGTCACTGAGGCAGTGTGCCCCACATTCTCCGCTGTCCCAGCCGGCCAGCTCAGGTGTTGCCTGGCTTCCCTTTGCTCGCCCACTCTCTCCTGCACACCTGAGGCACTGCTGTCCCTTGGCCAAGAATGATGAAAGTCTCAGCCCTCCAAGCTCCCAGGACAGCACCACCGCTGCCGAAGGTGCCGGCCCCCCTGCCACCGCTGCCTCCACAGAACGCAAGATCACGAAAGTCACCCTGAAGACCCCGAAGAAGAAGGAGTACTTCACAGTGTCCAAGAATAGCTCCGCCCTGCAGTTCAAGGAAGAAATCTCTAAATGTTTCAAATCACATACCAACCAACTTGTGTTGATATTTTCTGGAAAAGTTTTAGAAGATCAAGATACTTTGAGTCAGCATGGAATTCACGATGTACTTATTGTTCACCTCGTCATCAAAACACAAAACAGACCTCAGGATCATTCAGCTCAGCAAAAAAACACCAGTAGAAGCAGTGCTACCACATCATCAGCTCCTAATAGTAACTCCACATTTGGTTCTGCAGCTAGCAACCTTTTTGGTTTAGGTGGCCTTAGAGGACTTGCAGGTCTGAGTAGCTTGGGTTTGAATACTACCAACTTCTTTGAACTACAAAGCCAGGTGCAGCAGCAACTTGTGTCCAATCCTGAAATAATGGTCCAGTTCATGGAGAATCCCTTTGTCCAGAGCATGCTTTCAAATCCTGACCTGAAGAGGCAGTTAATTATGGCCAATCCACAAATGCAGCAGTTGATACAGAGAAATCCAGAAATTAGTTATATGCTGAATAATCCAGATATTATGAGACACACATTGGAACTTGCCAAGAATACAGCAATGATGCAGGAAATAATGAGAAACCAGGACCGAGCCTTGACCAACCTAGGAAGCATCCCAGAGGATACTACAATACTTTATGGTGCATGTACCCAGATATTCAGGAACCAATGCTGAGTGCTGCACAAGAACAGTTTGGTGGTAATCCATTTTCTTCCTTAGTGAGCAATATATCCTCAGGTGAAGGTAGTTAACCTGCCCGTACAGAAAATAGAGATCGATTACCCAAAACGTGGGCTCCACAGGCTTCTCAGAATTCATCAGCTTCTGAGGGAGGCACTCAGAAGTGCCTAGGAGGCACTAGTGGTAGTGCTGTCAGTGGCACTGCTGGGCAGAGTTCTGTGCCAAATTTGGGGCCTGGAGTAAGAGCAAGTATGTTCAACACACCAGGAATGCAAAGCTTGTTGCAACAAATAACTGAAAACTCACAACTTATGCAAAATATGTTGTCTGCCCCCTACATGAGAAGCATGATGCAGTCACTAAGCCAGAACCCTGACCTTGCTGCACAGATGCAGACTGCTGATAAGTTATTGGCAATGTCAAACCCTAGAGCAATGCAGGCCTTGTTACAGATTCAGCAGGGTTTATGTCTGTAACAATAGGAAACATCAATGAAATTAAAAGCTGGTTCTTTGAAAAGATAAACAAAATTGATAAACCTTTAGCCAGACTCATCAAGAAAAAAAAAGAGAGGGCTCAAATCAAAATTAGAAATGAAAAAGGAGAAATTACAACAGACACCACAGAAAAACAAAGGATCATAAGAGACTACTATAAGCAACTATATGCCAATAAAATGGACAACCTAGAAGAAATGGACAAATTCTTAGAAAGGTACAATCTCCCAAGACTGAACCAGGAAGAAGTAGAAAATATGAACAGACCAATCACAAGTACTGAAATTGAAACTGATTTTAAAACTCCCAACAAACAAAAGTCCAGGACCAGATGGCTTCACAAGCAAATTCTATCAAACATTTTGAGAAGAGTTAACACCTATCTTCTGGAACTATTCCAAAAAAACTGCAGAGGAAGGAATACTCCCAAGCTCATTCTATGAGGTCGTCATCACCCTGATACCAAAAACAGACAAAGATACCACGGAAAAAGAGAATTACAGGCCAATATCACTGACGAACATAGACATAAAAATCCTCATCAAAATACTAGCAAACCGAATTCAACGATACATTAAAAGGATCAGACAACATGATCCAGTGGGATTTATCCCAGGGATGCAAGGATTTTTCAATATATGCAAATCAATCAGTGTGATACACCATATTAAAAAACCGAATACTAAAAACCATATATGATCATCTCAATAGATACAGAAAAAGATTTTGACAATATTCAACACCCATTTATGATAAAAACTGCAGAAAGTGGGCATAGAGAGAACACACCTCAACATAATAAAGGCCATATATGACAAAACTACAGCTAACATCATTCTCAATAGTGAAAAGCTGAAACCATTTCCACTAAGATGAGGAAGAAGACAAGGATGTCCACTCTCACCACTTTTATTCAACATAGTTTTGGAAGTTCTAGCGATGGCAATCAGAGAAGAAAAAGAAATAAAAGGAATTCAAATTGGAAAAGAAGAAGTAAAACTGTCACTGCTTGCAGATGACATGATACTATACATAGAAAATCCTAAAGATGCTATCAGAAAACTACAAGAGCTCATCAATGAATTTGGTAAAGTTGCAGGATACAAAATTAATACACAGAAATCTCTTGCATTCCTATACAATAACAGCAAAAGATCAGAAACAGAACTTAAAGAAACAATCCCATTTACCATTGCATCATAAAGAATAAAATACCTAGGAATAAACCTACCTAAGGAGACAAAAGACCTGTACTCTGAAAACTATAAGAAGCTGATAAAAGAAATCGAAGATGACACAAACAGATGGAAAGACTGTGTTCTTGGATTGGAAGAATCAATATTGTCAAAATGACTATATTACCCAAAGCAATCTACAGATTCAATGCAATCCCTATCAAATTACCAATGGCACTGTTCACAGAACTAGATGAAAAAATCTTAAAATTGGTATGGAGACACAAAAGACCCCATATAGCCAAAGCAATCTTGATCTGGAGGAATCCTGCTCCCTGACCTCAGACTATACTACAAAGCTACAGTCATCAAAAGAGTATGGTACTGGCACAAAAACAGAAATATAGATCAATGGAACAGGATAGAAAGCCCAAAAATAAACCCACACACCTATGGTCACCTAATCTAGGACAAAGGAGGCAAAAATATATAATGGAGAAAAGACAGCCTCTTCAATAAGTGGTGCTGGGAAAACTGGACAGCTACATGTAAAAGAATGAAATTAGAACACTTCCTAACACCATACACAAAAATAAATTCAAAATGAATTAAGGACTTAAGTCTAAGACCAGATACTATAAAACTCCTAGAGGAAAAACATAGGCTAGACACTCTTTGACATAAATTGCAGCAATATTTTTTTGGAATCATCTCCTAGAGTAATGGAAACAAAAACAAAAATAAACAAATGAGACCTAATTAAACTTAAAAGCTTTTGCACAGCAAAGGAAACCATAAACAAAGCAAAAAGACAACATATGGAATGGGAGAAAATATTTGAAAACAATGCAACCAGCAAGGGATTAATCTTTAAAATATACAAACAGTTCATACAGCTTAATACAAAAAAAACAAACAATCCAATCAAAAAATGGGCAGAAAACCTAAATAGATATTTCTCAAAAAAAGACACACAGATGGCCAAGAAGCACATGAAAAGATGCTCAACATCGCTAATTATTAGAGAAAAGCAAATCAAAACCACAATGAGGTATCACCTCACACCAGTCAGAATGGCCATCATCAAAAAGTCTACAAACAATAAATGCTGGAGAGGGTGTGGGGAAAAGGGAACCCTCCTACACTGTTGGCGGGAATGTAACTTGGTGCAGCCACTATGGAGGACAGTATGGAAGTTCCTTAAAACACTAAAAATAGAGCTACCACATGATCCAGCAATCCCACTCCAGGGCATATTCCCAGAGAAAACCATAATTTGAAAAGATACATACACCCCAATATTCATTGCAGCATATTCACAATAGTCAAAACATGGAAGCAACCTAAATGTCCCTCGACAGACGAATGGATAATGAAGATGTGGTACATATATACAATGGAATATTACTTAGCCATAAAAAAGAACAAAATAATGCCATTTGCAGCAACATGGATGGACTTAGAGATTATCATACTAAGTGAAGTAAGTCAGACAGAGAAAGACAAATATTATGATATCATTTGTATGTGGAATCTTAAAAAATTATACAAATTAACATATGTACAAAACAGAAACAGACTCACAGGCTTAGGAAACAAACTTATGGTTACCAAAGGGGAAAGGTGGGGAGAAGTGATCAATGAGGAATTTGGGATTAACAGATACACACTACTGTATATAAAAGAGATAACCAACAAGGATCTAGTGTATAGCACAGGGATTTCTGCTCAGTGTTCTGTAATAACATAAATGGGAAAACAATCTGAAAAAGAATAGATATATGTATATGCATAACTGAATCACTTTGCTGTACACCTGAAACTAACATCACATTGTAAGTCAACTATACTCCGATATAAAATGAAAATTGAAAGAAAATACAACGAGATATCACCTCACATCTGTCAGATGGCTATCATCAAAAAGAACACAAATAACAAATGTTGGCGAGGATGTGGAGAAAAGGGAACCCTCATACACTGTTGGTGGGGATGTAAATTGGTGCAGCCACTGTGGAAAACAGTATAGAGGTTTCTCAAAAAACTAAAAATAGAACTACCAAGTGACCCAGCAATTCTACTTCTGGGTATTTATCCAAAAAATACGAAAGCATTAATTTGAAATCATACATGCACCCCAATGTTCATAGCAGTATTATTTACAATTGCCAAGATATGGAAGCAATCTAAGTGTCCATCAGCAGATGAATGGATAAAGGTGTGATATATATATGCAATGGAATACTGCTCAGCCATAAAAAAAGAATGAAATTTTGCCATTTGCATGGATGGACTTGGAGGGTATTATGCTAAGTGAAATAAGTCAGACAGAGAAAGACAAATACTGTATGATAACATTTATATGTGGAATCTAAAAAATAATAAAAAGAAACTAGTGAACATAACAAAAAAGAAACAGACTCACAGATATAGAGAACAAATTAGTGGTTACCAGTGGGGAGAGGGAAGAGGAGAGGGGCAAAAGAAGGGTGGGGGATTAAGAGGTACAAAGTACTATGTATAAAATAAATAAGCTACAAGGATATATAGTACAACACAGGGAATATAGCCAATATTTTATAATAACTATAAATAGATTATAAGCTTTAAAAATTGTGAATCACTATGTTGTACACCTGAAAATTACATAATAATATACATCAACTACACCTTAATTTTTTAAATTTCTTATGCAAAAGTAAAAAAAAAAAGATGTACAATCCTTATTTCCAGAACCTTTGAACATGTTACTTTACGTGGTTAAAGGGACTTCCCAGATGTCCTTAAGGATTTTGAGATGTGGAGATTATCCTGGATTATGCTAGTGCATTCAGTGTAATCACAAGAGTCCTTATAAGTGGAAGGCAGGAGGATTAGAGTGAGATAGAGAAGATACTACATTGCTGCTTTGAAGATGGGGGAAGGGGACATGACCTTAGTAATCTAAGCAGCCTTTAGAAGCTGGAAATAGCAAGGAAATGGATTTTCCCCTAGAATCTCTGGAGGGAGTGTGACCCTGCCAACACTTCTATTTTGGCCCAGTGAAAGTCATGACCAACTGGGATTTATTCACATGATTGAAGGTTTGATTTGACATTAGAAAGCCAATCAATGTAATTCACCATAAAAACAAACTGAAAAAGAAAAACAATGTGATTATCTCAATCAATGTATAAAAACAATTGAGAAAATCCAAAATCCATTCCTAAAATAAAACAAAACAAAACAAAAAACCTTGTATCTCATACTGGTAAAGGGAAATACAAAAAAATCTACAGCTAACATACTTAATGGTTAAAGACAGAATGTTTACCCCTATGATCAGGAAAAAGCCAGGGATCCCCAAACACACCATTCTTATTCAATGTAGTACTGGAAGTTCCAGCCACCACAATAAGGCAAGAAAAGAAAATAGAGGTATGCATATTAGAAATGAAGAAGTAGCACAGCAAAGGAAACCATAAACAAAATGAAAAGACAGCCCACAGAACAGGAGAAAATATTTGCAAACTATGCTACTGACCAGTGATTAATTTCCAAAATATACAAACAGCTCATACAGCTTAATAGCAAGAAACAAATGATCGAGTCAAAAAATGGGCAGAAGATCTAAGTAGACAGTTCTCCAAAGACATACAGATGAGCAAAAAACACATGAAAAGATGCTCAACATCACTAATTGTTAGAGAAATGCAAGTCAAAACTACAATGAGGTATCCCCTCACACCAGTCAGAATGGCCATCTTCAAAAAGCCTACAAACAAATAAATGCTGGAGAGGGTGTGGAGAAAAGGGAACCCTCCTATACACTTGGTGGGAATGTAAATTGGTACAGCCACTATGGAGAACATTATGGAGGTTCCTTAAAAATCTAAAACTAGAGTTACCATATGATCCTGCAATCCCACTCCTGGGCATATATCAAGAGAAAAACATGGTTCGAAAGGATTCACACCCCATTGTTCATTGCAGTGCTGTTTACAATAGCTAAGATGTGGAAGAAACCTAATGTCCATCGACAGAGGAATGAATAAAGAAGATGTGGTACATATCTACAATGGAATATTACTCAGCCATAAAAAAGAATGAAATAATGCCATTTGCAGCGACATGGATGGACCTAGAGATTATCATACTAAGTGTAGTAAGTCAGACAAAGACAAATATCATATGATATTGCTTATATGTGGATTCTAAAAAATAAATGATACAAATGAACTTATTTAAAAAACAGGAACAAACTCACATATTTAGAGAACGAACTTATGGTTACCAGAGGGGAAGGGTGGGTAGGGGATAGATTGGGAGTTTGGGATTAACATGTACACACTGATATATTTAAAATAGATTACCAACAAGGACCTACTGTATAGCACAGTGAAGGTTGCTCAATATTCTGTAATAACCTAAATGGGAAAAGAATTTGAAAAAGGATACATGGATATATCTAACTGAATCACTTTGTTGTACACCTGAAACTAACACAACATTGTTAATCAACTATGCTCCAATATAAAATAAAAAATTTTTAAATACAAATTTTAAAAAATGGGCAGAAGATCTAAGTAGACATTTCTCCAAAGACATACAGATGGGCAAAAAGCACTTGAAAAGATGCTCAACATCACTAATTATTAGAGAAATGAAAATCAAAACCACAATGAGGTATCACCTCACACCAGTCAGAATAGCCATCATCAAAAAGTCTACAAACAATAAACGCTGGAGAGGGTGGAGAAAAAGGAACCCTCCTACACTCTTGGTGGGAACGTAAATTGGTACAGCCACTATGGAGAGTAATATGGAAGTTCCTTAAAAGATTAAAAATAGAGTTACCATATGATCCTGCAATCCCACTCCTGGGCATATATCTGGCGAAAATTCTAACTCGAAAAGATACATGCACCCCTATGTTCACTGTAGCACTATTTACAATAACCAAGACGTGGAAGTAATGTAAATGTGTATCAACAGATGAATGGATAAAGAAGATGTGGTATATATATACAATGGAATATTACTCCACCATTAAAAGAATAAAATAGGGACTTCCCTGGTGGCGCAGTGGTTAAGAATCTGCCTGCCAATGCAGGGGACACGGGTTCAATGCCTGGTCCGGGAAGATCCCACATACCGCGGAGCAACTAAGCCTGTGTGCCACAACTACTGAGCCTGCGCTCTAGAGCCTGTGAGCCACAACTACTGAGCCTGTGTGCCACAACTACTGAAGCCCATGCACCTAAAGCCCATGCTCAGCAACAAGAGAAGCCACCGCAATGAGAAGCCTGCACACTGCAACGAAGAGTAGCCCCCACTCACCACAACTAGAGAAAGCCCATGCGCAGCAACGAAGACCCAATGCAGCCAAATAAATAAATACATAAATATTTTTTTTAAAAAAAGAATAAAATAATGCCATTTGCAGCAACATGGATGGACCTAGAGATTATTATATTAAGTGAAGTAAGTCAGTCAGAGTAAGACAAATATCATGTGCTATCAGTTATCTGTGGAATCTAAAGAAATCATACAAACAAACTTATTTACCAAACAGAAATAGATGTAGAAAACACACTTATGGTTACCAGAGGGGATAGCGGGACGGGGGAGATAAATTAGGAGTTTGGGATTAACATATACACAGTACTATATAACATAGGTAAACAACAAGGACCTACTGTATAGCACAGGGAACTATGTTCAGTACCTTGTAATAACCTACGATGGAACAGAATCTGAAAAAGAATATATATATATATTACATATATATATAATATATGTATAACTGAATCACTTTGCTGTACACCTGAAACTAACACAACATTGTAAATTAACTGTATTTAAATTTTTTAAAAAAGAAAAGAAAACCTTAAAAAAATCTTGAAGATAGGAACAAATTTAAAAAGAGAACAAAAAAGAAAAAAACAATCTTTATTCACAGAGAACACGATTATCTACGTAGAAAGTATAATGAAATCTAGAAAAAAGCTACTAGAACTAAGTAGGTTTAGCAAGGTTTCAGGATATAATATCTATATACAGAAACCAATTGTATATGTATATACATTTTTGGCCATGCCGTGAGGCATGTGGTATCTTAGTTCCCCAACCAGGGATTGAACCCGTGTCCTCTCTGCATTGGGAGTGCACAGTCTTAACCACTGGACCGCCAGGGAAGTCCCACAATTGTATCTTTATATACTAACAGTGAATGACTGGAAATTCACTGCTACAATTGTATTTTTATATACTAGCCGTGAATGACTGGGAATTGAAAATTTTTAAATACCATTTATAATAGCATCCAAAAATATGAAATAAGTGGGGATAAATCTGAAAAAATGTGATAGACCTGTACACTGAAAACTACAAAAAATATTGCTGAGAAAAATTAAAGGCCTAAATAAATGGAGGAATACATCTTGTTCATGAGCCAAAGACTCAATATTGTTAAGAGCTCAATTCTTCCCCCACATTAATCTATAGATTCAATGCAATTCCAACCAAATCCCAGCAGACTCTTTTGTAGAAATAGACAAGCTGATTCTAAAATTCATGTGGAAATGCAAAAGACCCCCAAAGAGCCAAAACAATCCTGAAAAAGAACAAAATTGAAGGCCTAAGACTATCTGATCTCCCAAATTATTATACAGCTACAGTAATCAAAACAGTGTAATACTGGCATAAAGGTAGACAAATACATCAATGGAACATAACAGAGGGTCCAGAAATAAACCCACGCATATACAGACAATTGATTTTTGACAAAAGTACAAAAGCAATGCAATGGAGAAAGGATAGCCTTCTCAGCACACACTGCTAGAACAACTGGGTAACTATATGCTAAAAAAAAAAAAAAAAAAAATGAACGTGGTGCCATACCTTCTGCCATATACAAAAATTAACCCCAAATGGTTCATGGACCTAAATGTAAAGCCTAAAACTATAAAACTCATAAAAGGAAACATAGGAGAAAACCTTTGTAATCTTATGTTAGACGAAGATTCCTTAGATATGACACCAAAAGCATATTCCATAGAAGAATAAAATAACATTCATCAAAGGGAAGGGGGGATGGGATGAACTGGGGGCTTGGGATTCACATATATACACTACCATGTATAAAATAGATAACTAATGAGAACCTACTGTATAGCACAGGGAACTCTATTCAATGTTCTGTGGTGAACTAAATGGGAAGGAAATCTAAAAAAGAGTGGATATATGTATACATATAACTGATTCACTTTGCTGTACCTCAGAAACTAACACAACATTGTAAAGCAACTATACGCCAATAAAAAATTTTAAGCTTCATCAAAATTTAAAATGTCTTCTCTTCAAAAGACACTGTTTAGATAAAGAATAGAGTTGAGAAAATTGGATATCCACATGCAAAAGAATGAAGTTGGACCCTTTCCTTATACCATATATAAAAACTCAAAATAGATCAAAGATCTAAATGTAAGAGAGAAAACTACAAAACTCTTAGAAATAAACATAGGCAGAAAGCTTCATGACATTGGATTTGGCAATGATTTTTTGTGTATGATACCAAAAGTACAGGCAACAAAAGAAAAAACTGAACTATATCCAAATTTAAAACTATGCATTGAAGGACACAATCAACAGAATGAAAAGGCAATCCAGGAGATGGGAGTAAATATTTGCAAATCATATCTGATAAGGAGTTAATATGCAGAATATATAAAGAACTTCTACAACTCAATAAAAAAAATTTTTAATGGGTGAAGAAGATATACAGATGACCAATAAGCACAAGAAAAGATGCTCAACATCACTAATCATTAGGTAAATGCAAATCAAAATCACGTATCACTTCACACCCTTTAGGATGATGAAAGAAAAAGAAGGAAGGGAGGGAAGGAGGGAGGAAAGGAAGGGAAAGAAAGAGAAAGGAAGAAAAGAAAAAGTGTTGGTGAGGATGTGGGGAAACTGGAATCCTAGAGCACTGTTGTTGGGAACATAAGATGGTGCAGTCTCTACAGAAAATCGTATGGCAGCTCCTCAAAAAATTAAAAATGAGTTACCATATGATCCAGCAATCCCATTCTTGGGTACATACCCTAAAGAATTAAAAGCAGGGACTCAAATAGGTATTTGTTTACCCATACTTAAAGCAGCATTATTCACAACAGCTAAAAGGTAAAAGCAACCCAAGTGTCCATCAATGGGTAAATGGATAAACAAAATATGGTGTACACTACAATGGAATATTATTTAGCCTTCAAAAGGAAATTCTGCCACATGCTACAACATGTATGAACCTTGAAGACATTATGCTCAGTGAAATAAGCTAGTCACAAAAGGATAGATACTGTATGATTCCACTTACATGAGGTACACCAAGAGTAATCAAATTCAGAGGCAGAAAGTAGAATGGTGGTTGTCAGGGGCTGGGGGGAGGATGAATTAGTGTTTAGATGGTAGACTTTCAGTTATGCAAGATGAAAAGAGTTCTGAAGATGGATTGTGGTGATGGTTTCACAAATGTGAATGTATTTAATGCCACTCTATACTTAAAAATTGTTAAGATGGTAAATTTTATATGTATTTTACCACAATATTTTTTAAAATTTTAAATGTTTTAAAAGCTTTTTCAGGGGACTTCCCTGATAGTCCAGTGGTTAAGACTCCGGGCTTCCACTGCAGGGGGCACGGGTTCAATCTCTGGTTGGGGAGCTAAGATCCCGCATGCTGTGTGGCCATAAATGAAAAGCTTTATCAGAATGAAAAAAGACACTTTTTAAAGAATGAAAAGACAAGCCACAGACTGGGGAAAAATGTTACAAAACATACATATATCTGATAAAGAATTTTTATCCAATTATATGTAGAATTCTCAAAACTCAACCATAAAATGAGCAACCCAATACAAAATGTGCAAGAGTTGAACATTTTACCAAAGAAGATATTTGGATGGCACATGAAAATACTCTCAAATCATTAGTCAGTAGAAAAATGCAAATCAAAACTACAATGAGATACCACTACATCCTACTAGATTAGCTAATGTCAAAAAACTGACAATGCCAGCTGCTGAAAAAGGTGTGGAGAATTTTCACACACTGATGGGAATGCCAAATGGTAGAGCTACTTTGAGAAAGTTTAGCAGTTTCTGAGACTGTTAAACATATACTTACCATATATCCCAGCAAACCAACTCTAAGTATTTAAAGAAATGAAAACACAAAAAAATCCATGCAAATGTTTACAGCAGGTTTATTTGTAATCACCCAAACCTGGAAACAACCCAATGTCCCTTCAACTGGGGAATGGATAAACTAATGGTGGTACATCCATACAATGGAGTGTAACTCAGATAAGGCACTATTGATAAACCCAATAATGTAGATGAATCTCAAATGTGCTTAGAGAAAGAAGCCAGTCTCAAAAGGCTACATATTGTATAATTCCATCTATATGACATTCTCCAAAAGATAAAACTATAGGGACAAAAAACAAATCAGGGTTGCCAGGAGTTAAGAGGTAGGGAGGTTTTTACTATAAAGTAGCAGGGATGAATTTGATGGGGGAGAGCAGAGGGTAATGGAACTGTTCTATACCTTGATTGTGTTGGTTACACAACTCTATGCATTTGTCAAAGCTTATAGAACTGTACACCAGAGGTTATCTTATTCTAAGTACACCAAAGGTTATTTTATTCTATGCCTATAGGCATAAAATAAGCCTACATGCTGTATGATTCTTTTTACGTGACATTCACACGAAGGCAAAACTATATGGACAGAAAAAAGATCGGGGGCTCCCAGAATCTGAGGGTGGGGGTAGGGGTTGACTACAAAGAGTTCCGGAGAGTTTTGGAGGTGATGTAAACTATACCTTGATAGTGATGGTAGTTCACTACTGTATACATTTGTCCAAACTCACAGAACTTATACTATAAAGGGTGAACTTTATTGTATATAAATTATACTTTAAAAAAAAAAGCAAGAGGGAAAAGACTCGAAAAATAGCATTGTAAGAAACTTGTGATAGGGCTTCCCTGGTGGCGCAGTGGTTAAGAATCCGCCTGCCAATGCAGGGGACACGGGTTCGAGCCCTGTTCCAGGAAGATCCCACATGCCGCGGAGCAACTAAGCCTGTGTGCCGCAACTACTGAGCCTGCGCTCTAGAGCCCGTGGGCCATAACTACTGAGCCTGCATGCCACAACCACTGAAGCGCGTGTACCTGCAGCCCGTGCTCTTCAACGAGAAGCCACTGCAATGAGAAGTCCACACACCACAACAAAGAGTAGCCCCCACTCACCGCAGCTAGAGAAAGCCCACACGCAGCAACAAAGACCCAACTCAGCCATAAGTAAATAAATAAATGATTTTTTTTAAAAAAACTTGATATGCTGTAGAAAATCTGGAATCCCAAATTCTTATCCTGACATGACTACTTTAGTCCTTCTGTTTGACTTGGGCCAAATTTTGTTCCCATGATGTTTCTTACTCAACGAGATACCTCTTATTCCTAGTATTTAGTTACCAGTATCTCTTAGGAGTACTAGAAAATATTTTTAAAGTTAAATTATGAATTGCCATATGGTTATGAAGCGGCATTAGCTGTCCTGGTATGCAATTTTTCATTGTAGCACTATTATCTATCAGGAGACTTTGATAGGATACTGTGAAGTAAGTTGGACCCCATTAAAGAGTATTTGGAGTGGCATTTTGTCAAGGCCCTATTTTTTAAAGCCAAAAAAAAGAGAGAATGTATTTAAAAGACTTGATAACAGAGGCTGGCACACCATAGGTGCTTAATGTTAAGAAGGCAGTACAATGCAGAGGAAAGGGACTGCATAACGTTTTTATCACACCTGGGTTCCAATCCTGGCACCACCACTTAGTATGTTGTCTTGGGTACTTCCTGACAACTTTGAGCCTACTTATCTTTCATACGGGGAGACTAACCTCTTATTGGCAGAGCTGTATTCAAGGCTAAAGGAGGTAACAGGTTTCCAGGGTCTGGTACAGTTTGTGTTCAAGCAGTATGTAATTCTCTCCTCTGGCTGCCCCAGAATGCAGAAGTGGTCTGCACTTCCCTGCCAACCATCCTGCAACCAAGGGCCTATCAGGCCATCACACGGTTCCAGTCTCAGGATTTGAATAGGGTGACAGCAAGAGAGGCAAGCCTAAGATGTGGCTGTGGATCCACAGATGATGTGGAAGTTTGGGGTGGGGGGCAAAGCCTGCAATCTAACACCCATCCCCTTCAAACATGTCCAGTCTCAGGTAGACTGCTGGGAACTGAGGTCCTATGCATAACCCAAACAACCCCTGGTAAAGTAAGATTCTGTGTTTCTGTTGCCATCATTTACCCTAGTCCCTTTCTGAGGGGCCCTGACACTGCCTGGGCCTTTGTCTGATGGAGTATGCTCCCCAGAAGAGGTGGCTAATATTTTTATGGGGTATAATGTCTTCTAGACACCAGAAAAGGAGTTTGCTGGTGTACCCCTGATATAGCAGCTCTTGAGGATGCAGCCTATGAATAGATGATACCAGAACTCTTTTGAATCATGGAATTCAAATGCTGGTGTTGGGTGAGACATAGTCACACAATGACGGGTCCCAGCCAGAGTGCTTCAGTTCAAGCGATTCCAACTCACAGTCTGCCCAGAAATGCCCCACAGCAGCAACCTACCAAGAGGTACCTTATTTTCCCTTTGTGTGAACAGGCAGTGCTTACCTCACCTCAGCACCAGTCAGGCTTGTGTGTTGTCTTTCGTCGATTCTATCCCTAGACCCTTCCAGAGACTCAGAAGGCTCATCACTGTTCCCCCTACTCCTGCTGCCACCCAAGCGAGGATCTGTGGGCTTGGGTGGGAGGAAGATGTGTGACCTGCAGCCCATTGCAGGGATGTCTTGCTGCTGAGCTCTGTTGTGGACTGGTAAAGAAATCATCACCCCCACCACCACCGAGGAAGCCCCAGATCTACAAGCAGCCTAGCCTCCAGTTGCATGTTTAGCTCTCCAAGAGGGTTTTGTGAGGGGTCGGCCCTCCAACCAGCCCAACCTATAAGGTGGGGGATAAATTGTTAGCATAAGGGATCTGCTGATAATTTTTTTTTATTTCTCTTGAAAACAGAGTACGGATTAAATAAGGGTATTCGGTTTGTCAGTTTCAGACACTTGGGACTTTTTTTCCCTGGAGAATGGAGGGAAGGGGGGTTGGGGGAAGGGGCTCTTTTAATATGTAGGTGCTTCAGGGAGAAGCAAACCATTTCATCTGTTATTTCCACCAGAACTGATGCTTGGAGTGGGGAAAGGAGGTGAGATCAGTCACCAGCACTGTCATCAGCGTTGCCAGAGAGGTCAAGGGCGGACATCATGGAAGCAGACAGCTTGCTGGCGAGTTTATCTGAAGATGGAGAAAAATGGGCAGTCACTTGGTGGCTGGCTTGCCAACAGGAGGCCTGCAGGAGCTAGCCTACATTTACCTTGGTCTGCACCAAACTCCCAAACTGGCTCCCTAACCGCCCCCTCCCCACCCAACACTAAACAAAACAACTGGTGAGCTACTGGCAGCCACTGCTCAGCCTCACAGGAAGACCCATTTGTCTACCTATGAAATGATCACCCCAAAATAGCTTGTATCTCAGAGTGTCAGACTACTGAGCTTCAAGTATTTTTATCTCTTCCTAGTATCAAAACAGCTGTTTTCTTTTACTGTGATGAACTTATTAGCACTCTGCCATGACCCTCAAAGCTCTCACTGCAAAGGGGCAGGATGGCAGTAGGGGCTTTGAGCCTGAATGCTCACCTCCATCCTCCAGGCACACCCTATTGTTCCTCAGGATTCCCCTCAGACATCACCTCCTCCTGGAAGCCTTCTCTGATCACCCCTACCCCACCACGACCTCCAGGCTGGGTTAGGTTCCCTCACTGTGCTTTCTATGTCTTCACAGTGATCACGTTGTGTTGCCAATGTCTGTTTTCTTGTCTCCTCCCCACTCCCCAATAAGACCAGCAGTTCAAGGGCAATTCATCTCTGTATTCCCAGGACTCAGCGTGGAACCAGGCCAAGAGCGAACGGCTATGAACATAGTCTAGTTCAAAGAACAGGGCTCATGCGATCAGTCAAATCTAGGTTTGCATTTTGGCCCCATCAAATACCTTGAGTGTGTCACTTAATGTCTCTGGGCCCCAGTTTCCTCACTTACCAAATGAGAATAAGACTTTTGCAATGAGTTAGTGAAAATTAGTATAGCATGAAGACCTAAATGGACCAGCCATACAACAGACCACCATTCAAATGAAGGGAGAAGTTCTTTTGTGAATTGATGGGGAAATATCTATAATATATATTGAGTGGAAAAATGATGTGGCACAACTATATGTTCAGGAGACTAGCCTCTGTCTACAAAAAGAGAACAAAGAATATACAGATATTTGCCTGTGTACCTATCTCAGGAATGAGATACAAGAAATTAACTGGTTGCCTCTGGAGGGATGCCTGGAAGACTGGGGGACTGGAAGGAGACATTTTATTGTATATTCTTTTGTACCCTTTGGATTTTGAGTATATCGCCTGTTGATAAAGTAAACATATATAGCCCGAAAGCTTCTTAACACATAGAAAGCAGGTGATAAATAAATGGTGGGTATTTGATACATAAAACTAGGCCAGGGCTTCCCTGGTGGCACAGCGGTTGAGAGTCCACCTGCCGATGCAGGGGACACGGGTTCGTGCCCCAGTCTGGGAAGATCCCACATGCCGCGGAGCGGCTGGGCCCGTGAGCCATGGCTGCTGAGCCTGCGCGTAGCGAGCCTGTGCTCTGCAACGGGAGAGGCTACAACAGTGAGAGGCCCGCGTACCGCAAAAAAAAAAAAAAACTAGGCCAGTGGTTCTCCAAGTGTGGTCCCCAGAGGAGCAACATCACCACTAACTGGCAACCAGTTAGAAACACAAATTCTCAGCGCCCTGCCACCCACCCACCCAAGGTCCAATTACTCAATTAGAAACTCTGAGGGTGGGTCCCAGAAACCTGTGTTTTAATAAGCCCTCCAGGCAATTCTAATACAAGCTGAAGTTTGAGAACCACTGTGCTAGCAGGTAAGCCTCCTAACCCATCCCTGCCCCCTAACCCTGGCCTGTGGCTGGACACAGAGAGATGCTCATTCAGGAGCCCCTAATTAAGGCCTCAGGTAGGTTCTTTTTGGAGCACAGGGGGGTGGTCAGGTACCCCTACCTGTACGCTTCTGGAGCTTCTTCTTATTCTTCAGGGCAGATGTCAGAGCCTGGCCCTGCTGCAGGGGGTCTGTCTCCATGATCCTCTGTAGCATCGGGCGGCGGTCCACTGGGCAGACATCCACTGAGCTGTTGTTCCTGGGGTGAAGGTCCACATTGCGCTTAGCCCACCCCATCTGATGACGGTTTGGATTGGTGCAATACCCAGTGAGATCTCCAATCTGGGGAAAGAGAGGACAACAGTGAGGTCTGGGCCCCCAGAGTACCTCCAAAGACTTCTGCAGAGGAGGCAGGGACAGGCTTGCATAAGAACAGGAGCCTTGGAGCCACACAGAACTAATAAGCTTCAAGTCTGGCTCCACCACAGACTAGCAGGTGCTTCGTTATCCTTTCAGCCACAATTTGCTCATCTGTCAAATAAGGGTGGACAGTAGGTAGCTTGCATGGCTTTTACAAGAATAAAATGAAAAAGCAGAATTACTTGTCAATGACAATTGGTATTACAATGATTCTTTGTTCAAGTGACCCTTCAAGGTCTTACTCAATTTAACAAATATGTTCTGACACCTATTTTGTGCCTAGCTCTGTATCGGGAAATGTTGGAAAAATGGCTCGGATACAGTCCCACCTTCGGGAAGCAACCAGGCTAAAGAGGAAAAAACCCAACCACACCACAAGTTAGAATGTGGTAAGTGCCCACCAAAGAAATGCAGCATAAGTGACAGAGGCTGAGGGGATGGTGGTGGTCAACATACTTCTGCTGATGGGAGGGTCATTCCTGACTGAACACTGGAAAAGCAGAGAGCATACCTGGGCACCCAAAAGGGTGTCTATGTGGCTGTAATAGAAGGTACATGTGGTCAGTAAAAGGTAATATTGACAGGAAGCTCACTATGTGCCAAGTACCTTTCTAAGCATATACATATATGTGTGTGTTATACATATACATACATATGTATATGTATACATGTACTCACACACACCTGTGTATTAACTCATTTAATCCTTGCAACAATGTCTTTGACAAACAAGGCACGTAACGTCACACAGCTAGTAAGCAGTAGAATAAATGAGAACCCAAGCAGTCAGGATTCTGTATGTATGACTACCTGCTACACTACAGTGGATAAAAGGCAAGGCTACCACACTGTACAACTGTGGGGTTGCAGGGGTGGGAGGGGGCACCATTTACAATATAGCACACCTAAATGGAGTTGTGCAATGGAGTGGCCCTACTCAGGGCCCTGAACCTGAGCCTAGAATTTGCAGTATGGAGTAGGGAACTACTGCTGGTCCTTGAGGAAAAATGGTATGTTCTGGGGCTTATGGGCTCAGTGAGCAATATCAGGGGATGGCCTTAAACTCACAACTTTAAACTGATTTTCCTATAAGCACTGGCGGGACTTTCAAAACTATGTGAAGATGGGAATGGCATGATTCCTACCACTGCCCTAACGCAGGCCTCATCATCTCTTACAGAGCTCAGGCAACAGTTTCCTTCCTGGACTTTTTACCTCCACTCTGGCTCCTTTCTTTCCAACTTGATTTTTACCCCAGCCACTGGAGTGATAGTTCTAATACATAAACTTGACCATGTTGCTTCCCTGCTTAAGAAACCCTTCCAGATATTATATAGCCATCAAAAATGGAGGACAGAGGATTTCCCTGGTGGTCCAGTGGTTGAGAATCCGCCTTCCAATGCAGGGGACGTGGGTTCGATCCCCGGTCGGGGAACTGAGATCTCACATGCCGTGGGGGCAACTAAGCCCACGCGCCACAACTACTGAGCCCCCGCATGCCACAACTAGAGAGAAGCCCTCGCGCTGCAACAAAGAGCCCACATACCGCAGTGAGGATCCTGTGTGCCACAACTAAGACCCGATGCAGCCAAATAAATAATTTTCTTTTTTAAAAATGAAGGACTGTTCTTTAAGTAATCATGTGGAACAATCTACAGGATGAATTTGTAAGTGAAATAAGCAATGTACAGAACAATAAAAACAGCATACGACTATTTGAATTGAAATTGATCTGTTGGGACTTCCCTGGTGGCTCAGTGGTTAAGAATCTGCCTGCCAATGCAGGGGGCATGGGTTCGAGCCCTGGTCCGGGAAGGTCCCACGTGCCGCGGAGCAACTAAGCCTGTGTGCCACAACTACTGAACCTGCACTCTACAGCCCACAAGCCGCAACTACTGAAGCCTGCACACTTAGAGCCCGTGCTCCACAACAAGAGAAGCCACTACAATGAGAAGCCCATGTACCGCAACGAAGAGTATAGCCTCACTCACCACAACTAGAGAAAACCCGCGCACAGCAATGAAGACCCAACACAGAAATAAATAAATAAATAAATAAATAAAATTTTTTTTAAAAAGCATTGAGATAGATGTTATCTGTTTTTATGTATATGTGTGTATAAAGATGGAATAGCTCTGAAGGGACACTCAGGAGTGGGCAGGGTGGCTGGGAGAGAGAAGCAGGAGAGAGATTTACTTTTACTGTATACCCTTTACCTTTCCCTTTTTTTTTTTTTTTGGCCACGCCACACGGCTTGTGGGATCTTAGTTCCCCGACCAGAGGTTGAACCCAGGCCCTCAGCAGTGAAAGCGTGGAGTCCTAACCACTGGACTGCCAGGGAATATCCTACCTTTTCAGTTTTATACCATGTACCTAATCAAAAAAATATCTTAAATAAAATGGGGAAAAAATTTTAAACCCTTTGCCTCCCCTCCCCCACAAAACATAACCAACTTTCAGTGTTTACCTATTACCCATGGTTTAAAGTCAAACTCAAGGCCTTCAATGATCTGATACCAGATTCATCTTTCCCCGCCTCTACCCTCACTCCAGCCACCTCAGACCACTAGTGATTTCTGCAAAATAACACGCTCTCGCCCTTTTGGGTCTTGGCACACGCACAGGCTGAGCCCCTGACCACAGGCTGCTGCCCACCTTGTCCAGAGAATTCCTCAACCTTCAAGACGTGGCACAAGCATCAAGGCCCGCTGGAATACTTCCCTGACCCACAAGTAGTATAGGTTAGGGCCCTTAGATCCATGCTTTCCCAACCTCTGCCCCCAACCCCAGCCTGTGTGTCTCCCATCACAGTGTAGATATCTGTGGATGAAACCACTAAACTGTGGCCTCTTGAAGGGCAGCGATGGGGGACTGGCCGACATAGAGGCTGAAACAGCCTCCAGAAATCATAGCACAGCATACCAACTTGATCCTGTAGGTGCTGGGGAGCCATGAAAGGGCAGGTGACCTTTGGGACCTGCCATATGGAACAAATGTCCAGGTGGGAGACAACTGGAAGCTTAGGCTAGGGTTACAGGAATGGTAGGAATAGAAAGAGGCCAGGAGCATCTCTTAAGATTCAGGAGGGAGAAGGCACAGACTTGGTGACTGACTGTACATAGGATCCAGGATACTAGCTAGAAGGAAGGAAGAATCAGGGTTGCCCAGGTTTGTAACTTGAACAAGCGGGTGGATAGACGGGGATCCTGTTCTCTAGGCTAGAGCTGGGCTGGGAAAGCTGCTTGAGAGAGCATGCCTCCTCCTTGGACCTGCCACTGGTTGGCAAAGGATGCACCCTGCCTAGCACCGAGGAAGCCCACAGGGTGTGAATGAACAACCCGCATCTCCCCAGTATTATAGGCGGACCTTGTGGGAGCCAGGTGGAAGGGACTGACCATTTCCCAGAGCCCAGGGTAGAGGAGAGTGTTGCCATGAAGAAAGAGAACAGGTACCTTATACACCGTGGTTTTATTTTCCATGGCATCTGCTATTTTCACCATCGGAGAATGGAGCCACTTGATCTCCATTTCGAGCGGGTCCATGTCACCCAACAGCTCATCAGATTCTCCAGTGGCCAAGCCTTTAACACAATAAATACCACTGTCAGGGCCCTGGCTCCTCCCTGCTACTAGCCCCCTGGTCAGGCCTCAGTGGAAAGGATATGTGGACGCTGCCCAGGGGAGTCAGGAGGGAAGGCTCTTTTATTCCTGCTGGGAGGCCACATGACAAAGGATTCAAGATGTGGGTTTTGCAGTAGGGTACTCGCCTGCTGGGAGCTCATCTTGGAGCCTCAGCTTCCTCATCTGGAAAATGAGAATGCCACAAGCCCTATAACAAAGGGCTGCTGTGAATCACAGCAGAGGGTGCCTGAAATGCACTGGCCTGAGACACTGCTCTGTAAATGGCAGCTACTGGGATTCCCTCCCCAGGACCGGGCCGGGCCTCTCTCCCTCTCTCTCTGGTGCCTTGCCTACAGCTGGCCTCCACTGCAAACCACAAATGTGTCCATTGCCCTGGGCCCACACTACCTTCCCACCTTCTAAACTTTGCCCCATCCCCTTCCCTGGGCCTCTAATCCCTAATCACTCTTCAAGATTCAACACTAGGGCAACTAGGAAATTCTCACTATTAACCACTCCCTCTTCTCAATTTCTGGGACCTCAATCTTTTGCCAAAGTACATTCTCACTGCCAGAGCCCCGCTTGCCCTCACACACAGCCGGAGTCAAGCATCATCATAAAAATGTGAGCACTAATTCCTCCCAACTACCCACCAGATAGAAAAGCAAAGTTCGGAAAGAGGGCTGACTTGCCCAAAGCCACATGGGGGTAGGCAAGCCTCTTGTCCTCATTTGTAATCCAAGCACACTAAAAGGCCCAGAGAAGGAAAGCTACTGGCCCTCAAGAGAAACAGGGTAACTAGAAGCCAGGCCAGCCAAGGCTTTCTCCACTACCCCGGAGTGTCCAGACAGGCCCAGAGAGCAAGGGCACCTTTCTTGGGTGGGGTAGAGAAGAAAGGAGCCATCAACCAGAGCTGCAGATGGTAGAGTATCTGAAGAGAACAAACTTCCTACAGGAGTTTCTGAAAGTCATACCTCTGTACCTCAACAAATAACCATCTTAATAACAGCTAATATTTACCAAGCATGTACTATATGCCAGGCAGTGTTTTTACATATCAAGTAAGTCTTCACAACTATCTTATCAGGTGGGTGCTATTGTCCCCATCTTACAGATGACATCATTGGACATGGAGAGCTTAAGAACTTGTACAGCACCACACAACTAACAAAACTCAAATTTTAATCCAGGCAGTCCATTCTTTTAACCACTTAGATACTGAGTTGGGAGAATCTTCAAAACAAGGCAAGAGAGCTAGTTTGAATGCCACGTCTGCCTGTCAATGACCATGCACCATTTATCAAATATCACCTTTCTGTGTCTCAGATGTCTCACCTGCCAATGCAGATAAAAGTAAAACTCTAGAAATGGACATGCAATGGCTGTGACAAAACCTGGAGCAAAATGAGAAAAGGGGTTTTTGAGAGGAGTATCTCAGTCCACTCCAGGCCTCAAGAGATGGGGAAAGGAAACTCATACTTCATAAATACCTCACCATGTTCCAGGTACTGTGCTGATTTTTTGCCTATCTACCAAGAGCCCACAACCAGCTGCCTCCCTACCCGACCCCACCCCCATATTCCCGTGACCCAGATTACAATTCTCCACCTTGTGGGAAAAGACATTAAGGTTAAAGCTAGTTAAACAGTTTTCCCCAAGCCAGAGTAGAGCCAGAGCAGGGGGAGGTCAAATGTGGGACCTGTTGTCAGGTCTGTGTGGCTCCACTAGGGCAGGACCAGGTGCCAGGCAGGCCGACCTACTCGCCCTTACTTACATTCCATGGTGTCCTCATTGGCCTGCTCAGTATCCTCAATGTCGAAGACCTCAGTCATCTCCTTAACGATCTCAGCACTGAGATGGGCAGGCAGAGTGTGGGTGGAGGGTGGGAGTGTATAGAAGCTGATCTTCCCGCTGAATTGGGAGGTGGGAAGAAATTGGTGATCTCATTAAGACAACAAATGACCAATCAAAGAGAGAATGAGTTCTCAGGTCAGAAACACTGAGGGTCAACTAGAAAACCCAGACAGTTGCTTCTGAACAAGAAGTTGAGCTGCTGGATAATCACTGGGCATAAGTTGCCAAGCAGTATGTGACCTGGTGCCTTGGACTCCCCTACCCAAGAAGCTAGGCTGCCCCGCCGCTGCAGTGAACACAGATGATCCCCTTTGTGGAGCCTGACTCCCAGCAGGCTTCATCCTTACGCTTACCCCCTCCTCACCTCACCCAGTCAGCCAGGACAGCTTTGGCTGCCTGCTCCTGACTGTATATGCCCCCCTTCTTCTTCTTCCCCAAGCGGTGGGCCACTGCAGTCAGAAAGTGCTCAGTGGTCTGGAACCCAGAGACACCGTAATAGTTGGAAATCTGGTGAAGAGAGGAAGAAGAGAAATCATGAGGAAGAACGAAGGGCCCTTGGAGCAGGGTAGGGCATAAGCAAGAGGCCCGCGTACCTCCTCCAGGTTGCAGCGCTGCAGAATGGTCTCCACTGGGGTCACAGGATCCGCCAGCTTCTGCACATGAATGCAGTTGCACAGGATGGTGCCCACCTCCGAGTTGGGTCCTGGGACAACGCCCGGGGCATCCAGCAGCCTGATGAATTTGTCCAGGTAGACCTCCTGCATGAACCTGGGGCGGGAGAGGGGAGATATGAGGACACAGGACGGTGATAAGCCCAGATGTGCCTGGCATCCTCTAGGCTCCAAGCACCCAGTTGAGAGATAGGGTGGGACAGATGGCACATAGATGAAGGTGGAGAGATGTGGGGTCTGATTCTAGTCTAGCCTCCACCACCGGGGACTGAGCTGCAGGACCACAGGCAAGCTTCTGACTCTCTGAGCCTGCTGCTTCACCGAGGAAGTGGAGCTGCTTATTCAGAGCCCAGTCTTGCGTGGTGTCGGGGAAGCTTCAGGGAGCTAAGTGGGGGAAACACCCAGCTGGGTGCCTGGCCCACAGCCAGGGTGTGCCAGGTAAATGAGGGCTATTAGTGGGACTCCCATGCCCAGGGAAGAATCAAAGGCTGGTCCAAGATAAGGGACAGGGGCTGAAGGCGTGGGAGTTGGGGGAATGGTAGGGTGAAGGATCTGTGAAGTGGGGGAGCAGGCAGGTGCTTACTTGGTGACCCCAGGAACGGCTCCCACACTGCACGCACGGCTGCGCTTCAGACTATTGATCAGGCTGCTCTTCCCAACATTGGGAAGGCCTACAAAGGAGCAGCAGATGGCTCAGGGCAGGAAGGGTCCGCGGGAATATCTGGGACAGCCTGTGTGTGGGAGGCCCAGGCAGGGGCAGTGTGACCAGGCCATGGGGAAACCAAAAAAAGAGCCTGGCCTCCTGCCTTCCCATCCAAGGCCCTGACCAACCCCCTCCATGACCTTTCTACCCCTCTTCTCCATATGTGAGCACCCTGGCTAGACGTGTCCCTCTCTCTAGATGTGACACTCACCTCCTACCTACAAACAACCTGGGAAAGACGCTCAATGCAAGGCCTCTGTGACAAAATCCAGTGGAGGGTGGACACTGGGAAATGTTGTAAGACAGAACCATCCATCCTGGTGTATAATTCACCTGGCAGGGGGTGGGGGGAGCTCATCTCCAGATGTCAGTCTCTGAGCAGCTTTCTGCCTGTGGTGTGTGTTTTTTTGTTTGGGCATCTGTGAGCACCTCTCAGCCTATGGATGTCCTTGTCTATTTCTTCCTCACTGGGTCTCTCATTCCCACCATTCTCGTTCTCTGTGTGCTAGAACTTACATGTGTACTGCTCCCTCACAGATGTGCCTGTGTATATATCCCTCGTGTACAGAAGTCTCTGTATATCTTCTGTCTCTTGGTTGTTCTCATTCTAAATACCACTGCTTTTCCCATTTCTGTCTTTCCCACTCCATCTTTTTCTCTATCATATCTTTGTCTGTGTATCTCTGTGTATCTAAGCACCTCTTTCTCTGCCGGTTTGTCTCACTGTATCTCATTCTGGCCATTGTCCTTTCTAATTCTCCCCACCCCACCAATTCTCCCTCTTTGTAATTCCCTCTATGTCAACTCCTCTCAGCTCTTTCTGTACATGTTCCTTCTCTCCATGGGCTTGTCTCTATACATGTATGTCCTTCCATACGTGTTCCACTGTGTCTCTTTTTCTCTGTGCCTCCCTAATGCCCTCTGTGTCTCTATTTCTCTATATATACATATATATCCGTCTCATCACAGACGTGTATCTGTCTCTGTGACTCTGGGGTGTGACTACGTCTGAGGGTCGAGTGTATCCAGGCACGTGTCTCTCCGTGGCTCTATTTGATTGGGGAGGGGAAGCAGAGTTGGGTGAGTGTATGGGAAGAGCTTGGTCTGCATGTATTTTGCCTCTGGGTCTGTACGTGTCTCCATACATGTGGATGTGTACATGTGTTTGTGGACCTGTATGTGTGCATAGGTCTGGGGGTGCATTCCTCTGTGTCTGCATCTTTGTTCCTGCCTCTTTCTATGTGTATCTCCCTCTGAATCTCTCTCTATCCCTGTGTTTTTCTCACTCATTCTTTCCTTGGGTATGCATGTCTGCCTCTCTACTTACATGGGAGGGTCTCTAGCCCTCTTACGTTTCTCTGCAAGTCTCTGCGCACACGTCTTTGTGATCATATCTCCTTCTCTCTGCATGCCTCTGTCATTCACATCTGTCTTCCCTTTCCACTCCCCACCAATCCCACCATTTGGCTTCCCAAATCTTCTGTGTCTATTCAGGTATGCAAATCTACACCTTTTTCTCAGTGTCCAGCTTCACTTCCTCTCCCTGCGGGTCTATCTCTGCCTCTCTCAATTTCCCTGTTCCCTTCCCACCAGCCTTCCCTCAGTACCCTGGGTTCCAGGTTTGAGCCTCAGCTCTGCCTTGTCTCACCCAAGGCTGAGCCCTACAATCCCTTTCCCTCCCCTGAGCCCCAGAGTTCTTATCTATGAAAAGGAGGTGTTCACCCTTCCCTCCCACAGCTCTGGTAGAATGAGATGGGGCCAACTCCAAGCCTGGCCCCGCACATTTGGTCCACGGTTCTAACGCTCAAACCACGGTGGTGATCCTGAGTATGCCTTCCCACGTCCACCTATCCAAATTACAAATCACAAGACCCTTCCTGAACAGCTCCTCTCCTCCCCCCACGAAAGTAACATGAAGTTCCCAGAATCCTCTGCCCCAGTGAAGCCCCTGCACAAGGAAGAAGCCTGGGTCCCATGACCTCCCCCAAGGCCTTACCCACAACGCCCACACGGATATGGGTGCGCACTTCACCCAGGCGGCAATAGTTCCCCAGAACCCTCATGAGATTTTCAGCTCCAAAGCAGGCTTTGCTTTTCAGCAGTGACTCGGAGGCTTGATCCACTGGCACACTGCAGCGATTCTGGAAAATGAGGGGTATTATAGAAGAGGCATCAGGTGGGAGATGTGGCCTCAGCTCAGATTTCCAACTTTCAGGGCCGCCTCCCTGTGATCACTGAGACCCCCAGCCTGAAGCAGAGGGCTTCTCACACAGGCCCTGAATACCTGCCATTTCCCTGCTTCCACGAGGCCTATTTCCCCACTGTCTTTGCATCTCCAGTCTTCCCTGTCCCTGCCTGTCTCTTGCCTCCCTCAGCAGGGGCAGGATAGCATCCTTGCCTCTAGGCAGGCCAGGTTTGAGTTCAGCTCTGCCTCTCACAGGCGTGTGTCTGGCAAATTCTGATTCCATTCTCTGGGCCTCAGTGAACCTCGCCTACACAATGGGGACGTTTGCCTCCCTGTCTGTGGAGAGAAGAGATAGTGCCTGGCCCACATAAAGTCTACCTTCCCTTGATTCCTCACACAGGACAAGGCCATTTCGGCCTCCATCTCCTTACTCCTGATGCTACCTCCTCTGCCTACAATGCCCTTTCAGCTCTTCTTCTGTCCTTACTTACCCACCACAGTACTTCAAAATAGGAATTGACTTAAATATCTATTAATAAGAAACAGATTAAGGAGCTATATCCTTGAAGTGGAACACAAATGAAAGAAAGCTGTTAAAAAAGGATGCTTATCACATTTTTGCCATGAAAAAGGCCAAAAAATTATAAAGGAGATATCATGTTTCTCCCAGATGAACAAAGATTTAAATGTTTAATGAGGCGAGGACCCGCCCGTCACAGGGGCACCGAGCGACGGTGGCGGCGGGGTCGCCGGCTGAAGGCTCTCTGCCCCTGAGGCCTGATCGGGCAGTCGCGCCCTCCCTGGCGGCCTTCGCGCACCCGGCAGGGCCGGTGCCCAGGCCTTCGGCTGGGGGCCTGCTGGCCCTCCGTCGGCGACCCCAGGCGTCCGTCGGTCCGTACATCCGGCGAGCTCGGCCTGCCCCGCGGGGAGGGTCTGCCGGGCCTGAGCCTCCCTCCCCGTACTCGGGAGCCGCCGCTGCAGCGTGGTTTATTGACAATCATTTAACGTGCTGAAGAGTGCTGGTGAGCCAGCATAGTAGCTAATGCAGCAAAGAAGAACAGATGCAGATATCTTTTTTTTTAAATAAATAAATAAAAAATAAATGTTGAATGATATCAAATGTTGGCAAGGGTGTAGGGAAATAAGCCCTCTCACACATTCATCTATCCCATTAGTGGGAAGATAAACTGGTACAGCCACTGAGGGGTAGGGGTGGAGGAGGTGGGGTGCTGGGGAGCAATTTGTCAGTGACTAGGAAAATGTAAAATGCAAAAAGCCTATGACCCAGCCACTCTACCTCTCAGTGCCCAACCTACACAAACACTTGCCCACTAGCCAAGACGTGTAAGAATACATGTTGTAGTACTGGTTATAATAATAAAAAAAATTGGAAACTAATTTTATTTAGCATCAAAAAGGTAGAACTCTATAGAAAGATCTTCAAGGGAAAAAAAAAACAAAACGCAGGATGACATATATGATACTCGCTAACACTATTTTCTCTTTATAAACACATCCACATATAATATAAAGCACAGAAAAATATCTAGAAGGATACACACCAAACTAACAATGGTGGTTGCTTCTGGGTATAGATAAAGGAGATTGGAATTAGAGGTACCAGCGTAAGGATATTCAAGCTTCATCTATACAGTTGACCCTTGAACAACACGGGTTTGAACAGCACAGGTCCATTTATATGCAAATTTTTTCACTAGTAAATACTACAGTACTACATGATTCGCAGTTGGTTGAATCTGCAGATACAGAACTGCAGATATGAAGGGCCAACTATAAGTTATACACAGATTTTCCACTGTGCAGAAGGTGGATGTCCCTAACCCCTGTTTAGTTCAAGGGTCAACCGTAATTGTTTTTATTTTTTCTACTTTATTTTTTTAAATAAATAAGTTTTATACCTGGTGCAAAACTGAAAAAACAAATGTCCCCCAGGACCCAGTTTCTCTCCATCAAAGCAACAAATGTTTCTGTATACTTTAATATCTTACATTGAAAACACATTTCTATGTTAATGATATAATTAGAAAACAGTGTAGCCCCAGGCTACCCTGAAAGAGGCTAGATGTCCCTGGCCCCAGCTTACCAGGTTTTTGACCTGATGCTGGGTGCTGGCCTTGAAAGCCACGATTGGCAGCTCATTCCGAAGGTATTCCAGCCACTTCTCCACAACCTCCTTGGGGACCAGGTCTGGGGAAAATAGGAACAGAGAGGACTGGAAAGGAGAACATCACCTCGATGGCTCACTCCAAAGATGCAGCCACCCACATCCAAGACTTGGCCCACCTCCTGCCAACAGATATCTCCCTAGCACTCACAGTCCCTGTCCAGTCCCCAGGTTAGAGTTAGAAAGGACAGTCTAGTCTAGGGGACCAGTTGGCCCTCCCTGAGGAGACCCCTGTTTCCTCAAGGAGAATGGGTAACCAGCTGTATGGTCCTAGATGCCTTCCTTCCAGACCAGGGGGCCCAGGGTACCAGAGGCCTCCCAAAGATTGTGCTTCCCATCCCCTCCCTGGATCATTCTAGGTTGGGCCAAATGTCAAGAATAACCTTGACAAAAATGCCTACCATTTATGAAGAACTGAACATGTATGTACCAAGCACTTTATCATTAATTCTCCAACAATCCTGTGAGATTGGGACAATCACAGCCCATTTTACACCTAGAGAAACAGAAGCTCTCAGGTGACATGACTTGTCCAAGATCCCAGAGAAAACAGACAGCAAAATTGGGATGAGACCCAGACCTGAGTGACTCGTGAGCTGATGTGCTCTTCTGCCCCAGTGTCTGGGTTCCAGCTTGGGAGAAAAGAGGAACTCTCCAGGGTTGGCCAGTCACAGATAAAGCTCAAAATGGCAAAAACAGGGGACTGAAAGGCAGACAGGCTTTAACTCCATTCCCAACTTCTGCCGCACTGGGTGTGTGGTGTGTGTGTGTTTAGACAAGTGACCTCACCTCTCAAATCCCTGGCTTTAAAAACTCGAACAAGAATTCCTACCTTGCACAACTGTTATGGATACCACTGAGTTGCTGAGTGTCAGGGTCTGGGCCAAGCTAGTTTTTCAACAAGGCCTCGCCCCTGCCTTGCCTTACCCAATACTGTCCAACACCCACCAATCTTGTTCAAGACCAGGACCAGCTTCTTGTTGCCTTCTGCCCGCAGGACAGTCTCCTCCATTTGGAAGCAGCGGCAGCCCAATGGGTCCCTGGCATCCAGGACTTCTAGAATCACATCAGAGTATTCCACAACCTGCAGGACAGGGAATGAGGGATGAAGGCAGGGAAAGAACTGGGTAGCAATCAACAGGCCCATGAAAGAAGAGGTCTCCATCTTAGGAAAAACAGAAGCAGAGAGGAGACAGGACTGGATTGATGCCCTCCCTAAAGGGCCTTAAGAAGTGCGCCCCCGCAACTTCCCTGGTGTCGCAGTGGTTAAGAATCCGCCTGCCAATGCAGGGGACACGGGTTCAAGCCCTGGTCCAGGAAGATCCCACATGCCGCAGAGCAACTAAGCCAGAGCGCCACAACTACTGAGCCTGCACTCTAGAGCCCACAAGCCACAACTACTGAGCCCGTGTGCCACAACTACTGAAGCCCGCATGCCTAGAGTCTGTGCTCTGCAATAATAGAAGCCAGCACAATGAGAAGCCCACGCACTGCAACGAAGAGCAGCCCCCGCTCGCTACAACTAGAGAAAGCCCACGCACAGCAACAAAGACCCAATGCAGTCAAAAAATAAATAAATGAATAAAAATTTAAAAAAAAGAAATGGGCCTCCATACCTTACGGAACTCCTTGTAATAAGCCTTCCTTGTGGCCTCATCATCCAACTGAGGAAACATATTTAATTCCTCCAAAACTGCCTCCTAAAGGGAAAAAAAGACAATGGTCCAGGGGAGGAAAGAGAGTGAGAGCTGTCTTTGGCAACCATGGGAGGCTGGGAGAGCCATGCGAGTCCCAACCCACCAAAGAGCAGCTTGTATCGGCGAACAAAGCCAGGAACTAGAAGAAGAAAGGACAGACCCACATGGTCCATGTGTGTGCCTATTTGTAAGTCTGTGTTCAAGCACCAGCTAGAGGCCTGGGATTGCACCTGAGTGTATAAGGGAGGAATGTAAGAGGGAGGTATAAGTGAGAAAAACAATCTATGGGGAATGTGGGATGGAGGAAGCAAAATGTGTACTTTATATTAGAAAAGGAACTTTGAGTTGGAAAGTATATATTCTGTGAGATGAGGATATATGCCAGAAAGGCAGTAAGAAGTCCTAGAAGAAAGACTCTTCTCTTAACTTTCCCCTCATGTTCTCACTCCTTCTCTCCCCCTGTCCCCTAGTCCAACGCCTCCCCACTCCCAGACCCCAGTCTTTGGGTTCCAGCTTGGGAGAAAGGACCTAACCAGGGTTGTCCAGTCACAGATAAGGCTCTTCACCTCCCTCTCACCCTCCCTCCATGTCCCTACTGTTTCCTGTCCTCTCTGAACTGATTCCCTACTCCCCCTCCAACAATCTCACACCCTTCCTCTTTCCTTTTCACAGATCAATGGCAAAAGATGCTTTTGAGCAAACCCACACCAGTCCTACCCAGGGGCAAAGACTGCTCTCTTACCTTGTGCTCAAACTCCTCCTGGCGTCGCAGGACATCCTGACAATAGCTTTCAATGGTCCTGTGTCGGTGTTTCTCTTGCTCCCGGGCAGCCTGCTGCTTCTCCCTCATCTCCTCAACCTAACAAGTGAACGCACACCAGGGCTGTAGCTGACTAGGTCTGCAGTCTAAAGGAAGGATGGAAGACCAAGAGTAACAGGGAGCAGGTGACAGAGGGAGAAAACAGTGTGACATGGCACAGGTGGGAGGAGCAGGGATACAGGAAGGGAGAAGATATGACAGCAAGAGATAAGGGGTTTGAGAGAAAGAAAAAGACAAAGAGATGAAGGAAGGGAAAGCATGGCAGACACTAATACAAGGAAGGTGTATGAAGTTGAGAGAGAATGTGTTCTAGGTAGCGGGAAGCACTTAAGACCAGAGAGGAAAAGAAAACAAGGTTCTGGGATGCTCCATCATTTACAGAGCAGCAAAAGAGACTGCAGAAAAGAAAGAAGGACATCCAGGAGAGTGAGATGACAGGAAAGCCAAAGTGAGAGTGTTTCAAAAAAAAATCATGGTCTGAAATGCTGAGAATTTGAATAAGATGAGGGAAGAAAGCTATCCATGAGTCTGATATCAGAGAACATGCTGGTGAGGCTGGCAGGGGTCATTCCAGTGGAGCAATGAGAACATAAACCAGACAGCCATGGACTGGGAGGTGAGCAAATGGAGACACTAAATCAAGTATCAAGGCAACCGCCCTCTCTTCCCCTTTCCACAAACAGCCTCTAACAACCCTAACAGTTCTGGCCTTTGCCTTTCAACATTTCTGTGGACCTGGCAGTCAAGCCAGGCCCTCTCTTTCCAAGGGAAAGGGCTTACCCTCTTCTTCTTTAATTCAGCCTCCCGACTGGCATGATCACTGGAGTGAACAAACTGGGGAGCGGAGGCCACTTTGGTGGCTGCTTTCTTCCCATTCTGCTTTGCAGGCTGGTCACCACACAACAGGGAAAAAATGAACAGACCTAATGAACCCATGGAAATCACCCTTCCCAGTGGGTGTTAAAGCTGCTCAGAAGTGTAGTTGTTGGGGGAAAGAGGAGAGAAGCAAACAAAAAGGGCTCTGTCCCCAGAGGTCTGCCCATCTGACTAGAGAGAGACCCTTCTTCCCCTAGCCAGGCAGGGACGTTGCAGCCCTTGGAACAACAGTAACAGCATCACCTAGGCACTTGCTAGAAATACCAATTATCAGATGCCAAGACAGACCTACCAAATCAGAAACGCAAGGGTAGAGCCCAGCAATCTGTGTTTTAACCAGCCCTCCAGGTGATTCTGGAGGGCTAGTTAAAGTTTGAGAACCGCTGCTCTGACCCAAGTCCTACTTGTCCACAACTTTCTCAGCAGGACCAGGAGATCCAGGAGCTGGGGCCAAAGACTGTTTGAACCTCCCTCCTCTCCATGAGCAACAGGGACTTGAGAATTAGATAGACTCAAGTCCTAGCTGTGCTACCTTGAACCTAAGAACTTTCTCACTGAGGCTGTTTCTTCATCTAAAAAATAGGATGATGACAATCCCTAACCAAGGTAAACCAAGCACAAGGCAGTATATGGCTTGTGGTGGGAACTTAATAAATGCTGCTGCTTCTCTGCTGAAGCCACCCTGAGAGGGAGGGAAAGCCAGATCTACTGATTCCAGTGCAGTGCTCTGTTTGGAGTCACCCAATATCTACCTGGTTTTGTGGGCCTCTTCTAGGGTGGGTAACCTGTTCCTGACCTTGTCACCAACAATGGGTATACCTTACCTGAGCGTGGAACCAACTTACCTTCTTGCAGCCTTTGGAACTTTTACCTGGCTTTTTATTTTCTAAAGAAAAAAAAAAAACCGCCATCATCCACCTACCCAACATTTGTTGAACCTTAATGGAGGTCAGGCCGCACTGGGAACCTAAAGAAGCCTCAGACACCATGTCTGTCTAGGCACACAGGACAGACACGGAGCTGGCAGCAACAGTGTCAGAGGAGGTACTGGATATAAATGTTTGGGGTATTCAGTGCAAACTGAAACAATTCTTAAGGGAATCCTGTGAAGAGAGCAACTTGAATGTGTGCTTCTGACTCCTCTTTCTCTCTTCCAACTTCTAGCTGGGGCAGCTCAACAATTCTGGCACCAGGCTGAGGTGAGGGGCTGGTAGCATGGGAAAGTGATCTGAGGGTTAGAGTTAGGGACCCTGGTTAGGGACTCTGAGGAGTCCCAGCCAGCTAAGCCAGAGGAGATGCCCTCAGCACATGGGGAGAGAACTGTCCCTTCCTGCTGACCCTGCTCATGTCATTGCCTCCAAAGGGAATTGCGCTACACAGCTAAACTGCAACCTCCCTTTGATTTAAGGAGGAGAGAGTTCACCTTCTACAATCACGCCTTAACAAAGCCCAGGAACTTAAGGGGCCTCTTCCCACTTCAATGAGGAGTCCCGTCTGTCATCTCCTTCACAGCTGGCCTCTCAGAAAGAATGGTTTCCCTTAATTCTCACCATTTGCAAGGGGGCTAAAGGAATTCTTAGAGGGGGAGGTTCTGGAAGGTCAGGATATATGCTACAAACAAATATAGGAGCAGCTTGAGATTATCAGAGAACAGGCTCCCCAATCACACTAGGTGGTTCACACCAAAGCAGAGTTAATGTAGGAAACAGAGGATTTAAATACTACTGCAGGACTTCCCTGGTGGCACAGTGGTTAAGAATCCACCTGCCAACGCAGGGGACACAGGTTCGAGCCCTGGTCTGGGAAGATCCCACATGCTGCGGAGCAACTGAGGCCGTGTGCCACAACTACTAAGCCTGTGCCCTAGAGCCCATGCTCTGCAACAAGAGAAGCCACCGCAATGAGAAGCCCGCACACCACAACGAAGAGTAGCCCCCACTTGCCGCAACCAGAGAGAAGCCCGTGCGAGGCAACAAAGACCCAACACAGCCAAAAAAAATTTTTTTAATAAATTAATTAAATAAATAAATACTACTGCAAGTTCTTAAAGAGATTCAAGAAGATACTTCAAATGAACTGTGTGAGAAAAAGATTCCCAAAATTTGATATTGAATAAAAATTCAATTGATGTAGTGAAAAAAAAGAATAGACATCACTAATAACCAAATTAATAAGCTAGAAGGTCAAGGGAAGAGCTTGCTTAAAACAGGACAAAAATCCAAAGAAAAGTAAAAACAGGGGCTTCCCTAGTGGCGCAGTGGTTGGGAGTCCTCCTGCCGGTGCGGGGGACTCGGGTTCGGGCCCTGGTCCGGGAGAATCCCACATGCCCCGGAGCGGCTGAGCCTGCGAGCCACAACTGCTGGGCCCGCGTGCCACAACTTAAAAAAAAAAAAAAAAAAAAAAGTAAAAACAGAAAATGGAGAATGGACTCAGGAGAGCTAGTATCTAAATTAACAGGAGTTCCGGAAAGAGAAAAGATACAAATGGAGAAGCAATTATTTTTTAAAATAATAGATGAAAGTTTCCCAAGTTGAAAACAGGATTGAGGCTTCAGACTAGAAAGGCGCATGGAGCATCAAGATTAACAAAAAAGACATATGCCCTGGGCATACACTGTCGAAATTTCTGAACTCCAAGGATAAAGAGAAAATCTTGTAAACTTCCAAATAGAAGGCATTCCCAACAAAGGTGAGAGAAGCAGACAGCCTTCTCAAATCCACAATTCTGAACACTTAAGACAGAAGAATAACCATTACAAAGTACTGAGACAAGGGACCGTGTTCCAAGCTAAATTCCTATAACTGATCAATATATCACTCTTACGTGAAGGTAAAAGACAGACATGTGCAAAGATTACCACCTGTGTTCCCTTTCTGGTAAAACTACTTGAGGAAGTATACCAGCAAAAATAAGCATAAAATCATGCTAAAGGTCTCACTTTGGAAGAGTAGGGCAAAAATAATTATTTAACTTTGGTAAAGTGATAGAAAAATTTAGTTATGCTTGATATAAATACGAATGCAATTACCAACATAATTTTAAGTCCTGGTGGAGGATTTTTTTTAACTTGTTAAACTTTTTAAAAGTAATAAGGGAATAAGAAGAAACAAACAAAAAATATAAAATAAGATGGTAAAAATCAGACCAAACATATTAGTTATCATAATGGATGTGAATGGGCCGAATTTCCCCATAACAAAAAAAAAATCAGATCCCAAGTCTCCTTTTCTTCCAAAGGACTCATGTTGCAATGAAAAGAATGTGAGGTTTGGAAGGAACCAGGTCTGGCCATTTTACTCAACAATTTCCATCAGCCTAATTTCCCTGGAAAATGAGGGCCTGCACTGGATACAGGCACACGATGAAAGAAGATACATCACTTAAAGTGGGGAAAAACATCTGCTTCAGAGAGGAGAAGGAGGGGGGAGGAGAAGCGAGGAAGAGGGTAGGGGTGCAGTCACCACTCATAACACTGCAACACCCAGGAGCCGCTGTTACTGTTTTTTAATAGCTTCAGAGAGAAAACAGCTACCATTTTTTAGCCAGCCATACCTAGGTTCCTGTTCTGGCTCAATACCTACCTAGCTATATGACCTTGAAGAATTTCCTTAAATCTCTCTGACCACCAATATCTCCATCCACCAACTCTCATATCAATACTCAAAGGTGGATCTCTCCATTCATCCATCATCTCCCATACTCTCACCCCACTACATCCCTGTATCCCCAGCCTGGCAGTGACTCTGCCCCCATCCTCCATCTACCCTGCATCCGACTTCCCACTATGCCCTCTGAAACTCCCACTTGGGAGATCAGCACTCCCCTAATTCTTCCATCTTTTCTTGGGAACAATTCCTCAAACTCCTGCCTTAATAGAGACTCAGCTCTCCCCTGAGGACACTGCTTCACCTGCAGACCTGAAAGGTGGCTATTAGTTTATATGAACATGAATACCTTGGAGCCAGTAGGTGCAGGAGGTATCTTGCAGACTCACCACTGCCAAACCAATTTCTCCCCCTTGTTAAAAAAGAGGGGGGCGGGGGGGAATCCTGCTTTTTTTTGAGACTGCTGCTATGCCTGTCACCTATGAGTCACTTTTCCTCTTTTATTGAAGCACCTAGATCATAGCTTTTTTTTTCTTAATTATTTTTTTTTAAATTTTTGGCTGCATTGGGTCTTCGTTGCTGCACGTGGGCTTTCTCTAGTTGCGGCGAGCGGAGGCTACTCTTCACTGTGGTGCACAGGCTTCTCATTGCGGTGGCTCCTCTTGTTGCAGAACAGGGGCTCTAGGTGAACGGGCTTCAGTAGTTGCAGCATGTGGGCTCAGCAGTTGGGGCACACGGGCCCTAGAGCGCACAGGCTTCGGTAGTTGTGGCACGTGGGCTCTAGAGTGCAGGCTCAGTAGTTGTGGTGCACAGGCTTAGTTGCTCCGCGGCATGTGGGCATCTTCCCGGACCAGGGATTGAACCTGTGTCCCCTGCACTGGCAGGCGGATTCTTAACCACTGCACCACCAGGGAAGTCCATAGCTTTACTTTCAACTGAACTCCTGCCATCATCAACCTGGGCAACTTTGGTGATCACTGGGCCCCTTCCAACTCTCAGGTTTCCCACTTCCTTGACATCCCCATTCCATGTAGCCACCTGCCCACCCATTGCTATGGTGACATCTATGATCATCATCTATAACTGCTTGTACTTCAGAAAGCAATCTCAGACACCCCTCTCAACTATCTTCAAGCACATTTGTTCAACCTCCTAGAGACTTCCAAAACACTGGCGCCACTCCGTTCTTTATTCAAAGGCCACCCTATTTCCCTCCCTGTGCAGCTTACATTCCAGTCTGTCATTACGATGGATTACATACCTGTGCCAGCAATCACTGATGGTTGTAAATCTTTTAAATGATAAAACATACCCTCCTTTTTAATAGCCATTCAAAAACGTACAACAGTTGAAACTGTATCTGAACACTCTTTCTAGGTCTTCTCAATAACCTTCTCAGATTTAATCATTATCATTACCATTTGGGTCCAAGGTATCTCTAGCCCAGGGTGTAGGGAGCTGCACCATGAAGCACCTCGCCCATCTTCTGCTGCAATCATCCTAGTTAGTCTGATCAAGACTTCAGTTGCAATTTAACAGTGAAAGTCTTTGTTTTGTGTGCACATGTAAAGTTTTTCTATTTAATTTAATGGTCACCATTTTCCCACTAATGCAGATATGTATGATTGTTCTTTAACAGGTAATACAGTCATATGGTTCCAAAGTAAAACCATGTCAGATGTAGAAAACAAACTTATGGTCACCAGTGGGGAAAGGGAGGGAGATAAACTGGGAGGTTGGGACTGACATATACACACTACTATATATAAAATAGATAACTAATGACCTACTGTATAGCATAGAGAACTCTACTCAATACTCTGTAATGGCCTACGTTGGAAAAGAATCTAAAAAGGAGTGGATATATGTATAAGTATAACTGATTTACTTTGCTGTACACCTGAAACTAACACAACATTGTAAAGCAACTATACTCCAATAAAAATTATGAAAAATAAATAAATAAAAATAAAACCATGTATTCTGAGAGATCTCCCTCCCACACTTGTCCCTAGCCACTGCAGTCCCCTCACCACAAGAAACCACTTTATTAGTTTGTCATGCATCATTCAGTTTCTTTATGCAAATACAAACATATATTCTTATTTCCTTCCATTTTCTCCCAGGAAAGGAAACATACTATGTACTCCTGTCAGCAACATGCTTTTTTCACTTAACAAATCCTGGAGATCTTTCCATCTAACAGTTTTTCCATATAATAGTCTTTCCATATACTACTTCCTCATTTTTTTAAACTCCCAGGGTTCCTTTGTATGCATATACTCTATTTCACCAGGTAATTATTGTTTTTCATCACTATTAATAATTCTATTACCAATAAAAATTAATTTAAAAATAATAATTCTATTATTATCTTGTATTTGATATTCTTAAATAGAGTATAACTAATTTTGTTCACTTTTCTTGTGTTGCGTGAAAAAATGATTATTTGCTTTTGGTATTAACATAACCAAAGTCTGATTCTTGATGAAATTTTTATGATTATATAAAGTAAATCAATTTTTTTTTCACCAAGCCCTACATAGGCAGGGCCACAATTCACACAGAATACAAGGCCACTGGGTTGCACAATTCTCATCCAGTCTATCCTGTGTGCTATCCAAATGTTATCATTTTCTGCTTGGGCTATAGCAGGATAAAGGCAGGGAAGCACAGAACCAGACCTGTCCTACTGCCTTTGCCTTCCCTCTTATAAGGAAGAGTCCATGCATCACATTTGTCTTCTCCCTCTAGGCTGTAAGCATCATGGTGGGAGGAGGGGGGGGATTGAGTTAGCACTACTAATTGAGACATTCTAGTGCCTGGCATACAGTAAGTGCCAAATAGCTATGCCTGGTCATGCTGGGCCCTTGGGACACAAAGATGAACCAGATGTCAGTGAGCAGTTAACAATGTTGTGAAAGAGACAGCCCCAATCATAGAGTCAACAGCCCTGGTTCCTGTGGGTACACAGACAAGTGGAAACCAAGGGAGGAGGTTAACAGGAGGGATTCCCAGAGAAAATGATGTATAAGTTGAAATCCGAAAAACAAGCAAGAGTTATCCCGTTAAAGGATGAGAAGGAAAGGGAAAAGAGTCCTGAAGGCAGAAAGAACAGCAATTTATCCACACTGTCTGTTTTATAGGGAAGAAAAATCCAAAGCTCAAGAGAGGTCAGACAATAATTCAGTGGCAGACAGTGTATGTATCCTCTGAGGGGCTAAACTCCAAAGAGAAGTGAAGGATGAATCTTTAAAGCTAATACTTACAGAGCGCTAATTATGTGCCAGGCACTGTTCTAAGTGTTCTACCTACTTTAATTCATTAAATCCTCACAACAACACTGTTAGGCAAATACTATTAAGTAGGAACTATTTTTACCTCTTCCTCCACTAGACTGAAGGTAAGTAACTTGCCCAAGGCCACACAAGTAATAAGTGAAAGAGCTGAGATTCAAACTCAGTCTGGCTCCAAGAGTCCATGCTCTTAACCACTAGTACAATCTATGATACCAACTTGAAGGTACAACTTATAAAGAAAAATACTAGGCTGTGTTGGGGTTATAGGCAGTGTAATACGGTATTTACTGCTATTCACCTGCAGTCTCTTTGTCAAGTCACTTAACCTTGCTGAGCCTCAGTTTCCTTATCTGTAAAATGGGTATGGGGGATAAGGGGAGCTGTACCTCAGAAGGAAGTTGGGAAGACAACAATAATACCATACGTAAAAGACAGACTGAATGATCTGGCTCATGCTGGGCAATTTTTTTTTTTTCTTTTTTGCGGTACGCGGGCCTCTCACTGTTGTGGCCTCTCCCGTTGCGGAGCACAGGCTCCGGACGCGCAGGCTCAGCGGCCATGGCTCACGGGCCCAGCTGCTCCGCGGCATGTGGGATCTTCCCGGACCGGGGCACTCACTGGGACTCTCAACCACTGCACCACCAGAGAAGCCCCATACTGGGCAATTTTTTAAAATACTATGAATATTCATTAAAGCTTAGGATTGGGAAGGAGTGGTAAAAGAAACTCACTGTGTCTAAGTTTCATCATGATGACTAGCTTGAAAGCAGGTAGATTCAAATCTGCAGGCTTTTTTTTTTCCTGTTGGAATGGGAGAAGAACCAATGTGAAGACAGAGAGTGGAACCACAATGCTATAAGCCCCTTCTGAGCCCCCTGAAGGCAAAATAAAATGTTAAAGAACATGGTAAGGAAGCCCTAACAATTAGAAGAATCTGAGAGAAGGGGTTATACTGGAGCTGGCACCTGGTATGGCTGAGTATAATTAATTATAATAATAATATTACAGGGAAAGTAGTGTCACACTACCCAAAGGGAAATTAGGTCTAAATCTGTCTTCCTGGGTGGAGTCAGTGCCTCAATGCATCAGATATGATACCCTAGGTAAGGGACTAGCACTAAACCTCTCTAAGGGGAGGGGGGTATGCAAGGACAATCTGTTTCTACATAAGGTATTAACTGCACCTCTTTTCCCCAAATAGGGGATTCTATGTCTCATTTACCCTGGAAGTGGGAGGGAAAGACATATCCCAGGAATCTACCCTGGGGAAAAGGGACCTCAGAATAGGGCTTTTTATCTGTATGTCTATGCGGACTGAGGTCAGTGCAAAATCTTGGGGGAGGGGGGAAAAATGTGCACCTGTATGTATGGCTGGGGTCTGTTCCTTGGTGACAGGGGGGAGGAGGGCAGGATGCCTTTTGTCACTCTACTCCAGGATACAGAGGGACTAGATAAACCGGCACAGTGGCTGTGTGCATCTCCGCTGCATGGGAGAGGAACACAAGTCTGTACATCTGTAAGTTGTGCAGGGACCGGGGCTGGGGGGTACTTTGAGTCGCTTTACGCTAGGGAGGGCCATGAGATGGGACTGATATACCGATCTCCACTACAAGGTGACATTAGTGCCATGCTAACAAAGGGGGGAATTATGCAGCTTTGCATGAATGGGGTCTGCACCTTGCCTGCAGTGGGTTACTCTAGCCCCTTCCACGGGAGATGGGATGGGGCACGATCTGTTTATCTTGTGTACGGGTTGAAGTCAGCAGTGTGTTAATATTGAAGGAAAAGGACCTCTGGTTCTCTGCACGGGGGAGGGGGGAATGCAGCTATACATTCAATGGAATGGCCCTTACAGTAGGTGGTGGTGGTGGGGGGGGGGTTCCTGTGGTTATTTTTCCTGGATAGGGAGAAAAAGATCTGAGCTCCTCTACCTCGGATAAGGGGGGAGCCCACATGCACACACTATATGGGGTGATCAGTGATGTCACTGCTTCTCAACATTGGAGGGCACCTCTCTGCTCCCTTGGGGTCTCTCCTTTCCTACAGTTGGTGATTCTAAATCCTTGGGGAAGGGAGGAGAGGAGGGATGATCTGTGTCTACGTAAAAAAGAGAATAAATCTGAGCCCTTCTTCCCCGGGGACCCCAGGAGAGGCAGTTCTGACTGTCTCTTCGTGGGTTAAGGTCTCCTGTTGTTTGCTGCAGGGCATTTTTGGTGGGTAAAGCCTTTACAAATTCAGTAAGCCAGCGTCTGGGGAGGAGGTGGTGAGATCTGATTTTCCATAATGGGGTCTCACTCTAGCCTAGAAGGGGTAAATCTCCGTGCTTCTCTGTGGGATGAGACTTGTGCCTCCAAACACTTAGGGAGGGGTGGTCTACCACCTCTGCAGGAGTGGGGGCGGGACACTGGTCAATTAGTTACACGGGGGCGAGGTAGGGAGGTCTCTAGGTCTTGACGCTAAGGGAAGGAGGCTCACTCCTCTATATATTAAAATTTCGGAGCTCCTCTATTCTGGTGGTCGGGCGCGGGTGGGGGTAAATACATCAAAGCCTCTGCCTAAGGGAAAAGGTGCGCGCCGAGGCGGATCTGTGTGCCTTAGCGCCGGTAGAAATCTGCGCTGTTAAGCCTCGTGAGAAGGGAGATGTGTCTCTTTACGGGTGGGGTCGATGTCGCCACACCTTCGGGGTGTCCACGCCCGTCTACACCGGGAAAATACGGAATGGAACCTCACTACCCTAAAAGGAGGAGGGCACTCGACGCTTCTCCACACAAGTGGGGTCTGTAACTCTCCATACAGTGTGTCCAGGGGTCTACACCTGTCCAGATGAGGTGCGTCCGTGCCCCTCACCCCGCAAGAATGTGTTTGGGCGCATGTCCACAGGCCGAGCAATCCCTGCCTCTCATCCGGGCCCTTCTACCCTGGAAGTAACCCGACTCTTCACCTCTCTATTCCAGGGCAGAGGGCGCCTCGGGTTTCACCTGAAATAGTTGATCCTTTCCGCGCGGCCGGCTGGGTGAGCGCTCACCACGAAAAAAGAGAGTCGTGTCTTACCTCCACTTCCGGCGGAGATCTGAGAAGAGAAGTCAGCACAACACTGTCGGCGCTCGCGGCATTAGACTACGACTTCCGGATCCCAGCCTCACTGTGCGCGTACCCGGGGGCGGGGCTTAGGATTGACGGCTCGCTCCCTCCCGTCCCTTCCCCGGGGCCGCGCTGGCCCCGCCTCCCGGACGCTCCGTAAAGTAAGGAAATGGCCGAGCAGGGGAGGCGGGGAGGCGGCGAGGCGGGGAGGCGGCGAGGCGGGGAGGCGGCGAGGCGGCAACAGTTCGTTGGCTGGTGTGGCCATATAACCTACTTGTAAGCCAAGTTATTGTCTGCGGGCCTCTAATATGTGTGGCCCTAAATATGTGTGTTCTCGAATCTTAGTGACCAAGTGATCGCCAAGGCCGCATCAGACAAGGGTGGGGGGTCGGTGCCTTTGTCTACAACGGAAGATGGCGACGGGCAGGGTGTGAGAAAATGGCCGCCAGGGTCACATGTTTTGCTGAGTATACCCACCTGAAATGACTACGTTAGCTGCTCCCAGCAACCGTCCCAGCTTGCGGGGTCCCAGAGGAACCCTGAGGGAGCCACTCAGAGCTCTGTCTGCTGCAGCGCAGATCCACGGCCAGGCCTACAAACCGAACAACTGGAAGCCTCTCCCACCCATTTGCCTTCTTCCCCTCCTCCTCCCTCCCTCCCTCCCTCCCTCAGGCCCCAGAGCAGCGTCTGCTGGAGGGAATGGATTTACCTCTGGAGTGGGGACAAGTAAGGGTTTCTTCAGAAGCCATCTCAGGGAGCTCCTGACCTGGCTGGAGAATGAGGTCTCCCCCTTAAGAAAGTAATTACCAGTCTGAAAATGTCTTCTTCCTGATAATTTAGTTCCAGCCACTCCTCTTCCTCTAGCCTAAACTTTGGGGTGAGGCCGAGCCCCTCTACCCCAAGGATATCAACCTCTAGCATATCCAGGCAGAAAATGACTCCCTCTGCCTACTCCTACCTCTTACATACGAAGGACTCACTGCCCCTACGTCCATGGAAGGCTTCTAAACTCTTACCCTAGAGAAACACAACTCCTCTGGACCCCAGACCAGCCCTGGCCACCTCCACCTTCCCCCCTGCATTAGCAAATTCTTCCTTTTTCTTTAAGACCTAACTCTTGTCGCTTCTATGAACTTTCCCAGCTGAGTGAGAAACTCAGAGCACGTTGTTGCATTTATCACTTAGTACCGTAATCATTTATGTGGCTGTATCTCCACAGGAGAGTGAATTCCCTGAGACTAGGGGCCATATATCTTCGCACCCTCAGCAGGACCCAGCACAAGACTGGTACAAGGCATGCTTCAGCAAATGTTTGTTAAATGGGTAAGTTTACAGGCCTACACCACAAATCAATGGGAAATGGACATTTCAGTAGATAGTGCTGGGAAGTTTGGCTCACCATAACGAGAAAACTAAAACTGGATCCCTATTTATTTCCACATGAGAGGGTGGAGAATATCTTTGTGACCTAGGACTGTGGAAGGACTTTTTAAACAAAGTCCCAAATGCACAAACCATGAGGAAAAAATTTGTGATGAAGTCTTTGATAGGAATGAAAATTGGTATTACTACTTTGGAAAACAATTAAGAAGTCATCAGAATAGTTAAAGATGGCCCTGGGACCCAGCAATATTCATTGCAGAACTGTTAGTAATAGAGAAAAAAATCTCAACAATCTAAAAGTTCACCAAAAGGAGAATAAATAAATAGTGGTATAGCCACACAACAGAATACTATATACAACAGTGGAAAAAAATGAACCAGAATTGGGTATATCAATCCAGATAAATTTCAGAAACATAATGCTGTGATAAAATGCAAGTTGTGGAAGGATACATGATGTGTGAGATCATTTATATAGATTTTTTTTTAACTAGAAAACAATGCACTATTTTGTTTATCAATTACATAAATATGTAAGCAATATTTTTTAAACAAAGGAATTAAACACCAAATGCAGAATGGTGATTACCTCTGGGGAACAAAATGAGAGAGAAATACACAGGGGACTTTGACTGTCTAATATTTTATCTGGGTAATAGGTACATGGGTGTGTGCTATATTATTCTTCATACTTATTTGTATGCCTGAAGTATTTCATATTTTTTTAGAAAGACTATGAGGATCTATAACAAAATTAATAGTGTCTAAATCTAGATCAGTGGTTCTCAAACTTGGGCTGCAGCAGAATCACTTGGGAGAGCTTGTTAAAATACCAGATGCTGGGCCCCACACCCAGAATTGTGTTTTAGTTAAGCCTGTAGTAGAGCCCAGGAATTTGCATTTCTAACAAGTTCCCAGGTGGTGATGGTGGTGTTGGTGGTGGTGGTGATGGTGATGATGATGATGAAGAAGATGAAGAAGTTGATGATGATGAAGCTGCTGCTGTTGCTAGTCCAGGTACCACATTTTGAGAACTGCTGACAGAGAAAATGAAATTATCAATGAATTTAGTTTTCTTCATTGTGCTTTTCTTTGTTTTCCATGTATTCTATGAGTGAGTGTTACTTTAGGGAGAGGTTTTTGTTGTTTTTTAAATTCTCTTTCATCTCTACTTCCCACTCTCATTTCCTTCATGTAGGCAAGCATTTTTTTGTGTGTGGTATGCGGGCCTCTCACTGTTGTGGCCTCTCCCGTTGCGGAGCACAGGCTCCGGACGCGCAGGCTCAGCGGCCATGGCTCACGGACCCAGCCGCTCTGCGGCATGTGAGATCTTCCCGGACCGGGGCACGAACCTGTGTCCCCTGCATCAGCAGGTGGACTCTCAACCACTGCACCACCAGGGAAGCCCTAGGTAAGCATTTTAAAGTGTTTTATACATATCTTTTTGTATATATGTGTTCTTGCAAAATATGTATTGTTGTTTTACATGCACGTATTTCCCCAAAATTTTCATTTTTCCGTTTTTCAAAATTCAAGACAGTTGAAAAAATAATACAATGAAAGCCCATATACTCTTAATATTTTGCCAAATTTGTTCTACTTCTCTTTATATGTATATGTATACATCTTCTTGCAGGCAGTATAACAGCTCACCCCTAAAAACTTCAGCACACATCTACTAGAATAAGGACATTCTCCTGCATAACCAGAATACCATTATCACACCTAAGAACACTTACTAATTCAATAATACCATCAAAGATACCCTATATTCAAATTTTCCAATTGAGCCCAAAATGTTCTTAGACCTGCTCTGATTTTTTGATCCCAGTATCTAATTAAGGTTTGTGTATTATGTTTGGTTGTTGTAGCACTTTAACCTCTTTTAATCTAAAATAGTACCCCTAGATTTTTTGTGTGTTTGATATTACACTGATACTTTTCAAGAGTCCAGGCCAGTTTCTTGTAGAATGTCCCACAGAATATCTGGATTCATCTGCTCTTTCCACATGATTAGATTCAGGTTAAATAATTTCAGCAATAACAGTACATAGAGGATACCACTTCATATTGTGTCTCCTCAGGAGGCACATAACACCAGGTTGTCCCACTGTGGAGGATGTTTTGTGTCTGTGCATTTTTGTTTTATATAAATGGTATCTCAATCTGTTTCTTACTTTTTTCATTCAGCCTTTTGTTTTTAAAGTCTATCCATATTGCTGTGTATACATCTAATCCATTGCTTCTAACTGCTCATGCTAACCAGTGTGCCTTCACCACATTTTCCCTGAATGTTCCCCCGATAATGGACAGCAAGATTGCCTCCAGCTCCATGACACCACAAGTAATACTGTGATGAACATCCTTGTGCATGTCTCCTTATTGGCCTGTATGAGAATTTCTTTTGAAACATATATCCAGGAACAGAATGATTGCATCATGAAGTGTGCATATACTTAGTTTGACTAAGAATACTAATACTGCTAAATGGTTCTCTGGGATGGCTACACCAGTCCAGTTTTACCACCAGTGTACAAAGATTCCTGGATCCCTACATCCTCACTGACACATAACATTTTCCAGCTTTCTAGTTTTTACTGGTCTATTAGGTTTAATAGGTATTACTATATCTTACCTTGCTTTAGTTTACATTTCTCTGATTATTAATTAATTTTTTTTTGGCCGTGTCTCACGGCTTGTGGGATCTTAGTCCCCCGACCAGGGATTGAACCTGCGCCCTCAGCAGTGAAAGCACAGAGTCCTAACCACCAGACCACCAGGGAATTACCACTAATTAATTTTTGAGCATCTCTTTAGATGTGTGTCAGACGCCTCTTCTGTAAATTGCCTGCTTGTATAGTTAGGCCATTTTTTTCTATTAGGGTTCCTATCTTTCCTGTTGATCTGCTAGACTTCCTTATATAGTCTAGCTATTAGTCCCCTGTTGGTTTCAGTCCCCTGAAACCAACAGGATTCTCCCCCTGTTTTAACTTTGCCCATGATAGCCGTATTTGAACAGAAACTGTTAATTTTAATGTAGTCAAATGCATCACATCTTTGCTTTATGGTTTTTGGTTTGGGTTTTTTTTTTGTTTGTTTGTTTTTTTGCGGTACGCAGGCCTCTCACTGTTGTGGCCTCTCCCGTTGCGGGGCACAGGCTCCGGACGCGCAGGCTCAGCAGCCACGGCTCACGGGCCCAGCCGCTCCTCGGCCATGTGGGATCTTCCCGGACCGGGGCACGAACCCATGTCCCCTGCATCGGCAGGCAGACTCTCAACCACTGCGCCACCAGGGAAGCCCGGTTTGGGGGGCTTTACTTAAAAAGTAGCTCCCTCCTCCTAGGTCACAAAGATATTCTTCTATTTTTTTTCTATTAACTTTATAGTTTTACCTTTCACCTTTAGGTTTTAATCCATTTAGAATCCATGCTCATATGTGGTGATAGGTAGGTATGCAATTTTATTTTTTCCACATAATGAGCCACATTTCCCACCACCAAATACTAAACAATCCTTCCTTTTTCATTGATTTACCATGCCACCTTTGTCATATATTATGAAACATACACACATAGGTCTGTTTCTGTTCTTGTACTAATACCACCTTGTTTTTAATATTTTGTAATGTATCTTAAATCTGATAGGGCAAGTCCCCTCCTCTTTAGTCTTCTTTTGGGTTGTCTTAACTATGTCTCTGCATAAATTTTAAAAATTTTATCAAGCTCTTCAAAAAACCAACTGTAATTTTGATTAGGATTGCACTGAATTTATAGATTAATTTGGGGGAGTTGATACCATCAAAATATTAACTTGTCCCATCCAAGATCATGGAATATCTCCTCATTTGTTCAGTTGACCTTCTATCTGTGCTCTTTATTAAGAGTTTAAAGTTTTCTCTTTAGAATTTTTGTGTGTTTTTACTAGGTTAATTCCTAGTGGCTTTACAGTTTTTGTTACTATTCTGATTTTTTTTTTTTTTTTTTGCGGCACATGGGCCTCTCACTGCTGTGGGCTCTCCTGCCACGGAGCACAGGCTCCAGACGCGCAGGCTCAGCGGCCATGGCTCACGGGCCCAGCCGCTCCGCAGCACGTGGGATCCCCCCGGACTGGGGCACGAACCCGTGTCCCCTGCATCGGCAGGCAGACTATCAACCACTGCGCCACCAGGGAAGCCCTGAATATTTTTATTTTTTGAATAGATTATATACACGCATTTTGAATAGCAAAACTATATAAAAATTATACTTTGAGAATTGTCACTCATCTTTGTCCATTCTACCCAGTTGCCACCATACACACCACCCACAGTTACCAGTTTTATTCATTTTTTTTTATTCTTCCAGTGTTTCTTTATGCAGATACAAACAAGTATAAATGTATATCCTATTCCAGCTCCCTCTTTCTTACACAAAAGGTGACATACTATACTATACATACAGTTATACATGTTGCTTTTTTCACGTGATACATCCTGCAGGTCCTTACATATCAGAGCATTAGAAAGTTTCCACTACATAGAAAGTCATGTAGTATGACTTGAAACTGTTGAAAGCTGAGAAACCGTTACATTATGTGGATGTGTAATAGTTGATTTAATAACTGCAATACCCTACTGATGGATGTTCAGGGTATTTTCAGTCCTTTGGTATTACAAATGGTGCCATAATGAATAGACATTTCATATGTATGCAGATATTTCTATAGGATAAATTCTAAGAATCACATTTGTAACTTTGGTAGATATTGCCAAAATTTCCCTCCGTAGGTGTACCATTTTGCACTTACCACCCATGTATGAGTTTATGTGTTTCACCACCACCTCACTCAGAAAGTGTATCATTAAAGACTTTCGGATTTTTGCCAATGTCATAGGTGAGAAACAGTGTCTCACTCTAGTTTTAATTGACATTTCTCTTATGATGAGTGAGGTTGAGCATCTTTTCATATGTTTAAGGGTCATTTTTGTCTTTTCCTGTGAGTTGTCTATTTATACGCTCTGTTTATTTTCTCGATTTCTACAAGCTTGTTATATAATTAGAGAAATTAGACCTTTGTGAATGATATCAGTTGTCAGTATTTTTTTCCCAGTTTGTTGTTCTTTTGACTTTGCTAATGGATATTTTTTCCAAGCAAATTTTACTTTATTTTTATGTAAACAAATTTATCTATGTTTTCTTTTATGGATTCTAGATTTTGATTTGTACTTTTGTGATAGATTGCATTAATGACCCCAATTTTTTATGTGTCTCCACACCCTTTGGTAGTGCCCTCCCATACTGACTGAGTTTGGCCATAATAATTTACTTCAACCAACAGGATAGTAGCAAATTTGATATAAGCAGAGACCTGAGAAAGCTCTTGCATATTCTGCTTCCTCTCTTGGACCCCTGCCACTGCTATGAGAACATACCCAGGCTAGTCTGCTGGAGGGATGTGAGAGACATATAGAAATGAGCCTGGTCCTCCCAGCCAAGGCATCCTATAGCAGCCAACCTCCAGCCAAGCCACCAGCTCAGTGCAGACACATGAGCTGGCAGAGTTGAGATCAACAGAGCCTGATCCAGCACGTAGAACCTCTCAGCTGACCATAGACTCTGTCTAAGTTTGGGTATCTAAATATTCATTTTGGTTTTTTATAGAGAATTATTGTAGCAATAGTCCCCCATCATTGTTCTTCCTTTTCAGAGATATTCTGGCTGTGCTTGTTTGTTATTTTTCCATTTGATCTTTAATTCAGCTTGTCTAGTTTCAGAAAAAGAAAAGAGATGGTATTTTTAATTAGCTTATACTAAATTTATAAATTAATTTTACATCTTTATGATTTTGAGTCTCCCTATTTAAGAAAATGGGGTGCCTTTCTATTTGTTTCTTCAGAGTGTTACAAATGTTTTCTCTTGAAGGATTTAGACATTTCTTGTTAAGTTTGTTTCTACGTATTTGCTGTAGACTGAATGTTTGTGTCTGCCCCCACCCCCCAAATTTTACATTGAAACCTAATCCCCAATGTGATAGTGTTCGGAGGTAGGACCTTTGGCAGGTGATTAGATCATGAGATTGGAGCCCTCATGACTGGGATTAGTGCCCTTATAAAAGAGACCCAAGAGAGCTCCCTTGCCACTCCTGCTATGTGAGGACACAGCGAGAAGATGGCTGTCTATGAACCAGGAAGTGGGCCCTCCCCAGACATAAAATCTTTGAGTGTCTTGATCTTGGACTTCCCAGCCTCTAGAACTGAGAATAATAAATTTCGGTTGTTTATAAGCCAACCAGTCTGTGGTATTCTGTTATAGCAGCCCCAACAGACTAAGACATTATTTTGTCTTTTTTGTTGCTATGATAAATGGAGCCTTCTCTTCCATATATCTTCTAACTGAATGATTTCTATATACTAATTTTATATCCTGCTACCTTGCTGAGTTCTCTTGTTTGTAATAGTTTTCTATTGGTTTGCTCGGGCTTTCTGGCTCTACAGTCTTATCTATAAGGAATGATAGCTTTACCTCCTCCATTCCAATTGTAATTTCTAATTTCTTTTTCTTTTCTAATCACAATGCTTTTGCTACCTCCAATATAATGTTAAATTGTAGTGGAGAGAGTAGATACCCTCGTGAGTTTAGCATATAAATGCTGCTAGTGTTTACTGGTTAAGTGAAGTGCTGGATTGCTGGATTTGGGAATGGATGGATGGATAGATAGATAGATAGGCAGACATAATTATATTAAGGAAGAAATTTTTATAAAGAATTTTTTGTAAAGGATGGGTATTGAATTTTGTCAAATGGTTCTTTGGCATCTCTGAAAATGATGATACGATTTTTCTCCTTAGATTCAACAATATGTTAGATTGTATTAATGGATTTCCTAATATTGAATGATTTTTGCATTCTTGGAAATAAACTCCACATAGTCAGGGATTCTGTTTGCTAATATTTTATTTAGGATTTTGCATCAATATTCATAAGTGAAGATTGGTTTATATCTTTTTCTTGTGAAATCTTTGTTAGATCTTGATATCAATGTTATACTCACTTCATAAAAAGAATATGAAAGTGTTCCTTCTTTATCTAGGATCAGGAAAATAAAAATAGCATTCAAATGATCTGCTTTTCAGTGTTAGCAGACTTCCCCAGTGAAATCATCATGGCCCAGTGCTTTTGGGGGAAAGTATCTCTTTATAACTTTTTCTATTTCTTCCATGGAAATTGGTCTATATGGACTTTTCTCTTTTAGAGTTTTGGTAAATTATATTTTCCTAGGATGTTTTCCATTTCTTCAAGATCTTTAAAACGATTTGCATAGAGTTGCATGAGGAAGTCCTTTATAACGTTTAAAATGTCCTCTTACTGGGGCTTCCCTGGTGGCACAGTGGTTGAGACTCCACCTGCCAAAGCAGGGGACATGGGTTCGTGCCCCAGTCCGGGAAGATCCCACATGCCACGGAGCGGCGGGGCCTGTGAGCCATAGCCGCTGAGCCTGCGCGTCCGGAGCCTGTGCTCCGCAATGGGAGAGGCCACAACAGTGAGAGGCCCACGTACCGCAAAAAAAAAAAAAAAAAAAAAATGTCCTCTTACTATGGTTATGTCCAACTTTTCATTTCCTGGTTTGTGTCTTTGTGCTTTCTCCTTTTCTTGATTATTATTTAATGGCTTATATATTTCTTTTTCACAGAATTGGTTAATCTATTTATTTATTAGTTCTACTGTTACCTGTTTTCTAACTCTTTTATTTGAACTTTTCTCTTTGTTAATTCTTTCCTTCTGTTCCCCTTAAGTTTATTCTGTTTCTCTTTCACTAACTTTCTGAGTTGGGTTCATTTAATTTTTTCCCTTGTTTTTAGTGTAAGTATTTTGAGGCAATGAACTTTTCTCTGACTGCTGCTTTATCTGTACCCATAGATTCTGATACGTAATGTTTTCATTATTATTATTGTCTAGAAGTTCAGCGATTTTGGTTTCAGTTTGCCCTTTGACCCAAGAATTGTTTGACAGAGAGTTTTATATATTCAGATGGAAGATCTTTTTTACATTGATTTCTACTTTTATCCAGTTGTGATCAGAGAACATTGTCAGTATTAGTTCTACCTTTTGGGATTTATTGAGGTTTTCTTCTTGGCCTAATATTGATTTTGTTGTTTAGGTTTTCTGTATTCTTACTGGGTTTTTGTTGCTGTTGTTGTTCATTTGATCTGTCCTGGAATGAGAAAGGTGAGTTAAATTTCTCCTGTTTTTAGTGTGTTTCAATCTATTATCTATTTCTCCTTGTATCTCTTAATATTTCAGCTTTGTGAAAGTCGCTATGTTATTTGATACAAAAATACTCATAACTTTATATTTTCATTGTGAATTGTGGCCTTTTTTGTCTCAATTAATGCTTTTTTGTAATAAGTTTTTTATTTCAGAATAATTTTAGTTTTATAGAACCCTTCATCTAGTTGCCCCTCATGTTAATATCTTATATGACTACATCTGTGAAAACTAAGAGATTAGCATTAGTACATTGCTATTAACTAAACTCCTGACTTTATTCAGATTTCACCAGTTTTTCCACTAATATCCTTTTTCTGTTCCAGGCTCCAAACCAGAATCCCACATTGCATTTAGTCATCATTATCTCCTCCAACCTGTGGACAGTTCCTTAGTCTTTCCTTTTCATGACATTGACAGTCAATTAATGCCTTTCATTCTGACTTTCTAACTTGGCTGATAATTAAGATTACAACCTCTGCTTGCTTTATTTGCATTTGACTGGTATACCTTTGCCCTACTTGTATCTTTAACCTCTCTGAATCTATTTGTTTTAGTTGACTCTCTTGAATACATAGTTGGGTTTTGCTCAGGGATCCAACAGAAAAACGTTTTTCTTTAAATAGATGAGCTAAGACCATTTATATTTATTGACACAAAAGATGTTTGGTGTTAATATTGTCACATTAAGTTTTATTTTCTTTTTTAGCTATATTTTTATATATTAAAATTATGTTACTATGTAGTCTATTTCCTGTGATTTTTTAATCAGTTAACACTCAATTTTTTTTGTTTTCTTTTATTTTTTGGACTTATGAATTTTATTTATTTTTTTATACAGCAGGTCCTTATTAGTTATCCATTTTATACATACTAGTGTATATATGTCAATCCCAATCTCCCTATTCATCACAACACCACCATGCCCCTGCCACTTTCCCACCTTGGTGTCCATATGTTTGTTCTCTACATCTGTGTCTCTATTTCTGCCCTGCAAACTGGTTCATCTGTACCATTTTTCTACATTCCACACATATGTGTTAATATATGATATTTGTTTTTCTGACCTACTTCACTCTATATGACCGTCTCTAGATCCATCCACGTCTCTACAAATGACCCAATTTTGTTCCTTTTTATGGCTGAGTAATATTCCCTTGTATATATGTACCACATCTTCTTTATCCATTCGTCTGTCGATGGGCATTTAGGTTGCTTCCATGACCTGGCTATTGTAAATAGTGCTGCAATGAACATTGGGGTGCATGTGTCTTTTTTTTTTTTTTTTTTTTTTAGTTTCTGCTTTATAACAAAGTGAATCAGTCATACATATACATCTGTTCCCACTTCCCTTCCCTCCTGCGTCTCCCTCCCTCGCACCCTCCCCATCCCACCCCTCCAGGCAGTCACAAAGCACCGAGCCCATCTCCCTGTGCTATGCGGCTGCTTCCCACTATCTATCTACCTTACGTTTGGTACTGTATATATGTCCATGCCTATCTTTCGCTTTGTCACAGCTTACCCTTCCCCCTCCCCATATCCTCAAGTCCGTTCTCAAGTAGGTCTGTGTCTTTATTCCTGTTTTACCCCTAGGTTCTTCTTGACATTTTTTTTCTTAAATTCCATATATATGTGTTAGCATACGGTATTTGTCTTTCTCTTTCTGACTTAACTTCACTCTGTATGACAGACTCTAGGTCTATCCACCTCATTACAAATAGCTCAGTTTCGTTTCTTTTTATGGCTGAGAAATATTCCATTGTATATATGTGCCACATCTTCTTTATCCATTCATCCAATGATGGACACTTAGGTTGTTTCCATCTCCGGGCTATTGTGAATAGAGCTGCTATGAACATTTTGGTACATGTGTCTTTTTGAATTATGGTTTTCTCTGGGGATATACCTAGTAGTGGGATTGCTGAGTCATATGGGAATTTTATTTTGAGTTTTTTAAGGAACCTCCATACTGTTCTCCATACTGGCTATATCAATTTACATTCCCACAGCAGTGCAAGAGGGTTCCGTTTTCTCCACACCCTCTCCAGCATTTGTTGTTTGTAGATTTTCTGATGATGCCCATTCTAACTGCTGTGAGATGATACCTCATTGTAGTTTTGATTTGCATTTCTCTAATAATTAGTGATGTTGAGCAGCTTTTCATGTGATTCTTGGCCATTTGTATGTCTTCTTTGGAGAAATGTCTATTTAGGTTTTCTGCCCAGTTTTGGATTGGGTTGTTTGTTTTATTAATATTGAGCTGCATGAGCTGTTTATATATTTTGGAGATTAATCCTTTGTCCGTTGATTCGTTTGCAAATACTTTCTCCCATTCTGAGGGCTGTCTTTTCGTTGTCTTTGTAGTTTCCTTTGCTTTGCAAAAGCTTTTAAGTTTCATTAGGTCCCATTTGTTTATTTTTGTTTTTATTTCCATTACTATACGAGGTGGATCAAAAAAGATCGTGCTGTGATTTATGTCAAAGAGTGTTCTTCCTGTGTTTTCCTCTAACAGTTTTATAGTGTCCGGTCTTACATTTAGGTCTCTAATCCATTTTGAGTTTATTTTTGTGTATGTTGTTAGGGAGTGTTCTAATTTCATTCTTTTACATGTAGCTGTCCAGTTTTCCCAGCACCACTTACTGAAGAGACTGTCTTTTCAACATTGTATATCCTTGCCTCCTTTGTCATAGATTAGTTGAGCATAGGTGCTGGGTTTATCTTTGGGCTTTCTATCCTGTTCCATTGATCTATATTTCTGTTTTTGTGCCAGTACCATATTGTCTTGATTACTGTAGCTTTGTAGTATAGTCTGAAGTCAGGGAGTCTGATTCCTCCAGCTCCATTTTTATCCCTCAAGACTGCTTTGGCTAGGGCTTCCCTGGTGGCGCAGTGGTTAAGAATCCACCTGCCAATGCAGGGGACACGGGTTCGAGCCCTGGTCCAGGAAGATCCCACATGCCACAGAGCAACTAAGCCCATGCGCCACAATTACCGAGCCTGCACTCTAGAGCTGCGTACCACAACTACTGAGCCCGCGTGCTGAAACTACTGAATCCCGCACACCTAGAGCCCGTGCTCCTCAAAAAGAGACGCCACCACAATGAGAACCCTGTGCACCGCAAGGAAGAGTAACCCCCGCTTGCTGCAACTAGAGAAAAGCCCGCGCGCAGCAGCAAAGACCCAACGCAGCCAAAAATAAAATAAATTAATTAAAAAAAAATAATAAAGACTGCTTTGGCTATTTGGGGTCTTTTGTGTCTCCATACAAATTTTAAGATTTTTTGTTCTAGTTCTGTAAAAACTGCCACTGGTAATTTGATAGGGATTACATTGAATCTATAGATTGCTTTGGGTACTATAGTCATTTTCACAGTATTGATTCTTCCAATCCAAGAACATGGTATATCTCTCCATCTGTTGGTATCATCTTTAATTTCTTTCATCAGTGTCTTATAGTTTTCTGCATACAGATCTTTTATCTCCCTAGGTAGGTTTATTCCTAGGTATTTTATTCTTTTTGTTGGAGTGGTAAATGGGAGTGTTTCCTTAATTTCTCTTTCAGATTTTTCATCATTAGTGTATAGGAATGCAAGAGATTTCTGTGCATTAATTTTGTATCCTGCAACTTTACCAGATTCATTGATTAGCTCTAGTAGTTTTCTGGTGGCATCTGTCGGATTCTCTATGTATAGTGTCATGTCATCTGCAAACAGTAACACTTTTACTTCTTCTTTTCCAATTTGTATTCCTTTTATTTCATTTTCCTCTCTGATGGCCGTGGCTAGGACTTCCAAAACTATGTTGAATAACAGTGGTAAGAGTGGACATCCTTGTGTTGTTCCTGATCTTAGAGGAAATGCTTTCAGTTTTTCACCATTGAGAATGATGTTTGCTGTGGTTTTGTCATATATGGCCTTTATTATGTTGAGGTAGGTTCCCTCTATGCCCACTTTCTGGAGAGTTTTTACCATAAATGCTTGTTGAATTTTGTCAAAAGCTTTTTCTGCATCTATCGAGATGATCATATGCTTTTTATTTTCAGTTTGTTAATATGGTGTATCACATAGATTGATTTGCATATATTGAAGAATCCTTGCATCCCTGGGATAAATCCCACCTGATCATGGTGTATGATCCTTTTAATGTGTTGTTGGATTCTGTTTGCTAGTATTTTGTTGAGGATATTTGCATGTATATTCATCAGTGATATTGGTCTCTAATTTTCTTTTTTTGTAGTGTCTTTGTCTGGTTTTGGTATCAGGGTGATGGTGGCCTCATAGAATGAGTTTCAGAGTGTTCCTTCCTCTGCAGTTTTTTGGAAGAGTTTGAGAAGGATGGGTGTTAGCTCTTCTCTAAATGTTTGATAGACTTCACCCGTGAAGCCATCTGGTCCTAGACTTTTGTTTGTTGGAAGATTTTTAATCACAGTTTCAATTTCATTACTTCTGATTGCTGTGTTCATATTTTCTATTTCTTCCTGGTTCAGTCTTGGAAGGTTATACTTTTCTAAGAATTTCTCCATTTCTTCCAGGTTGTTCATTTTATTGGCATAGAGTTCCTTGTAGTAGTCTCTTAGGATGCTTTGTATTTCTGCAGTGTCTGTTGTAACTCCTTTTTCATTTCTAATTTTATTGATTTGAGTCCTCTCCCTTTTTTTATTGATGAGTCTGGCTAATGGTGTATCAATTTTGTTTATTGTCTCAAAGAACCAGCTTTTAGTTTTATTGATCTTTTGTATTGTTTTCTTTGTTTCTATCTCGTTTATTTCTGCTCTGTTATTTATGGTTTCTTTCCTTCTACTAAGTTTGGGTTTTGTTTGTTCTTCTTTCTCTAGTTCCTTTAGGTGTGAGGTTAGGTTGTTTATTTGAGATTTTTCTTGTTTCTTGAGGTAGGCTTGTATTGCTATAAACTTCCCTCTTAGAACTGCTTTTGCTGCATCCAATAGGTTTTGGATCGTCATGTTTTCATTGTAATTTTTCTCTAGGTATTTTTTGATTTCCTCTTTTGATTTCTTCAGTGATCTCTTGGTTATTTAGTAACGTATTGTTTAGCCTCCATGTGTTTGTGTTTTTTACGTTTTTTTTCCCTGTAATTCATTTCTAATCTCATAGCGTTGTGGTCAGAACAGATGCTTGATATGATTTCAGTTTTCTTATGTTTACTGAGGCTTGATTTGTGACCCAAGATGTGATCTATCCTGGAGAATGTTCCGTATGCACTGGAAAAGAAAGTGCAATCTGCTGTCTTTGGATGGAATGTCCTATAAATAAATATCAATTAAATCTATCTGGTCTCTTGTGTCATTTAAAGCTTGTGTTTCCTTATTAATTTTCTGTTTGGATGATCTGTCCATTGGTGTAAGTGAGGTGTTAAAGTCCCCCACTATTATTGTGTTACTGTTGATTTCCTCTTTTAGAGCTGTTAGCAGTTGCCTGATGTATTGAGGTGCTCCTATGTTGGGTGCATGAATATTTACAATTGTTATATCTTCTTCTTGGATCGATCCCTTTATCATTATGTAGTGTCCTTCTTTGTCTCTTCTAATAGTCTTTATTTTAAAGTCTATTTTGTCTGATATGAGAATTGCTCCTCCAGCTTTCTTTTGATTTCCATTTGCATGGAATATATTTTTCCATCCCCTCAGTTTCAGTCTGTATGTGTCCTTAGGTCTGAAGTGGGTCTCTTGTAGACAACACATATATGGGTCTTGTTTTTGTATCCATTCAGTGAGCCTGTGTCTTTTGGTTGGAGCATTTAATCCATTCACGTTTAAGGTAATTATCTATATGTATGTTCCTATGACCATTTTCTTAATTTTCTTGGGTTTGTTTTTGTAGGTCCTTTTCTTCTCTTGTGTTTCCCACTTAGAAAATTCCTTTAGCATTTGTTGTACAGCTTGTTTGGTGGTGCTGAATTCTCGTAGCTTTTGCTTGTCTGTAAAGCTTTTGATTTCTCCATCATATCTGAATGAGATTCTTGCCAGGTAGAGTAAACTTGGTTGTAGATTCTTCCCTTTCATCACGTTAAATATATCATGCCACTCCCTTCTGACTTGTAGTTTCTGCTGAGAAATCAGCTGTTAACCCTATAGGAGTTCCCTTGTATGTTATTTGTCATTTTTCCCTTGTTGCTTTCAATAACTTTTCTTTGTCTTTAATTTTCTTCAGTTTGATTACTCTGTGTCTCAGTGTGTTTCTCTTTGGGTTTATCTTACCTGGGACTGTCTGTGCTTCCTGGACTTGGGTGGCTCTTTCCTTTCCCATGTTAGGTAAGTTTTTGACTATAATCTCTTCAAATATTTTCTCGGGTCCTTTCTCTCTGTCTTCTCCTTCTGGGACCCCTATAATGTGAATGTTGCTGTGTTTAATGTTGTCCCAGAGGTCTCAGGCTGTCTCCATTTCTTTTCATTCTTTTTTCTTTATTCTGTTCCATGGCAGTGAGTTCCACAATTGTGTCTTCTAGGTCACTTATCTGTTCTTCTGCCTCAGTTATTCTGCTATTGATTCCTTCTAGTGTATTTTTCATTTCACTTATTGTATTGTTCATCTCTGTTTGTTTGTTCTTTGATTCTTCTTGGTGTTTTTTCTTTAATTCTTCTAGGTCTTTGTTAAACATTTCTTGCATCTTCTCTATCTTTGCCTCCATTCTTTTTCCGAGTTCCTCGATCATCTTCACTATCATTATTCTGAATTCTTTTTCTGGAAGGTTTTCTACCTCCACTTCATTTAGTTGTTTTTCTGAGGTTTTATCTTGTTCCTTCATCTGGTACATAGCCCTCTGCCTTTTCATCTTGTCTATCTTTCTGTGAATGGGGTTTTTTTCTGATTTTTTTTAGTTGTCCTGACATTTAGAACAGTTTATACTTTGGTCTAGTGATTAATTTTAGGTATCTTGTTTTTTCTAGTTGTTTATTGCTAATGTAAATAGCGTTATTGATTTTTATAAGTTGGCAACCTTGCTGAACTCTTTTTAATTCTAATAGTATGTCAGTTGAATCTGTTGGTTTTCTCTCTTCTCTTCCAGTCCTTACATGTCTCATTTCTTTTTCTCCCTTTATAGTATTAAACAAGACTTCCAGTTCTATGTTAAACAGTAGTTGGTGAGAGTAAGTATCTAGTCTTTTTCTTTATCTTCAAGGAAATGCATCTTAAATTTCTCCATTTACTGCAAAATATGCTGTAAAGTTTTGGTATGTAACCTTCACCAAGTTAAGAGATTTGCCTTCTATTTGTATTTTTTAAAGAGTTTTCATCGTAAGTAGACATGTAACATACTTTTTCTACATTAATTGAGATACTCATATGATTATTCTCCCTTAGTCTATTCATGTGGTAAATTACATTGATAGATTTTTCTGAGTTTGAATGCATTATCCTTGCATTCTTGGAATTAACTCCATTTGATTGTGATGTATTTTTAAAATACTGTTGGATTCGATTAGCTAATATTTTATTTAAGATTTATGCATCTATATTCATAAGTGAAATGAGCCTACAATTTTCTTTAATTGTCCTTATCTGTTTTTAAAATCAAGACTTCAAGATTTTACTAGACAAATAAAATGAGCTAGGCAGCTTTCTCTCCTTTTCTATTTTCTGGAATAACTTGTATAAGAAGAGAAGTAACTCCTGAGAGTCCCGCACACTATACCTGTAAATCCATCTGGGCCTGGATTTGGGGGGAAGGGATGTCCTTACCTACCATTTCAGTTTCATTAATGCCTAGTGGTCTATTCATGTTCTCTACTTCCTCTGCCATTTTTATTATTTTATATTTTTCTAGGAAAAAAACTTTATCTAGATCTTTCCAATTATTTCTGTCTAGTTCCTAGCAGTCAGATTTCTGGCTTGAGTACTTGGTGGTGCCTTCACAGAGAGGGGGGCACAAGAGGAGCAGCATATCTGTCATTTGGGGGCCAGAGGAAGTTTGGCTACCTCTACACTTTCAGCAAAGCAATGGCTATATGTGATTCTCTGTTGCTTTGGATATTTGTGATTATGTATGAATGTGCACACTTCTATAAAGGTGTGTTTTCATACATGATGCTCTGGTGTGTTTCTGTTTATATGAATGTCAGGCTGGAAAAGAACAATTTTTCTGTGTAGTTATTTTTCTGTATCTGTTTGCATGGTTCCGTGAGCTGTGATGGGGGTATTTCCATGGTTCTCTCAATGTCCCTGTGTACATCAGCATCTCTGCCAGCTGGTAATTCATTCTGTGTGATTTTCCATGTCTTGGAGTATCTGCAACTGTGAGGGTTCTTGATTCTATGTGTATCTTTATGTCTCTGCACATGTCTGCATCTCTGAGGGTGGGGGATTATGTATGCATCTCTGTGTCTTACTGTAGAAATAAATGTATGCAGTGCACATGCTACGTGGCAAGTTCAGACTCTCCAAGTCTGGAAGAAACATTACAACAGGAAATGCTCTGGATTCCAGCTTCCGGATGGAATTTCACTCAGAAAAATACCCCTTCCTGGTCCTCCCAATAACTGCAGCATTCTTTGTCTTTCTTGAAGAGGCTGAGTTGAGGGGGTTTATGCTAACCTTGACCTCAGAGGCCACGTCTTTCAGGAGGATTTGGCAGAGCCATGAAATTCCACACCCTGCCACTTGCCTCTTGCCAGGCCTACTGCTTCCTCCTAAACCCTTTTATAGCTCCACATTATCTACCAGACCAATTCCAATCTAAATTGTCCAGAGAGGCCAGAAGAAGACACAGGGAGATGAGGAGAAAGAAACAGAATACGATTTTTATAAAGAAATAGATAAAGATAGATATGGGAATGGGGGATAGAGAAATGAGAACAAGGAGATAAAGAGACAGAGACCAAGAAATAGGGCCTGAATGGTAGGAACAGATAGTCAGAAATGGTGATAAATAAACAAAGAAGGTTAGGGACAGAGAGATGTACAGACGGATTGAATGGGCAGTGTAGAAAAAGAGGGACTGACAGAAATGAGGCTGGAATGTAGGGAGAGAGAGAGATGGGGACAGAGACACAGAGATTGGGGTCAGAAAGGCAGTTACATAAAACATGAGGATAGAGACACAGAGATGATAACAGCCAGGTAGATAAAGAGAGTGACTGGGATTAGATAGACAAAGATAGAAACGGAGATGGTGTTGAGGAGGAAGAGGTTGATGATATAGAAACTAATTTTTTTTTTTTTCGGTACGCGGGCCTCTCACTGCTGTGGCCTCTCCCGTTACGGAGCGCAGGCTCCGGACGCGCAGGCTCAGCGGCCATGGCTCACGGGCCCAGCCGCTCCGCAGCATGTGGGATCCTCCCGGACCGGGGCACGAACCCGTGTCCCCTGCATCGGCAGGCGGACTCTCAACCACTGCGCCACCAGGGAAGCCCCCAAAACTAATGTTTTTTTAATTGAAGTATAGTTGATTTACAATGTTACAGGTGTACAGCAAAGTGATTCAATTATATATATGTAAATATATAGGTATATATAGTCTTTTTCATATTCTTTTCCATTATAGGTTATTACAAGATATTGAATACAGTTCCCTGTGCTATAGTAGGTCCTTGTTATTTATTTTTAGGAGCTAATATTTTTGAGCATTTGTTATATTTGAGGCATGGTTCTACAAGCTGTACATGTGTTAGTTCATTTAATGCTCTTGGTAACACTGAAGCAGGTACTGTTATCGGCCCTGTTTTACAGATGAGGACACTGAGGCACAGCAAGTCAGCAGCACAACTAGGATTGGAATCCAAACAATCTAACACCAGAGGCCATACTCTTGACTACTCTGTCAGTGACAGAGAGATACAGACAGGGATCTGGGGACAAGATAGCAAACAGATGAAACACACATAGGGACAGAAAGATGGAAACAAGAGACAGGCACATGAGGAGAGCCACCCAGCAAGAGAGATGGTAAGAGGTAGAAAAGGGGTGATAGATGAGGAGAGACTCAAAGAGGGAAACAAGGGCAAGAAGACCAACATAGGGGTATGTGTGTGAGAGAGAAACAAAGAGAAGGTAAATGTTAGTTGTGAGGGGATGGGAGGCTGGGGTGAAGACAGAGGCTGGAACAGAAAGGTGAGAATAGAAATAGAGAAAGATAGGTGGGGAACAGAGACAGATGAATGCAGCAACGTAAATAGAAAGATGAGAACTGGGAGACAGGCAGAGATAAGATAAATAGGTACAGAGTGATGGAGACAGAGGGGTGGACAGAAAAGAGGCCAAGGAGCCAAAGGAAATTGAAAGAGAAACCGAAAAGACAGAAATTTTGGAACACAGATTCAGAAACAGATGAGGTAGGGTAATATGGTATTATATACGTGAGGATGGAGACACAGACCAAGAGGAGAACCATAAGTTAGATGGGGACAGGATAGAGACAAGGCAACCCCCAACAGAGGCAATGGAGAGAGAGAGAGCAATAGCAAGAAGGGGAGAGATTGAGAGAGAATAGGAGAGATAGGAAAGAGAAACCACCAGAGAGATGTAAACAGAAAGACAAGAGAGAGCCAAATAAGAGATGGGAGACATCTGAAAGGTGGTGACAGTGATGGTGAACTGGGGTGACAGTAAAAAATAAAAGAAATAGAGGCACAGAATGAAGTAATTTTGATTCAACAACCACTCACAAGTCTCGGATATATCAGGGCTGGCACTGGGCTGTGTGGTACCCAATAGGCTGTGAGCTCAGGAAGGCAGGGCCTGGGCCTTTGTTATGCAATACTGTATCCTCCACCTACAGTATACTCCCAATCATGTGGAGGGCTACCATTTATTAAACATTAGGTACTGGGGACTGTGCATGCGTTTCATGGATTATGTTATTGAATCCTCAAAACTCTGATGTAGTAGGTATTGTTATCATCCCCAGTTTACAGATGGGGAAACTGAGACTTAGAGCAATGAGTAACTTACCCAGGGTCACACAGAGGAGCTAGGAGTGAAGCCCCAGCCTGGACCAATGGTGAGAGTATGTCATGAACCAAGGATTAGGATGAACCCTGTTCTTTCTGTACACCCAAGGTGCAAAAAATCAAATTCCAGTCTGCCTGCCTCCAAGGCCTACATGTTTGACCACCATGCCACACTGCTCCAGTGAAGACTCACTCACAGACTGATGGAAGACTGCTGAACCAAGGTAAGTGTGTCCTGACTCCTTACCCTCTGGAGCTCCCTCTATCTAGCGAAGGAGGATGACCTGGCTACCTCAGAGAGAGTGAGAAAAGTCCTGTGAGTGACAGGAGTAAAGCCCTGTGGGAGAACCTCGGCCAGGGAAAATCAAGAGAATGCTTCCTGGAGGAGAAAGTAGTTCAAAGAGGCCAAAGACAGATTTACAGAGAGGTCAGTGAAGCTTCAGGGTCCCTCATGTGTCTCTTCCAAGGCCCTGCTTAACAATCAGCGAAAAATCAAAGAGTACTGAAGATGTGTACTCTTCACTCTATAAGAAAATTGAAATGCCCTGACATCTTACAGCTCATATATGAAAGAAACTAAACAGGTTTTCCCAAATTTGACAATAGTCCTAAAAATGTACATTATTGTAAAGCTGAAACTTTTCTAAACTATCAATAGTAGAAAATTTCTATCAACCGTGCTATTAAGAAAGACTGACTAATATTTCTATTCTCTTTACAGAAAAATGATCTTATCTCATGCTTCAGTGATAAAATAAAAGCCATCAGACATGGGAGAATTGTTCCAGGACCTTCATCTTCCCACCACTGAATCTCTAAACCTCCCAGTATCTGTGTTCATCTTTTGTTTCATTCCTTCCTGTTACAATGAAGGGCCTGAGGACCTCTCCTTCTCTCTGAGGCCCAGTGCCCCAGACCCCAGCCGCTCCTTTCCCTTCCATTATTCCCTTTCTCTTCTGTGTTCCCATCCGGTCCCTCTCTGTGGTCTCTGGGTCTTTCCCAGCAGCAAACAAGCATAGTCTAGTATCTCCCATCTTAGAAAAATCATTCTTTGCCCCTCCTCCTACCATCACCTTAGCTCTCTGGGCTCTGTTCCCATTCACAGCCATGTTTCACAAGGAAATCGCCTACACACCTAGCTCCACTTCAGCAGGATGGGGGGGCAGTGTTTTATTCCCTCTGACCTCGGGGAGGGTCCTGTAACAATCTACCCTCCCACCAGCACTCTATCCAATTATTCCTGCTTTTTAAATTTTATTTATTTTTCATGATAATACATTAAAAATTTTATAATATACATATCTGTACAGTTTGAGTAAATTATAAAACAAATACCTATGTACCTGTACCCGTCACCCAGCTTCAAAAACAAATCATTTCTGAATGCCAAAACCCGCCATGTAGCCCTCCCCAGTCACATCTTCTTCCCCTCCCTGAGGTAACCAGTGTCATTTTTCATGCCTTGCTTTTTTGTATGGTTTTACAACATATTACTGCATCCATATATTGTATAATTTTGAATGTTCAACTTTATATAAACATATTCTTTCATGACTTTTTTGAATCAGTATTAGGTTTCCTGAGTTTTATCCATGTTGATACATGTAGCTGAAGTTCATTCATTTATTTTTATTTGTTTTATTTATTTCTTTTTTAGTACACGGGCCTCTCACCGTTGTGGCCTCTCCCGTTGCGGAGCACAGGCTCCGGACACGCAGGCCCAGCGGCCATGGCTCACGGGCCCAGCTGCTCCGTGGCATGTGGGATCCTCCCGGACCGGGGCACGAACCCGCGTCCCCTGCATCGGCAGGTGGACTCTCAACCACTGCGCCACCAGGGAAGCTCCATTCATTTATTTAATTATAGTATTCCATTGTATAAATATGTCTCAATTTATTCATCTTATTTTCTTGTTTCTGTTTCTTGCCGTTTCAAACAGGCTTTGGTGAACACTCTTGTAGTGTCTCCCAGTATACACATGTGAGGATTTCTCTAGGGGAGCGATTATCAAACTTTCTGGTCTCAGGACTTGCTTTACATTCTTAAAAATCAATGTAGACCCTAAAAAGCTTTGGCGTATGTGGGTTATACCAATTGATACTTGCTGTATTAGAAATTAAAACCGAGAAAGCTTAAATATATTAATTTAAAAATAATAAGCCAATTACATTTAACAAAAGTAACATTTTTATGAAAAATAACTCTATTTTCCAAAACAAAAAGAATATAGTGAGAAGAGTGGCATTGTTTTACATTTTTGCAAATCTCTTTACTGTATGGCGTAATAGAAGACAGCTGGATTCTCGTATCTGCTTCTGCATTCAATCTGTTGTGATATTACATGTCATGTAGCCTCTGGAAAACTCCACTCTACGTACTTGAGAGAATGAGAGTAAAAGAAGCAAATAACATCTTTCTAGTATTATGGCTTTGGTTCCCCCACCCCCCATCCCTGCCCTCAGGATCCCCAGACCACATTGTGGGAACTACCGCTCTGGGATAGACACCTAAAATTGCTGGACCTAGAGTATGTGCATAGCTCAGCTTTACTAGAAAATGGCCAACATTTTCTAGAGTGGTTGTATCAGTTTACACTCCTACCAATGGTGTATCCATTCACTCTTCATCCATTCTGGTTTCCACCCCACCACTCCTCCAAAACTACTTATATCAAGGTCACTACCAACACCCGTATTGCCGTATCCAATGGACCCCTTTCAATCCTCATTTCAGTTGACTTCTCAGCACTCTTAAAACATCCCTGACACGTCGCTAGTTATGCCCCTATCTCTTTACCACCTCCTACTCCTTCATCCAACCTCTAAACTTGAAATTTCTCAGAGCTCAGTCATGGATCCTCTTCCTTTCTCTTTGTTCTGTCTCAGACTGACTTCTTCTCTCGTTGTTTTTTAATGCTATCTCTATACTGCCAACTCTCATTTATATCTGAAACCAGACCTCTCTGGGATGTACAATATATACCACTATCTGCTTGACTTCTTCCTTTGGCTATTTCAAGGGCATGTAAAACTGAACTCTTGATCTTCCCCTGAAAACCTGTTCCTCTTTCTGTCTTCCTCATCTCGATGAATGACCTGGCCTCACGTCACCAGGTCCCTGGGAGGTATCCTTGATTCCTCCCTCTCCCTCCCACCCGCAAGCCACCACACCAAGCCCCTTCAGTTCTAAATATCTTTCAAATCTACCTCTCTTCATCTCCGCCTCTGCCACCTTAGTCCACTCACCGTCATCTCTGATTGCAGTAGACTCCTAATCTTGTCCACCTCCAATCCAATCCACAACAGCCAAAGTAATCTCTTTAAACATTAATTATACCATGTCAATTCCAAGCTTAAAACCTTTCAATTTAGTGTATTTCAGCATTTGGGGGATAGGAAGTATCTACAAAAGAGATACTATTTCATCATGATCACATATGATGCAAACTGAGACATGCTTACCCTTCCTACATAATCCTATGATACGTTCTGATATTTTCTATTCTTTTCTCAAATTGATTTCAGTACCTTCTGCAGGTTGACCCACATTTAAAAGCACTGCTTCAGTACCTTTTTATTGCTCATAGGATAAGATCTATTCTCACCATGGCCTATAAAGCCCAACATAAGCTGGCTTCTGCCTGCCTACCGCCTCAACTTCACATCCCATACCTCTCGCCCTCAGCTCACTATGCTCCAGCCACACTGGCCTTCCTGCAGTTCCTAAGTATACCCTTTCCCTTTCTTCCTAGGGCCTTCTCACTTGCCGTGGCCTCTGCCTGGGACACTTTTGCCTCCACTCTTCATGGGCTAACTCCCATTCCTTTACTCACCTTAAGTATCGGCCTTGCCTGAATCTCAGGCTGAATTGCCCCCACCTGTTATTCTCTTTCCTATCACCCTGTTCCAACTCTTTATAGCCTTATCACGACTTGTAATTTTGTGTGTTTGTATGTTGTAATTATGTATTTGTTTACCTCAAGTCCTCTCCAGCACCAGACTGAAATTCTGAGGGCCGAGTTTGTTTTTCCATGATCTTGTTCATGTCTGTCTTACTCACCACTGCATAAGTAGTGCCTCATATGGTGCCTGGCCCAAAGTGTGTGCTCAAAAGGCATTCATCAAATGAGCAGAGATCTGAAGAACAAATGAAATGGAACAGGGGAGATGTGGACAGAATTTCTTGCAGATGCAACAGCATATGCAAAGACTCCAAAGCTAGACAGACTAAGGAAAAGTCCAATAATTTCAGCTTTGACTCAAGCATGGAGTCTGGAAAGGCTGGTGGTGGTCAAATCATGAAGAGCCCAGCTTGACTTTGCCTGTTGAGGAAGGTAGTTTTCCTTCTGAGCAAGTGGGGGACTCATTGAAGGGTTCTAAACGTGAGAGTGGTATGATTTTGGTTTACCTTTTCAAAAGATCATACTGCCTACAGTGAAGAGACTAGATTCCAGGGAATAAGACTGAAACAGGGAGGTTGTGACAGTATTCAGGTTAGAAATGGTGCTGGCCTAGATTAGGGTAGTAGCAGCAGAAATAAAAGACTATGTAAATAAATTTGGGAGATATTCAGGAGATAAGAATGACAGGACTTGGTGATTGCATGGGAGTGGAGGAGAAAGAAGAGGGGTACAGCTCAGGTTTCTGCCTTGACTGGGGTCATTCGCTAAGGTAAGGCACAAAGAAGGACACAAAGGCTGGGAGGAGGATACCTGGAGTTGGAGAGAAGCTGAGGCTTTAGGTGTCTCCAGGGTATTCAGGTAGAGCTATCTGTCTATTAACCCGCTGAACGCATAGGTCAGGAGAAGTACCTGGACTTGTATCAATTTGGGAGTCATCAGCAAAGAAATGATAGTTGAAACCATGAGAATGAATGTAATAATCATAGGAAAGAGCAGAGAGAGAGAAGAGAGCTCAGGCCAAAACCTAAAGAGCATCAGCATCTAAGAGTTGGACAAGGAGGAGTCTGGAAAGTAAAAAGGAGTTACCAAGGAAGCAGGAGAAAACTGAGAGTGTGGTGTCATGGAAGTGGTTTAAGGAGGAGGGAGTGGTCACTAGTGCCAAATGCTACCAAGAAGTCAGGTAAGATAACCTCTGAATAAATTCTATTGGATTTAGTGACATGGGCCGTGGCAGACCTTGATAAGAGAGCAGTATCAGGCAAATAGTAGAGGCAGATTGGAGTGGGTTGAAAGATAAGTGGGAAGTGGGAAAATTAAGACAGTTAAGTGTAGGCGACTCTTGAGACGTTTATAGAGGGAAGAGAGGGAGGTGGTTGGAGAGGGAGATTTTTTGGTAATTTTTAGATGGAAGAGACCTGGGTATGTTTAAATGCTGTTGGGAAGGAACAAGGGACAGATTCTGTAGGTTTGGTGGCAAGAAGGAAAGAACTTCCTTTTTGGTGACTTCTGTTTACTCTGTGAAGCAGGAGGTGGGGTCATCTGCTGAGGGTCAGGGGACAGATGGAGAAGTTGGGGGTTTGAGGAGAAGGGAGGTTAGAAATGGCTGTTGCAGAGCATGAGAGAGAAGGCTGCCCGGGAACGCATAGTAGGGTTGTGGGTCAGCACCGAGGGCCTGGTAGAAGCTGGGGACCATGAGTTTATAGTGGCACAAATCTGTGAGGTTGAATAGTTTTCTCCAGCAGTGTTTAGCTGCCTGGGCACAGGCATGGAAAAGGCGGACAGTTGGACTGATTCAAGGTTGGAATGTTGCCAGGCAGATGCGACAATCCTGGGAACTGAGGCTATTGGCCAAGGAGTGGCGAAGTAAAGAACCATGAGGTCTGGTTTGAGCTGCGTGAAGAGTATCAAAGGCAAGTCCCCTATGAGCCAAGCCCTAGGTAAACTCTGGAACATGTGGAAAGGTTGCTGGAAAGGAGATTGAACGATGAGCAGAGGGAGGCAGAACTGAGATGTGACAGAAAGGCAGATTTGGGGGTTTGAGCCCGTAGACTTGATTGTGCGGGACCAGGGGGAGATGGGGAGGACAGGCTGAGGGGGAATTTTTAAGAAGAAGGAGTGCCTTGAAGGCGGTCGCAGCGAGAATTGAGGCCGGCCGAAGTGAGGAGGCGTGGCCAGGCGCAAATCCCGGGCGAGGGGGCGGGACCCGGGCAACTGGGTCCCAGCGCCGCTGTGGCTGCGGCTGCCTCAGCGACTGCTCCCGCCTCCCCACCCCCCTTCCCCGGGCTCCTTCCCGCCCGCCGCCGCGGAGACCCAGGCCGAGGCTGGGGAGGACGGCGGAGCCGGGCCCAGGCTGTTCCCCTGCCCCCGCCGCTGGAGCATCGTCGGGAGGCATTGGCTGAGGGGGAAACCCCCAGCCCGAGCGCGCGGCGCACACGCGCGCCCCCCGCCACCGCCATCCTCTCCTCCCTCCCTCCCTCCCCTTCCCTCTCCTCTCCTCCCCTCCGCCCCCCAGCCTCCGCTGCGGCGGGAGGAAGAACCTTTTCCGACCAGCCAGGAGAGCCCAGATCGATTCCCATCTGGGGAGAAAGAAGAGAACACGCACTCGGAACAGACCGGCCGCTCGCCCCGGGGCCACGGAAGTGGCTCAACGCTCACGAGAGAGCCCGCGCCGAGCGCTACCCCCCGACCCTCACCCAGCCGCTGCCGCATAGACAGCGCTCCCCAGCGGGCCCCCGGCCCCGCCGAGCCCATTCCCCGCGCGGGGCCCGGGCCGGCGATGCCTGGCACCGCAGCGGCGGTGGCCGCGGCTGCTGCTGGTACTGCGGCTGCTGCTGGGACTGCCACCGCTGCCACGGCTGCTGGCCCGGGCCCGGGCCCGGGGCTCAAGTCTCCGCAGTGGGGCTGAGCCCGCAGCCCCGCCCCCCGAGCCTGAGGCCGCTGCTCCGCCGGGCGCCGGGCCTCCTCCGCCCGCGCCTACGCCCCAGGAGCTGGAGCCAAGCGGGGAGCCCGGGCCCCGCGCCCAGGCCCGGACCATGCACGGCCACCGAGCCCCGGGGGGCGCCGGGCCTTCCGAGCCCGAACACCCAACCGCGAACTCCCCCAGCGCCGCGCCACCGGCCTATGCCGACTCGGACCCTGGAACCTCGGAGCCTGGACTGCCGGTGCCCAGGGGATCAGGCTCGGCTCTCGGAAGCCTCTTGGATCCCCAGTTTGCCGGACCCTCGGACGCCAGTCTGGGCGTCGCTCCAGGCCCCCGGGTCTTGCCCTGCGGCCCCAGTCCACAGCACCACCGGGCCCTGCGCTTCTCCTACCACCTGGAGGGCTCGCAACCCCGGCCTGGTGAGTGATCGAGAAAGCATGGGAGCCCGAGCCATGGGCCTGGGAGCGGGTTCTTGTTCTCGGGCCCTTTAAGCCCCACCTCTGGGCCGGCCCGCTCACCCCAGCCCTTCGTCTCTTCTCAACCCGCAACCCCTTCCCTCGCTCCTCGGCCTTCGTCTAATTCTTTCAACCCCTGTCCACCCCCAGCCCCTCCCGCCTCCTCTCTGTCCTCTGTGCCCCCTCAACCCTTCCGACCCTCCTCTTCTATCTGCTGAGGCTAATGGGAGAGGGAGCACTGTAAGAAAAAGGGGCTGGATTGCAAGGCAGTAAGGGGGGTTTGTTTGGGGGAATGGGAGAAAAGAACGAGTCTCCCATTTGCCAAGCGCCTACATTTTGCCAGGCACTGGGTGCTTTACATGGGTTTTCATTTCATCTTCAGGAGCCTCCTGTGAAGTAAGTATCATTAGACCCATTTTGTACGGGAGGAAACTGAGACTCAAAGAAATTAAGTAACTTGCCCAAGGTCACACAGCTAGTATAGAGACAGGATTCCAAACCAGATCTATTTGAGTCCAAAGTCTATGGTCTTTCTGCTTCCCAAACTGAGGTTGGAGACCATGAAAGTAAAGCCAAGCCTTCTGCTTATGTGATTTTCTCCTGTACTGTTCAGCAGCTCTGGAGTATGAGTGGAAAAAAAAAAAAAAGAGGGATGGTAGATTGATCCAAGGTTGGGGTTTTGCCAGGTGTATGTGGCAGGAGGACAAGGGAAGGAGGGAGTAGAAGGTGCTGATGAGAGAGAAAGGTGGAAGAGGTGGGCCTTGGGGGTCAAGTTGGAGGGAAGGGCTGGAGGGGCTGGTAGGTAGGGAGACAGCAGAAAGGTGGTGATGGGGGAGGCAGAAGCCAGTTGTAGCAGAGCTGCAGAGGTGCAGGGCTATAAGGTTGTTTGTGAGGCGAAGCCAGGATGCTTGAACTTGGATTTGCAGAGGTGGAGCAGCTCTAGTTCAGGCTGGGGCCACAGATCACTGCCTGGAGAGACCTTTTCCCTGCACAGAACTGAGTGTCTGAGGAGTCCAGCAGGGCCTCCCCCGTCTGGGAACATCCCATGCGGACCTGAGCCCGGAAGCCATGGAGGAAGAGCAGTACCTTCCACTGGGCAACACTTGAAGTAGCTGTTGAGCCTCTGGGACCTCCCAGGGCCCACATCCCAGGCTTCTCAGGTTTGGGGGGACTGTGGCCCAGTACCAGGTAGCATTAGTAAAGCATAAAAGTATGGGCAACATGTGCCCCTTGCTGCCCTTGTGACCTTGGGCTAGTTGTGGAACCTCTGGGAGTTCTCAGGGGCTCCCTCAGTGTGGGCTGGAGATAACCAGCTGACAACAGGCCTTTAACGCCCTACCCTGCATGTTGCTCTTGCTGACTTTCCAAACTCCCCTTGACAGACACTGTGTGGAGCAGGTTACTCACCCACTTTACTGCAGCACCTTCTTTCAGATCCCAAAACATGCCACAAGCACTCCCACCTCAGGGCTTTTGCATCTGCTTTTCCCTCTGCCTGGCAGCTCTTCCCCCTGCTCTCTACCTGGCTTGTTTCTTATCTTTCAGGTCTCAGCTCAGATGTCACCTCCTCTGAGAGACCTTCCCTGATCACTTTAGGTAGGGGCCCTTGTGGGTCTCCATCAAAATTGCCACTGCACTTCCATCCTTGCGCTTAGTACATATGCAGTTATCTTATTCTATGTGTCTACTTATTTATTGCCTGTCTTCCTCAACTAGAATGTGAACTCCGTGAGGGCAAGGGGATTATATCTGTTTTGTTCACTGTTGTATCCCCAGCAACTAGCATAGTGCCTAGCGCACAGTAGGTGCTCAATAAATCCTTGAACAAATGCCTGAACAGATACGAAGGGACCACATAGTAGGCCCTCAGTAACCATTGTCTAAGAGAAGGACAACTGAGCTCCTGCCCTCCAGATACTCTTGGTATGGGAGTCAGTAGCTGGGCAGCATCTAGGCCCCTGGTCTCTGGCCTCTGATCAATACACAGCAGTGATTCTTTCTACTCCATCAGTCCTTCCAAATTACAATCAAAATACCCATCCTGAACCACTCCCCTCCTCCCCCCAAAAAGCAGCACAAAGTTCCTACGATCCGTTTTCCCAATGAAGTCCCTGCCTCTCTAATTGGTGGGTGTCTTTTTCTTTCTTTCACTTCAAGTTGAGGAGTGGGAATAAGAAGGGTGTCAGGGAAGGACCTGGCCTCCCATCCAACCATTCCTAACTGACTCACTGTGGAACCCCGGGTGAGTGACTTCCCTTCTCTGAGCCTCAATTTCCTCATCTAGAGAATGCCATGAGAAGTCTATGAGATACTGGTTGCAAAGCCTGCAGAATGAAATAAAATTTAAAAAAAAATAAGAGAAAAACCTTCTGAAGAAGAGGCGGAGGAATTACTCAGGCCCTGGCAAGACAAGTGCTGGGCCATGTGATTCACAGCAGCATGGGGCGTGAGAGCCCGCCACCCCCACTGCCCAGCCAGCCCAGGGGTAGGCACAAGTGACTTGCTTCTCTCTCCACAGGACTTGCCTATAATTGGCCCAAAGAGGGCAGGGTTGGTAGTTGTAGGGTGTGTGTGTGTGTGTGAGTGTGAGAGAGAGAGAGAGAGAGAGAGCGCGTCAATTAAAGGGCTGAAACATTTTAGTCCACATGTTAAGATTTCCGTGTGCCTCCCCGCTTCCTCCCTCAGACTGCTGAGGCCTTTATAGAATCACCATCCTTAGGGGCAGTGGCCCATCCTGGTGGGGGGGATGGTTTTTAAAATAATGTATCTTATCCATGTGAAAGATTTGAATTGCTTCAAAGTGTTTTCTCTTTTAGTTACCCTGATTCCTAGTGCGGGGTTGGTTGATTGTTTTTATGCCCATTTCCCAGTTTGATAAAACCTAAGGCCTTATTATTGGGTTACTGAGATAACTAAACTTCTCTGAGATACCAGAGAGGGCTTTGAGAGAGTCAGAAAGGAGTTCCCAAGTGTAGGTTTGCTCATAGAGATCTGGGGGGAGCCCTGCCCTCTTCCTCAGCTTTGGGAATATCTTTCCAGATGCTGATTGGGGGGTAGCTTGGGACTTGACCCTAGCTCAGTCAGAGGAGTTGCACCTGGTGTTAAAGCCTTTTTGTGGGTAGTGGAAGGACTCAGCCTGTTGAGGGGGGCAGCAGGAGGGGCTGGCTCCTCCTGATTTGGAGCCTGGGCCATCATCTGACACTCTAAGAGTAAGAATTGGAGCTGGAAAGACCCCTAGTCACCGTCTGGTTCTGGGTTTCCTATACTGGATGAACATCAGAATCCCCCTTGTTGATTTTGAAAAAATAAATGTGATTCCCAGACTCTACCTCAAAGCTCCAGGATCTTAGGGTTGCAACCCGGGAATCTATTTTGAAAGCTCCTCAGGTGATTCTGATGTATAGCCTAGAGTGGGAACCATCCTTGAGCTGGGACAGTGGAGACTCTGAGAGGCAGTTTAAGCTGTGGTCCTACAGTGAGTCAGCATCATTAGGATACCACATCAGCCTCCACTCTGAGGCCCTCTCCCCAGGGCCTTGTGTGGGCCTCCCACCATAACTCCCAACCCCGAAGGGAGGCCTGGGATCTAAGCTAAAGGGAGTGAGTCAACCTCTCACCCACATACGCACAAACACTGGCAGCCTCAGTTTACCCTTTATGCCTAGCTCTTATGTATGGCTGCCATTTGGCAATTTAAGCTGGAAGCCAGTTACAGTTCTGGGACTCTAGGCAGAGGAAACGCTGGCATCAGCAGCACCCAGCACAGGGCCTGGCCCAAAGGAAGGGCTCTAGAGGGGTGCCAGCAAGGTTTGCAGAGCTAGGAGGAACACAGAGAGCAGTTCAGGTAGGAAGTTCAGTGGGAGCAAAGGCACTGAGACATGAGGCATCCTCAGACAGGGGCTGGTATTGGGAGAAGTAGAGAGAGAAGGCTGGCGAAGGGACTTAATCCTGAGGGCAAAGGGGAACCTTTGAAGGGGAATGATGTGCTCAGATATGGGTGTTTGAGAAATCCCCACGGCTGTATGTGGAGAGTGGATGGTAGGGGCACAAGAGTGGAGTCAGAGACCGGCAGGTAGGGGTCGCAGTCATCCCAGCAAGAGGTGATAGTAGCTTGGGTTAGAGTGATGGTAGGTGAGGAAGGTAAGATCTGAGAGAGATTTTGGTGCTAACATGGACAGATCTTGGTGGTGTCTTGGACGTAGAGGCCGAGGAAGAAGGAAAAGTCCAGGATGAGTCTGGGTTGTTTTCTGAAACCAACTACGGTGACCTGGTGGATGCTGGTGGGGCCACCTGCTTGCAAGAGAAGGAGCAGGTTTGGGGGGAGATACTGATGTACGTTTGAAACCTGTTGCATTTGAGAGGCCTGGGGGGACATCCGGGTGGCGAGCGGGGGCTACCCTTCGTGTGGTGCGCAGGCTTCTCGTTGCTCTGGCTTCTCTTGTTGCAGAGCATGGGCTCTAGGGCGCGTGGGCTTCAGGAGTTGTGGCTCGCGGGCTCTAGAGTGCAGGCTCAGTAGTTGTGGCTCACCGGTTCAGTTGCTCTGCAGCATGTGGGATCTTCCTGGACCAGGGCTCGAACCCGTGTCCCCTGCATTGGCAGGTGGATTCTTAACCACTGCACCACCAGGGAAGCCCCAGTCCCATCCTTGAAGACATAGATAGTGAGGTCAGATAGTGAGGTCAGCAGAGTCACCCAAACTTTGCCTTAGAAATGTCATTTGGGGGTGGGGTGGGGGGAAGAGCAGTTTTTAAAGTATATTTGCATAAAGCTGAGACCCATTTCACATATACCCAGGGTAGTGGCTGCTGCAAAGAACGGAGGGAGTACTCCTGAAAAGCAAATCAAACATTGGTGAAGTAAATTCCTGTGGCTCCTTCCGTGTTTTCCCTGTTGAGGGCATCCTGAGAGGCCATAGAGGGAGGTTGCTCATGGAAAGGAGAAGAGGGGACTCATGACAGGAGGGGGTGGTGGGCTCTGCTGGTGATTTTTGGAGAGCAGCAGTTTGAGATTCCAGGGGAGTGTCTGGGAAAAGACCCAGATTTGGTTTCTAGTCAGCTGGGGCCTCCCAAACAAACACAACGAAGTGTAAAGACTGGGTAGCTGCAATAAGGACTTCTCCAGACAGGACTAAAAGAATCGAAGTTTCCAGCTGCAGATGGTTGGCATCCCCATTCCTCGGCCCTTTCACGTGCCTCTGCCCCTAGGGGACAGCCGGGCTGGAGCTACTTGCTCCTTCAAGAGTGAGCGGCAGCTACCAGTGCTCCAGACAGATGCCAACCATGGTATTCTGGGGACCAGTTAGCTAAATGCCTTAGGCAGATGTGGAGCTGGCCAGACGCTGGCTGGGTGGGGCTAGGACCTGTCTGGAATGAGGACAGGAAGTGCACTCTGCCGTTGCCCAGCCCAGAAGTGTTAAGTGCCCTCATCTGGAGAGAGCAGACATCCTTGGAGCAGTGAGTCCAGCCTCTCCAGGCTCCAGTACCCAGTTCCTTGGACCTGGAAGGCATCACACCTCCAGAAGGTACCTCAAAGCACAGAGGGCTGAAGACAAGGATGAAGGCAATAGCAGAAGGCACCTATGCACTCCTGACTCTGCCCTTGGTTCACTGTGCCCTCAGGCTTCCCTTCCCACCTCAAGGCCTTCGTTTCCCCATTTGTAACATCAAGGCCCTGTTCATCGCATTTGTCTGGCATATAGTAGGGCATCCATAAGTACTTGGTGAGCAGATAAGGGAGAGTGCAAGAGGGGAAGAAGGAGGACATTTCTTCACTTAACAAATGTTTATTGAGTACCTACTTTGTGCTTGGCCCTGTGTGAATTGCTGGGTGGGCAACAAAAGGCAGGCTCAGTCCCTGTCCTCATGGAGCTCCTTTCTAGCAGGGAAGACATACATGACAGGTCATTCCAAGCACAGATGCTGAAGGAACAGATGAGGAGGGGGCAGGCAGGGAAAAGAGGACACTTGAGCTGAGATCCCACGGATCAATAGTCCAGAGGTAAGGAGAAGCAGGAAAGCTGTTGAGGCCCACGAGAATGACATGTGCCAGAGCCCCAGGCAGAGGAGAGCACTTTCGAGGAACAGACAAGAGGCCTTTGTGGCTGGAGGGTGGGGGTGGGGGTGGGGGTGGGGAAGTGTTTTCAAGCTGGGCCTTACTTGTCCCTATGCTCAGGCGTTTGGAGTTTACCCCCGAGGCGAGGGGAGCCCTTCACCGGGCTACAGAAATTGAAGAGGATTGTTTTCATAACCGGGTTGTGGTGTGGAGAATACCTTGTAGAGGGCCCTGAGGATGGGAGGGAGACCCGTTAGGAGGCTGGAGTGGGAGAAATAGTCTGTGGATTCCTGCCCTCCTAAGAAGTTGAGTCTGTAGGACTTGGGGTCTGGCTGGACGTGTGAGTTAAGGGAGCAGGGGGAGTCGTGGAGAAAGCCCAGCCTCTGGCTTAGGGAACTGGGTGGCTGGAGGTGCCGTTCCTGGGGTGGGGAAACAGGAGGAAGAGCCACTAGGGGCTGCGATAGAGCTGGGTTTTAAGATGCACTGAGTCTGAGGAGCCTGAAAAAGGGGCAGTGCCCAGTAGGCGTCAACTGTGTCCATCTGGGCCCCAGACTAAGGACAGGAGGGTTGAGGGGCACAGGTGTGTGGCCGAGGCCCAGAGAGGGAACTGAAGGCTCTTCCCATTGCTGGAGGCTTGCAGCCCTCCGCAGCACCTCCCCGTGGCCCGTGCAGAGAAGGGGTTAAGTCAGGGAGGGAAGGCGCCTGTAGAAAGCGGGAAAGGCAGGACTGGCAGCGCTGGCCCCAAGGAGCTGAAGCTGGCGTAGAAGCCCTTCTGCCTGGGCCTGCTAGACCCTCTCTGCCGCCCACGCCGCTGCCTTCAACTTCACCTTCACCTTCTCTGCCCCCCCCCCCCTCCAGCGTCTTCCCTGCTCCCCAGGCGGGGCCTCCCAGCCTAATGCGTTCCAGGTGTAGCTGCGGCCCTCCCCGACCCGGGGCGCAGGGGAGGGGGCAGGGAAGGTGCTGGGCTCTTTCACTCTGCGTCTCTTAGGGGCTCCAAGTCTCCAGATCTCCCAGACAGCTTCTGTCTCCGGAGAATTCCTTCAGGGGATCTCTGTTTGGGCCCCATGTCCCTGTCAGGGGCAGGCAGTGGTGAGAGCCCCCCAGACCCAGCTCTGCCACTTTCTAGTTTCATGTGATCCTGAGTGAATCACCTCAGCCCTCTGAGCCTCGGTTTTCTCATCTACAAACTGGGGTTAGCATCCCCACCTCCTAGGGTTGTTAGGATTAAATGCCACAGGTAGAGCAGAGCACGCGGCGTGGCACATTGTAGCCACGTTCAACAAGTGGCCCTGGTCTGCTCTTTTTGTCCCCTTTGCCTCTTTGGGCCTGCATCCCTCACTGTCTCTGTCTCCCTTCTGACCCGCCCCCGCCCATTTTTTCCGGTCTCCCTCTCTAGCTGTCCGATTTTCTGGGTCTCTGTAGTTTTCCTGTCTTCTTCCTCCTTGTTTTTGTCCCAGTCTCTCTCGGTCCTTTTCCGTCATGATCTTTCTGTGTTGCCAACTCTCGGTTTTGACCAGGCCTCGGTGGGGGGGAGGGGGGAGGGGAGAGGGGTGGGTGTTGGGGGCTCTGGGGTCACACACAGCAGGGGTCAGAGGGGCCATCCCCTAGCGGCTTTGTCCTCAAGGGGAGGGAAATCACAGCCAGCGTGGCAGCCCCAGCACTGGGTAATTACTGCCCCCAGTGCTCCCAGCTGCAGCTCCACTCCCTTCCCTTCCTGTCCTCTGAAGTCCCCAGCCCCTCCCTGGGGGTGGAGCTACCACCCCCAGCCTTCTCTGGCCTCAGGTCCAGAGATGCTGGGAGGAGGTGGCCAGGCCCTCACAGCAATCAAGCAACTGGAAGAGAGATGGGCTGTCTGTGCTCCCATGTGGCTGTGGGGGGTGTGTGTGTGTGTGTGTGTGTGTGTGTGTGTGTGTGTACGTGCGCATGCGTGCACATGTGCCTGGCTGCCTCGCTGTCTTTGTCCCCATGGGTCTGTTTTGTGTATATCTTAATGTTCTTGTTTCTGTATATCCATGTGTATGTTTGAGTGTGTGTCATTATATATCCATGTGTGTCTGTGTGTGTCTTTGGGTCTGTATATGTTATGTGTTCCTGTGTTATGACACCTTGGCTCTAAGCCCCTGGGGCATTTCCAGATGTTTTTGCGTGTGGGTCTCTGTATGTAGACTCTGTGTGTGTGTGTGTTTCTGTGCCAGTGCCTGCCTCTGCATGGCCCCTATGGGTCTGTATCTTGGTGGTAGTGGTTGGTGGAGAAGGAGGGTGCCTGCCTGTCTTTGGGCTTTTTCTGCCCCTTCCTCCTGTTCTTACAAACCCAAGACTCTGGTCACTGTGCCCTTCAAACACACTCTTCACCTCCCCACCCCTAGTATCCACACCTTTGCTCACTTTTCTTCCCTTGCCTGCAGGACTGTGCCCAGTCTATCTACACCTAAAAAAACACAACCTGGATGGCCAAACTCAAAAGCCATTTCCTTTAGAAAGTTCTCTGACCTCCCCCCAACCGCCCCCAATGTGATGTCTTTCGCAATTCAGCAAACATTGACTGAGGATGTGCTCTGTGACTCTGGACACAGACACACTTGGGATCCAGTCTCAGTTCAACCACTTCTAGCTGTGTATCCTCAGGCAAGTTATTTTGTTTCTCTGTGCCTCAGTTTCCTCATCTGTAAAATGGAGCTAATAGCACACAGGGTTGTTAGGAGGATGCCCTGCAGGAAAGCATCAACAAAATGCCTGGTGCAGCATAGGAGCTCAACAAACAGTTGAATCCTCATACCTTATATCCTCCACAAAAAACTGAACACCTTGAGTTCCAGAGAGTTCTAAAAGTTCTTGCAGTCTCCTGCTTTTTTCACCAGGCATCCTGCACAAGGCAGAAGACCCGACAGAACGAAAGGCAGATTCCAGTTCACGGAACTGCTGACAAGTATTGCATGAGCCAGCTCCCTGAGGGTGCTCAGGCCCAGAAGAGACTGGGCCCTTCAAGGGGGTAGAGGAGGGACTCCAAAGCTGCCGCCCTAGGGCCAGAGCACATCAGATAGAGCAGGAGGTAAATGGCAGAGGTGGAAGGGACCTTAAGGACCATCTAGGTCAGGTATTGCAAACGGGTGGCCCACAAGTTTAATTTGACTCACAAGTTTCATTTGGCCTACTCACTGTTTTTAAAATTAGGGGATTTCACATAAAAGCCTGGATTTCTAATTCTCTTGAAATACTGGAAGACCTGAAGATGCAGGGCCCCCATTACTGCAAGGTGACAATTAGATAGAGGGGAGAAGCTGCCATCCCTACTTTAAGTGAGGCATGTGCTCTCCAGTTTACCCCCGTCTTCACCATCCCCTATTGCATTATACTGTCCCATTTTACAAAAAGGTCCTCACTTTACACAAGGGTCCACACTTCACAGAAACGTTCTTCACTTTACAGAGGAGCCTCATTTTACAAAAGAGGTCCTCCGTTTTACAGAACTCTTGTATTTTGTCAAAGAGTCCTTCATTTACAGACATCATCCATTTTACAAAAGCGTCTTTATAGAACTCTCCTCACTTTACAGAATGTCCTTCCACTTTGAAGAAAGCGCCTCCATATTGCAGAAGCTTCTTCCCTTTGCAGAAGGAGCCTTCTTTTTATCCAAAAGACCTTCATTTTCCAGAAAGTTTCTCCAGTTTTCAAGAGGGAACACTCTAGGAAGCTCCTTACTTGCCAGAATGGCTCCCACTTTCCAAAAATGCCTTCACTCTGCAAAAGGTGCCTCCATTTTTCTTCAGAGTCCTTATGTTCACAAGACCAGTCCACTTCAAGGAAGGGATCTTCGGGCTAGCCACAGGGTTCCTATAGACAGCTCCCCCTGCGCTTCTCATACTTGACAGAGCTTTGTGTTTAAATGTTCAGAAGGAACATCTGCCAGGCCAAGCAAGTTTGGCTGCAGAGGTGGAGCAGGGCAGCTGGGCTGGACCTCACATTCAAGGGGCAGGTGGGAAGAGGTGGGGCACCTTTATCCTCTGCTTTTTTCTCAAGCTAAGGGACTCCCCTCCCCCCCCACCCCCCCACAGAGCTGGCTGCCCAAAGGACACTTTCTTATTTGCTGTTCTTTCTTCTCCACTCCCTCTGCTCCCTTTCCCCACCCCACCCCACCCCCAGGAATTCAACTGTCCCAGGGGCCTACCTCTCAGCCTGGAGGCTGAGGGCTGCTGGGAGAACCATGCCCTGGGGGTCAGGAGGCCTGAGTGCTAGGGCTGGCTTCTGCCCACAGTAGCATCTCACCGGTTCCTCACAATGAGAAGCACACACATATTCTCCCCATTTTGCAGATGGGGGAAATCGGGGTCCAGAGTTGTGAAGCGATTCCCCACGTCACCGGGGCGTTAATGGCTGAGGTCCAGTCTGGGGTCCTATTAGCTGTCTTGAGATTAAGCCCAGGCTAAAGCTGGGAGAAGGGAGAGGGAGTGCTGCTGGCCAGGGATGGGGAGAGCTGGGAGCTGAAATTCTCGGAAAGAGGTAAGGGTCCAGTTCCAGTGGTAAAGTCATTGTCCTCAAACTCAGCTAGACGGTAGACCTACTCTGCCAGTAAGCCCAGAAGCACATGCTCAGGGCACCTGCCAAGCAGGGGCATGAAGCTACCAGAAACAATTTTTGGAATGAGTTTGCTATTTCACTAACAGTTGTCATGGGAAAATTCCAAACTCTGTAATACTTCTTGACACTTATTTTATGGTTTTGTTTGGTTTCTATATTTGAACTGAATTTGAATGGGGGATGGGGTACCATTGTCTTTTCTCTGCCATTCTGCCTCTAGTAGGAATCCCGCCCTGATCTGAGAAGCTGCCAAGGAGAGTGGGGCTGGATTCTGTGTCCATCTCTGGCTGGGTTTGCACACGTTTCTCATTGTGTTGATAGCTTTGTGTTGGGTTGCAGCCTGTGGTCTGTGGGTTTATGTATCTGTGTGCGTAGTTTTGTGTCTTTCTGGATGTGCGGTTCTGTTGGCTTTCAAGTTCAGGCCACATTGCTCTGTGGGTGGGGGAGCAGTATGCCCTTTCCCTTCTTTGTCTCATGGACTCCTCAAAACCAGGGAGCTGTGATTATTATCCTATTTTCCACACAAGGAAACTGAGGCTCAGATAGATGGAGAGGCTTGCCCAGGGTCACACAGCTTGTAAGTGAGGGTGTTGGGATTTAACTGAGGTCTGTGTTACTCCTGAGCCAGATGCTCTTAGTGAAGGCTTCACAACACCTTAACCCATGCAGTCTGGTCAGCGAGTGTGATCATGCCACCCTTCTTTGGAATGGTCCAAGTACCACAGGTTTTTAATTATTGACTTTGTTTTTTTAATAAATAAGACCAGATTCAAGGTGATCCCTGAAATAATGTCACTGTCATAAGCATTCAGGTGCCCATTGCAGGGAAATTGGGTAGAGCCCACAGCTTGCCTGGTGCCACCTCAGAGGCCTGGCTCCACCTCATTCACTAGAATCCCTTCTTGACCAGGGCTTCTGGAGTTCACCCCGAAAAAAGTACAGTTAGATTTGAATTTCAGATGTACAACAAAAAAATTTTAGTATAGCATAATACATTTTTAGTATGCATGAGGCATGCTTATACTAAGGAATTATTCATTGCTTATCTGAAAGTCGAACATAACTGAGCATCCTGTATTTTATCTGGCCATCCTGTCCCTGGCCTCTCCCTCCCCTGAGCTTCCCCAGTCCCGACAGGCTGACCCCCTTGCACTTCCTGAGCCGCACTTAGCTTTTCCTGAATGAGAGTTTCTTGTCTTTGAGATTGGGAGCTCCCTCAGGGTCAGGATCAAGATTGCCCTTCGGCCTGCTGAGGGGCCTGTCGGAGGGCACACCCCACGCCCACAGCAGAGCCAGGGCCACACCCAGGCATCCTGGGGTGCCCAGGACGTGTTCCCCATCAGTGACAAGAGACGCCTGAGTATGGCTGTGTGTGCACACCCTGTGCCAAGCGTGTTGCATGTGGACGTGTGAGCAGCTTTGTGGTTTTCACCAGGTCTTTGCGGTTTTCTCCACCCGCCCCCCCCACCCCAGACCAGGGATCGAACCCGTGCCCCCTGCATTGGAAGCATTTGGTGGTGTGACTTTCGTGGTGGGGGAGGGGGATGCCCTTTGTGGCCTCTGTTCTAATGCCAGTGGTCAAGGGGGCAGTGCTGGTGGAAGACCTTGTCAGGTGTGTGGGTGTGAGTGTGGATGTGCGTGCATGTGTAAGAGAGAATGTTGTGGATTCTCAACCATAAAAAATGGACTGGAGGACGTCGCTGGTGGTCCAGTGGTTAAGGCTCCACACTTCCACTGCCAGGGGCGCAAGTTCCATCCCTGGTCGGGGAACTAAGATCCCACACGCGGAGCAGCTTGGCCAAAAAAATTAAATTAAATGTAAAAAAAATGGACTGGAGAAAATCAATGCAGGACTTAAGGGGGGTGCGGATGGGATGGGGAAGTGGGAAGGGCTCTGGTATCTAGGGGAGGGGAAGGACCTCCCTTCGGAGTTCCCTGAGGGCAGAGATAGGATTTTCAACTCCCCCAGCACAGAATCTACCAGGCTCAGAGCAGAGCTCAGAAGTATTGGGGCGACTAAACTAAGCTGAAGGAAGCCAGGGAGTTCAGCAGGGTCTTGAGGGGCCATAGAGAGCCAGCTGGGAAGCTTCTATTTTCCCCATGGGCAATGGGGAGTCATGGAAGGTTCTTGCGCAGATAAGTGGCATTACCTGAGCTGGAGGTCCATCTAGCCACCCGAAGGGAGCAAGACCTGGGGCCAAGGGGGCCACTAAGGGGAAACGGAGGAGGAAACAGGGAAATGTAGGCAGAGGGACAGGGAGGGGGAGCCCTGCAATAGGAGAGAGATGGATCTTGAATCTTCTTCCCTCAGTGGAGCCCTGCCTGGTTCTTGGCCAGGCCTAGGCTCCTGAACTGAAGCCCTGTTGTCATAATCTGTGGGCAGGCTTGGGGGTGTTGCTCTCACTAGCCGCACTAGCTCATGACTTTCGGAAGCACTGACGTGCACCTCTGCCCCTCTAGATTCCCCTCTTTCCGAGCTTCCTCTTGGAGAGCAGGGTTAAGAAGTCCAGTCTCAGATCAGTCTGCTACAAGTCTGTCACTGACTTGCTGTGTGACCTCGGGCAAGTCACTGCCCCTCTCGCTGCCTTCATCTCTTCATTAGAAACTGGGCTCACAGTCCCTGCCCCTCTCACCTGGGAATCCAGGGTGTCCCCGAATATTTGAATCCCATTCTGCATGGCTGCCTGCAAGGAGGCAGAGAGAAAGGAGGGGCAGGCCCATCTGTGCGCTCCCAGGTGAGGTGGGTGAGGAGGGAGCAGAGACTGGGCCAGAGCAAGGCCACAGAGGGTGGCATGGTCACCCTATCCCTGGGACAAGCAGTGGAGAGAGGGAGAGGCCCCAACTAGGGGCCCCACTGCCCTGTACCAACTGGGTGGGAGGGCTTGCCCAGGGAGGCCTGCCTGCTTTGAGGTGTGGAGACAGGGCCAGGTGGGCGCCTGCAGGCCCAAGGAGGCAGACAAGGGGCACCTGGGACCCTGGCACCTACGTGCGTAACCCTGAGAGGGGTCTCTGCACGGTGGGGTGCCTGGCTTTGCTCTCTGGATCTCTGGTCCTTTCAGCTGCTCTCTGTGTCTCTCACTTTCTCTAGCCATATTGTCTCTCTCGCACTGTGTCTCTGCATGTGCCGCCCTCCAGGTGATTCATCCCCCTCAACCCCAAGCCCAGGGGGAAGGCAGGGCAGGACCAGGCCAGGATGTGCTGAGCAGGGCAGGCTAAGCAGCCCAGCTGAGCTGAGAGGAGCACCTTCTCCCTCCCAGCCAGGGCCCTGCCTGCTCAGGTGGGAAAGGAAGTAAGGAAACTGCACCCAAAGCCAGGTACAGAGTGGGGGTGGGGGCCTCAGCCTGTGGCCTGGGGCACCTTGTTCCTTCAGGGCTGGGAGGGGACCATGGCCTGAGGTCCCTGGGGCCTCTGCGACTGGATTGTAGCCTGGATGGAGTCAGAGACCCTGGGAAGCTGCTGGAACCCTGTGGGTTGGGCTACTCCCTTCCCTCCAGGACTGGGAGAGCTAAAATTCCCTGCTGCTCTTTCTGCCTGTGACCCGGTAGGGTATCTTTGTGTTGTAGCTGTATGTTTTTGCAACAGAGGCTGCATGTGAAACCGTGACTATTTAGACCACGAGGCAAGTGTCATGTGGGTGTGTATACCTGAGCCCCTAAGACCCAGGGACTCCATGGACATGTTTGTTTCATGAGTATGACATAGTAAATTATGCCATGTGTCTGTGATTGTGTGTCTGTGTTTCTGGGTACATGGTGGCATGTGACTTTGTGCTGTTTTGCCACTGTGCAAGGTTGTGTCTGACATGGTATAATGACCCTGTGTGGCTATAGTCTTGTCACTGTGTGAACCGTTCGCAGGTGTGTGAACCTGCAACACCATATCCTGGTGTTTATGACACCCTGTGGCCCTGCAATTGTGAGGTACAGCATAAATGGCGCTGTATATCTTTGTGACTCAGTGGAACCATATTTGAAGAGTATGTAAGTGGGTATATGATGGTAAGTGGTTGGGTGATTGTTGTATGAGGCTGTGTGTGAAACTGTAGATTTGCCACTGTGTGACTTGCATCTTTGCGACTGTGCATGGCCACGTTTGCCGGTGCATGAGATACCGTGAGGCTGTGTGATAATATGTGAAGTTGTGACTGTGGGTCTTTGTGACTGTGTGTGACCAGGCTTTCAGAAGCGTGATGGCACGTGATTGGATGTTTGAATTTGTGCGGCCCCCAAGTTAAGTGAAACGGTGTAAATAACCCCATGTGTCTCTGTGACTGAGTGGGCCCACTTGTGACTGGTCATGTATGAGACTGTGTGACACAGGTTAACAGCCTCTCTGTGGCTGGGAGAGGCCACGTGGCTGTGGCACAGCAAAACTGGCACCATACGTGGGTGGGAGCTCTGGGGGCTCTTGGCTGCCACTCACCCTCTCGTCCTCACACCTGTTTGCCTGCATCCTTCCCTACAACGGCTTTTCATGGCTCCCTTCTGCCCACAGGATGGTCACCCAGCTCCTCAGACTGCCATCCAGGGCTTGCCCTCTCTACTCTACTCTTCCCCGTCCCCTTCTTCTCTATCATCTGAGACCCACCACAGCTCCCTGCCCATCCAGGCCACACTCCTTCCCTTAGGACATGCCATCCCTTGGTGCGGGGGGGTGTCCCTCACACCTCCCAGACTGAATCTTCTCTCCCCAGTGTGACCATCATCTCCCCCAGGCCCAAAGACAAAGGTAGGTAGGGAGCCCACAGTGAAAGAAGAGGGACGGTGCAAAAAGGCCTCCCTTTTCTGAATTTTTTTGCCTGTTTAAAGCTGTTCCTGTGACCTGAACTCTGGGTGCTGGCTGTGTATTTGTGTGTGTAGGTGTGGAAATAGAGGATAGTGCAGATTAGTGAGAAGCTGGCATTTTAAGGAGCAAAACTTTTGTTCATGAAATATAATTTCATCATTTTCAGCTATATAAAACCGTAGAAAAGGAAGTCCAGATATCCTCAGGACCTTAAGAAAAAAGGTGAAGAATGGTTTAGGCTCAGCATCTCACTGTGGCTAAATAAACAAGAGTGCAAGCATGTACACAAACCATAGGCTGCTCGTGCTCACCCCCAGCCTGGTTAAACTCCCCAATAATAATGCCTGCTGACATACAAGAAATCAATGTACTAATCACAAAGAACTCTTGTCTGTTACTGAAAACAGCCAGCCACAACCCTGGGCCTGGCTCCCCGTCTGATGGCTGGGGTAAAGGCTTCCCAGAAAGGCAGCGTGGCCAGGAAAGGGGCTCAGGAAAGCCCGATACCACAGGTACCTGCTAAGACATACAACTTCCCAGTCTCCTTTGGGGTAATCAGTTGCTTCACACCCAGTTTCTCCCTTTCTGCAGGGCTGCACCAGGGAAACCGTATCCTGGTTAAAAGTTTGTCCCTTGACCCTGGCCAGAGCCTTGAGCCTCATCCAGAAGGTCCCCAGCGACTTCGCTCAGACCCAGGTCCCCCCACTGAAACCCCCAGCCAGCGTCCTTCACCACTGAAGCGGGCACCGGGCCCAAAGCCACAGGGTAAGTGGGTCCAGAGAGGGGCAGAGGAATGGCCCATGAGCGGGGACAGAAGAGGGGAAAGGTTGGCCAGTGGGAGAGGAGAGGGCTTGTTAGAAGGACAGGAAGCACTGTGGTCTAGGGGCAAAGGGCTGTGACCTGGGGCTAACATGTGCATACTGGCATCTCACCTCAGGCCTGCTCTGTGCCTACCTCAGGCAAAGGTACAGACTGGGGGTTTGTGGAGGGGCCTGTGGTCTGGCTATGACAGCCAACTCCAAACTCAGCCCATTGGGATCTCCCCTCTTTTTCCCATCCATCTCTCTAGTCCCCCCAAAGCCCAGCTACCTGCAGATGCCCCGGATGCCCCCACCACCTGAGCCCATCCCACCCCCGCCATCACGCCCACTGCCTGCAGACCCCCGAGTAGCCAAGGGCCTGGCCTCCAGGGCAGAGGCCAGCCTCAGTTCTGCAGCAGTATCCTCACTGATTGAGAAATTTGAAAGGTGAGTCTGGTCCCCAGGGGACCCTGTGGGGGTAGGGTGGGCCTGGGATAGAAAGGACAGTTGTAAGACAGGCCTCTCAGTCAAGCTCATACCCTGCCTTCATGTGTGTCCACCACCCACCTCAGAGAGCCTGTGATTGTCGCCTCGGATAGGCCAGCCCCTGGCCCCAGCCCAGGTCCCGCAGAGCCAGCCATGTTGCCACAGCCACCCCTGCAGCCACCAGTGCCCCAGCTCCCCGAGGGCGAGGCCTCCCGCTGCCTGTTCCTGCTGGCTCCCGGGCCCCGGGACGGCGAGAAGGTGCCCAATCGGGACAGCGGTATTGACAGCATCAGCTCACCATCCAACAGCGAGGAGACCTGCTTCATCAGTGATGATGGGCCCCCCAGCCACAGCCTCTGCCCCGGGCTCCCTGCCCTGGCCAGTGTCCCTGTTGCTTTGGCCGACCCCCACCGACCCAGCTCCCAGGAGGTTGATAGTGACCTGGAGGAGGAGGATGACGAGGAGGAGGATGAGAAGGACAGAGAAATCCCAGTGCCCCCGATGGAGAGACAAGAGTCTGTGGAGGTACTGACCCACGTTCACCGAGAGGCAGGACTATGTGGAGAAATCAGGAGCCTGGCTTTTACACTTGATTCTTCCCCCAGCTCAGTATTTCTTGAAACAGGGCATTGTTTCCACTTGGAATGTTTGGCTTCCCTGGTCTCCTGGTACTAAATATCAGTAGCAGACCTGTACACTGTCCCCCCATCACTGTAAAGACAAAAATGACCATGCACAGTTCCAAATGCCCACTAGGAAAATTGTTCTACCCTCATCCAAGAACCACTAGCTGGACCTCAGTTTTTCCATCTTGAAGATGGGTATCATGGTTGGGGATCTTTAAAGTCCTGTTCCAACTGGAAAATCCCACATATTCAGTAGCTATGTGACATTGGGCAAGTCTCTGCTGCCCTGCCACAGCCTCAGTTTCCTTATTTGTAAAATGGAAAGTCTCACATCCAGAGAGACTTCCAGACAGCTGGCCTCCAGAGGGCCACAAGAGCTTAGAGCCCCCTAGGAACCTGAGGCTGTGGGACAAAGGCTCTCAGCAGCAGGAATCCCTTTCTGTGCCCCAGCAGCCTAACACTGCTTCCAAAGGCATCCTTGCACTTAATTAGGTCGCAGCCAGAATACCTGCCCCGCCAGAACCCGGCTCAAATGTGGGGGCCGAGGTCTGGGACTCAGCAAATATGTGTCCAGTGAACAGGCAAGTGGGCCAATAGGCAATGAGCTTTATACATTTTTATACTTTTGGGTTTTCCTCACACCCCAGGTACTCAGTAAGCCTTTGCTGACAGTGAACTGAGTGGGTGAATAACTAACATTTATAGTCTACTTAATCCGTAGTCTAATATGTTTTATTTATATTAAGTCATTTTGTTATCTCAATTACAAATGGACTTAGGTCCTATTATTATCTGTATATATAGATGAAGAGACTTAAATACAGAGCATTTATACAACTTATGCAGGCTAGTAAATGTCAGAGCTAGGATTTGAACCCAGAAAGTCTGACTTTCCAGCCCACACCTTAACCACTACACTATGCTGAGTGAATAGAGGGAGCAGATGGCTGGGTGAATGAGTGACCGAATGAGGAGTGCACGGCATCAGAATTGAGGGGTGACCTTTACAAAACACGGGGGAGTTAGGGGTGAACCTGTGGGGCTTATGGGTTCAGGGATGGGAGGTAGGGTTATCTCGGGGTGGCATTAGGCTTAGAGTAGCATTTGCACTATCTGAGAATTCTGGGGGGTTGGTGAAGATTAGGGTACAGGCTGATGGACCAGCAGTTGCCTCTTCTCTCTCCAGTTGACTGTGCAGCAGAAGGTGTTCCACATTGCCAACGAGCTCCTGCAAACCGAGAAAGCCTATGTTTCCAGGCTCCACCTCCTGGATCAGGTGAATGGTCCCTCAGGGGTGCCGGGGCACCAGGACCTGGTAGGCGGGTGCCAAGGAGGAAGTGATAGGACCTGAGCCCAACCCTACCATTGGGGCCAGAATCTAGAGTTTGGTAAGGCTCCCCTCTGACCTTGACCCCCATCCTATCCCTGAAGCCAACTCTGATTCATGACCCCAAGCTTGATCTTTGTATCAACCCTCATTCCTAAACCTGGGTAGGTATACCAGCCCTGACTGCAACTCTGACCCAGATCCTGAAGTAACCCCTGGCTGTGAACCACACTCTGAACCTCATTCTAACCCTGGACCTATTCCTGACCCCCAAACCCACTAGAATCCCTAAGGGTAGGAATTTTTGTCTGCTTTGTTCACTGCCTGGCACACAGTAGACACTCAAAAATATTTGTTAAATGAATGGATCTAATTCCAAACTTCTCTCTGACCCTGACCCTGATCCTGACTTCTCATTGTTCCAATGCCTACCTTCAGATCCTAACCTTGACAACCTGAAATCCAACCCCACATTATAAGCCAAACTCCATTCCCTCACTCCTCAGTCTCAAGATCAGTGCTGATCCCAAAACTCCACAGAGCTGCCCACAGACACTGCCCTCACCTGCCAGTTGCCCCTTCCCCAGCTAAGCCCCAGGCCCCACTGGGCTGATCTCTCCTGCCCTGCCCCATAGGTGTTCTGCGCCCGGCTGCTGGAAGAAGCTCGGAACCGCAGTTCCTTCCCGGCTGACGTCGTCCATGGCATCTTCTCTAACATCTGCTCCATCTATTGCTTCCACCAGCAATTCCTGCTGCCTGAGCTAGAGAAGCGCATGGAGGAATGGTGAGGGGCCCCAGACCTAGGCTGCCCGCCTTCCTGTCCTCTTGCCTGCCGAGCCCAGGCCAGATGTGTGCACGAGAGTTCGTTCCTGCCTGCCCTCTCCCCTCACCACCTTTCACAGAAAGAATCGGGCCTAAGCTCTGCTTTCTGGGCCCTCCCAATCTATAATGAAAGACAGATCAGGACTCAGAAAATTACAACAGAATAATAGCAAAGCTCTAAAGAGTATGAGGTTAGGAGCCAAACTGGCTGGGGTCAAATTCCAGTTCTGCCTCTTGCTAGCTTTATGATGTTAAGCGAATTTCTTAAATTAACTCTGCTTCAGTTTCCTCAGCTGTGAAATGAGGGTAATAGTAATAGCCTACGTTGTAGGGTTATTTTAAGGATTAAATGAGTTGATACATGTAGAGAGCTTAAAACAGTACCTGGTATGTAATAAGTGCTAAATGAATGTGAGCAATTTTTTTGTTGTTTTGTTTGTTTGTTTTTATCAGTGCTATGATAGAGCTGAGAATGGGAGGCTGTGGGAATCCAGATAAAGGGACCAAAACTAGCCTGGGGGTTAAAGAAGGATTCAGGGAGGAGGCGAGATCTGAGCTGAGTCCTGAGGTAGAAGGGCAAGGTTCATAGGCAGTCTCCTGGCTTCCAAGCTCTCCTCTTCCAATTCATCCTTTAGCGTCTATACCACCTGCCATAATGGTCTTTCTGAACAACAATCAGACCATGTCACTTCCTGATTAAATCATCTCCATGCTCCCCACACCCACAGGATAAAGCGTGTCTGTGTGACCACAGACGGCTGGCATGAAGTCACTTCCTACATCTCCCCAACTACTGTGACCCCTGAGGGCTGAACCAGGGCTGGTTCTCGTGTCTCCCCCAGCAGACTGTGACCAATGAAGGCTGGGACCAGGTTTGGTCCTCTGTGTCCTCCAGTAGACTGTGACTCCTGAGGAGTGCAACCAGGCCTGGTTACTTTGCCCTCCCCTACCTGACAGTGACCCTCTCAGGGCTCAGCTAAGTGTGACTCATTTGTGTCCCCAGAATCACCCAGCACAAGGCTGGGCACAGAATCAAAAAGCAGTGTATGAAGTGGCCCTTGCAGTAAGGTCAGAGCGGGTATTCCAGGACGTGTCATCCCCTGTGCTCAAGGCAGGGCAGAGTTGGGGTGGGTGGCAGCCCAGGCTGTGGTCTCAGGTCAAACTGAGCCTTTTGGCCTACTTTGTGTATAGTATAAGTAGCATTTCCAAAGGAGCAGACTGGCTGAGAGGTAGATTTCCAGGACTGAGATAAGACCGGCCTACAGGGTGGGGGCATTGTGGGGGACAAGGATCAGCAGGACCACATCAGCCCCTGTTTCCCCCTAGGGACCGCTACCCACGCATTGGAGACATCCTGCAGAAGCTGGCACCCTTCCTCAAGATGTACGGCGAGTATGTGAAGAACTTCGACCGGGCCGTGGAGCTGGTCAACACCTGGACAGAGCGCTCTACCCAGTTTAAAGTGATCATCCATGAGGTGCAGGTAAGCAGTGAAGCTGGATGGGGCCGACTGGGGGGGACAGGTCTGCAGGGACCCAGTCAGGGGTCTTTGGCCAGACCTGAACCCTCCTGCTTCTGCCTGTCACAGAAGGAGGAAGCCTGTGGCAACCTGACCTTGCAGCACCACATGCTGGAGCCTGTGCAGCGCATCCCCCGTTATGAGCTGCTTCTCAAGGACTATCTGTTAAAGCTGCCCCATGGCTCCCCGGACAGCAAGGATGCCCAAAGTGAGTGCACACAACGGGCCCTGCCCCCCCCACCCCAAGACTTAACTCACAGGGTCAGCCTTCCATTGCCACGTAATTGAGATCTCAGAATAGGACCTCCAAGCTGAAAGGCCCACCTTGCGGGTCTGGAATGAGACCCCAGGATGAACCTCCAGGTTGAGATCTCTACCTGAGCACCCAGAGAGAACATTCAGGAGTCCCCCCCAGTCTGAAGTTCCCAACTGGAACTCCAGAGTTTGAGGGGCATACCCAGAAAGATCCCCTAAAGGGAGCCATCTGTTTCCTAGGTTGAGACCCCAAGGCTGACCCTTTGACTTGTCCTCAAATGAAGTTGTCCCAAGTGCAAAGTGAAACTGAGTCTAAACCCCCAGGGACTGAGCCACCAGGCTAAGAGCCCAGACTGACCCTCTCAGGCCAAGTCCTCTTTACTGAATCTCCACAGCTGAGCTCCCCAGAAAGAGGCTTGTCTCATCAAGCCCCTGACTTTCCATCCTCCACATTAGAGCTTCACTCCGTATCCACCAGCCACTACCCAGAATGACCCTGCCAAAAGAACCCCCATGTCTGATCAGAACCCCACAGAATCACCTCTCCAGAACTGAGCACCTCAGACTGGACTCCATATTTTCTGCCTCCCAGATTTGGATCTCTAGGCTGAGATACCACCTCCTTAGACAAGTACTCACACATTGAACCACTAGAAAAGTGTTTCATTCTGATTTCTTCAGTATGAGACCCACTCCTCAAGGTCACACCCCAGAGAGTGCTGCCCAGAGTCTCCCCAACTTTCTCTCCCCAGGCTGTTACTTCCATTCATTCCTTCATTAATATAACAGCTATTTACTGAGCACCTCGGTGTTCTGTGCATTGTCCTAGGCACAGGGGACATGGAGGTGAACAAGACAGACAAGGTCCTTGATCTCAGGGAGTGTGTATTCTACTCGGGGAGATAGACAGTAGACAAAAGTCATAAATACACTGGAGAACATTAGATAGGTGCTATGTGTGATTCAGAGAATAAGAGGGTAATGTGACAGTGACTGGGGGGTCAACTTTAGATTGGGTGGCCTCTCAGAATAGAGGATACTTGAGTCAAATCTGAATAGGAAGAAGGGAGCCACGTGCTGAGTAGGGAGGAGCACGTTCCAAGCAGAGGCAACAGCAGGTGCAGAGTTCCTAAGGGGGGTGGGAGTGGGGCAGGGGGCGGCAGCTTGCATATCTCTGGACCAACAAGAGGACCAGTGTGACCTGAGCATGACCAGTGAAGGTAGAATGGTGGAAGAAATAGGGCTGGAGACAGGAGCAAGACTTGGAAGGCCAAGATGAGGAGATGGATTTTATTCTGAGTGCAGCGGGTAGCCATGGCAAGGTTTTGATTAGGATCACTTGAGGAGCTAGAAAGGGAGCCGAGAGACCAGTTCGAAGCCTTTTGCAATAATCTAAGTGGGAAAGGTTGGCTTGATGAGAATGGTAGCACTGGAAGTAGTGAGAAATGGTTGGATTCAGAATATATTATATTTGAAAGTAGCACTGAAAGAACTAGGGTGAATGGGTGTGGGGCTTGGGAGAAAGAGTCAAGAATGACTTGCATGCATATTTTTGGCTGGTGGTGATGGTTCCTGAGATGAGTGTAGGACTTTGATTTGGAGTTAGATGAGCCTAGAATCCCAGGGAGAGAGATTTGGATGTCACTAGCACAGGGATAGTATGCAAAGCCATGAGGCTGGCCGTAGTCACCAAGGGATTAAGTGTAAATGGAGAAGAAAAGGGGGCCAAGGACAAAGCTGAGGGAGGTGGAATCAGCACAGGAGACTTAGAAGGAAGAGCCCTAAAGGTAGGAGGAAAACCAAGAAAACGTGGGGTCCTGGAAGCCACAAGGGTCAGGAGCAGACAGTTGTGTCCACTGCTGTGTCCACTTCCTAAACTGAGCCCCTTCCACCCCACCAGATGGGGCACTTTGCTACCAAGCCTGGACTTCTAGAGCGAGCTAGAACACTAGAAAATTTGATAGCCGAACTCTACAAACAGACCTCTGCAGACTAAGTGCCTTAGTCCTTTCCCCGAATGAGAATCCCCACTGAGGTATCAGGATGAACTATAAAACCTAAACCTCTAGAAAAAGCCTTCCAGACTGACTAGCCGGGATGAGTCCCATAGACTGACATCTCCAACCTGAGCCCTCAGGCTGAACCCAGTTTGAGGTCCCAGTTATAGATCCCCCACACTGGTTTCCCCAAACTAACATCCCCAGACTGAGTTTCCAAAATGCTCTCCCCACCCGGGGCGCTGAGCGTGGGTTCCCAGTCACAGCCCTCGGCCTGAGGTCCCAGAGGGAGATTCCCCCAAAAGAGCATCCCAGTCTCATCTCCTTAGCCACCATTTTATAAACAGGTATTGCCAAACTGAGCACCCTAGATTACACCCCCCCCCATTTACTGTCGCTCAGACTGAGACTTCTAGCTTGACCCCAAAAGAATGACTCTCCAGATGATGATGATACCTACCTCACAGAATTGTTTTGAGGATAAATGAGATGATCCAGGTGAAGCTATTAGCACAGTACCTGGTACATGGTAAAGACTCAATAAATGTTAGTTGTTTTTATTACTGAATGCCCTCCATACTGAATGCCCCTAAAATCAGCCCCCAGATTGAGTTCACCTAACTTAGGTTCCTGTTTTATACCAATCTCAGCCCTATCTGAGTCCCTAGAATGAACTTCAGAGCTTGAGCTTGGCCAGCTGAGCTCCCCACACTGAGCTCAAAGATGAACCCCCCAGAAAGAACTTCCGAGTCCAGTTTTCTGAGCTGCTCAGAATGAAAATCTCTGAATGACAGCCAGCCTGAGATGTGCTCACTGAGCTCCCCAGCCCAAGATCTTAAGCTGACCTCCCTAATTTTGTTTTACTCCTCAAGACTAAAATCCCCAGGTAGAGCCCCAGAAAGTACCTCCAGGGTTGAGCCCCCACTGGATCCTGGTTCCCCAGACTGACTCCCCCACTTTCTACTTCCCAGACTGAACTCTGCAGCCTGGACCGTAGACTCCCCAAACCAGGCCAGCTGGAACTCCTGGCCTAAGCAGCCTACCCCGAGCCCAAGACTGAACTCAAACCAAGATCCCAGACTGCCAAGCCCAGACCAGGCCCACCAGAGCTTCCAGACCAAGCTCCTACACAAAGCTCCCCAAAGCACACTCCCTAGCCTGAGCCCCCAAATGAAATCCTGGACTGAAATCCCCACACCGAATCCCCAGACAGAGCCTACACGCACTGGACCCCTGGAAATGCCAGTCTGTACCTCACACAATACGCTTTGATAGCAAAGCAGTCTGAGTCCAGCGGCCTCCACAGGCCTGAACTTATATGCCCACAGCTTGCCAGGGTCTTCTTCCTGTACCCTTCCCGGGGCACTGCCTACCTCCACGACCCAGCATGCCCCTTGCCCTGGGGTGGGGGAGATGCAGAATGTGTGGGAGAAAAGGCAGCTCTGATGTCAGCTCTGCTGCCTCCCAGGCAGGTAGCCTAGGGCCGGCACCTCTTCTCTCTGAGTCTCAGTTTCCTCATTGGACAAACAGGGCACATAGGGTTGTTGTGACAATTGAATGATGGCATGCAAAGCATCTGTTCAGGAGCCCAGGAGAGGATGGTGGGACCTTGGCCCCATCCTAGGGAGCTCCTAGTCTGCTGAGGGATGCAGATATATAAATACACAATGAATACGTAGTGTGACTGGTGGGACAGAGAGGAGCAAAGGGGAAGGTGGAAACCCAGACAGTATCCTCCTAATCCAGCCTGGGAGCTCAGGGCAGGCTTATCGGAGGAGGTGAGCTGAATTCAGAAGACTGAGTTGGCCAGGTGAAGCAAGACAGGACATGTTTAGAGAGGTGCAAGTGGAGAAAGCTGGAGAGGTCAACAGAAGCCAGATCACCAAGGGCCTTGAATGCCAGGCTAAAGGACTGAGTCTTTACCCTGCAGGCAAAGGGAAACCACTGACAGATTTGAACAGAGGAGTGACAGCAAGCTGTATGTGAGAACGCTCCCTCTGGCAGCTAGGATGGAAAAGGGCTGGGAGCTTGGAGACTGGCACCTGAAAGGCCTGAACTGGGTTAGGGGCCACAGATCTTGAGCACTAAGACTTGGTCATGGAGGTCATTTTCCATGGTCATTTTCCTTGGTCTTCTTCCCCTAGGAAAATAACACTTGGTTTGCCAAGCATGTGGACCCTCTTCAGAAGCACCTGTGCTCCTCCATTACAGGCATGTTTTCTGAGTGGGAAAATACAGCACCGTGCAGACAAGAGAGGGGTGCAGTGCAGCTGGGCCTCAAGCATGGGCAAGATTTGTTAGTGTGTGGAGATGCATAGGGACTTATTTCGTTTTTTTTCTGATACCTGGTCACAATAGGAAATATGGAAATACAGGAAAGCTGAAAGAGGCAGGGAAGAAAATCACCTATGATACGAGACTCCAGAGAATAAGCGTGAGGAACATTTTGACATATTTTCTTCCTGGTGTTTTTTATACACGTATATTTGTGAAATTGAGAGCATTCGGTATATACAAGTTTGTATCCTTTCCTTTTCTTAAAATACCCTGAGCATTTCACAGATTATGAAAAACCCTACCAAAGCATCATTTGCAAAGGTTGTTTAGTATTGCATTATATGAATGCACATTTATTTAACTGGGTTGTTTCTGGTTTGACACTGTTGTAAACACCACTGCAATGAAAGTGTATTTGTACATAAAACGTGTATTTTCTTAGTATAGATTCCTATAATCAGAATTATTGAGACAAAGAACAGGATCATCTCTTTGCTTCTTTATCTGACTTTTTTCTAATTATAAGAGTAATACGTGTTCTCTGTCAAAAATATGAAAAAAGAAGACAATAAAAATCACCCATAGTCCCATCATCCAGAGACAACTTGTTAAACATGGGTATATTTCCTTCCAGTTACATGTGTACCTATTATTGTTGTTTTTTTTAATGGTAATAATAATCTTAAGCTTGCGTTTTATTGGCTGCCAGCTATTTCATGTCCTGTGATTCTGCTATTGTGGCATTCATTGAGTCAGTTTCTGATTTTAAGTGCTGTTGCTATGGACATCTTTGAGGCTGGCACTTTCTGGAATGGGGAGGGTGTGGTCAGGCCAGGAGGAGGTAGTCAGGGAGCAGAGAAGCTCCCAAGAGGCTTTTCTCTGCTAGCCACCCCCCCATCTGACCTCCCACTCCGCCCGCAGAGTCTCTGGAGCTGATAGCCACAGCAGCAGAGCACTCTAATGCTGCCATCCGCAAAATGGTGAGTGGTCCTTCTAACCCCTGCCCTTCCTTGGTCAAGCCACCTATCTCGATCTCCATTCCGGGGTGGGGGGCTTGCGACTTGTGGACATCTGAGGGGAGGCCAGCACCCCAAGCCCTGCCTTTTATTCACTGTCTCCTGCCAGGAGCGAATGCACAAGCTGCTGAAGGTATATGAGCTGCTAGGGGGTGAGGAAGACATTGTCAGCCCCACTAAAGAGCTCATAAAAGAAGGCCACATCCTTAAGCTGTCAGCAAAGAACGGGACCACTCAAGACCGATACCTCATCCTAGTAAGTGCCACGGGTAGGGGTGCATGCCCCCCACCCCCGCCCGCCACACTGACCTGGTACTCACTCAAGGCTATACTTCCTGCTCTCCGTTCTTTCCTCTACTAACTCATTGTCTTTTCACTACGTTTACCGGGAATTTTTTTCTCTCTACTTTACAGATAATGTAACTAAGACTTAGAGAGAAGTGACTTGCCCAAGGCCACCCAACTAGGAAGGGACTCCCATGCCTAGGCTCTTTCCTTGCAACCTTTGTGCCCAGTCTGGACTGTGTTTTCTCCACCTGTTGCCTTGAGTCCCTAGCAGTAAAGCTTCGGGAGTAATATGGGAAGGGAGCTGGGCCACACCCCTTGTGGGTCCTCCACACATACATCTGAAACCTCTTCCTTCCTAGTTCAACGACCGCCTCCTTTACTGTGTGCCCAGGCTGCGGCTCCTTGGCCAGAAGTTTAGCGTGCGGGCACGCATCGATGTAGATGGCATGGAGGTGAGCGCCAGGAGGTGGGAAATGGGGACCTGGAGTGGGGCCTTGGTGCTGGGAGGAACAAAGACGTTCTGACTTTGACCCCAAGTGTGGGCATATGTGCAGAGGGCGAGGGCCCTGTAGAGCTCAGTAGGCCTCACCAAGCCCCTTTCTCTCTCCATTCAGCTAAAGGAAAGCTCCAACCTCAATCTGCCTCGGACCTTCCTGGTGTCAGGAAAGCAGCGCTCCCTGGAGCTCCAGGCCAGGTACTTGCCCTTGCCTGTATCTTCCCTCCAGCCCCCTCTTCCCTTCAGATATCCTGAGGCATTCTAGGCCTAGTGCCAGGGCAGAGGCTACCTCCCTAGAGGAGAGATTGTTCCAGAGAAAGGGTGGGTACCTTTCCCCAAAGATGCTTGCTCTTCTGATGGGCTTTGTTAGAGGAGAAGGAAGAATGAGATAGTAAACCAAACATAAATAACAACAGCACAAATAGTTTATTGTAGGTTCAGAGATTTAAGAGAAATAACAACCAAATGCAATGCTTGGTCCATGATAGGAGTCTGGTTTGAGAAAAATAGCCCTAAAAGACACTTGCAAGACAATAGGGAAAACCCTAACTGTGAACTGGGCATCCGCTATCAGGGAATTATTGCTAACTTTCTCAGGTGTGATAATGGTATAGGAGGATATAGGAGAATGGCCTCGTTTTTTGGTGATGCATGCTGATGATTTAGTATCATGATATCTGTAACTTATTTTTAAATGATTTATCAACCAAAAAATATAGACATATACACACATATCTACATATATAAATATATATTAATATATACATATATATGAAATAAATATAGCAAAATATTTTTAAAATTTGCATCTGTATAGTGGGTATATATTTAATGTACTTGTGTTATCCTATCTACTTTTCTGTATGCTTGAAACTTTTCATAATAAAAAAATAATAACAAATTTTAAAATAATGCCTAGCTATTTAACAAAGGGGCCTTCATATCCATTCTCTACTTGAATGATTATAATAGTAGTTCACATTTAATGAAGACTTGCTGTTATGCCAGGCACAGTTTTTGTTTTGTTTTGATTTTTATTTATTTATTTATTTATTTATTTATGTCTGTGTTGGGTCTTCGTTGCAGTGCACAGGCTTCTCATTGCTGTGGCTTCTCTTGTTGCAGAGCACAGGCTCTAGGTGCACGGGCTCCAGTAGTTGTGGCACACGGGCTCAGTAGTTGTGGCTCACAGGCTCTAGAGAGCAGGCTCAGTAGTTGTGGCGCACGGGCTTAGCTGCTCCGCGGCATGTGGGACCTTCCCGGACCAGGGCTCGAACCTGTGTCCTCTGCATTGGCAGGCGGATTCTTAACCACTGTGCCACCGGGGAAGTCCCTGCCAGGCAGTTTTTAAGTTAATTTTAACTTAAACAATTTAAGTTTAAATTGACTAGTCAAATTCTTAAAACAATCCTTGAAGTAGCCACTGTTACCATCAACCTCACTTTACAGATGAGGAAACTGAGGCACAGAAGAGTTATGCACCTTGCCCAAGATCCCACAGCTAAAAAGCAGCAGAGCGGGAATTGCCTTCTGAGGGCCCAGGTGATAGGGTATCGAGGCCATGATCAGGGCCAGCGAGTGGATGCACATGGGTAGATGATCTGCTTCTGACAGGCTGCAAGGAATTAAGAAATGAGAGTCAGAACCCTCATTGCTGGAACTGTGTGGAGACGGGAGAGAGAGATGAATGCGCGCTAGAGGGTGTCCTCCTGGAAGATGAGAGAAGGGAGTTAGGTTTGATGCTCTGAGAGACTGAGAGAGCATCTCAGAGGCCTGTGGCCAGGAAAGTGAGAACAAAGGCGACAACAGGCACTTCCAGGGGAGGGCAGGTGTGGGGCCCAGTCAGGCCTCAGCAGAGCCTAAGTGATAAGCCACGTCTGCCGGGAGGCTGGGAAGGAGGGGGCTGCAGAGGGATGCTGGGCCCAAAAGGGTGCACCGAGCAGTGTAGGGTTTCCTCCTCGTGGCAGAGGGAAGGCATGGAGCATTTGCTGTGCAGTTGCTTTTACTGCCCTTTAAAAAGTTGTTTTTAATGAAAATTTTCAAATATCCAGAAAAGTAGAAATACAACAAATACCCATATGCCCACCATTTAGACAACTGATTCTCAACTTTGGTGACATAGGAATCAGCTGAGGAGCTTTTAAAAAATACTGATGTCTGGGACCCACCCCTGGAGACTTTGGTTTAATATGTCTGGGGTATAGCCTGAACATGGGGAGTTTTAAAAGCTCCCCAGATGATTTTAATGTGTGCACCAGGGTTTAGAACCACTGACTTAGGAAGCAGTATATATTTTTGCCTTCCTTCCCCAACTCTCTGGTCTGCCCTGCAGTCTCCAAGGCCTCCACCCTGGTGCAGGCCCATCAACTGCTCACTAGGAGTAGGACCAGCTTCTTGGCTGACCCCTGCCTGGCCTCGTCTGATTTTTAGTTGCTCCGTGGCATGTGGGAGCCTGCCTTTTTTTTTTTTTTAAATCCAAACCAATTTAATAAGTACTATATCTAATGACTTTATCAAGATCACCAGATATATGGTTGATATAAAAATTAATTGTATTTCTACATACTAGCAACAATTAGAAAATAAAATTAGAAAAATAATGTTCTTTACAATCATATCAAAAGTATCAAATACCTAGAAACAAATTTAATGAAATAGTTTCAAGACCTCTACCCTGAAAGCCATAAAATTTTGCTGAGAGACATTTAAAAGGAACTAAATAAATGAGAGATTTATCATTTCATGTACTGAAGTATTCAGTATTGCTAGGACTATGACGATCTCAAATGGATCTACAGCTTCAGTTCCAATCAAAATTTCAGTAGATTTTTTTGTGTGTAAAAGTTGACATATTGATTCTAAATATATATGGAAATGCAACGAACCTAGCACAGCCGGACCAATCTTGATGACAAAGTTTGAAGATTTACATTACCAGATTTCAAGACTTAGCAAAAAACTACTAAAAAGTGTTTTATGGCAGAAGGATATAAATTAGACAGACTGAACAGAGTCCAAAAATAGATGCATACATATATGGACACTTTAAGACAAAAGCAGTAAATACAGTTCATGAGGGAAATTATGTAGAGAAATTAGATATCTCTATGGAACAATATGAAGCAGCCATATAAACTTTGATGGATAGTAACATACTATTTAAAGCTTAAACAAAAAGCAGCTCACACTGATTGAGCACCTAGTGTATCAAGGATTGTGCTGGGCGCTTTACAGATCACCTCAGCCCCATTTTCCTTCTGTCACAGCACTGATCCCCCTGTATTGTCCCTGTCTCCCCCTCTAGACCGTGAGCTCCTTCCTTGATGGTAGGGTCCTCTCTGAGGCCCAAGTTCCTAGCACAGGCTCTGGAGAGTATTAATAACTGTTGAATAAACGCAGATAGGTTATATGACTTGCCTAAGGTCACAAGTGATAAGTGAAGGAACGGAGGGTCATACTCAGGTCTTTCCAACCCCCAAACACCTGCTCTTTACCACTACAATTGCTTTTGGTTGGCCTGCCTAACCCAACATCTTTCTTTCCCCCCGCCCCCACCACCTTCCCTACCCAAGGACTGAGGAGGAGAAGAAAGACTGGGTCCAGGTAACATCCAAGAAGGCTTTGTGGTAGGGGGCTGGAAGAGTATTAACAGGTCTTCAAGGGGGTGGTGGGCTCTCCCCTAAAATTCACATCTCACCAGAATGGGCCTGGACACCTGCCTTCCAATAAACTTTATCATCCCCATTTTACAGATAAGCAAACTGAGGTCCAGAGGTTAAGCAGAAACTGACCAATTCTTTCCTTTAGAAAGCTGGCTCCTCTGAGGGTGTAACCCCAGTGAGTTAAGCCCTGTAAAACCTTAATCCCAGATAGTAATAGCCAGGAAGGCCTTCTGTGGTTTTTCAGCCGCTGATCCCCCTCCCCCACTTCACAAATATAAGAACTGAGACCTGGATTTTGGGAAGGGACTTGCCCAAGGTCATACACCTGGCAAGGGGTAGAGCTGGGACTAGAACCCAGCTTTTCTGACTCCAAGCTAGGTTATAGGAAGGTGAGGTAAGGGTGGAAATGGGTGGGTTTTGAGGTGTTCTGACCTCTTATTTCTTACACCTCCTCCCAGGCCATCAACTCTACCCTCCTAAAGCATGAACAGACGCTGGAGACCTTCAAACTGTTGAACTCCACAAACAGGGAAGATGAAGACACACCCCCCAACTCTCCGGTAAGAGTCCCCACCCCCTCCTCCTGCACCGGGACCCCCTCCGGGCCTCCAGGTGCCCACCTTACCTTGTGATGCTCCTCTCCCCTTCCCAGAGGGTAAAGCCCAGAGAGGCAGTGCATGACCTCAGGAGCACGGTCTTCTTTTGGTAGGGCCACAGAGAAATCATTGGGCAAACAATGCTCAGAAAGTAGACGTGACTGGTCGTCAGTCGCACAGTGAGGTACAGCAGAGCCAGGACTCAAAGGCAGGTCTTCTGAATGTATCTGCTGCCTCCCAGTGATGATCCGAGCCTCGGAGCAGGGGCAGGGGCAGGGGCAAGGGCTGGATGGACTGGACTGGGGAGTAGCTGTCTCTGACCTGAGACCTGGCCCTCTCTCCAGAATGTGGATCTTGGGAAGCGGGCACCTACGCCCATCCGGGAAAAGGAAGTCACCATGTGCATGCGCTGCCAGGAGCCCTTCAATTCCATCACCAAACGCAGGCACCACTGCAAGGCCTGCGGGCATGTGAGTGTTGGGAGGCAGGGGCAGAGCTAGGGAGGGGACGGGCTGGCAGCCCAAAGGCCCACTTCTAAATGGGCACTAAGTGGGGGGAGGCTGTGAGTCTGCTGTGGGAGTTGGTACACTGAAGGGGAAGGCCCGCTGGAATCAGGCTGTTCTTACCCACTTGCCACCCCAGGTGGTTTGTGGGAAGTGCTCCGAGTTCCGGGCCCGCCTTGTCTACGACAACAACCGCTCCAACCGTGTGTGCACTGACTGCTACGTGGCCTTGCATGGTGTGCCCGGGAGCAGCCCAGCCTGCAGCCAGCATACACCCCAGCGCCGGAGGTCCATCCTGGAGGTAAGAGCCAACCCCCCAACTAACCCACCCACACTGACCACATGGGCCCCAGCCACCCATGCAGTGGTGGCTGAGGCCTGGGCACCTCTGAAATCGTAGTACCGTGTGTATCTACTGAACAAGTGACCCAGGCTTGGAGCGAGTAAAGTGAGTATGAGTGAATGAAAGAGTAATTTTTATTTAAGTGCTTTATTCTTCACAGTAACTTACCTATCAATGCTATTCCTATTCCTGTTTTACAAATGAGGAAACTGAGGCCCTGGGAGGTTATCTGCCCATGTTACACAGTGAGTGACTGCTTTCTTATTACAGAGTAGGATATATGCACTGAAGAAAGTTAGACAATATCAACAAAAATAACAAAAACACCGTATTCCTTTGACCCAGAGATTACCACCATTAACACTTGTGCTTCCTATCTTTCTAGATGCGTGCACATACACACGCTTTTGCTTTTGTTTTTTAAATTGAGGTGTTTATTTTATTTAATGCTTAAAGAAAGCTAACTGTGCCAGGCACTCTTCTGAGCGCTTTGCATGTATTAATTCATTTAATCCTTACAACAGCCCTGTATGCTCTGCTTCCAACTCAATATATTTCCATCTAGGGCTGGGATTCTGGGACTGACTGCCTTACCCACCCACCCAACCCCTTAACCACAACGCTAGGTTGCTTCTCGCTGAGTGTAGGGAATGCATGTGATGAAAGATGAAAAAAAAGATGAAGTGTAAATGCATAAATGACTTGAGGAATAAATGGACTGATGGAAGAATGCCTGACTGGCATTTAGGTGCCCCCACTGAGAGCTACACACCCCTCCCACCAACTCTTAGAGGCAGCAGCCATGGCCCAAATCTGGCAGAGAAGCCTGGCTTTGAATCTCGACTCTGACTCACTGAGTGACAACGGGCAAATCACTCCCGCCACCTGAGCTTCAGCGTCCTCCTCTGAGACATGGAAATAGCAATCCCTGTGCTGAGGGGGTGTTGAAGCCAAGAGGAGCCAGCCTAGGCCTCCTATCAACATTGATGCCCCCCATGTCTCTGGCCACAGAAACAGGCCTCAGTGGCTGCGGAGAACAGCGTCATCTGCAGCTTCCTGCACTACATGGAGAAGGGCGGGAAAGGCTGGCACAAGGCATGGTTTGTGGTCCCTGAGAACGAACCCTTGGTGCTGTACATCTACGGAGCCCCTCAGGTGTGTATACTACTCCTTTGGGTCCTTTCAGCCACCTGGCAAAACCAGGCTGCCCTCCTTTCACCTCAGTCCTTCACCTCTCCTTGACCATGGAGGATAGGGTGAACCTAAGGAGAAATCAGAAGCCCCCATCCCTGTGAGACAAAGACTGGCTAGAGACAAGGAGTGACTGTAGGTCAGCTTATGTAGAGAAAAGTCGGTGACTTGTGGGGGGAGCTAGCTTCTTGGAGGAAGCTGTAGTGGAGACAAGGCACTGCTTAATCCAATTTGGAGTGGGGAAGATGTAGATGGGGGGCAACGGCCCAAAGGCCGGAAAACATTATATGCTAAAGAGACTAGCCCACCTGGTTTGGGGTGTGGAAGGAAAGAGGTATTTGAACCAGCCTGCGTTCTAGCCCCAGTTCAGACATTTTCCTGTTGCTCAGTGAAGCCACGTAAGGTTCTTGAGCAGGGGAAGAAAAAGAGGGATTTAGCAGATACAAAAACCAGTGAGAGGCCCGACCCCTAGGTGATCCCTGGCTTTGTCCCTGTTCCCCAGGATGTGAAAGCCCAGCGCAGCCTGCCCCTCATTGGCTTTGAGGTGGGGCCTCCAGAGGCTGGGGAACGGCCTGACAGACGGCATGTCTTCAAGATCACCCAGAGCCACCTGAGCTGGTACTTCAGTCCCGAGACAGAGGAGCTGCAGCGGCGCTGGATGGCTGTGCTCGGCCGGGCAGGCCGTGGGGACACGTTCTGCCCAGGGCCCACACTGTCTGAGGACAGAGAGATGGAGGAGGCACCAGTGGCAGCTTCAGGAGCCACGGCGGAACCCTCCGAAGCCCCCCAGACCCGAGACAAGACCTAGAGGGTTTGTGGGTAACTGGGGCCCCCTGCCCCACACTCTAGCTGCCCATGTCCAATTGAGGGCCCCAGCCCACTCTCTCCCAGCTCAGTCAATACTTGAACTCCCATCATGGGCACTTTCAATCCTGAATGCTGGGTCTTGGGTTTTTTAATTCACCTTTTCACAAAACCTGGGCTTTTAAAACAAATATTCCTACAGTGATGTTAATTTTTTTTAAACCCTGTCCTCCAGGGAGGGTGGGAGCTGTTGCTAGACCTGCCTGAATTAGGCCATTTCCCCCCAACCCCTCAATACCCTACAGATCCTGCCTCCACCCAATTCCCCCCAGAGCACCAGAGGCAGGAGGTCTGGATTCAAGTGCCAGCTCTGCCACTGACCCCATGGTCCTGGCCCACCCCTGCCCCCTCAACCAGTGTCTTCACGTGTATGATGCTACATGGGGTGGTGACCTCCTGCCTCTCCCACGGCTTACAGCTTCTACCTGGCCCCAGGCTACCCAGTATTTTATCGTCCAGACCCATGGCAGGGCCACCGGGCAGGACAGGGGAACAGGGGGGGGAGGACAATGAATACTCTGTTTTGTTTTTTAAAGAAAAATACAGTTTATTTCAGGCTTACGGAAACGTTCAGAGCGCTGCTGTGCTCCATTTGTCCATCTGTTTGTTTGTCCAAAGTACCAGGCTGCTGGGGTGGGCCCAGAAACTGTTCCCTTGCTGAGCTCCGAAGCTCAGCTCCCAGGAGGCTGATTCCAAGACTACTCACAGGTCAAGCCACGAAGTAAACAATAAGGTATTATTTATTGAGGTCTTAAGCCTCATCCCTGGACTTCAATGGGATGAGGAGTTTGAAAAGAGGTTGAAGGAGACAGAAAACAAAGCCCAGGTCCCCCGAGCTCACTGCCTAGACAAGGTCTTAAGACATCCTGAAGGAGCCCAGGGCTGGACACTGGGCTGCAGGAAGGAAATGTTCCTGGGAGGTTCCAATTTCTGGGCAGGGGCACAGAGCTGCTCTGTGTGGGGGCAGGGGGAAGCGAGGGAGAGGTTACCACAGCTACTTCCGTTCACATCATCAACTAACCTCTCTTCCATGAGCAAAGCTCATCTCAACATTCCTTACCCAGCGGGAATGATGGTTCTCCTGTTGGTCCTCTCCCTTCACACATCCACCTGCCTACTACCAGCCAGCGTTTAGTGTTTCCTCTAGTCACTCCCATACCCACTTATCCCTCCCTCTTCACACTGACTGCACCCAAGTGGCACTTTGCTGGGAAACCAGGCCTCATCACTCAGACCACCCCAAGGCCAAAGACCCTTGGGCTCTTCTTCCCCTGGAAGGAGCTGGACAGGGGAATGGGAGAGGGTGGAGATGGGGTAACCAGTCCAGAGGTCCATGACCCTCCAAAAAACCCCTACAGACAAGCCCCAAACAACTAGCAAACAAGGACCCAGACTATTTCCAGCCCCACTCATTTCCTTCTCCGGACAATGGTCCAGCCATCCTCCACTATCTCCTCTTCCTTAATAGTCTGGGAGTCTGGACCAGGCTGGGGGCAGACCCCATCTGTAGCTGCCCCATCATTCGTAGCTGCGACCTGGAGGAGAAATACAAGAGAGAGCTAAAGACAACACCTCCCAACTGTGGCCAATGGAGACCCAGGCTCTCCCAGCTTTGCCAGGACTGGCTGTGAGACCTTAGGAAAGTTTCCTGCCCTCTCTGGATAATACAACCACCACCACCATCACCACCACCCCCATCACTCCCCTGTGAAACTAGCTGATCTTCCAAAAGACTGAAAATATCTGCATCTCCACACCCAAGAGGCACCCCCTTCACCTCCATCTCCTCCACGCTGTTTGCATCATCATCCTCATCAGTCTCTCTGGCTGTCGTCAGTGCGGTGGCTGTGACCTTGCACTTTCTTTGGGTGATGAGAGAGGCCATCTCCTTCAGAGCAGCCCTATCACCCCTCTGGAAGTGGTGGAACATGGTCTGTAGCTGCTGGCTCACCTACCAAGAAAACATTCAACCAGCTTGGATTTTCTAGAGAACCTACAATACAACCAGCACGTGTTTGCAGCAAGAGTGGGCAGGGGTCTGGAATTTTCCAGAAGAGAATGGGGCCCTTTCCTCCCCAAGGAGTTCACTAATGAAGCAACCACATATGAAGGGCTCAGTAAGGGTCTGAAGCATTGAAGGAGGGCCTCCTAGCAGGGAAGGCACTAGAACTGGGTTTGAAAGATGGAAGATGTAAAAAGGGAAGGCAATCCCAGCAGGGGCAGTCATGTTAACCAGAGCAGGGGTGGAAATGTACCTGGCCTGATGTGCCCTTGAGATGGGGGTGACGAACAGACCTAGTTGAGAATGATGTATAGAGAGAAATAAAAGAGGCAAGATTTGAAAAGCCTGGGAAGACTAGACTCAGGCAATAGGGAGTCATAGAACATTCTTGCACAGGACTCAAGAAAAGAATGGTTACAGCCAAGAGTATTGGTCTAAAACAGACAGCTAGGGAGAAGAAAGGCTGCAGGCAGGGAGACAGCAGTTGTATCCACGATATGCTCACCTGGGGCAGACTCCCATCCTCCACAACCGTATCAAACTCGTTTGTCATTAGCTCCCCGAGGAAGTCCTCCACCTCATCTAGCTCCAAGTCAGCTGAGTAGGAAAGGATAGGGTCCCCTGATCAAAGACCAGCCAACTTCATCACCCCTGCCCACTACCCTTCAATACCTGCTTAGTGGATCCTCATCTGGTTGATGGGTAAAGGTTCAGTGAGGCTTTTATTTGCTAAAGTGCTCTCCTTTCTGGGTTTTAACATGATTTTTAAAAAGAAAAAAACCAAACACTAAATAAAATACCTAATTTCCAATCTCCTGCATTCTACTAAGCCCTCTCTTCCTGCAGCATTCCAGCCACACTCGCCCCCTTTCATCTGGCCTATTTTAACCAGCCTCCTCTCTGTGTGACCTTGAGCATGTGACGTACTCATCTCCAAGCCTCAGTTTTCTCATCTGCAAAGTGACGTTAATAGTAACCTCCTTGAAGGTCTGTTAGGAGAAGTCACCCAAACAATGCCTAGCACAGGGGAGACCCATAATCCATGTTCACCTCCATCACTCAAGGGCTGAAGTTTTTGAAATGTAGAGACTTCCCAGCTGTGGTTCCACCGACACAGGAGGCCATAGACCAATGGCATAGGTAAGAAGAAATGGATGTAAGTACTTGCCACGATGAAATCACAGCCTTGACCTGACATCCTATTGTGTTACTTTGGCTAAGACTGTTGGCTTCAGTTACCTTATAGGCCCATGCTCTACTTTTTCTGAATTAGAGAATAACTCAAGAAAGTCTTCCACAAAGCTCCTTGCTCTCTCTTCCCTCTGGGAGAGCTCATTCACCCCCTTGGCTTTCCCTAACACTCTAATATCCCCCAAATCTGTCTCCAACCCAGACTACTCGCCACCTGTTTCACAGGTGCCTCAGACCCTCCATATCCAAAGCCAGATTCATCACCTTACCCTGCAAACCTACTTCTCATTCCCCAGCGTTCTTCTATTCCATGAAAGGTACCTAAGCCACCCAGCGACTCAAACCTGAAACCTGCCTCCCTTCCCCTCGTCCTCTACAGCCAAACAACTTCCTTAGGGCCACCCCTTCTTTTCCATGACTATTGCCACTGCGCTAGTTCAGGCCTCATCATTTTCTGGACAGAAACAGCTTTCTCATCAGTCTTTCCCTCTCCAGTCCATGCTCCACACTGACTACTTTCTAGCCAGAAAACCCCATCGTTTTAGATCCTGCTCATGAATTTTTAATCACCTACTGCAGTGTTCCATGTTCTGCTTCTGAGAAATAACTGTCCTGCTGGGTTTTAAGGGAAGCTATTCACAGAAAACTAATGGGAACCAAAGGTAAACAGGTTTCTTTTTGGTGATTCTTAACCTTATCCAAGCCTTTAATATGTTAATGATTACTGTGACTCTTAAGTAAGAACTGAAGAAAAGAGCTTTTCTTATATAATTTGACTGGAGAAGGTTTTTCTTCGCTGAACATCTAACAGAACTAGTCTTCCAAAGCATGCATTTTGGCAAACACTAGCTTAAAGGACAAAAATCAAAGGCCCATAAGACCTTCCATGTCTCACCCCTTTCCAGGGTCCTCTCCAACCCCCATTCTCCACCACTCCTCCCTTCCACACACCCACAAGCACACACACACCGTTACTCTAACACTGAGCTCCCCACCACTTTCCAAATATAACACATCATCTCCTCATACCACAGGACTTATTTTTGAGTGCTGCTCTCTCTGCCTCCCCCACCTAGTTAACTCCTTCTCATCCCTTAAGATTCAGCCCAATCACCACCACCCCCTAACGATCTCCAAAAGACGCCTCCTTCCCAAGCACCGAGCCCCTCTTTACTAGAACACCTATCACCCTATGTGTAAACGCCTATTTACTTATCTGGATCCCTCACTAGATGGTAAACTTCCTTGAGAGAAAGGACACTGCCTAATGTCATCTCCAAGACTAAAAAACTATATGAAAAATTCTGTAAAAATCATACTTCGCAAAAGACTCCCTGCAGGGCCCCTTATTCTTAACGACCCTCAAAACACACCAAAGATGTAGATCTCTGCTGTCCAAATAGTCAAATGTGGTTATTGAGCACTTAAAGTGTGGCTAGGCCAAAAACATGAGATGTGCTAAAACTGAAAAATACCCACCAGATTTTGAAAACGTAATGCTAAAAAAAATGTAAAACATCTCATTAATAATGTTTTATACTGACTACATGTTGAAGTATTTTGGATATGTTGAGTTGAATAATATGAATTTCACCTGCTTCTTTTTACTTTATTAAAGTGGCTGCTGAAAAATTTTAAATTACGTGATGCGACTAGCATTGTATTTCTATTGGACTGCGCTGGTGGGTACTTTTATATCCATTTTACAAATTATGAAACTGAGTCTCAGGGGAGTAAACCGACTTGTCCAGCCTGATACCCTGAGTCAATGGCACGGCCCGTAAGGCATTCGAACTCAGGATTCTGACTCCAAAACCTGCATTCATTCCACCTCGCCCTCAGGTACTAACCGTCAATTGCTCAAGAGGAAGTACCGACTCACTAGGATCGGCCTCCTCCTTCCCACGCCCCCACAGAGACACGTCCTAGCGCCTCACATTCACTCACCATTGCGGAAGAAGTACTCCTCCACTGCACCCCCCAGCCACTCAGCCTTCTCCTGGCTGTGCACACCCCCGAAGCCGTTCTCCACAGCGATCTGCGAACACAGGCCCAAGCCCACCACGTCAGCCTGGGAGCCGGACTACGGGGGCGCAGGAGGCCGCTGCTTGCACCGCCCAATCAAGCCTCGGGCGGCTCGCCGGGCCAACTCCTGTTCTGCCCCGGTCTTTAACCTTTGTCCCAGCCGCGGCCCCGCTCACCTGCAAGGCGGGCCAGGCCTCCAGCGCCGCGCGGACAGCAACCCCGAAGAGCGCTCGCGAATCTTCAGCAGCGCCCGCCATCATCCGGCCGCGGAGCATGTGACTTCCAGGCGGGCCAATACCTGCGTAGCACCGCCCAGGCAGAAGGAGTCGGAAGCCCAGCCTGAGAACGCAGATTCGCCTTTCCGCAGACCTGGCAGCAAGACTAGAGCAATAGAAAAGTCTGTCGAGCAATCGATGACACCACCGCAGCCACTCACATGTAATAATTAAATCTAAGGAAGCCAGGAGGGGAGGGCGGCTGAGGCCATGAGTTCCGGACCCATGGGTACTGCGCAGAAAAGATGTGGGGAACTTATTAAAGAGGCACACTTCAGGCCCTAGGACAGAAGAAGCAACCTCATGTAGCATTGCCTAAAAATCTGCATTTAATAATGCATCCTAACATCTATAGAACACTCCACCCAATAACAGCAGAATACACATTTTTCTGAAGTGCACGTGGAGCATTTTCCAGGACAGACCATATGTTAAGTCTAAAGCAGGCCTCGATAGATTTAAAAGGATTGAAATCATACAAAGTACGTTCTCTGACCACAGTGGAGTGAAATTAGAAGTCAATAACGGAAAGACATTTGTGAAATTCACAAATATGTGGATATTAAAACACTTCTAAATAACAAATGGGTCAAAGAAAAAAATCACAAGAGAAATAAGAAGACATCTTGAAATGACTTGAAAGCTAAAGCACAGCACACCAAAATTTATGCAGTGCAGCCAAAGCAATGCTTAAATGGAATTTTATAGCTGTAAACGTCCCTATTAAAAAAAGAAGATCTCAAATGAATAACCTGACCTTCCCCCTTAGGAAACTAGAAAAAAAAGAACAGAGTAATCCCAAAGCAAGCAGAAGGAAGGAAATAATAAAAATTGGAGAGGAAATAAATGTAACAGAAAATAGAAAAACAACAGAGAAAATCAGTAAAACCAAAACTCAGTCTTTTTAAGAAAGATCAACAAAATTGACAAACTTTTTGCTACATTAACTAAGTAAAAAATAGAGAAGATTCAAATTACTGAAATCAGGAATGAAAGAGGTGACATCACTATCAACTAGTCAAAAAAGCCCATATATTGCATGGTATCGTTTATATTAAGTGTACAGAACAAGCAAATCTATGGAGACAGAAAATAGATTAATGGTTGCCTAAGGATAGAGGAAGGGGGGAAATGTGGCCTGACTCCTAATGAGTATAGGGTTTCTTTTACGGGCAATGAAAATGTTCTAAAATTAGATGTGGTGACATCCGCTGTTAGGGCCTGAGTTGTGTCCCACCCCCAACCCCCATTCATACTTGAAGCCCTAACCCCCAGAATGTGGTTGTATTTGGAGGCAAAGCCTTTAAAGAGGTAATTAAGGTAAAATGAGGCCATGTGGGTGCACCCTAGTCCAATATGATTGGTGTCCTTATAAGAAGAGGAGATTACGGCCCAGTGGTTAGGACTCCGTGCTTCTACTGCAGGGGACACAGGGGGTTCAATCCCTGGTCAGGGAACTAAGATCCCACAAGACGCATAGCGTGGCCAAAAAAAAGAGGAGATTAAGCCAGAGAAACCAGACGCATGCACAGAGAGATGACCATATGAACACACATCTGCAAGACGAGGAAAAAGGCCTCAGAAGAAACCAAACCTGCCAACACCTTGATCTCAAACTTCTAGCTTCTAGAGCTTCGAGAAAATAAAGTTTTGTTATTAAAGCCACCAGTCTGTAGTATTTTGTTATGGCAGCCCTAGCAAACTAATATAGTTTCACAACTCTGAAAATATACTAAAAACTATTTAATTGTACATTTTAAATGGGTGAAGCTTATGGTATATAAATAATATCTCAATAAAGCTGTTTTTAGAAAAGTATTATAGGTGATTCCCTCTCACAGCAAAGGTTGCAAACTTTGGACAAGTCCATGATACTTCTGTGTCTGGCCCTGTGCTTAGTGCTGCTGGGTCATGGGGTTTGGTCAGATGCTCAAGGAGCTTACAGTCTGGCATGCAAGATTTTCCAAGGACCATAGAGTATGATCAGTGCTCAGGGTGAATGCAGATTTTTGAAAGGCCTGAGGCAGATAGAATTTTGCAAGCAGTCTTTAAGAAAAACAGTACAAATGTAGGAATGAAAGTGAGTATTGCTTTAGATTTATAAAAGAAATTTTTAAATTTACAAATTCCAATTAAAAAAAAAAAACTGACAGGGCTTCCCTGGTGGCGCAGTGGTTGAGAGTCCACCTGCCGATGCAGGAGACGCGGGTTCGTGCCCCGGTCCAGGAAGATCCCACACGCCGCGGAGCGGCTGGGCCTGTGAGCCATGGCCACTGAGCCTGCGCGTCCGGAGCCTGTGCTCCGCAACGGGAGAGGCCGCAACAGTGAGAGGCCCGCGTACGGCAAAATAAATAAATAAATAAATAAAATAAAATAAAATAAAATAAACTGACAAATGCCACAAACATCCTCAAAACTAGAGAAATAAAATATATTTATTAATTGACTGACTAATCTCTCTACTAATTTTTCCTCTTTTTTTGGCTGCAAACACTTTGATATCCTCCTGTAAGTAAATGGCAATTATTTTATAATAACATTTTCAAGAGAGAATAAAAAGAATTCAATTGAATTCAATTCCATTCGGTTGATCAAAATATTTTGTTATTGGTTGTTTAGAAAAATTTCAACTTCACAGCTTGTTATTAGTAACACAAAATTTAAGATTGTTGTTAAATTTGGGAAAACTTCTATTTAGTTTCTTTTACATGTGAGCTGTAAAATTTCATGGTATTTTGCCTGTTCTTGTGCAGTGACAAATCTTAAGTACTTCTCAAATTGACAATGCTCAACACCCAGGGACTTGGAAGTGGTCTGTGTAAGTGTGAGGTGCGGAGGCTTAAACATTATTAGTTCTATGATAAATCCATCTCTGTGCAATGCTAGAGGAGAAAGGACCACAGGAGCCCATGGGAGTCCAGCAGAGGGTTTTCCTGAGACAGCCTTGGGGATTATGGCAAGCCTCTGAGAGATAATGCCTCAGACTTAAAGTTTGAGAGGAATTTTGCTGGGTGATGAGGAGTTTGTGTAGATGAGGGTGAGGGTGTGTTTCTAAAGAGAGAAAGAGCCTTTCATGCTGAGGAAACAATCTATACAAAGAAACAGAAGCAGGGAACAACGTGGTGTGTGATGATAATCATGAGCATTCCCAGACTGATAATCTCAGGAGGCATAAACTCCTACGGGGCTCTAGAGACTCATTCCTGCAGACTCAGCAATTTAAATTGAGTTCAAAGAAGCCCAGACGAAGAAACTGAGATTAAGCACTTGCGCGTGAGTTCCCAGGACCTCAGAGTTACGTACGGGGAGAGAGTAGGTAAGATTCCGGTTACCAGTTGCAGTGTGTGTGTCTTGAGTTTTCCCACACCACCAAGCAATTCTTCAATATCAGCTGGGTGTCCTACAATTCAACTCAGTTCTGATACTATCTACCTGGAGATAGAGTCAGATTCCACAGGTTAAGGGCTCAGTCACACAAGACTGCCCCCACCACAGACGCCAATCACCAAGTCCAGGTTGTCACCTGTGCTTCTGACCCACAGGCCCACAGGTCAGAGTTCCTATGCCCCCCCCTCACTAAAGCGGCTCACAGAGCTCAAAGAAACATTTTACTTACTAGATTATCAGTTTATTATAAAAAGGATATAACTCAGGAACAGCCAGATGGAAGAGATTCATAGGACAAGCTATGTGGGAAGGGTCAAGGGGCTTCCAAGCTCTCTGAGAATGCCACTCTCCTCGCATCTCTGCGTGTTCATCAACTTTGAAACTCTCAGAATCTGTTCTTTTGGGGTTTTATGGAGGCTTCGGTACAGAGGCACGATTGATTAGATTATTGGTCATTAGTGATTGAACTCAAACTCCAGCACCTCTCCCCTCCTAGAGGTGGAGGGGAGGGACTGAAAGTGCCAAACCTCTAATCCCCGTGGTTGGCGCCACAGATAACCAGCCCCCATACTTGGTTACCTAGGGGCTTTCCAAACGTCTCTTCATTAACGTAACAAAAGACACTTTTTATCACCCTCATCTCAGAGGAAATTCCAAAGGTTGTAGGAGCTCTGTGTCAGGAATGGGTTGAAGACCCAATTTGTATTTCTTATTATAAATCACAATATCACGATGGGCCTGCTGGAAATTCCCACACAGGGAGCCCAATTCTGGGCTCCAACAAACCAAGGCCGCTGAATGAACCCTGAGATTTCATCTTGAGACTGAAGTGCAAAGCTGAGTGTACTAAGATTTCACCTTTTCTGTGACTTGAACCCATCTAGCAATCTGGTGAAGCCAATATACCTCTTGCCAGAATAATGTTTTTAAGTACATAAACTAAAATATAGAATTACAAAGGAAACCAATTATATTAAAATAGCAAAATTATATAAAAATTAATTGTAATATACATTTTTTTCTGGCCATGCCGTGCATCTTGTGGGATCCTAGTTCCCCAACCAGGGATCGAGCCCAGGACCTGGCATTGAAAGCACTGAGTCCTAACCACTGGACTGCCAGGGAATTCCCAGTATACATATTTCTTTATTAATGCATTAAATACCACGATCTACTAATGAAACAGGAGGGAAGAGGGAAGGGCACAACCTTTAAAAGAATGACAGCAGTTGAGGACATAACATAAACCGGTTAGAACCAATTAGGTCCAAGATGGCAGAATATTCGACTTCCAGTAGACCTTGAGCCTCATTATACACTCATTGTAATACAGTGCCATGATAGTTCTGAGGCCAACCCTAAAAGGCCAAAAAGTGGGCGGTGGCCCAATTCCTGGAAATCTCCGCCCCCTTCCCCCAAAAATAGTTAGACTAATCCGCCTGCTCATTAGCCTATGAAATTACCCAGCCCATAAGAACTAACCACGTGGGGGACTTCCCCAGTGGTCCAGTGGGTAAGATTCCGTGCTCCCAGTGCAGGGGGCCTGGTCAGGGAACTAGATCCCGCATGCATGCTGCAACTAAGAGCCCGCATGCCACAGCGAAGATCCCACGTGCCGCAACTAAGACCCGGGGCAGCCAAAATAAAATAAATAAATAGATAAATATTTTTTTAAAAACTAACCACCCCATATTTCAGGGCCTCTTGCCTTCTGAGATGGCCTACACTCTGTCTGTGGTGTGTGTTTCTCCCAAGGCCATTCCCCCTTTTGAGACAGACTGCATTCTGTCTATGGAATGTGTACCTCTCTAAATAAATCTACTTCTTACCTATCACTTTGTCTCTCACTGAATTCTTTCTGTGATAAGACATAAAGAACCTGAGCTTCAATAAGTCCTGAGACCAGGTGTGTGATCTCAATTAAAAGACTGTAGGTTTTGTCTGAGTTCGAGTCCTGGCACGAGGGTTCAAGTCCCAACCTGAGTTGCACAGTTTCATGAACAGGTTAAGTGACTACTGTGATTTCAAATTAAGGATGAATGTAAACAATACTTTAAGAGATCTTCTATGAGAAATATCTGTGTATTGGTGACAAAGTCATATGTACTGCTAATACTACTGTGGTTGGTTGCCTACTTTCATTATTGAAAGAAATGTCAAGTTTCAGCGGAGGTTGGTGAAAATAAGATGTATTTTTCTAGCATCCAAATACACAGACACTCCAAATTCTATGCATGACACTTTATAAATCCATGAATCCCAGGTTAAATACTCCTAGACCCTACTCTAGAGGGAACATTTCAGGCTAGCTTAGACCTTCAGATGAAGATGATCAGATTGATGTGTCAAAGACTGAACTCCCAAAACCTAAACCAAAATTCAATCCCCAGCATGAGACCTCAGGCACAGCTCCAAGATTGAAATGAAGGTTGAACTGCCAAACTGAACTGCTAGGGTGTAAATGCAGAGGGTGCTTCCAGATGAAACTTTTCAGACTAGGACCCCTCTTAGGATTCCAAGACAGAGCCCACCAGACAGAAATCCCCAGGTAAGGTCATCACATTGAGATACCCTACACATGACTCCTCAGGCTAAAATACCCCAGACTGAGCCCCCAGTATCTGAGCCTCCCGAACTTGGCCAGACCCGCCACCCAGACAGAGCCTTGAGCCTAGCATTCACTTGGTGAGAGACTCAGTCATATCTTAGACCAAAAATCAGGCTCCCATATTGAATCCTCAGGTGTCTCAAGAGTGAACTGTCAACATTTAAACCCTCAAAGTCAGGTTCCCCATAATGAACCTCTAGGCAGAGCCATAGGACTAAGACCTCAAGCTTAACTCCTTGAAGGAGAATGGGGCTGGTATCTTGGAAGTGAGCCCAAACTGAGTTCCCAGAAGGACCCCTCACACACTGAGGCCACAGATATGCCCCCACTGAAAATACAGACTGAGCCCTCTTTCTGAAACAGATTCCCTCAGACTGAAAACCTAATGTCTGAGGTCCCAAATAACACGCCCAGAATGAGCCCTAGAGAGAATCCCCAGAGAGAACAACCAGTATGCATCCCATGGTAGTCATGAGAATGCATCTCATAGACTTTAAACTTCAGGATGCATAATTGATCAAGAGCCCCAGCTGCTGTGTTCTGAATTCCCCTCATTTGTGCAGAGACCATACTTCCCACGAGCTACTCCCAGCCAATGACTGAGTGTGGCAGGGATACTTGGGTGACTTTGGTTCAAGGAATCCCACACAGCCTTGCCAAAACTCCCTTGCACTGCACAGCAGTCTAGGACACTTTCACTCAACCTTCCCTCTTTCTCACCTTAGTCTGGGTCAGACTGCGTTATGTTCCAATGGCTCTCCCAGCCTTCCATGGCACCCACCCCATTTTCTCTCATTGGCATTTCCCCTGATAAAATTGTTGCTCACTTTTGTGACACTAATCCAATCTTAATGTCTGCTTCTCAGAACTAACACAAGCTCCCAGGCATGAGACTGTGAGGTTAATTGCTCCAGACTGAGCTGCCAGTGTCTGAGACCCACAACTCCCATTTTCAGAATAAGTCTACAGATTGAGATCAGAAGCCAGCATGCTCCCAGATGAGCTTCCAGGGTCTCAGCCTCAAACTAATAACCCAGTCTGAGTCCTCAGGTTTGTATGGAAGAGGGAGCAACCCAGGTGGACCCCAAAGGCTGCCAGATGGATCTCCCACTCTGAAAACTTTAGGCTTATGTTCACAGAATTAGCTGCCAAAACTGAGCGCCCAGTCTAAGTGCCCCAGAATGAGCTCCTCTTAACTGACCCCCCAAGAAAGCTCCCACACAGCCCCCAGACTGAACTACCAATGTCTGAGCTTTCAAGACATATGCTAAAAAATGAATCCTCAGACAAGTATCCAGAGAGGGAGTCCTAGCAATCCAGACTGAAGACCCTACCCTGAATCTTAAAAGTGATGACTGAAGGCTAATCCCCAAAACTGAGCTGGTTTCCTTAGATTGAACCTCCAACCTCTGGGCCCACAAAACAAACCCAAAGCCCAGAATGAAGCACCAGACTGGTGATACAGAAGCTCAGACAGACCCTGCACTGAGTCCCCAGATAGAACCCCAAGAATCAGACTCCTAGACTGAACTCTATTTTTTCTTTTTTTTTTGGCTGCACAGCACGGCATGCGAGATCTTAGTTCCCCAACCAGGGATCAAACCCGCGCCCACTGCAGTGGAAGTATGGAATCTTAACCACTGGACCACCAGGGAAGACCCTGAACTCTCATACTAAAATACTAGAATGACCCCCAGTCTGAGCACCCCCAGACTAAGCCCCTTATAAAATGAAAACCAAGAATGGGATTCTATAGACTGAATCTACCATATTGCCTACAGACTCAAAATTGAACGGAAGCCTTTAGAGTAAGTTTCTAGACCAAGGTCCCCCAACTGTGATCTTGAAACTGATTCCCCAGAATGAACTTCCAATCTCTTAGCCTCTAAATTCATACCCCCAGAATTAGTACCCAAAACTATATCCACAGAACCAGGGGCTCAGACTGAGAAACCCAGGATGAGACACCTGTGTAGCAAGACTGCTAGCTTAACACTCCAATTTACACTCTCCCTTTCCTCCTTTGGAACAGAATCCATGTTTTTAGCTGAGTGGGCAAAAGTCCAGCTAAAAGACTACATTTCCTAGTCTTCCTTGCAACTGGCTACAGCCATGTGATACACGCTTTGGGCAAGGAGATTTAAATGGAATAGAGGGGCAGTTCCTTGGGACTGTTTTTACCTGAGAGAAATAAAGACTTTTGTCTTGTTCAAGTCATCCTTATAAGGTGGTTTTCTGTTGCTTGCAATCACATCTTTGATGAGATGCTGAGCCCTCCTGGGTGGGGGTGGGAGGGTGATGTCTGAGCCACAGTGAGTCAGCACTCTAAACCCAAATCCTCATGCTGAGCACCCAACAGTGAATGATCCAGATAGAGCTCCTGAGTGACCAGTACGTGAGACTGATCCCTGATACTAAGTTAGCAGTGCCTGAGCCCCTAGACAGGCAACCATAAGGTAGGTGACCAAACAGTTTCTAGGTCAAACCCCCAAAATGATGTCCCCAGAACAAATACCCTGCCTGAGCTCCCTGAAGAAGTTCCCCAGGTTGTGTACAAGAGATTTAGTATACAGAATGAAGTTTCAGATCCCCATACTGAGGCCACACTGAGCCCCCCACCAAAATGAATCTCAGAGTACATCAGAGTAACATCAGAATAAACTGCTAGATGGAGCACCAGTCTCTCACATCCAGAGTGAGCCCCTTGGCTGTGCCTGGTAGCCTGAGTACCCCAGTTGATGAGTCCACATTGAGTTCTCCAGATTATAATTCCCAGATAGAGTTCCCTGAAACTGATCTGCCAAACTGAGGTCCCAACTTTGAGTCCCTCGGGCTAAGATTCCAGATTGACTTATATGCAATGATAGCCCTAGGTGGTCCACTCGTGTTGTTCAGATTGAACCCAAATATAGGTGTGCAGAGTGACTGCCTGGACTAGACCCCTGAACTGATTTTTTCAGATTGAAATCTTCAGACTAAACCCCTATACTGAAACTGAGATAACCAGTGACAATATTGAAACTTATCGGATCCCGATGTTCCCGGAAAGCAGCATGGTCCAAAAATTCTCCCTCTCTTTTGTGCTCTGAGAAAGGGCAAAGGACTCCCCTGCTCCTGTGTAGTCCAAGATAAGGCTCAGCTCCACCTTTCTTCAGTGACTCAGATAAGACCTGTCTCTCTCATTCCTCATCACTCCATAAAGCTCCCAGACCATCTATCTACCCTTGTCTACTTGCCTCCATAGAATCCCAGTCTCCCTTCATATTCTTTGAGACATTTCTCCATAGTGTACAGTTTCTCTATTGTACTATCCTGAATAAAATCATCTCCTTAATTGTCCAGTGCATTTTGTCCTTCACACCAATCTCAGTCCCCACACTGAGGTACTCAGATCCTCAGAGAAACTGCCTCACTCATTCATTCATTCATTAACCAAATATTGATTGAGTGCTGAATGTGTGCCAGGCACTGCACTAAGCACTGGGGAGCTAACATGACAGACAAAGGTTCTGCTTTCACAGGGCTTACAATGTGACTGAGGATAACAGGGGAGGGAGGAAGAGTTTTTAATAGGATGGTCATGGAAAGCGCCTCTGTGGATATAACATTTAAGCTGTGCTCTTAAGGAGGAGATGGAGGACAAGGAAAATGGTTCCAAGAAAAGGAACAACAGGCACAAAGGCCAGGGAAACAGAACTTAGTATGAGATGGAAAGAGCTACAGGAGATGAGGTGGGTGACACCAGCAAGGGCCTTGTTAGTCATGGCAAGAAGTTTGAATTTTATTTGAAATGCAGTGGAAAATGTTCTATGCAGGGTGATAAAAGGATGTGATTTACTTTTTTTTGAAAGACGACTCTACCTACTTGTGTGGAGAAGGAATTATAAAGGGGCAAAAGTGGAAGCAGAGAGACGATTGGGAAACTATTATAATAATTCAGACAAGACACAGTGGTGGTTTGGCATAAGTTAGTGATAGTGGAGACAGAGAGATGCAGACAAATTCAAGATAAATTTTAGAGTTAAAACCAATAGTACTCCATAATAAGTACTATTGAGTGTGGAGGAGGTGAGGGAAAGGGATGACTCTCAGCTTTTTTTTTTTTGGCCGCGCCCTGCAGCTTGCAGGATTTTGAACCCACGCACTCAGCAGTGAAAGCACGGAGTCCTAACCACTGGACCACCAGGGAATTCCTGATTCTCGGCTTTCTGAGTAGCTGATAATAGTGTTGTAGGGAAAATGGGGCACAAGAGGACGGTCATGTCCCAGGTCTCTGGTGAGTCCCTGGGACGGGCTGCCAAGTGAGGGTCCTTGGCTTCGTGTAGGAAAGAATACAAGAGCAAGCCATAGCAAAGTGAAAGCAGGTTTATTTAGAGAGATGCACACTCCACAGACAGAGTGTGGGCCATCTCAGAAGGCAAGAGCGACCTGAAGTGGGGCGGGGTAGTTTTTATGGGCTGGATAATTTCATAGGCTAACAAGTGGGAGGAATATTCTAACTATCTTGGAGAAGGGGTGGGGATTTCCAGGAGTTAGGGTACCACCCACTTTCTGGCCTTTTATGGTTGGCCTCATAACTGTCGTGGCACCAGTGGGTGTGTCATTTAACATATGCTGATGTATTACAATGAGAATACAGTGAGGCTCAAGGTCCACTGGAAGTCAAATCTTCCACCATCTTGAGCCTAGTTAGTTCTAACCAGTTTACATCATATCCTCAACGGCTATGTCATTCCTTTAAAAGTTGTGTTCTGCCCCCCTTCTCTCCTGTCTCAGTTATACTGAGATAGGGAAAGGAAGCAGAAAGAACAGACTTGGGGCAAATATCAAGATTTCTGTTTTAGACACGGTCAATCTGAGGTGCCTGTGAGATATTCAAGTGCAGATGATAAGGGGGCAACTGGGTCTACAAGCTCAGAGAATGTCAACATTTAGAAGTCAGCAAAGGAGAATGAGAAGAAATAGACATGTTTCAAGAAGGAGGAATTGGTTGACAGTGTCAGATGCCACTGGAAGACAAGTAGTATGAGAAAAGGAAAGTATCTGTCAGATTTGACAACACAAAGTCTTTCATGACTTTGAAAAGAACAGGTTTCACGGAGCGGTACAAAACTAGACTGGAGTTGGTTGAAGAGTGAAAGGGAGGTGAAGTGGAGAAATTAGTGTGTAATGCATGTCTTGGGAAGTTTTGCTGTGAAAGAAACAGAGAACTATGCATAGCAGGAAGAGCTTGTGGAATTCAAGGGGGACTCTTAAAATGGTAGATAATAGAGCACCTGCATGCACTGATGGGAATAGCCCAAAAGAGGAGAAACTGGTGATGCAAGAGAGATGGGAGTGACTGAAAGAGTGAAGTCCTTGAGTGGGTGGGAGGAGTCTAAAGCAGAGGTAGAGGGACTGGTCTTTGACTTGAAGAGGGACAGTTTCTCCATGTGACAAGACAGAAGAGGAAGTTGTGTATCCAGAGGATTGTAGATCTGGTGGTGAGATAAGGAAATTCCCATTTGAATACATCTGTCTTCTTTTTTTTTTTTTTTTAATAAATTTATTATTTATTTATTTATGGCTGTGTTGGGTCTTCGTTTCTGTGCGAGGGCTTTCTCCAGTTGCGGCGAGTGGGGCCCACTCTTCATCGCGGTGCGCGGGCCTCTCACTATCGCGGCCTCTCCTGTTGCGGAGCACAGGCTCCAGATGCGCAGGCTCAGTAGTTGTGGCGCACAGGCTTAGTTGCTCCGCGGCATGTGGGATCTTCCCAGACCAGGGCTCGAACCCGTGTCCCCTGCATTGGCAGGCAGATTCTTAACCACTGTGCCACCAGGGAAGCCCCACATCTGTCTTCTTAATGAAGGGTGATGTGAGGCCATCAGCTAAAGGTGAGGACAGAGGCTGGGATGTGGGAGGTTTGGGAGGAGAAGATAAAGTATGAAATAGTTCTGAGAGTGGGGAAGTGAGCAGAACAGGATTGCTATGCTATCAATGCCCATTTGAGGTCCGCAACCAATAATTTAGGACTTCCCTGGTGGCACAGTTGTTAAGAACCCGCCTGCCAATGCAGGGGACACAGGTTTGAGCCCTGGTCTGGGAAGATCCCACATTCCGCAGAAGATCCCACATGCTGCGGAGCAACTAAGCCCGTGCACCACAACTACTTAGCCTGCGATCTAGAGCCCGTGATCCACAACTACTGAGCCCATGCACCACAACTACTGAAGCCCGCACGCCTAGAGCCTGAGCTCCGCAACAAGAGAAGCCACTGCAATGAGAAGCTCATGCACAGCAACGAAGAGTAGCCCCCGCTTTCCGCAACTAAGAAAGCCCGCACACAACAAGGAAGACCCAGCACAGCCAAAAATAAATAAATTAAAATAAAATTTTAAAAACCACAATAATTTAGAGTGAAATCAATTGACTTGTGTGGTTTTTGGTTTTCTCTAATAACATTCAGTTGCTCTGATACAGATGCAGAGTAGGTGGGGCATTGTGACTAACCTGGGTTATGTTTGGCCAAGTCAGTATAAAGATGGGATAGGGGAGCTGTATTAGTTTTCTTCACTGCATAACAAATTACCACAAACTTAGAGGCTTAAAACAACATGCATTTATCATCTCACAGTTTCTATGTGTCAGGAGTCTGGGAACAAATTAGCTGGGTCTTCTCCTTCAGGGTCTCATTAGGCTCCAGTACAGATGTCAACTGGAGCTGCAGTCCCATCAGAGGCTTGACTAGGTAAAATATCCACTTCCATGCTCCCTCACGTTGTTGGAAGAATTCATCTCCTTGAAGCTCTAGGACTGAAGTCTTCATTTTCTTTTTCTTTTCCTTTTTTTGTTTTTTTATTGTTCTTTTTTTATTTCTTTTTATTTTTTTTATTTTTTTTTCTTTTTTTTTTTTTTCTATTTTTTCTGTTTTTAATTTCTCTTTTCCTTTTTTTGTTTGTTTTATTTTTATTATTTTTTGTTTGTGTTTTGGCTTTTGAAGTCCTCATTTTCTTTTTTTTTTTTTTTTTTTCCCCTGCGGCACGTGGGCCTCTCACCGCTGTGGCCTCTCCCCTTGCGGAGCACAGGCTCCAGATGCACAGACTCAGCAGCCACGGCTCACGGGCCCAGCCGATCCGCGGCAAGCGGGATCCTCCCGGACCGGGGCACAAACCCATGTCCCCTGCATCGGCAGGTGGACTCTCAACCTCTGCGCCACCAGGGAGGCCACTGAAGTCCTCATTTTCTTGCTAGCTTTTAGGCAGGGATGGCTCTCTCAGCTGCTAGAAGCCAAGTTCCTCACCATTTGGTCCTTTCCATTGGCCCTCTCACAACATGACAGCTTACTCCTGCAAAGCTATCAAGAGAGAGTCTCTCTAACTCCAGTCTGATAAGATGGAGTCTTAGGGGAGTGACATCCTATCACGTCTGTCATACTCTATTGGCTAGAAGCAAGTCACAGGTTCTGTTCAACTCACAGGTTCTGCTCAAAGGGAAGGAATTGCACACGGCATGAACACCAGGTGGTGGGGATTACTAGGGGTCACTTTAGGGTCTGTCAGCCACAAGGGCTAGAATAGTAAGGATGTTTGCAAGGGAGTGATTATAATGATGGATAATGAAACCTAAGCTGGGTGTATTAGTTTTCTATTGCTACAGAACGTATTGCCACAAACTTAGCAACTTAAAACAACACATGTTTATTATCTCACAGTTTCCATGTGTTAGAAGTCCAGGCACAGCTTATCGGGATTCTTTGTTCAGGGTTTCACAAGTTGCACTCAAGATATTGGCCAAGGCCATGGTCTCATATGAGGCCACGTATTATTTCATATTCTCTTCTAAGCTCACATGGTTGTTGTTAGAATTTGGTTTTTTTGTGGTTGTAAAACCGAGGACCTCAGATCCTTGGGTCTGCCTGAAATTACCTACCATGCAGCCCTCTCAACAGGAAGTTCACAGCCTAGCAACTTATCTCTTCAAGGCCAGCAGCTGAGTTCCTTTCATGGTAACAAGATGGAGCCATAATATACATACGGATAGATAGATAGATAGACAGATAGATAGATAGATATTCTTCCATCACATTTGCCATACTCTATTGGTTAGAAGCAAGTCACAAGTCCTGCTCATACTTTAGGGAGGGGATTATATATAGGGCAAAATACCAGGGGGTAGAGATCATGGGGGTCATCTCAAAATTCTGCCTATCACACTAGTTAAGGAAGTAAGCGAGGACATGAGAAGAGTAAGGGGCAGTGAAAAGGTGATGGAGTGAAAGAATCAGAGGTTGAGATGAGATTGAAGAATTCTTATGCAGGGCAGGTACGAGAGTAAATCAGCTAGAGGACCAGGAAATGATGATTAGAGTGGTATGTTTGAAAATTAGATTTGGGGTGGAGTTTCCTTTTTTGCTGAGGACAAGGGCTAGGCTGTGACCATGGAAGTATGAGGCTGAGGTTGCTGAAGGACAAGGTTAGAAATGAGGAGGTCAGAACACTGAGAGGCCAGGATGGTGGATGGGTCATCAACATCTAAGACCTAGCCTGCCATAAGAGCCTTATAAACTGAGCCCTGTCCCCCAAATGGAGCCCTCAAACTGAGATCTTAGAGTCCTATAGATTCCATGCCCCTCAGATAAAGCCCCCAGATTATACTGAGAAGCTCACATAGGCCTGAGTAAATTCCCAGGGAGAGGCAATGCCCTTTGTTTGTCCTTTTCCCTACATAAAAGCTCCTGCCCTGAGTATCCACCTGGGTTTCACGCAATGTTTTATCTGTTTCCCTCCACCTCTGTCAAGCTAACAGCCTCTCATTCTATGCTGTCTCATCCTTATCCAGCCACCCCTACTCACCCCCTCTGCACACCTACTCCGGGGAGATGCAGCAGATAAGGCTGCTACTAGCCCATACACTGCTGTTCTCTGAATAGAGTGAAAAAGACACTCCCCTGGGTGGACAAATTAGAAACATGAGCCCCTTCTTCCAGATAGGCACAGGTTTACAAAGGGGCAGTAGGCTTGTTAAGTGGATCACAGGCTAGATTTCAGCTCAGCCCCAATCCTCTGGACTGGGCACCTTTGTACAATGCATAAAATGCACAACAACATACAGCAGTCAAGGCAGCATGTGTAGGGGAAATGACCAGTGTAAGGTCAACCTCAGCTCTGCCACCTCCTAGCTAGGCAACCTAGGGCCAACCACCTCCATTGTCTGAGCATGTTTCCTTGTTGGACAAATGGGACATAATCATACCTATTCTACAGGGTTGTTGTGAGGATTAAAGGAGCTAATTTATGCAAAGCATCTGATGAGGAGTCCTGGAGAGGGCTGTGGGACCTGGGCCCTGCCCTAGGGAGCACTCAGTTTAATAGTGTATGTGACCCCTTGTGGGCAGGGACCACCTCTGTTCATATAGTCTAACACTCATTCCTCCACTGTACTTCCTTTTCTGCAAATGGTCTGTTCATATCCCTTGCTTATTCTTCTACTGGAATGTCAAGGTTTTGTACCCAGTGATGCAAAGATAGAAGAAATGATTGGTGCTTATTCATTCACTCTAGGAATGGTATCTGGGGGAAACTGTTAATAATTTTTTTGCTATTATCAGGTTCCCTTGGTAGCTGAATGGCTTCTGTCTATCTAGCCTTCCTTTCAATCCAGTGAGTTCTCCCCCAGCCTTGAAATAATTCCCTTTTTGCTTAAGGTAGCCAGGGCCACTTTCTGTTACTTGCAAGCAAAGACTTCTGATCAAAACTCAGTTATAAGAGAGGAGATGAGGTTGGGCTGGACTTCTGCCAACCTTACAAGAATGATTTTGAGAGGAAACCCTTACATATATCATTCTGAATACTAATGAATGAAGTCTTACAGATTCAAGTTTTGCTCCCTATGAGTGAACTCTGATAAATTACTATGTGATATGGGATAATAAGCCTATTATAAACAAAAGTTCAAGTGGACGTAATACCTCATATTATTTGCTCTCAGAAAATTTCTGGAGACTTGGAAACAGAGTCATTTGGGCAAAATGTTGGGCAGGCAGGAACCACTGATTGTGAAAACAGTGTGGAGAAGCAAAACTCATCCATTTTTTTGCTTCATCCACTATGGAATCTGCTCCATTCCAAATATGGCCCTAGATGGAAATCCCATAAGAGTGTTCCATTACTTGCCTGGGAGAAACCAGAGCTGAACAGTTCCTGGAATTCCCAGCTGCTGGTCCTCATCCACAATAATGCTTATGTCCTCAGACATTCATTCCATCTCTGGGAACCAGGGCTTTCATAAGAGAGCTTTACTCAAAGATTAACCCTCACAGAGATGGTAAGTCTGGTTTTATTTTTATTTTTAAGGAGGAACTTTCTGAATTGTTCTTATCAGCTGGTAACAATCTCTCAGGTACACACTGAGAAACTCATATTTTGTCTTGCAGCTTTGTACCTGAGTTGTGAGAACAGTGAGTTTGGGATATCAAGCTCAGATCACCCCTTAACCATGTCTCCTTCCCACCACATAGCCTTCAATAAGCTATAGCATTTGTAATGCCAATTCCTTCAAACATGACCTTCCAGCAACTTGATGAACCAGAACAATTATTAATGGAGATTTTGACGTCGATGCAAAGAATCACAGTGATGTGCAGACCTTTTTTCTTTATCAAAGCAGGAAAACTAGATGAACCGTCAAGCATCTCTGCACATAGTTCCCCAAAGTTTTCCTCCAGTTGTTACTGGATAAAGAAACTTTCTACTACTCTGAAGATGCCCAAGAGCCTTAATAGTCTCCCAAAGGAGTTCACAAAATAGAGTGTCTTTGATGACATCAGCAGCACATAAAGGGTGAAAACTAGGTGCTGGCTGTGCAGAGAGACAATGGTACTTTGACCCAGTTACATGCTGGAGGGAAATTGCTCTCTCTCTCCCTCCCTCCCTCCCTCTCCTCCTTCCTTCCTCTGGCTGCAAATATCAGAAATAAATTCTGTCACCTTGAATAGGAAATATAATTTACTGTAAAGATGTAGGGAGCTTGTAGAAATGGAAGGAAAGGCTGAAGATTCAGGTCAGAGGGGACAGGATCTCGATCCAGTCTAGCAACTCTAGACTGATGATCTTTCAAGGTTGCTCCATCTGGATGAAGCTATTCCACCCAGTTCTGGATGAAAGTACTGTATGCTCACTCCACTCCCTTTCTACTCAAAAGGTGGTCTGTGGACCAACAGCACTGGCATCATCTGGGAGTTTTTTAGAAATTCAGGATTTCAGGCCCCACTGACTCAGAATCTGCATTGTAACAAGGCTCTCAGGTGATTCATATGCCCGTTAGAGTTCAGAGAAGCGCTGACCTCTTCAAGATCCAGCTGGTCTGGTTCGGGTCACGTGCCACTTCCTTGACTAGAGGAAAGCGTGATACTGTGGTTGACAGTCCTGCCAGACTATATCCAATAGGAGAGTAATCATTCAAATCTCCCAAATAAGGGTGCTGTTACCACAGGAGTGGGGAATGAATGCTGGGTGGCTAAGAACCAAGTAAATATCCATTTCACCCTTGTTCTTTGGGAGGGTGAGGTTTGGAAGGTGTTTTCTCCTAGGAAGGGTTAACAAAACTTTGTGTATTCATTAGATCTGGGCCCTCCTTGGAGGCAATGAAGTTATTTTGCCCAAGAAAGGGAATTTCAGGGGCTTAAAAAAGAAAGCCTCTCAGCTCCAGGGATTAATCCCTAGAGAATGGAAAGTAGGAGGGTCTGTGATGGGAAGTCCCGCGGCAGCTCCAGCAGGAGGTAAGCGCCTGGAGGGGCGGGGGCAAAGTTGCCGCGAGTGCGGGGCGGCTGGGGGTCCTGCCTGACTAAGAAGACTCGCTCCACATCTGCCGGGATGCAGAGCGGGGGCGGCTGTCCAAATTCGGGACTAGGAACCGCGTCCCCTTTGTCCGGGCTGATGGAAGTATGGAGGCGGGGATGTGTCTGAAGGACTCGGGCGCTTTCCTGTCTCGGCTTCGGGCTCCCTTTCTGCCTTCCCGGCTGTAGGGCTGACTCCCCTGTGCAGCCCCAGAGAATCTCCTTAGAGTGGGGTCGCCTCCAAACCCCAGATTGCCGGAGCTCTCTGCAACCGCACCCGGGGCTGGGTGCCAGATAATTCTCACCCTTTCGGGGAGAGGGCGAGAAGGGGGGCAGCTGACCCGCCATGCAACTGAGGACTAGATTCAAACTGTGCGTCTGGGGGTCGTTACAGTGCCGCGCTCTCTCACTCTAGGACCCCTTGATTCCTTTTGGTTCAGGCTGCCCCGAGGGACCGGGTCCCTGGACCTATCCCAACCAAGTGTCTGGAAGCCGAATTGGAGTGGCTTTCGCCTGGAGGCCGGTGGAGGGGGCTCCGGGGTCTCAGAACTTAGCGGGGGAGGGAGAGGAGATCTTAGGTCACAGGCGGGAACCTGAGCGAACTCCCCCCTTTTTTCTTAGTTCCCTGACCAGGGATAGAACTCCTGCCGCCTCCAGTGGAAGCTCAGAGTCCTAACCACTGGACTGACAGGAAATTCCCCCAGAGATGGAGAGTCTTGAGTGATTATTTGTCCAATGAAACAAAATGAAATAGAGAGCACCTCTTAGTGATTAGTATATTCCTGTCTCTGACCCTCCCTTCATCTCCGTTAAGGTTGTTGGTTGTGAACAGCAGAGATCAACTCTGTGCTTGTAGAATCTATGCATGACTGGAGGACCAGGTTGAGAACAGGGCAGGAAATAAGAGAGATGTAGGAGGGCTCTGGGGAGTGAACAACTTCATCCTCTTCCCTCCATCCTTGTATTCTTTGCTCATAATTCAAAAAGAGCATCTAGCTGACTAAGCTTAGGTTACAAGCCCACTTCCCTCAACACACTAGGGAGCAAAGAGGTAATATCTAGCCTATTCAGGTTTTCATAGTGGGTTTTACCATCCTACCAAGACTACATACAATGGGTATATCAATTAATTAATTAAGATGCAAGTAACTTCAAACCCTACTCGACTGGGTTAAAAAACAAAAAAAGTGTATTATTTCACAAAAAAGGAAGTCCTCAGGTAGGGAAGCTTCTGGGTTGGTTACTTCAGTACCTCTAGCACCCAGTCCTTCCTACCTTGCCATTCTGTGAAACTCAGTGCATTGACTTTGTTTTTTTTGTTTTGTTTTGTTTTTTATGCTTTTTTTTAAAAAAAAAAATTTGGGGTACAGCTGTTTTACAATGTTGTGTTTGTTTCTACTGTACAGCGAAGTGAATCAGCCATATGTATACATATATCCCCTCTTTTTTGGATTTCCTTCAGTGCATTGACTTTGTTCTTAGGCTACCTTGCCTTGCTGGCTGCTGAGTCTCAGCATCACTTCTAGACAGGACAATATCAAAAGACAAGCCAAGGAATGGTTGCTTCTTTGTGTGTTTCCTTTTCAGGTCAAGAATACCTTTTTCACAGTTCTACCCCACAGCAGACCTCCTTTTCTGTTTCATGAGTCAGGACAGTGACACATTCTCCTTCTTTAACCAATTGCTGGAAAAAGGAATGGGACCCCTTATGATTGGCTTCAGCCAATAGTTCTCAAACTTCTTGGCCTCAGGACATCTTTATACTCTTAAAAATTATTGAGGATCTCAAAGAGCTTTTGTTTATATGAGTGATAGCTGCCAGTTTATATAATATTAGAAATTAAGACTGAAAAAATTTCAAAACATGATTGTAAGACAAAACAGCAAAATATACTAACTTCTTGTGTGTTTCCATGTAGATGCAAGGAAAACTTTGTGATTTAAAAGTAATAATATATTGAAATGATAATATGGTTACAGAGATTATAGCAGGTACCACTGAAGATAGTTAATAACAGCACATTAAGATTAAACTAAGTTAATCTGTAAAAACACATATATTTATATGCTACACCTTAGAAAATTCTAAAAACTACAAGAATACACAAACACACATTCTGTTAACTGTCAGGGTGATGACATCATGATGTCATGTAATCTCTGGAAAACTCCATCGTATACCTGTGAAATAATGAGGGTGAAAAAGGGAAATAACATCACAAAAAGGGTTTTGATCTTGTAGTCTGAAGGGGTCTTGGGGATCCCCTGAGAATCTTAGACCACACTTTGAGAACCACTGGCTCAAATCAATCAGGACTTTAGTCCTGAATCATATAGGAAAAGAGTGGGCCCTGGAACCAAGGCAGGGCCCTGACAGCCTGGAAGAAGGGGGCAACTGACAGGTCCTGTTACAATGGGTCAGAGAGAATTCTCCACAGACAACAAAGGAAGGGGGAGAAGTGGGTCTGGGCAACCATAAATCAACAAGCAATATCCCCAAATCTCTCTCCCCTGGACAGGACTAGCCACGCTCTTCCAATTCTGCATCTCTCCTTTTTAAGGCTGGGCACACTTGTTTGTGGAACCGTTCTTTCTTCAGATGTGGTCATAGCCCTGATTAATTTGTGTAGGCATTTGGCCGCCTCCCATTATATATTGATTTCATTAGATCATTGTTTCCTAAACAGCAGCCACTGGAGAACCACCTCAGAAAGTTTGCCAAGACCAAGTACCATCTTCTCTATTATTTACTTAATCTTCATCTTTAAATCAACTCAATTTATTTCAAAAAGAACATTTTATTCACTATCCACTCCACTGATTGAAAGGCTCTTTAAGCATCTCCAAGGAGTCACAGGAAAAATGATCCACCAGACTATTGATCCTTCATTAGAATTACATTTGTGTGTGGATTAAATTGGTTTTAAAAGCCTTTTCTGTTTTCATTGTCTTATCAGATGCTGTGGTCCAGGCAAACCTAGTGTTTAAACAGTGTGGTTTCTTAGAGGAGTTTTCTTTCCTAGAAAGTCAAACCTAGCTCTTAGGGCATCATTGATTGCATCTGGAGCAAGATAAAAGAGGAAGTTTTAAATTCCTCATTTGTTTCATTTTTCCCCTCCAAAATGAATGGCAAAAAAAGGAGACTACAAGTGTAACAACACCCCTTTTTTCCTGCTACCCTTTCCCCTCTGCCCTTCCTGAGGGTCAGCCTTATTCAGGTCTGGGAGGTGAGAGGCCCCAGTGGCTCAGAACAGCTGCAGTAGCTCCAGACTCTCAGACATTACTCATCCTTAAACCTGGGAGGAGGGAGGAAGGGTAGGGTGGGGGTTGCGCAGACACAAGAGACAGAGAGAGCTGGGGTAAGTGGAGAAGGGGGCGTGGAGACCATTGAAGGGAAGAAGAGTGAGACAGAAAAATAGAAAAGCAGAATTTGAATCACAGAAAAGAGAAAGGGGCAACACAGAGGGAGGCCAGGAAGCAGAACATTTCTCAGAAAGACAAAGGGAAAGAAAGACAGAAATACAGGAAGACCAGAAAGCATAAAGAAAAGTGGTGGACCGGCTCCTCTAAGCCCCTCTGGGGGAATTATCACCATTTTCTGGGTACCATTCCACTAAGCTTTCTTAGGGCAATTTCATTTCTGTCATGTTCACATTCAGGGTTTCAGTCTATCTGCTCCATCAACTTATTCTTTGCAGGGAATATCATATCCATTGTAAAAATGAAGAAGCTAAGCCTCAGAAAGGAAAAGCGACTTGTCTAAGATCCCTCAGTGAGTCTGTGGAGGAACCAGGACTAGGGCCAAGGTCTTCTGAATGCCTACTAAGTGCCAGGCCCAGTCTAGTTGCTTTGAACATATATTTGATCCTCACAACTTCCTTGTAACATTAAATAGGGATTAATATCCTTATTTCTCACAATTTGCATAGATGCACAACTGCTCCTGGACTCCCTTGGGAGGGCAGCCTATTGGCTGTCATCCTTCTTGGGGGGCCAAAGCTTCCTGGTGACTATGGATTCTCTCCATGTGGAGAGAAACCCCCCCCACCCCACTGCTTCCACCTCCCTTGTAACCACTCCCCACTTCTCCCTTGAGGGAATTATTTTGGGCTGGAATGAGTCTGAGCCGACAGGTTTGGTGGACATTAGAGCTACTCTTAGAGAAGCAATAACAGTCCATCCTCAGTGCTAGGGCTGGACCCAGGACAAAGGACTTCTTCGGCATATGCCTTGTGCATTTTCCTCCCTCCACCCTGTTGCCACGTAGATCCAAGCCATCATCATCTCTCTTCTGGATTATTGCAACAGGCTCCACCAGTCTCTTTGATCAGGGCTATAGACAGTTGTGTGGTTTGTGCACTGCACGAGGATATCTGGCTAGGGGCCCAGTAGGGGCTGAAGTCCAGTTTGTATTCTGGTGCTAAGTCTTGCACCCGGGTGTGGGCTGCATCTGAAGGAAGAGGCATCTTTTTCTTTAGATAAAGGCCCTTTTCTCCAAGCCAAGTGCCATGGGGCTATGTCCACCTGGAGGAGGCACTTTTTTTGAAGTCACACAATGATAGGCAAATAGCACCTAAACAGCAACCTTGTTCTTGCTTCCATCCTTGCCTCCATCTCCATATCCTCGCAGCAGCCAAAAGGGTCCTGTGAAAACCTAAGTCAATGACATCCTTCCTCTGTTCAAAATCCTCCTATGGCTCTCACTTCACTCAGAGTGAAAACCAAAGTCCTTGTAGTAGCCTACAAGGCCCTGCATGATCTGGCTTCCCAATACCCCTATAATCTTAACTCCTACCTCTCTCCCCATCAACCACTCTATCCTAGCCACACTAGATGTCTTTCTGTTTCTTAAACATACCAAACCCATCTCATCTCAGGGTCTTTGTACTTGCTTTTTCCTCTGCCTGGAATTGTTTTCGTCCAACTATCCATATCGTTGACTTCCCATGCTTCAGGTCTCAGTTCAACTGTCATATCCTTAAAGAGGCTTTCCCTGATGAGCTTATCTGACAAAGACCTCTCCACTCCAACCCCAGGTCCCACTTGATTACATTTTCCTGTTTTATTTTCTTCATATAACTTTTACTATCTGAATTTACCTTGTTTATTTATGATTTGCTTATGAGAGCCAAGCCCATGTCTGCCTTGTGCTTCATTGTATCGCCAGCATTTAGAGCAGTGCTGGCCCAAAGCAGATGCTGAAGAAATTTTTGTTGCATGAATTAATTTATGACTTTTCTCTGATAACCAGAAGTACAGCCTTAGGTAGAGGGTCTCGTATAATATACTCACCCTCACGGCGGAACAAAACCAATATCTAGGGAACCCTCAGTTCTATAAGTCCCACATTAGTACGCAGAGCACAGGTTTCTTTGATTATTGATCCTGAGGAGTAGGAAGAAAAAAAGATTTGTGACATCATTGGAATTGCAGCTAACACTCTCATTTCCTAAGTTTCCTCCATCATTGCATCATTCACTCAGGATTCAAAGTCCTAAAAGAGAGCCAAATTTGGGTCAAATACCCACACAGTGTCTATACCAGAGGGGAGGTAAAAAAAGGATCTGGTCCCATTGGCTTTTGTAATAGGAGTCAGCAGTGGGAAGCAGGTGTTGGGAATTCCCCTCCTGCCTAGACTACACACAGTGGAAAGTATGAAACTGGATAGCCCAAAAAACAACAACTGTCAGGTTTTTAGGCAATGAAGTAGGAGCCTCAGTCTGAAACAATCTCTTAACAATTGCCAGGAAGAAGTGGAACGGAGGTCATGAAGTCCTTAAAGGACTACCTGGTATGGTCATCTTGGGAGGAAATGCAAAGCCAAAGCCAGAGCAAGTGTCAAAACTGGTTAAGGAAGCAAGAGGCCTACAGAGTCCTCCAGCCACCAAGTTGAAGATGGATCTCTTCTGGGGAATTTTTCTTTTCTTTAAAAATTTTCAATTTTTAAAATCCTTTAAAATTGTTTTAAATTTTGGCTCTCTGGGTCCCAGAGTTGGATTGATTTGCTCAATGATTGTGGCAGATAAGAACCTAGGATGACCCCCAAAGAATCCCACTTCCTGATGTTCGTGCATGCGTGCAGACAGAACTTGTAACTTGCTTCTAACCAATAGGACATGGCAAAGGGGATGGGTTGTCACTCTTGTGTTGACATTACGTTATACATGACCCCATATTAGAAGACTGGAGTCAGAGAGACTGCCCTTGCTGGGTCTGAAGAAGCCAGCACCTGTAGTGCAGACTGGCGAGACTCTGAAGCACAGAACCCAGCTTATCTGTGCCAAGACTCTCAACACACAGCAATTGGGAGAAAATAAATGTGTGTGTTGTTTTAAGCTACTAAATTTGTGCTAGTTTGTTACACAGCAATAGAAAAGTGATGCAATCATATTCCTTAGTGGTATCATCAATCCAAACATGGTACCACATAGAGTTAATAATAGCACCTTCCTCATAAGGTTGTTATAAGGATACCATGAGTTTAATATTGTAAAGGGCTTAAAACAGCTCCTGGCACATATATGAGTGCTTTTAGTTATTTTTTTAAGGGGGAGTGGTCTCATCTTCATCTCAATAACTTCCACATTTACACTATTGAGATTTGTTTATGCTGGTAATTTTACCATCTCTGCAGAGATCTCACAGGTTTCTGGACCTTTCCTTAATCTATTTGGTATGTCATGGAGCATCTTGTATCATGGCTTGGAGGACAATGATATTTAATTTGGCTGTTTTGGTAAGATCTCTTTATTTTTTCTTTCCTTTTTTTTCCATTTTTTATTGTGGTAAAATATACGTAACATGAAACCTACCATTTTAACCATTTAAAAGTGTATAATACAGGGGCATTAAGTACAACCATCACCACTATCTATTTCCAGAACATTTTCATTATTCCAAATGGAAACCCCATGTCCATTAATCAGTCACTCCCAGTTTTCCCCTCCCCCAATCTGCTGAAACCACAAACATGTTTTCTGTCTCTATGAATTTACCTATTCTGGATATTTCATATCCAGAATATGAGTCACATATGGAGTCACAGAATATGTGGCCTTCTGTGTCTGGTTTCTTTCGCTTAGCATCTTTTCAAAGTTCATCCATGTTGTAACATGTATCAGTACTTCATTCCTTTTTAATGGCTGAATAACATTCCATTGTATGGATATACTACATTTGTTTATCTACTTATCAGTTTGTGGACATTTGGAATGTTTCCACCATTTGGTTTCCGTGAATAGTGTCGCTCTGAATATTTATATATATAAGATTTTGTTTGAAAACCTGTTTTCAATTCTTTTGGGTATATAAAGGGTGGAATTTCTGGATCATGTGGTAATTCTGTGTTTAACTTGTTGATGAGCCACCAAACTGTTTTCCACAGTGGCTGCACCATTTTACATTGCCACCAGAAATGTATGATGGTGGGACTTCCCTGGCGGTCCAGTGGTTAAGGCTCCACGCTCCCAATGCAGGGGGCACAGGTTTGACCCCTGGTCAGGGAACTAAGATCCCGCATGCTGCACGACGTGGCCTAAACAACAAAGAAAGAAAAAAAAGAAATGTATGATGGTTCCAATTTCTCCATATCCTTAACACGTTAATTTCTGGTTTTTAAAAAATAATTTTTTATTAAGGCCATCCCAGTAGGTGTGAAGTGGTATATCATTGTGGTTTTGATTTGCATCTGTATATGTCCTTTGGATACGTGTCTATTCAAGTCCTTTGCCCATTTTTTTTTTTTTTTGTCCACACCATGCGGCACGTGGGATCTCAGTCCCCCGACCAGGGATCGAATCCGTGCCCCATGTAGTAGAAGCACGGAGTCTTAACCACTGGACCACCAGGGAAGCCCCCCTTTGCCCATTTTAAATTGGGTTGTCTTTTTGTTGTTGAGCTATAGGAATTTCTTATATAACCTAGATACTAGTCCCTTATTAAATGTATGTTTTGCAAATACATTCTCTTTTAAATTTTGATGAAGTCTGATTTATCAATTTTTTCTTTAGTTGCTTGTGCTTTTGGTGTCATATCTAAGAAACCGTTGTTGTATCCAAGGTTATGATGATTTACTCCTATGTTTTCTTCAAAGTGTTTTATAGTTTTAATTCTTATATTGGTTCTTACTTAGGCCTTTGATCCATTTTGAGTTCATTTTTGCATATGGTGTGAGGTAATAGTGCAACTTCATCCTTTTGCATGTAAATATCCAGTTCTCTCAGCACTATTTGTTGAAAAGACTGTTTTTTCCCCATTGCATGGTCTTGGCAGCCTTGTTGAAAATCAAGTGACCATAAATGTATGGGCTTATTCCTGGATTCTCAATTCTATTCCATTAATCTCAATATCTATCCTTATGTCATTACCATACTTTTGATTACTGTAGTTTTGTAGTAAGATTTGAAATCAGGAAGTGTGAATCCTTTGTTCTTTTTCAAGATTGTTTGAACTTTTCATAAGACCCTTTAATCTTTAATATCCATTACCTACATCACTTTCTGTAGCCTACATTTAGTTTGGGCTTTCAAGAAGAACCGTACTGCTCCCTTAGTTTTAAAGTAGATTGAAATATATAATCCCACTAACTTTCTAGTGCTGATGAGTATTTATAAACCGGAATTAAAAGTAACAGTGGGGCTTCCCTGGTGGCGCAGTGGTTGAGAGTCCACCTGCCGATGCAGGAGACACGGGTTCGTGCCCCGGTCCGGGAAGATCCCACATGCCGTGGAGCGGTTAGGCCCATGAGCCATGGCCGCTGAGCCTGCGTGTCTGGAGCCTGTGCTCTGCAACAGGAGAGGCCACAACAGTGAGAGGCCCACATACTGCAAAAAAAAAAAAAAAAAAAGTAACAATGTCCTGTTGATTTCTCTGAGCACAAAAATCTACAGTTAACTGGAAATGCTACATAAATGTTTTTGAAGGTTACTTCTTCCAGATAGCCTTAACAATTGAAACATGGAGTTGCAATCATTTTTTTGCTGATGTAAGCAGGATCAGGGGTTCAGCCTTCATTTACTTGAACAAGACAGGAGGTGATGCAACCTGAATTCAACCCCAGGGGATGGAAAAAAACTGCTTTCTCTTTTTTTTATATATATAATTTATGTTAACCCTCTTATTCATTTACTTTTTTGGCTGCGTTGGGTCTTCGTTGCTGTGCGCAGGCTTTCTCTAGTTGCTGCGAGCGGGGGCTACTCTTCGTTGCGGTGCGCAGGTTTCTCATTGCGGTGGCTTCTCTTGTTGAGGAGCATGGACTCTAGGCACGTGGGCTTCAGTAGTTGTGGCACGCGGGCTCAGTAGTTGTGGCTCGTAGGCTCTAGAGTGCAGTCTCAGTAGTTGTGGCGCACGGGCTTAGTTCTTCCGCGGCATGTGGGATCTTCCCAGACCAGGGCTCAAACCCATGTCCCCTGCATTGGCAGGCGGATTCTTAACCACTGCACCAGCAGGGAAGCCCTGAAACTGCTTTCTCTTGACATAGGATTCTCATCTAGCAAAGTGAGCTGTGGGAGCTCTAATCTGTTTGTTACATATGCAGCTAGGCTTATATTTTTCTTCTCGTTTTCATGAAAAAAAATGTTGGAATTGATTGTCATGTTGAAGGTCACTCCATAATTCATGACAAACAACAGTAGCATTCTTATTAAATTTAAACATTTTTTAATTGAAAAATGTTTTTATGTAATTGTGATTCACATGCAGTTGTAAAAAGTAATACAGAAAGATCCCTTGTACACTTTACCTAGTCTCCCCCAATGGTAGCATTCTGCAAAACTATAGCATAATATCACATTTAGGATACTGAGAATGATACAAGCCACCGATCTTATCCAGATTTTCTCAGTTTTCCTAACACTCATTTTCGTGTGTGTGCGTGAGTGTTTGTATCAAATTCTGTACAATCTTATTACCTATGTAGGTTTGTGTGTCCGTCACCATAGTCAAGATACAGAACAGTTCCATCATCACAGGATCCCTCATATTCCTCTTTTATAACCACCCCCACCTCCCTCCTGTGCCCCATCTCTACCAACACCTTAGCAACCACTAATCTGTCTTCCAATTATAAAATGTTGTCATTTCAAAAATGTTATACTGATCAAATCATACAATATGTAACCTTTGGAGATTTGCCTTTTTCCACTCACCATAATTCCCTGGAGATTCAGCTAAGTTATCAATAGCTCATTCCTTTTTATTGCTGAGTAATATTCAAGGATATAGATGTCCCACAGATAGTGCAACCATTGACCTATTGAAAGACATCCAGACTGGTTCTAGTTTTTGGCTATTACAAATAAAGTTACTATGAACATTCATGTACGGGTTTTAGTGTGAACATAAACTTTCAGTTCTCTGGGATAAATGCCCAGAAGTGCAATTGCTGGGTCATATGGTAATTGCATATTTAGGTTTTTGTTGCTGTTGGTTTTGATTTTTTTAATTGAGGTATAGTTGATACATAATATTATAATATTTTCAGATTCAAAATTTTTATAAATTATACCCCATTTAAAGTTATAAAATATTGGCTATATTCCCTGTGCTGTACAATATATTCTTTTTTTTTTCTTTTTGGCCACACAGCATGCGGGATCTTCACCGACCAGGGATAAAACCCGTGTCCCCTGCATTGGGAGCACAGAGTCTTAACCACTGGACCACCAGTGAAGTCCGTACAATATATTCTTGTAGCTTATTTATTTTATAATAGTAATTTGTACCTCTTAATTCACGAATCTTTCCCCTCCCTCTGCCTCCTCATTGGTAACCACTAGTTTCCTCTCTATATCTGTGAATCTGTTACTCTTTTGTTATATTCACTAGTTTGTTTTATTTTTTAGATTTCACATATAAGTGATAACATACAGTATTTGTCTATCTCATCTTACTTATTTCACTAAGCATAATACTCTACGGGTCTCTGTAGTTGCAAACAGCAAATGGCAACTCGGTAGTTGCAACTCTGTACCTGCAAACGGCAAAATTTCATTCTTTTATATGGCTTCATAGTAGTCCATTGTATATGGGATATAACCATATCTTCCTTATCCATTCATCTGTTAATGGACACATAGGTTGCATTCACATATAGGTTATTGTAACTAATGCTGCTATGAATATCAAGGTGCCTGTATCTTTTCAAAATAGAGTTTTTGTTTTGTTCAGACATATAGCCAGGAGTGGAATTGCTGGATCATATGGTAGTCTTATTTTTAGACTTTTGAGGAAACTCTATACCACTTTCACAGTGGCTGCACCAATTTATATTCCCACCAACAGTGTACAAGTGTTTTCCACATCGTCACCAACACTTGTGGTCTCTTGATGATAGCCATTCTGACAGGTGTGAGGTGATATTTAATTGTGGTTTTGATTTGCATTTCTCTGATGATTAGCAATGTTGAGAATCCTTTCCTGTGCCTGTTGGCCATCTGTAAGTTTTCTTTGGAAAAATGTCTATTCAGGTCTTCTGCCCATTTCTTTTTAATCATTATTATCCTCATTTTAATTTTTTTAACATCTTTATTGGAGTATAATTGCTTTACAATACTGTGTTAGTTTCTGCTGTATAACAAAGTGAATCAGCTATATGTATATATATATATATATCTCCATACCCCCTCCCTCTTGCGCCTCCCTCCCACCCTCCCTATCCCACCCCTCTAGGTGGTCACAAAGCATGGAGCTGATCTCCCTGTGCTATGCAGCTGCTTCCCACTAGCTATTTTACATTTGGTAGTGTTTATATGTCAATGCTACTCTTTCACTTCGCCCCAGCATACCCTTCCCCCTCCCCATGTCCTCAAGTCCATTCTCTACATCTGCGTCTTTATTCCTGTCCCGCCCCTAGGTCTTTCAGAACCATTTTTTTTGTTGTTTTAGATTCCATGTATATGTGTTAGCATACAGTATTTGTCTTTCTTGTTCTGACTTACTTCACTCTGTATGACAGACTCTAGGTCCATCCACCTCACTACAAATAACTCAATTTTGTTTCTTTTAATGGCCGAGTAATATTCCATTGTATATATGTGCCACATTTTCTTTTTCCATGCATCTGTCAATGGACACTTAGGTTGCTTCCATGTCCTGGCTATTGTAAATAGTGCTGCAATGAACATTGGGGTACATGTCTCTTTTTGAAGTATGGTTTTCTCAGGGTATGTGCCCAGTAGTGGGATTGCTGGGTCTTCTGGTAGTTCTATTTTTAGTTTTTTAAGGAAACTCCATACTGTTCTCCATAGTGGCTGTATCAATTTACATTCCTACCAACAGTGCAAGAGGGTTCCCTTTTCTCCACACCCTCTCCAACATTTATTGTTTGTAGATTTTTTGATGATGGCCACTCTGATTGGTGTGAGGTGATACCTCATTGTGGTTTTGATTTGCATTTCTCTTAATGATTAGTGATGTTGAGAATCCTTTCATGTCTTTGTTGGCAATCTGTATATCTTCTTCGGAGAAATGTCTACTTAGGTCTTCTACCCATTTTTGGATTGGGTTGTTTGTTTTTTTGATATAGAGCTGCATGAGCTGCTTGTATATTTTGCAGATTAATCTTTTGTCAGTTACTTCATTTGCAAATATTTTCTCCCATTCTGAGGGTTGTCTCTTCGTCTTATGTTTTCCTTTGCTGTGTAAAGGCTTTTAAGTTTCATTAGGTCTCATTGTTTTTTTGTTTTTATTTCCATTTCTGTAGGAAGTGGATCAAAAAGGATCTTACTGTGATTTATCTCATAGAGTGTTCGGCCTATGTTTTCCTCTAAGAGTTTTATAGTGTCTGGCCTTACATTTAGGTCTTTAATCCATTTTGAGTTTATTTTTGTGTATGGTGTTAGGAAGTGTTCTAATTTCTTCTTTTACATGTAGCTGTCCAGTTTTCCCAGCACCACTTATTGAAGACGTTTTTCTCCATTGTATATTCTTGCGTCCTTTGTCAAAGATAAGGTGACCATATGTGCGTGGGTTTATCTCTGGGGTTTCTATCCTGTTCCATTGATTTATAATTCTGTTTTTGTGCCAGTATCATACTGTCTTGATTAATGTAGTAGTATAGTAGTATAGTCTGTAGTCAGGGAGCCTGATTCCTTCAGCTCTGTTTTTCTTTCTCAAGATTGTTTGGCTATTCGGGGTCATTTGTGTTTCCATACAAATTGTAAAATTTTTTTGTTCTAGTTCTGTGAAAAATGCCTTTGATAGCTTGACAGGGATTCCATTGAATCTGTAGATTGCTTTGGGTAGGATAGTCATTTTCACAATGTTGATTCCCCAATCCAAGAACCTGGTATATCTCGCCATCTGTTTGTATCATTTTTAATTTCTTTCATCAGTGTCATACTTTGCTGCATACACGTATTTTGTACCCATAGGAAGGTTTATTCCTAGGTATTTTTTTTTTTTTGCAATGGTAAATGGGATTGTTTCCTTAATTTCTCTTTCTGATTTTTCATCATTCGTGTAGAGGAAAACAAGAGATTTCTGTGCATTAATTTTGTATCCTGCTACTTTCCCAAATTCATTGATTAGCTTTAGTACTTTTCTGGTATCATCTTTAGGATTCTCTATGTATAGTATCACGTCATCTGCAAACAGTGACAGTTTTACTCTATCTTTTCCAGTTTGGATTCCTTTTATTTACTTTTCTTCTCTGACTGCTGGGGCTAAAACTTCCAAAACTATGTCGAATAGTGGCGGTGAGAGTGGGTAACCTTCTCTTGTTCCTGATCTTAGAGGAAATGCTTTCAGTTTTTCAACATTGAGAACGATGTTGGCTGTGGGTTTGTCATATATGGCCTTTATTATGTTGAGGTACGTTCCCTCTGTGCACACTTTCTGGAGAGTTTTGTTTTGTTTTGTTTTGTTTTGTTTTGCCATACGTGGGCCTCTCACTGTTGTGGCCTCTCCCGTTGCGGAGCACAGGCTCTGGATGCGCAGGCTCAGCGGCCATGGCTCACAGGCCTAGCCGCTCCGCGGCATGTGGGTTCTTCCCAGACTGGGGCACGAACCCGTGTCCCCTGCATCGGCAGACGGACTCTCAACCACTGTGCCCCAGGGAAGCCCTATTTTATTTTTATTTATTTTTTAAAATTTATTTTTGGCTGCATTGGGTCTTCGTTGCTGCGTGCAGGCTTTCTCTAGTTGTGTCGATGGGCTTCTCATTGTGGTGGCTTTTTTCATTGTGGAACACGGGCTCTAGGAGTGCAGGCTTCAGTAGTTGTGGCACGTGGGCTCAGTAGCTGTGCCTCCGGGGCTCTAGAGCGCAGGCTCAGTAGTTGTGGCTCACGGGCTTAGTTGTTTTGCAGCATGTGGGATCTTCCCGGACCAGGGCTCAAACCCGTGTCCCCTGCATTGGTAGGCGGATTCTTAACCACTGCGCCACCAGGGAAGTCCATGGGTGTTTATTTTATTTTTAAGCTTTATAACTTAAACATAAGTTGCAAATATTATTTTGTATGCATCAAATATTACCTAATTTTAAATATTTTTAAAATAAGTTAGGAGTATTTTTATTTTTTATTATGGAAAATTAAAAGCATTTTCTTTACATGTAAAAAATGTAGCAAAGTTCTTTTTTTTAAATGGAAAGGAAAAATACAGGAGGAAGAAAAGTTTGGTGAGCTCCTAAGAGGATCAAGAAAATGAATACAATTCAGGGAAAAGAAAAAAGACTTCCATTTTAAACCATGTTATTATTTTAATCCTAGATCATTCAGGAAGCTATGCTGGCTGAAACTGGAATTTATTAAGAAGATTATACTTTTACCTGCAGTTCACATCAAGTAATTTTCATCCATGTTCTGTTTCTACATCTTTAAATAGTTTTAAATGCTCTCCTTTCTCAAATCAACCTCAAGCTTCAGCAAGTACCATATAAAGAAGTAGATAGGGGCTTCCCTGGTGGCGCTAGTGGTTAAGAATCCAGCTGCCAATGCAGGGGACACGGGTTTGAGCCCTGGCCCAGGAAGATCCCACATGCCACAGAGCAACTAAGCCCGTGCGCCACGACTACTTAGCCTGTGCTCTAGAGCCCATGAGGTACAACTACTGAACCTATGTGCCACAACTAGTGAAGCCTGTGCGCCTAGAGCCCGTGCTCCGCAACAGGAGAAGCCAAGACAATGAGAAGCCCGCACACTACAATGAAGAGTAGCCCCTGCTCACCGCAACTAGAGAAAGCCAGTGAACAGCAATGAAGACCCAACAGAGCCAAAAATTTTAAACAACAACAACAAAAAAAAGAATTAAAATTATTTTTTCTAAAAAAAAGGAGTAGAATGAACTACTTCTGTTGGGGTTAGAAGGGGGTCAGTCTCAGTTATACTTTTGGGACTTCCCTAACTGGTTCTGGGGTCTTATGAAATACCAAACTTTGGGTAGGTATTGAGGAGGATCATTTGTCCTCACAGGTTATTGTGACATTGTCCACTTGGCATCTTTAGATTGGCAGTATCTCTGTGGCTTCTTGTGCCAGCCTTGGGACACAGAAGTCTTTTTTAATATTTATAACTCCAGGCCTTGCATTCCTGTCCCTCAAGTTCATTAAAGCAGCCATTCCTCTCTGCAGCTTCTCCAAGAGGCCACCAGAAGCAGGGCCCAGGTTCTTCCTGACTTCTCCCACCTTGTTTAACCTCAGCCCAAGGGAGACTCCTTGTGAATCTGATGGAAGTCCCATTCTCCCTCAAACCCAATTATCCTTAATGTGCTTGAATTTTTAGAAAAGATAGCTCAAATATCTTGCAAGCTAATCTGCTTTCAGCTCGGCCACATACTTCCTATAAGGCAGTGAAGCAGAGTCTGCTATCTGCAAGAAAGGGGGGAAAGGAAAGGGTGAAATACAGGGAGAAAATAACTTTAGTATTTCAAAATATCTGGAGATAGATAGGCAAAGGTTTTTAAAATATGGTTCAAAGGGTACTAGCCATAGAGGGAAAAAATTGAATTTCTTAAAGAACTGTTGTTTATCAAAAGACACTGTTAACAGAGTGAAAAGGCAAGACAAAAACAGGAAGAAGATATTTGAAATATATATATCCACAAAGGATTCATATTAATAATACATAACAGGGACTTCCCTGGTAGCCCAGTGGCTAAGACTGAGCTCCCAATGCAGGGGGCCCAGGTTTGATCCCTGGTCAGGGGACTAGATCCCATATGCCGCAGCTAAGAGTTCTCATGCTGCAACTAAAGATCCTTCATGCTTCAACTAAAAGATCCCGCATGCCCGCCCCAACTATTGGGTTGGCCAAAAAGTGCCTTCGGTTTTTTAAGTAAAAATAAAAGACACATTTTTCATTTTCACCAAGAACTTTGTTGAACAACGTATTCGCTCTTTTGTTCCACTACTTTCTGCCATTTTTCAGGCAACTTCATAATTCCATCTTCCCAAAACTTTTTATCTTTTTGAGCAAAGAACTCTTCCAGGTGCCTTTTACAGTCTTCCAGGGAATGGAAATTTTTTCCATTAAGAGAATTTTGTAAAGACCAAAATAAATGGAAATCCGAAGGTGCAATGTCTGGTGAATATGGCGGATGAATCAGAACTTCTCAGCCAAGCTGTAACAGTTTTTGCCTGGTCATCAAAGAAACATGTGGTCTTGCATTATCCTGATGGCAGATTATGTGTTTTCTGTTGACTAATTCTGGACGCTTTTCGTCGAGTGCCACTTTCAGTTGGTCTAATTGGGAGCAGTACTTGTTGGAATTAATCATTTGGTTTTCCAGGAGGAGCTCATAATAGAGGACTCCCTTCCAATCCTACCATATACACAACATCACCTTCTTTGGATGAAGACCAGCCTTAGGTGTGGTTGGTGGTGGTTCATTTCGCTTGCCTCACGATCTCTTCCACTCCACATTATTGTACAGTATCCACTTTTCATCGCCCATCACACTTTGTTTTAAAAACGGAACACTTTCATTATGTTTCAGTAGAGGATCGAATGCGGAAATACGGTCAAGAAGGTTTTTTTCGCTTAACTTATGTGGAACTCAAAGATCAAAGTGATGAACATAACCAAGCTGGTGCAAATGATTTTCAATGCTTGATTTGGATATTTTGAGTATGTCGGCTATCTCCCTCGTGGTATAACGTGGATTGTTCTCAGTGAATGTCTCGATTTGATCACTATCAACTTCAACTGGTTTACCCAACTGTGGAGCATCGTCCAGAGAGAAATTTCCAGCACGAAACTTCACAAATCACTTTTGACATGTTCCATCAGTCACAGCACCTTCTCCATACACTGCACAAATTTTTTTTTGTGTTTCAGTTGCGTTTTTACCGTTTTTTTTTTGTTTGTTTGTTTTGTGGTACGCAGGCCTCTCACTGTTGTGGCCTCTCACGCTGTGGAGCACAGGCTCCGGATGCGCAGGCTCAGCGGCCATGGCTCATGGGCCCAGCCGCTCCGCAGCATGTTAGATCTTCCCAGACCGGGGCATGAACCTGTGTCGCCTGCATCGGCAGGCGGACTCTCAACCACTGCGCCACCAGGGAAGCCCTTACCTTTTTTGAAATAATAAAATATAATATGCCAAAAATGTTGTGTTTTTCTTCCATCTTCAATATTTAAATGGCTACACAAAAATTCGCCAATTTTGGTAAGTCTCTTTTTAATGCACGCTGATATAACGGCTGTCACATACAATCTAACAAAATTGTTTCAAATGACGTTAAAGACAACTAAGTGCTACCAGAGCCATCTTACTGAGAAAACCAAACGAACCTTTTTGGCCAACCCAATAAAAGAACAACAACCACAAAAAAAATGATACCGCATGCCACAGTGAAGATCCTGCATGCAACAACTATAACCCAGTGCAGCCTAATTAATTAATTAATTAAAATATATATATAACAAAGCTCTACAAATCTACAGTAAGAAAAATGCAGACAATCCAATTGAAAACTGACTTAAAACCACACTTCACAAAAGAGGACATCCAAATGGCCAATAAACATATGAACAAATGTTCAACTTCATAAGTCATCATGAAAATGCAAATTAAAATCATAATGTAACACCACTACACACCTACCAGTATGGTTAAAATGGAAAAGACTAACAATACCACATGTTGGCAAAGATGTGGAACATCTTGATGGGAAACATAAAATGGTACAACCACTTTGGAAAGCTGGCAATAACTGCTAAAGCTCAACATACACATACCCAATGGCCCAGCAATTCTACTTCTAGATATATACCCAGGAGAAGTACATACATATGTTCACCAATAGACATATATAAGAATATTTGTGGCAGCCCTACTTATAATAGACCCAAATGGAAATGACCCAAATTTTCATCAACAGTAAAATGGATAAACTATAGTGTATTAATACAGTGGAATAACATACAGCAATGAGAATGAATAAGCTATTCCTACATGAAACATGGAAGATTCTCACCAATACAACATTAAGTGAAATAAGCCAGACATGAGTACATGCTGTATGATTCAATTTATATAAAGTTCTAAAAGAGGCAAAATTAATCTTTGATCTTAGAAATCAGAAAAGTGGTTATCTTTGAGATGAGTAGTGACTGGGAAGGCATATGAGGAGGGTTTCTGGAGGACTGGTCAAGTTTTGGGATCTGGAGGGTGGCTACACAGCTGTGTTCTCTTTATGAAAATTCACTAAACTCTACACTTAAGACCTGGGTATTTTTCTATATGTATGTAATACTTCAATAAAAAGTCTACCTAAAACGCTTTTACCTAAAATACATCCAGCTACATTGAACCTGTAAGTCTGAGGGCCAGACTCTGAAATTTGATTCACCACGGTAACCAATGCCACCCTGAAGCTTCTTTAAATACTGCCCTTCCACTTTTCCTGGTGATATCCTTATACAGCTTTTCTTGGAAAAGAGAAGACTCAGCAAAATTTCTTCTATAGGTCCTCTTACTGGAATTCTGAATAAAGTAATCTGAGCACATATGTAGGGTTTCATTAAATATGGTGGGCAGTCACCCATTGGGAAACTTACTCCATACTTACCTCAGCTGGAAGTGAGGGACATCAATTCATTTGACATTACTTGCCCAGCTTCACTTGATGTCAAGCCTCACCCCCCCAAGCAAATTACAAATACCTTTCTTCTTTTCCTTCTTTTTCCTTCTCCAGATTCTCATCTCACACCTTCAACTAAACAGGAGATGCAAACTTTATTGCTTTTACAAATATCACATACGCTTTTTACATTAAGCAATAGAGAAAAGAACAAAGAAGGCAACAAGTACCCCCCAACTCCCACCACCCAGAAATAACTACAGTTAACAATTGGCGAGGTCTCTCTGTAGAATGTATTCAAACAGGAAGAAGGATATATAGATGAGTAGAGGGATGGTGGATGGATAGAGACATAATTTTATGAAAATTTAAGCCACAAATTGGGAGAAAATAAATTGCCATAAATATTTCAGAAAAGGATTAATATCCAGTATATATAAAGAACTGCTATAAATAAAAAAAGATTTAAAAATCAGTTAAAAAGTGGGAAAATCGGGCTTCCCTGGTGGCGCAGTCGTTGAGAGTCCGCCTGCCGATGCAGGGGACACCGGTTCGTGCCCCGGTCTGGGAAGATCCCACATGCCGCGGAGTGGCTGGGCCCGTAAGCCATGGCTGCTGAGCCTGCGTGTCCGGAGCCTGTGCTCCGCAACGGGAGAGGCCACAACAGTGAGAGGCCTGCGTACTGCAAAAAAAAAAAAAAAAAAAAGTGGGAAAATCATATGAAGACAATTCACAGAAAATGAACTACAAAAGAGCCAATAAACATATGAAAAGATGGTAAATCTTACTAGTAGTCAGGAAAATTAAAAGTAGAATGACATGGGGTGAAAGAGATGGTACTTATTCCCACATCTATGCAATCTGATTGGTAATATTTCACATCCATCTGATTGGAAACATTTAATTAACTTTAAAAAATTAATTAGGTCTGGTAATATCAAGTATTGGTAAGAATGTGAAGAAAAACAATCTCAGACATTAATGGTTGGAATATAAATCAGTACAGATACTTTGGAGATTAATTCAGAAATTAAATATTGAGGTCCAAGAGAAATGAAAACACATGTTTGCAAAAAGACTTTTGCAAGAATGTTCACAGCCACTGTATTAGTTATCTATTGCCACATAAAAAATTAACTCAAAATTTAGTGTCTTAAAACAACAAATATTTATTTTCTCAGTTTCTGTGGATCCAGACACGGCTTAGTTGAATGCTTCTGCCTCAAGGTCTTTCAGGGGGCTGCAATCAAGGCAAATTTGGGGCTGTGGTCTTATCTGAAGGCTCAACTGAAGGAGGCAGATTACACAAGGTCATGCATACCAGGAGGCAGGGATCATTTGGGGGCCATTTTAGAGGTTGCCTACCGCAGCAGGTTTATTCATAACAGCTCCAAACTGGAAACAGCTTGGATGTTCATTGATAGGAAAATGGATAAGCAAAGTATGGCGCATTCTATTGTATGAATGATGCATTCATACAATAGAATACTCTTCAGTAGTAAAAAGGCTGAATGAAAGAAGACTTACACAAAAAAATACATAATGCATGATTCAATTTATATGAATTTCTATAACAGACAGAACTGCTAATCTATGGTAGAAAAACAGTGATTTCCTGGGATGGAGGTAATTAATTGGGAAGAGGTGTGAAGGAACGTTCTGGGTTGATGCTAATTTTCTGTGTCTTGAAAGGCATTTCAACAATACAAATACATGCATTTGTCAAAACCCATTGAATTACCACTTAAGATTTGTGTACTTTATTACATACAAATTTTACCTCAAAAGAAAAAAGAACCATAAACAAATATTGACTTCTATTTATTGATGTGTGTGCTGAGTATTTAGGAGTGAAGTTACTGATATTTGCAATTTTGAAAAGCATCAAAAAAAATAAGATTGATGGATTAATAGAGGAATGGGTAGATGGATAATTACGTATCATAAAACAAGTATAGCAAAAAGTTAATTGTAGGGACTTCCCTGGTGTGCAGTGGTTAAGACTCCACGCTCCCAATGCAGGGGGCCCAGGTTCGATTCCTCGCTCAGGGAACTAGATCTCACATGCATGCTGCAACAAAGAGTTCACACGCCACAACTAAGGAGCCTGCAAGCCACAACTAAAGAGCCCTCCTGCCACAACTAAGAGCTGGCACAACCAAATAAATAAATTAAATATTTTTAAAATGTTAATTGTAGAATCTAAGTGGTGGGTACATGTGAACTCTCTGTATAATTCTTTCAACTTTTCTGTATGTTTGAAAATTTTCATAATAAAATGTTGGAGAAAAATTAAAGATGCATATCCCTATTACCCAGTAATCCAATTCTAGGCATTTATCCTAGAAAGAAATCTCAAACATGAATATAGGTAGACATGTACAAGGATGTTTACTGCAGCACTGTACATAATAGCAAAAAAGTGGAACCAACTCAACCGTCCTTCAGTAAAGGAATGGATAAATCAACTGTGATTTAGTCATAGAATGGAATATAATATATAATGAATCAACTTGGAAAAACCTGGAAAACAATGTTAAGTTTAAAAGGCAAGCTGCAAAATCATACATACACTATGAGCCCATTTGTGCAAAAGCAATGGTAAATATTGTTTATGGCTACTGACATATGAAGTAAAAGTGTAAGAACATTTATTGAAATAATATATATCCTTTTCAGGATGATGGTTACCTCTGAGGAGGACAAAGGGGAATGGGATATGGGGTGGGGCTCGAGAAGTATCTATAATATTTTATTTCTTTCAAAAGTAAAAATATCTGGGGACTTCCTTGGTGATCCAGTGGTTGAGACTCCATGCTTCCACTCCAGGGGGCACAGGTTTGATCACTGGTTGGGGAACTAAGATCCTGCATGCTGCATGGCATGGCCAGTAAATAAATAAATTAAGAAAATAAAATAAAATCAGCCATGGAAAGAATTGGCATTAAAAAATCTGTAGCAATTGTGAAATATATTAATATGTTTAATCTTAGTGGTAGGTTCATTCTCATTTAAACAATTACCATGTGCCAGGAACTTTGCTAAATGTTTTATATATATGTCTGATATCTCATTTAATCCTCAAATGAGGTAGATTATCATTCATACCCACTCTCCAAATTAGGAGCCTAAGGCTTAAGGAGATTAAATAATTTAACCAATATCACACATACTAGTAGATCCAGAAAGTCTAACTGCAAAGCCCACATGCTTGATCACTCTGCTACATATATTGTCTGTCTCCTGACTAACACTGTGGGCTGGTGCCTGAACCCTGTGTGGAAAGAGATTTTGGGCAGAATACAAGGGATCCCATGAGACACGGGGATAAAAGGTGACACAGAGTGGAGAAGATGGAACTTATCCCTACTGTTATGCAGAACACAGCACCCCAAAGATTGGAAGCAGCAAGGGACTTCCCTGGTGGTGCAGTGGTTAAGAATCTGCCTGCCAATGCAGGGGACACGGGTTCGAGTCCTGGTCCGGGAAGCAACTAAGCCCGTGAGCCACAACTACTGAGCCTGCACTCTAGAGTCCGGGAGCCATAACTACTGAGCCCACGTGCCACAACTACTGAAGCCCACGTGCCTACAGCCCATGCTCCGCAACAAGAGAAGCCACCACAATGAGAAGCCCGAGCACTGCAAGGAAGAGTAGCCCCTGCTCACCACAACTAGAGAAAGCCCACGCACAGCAACGAAGACCCAATGCAGCCATAAATAAATAAATAAATTTATAAAAAAAGGATTGGAAGCACCAAGAGACACAACCCTTAACAGAGATGTTGGTGTCCTCATGGGGGGTATTAGCCTCTCTTGTGAGCTGAATTGCGCTCTCCCTAAAGATGTTTAAGTCCCAATTCCCAGTACCTGTAAATGTGACCTTATTTGGAAATAGGGTCTTTGCAGATGTAAACAAGTTGAGATAAGGTAATACTGGATACTCCACTCTCTTGCCCTTGCATGTTGTTAGGTACTTCAGAGGACAGTCAAAACTGTAATGACCCAATCCTTGGTCTACTACCTCTACAGATTCCTGAAAGAGTTATGCTGAAAGCACATTCCAAGTAACTGCATCTTTGTTATTTTATAGCTAGGTACCTAGTAAAGTGGAATTAAAAAAAATTATCCCACTCTCTTTGATGTCATGAAGACTGTGACTCACTCTGGGCAGATATTTTATTACAGGAAAAAAAAAAAGATTTGCCTAGTACCCTAAGTCTTGTAAATGGAAGGCAGAAAGGCACTCTTAACCAAGAAATAACAAGACCATTTTTCGTGTGTTTTAGCAATGTTATTCAGAGTTCTGGAGAGTCTTGGGGGAAGGAGTAGACCAATTTGCATAAGAAGGCAAGGGGCTTTCTGAGAGGGAAAGGGCCAAGAATCCAAACCCTTCTTCCCTAGATTTAAAGTTTTAGGGCTTCCCTGGTGGTGCAGTGGTTGAGAGTCTGCCTGCCGATGCAGGGGACACGGGTTCGTGTCCTGGTCCGGGAAGATCCCACATGCCGCGGAGCGGCTGGGCCTGTGAGCCATGGCCGCTGAGCCTGCGCATCCAAAGCCTGTGCTCTGCAATGCGAGAGGCCACAACCGTGAGAGGCCCACGTACCGCAAGAAAAAAAAAAAGTTTTAGAGATCTGTTGGAGTGGCAAGAAAGTATGCCAGTGGTCCCAAAGGAGAAATTACCTTGAAGGCAGCAAGAATCTGGGCTGCATATCTGGGATCAACACCAGAGCCTAAGGGTTCTTGGGGGTTGGGCTGGTTCTAAGATTTAAAGCCCCAGGACTGAATCTAGAAAACGCAGTGATATGTTTTGAGGGTCAACAGCTGAACATGAAGAATTAACTCAAAGACCTATGACCTTGGCACTCTAAACTCTTACACTGTGCAGGACCAGGGCAGATGGCAAGAGAAATAATGGTGCTAGTGCACTGACTAGGTTTTTTAGTTCTTTCTCTCTCTGCCTAGAATTTAGAAACAGTACTCATCATCTTGGAATGAATAGGTACTTAGCTTCTTTACCAAGTTAGGGGGAACAGAGGTCTCAAAAGGGAGAGATGGTGACTTCCTATTAATAAAGGCAGACGAATGCTTAAATAGTTAATCAGAGAAAGAAGACAAATAGCCATTATTTATATTCTTAAGTGGTAAAGCTGGTCATAACTTCATTCAATGAACATTTATTGTGTCTATTATGCATCAGGCACTGTACCAGACTTTGGGAATACTATGGTGTGCAAAAGAGACATGGTTCCAGTGCTCTTTGACCTTATAACCTTGCAGGGGAAACAGAAAATAAATGTACTGAATGAAGACTCAATTCTCTGACAGCTCATCAGTTCTTGTAGCCCAGACGTGGCCTCCAGAACTCCAAATTTATTTCTGAGTCAGTCCAGCACCTGCAGCTAGCTAACTGGAGTGACTGAGTCTCCTTCCATATTCTTAGGGAAGAGAAGCTGATTAGCTCAGCTTAGGTTAAGTGTCTACCCTGTTCCAATCAGCTGCAGCCCAAGAATGAGGCGACAGTGGTCCATTGCCCGTTCAGTGAGGCTGTGGGAAGGCTCTGTGAGAAGTGAGTTTGTGCGGGGGTGGGGGGGAATTTAGAACAATGTAACTGCTATGCAACCCAGCTCTACATATTGAATTTCACAGTGTGTATCGAGTAACTATAATGACTTATATAATGCCAATAAAATTTAATAATATCAAGTCCTTTCTATGAGCAAATGAATCTTTTCTTCCTAAGGAAAAATTAAAGCCCCCCAATATATCCAAAGCACCTTACCTGTCATTTTTTTCAGTCAGAGGGTTCTCACATGGGTGCTTGGTGGGGGCCTGAATTCCTAATTTATAAGGCTTAGAGCAGTGGTTCTCAACCATGGGTGACTTTGTCCCCTCCTCCACATGCCCAGAAGACATTTGGCAATGCCTGGAGACATTTTTTGGTTGTCACAACTGTGTGTGGAGGAGGTGCTACAGGCATCTACTTGGGACTCTGCTAAACACCCTACAATGCACAGAACAGCCCCCACAACAAAGAATATCAACAGTACTAAAGCTGAGAAACCCTGGCTTAGAGGGCTTAGAGCAGAACATGCCTCACTCCCATTCCCCATTTCCAGGCTCCATCCGAGTTCCCATTTAGCCTGCTCAGTAAAGGATGGTGGTCTAGGAATGGACATTTCTATTCTGCCACCTGCACTGGAGAAAAGGCACAATCCAATAGGTTAACGAGAGAGAGAAAGATATCCAAGCAATGGGAAGGTCAAGATAGAGATATGCCAAAGTAGAGATCCCATAGCAATAGCTTTTTAAAGTTAATTAATTAATTAATTAATTTTGGCTGTGCCCCGTCTTAGTTGAGGCACGCGGGATCTTCGTTGTGGCATGTTTAGTTGCGGCATGCGGGCTTCTTAGTTGCGGCATGCAAACCCTTAGTTGCAGCATGCATGTGGTATCTAGTCCCCTGACCAGGGATCGAACCCAGGCCCCCTGCATTGGGAGTGCGAAGTCTTACCCTCTGGACCACCAGAGAAGTCCTAGCAATAGCTTTTAACCTCTCAGTTCTTACCTCATCAAGTTCCACTCCTGAGAGAGTGATTCAATTATGTGTTCCCAAACCTTATCACAAGACCTCCATTTTGGGAGTAGGTAGGAATAAGGGAAGCTTGAACTCTTCCCACCAACCCAAGGAAGTTGCAAACTTCAAATATGCAAGCGAGCCTTTGCTTTCACCTAGAATGTCCTTTCCCATCATCTTGGCCTGTCTAGATCTTACCAATCTTTCAAGGCCCACATCAATGTTGCTTCTACCTTATCTCCCATAACTCCCCATAGCTCTTTCTAAGTTGGATATCTGTTTATAGCACACATAACTTTCTACTTTGTATTAGGGTTATTTGGTTTCACAGGAGGTTTTCAGCTTTTACACATTTGACTTTCATAAAATCTGCAGTCATATATAACATACCTAAACCATCTTCTTTGGGCTGAATTTGGACTTGAATACATCAGACAAACATTTCAAGCTACTGCCTGCCAGCCAACCCTCCAGTTCTGACAATGAAGCCATCGTGGTAGAGTAGATTTTGCACAGTGATTCAAATATTTTATTACATTTTCTTATTATTTTATATAAAATACAAATGGAAAGCCAAAAAAGTAAAAGAGCTAATACCACAATTTATACAAAGACTAATAACACTAAACACTTCAAAAGTAATGACTCCTGAGATAAGTATATTAGAGCAGTTGGTCAGTAGGGGATTCAATTGTGAAGGAAAAGAACAAGGTAAAAGATATATGTACAGATGACTGAAAATACATCATTGAAAATTGAGTCCAAAAGGTACAATGTAATGAAGAAGGAAAAGGAGAAATTTTTTAGGTTTTGGACTGAGAATCAGTATAGATTACTACTGATGTATACGGGCTTCCAGAATAAGAGAAGTTCACAGCTCCACAGAGCTATTGATCAGGATACAACTTATCAATACTATATACAGTGCTATCAGATGATAAAAGAAGGCTGGTTTTCCAATTCCATTGGATTTGTCAAGAGGGTTGAAAAGACACCTCAAAATCCACATGAAAATTCCCTGCTCAATCCTTTGAAAGCCGTTATCAACAAGTCCTTCTTCCCAACATTAAAACCATAAATGTTTAAAGAACTAATGGCCAAACATTTAAAAAACTAATGGATAAAAAAGATGTGGTACATATATACAATGGAGTATTACTCAGCCATAAAAAGGAATGAAATTGGGTCATCTGTAGAGACGTGGATGGATCTAGAGACTGTCATACACAGTGAAGTAAGTCAGAAAGAGAAAAACAAATATCGTATATTAATACATATATGTGGAACCTAGAAAAATGGTACAGATGAACCAGTTTACAGGGCAGAAATAGAGACACAGATGTAGAGAACAAATGTATGGACACCAAGGGGGGAAAGTGGTGGGTTGGTGGGGGGGTGGTGGTGAAAAAAAATTTGTTGGAGATTTTAAAACCACAGATCTTTTTTTGGGCCTCTGACTAAACTGTAAGCTCAAATGCTGGGACTTGGCCTTCTGTCCTGGCTTCTTACCTTAAAATGAGCACAGAGTGTATTAAATTAATGTATGTAATAAAAAAATGAGCCTCATTATTTTCCAACAAATATTTGCTGAGGTCCACAGAAGAGATAACACAGTTCTTGAAAGCAGAATGCTTTCAAATGTAAGGCTTACTTGTGAAGGGAGCTTCTGTTCCCAATAGGTTATATTGTTTCCAACAGGAAGTCTGCTATCATTCTTACCATTGTTCTGTACATAAAGCATCTTTTTTTTTAAACGAGTTGCTTTAAGATTTTTCTCTTTATCATTGGTTTTAAGCAATTTGGTTATGACATACCTTAGTGTAATTTTCTGCATGTTTCTTCTACCTGGGTTATTTTAAGCTTCTTGGATCTATGGTTTTCTAATTTTCAACAAAGTGGGGAAAATTTCAGCCAACAGTTCTTCAGATATTTTTTCTCACCCTTCCTCTCTTTTTGGAACTTCAATTACACGTATATTAAGGCACTTGAAGTTGTCTCACAGCTCACTAAAGCTCTGTTCATTTTTTTTCAATCTTTTTTTTCCCCCTGTGTCTTTTAATTTTGGATAGTTTCTATAGCTATGTTTTCAAGTTCATTAATATTTTCTTCTTCAATGTCCAATGTCCAATATCCAAGAAAATCTTAAAACCACTTGTTATGGGACTTCCCTGGTGGTCCAGTGGTTAAGACTCCGGGCTCCCAATGCAGAGGGCCCAGGTTTGATCCCAGGTTTGATCCCTGGTAAGGGAACTAGTTCCTGAATGCCTCAACTAAAGATCCCGCACGCGGCAACGAAGATCCCACACATGGCAATGAAGATCCTGCATGCCGCAACTGAGACCCGGCTCAGCCAAATAAGTAAATAAATAAATATTTTTTAAAAAACTTGTTTTAAAAAAGATACTTTATGTGCAGAACAATGATAAAAATGATCGCAGACTTCTTGTTGGAAACAATATAACCTATTGGGAACAGACGCTGCCTTCACAAGTAAGCCTTATGCTTATAAGCATTTTGCTTTCAAGAACTGTGTTATCTCCATATATATGGAATTTAAGAAAAAAAAATGTCATGAAGAACTTAGGGGTAAAACAGGAATAGAGACACAGACCTACTGGGGGTGGGCTTGGGGATATGGTGGGGGGCTGTGACGGGGCGGGGGAGAGGCATGGACGTGTATACACTGCCGGGCGTGGGGTGGATGGTTGGTGGGGGGTGGCCGCGTGGCGCGGGGGGATAGGCTAGGTGCTTTGTGGCCGCCTGGAGGGGTGGGATGGGGAGGGTGGGAGGGAGGGAGACGCAGGAGGGAGGGGATGTGGGAACAGATGTATATGTATGACTGATTCACTTTGTTGTAAAGCAGAGACTAAAAAAAAAAAAAAAGAACTGTGTTATCCCTTTTGTGGACCTCAGAAAATATTTGTTGGAAAATAATGAGGCTATTTATCCCGTCGTTGTATTTTTCATCTCAGACAATGAATTTTTCATCTCTAGAAGTTCAATTTGGGTTCTTTAAAAAAAAAATCTTCCATCTTTCTCCTTAACATGCTCACTCCTCCCTCTACCTTCTTCAACATATAGAGTATATTTATAATAGCTGTTTTAATGTCCTTTTAAATTAATTTTATCATTGTATCATTTCTGGGTTTCTTTCTGTTAATTGACTTCTTATTGGTTGCATTTTTCTGCTATGGTGCATTTCTGATCATTTTTTTTATTGGACCCCAGACATTGTGAATTTTACGATGTTGGGCTCTGGATTTTATTTTTATTCCTTTAAAAGATTTTGAGCTTTGTTTTAGGACACAGATACATTACTTGGAAACAATTTTATCCCTTTGAGGCTTGCTTTCAAGCATTGTAGATGGGAACAGAGTAGTCTTTAGTGCTAATTTTGCCTTACTAATGAGGCAGTATGCCTCTGAGTACTTTTCCTGATGTCCCATGTGCTTCAAGTTTTCTCCACTCTGACTGTTGGAAATGTAAATGATCCCAGCTCTATATGAGCCCCAAGAATTTCCCCCCACCCTGCTCCTTTCAGGTGATTTTTTTCTCAGCCTTGGATAATTTCTTCACATGCATGTGCTGACCAGTATTCAGCTGAAGATTCAAGAGGAACGCTCTGCAGGTCTCTGGAGTTCTTCCTCTGTGCAGTTCTATACTCTCCATGCAGCTCTTCTCTCTCTGGTATTTTGCTCTATGAATTCTAGCTATCCTGGCTTCTCTGAATCCTCAGCTCCTCCTCTTCAACTTAGGGAGAACATCAAGCTCTATTTGAATCCCCTATCCCTGTCTCTCTTCAGGAGTCAGCGGGGGCAATGGCAGAACTCACCTCATTTGTTTCCCATTTCTCAGGGTTTACTTTTCTGTACTGCTTGATGTCCAATGTCTGAAAGTCATTTTTTCCATATATTTTGTCAACCTTTAAGTTGTTTTAGGCAGAGGGTAAATCTGGTCCCTGTTATTCCATCATGGCTGGAAGCCCACTGAAGGTTTTTAAGCAGATAAATGATAGGATGGATCTGTGGGTTAGAAAGATCATTGATGGCTAATGTGAGAGGTGGACTGGTGGTACTGAAACATAGGCAGAGAGATTGGCAAGGAGGCTGGTGCAGTTTAGATCCATGTACGCAGCACCATGGAAATCTGGCAGTAAGAAGCACAAACTCAGCCATTCCCAGGACAGATTTCAGGACTGGTCTCTGGGAAGGAGGTGGACAAGGGAGAGCAAAGCTGGGCCTCAGACCCAACGCACAGGGCAGATTGTTAGATGATAACAAGCCAGGAGATCAGTCACCAAAACTGGGAAACCAGATGAGAAATTAATCTTAGACACCAATTTTGAGAAAGGGGAGAATGCAGAGGCAGCTACCCAGGCAAGATCTGATATATTAGCTTATGTATTGTACTAAAACCCTACGAATGAATGAATGAATGCTTGACTGCTTGTAGCACTTATTATAAGCAACATGTACATGCCAATTAGTTGTTCAGTACCCTGTAACAATTCTTGAATTATTATTTTCCTTTTCACTTGTTTATGCCTTATCTCTTCAGCTGCATTCTACATCCACCAGAAGCAGGGACTATAATTGCATGCTTCTCTTTTCTCCAAGTAGCAGCATTAGTATAAGTATTTTGCCCAGGTTTCCTGACTCTCAGTCCAATACTCTTTTAAAACTATACCACTAACAAGCATTCTTAACAGAAATTATTCAACCATTCCTCTATGATGGGCATGCAGGTTTCTTGGTGCTTTTATTTCTGTAGGAGAGACTCCGAACAGCTCAGTCAGAAAGTAAGTGTATGTAGCAGACACTGGTTGCCTAATTACCTGGCATTCTCTCCCTTCTTTCCTGCTAACAGAATACTAATTTTGTTCAGGTATTAGGCAGAGAACCCTGATTTCAAAGAATTTGGTTCCATTCCCTGGACTATATGATCCAGTTTGACAAAGGAGATGTATGGGTAACTTCTTGGAGGATGTCTGAAAAAAAATACCTTCCCTGATAAAAGGAGAGTGGTACCTTTCTTACTTTCCTGGCCATTGCATTCCCTTACTCCTTTTTCTGCCTTTGAATGCAGTTGTGATATCTAGATTCAGCAGCCATCTTGTAAGCATGAAGTAAAAAGCCTAGGGACAAAAGCCAACATGTCAAGGATGGTGGAGTAGAAGGACAGAAAAAGCTTAGGTTCTTGATTACCTTGTTGAGCAGCCTAGCATCTGTGTCACTTCAGATTTCTTGTTATGTGACAAAGAAAAACAAACCTCTATTTGTTTAAGCCACTATTAGTCATATTTTCTATCACTTGCAGCCCAAACCATTCTGAACTGATACTGTAGATTTTTAATTTTATTAGATTCTTGCAGATTACTTTGCAAAAAAAGGTAGTAGTGAGTCATACTTCCATCAGCAATGGATGGAAGCAGAGAAATGAACACTCATCTGGCATTTTTTTTTTTTTTTGGTATATGGCATAAGGTAGGGATCTTTGCTTTCTTCTAGTTGGATGACCAAATTTGAAAGCACCATTTATTAAATAAACTATCTTTTTTGCATAGAATTGAAACAGATCTTTTTTTTTTTTTTTTTTTTTGGCTATGCCGTGCAGCATGTGGGACCTTAGTTCCCCAACCAGGGGTCGAACCCATGCCCCCTGCATTGGAAGCGTGGAGTCTTAACCACTGGACTGCCAGGGAAGTCCTGAAACAGATATTTTTATGTTTTCTGTAGTTACTGTTTTTCCTTCCTATATCTCCCTCTCCCCGACCCTGCCTCCCACCCAAGTTTTATTGTCTCAGGGGAAGGGATGCACAAGACTAAAAGCAGATTTCACTTCCCAATCTCTTTGGTTTTGTGTTCCAAAAGCCCACATCCTTAGGGGAAGAGGATTAGGGATGTAGACAAAGTGTCTTGGCCAGAAAATATGAAGGGAGAAGGATTTTATCCGGCCTAGAGATAGCTTTTCCTGCCTACTAGGGCTGACGATAATGTAATGCTATGAGGGAGACCCATGGGTCCCGGATAGAGGGGACCTGTGTCCTGCTTCTTGGCACAACCCCTAGGTAGACAGGAAAACCTGAGAGAAGAGAGACTGTCCTAGGCAGCCTTAACAAAAATTCCCAAGTCACTGGCAGGGTCCCAGCGCAACTAAGGCCTGCCAAACCATAAAGGAACACTGTGGGCAGAGGCAGTGGACTGCTAAGTTATGTTGCCTGATGACCAGGGACTTAACGGACCTCTGCTCCTAGGCCTCAGCACTGTGTAATAGCCCAGGATTGTGGCATGAGCCTGGGGTGGAGGAATATCAAGATGAATTTAGGTTATTTTACCAGCCCCATGGAATGGGGAGCTTGGAGTCTAAAGTTAAATCATAGACAATAAAGAAAGATACAACAAAATGATTAAAGGGCATGGACTCTGAACTTAACTAACTGGGGTTAAACCTCACTCTGCCATTTACTCTCTGTGCTACCATGGGCGAGTTCTTTAACCTCTTTGTGCCCTGGTTTACTAATCTGAAAAATGGTGTTAATAATGCACTTACCCCATAGGATTCAGTGGGTTTGTATAAAGTACATAGTAAATGTTATCTTATTAGTAGTAGTAGTAGTAGCAATGATGGTGGTAATAATAGTAGTAGTAGTGGTGGTGGTGGTAGACTCTGATTCATTCCTGCTACAGGAAGGATTTGTAACAAGACTGATTTGAAGGACTATTATGGAATGTTGGAACATATACAGAAGGGTCAGTGGAAGGGAAGGAGGGAGGGAGGGAAGGAGAGAGAAAGGAAAGGCAGGCAGGTAAATGCAGCCTTGTTTGTTAGCCCAGGAGACTGAATTATGTGATTCTCAGAAAAATATACCATACTGTACGTTTCTAGCAGAACTGATCCTCTTCTCGAGAGGGAAAGGTCTATTCCAGCCACCCCAACTCAGGCTCTGTATCCTGCCCACATGGGGTCTTTGCAGAGGAGTTACAATTTCGGACACCTAGCAAGTTTTAGAGAGTGATGTGGGCTTACTCTTTTTTTAGGCTCTCCAAGAGTTAGTTGCCAAGGCAAAGGCACTTACCTTAAATTTGCTCCCTGATATATGGCCTAGGGCACATGAGGGAAGATTGTGTCTAGGAAGAGGAGATCAGACTCCATAGTAAGGCTCAAGAAATTACATTGACCAATCTGAAAGATGGAGTGTTTCTAAGTCAGTCACTATACCGAAGATAGCTGCTCATTTCTGAGGTAGGTGATGCTTATTCTTACTCAGGGGGCACTCAACTCGTGCTGGGAGGAAAGAGAACCTCCTGGGAGGACACTAACATCCCTTAGATGATCCAGATGAGAAATTCCCCCAGTGCCAAGGTTTGCCTGGAGAAAAGATCACTCAGGCATCCAAGCCCTGGGAGTTACTATCTTAAGGAGGGGGCATTTGGATGACAAGTAAATTTTCTTTGCTGAGATGCTAAGATTTAATAGAGGGAGAATGTGGCTGCAATATTATTTTGAGATATAAATGGATTTTTTTCTTTCCCGTATTTTCCCCCCTTTCTCTTTTCTCCCCCCTCCCCAAAAGTAGTCAGCTTTGTGGTGTGTCTCAGGGGAGGGAGGTGGCAAGGCAGGGAAACAAATATTCTGCCAGTCTCTATGGCTTTCATGTTCCAAAAGTGTAAGCCCTAGGGAAGGGGGACTTGGGTGCAGGCACAGTGATGAAGTATCTGGGCCAGGAAACTAGAAGGAAGAAAGATTTGAGTAAGCCTAAAAAAAGATTCTTCTTTTCCTTACTCCCCTCTTCGTGGCGGGGGGGAGATGCAGAGAGAGAGCTCTGTGGGAGCTCAAGCAGCATATACTTCCAGAAGCAACACTTGGTTGGCATGAAGACTCAAAATAGGAAGGGCTGTGTGGAATATCTAGATAGATGGACCAACAAGTAACCTTGGCAATGATTTCTGTGCCCCAAGACTGGCAGAGATGTTGGAGATGACACAGCACCTGAAAAAGCTCATGTGGGCAGAGGACTTAACAGTAACTGACAGGATCTAAGGACTTGGAAGCAGACACCTTTATCTACCTCCATGCCTGGGTACTATGTAAGACCCCCAAACTGTGGCGTCACCTGGGATAAGGGAAAAGAACAAGAATGACATATTGCTTTCCCAAAAACCTGGTCAAAGGAGGGCTCACGGTCAGAAACTGAGTTCCAGAAACAGTCACTACTCTACCCATAGCTGTAGTAGTCAGCTAACTGTAAACTTTGATGTTCATCCCAGTTCCACCTTGTTCATTGAAGGAGTTACCATCTGTGTGGTAAGGAGGAGATCAACAGCTAGTAGGGCCATGAAACTAACCCCCATTCCTACCCTTGTGGGATGCTGGGGTCGGAAAACAGGTCCAGTGAAGCCTTTGCTAATTTCCTGGCACCAGAGCCCTCAGATAAGATTAACTAGATTATTGGAAGGATGTTTTCCCAGAATAATGTAAAGCCAAATTACAAATGGTTAATATGAATCAAAGTGTCTATCTGGTGAATAGAAATATCACAAGTGACATTTGAGAGTCAGTGGAAACCAGCAGGTCAGAAGGGAGTGTTCCCTGCCGTACACTGTTGACTAGCTATAATTGCCCATTCCCCTTTCCGGCTACAGTGGCATTTGTGCTGAGTTATGGACAGGATTTTTTCAAATAGAAGAGCACATCTGTCAATAAAAGGTCTAAATTGAGAAGGGTCTGTATTTGGATGGGGAGCAGACTTACTTGATTTTCTAACTTCTGAGGTTTGTAAAAGTCATACTACTTTGTAGTTATTTAGCAAATGTTTGACTGTTGAAGAGGACCTTCTCAGAAGGGTTCACATATGAGCAGGTTGAAGGGCTAACATCACAAAGCTCAGAAACAAACGAAGAAGAGCAGGCCACAACTGAGGGAAGTACCTGTTGATTTTCCTAAAGGTGGATAGATGTGTGTGGTGGTGGTGGGAGTAGGGTGACATTGAGAAATAAAAAATGGTTGGGCAAAAGTTTCTAGTTACCATCTCAGTGGGAGTTAGGACCTACTAAAGCTTGGAGTAACTTTGTAACCTTTGCACTGGCCTTTGGTGGTTATTTGGCTATGCTTCCTGTTTTCCCCACAGTAGTCAACAATTCAGCAGGGAAAAGGGACTATCTTCAGGGACAGGGAGGAAAGAAGGAGTTTGGGAGACCCCATCCGTTCTGCAGCTAATTTGGAATGCAGAGACCTTTCAGGTAAGGTGGTTGCACTCTTTGGAGAAATCACATATTGTTCTTACAAATTTATCCAGGAAGGAAGATCTCCACAGGTGGAATAGCTGGACCTCATAGTCCTGAATTTCGTTCCCTAAGTCTCCCTCCATTGTCAAAAATGGAAGGGGGGGGGGTTGGATTTATTAACAGCATGCATGGTCTGGTTTCCTTATATGTTCTGGCAATACTGGGATTAATAAGTGACCTTCAAGATGAAAGATGCAGAGACAAGAAACAGGGCTACAAGGTCTCTGACCATTCCACTCCATTTGGACTTAAGAAACTCCACAGTTAAATTTATTGGTTTTTTTTTAAAGCTGAAAAGGGCTGAGGTTCTGAGGTGTACAGCAGGAAAAAGAAAATGGGGAGATGGAAGAGGGGCTGGAAGAAGTTGCTGCTGCAGGCGGCCTGGCTTTAGGAAGACCAGCTTTAACTACATGTTGAAAATTTTATCCCATAAAAAAAAAACCTAGGTCTCAGGGAGCTAATGGTGGATGCTGGGAGGGCTCATGCCAAGGAGTACTTCCCAGAACTTCTGCTGCCAGTGTCTTTGTCCCCTTGGTAAGCCACAGCCACCCCCCGCCTCTGCAGGAGACCCTCCAACACTGGCAGCCGTGTGGCTGACAGGGTCTTGGTGCTCCGGCCGGGTGTCAGGCCTGTGACTCTGAGGTGGGAGAGCCGAGTTCAGGACATTGCTCCACCAGAGACCTCCTGGCTCCACATAATATCAAACGGTGAAAGCTCTCTCAGAGATCTCCATCTCAATGCTAAGACCCAGCTCCACTCAACGACCAGCAAGCTACAGTGCTGGACACCTTACACCAAACAACTAGCAAGACAGGAACACAACCCCACCCATTAGCAGAGAGGCTGCCTAAAATCATAATAAGGTCACACACACCCCAAAACACACCACTGGATGTGGTCCTGCCCACCAGAAAGACAAGATCCAGCCTCATTCAACAGAACACAGGCACCAGTCCCCTCCAACAGGAAGCCTCCACAACCCCCTGAAACAACCTTAGCCACTGGAGGCAGACACAAAAAAACAACGGGAATTACGAACATGCAGACTGCAAAAAGGAGACCCCAAACACAGTAAGTTAACCAAAATGAGAAGACAGAGAAACACACAGCAGATGAAGGAGCAAGGTAAAAACCCACCAGACCAAACAAATGAAGAGGAAACAGGCAGTCTACTCAAAAAAGAATTCAGAGTAATGATAGTAAAGATGATCCAAAATCTTGGAAATGGAATGAAGAAAATACAAGAAACTTTTAACAAGGACCTAGAAGAACTAAAGTGCAAACAAACAATGATGAACAACACAATAAATGAAATTAAAATTTCTCTAGAAGGAATCAATAGCAGAATAACTAAGGCAGACGAATGGATAAGTGACCTGGAAGATAAAATAGTGGAAATAACTACCACAGAGCAGAATAAAGAAAAAAGAATGAAAAGAATTGAGGAAAGTCTCAGAGACCTTTGGGACAACATTAAACGCACAAACATTCAAATTATAGGGGTCCCAGAAGAACAAGAGGAAAAGAAAAGGACTGAGGAAATATTGGAAAAGATTATAGTTGAAAACATCCCAAATATGGGAAAGGAAATAGTCAATCAAGTCCAGGAAGCACAGAGAAAACCATACAGGATAAATCCAAAGAGAAACACGCCAAGACACATATTAATCAAACTATCAAAAATTAAATACAAAGAAAAAATATTAAAAGCAGCAAGGAAAAAACAGCAAATAACATACAAGGGAATCCCCATAAGGTTAACAGCTGATCTTTCAGCAGAAACTCTGCAAGCCAGAGGGAGTGGCAGGACATATTTAAAGTGATGAAAGGGAAAAACCTACAACCAAGATTACTCTACCCAGCAAGGATCTCATTCAGATTTGATGGAGAAATCAAAACCTTTACAGACATGCAAAAGCTAAGAAAATTCAGCATCACCAAACCAGCTTTACAGCAAATACTAAAGGAACTTCTCTAGGCAGGAAACACAAGAGAAGGAAAAGACCTACAATAAGAAACCCAAAACAATTTAGTAAATGGTAAGAGGAACATACATATCCATAATTACCTTAAATGTAAATGGATTAAATGCTCCAACCAAAAGACATAGACTGGCTGAGGCTGAATGGATACAAAAACAAGACCCATATATATGCTGCCTACAAGAGACCCACTTCAGACCTAGGGACATATACAGACTGAAAGTGAGGAGATGGAAAAAGATATTCCATGCAAATGGAAATCAAAAGAAAGCTGGAGAAGCAATTCTCATATCAGACAAACTTTACTTTAAAATAAAGACTATTACAAGATACAAAGAAGGATACTACATAATGATCAAGGGATCAATCCAAGAAGAAGATATAATAATTGTAAATATTTATGCACCCAACATAGGAGCACCTCAATACATAAGGCAAATGCTAAAAGCTATAAAAGAGGAAATCGACAGTAACACACTCATAGTAGGGGACTTTAACACCTCACTTTCACCAATGGACAGATCATCCAAAATGAAAATCAATAAGGAAACACAAGCTTTAAATGATAAATTAAATGAGATGGACTTAATTGATATATACAGGACATTCCATCCAAAAACAACAGAATACACTTTCTTCTCAAGCGCTCATGGAACATTCTCCAGGATAGATCATATCTTGGGTCACAAATCAAGCCTTGGTAAATTTAAGAAAATTGAAATTGTATCAAGTATCTTTTCCGACCACAATGCTATGAGACTAGATATCAATTACAGGAAAAGATCTGTAAAAAATACAGACACATGGAGGCTAAACAATGCATTATTAAACAACCAGGAGATCACTGAAGAAATCAAAGAGGAAATCAAAAAATACCTAGAAAGAAACGAGAATGAAAACACGATGACCCAAAACCTATGGGATGCAGCAAAAGCAGTTCTAAGACGGAAGTTTATAGCAATACAATCATAACTCAAGAAACAAGAAACATCTCAAATAAACAACCTAACCTTACATCTAAAGCAAGTAGAGAAAGAAGAAGAAGAACAATAAAAAAACCCAAAGTTAGCAGAAGGAAACAAATCATAAAGATCAGAAATAAATGAAAAAGAAATGAAGGAAACAATAGCAAAGATCAATAAAACTAAAAGCTGGTTCTCTGAGAAGATAAAGAAAATTGATAAACCATTAGCCAGACTCATCAAGAAAAAAAGGGATAAGACTAAAATCAATACAATTAGAAACGAAAAAGAAGTAACAACTAACACTGCAGAAATACAAAGGATCATCAGAGATTACTACAAGCAAGTATATGCCGATAAAATGGACAACCCGGAAGAAAGGGACAAATTCTTAGAAAAGCACAACCTTCTGAGACTGAACCAGGAAGAAATAGAAAATATAAACAGACCAATCACAAGCACTGAAATTGAGACTGTGATTAAAAATCTTCCAACAAACGAAAACCCAGGGTCAGATGGCTTCACAGGCAAATTCTATCAAACATTTAGAGAAGAGCTAACACCTATCCTTCTCAAACTCTTCCAAAATATAGCAGGGGGAGGAACACTCCCAAACTCATTCAACAAGACACCATCACCCTGATACCAAAACCAAACAAAGATGTCACAAAGAAACAAAACTACAGGCCAATATCACTGATGAACATAGATGCAAAAATCCTGAACAAAATACTAGCAAACAGAATCCAACAGCACATTAAAAGGATCATACACCATGATCAAGTGGGGTTTATCACAGGAATGCAAGGATTCTTGAATATACACAAATCAATCAATGTAATACACCATACTAACAAACTGAAGGAGAAAAAACCATATGATCATCTCAGTAGATGCAGGAAAAGCTTCTGACAAAATGTAACACCCATTTATGACAAAAACCCTCCAGAAAGTAGGCATAGCAGGAACTTACCTCAACAAAATAAAGGCCATATATGACAAACCCACAGCCAACATTGGTCTTAATGGTGAAAAACTGAAACCATTTCCTCTAAGATTAGGAACGAGACAAGGTTGTCCACTCTCTCCACTATTATTCAACATAGTTTTGGAAGTTTTAGCCACAGAAATCAGAGAAGAAAAAGAAATAAAAGTAATTCAAATTGGAAAAGAAGAAGTAAAGCTGTCACTGTTTGCAGATGACATGATACTATACATAGAGAATCCTAAAGATGCTACCAGAAAACTATGAGAGCTAATCAGTGAATTTGGGAAAGTATCAGGATACAAAATTAATGCACAGAAATCTCTTGCATTCCTATACACTAAAAATGAAAAATCTGAAAGAGAAATTAAGGAAACACTCCCATTTACCACTGCAACAAAAAGAATAAAATACCTAGGAATAAACCTACCTAAAGGAGAAAAAAGATCTGTATGCAGAAAACTATAAGACACTGATGAAAGAAATTAAAGATGATACAAACAGATGACGAGATATACCATGTTCTTGGATTGGAAGAATCAACATTGTGTAAATGTCTATACTACCCAAAGCAATCTACAGATTCATTGCAATCCCTATCAAACTACCAATGGCATTTTTACAGAACTAGAACAAAAAATTTCACAATTTGTATGGAAACACAGAAGACCCCAAATACCCAAAGCAATCTTGAGAAAGAAAACCGGAGCTGGAGCAATCAGGCTCCCAGACTTCAGACTGTACTACAAAGCTACAGTAATCAAGACAGTACGGTGCTGGCACAAAAACAGAAATATAGATCAATGGAACAGGATAGAAAGCCCAGAGATAAACCCACACACATATGGTCACCTTATTTTTTGATAAAGGAGGCAAGAATATACAGTGGCGAAAAGACAGCCTCTTCAATAAATGGCACTGGGAAAACTGGACAGCTACATGTAAAGAATGGACAGCTATATGTAAAAGAATGAAATTAGAACACTCCCTATCACCATACACAAAAAAACTCAAAATGGATTAAAGACCTAAATGTAAGGCCAGACACTATAAAACTCTTAGAGGAAAACATAGGCAGAACACTGACGTAAATCACAGCAAGATCCTTTTGGACCCACCTCCTAGAGAAATAGAAATAAAAACAAAAATAAACAAATGGGACCTAATGAAACTTAAAAGCTTTTGCACAGAAAGGGAAAACATAAATAAGACGAAAAGACAACCCTCAGAATGGGAGAAAATATTTGCAAATGAGGCAACTGACAAAGAATTAATCTCCAAAATTTACAAGCAGCTCATGCAGCTCAATATCCAAAAAAAGAAAGAACCCAATCCAAAAATGGGCAGAAGACCTAAACAGAGATTTCTCCAGAGAAGATAAACAGATTGCCAACAAACACGTGAAAGGATGCTCAACATAACTAACCATTAGAGAAATGCATATCAAAACTACAATGAGGTATCACCTCACACCGGTCAGAATGGCCATCATCAAAAAATCTACAAACAATAAATTCTGGAGAGGGTGTGGAGAAAAGGGAACCCTTTTGCACTGCTGGTGGGAATGTAAATTGATACAGCCACTATGGAGAACAGTATGGAGGTTCCTTTAAAAACTAAAAATAGGGCTTCCCTGGTGGCGCAGTGGTTGGGAGTCCGCCTGCCGATGCAGGGGACACGGGTTCGTGCCCCGGTCTGGGAGGATCCCACGTGCCGCGGAGCGGCTGGGCCCGTGAGCCATGGCTGCTGAGCCTGCGCGTCCGGAGCCTGTGCTCCGCAATGGGAGAGGCCACAACGGTGGGAGGCCCATGTACCGCAAAAAAAAAAAAAAAAAAAAAAAAAAAAAAAAAAAAAAAAAAAAAAAAAAAAACTAAAAATAGAACTACCAGAAGACCCAGCAATCCCACTACTGGGCATATACCCTGAGAAAACCATAATTCAACAAGAGTCATGTACCAAAATGTTCATTGCAGCTCTATTTACAACAGCCAGGACATGGAAGCAACCTAAGTGTCCATCGACAGATGAATGGATAGAGAAGATGTGGCACATATATACAATGGAATATTACTCAGCCATAAAAAGAAACGAAATTGAATTATTTGTAGTGAGGTGGATGGACCTAGAGTCTGTCATACAGAGTGAAGTTAAGTCAGAAAGAGAAAAAGAAATACCGTATGCTAACTCATATATATGGAATCTAAGAAGAAAAAAATGGTTCTGAAGAACCTAGGGGCAGGACAGATGTCTACACAGATGTAGAGAATGGACTTGAGGAAATGGGGAGGGGGAAGCGTAAGCTGGGACGAAGTGAGACACTTGCATGGACTTATATACACCACCAAATGTAAAATAGCTTGCTAGTGGGAAGCAGCTGCATAGCACAAGATCACCTCAGTGCTTTGTGACCACCTAGAGGGGTGGGATAGGGTGGGTGGGAGGGAGACACAAGAGGGAGGAGATATGGGGATATATGTATATGTATAGCTGACTCAGTTTGTTATAAAGCAGAAACTAATACACCATTGTAAAGCAATTATACTCCAATAAAGATGTTAAAAAAAAGGAAAATGGTGGGGAGAGGAGAGATTAGTATAGCTCAGTGATAGGGCCCTGAGGCTGGGCATTTGAAAATATTAGCCTGGCATTTTCCATTTAGCCTCCTACCCTCAGGGCATACTGCTGAGGCTTGAGGGGCAATCCCGCCCTTTAGGAGCTTTTGTTCAGGGTCTCTGACACCAGATGCAACCTGAGGGATTGAAAAATTCATGGGCTCTGGAGTGAACACACCTGGGTTTAAGTTCTGACTCCTCCATACATAGTTGTGGGAACTTGTCCATTTTCCCCTCCTGAGCCTCAGTTTCTTTTCCTCCTCTGTGGAGCCAGGATCGCTCTTGGGAGAATGACAGAAAGGACTCTGTACTGCACCTGACAGTGCAGGAAGCAGTTCTTAAATAAAGCCACTGCGCGGAGGTTAACATGTAGTGAAAGCTCGAAGAAGTTAGCAGTCACTACCAGCTAGAGAATCTGGGAGGTGGACGATAGGTGACGGTGAAAGGTAGCTTCTGGGGGAGGTGGCCTTTCCGCATGCGCGCTGTCTTGGAACCCAGCGGAGCGGCGAGGGGGCGTGGCCAGGTTGTTGAGGGGTTGCTATGGTACCGAGGGGCCAGGGGAGGTTAACCGAACCCTTAAACTATTATTCCTTCCCCCACCCGCCACCCGCCACCCGCCACCCGCCACCCGCCACCGCCTGGGCAGAGGGCCATTGTTCCTGGCAAAATGGCGTCAGTAATCCCCCTCTCGGACGGAGGCCTAAGTAAGGTTGAGGTGGGAGTGGGTCTGGAGGTGGGAACAAAAACTACAATTCCCAGGGTACACCGCACCCGCCCGCGAGGCGCAGGGCACGTGCCCAGGCCTAGTTGTTACATGCCGTCAAAAATCCGTTTCATAGCTTTCCTTTCCCATCCCTGCTTTCGTCGTTGCCCAGCCCCCGCGCGCGCGCACTGCGGTCCTGGGGGGTAGGGGGGACATGCCATGGCCGTTGCCCTCGCAAGGTAATCGGGAGACAGGTATTTGTAAATCTGTGCTTCGACTTCTAATCCCGAAGCCGGCAGGTATGGGTCTCGCGAGAGAAGCCGAGAGTTGGAAAAATGGAGTTGGGGTGGCGGGTGAAAAGGTGCTGGGGGTACCACATCACGGTAAAGCGACCGCATTTAGCGGCTTGTGGAGAACTGAGAGTGGGCGGTGGGTAGCTAGGAACAAGTGTGTGCTTGGACTCTTTTTTTGGAGGGCAAGAGGGTAAAGCAGCCGTGGAGAGAGAGCTTTTGAACACACAGGAGGTGTCACGCGTGGCTCCTTAACAGATTTTCTTTTCGGAAGGGAGAGAATCCTTTCTCTCGACGCGCATCCCTCTCTCCCGCTGCGCTGAGGAGGGCGGGGGAAGCGTGCGCACGCTCTAGTTGGCTAGCCACTCGGCACCTCGCAGCGATAGGGGCCGTTCGGAGTTGGGGCTGCTCAGTCGGCTTTCTCCGCCCCTCCCCCCTCCTTTCCTCCCCTCCCTTCCCCGCCCCCCTCCATCCTCCTCCGTCCCCCTCTCCTCTCCATCTGAATTCCCTGACTGGTGTACGCGTGCGCCTGCCCAGCTCTCGGGCGAGCGCGAGCTAGCGATCGTACCCCCACTCCCCTAGCCCCGCCCGCTCTTTACCTACCGGCGGTAGCTGGCCGGGTGGGCTCGTGCGGAGACGCTCGCGCGCGCACGCGCACACGACGCGGAGCGGAGCGCGAGACATCGAGGAGGGGAGGAACCGGCAACAGAGGAGGCGGTGTGTGTATCTGTGTGTTCTATGGTGTGGCTAGTCGAGGGGCGAGCGGAGGCTTGAAGGAGGGCGAGGGAGAACCGAAAAGAGAGTCTCTGTCCGCGAGAGCCTCTAATCTGGTGAGGGTCCCGGGCCGGCCGGGAAGCTGGGAGTGAGGGAGGAGGCCGGGGGGCGTGTCTGGGATTGGGTTGAGAGATGAATGGGCCGGGGATGAATGGAGGGAGGCAGCGGCGGCCAAGAGTCTGTTCAGAGTAAGCGCCCTAGTGGGGGGCGGCTTGACCGAGGCAGGGTGATTGCCGTCACTAAGGCGTATGTGACGAGGCCGGGCTCGGGTCTTCAGGGTTGTTGGAGCTGCTTTCGGTGTGAGCCAACAGGCGGAGAGGAAAATCAGAAGGGGAAAGTGGGGAAGGGCAGGTTTAAGGTTGAGGTACGTTTTTTGTCTTTTTTGTTGGGGGGGGGGTGGCAACTTTGGGAGTTCATGGGAGACTAGGGGACGGAGAAGGTGAGGAGGTTACGTGAGGGGGCCGGGTGACGGTTGACAAAGGACTGAGTGATCATTTAAGTGAGGTTGAGGCTACTGAAAGGGAAGATCGCTTCGGGTTTTCGAAGTTGAGTTTCAGTATATAATGGGGTGAGGGAAAGTGGATTTAATTTAGAGATTCAGTTGATGTGTGAAGGTCGATAGGACTGTATCTTGTGAGGGATACTGCTACCTGGTTGTGTAAATGGGTTAGGTTCAAGGAGATTGAGAGGTATTATTTGGGAACGGTGTGTTTTGTGACTGACAGGTTGGGGATGGGGAGGAGATGGTATGATGGGGTTAGGATAAAAGTGGTGAGGTGGCTTCACTGTACTGAAAGAGGTTTTGTTTGATTAGTTAAGAATGGTGAAACATTTATGTAGTGGGGTGTAGGTGGAAATCCTGCACGTGTGTATCTCCCTATCTTGCGAGTTGGTAGATCTTGTTAAAATGAAATTGAACCCTCAAAACAGATGCAAGTGGTATGGCTATTCCTTCTTAAGAGTTACTGTGGACTGAAGCAGTTGTATGATAAATAGCCTTTAAATTGTGAAAATCTTCTGTATGGTGGTGGTTGCATTCAATTTTGAAAGGAATTGTTACCTGTTTTTCATCTATAGTAAGTTGTAATACCAAGAGAACTTTTAAAGAGGTCTCTGTATATGACACAGAGCAGCAGGTGTTTTCTAGACAGTCTCTATCCTTTGAATTGATGAATTTAAAAATTGTCAACGGTCCAAAGGAAAGATACCTTGCATTAAAGGATAACTAAAATGCTGATTTTGAATGCTAAAATAATTCTACATGATTTTTTTCGTTAATCTGAATTTATCTTGTTTGAAAATTGACACTTGCTTTTTGGTGTGAGTTTAAATTACAGCAGATTACTTGGACGTGCTGTTCTCTAAATTCATATCTTCTGTTAAGGATGTCTTGTGATGGTCTCATTCTTTTCTAGGTCAAGATTAATAGTTTATGGATTTTTAACTTTTCATGGTTACTTTTTACAAACTTTACTGACATATATTCATTTATCTTGGAAATGTTGCAAATTTGAGAACATTCCCATGCCCTTTTTCTTTTATTCTGCTTTGATGTTGGAAAGAGTGTAATCCTTTGTTTTGGCTACCCAGAGTTTAAATATAAAAGTTAATACAATGTTCATATTCTCTTAGATTAAATGAATACTTAGTGTATTAAGCAGTAGAGTAGAAGTATAAAAGCACCATGAAACCCTGGAAATGTTGCATCAACTCTGGCAGGCAAGCTGGTCTCCCAGTTTTGAACTAGGTGTTCCTGGAGTGGAAGAACATTCAAGTATTGAGGCAAGAAAGTGTAGGCATGGTATATTTGGGGAGTGGAATGAGATAAGTCTGGAATCTTAGATTGAGGCTAGGATGAAGGACTACCCTGCAGAGTTAGGAGCCCTTGACTATTTACCAAGGAGGGAATAGCATAAGCAGATTTATGGTGTTCCTCTCTTTGGCTTTGCTTCTGATCTCTCCCCCTCCCTTTGAATTTGAATTCATTCTTTTTATACTAACCTCTGTCATTAGCTATTCCTGAAAGCCTTTCCTGCTCCCCCTTTTTTCCTTTTCCCAGCATCCTCCACCACGCTAGGTTAGGTGCCCCTCTTTAGTGGTCTTATCACACCTTGTACATATTTTTATTACTGTACTTCTTTTGGGAAGCAGGCAGGAAAGTTATTTTCCTTTTTATACCTGAGAGAGAAAATAAAGCTCAGAAAAATAAGACTTGCCCTAGTAAGTAAGTGGTCGACCCCGGAGTTCTGACTTCTAGACCAATGTTGATCCCCACCCATATCACAAGTCTACATTTGTTGATGTAATTATTCTGTAGTGTTTTAGGAGTTAAATTTCTGTAATGTGGACTTTAACTTTCCTCCCTAGGGGAATTTCTTTTCATTAACGTGTCCATCACTTAGCCAGGAAATGATAAAGCCAATGGTTGCACAGAACCAGAGTAGTCAGAAGTAAAGATGAGAACTGTTTTATTGCTATCAAATTTCTAGTCAGATAACTAACTTAAAAATAAATAACGGAGGGCCTACATTTTTGTGTATATGTTTGTGTGTGTGTGTGTGTGTGTGTGGGTTTTGTGCAAGAAAAAACTCTTCCTTTCTCAGTCTCCCATCTAAGTATAAGTAGACCAGCTCTATTTGCAGATATACCTGATTATGTCTCTTGGCTAAAAGCCAGAATACTTTCAGAGGGGTGGGTCTTTTCCATTTTTGTTTCAGATCATAAAATTTATGGCACTGTTAGGACATATTTGATAGCTGTAAAGGACATCTATTATAAAGGCATTCATACAGAAATTCCCAAAGCTTCAAAAGTAGAATTTGATGCCAGTTTTAATTGTTTTGGTAGAGCTTGTCATGAGATATCTGGTTTGGAAAATGTTGAGATTAACTTACTGCAAAAGTGAGCCTTTAATGCCCCTTTCTTCAAGGAATATATTATTTTTTCATGAACTTTTTAAAAATTAGAAATGAAGAAATTGCTTTCTGTGTTTTAACCTTGTAACTTTTTATTGTGATAAAATTCACATAGCATAAAATTTACCATTTTAGAGTGTACAATTCAATAGCATTAAGTACCTTCATGATGTTGCACATCTAGTTCCAAAACATTTTCATCACCCCAAAAGGAAGCCCTGTACCCATTAAGCAGTCACTCCCCATTCTTCTTTTCCCCCAGCTCCTGGCAACCACTGATCTCCTGTCTCTATTGATTTGTCTATTCTGGATATTTCATATAAAAGGAATCATATAATACATGGTCTTTTGTGTCTGGCTTCTTTTACTGTACATGTTTTTGAGGTTCACTCACATTGTGGCATGTATCAGTACGTCATTCCTTTTTATGGTTGAATAATATTCCATTGTACGGATATACTGCATTTTGTTTATCTATTCAAAATGGACATTTGGGATCTTTCCACCTTTTGGCTTTTGTGAACAATGATGGTATGAATATTTGTGTACAAGTTTTTGTTTGAACACCTGTTTTCAATTCTTTTGGGTATGTACTGGGTTATATGGTAATTCTGTGTTTAACTTGTTGAGGAACCACCAAACTGTTTTCCACAGTGGCTGCACCATTTTACATCCCCAGTGTATAAGGGTTCCAATTTTTTCACATCTTTCCCAACGTTTGTTACTTTGGAGGTTTTTGTTTGTGTGTGCGTGTGTTATGGCCATCTAGTAAGTGTGAAGTGATATCTCATTGTGGTTTTGATTCCCATTTCACACCTTTTCATGTGCTCTTGGCTATTTGAATTTCTTCTTTGGAGAAATGTCTATGTAAGTCCTTTGCCCATTTTTAAATTTGGTTGTCTGTCTTTTTATTGTTGAGTTGAAGGAGTTTTTAAAAATTAATTATTTATTTTTGGCTGCGTTGGGTCTTCGTTGCTGCGTGCGGGCTTTCTCTATTTGCGGAGAGCGGGGGCTACTCTTCCTTGTGGTGCGTGGGCTTCTCATTGTCCTGGCTTCTCTTGTTGTGGAGCATGGGCTCTAGGTGCCCAGGCTTCAGTAGTTGTGGCTCGCGGGCTCTAGAGTGCAGGCTCAGTAGTTGTGGCAGCCGGGCTTAGTTGTTCCACGGCATGTGGGATCTTCCCGGACCAGGGCTCGAACCCGTGTCTCCTGTATTGGCAGGCGGATTCTTAACCACTGCGCCACCAGGGAAGTCCTATAAGAGTTTTTAAAAAATATATTCTAGATACTAGGGCCTGATCAGACATATGATTTGCAAATATTTTTTTCCCATTCTGTGAGTTGTCTTTTTACTTTATTTATTTTTCAGTTTTATTGAGATAAAATTGGCATACAGCACTGTATAAGTTTAAGGTGTACAGCATAATGATTTGACTTAACAATCATCATGAAATGATTACTACAGTAGGTTTAGTGAACATATGTAATCCCATATAGATACAATATTAAAGAAATAGAAAAAAATTTTTTTCCTTGTGACGAGAACTCTTAGGATTTACTCTCTTAACAACTTTCACGGGGATTTCCCTGGCAGTCCAGTGGTTAAGACTCTGCGCTCTCAATGCAGGAGGCACGAGTTTGATCACTGTTCAGGGAACTAAGATCCTGCATGCCACACAATGCGGCCAAAAAACAAAACAAAACAAAAAATTTCATGTATAACATACAGTTACGTAAGTTAATTATTTTTGTCATGTTATACATTATATCCCTAGTACTTATTTGTCTTATAACTGGAAATTTGTACCTTTTGACTACCTTCATCTAATTCCCCATCCCCCTACCCCCACCTCTGGTAGCCACAAATCTGATCTCTTTTTCTCTGTTTGTTTGTTTGTTTGTTTTTGAAGTATAATTGACCTACAGCACTATGTTAATTCCTGGTTCATAACATAGTGATTCAATATTTCTGTACATTTCAAAGTGATCACCATGATAAGTCTAGTTATCATCTGTCACTATACAAAGATATTACATAATTATTGACTATATTCCCCACGCTGTATATTTCATACCTGTGACTCATTTACTTTGCAACTGGGAGTTTATACCTCTTAATCTTTCTCACTTATTTCTCTCCTCCCCACAACCTCCTCCCCTCTGGCAACCACCTCGTTGTTTTCTGTATCTGTGACTCTGTTTCTGTTTAGTTGTGTTTGTTCATTTGTTTTGCTTTTTAGATTCCAAATATAAGTGGAGTCACCCAGTATTTGTCCTTTTCTGTCTGACTTATTTCACTTATTATAATACCCTCTGGGTCCATCCATGTTGTTGAAATGGCAAGATTTCAGTATTTTTATGGCTGAGTAATATTCTGTTGTGTATATATATGCCACATCTTCTTTACCCATTCATCTGTTGATGGGCGCTTAGGTTGCTTCCATATCTTGGCTATTGTATATAATGCTGCCATGAATATAGTCATGCACATATCTTTGAGAATTAGTGTTTTTGTTTTTTTCAGATAAATACTCAGAAGTGGAATTGCTGGATAATATGGTAGTTCTATTTTTAATTTTATGAGGAATCTCCATACTGTTTTCCATAGAGGCTATACCAGTTTACATTTCTACCAACAGTGCATGAGGGTTCCCTTTTCTCCACATCCTCACGAACACTTGTTATCTTTTTGATAATAGCCATTCTGACAGATGTGAGGTGATACCTCATTATGGTTTTGATTTGTATTTGCCTGATGATCAGTGATGTTGAGCATCTTTTCGTGTGCCTGTTGGCCATCTGTATGTCTCTTTTTACTTTCTTGATAGTGTTTTCTGGAGCACAAAAGTTTTAAAATTTGATGAAATCCAATTTATCTTTTTCTTTTGTTGCTTGTGTTTTTGGTGTTATATTTAAGAAACCACTACCAAATCCAAGATCATGAAGATTTATATTTTCTTTGAAAAATTTTATAGTTTTGGCTTTAATATTTAGGTCTTTGATCCATTTTGAGTTAATTTTTGTATCTGGTACAAGGTAACGGTACAGCTTCATTCTTTTGCATGTAGATTAACTTGAAGATTTTTAAACTATAAAATAGATAATAAATAATACTATACATGTATGTTAGTTAAGTAAAGCTATTTGTGGCGATATCTAATCACTCTTTGGGTAGTTGTGGGGAAGAAATGTTTCTAAATGCGTTTTTGAAGGCCTTATATTTGAAGTGTGGGGATTCTAAAACTCTTTATGAGTCAATGAGACTTTTATGATCAGGAAACTTCAATATGGCAAGCTAGATGATCCTTATGCTAAAGTTACATAAGTGATTTTCTTTCTTTTTTTTTGGCCGTGCCTCACGGCTTGTGGGATCTTAGTTCCCTGACCAGGGATTGAACCTGCACACTCACCAGTGAAAGCACAGAGTCCTAACCACTGGACTGCCCCATAAGTGATTTTTTTGTAAAGTGATCTTTACTTTTTTGTAAAGAATATTAGTGTTGTTTCAAATTGTTTGTGTAGGGTGAAATCTTTGCTTAAACCTAGGGAAAAAAGCAGATTTAGTCTATAATTACCATAAATTGATATTAGATTTATGCTAAAAGTAATTCATATGTATGTGTTATGTAGTTTATTATTTTTATATTTTATTTTATTTTTTTATTAGTTTCTGCTTTATAACAAAGTGAATCAGTCATACATATACATCTGTTCCCACATCCCTTCCCTCATGCATCTCCCTCCCTCCCACCCTCCCCATCCCACCCCTCTAGGTGGTCACAAAGCACCGAGCTGATCTCCCTGTGCTCTGCGGCTGCTTCCCACTATCTATCTACCTTACATTTGGTAGTGTATATATGTCCATGCCTCTCTTTCGCTTTGTCACAGCTTACCCTTCCCCCTCCCCATATCCTCAAGTCCATTCTCAAGTAGGTCTGTGTCTTTATTCCCGTTTTACCCCTAGGTTCTTCATGACATTTTTTTTTTAAATTCCATATATATGTGTTAGCATACGGTATTTGTCTTTCTCTTTCTGACTTACTTCACTCTGTATGACAGACTCTAGGTCTATCCACCTCATTACAAATAGCTCAGTTTCGTTTCTTTTTATGGCTGAGTAATATTCCATTGTATATATGTGCCACATCTTCTTTATCCATTCATCCGATGATGGACACTTAGGTTGTTTCCATCTCCGGGCTATTGTGAATAGAGCTGCAATGAACATTTTGGTACATGTCTCTTTTTGAATTATGGTTTTCTCAGGGTATATGCCTAGTAGTGGGATTGCTGGATCACATGGTAGTTCTATTTTTAGTTTTTTAAGGAACCTCCATGCTGTTCTCCATAGTGGCTGTACCAATTCACATTCCCACCAGCAGTGCAAGAGTGTTCCCTTTTCTCCACACCCTCTCCAGCATTTATTGTTTCTAGATTTCTTGATGATGGCCATTCTGACTGGTGTGAGATGATATCTCATTGTAGTTTTGATTTGCATTTCTCTAATGATTAATGATGTTGAGCATCCTTTCATGTGTTTGTTGGCAGTCTGTATATCTTCTTTGGAGAAATGCCTATTTAAGTCTTCTGCCCATTTATGGATTGGGTGGTTTGTTTTTTTGCTATTGAGCTGCATGAGCTGCTTATAAATTTTGGAGATTAATCCTTTGTCAGTTGCTTCATTTGCAAATATTTTCTCCCATTCTGAGGGTTGTCTTTTGGCCTTGTTTATGGTTTCCTTTGCTGTGCAAAAGCTTTGAAGTTTCATTAGGTCCCATTTGTTTATCTTTGTTTTTATTTCCATTTCTCTAGGAGGTGGGTCCAAAAGGATCTTGCTGTGATTTATGTCATAGAGTGTTCTGCCTATGTTTTCCTCTGAGAGTTGGATAGTTTCTGGCCTTACATTTAGGTCTTTAATCCACTTTGAGCTTATTTTTCTGCATGGTGTTAGGGAATGATCTAATCTCATACTTTTACATGTCCCTGTCCAGTTTTCCCAGCACCACTTATTGAAGAGGCTGTCCTTTCTCCACTGTACATTCCTGCCTCCTTTATCAAAGATAAGGTGACCATATGTGCGTGGGTTTATCTCTGGGCTTTCTATCCTGTTCCATTGATCTATCTTTCTGTTTTTGTGCCAGTACCACACTGTCTTGATTACTGTAGCTTTGTAGTATAGTCTGAAGTCAGGGAACCTGATTCCTCCAGCTCCGTTTTTCGTTCTCAAGATTGCTTTGGCTATTCGGGGTCTTTTGTTTTTCCAAACAAATTTTGAAATTTCTTGTTCTAGTTCTGTGAAAAATGCCAGTGGTAGTTTGATAGGGATTGCATTGAATCTGTAGATTGCTTTGGGTAGTAGAGTCATTTTCACAATATTGATTCTTCCAATCCAGGAGCATGGTATATCTCTCCATCTATTTGTATCATCTTTAATTTTGTTCATCAGTATCTTATAATTTTCTGCATACAGGTCTTTTGTCTCCTTAGGTAGGTTTATTCCTAGATATTTTATTCTTTTTGTTGCAATGGTAAATGGGAGTGTTTTCTTGATTTCATTTTCAGATCTTTCGTCATTAGTGTACAGGAATGCCAGATATTTCTGTGCATTAATTTTGTATCCTGCTACTTTACCAAATTCATTGATTAGCTCTAGTAGTTTTTCGGTAGCATCTTTAGGATTCTCTATGTATAGTCTCATGTCATCTGCAAACAGTGACAGCTTTACTTCTTCTTTTCCAATTTGGATTCCTTTTATTTCCTTTTCTTCTCTCATTGCTGTGGCTAAAACTTCCAAAACTAGGTTGAATAAGAGTGGTGAGAGTGGGCAGCCTTGTCTTGTTCCTGATCTTAGTGGAAATGATTTCAGTTTTTCACCATTGAGGACAATGTTGGCTGTGGGTTTGTCATATATGGTCTTTATTCTGTTGAGGAAAGTTCCCTCTATGCCTACTTTCTGCAGCGTTTTTATCATAAATGGGTGTTGAATTTTGTCAAAAGCTTTCTCTGCATCTATTGAGATGATCATATGGTTTTTCTCCTTCAACTTGTTAATATGGTGTATCACATTGATTGATTTGCGTATATTGAAGAATCCTTGCATTCCTGGAATAAACCCCACTTCATCATGGTGTATGATCCTTTTAATGTGCTGTTGGATTCTGTTTGCTAGTATTTGGTTGAGGATTTTTGTATCTATGTTCATCAGTGATATTGGCCTGTAGTTTTCTTTCTTTGTGACATCCTTGCCTGGTTTTCGTATCAAGGTGATGGTGGCCTCATAGAATGAGTTTGGGAGTGTTCCTTCCTCTGAAATTGTTTCGAAGAGTTTGAGAAGGACGGGTGTTAGCTCTTCTCTAAATGTTTGATAGAATTCGCCTGTGAAGCCATCTGGTCCTGGGCTTTTGTTTGTTGGAAGATTTTTAATCACAGTTTCAATTTCAGTGCTTGTGATTGGTCTATTCATATTTTCTATTTCTTCCTGATTCAGTCTTGGTAGGCTGTGCATTTGTAAGAATTTGTCCATTCCTTCCAGGTTGTCCATTTTATTGGCATAGAGTTTCTTGTAGTAATCTCTCATGATCTTTTGTATTTCTGCAGTGTCAGTTGTTACTTCTCCTTTTTCATTTCTAATTCTATTGATTTGAGTCTTCTCCCTTTTTTTCTTGATGAGTCTGGCTAATGGTTTATCAATTTTGTTTATCTTCTCAAAGAACCAGCTTTTAGTTTTATTGATCTTTGCTATCGTTTCCTTCATTTCTTTTTCATTTATTTCTGATCTGATCTTTACGATTTCTTTCCTTCTGCTAACTTTGGGGGTTTTTTGTTCTTCTTTCTCTAATTGCTTTAGGTGCAGGGTCAGGTTGTTTACTCGAGATGTTTCCTGTTTCTTAAGGTGGGATTGTATTGGTATAAACTTCCCCCTTAGAACTGCTTTTGCTGCGTCCCATAGGTTTTGGGTCATCGTGTCTCCATTGTCATTTGTTTCTAGGTATTTTTTGATTTCCTCTTTGATTTCTTCAGTGATCACTTCGTTATTGAGTAGTGTATTGTTTAGCCTCCATGTGTTTGTATTTTTTACAGATCTTTTCCTGTAATTGATGGCTATTATCATAGCATTGTGGTAGGAAAAGATACTTGATACAATTTCAATTTTCTTAAATTTACCAAGGCTTGATTTGTGACCCAAGATATGATCTATCCTGGAGAATGTTCCATGAGCACTTGAGAAAAAAGTGTATTCTGTTGTTTTTGGATGGAATGTCGTATAAATATCAATTAAGTCCATCTTGTTTAATGTATCATTTAAAGCTTGTGTTTCCTTATTTATTTTCATTTTGGATGATCTGTCCATTGGTGAAAGTGGGGTGTTAAAGTCCCCTACTATGAGTGTGTTACTGTCGATTTCCCCTTTTATGGCTGTTAGTATTTGCCTTATGTATTGAGGTGCTCCTATGTTGGGTGCATAAATATTTACAATTGTTATATCTTCTTCTTGGATCGATCCCTTTATCATTTTGTAGTGCCCTTCTTTGTCTCTTCTAATAGTCTTTATTTTAAAGTCTATTTTGTCTGATATAAGAATTGCTACTCCAGCTTTCTTTTGATTTCCATTTGCATGGAATATCTTTTTCCATCCCCTTACTTTCAATCTGTATGTGTCTCTAGGTCTGAAATGGGTGTCTTGTAGACAGCATATATATGGGTCTTGTTTTTGTATCCATTCAGCCAATCTGTGTCTTTTGTTGGGAGCATTTAGTCCATTTACATTTAAGGTAATTATTGATATGTATGTTCCTATTCCCATTTCCTTAATTGTTTTGGGTTCGTTATTGTAGGTCTTTTCCTTCTGTTGTGTTTCTTGCCTAGAGAAGTTCCTTTAGCATTTGTTGTAAAACTGGTTTGGTGGTGCTGAACTCTCTCAGCTTTTGCTTGTCTGTAAAGGTTTTAATTTCTCCATCAAATCTGAATGAGATCCTTGCTGGGTAGAGTAATCTTGGTTGCAGGTTTTTCTCCTTCATCACTTTAATTATGTCCTGCCACTGCCTTCTGGCTTGTAGAGTTTCTGCTGGGAGATCAGCTGTTAACCTGATGGGGATTCCCTTGTGTGTTATTTGTTGTTTTTCCCTTGCTGCTTTTAATATGATTTCTTTGTGTTTAATTTTTGACAGTTTGATTAATATGTGTCTTGGCATATTTCTCCTTGGATTTATTCTGTATGGGACTCTCTGTGCCTCCTGGACTTGATTACCTATTTCCTTTCCTATATTAGGGAAGTTTTCAACTATAATCTCTTCAAATATTTTCTCAGTCCCTTTCTTTTTCTCTTCTTCTTCTGGAACCCCTATAATTCGAATGTTGGTGTGTTTAATATTGTCCCAGAGATCTCTGAGACTGTCCTCTGTTCTTTTCATTCTTTTTTCTTTATTTTGCTCTGCATCAGTTATTTCCATTATTTTATGTTCCACCTCACTTATCCGTTCTTCTGCCTCAGTTATTCTGCTATTGATCCCATCTAGAGTATTTTTAATTTCATTTATTTTTTTTAATCGATGCTTGTTTCATCTTTAGTTCTTCTAGGTCCTTGTTAACTCTTTCTTGCATTTTGTCTATTCTATTTCCAAGATTTTGGATCTTGGAAATAGAATCTTGGATCATCTTTACTATCATTATTCTGAATTCTTTTTCAGGTAGACTGCCTACTTCCTCCATTTGTTAGGTCTGGTGGGTTTTTATCTTGCTCCTTCTCCTGCTATGAGTTTTTCTGTCTTCTCATTTTGCTTATCTTACTGTGTTTGGGGTCTCCTTTTTGCAGGGTGCAGGTTCTTAGTTCCCGTTGTTTTTGGTGTCTGTTCCCAGTGGCTAAGGTTGGTTTAGTGGGTTGTGTAGGCTTCCTGGTGGAGGGGACTAGTGCCTGTGTTCTGGTGGATGAGGCTGGATCTTGTCTTTCTGGTGGACAGGTCCACGTCTGATGGTTTATTTTGGGGTGTCTGTGGACTTTTTATGATTTTAGGCAGCCTCTCTGCTAATGGGTGGCATTCTGTTCCTGTTTTGCTAGTTGTTTGTCATAGGGTGTCCAGCACTGTAGCTTGCTGATCGTTGAGTGAAGCTGGGTGCTAGTGTTGAGATGGAGATCTCTGGAAGATTTTCGCTGCTTGATATTATGTGGAGCTGGGAGGTCTCTTGTGGACCAGTGTCCTGAAGCTGGCTCTCCCACCTCAGATGCACAGCACTGACTCCTGGCTCCTCAATTTGGGATGATATGTTGTCTATTCATGTATTCCACAGATGCAGGGTACATCAAGTTGATTGTGGAGTTTTAATCCGCTGCTTCTGAGGCTGCTGGGAGAGATTTCCCTTTCTCTTCTTTGTTCTCACAGCTCCCGGGTGTCAGCTTTGGATGTGGCCCCACCTCTCCGTGTAGGTCGCCGGAGGGCGTCTGTTCTTCGCTCAGACAGGACAGGGTTAAAGGAGCAGCCGCTTCGGGGACTCTGGCTCACTCAGGCCGGGGGGCAGCGTGGGGCACGGAGTGTGGGTGGAGCCTGCAGCGGCAGAGGCCGGCGTGACGTTGCACCAGCCTGAGGCGCAGGCGCGTCGTGCGTTCTCCCAGGGAAGCCGTCCCTGGATCCCGGGACCTCGGCAGTGACGGGCTGCACAGGCTCCCTGGAAGGGGGGCGTGGACAGTGACCTGCGCTTGCACACAGGCCTCGCGGCGGCAGCAGCAGCCCTAGCGTTTTACGCCCGTCTCTGGGGTCCGCGCTTTCAGCCGCGGCTCGCACCCGTCTCTGGAGCTCCTCCAAGCAGCGCTCTTAATCCCCTCTCGTCGCGCACCAGGAAACAAAGAGGGAAGAAAAAGTCTCTTGCCTCTTCAGCAGGTCCAAACTTTTTCCCGGACTCCCTCCCAGCTAGCTGTGGCGCATTAGCCCCTTCAGGCTGTGTTCATGCCGCCAACCCCAGTCCCCTCCCTGCGCTCCGACTGAAGCCCGAGCCTCAGCTCCCAGCGCCACCCGCCCCGGCAGGCGAGCACACAAGCCTCTCGGGCTGGTGAGTGCCGGTTGGCACCGATCCTCTGTGCGGGAATCTCTCTGCTTTGCCCTACCCAGGTACGTGGGGAGTTTCTTGCCTTTTGGGAGGTCTGAAGTCTTCTGCCAGCGTACAGTAGGTGTTCTGTAGGAGTTGTTCCACGTGTAGCTGTATTTCTGGTGTATCTGTGGGGAGGAACGTGATCTCCGCGTCTTACTCTTCCGCCATCTTCGCCGGAAGTCACCAAGTAATATTTGTTAAAGCAAACTCTCATTGTTCTTTTTCAAGATTTTCTTGGCTTTCCTTGTACTCTTTTCAAATCAGTTTGTCAGTTTGGGACAAAAACATCTCTTTGGGATTTTTATTGAACTTGCATTGACTTTGGAATAATCTCAGAGGGGGGTTTGTGAAGATCCTAATATTGGGTCTTTCTACCAAAGAAAGGTGTATTTTATGTACTTCAGTAAAATTTTAGTCTTCTTTATATAGGTGTTGCATACTTCTTTTTGAGTTTATTCTTAGATGATTATTTTATAGCTCTGTTGCTCTTATGAGCAGGATAGTATCTATATCTATATAGTAATTGCAGTGACCTGCCCTCCTTCCGGAGCACCCAGTCCTTCCTGCCCCCTCCTGGTGCCACCTGCCCCTGGAACCCTCATCTTAGGATAGGTTTTTTTAAAAAAATTAATTAATTAATTAATTTAGGCTGCGCCGGGTCTTTGTTGTGGCACATGGGATCTTCACTGTGGTATGTGGGGATCTTTTAGTTGCAGCATCTGGACTTCTTAGTTGTGGCATGCATGCGGGATCTAGTTCCCTGACCAGGTATTGAACCCAGGCCCCCTGCATTGGGAGTGCGGAGTCTTACCCACTGGACCATCAGGGAAGTCCCTGATAGTTGTTTTTTTAATTACATTTTCTAATTGATTATTGCTGATGTATAGCAAAGCTATTGATTTGTTTGTTGATTTTGCATTTAGCCTCTCTGCTGAGCTCTCTCGTTACTTCCTACCATAGTTTTTTTAGTTGAATTTGCTTGGATTTTCTAGATAGGTAGTCATATAATCTGCAAGTTTTGAGTTCTGTCTCCTACTTTACAATATTCGTATGTCTTATTTTATTTCCATAAGTGGTAGCAATGATAATAGCAATTCTTGGCTTATTCCTGACTTTAATTATTGTTTATGTGAAAGATGCTTAATCTCACTCATGAGATAATTGCTAATTGAAACCACGCTGTGATTCCTTTTTTAAACCTATCAGAGTGTTAAAAATCAAAATGTTTGATAACACCTTTTTTTTGTTGTCAAGGCTGTGGGGTAAAAGACACCTTGCACATTGCAGGTGGGAGTTTAAATTGGTACAATGCCTGTGGAAGGCAGTTTGGCGGCATTATATAAAGGTACACATGAATTATGTGTACTCTTATGGGTATATTAGTATACTTCATTAAAAGTTAAATATGCAAATTTCCTTTGATCCAGCAATCCCACTTCAGGGAATTTACATATATATATATACACACGTATATACACACAGACATACATATACGCAAAATGAAATATGCAGTTTTATCTGTCATAAGCAAATAATCAAATACTATTACTATATAGGTATTAAAAAATAAGAATGAGGGAATCTCATGTACTGACAGGGAAAACAGTATCTTAAATTATTGTGACTATAAAAAAAAGCTTGGTATATACTATGCTACTTTTCATGTAGAAAGAGAGAGAAAGGACATATATTTATATTTGCTTATTTGCTGTAAGAAACTCTGGAGGGCTACACAGAATCTAATGAGTGGTTACTTGTGGGAGAGTGGGGGGGAACTGAATGGATAGGAAACAGATTTGGGAGTGAACCTGTCCATTATATACCTCTTTCTTTGATTTTTGAATTTTATGATTATATTTTAAAAATTAAATTAAAAATGGTTTCTTGAATTATTTCAGCTCTTCCAAGGACATTTTTTTCTTGCTCTTTCTGTGTTACATGTTTTCTTCAAAATGGCCGTCTCCTGATTCTGTTCGTATTAAAGAATGACCTAGTAGAAGGGCTGACTGGGAGTTCTGTGTACCTAGGCAGGTTGTCAACTGGTTTTGGGGGGAGTGGGTGGGCGGCTAGCTTTTACACTTGGAGGGCCCAAATGCCAGAGTGTAGAGGGCTTTGTACTAGGGTGCCCTTATTCTTCCTTGTTTGTTGAATTTGGTATTCTGTCTGCAGGAATTTCTTTATTTTGGGGGGAGAGTTCATCAACTGTGTCATAATTCATACCTTCAGTTAACCCCTGTTTTTAGCCCTTTTCTCACTCTGGCTCTCTTTAGGATCAGTCTTCTTTGAGTGTGGAACCCCTCTGGGGTTTTGCCCTGCAAGTCAGCTCCCTCCTGGGTTGGAACCCTTTCTATTACATATTTCGGGTTGTAGCATTCCTTTGATTTGTGTTATCAGCTAGTTCTTTCCTGTTTGCTCTCTGTCAGAAATTGTTGAAATCTTGTATTTGCTATGCCATTTTCCATTCCTGTCTTTGACTTGTGATTTATACTTCTGTACTATTTTACCATCACTTTTTCAGGGTCTTGGAAAGTACAAGAGATATAGGTGTTCAGTTCACCTTCTTGAACTAGAAGGCGGCAGTGGTATATCTTAAGCTTGGATAAACTGTAGGGTCCTTGAGGACAAAGACTGACTTTGTTCTTTTATCCCCAGAACCTGACACAGTGCTTGGCACTTGGTAAATGTTTATTGGTATGAATACACATGTATGAGAGAGAGAGAGGTTTGTCAGTGGAAAATTTACTGTGTAATTCTGACTATTTAAATATTCATTCTTTCAATTGCTGGTTCCAAAAGTTGAAGAAATTATTGAGTCATTGACAAAGTACTGATTGTATGCTGGATTTCCTATGGATAGAACCATGATAAGCTACAGGGGGAAACTTATCTTGAGCTTTTAACTCAAATGCTCCAAGATTATATATCAAATATATTGAAGGAGTACATATGGGATACAGATTTGTGAGATTTTCCCTATAATTTCAATCTCTATAGAAGTGCTTTTGCAATTGTCTTTATACATATTCCTGGGGCTTAAATCAGTGTGTTATCATTTTATGAAGGAAATAATGGTCACACATGGGTTATGATACATAGCCGTTGAACTCAGTAAGAGACTTCAGGTTTGAGGCCTGATTTTTGTGGACTATTTTACTTAGCTATGTTTCTGCATTGCTGAATATAGAAGAGATACTCTGGTCACTGAAGTATACCCCTTTAGCAATGCCACCATGGTTTCTTACTGGAAAACTTTAAAAGAATGTATTATATACTTTTCAGCTTTACTAAATAGTCTCCTAAAAAAATCATTTAATGTTTTCTTGAGTATTGTTGTATAGCGCTTTAGTATAGTGCTGCCCTTAGGGGTTATTAAGAGGTAGGAAATAAAAGCTTCCATTTATTGATTATTATATTGTGCCAGGCACTGTGCTAAGTACTTTACATGTATATTACCATTTTATTTTCATATTATTCCTGTGAAATTTCACAAATGAAATAAAAAATGAATGAGGTTAAGTAATTTGCCCCAAATCTCTGAGGAGTGAGAGGCAGAACCATGATTGATTCCAGGTTTCTCCCACTCCAAAGCCTGAGTTCTGAAACTCTGTTTTATGGTCAAGAAGCTATTGGATCCATGATGAAAAGGCCCCAGATATACTATGCTTAGTGAAGTTCTTTGCCTGTTTCGTTAAAATTTGTTTTTCTTATTCATTGTTTACCCTTAGGCCACCAGCTATTACATTTTATTGTTGTCAGGTCTTTTCTCTTCAGACCAATGATTCTCAACCCAGGAATCCAGGCAGAAGATAAGGAGAGTGGACAGAATGGGGTGGTGGTGTGGTGATGAGGGAGGTAGAGAGTATAGTTTTATTTTTTTATTTTTTATTTTTTTGGCGGTATGCGGGCCTCTCACTGTTGTGGCCTCTCCCGTTGCTGAGCACAGGCTCTGGACGCACAGGCTCAGCGGCTGGCTCACGGGCCCAGCCGCTCCACGGCATGTGGGATCCTCCCGGACCGGGGCACGAACCCGTGTCCCCTGCATCGGCAGGCGGACTCTCAACCACTGTGCCACCAGGGAAGCCCCGAGAGTATAGTTTTAAAAAGGCATATTTGATATTATGATGGCTTTAATTTTAGTCACAATATTTTAAGATTCTTAAAGACATCATATTTTATTGAGATATAATTTATCTATCATAAAATTCACCAATATAAATATCAGTGATTTTTAGCAAATTTATAGAGTTGTATAACCTTGATTACAATCTAATTTTAGAACATTTTCATCACCCCCAAAATATTTCTTGTGCCAGTTTGAAATCAGTCCTATTCCTATACCCCAGCCCAAGGCAACAAATAATCTATTTTCTGTCTCTATAGATCTGCATATTCTAGACATTTCATATAAATGTAACCATACAGTACGTGGTCTTTCCTTTGGCTTCTTTCACATAGCATAATGTTATCAAGGTTCATCCTTATTGTAGCATGTATCAATACCTCATTTCTTTTTATTGCTGAACAATATTGTATTGCATGGATATAACACATTTTGTTTATCCAACTGTTGTTAGACATTTGGATTGTTTCCACCTTTTGGCTATTGTGACTAGTGCTGCTATGAACACTTGTGTATACATTTTTGTGTGGACATAAGTTTTCATTTCTCTTGGGTAGATGGTATTCATATAGTAACTCTATGTTTAACTTGTTGAGGATCTGCCAGACTGTGTTCTATTGTACATTCCCACCAGCAATGTATTAGGGGTCTATTTTCTCCATATCCTCACCATCACTTGTTACTGTCTTGTCTTTTTTATTGTAACCATCCTCATGGGTATGGAGTAGTATTTGTGATTATGATTTGTATTTCTCTAATGAGTAACAATGTGGAACATCTTTTCATGTGTTTATTGGCCACTTGTATATCTTCTTTAGAGAAATACCTATTCAGATATTTAGCCCATTGGATTATTTATCTTTTCACTATTGAATTGTTGGAATTCTTTATATATTCTGAATACCAGTCCCTTATCAGGATATGATTTGCACATATTTTCTTGCAGCCTTTTCACTTTTCACTTCCTTGATGGCATCCTTTGAAGCACAAAAGTTTTAAATTTTGTTGCAGTCCAGCTTCTCAATTTTCTCTTTTATCACTTGTACTTTTGCTATTGTACTTAGGAAACCATTGCATAACCCAGAGGCATAGAATTTACTTTAATGTTTTCTTCTAAGAGTTTTATAGTTTCAGTCCATGTTCCACTTTGAGTTCATTTCTTGTATGGTGTGAGGTAGGAGTCCAACTTCATTCTTTTGTATGTGGATATCCAGTTGTCCCAGTACCTTTTGTTGAAAGACTGTTCTTTTCCCATTGAATTGTCTTGGCCTCTCTGTTGAAAATCAATTGACCATAAATGTTAAGGTTTACTTCTAGACTCTCAATTCTATTTCATTGATCTATATACCCTTACCTTATTCTGTTCATTCCTAATTTAATTCCTTTGTGGTAGGAGAGCATACTTTGGTTTCAATCCTTTTAAATTTATTGAGATTTATTTTATTGCATAGTACATGATCAGTTCTCGAGATTTTTCCATGTGTGCTTGAAAAGAATGTATATTTTGTTCTTGCTGGGTGGAGTGTTCTATAGATGGCAGTTAGGTCAAGTTGATTGATAGTATTGGTCAAGTTTTCCAGATTCTTGCTCGTTTTCTGTCTCATTTTTCTCCCCATTATTGAGAATGGGGTATTAACATCTTCTACTGTTATTACTGAATTGTTTATTTCTCTCTTCAGTTTTTTCAGTTTTTATTTAATGTATTTGGGGCTCTGTTGTTAGATGTGTATATGTTTATAATTGTTATATTGTCCTGGTGAATTAATCTCTCCATGCTTATAAAATGTCCTTCTTTGTCTCTAGTAATATTTTTTGTCTTAGGGTTGGTTTTTAAAAGGCTGAAGGAACACTCATTTCCCCATTTCTCTACTTTGCTGCTCTTATTCTATAGTTTGGGAAACCAGGTGACCAGACATTATAATTAAAATTATTATACCAAAGCAGCACTACTTTCCCCTCTATTTTTATATTAGGATTCTGAGTAAGATTTCTTTTTTTTTTTTTTTTTTGCGGTACGCAGGCCTCTCACTGTTGTGGCCTCTCCCATTGCGGAGCACAGGCTCTGGACGCGCAGGCTCAGCGGCCATGGCTCACGGGCCCAGCCGCTCCGCGGCATGTGGGATCTTCCCGGACTTGGGCACGAACCCGTGTCCCCTGCATCGGCAGGCGGACTCTCAACCACTGCGCCACCAGGGAAGCCCCAAGATTTCATTTTTTAAAAGAGGTTCTGCAGTTACAAAATTTTGAAGGCTTTTTCCTACTTAAATTCTCTGATTTTTACCTATTTTTGTCTGCTTAGCAATCCTTTTGTCTTACTTATGGATCTTTGCTTTTGAGGTTTCTGGATAAGTTACCTTTAGTTAAGTGAATAGAGTTATTCTTTTTTTTTTTTTTGAATAGAGTTATCCTTACTTAAAAATGTCCAATCTAAAATGTTAACATTTGGGGATGTGAGTGAAGGATATACTAAATTCTTTGTATATTCTTGCAGGTCTTTTTCCAAGTCCAAAATTATGTCAAAATAAGTTAAAGAAAAAATTCTCTACCTAAGTGAGGCATTCTTAATTACCTTTTCCCACTTGCAGGTAATACTAGTCTTATTGACTTTCAAAGTATATTGATTTGGCAGTGTAGAGTACTGATGAAGATATGGAGGAACTGGAATTCTAATGTACTGCCCCTGGGAATGCAAAATGATACAACCACCTTGAAAAACAGATGGCAGTTTCTTTAAAGGTTAAGCATACATTTTCTGATACAGCCATTCTACTCTTAGGTACTTTCTCAGGATAAATGAGAGTGTATGTCCATGTAAAGATTTGTACACAGATCTTCATAGCAACCTTATTCATAATAGTCCATAAGTGACATTTAACCCAAATGTCATCAAGAGGTGAATAAATAAACAAATTATGATATATCCAGATAATGGACTACTTAGAGGAATTACAAAGGGACAGGAGTGAGAGCTCTTGGTGGAGAAGCATATGTTCATTGTCTTGATTTTGGAGATGGTTTCAGAGGTGTACATCTGTGTCAAAATTTATCAAATTGTACATTTTAAACACATGTAATTTACTGTATGACAATTATATCTGAGAAAGTTGATTAAAAGAATTTTAAGCCCCTTGGGGGAAAAATATGATGGATAGAAGGGTATGAGAACTAGATTGCTAACCAACGTTCATGCAATATGAAGACTTATTGAGCTATATGCCAAGTAGTCTGCTAAGCACTGAGGACTACAGTGGTAAACAAGATAAGACACAGTCCCTGGAGTCTGCTGGTTGCTAAGATTGGACAGAAAAAAAGAGCAAACTTCTTATTAAGAAAAAAGGGATTAAACAGTCAGGTGACTTTTCTCCTTAATGATTTCCTTTGTGGGGTGATTTTAATATATCCTTTTTTCCCCTTCAGGTTGCTATGGAAACATATGACCACATAAAAGGAAGTCTATTCTGATAATTTTGATACCTGAGATGCGACTGGACTGAAGAGTGGAACAGGAAAAATTTTAGTGCCAACCTTAATTACAATGGATACTGATTCAGGGGAGCCAGCTAGCACAGAAGATTCTGAGAAACCTGATGGAGTTTCATTGGAAAACAGAGTTCGTCAGGTTGCAGCAACTTTGACAGTGGAAACTAGACTAAAGGAGAAAAACAGTACCTTCTGTGCTTCTGGAGAAACTATAGAAAGGAAGAGATTCTTTCGAAAGAGTGTTGAGATGACAGAAGATGGCAAAGTTGCTGAATCTTCCTCCAAAGATGAGAGAATAAAGACTGCAACAAATATTCCAAGAGTAGAAAAGCTTCCTACAAATGTGCTAAGAGGCAGACAAGAAGTTAAATACGAGCAATGTTCAAAGGGAATGTCAGAATCCTCAAAAGATTGTTTCAAGGAGAAAAATGAAAAGGAAATGGAAGAAGAAGCAGAAATGAAGGCTGTAGCTACTTCTCCTAGTGGCAGATTCCTGAAGTTTGACATAGAGCTGGGAAGAGGAGCATTTAAAACAGTATATAAAGGACTGGACACTGAAACATGGGTTGAGGTTGCTTGGTGTGAGCTGCAGGTATGTATACAATCTTCTTGGTTTTAATAAATTCCAGTTTTAGCTGGCCTGGGCTTCTGAGTGATCCAGTATTAAAATGTATCATGGATTAAAATAAAACGAAGGACTTGTCCCCACATCCCTGAAATTATGCTCCTTTGTTAGATCCTCTTAGGAACTCACGCCAAACTTTAGTTTTTCCTGTTGTTTTCCCCTCTGTTTTAAAGGGAAAAAGTCTCTTCTGCCTTTCTTTGGAGAAATGCTCCTAATTCATTACCCTTAGGAAATTCCCGAAACTCTTAATGTCTCATTTTGAAAACTTTTAGTAAATCTATGCCTTATGAGTTGATTGTTATACTAAATTTTATTTTGTTTTATTTTATTTTATTTTTTATTTTTATTTTTTTGCGGTACGCAGGCCTCTCACTGTTGTGGTCTCTCCTGTTGCGGAGCACAGGCTCAGCGGCCATGGCTCATGGGCCCAGCTGCTCCGCGGCATGTGGGATCCTCCCGGACCGGGGCACGAACCCGTGTCCCCTGCATCGGCAGGCAGACTCTCAACCACTGCGCCACCAGGGAAGCCCTATACTAAATATTTGAGAGTGTGATATGTTAGGGATATATGCAGTATGATATTTCCCATCTCTCTTTTTCTTTCAACAAACTTTTGGGGGTTCATGTGTTGTTTTTCAGAACAGGAAATGGTTTTCTTGTTTCTTTGAGGGCTTCTAGTAATATAAACTCCTCTCCATGCCTTTGAGTTTACCTCAGAGAGGATCTCTGGAAGAAATAATCACCAGAATCTACTGAGCTTAGTCAACTGGAATGTTGTTTAGGAAGGAGAAGTGAAAGCATCAGAAGAATAGTTGAATTACCTAGGTATTTGTTTCCATAATAAATGTTTATATGGTACTTGTAACTAATGAAGGAGTAAATGGAGACAGAACATCATAGAAAGGGTTATAATAGGAATAGTTTCAGACAGATGTAGGTTAAATATAAGGAAAACCTTTGTGACCTCAGCCAGCTCATGGGAAATGGTCAGTGTTCACAAGAGATGCTTAAAATTAAGATTAAATAAAGCCAATCACTAAGTACAGGTTTTTTTGTTGTTCAAATTCCAGTGGTCTCTGTGTGTAGGTGTGTATGTATGTACCATGATTTCACGCCTTCTGAATTTGCTATAGATTGCCATTTAGATAGGTTGAAATTTAGTCTTGGTCCCTGCATTTCTAGGAAGCCTTTTGTTTCAAAACTTTACTCTGTTTTTTTCTGTTTTTTTAAAAAACTTTACTCTCCTTTTGTTTCAAAACACTCTGTCAGTGTTTGCTTTGTATGCAGATTCAGGAGACTATTGTCAGAGACTGAGATTCTGTAAGTCTGGGGTGGGATGCAAGACTGCAATTTTAACAAGCTTTCAAAGTGCTTCGAGTGTAGGAAGTCCCTTGACGACTCTTTGGAATGAAAGTTACCTAGCAGTCAAGCCATTCTAGTAGTTCTTAAAAGCTGTGTGCGTGTGCTGTGTGGGGTTTACTTGGTTTTCTTCTTACCCCCTTTTTACCCTTTAAGAATTTTATTTTAAGGTCTGTGTCACAGTAGGAATATTAGATACTGCGAGTAAACAAACATTAAGATCGCCTGAAATTATACTACTTTGAGGATGCTTTAAACATTTCAGTATATATCTTTATGGACTCTTTCTTTTGCATAAATGTATATATGACTGTATGCCACCCCCATGGAATCGTACTATTAGGTTTGAACAAAACTTTTTTTTTAAATTTATCATGAACATCTTTTCATTACTGGTAATTGTACATTTACATAATTATTTTTAATAGATGCCCTTATAAGTTATTCAATCAGTTCTCTATTGTTGGACTTCTAGATTTTTCTCCGATATTTCACTATTATAACCATGGTTGTGATCAATATCCTTGCATATATATATATTGAAAATTTTGTAAATTTTAATTTAATCTCTGCATTGTGATTTCAGTAACACTCATCTTTTTTTGGGGTGGGGGCCACAAAATGTAAAATATTTACTATCTGGTCCTTTGTTGCTGTTGCTATCGTCGTTTGCTTTTTTTCTTCCAGTTTTATTGAGATATAATTGACATACAACACTGTGTAAGTTTAAGGTGTACAGCATAATGATTTGACTTAAATACATCATGAAATGATTATCACAGTAAGTTTAGTGAACATCGTCTCAAATAGATACAAAATTAAATAGAAAAAAATATATTTTCCTTGTGATGAGAAGCCTTAGGATTTACTCCCTTAACAATTTTCATAGATAACATACAGTAATAGTGTTATCTTTAGCATGTTGTACATTACATCTCTAGTACTTATTTATATTATAAATCTTTTGACTGCAGTAACACTCATCTTTTAGTGATACTCTGTTTGTAAATGGGGGAGATAATTTCCGTTCACTTGGTAGTAGGACACGTAGGGAAGGTATGTCAAGTATTTTGCAAATTGTGTACTCTAGCTATGCTAAAGAATGTTTTGGTAAAACTTGAAAATATTTTAGTGGTAGGAACTGCCTAGGGGGATACCTTCTATTATTCACCTGTGGAAAGGTTGAAAGATCCCATAAGGTCTTATTACTCCAAGTGTAGTCTCTGGACCAGCAGCATGGACATCACCTGGGAACTTGGAGCTGCAGGTTCCTAGGCCTCATCCCAGACTATTGAATCAGAGTCTACCTCTTAGTAACATCTGCAGGTGATTTGTATGCACAGTAGAGCTTGAAAAGCACTGAAATAAGGGACTAATTCCAAGAGCTAGCTGAATCAGAGGAGGAATTCCCTTAATACACCAACATGAGCTTTATATTATATCATATATACTGATTCCTGGCATCCACTCCAGACTTTCTAAATTAGTATCTTCAGGAGGTGAGGCCCAGGAACTTACTTTTTAAAAGAAATTAATTAATTAATTAATTTTGGCTGTGCTGGGTCTTCGTTGCTGCATGCGGGCTCTAGTTGCGGTGAGCAGGGGGGCTACTCTTCCTTGCGGTGTGCGGGCTTCTCATTGCGGTGGATTCTCTTGTTGTAGAGCACGGGCTCTAGGTGTATGGGCTTCAGGAGTTGTGGCTCGCGGGCTCTAGAGTGCAGGCTCAGTAGTTGTGGCACACGGGCTTAGTTGTTCCGTGGCATGTGGGGTCTTCCAGGACCAGGGCTCAAACCCTTGTCCCCTGCATTGGCAAGTGGATTCTTAACCACTGTGCCACCAGGGAAGCCCCAGGAACTTACTTTTATTATTTATTTATTTATATTTTTTATGAAGTTTTATTTTATTATTATTATTTTTTGGTCACACTGTGCAGCTTGAGGGATCTTAGTTCCCCAACCAGGGATCGAACCTGTGGCCCCTGCAGTGGAAGCTCAGAGTCCTAACCACTGGACCGCCAGGGAATTCCCTACAGGAACTTACTTTTAAAAGTTCTCCAGGTAATTGGATGTATAGCCAGATTTGGGGATCTCTCATGTGGAGCAAATGTTGTAAATTTTAATTTACAAAAATAAAGTACATTTTCATTTATACAAAGAACAGCAATTGCAGTCTTCTATTCTGAAAGGAATGTCAGAATTAGTGGACTTAGTTGATACAATTTTTGGATCTCATGTCACTTTCTGCATATTTGGAATTAGGAAAAACTAACTTATTTAGAATCCCAGAAGGATAAGGGCATCATCTTTTAATTACTTTCCTGTGAGTAGTATGCAGTTTGTAATGTACGATTTCTCATATCTTTTCTGTAAAGTCTTACTCTTTATTATATAATTAAATAATTTTGTTGAAAAACATCCCAGTGAGCAGTTTAAATGTTTAAATTATTCTTGATTCTTTCCCAACCTTTGTTTATATATATGTGTGTGTATAATATATAAAATTGGTGTGTCTATACTTTTGTTATCAATTTGACATATATTTTCTATTTATTAACATCATTAAAATATGTAAACTATATTTTATTGCATACACACCACCTCTTAATTTTCTCCCCTGAAATTTGGCAGTTCTTTTCTTTCTTAAAATTTTACTTTTGCATGTTTGATTTGAAATTCACAGCTCAAAAAAAGGTTTTTATACCTTTTTCTCTTGATGGCATTTCCACCTATTGTAGATATTTGAGCCTTGTGTAACAATTCTTAAAAGCCTCATATCCATTTATTTAGAATACATGGACTTTAGGGCAGTGCAAAGAACCAGGAGAGACAGATTTTACTGCTGATATTTGACTTTGAGGATGTTAAAAACAAACAAATCCTTTGATGATGTGGGTCAGATTTAGGATTTGGCCATAAACATTTGCATTTCAACAGTTTGTCATATTTCATGGTTTCTATAATTTGATTTTTTAATGCATTATTGGGAAGAACCTGTTGTTCTTTGTAAAGAACTTGTAAATTACTTGGTAATTGCTTGGTAAATTGGTAATTTATTGTGAGTGAGGGCTGTCAGTCATACATTTTATTTAGAAGGCTTTTAGTTCATGATGTTGAAAGACCTGGTCACATGTCACTAAAAGACCTGTTTAGTAACTTTTAGGAGTCAGTCACAAGAGTTTGTAATAGTTTTCTCCTACACTAACAATGTGAAAATCAACAACACCTTGCTTTTACATATGGAAACACAACCAGTTTTTGCTTTACTTCTGCTAGCATGCTTGTCATTTGTTTTCTTGATGGAACTGAGTTTTCATATAACGCTATTTTCCAATTGAAGGAACATCGTAGATATGTAAAATTTTTTGTTATTTGACTGTTTCTAAAATGTATTTGACTGTGCTTGTAATAAGCTTCACTATGGGGTAAATTCTGTGATTGTGTGCTTTTCAAGGTAATTAAACAGGCCTTCTTTAAGTAACATCTAACAACTAGACCTCTAACAAGTCAACTATAGTCTGTGAACTGAACCAAAAATGGCACTGAAAAGAAAGATTAAAAAAAAGACATAGTTGACTGTAGCAAGTTGATGTGTTGAGTGAGCATTCTTATACACTTTGATTATAGTAGTGAATATATTCCAAGCAATGCAGTAGAAGTAACAGTTTAAAGATCTGTACTTCCATGCCTAAAGTATCTTATCAAAATTGTGGAGGAACTTGTTTCTGTTTTATTTTCATTTATCAAATAAAAACACTTTGGGGAGAAGTATATTTTTAGGCAGATGTACATTTAATTGTGAAATTAGAATTAGATAATAATGTGAAAATAGCTGAATTTCCAATAAAGGAAAAAGTAATTAAAAATATATGCTAGAATTTCTGTTTCTGAATAAATATTGTTGTCTAAAGTATTCACTCTGGGATATTTTTTCTCTTAAAATATTTTTGTTATGACCCTCTTGGAAGTGATTCCAGATTCTGTTAGAGCTACACAAGAAAATGCTTCATTACATATAAGCACACCCTAAATAGTGTTATTCAGTTTTAATTTCCCACTGTCTTCATCAGACCCAGCCCTCAAAGTGCAATACTGTCATAGGCAAAGAATGATTACATCGAAGGAAGGAGGGATAAAACTTGCTTAACTATGTATGTTCTAGTTGCTTTGTTTAAAAGCTAGTCACATAACTTTATTAAGTATAAACCAAAGACAGATGTTTTCATAAAATGACAAAGGGTGAGAGTGGCAGGAGACAGACTTGGTCTGGGAAATACCATTAATTTCCCCAGTTAGTTCAATGAATTAGTTTTGAGCTAACTAACTGCTTGATAGATAACAAATTGATACATCTAGTTGGATGAATGAATAATTGCACCCCAAAGATGTTCATGTCCTAATCCCTGGAACCTATAAATATGTTACATAACATTGCAAAATGGATTTTGCAGCTACAATTAAACTAAAGATCTTGTGATAGGTAGATTATCCTGGATTATCTGGGTGGGCCCAGTGTAATCACAAGGATCCTTTAAAAAAAAAAATTCATTTATTTATTTGGCTGCGTTGGGGCTTAGTTGCGGCACGCGGGATCTTTCGTTGCGCTGCGCGGGCTTCTTTCTAGTTGTGATGTGCGGGTTTTTCTCTCTCTAGGTGTGGCGCATGGGCTCCAGGGTGTGCGGGCTCTGTAGTTTGTGGCGCGCAGGCTCCAGGGTGTGTGGGCTCTGTAGTTTGTGGCACACGGGCTCTCTCGTTGACGTGTGCAGGCTCAGTAGTTGTGCTGCACAGGCTTAGTTGTCCTGCAGCATGTGGGAACATCTTAGTTCCCCGACCAGGGATCGAACCCACGTCCCTTGCTTTGGAAGGTGGATTCTTTACCACTGGACCACCAGGGAAGTCCCACAAGGGTCCTTTTGAGAGGAAGGATGGCCATTAGTCAGAAGGAAATCTGACAATGGAAGCTGAGGTTGCAGTGATAGGAATGTGGGCAACCTCTAAAAGCTGGGAAAGGCAAGGAAACAGATTCTTCCCTAGAGCGTACAGAAGGAACACAGCCTTGCCAACACCTTGATTTTAGTTGAGAGAGACTCATTTGGATTTTTTTTTTTTTTCGGTACGCGGGCCTCTCACTGTTGTGGCCTCTCCTGTTGCGGAGCACAGGCTCCGGACGCGCAGGCTCAGCGGCCATGGCTCTCGGGCCTAGCCGCTCCGCGGCATGTGGCATCTTCCTGGACCGGGGCACGAACCCGTGTCCCCTGCATCGGCAGGTGGACTCTCAACCACTGCGCCACCAGGGAAGCCCTCATTTGGATTTTTGATCTCTACAATTGGAAGATAATAAATTTGTGTTGTTTTAAGCCACTAAATTTGTGGTAATTTGTTATAGCAGCAATAGGAAATGAATACAGTACACATAGCTATGATTCATTCATTTGTTCATTCATTCAACAAATAAATATTCAGTACCTACAGTGTACCAGAACTGTGCTGCTAGGGACGTAATGGGGATAAAAATCAGACACAGGCACCATTTTCATAAAGCTTACAGTAGAGGGAGTTTATAGTCAGTAAGAAGAAGGCTTGGAGATCGGAATTAGTGAAAAGATGAAAGGGCTGTTAAATATAGATTTGTTTGAAAGAAATGGTAGGGTTGTGAATAGCAAGCAACATGGATACTACTCCTTTACTACTTAGTTTTCTTTTTTATTTAGAGATAACTTGCTACTAACAGAATAGCAAAGATACTACAGAAGTTCTGGTATGTTCTTCACTCAGTTCTCCCTTATGCTAATATTGTTTTTACAGCTTTATTGGAGTATAATTGCTTCACAATGGTGTTAGTTTCTGCTTTATAACAAAGTGAATCAGTTATACATATACATCTGATCCCATATCCCTTCCCTCTTGTGTCTCCCTCCCTCCCACCCTCCCTATCCCACCCCTCCAGGCGGTCACAAAGCACCGAGCTGATCTCCCTGTGCTCTGCGGCTGCTTCAGACTAGCTATCTACCTTATGTTTGGTAGCGTATATATGTCCATGCCTCTCTTTTGCTTTGTCACAGCTTACCCTTCCCCCTCCCCATATCCTCAAGTCCATTCTCAAGTAGGTCTGTGTCTTTATTCCTGTCTTACCCTTGGGTTCTTCATGACATTTTTATTTCTTAAATTCCATATACAGGTGTTAGCATACGGTATTTGTCTTTCTCTTTCTGACTTACTTCACTCTGTATGACAGACTCTAGGTCTATCCACCTCATTACAAATAGCTCAATTTCGTTTCTCTTTATGGCTGAGTAATATTCCATTGTATATATGTGCCACATCTTCTTTATCCATTCATCCGTTGATGGACACTTAGGTTGTTTCCATCTCTGGGCTATTGTGAGTAGAGCCGCAATGGACATTTTGGTACATGTCTCTTTTTGAATTATGGTTTTCTCAGGGTATATGCCTAGTAGTGGGATTGCTGGGTCATATGGTAGTTCTATTTTTAGTTTTTTAAGGAACCTCCATACTGTTCTCCATAGTGGCTGTACCAATTCACATTCCCACCAGCAGTGCAAGAGTGTTCCCTTTTCTCCACACCCTCTCCAGCATTTATTGTTTCTAGAGTTTTTGATGGTGGCCATTCTGACCAGTGTGAGATGATACAGCATTGTAGTTTTGATTTGCATTTCTCTAATGATTAATGATGTTGAGCATTCTTTCATGTGTTTGTGGGAAGTCTGTATATCTTCTTTGGAGAAATGTCTATTTAGGTCTTCTGCCCATTTTTGGATTGGGCTGTTTGTTTTTTTGCTATTGAGCTGCATGAGCTGCTTATAAATTTTGGAGATTAATCCTTTGTCAGTTGCTTCATTTGCAAATATTTTCTCCCATTCTGAGGGTTGTCTTTTGGTCTTGTTTATGGTTTCCTTTGCTGTGCAAAAGCTTTGAAGTTTCATTAGGTCCCATTTGTTTATTTTTGTTTTTATTTCCATTTCTCTAGGAGGTGGGTCCAAAAGGATCTTGCTGTGATTTATGTCATAGTGTTCTGCCTAGGTTTACTCTAAGAGTTTGATAGTATCTGGCCTTACATTTAGGTCTTTTATCCATTTTGAGCTTATTTTTGTGTATGGCGTTAGGGAGTGATCTAATCTCATACTTTTACATGTCCCTGTCCAGTTTTCCCAGCACCACTTACTGAAAAGGCTGTCCTTTCTCCACTGGACATTCCTGCCTCCTTTATCAAAGATAAGGTGACGATATGTGCGTGGGTTTATCTCTGGGCTTTCTATCCTGTTCCATTGATCTGTCTTTCTATTTTTGTGCCAGTACCATACTGTCTTGATTACTGTAGCTTTGTAGTATAGTCTGAAGTCAGGGAGCCTGATTCCTCCAGCTCCATTTTTCGTTCTCAAGATTGCTTTGGCTACTCGGGGTCTTTTGTGTTTCCATAAAAATTGTGAAATTTCTTGTTCTAGTTCTGTGAAAAATGCCAGTGGTAGTTTGATAGGGATTGCATTGAATCTGTAGATTGCTTTGGGTAGTAGAGTCATTTTCACAATGTTGATTCTTCCAATCCAAGAACATGGTATATCTCTCCATCTATTTGTATCATCTTTAATTTCTTTCATTAGTGTCTTATAATTTTCTGCATACAGGTCTTTTGTCTCCTTAGGTAGGTTTATTCCTAGATATTTTATTCTTTTTGTTGCAGTGGTAAATGGGAGTGTTTTCTTGATTTCACTTTCAGATTTTTCATCATTAGTATATAGGAATGCCAGAGATTTCTGTGCATTAATTTTGTATCCTGCTACTTTACCAAATTCATTGATTAGCTCTAGTAGTTTTCTGGTAGCATCTTTAGGATTCTCTATGTATAGTATCATGTCATCTGCAAACAGTGACAACTTTACTTCTTCTTTTCCGATTTGGATTCTTTTATTTCCTTTTCTTCTCTGATTGTTGTGGCTAGAACTTCCAAAACTATGTTGAATAGGAGTGGTGAGAGTGGGCAATCTTGTCTTGTTCCTGATCTTAGTGGAAATGCTTTCAGTTTTTCACCATTGAGGACAATGTTGGCTGTGGGTTTGTCATATATGGCCTTTATTCTGTTGAGGAAAGTTCCCTCTATGCCTACTTTCTGCAGGGTTTTTATCATAAATGGGTGTTGAATTTTGTCAAAAGCTTTCTCTGCATCTATTGAGATGATCATATGGTTTTTCTCCTTCAACTTGTTCATATGGTGTATCACGTTGATTGATTTGCATATATTGAAGAATCCTTGCATTCCTGGAATAAACCCCACTTGATCATGGTGTATGATCCTTTTAATGTGCTGTTGGATTCTGCTTGCTAGTATTTTGTTGAGGATTTTTGCATCTATGTTCATCAGTGATCTTGGCCTGTAGTTTTGTTTCTTTGTGACATCCTTGTCTGGTTTTGGTATCAAGGTGATGGTGGACTTGTGGAATCAGTTTGGGAGTGTTCCTCCCTCTGCTATATTTTGGAAGAGTTTGAGAAGGATAGGTGTTAGCTGTTCTCTAAATGTTTGATAGAATTCGCCTGTGAAGCCATCTGGTCCTGGGCTTTTGTTTGTTGGAAGATTTTTAATCACAGTTTCAATTTCAATGCTTGTGATTGGTCTGTTCATATTTTCTATTTCTCTCTGATTCAGTCTTGGCAGGTTGTGCATTTCTAAGAATTTGTCCATTTCTTCCAGGTTGTCCATTTTATTGGCATAGAGTTGCTTGTAGTGATCCCTCATGGCCTTTTGTATTTCTGCAGTGTCATTTGTTACTTCTCCTTTTGCATTTCTAATTCTATTGATTTGAGTCTTCTCCCTTTTTTTCTTGATGAGTCTGGCTAATGGTTTATCAATTTTGTTTATCTTCTCAAAGAACCAGCTTTTAGTTTTATTGATCTTTGCTATCGTTTCCTTCATTTCTTTTTCATTTATTTCTGATATGATTTTTATGATTTCTTTCCTTCCGCTAAATTTGGGTTTTTTTTGTTCTTCTTTCTCTAATTGCTTTAGGTGCAAGGTCAGGTTGTTTATTCGAGATGTTTCCTGTTTCTTAAGGTGGGATTGTACTGCTATAAACTTCCCTCTTAGAACTGCTTTTGCTGCATCCCATAGGTTTTGGTTCGTCGTGTCTCCATTGTCATTTGTTTCTAGGTATTTTTTTATTTCCTCTTTGATTTCTTCAGTGATCTCCTGGTTGTTTAATAATGCATTGTTTAGCCTCCATGTGTCTGTATTTTTTACAGATCTTTTCCTGTAATTGATATCTAGTCTCATAGCGTTGTGGTTGGAAAAGATACTTGATACAATTTCATTTTCTAATATATACCATGGCTTGATTTGTGACCGAAGATATGATCTATCCTGGAGAATGTTCCATGAGCACTTGAGAAAAATGTGTATTCTGTTGTTTTTGGATGGAATGTCGTATAAATATCAATTAAGTCCATCTTGTTTAATGTATCATTTAAAGCTTGTGTTTCCTTATTGATTTTCATTTTGGATGATCTGTCCATTAGTGAAAGTGGGGTGTTAAAGTCCCCTACTATGAATGTGTTACTGTCGATTTCTCCTTTTATGGCTGTTAGTATTTGCCTTATGCATTGAGGTGCTCCTATGTTGGGTACATAAATATTTACAATTGTTATATCTTCTTCTTGGATCGATCCCTTGATCATTATGTAGTGTCCTTCTTTGTCTCTTTTAATAGTCTTTATTTTAAAGTCTGTTTTGTCTGATATGAGAAATGCTACTCCAGCTTTCTTTTGGTTTGCATTTGCATGGAATATCTTCTTCCATCCCCTTAGTTTCAGTCTGTATGTGTCTCTAGGTCTGAAGTGGGTCTCTTGTAGACAGCATATATATATATATATATATATGGGTCTTGTATTTGTATCCATTCAGCTAATCTGTGTCTTTTGGTGGGAGCATTTGGTCCATTTACATTTAAGGTAATTATTGATATGTATGTTCCTATTCCCATTTTCTTAATTGTTTTGGGTTCGTAATTGTAGGTATTTTCCTCCTGTTGTGTTTCTTGCCTAGAGAAGTTCCTTTAGCATTTGTTGTAAAGCTGGTTTGGTGGTGCTGAACTCTCTCAGCTTTTGCTTGTCTGTAAAGGTTTTAATTTCTCCATCAAATCTGAATGAGATCCTTGCTGGGTAGAGTAATCTTGGTTGCAGGTTTTTCTCCTTCATCACTTTAAATATGTCCTGCCACTCCCTTCTGGCCTGTAGAGTTTCTGCTGAAAGATCAGCTGTTAACCTGATGGGGATTCCCTTGTGTGTTATTTGTTGTTTTTCCCTTGCTGCTTTTAATATGTTTTCTTTGTGTTTAATTTTTGACAGTTTGATTAATATGTGTCTTGGCGTATTTCTCCTTGGATTTATTCTGTATGGGACTCTCTGTGCCTCCTGGACTTGATTAACTGTTTCCTTTCCCATATTAGGGAAGTTTTCAACTATAATCTCTTCAAATATTTTCTCAGTCCCTTTCTTTTTCTCTTCCTCTTCTGGAACCCCTATAATTCAAATGTTGGTGTGTTTAATGTTGTCCCAGAGGTCTCTGAGACTGTCCTCAGTTCTTTTCATTCTTTTTTCTTTACTCTGCTCTGCACTCGTTATTTCCACTATTTTATCTTCCACGTCACTTATCCGTTCTTCTGCCTCAGTTATTCTGCTATTGATCCCACCTAGAGTATTTTTGTTGTTGTTGTTGTTGTTGTACGCGGGCCTCTCACTGTTGTGGCGTCTCCCGTTGCGGAGCATACGCTCTGGATGCGCAGGCTCAGCAGCCATGGCTCACGGGCCCAGCCACTCCGCGGCATGTGTTATCTTCCCAGACTGGCGCACGAACCTGTGTCCTCTGCATCGGCAGGTGGACTCTCAACCACTGCACCACCAGGGAAGCCCTAGAGTATTTTTAATTTCATTTATTGTGTTGCTCATCGTTGCTTGATTCATCTTTAGTTCTTCTAGGTCCTTGTTAACTATTTCTTGCATTTTTTCTATTCTATTTCCAAGATTTTGGATCATCTTTACTATCATTATTCTGAACTCTTTTTCAGGTAGACTGCCTATTTCCTTTTCATTTGTTAGGTCTGGTGGGTTTTTATCTTGCTCCTTCACCTGCTGTGTGTTTTTCTGTCTTCTCATTTTGCTTATCTTACTGTGTTTGGGGTCTCCTTTTTGCAGGCTGCAGGTTCGTAGTTCCTATTGTTTTTGTTGTCTGTCCCCAGTGGCTAAGTTTGTTTCAGTGGGTTGTGTAGGTTTCCTGTTGGATGGGACTGGTGCCTGTGTTCTGGTGGATGAGGCTTGATCTTGTCTTTCTGGTGGACATGTCCACGTCTCGTGGTGTGTTTTGGGGTGTCTGTGGCCTTATGATGTTTTTAGGCAGCCTCTCTGCTAATGGGTGCGGTTGTGTTCCTGTCTTGCCAGTTGTTTGGCATAGGGTGTCCAGCACTGTAGCTTGCTGGTCGTTGAGTGAAGCTGGGTGCTGGTGTTGAGATGGAGATCTCTGGGAGATTTTTGCTGTTTGATATTATGTGGAGCTGGGAGGTCTCTTGTGGACCAGTGTCCTGAAGTTGGCTTTCCCACCTCAGAGGCACAGCAGTGACTCCTGGCTGCAGCAGCAAGAGCCTTTCATCCACACCGCTCAGAATAAAAAGGATAAAAAGTAGAAAGAAAGAATTAATAGAAGAAAAAGAAAGAAAGAAAGAAAGAAGCGAGGGAGGGAGGAAGGAGGGCAGGAAGGAGGGAAGGAAGGAAAAAAGAAAGAAAGAAGATAAAGTAAAATAAAGTATGATAAAATATAATAAAGTTATTAAAATAAAAAATAATTATTAGGAAACAAAAAAAGAGACGGATAGAACCCTGGGACAAATGGTTGAAGCAAAGCTATACAGACAAAATCTCACACAGAAGCATACACATACACACTCTCAAAAAGAAGAAAAGGGGAAAAAATCATAAATCTTGCTCTCAAAGTCCACCTCCTCAATTTGGGATGATTCGTTGTCTATTCGTGTATTCCACAGATGCAGGGTACATCAAGTTGATTGTGGAGCTTTAATCCGCTGCTTCTGAGGCTGCTGGGAGAGATTTCCCTTTCTCTTCTTTGTTCTCACATCTCCCAGGGCTCAGCTTTGGATTTGGCCCCGCCTCTGCGTGAAGGTCGCCGTAGTGCATCTGTTCTTCACTCAGGCAGGACGGGGTTAAAGGAGTAGCCACTTCGGGGACTCTGGCTCACTCAGGCCGGGGGGAGTGAGGGGTACAGAGTGCGGTGTGAGCCTGCGGTGGCAGAGGCTGGCGTGACGTTGCACCAGCCTGAGGCGCGCCGTGCGCTCTCCCGGGGAAGCCGTCCCCGGATCCCGGGACCCCGGCAGTGGCGGACTGCACAGGCTCCCCAGAAGGGGGGCGTGGACAGTGACCTGCGCTTGCAAACAGGCCTCTTGGGTGCAGCAGCAGCAGCCTCAGCGTCCCACGCCAGTCTCTGCGGTCCACGTTTTTAGCTGCGGTTCGCGCCCATCTCTGGATCTCCTTTAAGCAACGCTCTTAATCCCTCTCCTCGCGCACCAGGAAACAAAGAGGGAAGAAAAAGTCTCTTGCCTCTTTGGCAAGTCCAGACTTTTTCCCGGACTGCCTCCCGGCTAGCCGTGGTGCACTAACCCCCTGAATGCTGTGTTCACAACCGCCAACCCCATTCCTCTCCCTGCACTCCATCGGAAGCCCGAGCCTCAGCTCCCAGCCCCGCCCGCCCCGGTGGGTGAGCAGACAAGCCTCTCGGGCTGGTGAGTGCTGGTCGGCACCGGTCCTCTGTGCGGGAATCTCTCCGATTTGCCCTCTGCACCCCTGTTGCTGTGCTCTCCTCCGCTACTCTGAAGCTTTCCCCCTCCGCCACCCGCAGTCTCCGCCCGTGAAGGGGCTTCCTAGTGTGTGGAAACGTTTCCTCCTTCACGGCTCCCTGCCACTGTTGCAGGTCCCATCCCTATCGTTTTGTCTCTGTTTATTCTTTTTTTCTTTTACCGTACCCAGGTACGTGGGGAGTTTCTTGCCTTTTGGGAGGTCTGAGGTCTTCTGCCAGCGCTCAGTGGGTGTTCTGTAGGAGTTGTTCCACGTGTAGATGTATTTCTGGTGTATCTCTGGGGAAGAAGGTGATCTGTGCGTCTTACTCTTCCGCCATCTTCCCCGGAAGTCTATGCTAATATTTTAATCAGAGAACATTTATCAAAACTTAAGAAATTGGTATTAGTACATTACTATTAACTAAAGTAGAGAACTTGTTTGGATTTCACCAGTTTTCCTACTGGTGTTCTTTTTTCAATGGTATGATCCAGTTCAGGATCCCACATTGCATGTAGTTATATCCCTTTAGTCTTTTCCAATCTGTGACAGTTCTTCAATCTTTGTTTTTCATGATCTTGAACTTTTTTTCTTTTTTTTCATGATCTTGAACTTTTAATGAGTACTGCTCAGTTAGTTTGTAGAGTGTTCCCTAATTTGGGTTTGTCTTATGTTTTCACATGATTAGATTTAGGCTATGAATTTTGACAAAAATACCATAGAAATGATGTACCCTTCTCAGTGCATCATAGCAGGGGGTACATGATGTCGATATGGATTACTGGTTATGATAACCTTCATCATTTGGTTAGGGTGGTGTCTGATAGGTATTCTTTATTGTAAATTAATATTTTCCCTTTGTAGATTAATAAATATCTTGGGAATAGATACTTTGAGACTATGCAAATATCCATTTCTCCTCAAACTTTCCCTTATTATTTTTGTATCCATTGGTTTATTTTTCCTGTAATAAGTATTACTCTGGTGTTCTAATGATTATTTCCTATTTCCCACATTCCTTCTACATTTATTAATTGGAGTTACCTCTTAGTTTTATGTGGTCTCTTAAGTATGTCTGTTAAGTTTCTGAAAACCCAACAATCGGGGAAATTTGTCTTTGAGCAACTTTAGTATACCTTAAGTTATTAATAATGGTGTCATACACTTTTGCATTTATCAAAATTAATATTAATTGAGTACTTATGCAGGTACTTAATTTGAATATTTTATTTAATCTTGCAATATTTATATGAGGTAGGGATGATTAGTTTTCAGGTGGTAGAAGTGAGGTTTAGATACATTAAGTAACTTTCCCAAAGGGGTAGAGTAAGGATTTATAGTCCATCAATTGTATATTTAAAACACTTACATCGATGATTTAAGAATTTCCTCCTCATTACTTATTTGAGCAGATCACTCTTTCATGTTTTTAACAATTTTACAACAAATGATTTCTTAAATGGACACTGTTTAAAATAAGATTCTTTTTTTTCCCCCAAATGAGTTAGAACTTAATTTTGGGCTTCAGGACCAGCGTCAGAGACTCTAGTCTGAGAAATCATCATTCCTGTAAAATAAGGTTCTTAACATTGAACTAACTGCTGAAGCTCAAAGGGTACTAGTTAATGGTGTCATTTAAGGACACTCTCTGGCTTGGGGGCTCTGAGGAACAGTTTCATGGTTGGGTTGCCATGGTTCAATGTCTGGCCTTCACTGTTTGTCAGTGTCCAGAGGTGGTTGGACACGTTGGGGAGACTGACTTGTTCTTACTCAAATGCCTAGGTTTAGGACAGAAATTTATTAATTTAGAATGAATTAATGAATTAATTTTATCTGATATAGTTGTTAGGTCATATGGCCTAATTGGTCTGTAGGTTAGATACATGGGAAGCTAAATTATAATCAGAAGCTGGCTTAGTAAGTACAGAGTCAGAACAAAGGTACTAGATGTTCCTGTGTGTCCTGCTAAAATAGTATACTGACTGAATGAACTGGGTGCTCAGGTCCTAACTGGATGAGGACATCCTCTTTGTTCAACAGTACTGGAAGACAAGTGAACCTGGTTATGTCTGTGGTTCATCCCCCTTTCCATATGTTATCTTTATCACCATCGATGAGCACTTTTCTTTAGGTATTAATACATACCCTTGCTGTCTAAAAGCTTTAACATGCTCATATGGCCAAACTGTGATTATTATATGCTGATTTCTTGATTAATACTTTGATGTTACCATTTACAAATTATAACTACCCTAGTGTGTGCTTATTTCATTTAGTTTTACACATATCTCTCCATGGACAGTGGTTTGTGAATGAGGTATCTGAGGTCATTACTGTGAATATTGTTTCTGAGAGGCAGAGCTTTGAACTAGGAAGTACTTGGGATTCATATTACAGCAGACCTAAGTTCCAGTTTGCCTGTGCCAGTTTGGTACCTTGGGCAAGCTAAGCAGTTTAGCATTTTGGAGCTTTACTTTTTCACTTTTTTAAAAAAGAAAAATATAATAAATATTTCTGATATCCAAAAAAAGAATAAAGAATAACATAATGGAAATTGTGTACCTACTGTTCAGCTTGAGAAATAAAACGTTGAGAATTAGAGATAATGCTTATAAAGCACATGGTACATGTTTGAGTATTCAATGTTAGTGATAAAATACTGAGTAACCTCATATTTATCCAGAATATTCATTGATATTTAAGAACCATTTTGAAGCCTTCATAGCATTCATCTTTATTTGAACAAGTTATTTTATAATACAGCTTTTATAACAATGTTGATGATTTTTTCCTTTTTTCACATTTGCAGAAACAGATCCACATAGCCTCTGACCTGGTTCTGTAGTTCATTGTTGGTGTTTGCATTAAGAGACATAGCTGATGACACCATAGTTTACCTTTTAGAAACTAAATGCTTCTTATCTTGAATAAATACATATGCAGGTTAGTCATGTTGGTATTGTGCCTTCTCTCAGGAAAGGTTTTGCATACATTTTTAGCATTCCGTATATTATAATAGATTAAGTGTTTAGTTAACATGAGGACAGTATTTCTTTTTAAAGAAGTGTGGAGTAGTCAAAATCTGTTTGGTAAATTTGTATTTGACCTCTATTATATTTATCAGCCATATAAATTAATATTTGTAACACTGAAAAATTGATATTTGATACCATTTTTTGGTGACCTTACTACTGGAGACAGTAGATTTAGGGATCATTTTTGTAGACTGTAATTTTCCGACTCTGTCAGCTCCATTAGCTGTCACTGCTCTCTAGTTTGCCTTTTGTGGTTCATCACTCCTTTCTTGAGTACGGACTCTACTCATTGGCGACGTGTGAAAATAACCTTATCAAAGTGGTTATCATTAATACAATAGAGTGTGTGTGTGTGTGTGTGTGTCTGTGTGTCAATCTGTCTGTGTTTAAAGAAGGATTACTATAGTAGCTGAAAACTTTCCTCTGATTTTGGTGCTAGTTTGACACCAAAGAGAGGTTTACTTTCCTCTCACTGAATTAGAAGTGGACCTTTGAAGATCTTGGCCATACTTTTTTAGTGGACTTTACCTCCAGCATTATGTCTGGGACAGCAGTTGTAATTTTGTAAAGCTGTTTACTCTTAATGCTGACTACTTTTGATCCATAGGATCAAAAGATAAAGTGGAGTAATTTAGTTTGGTACATGAAAGACTTGTGTTCTGCTAATTTAATCAGAATGCATCAAAATTTATTCATAATTATTCAGAGTAGATCTGCTGATCTATCATGAGAGGATGACTCGTAGCTAATTACAGGGACATTTAGGATTTATTAGTCATTTTAGGTTAGCTAGAAAAGCATAAACACTTTACCTGTTTCCAGCTCTCTTCTAAGTTTGTTGTTCCTTGCTTTTGTTCTTTGAGTTCCTTAACTCTTTTTTTTTAGGCTTTAAAAAAAATTGAGATACATATTGCAATATGATCACTATAGTAATGTTAGTTAACACCTTTATCATGCATGTCACATATTTATCATTTCATTTTTGTGTTGAGAACAACCAAGATTTAGTCTATTAGGAACTTTGAAGTTTACCATACAGTATTGTTGACTATAATCACTATGCTGTATATTAGATCTCTAGAACTTATTTCTCTACTAGTTGTAAGTTTGTACCCTGAAATAACATTCCCCTACCCCTCAGCCCCTGGTAACTACTATTCTACTCTGATTTTACAAGTTCAGATTTTTAGACTCCACATATAAATGTATGATATTTGTAATTTGAAGGGATATTTGCATACCCATGTTCATTGCAGCATTCACAATAGCCAAGATATGGCAACAACCTAAGTGTCTGTCAACAGAAGAATGGGTAAAGTAGATGTGATGTGTATATGTATACAATGGAATATTATTCAGCCATGAGAAAGAAGGAAATCCTGCCATTTGTGACAACATAGAAAGACCTTTAAGGCATTGTGTTCAGTGAGATGTCAGAGAAAGACAAATACTATAAGTTCCTTAACTCTTTTTTAAAATAAATTTTTATTGTGACAAAATGTACATAACATAAAATTTACCATTTTAACCATTTTAAGTGTACAATTCAGTGGCATTAAGTACGTTCACCCTCACTACCACCCATTTCCAGAACTTCTTCATCATCCCAAACTGAAACTCTGTACCCATTAAGCAATAACTCAGGTGTCCATCGACAGATGAATGGATAAAGATGTGGCACATATATACAATGGAATATTACTCAGCCATCAAAAGAAACGAAATTGAGTTATTTGTAGTGAGGTGGATGGACCTAGAGTCTGTCATACAGACTGAAATAAGTCAGAAACTTACTAACACATATATATGGAATCTAAAAACAAAAAAAAGGTTCTGGGGCTTCCCTGGTGGCGCAGTGGTTGAGAGTCCACCTGCCGATGCGGGGGACACAGGTCCAGGAAGATCCCACATGCCGCGGAGCGGCTAGGCCCGTGAGCCATGGCCGCTGAGCCTGCGCGTCCGGAGCCTGTGCTCCGCAACGGGAGAGGCCACAACAGTGAGAGGCCTGCGTACCACAAAAAAAAAAAAGGTTCTGATGAACTTAGGGGCAGGACAGGAATAAAGATGCAGATGTAGAGAATGGACTTGAGGACACGGAGAGGGGGAAGGGTAAGCTAGGACGAAGTAAGAGAGTAGCACTGACATATATACACTACCAAATGTAAAATAGATAGCTAGTGGGAAGCAGCTGCATAGCACAGGGAGATCAGCTCGGTGCTTTGTGACCACCTAGAGGGGTGGGATAGGGAGGGTGGGAGGGAGACACAAAAGGAAGGGGATATGGGGATATATGTATGTGTATAGCTGATTCACTTTGTTATACAGCAGAAACTAACACAACATTGTAAAGCAATTGTACTCCAATGAATATTAAAAAAAATAATTAACAACTCCCTATTCCCCACTCTTCCCATCCCCTGGTAACCACTATTCTACTTTCTGTATCTATGAATTTGTCTATTCTAGGTATCTCATATAAGTGGAATCATGCAATATTTGTTCTTTTGTGTCTGGGTTATCTCACTTAGCATAATGTTTTCAAGATTCATCCATGCTGTAGCATGTATAAGAATTTCATTCCTTTTTAAGACTGAACTTGTATGTATATACCACACATGTTTTATCCATTCATCCATTGATGGACATTTGTATTGTGTCCATCTTTTGGCTATTATGAATAACACTGCTATGATATTAGTGTACGAATATCTGCTCAAGTCCCTGCTTTCAATTCTTTTTGGTATATACCTAGAAAGTGGGATTGCTGGATCATATTTCAGTTTTTTAGGAACTGCCATACTGTTTTCCATAGCGTTCATTTTACATTCCCGCCAGCAATGAACAAGGGTTCTATTTACTCCACATGTTTGCCAGTATTTGTTATTTTCTCTGTGTGTGTGTGTGTGTGTGTGTGTGTGTGTGTGTTTAATAGCCATCCTAATGGTGTGAAGTGGCATCTCATTCTGGATTTGATTTGCATTTCTCCAATGACTAGAGATGTTGAGCCTCTTTTTGTGTGCTTATTCACCATTTGTATTTCTGTTTTGGAAAAATGTCCATTCAAGTCCTTTGCCAATTTTTGAATTGGGCTGTTATTGTTGTTGCTGTTGTTGAGTGACAGGAGTTCTTTTATATATTCTGAGTATTAATCCCTTATTAGATATAGAGTTGCAAATATTTTCTCCCATTCTGTAGATTGCCTTTTCACTGTCTTATAGTGCCTTTAATGTACAAGTTTTTAATTTTGATTAAGTTTAGTTTATATATTTTATCTTTTGTTGCCTGTGTGCTTTCACTTAAAAATTCATTGCTAAACCCAGTATCATGAAGATTTTTCCCCTGTGTTTTCTTATAAAAGTTTTATAATTTTACCTCTTATGTTTATTAGGTCTTTGATGCATTTTGAGTTAATTTTTATATATGGTGTAAGGTAAGGGTAACCACTATTCTGCTCTCGGTTTTTACAAGTTCTTCATTCTTTTGCACATGGATACTCAGTTTCTCCAACCTTTTGTGAAGAGACAATCCTTTCTCCATTGAATGATCTTGACACCCTTGTCGAAAATCATCTATTTGACTATTTATATGAGGGATTATTTCTAGCTCTATAGTCTATTCCATTGATCTTTATGCCAGTATCACAGTGTTTTGATTACTATAGCTTTGTAGTAAGTTTTGAAGTCCAGAACTCCAACTTCCTTCTTTTTTCAAGATTGTTTTGGGGGCTCCCCTGGTGGCTCAGTGGTTGAGAGTCCGCCTGCCAATGCAGGGGACACAGATTTGTGCCCCGGTCCGGGAAGATCCCACATGCCGCGGAGCGGCTGGGCCCGTGAGCCATGGCCGCTGGGCCTGCGCGTCCGGAGCCTGTGCTCCGCAGCGGGAGAGACCACAACAGTGAGGGACCCGCGTACCGCAAACAAACAAACAAACAAACAAACAAAAAATAAATAAATAAAGCACTCACTTGAGTGGTGTTAGAAATGTGCAAGAGAATTTCTAGACTTTAATTTGGAACTTGATCTTCCATTTTAGGACCGGAAATTGACCAAAGCTGAGCAGCAAAGGTTCAAGGAAGAAGCAGAGATGTTAAAGGGTCTCCAACATCCCAATATAGTTCGATTCTATGATTCCTGGGAGTCTATATTAAAAGGAAAGAAATGTATTGTATTAGTGACTGAACTTATGACATCAGGAACCTTAAAGACGTAAGTTGACCCTGAAAGTGCCAATGGAGTTTTATTTGGAAATAATTTTCAGGAGTCGCAAAAGTTGTTTGTAAAGTAACACTACTTGATTAAAGAATTTGTAGAATCTGAATCTAGTGACTATGTTTCAGGGCAGGTTAAAAAATTTGGATGTTAATGAAGTTTGTTAGAAAATACAATGTTGAGAAATTAATATTTGTGGGATATCATAGAATTTTAGAATTAGAAATCATTATGGAGATAATATAATGTCATTTTGTAGAAGATGATGAAAGGTTGGGGACGTGGCCAGATTCACATATCTAGTGAGCAGTACTATGTAATTATAGTCTATCGCTTTGTTTCTGACTACAGTATTTCATTTGATGGTATAACCACTTATTTGTGATTATTAAATGTGCGATGTACTTTTTCTGTTTCCTAGCATCTTTGCACTAAAATTTTACATAGTTAAACCCTCTGATAACTCTATTTAAGCAGTTATTAGGAAGTAGAGAGGACTTTGTTTTTAAAATTTTGATGCCATTCCACAAAAGGTCACTCTGATTGGAATGATTCATGTTTTGAATTAAAAATGCTAAACTTAGTAGGATGTCTTCTCTAAGAATGAGGCTTTAGATTTAATAATTTTTTGTCATAACAGACAATAGAAGATAACTCAGTGATGGCAATCATAATATATACAGTATCAGCTAGCTTACATGATTTACCCTAATGTGCTCATACAGTAAGCTAGGTATGTTTGTTTACATGTGGTTTTTGTTTCTTTGTGTAGGTACTTAAAACGATTTAAAGTCATGAAACCAAAGGTCTTAAGGAGCTGGTGCAGGCAAATTTTAAAGGGGTTGCAGTTCTTGCACACTAGGACTCCTCCTATTATTCACCGGGATCTGAAGTGTGACAATATTTTCATCACGGGACCCACTGGATCTGTGAAGATTGGTGATCTAGGACTAGCCACCTTAATGCGCACATCATTTGCTAAAAGTGTCATTGGTGATTAACATTTTATAGTTTGTTGGTTGCGTAAAGACAGATTTTTTAAATTGTATGTCTAGAACGGGGATCAGCAAACCACAGCCTATGGGCCAAATTTGGCTTCACTGCCTAGTTTTGTAAATAAAGTTTTGTTGGAACACAGCCACACCCACTCATTTACATATTGTCTATGGTTGCTTTTTCACTACAGTGTCAGAGTTAATTAGTTGTGATAGAGCCCATGTGGATTACAAAGCCTGAAATATTTACTGTTTGGCCCTTTACAGAGAAATTTGCTGGCCCCTGGTCTAGAATGTGAATTTGCTTAGAAATATCTATTATATATTGACTGATTTTAGAGACATCCCAGTGTATTTCTTTTGTGATGTATTTAATATTATTGAAAGGTTCTGAGGACTTAAGAAAGAGCATTTACTACTTCAGAAAAATGTAAATAACTAAAAACTAGGATAGAAATAAAAACAGATTTTGGTAATCATTACCTAATTTTGAACATTGCAAATTGTACTTCATCAGTATGGAAAGCTAAAGAAATTAAGTTAAGGAAACTATATGTGTATATATATGTATATTATATGTATAAATATATATATATATATGTATAAATAAATAAATAAATAAATATATATATATATATATGCTTTTAGGGAGCAGAACTTAACTCAGGTAATCCTTATGGCAAAGGGAATGTTATCTTGGTGGATACATTTTTTTTTTTTGGTCACACTGCGTGGCTTGTGGGATTTTAGTTCCATGACCAGGGACTGAACCCCGGCCCTTGACAGTGAGAGTGCAGAGTCCTAACCACTGGACCGCCAGGGAATTCTCTAGTTTTCTTTCTTTTAAAAAAAATGTGGTTGTGGTATTTTGTAGGCACTCCTGAGTTTATGGCCCCAGAGATGTATGAAGAGCACTACGATGAATCTGTGGACGTCTATGCTTTTGGAATGTGTATGCTAGAAATGGCTACTTCGGAGTACCCTTATTCTGAGTGCCAGAATGCAGCTCAAATATACCGTAAAGTAACTAGTGTAGGTATAACTTTATTCTTTTTACTTCACAAATTGCCACATTTCATGGTAAAGTAAACTTAGAAGTCGACTTAGTCAAACCTAATTTTGGTGTAAAGGAACTATATTCCAATAAAAATTAATTTTAAAAAACCTAATTTGGGGGCTTCCCTGGTAGCTCAGTGGTTAAGAATCTGCCTGCCAATGCAGGGGACACGGGTTTGATCCCTGGCCTGGGAAGATCTCACATGCCACGGAGCAACTAAGCTCGTGCACCACAACTACTGAGCCTGCGCTCTAGACCCCGCGTGCCACAACTACTGAAGCCCATGTGCCTAGAGCCTATGTTCCGCAACAAGAGAAGCCACTGCAATGAGAAGCCCATGCACCGCAATGAAGAGTAGCCCCCGCTCACTGCAACTAGAAGCCCACGCACAGCAACGAAGACCCAACACAACCAAAAATAAAAACAGAAAATCCAAATTAAAACAAACAAACAGAAAACCTAATTTTGGTTTAGTTCTGTATAACAGTGCTAAATTTAACATAATTGTAATGAAACAAGCTTTAGATTTATGCTATATACCTATACTCAAATGGGGTCATATAAAATGCTCTGTATTAGTATCTTTGGGGAAAATGTACAGATATATCATCTATAGCCATTTGTTTGTAAAGAATTTTTAGGTATTTATTAGATGGATCTTATTTTCCAAAGCTACATAATAAAGATTGGCTAAATGGTTTTGAAGATTTCTTCTAGTTCTAGAAGCCTGATTATGAAGTGACATTCAATGGATACAGTATTTGGTTCCCTGCTATGAGTAATTTTTTGCATTAGAAATTACAAGGAATGCAAAGATGAGTAAGAAGTGTTTGCTACCTACAAAGAGCTTACATTTTTAGTAGGGCAATAATATAAACTCACAAATAACTATAAAAATAAGAGGATAGAAGTATAGTAAGGGAGGTAGAAGCAAAGTGTTAAGATTGTTGAAAATAGGTCCTTTCATATCCAGTTAGGTGGCTCAAGGTAGGCCACAAAAGAGATTGTTAGAGTGTTTCAGGTAACATACTAATAGGTACCATTTTAAAATACATAATATATGCCACATGCTTTTATCTTTATATTCCTACAAGATGGCACTGTCTTCAGTTTAGAAATGATGAGACTGAGAATCAGAGGTTGTGACCTGCCCAAGTTCACACAGCTACTAGTAATGGTGGATTTTGACCTCAAGTCTGACTTTAAAGGTTTGTTTAGGGAGACAATAAGAAATCCAGAATTCTATATGACAGATGACCTAGTTTCTCCAACAAATCAATTTCTTGAAAGAAAAAAGGGGAAGGGACTGTTACAGAATACAAGAGACTTAAAGTAGTGATGAGCTGGTAAATGTTTAACAACTGATTCTCTGAAAAAGAAAAAGCACTGATTTCTAGCATTTGCTAATTTCCTTGGTGTAAGTGCTCCCACCATGACTGATTTCAGGTCACCAATGTGACCTCACTTGAATGCAGGGTTAAGAAAGGGTGCAGAGTGGCACTCGTATAGTATTTCCACCATACGGATACAAAAGATGTAAACAACTGCAAGAGCATAAATAATAGTAAAATGTAGTAAAACAATCAAGGAGTTGTGTTTTCAGTATTACCTTGGCTCTTAATATAATTTATTTAATCGTAAGTTTATATAATTTAAATTTTATAAATGAATGTATTTAGCAATCAGCTTGTGCAATTCCTGAAAATGTAATAGTTGGCTCTTGTGAGCTGGTATGAGCCGGTTCCATTGCACCATACATGTAATGTATGGACTTTGTTTGGCTCCTGATTTGAACAGACCAACTTGTAAGAACACCTCATTTAGACAATTTGGAAAATTTGAGTATGGATTGGGTTTTAGATGATATTAAGCAATTATTGATAATTATTTTAGGTGGGATGATAACATGATATCTGTTAGAGATAGAAACTGGAGACTGTATGGGTGAAATGACATGATGCCTAGTATTTGCTTTAAAATATTCCAGGATAAAAGTGGTGTGGGAGTAGACAGCTGAAACGAGGTTAAGGAATGATGCTTGTTGTTGAAACTGGTGGTGATTACATGGGACTTCTACTTTTGAGTATGTTTGAAAATTTCTATAATAAACAGCTGAGAAAAAGAAATGGGGCTAGAATGCCCTTTTAGTTTGGGTCCATATATTGTACGACCACAAATAGAAGAGTCTTTACTTGATTTTGTAAGTTGCAGCTCCCCAATTATTTTCACCTAGGAGCAGAGAAAGGCAGTAATTATCCAGGGCTGGGGAGTGGGTAAGAGATCAGTGGAAAGGTCAAAGAGGGCTTTTTCTATAAGTAGAATAAAAAATTCCATTTTTTGTATGGTGATTTTATTCTTTTATATTCAGGTCACAAAAATGCCATATCACAATTCAGATTTCCATCTCTACTAAAGCTTCTTGAATTTGAGGCCCAAATTAACTCCTAATCTCACCAGATTTATCTAGGATATGGTACTTGGCTTTCTGATTCTGTATTCTGTGAGGTAGTGTGAAGACCCAGAACTAGATCTTAGATTGCCTTATTCCATGATAATTTTTCTATTATACCTTTCTGCTTATAGCTTAATTTTGAATTTTCTATTAAATGATGGCAATGTTCTTGTATTATTTTTTAAATCTAAAACCCATAAATTAAGGGTAACAGAATATAAAATAAGTAGATTTAGGCAGCTAACAGTTATTATAAGAACGTTTTGAATTATCTGGACCTCATTAATTTGATATTAAATTTCTAGAACCTGATAATTAGCTTAAGGTTCTCTCAATATTTTGGTATTGTTTAAGGATAAACATAATATAGATTTCTCAAAAGTTTATATATATATAACAATATATATATTTTATATATATATTTACTGATTGCTCATTGTGTCTAGCCATTCTAGAAGACTTTGAAATATTGATATGAAATGTTTGCGATAGAGAAGCCCTTGTTTTTTAATAACTGATTTTTCTGATTTCAAAAAAATACTTGTTTATTATATTTTACTAATTGGGGTTATACTGTATGTACATTTTGGGATCCTATTTTTTTCCTACTTAATGTTGCAACATGAGAATTCTCCACGTTATTAATTACTATGAGAACATGTTTAGTTTCCGTGTATTAGCATATGCATATATATGTATATCACATAATTTATGTAATATTACCTCTATTATTAGAGATTTAGATCATTTACAATTTTTCACTGTTATTTGTAGAGCTATGACAAAATCCTTGTCAAAAAATTGTTAAACTTATACTGTGTGTATATATTTATCTCATTTAAAATTTGAATATGGTTTACTGGTAAAAAATCATTATTTTAGTAATGATGTTGGCTTGGGCTTTCAGTTGCTTAATTTGTGACTAGAAACCGTTTTTCTTCTTCCAGGGTATAAAACCAGCCAGTTTCAATAAAGTCACTGATCCTGAAGTGAAAGAAATCATCGAGGGATGTATTCGTCAAAATAAATCTGAAAGGTGGGTGCATATGTAGTGAAATGACATAACTGATGGATGAATTTTTCTGTTATCTTGAGCTGGGTCTTTTTCTGACCTTTGAATCATGCTGGGTATGACTTTTCAGTGGAATCCAAACCATACTGACTAGAGTGAAGTGTATCAGTGCATCTTGTTTGCCATTTTAAACTGATATCATGTGCTGAATTTTCCTTGAACCGAAATTTGGGTTGTGTTTGTCTGTGTGTGTTGTGACAAGATCACCTTCAGCCATCAGTTTAACAGTCAGTGGGCCCCCCTCCCAGGTTAACTTGCTTCTAACAGTTGGTAGATAGTAGAGAGTTTCCTGCATTGTCACCTTCACATAAGTACTTAAATGGTTTTTTATGATAGTTTAAGAAAAAATGTAACCATCAATTCACCTGATGTTTTTTATTTGTCCATAATGTCCTGTGTCATGATAACGGTAAAGCTGATAGGGCTATTTTTGTTCAAGAAATAGTGTTCTAGATTTATTTCTATCACAATTTGTATTTTTCTTATGGACAATTCCTTTTAGTTTTAGCTTTTCCCTTTAATTTGAACTTTGGACAGTTGCTGACTCAAATTGCTTGGTTAGTGATTTGATTTTTACCTCCTTATTGATTATGATTAATAAGGTGATAGATCCTTTATAGAAATTATTTCCACCAGCATTTCACTGACTTTCTCCCATTTTTATTAGTTATCTATCTAAGTTTAGTGTTGCATATCTGAAAATATAAAAAGTCACTAAGATAAAACCTGTTTAATTATAGCTTTATTACACAACATTCTTGGTGTTTGTGCCAACAGGCTATATTTATATATCTCTATATTTTAATTATGGTAAAATATAAATAACCTAAGAGTCGCCATTTTAATCATTTTAAAATGTACAATTCAGTGGCATTATGCACATTCACATTGTTGTACAACCATCACCACTATTTCCAGAACTTTCTCATCATCCCAAACAGAAACTCTGTGCCCATTAAACAGTAACTCCCCACTCCCTTTCCCCTCAACCCCTGCCAACCTCTATTCTACTTTGTCTCTACTTCTATGTAGGTACCTCATATCAGTAGAATCATAAAATATTTGTCCTTTTGCGTCTGGCTTATTTCACATAGCATAGTGTTTAAATGTTGATCCATGTTATAGCATGTATCAGAATTTCCTTTGTTTTTATGGTTGAATACTATTCCTTTGTGTGCTTGTGTTTGTGTGTGCGTGTGTGTGTGTATACACACACACACACCACATTTTGTTTATCCATTCATCTGTTAATGGACACTTGGATTATTTCTGCCTCTTGGCTATTGTGAATAATGCGGCATGAACATTGGTGAACAAGTATCTTCTTGAATCTCTGCTTTTAATTCTTTTTGGTATATACCTAGGAGTAGAATTACTGAATCATACGGTAATAATATATTTAATTTTTTGAAGAACCACTGTATTTTTTCCATAGTGGCTGCATCATTTTGCATTCCTTCCAGCAATGTGCGATGGTTCCAATTTCTCAGCGTCCTCACCAACAGTTATTTTCCATTTTTTGTTAATAGGCATCCTAATGGGTATAAAGTGGCATCTTATTGTGGTTTTGATTTGCATTTCCCTAAGGACTAATAACGTTGAGTATCTTTCCATGTGCTTATTGGCCATTTGTATATCTTCTTTGGAGAAATGTCTATTCAAGTCCTTTGCCTTTTAAAAAAATTGAGTTGTTTATTTTGTTGTTGTTGTTTTTGAGTTGTAGTAATTTAGGCATGCTTTTTTTTAAGCTATGCTAAAACTACTGTGTTGAAGTAGCCATTTGAGTTTGGTTTCTGATTGTTGTTTGTACAGCATTTTAATTATGATCTATTACCAAAGAACACTGAAATATTCAAAAGGATTTATGGCACATTAGTGTTTTGGAAAGAGCACAGGCTTCCACAGCAGAATAAGATTCAAATCTGGACTCACACTTAGCCAGTGTGATCTTGAGAAACTTACTTTAGCTGTTCTTCAAAATAGGTATTCTTTTGGTAGTTAAAAAGATAATGAATGCATATAAAATACCTAACAGTAATAAGTATTTAATGAATGATATTGTCCGCTGCTACTGCAGTGGTTATTCCTTGGTAAAAATATCTAGGCAAAACTTTCATTGAGAAGCAGAGTGCTTAACTTGGTTGTACCTTCTTAAACACATCTCACCTTAGCCTTAAGACTAATTAGTCTGAGCAAGCTTGTTCTTTTTTATAAAACTGTCTTAGTTAAGTGTTTGTCTCTTGATCACTAAAAGCGTAGAAGGTTGAAAATCCTCAACTTACAGGATACTGTGCTGTCAATATGCTTTATCTGTTTTAAATAGTGCAGGCGGGGCTTTCTACATACAAACTATGGAATACATCAGTTATAGCTCTCACTGGCCTGTAATATAGATAGATATTATTTATCTATTTTATAAGTTGGTCAAAGAAAAGGAAATTAACTCTCCCAGCTTATAAAAGAATCTTTTGAACCTCTGTGCTTTTTTCTTTTCAGAGATGGTTAATCCCTAATATTAGGCTAGAGTTGTATCCATTATATGTATACTTTAGCCTAGGATACTGGACTTAAATACTTTAAGAAAACCGTGTGACTTTGCTGAACTGAATTACTTTCACCCATGGTGTTCCCTAAAGAGTGAAGTACACTGACTAGATTATTGTTAATAGAGTTAATGACTTCTATTTATAACATTTGTAAAAGTGTTTGAATTCCTAATTTACTTTAGAGTTTATATACCTCGAAGAGTTTTTAGTTTCCTTTGCCAACAATGTGTTGTGTGAGTTTTAGTAACTTAAGCCAGTGGCTTAGGGAAGATACTCAGTCCATCTAACGTTTACTGCAGCACTTCTCTAATTATCTCTAGGCATACCTTTAGGTATGTTAAACTTCAGTATCTAGATATGTTACCGTTCATAATCCTTAATTAAGATCACTACAAATGCATGTTAGTTGGGATTTCTTTGCATCCTTGGTAATAATAAATTGGATATAAGATTTGGTTTTTATAAAAAGGCAGATTAACGGTTTAATTAATAGAAAATTTTAAATCAGGTTGTTACTTTGATACAATTTTTACTAATTAAGTGCTCTATACCTTGTTTATGACTGGAAGAATTGATAACAGATTTGTATTTTGTTTATTAGGTTGTCTGTCAGGGACCTACTAAACCACGCATTTTTTGCTGAGGATACAGGACTAAGGGTGGAGTTAGCGGAAGAAGATGATTGCTCAAATTCATCTCTGGCTTTAAGGCTCTGGGTTGAAGACCCTAAAAAATTGAAAGGCAAGCATAAAGACAATGAAGCTATTGAATTCAGTTTCAATTTAGAAACAGATACACCTGAGGAAGTAGCGTATGAAATGGTAAGTGAATCCTACCACTGGCTTCCCCTCCCCTTATAGTATCAGGATTGATTCCTTTCTCATTCTGATTGCTTTCTTTCCTCTCATTTTCTTTATTTAAATTGTAATTTTATTGTGAAATATATCTCTACAACAGAGTATATTAAATTTGTATGTACAGTATAAAGAATAGTAAAACTCTACTTTTGTTAAGAAATAGAACACTACTGGAACTTTAGAAGCTACCTGTGTGCCCCTCCCCCACTTGCGTTCCTCTCCCTCATCACCACAGGTAATATCTACCCTGACTTTTGTGTTACTCATTCCTTTGCTTTTCATTATAGTTTACCTAAATAATATATATTATTTGTTTTGAAAACCAGAATGGCAATCACACACCTAGCTGGTTATTGAAGTTACTGTTAGGTGAAGATGCCCAGGAGGGGATAAGCTGAACAGTCTCTCAGTCATAGTCCGGCTCCAGCTTCCCTAAGAGTTTATGAGAGCCGAGTCTAGGGAGGTCATCGGGGTGAGGTCACATGTGAGTCCAGGGAAACACACATGGCTCACCACAGTCAGGGCACCAGAGGGCTGTTGTGCAGATCAGAAAAATTCGTTGTCTGGTAACAATATGGTTTGACGGGGAGTGGGCCCTTCTGACTTCTCTACTTCTCATCTCCCCATGACCCGCTCCCCCCGCAAGAGTAGAAGACAGCAGATAACTTCTGTTGGGTGGAATATATGTCCATGCCCGATCCAGGCTGTGCAGTACTTGGAGGGAGGGGGTGCAGGAGCTTCAGCAGCATGTGGTCAAATTAGCAAAGTCCAGATACTTTGAGCCAGGCTCACCTGGGCGTTCTGTCCTCAGGTTTAAAAGGAGTATCGGGCGCTTCCCTGGTGGCGCAGTGGTTAAGAATCCACCTGCCAATGCAGGGGACACGGGTTTGAGCCCTGGTCCGGGAAGATTCCACGTGCCACGGGGCAACTAAGCCCATGTGCCACCACTACTGAGCCTGCGCTCTAGACCCCGTGAGCCACAACTACTGAAGCCCGTGTGCCTAGAGCCTATGCTCCACAACAAGAGGAGCCACTGCAATGAGAAGCCCGTGCACTGCAACAAAGACCCAACGCAGCCAAAAATAAATAAATTAAAATAAATAAATAAAAGGAGTATGGGACATTGGCAGTGGGTATCTTGGAGATGATAGCCTTTAACATGCCTATCTTTCTAGTCACATGGTTCTAATCTAGAATGATTGTCTTGGACATCTGCTACATAACTATCATACTGATCTTTCATTTTACTATCATTCTAGACTTCTCTGCCTCTCTCCTGTATTGGAATTCCTGTGTCCTAAATCCCATGGCTTTCTCTTTCTTTGCTTACCTTTTGTTTTAGTGGCCCACTTCCTCTGCCACCTTAAGAAAGGGTATATGGGAGGTAAATTCTTTGAGACTTGCATGTATTAAAAACATCTTTATTCTGTCTTCATATTTAATCGATTATTTGGCTGGCTAAGTCATTTTAGGTTGGCAATTTAAAAAATTTAAAGTCATTGCTCCATGATTTTCTAGCTTTCAGTATTGATATTGAGAAATACAAAGATGTTCTGTTTTCTGGATCTTTTGCATGTGATCCATTTTTTCCTCTCTGGAAGCTTGTAATATCTTCTCTTTCTTCTCAGGATTATAAAATTTCACAGTGTGTCTTGGTTGGGGTCTGTTCTCATCCACTGTGTTGGATACTCAGTGGACCCGTATCCTTTAGTTTCTGGGAAATTTCTTAAAAGTATTTTATTGTTGAGTTCTTTCCCTTTGTTTTCTCTTTCTAGAACTGCTATTATTTGGATGTTTGGCCTCTTGGACTGTTTCTCCAATGTTCTTTTCTATTTTCTATCTTTTTGTCTTTTTATTCTCCTTTCTGGAAGATATTGTCAACTTTATTTTCTAACTCTTCCATTGAGTTTTTCGTTTCTACTATCTTGTTTTTAATTTCAAGAGTTCCTTTTCATTTTTTTTTTTGGTCTGTTCCTTTTTTAGAATAAACGTCTTGTTCTTTGTTTTGTGGATGTGATATTATGGCACCTCTCTGTAATTTTAGTGAAGAGAGTGTTTTTGACACTTTTTTTCTCCCTGCATAGTATCTTTTCTCCAAGTTCCTGGGGTTTTTTGGTTGGTTTTGTGCTCCATCTTCTTGTTAGAGGCTTTTCTCATATTTCTGGTTATTCTTGGCTGGCTGCTCATGATCAGTAGTAGGAGAATATTAGTTTTCTATTGCTGTATAGCAAGTTACCACAGATTTAGTGGGCTTAACACAACACCCTTTTATTATTTCAGTTCCGTGGGTCAGAAGTCCTGGTAGGCTTTACTGGATTCTCTGCTTAGAGTCTCACAGGCTGAAATCAAGGTTTGGTGGCCTGGACTCTTAGCTGGAGGCTCTGGGAGAGAATCTGCTTTTGGGCTCAACCAGGTTGTTGACGGAGCTTAGTTCCGTGCAGTTGTAAGACTAAGGTCTTCATTTCCTTTCTGGCTGTTAGCTGGGGGTCACTCTTAGCTCCTAGGGACTGTTCTTCAGTCCTTTCACATGGCCCCACTCCATCTTCAAAGTCAGGAATGGCAAGTTTAATCCTTCACTAGCTGGTAAAAGGCTCACCCAGATCTTTCTGTCTTAAGGTCAATTGTGTATAGCTCAGTAATGGGAGTGATATCTCATCATATTCACATGTTTGAGGATTAGGATGGGACATCTTTGAGGGGCCATGATTTTGCCTACGACAGGGACTAACAAGCTGATTGGATGGTATGATTGCTTATGTCAGACTTGTTAACCTCTACTCTCAAGTATCTGGGTGGGCCAATAATTGGGGAATCTTTGACATAAATATTTGTGGGTCTTTCTTCTTGGATTGGCCAGATTCTCCAGAGAAGCATCTTTCAATATCCTGCCTGGAGGGTAAGGATCTGGTTACTGGTATTTTGGTAGCCAAGTGGGGAAGAGGGCTGGGGGTTTCTGTGTATGGCATTCAGCATGCATATGGTCATTTAATCTTCTTGTTTTTGTTGTGGTAGCCATACCCTCAACTGTGCCTGGTGTTCCCTAGTCCAGATATGATCCTCTTTTACCCTCTCCAGAGAACAACATTACAGACTTCTTGGGTAGGGAAGAAGCAATCACCCAAAGGTGTGGACTGGAGGGTGAAGCACAGGGACCTAATACCTAACTACTTCTCAAAACCCTTTCACTTAGTCTTCCTTATTTTAGTCATCTCTTTTGACTTTACCCAATTCTGAAATACCTGGTACTGCCAGTTCCTGTGTGTTATGAGTATTATTCAATATAAATGGGAATGATTTTCAGCTTTCCCTGGTTCACTTTTTCAGGTCCACTAGGTCAGTTATTATCTATTTGTTTTCCACATCCCCAAATGTGCAAAACATTGTCTGTTGTTGCTGTTGCCTTTATTCTTTCTATCCTTGTGAGTTTATGACTTAAAAACCCATTTACTCTGGGAGTGTTTTTTGAACTTTGGGAGGGAGTGAAATTAAATATATGGATTCCATCTAACATTTTAATCATTTTTCAACTACGATGAAATTTCCCCGAGTCTGCAGACCCCCAAGATATGCTTTAAAAAACAGATTGTAGGGCTTCCCTGGTGGCGCAGTGGTTGAGAGTCCGCCTGCCAATGCAGGGGACACGGGTTCGTGCCCTGGTCTGGGAAGATCCCACATGCCACGGAGCGGCTGGGCCCGTGAGCCATGGCTGCTGAGCCTGCACGTCCGGAGCCTGTGCTCCGCAACGGGAGAGGCCACAACAGTGAGAGGCCCGTGTACCGAAAAAAAAAATAAAATAAAATAAAAAACAGATTGTAGGACTGAGAATAATATGCCATGGCACCTCCTCAAGTCATTATCTCTGCTACTCAGCCCTGTTCCTTTCAGACAATAAGCCCTTAACTTCTCTTCTGTCACTCTTCTAACATCTAGTAAGATATAGCACTTTGCCATAAGCATACTTCCTCTGCCTAGAGTGTTGATCTCTGAACTTCATCTACCTCTCCCTCAAAAGCCTGCAAGTTCCTTCTTTTGTTTTAACCCAGGTCAGACTTTACCTTCCTCTGTGATACTTTCTCTGCTTTCACCAGAGAAGCTTGTGCTCCTTTAGGGCTTTTGCAGCAGCTCATTTCTACCTTTTATTTCATTTCATGTTTTTTTTTAAAATTTTTATTTACTTTATTTATTTATTTTTGGCTGTGTTGGGTCTTTGTTGCCGTGCACGGGCTTTCTCTAGTTGTGGCGAGTGGGGGCTACTCTTCGTTGCGGTGCATGGGCTTCTCATTGCAGTGGCTTCTCTTGTTGTGGAGCACGGGCTCTAGGTGCTCAGGCTTCAGTAGCTGTGGCACGTGGGCTCAGTAGTTATGGCTCACGGGCTCTAGAGTGCAGGCTCAGTAGTTGTGGCGCACGGGCTTAGTTGCTCCGCGGCATGTGAGATCTTCCCCGACCAGGGCTCAAACCCGTGTCCCCTGCCTTGGCAGGCAGATTCTTAACCACTGCGCCACCAGGGAAGTCCCTTATGTTGTTTTTATCCTTCTCTCACCACCAGCTTGTGTGTGAATATAGGACAAAGGACCAGCTTAGGCACTTATATGTCTCCAGAGCCCAATACTGGGCATATCGTAGACACTTACTGTTGTTGAATGAGGAAACCTTTTTAATGTTTCGCAAAACTTAATGGCAGTCATAAATTACCTGTAATAAGACTGCATGTGTTGAAATATCAAGCTATTTGTTTGTTTTTGTTTAAAACCAGAATTATTTCAACAATGCTTGGTAATAGTGTTGTTTTTCATACTAAAGGCTCTGGCATTTATGCATGTCTGATTAAGAAAGAACACAGAAACAAATTAACTGTTATTTAATAGCATTTGGAATTTTGGGGCAGAAAGTAACTCTGCTAGTAAAAAATTAAAGTAAAAATCTTAAAGATGTGGTTTGCTTATTATGTTTTGTTTGTAGGTCAAGTCAGGATTCTTCCATGAAAGTGATTCCAAAGCTGTTGCTAAGTCCATTAGAGACCGGGTGACACTGATAAAGAAGACAAGGGAGAAGAAGTCAGCTGGCTGTTTGGAAGAACGCAGAGATTCCCAGTGCAAGTCTGTGGGGAATGTACTCCCTCAGCCCCAAAATACAGCTTTGCCCCCTCCTCCTGCTCAGCACAGCGGGGCTGAATGTGAAGAAACTGAAGTTGATCAACATGTGCGACAACAGCTTCTGCAAAGAAAACCACAACAGCATTGCTCCTCTGTTACAGGTAACAGTTATAATTTATAAAAGGAAATGTGTAATTGTATTCCCTTATCTTTAAATAGTACTTTTGTATATTTCAAAGCATTTTGTTATCTATCATTTCATTAATCCTTTTACAAAATCCCTGAAATAGGCAAACCAGATAGTTTCCTTATTTTAAAATTAAGAAACTGTTCTGTTAAGTGACTTGTCCAAGGTACTAGTTGAATAAGGATTATAATCTTTTTACCATTTTTAAGGGTCTAATGGTAAATCCTTTAGTAAAGAAGATATGCAACTAAAGATAGAATTTATTCTTCAAGAGGGAATTTTCTAGACTTTAAGAACTTTTGTATTTTAGACCCAAATATAAAATTAACACAGTTTCTCTAATATTTCTGCTGTAATGCATTCTCTTCTCTAGAAGGACACAGTATTTTCGTAGTAATAACCAGTTGTTCCATAAAGGCAGTATTATCTTCTAGCCAGGTTCTAGGAGACTGAGAATATGCTACCTAGATTTTACTGAAATCCTAATGGCAAACAAAGATTAGTTACGATATGCATGAAATGGCCAGCAAATCGAGTTGACTTTTATGTGATTCTTTGTTTGTAGGTTTGCTTTACTAAGAATATTTTAGTTATACCACGGTATCAACATGGAGAGTTTACATGATGGTTTTTTATTAATTCTGCAGTGTACATATTTTATTTGAAGCTGTTTCAGGTTGTCGGAGTAAAAAAGAAAAAAATTAAAGAAACACTTACCATTTCCTATGCTATTTGGACCTTGTGTTTCAAGTTTTTCCCTTCTACCTATCACTTGTTTTCTTTGCCGTAGGTGACAGTTTATCTGAGGCAGGAGCTGGATCAGTTATACATTCAGATACTTCAAATCAGCCCAGTACCGTCTATTCCTCAGACCAGATGATGGGCTCTCAAATCGTTTCTAACAACCCACAGGCTGAAATAAATGTTCCAGGGAAAATTTATCCATCCCAGCAGCTAGTGGGACATTACCAGCAGATTTCAGGGGTGAGGTGAAGTGTTAAATATATTTTAAATATATAATCAGTATATTTACTGTAAATGGGAGAGTTTATCTTTAATCTTTTTGTTTTTAACAGTTGCAGAAGCAGCCAAAGCTGACTCAGCCCCAAATTTTGCCTTTGCTTCAAGGTCAGTCCACTGTTCTGCCTGTTCATGTCCTTGGACCTCCACTTGTCTCACAACTCCAGTTTTTGCCACTAAGTGTCCCAAAGGTCTCACAGGTAAAGGTAAGATACATTTTAGAGGTTCCGTATTCAATTAAACTTATTTAACACTGCCTAGGTTTTCTGACAGGCAAAGGCTCTCTTTCATAAATTCATCCTAGTTTATATAAAAGTCACTGAAAGCTAAAAGTTGTTTATACTTTCCTTCACTTAAGACATTCTTCTTGAGGATGTGTCTAACATTGTGTAACTAGAATCTTGAGACACTGCTTGTATAATTGGAAGAGAAACTGAGAACTCCATATACGGATAAAAAAGTTTATTTAGGGGACTTTCCTGGTGGCGCAGTGGTTAAGAATCCACCTGCCAGGGCTTCCCTGGTGGCACAGTGGTTAAGAATCCTCCTGCCAATGCAGGGGACACAGGTTCGAGCCCTGGTCCAGGAAGATCCCACATGCCGTGGAGCAACTAAGCCCATGCGCCACAACTACTGAGCCTGTGCTCTAGAGCCCTCAAGCCACAACTACTGAGCCTGCACACCACAACTACTGAAGCCCGTGCGCCTGGAGCCTGTGCTTTGCAACAAGAGAAGCCACTGCAATGAGAAGCCCGTGTGCCGCAACGAAGAGTAGCCCCCACTCGCTGCAACTAGAGAAAAGCCTGCGCACAGCAACAAAGACCTGACGCAGCCAAACATAAATACATAAATTAAAAAAAATTATTTAGGACTCAGATCCCTTTTTATGGTTTGTTTTTTATATTGGACTTTTCCAGCCTGGTTTGAATGTAGAGGGATGTCTTTGGTAGTTAAGTAGAAATAGTATTTCATAGACTCTTATAATTTTAAGCACTTTCGTCTAAATTCTTGACTCTTTTGGTTCACGTTTATTTCTGTAGGAGAAATAAGTGTTTTTGTCATTTAGACTCTCAAAGTCAACGGTACTCATTTCTGACAAAGAGTACACAGTCTTTGTGAGAGTTCATATATCAAGACTATATCCTGGTTTCCTAGGTCATGGACTCTGGATACATGGTTGGGCTTTTCTTTGCCATCCCATTTTCTTTCCTCAACCCTACCATCCCCTGTGTGTGTCTTCTCTCTTTGGGAATGAGTTGGTCTGAGCTCCTAGGCATTCTCTGTATATGATTTAGTTAGCAGCTGGTGATCTGTTGCTTTTAAGAGATTGGTATATAGTCAGTCATAGTTCATCAACAAACTTTTAATGACTATCATCTCTGGGGATATAAAATGAGATAAAATATGGTCCTTGCCCTGAAGAACTCACAGACTTGTAGGGGAAAACATACATGTACTTGACAAATGCCAGATGCATTTAAAATCTGCTGGGGGTATATTTAATCTGATATGGTTGACAGTGCATGGTGTTTGGCTAGTATTTGTAGCTTATATGGTATATGTTCATACTTGAGCTCATGTTGTGGTTGGATTTATCTCTTTTTAAGACTATAATGGGAAGTGTGTTGGATGGATGCTTAAATTAACTTAGGTTCAACCACGTAAATATACAGGTATGTGTATTTTGAAATGTGTTTCCAAAATTTTTAAAGGAAGTTTAAAAAATTTATGAAAGTGTTATTTACCTATTTAAAATAAAGCCTATAAAGTTATAAAGAAGACAGTGAAAATCACCTACTATCTCTCCAGCTAGAAATAAATTATTGTTTACATTTGGTGGTAGAGACTCTAGATTTGTCTTTTTTTCTATGTATACATATATAACTTTGTTTATATGTACATATGTATATCACATACATACTATTTTGTAGCCTGCCTTTTCCACCTAATATATAGAATCCACATAAGCAAGCACTTTAACCAGTGGGGGTCTTTTTATGAATGTGGTGTTTCAAGTTCTAGGAATTATTACAGCCAGCCTATATGTATTCAGCCAACTCACACCTCTCCTCTTGAGAGAGCTTCTCTGTTCCCTTTAACTATGATATTGAAATCCTTTTGAACTTCCACTGTCTGGTGTGTGAAGGTGTCAGATTCAATTACTCTGAATTTCTGCCAGGGTTTGAATGAGTTATGTGGCAAGTGCAATAAATGAGAAGCCATGAGCAATATGTTGCTTGGGGACTGGTCTCAGCCCCTTAGTGTATTCAATTAGCATTTACTCATGGTATTAGGATTTTTATAGGACTAATGCTATACCCAGCACCTTTTTGATAACTTTCTGAAAAATTTTTTTAATTTATTTTTGGCTGCTTTGGGTCTTCATTGCTGTGCATGGGCTTTCGCTAGTTGTGGTGAGTGGGGGCTACTCTTTGTTACTGTGTGTGGGCTTCTCAATAAGGTGGCTTCTCTTGTTGTGGAGCACGGGCTCTAGGCATGCGGGCTTCAGTAGTTGTGGTGCACGGGCTCTAGAGCACAGGCTCAGTAGTTCTGGCACACGGGCTTAGTTGCTCCGCAGCATGTGGGATCCTCCCGGACCAGGGATTGAACCCGTGTCCCCTGCATTGGCAGGTGGATTCTTAACCACTGCACCACCAGGGAAGTCCCTGAAATTTTTACAACATAGCATTATTTTATCTATCATTCTGTCTGGGACCATTAAAATGAGCATGGTATATGCATTTATTTTTTTTTAATAAAAATTTTTTTTTTGGCTTCACTGTGCAGCTTGCAGGATCTTAGTTCCCCAACCAGGGATCGAACCTGGGCCCCTGGCAGTGAGAGCACCAAGCCCTAACCAGTGGATGCCAGGGAATTCCCATGGTATATGCATTTATAATTTGAATTTTCCTTGAACCAGCATTAGGAACTATAGCTGACCTTTGGAGCAGATGGACAAATTTCAGCTCAACCTATGACTTTAGACTTGTCAGTTACTGGAGCTCCACAACCAGTCTTTTCTGTAGTTTCTCCTCAGATATTGCTTGCTTCACAAATGATTTCCCAGGATCCAACAGTTGGTCTTCAACTTGAGCCTGACCCTAGAAATGGGAATCAGGCATTAACCAAATTACCAAATGCCAATCAAATTCCTAGTTTCTTGTCAGTTAATCACCCTCAAGCTTTGTTGAATCATTCTTTTGCCCAACATGTGAGCAGTGCACAGAATGCTGCTGGTACAGCTCAGCTCCCTTCTAATTCCACTGGGGGACATTCGGGGGCCCATCACCCTTCACAAAAGATACATTCAGTATCCCAGCCATACTCAGTGATACATCAGGAGTCTATAATTCCCGGTTCTTCAGTGCCACAAAGCCAGACTGCATTTGAAGAAGCCTTGTTTCCAAGCCTCTATTCAGCAGTAGCCATTAATTTTACAACCTAAGATTATGGCATCACCACAGAAAAATGTTCAGCAGGATTGTACTATGAAAATCTGAAACTCATGTAAGTCAGCAGCAGTCAAAGGGTTGTATTGAAAGTGTGATTCAGTCCCTGGAACAGCCATTTTATTCTGTTCAACACACTTATTCAGGACCACCTGCAGAACTGCCATCCTTCCCATTGAAGGCTCTTGAGTAGCTGCCCTTTGTGATACTTCCCCAGGAATAAGCTTCTTACCTATCACAGCCACTTACCCAATGAAGGCTCCAGCACAGCCTGTTTATTCACTGCCAGCCCCAGAGCATCCTCTTTACACTGTACAACCACTGATAGCACAGCCAACCTATTCTATACTGCTTCTTAACCAGTCCCACCTGTGGCACAGCCCTCTTATTTGGTCCCGGCCTAGAGGCAGCCTGTTTATACAGTGCAACCTCTAGTTCAGTCACCTTTTCCAGACCAGCCAGGATGTATAATCCAAGCAGCTTACCCTGTGCAACCTGTGGAACAGCCTGCTTACCAGGCACTTGAGTATGTCCTTTATTCAGGACATGCTGTTTACACCATCCAGACAACTGAACAGGCAACCTTCATAACCCAGCAAGTATACACAGTAAACCCTTCTGATAGCAGGCAAGTACATATTACAAACTCTGCAGATCAGGACTTATACTTAGTACCACTTTATGTAGCACAGACTTCTGAGCAACAAGCCTATTTAACACAACCCCAAGGTTCTTCAGCCTTGGAACAAAAGACATAAGACATTTAACATTATTTATCATTAACCTTAGATACACAAGCACATTCTATTGAGCCTTTATTTAATGTGCAGAATTCAGCATTTCTATCCTAAGCAGATGTCAGTTTTGGGTACCAGCAGCTAAAAGCCCAGTCGGCGTTACATCTCAGATGGCTGTGGAAGGACAGCTTCAACACCCTGCACAAATGTCCTTCATTCAGCAGGCCTCCTCAAAGGCCCAGATCCAGCCCCCACACTTCTCTGCACAGCTTTCCCAATCACATGTAACACGAAGCCAGGTTTCTCACTCAGCTTTCATTCATCATCAGCAGATGACTCATTCATCTCATAGGCAAGCACAGAAAAGCCATCAGTTGTCCACTCAAGAAGGTCCCATAAATCAACAGCAGTCTTTATATAGCCAACATGCTGCTTTCCAGCAGCAGGTACCTCATTCACAGGCAACTAACCACATTCAGCCATTACAGGTATTTCAAAGGCCATTACAAACATGGTCCAGATTACACCTCCTTTGCAAGAACACTTGCAACTAGCGGCAGTGGAACAACAATACGTAATACAGCCTTTAGAGCATCCTCAAGTGCTTCAGGCATTAGACAGCAGTCAAACCTTTCCCCTGCAATGAAACCTAGCACAGCACCAGCCAGCATGCATTCAGCAGCAGTCTGCTGTCCAGACACAGTGGCAGTCATCTTCTAGCTTAGCACTTGTTTGTGGGTCATCAGAAGCACAATTAAAACCACAGACCCTCATCCAAGCTCTGGGATAGCCCTTACAAATCAGCCATCTTCTTCTGTTCATCTGTTGCTACTTAGTATTCCAGTACAGGCTTCTACTACCTCTCAGAGCATTTCTGTGTTACAGACACAGCAGTATTTGCAAGGCCAAGAAATTCCAAAGGTAAGTCTTCCTGGGGGAAAAATATAGATGATTGTGAATTTTCTGTAATGTTCAAGGGTCAAGGAGATAGTGAGCTATAGTAGAAATGGCACCAGACTGGAAGTCACAATCCTTGTTCCTGCCTTTTTTCCTTACTCACTGGGTAGCTTTGATTCGAGTCTTTTTGGAGTTTCCTCATCTGTAAGGTAAAGGGGTAGACTAGATGATGCTAACAAAAAATATTTGAGCACCTACTTGGGATATATCAGTGAACAAAAGACAAAAATCCCTTGTCATTGAGTTTTGTTGCCTAATGTGGGTAGACTGTCATTAACCATAATAGTATAAAAAGTAAATTATATAATACAGTACAGGGAGATTGGGGGAAATGTGGAGCAGGGTAAGGAGGAAAGTGGGTTGCAATTCTAAATAAGGTGGAGATCAGGGTAGGCCTCATTGAGAAGGTTGACAATTGAGCACACACTTGAAGGAGATGAGAGAGTCCATAGCGCACATTTCAGGTAGAGGGTATAACCAGTGCAAGGGCTTTGAGGGAGGTCTGGCATGTTCGAAGAACAGCAAGAAGGCCTGTTAGTCCTAGTATGTTACAAGCCTATGGCTATCTTACTGTTCTACATTTATAATAAAGCATTTGCCTTCATGAGATGATAATAATGAACACTATTGAGTGATTCTTAGGTGATAAATACTATTCTAATGGCTTTATGTGTACTATCCTCACAACAACCCTATGAATAGTAGCTGTCATTAGGAGTAACTGAGGTTCAGAGAGGTTAAATAACTTTCCCAGTGTCATACGGGAGGGCCAGGATTTGAACCCAGACTACCTGGCTGCCGAGGTTGTGCCCTTAATCATTACACTATTCGTCCTCTTTGTAAGATAGCTATCCTCCCTGCCAAAATTTGAGAAAAAGAGCATGATGACTTCAGTGAGATGTAGTTAACTCAGGAGTTTGATTGAATTAATTAAAGGAAGGAACTGAGAATCCAGTTTATTTTTTTTTCTCTTCTGTTCTGCTTCAGGTATCTCTAAAGACTCTGAATTTATTGAGTTTGGCTAATAAAATGTATGAGGTCCTTATTTAATAGGTGTGCTATGCAGGAAGAGTATTTTAGTGGTGATATTACTATTCCAAACAGCTATGATCTCAAGTATTGTGTTTTATAAAATTCCCTCTTCATCAAGGGCATAAATTATAATGAGTTCTGATATGTGCACTCTGACTCCTAACAGGAATGATCAAGGATTAATAAAGATATTTAGAGTTGAAGTTTCTTCAGACAAAGCATGCTATTCCGATATTTATTTCTTTAGAATCAATTTCTTCACAAGGTATTTCAGAATGGAATGTTCATTTCTGTGGGCAAGTGTTGTATACTTTCCTTTCCTAATTAAAAAAATTTCCCCCAACATTTTTTATGGCTGAGTAATATTCCATTGTATATCTATACCACATCTTCTTTTATTATTATTTTTTTTAACATCTTTATTGGAGTGTAATTGCTTTAAAATGGTGTGTCAGTTTCTGCTTTATAACAAAGTGAATCAGCTATACATATACATATATCCCCATATCTCCTCCCTCTTGCGTCTCCCTCCCACCCTCCCTATCCCACCCCTCTAGGTGGTCACAAAGCACCTAGCTGATCTCCCTGTGCTATGTGGCTGCTTCCCACTAGGTATCTATTTTACATTTGGTAGTGTATATATGTCCATGCCACTCTCTCACTTCGTCTCAGCTTACCCTTCTCCCTCCCCGTGTCCTCAAGTCCATTCTCTACATCAGCGTCTTTATTCCTGTCATGCCCCTAGGTTCTTCAGAACCATTTTTTTTTCTTTTAGATTCCATATATATGTGTTAGCATACGGTATTTGTTTTTCTCTTTCTAACTTACTTCGCTCTGTATGACAGTCTCTAGGTCCATCCACCTCACTACAAATAACTCAATTCTGTTTCTTTTTATGGCTGAGTAATATTCCATTGTATATATGTGCTACATCTTCTTTATCCATTCATCTGTTGATGGACACTTAGGTTGCTTCCATGTCCTGGCTATTGTAAATAGAGCTGCAGTGAACATTGTGGTACATGACTCTTTCTGAATTATGGCTTTCTCAGGGGATATGCCCCATAGTTTCCCCCAACATTTTATTAAGAAAAATTTCAAAGTTACAGAAAAGTTGATAAAAAGTAAGTGAACACCCATATACCTACCAACTAGATTCTGCAGTTAACTTTTGCTGTATTTGCTCTATCACATATTTATCCACCCCTTTATCCATTTATTAGCCCATCTTATTTTTCTGGTCATTTCAAAATTAAAGTTGCTGATATTAGTATACTTCATCCATTAACACTTAAGCATGCATATCATTGACTAGAACTCAGTATTTGTTTATATTTTTTTAGTTTAAATTTATGTTCTGTAAAATGCACAGATCATAATTCAGTGTTTTGACAAATGCTTACACCTGTGTAACCCAAACCATTATCAAAATATAAAACAGATGTTGGCAAAGGTCTAGATAGTAACTATTTTAGGCTTTGTGGGCTATGTAGTCTCTGTTGCATTTACTCAACTCTGCTATTGCATGCATGAAAATAGCCATAGACAATATGTAAATTATTTGGCATGGCTGTGTTCCAATACAACTTTATTCACAAAAATGGTTGGCACACCAGATTTGGCCTGTAGGCTCTAGCTTGCCCACATAATAAAGAATATTGCCATTACTGCAGAAAGTTCCTTCATGCCCCTACCCAGTCAGTGACCCCCACCCCACCAGAGGTGACAACTGTTGATTTTTTTTATCATAGATTAATTTATCCTGTTCTATGTTTTTTAAATTTTTATTTATTTGTGTTTTTTTGACTGTGTACTGTACAGCTTGCGGGATCTTAGTTCCTCAACCAGGGATTGAATCCAGGCCCTTGGCAGTGAAAGCTTGGAGTCCTAACCACTGGACAACCAGGGATAAACATAGAGAAAGAGAGAGAGAATAACCACTAAGTAAAGTACAGCCCAATATACTCAAAACAGTATAAATAAAACAAGAAGGAATCTTAAAAAATTTGCAGGTAACCCACAGGAAGGCAAGAAAAGAGAAACAGAGGAAAGACAACCATAGGGAAAAAGCAAATACTAAAATGGCGGACTCGGGACTTCCCTGGTGATCCAGTGGTTATAAATCCGCCTTCCAGTGCAGGGGACACAGGTTCGATCCCTGGTCAGGGAACTAAGATCCTACATGTGGCAGGGCAACTAGAGGGCCCACGCACCCGGGAACTGGCACACCACAACTAGAGAAGCCCGCACACTACAACAAAAAGATCCTGCGTGCCGCAACTAAGACCCAACACAACCAAAAATAAAATAAATATTTTTAAAAAATAAAATGGCAGACTTAAGTCCTAAGACTTAAGTGCTTTGCTGCTGCTTCCCACCAGCCAACTGTTTTACATTCGGTAGTATATATATGTTGTCTTGATCATATTTAAATCTTCTATTTTAGTAGGCACTTGCCCTGTTAAGTTTAGCCTGTAGATTCTATCCTACTTTTGCGAGCTGTATGTAGTTCCAATGATAATTTAGTTTTCTGAGCTCTTGTAATGCTATTCTGGTCTGCTTGGTCTTCTGGCTCTGGTTGAGCTCTTGCTGGGTTTCCATCGGTGCTACCTGCAGGAATGGAAGGTGCTTCTTTGGGCTGCCAAGTGTTAGATTTGGGGAGTGGAGGATACTGGACCCATAGGACAGAGAGCATTTTCCCTGGCCTCTTTCCTGGCCATCTGATGCTGGTACCCTTAATACTCGATCTCTGCCAGTGCCACTGGGGTACGGAAGTACTTACCTGGCCACTGTTTACTGCTGAGTAGAAGGTCAGGAGTTGTGAGGTCTGCATGGCTCTCTGCCACTGGGTAGAGGGCTGAGACATAATGCCCCCTGTTGCCTTCTGCCGTTGGGTGAAGGGTCAGGAGACTCATGGCCTGGATCTTTTTCTGTTGCGTGGTGAAGCACCAGGAGCTTCTTGGGTCTTGAAGGCTCTATACTACCAGTCACCTTCCTCTGTCTCTTCAGTCTTGTAAGAATGTGGGTTTTCTTCTGAGTTTTAGCTGCTGTGGGGCTTGCCCCCAGATGAAAAGCCATAAAAATAGCAAACTCATCTACTATCCTTCCTTTCTTCCAAGTGTTGCCTTCCTACCAGTTTCTACCTGCTTTTGATTGCTGTCTTATGCTTTCAGACAGTTGTTTTTTTACATTTGTCCAGCACTTTTTGTTGATATCTCTGCATGTGGGGTTTGGTCTGATGGGACCATTACCAGAAGTATAACCTCTCTTTCCTAATTTTTTATCACTGCAAAATATCACCTCTCACTTAATTGAGGTAACCACTATATGCCCATCCGTAAACCTCTAAGAGTTGATGACAAAGGGATGGAGTGAATTTCTGATGTTTGGGGTTTTTTTATTGCCAAGGCACAGGGGAAAGGGATCTTCATCCTGGTCAAATAGCAAGCTGTGTTTATATTTTGTGTCTTTCTCCCCAATAAAACTGAAATTCTTTGTGGCAGAGATCTGTAGCCCAATTTATCTCTGTATTCCTAGCACCTAGCACAGTGTTTGTTACAATAGTTGCTTGTTATATGTTTGTTGAATAATCAATAAGAATGACTATAGATATCTCTATCAGCCTGCTCTCAATGGGAGAGGATTCTTTGTTGATCTTTATCATTCTTGTTGCCTAATCAGGACTTACAAATTGATAATGAACTTGTGTTTGTTTGTGGACAACCTAAGATATGTTTTCTATTTTCTATATTAATTTCAAAAATTGTGATATTTGAACAAATAAGACTGTGATACGTTTCACAATATCCATAGCTGGTTAAATCTACTTTGTCTTCTTTTTAACATTGAAGTATAGTTGATTTACAATATTAGTTTCAGGTGTACAACATAGTGATTCAATTTTTTATACATTATATTCCATTTACCAAAGATTTGTTCTTATTTCTCCATTTTATTTCCCCATGTATCAATGAACAAGGGTATATAAGAGACAGGAAGTGAATCATGAGTTCAGATGTGCCAATTGTGGTTTTGATTGTTTTATCAAATAATATGGAAAACCACTTATCCGATTTTTATCTACTGCTGAGGTTAGTGTTTCTTACCTCTTGTAGTGTGATGTGTTAGTACTAGTGCATTAGTACTTTTGGTGGTTGAGATTGGTTCCTTTTCAGTTGACATTGTGGTCTAATCAAACATCTGTTTAGATGGTTTCAGTTTTCAGCTCCTGGAGATAAATATGAAACCTCAGCATTTTGTATGCAGTTGCATCCCTACTCATCACAGTGTTTGAATATCACTTTGATTCTCAACCACAATATTTGCATTATATTTTCTTAAAATTTTTTTTCTACTTACTTTAATTACATAAGTAGTATGCCAATATAAATTCCTGGTGAAAAATTTAAAACAATGCCGAGAAATCTCATTTAACCCCGCCCCTCTCTTTGTCCTTTTCCTTTCTGTTATTAGTTTGGTGTGTATCATTCTAGATCTTTTTCGGTGTAATTACATGCATATATGTACCCTTAGCCCAAATACAGCATTGTTTTCTGGTTTGTTTTATTACTTTAACCACATAAAAGAGATCCTACCATATGTGTCACTTTGTAAATTTTTTTACTCAGTTATGTGTTCTGGAAATATATCTATGTTATTACAAATAGATATACTTGATTTTATTTAATTGCCCCATAGTATTCCATAGTAAGACTACACTGCAGTTTATTTAGCTATTCCTCCTACCACTGGACATTTTGGCTGTTTCCAGTTTTTCACTGTTTTAACTAGTGTTAAAATGAACAAAGTAGATCATGCTAGAGGAGACACTGGGGCAAAATTACTGGACCATAAATTCTACACATTTTTTACTTTAATATATATTGCAACATTACTTTCCCAAGGGACTGGACCAATTTAAATTCTCATCAGCCAGTGGTACAGTCTTGCTGTCAATATTTGATAATACCAGATATTTTTTGCTAGGCTGGTAAGTGAAAACTAATATATTATTTTAATTTCTATTCCCTTGATTACTAGAAATGTTGAGCATGTCTTCATACGTTTATTTATTTTTAAATTTTTATTTTGAAATGATTTTAGACTCACGTAGAGGTTGCCAAAATTGTACAGAGTTCCTGCGTACCCTTCTCTCAGCTTTCCCCAATATTAACATCTTATATTACCATAGTACAATCATCAAAACCAGGAAATTGACAATGGTATGATCCTGTTAACTACAAAACTTGTTTGGATTTCACCAGTTTTCACATGCCTTCACTTATTTTGTGTGTATCTGTAGTTCTATGAATTTATTTCATGTATAGACTTGTATAAAACAATCACCACCATCAGGATGCAGAACAGATCCATCACCTAAAAAACTGCTTTGAGCTGTGCACTTATAGTCACACCCTCCCCCTACCTCTAACCCCTGGCAATCACTGTCTGTTCTCCATCACCATCATATCAAGAATGTTATATAAATAGAATCATACGATATGTAACCTTTTGAGATGAACTTGAGATCCATTTATGTTGTTGCATGTATCAGTAGTTGCTTATTTTTATTATTGAATAGTATTCAGTTGTATGGTTATACGATAGTTGTTTATGTCTTCATTTGTTTATTGAATACTCATTTTTCTTCTTTGCAAATACTATTTATATTCTTTGCCCATTTGCCTGTTGAGGTCTTCCTCTTTCTTTCTTTGTTTTCTTTATACATTCTGATACTAATCCTTTGTTAAATGTATTGCAAACTTTCTACCAGTGTGTCCTAATTAGCTTGTAGTATCCTTTGTGACACAGAAAGTTTTTATACTTTATAAGGTCAAATGTGTTTTTGGTTTTTTTTTTTGGTTTTAGATTTTGTGTCTTGCTTAGCAAGGCTCATGAGCATAAAATATTCTTCTGTATTTTCTTCTGATACTTAAAAAATTTTGTCTTTGTCTAGTTCTGTATTCTGTTTGGATTTTATTTTATTGGGGACTGTGTGAGGTAGAGATCTAATTGTATTTTCTCAAAATGCATAAACATTTGTCCAAACACATTTATTAATAAACAGTCCATCATTTCCACGCTGATCTGAAATGGTATCTTTATCATATCTGAACTTATTATACATATTTGAATCATTTCTCAACTCTTTGTTTTGTTCCTTTGATCTATATCTATTCTTATACAATACTTGTGTTTTGATTAATTTATCTTTTTAATAAGAAGTTTAAAATTATTACATTGATTTCCTCTTAAATAAAATTTATTTAAAATGATTATTAATTTTGAATTAGATAGATTTTTATTGTTAATTTCTATATTTATGGCATTATAATCAGACTATGGCTGATTTTTGGAATTTGATGTTTTTGTGCATTATTTGCCAAAGATTTATATTTTCTATTCTGGGAGGAGCATTCCAAGTTCTTTATATGTTTGTTATGTCATGGTTCTTAATTATAATATTCAAATTCAATGTATTCTTACTCTTTTTGGTCCAGTTTTTCTTCCACTTTTTGAGAAAAATGTGTTGAAGTATCCTACTATAATTGGGACTTTCTCCATTTCTTCTTATTGTAGGGCCTTAATGCCTTAATTCTATGTTTCCGTATACTGAAAGAACTTTCTTCTGTTTGTTGCCAAAATTCATGTGATGGCAAACCTGACCTGAATTGATGCCTACTGATATATATATTTTTCTTTTTAAAGCAGGTGCATTCTTTTATATTAAGGATTACAAAATTGGTATGTGTAAGAACTCCCTGTGGAACAAGATTAAATATTGCTAAAATATTTCAATAGTTAATCTGCATTCTTGACTTAAAATATTTATAATGCAATATTTATATTGAAAAACAATTATAAAAATATATAATGCAAAAATATTTATAATACAAGGAAGACCCATATACCATCACCCAACTTAAGAAATAAAAAAAATCAGTGCATTTGCAGTCTCCTGGAAACCGTTTTTTTTTTTTTTTACAAGACTTAAAACTTCATGTAAAGGGTATCCTAGCATATGCATTCTTCTTCAATTTTTTTAAAAAGTCAACATTGTTTATAAGATTAATTAAGCTACATGTTGGTATATATAGCTCTAGTTCAGTCATTTTCCCTTTCTCCTGTTGATGTACAATTGAGTTCTTTCCATTAATTTGCTTATTCCCACATTCCTGGCCCATTCTTTGGGATAGAGTATGTATTATTAATTTTAATGGTTGCTAAATCTGCTCCCATGTTTAGCCTTTTTTTTGTTTCTCGTTGTTACCTTACATTTAAAAATGAAGGTCTGATTGATCAGCATTGGTAGCTGATTTGGGCTTCCTTTCCTTAATTAAAGTGTGTAAACTTTGTGACTTGTAGCTTATGAATGCCTCACCTCACATCTCAAGAATGCCTGCAGTAGCAGTGAAATCTTTTGTAGTCAGCTGTTCTGTGCAGGATGTTTAAAGGGGTGTTCCTGAAGCCTCTCAGGTTCTTCATTTTTAACTACTCTCCAAAGATGATTTCTTCTAAATATATGAATCCTCTCCATAATAGCAAAAGAAAAAAATTCTTGTTCAGGATCTAATGCAGGATAACTGGTTGCATTTTATTGTTATGCTTCTTTAATAGTTTCTTCTAATCTGGAACAATTTTTTACTCTGTCTTTCATGACCTTGACGTTTTTGATGAGTATAGGTCAGTTATTTTGCAGAATTTCATTAAAAATGGGTTGGTCTGATGTTTCCCTGTGATTGGATTCAGGTTAATGCATTTGTGGCAGGAATACTGTAACAGTGATGTTGTGTCCTTTTCATTGTATCATATCAGGAGGCACATGGTGTCCATTGTTTTATTATTGGTGATATTAATTTTGATCACTGGGCTAAGGCAGTATCTACCACGTTTTTCCATTGAGAAGTTATCATTTATTACTTTGTAATTAGGTAATTTGTGGGGAGTTACTTTGAGACGCTGTTTATTTTAAGACTTTTACTCACCGTTTTAGCAGCCATTGAAGAATTTCCTACCAGTAACAATCACAGTGGTGATTGCCAAATGGTGATTTTTGGATTTTGTATATATTATTTGGATTACAGCTTTCCATTCTTACCCATTGACCTATTAATTCATTTATATAAATATAACAGTATGGAGTTTAATTTTCTTCTATGGGTTATAATCAAATAGTATCATTTTTTTATTTTTTATTTTATTTATTTATTTATTTTTGCGGTACGCGGGCCTCTCACTGCTGCGGCCTCTCCCATTGCGGAGCACAGGCTCCGGACGCGCAGGCTCAGCGGCCATGGCTCATGGGCCCAGCCGCTCCGCGGCATATGGGATCCTCCCGGACCGGGGCACGAACCCGTATCCCCTGCATCGGCAGGCGGACTCTCAACCACTGCACCACCAGGGAGGCCCTATTTTATTTTTTTTAAACATTTTTATTGGAGTATATTTGCTTTACAATGGTGTGTTAGTTTCTGCTCTATAACAAAGAGAATCAGTTATACATATACATATGTCCCCATATCTCTTCCCTCTTGCATCTCCCTCCCTCCCACCCTCCCTATCCCACCCTTCTAGGTGGCCACAAAGCACCGAGCTGATCTCCCTGTGCTAAGTGGTTGCTTCCCACTAGCTATCTATTTTACATTTGGTAGTGTATATATGTCCATGTCACTCTCTCACTTTGGCCCAGCTTACCCGTCCCTCTCCCCATGTCCTCAAGTCCAGTCTCTACGTCTGTGTCTTTATTCCTTTCCTGCCCCTGGGTTCCTCAGAACCATTTTTTTTTTAGATTCCATATATATGTGTTAGCATATGGTATTTGTTTTTCTCTTTCTGACTTACTTCACTCTGTTTGACAGAATCTAGGTCCATCCACCTAACTACAAACAACTCAATTTCATTTCTTTTTATGGCTGAGTAATATTCCATTGTATATATGTGCCACATCTTCTTTATCCATTCATCTGTTGATGGACACTTAGATTGCTACTATGTCCTGGCTACTGTAGATACAGGTGCAATGAACATTGTGATACATGACTCTTTTTGAATTATGGTTTTCTCAGGGTATATGCCCAGTAGTGGGATTGCTGGGTCATATGGTAGTTCTATTTGTAGTTTTTTAAGGAACCTCCATACTGTTCTCCATAGTGGCTGTATCAATTTACATTCCCACCAACAGTGCAAGAGGGTTCCCTTTTCTCCACACCCTCTCCAGCATTTATTGTTTGTAGATTTTTTGATGATAGCCATTCTGACCAGTGTGAGATGATATCTCATTGTAGTTTTGCTTTGCATTTCTCTAATGATGAGTGATGTTGAGCATTCTTTCATGTGTCTGTTGGAAATCTGTATATCTTCTTTGGAGAACTGTCTATTTAGGTCTTCTGCCCATTTTTGGATTGGGTTCTTTGTTTTTTTTTTGATATTGAGCTGCATGAGCTGCTTGTAAATTTTGGAGATTAATCCTTTGTCAGTGGCTTCATTTGCAAGTATTTTTTCCCATTCTGAGGGTCGTCTTATTCGTCTTGTTTATGGTTTCCTTTGCTATGCAAATGCTTTTAAGTTTCATTAGGTCCCATTTGTTTATTTTTGGTTTTATTTCCGTTTCTCTAGGAGGTGGGTCAGAAAAGATCTTGCTGTGATTTATGTCATAGAGTGTTCTGCCTATGTTTTCCTCTAAGAGTTTGATAGTTTCTGGCCTTACATTTAGGTCTTTAATCCATTTTGAGTTTATTTTTGTGTATGGTGTTAGGGAGTGATCTAATCTCATACTTTTACATGTACCTGTCCAGTTTCCCCAGCATCACTTATTGAAGAGGCTGTCCTTTCTCCACTGTACATTCCTGCCTCCTTTATCAAAGATAACATGACCATATGTGCATGGGTTTATCACTGGGCTTTCTATCCTGTTCCATTGATCTATCTTTTGGTTTTTGTGCCAGTACCACACTGTCTTGATTACTGTAGCTTTGTAGTATAGTCTGAAGTCAGGGAGCCTGATTCCTCCAGCTCCGTTTTTCGTTCTCAAGATTGCTTTGGCTATTTGGGGTCTTTTGTGTTTCCATACAAATTGTGAAATTTTTTGTTCTAGTTCTGTGAAAAATGCCAGTGGTAGTTTGATAGGGACTGCATTGAATCTGTAGATTGCTTTGGGTAGTAGAGTCATTTTCACAATGTTGATTCTTCCCATCCAAAACATGGTATATCTCTCCATCTATTTGTATCATCTTTAATTTCTTTCATCAGTGCCCTATAATTTTCTGCATACAGGTCTTTTGTCTCCTTAGGTAGGTTTATTCCTAGGTATTTTATTCTCTTTGTTGCAATGGGAAATGGGAGTCTTTCTTAATTTCGCTTTCAGATTTTTCATCATTAGTGTATAGGAATGCAAGAGATTTCCATGCATTAACTTTGTACCCTGCTACTTTACCAGATTCATTGATTAGCTCTAGTAGTTTACTGGTAGCATCTTTAGGATTCTCTATGTATAGTATCATGTCATCTGCAAACAGTGACAGCTTTACTTCTTCTTTTCCAATTTGGATTCTTTTTATTTCTTCTCTGATTTTTGTGGCTAAAACTTTCAAAACTATGTTGAATAATAGTGGTGCGAGTGGGCAACCTTGTCTTTTTCCTGATCTTAATGGAAATGGTTTCAGTTTTTCACCATTGAGGACGATGTTGGCTGTGGGTTTGTCATATATGGCCTTTATTATGTTGAGGAAAGTTCCCTCTATGCCTACTTTCTGGAGGGTTTTTATCATAAATAGGTGTTGAATTTTTTCAGAAGCTTTCTCTGCATCTATTGAGATGATCATATGGTTTTTGTCCTTCAGTTTGTTAATATGGTGTATCACGTTGATTGATTTGCATATATTGAAGAATCCTTGCATTCCTGGGATGATCACCACTTGATCATGGTGTATGATCCTTTTAATGTACTGGCTGTTGGATTCTGCTTGCTAGTATTTTGTTGAGGATTTTTGCATCTATGTTCATCAGTGATATTGGCCTGTAGTTTTCTTCCTTTGTGACATCCTTGTCTGGTTTTGGTATCAAGGTGATGGTGGCCTCGTAGAATGAGTTTGGGAGCGTTCTTCCCTCTTCTGTATTTTGGAAGAGTTTAAGAAAGATAGGTGTTAGCTGTTCTCTAAATGTTTGATAGAATTCGCCTGTGAAGCCATCTGGTCCTGGGCTTTTATTTGTTGGAAGATTTTTAATCACAGTTTCAATTTCAGTGCTTGTCATTGGTCTGTTCATATTTTCTATTTATTTCTTCCTGGTTCAGTCTCGGAAGGTGGTGCATTTCTAAGAATTTGCCCATTTCTTCCAGGTTGTCCATTTTATTGGCATAGAGTTGCTTGCAGTAATCTCTCATGATCTTTTGTATTTCTGCAGTGTCAGTTGTTACTTCTCCTTTTTCATTTCAAATTCTGTTGATTTGAGTCTTCTCCCTTTTTTTCTTGATGAGTCTGGCTAATGATTTATCAATTTTTTTTACCATCTCAAAGAACGACATTTTAGTTTTCTTGATCTTTGCTATTGTTTTCTTCATTTTTTTTTCATTTATTTCTGATCTGGTCATTATGATTTCTTCCCTTCTGCTAACTTAGGGATTTTTTTGGTTCTTCTTTCTCTAATTGCTTTAGGTATAAAGTTAGGTTGTTTATTTGAGATTTTTCTTATTTTTTGAAGTAGGATTGTATTGCTATATACTTCCCTCTTAGAACTGCTTTTGCTGCATCCCGTAGGTTTTGGTTTGTCATGTTTTCACTGTCATTTTTTCTAGGTATTTTTTGATTTCCTCTTTGATTTCTTCAGTGATCTCTTGGTTATTTAGTAGTGTATTGTTTAGCCTCTATGTGTTTGTATTTTTTACGGAATTTTCCTGTAATTTATATCTAGTCTGATAGCCTTGTGGTCGGAAAAGATACTTGATACATTTTCAGTTTTCTTAAATTTACCAAGGCTTGATTTGTGACCCAAAATATGATCTATCCTGGAGAATGTTCCATGAGCACTTGAGTAGAAAGTGTATTCTGTTGTTTTTGGATGGAATGTCCTATAAATATCAATTAAGTCCATCTTGTTTAATGTATCATTTAAAGCTTGTGTTTCTTATTTATTTTGATTTTGGTTGATCTGTGCATTGGTGAAGGTGGGGAGTTAAAGTCCCCTAGTATGATTGTGTTACTGTCGATTTCCTCTTTTATGGCTGTTAGTATTTGCCCTATGTACTGAGGTGCTCCCCTGTTGGGTGCATAAATATTTACAAGTGTTATATCATTTTGGATTGATCCCTTCATCATTATGTAGTGTCCTCGTTTGTCTCTTGTAGTTACCTTTATTTTAAAGTCTATTTTGTCTGATATAAGAATTGCTCCTCCAGGTTTTTTTTGATTTCCATTTGCATGGAATATCTTTTTCCCTACCCCTAGTTTCAGTCTGTATGTGTCCCTAGGTGTGAAGTGGGTCACTTGTAGATAGCGTATATACGGGTCTTGTTTTTGTATCAATTCAGCCAGTCTGTGTCTTTTGACAGGAGCATTTAATCCATTTACATTTAAGGTAATTATTGATATGTATGTTCCTGTTACCTTTTTCTTCATTGTTTTGGGTTTGTTTTTGTATGTATTTTTCTTCTCTTGTGTTTCCTGCCTGGAGAAGTTCCTTTAGCATTTGTTGTAAAGCTGGTTTGGTGGTGCTGAAATCTCTTAACCTTTGCCTGTCTGTAAAGGTTTTAATTTATCTGTTGAATCAAAATGAGATCCTTGCTGGGGAGAGTAATTGTGGTTGTAGTTTTTCCCCTATCATCACTTTAAATATGTCCTGCCAGTCCCTTCTGGCTTACAGAGTTTCTGCTGTAAGATCAGCTGTTAACTTTATGGGGGTTAACTTGTATATTTGTTGCTTTTCCCTTGCTTCTTTGAATATTTTTTCTTAGTATTTAATTTTTGGTAGTTTGATTAATATGTGTTTTGGCGTGTTTCTCCTGAATTTATCCTGTATCGGACTCTTTGGGCTTCCTCGACTTGATTGCCTTTTTCCTTTCCCATATTAGGGAAGTTTTCAACTATAATCTCTTCAAATATTTTCTCAGTCCCTTTCATTTTCTCTTCTTCTTCTGGGATCCCTATAATTCAAATGTTGGTGCGTTTAATGTTGTCCCAGAGGTCTCTGAGACTGTCCTCAAATCTTTTCATTCTTTTTTCTATATTCTGCTCTGCCATTGTTATCTTTTGTCTTTTTTCTACTCTGCCATTTTTATTTCCACTATTTTATCTTCCAGGTCACTTATTCATTCTTCTGCCTCAGTTATTCTGCTATTGATTCCTTCTAGAGAATTATTAACTTCATTTATTGTGTTGTTCATCATTGTCTGTTTACTCTTCAGTTCTCCTAGGTCCTTGTTAAATGTTTCTTGTATTTTCTCCATTCCATTTCCAAGATTTTGGATCATCTTTGGTATCATTAGTCTGAATTCTTTTTCGGGTAGACTGCCTATTTTCTGTTCATTTGTTTGGTCTGGTGGGTTTTTACCTTGCTTCTTCACCTGCTGTGTGTTTTTCTGTCTTCTCATTTTGCTTATCTTACTGTGTTTGGGGTCTCCTTTTTGCAGCCTGCAGGTTCATAGTTCCCGTAGTTTTTGGTGTCTGCCCCCAGTGGCTAAGTTTGGTTCAGGGGGTTGTGTAGGCTTCCTGGTGGAGGTGGGTGGTGCCTGTGTTCTGGTGGCTGAGGCTGGATCTTGTCTTTCTGGTGGGCAGGACCGTGTCCGGTGGTGTGTTTTGGGGGTGTGTGCGACCTTGTTATGATTTTAGGCAACCTCTTTGATAATGGGTGGGGTTGTGTTCCTGTCTTGCTAATTGTTTGGCATGGTGTGTCCGGCACTGGAGCTTGCTGGTCGTTGAGTTATCTGGGTCTTAGCGTTGAGATGGAGATCTTTGGAAGAGCCGGAGGTCTCTGGTGTGCCAGTGTACTGAACTTGGCTCTCCCACCTCAGAGGCACAGTCCTGACACCTGGCTGGAGCACCAAAATCCTGTCAGCCAGAAGGCTTAGAAGAAAAGGGAGAAAAAAAGAAAGAAAAAACAAAAAATAAAATAGAGTTATTAAAATAAAAAAATTTTTAAATTATTAAAAATTAATTAAAAATGTAAAAGTTATAAGAGAAAAAAAAGAGAGAGCAATCAAATCAGAACACACATCCAGCAATGATAACAAGTGGTAAACACTATGCTAAAACAAACAAACAAACAAACAAAAAAGACAGACAGAACCCAAGTCAAATGGTAAAAGGAAAGCTATACAGACAAAATCACACAAAGAAGCACACCCATACACACTCACAAAAAGAGAAAAAGGAAAAAATATATATATATGTATCTATGCATAAAAAAAGGGAAGGGAGCAACCAAATTAATAAACAAATCTACCAATGATAATAAACTGTAAATACTAAACTAAGATAAACATAAAACCAGAAACAAATTAGATACAGAAAGCAAACCCCAAGTCTACAGTTGCTTCCAAAGTCTACTGCCTTAGTTTTGGTATGATTTGTTGTCTATTCAGGTATTCCAGAGATGCAGGGTACATCAAGTTGATTGTGTAGGTTTAATCGCTGCTCCCGAGGCTGCTGGGAGAGATTTCCCTTCCTCTTCTTTGTTTGCACAGCTCCTGGGGTTTAGCTTTGGATTTGGCCCTGCCTCTGCATGTAGGTTGCCTAAGGGCATCTGTTCTTCGCTCAGAGAGGACCCGGTTAAAGTAGCAGCCGATTAGGGGGCTCTGGCTCACTCAGGCCTCGGGGGAGGGAGGTGTACAGAATGCGGGGTGAGCCTGCGGTGGCAGAAGCCGGTGTACCGTTGCAGCATCCTGAAGCGCGCAATGTGTTCTCCCGGGGAAGTTGTCCCTGGATCACGGGACCCTGGCAGTCATTATTTATTTTGATGCACCAGCTATCTCAGATTTGGCTAGTGCGATCCTCTTCAAGCTGGTTCTTTTGTAATTTTGTCAGGTCCCTGTCATGCTTTGAACTTATCTTTATACAAGAAGATGTTCCAGGCCTATTCTGTTACTTCCTGCCCCAGTTTCATAATTGGCTGTGCTCAGTGAGCTCTGGTCGAGAGGGTTTGTTGTAAAGGAGGTACAATATCGTATTTGTAATAGGAATGATTCAGGTGTGAGGGAAAAATTGGTGAGATAGGAGAGAGAAAGGAGAATTACTGGAGTGATATCCTTGAGAAGGTGGGAGGAGATAAAGTTTAGTTTCTAAATAAAGGGGCTAGCCTTAGCATAGGAGCCCAGACAGGTTGTCCATAATAATGGGTACAAATGCTATTGGGTGAGTAGATGTGGTAGTGGGAGCTTATGGCAGTTTTCTCCTTGTTGCTTTTTTTATTTTCTCAGTGCAGTAGAAGCAAGGTCATCTGAGCATGAGTTTGGGAAGGGAGTGTGTATTAAAAGTTTGAGGATAGAGGAGAAGGTATAGTTTTCTAGGAGAAGGGTAGAATGAAGGGAAGTAAGATTGCCAGGCAACATTAAGTACCTGCTTGAAGTTAATTGTTCTGAAGTTCTTAATCTCTGTTGAATTTGGTGCTTCTCTTCTTCTAAGCCTTGGTGTTTCTCAGGGGTTTGGGTATTCTTGATTTTCTGGTCCTTTGTATTTAAGGATCCTACTCACCTTTGTTTACCGTAGTCTGCCTCCCTCCAGTCTTGGCAGAGGAGGGGCAGGTTATCGAGGGAGCATATTTTCTTCAGTTGCCACCTGTAGATCTGTCCTTCCTCCCAGGCTACAGCTTGAGTTTTTTGGGCAAATTTCATTGCTGCTCACCACTTAGCACAACAGGGGGTTGGGGATGGATAGAATTGCCCAGTTGCTCTTCATTTACCTTCCCATTTAATGAATTGATGAATTCCTCAAGGCCACCTCATGCTTCTGGTGTCTGCTGAGTAGGTTTGGTGCTTCCCAAATCACTCCTAACTTTGTAGTAGTTTTCTCCTATATATATGTGTTTGAAGCTTTGGTTTCCGTAGATTCTGTTTCCCTATGGATGTGATCTATTGGTTTCTGTTCCTTTGGAGATTCTCCACCATTTACGATCTGTGGATGGCCCTCTTTTTTAGTTTTTCTGAGATGTTATGACTTTATTCTAGTTTTTTAAAAACATCATTTCTGTTGCTTTTCAGAGTGGATGTATGTGTTCATTGTTACTGTATTGAATCAGTCTCTTAGAATTTTTTATGTGCATGAGTAATGTGGATTAACATTTTAAGGGAAAGGTCACTTTGTGATATTTTTTGTTGTAAACATTTATCATTGACAACTACTAGCAGGGGTTTCATTCAGGTTTTGTTGATTTTTTTTTAAATGCAGTGACAGGATTGGCCAGATTTCAGACTTTGAATGCATCAGGAGTCATTGAAATGATACCATGTATTAATTGTTTTCACAGATAAATCTACGTGTTAGCATATCTGAGTTGTGTATTTGTAAGATTACTCTGGAAGTTGTGATTCTTATTAGCATTTCCTCTTTTACTACTGTTTCATAGCTGATCTTAATGAAGTCATTATAATTTTCAGCTCTGGTTTCTTAATCAGTGAAATAATATATTTGTTTCAGTCTTCAGTCAGGTGATTTTAATTCTAACCATAGTATGTTTAAGACCCATAAAGATAGTTACTGAAGGTATCAGTGCCTTTGAGATGTTTACTTTCTCTTTTGTTATACTTCTATTCTTCTAGCGCTTTCAGGATAGCATAGAAAGTATATGAGGAATGGATTCTGTTAATGTGTATGATGCTGATGTTAACTGGCAAAAGATTCTCCAGTGTTCGGTTTGTTCAGAAACATCCATGGGCCTACTGTGTATGAATATGATTAAAACAATCAACAAGTTTATTCTGGTAGAGACAGTTTTAATATGTTATGTAATCAGTTTCTAAGGTATTCGAAAGAATAAATCTTATAGTTAGGGAGCTGACATTGAGGACCTACTATGTATCAAGCAGTGTCACCTCATTAAATCTATTCATTGTAACTTCCACTATAAAGAAGTTAATTCCATTAAATAAAAATGTTTGTGTAAAAATTGATAATTAAAGTTATTTCTTTCCCTGGAGAGAGAGATTGTGGCTTCCAGGGTATCAGACCATTTATATAAAAACGGTATTTAGCGCAATGTTGTATTTATGTGAAATTACTTTCCTCTAATTGAAGGGAAATTGGTCTAAATAGTGGGTGTATTTGCTGAACATTGTCAAAAAAATGTTCCCAAAAGGCACATATTGCTTAGTATATCTTCATAATGTTGAAACTTGTAATGTTGAGGACATTAGTCATTTGGATTGATTTACAGCCACATTATTCAGCCTTTGCCCTTTTGTAATGTGAATTAGTTGGAAATATTGAGGATTTTGAAGTGATGGGAACCTTTCAGGTTGATCTCATTCTCCAGGAAGGAACCATCCTACGAAATAGCAGCACCGTCGAAATCTTCGATTTCGGAGGTTGGTGGAAAGAGCTGAGAGGCTGATTATCTGTAGATTACTATTATATAAGGTATTTAAGGAAAAGGCAGACTACTGTTTTGGGGGGATAGCAATTATGAAAGTTTATCATACTATGCATGTTATGTTTTCAGTTTTTTTTTTTTTTTGCGGTACGCGGGCCTCTCACTGTTGTGGCCTCTCCCATTGTGGAGCACAAGCTCCGGATGCACAGGCTCAGTGGCCATGGCTCACGCGCCTAGCCGCTCCGTGGCATGTGGGATCTTCCCAGACCAGGGCACGAACCCATGTCCCCTGCATTGGCAGGTGGATTCTTAACCACTGTGCCACCAGGGAAGTCTGAAAATAGCTTTTCAAAAGTAACTTTTATTCTTATAAATACTCTTGAAAATACAGAAATGTATAAAGAAAGTAAAATTACCTGTTATCCCACCTCTGAGAAATTAAAACCTTTGAAATTTTTCAGACATTCCTCTATGCATACACATTTTTTATTATTTATTTTATCACAATTGGATCATACCAGCTTTTTAAAAGATTTCTGTTTTTTAAATTGAATTATATAAGGCATATATACATTGAAGTATCCAAATCTTAAATGTGCAGCTTGATGAGTTTTTACATATGTATTCCTCTGTGAAATGCAAATGAAGATATAGAGCATTTCCAGCTCCCTAGAAGGTTCACTGACATTCATCCACATTGTTGCATGTGTCAGTAGTTCGTTTCATTTTTTTTGCTATGAGTTGTTCAGTTGTAGAATATACCACAGTTCAGTTATCCATTCTGTTGATGTATATTAAGATGGGGATTGACATATATATACTAATATGTATAAAATGGATAACTAATAAGAACCTGCTGTATAAAAAAATAAAATTAAAAAAAAGATTTGTTCCAGCTTTTGGTTCTTATAAAATAAAGCTACTGTGAATGCTCCTGTATGTTTTATAGACACACCTATAGACACCTGCATTGATTTCTCTTGTGTATGTACCTAGGAGTGGGATTGCTGGGTCACAGGATAAAGGTATGTTTAGCTATACTAAATAATGCCAGACAGTTTTCCAAAGTAGTGGTCCAAAAAATTCATTCTCAGCAGCAATGTTAGAGAGTTCCAGTTATTCCACATCCTTGTCAACACTTAGTATTATGTGTCCTTTAAATTTTAGCTGTTCAGGTGGATGTGATGTGGTATATATTGTGATTTTAACTTGCGTTTCCCTGATAAGTAATGATATTGAGCATCTTTTCATGTAATTATTATTATATTATATTATATTCAAATATCTTCTTTTGTGAAGTGTGCCTAGTCAACTCTTTTTTTTGAGTTGTTTATCTTTTTCTTTAGTCTGCTTTAATCTCAACCAGTTCTTCAGGCTTTGTTGTTCTTTACAGTGTTGAAATGCAGAGGCCAGTTTTTTATAGAATGCCTGTCATTTTAGGTTTGACTAAAGTTTCCTCATGGTTAGAGTCAAATCATGCATTTTTGTCAGGAATACCATGTAAGTGACATTGTATTCTTCTTAGGACATCTTATTAGGAGGCATATTGGTGATGCCAATATTGGTGATGTTAACTTTTATTACTTGTTTTAAGTAGGGCCTGCCAGGTTTCTCCACCATAAAGTTGCCATTTTTTCCTTTATAATTTATGAGTTATTTGTAAGGAGATATTTTGAGGCTCTGTAAATATCCCTTTCCTCGTCAGAACTTTCACCCATTAGTTTTAGTATCTGTTGATGATTTTCTAAGTTCATCATTCCTCCTTATATTTATTAGTTGGCCTTTCTCCTTCCTTTACTCATTCAGTCATTCAGTCATTTGTTCATGTCAGTATGGATTCATGAGGCTTTATTTTATTTAATAGGGTGTGATATAATATTATCATTATTTATTCTGATGGTTAAGGTGCCCCAGATTTGGTTAATGGGAGCCCATTCAGGGTGGCTCTTGGGTATTTTTGTCATATCCCCATTATTCTTTGAGCACCTCCTTACTTTCTGGTATAGCAAGATATTCCAGGCTCATTTTGTGCTTTCCCATCCCTAGCCCTGGAATCAGTTATTTCTCCTTGGGGCCCTGATTCCTTTTAGTGAGGAAGGTAATTTAGGAACCAGAATTTGGATGTTGGGTGTGTTTGATGGTATGTGGGAGTCATAGCTTCTAGGGTTCTCAGTGGACAGATTAGAGTGTGTGCGTGCATGCGTGTGCGTGTGTGTATTTCATACTGATACCTCCAGCTCATTTTGCTTGTGACTTTGTGTTCTAGGAAAAAATTTTTTTTTGCTATGTTTCTCCAGTATACACCCAACATCTCCACTTTATTGTATAATAGGCACTTCAAATTTAATATGTCCAAAATTAAACTTTTTTTTTTACACTCCCCTCCCACCACCACCCAAAGCCTGTTCTTTCCACAGTTGTCTTCATCTCAGCAAATAGGAACTCTGTCTTTCTTGTTACTCAAGCCATATATCTGTGGTCATCTTTTATTCCTCTCTTTCTCTCATATCTGACTTCAAATCATCAGAGAGTCTTTTGTCTTTTCCTTTAAAATACATCTACAACCTGACTACTTCTCACCACCTCCACCATAATCACTAGCATAATGATAGTCATGCTAGTCTAATTTCTTTCTTGAATCATTGCATTAGACTTCTAACTGTTGTTCTTCCTTCTGCTTTTGCTCTTTTATACCCTTTTTCTCATTATAGGAAGCAGAGTGATACTTTCAAAAAATGCAAGTCAGATCATATTTGAACCCTACCCCAAACCTCGCGTTGCCATCTCACTCACAGTAAAAGTCATAATACTGTACTTAGTGGCCTGAAAGCTCTATAGGATCTGGACTTCCCTGCCCAACCCTCTGACTTCATGTAGATTTTCTTTGAATTCTGTTGTCCTCTTGAGTGATAATTAAATTCTTTCACAGATCTATAGCTTGAGGACAAGGAGATGTGCACTTTTTGTGTATTAGTAGGTATTGATCTATTGTAGTTCCTCTGTGCTGAGGTGTGGTTTACTTTTACCCCCATAATGAGTTCTCTAATGCTTGTAATAATCAAACATATTAAAGACTACATTCTCCAACATGTATGGATACCAAAATTTTTCCTTTCTGTATCCTTGCTGAGTTGGCTTTACTTGTGAGGACTCTTCCTCCTAGAAAGCCAGATGGTTCAGTTAGTCTCCTCCTTTTTATCTCCAATATGCATTCTCACTCCTACCATTAAAACAAATAAACAAACAAACAAAAAACAATGTTAGTTGCTCTCTCCAAATAGCGGTAGAAAGCTTGGAGGGGCTGAGACAAGAGTAGTGCATGATCAATTTGCTGGTTGATACAGACTCTCGATAACTCGACTAACAGCAGATATCAAGGGGAAAGTATGAAGTATAAGTCTCCTTTGAGTTAGGTTCCCTTTCATGAGGTGATCTCTAGAGAGGTCCGGGAGTGAAACCCGGGTAATGTTTTCTTCAATCCAGTTCTACATACCTTGTAATTAATGAAATTTCTTCCTAGTTTCTGTTACTCTTGTCTGTCAGTCTTTGTGGTGCTGGTGTGTTTTCATCTTTTTTTTATTCCTGTCTGTTTAATAGCCTGGGTGTCATTATGTGAGTTTATCCAAGGAACTGTGCTGTGTGCGGATCAGTTATTTCTTAGGGTAAATTTCATTATTCAGAATCTTGGCTTGGCCAAAAATTGGGCTTAGATAAGCAATGACTTTATAGGTTCAGGGTTGTTTATAAATATAAAAATATGGAAGTGGGCGTCATACACAGTGATAATTTTCTTTAATTAAATAAGCAAAAATTTCACTGTTAAACAGGTATATACAACATACATATAGGCTTGAGCTACTTTATGTCTTTAGTTACACCTGAATTTGAACTCTGGCTCTTTGAATTATTTATTGTGTGATTTGAGGCAAGTTATTTAATTTCTTTTAGTTTAGGTTCTTTTTATCTGTAAAACGAAGTTTTAAAATGCCTCTCTTGCATTTGCAGCTTACTTTGAAATACATAAAAAATAAGATGGATTGATGGCTATACATGTGATAATGTAAATATAATAAAATGCAATAGACTGTGGGTGGTGGATGTATAGGTTTTCACTGAACAATTATTCAGCTTTTCTGTATGTTGGAAATTTTTCATAATGTCAGAAAAAATGACTATTTTGTAGGCTTTTTAGGAGTAGATGAGGTACATGTGAGAAGTGCCTGCCATGTAATAAGTGCTCAAGAAATAATGGTTGTTAAAAGCACTTCGTGGGAGAGACATGTTTTGTAGTGTCAGTAATACAATAAGGCAGTTTATAAAATGTTTTAAAATACTTCCCACTTTTACTGCTCTTCTTCACTCCAGAATAACCGAGTAAGAATTTCTGGAATGTGCTTGAGCTTGCATTTTCTTTCCTTCTGTTTTCTTTTTTCCCCTTTTTCCTCCCCTCTTCCTTTGCTTCCCTTAGGATTATAAAGTGCATCCAAGGGGTAAGAACCACTGATGGGAGGAGGGCAAGTAATAGTGAAGTAAGTAAAGGAGAGAGAAGGGTTAGGAACTAACAGAAAAGCTTCTGTGATATGCACAAGGGATCTCTGCTCTTCAGTATTCTTTGGGGTCATTTGTCTATTCATTCATTTTCTTTCTTTCAGTTTTTGCCTCCGTCACTTATAGCCTCAGCTTCCTCATTGGTAAAATGAAAGTAATAATACCTACTGCTTAGAGTTGTCATAAGGGTTGAATTTAGTTAAATAATGTATATAAAGTGCTTAGCATTTAATAAATGCTCAATAAATAGTGGTTGTTTTGTTGCTATAATAAAACTAAAAACAATAATAAAATGAGAACATTATAATAGTGAAAGGCATTATTGAGCAGCTGTCCCTATTTCAGGTATTGGTTAGGCATTGGGGATATTGTGATAAATCTTACAGATACAGTCTCTTCCCTCAAACAGCTCACAGTATCATGGGTGAGAAAGATCAAGAAACAAGTTCAATCACTTTGTTATACAGCAGAAACTAACACACCATTGTAAAGCAATTATACTCCAATAAAGATGTTAAAAAAAAAGAAAAGAAACAAGTTCAAGAGAGCATTTTTAAATGCCAAGATAGAGAGGAGAGAATGGTGTGGCCCATGGAATTCAGGCCTAGTTTTGCTTCTCATTTTGGCCTTGTCCTCATTCTGCAAGTGAGTATAGGTACTTTAGTTTTATTGAACTTTGCTAGCTAGTTATCAAGGTCTCAGATATCCGGATATCAAGGTCTCATTAGGAAAAGGAATTGGTACCTGTCTTTCATTTGGATTTGAAGGTGAGGGTTGGGGAGAAATGAGCATAATATACCATTTCCTGCCTTACCCTTCCCCCTCTAACCTGGTCAGTTCATACTGAGGTTTTTTTCCTGGACAAATTAGACTAGCTTCTAATTATAGATTAGATAATTAGCTCTTTAATATAATCACTGTTTAAACATTGAGAGCAAATACTTTGGCAAAGAGATTTCTTTTTTTTTTTGGACACACAAGATTCAACAAATGTATCCAACTTTAACAAATGTTTGTCTTAAAGAAACTTAAAAAAATTATGGTGAGTCCCAGCAAGATGAAGCAGTGCCATGGTGTCCTGATGCATAAATCTGGAGGCAAAGTAAACAAAAGATAGTTACTATGGCAACAATCTGGAATTATATTTTATAACCACTTATAATTATTAACAGGATTATTAATGCTACTTTCTGTTGGTCCTCAGAATCATGGCTAATAGTTGGTTCATCTGCTTTTATTATGCCAGCTTCAAATCAAGTTCTGTCATATTTCAAGGAGTTTCAAAATTAGTATTTGCAAATAGATGCTGGGCCATTTGTAGATGTTTTTCAAATTTAGTGAAATGTTTCATTCTTACTTTTGTCTAAAATAACTATAAAGTTGTGCATTGAAATAATGGGGACCTGCACTGAGATTATCAGATTTCAGGGTTGATAAATCTGTACAAAGTTGAATTAATTTTTTTCTTATTACCAAAGCAAGATGAATATAGTTAAGCTTGCTTAACACCAGGTGTATATTCTTCCAGACCATTTTATATGCTTATGCATACATGCAATTTTAATGTAACCATAATGTATATATACTCTTTTATAATCTTTTTTCACTTGTAACATCTTATATGTTTAAGCACATTTTTAAGGGGCTGCATAATATCCTTTAGTATGGATGTACCATTATTTATTTAATGGAGTAGATAAAGGAAACAAGTGACTATTTTTTTGCTGTTTGTAATTATATTCCATGTTGTGAGGAACATTCTTGTAGCTAAATCTTTCTATGCACTCTTAATTATTTCCTTTGGATAGATTTCTAGAAATAAAATTGCTAGACCTTTTAAAAACTTGATACATATTGTCAAATTACCCTTCAGAAAGGTATAAGCAGTTTACAATCCCATAAATCCCAGTGGTTTATGAAAGTGCCTATTTTCCTCTACACTTAGTATTTGCTATCCTTTGAAAGTTTTAAATAATCAAATGTAAGTAGTAACATTATAAAAAGTAGTAAAATGGGGGAAAAATCACCAAAGAATGCTATTTTCTTAACATGGTAGTGATTATGATATTTGTTATTGTATTCCAAGCTTTTGTCATATGCATAAGTGGTTGTAATTATATGTACAGTTTTGTTTTCTGCTTTTTTCATTCATTGTTAAGTAATTTTCCCTGCCTTTACTTGGACTTCACAATTCTAGTTTTCAGTGGCCACACAGTAGTGAAATAAGTATTCATATTTACCTCTTTCCCTATTCCTGGACAACAACTTGATGCCAGTTTTTATTGTGCATAATACCACAATAAAAACGGAGTTAGCTACCATTTATTGAACATTTACTATGAAATAAACTTTATACTATGTACTTTTTTCTTCCTTTGTATTATTTCCTTAGGATTGATGTCCAGGATTAGTAATATGGGATCATAAACGTGTATGGCACAGCCTTTTTTATATCATTGTTTTCTTCTTTCTTTCTATCAATACCTTCAAACATTTATTGGAAGCCTAAAATATTCCAGGCACTGTGCTAAGAGGCACTGAGAATACAAAGATGAATCATTCAGAGTCCTTAAAGTCAGGCACTAAACATATATGATAAAGAAGGCTATGATAAAAGACATTAGAGGATGACAGTCCATTGATCTGTTGGTCATTTGGTCGGTCCGTCCATCAATCCATCCATTCATCCACACATGATTTTCCCTCTGATGTATAGAGCTGGTTGCAGACATAATGTCCTTTTACCCTTAAATATATCATTGCTATAAGAACAAGGATATTTTCTTAACCACAATACAATGACCAAATTCAGGGAATTTAACATGACTGTAATACTATTATTTAATCTGTTGTCCACATTAAAATTTCACCAGTTGTCCAAGTAATGTCCTTTATGGCAGTTTCCCCACCTTGGTCCAGGATCTAATTGAAGATCATGCATTGCCTTGTACTGTTTGTCTCTTTTATCTCCTTTAATCTGGAACAGTTCCTCAGCCTTCATTTGTCTTTTATAGCATTGATATTTTTGAAGAATAAAGGTCGGTTATTTTGTATTGGGTTGGCCAAAAAGTGCCTTCGGTTTTTAAGTAAAAATAAAAGACACATTTTTCATTTTCACCAAGAACTTTATTGAACAACGTATTCACTCGTTTGTTCCAATACCTTCTGCCATTTTTCAGGCAACTTCATAATTCCATCTTCCCAAAACTTTTTATCTTTTTGAGCAAAGAACTCTTCCAGGTGCCTTTTACAGTCTTCAGGGAATGGAAATTTTTTTCCAGTAAGAGAATTTTGTAAAGACCGAAATAAATGGAAATTCGAAGGTGCAATGTCTGGTGAATATGGCGGATGAATCAGAACTTCCCAGCCAAGCTGTAACAGTTTTTGCCTGGTCATCAAAGAAACATGCGGTCTTGCGTTATCCTGATGGAAGATTATGCATTTTCTGTTGACTAATTCCAGACACTTTTTGTCGAGTGCTGCTTTCAGTTGGTCTAACTGGGAGCAGTACTTGTTGGAATTAATCATTTGGTTTTCCAGAAGGAGCTCATAATACAGGACTCCCAACCCCACCATATACACAACATCACCTTCTTTGGATGAAGACCAGCCTTAGATGTGGTTGGTGGTGGTTCATTTCACTTGGCCCACGATCTCTTCTGTTCCGCATTATTGTACAGTATCCACTTTTCATCTCCCATCACACTTTTTAAAATTTATTTATTTATTTATTTTCTTTATTTTTTTGGCTGCATTGGGTCTTCGTTGCTGCACACGGGCTTTCTCTAGTTGCGGAGAGTGGGGTCTACTCTTTGTTGCGGTGCACGAGTTTCTCATTGTGGTGGCTTCTCTTGTTGTGGAGCACAGGCTCTAGCACACAGGCTTCAGTAGTTGTGGCATGCAGGCTCAGTAGTTGTGGCTCACGGGCTCTAGAGTGCAGGCTCAGTAGCTGTGATGCTCGGGTGTCGTTGCTCCATGGCATGTGGGATCTTCCCGGACCAGGGCTCGAACCCGTATCCCCTGCATTGGCAGGTGGATTCTTAACCATTGCGCCACCAGGGAAGCCCCACACTTTGTTTTAAAAACAGAACGTTTTCATTACGTTTCAGTAGGGAATCACATGAGGAAATATGGTCAAGAAATTTTTTTTGCCTAACTTATGTGGAACCCAAACATCAAAGCAATTCTCGTGGGCTTCCCTGGTGGCGCAGTGGTTGAGAGTCCGCCTGCCGATGCAGGGGACACGGGTTCGTGCCCCGGTCTGGGAAGATCCCACATGCCGCGGAGCGGCTGGGCCCGTGAGCCGTGGCCGCTGAAAAGAGGAAACTTCAAACGCACTCAAATTGAAGGGCATTCTATTCGGTTGGCCAAAAGGTTCGATCGGTATTTCCGTAAGATGGCTCTAGTAGCACTTAGTTATCTTTAACTTCATTCAAAACAATTTTCTTAGATTGTATGTGACAGGTGTCATATCAGCCCACATTAAAAAAAAAAAAACTTACCAAAACTGGTGAGTTTTTGTGTAGCCATTTTAATATTGAAGATGGAAGAGAAAATGCAACATTTTCCGCATATTATGCTTTATTATTTCAAGAAAGGTAAAAACATAACTGAAATGCAAAAAAAGAATTGTATAGTGTATGGAGAAAGTGTTGTGACTGATAAAATGTGTCAAAAGTGGTTTGCGAAGTTTTGTGATGGAGATTTCTTGCTGGACAATGCTCCACAGTTGGGTAGACCAGTTGAAGTTGATAGCCATCAAATAGAGACATTCATTGAGAACAATCAACATTATACTATGCAGGAGACAGCCGACATACTCAAAATATCCAAATCAAGCATTGAAAATCATTTGCACCAGCTTGGTTACGTGAATTGCTTTTTTTTTTTTGTTTGTTTGTTTGTTTGTTTTTGCGGTACGCGGGCCTCTCACTGTTGTGGCCTCTCCCGTTGCGGAGCACAGACTCCGGACGCACAGGCTCAGTGGCCATGGCTCACGGGCCCAGCCGCTCCGCGGCATGTGGGATCTTCCCGGACCGGGGCACGAACCCGTGTCCCCTGCATCGGCAGGCGGACTCTCAACCACTGCGCCAGCAGGGAAGCCCTGAAGTTTCCTTTTGTTCCCCACGTTCAGATCATGCATTTTTGTCAGGAATACCATGCAAACAATGTTGTAACCTTTGTGCATTGTATCATATTAGGAGCCATGTAATGTCAGTTTGTCCCAATATTGCTGAGGTTAAATTTGATTACTTGGTTAAGGTGGAGGCTGCCAAGTTCTTCCACTGTAAAGTAACCATGTTTTGCTTTTGTAATGAATAAGTGATTTGTGGGGAGATATTTTGAAACTATGTAGATATCTTTTTCCTCATCCAACTTTCACCCACTAGTTTTATCATCCATTGATGATTTTCTAACTTTGTCATTCCTTATATTTATTTGGCTTTGTGTTGTAAGAGCTTTCTTCTGTTTGTATCAGTATGAACTCTTGGATTATTTTATTTTATTAAATGCATTATATTCTGTTACTCATTATTTATTTTCATCCCCAATTTTTCCATATTTGGGTAGTGGGAACCCCTTCAAGGTGACTCAAGTGTGCTTTTGATATGTTCCCGTCGTTCTTTGAGCAGTTCTTTACTTTGGGGGATAGCAAGATGATCCAGGCTCATCTTATATTTTCCTTGCCCCAGTGCTGGAATCAGCCATTTCTCCAAGCAACCTTTATCCCTTTTAGTTTAGAAACCAAGATATGAGATAAGGTATATGTGTTTTTTAAAGAGACTCCAAGGTGATTTTGCTAGTCTTTCTGGAACCCATTGTAATAGAGCCTTCTTGTATACAGGAGTTCCATTCAGATATTTGCTAAATGGACAGGACTAAGGAGTAGTTGAAATAGTCCAGGGAGATGAAGGAATATAAGTAGAGTCACTGTATATGAAAAAGCCCAACTCATTCAGAGGAGCTAGAGTTCAGTGTGGCTTCAAGAAGAGAAGAGTTAGAGAATGAGGCAGGGACCAATTCATTGAGGACTTTATTTGCCATCCAAAGGAACTTAACCTTATAGAAGATGAGGGGCCATCATAGAGGGTTTAAACTAGGTAGGTTAAGTGATTGATTTTGGTAGATTTACATTTTAAAGTCACTGTACTGTCACCAGCGGCAATGCATAGGATGGATTAGGTAAATGTTTAACATTATTTTCCCTTAGGGTTGGCATTTGCCTTTATAAACTTTTCTCCTAGATGCCAGTATTGCAGCTGCTGGATACTAACATCTCAAAGGAATTGTTTGCAGCAGTTTAGTGAAAAGGGAACGAGAGAGAGAGAGACCATGCAATACGTTAAAGCTTGAATCATTGATTTATCTGTTTCTGGAATGGCAGCAACTCTTCCTTTTATTAGTAGTTTTACAGTCAGGACTGGAAGCCATTGAAAAATAACACAAACAAAAGTATAAAAAACAATGCCGTCTTTTTTTAAATTTAATTTATTTATTTTTGCCTGTGTTGGGTCTTCGTTTCTGTGCACGGGCTTTCTCTAGTTGCGGCGAGCGGGGGCCACTCTTCATCGCGGTGCACCGGCCTCTCACTGTCGCGGCCTCTCTTGTTGCGGAGCACAGGCTCCAGATGCACAGGCTCAGTAGCCGTGGCTCACGGGCTTTGTTGCTCCACGGCATGTGGGATCTTCCCAGACCAGGGCTCAAACCCGTATTCCCTGCATTGGCAGGCAGACTCTCAACCACTGCACCACCAGGGAAGCCCAATGCCGTCTTTTTTAATGAAAACGTCTTGATGAATATCAATACTGCTACATTTTATTTTTCTTTATCTTTGGTGGTAACATGAATAATAGGATTGATAGAGACATTCAGTAATGTAGACATTTTACCTGGACTGTGTGGTAACCAAAGTATGAAATGTAACAAACACATTTTCTGCAATAATAGAAAATTGCACCTTCAGCTTAAAGTTTGCTGTTATCATAATAAGTTTTATTTCTGTGCTATTTACAGCCTGTATCCCAAGCAGTTGGAGCTGAACAACCAGCAGCTCTTCTAAAACCGGATTTAGTTCGAAGGTGAGTATCTTCAAATTAATACCATGAAAGCGATGAGGGAATGTTGAAGTACTGCATTCATTAGGTGCTTAGTGTGTGTTGACTGAAGAAGTTTCTGTGTTCTAGTATTTGTGTGTATGTTCAATAAAAATAGTAGACATTATTTTTACTTTTTATGTTGATAAAGATCATATGGACTATGAAATTATTGACCATTTTCTTGTTCACATTATTATAATATTCTGGGGTTTTTGTTTTTGTTTTTTTTGGCTGCACCACCGTGGCTTGTGGGATCTTAGTTCCCTGACCAGGGATTGAACCCATGCCCTTGGCAGTGAGGGTGCGGAGTCCTAACCACTGATCTGCCAGGGAATTCCCATCATATTCTGTTCTTAGGAAAATACTATAAGAATTAAAAAAGGAAATAAGAAATAATATAATTTAAAGTTCCAGCTAATCTAAAGAAATAAATTACAACCAGATATATAATTATATTGTTATTTGGTAGTTATAAACTAATATTTTTCTCTATCTTGTTCAGATTGGGTTAATTTCTCTTGTTCTGTCTTCAGGTTCACTGATTCTTTCCTTTGTCCTATTCATTCTGCTATTGTGCCCACTCAGTGCATTTTTTATTTCTATGATTGTACTTTCTATAATTTCCATTTGTTTCTTTCTTAATATTTTCTATTATTATGAGATTTTCTGGCTTTTCATTTGCTTCAAAAGTATTTGTGATTGCTCACTGAAACAATTTGATAATGGCTGCTTTAAAATCCTTGTCAGGTAATTCCAATATCTGATTCATTCTGGTGTTGGCATCTGTTGATTGTCTTTTCACATTCAAGTTGTGATTTTCCTGGTTTTTGGTATGACAGAGAATTTTCATTTGTATCCTGGACATTATGGACATTATGTTATGATACCCTGGATCCTATTTAAATACTCTATTTTAGCAGTCAGTCACTGTGTTTAGGTGCAAAGGTCCTGGTCTACTTTTGTGGACTATGGTTCTAATGACAATTTAGTTTTCAGAGTCTTTGTATTATTATTCTGATCTGCTTGGTTCAAATGACACCATTGGGACCCACTGCTGGACCAAGGGGTTGGAGAGCACTTCTCTAGGCCCGCTGCCCTAAGCCAGCTCTCCAGACCACATGCTACTTGTAGGGGTCCCAACAGCATCACCACGGGAGGAAAGGGCCCACCTGAACCACCTTCTGTTGCTAGGTTGGGGTTCAGGAGACCACTGGGCTCGGGCTACCTTTGCCTTTTGGCCCAGGAGTCAGGAGATGCCAAGCTGCTATATTTTTCCTCAAGTCCTGGGAGTCCCTAGCTAGTCTGCCTTCATCTTTTCACTCTTCAGTGCCCTCCTGTGATATTCTACTGTATTATTTCCAGACTTTTTAGTTATACTTAGTGGGGAGGAATGGGGAGAGTTGAGTTTCTGCCATCTTGTCCCAAACCCTAAACTAGTGTTTTCAGATAACTTTACAAAGTGAATGATACAGCTGCATTGACTAGAATTATGTCCCTTTTATCCTCTGAACGTGTTATTTATTATGGCTATTTCTCTATTAAAAAACAGCAGTATTAATGTATTTTCTTCCTCCACTTGTATTTATGAAAATTCTTTTTCACAGGGACAAAGAAAAACATTTAGGAGTTAGTTTTATTTTTTCTTGTATATCTTTTATTTTATTTATTTTTTTGCATCTTTATTGGAGCATAATTGCTTTCCAATGGTGTGTTTGTTTCTGCTTTATAACAAAGTGAATCAGCTATACATATACATATGTTCCCATATCTCTTCCCTCTTGCATCTCCCTCCCTCCCACCCTCCCTATCCCACCCCTCTAGGTGGTCACAAAGCACCGAGCTGATCTCCCTGTGCTATGCAGTTGCTTCCCACTAGCTATCTATTTTAAGTTTGGTAGTGTATATATGTCCATGCCTCTCTCTAGCTTTCTCACAGCTTACCCTTCCCCGTCCCCCTATCCACAAGTCCATTCTCTAGTAGGCCTGTGTCTTTATTCCTGTCCTACTACTAGGTTCTTCATGACATTTTCTTTTCTTAAATTCCATATATATGTGTTAGCATACGGTATTTGTCTTTCACTTTCTGACTTACTTCACTCTGTATGACAGACTCTAGGTCTATCCACCTCATTACAAATAGCTCAATTTCATTTCTTTTTATGGCTCAGTAATATTACATTGTATATATGTGCCACATCTTCTTTATCCATTCATCCGATGATGGACACTTAGGTCACTTAGGTTGTTTCCATCTCCGGGCTATTGTAAATAGAGCTGCAACGAACATTTTGCTACATGACTCTTTTTAAATTATGGTTTTCTCAGGGTATATGCCCAGTAGTGGGATTGCTGGGTCATATAGTAGTTCTATTTGTAGTATTTTAAGGAACCTCCATACTGTTCTCCATAGTGGCTGTACCAATTCACATCCCACCAGCAGTGAAAGAGTGTTCCCTTTTCTCCACACCCTCTCCAGCATTTATTATTTTAGATTTTTTGATGATGGCCATTCTGACTGGTGGGAGATTATATCGTACTGTAGTTTTGCTTTGCATTTCTCTAATGATTAATGATGTTGAGCATTCTTTCATGTGTTTGCTGGCAGTCTGTATATCTTCTTTGGAGAACTGTCTATTTAGGTCTTCTGCCCATTTTTGGATTGGGTTGTTTGTTTTCTTGTTATTGAGCTGCATGAGCTGCTTATAAATTTTGGAGATTAATCCCTTGTCAGTTGCATCATTTGAAAATATTTTCTCCCATTCTGAGGGTTGTCTTTTGGTCTTGTTTATGGTTTCCTTTGCTGTTCAAAAGCTTTGAAGTTTCATTAGGTCACATTTGTTTATATTTCCATTTCCCTAGGAGGTGGGTCAAAAAGGATCTTGCTGTGATTTATGTCATAGAGTGTTCTGCCTATGTTTTCCTCTAAGAGTTTGATAGTTTCTGGCCTTACATTTAGGTCTTTAATCCATTTTGAGCATACTTTTGTGTATGGTGTTAGGGAGTGATTTAATCTCATACTTTTAAATGTACCTGTCCAGTTTTCCCAGCACCACTTATTGAAGAGGCTGTCCTTTCTCCACTGTACATTCCTGCCTCCTTTATCAAAGATAAGGTGACCATATGTGCGTGGGTTTACCTCTGGGCTTTCTATCCTGTTCCATTGATCTATCTTTCTATTTTTGTGCCAGTACCATACTGTCTTGATTACTGTAGCTTTGTAGTATAGTCTGAAGTCAGGGAGCCTGATTCCTCGGGCTCCGTTTTTCATTCTCAAGATTGCTTTGGCTACTCGGGGTCTTTTGTGTTTCCATACAAATTGTGAAATTCCTTGTTCTAGTTCTGTGAAAAATGCCAGTGGTAGTTTGATAGGGATTGCATTGAATCTGTAGATTGCTTTGGGTAGTAGAGTCATTTCCACAATATTCATTCTTCCAATCCAAGAACATGGTATATCTCTCCATCTATTTGTATCATCTTTAATTTCTTTCATCAGTGTCTTATAATTTTCTGCATACAGGTCTTTTGTCTCCTTAGGTAGGTTTATTCCTATATACTCTTTTTGTTGCAATGGTAAATGGGAGTGTTTTCTTGATTTCACTTTCAGATCTTTCATCATTAGTGTACAGGAATGCCAGAGATTTCTGTGCATTAATTTTGTATCCTGCTACTTTACCAAATTCATTGATTAGCTCTAGTAGTTTTCTGGTAGCATCTTTAGGATTCTCTATGTATAGTATCATGTCATCTGCAAACAGTGACAGCTTTACTTCTTCTTTTCCGATTTGGATTCCTTTTATTTCCTTTTCTTCTCTGATTGTTGTGGCTAAAACTTCCAAAACTCTGTTGAATAAGAGTGGTGAGAGTGGGCAACCTTGTCTTGTCCCTGATCTTAGTGGAAATGATTTCAGTTTTTCACCATTGAGTACAATGTTGGCTGTGGGTTTGTCATATATGGCCTTTATTCTGTTGAGGAAAGTTCCCTCTATGCCTACTTTCTGCAGGGTTTTTATCATAAATGGGTGTTGAATTTTGTCAAAAGCTTTCTCTGCATCTATTGAGATGATCATATGGTTTTTCTCCTTCAGTTTGTTAATATGGTGTATCACGTTGATTGATTTGCATATATTGAAGAATCCTTGCATTCCTGGAATAAACCCCACTTGTTCATGGTGTATGATCCTTTAAATGTGGTATTGGATTCTGTTTGCTAGTATTTTGTTGAGGATTTTTGCATCTATGTTCATCAGTGATCTTGGCCTGTAGTTTTGTTTCTTTGTGACATCCTTGTCTGGTTTTGGTATCAAGGTGATGGTGGACTTGTAGAATGAGTTTAGGAATGTTCCTCCCTCTGCTATATTTTGGAAGAGTTTGAGAAGGATAGGTGTTAGCTCTTCTCTAAATGTTTGATAGAATTCGCCTGTGAAGCCATCTGGTCCTGGGCTTTTGTTTGTTGGAAGATTTTTAATCACAGTTTCAATTTCAGTGCTTGTGATTGGTCTATTCATATTTTCTATTTCTTCCTGATTCAGTCTCGGCAGGTTGTGCATTTCTAAGAATTTGTCCATTTCTTCCAGGTTGTCCATTTTATTGGCATAGAGTTGCTTGTAGTGATCTCTCATGATCTTTTGTATTTCTGCAGTGTCAGTTGTTACTTCTCCTTTTGCATTTCTAATTCTATTGATTCAAGTCTTCTCCCTTTCTTTCTTGATGAGACTGCATAATGGTTTATCAATTTTGTTTATCTTCTCAAGGAACCAGCTTTTAGTTTTATTGATCTTTGCTATCATTTCGTTCATTTTATTCATGTATTTCTGATCTGATCTTTATGATTTCTTTCCTTCTGCTAACTTTGGGGTTTTTTTTGTTCTTCTTTCTCCAGTTGCTTTAGGTGCAGGGTCAGGTTGTTTATTCGAGATGTTTCCTGTTTCTTAAGGTGGGATTGTATTGCTATAATCTTCCCTCTTAGAACTGCTTTTGCTGCATCCCATAGGTTTTGGGTTGTCGTGTCTCCATTGTCATTTGCTTCTAGGTATTTTCTTATTTCCTCTTTGATTTCTTCAGTGATTACTTCGTTATTAAATAGTGTATTTTTTAGCCTCCATGTGTTTGTATTTTTTACAGATCTTTTCCTGTAATTGATGTCTAGTCTCATAGTGTTGTGGTTGGAAAAGATACTTGATACAATTTCAATTTTCTTAAATTTACCAAGGCTTGATTTGTGACCCAAGATATGATCTATCCTGGAGAATGTTCCATGAGCACTTGAGAAAAATGTGTATTCTGTTGTTTTTGGATGGAATGTCCTATAAATATCAGTTAAGTCCATCTTGTTTAATGTATCATTTAAAGCTTGTGTTTCCTTATTTATTTTCATTTTGCCTCATCTGTCCATTGGTGAAAGTGGGGTGTTAAAGTCCCCTACTATGAATGTGTTACTGTCGATTTCCCCTTTTATGGCTGTTAGTATTTGCCTTATGCATTGAGGTGCTCCTATGTTGGGTACATAAATATTTACAATTGTTATATCTTCTTCTTGGATCGATCCCTTTATCATTATGTAGTGTCCTTCTTTGTCTCTTCTTGTAGTCTTTATTTTAAAGTCTGTTTTGTCTGATATGAGAAATGCTACTCTAGCTTTCTTTTGGTTTCCATTTGCATGGAATATCTTCTTCCATCCCCTTAGTTTCAGTCTGTATGTGTCTCTAGGTCTGAAGTGGGTCTCTTGTACACAGCATATATATATATGGGTCTTGTATTTGTATCCATTCAGCCAATCTGTGTCTGTTGGTGGGAGCATTTAGTCCATTTACATTTAAGGTAATTTTCGATATGTATGTTCCTATTCCCATTTTCTTAATTGTTTTGGGTTCGTAATTGTAGGTATTTTCCTTCTGTTGTGTTTCTTGCCTAGAGAAGTTCCTTTAGCATTTGTTGTAAAGCTGGTTTGGTGGTGCTGAACTCTCTCAGCTTTTGCTTGTCTGTAAAGGTTTTAATTTCTCCATCAAATCTGATTGAGATCCTTGCTGGGTAGAGTAATCTTGGTTGCCGGTTTTTCTCCTTCATCACTTTAATTATGTCCTGCCACTCCCTTCTGGCTTGTAGAGTTTCTGCTGAAAGATCAGTTGTTAACCTGATGGGGATTCCCTTGTGTGTTATTTGTTGTTTTTCCCTTGCTGCTTTTAATATGATTTCTTTGTGTTTAATTTTTGACAGTTTGATTAATATGTGTCTTGGCGTATTTCTCCTTGGATTTATTCTGTATGGGACTCTCTGTGCCTCCTGGACTTGATTAACTATTTCCTTTCCCATATTAGGGAAGTTTTCAACTATAATCTCTTCAAATATTTTCTCAGTCCCTTTCTTTTTCTCTTCTTCTTCTGGAACCCCTATAATTCGAATGTTGGTGAGTTTAATGTTGTCCCAGAGGTCTCTGAGACTGTCCTCAGTTCTTTTCATTCTTTTTTCTTTATTCTGGTCTGCAGTAGTTATTTCCACTATTTTATCTTCCACGTCACTTATCCGTTCTTCTGCCTCAGTTATTGTGGTATTGATCCCATTAGAGTATTTTTAATTTCATTTATTGTGTTGTTCATCGTTCCTTGTTTCATCTTTACTTGTTCTAGGTCCTTGTTAAATGTTTTTTGCATTTTTTCTATTCTATTTCCAAGATTTTGGATCATATTTACTATCATTCTGAATTCTTTTTCAGGTAGACTGCCTATTTCCTCTTCATTTGTTAGGTCTGGTGTGTTTTTATCTTGCTCTTTCACCTGCTGTGTGTTTTTCTGTCTTCTCATTTTGCTTATCTTACTGTGTTTGGGGTCTCCTTTTTGCAGGCTGCAGGTTCGTAGTTCCCGTTGTTTTTGTTGTCTGTCCCCAGTGGCTGAGGTTGTTCCAGTGGGTTGTGTAGGCTTCCTGGTGGAGGGGACTAGTGCCTGTGTTCTGGTGGATGAGGTTGGATATTGTCTTTCTATTGGGCAGGTCCACGTCTGTTGTTGTGTTTTGGGGTGTCTGTGGACTTTTTATGATTTTAGGCAGCCTCTCTGCTAATGGTTGGTGTTGTGTTCCTGTCTTGATAGTTGTTTGGCATAGGGTGTCCAGCACTGTAGCTTGCTGGTCGTTGAGTGAAGCTGGGTGCTGGTGTTGAGATGGAGATCTCTGGGAGATTTTTGCCGTTTGATATTATGTGGAACTGGGATGTCTCTTGTGGACCAGTGTCCTGAAGTTGGCTCTCCCACCTCAGAGGCACAGCAGTGACTCCTGGCTGCAGCACCAAGAGCCTTTCATCCACACGGCTCAGAAGAAAAAGGAGAAAATGTAGAACGAAAGAATTAGTAGAAGTAGAAAGAAAAAAAGAAAGAAAGAAAGAAAGAGAGAGGAGGGAGGGTGGAAGGCGGGAAGGAAGGAGGGAAGGAAGGAAAAAAAGCAAGAATATAAAGTAAAATAAAATAAAATAAAGATAAAATAAAATTAAGTTATTAAAATAAAAAATACTTAAGAAAAAACAATTTAAAAAAAAACGGACAGATAGGACCCTAGGACAAATGGTGGAAGCAAATCTGTACAGACAGAATCTCACACAGAAGCATACACATACACACTCACAAAAAGAGGAAAAGGGGAAAAAATCATAAATCTTGCTCTCAAAGTCCACCTCCTCAATTTGGGATGATTCGTTGTCTGTTCATGTATTCCACAGATGCAGGGTACATCAAATTGATTGTGGAGCTTTGATCCGCTGCTTCTGAGGCCGCTGGGAGAGATTTCCCTTTCTCTTCTTTGTTCTTACAGCTCCCGGGGCTCAGCTTTGGATTTGGCTCCGCCTCTGGGTATAGGTTGCTGGAGGGCGCCTGTTCTTCGCTCAGACAGGATGGGGTTAAACGAGCAGCCGCTTCGGGGACTCTGGCTCACTCAGGCCGGGGTGAGGGAGGGGTACGGATGGGGGGCGAGCCTGCGGTGGCAGAGGCCAGCGTGACGTTGCACCAGCCTGAGGCGTGCCGTGCGTTCTCCTGGGGAAGTTGTCCCTGGATCCCGGGACCCTGGCAGTGGCGGGCTACACAGGCTCCCTGGAAGGAGTGTGTAGATAGTGACCTGTGCTCGCACACAGGCTTCTTGGTGGCGGCAGCAACAGCCTTAGCGTGTTATGCCCGTCTCTGGGGTCCGCGCTTTTAGCCGCGGCTCACGCTCGTCTCTGGATCTCCTTTAAGCAGCGCTCTTAATCCCCCCTCCTCGCGCACCAGGAAACAAAGAGGGAAGAAAAAGTCTCCTGCCTCTTCGGCAGGTGCAGACTTTTCCCCGTACTCCCTCCCGGCTAGCCGTGGTGCACCAACGCCCTGCAGGCTGTGTTCACGCCGCCAACCCCAGTCCTCTCCCTGCGCTCCGACTGAAGCCCGAGCCTCAGCTCCCAGCCCCGCCCGCCCCGGCGGGTGAGCAGACAAGCCGCTCGGGCTGGTGAGTGCCGGTCGGCACCTATCCTCTGTGCGGGAATCTCTCCGCTTTGCCCTCCGCACCCCTGTTGCTGTGCTCGCCTCTGCTACTCCGAAGCTTTCTCCCTCTGCCACCCTCAGTCTCTGCCCGCGAAGGGGCTTCCTAGTGTGTGGAAACCTTTCCTCCTTCACGGCTCCCTCTCACTGGTGCAGGTCCCGTCCCTATCCTTTTGTCTCTGTTTATTGTTTTCTCTTTTGCCCTACCCAGGTACGTGGGGAGTTTCTTGCCTTTTGGGAGGTCTGAGGTCTTCTGCCAGCGTTCAGTGGGCGTTCTGTAGGAGTTGTTCCACGTGTAGATGTATTTCTGGTGTACCTGTGGGGAGGAAGGTGATCTCCGCACCTTACTCTTCTGCCATCTTCCCCTCGTCCTCCGCCTACTCCTCTTAACTCTTTTGTATATCTTTATATAGATACTTCCTGAGTAGTTTTTAGGAGAAAGGACTTAACCTAAAAATTAATTTAAAAAATATCTGCTGCTTACAGATCTCATTTAAGTTTCAAATGTATTTATTGGAATTTTTGTTATTTATTGAAATATCTTCAAATTTATTAAAGAGAAAGCTGAAAAATACCTTTGACACAGATCAGCTGAAAGTTAGTCTGCTCTGTCATAATCGTATTGACTTGAACCTGCAGAATATAACTAGTTAGAGTTAATCATGTTGAATCATTTTCACATCATTCATTTTCAGTTTTTTAAACCAAAATTATGGTGTATTTTTTCTTCTTCCCTCCCTCCCTCCCTCCTTCCCTCTTCCTTCCTTCCTTCCTTCCTTCCTTCTTTCCTTCCTTTCGTTCTATTGAGGTAAAACTCATTACCCTTATATTAGTTTTGGATATACAATAGAGTGATTCAACATTTGTATATATTATGAAATGATCACCACAATAAGTCTAGTTTAAACATCCATCACCATACATAGTTACAAAATTTTTTTTCTTGTGGTGAGAACTTTTAAAATCTACTCTCTTAGCAACTTTGAAATATGCAATATAGCATTATTAACTATAGTTGCCATGCAGTACATTACATGACTTATTTATTTTGTAACTGGTAGTTTGTACCTTTTGACTCCCTTCACCCATTTTGCCCACTCTCCACCCCCTCCCCCCACCCCTGCCTCTGGCAACAACCAATCTGTTCTCTGTATCTATGAGCTTTGGAGATTTTTCGTTTTTTTAGATTGCGCATTTAAGTGAGATCATATGGTATTTGTCTTTCTCTTTCTGACTTACTTAGCATAATGCTCTCAATTTCCATCTATGTTGTTACAAATGGCAAGATTTCATTCTTTTTTATGGTAGAATAATATTCCATTGTATGTACATACTACATGTTCTTTATCTCATTTTCATTTCTTTTTCTGTTTCCTGCAGTATTCCTGTCTTCCACACCTCATGTATCCCCTGTTGTGTTTGTTACATAAACAGCTATATTTTGAGTGAGAATTGGTTTTTAGAAGTTTTATTTGAACATATTATTAATAAGAAAAACCCCAAAACAAACAAAATAAAATTGATCAGGAATATCCCGTGATAAAAGGTTCCACAGAGGTCCATAACTAGCAGTGTTTTTCTTTCAATCCCACTACTGTGAGATGTTGGCCTAATACATACAATATAATCTCAGTGTTTCATAACTTTTAAAAACAGCTTTATTGAGATATAATTCACATACCATTAGATTTTCACCCATTTAAAGTGTACAATTCGATGGCATTTAGTATATTTGCAGAGTTGTGCAGTCATAACTTTTTGAGAGATATTGTACTACTTATATATTTTATTTAAACATTATTTATGATTTTATAATTGAGGGTTTTTCTTAGAATTTTATCATCAAGATGGAATGATTCTATCCACAAAGGAATTTCAGTTGTTAACTCTGATTTGGGTTAAATATTGGACTTTGAGAATTATGGAATAATGTCTTCTCTGAGAAATTGAATTGGAGTTGCTTTTGTTTTTTTTTAAAAATAATAGTTTGAATAATGATGTGGCAGCTGTGAAAGAAAACACCAATACCCCTGATAACTCAAGTGGAAATGGCAAACAAGATCGGATCAAACAGAGAAGAGCTTCCTGTCCTCGATCAGAGAAGGGGACTAAATTTCAGCTTACTGTCCTTCAGGTCAGTGTATAAATATGATTTGGTTAAGAGTGCATGTTGAAGTCTGGGGGGTCAGGGAGGGGAGATGTTGCTGTGGAGGTGAGTATAGGGTATTATGAAACTCTGCAGCAGACACTCTTGAACACAAATCTTTGTATATATACCTGATTATTTCCTTATGATAGATTCCTAGAAGTAGAATTAGTGGGTCAAAGGGTATGAAGATTTTTTTAAAGTTTCTAAATACGTATTTCTAGGTTGCTGTCCATAAATTTTGGACCAGTTTACATTTCCATTAGCAGTGCATTTTCTTTAGCTTAAAGGGTCAATTTGTGGGAGAATTTTGGAAATGAATGAACAGATTTAGATCTTTGCATTGCAGATAGCTATAGTGACCGTTGTAACTATTTTTTTGTCTTTTCATAGAAGTTGTGTTCCTTTTCTTTCCCACAGGTTCACATTTCTAACTTATTTTTTGCTGAATAATTTGAGCCTTAGATTTGTCATACAATGGTTGTTTAGACAGTATTTCATCAAGGGAAAAACAGAATCTTTTTAGATTTTGAACAGTTTAAATCATTTTTTTCATATATTGTATGTGAACTCCAAATGTTTCCTGCACCATTTACAAAGAGAAGACAATGACTGACTCTTAAACTAGTGACATGTTTGTGCCCAGGTGTCAACCTCTGGAGACAACATGGTGGAGTGTCAACTGGAGACACACAATAACAAGATGGTCACCTTCAAGTTTGATGTTGATGGTGATGCACCAGAGGATATTGCAGACTATATGGTAAGTACAGTAAAACTAAATTATTTTCTCTTCAGCATTCTGTCTCTTTTTCCTCTCTAACTCTCCTGCCGTTTATTCAGAGCCATCTTTTTTTAGGGTACTGCTAGTTTTTAAAATTTGTACAGAGCTAAATTGGTTATGATCAAGAGTAAGTCACTATACCTCCTCTGGTTTCTGTATATTTATGTGTAAAATATGAGGGAGTTTCATTAAGAGAGGATCTAGGTCAGTGCTTCTTATCCCTAGCTGCATGTCAAAACCACTGGAAGAGCTTTTTAACAATTCTGTTGGGAATACCCTGGTGGTCCAGTGGTTAGGACTCAGTGCTTTCACTGCTGTTGTCTGGGTTGAGTCCTGGTCAGGGAACTAAGATCCTGCAAGCCACGTGGTGCAGCCAAAAAAAAAAAAAAAAACCAAACAAAAACTAAAACAAAAACAATTCTGTTGCCTGGGTCCCTAATTAAATCAGAATTTTTGGAGATGAGACCTAAGCATTAATAGTTTGTAAAGTTCCCCAGGTAATTCTAATGTATTAGCTACTGATATAACATCTTACATATAGGTGTTCAAGTAATGTTCATCATTTCATTTAGTTTTTGTATTTGCTTTGAATTGTTAGGCTTAAGTTAGTATTCCCCTCCTCTTGTGTTTTTAATGGGGATGAGCTAGGGTGGCATGAAGAGTACATAATGCTTTTGTTTCTGCCAGTTTTCTTTGTATATACATTCCTGGCGAAGCAGAATTTAACATTTTAAAAGTTAATAATTTTGTCAGTCTGCCTCTTATTCAATGTAGTATTTTCTGAACTGTCTCTAGGCCATTCTTTATCGTCTTTAGAGATGCTTCATTTTGTGATTTTTTTTTATTTAAAAGCTTTTGCATTTGGACATCCTAGTTTTAAACGTAAACATTACCTCAGTTATGTTCTTCAAATGGCAATCAATTTATAGAATGCCAGATTTTTTTAAAATGCTGGCTTCTGGTAGGTAGTGCCAATCTGACCAATGTCAGTGTTCTCAAAATAGAATAATTTAATGTATTATGTGGCATTTTATTGCTGGTCTTTGTTAACTCTGTTGTGGCATTTAGATCTAAATACCTAATTTATTTTTCTTTATGGTAGTCACTATATTATAATGTTGAAGAAACTAAATTCATTCTTGTGAATAGACTTACTTTTACTTTTGGATAGGTCGAAGATAACTTTGTCCTGGAAAGTGAAAGAGAAAAATTTGTAGAAGAATTGAGGGCTATTGTAGGTCAAGCCCAGGAGATCCTTCATGTCCACTCTGCTGCAGAAAGAGCCGTTGGAGTTGACTCTATTACTGTGGAATCCAGCAGTAGCCAAGTAAGAGCAATTGCTTAGCAAATAGGTCTTCTCGGATATGTATCAGGAACTCCTTTATTTATCTATTCATTTTTAATTCAGACAGGATCATCTGAACAAGCACAGATAAATGCTGCATCCACTCAAACCAGCAGTAAGTATACTTAATAAAATTTACCATTTGGCTTTTGAAGCAAGACATTTGGAAACTTTTAATGTACACACCTTGGGAAAGATGTTAGCCAATAAAGGAATTTGATAAATTGTTAATGTAGGTTTTCCCACACTTTGAAAGGACTTTATAGCCCAGAAATACGAAGTAAAAAACGTGAGAAGTAAGACCATTCTCCAAATTTCCTCCAAGTATTGGTTCTTTACCTGATTAATTTATTTCTGAGTTGTTGCATGGTATGTTACCAGAAAAGCAGTCACAGTACTGCTGACCTTTAATGGACAACAACTTTCTTAACTAAAATCATTATGTTCTAAGTTTGCCTCATGTTTTAATAGCATTAGTATCTTGATTTCATTCTACCAATGATACGCTTCTACCTGCTATGATCACTGATAAGTTTTTGTAAATCAGATACCAGATAAACTGCCAGGGTCTAAAAATGGGGTCTTCTATTTTCTTTTCTCATAACCTTATCTCTCCATTCTTCTCAACTCTGGTCATGGGTATATTTAGAGTGTCTGGGAGGGGGAGAAGAGCCACAGACAAATGAGGACATCTGAAGGAATTATAACAGCATAAAGAAGCAACAGGTGGTATGGGAGTCATGGAACTAGATACCATTACCCTCAAATGTAGTTTGTGTTAGGATGCCAGGGTTCTCCTCTGTCTTCTTTTTCTCATTAGCAGGAGTCTGAGTAGATTTCTTTTTATTTATTTATGGCTGTGTTGGGTCTTCGTTGTTGCATGCGGGCTTTCTCTAGTTGCAGCGAGTGGGATCTGCTCTTCGTTGTGGTGTGCGGGCTTCTCACTGTGGTGGCTTCTCTTGTTGCGGATCACGGGCTCGAGGCGTGCAGGCTTCAGTAGTTGTGGTACACAGGCTTAGTAGTTGTGTCGCACGGGCTCAGTAGCTCCGTGGCATGTGGGATCTTCCCAGACCAGGGCTTGAACCCGTGTCCCCTGCATTGGCAGGCAGATTCTTAACCACTGCACCACCAGGGAAGTCCCTGAGTATATTTCTGACTGGCAAAGTAGGGTAAAGTTTAAAAGAGAATAACTTATTTGAATAAGTTAACAAAGTAGGAGTACAGATGTAGGGGCTTATTTTACTTTACTTTTTAAGTTGTCATACAATAAAATAGACTTTTTTTTCTTTTGGTGTAGGGTTCTGTAAATTTTAGTCCTCTTATAGATTTGTGTAAGCACCACCATAATCAGGATACAGGACAGAAGATGTAGGTTTTAGTGGAAAAAGTGCTTTTCGTTTTTTTCCCAAAAGTGCCCTGCTTTTAATTGCTATTGATACAATGTGTGTTTCCATAGAATCCAAAATCCTTCTCTAAAGATATCTTGTGCTTAGTTGTTAGAGTATTTGTCAGTCAGGGTTGGGAGGTCTGGTCTTATAAGTTACACATATCCTAGTGCCATTGGAAATGGAGATAAAAGACAAAACGGTGTTTTAACCTGGTTTCCTTAGTCAATAGGTAAACATATTGACAATTGCTTAGCATATTAATTTTTGCCAATTCTTTCTACAGATGAATCTGCTCCTCAGTCATCCCCAGTTGGTCGATGGCGATTTTGTATCAATCAGACAATAAGAAACCGTGAGGCTCAATCTCCTCCTTCTCTTCAGCAGTCCATGTCTACAGTTCCTGGGCTAAATCTGCTTTCTAGTAAGTGTTTGTTCTCTGCCACCTTTATCCAGACCTGGAAGATGGGGATGCAAAATATATACTGTATCTTTAACTTGTTTTCATGGGTATTTCATGCTTATGAGAATTTTCATAAGCATTTTTGAAGATGTTAATGTTAGGAGGTAACTTAAGCCATTTAAATTTTAATGTTTATGAAAAAAAGGAAAAGGTTTTTCTCCTTGTTAGGTTGAATTCTGTGTATTTTGAGTCTTATTTACAAGAGTACTTTCACACAAGTTCTAATTTGCCCCTTGCTCCTCCAGTTCCCTTTGAGTTTGGGTACTAGTCCTTGCTTTGTACTTACCAATACATGCTTAGCCATTCTTTGTTATTGTTCCAGGTCCAAGAAACATAAGTAATAAGGAAATATCACAGGACACGCTGCTCACTCTAGAAAATAATCCATGCCAGCGTGCCCTTTACACCGCCACATCAGAACACAAGGATGTAGTTGATGGTAAGATTTCTGAATATGCCAGTGTAGAAACTAAGCAGCCAACTATACTTTATCAAGTGGAAGATGACAAGCAGATAATGGCACCAGTTGCTAGTAGTTCCAGTCATATGGCTACTTCAGTTCGTGCAGTTCCACTTGAATGTGAGGGACTCACCAGCCAAGCAGGCATATTCCTACCTGTGTATCCAGGTCACCAAGCTGCCAGTCAGGCAGCTCCTGGTGAGTCAACTCAGATTGCTCCTAACTCTCTTAGAACTCCGGCATTTATGTCTGATCAAAAGCCTCAGCCCTTACCAGTGCAGCAGCCAACTACAGATGCAGAGTTTATTTCCCAAGAAGGAGAAACCGCAGTGATCATGGAAGCAATTTCTCCTAAGATGGTCATTCCCACTCAGACCCCTGGCCTTGAACCAACTAGCCTGCTGTCCTCTACGGTCCTGGAATCAGATGGGGAAGGACCTCCAAAAATGGAGTTTGCAGACAACCGAATTAAAACTCTGGATGAAAAATTAAGAAATTTGCTCTATCAGGAGCATAGCATGTCTAGCATCTATCCTGAGAGTCAGAAGGATACCCAAAGCATAGACTCTCCATTTTCTTCCTCTGCTGAAGACACAGTCTCATGTCCAGTGCCAGAAGCCATAGGCATCAGTCACTGTGGAATTCAAGATAGTCCTGCACAGTCCCCTAATTTTCAGCAGACAGGCTCTAAGATTCTGTCCAATGTGACTGTGAGTCAGCCTGCTAACATATCCGTGTGCAAAAGGGACCTGAATGTGATAACTTCTATACCCAGCGAATTATGTTTACATGTAAGTATCATTCTTTCTAACCAATTCCTTATCCTGTGCTTTTAAAGAAATGCCTTCTTTTCTAAAGTTCTGTCCTTTGAAATGAAATTATCTATGTCACAAGATTCTGAGGTCACAGGTATTTAAGAAGGCCATAGCTTAGGCTGCAGGGGCCCAGAACTTAATAGAGACAGTAGAACTTTCTTGGTGAGAGAGCCCTCTGGTGAATTAGCTAGGAACTTGTGAGCAATGTTTATTTTTGTATTAATGACAGAACAGGACTGATTTATAGATTGTTTTAGTGGGTAGGAAGAACTTGCTTTTAGATTTCCACTTAAAAATGCCTGTTATCAGTTTCATTTTTTAAATATTATGGTTTTAATTTAATCTTGTTTGTGGGTTTTTATTTATTTGAAAAAAATATTTTAAAAGAAAATTAAAAAACCCCATAATCTCATGACTTGGTTTTTTTCACTTATGTAATGTAGGAATTTAATTTCTCTTTTCTGTTCCTTCAACTCATAGGGATAACCACTATCTGGTGCTTATCCACTATATGGTACTAATCCTCCTTGACTTAAGGTTACACAGATTTACTTACAAACCTACAACTTCTTATTCACAAAAATAGTATTGTGCTATAAACATATTGGTCTACAACTTAATTTTTTAATTTTACAGTATATCATAGACATATTTTTAAATATTTATCACTGTATCTCTTTATTATTGTTATTATTATACAACTAGTATATGCATGTATATAAAGTAAAATCCACCCCACTTCTAAACCTATAGACACAGCTGTTGATAAACCTTTCCAGACATGGTTTTCACTAATATACAAATATTTATATAGCACTTCTTTATATGTATTATATCTATTTAGAAAGACACAGATACATACTATATATTTATATACACATACTACCTTACATACATGTGCGTTCTAAATTTTTTTCCCACTTATGGACATCTATCCATGTCAGTATACATAGTTCCACCTCATCTAACTTTTCAAACAATATATTTATTTATTTATTTGGCTGCATTGGGTCTTAGTTGCGTGGTGCCCAGGCTTCTCTCTAGTTGTGGCTCTTGGGCTCTATAGCGCACAGGCTTGGTAGTTGCGGCGCACGGGCTTAGTTGCCCCGCGGCGTGTGGGATCTTAATTCCTCAACCAGGGATCGAAACTGCATCCCCTGCATTGGAAGGCGGATTCTTAACCACTGGACCACCAGGGAAGTCCCCTCACCTAACTTTTTTAAACAACAGCATAATATTCCATTGAGTAAATATAAGTACTTATTTTTTGGTAAACTAGTAATTTAAAATTATGCAATTAATGCATAAATGCAAAAGAAATTCAGAAGGATAGAAAATTAAAAGGAATTGTTGTGTTAACACTCCCACTCCCCAAACACTATTAAGTTCCTGGTTTTAATTCTTGTGGTCACTGCTATTAATAACTTATAAATAATATACTTATCGATTTTTTGATATAGTAATTTTATACAATAAATTTTGACTCACTTCTATGAAAGGTAGAGAAATTATATTTTCCCTTTCCTCTACTTTTCTTACCCATACACCTCCCAATTTTTATTACTTAAATTACTTTTTAACATTGGCAAAGTTTATAACATCTACATTTTTTTCTTTATCGGTTTTGCTTTGTCTGTAGGTTGATTGGAAAAACTGAAAATCAGTAAACAGCATTTATATTATGATTATTTGTGTTACCTGATAATCACGTAACGTGATTAGAACCATAAAAAAATGAAATGTAGGGCTTCCCTGGTGGCGCAGTGGTTGAGAGTCTGCCTGCCGATGCAGGGGACATGGGTTCGTGCCCCGGTCCGGGAGGATCCCACATGCCACGGAGCGGCTGGGCCCGTGAGCCATGGCCGCTGAGCCTGCGCGTCCGGAGCCTGTGCTCCACAACGGGAGAGGCCACAACAGTGAGAGGCCCGTATACCGCAAAAAAAAAAAAAAAAAAAGAAAAAAGAAAGAAATGTAATTCTCTGTCATTTAAATTTTGTTGCTCAAGAGACTCTTCCAAGTGTCAATGTTAAATGGATTCTTTTGTTTGTTTCAAGTGTCCATTGCTACATCTAGATCAAACTTATTACCTGCCACTGTTTCTGGTGTCCTAGAATTCCTTTTTGTTTCCCCCCTGAAATGCTTCTATGAGTAATATTTTTAAATATGTTGCATGGGTGACCAATTTTTAAAAATTTTTTTAATGTCCAGAAATATCTTTATTTTGCTTCACAATTAAGTACAGATGGTAGGATCATTTTGAGTTAATTTTTGTATATGGTGTGAGATAAAGGTCCAGCTTCATTCTTTTGCATGTGGCTATCCAGTTGTTCCAGCACTGTTTGTTATTTTATTCTTTGTTGTTATTATAAATGAAATTGTTCTCTTAATTTCCTTTTCAGATTTTTCATTGCTAGTGTATAGAAATACGATTGATTTTTGATTGTTGATGTTGTATCCTTCAACTTCGCTGAGTTTTTTTATTAGCTGTGAGAGCTTTTGGTGGATTTTCTATATAATATCAGTATATAAGATCTTATCATCTGTGAATAGAGACAATTTTATTTCTTCATTTCCTGTTTTTCTTATCTATTAACTTTTCATTTCATGCTTTTTAAAAAAATTCTTGGCTGCATGTGGTCTTCATTGCTGCGTGTGGGCTTTCTCTAGTTGCTGTGAGTGGGGGCTATTCTTCGTCGCAGTGTGCGGGCTTCTCATTGCAGTGGCTTCTGTTGTGGAGCCCGGGCTCTAGGCACGCAGGCTTCATTAATTGTGGCACGCGGGCTCTAGAGTGCAGGCTCTGTAGTTGTGGAGCACGGGCTTAGTTGCTCCACGGCATGTGGCATCTTCTTGGACCAGGAATTGAACCTGTGTTTCCTCCATTGGCAGGCAGATTCTTAACCACTGCACCACCAGGGAAGTCCCTCATTTCATGCTTTCCATCTCTTTGTCCTTTTGCTTTTTGTAGTGGGAGAATGTCTCAACTTTTAAGCTGTTTATAATCTCCTATTCAGCTATTATTTTATGTCAAGAATTGTATTTTTAATTACTAGTAACTATAGTTCATTCTTTTTCTTATGGATATAGTATATTCACACATCTCTTTCAACATATTAAAGTCTTATTCTGTGTTATTAATGCTGTTTCCTTGGGTATGCTGTTTGTTGAGTTTAGTGTTTTCTTAAAGTGCTGATTTCCCAAAAGTGTTGGTGATTCTTCGTTGTGTACTCAGTTTTTCTTTTTCCCCCATAAGATTCCCTGTTTGTCTGTTTGTAAATGCTATATATAATTACTATAGCCTTACTCCAGTAATTGTGGGAAAAGCGTGGGACATGCTTTCTGGCACTGGGTATTGCAACTTGTCTTTAATACTGCCCAGAGGGAAGTCCAATAGCTAGTCTTCAAAGGTAGCAGGGCTTCCCCTTACTCCTGGATCTTGTCTCTTCCCTACATTACTGACCTTTTTCTTGGCAATAAACATTTTCCTCCTTGCCACTCTTATTTGGGAGCAGATGCCTCTGCTGTCTTTTGTTCATTGTGGAGATGAGGTGGGAAGGTGCCCCAACCAGTTCACTCGTCCATTCAGTGAATATCTGCTGAGCAGTGAATAAGTCAAGATCTCTGTTTTTGTGGAGCTCACATTCTAGTGGGGGCAGATAGATCCTAAACAAATAAATAAAGGGCTATGATAGGAAGACTAAGGAATTACTTTATATAGGGTGGTCAGGGAAGGATTTGTATGTGATGGTGACATTCATAGGTGGAGACCTGTTCCAGGAAACAAAAGAAGGCCAGTAAGTAGGAGAGTGTTATAAGATGATGCTGAAGTGACAGATAGGAGACAGATAGATTGTTATAGCTTTGTAAGCGTTCTGTCCAACCACCCATCCTTTTGGCTGGCCAGGGCACTCTCTCCTGCTGCCCATATCTACCACCTGAATTTGCTGCATTTTGAAACAGTTCCTGCATATGTCATTATGCATTAAAGGAGGCTGCTTTTTCCTCCTTTAATCTTATAGGCAGGGCTTCTCTGGTGGCACTGTGGTTAAGAATCCGTCTGCCAATGCAGGCGACACGGGTTTGAGCCCTGGTCCGGGAAGATCCCACATGCCACAGAGCAATGAAGCCCGTGCACCACAACTACTGAACCTGTGTTCTAGAGTTTGTGAGCCACAACTACTGAGCCTGAGTGCCACAACTACTGAAGCCCACGTGCCTAGAGCCCGTGCTCTGCAACAAGAGAAGCCACCACAATGAGAAGCCCATGCACCACAACGAAGTGTAGCCCCCACTTGCTGCAACTAGAGAAAGCCCACACACAGCAACAAAGATCCAACGCAGCTAAAAAATTAATTAATTTAAAAAATCTTATATGCATGTGTCTACATCTGTTTTTCCTGTTGTACCTGTAGATTTGGGTTGGTAAGGGAGGCTAGAACTTGTATTTAATTTATCATCTTGATCCAGTTATTACTTAATAAAAATCTTTTCTGTAATTTCAGTGGGACCAATGGAACACTTTCTAAATCATAATATTATTGAGAGTTTTTTCCTCTTTATGAAAGTAGTATTACTTGTCCAAAATGGGACTTTGGAAAATAAAAACTGTTCAGAATTTTACTTTTAATAACTGCTGACTTAAGTGTTAATAATGCTTACCCCAAACTGCAGTTTACTTAGTGCCGCTTAGGCTGTCTTCCTTCAGACAAATGCTGAATCCCTTTCTTTGAACTTTTACTCTTTTAATTTTCTAAATTAGTAGGGGCTGTGCTCATGTTTCCCAAAGTATTTCTGGCTGTGTATATTAATTTTTTGTATTAGTTATTATAAGAAATTTATTTTTAGAATACTCAGAATACAGCAGCAGTTAATTCTGATTTTTGAGGGGAGGGATGGGAGGACAAGAAGAGGCAAGAATGATTTTATAGCCAGCTGTGGCCTGATGTTAACAATTTTTAGAGTTTGAATTTGAAATAATTTTGAGGTCCATTGTAAATTTCTGTGTGCTTATATAAGGTAAGGAACTTGATTTGGTAATATATTTCTGTAAATGTAAATGCCTAGATATCTTGTTTTTTCTATGTTTATCATGTGTGTCAGGCATCTTTAACTCTCAGATAATATAAGCATAAGTGAAAATTTCCATTTTAAGATCATAGGGTTTAAGTAAGCTTTTTTAGTGAATTGGTGCATATGAGGGTTATTTCCTTCATATTTTAATTTTCAGTTTTCAAAGTTGCTATAATAAAAAAAATTCTACGGTAGAAGTTTAATATTCTGCTGTTTTATTTATCTGAAGTCTAAATAGTATTTTTAAAGAAAGGGGAAGGCTTAATTCCTATAAGTTGAATACTTCAGGTTTAGTCTGATATGATACTATTAATAGAAGTATACATAGCATTCTATTTTTTTTTACATTTTTATTGGAGTATAATTGCTTAACAATGGTGTGTTAGTTTCTGCTTTATAACAAAGTGAATCAGTTATACATATACATATATCCCCATATCTCTTCCCTCTTGCGTCTCCCTCCCTCCCACCCTCCGTATCCCACCCTTCTAGATGGTCACAAAGCACCGAGCTGATCTCCCTGTGCTACGCGACTGCTTCCCACTAGCTATCTATTTTACAGTTGGTAGTGTATATATGTCCATATACACACTACCACTCTCTCACTTTCTCCCAGCTTACCCTTCGCCCTCCCCGTGTCCTCAAGTCCATTCTCTAGTAGGTCTGTGTCCTTACTCCCGTCTTGCCCCAGGTTCTTCATCACCTTTCTTTTTTTTTTTCTTTTTAGATTCCATATATATGTGTTAGCATACGGTATTGTTTTTCTCTTTCTGACTTACTTCACTCTGTATGACAGACTATAGGTCCATCCACCTCACTGCAAATAACTCAGTGTCATTTCTTTTTATGGCTGATTAATATTCCATTGTATATACGTGCCACATCTTCTTTATCCATTTATCTGTCGATGGACACTTAGGTTGCTACCATGTCCTCGCTATTGAAATAGTGCTGCAATGAACATTGTGGTACATGACACTTTTTGAATTATGGTTTTCTCATGGTATATGCCCAGTACTGGGATTGCTGGGTCGTGTGGTAGTTCTATTTTTAGTTTTTTAAGGAACCTCCATACTGTTCTAAATAGTGGCTGTATCAATTTACATTCCCACCAACAGTGTATGAGGGTTTCCTTTTCTCCACACCCTCTCCAGCATTTATTGTTTGTAGATTTTTTGATGATGGCCATTCTGACTGGTGTGAGATGATATAGCACTGTAGTTTTGATTTGCATTGCTCTAACGATTAATGATGTTGAGCATTCTTTCATGTGTTTGTTGGCAATCTGTATATCTTCTCTGGAGAAATGTCTATTTAGGTCTTCTGCCCATTTTTGGATTGGGTTGTTTGTTTTTTTGATATTGAGCTGCATGAGCTGCTTGTAAATTTTGGAGATTAATCCTTTCTGACTTGCTTCTTTTGCAAATATTTTCTCCCATTCTGAGGGTTGTCTTTTCGTCTTGTTTATGGTTTCCTTTGCTGTGCAAAAGCTTTTAAGTTTCATTAGGTACCATTTGTTTACTTTGTTTTTATTTCCATTTCTCTAGGAGGTGGGTCAAAAAGGATCTTGCTGTGATTTATGTCATAGAGTGTTCTGCCTATGTTTTCCTCTAAGGGTTTGATAGTGTCTGCCCTTACATTTAGGTCTTTAATCCATTTTGAGTTTATTTTTGTGTATGGTTAGGGAGAGTTCTAATTTCATTCTTTTACATGTAGCTGTCCAGTTTTCCCAGCACCACTTATTGAAGAGGCTATCTTTTCTCCATTGTATATTCTTGCCTCCTTTATCAAAGATAAGGTGACCATATTTGTGTGGGTTTATCTCTGAACTTTCTATCCTATTCCATTGATCTATATGTCTGTTTTTGTGCCAGTACCATACTGTCTTCATTACTGTAGCTTTGTGTTATAGTCTGAAGTCAGGGAGCCTGATTCCTCCAGCTCCGTTTTTCTTTCTCAAGATTGCTTTGGCTCCTCGGGGTCTTTTGTGTTTCCATAAAAATTGTGAATTTTTTTGTTCTAGTTCGGAGAAAAATGCCAGTGGTAGTTTGATAGGGATTGTATTGAATCTGTAGATTGCTTTGGGTAGTAGAGCCATTTTCACAGTATTGATTCTTCCAATCCAAGAACATGGTATATCTCTCCATCTATTTGTATCATCTTTAATTTTTCTCATCAGTGTCATAATTTTCTGCATACAGGTGTTTTGTCTCCTTAGGTAGGTTGATTCCTAGGTATTTTATTCTTTTTGTTGCAATGGAAAATGGGATTTAACTTAATTACACTTTCAGATTTTTCAGCATTAGTGTATAGGAATGCAAGAGATTTCTGTGCATTAATTTTGTATCCTGCTACTTTCCCAAATGCGTTGATTAGCCCTATTAGTTCTGATGGCATCTTTAGGATTCTCTTTGTATAGTATCATGCCATCTGCAAACAGTGCCAGCTTTACTTCTTCTTTTCCGATTTGGATTCCTTTTATTTCTTTTTCTTCTCTGATTTCTGTGACTAAAACTTCCAACACTTTGTTGAATAATAGTGGTGAGAGTGGGCAACCTTGTCTTGTTCCTGATCTTAGTGGAAATGGTTTCGGTTTTTCACCATTGAGTACAATGTTGGCTGTGGGTTTGTCATATATGGCCTTTATTATGTTGAGGTAAGTTCCTTCTATGCCTACTTTCTGGAGGGTTTTTATCATAAATCAGTGCTGAATTTTCTCGAAAGCTTTCTCTGCATCTATTGAGATGATCATATGGATTTTCTCCTTCAATTTGTTAATATGGTGTATCACATTGATTGATTTGCATATATTGAAGAATCCTTGCATTCCTGGGATAAACCCCACTTGATCATGGTGTATGATCCTTTTAATGTGCTGTTGGATTCTGTTTGCTAGTATTTTGTTGAGGATTTTTGCATCTATATTCATCAGTGATATTGGCCTGTAGTTTTCTTTTCTTGTGACATCTTTGTCTGGTTTCGGTATCAGGGTGATGGTGGCCTCATAGAATGAGTTTGGGAGTGTTCCTCCCTCTGCTGTATTTTGGAAGAATTTGAGAAGGATAGGTGTTAGCTCTTCTCTAAATGTTTGATAGAATTTGCCCGTGAAGCCATCTGGTCCTGGGCTTTTGTTTGTTGGAAGATTTTTAACCACAGTTTCAATTTCAGTGCTTGTGATTGGCCTGTTCATATTTTCTATTTCTTCCTGGTTCAGTCTCGGAAGGTAGTGCATTTCTCAGAATTTGTCCATTTCTTCCAGGTTGTCCGTTTTATTGCCATAGAGTTGCTTGTAGTAATCTCTCATGATCCTTTGTATTTCTGCAGTTTCAGTTGTTACTTCTCCTTTTTCATTTCTAATTCTATTGATTTGAGTCTTCTCCCTGTTTTTCTTGATGAATCTGGCTAATGGTTTATCAATTTTGTTTATCTTCTCAAAGAACCAGCTTTTAGTTTTATTGATCTTTGGTATCGTTTCCTTCATTTCTTTTTCATTTATTTCTGATTTGAGCATTATGATTTCTTTCCTTCTGCTAACTTTGGGTTTTTTTGTTCTTCTTTCTCTAATTACTTTAGGTGTAAGGTTAGGTTGTTTATTTGAGATGTTTCTTGTTTTTTAAGGTAGGCTTGTAAAGCTATATACTTCCCTCTTAGAACTTCTTTTGCTGCATCCTGTAGGTTTGGGGTCATCTTGTTTTCATTGTCATTTGTTTCTAGGTATTTTTTGATTTTCTCTTTGATTTCTTCAGTGATCACTTCGTTATTTAGTAGTGTATTGTTTAGCCTCCATGTTTTTGTATTTTTTACAGATTTTTTCCCATAATTGATATGTAGTCTCATAGCGTTGTGGTCAGAAAGATACTTGATATGATTTCAATTTTCTTAAATTTACCAAGGCTTGATTTGTGACCCAAGATATGATCTATCCTGGAGAATGTTCCATGAGCACATGAGAAGAAATTGTATTCTGTTGTTTTTGGATGGAATGTCCTATAAATATCAATTAAGTCCATGTCATTTAATGTATCATTTGAAGCTTGTGTTTCCTTATTTATTTTCATTTTGGATGATCTGTCCATTGGTGAAAGTGGGGTGTTAAAGTCCCCTACTATGATTGTGTTACTGTCGATTTCCGCTTTTATGGCTGTTAGTATTTGCCCAATGTATTGAGGTGCTCCTATGTTGGGTGCATATATATTTCCAATTGTTGTATCTTCTTCTTGGATTGATCCCTTGATCATTATGTAGTGTCCTGATTTGTCTCTTTTAATAGTCTTTGTTTTAAAGTCTATTTTGTCTGATATGAGAATTGCTACTCCAGCTTTCTTTTGATTTCCATTTGCATGGAATATCTTTTTCTATCCCCTCACTTTCAGTCTGTATATCGCCCAGGTTTGAAGTGGGTCTCTTGTAGGCAGCCTTTATATTGGTCTTGTTTTTGTATCCATTCAGCCAGTCTGTGTCTTTTGGTTGGAGCATTTAATCCATTTACATTTCGGTAATTACCAATATGTATGTTCCTATTAGCATTTTATTAATTGTTTTCGATTTGTTATTGTAGGTCTTTTCCTTCTCTTGTGTTTCCTGCCTAGTGAAGTTCCTTTAGCATATAGCATTCTATTTTTGATTACTGATTAGTCCATAGAAGAAACTCCAATGGTAGAAACAATTGCTTCACCTCACCTAAATTACTACCATTTTGGTTTTCCTCTTTTTGTCTCCATTAGGAGATGTCCCCAGATGCTTCACTTCCAGGGGATCCAGAGGCCTATCCTGCTGCTGTGTCAAGCGGTGGAGCCATTCATCTGCAGACAGGAGGTGGATATTTTGGCCTAAGCTTTACTTGTCCTAGTCTCAAAAATCCTATTAGCAAGAAATCCTGGACTCGCAAATTAAAAAGCTGGGCATACAGGCTACGGCAGTCAACCAGCTTTTTCAAGAGATCAAAAGTCCGTCAAGGTAGTGTGCTTACAGTCAGGGACATAGACTAGGTAACATCATTTTTCATTTACTTCTGTTTCTTTTTGTTGTTGTTCATACACAAATCTTGCCACTTTTTCCATGTAGCCCATGTATGTGACACGTCCCATTAATGTCATTGCCATTTTATTTTTCCTTTTGTAACTAATTTGGTTTTAAAGTATTCATTTCATATAGATACTAAGTCTTGGGATAAATCTTGCAATGTCTGATTCAGAATTAGGGACTTCTACAATGTTGCTTATTACATTAACACTTTTTTAATTGTCTAGCAGGAGTTAAGCTTTTTCTGTTTTTCTTCATATTTGGTAATGTAAACAAATGTAGTCTTAACAAGCAATTTTCTCCTTTCTGCTTACAATTTGGCAAAACTTGCAGTGGATACAGAAGATACGCGATCAGCAGTTGCTCCTGACCCCATTCCTGTAACAGGAGAGTCCACAGCTGATGCTAGGGCTTTCAGTAGATGTAAAGCAATGAGTGGATCATTTCAGCGAGGTCGGTTCCAGGTTTGTGTCTTTGGTTAAATCATTATCTACAAAGGCATTATAAAGGTAACAGCATTGAAGATCTAGGTCTGTAGATGGTAATTATTTTAAATGTAGCTCATTATCGTATTTAATTTTTCCCCTTATATGCATCCTGTCACCTTCTGTAGCCATCCACTAAAGGCGAGTCTAAAGAAATGAGGATTTTAGTAGCTGGAAGGGAGCACAGAAATGGGTCATCATTTTTTGGTGGGTGGTTGGGTCATCTTTTTTATAAATCTAATTTCATGTCCTTTAGAATCTTGGCAATTGAATTTTTTTCATTTTATTTTTTAATTGAAGTATAGATGATTTACAATATTGTGTTAGTTTTAGGTGTACATATGGAATGTTTTTTAATTGCAGAATTTTATTTGAGCAGTATGAAGCCAATTATCTTTGCAAAGGGCCCAATTGCAAAGCTTTTAATATGGCACATATAGATGGGATTTTTTAGTTTTGGTATTATCAGTGTTTGTACATTACAGAAGACCATCCAATTGTCTGTGCCATATATAGATATTGAATTTCTTCGTGGGTTTACTCTTTGGTTAGGCAGAGCCAGCCACCTTTGCCTTTTTGTATTTCAGGTGATTACAGTTCCTCAGCAGCAGTCAGTGAAAGTGACATCTTCTGGAATAGAACACATACCAGCATTCAATAAAATGACAAGCCAGCCTAGTGAAGAAGCTTTAGCCTTTACTAAAACAGCAAAGTCTCAGTTCGTAGAAATGGAACCTGCCACACACAATCCACAAACTTCACTTTCTTCTCAGAAGTTACAAGCTCTTCAGGAAACCTTAAAAGAAGATAAAAGAATTCCCAAACAAGCTGACAACTTCTCATCTTTCAGTACAGCTTGTGAGACTGATGTATCTTTGATGACTCCAGAAAAGGAACTGGAAGAAAATTCAGCCACAGGAAGTAGCATGCAGTCTGGATCTGAACTGTTGCTTAAAGAGAGAGAGATACCTACTGCTAGGATACAGCCTACCTCTGATAGTGAATTTTCAGCCGCTCTTTGTGGCAGAGGGAAATCAGTGGCAAAGACTGGTCCAGAGAGAGAAAAGTGCTTACCACTCCGTGGAGAAAAGGCTTATGTTAAAACACAGAGTTCACTCTTCTATTCACCATCTTCCCCAATGAGCAGTGATGATGAGTCAGAAGTAGAGGATGAGGACTTAAAGGTGGAGCTTCAAAGATTACGAGAAAAGTAAGGACTGCTTCTCTTTTGTCACAAATTTGATTGCCTTGGGTTTTATAGAACTAAGTATTTGGTTGGTAACTAATTTTGGATTGGTAACATTTTAATGGTGGAAAAAAATTTATGGTTGAAAACTACAAAGATAGCATCAGATCCCACAGGCTAAGGGCTCAGTCCCACAAGACTGCCCCCTTTCAGATGCTCATCACGAGCCCAGGTAGTGTTACCTATGCTTCTTACCAACCTGCTATAAATCAGAGGTTCCCACAAACCCCTCCTCATGTTTGATTACCTTGCTAGAGTGGCTTACAGAGCTCAGGAAAACAGTTTCCTTACTAGATTATTGGTTTATTATAAAAGGATACAACTCAAGAACAGCCAGATGGCAAGGTATAGGGGAAGGGGCATGGAACTTCATGGCCTCCCAGAAGTGCCACTCTCCCTGCATCTCCATGTCTTCATCGACCTAGAAGCTCTTAGAACCTCTGTAGTTCACGGATTTTTATGGAAGCTTCATTACATAGGCATTATTGATTAAATCGTTGGCCATTGGTGATTAATTCAACTTCCATCCTTGTTCCCCTCTGTAGAGGTACCCATCCTTAGGGGCTATCCAAAAGTCACTTAGTGATCAGAGGGGCTTGTTTTGAATAATGAGACACTCTTACCTTTATCACTCTGGAACTATTTCAGGAACTGGAGCTATTTGAGGACAAAAGATCAAATATAATAACAAGAGATTCTCCCATTGCTCTTATCACTTAGGAAGTTACAAGGGTTTTAGGAGCTGTGTGCCAAGAACAGGGACAAAGACCAAATATATCTTTTTTTATTATAAAACATAATATCACAACAGTAAAAATGTACACAAACCAGTCTCCTGTTTCTCATGCCGTAATCTCAATTCTCAGAGGCGACCACTATGAACTATTTGGTATATATCTTGCCTGTCATTTTTCTTGCATTTACAAATATATAGTTTTTGAGTTTTATAAAAGTGGGATCATAATATATGTTACTCTACAATTTTTTGACTTAACATTGTCTCCTCTTCATATTCATGTTTGCACAAATAATCTTTATTCCATACATTGGAATAGCATATAGCCATTTAAAGTTTATTTAATCTCTCCTTAATGGGCATTTCAGTTTTATCCCATATTTTGCTTACGTAAAAAATGTTGAAGTCAACATCCTTATATTTTTACATACTTATGTTAGTATTTTTGTAGGATAGATACCTAAAAGTAGAATTGCTGGGTTAAAAGGTTTGTACATTTAAAATTGTCATCCAATGTAGATATACCATTTTACACACCAAAGAGAAATATATGAAAGTGCCTGTTTTCCCACTCCTTAACAAGATTAGACTGGATATTATTGATTCTTTTCATTTTATTCCAATCAGATGAATAAAAAATAGTTTTAAAAATCTGTGTTCTACATATGCTAACACATATATATGGAATCTAAAAGAAAAAAAATGGTTCTGAAGAACCTAGGGGCAGGACAGGAATAAAGACGCAGATGTAGAGAATGGACTTGAGGACACGGGGAGGGGGAAGGGTAAGCTGGGACGAAGTGAGAGAGTGGCATGGACATATATACACTACCAAATGTAAAATAGATAGCTAGTGGGAAGCAGCCACATAGCACAGGGAGATCAGCTAGGTGCTTTGTGACCACCTAGAGGGGTGGGATAGGGAGGGTGGGAGGGAGACACAAGAGGGAGGAGATATGAGGATGCATGTATATGTATAGCTGATTCACTTTGTTATACAGCAGAAACTAACACACCATTGTAAAGCAATTATACTGCAATTAAGATGTTAAAAAAATTTGTGTTCTAATTAATACTAAGGATGTGCATCATCTCATATTTATTGGCTACTTGTATTTCTTCTTCTTTGGAGTCACCTTTTCATATTCTTTCCCCCTTTTTCTATAAAGTTGTTGTTTTTTTTCTTATTGATTTTTATGAGCTATTTATATATTTTGAATATTAACCTTTTACTATATGTTACAAATTTTTTTCCTGTTTATACTTGCAACATATAATAAAGAAAAGTTTAATATTATCAGTACTATGAGACTTTAATTGTGGCCTCTCCCGTTGCGGAGCACAGGCTCCCGAAGCACAGGCTCAGCGGCCATGGCTCACGGGCCCAGCCGCTCTGCGGCATGTGGGATCTTCCCGGACCGGGGCACGAACCCGTGTCCCCTGCATCGGCAGGCGGACTCTCAACCACTGCGCCACCAGGGAAGCCCGAGACTTTAATTTTTTAAATTATCTTTTACTGTATTGAAGTTTTAGAAATTCGTTCTTGTCAATTTATTGAGCTTTTTCTTTATGTCTGATTAGTTTAATGTCACACTTAGGAAGGCATTGAAAATCTTAAAATTGTGAAAATATTCTGTATTTCCACATTCTTAATCTAAATTCCTTGTTAAACTTTACTTGTACTGGTAGAGTTCCTTGGCTCATCCTTATGGTGCCTGTGCCATTAAAATGCTTTCTGCATGATTTTCCTTCAGACACATTCAGGAGGTGGTAAATCTTCAAACCCAGCAGAATAAGGAGCTACAGGAGCTCTATGAACGCCTTCGGGCAATTAAAGACAGCAAGGTCCAATCATCAGAGATTCCTCTACAACCTGCATCACCACGTAGACCAAGATCTTTCAAAAGCAAACTTCGAAGCCGTCCCCAATCCTTGACACATGTGGACAGTGGCACAGTTGCAACAGGTAAATCAATCTTAAAAGTGATTAAAAAAAACTGGTCAAAAATCAGCAAAATTAGAAAAATAACAATAATTAACTTATTTTTTATTAAGCTAAGGTGATTTAAAGAAGTATACATTATTCTGAGGTTCTTTTCCACTTTGTTGGTGCTGAATGTTCTCTTATTAAATAATGATGAGGATAGGTGATAGATTTTGGAGAGCAGATAAGTGTTATGTTTTCATTTGGAAAACAAATACCTGGAAACCCAGTTTAAATCCCCAAAATAAGTTTTTGAAATGTTGGTAGTCAATGGGAACCGCTGGTCTAGCATTTGGAGTTTGTTGAGGAGTTTATTGCTTAACAAAGATAATCTTAAAAGTAAAGGTATGTTCTATCTGATGTAAGAGATCTTTATTACGAGACTATTAGAAAAACTGTACGTCTTTAAATTTGTAAAAAGAGAGGATCAGTCTCAACTTAATAAAGAAGTTGTTAATCAGGTCAGACTTACTTGGTTACTTGTGCATAGTCAAGGTGGGGTTGAGGGTGAACTGTAAGGGTATATGTGAGTTCTCAACAGAATTTGTGGTGGGCAGAAAAATGGTCCCCCCCACCCCAAAGACATCCATGTGCATATCCCTGCAACCTGTGACTATGTTCAGTTATGTGGCAAAGGGTAATTGAGGTTGTACATGGAATTTAAGATGCTAATCAACATTTTAAAATAGGGAGATATGCTGGATTATCTTAGTGAGCCCAGTGTAATCACAAGGGTCCTCTAAAGTAGAAGAGAGAGGCAGAAGAAAGGATCAGAGAAAAGATATGAGGAAGAAGCCGTGTCAGAGAGATGCAGCATTGCTGGCTTTGAAGATGGAGGAAAAGGGCCACAAACCAAGGAATGCAGGCAACCCGTAGAAGCTGGAAAAGGCTGGGGAAGTTTGAAAAAACAAGGTTTATAATTCACAGGTCCTGGGGGGTACACATTGTGTGGGCCACATAGCAAGAGGTTTGGTCAGGAGGTAGGAAACAGGAGTACATACTAGAGAGCAAGAGTGCACACTAGCAGATCTGGGGTTCTTCCTTTATTCTGGTTGAGGGTGGGGTACCTAGGGTTTCGCAGGTTCGCTGTGTATTGAGAGTGAGAGCGGGAATTAAAGCACAGGGAAGGAAAAACAGGGTCACTCAAATGATCAGGGCTTTCTAAAAGGGAAATTTCACGGGTGGGGTGGCCTGGCTCTTTATATAGTTGTATAGCTGGCAATGGGTTTATTTGAGATGGATTTCTTTGAAATGTATACCTCAGCAATCAAAAGCTGAACGTCAGGCACTTTCTTATTACAATCAAAAAAGCTAATTGTCAGGCACTTACACCACACTGCTTCTTTCTAATCAACCATGGGATCTCAGGGTAAAAACATGCCTTTTGAGATTGGTTTTTTGACTCATAACATTGTCTTTGCGATTATTTAAATTATTTTGTGTTATAATAGCTTGTTCCTTTTAGTTGCTGAGTAATATTCCATGCTATGGTTGTACCACAGCTTGTTTTTTTTTCCTTTTTTAACATCTTTATTGGATTATAATTGCTTTCCAATGGTGTGTTAGTTTCTGCTTTATAACAAAGTGAATCAGTTATACATATACATATGTCCCCATATCTCTTCCCTCTTGCATCTCCCTCCATCCCACCCTCCCTATCCCACCCTTCTAGTTGGTCACAAAGCACCGAGCTGATCTCCCTGTGCTATGCGGCTGCTTCCCACTAGCTATCTATTTTACATTTGGTAGTGTATATATGTCCATGCCACTGTCTCACTTTGTCCCAGCTTACCCTGCCCCCTCCCCATATCCTCAAGTCCATTCTCTAGTAGGTCGGCATCTTTACTCCTGTCTTGCCCCTACGTTCTTCTGATCATTTCTTTTTTTTGTTTCTTTTTTAGATTCCATTTATATGTATTAGCATATGGTATTTGTTTTTCTCTTTCTGACTTACTTCACTCTGTATAACAGTCTCTAGGTCCATCCACCTCACTATAAATAACTCAGTTTCGTTCCTTTTTATGGCTGAGTAATATTCCATTGTATATATGTGCCACATCTTCTTTATCCATTCATCTGTTGATGGACGCTTAGGTTGCTTCCATGTCCTGGCTATTATTGTAAATAGAGCTGCACTGAACATTTTGGTACATGACTCTTTCTGAATTATAGTTTTCTCAGGCTATATGCCCAGTAGTGGGATTGCTGGGGCATATGGTAGTTCTACTTTTAGTTTTTTAAGGAACCTCCACACTGTTCTCCATAGTGGCTGTATCAATTTACATTCCCACCAACAATGCAAGAGGGTTCCCTTTTCTCCACACCCTCTCCAGCATTTATTGTTTGTAGATTTTTTGATGATGGCCATTCTGACCAGTGTGAGATTATATCTCATTGTAGTTTTGATTTGCATTTCTCTAATGATGAGTGATGTTGAGCATTCTTTCATGTGTTTGCTGGCAATCTGTATATCTTCTTTGGAGAAAAGTCTATTTAGGTCTTCTGCCCATTTTTGGATTGGGTTGTTTCTTTTTTTGATATTGAGCTACATGAGTTGCTTGTATGTTTTGGAGATTAATCCGTTGTCAGTTGCTTCATTTGCAAATATTTTCTCCCATTCTGAGGGTTGTCTTTTCGTCTTGTTTATGTTTTCCTTTGCTGTGCAAAAGCTTTTAAGTTTCATTAGATACCATTTGTTTACTTTGTTTTTATTTCCATTTCTCTAGGAGGTGGGTCAAAAAGGATCTTGCTGTGATTTATGTCACAGAGTGTTCTGCCTATGTTTTCCTCTAAGAGTTTGATAGTGTCTGGCCTTACATTTAGGTCTTTAATCCATTTTGAGCTTATTTTTGTGTATGGTGTTAGGGAGTGTTCTAATTTCATTCCTTTACATGTAGCTGTCCAGTTTTTCCAGCACCACTTATTGAAGAGGCTGTCTTTTCTTCACTGTATTCTTGCCTCCTTTTCAAAGATAAGGTGACCATATGTGCGTGGCTTTACCTCTGGGCTTTCTATCGTGTTGCATTGATCTATATTTCTGTTTTTGTGCCAGTACCATACTGTCTTGATTACTGTAGCTTTGTTTTATAGTCTGAAGTCAGGGAGCCTGATTCCTCCAGCTCCGTTTTTCTTTCTGAAGATTGCTTTGCCTATTCGGGGTCTTTTGTGTTTCCACAAAGATTGTGAAGTTTTTTTTTTCTAGTTCTGTGAAAAATGCCATTGGTAGTTTGTTAGGGAGTGCATTAAATCTTTAGATTGCTTTGGGTACTATAGTCATTTTCACAATGTTGATTCTTCCAATCCAAGAAGATGGTATATCTCTCCATCTATTTGTATCATCTTTAATGTTTTTCATCAGTGCCTTATAGTTTTCTGCATACAAGTGTTTTGTCTCCTTAGGTAGGTTGATTCCTAGGTATTTTATTCTTTTTGTTGCAATGGTAAATAGGAGTGTTTCCTTAATTTCTCTTTCAGATTCTTCATCAGTAGTGTATAGGAATGGAAGAGATTTCTGTGCATTAATTTTGCATCCTGCCACTTTACCAAATTCATTGATTAGCTCTAGTAGTTTTTTGGTAGCATCTTTAGGATTCTCTATGTATGGTGTCATGTCACCTGCAATCAGTAACAATTTTACTTCTTTTCGATTTGGATTCCTTTTATTTCTTTTTCTTCTCTGATTGCTGTGGCTAAAACTTCCAAAACTGTGTTGAATAATAATGTGCAACCTTGTCTTGTTCCTGATCTTACTGGAAATGGTTTCAGTTTTTCACCATTGAGAACGATGTTAGCTGTAGGTTTGTCATACATGGCGTTTGTTATGTTGAGGTAAGTTCCCTCTATGCCTACTTTCTGGAGGGCTTGTATCATAAATTGGTGTTGAATTTTGTCAAAAGCTTTTCCTCCATCTATTAAGATGATCATATGGTTTTTCTCCTTCAGTTTGTTAAAATGCTGTATCACATTGATTGATTTGCATATATTGAAGAATACTTGCATTCTGGGGATAAACCCCACTTGATCACAGTATATGATCCTTTTAATGTGCTGCTGGAATCTGTTTACTAGTATTTTGTTCAGGATTTTTGCATCTATGTTCATCAGTAATATTGGCCTGTAGTTTTCTTCCTTTGTGACATCTGTGTCTGATTTTGGCATCAGGGAGATGGTGGCCTCGTAGAATGAGTTTGGGAGTGTTCCTAACTCTGCTATATTTTGGAAGAATTTGAGAAGGGTAGGTGTTTGCTCTTCTCTAAATGTTTGATAGAATTCTCCTGTGAAGCCATCTAGTCCTCCTGGGCTTTTGTTTCTTGGAAGATCTTTTAATCACAGTCTCAATTTCAGTGCTTCTGATTGGTCTGTTTATATTTTCTGTTTCTTTCTGGTTCAGTCTCGGAAGATTATGGTTTTCCAGGAATTTGTCCATTTCTTCCAGGTTGTCCATTTATTGGCATATAGGTGCTTGTAGTAATCTCTCATGATTCTTTGTATGTCTGCAGTGTCAGTTGTTACTTCTCCTTTTTCATTTGTAATTCTATTGATTTGCGTCTTCTCCCTTTTTTTCTTGATGAGTCTGGCTAATGGTTTATCAATTTTGTTTATCTTCTCAAGGAACCAGCTTTTAGTTTTATTGATCTTTGCTATTGTTTCCTTCATTTCTTTTTCATTTCTTTCTGATCTGATCTTTATGATTTCTTTCCTTCTGCTAACTTTGGGGGTTTTTTCTTCCCCTTTCTCTAATTGCTTTAGGTATAAGGTTAAGTTGTTTATTTGAGATGTTTCTTGAGGTAAGATTGTATTGCTATAAACTTCCGTCTTGGAACTGCTTTTGCTGCATCCCATAGGTTTTAGGTCGTCGTGTTTTCATTGTCATTTTTTTCTAGGTATTTTTTGATTTTCTCTTTGATTTCTTCAGTGATCTCTTGGTTATTTAGTAGTGTATTGTTTAGCCTCCATTTGTTTGTTTTTTGTACTGATTTTTTCCTGTCGTTGATATCTAGTCTCATAGTGTTGTGGTCGGAAATGTTACTTGATACTATTTCAATCTTCTTAAATTTACCAAGGCTTGATTTGTTACCCAAAATATGATCTATCCTGGAGAATGTTCCATAAGCACTTGAGAAGAAAGTGTATTCTGTTGTTTTTGGATGGAATGTCCTATAAATATCAATTAAGTCTATCATTTAATGTATCATTTAAAGCTTGTGTTTCCTTATTGATTTTCATTTTGCATGATGTGTCCATTGGTGACAGTGGGGTGTTAAAGTCCCCTGCTGTGATTGTGTTACTGTTGATTTCCCCTTTTATGGCTGTTAGCATTTGCCTTATATATTGAGGTGCTCCTATGTTGGGTGCATAAATATGTACAAGTGTTATATCTTCTTCTTGGATTGATGCTTTGATCATTATGTAGTGTCATTCTGTGTCTCTTGTAATAGTCTTTATTTTAAAGTGTATTTTGTCTGATATTAGAATTGCTACTCCAGCTGTCTTTTGACTTCCATTTGCATGGAATATAATTTTCCATCCCCTCACTTTCAGTCTGTATGTGTCCCTAGGTCTGAAGTGGGTCTCTTGTAGGCAGCATATATATGGGTCTTGGTTTTGTATCCATTCAGGCGGTCTGTGTCTTTCGGTTGGAGCATTTAATCAATTTACATTTAAGGCAGTTATCGATATGTATGTTCGTGTTTTCAGTTTGTTATTGTAGGTCTTTTCCTTTTCTTGTGTTTCCTGCCTAGAGAAGTTCCTTTAGCATTTGTTGTAAAACTGTTTTGCTGGTGCTGAATTCTCTTAGATTTTGCTTGTCTGTAAAGGTTTTAATTTCTCCATCGAATCTGAATGAGATCCTCGCTGGGTAGAGTAATCTTGGTTGTAGGGTTTTCCCCTTCATCACTTTAAATATGTCCTGCCACTCTCTTTTGGCTTGCAGAGTTTCTGCTGAAAGATCAGCTGTTAACATTATAGGGATTCCCTTGTGTGTTATTTGTTGTTTTTCCCTTGTTGCTTTTAGTATTTTTTCCATTTAATATATTTACCTTGGTCCTTCATCTGCTGTATGTTTCTGTGTCTTCTCATTTTGCTTAACTTACTGTGTTTGGGTCTCCTTTTCACAGGCTGCAGGTTCATAGTTACTGTTGTTTTTGGTATCTGCCCCCAGTGGCTAAGGTTGGTTCAGTGGGTTGTGTAGGCTTCCTGGTGGAGGGGACTGGTGCCTCCGTTCTGGTGGATGAGGCTGGATCTTGTCTTTCTGGTGGGCAGGACCGCGTCTGGTGGTGTGTTTTGGGGTGTCTATTACCTTATTATGATTTTAGGCAACCTCTCTGCTAATGGGTGGGGTTGTGTTCCTGTCTTGCTAGTTTTTTGGCACAGGGTGTCCAGCACTGTAGCTTGCTGGTCATTGAGTGGAGCTGGGTCTTAGCGTTGAGATGTAGATCTCTGGGAGAGCTTTCACCGTTTGATATTATGTGGAGCCGGGAGGTCTTTGGTGGACCAATGTCCTGAACTCTGCTCTCCCATCTCAGAGGCACAGGCCTGACACCCGGCTGGAGCACCAAGACCCTGTCAACCACACGGCTCAGAGGAAAAGGGAGGACAGAAAATGAAGAAAGAAAAAAATAATAAAATAAAATAAAGGCATTAAAAGAAAAAATATATATTATTACAAATAAAAAAGTTTTTAATTCATAAAAAAAGGAAAGAAAGAAAGAAAGAGCAACCGAACCATTAAACACATCCGCCAATGAAAACAAGCGCTAAAAACTATGCTTTAAAAAAAAAAAAAAAAAAAAGGACAGACAGAACCCTAGGACAAATGGTAAAAGCAAAGCTGTACAGACAAAATCAAAGAAATATATACATACACACTCACAGAAACAGGAAAAGGAAAACAATATATATTTCTATATATTACAAAATAAAAAAGGAAGAGAGCAACCAAATCAATAAACAAATCTACCAATGGTAATAAGCTCTAAATATTAAACTAAAATAAACGGAAAACCAGAAACATATTACATGCAGAATGGAAACCCGAAGTCTACAGTTGCTTCCAAAATCCCCCGCCTCAATTTTGGGATGATTCGTTTTCCTTTCAGGTATTCCAGAGATCCAGGGTACATCGAGTTGATTGTGGAGATTTAATCTGCTGGCTCCGTGCCGGCTAGCTGTGGCGCACTAGTCCCCTTCAGGCTGTTCATGCAGCCAACCCCAGTTCTCTCCCTGGGATCTGACCTCCGAAAGCAGGAGTCTCAGCTCCCAGCCCCCACCCCCACCCCCGCCCCAGTGGGTGAGCAGAGAAGCCTGTCAGGCTGGTGAGTGCTGGTAGGCACTGATCCTCTGTGCGAGAATCTCTCTGCTTTGCCCTCTGCACCCCTATTGCTGTGCTCTCCTCCGTGGCTCGGAAGCTTCCCCCCCGCCATCCCCCATCTCCACCAGTGAAGGGGCTTCCTAGTGTGTGGAAACTTATCTTCCTTCACAGCTCCCTCCCAGTGGTGCAGGCCCTGTCCCTACTCTTTTGTCTCTGTTTTTTCTTTTTTCTTTTGCCCTACCCAGGTACGTGGGGAGTTTCTTGCCTTTTGGGAAGTCTGAGGTCTTCTGCCAGTGTTCAGTAGGTGTTCTGTAGGAGTTGTTCCTCATGTAGATGTATTTCTGATGTATTTGTGGGGAGGAAGGTGATCTCCACATCTTACTCCTCTGTCATCTTGAAGGTCTCTCTGTTTATTTGTTTAGTGATTTTCCTTCACTAATTCTGTATTCCCTGAGTTACTTGCTAGCCATTGAGTTCTTTGCTAGGTAAAAAAAATTTCTAAACAAAATTTTTAAAGCCTGGTATGCTAGGGTTCACACCTGAGCCAGTACAGTTAGTGGGGAACCAATAATTGGTCAGAATATTTTATTAAATGCCTTGTCTGGTCGTCGTTGTCATGAAAATCTCTGTGAGAAGGCACACCTTCAGGCTTCAGTTTGCAAGATATCCTTTGAATTTACTTCCTGCTTGCCCAGGAACTCAAATCCAGCCAGAATTGAATGACTAGTCCATTCTCCTTTTTCAGGTCTTTCCTGGCATGGCAGAGATTTATATTCCCAGGAATATGTCAGAGGTTTTCGAAATCTCCTATAGTCATTTAGTTGTCCTAACATTGTTTTTAAATTCTAGACCAGGATCTTATTTGCCCAAACTGAAATCATAGCCTTAAGCATCTGATTTGTTGCCAGCACTTTCCTGTTGTTTCAGTAATGCTCTGGAGATAGCCCCCTACCTCTCCCCGCCCCTCATACCCATGCCTGGCTGGGCTGAGCTGAACTCTGAGTGAGATCAAATATCCACCACACTAAGAATAGAGGTTTTCCCAGGTTGTTTCGAGTTCAGACAAAATATTGACTGTGCTCTGGGGATAGTGCTTTTAAGGGAGCTCAAAAAGAGGTCTGTATTTTCCATTGTCTGCAGTGTTCCTGGCTTTTGGCTACAACAACACTGAGCTGGGGTGAAAGAGGTATGGGAATTACAAGTTAAAAACGTCACAGACCTCAGTAGTTTGTCCTGGGTTAATGATTTTTATATTGTTCTTTGTTTTTGGATAATTGTCAGAGTTCTGAAATGGTTGGTTTTAGTTGTTTTGCCCATATTTTCATTGCCTTAAGAGCAAGTTCATCTAGGTCCTTTTGCTGCATTTTTTGAAGGCATTCTCCTCCATCTTTTTCTATTTTCTGAAAAAGTTTGTGTTGAATTTGTATCATTTCTTCTTTATATGTCTAGAAGAATTTTCCAGTGAAACCATGTGGGCTCAGATATTTATTTTTTTTTAGAGGTTTTTAACTGCAAATTCCAATTCTTGAATAGTAGTTATAGGATTATGCAGGTTATAAATTTCGTGTTGGCTAAGTTTTGGTAGCTTGTGGATTTTGAGAACTTAGTCCATTTCATCTACATTGCTGAATCTTTGTGTTTAGAGTTGTTCATTATTATCTTCTTAATATCTTGGATATCTGTAGTATTATCACCTCTTTAATTCCTGATATCTGTAATTTGCATTTTTGTTTTTCTTTGTCAGTCTTGTAGATGTTCATCAATTTTATTGATCTTTTCAAAGATCCGTTTGTACTTTTATTGATTTTCTCTGTTGTTTTCCAATTTTAAATTTCATTGACTTCTGCTATTATCTTTATTATTTCTTTCCTTCTACATGCCTTGTTTTTATTTTACTCTTTTTCTGGTGTCTTAAAATGGAAGCTTAGATTTTTGATGTGAGACCTTTCTTTTTGTAATACAAGCATTTAATGCTATAAATTTTCCTTATGAGCCATACTTTGGCTGCATCTACTAAGATTTTTAAAAATTAAGCTTTATTTTGCAGGGGTATTTTTAGATTTACACAAAAATTATTAAGATAGTACAGAACATTTCCATATATCTCATGCCCAGTTTCCCCAATTATTAACATCTTATACATTACTGTGGTACATTTATCACAGCTAATAAACCAATCTAGATACATGATTGTTAATCTAAATATACATTTTACTCTGATTTCCTTAGTTTTTACATTTTACTCTGATTTCCTTAGTTTTTACTTTATATCCTTTTTCTGTCCCAGGATCACATCCAGGACACCACATTATATTTAGCAGTCATGTCTCCTAGGCTCCTTTTGGCTTCAACAGTTTCTCAGAATTTCCTTGTTTTTGATGACCCTGACAATTTTGAGGAGTACCGGTCAGTTATTTTGAAGAATTTTGTTTTTGAACACATCTTTACTTACCGGTGCTGGGCAGGAAGAAATTTTCCTCTATCCTTCTAGGTTCCTCTGGCTGGTCTAAGAATTAAATTAACATGAAACAAATTAATAGGAGAAAATCAAACAAAAGTTTAATAACATGTATACATGGGAGACATTCACAGAAAGATAGACAAGATGAAAAGGCAGAGGGCTATGTACCAGATGAAGGAACAAGATAAAACCCCAGAAAAACAACTAAATGATGTGGAAATAGGCAACCTTCCAGAAAATGAATTCAGAACAATGATAGTGAAGATGATCCAGGACCTCGGAAAACGAATGGAGGCAAAGATCGAGAAGATGCAAGAAATGTTTAACAAAGACCTAGAAGAATTAGACAACAAGCAAACAGAGATGAACAGTACAATAACTGAAATGAAAGCTACACTAGAAAGAATCAATAGCAGAATAACTGAGGCAGAAGAACGGATAAGTGACCTGGAAGACAGAATGTTGGAATTCACTGCTGTGGAACAGACTAAAGAAAAAAGAATGAAAAGAAATGAAGACAGCCTAAGAGACCTCTGGGACAACATTAAACACAACAACATTCACATTATAGAGGTCCCAGAAGGAGAAGAGAGAGACAAAGGACCAGAGAAAATATTTGAAGAGATTATAGTCGAAACCTTCCCTAACATGGGAAAGGAAATAGCCACCCAAGTCCAGGAAGCACAGCGAGTCCCATACAGGAAAAACCCAAGGAGAAACATGCTGAGACACATAGTAATCAAGTTGGCAAAAATTAAAGACAAAGAAAAATGATTGAAATCAGCAAGGGAAAAATGACATATAACATACAGGGAACTCCCATAAGGTTAACAGCTGATTTCTCAGCAGAAATTCTACAAGCCAGAAGGGAGTGGCATGATATACTTAAAGTAATGAAAGGGAAGAACGTACAACCAAGATTACTCTACCCAGCAAGGATCTCATTCAGATTCGATGGAGAAATCAAAAGCTTTACAGAAAAGCAAAAGCTAACAGAATTCAGCACCACCAAACCAGCTGTACAACAAATGCTAAAGGAATTTCTCTAAGTGGGAAACACAAGAGAAGAAAAGGACCTACAAAAACAAACCCAAAACAATAAGAAAATTGTCATAGGAACATACATATCGATACCTTAAACGTGACTGGATTAAATGCTCCAACCAAAAGACACAGGCTTGCTGAATGGATACAAAAACAAGACCCAGGGCTTCCCTGGTGGCGCAGTGGTTGAGAGTCCGCCTGCCGATGCAGGGGACCTGGGTTCGTGCCCTGGTCCGGGAAGATCCCACATGCCATGGAGCGGCTGGGCCTGTGAGCCATGACCACTGAGCCTGTGTGTCCAGAGCCTGTGCTCCACAATGGGAGAGGCCACAACGGTGAGAGGCCCGCATACTGCAAAAAAAAAAAACAAGACCCATATATATGCTGTCTACAAGTGAGCCACTTCAGACCTAGGGACACATACAGACTGAAAGTGAGGGGATGGAAAAATATATTCCATGTAAATGGAAATCCAAAGAAAGCTGGAGTAACAATACTCATATCAGATAAAATAGAGTTTAAAATAAAGAATGTTACAGGAGACAAGGAAGGACACTACATAATGATCAAGGGATCAATCCAAGAAGAAGATATAACAATTATAAATATATATGCACCCAACATAGGAGCATCTCAATACATAAGGCAACTGCTAACAGCTATAAAAGAGGATATTGGTGGTAACACAATAATAGTGGGAGACTTTAACACCTCACTTACAACAATGGACAGATCATCCAAAGTGAAAAGAAATAAGGAAACACAAGCTGTAAATGACACAATAAACCAGATAGATTTAATTGATATCTATAGGACATTCCATCCAAAAACAGCAGATTACACTTTCTTCCCAAGTGCGCACGGAACAGTCCCCAGGATAGTTCACATCTTGGGTCACAAATCAAGCCTCAGTAAATCTAAGAAAATTGAAATCTTGGGGCTTCCCTGGTGGCGCAGTGGTTGAGAGTCCGCCTGCCGATGCAGGGGACGCGGGTTCGTGCCCCTGTCCGGGAAGATACCACATGCCGCAGAGCCTGCGTGCCCGGATCCTGTGCTCCACAGTGGGAGGGGCCACAACAGTGAGAGGCCTGCGTACCGCAAAAAAAAAAAAAAAGAAAGAAAGAAAATTGAAATCTTGTCAAGCATCTTTTCTGACCACAACGCTATGAGACTAGAAATGAATTACAGGGAAAAAACGTAAAAAACACAAACACATGGAGGCTAAACAGTACAGTACTAAATAACCAAGAGATCACTGAAGAAATCAAAGAGGAAATAAAAAAATACCTAGAGACAAATGACAACGAAAACACGATGATCCAAAACCTATGGGATGCAGCAAAAGCAGTTCTAAGAGGGAAGTTTATAGCTATACAAGCCTACCTCAAGAAACAGGAAAAAATCTCAAATAAACAATCTAACCTTACACCTAAAGGAACTAGAGAAAGAAGAACAAACAAAACCCAAAGTTAACAGAAGGAAAGATCAGAGCAGAAATAAATGAAATAGAAACAAAGAAAACAATAGTAAAGATCAATAAAACTAAAAGCTGGTTCTTTGAGAAGACAAACAAAATTGATAAGCCATTAGCCAGACTCATCAGGAAAAAGAGGGAGAGGACTCAAATCAATAAAATTAGAAATGAAAAAGGAGAAGTTACAACAGACACCGCAGAAATACAAAGCATCCTAAGAGACTACTACAAGCAACAGTATGCCAATAAAATGGACAACCTGGAAGAAATGGACAAATTCTTAGAAAGGTATAACCTTACAAGGCTGAACCAGGAAGAAATAGAAGATATGAACAGACCAATCATAAGTAATGGAACTGAAACTGTGATTAAAAATCTTCCAACAGAGCTTCCTAGGTGGCACAGTGGTTGGGGGTCTGCCTGCCGATGCAGGGGACATGGATTCATGCCCCTGTCTGGGAGGATCCCACATGCTGCGGAGAAGCTGGGCCCGTGAGCCATGGCCACTGAGCCTGCGCGTCTGGAGCGTGTGCTCCGCAATGGGACACACCACAACAGTGAGAGGCCAGTGTACCGCAAAGAAAAAAAATCTTCCAACAAACAAAAGTCCAGGACCATATGGCTTCACAGGTAAATTCTGTCAAACATTTACAGAAGAGCTAACACCCATCCTTCTCAAACTGTTCCAAAACATTGCAGAGGAAGGAACACTCCCAAACTCATTCTGTGAGGCCACCGTTACCCTGATACCAAAACCAGACCAATATACTAGAAAAAAGGAAATTATAGAGCAATATCACTGATGAACATAGATGCAAAAATTCTCAACAAAATACTAGCAAACAGAATCCAACAACACATTAAAAGGATCATAGTCCATGATCAAGTGGGAGTTATCCCAGGGATGCAAGGATTCTTCAGTATACGCAAATCAATCAATGTTATACACCATATTAACAAACTGAAGAATAAAAACCATATGGTCATCTCAATAGATGCAGAAAAAACTTTTCACAAAATTCAACACCCATTTATGATAGAAACTCTCCAGAAAGTGGGCATAGAGGGAACCTACCTCAACATAATAAAGGCCGTATACAACAAACCCACAGCAAACATCATTCTCAATGGTGAAAAACTGAAAGAATTTCCTCTAAGATCAGGAACAAGACAAGGATGTCCACTCTCACCACTATTACTCACATAGTTTTGGAAGTCCTAGCCACGGCAGTCAGAGAAGAAGAAGAAATAAAAGGAATACAAATTGGAAAAGAAGAAGTAAAGCTGTCACTGTTTGCAGATGACATGATACTATACATAGAGAATCCTAAAAATGCCGCCAGGAAACTACTAGAGCTAATCATTGAATTTGGTAAAGTTGCAAGATAAAATATTAATGCACAGAAATCTCTTGCATTCCTATACCCTAATGATGAACAATCTGAAAGGGAAATTAAGGAAACACTCCCATTTACCACTGCAACAAAAAGAATAAAATACGTAGGAATAAACCTACCTAGGGAGACAAAAGACTTGTATGCAGAAAACTATAAGACATTGATGAAAGAAATTAAAGATGATACCAACAGATGGAGAGGTATACCATGTTCTTGGATTGGAAGAATCAATACTGTGAAAATGACTATACTATCCAAAGCAATCTACAGATTCAATGCAATCCCTATCAAGTTGCCAGTGGCATTTTTTACAGAACTAGAAGAAAAAATCTTAAAATTTGTATGGAGACACAAAAGACCCCAAATAGCCAAAGCAGTCTTGAGGGAAAAAAATGGAGCAGGAGGAATCAGACTCCCTGACTTCAGACTATACTACAAAGCTACAGTTATGAAGACAATATGGTACTGGCACAAAAACAGAAACATAGATCATTGGAACAAGAAAGAAAGCCCAGAGATAAACCCAGGCACCTAAGTTCAACTCATCTATGACAAAGGAGGCAAGGATATACAATGGAGAAAAGACAGTCTCTTTAATAAGTGGTGCTGGGAAAACTGGACAGCTACATGTAAAAGAATGAAATTAGAACACTCCCTAACACCATACACAAAAATAAACTCAAAATGGATTCAAGACCTAAATGTAAGACCGGATAGTATAAAGCTCTTAGAGGAAAACATAGGAAGAACACGCTTTGATATAAATCACAGCAAGATCTTTTTTGATCCACCTCCTAGAGTAATGGAAATAAAAACAAAAATAAACAAATGGGACCTAATGAAACTTAAAAGCTTTTGCACAGCAAGGGAAACCATAAAGAAGACGAAAAGACAACCCTCAGAATGGGAGAAAATATGTGCAAACGAATCAACGGACAAAGGATTAATATCCAAAATATATAAAGAGCTCATTCAGCTCAATATTAAAAAAAAAACCAACCCAATCCAAAATAGGAACAGAAGACCTAAATAAACATTTCTCCAAAGAAGACATACAGAAGGCCAAGAAGCACATGAAAAGCTGCTCAACATCACTAATTATCAGAGAAATGCAACTCAAAACTACAGTGAGGTATCACCTCACACCAGTTAGAATGGGCATCATAGGAAGATCTACAAACAACAAATGCTGGAGAGGGTGTGGAGAACAGGGAACGCTCTTGCACTGTTGGTGGGAATGTAAATGGATACAGCCACTATGGAGAACAGTATGGAGGGTCCTTCAAAAACTAAAAATAGAATTACCATATGATCCAGAAATTCCACTACTAGGCATATACCCAGAGAAACCCATGATTCAAAAAGACACATGCACCCCAATGTTCATTGCAGCACTATTTACAATAGCCAGGTCATGGAAGCAACCTAAACGCCCAACGACAGACGAATGGATAAAGAAGTTGTGGTACATATATACAATGGAATATTACTCAGCCATGAAAAGGAACGAAATTGGTTCATTTGTTCAGATGTGGATGGATCTAGAGACTGTTATACAGAGTGAAGTAAGTCAGAAGGAGAAAAACAAATATCTTATATTAACTCCTGTATGTGGAACCTAGAAAAATGGTACAGATGAACCGATTTGCAGGGCAGAAGTTGAGACACAGATGTAGAGAACAAACGTATGGACACCAAGGGGTAAAGCTGCAGGGGGGGTAGGAATGGTGGTGTGCTGAATTGGGCGATTGGGATTGACATGTATACACTGATGTGTATAAAATTGATGACTAATAAGAACCTGTTGTATAAAAAAATAAATTAAATTAAATTAAAATATTTAATAAAAAACATGTATACATGGGAGAGACCCAGGAAAACTGAGTAACTCACCAAAATGACTGAACCCCTCACCTTAAATACCATCTTTAGCTAACAACAAAAGAAGATGTTGGGGGACTTCAAAGGGGAGGAAGGCAATTCACATGAAGATGGAAAAGCAAATATTTGCTGGGCCATGCAGAGACAGCGGGACAGAGTGGACTCTGATCTTTAGCTCTGCCTACAGTTTACCCCACCACACCTAGCCCTGTTCTTTGTAGATATCTCTGGTGATAGCTCTATAATAGAAACAGGTCCTCTATCTAAATTATTTTAGGCAGTGAGAGGGAAGTCAAAGTTTCTTCCCAAGTCGTTTGGGCCTTTATTATTTTTAGCTTGAAATAATCCACAAGCTGAAGAGATATTTTGGGGTGGCAAGTTTTGCTTCCCTACACAGGCAGTGGAACATTCTCCAAGCTCATATTGTATACTTTCTGCTCCTAGAAGCCACCATTTCCACAAGGAACCATAATTCATTTTATTGGAGATTAGGTTAGAAACCAAGATCTGGGTGCTTGGTGTGCTCATTGCTACTGGGGTGTCATTGCTTCTAGGCCCTTTCAGCTGACAGATAAGGAAATATATCTATGCATACTAACTGATATATATCCATGTCTATGAATATTTCTATATGTAACCATCTGTGTCTATATTAAGGTAAATATGCATTCATATTGGTATCTCCAACTCTAATCCATTACCATATGGATTATATAGCCTTCTTCCCTTGTTTATCTGTAAACTCCCAGTCCAATAGTGAGAGGCTCTCACCATCCCCTATCTATTTATTTAATTGTTCAATTCCAGTATAAGGTATAGTGGTTTCAGATTTGTTAATTTATGCCCCAGTGGGAAATACCTTTATCAATTAGAATGCAGTGCTTATGAATAGTTTCTTTTGCCTTTAATATTATAGGTGCCACTCATTTCCAAAGTTATGTAGGTCAGCACTTGTTCCTGAACTCCTTTATGTGAGATTCCTTCATACATTTGTAATATGATTAGATTCTTTTGTCACATTCTGCATTCCATCCTGGGATCCCCTGACCTCCTAAATGATGTTTTTAAATTTCATACATTAAAGTTGACTTTTTTTGCTGTAAAGTTCTGTACTTTTTGACAAATGCATTCCATCCTGGGATTTTTATGACCTCCTAAATGATTCAAAATTTTTTCACACATTAAGGTTTATTCTTTGCTCTCTAGGATGCTCTGTGTTTTGATATATTGTATTGTAGGGGTTTTTTCAGTTCCAAATATTTTCTTATTTCCCTTGAGACTTCCTCTTTGTTCTATGGTTTATTTGGTAAATTGTGTTGTTTAATTTCCAAGTGTTTGGAGATTTTTCTTATTATCTCTGTTACTAATTTGTACTTCAATTTCATTATGATCAGAGGATATATTTTCAATTGTTTTGATTACTTTCAGTTTGTTCAGGTTTGTTTTATGACCGAGGATATGGTTTATTTAGGTGAATGTTTCATGTGCACTTGAAAATAAAGTATACCTTCTTGTTGTTTAGTAGAATTTTCTATAAATGTCAGTTAGATCTAGATGTTTGAATGGTATTGTTCAATTATTTTATATCCTTGCTCATTTGCTATGCACTGCTTCTATTGTTGAGTGAGAGAACAGTGTAGAAGTCTCCAGCTGTAATTATGGATTTGTCTTTTTCTCTTTTCAATTCTGTCAGTTTTTGCCTCATGTATTTTGAGGGTATTTTGTTAGTTACAGACACAGCATTGTTATGTCTTCTTGGTGAATTGACTTTTATCATTATGTAATATCCCTCTTTATTCTTGGTTATTTTTGCTTGCTTTGATGTCTCCTTTGATATTAAATACCCATTCCATCTTTCTTTTGGTTATTGTTTGCATGGTGTATCTTTTTCATCCTTTTGGTTTTAACCTGCCTATATTATTATATTTGAAGTGAGTTTCTTGCAGACAGCTTATGGTCACATTAAAAAAAAATCCATTCTGGCAATCTCTTTCAAATATTTTAAAACCATTTATAGTGAATGTAATGATCAATATGTTTGGATTTTGGTCTGCCATATTTTAAATCTGTTTTCTGTTTGTTTTTTATTCCTTCTCCTTTCCTACCTTCATTTGGTTTATTTGAATGTACTTTTAGTATTCCATTTTAATTTATCTATTATGTTTTTTCTTTATTTCTTTGTACAATTTTAAGTGGTTGTTCTAGGGATTATAACTTTTCAGTCTACTTAAAATCAATCTTTTACTACTTTAAGAGGAATGTAGAAACCTTACATCCATATAGATTTCTTCCTTCTATAAATTGTCTTAAGTATTCCATCTACATATATGAAAAACTATATCACACGGTGTTATAATTTTCATTTTGCTTGAGTTTCAGAACTGAAAAGAATACATTTACCCTGATATCTACCATTTCTGTTGGTCTTCCTTCATTTCTGCTCTTTCATGTTTCCTACTCTTATAATTTCCCTCTGTTTGAAGATCTTCCTTTAGTGTCTCTTTTAGAACAGATCTGCTGGTGACAAATTCTCTTAACTTTTTTTTCATCTGAGAATGTCTTTTTTGACACCTTCATTCCTGAAGGATAATTTTTCTGTATACAGAATTTTGGGTTGACAACGTCTTTTAGCATTTTGAAAATATTATGCCACTTCTTTCTAGCTTCCATGGTTTGTGATGAGAAATCCCTAGAAATTTGAATCATTGTTTTCCTGTATAAAATGCATTGTTTTTCTCTGGTTGCTTTCAGAATTTTTCTTCTCTTTAATTTTCAGCAATTTTTCTGTTTCAGTTTCAGCAATTACATATGTAGGCATACGTTTCTTTGTGTTTATTTCTGTTTTGAGTTCACTGAGCTTCTTGAATATGTGGGTTTATGTCCTTTGCCAAATTTAGCAAGTTTTCAGCTAGTAGTTCTTCAGGTATTTTTTTCTTATCATGCTCTTTTTTTCACTCTCCTGGGACTCTGATGACACAGATTTTAGACTTTTTGCTATTGTCCTATAGGTCCCTTAGTTTCTTTACATGTTTGTTTTCCGTCTTATTTCTCTGTTGTTTAAATTGAATTTTCTGGGGGATGGTGGGAATGAGTGAAATAGGTGAGGGAAATTAAGAAGTACAAACTTCCAGTTAGAAAATAAATGAGTCACGGGGATGAAATGTACAGCATGAGAAATATAGTCCAAAAAAATACAAAAATATAGTATCTTTGTGTGGTGACGAAGGTGGTCACAAGGTACAAACTTGCAGTTATAAGATAAATAAGTACTAGGGATGTACTGTACAACATGATTAGTACAATTAACACTGCTGTATGTTATATATGAAAGTTTTTAAGAGAGTAAATCTGAGTTCTTATCACAAGGAAAAAATTTTTTTCTTTTATTTGGTATCTATATGAGATGATGGATGTTCACTAAACTTATTGTGGTAATTGTTTCATGATGTATGTAATTCAAATCATTATGCTGTAAGCCTTAAACTTATACAGTACTGTATGTCACTTATATCTCAATAAAATTGGGAAAAAATTGAATTTTCTTTTGTCATCTCCCTTCTGCTATTGAGTTCATCCAAGGAGGTTTCTGGATGGGTTTTTCTGGTTGTTGTATATTTTTTGGTTCTAAAATTTCATTTATGTTCTTCTCTATTTCATTGTTGAGATTTTCAATTTTGTCATTGGGTTCAGTAGTTTTTGTGGTTACCTATTTGAGCATTTTAATAATAGCTGCTTTAGAGTCTTTGTCAGATAATTCCAACATCTATATTGTCCTTGAATTAGTATCTATTGGTTATCTTTTCCCATATGAGTTGAAATTGCCCTGGTTCTGTGTATGCCAAGTCATACTGAATTTTATGCTGGACATTTTGAATATTCTAGGACTCTGGTGTCTTTTTAAAATCCTATGTAGAATGTTGACATTTTTGTTATAGGAGGTAATTGACCCAGTTATTTTTACCTTATGAGTTCCAACCTGTCTTCTGTATTCTGTTCTAATGTCAGTTCATTTGCTTTGCCTCTGTGGTGCTCTTTGGACCTGTCCCACGTGTGGGTCTCCTAGAGGGTCTCAGTCTTGGGAAGTTGTCTGTTCGTTCAGTTTTCATGTCTTTGGTGTGCTGAATAGGATTGGATTCATGTATGCACAGCTCAGTAGTAAATTCAGGAATTCAAAAATAACTTTCCTCAGTTCTTCCCTCCCTGCAGTACCTCCAGTACTTTCTGATTCCCAGTGACTCCTTTTTTTGTTCCTCAGCCAGAAATCTGGGATTTTAGTTACTCCGCTCTCTTGTGCACACCTACCGCTTTGCACATGTTTAGGGCCAAGCTTTGGGAGATTAGAGACAGCAGTAAAGCAACAGTGATTGTCTTCACTCTCATGGAACCATAACTCACACCACTGATCAGAAGGGAGGGGTTCCCTCCCTCAGAGTTTGGCTTCCATGAGCTTCCAGGGACTCTCCCACCACAGGATTGCTTGGGGGTAAGAGAGAGAGTACAGAGAAAAGAAGAAAAAAACAGGAATTTCTATACATTTTGAGAATGTTGGAAGTTCCCTTTCCCATTTCTTATGCCAAAAGTAGAGGATTTCCTCTGGAGATTTCTCTTTGAATACCCCAGTGCCTGCTTCTAGATTAGCCATGGATACCAGATAGGAAAAATTGGTAAACTCACTGCCATTTTAATGGTACTTTGAATTTTGGTCTTATTCCCTAGTCACCTGCAACTATTAACTCTTCACAATCCTCAGATTGCTGCTCCATGTATTCTGTCCAGCTTTTATGGAGAGACTAAATATGTTAAGCCCGTTTGTCCCGCAGTGTATAGCTGCTGATGTCTCTGCTCAGTTTTCCCCCCTAGTTTTTATTTTTAAGCTTGACTTCCTGGGAGTGACCCCTATATCTGCATTACTTATTGGTCAGCCAGAGATTGATCAGCGGTTGCACTTTTAAACACCTCAAGCTTGAAGGGCTTCCACTTTCTGCTGCTGGATCTATGTGTGGCCTGGCCTGGGAAACTCATTTAAACTTGAGGCCATTTTCTAGCTTTCATTTTCCTCTAGGATTTCTCATGCCTCCTCCTTGTATGTTCAGGCTCTGTCAGCCAGTGATGTGTGTATGGTTTGGGCCCTCGAGTTTATGCTGTGCATGTGACGATATTCCAGTCAACCTGAGATATGTGGAGAATTGATCAAGCCTGCGATGGTTGGCTCACTTCCCAGGTCTCCCTGTTAACCTCAGGTTAATGGAGATACTGCTTCTAAAGCTCCAAATCAAGTGAGTTACCTATGGCAGCAGTAGCAAAGCTTATTGTTTTCTCAGCCTGTCCTGCTGTGGTTGAATTGCTGGGCAAAAAGAGGTGGTGCAAAGGTAACAGAAACAGCCATGGGCAAAAAATGCCACAGATTACACAGTTCTTAAAAGTTGAGTAGTTTTCATGAGTAACACTTTCAATTCTGTTGTATGACTTTGGGCAAATTCCAGATTGCTGAAATGGTTGTTTCTGAGAGTTCTGTCCAGTTTTATTACTGCTTTTGAGGGAGAGGGTTTGAAAACCTCCTCACTCTGTCATGCTAGAAGCCAGAAATTATTTTTTAGCAGATAGAAATGACAGTATCTAACTATTAAACTTCCATTAAATTAACTTATTTATTAAAATGTTTAGATTGATTCCTAAGCAGACCTAATATGAAAATATTATTTCCCTAAATGGGAACTAAATTATCTTCATTTTCTCTTTCTTTTAAGAATTCATTGAAGCCAAGTTTGCAAAGGTAGGGTGTTCCACACATACCTTCTAGTGGATTTATTACTTCATTGACTATCACAGAACCAAGTGATTTCATATTTCTAGTTCTAATAGCTATCTTTCAAAGCTTGCTGACATTTCATATTTTCCCCATTTGGCCAAGATTGGTGGACACATTTGTTGGCCTTAGCACAGCATTTTGTAAGCTGTCAGCAAGGAGTTAATAGGTGTTGCATGGTCAAATAGGAAATGTTGGAGTCAATCATATAAAAACCATTTTTTCACTGTAGACTCTCTTAGATCCTTTAATGTGCTAATATGAATTGAGAATTTTCAAGAAAGGAAATAAATGTACAAGTCCCAAAACAGTTTTACCAGAGAACCCACTTTTCACAGAACACATTTAAAGAAGCACTGCCTTAACATATATACACAGATCCACGTCCATCTTTCCCTACACACAGGTATACCTATTTTGTGAGAAACATGAACTGATGCAGGATATTGCATGTAATGGTATCTACAATTTAGGTATGCGGTTAACTTATAATATGAGCACTGTGCTAAACTATGCAGAAAAGAGTTAACATAGCAGGCACAAGACTGCTATCTATAAAAAGGCCTGTTTCCAAGGTTGGACCTTGGCTGGTGTGCAGGAACTTGGTTTCCCTTTCTTCCCTAACTGATAAGTATAGCTCACGTTGCCTAGATTGTTGGTACAAATAATGTGATTTATGCTGAATACCTGTTTTCCTTCTTAGAGTCTGGCATTTTGGTAAATGCTAGGCAAAAGGTGCCTACATGACCAGTCACCAATAAAAACCTTGGGCACTGAGTCTCTATTGGGCTTCCCTGACCAGAAACTTACCATTTTTTGTTGCTGAGAGAAAGGAGCATACTCAAGAATGCTCCCTCACAATAGAAAGAGAGCATAGGGAAGTCTGTGCATGAATTTCTCTAGAATCCTGTGTATTTTTCCCTTGCTGATCTTATGTGCATCCTTTTGCTGTAACAAACTTGGCTATGAACACAACTATATGCTGAGTTCTGTAAGACCGTCTATTGAATCAGTAAATCTGTGAGTGGTCTTGGGAGCCCTGAAACATAATCACATTACATAATCTCAATCCTCAAAACATCTCTAAAGTAGGTAGAAGTTACTCTGTCCTTATAGGCAAGGAGACTACAGTTAGTGGGGTTAAGCAAATCTGTCTGACTCCAAAGTGTTGGCTCTTCACTGTTGTACTGCATTGCCTCCCAATACCAGACATCCTGTCTTCAGTGGATTGAAAGGAGGCAATGGGAGATCGTCAAAGGCGATAGTGGTCTGAGACTGTTTCATTCAGGAAGTAGGATTTGAGTTGGTGTTGAAAGGTAAATGGACCGGATTAAAATTGATGAAGTGGAGTGTGAAGAGTATTGTCAGTAGGTAGAATTGCATGTTATAAAGGCATGCAAATCGTAAAATGTAAGATGTATTTGGGAGAAAGAATATAACAGTTGGGTGAAATGGAGAGTTTACATTAGAAGGCTTTTTTCCCCACACTTTTTTTTTAATTTTTGGCAACTGCCACAGCTTATCTATGCTATAGTTTGATGTAAGATAATATATTTAATCTAACACATTATTATGTATTTAAGCTTAATAAATGATATGATGTTCAAGGATAATAAATAAGATAATCTATGTTTGCATGTTCTGCAAAGACAATCATGACTACCAAGGACTTTGCCACCGAAACAAGTTGAAAACCCACTATTGTTAGTACTAAGAAACTGTTAAAGTTTGGGGTTTGGGGGGCTTTTTGGAGCAGAGGAATGAAATGCTGAAAACAGCATTTAACTGGTACTAATCTGGTGGCAATGTGAAGAATGTTTTGGCTAGAACCAGGGAGTGAATCTATTTAGATCATTGCCATCATGGCAGTCCATATATGAGATGATTAAGAGTTTAGAGAAGTATGGAAGTGAAAACAGACAGGAGATGCTGTATAGGATGATTTGCCATGATGTGGTATAAACTGGATATGTGTGTGTTTGTTGAGAGATCCAAAGAGTCTGAGTCCGGGTGGTTTGTAGAAAATATGGTATCTTTATCAGAAATATAAGATTTAGGCAAACTGTCGTGCTTAGACCATGATAGGCTTGACTCTAGGTGTATTTAATTGAAGAATTTATTGACACTGAATTGGAGAAACACATTTGGGAGTTGGCTGTGAGGTTGGACTGAAGAGACATCAAGATTTGAGATAAGAGATGGAAACATTTGCAGCTAGGTGATTGCTGGAACTATCTGAATGTAGAAATCACCTTGGGGGAAAACAAAAAAGAACACCAAGGACTGAACTCTGATTTTACTCATTTCATCAATAAGAAATGAATATTAAAGAGCACCTTTGAAGTTATGTTACTACCTATCATAAAACACATTTGAAGAGTACTTCTTTTAATGTGCATTCGTCGGGTAATTTCTGGTTTCTGAACTTTAATATGACATGAATAACTTTCAAATGAAATCAATCAATAAATATTCCTAACATTTATCAATCAATAAACGTGCCTAACGGAATAGTTAGGCACTGAATAACATTCAGTAGGGTATACAGAAGTAGACATACAGTGTTGTACACATGAAACTTATATAATGTTACTTCAATAAAAGAAAAATAAATACTTGTTTCGGTTTGTTATTTCTTCCTCTACTTGTTGGCAACTGTATCACTAGTGCAGCAGCCATCATTGCCTGCCAATTGAGTGCATAAGATCACTTGTTCCACCAGATTTGTACACAAGAAGATTCCTGACATTGGGTTTTCCATTAGTACAGAAATGTTCTTAAATGAATGACATTCAAACTTAGCTCTATTTTTTTTTTTTTTTTTTTTTTTTGCGGTACGCGGGCCTCTCACCGTTGCGGCCTCTCCCATTGCGGAGCACAGGCCCCGGACACGCAGGCTCAGCGGTCACGGCTCACGGGCCCAGCCGCTCCGCGGCACGCGGGATCCTCCCGGACCGGGGCACGAACCCGCGTCCCCTGCATTGGCAGGCGGACTCTCAACCACTGCACCACCAGGGAAGCCCTTAGCTCTCTTTTTTTTTAAAAGAAACTAAAGGGGAATGAGCACAAAAATACTCCTCCAGATTAGTTGGGTGGGCAGAAATGCTGGCACTAATATGTATATGTTTCTGGCTATCGTCTGCTTTTTATTCCTACCTGCTGACATTTTTCCAGGTTAAGAACACAATCTATGAAGGCTTCAGCTCCAAAGTCTTCCCCAACATTGTTGTGCTATTTGTTTGCTCACTGGAGTTGGCAGAGAATCGCATGAATGTGCAGAGGGATAACAGGAAAGAATGATACTTTTATTATAGGCTGACTTGTGTGTCCTTGGGTTTTAAGTCTTAAAAAAGTAGGAATTCAAAAACAAAAAAAAAGGAGGAATTCCAACAAGATTGGTACGTCCTTTTAGTGCATGATGGTTACCCAAAATTAGTAAAAATTATTCTTGTAAAACACTTTTGTATATGAGAATATGTTCACTTTTGTATATGAGAACATGTTCCACTTAATTCATTAAACTCTTCTTAAGCAGTTTTCACTACTGTGTTTCCATTTAATTTTTATTAACAAAATTCCACACTTTATTTTGATTTCCTTAGTTTTTGCATAAATTCTTTTTCTGTTCTAAGATCCCATCCAGGATACCACCTGATAGTTACGTGTCATGTCTCTAAGCTCCTCTTGGCAGTTTTTCTCAGACTTCCCTTGTATTTTTTTCTGTTTGTTTGTTTGTTTTTAAATTTTATTGAAGTATACTTGATTTACAATGTTGTGTTAATTTTTCTGTACAGCAAAGTGACTCAGCCATATATATGTGTGTGTGTGTGTGTGTGTGTGTGTGTGTGTGTGTATTCTTTTTCATATTCTTTCCATTATGGTTTGTCACAGGATATTGAGTATAGTTCCCTATGTCCATTTAACTTTTAATCTCCTTGACTCTAAGCCTTCAGTAGCACAAGGGTCATAGAGAATGACAGACTATGCATAAGCAATCATTGAGATTATCATGTTCCTCCTTATTAAGCAATTTTCTTATCCTTTTCCCAGTTCATTACATGGATTGGCATGGTACAATGGAAAGCGCACTGACCAAATAGTCAGGATACTTGGGTTCTAACCCCAGCGTATAACCTCAGCTGTTTACTTTCTGGATTCTAGTCTTCCCATCCCCAAAATAGAATGATACTTGCTGAACCTATATCACGGGCCTGTTATGAGTTTCAAAGAATATAAAGAAAAGTACTTTGAAAGTGTTTATATGTAGGCTTCTTGCATTATATTTTACATTTTTTATAGCTTTTCACAATTAAAAAAAAGTACCATAACAATTGTACAAGATATTTTCACATGTTTATTTAATTAAATCTGTGGAAGTGTTACTGTGCTTAAATTTCACAACTGCATTTACTAAAATTCATTTTAGACCCACTCTGTAAGTTTTGACTTGTAAATCAGTCACAGGAACTTTATGAATCTTTTCTATGAGAATGATTTAGTTAGCCTGTGTAATAGTACTAAATAATTTAAAGACAGTGTGATGTTCAGATTAGGAAACTTTTCACTGATGAAGACATCTGTAAGTGATTTCTTTCATCTATTTGGACATCTTGTGCTCCAGAACTCATGAGGCTAACAAAACCATCTGCCTTCTTATTTCTGCTATTCTAGATAGACATTGTTTTTATCAATAATAAAAAGAAATATCGGTAAACAAAAAATTAAATGAGATTCTAGTTTTCTGAAGATTGTTGAAAGTCAGTATTGTATATTAAAAGAAAGAGTTCTTGTCTAGGCTTTAGAATTCTGGGCCTGGCTCTGCTGGTATCTAATTGCAAGAACTCAGGCATGGGGCTTCCATGGTGGTGCAGTAGCTAAGAATTCACCTGCCAATCTACAGATTTAGTGCAATCCCTATCAAACTACCAATGGCATTTTTCACAGAACTAGAACAAAAAATATCACAATTTGTTTGGAAACACAAAAGACCCCAAATAGCCAAGACAATCTTGAGAAAGAAAAACGGAGCTGGAGGAATCAGGCTCCCTGACTTCAGACTATAATACAAAGCTACAGTAATCAAGACAGTATGGTACTGGCACAAAAACAGAAATATAGATCAATGGAACACAATAGAAAGCCCAGAGATAAACCCACGCACATATCGTCACCTTATCTTTGATAAAGGAGGCAAGAATATACAATGGAGAAAAGACAGCCTCTTCAATAAGTGGTTCTGGGAAAACTGGACAGCTACATGTAAAAGAATGAAATTAGAACACTCCCTAACACCGTATACAAAAATAAACTCAAAATGGATTAAAGACCTAAATGTAAGGCCAGAAACTATCAAACTCTTAGAGGAAAACATAGGCAGAACACTCTATGACGTAAATCACAGCAAGATCCTTTTTTACCCACTTCCTAGAGAAATGGAAATAAAAACAAAAATAAATAAATGGGACCTAATGAAACTTAAAAGCTTTTGCACAGCAAAGGAAACCATAAACAAGACAAAAAGACAACCCTTATAATGGGAGAAAATATTTGCAAATGAAGCCACTGACAAAGGATTAATCTCCAAAATATGTAAGCAGCTCATGTAGCTCAATATTAAAAAAAAAACAACCCAATCCAAAAATGGGCAGAAGACCTAAATATACATTTCTCCAAAGAAGATATACAGATTGCCAACAAACACATGAAAGGATGCTCAACATCATTAATCATTAGAGAAATGCAAATCAAAACTGCAATGAGGTATCACCTCACACCGGTCAGAATGCCCATCATCAAAAAATCTACAAACAATAAATGCTGGAGAGGGTGTGGAGAAAAGGGAACCCTCTTGCACTGTTGGTGGGAATGTAAATTGATACAGCCACTATGGAGAACAGTATGGAGGTTCCTTAAAAAACTACAAATAGAACCACCCTATGACCCAGCAATCCCACTACTGGGCATATACCCTGAGAAAACTGTAATTCAAAAAGAGTCATGTACCCCAATGTTCATTGCAGCACTATTTCCAATAGCCAGGACATGGAAGCAACCTAAGTGTCCATCGACAGATTAATGGTTAAAGAAGATGTGGCACATATACACAATGGAATATTACTCAGCCATAAAAGGAAACAAAATTGAGTTATCTGTAGTGAGGTGGATGGACCTAGAGTCCATCCAGAGTCCATACAGAGTGAAGTAAGTCAGAAAGAGAAAAACAAATACCGTATGCTAACACATATATATGGAATCTAAAAAAAATTTTTAATGGTTCTGAAGAACCTAGGGGCAGGGCAGGAATAAAGATGCAAACGTTGAGAATGGACTTGAGGACATGGGGAGGGGGAAGGGTAAGCTGGGACGAAGTGAGAGAGTGGCATGGACATATATACACTACCAAATGTAAAATATCTAGTGGGAAGCAGCCACATAGCCCAGGGATATCAGCTAGGTGCTTTGTGACCACCTAGAGGGGTGGGATAGGGAGGGTGGGAGGGAGATGCAAGAGGGAGGGGATATGGGGATATATGTATAAATATAGCTGACTCACTTTGTTATACAGAAGAAACTAACACACCATTGTAAAGCAATTATACTCCAATAAAGATGTTAAAAAAAAGAATCCGCCTGCCAATGCAGAGGACACGGGTTCGATCCCTATTCTGGGGAGATCCCACGTGCCGCAGAGCAACTAAGCCTGTGCAGCACAACTACTGAGCCTGCAGTCTAGAGCCCATGGGCCACAACTACTGAGTCTGCATGCCACAACTACTGAAGCCCACACACCTGGAGCCCGTGCTCTGCAACAAAAGAAGCCACTGCAATGAGAAGCCTGCGTACCGCAACGAAGAGTAGCCCCCGCTCGCCGCAACTAGAGAAAGCCCACGCACAGCAAGGAAGACCCAACACAGCCAAAAATAAAAACAAATAAATAAGTTTGTTTTTTAAAAAAAAAAGGAACTCAGGCATGTCAATTTACTTTTTCTGGCCCTCATTTCCCCATTATAAAACAAGTGGTTTGGATTAGACTTATAAGGTTCTTTCCTTTTTTTTTTTTTTTTTTTTTGCAGTACGCGGGCCTCTCACTGTTGTGGCCTCTCCCGTTGTGGAGCACAGGCTCCAGATGCGCAGGCCCAGCGGCCATGGCTCACGGGCCCTGCTGCTCTGTGGCATGTGGGATCTTCCCAGACCGGGGCACGAACCCGTGTCCCCTGCATCGGCAGGCGGACTCAACCACTGCGCCACCAGGGTAGCCCGGTTCTTTCCATTTTTAACATTCTGTCATTGTTTTTTAACTCTTCTAAGTATCTGTCTGAGGAACCTGATGATAAGATTAGAGTTGATACTAATATTTTTGAGATACTATTTATTATATTTGACTTATACCTAAGGTGACCATATAATTTGCCATCCAAACAAGAAGAAACTTTTGAGAGTGAAAGGGATACTGTTGGTAATTACACAAGGACCATAGCTTTAAGCCAGAACTAGAATGTCTGGTTACCCTATCTATACCCAATATGTAGTTCTGCATTACTGGCCGAAAAAGAGTATTTGTTTATCAGTTTTAATTCCTTTTCCTGGTTTCTCTGTTTTTTTTTCTTCTTATAGATCCACTGTGTGTGGAAAGTAGTGCAGCATCATGCCAGCGATCTCCAGCTAGTAAAAAAGGGATGTTCACAGATGACTTACACAAACTGGTGGATGACTGGACAAAGGAAACAGTAGGAAATTCTCTTATTAAGCCAAGTTTAAACCAACTTAAACAGAGTCAACAGAAACTAGAAACAGACAACTGGAACAAAGTATATGAAGTAAGTTGTTTATACCTGACCCTCTTTATTTATGAGAACTAAAACCATAAAAATTGATTCACTTAGGCCTATAGTTATAGTCACTACGATAGAGTGGTACGATTTGACAACATAGAGACTTTTATCCTTGTCTAGATTCATTATGTCTTTGAGCAAATTATGTTTTAGGCCAGGGGCCAGCAAACTATTTCTGGGAAGGGGCCAATTAGTAAATATTTTCAAGCCATGTGGTTGTAACTAATCAACCCAGCCATAGACAATACATAAACAAGTGGGCATGGCTTTGTTCCATTAAAACTTGATTTGCAAGAAGAGGTGGCAGGCTGTAGATTGCTAACCCTTGTTTTAGGCTATTATACCTGAAGAGAAAAAAGCCCATCAAGTATCAAAAGAGAAAGCATCTGGAGTGAGGGTTAATTCAGTCTTGTGGTGCAAGAAGAATTTGAGTTTTGAGGAAAAGTTATCTTATGTTAATTGTACATCAGTATTCTCAGAGCCAATAAGTTATCTTACACATTCAGTATGAAAAAGAATTTTAAAGATATTTAAACTGGAATATTATAAAAGATATCTTAAGTTTATGGACGAGATGTCTACTTAATTGCATATGGCCTTAGTTAGGTGTACAAGCAATTGAAATGTAGAAAGATGTCCACAATGCATTCTGGAGTGAGAAGAAGACAGGTTCACAGAATAGTATATATAGTATTTATGTAAAATTATATAAGATACATGTATATATGCATAGAAATAGGAAAAGCCATTAAAATATGCTGGATGGTGGAATTTGGGCCTTATTTTACTTTGTACTTTTCTGTATTTGAATTTTTAAAGTATCAGTTTTTCAAAATGAGTAAATATATTAAAATGTGAATCAGGGCTTAGAATCTGAACCCATATAATTGAAAGAGATATATCTGAGTGTGTGTGTGTGTTATGTTTGTGTACATATATGTGTGTGTATATATAGTCATTGCATGTAGTTTGGTAAAGAGTCTGAAAATACATTTAGTGTTAACACTGAATAAAATTTTCCAAAAGCCTAGATTTTCCAAACTAGTAAGCAGTGTACCTGCTTAAGGGCTCTGTGTATTTATATTATTCCTGGCACCGATTTATACACAGATAAGTATCACCATTGTAAAAATTGGAAGCCTTTAGAGGCAAATTTTAAGGCATAAATGTGTTTGTGCTGTCAGTGAGAGATCCTCTGAGCACTATGCGAATGGAGGCCTTTGTTGATGAGTTGGAGGGTGGTTTATTTATGAGGATGTTTGGAAGAAGAGTGAGTAGAAAATGGAGTACGAATAAAAGTGGTGAAGGTCTTTATACGGACTGGGGTTCCAGCGTCAGCTCAGTCATTTACTAGTTGTGTGACTTTAGACAAGTCACTTGTGCATCAGTTTTCATGTCTTTAAAACAGGGATAATACCTTCTTGCTTTGCAGGATTGCTGTGAGGATTAAATGAGGTAACATCTATAACGTGCCTAGCACATAGTAGTATCCTATATATGGTAACTATTTTTGTATTTTTAGGTTCAGTTGATTATATCTTTGTGTGGAGAGCCCATCTCACTATCTAATGTTCTTGCATGTTACTGTTCTGTGCCTTAGAAAATTTTGTCACAATTATGTGCCAAGCCCTCTGCTAGGCACTGGGTTTGATTAGCAAAAACAAGTATGTTCCCTGTTCTCATGGGACTTATATGCTGGTGGGACAGTTAGATATGAACAGACTTGTATAAATAAACATAAAATTGCAGCTGTAATAAGGACTACAAAGGAGAGATATAGGATACCATACAGTAAGGGAAATTTGACCTAGTAAAGGGAAGTCAAGAAAAGCTTCCCTGAGAAAGTGATGATTGAGCAGAGATCTGCAGGATGAGTAAGTGTTAACTAGGTGAAAAGGGGAGGGAATATGATTCTAAGCAGAAAGAACAGCATATGCAAAACCCCTGTATGGGAAAACAGAGAATGAAAGGACTGAAAGTAGGTCCATTTGGCTGAAGTGAAGAGAGCAGAGAGGAGTTGGTGCACAGTGAATCTAAGGAGGGTCTTAAAAGTGGTGATGACAAGGAACTTTGTCTTTATTTTAAGACAGATGGATAGCCATTGAAGCCCTAGGGTTGACATGATCAGATTTGCTTTTTGAACAGATCACTCTGGCTTGAAGCAAGAAGAAAGATTATTGAAGATAAGAGTAGATGTTGGTAGACCAATTAAGAGTTAGTCACAGTAAGCCCGATAAAGAGTTGAACAACTTTTTAAATAACTATACTTCAATTTAAAAAAAGAGAGAAGCTGAGATGAAGAGAAGTGAACAGATTACAAGAAATGTTTAAGAGATAAAATGGACCAGATTTAGTGATGGAACTGATGTTTGGCAGAGGGGAGATGTCAAGGCAAGGTTTCTGGCTGGTATAACTGGCTATCATTCCAGCATACCAATCATCAAGAAGGGGAACATGAGCAGGCAGTGTGCTTTGGTAGAAGAAAGATCATACGTTTGGTTTTGGTCATTTGAATCTGAGATGCCTTTTAAATATCCAGGAGAAGATTAAGTATAACATGTCATCTCCAATTTTTATTTTTTGAAATAAAAATCACATTGTTACTGTTTGTAAAATAATAATGTTTGTTATAGAATTTAATCAATGCAGAAAAGTACAAAATTTTAAAATACCACCTTCAAATCCTACCACCCAGAAATAATTGTCACTAACTTTAGATAAACATCATTTCAGATATCTTTCTATGTCTGTATATGAATACATAGAAATAGCTTTACAAAAATGTGATCATACTATATGTGCTATTTTAAAATCAGAAGTATTTAGTTTTACTTTAACAGAACAAAAATACTGATATGAAAAAGGGATTGCTGGACTTTAAATGTTTTTTTTTTCACCTCAAGAGATCTTGTCATTCATTCTTGAGTCAAGCTAAAAACCTTTATCCTAACTGTAGTTTGAAACTTTAGTTGAAAGCGTTTTAGCTTGACCGTCAATTTAGAAGAACTAAGAATTTGGGACTGATACCAAGCTCTCCTTTAAGTAAGAATTATTTACTTCCATTTAGACTTATTATTCCCATGTGCATAAGATTTCAGTAATCTCTATACATACAAATAATCACAATACGATGTAATAAGAAGAGTCAGGCAGCAGTGTTTTCTTAGTACTGCCCAAAACATAATTGTCGAGCTTAAATTTCCAAAAATGTAACAGAAATGTCAGACTTTAAATAGTGAGTAGGAGGAGGTAGGGAGGTGACATTTATTGAGCACCTACTATATGCCAGGCTTCCCCTATGCCACTCTAAATCATGCTCCTCTTTCTCCAAAGAATTATGTAGTAAGATGGACTACTGTTGTCTGTGGCCCTGAATGAGAGACTGCCTGGGACTGGCAGAAGGAAGTAAAAATAGAAGAGTAGTGCTAGCATGAGGAAAGGAGACACTAAACTGTGAACAGAAATTTAGCAGGGGTCTTGGAGTTAGCTGGAACTGTGTTCAAATCCTCACGTTACTATTAACTTGCTAAGTGGTGATGGGTGTTACCAATTTTGAGCTTCTGTTTCCTCATCTAAAAATGCCTGCCTTGCAGGGCAGTTACGAAGATGAAATGAAATAAGGTATATAACTATGCTTAGCACACAGCAAGTTACTCCAAAAATGGTAGACACTCAGAATAATAATGGGAGAGTAGTAAGCCAAAAAGAATACAGATGGGTAAAAGTATCTACCAAATAAACTGATCTTTTGTTTTTATTTTTTGTTAGACTACTCCATCTACTATGGGCTACACATCAACATGGATCTCTTCTCTGTCCCCAATCCGTGGAGCTGTCCCAACCTCCTTGCCACAAGGACTCTCACGCCCTTCATTTCCTGGGCCATTATCATCATATGGAATACCCCATGTTTGTCAATATAATGCTGTGGGGGGGCCAGGGTATCCAGTACAGTGGGTAGGAATTTCAGGAACACCACGACAGTCTGTACTAATTCCTACCCAATCTGGGGGACTGTTCCAGCCGGGGATGAATTTGCAGGCATTTCCAGCTTCACCAGTGCAGAATCCATCCACGATCCCTCCTGGTCCCAAATGAATCAAAATAGAAGATGAAGAAAAAGGAGATGTTTTTCAGAATTATTTCTAGGACACCTAAGATAATAATCTTTCTTCTTCTTGGGTTCTGCCATATTTTCCCTCATTTTGAGTTTACTTTCCACTATATATTTCTTTTGTTCCAATGTAGTATTTGATATAGCTCATCATCCTGTAGAACTGTGCAGTTTGTACATAGAACACTGCACACAGAAATGTTTTTTCACTTCAAATCCTATCCTCTTTGATACTTGATTTTTTAAAAATACTGTTCAGAATGCTTTAATAAGCTCAGCTTGAGCATTTCCATTTCCAGGACACTTTCCATTATTGCTGCTCTCTGCAGCTGGATGATACTTTTCTTTAAAAGGTATAAAAACTATTTATATTCCCCTAACATGGGCAAAGTGAGACCCTCCAACAGCTGGAGTCTTATGGGATTCTTCACGTTTATCTTAGGTTTACCTTTCGCAGAAGGCAGGGTAACTTGCTGCAGGAAATGTTTTGGTGTATAAAATTAGAATAACTTTGTCAACCAATATAGAACATGAGCCCTTTTTAATGTGATTTTCTTCCCGTCGTCACAGCAGTAGGAGTGAAGCCTTGTTTTAGGTGAGGCGGAGAGAAAGGAAAAAACAGAACTGTAACAGTTCCTTGATTCTGCAGATACTGTAGCTGCTTTAGGATTTCCATAGTAATTCAAAGCAGCTATCTCTTTGTTTCTCATGTGCACACTATATTGTTTTTGAGCATCTGAGAGGCATTGGTTTGGCTTGCATTCTTTTGCAAGGGATGTATTGCAGCTGATATGAATCTCATTTGGGGGGAATCTTTGTGTTCCTAACAAAGAGGATTCAAGTTACACCTCTATTAGTCCATTCTTCTGAAGTGAAATTTACTTGACACAGTAGGTTTTGTAGGTTTTGAGACTTACACATGAAACACTGGCTTTACAGGGTTCTAAGAGATGTGGGGTATACATTGTCCTGCAGTAGATAGTAGACCCTCAAACGATACTATTTAAGTTGCCCTTAGCTTTTTTTTTTTTTTTTGGATTACCTTTTTTTCAGTTGTTATAGTTTTCTTGTTAGTATCTAGCATCTTAGATGATTTTAGATCTCAGATGATTTTGGCAGCCTCTTTAGAATCTGAGAGAGATCACTGTCAAGTTGCACTTTACTGGGTTTTATCCAGTTTTAGGAGGAGGGGAGGCAATGTCAAAATATACACTTTTAGTTTTCAAGAAGGTTAACTGTAATAATCTTAAAAGACTGGTCACAGAGTTACCTAATGCTCAGTCTGTGAAACCCAAATAGAATTCTAAAATGGTATTTATCGACTACCACATATAAAGATGTTTAAAATACTTAGTTTTCGCTCTGAAGATTTCAAGGTCATTTCTAGTACACATTTACATAATAACGAGTTCTGTCTACTGGTCAACATTCCAGATGATCACCCAACATTTCTGTTGACAGATTTTCCTCCATATTCCTCTAAAAATTTTACTCCATGATCTTGCCAGGTAATGAGGAAAACTGAATGGGTGTACTTTTTTTTGCACAGTCTACTTTGTGACATTCAGTACACTTTTTCAAAAAAAAATGTGTCTTATGTTACTTACCTGAGGATCACACTCAGCATCATGAAGATTCTGTTGCTATCATTTGGGGGCATCCAGGGCAGCATTTTGAGAATTGCTGTTGATAAGAGCCACAGTTTTCTTTTCATAAAACATACTCTGGTTTGGATGAGTCTTTCTAAATCCTATGTACAGATTCTTCAAATTTCTTCTACAGTATTGGTTTGCAAGTTGAAGTGGTTTTAGGACATTAGTGTAATGCAAATTCTTGCATTGCAATTTTCCATGTGTACAAAAACAATGTGCCTAAAATCCATAATTCTTTAAAACTGCTTGTGTTTCATTATTAGAGTCGGCTTTGTGAAATTACATTGAGACTTACAACCTATAAAGTGAAAATACTGCAGGTTTTATGATCCCTTCTTCTCGAGTTGCAATCCTTTTAAACAGTGTACCCCAGGATGAAAAAAGCTCCATGGATGACATGCACAGTTACGTTTATTAATGGCTGCTCTACATCATATGTCCCACATTTTGCCACCACCTCTGTTTTATGTATAATTCATCATTCTTTTGCCTGCAGAATTTTGCAGTGCCTTGTAATATTTAGAATCTTTTCAGATTTTTTGCTGGAAAGAAAAGTAGTCTTCTAAAGTTTGAAGATGGTGAGTAGTGTACTGCTGTCTCCATGCTGACTGCAGTAGTTGGGTTAACATATTATGTTATGTATACATGATGTATATGTAACGTGTATAAGTTTAAAAATACAGAAAAAAGTGAGTTTGTGCAGAAATGAAGAAAACAGTGTTATTCACATCACTGTGGGGTTTTTTGTTTTGTTTTGTTTTTGTTTTTTTGCGGTACGCGGGCCTCTCACCGTTGTGGCCTCTCCCATTGCGGAGCACAGGCTCCGGACACGCAGGCCCAGCGGCCATGGCTCACGGGCCCAGCCGCTCCGCGGCATGTGGGATCTTCCCGGACCGGGGCAAGAACCCATGTCCCCTGCATCAGCAGGCAGACTCTCAACAACTGTGCCACGAGGGAAGCCCTCACTGTGGGTTTTTAAGTTATTTTTTCCCATTACTTAAATGTTTGATTCCAATTACAGTCACTTTGACTGTAAATATTAGCTAGTTTTCTATCTAGGGGTTTTGCATTATTTCATTATTTTGCTAAGTCATGTGATAGTGCTGTTTTCATCCTTGCTGAGGTACTCCCCCCCCCCCAGAAATAATTAACGCTTGAGGTAAAGCTCAGAAATTCCCTTCTTACTTAACAAAGAGCCTACTATGTAACAAGGGCCTTCTTCCCATTTCCAACACACACACACAAACCTGTCCTTTCCATTTTCCTTCTTGTAGAAGAAAAAACGGTTATACTAAACCATCCCGCTTGTAAAGTTTATTTGGGGGTAGTCTGTGTGTCCAACCACCATGTTTACTTCTCAAAGTGCAAGTCTGATGAATAGTACTGTATCTCCATATGTGGCAATGTGAGCATTTCATCATGAATTACCTGCTGCTATGTTTGTGAAGTTGGGTGTAACATCATAAGAATATGAAACCAGTATTGGTGTAAATCTAATGAAAATAACCCTATGTATATTTGTAGCAGTCTTGAATCTCTAAGGCAATTTGCTGTAGTATAACAAATATCCATTTCATTTTTCATATTTTTCTTGCCAGTTTTATATCAAGCATGAATTCTAATGGTTTGACAGCAAAATTATGTGTGAAAGTTTAAAAGGCACTTTTCTGCTGTGATTTTTGGATTGAGTGTGGAGTGTTAGGTACAGTATGATGGGATGTATCATTTTAGAACCGCAGATTTAATTCTAGTCCAATTACATTTGTTTATCTACCTCTTTTTCCGTGCTGTTTTGGGGTACACATGTAAACACTGCCTGTGAAACTTGCTTTTTTGCCTTGATTCTCAGTATTCTTTCAGGTTATAAATCTGGCCTGCTAACTATGAGTTTGAAATGAGAGGGACCATCACTCTGGCACCAATCTATGTTTAAGTGATGAGAGCCACATGCTTCTGTGAAATAAGCTTTGGGGATTTAGGGATGGAGAACAGAGAAATAAATCCAGCTGGTGGCAATATAGGACTTAGTTGTAGAAGTTAGTTGTAAAATAAACAAATGTTAAGAAAGTACCTAAATTAGACAGTCTGGTGCCTGTAACTTCGTATCTTTTATTAGAGATGCGTTTCTTGTCTGTGTGCCTAAAGGGCTATGGGTTGAAACTGCTTTAACTATCACAATGAAATATTTGACAAATATTACAGCAGTGGCCTGTCATTCAGCATATTAGCATACTGCTAGATATTTGCAATGATATTTTATTACCTTAAAATGGCCATATGCTTTTAGTTGAATTGTAGTTAGCCGTAAGTGTTTATCCAATCTCTGAAGTTTACTGGAGGCATTGACTTTCTTCTTTGCTCTCTTCTCTGAGTGATGAAAATGATGCATTCTCTGTTTTTTCCAGAAAACTGAGCAAATGTTTGTAAACCACATGTTATTTGTTTCACATGTTTACTGTGTGTAACACTACAGCATGTTTAATGTTAGTAAATACTGTATTTCAGGCTTCATGTACAAGTACATTCCGAGGTATACTTGCCATCAGTTTGGGATTCAGTTATTTAATCTTCTGTTTGGTTTAGAAGAATCTTGAGATATTTGAGGTGGTGTGCAGGCCATTTTCTAGGATAGATTGTTCACTTTTCATCCTGTAGTTTACTGGGGACTTGTTTTTTCCCCCTTTATTTAGAAGATGAATCAGTAAGGGAGCAGGACATAGGAAAGGCCATTGATTTGGTAAATGTAATTTCTGGGATTGAAATAAAAACCCCACAAACAATCCAGACTGTAAAATGGTGACACTCAAACTTGGTAAAATCCTTTGAAGTGAAGTTAGTAGGAAATTTTTATGGAGCCAGATGCTTTCAGGTCACCCTGGAAATAGTCTTTGTATGTGAAGGATGAACACAAACATTGGTCAGGGACCTTGACAGCCACCACTGGCAGGGGCCTGGGATAGTAACTAGGTTACACTGAAGTTATTTTCAACTGAGATAGCTGGAAGATTATATAAACCAACAGCTCCCATCCTGGAAGGTCCTCTTTTAATTAAAAAAACCTCTAACAAAAAGGCTAAAAGTCAAGCAAGAAGGGGAGAAACTGGGCTCTTGAGAAAAAAAAAAGTGCCAGTGAAAAATAAATTAAAAAAAAATAAAATTCCTAAATGTGTGCTTGTCATCCTTCCAGATTTTTTTTTTAAGTGCATTTCTTCTCCATTATAATTTAAGATTTCAGATTGAGGTTTGTGGTCCAGAACATACCCTCAGCAGAAATAGTGACTGATTGGAAAGTGCAGTTGTTCAAGGTCTGTCATGCTCAATCACTTAAAGCTGTAATTTGTTTGATATGAATATTAAGCATGTAGACCTAGTGCAGCATGGGAGCCACTCAGGAAGTTTATGCAATTAATAAACTTTCATGCATAATGAATCTACTATGAAGTATGCAGAATTTCAGCCACTTCTCTACACTTAACATTTAGTTGTATATGTGAACTCTCCTTTCTTAATTGGGGAATGTAGCATTATATGGAATGTTGTTAAACCTAATTTTAATCCTTCTTGACATTAACTTTTATTATTTTTTTTGGTAAACCAAGTGATCTGCCTTTAAGCAGTTGTCTAATTTTGGTTCTTTGAAACTGTGATTTTTATTTCATTTATACCCAACCATTTGTTTTGCTTCCTGGAAATTTTGTTTTGAAACAGAAAATAAAGGCTGTGTTAAAATGAGTATGTTATCTTATTAAAACGCTGTCATAGTCACTGCAATCATCTGGCTTAAACTGGTTCTTCATTTACCAAATCTAATTTAGCAGATTTAAAAACTTTAGTCCTATAGATATGTTGGCTGAACAAACTAAGCTGTGTGTTGCCTTTTGATTTATAGCTCCAACAGATTTTGAGTTGGACCCCTTCTCCTCACTTGTCAATGAGCCATAATTGGAACAGTCACTATGATTTACTGAGTACCTACTGTGTTAGTTAGGCTTGTGATAAAATTCATAAAACAATCCTATAAGCTAGATCTGTTACTGTCTCTACAGAGAAAATTTGAGAATCAGAGAGATTAAAGAATTTACCAAGGTACCATAGCTAGTAAATGATGAAGCCTGGATCCAAACCCAGGTCTGACTCCAAAATTCATGGGAAAAACCTCTGGCCATACTGACTCTCAGATGTACTGTAATAATAATCATCAAAATACATTTAGACTACATTTTCAACTAATTATTATGATTAGTATATACGCTTTTCATATATCTTTTTTTTTTTTTTTTTTTTTTTGTGGTATGCGGGCCTCTCACTGTTGTGGCCTCTCCCGTTGCGAAGCACAGGCTCCAGACGCGCAGGCCCAGCGGCCATGGCCCACGGGCCCAGCCTCTCCACGGCATGTGGGATCTTCCCAGACCGGGGCACGAACCCGCGTCCCCTGCATCGGCAGGCGGACTCTCAACCACTGCGCCACCAGGGAAGCCCTCATATATCTTTCATGAGGTTATGTCCAGTACTTGTTTTATAATTTCAGGAGAAGTATGTTTATGGTACAAGCAAGAATTCAAAATGTGCCCTTTGCGTAAACTTATTAAGGAGTATTTCCTTTCATATTGACAGTGTTTATGGTCCACCTTCAGAAAAACATGCATTTGGAAATCTCCGTTGCACATCTTTCATTTACCACACTACAGTGACTTGGGAAACTGTCAAATGAGGTCAGATCCCTTGTTCATTTGATAATTTAGGTAGAAGAATCATGCATATGTTTATGCAAACAGCCCTGGAGGAAGAATAAGAGGCCTATCAGAAATATTCAAGATTAGATGAGGATTTGTAAAGTGTTTTTAAAAATCTATTACCTTGATTTAATGACAATGACTCCAAGGTATTCTCTCCTAGGTGATCCCTAAAGGTACACAGTTGAACAAACACAGGTTTTTTGACTCACAGGCCCCTCAAACCTGTATTTTCTCATTTGTAAAATGAGGTGGTTGTGAGTATTAAATGAGATATGTCCCAAATTTGCTAATTGTGCTTATTGTTAGACATCTCTAGTGACTTTCACAGTAAACTTGCACTTGGGAAACCAGACTGGTTTGGAAATGGGCCCTGGTTCTTATTATAGTTGCTACAGACACCACTTGGAGTTCAGCAGACCTGGATTTGTATTCTAGCTTTGTGAACTTGGAAAATTACTTAACTTTTTAGCTTCAATTTCCTTATCTGTAAAAAGGATAACTGCTTCACTGGTGGTATTTTGAGACTAAATGAAAAAACATAAAGGGCTTAGCACTGCGCCTGGCACATAGTAGGTGTGCTCAAATAATAGTAACAACTACTGAAGGGACCTTACACATCACTAAAGAGAAGAGGAAACAGTCATAGAGATGTGACAAAACTGAACCCAACCTGCGAGTCAACGTGAGGTCTGTTGGTGAAAGATTGGGTATTGGCCCCAGTGGTGCCAGATGATGTAAAGTGAGGTTCAGAGATGAAAGTGTTTAAGTTGGGGGATAAAACACCATAAAACCCATTTAAAATGTGCCATCATTAATGAGCACTAGATTAAAAGAATTAGATGACAGAATTAAGTCTGTGACTAAAGAATTTAGAAGGAGCTGAAGTAGTAGGAGTTGGGGAAAAGACGGTGGGTCTTAGGACAGGAGCTCAAGACAGAAATGAAGTACAGCATAGATGATGGTCTGAATAGGAGCAGGACCTTGGGATAAACAGATGAAGAATTGGAAAAGACTAGTTCACATGTATGTTACAAATCTGTAAGATTTCTCCATTCCAGTTCAGAGGTTCTTATCCCTGACTGCATATTAAAATCACCTGGGGAGGTATTTTTAAAAATTAGTGTCCCGGTTGCACAACAATGTGAATATACTTAACACTATTGAACTGTATACTTAAAAATGGTTAAGATGGTAATTTTTCTGTTATATGTATTTTACCACAATTTAAAATAAAAATAATTAGTGTCTGGGCCCCATCCCTATAATTAGTATTGTTTTAAAAAGCTCCCCAGGTGATATATTAATATCATATTAACCTAGCTAGGGTTGAGAACCACAGTCCTTGTTTCCTTTACTAATCAAATGACCTCCCTGCTATTATTGCTGGTTCAAGAAATACAAGCAATATAGCGGCCTTATTAGACCTTCTAATGAATTATTTACTATTACCATATAAGCTTACAGCCTCTCAAACAGCCCCCAAGGATTTGGGCAATAGAGAAAGATAAGTGGGCCCCTTGCAGAAACTGAACAGCTAGTTACTACTTAGGTGGAAGATATCAGAAGATTGACTCCAATATGAATTTTCGATGCAACTTCTTTATGCTTCTCTCCAGCCTTCATTTTAATAATTAAGATTTATTAGGTGCTTACTGTGCCAGTTACTGTGCTAAGCACTTTAATATACCATTTAATCTTCAAAAGCTTCTGAGGTAAGTACATTACCATCTCCCTTCTAAGCTCCTTGACTGCCTTGAAAACTGTTTTCTCCTAGCCCAGCGTTATTCCTGGCACGTAGTAGGTACCAAATAAATCTGTTGAATAAATTAGTGAGTCCCTATTTCATAGATACAATAAGGGCTCAAGAGGTTAAATAACTTGTTAGTTATATAGCAAATAAGGAGTTGAACTGGTATTGGAGCCCAGATCTCAGCTCCAAAGCACACACTTTAACCACTATTCTGTGACATCTACTGTCCCTTTCTACTTTCAGGGCTTTGGCCTCTGTTATCTCTTCCCTCTCTATGGCCTATGCCTAGCATAAAGTTTCTCTGGTACTATACATGTTAAGATTCTTGTTTGTAAGTAATAGAAACCCAATCTGAACAAGCTTAAACAAAAAAGAGGGATTTATTATAAAGATGGTGGTGGTGTCTCAAAACACCCAAGGATAATGCAGATGGGCCTTAGGAACATAAATCAGGTGCTTGAATGCAGCCAGGATTTTTCATCTCTCCTCCAGCTCAATCCCAAATTCTCTGGGAAGGTACATAAAGAATAAGCTCCTGGTGCCACCATGAGGGTAAGGTGGAGAAAGTGGTCGAAAAGGGGTACTGGGGAGACAAAACAGACGTTTACCTATAGTCCTCCGTTTGACTGCCCCGTAAACACGTATGCCATTTTCCCCATACCTACAATTCCACAAATGTCCACACCTAACAATCTACGGACAACTGCAAGTCACATGCAACTACTGCATCCAGAGCAACGGCACAGCAGGGACATGCCCCTTCCTCATCTAGTTCAGTGACAATCTAAATGTGGATCGTCTTGATCCTGCCACTTCCTGATAAACTTAACTGCCACCAATAGATCTAACATGCAATAGTAGAGAAATATTTAGATTAACCACTAAGTTCCCTTTTAGGAAAGGAGAGGGGCACACCTTTATCAGCCACCGGTCCAAGTGTGCACCATTTCCACCTGGATAGGAAGGAAGGAAATAAAGTACGGGTATAGAAAAACTTACGGGAGTCAGTTTATTGATGCTTGGTTTTGCTTTACCAGTCTGTACATGGGCCTGCTCTAGAAGAGCAGTGATTCTCAAACATAAGGGTGCATTAGAATCACCTGGAGAACTAGTGTGACCTGCAAAAACTCTCGACACAAACATTCCATTCAAACACCTGCACTAAGAGACTAGACCAAACTTGGCTTCTAGCCTCCTAAGTCGGAGTCTCTGGGATGACCCAATTTCCATCTGGAAAAGCTCGGGCTGTAAAAAGAATTTATAGCTTGCTCTAGCTGACACCTGACAATAGACCCCTGACCTCCCTTTCTTAGAGCATTTACCAAAAAGGGCTTAAAATTATGAATTATTCCCCTGTCCCTTTGAGATGTATATGTATCTCCTACAACTCCAGAGTGTGTGTCTCAAGGACCATTCCTTTGAAATGTAGTCATCAGGAAGGCTAGGGCCTCTGTCTCCCAGTAACTGTGGGAGGATATAATCCTAACTTAAATAACTGCCAGCTAGCAGACACAGCTAGCCTAACTGCATTTACACTGGGCAACTCTTTTTAATTTTTCACTTCCCTGACTCTACTTGAGCCTCTCTTGCTCCTCCTCCCTCCTTTTCCCTTTAAAATGCTCAGTCACCTCTGCACAAATGGGAATGGAGCTCTGCTCTTTCCCCTACTGCCAGTAACTGAATAAAATCTGTCCTCACTGCTTTAACTAATGTCAGGCTTTGTTTATCTTTGACACCATTTAAACCACACATTGCTAGCCCCACCCCCAGGGTTTCTGATTCAGGAGATCTGGGGTGAGGCCCAAGAATTTACATTTCTAACAGTTCCTAGGTGCTGATATGCCGGTCCAGGGACCATACTTTGAGAATCACTGCTGGCTCATGGTCCCTGTTCACTAGATAGGATTTTCTAGTGATACAACTTCCTCAAAACCTCATATGACTGCCTGTTAATTTCATTTGAGGGGACTCACAATGCTAATAACAAGTGCCAAGAATCTTGTCAACTTATGCTCTTTGAATCTTCAGATTTGCTAAAGGGAATAATCATCCTGTTGCAGGGTTTCTATTTCTTAGCTCTCTACTTAAAGGCTTGGCTCCTTCTCCCTGGCATTATGCTCAAGGTCTCCAGTTCAGAGCGTGGCTAGGAAACAGGTTGAGTTCAACGATGTGAAGCCTCTCTTTTCCGATCTGCTCTGGGAATGTTACACTTACCCTCTCTTCCTTGCATTCCAGCTGAATGCATGTAAAGAGGAAGAGATCATCACATTTTGGGGAGCTGGAGAACAAGGAATACTATGGTGGCTTATAAAGATAACCTCGTTCCAGTTCGTTGGAAACTGGATGCCAGTTTCCTAATTAGTGGAACATTTAAAATGAGACAATAAATCAGCAAAGCCCATGAATATCTAACCATTAGCAACAGCTAAACTCTTCATATAGGCAGAGCTGCTCTGCTTTTGAGTCTCAAGAGCAATAAGCAACTGCTTCGCTGCCAAATAACACAGAATGCCAACTTCCAATTAACGATATGGAAGATCTCCAATCTTTGCCAGTTCCATCCATAGTTTAGGGTCTATAATTTGCCACACCCCATTTCTGGTACCATTTCTTGAATTAATAATTTTTTGGTCATGAGTAGTTTCTAACCCAACTCTATCTTAAAAATAGTAAGGATATGAGTTTGCCTCAGAGAAACCAAGGGCAAGAATGCCTGAGGAATGATCTAGAACCTGGGTCTTAAACACGATGAAGACTCCCTATCTCCCATCTCTGCTCTGAAAGTATGCGTTTTTTTCTTTTCCTGCAGACCAGCACCTTTTACTTTTGTCCCTCTGATGGGAAAATTGACTACTGACAGCTTCCCAGTTTTACACGTAGAGAAAAACTGATCTCTCTGGTCCAATTCCAAATTTCTAGGGAATGAGATTCTGATCGACCCAGCTTGGATTCATTATCTACCTTTGACCCAGTCAGCAATGGTTATGGTTAACATGACAGTTTTTGTTATAACTCTGTAAATGGGGAGAGGGTTAATTCCTAGAAAAGGAGGGCTGAGTAGACAATCCAATAGGTGTCCATTATACTAGAAAACCTCTATTCCTTCCATCCACCATCCCTTCAAGCCACTATTCCCTCCTTTCACTGCTTGTTTTCACAGGAGTTATTTACGTGCATTGCTTCAACATCTACTTATTCTTTGCCAATCTGGCTTGTTCTATCTCCACTAGTCTTTTATGATAAATTTCTTTATGGAGCTTGAAGATTTTTCAGCTTTTGTATCCTAATACACTGTTCTCAGATTTCATTCACCTTGACTACTCTTGGGTTCTAAACTTTTGCGTTCTTACTCGGCCTTCCATTATCTCCCACCTTCTATTAAGTTCCACGCCAGATCTGACTGCTACGCACTGTTACAGAACAGAATAGATCTTGTTTTCTACCCTCCTCCGGTTTAAACAGTGTGCCCTAAACGCCAGTCAGCCAGAAGACTGGTGCTATATCTGAATCAAACAAGGAGAATGCTGAATATATTGAGTAGATTTTCAAAAGATGATTCTGTACGTCTGGAATTGGAGCCCTTACCGCTATTTTTCTAGAGCTCCCCGACAGATCGATTCACAATGTTTGCAAACAAAGGTCCTAACCATAGGACATTGTAGCTCAGTGAGTACCAGAAAGGTACAACTTGTAGTTTAATTTGTGTTGGTGCTTATCTCCCTGACCAAAGAGCTCCTGAGTACAATGGATATTCGATTTCACTTTGCCTCTGCATTGCCTTGGGCAAATAAATTACACAATTTTCACCATTCATAAACGGGCCAAAAACTCTTCCTCAAAGAATTACAGTAGCTAAAAGTTAAGTGGATTGTTACAGAAATGGTGGTTATTATTTTTACGTTTCATATGTGTCCTTTCTCATTCATTAAAAGCTACGCACATTATTCCCTCCCCCCAAAGGAAAATTCTTCCTCCTGGGGAATTTTAGCATACTTTAGCTGAATTCAATTAATCCACTCTACTTCCTTTCCCATGATGCATCACTCCCCCCCAACTCCTTTTCCTGGGAAAGGCGGTAATAGCCTGAAGCAACTCGGTGGATGCAAAGAGCTGGAGTGCAAATCCTAAACGCGTATCACGCCCCGCCCCTTGAGACCCAGTGAATGCAAGGGCTGACAGGGGTGGTAATCTTGTTCCAACACTGTATCCCGAGGCCGTAGAGGAGACTACAACTCCCAGAATGCCCCGCCCCGCTCCCCCTCCTCCAGCTAGAAAGCGTGTACCATAGAGAAGACGAGGTAACATGGCTCCTGGAGGTAGAAGTAAGAGGCTTCACCCCTTTTGAAGCGGTGAAGAGCGGCCATAGAGGGATAAGAGAGAAGTGACTAGAGCCCGTCATCGCTTTTATCCTCCCAGCCTCTCCTGAGTCCGGTCGGCCTCACCACTCCTCTCCACCCAAATCCAGTCTGTGGTCTCCTCCCCACCCCTCCCTCATTCCCTCGCTAGCTCACCCCGCCCCTCGGGAATCCTTTGCCCGCCCCCTCGCCCCCCGCGGAGTGCGCACGCGCCCGCCCCCAGCTTCGCGCCCAGATCGCCGCCTAGCCTGCTCGCGCAGCCGCCGTCTCGTCTGCCCACCGACGAAGCATGGGCGTCCAGGGCTTCCAAGAGTTCCTGGAGAAGCGCTGTCCCGGGGCTGTTGTGCCCGTGGACCTCCTCAAACTCGCGCGTACCGTCTCGCGCCAGCAGCAGCAGCAGCAGCAGCATCGCCCGCTGCCGCCCACGGCAGCCCTAGCGCCCGGGGCTCCACGCGCCGCCAGGGGCTCCGCGCCTCTGCAACCGCCGCTCGCGCCCGCTGCCTTGGGTGCCTACTCCGGAGGCGCGGGGCCGACTCGGCACCATCACCCCGCTCACCACTTCCACCATCACGGCCAGGCGCACCCCGGGCTGCACCCGCCGCCGCCGCCGTCGCCCCCTCCGCTGCCCGGGGCCCGGGTGCTGGTGGATGCGGGCTCAGCGCTGCCTCGGCTTTATGGCGGCTACCAGACGGATTGGGTGTGTGGCGGCCAATGGAACGCCATGCTGGGCTACTTGTCAGCGCTATGTCAGGCTTGTGCCTATCCCGGCGGCGACGGCTTGGAGCTGGTGGTCATGTTCCCCGGGGGCCTGGGCAAGGACCGGCTGGCCGAGTGGGGCCGTCGGTGCCAGGCCGAGCGGCAGACAGCGCAACTGATCGTGGGACACGTGGGCAACAAGGGCACCCCTCCTCCACGGGCCTGGTTCCTGCCACCGGCCTGCCTGAGCCACTGCGTGAGGCTAGCGCTCATCCGCTTCCGGGTCAAGGTGAGGGAGGGGCCGGATCTTAAATAATACGCCCCACACCTATTCCCTCCCAACTAAACACCTAACCACCCACCCACTTACCTGTTTCCCATCCACCCACTCAGCGCCCAGTCAGCTAACCCACTTGTCTAACTACCCTCGATCATTGTATCCATCTACCCAACCCTTCATTCCACGCCCTACCGATTCGCTCACCTGCATAACCACATCTCTACCCATGTCATCCCAATAACCCCCTTTATCCAACTGGCCTATCCCTAGGCTTTAGCAGAATTTCTTTTGTAGCCCCATCTTTCTCCTGCTGTCTTCTGCCTCAAGGTGAAATGCCATTTTCCAGATTTTTCCAGTTGACATCTCTCTTCTATGTCCTTTTCCAACCTTGCAGCAAATCAGTTAAACGTGTTAATTGAACACCTTTCTTCTACAGCTTTTCCCCGAATTTTGCACCAGTGCTTCTTTTGCACCCATCTGTTCATTGAACCTTTTTCATTTCAACATGTTTCTACCTCATCCTTCCTTAGCCTAAACAAACGAAGAAACAAACCCACTGGTTCAGTCACTTTTCAACAAGTATTAACCCACTAAGGGTAAGGGGTTTAAAAGACATGTGAGACATGGTTCCTGCCCTTGGAAAATCAAATATATCAAATATATACACAGGAAACATTTATTTAATGGTATAAATGTGTATGTGATTATGCTTTATGGTACAGATTGGTACCTGTTTTATGTGTGTGGGGGAATATCTGTGGGCTAAAATGGTCAGAGGAGGCTTCCTTGAAGAAGTTGGACCTCACCTGGGTCTTCAAGGATGAATTGGATTTGAATTGGTTACAAGTTTGGGAAGAGGCTTATTTAAGCAGGAGAAAGAAAATGAACAGAAGCAAACGGGAATATCAAGCATGTGAGGCCCCATGGGCAGTTCAGTCTAATCTCTGCATGTAGTTGGTCACTGCATATGGGGCCTGGAGAACAGCTTGGCAGCAACCCCAGTTCTTGGCACAACTGCTATTGCTCTGTTGCTTTTCCATACTCTTGGGTTTCAAATTCCTACGTGTAGGGAATAGCAAGGCTTGAGAAGTAAAGGAGGTGGGCAGGAAGAAGAAAAAGAAAAGCAGTACAGGGTTGGGTAGGACAAAACCACAAACCCATTCCCCAACCAAGGCTCTTGGGGATGTGTGCACAGTCAGAAGATAGGATATGGAATTGTGGGAATCATAAACGAAAGAAATGGTGCTGGGTGGAGTAATGAGGAAAAAAATCTCAGCTGAGAGACTGAAAGACCTGCATAAAGAAACTCACAGTGGTCATAGAGCTTGTGACTAGAGTCCAGTCATGCTAGACTCCTTGTGCCCAGCATCTAATCTGTGCCTAGGCCGGGTAATTATAGCTGTTTTTAATAATTTTTTTAAAAAATTCAATCACGATCTATCTCAAACATACAAAGTAGGAGAAAAAATATGTCAGACACTCATTGGCTTGCCTTCCTGACTGAGCATTTTCCAGTAGATTCTTCTTTTATGGTCGTTCTTTCCACTTTGTTTTCACTGCTACCACTCGAGCTTTAAGGACTTTTTACCTCATTGTCATTAACTTGGTTGCCGGCAACAGTGACTAACATTGATGGAATGCTTACTATGTGCCAGCTGCTAATCTGTGTGCTTTAACAACAACAACAAAAATTATCTCATTTGATCCTCACGATAACCTGTGAAGCAGTATTAGCCATTTTTCAAATGAGGAAACTGAGGCACAGGAGGTTTAGAAACTTGCCCAAAGTCACCCGGCAATAAATGGCAGAGCTGGGATTCTGGGAGTCATGCCCAGGCAATCTGGCTCCAAAGCTCATGCTCTTAACAACGGTGCTCTAAGATGAATCTTTCTAAAGTGCCAGTGTGATTAAATCATTCCCACACTGGACTAAAATCTTCCTTGGCTCCTGGGTAAAGACAGGTCTGGGCTATTCATTTATATTATTTATTGAGTGCCTGCTATAGGCTAAGTACTATACTGGTTGCTGAGGATTCAGAGTGAAGTAAGGGGATCCCTGCCCTCACGGAGGTCAGAGTTTAGTAAAAGAGACAGACTGAAAACAAGAGTTGCAGATACCGTGAGCTAATTGCTAATGATGAAAAATGTGGTCCCTGTAGGGGGCATTGGTTAATTCTGGGTGAGGCGTGAAAGTTGGGGGAGGTTTCACAGATTGGTACTGAGCCTTGAGGAGGGCTGGGAAGGATGGTTCAGAGTGGACAAGGATGTGGAGATGTAAAATGGCCTACTGTGAGCTCTGAATAGATTTTGATTGGAGGTTGGCAGGAATTGAACACTGAGTATGGGTTTGGATTTTTCCAGCTTTTTTGTTCATACACCTCATCAGTGAAAAGTTTTGAGAAGCAACCCTAATACGGCCTACTAAGATTCTTCATTACACATAGTCTCATTTTTAAAATCCCAGCAGTTCATAAAAAAATAAGATGGATTGATAGGTGATAAAGCAAATGTAGTAAAAATGGTAAAATCTCAGTCGTGACTTTTCTAATGTTCACTGTAAAACTATTTCAACTTTGCTATATGTTTAAAGTTTTTCTTAATAAAATGTTGGGGGGAAAATTTCCCAGCAGCCCTCTTCAGTCATGAGTACCACCGTTTGTGAAATACATGTCTTGTTCCCCATGCTAGATTATAAACAAACTCTTTAATCTTTTCATAATCTCCATAATAACTAGTATATTTTAGGTGCAGGATACATTTTTTTCCCTGAATGAAAGGGTTAGTGATCTTAGAATGCATTGTAGGAGTGACTTTTTAAAAGTGTGTAGTGTGGCTCTTAACATAGTGGATTTAAGACTGGCTCCAAAAGTGCATATGTAAAGTATCTGTAGATGTTATCAGTGAGTGAAGTTTTCTCTCCAGGTTCTGGTCAGTGATTGTTGTTGTTGTTGCTGTTGGAGTGATGGAGAACTTCCTGGTTTGTAACACAGACTTGAAAGGTATTGGTTAATAACTCATTGTGGTTTGCCTTTTCAGAGGAGTGTTCCACTATCTTGAAGATAGCAGGTTTTCACTTGAATGATCTGCATGCCTACCATATCTTTTGATTGAAATGCTAGTGCTTCAGAGCAAAACCCACTAGTGTTTTTCTCCTCCCCTTGATTCTGTTCTTGAGACTAGGTCACAGGATGGGCCTTTATTCCCACTCTCATTTTCATTTGTGATAGAGAAATAGAGATGGAGGGATTACATAAAAAGATAAATTGCTGGGCTGTCTCTTTAGCTTTAGACAGTTTAGGACTTCCCATGAAAATAGTCAGGGTATATAACGGATGAATTTTGTCATTTGATTTGTTTCATTTGTACATTCTGCAAACCTTTGTAAGTTATCATTGCCAGTAGCAGAAAAATTAAGTAAAACCACAAATTGCTACCTGATCTCTTCCTAAGGGTCTCACAGCAACCCTAAAGCAGTTTTAGAATGTGGTTTGAAAGATGATGTGGGGTGGTTAATGGGATGAATACTTTGTTTTAATGGTTAAATATATATATTAGTAAAAAAGATAATCAACGTATGAAACCCGCAGTTTCACAGCTATAACTCTTTAGAACGAGGCCAGTTAAAGCAGTAAGTTGATTTAAAGAAAAGTATTAAGGTTCAGTACTTGGATGTGGCAGAAATCATGTTGATGGTAAATGAATAAGCAAAGTTTGAGAAGGCTGACCAACAGCTGATGCCATTTTGTGCTTTCGTTCTCTAGAATACAGTATAGCAGTGGCTGCCGTGCCTCCTGATTATTTACTTATCCTCAGTCATTGACACATCCTGAAACGTTAGTGACTCTTCTAGATGCTCTAGTGGTAGGAAAAATTATCATAATAGTAATTAGGTCTTTTTCTTGAGCACCAAGTTGTATATAAAGTGCTTTTTAAATAGCTTGTTTAATCCTCATAAGCTTGCAAGAATGTGTGATATTCTTCCCATTTAACAGTTGAATAACAGGTGCAAAGAAGTGAAATGATTTTTCTTTGGTCTGGACATTAGTAAATGGTGGGTAAAAATCTGTTCTGGATCTGTATTGCTCAAAGTCTCTTTCCACAGTTTCACCACACAGTTCCCTTTCTGTACATTCTTATGTAAGATTGTATACTTTTACTGGCCAGATAATATGCATAGATGCATGAAGAAAAATAATAATAAGTAGATTTATTGAGCACTTAGTTTGTGCCAGCATTGCTAAATGTACAATACTGCCAGTACAAGGCAAATGTGTAAGCTCAGTGCCAAGTGAGTGAGTCATATAGTGGTATTATAGGAATTCAAAAGTAGCAATCTCTTTCTTCTCTGCATTTTAAGTCTCTCCCTCTCTGGTTTCTTTCACTTATAAGTACGTAAGCGTATACAAATAACCTTTAAAAAACAAAAACTTCCCCTTTACTTTGTAATTTCCTTAAGCCATTATCCTTATCCCTGTTCTTCCCTTTTAACCATTATTCTTGAAAAAAGAAGACTGTATTAATTCCTATTCCCTAGCCTGTTGCAACTTGATATGTGATGTCACCATTCTGAAGGCACCAAAACCATTTCCATTCTTACCCTTTATTGGTCCTCTATGAGATAATTGACATGAGCCATCCTTTCCTTGAATTTCCTTTCTTGGATTCCATAATGCAGCTCACTTCTGATTCTCCGTTATAAGTCTCTAGTTCTTTCTCCTCCTCTTACTGCTTCCTTAAGCATTGGTGCTCTCAAGACTTCTGTCCTAGTTATATTCTTCTACATTCATTTCCTGAGCAATCTCATCCATTATTATGGCTTTAAATATTAACTGTATTCTGATTATTCCTATAGCTCTTTCTCTACCCCTAACCTCTCTCATGAGCTTTTGACACATCTTTTCAGCTTTCTACTACTCGATGTCTTATAGGTCACTCATACTAAAAAATATCCAGGATGGAATTCATTATTTTCCCCCAAAACTTGATCTATTTTTGGTGTTCTCTTTTTCTATGGATGTCGTCTTTCATCCATTTCAAGCCAGAAACCATGGAGTTCTTCTCAATTTTTCACTCTCCTGTCACTTCCCACATCCACTCGGTCACTAGATCCTGTCACCTCTACCTCAGAAATGTCTACTGAGTCCAGCTACTTACACCCCCATTGCTCTAGTTCAGGCTGCCATCATTTCTTATCTGAGCCGTGAAAATTGCCTCAACTTGTTCCTTTACCACTCTCTGGACCATAGTCCATTTTCTACATTGCTGTCAGAGATACTTTGAAAACCAAAGTTGACTTTTGTCTGTGCCTGAAGATACCCACTGGCTACCTTTTGCCTACCGTACTAAGCCCAGACTTGTCAGCATGGCAGACAATGCCATTCACAGTCTGATCCCAAACTCTCTCCAGCCTTACTTGGTGCTTACCTTTGCCCACACCTGTTCCAACCATTGGAATGTCCCAACCATTCTGAACTTTTCTGGCTTCCTAGACATACCATGTCCTCTCACATAGTGCTTTTCTTATTTTACTCTCACCATTGTGTAGCCAATTCCTACTTATTCCTGCTCAAAAGTTATCACTATGAAGTCTTTCCCAGCCAAGGTAAATGATGCCTTCCCTTGTGCTACCAGAGTGTTCTTTTTATTTTTACCTCTCATATTTTTTTCTCTCATAATATTTTCATATCGCATTATAATTCTCTTTTTTCCCCTATGCTATGTATTACATCCCCAGAACTTACTTATCTTATGACTGGAAGTTTGTTTGTGATTATCTTTTAATTGAGTTCCAAGAGGGCAGAGATTTTGCTCTAGGGCTTGACACATTATATACAATAATGGTTGTTGAAAGAGAAAGGCAGATAAGGAAGAATTTAGAACCAGTGTTCTATAATGTTATAGTTTTATTCCACGTAAATTAACTTGATTCCAAATGGAATTGCCAAACTCTGTTAAGTAAAAGTAAGTTTTGTAGCTGCTTCACAATGCATTTATAGAATAAATTCCCCCTTGGTGTTAGTAATAATAGCTACCATATGGGCTAGGTACCTCACATTATGTCAGATTCATTATGTCATTTAATCATCACAACCACCCTTCAGGATATGTATTAATCTACGTTTTTTATAGCTAAAATAAAAACAGGCTCAGCATAGTCACTGGCCCAAGGTTGCACTGCTGGAATGTGGTTGAGCCAAGATATGAACCTAAATATATTTGACATCAAAATTCTTCATCTTTAACATCTCTCAAAACAGTATAGTTGCATTTTAATAACACTTTCCAGAACACTTTTCTTATATTTAGTTTGTATAGCATAATGGCTAAGAACAGACCTTGGAGCCAGACTGCCTGGGTTTAAATCCTTGTTCTTTTACTTACTAGTTATATAAATGTGAGCAAGTTAACCTCTCTCTGCCTCAGTTTTCTCGTGTGGAAGAGGAGGATAGTAATAATAGCTACATCACAGACTTTATTGTGAGTATTAAATGATTTAATATAAGTACAGTGCTTAGAACATTATATACCACATAGTAAATGCCATATAAATGCCAGCTACAGTTACTTTGACCAAAATATCTTGTGTGCCAAGTACATTGGACATGGACATTTCACTCATGCCTTAAGCTTGGCATGGCATGTAGGGTACTTCTTGATCTGCCTGCCATTCTCTTATCAAGACAATGAAAGCTTTTCAGCATTTTTTGAACACCTACTCTTGCCAGACCCTGTGCTAAGTACTATGAACAATGGAATTCATTCATTAAACAAATGTTTAATGGGCTCCTACTGTGCACTAGGCACAGTTCAATATTGAGAAGATAAAGCAGTGACCAAAACAGACAGGTTTCTGACCTCATGAAGTTTATATTCTAGTGGGAAAGACAGACAATAAACAAGATAAAAAGACAAAATATATAGTATTTTAGGTAGTGTAGTAAGTGCTGTACAGAAGAATGAAGTAGGAAAGTGAGATAAGGGAGTGTTGCGGTCAGGTGGGTACTCTAACCCTCCAGCAGCTCATAGTCTAGTAGGGGAGACAAGTAAGAAAATACTAACAATAATAGCCCGGAGTATCTTTTCTCTGGCTCTTGTAATAGGCCCAAGGACATAGTGGAAGTGGCAGAACCACAGTTTGCATTTCAGAAACCAAAACCTTTGTGCTTTCATCTGTACCACAAAGAAAATCCCAAAGGTTATGGCAGGGATGGCAAACTGACAGCCCATAGCCCCACACATTTTTTTAAAAGAACTTCATTGATTTTCATTGTTCAATAGTGCTCATCAGAATCTAAAGTCAAATAGTGGGTTTGGGTTGAATATTAAGGCATCATCTAGTTGAATGATTTTTCATTTCCTTCTATCATTTAACTTGCATTTTACAAACGCCTTTCTTTTTTAACAAATATGAATTTGTTGCCAACATTTTAAAAATTGTGAAACGTTACCAAGGATTCTGACTTTCCAACCACTCTTGAAATATCAGATCCTCTCACAACACTGGTTGCCCCCTTTTGCCAAGCCACATGGTCTTCATTTATTGGAGTCTCTACCGATCCATGGTGTCTCCCTGACACAGTGACCAAGTGCCACTTGCCTTTCATGATAACCATCTTCTACATGGCTCCAAGTGATTCCCGCCTCCTGGTATTCACACTCTTGTTTAATCTACCCCCACCCCCTGTGTGTGGGCGGGACGTAGTGACTTGCTTTTAATGAACAGACTACAGCAAAAGTGATGAGATGTCACTTCCAAGATTAGGTTATAAGGAACTGCGGCTTCCATCTTGTTTGTTCTCTCTCTCTCTCTCTCTCTCTCTCTCTCTCTCTCTGGCATTTCTTGCTTGATCACTCTGATGAAGCAAGCTGCTGTGTTGTGGGCTCCTTCTGGAGAGGCCCATGTGACAAGTAATTGAGGGAAGCCTCTGACCAACAACCAGTGAGGAACTGAGGCCCTCAGTCCAACAGCCCACAAGGAACTGAATCCTGCCAACAGCCACGTGAGTGAGCTTGGAAGTGGATCCTTCCCCAGCCAAGCCTTGAGATGACTGCAGCCCCAGCTGACACCTTGATTGTAGCCTGTGAGAGACCCTGAGCCAAAGAACCCCGTTAAGCCACGCTCACAGATAATATGAGAAAATAAATGCTTTTTAAGCCACTAAGTTTTGGGGGTAATTGGTTATACAGAAATAGATAACTAAGACACCACTGATTGTTGTGCTTGTACTTTTTTATAGTAGTTTTGAAGAATATGAAATATTTCTTGTGCCCATATCTGTGAAAAGTGAAAAAAAGAAAAATTATCTATACAGGAAGGTCATATATTTAAAGGAAAGTCAAAGGGAGCCTATTTCCTAGTAGAAGTGATGAGTATTCCTCTATATCTAAATAAAATGTGTTTGTTGAAAGACTACAATTTAAGACACCATTTAAAAATAAACCATTGGGCTTCCCTGGTGGCGCAGTGGTTGAGAGTCCGCCTGCCGATGCAGGGGATACGGGTTCATGCCCCGGTCTGGGAAGATCCCACATGCCGCGGAGAGGCTAGACCCGTGAGCCATGGCCGCTGGGCCTGTGCGTCCGGAGCCTGTGCTCCGCAATGGGGGAGGCCACAACAGTGAGAGGCCCGCGTACAGCAAAAAAAAAAAAAAAAAAAAAAAAACCATTGTAAGAAATATGACCAGTATACAAGAATGATGAGTGCTGAAACAAAAAGAACTTTAAAAAGGGCTTGGAATTTCAATAGGTTGTTTTTGAATACAGACAGAATTAAGTAATACTGCCATGAAATGCAATTATATATTACATGAAAAAATTGCCAGGGCTTGAAAGTCTTTTGTAGGTAGTCGTTTAAGAAAAGAGTGTTGAGTACAGCAGAATTTACATTATAAACAAGCATTTGCAAAGGTAGTAGATACTGTTGCTCAGGATGTTAAAGATTGGTGGCTGAACATTTTTGTGACATTGTGTCAAGAAGTTAAATTGTAAAGTTTTAGATTACAACTGGTACAGCAGATATAAACACTATGCATTTAAAGGTGCACTTAGCTTAGCTATGTGTCTAGCCAGTAGTTCTCAAAGTATGGTCTCTAATCAACAGCACTGTACCACCTGGAAACTTGTTATAAATGCAGATTCTCAGGCCTTACCCCAGACCTACTGGAGATGAGGCTTGTTAATTTGTTTTAATAAGCCCTCCAACTGATTCTGATACACCCTAAAGTTTAAGAACCTCCGCACCTAGAATTTTGATGCAGTCTAACTCTTTTGGACTTGCCTCTGATGGGTACATCTAGAAATACCTGGATTTTGTATGTTGAGAAAAGCCTTGAAATTTTTAGTATAGATTGGTCAAAATTAGTGGATATGACTACAGATGGTGCTTCTGCAATAGTGTTACTGTTGGACTTAGGAAACTTCAGTTTTTTTCAGAAACACTTTACAAAGACTTAAAGCTGTTCATTGTATCACTCCTTAGGATTCCACTTTTTGTGCAAAAATGTTCAAAATGAATCATGTCAAGAACTGGTAATTAACACTGTGCTTTGCACCAAGCATAGTTGAATACTTTGCTTGGTGAATTATTAGATTCATGTCATGGAAATCTTCCCTATTATGGAGATTAATTGACCTAGTTGAGGTATGGTATTGAAGATACTGGAAAAAATTACTTATTTGGCATCCAAAAGGCATCCAGCACACCATCAAAGACTGAAATAATATATATTTGACCTGTTTGGTTGACATTACAATTCACTTTGAATAAAAACAAGGTTGTTCAGAAATACCTTCCAAATGTGTGGTTGTATTTGCTCATTCCTAGCAAAATTATGCCTTTGGGAAACTAATTTGGCAGGAGATAGACTGCTTGACTTTGCTGAAACTGGTTTCCAAGAAATGAATGTGATGGCCTGAATTACATTCCCCCAATTGTGGAGTTGTCTATTGAATTCCAGAAAAGGTTTTCTGACATTATATTCTTTGAAAATGAATTAATGTGATAGTTCAGTTAACCTTTCTCAATTGATGTTCATGGTGTGAAAGAATAGCTACAGTGGAGATACTGAATTGCTGTGATATGGTACTGAAAGTGAAGCATGATGTCACTGAAATACCAGAATTCTACAAATATCTCAGGAGTAGTAACCCTAAGTATAAAAAACACTGTGCAAGACATCTATGTGTTTGGAAATTCCTACATTTCTAAGCAGCTGTTTTCCATTATGAAATAGGATAAAGTTAATCATTCCCAGTAAAAGAATTCAAGGCTAAATTCTTTACTGCACATTGTAATGCAAAAATATAAGACCTAACATTGACCTCTTGGTACATAAGAAAAGCATCAGACATCCTGTTCCAAGTCAAAGGAGAATGAATCAGACGCAAAAATGTAATGATTAAATTTTTCTATTTTGAACTTTTGCTTTTAATTTTGAATTTAAAATGTTAACTCCAATATTTTGCATGTTTATATTGTTAACATCCACAGCATAGTTTAGGAAAAAAAATTTTCTGGCAGTTGATTTTCTTAACCATTTTCATTCATTTATGTTAGCTGCAGCCACTGGTTCAAGGACTCTTAGAAATTTCTCACCATCACTGTCCTCTCTGCAACTCCTGTCTTCCTTTCCAAGGTAACCCAAAAGCTACCTTGGACTTTTGTTCTCCTCTTATTCCTAAGAATACTTTTCATCAGACCTTCTGATTTTTCAATACTGAAGATTTTGCTTTGGGCAGAGCAAGTGCCTATTCTGGAATCTACTTGTTTCAAATGATTTCTGAGGACCTGCAGAGAGTAATATGTACCATAGCCTTCATCTCTGCAGAATAAACAGGCTGTGTTTTATTTCATAATGACTTTTTCAGAACCTGTATGCTAGGTATTTTATATAAATAGTTTCATTCAAAGTCTTATAATTAGGTAGGAATATAGCAAAATCTCCATTTTATAGATGAGGAAGTTAAGTGACTTGCCCATGATTTGCCCTACCACTTCAATTTGAGCATAGCTCCACTGGATGCTGAAGTTCCTGCTGTATCTGCTGATTACAAAAGTTATGCTCAGAGTCTCCAGCCCCTAAATGAGCCACAACAGATTAAATAAATCTAAGTCTTATTTCTTACATGTGACAAGCAGTTTTACCTACAGAAATGGGCTGGCTCTTGGCAGCCTGAGGGCAATTTAAGGGTACTAAAATTGAGTATTCACAAAATTAACACTTTTAATAGCCTTTACTGAACACTGGATCAGTATTCTACCACCTCTAGCTTGACTGCAGTATTTAATGGCAAAGAGTCTACCGTGCGTGTGTATATAGATAACTGAAACTCCTACAGCTGAGAGGGAAGGCCACTTTGTCAATGTTGCCCTGAATTGACTGTGGTTTTCGATTGCTGCTATTCTTATGTTTTATTTATTTTTAAAAATATTTATTTATTTATTTTTGGCTGCATCGGGTCTTAGTTGCGGCACACAGTCTCTGTTGTGGTATGCAGGCTTCTCTCTAGATGTGGCATGCAGGCACTAGAGCACATGGGCTCTATAGTTGTGATACACAGGCTCTCTAGTTTGGCATGTGGGATCTTAGTTCCCCGATCAGGGATGGAACCCACGTCCCCAGCATTGGAAGGTGGATTCTTACCCACTGGACCACCTGGGAAGTCCCTATTCTTACTTTTTAATTTGACATTATTCCTAGCTTTGTGGTTATCAGTTTAAATTTCTTAATAGTTGTTGAACTCCACAGAGTGTTGATGCAAATTTGCATCAACAGTAGTTTTGGTCTGTAATTTTAAGGTAATTAGACTTCAAGGCACATAGGCCTTGCAGTTGAAATATAAACCATCCATATTTCTATTGCTAAAGCAGACTTACACATCCTCCCCTTGACTTTTCTTATAAAGTGATGCTTCCTTGTCGTCTCTGATTTCCTTTTCTTTGGAATTGAGAACAGGTGGAGAAAGTGGACCACATAGCCCTGCCTGAGTCAGACAACAGTTTGATGTATTTAACATGGTACATGGGAGCAAAGCTAGCATCCCAGCGGCATTTGGAATGACCTGGAGGAAGTTGTATTGCAGAGGTCAGAAAGCGGTATTGCCTCTGGATTAAGCTCTCTATGGTCAGGCAGGATTCTAGAGACCCAGATGGGTATAATACTGTCACTGCACTAGCAGGCTTACAATCTAGATATTCTTTATGGCCCTGTGCCTATCGTGAAATATTAATCACTAGAATGTCAGCTCCATGAGGACAGGAATTTGGGGCTCTTGTTCACTATTGTGTCTTCACATCTAGATCAGTGCCTGGCATGTATCAGTGCCTGATTCATTAAATATTGGTTGAAAGTCTAAATGGTTCATTGATTCCCTATGTTCTATGCACTGGAGGTATAGCAGTAAACAAAACAGACCAAGAAATCCTGGCCTTCTTGGAGCTACATTCTAGTGATAAATACTTATAGTTGTTTTTAATAGAAAATGTTCTTTAATAAAATATTTTCTGAAAGACCCAAAATATAAAATAGATAAAACGGAGAATATGAGCTCACATTGAAGAGAAAATAGAAGTACAGTGGTTGAGAGTCCGCCTGCTGATGCAGGGGACGTGGGTTCATGCCCCGGTCCGGGAGGATCCCACATGCCGCGGAGTGGCTGGGCCTGTGAGCCATGGCCATTGAGCCTGCGCATCCGGAGCCTGTGCTCCGCAACAGGAGAGGCCACAACAGTGAGAGGCCCACGTACCGCAAAAAACAAACAAACAAACAAAAAAGGAGTACCTGTCCTGTCTGGTTATTTGGTCCAATTCTCCATAATCCTGGTTTGGGAAGCATAGTTTGAAAGCCAGTGCTGTAGACTACTACATGTGATTGGAAATGAGACATTAAACTTTTCTCAGGGAACTGTTTTCCCTTGAGTTTTATAAATAGGTGTTGCTTCTTCTAGAAAGCATTACCTCACTGACTGGCTAGATGCCTTTCTTCTGTGTTCCCATGGTACACAGAGGTGCTTATATTTTCTCATGTTTAAGTGGCCTACTCTGTGCTGTCTGCATCCTGGCATTTAGTAGTCCCTCAATTCATATTTGTTGGACTGAACAGTAAGCCAGCAATTAAAAGCTATAGGTAGTTGTTCAGGATCTCAACTCCTACTTTCTTTAAAGCTCAAATGTGCTCCTTTTCTGATTTGTTGTTTGCATATGTTGCTGTTTAATCTCACCTAAATAATTTTAGTCTCCTGGAAAATTGCAAGGTTAACAACTGAACTGGACCAATTAGAGCCAGGAACTCATTCTGCTTCAGAGGGTAGCAGTCATCATAGATGTGGAAATGGAGCCAGGGTGCTCAGCTATTCTGAGGGGCATTGTGGCTGGAAGGCTTTTTCCTTGCCTTGGTCAGGATTTAATTGCCATCAGTCATTCTAGATTGTATTTTGCTAGGAATAAATAGTCATGCTGTGTGATCTGACTAGAGAGCAGTGTTTCTTAAACTTGCCTTCCATCATGACAATCACCTGGGGTTCTTGGAAGCAACCTAAGTATCTCTTGTTGGATGAGTGGGTAAAGAAAATGTGATATATTCATACAATGGAATATCAAGGAAATCCTGCCATTTGGGACAACATGGATGAACCTGGAGAACTTTATGCTGAGTGAAACGAGCCAGACTCCAAAGGACAAACACTTCATGATACTCTTATGTGAGGAATCTAAAATTGTCAAACTCTGAGAAGCAGAGAGTAGAATGGTGCTTGCCAGGAGCTGGTGGGAAGGGGAAATGGGGAGGTTTTAGTCAAAGAGTATAAAATTTTGGTTATACAAGATAAATAAGTCCTAGAGATCTACTGCACAGCATAGTGCCTATATTGTATTGTATACTGAAAAATTTGCTAAGAGAGTAGATCTTGTGTTCTTATCACAAGAAATGATGATAGAGGCAGGAGGAAACTTTTGGAGGTAATAGATATGTTTCTGGTGTAGACTGTGGTAATGATATTTACCTCTAAACTCATCAAACTGTATACATTAATTATGTGCAGCTTTTTGTATGTCAATAAACCTCAATAAGTTGGTTTAAAAAAACACATTCCCAGCCTAGCCTTAGACATGCGAATCAGACTCTTCAGGGGAGAGGCCTGGAATAGCAGTTACCTCCAGGGAATGGGGATAAGAGAGCTATTACCTCTCACTGTACACCCTTCTGTATTGTTGAATTTTTTTTAACCTGGAATATGTTCTGCTTTTATTCAGTAGTAATTCCTCTTTTAAATAAGTATTGCAATTCATGGTACAAAAATTCAAAATATACAAAAAGATAATATGTCCAGAAAAAAAAAACCAACTCTTTTCCACTCTTGACCCTAGCCACCAGTTTCTCCTCCTCAGAGATGATCAATATTATCAGTTTGTTGTGTATTCTTCCAGAGAGACTATGCATATAAAGCAAATATATATAACTATACATATAAATACATTGTATATATACATACATATTATATACACACAAATATACCTTTAAAAACCACAAATGATAATATACTATTTACATAATATTCTATACTTTGTTATTATCATTTAATATATCATGCTGATTTTTCCATATGAGTATGCAGAGGTTTGTCCTTATTTTTCACAGTTCCATCCTATTCCATTGCATGCATATGTTATAATTTATATAATTAGTCCTTTAATTAGATTGTTTCCAGTTTTCAGCTAGAACAAATAATGCTGCAGTGAATAATTTGTACAACTGCAATGCCACTGCTTATATTTCAGCACTGGCTTTGTTGTTCCAAGTGCTTTAAATATCTAAAATAAATCCCTAGAAGCAAAATTGCTGAGTCGAAAAGTATGTGCATTTGAACTTTAAAAGATCTCGCCAAAATGTTCTCCCTAGAGATTATACCATTTATACTCCTGCCTTCAATATTTGCAAGCGTGTGTCTCCCTCACCAATACAGTAATTGCTAATCCTATAGGCAAAATACCATGTTTCTGTATTGTTTTAATTTTCGTTTTTCTTATCACAAGTGAATTTGATTATCTTTTTATATGCTTAAGATCTATATTTTTAACTTTTCATTTTATATTGGAGTATAATCGATTAACAATGTTGTGATAGTTTCAGGCATACAGCAAAGTGATTCAGTTATACATATACATGTATCTACTCTTTTTCAAATTCTTTTCCCATTTAGGTAGTTACATAATATTGAGCAGAGGTCCCTGTGCTATACAGTAGCTCCTTGTTTGTTATCCTTTTTTTTTTTTTTTTTGGCCATGCAGCGTGTGGGATCTTAGTTCCCCGAACATGGATCGAACCCGTGACCCCTGCAGTGGAAGCGGGAAGTCTTAACCACTGGACTGCCAGGGATGTCCCCAGTCTTCTTTTATAAGGACACTTGTCATTAGATCAGAATGATCTTGTGTCAAGATCTTTACCTTAATTGCATCAGCAAAGACCCTAATTTCAAATAAATTCACATTCTGAGGTTCTAGATGGATATATCTTTTAAATTTATTTATTTATTTATTTTTGCCTGCGTTCGGTCTTCATTGCTGCACACGAGCTTTCTCTAGTTGCGGCGAGCGGGGACTGCTCTTCATTGTGGTGCGCAGGCTTCTCACTGCGGTGGCTTCTCTTGTTGCAGAGCATGGACTCTAGGCGCACAGGCTTCAGTAGTTGTAGCACATGGGCTCAGTAGTTGTGGCTCATAGGCTTAGTTGCTCCACGGCATGTGAGATCTTTCCGGACCAGGGCTAGAACCCGTGTCCCTTGCATTGGCAAGCAGACTCTTAACCACTGTGCCACCAGGGAAGTCCCTCAATTTTAAATGTAGCCGTGTGTATGTGTCAATCCCAAATTCCCTAACTATCCCTTCCCCCCACCCTTTCCCCCTGGTAACCATAAGTTTGTTCTCTAAGTCTGTGAATCTGTTTCTGTTTTGTAAGTAATTACATTTGTATCATTTCCTTTTAGATTCTGCTTATAAGCGATATATGATATTTCTCTTTCTCTGTCTGGCTTACTTCACTCATTATGACAATCCCTAGGTCTGTCCATGTTGCTGCAAATTGCATTATTGCATTCATTTTAATGGCTGAGTAATATTCCCTTGTATATATGTACCACATCTTCTTTATCCATTCCTCTGTCGATGGACATTTAGGTTGTTTCCATGTCTTGGCTGTTGTAAACAGTGCTGCAATGGACACTGGGGTGCATGTATCCTTTCAAACCACGTTTTTCTCCAGATATATGCCCAGGAGTGGGATTGCTGGATCATATGGTAGCTCTATTTTTAGTTTTAGGTTTTTTTTTTGTTTTTTTTTTTGCGGCACGTGGGCCTCTCACTGTTGTGGCCTCTCCCATTGCGGAGCACAGGCTCCGGACGTGCAGGCTCAGCGGCCATGGCTCACAGGCCTAGCCGCTCCACGGCATGTGGGATCTTCCCGGACCGGGGCATGAACCGGTGTCCCCTGCATCGGCAGGCGGACTCTCAACCACTGCGCCACCAGGGAAGCCCTATTTTTAGTTTTTTAAGGAACCTCCATACTGTTCTCCATAGTGGCTGCACCAATTTACATTCCCACCAACAGTGTAGGAGGGTTCCCGTCTCTGCACACCTGCTCCAGCATTTATTGTTTGTGGATTTTTGGATGATAGCCATTTTGACTGGTGATATCTCATTGTAGTTTTGATTTGCATTTCTCTAATAATTAGCGATGTTGAACATCTTTTCATGTGCCTCTTGGTCATCTGTATGTCTTCTTTGGAGAAATGTCTATTTAGGTCTTCTGCCCATTTTTGGATTGGGTTGTTTGTTTTGATGATATTAAGCTGCTGTTTGTAAATTTTGGAGACTAATCCCTTGTTAGTCACATCATTTGCAAATATTTTCTCCCCATCTGAGTGTTGCCTTTTCGTTTTGTTTATGGTTTCCTTTGCTGTGCAAAAGCTTGGAAGTTTAATTAGCTCCCATTTGTTAATTTTTGTTTTTATTGCCATCATTGTGGGAGACGGATTGAAAAAAATATTGCTGTGATTTATGTCAGTGTTCTGCCTCTGTTTTCATCCAAGAGTTTTCTAGTGTCCAGTCTCGCATTTAGGTCTTTAATCCATTTTGAGTTTATTTTTGTGTATGGTGTTAGGGAGTGTTCTAAATTCACTTTTTTACGTGTAGCTGTCCAGTTTTCCCAGCACCATTTGTTGAAGAGACTGTCTTTCCACCATTGTATAGTTTGGCCTCCTTTGTCATAGATTAATTGACCATAGGTGCGTGGGTTTATTTCTGGGCTTTCTATCCTGTTCTATTGATCTATATATCTGTTTTTGTGCCAGTACCATACTGTTTTGATGACTATAGCTTTGTAGTATAGTCTGAAGTCAGGGAGCCTGATTCCTCCAGCTCCATTTTTCTTTCTCAAGATTGCTTTGGCTATTCGGTGTCTTTTGTGTCTCCATACAGATTTTAATGTTTTTTGTTCTAGTTCTGTGAAAAATGCCATTGGAAATTTGACAGGGATTGCATTAAATCTGTAGATTGCCTTGGTAGTATAGTCATTTTGACAATATTAATTCTTCCAATCCAAGAACATGGTATATCTTTTCATCTGTTTGTGTTGTCTTTGATTTCCTTCATCAGCTTCTTATAGTTTTTGGAGTACAGGTCTTTTGTTTCCTTAGGTAGGTTTACTCCTAGGTATTTTATTCTTTTTGATGTGATGGTAAATGGGGTTGTTTCTTGAATTTTTCTTTCTGATCTTTCATTGTTAGTGTATAGGAATGCAGCAGATTTCTGTGTATTTTGTAACTTGCAACTTTACCTAATTCATTGATGACCTCTAGTAGTTTTTTGGTAGCATCTTTAGGATATTCTATGTATAGTATCATGTCATCTACAAACAGTGACAGTCTAACTTCTTGAAAATCCTTGCATCCCTGGGATAAATCCCACTTGGTCATGGTGTATGATCCTTTTCATGTATTGTTGGATTCGGATTGCTAGTACTTTGTTGAGGATTTTTGCATCTATGTTCATCAGTGATACCTGTAATTTTCTTTCTTTGTGGTATCTTTGTCTGGTTTTGGTATCAGGGTGATGGTAGCCTCACAGGATGAGTTTGGGAGTTTTCCTTCCTCTGCAGTTTTTTGGAACAGTTTCAGAAGGATAGGTGTTAGCTCTCCTCTAAATGTTTGATAGAATTCGCCTGTGAAGCCATCAGGTCCTGGACTTTTGTCTTTTAACCACAGTTTCAATTTCAGTGCTTGTGATTTGTCTGTTCACATTTTCTATTTCTTCCTGGTTTAGTCTTGGGAGATTGTACCTTTCTAAGAATTTGTCCATTTCTTCCAGGTTGTCTATTTTATTGGCATACAGTTGTTTGTAGTAGTCACTTACGATCCTTTGTATTTCTGTGGTGTCAGTTTTAACTTCTCCTTTTTCATTTCTAATTTTATTGATCTGAGTCCTTTTCCTTTCTTTTCTTTTTTCTTTTTTTTTTCCTTTTATTTGGTTGTGCGGGGTCTTAGTTGCAGCAGGCGGGCTCCTTAGTTACAGCACATGGGCTCCTTTAGTTGAGGCACGTGGGCTCCTTAGTTGTGGATTGCCAGCTCCTTATTTGCAGCACGCAGGCTGCTTAGTTGTGGCATGCAAATTCTTAGTTGTGACATGCATGTGGGATCTAGTTCCCTGGCCAGTGATCGAACCCAGGCCTCCTGCATTGGGAACATGGAGTCTTAATCACAGTGCCACCAGGGAAGTCCCTCCCTTTTTTTCTTGATGAGTCTGGCTAAAGGTTTATCAATTTTCTTTATCTTTTCAAATAACCATCTTTTAGTTTCATTGAACTTTGCCATTGTTTTCTTTGTGTCTATTTCATTTATTTCTGCTCTGATCTTTTTAATTTCTTTCCTTCTACTAACTTCAGGTTTTGTTTGTTTTTCTTTCTCTAGCTGCTTTAGGTGTACCGTTAGGTTGTTTGAGATTTTTCTTGTTTCCTGAGGTAAGATTGTATTGCTGTAAACTTCCTTCTTAGAACTGCTTTTGCTGTATCACATAGGTTTGGATCATTGTGCTTTCATTTTCATTTGTCTCTAGGTATTATTTTATTTCCTCTTTGATTTCTTCAGTGATCCACTGGTTGTTGTTTTTTTAATTTTTTAACATCTTTATTGGAGAGTACTTCCTTTACAATGTTGTGTTAGTTGCTGCTGTATAACAAAGTTAATCAGCTATATGTATACATATATCCCCACATCGCCTCCCTCTGGCGTCTCCCTCCCACCCTCCCTATCCCACCCTTCTAGGTGGTCACAAAGCATGGAGCTGATCTCCCTGTGCTATGCAGCTGCTTCCCACTAGGTATCTATTTTACATTTGGTAGTGTACGTATGTCAACTGCACTCTCTCACTTCTTCCCAAATTACCCTTCCCCCTCCCCATGTCCTCAGGTCCATTCTGTACATCCGCGTCTTTATTCCTCTCCTGCCCCTAGTGTCTACAGAACCATTTTTTTTAGATTCCATATATATGTGTTAGCATATGGTATTTGTTTCTTTTTCTGACTTCTTACACTCTGTATGACAGACTCTAGGTCCATCCACCTCACTACAAATAACTCAATTTCGTTTCCTTTTATGGCTAAGTAATATTCCACTGTATACATGTGCCACATCTTCTTTATCCATTCATCTGTCGATGAACACTTACGTTGCTTACATGTCCTGGCTATTGTAAATAGTGCTGCAATGAACAGTGGGGTACATAACTCTTTTTGAATTATGGTTTTCTCAGGGTATATGCCCAGTAGTGGGCTTGCTGGGTCATATGGTAGCTCTATTTTTAGTTTTTTAAGGAACCTCCATACTGTTCTCCATAGTGGCTGTATCAATTTACATTCCCACCAACAGTGCAGGAGGGTTCCCTTTTCTCCACACCCTCTCCAGCATTTATTGTTTGTAGATTTTTTGATGATGACCATTCTGACCAGTGTGAGGTGATACCTCACATTGTGGTTTTCATTTGCATGTCTCTAATTATTAGTGATGTTGAGCATCCTTTCATGTGTTTGTTAGCAATCTGTTTCTCTTCTTTGGAGAAATGTCTATTTAGGTCTTCTGCCCATTTTTGGATTGGGTTGTTTGTTTTTTTGATATTGAGCTGCATGAGCTGCTTGTAAATTTTGAAGGTTAATCCTTTGTCAGTGGCTTTGTTTGCAAATATTTTTTCCCATTCTAAGGGTTCTCATTTCGTCTTGTTTATGGTTTCCTTTCCTGTGCAAAAGCTTTGAAGTTTCATTAGGTCCCATTTGTTTATTTTTGTTTTTATTTCCATTTCTCTAGGAGGTGGCTCAAAGAGGATCTTGCTGTGATTTATGTCATAGAGTGTTCTGCCTATGTTTTCCTCTAAGTGTTTGGCCTTACATTTAGGTCTTTTATACATTTTGAGTTTATTTTTGTGTATGGTTTTAGGGAGTGTTCTAATTTCATTCTTTTACATGTAGCTGTCCAGTTTTCCCAGCACCACTTATTAAGGAGGCTGTCTTTTCTCCATTGTACATTCTTGCCTCCTTTATCAAAGATAAGATTACCATATGTGCCTGGATTTATCTCTGGGCTTTCCATCCTGTTCCCTTGATCTATCTTTCTATTTTTGTGCCAGTACCATACTGTCTTGATTACTGTGGCTTTGTAGTATAGTCTGAAGTCAGGGAGCCTGATTCCTCCAGCTCCATTTTTCCTTCTTAAGATTGCTTTCCTTATTCGGGGTCTTTTTGGTTTCCATTCAAATTGTGAAATTTTTTGTTCTACTTCTGTGAAAAATGCCTTTGGTAGTTTGATAGGTATTGCATTGAATCTGTAGATTGCTTTGGGTAGTATAGTCATTTTCACAATGTTGATTCTTCCAATCCAAGAGCATGGTATATCTCTCCATCTGTTTGTATTATCTTTAATTTCTTTCATCAGTTTCTTATAGTTTTCTGCATACAGGTCTTTTGTCTCCTTAGGTAGGTTTATTCCTAGGAATTTTATTCTTTTTGTTGCAATGGTAAATGGGGGTGTTTCCTTAATTTCACTTTCAGATTTTTCATCACTAGTGTATAGGAATGCAAGTGATTTCAGTGCATTAATTTTCTATCCTGCTCCTTTACCAAATTCATTGATTAGCTCTAGTAGTTTTCTGGTAGCATCTTTAGGATTCTGTATGTATACTATCATGTCAACTGCAAACAGTGACAGTTTTACTTCTTCTTTTCCAATTTGGGTTCCTTTTATTTCTTTTTCTTCTCTGATTACTGTGGCTAAAAATTCCAAAACTATGTTGAATATAGTGGTGTGAGTGGGCAACCTTGTCTTGTTCCTGATCTTATAGAAAATGGTTTCAGTTTTTCACCATTGAGAACGATGTTGGCTGTGGGTTTGTCATATATGACCTTTATTATGTTGAGCTAAGTTCCTTCTATGCCTACTTTCTGGAGGGGTTTTTTATCATAAATGGGTGTTAAATTTTGTCAGAAGCTTTTTCTCCATCTATTGAGATGATCACGTGTTTTTTCTCCTTAAATTTGTCAATGTGGTGTATCATATTGATTGATATCCATATATTGAAGAGTCCTTGCATTTCTGGGATAAACCCCACTTGATCAATGTGTATGATCGTTTCAATGTGCTGTTGGATTCTGTTTGCTAGTATTTTGATGAGGATTTTTGCATCTATGTTCATCAGTGATATTGGCCTTTAGTTTTCTTTTTTTTGACATCTTTGTCTGGTTTTGGTATCAAGGTGATGGTGGCCTCGTAGAATGAGCTTGGGAGTGTTCCTCCCTCTGCTATATTTTGGAAGAGTTTGAGAATGATAGGTGTTAGCTCTTCTCTAAATGTTTGATAGAATTTGCCTGTGAAGCCACCTGGTCCTGGGCTTTCGTTTGTTGGAAGATTTTTAATCACTGTTTCAGTTTCAGAAAGTAGAATGGTGGTTGCTAGGGGCTGAGGGAGGGGGAAATGGGAATTGTTTAATGGGTATAATGTTTTGGATTTGTAAGATGAAAAAGTTCTGGAGATCTGTCTCAATGTGTGTATCCTTAACACTACTGAACTGTACACTTTGAAAATGGTTAAGGTGGTAAATTTTATGTTATGTAATTTTTTTTCACAGTAAAAAACATATTAAGAAAAAGCTAAAATAAAGTATATGAAACAAGAATGACTTAACGTTGATATATGAAACTGGATACTGGTATCATGAAGGTTCATTATGCTATTCTCTTTACCTTTTTATTTTAAAATTTTCCATAATCAAAAGTTTTTAAAGTGAGTTAGTGAGCATGGGCTTTGTGTGCAGAATTTGAATCCTAACTCCAGTTTTTAAAAATTGAGATATAATTCAGATACCATAAAATTTGCCATTTTAAAGTATACAGTTCAGTGGTATTTAGTCTGTTCCACAGAGTTGTGGAACTATAACCACTATCAAATTCCAGAACATTTTTATCACCCCAAAAGGAAACCCAGTACCTGCTAGCAGTCATTCTCCAATCCTTCTTCCTCCCAGTCCCTGGCTCTTTCCCATCTCTATGTATTTTCCTATTCTGGACAATTCATTTAAAAGTGTGTTTGGCTGCTTTCACTTTATAATTTTTTCAAGATTAATTCATGTTGTAGCATGAATCAGTACTTCATTTCTTTTTATGGTTGAATAACATTCCCTTGTATGAATATACTATCTTTTGTTTATCTGTTTGTTAGTTGATGGACATTTGGGTTTTTTCCACTTTTGACTGTTACAAATAATCCTGCTATGAACATTCATGTATAAGTTTTTTGTTGTTTTTGTTTTTCTTTTTTGCGGTACGCGGGCCTCTCACTGTTGTGGCCTCTCCCGTTGCGAAGCACAGGCTCCGGACACGCAGGCTCAGCGGCCATGGCTCACAGGCCCAGCCGTTCCGTGGCATGTGGGATCTTCCCAGACCAGGGCACGAACCCATGTCCCCTGCATCGGCAGGCGTACTCTCAACCACTGCACCACCAGGGAAGCCCCATGTATAAGTTTTCGTGTGAACATGTTTTCAGTCCTCTTGGTTGTGTACCTATGAGTGGAATTACTGGATCATATAATAACCCTATGTTAACCACTTGAAGACCTCCCAGACTGCTTTCCAAAGTGGCTGCACAATTTTACATTTCCACCAGCAATGTATGGAGGATTCCTGTTTCTCCATACCCTCGTTATTTTACATTTTAAAAATTATAGCCATCCTAGTATGTGTTAATTGGTTTTCTCATTGTGGTTTTTTGATTGGCATTTCTCTAATAACTAAAGATGTTGAACATCTTTTCACGTGCTTATTGGCTAGCTTCACTTTTTAGCTGTGTGACATTGGTCAAGTTCTTCAACCTCTGAGCCTCGTTGTTCCATCATCTGTAAAAGGGAGGTAATAATGCATCATGATGTTATTGCAAGGTTAATGGACATGAGGTGTACTTGGAACAGTGCCTGGTATATAGTAGGTACTCCGTTGATACCTAATATTACTTTGCTACTTGAGCTCTAAGTAACCTGCAATCCAGGCAGACTTTTCCCAGTGAATTTTGTACATCAGTTGTTGAAGTCAAATACTGAGATTATGGTGCCCTTTCATTTGCCAGGGCTGCTTTCCTTTTTTACAGCCTCTGTAGGCCTTTCTTTGCTATTCTGTCAGCTCCAGCTCTGTGTCCTTTCTAGTGCTGGTTAGGACCATGGAAGATACACACGAGAGGCAGAAGGAATCTGTGGCCTTAAAACTTGCAGATTATAGTATTGTCAAATTACTTCCTTGACTGTGTCAGCTGTCTCAGTGCTATAAGAGTTAAGAAGAGAGAAATAATGAAAGAATTTATGTAAGAGGTGGTAGCCCTATGGAAAGTATTTGGAACATTGGGAAAGACAGGCAATATGGCAGTCTAGGCAGGGAAACCAAGTGAGCAAAGAAAAGGAAACAGTAATCTTGGAGAAGGGTAGTTAGGAAACTAGCCTGGTAGGAGTAGGGTGTTGGGGAATTGTGAGGGATTATTTGTGAGATTCTTATTCTACTGTTTTCCATTACTTACCCCAGAATATGTAGTGAAAGAAGTTTTATATCTGGAATCATGAGATTTTTGTTCTAATCTTGGTTCTGCTGCAGATTAGCTAGATAACCATGTCAAGTCATCTATCATTTCTAGGGGGCTAGTTGCTTAAGCAGTAAAATGAGTAATTTGGCATATGTATATCAAATCACCTTGTTGTACACTTTGAATCTCTTATAATTCTATATGCCAATTATATCTCAATAAAGCTAGAACTTTTTTAAAAAATGAGTAATTGGGATAGGTCAATGGTTCTTAATTGGTAGTGTGCATCAGAACCTACTGGAAGCTATTTTGGAATATAGGCATTTGGATCACACTCAGGAAATTGTTTCAGCAGATCTGAGGTGAGGCCCAGGTTTTTATATTTTGAAAATGCTTTCCAGATGATTGTGATTTATATTCCTAGTGTTATAAGAGCCATTCGATTTGTTAAAGATCACTAGTCCTTGGCTTTCTGGAGTTGAAATCACTTGGATGGTGGCATAATCAGCTTCAGACCAGCTAAAGGTAATGTGCTATAGCAGAAAGAGCATGGACTTTGGTGTCAGTGTGACCTAGGTCCCTGTTTCCCAGCTCTGTAGCCCTAAACATGCCACTTCTCTGAGCCTCAGTTTCCTCATCAGAACAGTGGGTCTTATAATGCCCACATGGTCAGGCTGTGATGATGAGAGAGAACATATCACACTTAGCACTATGCCTGATACAAGGTAGATGGATGCCCAATCAGTGAGTGGTATGAGAGGTATATGCTGGAAGAAACTGTCACCAGGGGATAGCATAAATCTGTATTCCTACCGTGACCTATCTGGAGTTAATCGTAACTCTAGACATAAATAGGTTGCGGTGCAAAGTAAGGATTTTTGCTTCCTTTGCCTGGATATCAAATAAATACAGACCTTACTTTGCTATCTGCTTACCAGTGTACCTCCCCCTGTTGTGACTTAATGTGTGGCATGGCTATCTACTGTGACTAGACTCTCTTTCCATAGCTTAGAAAAAGCTTAATGTGTTGAAACTCCTGTCAGACTCCAGAAAACTACCATTCCTTTAAAACTTAAATGAAAAAAATAGGTCAGTTGAGTTCAACAGAATTATCAGGGTCTGCAGGCTCTAGAGACAAAAATACAAACTTTGCTCCTTCCAGCTACGTGACCTAGGGATGTAATGTAAAATGGGGATAATAATAATAGTTATGGTCTCATAAGATTGTTTTGAGTATTAAATGAGTTAATGCATGTAAAGTAATTGGAACCTTGCTTAGCACATAGTACATGTTCAGTATCTGTTAGTAATTATTATTCATATTACTATGCACCAGATCTTATGTGGGAGCCAGGAATACAGAGATTATAAATAAAGTATCTGCAGTCAAGGAACTTACTGTGGCCGAACCAGTATGCAGTTCATTTCGGTATGCTTTATGTACAGCAATAGACACGTGCACAGGAGGGGCACTTAACAGTCTGCCTCTATTACATTAAAAATAGTGCTCTCTAGGAAGAAGTTTGGTACAATGGAAAGTGTGCATTCTGGAGTCAGATCAGCTTGGGTTTGAATCCTGTATATACTTACTCAGTATGCAACTTTAGGGGCAGCCAGCCTCTCGCAGCCTTAGTTTTTCCATTTCTAAAATAAGGTGAAGTTTCTGACTTCTAACTTTTGGAAATGCCCTCCCTATTTGGGTGCCCTGCGGTCTAACCTGCTCCTAAGAGAGAAAGCAGGGATTTTTTTTTTTAAGAGATGAACTTAGATTCAGATTCTAGCTATATGTCATTTAACCTTTCTGTGTCTATTTCCAATTGTAAGTTTTTTTAAATTATTATTATTATTATTTTATATTTATTTATTTATTGGCTGCTTTGGGTCTTCGTTGCTGTGCGCAGGCTTTCTCTAGTTGCGGCGAGCGGGTCTACTCTTCGTTGTGGTGTGTGGGCTTCTCACTGCGGTGGCTTCTCGTGGTGGAGCACGGGCTCTAGGTGTGCGGGCTTCAGTAGTTGTGGCACGCGGGTTCTAGAGCGCAGGCTCAGTAGTTGCGGCGCACGGGCTCAGTTGCTCTGCGGCATGTGGGATCTTCCCAGACCAGGGCTCGAACCCGGGTCCCCTACATTGGCAGGCGGATTCTTAACCACTGCACCACCAGGAAGTCCCTCCACCTGTAAGTTTTTTCATCCATATCTACCTTGTCCATGGTTGTTCTGATGATGAGATAATGTATGTAAAGCACATATGGTATATAGATAATGTATGTAAAGCACATATGGTGCTGAGCAATATATAATATCTTTATTATCTTTCTAACAAAGTTCTCCTGTTATTGTTTAAAGTAAAAACTTAAATAATGTAAGCCATGTTAATTTCAGTATTCTTTTAAAGAACCTCGGGCCATAGTTTCATGCAAGGAGTCATAAAAGACTGGACATTGAATGAACGCATCAATAATGCTGCCTGTGTTTACAGGAATAATCAAGTTCTAGGGTAGGAGAGGCTTTTTTTTAAGAGTATTTTGTTCAGCCTCATATAATCTTAAATTTCAACAAACTATAAAATTCAGTTACTAACCTTCCTGATTTCTAACCAAATACAGGTCAGCTTCTGTTGCATGATGTGTTTTTCTCTTCTTCCCTCCTAGGTCTTTCAGAGCCTTGAAGACCACCATTTGGAAGTGGTGGCTTTTTTCAGGGAAAATGGCTTCCATGGCCTTCTTGCCCATGACTCCGAGTATGCTCTCTACAATATTCCCTCTTACTATAGTTCCCATGCTCTGAAGCTGAGCTGGAATGGGAAGAACCTTACTACCAACCAGTTCCTGATGCAGGAGGTGGCCAAGCAGCTGGGCCTGAAGCGGATGAATTTTCCCATATTTGCTGCATTGCTAGGTAGGTGGTCCAAAGAACAGACTCCAGTGACTGTTAAAGTTTCCTCTTGCAGTGTTAAGAGATGAAGATTAGAGTGATTTAGGTTATCATTGTTGGATTTATCTTCTGAAATTCTGCATGCCGAACACTGTGCTTTTGGGCTTCTTACTAGAAACTCAGCATGTTTGTCTTATAAATTAATACAGGATATTCCAGAACATTATTTTGGTTCTTATAAAACTTTTTCTTTAGTTACATTCTATAAGTATTTTATGCAGAGTACCATCTTAGGCCAAATATCTTACTAGCCCTAGACAACTTTGGTTTCCCACTCAGAGCATTAGCATTTCTTACCCACTGTCTAAATTTAGGTCAAGAACACAAATCATTCTGTATTTTTTTCTTTTTTTTTCTGTTGTGCTAACATTTTATTATGAAAATTCCCCAAAGTACAGCAAAATTAAAAGAATTTTGCTGTGAAAATCCTATATCTACCACCTCTATTCTGCCATTAACATTTTACTATACTTGCTTTATCATACATCTGTCCATTCTATCCATCATCAATTTTTCTTTTAAAGGAGTATTTCAAAGTAAATTGCAGAGTGTTGATTATGTTTCGCGTTGGTTTTCCAAGTACTGACAGCATGAAGGTTAATATCTTGTCTCAGGTGTGACCTCTGTTTATAATCCCAAAGGATTTGAGCTTGGATAATCTAGTGGAGTCAGCACAAGTTTTGGAATTAGGCCTTGGACAAATCACTGAAGTTACACCTTCCTGGTTTCAGTTTCCTCATCTGTGAAATGGAATAATAATACTTCACAGTGCTATTGATAAGGTTAAATGAAATATGATATATAAAATGCCCACCACTTAGTAGCAGTCAGTAATTGGTGGCTGTTATTATAAAAGGCAGCATGACTGGGTGATAGAAAATAGCATGGACTTTGGAGTCAGACATTCCTAGCTTCTTATCCTGGTGTGGGCACTTATTAGATGTGGCACCTTGGGCAAAGTCACCAGACTTGCTCAAACCTCAGTTTCCTTATCTATAAACTGGAGGTAATAATATTTACACAGTTATTATAAAGATGATACACATAATGCATGTGAAATATAGTAGGTAATCAAACATAGTTACTGTAGTTGTTACATTAGGAATATAGACCTATGTGAATTATTTGATTGTTTTCTCTCCCAGAAGTCCTTTCATGGCCTGGAGGTTCTAAGAAAACATTTGTACAGTCAATAAATGACAAATATACTTTATAGGTAACCACATTCTCCCAGATGAGGACCTGGCTGCTTTTCACTGGAGCCTCTTGGGACCAGAACATCCCCTTGCATCACTTAAGGTAACGTGACCCATTTCCTGCCTGTACATCCATGCCTAGAGGACATCAGGTTTTGATTGGAGTTTTGGTAGAATAAATATCTTTCATTAGGCTTAAAATATTTCAGACACTTACAGACAAAAACTTTATAATTATGATCAATACCCTTAAAAAGGAAAAACTTTTTCCCTAATGTGTAGGGAAAAATCCAGTTATTCCCTCCTAGGTCTTTCTTTCCTGTGTTTCTCCTTTACTCCCATACTACTACCGCACTCACACAGAACACTTCACTTCTGACACTTCTGGTCACTAAACATGTGGGGGTTTTTCCCTGCACCAAACAGTTTTCTGTGACACCAGCTGGGTGTCCTACAATTTAACTCAATTCTAATACTATCTACCTGAAGATAGTGTCAGATCACACAAGTTAAGGGCTCAGTTCCACAAGACTGCCCCCCCCACTTCAGACACCAGTCGCAAGCCCAGGTTATCACCTGTGCTTCCGACCAACCAACTAACTATAGATTAGAGGTTCCAATGACCCCCTTCTCAGGTTCAATTAATTTGTTAAAGCACCTCATAGAACTCAGGGAAATACTTACTTACATATATCACTTTATTAAAGGATATGATAAAGGATGGAGATGAACAACTAGATGAAGAGATACATAGGGTGAGGTCTGGGAGGATCCCAAGCACAGGAGCCTATGTCCCCATGGAGTTGGGGTACATCACCCTCCTGGTACATGGATGTGTTCACCAACCTGGAAGCTCTCCAAAACCTGTACTTTTGGGATTTTATGGAGGCTTCATCATGTAGGCATGATTGATCATTAACTCCATTTTTAGCCCTTCTCCCTTCTCTAGACAATGGGGGTGAGGCTGAAAATTCCAAGCTTCTAATCATGGCTTGGTCTTACCAGTGACCAGCCCTCATCCAGGAGCTCACCCAGAGTCACCTCATTAGAGGAAGAGATGCTCCTAGTGCTCTTACCACTTAGGAAATTACAAGGGTTTTAGGTGCTCTATGCCAGTAACTGGGGGCAGAGAACAATGTATATTTTCTATTATCTCACACCCTTATTATCTTAAGGATTCATACGAACCTATGAAGAAAAATACTAATACCCCAATAAATGAAGTAATGAGCAAAGGACAGAAGCAGACAATTCACAAAAGAGGAACTAGAGTGGCCAATAATATGAGTGGATGTTAAACCTCACTGGTGATCAGAGTTGCAAATTAAATGAGCAGTGTGTTTTTTTTTTAACCTAAGGGTTTAGCAAATATTGAAAAATTAGTCTACCCGCTCCTATTGAGGCTGTGTTGAGACTGATGCTCTCGTACACTTCTGGAGGTAGTGTAAGTTGTTGGTGGTATTATATTTCCCTAGTTCTTTCAGTCTCCTAGACGACTATTTCACACCTTTTCCTCTCTCCTTAAGCCTCTAATGCTCCCTCCTCCCTGCTCACTCTCAGCTCATGACTTGGCTTCCTGTTTCACTGAGAAAATTGAAGCAATGGGAAGAGAACTTACACCAGTTCCCACACTTTCATCTTCTCACCTGCATGCTTTACCCGCCTCAGATGACCTGTCCATGTTCCTGTCTAAGGCCAACCCCTCTACTCTTATGCTGGATCCATCCCCCATTGCTAACTTTTTTTTTAATATAAATTTATTTATTTATTTTTGGGCCTTCGTTGCTGTGCACGGGCTTCCTCTAGTTGCGGCAAGCAGGGGCTACTCTTCGTTGTGGTGCGCAGGCTTCTCATTGCAGTGGCTTCTCTTGTTGCGGAGCATGGGCTCTAGGCACGCGGGCTTCAGTAGCTGTGGCACACGGGCTCAGTAGTTGTGGCTCGCAGACTGTAGAGCACAGGCTCAGTCGTTGTGGCGCACGGGCTTAGTTGCTCTGCGGCATGTGGGATCTTCCCGGACCAGGGCTTGAACCCGTGTCCCCTGCATTGGCAGGTGGATTCTTAACCACTGCACTACCAGGGGAGTCCCCCCCACTGATAACTTAAGGGCATCACTTCAGCAGTTCTCCCCTCTTTCTCCCACATCATCGGTTTCCCTCTCTTATTGGCTCATTCCCATCAGATGCATAAGCATGCATAAGCCATCTTAAAAAATAAAACAAAACCTGCTCTTGACTTCACTCCCTCCACCCAAGCTACTGCTCCATATTTCTTCTTCCCTTATAGCAGACTCTTCTAGAGAGTTGTCTAGGCTTGAGCTGTTTACTCTCCCCTTTCCGTGTTCTGTCTTCAATTTGCTTTGCTGAAATTGCTCTCAACAAAGTCACCATGACCATGATGTTAATAAATCCAATGGCCAGGTCTCAGTTTTCATCTTACTTGACCAGTCAGCAGCATATGACCCAGTTGCTCACTCACTCTCTCTTTCTTAGAACATGTTCTTCACTTGGCTTTAAGGACACCACTCTCTTGTAGTTTCCTACCTACTTCACTGGCTGCTGCTTCTATCTCCTTTGCTGTTTCCTTGTCTTGTCTATTCCTTAACTTTGGAGTGTCCCAGAGCTCTATCCTCAGTCCCTTCTCTTTTCTATCCACACGTGCTGCCTTGGTGATTGATCTCATCTAGTCTCGTGACTTTAAATACCATCTGTCCATTGATGAGTCCTAAATGTATGTCTCCAGCTTTGACCTCCCCTTTGAACTCCAGCTTCTAATATCTAATGGCCTACTAAATATCTCAAAGAAACATCTCCAAATGGAAACTCCTGATCTTTCCCCTAAACCTCTTCCTTCCACAGCCTTCACTAATTTTCATTAATGGCAACCTCATCCTTCCAGTTGCTCAGCCTAAAAGCCTTGGAGTCATCCTTGACTTCTCTCTTTCTCATGCTCCATATCTTCTCTTGTCAGCAAATACCATCAGTTCTTCCTTCAGAATATATCCACTCCTCACCATTTTCACAGCTACTACCTTGGTGAAGCCACCATTCTTGCCTGGATTATTATAACACTTTACTAACTGTTTGTCTTCTGCTTGCACTCTTTCTTGCTCCGCACCCTGGCCCCAAATCTATTCCTAATACAACAGCCAGAGTCATTTTAAAACCTGACTCCGATCATGTCACTTCTCTTTTCAAAATTCTCCAATGGCTCTTTATCTCACTCACCTAATCTTTACCATGGCCTACAAAGCCCTGTACTGTCTGGCCCTCTGGTACAGCTCTAATCTCATCTTCCCTTTTCTTTTGCTCATAGAACCTTTGCACTCACCATTCCCTCTACTTGGAATGCATTTTCCTCCCACATAGATATTTCCTCACTCCTATAGGTTCTCTCAAATGTTCTTTTCTCAGAGTGACCTTTCCTGACACCCTATTTAAAATTACATGCCCCGCCCCACACATAGTTGCATTCCCTACCCCCTTCTCTGCTGAGATTTTCTCCATAGCACTTAACTACATCTAGCGCACTATATGTTTTACTTATTCTGTTTGTTTGACTCCCCTTACCCCGTCCCAACACACCTACCCTAGAATTTAAGCTACCTTGAGGGCAGGGAGTTTTGTCTATCTTGTTCACTGCTGTATCCCTGATGCCTAGGACAGTGCCTGGCACACAGTAGGCAGTAAATATTTGTTGAAGGAAGGAATTATTACTTGGCTAAATAATTTATATAAAAAGCCTTTAAGAAGTTTATAGCCTTTTACTCAGTAATTACCATTCTAGGAAGCTCGTAATTAAATAATTGGAAGGTAGACAACAAATCATACCTACATTTCATCACAGCATTTAAAAAACCCTTATTTAAAAAAAATTCAAGCATCACAAATGTAGAAAAATAATATAATAATATAGTCAACCGTCACTATAACATCTTCTAGATCCAACAGTTATTAAGATGTGGCCACACTTGCTGGGTTTTTTTGTTGTTGTGGTTGCTGTTACTAATGTATTTTAAAACAAATGCCAGACCTTAAGTCATTTCACTGTCACGTTCTTTGATATGCATCTCTAAAACATACAGACATTTTCTTACATAAGCACAATGCCATTATTACTCTTAACAAAATTAATGATAATTCCTTGGTATCATCTTAATATCTAGTCCATTTTTAGATTTTCCTGATTGTCTCACAAAGGCCTTTTTGTGGTTAGTTCAAATCAGGATCCAAACATGGTCCGCACATTACAACATTACCTTTAATAGCAAAAATTTGGAGGCAGCCAAAATGTATCATGAAAGAAAACTGATTAATTATGGCAGTGTCATAAAACAGTGGTTATCTTTGTAGTGGGATAATTGCTGCTATGGTTTTGTCTTTCTTTATACTCTTCAATCTTGGTTCCAAGTGTTCTGTACTGAAAATTAGGGGGAAGACTAAAGAAAAGATTTTAACTGTCTCTCAGTGAATTAACTGAATTTGAATTCTGTATCTCACCCCTATCTCACCCTTTTTCTTAGTGACCCATCTTTGATATCAGTGTGCCTGGCTTATCTTCCTTCTTCTAGGTCAGAGCTCATCAGCTGGTTCTTCCTCCCTGTGATGTGGTAATCAAGGCTGTTTCTGAGTATGTTAGTTCCATCAAAGACCCCTCAAACCTGGATGTGGTTGGGAAGGATGTTTTCAAACAGTCTCAGGTGAGCTAGCCTCCCCCTTCCTAAAAATGGCCAGTTTTCTTACCTTCACAAATACCACCAGCAGATCTGATCTTTTTTGTGCTGCCTACCTCCTCTCCTCCTAGCTGCTTATCTTCTCTCTGCTTATAAACTGGAGCCCCAAAGTTTCTTTTAGAAAACATCACTAGACCTGGATTTAAAGGATTCTTTACCTTTTTTCCACTGATTATTAAAGTTATATAAGCTCATCCTAGAAGATTTAGAAAATGTCACTTATGATCTCATTAACCAGAAACAACTTCTATAGTTATCACTCTGGCATATATCCTTCCCTTTTTTCTTTTTTTGTTTCAGTGTATATTTTAATGTAAAGGAGGTCTTGCTTATTGGAGGATAATGGATACTGAAAAAGACTACTTAAGTAGGTCCACTTAAAACAAGAATCAATGTTTCATCGTTAATAGTGAAAAAGGGGCTCAACTGGGATTTTGTCTTGTGAAATGAAACTAAAAGTTAGGAAAATAAGTTAGTTTTATTTTTAAAAATTTCATTTATATTTATACTCTGGGTTTTTCAGTTTTATTTTTTAAATTAACATACAATAAAACTCACTTTTGCATCTGTGTGTAGGTAGTTATACGAATTTTTAACACATGTATAGATTTATGTAGCCAACATCACAATCAGGATCAGAACAGTTGAACCACCCCCCAAATTTCTCATGCTTTCCCTTTGCAATCACATCCAAACTCATCCCTAATCCATGGAAACTACCAGTCTATTCTCTGTCATAGTTATATCTTTTAGAGAATAGCATGTAAACGGAATCATAGAGTATGTAATCTTTTGAGAATGGCATTTTGCATTCAACATAATGCCTTTGAGATTGTTCTAAATTGTTGCATGTTGCTTGTATGGATAATTCATTCCTTTTTATTGCCAAGTAGTATACATTGTGTGGCTATACCACAGTTTGTTTATGCATTCACCCTTAGAGGATATTTGAGTTGTTTCCAATTTTTGGTGGTTTGAATAGAGCTTCTATAAACATTTCTGTACAGGTTTTTGTATGAACATAAGTTTTCATTTCCCTACTGTAAATACCTAGCAATGGGATTTCTGGGTCGTATGGTAAGTATATGTTTAACTGTAACTTTATAAGACTCTGCCAAACCGTTTTCCAGAGTGGCTATTCCATTCCTTACCAGCACTTGTTATTGTTGGTATTGTTATTGTTACTATTAGTCATTCTAACAGCTATGTAGTGGTAGTTCATCATAATTTTAATTTGCATTTCTCAAATGACTAATGACGAATATTTTTTTTTCTTGTGCTTATTTACCATCCATATATCCTTTTTGGTGAATGGTCTGTTCATGAACAGTCTTTTGCCCATTTTTTAACTGGGTTGTTTGATTACTTACTGTTGAGTTTCGCGAGTTCTTTATATATTCTGCATACTAGACTTTTTGTCAGATATCTGGTTTGCAAATATTTTCTCCCAGTCTGTAGTTTGTCTTTACATTCTTTTAACAGTGTCTTTTGCAAAGCGAAAGTTTTCAATTTTTATTAATTTTTAACTTTTATGCTTCATGCTTTTGGTGTCATGTCTAAGAACTCTTTGCCTAACTGCAGGCACAACAATATTGTCCTGTTTTCTTGTAAGAACTATATAGTTTTACATTTTACATTTAGAACAAATCATCCATTTTGAGTTCATATTTTTAGAAGTGTGGGCTGTTTTGTTTTGTTTTTGCATATGGATGTTCAATTGTTTCAACAAAGTTTGGTGAAAAGACTCTTCTTTCTCCATTGAATTGCCTTTGTCAAAAATCAGTTGTCTGTATTTGTGTGGATGTATTTCTGGACTGTATTCTGTTCAGTTGTCCTATGTATCTATCTCTTTTGAAATAGCACACTGTTTTGAATCCTGTAGCTCTATGGTAAGTCTTAAGATTGGGTAGTGATTCCTCTAATTTTATTCTTCTTTTTCAAAATTATTTTGTCTATTTAAGTTCATTTTCCTTTCCATATACATTTTAGAATAATATTGTCTATATCTACAAAAAATCCTGGTGGGTTTTAATTGGAATTCCTTTAAATATATACATGAATTTGGTGAGTCTTCAAATCCATGAATATGATATGCCTCTGCATTGATTTAGGTTGTCTTTGATTTAGTTCATCAGTGCTTTATAGTTTTCAGCTTATGTCTTATACATTGTTTTATATTTATACTTAAGTATTTCATATTGCAGTCACCTATTATAAAGGATATTGTTTTGTTTATTTCAGTTTCTAATTGTTCGTTGCTAGTATATAGAAATATGATTGATTTTTGTTTGTTGACCTTGTATGCTGCAACCTTTCTAAACTCACTAGGAGCTTTTTGGTAGGTTTCTTGGTATTTTCTATATAGGTGATCATGTTGTCAGTGAATAGGGACAATTTTAGTTCTTTCTTTTCCAGTCTGTATGCCCTTTTTTTTTTCTTGACTTTCTGCACTATCTGGGATTTCTAAACAGTGTTGAATAGGACTACTGAGAGAGGATATCCTTGTCTTGTTCCTGATATTTGGGGAAAGCATTCCGTCAGCATTAAGTATAATGATAGGTTTTGTAGATGCATGTTATTAGGTTGAGGAAGATCTCTTCTATTCCTAGTTTACTGAAGGTTCTTATCATTAATGGATGCTGTATTTTGTCAAATGTATTTTTGTATGTCTATTGATAGGATCATGTGCTTTTTCTTCTTTAGTCTACTGATTTTTGAATATTGAGCCATCCTTGCATTCCCAAGATATGGTAAAAATGTATTATTCTTTTTTTACATTGTTGGGTATAAATTACTAGTATTTCATTGAGTATTTTTACATGTATTTTCATGAGGAATATTGGACTGTAGTTTTTATGTGTGTGTGTTTTCTTTGTTTGATTTTGATATCAGGGTAATGCAGGACTCATAAAATGTATTGGCAAGTATTCCTTCCTCTTCCAATTTTTGGAAGAGATTGTGTAGAATTGGTGTTTTTCTTCTTTAATTGTTTGGTAGAATTTTCCAGTGATGTATCAGGCATGGATTTCTTTGAATTTATCTTGTTTAGAGTTTGCTGAGCTTCTTTAATTTCTAAGTATATCTTTCACTAAATTTGAGAAGTTTTCAGCTATTATTCTTCAAACAGATTTTCTGTTCCACATTCTCCTTTCCTCCCGTGACTACAATGGCACCAGTGTTTGACCTTTTGTTATTATCCCATAGATACTTGAGACTCTGTTTTTTAAAAAATTATTTTCCTCTCTGTTTTTCACACTGGATAATTTCTATGAATTCATCATTAACTTTGTTGATTCTTTCCTTGGCCATCTCTTTTCTTTTTCTTTTAAAAAAATTTCTTTTATTGGAGTATAGTTGCTTTACAATGTTGTGTTAGTTTCAGGTGTACAGCAAAGTGAATCAGTTATACATATACATATATCCACACTTTTTTAGATTCTTTTCCCATATAAGCCATTACAGAGTATTGAGTAGAGTTCCCTGTGATATACAGTAGGTCCTTATTAGTTATCTATTTTACATATAGTAGTGTGTATATGTCAGTCCCAATCTCCTAATTTATCCCTCCCTGCCTTTCACCTTTGGTAACCATAAGTTTTTCTACATCTGTGACTTGGTTTCTGTTTTTTAAATGAGTTCATTTGTACCATTTTTTTTAGATTCCACATGTAAACAATATCATATGATATTTGTCTTTCTCTGTCTTACTTCACTTAGTATGATAATCTCTAGGTCCATCCATGTTGCTGCAAATGGCGTTATTTCATTCTTTTTTATGGCTGAGTAATATTCCATTGTAGATATGTACCACATCTTCTTTATCCATTCCTCTGTCGATGGACATTTATGTTGCTTCCATGTATTAGCTATTGTAAATACTGCTGCAGTGGACATTGGGGTGCATGTATCTTTTTGAATTATGGTTTTCTCTGGATATATGCCCAGGAGTGGGATTACTGGATCATATGGTAGTTCTATTTTTAGTTTTTTAAGGAACCTCCATACTGTTCTCCATAATGGTTGTACCAATTTACATCCCCACCAACAGTGTAGGAGGGTTCCTTTTCCTCCACACCCTCTCCAGCATTTATTATTTGTAGATTTTTTGATGATGGCCATTCTGACCAGTGTGAGGTGATACCTCATTGTAGTTTTGATTTGCATTTCTCTGATAATTAGTGATGTTGAGCATCTTTTCACGTGCTTTTCAGCCATCTGTATGTCTTTGGAGAAATGTCTATTTAGATCTTCCACCCATTTTTTGACTGGGTTGTTTGTTTTTTGATACTGAGCTGCATGTGCTGCTTGTACTGGGTTGGCAAAAAGTTCACTTGGGTTTTTCTGTAACATCTTACAGAAAAACCTGAGTGAACTTTTTGCCAACACACAGTATACTTTGGAGATAAATCCCTTTTTGGTCACTTCTTTTGCAAATATTTTCTCCCATTCTGTGGGTTGTTTTTTGTTTTGTTTATGGTTTCCTTTGCTGTGCATAAGCTTTTAAGTTTCATTAGGTCCCATTTGTTTATTTTGGGTTTTATTTTCATTACTTCAGGAGGTGGATCAAAAAAGATGGCTGCAATTTATGTCAGAGAGTGTTCTGCCTGTGTTTTCCTCTAAGAGTTTTTTAGTATCCTGTCTTACATTTAGGTCTTTAATCCATTTTGAGTTTATTTTTGTGTATGGTGTTAGGGAGTGTTCTAATTTCATTCTTTTACATGCAGCTGTCCAGTTTTCCCAGCACCACTTATTGAAGTTGGTCATCTCTTTTCTGCTGTAGAACCCATACAATGAGTTTTTTAAAAATTCTGACTATTGTATTTTATTTATTAATTAATTATTTTCAGGTTATTTCTTTAATAAATATTTATTTATTTTATTTTTGGCTGTGTTGGGTCTTAGTTGTGGTGCGCGGGCTTCTCTCTAGTTGTGGTGTGCGGGCTCAATAGTTGCAGCGTGTGGGCTTAGCTGCCCCACAGCATGTGTGGGATCTTAGTTCCTCAACCAGGTATTGAACCCGTGTCCCCTTAACCACTGGACCACCAGGGAAGTCCCTGAGTTTGTTTCTTTTTGTTTTGTTTTGTTTTGTTTTTTAATTTTTATTTTATAGTGGAGTATAGTATTTTTATTTTTTTAACTTTTTATTTTATATTGGAGTATAGGTGATTAACAATGTTGCATTAGTTTCAGGTGTACAGTAAAGTGATTTAGTTATACATATACATGTAGCTATTCTTTTTCAAATTCTTTTCCCATTTAGGTTGTTACATAACATTGAGCAGAGTTCCCTGTGCTATACAGTAAGAGTATTGTATTTTAAATTCTAAAGTTTCCGTTTGGTTCTTCTTTTTTTTTTAACATCTTTATTGGAGTATAATTGCTTTACAATGGTGTGTTAGTTTCTGCTTTGTAACAAAGTGAATCAGTTATACATATACATATGTTCCCATATCTCTTCCCTCTTACGTCTCCCTCCCTCCCACCCTCCCTATCCCACTCCTCTAGGTGGTCACAAACCACCGAGCTGTTCTCCCTGTGCTATGCAGCTGTTTCCCACTAGCTATCTATTTTACATTTGGTAGTGTATATATATCCATGCCACTCTCTCACTTTATCACAGCTTACCCTTCCCCCTCCCCATATCCTCAAGTCCATTCTCTAGTAGGTCTGTGTCTTTATTCCCGTCTTACCCCTAGGTTCTTCATGACATTTTTTTTCTTAGATTCCATATATATATGTTAGCATATGGTATTTGTCTTTCTCTTTCTGACTTACTTCACTCTGTATGACAGACTCTAGGTCCATCCACCTCACTACAAATAACTCAAGTTCGTTTCTTTTCATTTGGTTCTTCTTTATGTATTTTGTTTCTTTGCTGAGATTTTCTTTTTTTTTTGAGTTTTAAGTTATTTATTCTTAATTTAAACCTACTCAAAGAATGTTTTTCTCTGGGTAAAAGAGAAGCAGTGAGGGTAAACACAAGCAAAGTTTTGTTCTTAGCAATTACAGAATTTAAACAGTGGAATGACAGTCTTTTTCAGGGTCCTGACATTTGGGTCGAATTGATTTTGATTTTATGTCTGCTAAATGTCACCTACTACGTATACATTTTTTTAAAGTTGAGTTGAGAATTAAAGTGAATATAGAAAAAGTGTGATCTAGGAGAAAGGTCCTAAGGTCTACTTATTTTTGCTGAGATTTTCTGTCTTTCTGATTCAAAAGTGTTTCTCCTACCTTCAAGCATTTTTATAAAGCTGCATAATGTCTTTGTCAGATAAGTTCAACATGTGTGTCATCTCAGTGTTGGCATGTATTGATTATTTCCATGCAATTTAAGATTTTCCTGGTTATGCCCAGGCCAAGTAAATTTGGATTGGACATTTTGAATATTATGTTTTGAGGTTCCTAGTCTTATTTCAATATAGTGGGGAATGTTGACAGTTTTGTTTTAAGAGGCAATTGACCCATTTAAGTTCAGACCACAAGTTCTCACCATCCTACTGTGGGCCTTGGTTTCAATGTCAGTGCAATTTTCAAAGCCTTTGCAAACCTATTTGGATCAGTCCCATGAACGCCACCCAGTTGCCAGTCTGGGACTTGGGCAGTGGTTTATCTGTTCAGTTCTCAGAGTCTGTGGTCTGCTGTTTTAAGTGTCAGATCCACACATGTGCTGCTCCCTCTTTGCAATCCCTTCAGTACTTCCCAGTTCATTGGGCCACCCTTTTTCAGTGTCTAGGGCCAAGCAGCAGGAGGACAGAGAAAAAGCATTGAAGGCTCACTCCACCCTACTGAGACCATTGCTTCTCTGATCAGAGAGGAAGTTTCCTCATTCAGAGATTTAGCTTCCCGCTCTTCCCCTGTTGCCACTGCTGCCACCACAGGTTTGCTTCAGCCTGGCACACATGAGAACAGAAAAAAGGAAAAGAAAAATGGGGGTATTTCCATACATTTTCTTGAGTTTTCAGAGACCCCTTTCCCACTCTTCAAGCCAGAACTGGACTATGGTTTCTCCTGGAGCTCTCTCCACATCAGTGGACACTTCCAAATTTCAGGCTGCATTGTGTCTACACCAGGGGACATTGGAGAAAAAAGAAATGCTAAACTCACCCTTGGTTTGGTGGTACTTCGAATTCTGGTCTTCTTCCCGGAGTCTTCAAACAGTGGCTCCTGGTTTCTGTAACTACCTTCAGTGGGAACAAAGTGGAGGGTACTTACCCCATCTTATCCATAATGGAAACCTCTCTGTAGATGTTTTTAAATGAATAAAGAATGAAATCAGTGTTTGATTTTGGGGGCATAAGTTTTCCTAAGAAAATTTTGTGATAGCACTGTCTAGCACCCACTAGTTCACATTTAACTTTCTGGCACAATCATAAAGAGTGTTTTGTTTTGTTTTGTTTAAGTATACTTGGACTTCATTTTCCCAAAAGGCTTACATTCTGTTGATATTCAAATCATTCTCTTTTCAAGTGTCTTGCCTGCCATCATCTTTCATAATTCTCTCTTCCACCATTGATGAACACTAACTGCAACAGATCCTCATTGGTCCGTGGCTTCTACTATGATGTGAGCAGTCCTCCATCATGTCCCTTGACTATAGGAAATCCTGACCTTTATGACAGATTTGCTCATTCACTTTGTTACTTTGCATTGCGCTCTCAGCTGTTTTCATGAGATGATTAGGAAGAGATTGACTCACAAAAAGAGAAATTGACATGTTGGGTAGGGAGAGATCCTAGTGTTAAGTAGGGGATACTGTTTAGATGGAGAATAAATTTTCCTTCCAATTTTTTATTGTGGTAAAATACACATAAATTTTACCATCTTAACCATTATAAATATACAGTTCAGTGGTATTAATTACATTCATAATATTGTGCAACCATCACCATCATTCATCCCCACAACTCTTTTTATCTTGTAAAACTGAAACTCTGTACCCATTAAATGATAACTCCCCATTCTCTCCTCCCTCCCAGCCCCTGGCAACCACCATTCTACTTTTGGCCTCTGATTTTGACTACTTTACCTACTTCATATAAGTGGAATTATGCAATATATATTTTTGCAACAGGCTTATTTCACTTAGCATAATGTCCTCAAGGTTCTTCCATGTTGTAGCATGTATCAGAATTTCCTTCTCTTTTAAGACTGAATAATATTCCATTGTATATAAATGGAGGAAAAGTTTTGTAAGTGCTCAGTTGAGTGGTGACTATTTTTAATGTTATAGCTTTTGCTTCCCCTTGTAGCTTCATGAGTTTTGGAACTTGGATAATGACTATTTTTAATAACAAGAATCCACTTTTCACTAAACAAAACAAAACAAAATTTTTCAATAGAGACTTTGCTTCTAATTCCACCCTAAATGTTTCACAGTATTTCCTAGTCCTCTTTATATGTATGTTTTGATGTGGTAGTCATCTCAGTGTAGTCATTTTTAGCCTGCTTTTTTCACTTAACATTATGTTTTAAACCATTTTTCATTGTTGTATAATTTTCACAAACATTTTTAACAGTTATAGAATTATGAGAGCTCTTTTAACAAACATACAAACACTGCTAGGTAATAGTGTCAAAGTATGGGGTTCTACTCTGCTACTTCTGTCCTCTGTGCATCTTTAAAAGAAAAGGGCAGGACTTAATTCAATATGATCATATATAAAATACTGAATGAACTTCTATAGATAAGGTCCCATGTTAGACAGTAGGATATAAATGTGAATAAACCATTCTTTGTCCTCACAGAACTTGAGGTGAAATGGGGAGGTAGAAGCAAATAAATAAGTACAACAAAGAAAAAAACACAATAAAGTTTTCACAGAAGGAAAGATTTCATAGAATTGGTGCCTCTTTAAGGAAGAGTAAATGTTTGCCTTTCAGAGCACAGAACAGAGTGGTACACTGAGGGAAGTACACATAATTCAGTATTTTAGGGTATTGGGCCATAGATCTATACTCACTGACATGTAATAGTTTATAAGACATACTGTTAAGTTCAAAAAGCAATTTGAAAAGCAATATGATAAGATTCCACTTATGTGAAAAAAGCAAGACCATATTGGTGTACATATATATGTGTGTGTATAAACACAGCAAAAGTTATGACAAGACATATACCGAACTGTTAACAGTGGTCACTTTTGGAGAGGGGAGTGGGTACAGAGGTAGAGATATTAAGGAAGATTCTGTATATGGCTTGTAAGTCTTAGGAGATTTTTAGTTATTATTATGTGTTATTAAATATGATAGGGAAATAATAATGAATATATAAATAATGGAACCTTGATGCAATGGAATGTTATTCACATGTCATTCTGTAAGTCAGTAATTTGCAAACATTCTTTAGATTTAAAACCCTTTTTCAAACAAGTTTGTCCAATTTTTGAAAAAGGAGAGTGATATTTTGTTTCTAAGTGAGGCTGGAGGACCTGGAGATCTTGATATCTGTATTTGTGTGCCTGCATGCATGCAAGTAAAGAGATCTGGAATGCTGTGTAGATCTTAGAGTGTTAACAATTACAAACTCTGAGAGATAAGATTATAACTGTTTAAATTTTTTCTTTTTTATTATACCATTTAATTTTCCTATAAAAAGTAAGTGTTATAGTTAGGAGATGATTTTTTGTAGAAAATATTCAACACTGGGTCTATAGGGTGAATTGGGCACTCTCATGCACTGATGATGAGAGTATAACTTGAGACATCTGCCTTGGAAAGAGATTTAGTATCATGTATCAAGAGTCTATGAAAATGACCATATCCTTTGACCTAGTAATTTCACTTCTAAGAATATGCCCTATGAAATAACCCAAGAAACGTATGTAAAAATATGCTCATCAGAGCATTATTTATAATGAGAAATTAGAAATGACTTTAATATCTTATATTCTATTTGATGAAATATTATGAAGGTCATATGTTATATTCAAGAGGATTTAAAAATTACATTGGAAAAAGCTTGATAAGGAAAAGCCCCTTCTCAATCAGCCCCAACACAGCAGAGGTAAACGGTATTTTCTATCACCATAGATAAGTTTCGCTTCTACTTGAACTTTATATTTACTCTGTGTGTGTCTCTTCTTTCATTCATTATTATGTCTGAGATTAGTCCATGTTGTTGCATATATCAGTCCTTTGTTCTTTATTACTGCACAGTTTTTTATCATATGAATATACCATAATTTATCCATTCTTCTGTTGATATACATTTGAGTTATTTCCAGTTTGGAGCTATTAAATAAAGCTGTTGTTAGTATTCTTGTTCATATTTTTTGGTGGACATATGTACTCATTTCTCCTGGATAAATACTTAGGAGTAGGATTGCTGTGCCATATGGCAAATATATGTTTAACATTATAAGAAACTGCCAAACTGCTTTCTCACCTCTACCAATATACATTCTTACAAGCAGTGCATTGGGATTCCAGTCACACCATATCCTTGCCAGTGCTAGATATTTATAGTCTTTAATTTTAGCCATTCTGGTGGATATATAGTGATTTCACATTGTGGATTTTGTATATGTTTAAGTGGTTCTGGTTGCATTATTCATACCTTTTGAAGCAATAATTCCACTTTAGGGACATTTTCATATGAACCTAATCTGAAATCCAGAAAAACTTTATACGTACATATATGTTCTTTTCTGTGTAAGTTATAATAGCCAAATGTGAGAAATAACCTAAATGTCAGGTATTAGAGAAGTAAATAATTTATGATATATGTATAATGATAAAATATTCAGCCATTCAAAATTGTCTTGTGTAATAAAAGCAAGATATGAAATTGTACACAGAGTACGGTATCAACTATAGAAAAAATATGTGTATTAAAATAGACTAGCTATACTTCAACAAAAAAATGTATTTTAAAAATTAGTGGAGGGCTTCCCTGGTGGTGCAGTGGTTAAGAATCCGCCTGCCAATGCAGGGGACACGGGTTCGAGCCCTGGTCTGGGAAGATCCCACATGTTGCGGAGCAAGTAAGCCCGCGTGCCACAACTACTGAGCCTGCATTCTAGAGCCAGAGAGCCACAACTACTGAGCCCGCGTGCCACAACTACTGAAGCCCGTGCTCCTACAGCCTGTGCTCCGCACAAGAGAAGCCACCGCAATGAGAAGCCTGCGCACCGCAACAAAGAGTAACCCCTGCTCGCCGCAACTAGAGAAAGCCTGCACGCAGCAATGAAGACCCAACACAGCCAAAAAAAAAAAATAATTAGTGGAAGGAAGCACACCAAAATATCTTTGGGTGATGGTACTGTGTACTTTTTTTCTCCTATCTTTATGTATTTTTTCTAATGATCATGTGACCATTTTAGAATAGCACAAAATGTAAGTAAACTTTATTTATTTTTAAACTTAATTTTTTTTAACTATTCCAGCTTTTATGTTCTATAATGCTCTCTCCCTACCTAATCTTTTCCACAGCATGAAAAATTGCTCCCTTGGGTTTCTTTAAACATTTGATTTCTGCTACTGTTTTGACTCTCAAATTATAAATTGCATGACAAAGACACTCTCATGTTATTTCTTCTTCTGAACATTTGACGTTCCAACATCCAGTCCAGGACAGAAGATAAAATAGAACGATTCAAGAAAGCAGTTGAGTACTATTCAGTCACAACCAAACTCTCTTCGCTGCCAGTGGGTCCCTCCTCCTTTCTAGGTAAGGCTTCCATTTGACCCTGAGCTGCTCTGTCTATAGAGGAAACTGAGTTAGTCCCTCAGGAACTCCTGGGACAGAGTGGAATCACTTATTTGTATTGCACCCTCCTAGAAGTCATTCCTATTTGATAGACATCCTTTTGATTTCCATGTAATAAGAGAGGTGACATGAAACAGGGCCCTCATTTCTTGAATTTATAGATGGGATCCAATGCTATTTCCTTAGCTTGGGCTTCTTCTGGTGCTAATCTCCACTGTGGCCTGGTATATGTAAAATTGCCCTGTCTGTGGGGTCAGGCCTGAGTTTGAATTCTACCTCTGCTATGTACTAGCTGTGTGATCTTTGCAAGTCACATCTGTATGAAATGTGGCTCAGGATACCTCCTTAATAGGGTTGTTATCAGAAGAAATAATTTATGTAAGGTTCTTGGCATGGCGCATAGTAGCTGTTCAATAAATTGTTAACTTATTTATTAATAATAATTTCTCAGGTGATTTGAGGTTAGCAGAATATAACAGGGTACAATTATTAGGATTGACTAAAGGATAGCCCTTTCTCTTTGCTTCAGGTTTTCGGAATAATCGACTTGGAAATCCTCCCATTCCACGAAATCAAATGGGCACTATCTCTGCTGGAAAGCCAATGGTAAATATCTTTTCAGAAGCTTGACACCATTTGATAGCATTAGACTTGGGTTGCTTCCCAATTTTTATAATCTGAGTTAAGGAGTTAGGGTGATTCAGTATTATCAGAGTGTCAGTATTATCAGAATGTCATGTTCTCAACTTGAGGCTGGCAGACTCTGTAAAGAAAACATCCAAATCAGTAACCACTAGGGCATTGTGAAGGTAAATTAGATAATGTTGGAAGAATGGTTCTAGGAGACATAGATTGGACCATTGTCCTGCCTTTGGAGGATTCTGTCAATACATCACTGTTAGAATTATTTCTTGTTATTCTCAGTAGGTTCTTTGTATCCAAACAATTCCAGCTACTGGCATCATCCACTATGTCACAACTTCTGGGGAAACCATCTTGGAACCTTGTAAAATGTTAAATAAAGAGCTTTTCTTTCTGTTTTGTCCTTTAGTTTTCTCACCACGTGCCCCAGAAAATGAAATATCCACCACCATTCCCAGTGGGACCCAACTCCTCTCTTCTCTTCTCCCCCCATGCTTTGGGGGAATCCCATGCTTTTTCTGAGGATCCCATGCTGCAGGACAGCCCCTTTGCCAGTTGGGCTGTCTCTTATGATTCCTCTGCATCCCAGTTTCCCAATTACCTGACTTCCAAAGCCTCACCTCCTTTGGGACCAGACTCTTCCCACTCCTCTTCCTCTGATGCTGATGAGCCAAATGGAGCCAGCTCTGAGTAAGTATCTGTACAGGCACCTCAGGGAACAGAATTCTGAAGCATCTGTATTCTTTTGCAGTAACCTAGGTAGGGAACCTGGGAAAGTGTATGTTCCTGGCTTTTCTCTGTGACTCTTTGCTCTTAAGTGAAGTAGGAAAATTCTCTCTATGCTTGGCTACTTCATGCTCATCTGGACCCTGTACAGGTGGTAATTTTCAGATACCCAGGCCACTGAGGTAGAAGGCAGCATAGCAGCTGGTTAAGGAAGCCCTGGTAGGGGTGTGCTATGTATCATGCCTGTCATCTCTCAATTTGTGAAGGGGAGTAGGTGGAATGGAAAAAAAACTTGAAAGACTTTATAGAGTTGAGGTATTGGAACAGTTGAGTATGCAGTTATAACTAAGACAGGGTTTTGAGGATTAAAACAGTGAGATTTTATATAAGCTCATTTGTTCTTAGATTATTCCTCCAAACAGATTATTCCTGGGAGAGAGAGCTGCTTTGAGGGTTTTTTGGGGTTTTGTTTGTTTGTTTGCTTTTATATTTATTTATTCATTCATTTATTTTGGCTGCACTGGGTCTTAGTCACGGCATGCGAGCTCCTTAGTTGCGGCATGCAGACTCTTAGTTGCAGCATGCAAACTCTTAGTTGCAGCATGCATGCGGGATCTAGTTCCCCAACCAGGGACTGAACCTGGGCCTCCGGTATTGGGAGCATGGAATCTTACTCACTGGACAACCAGGGAAGTTCCTGAGGTTTTAAATTGTAGTTATTTCCTTAGAACATGAGCAGACTCTAAACATGGCCTCTTATAAGGTATAAAGGATTCAGAATGGTTCCCATGACTTTTTTTAAATTTTTGGCTCTGTTGGGTCTTTGTTGCTGTGTGTGGTCTTTCTCTAGTTGTGGCGAGCGGGGGCTACTCTTTGTTGCAGTGAGCGGGCTTCTCAATGCGGTGGCTTCTCTTGTTGCAGAGCACGGGCTCTAGGCACGCAGGCTTCAGTAGCTGTGGCGCGTGGGCTCAGTAGTTGTGGCTCGCGGACTCTAGAGCACAGGCTCAGTAGTTGTGGCACACGGGCTTAGTTGCTCCGCGGCATGTGGGATCTTCCCGGACCAGGGCTTGAACCCACGTCCCCTGCATTGGCAGGCGGATCCTTAACCACTGCGCCACCAGGGAAACCCGGTTCCCATGACTTTTGATTGCTTTGGCTTATATCAGATGAAATAAGCCAGGAGGATAGTGATGGCCACTGAGAGGAAAGGTATCAGGTCCAGCGCTAACCCAATATCCTGGCTTCCAAAGGGTTTGTTAAAATTCCTTGGAATCAGAACAGACATCTTGAGTTGGAATGTCTTTATCAACCCCCCTTCTCTCTTCTACACTATCTTTTAAAACCTTTTAGTCACATCACAGAAACACTTCAGCAGCAGCCTGGATGGGAGGATCCAAATGGTGACAGAGGGTCTTGGGTACAGCCTATCGATGCTGGAGTTTCAGATGCCAGCCTGGGTGATGGTGAACCCCACATCCCATCTCTGCTGTCTATGTCTACGAGGAACCATATGGACATCACCATTCCACCCTTACCTCCAGTAGCTCCAGAAGTCTTGCGGGTTGCTGAACACAGACATCGAAGGGGTCTTATGTACCCATATATCTACCATGTCCTCACTAAGGTGAGAGAACACATCAACACCTACCTCCCTGCTCTTAACACTGTACTTCACACTTCCTAGGACTGTAAGTTACCAGAGAAAATTGTGATGATTGTATCTGAAAGGAGATCAAGTGTGCTGGGGGCCCTCATTGTATCAAGGGACTCTAGTGAGGTGAGACCAGCAAAAGATGGGACTGTGCAGTAAATGAGGCCTCACAGAGAAGTATAATTGTGAGATTTTGAAGAAGATAATGCACCATGTTTGTGGACTCTGGTCTAGGGATGGACACACTCTAAGAAGAGGCATTATGCCCTTGTTATTTACCTCTCAGTCTACTTCTCCAGAGCTATTCCCTTCCTCCAGTCTTACCATACAAATCTATCCCTCAGAAAAAAATGTCTAAGATGAATTTTCTCCATTTAGTCAGCTGTAGTTAGTCATAGCAGAGACTTTTAAAAATGGAATTTAGCTTTTAAGCTGCCTATGGTCAGCTCGGCTTGTTACAACTTTTTTTAGTCTGAAATTCTGTCTGAATACAAGTAGAAAATTTAATAGCGAGGCTACAGTTCATTACTGGTTCTTCTCAGCTCAATTCCAAACCTTGAGGTAACTCATTTTCTCCTTTCTCCTGTACCATTTTCTCATTAGGGTGAGATTAAGATCCCTGTATGTATTGAGGATGAGTGTAACATGGAGCTGCCTCCAGCTGCTCTCCTGTTCCGGTCAGCTCGTCAATATGTATATGGGGTCCTTTTCAGTCTGGCAGAGACACAGAGGAAAATGGAACGCCTGGCCATACGGCGGCGGTTGCCTGTAGAAGGTATGTGTGGTTCTAGCTTTGACAGTTCTCTCAATGCTTTGACTCAGGGCAAAAATGTCTATGCAAGTACATCATACTTTTGGCTATGGAATAGTCTTTAAGAAAGTGCATAATTCACCAGAACATATACCGGTATGGGAAATGCATTAACTTAAGCCCAAATTCTTTAATCTTTAGGCATTCAGAGTGACTATTATTTATAAGAGCCATGCTGGACTTTGGGAATGTAGAAGTGTATCTGACACAGTCTCTCCTCCTCAGTGAGGTTTTTGTTTTGGGATTTGATCCTGTAGGTAATTGGAGCCATTGAGATGTTTTAAGCTGAAGAGTGATATGGTCAAATTAGCATGTTCAAAAGAACCAACTAGATTTCTTCTTCTGGGAAGATGGAATAGATATAATTTTCCCTATTCCTCCTGCTAAATAAAACTAAAAGCTCAGGATATTATATATAAAACAAGCACAAGGTACTCTAGAAGGTGAACAGAAGGTGACAGATTGGCTAAGGGCCTTGGGATCCAAGGAATGCTGCAGTAGTGAGTTCCCTGGCTTTTCTTTGTGCCTTATATATCCCAGACTGTGTGCAGGACAAGCTGGCAGCCCAGAAACACCAACAGGTGCAGACCAAGAAAAGCCTGCTCTCTCTAGCCAAAGTACGCAGAAGGAACAACCTAGTAATACAGAAATCTTTTAGATAATAACTACTCTATTCCAACCAAACACTAGAGAAAAACTGTAGCCCACTCTTACCCCTACCAGTAAAGGCCAAATGAAGAACCTAGACTTCTACCATTGCCAGACTGTAAGAAGGTATGCCACCTGTTCCTGCTGTGGAAGTGTCAGACAAGGGCACATGGGGAGTTAGGACTTCTACTCCCACTAGGCAGTAACGAGACAGCATCCTCCTTCACCCACCAGAGTGGTGTCAGAAAAGACCTGCTAAAACACAAAACTTAAATGAGATCCAGAGTCTCATAAAATAATACCCGAAATATTAAGGTTTGAATTGAAAGTCCCTCATCATACCAAGAACCAGGAAGATATCAAACTGAGATCTCAAACTGACTGAGGAAAGAAAATCAATAGATTTGTGTTATCCATAGAAAATCAAATCACTGTAACACAAATGACTGAATTACCTGATAAGGATTTCAAAGCAGCCATGAGAGAGAAATGCTTTGACAAACAATTCTGAACATTCTTTTTTTGGGCCGTGCTGTGTGGCTTGTGCAGTGAAAGTGCCAGGTCCTAACCACTGGACCGCCAGGGAATTCGCTGAACATTCTTGATACAAATTAAAAATAGAAAGTCTTACAAAGATATATAATATACAAAAGAACAAATGGAAATTAAGAACTAAAAGATACAATAACTGAAATAAAATACACAAAAGATGGGTTAAACTGCAGATTGGAGACAACAGAGAAAATAATCAGTGAACTTGGAGAAAGAACAATAGAAATTATCTAATCTGGATAATAAAGAGAAAATAGACTGAAAAATGAACAGGGATCAGTGGAACTATAACAAAAGATCTGATATTTGTGCCAATCAGAGTCTCAGAAGGAGAGGCGAAAGAGGGTAAGGCTGCAAAAGTACTCAAAGAAATAATATATAATATTTATATTTAATAACTTAAATAAATATTCCCAAATTTGGCAGAAACATATGCCCACAGATTCAAGAAGCTGAGTGAATTGTAAATAGTATAAAATCGTGCCAAGATACATTACAGTCAAACCTTTGAAATCTAAGGACAGAAAAAATATTTTTTTATTGAAGTATACTTGATTTATAATGTGTGTTAGTTTCAGGTGTACAGCAATATGGTTCAGTTATACATATACATATATATATATTCTTTTCCATTATACGTTATTACAAGATATTGAATATAGTTCCTTGTGCTATACAGTAGGTCCTTGTTGGTTATCATTTTATATATAGTCGTGTGTATCTGTTAATCCGAAACTCCTAATTTATCTCCCCCCCCTTTCCCCTTTGGTAACCATAAACTTGTTTTCTATGTCTGTGAGTCTGTTTGTGTTTTGTAAATAAGTTCATTTGCATCATTTTTTAGATTCCACATATAAGTGATATCATATGATATTTGTTTTTCTCTGACTTATTTCACTAAGCATAATATTCTCTAGGTCCATTCATGTTGCTGCAAATTGCAGAATTTCATTCTTTTTATGGCTGAGTAATATTCCTCTGAGTGTGTGTGTGTGTGTGTGTGTGTGTGTGTATCTCACATCTACTTTATCCACTCATCTGTCAGTAGATACTTAGGTTGCTTCTGTATCTTGGCTGTTGTAAATAGTGCTGCTATGAACATTGGGGTGCATGTATCTTTTTAAATTAGAGTTTTTGTCTCTTCCGGATATATGCTGAGGAGTGGGATTGCTGGATCATATGACAACTCTATTTTTAGTTTTTTAAGGAACCTCAATACTGTTCTCCATGGTGGCTGCACCAATTTACATTCCCATCAACAGTGTAGGAGGGTTCTTTTTTCTCCATACCCTCTCCAGCATTTATTATTTGTAGACTTTTTGATGATGGCCCTTCCAACTGATGTGAGGTGATACCTCATTGCAGTTTTGATTTGCATTTCTCTAATAATTAGGGATGCTGAGCATGTTTTCATGTGCCTTTTGGCCATCTGTATGTCTTCCTGGAGAAATGTATAGTTAGATCTTCTGCCCATTTTGTGATTGGGTTGTTTGTTTTTTCAATATTGAGTCATATGACCTGTTTGTATATTTTGGAAATTAAGCCCTTGTCAGTCTAAAGACAGAAAAATTATTGAAAGCAGCCAGAGAGAAATGATGCTTTACATATAGGGGAAAATAATACATATAAAGGCTGATCTTTCATCACTAGCCATGGAGTCCCTTCTGCCACAACATTTTCAAGGGCCAAAAAAAAAAATTGTCAAGGGCCAAGATGGTGGAGTAGGAAGACCCTGAGCTCACCTCCTCCCATGGGCACAACAAAATTGAAACTATTATGGAGGAACTATCCATGATAATGACCTGAACACTAGCAGAAAGGATATTCTACAGCTGAAGGTATAAATAGGGAACCACAAGGAGACAGGTAGGAGGGGTGGAGTTGAAGTATATTCAAGACCTATTCCCTGGGTGGGTGAGCAACAAATGGAAGGATAATTATAATTGTAGAGGTTCTCCCCAAAGAGCAACAGGTCTGAGCCCCACATTGGGCCCCCCAACCTTGGGTACTGACCAGAAAGATAAGACTCCAGAACATTTGGCTTTGAAGGCCAGTGGAACTTACTTTTGGGAGAGCCAGAGGGCTGTGAAAAATAGAGGCTCCACTTTTAAAGGGTATGCACAAAATCTCACACACTCCAAGACCCAGGACAGAAGCACTAATTTGAAAGGAGCCTGGGTCAAACCAAGAGCTGATTTGCAGAGCCTCTCAGACAGGAGGCAATTGAAACTCATCATGGGGACATCAAGCTGGCAGCAGCCATTTCTTGGAGCTCTTCCTATCACGGGTATATTTGTGCTAGTAAGCGCCATGTTGGAACCTTCCCTTTAGTTTATTACTGCCTGGACCTGGCCCCACCCACCAGCCAATCAGCACCAGTCCTGGGACATTCCAGGCCAGACAGCTAGCTGGGCAAGTACATGGACCCACCCACCAGTAGTCTGGCTGCTGTACTGAGCTCCCAGCCACACCAGGACCCAGCCCCATCCACCTGCAGGCCAACATCAACTCCAACACACTGGGACCTGGCTCCACCCACAAGTGGGCCGGCACTAGCCCCAGGACCCGGCCTCATCTGCTAGTGGGTGAACACCAGGCCCTGGACCCTCTGGATCCCAGCCCCACCCATTAGCCTTCCAACACTAGCTCCAGGACTAGAGACAAAGAAGGACATTACATAATGATCAAAGGGTCAATCCAAGAAGATATAAAAATTATAAATATGTATGTAGCCAACATAGGAGCAACTAAATACATAAGGAAAATGCTAACAGCCATAAAGGGAGAAATTGACAGTAACACAGTAATATTAGGGGACTTTAACACCCCACTTACATCAATGGACAGATCATCTAGACAGAAAATCAATGAAACACTGGCCTTAAATGACACATTAGTCCAAATGGACTTAGTAGATATATAGAAATTCCATCCAAAATTAGTAGAATACACATTCTTTTCTAGTGCACATGGAAAATTCTACAGGATAGATCACATGCTGGGCCACAAAACAAGTCATAGTAAATTTAAGAAGATTTTTTTTTTTTTTTTTTTTTTTTTTTTTTTTTTTTTTTTTGCGGTACGTGGGCCTCTCACTGTTGTGGCCTCTCCCGTTGCGGAGCACAGGCTCCGGATGCGCAGGCTCAGCAGCCATGGCTCACGGGCCCAGCCGCTCCACGGCACATGGGATCCTCCCAGACCGGGGCACGAACCCGTATCCCCTGCATCGGCAGGCGGACTCTCAACCACTGCGCCACCAGGGAGGCCCGATTTAAGAAGATTGAAGTCATATCAAGCATCATTTCCAACCACAACAATATGAAACTAGAAATCAACTACAAGGAAAAAAAAACCTGCAAAAAAAACTCAAACACATGGAGGCTAAACAATATGCTACTAAACAACCAATGAGTCACTGAAGAATTCAAGAGGAAATCAAATAAAACTAGGAGACAAATGCAAATAGAAACACAATGATCCAGAATCTATGGTGGGATGCAGCAAAAGCAGTTCTAAGAGGGAAATTTATAGTGATGCAAGCTAACCTCAAGAAACAAGAAAAATATCAATCAACGTAACCTTATGACTAAAGAAAGTAGAAAAAGAAGAGAAAAAATCCCAAAGGTAATAGAAGCAAAGAAATAATATAGATCAGAACAGAAATAAATGCCATGGAGACTAAAAAAAAAAAAAATAGAAAAGATCAATGAACTTACGACCTTATTCTTTGAAATGATAAAATTGGTAAATCTTTAGCCAGACTCATCAAGAAAAAAAGAGAGAGGGCCCAAATCAATAAAATCAGAAATGAAAAAGGAGAGGTTACAACCAACACCACAGAAATGCAAAAGATCATAAGAGATTCCTATGGACAATTATGCACCAATAAAATGGACAGCCTATACAAGGGGGGAAGGCTGGCGGGGGAGGGTTGGATTGGGAGTTTGGGATTGACATGTACACACTGCTATATTTAAAATGGATAACCAACAAGGACCTACTGTATAGCACAGGGAACTCTGCTCAATACTCTGTAATAACCTAAATGGGAAAAGAATTTGAAAAAGAATAGATACATGTATATGTAAAACTGAATCACTTTGCTGTACACTGGAAACTAACGCAACATTGTTAATCAACTATACTCCAATATACAATAAATTTTTTAAAATAAATAAATAAAATGGACAACCTAGAAGAAGTGTATAAATTCCTAGACATGTACAATCTCTCAAGACTGAATCAGGAAGAAATAGAAGATATGAACAGGCCAATTACCAGTAATAAAATTGAATCAGTAATCAAAAACTCCCAATAAACAATCACATCAAAAAGATGAAAACACCCGGGAATAAATCTAATCAAGGTGGTAAAAGACCTGTACTCAGAAAATTATAAGAGTTTGATGAAATAGATTGAAGATGACACAAACAGAAAGATATACAATGCTCATGGAATGGAAGAATTAATAGAATTAATATAGTCAAAAAGACCATACTACCTGAGGTAATCTAAAGATTCAATGCAATCGCTATCAAAATACCAATGACATTTTCCACAGAATTAGAACAAACAATTCTAAAATTTATATGGAAACACAGAAGACCCCAAATAGCCAAAACAATCATAAAAAAGAACAGGGAGAACAGTATGGAGATTTTTCCTTAAAAAAACTAAAAATAGAACTACCATATGATCCAGCAATCCCACTCCTGAACATATACCTGGAAAAGATGAAAACTCTAATTCAAAAAGATACATGCAGCCCAATGGTCATAGCAACGCTATTTACAATAGCCAAGACATGGAAGCAACCTAAATGTCCATCAACAGAGGAATGTATAAAGAAGATATGGTATATATATACATATATATATGTATACACATACACACAGTATGGAATATTACTCAGCCATAAAAACGAATGAAATGATGCCATTTGCAGCAATATAGATGGACCTAGAGATAAGTGAAGCAAGTCAGACAGAGAAAGACAAATATGTGATACTGCTTATATGTGGAATCTAAAAAAATGGTACAAATGAACTTATTTACAAAACAGAAACAGACTCACAGACTTTGAAAACAAACTTATGGTTACCAAAGGGGAAAGGTTGGGGGGGAGGGATAAATTAGGTTGTTGGGATTAACGTATACACAGTACTGTATATAAAACAGATAATCAACAAGGATCTACTGTGTAACACAGGGAACTCTACTCAGTACTCTGTAATAACCTATATGGGAAAAGAATCTGAAAAAGAACATATTTTTATATATATTATGTATGTTATATATAGTTATATATTATACATTATATTATATATAGTATATTATAATAGTTATATATATAATGTATATATGTATAAAAATGAATCACTTTGCTGTACATCTGAAACTAACACAACATTGTAAATTTTTTTAAAAAGAAGAACAAAACAGGAGGCATCACAGTCCCTAATTTCAAACTATACTATAAAGCTTCAATAATCAAAATAGTATGATACTGGCGCAAGAAACAGATATGTGGATTAATGGAACCAAATGGAGAGCCCATAAATGAGCCCATAGTTATAACAGCAATTTATCTATGAGAAAGGAGGCAAGAATATTCAATGAGGAAGAAGAAAGCCTCTTCAATAAATGGTGTTGGGAAAACTAGATAGCTACATGGCAGTGGATTAAAGAGTTAAATGTAAAACCTGAAACCATAAAACTCCTAGAAGAAAACCTAGGCCCTATGCTCTTTGACATCAGTCTTAGCAATATTTTTTTGGATATGTCTCCTCATGCAAGGAAAGCTAAAGCAAAAATAAACAAATGGGACTACATCAAATTAAAAACTCTGTGCACAGCATATAAAACTATCAACAAAACAAAAAGGCTGTCTACTGAATTGAGAAAGATATTTGCAAATGATATATCCAACGATGGGTTAATATCCAAAATATACAAAGAATTCATACAACTCCACATCAAAAAAACAAACAACCCAATTAAATAATGGGCATAGGCTCTGAATAAACATTTTTCTAAAGAAGACATACAGATGCTATCTTTTCACAGGCATGTGAAAAAATGTTCAACTTCTCAAATCATCTGGGAAATACAAATCAAAACCACAATGAGATATCACCTCACACCTTTCCGAATGGCTATTATCAAAAAGACAACATATAATAAATATTGGCAAGGATGTGGAGGAAAGGGAACCCTTTCTAAAAATTTAATTTAATTTTTATTTTATATTGGGGTATAGTTGATTTACAATGTTGTGTTAGTTTCAGGTGTACAGCAGAGTGGTTCAGTTATACATATACTTATCTCCATTCTTTTTCAGATCCTTTTCCCATATAGGTTATTACAGAATATTGAGTAGAGTTCCCTGTGCTATTCAATAGGTCCCTGTTGATTGTCAATTTTATATATAGTAGTGTGTATATTTTAATCCCAACCTCCTAGTTTATTCCTCCCCCACAACCCTTCCCTTTCCGCTTTGTTAACCATAAGTTTGTTTTCAAAGTCTGTGAGTCTGTTTGTCTGTTTCTGTTTTGTAAATCAGTTCATTTGTGTCATCCTATTTTTTGTTTTTGTTTTTGTTTTTTTTGGCCACACTGCACAGCTTGTGGGATCTTAGTTGCCTGACCAGGGATTGAACCTGAGCCCCAGCAGTGAAAGCACTGAGTCCTAACCATTGGACCACTAGGGAATTCCCATGTGTCATCTTTTTAAATTCCACATATAAGTGATATCATATGATATTTGTCTTTCTCTGACTCACTTCACTTACTATGATAATCTGTAGGTCCATCCATGTTGCTACAAATGGCATTATTTCATTCTTCTTTATGGCTGAGTAATATTTTGTTGCATATATGTACCACATCTGTATACATTCCTCTGTTGATGGACATTTAGGTTGCTTCCATGTCTTGGCTATTGTAAATAATGCTGCAGTGAACATTGGGTTGCCTGTATCTTTTTGAATTATGGTTTTCTCCGGATATATGCCCAGGAGTGGGGTTGCTGGATCATATGGTAGTTCTATTTTTAGTTTTTAAAGGAACCTCCGTACTGTTCTCCATAATGGTTGTACCAATTTACATTCCAACCAATAGTGTAGGAAGATTGGAGGAAAGGGAACCCTTGTTGGTGAGAATGTAAATTGGTACAGCCACTATGGAAAACAGTGTGGAGATTCCTCAAGAAAATAAAAATAGAACCACCATATGATCCAGCAATTCCATATCTAGGTATTTATCTGAAGAAAACAAAAACATTAATTTGAAAAGATATATGCACCCCTATGTTCATTGCAGCATTTTTTACAATAGCGAAGATATGGAAGCAACCCAAGCTTTCATCGACAGATGAGTGGATAAATAAGAAATGGTATATGTATGCAGCGGAATATTATTTGACCATAAAATAGGAATTAAACCTTGCCACTTGTGACAACGTGGGTGAACCTAGAAGGTATTATGCTAAGTGAAATAAGTCAGGCAGAGAAAGACAAATACTGTATGATTTCAGTTATATGTGGAATCTAAAAAATAAGTGATTGAATATAACAAACCAGAAACAGACTCACAGATATAGAGAACAAGCAGGTGGTTGCCAGAGGGAGGGGTATGGGGAGATGAGTGAAATAGGTGAGGGAAATTAAGAGGTACAAACTTCCAGTTATAAAATAAATAAGTCATGGGAACATAGTATATAGCATATGGAATATAGTCAATAATATTGGAATAACTTTGTATTGTGATAGATAGTAACTAGACTTATTGGAGTGATCATTTTGTAATATATAAAAATATCAACACTATGTTGTACAACTGAAACTAATATAATATTTTAAGTCAATTTTACTTCAATAAAAATGAAATACAATTAATTTCTGTATGTTTATTTTGTATCCTGTAGTCTTCAGCTCACTTATTAATTCTAGGAGTTTTGCTGTAGATTTCTTGTGATTTTCTACATGGACTATATGTCATCTGCAGTTAGGGTCAGTTTTATTTCTTCCTTTCTGATCTGTATGCCTTCTATTTCATTTTCTTGCCTTCCTACACTGGCTAGAACTTCCAGTAATATGTTGAAGAGCAGTGGTAAGGGCAGACATCCTAGCCCTGTTTCTGATTTTAAAAGAAAAACATACAGTCTTAAGCTATTAAGTACAATGTTAGTAGGAGGTTTTTTGTAGATGTTCTTTATCAAGTTGAAGAAATTCCCTTCTATTCCTAGTTTCCAGAGAGTTCTTTTAAAATATTTATTTATTTACTTACTTATTTGGCTGCGCTGGGTCTTAGTTGCAGCATGTGGGATCTTCATTGTGGTATGTGGGATCTTTAGTTGAGATAAGGGATCTTTTAGTTGTGGCATGTGAACACTTAGTTGCAGCATGTGGGATCTAGTTCCCTGATCAGGGATTGAATCCAGGCCCCCTGCATTGGGAGCACGGAGCCTTAGCCACTGGACCACCAGGGAAGTTCCCAGAGATTTTTTTTTTAATCATGAGCGATTGTCAAATTTTGTCAAATGTTTTTCTGCATCCACTGAGATGATTATATTATTTTTCTTCTTTAGCCTGTTTGTATGGTGGATTACATTGATTTTTCAAGTACTGAACCAGCCTTGCAACCGTAGAATAAACCCTACTTGGCCACGGTGTATAATTCGTTTTATATATTGCTGAATTCTATTGACTAATATTTTGTTAAGAGTTTGTACATCTATATTGATGAAGAATATCAGTCTGAAGTTTTTTTTGTTTGTTTTTTGGGTTTTTTTTTGCGGTACGCGGGCCTCTCACTGTTGTGGCCTCTCCCGCTGCAGAGCACAGGCTCCAGACACGCAGGCTCAGTGGCCATGGCTCACGGACCTAACCACTCCACGGCATGTGGGATCTTCCCAGACCGGGGCACGAACCCGTGTCCCCTGCATCGGCAGGCGGACTCTCAACCACTGCGCCACCAGGGAAGCCCTGAACTATTTTTATGTACTGTCTTTATCTGGCTTTTGCATCAGCATAATACTGGCTTTATAAAAATAGTTCAGAAATGTTCACTCCTATTTTATAAAAGGATTGTCTACACAATCCTTGATTGTGACAATTGATGTTAATTTTTTGTTAAACAGTTAGTAGAATTCTCCAGTGAAACCAGTTGAGCCAAGTTTTGTGTGTGTGTGTGTGTGTGTGTGTGTGTTTGTGTGTGTGAAGTTTTAAATTAAATTTCATTAAAATTTATAGGGCTAATCAAATTATCTACTTGATATTAGGTGTGTTCTGGTAGCTTGCATGTTTTGAGAAATTGGTCTATTTTGCGTAAGTTGTCAAATTTATGTGTGCAGAGTTGTTTTCAATATTCCCATACAGTTCTTTTGATATCTGCAGGTTTTGTGGTGATATCCTGTCTCATTCTTGATATTACCAATTTGTTTCTTCTGTCTCTTTTTCTTTGCAGTCTTGCTATAATATTGCCAATTTTATTGTTCTTTTCAAAGAACCGGGTTTTTGTTTCATTGATTTTTTTTCTCTGTTGTTTTTCTGTTTTCAATTTCATTGATTTCTGATTTTATCCTTATTATTTCTTTCCTTGGTTTGCTGAAGGTTTGGCTTTCTGCTCCTCTTCTTGTTAGATGATCAATTAAAGACTTTTCCTCTTTTCTAAATGTGAGCATTTTGTGCTATAAACTTCCCTCTCAGCAGTTATTTAGTTCCATCTCACAAATTTTAATATTCTGTATTTTTATTTTCATTTAGTTCCATTATTTCTTTCTTTTCCTTGAGACTTCCTCTTTGACCCATTAATTATATACAAGTGTTTTGCTATTTTCCAAGTACTCATGGACTTTTCTGTTATCTTTCTGTTAATTTCTTGTTTGATTCCATAGTGGCCTGAGAATATACTCTGTAGGATTTCAGTTCTTTTAAATGTATTGAAGTTTGTTTTATGGCCCAGGATATGATCTATCATGGCATATGTTCTGTGGGCATGTGAAAGGAACATGTATTGTACTCTTGTTGTATGTTCTGTAAGAGTTAATTAGATTCTGTTCATTGATGGTGTTGTTGAGTTCTGTATTCTTGCTGATTTTCTGTATAGTTGATCTACCCATTATTGAGAGGTGGGTTGAAGTCTCTAATTATAATTGTGGATTTGTCTATTTCTTATTTCATTTCTGTCAGTTGTTGCATAATATATTTTGTGGCTCTCTTATTTGGTGACACACATTTAGGATTGCTATGTCTTCCTGGTGGATTGACCCTTTTAGCATTTTGTAATGTCCCTCTGTCCCTGGCAGTTTTATTGCTCTGAAGTGTACTTAATGTGGTATTAATATAGCCTTTCCTTCTGCCTTTTGATTAATGTTCTCATGGTATATTATTTTCCATTCTTTTCCTTTCAACCTACCAATATCATTTATATTTGAAGTGAATGTCTTATAGACAGCATATGTTTGGGTCCTTTTTTAAAAATTATTTATTTATTTATTTTTGTCTGTGTTGGGTCTTCGTTTCTGTGTGAGGGCTTTCTCTAGTTGCGGCAAGCGGGGGCCACTCTTCATCGTGGTGTGTGGTCCTCTCACTATCGCGGCCTCTCTTGTTGCAGAGCACAAGCTCCAGACGCGCAGGCTCATTAGTTGTGGCTCACGGACCTAGTTGCTCCATGGCACGTGGGATCTTCCCAGACCAGGGCTCAGACCCGTGTCCCCTGCATTGGCAGGCAGATTCTCAACAACTGCACCACCAGGGAAGCCCTGGGTCATGTTTTTTTTAATCCAGTCTGTCAATCTCTGTATTTAATTGGTGTTGTTAGACCACTTACATTTAATGTAATTATTGACATGTTAGGACTTAAGTCTGTCATTTTATTTTTGCTTCTGTTCGTTTTCTCTGGTTTTCATATCTCTGTTTTCTTATTCTTCCCTTCTATGGACTACATGAACTTATTTTAGAATTCCATTTTTATTTATCTATATGTTTTTAGTATATCTGTTTGTATAGCTATTTCAGTATATTTACTAGGTATTACATTGTATATATATAACTTATTGCAGTTTACTGGTGTTGACATTTTACCAGTTCAAGTGAAGTGAACCTGACCTCTGTTGCATCTCTTTACCTTCCTCCATTAATAATTCTCTTAAATATTTTCTCTACAGACATTCAGAGCTGCATTAAACAGTATTATAGTTTTTGCTTACCATGAAGTGTAATTTAGAAGGAAACTCTATTGTATTTATCCATATTTTTGTTCTTTCCATTGTTTTTTCTTCCTTTCTGATATTCCAAGATTCCTTCTTTTATCATTTCTTTTCTGTGTAGAGAAGTACCTTTAGTCATTTTTTTAGGGTAGGTCTGCTTTTAAAAAAGTATCCTAGCTTTTCTTCATCTGGAATGTCTTTATTTCCCCTTTAATCCTGGAAGATATTTTTGTTTTATATAGAATGAGTTTGGAGGCGTTCCTTGCTCTTCAATTTTTTGGAATCATTTGAGAAGGATAGGTGTTAGCTCCCCTTTAAATTTTTGGTGCAATTCACTCTCAAGTTGTCTGGTCCTGGACTTCTGTTTGTTGGGAATTTTTTTTACTACTGATTCAACAGAAATTAATTGTATACAGGTTTGAAAGAATTTCTATCTAATGCCAGCAGGATTCTGTGTGTATGTAGACAAGATTATTCTAATATTTATATGGAAAAACAAAGGAACTAAAATAGCTAAAACATTTTTAAGAAGGAATAATAAATTGGCAGCAGTCACTCTACCTGATTACAAGACTTATTATGTCGCTACAGTAATAAGAATGTGTGGTACTGGCAGTGATATATAGACATATAGACAAATGGAACAGAATAGGGAACCCAGAAATAGCCTCACACAAGTACAGCCAACTGATTTTTGACAAAGGCGCAGAAGCACTTTGGTGGAAGAAAGGTTGTCTTTTTAACAAGTGGTACTGGATCAATTGGAAATCCATAGGTGAACAAGTACTACATATCTAGACTAGTATCTGAAATACTCTGAAATCAAGTATCTGAAAGAACTCAAAACTGAACAATATGTATACCTATAGCTGATTCACTTTGCTATACAGCAGAAACTAAGACAACATTGTAAAGCAATTATACTCCAATAAAGATGTTTAAAAAACCCACCATTTAACTAGTCTGATGACACTTATTTGTACAAAATAATTATGAACTTTTACTTAATGCTCATTTTAAAATAATCAATAAAGTCTTAGGAGCCTTAGATTATCTATATATGTATCTATATCTGTATTTATCTATTCTCCTTAATGTCATTTCAGATATAATATAAGCTTCCACTCAAGAATAATAAAGAGGAAATTCACTTAAAAAAAAACTGAACAGGGCTTCCCTGGTGGCACAGTGGTTGAGAGTCCGCCTGCTGATGCAGGGGACACGGGTTCGTGCCCCGGTCTGGGAGGATCCCACATGCCGCGGAGCAGCTGGGCCTGGAGCCATGAGCGCTGAGCCTGCGCGTCCAGAGCCTGTGCTCCGCAACAGGAGAGGCCACAACAGTGAGAGGCCCGTGTACCACACACAAAAAAAAAAAAACCTGAACAATATAAAAATAATCCAATTAGAAAATCAACAAAAGACATGAACAAACATTTCACTGAAGAAGATATACATATGGAATATAAAGACATGAAAAGATGTTCAACATCATTAGCCATTAGAAAAATGCAAATTAAAACCACAATGAAGTGTCACGACATACCTATCAGAATGGCTAAAATGGATAATGGTGATAATACAGCATGCTGGCTTGGATGTGGAAAAGCTGGATCACTCATAATTTGCTGGTGGGAATGTAACATGGTACTGCCACTCTGGAAAATAATTTGGCAGTTACTTAAAACTAAAAGTAGACTAAAAATAAGTGTGTAGCACTCACACTTTTGGGCATTTATCCCAGAGAATGAAGACTTATTTTCATGCAGGAACTTACACACAAATATTCATACCACCTTTATTCATAAAAGCCCCATACTGGATACAACCTAGATATCATGGAATATTACTCAGCAAAAAAGGAATGAGCTATTGATATATGCATCAACATGGATAGCCCTCAAGGGCATTATGCTGAATGAAAATGCCAATCTCAAAAGGTTGGATACTGATTCAATTTATGTAACATTCTCAAATTGACAAAATTGTACAGATAGAGAACAGATTGGTAGTTGCCAGGGATTAAGGATGGTGCTGGAGGGCATTGGGTGTGACCATAAAAGGGGTAGCACAGGGGAGAACTTTGTGGTGATGGAATAGTTCTGTATCTTGATTGTGGTGGTAGTTATATGAATCTACACATGACACAGAACTATACACATAGTTGTGCCAATGTCAGTTTCCTAGCTTTGATATTGTATTATAATCATTTTATTTTATTTTACTTTATTTTATTTCTTTTTTGGCCACACTGTGTGGCAGAATCTTAGTTCCCTGATCAGGGATCAAGCCCGTGCCACCTGCAGTGGAAGTGTGGAGTCTCAACCACTGTACTGCCAGGGAAGTCCTTATAATCATTTTATATATAACCATTGTGGGAAACTAGATAAAGGGTACACAGGACTTCTGTCTACTATCTTCACAACTCCCTGTGAATCTATAATTATTTGAAACTAAAAGGTTTTTTTAAAAGATCATTCTAGTGGTTGTAGAGTATGGGTGTGAGGGGGACTGGACAGGATGAAAGCAGGGACAACAGTCTGGAGACTCTTGCAAGGTGAAAGATGATGAGATCTGAACCTCAACAATATTTCTTGTGGTGAAGAAAAGGGACAGATAAAAGGGATGATAAGACAGTAGAATCAGCAGGACCTTTGAAATAACCAGCTGTAGGAGGTGAAGGACAGCAAGGAGTCTGGGATGACTTCCAGGTTCCTAGCTTTGGTACCTAAGTAGATACTAGAAGACTTAAGTAAAAGAACACATAGCTTGGGAGCCTGAGGTACACTAGAAGTAGACAGAAGCCATGTTTTCCTTGTCTGTTACACCTTCATAAATCTAAAAGATGTTGTTTTCTTGAGAATTTTGTAGTATTCTTTTAAGTCTTTTGGGGTATCCTATAGTCTGTTATAAAGCCAGGTATTCATGTGATTCTACCTTGGACTTCTTTCCTTGCCTAGCCTGGTACATCTACTTAAGAAATGAGTTTCAAAATACAGGACAAAGTCCCTTATCCTTAGTTTCTCTTTCACGGTTTCAAATACCCAAGGTCAACCGTGATTCAAAAATATTAAATGAAAAATTCCAGAAGTAAACAATTCATGAGTTTTCTTTTCTGTTTTTTTTAACATTTTTATTGGAGTATAATTACTTTACACTGGTGTGTTAGCTTCTGCTGTATAACAATGTGAATCAGTTATACATATACATACATCCCCACATCTCCTCCCTCTTGTGTCTCGCTCCCACCCTCCCTATCCCACCCCTCTAGGTGGACACAAAGCACCAAGCAGATCTACCTGTGCTATGTGGCTGCTTCCCACTAGCTAGCTATTTTACATTTGGTAGTGTATATATGTCCATACCACTTTCTCACTTCGTCCCAGCTTACCCTTCCGCCTGCCCGTGTCCTCAAGTCCATTCTCTATGTCTGTGTCTTTATTCCTGTCCTGCCCCTAGGTTCTTCAGAACCTTTTAATTTTTTATTTTAGATTCCATACATATGTGTTAGCATATGGTATTTGTTTTTCTCTTTCTGACTTACTTCACTCTGTATGACACTCTCGAGGTCTATCCACCTCACTACAAATAACTCAGTTTCGTTTCCTTTTATGGCTGAGTAATATTCCATTGTATATATGTGACACATCTTCTTTATCCATTCAACTGTTGATGGACACTTACGCTGCTTCCATGTCCTGGCTATTGTAAATAGAGCTGCAATAAACATTGTGGTACATGATTCTTTTTGAATTATGTTTTTCTCAGGGTATATGCCCAGGAGTGGGCTAGCTGGGTCGTATGGTAGTTCTATTTTTAGTTTTTTAAGGGACCTCCATACTGTTCTCCATAGTGGCTGTATCAATTTACATTCCCCCCAACAGTGCAAGAGGGTTCCCTTTTCTCCACACACTCTCCAGCATTTATTGTTTGTAGATTTTTTTCATGATGCCCATTGTGACCATTGTGAGGTGATACCTCATTGTAGTTTTGATTTGCATTTCTCTAATGATTAGTCATGTCTAGCATCCTTTCATGTGTTTGTTGGCAATCTGTATCTCTTCTTTGGAGAAATGTCTATTTAGGTCTTCTGCCCATTTTTGGATTGGGTTGTTTGCTTTTTGGATATTGAGCTGCATGAGTTGCTTGTATATTTTGTAGAGTAATCCTTTGTCAGTTGCTTTGTTTGCAAATATTTTTTCCCATTCTGAGGGATATCTTTCGTCTTGTTTATGTTTTTCTTTGTTGTGCAAAAGCTTTTAAGTTTCCTTAGATCCCATTTCTTTCTTTTGTTATTATTTCCATTTCTCTAGGAGGTTGGTCAAAAAGGATCTTGCTGTGATTTATGTCATAGAGTGTGCTGCCTATGTTTTCCTCAAAGAGTTTGATAGTGCCTGGTCTTACATTTAGGTCTCTAATCCATTTTGAGTTTATTTTTCTGTATGGTGTTAGGGAATATTCTAATTTCGTTCTTTTCCATGTAGCTGTCCAGTTTTCCCAGGACCACTTATTGAAGAGGCTGTCTTTTCTCCATTGTATATTCTTGCCTCCTTTATCAAAGATAATGTGACCATATGTGCATGGGTTTATCTCTGTGCTTTCTATCCTGTTCCATTGATCTATATTTCAGTTTTTGTGCTAGTACCATACTGTCTTGATTACTGTAGCTTTGTAATATAGTCTGAAGTCCAGGAGCCTGCTTCCTCCAGCTCCGTTTTTCTTTCCCAAGATTGCTTTGGCTATTCGGGGTCTTTTGTGTTTCCATACAAATTCTGAAATTTTTTGTTCTAGTTCTGTGAAAAATGGCAGTGGTAGTTTGGTAGGGATTGCATTGAATCTGTAGATTGCTTTGGGTAGTATAGTCATTTTCTCAATGTTAATTCTTCCAATCCAAGAACATGGTATATCTCTCCATCTATTTGTATCATCTTTAATTTCTTTCATCAGTATCTTATAATTTTCTGCATACAGGTCTTTTGTCTCCTTAGGTAGGTTAATTCCTAGATATTTTATTCTTTTAGTTGCAGTGGTAAATGGGAGTGTTTTCTTAATTTCACTTTCAGATTTTTCATCATTAGTGTATAGGAATGCAAGGGATTTCTGTGCATTAATTTTGTATCCTGCTATTTTACCAAATTCATTGATTAGCTCTAGTAGTTTTCTGGTAGCATCTTTAGGATTCTCTATGTATAGTATCATGTCGTCTGCAAACAGTGGCAGTTTTACTTCTTCCTTTCGATTTGGATTCCTTTTATTTCTTTTTCTTCTCTGATGGCTGTGGCTAAAACTTCCAAAACTATGTTGAATAATAGTGGTGTGAGTGGGCAACCTTGCCTTGTTCCTGATCTTATAGGACATGGTTTCAGTTTTTTGCCATTGAGAATGATGTTGGCTTTGTGTTTGTCATATATGGCCTTTATTATTTTGAGCTAAGTTCCCTCTATGCCTACTTTCTGGAGGGTTTTTATCATAAATGGGTGTTGAATTCTGTCAAAAGCTTTTACTGCATCTACTGAGATGATCATATGGTTTTTCTCTCTCAGTTTCTTAATATGGTTTATCAAATTGATTGATTTGCATATACTGAAGAATCCTTGCATTCCTGGGGTAAACCCCACTTGATTTTGTTGTATGATCATTTCAGTGTGCTGTTGGATTCTGTTTGCTAGTATTTTGATGAGGATTCTTGCATCTGTGTTCATCAGTGATATTGGCCTGTAGTTTTCTTTCTTTGTGGCATCTTTGTCTGGTTTTGGTATCAGGTTGATGGTGGCATCGTAGGATGAGTTTGGGAGTGTTCCTCCCTCTGCTATATCTTGGAAGAGTTTGAGAAGGAGGGGTGTTAGCTCCTCTCTAAATGTTTGATAGAATTCGCCTGTGAAGCCATCTGGTCCTGGGCTTTTCTTTGTTGGAAGATTGTAAATCACAGTTTCCATTTCAGTGCTTGTGATTGGTCTGTTTCTATTTTCTATTTCTTCCTAGTTCAGTCTAGGAAGGTTGTGCTTTTCTAATAATTTGTCCATTTCTTGAGGTTCTTCATTTTATTGGCATGTAGTTGCTTGTAGTGATCTCTCTTGATCCTTTGTATTTCTGCAGTGTCAGTTGTTACTTCCCCTTTTTCCTTTCTAATTCTATTGATTTGAGTCTTCTCCCCTTTTTTCTTGTTGAGTCTGGCTAATGGTTTATAAACTTTCTATATCTTCTCAAAGAACCAGCTTTTAGTTTTATTGATCTTTGCTATCGTTTCCTTCATTTCTTTTTCATTTATTTCTTATCTGATCTTTATGATTTGTTTGCTTCTACTACCTTTTGAGGGTTTTTCATTCTTCTTTCTTTAATTGCTTTAAGTTTAAGGTTAGGTTGTTTATTTACGATGTTCCTTGTTTCTTGAGGTAAGATTTTATTGCTATAAACTTCCCTCTTAGAACTGCTTTTGCTGCATCCCATGGGTTTTCGGAGGTCGTGTTTTCATTGTTATTTGTTTCTGCGTATTTTTTGATTTCCTCTTTGATTTCTTCAGTGATCTCTTGGTTATTTAGTAGTGTATTGTTTAGCGTTCATGTGTTTTTATTTTTTACAGATTTTTTCCTGTAAGTGATATCTAGTCTCATAGCGTTGTGGTCAGAAAATATACTTGATATGATTTCAATATTCTTAAATTTACCAAAGCTTGATTTGTGACCCAAGGTATGACCTATCCTGGAGAATGTTCCATGAGCACTTGAGAAGAAAGTCTACTCTGTTGTTTTTGGATGGAATGTCCTATAAATATCAAGTGAGTCCATCTTGTTTAATGTATCATTTAAAGCTTGTGTTTCCTTATTTATTTTCATTTTGGATCATCAGTCCATTGGTGAAAGTGGGGTGATAACGTCCTCTACTATGATTGTGTTACTGTCAATTTCCCCTTTATGGCTGTTAGCATTTGCCTTATGTATTGAGGTGCTCCTATGTTCGGTGAATAAATATTTACAATTATTGTATCTTCTTCTTGGATAGATCCCTTGATTATTAATGTAGCGTCCTTCTTTGTCTCTTGTAATAGTCTTTATTTTAAAGTCTATTTTGTCTGATATGACAATTGCTACTCTAGTTTTCTTTTGATTTCCATTTGCATGGAATATCTTCTTCCATCCCCTCACTTTCAGTCTGTATATGTCCCTAGGCCTGAAGTGGGTCTCTTGTAGACAGCATATATATGGGTCTTGTTTTTGTATCCATTCAGCAAGTCTTTGTCTTTTGGTTGCAGCATTTAATCCATTTAAATTTAAGATAGTTATCGATATGTATGTTCCTATTCCCATTTTCTTAATTGTTTTGGGTTTGTTATTGTAAGTCTTTTCCTTCTGTTGTGTTTCCTGCCTAGGGAAGTTCCTTTAGCATTTGTTGGAGAGCTGGTTTTGTGGTGCTGAATTCTCTTAGCTTTTGCTTATCTGTAAAGATTTTAATTTCTCCGTTGAATCCGAATGAGATCCTTGCTAGTTAGAGTAATCTTGCTTGTAGGTTTTTCCCTTTCATCCCTTTAAATATGTCCTGCCACCACTCCCTTCTGTCTTGCAGCGTCTCTGCTGAAAGATCAGCTGTTAACCTTATGGGGATTCCATTTTATGTTATTTGTTGTTTTTCCCATGCTACTTTTAATATTTTTTGTTTATATTTAATTTTTGATAGTTTGATTAATATGTTTCTTGGTGTGTTTCTCTTTGGATGTATCCTGTATGGGACTCTCTGCACTTCCTGGACTTGATTGACTATTTCCTTTCCTATATTAGGGAAGTTTTCAACTATAATCTCTTCAAATATTTTCTCAGTCCCTTTGTCTCTTCTTATGGGACCCCTATAATTCAAATGTTGGTGCGTTTAATGTTGTCCCAGAAGTCTCTGAGACTGTCCTCAATTCTTTTCATTCTTTTTTTTTTTTTATTCTGCTCTGCTGTAGTTATTTCCGCTATTTAATCTTCCAGGTCACTTACCGTTTCCTCTGCCTCAGTTATTCTGCTATTGGTTCCTTCTAGGGAATTTTTTATTACATTTATTGTGTTGTTCATCATGGTTTGTTTGCTCTTTAGTTCTCCTAGTTCCTTGTTAAACGTTTCTTCTATTTTCTCCATTCTATTTCCGAGATTTTGGATCATCTTTACTATCATTACTCTGAATTCTTTTTCAGGTAGATTGCCTGTTTCTGCTTCATTTGTTTGGTCTGGTGGGTTTTTACCTTGCTCCTTCATCTGCTGTGTGTTTCTCTGTCTTCTCGTTTTGCTTAACTTACCGTGTTTGGGGTCTACTTTTCGCAGCCTGCAGGTTCATACTTCCCGTTTTTTTTGGTGTCTGCCTCCAGTGGCTAAGGTTGGTTCAGTGGGTTGTGTAGGCTTCCTGGTGGAGGGGACTGGTGCCTATGTTATGGTCGCTGAAGCTGGATCTTGTCTTTCTGGTGGGCAGGACCACATCCGGTGGTGTGTTTTGGGTTGTCTGTGAACTTATTATGATTTTAGGCAGCCTCTGTGCTAATGGGTGGGTTTGTGTTCCTGCCTTGCTAGTTGTTTGGCATGGGGTGTCCAGTACTGTAGCTTACTGGTCGTTGAGTGGAGCTGGGTCTTAGCATTGAGATGGCGATCTCTGGCAGAGCTTTTGCTGTTTGATATTACATGGAGCTTGGCGGTCTCTGGTGAACCAATGTCCTGCACTCGGCTCTCCCACCTCAGAGGCTCAGGCCTGCCACCTGGGCAGAGCACCAAGAACCTGTCAGCCACACAGCTCAGAAGAATAGGGAGAAAAAGGAAAGCAAGAAAGACCGAAAAATAAATAAATAAAATAATGTTATTAAAATAGAAAAAATTATTAAAAATAAAAATATAATAAAAAAAGAAAGAAGAGATCGACCAAACCCAGAAATAAATCCTCCAATGCTAACAAGTGCTAAAAAACTATACTAAAAAAAACAAAGCAAAAACAAAAAACGGACAGTCAGAAAGCTAGGATAAATGGCAAAAGCAAAGCTATACAGACAAAATCACACAAAGCAGCATACACATACACACTCACAAAAAGAGAAAAAGTAAAATAAATAAATCTATCTATTGATCTATCTATCTATCTATCTATATATATATGTATACATAAAAAATAAAAAAGGAAGGGTGCAACCAAATCAATAAACAAATACACCAGTGATAATAAACTCCAAATACTAAACTAGGATAAATATAGAACCAGAAGCAAATTACATGCAGAAAGGAAATCCCAAGTTTACAGTTGCTCCCAAAGTCTAATGCCTCAATTTTGGGATGTTTTGCTGTCTATTCTGGTATTCCACAGATGCAGGGTATATCAAGCTTATTGTGGAGGTTTAATCCACTGCTCCTGAGGCTGCTGGGAGAAATTTCCCTTTCTCTTCTTTGTTCACACAGCTCCTCGGGTTCAGCTTTGGATTTGGCCCTGCCTCTGCGTGTAAGTCACCTGAGGTGTCTTTTGGGAAGTCTGAGGTCTTCTGCCAGTGTTCAGTAGGTGTTCTGTATGAGTTGTTCCACATATAGATGTAGTTGTAATGTATTTGTGGGGAGGAAGGTGATCTCCACATCTTACTCCTCTGCTATCTTGAAAGCGCCCCCTGGGCTCCAAAGGATCATCTCCGAGCCTCTGAAAAGCCGAAAAGCCTCAAAGCCACTTCTGCGACCTCTGTGATGTTTCTACCAGGGGGCAGGCAGCGTTTAGGGCCCTCCATTGAGGACCCAACTTGGAAAGAAAGTCACTGACCCTGGTTTAGATTTCACTGTGTCTGTTTGCTGTCTTACATTCGGGGCCTTTCCTGACATCTAATTTTCCTTCTTCTCTTTCTATGTCGTGGTATAGCACATGGAGCTATATTCGATATATTGCAATAACCTATAATGGAAAAGTATCTCAGTCCTCCTGGCTGGAATATCCATCCATCCATGTCGTCAAATATTCATTCAGACGAGGGCCATGCCCAGGGGATGGTGGAGCAACAAGACAGGAACTGGAGTCTCCAGCAACTCGGAACCCTTACTGATCTTAGAATGCTCACCTCCAGTCATGGGCACAGTCTCCCCCTGCTTGTACCAGGCTTGGTCTTTGTGACCACTGGGATACTGCAAAAGGGACGTCAGGGTATAGTGGAGACTTCCATTTTAATCTTGTGTTCTTTATCTCGGACTATAATAGGGGCAGGGTGGGCACACAGCCAATTCATAAATTTTAAATTGCACACTGTTTTGAGTAGTGTGATGAAATCTCGCATAGTCCTGCTCCCTCCCACCCAGGACGTGAAGCATTCCTCTGTTCAGCGTATGCTGCCTGTTAGTCACTTAGTAGCTGTCTGGGTTATCAAATCAACTGTCCCAGTATCTCAGTGCTTGTGTTCAATTAACCCTTATTTTACTTAATAATGGCCCTGGAGTGCAAGAGTACTGATGCTGACAATTCAAATATGCCAAAAGGAAGCTGTAAAGTGCTTCCTTTAAGTGAAAAGGTGAACGTTCTCAACTTAATAAGGGAAGAAAAAAGATCATATGCTGACGTTGCTAAGATCTATAGTAAGAACAAAAAGATCTATGGTAAGAAAGAGTCTTCTGTCTGTGAAAATGTGAAGAAGGAAAAAGAACTTTGTGCTAGTTTTGCTGTCGCATCTCGAACTGCAAAAGTTATGGACACAGTACACGATAAGTGCTTAGTTAAGATGGAAATGGCATTAAATTTGTACAATAAGATATTTGGAGAGAGAGAGACCACTTTAACATAACTTTTATTACAGTATATTGTTATAACTGTTCTATTTTATTATTATTGTTGTTAATCTCTTACATACCTTTATCATAGGTACGTAGGTATAGGAAAAAAACATAGTATATGCAGGATTCGGTACTGTCCATGGTTTTAGGCATCCACTGGGGGTCTTGGAACTTATTCCCTGCAAATAAGTGGGGGACTGCTGTGTGACTGTAGAGCTGTGTGACCATTGAGCTTTGATTCCTTTTTTCACCTGCAAAATGAGCATTGTGTTTTGTGATAATATAGTCATAATGCTTCTCTCTCAGGTTTGTTCTGAAGAGTAAGTAAGATTTACATTTATATGTAAAATACTTAATACATACCAAGCATCTAATAAATGCTTACTACTCCTGCTGTTACTACTGCTAACAATAAAAATTATAGTGACAGAAAATACAGAGATGTTGAAATGTGATGGTTTCTGTCAATTGTGACCAGCTTCAGAAATGCTCAGAGTCTCTATAGCCAGTTTTTCCTGAATTTCTGTTTTCTAGTTCCTTCAGTGATCCTTAAAGAGTGGTCTGCCTATAAAGGGAAGTCACCTCAAACCCCTGAGCTGGTGTCTGCCCTGACATTTCGGGAATGGACTTGCCCAAACCTCAAGAAGCTCTGGCTAGGCAAAGCAGTTGAGGACAAGAACAGAAGGATGCGTGCCTTCCTGGCCTGTATGAAGTCAGACACACCCAGTATGCTCAATCCGGCTAACATCCCCACCCATCTGTTGCTCATGTGCTGTGTACTCCGGTAAGCCATGTGACCAGGAAGTGGTCAGTTCATTTCTATTTTACTTTTTATGACATTTCCTTTAAGCACATGGTTTTTATGGTATTTTGAGGTGGGGACGTTTTATGTTTACTTTAGACTTCAGAAACATTGGAAATCAATTGCTATGATATATATATATATATATATATATATATATATATATATATATATATCCATGCACAATCTATAGTGATGTTTATATGTGTAGATTTTTTCCTTTTTTAACATGAAAGATACTGTGTTGTACATATCATTCTATTTCTTACTTTTTCAGTCAGTGTTATTTTGTAGATCTTTCCGTATCCTTATATGGTTCGTTCCTGATGACTGCTGAACTATATTCCAACAATTACTTATATCATAGTACTTTATTTGTTGTTTGGTAGTTGTTTCCAGTTCTGAGATATTGCACAGTGCTACAGGGAATATCTTCATAGATGTCTCTGTATCTTTGTGTTCCTGTGTCAGTTTATCTGAAGTATGTATTTAGGAGTTCAAGTCCTGGATCCTGTAAATATGCATATAGATTTTTCACCAAATATGGCCAAATTGCTCTAGATTATATTTGTTCTAAATTTATAGTCGTATGAAGAATGCATAAGGGTTTCTATTTCTTCATATTATTGCCAGGGCTGATATCTTATAGCTTCTTAATTTTTGCTAATCCAGTGGGTTTCAAGTAGTATCTTTTATTTACATTTATTTGACTACAGATGAGGTTGATCTTCTTTTTTATATATATTAGCCATTTGTTCTCACATTCTCTGAAGTGCCTATTTATTTATCTTGAAAATTTTCTTTTAGGTTACTTGTCTTTTTTCTTTCTGATTACAGAAGTTTCTTGTGAGATTGGGATTGACATATATACACTACTATGTGTAAAATAGATAACTAATGAGAACCTGCTGTATAGCACAGGGAACTCTACTCAGTGCTCTGTGGTGACCTAAATGGGAAGAAAATCCAAAAAATAGGGGATACATGTATACATATAGCTGATTCACTTTGCTGTACAGCAGAAACTAACACAACATTGTAAAACAACTATACCCCAATTAAAAAAAGGAAAAAAAAGAACAATACCCAAGAAGTGACAATGGTGACAGCAATTGGCTATCTTTATGCAAATGTAAATTTGGTTCAACTTTCTTTAGGGCAATTTAGCAATCTGTATATAAATGACAATATAGCAAGACTCTATGTTAAACCTTAAATATATAATATACCCTAAAAAAATAGACATACAAATAAAGCAAATATCTTTTCTATATCTGTGTGTGTATGTGTCAAATATCTTTTCCAGTCAGCCACAATTTTTTAGAAATTTATGTACAATATCCTTTTTAGAACAAAAGTATTTCATTCTCACTGACCTTTCATTATTATGATTTCATACATACAGAAAAGTGGGACTTCCCTGGCGATCCAGTGGTTAAGACTCCACACTTCCACCGCAGGGGGCGTGGGTTCCATCCCTGGTCAGGGAACTAAGATCCCGCATGCCACACCACGTGGCGTGGCCAAAAAAAAAAAAAACATACAGAAAAGTTGGAAGGATAGGATGGCAAACACTCATATGACCACCACTTAGATTCTGTAATTAACAGCTTTATACCATATAACCATATAAACACTCATATGACCACCACTTAGATTCTATAATTAACAGCTTTATACCATATAACCATATAACTATCCCTCTCTCCATCTCGAGCCATCCATTTATCCATCCTTTTTGATGCATTTCCAAGTAATTTGCAGATATCAGTACACTTTACCCCTAACCAATAAGTATTTAAGTTGATTTTGTCAAACCCATCAATCTGTACATTTATGGTGTGTGCTTTGGGAATCTTTTTTAATAAATTCTTCCTTACCCCTGGGTCATAAAGATGTGTCTACTTTTTCTGTAACTATAATGTAACTGTTTACATTATATAGTTTTATAATGTTGCCTTCCATGTAAGGTCTTTAATATAGTGGGTATTTATTCTGTATATGCTGTATAAAAGGATCTAATTTTATTTTCTCTACATAATAAGCCAGTTTTCCCAGCCCCATTTATTAAATGACCTGTTCTCTCCCCATTGATTTGTGTTACCACGATTACTAGGTACCAAGTTCCTGTATATACTTGAGTCCATTCCTGGATTCTATTTTGTTCCATTGCCTACTTGCTCCATTGCCAGTATCACATTCTTTCAATTATTAAGGGTTTGTAATTTGCCTTAATATCAGGTCAGGTAGATCTCCACTCTGCTTTTCTTGTTGCAGAATTGTACTAACTATTCTTGAACCACATAAATCTTTTATTTTTTAATATCTTTATTGGAGTATAATTGCTTTACAATGTTGTTAGTTTCTGCTGTACAACAAAGTGAATCAGCTATACATATACATATATCCCCATATGCCCTCCCTCTTGCGTCTCCCTCCCACCTTCCCTATCCCACCCCTCTAGGTCATCACAGAACATGGAGCTGAACTCCCTGTGCTATGCAGCAGCTTCCCACTAGCCATCCATTTTACATTTGGTAGTGTATATATGTCCATGCTACTTAACTTCATCCCAGCTTCCCCTTCCCCCGCTGTATCCTCAAGTCCGTTCTCTACATCTGCGTCTTTATTCCTGCCCTTCCACTAGGTTCATCAGTACCACTTTTTTACTTTCCATATATATGTGTTAGCATATGGTATTGGTTTTTATCTTTCTGACTTCACTCTGTACGACAGACTCTAGGTCCATCCAACTCACTACAAATAACCCAATTTTGTTCCTTTCTCTGGCTGAGTAATATTCCATTGTATATATGTGCCACATCTTCTTTATCCATTCATCTGTCGATGGACACTTAGGTTGCTTCTATGTCCGGACTATTGTAAATAGTGCTGCAATGAACATAGGGGTATGTGACTCTTTTTTTTTTTTAATCACACCACCATCCCCACCCCCCCACGCTTTCTCCCCTTGATGTCCATACGTTTGTTCTCTACATCTGGGTCTCAACTTCTGCCCTGCAAACCGGTTAATCTGACCATTTTTCTAGGTTCCACATACATGCATTAATATACGATCTTTGACTCTTTTTGAATTATGGTTTTCTCAGAGTATATGCCTAGTAGTGGGATTGCTGGGTCATATGGTAGCTCTATTTTTAGTTTTTTAAGGAACATCCATCTGTTCTCCATAGTGACTGTATCAATTTACATTCCTACCAACAGTGCAGGAGAGTTCCCTTTTCTCCACACCCTCTCCAGCATTTATTGTTTCTAGATTTTTTTTTTTTATTAGTTTCTGCTTTATAACAAAGTGAATCAGTCATACATACACATCTGTTCCCACATCCCTTCCCTATTGCGTCTCCCTCCCTCCCACCCTCCCTATCCCACCCCTCCAGGCGGTCACAAAGCACCGAGCTGATCTCCCTGTGCTCTGCGGCTGCTTCCCACTATCTATCTACCTTACGTTTGGTAGTGTATATATGTCCATGCCTCTCTTTCGCTTTGTCACAGCTTACCCTTCACCCTCCCCATATCCTCAAGTCCGTTCTCAAGTAGGTCTGTGTCTTTATTCCCGTTTTACCCCTAGGTTCTTCATGACATTTTTTTTTTTAATTCCATATATATGTGTTAGCATACGGTATTTGTCTTTCTCTTTCTGACTTACTTCACTCTGTATGACAGACTCTAGGTCTATCCACCTCATTACAAATAGCTCAGTTTCGTTCCTTTTTATGGCTGAGTAATATTCCATTGTATATATGTGCCACATCTTCTTTATCCATTCATCCGATGATGGACACTTAGGTTGTTTCCAGCTCCGGGCTATTGTGAATAGAGCTGCAATGAACATTTTGGTACATGTCTCTTTTTGAATTATGGTTTTCTCAGGGTATATGCCTAGTAGTGGTATTGCTGGGTCATATGGTAGTTCTATTTGTAGTTTTTTAAGGAACCTCCATACTGTTCTCCATAGTGGCTGTACCAATTCACATTCCCACCAGCAGTGCAAGAGTGTTCCCTTTTCTCCACACCCTCTCCAGCATTTATTGTTTCTAGATTTTTTGATGATGGCCATTGTGACTAGTGTGAGGTGATACCTCATTGTGGTTTTGATTTGCATTTCTCTAATGATTGATGATGTTGAGCCTGTTCTCATGTGTTTGTTGGCAATCTGTATATCTTCTTTGGAGAAATGTCTATTTAGGTCTTCTGCCCATTTTTGGATTCGGTTTTTCTTTGTTTTTGTTTTTGTTTTTTTTTTGATATTGAGCTGCATGAGCTGCTTGTATATTTTGGAGATTAATACTTTGTCAGTTGCTTTGTTTACAGATATTTTCTCCCATTCTGAGGGTTGTCTTTCCATCTTGTTTATGGTTTCCTTTGCTGTGCAAATGCTTTTAAGTTTCACTAGGTCCCACTTGTTTATTTTTAATTTTATTTCCACTTAGGTGGGCCAAAAAGGATCTTGCTTTGATTTATGTCATAGGTGTACTGCTTGTGTTTTCCTCTAAGAATTTTATATTGTCTGGCATTACATTTAGGTCTTCAATCCATTTTGAGTTTATTTTTGTGTATGGTGTTAGGGAGTGTTCTTTTTTTCACATTCATATTCTTTCTAGGAAGTGTCCAAATATCATTCTTTTATATGTAGCTGTCCAGTTTTCCCAGCACCATTTATTGAAGAGACTATCTTTTCCCCATTGTGTATTCTTGCCTCCTTTGTCAAAGATAAGGTGACCATATGTGAGTGGGTGTATCTGTGGGCTTTCTATCCTATTCCATTGATCTGTATTTCTATTTCTGTGCCAGTACCATACTGCCTTGATTACAGTAGCTTTGTAGTATAGTCTAAAGTCAGGGGGCCTGATTCCTCTAGCTCCATTGTTCTTTCTCAAGATTGCTTTGGCTATTTGGGGTCTTTCTGTGCATTAATTTTGTATTCTGCCACTTTACCAAATTCATTGATTACCTCTAGTATTTTCCTGGTGGCATCTTTAGGATTTGCTGTGTATACTATCATGTCATCTGCAAATAGTGACAGTTTTATTTCTTATTTTCCAATTTGGATTCCTTTTATTTGTTTTTCTCCTCTGATTGCCATGGCTGGGACTTCCAAAACTATGTTGAGTAATAGTGGCAAGAGTGGACACCCTTGTCTTTTTCCTGATCTTAGAGGAAATGCTTTCAGTTTTTTCACCTTTGAGAATGATGTTGGCTGTGGGTTTGTCATATATTGCTTTTATTATGTTGAGGCAGTTTACCTCTATGCGCACTTTCTGGAGAGTTTTCATCATAAATGGATGTTGAATTTTGTCAAAAGATTTTTCCTCATCTATTGAGATGATCATATGTTTTTTCTCCCTCAATTTGTTAATATGGTGTATCACATTAATTGATTTGCATATATTGAAGAATCCTTGCATTTCTGGGATAATCACCACTTGATCATGGTGTATGATCCTTTTAATGTGCTATTGGATTCTGTTTGCTAGTAGTTTGTTGACGATTTTTACATGTATGTTCATCAGTGATATTGGCCTGTAATCTTTTTTGTGACATCTTTGTCTGGTTTTGGTATCAGTGTGATGGTGGCCTTGTAGAATGAGTTTGGGAGTGTTCTTCCCTCTGCTATATTTTGAAAGAGTTTGAGAAAGATGGTGTTAGCTCTTCTCTAAATGTTTGATAGAATTTGCCTTTGAAGCGATCTGGCCCTGGGCTTTTGTTTGTTGGAAAACTTTTTTTTTAATGTCTTACTAAACTTTTATGGGGATTTACTTTTTTTAAACATCTTTATTGGAGTATAATTGTTCTGCAATGGTGTGTTAGTTTCTGATTTATAACAAAGTGAATCGGCTATACATATACATATATCCCCATATCTCCTCCCTCTTGCGTCTCCTTCCCACCCTCCCTATCGCATCTGTCTAGGTGGTCAGAAAGCACCGAGCTGATCTCCTGTGCTATGTAGCTGCTTGCTGGAAGACTTTTAATCACACTTACAATTTCAGTGCTTGTAATTGGTCTGTTTATATTTTCTATTTCTTTCCAGTTCAATCTTGGAAGGTTGTACTTTTCTAAGAATTTTTCCATTTCTTCCAGGTTGTCCATTTTATTGGCATTTAGTTCCTTGTAGTAGTCTCTCATGATCCTTTGTATTTCTGTGGTGTCAGTTGTTACTTTTCCATTTTCATTTCTAATTCTGTTGATTTGAGTCTTCTCCCTTTTTTTCCTGATGAGTCTGGCTATTGGTTTATCAATTTTATTTATCTTCTGAAAGAACCAGCTTTTAGTTTTATTGATGTTTGCTCTTGTTTCCTTCCTTTCTTTTTCTTTTATTTCTGATCTGATCTTTATGATTTCTTCTGCTAACTTTGGGCTTTTTGTTTGTTTGTTTGTTTGTTTGCTGTTGTTCATCTTTCTCTAATTGCTTTAGGTTTAAGGTTAGTTTGTTTATTTGAGATGTTTCTTGTTTCTTCAGGTAGGATTGTATTGCTATAAACTTCCCTCTTAGAACTGCTTTTGCTGCATCCCATGGATTTTGTGTCGTCATGTTTTCATTGTCATTTGTTTCTAGGTATTTTTTGATTTTCTCTTTGATTTCTTCAGTGATCTCTTGGTTGTTTAGCAGTGTCTTCTTTAGACTCCATGTGTTTGTATTTTTTACAGTTTTTTTTTCCTGAAATTGATATCTAGTCTCATAGCATTGTGGTCTGAAAAGGTGCTTGATACAATTTCAGTTTCTTAAATTTACTGTGGCTTGATTAGTGACCCAAGGTGTCATATATCCTGGGGAATGTTCTGTGTGCACATGAGAAGAAAGTGTATTGTGTTGTTTTTGGATGGAATGTCCTATAAATATCAATTAAGTCCATCTGGTCTAATGTGTCATTTAAAGCTTGTATTTCCTTATTTATTTTCTGTTTGGATCATCTGTCCATTGGTGTAAGCAGGGTGTTAAAGTCGCCTACTATTATTGTGTTACTGTCGATTTCCCCTTTTATGGCTGTTAGCATTTGCCTTATGTATTGAGGTTGTCCTATGTTGGGTGAATAGATATTTACAATTGTTATAGCTTCTTCTTGGATTGATCCTTTGATTATTATGTAATGTCCTTTCTTGTCTCCTGTAACATTCTCTATTTTAAAGTGTATTTTGTCTGATATGAGTGTTGGTACTCCATCTTTCATTTGATTTCCAGTTGCATGGAATATCTTTTTCCATCCCCTCACTTTGAGTCTGTATATGTCCCTAAGTCTGAAGTGGGTCTCTTGTAAACAACATATGTAGGGTCTTGTTTTGTATCCATTCAGCCAGTCTATGTCTTTTGGTTTCAGCATTTAATTCATTTACATTTAAGGTAATTATTGATATGTATGTTGCTATTACCATTTTCTTAATTGGTTTGTTTTTGTTTTTGTAGGTCTTTTCCTTCTCTTGTGTTTCCTGCCTAGAGAAGTTCCTTTAGCATTTCTTATAAAGCTGGTTTGGTGATACTGAATTCTCTTAGCTTTTTTTGTCTGTAAAGGTTTTAATGTCTCCATTGAATCTGAGTTAAATCCTTGCTGGTTAGAGTAATCTTGGTTGTAGATTTTTCCCTTTCATTACTTTAAATATGTCCTGCCACTCCCTTCTGGCTTGCAGAGTTTCTGCTGAAAGATCAGCTGTTATCCTTATGAGGATTCCCTTGTATGTTATTTGTTGCTTTTCCCTTGCTGCTTTTAATATTTTTTCTTTGTGTTTAATTTTTGTTAGTGTGATTAATACGTATCTTAGCCTGTTTCTCCTGTATGGGACTCTCTGCGCTTCCTGGACTTGATTGTCTTATTTCATTTCCCATGTTGGGGAATTTTTTGACTATAATCTATTCAAATATTTTTTCAGACCCTTTCTTTTTTTCTTCTTCTTCTGGAACATGTATAATTCGAATATTAGTGTGCTTAATGTTGTCCCAGAAGTCTCTGAGACTGTCCTCAATTCTTTTCATTCTTTTTACTTTATTCTGCTCTGTAGCAGTTTTTTCTACCGTTCTGTCTTCCAGCTCACTTTCCATTCTTCTGACTCAGTTATTCTGCTATTGATTCCTTCTAGACTATTTTCAATTTCAGTTATTGTGTTGTTCATCATTGTCTGTTAGCTCTTTAGTTCTTCTAGGTCTTTGTTAAACATTTCTTGTATTTTCTCCATTGTATTTCCAAGACTTTGTATCATCTTTACTATCATTACTCTGAATTCTTTTTCAGGTAGACTGCCTATTTCCTCTTCATTTGTTTGATCTGGTGGGTTTTTACCTTGCTCCTTCATCTGCTGCATATTTCTCTGTCTTCTCATTTTGTCTAATTTACAGTGCTTGAGGTCTCCTTTCCCCAGGCTGTAGGGTTGTAGTTCCTTTTGTTTCTGTCCTCTGCCCCTGATGGTGACGTTGGTCCAGTGGCTTGCGTAGGCTTCCTGATGTGAGGGATTGGTGCCTGCGTCCTGAGGGGGTGAAGCTGAGTCTTTTCCCTCTGGTGAGCAGGGCCATTTCAGGTGGTGTGTTTTGGGATGTCTGTGAGCCTAGTGTGACTTTAGGTAGTCTGTGTGCAAATGGGTGGGTTTGTGTTCCTGTCTTGTTTGTTGTTTTTTGTGAGGTGTCCAGCACTGGGATCTTCTGACAGCTGGGTGGAGTCGGGTCTTGGATTTAGATAGAGGCCTCCGTTGGAGCTCTTAGTGATTAATGTTCCCTGGGGCTGGAAATTCTCTAGTGGTCCAGCACCCTGGACTCGGTGCTCCCACCCCAGAGCTTCAGGCCTAACGACTGGTCGAGGGACCAAGACCTCACAAGTCACTCGTCCCAGCAATAAAGCAGATTAAAAAAAAAAGACTAAGAAAACCCCAGAGAAATGGTAAAAAGTAAAATCAAACAGAAACAAGGAAACACGCATGCACACAGAAGAAACAAAAACGGACCCAAATAAATCATAAAGCAAGAGACCAACCAGGCAAGCGAAACAATCCAAGAACAAAATCAAACAATTAAAACGAAAACTGAGAAAAAACACATAACCGAAAAACAGAACCAAAGCAGACTGCTAACTGAAGAATGAACCAAAGAAACAAAACAAACTGACAAAGATGATAAAAAAAATTAGGAAAAGGGAAAGGGGAAAGAAGACTGAACAGGAAAGCAATATAGATATAGAAATATTAAAAAATAAAGTAGAAAATATCTTAAGGAAGAAAAAAAAGACAAATAAAATCCCAGAGAAATGGTAAAAATGAAAGCAAACAAAAACAGAAACAAGGAAACATAAGCACACATAAAAGAAACAGAAACAGAGCCAAATTAAACAAAAAGCAAGAAAACAACCAGACAAATAGAAGAACTCAAGAGCGAAATCAAACAACTACTAACAAAAACACATAACCTAAAAACCATGCCAAAGTTGTGTGCCACCTGAAGAATAAAGCAAGGAAACAGAACAAACTGATAAAAATGATTTAAAAAAATAATAACAAAGAAAAAGGGAAAAAGCACAGGACAACAGAAAAGCAAAGTAGAAATGGAAATATATAAAAAATATATATATTAAAGAAAAAGAAGAAGAAAAAAATAAGGGAAAAGAACACAGAAGAACAGAAAAGCAAAGTAAAAATAGAAATATATTTAAAAAGATAAAAATAAACATGGAGATCCCAAAGGACTAAATTTAAGAAAATACACTAAAAAGAAAAACAAAACAAAAAAGCCAGAAGCAACAACCGAATGAATCAAAGCATAGTAAAATTAATAGTAATAATTATGTTTCCCTGGGGTCTCTGCTGTAAGTGTCGTCACACACACCATGAGCCACAGCCCACCTCCGCCTCCCCAAGAGGCCCTCCTGTGCCTCTGAGCTGGTCTCTGGAACTGCTGTGGGCCCTGTGGGGACCACTCAGACTCTGATCTGACCCATTCTTGCATGTGCTTGCCCCCAAAGTCCACAGCTCCCAGAGCTAGACCATTTTCATTTGTGGGAACACTCATTGTCTACTCAGATATTCCGTAGACGCAGGGTCTACCTAGCTGATCATGGGGATTTAATCTGCAGCTTGTACAGCTGATGGAAAGATTTTCAATCTTATTCCTTGGTCACCCTGTCCCTGGGGTTCAGCTTTCGTTTTATCCCCACCTCTGTGGGTGGTCCACCCACAGGTGTCTGGTCCTGAGGCTGCCGTCTAGCTCTCGGGTCTGCTCCTGTGAGCACCGGGCACAGAGGTGGTATGACTGCTTGGAACATGGGAGCCCCAGTGGCACCAAATGCCCACATGAATCTTTATTGTTCCATATGTAATTTAGAATTAGTCCAGTTTCCACAAAATCTTGTTGGGTTTTTTTGGTCAATGAATTGGATTTATAGATTAATTTAGGAAGAATTGACATCTTTATAATGTTGTCTTCCCATCCAAAGATCATTGTTTACTCCTCCCTTTATTCAGGTCTCTTTCCTTATGTCTTTTTTATTTTTTGAAGTATAGTTGATTTACAGTATTATTTTAGTTTCAGGTGTACAGAAGTTTATGTCCTAAATAGAGTTAATTTTCTTTCATTGCGGTCTTCTGCATTTTAAATTAATTCCTAGATACTTGATATATATTATTGTGATTGTCGATGGTATTCTATTTTTTTACACGTTTTTTACCCACTGTTTATTTGCTGATGTAGAGTAAGTTTTTGTGCAAAGAGGAAGTGAGTCCCTACAAGTCACCAGAGGGTAACAGAGCTTTGAGCTTTGAAACCGGACAAACCTTAGTTTGAATTCTGGCTCTGGCACTTTTTAGCTTGGATAAGTCACTTTAAACTTTTAGAGCTATGGTCCCGAACTTTTTGGCACCAGAGACCAGTTTCGTGGAAGACAGTTTTTCCACGGATGGGGGGCGTGGTTCAGGTTGTAAAGCAAGTGATGGAGAGGATGGTTCAGGCGGTAATGTGAGTGATGGGGAGCGGCAGATGAAGCTTCACTCGGTTGCCCACCACTCACCTCCTGCTGTGCAGCCCGGTTCCTAACCAATCCACAGCCCGGGTGTTAGGGACCCCTGTTTCAGAGTATCCATTTTCTCACCATAAATGGGTGTAATAGTTGTTACTTCTCAGAGCTGTTTGAGGATTGAGATAATGTATGCAGGGGCCCTATCACATAATAGATTCTTAATATGTGTTAATATTCTAACTGCCTTGGCATTAAGATTGGTGACTTAAGAAGTCTTCCCAATAAGAATAATGGATAGGATTCATTCCTCCTAGCTCCTTAACACATTCCTGGGCCACAGCCCTACATTATCCCATATTAACTCTTGACTTATATGTTTTACCTTTTTTCTCAAAAGTATAGTAATAGCTCATTTTCCCATTTATTTGATTCTCTGGGTTTTTTGGAACACATCCAGAACATGAAAGTAAGTCAAAATGGCTTATTAATAGCTCTAATAGCTATCACAAAGACTATGCTCTAATAGGTTCTATATGCTTCCCCTGAAAAGATCCCCTTAGTCTTCTGCTCAACCTATTTATCCTTAATTTAGACACATTTCTGACAATTTGGTCATCTGCTTTCCCAGTGTACAACAGATCAGTAGTAGCAAATTGTAAGGGAGGTGAGACAGGGAGTAAGAGCTATTCTTAGAACCAGCCGCAGTGATACCAGTGATAAGTGATAGGCTACTCCCTAAAAGCAGGGGAAAAGATATAAAGATTACTTTTAAAAAGACCTAAACACCCAAAAAGAAGAAGCACCACCTGAAGCCTTTTAGTGTAGGGGTAAACTGCCCTGTAAAAGTCAGTAACTTATACATAAGATCATTATTACAGCATAAGGCAATTATCAATGTTTAAAGAATCATCAAGAACATGTTCTGTAATATTACATGTTACGTACCTGGCATTGTGCTAAGTCAGCCCTTTGTATACGATGCTATTAATCCCCATAATAGTGCTGAAAAGTATTATTTATCTCCATTTATAGAAGAGGAAACAAAGGCTCAAAGAGAAGTGACTTGCAAAAGTTACGTAACTAATAAGGGGTTGTGCAAGAGTTTGAACCAAGTCTCTCCAACTTCCAATTCCTTTGGTTTTTTTAACATCTTTATTGGAGTATAATTGCTTTACAATGGTGTGTTAGTTTCTGCTTTATAACAAAGTGAATCAGTTACACATATACATATGTTCCCATATCTCTTCCCTCTTACATCTCCCTCCCTCCCACCCTCCCTATCCCACCCCTCTAGGTGGTCACAACCCACCAAGCTGATCTCCCTGTGCTATACGGCTGCTTCCCACTAGCTATCTGTTTTACGTTTGGTAGTGTATATATGTCCATGCCACTCTCTCACTTTGTCACAGCTTACCCTTCCCCCTCCCCATATCCTCAAGTCCATTCTCTACTAGGTCTGTGTCTTTATTCCTGTCTTACCCCTAGGTTCTTCATGACCTATTTTTTTCCCTTAGATTCCATATATATGTGTTAGCATATGGTATTTGTTTTTCTCTTTCTGACTTACTTCACTCTGTATGACAGACTCTAGGTCCATCCACTTCACTACAAATATCTCAATTTCGTTTCTTTTTATGGCTCAGTAATATGCCACTGTATATATGTGCCACATCTTCTTTATCCATTCATCCGATGATGGACACTTAGGTTGCTTCCATGTCCTGGCTATTGTAAATAGAGCTGCAATGAACATTTTCGTACATGACTCTTTTTGAATTATGGTTTTCTCAGGGTATATGCCCAGTAGTGGTATTGCTGGGTCGTATGGTAGTTCTATTTGTAGTTTTTTAAGGAACCCCCATACTGTTTTCCATAGTGGCTGTACCAATTCACATTCCCACCAGCAGTGCAAGAGTGTTCCCTTTTCTCCACACCCTCTCCAGCATTTATTGTTTCTAGATTTCTTGATGATGGCCATTCTGACTGGTGTGAGATGATATCTCATTGTAGTTTTGATTTGCATTTCTCTAATGATTAATGATGTTGAGCATTCTTTCATGTGTTTGTTGGCAATCTGTATACCTTCTGTGGAGAAATGTCTATTTAGGTCTTCTGCCCATTTTTGGATTGGGTTGTTTGTTCTTTTGTTATTGAGCTGCATGAGCTGCTTGTAAATCTTGGAGATTAATCCTTTGTCAGTGGCTTCATTTGCAAATATTTTCTCCCATTCTGAGGGTTGTCTTTTGGTCTTGTTTATAGTTTCCTTTGCTGGGCAAAAGCTTTGAAGTTTCATTAGATCCCATTTGTTTATTTTTGTTTTTATTTCCATTTCTCTAGGAGGTGGGTCCAAAAGGATCTTGCTGTGATTTATGTCATAGAGTGTTCTGCCTATGTTTTCCTCTAAGAGTTTGATAGTTTCTGGCCTTACACTTAGGTCTTTAATCCATTTTGAGTTTATTTTTGTGTATGGTGTTAGGTAGTGTTCTAATTTCATACTTTTACATGTCCCTGTCCAGTTTTCCCAGCACCACTTATTGAAGAGGCTCTCTTTTCTCCACTGTATATTCTTGCCTCCTTTATCAAAGATACGGTGACCATACGTGCATGGGTTTATCTCTGAGCTTTCTATCCTCTTCCATTGATCTATATATCTGTTTTTGTGCCAGTACCATACTGTCTTGATTACTGTAGCTTTGTAGTATAGTCTGAAGTCAGGGAGCCTGATTCCTTCAGCTCCATTTTTCTTTCTCAAGATTGCTTTGGCTATTCGGGGTCTTTTGTGTTTCCATACAAATTGTGAAATTTTTTGTTCTAGTTCTGTGAAGAATGCCAGTGGTAGTTTGATAGGTATCTCATTTCCTATGGTTTTTAAAAGGCAAAATGGTAGAAAAATGCAGTTTTAAAGATTAACACAAAATCTTATTGGAAATTTAAAATTCAACTTTGAATGAAAATTAACTTATCCTAAGTACTGCATTGCCCATTAATGTAAAGACTGGGTAGGGTACTTCACTGGTGGCACAGTGGTTAAGAATCCGCTTAACAATACAGAGGACACAGGTACGATCCCTAGTCTGGGAAAATCCCACATGCCACAGAGCAGGTAAGCCCGTGCACCACAACTACTGAGCCTGCGCTCTAGAGCTTGTAAGCTACAACTGCTGAGCCTGTATGCCACAGCTACTGAGGCCCGCGTGCCTAGAGTCCATGCTCCGCAAAAAGAGAAGCCAGTACAATGAGAAGCCCATTCACTGCAACAAAGAGTAGCCCCCACTTTCCACAACTAGAGAAAGCTCGCACACAGCAACGAAGACCCAACACAGCCAGAAAAATAATAATTAAAAAAAAAAGACTGAGTAGGAACACTGAACTATGCCCTGATTGAGTATTAGCACTCTAAACTCCTCAATTGCTTCTAGTAACTATAGTAAGAGATACCTCTTATGAAAGTAAAGTACTGCTGTGCAAGTTGTGGCTAAAACTTAAGTTAGTGCAGCTCTTGGACAGTTGGCCTAGAGAAATGTGTCTACTAGGAAAGCTTGATACAGTTTGAGGAAGGCAGAAACTTCATACATATAATAGTCACCACTGAGGAGGGAAGGATAATGAGGAACTCTGTGAGGCTTCTAGGGGTGGGGTGCAGCCCTGTTGAATGAGGAGAACCGTGTACCAAGGCCCTACCATTTCTAGCACAGGTTCTTTCCAATCTCAACCGTTTTATGGAAATAGAACATGAAATTGAACAAAGTTGTTTCTCTAGATTCATGGCTGAAGTTGAAGAGTCTCTTCAGAGAAACAGTTCTATTAAGAAGCTGCAGATTCATTCCCAGCTGTACGTAATAGGATATTTGAGTTAACCATGTGCCATCCTGATATATAAAGAGTAAAGGTATATAAGAACAAGTCTTTGTTCACCTGACAAAATAATTCTTAAGTTCATTGGGAAAAGCAAATGAGTAAGAATAGATTGGATTTTTTTTTAAAGATCAGTAAGAGGAGTCTTGGCTCAAATAACATCACAAAAAAGCCAGAATGTTTTATACATGTATACTAAAATGATATGATACTGGCACAAAAATTGACAGGTCATTGTTTTACAGCAGCTAATACTAAGACCCTAGAAACATAATAACTTAAAATGTGCTAAAGAAAGCTTCACAAATCAATAAGGAATAGATGAACTTTTTAATAATTGTTCAGAAAATTGGGTTGGTATCTGGGGAGAAAACATCAAGTTAGAGCCTTATCACACATAAATTCTAGATAAATTGATTATAGAGATAAATTTAAAGAAAAAAAGATAGCAGGCAAATTCTATCAAACATTTAGAGAAGAGCTAACACCTATCCTTCTCAAACTCTTCCAAAATATAGCAGAGGGAGGAACACTCCCAAACTCATTCTACGAGGCCACCATCACCTTGATACCAAAACCAGGCAAGGATGTCACAAAGAAAGAAAACTACAGGCCAATATCACTGATGAACATAGATGCAAAAATCCTCAACAAAATACTAGCAAACAAAATCCAACAGCACATTAAAAGGATCATACACCATGATCAAGTGGGGTTTATTCCAGGAATGCAAGGATTCTTCAATATACGCAAATCAATCAATGTGATACACCATATTAACAAATTGAAGAAGAAAAACCATATGATCATCTCAATAGATGCAGAGAAAGCTTTCGACAAAATTCAACACCCATTTATGATAAAAACCCTGCAGAAAGTAGGCATAAAGGGAACTTTCCTCAACAGAATAAAGGCCATATATGACAAACCCACAGCCAACATCGTCCTCAATGGTGAAAAACGGAAACCATTTCCACTAAGATCAGGAACAAGACAAGGTTGCCCACTCTCACCACTCTTATTCAACTTAGTTTTGGAAGCTTTAGCCACAGCAATCAGAAAAGAAAAGGAAATAAAAGGAATCCAAATTGGAAAAGAAGAAGTAAAGCTGTCACTGTTTGCAGATGACATGATACTATACATAGAGAAACCTAAAGATGCTACCAGAAAACTACTAGAGCTAATCAATGAATTTGGTAAAGTAGCAGGATACAAAATTAATGCACAGAAATCTCTGGCATTCCTGTACACTAATGATGAAAAATCTGAAAATGAAATCAAGAAAACACTCCCATTTACCATTGCAACAAAAAGAATAAAATATCTAGGAATAAACCTACCTAAGGAGACAAAAGACCTGTATGCAGAAAATTATAAGACACTGATGAAAGAAATTAAAGATGATACAAATAGATGGAGAGATATACCATGTTCCTGGATTGGAAGAATCAACATTGTGAAAATGACTCTACTACCCAAAGCAATCTACAGATTCAATGCAATCCCTATCCAACCACCACTGGCATTTTTCACAGAACTAGAACAAAAAATTTCAAAATTTGTTCGGAAAAACAAAAGACCCTGAATAGCCAAAGCAATCTTGAGAACGAAAAATGGAGCTGGAGGAATCAGGCTCCCTGACTTCAGACTATACTACAAAGCTACAGTAATCAAGACAGTGTGGTACTGGCACAAAAACAGAAAGATAGATCAATGGAACAGGATAGAAAGCCCAGAGATAAACCCACGCACATATGGTCAACTTTTCTTTGATAAAGGAGGCAGGAATGTACAGTGGAGAAAGGACAGCCTCTTCAATAAGTGGTGCTGGGAAAACTGGACAGGGATATGTAAAAGTATGAGATTAGATCATTCCCTAACACCATACACAAAAATAAGCTCAAAATGGATTAAAGACCTAAATTTAAGGCCAGAAACTATCAAACTCTTAGAGGAAAACATAGGCAGAACACTCTATGACGTAAATCACAGCAAGATCCTTTTGGACCCACCTCCTAGAGAAATGGAACTAAAAACAAAGATAAACAAATGGGACCTAATGAAACTTCAAAGCTTTTGCACAGCAAAGGAAACCATAAAGAAGACCAAAAGACAACCCTCAGAATGGGAGAAAATATTTGCAAATGAAGCAACTGACAAAGGATTAATCTCCAAAATTTATAAGCAGCTCATGCAGCTCAATAGCAAATAAACAAACAACCCAATCCAAAAATGGGCAGAAGACTTAAATAGGCATTTCTCCAAAGAAGATATACAGACTGCCAACAAACACATGAAAGAATGCTCAACATCATTAATCATTAGAGAAATGCAAATCAAAACTACAATGAGATATCATCTCACACCAGTCAGAATGGCCATCATCAAGAAATCTAGAAACAATAAATGCTGGAGAGGGTGTGGAGAAAAGGGAACACTCTTGCACTGCTGGTGGGAATGTGAATTGGTACAGCCACTATGGAGAACAGTATGGAGGTTCCTTAAAAAACTACAACTAGAACTACCATATGACCCAGCAATCCCACTACTAGGCATATACCCTGAGAAAACCATAATTCAAAAAGAGACATGTACCAAAGTGTTCATTGCAGCTCTATCCACAATAGCCCGGAGCTGGAAACAACCTAAGTGTCCATCATCGGATGAATGGATAAAGAAGATGTGGCACATATATACAGTGGAATATTACTCTGCCATAAAAAGAAACGAAACTGAGCTCTTTGTAATGAGGTGGATAGACCTAGAGTCTGTCATACAGAGTGCAGTAAGTCAGAAAGAGAAAGACAAATACCGTATGCTAACACATATATATGGAAATTAAGAAAAAAAATGTCATGAAGAACCTAGGGGTAAAACAGGAATAAAGACACAGACCTACTTGAGAATGGACTTGAGAATATGGGGAGGGGGAAGGGTAAGCTGTGACAAAGCGAAAGAGAGGCATGGACATATATACAGTACCAAACGTAAGGTAGATAGATAGTGAGAAGTAGCCGCATAGCACAGGAAGATCAGCTCGGTGCTTTGTGACCGCCTGGAGGGGTGGTTTAGGGAGGGTGGGAGGGAGGGAGACGCAAGAGGGAAGGGATGTGGGAACAGATGTATATGTATGACTGATTCACTTTGTTATAAAGCAGAAACTAATGAAAAAAAAGAAAAAAAGATAACAGGTAGAATAAAAACTAAGAAATGATTTACCTGATCTTGAGACAAGAAAGCAGTTTTTTAAATGAAAATTAAAAAAGAAGCCTCAAGCCCAGGGCATTGTCAAAAACAATAGCAAAATCAATGGCAAACAATCGGGGGGGACAAATATCTCAGTTACCTGTGGCTGTAATACACCATGCCAAAAATTTAACTGGGAGATCTGAGCAATTAAACAAGCATAAAGGTCTTGGATAAGGTCTCATATAGTCCTGGGAATCTGGAAGATTGTGTACATGTACAAGTCTGCATACAGGCTCAGGAGAGACTTAGAGCCCCAATTACATATTCATACCTGGCTGTACATGATACCTACATAAGAAAACAATAAAAGCCAGACATAAACTGCTTGAATTTTTAATGCATGCCCCAACCTACATATAGATCCCCTTTGCAAAAATGGAAGCTTTATTGGCCCAAGATGCTTATGCACATCCTTTGACTAATCATTGGCTGGCTAATAAGCTATGATGATCCAAGGGAGACTCCTAGGAAGGTAGCCTTAAAAATGAAACGAATTAAAAGTAAAAATAAAAATCTGAGCAAGGACATCATGCTACACACTGCAGGAAAGACAGACTCTCCAGAATTGGCTCAGACATGTCACTAAACAAATATAAAAGCAGCAACTACATTGCTTTGGGAGGGAGCCAAAAGTCCAGAGTTGCTCAGTATATTATCAAAACTGTCCAGTGTCAAATAAAAAATTACAAAAGTTGCAAAGAAATAATGTGGGTCTCATACTCAGGACAAAAAGCAGTCAATAGAAACTGTCTCCGAGGGCATATGGATATAGGACATAGTAAATAAAGACTTAATCAGCTCCTATAAATATATTCAGCGAACTAAAGGAAACCATATTTAAAGAATTAAAGTATGATAACAAAGACCTATCAAATAGAGAATAGCAATAAATAAATAGAAGCAATCTATCAAGGTGGTGGAGCAGAAGGAGGTATGGAACTCACCTCTCCCCATGAACACATAAATACGTCTACATATGGAGCAATTCTCACTGAAAACTAACTGCAAACCAGCAGAAAGACTTCTGTACAACCAAGGCTACAAGAAAGATTCACCCATAATTGGGTAGGAAGGGAAGAGAAGCAATCAGGTCAGGCCCTGTGCCCCTGGGAGGGAACTCAGAGGAACAGGGAGATTACATGGGTGGAGATTCGCCCTGGGGAGTAAGCTATTTGAACCACAGATTGGGCACCCCAGAATCCGACACAGGGAGGCAGGCCCTCTTGACTGATTGGAGGACCACAGGAGGGCTGTAGGAAGCCTGGACTGATCATGAGGAGCATGTGCGTGCTGGCTTACCCTCAAAGCAGGGCAGAGAGGGCAGAGTGAGGACTGCTCCAGAGGCTGCCAGGTTTCCCACAACCGCCCTGGCCCCAACCCCAGCCCAGCGACTGCTCCAGACCCACTTATCCATGACGCAGCGTGGCACTGGATCCAGGGCTGCCACAACCAGGGAGAAAGCTCAGATGTGGGACACAGGCTACTGAGTCCCAGGGGGGTGTCTGGTTGGGCCTGTGGCATACATTGTTGGTGCATCAGAAGCGGCCCAAAACTCTAACGGTGGCCACTCTACCACAGCTCACCCACCCCCATACACACTGAGAATCAATTCAGGCCCCATCTACCCTGTGGTGTGGCTCCACAACAGGACTGGGACAGTGGAGGCTGAGGGCAATGACTGGATGTGAGGGACAAAGGGACTTGGACCTGAGGCTGCGTCTGAACAGAGCAAGGGAAACAGTTGCTGGTGCCTGCAGAGGCAGTGCATTGGAGACAACTTGGACCTCTGTCTACAGCTGACATGAGCTCAGAGCCCACACGGGCCCCCCTTGCTTCAGCACTAGCCCCCTCTGGGGCAAAGGTCCCAGTGCAGGGAGAGGGGAAAGCACATACTTAAAGGGAACAGAGCCAACGCGGCTGGATCCTAAGGGCTTCCGCTTCAGCATCTTGGGACCTGACCCCACCCCTGACAAGGTGGTGATGGCTACTGAGCAGAGGGGAAGCCCTGCCTCACACCAGGTTCCTCCCCTAACACCTTCATCTCCAGCCCCACCTCCCAGAAAGGTGGTAGCTGCCAGCACACCCTGAGGAAAGAGGTGACTTGCATCCACGTCAAATCCAGCCCTCCCACCAAAGGCATTGGGCACACACACTTTACATAAGGACACTCCCACATAAGGACATCCCTTCAACACCACAATAAGTAACTGTTTCACCTAATTTCATAGACACAGAGAAAGTTTAGCAAAATAAAAAGGCAGAGGAACTGGTCTCAATTGAAACAGCAAGAGAAAACCCCTTAAAAATAAATAATGAAAAGGAATAAACAATAAAGATTAAAGAATTCAAAGCATTAGTAATAAGAATGTTAATTGAATTAGAGAAAAGAACAGATGAGCGCAGTGAGAATTTTAACAAGGAATTTGAAAATATAAGAAAGACCCAATCAGAAATGAAGAATTCAATAACTTAAATAAAAAACACACTAGAAGGAATGAATAGCAGACTAAGTGATTCAGAAGAAAGCATAAGTGATCTGGAAGATAGACTAATGGAAATCACCCAATCAGAACAGCATAAAGAAAACCAAATTTTTTTTTAATGTTGGGGGTAGGAGTTTAATTAATTTATTTTTATTTTTGCTGTGTTGGGTCTTCGTTTCTGTGCGAGTGCTCTCTCTAGTTGTGGCAAGCGGGGGCCACTCTTCATCGCGGTGCACGGGCCTCTCACCATCACGGCCTCTCTTGTTGCAGAGCACAGGCTCCAGATGCGCAGGCTCAGTAGTCGTGGCTCACGGGCGTAGTTGCTCCGCGGCATGTAGGATCCTCCCAGAGCAGGGCTCGAACCCATGTCCCCTGCATTAGCAGGCAGATTCTCAACCACTGTGCCACCAGGGAAGCCCACAAAACCAAATTTTTAAAAATGAGAACAGTTTGAGATCTCTGAGATAACATTCACTTTAAGGGGTCCCAGAAGGAAAGAAGAGAGAGAAGGGGATCAAAAATATATTTGATGAGATTATGTCTGGAAACTTCCCAAACCTGAAGAAGGAAACAGATATCTATGTACAGGAAGCAGAGAGGGTCTCAAACAAGATGAACCCAAACAGACCCACACCAAGACATATTATAATTAAAATGGCAGTCTACAGATGAATGGATAAAAAAAACATATTGGGTGTGTGTGTGTGTGTGTGTGTGTGTGTGTGTGTGTATAATGGACTATCGTATAATGTATAATGTATAATGGAGTATTGTATAATGTATAATGGAGTACTCAAACATAAAAAAGAGTGAAATTCTTCCATTTGTAGCAATGTGGATAGACCTAGAGAATATTATGCATAGTGAAATAATTCAGACAGAGAAAGACAAATTACTGTATGATATCCCTTATTTGTGGAATCTAAAAAGTAAAACAAATGAATGTATATAGCAACAGAAACAGTCTCACAGATATAGAAAATAATCCAGTGGTTATCAGTGGGGAGATGGAAGAGGGGAGGGGCAAGATATGCTTATGTGATTAAGAGATACAAACTACTATGTATAAAATAGATAAGCAACAAGGATATATTGTATAGAACAGGGACTTATAGTCATCATTTTGTAATAACTCTTAATGGAGTATAATCTATAAAAATACTGAATCATTATCCTGTACACCTGAAACTAATATTATAAACCAACTATACTTCAATTAAAAAAAGAGATAGAAATTACAAAAAGAAATCAAATAGATATTCTGGAGTTGAAAAGTATATTCATTGAAGTGAAAAATTAACTTGAGGAGCTCAACAGCAGATTTGAGCTGAGAGAAGAAAAAAAATCAGAGAATTTGAAGGTAGATAAATAGAAATTATCCAGTCTGAAGAACAATGTAAAAAGAATGCATAAAAATGAAAAGAGGCTAACAGACCTTAGGACAGTATCAAGCATACTAACATATGCATAATAGGTGACCCAGGAGAGAAGGGGGGTAGTTAGAAAAAAAATATGAAGAAATTGAAAGAAGAATTGAAAACTTCCCAAATTTGATGAAAAACATAAATCTACACATCTAAGATCAAAACCTCCATGTAGTACAACTTAAAGATCCACACTTTAGCACTGTTAAAAAGAGAAAGAGAGTCTTGAAAGAAGCAAGAGAGAAACAACTTGCTACATACAAGGGAACCAGAAGAAGATGAACAATAGTCAAAAGGTGGAAGCAACCTGTTTCCATTGGTGGATGAATTGAGGAACAAAAAGTGGTATACACATATAATAGAATGTTATTCAACCTTAAAAAGGAAGGAAATTCTGATACATGCTACAACATGACTGACCTTTAAAGATATGCTAAGTGAAGTATGCCAGTCACAAAAGGACAAACATTGTATGATTGCACTTATATGAGGTACCTAGAATAGTCAATTTTAGAGATAGAAAGTAAAATGGTCGTTTCCAGGGCCTGAGGGGAGGGAGGAATGGGGAATTAGTGTTTAGTAGGTACAAGATTCAAGTTGGGAAGAAGAAGAAGTTCTGGAGATAGGTAGTGGTGATGATGCAGCATAATGTGAATGTACTTAATGCTGCTGAACTGTACACTTAAAAATTATTAAAGTGGTAAATATTACATTATATATCTCTTACGACAAGAAAAACAAAAAGGAAGACAAGGAGTGGGAATTCCAGAGTAAAGAGGTGGGCAAACCCTGCCCTGAGCAAAATTATAACTTAACTACTGAAAATTCTTTTTAAAATCATTTAACCCTCAGGCATACATAGCCAAGAAGACAAGGACTCCTTCTCCTCCCAGCTCCCATTCTTGGGTTATAGTTTCACCCTGGGAGCGGAATACTGACAGTTCTTGTCAACCCCAGTCCTGTGTCCAGGTAGGTGTGGTAAAGAGGCTCACTTACCCAGCCTCCACTCATGGCAGAAGCTCTAATCCAGGGGCAGCATGCCAACAATACTTGGGTCCCCAATCATTCCCACTAAGCTCATATGTCAGAAGGAGTTTCCACACTGGGAGGATCAAGCCAAAAAAGACTAGGGGCTGCCAACCCATCCCCGCATCCTCAGTACCCACTTGTAGAGCAGGATGTCACTTGTCACTGGGAAAAGCAGCCCCAGATCTGGTACAGTGACTAGGAGCTCTTCTTAGGGGAAAAAGCAGGCCATAAGAATGAGGAGCTCTATACCTCTACCTGAAGTGACTGTCTTTATTTGGAACACAGCATGGAAAATTCCATGCCTAAGAGCATGTCATGAACAATAGGGATCTTGATGGCGAGGAATTAAGAGGAGGCTGGTAGCTCCATGATACAAGCAAAATGGCACAGCATCCAGAAGTTTTATAGAGAGAACCAGGGAAAGAACAGCCAAGAAGAGCCCTGCTGGGATCACAGTCAACTCTGGGGATCAGGAAGGGTGTGTGCATGCACTAGATGGCACTCACTCAGGAGCACCCAGAACAGGACATGAGGCAGACTTCAAAGTATTCTCCAACTCACATAAAGACCTATCAATAGAGACTTCCCTGGTGGTTCAGTGGATAAGAATCCACCTGCCAGTGCAAGGGACATGGATTCAATCCCTGGTCCGGGAAGATCCCACATGCTGTGGAGCAACTAAGCCCATGCACCACAACTATGGAGCCTGCGCTCTAGAGCCCATGAGCCACAACTACTGAGCCTGCCTGCTGCAACTACTGAAGCCCATGCACCTAGAGCCCGTGCTCTGAAACAAGAGCAGCCACCACAAGGAGAAGCCCGCACACAGCAACGAAGACCCAACGCAGCCAAAAATAAATAAAAAAATTTTAAAAAAACATCAGTACAGAGCAGATGCCTCACTGGCACAAGAGACTGAAACACCACCTTTGACCCAGAGGCAACTCCTAGAAAGCCAGGCTTAAAACTAAAACTTATTACTGCCAGACTGGAAGACTGAATACCCAAAGCTATGCCTTCTCAGAAATGATCAGAGAAGGAACTGAAAGCATGCACCTCAGATTGGGACTTGAACCCACACGGCCGGGACTCACTTGGCCAAAACCCAGATTGGGACTTGAACGCACGCAGCTGGAAGTCGACTTGTCCACCATCTTGGACCTATTCGATTCTAATCAGTTTATGTCGTGTCCTTGGGCTATGTCATTCTTTTAAAGTTTGTGACCTGCCCCCTTCCCTCCTGTTTCAGAACCTGCAAACTACTAGTCCCTTGCTCAATGTGAGGCAGAAAAAGTGTAAACTCTCTGAACTACTATAGCAGCCTTGATGCACACAGATTTCAATGGTGAAGGGTAAAAATCTAACTGGCTAAGAGGACTTATGAATAATCTTTGACCGATTTGTGGCTTACGGTCACCCAGGGGTGACATCTATGTTGCCAGGATATAGATAAAAACAAGAGGGGAGGTATGTGCTGCGGAACAGCTAAGTCCATGCACCACAACTACTGAGCCTGTGCTCTAGAGCCCGTGAGCCACAACTACTGAGCCCACGTGCCACGACTACTAAAGCCTGCGTGCCTAGAGCCTATACTGTGCAACAAGAGAAGCCACTGCAATAAGAAGCCCATGCACTGCAACAAAGAGTAGCCGCCACTTGCTGCAACTAGAGAAGGCCCGCGCACAGCAGTAAGACCGAACGCAGCCAAAAATAAATAAATAAATAAATAAATTTTTTTAAAAACGATTATTTAAGGTCATAATTATAACAATGTATTCTTGGGTTTATGTAGACATAACATGTATAGCAGTAATACCTCAAAAAAACGGGGAGGGAATAGAGCTATATAAGAATAAAGTTTTGATATTTCACTGCAATGAAGTTAGTATATGTCTGAGTTAGATACTGTTAAGATGTATATTATAAAACCTAGAGAAAATAACCCAAAAATATTATTTAAAAATTATTAAAGGAATTTAAATGTTGCATTAGAAAATGTCCACTTAAAAAAAAAAGACAGGGAGGAACCAAGGTAGCAGAGTAGAAGGACGTGCTCTCACTCCCTCTTGTGAGAACACCAGAATCACAACTAGCTGCTGGACAATCATCGACAGAAAGACACTGGAACTCACCAAAAAAGATACCCCACATCCAAAGACAAAGGAGAAGCCACAATGAGACGGTAGGAGGGGCGCAATCACAGTAAAATCAAATCCCATAACTGGTCGGTGGGTGACTCACAGACTGGCAAACACTTATACCACAGAAGTCCACACACTGGAATGAAGGTTCTGAGCCCCACGTCAGGCTTCCCAACCTGGCGGTCCAGCAACGGGAGGAGGAATTCCTAGAGAATCAGACTTTGAAGCCTAGTAGGAATTGATTGCAGGACTTCAACAGGACTGGGGGAAACAGAGACTCCACTCTTGGAGGGCACACACAAAATAGTGTGCGCATCAGGACCTAGGGGAAGGAGCAGTGACCTCAGGGGAGACTAAGCCAGACCTACCTGCTAGTGTTGGAGGGTCCCCTGCAGAGGCGGGGGGTGGCTCTGTTTCACCGTGGGGACAAGGACACTGGCAGCAGAAGCTCTGGGAAGTACTCCTTGGCGTGAACCCTCCCAGAGCCTGTCATTAGCCCCACCAAAGAGCCCAGGTAGGCTCCAGTGTTGGGTTGCCTCAGGCCAAACAACCAACATGGAGGGGACCCAGCCCCACCCATCAACAGTCTAGTGGATTAAAGTTTTACTGAGCTTTGTCCACCAGAGCAACAGTCAACTATACCCACCACCAGTCCCTCCCATCAAGCCTCTTAGACAGCCTCATCCACCAGGGGGCAGACAGCAGAAGCAAGAACTACAGTCCTGCAGCCTGTGGAACAAAAGCCACATTCACAGAAAGATAGACAAGATGAAAAGGCAGAGGGCTATATACCAGGTGAAGGAACAAGATAAAACCCCAAAAAAACAACTAAATGAAGTGGAGATAGGCAACCTTCCAGAAAATAATGATAGTGAAGATGATCCAGGACCTCAGAAAAAGATTAGAGGCAAAGATTGAGAAGATGCAAGAAATGTTTAACAAGACCTAGAAGAATTAAAGAACAAACAAACAAAGATGAACAATACAATAACTGAAATGATGACTACACTAGAAGGAATCAATAGCAGAATAACTGAGGCAGAAGAACAGATAAGTGACCTGGAAGACAGAATGGTGGAATTCACTGCTGTGGAACAGACTAAACAAAAAAGAATGAAAAGAAATGAAGACAGCCTAAGAGACCTCTGGGGCAACATTAAACCTAACAACATTCGCATTACAGGGGACCCAGAAGGAGAAGAGAGAGGGAAAGGACCCGAGAAAATATTTGAAGAGATTCTAGTCAAAAGCTTCCCTAACATGGGAAAGGAAATAGCCACACAAGTCCAGGAAGTACAGCGAGTCCCATACAGGATAAACCCAAGGAGAAACACACCGAGACACATAGTAATAAAATTGGCAAAAAAATTACAGACAAAGAAACATTATTGAAAGCAGCAAGGGAAACATGACAAATAACATACAAGGGAACTCCCATAAGGTTAACAGCTGATTTCTCAGCAGAAACTCTACAAGCCGGAAGGGAGTGGCATGATATACTTAAAGTGATGAAAAGGAAGAACCTACAAACAAGATTACTCTACCCGGCAAAGATCTCATTCAGACTCGATGGAGAAATCAAAAGCTTTACAGACAAGCAAAAGCTAAGACAATTCAGCACCAACAAACCAGCTGTACAACAAATGCTAAAGGAACTTCTCTAAGTGGGAAACACAAGAGAAGAAAAGGACCTACAAAAACAAACCCAAAACGATTAAGAAAATGGTCATGGAAACATACATATCGATAATTACCTTAAACGTGACTGGATTAAATGCTCCAACCAAAAGACACAGGCTTGCTGAATAGATCCAAAAACAAGACCCATATATATGCTGTCTACAAGAGACCCACTTCAGACCTACAAACACAAAAAAACTGAAAGTGGTGGGATGGAAAAAGATATTCCATGCAAATGGAAATCTAAAGAAAGCTGGAGTAGGTATACTCCTATCAGATAAAATAGACTTTAAAATAAAGAATGTTACAAGAGACAAGAAAGGACACTACATAATGATCAAGGGATCAATCCAAGAAGATGTAACAATTATAAATACACATGCACCCAACATAGGAGCACCTCAATACATAAGGCAACTGCTAACAGCTGTAAAAGAGGAAATTGACAGTAATACAAAATAGTGGGGGACTTTAACACCTCACTTACACCAATGGACAGATCATCCAAAATGAAAAGAAATAAGGAAACAGAAGCTTTAAATGACACAATAGACCAGATAAATTTAATTGATATTTATAGGATATTCCAGCAGAGTACACTTTCTTCTCAACTGTGCACGAAACATTCTCCAGGATGGGTCACAAATCAAGCCTCAGGAAATTTAAGAAAACTGAAATCATATCAAGCATCTTTTCTGACCACAATGCTATGAGATTAGAATTTAATTACAGGAAAAAAAAATGTAAAAAACACAAACACATGGAGACTAAACTATATGTTACTAAATAACCAAGAGGTCACTGAAGAAATCAAAGGGGAAATGAAAAAATACCTACAGAAAAATGACAATGAAAACACGACAATCCAAAACCTATGGGATGCAGCAAAAGCAGTTCTAAGAGGGAAGTTTATAGCTATACAAGCCTAAGTCAAGAAACAAGAAAAGTTTAAAATAAACAATCAAACCTTACACCTCAAGGAACTAGAGAAAGAAGAAAAAACAAAACCCAAAGTTAGCAGAAGGAAAGAAATCATAAATATCAGAGCAGAAATAAATGAAATAGAAACAAAGAAAACAATAGCAAAGATCAATAAAACTAAAAGCTGGTTCTTTGAGAAGATAAACAAAATTGATAAACCATTAGCTAGACTCATCAAGAAAAAGATGGAGAGGGCTTCCCTGGTGGTGCAGTGGTTGGGAGTCCGCCTGCCAATGCAGAGGACATGGGTTTGAGCCCTGGTTCAGGAGGATCCCACATGCCGCGGAGCAGCTGAGCCCGTGCGCCACAACTACTGAGCCTGTGCTCTGGAGCCCACAAGCCACAGCTATTGAAGCCCGTGTGCCTAGAGCCCATGCTCTGCAACAAGAGAAGCCACCAAGATGAGAAGCCCACACACCTCAAAGAAGAGTAGCCCCTGCTGGCAGCAAGTAGAGAAAGCCCGCACACAGCAACGAAGACCCAACGCAGCCAAAAATAAAATAAATGAAATAAATAAATTTATATATAAAAAAAGAAAAAGACGGAGAGGACTCAAATCAATAGAATTAGAAATGATAAAGGAGAAGTTACAACAAACACCGCAGAAATACAAAGCATCCTAAGAGACTACTACAAGCAACGTATGCCAATAAAATGGAAAACCTGGAAGAAATGGACAAATTCTCAGAAAAGTATAACCTTCCAAGACTGAACTAGAAAGAAATAGAAAATATGAACAGACCAATCACAAGTAATTAAATTGAAGCTGTGATTAAAAATCTTCCACCAAACAAAAGTCCAGGACCAGATGGCTTCACAGGTTAATTCTATCAAATATTTAGAAAAGACCTAACGCCCATCCTTCTTAAACTCTTCCAAAAAAATTGCAGAGGAAGGAACACTACAAAACTCATTCTATGAGGCCACCATCACCCTGATACCAAAATCAGATGAAGATACTAAAAAAAAGAAAATTAAAGACCAATATCACTTATGAATATAGATGAAAAAATCCTCACCATAATACTAGCAAACAGAATCCAACAACACATTAAAAGGATCATATACCATGATCAGTAGGATTTATCCTAGGGATGCAAGGATCCTTCATTATATGCAAATCAAACAATGCTATACACCATATTAACAAATTGAACATTAAAAACCATATGATCATCTCAATAGAGGCAGAAAAAGCTTTTGACAAAATTCAACTCCCAATTATGATAAAAGCTCTCCAGAAAGTGGGCATAGAGGGAACCTACCTCAACATAATAAAGGCCATATATGACAAACCCACAGCAAACATCATTCTCAATGGTGAAAAACTGAAAGCATTTCCTCTAAGATCAGGAATGAGGCAAGGATGTCCACTCTCACCAATATTCTTCAAGGTAGTTTTGGAAGTCCTAGCCATGGCAATCAGAGAAGAAGAAAATAAAAGGGATACAAATTGGAAAAGAAGAAGTAAAACTGTCACTATTTACAGATGAAATGATACTATACATAGAGTATCCTAAAAATGCCATCAGAAAAGTACTGGTGCTGATCAATGAATTTGGTAAACTTGCAGGATACAAAATTAATGCACAGAAATCTCTTGCATTCCTATACACTAATGATGAAAAATCTGAAAGAGAAATTATGGAAACACTCCCATTTACCACTGCAGCAAAAAGAATAAAATACCTCGGACTAAACCTACCTAAGGAGGCAAAAGACCTGTATGCAGAAAACTATAAGACACTGATGAAAGAAATTAAAGATCATACGAACAGATGGAGAGATATACCATGTTCTTGGATTGGAAGAATCAATATTGTGAAAATGACTATACTACCCAAAGCCATCTACAGATTCAATGCACTCCCTATCCAATTACCAATGGCATTTTTTATGGAACTTGAACAAATCATCTTAAAATTTGTATGGAGACACAAAAGACCCCGAATAGCCAAAGCAGTCTTGAGGGAAAAAAACGGAGCTGGAGAAATCAGACTCCCTGACTTCAGACTATACTACAAAGCTACAGTCATCAAGACAATATGGTACTGGCACAAAGACAGAAACATAGATCAATGGAACAAGATAGAAAGCCCAGAGGTGAACCCAGACACCTATGGTCATCTAATCTATGACAAAGGAGGCAAGGATATACAATGGAGAAAAGACAGTCTCTTCAATAAGTGGTGCTGGGAAAACTGGACAGCTACATGTAAATGAATGAAATTAGAACACTCCCTAACACCATACACAAAATAAACTCAAAATGGATTCGAGACCTAAATGTAAGACCGGACACTATAAAACTCTTAGAGGAAAACATAGGAAGAACACTCTGACATAAATCTAAGCAAGATCTTTTTTGGTCCACCTCCTAGAGTAATGGACATAAAAACAAAAATAAAAAAATGGGGCCTAATGAAACTTAAAAGCTTTTGCACATCAAAGGAAACCATAAACAAGACGAAAAGACAACCCTCAGAATGGGAGAAAATATTTGCAAATGAATCAACGGACAAAGGATTTATCTCCAAAATATATAAACAGCCCATGGAGCTCAATATTAAAGAAACAAACAACCCAATCCAAAAATGGGCAGAAGACCTAAATAGACATTTCTCCAAAGAAGACATACAGATGGCCAAGAAGCACATGAAAATCTGCTCAACATCACTAATTATTAGAGAAATGCAAATGAAAACTACAGTGAGGTATCACCTCACACCAGTTAGAATGGGCATCATCAGAAAATCTACAAACATGAAATGCTGGAGAGTGTGTGGACAAAAGGGAACCCTCTTGCACTGTTGGTGGTTATGTAAATTGATACAGCCACTATGGAGAACAGTATGGAGGTTCCTTAAAAAACTAAAAATAGAATTACCATATGATCCAGCAATCCCACTACTGGGCATATACCCAGAGAAAACCATAATTCATAAAGACACATTCACCCCAATGTTCATTGCAGCACTGTTTACAATAGCCAGGTCATGGAAGCAATCTAAATGCCCATCGACAGACGAATGGATAAAGATGTAGTATGTATATACAATGGAATATTACTCAACCATAAAAAGGAACGAAATTGAGTCATTTGTTGAGACGTGGATGGATCTAGAGACTGTCATACAGAGTGAAGTAAGTCTGAAAGAGGAAAACAAATATTGTATATTAACACATGTATGTGGAACCTAGAATAATGGTACAGATGAACCGGTTTGCAAGGCAGAAGTTGAGACACCAATGTAGAGAACAAACGTATGGACACCAAGGGGGGAAAACCGTGGTGGGGTGGTGATGGTGGTGTGCTGAATTGGGAGATCGGGATTGACATGTATACACTCATGTGTATAAGATTGATAACTAATAAGAACCTGCAGTATAAAACAAACAAACAAACAAAACAACTAATACTAAACTTTCTTTGTGTTATTTGTATGGAAATATGTTAATATAAATGTTTCAGAGATTACATGAAATTTCTAAAAATCTTTTATGTTCTGGTATAATGTTATAAGTCATAATTCTAGTTATTACTTTAAAATGTATATCTCAGAAATATCTAAATTTCCTTGTCAGTTGCATTATTATGAACTTTCAAAAAAATGAAGAAGACAATAAAGAAGGAATAAAGTAACAACACGTGAGCATGTAAATAGGAAAATGACAGATTCAAATCTACCATGTCAATAATAACATTAAACTTTAGTGGATTAAAATCCAATCAAAAGGCAGAGATTGCCAGATAAAAGAAAATACAATCAGGATTCCCTGGTGGTGCAGTGGTTGAGAGTCCGCCTGCCGATGCAGGGGACACAGGTTCGTGTCCTGGTCTGGGAGGATCCCACATGCTGCAGAGCGGCTGGGCCCGTGAGCCATGGCCACTGAGCCTGCGTGTCCAGAGCCTGTGCTCTGCAACGGGAGAGGCCACAGCAGTGAGAGGCCCGCGTACCGCAAAAAACTAAAATAAAATAAAATAAAATACAATCTAAGTATTTGCTATCTGCAAGAGGCACACTTTTTAAATTTGTTTAAATGTCCATCTCCTTTGAACAACATAAACCATTTATCTCTAAATATATGTACTTTATTTTTTCTATTTTTTTTATTGAAATATAGTTGATTTACAATGTTTCAGGTGTACAGCAAAGTGATTCAGTTATATGTATTATATATATATATATATTCAGTTTTATATATATATTTCTTTTTCTTTTTCAAATTATTTTCCATTAAGGAGACACACTTAGATCAAGATATAAATAGGTTGAAAGTAAAAGGATGGAAAAAGACATATGTACAAACAACAACCATAAGATTGCTGGAATGACTATACTAATAATCATTAATAACCAGACAAAATAAACATTAAGACAATAAAATATTACTAGAGACAAGAGAGACATTTTATAATGATAAAATGCATCAATTTATCAGGGAGCTATAGCAATTATAAATATATGCACTTAACAAAAGGCCCCAAAAACACGTGAAGTGAAAACTGACAGAAATGAAAGGAGAAAGATACAATTCAACAATAAAAATTAGAGACTTCAATACCCCACTTTCAAAAATGGATACAACAACTATGCAGAAGATCAACAAGGAAATAAAAGATATGATCTTATATGTATAAAACCCTAAAGACCTCAGGAAAACTGTCAGAACTAATAACTGAATTTAGTGAAGTAGCCCAGCAGTCCCCACCCTTTTTGGCACCAGGGACTGGTTTCGTGGAATATGATTTTTCCACAGGCCGGTGTGGGGGTTGGTGATAGTTCAGGTGGTAATGCAAGCGATGGGGAGCCACAGATGAAACTTTGCTCACTTGCCCATCACTCACCTCTTGCTGTGCAGCCTAGTTCCTAACAGGCCACGGACCAGGACCCCTGAAGTAGCAGGACACAAAGTCAGCACACAAAAATCAGTTGCTTTTCTATACAGAAACAATAGACAATTATAAAAGCAGTTCCATTAAAAAAGCATCAAAAAGAATAAATTAATTAGGAATTAACTTCACCAAGGAGGTAAAAGACTTGTACAGTGAAAACTACAAAGTGTTGCTAAAGAAATTAAAGACATAAATAAATGGAAACACATCACATCCTCATGAATTGGAAGACTTAATATAGTTAAAATGTCAATGCCACCCAAAGTGATCTACAGATTTAATGCAGTCCTTATCAAAATCCCAAAGATTTTTTTGGCAAAAATAGAAAAAAATCATCCCAGAATTCATATGGAATCTCAAAGGGCCCCATGTAGCCAAAACAATCTTGAAAAAAGTAAAACAAAACAGGAAGACTCACACTTCTGATTTCAAAACTTACTACAAAGCTACAATAATTAAAACAGTGTGGTATTGACAAAAAGATATATGTAGACCAATGGAACAGAATAGAGAGCTCAGAAGTAAATCTTCACATATATTGTCAAATGATTTTTGACAGGGGTGCCAAGACCACTTAATGGGGATAGGACAGTCTTTTCAACAAATGTTGCTGGGAAAACTGGATATCCATATGCAAAAGAGTGAAGTTGGACTCTCACCTAACACCAAAATACAAGATTTAACTCAAAATGGATCAAGGAACTAAACATAAGACTTAAAACAATAAAATTCTTAGAAGAAAACATAGGACAAAAGCTTCACAATATTGGATTTGGCAATGATTTCCTGGATATACCACCAAAGGCACAGGTAACCAAAGAACAAATTCAACTTCATGAAAATTAAAAAAATTTGTGCATCAAAGAAACTATCCACCGAGTATAAAGGCAACTCACAAAATGGGAGAAAATGTCTGCAAATCATTTATCTGATAAGGGATTAATATCCAGAATATATAGAAAACTTCTAAAATTGAACAAGAAAAAAAAACAATTCAAAAGGGCGCAAAGGACTTGAATAGACATTTCTCCAGAGAAGATATAGGAATGACAAATAAGCATATGAAAAGATGCTCAACATCACTAATCATTAGGGAAATGCAAATCAAAACTGCAATAAGATACCACTTCATATCCACTAGGATGGTAAAGGTCAAAAAATAGAAAATAACAAATGTTGTCAAAGATGTGGAGAAATTGGAACGCTTGTGCACTGTTGGTGTGAATATAAAATGGTACAGCTCCTGTGGAAAATAGTATGGTGGTTCCTCAAAAAATTAAAAATAGAATTGCCATATGATCCAGCAATTCCACTTCCAGCTATATAGCCAAAAGAATTGAAAGCAGGGTCTCGAAGAAATATGTGTATATTCATGTTCATAGTAGCACTATTCACAGTAGCTAAAATGTGGAAGCAACACAAGTGTCCATCAAATGATGAATGAATACACAAAATGTGGTATATACATACAATGGAGTATTATTCAGCCTTTAAAAGGAAGGAAATTCTACAATACACTACAACATGGATGAATCTTGAGGACATTATGTTAAGTGAAATAAGCCAGTCACAAAAAGACAAATGCTGTATGATTCCACTTATATGAGCTACAGAATTGGGGTGGAGAAGAATGGGTAGCTATAGTTTAATAGGTATAGAGTTTCAGTTTAACAAGATGAAAAGAGTTATGGGGATGGATGGTGGTGTTGGATGTACGATGTGACTGTATTTAATACCACTGAACTGTACACTTACAAATGGTTAAGATGGTAAATTTTATGTTATGTGTATTTTTCCACAATTTTTTTAGAGTACAACAAAATAGACAATTAAAACCAATAAATGAGGGCTTCCCTGGTGGCACAGTGGTTAAGAATCCACCTGCCAATGCAGGGGACACAGGTTCTATCCCTGGTCCGGGAAGATCCCACATGCCATGGAGCAACTAAGTCCATACTCCACAGCTACTGAGCTAGCACTCTAGAGCCCATGAGCCACAACTACTGAGCCCGTGTGCCACAACTACTGAAGCCCGTGCACCTAGAGCTTGTGCTCTGCAACAAGAGAAGCCACCCCAATGAGAAGCCCATGCACCACAACAAAGAGTAGCACCCGCTCTCCACAAGTAGAGAAAGCCCATGTGCAGCAACGAAGACCCAACGCAGCCAAAAAATAAATAAATAAAGTTAATAAATTTAAAAAAAAACAATAAATGAGTTCAATAAAGTCACAGGATATAAGATCAATATACAAGTATCAATTGTAATTGATACACTAGTAATCAATATTCCAAAATAAAATTAAGAGAACAACTCCTTTTATAATAACCTCCAAAAGAATGAAATACTTGGTATAAATTTGAGAAAAGAAGTTCAAGACTTGTAAATTGAAAACTACAGTTAACAAAGATTTAAATAAATGTAAAAACATCCCTTGTTCATGTATAAGAAGACATAAGGGGTTTCCCTGGTGGCGCAATGGTTGAGAGTCCGCCTGCCGATGCAGGGGACACGGGTTCATGCCCCGGTCCGGGAGGATCCCACATGCTGTGGAGCGGTTGGGCCCGTGAGCCATGGCAGCTGGGCCTGCGCGTCCGGAGCCTGTGCTCCTCAGTGGGAGGGGCCACAACAGTGAGAGGCCAGCGTACCGCAAAAAAAAAAAAAAAAGACATAAGATTGTTAAGATGGCAGTAGTCCCTAAGTTTGATCTACATATTTAACATAATCCAAAATCCCAGATGGCTTCTTTGCAGAAGTTAACAAGCTGACACTAAAATTAATGTGTAAATGCAGTGGGCTCAGAATAGCCAAAACAATCTTGAAAAAAAGAACAAAGTTGTAGATTCACACTTCCCAATTTTAACATTTACTACAAAGCTACAGTAATTGAGATAGTGGCATATGGATAGGCATTTAAATGAATGGAGTACAGTTGAGTTCCCAGAAATAAACCCTTCCATTTATGGTCAATTGATTTTTGGCAAGGGTACCAAGATAATTTAATGGGGAAAAACAGTCGTTTCAGCAAATAGTTTTGTGATAACAATATTCATATGCAAAAGAATGAAGTTGAACCTCTACCTCACATCATACACAAAAATTAACTCAAAATGTATCATAAGTGTAAATGTAAGAGCCCAAATTATAAAACCTTTAGAAGACAACATGTGTAAATCTTCATGATCTCAGGTTAAGCAATGGTTTCTTAGATATGATGCTAAAAGCATAAGTAGCAAAAAGAAATTATATAAATTGGACTAGATCAAAACTAAAAGCTTGTGTGCTGGAGACAATGCCATGAAGAAAGTGATTACACAACTCACAGAATGGGAGAAAATATTTGCAAATCATATATCTGATATGGGTATAGTATCCAGAATGTATAAAGAATTCTTACAACTCAATAATAAAGGAGAGATAATTTAATTTTTACAATGGACAAAAAAATTCAGTTGACATTTCTCCAAAGAAGATATTTAATGGCCAATAAGCATATTAAAAGATACTCAACATCACTAATCTTTAGGGAACTGCAAATCAAAAATACAATGAGATACCAGTTGACACCCATTAGGGTGGCTATAATCAAAAAGACAGACAACAGGTGTTGGTGAGTATGTGGAGAAATTAGAACACTGCTGGTGAGAACATAAAATGAAGACACATATTCAAACAGAAACATGTTCATGAATATTCATATAACATTACTCATAATATCCAAAAAGTGGAAACAACTCAAATGTCCATCAACTGATGAATGGGTTAACAAAATGTGGTATATTTGTACAATAGAATATTATTCAACTATAAAAAGGAATTAACTATGATTTATGCTATAACATGGATGAACCCTGAAAAACATTAGGCTAAGTGAAATACACCAGTCACAAAATGACATATATTATATAGTTCTAGTTATATGAAATGTTCAAAATAGGCAAATCTGTAGATGTGTGGTTGCCAGGGACCTGGGGGAGGGGCAAATATAGAGTGATTGCTAATGGATATGAGGTTTCTTTTTGGGTGATTTAAATGTTGTGGAATTATTTAGTGGTGATGGTTACACAGCCCTGTGAATATACTAAAATCCAGTGACTTATACACTTTTAATACATGAATTGTATACTATAATAATTTTATCTCAATAAAGCTGTAAAGTAGAAAGGAAAGTGAAATAGATCCCCAGATAACCAAAGATTAAGAGAATTTATTGCTACCAATTTGCCATACAAGAAGTATTAAAAGATGTCCTTCAGATTGAAAGGAAATGACACCAAATGAATGAATAATAACCATCTGTAAAGGTAATTACATAGATATATATAAAAAGTGGTATAAATATATTTTTTCTCATTTATTCACTTAACTGATTTAAAAGACAACTGCATAGATCAATAATTATAAAATTTTATGTTGGTTTTACAATAATGGTATAATATACATGAAAATAATAATGCAATGTAGGGAGGAAAGAAGCAAACTCTTTGGAGCAACGTTTCTACCTCCTACTGGAATTACTTAGTACTAATTTGATGTGGTTTGTCAGTTAAGATGTATTTCGGGGTTTTTTTATATAAATTTATTTATTTATTTTTGGCTGCATTAGGTCTTTGTTGTTACGTGCAGGCTTTCTCAAGTTGTGGCAAGCAGGGGCTACTCTTTGTTGCGGTGCGCAGGCTCAGTAGTTGTGGCACACGGGCTTAGTTGCTCCGCAGCATGTGGGATCTTCCCAGACCAGGGATTGAACCTGTGTCCCCTGCATTGGCAGGCAGATTCTTAACCATACGCTACTAGGGAAGCCCAGTTAAGATGTATTTTGTAGTCTACACAGCAACCATTTTGAAAATAACTAAAAATATATAAAAAACCAACAAAAATAATTAAAGTGCTACACTGGAGAGTATTTAATGCAGTAGAAGGCAGTAAAAGAAGAACAAACAAAAAAGTTTTGAAACCTATGAATCTAAACATATCAACAACTACATCAAATGTAAATGGACTGAACATTCCAGTCAAAAGGCAGAGATTGTGAGATTATGAGATTGGATACGAAGCATGGACTATCTACAGGAGATATACTTTAGATTCAAAGACACAAATAGGTTGAAAGACAAAGAATAGAAAAAATATACCATGCAAACAATAACCATATGAGAATTATAATAGCTATACTAATATCAGACAAAATAGACTTTAAATCAAGTAATGTTACTGTCAACAAATAAGATTTTGTAGTGATAAAAGGGTCCATTCATCAGGAAGATATAATAATTATCAATATAAACATGTATTCCTAACAACAGTGCCCCTAAATACATGAAGCAAAAACTGGTAGAATTTAAGAATGAAATAGACACTTCAACAGTGATAGCTGAAAGCTTCAATACCCTACTCTCAATAATGGCTGGAACAACTAGACAGAAAGTCAGCAAAAATACGGAAGACTTGTGCAACCAACTTGACCTGATCTGATAAAAATGATGAATTTAGATCCTTCACACTATACACAAAAATTACTCAAAATGGATCATAGACCAAAATGGGATAGTTAAAACTATCAAACTTACAGGAGAAAATTTTCATGATTTTGGGTTAGGTGAAGATTTCTTAGATACAACCGCCAAAGCAAAAGTCACCTAAAAAAAATAGATTTCATCCAAATACGAAACTTTTACACTTCAAAAGCCACCATTAAAAAACTGAAAAGACAAACCACAGACTGGAGAAAATATTTACAAATCATATATCTGATAAAGGACTTATATCAATATATAAAGAACTCTTAAAAGTTATAAGAAAACAAACAACTCAATCTAAAAATGACTAAAAGGGACTTCCCTGGTGGCACAGTGGTTAAGAATCCACCTGCCAATGCAGGGGACACGGGTTCAATCCATGGTCCGGGAAGGTCCCACATGCTGCTGATCAACTAAGCCCACGCGCCACAGTTACTGAGCCTGTGCTCTAGAGCCTGCAAGCCACAACTACTGAGCCTGCGTGCCACAGCTACTGAAGCCCACGCGCCCAGAGCCCGTGCTCTACAACAAGAGAAGCCACTGCAATGAGAAGCCCGTGCACTGCAATGAAGAGTAGCCCCCACTCGCCGCAGCTAAAGAAAGCCCACGCAGCGACAAAGACCCAACACAGCCATAAATAAATAAATAAACAAATAAATAAATAAATAAAAGAAATAATAATTAAAATGAGTAAAAGTTGTGAATAGACATTACACCAGAGAAGACATAGGGTTGGAATATAAGCACATGAAAAAATTCTCAACTTCAATAATCATTGGGAAAATGCAAATTTAAACGACAATGAAACACCACTTCACTCAGCTGGAATAATTATAATGAAAAAGACAGACAATGACAAATGTAGGCCTGGCTGCAGAGAATTGGGATTCCCTCATACATTGCTGGTGGGAATTTAAAGTGGAGATTAGTTTGGCATTTTCTTAGAAGGTTAAACATAAATTATCATATGACTCATTTATTTCACTCCTAGGTATCTACCCAAGAGCATTGAAAAGATAGGTCCACACTAAGACTTGCACATGAATGTTCAAAGAAACAGTATTCATAATAGTCAAAAAGCAGAAATAACTCAAATATCTATTAACTGGTAGATGGATAAACGTGTGATATGTCCATCAATAAAATATTACTCAGCAGTAAAATCAAACTACTGGTACATGTCAGAGCATGAATCAACCTCGAAATCATTATGCTTCGTGACGATGAAAGAAATCAAAGAAAGTTCATACACTTACCACTGAAAAACTCAGTTCTCAAATTGATCTGTAGGTTTCTTACAATACCTGTGGGCTTAATGCAAGGTTTTTAATGGATGTAGACAAACTTATTCTAAAATTTATATAGAAAGGCATAGGCCCTTACAATAGCTAAAACAATCTTGTAAAAGAAGAAAGAAGTATAGGAATCACTCTACCCAATATTGAGGCTTAATATTGTAGCTAAAGTAGTCAAGACAATGGAGGTATTTTCTAAGGGATAAACACATAGGTCAGTGGAACAAAATTAAGAACCTAGAAACAGAACAACACAAATATGCTCAAATGATTTTTTACAAAAGTGCAAAAACAATTCAGTGGAGAAAGGATAGCCTTTTCAACAAATGGTGTTGGAACAATTGGACATCCATAGGCCAACAAACAACACTTCGACCTAAACCTCACACATTATACAAAAATTAACTCAACCTTGTTTAAGGAAGGCATCCTAGGAACTTGCTTTAAAAACTGGGAATTTTTGAAGAAAGCACTAACCATTCTGTCTCTAGACTGCTGTTCTAATCTACAGATCCTGGACTTGAGTTGCCACATTTCCTGCTTCCAGCCAGACCTAATCACTTCAGACTGGCCTCCACAATCTTAATTGGCAAGAGCCAATTCCTCAGTACCTATTCTGTTGCTCCTGTTTGTCCTGAATTCAGTGGTTTTTGTGTACTGACAGACTCCTTGGTTTGTCTCGAGGCTGAAGTCAAGGGGAGATTCTCTCAGCAACCAAGGACCTCTCTGTTCAATCCTGAATGAGTTTTTCCTCCAGTTGCAGGGCTTGTCCCTCTACTTGTGCTACTAAGTGTATAAAAGTATATAGTTATACCATCCCCTAGGTTCTCTAACTGTTGAATATATTGTGCAGTGTTAAATACATTGCACCCTTAAAGCTGTCTGTCCATTTAAAAACTCTGAACAAAGGGCCAGCATATACTTGAGCTCAGTGTTGGGTGAAGTTCAAATGTAAATAAAATAAAAATAATAGCATATCTCCCCCCAAAATTAACTCAAAATGGATCATAGACTTAAATGTAAATATAAAAGTGTACAAATTTTAGAAAAATGGAAATATTTTCAGGTTCTAGAGCTAGGCAAAGTGTTCTTAGACTTGTTGCCAAAAGCATGATCCATAAAAGGAAAAATTTATAAATTGGACCTCATCAGAATTAAAAACGTTTGCCGGTTGAATGCCCATGTAAGGAGGATGAAAAGACAAGCTACAAACTGGGAGAAAATATTTGCAAACCGCATATTCAACAAAAGCCTAGTGTCTAGAGTATATAAAGAGCTCTCAAAACTCATCAAGAAAAAAACAGACAAACAAATAATTTAATTAGAAAATGGCAAAATACATGACATTTCACTGAAGAGGGTATACAATGACCAAAAAACATGAAAAGATGCTCAATATTATTAGCCATTAGGGAAATGCAAATTAAAACCACAATGAGATATCGTTACACACCTCTCAGAATGGCTCATTTAAGAAATAATGATAATACCACATGATGGGGAAAACACAAAGAAACTGGATCATTCACACATTGGTGTTGGAAATGTAGAATGGTACAGTCACTTTGAAAAACAATTTGGCAGTTTCTTTAAAAACCACTGTACAACTCAGCAATTGCACTGTTGGGCATTTACCCCAGAGAAATGAACATTTACGTCCCCACAGAAACCTTTACACTAAGGTCACTCACTAATGTTTATAGCACCTTTATTTATTTATTTATTTATTTATTTATTTATTCATGTATTTATTCATTCATTCATTCATTCTTTTATTCATTCATTCATTCATTTCTGGCTGCATTGGGTCTTCATTGCTGTTCGTGGGTTTTCTCTAGTTGCAGAGAGTGGAGGCTACTCTTTTTGTTTGTTTGTTTAGTAAACTTTAATTTTTTATTAGTTCCTGCTTTATAACAAAGTGAATCAGTTATACATATACATCTGTTCCCATATCCCTTCCCTCTTGCGTCTCCCTCCCTCCCACCCTCCCTATCCCACCCCTCCAGGTGGTCACAAAGTACCGAGCTGATCTCCCTGTGCTATGCAGCTGCTTCCCACTAGCTCTCTACCTTACGTTTGGTAGTGTATATATGTCCATGCCTCTCTCTCGCTTTGTCACAGCTTACCCTTCCCCCTCCCCATATCCTCAAGTCCATTCTCAAGTAGGTCTGTGTCTTTATTCCTGTTTTACCCCTAGGTTCTTCATGACATTTTTTTCCTTAAATTCCATACATATGTGTTAGCATACGATATTTGTCTTTCTCTCTCTGACTTACTTCACTCTGTATGACAGACTCTGGGTCTATCCACCTCATTACAAATAGCTCAATTTCGTTTCTTTCTATGGCTGAGTAATATTCCATTGTATATATGTGCCACATCTTCTTTATCCATTCATCCAATGATGGACATTTAGGTTGTTTCCATCTCCGGGCTACTGTAAATAGAGCTGCAATGAACATTTTGGTACATGTCTCTTTTTGAATTATGGTTTTCTCAGGGTATATGCCCAGTAGTGGGATTGCTGGGTCATATGGTAGTTCTATTTTTAGTTTTTTAAGGAACCTCCATACTGTTCTCCATAGTAAACTTTTTATTTTAAACTAGTTTTAGATTTACAGAAAAGTTGCAAAGATAATACAGAGAGTTCTCATATACCACTCACTCAGTTTCCCCTATTCTTTTTTTTATTAGTTTCCACTTTATAGCAAAGTAAATCAGTTATACATATACATCTGTTCCCATATCTCTTCCCTGTTGCGTCTCCCTCCCTCCCACCCTCCCTATCCCACCCCTCCAGTCGGTCACAAAGCACCGAGCTGATCTCCCTGTGCTGTGCGGCTGCTTCCCACTAGCTATCTACCTTATTGGAGGCTACTCTTTGTTGTGGTGTAACGGCTTCTCATTGCGGTGGCTTCTCTTGTTGCGGAGCACGGGCTCTAGGTGCGCGGGCTTCAGTAGTTGTGGCACGCAGGCTCAGTGGTTGTGGCTCGAGGGCTCTAGAGCGCAGGCTCAGTAGTTGTGGCGCATGGGCTTAGTTGCTCCGTGGCATGTGGGATCTTCCCAGACCAGGGTTCGAACCTGTGTCCCCTGCATTGGCAGGCGGATTCTTAACCACTGCACCACCAGGGAAGTCCCAGGACCTTTATTCGTAATACTCCAAAGTTGGAAACAACCCAGATTTCTCTCAGTGGATGAATTATTCAGCTATTGTACACACATATGATGGAATTCTACTCAGCAATGAAAAGCAACAAACTTTTTTTTTTGTCCGTACCAAGCCGCTTGCAGGATCTTAGTTCCCAGACCAGGGATTGAACCCGGGCCCTTGGCTGTGAAAGCATGGAGTCCTAACCACTGGACCCCCAGGGAATTCCCAAAAAGCAACAAACTTTTAATAACACACAACAACTTAGATAAATCTTAAGGGAATTGTCTTAGGTAAAAAAAGCCAATCCCCAAAGATTACCTACTGTGTGAGTCCATTTATATAACATTGCTGAAATAACAAAATTAGGGAAATGAAGAACAGATTAGTGATTGCCAGGGGTTAAGTACATCAGTGGGGGAAGAAGAGAGGTGTGGTTATAAAAGGTAATATGAGGGGGCTTCTCTGGTGGTGCAGTGGTTGAGAGTCTGCCTGCCAATGCAGGGGACACGGGTTCGAGCCCTGGTCTGGGAGGATCCCACATGCCGCGGAGCAACTAGGCCCATGAGCCACAACTACTGAGCCTGCGCGTCTGGAGCCTGTGCTCCGCAACAAGAGAGGCCGCAATAGTGAGAGGCCTGCGCACCGTGATGAAGAGTGGCCCCCACTTGCCGCAACTAGAGAAAGCCCTCGCACAGAAATGAAGACCCAACACAGCCAAAAATAAATAAATAATATATTTTTAAAAAGGTAATATGAGGGATCCTTGTGGTGGTAGAACTGTTCTATATCTTCTTTTTTTTAAACATCTTTATTGGAGTACAATTGCTTTACAATGGTGTGTTAAGTTTCTGCTGTATAACAAAGTGAATCAGCTATACATAAACATATATCCCCATATCTCCTCCCTCTTGCGTCTCCCTCCCACCCCTCTAGGTGGACACAAAGCACCGAGCTGATCTCCCTGTGCTATGTGGCTACTTCCCACTAGCTATCTATTTTACATTTGGTAGTGTATATATGTCCATGCCACTCTCTCACTTCGTCCCAGCTTGCCCTTCCCCCTCCCCGTGTCCTCAGGTCCATTCTCTACATCTGCGTTTTTATACCTGTCCTGCCCCTAGGTTCTTCAGAACCACTTTTTTTCGGATTCCATATATATGTGTTAGCATACGGTATTTGTTTTTCTCTTACTGACTTACCTCACTCTGTATGACAGTACCATATATATATATATAAACATCTTTATTGGAGTATAATTTCTTTACAATGGTGTGTTAGTTTCTGCTTTATAACAAAGTGAATCAGCTATACATATACATATATCCCCATATCTCCTCCCTCTTGCGTCTCCCTCCCACCCTCCCTATCCCACCCCACTAGGGGTGATCTCCCTGTGCTATGCAGCTGCTTCCCACTAGCTATCTATTTTACATTTAGTACCATATATCTTTAAGCCCTTTAAAAATTACTTTTGTCAGAGAAGATATACATGGAACACCTACTGTGTATAAGGTACTGTTAGATTACAAGGTTAAAATAAAACTCAGTTAATACCCTCAAGTTCCCCCAAACTGTCCAACAAACATCTACTAAGCACCCATAGGTGCTGGGGAAACAGATATGAGAAAGACCTAGTCTCTGTCTTCAGGGAGTTCCCAGTAGAGCAGAGAAGACAGACCCACGAACAGACAACTTCAGTACAATGTGGTAAGTGCATGGAACAGTAGAGGTGAGTGTAGAGAGCTCTGGGAGTACATAGGAGTTACTAACCTATCCAGGCTACACAGGGAAGGGATAGGAGTAGTGTTGGGAGCTTATAAAGCAATAAGAAGATAAGAAGAGAAGCATCTGGCATAGACAACTATATAACAATGCCCCCAAACAGCCTTCTTACTTTATACTTGAGGAGCAAACTAAGGAGTAGAGCCTGTAGAAAACAATGGAGTGACGGATTCTTTCCTCCCTCGTCTCCATATGTTGTGGTTAACCCACCACATATGCTCCCTAGAGGTTCCAGTCCACATCTACAGTCTGAAACCTAAGCATCTCCATGCATAATGGGGCCTCAAAAAATGTCATGGAACACTGACTCTCATTGACAGAACAGTATCCGCCTAAGTCACTTCATGATCTGCTATAGCATATCCTCTGGGGGTTGCTGAAGATTGGATCTCTAATAACTGGTTGGGGCATGTGTATCAGCTTTTTCAGAAAAGATTATTTGGCTGAAGAGCCTCACATATCCTATCATTAAAAGTTACAATTCTCTATCCTATGTTGCTGTCTTAACATACCTTAAACTAAAACTGTATTCATAAAGGGTTTATATACATTTTTAAAACAACAAAATATTCTTTAAATATAAGGCAATCTTTTAGTATGTTTCACGTGCTGTTTTCATCAACCTTATCAGTTCCCTGAACCTGCTGGTTGTGCTGTGGAGAGAGGGTATATAAGGCCTGCGGAATCTAATCCTTGTCTTTCTGTGTCTGACTTATTGCACTTAGTATGGTCATCTATAGGTCCATCCATGTTGCCGCAAATGGCATTATTTCATTCTTTTTTATGAGAAAGACAAATGTCATATACTGCTTGTATGTGGAATGTAAAAAAATGATACAAAGGAACTTACTTCCAAAACAGAAACAGACTCACAGACAGAAAACAAACTTATGGTTACCAAAGGGGAAAGGTGGGGAGGGATAAATTAGGATAAATTAGGAGTATGGGATTAAGAGGTACACACTACTATATATAAAATAGATAAACAACAAAGACCTACTGTATAGTACAGGGAACTATATTCAATATCGTGTAATAACCTATAATGGAAAAGTATCTGAAAAAGAAGTGTATATATATATATATATATATATATATATATATATATATATATATATATATACGAATTGCTTTGCTGTACACCTGAAACTAACACAACATTGTACATCAACTATACTTCCATAAAAATAAAAGTTAAAAAAAGAATCTAATCCTTGACCCAGACTTCAGGGTTAGATGTTGAGTCTCAGTGACAAAGCCTTACATGTCACCACTTTCTTGTGTAGAGATATTTGCTGCCCAAGGCTTTTGCCTCCTAAAACGCCTTAGTTAGAGCCTGATTGGATTTGACCACTAGAAAGTCTGCTGCACTTTTGGTGCATGGTTTCCTGTGCTCCAGAGAGCTCTGCTGTTCACAGGCTCATAAAGCACCCTCCTGGACAGCTTCTCAGGCCCAGGTTTCTGCTCCTTGGCCGGCTCTGTGCTTTATTACCTCCTGAGGTACTTACCCACTTGCCTGTTCTCAAGTTACTTCCCCAGGCCCACAGTTTGACAGTGCTTTCCTAGGGGACACAGCCAGCCTCCCTGTTGCTCCAAACCAGCTGAAGGACTCGCAAAAGCCAGAAGCAACCACTTGCATGGGCCTGGCCTTGAAAATGGAACGCCTCACCTTTCTCACACCAATTGGTGAAGGATGGGATCTGTATTAAAGGGAAGAATGCTAAGCGAATCTTTCCAGAAAATGAACGGAAAAGACAAGCAAGAAGGGGTGGGCATGCTCTCCAAATGGTAGGGCTCCTTGTTCTGTTGGGAATCATCCCAGAGCTGGAAAAGATGCCAGAGCTGTGGGAGAGGGGGAGCAAGTGAGCTACTGATCAAGCATTTTGACCTGGGTTCAAGTGCACATGGCAGAACTACCTTAGACCATGTTCCAACTTCACTCTTTTCCTTAAATTTTATTTTATGCTCCTTTCCAACAAAGTTGCTTTCTAGTTTTTGTTTGTTTGCTTGTTTATTCATTTGCAAAGGAGAGTTGGCAAACCCGAAACATGGTTGAATGTCAAAGGAGTTGGTTAGAACATTTGAGTCCTATACAAACACCATAATCTAAGGTCTTGGCCCAAGCTACAAACAATTTTCAAGAAACAACAAGTACACAGTGATTAAGTTGAAGCTAACATAAAAGGATTTCCAAGGTTGAGACCCTATGGATCCCACAGGGGAAAGGAATAAGAAGCACTTCATTGAGAGTTCCCTACTCAATATAGCTCTCATTAAGTGCTCACCAATTTAAATGTAATTCCACCAATAACCACTCTGTGAGGAAGGTGTTGTTATTCTCCCTATTGAACAGATAAGAAGGCAAGTTTCAGAAAGGTGAAGTGACTTGCCCGAGTTCAAACCGTTTTATAAGATATTACCATTAGGAGAACTGGGTAAAGTGTTCAAGGGATCCCTCATTTTTCTTCCTTACAACTGCACGTGAATCTACAATAATATCAAAATTAAAAGTTTAATTTAAACAAAAACTATGTTAAGGAAAGAAGCCAGACACAAAAGGCCACATATTATATTATTCCATTTATATGAAATGTCCAGAAAGGCAAATCTATAGAGATAGGAAGTTGTTAGAGATAGTAAAGTTGATAGAAAGTGATTGCCCAGGGGTAGGAATGGGGAGTGACTGTGCATGGGCCTGAGGGATCTTTTGGGGGCAATGCAAATGTTCTAAAACTCAACTGTGGTGATAGTTGCCCAACTCTGTAAGTTTACTAAAAATCATTAAATTCTACACTTACAATGGATGAATTGTATGGTGTGTAAATTATGCCTCAATAGAGCATTTTTAGGTAAGTTTCTGTATATGTAAAATTACTGAAAAATAAAAGGTTTATTTTGAAAAAATGAAGTAGTGTTAAAGAAAAAATAAAGACTTGAGACCCTCCCCACAAAAAGGAAAGATATAAAAAGATCAATAACTATGACCATATCTATATGCCAAAATACATAAAATTAAAAGACAAATGACAAACGGGGAAAATATTTGCTACAATTATAACAGACAGTGTGTCAGTATTCTCAATATATAAAAGCTTTTTAAATACTAGCATCCCCAAACAAAAATGGGTAAATGACACTCTTCAGATTCATTTGTGTACAAGAAAGAAAAGCCACTCTAGCTTATTGTAAAGATATAACAGGTAGTCTCATAGTCATCTAAGGACCAGAAAAGTGGTGTACACAGGGAATAGTACTGGAAAGGCAGGAACAGAGACTGCCCACTCTCTCATGGACCTGTGTAGCTCTTCTTTCTGCTTGTCTGTTTCATCAGCCTCTGAACCTCTTAGCTCAAATTCTCAGGACTCTGGCAAGCCATGGATTGATTTGACTTGGATCAGCTGTCCACTGTGTGTCCAAATAGCTGTCACTATTATAAAGATAAGGCTTTAGATTATCTGAAACAGAGCAATAGACAGAACAAGCAAATTCACTGACATGTCTATGATAGACATAGACCAGCCATAGAAGTAAATACATGTTTAGGAAAAATATGCAACCTCATCATTAGCAATCAAAGAGACAGAAATTTAAATAGCAAGAGACTTTTTTGCCCATAAAAACATCAAAGATTAATGATAATTCATGCTGACACACTACTGGGAGATAGGACAAATGGGTCTGGAAAACAATTTTTTTAAATTAATTAATTTGTTTTTATTTTTGGCTGTGTTGGGTCTTCATTGCTGTGTGCTGGCTTTCTCTAGTTGTGGCGAGCGGGGGCTACCCTTTGTTGTGGTGCACGGGCTTCTTATTGCAGTGGCTTCTCTTGTTGAAGAGCACGGGCTCTAGGCGCGCAGGCTTCAGTAGTTGTGCCACGCGGGATCAGTAGTTGTGGCTCGCGGGCTCTAGAGTGCAGGCTCAGTAGTTGTGGCGCCCAGACTTAGGTGTTCCATGGCATGTGGGATCTTCCTGGGCCTGGGCTCAAACCCGTGTCCCCTGCATTGGCAGGCGGATTCTTAACCACTGCACTACTAGGGAAGCCCTGGAAAACAGTTTTGCAATATGTATTGAGGACCTTTAAAATGGACATAACCTTTGACATAATAATTCCACTTCTAGAAATCTATCTTAAGGGAATGAATAATCAGAGATACAGGGAGATTTATATATGTGAATATCTTTTTAGTACTTTTTATAATAAAAGAAAAAGAATGAACGGTATAAGTGTCCAATATTATAGGACATTTAAGTAAATTGATAAACATACGAGGAACATACAATCATTTAAAATCATGTTTTTGAAAAGTATTTAATGAATGAAAGGTTCTTATAGTATTATGTTGAGTGAAAAAAGCAAGATATAATATTCTATATATAGTGTGAAAGAGAGAGGAAAAATTGAGATTTGAGATGCTAGGAAGAAAGAAGCCCAAATCGTGAACTTAACAGCGGTTATATCTAAATGGTAAGATTACAAATTATTTCCATTTTTACTTTTCATTTTCTTCATACTTTTTTTGGCTTTTTAAATGTTTTCTGAATGAGAATGAACTTGAACTTTTGTAATCAGAATAAAATAAATGTTGCTTAAAATTCAAAGACATGGAGGAAAGACATGGAGTAAAAGTAGAGACCACTAAATATTAAAGCATATTTAAAATTTAAGTCAGTATGGTACTGGCATGAGAAATAAAACACAGAATAAATAGGGTAGAAACAGATTCTTGTATATGTGAGAATTTAATATAAGATATGGGAGGCTTCACCAAATAGTAAAAGAAGGATTATACCATGATTGAATTAGTTACAAATAGTAACCAAGAGTTCTGCTATGCCATATGCTGAGTGCTTTTACATTCATTTTCTCCTTTACTTATTACAACCTTTGAGATTTAGATAGTATTATCCCCATTTTAGAGATAAGTGAACTCAAGCCCCTAGAGGTTTAGGCATTTGCCCAGAGTCACATAGAAAAGTAGTGGAACCAAGTATGTCAGATTCCAAGTCTCTATTCTGTGCTACCACATTCTATGTATATAAAGTTCCTGGCAAGGTATCTAGAATACAAGAGGCATGTAGTAAGTGTTATTCCTATGAGTAACTTATACTTTTCTGCATATGTTATAATGTAATATTTAATGCTTTATATAGTATATATAATAATGTAAATACTAGTAATAGTAATATGATAAATATATCATCTTAATAACTCTTGTCTTTGTCCCCTGGCCTTCTCTATGCCCTCAGTCAGTGCCTTTGTTCAGACCTCTTTGGCCACAGGTTGCTTCAGTTGCCTCCTAACTAGTATCCATACCTCTTGTCCCTTACCCTCTGAGCCCGTCAATATCAAACCAATCTCCTGCTGACAATCCTTAACTGTCTTCGTATATTTTCAGGGTGAAGGTCCAAATTTCTTAATATTGTTTCTGAGACCCTTCACGATCTGGCCTACTTTCTTTTTTTTTTCCAGTTTTATTGAAAAATAATTGACATACATCACTGTATAATTTTAAGGTCTACAGCATGATGGTTTGATTTACATACATTGTGAAATGATTACCACAATAGCTTTAGTTAACATCCATCATCTCATATAGATACAATAAAAATAAAAGAGAAAAAATTTCTCCTTATGATGAGAACTCTTAGGTTCTACTCTCTTAATAACTTTCCTATATACCATGCATCAGTGTTAGCTATAGTCAGCATGTTGTACTTTACATCCCTAGTACTTATCTTTTAACTGGAAGTTTGTACCTTTTGACCACCTTCTTCTAATTCCTTCTCCCCCACCCCCCCCATCCCCTGTCTCTGATAACCACAAATCTAATCTCCTTTTCAATGAGTTTGGTGGGGTTTTTTTAAATTTATTATTATATTCCACATATAAGTGAGATCGTACAATATTTTTCTGTCTCCGACTTATGTCGCTTAGCATAATGCCTTCAGGGTCTATCCATGTTGTTGTAAGTGGTAGGATTTCCTCATTTTTGTATGGCTGAATAATATTCCATGGTATATATAAACACCACAACTTCTTTAGCCATTTGTTCATTGATGGATGCCTAGGTTGTTTCCATGTCTTGGCTATATAATACCGCAATGAACATGGGGGTGCAGGTATCTTTTTGAGTGCATGTTTTTGTTTCCTTCGGATATAGCATTCCAGGAGGTAGAATTGCTGGATGATGTGGTCGTTCTAGTTTTCATTTTTTGAGGAACCTCCATACTGTTTTCCATAGTTTGGCCTACTTTCTAATCTCGCCTCCTGTCACTGCAAACCTGCCTAGCTCCAGCACTATGGGCCCTGATATATCATACTGAACTCCACACCTCCATGCCTTTACACATGATGTTCCCTCAGTCTAGAGCATCCTTTCTCCACCATTTGTCTCACTGATTTCTATAGCCCTTTGTAACAGCTCCTATTGACTTTTTCTTCAGGATGCCTTCCTTACTCTTCCAGTAGTGGCCCTCTTCTGTGCTCCTATAGCACCCTGTGCATTCTTCTATCTTGGTACTTAACACACTGTCCTGTCTTTGTTGACATACGTGCCTGTCTCCTCTACTACCTAGACTGTAAGTAACCAAAGGCAGAGATTCTTTTACGTTATTTCATTGGAATTATCAGAACCTAGCTAGGGTCTGGCCCATGACCAGACCCTAGCTTAATAAGTGTTTGTGAAATGAATAAATGAGCTTTTGTCACCTAATGATGCTTTTATCTTCTAGATATATGGTTCAGTGGCCTGGTGGCCGAATCCTGCATCGCCATGAGCTAGACACCTTCCTTGCACAGGCAGTATCTACTCAGCTTTATGAACCAGATCAGCTTCAAGAACTCAAGGTGATTTGATCGATCCTCATTTAAATTCTTTCTTTTATGAGCTCATAGCTTTATTTTAGGTCTTTTTTTCCTGGAGCTGGGGAGAAGAGTAAGTTCTGCAGGTACTCTGATTTACTTTACTTTCTGCAGGTACTTCTGATTTACTTTCTGCAGGTACTTTGATTTACTTTACAATGTTTGATTTACTTTAGCCAAATATTTATGTCTATTAATAAAGCCAACACTGTTCACATAGTGATAGGTGAGAATGGGTAGAAAAAATGGATATTGTGTAAGACAAATAAGTTGTGGCCCATAGACCACAGTAAGGTTTCCAACTCTTACAAAAGATGCTACAGGGGACTTATCCTGGTGTTCCCTGTTTGTCTCTGAGTAAATGTCCACCCTCCCTTTTTTTATTGAAGTATAGTTGATTTACAATATTGTGTTAGTTTCAAGTGTAAGCACAGTGATTCAGTACTTGGGTGCAGATTATATTCCATTGTAGGTTATTATAAGATAATGGGTATAATTCCCTGTGCTACCCTCCCTTTTTAAATAATACTTATTGGGTGTTAGAGGAAAGTCTAGAAAAGCATAAGGAAGAAAGTAAATCCACCATATAACTGAAGGCAGTAGAATATAGTAGATTGGAGGGCAGGCTCTGAAGCCAGGCTGCCTTGACTTTGAATCTTAGCTTCATTACCTTCTAGCTATGTGTCCTTGGGAAGGTTGCTTAACCCCTGTAGCTTCAGTTTCCTTACTTGTAGGGTTATGAAGATATTAAATAAAATAATCCATGCAAAACACTTACAACAGTGTCTAGCACATTTTAAATACACAGTACTCAATAAATATTAGGTACTAATGCAGGACATTCCTCTTCTGACTTCAGTAGCCATGGTCCTTTCAGGCCCTAGTATAAACTAGAAGATAAAGTCTAGTAAGTCTTACAAAATCTTGATTTCACTGGGGTCAACTAAGGAAAAGATGAAAACAGTCTTAGACAGACAGTGTTGGTTCCTTTTTACAGTAAATGTGATACTGCTTGGTAAAGCCATCTAACAGGCCAACTTGAGATAACCACTGTGAACATTTTGATGGTTTCTTCCAGCCTTTTGTCATGTATTTTCTACATAGTTGAAATATTATTTATGTAATTATATACTGTATTCTTAAACTTAATATAGCACTTATTTTCTATGTCTTAAAAATTTTTGCTAAATATTTTATCATATGGATGTATCATTTAATTATTCTAATGCTGGCCATTTGGTTTCCAGTTTTCACCTATTATATGTAATTATTAACATCTTTTTTTTTGGCTGCATTGGGTCTTCGTTGCTGCGCATGGGCTTTCTCTAGGTGCGGCGAGCGGGGGCTACTCTTCGTTTTGGTGCGCGTGCTTCTCATTGCGGTGCACGTGCTCCTCATTGTGGTGGCTTCTCTCGTTGCAGAGCTTGGGCTCTAGGCACACAGGCTTCGGGAGTTGTGGCACGTGGGCTCAGTAGTTGTGGCTCGCGGGCTCTAGAGCGCAGGCTCAGTAGTTGTGGCGCATGGGCTTAGTTGCTCTGTGGCATGTGGGAGCCTCCTGGACCTGGGTTTGAACCCATGTCCCCTGCATTGACAGGCGGATTCTTAACCCCTGTGCCACCAGGGAAGTCCTGTAATTAACATCTTTATGCATAGAGCTTTATTCACATCTCTACTTCCTTAGAATAGATTCCTAAAAGTAGATTTTCTGAGTCAACAAATGTGAACATTTTTAAGGTTCTTCATATATATTGCTTAATTGTAATATACATTACTCATTAGTTTTATTTGAGTGTGCCCATTTATTTCACCATACCCTCATCAGCATTGGGTGTTCTTTTGTTCCTTAGTTTTGTTTTAATTTTTTTCTAATTTGACAGGCAGAAAAAATGGTTTCTCAAGTGGGTGTCTTTTTAAGGTTTTAAAGCTGATTTTTTTTTTTTGGAATGAGTATCATCCAAACCATCTCAAGAAAACAAATGGATAGAGGCTGCTTATGCACTCAGATGTCTGTATTGAAAGGCAACATGTTCTAATTTAACTGGAATAATCAGCAAAACAGGAATAAGCAAATGTAACCAATAACAGTAATTTCTTTTTTTTAACACCTTTATTGGAGTATAATTGCTTTTCAATGGTGTGTTAGTTTCTGCTTTATAACAAAGTGAATCAGTTATACATATACGTGTGTTCCCATATCTCTTCCCTCTTGTGTCTCCCTCCCTCGCACCCTCCCTATCCCACCCCTTTAGGTGGTCACAAAGCCCCGAGTTGATCTCCCTGTGCTATGCGGCTGCTTCCCAGTAGCTATCTATTTTACATTTGGTAGTGCATATATGTCCATGCCTCTCTCTTGCTTTGTCACAGCTTACACTTCCCTCTCCCCATATCCTCAAGTCCATTCTCTAGTAGGTCTGTGTCTTTATTTCCGTCTTGCCCCTAGGTTCTTCATAACTTATTTTCAGATTCCATATATATGTATGAGCATACGGTATTTGTCTTTCTCTTTCTGACTTACTTCACTCTGTATGACAGACTCTAGGTCCATCCACCTCACTACAAATAACTCAATTTCATTCCTTTTTATGGCTGAGTAATATTCCATTGTATATATGTGCCACATCTTCTTTATCCATTCATCTGTTGATGGACACTTAGGTTGTTTCCATGTCCTGGTTATTGTAAATAAAAATATGGAATGCTTCACGAATTTGGGTGTCATCCTTGCGCAGGGGCCATGCTAATTTTCTCTGTATCATTCCAATTTTAGTATATGTGCTGCCGAAGCGAGCACTAACAGTAATTTCTTAATGGTAATTTTCCTCTGTGGTTGTTTCAGATTGAGAAACTGGATGCTCGAGGGATCCAGCTAGCTGCCCTCTTCATGAGTGGGGTCGACACAGCTCTGTTTGCTAATGATGCCTGTGGCCAGCCAGTCCCTTGGGAACACTGCTGCCCCTGGATTTACTTCGATGGCAAGCTGTTCCAGAGCAAGCTAATTAAAGCAGGCCGGGAGCGAGTATCCCTGGTTGAGCTCTGCGATGGCCAGGTACCACATGTTGGGCAGCTGCTAAGACCGTCTCTGACCTTCTGTGGGGATGAATGACAGAAAGTGGAAAATGAGCAGAGACATTGGGGAAGGCGGTAGCAGAAGTGGGAGAATGTGTCTGACCTTAACCTAACTTGGTCAAGGATGATCCCAAAGGCCCAGAGTCTGATATGTACATGTTACAAACTCATGTTGGGAAGCGTTTTTTTTTTTTTTTTTTTTTTTTTTAATGAGCTTCAAGTTTTCATGTTCCTTTTTTTGCTCCAAGTTATTTCTTCCCCATGGAATACTCAGATATACTCTATGCCTTTCCCCCAATTCTTAGAATTTCATTTTCCTTATTTACGAAAACTGTAAGTCATTTTTGCAAGTTATGTTATTCTTTATAAAGTAACTATTTTGGAAATAGAAGAGGGTAGTAAAGTAGATGGCAGAGTAAAAGCAGGGGATATTTTTTGCAGTAAAACCTTGGGAAAGATGAGAGAAGTTGAGGGAAAGGAGCCCTTACTTACTTCTTTGTCCATCTGTGGGGTATAAGCTGAGAGACTAGAGCAGGGGGTCAGCAAACTATTAAAAATTATTTTTATTTTGAATTTTTATTCCAATAAAGCTTTTTGGAACATAGCCACATTCATTCATTTACATATTGTCCATGACTGCTTTCACACTACAGTGTGAAAGTAGCAGAGTCAAGTAGTTGTGACAGAAACAGTACGGCCTACAAAACCTATCTGGCCCTTTTCAGAACAAGTTTCCTGACCTCTGGACTAGAGGTATGGACTTATCCTGGACAGAGGTCATGGTCTCTGCTCCTGGGTATGGGGGAGAAGGTTAAAAGGGTTTGTATATGTCAAGTTTTGTTCTCTCTTTTACCTTATTCTGTTACCTCCCCCTTAAAAAAATAACCTAGCCTATTGCCGGCTGTGTAATAGACAATTAGTAAATACTTCTTGTTATATTTGTCTTCCTTGACCTAGTCAAGGTGCCTCACAAGCCCTCAGTCAGAACTAGTATGATGGTAGTTTGGTGTCATGCAAAGAGTGGGGGCTTTGGTGCCAGACAGGCTTCCCTGAGTATGTCACCTTGAGCCATTTAACTCCAGGCCTCGATTCCTTTAGTGGGAATAGACTTGTGAGACTGTACCTAGACTGCCCAATACTGCACCTGAAACATAGGAGAAGTTCAAAAAATGGCAGCTGTTATTATTATTCCATCCCTCATTTGAAGGCTGACCTGGCAACCAAAGTGGAGAAGATGAGACAGAGCATCCTTGAAGGAGTCAACATGAACCATCCACCGCCTTCTGCTCTACTTCCATCACCTACTTTTGTGCCTCCCATGGTGCCCTCTCTCTACCCTGTTTCACTTTACCCCAGAGCCATGGGCCCAATGCCACCTCCCCCTCAAGGCAGGAGCCGGGGGTTTGCAGGTCAGTACCTAAGAATGAGGTGTTTGTCAAACTCAGTCTATTTCATAGTAACCCATCCAGTAATTATTGCCAGTTACAGAATCAGCAGTTTCACATATATCTTTACCTTCTGTGCTATGGTGTGGTTTGAAGAGGAGCTTACTGAGATGGAGGGGTGTAGCCTGTGAGGAGAGCCCACTGTCTTCCCAGACCACTCTCCATAGAGGTGATTGATCCCTAAGGATTTGACTCTCACCAAACCACTCATGAAGTAACTGATGCAGAAACCAAGAGTCACTTTATTACTTTTTTTGTCAATTTATTACTTTTGAGAACTGTAATTCATGTGAACTGGGTCTTCATGGTTGCTGGTTAGCTCACTCTCTCCCCATAGGCAGATGTACACAGGAGCTTGCAGGAAGAGCAATGGTAGGTAAGTAAATGACCAGTGTCAGCAAACAGCCATAGCTTGATGTACCCATTTCCACTCTGAGGGTAGATCTAACACAGTTCCAGAAGCATGGAGAGAAATAAGTCATAGTCTGTACCCTCCAGGGGATTGCAGTTTAGTGAAGAAAACAAATACATACACACTCACATGGATCCACACACACATGTATATACACACACATATGTATACATTATGGTGATATCTGAGCTGTGGCTTAATGAAAAACAGACGTTCTTGCTTAGTAGGTCAGATACTGACCCTGATAATTCAAACAACCTGTCCCCTGGTGAAACAGGGTATTTTTTTTTTTTAAAGGAATTTTGCTTTTTAAAAAAAAAAAAATTATTTATTTATTTATCTATTTATTCATGGCTGTGTTGGCTCTTCGTTTCTGTGTGAGGGCTTTCTCTAGTTGCGGCAAGTGGGGGCCACTCCTCATCGCGGTGCGCAGGCCTGTCACTATCGCGGCCTCTCGTTGCGGAGCACAGGCTCCAGACGCGCAGGCTCAGTATTTGTGGCTCACGAGGCTAGTTGCTCCGCGGCATGTGGGATCTTCCCAGACCAGGGCTCAAACCCGTGTCCCCTGCATTGGCAGGCAGATTCTCAACCACTGCGCCACCAGGGAAGCCCGAAACAGGGTATTTTAATGGGGACATTTTAACATGAAATACCAAGTTTCTGTGATCGGGTGAGAGTGCTATGGTTGAAGTATTTGTTGTGTATTGCTCGTCACTTTAAAAATAATAAAGCTGGAAGTTGAAATTTGTCTTAAATTTAGGGTCACAAAATTCAGCATGGATGTTTAGCTCAAGGCTGTGCTTAGAGGAGCAGTGTGAATGTCTGCTCTGTTCAATCAAGTAATGATTAAGTAGTCTCACAAACCAGGGAGCCAGCCATTCATTCCATCCTTTGAAGGTGTCTTTATAGATGCCTGCTCTCATTCTTTGCATGTTGACTTTACTGTGTCTCAGAAGACAGCCTTAATTAAAGCCAAGTTCTTGGGAGGTCCTCACCATTGCCCCAGCTCTCACTGATGCCTAGTCTCCAGTTACTGGTGGTTCATGAGGAGCCTTCTGAGTCCTTAAAGGCCACAGTAGGATCCCCAAATGCAAGTCTTTCTTGCCCTCTTAGGATTAGCTAGTCACCTAGTTCCTTAGACTCCCACTTTTATATAAATGAAGGGCTCTTTGCTAACAACCTGCTAAGTTAGTGAAGAGTTATTATACTTTTTTTTTTTTTTTTTTTTTTTTTGCTGTATGCAGGCCTCTCACTGTTGTGGCCTCTCCCATTGCGGAGCACAGGCTCTGGATGCGCAGGCTCAGCGGCCATGGCTCATGGGCCCAGCCGCTCCGCAGCATGTGGGATCTTCCCGGACCGGGGCACGAACCCGTGTCCCCTGCATCGGCAGGTGGACTCTCAACCACTGCGCCACCAGGGAAGCCCCGAAGAGTTATTAATATTTGGGTTTTTTCCACAAACTAAAATTAAAGATTTACTAGAATTCTGTATTCTATGAAGGCTTCCTTTTGTGCCAAGTTACAGAGCTGTACTGTGCTTGTGAGCTCACACACAGAGTTGGAGTTTCCTGTTTTAAGGAGATCTGCTATCTTGTCTTGAATTGGTTCTGGTTTTCAACTGTTGCTATTCTTACTTTTTAATCATAAATTACTGTTACTTTGGTTTCATTATTTTTTGTTTTGTTTGGTTGTTTGGCTAATCCTCCAGTGTGTAGTGACATGTATTTGAACCAAAAGTGGTTTTGGCCTATAATTTTCCAATAGCTAGATCTTAAGACCTCATTCTCTCTCCACAAATATTGAATGCCTACTGTGTGCAGGCTCTGTAGTTGGAAAATGAATCAGGCACACCCCACTTGCTAAAGTGGATATGTACGGATCTTCAACACCCTCTTCCAAAATTTGCTTCCACCATGACCCTTTGTTGTTATCACAGAGTCTTTTTATCATAGAGAAATGGAAATATACAGAGTAGGTGGGCTGTAGATCTTCTATTCCACCTCTTATCCTACCTTGCACTTAACCATTCTTCCTCTCTTCCCAGGTCTCCATCCAATCCCACCCCAAGGAGGAAAACTAGAGATTGCCGGGATGGTTGTGGGCCAGTGGGCTGGCAGCAGATCCTCCAGGGGTCATGGCTCCTTTGGCATGCAAGTGGTTTCTGTCGGTGGGCCGGGAAAGGGGTATGTATTTGAATAGGTTGGTATAAGCTAGTGTCAATCAAGGTGCTCTTGGGAAAATGCCCAGCTATCCAAACCTTCTATTAAGGTAAGAGGCATTAACTAACTTTGCGTTTTTAAAGCCAGTTTTCAGTTGAGTTCAGCAAACATAAAAATGCCCTGCCTTGATGAAAAAGTTTTTGCCCTAGAGGAGGACTTGGGACACAGGACAATTCGGTATGACATAGAAATGACAGAGATAGAGGTTTACAGTGGTAACACAGAGGAGAGGCATCTAACTTAAGAGGGTCAAACTTCCTAGAGGAGGTGAGTAGTTAACTAAGTGAAAATGGAGGTACAGGCTTTATGTGTTCCTCATGATCACTTTTCCCCCCACTTTCTAAAGGCATGGAAAAGAACAGACTGGTAGAGGATCCAAAGGACATAAAAAAGGAAATAAACAAGTAAGTACCTTTTTGAGATGATCTAGCTTCTGTTTGATACCTCTTGTCGTTTTTGGGGGGTTTTTTTGTTTTTTTGTTTTTTTTTTTTTGCAAGAGATCAGGCATGAAAACCTGGGAGCTTTCATAGCTTCTCCTAGCATTTGATTTCATCCGCCTGCTCTCTAGCAGTCTAGTGAGGGTTAACCTGCCCAGGCTCTTCCCACAGGGCTGCAGTGTCATCCTTTTCCCTGAGTGAGGCCACAAGATAGAAACCAGGTACTGTGTCCTAAAGACCTGCACTTAGCACAGTATGCACTACATGCAGCCATAAAGGGACAAAAGTGAAGTTAACAGTGGGACTCCACCAGCATGCCTGAACTTCTGAGGGGCTACCAGAGATGCTTAGAAAATTGGACTTTTGCCTTTGCTGATGATGGGAGGGGAGGAGGCATAGCCATTCTGCTTACTCTTAAGGGTTCAGAATGGTCTTAAACTCACTGGTCTTCAGTAGGCATCCCCCCTTCCCCCCGTAGTGATCCAAAATCTTGTAATGGCCTCAGACTGCTGGACTCCTCATAGTATAGTAGCTACCATTTCTTGAGTGCTTAACTTTCTTCCAAGCCATCTACTAGACATTTTATATGTGGTTTCTAATCCTCACAAGGGTCACTGACTAGACCATACTGCAAGGCAATTTTATTGTCAGCCCTCAATCCCAGCTCAGCTCTCATGTATACAACCAGCCCTCATTGCATCCATGTTAACTCCCATTGTCTAATGTTTTCTCAAGGAATACAAATTTGCTTTAATGTTATTTTGAGCCCCAAATGGAACTACAATGGTAAGTCCCCCACACAAAGCATTTTGTAATGTATTCCAAAGCCAGAAAGCAGTGACTTTGGATTTTTCCAAAGCTTTTCAGCTTTTTCCAGAAGCTGCTCAGTAAGGGAAAAGGGATTGCACCAGGCAGGAAAACTAGTCACTCAGATAGTTTCCCATAAGGTAGTACAGCCTTGATCAATTCACCATGATTCAGGGACTGATCAATAGGCATACAGTCTGAAAAACCTGATATTTTTGGTACAATAATAGTGGATCCATCTGTAAGTGGTTGACTCACATTAACCAAGATCACAGAAATAGCTATGTGGATATGGCTAAAGGAGTGGGGGAAGGGAAGAGAAGGGAGGGGGTGAAAGATAAAGTACTGATTTACAGTGAGAAGAAATAATTATCACAATATATTGTATACTTTTTTCCAGTCACTCATAAATATATGTATTTATTATTCCCATTTTAAACAGGAAAAAACTGAGGCTCAGAGGGATGAAGCACCTTGCCCAAAATTACCCATCAAGTTAGTATTAGAGTTGACATTCCAGCGTGAGCTGACTGATTCCAAAGCCCTGTGCTGTGCTAATTCTGAAACGGGATAACAACTCTAATTGTTAGAGATAAGATTCAGACCTAGGCCTGGCTGACTCTTGTATGCATGCTCTTAACCATGTCTACCGGAGCTTCCTCTCTCTAAGAGCAAGCTGAAAGGGAAGACATGGTATCAGAAGTTTGCCTGGGGGCATGGAATCAGAACAGTAACATTAGCTGGCATTGAGTTCTTACAGTGTGCCAGGCACAACATGTTCTACAGCATGTTCTAAGTGCTTTACATGGAGTGTGTCATTGAATCCTTATAGGAACCTATGAAATAGATACTATCATTCTCTCTATTTTACAGATGGGGAAACTGAGGGAAAACAAGGGATGGTAGATGATCTTAAGTTTCTCTTAGCTAAGATTTCTGGGGGTACTGTCATCTACTCTAGAGGTAGCCTGGCCAGGGAAAGCCTCACATTGACTTTGTTTTTAGCTAAGGCATCTTCCCTGGACAGAGCTGCTGCTGATTGCCTTGCTGACTCTCCTTTTTCTGTTCAGTTGCCCTTTCTCCAAAATCTGAGAAAATTAATTGTTGCAGCTTATTAAATCTTCTTACATTACAGTTCTGTCTTGAGATTATTCCTAGGTCAGTGGATTTTTGTGTGTTCTCGAATTCTTCAGTCACTTACTTGTTACATTTTTATTTCTTTGTTGACTACCTCACATGGCTAATTCCATCCATTACTAGTTTCATCTTATTTCCAGGTTCTTGAGAAACACTTCACAGTAACACCCATGTTGTGTAGGTTTTGGAGCCAAATGATCTAGCTTTGAATCTGGCTCTGCCACTTACCAGTTCTGTGACTTTGGGCAAGTTACTTAACCTCTCTGTGCTCTAATTTCCTCATCTGTAAAAGTGGAAGAATTGGTATCTACCTCATAGAGTTATTTTGAGTATTAAATGAGATGATATATGTAGTGTTTAACACAGAACCTGGAACATGGGAAGTGCTCAATAAATATTAATAGTTATTATTTATAATTGACCACAAATTCAACAGGTATTAGACTTCCATTATGTGTTGTGTCTTAGTAGAAAGAACAATGTCTTTGGAGTCAAACAGACTTGGATGCAAGTCTAGGCATGCCAGTGACCTTGAGCAAGTTATTTTACTTTTTCGAGCCTCATTTGTGTTTCTTATCTGTGAAACCAACATCAGAGTACCTGGCATGCCCAACCACTGTTATTATTCCTAATAATATTCATTGAGAGCCAGTACTGCACTTTCAAGGTAATACAGTTCATGGCGTTAGCATTTCAAGAGCAGTTACATTTCTGAAATTAAAAGAAAACCAGATGATTGTTTTTACTTATGAAAAATTCTATGGAATATTGCATATAGATCTTATCATTTGTTTTCTTTTCCTTTCCTTTACATGTCCAATTGTCAGTATTGGACAGCGTTGCATGGAAGTTAAGAGAGTAAACGTTAGAGGCTGACCAACCTGGAGTGCAATCCTGGCCCCACCACTTTCTACCTGTGTCTCCTTGAGCAAGTTACTTTAATCTTTCTGAGCCTCAGCTTCCTCATCTGTAAATGGGGCATCATAATATCTACCATTTAGGGTCCCTTTTGGCATTTGAAAAAAATATATTGTAAAGCTTTGTAAACAGTAGCTGTGTCATTATTGTGTTGCCATTGCCATTGGATTTGAGTCAGATCCATTTGTTGTCACCCTAAGTTCTCCAGACAGTGTCAGAGTGTACTAGGTGTTAACAAGCTTTGGGCTTTCTGGTGTTTTTGAAGAACTGAAGCAGTTTCTGCAGGCTAGCTTATAAACATGCTTGGGAAGGATCAGCCAGTTTGGGATTACCATTTCTACTGAATATCTCTGTTTTTGACAGAGCACTTCAGATGGAGTTTCTAAATCCCTGGAGCCTCATCAAGGTCGGTCTCGCTCACAGGTAAATGGAAACAATGGCACATTGATCAAGGAAGAGAAGAATGATCATCTTCCAGCTCCATCACAGTGTGCCTTAACCAGAGACAGCAGTGTGTGTAATAATGGTAACCGCTACTTCCCCGTGAAGAATGGTGAGAAGAGCCGCTTACGAGAGCAAAAGCTGGGAACTGTGGCACAACAGAAAGAGGAATAACAAGCAGAAGATGGCTTCAGCAGATCAGGAAGAGGGGAAAACCTATACTTTTCTGATTTTAGGCCCAAGTTAGAGGAGGACATAAAATGCTTACCCTAGTTGCATCCAGAATTTGGATGGGGTGTTCTATTGTATCCATCTTTTCCCCTTCCCTGTCTTTTTCTGGGCTTCCAGACTCACTGGTCTGCTTCTAGGGAAGCTCTGATCAAACATGAATGGCAACAAGCATAGTTCCTGTTCTCAAATTGAATATATAGTGCCAATATTCTCTTTACGTCCCCTGGAAGCCTATTAAGGCAGTGACTATTGGGTGTCATCACGTAAGGCCCTATAGAAAAGTTCCAGCTTTGGTTTTCTGAGTATATGGCTTCCTAACTTGCTTTTTTCTTTATGAAATAGTAGGGCCTTCGTATATAATCAGTATCCACATCTTCTAACTCTTTCTCCCCATTCACCTCTGCCAGGAGTTTATACTACCACCTCTAGCTCTGACCTGACAATCAGATAGGTAGATGTTTTCAGGGAAGTGAGGTAGTATTGGTTATTTTATTTTTTTAATTTTTTTTTTTAATTTTATACACTTAAAATAACTACCAATGGCCTTTGTACTGGGGGATTCAAGTGAATCAGAAAAGTACTGGGCAGATTTTTCCTGCCTCTGAACTAATGATTTGTTTGTAAAATAGAAGATGTGGTGCAGTTCACCCACTCCCTGCTGCCCACACCCTGAAAGGGTGGAATCAATATAATGAAACTGAGTACGAAAGGGAACTCAAAAGACTGTGTGTGCTTGTGTGTGTGTGTGTGTGTGTGTGTTTGTGTATGGATGTTTGGATAGATATATATATGAATGCATGTATCTATATGCATACACATACCCTTTATATAAAGAGACAAATCTATTTATCTATACATATTTTATATATATATAAATATATGTGTATGTGCGTATGTATATATAAATATAAATATATATATTTTGTATATATATATTTATATACATGCACACACATACATACATGATGATGTCCCAGAAGATTTACTGAATTTCCCAGAAATGCTTCCACTGCTATGGAGTGGTAGGTTTCAAAAGACCACATTTTAAAATCCTTACTAAGTCGTAGCCCATCACAGTTATGAGAAGATGGGCTTCTCTAAAGCAGACAAAAAGTACTTTCCAGAGATTGCCTGTTCAGAACAACAAACAGTTGGGTTGTCACAAGCCTAATCTTGAACAGAGTCCTCACATCCCGTATGGTAAAAACAGGAGGTTGGAATAGGATTGGGAAGAGTTGGGCATTTCCTTATGAAGGAGCAGCCTGGTTGGGAGAGAGAAAGGGGATGGGAGGTAATTACCGGGGCTTGCAGCCAGTTTGGAGGAAATCTCATCTGAAACTCCGGGATCAAACTGGCCTCAGGCTAGAATTTATTGCCATGAATCCCTGAAGGAGAGAGGACTAACATTGGAAAATGGGGTAGGGAAGTGTGAGGAAATCGGCAATTTGATTTTACATACCTAGATTGTTTTGTTTTTTCATTGACATTTTGACTACTTGATCTTTTCATTTGCTTTGCAAGGAAGACTTCAGAGGACTCTGGCCCGGGCCTATAGGGGTATTCTGTAAAATGTTCCCAGCCCCCAAGTGAGGCCAGAATCTGTCCAGGACAAAGAGGCTGTTCCCCCTTTCTGGAGATACTCTTGAGACAACCTTGCACTTCCAGTTTCCCTCCTCAACAGTATGAGGGATGGGAACATGGCTTGCAACAGATTAGCATTGTGTCTTTGTTCAGGAGTTGAGGCTTCCAGCCTCATACACTTCCTTTTGGGCTTTGTGATATTCTTGCCCAAGAAGTACCATTTCTACAGGAATACAACTGACTAGACTTCTAGCAGGGTTCTCCCTCTTTTGAAAAACCCCATGTACCTTAACCCAGAGTAGGTCCTTGGTGATTTTTTTCCAGACAACCAGAAGGCTGTTTGCTCACTACCCACTTACAATGAGTGTATCATCATGAGAGACTGAAGACAGTCTCAGACTGTTTTATCCTAGTCTGGCCCAATTTAAGAGAACCCACAACTTGCAGGGGGAGGGAGGTCTAGAATGCCTTTCCCCCTGCCCAGACACTTCTTACATAAACCAGAGCAGGATGACAAGAATGCATACCCAGCCAGATATAAACAAGAACAAAGTGTACAAAAACCTCCTCTATGGAATTGGCTCCCCTAATTTGGTTCCCGCTTTTCTCCTAACCTGCCCAACCTTTCACAACATCTTGAAGGTTAGGACTTCTGTATCCAGCAAGAGAAGGATTTAGTAGCGAACTTAGATGGCTTGGAAATTTCTTTCTGGAGCCACAGAGGGAGGAGTCCTTTGAAGCTCTAAAAGTAACCAGAATCACTGAGCTGTGTTAAATTAAATAGCTAGCTAGCTCCAATTTCTAATAGGAAGTACTTGGAGTTATATGGAAAGGCATTTTCTTCAGTTGCTGTTTCTGTGAATCTTGAATCTATTTGACACAATCAAGTGACAGTATTGTTAACTCTCACAGCATTAAGAAGATGTATTATTTTGTAGGCATTCACTGTGAGAAGTAAAATTGCTGCTTTGATAGGGATGATTCCAGTTTGCCAAACGGCTTGCTTTTCTCCCTTCCATACACCTCTACTTTCTCCTAGCCTGGCCCAGGATGAAACAAGTGTCTCACTTCCAACTTTGATTTTTATTTGGATTCAGCATTTTGGGTTTGTAAGGTTACAAGAAAGAACCATAAAGGGCCATGTTTTAATTTATCTGCCAAAACATACAATTTAGAAGCCAGAAAGACTAAGGTTTATTACTGGAAGATTAACTTTTTCTAATTGCAAGATTAACTTTTTCTAATTTCTTTCAAATTAGGGAACATGAGTCTGCTTTTTGCTGTGAGTACCACTTGAAGAGGCTGTCATCCTTCACTTGAGGTTCAAATTCTGACTATGATGTGGCCTTTCTTGAACAAAGTCATGCATCATATGGGAACCCCCAGAAATGACCCCTTTACCTTGTAGGGCCACAAGCAAAAGCACCCTGGATGTATATAGCCACTGATCCCCAAGGACTTTCAGTTCTTGATTTCTGCTGGTGTGTATTGGGGTCAGCCTATAACTCCCACCCTTATTCAGTGGCCAGTCTAGTCTGGACCAGGCCTGATAAACTTCTGCTCACTTGTATCATTTTCATTCTGAGCCAGTAGGACTTTGGGTAGACTTTATAGCCCAAGAAATGGCACTTGCTTTGGCTAGTGATATTTGATTTTTGTCTCCATCTTGATTTCCTGGCATCGTTGGCCAAGTCACGTTAACTTGTTTTTAATCACTGAGAAAAACAGCCAGGTAAGGCATTAGGGAGGGTGGTTAAGGAGGGGGGTGGGGGGAGGAATGCTTATGTAGGGTAGAAAGAATGTGGAAGTAACTGTTTGGTTATAGTGATCCAGTCTGCTGGAACCTTAGAAGGCTCCTGTGGGCCTGTCCGTGCTACCCTTTCAGCCTCTAAGACTCCCCCACCCCACTTTGAAATGACAGTACAAGTAGACCACAGTTTAAAGTAGTTAGTATAATTCTACTAAGGTTTAATCATTATACTTGTTTACTTCCTGATGCATATTTCCTAAATATGCTTGGGGTTTGGGGGGGGTAAGTTTTCACTGTTTCATTGTGTGTCACCCTATATTTTTCTCCCTCTTGTGACTTTGGCATCTTCTTTTATTTGACTTTCCATTTTCTTTTCCCTTGGCTTATTGCAGTAGTCTGCTGGTGCAGGTATTCCCCTATTCCCCCTGTTACTGCTAATTATCTTCAGTATTGTCAGAGGTTATTTTGATGTTCTAAGAAAATAACTTCATATATTTTTTTTTGCAAAATCATCTTTTCCAAGGTAAAAGCAAAATAAAAAAACCCTATGCTAGGGTGCCCACTGCAGCTTTTGACATTGCCCTTGTACTTTTATAGATGCTCTTTTTGTCCGTGTTGGTAGTAACTAATGACTAGTGAATTTTCATGTAAATGAAGCAAATTAAATATTTCAGATTTTATTAATCTCTCATAACCCTGCAAAATCTGGACTTCATTTTAGTTACTTCCCAGAAGATACTTCTCCATCCACCTTTTATTTTATTCTATTCTATTCTATTTTTAGAATAACATACTAGGTAAAGAAACTTTAACTCAAGGAGTCATTGATTTTTAGTGCTCCCTGATAAATGATGTTATTGACAAAAGTAAAATCTTTCATTGTTTTTTCCTGTGGTAGTATCTCTTCTCCTGTGCTCTTGACAGTGTGTTTAGTGGATGGATAATATGTATTTCTCTTCCAAATTCCCTGCCTTTTTGGCCCACCTCACCACAAAAGCTCCATAGTTTATTAATGTAAGTTTGAATGGATGCTTCTTAGGGGAAACTGCAGGAGTTAAGGAAAGTGTTTCAGAAAGGAATGAAAATGTCTCAGGAGTTGTTCTGTGATGGAAATTGGTCTGTTGTTCTGTTAATGCTGATGGAAAGAAACTTACAGTGCTTAATAAAAGTCTATTCTTTTAGTAAAAAAAATGTGAAATAATTTTGGGTGTGCGAAGTTTAATTTCTTCTCCCATTTCTGGACTCCTTTCGGCAAATGGGGAATATACTTGTCTCAATTCAGAAGTGTTGCAAAGAGATTTAGGAGCCTATCTGTAGTTGAATAACAGGGCAAGAGAGCCAGTACAAGAAAAGGAAGGGCATATTTAGCTTCCTGCTGAACTTCTTTATTTGGATGTTCTAAAGGCACCTTTGACTCGACATTTCCCAAACGGAACCCGTCTTCTCTTCCGAAGCCTGCTCCTCTCCATGAGTGACACTACCTTCTACTCAGTTGTCTACACCACAAACCAACCTGGGAGTTATCCTAGATGCATGTCTTTCTTTCCATCATTTCTCAAATCCAATTTGTGACAAGATCTGTTGGTAATACTCAACCATCTTTCTCTTTCTCACATCTATCTCTTTTCTCTCCCCACTTGTGGCTTAGTTCAGGCCTCCTCATGTCTCACCTAAATTGTTGCAGTTGCTCCTCTGTCTTACTCCTAACCAGGCAACTGTGAGCAAATTTTGTGTCTACGTGTATGTACCTTTTCCCAGTGAAAGGGACCATACCTTTGTTAGTTACTTAAAGAAGTCTATGACCTAAGAGACGTTAAGAACCACTGATTTAATCCACCATGCTTATCAGCTTCCAGAGGAATCTGTCCTTCTAACATGCTGCCTGCCCATTTCCATGGTCCCTTCATGATCTGGCTCCTGACCACTTCTCCAGCCTCATTTCCTGCCACCCCAACTCATTCCAGCAACACTAAAGCACATCCTACACACATTAAGCTATTAATATCCATTTATTCTCATTTGCTTATACCATTGCCTAGAATACCTCTCTCCCCTTGTCTCTGGTGCAGTCTCAACTTTTTCCCCTAAGATTCAGCTCATATCTTTGTGATTCTTTTCCTGATCTCTTACTAGGGACCCCTGTACAGACTCCCCATAGCGAGTCCCTGTAGCACTTCGCTGCATCTCTGCTAGTAGATTAAACTTGACCATCTTTGTCTTCTTGGCATCTACCACCGAGCATGCACTTAGAAATGTTTGATGACTAAATCAAGGACAGCTAAAACACCTTTGAAAATGTCCCCTGGTGCAAAACAGATTGTAGGTTTCTGAGGCAGAGGGTGTGTTGGTGGCAAAAACACAAGAAGATTGAATATGAAGGTTCATCACTGAATGGTATGCATTTAAATGTGCTTTTAAATGGGGCTCTCAAAAAAGAGAAAAAGAGTTCTGAGTCACCTTTGAGCAATAGACTGATGCTTGGAGCAGAGTCTGAAGCCAGGACTCTAGGGCATTCTTCTTACCTTACTGCTTCTGCTGAGTGTTGCTAGCTGGGCTTGGCCTCCCTGGCTGCTCTGTGCCTTGTGTGTACAGATTACAAAAGGAAACAGATGAACCTAAAGGCGAGCATTAGAGGTTACTGAAGCTTGTAAATATTACACTTAAATGAAAACTGTCATTTGTAAAAATTTGTTTTGTATTTGGTTCATTATGGCTATAGATGTCTTTTTCTAACCTTTGATCTTTGAGTGTTGGGACTCAGAACTTAATAGTGGGAAATCCTTAGCATTTGGCTTTTAAAAGTTACTGTTTGCTGAGGACCTATTAGGTACCAAGCATAGTACTAAGCTATTGTACACTGTTTCTAAGCTTCAAACAACTCTGCAAAGTAAGTACTATCCTCACTTTACACATGAGCAAACTGGTTCAGTGGTGCCCAAGTTCACACACAGCTAATAAGTGATAAAAACCAGGGTTCTAAACCTATGTTTTGACTAAGTAGATAACTCTTATTTCTGCCTCCTCAGCATTCCTTCCTCTTTCTGGCAGCAGTTAAGTGCAGTTTTTTGTTTTTCTTTTTCCTTTGGGGAACTGCTCTTTCCAATCTTGGGGTAGGGATGGGTTGACCATCAGTCACATGGCTTCACCTCCCCCAGTGCAGGGATGGGTATATGACCCAAGCAGCGTCAACTGTGTTTTTTCATGGACTTGAGGGATAAAGTGACCAAGAATGAAAATATCTCTTCTAAAATCACAAGTATTAGGAATAATGTGAGCCTGGAACATTGTCTTCTATTTATTTCTTCTACAGCTAATCTTTTATTTGTGGGTGAGAAATATGAAAATTCTGTGCTCATTTATTAGGAGCAAATGCAGAAAGTCATCTATCAGGGGATTACTATGTGCCAGAGGGAGTTCTAGGTAGTTTATTTTATATATTTTAAAACATTTTCATCTCATTATTCAGTCCTTACACATTTATAATCTTCAACTCTAGAAAAGGGGAGTGTATCAGTTGGGATAGGCTAGGTTTTGCTGCTATAATAACCCCCAAATCTCACATAATAAAGGTATACTTATTGCTCATTATGTCCAACATGTGTTGTCAGGGGAGCTCTGTTCATCCAAAGCCACTTGATAACTCAGACCAACAGAAGCCGCATCACTGAGTTGGGAAGGAATGTGACCAAAATACACACTAACTCTTAAAGCTTAAAACGTCACACATCACTTCTCTCTTTTTATTGCCCAAAGAGATGGCCCACATGGTTGCACCTAATTTCCTAGAGGTGGAAAAGTACAATTCTACTATGTCCCTGGAAAAAGGGAGAGGTAAGTTTGGTGAGTCGCAATAATAGCATCACAGGGAGAAATGACCCATTTCTGGGTAGATTTGACTCATTGCTTTTTGGCTGGTTGCCATTACCTAACCACTTGAGTCAGTATACCTAAAATTTGTAATGGAATAGTGAAACATTCATTCCCATTCCAGTGTCATAGGGGTTCTCTGCATGTGGGCTGAAGTGGATATAATCTTGTGGTAACACAAGCATTGAGTTTAGCTCCCCTAGCACACCCTGTGGGGGTGGTTTTGAGGATTAAATGACATAGTGTATGTAAAATGCCTGGCATATAATTCAGCCTCAATAAATGTTAGCTGTTATGGGTTTGGTGGGGGTGGGAGGGTTGGTAGTAGATGAAAGACTTGTCTACGCTCCCAGTCCTGATTTCCTCATAACACATTTCTTCCTAGCCTATAATCTGGCATCAGCCCTTCCCATTTGAATGTGGCTGCTTCCAAAGGCGACTAGTGTGTTCCCAGTCACCAAGTCCAGGGTTTTCATGCAGGCATCTTGCTGAGGACTTCCACAGTAATTGACACTGAAACACAACCCATTTCCTGAAATTCTCTGGCTTCCCTGACATTTCTCTGCTATTTCTCTTTCCTTTTTTGACTACTTAAAAATTATTATGTATTATTTGATAAACACAAAAGGATACATGTAACATATGTTAATGAAATTCAATAATAAAATGAACACTTATGAGCCCACTGCCCAACCTAAGAACTATCCCATCTCTCTGCCTTCCCCAGAGGTAACCGGTATCTTGACTTTTAGTCTTCATTCCCTTGGTTTCTTTTTAAATAGTTACATCACATATGTAACTATTCCTAAACAATATATTGTTAGGTTGTACTTGCTTTATAATTTTATAAAAACGTTATTTTTATGTAGTGTTCTGCAACTTCCTTTTCTCACCCAACTTTTTTTTTCTCTAAGACTCAAACACGTTACTGCTGTAGCTGTAGTTAATTTGTTTTCACTTCTGTATAGTATTCCATTGTGTGAATATACCACAATTTATCTACCCATTCTCTGTCCAATGGAAATATGGCTTATTTCCATTAATGTTGCCATGTATGCTTGTGCACATGTCTCCTGCTGGGACCTAAGGCATGCAAATGCTCACTTTTATAAGATAGTGACAAAATTATTTTTAGAAGTAGTATTAAATGGGAATAATAATGCCTGCTTTACCTCCCTTATAGGTAGTTGTGAGAGTTACACAAGCTAGTGGATGTGAAAACACTTTCAATACCTTAAGAAGACACAGTTGACATGCTGGTTTTGAGTCCAAGCTCAAACTCCTAAAAGTTGCCTCGTGCGTACTGGTTTCAAGGACCAAAAAGACAAGGCTGTTCTGTGTCAATTTAAAGTATTCCTAGAATTTTCTCATGACAAAGACTAGACTCTTGGATTCTGAGGCAGATGTCTATTTGTTTTCCTACCTGACCAGCAGCCTTTCCTCATTTCTTCCAGTAACAGCACCTCAATTTTCCAAGGAACTACCTCTATTCCATTTTTGGAAGTGTCCTCAAGTGCCCTGCTCTCCCTAGCCAGCTCAGTGGGGTTTATTACTATTGTCATGGATTTGTTTGTTTGCTTGCTTGCTGTATTTTGCTTGCTCTTTAAAGACTCCTTGTACTTCTGATAAGTCCAGCATGATAAATTGATTACAAAAATGGCCACAGTTGTTCACATCTCTCTGTATCCACACCTTTTGCAGCTCTTCCCATTAAGAGATGGCATCTGTTTCTCCACCCTTCAAATCTAGACTAGTCGTGTGTTTTGCTTTGATCAATAGACGGTTGCAGAAGTGATATTATGTCAGTTCTAAGCCTTGCGTGCTTCTGCTCACTCTCTTGGACCCCTGGAATTACCATGGGAATGAGCCTGGGCTAGCCTTCTGGAGGATGAGAGACCCTTTTGTCTAGCTATATCCAGCCAGACCAGCTTAGACCTGTCAGCCACCAACCAACCCACCAGCAGACCACAGATACATGAGTGAGCCCAGCCAAGATCAGCCTGGCCTAGTGCAGATCAACAGAGCACCAACACATAGACTCATGAGCAACAATAAATGGTTTGGTTTCAAGCTACTGAGTTGTGGGTTGGTTTATTATGCAGCAGTTGCTAACTCACACATCCAGCAATACAATAAAAATTATGTTTTATGCAGGATCTAGTTGTTCTTTAGTAGGAAAACCCTTCAGGATATTTAGTCTTCTGTACTGCCTCTCCAACTACTTCTTCATTTCCTTCTTAGCATGTCTCTTAAGATTAACATTTCTCAGAGTTTCTGTTTTCAGCCATCTTCTCACTATTCTTTCTCCCTGGTCAGTTTCATCCTATCCCATGGTCTCAGCTCTTACCTTTATACAGATGAGTCTCAAACCTACCTCTATGTGAACTTTACTGAGCAGAGTCAGAGTTCAAATGGTCTGCTGGACAAGCCACATAATACTCTCCCAGAAAAATCATAATTCAATATGTTTAAATGTGAAGTCTTACTCACACTCCTTCATTGTTTCCTATACTTCCTCCTCCTCCAGCTTGATTCCTCTATCTCTGGTTAATGTCACTACTATCCTCGCATCACCCAGGCCAAAAACCTCATCACCTCAGACTCTCTTTCCATATGCCCAATCATTCTGCAGTGTCGCATATCTGTCCCTTCCTCTCCATCTTCATGGTCCCTCCTCTTCTTCCTTCTTTTTCCTCTTTTCCTCTTTCTTTGTTCTTGCTATCAAAGTGTGATCAGTAGTCCAGCAACATTAGCATCACTTGAGAGCCTATTAGAAATGCAGAATATTGGGCCCCACCTAAGATCTATTCAATCAGAATCTGCATTTTAACAAGATCCCTAGGTAATTCATATGCACATTAAAGTATAATTAGCAGCTCCCCAGTTAAGTCTCAATCTGGATAGGTATAAGTCCTCACCAGTTTATAACGTATGCACCATGTTAGTGGCACTCAAGCCTGGCTGCACATCAGAATACCCGAGAAGTCTTTAATTTTCCATTCACCTTTTCATGATTTAATCTTCTAAAAAATAACATAACATTTATTAGTTGTTTCTTCAATACAGAAACACAAAGAAGGAAATTAAAATTGGCCTATGCCTTGCCCAGATAACTCCAAATGACATTTTCTTTTTTGAAAAAAGGAAAGTTTACCTAAGGTTAGGCAACTCAAACAGAATAAAAACATACAAAATGAAGACTGAAGAACCTCTAGCACCACCTCAATTTCAACTCCTTTCCTCAAATATAGCCATTCTTAATCAGAATTGGCCTTCCAGGAAACAATTAAGCATATACCTGCATATCTGCTTATTTATTCTTTTGTTTAAAAAGTATAAATTACTCCCTTTTAATCATCATGATTTTTATACTTAATATATCTTAGAGATATTTTTCTATGAGCATGTACAGAGTATTTCATAATTTTTAACCCTACATAGTGTCCATTAGATGGATGATTCCATCAGATGGATCAATTCCCTATTGACAAGTACTTTGAGGTCCAGATTTTTTTTTAAACATCTTTATTGGAGTATAATTGCTTTACAATGTTGTGTTAGTTTCTGCTGTATTAGTGAGGTGGATGGACCTCTGGTCTGTCATACAGCATGAAGTAAGTCAGAAAGAGCAAAATAAATACCGTATGCTAACATATATATGGAATCTAAAAAAAAAAAAGGTTCTGATGAACCTAGGGGCAGGACAGGAATAAAGACGCAAAGGTAGAGGATGGACTGGAGGACACAGGGAGGGAGAAGGGTAAGCTGGGACGAAGTGAGAGAATAGCATTGACAAGTACTTTGATTGCTTCCAGTTTTAGCTATTACAAACGGTGCTGCAATGATCATCCCTGGGCATATATTTTGGTAAACTTCTGCAAGTATATCCATAGGGTAAATTTTTAGTCCGAGATTGCTGAGTATATTGGTTAGGGCGCTTTTGGTTACAAGTAACAAAACACAACTCCAGCGGTAGGGTGAGCTAGAGCTACCCAGTCTCTTTAAGTCTCTGCTGTGTAGTCCCTACTTTATCCAAGTGGTTTTCCAAGTGTGGTCCCTGGACCAGCAGCATCAATATCACCTGGGAACTTCTTGGAAAAGGAAATTTTTGGTCCCTACTGCAGACCTGCAGAATCTGAAACTCTGGGAGTAGAGATCAGCCATCTGCGTTTTAATAGATTAGGTGATTATGATGCACACTAAAGGCTGAGAACCAGTGCTTTAGCCAAGGTGGCCACGAGATGGCTGCTAGTGGCAATGGAGGCTTTGAATCTCTTCTTTTAAGTCCAGCAGAGAAGAGAAAACTCTGACCCAACATTCCCAGTGAGCAGGACTCCCAAGTTTTTCCCTCATTAGCTTGCTTAGGTCACAAGTCCTCCCCTGAACTAATGATGTCTGTGGTCAGAAGAACTGGGAGTAAGATCTGTTTACCCCAAAATACATGGGCTATGAGTGGGAAGAAGAGATATACAAATAAAAATCTACAAATTTTTGGGAAGGAAAAAGTGGGAAATGATAGCTGAGGAGGCACTAGCAAAGCCCACAACATTCAAAGAATATGTGCGTGTTCTATTTTGATATATATTGCCAAATTATAAATGAAAAAAGTTGTACCAACTTCAGTCCCACCAACGCCATATGAAAGTATCTAGTATTTCTTCATACCCTCACTTGCTCTACGTACAATCAAACTTTAAACATTTCCCAATCTGATAGGTCAAGATGGTATTTTATTGTTTTGATTTATATGCCTTTACTCATGGATGAGATTGAACATCTTTTCAAATCTCTATTGATATGTGTATGTCTTTCTCTGTAAATTACTTGCTTATTCTTTAGCTCATTTTACTATTGGGTTTTGTCTCTTTCATGTTAATTCTTCTGAACTCATTATAAATTAAAGAAATTAGCCTTTTATCATATATGATGCAAATATGTTTTCCCAGCTTTGCTGATCTTTTGAATTTGTTTATGGTATTTTTTTACCTCACAAAGTTTTAACTTTTATGCAGTGAAATTCCTCAGTATTTTTCTTTACTGGCATCTGGGATTGAGATTCTGCTTCAAAAGGGCCTTCCCCCATGTCCACCTTTCCAGGTGAACATTGATATCATTTGTCAAGTCTGTAAAACTTTTAAAAATTAAGGATGCTGGGCCTCCACTCCAGACCTAATAAAGCAGAGTTTGTAAATGTGACACTCTGTACTGGGTTGAATAGTGTCCCCCCCAAAATTCATGTCCACCCAGAGCCTGTGATTGTGACCTTACTTGGAAATATGGTCTTTGTATGTTAAAATGAAGTCATATTACATTAGGGTGGGCCTTAGCCCAATGACTGGGGTCCTTATAAGAAGAGAGAAATTCAGGCACACACGTGATGATGGAGGCAGAGTGATACACCTACAAGTCAAGGAATGTCAAGGATTGCAACCACCAGAAGCTAGAAAGAGACAAATAAGGATGCTTTGCTAGGGCTTTCAGAGTGAGCATGGCCTGCCAATACCACTTCTAGCCTCCAGAACTGTGAGACAATACCTTTCTGTTTTAAGCCACCCAGTTTGTGGTACTTTGTTATCTATATCTAAATTAAAATTAAATCTAAATTTAAAAAAAAAATCTCCAATTGTGATTCCAATACACCACAGGTTGAGAACCACTGGACTGAATAATAATCATAACCATCTTCGACTCAGTAATAATTCTCCTTTAGAAAAGCAAGTCCTGGTGTTGAGAAAATCAGCTATCCTTTTGGAAAAAATAAAGTTATCCTCACATCATATCAAATTCACTATAATAAATTCTAAATGTATTCTAGAAGCTGGGGACAAGACAAAATCCCTACTTTCATGGAGTTTCCAATCTAAGGACAGACAGACCATGAACATATAAACAAATAAGTTGGGTAACTTCAGTAAGAGGTGATCTATGAAGAAAATAAGTCAAGGTAATGAACTGGGGCACATCTTTTTTTGTTTTTGTTTGTTTGTTTTATTTTGGCTGTGTTGGGTCTCAGTTGTGGCACGCGGGATCTTCGTTGTGGCATGCAGGATCTTTTTAGTTGCAGCATGCGGGATCTTTTTAGTTGTGGCATGCATGCGGAATCTAATTCCCTGACCAGGGATTGAACCTGGGCTCCCTGCATTGGGAGTGCGGAGTCTTACCCACTGGACCACCAGTGAAGTCCCAAACTAGGGCACATCTTAATGTAGAGAGGGTGGTTAATTTAGTTAAGGTGGTCAGGGAAGGCCTTTTGGAAGAAGTAATATTTGAGCTGACTCTGAAGTTGTCAGCCATAGGAAGATCTGGGGAAAAAGAGTTCCAGATAGGAGAAATGCAAAAGTTGAGAAGGAAATGAGTTTAAGGTAGGTTAAAGACCTAAATTGAAAGCACTATAACAGAATGAGAAAAAAAGATAGTTGTTGCCTTGTATAAATAAGGTCTTCCAAAAGAATAAACAAGAAAGAAAAGCCATAGAAGAAAAGATTGATGTAAATATATCAAGTGGCTATACAAACATTCTGTATGATAACTCCTGTATGCTAACACAAACCATAAACATGTTACATACTGTGGGAAAATATCAGCAATATATATAATAGGCAAAGGGTTAATGTCCAGAAATATAAATGACTCCTACAACTTAATATGGAGAAAACAAATAAACCTGTAAGAAAAACTAGGCAACGGTTACAAAAAGTTCACAGAGGATGGGCCAATAAACATCATATAAAAAGACATTCAACTGCACTAGTGAGGGAAAATGCAGAGTTAAAAACAAACATGAGTTACCATTTCTTTTCTCCATCATATTGGCAAACAGTTTAAAGGTCAGAGTCTTAGGAAATGTGAAAATACACCGCTGATGGGAGTGAAAACTGGCACAATGCTTTTGAAAGGCAATTTGACAGTATGTAATTAAGATTGAAAGTGGCCCACCAACTCACTTGTGAGTGTCCACCTACAGAAACATGCCTGTACACAAGGAGGCCTCTACTGGTATGTTCACTGAAGCTCTGTATTACTGAAAAATAAAACCACTTTAAATATCTATCAGGGGAGTGGAGAAATAAATCAAGACCCATCCAAATTATGGAATTCCCTGAACAGGAATTCAAAAAAGAACAAGGTTGATTTCCTTGCAGAAAGATCTCCAAGATGTTGCCAAGTGAAGAAAGTAATTGGCCAAATGATATGGACAGTGTCATCCTGTTCATGTGAAAATGATAGATTTCCACACTAACCTCCATTTTTCTGTGTTGACATCTTGTCTCTACCCACCCTCATCCCCTACTCCCAGTGGAAAGGAGTTTGTTTAGAGCAGTAAGGCTGTTTGAGTGGCTACAATTCCTTCAAATCATCTCACAATTACCATCCAGCAGGAGTGGGAGCCTGCTACATAATTTGTAGGGCCCAGTGCAAAATGAAAATGGAGGGTTCCTTGTTCAAAAACCAGGGGAGAGGTGGGAAATGCAGTTAAAGGCACTAAAATAAAATGTTTTTTTCTTTATAAATATTTTATTACTTATAAAACATAATAGGGGGCTTCCCTGGTGGTGCAGTGGTTGAGAGTCTGCCTGCCGATGCAGGGGACATGGGTTCGTGTCCCAGTCCGGGAAGATCCCACATGCTGCGGAGCGGCTGGGCCCGTGAGCCATGGCTGCTGGGCCTGCGCGTCTGGAGCCTGTGCTCTGCAACGGGAGAGGCCACAACAGTGAGAGGCCCGCATACCGCAAAAAGAAAACCAAAAAACAAAAAACATAATAGGGATAACAGTGATACATGTATAACAACATAAATGTACAAATCGCAGAACAATATTTTTATCATAGTTTATATAATAAAATTAATAACGTTATTAATATGATACCTTGATTGATCATAAGATTTTTCTGGCTCACTTTTCTGCAAATTCAATTATTTAATCATCAAATCTATATTTTTAGCAACCTCGTTTTGAACCAGTATGATTGAAGGTGACATCAGTCAAGATTGCAAATGTTTGATAACTTTTCATTTTGAGAAGGAGCTTTCTACTGATGCAACTGTTACTGGCACTGTTTGTTGTAGGCTGTGACAACATTGGGATAGATTCCTGATAAATTATTTCAAAATACAAATGTTCATACATCTAGATCTGATGATTCTTGTAGAACAATGTTTCTAAAAAGTTTTAACTCTTCATACAGATCAGTTTTGTCTAAGTCTGAATCTAATTTTAAATATAAATTTATACAATGGCATTTAACGTTTCCTCTGACATTTCCTGTAACTTGTGGAGGTATACTATAGACTGAATGCTTGTGTCCCCGCCCCCCAAAGTCATGTTGAAATCCTAACCCCCACAACGTGATGGTACTAGGAGGTGGGGCTTTTGGTAGGTGATTAGGTCTTGAGGGTGGGGCTCTCATAAATGTGATTAGTGCCCTTATAAAAGAGCCCCCAAAGAGCTCCTTCACCCTTTCCCCCACACAGAAAGAAGATCACCATCTATGAACCAGAAAGAGGGCTCTCACCAGACACTGAATGTGCCAGCACCTTGATTTTGAACCTCCCAGCCTCCAGAACCTTAAGAAATAAATCTGTTCATTAGCCACCCAGTCTATGGCAATTTTGTTATAGCAGCCTGAACAGACTAAGACAAGGTCATACAAGGAATGAAAATGGCTTCATTATTTATTTATAATTCAAAACACCTTTTTATGCATTCTACCCCTATATCTTCAATTATAAGGAAAACACTTTTAAATTGTCTTCCTCATTAATAATTGGTTCATCCAAAGCCTTCATCTGTGTCTACTTTGATGATCCTTAAATTTAATTTCCATTTCCTAGCCTGTGGATATTTGCTTTGCAATTTGGCACTAGTTTTCAAAATGAGCAATTCTAAACCAGGGGTCCCCAACCACAGGGCCGCACAGCAGGAGATGAGCTGCGGACGAGAGAGCGAAGCTTCATCTGCCGCTCCTCATCACTCGCATTACCACCTGAACCATTCCCAACCCCCCGCCCCCCTCCATGGAAAAATTGTTTTCCACGAAAGAGGTCCCTGGTGCCAAAAAGCGTGGGGACTGCTGTAAAACTCCTCAAAGAATTCTAATAACCTCCCGTGATGTACTTTACTTCAATGTCCGTGAGTACTTTTTTATTTTGTAATAATTTACTGACAATGTTTACTGCCTGCGTGCCAGCAGTTCCTGTCCCAGTGCTCAGGCCAGAGTTAATATTTGTGCACATGCTGCAGGGACAGGCTCTGTTGACAGAAGGGCAAGATTGCCTCTCACCACAGGTCCCATCGCTGTCCCCATGCAGAGGCTGTCCTTTCTCTCAGGGCTATGGCTACTGCCACCCCTGCTGCTGCTTATGCTACTCCTGCCACCATTGTCACTGGCCCAATGTCCCCCAACCCCCCCTGCTCCGGGCCCCATGGTGCCCAAGACTGCCCCAGATGTGTTTGTATATGCCAGGCGGCCTGGCCAACTGCTCAGCATGCACATCACCTGCCATACCCACAGGCTCTGCTCACTGCCACCCAGTGTATCTCTTCTGCTCATGTGTATGCTCCATTGTCACACTGGACTATACTTACAAGACACAGGCTCAAAGATAAAATTACTAAGAATGTCAAGACAATGACAGGAGAGCATTAAATCGAGCCTGAAATCCTTTCTGGGAGCAGAGCTCTCTGTACAGGTGGCACACCCCTAAAGCTGGCCCTGGAGGAGTGGGTTGGTGCTCTCAGCTACCTAGTTTGGCACCTGGGGGACCTGCTAGTTTTTATTCCAAGTGAGTGTAAACCATATTTTGCTTCTGTGATTCAAATTATGCAAAAAACTGTCGATCACCTTTCCCTATGACATGGATCTTAGAGCTACCAGTTGCTGTTAGATTCACACAAGGAGTGGTGAAGAGCCTGGAGTCTGGCCCTGTATTGCCAGGAACCCCAGCTTGCATACATACTAGCTATGTGGCCTCGAGCAGGTGGTTTAAAGTCTCTACACTCAGCTTCCTCATCCATAAAATGGGGATAGTTCTAGTACCTACCTCATGGGGTTGCTGTAAGGATTGAGTGAGTTAATGCATGTAAAGGGGTTAGAACAGTGCTTAGCGCACAGTAACTTCTCAGATAATGTTATTTGTCATTATTTTGTCTTTTGTTTTCACTGTCTTTGTACTTTCAAGTCCGTTTTGGAGCAAGTCTGTTCTTCCTCATGTAATGTTTTCCCATTTTTTACCATTTTTCTTCATGTATTTTATAGTCCACTTTGGCCCTCATCATTTTTCCTCTCAACAGTTATATGTACTTATATGCAGAGAGATGAATCGGAAAAGAGCTCGTTGAGGTTCCCTCTAGGAAAGTAAGCAGGGATTAAGTGGTGGTCAGGGGCATCTTCAGCCTGTTTGGATGTTTATTTACAATGGAAATGCATGTACTATTGCCTATGTAATTAAAAGTAAATGTTTACAGCTGTTAAGTGGAGGTGGGGTAGAGGAAGAAAGTTTCCAGGGCAGCCTTGTACTATGGTGGCCAGTTCAGATCGTGCACTGATGTGAGACACAACTAGAGCACATATTTCCAGGGCAACAGCTGGCTGCCTCCCATCCATGGCAGTGTGAGTTCCTTTGTCAGCAAATCTAACTGCCTCGGATTCAGGCCCCTGACAGCTTTGCCTCCCCCGTTATCCTTTACCCCGCAACTCTAATACCCAATATCACTGGGGAAGAACTTTTAGGGGTGGGTACCACTGTACCTGGGTCAAATGCCATCTCCTGTGAAGCCTTTCCTGACACACTCACTGAATATGTTTGAGCTAATTGTGGCTACCTTTTTGTTCCTACACATGTTGTTCATACCTCTAGGTAGCACTTAGTGTTTGACCTTTTTCAGCCTGTTATTGTTCATTGAACCTTGCTTCCCTCATTAGATTGTATACTCCTTAAGGGTATACACAGGGTCTCTTACTCATGTCTGGAGATGCCACCCCGAAACCCCACCCATACCCCACCCAGTCCATCATAAATAAATGCTCAGGCAGTATTACTGAGAGAGTGCCCTGAACTGACCCCCACCACCAAATTAGGGACTTTGTACTTTTATTCCTCCTACCCTGTCCCTGGCCAGCTCTTCATGTTATTCAGGTCTTCCACTCATATGCCAGCTTCTCTAAGAGGCCTTCCTTGACTGTCTAAAATAGACTACCATCTATTCAAATCTTTCTCTGTCTCATAACTTGTTTTATTTCCATCATAGCACACACTGCAGTTTGAAATTCTCTTATTTTACTCACTTTATTGTCTGTCTCCCTCTCTGGAATGTGAATCACAGGAGGGCAGGGACCTTGTCTGAATCCCCAGTGCCTAGAACAGTACTTTGTATATAGTAGGTGCTCAATAAATATATGAATGAAATTGTATTTGTTTTGATTATTGACTGATCCCCATGAAGAATATTAGCACCATGAAGGCCAGGACCTTATCTGGGTTACTGCTACATCCTCACACCTAGTCCCTCTGGATTACTGCTACATCCTCACTGTAGTGCCTAGTGCATAGTAGATGCTCAACAAAGAATTGTTGGGTGAGTGAATTAATGTTCCACATACACCTTAACTCAACATACTCCACACTGAACTTAGTCTCTTCTTCCCCACGAAACCTGCTTTTTCTTCTGTGTACCCGGGCTCAGTTGATGGCACCATCATCCAGAAATGACACCCAACCTAGAAACGAACTCACACTCCTTTCACTCATTCACCCACTATTTTCAATTAGTCTCCTAGCCCGGCCTATTCAACCTCCAAAATATCCCACTTATCTGATCATTTTTTACCCCTGCTGCAACTTTTCTGATTCAGGCCTCATCTTTTTTTCATGACTAATGCGACTGCCTCCTCCTCTCTGCCTCTCCCATTTTTCTCTCATTTATTATGGAATGCTTCATAAATTTGCATGTCAGACTTGTACAGGGGCCATGCTAATCTTCTGTCTTTTCAATGTTAATATATGTGCTGCTGAAGTGAACACCCTCCTGCCTTCTCGTTTAGCTAAGAAAGCTTAAGCTGCATGGTTTGTCACTTGCCATATGGTCACGTGGTCATATGTTTTATAAAGTTTGCAAAATATATTTAAACCACAATTGGTTAAAATTGCTGTCCCTTTCCACTGAGAGTTTTCCTGGTCACATTTTCCTTGTATTAGGTGGTGCTGGAGCTGCCTCAGACATTTTTGAGATCCATCTAAGTGGAAGTTGATTTGCAGGATACATTTAGTTTGGGTTTAGTGGGGACATTTATATGTTTGTACCGCTTCTATTTATAGTTATTACCCAGGTGTAGGAATGACTTCTAGAAATACTCTGTCTACCTTTGAACATAATTTTGTATTCACAAGTCTATATTCTTTTCTTAATGGAATCCTACCTCACAAACGGTACAAGTTTCAGGTCCCACTAAACCTGGATTGTCCTCTGGCTAAGCCACAAATGTGACTCTGCTGCTTTTGCTCAAAAACCTACAATGGTTTCTTATTGCTTACAGGATAAAATCTAATATTCAACTTCTTTTTGTAAATGTTTTCCCATGTGCATCCATGCATCTGTACATGATAATCCTTTATATACAATGTTCTTCTTAATTTAGTGAACTTTTATATACCCTCCAAGTCTCTCTGAAATCTTCCTTGACAGCAGCAAGCAGCTTCTGAGGCACTTTCCTTAGCCTCATTCTGCACTTTGCAAGAGGTATCTGCGTGCTTACTAGATGCTGTATTCCAACTGTTTACCTGCAAGTTTGTCTCCTGCACTGGCTGGCAATCTCCCACCGCAGAGTTCCTCTTTTTCATCATTGTATCCCCAGGGCCTAACCCACCATCACTTAGGAAACTGGTGTGCACACACACATTTCCTTTTCTAAAGCAGTTGGACCCTAAGAAAATGAAATAGTAAGAGTATTCCTAGAGAATATTCTAGAATGTCTGAGAAAACCAGCGCCACCTTGAAGCATGTGTGTGGAGTTCCACTCATTCAACCTCTTCTCCCACCCCACCCTCAGGTTGTAGTTAGAAAATCGTGGGACAGGTGCATGGAAATCCTTGAACTGTATCTGAACTGAACTAAAGTGAACTGGGGTGGGGTCAAAGAAGAGAGATTTCAGAGGTAGCTGGGGACAGAGGATTTACGGAGGAATTACGATCGAGGGACCGAGGGCAGGACGCGGGGTTGGGGGGGGATAGTAGAGGGTGCAAGGTTCAACAACTTCCCGGCTCTGAAACTTAAGCCACTTGGCTTCCCTAAGCGCGTGTCCTCACTCTGGGATAATAACAGAGCTTCCCTTGCAGGGTGAAGAGTAAACGACCCGGAGACCGTGTGAAAGAGGCCGGCCAGCTGAAGGTGCTCAATGAACGGAAACCTGTGAGTACTCGCCCCGCCTCCACCCGGGCCAAAGGCCCGCCCCCCGCCGCCACCTATTAAGTTTGCGGAGCACAGTCAGAGTTCACCTCCTCTCGTAAGAGGAAAAAGATGGTTGGGAGGAGGGAAGGGGTGTGTGTGTGTGTGAGGGGAGGGAGTGTGTGTGTGTGAGGGGAGGGTGTGTGTGTGTGTGAGGGGAGGGGGGGTGTGTGTGTGTGTGAGGGGAGGGTGTGTGTGTGTGTGTGAGGGGAGGGTGTGTGTGTGAGGGGAGGGTTGTGTGTGTGTGTGAGGGGAGGGAGTGTGTGTGTGTGTGAGGGGAGGGAGTGTGTGTGAGGGGAGGGAGTGTGTGTGAGGGGAGGGTGTGTGTGTGTGAGGGGAGGGAGTGTGTGTGAGGGGAGGGTGTGTGTGTGTGAGGGGAGGGAGTGTGTGTGTGTGTGAGGGGAGGGAGTGTGTGTGTGAGGGGAGGGTGTGTGTGTGTGAGGGGAGGGTGTGTGTGTGTGTGTGTGGAGTCTGTGTGTGAGGGGAGGGAGTGTGTGTGTGAGGGGACGGAGTTTGTGTGTGTGAGGGGAGGGAGTGTGTGTGTGAGGGGAGGGTGTGTGTGTGTGTGTGAGGGGAGGGAGTGTGTGTGTGAGGGGAGGGTGTGTGTGTGAGGGGAGGGTGTGTGTGTGTGTGTGTGTGTGGAGTCTGTGTGTGAGGGGAGGGAGTCTGTGTGTGAGGGGACGGAGTTTGTGTGTGTGAGGGGAGGGTGTGTGTGTGTGAGGGGAGGGAGTGTGTGTGTGAGGGGAGGGTGTGTGTGTGAGGGGAGGGTGTGTGTGTGTGTGTGTGTGTGTGTGTGTGTGTGGAGTCTGTGTATGAGGGGAGGGAGTGTGTGTGTGAGGGGACGGAGTTTGTGTGTGTGAGGGGAGGGTGTGTGTGTGTGAAGGGAGGGTGTGTGTGTGTGTGTGTGTGAGGGGAGGGTGTGTGTGTGTGTGTGTGTGAGGGGAGGGAGTGTGTGTGTGTGTGTGTGTAGGGTGTGTGTGTACGGTGTGTGAGGGGAGGGTGTGTGTGTCTGGGGAGGAGGGGAGAGAGTGAGTGACAGTGTGTCAGTGATGTTGGTCGCGGGGGCGGGTTGCTTAACTCCCTGCTCGCCCGGAGTAGGGGGAAGGCGAAGGCGGGGGAAGGCGGGGAAGACTCTGGCCCCACTCAAAATGGAGCCAAGCGCCTGCCTCGCCTAAGATGGCGGCCTCCCCGCCTTTCGGTTCCGGGTTCTCAGCGTCGATTGGGTACCTGGGGAGTCGAGCGGGTCCAAAGGTGGCCGAGCCCCGCCCCCTTTCTCAAGGTGACGCTCCGCCCCCGATGGCGTCACGCGGGAGCCGGGGCCCGCCCTTCCCCGCCTGTGCCGCGGTTACCTCGCGTGTCCGGCCTTCATAAGATGGCGGTCGGGTCGCCTACCCGCGGCGGCACCGCCACTCTCAACATGGTAGCTGTTTACCCCGTATTTCTCCTCCCCTCTCCGCCTCAACTTCCTCGTTGTTTTGAATAAACTTTATTGACTACTCTGAATTGCCCATCACCGCCACCCGGCTTCTCCCGGCGATTTTTCGGGCTGTTTTTCTCCAACCGGGTCGCCGGTTCATCTCCTTCCTCGTTGGTTTGCTCGCGGCGATCTCCTGCCTGCCCAGCGACGCCGCCGCTTGCCTGTTCGTCAGGCGGCCGCCGGACTAGGCCCGAGCCGCGGGCTCCAGTAGGCCCTGACAGCCGGGCCCGGGGCAGAGCTGTGGAGAAAGCTGCCCTGAAGCACCGCTGGGCGGCCAGGGCCGCGCGACCAGGGCCGCGCGACCCAGCGGGTGGCTCGAGAATAAGGCGAGACAGGCTCGCCGCGTTGCCGTGACGATCCCAGAATTCGGTGCGCGTCGCCTGTGGGGCCGGAACTGCTGGCCGAACCTTCACTGAGCGAGGCGCTGAGCAGCTCCGGAGCGAGCCCGGCCGCCGGCGCTTCGGTGGGACTGAGCTCCGCGGGCGTGAGGAATCCCTGCGGCTTTGCGGATGAGGAGGTCCCTGTAGGGTTCCGGACCGAATACATTCTTGTCAGGTTTGGGGCGTGAGGCGGTTCCTGTCAGTTTGAGAGGCGTGAAGAGATTCTCGTAAGTTTCGGGGGCTGCAAGGATATTCCTGTCACTCTTGGGATCTGTGACGAGATCCCTGTCAGTTTTGGGGGACAGGGGAGTCTTGGTCAGTTTGAGGGGGCTGTGAGGAGATACCTGCCAGTTTCAGAGCTGTGGGAGGAAAATCCTGGCTTGGTTGCAGGAGTGTGAGGAAATTCTAGTCAGTTTAGGGGTTTTGAAGCGATCCTTTCGAGTTTTGGGGGTGCAATAAGAATCCTGTCGTCTTTGAAGTAGAGGGTGAGCTGATCAGTTTTGAGGTTGAGATTTATTTCAGTTGTTGGGGTGATGAGACTCCCGATTGGTCGGGGATGGAATGATTTTGAGAGTGAAAGAGCAGATCATTTAAACTCTCACAACAGAACCCCAGAACTGTGATTTGAGTTGGGCGCCTAGTCTTGTGTGCCTCGTTGCTGGAGACATCGAGGTAATTGTCGAGTAATCTGAGGACTTCCAAGGATCCCTCATCTCTCTCTAGTTGCGTCTATTTTGGGGGTGAGAGAAGTGGCTTTTTCTGAGGTACCCCCAGCCTCATCCTCTAGGCTATGCTTTGTGTCATAAATATTGAGAGCCCTGGGAAACAAGGTTGCTAACAAGGAGAGGGTGCAGTGAGGGATTAAAGAACCTTCTTGAAAAGGCATCAGATCTTTCCCTGAAACCCGGAAAGAAGTTATCACTGACCCTGGGGGCTGAAGGAGGTAAGGAGGGAAAAAAAGCCTCGATGGCAGAGCGCCGTTCTTTATTTGTTAAAGAAATTCTGGCGGCCGGTGGACTTTCTCCGATTGCCCCCTACAGCCGCACCAGCTGTGTTGCATCCCGGCAGTGGTAACTGCCCATTTGTGAGCTGAGGGACCTGATTCACTCTGTAAAAAGTGTTGTTTGTGCCCAGCCTTCGTCCAGAGAGAACGCGTGCTGCCGCCTCCCGCTCCCTTTGACGCTGAGAACCTGGCCCACCGCAGAACGCTCCAAGGCCAGGCGAAGATGGCCTCGGTACCGGTGTATTGCCTCTGTCGGCTTCCTTACGATGTCACCCGCTTCATGATCGAGTGTGACATGTGCCAGGACTGGTTTCATGGCAGGTAAGGAGGGCAGGGCACGCTGGACAGGGTCTAGTGACCAGGTGCTCACTCGCTTGCCCCTTTCTCAACTCTGGTTCAGGTTCCCGCTCAGAAACTTATTTCCCCTCTCTTGCAGACAGTTAACAGCAACCCACCTCCCAGACCCAGATTCTTACATCCTTCCTTGCAGACTAGGGCCTAGCTGACATTGGCCTCTGGTTTCTCCTCTTTTTTCTTTTCCCATATGTATTTCTTCTTTGTACCCTTCTTCTGTTTCTTTGTTTTTTTCCCTTAGAAAAATACTTTCTTTCCAGCCACAAAGAATGTATCATTTTTGTATTCTGGCAGTTTTGTTTTGCCTCAGATGCTGTCTTTGGGGGAGACAGTACTGCATTTTTGAGATATCTGAGTCCAACAAATATGGATTTGAGTTGTGGTTTTGCAACTTATTATCAGAGTGACCTTGGGCAAGTTGCTTTGCCTCTCTGAGCCTCTGTTTTCACCCATGAAGTATATCTAATACATCCTTCCTGTTTACTTAAAGCATTTTGCATGCACTCAGTAAATGGAGGCAGAAATGCAATAGTATTTTATTTCTAGGGTATTTATCTGCAGAACCATCCAGCTAAATTGAATTAAGCAGAGGAGATGTTGGGTAAAACAGGAGGAGTAAAACCACTAATGAATTCCCTCCAGCTAAACATGTGTGCACATAAGCACCTGTCACCCAGGATTCCAGAGAGGTTAGTGTGTGGAATAAACTTGTAATATTATCCCATTATTGGGACTTATATCCCAGCTCTGGAAAGAAAACCATGAGAGGGATTTGTACATTAGAGTACAACAAAACAGTGTATGGCGCCCTCCTCCTGTTGCATGTTGTTAGATTCTAGAATTTTCAGTTGTCATTAGTCCCTTCCAAAGGAGCTGTTCCTGCTATCACACCCAAGACCAAACTGAAGGTGTTGGTGCTACTAAAATTCTGCTCTTAGCAGGGACTGCCCTGTGCAGCACATCCAAATTCATATTCAGCTGATCTTTGTTGAGTATTACTGTGTGTCATGTTCCCATGGCACTTTGTGTACATCCTTATTGAAAGTGATTATTTCATCATATCATAGTTATAAATACGTCTGTGTCACTCATTAGCAAGAGCTGCCTGAGGGCAGAGATGTCAGCTTTTCATGTTTGGTATCCTCAGAACCTAGTTCAATGCTAAACATATAATAGATTTTGAGTACATTTTTTTTTTTTTTTTTTTTTTTTGCGGTATGCGGGCCTCTCACTGTTGTGGTCTCTCCCATTGCGGAGCACAGGCTCCGGACGCGCAGGCTCAGTGGCCATGGCTCACGGGCCTAGCCACTCCACGGCATGTGGGATCTTCCCGGACCGGCGCACGAACCCGTGTCCCCTGCATCGGCAGGCGGACTCTCAACCACTGCGCCACCAGGGAAGCCCCCTGAGTACATTTTTGAATGAACAAATGAATGAGTTGTCTTGAAAAAAGCTATTGCCTGTGGCCCTTGCTTTGGATTGTGTAGGTTTAAACCTGGAAAGTGAACTCCTACCCACAATACAGAGACCCTAACTCTGCAGTCTGGGAACAGGAAATAGGAATGAATGCTTCCTGAGTGCTTACTGTGTTCCAGGCCCCATGACAGAGACTTGGCATGCATTTATCTCATCTAATCCACATCCAATCCTGAAAGTTAGGTATTTCTTTTTTAAATAATAATAAAAAATTTTCCCTGACTATGTGAGACATACTCATTGTAGAACATACAGAAAAAGAATAAAGAAGGAAATAAAAATCATCTGTGAGCCTACTATCCAGAACAATCTACTGTTTAATTTTTTTGTTGCATTAACTCCCATCATTTGACTTAGGATATAAACATATATTTTACAACATGGGGTTGTATTATAAGTACCATTTTGTAACGTGATTTTTATTCCTACTTAACATTATAAAGTTAAGGTCATTAAATATTGATCTAATTTCTGATGTCCCATCGTATATCTGTGTCACCAGTTACTTGGTCATTTCCTCTGAGGTTGGATACTTAGGTTATTTCTACTTTTTTATATTATAAATAATACTATGATGTGAGGGAAACTTTGGGGGTTCTGGAAATGTTTTGCATTTTTATTTGGGTGCTTGTTGAAACAAAAAAAAAACATTGCGGTGAACATCTTTGCATAGTAGAGACTTGACATTTACAAGGAACACCACTGAGGCATTTAATAATTCCAAATTTACAAATATGGAAATGGATTTATGGGCCAGGCCCCTCCTTAATCACATTTCTGTGGCGAGTCCTGTGTTTCTGTGCACACCCTGACATAAGTTAACTGCCTTAATTGTTTTTCCTGTGAAAGAGACCAAGCTTTTATCTCTTATCATGCTTTTCTCTATGGGATGCCAGAGAATAAGGAAGCCAGCTGAGAATCAGGTCCTTGGTGGGTGGCTGTTCTTGCTTACTCAGTGCATTGCGTGCGCGTGCGCATGCACGCACACACATACACACACACACACACACACACACACCAGGCTCATAGTGCTCTAGTTAAGTCTGTACTTTAGCATAATTGAAAATTACTAAATATTGTGGACTTTTCACGGTTGTTCACAATAGGTAAGCCCACAAATGCCTATAGATGATATAAATCTGTTCACATCTCTGATGACTTCCATAGGCCAGATTTCTTAAAGTCCAGTTGGGGATTAGTAATGCCATGTTACTTCCTGGTAAGGTTATAGCAAGTAAGGTGACTCTTCCATTTTGCTGGTGAGAATCTGGATCTCATGGAGGTTAAGTTACTTTCTGAGTCTGGATTTGAACTTAGAATTATCTGGCTCCAGAGCCCAGGTTCTCAAAAGTGGGAAAAAAATGGTATAGCTCCATTCCTCTATTTTAAAGGGCTGGATTTTGAAGGGCATTTTGATTTGTAGAACAGTGGTTCTCAAACTTTAGGGTGTGTCAGAATTACTTGGAAGACCTCTTAAAAGATGAGATAGGTAGGCTCCACTTGCAGGGTTTCTGATTCAGTATGTGAGCGGAGGCCACTCTCAGAACCACTGATTTAGAGTATTATTCTGTCTCAGTTCCTTCCCTTTCTGTAGAGTGTGACAGCTTCTGATATTGGGGGATGGGTGGGCTAACATATCATTACTGTACACTGTTGTTCTCAAAATGTGGTTCATTAACTGGGAATTGGTTAAAAATGCAAATTCTTGGGTTGAGACCTGGCAATCAATATTTTAACAAGCAGGTAGATTCTGATGTACCTTAACTTTTGAGAAACATTGCTGTACACTGGTGGAGGAAGTTAGTTGGCAAGCATTTATTGATGTCCGGGGCTTTGGCAAAATCTCACTCCTCTACAGTTTTCCTATCTTTAAAGGAAGTATTGGTTGGCATATCCCCAAGGTGGTAGCTGTGGTGTGGACTCTAAACTCTAGAGGAAATGGCACTGGCTTCAGATCTGGGTTCAAATTCTGACTCTGTTACTTTTAGCAAAGGATTTCATCTCTGTGAAGCCTCAACTTCCCCAAGAGTGGGTGTGATGATTTAAATAAAATGGTAGTGGCCCTTGTTTATTGAGCACTAGCTAGTCTGCTAGTCACTATGCTAAACACTTTGCTTAATTATCTTTAACCTTTTTTTGGAGTTTTAAAATTATGAATTCAGTTCATTTAGTAGTTATAGGACTATTTAAATTATCTATTTTGTATTGGATATGTTGTGGTAGTTTGTGCTTTCTAAGGAATTGATCTATTTCTTCTGAGTTGTCAAATTTAAGTATGTAGAATTGTTCGTAGTATTCCCTTATTATCCTTTTGATGGCTGCAGGCTGGCTCTGTGGTGACATCTCATTTCATTCTTGATATTGAAATTTTGTCTCTTCTCTCTTTTTTTCTTTGTCAGACTTGCTAGAGATTTGTCGGTTTTATTGATCTTTTCAGAGTGGAAGCTTTTGTTTCATTGAATTTCCCTATTGTCTTTCTGTTTTCAATTTCACTGATTTCTGCACTTTATTATTACCTTCCTTCTTCTTGCTTTGGGTTCATTTTGCTCCTCTTAATGTCTTGAGGTGGGAGCATAGTGTATTGATTTGAGACTTTTCCTGTATTCTAATATAAGCATTTAGTGCTATTGGTTTCCTTCTTAGTACTGATTTAGCTGTGTCCCACAAATTCTGATATGTTTTCTTTTTCATGTAGTTCAATATAATTTTTACTTTGCTTAGAGACTTCACATTTGACCTATGAATTATATAGAAGTATGTTGTTTACTTTCCAAGTGTTTGCAGATTTTCCTGTTATCATTCTGTTATTGATTTCTGATTTGTTTCCATAGCGGTCAGAGAATATACTCTATACAATTTCAGTTCCTTTAAATTTACTGGGGTTTGTTTTATGGCCCAGGATATGGTCTGTCATGGTAAATGTTCCATGGTCACTTGAAAAGAATGTATATCCTGCTGATGTTGGGAGGAGTTTTCTGTAAATGTTGACTTACTCCTGTTGGTTGATGGTGTTGCTGAATTCTCCTCTCTTTGCTGATTTTCTGTATAGTTGTTCAGTCCGTTGTTGAGAAGGAGGTGTTGAAGTGTCCAGCTATAATTGTCAGTTTATTAATTCCTCCTTTCAGTTCTATCATTTGCCTCACATCTTGCAGCTTTGTTGTTTGAATGCAGATGCATTTAGGATCAATGTGTCTTGGTGGATTGACTCTTTAATTACTATGTAATGTCCTTCTCTGTCTCTGGTAATTTTCTTTGCATGGAAGTCCACTTTATAGGATATTAATATAGCCATTAATATAGCCACTCCTGCTTTCTTTTGATTAAAGGTTGCCTGGTATCTTTTTCTATCCCTTTACTTTCAACTGATGTCGTTATATATGAAGTGAGTTTCTTGTAAGCAGCATATAGTTCAGAATTAATTTTGTCCACTCTGCCAATCGCTTTTTTTTTCTTTTTTACATCTTTATTGGAGTATGAATGCTTTACAATGGTGTGTTAGTTTCTGCTTTATAACAAAGTAAATCAGTTATACATATACATATGTTCCCATATCTCTTCCCTCTTACATCTCCCTCCCTCCCACCCTCCCTATCCCACCCCTCTAGGTGGTCACAAAACACTGAGCTGATCTCCCTGTGCTATGCGGCTGCTTCCCACTAGCTATCTGTTTTACGTTTGGTAGTGTATATATATCCATGCTACTCTCTCACTTTGTCACAGCTTACCCTTCCCCCTCCCCATATCCTCAGGTCCATTCTCTAGTAGGTCTGTGTCTTTATTCCCGTCTTACCCCTAGGTTCTTCATGACAATGTTTTTGTTCTTAGATTCCATATATATGTGTTAGCATACGGTATTTGTCTTTCTCTTTCTGACTTACTTCACTCTGGATGACAGACTCTAGGTCCATCCACCTCACTACAAATAACTCAATTCTGTTCCTTTTTATGGCTGAGTAATATTCCATTGTATATATGTGCTACATCTTCTTTATCCATTCATCTGCTGATGGACACTTAGGTTCTTTGCATCTCCTGCCTATTGTAAATAGAGCTGCAATGAACATTTTGGTACATGTCTCTTTTTGAATTATGGTTTTCTCAGGGTATATGCCCAGTAGTGGGATTGCTGGATCATATAGTAGTTCTATTTGTAGTTTTTTAAGGAACCTCCATACTGTTCTCCATAGTGGCTGTACCAATTCACATTCCCACCAGCAGTGCAAGAGTGTTCCCTTTTCTCCACATCCTCTCCAGCATTTATTGTTTCTATATTTTTTGATGATGGCCATTCTGACTGGTGTGAGATGATATCTCATTGTAGTTTTGATTTACATTTCTCTAATGATTAATGATGTTGAGCATTCTTTCATGTGTTTGTTGACAGTCTGTATATTTTCTTTGGAGAAATGTCTATTTAGGTCTTCTGCCCAGTTTTGGATTGGGTTGTTTGTTTCTTTGTTATTGAGCTGCATGAGCTGCTTATAAATTTTGGAGATTAATCCTTTGTCAGTTGCTTCATTTGCAAATATTTTCTCCCATTCTGAGGGTTGTCTTTTCGTCTTGTTTATGGTTTCCTTTGCTATGAAAAAGCTTTTAAGTTTCATTAGATCCCATGTGTTTATTTTTGTCTTTATCTCCATTTCTCTAGGAGGTGGGTCAAAAAGGATCTTGCTGTGATTTATGTCATAGAGTATTCTACCTATGTTTTCCTCTAAGAGTTTGATAGTTTCTGGCCTTACATTTAGGTCTTTAATCCATTTTGAGCTTATTTTTGTGTATGGTGTTAGGGAATGATCTAATCTCAAACTTTTACATGTCCCTGTCCAGTTTTCCCAGCACCACTTATTGAAGAGGCTGTCCTTTCTCCACTGTACATTCCTGCCTTCTTTATCAAAGATAAGGTGACCATATGTGCGTGGGTTTATCTCTGGGCTTTCTATCCTGTTCCATTGATCTATCTTTCTGTTTTTGTGCCAGTACCATACTGTCTTGATTACTGTAGCTTTGTAGTATAGTCTGAAGTCAGGGAACCTGATTCCTCCAGCTCCGTTTTTCTTTCTCAAGATTGCTTTGGCTATTGGGGGTATTTTGTGTTTCCATAAAAATTGTGAAATTTTTTGTCCTAGTTCTGTGAAAAACGCCAGTGGTAGTTTGGTAGGGATTGCGTTGAATCTGTAGATTGCTTTGGGTAGTACAGTCATTTTCACAATGTTGATTCTTCCAATCCAAGAACATGGTATATCTCTCCGTCTATTTGTATCATCTTTAATTTCGTTCATCAGTATCTTATAATTTTCTGCATACAGGTCTTTTGTCTCCTTAGGTAGGTTTATTCCTAGATATTTTATTCTTTTTGTTGCAGTGGTAAATGGGAGTGTTTTCTCGATTTCACTTTCAGATTTTTCATCATTAGTATATAGGAATGCCAGAGATTTCTGTGCATTAATTTTGTATCCTGCTACTTCACCAAATTCATTGATTAGCTCTAGTAGTTTTCTGGTAGCATCTTTAGGATTCTCTATGTATAGTATCGTGTCATCTGCAAACAGTGACAGCTTTACTTCTTCTTTTCCGATTTGGATTCCTTTTATTTCCTTTCCTTCTCTGATTGCTGTGGCTAAATCTTCCAAAACTGTGTTGAAGAAGAGTGGTGAGAGTGGGCAACCTTGTCTTGTTCCTGATCTTAGTGGAAATGCTTTCAGTTTTTCACCATTGAGGACAATGTTGGCTGTGGGTTTGTCATATATGGCCTTTATTATGTTGAGGAAAGTTCCCTCTATGCCTACTTTCTGCAGGGTTTTTATCATAAATGGGTGTTGAATTTTGTCGAAAGCTTTCTCTGCATCTATTGAGGTGATCATATGGTTTTTCTCCTTCAATTTGTTAATATGGTGTATCACGTTGATTGATTTGCATATATTGAAGAATCCTTGCATTCCTGGAATAAACCCCAGTTGATCATGGTGTATGATCCTTTTAATGTGCTGTTGGATTCTGTTTGCTAGGATTTTGTTGAGTATTTTTGCATCTATGTTCATCAGTGATATTGGCCTGTAGTTTTCTTTCTTTGTGACATCCTTGTCTGGTTTTGGTATCAAGGTGATGGTGGATGATGGTGGATGATGGTGAAGAAAAGCCTGATTCCTCCAGCTCCATTTTTTGTTCTCAAGCTGTCAATATCTTTTAATTGGTATATTTTGACCATATATACCTAATGCAGTTATTGATATGTTAGGGCATAAGTTAGTCATTTTTTTGTTTTCTGTTTGTTCCCTCTGTTCATTCTGTTTTCTTTCTCCTTCTTTCCTTTGGGTTACTTAAATCTTTTCAAGAATTCCATTTTGATTTATCTATAATGTTTTTGAGTGTAACCAACTGGTATTGACATTTTACCGGTTTGATTGAAGAGCAGGAACCTTACTTCCCTTTAAATTCCTTTATGTTCCCCTGCTATAATTATCTTAAATATTTCACCTACATACTTTGAGAACCATATCATATAGTGTTACAATTTTTGCTTCAACTCTCAAACATAATTTAGAAAACTCAAGAGGAGAAGGAAAGTATATTGTATGTACCCATATTTTCACTCTTTCCCTTGTTCTCACTTACTTCCTAGTGTTCCTAAGAGTCCTTCTTTTATCATTTCCTTTCTGTTTAAACAACTTCCTTTAGCCATGCTTTTAGAATTGGTCTACTGGCAACAAATACTCTTAGTTTTCCTTCATATGAGCATGTCTTGATTTCCCCTTGAATTCCTGAAGGGTCCTTTCATTTGATATCAGATTCTGTGTTTCCAGTTCTTTCAGGCCTTGAAAACTTGTGCTACTTCCTTTTGGCCACCATGGTTTCTGCTGAGAGATCCTGTGTCATTTAAATTGGTGTTTTCCTTTGGGAAATGTCATTTTTCTCACTGATTGCAAGATCTTTCCTTTGTCTTTTGTTTTCAGGATTTTGATTATGCAATTTTTTTTGGCCACACTGCATGGCTTGTGGGATCTTAGTTCCCCAACGAGGGATTGAACCTGGGCCACAGCAATGAAAGCTCTGAGTCTTAACCACTGGACCGCCAGGGAATTCCCTGTTTATTGCTGTTTCTCAGTGTGGATTTCTTTGTTGCTGAAGCGCTATTCATTTTTTTCAATCTATTTTCCTTCAGTTTTATTGAGATATAATTGACATATAGTACTGTTTAAGTTTAAGGTATAGAGTATAATGACTTGAATTACATATACATATATTGTGAAATGATTACCACAATAAGTTTAGTTAACATCCATCATCCCATATAGGTACAAATAAGAGAGAAAGAAAGAAAAATAAGTTTTTTTGCTTGTGACAAGAAGTTTTAGGATTTACTCTTAGTAATTTTCAAATATACTATACAGCAGTAGTCATCATGTTGTACATTACATCCTCAGTACTTATATATGTTATAACTGGACGTTTGTACCTTTTGACCACCTTCATCCACTTCTCCCACCCCACCCCCAGCTCTGCAGGGTAACCACAAATCTCACTTTTTCTATGAGTTTGGGTTTTGTTTTTTTAGATTTCACATATAAGTGAGATCATAGAATATTTGTTTTTCTCTGACTTATTTCGCTTAGCATAATGCCTTCAAGGGCTGTCCGTGTTGTTGCAAATGGCAGGATTTTTTTCTTTTTTATGACTGAATAGTACTCCATTTTGTGTGTGTGTGTGTGTGTGTGTGTGTGTGTGTGTGTGTGGTGTATTTATATATACGTGTGTTACATTTTTTTATCCATTCATCTTTTGATGGACATTTAGGTTGTTTCCATGATTCAGTTATTATAAATAAGTCTGCAGTGGACATGGAGGTGCAGATATCTCTTTAACATAGTTTTTGTTTCTTTCAGATACATACCTAGAAGTGGAATTGCTGGATCATATGATAGTTATATTTTTAATTTTTTGAGGAATTTCCATACTGTAAGTGGCTGCACCAGTTTGCAATCCCAACAGTGCACAAAGGTTCCCTTTTCTCCATGTCCTCACCAACATTTGTTATCCCTTGTCTTTTTTATAAACCATTATAACAGGTGTGAGATGATATCTCATTGTGGTTTAGGTTTGCATCTCCTTGATGATTAGTGATGTTGAGCACCTTTTCATGTACCTGTTGGCCATTTGTATGTCTTCTTTGTAAAAATACCTATTCAGTTACTCTGCCCACTTTATAACCAGATTTTTTTTTTTTGCTATTGGGCTGTATGAGTTCTTCATTTATTTTGAATATTAACCCATTATTTAACATATGATTTGCAAGTATATTCTCCTATTCCATAGGTTAACTTTTTATTGTGATGATTTCTTCTTTCTTTCTTTTTTTTTTTTTTTTGCTGTGCAGAAACTTTTTAGTTTGATGTGGTCAAACTAAATTTTTAATTAATTAATTAATTAATTTATTTATTTATTTATTTTTAGATGTTGGGGTAGGAGTTTATTAATTAATTTATTTATTTTTGCTGTGTGGGGTCTTCGTTTCTGTGTGAGGGCTTTCTCTAGTTGTGGCAAGCGGGGGCCACTCTTCATCGCAGTGCGTGGGCCTCTCACTATCGCGGCCTCTCTTGTTGCGGAGCACAGGCTCCAGATGCGCAGGCTCAGTAGTTGTGGCTCACGGGCCTAGTTGCTCCGTGGCATGTGGGATCCTCCCAGACCAGGGCTCGAACTTGTGTCCCCTGCATTAGCAGGCAGATTCTCAACGACTGCACCACCAGGGAAGCCCTTTAATTTATTTTTGATTTTGTCACTTTGTGCTTTAGATGTCATATCCAAAAAATCATTGCCAAGATGCATGTTAAGGAGCTTTTTTCCTATGTTTTCTTCTAGAAGTTTCATGGTTTCAGGTCTTACATTTAACTCTTTAATCCATTTCGAGTTAATGTTTGTGAGTGGTGTAAGTCAGGGGTCTATTTTCATTCTTTTACATGTTAATATCCAATTTTCCCAGCACCATTCACTGAAGAGACTGTCTTTTCTCCACTGAGTATTCTTGCCTCCCTTGTCAAATATTATTTGAATGTGTATGCATGGGTTTATTTCTGGGCTCTCGATACTGTTCCATTGGTCTATGTGTCTATTTTTAATGCCAGTACCATACTGTTTTGATTACTGTAGCTTTATAATACAGTTTGAAATCAGGAAATGTGATGTTTCCCACTTTCTTCTTCTTTATCAGGACTGCTTTGGCTATTCTGGGTCCTTTGTGATTCCATATGAATTTGAAGATTGTTTTTTCTACTTTTGTAAAAGAATACTGTTGGAATCTTGATAAGGATTGTTTTGAATCTATAGATGGCTTTGGGCAGTGTGGACATTTTAACAGTATTGATTCTTCCAATCCATCAACACAGGATATCTTTCCATTTCTTTGTGTTTTCTTCAGTTTCTTTCATTGATGTCTTGTAGTTTTCAGTGCAGAGATCTTTCACCTGCTTGGTTAAATTTATTCCTAAATATTTTATAGTTTTTGACATTATTGTAAATGGGATTGTTTTCTTTATTTCTTTTTTAGACAATGTGTTTTTAGTGTATAGAGATGCTATTGATTTTTGCATGTTAATTTTTTATCCTGCAACTTTACATAATTCATTGATTAGCTCTAACAGTTTTTGGGTGGAATTTTTAGGATTTTCTATATATAAAATCATGTCATCTGCAAATAGAGGTAATTTTCCTTCTTCCTTCTTCCTTGTCAATTCTGATGCCTCTTTTTCCCCTTGGCTGATTGCTCTAGCTGGGATTTCCAGTACTCTGTTGAATAGAAGTGGCGCGAGTGGGCACCCTTGTCTTGTTCCTGATCTTAGAGGAAAAGCTTTCAACCATTCACCACTGAGTCTGATGTTAGCTCTAGGCTTGTCATATATGGCCTTTATTATGTTGAAGTGCATTTCTTCTATACCCCATTGAGTGTTTTTTTAATCATGAATAAGTGCTGAATTTTGTCAGATGTTTTTTTCTGCATCTTCTTTTGAGATCACTTTTTTCTTTCATTCTGTTAATGTGATGTATCACCTTTATTGATTTGCTTATGTTGAACCAGCTTTGTATTTCAAGGATAAATCCCATTTGATCATGGGAAATGTTCCCTTTAGTGTGCTGCTGAATTCAGTTTGCTAGTATTTTATTGAAAATTTTTCCATGTGTATTCATCAGGGATATTGGCCTGTAGTTTTCTTTTCTTGTAGTGTCCTTATCTGGCTTTGGTATCAGGGTAATGCTGGCCTCATAAAATGAGTTCTGGAGTGTTCCCTTCTCTTTGATTTTTTAAAGAGTTTGAGAAAAATTGGTGGTAATTCTTCTTTAAATGTTTGGTAAAATTCACCAGTGAAGCCATCTGGTCCTAGGTTTCTCTTCGTTGGGTGTTTTTTTTTTTTTAATTACCGATTCAATCTCCTTACTAGTAACTGGTCTCTTCAAATTTTCTATTTCTTCCCAATTCAGTCTTGGCAGATTGTATATTTCTAAGAATTTATCTGTTTCTTCTAGGTTGTCCAATTTGTTGACTTATAGTTGTTCGTAGTTCAGTCTGTTTTCTTTCTGTTGTTCAGATTGGATAATTTCTATTGTTCTATCTTCAGGTTTACTATTTTTTTTCTCTGTTGTCTACATTCTGCTATTGAGCCCATACAGTGAGTTTTCATTTAAGTTGCTATAGTTTTTTCTAGAAGTGCCATTGGTTCTTTTCTATATCTTCTATTTCTTTGTAGAGATTCTATTTTTTGCTAACACTTTTTATTTATTCATTTGTTTCAGGCATGTTTGTAATTGTTTTTTGAAGCATTTTTGTGGTTGCTCCTTTAAAATCCTTATCAGATAATTCCAACATCTGTGTCATCTCATTGTTGAGATTGATTTTCTTTGCTCATTCAAGTTGTGATTTTTCTTGTTCTTGATATGATGAGTGATTATTTTCATTGTATCTTGAATATTTTGGGTATTATGTTATGAGATTCTGGATATTATTATATCTTATGTTTTTGCGGGCCTCTTCAGACACTGCACTTCAGTGGCAGGGGAAGGGGGTACTACTTCTTTACTGCCAGGTAGGAGTAGAAGTCCAGGTTCCCCCAGTTGCTCTCTGTTGGCACTCACTACCTCAGATCCTGCTGTCATCTAGTCAGGCTGCCTTCTCTCCATCTTTCAGAGTCGTCTTACCTTTTTTTTTTTAATGTCCAAGTTTTTTAGCTTTATTTAGTGGCAATAATAGGGAGAAGTGTGTTTACTCCATTATTCCAAAACCAGAAGTGACCAATTAATCTTTAAAATAGCTCTTTGGAGCTATTATTTTCTCTCATGAGGCTAAATAGCTTGCTCAAAGCTACACAGCCAGTTAGTTGCTCAACCACAAGTCAAACCTGGGTCCCTTGGACTCTTGCTATAGGATATAATACTATAGATAGTATAAAGCACTGTTCAGGTTAAGCCATTTTCAAGGTGTTGTGGGAGATAGAGAAAATCAGGCTTATAAACTCACACGCACTCCACATTTTTGTTCAAAGTGAAATCAGGTTAAAATGGACATCACTCTTTTTGAAGCAGCTGAAGCGGCTGCTACACAGCTTTAGGAGTGTGTAGCAAAGGGAAGAGAAGGCCTAGCATTCATATTCAGGGTTTACTACAATACAATGTATGGGCTGCAGAATCCCTGCCCTGGAGAAAGTCTTATAGGGTGTGGAGTTAGAAGTATCAGAAGGACAGTTTGCTCTGTCAGGGCTCACAGGATGTCTCTTGGAGTGACATATTTTAAAAAAATAAATTTTATTTTTTAATAATTATAGATTCATAGGAAGTTGTAAAAAGTGTATGTGGAGGGCCTTTGTACCTTTACCCAGTTTCCCCCGTGGTGATATCTTATATAACTACAGTACAATATCAAAACCAAGAAACTGACCTTGGTACAATCCACCAATCTTATTTCAATTTCACCAGTTTTACATGCACTCATTTGTGTGTGTGTATGTGTATTTAGTTCTATACAATTTTATCACACTTGTAGATTCCTGTAACCACCACAATCAGAATACAGAACAACAGAAGGAATCAGAATTCCTTCACCAGTGGGGTAGCATAATTTTTCCCCCAACCCACCTAGAAGAAATTTGGGATGGCAAACATTTACCAAAGGATGGGTGGTCAGTATCCAAGAGGAGTATTATGAAAATTCAGATCAGGTCTGATAGGCATGATGCCCAGGACTGAGTTATGGGAGCTAAATGAAAATCTGCTTTTGGAAACAGAGGCATCACTGAGTGGGGAGCACACCTGACATGTTACCATTCCAGTTATAGCAAAGGGACCAATGTTATTAGACAGAGTGAGGGGAGAGTAGCAGAAGCTGATGATAGGGGCTGGGGGTCCAAATCATGTAGGGCAGTGGTTCTCCAAGTAGGACCAGCAGGATCAGCATCACCTGGGAACTGGTTAGGCAAATTCCATTGTCCTACCCCAGGCCTACCAAATCAGGAACTCTGGAGGTGGGGCCCAGGAATCTATGGTTTAACAAGCCTTCCAGGTGATTCTGATGCACACTAAAGTTTGAGAACCACAGGTATTGGGTCCTATGGGCCATTGTAAGAACTTGGTTTTCACTCTAGATAGGATGGGAGCCATAGAAGGATTTTGAGCAAAGGAGAGTTGTGATTTGGTTTAGGCTTTGGCTGTTGTGAGGACAGACTCAAGGTGAGTATGGGATGAAGCAGGGAGAGTTTGGGGATCACTGTAGATCATTATTTCTTAAAATATGGCCCCTGCACCAGCAGCATCAGCATCACCCGCAACCTTGTTAGAAATGCACATTTCTGAGCCCCACCCCAGATCTACCAAATCAGGATCTCTGGAGGTGAGGCTTAGGAATCTGTCTTAACAAGCCCTCCAGGTGTTTCTGATGTGCCCTAATGTTTGAGAAACACTGGTCTAATTAGGCAATGGTGATTTGGACTGGAGTCAGTGGTGATGAGAAGCGGTTGGATTTTGAATGTATATTGATACAGGATTTGCTGACAGATTGGATTGGGGTTGTGAAAGGACTCAAGGATGACTCCGTTTTGAGGAGTTTTGGTATACAGGGGAACAGAGTAACGGGGCAGTGACAGAAGGGGTCACAAGAGGATTTTTTGTTTGGTTGGGTTTTTTGGGAGATAGAGATTACAGCCTGCTTGCCTGCATGTCCGTGCACATGGAGTGATTCTGTTGGTGCATCCAGCATTTAGTGAAGCCTGTTATTGGCAAACTTATGTGCCAGGGACTGGGTAGAACAAAAAGAAACATCCCTGGTGCACTGAAACTTGCTCAGTGTCCTTTGTACTCCTCCAAGTCCTATGTGCTTGGAGGCAGGGGGGGCCACTGGTGCGAATGGTGGGTGCCTCAGCATCTCGGGATGGGTCATCCCTGTTTTTATACATTGTGCTTGGCCTAATCAAGGTGTTGCAGGAAACTAGAAATTGACTTGGATTTTCTGATATTTTTTGAATAATGAAGAAAGGTAAAATATGTTCTTTTTCCTTTTTATTGATGAATGAAGACATTGTTTTTCCAAGGCACAGGTGGTGACAGGACCTGGCTCTTTGGGAATCCTCAGAGAGCAGAGGTTGAGCAGATAAGAAGCTAGACAGGATCCTGGGCAATCTTGTCACCTCTCAAGCTTCTCCAGCCCTCAGCCCCCACCTCAATTCCACATCCCTGGAAGGATTGAATGCCCACTTTTGTGTTCTCATAGCACTTGACTCTACTAATAATCCCATATTATATTCTAGTTATGTATTGTAGTGGTATAGTGGAGTCAGATGGATCTGCATTTTTATCCTGCTCTGCTATTTATTAGTTTTGTAATGACCAACAAGTTCCCTAACCACTCAGATTTCTTATCTGTTAAATTAGAATAATATTAGTAATGTTGATAGCTAATACTTTGTCCCAAGTACTCTCAGTTCTTTACCTACGTTAGCTCATTTAAGCCTAACAACTCTATGAGGTGGGGTACTATTAATATTCTTCTTTTATAGATGCAGAAACTGAGGCACAGCAAGGTTAAGTAAATTGCCTAAGTTCACACAGCTAGTAAGTGGCAGAGGTGAGATTTAAACCCAGGCAGTTTGGCTCCCAAGTCTGCACTTTTAAACTCTGTGCCTCTAAATACTGTACAGAATGCCCTGATTTGTTGTAGAGATTAGATGTGTTAATATATGTGTGATAATATATTCACAGTTCACTTTTCTCCTCAACTCCTTTTATGCAGGCTTCAAATTCACTCACCACCCCCTTACCCTGCTTTATTTACTTTATAAATAAAGTAAATATACTTTATTTACTATAGCGCTTATGAAACTGTTCTGGTACCACCTGTCTCCCCCTCTAGAATGTCCACTCCATGAGGGCAGTAGCTATTTTCAGTCAATATTTATTGAATTTATGCACCCACTTACATCCAAATACTGAGTGCCTACCATGTGCCAGGTTCTGTGGCACGTGTTGGGGATAATTCATCTTAATGTTGAGACCTGGTGCTGTGATAATTGTCCTCTTTACTAAGGAAGCAAAACAGCATTTAGGAACCTTGGTCCAGGTAATAATTATTGAGACAGTGCAGCCAGAAGCCTGATTTTCATCCATATGCCTTCCTGATGTGAGATATTATCTATCCCAATGAATTGGGTTGAATAATAAAAAAAGCAAGACTGGGAGATGGATAAGGTGAGGACTTGGGGTGAACAAGAGATGCTGTCTGCTGTATGTAGTAGGGGCAGATAACAAGTAAATGGGCAGTTGCAAGTCTGCAGGGTGAGTGCTAAAATATGGATAGTTAGGGGGGCGAGGCATGGCAGTAGGGAAGAGGAAGGGAAGGAATGTTCTAGGCACAGGGAGCCATGTGTGATGAGTCCCAGAGACCAGAAAGAGCATGGCACTGAGAGTCGAGCTGGGTTTTAGAGCAGGGCTGGCTTCATGGGTGTGTGACCGCTGTAGTCACACACAGCCTCATATTTGGAAGGGGGCCCCATGCCCATGCTTGAAGTTTAATGCTCTGTGGTTGTAGTCTTGAAATTCTTAATAATTTTACCTTTGAATTTGTGTTTTGTATGTGCAGTTCAAGGGACAGTGGAGTTTATCCTGGGGGCCTAGAGCTTTAGCTCACCTGTGGTCCTGCCTCTTGCTGCCTCCCTGAACGGATTCTCGACTGGCTGCCTGGGTTGCCGGGCCTGGGTGCAGGTGCTGGAGAGTGAGGGTCAGGTGCATGCACCCTACACACTAAGTCATAGCGCGTGGCCCCTGAGTGCCTGTGAGGGCCTGCGCTTGCCCCTTGAGTATCCCCATGCCCAAGGGAACATGACAGTAATTAACAAATAAAAAGCCCCACGGCAAGTTGAGAGAGATCATGGAAGAGAGGAAATAGCTTTTCTTTGCCAACTGGGGGCCCCTGATTTTCATTTGCACCAGCCCCACAAATTTTATAGCCAATGCTATGTGTGAAGGGCAAGAGGTGGGGTCTTTTAGGTCATGATAAGTTTATACTTTACCTTAAGAAAAATAGGAAGCATGTGAGGGTTTTGAACAAGGGTTGACAGGATCAAATTTACATTTTAAAAAGATCACTTTGGCTGTACTGTGGAGGGCCATTTGGGTGAGGACAGAGTAGAGGCCAGGAACCCAGTTAGGAGGACAGGACAGTAATCCCAGTTAGAGATAATAGTGGCCTGGATTAGGGCAGGGGCAGTGAGGATGACAGAAGGATACAATTGATAGCCAGTTAGGAGATAGAAGTGATAGGACATGGTGATAACTTGGATGATAATAGCATCACGTACAGAACACTTACTCTGTACCAGGCACTGTTCTAAACACTATATAAATTAACTCATTTATTTTTGAGAGCAACATTATAATACACATACAAATTTTTTTTTTTTTTTTTTTTTTTTGCGGTACACGGGCCTCTCGCTGTTGTGGCCTCTCCCATTGCGGAGCACAGGCTCCGGATGCGCAGGCTCAGCGGCCATGGCTCACGGGCCCAGCCGCCTCGCGGCATGTGGGATCTTTCCGGACCGGGGCACGAACCCGTCTCCCCTGCATCGGCAGGCGGACTCTCAACCACTGCGCCACCAGGGAAGCCCCACATACAAATTTTTATCCCCACCTTAGAGACGAGGAAACTGAGGCATAGAGTTAAGTAACTTGCCTGAGATCTCACAGGTAGTAAGTGGAAAGTATAGCTAGGCTGTAAACCCAAGCAGTCTGGCCCTAAAGTCTAAGGTCCTGAGCTTGAATACCTACTCAGGTATTCAGTGGAGGGAGAAGGTGAGAGGCAAGTCATCAGTGGCTGCCAGGTTTCTGGCTTAAACACCTGGTAAGGTTATGGTGCCTTAGAGAGGGAGCAGGTTTAGGGGCCAGGCAGGGGGAGAAATTGAATTTGGACGTGTTAAATTTGAAGTCCTATGTAAGTGGGCTATCTAGTAGAAATATCCAGGAGAAATTTCGAGGGAGGGTCTGAAACTCAGCAGAGAGATCTGGCTTGCAGTTATAGTTATATAGAGGGCATATGGAGCCCTGGGAGTTAGTGAAACCAACGAGAGAAAGTGAGGAGAAAAGAGAGCCTAGAAAAGAGGACCTAAGAAATGTCAACATTTAAGGAGTGGGCAGGAGAAAAAGAATGCACTGGGAAACAGAAGGAGCAGCCAGACACATAATTAAAATCACATCACATCCCTGCTCATAATCCTCTGGTGGATTCCACCCAGTTCTTCACTCAGGTAAAGCCAAAGTCCTTTATGATGTCCTACAGCCGTGGTCCCCAACCTTTTTGGCACCAGGGACCGGTTTCATAGAAGACAATTTTTCCACGGACTGGGGTTGGAGGGGGATGATTCAGGCAGTAATGTGCACAATGGGGAGCGATGGGGAACGGCAGATGAAGCTTCCTCTTGCTCGCCACTCACCTCCTGCTGTGCGGCCCGGTTCCTAACAGGCCACGGACCAGTACTGGTCCAAGGCCCCGGGATTGGGGACCCCTGGCCTACAGGACTCTACTGCATGAGCCTTTCTGACCTATTATTGTCCCCCTTTGCTCTCTCTATTCCAGAACACTGTCCTCCTCTCTGTTGGCATAATAATCTAGGCACACTCCTGCCACAGGGCTTTTGTACTTGCTGTTCTAATTGGGATGCTCTTCCCTCATATACATATGGCTTGCTCCTTTACTCCCTTCAGGTCTTTATACAAAAATTGTTTTGTCAGTGAGTCCTTCCCTGGCTTCCCTACCTAAAATTTCAACACCATTGTCATTCCCCTCACCCCCCACTGTGTGTATGTATACTTACATATACATGCATACATATTCCTCTTCCTGCTTTATTTTTCTACTTAACTCCTCTATCTAACGTACAGTATATTTCACTGATTACCCTGATTTATCTTGCTTCTTGTGTGCTTCACCCACTAGATTGTCAGCTCCATGAGGGCAGGGATTTTTGTATGCTTTGTTCTGTGTCTTTGTCTCTCCAGCACCTAGACCAGGGCCTGGCAGATGCTCATTAAATGTTAGCTGGAGGGATGGACCCCGGGCAAATGGGGTGTTACGAAAGTCAAGTAGACAGAGCACAGGGTCAGCACTGTGATAATGCTGCTAGGAGGTCAAATGAGATAAAGGAAGGAAGTACTTATTGCATGTTTCAGTAAGGAGGTCAAGATATCAGTGAAGTCTGTTTTAGAGAAGGTGGGGACTAAAATCAGACTGCAGCAGTGGGTGAGAAAGTGTACACAGCAACTCAAAAAAATTCTTTTTATAGGTTTGGCCCTGGTAGAACATCTCCGGATAGTACAGTGTGGCTAAGAGTAGGAGGGAGACTTTTCACTGTATACAATTCTGTACCTTTTGAGTTTCATAAAATGTATAATCAATACCTATTTAAGTAAAAGTGATTGTGAAGCTGCATAGGATTAAACAAAGAAGATATTTAGCTCTGAAGTGGCAGAGAGGGGCAGAAAGGAGGCAGGGAAGGTCTTGCAAAGATCAGTGAGCTAGTTTAAATGCTATTGTGAAGGAAAAGGTAGAGAGGGAGAGGTTGAAGATACTGCAGAAAGAAAGAATTTATTGAGAAGGTAAAAAAAAAAAAAAAAAAAAAAAAAAGATGTGACCCAGGTGGAAAAGCTGACTTTACAAAGAAGGAAAGATAGTTCTTTCGTTGTAACAGGAGGAAAAGAAGGGTGCAGAAGGAGGTGGATTTGGTGTGAGAAGTTGAGGTAGTTCCCATCTGATTACTTCATTTTGTCTAAGAAGTAGGAGGCAGGGTCATTTGCTGAGAGAGAAGAGGAAGGCAGTGGGGGGGGTCAGAGATTTGAAATAGCCATTGTGGATAATGGTGGAGAGAACTGAGCAGGGAAATACAGGAGAATTGTCAGGCAGCATGACCCAGATTTTTTTAAATAGACTTTATTTTTTAGAGTAGTTTTAGGTTCCCAGCCAAATTGAGTGGAAGGTACAGAGGTTTCCCATATGCCTCCTGCCCCCACATGCATAGCCTCCCCCGTTAACAACGTCCCCCACCACCAGAGTGGTACATTTGTTAAAGTAGATGAACCTACATTGACACATGATTATCACCCCAAATCCATAGTTTACATCAGGATTTACTCTTGGTGTTATACATTCTATGGGTTTGGGCAAATATATAATAACTTGTACCCACCATTATATCATTTTAGTAGCAGAATAGTTTCACTGCTCTAAAACTTCTCTGTGCTCCGCCTGTTCATCTCTCTTCCCCCCCAATCCCTGATGACCACTGATCTTTTTACTGTCCCCATAGTTTTGCCTTTTCCAGAATGTCATGTAGTTGGAATCATATAATATGTAGCCTGATTGGCTTCTTTCAAAGTTTCTTTCATGTCTTTTCATGGCTTGATAGCTCTTTTTTTTTTTTAGTGCTGAATAATATTCCATTGTCTGGACGTACCACAGTTTATCCATTCACCTACTGAAGGACATCTTGGTTGCATCCAAATTTTGGCAATTATGAATAAAGTTGCTATAAACATCTGTGTGCACGTTGTTATGTGGACATAGTTTTCAATTACTTTGAGTAAATGGCAGAGAGCACAATTGCTGGGTTGTATGCTAAGAGTATGTTCAGTTTTGTAAGAAACTGCCAAACTGTATTCCAAAGGGGCTGTTTTTTGCATTCCCACCTGCAAAGAATGAGAGTTCCTGTCGCTCCACCTCCTGGCCAGCATTTGGTGTTGTCAGTGTTCTGGATTTTTGGTTATTCTGATAGGTGTATAGTAATATCTCATTGTTTTAATTTGCATTGTCCTATTGATAAAGGATGTGGAGCACCTTTTCATATGCTTATTTGCCATCTGTATATCTTCTTTGGTAAGGTGTCTGCTCAGATCTTTTGCCCATTTTTTAATCAGGTTGTTCATTTTCTTATTGTTGAGTTTTAAGAGTTCTTTGTATATTTTGGATAACAGCCCTTTATCAGATATGTCCTTTGCAAATATTTACTTCCAGTCTTTGGCTTGTCTTTTCATTCTCTTGACAATGCCTTTCACAGAACGGGTTTTTAATTTTAATGAAGTCCAGCTTATCAGTTCTCATTTTTCATGGATTGTGCCTGTGGTGTTCCATCTAAAAAGTCATTGCCAAACCCAAGGTTATCTAGATTTTCTCCTATGTTGTCTTCTAGGAGTTTTATAGTTTTGCATTTTATATTCAGGTCTGTGATCCATTTTGAGTTCTTTTTTGTGAAGGATATAAGGTCTGTGTCTAATTCCATTTGTTTGCATGTCCAGTTGTTCCAGCACCATTTGTTGAAAAGACTGTCTTTGCTCCATTGTGTTACCTTCGCTCCTTTGTCAAAGATCAATTGACTATATTTCTATTGATCTATTTCTGGGCTCTCTTTTCTGTTCTATTGATCTGTTTATTCTTTCATCAGTAACACACTGTCTTGATTACTGTAGCTTTATAATAAGTCTTCAAGTCGGGTAGCATCAGTCCTCCAACTTTGTTCTTCTCCTTCAATATTGTGTTGGTTTTTCTGTGACTCAGATATTTTGGACAGTGTGAATTTATTGTGGCACCAATCCAATGGATGATTTTTCTCTAGCCATGTCCAATGGTCCAATGTTATATAGTTGGATTGAGCCAGGGTTGGGATTTGCACGTGGGAGTAATGTAAAGGCAGTGGGGCAAGTGAGTTGAAGCTATCTGTAAGAGCATGGTTGAAGTGAGGAATGATGAAATCTATGAACTAGATAGGGAAGAACGGTGAAGGCAACAGTAGTTGAATAGGTGAAAAGTAGGATCAAGGGATTTTGAGGGCAAAGAACAGGTGTAATGAATGAGAGCTGGATGGATGTACTTGTGGTCAGAGTGTGATGTATGCATTTCATATTCCAGAGGTGAAGCAGTTGCAAGTGTTGACAAGGTCTGGGGGATGGCCATGAGAGTTGGTAGCTGAAATAGGAGTGGAGGCAGCAGACTCTGAAGATGAGAAGGTCAATGAGCTAGGAGGCTGGGATATTAGGCCTTTATATCCATAATTATGTCACATGGGAGGCTGGCAGGACTTGGGATGAAGAGGAATATGTGAGCAGGTTCTTCAGTGAGTGAAGAGGGTATGTTGGGGAGATAAGTAGCTGATAGTGAAGAGGTATGTTGGGGAGATGAGTAGCTGATAGTGAAGAGGAGTGGGAAGAGCTATTGTTGGATGATATGAAACTCAGAGGAATAGGAGATCTTACACAAGGATAGAGGAGAGATGATCTCAGAGTCTCACTGGAAAGTGAGGGGGATGTTCACCCCCAGCCCAGCCCTGAGTTACAAGGGTCTGGGAGAATGTACAGCTTCTACCTGACCGGGTTCTAACACAGTGCTTCTTAGACTTTCTGAGGTGAAGGACCCAGGGTATTTTGGTTTTTTTTTTTTTAATTTCCAATTCATAATAGACCAATCCTTTTATAAAATAAAATGTCCTCAATTTATTGATGTGCAACAGGTTTACAGGGTTAGCAGTCGGGAAGGTGGTGGGGTCCTGATCCTAGGAAGTCAGTCTTGGTCGAAATGGTTGGAGCTCTGCCTTATTTTTATGCTCCCTGTTCTCTGTGGCTGACCAAAGATTTTAGATCTTAGCCAGAAGTTTTTTGGAGGGCTGCCGATGACTTCTTTGGTGAGGAAGGCTTTAAATTTTGTGAGATTACCAGCTCACATACATGCAAACTTAGATTTTCAAAATTAAATAAATCTTTCTCAGACATTACAGTATGAAATAAATAACACATGTTCATTGTAGAAAATTAGAAAATACATATAAGAGAAAAATGGTTACCATAATCCTTCACTCAGAGAGAACCACTGTTGACTATAAAATACTATTTTCATTCCTTTTCATTTAATAAAGTAAATAGCTCAATAAAGTTTAAATGTTTGATTTTATGTTGAAATAATATTTTAGATATATTGGTTAATAAAATATTAAATTATTATTAAACTTAATTTCACCTGTTTCTTTTTACCTTTTTAATGTGGCTATTAGAACATTTAAAATTACATATTTAACTCACATTATATTTCTACTGGACAGCATTGCTCTAGAGGCTCTTCCAGCTTTGACCATTCTGAGTCTTAATGAAGCTTTATTGTCTGTACATTTTTAACTCTGTCATAATTATTTTAGACCATTTGGTCCAATAGAACTTTTTGCGTTGACAAAAAAGTTTGATAATCTGCCCAATATGGTAACCACGTGTGGCTACTAAGCACTTGAAATGTAGCTAGTATGATGGAGGAACTGCATCTAAAATTTTACTTAATTGTGTACTGAACAGCACAGTTCTAGACCTTACGAAAAGTAAAATTTCCACAAACCTTGGCTGATTTTCTCTTTTCTAGTTGTGTTGGTGTTGAAGAGGAGAAGGCTGCTGACATTGACCTCTACCACTGCCCCAATTGTGAGGTCTTACATGGACCCTCCATCAGTAAGTAGATCTTGGGGTTTTTAAGAGAAGGCAGTCCAGAGGAGAGACAAAGCAAAGGAAGCTTGGAAGGAAAATTGCCTTTTCGTGAGTGCTTCAGATTTGTCTCCCTTGGGAAATAGCAGAAGCCTGTGTAGGCCCTGCAGGCCAGCAGCTGCTCCACTGAGAGGGCAGAAATGCAGAGTTTCACCTCCCTCCCTTACTTAGGGATTCCCCAGAGGAAGCACCTATCCTCACCAAGAGCTTTCCTGAGACTGTGAGGGCCTCCTTGACTCCAGATGATCCAAGGGGTTGTTAGATTGGAAGAGAAGCAGGATCTGCTGAGGCGTTTGCTCTTGGAACCATAGCTTGTAGCCATTTTGACTGACAGTGTCTTGTCTTTTACTGGTTTAGTGAAAAAACGCCGTGTATCTTCAAAAGGCCATGATACACACAAGGGGAAGCCAGTGAAGACGGGAAGCCCTACGTTCATTCGAGAGCTTCGGAGTAGGACCTTTGACAGGTGAGGACCCTGTACTCCAAGGGCCAGTGAATGCCAGGGCTCTGGGAAGCTGGGGCCCATCTCTTCCCAGCTTTCCCACTGGCTGTCGCACTGGGTACCTCCACCATCTGGGGATGTCTGCAGGGCTCTGTGAGTTCCCTCTGGGGAGGGATCTTCTGTTTTAGTCAGTTTCTGAGAAACATTGCTAGAGTTTCATTTGATGTGCAGAGTACATTAAGGTCCACTTGTAGAAACTTTTGGTAGATAGGCAGTTTTTGCCTCAGTCAGGGGAAGATATTTACATGCACCCAGGGAATGCTGTAACTAGAAGGAGTCATAAAATTCAGAAAGTTTAATTCTCTCATTGTAGAGAAAATGAAACTCTTCGGAAAAAAATTTTTTTTGAGTAGTCATGTATTTCTTTTAAAATCAAGAAAAAAATTTTTTCTTTTGGAAAATTAAGATGGGCTTATTAAATAAATTACTTGAATTGATCAAAAATAATGTTAGAAAAATTAATGAATAAAGCATTCTCTTTTGCTTAGTTTTTAATTCATTTGACCTTTTCCAGCTTTCCTGTAATTGAAGTGTTATTTAGGATTATAAGTGTTTCTTCAACTTAATAATTTTTGTTTTATTTATTTAACGGCAGTGAGTCTCCTTTCTACCCCAGACCCCTCAGGTCCCTTCTCCAGAGTCAACCAATTTCTTGTGCATTCTTTCAGAAATAGTTTTTGCTTATACAAACATATATGTGTGTGTGTGTGTGTGTGTGTGTCCCCTTTTTTATTAAAAAACACAAACAGAAACACTTACTGTCCTACATCTTGCTTTTTTTAAAATCTAAATTATGTAGATCAATCCTAACAGCATATACAGATGATCTTCATTCTTTTTCATGGATGTTTAGTACTCCACTGTATGGATGTATAATTTATTTAACCAGTCCTCTGTTGATGAACATTTAAATCAATTCTAGTATTTTGCTATTAGAAAAAAAATGCGCAGTGAATGTCTTTGTACTTAGGTTTTTGCATATGTGGGTGAGAATATGTGTAGATTTACTACCTAAAAGTGAAATTGCTAGGTCAAAGGGTATGTGCTTTAAAAATGTTTATAAATATTGCCAGATTGCTTTCAAAGTGGCCACACTATTTCATACTCCCACTAGACAATGTGTGAGGGTACCTGTTTCCCTATATCCTGGCCAACACTGTTTATTATCAAACTTTTTTGCCTTTCTGATAAGATAAAAAATGAGATTTAATTGTTTCCACTTGGATTTCTTTAGTTATGAAGGAAGCATATCTATTATCATACATTTATAAGTCATCTTTATTTCTTTCTCTGTTAACTGCCTTCTCAACATTGTTTAACAGTTTTTCTGTTGGGTTACTGCCTATTTCATACAGATTTGTAATAGCTTTCCTTGCAGAAAATTTTAATTTTTACGTAAATTTACTTATTACTATTTATAATGATTACTGGGCCTTGTCTCTCTGATTATTTTTCTACTACTCTATGGCTTTATTTTTTCTAATTTGATCTTTGTTCCATCTAGAATTACTTAAAAAGTGAGATAGACTTTGATCTTAATATTTTTCCAGATGTTTATCCCAACACAACTTGTCAAATAGCCAGTCTTTTCTCCAGCATGATCTTAAGAAAACCAAAAACTCCTGTTTTCTAGTTAACTAAGTATGTGTGTCAAGAGAGTGGCTGTAAAAATTGTTTTTGTTTTTTAAATCAGTCTTTTCTCTTTATTTGCCAGTGTTTAAAATGGGGTAGTGCTGCTCTGGGTTAGAGTAATTTAGCTAGACTTGTCAGATATGTCTTTTCTTCCTGGGCAGGCTGTTGAGTGATTTCTTCCTTTGTCATCTAGAGAAGAGCACCATATTGACAGGCTATCCTGGATTTAGCTTCCCGCCTCTGCCAGTGACCTGGCTTCTTGCCTTCTATAGGTCATTTCTTCCCTGGCAGGTGAAGTTTATGCCACTCATTAGTTGCCAGCCAACATTAGATCCCCTCAGGAAGACCCCACCCCTTGGGTGAGTGACAGCATCCAGTGAGGCCTTCAGTAGCAGGGCCTCTAGGGTTCAGGCTTTCTCTCATGTGGCCCACAGCTCAGATGAAGTGATTCTGAAGCCCACTGGAAGTCAGCTGACCGTGGAATTCCTGGAAGAGAATAGCTTCAGTGTGCCCATCCTGGTCTTGAAGAAGGATGGATTGGGGATGACACTGCCCTCACCGTCATTCACTGTGAGGGATGTGGAACACTATGTTGGTAAGCACCACAGACCCTCTTAACTGTGACATTGTTCACTTCCATCAAAACGTATGACCCTTCCCCTCCAGTCTACGTTGTGCATTTCCTTTCTAGCCAGCTTGGGAATTTGAGGTGAAGTGCCTTGCCCCGAGTCATTCTTAGGCAAAGCTAGAACCAAAATCCTAGCCTACCCTTCCTTTTCCTCCTAACACACCACAAAATCCCAGGCTGAGCCCCATCTTTTACCTGGGGAATTCCAAGGATTGTTATGGCCTCTCTGTCCTCTGTTGAGATGAGAAAGCCTTTGACTTTTGCCCTCACATGCTAGTTGTGTTCTGGACATGAGTTTTGGGGGATAGGAAGAGAAGTGAGGAAGCAGGGCCCAGGCAGGTGGATAGTACTGTGAGTGAGACACTCTCCTTAGAGCTATGTGCCAGGTCCAGGCAGTTCTGTTGCCCTAGCAAGCCTGGACCTGGCACATAGGTCTAAGGAGAGTGTGAAGAATACCTACCCCCACTTCCCATTTATGCACGTACAAATACAGTGAGAAGTTTTCAGTGTAAGTTCATTTTAGGGACTGGTTAGAGGACGTGAGAGTCTTCTCTGATCCCTGGGACTTGGTGCAGAATCCATCTCTTTACTCCAGGTTCTGACAAAGAGATTGATGTGATTGATGTGACCCGCCAGGCCGACTGCAAGATGAAGCTTGGTGATTTTGTGAAATATTATTATAGCGGGAAGAGGGAGAAAGTCCTCAATGTCATTAGTTTGGAATTCTCTGATACCAGGTAAGAGGGAAAGGGGTAAGTAAAAAGCCTCACAAAGTGCCTAGGACTTGTGATATACTGAGTGTGTATTAGTGTTCCTTTCCCTTCTTCCTGGTGGTTTCTTCCTTTGGGATGAGGAGCTGGTTTATACTTTCTAGGGTAGCTGCTCACATTATAACAACCAAATCATATTTCTCCTTTACAGTTTCTAGCATAGGATAGATTATACAGTAGCTATTTAATTAATTTTTGTTTCCTTCAAGATTTAGGACAGCTTTCTTAGACCTTTTTTTTGGTGGTTAGATTGTGGCATGGTCACTGTTTAACTCCCAGGATAGGTCCTCTGTCCCAGGTAAACACTTCTTTACCTGGAACTGAGCCCTGAGAGGTTTCTCTAATTGTTCCTCATAAAGAAGACACTACAACATGGGGACAGTACAATACTGTTAAACACCATGTGCCAAGTGAGTGGGCCCGGGTGTGGAGATTCTGAGCATTTAGTGGAGGAAATGATCACCTTTGACTGGGGAAGGCTGTGGAGCTGGGACTTGGCAATTCCAGAGCTGAGTGGAATGAGGATGCTGACTGGACTTACAAAAATGTGTCCTATGTGCTCTTTGGGATTCTGTGGAGAGAACTTCTTTCTCTTATCTGAGTCTCACTGGGATGGGGGGCATTTTATTCAGGCTTCAACCTTCAATTCCCAATCAGCTGACATCTGCTCTCCACCCCTTCCTTGATAGGCTTTCTAACCTTGTGGAGACACCCAAGATTGTTCGGAAGCTCTCATGGGTGGAGAACTTGTGGCCAGAGGAGTGTATCTTTGAGAGGCCCAATGTACAGAAGTACTGCCTCATGAGCGTGCGGGATAGCTATACAGACTTTCACATTGACTTTGGTGGCACCTCAGTCTGGTACCATGTGCTCAAGGTAAGAATGGCTATGGCTTCTGAAGACAGCCAGGCCTTGGGCCTCCCTGTTTGTTTCAGGTGGCAGCATAAAGACAGGCTGCTAAGGCCTACCTGCGTCCCAGATTCTATTTGGGTGACATTTCCACATAACTGCTCTATCAGGGTTGGGTACTGAGTGAATATGCCATATAAACTGTCTCTACTTTACAGTTTTGATGGTTAACTTATTTTTTTTAATAACAGCAGATGCCTAAGGTTTTCTCTGACTGTTATCTTAATTGAACCAATCTGTACTCCTACCGCTATGTATGGAAATGGCCATATTTACTGCAGAAATTTCTGGTAACATGAGAAATTCCCTCTCCCCTCCCAAGTTTACTGAGTTATAATTTGTATACCGTAACATTCATCTGTTTTAAGTGTATAGTTTGATGATTTTTGACAATTGTATAAATAGTTGCATGACTGCCACCACCATCAAGATAGAGCACGTATGAGATGTTTTTTTTTAATGTCAGCCTTTCTATAGTTTCCCTTTTAGCGGTCGTTACAATTTTATAATTAGCGTATTGATTGTCAATGACTATAAAGGATTTTTGAGGTCTGGAAAACAAATTTCTTAAGTAAGTTTTATTGTTTTCCACCACTGTTCATGCTATTTAGCTTTCTTATCAGAAACGCCAAGGAAAGAGCAGAAAACTTGGATATGGCTCTTGTCCAAATGATCACAAATCCTGAACTAGTTGTTTTCATTGGTTTATCATGAAGAAATTGGAGTGTGTAAATGAAAGTGCTATTATGCAAATGTTAGATTTAACTTTTTTATTTTTAAATAGTTTCTTTTTCATAGAAAAATTGCAAAAATAATAGGAAGATTTCCTGTGTGCCTTTCACTCAGATTCCCATGTTACTATTTTATTATACTCTCTCTTTCTCTGAAGCAAACATAATAAATGGTTTTACATAAATATTTTTTCTGAAACACCTGAGAGTAGTTGCAGACAAGGTGTCCCTTTATCTCGTAATAATTCAGTGTGTATTTCTTAAAAACAAGGGTATTCTCTTATATAACCACAGTATAGTTATCAAAATCAGAAAATTAATATTGATATAATACTGTTATCTAATCAATGGATCTGATTCAAATTTCTCTAATTGTACAGTAGATAATTTCTAGTAGATAATTTTCTACATTGAAATGTATTATGAAATATTGCTTAAGCTAATCAAGCTATGGGTTGGGGATATTTTTGTGCTAGTAGGTTTTTTTCTTTTCTACCAAATTATCTATCTGGTGATTATCCAGGCAAAACATAGTTAGGAAATAATATGTTCTTCCAACAGATAATCACCCAACATATAATCTTACAGAAGTCCTTGGGTGATTACTGAACTTTTAAACTTTTATTATTTTTGATTGCAGGTGTGAGAAGGAACACTCTCTGTAAATGGCATTTAAAGGCAAATTCAATTTTCTTCTCATTAGTAATGTGGCCTTAAATTCTCCTAGGGCTAGTAATATTGATCTACTCATCTATAGAGGCCATTTTTCATTTGGCATTGCATCTAAAATAGGAGCCTTTGGTGTACATTTGTCTTAAGTTGACAATTTTGTTTGAAATGCCCTTTCCAAATTGTTTTTGTCAGTTTTATAGAAGCTTAAAAGTACAAAGTGCAAAAGGACTTTTGAAGTTTTCCAAATATATATATAAATGATCCTTGGACAGAAGGAATTCTAGCATACTACATGGTCTTGGAACATGAGAGAGAGAATATTCTTTTGGAGACTCCCAGAAGACTTCTCTGGAAACCCTTGATATTTTTGACATGTCAATCTTTCTTTGTTTCAGGGTGAGAAGATCTTCTACCTGATCCGCCCAACAAATGCCAACCTGACTCTCTTTGAGTGCTGGAGCAGCTCCTCTAACCAGAATGAGATGTTCTTTGGGGACCAGGTGGACAAGTGCTACAAGTGTTCTGTGAAGCAAGGACAGACACTTTTCATTCCTACAGGTCTTCCCTGGTCTCCTCTGGGAGGGTTTGAGGAAGGTGGGAAGAGGAAGAGAGCTTGTGGCACTGGAACCAACCCCTTCCCATAATGTGTTGATCTGATTATGTGAGATATCCCTCCCATATCAGTTGAAGGCTCAGAAGTGGACATCAAGAAAATTCTAGTGGTGGCCAGTGGGCAGTGTGGTTTCTTGGGGAGGTCCAGGAGGAAGTTGATAGGCTCCTTTGCACTGGACTGATGTCAATTTGGTGGACAGATAGAAAACAGGACTCTCAGCCCCGTGACTCTAGAGATAGTGACTGAGAGACTGGCATTGTAGACTATAAGTCAGAATGACCTGGGTGGGGGTAGGTTTTTTTTTCCCCAAAACAAAAAATGCCTAGGCTTCACCCCTAGAATTATAAATTCATTGGTCTGGGGTGGGGTCTGAGTGTATTTATTTTGAAAGAGTCCCCATAGTTGTCTCAATTTGGGGAAAGTTGACATCTTTAGTATGTTGAATCTTCCATGAACATATGTCTTTCCATTGATTTAGATTTTTCTTGACTTTCTAATTTCTTAATTCCTTGATTTCAGAATTAGTGTTAAATTTTCTCAGAATGTTCAGTAGAATTCTTTACTGCAGCCACATGGACCTGGAGATTTCCTTTTTGGGAAATTTTTAATTAACATTCAATTTCTTTAAACCTGTATTAGGCTATTCAAATTATCTGTTTCATATTGAGTGAATTGTAAGTTTGTGCTTTTCGAGCAATTGGTCCATCTTATCTAAGTTGTCAAATTTATGTGTGTAGAGATAGTATTTCTTTATTATTCTTTTGATATCTTCCAAGTCTCTAGTGCTACCCTGTGTTTCATTCCTGATGTTAGTAATTTGTGCCTTCTCTTTTATTCTATGTTAGTCTTAATGGAAGTTTGTCAGTTTTGTTGAACTTTTTAAAGAATCACTTTTTGTTTCATTGATTTTTCTCTGTTGTCTTTCTGTTTTCAATTTCATTGATTTCTGCTTTTATCTTTGTTTTTCCTTCTTTCTGCTTGCTTTGGGCTTATTTTGCTCTCCTTTTCCCAATCATGAGATGAGAGCTTAGATTATTGATTTCAGACTTTTCTTCTTTTTTTAAATAAATTTATTTTATTTATTTATTTTTGGCTGCACTGGGTCTTCATTGCTGCAGATGGGCTTTCTCTAGTTGTGGCGAGTGGGGGCTACTCCATTGTGGTGCACAGGCTTCTCATCACGGTGGCTTCTCTTGTTGCGGAGCACGGGCTCTAGGTGCGCGGGCTTCAGTAGTTGTAGCACGTGGGCCCAGTAGTTGTGGCTTGTGGGCTCTAGAGCACAGGCTCCATAGTTGTGGCGCATGGGCTTAGTTGCTCCACGGTATGTGGGATCTTCCTGGACCAGGGCTCGAACCTGTGTCCCCTCCATTGGCAGGTAGATTCTTAACTACTGCGCCACCAGGGAAGCCCTTTTCTTCTTTTTTTTTAATATAAACATTTAGTGCTATAAATTCCCCCCTCAGCACTGATGTAGCTGTGTCACATATTTTGATATGTTGTATCTTCATTTTGTTAAATGTGCTTAAAAAAATTGAGATATAGTGCACATACCATAAAAACTACCATGTTAAAGGGTACAATTCAGTTTTTAAAAAAATATTCATGAAGTTGTGCAAACATCACCACTATCTAATACCAGAAAGTTTTCATCACTTCAAAAAGAAACCCTGTACCTGTTAGCAGTTACTCCCCATTCCTTCTTTCCCCCCAGCCCCTGTCAACCACTTCTGTACTTTTCTCTGTGTATGAATTTGCCTTTTCTGAATATTTCATGTAAATGGAATCATGCAATATGTGGTCTTTTATGTCTGGCTTCTTTCACCCAACATAATATTTTCAAGGTTCATCCATGTTATCATACTTCATTCTTTAAATGGCTGAATAATAATTCCATTGTATGGATATACCATATTTTGTTTATCCATTCATCATTTTATAGACATTTGGGTTATTTTCACTTTTTGCCTATTATGAATAGTGTTGCTATGAACATTCATGTACAAGTTATTGTGTTAACATATATTTTCAGTTCTCTTGGGTATATCTACCTAGGAGAGAAATTGCTGAGTCATATATATGGTAACTCCGTGTTTAACTTCTTGAGGAATTGCCAGACTGTTTTCTAAAGCAGCTGCATTTTCCACCAACGATTTATGAGGGTCTGAATTTTTCCACATCCTCCCCAACACTTGTTTTTGCCTGTCTTTATGATTATAACCATCCTAGTGGGTGTGAAGTTGTAGCTCATTGAGATTTTAATTTGTGCTTCTCTAATGGCTATTGATTTTGAACATCTTTCCATGCACTTATTGGATGTTTATATATCTTTTTTTGAAGAAATATCTATTCAAAACTTCTGCCCATTCTTTTTATTTATTTATTTACTTGATTGTGCCAGGTCTTAGTTGAGGCAAGCAGGCTCCTTAGTTGCAGCTCACCGGCTCCTTAGTTGCGGCACACGAGCTCCTTAGTTGTGGCATGTGAACTCTCAGTTGCGGCATGCATGTGACATCTAGTTCCCTGAGCAGGGATCAAACGCAGGACCCCTGCATTGCGAGTGTGGCGTCTTATCCCCTGTGCCACCAGGGAAGTCCCTGCCCATTCTTTAATTAGGTGATTTGTCTTTCTATTGTTGAGTTGTAAGAATTCTTTATATATTTTGGTTTAGACCTTTATCAGATGTATGATTTGCAAATACTTTCTCTCATTCTGGAGGTTGTCTTTTCACTTTCTTGATGTTGTTCTGTGAAGCCCAAGAGTCCAGTTTATCTGTTTTTTTCTTTGCTTGTGCTTTTGGTGTCATATCTAAGAAACAGTTGCCTAATTCAAGGTCATGAAGATTAACACCTGTGTTTCCTTCTGAGTTTTCTTTTTAGTTCTTACATTTATGTCTTTCATCCATTTCAAGTTAATTTTTGTATATGGTGTGAGATATGGGTCCAATTTCATTCTTTTGCATGTGGATGTCCAGATGTCCCAGAACAATTTGAAAAGACCATTCTTTCCCCCATTGAATTGTCTTGACACCTTTGTCAAAAATCAGTTGACCATAGGCCATGTATTGGTTTATTTCTGGACTTTAAATTCTGTTCCATTGATCTGTATGCCTGTCTTTATGACAGTATCACACTGTCTCAGTTATTGTACACTTGTAGTAAGTTTTGAAATTGGGAAGTGTCAGCCTTCCTGGGCCCCTAGAATTTCCATATGAATTTTTCAGCTTCAGGTTTTATATAGTTTTTTTTTTTTTTTTTTGTGGTACGCGGGCTTCTCACTGTTGTGGCCTCTACTGTTGTGGAGCACAGGCTCCAGACGTGCAGGCTTAGCAGCCATGGCTCACGGGCCCAGCCGCTCTGTGGCATGTGGAATCCTCCCGGACCGGGGCACGAACCCATGTCCCCTGCACCGGCAGGCGGACTCTCAACCACTGCGCCACCAGGGAAGCCCTATATAGATTTTTTTTTAGTGTTTGCTCTAGTTTTATATATATATGTATACATATATAGATATTTATGTATATATGTATACATATATAGATATATATGTATACATATATAGATATTTATGTATATATGTATACATATATAGATATATATGTATATGTACATAGACATAGACATATACACATATATCTGTATATGTACATATATAGATAAATATGTATATGTATATGTGTATATATGTATATATGTACATACAGATCTATATGTATATATTTATTTAATTAATTTTTTGACATCTTTATTAGAGTATAATTGCTTTACAGTGGTGTGTTAGTTTCTGCTTTATAACAAAGTGAATCAGTTATACATATATGTATGTTCCCATATCTCTTCCCTCTTGCGTCTCCCTCCCTCCCACCCTCCCTATCACACCCCTCCAGGCGGTCACAAAGCACCGAACTGATCTCCCTGTGCTACGCAGCTGCTTCCCACTAGCTATCTGCCTTACGTTTGGTAGTGTGTATATGTCCATGCCTCTCTCTCGCTTTGTCACAGCTTACCCTTCCCCCTCCCCATATCCTCAAGTCCATTCTCTAGTAGGTCTGTGTCTTTATTCCTGTCTTACCCCTAGGTTCTTCATGACATTTTTTTTCTTATATTCCATATATATGTGTTAGCATACGGTATTTGTCTTTCTCTTTCTGACTTACTTCACTCTGTATGACAGACTCTAGGTCTATCCACCTCATTACAAATAGCTCAATTTCCTTTCTTTTTATGGCTGAGTAATATTCCATTGTATATATGTGCCACATCTTCTTTATCCATTCATCCGATGATGGACACTTAGGTTGTTTCCATCTCTGGGCTATTGTAAATAGAGCTGCAATGAACATTTTGGTACATGACTCTTTTTGAATTATGGTTTTCTCCGGGTATATGCCCAGCAGTGGGATTGCTTGGTCATATGGTAGTTCTATTTGTAGTTCTTTAAGGAACCTCCATACTGTTCTCCATAGTGGCTGTACGAACTCACATTCCCACCAGCAGTGCAAGAGTGTTCCCTTTTCTCCACACCCTCTCCAACATTTATTGTTTGTAGATTTTTTGATGATGGCCATTCTGGCCGGTGTGAGAGGATATCTCATTGTAGTTTTGATTTGCATTTCTCTAATGATTAATGATGTTGAGCATTCTTTCATGTGTTTGTTGGCAATCAGTATATCTTCTTTGTAGAAATGTCTATTTAGGTCTTCTGCCCATTTTTGGATTGGGTTGTTTGTTTCTTTGCTATTGAGCTGCATGAGCTGCTTATAAATTTTGGAGATTAATCCTTTGTCAGTTGCTTCATTTGCAAATATTTTCTCCCATTCTGAGGGTTGTCTTTTGGTTTTGTTTACAGTTTCCTTTGCTGTGCAAAAACTTTGAAGTTTCATTAGGTCCCATTTGTTTATTTTTGTTTTTATTTCCATTTCTCTAGGAGGTGGGTCCAAAAGGATCTTGCTGTGATTTATGTCATAGAGTGTTCTGCCTATGTTTTCCTCTAAGAGGTTGATAGTTTCTGGCCTTACAAGTAGGACTTTAATCCATTTTGAGCTTATTTTTGTATATGGTGTTAGGGAGTGATGTAATCTCATACTTTTACATGTACCTGTCCAGTTTTCCCAGCACCACTTTGAAGAGGCTGTCCTTTCTCCACTGTACATTCCTGCCTCCTTTATCAAAGATAAGGTGACCATATATGCAGGGGTTTATCTGTGGGCTTTCTATCCTGTTCCATTGATCTATCTTTCTGTTTTTGTGCCAGTACCATACTCTCTTGATTACTGTAGCTTTGTAGTATAGTCTGAAGTCAGGGAGCCTGATTCCTCCAGCTCTGTTTTTCATTCTCAAGATTGCTTTGGCTATTTGGGGTCTTTTGTGTTTCCGTAAAAATTGTGAAATTTTTTGTTCTAGTTCTGTGAAAAATGCCAGTGGTAGTTTGATAGGGATTGCATTGAATCTATAGATTGCTTTGGGTAGTAGAGTCATTTTCACAGTGTTGATTCTTCCAATCCAAGAACATGGTATATCTCTCCGTCTATTTGTATCATCTTTAATTTCTTTCATCAGTGTCTTATAATTTTCTGCATATATGTGTATATTTATATATACATATATATCTATCTTATGACAGTCTACTGGTATTGACATTTTACAAGTTTGAAGAAAGAGTTGAAACCTTACCTCTTTTCACATCTCTTTACCCTTACCATATGTAATGTATTTGTCTTAAATATTTCCTCTGCATACATTAGAGCCATGTCACATAGTGTTTTAATTTTTGTTTCAGCTGTCAAACATAATTTAGAATACCCAAGAGCAGGAAAGTCTATTGTATTTACCTGTATTTTTACTCTTCCATTGTTCTTCCTTTCTGGTGTTCCAAGATTCCTTCTCTTATCATTTCCTCTCTGTTTAGAGTTTCAGGGTAGGTCTGCTGGCAACAGATTCTGTTAGTTTTCCTTCATCTGTAAATCTCTTGATTTCCCTTTCACTCCTGAAGGGTATTTTTCCTGGGTGTAGAAATCTGGGTCGATATTTTCTTTCAGCACTTGAATGTTGTGCTGCTTCCTTCTGGCTTCTGTGGTTTCTGATAAGATTTTGACTACCCTTTAAATTGTTTTTCTCCCTGTATGTGTCATTCCTTGCTACTTCCAATATTTTTTCTTTTTTATTTAGTTTTCCAGCAATTTGACTATAATGTGTCTTGGTGTGGATTTCTTTGGGTTTATACTGTATATGTTCATCGAGCTTCTTGAATGTGTAGGCTTATGTCTTTTGCCACATTAGTGAAATTTTTAGGTATTATTTCTTCAAATACTTTTTCATTCCCTCACTCTAACTTTTCTTCTGGGTCTTTGATGATACGAATATAACACATTTTGCTGTAGTCCCACAGGTTCCTGAGGGTTTTTTTTCTGTACCATTGCATGGTTCTTTATTTTTTTTGTCTTTTTTTATTTTTACTGGCATATAGTTGATTTACAGTGATTCAGGTATACAGCAAAAAGAGACTCAGTTATATATATAGTATCTATCTTTTTTCAGATTATTTTCTATTATAGGTTATTACAAGATATTGAATATAGTTCCCTGTGCTATACAGTTGGTCCTTGTTGGGTTCCTGAGTTTATTTTTCTCTCAGTCTATTTCTTCTCTCTTGTTCATATTGGGTGCTTTCTATTGTTCTGTTTTCAAATTCTCTGATTCTTTTCTCCATTGTCTCCATTCTTCTGTTGAGTCCATTGTTTCATTATATATTTCAGATGTAGTATTTTTTAGTTCTATAATTTGTACTTGTTTCTTATTTATAGCTTCTCTTTCTTTTGTTTGTTTGTTTCCAGGATGCTTGTAATTGTTTGTTGAAGCATTTTTATGATGACTCCTTTAAAACTCGTGTCATATAATTCTAACATCTTTGTCTAACATTATATTGTATAATTCTGGATTTTCTTTTCTGTTACTCAGATCTGTTTGTCTATTCATATATCAATATCATATTGATTTGATTACATTGGTTTTATAGAATGTTTAATATATGATGAGGCAAGTCATGCCCCCCTCCTCCTACTCCCATACCCATCTGCTTTTCTCTTTTATAGTTTTCTATTCCCATGCATTTATTCACCCATCTTTGAATTTTTTGCTGGGTCTCACATGATGTTTTTTTTTTTTGTACACTGGGCACTTGGTAACTGGTGAATTGAATTTGTCTACCAGAGATTTGAGTTGGATTCATTTGCATCTTGGTAGAAATTCCCAGAAACTGGGTGCAATCTACTTAGTTCCACTAGCATTTCATGTCTACTGTCTGCCCCAACATTGGGCTAGGTGCTAGAGATAGAAGATGGATAGGCCATTTCAGTATAATATTCTAATAGACACAATAGAGGTATTCACCAGAAGTTTTGGGAGCACAGAGAAGAGCACTTAGTCTGGCCAGAGGTTTGTAAAAATCTTCTCAGAAGAGTGACACCTGAAGAGTAAATAGAGACTGACCAAGGAAAGAAAGGCAGGAAAGTCCTCTCAGATAAAGGGAAAGGCATAAACAAAGCAAAGATGTTTGAAGCAGTTTATGGATACTGGAGCCTAAAGACCAAGGGCTGGGAGCAGATGAAGCTGAAAAGGTTGGCAGGCTGAACTTACTTCAGAGGCAACTGGGGACTACTGAAGATTTATTTGTTTATTTAATTTCTAATGAAATATTTCAGATGTAGCAAAAGATATAAAGAATAATATAATGAACATTTATGTGTTTATAACTCAACTAAAAATATAACATATTACAAACATATTTGAAGCCTTGTATATACCTCTCCTCAATTACATTCCCATTCTGCCCTCTCAGAGCTAGCTGTTGTCCTGAAGTTGATGATATCATTCTCATGCATTTTTATCCCTTTATTACATAGGTATGCCTTAGTAAGCAGTATATAGTATTATTTTACATGTTTTTGAATGTTATATAAATGGAATCATATTAGATGTATTTTTCTCAACTTTTTTCTCTGAACATTATGATTGTGAGATCCATGTTGATACATGTGGCTATTGTTCATTCATTTCACTTGCTTTCTAGTATTCCATTGTATGAGTATACAGCAGTTTATCTATTCTTCTGTGGATGTACATTTCATTGAAGAGTTTCAAGCAAGAGGTGACATGGGCAGATTTGCATTTCAGATATATCACTTAGGGTTGAGATGTGGAGGATGGACTTCAGAGGTTGAGATTGGTGTGGACCAGTGGTTTACAAACACTTTGGACTCTGGACCTCTTTATACCCTTAAATATTATTGAGGACCCCAAAGAGCTTTTATTTATATGGTTTATATTTATTAATATTTACCATATTATAAATTAAAACTGAGAATTTAAAAATATTTATTAGTTCATTGAGGAAAAAACAAGAATAAACCCATTACATGTTAGCATAAGTAACAATTTTTATGGAAAATAACTATTTTCAAACTAAAAAAATTTAGTGAAAAGATTGACATTTACATTTCTGCAAATCTGTTTAATATTTGGGTTAGCAGAAAACTTGTGTTCTCAAATCTGCTTCTGTGTGTTGTGATATCATGTCATGTACCCCTTGAAAAACTCCACTGTATACTGAGGGTTAAAAAGACAAATAACATCTTAGTATTATCATGAACATAGTTTTGACCATGCATATGCATATACTTTGAAAGAGTCTCAAGGAGCCCCAGGATTCCCTGGATCACACCTTAAAGAACCACTGGTGTTAGAGGAGCCAGTTTGTAGGCTGTTGCAAATAGCGTAGGTGAGAGATAATGATGGATCTGAGCCAAGCCATTAGTAGGATGGATGGATGAAGAAGGGGAGATGAATATGAGAGAGATGTCAGAAGAAAAATCAGAAGGTCCCAGAAGGCAGTATAGGGTCAAGGGCAAGGAAAATAATTTAGTTTCAACTAGGTACATCCTCCACAACCAACCTGTAAAGTGGATATTTAGCTATAGGAAACGGCAAGATTTGAACCCAGGTCTGTCTAACACAAAAGCTCTTTGTTTTACCTAGCGCAGAGTTAGAACGGGTAGTCATGGCAAGGAGGTGATGCCTTTCTTAGCAATAAGACAGAGGATGGGTGAGGCAATGAAGAGATTTTGAAGTGCAGAGAAGGGAAGTAGGAGTTTATTAACCCCATAGGTTGGTGCAGTTCAGGGTTATAATGATGGCAGACTTGGCTAGGATGGGCGTTGGGAGAGTGGAGGAAGCTAGAATGTTCTGAATTACTGCCAGGCTGGCTGGTCTAAGGAGATGTGTTTGAGCTGAGTGGGCAGTGGTGATGTCCAAAGAAGAAAGGCCCTCTGCCAGCTATGTTTTTTGCCTTGTTACACTGCAGGATGGATCCATGCTGTGCTGACCCCCGTGGACTGCCTTGCCTTTGGAGGGAACTTCTTACACAGCCTTAACATTGAAATGCAGCTCAAGTGAGTCCTGAAGCTCTGGTGATCCCAAGTTGGCCATTCCCATCTGCTAGAGTCCTTGAGTTCTCTGCTATTGTGAGGAGTGCAGCATAGAAGGGAGGCAAGATGATCAGAAAGGAATGGATACTGGTTTCTGATGATGTTCAGTCTGAAGATGAATACCTCTTCCTCACTTAGTAGTTATGTGAATTTTGTCAAGTCACATAATCTTTGAGCCCAAGTTTCCTAACCCTCTGTAAGGTCTTAGAGGGTAGTTGTGAGGATTAGAGATAATGGATACAGAGCATCCAGAGCAATACCTGATACATAGTAGGTGCCCAGTAAACAGGGTCCTTGTTATCATTGTTATTGTTGTGCCTACTTCCTCCAGAGCCTATGAGATTGAGAAGCGGTTGAGCACAGCAGACCTCTTCAAGTTCCCCAACTTTGAGACCATCTGTTGGTATGTGGGAAAGCATATCCTGGACATCTTTCGAGGTATGGAGCCCTTTGCCAACTGTCCTTTTTGCCCTGCTGCCCTGACCATATGTGTGTGCACATGTGCACATAACCATCACCTCAAATCAAGATACAGTACCCATCACCACAAAGATCTCTGTAGTGTTACCCTTTTATAACCTCACCCACTCTCTCCCCCTGAACTATCCATAACTTCAGGAAACCACTGATCTCTTTTTCATCTCTGTAATTTTGTCATTTCAAGAATGCTATAAAAATGGAATCAAAGGATGTGATCTTTTGAAATTGGCTTTTTTACTAATCGTAATGTAGGGTAGGGCATGGATTTTAACTTTTTTATTTAGCAAAGGGGACTGAGAAAATTGGATCACAGTGAAATTATTCCTATTTCCTGCCAATTAAAGTAAGAAACTCAATCGGTATAGTGTCAGTTCCCTGGACATGCTTCCCCTGGGGACAAGGCCCAGTCCTGACTACCCATCATTGGTTTGGTTCCTGGGTATCAGCCCAGGTAGAAGCCAACCTGCTGGGTTTCCTCTTTCCTGGTCTGCTTGGAAATAGAGTGGCTCCCTTACTCAGACCTGAGATTCTTCAAGGTGACTTGGCCAGGAAGAGTTACAAAGAACCTCAGAGGCCAATGGGTACAGTCTCTTATGCAGTACCTCAATCCCTTATTCTGCCATCTAGGCAGACCATCACTTAAGTGTTCATTCAGAGGCTGGATGACTAACTGCTTATTATTTTCTGTTCTGAACAGCTTAGTTCAGTAGAAAATTCTTTACTGAGCCTAAATCTGGATGTTTGTTATAACCTCCTCCTGGAGTAACTCAGAACAAGGCATTAATGGCTCTTCAGATCTGTGTAGGTGGCAGTTGTCCTGAGTGTTCACATTTTGAAACCCAAGAGGCAGAGTAGTGTAGAAGGAGCACAGGCCTCAGATTTAGACAGATGAGGTTTCAATCTTGGCTTTGGCACTTACCAGGTGTGGCCTTTGGTTGTCTCTCTGCCTCTCTGAGCCTCATTTCCTGAACTATAAAATGAAGATAATGATATCTGGCTTATAGGGTTGGGTATAGGATTAAATGAGCTAGTAGACATCAAGGTAGTCATAAAATGAACACCATTATAAGAACTGAGATCTGGAGTTGTGCTCAGGACCTTGAGCATTTTCTCTGGTTGCCTGAAAAAAACTAACAAGTCCTTCACTTCCCTGCATGGCTTCTTTGACACTCTACCTTCCTCTTTCCCCCTTTAGGTTTGCGAGAAAACAGGAGACACCCTGCCTCCTACCTGGTCCATGGTGGTAAAGCCCTGAACTTGGCCTTTAGAGCCTGGACAAGGAAAGAAGTAAATATACTTATTTCTCTACCTACTTTAGAGGTCTACTCTCAGCAGGGACTGGCTTTGGGAAGATCCTCTGGGAACATGGAGGAAACTAGGGAGGTTTGTGGGCTCCTAGGATTAGAGTAGAGGACTGGGCTAGGACTCCTTGGATTATATTTTTAAACCTTTCTTTCTGATTATAAAAAGTAATACATGCTTACTGTAGCGAATTAGAAAAATACAGAAGAGTGTAAAGAAGGAAAAACTTCACCTGTAATTTTAACTCGGGGAATAAACATTAACATTTGGGTATACTTTCTTTTGTTTTTTTAATATTCATTTTTAAAACATGATTGCTCTCACCCTGTACATATAATTTTGTATCTGAATTGGTTGGCTTATCTTAATTTTTCTGTATCATCAGAGTTCTCCACAAACATTAATAGTTACATGATATTCTTTTGCAGGGATGTACCATCCTTACCTAACCACCTGTTTATTGTTGCTTATTTATTTATTTGGGAGATAGTTCTAGAAAATCATGCAGTAAATAGCTGTTTGCATTAGTCTTTGTTCCTCATCTCTTGATTGTTTCTTCAGGATAGATTTTTAGAAGAGCGATCACTAGATCAAAGTATGTGAAAAAATGTAAGACTCTTGATGTATACTGACAAAATGGCTTTTTAGGATTATACCAATATCCATCTATCCAATTGAATACTAAACAGCTCTAAAAGAGATTAAGAAAGCTCTTTATGTACTGATTTGGAAAGATCTCCAGAATTTATCATGTAAAAGTGTAGAACTATGTGTATAGTGCGCTACCTTATGTGTAAAAGGGGGGAAAAGAAGAATTATATTTGTATGTGCTTGTATTTGACTGAAGACACAATCTGGAGGGATGCAGAAGAAACTAATAAAAGTGGTTACCTGTTGGGGTGGGCTAGGGGAGCTGATGGCAGGGTCAGATATATACTGAGGCTTTTCAATATATATCTTTCTATATTGTTTGATTTTTGAACTACGTGAATGGATTACCTACTCAAAATGTTGAATTTATTTAAAAACCAATTATAAGAAATGCAAAAAAAGGAAATATCAATATACTCTTTTATGCTTCTGATACTCTTTGTAGATTCCTTCCCCTGCATACAGTAGCCTGAGGAGACTTTTCAGCCACTGCAGGCTTAAATGTGCACAATCTCCCCATTTCCTGTTGACAGCCTTCCCCCCAGGTATCCTTGGACTTCATGTTTTGGGCCTTTTGCTCCCTGGACTCAACTGCACCTGGGCCTTAGCCTTCGATTCTGTTTTGCCACATCCCTCAGGTGTGGCTACCTTGGGTTTCATCTCTGACTCTGCATCCACACCTGACCCTCCCACGAAGTGAACTTCAGAGTGACTCTGTCCCAGGAACACCAAAAGGGAGGGAGGTGGGTAGGTCCTAAGCACTCATGTCCTGAGCCAGGATGGCCTCAGGGACCAAGGGATGGCCCCAAACAGTGTGACCAAAGGGAGCTGGAAGAGAGTAGGACACAGAACTGAGGAGCCCACACTCATGGGAGAAGTCTTTTGTGAAGTGCAGACAACTTCTCTTTTGTGAAGAGAAGGAGTTGCTCCTTCACCCTTCCAGAGCCCCTGGGCTGGGAGGAGAGAGCTATCAAGGTTATCCAGCTGGGTCACATGGGTTCTCAGCCCCCATCACTGCCCAGCCACCAAAATAAATTCCAGATGGATTAAAAGAGTTAAAGGAATCAAACCATGGGAAGCAAGGAGGAAATGCTGAGGAATTTTTATCAGTCCTCTGGATACAGAATTCAAGTCAAAACTGGTGGAAGAAGTCACAGAGGAAAAGTTTGAGCTGTCTGTCTGCATAGAGATGTATTGATAAATAAGATTGCAAATGAATTAAAAGAGAGACAATCAACAGGTCTCTCCCCGGGTTGCTGTTGGGCTAGCTGTGGGCTTGTAGCTGCTCAACATTGAGTTCTGTCCTCACAAGTGGAGAGGCTGGGTTGTTCCCAGGGATCTTGCTGAGGTTCTTGACTTTCTGAGGGGTATGGTTCAAGCCACAACTAAGTTCCTCACACCTCTTGACACTGTCCTTTATTTTATTAGATATATGTTTTGCAAATATTTCCTCCCAGTCAGTGGTTTGTCTTAACAGTGTTTTTCTAAAAGAAGTTTTTATTTTTTAATAAGTCTAATTTATCAGTTTTTTCTTTTATGGTTCATACTTTTTGTGTCCTAAGAAATCTTTGCCTAACCCAAGGTCCCAACGATTTTCTCCTCTGTTTCCTTCTAAAAGGTTTATAGTTTTAGATTTGACATTTAGGTCCGTGATCCATTGTGAGTCTGTGTGTGTGTCTGGTGCAAGATATGGAATGAAGTTCTTTTTTTGCATATGGGTATCTGATCAGTCTAGTACCATTTGTTAAAGAGACTACCCTTTCTCCATTGAATTGCCTTGGTAACTTTGTTGAAAATCAGTTGTTCATTTATGTGTGGATCTATTCCTCATGCCTTTTGTTTGACAGGCTCTGCCAGACCACGAGGATGAGATCCCGGAGACAGTGAGGACCGTACAGCTCATTAAAGATCTGGCTAGGGAGATTCGCCTGGTGGAAGTAAGAAGCATGGGAGCAGGGGAGGCGTTTGGGAAGGGCTCAAGGCTCAAGTGGCAGGTCAGGCTTTTGCAGTTGGCATGAGAGCTCAGGGGAAGGATTGGGAAGACCCCGCCAAGTACCCTATTCATTCATTCATTTATTCATTCATTCAGATAATTATTATGTGCCTCAAGTGTGCCCTCAAGTGTGCCACATGTTGGGCTAGGTGCTTAGGATACATAAATAATACAGTGCCTGCCCACAAAGAACTCACAATCTAGTAGAGGAACCTGAGGAAAGTTAACCTGTCTGAGCCTCAGTTTCCTCATGTCTAAAGTGGGGATAACTAATAACTACTGAGGGATTATTAAGAGGATTGAGTAAAATAATACAGGTTGAGCACTAAGTATAGGGCTTGGCACACAGTAGGTGCTCAGTAAATTCTGCTGGTGGGTCATGGTGGTCGTGGGTGGCAGAGGTCATAGTAGTAGTAGTAGTAGTTGTTGTTATTAATATTTTGACTCAGTCTCTACATTCTACAAAATGACAGTTCTCCCGGGTTGAAGATGATTACAAAGCCATGTTTCAACAGGTGGCATATACCACGAGACAGTAAGGTGCAGTGGTAAGAGACTCAGAGAAACTTGGGTTCTGGTTCCTGCTCTGTCATTTGCAAGCCTTTCAGAGCCTCAGTATCCTTATCTGTAAAGTGGGGATAACACCACCTTTTCAGAGTTTTGTTATGATTAAGAGCTAATGTATATAGAGCCCCTCGCACAGTGCCTGGCAGAGTAAGTACTCAATAAATGTGAGCCATTGTTATTAATAGACTACAGCAAAGAGAGAACTCAGTGTGGGCTGGTGAAGTAGCAAAGGCACCAGAGGAGAATTGGATTTGAGGAAGTTTCAACTTTCCTTTAGCTCAGAAGCTGTAAGGTTCCATTTAGTGCCCAGGATATAGGCACTAAATCTGTGCTGAAGGGTGGTCAGAGTGAGCTACTGGGAAGTTGGGGTTCTAGCCTCACCTCCTGCAGCATGTTTCACTGCCTACACCATAGCTTACATTGTCCACCTCCTACCTCATTTTCCACCACTTCCATCTGTCAGAATCCTTCAGGGTTTTAGGCCTACCTTTTCTCTGGCTCTTCCCACTTAAACCAGTTTTATATACACAGAACTTTGGGCTGGTTGGAAGAGGACTTAAGAGATGGATCATATCTTTTTCATTGGCTTTCAAATGTTTTGAAGCAATGAAATCCTTTTTTTCAAATGAAATCTTAATGTGGAAGCTCAATATATACAATCAATCAAAGCATAACTGCTATGAATAAGATGAAGGTGGGAGGCTAGTAGCAGAATTAGGACTAGAACCTCTCTCCTGCTCTCAAATCCTGTGGTCCTTAGAGTTGGAACCACACATTTTAGTACTCAGTTATTTTCTGTCTCATGTCAGCTGCTCTTGGAGTCTTTTCCTCTCCGGTTTTGACAGTAGTGCTGAGCTTTTCCTCTGCTCGTCTTCTCCTTACTCGTCAATGGCTGGGTAAAGAAATGCCACCCAGTAAATTCTTGATGACTTATTGTGCCAAAACTAGGGTGTGCATAAGTGCATATGTGGAGCATCTTTAAGCCCCTTCATGGCAGTACTGCCAGTGCCATGAACAGACCTCTGCTCTTAGTGCAGAGTGAACCCTTGAGTAAGCTCTAACCCCCTCATGTACTAACACTCTTGTAGGATATCTTCCAACAGAACGTTGGGAAGACAAGCAATATCTTTGGGCTGCAGAGGATCTTCCCAGCCGGCTCCATTCCCTTAACCAGGCCAGCCCATTCCACTTCAGTATCCATGTCCAGGCTGTCACTGCCCTCCAAAAGTGGTTCAAAGAAGAAAGGCCTGAAGCCCAAGGAATTCTTCAAGAAGGCAGAGCGAAAGGGCAAGGAGAGCTCAGCCTTGGGGCCTGCTGGCCAATTGAGCTATAATCTCATGGACACATACAGTCATCAGGCACTGAAGACAGGCTGTTCCCAGAAAGCAAAGGTGGGTGCTGGCCCTTGGGTTCAGCCCAACCCTTTTGGGTCCCTTGGAAGAGCAGGGTATAAAAAGGATAGGCTCTCCTGTCCTCCCACCTCCCTTAGGGCCCCTGGTGTTTGGCTACCAGTCCCACTCATTTAACAGGCATTTATTGAGATCTTGTCTATGCTGGGCACTGTGATAGGTGCTGTGGACATAACCCTCAAGAGGCTGACAGGCTAGTGAGAAAGATAGGCATAAAAAGAAATGAGTGCAATGAAGTGTTGTGGATGCCACGATCAAGGGTGTGTGTGGTACCCTGAGACATGGGAGGGGATGATTCTATCTGGGTAGGGGCGATGGTCAGGAGCTCTTCTCAGTAAACGTGACACTTGAGATGAATCTTGAAATGCTGGGATGGGAATGACATTTGAGAGCATGGTATACGAGTGGCAGGTTGGAATCTTGAACAGGTTCTTGAGAAAAGCCCTCCTCCAGGGCTCCACCTTGCTTCAAGATTGTGGCGCCCTCCATAGGCATGTGAAGATGCTCCACCTCTTTTTAGGGAACATGTTTTGCAAGATTGATAGGTTTCCCCTGAGCCAGCCATACATTCTCAGCCTTCTGCTCCTGTGATCATTTGGGTTGGGGGTGGGGGGACAGCATAGCAGAAGGCCTTGGTTCAGGTGGTTTTGACAGTGAACTCAACCAGTGAAACCAGAGGGAACTGGTCATTCTGATTCACATGGGAGTTCCAGACAGGTGACAACTGAGCCTCCTCCTCCTACAGTTCAACATCACTGGTACCTGCTTGAATGACTCAGATGATGACTCGCCAGACTTGGACCTTGATGGGAATGAGGTCCCGCTGGCCCTGTTGATGTCTAATGGCAGGTGAGGTGGGGAGAAGAAGCAGAGATGCTGGGATTGTTGGTGGCAATATGCCACTAAGACAAGGCATGGAATTGGGACCTGGGGCTGGGACATGGGTGAGGGAGGGACTGTGCTTGGGGAAATAACCAGATATTATCAGATAACATTCCTTAGTACAGAGAACCACGGTGGTATTGGGGGTGGGAAGGGGGAGAGGTCTGGAACTAATTGGCAGTCCTGAGAAAAATCTTGTATAAGTTCTAGAAATTTCAGCAAGTCAGTGGATCAGAACTGTTGGTGGGAATAGGAGGTAGTACAGCATACTGGTTAAGAGCATTAGTTTTTTATATACCTTTTGCAATTCAGTTTTTAGGAACTTATTTTGCAGAAATATTTGCACAGGTGTGTAAAGAGAAATATTTAGTAGTCACTGTATCATTGTTTGTAATAGTAAGCAATTGGAAACGTTCATCAATAAAGGTTGGATAAATAAATTATGGTACATCTATGGAATAGAATGCTTTGTAACTTAAAAAGAATGAGTTTACTATCTACTGACGTGAAAAGATTTCCAAGATATATTTTAAGTGAAAAAATCAGGTTGCAAGATAATATATAGGAATAGTTCATTTTAACTTTTAAAAAAAGCACGTATGCACATATGTGTGTGTGTTTGTGTAAAAAAACAACATACACACCTTTTCCTTTAACTTAACCTTTTTGAAGAGGTTTAAAATTTAATTTATGTGGTTTAAAATTCAAAAAGTGTGAAAGAATACATAGTGAAAAATTTTGCTCCCACTCCTCTCTGTTCCCAAGTTCCCCTCCGCATGGAAAACCAATGTCAACGATTTCCTTCCAGAGATGTTTATACACATTCATGCAAATAAATATATTTGTCACATATTTTATACTTGTCACACCAAACTTGTAACAGTAGTTATCTCTGGAAAGTAGAATAGGGGAAGCAAGAGAGGAAATTTTCACTTCAAAAGCATTTGAATTTTATACAGTGAGCACATATTACTTTTCTTAAAATAATTTTTTTTTTTTTTTTTTTTGCGGTACGCGGGCCTCTCACTGTTGTGGCCTCTCCCGTTGCAGAGCACAGGCTTAGAGGCCATGGCTCACGGGCCTAGCCGCTCTGCGGCATGTAGGATCTTCCCGGACCGGGGCACGAACCCGTGTCCCCTGCATCGGCAGGCGGACTCTCAACCACTGTGCCACCAGGGAAGCCCTAAAATAATTTTTAACAGAATGTTTTCTAAAAGAATAAAATAAAAGCACATCTTGGCAAAAAGCTCCAGCTTGGGAATCAGACAATCCCGAATTTGAATCCCTGCTCTGTCACGTATTCGCTATGTGACCTTGACAAACTAATTAACGTATCTGCACCTCTCTGTCCTCATTTTATCTATTCTATAGATAAAACTAACCTTAGGGTTGTTGGAGGACTAAATGAAGTAATGCATGTAAAGTGCCTGTCACAGGTTCTGGCACATAGTAAATGCTTAATAAATGGTCGCTCTTATGAATATGATGATGAAGTTGAAGATGAAAGGTGATGGTGGTGGTGGTGATGATGATGGTTGTGGGTATGGCCACAAGCTAAGTAGGTCATCAGAAACCCTCAAACATGTAGGGAGGCAAAGGAAGACAGTAAAAGTTACCATCTGGACACTCAGAACACCAGATAGGAGCAGTCAAGAGTTAAGTACAGAGTATGAACAGTGTAGGAACATAAGCGACAAGGATACCTTAACAGCCTTTTTGTAGGAAAAGATTGTTTTCAGATCCCAAGGTAGTAGGTCTACCTGGCTGGGAAATAAGGGAAAAGGGAGTGTGAGGGCAGGGGAGATTCTGAAAGCAGCAGAGCTATCCTTGTTATTTGAGAACATAGTTACTGAAGAATAAGATTATAGAGACTGTTGAGCATTGCCTTTGTCTAGAACCCATGGTTGGTCTGCTGGGGTAGAGAAAATTAAGAGTCCTAAGGGTCCAGCCTATAATGGCTATTGAGGACACAATGAGACATTTTCCCCTTCCTCACCAGTCTTTCTTGTGCTGCTTCTATTACCTTCTTGCACCTGCCAGAGGCTGCTGCTAAGTGAACCTAGGGAGTCAAGGTATAGAAATATTTATAGACAATATAATATTATATCTGGTCTTTTCTCCAGAATAATGCCATGTTTTGTGGGGACTGAGGTGTAGATGAAACAAGATTGGCTGTGTGTTGATAATTGCTAAAACTTAGCTGGGTCATAGGTACATGGGAGTTTTTAATATTTTATATATGTTTGAGATTTTTCATTATTAGAAGTTAATAAAAGATCAAGGTTAAATAGCTACCATTTATTGAGCACCTGCTCTGTGTCAGACTCTATCTTAGCCATTTACATACATTATTTTATTTAGTCCTCACAACAACCCTGAGGGTAAGTGTTGTTATCCCCATTTTACTAACGTGGGAAAGTGAGGCCCAGAGAACTATAAGATTAGCTACCATTGGGCCACTTGCCACGTGTCAGTCTCTACATTAGCTCGTTAATCCTCCCAGCAACCCTATGAGGTAGAAAACAGCTAATTCACTAAAATCCAGTTCACCAAATGACTATTTGCTGAATGTGTCAAGTGTACTGATTTACCAGAAACTTGTTTCTCTTAACTATAAGGCTTATTTGAGCAGTCTGTACTGGTTAATATTGTTTACCATGTGTAACAGGATTATTTAAGCCACTTTTGAGTTCTTTCTACTTCCTTTATATATTTTAACAGCTTTTTTGAGGTATAATTTACATACCATACAATTAACCTGTTTTAAGTGTACAATTAAATGACTTTTAGTAAATTTAAAGAATACGCTGCCATCACCACAATATAATTTTGGAACATTTCTATCACACCAAATAGATCCCTCATATCCACTTACAGTCAGTCCTGGTTCTCTTCCCCAGGCCCAAGCAACCACTAATCTACTTTCTATCTCTATGGATTTGCTTTTTTAGACACTTCATATAAATGGAATCATACATATGTAGTCTCTTGTGTCTGGCTTCTTTCACTTAACAGTGTTTTTGAAGTTCATCCATGATGTAGAAGTATCATTAATTTGTTCCTTTTTATTGCTCAATAGTATTTCATTGTGTGGATATACCACATTTAGTTTATCCATTCACTAGTTGATGGTCATTTGGATTGATTATGCTTTTTCGCTATTATGAATAATGGTGCTATGAGCATTTGAGTACTAGTTTTTGTGTGGACGTGTTTTTGTTTCTCAGGAGTAAAATTTTGGGTCATATGGCAACTCTGTTTAGCTTTTTAAGAAATTGCCAAAATTTATCCCAAAGCATGTACCATTTTACACTCCTACCAGCAATTATGAGTTTCTCCATATATTGGCTAATGGTTGTTATTGTCTGTCTTTTTGATTATAGCCATTCTGATGGATGTAAAGTGGTATCTTATTGTGGTTTTGATTTGCATTTCCCTAATGACTAATAATGTTGAGCCATTTATATATCATCATTAGAGAAATGTCTATTCAGATCTTTTGCTTATTTTTTAATTGGTTTTGTTTGTCTTTTGTTTCATTCTAAGAGTTATTTAAATATTCTGGATACAAATCCTTTTCTAGATAAATGATTTACAAATATTTTCTCCTAGTCTGTGGCTTGTCTTTTCATTTTCTTAATGGTGTCTTTTGAAGCACAATTGTTTTGAATTTTACCTAATCTCAGGCCACAAAGATATTTTCCTATATTTTCTTCTAGAAGTTTTATAGTGTTAGCTTTTACATTTAGATCTATGATCCATTTTTAGTTAATTTTTGTGTATGATATGAGGTAAGAGTGCACATTCATTTCTTTGCATGTGATATCCACTTACCTCAGCATCATTTGTTGAAAAGACTATTCTTTCTCCACTGAATTGCCTAATAAGCACCTTTGTCAGAAATCAACTGACTATAAATTTAAGGGTTTAGTTCTAGACTCACAGGTCTGTTCCATTGATGTGTATGTCTATCCTTATGGCAATATCACACTACCTTGATTACTGTAGCTTTATAGTAAATTTTGAAATTGAGTAGTATAAGTCCTCCAACTTTGTTCTTTTTTGAAATTGTTTTGGCCATGTTAAGTCCTTTGTATGCCCATATACATTTTAGTATCAGCTTATTAATCTCTACAAAACTAGATGGATTTAGATAGGATTGCATTGAATCTGTAGATCAATTTGGGTAGAATTGCCATCGAGTGTGACTGTTTTTATGTTCACCTTCACTCTCTCTCCAGTGCCAAGAGGGTAAAGAGCTTATCCAAGTCTCGGCGAGCCAAGATCGCAAAGAAGGTAGACAAGCCTAGGCTGGTGGCAGAACAGGTGATGGAGGATGAATTTGACTTGGATTCAGATGATGAACTGCAGATTGATGAGAGACTGGGAAAGGAGAAGGCGACCCTGATAATAAGACCAAGTGTGTACTTGTTCTTTTTCTTTCCTGCCCTGCCCATTTCAGTTTGTTTTTGGTCCGCTTGATAGACTCAAGACCTTAAGCCTGAGCTTGTTGACATTCTGATTTACCAGCTCTGTAGGCTTCCATGTATCCTTTGCTCTAGAGATTTATTTATAAGCTAATTCCTAACCTCCCTAAATTACTCGTCTGTGGTCATTACTTTCAGGAAAATTATAGTCTTATTCTCTTTCCCCTGGGTGTTTGGCTCAGATGCTAATCTTAGCTTCATGATAAGTGCATTCCATTGCTTTCTAGAATTTCCCCGAAAGTTGCCCCGTGCGAAGCCTTGCTCTGACCCCAACCGAGTTCGTGAACCAGGAGAAGTTGAGTTTGACATTGAGGTAGGGGCCTGCCCTGTTTCTAATCTTCTGCTCATTCTGGTTACGTAGACAGAATACAGATTGTCATTCTAGTTGAGGGTGGGGGAGACATCCTATGCATTCCATTCCTAAAATATTTATAAAATAAAAGACTGTGGGCTAAGTGCTCCTGAACATATAAATGGAAGATTATACTTTAGTTGAAATATTTTAAAAATTCTTTAATATAGAGTAGAATAAAAGTCAGTGTGATGTAGCAGAAAGAGTATCTGATTTGGAATATCTGTTTGTGACTTTACACAAATTATTTAACTTCACTGAGCCTTAGTTTCCTTATCTGTAAAATGGGAGTTAGACTTGCCTCACAAAGATGCTGTGGAGATTAAGATGAAAGAACAAATATTCTGCTTAGTACTTGGTAGACACTTGGTGCTCAGAAGATATTAGTATCAGGAGTGAGACTGTCAACCCTGTATTGGGGCCTTACCAGACCAACCCTGGGCAGCTGAGGTGATATCCTTTTTCTCCAACAGGAGGACTATACAACAGATGAGGACATGGTAGAAGGGGTCGAAGGCAAGCTTGGAAATGGGAGTGGAGCTGGTGGAATTCTTGATCTGCTCAAGGCCAGCAGGCAGGTGGGGGGACCTGACTATGCTGCCCTCACGTGAGTACTGGCTTTGATCTCCCCTTTCTAGGTGTTCAGACAACACACACCCCCACCTGCCACCCAAAGGGCTAGGTCAACCAATCAGTAGATATTAATTGGGTCATTTAAAGGGACAAAAATTAGCCAGGGCATTTGGGCTGAAAGAATAAAGTAGACATGAAATCTGTCCCGAGGTACTTAAGATCTGACTGAGAGAGGATATACGGACTTCAAGGGTAATAAGTTTGGGGGTTTTTGGAAGTTAGAAGAGGCATGGAAGAAGAGCTGGGCCTTTTCTGGGCCTTGCTTTAAGAAAAAAGAAAAAGGAAAGAATGCAGTATTGGTGAACAGGAAGGGAGGTGCACCCCTCTTTTTGCCTTCTTGCCTGCTGTCTATGGAGAGACTTGAGTCAAGAAGGACTGGCCTTTTTATGAAAATAGTCTTTGATACTATTTTGACCTTTAGTGTGGTTTCTGGTTTTTCGCCAGGGATGGTTCTCTCCTCCTTCCTCCCACCCTGACCCCGGCAGCTGTTGTCCCTCCTCCCTGACTCTTCTGATGACTGATTTCCTCTGACAACTAGAGAAACTCCCTCAGCATTTCTCCTCTGTCCCTTGCAGCGAGGCCCCTGCCTCTCCCAGCACTCAGGAGGCCATCCAGGGCATGCTGTGCATGGCCAACCTGCAATCCTCATCATCCTCGCCAGCTACCTCCAGCCTGCAGGCCTGGTGGACCGGGGGGCAGGACCGAAGCAGTGGGAGTTCCAGCAGTGGGCTGGGCACAGTGTCTAGCAGTCCTGCTTCCCAGCGCATCCCAGGGAAGCGGCCCATCAAGCGGCCAGCATACTGGAGAACCGAGAGCGAGGAGGAGGAGGAGAACGCCAGTCTCGATGAACAGGACAGCTTGGGAGCATGCTTCAAGGATGCAGAGTATAGTAAGGGCAGCTGAGCACTTGAGTCCAGGCCAGGAGGGCTCCCCCCTGCCCCCGTCTCAATCCCAATTCCAATCCAGGACAGCCTGTAGTGAGCAAAGGCATGGCCTTAAGCCTGACACTTGGTCTCTCTGTGCCGTATTTTCTTAATCTGTAAAATGGGGATATCTCACAGGTTGATGTAAGAATTAAAGATGATGCTTGCACAGAGCACCTGGCACCGTGTCTTGTTCATGGGAGGCCCTCAAAAAATGGTAGCTATTATAATTAGCTATTAACCATTTTTAGCATTGTCCAATCTTCACTGCTGGTGACTCTTTTTTCCCTCTTGTCTATTTTACTTCCATTACCTGTATCATTTGTGTTATGTGTCATTCAGTTCATCCCTTGCAAAGGTTTATGATGACTTTTCGGTGGGCTTTTCACATTTAATAGATGACTCCTTTTTTGTAAAGTAAACTTTGTTGAGTACTACAATGTATAAAGCACTTTTTTGTATAGTGCAGCTGACTTTAATGTAGGTTTTTGTTTTAATATTATTTTAAAAATTAATCCTCATTGACCAAAATTAGAACAAGACAGAGAAGGCAGAAATTCCCTTTGACTAACACTCTTCCCCTTCTGAGAAAGGTTATCCAGAGGTAACCTTTGTTATCAGTTTGATATATACCTTTTATTTTCTTGTGTTTACACCCATATGTAGACATAAATAGATAGAGGTATAGTTTCGTTTAGTGTGTGTGGTTCTACAACTTACTTGGGTATCTTTCAACATCAGTACCTAGAGATACACTTCATCAATGCATTGAGATCTACCTGCTGCGTAGTAGTCTGTAGCATAGGTATAGCATCATATGTTTAACTATTTCCTGCTGATTATCATTTAGGTTGTTTCTAATTTTTAGTGTTTTGAAAATTCTTGTAAATAACCTTTTGTGCCCATGTGCCCGTTAACATTTCTGTAAGGTAGCTAGACCTGCTGAGTTAAAGGTACATACAACATAAATGTTGATAGTGCCGAATTCCTTCCAAAAAGGTCAGTATATGAGTGGTGTATGAGATATACCTGTTTTCCGACAGCCTTACCAACAGTGGATGTTATCAGCCTTTTTAATTTTTGCCAATCTGATGGCAAAAAATGGTGTTGCAGTTTGTTTGTTTTATGTTTATTGGCTCTTCCTTATTCCTTTCCCGTGAATTATCTATTCAGTTTTTCACTCATTTTCAGGATGTTAGTTTTTCTTATTGATTTGTAGGAGTTCTTTATGTATTCTAGATTTGTTGGAGTGTTTTTTATATATTCTGCAAGTGTTGAAAAATATTTTCTCTTAGTCTGTTGCTTGTATTTTAATTTTACTTATGGTATCTTTTAGCATGTAGCAGATTTCAGTTTTTACATAGTCGTCTTTATCAATTTTTTTTGTATTTTATGTTTTGTGTAAGAAGAATTTCTTATACTTTCACCTAAAACTTGTATAGAAGTTAAAATTTTAGCTTTTTTTCTGGAATTAGGTTTTGTGAATTGTGAGAGGTAAGAATCTATATTTTTTTCCACATGGATAGTCATTTGCCCCAATACCACTTATTGACTAGTTCATCAGTTATCCCCCTGATTTGAAGCTCCGCTTCTGTCCTGAACTAAATTCCCATATATATATGGATTTGTTTTTCTCTTTTGGGGGGGGTTGCGCTGAGAGGCTTGTGGGATCTTAGTTCCCGACCAGGGATTGAGCCCACCCCCTTGGCAGTGAAAGTGCAGAGTCCTAACCACTGGACTGCCAGGCAATTCCCTGGGTTTGTTTTTCTACTCTATTCCCAGTTCTGTTCCTCAATAGCTATGTAACCTTGGGCAAGCTAATTAACCTCTCTGTGATAATAGTACCTACCTCATAGGTTGTTGTGAGGATTAAATGAGTTATACATAACGCACTTAAAACATTGCCCAGCACATGGTAAGTGCTGTGTGTTAGATATTATTAATATTATTCTGTTCCATAAAACCAACTTGTCCACTCATGTGGCACTACCTCATAGGTTAGTTACTCTAGGCCTTGTGTCTGGTAGGGCAAATCCCCTCTGCATAACTTGCTTTGGACCTGAGGAGAATACAGATGTTCAGCAAGCCCATCATCTCTGGGTTGAGCTGTGATTGGTCTTAGTTTGTTGCCAAATTTCCCTGGCTATCCATCTTACCTTCAGCAGACAGTCACATTGACCTATAGCCAAGGAATCTGGACCTGGTCTCACTAGTCCTACCTCAGGACAAACAGCTCACTCAGCCTCTGTCTGCTTCCCCCTCCCTGCTTTGCCCAGCAACACTAGAAAGGCAGTTTAATGAGGAGGTACCCAACTACTTGTTATTATTTTTCCAGAATTTCTAGGCCATTATTGAGTTTTTTCTAGTCCAGATGGATTATAGAATCAGCTTGTCAAACTCCATGAAAAATCCTATTAGGATTTTTTATTAAGATTGCTTGGCATTTGCAATTTATGGATTAATTTATGGAGACTGACATCTTTCATCAGAGCCCTTTCTGCTACAGTGGGATATACACATTTCTGAAAAATATCCTGAAGATTTGTACACTAAAAATAATAGGGCTTACAAGAAAAAGAAAGGGGTATACCCCTCAAAATCTCTGTGGCTTTGAAGCCAAAACACTGGCCCAGATAATGACAGTCCTAATAGTAATCCTTGCCTGGTTAGAGCCCATCGGCATTTGCACCCAGCATTGTAGTCAGTGGATCCTTTGTAGCCCTAAACTCTGCCTGGGCTCAGGTTCCTCCTTCCAGATGTAGGTTCTTGAGGGCATTTGCTTAAGATAAATAGCAGCTTTATCAAATTAAAATCTGATCCAGAGCCTAGTCGTCAGCAGTCTTTTGTTGTTGTTTTTATTTTTTTTTAATTATTTATTTATTTTTGGCTGTGTTGGGTCTTCGTTGCTGTGCGTGGGCTTTCTCTAGTTGTGAGCAGAGGCTAGTCTTTGTTGTGGTATGTGGGCTTCTCATTGTTGTGCGTGGCTTCTCTTGTTGCGGAGCACAGGCTCTAGGTGCACGGGCTTCAGTAGTTGTGGCGCACGGGCTCAGTAGTTGTGGCTCACGGGCTCTAGAGCACAGGCTCAGTAGTTGTGGCACACGGGCTTAGTTGCTCCGTGGTATGTGGAATCTTCCCGGACCAGGGCTCAAACCCGTGTCCCCTGCATTGGCAGGCGGATTCTTAACCACTGCACCACCAGGGAAGTCCTTTGTTGTTTTTAAACACAGGGGAAAGTGTCTTCACAACGTCTTCAGCTGCACTCTCCACCATCCTCCTCTCCCAACAGAACTTAATTTTGTAGAAAACAAAGCCACCATTTACCCTTCCTCTGACGGGAGGCACTATTGCAGGATTTTTAGCATTTGTGTGTAGGTCTTCATATATAGCTAAGGTTTTCTCTGAAATGTGAGAAAACTCACCACTGATTGGTTAAAAACAACATGCCAGGGAAAATTGCTTTTGAACCAGTGCAACTTCTGGATGACATTGCTATCATTCTGCCATTTACCTTTGAGCAGCCGCAAAACAGGCCATCTTGTCCTTCTATCTTCAAAAATGGTCGATTTATTCAGGCTTTCTTGTATATCTCTTCTTCAGTTTATTACTAGGTATTTTATTTTATAGTCTGGTTCCTATTGAAAATGGCATCTTTTTATCTATTATATTTTCCATTTGGCTGTTGCTAGTATGCAGGAAAATAGTTGATTTTTCTATATTGATCCTGTGTTGGATTGCCTTATATACTCTTATTAGTTCTGTTAGTTTTTCAGCTAATTGTCTTGGGCTCTTGAGGTAGGTGATCTGTGTCCCCTATCTTAGTTTGCTAGGGCTGCCATAACAAAATACCACAGACTGGTTGGCTTAAACAACAAATTATTTTTTTCACAGTTCTAGAGGCTAGAAGTCCAAGATCAAAGTATTAGCAGGGTTGCTTTCTCCTGAGGCCTCTCCTTGGCTTGCAGATGACCTCTCTCTTGCTACCTTTTCACATGGTCATCCCCTGTGCACATGGGCCCCTGGTGTCACTCTCTATATCCTAATCTCTTCTTAAAAAGGCACCAGTCAGATTGGCTTAGGGCCTACCCTAGTGGTCTCATTTTAACTTAATTACCTCTTTCAAAGCCTTATCTCCAAATACAGTCATATTCTGAAGTACCAGGGATTAAGAATTCAACATACGAATTTTGGGGTGGGGGCACAATTAGCCCATAACACCCCCTTTCTTTCTGGTATTCAGAAATTTTCCTAGTTTTATTACAGTGTTGAGTAGTAATGGTGATAGGGGGCACCCTTGTGTTGTTTCTGACTTTAAAGGTAATGCTGCTAGTGTTTGTCCACTCAGTATGTGGGGCTCTGTAGGTCTCTGTTAGACTACTCCCATGAAGTTCAGGGGAGTTTGAGAGGTTTTTGTTTGTTTTAAAATCCAGGGGCTTACTTGGTGGCGCAGTGGTTGAGAGTCCGCCTGCCGATGCAGGGGACATGGGTTCGTGCCCCGGTCCGGGAAGATCCCACATGCCACGGAGCGACTGGGCCCGTGCGCCATGGCCGCTGAGCCTGCGCGTCCAGAGCCTGTGCTCTGCAACGGGAGAGGCCACAACAGTGAGAGGCCCGCATATCACCAAAAAAAAAAAAAAAAAAATCCAGAGTGGAATTGGGTTTTATCAAATGATTTTTGGGCATCTTTTAATATAAACACATAGTTTTTCTGTTAATTTGCTAATGGTGATTTACATTAGTAGAATTACTGATTTTGAATTGATATTTCCTTCTTGAAATTAGCTTTATTTGGTTGTAGTGTTTAACATAGTTTGTCTAGTTTATTTGATGATTTACTAATTATCTCCAGTGTTTGGTGTTTGTTTACTGTTAATTTCTGGTTTTATTTTATTCCTTTTTCTTAATGTTCTTTGTATAACATCTTGAGTTGAAAGCTCTGTTCATTTATTTTCAGTCTGTTTTCCCTTTTGATAAAGGGTTTTTTAAATTTTATTTTTAAAATTAACATTACGTAAAATTGGCTTTGTTGGTATACACACGCTTAGATTCTTGTAACCACCACCACCACCACAATGAGTAGAACACAGAACCCCTCCAGAGTCCCTTATGTTATCCCTTAGTAGTCATGCCCTCCTTCTACCCCTAACTCCTGGCAACCACCGTTCCCCATCACTGTGATTTTGCCTTTGCCAGAATGTCATATAAATGGAATTATACAGTATGTAATATTTTGAGACTGGTATCTTTTACTTAGCATAATGCCTTTAAGATTCTATCCATGTTGTTGCGTATCAATAGCTTGTTCTTTTTTGTTGAAGAATAGTTTTCCATTGTATGGATCTACCACAGTTTTGTTTTGTTTTGGGGGTTTTTTTTTTGGCTTGCCATGTGGCATGTGGGATCTTAGTTCTCTGACCAGGGATTGAACCCATGCCCCCTGCAGTGGAAGCACAGAGTTCTAACCACTGGACCGCCAGGGAAGTCCCTCTACCACAGTTTCTTTATCCATTCACCCATTGAAGGACATTGGATTGTTTACAGCTTTGGGTGATTATGAATTGAGCTGCTGTGAATATTTGTATGAAGGCTTTTGTGTGAACATGAGTTTTTATTTCCCTAGGATAAATACCTAGGAATGGGATTCCTGAACAATGTGGGCAGTGGATGCTTTAACTTTACTGGAAACTGCCAAACTGTTTTCCAGTGACTGTGCCATTTTACATTCCCACCAGCAACGTGTGAGAGTTCTAATTGCTCTGCATATTCATCAGCACTTGGTATTGTCAGTATACTTATTTTAGTCATCCTAATAGGTGTGTAGCAATATCTCATTTAGCGGCTCATCTAATGGCTAATGATGTTGAACATCTTTTCATGTATTTATTTGCCAGTCATATACTCTTTTTTGAAATGCCTAAACAGGCACTTTGAACAACTGCTGCCTTTTAAAACATTAGGTTGTTTCTTAACTGTTGAGCTTTGAAAGTTCTTTATATAGTCTGGATTCAAGTCTCTTGTCAGATAAGTGATTTGCAAATATTTTCTCCCAGTCTGTGGCTTGTATTTCATTCTCTTAAGACTTTCTTTCTTAAAGTAAACACTTTCACTTTCTAGAAAGTCCAGTTTATCAATTTTATCTTTCATGGCTTATGCTTTTAGTGTCTTATTTAACGACTCTTTCTGTAAACTCAGGGCACAGTTTTCTCCCTTTTTTTTCACCTAAAAACTGTATGGTTTTAGGTTTTACAGTTCTATCCATGTTCCATTTTGACTAAATTTTTACATAAGGTATGATGTTTAGGTTGAGGTTCACCTTTTTTTTGGCATATGGATGTCCAGTTGTTCCAACACCATTTCTTGAAAAGACTATTTTTTATTTATTTTTCTATTGACTCGCATTTGTACCTTTGTCAAAAATCGAATGACCATATTTGTGTGGTTTTCTTTCTGAATTGTTCTTTTCCATTGATCTGCGTGTCAGTCTCTTTGTCAATACCTTACTATCTTGATTACTGAAGCTTTATTAATTCTTAAAATCAAGTAATATGATTTCTTCAATTTTGCCTTTCCATATAAATTTTAGAATCAGTTTGTCTGAATCCACAGCAATTTCTGCTAGGATTTTGGTTGGAATTGTGTTAAATATATAGATCAATTCAGAGAGAATTGTGATCTTTATTTTTTATCGAGGTGCAAGTCACATTACATATAATTAAACATTTTAAAGTGTACAGTTCAGTGACATTTAGCACATTCACAATGTGGTGCAACCACCACCTCTGTTTCCAAGATATTTTCATGGCCCCAGAAAAATACCCGGGATCCATTAAGTAACTGTTCCCTATGCCCCCCTCCCCTCATCCCCTGGTAACCACTAATCTGCTTTTTGTCCATATGGATTTGCCTATTTGGGATATGTCATATAAAGTAATCATATAGTTTGTGACCTTTTGTGTCTGGCTTCTTTCACTTACCATGTTTTTAAGGTTCATCCAAGTTATAGGATGTATCAGTATTTTGTTCCTTTTTATGGTTGAGTTAGTATTCCATTGTATGGTTATACCACAGTTTGTTTATCCATTCATCTGCTGATAGGCATTTGGGTTATTTCCACCTTTTGGCTGTTATGAATAATGCTGCTGTAGACATTTTTGTGCATGTTTCTGTGTGGACACACGTTTTCATTTCTCTTGGGCATATACCTAAGAGTCGAATTGCTGGGTCATCTGATAATTCTGTGTTTAACTCTTTGAGGGACCACCAAACTGTTTTTTACACAAGGACTGCAAGAGAATTGTCACCTTAGGTATATTGAATCTTCTAATCTGTGTACATGGTATGTTCCTCCATATTTACTCTTTTAAAAATTTCTTTCATCAGTGTCTCATAGTTTTCAGCATACGGGTCCTACACATGTTTTTTGTTGGATTTATCCCTGAGTTGCATATTTTTTGGAGATACTGTAAATGGTACTTTTCTTAACCTTTGGTTTCCAACTGTTTATTGCTAGTATATATAAGTATGATTGGTTTTTGTGTGTTGACCTTGTATCTTGCAACCTTGGTAACTCACTTATTAATTCTAGGAATGTTTTATATATTCTTGGTATTTTTTTTTGTCTAGATGATCATGATCATGTCATGTGCAAGTAGGTACAGTTTTATTCCTTTCTTTCCAATCTGTATGTCTTTTTTCCTTCTTGCCTTTTTGTTCTGGCTAGGATTTCAAGCACAATGTGGTGAGAGTGAACTTACACCCTTGCCTTGTTTCCAATCTAAGGGGGAAGGCATTTGGTCTTTTCATTATTGTGATATTATCTATATAGGTTATCAAGTTAAGGAAGTTCACTTCTGTTCCTATTTTGCTGAGAGGTTTTTTTTTTTTAATGAATGAATATTGAATTTTCCCCATGTTTTTATTCCACCAGTGGATATAATCATGTGTTTTTTTTCCCTTTAGTCTGTTAATATGGTAGGTTACATTGACTGATTTTCAAATATCAAACCAGAATTGAAATCACAGGATAGACCTTAATTGCTCATGGTGTATTATTCTTTTTATATATTACTGGATTTGGTTTACTAGTATTTCACTGAGGATTTTTGTGTCTGTGTTCGTGAGGGATATTGGTCTATAATTTTCTTTTCTTGTACTGTCTTTAGTTTTGGTATCAGGGCAATCAGTGCTGGCCTCAAAGAATGAGTTGGGAAATGTTCCCTTCTCTTCTGTTTTCTAGAAGAGATTATGTACAATTAGTGGGTTTTTTTAAATGTTTAGTAGAATTTTTGAGTGAAACCACCTGGACCTAGGGATATTTTTTTAGGCCTTTACTATGGATTTATTTTCTTTAGTAGATATAGGATTATTCAGGTTTTCTATTTCGTCTTGGGTGAGTTTTGATAGTTCATGGTATTCAAGGAATTGGTCCGTTTTAGCTAAGTTGTAGAATTTATGAGCATAGAGTTGTTTGTAGTATTCCCCTATTATCCTTCCAATGTCTGTGAAGTCTTTAGTGACATTTTTTTATCTGATGTTATTTTATTTTTTTATTCTTTTTACTTTTATTCTTGATGTTAGTAATTTGTGTCTTTTTCTTTGTCATTCTTGCTGGCATCTTATCAACTTAATTGATCTTTTCAAAGGACATTTTTTAAAATTAATTTTTATTGGAGTATAGTTGCTTTACAATGTTGTGTTAGTTTCTACTGTACAGCAAAATGAATCAGCCATACATATATACATATATCCCCTCCCTTTTGGACTTCCTTCCCATTCAGGTCACCACAGTGCATTAAGTAGAGTTCCCTGTGCTATACAGTATGTTTTCATTAGTTATCTATTTTATACATAGTATCAATAGTGTATATGTGTCAATCCCAATCTCCCAATTCCTCTCACCCCCCTTCTTTCCCCATTGGTATCCATACATTTGTTCTCTACGTCTGTGTCTCTATTTCTGCTTCGCAAATAGGATTATCGATACCATTTTTCTAGATTCCACATGTATGTGTTAATATGCGGTATTTGTTTTTCTCTTTCTGACTTACTTCACTCTGTATGACACTCTCTGGGTCTATCCATGTCTCTACAAATTACCCAATTTCGTTCCTTTTTATGGCTGAGTAATATTCCATTGTATATATGTACCACATCTTCTTCATCTGTTCCTCTGTTGATGGACATTTAAGTTGCTTCCAGAGACATGGTTATTTTTGATCATATTTAAGACAGTTGATTTAGAGTCTTTGTATAGTAAGTCCAATGTCTGAGCTTCCTCATGGACAATTTTTATCAATATTTTTCCTGTAAATGGGACATAATTTCCTGTTTCTTTGCATGCCTTATAATTTTTGTTTCAAACCTAGACCTTTTGAATATTATAATGTGATAACTCTGGAAGTCATATCTTCCTTCTTCCCTAGAGATTGCTGTTGTTGCTTATTGTGAGCTACAGTTAGCTATTTATTTAATGACTTTCCAAATAAGTTTTTGCAAATACCATGTTCCTTGTTGTGTGTGGTCACTGAAGCATCTGTTCCATTGCCTCAGCAGTCAGCTGAGATTCCCTGACAGAATTTCCCTTAAATGCCTTAATTAAGCAGGCTTCTTCTTTGTTAAGCATCCCCTTTGTTGTTATAAGTTTTTGATTGGATTCCAGAGTCCCCAAAAAGTTGATTATTGTAGTTTTTGACAGCTTAATGGTTGCTTCATTGGAGGGACAGATCCTTGGAGCTCCCAACTCCATCATTTTTGGAGGAGGCATCACTCCTCCCACCCTTGTTTTTTTTTTTTGTTTTTTTTTTTTTGTTTTTTTTTTTTGCGGTACACGGGCCTCTCACTGCTGTGGCCTCTCCCGTTGCGGAGCACAGGCTCTGGACATGCAGGCTCAGCGGCCATGGCTCACAGGCCCAGCCGCTCGGCGGCCTGTGGGATCCTCCCAGACCGGGGCACGAACCCACGTCCCCTGCATCGGCAGGCGGACTCTCAACCACTGCGCCACCAGGGAAGCCCCTCACCCTTGTATTTTTAATATGCGTATTTTAACTTGTATTTTCTTTAAATGTCTAAAATTAATTATTATCTACATCTTATTCCATCTTGAATAAGACATGAACCTTAGAATGGAATTCCTTTTGTATGTTACTTTATACCTGTTATCTCTCAATCCTCAGAACTTTGCAAGGCAGGTTCATCTATTACTTCAATTTTATGGGTGAAGGTAGTGAGACTTATAGGAGTTCTCCTAGGCTACTAAGCTAGTGGGTCAGTCCAGGATTTCAAAGTAATTGTCTAATCCTGAGACTCAAGGTCTTTCTACTATACTACACTTCTTTCCTTTAGGTGGAAAAACTTTTCAAACCCAACAAAATAACATTGACAGCCATTAGTCTAGTAGGGATGGAACCTTTCTCAAACAACTCTGTTACCAGTAGTCATTTCTTTCTAGGGACAATTAATAAATTCAAAAAAAAAATTTTAATGAGTCAAAGAGGTGTTTTACTTCTTTGCTCAAGGAGGAAGTCCTGAAAAATGGACTTATTTTCCTACAGAGAGACCCTTCTGGAAGGAAGTGGGAGACTAGATTCCTCTGATGAAGCAGAATTCTAGAGAAGTTTGAAGCTGATCAGTAGGAGGAATGGGAGTAGTCATTAGGAGGAAATATTCACTCTCACTTTGCTTCTCTTTTAGTTTAGCAGCAGCAGACTTTGACCTCATCAGTAGGACCTTTCTAGACCATTTTCCTATTAAACTGTATAGTGTTGCATGTGTATGATAAAACTGGATGTTTCTATGTATTTATATAGGTTGAGATACTTATATATGTGTGTTTTGTCATTCACATCATTCAGTTATAATAATCTTGTTCCCAGTTCAGCCTAAGTGGTCTTTTTGTTCCCTTTGTGTGAATGTGTGAGCAATTTCTTTTTCCATTAATTCAAACACTTACTGAGCACCCACTCTTCATTATGTTCAGCTCCCTTAGTTTAAAATCAAATAATACATATCCTTGCCCTCACAGTAAATTGGGGGTGACTTTTACTAATCATCTCTTAAATACTATATAACAACTCCAATAGAGGTATACACAGAATACTGTGGAGAGTTGAGGACGCATCTGAATGAGATTAAGAGAAGAGGGAAGGCTTCTTTAGGATGTGAATCTAAAGCTGAATTTTGTACGGTCATTAACTCATGAAGTTACTCACTAAATGGATGTTGGGTGAGTGAAATCAGAGTTAGGTGATGCTGGGAGAAGGACATTTGCAGCAAGGGTACAAAAGTAGAAAGACATGAAAAGTATGTGGCATATTCAAGAATTCCTACAGTTGAGTATGGATTAAGTAAAGGGTCCACTTGTAGAGGGGTGGGAGGAGCTCAGGTAGGTATCATCCTGTCATCACCCTTCTGGATGAGATCTCATTTTACCCTGCTTTTCCCTCTCACTGCAGTTTACCCTTCCCTGGAGTCTGACGATGATGACCCTGCTTTGAAATCTCGACCCAAGAAAAAGAAGAATTCAGATGATGCTCCATGGAGTCCTAAAGGTGATCCAGTATTCTGTCCTTAAACTCTGTGGGGGTGGTTGGGGGGAAAAATATGTCCCACTGGCTAGGTGGGACATTTAATATAGGAAAACACTCATTTGTTTATTCAGCAAACATTTGATGAGTGCCTGCTGTATGCCAGGTACCATGTTAGGTGCTGGAGCAAAAATGATCAATAAGACACAGAGTTCGTGCACTCAGTTCAGCAAAATCAGAGGTAATGGAGCATGTTGCTTTTGATATTACATGGCTTGAGATGAAAAGAGGAAGACCTTGAGCAGATTTCAGCAAGCAGTCTAAGCCTCCTGAGAACATTCTGCTACCATCATCCCAGCCCTTTTGTAATAATATTGTTGTCAAAGGAGGGAAATTCTGCTAACTGTTGAGCTCTACAAGGCCCAAGACTCCTTAGATTGTTACCTGTACTGGCTGAGAGGCCATCTCTGAGGAAGGAAGAAAGAATGACTTTTGAGTTGAATATGGAACTTAGAGGGTAATAAAAGAATTTTATTCATCTCACTGGCTGGGTGGTTTTTTCATTGGAGGGTATGTCAGTTGGCTTTTGCTGCTTATCAAACTATCCAAAACTTAGTGTCTTAGAACAATGGTTGATCATTTCTCATGATTCTGTAGGTTGGCTGAACTACTGTTTCAGTCTGGACCAGATTGCCTGGGGCTGGATGGTCTAAAAAGATCTCCTTCAGGTGTCCGGGACCTAATTTGGGGTGTCTGGGGCCTCTCTCCATGTGGTCTTTCACCCACCTGAAGGCCAGCCTAAGCTTTTTCACAAGGTAGCAGAAGGGTGTCCAGCAGCAAGAGAGGACAAACCCAATATGCAAGCACTTTTCAAGCCTCTGTTGTGTCATGTTTTCTATTGTCCCATTGCCAAAGCAAGTTACATGGCCAAGTCTTGATTCCAAAAGTGGAGAAATAGATTCTATCTCTTGGGAGTGGGAACTGCAAAGTTTTCCTATGCACACAAGGACATGTGAGCAGATTGAGAGCCGTTACTGCAACAGTCTGCCACAGAGGGTGCTGGCATCGCAGTACCCCTGTGGCTCCCCAGGAAATAAAGGGCATGCTGTCCCCACCCAGCCTTATTTGACCTTTCTGGTATTTGCTTGGGATTGGAGGAATGGGGTGGCAGGGCAGTCCTGGGAAGTGTTCTCTTAGTGAGTCAATCAGCAAATGTTTCTTTTTTCTTTCTTCAGGCCTATTTTCTGATTTTATTTCCTCCTATACTTTCTGGCTTTTTAGCATAATAGGAAACTTGGAAAATAGAGGAAAGTATAAAGAAGAAATCACCCATGATTCTGCCACCCAGAAGCAACCACTGTTAACGTTTTGATATAGTTCCTTCTAGTCTTTTTTCCTATGCATTTTTCTTTTTATGGTTGAAATCACAGTCATATATCCTACTTAAAAATTTTTTTTGCCTTTTAATCAAAATAATGTGTATATCTGGTAGCAAACCAAATAGTACAGAGAGATTTACGATGAAATGCAATGGTCTTCTGCCTCTGCTTTCCCTACTTCCAATCCCTTGCCTGAGAGGCAAACTTGTCATTTTCATTTTTCTGGTAGTTGCCTCCAAAACTCAAGAAAATAGGGTTTATACCACCATTTCTTGATTTATTAACCTTTTTTTGATTTTTTTTAATTGGAGTGTAGTTGCTTTACAATATTGTGTTTATACTGTACAGCAAAGTGAATCAGCTATACATATATACATATATCCCCTCTTTTTTGGATTTCCTTCCTATTTAGGTCACCACAGAGCACTGAGTAGAGTTCCCTATGCTATACAGTAGGTTTTCATTAGTTATCTATTTTATACATAGAATCAATAGTGTATATATATCAATCCCAATCTCCCAATTCATCCCACCCCCTGCCCTTTCCCCCTTGATTTATTAACTTAACCTCTGTTTCTCCTCCCATCGGCTTTTGTCAGTCTCTCTTGATTACCCACTTTCTAAGATATGGACATTAGTGCTGTTATTCTTTCTTTCTTCCTCCAACCTTCTATAAGCTGTACTTTTTTGTTTATATTGTCAAGGTTGTTACCATTGACTTGTAATTAATACTCTATATTCACTAGAGGTTGACTGTAAAAGTTGAAAACCAGTAAATATATCTGGCCTTTTAAATTAATATTATATCATAAGCATGTCCCTGTGCCATTATTTATAAATAATATTTTAATGGCTACAAAATATTCTATCCCATGGATAAACCTAAATTTACCTGACCTCTTTAATGTAGGGCATTTAGCCGATTGCCAGGTGTTTACAATTAGTGGTAACATTGGAGTGAACATTTTTGTATGTAAGTGTTTGTATCTCTATTTATATGCTTAGGATAGATTCCCATGAAACTCTTGAAGGGCCAAGGTATATAAGGATATCCAGTGAAAAGTCTCGCTCCCAACCCTGTTCCACAGCCTTCCAATTCCCCACCTGGAGTCAACCACTATTACCAGTTTTATGTGTATCCTTTTAGACGTAGTTTATTCATATACAAGTAAATGCATGTATATATTTTCTTTCCCCCTCTTAACTCAATTGGAGACATACATTATATATGTTATGTGCTTTACTTTTCTCACTTAACAATTACATGTTGGAGATTGTTTACACTCCCACAAACAATGCATGAGAGTGCTTATTTCCCTACACTCTTGCCACTACAATTTGTTAATGTGAATGTTTTAAAAGCTCTTGATATGTATTGCCAAATTGTTTTCCAGAAAGGTTTTACTAGTTTACGCTACCACCAGCCATATGCAAGAGTACTTGTTTATGAATCCTCACAGGCATTGAGCATATAGTTAACAAAAGTCTTTGCCTATGAGTAATAGGAACCTCTCAGGCATCCTTAGTGAGTGCTTATCCCCTCAGGGTCGCAAGATGGCTGCTTTAAGTTCTACTTTTAAAAAAATATCTCTTTGGCTGAAACTGTGTCACATGGCCAAGATTATCTGCTAGAAAGGCCAAGAAGTGTAGTTTTTAGTTAGGTACATTGTTGTTCCACAAAATTATGTTTTTATTAGTAAGCAAGAAAGGGAGAATGATACTAGGTTGAAAACAAGCAGTCTGTATCATGGTATTTTTTGATCTTTGGTAATTCACAAGCAAACAACAGCATCTCACTGATTTAATTTGCATTTCTTTGATTAGACATTTCCTATATGTTTGTATTAGCATTAGAATTTCTTCTTTTCTAAATTTTATGTCTGAGTTTTGCCCATTTATTCATGTAGGTCTTCAAAATTTTCATATGCCCTTTTTACATATAGTAAGAAATAGTCAAATATATATATGATTTATTTATGATATTTTTTCCTCATTCTACATAAAAAATACGAATATTTCTATATCAAAAGGTGATCTTATCCATTGTTTCCCTATTCCTAGAGCAGATAATTAACACTGCTGTATTTTTAACATAAATGTATGCATATATCTATGTATATTTCTCTAAAAAGAAAGCTAATAACTTTTATCACATTTTCAAAGTAGATACTTTTTTTAACATCTTTATTGGAGTATAATTGCTTTACAATGGTGTGTTAGTTTCTGCTTTATAGCAAAGTGAATCTGTTATACATATACATATATTCCCATATCTCTTCCCTCTTGCATCTCCCTCCCTCCCACCCTCCCTATCACACCCCTCTAGGTGATCACAAAGCACGAAGCTGATCTCCCTGTGTTATGCGGCTGCTTCCCACTAGCTATCTACCTTACGTTTGGTAGTGTATATATGTCCATGCCGCTCTCTCACTTTGTCACATCTTACCCTTCCCCCCCCCCATATCCTCAAGTCCATTCTCTAGTAGGTCTATGTCTTTATTCCTGTCTTACCCTTAGGTTCTTCATTACATTTTTTTTCTTAGATTCCATATATATGTGTTAGCATACGATATTTGTCTTTCTCTTTCTGACTTACTTCACTCTGTATGACAGACTCTAGGTCCATGCACCTCACTACAAATAACTCAATTTCGCTTCATTTTATGGCTGAGTAATGTTCCATTGTATATATGTGCCACATCTTCTTTATCCATTCATCCGATGATGGATACTTAGGTTGCTTCCATCACCTGGCTATTGTAAATAGAGCTGCAATGAACATTTTGGTACGTGACTCTTTTTGAATTATGGTTTTCTCAGGGTATATGCCCAGTAGTGGGATTGCTGGGTCATATGGTACTTCTATTTTTAGTTTCTTAACGAACCTCCAGGGGCTTCCCTGGTGGCGCAGTGGTTGAGAATCTGCCTGGCAATGAAGGGGACACGGGTTCGAGCCCTGGTCTGGGAGGATCCCACATGCCTCAGAGCGGCTAGGCCCGTGAGCCACAACTACTGAGCCTGCGCGTCTGGAGCCCATGCTCCACAACAAGAGAGGCCACGATAGTGAGAGGCCCGTGCTCCGTGATGAAGAGTGGCCCCCGCTTGCCATAACTAGAGAAAGCCCTCACACAGAAACGAAGACTCAACACAGCCAAAATAAAGAAATAAATTAATAAACTCCTACCCCCAAAATCTTCTTTAAAGAAAAAAAAGGAACCTCCATACTGTTCTCCATAGTGGCTGTATCAATTTATATTCCCACCAACAGTGCAAGAGGGTTCCCTTTTCTCCACACCCTCTCCAGCATTTATTGTTTGTAGATTTTTTGAATATGGCCATTCTGACCAGTGTGAGATGATATCTCATTGTAGTTTTGATGTGCATTTCTCTAATGATTAATGATGTTGAGCATTCTTTCATGTGTTTGTTGGCAGTCTGTATATCTTCTTTGTAGAAATGTCTATTTAGGTCTTCTGCCCATTTTTGGATTGGGTTGTTTGTTTTTTTGCTATTGAGCTGCATGAGCTGCTTATAAATTTTGGAGATTAATCCTTTGTCAGTTGCTTCATTTGCAAATACTATCTCCCACTCTGAGGGTTATCTTTTGGTCTTGTTTATGGTATCCTTTGCTGTGCAAAAGTTTTGAAGTTTCATTCAGTCCCATTTGTTTATTTTTGTTTTTATTTCCATTTCTCTAGGAGGTGGCTCAAAAAGGATCTTGCTGTGATTTATGTCATAGAGTGTTCTGCCTATGTATTCCTCTAAGAGTTTGATAGTTTCTGGCCTTACATTTAGGTCTTTAATCCATTTTGAGCTTATTTTTGTGTATGGTGTTAGGGAGTGATCTAATCTCGTACTTTTACATGTACCTCTCCGGTTTTCCCAGGACCACTTATTGAAGAGGCTGTCCTTTCTCCACTGTACATTCCTGCCTCCTTTATCAAAGATAAGGTGACCATATGTGCGTGGGTTTATCTCTGGGCTTTCTATCCTGTTCCGTTGATCTATCTTTCTATTTTTGTGCCAGTACCATACTGTCTTGATTACTGTAGCTTTGTACTATAGTCTGAAGTCAGGGAGCCTGATTCCTCCAGCTCCGTTTTTCGTTCTCAAGATTGCTTTGGCTATTCGGGGTCTTTTGTGTTTCCATACAAACTGTGAAATTTTTTGTCCTGGTTCTGTGAAAAATGCCAGTGATAGTTTCATAGGGATTGCATTAAATCCGTAGATTGCTTTGGGTAGTAGAGTCATTTTCACAATGTTGATTCTTCCAATCCAGGAACATGGTATATCTCTCCATCTATTTATATCATCTTTAATTTCTTTCATCAGTGTCTTATAATTTTCTGCATACAGGTTTTTGTCTCCTTAGGTAGGTTTATTCCTAAATATTTTATTATTTTTGTTGCAATGGTAAATGGGAGTGTTTTATTGGTTTCACTTTCAGATTTTTCATCATTAGTATACAGGAATGCCAGAGATTTCTGTGCATTAATTTTGTATCCTGCTACTTTACCAAATTCATTGATTAGCTCTAGTAGTTTTCTGGTAGCATCTTTAGGATTCTCTATGTATAGTATCATGTCATCTGCAAACAGTGACAGCTTTACTTCTTCTTTTCCGAGTTCGATTCCTTTTATTTCCTTTTCTTCTCTGATTGCTGTAGCTAAAACTTCCATATCTATGTTGAATAAGAGTGGTGAGAGTGTGCAACCTTGTATTGTCCCTGATCTTAGTGGAAATGGTTTCAGTTTTTCACCATTGAGGACAATGTTGGCTGTGGGTTTGTCATATATGGCCTTTATTATGTTGAGGAAAGTCCCCTCTATGCCTACTTTCTGCAGGGTTTTTATCATAAATGGGTGTTGAATTTTGTTGAAACCTTTCTCTGCATCTATTGAGATGATCATATGGTTTTTCTCCTTCAGTTTCTTAATATGGTGTATCACATTGATTGATTTGTGTATATTGAAAAATCTTTACATTCCTGGAATAAACCCCACTTGATCATGGTGTATGATCCTTTTTTTTTTTTTTTTTTTTTTTTTTTTTTTGCGGTACGCGGGCCTCTCACTGTTGTGGCCTCTCCCGTTGCGCAGCACAGGCTCTGGATGCGCAGGCTCAGCAGCCATGGCTCACGGGCCCAGCCGCTCCGCGGCATATGGGATCCTCCCGGACCGGGGTACGAACCCGTATCCCCTGCATCGGCAGGCGGACTCTCAACCACTGCGCCACCAGGGAGGCCCGTATGATCCTTTTAATGTGCTGTTGGATTCTGTTTGCTAGTATTTTGTTGAGGATTTTTGCATCTATGTTCATCAGTGATATTGGCCTGTAGTTCCCTTTCTTTGTGACATCCTTGTCTGCTTTTGGTATCAAGGTGATGGTGGCCTCGTAGAATGAGTTTGGTAGTGTTCCTCCCTCTGCTATATTTTGGAAGAGTTTGAGAAGGATAGGTGTTAGCTCTTCTCTAAATGTTTGATAGAATTCGCCTGTGAAGCCATCTGGTCCTGGGCTTTTGTTTGTTGGAAGATTTTTAATCATAGTTTCAATTTCAGTGCTTGTGATTGGTCTGTTCATATTTTCTATTTCTTCCTGATTCAGTCTTGGCAGGTTGTGCATTTCTAAGAATTTGTCCATTTCTTCCAGGTTGTCCATTTTACTGGCATAGTGTTGCCTGTAGTAATCTCTCATGATCTTTTGTATTTCTGCAGTGTCAGTTGTTACTTCTCCTTTTTCATTTCTAATTCTATTGATTTGAGTCTTCTCCCTTTTTTTCTTGATGAGTCTGGCTAATGGTATATCAATTTTGTTTATCTTCTCAAAGAACCAACTTTTTGTTTTATTGATCTTTGCTATCGTTTCCTTCATTTCTTTTTCATTTATTTCTGATCTGATTTTTATGATTTCTTTCCTTCTGCTAACTTTGGGGGCTTTTTGTTCTTTCTGTAATTGCTTTATGTGCAAGGTCAGGTTGTTTACTTGAGATATTTCCTGTTTCTTAAGGTGGGATTGTATTGCTATAAACTTTCCTCTTAGATCTGCTTTTGCTGCATCCCATCGGTTTTGGGTCGTCGTGTCTCCACTGTCATTTGTTTCTAGGTATTTTTTTATTTCCTCTTTTATTTCTTCAGTGATCACTTCGTTATTAAGTAGTGTATTGTTTAGCCTCATGTGTTTGTATTTTTTACAGATCTTTTCCTGTAATTGATATCTAGTCTCATAGCGTTGTGGTCGGAAAAGATACTTGATACGATTTCAATTTTCTTAAATTTACCAAGGCTTGATTTGTGACCCAAAGTATGATCTATCCTGGAGAATATTCCATGGGCACTTGAGAAAAATGTGTATTGTGTTGTTTTTGGATGGAATGTCCTATAAATATCAATTAAGTCCATCTTGTTTAATGTATCATTTAAAGCTTGTGTTCCTTATTTATTTTCCTTTTGGATGATCTGTCCATTGGTGAAAGTGGGGGTGTTAAAGTCCCCTACTATGAATGTGTTACTGTCGATTTCCCCTTTTATGGCTCTTAGTATTTGCCTTATGTATTGAGGTGCTCCTTTGTTGGGTGCATAAATATTTACAATTCTTATATCTTCTTCTTGGATCGATCCCTTGATCATTATGTAGTGTCCTTCTTTGTCTCTTCTGATAGTCTTTATTTTAAAGTCTATTTTTTCTGCTTTGCGAATTGCTACTCCAGCTTTCTTTTGATTTCCATTTGCATGGAATACCTTTTCCATCCCCTTAGTTTCAGTCTGTATGTGTCTCTAGGTCTGAAGTGGGTCTCTTGTAGACAGCATATATACTGGTCTTGTTTTTGTATCCATTCAACCAATCCGTGTCTTTTGGTGGGAGCATTTAGTCCATTTACATTTAAGGTAATTTTCGATATGTATGTTCCTATTCCCATTTTCTTAATTGTTTTGGGTTCGTTATTGTAGGTATTTTCCTTCTGTTGTGTTTCTTGCCTAGAGAAGTTCCTTTAGCATTTGTTGTAAAGCTGGTTTGGTGGTGCTGAACTCTCTCAGCTTTTCCTTGTCTGTAAAGGTTTTAATTTCTCCATCAAATCTGAATGAGATCCTTGCTGGGTAGAGTAATCTTGGTTGCAGGTTTTTCTCCTACGTCACTTTAAATATGTCCTGCCAGTCCCTACTGGCTTGCAGAGTTTCTGCTGAGAGATCAGCTGTTAACCTTCTGGGGGATTCCCTTGTGTGTTATTTGCTGTTTTTCCCTTGCTGCTTTTAGTATGTTTTCTTTGTGTTTAATTTTTGACAGTTTGATTAATATGTGTCTTGGCGTATTTCTCCTTGGATTTATCCTGTATGGGACTCTCTGTGCCTCCTGGACTTGATTAACTATTTCCTTTCCCATATTAGGGAAGTTTTCAACTATAATCTCTTCAAATATTTTCTCAGTCCCTTTCTTTTTCTCTTCTTCTTCTGCAACCCCTATAATTCGAATGTTGGTGTGTTTAATGTTGTCCCAGAGGTCTCTGAGACTGTCCTCAGTTCTTTTCATTGTTTTTTCTTTGCTCTGCACCAGTTATTTCCACTGTTTTATCTTCCACGTCACTTATCCGTTCTTCTGCCTCAGTTATTCTGCTATTGATCCCATCTAGAGTATTTTTTATTTCATTTATTGTGTTGCTCATCGTTGCTTGATTCATCTTTAGTTCTTATAGTTCCTTGTTAAATGTTTCTTGCATTTTGTCTGTTCTATTTCCAAGATTTTGGATCATCTTTACTATCCTTATTCTGAATTCTTTTTCAGGTAAACTGCCTATTTCCTCTTCATTTGTTAGGTCTGGTGGGTTTTTCTCTTGCTCCTTCACCTGCTGTGTGTTTTTCTGTCTTCTCATTTTGCTTATCTTACTGTGTTTGGGGTCTCCTTTTTGCAGCCTGCAGGTTCGTAGTTCCCGTTGTTTTTGGTGTCTGTCCCCAGTGGCTAAGGTTGGTTAAGTGGGTTGTTTAGGCTTCCTGGTAGAGGGGTCTAGTGCCTGTGTTCTGGTGGATGAGGCTGGATCTTGTCTTTCTGGTGGGCAGGTCCACGTCTGGTGGTGTGTTTTGGGGTGTCTGTGGACTTACTATGATTTTAGGCAGCCTCTCTGCTAATGGGTGGCATTGTGTTCCTGTCTTGCTAGTTGTTTGGCATAGGGTGTCCAGCACTGTAGCTTGCTGGTGGTTGAGTGAAGCTGGGTGCTGGTGTTGAGATGGAGATCTCTGGGAGATTTTCGCCATTTGATATTACGTGGAGCTGGGAGGTCTCTTTTGGACCAGTGTCCTGAAGTTGGCTCTCCCACCTCAGAGGCACAGCACTGACTCCTGGCTGGAGCACCAAGAGCCTTTCATCCACACGGCTCAGAATAAAAGGGAGAAAAACTAGAAAGAAAGAATTATTAGAAGTAGAAAGCAAGAAAGCAAGAAAGAAAGAGAGAAAGAAAGAAAGGGTGGGAGGGAAGGAGGAAGGACGGAAGGTAGGAAAAAAAGAGCGAAGATAAAGTAAAATAGAATAAAGTATGATAAAATATAATAAAGTTATTAAAATAAAAAATAATTATTAAGAAAAAAATTTCAAAACGGATGGATAGATCCCTGCGACAAATGGTGGAAGCAAAGCTATACAGACAAAATCTCACACAGAAGCATACACATACACACTCACAAAAAGAGGAAAAGGGGAAAAAATCATAAATCTTGCTCTCAAAGTCCACCTCCTCAATTTGGGATGATTCGTTGTCTATTCGTGTATTCCACAGATGCAGGGTACATCAAGTGGATTGTGGAGCTTTAATCCGCTGCTTCTGAGGCTGCTGGGAGAGATTTCCCTTTCTCTTCTTTATTCTCACAGCTCCCGGGTCTCAGCTTTGGATTTGGCCCCACCTCTGCGTGTAGGTTGCTGTGGTGCGTCTGTTCTTCGCTCAGACAGGACGGGGTTAAAGGAGCAGCCGCTTCGGGGACTCTGGCTCACTCAGGCCGGGGGAAGGGAGGGGTACGGAGTGCGGGGCGAGCCTGCTGTGGCAGAGCCCGGTGTGACATTGCACCAGCCTGAGGCGCGCCCTCTGCTCTCCCGGGGAAGCTGTCCCTGGATCCCGGGACCCCGGCAGTGGCGGGCTGCACAGGCTCCCCGTAAAGTGCTTGTGGACAGTGACCTGCGCTCGCACACTGGTCTCTTGGCGGTGGCAGCAGCAGCCCCAGCGTCCCACGCCCATCTCTGGGGTCCGCGCTTTTAGCCGCGGCTCGTGCCTGTCTGTGGGGCTCCTTTAAGCAGCACTCTTAATCCCCTCTCCTCATGCACCAGGAAACAAAAGGGAAGAAAAAGTCTCTTGCCTCTTCGGCAGGTCCAGACTTTTTCCCGGACTCCCTCCCAGCCAGCCGTGGTGCACTAACCCCTACAGGCTGTGTTCATGCCGCCAACCCCAGTCCTCTCCCTGCGCTCCGACCGAGAAGCCTTAGCCTCAGCTCCCAGCCCCACCTGCCCCGGCGGCCGAGCAGACAAGCCTCTCGGGCTGGTGAGTGCCGGTCGGCACCGATCCTCTGTGCGAGAATCTCTCCGCTTTGCCCTCCGCACCCCTGTTGCTGTGCTCTCCTCTGCTACTCCGAAGCTTTCCTCCTCCCCCACCCACAGTCTCCTCCCGCGAAGGGGCTTCCTAATGTGTGGAAACCTTTTCTCCTTCCCCGCTCCCTCCCAGTGGTGCAGGTCCCGTCCCTATCCTTTTGTCTCTGTTTATTCTTTTTTCTTTTGCCCTACCCAGGTACGTGGGGAGTTTCTTGCCTTTTGGGAGGTCTGAGGTCTTCTGCCAGCATTCAGTAGGTGTTCTGTAGGAGTTGTTCCACATGTAGATGAATTTCTGATGTATCTGTGGGGAGGAAGGTGATCTCCGAGTCATACTCTTCCGCCATCTTCTCGTGGTCCCTCTCAGCCATTATTTCTTGAAATAGACTTTCCACCCCTTTTTCTCTCTCCTTTTGGGCCTCCCATATGCCTGTGTTGGCAAAGTTGATCCATCCCACAGGTCCCTTTGGCTCTGCTCATTTTCCTCATTCTTTTTTCTTTCTGTTCGTTAGACTGGATAATCTCAATTGACCTTTCTTGAAGATCACTAAGTCTTCGTTCTGCCTACTCAAATCTGCTGTTGAAACCCTCTAGTGAAATTTTCATTTCCGTTACTTTACAACTCTAAAATATCTATTTGATTCCTTTTTATGGTTTCTGTCTGTTTATTGGTATTATTTATTTGGTGAAACTTCATTCTCATACTCTCGTTTTGTTCTTTAGACATGATCTCCTTTAGCTCTTTGAACATGTTTGAAATAGGTGGTATAAAGTCCTTGTCTAGTAGGTCCAACTTTGTTCAGGTAGTCAGGGAGAGTTTTTATCCATTACTTTTTTCCTGTGTGTGGCTACCCTTTCCTGTTTTTTTGCATATCTTCTAATTTTTTGAAAACTGAACATTTAAAATAATGTGGCAACTCTGGAAATCAGAGACTCCCTACTTCACTCCCCAGGGTTTGTTTTGTTGCTGCTTGTTGTTATTTGTTTATTTACAGAATTTGTTCAGAAAAGTCACTAAAGTAGAAGTTTCTACTCGGTTTGCTTAGTGGTCAGCTAATGATTAGACAGAGATTTCCTTAAATGCCTGGAACCAGGAAATCTCCCAGTGCTTGACAAGGGGCTCTATATGCATGTTGGGACATACCTTCAGCACTCAGGCAGGCAATTTACAACTGTGCCTTAGCCTTCACTTCCTGCTTTGCAGAGCCACAAAGTCAGCCAGAGGTGAGTGCCTGGGATTTCTCAAGTCTTTCCTGATCATGCACACAGCCCCTATGCATGCATATGGTCTTTTAGACTCCCAGAAATATGTGAGAGCTTTTTTAATCCCCAGTGGATATCTCATTCCTCAACTTTTCCTTTTCAGCTTTTGGGTTAGTCTGTTGTTTGCCACAACTGTTATCCATCACCTTAAGCATCTGTGACATTAAGCACTTGCCTTTAAATATTTTTGATAAATGCTCCCCAGGGAGCACTAGGCTTTGGAAGAAAGCTTCAGCTCCTTTCTGTTCCCTACATCACTGGCAATGTGGCCTGTTATTTTTCAAGGCTACCACTGAGCTGGGGAGAAGTGTATGGGTCTAGGGCAAGTTAAAATGCCACAAAGCTCACTGATTTTACTGAGATTCAGCTCTTTTTCTTAAATAAATGCTCTCCAGGTAGCTGTAAACCTTTGGTTAATTTCCAGAGTTCTGAAAAAGTTTATTATGACAGTTTTTGCCAGTTTTTTCATTGTTTTAATTCAGAAGTGACGTTTTGGAAGTCCTTAACTTTGCCTTTTTTGTGGATTTCATCCATCGTGACATACTAAATATTAGTTCAGTATGCATCTCTATGAAAATGACTTTTTCTTTCATAACCATAGTTCCATTATTTTACACCTAAGTAAAGTAACATTTATTTCCTAATATCATTTAATACCAAATCCTTATTCTAATTTCCCCCAATTGTACCAAAAATAGCTTTTATAATTTGCTTATTTAAACCAGGATCTATTCAAGGACTACACATTTCATTTGGTTATTATAATCTCTTAATCTCATTCACTATTTAAAATTTTTTATTATGAGAACTTTCAAACATCCATAAATGTAGGAGAGTACACAAACACCCATATTCTCAATACTTAGATCCTACAGTTGTAATATTTTTCTGTATTTGCTTCATTATCTATATCTGTCTAGTTTTTGCTGAGCCACTTTAAAGTAATGTGCAGCCACCATAACATACTATAGTATGTTATGGTGGCTGCACGTTAATACTTCAGTATCTCCTAAGAATAAGAATGTCCTCCTATATAACCACACTAACTTTGTTATACTTAACAGTTAATAATTCCCTAAGATCTTCTAATAACCCATTCTATGATCAGATTTTCTCAACTGTCCCTACAAAATGTTTTACATAGTTTTTTTCCCCCCCTAAATCCAGATCTAATCAAGGAGGTTAATTTTTTTCAGATTAAAACAACTTGCTTTTGTATTATACAGGTCAGGAATTTAGAAAGGACACAATGGGGACAACTTGTCTCTACTCCATGATGTCTGGGGCCTCAGCTGGGATAATTTGAAGGCTGGATGGCCAAGAGTTTGAACCATCTGAAGTCTCATTAACTCACATGTCTGGTGCCTGGGCTGGGTGGACTCAAAGACTAGAAGTACCAAGCAGAGTGCCAACATGTGACCTCTCCATGTGACTAGCTTCCTCACTGCCTGATGGCCTCAAGGCAATCAGACTTCTTACGTGGTTGCTCAGGGCTCTAAGTGTGAGTGTTCCAGGAAGCAGAGCAGAAACTAAAGTTGCCTTTTCTGACCTAGCCTCAGAAGTCATGCAGTGTCACTTTTGTCACATTCTATAGGCTACAAATGAGCCTGCTTAGGTTCAACAGGAGGGAACATAGACCCCACCTATTAATAGGAAAAATGTCAAAGAATTTGGGGCCATGTTTTAAAGCCACCACACACACAAAACTATGGAGAATGATATGAAATATACCCAAGAATCCATGACTGAAAATTGTGTGTTAACATTTTTGCTAGATTTGCTTCAGATCATTTTTTAAACAAGTTAAATATCAATATCACCTTTAAAGAAAGGACTTCAACCTCCTGAATTGCCTGTTCTAGAATCTGCATACCGCTTATACAGAAAGTCTCCTTTATAGCAATAACAATAGCTAACCAACCAAGGAATCTTTAAGTCTAGGTGAGATACCACCACCACCTCTTTTTTTCCTGTGACATTGACTTTTTTCATTAATTAAAAAGAGTGAAATCCCATACACTCACCAATGAGAATCAACAGTTGTAAACATTTTGCCATATTTGATTCATCTATAACTTTCTTCTTTTTTTAAAAACTGTCTAAAGCAAATCCCAGATAGTGTCATTCCCTCCCCACCCCACCATGTACTTCAGTATGCATCTCTAAAGTATACATTTTCTCACATAACCACTGTCCTGTCATCATACATAACAAAATTAATAATAATTTGATAATTCCTTGATGTTATCTAATACTAAATCCGTAATCAAATTTCCTTAATTGTCTAACAAAAAAGGCATTTTCATAGTGGATTTGTTTAAATCAGGATCTGAACAGGGTCCATATGGCATTTGGCTATCACGTTTTTTGAGTATCTCTTAATCTAGAGAAATACTTTTTTCTTTGATGCTGTTGATTTGTTATAAAAACTATTATAATTGTCCTTTAGCACATCCCACCTTCTAGATTTGTTTGTTTGCTTCTTTGTGACATTGTGTTTTTAAAGAAACCAGGCCAGTTATTTTATAGGATGACTGTTTGTCCTCAGTGTCATTTAACTTGTTTTTTTTTTTTTTAATCTCTGTGTTTCCTAAAAACTGGAAGTAATATGAACTGCTCACTTGATGTTAGGTCTTGGCAAAACTACTTCCCAGGTAATGCTGTAGATTTCCTATTGAATTGCATTAGGAGGTGCATGAAGTTGGCCATCTTTCTGTTAGTGACAATAAGGGGGTGATCTCCTGATCTCATCATTGTAAGGTTAGTTCTTTTTCTCAAGACTAGCAAGTCATCTGTGAGATAATACTTTGGTACTGTGTGAATATCCAATTCCCTAGAATCAGTTATTTCATTAGGGCTTACAAACCTGTGATTTTCTAATTTTGTCATTCCTTTTACATTCATTAGCTGGCATTCGTCTGTAAAGAACAGCTTTCCCTCATCATCTGGGGCTGTTTGGTTATCCTGAAATACACTTCCTATGTAAAATGTGGGATGAGTAACTATTTTTTGATTCAAGATTGTTAAGGCATTATATGAAAAAATTGTACAAGAAGGTGATCTTCTTTAGGAACTCATAGCCTGGTTATTAGATAGAATAACACACATCAGCATTAGGGAATGAGACAGGATAGTATGTGCTATGTATTAAGTGACTTGTACATAAGTTCAGGGGAGGGGAGGGGTCAATGTGAGCCAAAGAGGTCCTAGATGTTTTGCATAGAAGATTGATTTCAGCTTACTTTTGAATAATGGGCAGGTTTAAAGAGGTGGACAAAAGGGAAAAGGGTACTGCAGGCAGTGTAGATGATGAGGATGAAGGCATAGGGGGAGAGGATGAGCTGTACATGTTCTGGAAGTGTAATAAGGAAGCCATTCTGTCTGGAGAAGCTGAGGATATGGGAGTGGAAATAAGGTTGGGGAGGTAGGTAGGGAGAAGAACATGGACAACTTTACATGCCAATTCAGGGAAATTAACTTTTATCCTTTAATCAGTGCATGCTTTGTGTACCTTGGGCATTTGTGAATTCGCTTTTTACCCAATGGGAAGCAAAATCTGGCTTTGTATAAAGCTAGAAGCAGGAAAACCAATGAGACCACCTTTGGGGGGCCCAGAGGTAGGGAATATGATTGTCATTCAGATAAATGTCTTCATCCTGTTCCCTCTGCAGCCCGTGTGACCCCAACTCTACCGAAGCAGGACCGTCCTGTGCGTGAGGGGACCCGGGTAGCTTCCATTGAGACAGGCTTGGCTGCAGCAGCTGCAAAGTTGGCCCAGCAGGTAAGTGCTGACACTCAGGCAATGGCCCTGCCACTGATCCCAGTTTGACTTGGAGCCTCAAAACTCAGACCTCCAGGCTGACAGGATCCCACTGTTGTCTCACTGGGAAGTGGGTAACTTGTGATCTTTATCCATGGCAGTATCCCAGCTCCCTCCTATATCCTACATATACCAACTCAGTGACAAGCTACCTCCATAGGGCACACCGTTGAAATGATTTAGGATGAAAGAAAATAGGGGGCCAGAGAAAAGCCCTTGAATATATCACTTGCCTTTCTGGGTGTGTAAAAACCTCTCAGATGGGAAGGACCAAGTCTGTCCTTCGGTGAGAGCACTTGTCTTCAGATGAAGCTCCAAGGAGGTGACTCAGTTGAGTACACTCAGTTTCTCAGTCTCTCATCAGTATCGGAATTTGGTTTTTCTGGGGAGAGGCTTTTCTTGTTCTCTGTACCAAATACTTTGCCTGATCTTCACTCCATGCTTCCCAAGAAAACTTCACCCACTAATTTTTGGCCTAGAATCAAGTTGACTTCCTAGCATGTTATGGTTTTCAAAGTTCTTAAATGTGCTTGGCAACCCTGGGAGCAGTTGGAAGTGAATCTTTTGGTTCTCTCCTTATCAGTATCCCCTTAGATTCTCATGCCACATCCTATAGCTTAGAGCATTTATTGAGCATCTGCTTTATGTTAGGTGCTTCCATGTACAGTGTCTCATGTAATCTGCTCAATAACCCTTTTCAATAGGTAATATTTTCATCATTTTACAGGTGAAGAAAATGAGGCTCTCTTTAAGTGACTAGTCCAGGATAATACAGCCAGTAAATGGAGGAGACAAGATTCAAACTCATATCCTCTAACTTCAGATTTCATGTTACTTGCTATTAAAATAAAATGAAATAGTTAAATGTTTATATAATTAAGTAATTACATCCTATTTAAATAAAATTTAATAGAATGATGTTTTTCATATCATGTTCTGTGGAGTTCCAGAGTTTAGAAATGTTTTGGAGGCTACTGATGGAAGCCAGCAGAGACCAACCAGGCCAGGCGGCCATTCTTTGTCCAGAACTTTTCTCTATTATGTATATCCTAGTGCCATGTAAGATGTAATTTGAAAAAAAAAAGGAAGTTTGACTGCTTTAAATGAACAAATTAATTAAAGTTGTGAAAACTATTTTTAGTGCCTTCTGTGGAGCTCACTTCTGGTTGAGTTGATCAGGGATGACCTCAAAGAAGAGATTTTGAAATTGGGAAGGGTTTTGCAGGCTAAGCTATTGGAGGGGAAAGGGAGGCATTCTAGGAGAAGGGGATTCCTTGGTAAGCACACAAGGCCCTCTTGATTTGCCCTCTGGTTACCTCTCCTCCCTGACCTTGTGTCAACCCTTCATGCATGCCCTTTACACCACCCATTACGGTAACTCATTGTTCATTCAGTGTATCAGACTGTCTCATGCCTCTGTGCCTTTGCACAAACTGTTTCCTCTGCCCATTGGGAATCGTGCCCTCTCAGATGCCTTTACCTAACACCCCTTCACACCATCCACCACCAGTTTATTTCAGTGGCCTTCTGTGCTTCCATAGCATTCTCATGGTACTTACAATCATAAGTGTACTTTTCTGTGTTCCTTATTAAACTGTAAGGGCCTCAAGGGTGAAGACATATCTAATTTAACTTGGTATCCCTACTATGCTAAGCATGTGTTTAGTCGTTGTTGGTTGAGTGAATGAATGAATGAACGAATGAATAAAAGAATGAACAGATCTTTTTGGATTGGAGGCTTCTTGTTGGGGAATGGAGTAAGATAAATAGAGGTTAAAAAATGAATTCTGGAGCCAGCCTGCCTGAGTTCAAATCTCCTCCCTCTTACATGAGCAAGTTACTTAATTTCTCTGTGCCTCAGTTTCCTTGTAGACTCTGTCTGAGGATTAGATGAGGTAATATATGTGAAAGCTCTGAGAACAGCACTTGCCACACAGTAAGTACTATAGACACATTAGCTTTTCATCATTATCACTACAGGTTGGCTAGGTATAAGTGGCCAGACGATGGATGACCATAAATGTCAGGCCAGGGAGTCTGAACTTGGGTGGGGACTTGCTGATGGCCTTTTGAGATAAGGTGAAAGTGGCCCTGTCATAAGATAGTCTAGTCTTCTGTGGGGGATCTGGATGAAGTATATGAAAAGGAGATTGGCAACAAAGGTAGAAAATTTTAAACTATGTGATCTAGGTATGAAGAGATAATTTCTGGATTCAGATGAGAGCAATGGGGGCAGAAATGCAGTTCTTGGTATGGATGGAGTAACAAGCATTTTGGCTGATAAAAGAGACTGAAGACAGATGGCTTGGGTCTGAATCGCAGCTTGGCCACTTACTGTTCCTATAACCTTAGGAAAGTGACTTAACCTCTCTGTGCCAGTTTCTTCTCATAAAAATGGAATTATAATTATTTTTTTCTCATGCTTCATAGGAGTATTAAATGAGTTAAATTATAGAACAGTACCTGGCATATATTACTAATATTATTATTCTCGTCCCACAAAAATCCCTAAGGTAGCCACAGCCTGTCAGATCTTCTGAAGGCAGGAGTAGGCCTGTGTTGCCAAGAGAAAGCAAAGAAATGTAATCACTGAGTTGGTCTCTGTGGCTGTGTAGCATTTCAGAAGGTGAAGTCGTTCACATGCTCTCAGCACCACCTTTCCAGGTTCTCAGGGGCCCAGGTGCCCACTATAAAGGTACCCACTACACAGTGGATAGTATATTCATAGAGCAATGGATGGATGAAATCCAAGATATTGTGAGAAGTGACACAACTCCTTATTCATCCCTCCCATCCAAAACAGAGATTTTAAGATCCAGTGACCTGGAAGACTCTTCTATTAAAAGAAAAGACCAGCAAGAAGAAGAGAAACCATTGTAAGAGATGAAGATAGAATAATAGTTTCCATTTGTTGAGTACCTACTATGTGCTATGTGTTTAATGTCATTATTTAATCTTTCCGGCAACCCTGAAAACCAGCTATTGTTTTGCCCATTTTACAGACGAGGCAATTGAATTTCAGAAAGGTTAGTAACTTGACCAAGGTCATCCAACTTAGGGAGCACAAGCCTAGATTTGAACCCAAGTTTATCTCATTCCAAAGCTGCTACTCTTTCACTCGCAGATGTCCCATTTTGAGAATTGTGCAGGGTGGGTGTTCAGATAGACCTAGTTGAATCCTGAACCCAACAACTGTTCAGCTGTGAGGCTTTGGGCTCAAGTTACTTAATATCCCTGTACCTCAGTTTTCTCATCTGTAAACTGAGGGATTTTCCTTCTCAGGGCTGTTCTGAGGAGTAAATGAGGTCAAACATATAAAGTGCCTCAGCTGCTGGTGTAAATTTAGCTATTATTATTAGGCATGTCCATGGTTCACCTCATAAGTGGCAATTCTAGGACCAAAACCCAAGCCTGTGAACTCATTTACCCTTCTGTTGCCACTGTACTGGTTAGTAGCAGGGTTGACTTAAGAATGGATGGTACCAAAGGACCTGAGGTATTGGAAGTCCTGTGTGTTGTGTGTACATATATCCAGGCTAAGCTTGGAGTAGGGGCAGGTTGCAGAACCACACTGACCACTGTCTAGATCCCTTTCTGGGAAATTTTCTTCTGTTTTCTTCACTCCTAAATTCTCCCCTCCCATTTGGCTTGTGTTTCAGGAGCTACAGAAGGCCCAAAAGAAGAAATATATCAAGAAGAAGCCTTTGTTGAAGGAGGTAGAACAGCCTCGCCCTCAAGAGCCTAATCTCAGCGTGGCAGTACCAGCCCCAACTCTGGCCACTACACCCCAACTTCTCACCTCCTCCTCGCCCCTGCCTCCCCCTGAGCCTAAACAAGAGGCCCTCTCAGGAAGTCTTGCTGACCATGAGTATACTGCTCGTCCCAATGCCTTTGGCATGGCCCAGGCAAACCGCAGCACCACACCCATGGCCCCTGGTGTCTTCTTGACCCAGCGGCGCCCTTCAGTTGGCTCCCAGAGCAATCAAGCAGGACCAGGTATGACTGGCATATGGTTGTAGACCTGAGAAGGATCTTAGGGTCACTGGCTTCAAACCCTTAAGCATTCTGGTAAATGAGAACACCTGGGAGGGACACTGATGGGCAACCTAAGATACTTGGACTTGACCTCATAGGCCATGAAGAGACATTGACTGGTGTTAAGCAGGGACAAACTCAGATGTGGGTTTGGAAAGATCCTTCCGGTGGGCCAGAGTGGAGGGTGGGTTGAAGGTGGGAAGTCTAGGAAGGAGGCACATACACAAGTCCAGGCTGCAGTGAAGAGAGGCTAGGGCTCTGGCAGAGGGAATGAAGGAGGGGATAAATTGATCAAATATGGAGGAGGTCACATGGAACATGTGATTGATGTGGTGATGAGGTGATTTGATGTGGGGAAAGAGGAAGTGGGGAGAGCTCAAGCCCTCCTTTTCCTCACTTTGGCTCTGAAAGCCCAGTCCCTAGAGTACGCAGCTCAAGGGTGATGAGATTGGTGCTTGTTTCTAATGAAACAAGGCCCTGGGAGTGGCAACTTCAGGGACACCGAGCTATAATCACTAACCAGGCACTTTTTCAATCCTGGTGGGCAGGATAAGAAGATGGAGAGGCACAATCACCTTGCAGAAGTTAGGAAGGAAAATAGGACCAAAGAAATCAGTGGGGAAAAGTAACCAGACAGAGTAACCAGGGAGTCTGTAGCCAATGCAGGAGGTCATAGGAGGAAGAGCCAAAGCATGTGGTGTTGGATGGGAGTAGTTAAGGGGGGCCCCTTGGCCCAAGATGGTCCTGGAGCCAGGCATAAGGATGGGGAGACTCTGTGGGCAGAGGAACAGAGGAGGAGGGTGGCCCAAGGACAGTTGGTGCTGGAGCTGCTGCTGGCACCCTTGCCATATCCTTTGCTTACCTCTCCCTTCCCCCACAGGAAAGCGTCCCAAAAAGGGCCTGGCTACAGCAAAGCAGAGACTCGGCCGTATCCTGAAAATCCACAGAAATGGCAAACTGCTTCTGTGATCCCCTTTGTGTCCTGCCCCTCACCCCTTCACCCCCATTGCCTTCTCCGTTGTCAATTCTCGGGGCACTCCTGGATCCTACCTGCCCCGGACAAGGTGCTGAGGCGCATTGTCCTGCTTTCTTGGAACTGACCAAAGGCATGGACTCTCCCATGGGCCCCTTCACCTACTCCCTCAACTCCCTTCCCTACTTCCACTGGAGCATCCTGCCTTCCTTTTCCATATCTCTGAGTAGCCAGTAAATGGGAGAGGTTTCCAGCTGACTAGAGCCCTCTTTTCTGCTGCCCCAATCCATTTCCCTTTCACCAGCTTTGTCTGCCCTTTACTGTCATCCCCACTTAAAGCTGGAAAGCAGGATGAGGAGAGGCATGAGGAGAGCCTGGGCCCCTCGGTATTTCCCTGCTCATGAAGCGGGAGGCCCAGTGCTCAACACTTTCTGCGGCTCCAGCCCTGTCTCCAGAAGCCTGCCCACCTCTGCCCATTCTCCTTCCTCTTCTTAGCCCAATGGATGTGTCCCACTCAAGACTCGTTCCTGGGAGAAGCCTCTGGCCTCTGCCCCCTCTTGCCAAATGCTTCATGGAAATAGAGAGGAGGGCCCAGAGTCTTCGTACTGCCCCACCGTGGGCCATTTCCAGAGTGGCCTAGAAAGGCCATGGGCTGACTTCATTCATCCTTGGGAAGAAGAGAGATTCCTGTCACTTCTCAAGGTGGGGAGAGGACCAACACCCAAGACTTTGACCGAGACTTTGTAGCCCATTGGAGGAAACTACTTTTGGGTGGCTACAGATGAAGCCACCTCTCCCAGGGTGAGCTCCAGGGATTTGCCTAGAGTTTGAGGTCCTACAGAACATTATGCACATAGCTTTGGCTGGGCTCCAGGAGGCAAAGACCATCTCCCAAACGCCTTGAAAGCATCTGCCACTGAAGCAGATAGCCCTTGCTCTACGGCCTGATCCCTTCACCCGTACCACAAAGCACAGCCTGGACCTTCTGGAGAGGATGTGGCAGGACAGCTCACCCCAGGTTCTCCATCAGGAGCCCCCCTGCTTCTCTCCCCACCTTGAGGTCTTGGTCTGAAGAAGACTTCGGAACTCACATCTTCACTCCTGGACCTTTACACTCCCAGATGTCAGGTGGACGCTCAAGCAGAGTGCTGATGTGGGGGGAGCCCGAGCCTAGGAGCGGAGATGCCCACCTGTAAAGGAGCAGATCATCTGAACCTCCCACCCCCTCTTCCCTTTGTGAATGTTTCTATTGTCCAGACAGTGCCCACCCCCTCCCTCCCCCTCCCCCAGCTCCCTCCACCTCCACCTGTCTTGCCTCCCTGGTGACCTGGACTGGATGGAGAACGTCTCCCTCTCTCCATCTCGGCACTGCCCAAGCGGAGTGCTTCATTGTCTTCTACCCCCCACTTTAACTTCACCTCAGTTTTCCCAGTGCCTCTGGGGAACTTAACAGCTACCGTGCAGGCCACAGGGAATATGTGAGGCTTCCCTGGTCGTCTTCGTGTCTCCAGTTTGTCTTTCTTTTCTCCACAGCCCGACATTTACTCTCCTTCCTTGGAATCAGGGGTCCCTTAGCCCCATATCCTTTTCCTATCTTGGGGGCCCCAGGGGCCAAGCAGTCCTCCATCTATACACACCAAAGGCAAAAAAGCCTGGCTACCTCCCCCTTAGCACGTGAGGTTCCCACTCCCCTCCCCTCTGTTTCTGCCCAGCTTTGCTTTTCTTGGGGATTTCAAAGCAACAGAGGGTAGCGAGGGGAGGGAAGGAGGGCAGCCTGTGTCCCTGTGTAGGCAACTGCCTGACTAGGCCCTGACTGCTGTAACCAAGACCAGGACCCCAGCCCTTCTGCCCATTAACACCCCCCTCCCCTTGATCTTTCAAAGGCAGCTAATTGCTAGCATATCCCCCCTGGTTCCAGGCCTCTTTCCCTTCTGTTTCTTTGTTAAAAGTTTTGTGGAGCTGAAACCCAACCTCCATTTGACTGGGTTTCTGATTAATTTAGTTGGGCTCTCAGAGCTGGCTGTTTGTTGTTTTGTGTTTTAAATGAAAAGCAAGTTTACCCTCAGATTTACGCTTTTCCAAAGAGGCTAGTGTGCTTTTTTTTTTCCTTTCTTTTTTTTTTTTTTTAATGTTTCAGGTTCTAAGTGAAATGAGTTGGGGAGGGGTTGGGAGTGGTTGTAACCAAGGTTTAGAACATGATGAGAGAGTTACCTCTGGTCTCCAATCCCCAGCACAGCTGGGGCTTGGATAGGGGGCAGGGAGAGAGGATTTCTATTCACCTTTAATATATTTTTACAAAAAAGCAATTTAAAAACAAGCCCACCGCTTCTGTACATGTCTAAATATATTTTTAGAAGTGGGTAGGATTGTGAATTTCTGATGCAGGGCCTTTTTATAAACAGGTTAGAATAGCATCATACAGACTTCTCTGTTGGTTTTTTTTCCCCTGTTTTTTTCTTATGTTGTGTTACTAATGTAATTTATATATTTTTTTTAGATCCTCCCTTTCCTATAGAGATAAAAGTGATTTATCTTGGCAATTGCTTTGCTCAGCATTCTTTTTTTTTTTTTTTTTTTTGGTGGTGGTGGTGGGAGTGGTGGGGTGTTGGGGCCCAGGAGTACTGCCTTCTCTTTACATTCTGTCTCTCTCATCAACTCACCTCTTCCCCAGTGCACAGCCTTATGCCTGAGGTGGGGAGGGGACAGGATCCCTGCCCTCACAAGAGACACAGTTCACACACCAAAAACAGTCAAAAGTATAGTGAGCAGAAAAGAAAGGGGTGCAACAATTCAAAGGGGCCTGACAAGTTTGTTGGGAAGGCTTTCCATGGCTTCCATGGGCTGTTTTTACTGGCTATACCTGTATCCTCTTTCTGTGAATGTGAAGTTGTGGGGTTTTATTTTTTCTTCCCCTTCTCTCTCTCTCTCTCTCTCTGACATGTTTCTCAAACCTGAACTTGATTACTGTGTTAGGGCCAGTGCAAGGGATATAATTATTACAGCTAGCATATCATGCTCATTTCCTTGTGCCAGATACTGCTCTTAGTGTTCTATGTATATTGATTCATTTCATCATCACCAGTATCCTCATGCTACTGATGAGAAAACAGGCAAAGGAAACTTCTGGCATCACACATCGTACGTTGTGGAGCCAACCTGGTTCCACAGTCTGTGTTCTTATTGCTCTGTTCTAGCACCTCTCACTGATAACCACTACTGTTTAAGTGCCTTTTCTGTGCCAGGCGTTGGGCTAGGGATTTTACCTAGGATATGTCATTTAATTCTCACGGACAACCCCAGGAGATAGTTACTAGCCCTATTTTACAGTGAAGGAGACTGAAGCTTGCCACTGGCCTTCCACAACAGGATCTCCCTGATGCCAAAATTCATGTTCTTTCCTCTCACCATGTTAGAAAATCTTCAGCAGCTCAATGACCCAACAGAAGTTTATTGAGCACTTGTGTGCAAGACGTAGCATTGAGAGTTGTGTCCTGAGGAGAGCCCTTGGGGTGATGTCAGAAGCCTCAGCTCCAAATTTACCACCACATGGACTCTCTGTGACCGACAGCAGGCTGCTTACTGTCTGAGGGTCACTGTAAAAGAAGTTTGAACCCAATCAGGATTTCTTCATCCTGGAGATTTTGCTTCTGTAGGCTCTGGGGTGAGGCTGGCTGGGTTTGGCACCTACCGGCTAAATGACCTCCTCCAGCTCTCCCAATATGAATCTTGGTATTGGGCAGGATTTGGATAGAGAAGGTTCTTGTCTGGGGCATGGGGAACTGTGTCTCCTGGTAGAGAGGCAACAGGGAAGAGAGGAGGGATTTTATAGCCCTTGCAGGAATGGTGGGCTGGGTTCTCTCTGTCACCAACTCCCACCCCACCCTTTCCAGTAAGGGGCCAAAGCACTGTCACCAGCCTCAGGTTAGAGGATAAGCTAGAGTCTTGGTCACCTTACTCTTCAGTCTAAAAAATGGAAGGAGAACAAGAACACCCAACTTCAGTCTTCTCTCTTTCCAATATGGAGTGGGAAAGTGCACAGGACTTGTCACTAAGAGCCTGCCTTCTCAATGATTAACCAAGTAATTTGGGGGAGATTGCTTGTCTTGATATCAGATGGAATGATCTCACCTATGGAGCCCTCTAATGCATGGTCACTCCTAAACTTTCTGGATGCTGTTAATTCCCATACCGAATCCTCTAGCCCTGACCTGTCCTGAGTACACATCACACACACTTCTGCTTGCCTGTATTGTGTTCCCTGCCTCAAGTACACAGGCTCCTCCCTTTCCATCAGGACCCTATTCACACCCAGTTGACTGAAATGGCACTTGTCTCCAGTAAGCTGAGTGGAGGAGAAGAGCACCGTATGGTACAACGTGATGATAGAGATGAGCACAGGATGCTGGTCAGGGAATCTGTCCCAGGGAAGCTGGGAGTTCAGACAAGGCTTCCTGTCAGGGGTGGTGTTTGAGCTGAAGGATGAAAGTTAATTAGCCAGGCAGAGAACAGTGGGAAGAGTATTCCAAACCAAGGCAATAGCATGAATAAAAACAAAAGTGGAGGCAAAAAACAAAATCCATGTGCATATAGAGGACAGGCAATTTAGTATAACTGCAGCTGTAACTTTCATCCGGGGGAACATATGCAGAGTCTCCAAGAAGGAATGTATAGTTTGAGAAGACATATGATCCAAATTGATTAGTTTTTAGACACAATATTTATTTTAAAACCTCAGACAATGGAGGATATGTAATTTGATGTTTGTCGAAAGACATAGCTATATCCCATGAATGACAGAGAATCATTAAAGGGGTTTAAGCAGAAAATGGCACGATCCAACTTGCTTTTTAAAAGGATCCCCTTGCCAGTCATAGGAGTGGATTAGGAGGGAGAGAGATGAAGATAGGGAGATGAGTGAGGAAGTTACTGAAAGAAGGATGGGGAGGGCACCATCTTATCTTCTAATGCCCCATCAAATGCCACTTCCCTAAGGAAGTCTTCACCCAACTCTGCAGTCGATTCTGACCTTTTCTTGACTTCTACATCTCATAAAGGGTGGATATTCCAGGCCATTTCCAGGAGGCAGAACCATGGAGTCAGCCACTTATATAACCCAAGTGATAGAAGTTGCACCCCTTTATCCCCATTTTCAGCTTTTTAACTCTCAAGAAAGCTCTCCTTTCCTATAGGGCCACAACATAATGCCAGCACTCACCAATGAATGTGATAAGAGAGATACAATACCCATTTTATATTTTCCTTGTCAGGAGTCCAGCAAGCCTCCATCACATTCCATTCCATTCTATCATACACAGCCTTTCAGGGTTATCTCCCCAAAGTCCTCTCTTCATCATCTCTTCCTGCATAAAAACATCCATGGCTTCCCACTGCTTATTACACCTTCTGGGTTTCAAGGCTTTTCAAACCTGGCCCAACCTGGAGACAATGGGCTGTGGTGGAAGGAGGATGTACCTGGGAGCTGAGAAAACCAATGACTCAATTCCAACTCTGCCACCTATGGGATATTGAGCTGGCTACTTCATGTTTCCTTGACTCAGTTTCATCATCTATAACATGAAGATATAATTCCTACCTCATAGTATTGTTGGGAGGAATTATATCAGTGTCATTAAAGAACTTAATTCTATGACGAGCACTCAGGTCATTGGTAAATCTAGTTTAATTTTCCCCTGTTAAAATTTGCCCAACAAGGCCTATAATCTTATAAAGATTACAGAGAAAGTAAGCCTTTAAAGGAGTCAGAGAGAATATTTCAACCTGGGGTGGGAAATCAAGTTGGCTTCATGAGGAACATGTTTGAAGGACATAGAAAGATGGCTGAGTCAATAGCTGTGGTGAGCCTTACACTCTGTAGAGGAAATACAACTAAATCTATGACACAAAGTTGCTGGAAGGTGCCAGAGTATCATCCATGCCAGTTCAATATCATTGGTTCAGTTCTACAGTGGTTTATCAAAGCTTATTTTGTGTCAAGCCCTGTGCATGCCTTTGGAGGACTTAATCCTAAGGAGCATGTGGTTTAGTACACAGACATGGAAACCCAAGTACAGCAATACTAGGATAAATACTGTTACAAATAAGTATAGGGTGCTATGGGAGCATGAAGGAAGGAGACCAAACCCAGTCTGAGGAGAAGGAAAGTCTTCTAGGAAGAAACAACACCTGAGTTGACTGTTGAAGGGCAATTCACCAGGCAAGGGAAGGCAGAAGGATGAGTTGGAATAGAGAGCATTACAAGTAAAAGGAACAGCATAAGCAAAAGTAGAAAATCAAAGCAGCCTGGTTTGTGGGTGGAACTACAAGACTTTGAGTTGAGTTGGTGTACAGGCTGGGGTGAGATGGCAAATGTTGGGGGATGAAGCTGAAGAGGTTGGCAGGAACGCAACCATGAAGGTCCGGTTTATGTTTCAGAACGTTCTTTCTGGCGATCCTTGGGGTGGTGAGACAAAAGCGGGTTAGTGTGGAGGCCAGTGTGAGGGTGGTTGCAAGATTCCAATTAAGATGCAGTGAGGTCTAAACCTGGGTAGTGGCTATGAAGATACTAGAGATGTTAACCCACACCTCTCTTTTTTATTTCCCTGATATTTTACTATGAACATTTTCAAGCATTCAGAAAATCAAAGTAATTATACAGTGAATACCCATATATTTACCATTTAGGTTCTACAATCAGTGTTTTACTACATTTACTTTGTCAAATATATCTATCCATCAACCCATCTTATTTTTTATGCATTTCCAAATTTGATACCTGTAACCCATTCTCTTAAACACTTCTGCATGCATGCCATAAACTAGAGTTCAATATATGTTTGTGATTCTTCTTTAGCTAAAATATTCACACAATGAATACAACTTTCACATACTTTAAGAGTATAATTTCATGTTTTGATAAATGTATATACCTGTGTAACCCACACCCCTATCAAGACACAGAACATTACCATCCACCCAGAAAGTTCCCACATGTCTCTTCCCAATCACAGCCCTTCTCCCTGCCACAGTAGGTCTTGAGTTTGAAAGGGTAGGAGTTGAAAATAGATGATCCAGGAGGAGAGTCTGGGTGGCTTCCCCTTTCAGCAAAGTCATGAGGGCAGGTAGCCATGGGGTATACACAAGCATTGGTAAACAAGCTTGGATGGATGGATGCCTTTCAACCTCCCTCCTCTCCCCCTCCTGAGCCTCATCTTTATGGGTCAATTCATGAAATGGTGAGGCAGAGAGGAATTGAGTCAAGAGACTGCCGGGCCCTCAGGAACTAACAATCTTGTGGGGGAGACAGAGAGAAACAGGATCACAATTCCATGTGACAGATGTTGAATGTTGCATTGTACCGGGGTCAGTGCTATAACAGAGGAAAGAGTGGAAAGTGAGATAAAACAACACAGAAGTTCCAAAAGGGTTTGGGGTGTGTGTAGGTGGGGGGAGAGGGGAGAGATAAGGCGAGTGGCTCAGACTCTTGGCAGGGACTGGAGGACTCAAAGGAAAAAGGGAGGAAGAGTATTTAGGAGCCGTGAAAATTTACCTGGAGGTGAAAGGACTAAAATCTTGAATGATGTTGACTTTGATAATATGTGTCATAAACACAAAGATATTTTAAGTTGCAAGTAACAGAAAATGCAAGTCAAGCATGGGACATTGGCTTATGTAACTGAAAAGCCTAAGAGTATGTGGATTTTAGGAACAGTTTAACCAGAGCTTTCGTGTGTGTTAGCTTTGTCTTCAGGATATTTCTTCATGGTTAAAAGATGGCTGCACACAACAGCAAAAGCAAACATAAAAACAAAACAAAACAAAAAAAACGAAAAGACAACCTACAGAATGGGAGAAAATATTTGCAAATGATATGACAGACAAGGGCTTAATCTCCAAAATATACAAACAGCTCATACAACTCAACAGCAACAACAAAACCAAAGAACTAGGGACTTCCCTGGTGGCACAGTGGTTAAGAATCCGCCTGCAAAGGCAGGGACATGGGTTCAAGCCCTGGCCTGGGAAGATCCCACATGCTGTGGGGCAACTAAGCCCATGTGCCACAACTACTGAGCCTGCACTCTACAGCCCATGAGCCACAACTACTGAGCCCACGTGCCACAACTACTGAAGCCCACACACCTAGAGCCTGTGCTCTGCAACAAGAGGAGCCACCGCAGTGAGAAGCCCATGCACCACAATGAAGAGTAGCCCCCACTTGCTGCAACTAGAGAAAGCCCACATGCAGCAACGAAGGCCCAACATAGCCAAAAATAAAATTTTAAAAAACAACAACAAAAAACAACCCAATTGAGAAATGGGCAGAAGACCTTAATAGACATTTCTCCAAAGAAGACATACAGATGGGCAGTATGCACATGAAAATATGCTCAACATCACTAATTATTAGAGAAATAGAGAAATCAAGACTACAATGAGATACCACCTCACACCGGTCAGAATGGCCATCATTAAAATGTCTACAAATCACAAATGCTGAAGGAGGTGTGGAGAAAAGGGAACCCGCCTACACTGTTGTTGGGAATGTAAGTTGGTGCAGCCACTATGGAGAACAGTATGGATGTTCCTTAAAAAGCTAAAAAGAGGGTTACCATATGACCCAGCAATCCCACTCCTGGGCATATACCCGGACAAAACTATAATTCAAAAAGATACATACACCCCTGTGTTCATAGCAGCACTATTCACAGTAGCCAAGACATGGAAACAACCTAAATGTCCATTGACAGATGAATGGATAAAGAAGATGTGGTACATATATACAATGGAATACTACTCAGCCATAAAAAAGAACGAAATAATGCCATTTGCAGCAACATGGATGGACCTAGAGATTATCATACTACGTAAGTCAGAAAGAGAAAGACAAATACCATATGATATCACTTATATGTGGAATCTAAAATATGGCACAAATGAACCTATCTACAAAACAGAAACAGACTCACAGGGCTTCCCTGGTGGCACAGTGGTTAAGAATCTGCCTGCCAGTGCAGGAGACATGGGTTCAAGCCCTGGTCCGGGAAGATTCCACATGCTGTGGAGCAACTGAGCCCGTGCGCCATGACTACTGAGCCAGTGCTCTAGAGCCCTCGAGCCACAACTACTGAGCCTGCATGCCACAACTACTGAAGCCTGCATGCCTAGAGCCCATGCTCTGCAACTAGAGAAAGCCCACACACAGTGACGAAGACCCAATGCAGCCAAAAATAAATAAATAAATTTATTTTAAAATACCCCCCCCCACACACACACAGACTCACAGACATAGAGAACTTGTGGTTGCCAAGGGGGAGTGAGGTAGGGGAGGGAAGGACTGGGAGTTTGGGATTAATTTTTAAAAAAAAACAGTGGCTGCACATAACACAGTGCTTCCATTTGTGCTCATTTTTCATCTTATACATTCCCTTTAGTGAAGTGCCTGTTGAAGTCTTTTGATATTTTTTTTTTTTTTTTTTTTTTTTTTTTTTTTTTTTTTTTTTTTTTTTTGTGGTATGCGGGCCTCTCACTGTTGTGGCCTCTCCCGTTGCGGAGCACAGGCTCCGGATGCGCAGGCTCAGCAGCCATGGCTCACGGGCCCAGCCGCTCCGCGGCATATGGGATCCTCCCAGACCGGGGCACGAACCCGTATCCCCTGCATCGGCAGGCGGACTCTCAACCACTGCGCCACCAGGGAGGCCCTTGATATTTTTTTATTGGGTTGTTTGTTTTCTTGCTATTGAGCTTTGAGAGCCTTTTATATATGTAGGATACAAATTCTTTGTGGGATATGTGGTTTGCAAATATTTTCTCCCAGTCTGTAGATTCTCTTTTTATTCTCTTATCAGTATCTTTTGCTGAGCAACAGTGTTTAATTTTGATAAATTCCAATTTTATTTATTTTATGGATCGTCATGTTTAAGAATTATTTGACTAACCCTAGGTCAGGAAAATTTTCTCCTATGTTACCTTCTAGAAGTTTTATGTTTTACATTTAGATCTATGATCAATTTTGAGATACTTTTTGTATACTGTAAGAGGTTTAGGTCAAAGTTCCTTTTTTGCCCATGAGGTGTTCAATTGTACCAACATCACTTGTTGAAAAAACTGTCTCTGTTGAATTGCTTTTGTCCCTTTGTCAAAAATCAGGTAGCCGTACTTGTGTGGGTCTATTTCTGTAATCTCTAGTCTGTCCCATTAATCTTATGCTTCTGTACTTCCACCAATACCACACTGTTTTGATTGTAGCTATATAGTAACCCTTAATATCAAATAGAGTTATTCCTCCCACTCCATTCTTCTTTTTCAAAATGGTTGAGCTATTCTAGGGCCTGTGCCTTTTCATATAAATTTTAGAATAAGCTTTTCTGTGCCTACACATACCTTGCTGGTATTTTGAAAGAAATTGCATTGAATCTATAGACCAATTTGGAGAGAACTGACATGTTGAGGATTTTTAGATTTTTATATAATTTTAAATTGAAGTATAATAAGTATAATATACATAAATAGAAGGGCACAAATTCAAAATGTACAGATTAAGGAATTGTCATAAAGTGAACACCTCCCTGTAATCATTACCCAGTTCAAGAAATATGATGAGTAGCACCAAGGAGATTGTGTCTTAACACAAAAGAGATAAGAGATGAGCTCTTGAGATGAAGAGTCCCTTAGAGAGCTATACCCTCAAGGAAAAGGATGAGAAAATAGCCTTCCTACCGGCATAAGGACACAATGAGGCAGCTTGTCTGTCTTGACTTGGGCTTTGGATGGGGGACAACTTTTTCTTAACTGTGTAATTGAGCTTCACATGTGTTTGTGGTTCAAGCCCATACTACTTACATGGGCTGAGAACCTACAACTTGTAAAATTAACAGAAAAACTGATCTCTCTGGGGGATCTGACAAAAGCAAACACCAAACCTCAGTATGAACAAGCTTGCAAGCCAGGCTGAACAGGAATTTCATAGATAAAACCCAGTTGAATGTGAACAAAATAATCCACAATAAGCAATAGTCATCAAACAACAAACAGTAGGATTAAACCTTTATGAACTTCAGATAATTAAGAGTTAATTATGTTAAATTTGATTAAGAACATAAAAGAAGAAATAAAAAAACATAAAACAAACACTATTTTTAAAAAGAGTAGGCAGATTTGAAAAAAGAACTAAAGCTGACTTCTAGAAATGAAAAATGCAGTAATTGAAAATTAAAACTCAGTGAATGAGTTAAACAGATTAGATACTATTGAAGAGATCATTTAATTGGAACACAGATCGGAAATTACTCAGCAGATAGCAACATAGAGTTAAAGAGAGAAAAAAGAGGCTAGGATACATGGAGGACAGAATGAGAAGGTCTCACAAAGGATTAATTGGAGTTGCAGAAGGAATAAATAGGTGGGAAAGAGGGGGAAGGTAATATACAACTGCCAACTCAACATTTTCACTTGGAAATATATCCAAAATGTAACGCATGATCTTCCCTCCTCAAAACTGTTTCTCTCCGGGTCTCCCTCATATCAGTAGATGGCAACTTCATCCTTTCAGTTGCTCAAGCCAAAAACCTTGGGTAGTCCTTGATTCACCTCTTTCACACCCCATATCCAAGCTGTAGGCAAATCCCATTGGCTTTCCTTCAAAGTATTTCCAAAATCTGTCCACTTTTCACCATCTCCACTGCTACCACCTTGGCCAGAACCATCATCATTTCTCACCTGGAAAATTACAGTAGCCTCCTAACCCATCTCGCTGTTTCCTCCATTGCTTCTCTATAATCTAATTTCAACATGGTATCAAGAGAGATCTTTTTAAAAATATAAGTCAGAGACTTCCACTTGAGAGAAAATGGAGAAGACATACTTTTCTCTGTTCCATCCACTAAATACAACTTGGGTATTACATATAAACAAACACAAGACTTTGAAAGGCAGAGAGAAGGCAGATCAGCTACGGGCATTGACACCTGAGAAACAGCACAGTGATAAGTTCCTTGGTTTGTTTGTGTTTTGTTTTGTTTTGCCTCATACATCCAGACTGGATACTGGAGAAGCTGGCAATCCACAAACACCAACAGATGCAGACAGAAAAAGATCCAAGAAAAGCCTGCTTTCTCTAGCTAAAGGATCCATAAAGGGGTAACCTAGAAACAGAGAAAACTTTTAGACGGTGACCATTTTACTCCAGCCAATCGCAGAAAAACTGTGGCTCTACCCCTACCCTCACCAATAAAGACTGAGTGAAGAGCCTAGACTCTTTGTGGGCTGTGATGAGAGGCTCCAACCTTCAACATGGTGGTGTCAGAGAAAGCCAAGTGGAGAACCTGGATTTCCACTCCCAGCTAGCAGTAATGTTGTGGCACCCTAATTTCCCTTATCAGAGTCTTCTCAGAAGAGGCCACCTCCAACAAAAGATTTAACTAAGGTCCAGAGTCTCATAACAATACCCAAGTGTCCAAGTTTCAATTAAAAAAAGCACTTGTACTAAGAACCAGGAAAAGATCTCAAATTGAATAAGAAAAGACAATCAACAGATACTAACAGCAAGATGAAATAGATGATTGGATCTTCTGACAAGTGTAAAAGAACCATTATAAAAATGCTCAACAAGCAATTACAAACCCACTTGATATAAATGAAAAAGAAAAGTCACAGCAAAGCAATAGAAGATATAAAGAACAAAATGAAAATTTTAGAACTAAAATGTTAAATAACTAAAATTAAAAACTCAATAGAGAGACCCGGAGGAAGGTGGCGGAAGAGTAAGACACGGAGATCACCTTCCTCCCCAGATACATCAGAAATTCATCTACACGTGGAACAACTCCTACAGAACACCTACTGAACGCTGACAGAAGACCTCAGACCCCCCAAAAGGCAAGAAACTCCCCACATACCTGGGTAGGGCAAAAGAAAAAAAGAATAAACAGAGACAATAGGATAGGGACGGGACCTGCACCAGTGGGAGGGAGCCGTGAAGGAGGGAAGGTTTCTACACACTACAAGCCCCTTCGCGGGCGGAGACTGCAGGTGGCGGAGGGGGAAAGCTTCGGAGTAGCGGAGGAGAGCACAGCAACAGGGGTGCGGAGGGCAAAGCGGAGAGATTCTGGCACAGAGGATCGGTGCCCTCAGGCACACACCAGCCCGAGAGGCTTGTCTGCTCGGCCGCCAGGGCGGGCGGGGCTGGGAGCTGAGGCTCGGGTATCCGCTTTCAGTCGGAGCGCAGGGAAAGGACGGGGGCTGGCGGCAGGAAGAGAGCCTGAAGGGGTCAGTGCACCACGGCTAGCCCGGAGGGAGTCCGGGGAAAGGGTCTGGAGCTACCGAAGAGGCAAGAGACTTTTTTCCCTTTTGTTTCCTGGTGCGCGAGGAGAGGGCATTAAGAGGGCTGCTTGGGGAAGCGCCGGAGACAGGCGCAAGCCGCGGGTAAGGCGCGGACCTCGGAGACGGGCGTGGTACGCTGGGGCCGCCGCCGCCGCCGCCGCCGCCGCCGCCGCCGCCGCCGCCGCCGCCGCCGCCGCCGCCGCCGCCGCCGCGGGGCCTGTGTGCGAGCGCGGGTCACTGTCCGCCCCGCCTTCCGGGGGGGCCTGTGCACCCCGCCACTGCCGGGGTCCCGGGACCCGGGGACGGCTTTCCCGGGAAAGCACACGGAGCGCCTCGGGCTGCTGCAACGTCACGCCGGCCTCTGACGCCGCAGGCCCGCCCCACACTGCGCGCGCCTCCCTCCCCTCTGCCTGAGTGAGCCAGAGCCCCCGAATCAGCGGCTCCTTTAAACCCGTCCTGTCTGAGCGAAGAACAGACGCCCTCCGGCGACCTACGCGCAGAGGCGGGGCCAGGTCCAAGGCTGAGACCCGGGAGTTGTGAGAGCAGAGACAGGGAAATCTCTCTGTGCAGCCTCGGAGGCAGCGGATTAAAGCTCCACGGTCCATTTGATGTGCCCTGCGTCTGTGGAGTGCATGAATGGACAGCGAATCATCCCAAATTGAGGAAGTGGACTTTGAGGACAAGCTTTAAGACTTTCCCCCCCTTTTTTTTCCTCTTTTTACAACGAATTATCCCAAATTAAGGAGGTGGACTTAGCAAGATTTCAGACTTCTCGCCCTTTTCCTCTTTTTACAACGAATTATCCCAAATTGAGGAGGTGGACTTGGAGAGCAAGATTTTTGATTTTTCCCCCTGCTCTCTTTTTGTGAATGTGTATGTGTAATCTTCTGTGTAAGATTCTCTCTGTATAGCTTTGCTTCCACCATATGTCCCAGGGTTCTATCAGTCCGTGTTTTTTTTCAATAATTACTTTTAAATTTTAATAACGCTACTATATTTCATACTTTATTCTATTTTACTTTACCTGCTCTTTCTTTTTTTCCTACCTTCCCTTCCTCCCTCCCTCCCTCCACTCCTCCTTTCCTTCTTTCTTCTTCTTTCCTCCCTCCCTCCCTCCCACCCTTCTTCTTTCCACTTTCTTATTCTTTCCTTCCTCCCTCCCTCCCCTCCTGTCTTTCTTTCTTTCTTTCCTTCCTCCCTCCCTCCCTCCCTTCTTCCATTCACTCTTCCTTTTGCTTTCATTCCTCCCTCCCTCCTTTCTTTCCTTCTTTCTTTCCGTCCTTCCTCCCTCCCTCCCTCCTTTCTTTCTTTCTTCCTTCCTTTCTTCCCTTCTTCCTTTCTTTCCCTCTCTCTTTCTTTCTTCTACTAATTCTTTCTTTCTACTTTTTCTCCCTGTTATTCTGAGCCGGGTGGATGAAAGGCTCTTGGTGCTACAGCCAGGAGTCAGTGCTGTGCCTCTGAAGTGGGAGAGCCAACTTCAGGACACGGGTCCACAAGAGACCTCCCAGCTCCACATAATATCAAGCGGCGAAAATCTCCCAGAGATCTCCATCTCAACACCAGCACCCAGCTTCAGTCAACGACCAGCAAGCTACAGTGCTGGTCACCCTATGCCAAGCAACTAGCAAGGCAGGAACACAACCCCACCCATTAGCAGAGAGGCTACCTAAAAACATAATAAGGCCATAGGCACCCCAAAACACACCACCGGACGTGGACCTGTCCACCAGAAAGACAAGATCGAGCCTCAACCACCAGAACACAGGCATTAGTCCCCCCCACCAGGAAGCCTACACAACCGACTGAAACAACCTTAGCCACTGGGGACAGATACCAAAAACAACGGGAACTATGAATCAGCAGCCTGCCAAAAGGAGACGCCAAACACAGTAACATAAGCAAAATGAGAAGACAGAAAAACACACAGCAGGTGAAGGAGCGAGATAAAAACCTACCAGACCTAACAAATGAAAAGGTAATAGGCAGTCAACCTGACAAAGAATTCAGAATAATGATAGTAAAGCTGATCCAAGATTTTATTTCCAAGATCCATAATCTTGGAAATAGAATAGACAAAATGCAAGAAACAGTTAACAAGGACCTAGAAGAACTAAAGATGAATCAAGCATTGATTAAAAACACAATAAATGAAATGAAAAATACTCTAGATGGGATCAATAGCAGAATAACTGAGGCAGAAGAACGGATAAGTGAGGTGGAAGATAAAATAGTGGAAATAACTGCTGCAGAGCAAAATAAAGAAAAAAGAATGAAAAGAACAGAGGACAGTCTCAGAGACCTCTGGGACAACATTAAACGCATCAACATTCGAATTATAGGGGTTCCAGAAGAAGAAGAGAAAAAGAAAGGGACTGAGAAAATATTTGAAGAGATTATAGTTGAAAACTTCCCTAATATGGGAAAGGAAATAGTTAATCAAGTCCAGGAGGCACAGAGAGTCCCATACAGAATAAATCCAAGGAGAAATACGCCAAGACACATATTAATCAAACTGTCAAAAATTAAACACAAAGAAATCATATTAAAAGCAGCAAGGGAAAAACAACAAATAACACACAAGGGAATCCCCATCAGGTTAACAGCTGATCTCTCAGCAGAAACTCTACAAGCCAGAAGGGAGTGGCAGGACATAATTAAAGTGATGAAGGAGAGAAACCTGCAACCAAGATTACTCTACCCAGCAAGGATCTCATTCAGAATTGATGGAGAAATTAAAACCTTTACAGACAAGCAAAACCTGAGAGAGCTCAGCACCACCAAACCAGCTTTACAACAAATGCTAAAGGAACTTCTCTAGGCAAGAAACACAACAGAAGGAATATACCTACAATAACGAACCCAAAGCCATTAAGGAAATGGGAATAGGAACATACATATCAATAATTACCTTAAATGTAAATGGACTAAATGCTCCCACCAAAAGACACAGAGTGGCTGAATGGATACAAAAACAAGACCCATATATATGCTGTCTACAAGAGACCCACTTCAGACCTAGAGACACATACAGATTGAAAGTAAGGGGACGGGAAAAGATATTCCATGCAAATGGAAATCAAAAGAAAGCTGGAGTAGCAATTCTTATATCAGACAAAATAGACTTTAAAATAAAGACTATTAGAAGAGACAAAGAAGGACACTACATAACGATAAAGGGATCGATCCAAGAAGAAGATATAATAATTGTAAATATTTATGCACCCAACATAGGAGCACCTCAATACATAAGGCAAATACTAACAGCCATAAAAGGGGAAATCGACAGTAAAACAATCATAGTAGGGGACTTTAACACCCCACTTTCACCAATGGACAGATCATCCAAAATGAAAATAAATAAGGAAACACAAGCTTTAAATGATACATTAAACAAGATGGACTTAGTTGATATTTATAGGACATTCCATCCAAAAACAACAGAATACACATTTTTCTCAAGTGCTCATGGAACATTCTCCAGGATAGATCATATGTTGGGTCACAAATCAAGCCTTGGTAAATTTAAGAAAATTGAAATTGTATCAAGTATCTTTTCCGACCACAATGCTATGAGACAAGACATCAATTACAGGAAAAGATCTGTAAAAAATACAAACACATGGAGGCTAAACAATACACTGCTCAATAACGAAGTGATCACTGAAGAAATCAAAGAGGAAATAAAAAAATACCTAGAAACAAATGACAATGGAGACACGACAACCCAAAACCTATGGGACGCAGCAAAAGCAGTTCTAAGGGGGAAGTTTATAGCAATACAATCCCACCTTAAGAAACAGGAAACATTTCGAGTAAACAACCTGACCCTGCACCTAAAGCAATTAGAGAAAGAAGAATAAAAAACCCCCAAAGTTAGCAGAAGGAAAGAAATCATAAAGATCAGATCAGAAATAAATGAAAAAGAAATGAAGGAAACAATAGCAAAGATCAACCAAACTAAAAGCTGGTTCTTTGAGAAGATAAACAAAATTGACAAACCATTAGCCAGACTCATCAAGAAAACAAGGGAGAAGACTCAAATCAATAGAATTAGAAAGGAAAAAGGAGAAGTAACAACTGACACTGCAGAAATACAAAAGATCATGAGAGATTACTATAAGCAACTCTATGCCAATAAAATGGACAACCTGGAAGAAATGGACAAATTCTTAGAAATGCACAACCTGCCAAGACTGAATCAGGAAGAAATAGAAAATATGAATAGACCAATCACAAGCACTGAAATTGAAACTGTGATTAAAAATCTTCCATCAAACCAAAGCCCAGGACCAGATGGCTTCACAGGCGAATTCTATCAAACATTTAGAGAAGAGCTAAGACCCATCCTTCTCAAACTCTTCCAAACAATATCAGAGGAAGGAACACTCCCAAACTCATTCTACGAGGCCACCATCACCTTGATACCAAAACCAGGCAAGGATGTCACAAAGAAAGAAAACTCCAGGCCAATATCACTGATGAACATAGATGCAAAAATCCTCAACAAAATACTAGCAAACAGAATCCAACAGCACATTAAAAGGATCATACACCATGATCAAGCGGGGTTTATTCCAGGAATGCAAGGATTCTTCAATATACGCAAATCAATCAATGTGATACACCATATTCACAGGTTGAAGGAGAAAAACCATATGATCATCTCAATAGATGCAGAGAAAGCTTTCGACAAAATTCAACACCCATTTATGATAAAAACCCTGCAGAAAGTAGGCATAGAGGGAACTTTCCTCAACATAATAAAGGCCATATATGACAAACCCACAGCCAACATTGTTCTCAATGGTGAAAAACTGAAACCATTTCCACTAAGATCAGGAACAAGACAAGGCTGCCCACTCTCACCACTCTTATTCAACATAGTTTTGGAAGTTTTAGCCACAGCAATCAGAGAAGAAAAGGAAATAAAAGGAATCCAAATTGGAAAAGAAGAAGTAAAGCTGTCACTGTTTGCAGATGACATGATACTATACATAGAGAATCCTAAAGATGCTACCGAAAAACTACTAGAGCTAATCAATGAATTTGGTAAAGTAGCAGGATACAAAATTAATGTACAGAAATCTCTGGCATTCCTGTACACTAATGATGAAAAATCTGAAAGTGAAATCAAGAAAACACTCCCATTTACCATTGCAACAAAAAGAATAAAATATCTAGGAATAAACCTACCTAAGGAGACAAAAGACCTGTATGCAGAAAATTATAAGACACTGATGAAAGAAATTAAAGATGTTACAAATCGATGGAGAGATATACCATGCTCCTGGATTGGAAGAATCAATATTGTGAAAATGACTCTACTACCCAAAGCAATCTACAGATTCAATGCAATCCCTATGAAACTACCACTGGCATTTTTCACAGAACTAGAACAAAAAATTTCAAAATTTGTTTGGAAAAACAAAAGACCCCGAATAGCCAAAGCAATCTTGAGAACGAAAAACGGAGCTGGAGGAATGAGGCTCCCTGACTTCAGACTATACTACAAAGCTACAGTAATTAAGACAGTGTGGTACTGGCATAAAAACAGAAAGATAGATCAATGGATCAGGATAGAAAGCCCAGAGATAAACCCACGCACATATGGCCAACTTATCTTTGATAAAGGAGGCAGGAATGTACAGTGGAGAAAGGACAGCCTCTTCAATAAGTGGTGCTGGGAAAACTGGACAGGGACATGTAAAAGTTTGAGATTAGATCATTCCCTAACACCATACACAAAAATAAGCTCAAAATGGATTAAAGACCTAAATGTAAGGCCAGAAACTATCAAACCCTTAGAGGAATACATAGGCAGAACACTCTATGACATAAATCACAGCAAGATCCTTTTGGACCCACCTCCTAGAGAAATGGAAATAAAAACAAAGATAAACAAATGGGACCTAATGAAACTTCAAAGCTTTTGCACAGCCAAGGAAACCATGAACAAGACCAAAAGACAACCCTCAGAATGGGAGAAAATATTTGCAAATGAAGCAACTGACAAAGGATTAATCTGCAAAATTTATAAGCAGCTCATGCAGCTCAATAGCAAAAAAACAAACAACCCAATCCAAAAATGGGCAGAAGACCTAAATAGACATTTCTCCAAAGAAGATATACAGACTGCCAACAAACACATGAAAGAATGCTCAACATCATTAATCATTAGAGAAATGCAAATCAAAACTACAATGAGATATCATCTCACACCAGTCAGAATGGCCATCATAAAGAAATCTAGAAACAATAAATGCTGGAGAGGGTGTGGAGAAAAGGGAACACTCTTGCACTGCTGGTGGGAATGTGAATTGGTACAGCCACTATGGAGAACAGTATGGAAGTGCCTTAAAAAACTAAAAATAGAACTACCATATGACCAAGCGATCCCACTACTAGGCATATACCCTGAGAAAACCATAATTCAAAAAGAGACATGTACCAAAATGTTCATTGCAGCTCTATTCACAATAGCCCGGAGGTGGAAACAACCTAGGTGTCCATCATCGGATGAATGGATAAAGAAGATGTGGCACATATATACAATGGAATATTACTCAGCCATAAAAAGAAACGAAACTGAGCTATTTGTAATGAGGTGGATAGACCCAGAGTCTGTCATACAGAGTGAAGTAAGTCAGAAAGAGAAAGACAAATACCGTATGCTAACACATATATATGGAATTAAAAAAAAATGTCATGAAGAACCTAGGGGTAAAACGGGAATAAAGACACAGACCTACTTGAGAATGGACTTGAGGATATGGGGAGGGGGAAGGGTAAGCTGTGACAAAGCGAAAGAGAGGCATGGACATATATACACTACCAAACGTAAGGTAGATAGATAGTGGGAAGCAGCCGCAGAGCACAGGGAGATCAGCTCGGTGCTTTGTGACTGCCTGGAGGGGTGGCATGGGGAGGGTGGGAGGGAGGGAGATGCATGAGGGAAGGGATGTGGGAACAGATGTATATGTATGACTGATTCACTTTGTTATAAAGCAGAAACTAATAAAAAAAAAACTCAATGGAGGGAGTTCCCTGGTGACCTAGTGGTTAGGATTCGGGCTTTCACTGCTGTGGCCTGGGTTCAATCACTATTCAGGGAACTGAGGTCCCACAAGCCATGCAGCATGCCAAAAAACCCAAACCAAAACAAACAAATAACTCAATGAATGGATTCAACAGCAGAGAAGACAAATGAGAAAATAATCAGAGAACTTGAAGATAGAACAGTAGAAATGACCCAGTCTGACCACAGCTCCTGGAACCGATAGGTGACTTCAGCAAGGCTACAGGATACAAGATCAACATACAAAAAAATCAACTGTATTTCTGTATACTAACAATCAATACCTGGAAGCTGAAATTAAGATTATGTAAATTTAAAATGTACAATCACTTAAAAATGCAATACTTACATGTAAATCTAACAAAACATGTATAGGACTTGTATGCTAAAAATACAAAATGATGATGAAAGAAATCAAAGAAGATCTAAATAAACAGAGGCAGTTTGTGCTCATTGATTAGAAGACCCTACATAACAAAGATATCAGTTCTCCCCGATTGATATATAAGTTTAATATGATTTCTGTCAAAGCTCCCAGCAAGATTTTTTTTTGTAGTTAGACAAGATTATTCTATTTGTATGGAAAGGCAAAGGAACTAGAATAACTACAGTGGGTTGAATGTTGTCCCCACCTCCCACAAAGATATGTTCACTTCCTAACCCGCAAAGCCTGTGAATGTGACTCTATTCAGTAAAAGGATCCTTGCAGTTGTGATTAATTTAAGGATCTTGAGATGAGAGCATCATGGATTACCTGAATGAGCCCTAAATGCAATGACAACTATCCTTATAAGAGACAGAAGAGAAGACACAGACACAAAGGATAAGGCTATTTGAAGATGGATGCAGAGATTGGAGTTATGCAGCCACAAGGCAAAAAACACCTGGAGCCACCAGAAACTGGAAGAGGAAAAGGATTCTCCCCTAGAGCCTTTGGAGGGAGGGCCAACACCTTGATTTCAGACATCTGGTCTCCAGGACTGTAAGAGAATAAATTTCCGTTGTTTTAAGCCACCAAGTTTGTGATAGATAATTTGTTATGGCAGCCCTAGGAAACTAATAAAACAGCTAAAACAATTATGGAAAAGGAAAAAAAGTGGGAAGAATCACTCTACTTGGCTTTAACACATTGTATAGCCACAGTGATTATGACTGTGGTTTCAGTGGAGAGATAGACACAGAGATCAATGGAACAGATAGAGAACACAGAAATAGGTAACCTATCTACACACAAATACAGCCAACTCATTTTGTTGGACAAAGGTGCAAAAACAATTTAATGGAGGAAAGATAGTCTTTTCAACAAAAAGGTGCTGGAGCAATTAGATATCTATAGGGGAAAAGTGAACCTTGACCTAGACTTCACACCTTATGTAGAAATTAACACAAAATGCGTCATAAATTTAAATGTAAACATAAAATTATAAAACCCTCATAAGATAATGTATGAGAAATCTTTGAGGCCTAGGGCTTGGTGAAGAGTTTTTAGACATGACACCAAAAACAGAAAAGAAAAAAATTTGATAAATTGGACTTCATTAACATTTTGCTCTAAGACCCTGTTAAAAGGCAAACTAAAGACTGGGAGAAAATATTTGCAAATCACAAATCTGACAAGGGACTCATATCTAGAATATATATAGAACAATCAAAACTCAATATTAAACAAACAACCTAATTAGAAAATTGGTAAAAAAACAAAAAAAAGACATTTCACTGAAGAGGATATATGGATGACAAATAAGCATGAGAAAATATGTCCAATGTCATTAGCCATTAGGGAAATGCAAATTGTGCCTATGTTGGGACATCTCTACACACCTACTAGAACAGCTAAAATAAAAAATAATGTTAGTGCCAAATGCTGGCAAAACTGAGGTGAAACTGAATCTGTCATACATTGCTGGTGGGAATGTAAAATTGTACAGCCACCCTGGAAAACAGCTTTTCAGTTTCCTAAAAAACTAAACATACACTTACCATATGACCCAGGAATTTTGACTCCTAAGCATTTACCCTAACAAAATGAAAATATGTCTGCACAAAAATCTGTACCCATATGTTCATAACAGCTTTATTTGTAATAGCCAAACACTGGAAATGAACTTTTGATATACACAAATTGTATGGGCCTTAAGGGCATTATGTTGAGTGGAAAAAGCCAGTCACACACTGTATGTCAATAGATAAATGGTTAAACAAACTATGGTACATCCGTGCCATTGAATACTATTCAGCAACCTAAAGCAGTAAACTATTGGTGCATGCAAAAACTTGGATGGGTTCCAGGGTCATTATGCTGAATGAAAAAGTCCAATCTTAAAATGTGATGTGCTGTATGATTCCATTTTTATAATGCTCTGGAAATGACAAAATTATAGAAATGGAAAAAAAGATTATTACTGGTTGGTAAGGATTAGGGATGGTGGCAGGGAAAGCGGGAAGTACAACTACAAAGGGGAAGCATGAGGGAGATCTGTATGGCAATGGAATAGTTCTGTATCTTGATTGTGGTGGTTACATGAATCTACACATGATAAAATGACATAGAATGTTACACAAGACAATGCAAAAAGTGTCAAATTCCTGGTTACACACACAGAGTACAATATAATGTTGTATCATAATTATGTAAGATTCATCCATTACAGGAAACTGGGTGAGCACAAGACCTTCTGAACTATCTTTGCAATAGTCTTTAAAATTTCAAAATTAAAAGTTTAAAAACGTAAGTCAAATCATATCATTCCTCAGCTCAAAATCCTGCAGTGATTCCTTATCTTACTCAGAGTAAAAGTCCAAATCCTTAGATCCCTTACTTGTTGCCCCTGTCAACTCCCTGACCTCTTCTTCCACTCTCCCTTCATGCACTCTAGTCAAGCCACACTGACCTCCTTGCTGTTCCTTGAAATTGCCAGGCATACTCCTGCCCTTGCTTTAGCTAGAAATTTATAAACATCAGTTCTGGGGATTTTTCTTTACTTTTTGATCATTTCTTTCCTTTTCTCCTGTTCTTTCTGGAATCCCTTTTATTTGGAAATTAGCTCTTCTGGTCTGGACCTCTTGTTTCTTCTTGTTCCTTTCCTAATCCTCTAACTCTCTCTCTCTCCCTCACTCCTTCCCTTCCCTGCCCCCCCCCCATATTAATTAATTATTTGTATTTACTTCCTGGAAGATTTCTTCAAACATATCATCCAAACCTTCCAACAAGTTTTTCATTTCTGCTAATGTATTTTTAATTTCCAAGAGCATATTTTCTGTTGTTTTAAAAATTGTGTTCTGTTCTTGTTTCATGAATATATTATCTTCTGAGAAATGGTTAATAGTTTTTAAAAGAGGTTTCCTCTTACTGCATAGTTTCCTTCAAGTTTCTTCTCATCCCTCTTTATCTTTCATGTTAGAGACTTTACTCAGGAGAATAATAATCTATTTGAACATGTTCTCTTAACTCCCTGTTGCAATATAGGATTACTAATCTCAGTTATACCTAGAGTTCCCCATTCCAGAGACCCTGTTTTACCCTCTTCTAAAAGTGATCATTGAGTCTTTTTGCCAGGATACAGGAGATAAATCACCCAGTTTACAGAATGAGGAGGGGATCTGGAAATCTAAATGCTTCTTAAACAGACTTTCATGCAAACCTTCTCTTTTTAGCCCCACTTTCATGACCACTTCCAGAAGTATCTGAAGTATCCAATGACCCTTTCTACAAAAATAAAAAAAGCCAATCCTAAATTCATATGGAATTGCAGGGTACCACAAATAGCTAAAATAATCGTGACAAGAGCAAAGTCGGAACTTACCTATTTTAAAACATAAAGCTACAGTAATGAAAATAGTGTGGAACTGGCATAAATATGGATATATAGACCAATGAAATAGAACTTAGAATCCATAAATAAGCCCATGCGTATATGGTTAATTGATTTTTTTTAACATTTTTAATGGAGAATAATTGCTTTACAATGGTGTGTTAGTTTCTGCTTTATAACAAAGTGAATCAGTTATACATATACATATATTCGCACATCTCTTCCCTCTTGCATCTCCCTCCCTCCCACCCTCCCTATCCCACCCCTCTAGGTGGTCACAAAGCACGGAGCTGGTCTCCGTGTGCTATGCAGCTGCTTCACACTAGCTATCTATTTTACGTTTGGTAGTGTATATATGTCCATGCCACTCTCTCACTTTGTCACAGCTTACCCTTCCCCCTCCCCATATCCTCAGGTCCATTCTCTAGTAGGTCTGTGTCTTTATTCCTGTCTTACCCCTAGGTTCTTCACGACATTTTTCTTTCTTAGATTCCATATATATGTGTTAGCATACAGTATTTGTCATTCTCTTTCTCACTGACTTCACTCTGTATGATAGACTCTAGGTCCATCCACCTCACCACAAATAACTCAATTTTGTTTCTTTTTATGGCTGAGTAATATTCCACTGTATATATGTGCCACATCTTCTTCATCCATTCATCCGATGATGGACACATAGGTTGCTTCCATCTGCTGACTATTGTAAATAGAGCTGCAGTGAACCTTGTGGTACATGACTCTTTTTGAATTATCGTTGTCTCAGGGTTTATACCCAGTAGTGGGATTGCTGGGTCATATGGTAGTTCTATTTTTAGTTTTCTAAGGAACCTCCATACTGTTCTCCATAGAGGATGTACCAATTCACATTCCCACCAGCCGTGCAAGAGTGTTCCCTTTTCTCCACACCCTCTCTAACATTTATTGTTTGTAGATTTTTTGATGATGGCCATTCTGACCGGTGTGAGAGGATATCTCATTGTAGCTTTGATTTGCATTTCTCTAATGATTAATGATGTTGAGCATTCTTTCACGTGTTTGTTGGCAATCAGTATATCTTCTTTGGAGAAATGTCTATTTAGGTCTTCTGCCCATTTTTGGATTGGGTTATTTGTTTTTTTGATATTGAGCTGCATGGGTTGCTTGTATGTTTTTGAGATTAATCCTTTGTCAGTTGCTTCATTTGTAAATATTTTCTCCCATTCTGAGGGTTGTCCTTTGGTCTTGTTTATGGTTTCCTTTGCTGTGCAAAAGTTTTGAAGTTTCATTAGGTCCCATTTGTTTATTTTTGTTTTTATTTCCATTTCTCTAGGAGGTGGGTCAAAAAGGATCTTGCTGTGATTTATGTCATAGAGTGTTCTGCCTATGTTTTCCTCTAAGATTTTGATAGTTTCTAGCCTTACTACAGGTCTTTAATCCATTTTGAGCTTATTTTTGTGTATGGTGTTAGGGAGTGTTCTAATCTCCTACTTTTATATGTACCTGTCCAGTTTTCCCAGCACCACTTATTGAAGAGGCTGTCCTTTCTCCACTGTACATTCCTGCCTCCTTTATCAAAGATAAGGTGACCATATGTGCGTGGGTTTATCTCTGGGCTTTCTATCCTGTTCCATTGATCTATCTTTCTGTTTTTGTGCCAGTACCATACTGTCTTGATTACTATAGCTTTGTAGTATAATCTGAAGTCAGGGAGCCTGATTCCTCCAGCTCCGTTTTTATTTCTCAAGATTGCTTTGACTATTCGGGGTCCTTTGTGTTTCCATACAAATTGTGAAATTTTTTGTCCTAGTTGTGTGAAAAATGCCAGTGGTAGTTTGATAGGGATTGCATTGAATCTGTAGATTGCTTTGGGTAGTAGAGTCATTTTCACAATGTTGATTCTTCCAATCCAAGAACATGGTATATCTCTCCATCTGTTGGTATCATCCTTACTTTCTTTCATCAGTGTCTTATAATGTTCTGCATACAGGTCTTTTGTCTCCTTAGGTAGGTTTATTCCTAAATATTTTATGCTTTTTGTTGCAATGGTAAATGGGAGTGTTTTCTTAATTCCGCTTTCAGATTTTTCATCATTAGTGTATAGGAATGCCAGAGATTTCTGTGCATTGATTTTGTATCCTGCCACTTTACCAAATTCATTGATTAGCTCTAGTAGTTTTCTGGTAGCATTTTTAGGATTCTCTACGTATAGTATCATGTCATTTGCAAACAGAGACACCTTTACCTCTTCTTTTCCAATTTGGATTCCTTTTATTTCCTTTTCTTCTCTGATTGCTGTGGCTAAAACTTCCAAAACTATGTTGAATAAGAGTGGTGAGAGTGGGCAGCCTTGTCTTGTTCCTGATCTTAGTGGAAATGGTTTCAGTTTTTCACCATTCAAGACGATGTTGGCTGTGGGTTTGTCATATATGGCCTTTATTATGTTGAGGAAAGTTCCCTCTATGCCTACTTTCTGCAGGGTTTTTATCATAAATAGGTGTTGAATTTTGTTGAAAGCTTTCCCTGCATTTATTGAGATGATCATATGGTTTTTCTCCTTCAGTTTGTTAATATGGTGTATCACGTTGATTGATTTGCATATATTGAAGAATCCTTGCATTCCTGGAATAAACCCCACTTGATCATGGTGTATGATCCTTTTAATGTGCTGTTGGATTCTGTTTGCTAGCATTTTATTGAGGATTTCTGCATCTGTGTTCATCAGTGATCTTGGCCTGTACATTTCTTTCTTTGTGACATCTTTGTCTGTTTTTGGTATCAGGGTGATGGTGGCCTCATAGAATGAGTTTGGGAGTGTTCCTCCCTCTGCTATGTTCTGGAAGAGTTTGAGAGGGATAGGTGTTAGCTCTTCTGTAAATGTTTGATAGCATTCGCCTGTGAAGCCATCTGGTCCTGGGCTTTTGTTTGTTGGAAGTTTCAATTTCAGTGCTTGTGATTGGTCTGTTCATATTTTCTATTTGTTCCTGGTTCAGTCTCGGCACGTTGTGCATTTCTAAGAATTTGTCCATTTCTTCCAGGTTGTCCATTTTATTGGCATAGAGTTCCTTGTAGTAATCTCTCATGGCCTTTTGTATTTCTGCAGTGTCAATTGTTACTTCTCCTTTTTCATTTCTAATTCTGTTGATTTGAGTCTGCTCCCTTTTTTTCTTGATGAGTCTGGCTAATTGTGTATCAATTTTGTTTATCTTCTCCAAGAACCAGCTTTTAGTTTTATTGATCTTTGCTATCGTTTCCTTCATTTTATTCATTTATTTATGAGCTGAACTTTATGATTTCTTTCCTTCTGCTAACGTTGGGTTTTTTTGTTCTTCTTTCTCTCATTGCTTTAGGTGCAAGTTTAGGTTGTTTATTCGAGATGTTTCCTGTTTCTTAAGATAGGATTGTATAGCTATAAACTTCCCTCTTAAAACTGCTTTTGCTGCATCCCATAGGTTTTGGGTCGTCGTGTCTCCATTGTCATTTGTTTCTAGGTATTTTTTAATTTCCTCTTTGATTTCTTCAGTGATCACTTCGTTATTAAGTAGTGTATTGTTTAGCCTCCATGTGTTTGTATGTTTTACAGATCTTTTCCTGTAATTGATATCTAGTCTCATTGTGTTGTGGTGGTAAAAGATACTTGATGCAATTTCAATTTTCTTAAATTTGCCAAGGCTTCATTTGTAACCCAAGATATGATCTATCCTGGGGAATGTTCCATGAGCACTTGAGAAAAATGTGTATTCTGTTGTTTTTGGACGGAATGTCCTATAACTATCAATTAAGTTCATCTTGTTTAATGTATCATTTAAAGCTTGTGTTTCCTTATTTATTTTCATTTTGGATGATCTGTCCATTGGTGAAACTGGGGTGTTGAAGTCCCCTACTATAAGTGTGTTACTGTCGATTTCCCCTTTTATGGCTGTTAGTATTTGCCTTATGTTTTGAGGTGCTCCTATGTTGGGTGCATAAATATTTACAATTGTTATATCTTCTTGGATCGATCCCTTGATCATTATGTAGTGTCCTTCTTTGTCTCTTGTAACAGTCTTTATTTTAAAGTCTATTTTGTATGATATGACAATTGCTTCTCCAGCTTTCCTTTGATTTCCATTTGCATGGAATATCATTTTCCATCTCCTCACTTTCAGTCTGTATGTTTTCCTAGGTCTGAAGTTGGTCTCTTGTAGACAGCATATATATGGGTCTTGTTTTTGTATGCATTCAGTCAGTCTGTGTCTTTTGGTTTGAGCATTTAATCCATTTACATTTAAGGTAATTATGGATATGTATGTTCCTATTCCCATTTTCTTAATTGTTTTGGGTTTGTTATTATAGGTCTTTTCCTTCTCTTGTGTGTTTTGCCTAGAGAAGTTCCTTTAGCATTTGTTGTAAAGCTGGTTTGGTGGTCCTACACTCTCTCAGCTTTTGCTTGTCTGTAAAGCTTTTAATTTCTCCATCAAACCTGAATGAGATCCTTGCTGGGTAGAGTAATCTTGGTTGCAGGTTTTTCTCTTTCATCACTTTAAATATGTCCTGCCACTCCCTTCTGGCTTGCAGAGTTTCTGCTTAAAGATCAGTTGTTAACCTTATGGGGATTCCCTTTTGTGTTATTTGTTGGTTTTCCCTTGTTGCTTTTAATATGTTTTCTTTGTATTTAATTTTTGATAGTTTCATTAATATGTGTCTTGGCGACTTTCTCCTTGGATTTGTCCTGTATGGGACTCTCTGTGCTTCCTGGACTTGATTAACTATTTCCTTTCCCATATTAGGGAAGTTTTCAACTATATTCTCTTCAAATACTTTCTAAGTCCCTTTCTTTTTCTCTTCTTCTTCTGGGACCCCTATAATTCGAATGTTGGTGTGTTTAATGTTGTCCCAGAGGTCTCTGAGACTGTCCTCAGTTCTTTTCATTCTTTTTTCTTTCTTCTGCTCTGCAGTAGTTATTTCCACTATTTCATCTCCAGGTCACTTATCCATTCTTCTGCCTCAGTTATTCTACTATTGATCCCTTCTAGAGTATTTTTAATTTCATTTATTGTGTTGTTCATCTTTGCTTGTTTCCTCTTTAGTTCTTCTAGTTCCTTGTTAAGTGTTTCTTGCATTTTGTCTATTCTATTTGCAAGATTTTGGATCATCTTTACTATCCTTATTCTGAATTCTTTTTCAGGTAGACTGCCTATTTTCTCTTCATTTGTTAGGTCTGGTGGGTTTTTCTCTTGCTCCTTCATCTGCTGTGTGTTTTTCTGTCTTTTCATTTTGCTTACCTTACTGTGTTTGGGGTCTCCTTTTTTCAGGCTGCAGGTTCGTAGTTCCCGTTGTTTTTGGTGTCTGCCCCCAGTGGCTAAGGTTGTTTCAGTGGGTTGTGTAGGTTTCCTGGTGGAGGGGACTAGTGCCTGTGTTCTGGTGGATAATGCTGAATCTTGTCTTTCTGGTGGGCCGTTCCACGTCTGGTGGTGTGATTTGGGGTGTGTGTGGCCTTATGATTTTAGGCAGCCTCTCTGCTAATGGGTGGGGTTGTGTTCCTGTCTTGCCAGTTGTTTGGTATAGGGTGTCCATCACTGTAGCTTGCTGGTCATTGAGTGAAGCTGTGTCTTAGCGTTGAGATGGAGATCTCTGGGAGATTTTCGCCGTTTGATATTACGTGGAGCTGGGAGGTCTCTTGTGGACCAGTGTCCTGAAGTTGGCTCTCCCACCTCAGAGGCACAGCACTGACTCCTGGCTGCAGCACCAAGAGCCTTTCATCCACATGGCTCAGAATAAAATGGAGAAAAAGTAGAAAGAACGAAAGAAAGCAAGCAAGCAAGAAAGAAAGAAAGAAAGAGGATAAAATAAAATAAAGATAAAATAAACTTATTAAAATAAAAAATAATTGTTAAGAAAAAAAATTTTTTACGTAAAAAACAAACATCAAACAAACAAAAAACGGATGGACAGAACCCTGGGACAAATGGTGAAAGCAAAGCTATACAGACAACATCTCACACAGACGCATACACATACACACTCACAAAAAGAGGAAAAGAGGAAAAAATAATATATCTTGCTCTCAAAGTCCACCTCCTCATTTTGGGATGATTCGTTGTCTATTCAGTTTTCCACCGATGCAGGGTACATCAGTTTGATTGTGGAGATTTAGTCCACTGCTCCTGAGGCTGCTGGGAGAAATTTCCCTTTCTCTTTGTTCGCACAGCTCCCGGGGTTCAGCTTTTGATTTGGACCTGCCTCTGCGTGTAGGTCGCCGGAGGGCGTCTGTTCTTCACTCAGGCAGGACGTGGTTAAAGGAGCCGCTGATTTGCAGGCTCTGGCTCACTCAGGCCGGGGGGTGGGAGGGGTACGGGGCTGGCCTGCGGTGGCAGAGGGCAGCGTAACGTGCATTCTTCCAGGGAAGTTGTCCCTGGATCACGGGACCCTGGCAGTGGCGGGCTGCATAGTCTCACCGGAAGGGAGGTGTGGAGAGTGACCTGTGCTCGCACACAGGCTTCTTGGTGGCTGCAGCAGTGGCCTTAACGTCTCATGCCCGTCTCTGGGGTCCGCTCTGGTACTCGTGGCTCGTGCCCATCTCTGGAGCTGCTCTAAGCAGCGCTCTTAATCCCCTCTCCTCGCACACCAGGAAACAAAGAGGCAAGAAACAGTCTCTTGCCCCTTCAGCAGCTCCAGACTTTTCCCCGGACTCCCTCCCTGCTAGCCGTGGCGCAGTAACCCCATGCAGGCTGTGTTCACACCGCCAACCCCAGTCCTCTCCCTGTGCTCCGACCAAAGACCGAGCCTCAGCTCCCAGCCCCCGCCCGCCCCAGTGGGTGAGCAGAGAAGCCTGTCAGGCTGGTGAGTGCTGGTCGGCACTGATCCTCTTTGCGGGAATCTCTCTGCTTTGCCCTCGCACCCCTGTTGCTGCACTCTCCTCCGTGGCTCTGAAGCTTCCCCCCTCCGCCACCCGCAGTCTCCGCCTGTGAAGGGGCTTCTACTGTGTGGACACCTTTCCTCCTTCACAGCTCTGTCCCACTGGTGCAGATCCCATCCCTATTCTTTTGTCTCTGTTTATTCTTTTTTATTTTGCCCTACCCAGGTGGGGAGTTTCTTGCCTTTTGGGAGGTCTGAGGTCTTCTGCCAGTGTTCAGTCGGTGTTCTGTAGGAGTTGTTCCACATGTAGATGTATTTCTGATGTATCTGTGGGGAGGAAGGTGATCTCCACGTCTTACTCTTCCGCCATCTTCCCTGATCTCTGATTAATTGATTTTTAACAAGGGTTACACAACCATTAAACTGAAAAAGAATACTCTCTTCAACAAATGGTGCTTGGCTAGCTGGAAATCCACATGCAAAAAGATGAAGCTGGACCGGTATCTCACACCATATACAAAAATTAATTTAAAATGAATCAAAGAACTAAATGTAAGAACTAAAAATATAAGACTGTTAGAAGAAAACATAGGAGTAAATTTTTAGACCTTGGATTTGACAATGGATGATTAGGTAGGATGTTAAAGGGCAAGCATCAAAAGAAAAAATAGATAAATTGGACTTCAACAAAATTAAAAACTTTTATACGTCAAAGGACACTAGGCAGAAAGTGAAAAGACAACCTACGGAATGAGAGAAATTTTTGGCAAATCATATATCTGATAAGGACCTAATATCCAGAATACTTAAAGAACTTTTTACAGTTTAACAACAAAAAGACAATGCAATTAAAATATAGGCTTGGGATTCCCTGGTGGCAGAGTGGTTGGGAGTCCACCTGCTGATGCAGGGGACATGGGTTCGTGCCCCGGTCCAGGAAGATCCCACATGCCGCGGAACGGCAAGGCCTGTGAGCCATGGCCACTGAGCCTGCGCGTCCGGAGCCTGTGCTCCGCAACAGGAGAGGCCACAGCAGTGAGAGGCCCGCGTACTGCAAAAAAAAAAAAAAAAAAAATATATATATATATATATATATATATATATATATATATATATATATATATATATAGGCTTGAATTGACTTTTCTCCAAAGAAGATATACAAACGGCCAATAAGCACACATAAAGATGTTCAACATCATTAGTCATTAGGGTAATAAAATCCAAACCACAATGAGATGTCACTTCACACACACTAGGATGGCTCTAATTATAATTAGTTAGTTAATTAATTAATTAATTTTGGGGGGCTGTTTTGGGTCTTCGTTGCTGCGTGCAGGCTTTAGTTGCGGCGAGTGGGGGCTACTCTTTGTTGCATTGCATGGGCTTCTCACTACGGTGGCTTCTCTTGTTGCAGAGCATGGGCTCTAGGCACGGGGGCTTCAGTAGTTGCAGCACACGGGCTCAGTAGTTGCGGCATGCAGGCCTTAGAGCACGGGGCTTCAGTAGTTGTGGCACGTAGGCTCAGTAGTTGTAGCTCATGGGCTCCAGGGCGCAGGCTCAGTAGCTGTGACACACAGGGTTAGTTGCTCCCCAGCATGTGGGATCTTCCTGGACGAGGGATCGAACCCGTGCCCACTGTATTGGCAGGTGGATTCTTAAGCACTGTGCCATCAGGGAAGTCCTCTAGTAATAATTTTAAGAAACAGAAAGTAACTACTGTTGGCAAGGATATGGAGAAATTGGAACTCTTGTATATTGCTAATGGGACAGTAAAATGGTGCAGCCACTATAGAAAATAGTTTGGCAGTTCCTAAAAAAGTTAAACAGAATTACCATATGACCGGGCCTCCCTGGTGGCGCAGTGGTTGAGAGTCCGCCTGCTGATGCAGGGGATACGGGTTCGTGCCCCGGTCTGGGAGGATCCCATATGCCGCGGAGCGGCTGGGCCCGTGAGCCATGGCCGCTGAGCCTGCGCGTCCGGAGCCTGTGCTCCGCAACGGGAGAGGCCACAACAGTGAGAGGCCCGCGTACCGCAAAAAAAAAAAAAAAAAAAAAAAAAAAAAAAAAAAAAAAAAAAAAAAGAATTACCATATGACCAAGCAATTTCACTTTTAGGTATATACTCCTGAAAATTGAAAACAGGTATTTAAACAAATAGTGGTACATGAATGTTCATAGCAGGTCTATTCACAATGGCCAAATTTCCATCAACAGAAGAATGGATCAAAAAATGTGGTATATGGATACAATTAAATATTATTCAACCATAAAAAGGATGAAGTAATGAACCATACTACAACCTAGATGAAACTCACCTTCCACCACTAAATCTATAAACCTGTCTCCATTTGCCCCAACCTCTCCTCCTTCCCTCCTGTTATCTAAACCTCACTCACCTTTCTGCACTTTGTTCCCTTCCTGCACTTTCAGCATCTTGTTTTAGTGATTATCCCCTTTGTGTGGCTGTATTACATTTCCATCTCTAATGGCTCCATCTCATGAGTATTAAAGTACACTTATGTATATTAAAAAAACAACAGTCTTATGGCACAGTCTATTTACTCACTATTCATGCACTTCTCAAGCCACATCAGGCAGGTTGGGCCTCCATTACTCATAAACAGTGCTCTTCTAATACATTAATGACCAATACAGTAACGTGCTAAACTCAGTGGCCATTTTTAGTCTTTATTTCATTGACCTCTTATCAGCATTCAAAGCTTATCACTACTGCACATTTTAATCACTCCTGACCTTATCCTCCTTGATATAACATTCCTACATTTTCCTCCTATCCTCTGGTTATTCTACTGAGTCTATTTTGCCAGAAAATTTTACTATATGCAACCATTAAATTCAAAAATTCCTCAGAAATACCTCTTAATGCTCTTCTCTGTGTTATGCTATCTTCCGAAGAGATCTCACATGTACCTACAGGTCTAAGTACCACCTGTGTGCTGATTTTTTTTTAAATACTCATTTTGAGAAATTCAAGCAATACAGAAGAGTACAAAGAAGAAAGCAAAAAATCACCTTAAAATGCCACACTCCAAAACAGTCATTAACATTAGGTGGACATCATTTCAGACATCTCCCAATGCGTGAGAAAATGTTGTTTATTAAGTTCTTCTATAAGATGATGCACTACCTGGCAATTTTCTTCTGTCCCTTGGGTTGTGTTTTCCTTCAAGCTAGGTTTTAAAGCTGTCTTTGCATATTATGTTCCTGTTTACTTTTTTGCTTTACTACATTTGCATAGTTGTCTTTCTTTTTTTTAAACATCTTTATTGGAGTATAATTGCTTTACAATTGTGTGTTAGTTTCTGCTTTGTAACAAAGTGAATCAGTTATACATATACATATATCACCATATCTCTTCCCTCTTGCATCTCCCTCCCTCCCACCCTCCCTATCCCACCCCTCTAGGTGGTCACAAATTACTGAGCTGATCTCCCTGTGCTATATGGCTGCTTCCCACTAGCTGTTTTACGTTTGGTAGTGTATATATGTCCATGCCACTCTCTCACTTTGTCCCACCTTACCCTTCTCCCTCCCCATATCCTCAAGTCCATTCTCTAGTAGGTCTGCATCTTTATTCCCGTCTTGCCCCTAAGTTCTTCATGACCATTTTTTCCCTTAGATTCCATATATATGTGTTAGCATACAGTATTTGTTTTTCTCTTTCTGACTTACTTCACTCTGTATGACAGACTCTAGGTCCATCCACCTCACTACAAATAACTCAATTTCGTTTCTTTTTATGGCTGAGGAATATTCCATTGTATATATGTGCCACATCTTCTTTAACCATTAATCTGTTGATGGACACTTAGGTTGCTTCCACGTCCTGGCTATTGTAAATAGAGCTGCAATGAAGCTTGTGGTACATGACTCTTTTTGAATTATGGTTTTCTCAGGGTATATGCCCAGTAGTGAGATTGCTGGGTCGTATGGTAGTTCTATTTTTAGTTTTTTAGGGGACCTCCATACTGTTCTCCATAGTGGCTGTATCAATTTACATTCCCACCAACAGTGCAAGAGGGTTCCCTTTTCTCCACACCCTCTCCAGCATTTATTTTTTGTAGATTTTTTGATGATGGCCATTCTGACCGGTGCGAGATGATATCTCATTGTAGTTTTGATTTGCATTTCTCTAATGATTAATGATGTTGAGCATTCTTTCATGTGTTTGTTGGCAATCTGTATATCTTCTTTGGAAAAATGTCTATTTAGGTCTTCTGCCCATTTTTGTATTGGATTGTTTGTTTTTTTGAGCTGCATGAGCTGCTTGTAAATTTTAGAGATTAATCTTTTGTCAGTTGCTTCATTTGCAAATATTTTCTCCCATTCTGAGGGATAATTGCCTTTCTTTTCATCTTGCTCATACTTAAAAGGAAAACTGTGTGCAGTCCTCTATTTTCTCTGATATGGAGTGGATGAATTATACTTACCTGATCTGGAAACTTTTTGCCCCCTTCCCAGGACTACACTGTAAGACATGTGTCTAATTGTCCATGTCACTGTAGCTTAAGGAATGGAGAGAATCGTGGTGGTGGTGAAGAGTCATTTGGAATGCCTGGGCTCTACCACTTCTCAAATTTATGGCATGAGGTTAGCTTCCTTCCTTATTTTGTTGTGAATTGGTGTGCTTTTTGCTGGACTTTACTTCTTCTGGGTTCATTTTAGTAGGCATTGGAGGAGGGGAATTCTGTGATTTGACCATATGCCACCATGTTTTTCCCTGGCAGCTGACAGCATAATTCCATAATTCCAGTCTGGACTTCTCTTTTGTTTTCTAGATCCATATAACCAAAAGAGTCCTTGACATCTCCCCTTCGATGTTGTGGCAATCGCTGTCCTTGGCCTATCCAACAACAATTTCCTGCCCCACCTTTCCCATGCAGAGATCCCTTGATTTCATGGAGGAAAAGAGAACTGATCTAAATGAGGTACAGTTCACAACCCTCTGAGTTATTGATTGGCCTAAGGGTGGGCATGCAAGGCAGGCTAATATGATACAAAAGGAATTCTAGTAGAGAGAAGTTTCCCTTTCTGAACAAAATGACAAGACCTCAAAGGAAGATAACCTTTTCCCGCTTTTCTCTTCTTCCTGCCTTGGACTTGAATGCATTTGAACAGCATTTGTGGTCATGAGGGAAAAAGCCAAGAGAATTATGGAGATGTCAGCATTGACATTTCAAATCACTGAACCAGCTCCAACAGCCACCCTCATCTAGACCTTTTGTTTTATGAAAGTTTAAGGCCTATTTGTTTAAACAACCCTTAATTGGGTATTCTGGTGGCATCTGCATTGGTATCAGCAGCAAAAAGAGTTACTAACTGTGACATATTTATTGGACACACCTCAAAATGAACATAAGTGAATTCATGATCCTCTCCACTGAACTTGACTCTCTTCCAGTCACTTCCACTTTAATAACTTTAACACCATCCACCCAGTTGTCTAAGTCAAAAAACATGAGTTTCCCTTAAATCTCCCCACCCTGCCCCCCCCGCCCCTGCCACATACACCAACATTCTATCAACAAATGCTGTCAATTGTATCTCTTAAATATCTCTCCAATTTTTCCTTATCAACTGCCACCACTCCAGTCCAACCCAGTAGCATCTATTTCCTGGACTACTGAAAATGATTCTCACCACATCTCCTCTGGCCCCTCTCCAATATATTCTCCAAAACCAGCAGTCATGATGTTTTTAAAGAAACATATCTAATTAAGTCTATCCTCCTCCTTAATATTCTCTAATGGCTTCCCACTTAACTAGGAGTTAAGTCCAAACTCCTGACAGAGACTATAAGACCTTAAGGGATGTGAACCTTGCCTACCTCTCTGGCTTCATCTCAGGTTTGGTCCCCCTCAATCTCCAGACTGGCATTACTGGCTTTCTTTTACTTTCTCAGCCACTTTAAGCTCTATTTCATGTCAGGAATGAAATATATATATATATATAATATATTTATTATATATAATATTTATTATATAATTATACATTCTACAATATATATGTGCTATATATTATATAATACATAATTGTATAATATATAAAACATTGTAATATCATATGTTATATAATGTATGTAATTCCCTCAGCCTAGTATACTTTTCTCCCAATCTTTGCCTCAGTAACTCTTCCTCATCATTGAGGTCTCAGCTAAAATGTCATTTCTTAGTGAGCCTTCCATGGACCTACGAGACTAGGTCAAATCCATCATTGAATGCTACCAGAGCACCATGTTCCCTTTCAGCGCATATTACTTCTAATTACCTACTATTTTCCTGCTGGACTGGAAGCTCCTTGAGCACAGGCACCATATCTGCTTTGAAACAAAACCCTCATCCTCCCACCAACAAATCTTTAAACCAACATGAATTCTGAACCCAGCTTCTTCCTCCTGTTACAAGGGAGAAAATGTCTCTCCTATTCCTTCACTTTTACTTTGGATCCCATCCCCCCTCATCTTCTCAAATACTTTGAACATATGACTCCACCCCCTGCACCACTAACACACACTTTTCAGAGTCAGTTATATCTCCCTCTCCTCTGGGTCATTAACATTAGCATTTAAGCATGTTCTTGTAGATCCCATCTTAAAAAGAAGGAGGGGGAAAATCCCTCACTTGACTCTACATCTGCCTCCTACTACACACTACTTTTCTACTTTCCTTCACAGACAATTTCACACTGGAGAGATAGGCAAAACTTCGAGATTTAGACAATACTGAGTGTTCATGAGAACATGGAGCAAAGGCACAATTATTTTTAGAGAGTAGAATTTAGATAGATATTTAGAATAACTGAGTAAAGTCAAAGATACCCATAATCTATGATCCAGCAAATTCCACTTTTAGGTGTATATCACAGAGCAAAGCTTTTTCAAAGTGCTCACTACGACACTTAATGAACGTGTTGTGAAATTAATTTAGTGGGTTGTGACTACCATTAAAACAAGTGAACTAGAAGAAAACAGAATAGAAAATATCAGATTGCATTGCAGTATGGGTAAGAATTGCTTTATGAAAATTCATTTACATATACATGAGTGTGCCTATATGTGTGTAAGTATGTGTATGCATGTTTGTGTCTTAAGGCACAATACAAAATGTATTTCTTTCTGGGGTCTCTGTCAAAAAAATTTGCAAAACACAGTCCTAGAGAATCCCTTGAACATGTGTCAAAGGAGATCTGTACAAGAGTGTTCTATGCAGTGTTGATTCAAGCCCTAGGAAAGAGGCTGTCTGGCTTGCACAGAGAGCCCTCTATAATTCACCTAGTCATTAAAGAGCTTCCTTCACAGTAGTGGCCCTTTGGTGAGCATTCACATGGGACACAAATATTCTCAAATTTTGGGTGCATTCAGAGAGTTCCATCCACATGCCTCCTTCTCAAATATTGTCACCAGTCTGCCAGTCTTAGTCCATTTCCCAGTCATTAACCACAGCACCATACATGCGTGTAAAGCCTGACTTCAGCCCTCTATAATTCTTGGGAAAGTGGGCAGACAGTAAGTTGTATTTATCAATGTTCTTCTCACTGTGAAGATTTCCCTTTCCTGACTGTACTTCAGCACCACATCTCATTGGGACTGTAATATCACAGCAGTCAATTTCCACGTGGTTCCAGCACATCCTGTAGAACTCTTCATTAAACTACACTACAGAGTCCTTCTCCACAGTCACCAGGTCATAAGAAACTCCGAATGAACCCCTATGTGTGGGTTGCAGAACAGGTGGCAGCATAGGGAGGAATAAAAGCCAATTTTGCATATACCATTTCCTTTTGATGATGGAGTTCTACTGGCTACACTAGACTTTATGTCTTAGTGGCTTAGTCAACACCCAGTGCATGAAGGGCAGCTCAGGTCACATGATCATCTGGTTTCTCATGGTCAGGTTCTACCAGGACATGTAGCAAGCTAGGAGCAGTTTCTCACAAAAGATAATAGCTACTTGCTCGTGGAGACATAGATTTGCTCCAAACCTAGGGTCCAATGATTTGATTCTCTTATCAGTGATTACTGCAGACTCCATATGGCATCATGATCTATTACAGACACTTTAAGCACCATTGGATTTTCTGGGTCATAAGGGCTTGTGGCAGAGCTGCTTGAAATGCAGCATGTGACAATCAGAGAGCCTTCATTTGCTCTGGGCCCTATTCAGTACTGGCTATTTTTCTTGTCATCTACAAAATGAGTTGGAGCAGGACACCCTAAGGTGGAAAATTTTATCTTCAATATCCAAATTGGCAGACCAAGTGTTGTGCCTCATTACTGGTAGGGGATGAAAATTGAAGCAACTTGTCCTCCACATTGGAGAAACTATCTTGATGTGTCTCAAGCCACTGACCCCCTAGCAATTTCACAGAGGTAGCAGGCTCCTGTAACTTCAAAGGATTTAACTCAAAGCCTCTAGAACCTCAAAAATCTTTCCAAGGTATCTTAGGGTACTTGCTCCTTCCTCTCCTCTAGGTCCTATCAGCAGGATGTCATCAACAGTGGACTAGTGGAAACAAAAATGGAGGAGGAGTAAGAGGACGTGGAGTTCATCTCCCTCCACAAATGCATCAAGAATACATCTACAGATGGAACAATTCTCACAGAACACTGGCTGAACACTAGCAGAAGACCTTGGACACCAGAGAGGACAAGAAAGATTCCTGCATAACTGGGTAGGATGAAAGAAAGAAGGGAAAAAGAAGAGGAGAGGAAGCAGGATGGGATCTGTGCCCCTGGGGGGGAACTGAAGCAGAGAAGAGGTTCCCACATCCAGGGAAGCCCCCTCACTGATGGGGAAATCAGTTGGGACAGAAGAGGAGCATCTGAGGCTGTCAGAAGAGGGCAAAACAGCCAGTGTGTGACAGACAGGACAGAGTGAGACCTACACAGATGGTCCTTGCCACAGCCCTGCATGCCCCAGACTGGGATGTGTCTGCCAGTGCACACGGGGGCTGAGAGCTGGAATGTGAGGATCGGAGAGCAAATCCAACTGCTGTTGGCTGCAAGGAGACAGCCTGAGGGGACGGGAGGGAGGAAATCCGCAACTGGGAATGCCTGTGGAAGAAACCCAGACTGCCATAGAAGCAAGGAGCCACTGTTGAGTGACGTGTAGGGGGTGGAGCCGCCATTGCAACCTCTCTCTCCCCACGCACCAGACCCTGTCCCACCAGGCGTTAAGAAAAGCCCCCACTAGTGCTGACCTTCTTGTGCCAGCCACCCGGTATTATGAAAGGCTCGCGCTAGGGCCAGATCTCGCGGGCCTGTGGCCGTGGCTTTCCCATGCACTTGTCATCACCAGGACCCCACCACCGTGGCAGTCATGTCACCTCCATGCCATGTCCTCACCAGGGCAGACCTGAGTGCTCCAGGGCAGGCATGGGAGCAGACTCCTGTGGGTGGCCCATATGAAGAGGTGGGGTTAAAACCACAGCTGAGCCCCGGGGTGGGGCGACTAAGGAAGATGAACAAAAATCTTTCCATGCAGCTACACAAACTGCAGATTAAATCCCCACAATTGGTTTGGTAAACCCTGCATCTATGGAATATCTGAATGGACAACAAGTGTTCCCCAAACTGAAACTGTTCTAGCTCTAGCAGCTGTGGACTTTGGGGACTAGTACATGTGGGAGTTGGGCAAGAACAGAGTCTGAGCTACCCCCACAGTGCCCACAGAGGGACCAGAGACCTACCTAGAGGTTTTGGATGGCCTCCTATGACTCACGGAAGGGGCAAGGACACTGACAGCTGAGACCCCAGGAAAATAGAATTATTACTATTTTTAAACTTTTGCTGTCATTTTTATTATTGTTTTTATTTTTATTTAGTTTAAAATTTTTTTCATACATATTTTTATTTGTTATATTTCTATTTCTATGTTACTTTTTTGTCGTTCTGTGTTTTTTCCTTGGTTTTTAAATTACTTTGTTCTATTTTGTTTTTATCCTTTTTTCCCCATTGTTCTATTTGTTCTTATCTTTTTAATATTTTTTATTATTGTTTTTGGGTGTTTGATTTGTTTTCTTTGCTTTTACCTTCAGTTTACATTCTACTTTTGTTTTGTTTTTTATTTTTTGTTTTTGTTAGTTTTGTTTTTAATTGTTTGATTCTGTTTTGGGATTCTTTTGTTTGTCTTGTTGTTCTCTTGTGTTTTTTTCTCTGTTTTTGTTTTTGAGTCTTTTTTTTCAACACCCCCCCCCCCCGCGGCTTTCCCCCCTTGATGTCCATATATTTGTTTTCTACATCTGTGTCTCAATTTCTGCCCTGCAAACCGGTTCATCTGTACCATTTTTTTAGGTTCCACATACATGCGTTAATATATGATATTTGTTTTTCTCTTTCTGATTTACTTGACTCTGTATGACAGTCTCTAGATCCATCCACGTCTCAAAAAATGACTCAATTTCATTCCTTTTTATGGCTGAGTAATATTCCATTGTATATACGTACAACATCTTCTTTATCCATTCATCTGTCGATGGGCATTTAGGTTGCTTCCATGACCTGGCTATTGTAAATAGTGCTGCAGTGAACATTGGGGTGCATGTGTCTTTTTGAACTATGGGTTTCTCTGGGTATATGCCCAGTAATGGGATTGCTGGGTCATATGGTAATTCTATTTTTAGTTTTTTAAGGAACCTCCATACTGTTCTCCATAGTGGCTGTATCAATTTACATTCCCACGAACAGTGCAAGAGGGTTCCCTTTTCTCTACACACTCTCCAGAATTTGTTGCTTGTAGATTTTCTAATGATGCCCATTCTAACTGGTGTGAGGTGATACCTTACTGTAGTTCTGATTTGCATTGCTCTAATAATTAGTGGTGTTGAGCAGCTTTTCATGTGCTTCTTGGCCATCTGTATGGCTTCTTTGGAGAAATGTCTCTTTAGGTGTTCTGCCCATTTTTGGAATGGGTTGTTTGTTTCTTTAATATTGAGCTGCATGAGCTGTTTATATATTTTGGAGATTAATCCTTTGTCCGTTGATTCGTTTGCAAATATTTTCTCCCATTCTGAGGGTTGTCTTTTCGTCTCATTTATGGTTTCCTTTGCTATGAAAAAGCTTTGAAGTTTCATTAGGTCCCATTTGTTTATTTTTGTTTTTATTTCCATTACTGTAGGAGGTGGATCAAAAAAGATCTTGCTGTGATTTATGTCAAAGCGTGTTCTTCCTATGTTTTCCTCTAAGTGTTTTATAATGTCTGGTCTTACATTTAGATCTTGAATCCTTTTTGAGTTTTTTTGTGTGTGTATGGTTTTAGGGAGTGTTCTAATTTCATTCTTTTACATGTCCCTGTCCAGTTTTCCCAGCACAGCTTATTGAAGAGAGTGTCTTTTCTCCATTGTATATCCTTTCCTCCTTTGTCATACATTAGTTGACCATAGGTGCGTGGGTTTATCTCTGTGCTTTCTATCTTGTTCCATTGATGTATGTTTCTGTTTTTGTGCCAGTACCATATTATCTTGATTACTGTAGCTTTGTAGTATAGTCTGAAGTCAGGGAGTTTGATTCCTCCCGCTCCACTTTTTTCCCTCAAGATTGCTTTGGCTATTCAGGGTCTTTTATGGCTCCATACAAATTTTAAGATTTTTTGTCCTAGTTCCGTAAAAAATGCCATTGGTATGATAGGGATTGCATTGAATCTGTAGGTTGCTTTGGGTATTATAGTCATTTTCACAATATTGATTCTTCCAATCCAGGAACATGGTGTATCTCTCCACCTGTTGGTATCATCTTTAACTTCTTTCATCAGTGTCTTATAGTTTTCTGCATACAGGTCTTTTATCTCCCTAGGTAGGTTTATCCCTAGGTATTTTATTCTTTTTGTTGCAATGGTAAATGGGAGTGTTTCCATTATTTCTCTATTAGATTTTTTATCATTAGTGTATAGGAATGCAAGAGATTTCTGTGCATTAATTTTGTATCCTGCCACTTTACCAAATTCATTGATTAGCTCTAGTAGTTTTCTGGTGGCATTTTTAGGATTCTCTACATATAGTATCATGTCATCTGCAAACAGTGACAGTTTTACTTCTTCTTTTCCAATTTGTATTCCTTTTATTTCTTTTTCCTCTCTGATTGCCATGGCTAGGACTTCCAAAACTATGTTGAATAATAGTGGTGAGAATGGACAACCTTGTATTGCTCCTGATCTTAGTGGAAATGCTTTCAGTTTTTCACCATTGAGAATGATGTTTGCTGTGGGTTTGTCGTATATGGCCTTTATTATGTTGAGGTAGTTTCCCTCTATGCCCATGTTCTGGAGAGTTTTTATCATAAATGGGCGTTGAATTTTGTCAAAAGCTTTTTCGGCATCTATTGAGATGATCATATGGTTTTTATTCTTCAATTTGTTATTATGGTGTATGACATGGATTGATTTGCGTATATTGAAGAATCCATATATATGTGTTAGCATACGGTATTTCTTTTTCTGACTTACTTCATTCTGTATAACAGACTCTAGGTACGAACACGTATATATGGAATCTAAGAAAAAAAGGTCATGAAGAACCTGGGGTAAGACAGGAGTAAAGACACAGACCTACTAGAGAATGGACTTGAGGATATGGGGAGGGGGAAGAGTAAGCTGTGACAAAGTGAGAGAGTGGCATGGACATATATACACTACCAAACGTAAAATAGATAGCTAGTGGGAAGCAGCCGCATAGCACAAGAAGATCAGCTCGGTGCTTTGTGACCACCTAGAAGGGTGGGATATGGAGGGTGGGAGGGAGGGAGGGAGATGCAAGAGGGAAGAGATATGGGAATATATGTATATGTATAACTGATTCTTGTTAAAAAGCATAAACTAACACACCATTGTAAAGCAATTATACTCCAATAAAGATGCTAAAAAAAAAAAGAGAGAGAGAATCCTTGCATCCCTGGGATAAATCCCACTTGATCATGTTGTGTGATCCTTTTAATTTGTTGTTGGATTCTGTTTGGTAATATTTTGTTGAGGATTTTTGAATCTATATTCATCAGTGATATTGGTCTGTAATTTTCTTTTTTTGTAGTTTGTTTGTCTGGTTTTGCTATCAGGGTGATGGTGGCCTCATAGAATGCGTTTGGGAGTGTTCCTTCCTCTGCAATTTTTTGGAGAGTTGGAGAAGGATGGGTGTGTGCGCTTCTCTAAATTTGATAGTATTCACCTGTGAAGCCAACTTGACCTGGAGTTTTGTTTGTTGCAAGATTTTTAATTACTGTTTCACTTTAATTCCTTGTGATTTGTCTGCTCATATTTTCTATTTCTTCCTGGTTCAGTCTTGGGAGGTTGTACCTTTGTAAGAATTTGTCCATTTCTTCCAGGTTGTCCATTTTATTGGCATAGAGTTGTTTGTAGTAATCTCTTAGGATGCTTTGTATTTCTGCAGTGTCTGTTGTAACTTCTCCTTTTTCATTTCTAATTTTATTGATTTGAATCCTCTCCTACTTTTTATTGATGACTCTGGCTACTGGTTTATCAATTTTGTTTATCTTCTCAAAGAACCAGCTTTTACTTTTATTGATCTTTGCTATTTTTTTCTTTCTTTCTATTTCATTTATTTCTGCTCTGATCTGTATGATTTCTTTCCTTCTGCTAACTTTGGGTTTTGTTTGTTCTTCTTTCTCTAGTTCCTTTAAGTGTAAGGTTAGATTGTTTATTGTTTATTTGAGATTTTTCTTGTTTCTTGAGGTAGGCTTGTATAGCTATAAACTTCCCTCTTAGAACTGCTTTTGCTGCATCCCATAGGTTTTAGATAATCGTGTTTTCATTGACTTTTCTCTCTAGGTATTTTTTGATTTCCTCTTTGATTTCTTCAGTGATCTCTTGGTTATTTAGTAACATATTGTTTGGCCTACATATGTGTGTGTTCTTTACGTTTTTTTCCCTGTAGTTGATTTCTAATCTCATAGCATTGTGGTTAGAAAAGATGCTTGATATGATTTCAATTTTCTTATCCTGAGGCTTGATTTGTGACCAAGATGTGTTCTATCCTGGAGAATGTTCCATACACACTTGAGAAGGAAGTGTAATCTGCTGTTTTTGGATGGAATGTCCTATAAATATCAACTAAATCTATCTGTTCTATTGTGTCATTTAAAGCTTTTGTTTCCTTATTTATTTCCATTTTGGATGATCTGTCCATTGGTGTAAGTGAGGTGTTAAACTCCCCCACTATTATTGTGTTACTGTTGATTTCCTCTTTTAGAGCTGTTAGCAGTTGCCTTATGTATTGAGGTGTTCCTATGTTGCATGCCTATATATTTATAATTGTTATATCTTCTTCTTGGATTGATCCCTTGATCATTATGTAGTGTCCGTCCTTGTCTCTTGTAACATTCTTTATTTTAAAGTCTATTTTATCTGATATGAGTATTGCTACTCCAGCTTTTTTAGATTTCCATTTGCATGGAATATCTTTTTCCATCCCCTCACTTTCAGTCTGTATGTGTCCCTAGGTCTGAAGTGGTTCTCTTTTAGACAGCATATATATGGGCCTCGTTTTTGTATCCATTCAGCAAGCCTGTGTCTTTTGGTTGGAGCATTTAATCCATTCACGTTAAGGTAATTATCAATATGTATATTCCTATGACCATTTTCTTAATTGTTTTGGGTTTGTTTTTGTAGGTCCTTTTCTTCTCTTGTGTTTCCCACTTAGAGAAGTTTCTTTCCCATTTGTTGTAGAGCTGGTTTGATGGTGCTGAATTCTCTCAGCTTTTGCTTGTCTGTAAAGCTATTGATTTCTCCATCGAATCTGAATGAGATCCTTGACAGGTAGAGTAATCATGGTATTAGTTTCTTCCCTTTCATCACTTTAAGTATATCATGCCACTTCCTTTGGCTTGTAGAGTTTCTGCTGAGAAATCAGCTGTTAACTTTATGGGAGTTCCCTTGTATGTTATTTGTCATTTTTCCCTTCCTGCTTTCAATAATTTGTCTTTGATTTTTGCCTGTTTGATTACTATGTGCCTCAGCATGTTTCTCCTTGGGTTTATCCTGTATGTGAGTCACTGTGCCTCTTGGGCTTGGGTGGCTATATCCTTTCCCATGTTTGTTAGGGAAGTTTTCGACTATAATCTCTTCAAATATTTCCTCTGGTCCTTTCTGTCTCTCTTCTCCTTCTGGGACCCATATAATGCGAATGTTCTTGCGTTTAATGTTGTTCCAGGGGTCTATTAGGCTGTCTTCATTTCTTTTCATTCGTTTTTCTTTATTCTTTTCCACAACAGTGAATTCCACCATTCTTTTGTCTAGGTCACTTATCCGTTCTTCTGCCTCAGTTATTCTGCTATTGATTCCTTCTAGTGTAGTGTACATTTCAGTTATTCTATTGCTCATCTCTGTTTGTTTGTTCTTTAATTCTTCTAGGTCTTTGTTAAACATTTCTTGCATCTTCTCGATCTTTGCCTCTATTCTTTTTCCGAGGTTCGGGATCATCTTCACTATCATTATTCTGAATTCTTTTTCTGGAAGGTTGCCTATCTCCACTTCATTTAGTTGTTTTTCTGAGGTTTTATCTTGTTCCTTCATCTGGTACATAGCCCTCTGCTTTTTCATCTTGTCTATCTTTCTGTGAATGTGGTTTTTGTTCCACAGGCTGAAGGATTGTGATTCTTTTTGCTTCTGCTGTCTGCCCTCTCTACACTGAATATTTAGATTTTTCTACATTCTACTGGCTGGTGTTTTTCAGCTTCCAGTCCCTGTCAAAATTCCTCAAGCTGGGCTTCCCTGGTGGTGCAGTGGTTGAGAGTCTGCCTGCCTATATAGGGGACATGGGTTCATGTCCCTGTCCGGGAGGATCACACATGCCGCGGAGTGGCTGGGCCCGTGAGCCATGGCCACTGAGCCTGCATGTCCGGAGCCACATCACCTCCTCCCTGTGTCTTCTGTCTCACTTCTTTCGTCTTTGTGTCTTATTTTGTATGTGTGTGTGCTTCTTTGGGTATTTTTGGTTTGTTTTTGTTTGTTTGGTTTTGTTTTTACCATTTGTCTGGGTTTTTTTTTTGTTTATTTGTTGTTTATTTTTTTACATTTATTTATATTTTACTTATTTACTTTTTGCTGCATTGGGTCTTCATTGCTGCACACAAGCTTTCTCTAGTTGCAGTGACTGAGGGCTACTCTTCATTGTGGTGCACGTGCTTCTCATTGTGGTGGCTTCTCGTTGTGGAGCACAGGCTCTAGGCATGTGGGCTTCAGTAGTTGTGGCACCCTGGCTCAGTAGCTGTGGCTCATGGGCTGTAGAACACAGGCTCAGTAATTGTGGCCCACAGGCTTAGTTGCTCCACAGGATGTGGGATCTTCCTGCACCAGAGCTTGAACCCGTGTCCCCTGCCTTGGCAAGTGGATTCTTTTTTTTTTTTTTTTTTTTTTTGCGGTACGCGGGCCTCTCACTGCCGTGGTCTCTCCCGTTGCGGAGCACAGGCTCCGGATGCGCAGGCTTCAGCAGCCATGGCTCACGGGCCCAGCCGCTCCGCGGCATATGGGATCCTCCCAGACCGGGGCACAAACCCGCATCCCCTGCATCGGCAGGCGGACTCTCAACCACTGCGCCACCAGGGAGGCCCGGCAAGTGGATTCTTAACCACTGTGCCACCGGGGAAGTCCCTGTTTGTTTGTTTTTAATTGTTGCTGTTGCTGTTTGCTTGTTTTAGTCTTTGCTATTTGCCTTGGGTTTTGTATGTCTGTTTGTTCTCATCCCGCCTATTTTTTCTTTTTTTTTGGGGGGGGGCTTTTTCTGTTTTCTCTTCTTTTATTTTTCACTTTCTTACTGAGCCTTGTGGATTGTGGGGTCTTGGTTACCAGGCCGGGGTTTGGTCCTGAGCCTCTGGACTAGGAGTGCTGAGTCCAAGACGCTGGAAGGTCAGAGAATTCCCAGCCCCAGGGAATATTAATCTGTGAGAGTTCTACAAGAGGTCTCCATCTCCAAGATCCAGCTCCACCCAAGTGCATGCAGGCCCCAGTGCTGAATGCCCCACGCCAAACAACAAGCAAGACAGGAGCACAAGGCCACCCATCTGCAGACAGGCTGCCCAAAGCTATAATAAGCTCACAGACACCCCAAAACACACCACCTGATGTGACCCTCCTCATTAGAGGGACAAGATACAGCTCCTTCCACCAGAGCACAGGCACCAGTCCCTCCCACCAGGAAGCATACACAAGCCACTGGACCAACCTCACCCACGGGGAGCAGACACCAGAATCAAGAGGAACTACAACCCTGCAGCCTGCAGAAAGTAGACCTCAAACACAGTAAGTTAGACAAAATGAGAAGGCAGGGAAATATGTTGCAGAAAAAGGTGCAATGTAAAAACCCACAAGAACAAATAAACGAAGAGGAAATAGGCAAACTACCTGAAAAAAATTTCAGAGTAATGATAGTAAGGATGATCCAAAATCTCAGAAATACAGTGGAGAAAATACTAGAAAGGTTTAATTAACAAGGACCTAGAAGAATTAAAGAACAAACAGCGATGAACAACACAATAAGTGAAATGAAAAATACACTAGAAGGAATCAATAGCAGAATAACTGAAACAAAAGAATGGATATGTGAGCTGGAAGATAGAATGGTGGAAATAACTGCCAGGGAGAAGAATAAAGAAAAAAGAATGAAAAGAATTGAGGACAGTCTCAGAGACCGCTGGGACAACATTAAATGCACCAACATTCAAACTATAGGGGTCCCAGAAGAAGAAGAGAAAGAGCAAGCCTCTGAGAAAATATTTGAAAAGATTATAGTCGAAAACTTCCATAACATGGGAAAGGAAATAGCCACCCAAGTCCAGGAAGCGCAGAGAGTCCCATATAGGATAAAACCAAGAAAAAACACGCCAAAACACATATTAATCAAACTATCAAAAATTAAATACAGTGGCGGCGCTTCAACACGTTGGAAGAGTAAGACATGGAGGTCACCTTCCTCCCTACAAATACATCACAAATACATCTACATACGGAACAACTCCTACAGATCACCTACTGAATGCTGGCAGAAGACCTCAGACCTCCCAAAAGTCAAGAAACTCCCCACGTACCTGGGTAGGGAAAAAGAAAAAAGAAAAAACAGAGACAAAATAATAGGGAAGGGACCTGTACCAGTGGGAGGGAGCTTTGAAGGAGGAAAAGTTTCCACACACTAGGAAGGCCCTTCAAGGGTGGAGACTGCAGGTGGCAGAGGGGGAAGCTTCAGAGCCATGGAGGAGAGGGCAGCAACAGGGGTGTGGGGGGCAAAGCAGAGAGATTCATGCACAGAGGATCGGTGCCAATCAGCACTCACCAGCCCGAGAGGCTTGTATGCTCACTCGCCAGAACGGGTGGGGGCTGGGAGCTGAGCCTCGGGCTTTGGAGGTCGGATCCCAGGGAGAGGACGGGGTTTGGCTGCGTGAACACAGCCTGAAGGGGGCTAGTGCGCCACAGCTAGCCGGGAGGGAGTCCGGGAAAAAGTCTGGACCTGCCGAAGAGGCAAGAGACTCTTTCTTCCCTCTTTGTTTCCTGGTGCACGAGGAGAGGGGATTAAGAGCAATGCTTAAAGGAGCTCCAGTGACAGGCACGAGCCGTTGCTATCAGCTCGGACCACAGAGACGGGCATGAGATGCTAAGGCAGCTGCTGCAGCCACCAAGAAGCATCTCTGCAAGCACAGGTCACTATCCACACCACCCCTGCGGGGAGCCTGTGCTGCCCGCCACTGCCAGGGTCCCGGGATCCAGGGACAACTTCCCCGGGAGAACACACGGTGCGCCTCAGGCTGTTGCAACATCATGCTGGCCTCTGCCACCGCAGGCTCACCCCACACTCCGTACCCCTCTCTCCCCTTGGCCTGAGTGAGCTAGAGCCCCCGAATCAGCTGCTCCTTTAACCCCGTCCTGTCGGAGTGAAGAACAGATGCCTCAGGTGACGTACACACAGAGGCGGGGCCAAATCCAAAGCTGAACCCAGGAGCTGTGCGAACAAAGAAGAGAAAGGGAAATGTCCCCCAGCAGCCTCAGGGGCAGTGGATTAAATCTCCACAATCAATTTGATGTACCCTGTATCTGTGGAATACCTGAATAGACAATGAATCATCCCAGATTGATTAGGTGGACTTTGGGAGCAACGATATATATATATTTCCCCCTTTTTCTCTTTTTGTGAGTGTGTATGTATATGATTCTGTGTGTGATTTTGTCTGTATACCTTAGCTTTTACCATTTGTCCTATGGTTCTGTCTGTCCATTTTTTTTCTTGTTGTTGTTGTTTTTTTAAGTATAGATTTTAGCACTTGTTATCATTGGTGGATTTGTTTTTTGTTTTGGTTGCACTCTTCTTTCTTTCTTTTTTTTTCCTTAAAATTTTTTTAATAATTTACTTTTTAATTTACTAACTTTATTTTATTTTATTTTACTTTAATTTAAAATTTTATTTTATCTTCTTCTCTCTTTCTTTCTTTTTTTCCTCCCCTTTATTCTAAACCATGTGGATGACAGTCTCTTGGTGCTCCAGCCAGGCGTCAGGGCTATCCCTCTGAGGTGGGAGAGCCAAGTAAAAGACAGTGGTCCACAAGAGACCTCCCAGCTCCACATAATATAAAACGGCAAAAATCTCCCAGAGATCTCCAACTCAACACCAAGACCCAGCTTCACTCAATGACCTGCAAACTACAGTGCTGGAAACCCTATGCCAAACAACTAGCAAGGCAGGACCACAACCCATCCATTAGCAGAGAGGCTGCCTAAAATTATAATAAGGCCACAGACACCGCAACACACACCACTAGACGTGGACCTGCCCACCAGAAAGACAAGATAGAGCCTCATCCACCAGAACACAGGCACTAGTGCCCTCCACCAGGAGGCCTACACAACCCACTGAACCAACCTTATCCACTGGGGGAAGACACCAAAAACAGCAGGAACTACGAACCTGCAGCCTGCAAAAAGGAGACCCCAAACACAGCAAGTTAAGCAAAATGAGAGACCAGAGAAAAACACAGCAGATGAAGGAGCAAGGCAAAAACCCACCAGGCCTACCAAATGAAGAGGAAATAGGCAGTCTACCTGAAAAAGAATTCAGAATAATGATAGCAAAGATGATCCAAAATCTTGGAAACAGAATGGAGAAAATACAAGAAACGTTTAAAAAGGACATAGAAGAAGTAAACAGTAAAGAAACAGTGATGAACAACACAATAAATGAAATTGAAAATTCTCTAGAAGGGGTCAATAGCAGAATAACTGAGGCAGCAGTACGGATAAGTGACCTGGAAGATAAAATAGTGGAAATAACTATTGCAGAGCAGAATAAAGAAAAAAGAATGAAAGAATTGAAGACAGTCTCAGAGACATCTGGGACAATATTAAACACACCAACATTCGAGTTATAAGGGTCCCAGAAGAAGAAGAGAAAAAGAAAGGGACTGAGAAAATGTTTGAAGAGATTATAGTTGAAAACTTCCCTAATATGGGAAAGGAAATAGTTAATCAAGTCCAGGAGGCACAGAGAGTCCCATACAGGTTAAATCCAAGGAGAAACGTGTCAAGACACATATTAATCAAACTATCAAAAACTAAATACAAAGACAAAATATTAAAAGCAGCCAGGGAAAAACAACACATAACACACAAGGGAAGCCCCATAAGGTTAACAGCTGACCTTTCAGCAGAAACTCTGCAAGCCAGAAGGGAGTGACAGGACATATTTAAACTGTTGAAGGAGAAAAACCTACAACCAAGATTACTCTACCCAGCAAGGATCTCATTCAAATATGATGGAGAAATTAAAACCTTTACAGAGAAGCAAAAGCTAAGAGAATTCAGCACCAGCAGCTATACAGCAAATGCTATACAACCAGCTATACAACAAATGCTAAAGGAACTTCTCTAGGCAGGAAACACAAGAGAAGGAAAAGACATACAATAACAAACCCCCCAAAATTAAGAAAATGGTAATAGGAACATACATATCGATAATTACCTTAAATGTAAATGCATTAAATGCTCCAACATAAAAACATAGACTGACTGAGGGTGCATGAATACAAAAAACAAGACCCATATATATGATGTCTACGAGAGATCTACCTCAGATCTAGGGACACATACAGAATGAAAGTGAGGGGATGGAAAAAGATATTCCATGCAAATGGAAATCAAAAGAAAGCTGAAGTAGCAATTACCATACCAGAAAAAATAGACTTTAAAACAAAGAGTATTACAAGAAACAAAGAAGGACACTACATAATGATCAAGAAGATCCAAGAAGAATATATCACAATTGTAAATATTTTCGCACCCAACACAGGAGCACCTCAATACATAAGGCAAATACTAACAGCCATAAAAGGGGAAATCGACATTAACACAATCATAGTAGGGGAGTTTAACACCCCACTTTCACCAATGGACAAATCATCCAAATTGATAATAAATAAGGAAACACAAGCTTTAAATGATACATTAAAAAAGATGGACTTAACTGATATTTATAGGACATTCCATCTAAAAACAACAGAATACACCTTCTTCTCAAGTGCTTACGGAACATTCTGCAGGATAGATCATATCTTGGGTCACAAATCAAGCACTGGTAAATTTAAGAAAATTGAAATCTTATGAAGTATCTTTCCCGACCACAACGCTATGAGATTAGATATCAATTACAGGAAAAAATCTGTAAAAAATACAAACACATGGAAGCTAAACAATACACGACTTAATAACCAAGTGATCACTGAAAAAATCAAACAGGAAATCAAAAAATATCTAGAAACAAATGATAATAAAAACACGACGACCCAAAACCTATGGGATGCAGCAAAAGCAGTTCTAAGAGGGAAGTTTATAGCAATATAATCCTACCTTAAGAAACAAGAAACATCTCAAATAAACAATGTAACCTAACAGCTAAAGGAATTAAAGAAGAAAAAAAAAACCCAAAGTTAGCAGAAGGAAAGGAATCATAAAGACCAGATCAGAAATAAATGAATAAGCAATTAAGGAATTGATAGTAAAGATCAATAAAACTAAAAGCTGAGACGATAAACAAAATTGATTAAACATTAGACAGACTCATCAAGAAAAAAAGGGAGAAGACTCAAATGAATACAACTAGAAATGAAAAAGGAGAAGTAACATTGTAGAAATATGAAGGATCATGAGAGATTACTACAAGCAACTATATGCCAATAAAATGGACAACCTGGAAGAAATGGATAAATTCTTAGAAATGCACAACCTTCCAAGACTGAACCAAGAAGAAATAGAAAATTTGAACAGACAAATCACAAGCACTGAAATTGAAACTGTGATTAAAAACCTTCCAACAAACAAAAGCCCAGGACCAGATGGCTTCACAGGCAAATTCTATCAAACATTTAGAAAAGAACTAAAACCTTTCCTTCTCAAATTCTTCCAAAATATAGCAGAGGGAGGAACACTCCCAAACTCGTTCTATGAGGCCAATATCACCCTGATACCAAAACCAGACAAAGATGTCACGAAGAAAGAAAACTATAGGCCAATATCACTGATGAACATAGATGCAAAAATCCTCAACAAAATACTAGCAAAAAGAATCCAACAGCACATTAAAAGGATCATACACTATGATCAAGTGGGGTTTATCCCAGAAATGCAAGGATTCTTCAATATACACAAGTCAATCAATGTGACACACCATATTAACAAATTGAAGGGGAAAAACTATATAATCATCTCAATAGATGTAGAGAAAGCTTTCAACAAAATTCAACACCCATTTACGATAAAACCCTCCAGAAAGTAGGCACAGAGGGAATTTTCCTCAACATAATCAAAGCCATGTATGACAAACCCACAGCCAACAATATCCTCAGTGGTGAAAAACTGAAACCATTTCCATTACGATCAGGAACAAGACAAGGCTGCCCACTCTCACCACTATTGTTCAACATAGTTTTGGAAGCTTTAGCCACAGCAATCAGAGAAGTAAAACAAATAAAAGGAACCCAAATCAGAAGACAAGAAGTAAAGCTGCCACTGTTTGCAGATGACATTATACTCTACATAGAGAATCCCAAAGATGCTACAAGAAAACTACTAGAGGTAGTCAATAAATTTGGTAAAGTAACAGGATACAAACTTAATGCACAGAAATCCTGGCATTCCTATAAACTAATGATGAAAAATCTGAAAGGGAAATTAAGAAAACACTCCCATTTACCATTGCAACAAAAAGAATAAAATATGTAGGAATAAACCTACCTAAGGAGACAAAATACCTGTATGCAGAAGGTTATAAGAGAGAGATGAAAGAAATTAAGGATGATACCAACAGATGGAGAGATATACCATGTTCTTGGATTGGAAGAATCAACATTGTGAAAATGTCTCTACCACCCAAAGCAATCTACAGATTCAATGCAATCCCTATCAAACTACCACTGGCATTTTTCACAGAACTAGGACAAAAAAATTCACAATTTGTATGGAAGCACAAAAGACCCCGAATAGCCAAAGCAATCTTGAGAAAGAAAAATGGAGCTGGAGGAATCAGCCTCCCTAACTTCAGACTATACTACAAAGCTACAGTAATCAAGACAGTATGGTACTGGCACAAAAACAGAAAGATAGATCAATGGAACAGGATAGAAAGCCCAGAGATAAACCCATGCACATATGGTCACCTTATCTTTGATAAAGGAGGCAGGAATGTACAGTGGAGAAAGGACAGCCTCTTCAGTAAGTGGTGCTGGCAAAACTGGACAGGTACAAGTAAAAGTAGGAGATTAGAACACTCCCTAACACCATACAGAAAAATAAGCTCAAAACGGATTAAGGACCTCAATGTAAGGCCAGAAACTATCAAACTCTTAGAGGAAAACATAGGCAGAATACTCTATGACATAAATCACAGCAAGATCCTTTTTGACCCACCTCCTAGAGAAATGGAAATAAAAACAAAAATAAACAAACGGGACCTAATGAAACTTCAAAGCTTTGCACAGCAAAGACAACCATAAACAACACCAAAAGACAACCCTCAGAATGGGAGAAAATATTTGCAAATGAAGCAACTGACAAAGGATTAATCTCTAAAATTTATAAGCAACTCATGCAGCTCAATAACAAAAAAACAAACAAACAACCCACAAATGGGCAGAAGACCTAAGTAGAAATTTCTCCAAAGAAGATATACAGATTGCCAACAAACACATGAAAGAATGCTCAACATCATTAATCATTAGAGAAATGCAAATCAAATCTACAATGAGATATCATCTCACACCAGTCAGAATGGCCATCATCAAAAAATCTACAAAGAATAAATGTTGGAGAGGGTGTGCAGAAAAGGGAACACTCTTGCACTGCTGGTGGGAATATGAGTTCGTACAGCCACTATGGAGAACAGTATGGAGGTTCCTTAAAGAACTACAAATAGAACTACCATATGACCAAGCAATCCCACTACTGGGCATATACCCTGAGAAAACCATAATTCAAAAAGAGTCATGTACCACAATGTTCACTGCAGCTCTATTTACAATAGCCAGGATGTGGAAGCAACCTATATGTCCATCGACAGATGACTGGATAAAGAAGATGTGGCACATATATACAATGGAATATTCATCAGCCATAAAAATAAATGAAATTGAGTTATTTGTAGTGAGGTGGATGGACCTAGAGTCTGTCATACAGAGTGAAGTAAGTCAGAAAGTGAAAGACAAATACCATTTGCTAACACATATATATGGAATTTAAGAAAAATAAATGTCATGAAGAACCTAGGGGTAAAACAGGAATAAAGACACAGACCTACTTGAGAATGGACTTGCGGATATGGGGAGGGGGAAGGGTAAGCTGTGACAAAGCGAGAAAGAGGCATGGACATATATACACTACCAAATGTAAGGTAGATAGCTAGTGGGAAGCAGCCGCATAGCACAGGGAGATCAGCTCGGTGCTTTGTGACCGACTGGAGGGGTGGGATAGGGAGAATGGGAGGGAGGGAGACACAAGAGGGAAGGGATATGGGAACAGATGTATATGTATAACTGATTCACTTTGTTTTAAAGCAGAAACTAATACACCATTTTGAAGCAAAAAAATAATAATAAATAAGGACTCTTGCTCATAAAAAAAAAAAGATATGAAATTGAGTTATTTGTAGTGAGGTGGATGGACCTAGAGTCTGTCATTCAGAGTGAAGTAAGTCAGAAAGAGAAAAACAAATACCATATGCTAACACATATATATGGAATCTGAAAATAAAAAAAGGTTATGAAGAACCTAGGGTCAAGACGGAAGTAAAGACGCAGACCTACTAGAGAATGGACTTGAGGATATGGGGAGGGGGAAGGGTAAGCTGGGACAAAGTGAGAGAGTGGTATGGACATATATACACTACCAAACATAAAATAGATAGCTAGTGGGAAGCAGCCACATAGAACTGGGAGATCAGCTCGGTGCTTTTTGACCACCTAGAGGGGTGGGATAGTGAGTGTGGCATGGAGGGAGATGCAAAAGGGAATAGATATGGGGACATATTTGTACATATAACTGATTTACTTTGTTATAAAACAGAAACTAACACACCATTGTAAAGCAATTATAATGTAATAAAGATGTTAAAAAATTGCATACAACAAAAAAATATTAAAATCAGCATGGGAAAAGCAACAAATAACATACAAGGGAATCTCTATAAGGTTATCAGCTGATCTATCAGCAGAAACTCTACAGGTCAGAAGTAAATGGCAGGATAAAATTAAAGTGATGAAAGGGAAAAACCTGCAGCCAAGAATACTCTACCCAGCACAGGTCTCATTCAGATGTGATGGAGAAATCAAAAGCTTTACAAACAAGCAAAAGCTAAGAAAATTCAGCACCACCAGACCAGCTTTACAGCAAATTCTGAAAGAATATCTATATGCAGGAAACACAGTAGAAGAAAAAGGCCTACAAAAACAAACCCAAAACAATTAAGAAAATGGTAATAGGAACATACATATCGATAATTACCTTAAATGTAAATGGATTAAATGCTCCAACCAAAACAAACAGACTGGCTGAATGGATGCAAGAACAAATCCGTATATATGCTGTCTACAAGAGACCCACTTCTGACCTAGGGACACATGCAGACTGAAAGTGAGGAGATGGAAAAAATATTCCATGCAAATGGAAATCAAAAGAAAGCTGGAGTAGCAATTCTCATATCAGAAAAAATAGACTGTAAAATAAAGACTGTCACAAGAGACAAATAAGACACTACATAATGATCAAGGGATCAATCCTAAAAGAAGATATAATAATTGTAAATAATTATGCATGCAACATAGGAGCACCACAACACAGAAGGCAAATGCTAACAGCCATAAACTGGGAAATCAACACTAACACAATAATAGTGGGGGACTTTAACACTCCACTTACACCAATGGATAGATCATCCAGACAGAAAATTAATAGGAATCACAAGCCTTAAAAGCAGCACTAGAGCAGACAGAGTTAATTGATATTTAAAGGAAAATCCATTGGAAAGCACAGAATACACCTACTTCTCAAGTGCACATGGAAGATTCTCCAGGATAGACCACATATTGGGTCAGAAATCAAGCCTCAGTGAATTTAAGAAAATTGAAATCATATCAAGCATCTTTTCTGACTACATTGCTATGAGATTAGAAATCAATTACAGGAAAAAGAAGTGTAAAAAACACAAACACATGGAGGCTAAAAAAATATGCTATTAAATAACCAAGAGATCACTGATGAAATCAAAGAGGAAATGAAAAAATACATAGAGACAAATGACAGCTAAAACATGACCAAAACCTATAGGATGCAGCAAAAGCAGTACTAAGAAGGAAGTTTATAACAATACAATCATACCTCAGGAAACAAGAAAAATCTCAAATATATGACCTAACCTTACACCTAAAGTGACTAGAGAAAGAAAAACAAACAAAACCTAAAGTTAGCAGAAGGAAAGAAATCATAAAGATCAGAAATAAATGAAATAGAAATGAAAAAAGCAATAACAAAGATCAATAAAACTAAAAGCTGTTCTTCGCAAAGATTAAAAAATTGATAAAACTTTAGCCAGACTTATCAAGAAAAAACGGGAGAGGATGCAAATCAACAAAATTAGAAAGGAAAAAGGAGAAGTTACAGATGACACTGCAGAAATACAAAGGATCATAAGAGACTACTACAAGCACATATATGCCAATTAAATGGACAACATGGAAGAAATGGACAAAGTCTTAGAAAGGTACAACCTTCCAAGACTGAACCAGGAAGAAATAGAAAAAATGAACAGACCAATCACAAGTAATGAAATTGAAACTGTGACTTAAAATCTTCCAACAAACAGAGGTCCAGGACCAGATGGCTTCACAGGCGAATTCTATCAAACCTTTAGAGAAGAGCTAAAATCTATCCTTCTCAAACTCTTCCAAAATATAGCAGAGAGAGGAACACTCCCAAACTCACTGGATGAGGCCACCATCACCCTGATACCAAAACGAGACAAAGATATCACAAAAAAAGAAAATTACAGGCCAATATCACTGATGAACATAGATGCAAAAATCCTCAACAAAACACTAGCAAGTGAGTCCAACAACACTTTAAAAGTATCATACACCATGATCAAGTGAGATTTATCCCAGGAATGCAAGGATTCTTCAATATAGGCAAATCAATCAACGTGATACACCATATTAACAAATTGAAGAATAAAAACCATATGATCCTCTCAATAGAGGCAGAAAAGTTTTTGACAAAATTTGACTCCCATTTATGATAAAAATTTTCCAGAAAGTGGGCATAGAGGGAACCTACGTCAACATAATAAAGGCCATATGTAACAAACACACATCAAGCATTATTCTCAATGGTGAAAAACTGAAAGCATTTCCTCTAAAATCAGGAACAAGGTAAGGGTGTCCACTCTCACCACTATTATTCAACATAGTTTTGGAAGTCCTAGCTGTGGCAATCAGAGAAGGGAAGGAAATAAAATGAATCCAAATTGGCAAGGAAGAAGTAAAACTGTCAGTGTTTGCAGGTGACATGATACTACACATAGAAAGTCCTAAGGATCCCACCAGAAAATTACTAGAGCTAATCGATGAATTTAGTAAAGTTGCAGGATACAAAATTAATACACAGAAATCTCTTGCCTTCCCATACACTAACAATGAAAGATCAGAAAGAGAAATGAAGGAAACAATCCCATTTACCATTGCAACAAAAAGAATAAAATACCTACCTAAGGAGGCAGAAGACCTGTATGCAGAAAACTATAAGATACTGATGAAAGAAATCAAAGATGACACAAATAGATGGGGAGATATACCATGTTCTTGGATTGGAAGAATCAATAATATGTAAATGACTATGCTACCCAAAGCAATCTACAGATTCAATGCAATCCCTATCAAATTACCACTGCCATTTTTCACAGAACTAGAACAAAAAATTTCACAATTTGTATGGAAACACAAAAGACCCCGAATAGCCAAAGCAATCTTGAGAAAGAAAAACGGAGCTGGAGCGATCAGGCTCCCTGGCTTCAGACTATAATACAAAGCTACAGTAATCAAGACAGTATGGTACTGGCACAAAAACAGAAATATAGATCAATGGAACAAGATAGAAAGCTCAGAGATAAATCCATGCACCTATGGTCACCTAATCTATGACAAAGGAGGCCAGACCATACAATGGAGCAAAGACAGTCTCTTCAATAAGTGGTGCTGGAAAAACTGAACAGCTACATGGAAAAGAATGAAATTAGAACACTCCCTAATGCCATACACAAAAATAAACTCAAAATGGATTACAGACCTAAATGTAAGGCCAGACACTATAAAACTCTTAGTGGCAGACTTCTCTGGTGGCACAGTGGTTAAGACTCTGCGCTCCCTGGGGGAGCCTGGGTTCTATCCCTGCTCAGGGAACTAGATCCCACATGCATGCTGCAAGTAAGGGTTCGCATGGAGCAACTAAAGACCCCACATGCCACAACTAAGGAGCCCATGTGCCACAACTAAGAAGCTGGTGAGCCATAACTATGAAGCCTGCAAGCTTCAGCTAAGATCCGGCACCACCAAATAAATAAATATTTAAAACTCTTAGAGGAAAACATAGTCAGAACACTCTTTGACATAAATTGCACCAATATCTTTTGTGATCCACCTCCTAGAATAATAAGAATAAAAACAAAAATAAACAAATGGGACCTAATTAAACTTAAATCCTTCATACAGGAAAGGAAACCATAATCAAGATGAAAAGACAACCCACAGAATGGGAGCCAATATTTGCAAATGAAGCGACTGACAAGTGCTTAATCTTCAAAATATATAAACAACTCATGCAACTCAATATCAAAAAAAAGGAGCAACCCAGTCAAAAAATGGGTGGAAGGTCTAAATAGACATTTCTCCAAAGAAGACATACAGATGGCCAAAAAGCACATGAAAATATGCTCAGCATCACTAATTATTAGAGAAAAGCAAATCAAAACTACAATGAGATATCACCTCACACCTGTCAGAATGGCCATCATCAAAAAGTTTACAAACAATAAATGCCAGAGAGGGTGTGGAGAAAAGGGAACCCTACTACACTGTTGGTAGGAATGTAAATTGGTGCAGCCACTATAGAGAACAGTACAGAAGTTCCTTGAAAAACTAAAAATAGAGCTACCATATGATCCAGCAATCCCACTTCTGGGCATATATCTGGAGAAACGATACTTTGAAAAGACACATGCACCCCAATATTCATTGCAGCATTATTTACAATAGTGAAGACATGGAAGCAACCTAAATGTCCATCAACAGATGAATGGATAAGGAAGATGTGGTACATATATACAATATAATATTACTCAGTCATAAAAAAGAATGAAATAATGCCATTTGCAGCAACATGGATGGACCTAGAGATTATCATACTAAATGAAGTAAGTCAGACAAAGACAAATATCACATGATATCATTTATATGTGGAATCTAAAAAATGATAAAAATGAACTTATTTACAAAACAGTAACAGACTCACAGACTTAGAAAACAAACTTATGGTTACCAAATGGGAAAGGTGTGTGCGTGGGGTGGATAAATTAGGAGATTGAGATTAACATACACACACTACTAAATGTAAAATAGATAACCAGCAAGGATGTCCTGTATAGCACGGGGAACTCTACTCAATACTCTGTAATAACCTATATGGGAAAAGAATCTGAAAAAGAATAGTTATATATATATGTATAACTGAATCACTTTGCTGTACACCTGAAACTAACAAAACATTGTAAATCAACTATACTCCAATATAAAATACAAATTAAAAAGGAAAAAGAAAAATCATGTCATATGCAGCAGATAATTTGCTGCAACATTTCCAATTTGGATGCCTGTATTTTCCTTGCCTAATTCTTCTGGCTGAAACTTTTAATATTGTCAGCACATATCAGTGGTGAAAGCAGGTATCCTTGTCTTGTTCTTTAACTTTTAGTAAAAGAGTTCACTCTTTCAGCATTGAGTAGGATGTTAGCTGTGGGTTTTTCATATATGGCTTTTATTTTGTTTATTCCTAATTTTTGAGTGTTTTTTTAAAATCATAAATTGGTGTTGAATTTTGTCAAATGCTTTTTCTGTATCATTTGAGATAATCTTCTGGTTTTCTTCCTTTATTCTCTCAATGTAATATATTACATTGATTCATTTTTGTACATTGAACCATCCTTGCATTACAGAAATAAATCCTACTTGGTCATGGTGTATAATCCTTTTAAATGCTTCTGAATTTGATTTGTTATTATTTTTGAGGATTTTAACATCAATATTCATAAGCGATGTTGGTCTAAAGTTTGTTTGTAGTGTCTTTTTCTGGCTTTGGTATCAGGGTAATGATGACCTCATAGAATGAGTTAGAAAATATTCTCTCCTCTTCAGTTTTTTGGAGGGGGTTGAAGATTGGTGGTAATTCTTCTTTAAAAGTTTAGTAGAATTCACCAGTGAAGCCATCTAGTCCAACACGTTTCTTTGTTGGGAAGTTTTTTTTTAAATTATGATTCAGTTTCCTTACTGAATGATAGCTGAATGATAGCCCTATTCAGATTTTTCTATTTCTTTATGATTCAGTCTTGGAAAATTGTTTTTTTTCTAGGGTTTTGTCCATGTCACCTGGATTATGTAATTTGTTGGTATACAATTGTTTATAGTACTCTCTTAATCCTTTTTATTTTTGTAAAATTGGTCATAACTTTCATTTCTGGCTATTCCACTTTCATTTCTGATTATAGTAATTTGAGTCTTCTCTCTTTTTTCTTCATCAATCTAGATAAATGTAAATTTTGTTGATCTTTTCAAAGAACCAGAATTGTGGTTAGTTTACTTTCTCTGTTGTTTTCTATTCTCCATTTTATTTGTCACCACTTTAATCTTTATTATTTCCTTGCTTCTGCTAGATTTGAGGTTTTTTGCTCTTCTTTTTCTAGCTCCTTAAAATGTAAATTTAGGTTATTGATTTGAGGTCTTTCTTTTTTTAACAAATGCATTTGCAGAATATATTTCCCTCTCATTACTGCTTTTGCTGCATCCCATAGATTTTGGTATGTTGTGTTTTTGTTTTCATTTGGCTCAAGTTTTTTTTTCTAATTTCCCTTGTGATTTCTTATTTTATTCACTGGTTATTGAAGAGTGTTTTTATAATTTTCATAGTTATGAATTTTCCAGTTTTTCTACTTTTGTTGATTTCTAGGTTTTTTCCATTATGTTTGGAAAAGATACTTTCTATGATTTCAATCTTTTAAAATTTATTGAGACATGTTTTGTCACCTAACATACTGTCTATTCTGGAAAATGTTCCTTGTGCACTTGAGAAAAAAATGTGTATTCTGTTGTTATTGGATGGAGTGTTCTGTATGTGTCTGTTAAGTCCAATCATCTTATAGTGTTGTTCAGATCCTTTATTGATCTTCTGTCTTTTTCTTCTATTCATCTCCACACTTTAAAGTATAATCATATAAATGTTTCGTCTCTGTACATTAAGCACCACTTTAGATGATGTTATATCTTTTGTTTCTACCATAAAATATGATTGAAGACACTCTTTAGGCAAAGGATAGTCTATGATGTTTACTTCCAGTTTTACCCATTCTGTTGTTCTTCTTACCATTTTGTAGGTCACAGCCTTCCTGTTTTATTTATTTATTTATTTTGGAAAGCTTCCGTTAGTCACTCTTTAAGTATAGGTTTCTGAGTACAAACTGTCTTATTTTCTCTTCAAGAATGTCTGTATTTCTCCTTCATTCTTGAAGGATATTTTCAGACACAGTATTAGGGGTTGACTGTTATAGTCTTTCAGCATTTGAAAAATATTCTGCCACTTGCTTCTGGCCTCCATTGTTTCAGGAAAGAAACCTACTGTCATTCAAACTGCTGTCACCCTCTTGTCATTTTCTCTTACTGCTTTACAACTTATTTTTTCTTCTCAGAAATTAATTATAGGGACTACCCTGGTCACGCAGTGGTTAAGAATCTGCCTGCCAATGCAGGGGACATGGGTTCAAGCCCTGGTCTGGGAAGATCCCGCATGCCACGGAGCAACTAAGCTCGTGTGTCACAACTACTGACCTTGCACTCTAGAGCCCACGAGCCACAACTACTGAGCCTGAATGCCACAACTACTGAAGCCCACGTGCCTAACACCCATGCTCTGCAACAAGAGAAGCCACCACAATGAGAAGCCTGTGCACCACAAAAAAGAGTAACCCCCGCTTGCTGCAACTAGAGAAAGCCTACACGCAGCAATGAAGAACCAACACAGCCAAAAATAATTAATTAATTAATTAATTAAAAAGAAATTAATTATAATATGTCTTAATGTGGATTTTTTGGGATTTGCTCACTTCCTGAATCTGTGGGTTAATTTATTTTGTTAAATTTGGAAAGTGTTCAGACATTATTTCTTTGAATATATTTCCCATTTTCTTTCTCCTCTCCTTTAGCGCTCAGTTCCTGCAAATTTACTTAACTGGTTTATCAGTTTTAATAGTTTGTTTGGGGATTTATTGAATTTTTCTATGTTCAGGATCACATCATTTGCAAATAGAAATAGTTTTATTTATTGCTTTCCACTCTAGATGGATTTTATTTATTTTATTGCTTAATTGTATGGCTAGAACCTACAGTAAAGGTTAAATAGAAGTGGCAAGAGTGGACAATTTTGTCATGTTGCTGATCTTAGGGGAATAGCATGCAGTCATTGGCCTTTCAGTATGATGTTAGTTGTGAGTTTTTTGTAGATGGTATTTATCAGGTTCAGGAAGTTCCCTCCTACTCCTAATTTCTTCTGTTAGTTCTTTTTTTATTCACGAGAGGGTATTTGATTTTGTGAAATGCTTTTTCTGCATCTATTTAAATAATGAAATAGTTTTGCCCTTTATCAGTACATTATGTTATTTGATTCATTTTTCTACATTCAAACAATCATGCAATCCTGGTATAAAACCTAGTTAATCATGGTATATGCTCTTTTTACATCATGCTGAATTCAGTTTGCTAATGTTTTTTGAGGAGTTTTGCATCTATATTTATAAGGGATATTGGTCTGTTGTTTCCTTCTCTTGTGATATGATCCTGGTTTTGATATCAAGATAATACTGACCCTATGTAATGAATTTGGCAGTGTTTCCTCCCTCTTATTATTTTGTAGAGTCTTATGTAAGTTTGTTCCTGTATTTCTCTACTACTGCCTTCTTTTGCGTTAAATCAATATTTGCTGGTATACTACTTTATTTTTTTATTTTTTATTTTTTTTGCGGTAGGCGGGCCTCTCACTGTTGTGGCCTCTCCCCTTGCGGAGCACAGGCTCCGGAGCACAGGCTCAGTGGCCATGGCTCACGGGCCCAGCCGCTCCGCGGCATGTGGGATCTTCCCAGACCGGGGCACGAACCCGTGTCCCCTGCATCGGCAGGCGGACTCTCAACCACTGCGCCACCAGGGAAGCCCGCTGGTATACTACTTTAAATCCCTTGTTTCTTTTGTTATTCTCTTAGTCATTGCCTTAAAAATGACAATTTCTATCTTAAAATTAAAACAATCTAGTATGATTAATATCAAATTAATTTCAAGAAAACAGGGCTTCCCTGGTGGTGCAGTAGTTGAGAGTCCGCCTGCCGATGCAGGGGACATGGGTTCGTGCCCCGGTCCGGGAAGATCCCACATGCCGCGGAGCAGCTAGGCCCGTGAGCCATGGCCGCTGAGCCTGGGCGTCCGGAGCCTGTCCTCCGCAACAGGGGAGAGGCCACAGCACTGAGAGGCCCGCGTACCGCCAAAAAAAAAGAAAACATTGCTGAGATTCATCTCCCTTTCATCCCCTTACCATAATATTGTTTTCACACAAATTACATCTTTATATATTATAAGCCACCAACACAGTATTATGATTACTGTTTATGTAATTGCTTTTAAATAGGTAGAAGGAAAAAGTTAACTACAAAATACCTTAAAACTTTCTTCTATATTTACTTTTGTAATGCCTTTACCAGTAGTCTTTATTTCCTTATTTATTGAAGTATAATTGACTTACAATATTATATTAGTGTCAGGTGTATAATTACAGTGATTCTATATTTTTATACCTTACAAAATTATCACCACAATAAGTCTAGTTATCTGTCACCATACAAAGTAATTACAATATTGTTAACTAAATTCCCCATGTTGTACATAATATACTTGTGACTTATTTATTTCATAACTCAAAGTCTCTATATCTTAATCTCCCCTCATTTATTTAACTCATCCCCCAACCCCCTCTCCTCTGGCAACCACCAGTTTGTTCTCTTTGTTTATAAGTCTGTTTATGTTTTGTTATGTATATTTGTTTTGTTTTCTAGATTCCATATATAAGTGAAATCATACGATGTTTGTCTCTCTCCGTATGACTTATTTCACTTAGCATAATACCATCTAGGTATACCCATATTGCCCCAAATAGCAAGATTTAACTTTTTTAATGGCTTAATAACACTTCATTGTATATATATGTGTGTATGTATGGATATATATGTATATATATATCTATCTCACATCTTTATCCATTCATCAAGTGATGGACACTTAGGTTGCTTCCATATCTTAGCTGTTGTAAACAATGCTGCAAGGAACATAAAGGTGCATATATCTTTTTGAAATAGTGTTTTTATTTTCTTTGGAAAAATACCCAGAAGTGGAGCTGCTGGATTGTATGGTAGTTTTATTTTTTAATTTTTGAGGAACCTCCACACTGTTTATCATAGTGGCTGTACCAATTTTCATTCCCACCAACAGTGCACAAGGGTTCCCTTCTCTCCATATCCTCGCCAACACTTGTTATTTGTTGTCTTCTTGATAACAGCCATTCTGTCAGGTGTGAAGTGTGATATCTTATTGCTGGTTTTGATTTGCATTTTCGTGATGATTAATGATGTTGAGCATCTTTTCATGTGCCTGTTGGGCATCTGTATGTCCACTTGGGAAAAATTCAATTCAGATCCTTTGCCTGTTTCTTAATCAAAGGTTTTTTTTTTATATTGAGTTGTATGAGTTCTTTGTATATTTTGGATACTAACCCTTTATCAGATATATAACTTACAAATACCTTCTCCCATTCAGTAGGCTGCCTTTTCATTTTGTTAATGGTTTTCTTCATTGTACAAAAGCCTTTTAGGGTCTTCCTTGGTGGTTCAGTGGCTGACTCTGTGCTCCCAATGCAGGGGGCTCAGGTTAGATCCCTGGTCAAGGAACTAGATATCACATGGATGCTACAAATAAAAAGATTCTGCATGCCACAGCTAAAGATCTCACGTGCCACAATGAATATCTCGCATGTGGCAACAAAGATCCTGTGTGCCACAACTAAGACCAGGCATAGCCTAAATAAACAAATTAATTAATTAATTAATATTTTTAAAGCTTTTTAGTTTGATGCAGTCCCACTTATTTATTTTTGCTTTTGTTGACCTTGCCTCAGGAAACATATCCAAAAAAAAATAATACTAAGGCTGATGTCAAAGTGTGTACTGCCTTAGTTTTCTTCCTGATGTCTTAAAGTTTCAGGTCAAACATTTAACTCTTTAATCAATTTTGAGTTTATATTGGTATATGGTGTAAGAAAATGGTACAGTTTTATTCTTTTTCACGTGGCTGTCCAGATTTCCCAATGTCATTTATTGAAGAGGCTGTCTTTTCCCAATTGTATATTCTCAACTAATTTGTAATATATTAATTGATCATTTAATTGTGGGTTTATTTCTGGGCTCTCTATTTAGTTCCATTGATCTATTTGTCTTTTTCTGTGCCACTACCATACTATTTTGATTATTGTAGCTTTGTAGTATAGTTTGAAATCAGGGAGCTTTATACCTCCAGCTTTGTTCTTTCTCAAGTTTGTTTTGGTGTTTTGGGATCTTCTGTGTTTTCATACAAATTTTGGAATTCTTTTTTCCAGTTCTGTGAAAAATGCCATTGGTATCTTTATAGGGATTGCCTTGACTCTGTAGATTGCCTTGAGTAGTATGCTCATTTAGCAATATTAATTCTTCCAGTACGTGAGCATGTATTATATTTCAATTTGCTTCTGTCACCTTCAATTTCTTTAATGAATATCTTATAGTTTTCCGAGTACAGGTCTTTTACCTCTTTGGTTATATTTATTCCTGGGTATTATATTCCTTTTGATGCAATTATAAATGGGATTGCTCTCTTACTTTCTCTTTCTGATAGTTCGTTAGTCTATGGAAATACAACAGATTTTGGTATATTAATTTTGTATCCTGCAACTTTACTGAATTCACTTATTAGTTCTAATAGTTTGGGGGGGTCATGATATATAGTATCATGTCATCTGCAAACGGTGACAGTTTTTTGTCTTCCTTTTCAATTTGGATTCCTTTTATTTCTTTTCCTTCTCTGATTGCTGTGGCTAGGACTTCCAATACTATGTTGAATAAAAGTGTCAAGAGTGGGCATACTTGTCTTGTTCCTGATCTTAGAGGAAATGCTTTCAGCTTTTCACTGTTGAGTATGATGTTAGCTTGGGCTTGTCATGTATGGCCTTTATTATGTTGAGGTATGTTCTCTCTCTACCCACTTTGTTAAATGTTGTTATCATAAATGGATGCTGAATTTTGTCAAAAGCTTTTTTCTCTATTTGTTGATCATATGATTTTTATTCTTCAATTGGTTAATGTGGTGTATCACATTGATGGCTTTGCAGATATTGAAACATCCTTGTATCCCTGAGATTAATCCCCCTTGATTTTGGTGTATGATTTTTTTAATGTATTGTTGAATTTAGTTTTATAATTTTTAAAACATTTTTATTGGAGTATATTTGATTTAAAATGTTGCATTAGTTTCAGTTGTACAGCAAAGTGAATCAGTTATACATATACATATATCAACTCTTTTTTAGATTCTTTCCTTATATAGGCCATTAGAGAGTATTGAGTAGAGTTCCCTGTGCTATACAGTAGGTCCTTGTTGGTTATCTATTTTATATATAGTGGTGTGTATATGTCAACCCCAATCTCCCAATTTATCCCTCCCCCCCTTACTCCCTGGTAACCATAAGTTTATTTTCTACATCTGTAACTCTATTCTTGTTTTGTGGATAAGTTCATTTGTACTCTTTTTTTAGATTCCACATATAAGCGATATCATATGATATTTGTCATTCTCTGTCTGACTTACTTCACTCAGTATGACAATCTCTAGATCTATCCATGTTGATGCAAATGGCATTATTTCATTCTTTTTTATGGCTGAGTAATATTCCATTGTATACATGTGCTACATCTTTATCCATTCCTCTGTCGATGGACATTTAGGTAGCTTCCATTTCCTGACTATTGTAAATAGTGCTGCAATGAACATTGTGGTGCATGTATCTTTCAAATTACGGTTTTCTCTCGATATATGCCCAGGAATGGGATTGCTGGATCATATGGTAGCTCTATTTTTAGTTTTTTTAACGAACTTCTATACTGTTCTCCATAGCGGCTATACCAATTTACATTCCCACCAACAGTGTAGGAAGGTTCCCTTTTTCTCCACACCCTCTCCAGCATTTATTGTTTGCAGATTTTTTGATGATGACCATTCTGACTGGAGTGAGGTGATACCTCATTGTAGTTTTGATTTGCATTTCTCTAATAATTAATGATGCTTTTTCATGGGCTTTTTAGCCATCTGTATGTCTTCTTTGGAGAAATGTCTATTCAGATCTTCTGCCCATTTTTTGATTAGGTGGTTTGGGTTTTTTTGCTATTGGGCTACATGAACTGTTTGTATATTTTGGAGTTTAATCTTGTCCTCCACTACTCTATAAGCTGTGGCCACATGGCACCATGATGGTCCAGCTCCCTCATGCTTCACATATTTTGAAACTCTGTCTGGTGCATATGTCACAAAGCAGAAGGTATATGGAGACCAAGAATAGAGTTGGAATAGGGATTATTTCCTTTCCCTCTCTTTCTACTTTCTCAGAGCAAAATTCCTACATGGACTTGTCTATATTCATGGTCTCTACTTCTTCATTTCACCTTGTGTCCACAACCTACTGTAGTTAATATCTTGTCCCCACTATAGTAAGTCCCCTACATATGAACATTCAAGTTGCAAACTTTCAAAGATGTGAACATGATTTTGCATGTTCAATCACATAAGTTAGTTCACATGTCTGGTGTACATTGTCACTTGCCTGCATCCTCTACAAGTGGCTGTGCTTTTGTGTACTTTACTGTACAGTGCTGTATAGAGTACACTAGTACAGTATCTTTATTTCAAGCCCAGGATGTCTGGAAGCAAGTGTAAAAGCAGTGGTGATGTAGCTGGTACTGCTAAGAAGCACCAGCTGTTGTACTGTAGTGCTGTACTTTTCAAGGTACTGTAAGATTAAAACTGTTTTCTTTATTTTTGTGTTTGTTTTTTATGTATTATTTGTGTGAAAATTATTAGAAACCTATTACAGCACCACACTATATAGCTGATTGTGTTAGGTGGGTACATAGTCTAACTTTGTTGGACTTATGAACAAATTGGACTTATGAACACACTCTAGGAATGGAACTCGTTTGTATGCAGGGAACTTACTGTACTCTTTGAACCACTCTTGTCATTGTCACCAATGGCTTTCACAATGCTAAAGCAATGGTTAATTGTGAGTCCTCATTTTACTCAACCTTTTAGTAGCATTTGACATAGTTGATCATTTCTTTCTTCTTGGAACACACTTGACTTCCAGGGCACCATACTCTTTTTTTAAACTATTTTTTTGAATGAAAGATTCTTTGAAGTCTATAGTGCTTTACAATTTTCGAAAGTTTCACACACATGTTTTCATACAATCCCATAATAACCCTTTATAAAAATTCTCCTTCTCCTATATTGCAGTGCACCATACTCTTATGGCTTTTATTTTACCTCATTTTGTGCCTTTTTACCTTGTTCAACCTCATCTTCTCAACCTCTAAGCATTCCAGTACTTCAAGGCTTATTCTTTGTGTCACTTCTCTATCTACATCTTTTCCTTCGTCATTTTATCCAGTCTCATGGTTTTAAAAGCCATCTATGTTTACACCTCAAAATTTTATATCCCTAGGCCTAACTTCTTTTCTGAACTTCAAACTTTTATATCCTATCTTTGACATGAAATATCCACTTGAATGCTTAACAGACATCTCTAACTTAAGATGTCAAAACCAGAATTCCCAACCCCCTCCCATCTTCCAATTTCCAGCTAATCACTCAAAAAGTTCTGTCAGTTCTTCCTTCTGATACCTCTTCTGCTACCACCCTAGTCCAGCTTCCCATTATCTTTCTCCTGGACCATTATATAAGCATCCTAGATTATCTCTCTCCTTTGGCTCTTACTCCCACCCTATCTTATTTTCCACGTAGCAACCAGAGTGATGTTTTAATGATTTAAATCAGATGTTGTTATTACCTTTATCAAACCCCTCAATGGCTTCCCATTTCAGAGTAAAAGCAAATGTCCTTATAATGGACTTCAAGACTTCACTTGATCTGACCCCTGCCTTATCATCTCTCTGACCTCTTCTACCCCCTCCTCTTCCCTCACTCCTCTCAAATCACTGACATTCTTGTGGTTCCATAAACACTCCATGCTTGTTCCTGATTCAGAGACTTTGCTGTTGTTGATCTCTCTTCCTGAAATTCTCTTCCTTCACTTCTATCAAAGCTCTGTCCAAATGGCAGAGCTTCCTCAGAGGTGTGTTCATTGGCCACTGTGTTTAAATAGACTTTACTGTCATTTTCTGTACCCCTATCTTGCTGTACTATTCTTTCTATAACTGAGTATTACCTAATATTATGTTAGATATTTCTTTGCTTATTTGTTCATTGTCTCCTCCGCCACTAGAATGTCATCTCTATAGAAGTAGGACTTTGCCTTGTCCACCATGGTGTCCTCAACTCCTGGAACAATATTTATTAAATATGTCCTGAGTGAATGAATGGCTTTGCAGAATATCAGTAGTGTCCCGGATAACTTTTTTCACTGGTTTCACTGCTGAGTAATTATCTCCTAAAAGAATTTAAGCAAAATTTTTTTCACACAGTAGCTCTTTCTGTGTATGACCTGTAATTTTGCATTTAAAATTTCAGAGAAACAACAATTTTATTTGAACTCTGTGCCCTATCAGTAGAGTAGGACTCAGCCCCTCACCAAGGACCTAAGAAGAGTGGGACCAGCCATAGAAAGTGAGAGTACCTGAAATGTTCCATATTGTGGAGTACAACTGGCAAAGGGGAGTCTTTACAATGGAGATTGTCTTTTTCTTAATCTATTAAGTTTTAAAGAAAAGAAATCAACTTTTAAGCTAGATAAAGAATGAACCACTTAGGGGTTAATATGAAAACAGATTCAAATACCTGTGCTCTGGATGGTATTTGTAATGCTACTGACCTCTGAATTCTAGTTTAATCCCAGATATAGATATAGATTTTTTTTCCTCTCCTGACTGCTATCCTATACTTGATGATGATGCTTAGAAAGAGCAGACGGATGTGCATACTTTGGAGGCAGCTTTATGGTGCTTGGACGAAGGATGAAGAAAAACATGAAATTGGAACAAGAAAAAAGAAGACAAAATGCACAATCACCATGCAATATGCACAAATACTCTACTTACACATTTGTGTTTAAGATTTATAAATCATAATAGTCCTCTCAGAGCCAAAAATGAAATTACTAATGTGCCGTGATTTCTGCCTTATGACATGTGTGGAGTCTATCAAAAGCTCTGGACAATATTTTTGGTGTAGCAGTATAGAATAAAACCTCAAATTTGTTGAGTAGTTGTGCATATCTCTCTCTCTCTGTCTCTCTCTCTGCCAGAATTGAACCGTCTTGCATATTGAAACAGTATTTTTAAAAACAAGACTCAGTACATTAGAAGTCAGTTGAACTGATAATTCTTCTCTTTTCTTTTTTTCTTTTCTTGGCTGCACCACACGGAATGCAGGATCGTAGTTCCCCAACCAGGGATTGAACCTGCATCCCCTACATTGGGAGCACAGTCTTAATCACTGGACTGCTAGAGAAGTCCCTGAACTGATAATTCTTAGGCCTCCTCATGCTGTATCTCTGATACAGTTGCATTGCCATTCCTGGTACCCTGCCTAAAACTGCTTGTCATGTGTAGTGTGCACTACATCATGAAAATCTGAATCACTGAACTCTTCTTTGCTTAAAGGAGCCAAGATCCTTTTAAGATACTTATTGGAACAGGAAGAAAGTAAGATGGAATATCTTGCTGCTCTCAGAAAGTGAGGATGCCCTCAGAGATGGCTGAGGGAGTTTTGGAAATGAGAAAACAGGACAACATAAGAAGAACACCTACTGGCAAAGGAGGATCATTCAAAAATAGAAAAATAAAAATAAATAGTTTTATGGTACATAAAATATATACTATTTCTAATACAGAAAATAATTACTATAATTATCATTATAGTCAATTGGCATAACTTGAGTCTGCCAAAAAGTGTCATGAGTCCATAATGATAATAAAAGGCGGAGGAAAAATAAGGAATGTTAAGTCATTGTAATAATTATGTAGGTCAATATAACACAGTATAAGTATATATTTTTCTCTTTTCTTATCTTAACTGATTTAAAAGAAACTTACACAAAACAGTAATTATGAAATTTAATTGTTAGGCCGAGAACATAGAAATATGTAATATATAGGACAAACTAGCAAAAAAAGAGAGATGAGGAAATAGAGTGATATTGGAAAAAAATTTCTTTGTTTTACTAGAACTAAGTTAGTATTAATCTGAAGTATACTGTGATAATTTATATATACTGTAATTTTCAGAGTAACCATTAAGAAAATAACTAAAAATATAGCTTACAAAAAACAAAGAAAGAATTAAAATTATACACTAGAAAGCAATGATTTAGCATAAAAGAAAGAAGGAACAGAGGGAGGACCCAAAAAAAAAAGGAGTCATATACATAGAAAAGAAATATCAAAATGGCACCTATAAATCGAACCATAGTAATTATAGCACTAAATGTGAATAGATTAAACACTTCAAAGAAAAGACAGAGATTATCAGATTGGATTTCTTTAAAGATCCAAATACATTTTATACAGTAGACACACCTTATTTATTTAATTCAAGTATAGTTGATTTACAATGTTGAGTTAATTTCTGCTGTACAGCCAAGTGAGTCAGTTATACATATATATACATTATTTTTGTATTCTTTTCCATTATGGTTTATCACAAAATATTGAATATAATTCCCTGTGCTATACAGTAGGACCTTGTTGTTTATCCATTCTATATACAATAGTTTGCATCTGCTAATCCCAAACTCCCAATCCATCTCTCCCCCACCACCTATCTCCCTTGGCAACCACAAGTCTGTTCTCTACATCTGTGATTCTGTTTCTCTTTCATGCATAAGTTCATTTGTGTCATATTTTAGATTCCACATATAAGTGATATCATATAGTATTTGTCTTTCTCTTTCTGACTTACTTCGCTTAGTAATAATCTCTAGGTCCATCTGTGTTGCTGAAAATTGCATTATTTCATTCTTTTTTATGGCTGAGTAATATTCCATTGTATATATGTACCACATCCTTATCCATTCATCTGTCAATGGACATTTAGGTTGTTTCCATGTCTTGGCTATTATGAATAGTGCTGTTATGAACATAGGGGTGCATGTATCTTTTTGAATTATATTTTGTCTGTATATATGCCCAGGAGTGGGATTGCTGGATCATATGACAACTCTATTTTTAGTTTTTTGAGGAACTTCCAAACTGCTTTCCATAGTGGCTGCACCAACTTACATTCCCACAAACAGTGTAGGAGGGTTGCCTTTTCTCCACACCCTCTCTAGCATTTGTTATTTGTAGACTTTTTAATGACAGCTATTCTGACTAGTGTAAAGTGGTACCTCATTGTAGCTTTGATTTGCGTTTCTCTGATAATTAGCAATATTGAGCATCTTTTCATATGCCTGTTGACCATCATATGTCTTCTTTGGAGAAATGTCTATTTAGGACTTTTGCCCATTTTTTGATTGGGTTGTTTGGTTTTTTGTTGAGTCATATGAGCTTTTTGTATATTTTGGAAATTACACCCTTGTTGGTCGCATCATTTGCAAATATTTTCTCCCATTCCATAGGTTGTCTTTTCATTTTTTATGGTTTCCTTCGCTGTACAAAAGCTTGTATGTTTGATTAGGTCCCATTTGTTTATTTTTCCTTTTATTTCTGTTGTCTTGGGAGACTGACCTAGGAAAGCATTGGTACGATTTATGTCAGAGAATGTTTGCCTGTGTTCTCTTCCAGGAGTTTTATGGTGTCATGTCTTATACTTAAGTCTTTAAGCCATTTTGAGTTTATTTTCATGTACAATGTGAGGGTTTGTTCTAACTTCATTGATTTACATGCAGCTGTCCTTTTTTCCCAACACCACTTGCTGAAGAGACTGTCTTTTTTTTGTTGTATATTCTTGCCTCCTTTGTCAAAGATTAATTGACCGTAGGTGTTTGGGTTTATTTCAGGGCTCTCTATTCTGTTCCATTGATCAGTATGTCTGTTTTTGTGCCAATACTACACTGTTTTGATTACTGTAACTTTGTAGTATTGTCTGAAGTCTGGGAGGGTTATGCCTCCTGCTTTGTTCCTTTTCCTCAGGATTGTTTTGGAAATTATGGGTCTTTTATGGTTCCCTATAAGTTTTAGTATTATTTGTTCTAGTTCTGTGAAAAATGTCATGGGCATTTTGACAGGAATCTCAATAAATCTGTAGATTGCTCAGGGTAGTATGGTCATTTTAATAATATTAATTCTTCCAATCCAAGAGCATGGAATATCTTTCCACTTCTTTGTATTATTTTCAATTTTCTTTATTAATGTTTTTTTAAATTTTATTTATTTATTTTTGGCTGCATTGGGTTTTTGTTGCTGCATGCAGTCTTTCTCTAGTTGCGGTGAGTGGAGGTTACTCTTCGTTGCAGTGCACGTGCTTCTCATTACAGTGGCTTCTCTTGTTGCAGAGCACAGGCTCTAGGTGCACGGGCTTCAGTAGTTATGGCATGTGGGCTCAGTAGTTGTGGCTTGTGGGCTTTAGAGCACAGGCTCAGTAGTTGTGGCACACGGGCTTAGTTGCTCCGCAGCATGTGGGATCTTCCCTGACCAGGGATTGAACCCATGTCCCCTGCATTGCCAGGCGGATTCTCAATGACTGCATCACCAGGGAAGTCCTTTATTAATATTTAATTGTTCTCAGCATATGTCTTTCATCTCCTTGGTCAGGTTTATTCCTAAGTATTTTATTTTTTGATGTGATTTTAAAAGGGACTGTTTTTTTACGTTCCCTTTCTGATATTTCAGTGTTAGTGTAAAGAAATGCACCTGGGTGAGAGGAATTGGGAGATTGGGATTGACACATATACACTATTGATACTATGTATAAAATAGACAACTGATGGGAACATACTGTATAGCACAGGGAACTCTACTTAATACACTGTAGTGTCCTAAATGGAGGGGATATATGTATATGTATGGCTGATTCATTCTGCTATGCAGTAGAAGCTAACACAACATTGTAAACAACTATACTCCAATAAAATTAATGTAAAAAAATTAAGAAATGTGACTGATTTCTGTATGTTAATCTTGTATCCTGCTACCTTGCTGAATTAGTTTATAAGTTACAACTTCAATGTTAATCTACAATTACCTAAAAATAAAAATGGAAAAGTATTTTACAGATTAAAAAAGGATGAAAAATATATATCATTCAAATAGTAACCATAAGAGTGTTGAAATGCCTGTACTTTAGGACCACAGAATGTTGCCAGAGATAAAGAGGGACATGTTATAATGACTAAAGAGTCAATTCATCAGGAGGACATAAAAATTTAAAATACATACACCTAACGATGTAAAATACATGAAGCAAAAACTGACAGAGTTGAAGGAAAAAGACAACTAAACAATAATATTTGGAAACTTCAAAAACTCACTCTCAATGCAGCTAGACATAAAATCAACAAGGATATAAAAGACTTGAATAACACTACCAACCAATTAGACCTAACTGATATCTGTAGGATGCTCCAGCCAACAACTGCAGAATGCACATCCTTTTCCATCAACCATTGAACATTCTCGAGGATAGAACACTTTCTAGGCCATAAAACAAGTCTGAATAAATATTTTTATAATTTAAATATTTTTATATTTTATAATTTAAAATACTTAAATTATACAAAGCATGTTCTCTGGCCATAACAAAATTAAATTAGAAATCAAAAACAACAACAAAAAGAAATTTGGGATATAAAAAATCAAAAATTAAATAACACATTTCTAAGTTATAGATGGGTAAAGAATAAATCACAAAGGAAATTAGTAAAATATTTTGAACTGAACGAAAATGAAAAACACACAAAATTTATGGGATATAGCTAAAGTAGTGCTTAGAGGGAAACATATAGGTGTAAAGGTTTCTACTAGAAAAGAAAGCCTTCAAACCAAGAACCTAAACTTATATCTTAAGAAGCTAGGAAAAAACATGCTAAGTGAAATATGCCAGTCACAAAAGACCAATTCTGTATGATTCCATTTATACCAGTATCGAGAAGAGTGAAATTCCTGGAAACAGAAAGTAGAACAGTGATTTTAGGTTATTTGTATTTTACCAGAATTTTAAAAAATACATAAAATAAAATAATTATTTTTAAAAAAGAAACTAGAAAAAGATAAGCAAACTAAACCCAAACCAACCAGAAGGAAGAAAATAATAAAGATTGGAACAAAAATAAATGAAATAGAGAAAGTCAATGAAACCAAGAGATGATTCTTTGAAAAGATCAATAAAACTGACTATACCATCCAAAAAAAAAACAAAAGAGAAGAAACAAGTTAACAAATCAGGAGTTAAGGAGAGAGCATTACTACAGACCCTACAAAAATCAAAAGGATTATAAAGGAATACTATGAACAACTTTATGCCAATAAAGTAGACAACTTAGGTGAAATGAACAAACTCTAAGAAAGACACAAATTACTGAAACAAACTCATAAAGAAGTAGAAAATTTGAATAGACCTACAACAAGTGAAGAAATTGAATGGATATTTTGCAATCTTCCCACAATGACAAGCACAAACCCACAGAGCTTCACTGATTAATTCTAGAAAATATTTTTTAAAGAAATAACATCAATTTTTTATAAAATATTTCTGAAAATAGGGAATAAGAAAACACCTTCCAACTCTTTCTATGAGACAAGTATTACCTTGACACCTTGATACAGAAGCATCACAAGAAAAGTACAGAGCTATATTCCTCATGAATATATATAGATGTAAAAATTCTCAGTAGAATATTAGGAAACCAAATCTAGAAATATATAAAAAGAATTATATACCATGACCAGATGAGATTTATCTCAGGAATGCAAGGTGGGTTTAAAACATGAAAATCAGCTAATGTAATTCCTAATGTATTAATAGGATAAATGGGAAAATTGCACGATCATCTCAATAGATGTAGAAAAAGCATTTGACAAAATCCCTCATCACCTACTGACATACAGCCCTACCCACAATTCAACTTCCCTCTCACACGAAGGCTATTACCTTTCATCTCACCTGCCTTCACAGCCTCACCCTGACTCATCTCCTCTGCACCCTTACTTATGTATCTCACCACCCCGACCCACCATCCTTCTCTCTCTCACCAGCCTTCCCTGGCCACTCATTTCCTTAACTGTTATGTTGTTCACAGCCCACTCCCACCTCCAGCAATAATACTGTCCTCTTCCTGACTAATATCATCCATGATACACTTAGGTAGTGGCAATTTGATGTCCTGCTTCTTGAAGCCCTGTAGCAGTCTTAAACAACAGAAATTTATTTCTCATAGTTGTAGAGGCTGGGAAGTCCAAGATCAAGGTGCCAGCATGGTTACATTCTGATGAGGTCCCTTTTGCTGGTTCACAGCAAGCACCTTCTCACTGTGTCCTCATTTTCATCTGAAACTTCATCAGAATGGTTTTTATCATCCATATTTCTACCAACATTCTCTTCATGACCACTTAGGTATTCTCTAAGAAGACTGGGTATCTCTATACAGCCCTCATCTTTTCCTTCTGGGCAATTCAGTAGAATTTCCTTTGAACGTCTGTTCACAGCAATGCAGGCTTTTTCTGGCATGCACATCCAAACTCTACTCATCTCCCAGTTCCAAAGCTGCTTCCACATTTTTAGATATTTGTAACAACAGCACCCCTATTTCTCAATTTTCTGTCTTAGTCCATTTGGGCTGCTATGATAAAATACCACAGACTGGGTGGCTTATAAACAGCAGATATTTATTTCTCACAGTTCTGGAGGCTGGAGGTCCAAGGTCAGGGTGCCAGCATGGTCAGATTTTGGTGAAAGCCCTCTTCCAGGTTGCAGACTGCTGACTTCTTACTGTAACCTCACATGGCTGAAGGGGTTAGGGAGCTTTGCGGGGTCTCTTTTATAAGGGCACTAATTCCATTCATGAAGGCTCCACCCTCATAACCTAATCACCTCCCAAATACCATCAAATACCATCACCTTTGGGGGTTAGGATTTTAACATGTAAATTTGGGGAAGACACAAACAATCAGACTACAGCAATAACCTTAAATAAAATATAGTGTTTGTCTCAATTATATAGAGTCATCTATAAATAATACTCAGAGGAAATATGCTAAAAGTTAATTTGTTATCTCTGGCTGGTGGGATTGTGAGTGATTTTCCCCCTGCTTTATACTTTTCTGTACTTTTAACTTTTCTACAGCAGGCAACTTGTATATTGGGGTGGGGAGGAGGTCAACAAAATAACTTGGAAAAGGGTAAAAGAAGTCAGAGGAGTGATGGGGGTTTGTAAAAGCAGAGCTCATTGAAGACAGATTCCAACAAACTGCCTGGTGGAAAGGGTGGGGACAATGGGAGAAGATCCCAAGGTGAGCTGGGGAAAGTCTTCACTCCTTGTCCTATTCGCTCTGCTGGGACCAGGTAGAGCAAAGACACATGAGGATCATACATGAGACCATGGCCCAGCTACAAGACCTAGAGAATCAGCACCTGGCCAGGAAGTCAGAGGTGAATGACAAGAACCACGAAATGGAGGAGATTCATAAGAAACTGGAGGGTGCCAACAAGTGAGTGGGTTCAGGCCTGGGCTTGGAAGTACGTAGTATGGGCAGCTTGCTGGATTTGGGTCTCACCTATCTCTCTGGATCGTTTTAGAGAAATGACCCATTTACAGAAGGAGGTAACAGCCATTGAGACCAAGCTTGAACAGAAACGCAGTGACTGCCACAACCTGCTACAGACCTGCAAGATGCAGGACATCAAGTTGCCATTGTCTAAGGGCACCATGGACGATATTAGTCAGGAAGAGGTGAGTATTGAGGCTGGTGGTGGGTGTGAGCTGTGAACAACATAACCAGGAATGGGGGATGAAAGTGGCTAGGGAGGGCAGGAGAGAGACAGACAGAGAGAGAGAGAGAGAGAGAGAGAGAGAGAGAGAGAGAGAGAAAAGGATGGTGGGTGCAGGTGGTGAGAGACAAAAGGAGGGATGCAGGGGAGATGAGGCAGTGTGAGGCTGTGAAGGCAAGTGAGGTGAAAGGCAATAACCTTGGTGTGAGAGGGCAGTTGTTGGGGGTAGAGCTGTAGAGGATTTTTCCCCCAAGAGGACATCTGGCAATGTCTGAAGTCCCCATTTCTTTGTCACAACTGGGGTGGGGGTCACTACCAGCATCAAGTGGTAGATATGAGGAATGCTGCTAAACCTCCTATAGTGCACAAGATGGTAAAAATGGCCTCAAAAGTCGATAGTGCCAAGATTTGGAAACTGTTTTAGAGATACCTAGTGAAGTATTTGTGGTTGAAATGATATATCTAGGCTTTGCTTTAAAACAATTTGAGTATAGGAAGAGGTAATGGCAGAATGTTAGCTATGAGTTGATAAATATTTTTTCTAGCTTCATTAAGATATAATTGACATATAACATTGTGTAAGTTTAAGGTGTACAATGTGATGTACAATGTGATTTCACATGTATATATTGTGAAATGTTTACCAAAATAAGGAGAGGTAACACATCCTTTACCTCATAAAATTGCCATTTTACTGTTGTTATGGTGAGAACATAAAAGCTCTACCCTCATAACAACTTTCAAGTATACAGTACAGTATTGCTAACTATAGTTACATTAAGTCCCCAAAACTTATTCATCTTATAACGGAAAGTTTGTACCCATTGACCAAAATCTCCCCATTTCCCTCAACCTTCAGCCCCTGGAAACCTCCCTGCTACTCTTTGTTTCTATAAATTCGATGTTTTTAGATTCCACATATAAATGAGATCATACAGTTTCTGTGTTTCTCTGACTTATTTCACTTAGTGTAATGCCCTCAAAGTCCATCCACATTGTCGCAAATGGGAGAATTGGCTTCTTTTTAAGACTAAATATTATTCCATTATATATATACCACGTTTTCTTTATCTATTCATCCAATGATAGACAAGTTGTTTCCATGTCTTAGCTATTGTGAATAATGCTTCAATAAACATGGGAGCACAGATATCTTTTCAAGATTGTGATTTCATTTCCTTTGGATATATACCCAGAAGGGGAATTGCTGGATCATATGGTAGTCCTAATTTTAATTTTTTTGGGAAACTCTATATCGTTTCCGATAGTCGTTGTACCCGTTTACATTCCCACCAACAATGCCCAAGGGTTCCTTTTTCTCAACATCCTCCACAACACGTTTCTCTTGTCTTTTTGATAATTGCCAATTTAAAAGCAGTGAGATGATATCTAATTATGGTTTTGATTTGCATTTCCTTGATGATTAGTGATGTTGAGCATCTTTTTATGTACCTATTAGTCATTTGTATGTATTCTTTGAAAAAACTGTCTATTAAGTTTCCCCTGCCCATTAAAAAAATCCAATTATTTGGGGTTTTTTGGTTATTAAGTTGTATGCATTTTTTATATATTTTGGATATTAAACCTTTATCAGATAGATGGTTTGCAAATATTTTCTCACATTCCATAGATTACCTTTTCATTTTGCTGATTGTTTTTTTTTTGCTGTGCAGAGCCTTTTACATTGATGTAGTCCCACTTGTTTATTTTTGCTTTTGCTGCCTTTTCTGTTGTGTCATATCCAAAAAATCATTGCCAAGGTCAATGTTAAGGACCTCTTTCCTCATGTTTTCCTCTAGGAGTTTTACAGTTTCAGTTCTGATGTTTAAGTCTTTAATCCATTTAAAGTTTATTTTTGAGTAGAGTTAGATAAGGGTCCAATCTCACTCCTTTGCATGTGAATATCTGGTTTTCCCAGCACTATTTACTAAAAAGAATAACAAATGTTGGAAAGGGTGTGGAGAAAAGGCAACCCTCTTACACTATTGGTGGGAATGTAAATTGGTGCAGCGACTATGGAAAACAGTATGGAGGTTCCTCAAAAAACTAAAATTGACTTCCGATATGATCCAACAATCCCACTCATAGGCATATACCCAGACAAAACTATAATTTGAAAAGATACATGTACTATGTTCATAGCAGTACTATTTACAATAGCCAAGACATGGAAACAACCTAAGTGTCCATCAACAGATGAATGGATAAAGATGTATTTTATATATATATATATATATATATATATATATATATATATAATATTCCATTATATATATTATGTATTTAATTTAATATACATAATAATAATAATAATAAATAATATTATTAATATAAAATAATAATATAAATATTATAATATAACATATAATAAATCATATATAACATAATGTATAATATATTAATATTGCTCTATATTAATATATATGAGTTATATAACATATATGTAGTATAATATATTATATATAATATATATTATAATGCCTAATTATTATAATATATAAATTATAAAATAATATATAATATATAAATTATAATATAATATATATAATATTTTATTATAATTTATATATAATATAATATATATTATATTACCATATAATATCTAATTTATTTATTATATATTATATAATATAAGATTTATTGTATATTAGTATATATTATAATATTTTATTTTATTTATTTATCTATTTCTTTATTTTATTTTATATATTAAAATATAATTTATAATATATTATACTATCATATAATATAATAAATAATAAATCATATATAAATAGAATATTATTAATATATATTATATATTATAATATATAAATTATATTAATATATTAAAATAATATATAATATATATATGGATATATGTATATATATACCTGAGTCATTTTGCTGTGCAGAAGAAATTAACAGAACATTGTAAATCAACTATACTTCAATAAAATTAAAAAGAGAGAGAGAGAGAGACTATCATTTCACCATTCAGTTTTCTTGGCTCTCTTGTCAAATATTAGTTGACCATATATTGCTGAATTTATTTCTGTGCTCTGAATTCTGTTCCATTGGTTTAGGTGTCTGTCTTTATGCCAGTACCATACTCTTTTGATTACTATAGCTTTGTAATAAAGTTTGAAATCAGGGGTTGTGATGCATCCAGCTTTGCTCTTCTTTCTCAGAACTGCTTTCAGCTAGTTGGGGTCTTTTGTGGTTCCATATGAATTTGAGGACTGTTTTTTCTATTTTTCGAAAATAGCCCTTGGAATTTTAAAAAATATTTATTTATTTATTTTTTATTTTTGGCTGCATCAGGTCTTAGTTGAGGGATCTTTGCTGCAGCATGCGGGCTTCTCTCTAGTTGTGGTGTGCGGGTTTTCTCTCTCTAGTTGTGGTGTGTGGGCTACAGAGCAAGTGGGCTCTGTAGTTCGCAGCAAGCAGGCTCTCCAGTTGAGACTTGCAGGCTCAGTAGTTGTGGCACACAGTCTTAGTTACCCCATGGCATGTGGGATCTTAGTTCCCCAACCAGGTGTCAAACCTGCATCCCCTGCATTGGAAGGCGGATTCTTTACCACTGGACCACCGGGGAAGTCCAAGCCCTTGGAATGTTGATCAGGATTTCTCTCAATCTATAGATGGCTTTGGGTAGTATGGATATTTTAACAATATTAATTCTTCCAATCTACGAACACAGGTTCTCTCTCCATTTATTTGTGTCCTCTTCAATTTCTTTTATCAGGGTCTTGTAGTTTTCAGTATACAGATCTATCATCTCCCTTGTTAAATTTATTATTAATTATTCATTCTTTTTGATATTATTGTACATGTGATTTTTATCTTTCTTTTTCAGATAGTTCATTGTTATTATATGGAAATGTGACTGCTTTTTGTAAGTTGGTTTTGTATCCTGCAACTTCACTGAATTCATTTATTAATTCTAACAGTTTTTTTAATGAAGTCTTTAGAGTTGTTCTCTATATAAGATCATTTCATCTACAAACAGAGATATTTTACTTTTCTGATTTGGATATATTTATTTATTTTTCTTGTCTAATTGCTCTGGCTAGGACTTCCAGCACTATGTTGAATATCAGTTATGAGAGTTGACATTCTTATCTTGTTCCTGATCATAGCAGCCAACCTTTCAACCTTTCACCATTGACTATGATGTTAGCAGTGAGTTTTTTTGGTTTTTTTTTTTTTGCGGTACGCGGGCCTCTCACTGTTGTGGTCTCTCCCCTTGCAGAGCACAGGCTCCGGACGCGCAGGCTCAGCCGCCATGGCTCACGGGCCTAGCCGCTCCGCGGCATGTGGGATCTTCCCGGACCGGGGCACGAACCCGTGTCCCCTGCATTGGCAGGCGGACTCTCAACCACTGCGCCACCAGGGAAGCCCTAGCTGTGAGTTTTTCATATATGGCCTTTGTTATATTGAGGTACATTCCTTTCATACTCAATTTATTGAGAATTTTTGTAATGAAAGGGTGTTGAAATTTGTTAAGTATTTTTTCTATGTGTTTTGTGATGATCATATAATTTTTATTTTTCATTATATTAATGTAGTGTATCACATTTATTGATTTGCACCATTCTTTCATGCCAGGGATAGTCTCACTTAATCATGTTGTATAATACTTTTAATATGCTGTTGAATTTGGTTTGTTAATATTTTGTTGAGGATTTTTGTATCTATATTTATCAGGGATATTGACCTGTACTTTTCTTTTCTTGTAGTATCCTTATCTGGCTTTGGTGTCAGGGTAATGCTGGCCTTGTAAAATGAGATTCCCTCCTCTTCAAATTTTTGGAAGTGTTTGAGAAGGATTGGGGTTGATTCTTCTCTAAATCTTGGTAGAATTCACCAGTTAAACTATCTAGTTTTGGACTGATTCAATTTTGTTACTCATTATTTGTCTGTTCAAAATTTCTATTTCTTCATGTTTCAGTCTCTGTTGATTATATGTTTCCAGGAATTTGTCCATTTATTCTAGGTTGTCTAATTCGTTGGTGTAAAATTGTTCATAGTAGTCTCTTCTGATCTTTTGTATTTCTGTGGTGTCAGTTTAAATACCTTCTCTTTCATTTCTTGTTTTATTTATTTGAGTCTTCTCTCCTATTTACTTATTTCATCTAGCTGAAAGTTTGTCATTTTTTTTCAAAAAACAAGCTCTTAGTTTTGCTGATCTTTGCTATACTTTTTCTAGTCTCCATTTCATTTATTTCACTGTGATTTTGTTATTTCCTCCCTTCAGCCAACTTTGGGCTTAGTTTGTTCTTTTGCTACACTTTTGAGCTGTAACTTTAGATGTTTATTTGTGACATTTCTTTTTTCTTAATGTAGACATTTATCACTATAAAATTTCCCCTTAGAACAGCCTTTTCTGCATCCCATAAAGTTTGGTAAGTTGTGTTTCCATTTTCATTTGTCTCAAGATATTGTTTGATTTCCTTTTTGATTTCTGCTTTAACCCATTGGGTGTTCAGTAATGTGTTGTTTGATTTCCACACATTTGTGAAAATTCCAATTTTCCTCCTGCTATTGCTTTCTACTTTCATATCATTGTGGTCAGAAAAGTATGTCAATCCTCTTACATTTAATAAGGTTTGTTTTGGGACCTAATATATGATCTATCCTGGAGAATGTTCCATGTGCATTTAAGAAGAACATGTGTTCTTCTGCTGTTGGGTGGAATGCTCTGTATATGTCCGTTAGGTTCATTTGGTCTAAGATATAGTTCAAGCCAAGGTTTCCTCATTGGTTTTCTCTCTGGATGATCTACCCATTGTTGAATGTGGGATATTGAAGTCCCCTAATATTATTGTATTGTTGTCTATTTCTCCCTTCAGACATGTTAATATTTGCTTAATATATTTAAGTATTCTGATATTGGGTGAAGATATATTTACAATTGTTATATCCTTTTGATGAACTGACCAATTTATAATTATACAATGACTTTCTGTGTCTACATTTTTTTTACTTAAAGTCTATTTGTCTTGTATAACTATTCCCTCTCTCTTTTGGTTTCTAGATACATGAAATGCCTTTTTCTTTTTTAAAAAAATTTATTTATTTTTTTAACATCTTTATTGGAGTATAATTGCTTCACAATGGTGTGTTAGTTTCTGCTTTATAACAAAGTGAATCAGCTATACATATACATACATCCCCCTATCTCAACCTTCTTGCATCTCCCTCCCACCCTCCCTATCCCACTCCTCTAGGTGGTCACAAAGCACCGAGCTGATCTCCCTGTGCCATGCAGCTGCTTCCCACCAGCTATCTATTTTACATTTGGTAGTATATATAAGTCCATGCCACTCTCTCACTTTGTCCCAGCTTACCCTTCCCCCTTCCGCTGTCCTCAAATCCATTCTCTATGCCTGTGTCTTTGTTCCTGTCCTGCCCCTAGATTCTTCAGAACCTTCTTTTTTTTTTCTTAGATTCCATATATATCTGTTAGCATAAGGTATTTGTTTTTCTCCTTCTGACTTACTTCACTCTGTATGACAGACTCTAGGTCCATCCACTTCACTACAAATAACTCAATTTCGTTTCTTTTTATGGCTGAGGAATATTCCATTGTTTATATGTACCACATCTTCTTTACCCATTCATCTGTCAATGGACACTTAGGTTGCTTCCATGACCTGACTATTGTAAATAGAGCTGCAGTGAACATTGTGGTACATGCCTATTTTTGAATTATGGTTTTCTCAGGGTGTATGTCCAGTAGTGGGATTGCTAGGTCATATGATAGTTCTATTTTTAGTTTTTAAGGAACCACCCTACTGTTCTCCATAGTTGCTGTATCAACTTACATTCTCACCAACAGCGCAAGAGGGTTCCCTTTTCTCCACACCCTATCCAGCATTTATTGTTTGTATATTTTTTGATGATGGCCATTTGACTGGTGTGAGGTGATACTTCATTGTAGTTTTGATTAGCATTTCTCTAATGATTAGTGATGTTGAGCATCCTTTCATGTGTTTGTTGGCAATCTGTATATCTTCTTTGGAGAAATATCTATTTAAATCTTCTACCCATTTTTGGATTGGGTTGCTTGACTTTTGATACTGAGCTGCATGTGCTGCTTGTATATTTTGGAGATTAATCCTGTCTCAGTTGCTCCGTTTGCAAATATTTTCTCCCATTCTGAGGGCTGTGTTTTGGTCTTGTTTATGGTTTTCTTTGCTATGCAAGAGCTTTGAAATTTCATTAGGTCCCATTTGTTTATTATTGTTTTTATTTCCATTTCTCTAGGAGGTGGGTCCAAAAGGATCTTGCTGTGATTTATGTCATAGAGTGTTCTGCCAAGGTTTTCCTCTAAGAGTTTGATAGTTTATGGCCTTACATTTAGGTCTTTAATCCATTGTGAGCTTATCTTTGTATATGGTGTTAAGGAGTGTTCTAATTTCATTCTTTTACATGTAGCTGTCCAGTTTTCCCAGCTTATTGAAGATTCTTTTCTCCATTGTATAATCTTGCCTCCTTTATCAAAGATAAGGTGACCATATGTGCATAGGTTTATCTCTGGTCTTTCTATCCTCTTCCATTGATCTATATTTCTGTTCTTGTGCCAGTACCGTACTGTCTTGATTACTGTAGCTGTGTAGCAGAGTCTGAAGTCAGGGAGCCTGATTCCTCCAGCTCCATTTTTTTCCCTCAAAATTGCTTTGGCTATTCAGGGTCTTTTGTGTTTCCATACAAATTGTGAAATGTTTTGTTCTCGTTCTGTGAAAAATGCCATTGGTAGTTTGATAGGGATTGCACTGAATCTGTAGATTGCTTTGGGTAGTAGAGTCATTTTCACAATGTTGATTCTTCCAATCCAAGAACATGGTATATCTCTCCATCTGTTTGTATCATCTTTAATTTCTATCATCAGTGTCTTATACTTTTCTGCATACAGGTGTTTTGTCTTCTTAGGTAAGTTTATTCCTTGCTATTTTATTCTTTTGGTTGCAATCGTAAATGGGAGTGTTTCTTGAATTTCTCCTTCAGATTTTTCATCATTAGTGTATAAGAAGTCAAGAGATTTCTGTGCATCATTTTGCATCCTGCTACTTTACCAAATTCATTGATTAGCTCTAGTAGTTTCTTGGTAGCATCTTTAGGATTCTCTATGTAGAGTATAATGTCATCTGCAAACAGTGACAGATTTACTTCTTCTTTCCTGATTTTTATTCCTTTTATTTCTTTTTCTTCTCTGATTGCTGTGGCTAAAACTTCCAAAACTATGTTGAATAATTATGGTGAGAGTGGGCAACATTGTCTTGTTCCTGTTCTTAGAGGAAATGGTTTTAGTTTTTCACCATTGAGAACGATTTTGGCTGTGGGTTTTTCATATATGGTCTTTATTATGTTGAGGTAGGTTCTCTCTTTGTCTACATCATGGAGAGTTTTTATCATAAATAGGTATTGAATTTTGTCAAAAGCTTTTTCTGCATCTATTGAGATAATCATATAGGTTTTATCCTTCAGTTTGTTAATATGATGTATCACATTGATTGACTTGCATACATTGAAGAATCCTTACATTCGTGGGATAAACCCCACTTGATCAGGGTATGATCAGGGTATGATCCTTTTAATATGCCGTTGGATTCTGTTTTTTAGTATTTTGTGAGGATTTTTGCATCTATGTTCATCAGTGATGTTGACCTGTAGTTTTCTTTTTTTGTGACATCTTTGTCTCGTTTTGGTGTCAGGGTGATGGTAGCCTTGTAGAATGAGTTTGAAAATGTGATGACCCAAAGCCAATAGGATGCAGCAAGAGCAGTTCTAAAAGGGAAGATTATAGCAATACAATCCTACCTCAAGAAACAAGAAAAATCTCAAATAAACAAGCTAACCGTACACCTAAAGCAATTAGAGAAAGAACAAAAAAACCCCAAAGTTAGCAGAAGGAAAGAAATCATAAAGATCAGATAAGAAATAAATGAAAAAGAAATTAAGGAAACAATAGCAAAGTTCAATAAAACTAAAAGCTAGTTCTTTGAGAAGATAAACAAAATTGATAAACCATTAGCCAGGCTCATCAAGAAAAAAAGGGAGAAGACTCAAATCAACAGAATTAGTATTGAAAAAGGAGAAGTAACAACTGACACTGCAGAAATACAAAGGACCATGAGAGATTACTACAAGCACCTATATGCCAATACAGTGGACAACCTGGAAGAAATGGACAATTTCTTAGAAAAGCACAACCTTCCAAGACTGAACCAGGAAGAAATAGAAAATATAAACAGATCAATCACAAGCACTGAAATTGAAACTGTGATTAAAATCTTCCAACAAACAAAAGCCCAGGACCAGATGGCTTCACAGGCAAATTCTATCAAACATTTAGAGAAGAGCTAATAGCTATCCTTCTCAAACTCTTCCAAAATATTGCCATTGTTTCTTAATCAAGCTTTCTGCCTCTTTCTCCTTGTCTTCTCCTTCTGGGACTACAATAATTCATAGATTGTTCCTTTTAATGATATTCCATAATTCCCATAAGCTTTCTTCACTTATTCTTTTTTCTTTTTACTCTTCTGAATGGATGATTTAGGATAATTTGTTTTCCAGGTCTTCCAAATTCTTTCTTCTGTTTGGTCAAGTCTACTCTTGGAGCTCTTTTTCCTTCAGTGAAGTCATTGTATTCCTCAATTCTAGGATTTCTGTTTGTTTGCTTGTTTTCTAATAGTTTGTTTGTTTTTGTTGTCTAACTTATTTTGTCCTTCATTGTTTTCCTAATTTCATTTAGATATCTATCTTTGTGTTCTTTTTGTTCACTGAATTTCTTTAATAGGATTTCTTTCCCCAAATCTATCTTTAAATTTTTTTAAACTTTGAGATATAATATAGCTAACATAAAAGTTGTCATTTAATCCATTTGTAAGTGTTAATAAAATTATTTTAAATTATTTGTCAGGCAGTTGGTAGACCTCCATTTCTTTAGGTTCAGTCAATACGTTTTATTAGTTTCCTCAGTGGTGTTATGTTTCCTTGATTATTCATGATCCTTGTGCATTGCATTGGTGTATGTACATTTCAGGAAGTAGGCACTTTTTCCAATGTTTACAGACTGGCTTTAGCAGACACAACCCTTCACCAATCAGACTGTCTAAAGATTCTGTGTGGGCTTTCTAGTGGTATCCATGGGAAGGTTTGCTGCTGGGGTCCTTGGATGGGAAGTCTAGTGCCTGGGTCAGCAGGTGGACAAGCATGGTGCTTGTGTACATGGGAACCAGCTTGGTGCTTCAGTCTATGGAGGTGGGCCTGGAACCTGGGTTCACTGTGGTGGGCCTGGTGCTTTAGACTGTAGTGATGGGCCTGGGATTGGGGTCTTCATGGGCAGACCTGGATCCTGGGTCCACAGGGACAAGTCGGGCACTGGGACTCCGGGGGTGGCCTGGTGTCTGGGCCCATGGAGGCCAGTCTGATACTGGGATGAGTCAGGAGCCTGGTTTCATGAGAGCTGGCCGGGGGACTGGGATGATGAGGGCCAGCCTTGTGCTAGTGTGAACCTGGAGGCTGGGGCTGTGAGAGTATATCTGTAACCTGGGGCCTCAGGATCCAACCTGGAGGTTTGTTCTGCTAGTGCCAGTCTGGTGCTTGGGCAGAAAAGGAGCCTGGATCTGTGGGAACCAGTCTGGTGTCTAGGTCCATGGAGGCCAGCCTAGCACTGGGGTGGGCTAGGGGTCTGGATCTGTGGTAGTCTGCCTGGTGCTGGACCCAGTAGGGAACCTAGGTTTACAGGTGCCCATTTAGAGCCTGATTTCATGAGGGTTGATTGGGAGCCTGGGGCCATAGAAGCCAACAGGTTTGCATGAACCAGCTGGTGCTGGGATGTGTCAGGAGCTTGGTACCATGGGAGTCAGCCAGCATTGTGGTGGGCCAGGAACCTAGGTTTTCAGAAGTCTGCCAGGAGCTGAGACCCTCAGGAGCTGCCCAGGCCACAAGAGCAGGCTGGAGCTTGGGTGGGCTGAAAGCCTGGGTTTGTGGGAGCCTGCCAGGAGCACCTGGTTCTGTGGGTGCTGCCTGGGGCCAATGAAATCAGCTAGTACCCAGGTGGGCCAGAATCTCAGGTTCATGGGGGCCCACTGGAAGCCTGGAGTTGAGGAAGCCACGTGGGACTGTGGGAACTGCCTCGGGCAGCTGGCACCAGTAAGTGTTGGGGTGAGCAGGGACCTGGGTTTGTAGGAGCCCACCTGGAGCTTAGTGCCATGGAAGCCACCTGGGTCCACTGGAGCCAGCAGGTGCCAGGGTGACTTAGGGGCATAGGTTCATGGGAGCTTGCAGAGAGCCACTTAGAGTTGTTGGAGTCACCCTGGTGCTGTTTCAGGCTGGCTCTGTGGTCCATGGTGAAGTCAGGTGCTCACTTCACTCTCCTCCCACAACAGGGAAGGTGTCTCTGCTATGGGCTGCCCACACGTGGGGGGGGCGTGATGGGGGTAATGTAAATCTATCTTTCCTACACCCTTCAATGAATCTTTTATTATTTCTGAGCTTCACCAAGGTGTCATAATTCTTCACTTGAAATCCTTAGCTCTTGTGAAGATATTTTCATGTGTGGATATTTGTTCAAATTGATGTTTCTGTGTTGGGATGAACACTAGAAATTCCTATGCTGCCATTTTGCTGACGTCACTCCCCTCCACCTATGGTTCTGACTGGAAAACACAGGGAGTGTTAGGGCTTCAGCCCTGTTAAGTGTTCTGTGGTCCCTCCCACGAGTGGCAAATTACATCAAGGAGCAGTTGACTTGAAAGTTCCAGGCCATCGTCATTTCTCTCAAGGAGGAGTTCTACACCAAAACTCCTCATTGGAGTCCACCCCAAGGTAGGGTCGGCCTGGCTCAGGAGCCAGCCCCACTCCCCGCCTGACTCCCCAGGACAGGAAAGGGAGGCTGCAGTGGAGGGGCATGAGAGTGGGGGAGCATAGGGACTCAGGTCCTGAATGACTTATTCCTAGAATGCAAGGATGGTTCAACACATGAAAATCAATTAAGGTACCTCACCACATTAACAGAGTGAAGGGAAAGAACCATATGATAATTAAAATTGATGAAGTAAAAGCATTTGACAAAATTCAACACTATTTGTGATAACAACACTCAAGAAACTAAGACTAGAAGAAAACCTCCTGAAAATAATAAAGGTCCGATATGAAAAAGATACAGCTAACATCATACTCAATGGAGAAGGACTGAAAGTTGTCCCCCTAAAATCAGGAATAAAACAAGGATGCCTGCTTTCACCACTTGTATTCTACCTAAAAGTTGAATATTCAACATGGAGGTTTTTCTAGAGCAAAGAAAAGGAAGAATTAAAATTATCTCTGTTTACAGATGACCAGATGCTATATGTACAAATATGTGTATTTCACACACACATGCACACACTGCTAGAGCTAATAAACACAGTCAGCAAAATTTCAGGATACAGTATCAATATGCAAAAATTAGCTTTATTGCTATACATTTAAAATGAACAACCGGAAAGGAAAGGAAATTTTTAAAATGAGTCCACTTAAAATAGCATCAAACAAATAGAGTCAAAAAAGAGTGGATATGTGTATATGTATAACTGATTCACTTTACTGTACAGCAGAAACTAACAAACACAACATTGTAAATCAACTATACTCCAATAAAAATTAGTTTAAAAAATAAATAAAATAGCATCAAACAGAACAAAATACTTAGGAATAAACTTAACCAAGGAGGAAAACCACTTGTATACTGAAAACTAAAAAATATGGCTGAAAGAAATTAAAGAAAATAAAAATAAATGGGAATATGTCCTTGCCCATGGATTGGAAGACTAAATATTGTTATCATAACAATACTACCTCACAGCAATCTACAGAATCAATGCAATTCCTAACAAAATCTAGTGACATTTTCACAGAAAGGTTAACTCAACCTAAAATTCCCATGGAATCTCAGTGGACCCTGAATAGCCAAAGCAATATTGAAAAAGAAGAAAAAAGTTGGAGAACTCAAACTTTTAATTTCAAAATTTACTACAAAGCTAAGGTAATTAAAACAGTGTGGTACTGGCATAAGGACAGACATATAGACCAATGAAATAGAATAGAGAGCCCAGAAAAAAACTCTTACATATATGGCCAAATTATTTTTGACAAGGGTTCTGAGACCATTCAATGGGGAAAGGACCAAACATGATGTTGAGTAAACTGGATATCCACATCAAAATAATGAAGTTGGACCTTTATTTAACCCAAAAGATAACTAAAGATCTAAAAGCAAGTAATAAAACTATAAAACTCTTAGAAGAAAACATAGGGGGAATACTTTGACATTAGATTGACAATAATTTCTTGGACACAACACCAAAAACACAGGCAACAAAAGAAAAAATAAATGTGGGCATTGTTAAAATAAAAAACTTTTGTACATCAAAGGACACCATCAACAGAATGAAAAGGCAACTTGCAGAAATTGAAAAATACCTGAAAATCATATATATTATAAGGGATTCATGTACAGAATTTATAAAGAACTCCTATGACTCAATAATAAAAAACCTAATTCAAAATTTGACAAAAGATTTGAAAAAAAATTTCTCCAAAGAAGGTATACAAATGGCCAATAAGCATATGAAACATATTCGACATCACTTATCATCAGGGCAATGCAAATCAAAAATAACCCAATGAATTATCACCTCACACCCATTTAGGATGATCACTATCAAGAAAACAGAAAATAACGAGTGTTGATGGGGATGTGGAGAAATTGGAATCCTTTGCACTGTTGGTAGGAATGCACATAGGTGCAGCCACTATGAAAAATAGTATGAAGGTTCTTCAAAAGATTAAAAATAAAATTACCATATTATCCAGCAATTCCACTTCTGAGTAAATGCCCAAAAGAATTGAAAGCAGGTCCTGAAAAAGATATTTGTACGACAGTGTTCAAGCAGCATTATTCACAATAGCCAAAAGGTAAACAACCCAAATATCCATTGGGAGTTGAAGGGATAAATAAAAAGTGGTATATATATATATATATATATATATATATACAAAACGTAATTTTGTGGTAGTTAATTTTATGCATCAACTTGACCGACCATGGGGTGCCCAGATTAAATATTATTTCTGGGCATGTCTGCAAAGGTGTTTCCAGATAATATTAGCATTTGAATTGGTGGACTTAGTAGACTCCACTCCACAATGTGTATGGGCATAATCCAATCCATTGAGGACCTGAATAGAACAAAAGGTGGAGAAAGGAGGAATTTGCATATTTTTTAATTTTTTTTATACAGCAGGCTCTTATTAGTCATCAATTTTATACACCACAGTGTATACAGGTCAATCCCAATCTCCCAATTCATCACACCACCACCCCCACTGCCCCCCGCTCTCCCCCTTTGGTGACCATACGTTTGTTCTCTACATCTGTGTCTCAATTTCTGCCCTGCAAACTGGTTCATCTGTACCATGTTTCTTGGTTCCACATATATGTGTTAATATATGATATTTGTTTTTCTCTTTCTGACTTACTTCAATCTGTACGACAGTCTCTAGATCCATCCACGTCTCTACAAATGACCCAATTTCGTTCCTTTTTATGGCTGAGTAATATTCCATTGAATATATGTACCACATCTCCTTTATCCATTCGTCTGTCGATGGGCATTTAGGTTGCTTCCATAACCTGGCTATTGTAAATAGTGCTGCAATGAACATTGGGGTGCATGTGTCTTTTTGAATTATGGTTTTCTCTGGGTATATGCCCAGTAGTGGGATTGCTGGGTCATATGGTAATTCTATTTTTAGTTTTTTAAGGAACCTCCATACTGTTCTCCATAGTGACTGTATCAATTTACATTCCCACCAACAGTGAAAGAGGGTTCCCTTTTCTCCACACCCTCTCCAGCAATTGTTGCTTGTAGATTTTCTGCTGATGCCTATTCGAACTGGTGTGAGGTGATACCTCATTGTAGTTTTGATTTGCATTTCTCTAATAATTAGTAACGTTGAGCAGTTTTTCTTGTGCTTCTTGGCCATCTGTATGTCTTCTTTGGAGAAATGTCTATTTAGGTCTTCTGCCCATTTTTGGATTGGGCTGTTTGTTTCTTTAATCTTGAGCTGCATGAGCTGTTTATATATTTTGGAGATTAATCCTTTGTCCGTTGATTCATTTGCAAATATTTTCTCCCATTTGAGGGTTGTCTTTTCGTCTTCTTTATGGTTTCCTTTGCTGTGCAAAAGCTTCTAACTTTCATTAGGTCCCATTTGTATATTTTTGTTTTTATTTCCATTACTCTGGGAGGTGGATCAAAAAAGATCTTGCTGTGATTTAAGTCAAAGTGTGTTCTTCCTATGTTTTCCTCTATGAGTTTTTTTTTTTTTTTTTTTTTTTTTGTGGTACGTGGGCATCTCACTGTTGTGGTCTCTCCCGTTGCAGAGCACAGGCTCTGGACACACAGGCTCAGTGGCCATGGCCCACAGGCCTAGCCACTCCACAGCATGTGGGATCTCCCGGTATGTGGGATCTTCCCAGTCGGGGGCACGAACCCGTGTCCCCTGCATCGGCAGGTGGACTCTCAACCACTGCACCACCAGGGAAGTCCCTCTAAGAGTTTTATAGTGTCCGGTCTTACATTTAGTTCTCTAATCCACTGTGACCTTATTTTTGTGTATGGTGTTAGGGAGTGTTCTAATTTCATTCTTCTACATGTAGCTGTCCAGTTTCCCAGCACCACTTATTGAAGAGACTGCCTTTTCTCCATTGTATATCCTTGCCTCCTTTGTCATAGATTAGTTGACCGTAGGTGCCTGGGTTTATCTCTGGGCTTTCTATCTTGTTCCATTGATCTATGTTTCTGTTTTTGTGTCAGTACCATATTGTCTTCATTACTGTAGCTTTGTAGTATAGTCTGAAGTCAGGGAGTCTGATTCCTCCCACTCCATTTTTTTCCCTCAAGACTGCTTTGGCTATTCGGGGTCTTTTGTGGCTCCATACAAATTTTAAGATTTTTTTGTTCTAGTTCCATAAACAATGCCATTGGTAATTTGATAGGGATTGCATTGAATCTGTAGATTGCTTTGGGTATTATAGTCATTTTCACAATATTGATTCTTCCAATCCAAGAACATGGTATATCCCTCCATCTGTTAGTATCATCTTTAATTTCTTTCATCAGTGTCTTATAGATTTCTGCATACAGGTCTTTTGTCTCCCTAGATAACTTTATTCCTAGGTATTTTATTCTTTTTGTTGCAATGGTAAATGAGAGTGTTTCCTTAATTTCTCTTTCAGATTTTCATCTTTAGTGTATAGGAATGCAAGAGATTTCTGTGCATTAATTTTGTATCCTGCAACTTTACCAGATTCATTGATTAGCTCTAGTAGTTTTCTGGTGGCATCTGTCGGATTCTCTATGTATAGTGTCATGTCATCTGCAAACAGTAACACTTTTACTTCTTCTTTTCCAATTTGTATTCCTTTTATTTCATTTTCCTCTCTGATGGCTGTGGCTAGGACTTCCAAAACTATGTTGAATAACAGTGGTAAGAGTGGACATCCTTGTCTTGTTCCTGATCTTAGAGGAAATGCTTTCAGTTTTTCACCATTGAGAATGATGTTTGCTGTGGGTTTGTCATATATGGCCTTTATTATGTTGAGGTAGGTTCCCTCTATGCCCACTTTCAGGAGAGTTTTTATCATAAATTGGTGTTGAATTTTGTCAAATGCATTTTCTGCATCTACTGAGATGATCATATTGTTTTTCTTCTTCAATTTGTTAATATGGTGTATAACATTGATTGATTTGCATATATTGAAGATTCCTTGCATCCCTGGGATAAATTCCACTTGATCATGGTGTATGATCTTTTTAATGTGTTGTTGGATTGTTTTTGCTAGTATTTTTTAAGGATTTTTGCATCTATATTCATCAGTGATATTGGTCTGTAATTTTCTTTTTTTTTTTTGTAGTATGTTTGTCTGTTTTTGTATCAGGGTGATGGTGGCCTCATAGAATGAGTTTGGGAGTGTTCCTTCCTCTGCAATTATTTGGAAGAGTTTGAGAAGGATGGGTGTTAGCTCTTCTCTAAATATTTGATAGAATTCAGCCATCTGGTCCTAGACTTTTGTTTGTTGGAATATTTTTAATCACAGTTTCAATTTCATTACTTGTGATTGGTCTGTTCATATTTTCTACTTCTTCCTGGTTCAGTCTTGGGAAATTATACCTTTCTAAGAATTTGTCCATTTCTTCCAGGTTGTCCATTTTATTGGCATAGAGTTGCTTGTAGTACTCTCTTAGGATGCTTTGTATTTCTGCAGTGTCTCTTGTGACTTCTGCTTTTTCATTTCTAATTTTATTGATTTGAATCCTCTCCCTGTGTTTCTTAATGAGCCTGGTTAATGGTTTATCAGTTTTGGCTGTCTTCTCAAAGAACCAGCTTTTAGTTTTATTGATCTTTGCTATTGTTTTCTTTGTATCTATTTCATTTATTTCTGCTCTGATCTTTATCATTTCTTTCCTTCTGTGAACTTTGGGTTTTGCTTTTTCTTCTTTCTCTAGTTCCTTTAGGTGTAACGTTAGATTTTTTAGTTGAGATTTTTCTTGTTTCTTGAGGTAGGCTTGTATAGCTATGAACTTCCCTCTTAGAACTGCTTTTGCTGCATCCCATAGGTTATGGATCTTCGTGTTTTCATTGTCATTTGTCTCTCGGTATTTTTTTATTTCCTCTTTGATTTCTTCAGTGATTGCTTGGTTATTTAGTAATGTATCATTTAGTTCCATGTTTTTGTGTTTTTTACGTTTTTTTCACTGTAATTGATTTCTAATCTCATAGCGTTGTGGTCAGAAAAGATGCTTGATATGATTTCAATTTTCTTAAATTTACTAAGGCTTGATTTGTGACCCGAGATGTGATCTATCCTGGAGAATGTTCCGTGCCCACTTGAGAAGAAATTGTGATCTGCTGTTTTTGGATGGAATGTCCTTTAAATATCAGTTAAATCTATCTGGTCTATTGTGCCATTTAAAGCTTTTGGTTCCTTATTAATTTTCTGTTTGGATGATTTGTCCATTGCTGTAAGTGAGATGTTAAACTCCCTCAATATTATTGTGTCACTGTTGATTTCCTCTTTTTGAGCTGTTAGCAGTTTTCTTATGTATTGAGGTGCTCCTATGTTTGGTGCATATATATTTATATTTGTTATATCTTCTTCCTGGATTGATCCCTTGATCATTATGTAGTGTCCGTCCTTGTCTCTTGTAACATTCTTTATTTTAAAGTCTATTTTATCTGATATGAGTATTGCTACTTCAGTTTTCTTTTGATTTCCATTTGCATGGAATATCTTTTTCCATCCACTGACTTTCAGTCTGTATGTGTCCCTAGGTCTGAAGTGGCTCTCCTGTAGACAGCATATATATGGGTCTCGTTTTTGTATCCATTCAGCAAGCCTGTGTCTTTTGGTTCGAACATTTAATCCATTCACATTTAAGGTAATTATCGATATGTATGTTCCTATGACCATTTTCTTAATTGTTTTGGGTTTGTTTTTGTAGGTCCTTTTCTTCTCTTGTGTTTCCCACTTAGAGAAGTTTCTTTAGCATTTGTTGTAGAGCTGGTTTGATGGTGCTGAATTCTCTTAGCTTTTGCTTGTCTGTAAAGCTTTTGATTTCTCCATTGAATCTGAATGAGATCCTTGTCGAGTAGAGTAATCGTGGTTGTAGGTTCTTCCCTTTCCTCCCTTTATGTATATCATGCCACTTCTTTCTGGCTTGTAGAGTTTCTGCTGAGAAATCAGCTGTTAACCTTATGGGAGTTCCCTTGTATGTTACTTGTCATTTTTCCCTTGCTGCTCTCAATAATTTTTCTTTGTCTTTAATTTTTGCCAATTTGATTATTATGTGTCTGAGCATGTTCCTCCTCGGGTTTATCCTGTATGGGACTCTCTGTGCTTCGTGGACTTGGGTGGCTATTTCCTTTCCCATGTTAGGGAAGTTTTCGACTATTATCTCTTCAAATATTTTCTCTGGTCCTTTCTCTCTCTCTTCTCCTTCTGGGACCCCTATAATGCGAATGTTGTTGTGTTTAATGTTGTCCCAGGGATGTTTTAGGCTGTCTTCATTTCTTTTCATTTTTTTTCCTTTATTCTATTCTGCAGCAGTGAATTCCACCATTCTGTCTTCCAGGTCACTTATCCGTTCTTCTGCCTCAGTTATTCTGCTATTGATTCCTTCTAGTGTATTTTTCATTTCAATTATTCTATTGTTCATCTCTGTTTGCTTGTTCTTTATTTCTTCTAGGTGTTTTTTAAACATTTCTTGCATCTTCTCGATCTTTGCCTCCTTTCTTTTTCCAAGGTACTGGATCTTCTTCTCTATCATTATTCTGAATTCTTTTTCTGGTTGGTTGCCTATCTCCACTTCATTTAGTTGTTTTTCTGTGGTTTTATCTTGTTCCTTCATCTGGTACATAGCCCTCCGCCTTTTCATCTTGTCTATCTTTCTATGAATGTGGTTTTTATTCCACAGGCTGCAGGATTGTAGTTCTTCTTGCTTTTGCTGTCTGCCGTCTGGTGGATGAGTCTATCTCGAATTTGCCTCTTTTTTTTTTTCTGCCTGACTACTTGAGCTCAAACATCTCATCTCATCTTCTGCTCTCGGATACCATTGGTTCCCGTGGTCCTCAATCCTTCAAACTTTTACACCACCAGCTTTCCTGGGTCTCAAGCTTGTGGACAGCAGGTCGTGGGACTTCACAGCCTCCATAACTGTGTGAGCCAATTCCTCACAGTTTCTCTCTCTCTCTTCTCATATGTAGATCTATATGTCTATACATCATATAGATCTATATCTCCTACTTTTTTCTCTGGAGAACCTTAATTCAAATATTCGGCTTTTTAAAAAGAATGAAATTCTGACAGATGCTACAGGTGAACCTTGAAGACATCATAAGTGAAATAAGCCAGACATAAAAGGACAAATACTGTATGATTCCACTTATATGGGGTACTTAAAGTAGTCAAATTCATAGAGACAGAAAATATAATGGTTTTTGCCAGGGGATGTGGGTGGGGGAGGGGAGAATGGGGAGTTGTTTTTTAATGGGTACAGAATTTCAGTTTGGGAAGATGAAAAAGTTCTGGATATGGATAGTGGTGATGGTTGCACAATAATGGAAATGTACATAGTGACATTGAACTATGCATCTAAATTGATTAAAATGGTAAAATTTTGTCATGTATATTTTACAATAAAAAATTAATATTGTGAACCAATTTAAAAAATGAACAAATTTCTCTCATCTTATTTCTGGAAATTCAATTCAGTGGGTGTGGATAACTAATCCCTACCTCACAAGGCAGAAAGCATTACATGAGATGCCTTGGGATAAGACCCTGGCACATAGGAACACAGGTGCTACAAAAGATTTAAATCCTGAGGATCAAAGAGGTGAGTTGCCTTGTCTGAGATCCCAGTGGTTCGCTGGCAGAGCCTAGACTTCCACTGGGATCTCCTCTGTGCTTGCCCAGTGCTTTCCCTTGTGCCACACCACCTCCTATCATCACAAGGCAACATGTGCTCAGTGCAGGCTGTGCCCAGAGAAGAACAGACACCATGGTGTGTTTCCAACAGCCCGCTGGATCTGAGTAGAATCCCTAGTGCTAGTTGGAGGACACTAGGTTGACTCCCTTATGTTCTGGACCTGGTAGCCTTAGTCTCGGGACACAAACATGAGTCAAATCTTTCTCCTTTCTTTGAGGAACTCACTGTCTAGTTGGGGAGGCAATTCATAAAGCAGTGTGATCAGTGCTCTGACAGGAGCATGGATAAAGGAGGGGCATCTAGCTTAGGTAGAGGTCCAGGGAAGACGTCCTCTAGTCTAGGAAGTGACACCTGAGCTGACTCTTGGGGGACTGGCAGGAATTAGCCAGTTGAGGAACAAGTGGAAGGAATTTCCAGGTAGTGGGAACAGTATGCACAAAGACCTGAAGGCAAGAAACATCCTAGCAATTCAGAGATACTGAAGCATAAGGTTTCCTGGGCTGGGGAAAAGAAGCAGGAAATGAAGCTAGAGAGGTAGTCAGGAACCAGATTTGAAAAGGATTGTAAGAACCTGGCTACAGAGTTCAGATATATCTCATGGGACTGTGTGGTTCCCAGGGTGGCTGTGCACCAGAAACACATGGGGCATCCTGGGCCCCAACCTCTGAAAATTCAGTTTCAGTAACTATGGCATGTGGCATCAGAATCTTGAATGCTTATAAAGGTCAACACATGACTCTACGGTACAGCCAGTTTTGGGAAGGGTAGCCTGAAGGCAGTGGGGGACCCATGGAATGAGTGGCTTTAAGCAGGGGAAAATCTGGGTCCAATGTGAATTTAACAAAACTTTTTCTGGCCAGGATTAGGTTAGATATCTGCTCATGCTGTATGCTGCCATGCCTGTAGTTTCCCTGCTGTTCAATTCTCACACTGTTTTATATTTGCTTGTTTTGTTTCACTGAATAAGCTGTAAACACCACTAGGGTGGGCCTGGGGTTATCTTGCTACTGGTATATCCCCAGCAATAAGCACAGTACCTGGCATAAAACAGACACCCAATAAATAGTTTTTGAAAGAATGAATGCATTTTTGAGGGAGATGATGGAGACAGGGTGATTATTTAGTAAAGTACTGAAAAGACAGGGAGAAGTATTAAGGAAGGAGTGATGTCAGCAAGATGGCAAACTAGGAGGTCCCCAACACTCGTCTCCCCCACCAATAAAAAAAAATGAATAAACAACTGCATACTGACAAAAATAGCTCTGGGAGAGCTCCAGAATATAATAACAGAGCTGCAGAAACCCTGTGTAGTGCAGAAACTGAGGAAAGCTGCATAGGAAAGCTGCATAGAAAAGCTTAGGAAGCACTTGGCCTATGTTACCCATCTCCCAGTCCAACACAGTTTGGTGCCAAGAGGGGTCCCCTCAGTGTGAACTCCCCCAGTGGGGAAAAAGAAAGCATGAGAACCCCAGCAGCCCTCGTCACTACTGCTGAAACCTGTGGCTTTTACCACCAAGGACCCCCACAGTCTTCATCAGTATGGAACCCAGCTGACACAGCTGTCTGGGGTCCATGCCACTCTACTCCCCACCCCACAGAGTGAGGGAGCTCCCTATGCTCCCCATCCCCCCAGAAGTAGTCATCAAAGACCCACCACATTGGAGACCTATGCCGAAGCCCAGACCAGAGCCTCTACAGCAGGAGCCCCCAACCCCTGAGCCATGGACTGGTACTGGTCCATGGCCTGTTAGGAACCAGGCCACACAGCAGGAAGTGAGTGGAGGACAAGTGAGTGCAGCTTCATCTGTATTTACAGTTGCTCCCCATCACTCACATTAACGCCTGAGCTCCGCCTCCTGTCAGATCAGTGGAGGCATTAGATTCTCATAGGAGCATAAACCCTAATGTGAACTGCGAATGCAAGGGATCTAGGTTGCATGCTCCTTATGAGAATCTAATGCCTGATGATTTGAGGTGGAGGTGAGGTGGTGATGCTAGCACTGGGGAGCAGCTGCAAATACAGATTATCATTAGCAGAGAGGTTTGACTGCACAGAGACCATAATAAATCAATTGCTTGAAGACATGTCAAAACCCTATCAGTGAATGGCAAGTGAAAACAAGCTCAGGGCTCCCACTGATTCTGCATTATGGTGAATTGTATAATTATTTCATTATATATTACAATGTAATAAAAATAGAAATAGGGACTTCCCTGGTGGCTCAGTGGTTAAGAATCCACCTGCCAAGGCAGGGGACACGGGTTCGAGCCCTGGTCCGGGAAGATCCCACATGCCATGGAGCAACTAAGCCTGTGCGCCACAACTACTGAGCCTGCGCTCTAGAGCCAGTGTGCCACAACTACTGAGTCCCTGTGCCACAACTACTGAAGCCTGCACGCCTAGAGCCTGTGCTTCACAACAAGAGAAGCCACCACAAGGAGAAGCCCGCACAGCAACGAAGACCCATTGCAGCCAATAAATAAATAAATAATTAATTAATTTTAAAACATTTATAAATAATAGAAATAACGTGCACAATAAATGTAATGTGCTTGAATCATCCCAAAACCATCCTCCACCCCCGGTCTGTGGAAAAATTGTCTTCCATGAAACTGGTCCCTAGTGCCAAAAAGGTTGGAGACTGCTGTTCTACGGCATCACTGCTCCTCAGGACTAGGGCTGGCACTTCCCCCCTGAAACCACCTGCATGCCCTAAACCCCAGCTCCATGGCCATTTACTAAGTGCCCATGCCTCAGACACTGGCGCCATCACCACAGTGAGTGCATCTAAGCTTCAATCTAAAGCATTGTAGTCATCTGCATGCCTTCAAGCTCTGGATCCAGCTTCATGGAAGTTCCACGTGTAGACCTCAGACACCAGCCATCACCACTACCACAAGCATGCACATGTCCTGGATTCTGGCACCATTGCTGTCACTTGTGCACCCGTGTACCAAACCTGATGCGAAGAAAGATATCCTCTGACATGACTTCATCTTGCAAGGGAAAATAAGAACAAAAAGACCATAGGAGCCTTTGCCACTGAGGATCCTAACAGGTCTTACTGCCACAATGGACACCTACAGTCTTGGCTACAGAGGACCCCATAGTCTTCATTGATGCTGACTTCCACTGATGCAGCTCCATGGAGACCATTGTTGCTGCACCCTCCCCATACCCGGAACAACCACTATGCCCACTAGGAGCTGAAACTGCCACACTCCACCAAGCCAGCACCTTCATACACACTAGTAGGTCTTTCCCCACTGAAGTGAGTCTGAGTCACTTCTGGACTTTACAGACTGCTCCCTCAATTGTGCAGATATTAGTGCAAGGTTAAAAGAAACACAAAAGAATCAAGAAAACATGACACCATCAAAGGAATACAAGAACTTTCCAGGAACTGATTCCAAAGAAATAGAGATCTAGAAATTGACAAAGAATTCAAAATAATTGTTTTAACTACTCTTAAGCAAGCTACAAGAGAACACAGATAGACTACAAGAGAATACAAGAGAGACAACTCAGTGAAATCAGGAAAACTGATCTGGTTGAAAATTTCTCAAATCTTGGGAGGGAAATGGATATCCAGATTCATGAAGTTCAAAGATCCCCAAACATAATCAACTAAAAGAAGACTACACCAAGAGATGGTGTAATCAAATTGTCAAAAGTCAAGGGAAAAAGCAATTTTTTTTTTTTTTTTTTTGCATTACACGGGCCTCTCACTGCTATGGCCTCTCCCATTGCAGAGCACAGGCTCTGGATGCGCAGGCCCAGTGGCCATGGCTCACGGGCCTAGCCGCTCCGCGGCATGTGGGTTCTTCCCAGACCGGGGCACGAACCCGTGTCCCCTGCATCGGCAGGTGGACTCTCAACCACTGCGCCACCAGGGAAGCCCGGAAAAAAGCAATTTTAAAAGCAGAACAAGAAAGCAACTTATCACATATAAGGCTCACCCTGAAAAGACTGTCAGCAGATTTCTCAGCAGAAACTTTGCAGGCCAAGAGACAGTGGGATGATATATTCAAAATACTGAAAGAAAAAAAAAAGCCAGCCAAAAATACTATACCTGCCCTCCCATCCAAGTACTAACCAGACACAGACGTACAGAACAAATGTATGGACACCAAGGGGGGAAAGGAGGGTGGGATGAATTGGGAGATTGGGATTGACATATATACACTACTATGTATAAAATAGGTAACTAATGAGAACCTACTGTATAGCACAGGAAACTCTACTCCATGCTCTATGGGAACCTAAATGGGAAGGAAATCCAAAAATGAGGGGATATATGTATACATATAGCTGATTCAATTTGCTGTACAGCAGAAACTAACACAACATTGTAAAACAACTATACTCCAATAAAAAAAAATACTATACCTGGCAAAATTTTCCTTAAAAAGGAAGTAGAACTTACAACAGCCAGGACATGGAAGCAACAGATGTCCATCGACAGATGAATGGATAATGAAGATGTGGTACATATATACACGGAATATTACTCAGATATAAAAAGGAACGAAATTGAGGTATTTGTAATGAGATGGATGGACCTAGAGTCTGTCATACAGAGTGAAGTAAGTCAGAAAGAGAAAAACAAATACCATGTGCTAACTCATATACATGGAATCTAAAAAAATACGGTACTGATGAACCTAATTGCAGGGCAGGAATAAAGACGCAGATGTAGAGAACGAACTTGAGGGCACAGCAGGGGAAGGGAAGCTGGGACGAAGTGAGAGAGTAGCATTGATATATATACACTACCAAATGTAAAATGCATGGCTAGTGGGAAGCTGCTGCATAGCACAGGGAGATCAGTTTGATGCTTTGTGATGACCTAAAGGGGTGGGATAGCTGATTCGCTTTGTTGTACAGCAGAAACTAACACAACATTGTAAAGCAATTATACTCCAATAAGATATAAAAAAAATAAAAGAATGGGAAAAAAGGGAAGTAGAAATAAAGTCTTTCCCATACAAACAAAAACTGAGTGAGTTCATCACCATTGGGCCTGCCTCACAAGAAACACTTAAGGGAGTTCTTCAAAATGAAACAAAAATGTGCTAAACAAGAAGATGAAAGCATAAATGTCACTGGTTAAGGTAAATATATAGACATATACAGATTAATGTAACACTGTAAAGGTGGTGCCTAAATTACTATTTTTAACTTTCTATTTTATATTGGAGTATAGTTGATAAACGATGTGATATTTTCAGGTGTACAGCAAAGCGATTCAGTTATATATATACATATATATATACTTTTTCAAATTCTTTTCCCATTTAGGTTGTTACATAATATTAAACAGAGTTCCCTGTGCTATACAGTAGGTCTTTGTTGTTTATCCACTTTAAATATAGCAGTGTGTCAATTCCAAACCCCCTAACTATCACTCACCCCCCACTACCCTTGCCCCCTGGTAACCATAAGCTTGTTCTCTAAGTCTGTGAGTCTGTTTCTGTTCTGTAAATAAGTCCATTTGTATAATTTTTTTAGATTCCGCATAAAAGCTATATCCTACAGTGTTTCTCTTTCTCTGTCTGACTTCACTCAGTATGACAATCTCTAGATCCATCCATGTTGCTGCAAATGGCATTATTTAATTCTCTTTAATGGTTGAGTAATATTCCATTGTATATATGTGCCACATCTTCTTTATCCATTCATCCAATGATGGACACTTAGGTTGCTTCCATCTCCTAGTTATTGTAAATAGAGCTGCAATGAACATTTTGGTACATGACTCTTTTTGAATTATGGTTTTCTCAGGGTATATGCCCAGTAGTGGGATTGCTGGGTCATATGGTAGTTCTATTTTTAGATTTTAAGGAACCTCCATACTGTTCTCCACAGTGGCTGTACCAATTTACATTCCCACCAACAGCGTAAGAAGGTTCCCTTCTTTCCACAAATTCTCTGGCAATTATTGTTTGAGTAGTTTTTGATAATGGCCATTCTGACTGGTGTGAGGTGATATCTCATTGTAGATTTGATTTGCATTTCTCTAATAATTAGTGATGTTGAACATCAATTCATGTGCCTCTTGGCCATCTGTATGTCTTCTTTGGAGAAAGGTCTATTTAGGTCTTCTCCCTATTTTTTGATTGGTTTTTTTTAATGACATTAAGCTGCATGAGCTGTCTGTAAATTCTGGAGACTAATACCTTGTTGGTCATATCATTTGCAAATATTTTCTCCCATTCTGTTGGTTGCCTTTTCATTTTGTTTATGGTTTCCTTTGCTGTGCAAAAGCTCTTGAGTTTAATTAGGTGCCATTTGTTTTTTGTTTTTGTTTTTATTTCCATTTCTCTGGGGGACAGATTGAAAAAGATCTTGCTGTGATTTATGTCATAGAGTGTTCTGCCTATGTTTTCCTCTAAGAGTTTTATACTGTCCGGACTCACATTTAGGTATTTAATCCATGTTGAGTTTATTTTTGTGTATGGTGTTAAAGAATGTTTTAATTTCATTTTTTTACATGTAGCTGTCCAGTTTTCCCAGCACCATTTGTTGAAGAGACTGTCTTTCCTCCATTGTGCAGTCTTGCTTCCCTTGTCATAGATTAATTGACCATAGGTACATGGGTTTATTTCTGGGCTTTCTATCCTGTTCCATTGATCTATATTTCTATTTTTGTGCCAGAACCATACTGTTTTCACGACTAGAGCTTTGTAGTAGAGTCGGAAGGCACGAAGCCTGATTCCTCCAGCTCCGCTTTTCTTTCTCAAGATTGCTTTGGCTCTTCAGGGTCTTTTGGTTCTCCATACAAATTTTAGGATTTTTTGTTCTAGTTCTGAGAAAAATGCTCTTGGTAATTTGCTAGGGATTGCATTGAATCCGTAGATTACCTTGGATAATATAGTCATTTTCACAATGTTTTATGGTAGCAACTTTGGGATTCTCTGTGTATAGTGTCATGTCATCTGCAAACAGTGACAGCTTTACTTCTTCCTTTCCAATTTGGATTCTTTTATTTCTGTTTGTTCTCTGATTGCTGTGGCTAAAACTTCCAAAACTATGTTGAATAAGAGTGGTGAGAGTGGACAACCTTGTCATGTTCCTGATCTTAGTGGAAATGGTTTCAGTTTTTCGCCATTGAGGATGATGTTGGCTGTGGGTTTGTCATATATGGCCTTTATTATGTTGAGGAAAGTTCCCACTGTGCTGACTTTCTGCAGGGTTTTTTATCATAAATGGGTGCTGAATTTTGTCAAAAGGTTTCTCTGCATCTATTGAGATGATCATATGGTTTCTCTCCTTCAATTTGTTAATATGGTGTATCACGTTGATTGATTTGCATATATTTTTTTTCTTTTTTTTTTTTTTGTGGTTTGCGGGCCTCTCACTGTTGTGGCCTCTACCCTTGTGGAGCACAGGCTCCGGACGCGCAGGCTCAGCGGCCATGGCTCACGGGCCCAGCCGCTCCGCGGCATGTGGGATCCTCCCGGACCGGGGCATGAACCTGTGTCCCCTGCATCGGCAGGCAGACTCGCAACCACTGCGCCACCAGGGAAGCCCATGATTTGCATATATTGAAGAATCCTTGCATTCCTGGAATAAACACCACTTAATCATGGTGTATGATCCTTTTAATGTGCTGTTGGATTCTGTTTGCTAGTATTTTGTTGAGGATTTTTGCATCTATGTTCATCAGTGATATTGGCCTGTAGTGTTCTTTCTTTGTGACATCGTTGTCTGGTTTTGGTAACAGGGTGATGGTGCCCTTGTAGAGTGAGTTTGGGAGTGTTCCTCCCTCTGCTATATTTTGGAAGTGTTTGAGAAGGATGGGTGTTAGATCTTCTCTAAATGTTTGATAGAATTCGCCTGTGAAGCCATCTGGTCCTGGGTTTTTGTTTGTTGGAAGATGTTAAATCACAGTTTCAATTTCAGTGCTTGTGATTGGTCTGTTCATATTTTCTATTTCTTCCTGGTTCAGTCTCGGTAGGTTGTGTATTTCTAAGAATTTGCCCATTTCTTCCAGGTTGTCCATTTTATTGGCATAGAGTTGCTTGTAGTAATCTCTCATGATCTTTTGTATTTCTGCAGTGTCAGTTGTTACTTCTCCTTTTTCATTTCTAATTCTATTGATTCAAGTCTTCTCCCTTTTTTTTCTTGATGAGTCTGGCTAACGGTTTATCAATTTTGTTTATCTTCTCAAAGAACCAGCTTTTAGTTTTATTGATCTTTGCTATCGTTTCCTTCATTTCTTTTTCATTTATTTCTGATCTGATCTTTATGATTTCTTTCCTTCTGCTAACTTTGGGGGTTTTTTGTTCTTCTTTCTCTCATTGCTTTAGCTGCAAGGTCAGGTTGTTTACTCGAGATGTTTCCTGTTTCTTAAGGTGGGATTGTATTGCTATAAACTTCCCTCTTAGAACTGCTTTTGCTGCGTCCCATAGGTTTTGGGTGGTTGTGTCTCCATTGTCATTTGTTCTAGGTATTTTTTTATTTCCTCTTTGATTTCTTCAGTGATCACTTCGTTATTGAGTAGTATATTGTTTAGCCTCCATGTGTTTGTATTTTTTACAGATCTTTTCCTGTAATTGATATCTAGTCTCATAGCATTGTGGTCGGGAAAGATACTTGATACAATTTCAATTTTCTTAAATTTACCAAGGCTTGATTTGTGATGCAGGATATCATCTATCCTGGAGAACATTGCATGAGCACTTGAGAAGAATGTGTATTCTGTTGTTTTTGGATGGAATGTCCTATAAATATCAATTAAGTCCATCTTGTTTAATGTATTATTTAAAGCTTGTGTTTCCTTATTTATTTTCATTTTGGATGATCTGTCCATTGGTGAAAATGGGTTGTTAATGTCCCCTACTATGAATGTGTTACTGTCGATTTCCCCTTTTATGGCTGTTCGTATTTGCCTTATGTATTGAGGTACTCCTATGATGGGTGCATAAATATTTACAATTGTTATATCTTCTTCTTGTATTGATCCCTTGATCATTATGTATTGTCCTCCTTTGTCTCTTGTAATAGTCTTTGTTTTAAAGTCTATTTTGTCTGGTATGAGAATTGCTACTCCAGCTTTCTTTTGATTTCCATTTTCATGGAATATCATTTTCCATCCCCTCACTTTCAGTCTGTATGTTTCCCTAGGTCTGAAGTGCATCTCCTGTACACAGCATATATACGGGTTTTGTTTTTGTATCCATTCAGCCAGTCTCTGTCTTTTGGCTGGAGCATTTAATCCATTTACATTTAAGGTAGTTATTGATATGTATGTTCCTATTACCGTTTTCTTAATTGTTTTGTGTTTGTTATTGTAGGTCTTTACCTTCTCTTGTGTTTCCTGCCTAGAGAAGTTCCTTTAGCATTTGTTGTAAACCTGGTTTTGTGGTGCTGAATTCTGTTAGTGTTTGCTTGTCTGTAAAGGTTTTAATTTCTGCATCGAATCTAAATGAGATCCTTGTTGGGTAGAGTAATCTTGGTTGTAGGTTTTTCCCTTTCATCACTTTAAATATGTCCTGCCAGTCCCTTCTGACTTGCAGAGTTTCTGCTGAAAGATCAGCTGTTAATCTTATGGGGATTCCCTTCTATGTTATTTGCTGTTTTTTCCTTGCTGCTTTTAATATTTTTTCTTTGTATTTAATTTTTGATAGTTTGGTTAATATGTTTCTTGGCGTGTTTCTCCTTGGATTCATCCTCTATGGGACTCTCTGTGCCTCCTGGACTTGATTAACTATTTCTTTTCCCGTATTAGGGAAGTTTTCAACTATAATCTCTTCAAATACTTTCTCAGCCCCTTTCTTTTTCTCTTCGTCTTCTGGGACCCCTATAATTCGAATGTTGTTGTATTAATATTGTCCCAGAGGTCTCTGAGACTGTCCTCAATTCTTTCCATTTTTTTTTCGTTATTCTGTTCTGCAGTCGTTATTTCCACTATTTTATCTTCCAGGTCACTTATCTATTGTTCTGCCTCAGTTATTCTGCTATTGATCCCTTCTAAAGAATTTTTAATTTCATTTATTGTGTTATTCATCACTGTTTGTTTGCTCTTTAATCCTTCTAGGTCCTTGTTAACCATTTCCTTTATTTTCTCCATTCTATTTCCAACATTTTGGATCATGTTTACTATCATTATTCTGAATTCTTTTTCAGGTAGACTGCCTATTTCCTCTGCATTTGTTAGGTCTGGTGGGTTTTTACCTTGCTCCTTCATCTGCTGTGTGTTTCTCTGTGTTCTCATTTTGCTTAACTTACTGTGTTTGGGGTCTTCTTTTTGCAGGCTGCAGGTTCATAGTTCCCATTGTTTTTGGTGTCTGGCCCCAGTGGCTAAGGTTGGTTCACTGGGTTGTGTAGGCTGCGTGGTGGAGGGTTCTAGTGCCTGTGTTCTGGAGGATGAGGCTGGATCTTGTCTTTGTGGTGGGCAGGTCCACGTCTTGTGGTGTGTTTTGGGGTGTCTGTGGCTTTCTTATGATTTTAGGCAGCCTCTCTGCTAACGGGTTGTGTTGTGTTCCTGTCTTGCTAGTTGTTTGGCATAGGGTGTCCAGCACTGGAGCTTCCTGGTCGTTGAGGGGAGGTGGGTCTTGACGTTGATATGGAGATCTCTGGGAGATTTTCGCCATTTGATATTATGTGGAGCTGGAAGGTCTCTTGTGGACCAATGTCCTGAACTTGGCTCTCCCACCTCAAAGGCACAGCCCTGACGCCTGGCTGTAGTACCAAGTGCCTGTCTTCCACACGGCTTAGAATAAAAGGGAGAAAAAGAAAGAAAGATAGAAGAAGATAAAATAAAATAAAATAAAGTTACTAAAATAAAACATAAAAAATAATTATTAAATTTCTTTTTAAGTAATTAAAAAAAAGAAAGAAAGAAGAGAGCAACCAAACCAAAAAACAAATCCACTAATGATACCATGTGCTAAAAACTGTACTAAAAAACAAAAAAACAGAAAAATGGACAGACAGAACCCTAAGATAAATGGTAAAAGCAAAGCTATACAGACAAAATCACACACAGAAGCATACACATACGCACTCCAAAAAAAAGAAAAAGGGAAAAAAATTATATATATCATTGCTTCCAAAGTCCACCTCCTCAATTTGGGATGATTCATTGTCTGTTCAGGTATTCCACAGATGCAGGGTACATCAAGTTGATTGTGGAGATTCAATCCGCTGTTCCTGAGGATGCAGGGAGAGATTTCCCTTTCTCTTCTTTGTTCGCACAGCCCCTGGGGTTCAGCTTTTGAGTTGGACCCGCCTTTGCATGTAGGTTCCCTGAGGGCGTCTGTTCTTTGCTCAGACAGGACAGGGTTAAAGGAGCAGCTGATTCGGGGGCTCTGGCTCACTCAGGCCAGTGGGAGGGAGAGGTATGGAGTGCCAGGCGAGCCTGCAGCGGCAGAGACCAGCATGACTTTACACCAGCTTGAGGTGTGCCACGTGTTCTCCTGGGGAAGTTGTCCCTGGATCACGGGACCCTGGCAGTGGCGGGCTGCACAGGCTCCCTGGAAGGGGGGTGTGGATAGTGACCTGTGCTCACACACAGGCTTCTTGGTGGCTTCAGCAGCTGCCTTAGCATCTTATGGTGGTCTCTGGGGTCTGCACTGATAGCTGCGGCTGGCACCCGTCTCTGCAGCTCCTTTAAGCAGCGCTCTTAATCCCCTCTCCTCATGCACAAGGAAACAAAGAGACAAGAAAAAGTCTCTTGCCTCTTCGGCAGCTCCAGACTTTTCCCCGGAATCATTCCCAGCTAGCTGTGGTGCACTATCCCCTTTCAGGCTGTGTTCACGCAGCCAACCCCATTCCTCTCCCTGGGATATGACCGAAGCCCGAGCCTCAGCTCCCAGGCCCTGTCTGCCCCAGCGGGTGAGCAGACAAGCCTCTTGGGCTTGTGAGTGTTGGTTGGCACCGATCCTCTGTGCGGGAATCTCTCTGCTTTGCTCTCTGCTCCCCTGTTGCTGTGCTCTCCTCCATGGCTCTGAAGCTTCTCCCCTCCACCACCCGCACTCAGCCTGTGAAGGGGCTTCCTAGTGTGTGGAAACCTTTCCTCTTGCACAGCTCCCTCCCACTGGTGCAGGTCCCGTCCCTATTTTTTTGTCGCTGTTTTTTCTTTTTCCCTACCCAGGTATGTGGGGAGTTTCTTGCCTTTTGGGAGGTCTGAGGTCTTCTGCCAGCGTTCAGTAGGTGTTCTATAGGAGTTGTTCCACATGTAGATGCATTTCTGATGTATTTGTGGGGAGGAAGGTGATCTCCACGTCTCACTCTTCTGCCATCTTGAAGCTCCTCTCCACATTTTGTAAATAATGCTGCAATGAACATGTCAATGCAGATATCTCATTGAGATACTGATGTAATTTCCTTTGGATATATACGTAGTAGTGGAATTCCTGGGTCATACAGTAATTCAATTTTTAATTTGTTGGGGAACCTCCATACTATTTTCCATAATGGATATACCAATTTACATTCCCATGAACAGTGTACAATGGTTCCCTTTTCCCTACATCCTCACCAACACTTGTTATCTCTTGTGCTTTTGATCACACAGGTGTGAGGTGTTATCTCACTGTGGTTTTGATTTGCATTTCCCTGATGATTAGCTATGTTGAACAGCTTTTCATATACCTGTTGGCCATTTATATGACTTCATTGGAAAAATGCCTATTCAGGTCCTTTGCCCATTCGAAAAGTTGGGTTATTATTATTTTGCTATTGAGTTATATGAGTTTCTTATATATTTTGGATATTAACCTCTTCTCAGATAGCTTGCAAATATTTTCTCCCATTTCTCAGGCTGCCGTTTCATTTTTTTTTTTATTTTTTATTTTTTATTTTTTATTTTTTATTTTTTTGCGGTAGGCGGGCCTCTCACTGTTGTGGCCTCTCCCCTTGCGGAGCACAGGCTCCGGAGCACAGGCTCAGTGGCCATGGCTCACGGGCCCAGCCGCTCTGCGGCATGTGGGATCTTCCCAGACCGGGGCACGAACCCGTGTCCCCTGCATCGGCAGGCGGACTCTCAACCACTGCGCCACCAGGGAAGCCCCTGCCGTTTCATTTTGTTGATTGTTTCTTTTGCTGTGCAGAGCTTTTTAGTTTGATGTTGTCTGACCTGTTTATTTTTACTTTTATTGTCTGTGATTTTGGTGTCATATCCTTGAAATCATTGTCAAGACGAATGTTAAGGAGATTTTCTCCTATGTTTTGTTTTAGGAGTTTTATGGTTTCAGGTCTCAAGTTTAAGTCTTTAATTCATTTTCAGTTAACTTTTTTGAGTGGTGTAAGATACGTGTTTAGTTTCATTCTTGTGCAAATGGATATCCAGTTTTCCGAAAACGGTTTATTGAAGTGGCTACACTTTCTCTATTGTGTATTCTTGGCATTCTTGCCAAAGATTAGTTGATAGTATATCTATGGTTTATTTCTGGGCTCTCTGTTTAGTTCCACTGGACTATGTTTCTGTTTTATGCCAATATCATAGTGTTTTTTATTATTAACATGTATGGACCTTGAGGATATAACTCTGTAATATAGTTTGGAATCAGGGAGTGTGGTGCCTCCAGATTTGTTATTTCCCAATATTGCTTTGGCTATTTGGGGTCTTTTTGTGGTTCCTTACAAATTTTAGAATTGTTTTTCTTATTTCTATGAAGATGCTATTGGCATTTGATCGAGATGGCATTCAATTTGTAGATTGCTTTGGATAGTATGGACATTTTAATGATATTAAGTTTTCCAGTCCATGAGCATGAAATATCTTTCCATTTATTTGTGTCTTCTTTCAATTTCTTTCATCAGACGCTTAGCGTTTTCAATGTACAGGGCTATCATCTCCCTTGTTAAGTTTATTCCTACATATTCATTCCTTTAGATATTGCTGTAAATGAGCTTTTTTAAACCTTTATTTCTTTTTGGGATAGTCCATTGATAGTGTATAGAAATGCAGCTGATTTCTGTATGTTGGTTTTGTGTTCTACAACTTTACCGAATTCGTTTATTAGTTCTAACAAATTTTTTGTGGCGTCTTTAGGGTTTTCTGTATAAAGTATCATGTCATCTGCAAATAATGACAGTTTTACTATTTCCTCTCTGATTTGGATACATTTTATTTCTTCTTCTTGCCTAATTGCTCTGGCTAGGACATCAGTACTATGTTGAATAAGAATGGTAAAATGGGCATCTTTATCTTGTTTTTGCTCTTAGAGGAAAAGCTTTCAACTTTTCACTCTTGAGTATGATGTTATCTGTGGGCTGCCATATAAAGTCTTTATTATGTTGAGATATGTTGCTTATACACCCACTTTCTGGAGATTTTTTATCATGAAATGTTGTATTTTGTCAAATGCTTTTTCTGCTTCTATTGAGATTGTCATATGATTTTTATCTTTCATTCTATTAATGTGGTGTATCACATTTATTGCTTTGCATATGTTGAACCATCCTTGTATCCCAAGGGTAAATTCCACCTGATCATAGTATATGATCCTGTTGAATTTGATTTGCTAGTATTTTGTTGAGGATGTTTGCACTTAAAATTCATCAGGGATATTGGCTTGTAATTTTTTTCTTTTTGGTACGCGGGCCTCTCCCATTGCGGAGCACAGCCTCCGGACGCGCAGGCTCAGCGGCCATGGCTCACGGGCCCAACCGCTCCGCGGCATGTGGGATCCTCCCGGACCGGGGCACGAACCCACATCCCCTGCATCGGCAGGCGGACTCTCAACCACTGTGCCACCAGGGAAGCCCCCTGTAATTTTTTTTTATTGTAGTGTCCTTATGTGACTTTGGTCTGAGGGTAATGCTGGCCTTGTAAAATGAGTTGGGAGTGTTCCTCCTTCAATTTTTTGGAAGAGTTTTAGAAGGTCAACCTCATTTACTTAATCACATCTGCAAAGTCCCATGTTCCATGTAAGGTAATATTCACAGGTTCCAGGGAATAAGGACATGGACATCTATGGGGGATCATTAATCAGCCTACCACATCATGTAAATTTCTTACCTATTCAATAAAATAAAAGAAAGCAATATAAGAAAATAAATTAAAATCTTCCTCTGGAGAGCCGGAGGAAGATGGCGGAAGAGTAAGACGCGGAGATCACCTTCCTCCCCACAGATACATCAGAAATTCATCTACACGTGGAACAACTCCAACAGAACACCTACTGAACGCTGGCAGAAGACCTCAGACCCCCCAAAAGGCAAGAAACTCCCCACATACCTGGGTAGGTCAAAAGAAAAAAAGAATAAACAGAGACAATAGGATATGGACGGGACCTGCACCAGTGGGAGGGAGCCGTGAAGGAGGGAAGGTTTCTACACACTACAAGCCCCTTCGCGGGCGGAGACTGCAGGTGGCGGAGGGGGAAAGCTTCGGAGTAGCGGAGGAGAGCACAGCAACAGGGGTGTGGAGGGCAAAGCGGAGAGATTTTGGCACAGAGGATCGGTGCCCTCAGGCAAACACCAGCCCGAGAGGCTTGTCTGCTCGGCCGCCGGGGCGGGCGGGGCTGGGAGCTGAGGCTCGGGTATCGGCTTTCAGTCGGAGCGCAGGGAGAGGACTGGGGCTGGCGGCAGGAAGAGAGCCTGAAGGGGTTAGTGCACCACGGCTAGCACGGAGGGAGTCCGGGGAAAGGGTCTGGAGCTGCCGGAGAGGCAAGAGACTTTTTTCCCTTTTGTTGCCTGGTGCGCGAGGAGAGGGCATTCCCCTCCCTCCCCTCTGCCTGAGTGAGCCAGAGCCCCCGAATCAGCGGCTCCTTTAAACCCGTCCTGTCTGAGCGAAGAACGGACGCCCTCCGGCGACCTACGCGCAGAGGCGGGGCCAGGTCCAAGGCTGAGACCCGGGAGTTGTGAGAGCAGAGACAGGGAAATCTCTCTGTGCAGCCTCGGAGGCAGCGGATTAAAGCTCCACGGTCCATTTGATGTGCCCTGCGTCTGTGGAGTGCATGAATGGACAGCGAATCATCCCAAATTGAGGAAGTGGACTTTGAGGACAAGCTTTAAGACTTTCCCCCCCTTTTTTTTCCTCTTTTTACAACGAATTATCCCAAATTAAGGAGGTGGACTTAGCAAGATTTCAGACTTCTCGCCCTTTTCCTCTTTTTACAACGAATTATCCCAAATTGAGGAGGTGGACTTGGAGAGCAAGATTTTTGATTTTTCCCCCTGCTCTCTTTTTGTGAATGTGTATGTGTAATCTTCTGTGTAAGATTCTCTCTGTATAGCTTTGCTTCCACCATATGTCCCAGGGTTCTATCAGTCCGTGTTTTTTTTCAATACTTACTTTTTAATTTTAATAATGCTACTATATTTCATACTTTATTCTATTTTACTTTACCTGCTCTTTCTTTTTTTCCTACCTTCCCTTCCTCCCTCCCTCCCTCCGCTCCTCCTTTCCTTCTTTCTTTTTCTTTCCTCCCTCCCTCCCTCTCACCCTTCTTCTTTCCACTTTCTTTTACTTTCCTTCCACTCTCCCCCCTCCTGTCTTTCTTTCTTTCTTTCCTTCCTCCCTCCCTCCCTCCCTTCTTCCATTCACTCTTCCTTTTGCTTTCATTCCTCCCTCCCTCCCTCCCTCCTTTCTTTCCTTCTTTCTTTCCATCCTTCCTCCCTCCCTCCCTCCTTTCTTTCTTCCTTCCTTCCTTCCTTCCTTTCTTCCCTTCTTCTTTTCTTCCCTCTCTCTTTCTTTCTTCTACTAATTCTTTCTTTCTACTTTTTCTCACTGTTATTCTGAGCCGGGTGGATGAAAGGCTCTTGGTGCTACAGCCAGGAGTCAGTGCTGTGCCTCTGAAGTGGGAGAGCCAACTTCAGGACACGGGTCCACAAGAGACCTCCCAGCTCCACATAATATCAAGCAGCGAAAATCTCCCAGGGATCTCCATCTCAACACCAGCACCCAGCTTCAGTCAACGACCAGCAAGCTACAGTGCTGGTCACCCTATGCCAAGCAACTAGCAAGGCAGGAACACAACCCCACCCATTAACAGAGAGGCTACCTAAAAACATAATAAGGCCACAGGAACCCCAAAACACACCACCAGATGTGGACCTGTCCACCACAAAGACAAGATCGAGCCTCAACCACCAGACCACAGGCATTAGTCCCCCCCACCAGGAAGCCTACACAACCTACTGAAACAACCTTAGCCACGGGGGACAGATACCAAAAACAACGGGAACTATGAATCTGCAGCCTGCAAAAAGGAGACCCCAAACACAGTAACATAAGCAAAATGAGAAAGCAGAAGAACACACAGCAGGTGAAGGAGCAAGATAAAAACCTACCAGACCTAACAAATGAAGAGGTAATAGGCAGTCTACCTGAAAAAGAATTCAGAATAATGATAGTAAAGCTGATCCAAGATTCTATTTCCAAGATCCAAAATCTTGGAAATAGAATAGACAATATGCAAGAAACAGTTAACAAGGGCCTAGAAGAACTAAAGATGAATCAAGCATCGATTAAAAACACAATAAGTGAAATGAAAAATACTCTAGATGGGATCAATAGCAGAATAACTGAGGCAGAAGAACGGATAAGTGAGGTGGAAGATAAAATAGTGGAAATAACTGATGCAGAGCAAAATAAAGAAAAAAGAATGAAAAGTATAGAGGACAGTCTCAGAGACCTCTGGGACAACATTAAACGCACCAACATTCGAATTATAGGGGTTCCAGAAGAAGAAGAGAAAAAGAAAGGGACTGAGAAAATATTTGAAGAGATTATAGTTGAAAACTTCCCTAATATGGGAAAGGAAATAGTGAATCAAGTCCAGGAGGCACAGAGAGTCCCATACAGAATAAATCCAAGGAGAAATACGCCAAGACACATATTAATCAAACTGTCAAAAATTAAACACAAAGAAATCATATTAAAAGTGGCAAGGGAAAAACAACAAAAAACACACAAGGGAATCCCCATCAGGTTAACAGCTGATCTCTCAGCAGAAACTCTACAAGCCAGAAGGGAGTGGCAGGACATAATTAAAGTGATGAAGGAGAGAAACCTGCAACCAAGATTACTCTACACAGCAAGGATCTCATTCAGATTTGATGGAGAAATTAAGACGTTTACAGACAAGCAAAAGCTGAGAGAGTTCAGCACCACCAAACCAGCTTTACAACAAATGCTAAAGGAACTTCTCTAGGCAAGAAACACAACAGAAGGAATATACCTACAATAACGAACCCAAAGCAATTAAGGAAATGGGAATGGAAACATACATATCAATAATTACCTTAAATGTAAATGGACTAAATGCTCCCACCAAAAGACACAGAGTGGCTGAATGGATACAAAAACAAGACCCATATATGGCTCTATGCTGTCTACAAGAGACCCACTTCAGACCTAGAGACACATACAGATTGAAGGTAAAGGGATGGAAAAAGATATTCCATGCAAATGGAAATCAAAAGAAAGCTGGAGTAGCAATTCTTATATCAGACAAAATAGACTTTAAAATAAAGACTATTAGAAGAGACAAAGAAGGACACTACATAACGATAAAGGGATCGATCCAAGAAGAAGATATAACAATTGTAAATATTTATGCACCCAACATAGGAGCACCTCAATACATAAGGCAAATACTAACATCCATAAAAGGGGAAATCGACAGTAACACAATCATAGTAGGGGATTTTAACACCCCACTTTCACCAATGGACAGATCATCCAAAATGAAAATAAATAAGGAAACACAAGCTTTAAATGATACATTAAACAAGATGGACTTAATTGATATTTATAGGACATTCCATCCAAAAACAACAGAATACACATTTTTCTCAAGTGCTTATGGAACATTCTGCAGGATAGATCATATCTTGGGTCACAAATCAAGCACTGGTAAATTTAAGAAAATTGAAATTGTATCAAGTATCTTTTCCTACCACAATGCTATGAGACTAGACATCAATTACAGGAAAAGATCTGTAAAAAATACAAACACATGGAGGCTAAACAATATACTACTCAATAATGAAGTGATCACTGAAGAAATCAAAGAGGAAATTTAAAAATACCTACAAACAAATGACAATGGAGACACGAAGACCCAAAACCTATGGGACACAGCAAAAGCAGTTCTAAGGGGAAAGTTTATAGCAATACAATCCCACCTAAAGAAACAGGAAATATTTCGAGTAAACAACCTGACCCTGCACCTAAAGCAATTAGAGAAAGAAGAACAAAAAACCCCCAAAGTTAGCAGAAGGAAAGAAATCATAAAGATCAGATCAGAAATAAATGAAAAGGAAATGAAGGAAACGATAGCAAAAATCAACCAAACTAAAAGCTGGTTCTTTGAGAAGATAAACAAAATTGACAAACCATTAGCCAGACTCATCAAGAAAAGAAGGGAGAAGACTCAAATCAATAGAATTAGAAATGAAAAAGGAGAAGTAACAACTGACACTGCAGAAATACAAAAGATCATGAGAGATTACTACAAGCAACGCTATGCCAATAAAATGGACAACCTGGAAGAAATGGACAAATTCTTAGAAATGCACAACCTACCAAGACTGACTCAGGAAGAAATAGAAAATATGAATAGACCAATCACAAGCACTGAAATTGAAACTGTGATTAAGAATCTTCCATCAAACTAAAGCCCAGGACCAGATGGCTTCACAGGCGAATTCTATCAAACATTTAGAGAAGAGTTAACACCCATCCTTCTCAAACTCTTCCAAAATATAGCAGAGGGAGGAACACTCCTAAACTCATTCTACGAGGCCACCATCACCTTGATACCAAAACCAGGCAAGGATGTCACAAAGAAAGAAAACTACAGGCCAATATCACTGATGAACATAGATGCAAAAATCCTCAACAAAATACTAGCGAACAGAATCCAACAGCACATTAAAAGGATCATACTCCATGATCAAGTGGGGTTTATTCCAGGAATGCAAGGATTCTTCAATATACGCAAATCAATCAATGTGATACACCATATTCACAAGTTGAAGGAGAAAAACCATATGATCATCTCAATAGATGCAGAGAAAGCTTTCGACAAAATTCAACAACCATTTATGATAAAAACCCTGCAGAAAGTAGGCATAGAGGGAACTTTCCTCAACATAATAAAGGCCATATATGACAAACCCACAGCCAACATTGTTCTCAATGGTGAAAAACTGAAACCATTTCCACTAAGATCAGGAACAAGACAAGGCTGCCCACTCTCACCACTCTTATTCAACATAGTTTTGGAAGTTTTAGCCACAGCAATCAGAGAAGAAAAGGAAATAAAAGGAATCCAAATTGGAAAAGAAGTAAAGCTGTCACTGTTTGCAGATGACATGATATTATACATAGAGAATCCTAAAGATGCTACCGAAAAACTACTAGAGCTAATCAATGAATTTGGTAAAGTAGCAGGATACAAAATTAATGTACAGAAATCTCTGGCATTCCTGTACACTAATGATGAAAAATCTGAAAGTGAAATCAAGGAAACACTCCCATTTACCATTGCAACAAAAAGAATAAAATATCTAGGAATAAACCTACCTAAGGAGACTAAAGACCTGTATGCAGAAAATTATAAGACACTGATGAAAGAAATTAAAGATGATACAAATAGATGGAGAGATATACCATGCTCCTGGATTGGAAGAATCAATATTGTGAAAATGACTCTACTACCCAAAGCAATCTACAGATTCAATGCAATCCCTATCAAACTACCACTGGCATTTTTCACAGAACTAGAACAAAAAATTTCAAAATTTGTTTGGAAAAACAAAAGACCCCGAATAGCCAAAGCAATCTTGAGAACGAAAAACGGAGCTGGAGGAATCAGACTCCCTGACTTCAGACTATACTACAAAGCTACAGTAATTAAGACAGTGTGGTACTGGCATAAAAACAGAAAGATAGATCAGTGGATCAGGATAGAAAGCCCAGAGATAAACCCACGCACATATGGCCAACTTATCTTTGATAAAGGAGGCAGGAATGTACCGTGGAGAAAGGACAGCCTCTTCAATAAGTGGTGCTGGGAAAACTGGACAGGGACATGTAAAAGTATGAGATTAGATCATTCCCTAACACCATACACAAAAATAAGCTCAAAATGGATTAAAGACCTAAATGTAAGGCCAGAAACTATCAAACTCTTAGAGGAAAGCATAGGTAGAACACTCTATGACATAAATCACAGCAAGATCCTTTTGGACCCACCTCCTAGAGAAATGGAACTAAAAACAAAGATAAACAAATGGGACCTAATGAAAGTTCAAAGCTTTTACACAGCAAAGGAAACCATAAAGAAGACCAAAAGACAACCCTCAGAATGGGAGAAAATATTTGCAAATGAAGCAACTGACAAAGGATTAATCTCCAAAATTTATAAACAGCTCACGCAGCTCAATAGCAAAAAAACAAACAACCCAATCCAAAAATGGGCAGAAGACTTAAATAGGCATTTCTCCAAAGAAGATATACAGACTGCCAACAAACACATGAAAGAATGCTCAACATCATTAATCATTAGAGAAATGCACATCAAAACTACAATGAGATTTCATCTCACACCAGTCAGAATGGCCATCATCAAGAAATCTAGAAACAATAAATGCTGGAGAGGGTGTGGAGAAAAGGGAACACTCTTGCACTGCTGGTGGGAACGTGAATTGGTACAGCCACTATGGAGAACAGTATGGAGGTTCCTTAAAAAACTAAAAATAGAACTACCATATGACCCAGCAATCCCACTACTAGGCATATACCCTGAGAAAACCATAATTCAAAAAGAGACATGTACCAAAATGTTCATTGCAGCTCTATTCACAATAGCCCGGAGCTGGAAACAACCTAAGTGTCCATCATCGGATGAATGGATAAAGAAGATGTGGCACATATATACAATGGAATATTACTCAGCCATAAAAAGAAACGAAACTGAGCTATTTGTAATGAGGTGGATAGACCTAGAGTCTGTCATACAGAGTGAAGTAAGTCAGAAAGAGAAAGACAAATACCGTATGCTAACACATATATATGGAATTAAAAAAAAAAGTCATGAAGAACCTAGGGGTAAAACGGGAATAAAGACACAGACCTACTTAAGAATGGACTTGAGGATATGGGGAGGGTGCAGGGTAAGCTGTGACAAAGCGAAAGAGAGGCATGGACATATATACACTACCAAACGTAAGGTAGATAGATAGTGGGAAGCAGCCGCAGAGCACAGGGAGATCGGCTCGGTGCTTTGTGACCTCCTGGAGGGGTGGGATGGGGAGGGTTGGAGGGAGGGAGATGCATGAGGGAAGGAATGTGGGAACAGATGTATATGTATGACTGATTCACTTTGTTATAAAGCAGAAACTAATAAAAAAAAATCTTCCTCTATCTTTTCCTTTATAGTCTCTGGGTTTTGTGTTACACTAAAAAAGGCCTTCCCCATTCTAGACTATACAAATAATAATTTATATTTTCTTCCTATATTTTAAGAGTATTATTTTCACTAATAACTTTGTTATTGAGGTATAATTTACATACAATAAATGCTCGGATCTTAAGTGAAAAGTTCAATCTATTTTGACAAAAGCATGAACCCCTGTCACCCACTTCTCCATGAAGACAAAAAAAAATTTCCTTCACTCTAAAAGATTCCTTCATGATCCTTCATACCAAACTTCTCCCAACAGTGTCACTCTTCTGAATTCTATCACCATGGATAGTTTTATCTGTTGTTGAACATTTTATAAATGGAAGCACACAGTATTTTCACTTTTTTGTCTGGCTTCATTCACTCACCATAATGATTTTGAGATTAATCCAAGTTGTATGTATCAAGAACCATTAAGGATATATAGTTAAAACATTTTAAAAGTTATATGTTCAATTTTTTCTGATTATGGAAGTTATACATACATATTACAAATTTTAACATTACATAAACATGTAATGTAGAAAGTGAAAAGTATTCATAATCTGACACCCCTGACCTAACTATTATTAATAGTTTGTTATACAGTTTTTCTATATTTTTTCTATGCTAATAGTAGTGTTTTTATCAAAAAAGGATTATCCTATAGACACTATTTTGCAAGTGCATTCTTCACTTAATACTATATATTTAGCATTGTTCTAAGTTATATAGCTGTATACTTTCCTTGTTCTTTCCCCATTTTTATTTTTAATAATTTTTAGTGCACAAGTAATATAAAAGTATGTTATCTTCTTAAATTTTTTAAAGCTTTAAGGCAAGGCTAAAGTTATTTTTGACCATCACTCATTTCTAATTCCCTCCCTGCCTTTGCATGTGTTTGAATGACTGCATGATATTTCATTATATGAATGCAACATAATTTGAGAAATTCCCTTTCAGTGGGCAATCAACTTTTCATTTTTATTGTGAGTTATATGCAAATATTTTTCCAAGTTTATCCTTTGATTTTATTTATAATGTCATTCACTAAAGTTTATATTTTTCTATGGTTAAATTTATCTATCCATACATTGTTATTTGGGAAAAAAGCGAGAGGCAGAAAAGTACATATAGTATATTACCACTGTGTCAGAAAGGAGGGAATAGGAATAAATATTCATATTTGGTCACAATGGCATAAAGAAACATTGATTGAATGAATGAACAAGAAGTTAACAAAAATGGTTACCTATACCTATAGGTTACCTATACCTATACCTATAGGTTACCTATACTGATACCCATACCTATGGTTACCTATACCTATACCTATAAGTTTCAAGGGGGAAAAGGTGAATGGGGACAGGGTGCAAGCAATGCATACCAGTGTACACTTATTTATACAGTTTTTATTTTTTTAACTATATGCATTAGACTTCCTATTGCTGCTGTAACAAATTACTACAAACTGAGTGGCTTAAAACAACACACATTTATTATCTTACAGTTCTGAAAGTCAGAAGTCTGAAATGAGTCTTTCAAGGCTAAAATCAAAGACTGCAATCCTTCTGGAGACTAGGGGAAAATCATTTCCTTGACTTTTCTAGTTTTTAAGGCCACCTGCATTCCTTGGCTCATGGCCCCTTCATCTTCAAACCCAGTACTATAACATCTTCAAATCTCCCTCCTTCTCTCTCTCATCTCTGCATCTGTTGTCACATGTCCTTCTCTGACTCTCCTTCCTCCCTTGTGATTACACTGATCCCATCTAAATAATCCAGGATCATCTCTCCATGTCAAGGATCCTTTTAGTTCATGCCTTTTTAATACTGAGTAATACTCCATTCAAAGGCTGTACATTTTGTTTATCTATTCACCTGTAGATGGGCTTTGGTCCAGGTTTTTTTTTTTTTGATTATGAATAAAGTATGGGTAGTTTTTGAACATTTATATTTTTGATACATCTGGAATTTATTTTAGTGTAAGGAGTGAGATAGAGATCCAACTCTGTTTTTGCCAAATCACAAGCCAATTATCCCAAAACCATTTATTGCATAATCCAGCTTTTCACAGATGATCTAAAATATCTTCTTTCAACATACTAAATTCTCCATAGACTATGTTTTTCTTAACTTCCTATTGTATTCCATTAATCTAGCTGTCAGTTTTGAACCAACACCACCATATTTTAATTCCTGTGCCCTTATAATGTGTTTCAATAATTCATAAGACTGGTTGGTACTCAATTTTTTTTCAGAATTTCCCTAGTTATTTCTAAACGTTTATTTGTCTAAAGAGATACACTTCAGAACTTTAATGTCAATTAAAATTGTTTGGATTGAATTAAATTTATAAATTAATTTGGGGAAAATTCACATTGTCTGTCCATCCAGGTACTAGGTATGTCCCTCTGTTCAAATATTTTATATCCTCCAGCGGAGCTTGTTAGCCATATGATGAGATTCCCAGAGGGTACGGTAGAAAGGTTTTAGAGGAAGAGCGGCAGTTCAAGTTTGATTCAAGGGAGGGAAAGCACAGAGTTGTATACAGGAGAGAATATATGATTCAAGGAGCATCTATAAAAGATGGTTACTGTATTAGTTATCTATTGTTGAGTAACAAGGAATCACAGCAGCCTTTATTCATCTCATAGTTTCTGTGGGCTTAGCTGGGTCCAGGCCCTCTGTTGGATCCTCTGTTTCAGGGTCTCTCACAAGACTGCAATCAAGTTGGCCAGGGCTGGGGTCTCTCTCATCTGAAGGCTTGATGGAGAAAGGATCCACCTCCAAGATCACCTGTTTGTTGGCAGATTTTCAGTTCCTCAAGGACTGTCGGACTGAGAGACTCAGCTCCTGGCTGGATGTTGGCCTTCACTTCCTAGGCAGATGAGCCTCCCCGGTATGGCAACTTGCTTCATCAAAGCCAGCAAAGGAGAGGGTCTGCTAGCAAGATGGAAGTCACATTCCTATGTAAGCAATCCCTAAGTGACATCCTATCTCCGTTGCCACATTTGAATGCTCAGAAGTAAGTCTTTAGGTCAGCTCACACTGACCTAAGGGGACGAGATTTTTACACAGGGTGTGAATACAAAGAGTCAAGGATCATTGGGAGGTCATCTCAGAGGCTACCTGCCACAGTTACTAAGAAATGTAAGGTATGGTAGGTTTGGTAGCATTAGCTAACAAAACTTGTGAAAGGAATGTCCTAGAAGCCCCCTGATACATGGGGATAAAGAGGGACATGGGGGACTTCCGGGGAAGATGGCGGAAGAGTAAGATGCGGAGATCACCTTCCTCCCCACAGATACACCAGAAATGCAGCTACACGTGGAACAATTCCTACAGAAAACCTACTGAACGCAGGCAGAAGACCTCAGACCTCCCAAAATGCAAGAAACTCCCCACGAACCTGGGTAGGGCAAAGTGGAGAGATTCCCGCACAGAGGATCAGTGCCGACCGGCACTCACCAGCCCGAGAGGCTTGTCTGCTCGCCCGCCGGGGCGGGCAGCGCTGGAAGCTGAGGCTCGGGCTTCGGTCACAGCGCAGGGAGAGGACTGGGGCTGGCGGCGAGAACTCAGCCTGAAGGGGGCTAATGCACCACAGCTGGCGGGGAGGGAGTCCGGGAAAACTCTGGATCTGCCGAAGAGGCAAGAGACTTTTTCTTCCCTCTCGGTTTCCTGGTGCGCGAGGAGAGGGGATTAAGAGCACCGCTTAAAGGAGCTCCACAGACGGGTGCAAACCGCGGCTGAAAGCACGGAGCCCAGAGACAGGTGTGGGGCGCTGGGGCTGCGGCTGCCGCTGCCAAGAAGTCTGTGTGCGAGCACAGGTCACTGTCCACGCCGCCCTTCCGGGAGCCTGTGCAGCCCGTCACTGCCGGGGAGCCGAGATCCAGGGAAGGCTTCCCTGGGAAAATGCACAGCGTGCCTCAGGCTGGTGCAACGTCACGCCGGCCTCTGCCGCTGCAGGCTCACACCGCACTCCGTGCCCTTCCCTTCCCCCCCCCGGGACTGAGTGAGCCAGAGTCCCCGAAGCGGCTGCTCCCTTATCCCTGTCCTGTCTGAGTGAAGAACAGACGCCCTCCGGCGACCTACACGCAGAGGCGTGGCCAAATCCAAAGCTGAGACCCGGGAGCGGTGAGAACAAAGAAGAGAAAGGGAAATCTCTCCCAGCAGCCTCAGAAGCAGCGGATTAAAGCTCCACAATCAACTTGATGTACCCTGCATCTGTGGAATACATGAATAGGCAACAAATCATCCCAAATTGAGGAGCCAGGAGTCAGTGCTGTGCCTCTGAGGTGGGAGAGCCAACTTCAGGACACTGGTCCACAAGAGACCATCCACATAATATCAAACGGTGAAAATCTTCCAGAAATCTCCATCTCAACACCAACACCCAGCTTCACTCAATAACCAGCAAGCTACAGAGCTGGACACCCTATGCCAAACAACTAGCAAGACAGGAATACAACGCCACCCATTAGCAGAGAGGCTGCCTAAAATCATAAAAAGTCCGCAGACACCCCAAAACACACCACCAGACGTGCACCTGCCCACCAGAAAGACAAGATCCAGCCTCATCCACCAGAACACAGGCACTAGTCCCCTCCACCAGGAAGCCTACACAACCCACGAAACCAACCTTAGCCACTGGGGACAGACACCAAAAACAACGGGAACTACGAACTTGCAGCCTGCAAAAAGGAGACCCCAAACACAGTAGCATAAGCAAAATGAGAAGACAGAAAAACACACAGCAGGAGAAGGAGCAAGATAAAAACCCACCAGACGTAACAAATGAAGAGGTACTAGGCAGTCTATCTGAAAAAGAATTCAGAATGATGATAGTAAAGATGATCCAAGATTCTATTTCCAAAATCCAAAATCTTGGAAATAGAATAGACAAAATGCAAGAAACAGTTAACAAGGAACTAGAAAAACTAAAGATGAATCAAGCATCGATTAAAAACACAATAAATGAAATGAAAAATACTTTAGATGGGATCAATAGCAGAATAACTGAGGCAGAAGAACGGATAAGTGAGGTGGAAGATAAAATAGTGGAAATAACTGATGCAGAGTAAAATAAAGAAAAAAGAATGGAAAGAACAGAGGACAGTCTCAGGGACCTCTGGGAAAACATTAAACACACCAACATTCGAATTATAGGGGTTCCAGAAGAAGAAGAGAAAAAGAAAGGGACTGAGAAAATATTTGAAGAGATTATAGTTGAAAACTTCCCTAATATGGGAAAGGAAATCGTTAATCAAGTCCAGGAGGCACAGAGAGTCCCATACAGAATAAATCCAAGGAGAAATACGCCAAGACACATATTAATCAAACTGTCAAAAATTAAACACAAAGAAATCATATTAAAAGCAGCAAAGGAAAAACAACAAATAACATACAAGGGAATCCCCATCAGGATAACAGCTGATCTCTCAGCAGAAACTCTACAAGTCAGAAGGGAGTGGCAGGACATAATTAAAGTGATGAAGGAAAAATACCCGCAACCAAGATTACTCTACCCAGCAAGGATCTAATTCAGATTTGATGGAGAAATTAAAACGTTTACAGACAAGAAAAACCTGAGAGAGTTCAACACCACCAAACCAGCTTTACAACAAATGCTAAAGGAACTTCTCTAGGCAAGAAACACAACAGAAGGAAAAGACCTACAATAACGAAACCAAAACAATTAAGAAAATGGGAAAAGGAACATACATATCGATAATTACCTTAAATGTAAATGGACTAAGTGCTCCCACAAAAAGACACAGATTGGCTGAATGGATACAAAAACAAGACCCATATATATGCTGTCTACAACAGACCCACTTCAGACCTAGAGACACATACAGACTGAAAGTAAGGGGATGGAAAAAGATATTCCATGCAAATGGAAACCAAAAGGAAGCTGGAGTAGCAATTCTCATATCAGACAAAATAGACTTTAAAATAAAGACTACTAGAAGAGACAAAGAAGGACACTACATAATGATCAAGCGATCGATCCAAGAAGAAGATATAACAAATGTAAATATTTATGCACCCAACATAGGAGCACCTCAATACATAAGGCAAATACTAACAGCCATAAAAGGAGAAATCGACAGTAACACAATCATAGTAGGGGACTTTAACACCCCACTTTCACCAATGGACAGATCATCCAAAATGAAAGTAAATAAGGAAACACAAGCTTTAAATGATACATTAAACAAGATGGACTTAAGTGATATTTATAGGACATTCCATCCAAAAACAACAGAATACACATTTTTCTCAAGTGCTCATGGAACACTCTCTAGGGTAGATCATATCTTGGGTCACAAATCAAGCCTTGGCAAATTTAAGAAAATGGAAATTGTATCAAGTATCTTTTCTGACCACAATGCTATGAGACTAGATATCAATTACAGGAAAAGAACTGTAAAAAATACAAACACATGGAGGCTAAACAACATACTACTTAATAACGAAGTGATCACTGAAGAAATCAAAAAGGAAATTAAAAAACACCTAGAAACAAATGACAATGGAGACACGATGACCCAAAACCTATGGGATGCAGCAAAAGCAGTTCTAAGAGGGAAGTTTATACCAATACAATCCTACCTTGAGAAACAGGAAACATCTCGAATAAATAACCTAACCTAGCACCTAAAGCAATTAGAGAAAGAAGAACAAAAACATCCCAAAGTTAGCAGAAGGAAAGAAATCATAAAAATCAGATCGGAAATAAATGAAAAAGAAATGCAGGAAACGATAACAAAGATCAATAAAACTACAAGCTGGTTCTTTGAGAAGATAAACAAAATTGATAAACCATTAGCCAGAATCATCAAGAAAAAAAAGGGAGAAGACTCAAATCAATAGAATTAGAAATGAAAAAGGAGAAGTAACAACTGACACTGCAGAAATACAAAAGATCATGGGAGATTACTACAAGCAACTCTATGCCAATAAAATGGACAACCTGGAAGAAATGGACAAATTCTTAGAAATGCACAACCTGCCAAGACTGAATAAGGAAGAAATAGAAAATATGAATAGACCAATCACAAGCACTGAAATTGAAACTGTGATAAAAAATCTTCCAACAAACAAAAACCCAGGACCAGATGGCTTCACAGGCGAATTCTATGAAGCATTTAGAGAAGAGCTAACACCTATCCTTCTCAAACTCTTCCAAAATATAGCAGAGGGAGGAACACTCCAAAACTCATTCTACGAGACCACCATCACCTTGATACCAAAACCAGGCAAGGATGTCACAAAGAAAGAAAACTACAGGCCAATATCACTGATGAACATAGATGCAAAAATCCTCAACAAAATACTAGCAAACAGAATCCAACAGCACATTAAAAGGATCATACACCATGATCAAGTGGGGTTTATACCAGGAATGCAAGGATTCTTCAATATATGCAAATCAATCAACGTGATACACCATATTAACAAATTGAAGGAGAAAAACCATATGATAATCTCAATAGATGCAGAGAAAGCTTTCGACAAAATTCAACACCCATTTATGATAAAAACTCTGCAGAAAGTAGGCATAGAGGGAACTTTCCTCAACATAATAAAGGCCATATATGACAAACCCACAGCCAACATTGTCCTCAATGGTGAAAAACTGAAACCATTTCCACTAAGATCAGGAACAAGACATGGTTGCCCACTCTCACCACTCTTCTTCAACATAGTTTTGGAAGTTTTAGCCACAGCAATCAGAGAAGAAAAGGAAATAAAAGGAATCCAAATTGGAAAAGAAGAAGTAAAGCTGTCACTGTTTGCAGATGACATGATACTATACATAGAGAATCCTAAAGATGCTACCAGAAAACTACTAGAGCTAATCAATGAATTTGGTAAAGTAGCAGGATACAAAATTAATGCACAGAAATCTCTGGCATTCCTATATACTAATGATGAAAAATCTGAAAGTGAAATCAAGGAAACACTCCCATCTGTCATTGCAACAAAAAGAATAAAATATCTAGGAATAAACCTACCTAAGGAGACAAAAAACCTGTATGCAGAAAATTATAAGACACTGATGAAAGAAATTAAAGATGATACAAATAGATGGAGAGATGTACCATGTCCTTGGATTGGAAGAATCAATAATGTGAAAATGACTCTACTACCCAAGGCAATCTACAGATTCAGTGCAATCCCTATCAAACTACCACTGACATTTTTCACAGAACTAGAACAAAAAATTTCACAATTTGTATGGAAACACAAAAGACCCCGAATAGCCAAAGCATTCTTGAGAACGAAAAATGGAGTTGGAGGAATCAGGCTTCCTGACTTCAGACTATAATACAAAGCTACAGTAATCAAGACAGTATGGTACTGGCACAAAAACAGAAAGATAGATCAATGGAACAGGATAGAAAGCCCAGAGATAAACCCACGCACATATGGTCACCTTATCTTTGATAAAGGAGGCAAGAATGTACAGTGGAGAAAGGACAGCCTCTTCAATAAGTGGTGCTGGGAAAACTGGACAGGGACATGTAAAAGTATGAGATTAGATCACTCTCTAACACCATACACAAAAATAAGCTCAAAATGGATTAAAGACCTAAATGTAAGGCCAGACACTATCAAACTCTTAGAGGAAAACATAGGCAGAACACTCTATGACATAAATCACAGCAAGATCCTTTTTGACCAACCTCCTAGAGAAATGGAAATAAAGACAAAAATAAAAACATTGGACCTAATGAAACTTAAAAGCTTTTGCACAACAAAGGAAACCATAAACAAGACCAAAAGACAACCCTCAGAATGGGAGAAAATATTTGCAAATAAAGCAACTGACAAAGGATTAATCTCCAAAATTTATAAGCAACTCATGCAGCTCAATAACAAAAAAACAAACAAACCAATCCAAAAATGGGCAGAAGACCTAAATAGACATTTCTCCACAGAAGATATACAGACTGCCAGCAAACACATGAAAGGATCCTCAACATCTTTACTCATTAGAGAAATGCAAATCAAAACTACAATGATATATCATCTCACACCAGTCAGAATGGCCATCATCAAGAAATCTAGAAACAATAAATGCTGGAGAGGGTGTGGGAAAAAAGGAACACTCCTGCACTGCTGGTGGGAATATGAATTGGTACAGCCACTATGGAGAACGGTATGGAGGTTCCTTAAAAACTACAAATAGAACTACCATATGACCCAGCAATCCCACTACTGGGCATATACCCTGAGAAAACCATAATTCAAAAAGAGTCATGTACCAAAATGTTCATAGCAGCCCTATTTACAATAGCCCAGAGATGGAAACAACCTAAGTGTCCATCATCGGATGAATGGGTAAAGAAGATGTGGCACATATATACAATGGAATATTACTCAGCCATAAAAAGAAACGAAATTGAGCTATTTGTAATGAGGTGGATAGACCTAGAGTCTGTCATATAGAGTGAGGTAAGTCAGAAAGAGAAAGACAAATACCATATGCTGACACAAATATATGGAATTTAAGAAAAAAATGTCATGAAGAACATAGGGGTAAGACAGGAATAAAGACACAGACCTACTAGAGAATGGACTTGAGAATATGGGGAGGGGGAAGGGTAAGCTGTGTCAAAGTGAAAGAGCGGCATGGACATATATACACTACCAAACGTAAGGTAGATAGCTAGTGAGAAGCAGCTGCATAGCACAGGGAGATCAACTCAGTGCTTTATGACCGCCTGGAGGGGTGGGATAGGGAGGGTGGGAGGGAGACGCAAAAGGGAGGGGATATGTGAATATATGTATATGTATACCTGATTAAATTTGTTATAAAGCAGAAAAAAAAATATATATATATATACAACTTGTTAAAAAATAAAAATAAATAAAAACAAAACAAAACAAAACAAAAAAGTGGGACACAGGTCTTCAGGGTTCTCCTATAATCTAGATTAATTGCATTTCCAAGAGAACTGTGATCTCTGGTGGAAGAGGAGACTCCAGGTGTATTAGTCCAGCTCGATAATAACCATTTCCATTTCGGTAGCACTTCACAGCTTACACGTCTGCTTTTGGAGCCATTATTTAATTTGATTCTCATAACAACCCTATGAGGTAGCCAGGTTCAAAGAGGTCACATGGCCACCTCAGGTCTCACAATCAACGGGTGGAAGAGCAGAGACTAGCGCCCCAGTCTTCAAATTCCTAGCCTGTTACACCAGAGTGTCTTCTCCAAAAACACAAAGGTATGCTGTTTTTCCTCTTCAAAGGCTTCTCCTATCATCTTCCTCCCTCTCTGGGTTCTTATTGTGGCTCAGTTATTATTAGCCAGTCAGTCAAGCTTGCTGAACCTTCCAGAATTACTGTGGGGATCAGAGGTAATGTTGTAAAGTTCTCAGCCCACAGCCTGGCACACAGTAAGTTCTCACTAAATGGAAGCTATTATCTGCTATTATTTTTTCAATTCTTCCAGGCCAGCCTCATTGCCACTCACCTTCAGTTCTGCTTCTTCCCATGAATCTCTGTAGTATCACATCCCAAGGTAAAACTTGCTTTCAAAAGACATCAATACCCAACAGCTTTTTAAAAATATTTTTTCTGATCTAATATTTCCATAAGGGTGTGTGAGAGAGAGAGAGAGAGAGTGTGTGTGTGAGAGACAGAGAGACAGAGACAGAGAGAGAATGCACAAGTGCATGCTGTTTGACTAACACTCAACAGCTTTTACAGGCAGTCATTACCCATCTACCAACACTTCCAACAAGGAGTATTTGGTTGTCAGTGGTGTGGCTTCAGCTTTCTTTCCCCCTAAATAAAAAACCAAACTCTTAAAATACAGGTATAATACCTAATACCCAAATCTTGGTTCCTAACTGCCATTCTCAACTGAAAAGGACCAGGTCTCCTAGGGAAAAATGGTTGATACTGAGACTGGGGCAGGGAAAGAGCAAGATGAGCCTGGAGCACTTTGTGGTGCCAGAAAACAAGGAAGTGCTCAAGGAAGGATGGAGACCTGCCAAAAGGACAAGGAGTCATCTTCCTGCTGGCTAAATATGGGACATTTTGAAAATCAAAATAAAGAGTGATCTTAATGCATTATAACCCACTGAATATGATAGACAACCATGGGTCCATGAGGATATAAATAAATAAATGTAGGAGAAGAGAAAGCTCTCCCTTACACTCGAGAGCCAACTGATACAAGTCCAAAGAAGGATGGCATTGGACAGTCACCATTTGGCTACCTCAAGAATCATCAGTGAGGGCTTCCCTGGTGGTGCAGTGGTTGAGGGTCTGCCTGCCAATGCAGGGGACTCGCGTTCGTGCCCCGGTCTGGCAGGATCCCACGTGCCACAGAGCGGCTGGGCCCATGAGCCATGGCCACTGGGCCTGCGCGTCCAAGGCCTATGCTCCACAACGGGAGAGGCCACAACACTGAGAGGCCCACATACCGCAAAAAAAAAAAAAAAAAAAAAAAAAGAATCATCAGTGAATGCTAAAACTGGTGGGCGAAAGTTTGAGGAGATGAGGATATATATATATATATATATATATATAAATCTCAATATATCTCTCCACAAAATATTCACCAGTGACAAAGGGGAAAATTGTAGCATTACAGTGGAACAACACAAATAGTCATCATGTGCCTCCTGATATGATGCACTGAAAAGGACACAGCATCCTTTCTGTGATATTCCTACCAAAGTAAAATCTGATCATGAGGGAACATCAGAAAAAAAACAAATTGAGGGATAGTCTAAAAATAACTAGCCTGCACTCTTCAAAAATGTCAGTGTCAGAAGACACAAAGACTGAAGAACTCTTCCCTACCGAAGGGGACTAAAGAGATATGACAACTGAATGCACATGGTTCAGTTTTCTTTTGCTATAAAGGACACTGTTGAGGAAACTGGTGAGCTCCAAATAAGTTCTGTAGAGTATAATTATAATAGTATTGTATCAATGTGAATTTGCTGATTTTGATGATTGCTCTGTGTTTATGTAAGATAATTTCTTGTTTTAGGAAAAACACATTGAAGTATTTAGGAGTAAAGGGGCATCATGTCTGCAACTGACTATGAATTAGTTCACGGGAAAAAATATATATATATATATGAGACAGAGGGAGAAATAGAGTAAGATAAGTGTAGTAAAATGTTAATATTTGAGGAATCTGGTATTTGTTTTTAATAAATTTATTTATTTATTTATTTATTTATTTATTTATTTATTTATTTTTCACTGCGTTGGGTCCTTGTTGCTGTGCACGGGCTTTTTGTAGTTGTGGCAAACGGGGGCTGCTCTTTGTTGACGTGTGTGGGCTTCTCATTGCAGTGGCTTCTCTTGTTGTGGAGCACGGGCTCTAGGCAGGAGGGCTTCAGTAGCTGTGGCATGTGGGCTCAGCAGTTTTGGCTCGCGGGCTCTAGAGCGCAGGCTCAGTAGTTGTGCACGGGCTTAGTTGCTCTGTGGCTTGTGGGATCTTCCAGGACCAGGGTTCGAATCCCTGTCCCGTGCATTGGCAAGCAGATTCTTAACCACTGAGCCACCAAGGAAGTCCCTATTTGAGGAATCTGGATTAAGAGTACACAGCAGTTCTTTGTACTATTCTTGGAACTCTTCTGTAAGTCTGAAATTATCTAAATAAAAATTTAAGAGAAAAAATTCCTAATTTAAAAAACACAGTTAAAAAACATTTACAAAAAACCTAGAGCTAGTATCATACTTAGTGGTGAGAAACTAGATATTTTCCCACTAAGATCAGGAACAAGGCAAGGATGTCTGCTCTCATTACTCCTTTTCAACCTCACACTGGAAGTCCTTGCTAATGCAATAGGCAAGACAAGGAATTAAAAGGTATACAGATTAGGAAGGAAGAAATAAAACTGTCTTTGTTCACAGATGACATAATTGTCTATGTAGAAAATCACAAAGAATCAACAAAAAGATGGCTGGAACTAATAAACAATTACAGCAAGGTTGCAGGATACAAGATTAATATACAAAAGTCAATTGTTTTCCTATATACCAGCAATGAACAACTGGAATCTTAAATAAAAAACCCAATACCAGTTATATTAGCACCAAAAAACTAAATACTTAGGTATAAATTTAACAAAATACGTACAAGATCTATATAAGGAAAACTATAAAACTCTGATAAAAGAAATCAAAGAAGATAAATGGAGACATATTCCATGTACATGGATAGGAAGACATATTGCCAAGATGTCCGTTCTTCCTGACTGGATCTATAGATTCAATGCAATACCAAGCAAAATCCCACCAACTTATTTTGTGGATATCGACAAACTAATTCTAAAGTTTATCTGTAAGTGCAAGAGACACAGAATAACCAACACAATATTGAAGGAGAAAAAGAAAGTCTGAGGACTGACACTACCTGACTTTGAGACTTACTATAAAGCTCCAGGAATCGAGACAAATGTGGTATTGCTGAAATAATAGACAAATAGATAAATGGAACAGAATAGAGACCTCAGAAATAGTTCCACACAAACATAGTCAACTAGTCTTTGACAAGGAGTAAAGGCAATTCAATGGAGAAAGGATAGTCTTTTCAACAAATGGTGCTGAAACAACTGGACATCCACATGCAAAAACATTAATCTAGACAAAGACCTTACACCCCTCACAAAAATTAACTCAAAATGGATCATAGGCCTATGTGTAAGATGCAAAACTATAAAATTCCTAGAAGAGAACATAGAGGGAAAATCTATGTAACCCTGAGTTTGGCAATGACTAAAAACAATACCAAAAGCACAACCCATGGAAGAAAAAATCGATAAACTGGGCTTCATTATCAGTGGAAGACACTTAAAAAGAATGAAAAGAAAAGCCAGAGAATAGGTGAAAATATTTGCAAAACACATATCTGGTGAAAGGCTGGTAATCAGAATATATAAAGGACTCTTAAACCACCCCCCCAAAAAATCCAATTTAAAAATGGGTACAAGGTCTCAACGGACACCTCACCAAAGAAGATATACAGATGGCAAATGAGCACATGAGAAGATGTTCAACATCTATGTCATTAGGGAAATGCAAATGAAAACAACAATAAGATACCACCACAGACCTATGAGAATGGCCAGAATCCAGAACACTGACACCACCAAATGCTGGTGAGGAGGTGGAGCGACAGGAACTCTCATTCGTTGCAGGTGGGAATGCAATACAGTACAGCCACTTTGCAAGACAGTTGGGCAGTTTCTTACAACACTAAACATACTCTTGCCGTACAAGCCAGCAATCATGCTTCTTGGTATTTACCCAAATGAGTTGAAAACATGTCCACACAAAAACTTGCACACGAATGTTTATAGCAACTTCATTCATATTTGTCAAAACTTGGAAGCAAGCAAAATATCCTTTAGTATGTGAGTGAATAAATAAATTGTGGTACATCCAGACAATGAAATATTATTTTGTGATCTAAAGAAGTGGGCTATCAAGCCATGAATAGACACAGAGGAACCTCAAACACATATTACTGAGGGAAAAAAGCCAATGTGAAAAGATTACACATTGTATGGTTCCAACTATATGACACTCTGGAAAAGGCAAAAGGATGGAGACAGTAAAGAGATCAGTGGTTTCCAGGGCTTCAGGGAGAGGAAGGAAGGGGTGAATGGGTGGAACAGGGGATTTTTAGGGAAACTACTCCGTATGACACTGTAGTGGTGGATACATGTCATTATGTATTTGTCAGAACCCACAAATGGTGAGCCTTAATATAAACTATGGACCTTAGTTAATAATAATGTATCAGTCAATTATATCTCAATAAAGCTGAAAAAAGAGAAAAAATAACAACATATCATTATTGGTTCATCAGTCGTAACAAATGTACCACACTAATGCAAGATGTTAATAATAGGGGAGACTGGGTTGGGTGAGGGAGGTATATGGAAACTCTCTGCACTTTCCATCCAGTTTTTGTGTAAACCTAAAACTGTTCAAACAAATAAAGTCTATATATAAAAGAAGGAATGAAGTATTGATACATACTACAACACGGATGGACCTGGTAAACATTATGCTAAGGGAAAGACGTTAGTTGCAGAAGGTCACACACTGTATGATCCCATCTATAGGAAACGTTCAGAATAGGAAAGTCTACAGAGACAGACAGTGGTTTCCTAGGGAAGGGGAGATGGGGGCTTTGGGGGTGACAGCAAATGGGTGCAGGTTTTTTGGGGGAGTAAGGAAAATATTCTAAAATTGATCGTGGTGATGGTTATACAACTCTGGATATACTAAAAGTCATTGAATTATACACTCTAAATGGATGAATTGCCTAGTGTGTAAATGATATCTCAATAACGCTGTTAGTAAATAGAAACACAGCTATGCACACAAAGGACACACAGGGAAGTGCTAACAGTGGAGATCCTCAGTAGAGAAGTGGGGAACTGAGGGTGGGGTGAGAAAGAGACTTATTTTTCACCGTGTACCTTCATGTGTCATTTGAAGGTTTTATCCTGTGCGTGTTTAACATAATCCTAACTTCCCCTCAAATACTGTTTCCAACAAGCCTACCTTGCTTTTCCTAACTGCATTCGAACAACGATCTCTCTCAGCTCAGTCCTTTGTGACCACCTAGAGGGGTGGGCTAGGGAGGGTGGGAGGGAGACGAAAGAGGGAGGGGATATGGGGATATATGTACATGTATAGCTGATTCACTTTGTTATAAAGCAGAAATTAACACACCATTGTAAAGCAATTATACTCCAATAAAGATGTTAACAAAACAAAACAAGACAACGATCTCTCTTATGCTATCTCTCAAAATAAGACACAGAGAAAATCAAACCTAAAACCTGGCTAAACAGTTCTAAAGGAGGAAAGAAAAGTAATGAAAGGAATGCCAAAACCCATGCAGAAAGGAGTTCCATAAGTATACCCACTCAATGGAATATCGTGCGGCCATTTGAATGATGTTTATAAAGACTTTTAATGGGGAAATGCTTATGTAAAAATGGCAGTATATAATTGACTATACAGCCTGATCTCAAATATGTTTTTTAGGCCTAGAATACAGCCTAAATGCACCAAGATGCTAACATTGGTTTTCTTTGGGCAGTAGGATGTGTTTGTTTTCCCCAAATTTTCATCAATGAACATGTATTACTGTTGGAGGGAGGGGCGTTTATTTTGTTGTTTGGGGACTTCTGAGCAGAGGGTGAGAGAGAAAGAGAGAGAATGTATACATATATATATATTTTAATAGAAGCATAAAAAATATATATTTTTTAATGGAAAGTGCCCAGTCTGGGTCCGGCTTTCTAGCTCCGGACTCTCCAAGGCCACACCCCACCCTTTCTTTCAAAGCACAGCCCCCACCAGTCCCTCCTATCGGCCAGGCCTCTCTCAACCCAGCCACTCTTCTTCCCAGCCCCTTGCTGAAGCCATGATCCACTTCGTTTCTGAACTTTCCTCATCCCCTTTCATTGTGAAGCCTGACACTCCTATGCAAGTCCTGCCCTTGCTGCTGATTAGGTGTCTAAACTTCTGTAAGTCACTTCCTGTCCAGGAGCCTCAAGTTCTTCAGAGATGAACCAGGATATTAAGTTTTCACATAAAGGGGCTGCTGTGACTGTTAAGAGGTTATGTATAGCGAGACCCAGCAAGTAATAGAAGCTCAATAAACGTTCACGCTCCAACACCCAGCCCCCGACCCCGCCTCGATACGTCTTGGTGTCACCACAGCACAAGGTCACAAGCAGGTGTTCAGGATATGATTTCTCCTCTCTCTCCTGCCTTGACAATTTCTCCTCTAAGACGCCGGTTCAAGGCATGACTCCAGCATTAACTACCGCAAATCTGTTGTCTAAAGGGGATGTTGGGGACAATGTGGAAGTGACTTGGAGTTGATCAGAGTTGGAGTCTCACCATTGCTGTACTTAGCTGTGTGGCTTTGGCAAGTCATCGAAGTCTCCCTGTGCCTCACTTTATTTACCTATACGGGGGAGGGGAAATAATAGCGCCTGCCTCGGTGGGCGCCCTCACCTTCTATCCGCACCGCATCCCCTCTCTCCCACCACACCTCACCTCCCTGCTCACTTGGCTGGTTTGCCTCACCCTGCGTCAGCTGGTGAACCAAGCCACGCCCCCTCCCGGAGCAACCACGCCCTGGAGCTGAGAGGAACCTGCCAGAAAAGAGGGACTTCATGCAAGCCCAAAACTTTTGGGCAGGAGTGCACAACCACGGAGCTGAACCCAGATTTCGTCCGTCATTCAACCATTCACGCGCCTGAATGCATGCGATGAATATTCGCTGACCCTTCCTCTAGGACCAGACAGGTGCTGGGCTTTGCTGGAGACAGAGTCAGCTGCCCTCTCGGAGCTTCCCATATGTAGGAGAGAGAACCCCAGACATCAATTCCACAAAGGGCAGGGCAGAGTGGAGCTCTGGGGGCTGTGGGAGCCCAGAGAACAGGATCCAGTCCTGCTTGGGAATCAAGGAAGGCGTCTTGGATGAAGTGACACTTGAGGTGAGTTCATTAGGTTTGGGGAGTCATTGTGAAGGGCCTTCCATGCGGGAGACATTGCACAGACACCGAAGGGAGAGCCTGGTACATTGAAGGGCCCACATGTAGTCAGTTCAGTGGCCAGAGCACAGTGTGTGAGGCCAGGGTGGCAAGAGATGAGGCTCGAGAGGCTTGGCAGGGGCCAGAACTGTGGGTGGCCTTAACTGCCCAACAAGGAGCTAGAATTGTATCCTTGTGGGGGGTTGGGGTGTCACAGAAGGAAGTGACGTGTTGACTTCTAAACCAATGTGGTCTCCCTGCTGGTGCCCAGAATAGTAGGTTAAAGGCAGCCAGTCTGGAAGCAGGGAGCCGGGGAGTAGACTTGGGGTCATTCAGGTGAGAGGTGCTGAGTCTGGAGCAGGGCAGTGGCAGAGGAGCAGGAAAGAGGGTGGAGTATTTGGGAGACAGAAAGGAGAATCAGCAGGACTTGGTGAGGGATTGGCTTTGAGGAGGGAAGGGGAGTTTGGGCTGCACGTAAAGCAGAGAATACAGAGGAAACATATAGCACATGTGCCAGGGAGTGATTGAGATCATGGTGGGAGGAACTCTGAGGGCTGAGAACTCAGCGTGGGATAGCAGGGGCAGAAACACCTTTCTGCAGGAGGAAGGATTCAGACTAAGGCTCACCGTGTGTCCTTGAGCCACTCGCTTTATCTTCCTCTGGTCCTTTAGGGTCCCACCTGCTAAACTGAGAGACAGAGAATGATCATTGTGAGGAGTGAATCACATAAAAGAATGTCCAGGAGGTGCCGAGCCCTGTGGATGATTTGAGGGGGAGACGTGGGGCAGGTGTGTTTGATCCACGGTGAGGTGGGTCTGGGCTGCCATTTGTGCGACAGCATTGCCATTGGCGGTGGGAAGCACCTACTTACAGAAGAAGGAGGTGTGTGGGGAGGGGATATGTGACCTGAAGACATGTGTGTTGGATTTGAGAGCGTCAAAGGCCAAGGCAGTCAAATCACTCTTACCCTGGGAGGCCGTATCTTGACAGTCAGGAGCGAGGGACTTCTCTGAACGGTGAACCCCAGACTGTTACTTCCTCAGGAAATACCTAGACCAAAGCATCTGGGTTCTGATCTCAAGTCGTCACCCGAGTTGCCGTGTGAGCCTGGGTCAGTTCTAACCCATTGGGTCCCAGGCTTTCCATATGGACAACAACGACGATAAAAACATATGTGTGTTTGTGGAGAGGTGGATGAAATGTTTTCAGAGGTCCTCTCCAGGTTTGTTATGCTTCAGTTCTATGACCCTGAGTCCTTTTTAAAAAAGTCTAGTCCTGTCTCCGTCCCTGACTTACTGTGTGGCCTTGAGCAGCTGCTGGACCTCTCTGGGCCTATTTTCACATCTGGAATATCAGGAGATTGGGCAAGAGAGTCTCCAACAGCCAGTGATTCTCCCTGGAGGATGCTCACCCTCTTCTCCAGCTGAAAGCTTCAGACAAATCAGAGGAAAGCGAGGCGCTGGTCACAGACGACCCCCTCCTTCCAAACCTTCCGTCTTCTCCCTACTGTCAGGAGCTTGCAGCACCAGCTCACTTGCCAAACTTGTTGCTATGACAACGGGTTACAAATAACTCAGATGCAGACAAAGATTTTAACCCAAGAGCTGCTGGGCCAATGGCTTCTTCCTCCCTCCCCACATCAGACTGAGGGAACAATCTGACGAATTCTTTGGGATCAAATCACTCACCTGCTCACAAGCCTGCCAGGGCTCCTCGGTGTCACAAGATTAAGTTCTGGTGTCTGAGGCCCTCCTGGAACCTGATTCAAATCCTTCCAATTACATTTCCCACTGGCTCCCATTAAAAAGTAGTCACTCCCATTTTTGAGCACCTACTGTCTGCCAAGCCCTGTGTTGGATGCTTTACATACTGTAGCTACGAAAATCTTCCCAGAATTCTATCAGATAAACATTATTATTCCCGTTTTGTAGAGGAGAAAGTTGAGGCTCACGGATGTGACTTGAGTAAGGAGGTCAGAGAGTCAGAATTCAAACTCAAATCCACCAGATTCCCAAACCCAGGCTCTTTTCATTGTGGTTCACAAATGTTGGTCTACACACTTGGGGCATATTCAGACAATCTGGGGCAGTTAAAAATTCAGATTCTAACTTCCATTCAAGAAGGTGGAACACGTCTGTCTCCTCTAACTCCTGAGACGTCATAAAATAAGAGTAAAGGAATCACGTGTATAAACCCACATCTCCAAAGAAAACTGGAGAAGTTTCCATCAATCAGGGAGAGATTTTAGCAAGTTTCTGGCAAGCAGAAAGGGACTGGAGGGGTGGTACTGAGAAAGCACAGCAGGGGAAGGTGAGGCACAGTCCACACATGGGAGGGGATCCATGAGAAGAGCACTGGTCTATCCTGCAAAATTCTGGCGAGGCGGCTCTGGTGCAGAAAAGGTATCCGACAGTGGGAGTGAAGTGTAGAGCCCCAAGCAGGGGGAGAATTGAAAGTACGTGTTGGAACAGTTGACTCCCCCACCCTCCCTCTAACCTTCCCTGTGCTCGTGGGTAGAAACCACAAGAGCCAAACATCTATACTCAAGCAGAATACAGAGAGTTCCCCCAAAGAAATCAAACAGTCCCAGAGCAAAGCCTCCACTTTCTGGACATAGAGATCCTCCAGAAGATGGTCCCCACCCAGTCACCTTAAGGGGAAATTTAATAGCAGACTTCACAAACCCCTATGCCTTCCACAGGCTCCCAACCAATCAACTTTTTATTGATTTCGTCTTAAATCAATGGGCTGAGAGGTTTGAACACTTGTGGGGAAATATGCTGATAGGTTTATGAACGAACTGATGAAACAAACGGTAAAAGCTAAGGCTGGGCACGTTTCAAGTGGAAAAAAAAAAACCCAAGCAATTATTAAATTCAGGAACACACCTCAAAAAAGGCCAACGCCCCACCCCCCAAAATCCAGGTAATTATAGTACCTTTCTTGGCTCGGTTGCAACTACTGATTTGCTAGGAATTGGGATATAAACATGTTGGAAGAGTGAAGGGAGGGAAAAGAGGAATGTGTGTGTGGAGGGGGATAAAGTCTTCTTCTACCATAAGAGCTGTCAAGAGATAATGTCTCCAATTGCTAAGTTAAGAAATAGTAGCATAAGCACATAATAGAGAAACATGGTGGTCCTTCAGTGAAAAATCCTTTCAGCTACAAGTAACAAAAAACCCAACCGACAGTGGCTTCAACACATATAGCGTTATTTATTCATTAGTTTATTTATTTATTTTTCAGGAAGTTAACTTATTATTTACAAAAGTGTGGCGTGTGTTCAGCTGCTCAATGATGCCATCAAGGATCCAGGCTCTTTCTAACTTTTTCTTCCTTAATGTGTGGAGTCTACATCCTCATGTTCATCCCCTCATGATCACAAGATTTCTGTCACAGCTCCAGGCAGCACAGCTATATTCAAGGCAGAAAGAAGAAGGAAGGGGACGTTGTCAGATATGTGTGTCTCAGGAAAACAAAAGCCTTTCAGAAGGCCCCAGCAAACATCTCAGGGCCATAACTGGAACCCATAGCCATCTCTAGCTGCAAGGGGCGCTAAGAAAGTATCCGGCTCTTCAGCCTCTGAGTGGGAGATGGCAAGGGAGAAGGGGGTTTTGGAGTAGTAAGTGACGGAAGAAAAAGCCAAAGACGCAAATAAAGTTCTTGCCTCTAGGGAGCAGGACTTGCAGTGGGAAGGAGCGGGACAGGATATTGCTGGGGTTTATTATGAGCTCTTTAGAACTTTTTTATTTTTCAACTATGTGCAAGTCTTACTTTGATGAAAAGTAAAAACTTAGAAATGAAGTGCTGTGGTTTCTATGAAAGGAAAACATTTTAAAAACAAAAACTGGTGGCAGTTTTCTGTTTCCAGAGAAAAGGACATCCATTCACCTTAGAAGCAAACTAACCAGAATTGGGTCTTTATTGGACTAAGGAATCTCAGGTATCCACCCACTGATCTTACAGAAAATTGTGCCATCACTATTAACCTGAATGTGGCTGCTGGAAACCAGTACAGCACTGTGTAGCAGTTACATGGGTTGACTGGGGTTAGTCCTGGTGCAATTTCCTGTCTGCCGTTTTATTGGCCTTGTGACCCTGGGCAATTGACACGTGGGAGCCTCACTTTCCTTCTTTAGGAAATGAAGGTAATCCAAGTGCCTGGTTCAGAGTAAGCACTCAGCAAATGTTACCTACTGTGATACAAATGTTAAACGTTCTGAGCAGTGACATAATTTGGGTGTACTACAACAGTATTATGCTTCTACTGAGTTCGTTTTTCTTTCTTTCTTTTTTTTTTTTTTTTGTCCTATTCATGGGCTTGGACTGAACTGTCCCTGAAAATTATTTTTTGTTCCTGAGATGTGCGTGCATATTTTTGCCCAGGCTTTTGCTCACAGAAGATACGCAGTTTGGACCATCAAAAAATGTGCAGGCTTGGATTGCTGTTGGCTCCTATTGGAGGACGGACTGTAAAAAGGAACTAGTCTGGATTATTGTTTCCACAACATATATTGCGATTTAACATTAAAGACAATCCACCCTATGAAATGTGCTGATGACTACTGTGATGGCCTTGTGTAGGACACAGGGACCAGGTCACCACTGTGGGAAGTAGGTGTGAGAATATCCCAGAAAGAAAATGGATATGGGCAGTATCGTGCTGGCACAGGAAATACAGTTGGCCTGGGAGTGGGGAACAGAACAGTGACCTCCTCTCTCTGATGTCAAGGTGGGAGCTGGAGATCTGGCCTCCAGGTAGGGAGCATATGGCTAAAAACCATCCAGTTGGTGGATAATAATCTTTCCCACACATGATATCAGGCCAGGGGGCTAAAGAGAGGGACAGCCAATAAGCGGTCCCTTTCAGAGGAGCGTGGGTGACATTCTTGTGGAGAGGTAATATCTGGTATCCATTTACAGTTTTCCTTTCTGGCCTGGTAATTATCATCTGTTATCCCCAAGACTCCAGTAAAGTTCTATTAAGCACACATACAGAGAAGATATTGCATCCATTAAAAAACAAAACAAAACAAAACAAAACGATGCTATGAAAAAGGCATCTTCGGAGAATAAGAAAGAGTACTTAGAAATTTTAAATGACTGCCAAAAATAAAAATCTTCAATAGAAGATAAAGTGAAGAAAATGTCCCAAAATGCAGAACAAAAAAGCAAAGATATGGAAAATATGAGAGAAAATAAAAAGACCATCACCCAGGAGGTCAAAATCCAACTAACAAGAGGTCTAGAAAGGGAACAGAGAAAATAGAGGAGAGAAAATTTTCAAAGAAATAAAAGAGTGATTTCTTAGAGGAGGCGGACCTGAGTCTTCAGATTGAAAAGGCCCAACCACCAGGTGCCCAGTAAAACAGATGGGGAAAAAACACACTTTTGGGCTCATCACTGTGATATTTCAAAACACTTAAGTATGAAGGGAAAAAAATGTAAGCTTCCAGAGGTAGGGAAAACAGGTCGCCAACAAAAAATTAGAACCCGACTTCTAATCAGCAACACTACATGCTAAAAGCAATATGTGCAACATTCAGAGGAAAATTATTTTTAACGTAGAATTGTAAAGACAAACTATCATTCAAATATAAAGGTAAAATAATGCTACATATTCAGACATGCAAAGACCCTAAAACTTACCTTCTTAGGAAGTTACTTGAGGATGTTCTCCAACAAAATATGTGACGTATCAGTCAGGATTGTTGGATGCAAGTAAGAGAAGCTGACTCTAGTTAACTAGAGCAGAGAAGGGATTTATTGCAAGGTCATTATTGTAGCTCACAGAAGTCTGGAGAATCGGGCAGGAGAAGCCACAACTAAGGCCACGCTGGGGGGACAGCTGGGTTTGAATGCTGCTACTGGCACTGCTAGCCCCACTGCTGTGACCCCTGGACACGACCCCAGCATCACATGCCACTGAAGATGAACTCTAATCCTCTTTCTGTCTGTTCTCATTTATTTGTGGTCACCTTCAGCATTGTGTTAATCATGCTCTTCAGTCCATGGCACATTATTTTCATCAGTCCATTCAAGGCCCCCTTTTTGCTTGATTTCATTGTAGTATTATTTTTCCCTGTCAGTCCCCACCCCACCCCAACTCCCACTCTCCTGCCCACCTCAGTGAACAACTCCAGTGTATGACATATATATACACTTCCAATCCATCTTCCACAGATCTCCTTAGATATATGCACAGCCATCACATTATACAGTATTGTTTTACATTTACACAGATGGTATTATGCTGTAAATCTCATTCTCTTTTTCACCTTTTCCATTCAACACTAGGTTTTGGAGACCTACCTATGTGACCATATGTAAATTTAGCTGTTTTCTTTTTATTGTTTTATATATTCCATCTTATGAATATATCAGTTTGCTTATCCAGTCCCACGTGATGGTCACCTGGGCTGCTTCCAATTCTTCACTATCACAAACAGTGCTGCAACAAACCACCTCAACTATATTTCCTTAATGACCTGTGTAAGAATTCTCTGGAATATATACCCAGGAGTGCCACTGCTGGGTCGTAGGGTATACACCTACTGAATTTCAGGAGGTACTGCCAGCTTAGTCTCTGGAATACCTGTACCAGTTTACACTCCCACCCACACGTTTCCTTTTCCTCACATCCTCATCAGGACTTGACAATATCTGACTTTCTACATGTTGCCATCCTTTTATTGATTTCTCAATGTTATTTTAGTTTTCATTTCTTTAATTATTCACAGAGTTGAAAATCTTTTAATATATTCAAGTTTCCTCTTGTGTAAATTCAAGTTTCTCCTTCTGTTACTTTTCATATCCTTTGCCTATTTTCCTATTGAGTTTACTATCTTCTTTCTCTAGTTATTAATCTTTTGTCAGTTTTGCTCATTGCAAATATATTCTCCTAATCTATCATCCACCTGTTAATCTTGTATATTTCTGTCTCATTTGTGTTGCTTACTCTGGACTCAAAGCCATGAACAGAGTATTCAGCCCTTGCTGCCTGGTGGGCAGGGAAAGGAAATCTGCCCACCTTCAGTTTCCATAGAGGAAGTGGGGGCCTGCCTTCCACCGAGACTCACACGATGGGGGATCCCCCCAAACAGGCTGGAGATTTAGGTACTAGGAAGCCAACAGAGTTCACTCCTTTGGTTGTCCAACATCCACATATACCCTTCTTACCAGACTTACTCTAAAAAAATGCTTTCACAATGTAGTGCCTCATATAACCAAAAAATGCACTCATTCCTTCTCTGAAGGGTGAGACCAACAAGTATAAGTTATAATGCTTTCTGGTGCAGGTGATATAAAACCCAACTCAAACTGGTTTAAATAACACAAGCAATTTATTGGCTCGCTTAACCGACAAGTCCATAGGCAGGGAAGACTTCAGGCCTGGTATGATCAGGAATATGGTTCCATTTCCCTGTAATTCTCTTGGCTGTGCCTTCTCCATTTGTCAGCTCCATCCTCAGGTAGGCCTTCCACATGTTCACAAGATGGTTAACAGCAGCGACCAGGCTACATGCTTCTTTGTTCATGTCCAAGGGAAGACAGCCTACCTCTTCCCTCAAAAACTGAACAAAAGCTTCAGTGTGACTGGATCATCTCTGAACCAATCATCACTGTGTCAAAGGGGAGAGAGAGATTATCCATAAAGTTCTATATCTAGAGCTGGCAATGGGGTCAGTCCCACTCAAATTGCATAGTTGTTGTACAATGGGGGAGGAGAAGAATGGATGTTGGAGAACAACTACAAAGTCCACTACAAAGGAGTAAACTAAGAAAGAGGAAGATATGGGGTCCAGGAAAGATTGGGTCCAACCCAGAAGAGTAATGAAGGGACGTCCCAGGATGACAGTTGTGCTGCAGGCCTATAGAGCAATCAGTCCAAATTGGAGCAGGAAGACGGAGGGCTGAGGAGGAACATATCTGGGAAAAAGCAGGATTCAAATGATTTTATACTTTCAATTATTTTGAACAACTTAAGAAGGTAATATATCAGAAAATGCAAGGAAAAAAGAAAGGCAATTAGAAACCCCAGGGTGAAAAATATATAAGAAAAGAGATGTAATCCTACTATACTAATTAGATTTTTGTGGAACAGTATTTATATAATCATAACAACATAAAGACTTTAAACTTTTAGAATGATCTGTTGGCACAGTATGGATGATTTAATTGTGGTTACAGAACGTAAATATTACTAGCCTTATTAATAGAAACATAAAAGTACAGCTAACAGGGGCTTCCCTGGTGGCACAGTGGTTAAGAATCCGCCTGCCAATACAGGGGACACAGGTTCGAGCCCTGGTCCAGGAAGATCCCACATGCCACGGAGCAACTAAGCCCAGGTGCCACAACTACTAAGCCTGCGTGCCACAACTACTGAAGCCCGCACTCCTAGAGCCCATGCTCCACAACAAGAGAAGCCACTGCAATGAGAAGCACATGCACCACAACCAAGAGTAGCCCCCACTCGCCACAACTAGAGAAAGCCCGTGTGCAGCAATGAAGACCCAATGCAGCCAAAAATAAATAAACAAATAAATATTTTTAAAAGTACAGCTAATAGAAATTGAGAGAAAGAGGGAAGTTAAGACTATTATTTAAAAATGCAAAGCTAAGGAATAGCTGATATATAACTAGCAATATGGTTATATTAAGGGCATGGTAGGAGGGCCCTTGGGTGGTATAAATAGCAGGATATCAACAGATAATGTCTAAAATTGATAAATAAGTTTATAAATAGAAAAATCTATATATTATTTAGATATATGTAGATATTTACCAGAACAACAACAACAACAAAACTCAGTTAAGTGTTAAAAGTAAACCAGTAGATTTCCAGGTCAAGATAGCAGACTTACCACATGTTTTAGCAGAGTTTCTTCTTGAGAATCTGCTAAAATGACAGCGAAAACATAAAAATAAGGTATTATAAACACAATGATGAAGTGAATGGGAGCTGGTCCATCAGCAAAAAATATATACATTCCAATAAATTTCTGGAAGATAGGAAGTAAAGGGAGGAATGGTGACTGATGAAGAATGGTGAAGGAAACTATAGTCTGGAGTATGCATGGAAGTATTGTCATGAAGGAGAAGCTGATCTTTTTCTGCAGAAGCCTGCAATGTCTTGGGTCTTGACAGTGCCAGGTATGATGAAAAGTGGAAGGGAGATGTGTGGCTGAAAACAGTTTAATTGAAAGGCTGTATATAAAACCATCAACTCACCCCCTTGGGCACAATTCACAGCAGCCAGGTGCCTACCCATTAGGGTTCTGCTTTAAGGAAATTAAACAACCTCAGAGAAAATATTTATGCATTCTGGAATTCAGGGACTCTGCAGCATAGCAATCAGTTCTCCTCCAATCATCTTAAAGGAAAGTCACCAGTTGCCTAGCACTTTCCCCATATACAGAGCTTCCAGTCAAATTTTTATTTCTGCATCCTTAAATATTAGTCAACAACCATGGATCACTAAGCATTTGAGAAAAGACTGCAACATGAAAAAAAGAGACCAAAATAAGTAATAGGGGTAAAACAATCTCAAATGAAATAGGTATTTCAAAGAAGAGAAGGAAATATAAAAATGCCTCTAATTATTATCTCAGAGAGATTCAAGGTGATAGTGCATACACAAAACATGAACAGGATGCTCTAAGAAAGGAAAAGAGAACATTAATAAAATACTTGGAAATTATAAAAGTGGTTGGCAAAATGAAAGGAAATGCAATAGAATAGTTGGAAGGTAAAGTTAAAATTTCTTCCAGAAAAATAAACAAAAATAAAAAGAAGAGATAGAGAGAGTTATGAAAGGAGAATTATGAAAGGAGGGAGGTGGGAGGCAAGGAGAAAGTGAGAGAGGGAGAAATAGGAGGGGTGGAAATTAGGAAAGGAAGTACAAAAACTATAAAAGATCAATTCCAAAGGTCTAACATTCAACTTGAAGGAGTTCCAGAAGGAGAACAAAAAAATTGGAAAGGAATGTATCAAAGAAATATATAAGAGACTTTCCCAGAGTTAGAGGACTTCAAAGTGAGGAGACCTAACAAATGATCATAATTATGTAAAAATTTTACATAATTTTATTTATTTATTTATTTTAGCCATGCACATGCAGGATCTTAGTTCCCTAACCAGGAATCAAACCCGTGCCCTCTGCAGTAGAAACACGAAGTCCTAACTGCTGGATTGCCAGGGAATTCCCTACATAATTTTAGAACACCAAGAATAAAATTTTTATAAACAACTATTTTTAAATGGGGAGGAATAGCATAGAAGTACTTTCCCCTATTCCTTCCACCAAGTATGACTAAATCCTAAGACTCAGTCTCCATTGCTTTATAAAACAAACATAAGAAGACTCTGAAATGGGGAGAGAAAAAGGCAAATCAGCTAGGGGACTCAGCAACAGAAGAGCAGCACTGTGGTGAGTTTCCTGGGTTTGCTTTTGCCCCCACATATCAAGGACTTGGTGCTGGAGAAGGTGGCAATTAGTTTTAATAGCCACTCTAATCCAGCCAAACACCACAGAAAAATCTTTGGCCCTACCAGAAAAGGCCACATGGGGGGCCTAGACTTCCAGACTTGCTGGCTCTAGGGAGTAATCCCTCCCCCTTCCCACTGGGGAGGTGCCAGAGAAAGTTCAGTCGGAAGCCAGAACTCCCAACCTCAACTGAGTGGGGATCTTGGACTTCCACACCCATCCAGCAGTAATGAGGAAATCAATGTTCCCTCTTCCACTGGGACAGCGGTGTCTGAGGAGGCAAGCTAAAACAGAATATTTAAATAAGATCCAGAGTCACATAACACAATACCCCAAATGTCCAGTTTTCAGTAGAAAATTACTCATCATACCAAGAACCAAGAAAATCGCAACTTGAATGAGAAAAGACACTTGATAGACTCCAACACTGAAATGACAGAGATGTTGAAGTTATCTGACAAAAGTTTTTAAGGAGCTGTCATAATGCCTCAATAGATAGTTAGAAACCATGCTTAAAAGAAATGAAAAAAATAGAAACTTTCAGCAAGGAAATAGGAGATATAAAGAAGAACAAATTAGAAATTTTAGAACTGAAAACACAACTGAAACAAAAACCTCAGTGGATGGGCTAACAGGAAAATGGAGAGGACAGGGGAAAGAATCACTCAACTTGAAGACTGAACAATGGAAATTACCCAATCTAGACAACAGAGAGAAAACAGACTGGCAAAATATATATATATATATATATATATATATATATATATATATATATATATATATGAACAGAATGAGGGTGTGTGGCTCAGAGACATGTGAGTCTATAAGAAAACATTTGAAATTCATGTCACTGGGGTCCCAGAAGGAGAGGAGAGAAAGAAATGGGGAAACTTACCTGTAAAGCAATGAGATTCAGACTGCCTATCAAACCTATTATCAATACTGGAATGCTAGAAGTAAATGGAGCAATGCCTTTAAAGTTCTGTGGGAAATTGACATTGAGCCTCAAACTGTATAACCAAATGTGAGGATGAAACAAAGATATTTTCAGACATGCAAGGACTCAGGAAGTCTATCTCCCACACAACCTTTCTGAGGAAGAAATCCCCTACAAATATTTTATTGCTGTCAATTTTGCCTTCAGACCTGTCAATATTTTCTCTATATATTTAAGTGCTCTGATTTTGTGTGAATATATGTTTAAAATTGTTCTATGTTTCTATTGAATTGACCCTTTTATCATTATATAATGACCCTTTTCTCTAGAGATAGCTTTAGACTTGAAGTCTATTTCGTCTGATGTAAATATAGTCACTCTTGTTTTCTTTTGGTTACTGTTTGCATGAAATATCTTTCTTCAACTCTTGACTTTTAGTCTATGTGCGCCTTTAAATTTTAAGTAAGTCTCATTGACAGCATATTGCTGGATAATTTTAAAATATCTGTTCAACCACTTTATGTCTTTTGATTGGTGAGTTTAATCCATTTACATTTAATTATTGATAGGTGAGGACTTGCTATTGCCATTTTGTGGTTTTCTGTCTGTCTTGCAGTTGTTTTGTCCCTCTCTTCCTCTCTTGCTGTCTTCCTTTGTAATTTGATGATTTTTTTATAGAGATTTGCCTTGAGTCTTTTCTCTTTATCATATGTACATATTTTTTCTTTGTGGTGAGCTTGAGGCTTGCATAAAATATGTTGTAGTTGCAACATTCTATTTTAAATTAATAACAACTTAACTCTAATCACACACAAAAACACTACATACACTTTTACTTCCACTCACACACTTTGTGTTCTTGTAGTGAGAGTTTGCTTCTTTTTATACTATGTACCCATTAACAAATTTTTATCTAGTAAATTTATATAAGGGTTAAAAGTAATTTATGGGGGAGATTAGCTCAAGATGGCAGAGTCAAAGGACATGAGCCCACCCCCTTCTTATGAAAACACCAAAATCACAACTAACTGATGAACATGCATTGACAAAAAAAAAAAAAACAACAAACAAGCAAAAACACACTGGAACCTACCAAAAAAAAGATACCCTACATCCAAAGACAAAGAAGAAGCCACAACAAGATGGTAAGAGGGGTGCAATCATGATAAAATCAAATCTCATACATACCAGGTGGGCAACCCCAAACTGGAAAACAAATAAATCACAGAACTTATCCCACAGGAGTGAAAGTTCTGAGCCCCACATCAGGCTTCCTAACCTGGGAGTCGGGCAAAGGGAGGAAGGGTCCCCAGAGAATCTGGCATTTGAAGCCAGAGGCATTTGATTGCTGGAAATCCATGGGATGGGGGGAAACAGAAAGTCCTCTCTTGGAGGGTGCCCACAAAATCTCATGTGCACCAGGACCCGGGGAAAAAAGCAGTGACTCCATAAGAGACTGGGCCAGACATACCTGCTAGTATTGGATGGTCTCCTGTGGAAGTGGGGGGTGGCTGTGGCTCACTGCAGGGACAAAGACACTGGCAGCAGCAGTTCTGGGAAGTACTCATTGGCATGAGCCCTCTCAGAGGCCATCATTAGCCACACCCAACAGCCTGTAGGCTCCAGTACTGGGTCGCCACAGGCCAAACAATCAACAGGGCAGGAACACAGCCCCACCCACAGGCAGATGAGCAGATTAAAGTTTTACTGAGCATGCCCCTGCCCACCAGAGGGACAAGACCCAGCTCCAACAACCACCAGTCCCTCCCATCAGGATACTTGCATGAGCCTCTTAGACAGCATCATCCACCAGAGGTCTGACAGCAGAAGCAAGAATAACTACAATCCTGCAGCCTCTGGAACAGAATCCACAATCACAGAAAATTAGACAAAATGAAATGCAGAGGAATATGTCCCAGGTGCAGGAACAAGATAAACCCTAAGAAAAACAACTAAGGGAAGTAGAGATAGGCAACCTGCCAGAAAAGGAATTCAGAATAATGATAGTGAAGATGATCTGGGGTCTCAGAAAGAAATGGAGGTAAGGATCAAGAAGATGCAAGGGAGCTTCCCTGGTGGTACAGTGGTTGAGAGTCTGCCTGCCAATGCAGGGGGCATGAACCCGTGTCATTGAGATTTGGGGTTTATTTATTATCAAAGCATAAGCCACCCTATCACGATGCCTAACAGAAAAGAGCATCAGGTAATCCACAGGTTCCATGAGAGGCCTGGAGAGCCAGGCAGGGTCAGGAACCAAGAGTGGCATGACATAACACAGCAAAGATTTGATGCAGGAATGGTCTGATAGGATGATGCTTTTGCTCCCATTGTCAACTAACACTTGCCACTACGGCTTAACCCTGTTGTCCCTTGATATTATTACTGACTTATCTTTCACCTCTTTGACTTAATTGAAACTTGCTTCACCCCCTGAAAAATTGAAATCTGCTCAATCTGCTGTTCTCTATCCAATAATGTCCTCAATCATATGCCTTATCGTCCTTCTATCACAGCCCCAACACTGGATGAATATAATTATCCACCTTCTCTATGTCAATCCTAGGCTCATAATTGCTCAGATGGGAGCCACTAAAAAGTCATGAACCCCAACCTCTCTACTAGGTCTTCTATGCTGTATGGCAATTCTGTTTCCCTGCCGGGTTCTCCAAGACTCCATGGGCAGCTTTACCAAATCCCCATTTCCTCAGATCTCCTATGTTTTCCCCTCTCTTACCCTCTCACTTCACCTCCTACTGCACTTGAGAGACCGCCAAACAGCAATGTTCTCAACTCTTTGCCACACACTACCTGTAAACTGGTGAGTATCCCCACCTGACCAATTCTTGCTCTTTCCCTATTGTCACAGTGGAAGAGGTGCCCTTTTTCTTGTTGACTCGTCTTTCCACTGGAGTTCTGTGTCCCATTCCCTTCAACCTCCTCAGGAAACTTGATCCCTCCTGTATCTTCAGCCTTTCCCTTTCTTTGAATTGGCCTTTAAACATATTCAATCTCTTGAATTTGGAAAAAAAAATCTCTCTCTTTCTTATAAGGACAAAGTTAAATTTACCATATGACCCAGCAATTCCACTCCTAGGTATCTACCCAAGAGAAATGGAAACATATATCCACACAAAGACTTGTACTTGGATGTTCACAGCAACATTATTCAGAATACCAAAAGTTGGAAACAACACAAATGTCGTTCAACAAGTGAATGCATTTAAATAAAATATGGGATATAAATTCAATGAAATGCAATTCAACAATAAAAAGCAACAAAGTATTGATACATGCTACACCATTAACAAATCTCAAAAATATTATGCTCAGAGAAAGAAGCCAAATGCAAAAGAACACATATTGTATGGTGCCATTTACACAAAATTACTCCAAAAAAAGGCAAATCTGGAGGGACAGAAAATAGTGTTTTTCTGGAGCTTGACTGTAAATGGACACAAGAGGTCTTTTTGGGGTGATGGAACTGTTCTAAAAGTGGATTGTGGTGATGTTTGTACAACTCCATTAACAAGCTAAAATTCATTAAATTGTAAACTTAAAGCAGGTGACTTTTATACTATGTAACTATACCTCAATAAAGATGTTTAAAAACAAAAACATTCACTCAACCAGTCATCACTCTCTAGCTTCTGCCCTATATCTCTATTTTCTATCATGGGCAAATAGCTTGAGAATGTGGTTTACACTCCTGTCCATACTTCCTGTTCACTGTTTTCATTTTTATCTTTTTTCCTCTGATCACCTCTTAACCCATTGCATTTTGCCTTCCACTCCTTCCTTCTTAGCCCGTTGTAATTTGCCATCCACCCCCACCATTCCATGTTCTCTACAAGACTCCCAGTGATCTTGTTGCTAAATCTAGTGGTTGGTTTTTAGGCTTTGTTTTGTGTAATATTTGGCATGTTGACCTCTCCTTCCATTTGGAAGATGATTTGCACTTGATTTCTGTGACACCACACTCTCCTGGTTCTACTCTTTAATCTTAGGCCACTACTTCTTGGTTCCTTTTGTGGGCCCCTCTTCCTCTGCCTTTTTAAAAGATGTCTAAATCTAAGAGAATAGATCCTAAAAGTCCTAATCACAAGAGAAAAAAATGTTTAACCATGTATGGTGATGAACATTAACTAGATTTATTGTGGTGATCATTTCACAATATATAAAAATATCAAATCATTATGTTGTACACCTGAAACTAATATAATGTTATAAGTCAATTATATCTCAGTTTATTAAAGATATTTTTTGATGTGGGCCACTTTTAAAGTCTTTATTGAATTTGTTACAATACTGTTTCTCTTTTATGTTTCGGTTTTTTGGCCCTGAGGCATGTGAGATCTTAGCTCCCCAACCAGGGATCAAACCCACATCCCCTGCATGAGAAAGCGAAGTCTTAGCCACTGGACCACCAGGGAAGTCCCTATATCTCAATTTAAAAAAAAAAAAAGATCTATTAGCATTTAACTTTACAACTCTTTTGTGAGCAACTTTATTTTTTTTAAACATATTTATCAGTGGTGAACTTTAAATGTAATTTAAATGGCAACTTTAAATGAAACTTATTAACATTGCAATGTATCAAATTACATATGAAAGCTATCAATTTATATAACTATGTGATGATAATAGTGTAGTCAAAACTTTTTAAAAATATTTTTTAAAAACTTATTTTTAAACTAAACAATTGAAAATTTAATTTAATTTCTTAAAAGTTACTTTTAGTGGACTTAACTTTTGTTTTGCTTGATGTGAGAAAATAATTTTTAACTAGCTGCTTGATATTCTTTCAGGTATTTTCAACATTTTTTCTTTTCACTACTTGACGTAATTAATGGTGGATTAAATAACTTTTGGATAATTAAATAGAAGCCTTTTTTATTTAACTCTCAAAACCCAAATAACACACAAAGGCACTGAGGATCAAACATAAAGGCAGTCAATGGCAGCCAAAAGGCACAAGCAGGTCACTTGCCATATGTCTGCGAGAATGAGCGATGGTTTGAAAGTTTTCAAATCACAGCCATCTATTCGCCATGATTTTGTAACGCTAAGCTTGCATACACTTTGTGTATCTTACATGACTTCAGCATTATTGCTGCTCATGTGACCCAAGAAAACCCAGTAAGAGAAATTAAAAACTAAAGAATAAGATTTTGTCAGGTAGAGCTGAGCCTTAGAGGGACACAAACTATCATAATAGCTGTTTTTTTACCCCAAAAACACCCATTTTCACCCCCCTTGGGGGTGATTACCCACCACCCCATCCACCTTCCACCCCCACGTTGAGAATGCAAGCCCTGCAGTAGTATTTCATTTGGACTGAATAAAACAAGGTAGAATGAATGCTAGGTAGCCAAGAAAGAGATAGAGAGAGGGGCGTGCGGGGAGAACAAGAATTATCTACTAGGCATATACATACTACTATCTATATATATTTTAATAACCTATAATGGAAAAGAATCTAAAAAAGAATATATATAGATATAGATATATATCTGAATCACTTTGCTGTACACCTGAAACTAACAAAACACTGTAAATCAACTATACTTCAATTAAAAAAAGAATTTTAAAAAAAGTAATTATCGACTAGAGACCAACCATTTGTGAGAACAAGATGGATAACAAACTTTTCTCCAAACGTACAATTACAAAAATGCCTTGGTCCAACATAATGCTAGTAATCCATATATAATAGCCATTCACCCCTTCTCCAAAAGGAGATCATCCCGAATCTTATCACCTACTATCTCCAGCTCCAACTCCAAAAGTTTTGGGGTGATATCTTTTCCTCTTCCACCTACCTTGCAACCCCTTCTAGATATGCTACAAGCTATGAATTAGATTGTACAATGAACCATCATTTACACACTGTATTCTACAATGTGGTGTAGATGAAGAAAGATGATGGAAATAAATTACACACACACAGAGCAAGGAAGGAAATAAGGAGAATGGTTATAGTCCTTGTTGCTGAAACTAGTCCAGAGGCCATAGCTGGGGTTTCTGACTTTCCTTTCTCTGTTTTGAATCCATGTGCATCCTTAGACTTTAACAAGAACCTTAGGTGTTCATGGTTATTTGTTTGGTAGCGTGAGGCCCTTGGTGGTCCTGTGTGTGTATCACTACTGTATTCTTTGGATAATCTTTATCACTGGATATGATGGGGATGAAGGTACCAAGGAGATTTCCTGGGACTCATATACTCAGATATAGAGGGTAGATTAAGCCCTGCTCCAGTGGGTCTAGCAATCCTGAGCTGCAACTTGTGTGTTATGCTCCTGAGACCCTAGAGGTTGCCTAAACAATGATTGTGTGGAATCTGAGCTCTTGGAGGTCCTACCTGTATTGGCTGGCTGTAATCTGCATTGACCTTTTGCCACTGGACATGGCAGTGCTAGGGTCATGCAATGAATATCCTGGGTTCCAGACATGCTCTTCCTTACCCCATTGTGTAGCAGAGAGATTCCCTATTTCCCCTTGATAGTTGGGACCACTCATCCCAGCCACATAGTAAACACCCTTTTTTTTTTTTTTTGCCTATTGGTTCAATGTCATGAGGAACTCCAATTGGCCAGATGAAAGTCTCAACTTCCTGTGAATCAAATTTTTGCAATTGTTTCACTAAGTGAAGTGATGAGAGGTTCCATTCCCATTTCCACCCTTTGGTTCCTAGACCTGTGTATTCTGTTTATGGGAGAAAGAGCATCATATATTGGTCGTTGATTCACAGAACTCACTGAATTCTACAGGATGGCCCCCAGACCTCACAAAGTGTTCTTTCCTAACTGTCACCAGAACTAAATCTTCCATAGGTCATCCCACCCTTCTGCAAAGGCAGTTGCTTGTGGGTGATGGCCTATTATCGTTAGACCATTTGTCTTACCTATTTCACTGTGAAATGTGTTCCTTGACCAGAAAAAAAAGATATTGTATGAGATATTTCAATGGCGTACAAAGTGTATAAAGTAATTAGAAAATCCAAGGATGGTGGTGCTGGTAAAAGCACCAGGGAAGGCAAATCCATTCCAGAATATGTGATTATTTCCATAAGGATAAATTTATGTCCACTCCCTGATGGAAGAGGTCCAATCCCTCTGTCATCCAAGGACTTGTTTGTCTCTCCAGGAATTGGTGACATATTGGGGTTTCTGCTGTTGAGAAATTGGGCACTCAAAAGTGTTGGTAGCCAAGTCAACCTATGTGAAGGTAAATCCATGTCAAATCCCTACATAACATCCATCCCTTCTACAATGGCAGTTTTGTTCACTGGATCATCTAACAAGCACTGGAATGTCTAGAGAAAGAGGTTGACAGATTTCTACAGGCTGGGTCATCATGCTCCCTTTTGTAAGCAATCACACGAGACACAAATATTCTCACACTCAGCCCATTCCGAGAGATTCGTTCACTTACTCCTCATATATACGTACTCAAAGCAGTTAGACTGTGCCTTACACGTAATAAGTGCTCTCTAAGTATTTTGTTGCCTTGTTGTTATTGCTCAGTTCTCCTATCTTCTTCCTTCCCAGTGTCTGACCATCTGACAAGACTATTAATTGGCATTTATCAGTGCCCTGGCTAGGTCACTTTCTGAATTAAGAGATCAACCAGATGCACAGCTCCGAGTTTTGCCTCCTAGGAGAATTTCCCTTCCTTACCTCCCATCAGGGTCACATCTCAGTGGCGCTGTTAACTTCCAGTTAGTCCCTACTTATCATACAGCATCATCTGCAAACCATGCTCCTGGATTTTTTCTTCTTCAGTAAGCTGGTTATTGGGAACTCACCACAAGGGCCTAGAAGTGAGCTGAGGGAGAGAAAGCAGTGTGGCACGAGTAGGGACTATGGGAGTTTGCACCTCCTATAACTTGCTTTTGCTTTCAGGACCTGCTCCAGACTGACTTTGTTTATACTGCTGCTCTTTGGTGATGGGGTGTTGTTATTGCCTGTCCAACTTTATGGCTTGGTGGATCAGATGGCACCCAGCCTAGGATGGGTAGCTCAGTTTGCATGGTCACCTGGGGTCCCATGAAAATTCCTCTCTACAAATCACTAGTACAGAGTAATGAAGACCTGATGATAATTGTAATCATTAGCATTATCGAGCACTTACTAAGATCCAATTATGGTTCCAAATTCTTTATATAAATGATCTCATTGAATTCACACAAACATTGTCTATAAAAGAGGTGCTATTATCCTTCCCGTGCTACAGATGAGGAGCCTGAGGCTTAGAGAGTGTGAATAACTTGTCCAGGGACCCACAGACAGCATCTGAGTCCTTGGAGCCTGCATGCTTAAACCCTAAGCTATAAATGGCAGTTCCCTCCCCCCTTCTCCTTAAAGGTTAAAACAGAGGAGAGAGCCAATCCTGTGGGGATAAAACAGAACAAAGACCTCTGAAAGGAAGGAAGCCAAGAGAATGTATGTAAGCAGGCGCCTCAGAGAGTATGGGAGCTCAGTTTGCCCCTAAGCTTCCTGACAGCTGTAGCAGGAAGAGGTAGGGTAGCAGAATTCCCAAGCTTCAATTTTCTGGATAAAAGGCGGCACATAGACATGTCTAAATGGACATTTGTCTTGGACTGGAATTCCAGAGGAGTTGTTCTTGGCTCTTGCTCTTGTGGCCAGCTCAGCAAACATCTGGGATCAGAAATTCATCTGTGATTTCATGAGACATTAAGAGCTTTATTTTTACACATGATTCTGAGCATCTCCCACTGAAGGCAGAGAGATGTATGAAATTCTGTCCCAGTCTCCACAACAGTTTTGTCAAACCCCCATTCTCCTCAGCCCTCTCACACCTATACATAACTTTGGCCTCACCTCCTACTGCATTGAAAATAGAAGACACCAGACAGCAATGTCCTCAGTTCCTTGCCATAAACTACCTACAAACTCATGAGCATCCCCACCTGTCCTCTCCTCACTCCTTCCTCCCCTGTAACAGTGGAGGAGTTGCCCTTTTTCCTACTGAATAATCCTTCAACTAGTGTTCTGTGTCCTATTCCCTGCTACCTCATCAGGAATCTTGATCAGTCAGTTACCTCTCTCCTTTCTGTATCTTCAGCCTCTAATTTTTCTCCTGATGCAGGCTTTAAACATGTTTGAGTTTCTTACATCTTAAAAACACATTGCCAAGACATAGAGTCCACTTCCAAGATGGCAGAATAATGAGTTCCGTGGACCCATTTCCCAGCATACAAGCAAAATTATTGAAAATAATTTTTAAAAAACAACCATTTAAAATCTCTGGAAATTGTCCTAAAGGCATACACCAAATGAAGCATTTATTCAAGAAAATCTCTTAAAACTTGGTAAGAACAATGAGAGTCTGTGGCTTTCAATCCGTGACCCACTCCCTTCTTCCCCTTCCCCCACTCAGCTTGAAGGAAGCTCCACTGTGGGTGGGTGTGACCAAAAAGATGAGGCTCCCACTCGCCTCAGCATCCAGCCAACAATTGTTATATCTCACCTGGAGAGGCAGGCCACCAGCATTTCTCATCCCTTCCAACTCTGAGTTGAAGAGGTGAGTGCAGTCAAGAGGCAGGGGGCTCCCTTCCTCTACCTAACTCCTTAGTCGTACGGCAGACACTCTACCCCAGGCATGACAGGCCAGAAATACAGGTGGCCCAGTCAACTTTACCCAAGCTCACTCATAGAGCAAAAGTTCCACACTGAGAGAGGCAAGTTGAAAAGGCAGAGGTCTACTGCCCTGCTCAGCCCTCAGATTAGTGGCCCAGAGATTTTTCCCAGGGAGAGTGGCTGTCTATAGGAAAAGAATTCCAGAGCTCTTCCCAAAAGAACTTACTTTATTTGAAACAAAGTATGGGGAAGTTGCAGCCTATGAACACTCCTGAAAATAATAATTTCTCTTAATTAATTTAGCAATAAGCTAAATCATAGGCCAGCTAGTTCACCAAACAGAAGCAGGGAAACATATAGCTAAGAGCCTTTGCTGGGATCATAACAGACCTCCAAGTCTGATCTCAAAAAATACCCCTACACAAAACTGACCAGATCAGACTGTGAAGCAAATTATGCCCCAGGAGCTTCCCTGGTGGCGCAGTGGTTGAGAGTCTGCCTGCCAATGCAGGGGACACAGGTTTGATCCCTGGTCTGGGAAGATCCCACATGCCACGGAGTAACTAAGCCCATACACCACAACTACTGAGCCTGCGCTCTAGAGCCCACAAGCCACAACTTCTGAGCCCACTTGCCACAACTACTGAAGCCCGCACACTCTAGGGCCTGTGATCCACAGCAAGAGAAGCCACCGCAATGAGAAGACTGTGCACCGCAACAAAGAGTAGACCCCACACGATGCAACTAGAGAAAGCCAGTGCACATCAATGAAGACCCAATGCAGCCAAAAAAATAAGTAAATAAATTTTTAAAAAAGAAAAATAAATTTTTAATCGCTTTAAAAAAAATCTTCAACAAAATACTAGCTAGCCGAATTCAGCAGTGTAAAAAAAGTATTATATGCCATGATCAAGTGAAATTTACCCAAAGAATGCATAGTTTAACTTCCAGAAATCAATAGAATAAAGAACAGAAACCACATGGTCATCTCAGACACTGGAAAAGCATTTGACAAAGTCCAACATCCATTCATGACAAAAAAAATACTCTACAAACTATAAACAGAAGACTTCCTCAATCTGATGAAGGCCATCTACAAAAATCCCAGAGTTAACATCATACTTCATGGTTAAAGACTAAATACTTTCTTCTTGAGACAAGGAAGAAGATAAGATGCCCTCCCTTGCCACTTCTGTTCAACATTGTCCTGTTGGTTCTACCCAGGGCAAAAGGGCAAACAAAAATCATAAAAATCATCCATTTGAAAAGGAAGAAATAAATTTATCTCTATTTACAAAAGATATGGTCTGACAGAAAATCCTAAAGAATCAACAAAAAATTATTATAGATAATAAATTTCAGCATGGTTGCAGATACAGGATCAATATACAAAAATCAATTATATTTCTTATTCACTAACAATGAACAATTCAAAAAGGAAATTAAGAAAAAATTTATTTACAACAGGATCAAAAAGAATAAAACAGGAACAAAGTTAACAAAAAAGTGCAAAACTTGATTCACAGAAAGATAGAAAAGATGAAAAGGCAGAGGGCTATGTACCAGATGAAGGAACAAGATAAAACCCCAGATAAACAACCAAATGAAGTGGAGATAGGCAACCTTCCAGAAAAAGAATTCAGAATAATGATAGTGAAGATGATCCAGGAAAAAGAATGGAGGCAAAGATCGAGAAGATGCAAGAAATGTTTAACAAAGACCTAGAAGAATTAAAGATGAAACAAACAGAGATGAACAATACAATAACTGCAATGGAAACTACACTAGAAGGAATCAATAGCAGAATAACTGAGGCAGAAGAATGGATAAGTGACCTGGAAGACAGAATGGTGGAATTCACTGCTGTAGAACAGAATAAAAAAAAATGAATGAGAAGAAATGAAGACAGCCTAAGATACCTCTGGGACAATATTAAATGCAACAACATTCGCATTATAGGGGTCCCAGAAGGAGAAGAGAGAGAGAAAGGACCCGAGAAAATATTTGAAGAGATTGTAGTTGAAAACTTCCCTAACATGGGAAAGGAAATAGCCACCCAAGTCCAGGAAGCGCAGCGAGTGCCATACAGGATAAACCCAAGGAGAGATGCCGAGACACATAGTAATCAAATTGGCAAAAATTAAAGGCAAAGAAAAATTATTGAAAGCAGCAAGGGAAAAATGACAAATAACATACAAGGGAACTCCCATAAGGTTAAACAGCTGATTTCTCAGCAGAAACTCTACAAGCCAGAAGGGACTGGCACAATATACTTAAAGTGAAGAAAAGGAAGAACCTACAACCATGATTACTCTACCCGGCAAGGATCTCATTCAGATTCGATGGAGAAATCAAAAGCTTTACAGACAAGCAAAAGCTAAGACAATTCAGCACCAACAAACCAGCTGTACAACAAATGCTAAAGGAACTTCTCTAAGTGGGAAACACAAGAGAAGAAAACGACCTACAAAAACAAACCCAAAACAATTAAGAAAATGGTCATGGGAACATACATATCGATAATTACCTTAAACGTGAATGGATTAAATGCTCCAACCAAAAGACACAGGCTTGCTGAATGGATCCAAAAACAAAACCCATATATATGTTGTCTACAAGAGACCCACTTCAGACCTAGGGACACATACAGACTGAAAGTGAGGAAATGGAAAAAGATATTCCAGGCAAATGGAAATCTAAAGAAAGCTGGAGTAGCAATACTCCTATCAGATAAAATAGACTTAAAAATGAAGAATGTTGGGCTTCCCTGGTGGCGCAGTGGTTGAGACTCCGCCTGCTGATGCAGGGGACACGGGTTCGTGCCCCAGTCTGGGAAGATCCCACATGCCACGGAGCGGCTAAGCCCGTGAGCCATGGCCGCTGAGCCTGCGCATCCAGAGCCTGTGCTCCGCAACGGGAGAGGCCACAACAGTGAGAGACCCACGTACCGCAAAAAAAAAAAAAAAAGAAGAAGAGGAAGAATGTTACAAGAGACAATGAAGGACACTACCTAATGATGAAGGGATCAATCCAAGAAGAAGATACAACAATTATAAATATATATGCACCCAACATAGGAGCACCTCAATACATCAGGCAACTGCTAACAGCTCTAAAAAAGGAAATCGACAGTAACACAATAATAGTGGGGGACTTTAACACCTCACTTACACCAATGGACAGATCATCCAAAATGAAAATAAATAAGGAAACAGAAGCTTTAAATGACACAATAGACCAGATAGTTTTAATTGATATTTATAGGACATTCCATCCAAAAGCAGCAGATTACATTTTCTTCTCAAGTGCATATGGAATAATCTCCAGGTTAGATCACATCTTGGGTCACAAATGAAGCATCAGTAAATTTAAGAAAATTGAAATCATATCAAGCATCTTTTCTGACCACAAGGCTATGAGATTAAAAATCAATTACATGGAAAAAAACATAAAAAAGACAAACTCATAGAGGCTAAACAATATGTTACTAAATAACCAAGAGATCACTGAAGAAATCAAAGAAGAAATAAAAAAATACTTAGAGACAAATGACAATGAAAACACGATGATCTGAAACCTATGTGATGCAGCAAAAGTAGTTCTAAGAGGGAAGTTTATAGCTATACAAGCCTACCTCAAGAAACAGGAAAAATCTCAAAGAAACAATCTAAGCTTACACCTAAAGGAACTAGAGAAAGAAGAAAAAACAAAACCCAAAGTTAGTAGAAGGAAAGAAATCATAAAGATCAGAGCAGGAATGAATGAAATAGAAACAAAGGAAACAACAGCAAAGATCAATAAAACTAAAAGCTGGTGCTTTGAGAAGATAAACAAAAATGATAAACCATTAGCCAGACTCATCAACAAAAAGAAGGAGAGGACTCAAATCAATAATATTAGAAATGAAAAAGGAGAAGGTACAACAGACACTGCAGAAATACAAAGCATCCTAAGAGACTACTACAAGCAACTGTATGCCAATAAAATGGACAACCTGGAAGAAATCAATAAATTCTTACAAAGGTACAACCTCCCAAGACTGAACCAGGAAGAAATAGAAAATATGGACAGACCAATCACAAGTAATGAAATTGAAACTGTGATGAAAAATCTTCCAATAAACAAAAGCCCAGGACCACATGGCTTCACAGGTGAATTCTATGAAACATTTAAAGAAGAGCTAACACGTATCCTTCTCAAACTCTCCCAAAAAATTTCAGAGGAAGGAACACTCCCAAACTCATTTTATGAGGCCACCATCACCCTGATATCAAAACCAGAGAAAGATATTACCAAAAAAAAGAGAAAATTACACACCAATATCACTGATGGATATAGATGCAAAAATGTTCAACAAAATACTAGCAAACAGAATCCAACAACACATTAAAAGGATCATACACCATGATTAAGTGGGCTTTATCCCAGGGATGCAAGGATTCTTCAATATACACAAGTCAATCAATGTCATACACCATATTAACAAATTGAAGAAGAAAAAACATATGATCATCTCAATAGATGCAGAAAAATCTTTTGAGAAAATTCAACAGCGATTTATGATAAAAACTCTCCAGAAAGTGGGCATAGAGAGAACCTACCTCAATATAATAAAGGCCATATACAACAAACCCACAGCAAACATCATTCTCAATGGTGGAAAACTGAAAGCATTTCCTCTAAGATCAGGAACAAGACAAGGATGTCCACTCTCACCACTATTATTCAACATAGTTTTGGAAGTTCTAGCCACGGCAATCAGAGAAGAAAAAGAAATAAAAGTAATACAAATTGGAAAAGAAGAAGTAAAAGTGTCACTGTTTGCAGATGACATGATACTATTTGTAGAGAATCCTAAAGATGCCACCAGAAAACTACTAGACTTAATCAATGAATCTGGTAAAGTTGCAGAATACAAAATTAATGCACAGAAATCTCTTGCATTCATATACGCTAACAATGAAAAATCAGGAAGAGAAATTAAGGAAACACTCCCATTTACCATTGCAACAAAAAGGATAAAATACCTAGGAATGAACCTACCTAAGGAAACAAAAGACCTGTATGCAGAAAGCTATAAGACACTGATGAAAGAAATTAAAGGTGATACCAACATGGAGAGATATACCATGTTCTTGGGTTGGAAGAATCAATATTGTGAAATGACTATACTACCCAAAGCAATCTACAGATTCAATGCAATCCCTATCAAATTACCAATGGCATTTTTTACGGAACTAGAACAAAAAATCTTAAAATTTGTATGGAGACACAAAAGATCGCAAATAGCCAAATTCATCTTGAGGGAAAAAACCAGAGCTGGAGGAATCATACTCCCTGACTTCAGGCTATACTACAAAGCTACAGTAATCAAGACAATAGGGTACTTGCACAAAAACAGAAACATAGATCAATGGAACAAGATAGAAAGCCCAGAGACAAACCCATGCACCTATGGTCAACTAATCTATGACAAAGGAGGCAAGGATATACAATGGAGAAAAGACAGTCTCTTCAATAAGTGCTGCTGGGAAAACTGGACAGCTACATGTAAAAGGATGAAATTAGAACACTCGCTAACACCATACAGAAAAAATAAACTCAAAATGGATTAGAGACCTAAATGTAAGAGCAGACACTATAAAACTCTTAGAGGAAAACATAGGAAGAACACTTTTTGGCATAAATCACAGCAAGTTCTTTTTTGATCCACCTCCTAGAGTAATGGAAATTAAAACAAGTATAAACAAATGGGACCTAATGAAACTTCAAAGCTTTTGCACGGCAAAGGAAACCAGAAACAAGACGAAAAGACAACCCTCAGAATGGGAGAAAATATTTGCTAAGGAATCAACGGACAAAGGATTAATCTCCAAAATATATAAACAGCTCATGCCGCTCAATATTAAAAAAAATAAACAACCCAATACAAAAATGGGCAGAAGGGGCTTCCCTGGTGGCGCAGTGGTTGAGAGTCCGCCTGCCGATGCAGGGGACACGGGTTCGTGCCCCGGTCTGGGAAGATCCCACATGCCGCGGAGCTGCTGGGCCCGTGGGCCATGGCCACTGGGCCTGCGTGTCCGGAGCCTGTGCTCCGCAACGGGAGAGGCCACAACAGTGAGAGGCCCGCGTACCGCAAAAAAAAAAAAAAAAAGTCAGAAGACCTAAATAGACATTTCTCCAAAGAAGACATACAGATGGCAAAGAAGCACATGAAAAGCTGCTCAACATCACTAATTATTAGAGAAATGCAAATCAAAACTACAATAAGGTATCACCTCACACCAGTTAGAATGGGCATCATCAGAAAATCTACAAACAACAAATGCTGGAGAGGGTGTGGAGAAAAGGGAACCCTCTTGCACTGTTGGTGGGAATGTAAATTAATACAGCCACTATGGAGAACAGTATGAAGGTTCCTTAAAATACTAAAAATATAATTACCATATGATCCAGCAATCCCACTACTGGGTATATACCCTGAGAAAACCATAATTCAAAAAGACACATGCACCCCAATGTTCATTGCAGCACTCTTTACAGTAGCCAGGTCATGGAAGCAACCTAAATGCCCATTGACAGATGAATGGATAAAGGAGATGTGGTACATATATTCAATGGAATATTACTCAGCCATAAAAAGGAATGAAATTGGGTCATTTGTTGAGACGTGGATGGATCTAGAGACTGTCATACAGAGTGAAGTAATTCAGAAAGAGAAAAACAAATATCGTATATTAACGCATATATGTGGAATCTAGAAAATTGGTATGGATGAACCTGTTTACAGGGCAGAAATTGAGACAGATGTAGAGAACAAACGTATGGACACCAAGGGGGGAAAGCCGCAGGGGGGTGGTTGTGGTGGTGTGATGAATTGGGCGATTTGGTTGGCATGTATACACTGATGAGTATAAAATTGATGACTAATAAGAACCTGCTGTTTAAAAAAAATAAATTAAATACAATTAAAAAATTTTAAAAACGTGCAAAACTTGTACAATGAAATCTATAAAATGTGGTTGAGAGAAATTAACAAGAAGACCTAATAAATGGAAAGAAATTCCATGTTCATAGATTGGAAGATTTAAGTTTGTTAAGTTGGAGGTACTCCCTAAATCCGCTACAGGTTCAATGTAATCCTTATCAAAATCCCAGATGCCTTTTTTTTCAAAAATGACAAAATTATTATAATATCTTATGGAAATAGAAAGGACGCAGAGTAACCAAAACATTTGCAGAAGAAGTACAAATTTGGAGGACTTAACACTCCCAAAACTTACTACAAAATTTCATTCTCCTAATGATTAATAATGTTGAGCATCCTTTTTTGTGCTTATTGGTCATTTTTATATCTTCTTTGGAGAAATGCCTATTCAAATCCTTTGCCCATTTAAAAATTGTGGTAAAATATCATACGTAACCTAAACCTTACCTTTTAAACCATTTTTAAGTGTATAATTCAGTGGTATTAAGTACATTCACATTGTTGTGCAAACATCATCCAACTCCTGAACTTTTTTGTCATCCCAAACTAAAATTCTGTAACCATTAAACAACTTCCACCTCCCCCTCCCCCTCAACCCCTGGTAACCAACTTTCTACTTTCTGTTTTGTGAATTTGACTGCTCTAGGTATCTCATATAAGTGGAATCATACAATATTTGTTCTTTTGTGTCTGGCTTATTTAACTTAACATGTTTTCAAGGTTCATCCATGTTGTAGTATTTATCAGAATCTCATTCCTTCTTAAGGCTGAATAATATTCCATTGTATGTATACACCACGTTTTGTTTATCCATTCACCTGTTGATGGACATTTAGGATGTTCACATCTTTTGGCTATTTTGAATAACGCTGCTATGAATACTGGCTACAAATATCTGTTTGAGTCCCTGCTTTCAATTATTTTGGGTATATACCTAGAAGTGGAATTGCTGAATTATATTGTAATTCTGTTTCATTTTTTGAGGAACTACTATGCTGTTTTCCATAGCAGCCACACCACTTTATATTCCCACTAATAATGTACAGGTGTCGAATTTCTCTACATCCTTGCAAACACTTGTTATTTTCTTGAAAATAACTATCCCCTTGGATATGAGGTAGTATCTCATGGTGGTTTTGATGTGCATTTCCTTAACCATTGGAGATGTTGAGCATTTGATTCTTCATTGGAGAAATATCTATTCAAGTTCTTTGCCCATTTTTGAATCAGGTTGCTTGGTTTTCTTGCTGTTGAGTTGTAGGTGTTATTTTGTGTATATTCTGGGTATTAACCCTGCATCAGTTTCCTAAGGCTGCTATAACAACCAAAGGCTGCGTGGCTTAAACAACAGGAATGAATTTTCTTGTGATTCTGGAGTCTAGAAGTCCAAGATCAAGGTGTCAGCAGGGTTAGTTTCTTTCTGAGGCCTTTTTCCTTGGCTTGTAGATGGCCATTTCTCCCTCCCTCCCTCCCTCCCTTCCTTCCTTCCGTCCTTCCGTCCTTTCTTTCAAAATTAATTTTTATTGGAGTACAGCTGCTTTACAATGTTGTGTTAGTTTCTGCTGTGCAGCAAAGTGAATCAGTTATACATATACATATATCCACTTGTTTTTAGATTTCCTTCCCATTTAGGTCACTACAGAGCATTGTGTAGAGTTCCCTGTGCTATACAGTAGGTTCTCATTATTTATCTATTTTATACGTAGTAGTGGATATATGTCAATCCCAATCTCCCATTTCATCCCACCCTCCCTTCCCCCCTTGGTAACTGTAAGTTTGTTCTCTACTTCTGTGACTCTATTTCTGCTTTGCAAATAAGTTCATCTGTACCATATTTCTAGATTGCACATATAAGCGATATTATACGATATTTGTTTTTCTCTTTCTGACTTACTTCACTCTGTATGACCGTCTCTCCCTTTCTTGTCACATGGTCTTCCCTCTACATTTGTCTGTGTTCTAATTTCCTCTTCTTATAAGGACACCAATCATATTGATTTTATGACCAACCTTAATGATATCATTTAACCATAATTACCTCTTTAAGGAACTTATCTCCAAATACAGTTACATTTTGAGGTACAGGGGGTTTAGGATTTCAACATATAAAATTGGCAGGAGGGGCAAAATTCAGTCCATAACGATTCCTCAGCAGATATATAATTTGCAAATATTTTCTCCCACAGGTTTTTTTTCTACCCTCTTGATAGTGTCCTTTGCTACACAAATGTTTTAAATTTTGATGAAGTCCTATTTAATTAATTTACTATTTTTTCTTTTGTTGCTTGTGTTTTTGGTGTCATATTCAAGAAATCATTGCCAAATCCAACGTCATTAAAACTTCCCACTATGTTTTCTTCTAAGAGCTTTACAGTTTTAGCTCTTACATTTAGGTCTTTGATCCATCTTGAGTTAATTTTTGTATATGATGTATGATATGAGTCCAAATTCATCCTTTTACATGCAAATGCCCAGTTTTCCCAGGGCCATTTGTTGAAAAGACTGTCCTCTCCCCATTGAACAAAAATCATTCAGCCACATGTGTGAGGGTTTATTTCTAGGATCTCTATTCTATTCATTTGGCCTATATGTCTGTCTTTTGCATATACCATACTGTTTTGATTACTGTAGCACTGTGGTAATTTTTGAAATCAGGAGGTGTGAGTTCTTCTTTCTTCTTTTCCAAGATATTTTTGCTATTTGAAGTCTCTTAAGATTCATATTAATTTTGGTGTGGATTTTTCTATTTCTGCATAAAATTCACTGGGGAAAAATTCTATCACTTTATTTTGTCCATTTGAATGAACTATGTTTTTCTGGTATTTTTTGTATTTCTTGTTGAAAATTGAGCATTTGATAATTATAATGTCATAACTTTGAAAATCAGATTCTCCCTGTTTGCTTTTAGACCGTACCATACTAAATTTTCAAAGACTCTTCCTTGTTGTGTGTTTGGTGATGTCTCTGTTCCTTTGCCTTTTGTTCAGCTAATTTTTGCACAGAGATTTCCTTGAATTTCAGGAGTAGAAACAGTCAAACAAACAAACAAAAAAGAGAGATTAACAATTTCTCCCATGATCTTTCCAGACTGACTCTTTGCTGGTGTATTCCTTATGGATTAGATAGGCCTGCTCTAAGCCTAGGTATCACCTGAGGTGAAAGCTTAGGGTTTTCTCAGGTCGTTTGTCAGCATGACTGAGCATGTGTGTGGCTTTCTAAATTCTGCATATATGAGGCTGTTTTTGAATGTCCTTTTCCTTTACTTCCTCAAGCAAAGTGTCCTTTAGTTCTTCAAACATACTTATAATGGCTCCTTTGAAGTCCTGGCATGTTAAACCCAATATCTGACCCCTCTCATAGGCAGTTTCTGTTGTCTTAATTTTTCCCTTTAGTATGGTCACATTTTCCTCTTTCTTTGTATGTCTCACTATTTTTTGTTGAAAATAGGACATTTTAGTAATATATTGTAGTAACTGTGGATACTGACTCCCCTCACTTCTTGCTAGTGCTTGTTTTTGTTACTGTTTATTTATTTATTTATTTATTTTTTAGTGACTTGGCTAAACTACTTTAGTGAAGACTATTTCCCCATAGTATGAAACTCTGGTGTTGCTCCTCAGGGTTCTCAGCCTTGGGCATATTCATGGGCACCATGGGATGACAGTGCTTTTAGCAGGGCTCATTTTGACTGTCTTTTCCCCTGATCTCTCTGTTAAATTATCTATCTCATTTGATATCACACACAGCTGTCAATCTCTACTAATTATTGGCTGACTGCTCTATTATTTTTGAAATGTCCTGGGGCATAATTTTTTTTTTTGCGGTATGCAGGCCTCTCACTGCTGTGGCCTCTCCCGTTGAGGAGCACAGGCTCTGGACGTGCAGGCCCAATGGCCATGGCCCATGGGCCCAGCCGCTCCGCAGCATGTGGGATCCTCGCAGACCAGGGCATGAACCCGTGTCCCCTGCATCGGCAGGCAGACTCTCAACCACTGCGCCACCAGGGAAGCTCCTGGGGCATAATTTGCTTCACAGTCTGATCTACTGAATCACAGTCTGATTCTGATCTGAATCTCAACCCTCTTGAGATTCCCTCTCACCTTCCCTATCCTACTACTCTAGGTGGTCACAAATCATCGAGCTGATCTCCCTGTGTGATGCAGCTGCTTCCCACTAGCTATCTGTTTTACATTTGGTAGTGTATATATGTCAATGCTACTCTCTTACTTTGTCCCACCTTCCCCTCCCTCCTCTCGTATCCTCAAGTCCATTCTCTACATCTGCGTCTTTATTCCTGCACTGCCACTAAGTTCATGAGTACCGTTTTTTTAGATTCCATATATGTGTGTTAGCATATGGTATTTGTTTTTCTCTTCCTGACTTATTTCACTCTGTATGACAGACCCTAGGGCCATCCACTTCATTACAAATAACCCAAAATGGGAGAAGACTCAAATCAATAGAATTAGAAATGAAAAAGGAGAAGTAACAAAGGACACTGCAGAAATACAAAACATCATGAGAGGTTACTACAAGCAACTCTATGCCAATAAAATGGACAACCTGGAAGAAATGGACAAATTCGTAGAAATGCACAACCTGCCAAGACTGAATCAGGAAGAAACAGAAAATATGAGTAGACTAATCACAAGCACTGAAATTGAAACTGTGATTAAAAATCTTCCAACAAACAAAAGCCCAGGACCAGATGGCTTCACAGGCGAATTCTATCAAACATTTAGAGAAGAGCTAACACCTATCCTTCTCAAACTCTTCCAAAATATAGCAGAGGGAGGAACACTCCCAAACTCATTCTACGAGGCCACCATCACCTTGATACCAAAACCAGGCAAGGATGTCACAAAGAAAGAAAACTACAGGCCAATATCACTGATGAACATAGATGCAAAAATCCACAACAAAATACTAGCAAACAGAATCCAACAGCACATTAAAAGCATCATACACCATTATCAAGTGGGGATTATTCCAGAAATGCAAGGATTCTTCAATATATACAAATCAATCAACGTGATACACCATATTAACAAATTGAAGAAGAAAAACCATATGATCATCTCAATAGATGCAGAGAAAGCTTTCGACAAAATTCAACACCCATTTATGATAAAAACCCTGCAGAAAGTAAGCATAGAGGGAACTTTCCTCAACATAATAAAGGCCATATATGACAAACTCACAGCCACATCATCCTCAATGGTGAAAAACTGAAACCATTTCCACTAAGATCAGGAACTAGACAAGGCTGCCCACTCTCACCACTCTTATTCAACTTAGTTTTGGAAGTTTTAGCCACAGCAATCAGAGAAGAAAAGGAAATAAAAGGAATCCAAATTGGAAAAGAAGAAGTAAAGCTGTCACTGTTTGCAGATGACATGATACTATACATAGAGAATCCTAAAGATGCTACCAGAAAACTACTAGAGCTAATCAATGAATTTGGTAAAGTAGCAGGATACAAAATTATTGCACAGAAATCTCTGGCATTCCTGTACACTAATGATGAAAAATCTGAAAGTGAAATCAAGAAGACATTCCCATTTACCATTGCAACAAAAAGAATAAAATATCTAGGAATAAACCTACCTAAGGAGACAAAAGACCTGTATGCAGAAAATTATAACACACTGATGAAAGAAATTAAAGATGATACAAATAGATGGAGAGATATACCATGCTCCTGGATTGGAAGACTCAATATTGTGAAAATGACTCTACTACCCAAAGCAATCTACAGATTCAATGCAATCTCTATCAAACTACCACTGGCATTTTTCAAAAAACTAGAACAAAAAATTTCAAAATTTCTTTGGAGAAACAAAAGACCCCGAATAGCCAAAGCAATCTTGAGAACAAAAAACGGAGCTGGAGGAATCAGGATCCCTGACCTCAGACTATACTACAAAGCTACCGTAATCAAGTCAGTGTGGTACTGGCACAAAAACAGAAAGATAGATCAATGGAACAGGATAGAAAGCCCAGAGATAAACCCACGCACATATGGTCACCTTATCTTTGATAAAGGAGGCAAGAATGTACAGTGGAGAAAGGACAGCCTCTTCAATAAGTGGTGCTGGGAAAACTGGACAGGGACATGTAAAAGTATGAGATTAGATCACTCCCTAACACCATACACAAAAATAAGCTCAAAATGGATTAAAGACCTAAATGTAAGGCCAGACACTATCAAACTCTTAGAGGAAAACATAGGCAGAACACTCTATGACATAAATCACAGCAAGATCCTTTTGGACCCACCTCCTAGAGAAATGGAAATAAAAACAAAAATAAACAAATGGGACCTAATGAAACTTCAAAGCTTTTGCACAGCAAAGGAAACCATAAACAAGACCAAAAGACAACCCTCAGAATGGGAGAAAATATTTGCAAATGAAGCAACTGACAAAGGATTAATCTCCAAAATTTATAAGCAGCTCATGCAGCTCAATAACAAAAAAACAAACAACCCAATCCAAAAATGGGCAGAAGACCTAAATAGACATTTCTCCAAAGAAGATATACAGACTGCCAACAAACACATGAAAGAATGCTCAACATCATTAATCATTAGAGAAATGCAAATCAAAACTACAATGAGATATCATCTCACACCAGTCAGAATGGCCATCATCAAAAAATCTAGAAATAGTAAATGCTGGAGAGGGTGTGGAGAAAAGGGAACACTCTTGCACTGCTGGTGGGAATGTGAATTGTTACAGCCTCTATGGAGAACAGTATGGAGGTTCCTTAAAAAACTACAAATAGAACTACCATATGACCCATCAATCCCACTACTGGGCATATACCCTGAGAAAACCATAATTCAAAAATAGACATGTACCAAAATGTTCATTGCAGCTCTATTCACAATAGCCCGGAGCTGGAAACAACCTAAGTGTCCATCATCGGATGAATGGATAAAGAAGATGTGGCACATATATACAATGGAATATTACTCAGCCATAAAAAGAAACGAAACTGAGCTATTTGTAATGAGGTGGATAGACCTAGAGTCTGTCATACAGAGTGAAGTAAGTCAGAAAGAGAAAGACAAATACCGTATGCTAACACATATATATGGAATTTTTTTTTAAATGTCATGAAGAACCTAGGGGTAAAACGGGAATAAAGACACAGACTTACTTGAGAATGGACTTGAGGATATGGGGAGGGTGCAGGGTAAGCTGTGACAAAGCGAAAGAGAGGCATGGACATATATACACTACCAAACGTAAGGTAGATAGATAGTGGGAAGCAGCCGCATAGCACAGGGAGATCAGCTTGGTGCTTTGTGACTGCCTGGAGGGGTGGGATGGGGAGGGTTGGAGGGAGGGAGATGCATGAGGGAAGGGATGTGGGAACAGATGTATATGTATGACTGATTCACTTTGTTATAAAGCAGAAACTAATAAAAAAATTAATAAAATAAAAAAAAATAAAAATCCACTAAGAAAAAAAAAAAAAAAAGAAGATGTGGCACATATATACAATGGAATATTACTCAGCCATAAAAAGAAACGAAATTGAGCTATTTGTAATGAGGTGGATAGACCTAGAGTCTGTCATACAGAGTGAACTAAGTCAGAAAGAGAAAGACAAATACCGTATGCTAACACATATATACGGAATTTAAGAAAAAAAATGTCATGAATAACCTAGGGGTAAAACAGGAATAAAGACACAGACCTACTTGAGAATGGACTTGAGGATATGGGGAGGGGGAAGGGTAAGCTGTGACAAAGTGAGAGAGAGGCATGGACATATATACACTACCAAACGTAAGGTAGATAGATAGTGGGAAGCAGCCGCAGAGCACAGGGAGATCAGCTCGGTGCTTTGTGACCGCCTGGAGGGGTGGGATAGGGAGGGTGGGAGGGAGGGAGATGCAAGAGGGAAGGGATATAGGAACAGATGTTTCTGTATGACTGATTCACTTTGTTATAAAGTAGAAACTAAAAAAAAATAAAGATGCAGTATTTCTGGGCCCTAACCCTAGATATATTATTCATTAGTTCTGGGGCAGGGCCTAGAAATCAAAATTTGTAGCTAGTTCATTATTTGAATCTGATCCTAGTAGTCTTGCAAACCACCCTTTGATAAGCAGTGCTCTATGATTCAAGTTCATGTTTTTCTTTGCTAAAAATTTGCTGTGTGTAACCAGCTTTACAAAATTAACAATCTGGATCAGGAAACCCTAAAATGATTATGTTTCCCCTAAATGCTCCTAAATGCTGTATCTTAAGATGGAAACTAATTCACAATTTCTGGTATAAGAAACTGAGGAAAGTACTAAAAAAAATAACCCAATTTCATTCCTTTTTATGGCTGAGTAATATTCCATTGTATGTATGAGCCACATCTTCTTTATCCATTCATCTGTCAATGGACATTTAGGTTGCTTCCATGTCCTGGATATTGCAAATAGTGCTGCAATGAACATTGTGGTGCATGTATCTTTTTGAATTATGGTTTTCTCAGGGTATATGCCCAGTAGTGGGATTGCTGGGTCATATGGTAGTTCTATTTTTAGTTTTTTAAGGAACCTCCGTACTATTCCCCATAGTGGCTTATCAACTTACATTCCCACCAACAGTGCAGTAGGGTCCCCTTTTCTGAACACCATCTCTAGCATTTATTGTTTGTAGATTTTTTGATGATGGCCATTCTTACCGGCATGCGGCATGAGATGATACCTCATTGTGGTTTTGATTTGCATTCCTCTAATGATTAGTGATGTTGCACGTCTTTTCATGTGTTTGTGGCAATCTATACATCTTCTTTGGAGAAATGTCTATTTAGGTCAGCCACCCTTTTTTGTATTGGGTTGTTTGTGTTTTTGATATTGAGCAGCATGAGCTGCTTGTATATTTTGAAGATTAATCCTTTGCCAGTTGCTTCATTTGCTAATATTTTTCCCATTCTGAGGGTTGTCTTTTGGTCTTGTTTATGGTTTCCTTTGCTGTGCAAAAGCTTTGACGTTTCATTAGGTCCCATTTGTTTATTTTTTATTTTATTTCCATTACTCTAGGAGGTGGATCAAAAAAGAACTTGCTGTGATTTATGCCAAAGTGTGTTCTTCCTATGTTTTCCTCTAAGAGTTTGATAGTTTCTGGCCTTACATTTAGGTCTTTAATCCATATTGAGATTATTTTTGTGTATGGTGTTAGGGAGTGTTCTAATTTCACTCTTTTCCATGTAGCTGTCCAGTTTTCCCAGCACCACTTATTGTAGAGACTGTCTTTCCTCCATTGTATATTCTTGCCTCCTGTGTCAAAGATAAGGTGACCACATGTGCATGGGTTTATCTCTGGGCTTTCTATCCTGTTCCACTGATCTATATTTCTGCTTTTGTGCCAGTACCATACTGTCTTTATTACTGTAGCTTTGTAGTATTGTCTGAAGTCAAGGAGCCTGATTCCTCCAGCTCCGTTTTTCTTTCTCAAGATTGCTTTGGCTATTCAGGATCTTTTTTGTTTCCATATAAGTTGTAAAATGTTTTGTTGTAGTTCTGTGAAAAATGTCATTGGTAATTTGATAGCGATTGCATTGAATCTATAGATTGCTTTGGGTAGTATACTCATTTTCACAATGCTGATTCTTCTAATCCAAGAACATGGTATATCTTTCCGTCTATTTGTGTCGTCTTTGATTTCTTTCATCAATGTCTTGTAGTTTTCTGCATACAGGTCTTGTGCCTCCTTACGTAGGTTTATTCCTGGTATTTTATTCTTTTTGTTGCAGTGGTAAATGGGAGTGTTTCCTTAATTTCTCTTTCTGATTTTTCATTGTTAGTGTATAAGAATGCAAAAGATTTCTTTGCCTTAATTTTGTATCCTGCTACTTTACCAAATTCATTGATTAGCTCTAGTAGTTTTCTGGTGACATCTTTAGGATTTTCTATGTAGTGTATTATGTCATCTGCAAACAGTGACAGTTTTACTTCTTCTTTTCTGATTTGGATTCCTTTTCTTTTTCTTCTCTGATTGCCATGGATAAAACTAGAAATTTAGGTTATTGATTTGAGATATTTTTTCATTTCTAATATAGGTGTTCACGGTTACAAATTTCCTTGTGAACACTACTTCATCCACATCCCATATGTTTTGCTATGTTTTGTTTTTAATCTCAAAGTATTTTCTAGTCTCCCTTGTGATTATTCCTCTGTTATTTATGAGTACATTGTTTAACTTACACACATTTGTGACTTTCACAGATTTCCTTCTGTTATTGTTTTCTAATTTCTTGCTTTATGATGAGAGAACATATGTGGTATGATTTTAATCCTTTTAAATTTATTGAGGCTCGTTTTATGGCCTAACATTTGGTCTATCCTGGAGAATGTTCTATGTGCCTCTGAAAATAATGTATATTTTGCTGTTGTTCTGGGGAGTACTCTATAGATGTTCTGTTAGATTTAATTTATAGTGTTGTTCAAGTGTACTATTTCCTTGTTGATCTCCTGCCTAGTAGTTCTATCCATTATTGGATGAGCAGTATTGAAGTCTCAAATTAATCTTTTTTAATTGTTTCTTTCTCCCATCAATTCTGTCATTTTTTAAAGTCTCATGTATTTTGGGACTCTGTTGTTAAGTACATATATATTTCTAATTGTTAGAGCTTTCTCGTTGAACTTTTCTTCATTATAAAATGTTTTTCTTTATCTCTAGTAATAATATATGTCTTAAAGTCTATTTTGTCTGATAATTGGATAGCCACTCCCATTATGCATATGGAGGTTAGTACACGTGATGGTTTCCCACAGGCCCATGAGGCTCTATTCATTTTTCTCTATTCTTTTTTCTTTCTCTTCTTCAGAGTAGATAATCTCATTAGACCTATTTTCTTTCTTTGTTTCTTTCTTCTTTTGCTTAAATTTATTTTTATTGTGAAAAAAATATAAAACAAAATGTACCATCTTAACCAATTTTAAATGTGCAGCTTATGGTATTAAGTAAATTTACATTATTATGCCACCATCATTACCATCCATCTGCATAGCTCTTTTCATCTTGTGAAACTGAAGCGCTATACTTGTTAAACAATAACTCCCCTGTTCCCACTTACTCAGCCCCTGGCAACCATCATTCTACTTTCTGTCTCTATGACTTTGACTACTCTTAAGTACCTCATATAAGTAGAATCATACAGCGTTTGTCTTTTTGTGACTGACCAATGATTTTTCATCATTGGTATATAGGAATGCAAGAAAATTCTGTGCTTTAATTTTGTATCCTGAAACTTTACCAAATTCATTGATTACCTCTAGTAGTTTCCTGGTGGCATCTTTCGGATTCTCTATGTATAGTATCATGACATCCGCAAACAGTGACACTTTTACTTCTTCTTTTCCAATTTGTATTCCTTCTATTTCTTTTTCTTCTCTGATTGCTGTGGCATGAAGTTCCAAAACTATGTTGAATAATAGTGGTGCGAGGGGACATCCTTGTCTTGTTCCTGATTTTAGAGGAAATAGTTTCAGTTTTTCACCATTGAGAATGATGTTTGCTGTGGGTTTGTCGTATATGGCCTTTATTATGTTGAGGTAGGTTCCCTCTATGCCCACTATCTGGAGAGTTTTTATCATAAATTGGTGCTGAATTTTGTCAAAAGATTTTTCCTCATCTATTGAGATGATCATTTGGTTTTTATTCTTCAATTTGTTAATATGGTGTATCACATTGATTGATTTGTGTATATTGAAGATTCCTTGCATCCCTAGGAAAAATCCCACATGATCATGGGGTATGATCCTTTTAATGTATTTTTGGATTCTCTTTGCTAGTATTTTGTTGAAGATTTTTGCATCTATATCCATCAGTGATATTGGTCTGTAATTTTCTTTTTTTGTAGTATCGTTGCCTGGTTTTGGTATCAGGGTGATGGGGGCCTCACAGACTGAGTTTAGGAGTGTTCCTTCCTCTGAAATTTTATGGAACAGTTTGAGAAGGATGAGTGTTAGCTCTTCTCTAAATATTTGATAGAATTCACCTTTGAAGCCATCTGGTCCTGGACTTTTGTTTGTTGGAAGATTTTTAATCACAGTTTCAATTTCATTACTTGTGATTGCTCTGTTCATATTTTCTATTTCTTCCTGGTTCAGTCTTGGGAGGTTATAGCTTTCTAGGAATTTTTCCATTTCTTCCATGTTGTCCATTTTATTGGCATAGAGTTGCTTGTAGTAATCTCTTAGGATGCTTTGTATTTCTGCGGTATCTATAGTAATTCTCCTTTTTCATTTCTAATTTTATTGATTTGAGTCCTCTCCCTCTTTTTCTTCTTGAGTCTGGCTAGTGGTTTATCAATTTTGTTTATCTTCTCAAACAACCAGCTTTTAGCTTTATTGATCCTTGCTATTGGTTTCTTTGTTTCTATTTCATTTATTTCTGCTCTGATCTTGATGATTTCTTTCCTTCTACTAACTTTGGGTTTTGTTTGTTCTTCTTTCTCTAGTTTGTTCTTCTTTCTCTAGTTCCTTTAGGTGTAAGGTTAGATTGTTTACTTGAGATTTTTCTTGTTTCTTGAGGTAGTTCTCTTAGAACTGCTTTTGCTGCATACCATAGGTTTTGGATCATCATGTTTTCATCGTCATTTGTCTCTAAGTATTTTTTGATTTCTTCTTTGATTTCTTCAGTGATCTCTTGGTTATTTAGTAACGTATTGTTTAGCTTCCATGTGTTTGTGTTTTTTATGGTTTTTTCCCCTGTAATTGAATTTTAATATCATAGCCTTGTGGTCAGAAAAGATGCTTGATATGATTTCAATTTTCTTAAATTTACTAAGGCTTGATTTGTGACCCAAGATGTGATTTATCCTGGAGAATGTTACATACGCACTTGAGAGGAAAGTGTAATCTGCTGCTTTTGGATGGAATGTCCTATAAATATCAATTAAAACTATCTGGTCTATTGTGTCATTTAAAGCTTCTGTTTCCTTATTTATTTTCATTTTGGATGATCTGTCCATTGGTGTAAGTGAGGTGTTAAAGTCCCCCACTATTATTGTGTTACTGTCGATTTCCTCTTTTAGAGCTGTTAGCAGTTGCCTGATGTATTGAGGTGCTCCTATGTTGGGTGCATATATATTTATAATTGTTATATCTTCTTCTTGGATTGATCCCTTCATCATTAGGTAGTGTCCTTCCTTGTCTCTTGTAACATTCTTCATTTTTAAGTCTATTTTATCTGATAGGAGTATTGTTACTCCAGCTTTCTTTAGATTTCCTTTTGCATGGAAAATCTTTTTCCATCTCTTCACTTTCAGTCTGTATGTGTCCCTAGGTCTGAAGTGGGTCTCTTGTAGACAGCATATATATGAGTCTTCTTTTTGGATCCATTCAGCAAGCCTGTGTCTTTTGGTTGGAGCATTTAATCCATTCACGTTTAAGGTAATTATCGATATGTATGTTCCCATGACCATTTTCTTAATTGTTTTGGGTTTGTTTTTGTAAGTCCTTTTCTTCTCTTGTGTTTCCCACTTAGAGAAGTTCCTTTAGCATTTGTTGTACAGCTGGTTTGTTGGTGCTGAATTGTCTTAGCTTTTGCTTGTCTGTAAAGCTTTTGATTTCTCCATCGAATCTGAATGAGATCCTTGCCGGGTAGAGTAATCGTGGTTGTAGGTTCTTCCTTTTCTTCACTTTAAGTATATTGTGCCAGTCCCTTCTGGCTTGTAGAGTTTCTGCTGAGAAATCAGCTGTTTAACCTTATGGGAGTTCCCTTGTATGTTATTTGTCATTTTTCCCTTGCTGTTTTCAATAATTTTTCTTTGTCTTTAATTTTTGCCAATTTGATTACTATGTTTCTTGGCGTGTTTTTCCTTGGGTTTATCGTGTATGGGACTCGCTGTGCCTCCTGGACTTGGGTGGCTATTTCCTTTCCCATGTTAGGGAAGTTTTCAACTATAATCTCTTCAAATATTTTCTCGGGTCCTTTCTTTCTCTCTTCTCCTTCTGGGACCCCTATAATGTGAATGTTGCATTTAATGTTGTCCCAGAGGTCTCTTAGACTGTCTTCATTTCTTTTCATTCTTTTTTCTTTATTCTGTTCCATAACAGTGAATTCCACCATTCTGTCTTCCAGGTCACTTATCCGTTCTTCTGCCTCAGTTATTCTGCTATTGATTCCTTCTAGTGTAGTTTTCGTTTCAGTTATCGTATTGTTCATCTCTGTTTGTTTGGTCTTTAAGTCTTCTAGGTCTTTGTTAAACATTTCTGGCATCCTTTCGATCTTTGCCTTCATTCTTTTTCCGAGGTCCTGGATCATCTTCACTATCATTATTCTGAATTCTTTTTCTGGAAGGTTGCCTATTTCCACTTCATTTATTTGTTTTTCTGGGGTTTTATCTTGTTCCTTCATCTGGTACATAGCCCTCTGCCTTTTCATCTTGTCTATATTTCTGTGGTTGTGGTTTTTGTTCCACAGGCTGCAGGATTGTCATTCTTCTTGCTTTTGTATTCTGCCCTCTGGCGGATGAGGCTATCTAAGAGGCTTGTGCAAGTTTCCTGATGGGAGGGACTGGTGGTGGGTATAGTTGACTGTTGCTCTGGTGGACAGAGCTCAGTAAAACTTTAATCTGCTTGACTACTGATGTGTGGGGCTGGGTTCCCTCCGTGTTGGTTGTTTGACCTGAGGCAACCCAACACTGGAGCCTACCTGGGCTATTTGGCACGGCTAATGGCCCACTCTGATAGGCCTCACGCCAAGGAGTACTTCCCAGAACTTCTGCTACCAGTGTCCTTTTCCCCATGGTGAGCCACAGCCACCCCCCGCCTCTACAGGAGACCCTCTAACAATAGCAGGTAGGTCTGGTTCAGTCTCCCCTGGGGTCACGACTCCTTCCCTTGGTTCTTGATGCACACACTACTTTGTGTGTGCCCTCCAAGAGTGGAGTCTCTGTTTCCCCCCATCCTGTCGAAGTCCTGCAATCAAATCCCACTAGCCTTCAAAGTCTGATTCTCTAGGAATTTCTCCTCCTGTTGCCGGACCCCCAGGTTGGGATGCCTGACGTGGGGCTCAGAACCTTCACTCCAGTGGGTGGACTTCTGTGGTATAAGTGTTCTCCAGTCTGTGAGTCACCCACCCAACAGTTGTGGGATTTGATTTTACTGTGATTGCGTCCCTCCTATCATCTCACTGTGGCTTCTCCTTTGCCTTTGGATGTGGGGTATCTTTTTTGGTGAGTTCCAGTGTCTTCCTGTCGATGATTGTCCAGCAGCTAGTTGTGATTCTGGTGTTCTCACAAGAGGGAGTGAGAGCACGTCCTTCTACTCTGCCATCTTGGTTCAGGAGCAGTCTAGACCTATTTTCAAATGTTCTGATTTGTTCTCTTGCCAACACAAATCTGCTATTAAGTCTCTCTAGTGAATTTTTCATTTTAGTTATCATGCCATTAAAATGCAAGAATTTCTATGTGGTTCTGTTTTATAATATCTACCTCTTTACTGATATTCTCTAATTGATGAGATATCATTTTCATACTTTCCTTTAATTCTATAGGCAAGTTTACTTTAGTTCTTTGAACATATTTATGACAGCTGACTTAAAATGTTTGTCTTCTAAGTCCAACATCTGGGATTCCTTGGGTTGTTGGCTTTTTTTAACCTGTGTTTAGGCCGTACTTTCCTGTTTCTTTCTGTGTCCCTTAATTTTTATTTTAAATTGAATATTTTATTTTTTTTTTTTTTTTTTTTTTTTTTTTGCTTTATCACAAATTTAATCAGTTATATGTATACATATGTTCCCATATCCCCTCCCTTTTGCGTCTCCCTCCCACCCTCCCTATCCCACCCCTCCAGGCGGTCACAAAGCACCGAGCTGATCTCCCTGTGCTATGCGGCTGCTTCCCACTAGCTATCTACCTTACGTTTGGTAGTGTATATATGTCCATGCCGCTCTTTCACTTTGTCACAGCTTACCCTTCCCCCTCCCCATATCCTCAAGTCCATTCTCTAGTAGGTCTGTGTCTTTATTCCTGTCTTACCCCTATGTTCTTCATGACATTTTTTTTTCTTAAATTCCATATATATGTGTCAGCATACAGTATTTGTCTTTCTCTTTCTGACTTACTTCACTCTGTATGACAGACTCTAGGTCCATCCACCTCATTACAAATAGTTCAATTTCATTTCTTTTTATGGCTGAGTAATATTCCATTGTATGTATGTGCCACATCTTCTTTACCCATTCATCCAATGATGGACACTTAGGTTGTTTCCATCTCCGGGCTATTGTAAATAGGGCTGCTATGAACATTTTGGTACATGTCTCTTTTTGAATTATGGTTTTCTCAGGGTATATGCCCAGTAGTGGGATTGCAGGGTCATATGGTAGTTCTATTTGTAGTTTTTTAAGGAACCTCCATACCGTTCTCCATAGTGGCTGTACCAATTCACATTCCCACCAGCAGTGCAAGAGTGTTCCCTTTTTTCCACACCCTCTCCAGCATTTATTGTTTCTAGATTTTTTGATGATGGCCATTCTGACTGGTGTGAGATGATATCTCATTGTAGTTTTGATTTGCATTTCTCTAATTAGTAAAGATGTTGAGCATCCTTTCATGTGTTTGTTGGCAGTCTGTATATCTTCTGTGGAGAAATGTCTATTTAGGTCTTCTGCCCATTTTTGGATTGGGTTGTTTGTTTTTTTGTTATTGAGCTGCATGAGCTGCTTATAAATTTTGGAGATTAATCCTTTGTCAGTTGCTTCATTTGCAAATATTTTCTCCCATTCTGAGGGTTGTCTTTTGGTCTTGTTTATGGTTTCCTTTGCTGTGCAAAAGCTTTTAAGTTTCATTAGGTCCCATGTGTTTATTTTTGTCTTTATTTCCATTTCTCTAGGAGGTGGGTCAAAAAGGATCTTGCTGTGATTTATGTCATAGAGTGTTCTGCCTATGTTGTCCTCTAAGAGTTTGATAGTGTCTGGCCTTACATTTAGGTCTTTAATCCATTTTGAGCTTATTTTTGTGTATGGTGTTAGGGAGTGATCGAATCTCATACTTTTACATGTCCCTGTCCAGTTTTCCCAACACCACTTATTGAAGAGACTGTCCTTTCTCCACTGTACATTCCTGCCTCCTTTATCAAAGATAAGGTGACCATATGTCCGTGGGTTTATCTCTGGGCTTTCTATCCTGTTCCATTGATCTATCTTTCTGTTTCTGTGCCAGTACCATACTGTCTTGATTACTGCAGCTTTGTAGTATAGTCTGAAGTCAGGGAGCCTGATTCCTCCAGCTCCATTTTTCGTTCTCAAGAATGCTTTGGCTATTCGGGGTCTTTTGTGTTTCCATACAAATTGTGAAATTTTTTGTTCTAGTTCTGTGAAAAATGCCAGTGGTATTTTGATAGGGATTGCATTGAATCTGTAGATTGCTTTGGGTAGTAGAGTCATTTTCACAATGTTGATTCTTCCAATCCAAGAACATGGTACATCTCTCCATCTATTTGTATCATCTTTAATTTCTTTCATCAGTGTCTTATAATTTTCTGCATACAGGTCTTTTGTCTCCTTAGGTAGGTTTATTCCTAGATATTTTATTCTTTTTGTTGCAATGGTAAATGGGAGTGTTTCCTTGATTTCACTTTCAGATTTTTCATCATTAGTATATAGGAATGCCAGAGATTTCTGTGCATTAATTTTGTATCCTGCAACTTTACCAAATTCATTGATTAGCTCTAGTAGTTTTCTGGTAGCATCTTTAGGATTCTCTATGTATAGTATCATGTCATCTGCAAACAGTGACAGCTTTACTTCTTCTTTTCCAATTTGGATTCCTTTTATTTGCTTTTCTTCTCTGATTGCTGTGGCTAAAACTTCCAAAACTATGTTGAATAAGAGTGGTGAGAGTGGGCAACCTTGTCTTGTTCCTGATCTTAGTGGAAATGGTTTCAGTTTTTCACCATTGAGGACGATGCTGGCTGTGGGTTTGTCATATATGGCCTTTATTATGTTGAGGAAAGTTCCCTCTATGCCTACTTTCTGCAGGGTTTTTATCATGAATGGGTGTTGAATTTTGTCGAAAGCTTTCTCTGCATCTATTGAGATGATCATATGGTTTTTCTCCTTCAATTTGTTAATATGGTGTATCACGTTGATTGATTTGCGTATATTGAAGAATCCTTGCATTCCTGGGATAAACCCCACTTGATCATGGTGTATGATCCTTTTAATGTGCTGTTGGATTCTGTTTGCTAGTATTTTGTTGAGGATTTTTGCATCTATGTTCATCAGTGATATTGGCCTGTAGTTTTCTTTCTTTGTGACATCCTTGTCTGGTTTTGGTATCAAGGTGATGGTGGCCTCGTAGAATGAGTTTGGGAGTGTTCCTCCCTCTGCTATATTTTGGAAGAGTTTGAGAAGGATAGGCGTTAGCTCTTCTCTAAATGCTTGATAGAATTCGCCTGTGAAGCCATCTGGTCCTGGGCTTTTGTTTGTTGGAAGATTTTTTATCACAGTTTCAATTTCAGTGCTTGTGATTGGTCTGTTCATATGTTCTATTTCTTCCTGATTCAGTCTTGGCAGGTTGTGCATTTCTAAGAATTTGTCCATTTCTTCCAGGTTGTCCATTTTATTGGCATAGAGTTGCTTATAGTAATCTCTCACGATCTTTTGTATTTCTGCAGTGTCAGTTGTTACTTCTCCTTTTTCATTTCTAATTCTATTGATTTGAGTCTTCTCCCTTTTTTTCTTGATGAGTCTGGCTAATGGTTTATCAATTTTGTTTATCTTCTCAAAGAACCAGCTTTTAGTTTTATTGATCTTTGCTATTGTTTCCTTCATTTCTTTTTCATTTATTTCTGATCTGATTTTTATGATTTCTTTCCTTCTGCTAACTTTGGGATGTTTTTGTTCTTCTTTCTCTAATTGCTTTAGGTGCAAGGTTAGGTTGTTTAGTCGAGATATTTCCTGTTTCTTAAGGTGGGATTGTATTGCTATAAACTTCCCTCTTAGAACTGCTTTTGCTGCATCCCATAGGTTTTGGGTCGTCGTGTCTCCATTGTCATTTGTTTCTAGGTATTTTTTTATTTCCTCTTTGATTTCTTCAGTGATCACTTCGTTATTAAGTAATGTATTGTTTAGCCTCCATGTGTTTGTATTTTTTATAGCTCTTTTCCTGTAATTGATATCTAGTCTCATAGCATTGTGGTCGGAAAAGATACTTGATACAATTTCAATTTTCTTAAATTTACCAAGGCTTGATTTGTGACCCAAGATATGATCTATCCTGGAGAATGTTCCATGAGCACTTGAGAAAAATGTGTATTCTGTTGTTTTTGGATGGAATGTCCTATAAATATCAATTAAGTCCATCTTGTTTAATGTATCATTTAAAGCTTGTGTTTCCTTATTTATTTTCATTTTGGATGATCTGTCCATTGGTGAAAGTGGGGTGTTAAAGTCCCCTACTATGATTGTGTTACTGTCGATTTCTCCTTTTATGGCTGTTAGTGTTTGCCTTATGTATTGAGGTGCTCCTATGTTGGGTGCATAAATATTTACAATTGTTATATCTTCTTCTTGGATCGATCCCTTGATCATTATGTAGTGTCCTTCTTTGTCTCTTCTAGTAGTCTTTATTTTAAAGTCTATTTTGTCTGATATGAGAATTGCTACTCCAGCTTTCTTTTGGTTTCCATTTGCATGGAATATCTTTTTCCATCCCCTTACTTTCAGTCTGTATGTGTCTCTAGGTCTGAAGTGGGTCTCTTGTAGACAGCATATATATGGGTCTTGTTTTTGTATCCATTCAGCCAATCTGTGTCTTTTGGTGGGAGCGTTTAGTCCATTTACATTTAAGGTAATTATCGATATGTATGTTCCTATTCCCATTTTCTTAATTGTTTTGGGTTCGTTATTGTAGGTCTTTTCCTTCTGTTGTGTTTCTTGCCTAGAGAAGTTCCTTTAGCATTTGTTGTAAAGCTGGTTTGGTGGTGCTGAACTCTCTCAGCTTTTGCTTGTCTGTAAACGTTTTAATTTCTCCATCAAATCTGAATGAGATCCTTGCTGGGTAGAGTAATCTTGGTTGCAGGTTTCTCTCCTTCATCACTTTAATTATGTCCTGCCACTCCCTTCTGGCTTGTAGAGTTTCTGCTGAGAGATCAGCTGTTATCCTGATGGGGATTCCCTTGTGTGTTATTTGTTGTTTTTGCCTTGCTGCTTTTAATATGATTTCTTTGTGTTTAATTTTTGACAGTTTGATTAATATGTGTCTTGGCGTATTTCTTCTTGGATTTATTCTGTATGGGACTCTCTGTGCCTCCTGGACTTGATTAACTATTTCCTTTCCCATATTAGGGAAGTTTTCAACTATAATCTCTTCAAATATTTTCTCAGTCCCTTTCTTTTTCTCTTCTTCTTCTGGAACCCCTATAATTCGAATGTTGGTGCGTTTAATGTTGTCCCAGAGGTCTCTGATATTGTCCTCTGTTCTTTTCATTCTTTTCTCTTTATTTTGCTCTGCATTAGTTATTTCCACTATTTTATCTTCCACCTCACTTATCCGTTCTTCTGCCTCAGTTATTCTGCTATTGATCCCATCTAGAGTATTTTTCATTTCATTTATTGTGTTTTTAATCGATGCTTGATTCATCTTTAGTTCTACTAGGTCCTTGTTAACTGTTTCTTGCATTTTGTCTATTCTATTTCCAAGATTTTGGATCATCTTTACTATCATTATTCTGAATTCTTTTTCAGATAGACTGCCTAGTACCTCTTCATTTGTTAGGTCTGGTGGGTTTTTATCTTGCTCCTTCTCCTGCTGTGTGTTTTTCTGTCTTCTCATTTTGCTTATGTTACTGTGTTTGGGGTCTCCTTTTTGCCGGCTGCAGGTTCGTAGTTCCTGTTGTTTTTGGTGTCTGTCCCCAGTGGCTAAGGTTGGTTTAGTGGGTTGTGTAGGTTTCCTGGTCGAGGGGACTAGTGCCTGTGTTCTGGTGGATGAGGCTGGATCTTGTCTTTCTGGTGGGCAGGTCCACGTCTGGTGGTGTGTTTTGGGGTGTCTGCAGACTTTTTATGATTTTAGGCCACCTCTCTGCTAATGGGTGGCGTTGTGTTCCTGTCTTGCTAGTTGTTTGGCATAGGGTGTCCAGCACTGTAGCTTGCTGGTCGTTGAGTGAAGCTGGGTGCTGGTGTTGAGATGGAGATCTCTGGAAGATTTTCGCCGTTTGATATTATGTGGAGCTGGGAGGTCTCTTGTGGACCAGTGTCCTGAAGTTGGCTCTCCCACCTCAGAGGCACAGTACTGACTCCTGGCTCCTCAATTTGGGATGATTTGTTGTCTATTCATGTATTCCACAGATGCAGGGTACATCAAGTTGATTGTGGAGCTTTAATCCGCTGCTTCTGAGGCTGCTGGGAGAGGTTTCCCTTTCTCTTCTTTGTTCTCACAGCTCCCGGGTCTCAGCTTTGGATTTGGCCCCGCCTCTGCGTGTAGGTCGCCGGAGGGCGTCTGTTCTTCACTCAGACAGGAAAGGGTTAAAGGAGCAGCCTCTTCGGGAACTCTGGCTCACTCAGGCCGGGCGGGAGGGAGGGGCACGGAGTGCGGGGCGAGCCTGCAGCGGCAGAGGTCGGCGTGACGTTGCACCAGCCCGAGGCGCGCCGTGCGTTCTCCCAGGGAAGCCGCCCCTGGATCCCGGGACCCCGGCAGTGGCGGGCTGCTCAGGCTCCCGGAAGGGCGGTGTGGACAGTGACCTGCGCTCGCACACGGGCTTCTTGGCGGCGGCAGCAGCAGCCCCAGCGTCCCACGCCCGTCACTGGGCTCCGCGCTTTCAGTCGCGACTCGCGCCCGTCTGTGGAGCCCCTTTAAGCAGCGCTCTTAATCCCCTCTCCTCGCGCAGCAGGAAACCAAGAGGGAAGAACAAGTCTCTTGCCTCTTCGGCAGCTCCAGAGTTTTCCCGGACTCCCTCCCGGCTAGCTGTGGCACATTAGCCCCCTTCAGGCTGAGTTCTCGCCGCCAGCCCCAGTCCTCTCCCTGCGCTCTGACCGAAGCCCGAGCCTCAGCTTCCAGCGCCGCCCGCCCCGGCGGGCGAGCAGACAAGCCTCTCGGGCTGGTGAGTGCCGCTCGGCACCGATCCTCTGTGCGGGAATCTCTCCGCTTTGCCCTACCCAGGTATGTGGGGAGTTTCTTGCCTTTTGGGAGGTCTGGGGTCTTCTGCCAGCGTTCAGTAGGTGTTCTGTAGGAGTTGTTCCACGTGTAGCTGTATTTCTGGTGTATCCGTGAGGAGGAAGGTGATCTCCGCGTCTTCGAATATTTTAAATAATATAATGTGGCAATTCTGGAAATCAGATACCCCTCTCCCCAGAGTTTGTTGCTGTTGTTGTTGCTGTTGTTGCCACTTTATGTTTGTTTAGTGACTTTTCTGGACTAATTCTGTAAAGTCTGCATTTTTTGTTGTGTGTAGCTACTGAAGTCTCTTCTCATTTATCTTAGTTGTCAGCTAATGATTGGAAAGATATTTTCTTAAACACACTGAACAAATAAGTGTTCTATTATTTGCCAAGGGGATTTGTATGTGCTGGGACATGCCTTAAACAATCTGGCAGTTTAAAACTATGACTTTGCTTTCACTTCTTTCTTGTTTAGACTCTCAAGGCCAGAAGGGGGTGACTAATATTGGTTTTGTCAGATATTTCCTTGAAACACTCACAGCCCTGGACATGCACTTCACCTTCTAGATTCCTAGGAATATGTTGGCACTTTTCAAACCCCTGTATGGACATTTAATTCACTAAATTTTTATTTTAAGGGTTTTGGCTAGCCTCTTATTTGCAACTGGTAACTCATTCTTAGGTGTCTGCAATACTAAACAATTGTCACTATTATTTTCTAGATTATTTTCTAGAAAGGACCTCAGAATAGAGCTTTCCTCATTGAGTGAGCAAGATAAAATCAAGACAAGTCCTGAGAATGAGGCTTTTCCAGAGAGCTGCTAAACAGATCAAATAGTGACAGTTTGTGGGAATGGGGCTTTGAGTGCATGAGGGAAATTATTGGGGGGATAAAAATGTTCTAAAACTAATTTATGGTGATGGTTGCAAAGTCAGTAAAGTTACCTAAAATCATTGAACTGTGCAGTTGAAATGGGTGAATTTTATGATATAAAATATAGCTCAATAGAAATGTTTAAAATAGTTTAGATTAGCCATTAGAAGAAAAGACATAAGTGTATAACTTCCAAGATTAGAAGGAAAATTGTATTTGGAATGAAAAAAAATCTTTTAAATCAACCCATAGCAAGGCAAACAACAATAGGAAAAGGATCATTTAAAAGGTGGTTTTGATATGGAAGGAGGGGCTATAACACCTTGAAGTGTAAAAAAGTAAGGAATTGCTCCAGAAATGATGGTCACGTGTCAAAAGGACCCAAGAGCAAACTTGAGAGAGCTCCCAATGTCCGAATCAGGGACAATTTGAGCAAAAAAAAAAAAAAATTACAAATAAGTATCCAAGAGTCCATCTTGACATAAATAATTTAATAAACAAAAGATAGAGTAGAAGGGAAAGCTCTTCCTTACAGTAGAATTCCAATTATTAATGTAGACAGAATAATAGAAATAGAAGATCTCCATTTGCCAAATATCACAAGAACAATTGTTTCAGGAAAACATGCTCAGTGGATCTCAGGGGATGCTAAAATTAGTGGGCTTATGATGAGAAACAAGATATTTAGATAGTCTTGAATTATCTTTTCACAAGATATTTATTAATTACAAAGGGGAAACTTTTCAGTAGAGAATCCTGGCAGACATTGACTTTAACCAAGTGGTCAAGATAATTAGCTATATGGAGAGCATGTATCCCCTAATAGTGATGTACTGAGAAGGGCATAACATCACTGCTATCACATTCTTGCCAAACATGTATAAGTTGGATTTAATAATGAGAAAATATCAGACAAACCCAAATTGAGGGACATTCCACAAAATAAGTGGCCAGCACTCGTCAAAAGTATCAAAGTCATGATATACAAAGAGAGATTAAGGAACTGTCAAAAACCAGAGGAGATTGACATTTAGGTTGCTTACATGTCCTGGCTATTGTAAATAGTGTTGCCATAAACATTGGGGTGCATGTATCTTTTCGAATTATGGTTTTCTCCAGTTATATACTTGGTAGTGGTATTGCTGGGTTATATGGTAGCTCTATTTTTAGTTTTTTAATGAACCTCCATACTTTTCTCCATAGTAGCTGTACCAATTTACATTCCCACTAACAATGTAGGAGGGTTCCCTTTTATCCACACCCTCTCTACCATTTACTGTTTGTAGATTCAACAGAGGAATGGATAAAGAAGATGTGGTGCATATATACAATGGAATATTACTCGGCCATTAAAAATATGAAATAAAGCCATTTGCAGAAACATGGATGGATCTAGAGATTGTCATACTGAGTGAAGTAAGTCAGACAAATACAAATATCACAGGATATCGCTTATATGTGGAATAAAAAAAGGGGGTACAAATGAACTTATCTACAAAACAGAAATAGAGTTACAGATATAGAAAAGAAACTTATGGTTACCATGTGGTAAGAAGAGGGAGGAATAGATTGGGAGATTGGGATTGACATACACACACTACTATATATAAAATAGATAACTAATAAGGACCTACTGTATAGTACAGGGAACTCTACTCAATACTGTGCAATGGCCTATATGGGAAATGAATCTAAAAAAGAGTGTATACATGTATGTGTATAACTGATTCACTTTGCTGTACACTGAAAACTAACACAACATTGTAAATCAACTATACTCCAATAAAAATTTTTAAATAAAAATAAAATAAAAGTAAAACAAACAGCGGAGATTAAGGAGACATGACAACTAAACAAAATATGGAATCCTGGATGTCATATTAGTGGGACAATTGACAAAACTTGAATAAGGTCTACAGATTAGTTAATGATATTGTATCAATGTTAGTTTCCTGTTTTCCAGAATTGTGTATCAGTGTTAATTTCCTGTTTTCCAGAATTGTATTGTGGTTATGTAAGACATTAACATTTAAGAAAGCTGGGTGAAAAGTATTCACAAATTCTTCGTACTAAATTTGTAACTTTTTCACAAATCTAAAATTATTTCAGAATGAACATTTAATTTTTTAAATAAAAAATGAAGTAATGGGCTTACACTTCCAGTATAATGGGTGAGTAGGAGCTCTGAGAGGCCCCCTACAAAAACTAGACTCCAGATATGTTACACTGTGCCTCTAACAAAAGGTAGAGGAGCTTTCCAGCAATACCCCACACTGCTGCCACCAAACAATATAAGCTGGGCATGGGGTAGAATTAGGAAACCTGCAGTCTTGGTGGTAATACTCTGAAGTAGTGGTAATGTCGAGGAGTCACCCACTAGGGAACAAAGCCTCAAAGGCAAGAGCTTGGCCAGGACAAGAATTCCAACATCTGTAGAGCCAGAGTGACAGGGACCAGGGAGGGGTTGAATTTCCATGAAGCCTGAGTCCTCTAGCAACCATTTGTATGGATAATGACTATTGGAATAGCAAGGAAATGGGAAGCTGAGCCTGAGACTCCAACTCAGAGACAAACCTTGAAGAGAGAGGCTGATGTGATCATTTCTTTTGGGAAGAAAGTTTTCCCCAAGTTAGGCCTCACACAGATTAAGTGGAGCATGATCTCACAAAGATTACCAAACACCAGATCTCATCCATTAGTAAGAATCAGTAGAAATAAGACAAAAGAAAAACACATGTAAATCCTCAAGACGATAGATGTTGGAACAATCTAGTACGTAATAGTTATGTATGAGATGTTTAAAGAAATAAAGGATACAATTACAAAGATAAGGATGCAATAAAAATCAATAAGAAATGAATAGACGTGAAGAAAATGAGTTGAATTTTGAGCAATGAAAAATGTAGTTGTTAAAATTTTAAAACTAAATGCATGGGTTAAACATCAGATTAGAAACAGGTGAAAAGATAATTATTGAATTGAAAGATACATGGGAAGAATTTATTCCAAAAACAACATAGAGAGATATAGAGAATGAAAATATTAAAGAGGGTTTAAGAGACATGGAGAATAGAATGAGATGATCTAACAAATGTTTGGAGTCTCAGAAGGAGAAAGTGGAGAGACAGTGAAAGAGACAATATTTTAAAAAAATAATGGCAAGGATTTCCTGGTTGCAGTAATGCCAGGCTAGGCTACTTGGATCAACTGTCTTACAGAAAACTAAAAAGGTTTAAGGTATATATCACACACATACACACACATTATATATATATATATATATGTACATATATATGGCATGTATGTAAATGTGTATGCATATAAAAATCTTAGAACACTGAAGAGCTGAAAAGATAGTTGGTAAACTGCCAAGTTATATTTGGGGGGAGTGGATGAGGGTGAAGCAAAGCCCAAATCCATAAAGGTAAGGAGAATATTAGAGCATCAGAGAGGCTTTTGCCTTGAGGACATTTGTCCACAATCACACTTAGCTTCTGTTCAATGGTGAAGGTGATGGAAGTGAAGGCTCGGCTCCTCCTTCTGGGTGGGAGAGATAGAGGAAACTCTCCACACATTTACTGGGGACTCCAAAGGTCTGCATTGTCAGGATAAGGGCAAACCAAAACTAAACTCCTTTTTTCAACCCCAGGGTTTATTGAGGAAGCCATTTTAGTCTGCCAACTATAATTATATACCCAGCTCTTTCTCATTCAAGAACAAGAGGAAATGAAGACATCTCAGAAACAACAGACTTAGAGAGTTCACCATCATCAGATTCCCACTAAAGAAGATCCTATAGGATGTACTTCTGGAAGAAAGGAAGTGGTCCCAAATGGAAGGTCTGAGGTGCAAGAATGAACAAAGAGCAAAAAGAGTGGTAAATATGTGGGAATATGTAAGTAAATATTAACCATATTAAAAAGTAATAATAATATCTAGAAGGATTGAATAATTAAAGTACCAGACAATACCATGTAGGTTGGGAGGGAACAAAGGGAAATGTCTGGGATAAGGTTTGATGAACCTTAGACTTCTTTGATCAGATGCAGGGTAACCAGTGAAATAGAAACCAAGGATATAACTTCCAAACTAGTAGAGAGAAAAAAGTGGAGAAATAAAAATATTCAATCTACAATAAATGAAAAGCAAGAAGGGAGAGAAAAAGAAACAGAATGAGAGTCTGAAGAGAATGCACAAAATAAGATGGAAGATTTAAACTCCAAATATCAGTAACCATTTCATAGGTAAACAGACTTAAATGGTCCAGATAAGAGATAGAGATTATCACACTGGATAAAACAAACAAGCAAAAATAACCCACAAAAAAACCAAAGTCCTTACCTTGATAAACAGCATCTGCAAAAACTTACAGCAAGCATCATACTTAGAATTAATGGCACCATTTCATTTAAGTCAAGGACAGGACAAGAGTTCCTATATCAGGTGGGAGAGCTGAGCTCAGGACATTGGTCCACCTGAGACCTCCCAGCTCCACGTAACATCAAATGGCTAAAGCTCTCCCAGACATCTCTATCTCAATGCTAAGACCCAGCTCCACTCAACGACCAGCAAGCTACAGTGCTGGACACCCTACGCCAAACAACTAACAAAACAGGAACACAACCCCACCCATTAGCAGAGAGGTTGCTTAAAATCTGAATAAGGTCACAGACACCCCAAAACATACCACCAGATGCGATCCTGCACACCAGAAAGACAAGATCCAGCCTCATCCATCAGAACACAGGCACTTGTCCCCTCCACCAGGAAGCCTACACAACCCACTGAACCAACCTTACCAACTGGGGGCAGACATGAAAAACAATGGGACTACGAACCTGCAGCCTATAAAAAAGAGACCCCAAATACAGTAAATTAAGCAAAATGAGAAGACAGAGAGACACACAGCAGATCAAGGAGCAAGGTAAAAACCCATCAGACCAAACAAATGAAGAGGAAAGAGTCAGTCTACCTGAAAAAGAATTCAGAGTGATGATAGTAAAGATGATCCAAAATCTTGGAAATAGAATGGAGAAAATAAAAGAAATGGTTAACAAGGATCTAGAAGAACTAAAGAGCAAACAAGCAATGATTAACAACACAATAAATGAAATTAAAAATTCTCTACAAGGAATTAATAGCAGAATAATTGAGGCAGAAGAACGGATAAGTGACCTGGAAGATAAAATAGTGGAAATAACTACTGCAGAGCAGAATAAAGAAAAAAAAAAAAAGAAAAGAATTGAGGACAGTCTCAGAGACCTCTGGGTCAACATTAATTGCACCAACATGTGAATTACAGGTGTCCCAGAAGAAGAAGAGAAAAAGAAAGGGACTGAGAAAATATTTGAAGAAATTATAGTTGAAAACTTCCCTAATATGGGAAAGGAAATAGTCAGTCAAGTCCAGGAAGCACAGAGAGTCCCATACCATACAGGATAAAGCCAGAAGGGGGTGGCAGGACATACTTAAAGTGATGAAAGGGAAAAACCTACAACCAAGATTACTCTACCCGGCAAGGATCTCATTCAGATTTGACGGAGAAATCAGAATCTTTACAGAGAAGCAAAAGTTAAGAGAATTCAGCACCACCAAACCAGCTTTACAACAAATGCTAAAGGAACTTCTCTAGGAAGAAATACAAGAGAAGGCAAAGACCTATAATAACAAACTCAAAACATTAAGAAAATGGTAATAGGAACATACATATCGATAACTACATTAAATGTAAATGGATTAAATTCTCCAGCCAAAATACATAGACTGGCTGAACGGATACAAAAACAAGACCTGTATATATGCTATCTACAAGAGACCCACTTCAGACCTACGGACACATACACATTGAAAGTGAGGGGATGGAAAGATATTCCATGCAAATGGAATCAAAAGAAAGCTGGAGTAGCAATTCTCATATCAGACAAAGTAGACTTTATTTTTCTAAAAACATTTTAATTGGAGTATAATTGCTTTACAATGGTGTGTTAGTTTCTGCTTTATAACAAAGTGAATTAGTTATACATATACATATATCCCCATATCTCTTCCCTCTTGCATCTCCCTCCTTCCCACTCTCCCTATCACACCCTACTAACTGGTCTCAAAGCACCGAGCTGATCTCCCTGTGTTATGCGACTGCTTCCTGATAGCTATCTATTTTACATTTGGTAGTGTATATATGTCCGTATGTACACTACCACTCTCTCACTCTATCCCAGCTTACACTTCCCCCTCCTCGTGTCCTCCAGTCCAGTCTCCAGTAGGTCTGTGTCTTTATTCCCATTTGCCCCTGGGCTCTTCATGACCTTTTTTTTTTTTTTAGATTCCATATATATGTGTTAGCATACAGTGCTTGTTTTTCTCTTTCTGACTCACTTCACTCTGTATGACAGACTCTAGCTCCACCCATCTCACTACAAATAACTCAATTTCGTTTCTTCTTCTGAGTAATATTCAGAAGAAGTAATATTCCATTGTATATATGAGCCACATCTTCTTTATCCATTCATCGGTCGATGGACACTTAGGTTGCTTCCATGGCCTGGCTATTGTAAATAGTGCTGCATTGAACATTGTGGTACATGACTGTTTTTGAATTATGGTTTTCTCAGGGTATATGCCCAGTAGTGGGATTGCTGGGTCGTAGTTCTATTTTTAATTTTTTAAGGAAGCTCCATACTATTCTCCATAGTGGTTGTATCAATTTACATTTCCACCAACAGTGTATGAGGGTTGCATTTTCTCCACATCCTCTCCAGCATTTACGGTTTGTAGACTTTTTGATGATGGCATTCTGACCGGTGTGAGATGATATCGCATTGTAGTTTTGATTTGCACTTCTCTAATGATTAATGACATTGAGCATTCTGTCATATGTTTGTTGGCAATCTGTATATCTTCTTTGGAGAAATGTCTATTTAAGCCTTCTGTCCATTTTTGGATTAGGTTGTTTGTTTTTTAGATATTGAGCTGGATGTGCTGCTTGTAAATTTTGGAGCTTAATCCTTTGTCAGTTGCTTCATTGACAAATATTTTCTCCCATTCTGAGGATTGTCTTTTCATCTTGTTTATGGTTTCCTTTGCTGTGCAAAAGTTTTAAGTTTCATTAGGTCCCATTTGTTTATTTTTGTTTTCATTTCCATTTCCCTGGGAGCTGGGTCAAAAAGGATCTTGCTGTGATTTATGTCATAGAGCGTTCTGCCTACGTTCTCCTCTAAGAGTTTGATAGTGTCTGGCCTTACATTTAGGTCTTTAATCCATTTTCAGTTTATTTTTGTGTATGGTGTTAGGGAGTGTTTTAATTTCATCCTTTTATGTGTAGCAGTCCAGTTTTCCCAACACCACTTATTGAAGAGGCTGTCTTTCTCCATTGTATATTCTTGCCTCCTTTATCAAAGATAAGGTGACCATATATGCAAGGGTTTACCTCTGGGCTTTCTATCCTGTTCCATTGAGCTATATTTCTGTTTTGTGCCAGTACCATACTGTCTTGATTACTATAGCTTTGCAGTATAGTCTGAATTCTGGGAGGCTGATTCCTCCAGCTATTTTTTTCTTTCTCAATATTGCTTTGGCTATTTGGGGGAATCCAAATCAGAAAAGAAGAAGTAAAGCTGTCACTGTTTGCAGACGACATGATACTATACATAGAGAATCCTAAAGATGTTTCCAGAAAACTACTAGAGCTAATCAATGAATTTGGTAAAGTAGCAGGATACAAAATTAATGCACAGAAATCTTTTGCATTCCTATATACTAATGATGAAAAATCTGAAAGTGAACTTAAGAAAACAGTCTCATTTTCCACTTCAACAAAAAGAATAAAATACCTAGGAATAAATCTACTATGGAGAAAAAAGACCTGTTTGCAGAAAATTATAAGACACTGATGAAAGAAATTAAAGATGATACAAATAGATGGAGAGATATACCATGTTCTTGGATTGGAAGAATCAATATTGTGAAAATGACTATACTACCAAAGCAATCTGCAGATTCAATGCAATCCCTATCAAACTCTCATGGGCATTTTTCATAGAATTAGAACAAAGAATTTCACAATTTCTATCAAAATAGACTTTAAAATAAAGACTGTTACAAGAGACAAAGGAGGACACTACATATTGATTAAGGGATCAATCCAAGAAGATGTAACAATTGTAGAAGGTATATAATAACAATTGTAAATACTTATGTATCCAACAAAGGAGCACCTCAATACATAAAGCAAATGCTAACAGCCATAAAAGGGGAAACCAACAGTAACACAATACTAGTAGGGGATTTTAACACCCCACTTTCACCAATGGACAGATCATCCAAAATGAAAATAAATAAGGAAACACAAGTTTTAAATGATACATTAAACTATATGGACTTAATTGATATTTATAGGACATTCCATCCAAAAACAACAGAATACAGTTTCGTTTCAGGTGCTCATGGAACATTTTCCAGGATAGATTATATCTTGGGTCACAAATCAAGCCTTGGTATATTTAAGAAAATTGAAATCATATCAAATGTCTTTTCCAACAACGCTATGAGACTAGATATTAGAAGAAAAAAATCTGTAAAAAATACAGATACATGATGGCTAAACAATACACTACTAAATAACCAAGACATCACTGAATCAAAAAATACCTAGACCAGCAATCCCACTATTGTGCATATATCCTAAGAACACTATAATTCAAAAACAGTCATGTACCACAATGTTCATTGCAGCTCTATTTACAATAGCCAGGATATGGAAGCAACCTAAGTGTCCATCGACAGATGAATGGATAAAGAAGATGTGGCACATATATACAATGGAATATTACTCAGCCATAAAAACAAATGAAATTGAGTTATTTGTAGTGAGGTGGACGTAGTCTGTCATACAGAGTGAAGTAAGTCAGAAATAGAAAAACAAATACTGTATAATTACACACATATATGGAATCTAAAAAAGAAAGAAAAGTGGTTCTGAAGAACCTAGGAACAGGAAAGGAATAAAGATGCAGACGTAGAGAATGAACTTGAGGACATGCGGAGGAGGAAGGGGAAGCTGGAACGAAGTGAGAGAGTGGCATGGACATATATACACTACCAAATATAAAATAGATATCCAGTGGGAAGGAGCCACATAGCACAGGAAAATCAGCTTGGTGCTTTGTGCCCACCTGGAGGGGTGGGATGGGGAGGATGGGAGGAAGACACAAGAGGTAGGACATATGGAGATATATGTATAAGTATAGCTGATTCACTTTGTTATAAAGGAGAAATGAACACACCATTGTAAAGCAATTATACTCCAATAAAGATGTTTAAAAAAACTAAAAAAAAAAAACTAGAAAAAAATGACAATGAAAACACGATGACACAAAACCTATGGGATGCAGCAAAAGCAGTTCTAAGAGGGAAGATTATAGCAATACAATCCTACTTCAAGAAATAAGAAACATCTGAAATAAACAACTTAAACTTACACCTAAAGCAATTAGAGAAACAAGAACAAAAAAACCCCAAACTTAGCAGAAGGAAAGAAATCATAAACATCAGATCAGAAATAAATGAAAAAGAAATGAAGGAAACAATAGTAAAGATGAAGAGAACTAAAAGCTGGTTCTTTGAGAAGATAAACAAAATTGGTAAACCATTAGCAAGACTCATCAAGAAAAAGAGGAAGAAGACTCAAATCAATAGAATTAGAAATGGAAAAGGATAAGTAACAACTGACACTGCAGAAATACAAAAGATCATGAGAGATTACTACAAGCAACTCTATGCCAACAAAATGGACAACCTGGAAGAAATGGACAAATTCTTAGAAAAGCACAACCTAATGAGACTGAACCAGGAAGAAATAGGAAATATAAACAGACTAATCACAAGCACTGAAATTGAGACTGTGATTAAAAATCTTTCAACAAACAAAAGCCCAGGACCAGATGGCTTCACAGGCGACTTCTATAAAATATTTAGAGAAGTGCTAACACCTATCCTTCTCAAACTTTTCCAAAATATAGCAGAGAGAGGAACACCCCCAAACGCATTCTACAAGGCCACCATCACCCTGATACCAAAACCAGACAAAGATGTCACAAAGAAAGAAAACTACAGACAATATCACTGATGAACATGGATGCAAAAATCCTCAACAAAACACTAGCAAACAGAATCCAACAGCACATTAAAAGGATCATACACCATGATCAAGTAGGGTTTATCCCAGGAACGCAAGAATTCTTCAATATATGCAAATCAATCAATGTGATACACCATATTAACAAACTGAAGGAGAACAACCATTTGATCATCTCAATAGATGCATAAATTGTTTTGACAAAATTCAACACCCATTTATGATAAAAACCCTTCAGAAAGTAGGCATAGAGGGAACTTACCTCAACATAATAAAGGCCATATATGACAAACCCACAGCCAACATCATTCTCAATGGTGAAAAACTGAAACCATTTCCTCTAAGATCAGGGACAAGACAAGGTTGTGCACTCTCACCACTATTATTCAACATAGTTTTGGAAGTTTTAGCCACAGCAATCAGAGAAGAAAAAGAAATAAAAGGAATCCAAATCAGAAAAGAAGTAAAGCTGTCACTGTTTGCAGATGACATGATACTATACATAGAGAATCCTAAACACGCTACCAGAAAACTACTAAAGCTAATCAATGAATTTGGTAAAGCAGCAGGATACAAAATTAATGCACAGAAATCTCTTGCATTCCTATACACTAACAATGAAAAATCTGAAAGTGAAATTAAGGAAACACTCCCATTTACCATTGCAACAAAAAGAATAAAATACCTAGGAATAAACCAACCTAAGGAGACAAAAGACCTGTATGCGGAAAACAATAAAACACTGATGAAAGAAATTAAACATGATACAAACAGATGGAGATATATACCATGTTCTTGGATTGGGAGAATCAACATTGTGAAAATGACTATACTACCCAAAGCAATCTCATTGTCAATGCAACCCCTATCAAACTACGAATGGCATTTTTCACAGAACTAGAACAAAAAAATTTCACAATTTGTATGGAAACACAAAAGACCCCAAATCGCCAAAACAATCTTGAGAAAGAAAAACGGAGCTGGAGGAATCAAGCTCCCTGCCTTCAGACTATACTACAAAGCTACAGTAATCAAGACAATATGGTACTGGCACAGTCCAGTACTATCCTGGTACCAACCTTTCTACAGGAGAGAAAGCCCAGAGATAAACCCACGCACATATGGTCACCTTATTTTTGATATAGGAGGCAAGAATATACAATGGATAAAAGACAGTCTCTTCATCTGTCATACAGAGTGAAGTAAGTCAGAAGGAGAAAGACAAATACCGTATGCTAACACATATATATGGAATTAAAAAAAAAATGTCATGAAGAACCTAGGGGTAAAACGGGAATAAAGACACAGACCTACTTGAGAATGGACTTGAGGATATGGGGAGGGGGAAGGGTAAGCTGTGACAAAGCGAAAGAGAGGCATGGACATATATACACTACCAAACGTAAGGTAGATAGCTAGTGGGAAGCAGCCGCATAGCACAGGGAGATCAGTTTGGTGCTTTGTGACCGCCTGGAGGGGTGGGATGGGGAGGGTGGGAGGGAGGGAGATGCATGAGGGAAGGGATGTGGGAACAGATGTATATGTATGACTGATTCACTTTGTTATAAAGCAGAAACTAATAAAAAAATAAAATTAAAAAAAAGACAGTCTCTTCAATAAGTTGTGCTGGGAATACAGGACAGCTACATGGAAAAGAACGAAATTAGAGCACTCCCTAACACCATAAACAAAAATAAATTCAAAATGGATTAAAGACCTAAATATAAGGCCAGACACTCTAAAACTCTTAGAGGAAAACATAAGCAGAACACTCTATGACATAAACCAGAGCAAAATCCTTTTTGACCCACCTCCTAGAGAAATGGAAATAAAGACAAAACTAAACAAATGGGACCTAATGAAACTTAAAACTTTTGCACAGCAAAGGAAACCATAAACAATATGAAAAGACAGCCCTCAGAATGGAGAAAATATTTGCAAACGAAGCAACTGACAAAGGATTAATCTCCAAAATTTACAAGCAGCTTATGCCACTCAATATCCAAAAATCAAACAACCCAATCCAAAAATGGGCAGATGACCTAAACAGACATTTCTCCATAGAAGATATACAGATTGTCAACTAACACATGAAAGGATGCTCAACTTCACTAATCATTAGAGAAATACAAATCAAAACTACAATGAGGTATCACCTCATGCCGGTCAGAATGATCATCTTCAAAAAATCTAGAAACAATAAATGCTGGAGAGGGTGTGGAGAAAAGGGAACCCTCATACACTGTTGGTGGGAATGTAAATTGATACAGCCATTGTGGAGAACAGTATGGAGGTTCCTTAAAAACTAAAAATAGAACTACCATACGACCCAGAAATCCCACTACTGGGCATATACCCAGAGAAAACCATAATTCTAAAAGAGTCATGTACCACAAGTTTCATTGCAGCTCTATTTACAATAGCCAGGACATGGAAGCAACCTTAGTGCCCATTGACAGATGAATGGATAAAGAAGATGTGGCACATATATACAATGGAATATTACTCAGCCATATAAAGAAATGAAATTGAGTTATTTATAGTGAGGTGGATGGACATAAAGTCTGTCATACAGAGTGAAGTAAGTCAGAAAGAGAAAAACAAATACTGTGTGCTAACACATATACATGGAATCTAAAAAAAAATGGTTCCGAAGAACCTAGGGGCAGGACAGGAATAAAGACGCTGGCGTAGAGAATGGACTTGAGGACATGGGGAGGGGAAGGGTAAGCTGGGACGAAGTGAGAGAGTGCCATGGACATATATACAGTTCCAAATATAAAATAGATAGCTGGTGGGAAGCAGCTGCATCACACGGGGAGATCAGCTCTGTGCTTTGTGACCACATATAGGGGTGGGATAGGGAGGGTGGAATGGAGACACAAGAGTGAGGAGATATGGGGATATATGTATATGTATAGCTGATTCACTTTGTTATAAAGTGGAAACTAACACACCATTGTAAAGCAATTATACTCCAGGAAATATGTTTTTTTTAAAAAAAAGAGTTCATATATCTTCTGTCACAATGTTGTACTAAAGGGCTTTATGCAAAAATCCAAAAAAAGAGAGAGAATTAAGAGGTATAAGAATTTGAACATAAAAGACAAGATTGTCGTTATTATTATTCAGTATGATGGTCCACATAGAAAAATCCAAGAAAATCTGCAAATTATTAGATCTAACAAGAGATTAAGAGAGTTCCCCAGGGTTGCTGGATCCAGGTTTGCTGGATCAACATAAAAAAATAGCACTCCTATAACCAGTAATAACCATTTTTAAATGAAATTTTTAAAAGAACTCATTCACAGAAAGAAGGAAACAAACCCATTCACAGTATAAAGGGGGGATAAAATGAGATACCTGGTGGATTAATTTTGTATTGCTGCCTTGCAATTTATCATAAACTTAGAGGCTTAAACCAACACACATTTATTACCTCACAGTTTCTGTGGCTCATGAATCTGGGCACAGCTTAGCTTGATCCTCCGTTCAGGATGTGAAGCTGCAATCAAGGTGTTGGCAGGGCCTGTCCTCTCATCTTGGGCTCAGGCTCCTCTTCTAACCTTACATCATTGTTGGCAGAATTGTCGTTTTAGTACTGAGGGCCTTATTTTCTTGCTGACTGTCAGCCAGGGACTCACTCTTAGCTCCTAAAAGCCATCCTTGGGTCCCAGCTACGAGGCCCTCTCACAGCATAGCAGGTGACTTCTTCAAAGCCAGCAGGAGAATCTGATCCCAGTCTGCTATGGTGGAGTCTTGCATAATGTAACATAATCATGGCAGTGATTATCCCATCACCTTTGCCATATAGTGTAATCTAATCAAGGGAGCAACTATCCCATCATATTCATATCCACACTCAAGAGAAGGTGATTATACAGGGCATGCATACCAGACAGCTGAAATCTTGGGAACCATCTTAGAATTCTGCCTACTCACTTAAGAGTAAATATAACAAAATATGTGCAACATATCTTTGAGAAAAAATATGAAACATTATTGGCTATCAAAGAGAACAAACCTGAATAAAAGGAGATCTATAACAAGTTATTGTATGGTAAGGCTCACTATAATAAAGCTATTAAATCTCCTCAGTTAATTTCTAAATTAAATTCCCAAGCTCAACAGGATTTTTCATGAAATTTGTCAAACTGATTCCAAAATTCATATGAAATAGATTTGTTCAAGAATAATTAATGCAAATCTGAAAAAGAATGGGCGGAGAAGGTGACTTGTTTTACCAGATATCAAGATTTATTTCAAAGCTATAGTAATTAGAACAGTGTGGGCATCCTGAGGAAGATGGTGGAAGAGTACGCCGCGGAGATCACCTTCCTCCCCACAGATACATCAGAAATTCACCTACACGTGGAACAACTCCTACAGAACACCTACTGAACGCTGACAGAAGACCTCAGAACCCCCAAAAGGCAAGAAACTCCCCACATACCTGGGTAGGGCAAAAGAAAAAAAGAATAAACAGAGACAAAAGGATAGGGACGGGACCTGCACCAGTGGGAGGGAGCCGTGAAGGAGGAAAGGTTTCCACACGCTACAAGCCCTTTCGCGGGCGGAGACTGCGGGTGGCGGAGGGGGAAAGCTTCGAAGTAGCAGAGGAGAGCACAGCAACAGGGGTGCGGAGGGCAAAGCGGAGAGGTTCCCGCACAGAGGATCGGTGCCCTCAGGCACACACCAGCCCGAGAGGCTTGTCTGCTCGGCCGCCGTGGTGGGCGGGGCTGGGAGCTGAGGCTCGGGTATCGGGTTTCAGTTGGAGCGCAGGGAGAGGACTGGGGCTGGCGGCGGGAAGAGAGCCTGAAGGGGTTAGTGCAACACGGCTAGCCCGGTGGGAGTCCAGGGAAAAAGTCTGGAGCTGCCGAAGAGGCAAGAGACTTTTTCTTCCCTTTTGTTTCCTGGTGCGCGAGGAGAGGGCATTAAGAGTGCTGCTTAAAGAAGCTCCAGGGACGGGCGCGAACCGCGGCTAAAGGAGCGGACCCCGAAGAGGCGCGTGGGACGCTGGGGCTGCTGCTGCCGCCGCCACAGGGCCTGTGTGCAAGCGCAGGTCACTGTCCATCCCCCCTTCCGGGGAGCCTGTGCAGCCCGCCACTGCCGGGGTCCCGGGATCCAGGGATGGCTTCCCCGGGAAAGCGCAGGGAGCGCCTAGGGCTGGTGCAACGTCACGCCGGCCGCTGCCGCCGCAGGCCCACCCCGCACTGCGTGCCCCTCCCTCCCCTCGGCCTGAGTGAGCCAGAGCCCCCGAATCAGCGGCTCCTTTAAACCCGTCCTGTCTGAGTGAAGAACGGACGCCCTCCCGCGACCTACGCGCAGAGGCGGGGCCAGGTCCAAGGCTGAGACCCGGGAGCTGTGAGAGCAGAGAAGAGACAGGGAAATCTCTCTGTGCAGCCTCGAAGGCAGCGGATTAAAGCTCCACGGTCCGCTTGATGTGCCCTGCGTCTGTGGAGTGCATGAATGGACAGCGAATCATCCCAAATTGAGGAGGTGGACTTTGAGGACAAGATTTAAGATTTTTCCCCCTTTTCCTCTTTTTACAACGAATTATCCCAAATTGAGGAGGTGGACTTTGAGAGCAAGATTTTCGATTTTTTTCAACCTGTTCTCTTTTTGTGAATGTGTATGTGTATGCTACTGTGTGAGATTTTCGCTGTATAGCTTTTTTTTCTTTTTTTTGTTTATTAGTTTCTGCTTTATAACAAAGTGAATCAGTCATACATATACATCTGTTCCCACATCCCTTCCCTCTTGCGTCTCCCTCCCTCCAACCCTCCCCATCCCACCCCTCCAGGCGGTCACAAAGCACCAAGCTGATCTCCCTGTGCTCTGCGGCTGCTTCCCACTAGCTATCTACCTTACGTTTGGTAGTGTATATATGTCCATGCCTCTCTTTCGCTTTGTCACAGCTTACCCTTCCCCGTCCCCATATCCTCAAGTCCATTCTCAAGTAGGTCTGTGTCTTTATTCCCGTTTTACCCCTAGGTTCTTCATGACATTTTTTTTTTAATTCCATATATATGTGTTAGCATACGGTATTTGCCTTTCTCTTTCTGACTTACTTCACTCTGTATGACAGACTCTAGGTCTATCCACCTCATTACAAATAGCTCAGTTTCGTTTCTTTTCATGTCTGAGTAATATTCCATTGTATATATGTGCCACATCTTCTTTATCCATTCATCTGATGATGGACACTTAGGTTGTTTCCATCTCTGGGCTATTGTGAATAGAGTTGCAATGAACATTTTGGTACATGTCTCTTTTTGAATTATGGTTTTCTCAAGGTATATGCCTAGTAGTGGGATTGCTTGGTCATATGGTAGTTCTACTCTCTGTATAGCTTTGCTTCCAACATATGTCCCAGGGTTCTATCCGTCTGTTTCTTTTAATAATTACTTTTTTATTTTAATAATGCTACTATACTTTATACTTTATTCTATTTTACTTTATCTTCTCTCTTTCTTTTTATCCTACCTTCCCTTCCTCCCTCCCTCCGCCCCTCCTTTCTTTCTTTCTCTCTTTCTTTCCTTCCTCCCTCCCTCCTGTCTTTCTGTCTCTCTTTCTTTCTTTCCTTCCTCCCTCCCTCCCTTCTTTCTTCCTTTCACTCTTTCTTTTTCTTTCCTGCCTCCCTCCCTCCGTCCTTTCTTTCTTCCTTCCTTCCTTTCTTTCCTTCTTTCTTTCTCTATCTCTTTCTTTCTTTTACTAATTCTTTCTTTCTACTTTTTCTCCCTTTTATTCTGAGCCGGGTAAATGAAAGGCTTTTGGTGCTCCAGCCAGGAGTCAGTGCTGTGCCTCTGAAGTGGGAGAGCCAACTTCAGGACACGGGTCCACAAGAGACCTCCCAGCTCCACATAATATCAAGCGGCGAAAATCTCCCAGAGATCTCCATCTCAACACCAGCACCCAGCTTCAGTCAACGACCAGCAAGCTACAGTGCTGGTCACCCTATGCCAAGCAACTAGCAAGACAGGAACACAACGCAACCCATTAGCAGAGAGGCTGCCTAAAACCATAATAAGGCCACAGGCACCCCAAAACACACCACCAGATGTGGACCTGTCCACCAGAAAGACAAGATCGAGCCTCAACCACCAGAACACAGGCACTAGTCCCCCCCACAAGGAAGCCTACACAACCGACTGAAACAACCTTAGCCACTGGGGACAGACACCAAAAACAACGGGAACTACGAATCTGCAGCCTGCAAAAAGGAGACCCCAAACACAGTAAGACAAGCAAAATGAGAAGACAGAAAAACACACAGCAGGTGAAGGAGCAAGATAAAAACCTACCAGACCTAATAAATGAAGAGGTAATAGGCAGTCTACCTGAAAAAGAATTCAGAATAATGATAGTAAAGATGATCCAAGATTCTATTTCCAAGATCCAAAATCTTGGAAATAGAATAGACAAAATGCAAGAAACAGTTAATAAGGACCTAGAAGAACAAAAGATGAATCAAGCATCGATTAAAAACAATAAATGAAATGAAAAATACTCTAGATGGGATCAATAGCAGAATAACTGAGGCAGAAGAACGGATAAGTGAGGTGGAAGATAAAATAGTGGAAATAACTGCTGCAGAGCAAAATAAAGAAAAAAGAATGAAAAGAACAGAGGACAGTCTCAGAGACCTCTGGGACAACATTAAACGCATCAACATTCGAATTATAGGGGTTCCAGAAGAAGAAGAGGAAAAGAAAGGGACTGAGAAAATATTTGAAGAGATTATAGTTAAAAATTCCCTAATATGAGAAAGGAAAGAGTTAATCAAGTCCAGGAGGCACAGAGAGTCCCATACAGAATAAATCCAAGGAGAAATACCCCAAGACACATGTTAATCAAACTGTCAAAAATTAAACACAAAGAAATCATATTAAAAGCAGCAAGGGAAAAACAACAAATAACACACAAGGGAATCCCCATCAGGTTAACAGCTGATCTCTCAGCAGAAACTCTACAAGCCAGAAGGGAGTGGCAGGACATAATTAAAGTGATGAAGGAGAAAAACCTGCCACCAAGATTACTCTACCCAGCAAGGATCTCATTCAGGTTTGATGGCGAAATTAAAACCTTTACAGACAAGCAAAAGCTGAGAGAATTCAGCAACACCAAACCAGCTTTACAACAAATGCTAAAGGAACTTTTCTAGGCAAGAAACACAACAGAAGGAAAAGACCTACAATAACGAACCCAAAACAATTAAGTAAATGGGAATAGGAACATACATATCAATAATTACCTTAAATGTAAATGGACTAAATGCTCCCACCAAAAGACACAGATTGGCTGAATGGATACAAAAACAAGACCCATATATATGCTGTCTACAAGAGACCCACTTCAGACCTAGAGACACATACAGATTGAAAGTAAAGGGATGGAAAAAGATATTCCATGCAAATGGAAATCAAAAGAAAGCTGGAGTAGCAATTCTTATATCAGACAAAATAGACTTTAAAATAAAGACTATTAGAAGAGACAAAGAAGGATACTACATAATGATAAAGGGATCAATCCAAGAAGAAGATATAACAATTGCAAATATTTATGCACCCAACATAGCAGCACCTCAATACATAAGGCAAATACTAACAGCCATAAAAGGGGAAATCAACAGTAACACACTCATAGTAGGGGACTTGAACACCCCACTTTCACCAATGGACAGATCATCCAAAATGGAAATAAACAAGGAAACACAAGCTTTAAATGATACATTAAACAAGATGGACTTAATTGATATTTATAGGACATTCCATCCAAAAACAACAGAATACACATTTTTCTCAAGTGCTCATGGAACATTCTCCAGGATAGATCATACCTTGGGTCACAAATCAAGCCTTGGTAAATTTAAGAAAATTGAAATTGTATCAAGTATCTTTTCCAACCACAATGCTATGAGACTAGACATCAATTACAGGAAAAGATCTGTAAAAAATACAAACACATGGAGGCTAAACAATACACTACTCAATAACGAAGTGATCACTGAAGAAATCAAAGAGGAAATAAAAAAATACCTAGAAACAAATGACAGTGGAGACACGATGAACCAAAACCTATGGGATGCAGCAAAAGCAGTTCTAAGGGGGAAGTTTATAGCAATACAATGCCACCTTAAGAAACAGCAAACATCTCGAGTAAATAACCTGACCCTGCACCTAAAGCAATTAGAGAAAGAAGAACAAAAAACCCCCAAAGTTAGCAGAAGGAAAGAAATCATAAAGATCAGATCAGAAATAAATGAAAAAGAAATGAAGGAAATGATAGCAAAGATCAATAAAACTAAAAGCTGGTTCTTTGAGAAGATAAACAAAATTGATAAACCATTAGCCAGACTCATCAAGAAAAAAAAGGAGAAGACTCAAATCAATAGAATTAGAAATGAAAAAGGAGAAGTAACTACTGACACTGCAGAAATACAAAGGTCATGAGAGATTACTACAAGCAACTCTATGCCAATAAAATGGACAACCTGGAAGAAATGGACAAATTCTTAGAAATGCACAACCTGCCAAGACTTAATCAGGAAGAAATAGAAAATATGAATAGACCAATCACAAGCACTGAAATTGAAACTGTGATTAAAAATCTTCCAACAAACAGAAGCCCAGGACGAGATAACTTCACAGGCGAATTCTATCAAACATTTAGAGAAGAGCTAACACCTATCCTTCTCAAACTCTTCCAAAATATAGCAGAGGGAGGAGTACTCCCAAACTCATTCTACGAGGCCACCATCACCTTGATACCAAAACCAGGCAAGGATGTCACAAAGAAAGAAAACTACAGGCCAATATCACTGATGAACATAGATGCAAAAATCCTCAACAAAATACCAGCAAACAGAATCCAATAGCACTTTAAAAGGATCATACACCGTGATCAAGTGGGGTTTATCCAGGAATGCAAGGATTCTTCAATATATGCAAATCAATTAATGTGATACACCATATTAACAAATTGAAGAAGAAAAACCATATGATCATCTCAATAGATGCAGAGAAAGCTTTCGACAAAATTCAACACCCATTTATGATAAAAACCCTGCAGAAAGTAGGCATAGAGGGAACTTTCCTCAACATAATAAAGGCCATATATGACAAACCCGCAGCCAACATCGTCCTCAATGGTGAAAAACTGAAACCATTTCCACTAAGATCAGGAACAAGACAAGGCTGCCCACTCTCACCACTCTTATTCAACATAGTTTTGGAAGTTTTAGCCACAGCAATCAGAGAAGAAAAGGAAATAAAAGGAATCCAAATTGGAAAAGAAGAAGTAAAGCTGTCACTGTTTGTAGATGACATGATACTATACATAGAGAATCCTAAAGATGCTACCAGAAAACTACTAGAGCTAATCAATGAATTTGGTAAAGTAGCAGGATACAAAATTAATGCACAGAAATCTCTGGCATTCCTATACACTAATGATGAAAAATCTGAAAGTGAAATCAAGAAAACACTCCCATTTATCACTGCAACAAAAAGAATAAAATATCTAGGAATAAACCTACCTAAGGAGACAAAAGATCTGTATGCAGAAAATTATAAGACACTGATGAAAGAAATCAAAGATGATACAAATAGATGGAGAGATATACCATGCTCCTGGATTGGAAGAATCAATATTGTGAAAATGACTCTACTACCCAAAGCAATCTACAGATTCAATGCAATCCCTATGAAACTACCACTGGCATTTTTCACAGAACTAGAACAAAAAATTTCAAAATTTGTTTGGAAAAACAATAGACCCCGAATAGCCAAAGCAATCTTGAGAATGAAAAACGGAGCTGGAGGAATCAGGCTCCCTGACTTCAGACTATACTACAAAGCTACAGTAATCAAGGCAGCGTGGTACTGGCACAAAAACAGAAAGATAGATCAATGGAATAGGATAGAAAGCCTAGAGATAAACCCACGCACATATGGTCAACTTCTCTTTGATAAAGGAGGCAGGAATGTACAGTGGAGAAAGGACAGCCTCTTCAATAAGTGGTGCTGGGAAAACTGGACAGCTTCATGTAAAAGTATGAGATTAGATCATTCCCTAACACCATACACAAAAATAAGCTCAAAATGGATTAAAGACCTAAATGTTGAGAATGGACTTGAGGATATGGGGAGCGGGAAGGGTAAGCTGTGACAAAGCGAAAGAGATGCATGGACATATATACACTACCAAACGTAAGGTAGATGGATGGTGGGAAGCAGCAGCATAGCTGGGGGGATCAGCTCGGTGCTTTGTGACTGCCTGGAGGGGTGGGATAGGGAGGGTAGGAGGGAGGGAGACACAAGAGTGAAGGGATGTGGGAACTGATGTATATGTATGACTGATTCACTTTGTTATAAAGCAGAAACTAAAAAAAAAAAAAAAGAATTAACGTCAATCCTTACAAACTTCCAAAACATAGAAGAGGAGGTAACACTTCTTATATGAGGCCTGATACCAAAACCAAAGACATCACCAGTAATGAAAACTCCAGATTAATATCCCCTATAGATATAGATGCAAAAGTCATCAACAAAATATTAGCAAATCGAATTTAGCAGGACACAAAATAGATTATACACCATGACCAAGTGGCATTTAATCCAGGAGTGCAAGGTTGGTTTAATATGCAAAAATCGGACTTCTTTGGTGGTGCAGTGGTTAAGACCAACACAGGCAAAAATAAATAAATTAATTAAAAAATTTAAATATAGGCATTTAGCAGGTGGGGTCAAGATGGCAGAATAGGAGGTATGGAGCATACTTCTCCTCACAAGTACATCAAGAATACATCTATAAATGGAACAATTCTCACAGAGCACCTATTGAACAATAGTGGAGGACCTTGGACACCTAAAAGGACAAGAAAAATCCCTGTGCAACCAGGTAGGGTGAAAGAAAAAAAAAAAGAAAAGAGGAAGCAGGATGGGGCCAGCACTGCTTGTGGGGAGCTGAAGGAAAGGAGAGGTTCCCACAATCAGGAACGCCCCTTCACAGTGGGGACATCAGCTGGAACAGAGAGGGGGCTTTGGGGGATCAGAGGGCAATGCAGCAACCAGTCTGTGAAAGGCAGGACAGAGTAAGACATATGTGCATGGTCCATGCCGAAGCCCTGAACACCCCAGACTGAATTGTGTGTCTCCTGGTGTAGAGGGGGGCTGAGTGCTGGAAAGTGATGTTTAGTGAGTGGACCCAGGGAGGGGACAGCTGTTGGCTCTGAAGAGACAGACTGAAGGGATGGGACTAAGGAGCTCCACAACCAGGAAAGTTTGTGGAAGAAGCCCGGACCAACGTAGAAACAAGGTGCCATTGTTGAGTGGTGTGCAAAGGGAAGGCTGCCATTGCAACCCCCTTCTCTACCCGCCGGCCCCTGCCTCCGCAGGCAGTAGCAGGGACATCCGCCTGAGCAGACTCGTCCACACCTCAAGCCAAAGACTCCTCCGCCTGTGCAGGCCCCAGTGGACCCGAGTACCACACCTGCCAAAACTTCCTCTGTGCAGGCTCCAGTGGGCCTGAGCACCATCCCCGACAAAGCCTCCTCTGGCCATGCTGGCACCAGCAGCCATGCCCATCATCAACACCTGTGCCCGTGCTGGCCTGCACGGACACATGTGCTCTGGGGCAGCCTTGAGAGCAGACTCTGGTGGGAGGAACACATGCAAAGGTGGGGTTGAAACCACAGCTGAGCCCCAGGGACTGTGCAACTAAGGAAGAAGAGCTGAAATCTCTCCGCACGGTTATACAAACTACAGAGTTACACCTCTGCTCATAGCTTCCTAAATTTAACGCCTGCAGAATATCCAAACGGACAAGTGCTCCTGCAGCTGAGACGGGTCTGGCTTCAGCAGCTGTGGACTTTGTGGGCACGTACACACAGGGTTCTGTGCTGCTTTGATAGCTCCCACAGTGGGTCCAGGTGCACAACTACTGCAGTCCTGGGACCTGACCTCAGTGGATCTGTGCTGGTGACCTGGTGAAAACAACACCTGAGAGTCACCAGGGCCAATTGCCAGTATACCCATGGTTAAGATGGGACTGAGAGCTGTGCCAACAACAGTGTACTTTGTGAGCCCACACAATAGGTGAAAGGGGACACAACAGAGCACACTCACAGGTGAACAGCCCCAGAGGAGGAATACCCAGAGGCTTCTTACACAGTGGGAGTGCTCCAATCCCACCTACCTCACATTGCAGATCAGAAACACAGCTAAGAAACAGACCTTGGCGCCTCTACTTCAACAACTAGGGAGCACACCATGTCCCTGACAGGACAGTGACAACCACAGAACAAATGGGAGGCCCTGCTCAATATCCACCTCACCCACCGGGGGCAGACACCAGAAGCAAGAGGAGCTATAATCCTGCAGCCTGCAGAAAGGAGACCACAAACACAATAAGTTAGACAAAATGAGATGACAAAGAAATCTGCTGCAGAAGAAGGAGCAAGATAAAAACCTACAAGAACGACTAAATGAAGAGGAGATAGGCAATCTACCTGAAAAGGAATTCAGAATAAAGATAGTAAAGATGATCCAAGATCTTAAAAAAAAAATGGAGAATGGAGGCATAGATTGAGAAGATGCAAGAGATGTTTAACAAAGCCCTAGAAGATCTAAAGAAGAAACAAACACAGATGAACAATACAATAACTGAAATGAAGAATACTCTATAAGAAATCAATAGCAGAATAACTGAGGCAAAAGAATGGATAAGTGAGCTGGAAGACAGAATGGTGGAAATCAGTGCTGCAGAACAGAATAAAGAGAAAAGAATGAAAAGAAATGAGGACAGTCTCAGAAACCTCTGGGACAACATTAAATGCACCAACATTTGAATTATAGAGGTCCCAGAAGAAGAAGAGAGAGAGAAAGGGCCTGAGAAAATATTTGAAGAGATTATAGTTGAAAACTTCCCTACCATGGGAAAAGAAATAGTCACCCAAGTCCAGGAAGTACAGAGAGTTCTTTCCAGGATAAACCCAAGGAGGAACACGCTGAGACACACAGTAATCAAACTGATAAAAATTAAAGACAGAGAAAAAATATTAAGAGCAACAAGGGAAAAACAACAAATAACATACAAGGGAGTCTCCATAAGGTTACCAGCTGATTCTTCAGCAGAAACTCTGCAGGCCAGAAGGAAGTGGCATGGTATATTTAAAGTAATAAAAAGGAAAAACCTAAAACCAAGATTACTCTACCCAGCAAGGATCTCATTCAGATTCGATGGAAAAATCAGAAGCTTTACAGACAAGCAAAAGCTAAGAGAATTCAGCACCGCTAAACCAGCTTTACAACAAATGCTAAAGGAACTTCTCTAGGAGGGAAACACAAGAGAAGAGAACAAAAGAGGGAGGGAAGAAAAAAGACCTACAAAAACAAACCAAAAAAATTAAGAAAATGGCAATAGGAACATACATATTGATAATTACCTTAAATGTAAATGGATTAAATGCTCCAACCAAAAGACAGACTGGCTGAATGGATACAAAAACAAGACACATACATACACTGTCTACAAGAGACCCACTTCAGACCTAGAGACACATACAGATTGAAAGTGAGAGGATGGAAAAAGATATTGCATGCAAATGGAAATTAAAAGAAAGCTGTAGTAGCAATACTCATATCAGACAAAATAGACTTTAAAATAAAGACTGTTAGGGCTTCCCTGGTGGTGCAGTGGTTGAGAGTCTGCCTGCCGATGCAGGAGACACGGGTTCGTGCCCCAGTCCGGGAAGATCCCACATGCTGCGGAGCGGCTGGGCCCTTGAGCCATGGCCGCTGAGCGTGCATGGCCAGAGCCTGTGCTCCGCAATTGGAGAGGCCACAACAGTGAGAGGCCCACGTACCGCAAAAAATATATATATATATATATAAAATAAAGACTGTTACAAGAGACAAGGAAGGTCACTACATAATGATCAAGTGATCAATACAAGGAGAAGGTATAATAATTGTAAATATATATGCACCCAACGTAGGAACACCTTATTATATAAGGCAAACGCTAACAGCCATAAAAGGGGAAATCGACAGCAACACAAAAATAGTGGGGGACTTTAACACCCTACTTACACCAGTGGACAGATCATCCAGGCAGAAAGTTAATAAGGAAACATAAGCCTTAAAGGACACATTAGACCAAATAGACTTAATTAATATTTATACGGCATTCCATACAAAAGCAGCAGAATACACTTTCTTCTCAAGTGCACACGGAACATCCTCCAGGACAGATCACACCTTGGGTCACAAATCGAGCCTCAATAAATTTAAGAAAATCGATATCATATCAAGCATCTTTTCTGACCACAATGCTATGAGATTAGAAATTAATTACGGAAAAAAATTGTAAAAAACACAAACATATGGAGGTCAAACAATGTGTTATTAAATGACCAAAGGGTCACTGAAGAAATCAAAGAGGAAATCGAAAATTACCTAGAGATAAGTGACAATGAAAACACGTCAATCCGAAATCTATGGGACACAGTAAAAGCAGTTCTAAGAGGGAATTTTATAGCAATACAATCTTACCTTAAGAAACAAGAAAAATTGCAAATAAACAACCTAACCTTACATCTGAAACAACTAGAGAAAGAAGAACAAACAAAACCCAGTCTTAGTAGAAGGAAAGAAATAATAAAGATCAGAGCAGAAATAAATGAAATAGAGATGAAGAAAACAATAGCAAAGATCAATGAAACTAAAAACTGGTTCTTTGAGAAGATAAAAAAATTGATAAACCTTTAGCCAGACTCAACAAGAAAAAAAGGGAGAGGACTCAAATCAATAAAATTAGAAATGAAAAATGAGAAGTTACAATGGACACCACAGAAAAACAAAGGATCATAAGATATTACTACAAGTAACTGTACACCAATAAAATGGACAACCTAGAAGAAACAAGTTCCTAGAAGGCTACAACCTTTCAAGATGGAACCAGGAAGAAATAGAAAATATGAACAGACCAATCACAAGTCCTGAAATTGAAACTGTGATTTAAAAACTCCCAACAAACAAAAGTCCAGGACCAGGTGGCTTCATAGGCAAATTCTATCAAACATTTAGAGAAGATTTAACACCTACACTTCTGAAACTCTTCCAAAATATTGCAGAGGAAGGAACACTCCCAAGCTCATTCTACTAGGCCACCATCACCCTGATACTAGAACCAGACAAAGATATCACACACACACACACACACACACACACACACAAAAGAAAATTACAGGCCGATATAAAACATAGACGCAAAAATCCTCAACAAAATACTAGCAAACCAAATCCAACAGCACATTAAAAGGATCATACACCCTGATCAAGTGGGATTTATCCCAGGGATGCAAGGATTCTTCAATATACACAAATCAATGATTGTGATACACCACATTAACAAATTGAAGAATAAGAACCATATGATCATCTCAATAGATGCAGAAAAAGCTTTTCACAAAGTTCAATACGCATTTATGATAAAAACTCTCCAGAAAAGTGGGCTTAGAGGGAACACACCTCAACACAATAAAGGCCATGTACAACAAACCTCCAGCTAACATCATACTCAGTGGTGAAAAGCTGACAGCATTTCCTCTAAGATCAGGAACAAGACAAGCATGTCCACTCTTTCCATTTTTATTCAACATAGTTTTGGAAGTCTTAGCCATGGCTATCAGAGAAGAAAAAGAAATAAAAGGAATCCAAAATGGAAAAGAAGATGCAAAACTGTCACTGTTTGCAGATGACATGATACTATGCATAGAAAATCTTAAAGATGCCACAAGAAAACTACTAGAGCTAATCAATGAATTTAGTAAAGTTGCAGGATACAAAAATAATACACAGAAATCTTTTGCATTCCTACACACTAACAACGAAAGATGAGAAAGCGAGATTAAGGAAACAATCCCATTTACCATGGCATCAAAAAGAATAAAATACCTAGGAATAAACCTATCTAAGGAGGCAAAAGACCTGCATCAGAAAACTGTAAGAGGCTGATGAAAGAAATCAAAGACAACACAAACAGATGGAGAGATATACCATGTTTCTGGATTGGAAGAATCAATATTGTGAAAATGACTATACTACCCAAAGCAATCTATAGATTCAATGGAATCCCTATCAAATTACCAAGGGCATTTTTCACAGTACTAGAACAAAAAATGTGGCAGTTTGTATGGAAACACAAAAGACCCCAAATAGCCAAAGCAATCTTGAGAAAGAAGAATGGAGCTGGAGGAATCATGCTCCCTGAATTCAGACTCTACTACAAAGCTACAGTAATCAAGGCAGTATGGTACTGGCACAAAACAGAAATATATATGAAAGGAACAGGATAGAAAGAGCCCAGAGACAAACTTACACACCTATGGCCACCTAAACTATGACAAAGGAGGCAAGAATATACAACGGAGAAAAGACAGTCTCTTCAATAAGTGGTGCTGGGAAAACTGGACAGCTACATGGAAAAGAATGAAATTAGAACACTCCCTAACACCATACACAAAAATAAACTGAAAATGGATTAAAGACCTAAATGTAAGGCCGGATACTATAAAACTCTTAGAGGAAAACATAGGCAGAACACTCCATGACACAAATCACAGCAAGATCCTTTCTGACCCACATCTGAGAGAAATGGAAATAAAAGCAAAAATAAACAAATGGGACCTAATGAAACTTCAAAGCATTTGCAAGCAAAGGAGACCATAAACAAGATGAAAATACAACCCTCAGAACGTGAGAAAATATTTGCAAATGAAGCAACCGACAAAGGATTAATCTCCAAAATATACAAACAGCTCATGCAGCTCAATAGCAAAAAATCAAACAACCCAATCAAAAAATGGGTGGAAGACCTAAATAGACATTTCTCCAAAGTAGACATACAGATGGCCAACAAACACATGAAAAGATGCTCAACATCACTAATTATTAGAGAAATATAAATCAAAACTACGAGGTATCATCTCACACTAGTCAGAATGGCCATCATCAAAAAATCTACAAACATGGATGAGTCACTTGGCTGTGCACCTGAACCTATCACAACATTGTTAATCAGGTATACTCCAATATAAAATAAAAAGTTAAAAAAATCTATGTTTGAAGACTACAGGATTGTGAAGGAACATTTATGATGAAATGTTAAGTGACGTGCAAAATATAAAATAGATTACAATAAAAAAATCTACAAACAGTAAATGCTGGAGAGGGTGTGGAGAAAAGGGAACCCTCCTACACTGTTGGTGGGAATGTAAATTGGTACAGCCACTGTGGAGAACAGTATGGAGGTTCGTTAAAAAACTAAAAATAAAACTACTATATGACCCAGCAATCCCACTCTTGGGCATATATCGGGAGAAAACCATTACTCGAAAAGAGGCATGCATCTCGATGTTCATTGCAGCACTATTTGCAGTAGCCAGGACATGGAAGCAACCAAAATGTCCATCAACAGAGGAATGGATAAAGATGTGGTACATATATGCAATGGAATATTACTCAGCCATAAAAAGGAATGAAATTATGCCATTTGCACTGACATGGATGACCTAGAGATTGTCATACAGAGTGAAGTAAGTCAGAAAGAGGGAGACATAATATAATATCATATATCATATAATATCACTTATATGTGGTATCTAGAAATAATGGTACAGATCAACTTATTTGCAAAACATTAATAGACTCACAGATGTAGAAAACAAACTTATGGTTACCAAAGGGGGGTGGGAGGGTGGGATGAATTAGGTGATTGGGACTGACATATATACACTACTATACATAAAATAGATAACTAATGAGAACTTAGTGTATAGCACAGGGAACCCTACTAAATGCTCTGTGGTGACCTAAATGGGAAGGAAATCTAAAAAAGAGTGGATATATGTATACATATAACTATTTCACTTTGCTGTACAGCAGAAACTAACACAACATTGTAAAGCAGCTATACTCCAATAAAACTTAATTAACAAAACAAAACAAATAAAATATAGGCATTTATAACCGTATTATAAGTTGTAATAAGCAATACTCTAGCTGCATTCTATAAGTTTTTGTATGTTGTGTTTTCATTCTCATTCATCCCAAAGTATTTTCTAATTTACCTTATGGTTACTTCTCTGAACCATTAGTTATGTAAGAGTATAGTGTTTAATGAAAGGATGCTCAACATCACTAATCATTAGAGAAATGCAAATCAAAACTACCATGAGGTATCACCTCTCACCAGTCAGAATGGCCATCATCAAAAAAATCTACAAACAGTAAATGCTGGAGAGGGTGTGGAGAAAAGGGAACCCTCTTGCACTGTTGGTGGGAATGTAAATTGATACAGCCACTATGGAGAACAGTATGGAGGTTCCTTAAAAAACTAAAAATAGAACTACCATACGACCCAGCAATCCCACTACTGGGCATATACCCAGAGAAAACCATAATTCAAAAAGAGTCATGTACCACAATGTTCATTGCAGCTCTATTTACAATAGCCAGGACATGAAAGCAACCTAAGTGTCCATCGACAGATGAATGGATAATGAAGATGTGGCACATATATACAATGGAATATTACTCAGCCATAAAAACAAATGAAATTGAGTTATTTGTAGTGAGGTGGATGGACCTAGAGACTGTCATACAGAGTGAAGTAAGTCAGAAAGAGAAAAACAAATACTGTATGCTAACACATATATATGGAATCTAAAAAAAAAAAAAAAAAAGGTCCTGAAGAACCTAGGGGCAAGACAGGAATAAAGACGCAGATGTAGAGAATGGACTTGAGGACAAAGGGAGGGGGAAGGGTAAGCTGGGACAAAGTGAGAGGGTGGCATGGACTTATATATACTACCAAGTGTAAAATAGATAGCTAGTGGGAAGTAGCCGCATAGCACAGGGAGATCAGCTTGGTGTTTTGTGACCACCTAGAGGGGTGGGAGGGAGATGCAAGAGGGAGGAGACATGGGGATAGATGTATATGTATAGCTGATTCACTTTGTTATAAAGCAGAAACTAACACACCATTGTAAAGCAATTATACTCCAATAAAGATGTTTAAAAAAGAGTATAGTGTTTAATTTCCACACATTTGTGAATTTCTCAAACTTCCTTCTGTTACCGATTTCTGATTCCATTCCATTATATTCAGAGAACATACTTTGTATGATTTCAACATTTTCAATTTATTGAGGCCAGTTTTATAGCCTAGAATGTGCTCCATCGTGGAGAATGTTCCATGCATACCTGAGATGAATGTGTATTTTCTTGTTGTTAGTGGAGTGTTCTCCAGATGTCTCTTATGTGGTGTTTGTATGTAGTTGTTCAATTCTTTTATTTCCTTGTTGATCTTCTGCTTAGTTGTTTTATTTATTTTTGAAAGTGGGAGATTGAAGTCTCCAATTAGTATAATTAAATTGTTTGTTTCTCCCTTCAATCTTGGCAGTTTATGCTTCGTACATTTTGGGGCACTGTTGTTAGGTGTACCTATGTTTGAAATTGTTATATACTCTTGACAGATTGACACTTTCATCATTATAAAATGTCCTTTCTTGTCTCTAGTAACGATTTTGTCTTTGAGTCTATTTTGCCTGCTGTTAGTATAGTTACTATAGCTCTCTTTTGGGTACAGTTTCCATGGTATATATTTTTCTATCCTTATGCTTTTAACCTATGTGTGTCTTAGAATTAATGTTTGTCTCTTGTAAATAGCATGTAGGAGTCATATTTTTTTTCTTCCACTTTGCCAATCTCTGTTTCTTTTTTGGGGTGCTCAGTCTGTTTACATTTAATTTAATTATTCACAAGGTAGGATTTTATTATTTGTTTTCTGTATGTCTTTTGTGTTCCTCCATTCCTCTATTACTGCCTTATTTTGTGTTAAATTAATATTTTCTCGTATACCATTTTTATTGTCTTATTGTTTCTTTTACTATATTTTGAGGTGTTTTCTTATTGAATGCACTGAGGTTTACAATTAACATCTTTACTTTAAACACTTGAGTTGGGATTAATTCCAGCCTAATTTCAATAATATAAAAAAATATGCTCCAATATATTCCTGTTTCCCCCTCCCATTTGTACCATTATTTTTGTACAAATTACATTTTTATGAGATGTAAAACCAAGAATTGTAGACTCCACCTGAATTTACTTTTATTAAGTCATATATGTTTTAATATATTTTAAGTAATCTCTCTTTTCTTTCTTCTCCTTTTTTCCCCATTAATTCACGTGGGGGATGTTGGTAGTGAGAGTGAGCTTTACAATTTACACCATAGTTGCCTAATATTGAGTTAGTATTGCATCAGAACTAGAGGAGGGATGAATATTACCCAGAGATCCTGGAACTGGAGTCAGATGCAGTAACTAATGAGACTTTGAAATGTCTTTCATTTTAAGGAGAGGATGAGTCTGTTTTCAGCTGTAGGAATTTTTAGCTGCATTATTTTAGATTGGAGCAGTTTGGGGCACAAAGAGTGAAGTGGAAAGAAGGGTGTATGTAGACTTTGAGCAAATTGGTAAACTTCAGTGGGCATTTATAATCATGGGTATCATATCAGAACACACTTTCTATGCGAGTATCATCTCCTATTGTGAGTCTTAGTAAGAGATAGGACCTTGGGCTTTTCCCATAAGATGCTTCCATAACAATATTGAATCTTTTTAAAAAATATCTTTATTGGAGTATAATTGTTTTACAATGTGTGTTAGTTTCTGCTGTACAACAAAGTGAACAATGTTGAATTTAAACAGAGAGATGCAGAGGTACAGAGACTGTTGAGAAATTATTCACAGAAGTTACAGCAACATCAAGAGTCCATTGACAGGGGCTTCCCTGGTGGTGCAGTGGTTAAGAATCCGCCTGCCAATGCAGGGCACACGGGTTTGAGCCCTGGTCTGGGAAGATCCCACATGCTGCGGAGCAACTAAGCCTGTGCGCCACAACCCTTGAGCCTGCACTCTAGAGCCCATGAGCCACAACTACTGAGCCCACATGCTGCAACTACTGAAACCCGAGTGCCTGGAGCCCGTGCTCACCACTGCAATGAGAAGCCCGCACACTGCAATGAAGACTCAACACAGCCAAAAATAAATAAATAAATTTATTTTTAAAAAAAGAGTCCATTGACAGTGGTGGCATGCCAGGAGTGGCATCCTTACCAAACTTAGGATGGAGTGATTTTAGATATACCAGTCAATTCTCATCCTTGGATCTTGTATTTGTGAATTCACTTACTATTTAAAATTTATTTGTAACCCTAAATCAATAATCACAGTACTCTCACAGTCATTTGCAGATATGCACATGAACAGAGTGAAAAAATTTGAGTTGCCTAATGTGCATGTTCCCAGTTGAGGTCAAACAAGCTGACATTTTGTCTTCTTGTTTCAATGATCATACTGTAAACAAGTATCCTTTCTGTGGTGTATTTAGTGCCATGCTTTTCATATTTTGTGACTTTTGTTGGTGATTTCACTGTTAAAAATGGCCCCCAAGAATAGTGCTGAAGTGCTATCTAGTATTTCTAAGTACAAGAAGGCTGTGATGTGCCTTATAGAGAAATTATACATGTTAGGTAAGCTTCATTTAGGCATGAATTATAGTGCTGTTGGCTGTGAGTTCAGTTTTAATGAATCAATAATATATATTAAATAAGGTGTCATTAAACACACTTGAAGAGGTTTCACTGAGGAGGAATGGAACAGGAGCATATAAAAAAATTCAACATCATTAGCTGCTCTTAAAACTCTGAAAGGATTCTCTGTCAGATTGCTTCAGAATCCTCTTTAAGTTCTTGCTCCACTTTAAAGAAACCAAAACTGTAACTCATAGATAATACACTGTGAGTACAGTTTATGTAGGGGAAATGAGACAGAAGGTCAATTGGTAGGAGCATACACAAAGAAAAGGCCTTGATCTTAAATATAGATTGGTGAATGAATGTATAATTATATGTTTTTTAAAAATAATTTTATTTATATATTTATTTTTGGCTGCGTTGGGTCTTCGTTGCTGCACGCAGGCTTTCTCTAGTTGTGGCGAGCAGGGGCTACCTTTTGTTGCGGTGCATGGGCTTCTCATTGTGGTGGCTTCTTTTGTTGCACAGCATGGGCTCTAGGTGCACAGGCTTCAGTAGTTGTGGCACGCAGGCTCTAGAGTGCAGGCTTAGTAGTTGTGGAGCACAGGCTTAGCTGCTCCGCAGCATGTGGGATCTTCCCAGATCAGGGCTTGAACCCGTGTGCCCTGCACTGGCAAGTGGATTCTTAACCACTGCACCACCAGGGAAGCCCCCATTTATATGTTTTAACTTAAAAGTTTTACTATATTAATGTGTCATGCCTATGATTCCCTGCTTTACTAGCTTTTTCCATTCACCGACTGACGACAGTTGTAATAGCACCTGGTAAGGGGGCTTCTATTCTACCAAATCCCCTCTTTAGAAGTCTTGTTTTAATATTCAAAATTTTCAATAATTTTGTACCTATAAATTTTATCTTCCTATAAATTTGAAATTTTATACAGTTGCTTCTCAGAGCCTAAGAGTTTTGTACTCATAGAACACATGAGAATATTAATGGTGTGTTAGTCATCTCATTGTATCGTTTTGAGCTTTGGGAGGACTGATATGATTTACAAGTAGACAAGAATACTTGAGTAGCGTGTCCATGGGAACAGTGTGGTGATTATGCATATCATCTCCTTTTCCTTTCATCCTCCTTACACTTTTGGCTGTTGCTCATACCAAACATCCTGGAATTGGCTCCAAAATGTTACCCTGTCAGCATCATTTGGGAAGAACCTCCAATTTTGCCTTCTATGGCATATTTTATTTTATAATTTTAAAAATACAGAAAAGTACAAAGAATAATATAACAAACACCCATATACCCAGGATTCTTCATTGTTAACATTTTATTACATCTACTTCAAATCTGTGTTTTTAAAAGTGATAATGGCAATTAAGGAGTTAAGTCGAAGTACCCTTTTTCCACCCATCCTCAATCCTGTTCCCTGTTTTCCACCCAGATGCAAACACTATTGTGAATTTGGTATTCATGTTTTAATACTATTTACAAGCATTTATATCTCTATAAGCAATAAAGTATTGCATTGCACACTTTAAAAAAATAAATTTATTTATTTATTTTTGGCTACGTTGGGTCTTCGCTGCTGTGCACGGGCTTTCTCTAGCTGTGGCGAGTGGGGGTTACTCTTCTTTGTGGTGCACAAGCTTCTCATTGCGGTGGCTTCTCTTGTTGCGGAGCACAGGCTCTAGGTGCACCGCCTTCAGTAGTTGCAGTATGCAGGCTAATTAACTGTGGCTCACGGGCTCTAGAGCACAGGCTCAGTAGTTGCGGCACACGTGGTTAGTTGCTCCGTGGCATGTGGGATCTTCCCGGACCAGGGATTGAACCCGTGTCCCCTGCAATGGCAGGCGAATTCTTAACCACTACACCACCAGGTAAGTTCCACATTGTGAGCTTTTTAATTTTACAGAAATAGTTTCAGACTAGGCATACATATATAATATATATTATTGCATAATATATATTTATAATATATCTTATTTTGCAACTTGTGTTTTTACTCAAATGTTGATAATACATAAATCCAGTTCATTTCTTTATGCTGCTGTGTAGTATTTCATTATAGGACTATACCACGTTTTATTTATTCATTCATTTACTGAAGGACATTCACCCATTGTCCAATTTTACAGTATTACAATGCTGCAATGAACACCTTAGTACATTCTCCTTGTGCACACGTTGAGGGATTTCTCTAGGGAAAATAATTGGAAGTGAAATTACTGGGTAATATGGTAAATACACCTTTTATATTACTAAACAGAGTCAAAATTCTCTCCAAAATGATTGTCTCAATTTACACTTCCACCAGCAGTACACGAGGGTTTCTGTTGTTCCACATATCCAGTATCAGAAGACTTAAAAATTTTGCCAATATGATGGATGTGAAATAGTTTTTCATTGTTTTAACTTATATTTTCTTGATATTTAGTGAGGTTAAATATCTTTTCATTTGGCTTTCCTTTTCTGTAATAACCTTCTCATAAACTTTGCTTCTTCCTCTGTTGAGTTTTGTTTGTCTTTTTCTTATTGTGCTGTGGGAATTCTTTGCAACAGTGTTTTTGGGGGCGGTCTGTTATGAGTGTTGCAAATATCTTTTTCCAGGTTATCACCTGTCTTATAAATTTGTTAATGGTGCTTTTATTTTATAGAGGTTTTAATTTATTTTTATTTTTATTTTTTTCTCAGTTAAAAGTGTTTATTGCTTAAAGTAACCCATCACTATTATTATATAAACAACTGAAATTACATTTCCTGTTTACATAAAATTTATACCATCTTTGCATTAACAATATTCACTCATTTTGATTTTGTCTTGATGTTCTTCTTTAGAGTGGAACAATTAGAGAATTAACAATTATTTGATGGTCCATTATATAGGTATTTATATAAACTATATAATTTTTAATATTCTCTTATTACAGATAAGAAAGGCTAGATGATAAATCTAAAGTAATAGCTAATACAGGGTAGAAGTAGCATATAAATCAAGTTCTTTAAATTAGTTTCTGCTTTATAACAAAATGAATCAGTCATACATATACATCTGTTCCCACATCCCTTCCCTCTTGCATCTCCCTCCCTCCCACCCTCCCTATCCCACCCCTCCAGGTGGTCACAAAGCACCGAGCTCATCTCCCTGTGCTATGCTGCTGCTTCCCACTATCTATCTACCTTACGTTTGGTACTGTATATATGTCCATGCCTATCTTTCGCTTTGTCACAGCTTACCCTTCCCCCTCCCCATATCCTCAAGTCCATTCTCAAGTAGGTCTGTGTCTTTATTCCTGTTTTACCCCTAAGTTCTTCATGACATTTTTTTCTTAAATTCCATATATATGTGTTAGCATAAGGTATTTGCCTTTCTCTCTCTGACTTACTTCACTCTGTATGACAGACTCTAGGTCTATCCACCTCATTACAAATAGCTCAGTTTCATTTCTTTTTATGGCTGAGTAATATTCCATTGTATATATGTGCCACATCTTCTTTATCCATTCATCTGATGATGGACACTTAGGTTGTTTCCATCTCCAGGCTATTGTGAATAGAGTTGCAATAAATATTTTGGTACATGTCTATTTTTGAATTATGGTTTTCTCAGGGTATATGCCTAGTAGTGGGATTGTTGGGTCATATGGTAGTTCTATTTGTAGTTTTTTAAGGAACCTCCATACTGTTCTCCATAGTGGCTGTAACAATTCACATTCCCACCAGCAGTGCAAGAGTGTTCCCTTTTCTCCACACCCTCTCCAGCATTTATTGTTTCTAGATTTCTTTATGATGGCCATTCTGACTGGTGTGAGATGATATCTCATTGTAGTTTTGATTTACATTTCTCTAATGATTAATGATGTTGAGCATTCTTTCATGTGCTTGTTGGCAGTCTGTATATCTTCTTTGGAGAAATGCCTATTTAAGTCCTCTGCCCATTTTTGGATTGGGTTGTTTGTTTTTTTTGCTATTGAGCTGCATGAGCTGCTTATAAATTTTGGAGATTAATCCTTTGTCAGTTGCTTCATTTGCAAGTATTTTCTCCCATTCTGAGGGTTGTCTTTTGGTCTTGTTTATGGTTTCCTTTGCTGTGCAAAAGCTTTGAAGTTTCATTAGGTCCCATTTGTTTATCTTTGTTTTTATTTCCATTTCTCTAGGAGGTGGGTCCAAAAGGATCTTGCTGTGATTTATGTCATAGAGTGTTCTGCCTATGTTTTCCTCTAAGAGTTTGATAGTGTCTGGCCTTACATTTAGGTCTTTAATCCATTTTGAGCTTATTTTTGTGTATGGTGTTAGGGAATGATCTAATCTCATACTTTTACATATCCCTGTCCAGTTTTCCCAGCACCACTTACTGAAGAGGCTGTCCTATCTCCACTGTACATTCCTGTCTCCTTTATCAAAGATAACTTGACCATATGTGCGTGGGTTTATCTCTGGGCTTTCTATCCTGTTCCATTGATCTATCTTTCTGTTTTTGTGCCAGTACCATACGGTCTTGATTACTGTAGCTTTGTAGTATAGTCTGAAGTCAGGGAGCCTGATTCCTCCAGCTCCGTTTTTCGTTCTCAAGATTGCTTTGGCTATTCGGGGTCTTTTGTTTTTCCAAACAAATTTTGAAATTTTTTGTTCTAGTTCTGTGAAAAATGCCAGTGGTAGTTTCATAGGGATTGCATTGAATCTGTAGATTGCTTTGGGTAGTAGAGTCATTTTCACAATATTGATTCTTCCAATCCAGGAGCATGGTATATCTCTCCATCTATTTGTATCATCTTTGATTTCTTTCATCAGTGTCTTATAATTTTCTGCATACAGGTCTTTTGTCTCCTTAGGTAGGTTTATTCCTAGATATTTTATTCTTTTTGTTGCAGTGATATATGGGAGTGTTTTCTTGATTTCACTTTCAGATTTTTCATCATTAGTGTATAGGAATGCCAGAGATTTCTGTGCATTAATTTTGTATCCTGCTACTTTACCAAATTCATTGATTAGCTCTAGTAGTTTTCTGGTAGCATCTTTAGGATTCTCTATGTATAGTGTCATGTCATCTGCAAACAGTGACAGCTTTACTTCTTCTTTTCCAATTTGGATTCCTTTTATTTCCTTTTCTTCTCTGATTGCTGTGGCTAAAACTTCCAAAACTAAGTTGAATAAGAGTGGTGAGAGTGGGCAGCCTTGGCTTGTTCCTGATCTTAGTGGAAATGGTTTCAGTTTTTCACCATTGAGGACGATGTGGCTGTGGGTTTGTCATATATGGCCTTTATTATGTTGAGGAAAGTTCCCTCTATGCCTACTTTCTGCAGGGTTTTTATCATAAATGGGTGTTGAATTTTGTCAAAAGCTTTCTCTGCATCTATTGAGATGATCATATGGTTTTTCTTCTTCAATTTGTTAATATGGTGTATCACATTGATTGATTTGCATATATTGAAGAATCCTTGCATTCCTGGAATAAACCCCACTTGATCACGGTGTATGATCCTTTTAATGTGCTGTTGGATTCTGTTTGCTAGTATTTTGCTGAGGATTTTTGCATCTATGTTCATCAGTGATATTGGCCTGTAGTTTTCTTTCTTTGTGACATCCTTGTCTGGTTTCAGTATCAAGGTGATGGTGGTCTCGTAGAATGGGTTTGGGAGTGCTCCTCCCTCTGCTATATGTTGGAAGAGTTTGAGAAGTGTAAGTGTTAAATCTTCTCTAAATGTTTGATAGAATTCGCCTGTGAAGCCATCTGGTCCTGGGCTTTTGTTTGTTGGAAGATTTTTAATCACAGTTTCAATTTCAGTGCTTGTGATTGGTCTATTCATATTTTCTATTTCTTCCTGATTCAGTCTTGGAAGGTTGTGCATTTCTAAGAATTTGTCCATTTTTTCCAGGTTGTCCATTTTATTGGCATAGAGTTGCTTGTAATAATCTCTCTTGATCTTTTGTATTTCTGCAGTGTCAGTTGTTACTTCTCCTTTTTCATTTCTAATTCTATTGATTTGAGTCTTCTCCCTTTTTTTCTTGATGAGTCCGGCTAATGGTTTATCAATTTTGTTTATCTTCTCAAAGAACCAGCTTTTAGTTTGGTTGATCTTTGCTATCGTTTCCTTTGTTTCTTTTTCATTTATTTCTGATCTGATCTTTATGATTTCTTTCCTTCTGCTAACTTTGGGGGTTTTTTGTTCTTCATTCTCTAATTGCTTTAGGTGCAGGGTCAGGTTATTTACTCGAGATGTTTGCTGTTTCTTAAGGTGGCATTGTATTGCTATAAACTTCCCCCTTAGAACTGCTTTTGCTGCGTCCCATAGGTTTTGGGTCGTCATGTCTCCATTGTCATTTGTTTCTAGGTATTTTTTTATTTCCTCTTTGATTTCTTCAGTGATCACTTCGTTATTGAGTAGTGTATTGTTTAGCCTCCATGTGTTTTTCTTACAGATCTTTTCCTGTAATTGATGTCTAGTCTCATAGCATTGTGGTTGGAAAATATACTTGATACAATTTCAATTTTCTTAAATTTACCAAGGCTTGATTTGTGACCCAAGATATGATCTATCCTGGAGAATGTTCCATGAGCACTTGAGAAGGAGGTGTATTCTGTTGTTTTTGGATGGAATGTCCTATAAATATCAATTAAGTCCATCTTGTTTAATGTATCATTTAAAGCTTGTGTTTCCTTGTTTATTTTCATTTTGGATGATCCGTCCATTGGTGAAAGTGGGGTGTTAAAGTCCCCTACTATGAGTGTGTTACTGTCGATTTCCCGTTTTATGGCTGTTAGTATTTGCCTTATGTATTGAGGTGCTGCTATGTTGGGTGCATAAATATTTACAATTGTTATATCTTCTTCTTGGATCGATCCCTTTATCATTATGTAGTATCCTTCTTTGTCTCTTCTAATAGTCTTTATTTTAAAGTCTATTTTGTCTGATATAAGAATTGCTAGGGCTTCCCTGGTGGCGCAGTGGTTGAGAGTCCGCCTGCCGATGCAGGGGACACGGGTTCGTGCCCCGGTCTGGGAGGATCCCACGTGCCGCGGAGCGGCTGGGCCCGTGAGCCAAGGCCGCTGGGCCTGCACGTCCGGAGCCTGTGCTCCGCAATGGGAGAGGCCACAACAGTGAGAGGCCCGCATACCGCAAAAAAAAAAAAAAAAAAAAAAAAGAATTGCTACTCCAGCTTTCTTTTGATTTCCATTTGCATGGAATATCTTTCTCCATCCCTTTACTTTCAGTCTGTATGTGTCTCTAGGTCTGAAGTGGGTCTCTTGTAGACAGCATATATATGGGTCTTGTTTTTGTATCCATTCAGCCAATCTGTGTCTTTTGGTGGGAGCATTTAGTCCATTTACATTTAAGGTAATTATTGATATGTATGTTCCTATTCCCATTTCCTTAATTGTTTTGGGTTCGTTATTGTAGGTCTTTTCCTTCTGTTGTGTTTCTTGCCTAGAAAAGTTCCTTTAGCATTTGTTGTAAAGCTGGTTTGGTGGTGCTGAACTCTCTCAGCTTTTGCTTGTCTGTAAAGGTTTTAATTTCTCCATGAAATCTGAATGAGCTCCTTGCTGGGTAGAGTAATGTTTTTTTTTTGTTTTTTTTTTTTTTTTGCGGTACACGGGCCTCTCACTGTTGTGGCCTCTCCCGTTGAGGAGCACAGGCTCTGGACACGCAGGCTCAGCGGCCATGGCTCATGGGCCCAGCCGCTCTGTGGCACATGGGATCCTCCTAGACCAGGGCACAAATCCACGTCCCCTGCATCGGCAGGCGGATTCTCAACCACTGCGCCACCAGAGAAGCCCTGGGTAGAGTAATCTTGGTTGCAGTTTTTTCTCCTTCATCACTTTAATTATGTCCTGCCACTCCCTTCTGGCTTGTAGAGTTTCTGCTGAGAGATCAGCTGTTAACCTGATGGGGATTCCCTTGTGTGTTATTTGTTGTTTTTCCCTTGCTGCTTTTAATATGATTTCTTTGTGTTTAATTTTTAACAGTTTGATTAATATGTGTCTTGGCATATTTATCCTTGGATTTATTCTGTATGGGACTCTCTGTGCCTCCTGGACTTGATTAACTATTTCCTTTCCTATATTAGGGAAGTTTTCATCTATAATCTCCTCAAATATTTTCTCAGTCCCTTTCTTTTCCTCTTCTTCTTCTGGAACCCCTATAATTCGAATGTTGATGCGTTTAATGTTGTCCCAGAGGTCTCTGAGACTGTCCTCTGTTGTTTTCATTCTTTTTTCTTTATTTTGCTCTGCAGCAGTTATTTCCACTATTTTATCTTCCACCTCACTTATCCGTTCTTCTGCCTCAGTTATTCTGCTATTGATCCCATCTAGAGTATTTTTCATTTCATTTATTGTGTTTTTAATCGATGCTTGATTCATCTTTAGTTCTTCTAGGTCCTTGTTAACTCTTTCTTGCATTTTGTCTATTCTATTTCCAAGATTTTGGATCTTGGAAATAGAATCTTGGATCATCTTTACTATCATTATTCTGAATTCTTTTTCAGGTAGACTGCCTATTACCTCTTCATTTGTTAGGTCTGGTAGGTTTTTATCTTGCTCCTTCACCTGCTGTGTGTTTTTCTGTCTTCTCATTTTGCTTGTCTTACTGTGTTTGGGGTCTCCTTTCTGCAGGCTGCAGATTCGTAGTTCCCGTTGTTTTTGGTGTCTGTCCCCAGTGGCTAAGGTTGTTTCAGTCGGTTGTGCAGGCTTTCTGATGGGGGGGACTAGTGCCTGTGTTCTGGTGGTTGAGGCTCGATCTTGTCTTTCTGGTGGACAGGTCCACATCTGGTGGTGTGTTTTGGGGTGCCTGTGGCCTTATTATGGTTTTAGGCAGCCTCTCTGCTAATGGGTGGGGTTGTGTTCCTGTCTTGCTAGTTGCTTGGCATAGGTGACCAGCACTGTAGCTTGCTGGTCGTTGACTGAAGCTGGGTGCTGGTGTTGAGATGGAGATCTCTGGGAGATTTTCGCCGCTTGATATTATGTGGAGCTGGGAGGTCTCTTGTGGACCCGTGTCCTGAAGTTGGCTCTCCCACTTCAGAGGCACAGCACTGACTCCTGGCTGGAGCACCAAGAGCCTTTCATTTACCCGGCTCAGAATAAAAGGGAGAAAATGTAGAAAGAAAGAATTAGTAGAAGAAAGAAAGAGATAGAGAAAGAAAGGAAGAAGGAAAGAAAGGAAGGAAGGAAGAAAGGAGGGAGGGAGGGAGGAAGGAAAGAAAGAAAGACAGGAGGGAGGGAGGGAGGGAGGAAAGAAAGAAAGAAAGAAAGAAAGAAAGAAAGGGGCGGAGGGAGGGAGGGAGGAATGAAAGGTGGAAAAAAAGAAAGAGAGAAGATAAAGTAAAATAGAATAAAGTATAAAATATAGTAGCGTTATTAAAAATAAAAAAGTAATTTTTGAAAAAAAAACGGACGGATAGAACCCTGGGACCTATGGTGGAAGGAAAGCTATACAGAGAAAATCTCACACAGAAGCATACACATACACATTCACAAAAAGAGAACAGGGTTAAAAGAATCGAAAATCTTGCTCTCAAAGTCCACCTCCTCAATTTGGGATAATTCGTTGTAAAAAGAGGAAAAGGGGGAAAAATCTTAAATCTTGTCCTCAAAGTCCACCTCCTCAATTTGGGATGATTCGCTGTCCATTCATGCACTCCACAGACGCAAGGCACATCAAGCAGACCGTGGAGCTTTAATCCGCTGCCTTCGAGGCTGCACAGAGAGATTTCCCTGTCTCTTCTCTGCTCTCACAGCTCCCGGGTCTCAGCCTTGGACCTGGCCCCGCCTCTGCGCGTAGGTCGCGGGAGGGCGTCCGTTCTTCGCTCAGACAGGACGGGTTTAAAGGAGCCGCTGATTCGGGGGCTCTGGCTCACTCAGGCCGAGGGGAGGGAGGGGCACGCCGTGCGGGGCGGGCCTGCGGCGGCAGAGACCAGCGTGACGTTGCACCAGCCCTAGGCGCTCCCTGCGCTTTCCCGGGGAAGCCGTCCCTGGGTCTCGGGACCCCGGCAGTGGCGGGCTGCACAGGCTCCCCGGAAGGGGGGGTGGACAGTGACCTGCGCTTGCACACAGGCCTTGTGGCAGCGGCAGCAGCAGCCCCAGCGTCCCACGCCCGTCTCCGGGGTCCGCTCCTTTAGCCGCGGTTCGCGCCCGTCTCTGGAGCTTCTTTAAGCAGCGCTCTTAATGCCCTCTCCTCGCGCACCAGGAAACAAAAAGGAAGAAAAAGTCTCTTGCCTCTTCGGCAGCTCCAGACTTTTTCCCTGGACTCCCTCCCGGCTAGCCGTGGTGCACTAACCCCTTCAGGCTCTCTTCCCGCCGCCAGCCCCAGTCCTCTCCCTGCGCTCCAACTGAAACCCGATACCCGAGCCTCAGCTCCCAGCCCCGCCCACCCCGGCGGCCGAGCAGACAAGCCTCTCGGGCTGGTGTGTGCCTGAGGGCACCGATCCTCTGTGCGGGAATCTCTCCGCTTTGCCCTCCACACCCTTGTTGCTGTGCTCTCCTCCGCTACTCTGAAGCTTTCCCCCTCCGCCACCCGCAGTCTCCGCCCGCGAAGGGGCTTCTAGTGTGTGGAAACCTTTCCTCCTTCACGGCTCCCTCCCACTGGTGCAGGTCCCGTCCCTATCCTTTTGTCTCTGTTTATTCTTTTTTCTTTTGCCCTACCCAGGTATGTGGGGAGTTTCTTGCCTTTTGGGGGTTCTGAGGTCTTCTGTCAGCGTTCAGTAGGTGTTCTGTAGGAGTTTTTCCACGTGTAGATGGATTTCTGATGTATCTGTGGGGAGGAATGTGATGTCCGCGTCTTACTCTTCCGCCATCTTCCTCCCTCTCCTGGCGTTAATTCTTCTTTAAATATTTGATAGAATTTACCAGTGAAGGCATCTGGTCCTGAGAATTTCTTTGTGGGAAGTTTTTTGATCACTAATTCAATCTCTTTACTTGTTATAGGTATATTCATATTTTCTCTCCTTGAGACAGTTTCAGTAATTTGTGTTTTTCTACAAATTTTCCCATTTTATATAGATTATTAAATTTGTTGGCATATTTCCATAGTATTGATCTATAATCCTTTTTATTTCTTTAAGGTTTTGAGTGATGTCCCTTTTCGTTCCTGATTTTAGTAATTTGAGTCTTTTCTCATTTTATATCAGTCTAGCTAAAGATCTGTCAATATTGTGGAACTTTTCAAAGAACCAGTTATTGATTTTGTTGATATTCTGTAGTGTTTTCCTGGTCTCTCTTTCTTTCATTTCCTCTCCAGTCTTTATTATATTATCCCTCTGCTTGTTTTGGGTTTAGTTTGCTCTTCTCTGGTTAGTTTCTTAAGGTGGAAGTTTAGGTTATTGAATTGAGATCTCTCTACCTTTTAAAATATAGGCTTTTAGGTACTTCCCTGGTGGTGCAGTGGTTAAGAGTCCACCTGCCAATGCAGGGGACACGGGTTTGAGCCCTGTCCGGGAAGATCCCACATGCCACGGAGCAACTAAGCCTGTGCGCCTCTACTGCTGAACCTGTGCTCTAGAGCCCACAAGCCACAACTACTGAGCCCACGTGCCACAACCACTGAAGCCCACGCACCTAGAGCCCATGCTCTGCAACAAGAGAAGCCACTGCAATGAGAAGCCCACGCACCACAACGAGGAGTAGCCCCTGCTCGTTGCAATTAGAGGAAACGTGTGCAGCAACAAAGACCAAATGCAGCCAAAAACAAATAAATAAATTTATAAAAAATAAAATATATACAAAAATCAAGTAATGTAACATAGCACAATAATAAAGGACAAAAACCGTATGGTCATCTCAATGGACACAGAAAAAAAGCATTTGACAAAATACAACGCCCTTTCAAAATAAAACTCAGCAAACTAGGAATGAAGTGGAACTTCTTAAACCTGATAAAAGAAGGCCATTTATGAAAAACCTACATCTAATATCATGCTTAATGGTGAAAGACTGAATGTTTCCCCCTAGGATCAGGGAGAAAACAGTGATGTCCACCCTTGCCCCTTCTATTCAACATTATACTGAAGGTTTTAACCGGTGTAATTAGGCAAGCAAGGAAATAAAAAGCATATAGATTGTAAAGGAAGAAGTTAAACTACATGTATTCCCAGATGACATGATCTTGTATTTAGAAAATTCTAAATAATCCACAAAAAATTTATTAGAACTTATAAGTAAGTATATCAAGGTCACAATATACAAGACCCATACATAAAAATCAATTGTTTTTCACTGGTAATATATAATTCAAAAATGAAATCAAGAAAACAATTCCAGTTATGAAAGCATCAAAAGAATAAAATACTTTGGGCTTCCCTGGTGGCACAGTGGTTAAGAATCTGCCTGCCAATGCAGGGAACACATGTTCGAGCCCTGGTCTGGGAAGATCCCACATGCCGCGGAGCAACTAAGCCCGTTAGCCACAACTACTGAGCCTGCGCGTCTGGAGCCTGTGCTCCACAACGGGAGAGGCCGTGACAGTGAGAGGCCTGCGCACCGTGATGAAGAGTGGCCTCCGCTCGCTGCAACTGGAGAAAGCCCTCGCACAGAAACGAAGACCCAACACAGCCAAAAATAAATTAATTAATTTAAAAAAAGAATAAAATACTTAGAAATAAATTTAACAAAAGAAGTGCAATACTTGTGCAGTGAAAACTACAGAGCATCATTGAAAGAAATTTTAAAACTTAAATAAGTGGAGAGAATTCTGTGAAAATTTTAATAAAGAAATCAATTATCCTAAAATTGGTGTACATATTTAGTGAAATTCTTATCAAAATCCCAGCAAGATGTTTTGTACATATAGACAAGATTATTCTAAAATTTGTATGGAAAAGCAAAGGAACTATAATAGGTAAAAGAATTTTGGGAAAGAATAATAAAGAGGACCCACTCCACTTGATTTCAAAACATAGTGCATAGCTACAATAATCAACACTGTGTGTTATTGGTGGAAGGATAGACACATAGATCAATGGAACATGTAGAGAACCCAGAAATAGATCCACACAAGTCCAGCCAACTGATTTTTGACAAAGATGCAAAATAAATTCAAAGGAAGAAAGAGCCTTTTCAGCAAATGGTGCTGGAGCAATAGGGTATCCATTAGCAAATAGAGGAACCTCAACCTAAACCTCAAACCTTACACAAAAATTAACTAAAAATGGATCATATATTTAAATATAAAATGTAAAATTATATTAGAAGAAAACATAGGAGAAAAATCTCCAGAACCTAGGACTTATTGAAGTGTTCTTAAGCTTGACACCAAAAAGATGATCCATAAAAGAAAAATATCAACAAATTGGACTTCATCAGTAATTTAAGCCTTTGCTCTGCAAAAGACCTTGTTAAGATGATGAAAAGATAAGCTATATACTAGGAGAATACATTTGCAAACCACATACCTGATAAAGGACCTCTATCTAAAATTTATAAAGAAATCTCAAAACTCAATGGTTAAAAAATAGACAATCCAATTAGAAAATAGGCAAAAGATATGAAGAGACATTTCACCGAACAGGACAAGAGGATGGCACATAAGTTTATGAAAAGTTGTTCAACACCATTAGCCATTAGAGAAATGCAAACTAAGATCATAAAGGGATGCCACTACACAACTATTAAAACAGCTAAAATAAAAAATAGTGGCAAACTCAATGCTGGGAAGGATGTGGAGAAACTGAATCTCTTATGCATTGCTGGTGGGAATGTAAAATGGTACAGCAACTCTCAAAAATAGTTTGACAGTTTCTAATAAAACTAACATACAATGACCCAGGAATTGCACTCTTGGACATTTATCTGAGAAAAATGAAAACTTATGTTTACACAACAACCTGTACACAAATGTTCATAAGAGCTTTATTCCTAACAGCAAAAGTGTTGGCAACAACCAAAATATCTTTCAATGAGTGAATGGCTGAGCAAACTCTGATACATCCATATAATGGGCTAATACTCAACAATAAAAAAGGAATGAAATATTGATACATGCAAAAACTTGGATGGACCTCAAGAACATTATACCAAATGAAAAAAAAGCCAATCCCTAAATATCACACACCGTACAATTCCTTTTATATTACATTCTTCAAAAGACAAAATTATAGACATGGAGAACAGATCAGTGGCTGCCAAGGGTTAGAGATAGTAGGGGGTAGAGAATGGATGGATGTAACTATAAAGGCATCAGGGGATCATTGTGGTTATGGAATAGTACTGTATGTTGATTGCAGTGATGGTTACACATATCTAGGTACTTTATACTAATACCTATTAGGGAAACTGGGTGAAGAGTACACTTCACCTCTTTGTACTATCTTTTTAACTTTCTGTGAATCTATAGTTAGTTCAAAATAGTTTCTTTAACAAACAAATCAGGTTGCTTAAAAATTAAGCTGACCTTCCCTTTAACACTAAATGCCAAAAGACAAGAGACTTTTGTCTATATTTTTGAATGGAAATGCTTGTGACCCAAGAATTTTATACTTAGCCAAGTTGTCTCTCATATGTGAAGGAAATATAAATATGTGTTCAACTTCATTCATTTGTTCTACAAGATATTTTGAGCTCCTATTCCATAACAGGGAATGTGCTATGCGTTGCAGATAAAAGAGTGAAAATAAAGATATATTTTCTGCCCTCACGAAACTCCCCAAAAGTACTGTGAAGTAGGTTTAGAATAAATAAGCAAAGAAACAAATGAAGAAATACTTTAAAACTGAGATAGATCCCATAAAGGAAACAAATAGAGTGCCATGATTCAGAATAACATGGGAAAACCTAATTTAGAAGATGTGAACTTGCACTTACACAAGAACTAGTACTTACTATTGGTTTCCTGTTCCAAAGCATTCCCAGCCCCTTTATTTGTTGACAGAGACACGTTCTCATCACAGACGCTGAGAGAGCTAAACACCCACTTTCCCAACCTCCCTTGCAACTAAGGGGCAGACATGTGATCCAATCCTGGCCAATGGGACCCGAGAAGTCAGCTGTGAGGCTTCTTGGAAAGGTTTCTCTCCCTGATAAAATGCAAAAGAGAACTTTTTCTTTTCTATTTTTTGATGTGGTTGTATGGGAGCTTGATGTCCAAAGCTGTGGCAGCCCCCTGAGGAGACTGGGTTGAAAACAAAAGCCAAAAGTTTTTCTGCTTTAGACCACTATTTTCCTAGTCCTTTGGCTAGAGGACCAGGCCATTCTTGGAGTTTTTGTGTGTGTGCCTATTGGCAATTCAGGGTTGGAGGTTTCTGCAGTGCCCTGTCCAATTGGGATATATGGGAGGCACTAAGGAAACTCAGGGAACTCACTGCTGTGTTGTTCCTCAAGTCCCAAGGTCCCTAGGCAGTCTATCTTCTTTCCACCTTTCAGAGTCTTCCTTTGCTTGTTTGCTGTGTTATGTCCAGGGCTTGTTAGTTGTAGGAGGGAAGACTTGGGAGGAATGGGATTATTCCATCTTGGAAAGAAGTGGAAGTCCAAAAATTAGTTTTAAATGTTTCTTCTGGCTGCTTTGTAAGAGTTTGGCTTATATGGAGGCAAAGATAGTATAACATGTATACTTGTTAGGAGACAATTGAGTTGTTCCAGGGCCGAGATGGTAGCTTGGACTAGAGTGATGACAGTGGAATCAAACAGACATAGATGGATCTGAGATATATGTTGGAAATAGAACTAGATGGACTTGCTATTGGACTGGGTATGAGGAGTGAGGAAAAGAAAGGAATCAAACAGAAACTGTTCAATATCTTCGGCATTTTCTGAGATAGAGGAGACAGAGGCAGAGATGGGTTTCAAGGGGAGGAGTGAGGAAAGCAGCATTTTCATTTTGGACATGTTGAATTTGAAATGTCTGTATGATATCCTAGCAGAGATGTCATGTAGGCAATTGGATGTATAAATTTAGAGCCTGGAGGAATGGTCTGGGCTAGAGAGTTTAAATTGGGAATCTTCAGGTTAAAGCCATGAGACTAGACAAAACCACTTAGGGAGGACATGTAGAGAAAGAAAGGGGCCAGGACCAAGTCCTGAGGAGCTTGAATATGTAGAAGAAGAGAAGTCATAAAAGAAATATGGGAAAATAAAGCCAGTGATAATAGGGGCAAACCTACAAGTCTTCTGTGACTGTGTTGTCACAGAAGCTGAGAAAGGAAAACACTTCAAGAAGGAAGGAATGATAAACTACCAAATTCTGATGAAAGCAGGAATTAGAAGTCAGCAAGTTGGCCATTGGATTTGGCAATGTGGGGTCCACTTGTCATATTGACAAGAGCAATTTCCGTTAGATTATGAGGGTGGAAGCCCAATTTGAATGGGCTGATGAGTAAAGGGAAATCAAGAGGTGGCAGCAATACATAACAGTATAGACAACCATTTTGAGAAGTGTAGTTGTGAAGGAGAACAGAGATATTCATTCATTCACTCTGCAAGTAGTTACTGAATGACTAATATATGACATTATTCTAGGTTCTGGGGATATATCTGTGAACAAGACAGGGCGACACATGCCCTAATGTGGAAAAGTATCTGGATAAGGACTCCAAAGAGGGTTCTTAAGGTTGGATAAACTAGAGTATGTCAGTAATCTAATGGAAAAAGAAATACTCTTATGCAGCAGAGGGGATAACCCAAGGATAGAAGTCCTTCAGAAGGCAAAAGATAATGATGGGTTCAAAAATATACATCCTCATTACCTGCTTGTGAAAATTACTTGAATATGATCTCCAAACAAATGAGGAAGCAAAGTTTAAGAATTGTCTTCCAGTTTGAAAATAATTATTTTTTAACATTTTACTACGATTTTTTCAAACATATAGAAAAATCATAAGAATTATACAGTGAACACTAACATACCCACCACCTAGATTCTATAATTAATATTTAGCTATGTTTGTTTTATCATATATCTATCCATCAACCCATATTACTTTTTGATGCATTTCAAAGTAAGTTAGAGACATCAATATACTTTTTCACAAAGTATTTCAGTATGCATAAAAGATAATGATTTCAGCACATGTGTTTGTCTTTTTCTTTCATAATCCCACTGAAACAACCCAAGAACTATAAAAATAGGATGAAGTCTTTATGAGTTAACAATGAATAGATCAGAAACTTTTTAAAACAACTACAAGACAGTTTGATAAAAGCAGTGAGTAACCTACAATTCAATTCAGGCAAAGTAGTAAGAAGTAAGAGAGCTATTACCCAGAAGAGCTTTGGAAATGTCCAAAGTCAGCAGCAGGGCCTGGGAACAGAGGCAGGCCATAGGACAGATGCCAGGGAGAAAACCAAAGGACTGGAGTAACTGTTCCAGCATGCCACATGTGAACAAACTGGCTGAAGTCTGACTCTAGCCTTCATTTCCTGCAGATGGCAAGCAAAGTTAGAGGCATCACCATAGCAAGATTCTAAAATAGATAGTTGAACCAGTTAGAGAAGGGCTGTTGTGCCCCAACTAGCTTCAGGCTATCACAATAAGCACTGGCACATCGGGAACATTCCTTGTTGTACTGTAGGCTCCCTATTTTCCATGGGCATTTAGACTTATGACCAGTCACAGGAGTTCCAAATCTCAGACAGCAGGAGCCTGAGGTGAAAGGAATGAAAGGTCACTCTAGGGAGAAAATTCGAGTCATGAGAGACATTGGGACATGGTGCTGGCACGTGGAATGGTTGGGGGGAACATTGATCATTTTATAAAACAGTTAACTTCCCCAGCATATGATCATCTTTTGGTAGCTCATTCCATCCTCTTCGTGTCCCAGTTGAATTCCCCCAATATAGCAAAATAAAACTAAAGGAAATATAAACTTTCTCTTTTCCCCTTGGTCTTGGATAGCATCTATCCTAGACAGAGGGAACCAATCTCTAACATCAGTAATAGACAAATATAGGCCCCCTCTTCAGAATAAGCAGTCAGAGACAAGTAATGAGCTCACAAAAAGATTCAATAATTTAAGACAGGAGACCATTCTGAGAAACTGTTTACCTTTGATAATAGGTGACAACTTTAGAAAACTGCAAATAGGTATATCTCAATGAGATTTGAGAGGACATTTCAAAAACAAGTCAAGCTTACTTTCAGATGAAAAAATTATCAAATTTGAAAACACAATGGAGATAGTGAACAGTACATTGGATCCCGCTGCAAACCAGGTCAGTTATTCTTGAAAGAAATTCTTCTATAACCTAAAAAATAAAAAGATGATGATAATGAGTAAAAAGAAAAGCAACATGAAAGAATTTCATGAGTAAGGAAAGAAATCCTATAAGAATCCAGAAAGAAAAAAGCAGGTTAACAGCAAAGGGGGAAAAAAATCAGGTCACCCTCAGATTTTCTTTCACACCACAAAATGTGAGAGGACAATTGAGCATTATCTATGGAGCCAAGGTTATGATGCCAGAATTCTATATCCCACCAAGCTATCACTCACATATAAGGGCAGAAGAAGAGACATTCCCAGATATGCAGGGACTCGGACAGTATACACATTCATTTCCCCTATGTCTAATCCTGTTCTGTAGAGAAACTTCCCTGTGCACAGACCATGCAAGGTGGTCCCAGACAACTGGCCACAGCTCTTTGGACCAGTGCTGGACACATGTCCCAAACTGAACCAATCAGGTTATTCTGAGAGCTAGAAATGGGACCCTGAGATATTGGTCAAAGAGATAACTCTGGGCATTTGAATCAAAAGGTCATTTAGAGTCAGCGTGGGAGTCACTAGCATTGTAGACCCTCAAGTTGAAATTGTGGTGGAGCAGTGGGGCTTTGAGAGGGAGGAAGAACCTGATTTGCAGAAGGAAAAGGAGGATGGAGTGGATCCAGAGAGAGAAAGGAAATAGAAGCAATGATTTATTTTCCTGTCCTTGATTATCTAAAGAGGCCACCTGTTGTTTTTGTTTTATAAAATCCATTTTTGTCATTTTCATGTTTTATTTCTGTAGTAGTTAATGTTCTTATAGACGCAAGTAACAAAAACAAATTCTAGCTTATGCAAGAAAGAGAATACTTTATAGAGATACAAGAGTAGCTAAAGAAATCCAAAGACAGAAACTGGGCCTCAGGAAGGAATCAAATTCTCAAACACCCAGAAAGTCCTCTCTTTCCATCTCTAGTCTCTACTACTCAATACATATTTGCTTCATTCTTCTCTCTCTTACTGCCAATTGATTCTCACTGCTTCCTGGTCTACAGGGTGGGAAATGATTATCAACAGCTTGAGAGTTTCCATCTCCTCCATCATTTGAGAGAGTTATCAAACTGAGACTGGAATCTCTTAGTCTCAGTTCCAAGGGCCCCACGGAAAGGGCTTATTGTTTCTGTTTGGATCAGATGCCCACTCCCAGTCCAATCATCTGTGGCCAGAGAACAGGGTCATGTTTACAAACTTGGTGTCTGGAAGCCCACACCTGTGCATCTAGGGTGGTTCCCGAAGTCCCCCTTAGAGGAGTCTACTGTAGATTATTTTAATAACAAAAACGAATACATTGGACAATGACAAATGTTGGTGAGGATGTGGAGAAATCAGAACCCTCATATATTGTTCATGGGAATGTAAATGGTGCCACTGCTTTGGAAAATTGTTTGGCAGTTCCTCAAATAGTATAACATAGAGTTACCATATCACCCAGAAATTACACTTCTGTGTATATACTCAAATGAATTGAGAACACATGTCCACATGAATGCTTGTACACAAATGTTCATAGCAGCATTATTCGTAATAGCCTCAAAGTGGAAACGACTCAAATGTCCATTGGTTGATGAATAGACAAACAAAATGTGGTATATTCATACAATTTAATATTATTCAAGCATAAAAACGAAGTGTTAATGCATGTTACAACATGGAAAACTCTTGAAAACATGCTAAGTAAAAGAAAGCAACATAAAAGGCCACATATTGCATGATTTCATTGATATGAGATGTTCAGAAGAGGCAAATCTATAGAGACTAGAAGTGGTTGCCAGAGGCTGGGGCATAGGGTTTCTTCATGAAATGAAGAAAATATTCTAGAACATTCAATACCTAGAATTAGATATTAGTGATGATTTACACAACCTTGTGGACACACCAAACATCATTGAATTGTACACTTTAAAGGGACGAATTTTTGGTATGTGAATAATAATTCAATAAAATCATTGCATGAGAAAAAATAATGAAAGAGACCTTATAGGACTTCCCTGGTGGCACAGTGGTTAAGAATCTGCCTACCAATGCAGGGGACAGGGGTTCGATCCCTGGTCCCGGAAGATCCCACACGCCGCGGAGCAACTGAGCCCGTGAGCCACAACTACTGAGCTTGTGCTCTAGAGCCCGTGAGCCACAACTACTGAGCCCGCATGCTGCAACTACTGAAGCCTGCGTGCCTGGAACCCGTGCTCCGCAGCAAGAGAAGCCACCACAATGAGAAGCCAGCGCACAGCAATGAAGAGTAGCCCTCGCTCGCCACAACTAGAGAAAGCCCACGCGCAGCAATGAAGACCCAACGCAGCCAAAATTAAATAAATAAATATATTTTTAAAATAAAATAAAAGAGACCTTTTTTAAACATCTTCATTGGAGTATAATTGCTTTACGGTGGGATATGGGATAATTGCTATCCCATATCTCCTGGGATAGGGAGGGTGGGAGGGAGACGCAAGAGGGAGGGAATATGGGGATATATGTATACATATAGCTGATTCACCTTGTTATACAGCAGCAACTAACACAACAATGTAAAGCAATTATACTCCAATAAAGATGTTTTTTAAAAATCATGTTTTTTAAAAAATCTAAACAATAAAGAACTCCACAAAGTAAAAAAGAGAAGTAGTGTCCTTATCACCTCTAATGAGTAACCACCGTCAACTGGTTACTGTATATTCTTCTAGGCCCTTTGTTATGCATATAAAATGTATACATAGTCTCCATAAATAGGTTTGGTGAGTTTTTTTCCTTTTTCACAAAGATCAAATAGATGGAATCATACTGTATGCTGATTTTGAATTTTCTCTGAACCTTGCATGAGTGCTACATTGTGTTAACCAGAGCCTGCATTCAGTGTTGGGGTATGGGGTCAGGGTACTGCTGGACAGAGTACACTCCTAGGTAGTCTTTTGGGGATAGGAGAATTCCTTGCCTTCTGGGGGCATCAGCTGCCTGGATACTACCTTACCTCTGCAGCCCAAGTGCTTCTCCTCACACAGCTGCCCTTGTTTCATCCTTCAAGCAAACGCCTTTGGCTCTCTTTTGCTACAAGTTTCTATTATCCCTAAGCTTGGAGCATCTCCTCCTCTAAGATGCCTCCACCTTTTGCAACAATTTTTGCCTGTTTTTGCGATTCAAGGGTTTGGTTTCCTTTGTCTTTCCAATTATATTTGCCTTCCATCTTCCACAGACACCTCATAATTCTGGGTCTACTGGGAGTGCCTCTTCCAGTTTTCAAGCACAATACTTATTTCTTTTTAAAATATATCATTTCTGTCCTTTCCAAATATTTAGAGTAGGAGCAGGATGCTGGAGCATGTGCTTAGTCCTCCATCTTGATCTATTCTCCTTCATACTGTTTTATGACTTGCCGTTTTCACCCAACAATATATACTGGGGTATTAGTTAGGGTCCCTTGATTGCAAGCAACAAAACCTGATTTATTCTAACAAAAGAACCAAAAGAATTTACTGGAAGAAGAATGAGATAACTCACAGAATTAATGAAAAAAAAACCCAACAACTGAATCTCAGAAAGGACAACTCCTAGGATTTAGCTAGTCAGTTCTAATTGACAAGATGCCATTGTCATGATGGATCTGCTCCAATGATATTTTTCCTATCTTTGTGTTATTACACAAAGGTTCAAGTTCCTGAGAGAGTCTTACTGACCTAACCTAGATCACATGCTCACCCTTTCACCATGGGAAATAAGAGGACTTAATTGGCAGTTTCATCAAGAATGTGTATAGGTACATATATACAGTAGAATGTTACTCAGCCATAAAAAAAGAATGAAATAATGCGATTTGCAGCAACATGGATGGACCTAGAAGTTATCATACTAAGTGAAGTAAGTCAGAAAAAGAAGACAAGAGTGTGTGTAATTATTGGGGTGGGATAGTTCCCCATAGGAAAAAGGAGGAGTTAGTACTAAAAGAAGGATGCTGCACAGGCACAAACAATTGCTGTCCACCACAGGCCACTTCTTGTCTGCCCAATAGCCACCTTCCTATACTTGTAATTTTAAAAATTGCATAATGCAACCCCTTATATAATGCAACTATTCCATGTACAACTGAAAGTACATTTACTCCTTCTTCATAGACAATCAACAAAAGTCTCACCAGTTATTATATCCAGCCCCAAGTCCAGGATCTCTATGTGATGTCTTTCCTTCTCCAGTTCCATCCTGATCTTATAGTCTGTAACCTTCGGACTAAATGATGAAGTTCACCATCACATCCATCACATCTACATATAGCAATGGATGAGAGTGAAAGAAAAATAATTTTTTAAAATATGTAAATATGTACATACATATGTGTAACACATAAAGTAAAGATATTCAAGTGGAAATATTCATTTCTGTAACTGGCCAGGAGCTTGTGGCTGGTATTTATGACTCCCCTTCCCAACTACCCATTATAAATTCTTAGCCCTTAGAGGTCCTGCCTATATGGAGTCGCTTTAGTCTTCCACTAGCTTTTACTTCTGGATACGGTAGCAGCAGGAAGTGCCCCAGAAGAACCCCTTCAGGTGCCATCCATACTCATCCTTGACTCATTGGGCAGTAGTAACCCTATTTCCCCTTGATAAACTCAATCGTTCCAACATAATCAGTAACTCCCTCTTATTTTTCTGGCCTGTCTTCCCAGTGGCATTAGAAGCTTGGAATGACAAGGTGGTTGTTGTCAAATATATCTCAGGGGAAGCATTCCTCTCTTCAGTATTAAAACCTCTTAACTGGGAGAGTTCAGAGTCACAGAGACAGGAAGCAAAAATTTTATAAATAATTCATTAAGTGTAATAATGAGAGAGATCATGCCCCTTTTCAATCCTTGATTCCTGGATCCATGTGTTCTGGCTGTGAGAAAGAAGCACCGTATATTTATCAGTTACTGTAGAATGGCACACCAACCTAACAAGGTGCTGTCTCCCAACTAGTGCCATAACTTCCCTTCCCATTCTATAAGGCCAGTTGCTTTGGGGTGATGGGATATGTAGTAAGACCAGTGAACATCAGTCCATTGCCTGGCTTTTTCTGCTATGAGTTCCTTGGCCAGAACAATATTTTATGTAATATCATAATGGTGAATGAAGTATTCAGTACACCCATGGATAGTGAGATTTGCAGAAGCATGGTGGGCAAGGAAGGTAAATCCATTTCCAGGATAATTTGATATTACAGAGACAACAAATCACTGCCTGCTGCATGAGGGAAGGGGTCTAGTATAATCGAACGCCACTTTGTGGCTGGTTTGTCCTCACTAGCCATAATCCCTCATTGGAAGGTCATGGCAAGGAATCAGGGTTAAAAAAATAGTCACTCAGCAAAGACCAGTCCAGGTTTATAAGGGGAAGTTGGCCCTTTGCTCACAAGTACGTTGAGGAAGCACTGGGGTGGTTGGGAAGGGAGGGTGACTGACGTTCACAGGATGGGTCATCTTGTCCATCTGATTATTGAGAGCCTCTTCTGTAGCTGGGGACTTTGGTGAGTATTATCAAGTTATATAAACAGTTCCAAATTCTGGCACCATTTTGAGGGTTCTGTGTGCATGCATCTTCCCCAGGTTTTTATGCCATTATACCTCTAATCTTGTTCCTTTCCAGTTCCCAGCCCTCCAAACAAACCAATCGAAATTGTCTATGATCTAGTGTACGTCCCGCGCTTCTATCTCTCCTTCCTGGCAATTGAACAACCAGTTTCATTGCTTGAAGTTCTGCCCACTGATAAGATGTTCCTTCACCACTGTCCTTCAGGAACATCCCTGAGTAGAATGGTAACACTATAGCAGTCTACTTCCAACTGGTAATATCAAACATAACATGGAACAATTTGTAAACTAGGCCAAATAGTTTTTTATTCCTCTATAATCTAGCCATAGGTAATTCTTATTGATTCCATTGGTGTGAGATCCAGGAAATGTGAACCACCATTCATGCAACTTACTTGTGCCTCCAGGATCTGCTTGAATGCAATCTTGTATTTACTTCACTTTCATTATGGAATACTTATGGGAACACCATATGCTATTGCTTGGTAGGTCAGAAAAAAAATTACTGATAGGGCTTCCCTGGTGGCGCAGTGTTTGAGAGTCCGCCTGCCGATGCAGGGGACACGGGTTAATGCCCCGGTCTGGGAGGATCCCACATGCCGTGGAGCGGCTGGGCCCGTGAGCCATGGCCGCTGAGCCTGCGCGTCCGGAACTTGTGCTCCCCAACAGGAGAGGCCACAACAGTGAGAGTCCCACGTACCGAAAAAAAAAAAAATTTCTGATAGACAGCTTAGTTTATACACCTAGGGGTGTTGTATGCCTAGGGTCAAGGCATTCAGTCTCCACCAGAGCAAACCAAGATGTGTTACTCAAAAGGAGATCAGTGCTTGAGGAAAGGGGCACAGATATATTTCAAACCCCTAAAGATCTCAGTTGTGATTCCCCTAATAGGGCCTTCCATGGGATCCCTACCCACTAAAGATTAACCTGTTAGTTCTGTAAAGGAGACATGGGCAAGACTCTGGGTGGATTTTGGATTTAGCAGAGGCTGCTATTCCACTCACCCAGCCAGCACCACAGAAGGAAAGAGAGGAGGATTCTTCTTCTGATTCTTCTCATTCTATTGTGAGAACCCGAGGTGGGGGGATTCCTGGAGGAAAATGCAGAAAGAAGTTGAGAATGCTGCTGTCACTACAGCTCCCAGGAGATCCATACTGTCACACTAGCTCACAATCCAGCAATTGCCTCCAGCAATTGCCTCCAGCAATTCATCAAAATTTCTAGTTTAATGTTCTTACTGGCTTATATGGCATCAAGTAATGTCTACCCCAGGGAAGCAAATGTTTGGGTCCTGTGTCTCCCTGCAGGCACCTGTGTCTCTCCATTTGACTTGTGGCTTCAGTTCTCTGAGGGGTTCATGAAGAGCCATTGATTTGCAGTCTGACCAGCTTTCTTCTTATTAGGGCAAGTGTGACATCTTTTCAGCTCTCTATATCTCCAAGTTGAAACTGGAAGTTCTTTGGACACTGAAATTTGAATTTCATATAATTTTCACGTCACAAAATATTATTCTTCTTTTGACTTTTTCATCCCTTTAAAAATGTGAAAATGATTATTAGCTCACAGACCATATAAAAGTAGGCAGCAGGCTGTATTTAGCCCACTTGTGGTAGTTTGCAAACCCCTGATCTAAGGGATTTATGCAGTTTATGGATTATCATGTGATATAGGGAAAGGTCTGCTGGGGCTTTTCCAAGAAAGGTTTCCTCACTCTGAGAGACACATAGAAAAGACAGTCCAGATTCTTCCTTTTGATGTTGCATGTTTGTATGTGATACACAGAACTTTAGCAGCCACCTGGCAACTGTGAGGAGACCTAGCCTGAAGATTAAAGCCAGGAGGCTGAGGATGGCAGAGCAAAAAGATGAAAAGAATCCAAGTCCTTGATGACACTGTTGAGTAGCTGAATTAACAAACACTGGAGCCATCCTAGTTCAGAACTTATTATATGAGATAATAAACTTTTCTTATTTTTAATTATCATTTTATTATTGAGTTACATTTTCTGTTAGGAATTCTAATGAAAACAAAGAGTCAAAATTCTTTGTTTTTAATTCATCAAAATAAAGAATTCTGCTCATTGAATGACACTGTTAAGAGAATGAATACACAGCCACAGAATGGGAGCAAATATTTGCAAATCATATATCTGATAAAGGACTTGAATCCAGAAGCTAAATCGAGCTCTCAAAACTCAATAATACAAATTGTGAAATTTTTTGCTCTAGTTCTGTGAAAAATGCTGGTGGTAGTTTGATAGGGATTGCATTGAATCTGTAGATTGCTTTGGGTAGTAGAGTCATTTTCATAATGTTGATTCCTCCAATCCAAGAACATGGTATATCTCTCCATTTATTTGTATCATCTTTAATTTCTTTCATCAGTGTCTTATAATTTTCTGCATACAGGTATGGAAACACAGAAGACCCCAAATAGCCAGAGCAATCTTGAGAAAGAAAACGGAGCTGGAGGAAACAGGCTCCCTGACTTCAGACTATACTACAAAGCTACAGTAATCAATACAGAATGGTACTGGCACAAAAACAGAAATATAGATCAATGGAACAGGATAGAAAGCCCAGAGATAAACCCACGCACATATGGTCACCTTATCTTTGACACCAGAGGCAAGAGTATACAGTGGAGGAAAGACAGTCTCTTCAATAAGTGGTGCTGGGAAAACTGGACAGCTACATGGAAAAGAATGAAATTAGAACACTCCCTAACACCATACACAAAAATAAGCTCGAAATGGATTAAAGACCTCAATGTAAGGCCAGAAATTATCAAACTCTTAGAGGAAAACATAGGCAGAACACTCTATGACATAAATCACAGCAAGATCCTTTTTGACCCACCTCCCAGAGAAATGGAAATAAAAACAAAACTAAACAAATGGGACCTAATGAAACTTCAAAGCTTTTGCACAGCAAAGGAAACCATAAACAAGACCAAAAGACAACCCTTAGAATGGGAGAAAATATTTACAAATGAAGCAACTGACAAAGGATTAATCTCAAAAACATACAAGCAACTCATGCAGCTCAATATCAAAAAAACAAATAACCCAATCCAAAAATGGGCAGAAGACCTAAATAGACATTTTTCCAAAGAAGATATACAGACTGCCAACAAACACATGAAAAAATGCCCAACATCATTAATCATTAGAGAAATGTAAATCAAAACTACAATGAGCTATCATCGCACACCGGTCAGAATGGCCATCATCAATAAATCTACAAACAATAAATGCTGGAGAGAGTGTGGAGAAAAGGGAACCCTCTTGCACTGCTGGTGGGAATGTGAATTGGTACAGCCACTATGAAGAACAGTATGGAGGTTCCTTAAAAAACTACAAATAGAACTACCATATGACCCAGCAATCCCACTACTGGGCATATACCCTGAGAAAACCATAATTCAAAAAGAGTCATGTACCAAAATGTTCATTGCAGCTCTATTTACAATAGCCAGGACATGGAAGCAATCTAAGTGTCCATCAACAGATGAGTGGATAAAGAAGATGTGGCACATATATACAATGGAATATTACTCAGCCATAAAAAGAAACGAAATTGAGTTATTTGCAGTGAGGTGGATGGACCTAGAGTCTGTCATACAGAGTGAAGTAAGTCAGAAAGAGAAAACTAAATACCGTATGCTAACATATATATATGGAATCTAAGGAAAAAAATGTCATGAAGAGCCTAGGGGTAAGACGGGAATAAAGACACAGACCTACTAGAGAATGGACTTGAGGATATGGGGAGGGGGAAGGGTAAGCTGTGACAAAGTGAGAGAGTGGCATGGACATATATACACTACCAAACGTAAAATAGATAGCTAGTGAGAAGCAGCCGCATAGCACAGGGAGATCAGCTCGGTGGTTTGTGACCACCTAGAGGGGTGGGATAGGGAGGGTGGGAGGGAGGGAGATGCAAGAGGGAAGAGACATGGGAACATATGTATATGTATAACTGATTCACTTTCTTATAAAGCAGAAACTAACACACCAATGCAAAGCAATTATACTCCAATAAAGATGTCAAAAAAAAAAAGATGTGGCACATATATACAATGGAATATTACTCAGCCATAAAAAGGAATGAAACTGAGTTATTTGTAGTGAGGTGGTTGGACCTAGAGACTGTCATACAGAGTGAAGTAAGTCGGAAAGAGAAAAACAAATACCGTATGCTAACACATATATATGGAATCTAAAAAAAAACATGGTCAGAAGGACCTAGGGGCAAGACAGGAATAAAGATGCAGACCTACTAGAGAATGGACTTCAGGATATGGGGACAGGGAAAGGTAAGCTGGGACAAAGTGAGATAGTGGCATGGACATATATACACTACCAAACCTAAAATAGATAGCTAGTGGGAAGTAGCCGCATAACACAGGGAGATCAGCCCGGTGCTTTGTGACCACCTAGAGGGGTGCGATAGGGAGGGTGGGAGGGAGGGAGATGCAAGAGGGAAGAGTATGGGGACATGTATATGTATAACTGATTCACTTTGTTATAAAGCAGAAACTGACACACAATTGTAAAGCAATTATACTCTAATAAAGATGTTAAAAAAACAAAACAAAAAACTCCCATCAAGGAGGAGCACAATTCTCTAATTTTTTTCACAGTAGGAGTGCCCTCTGTGTCATTAAAGTTGCAGCATATTTGTTCCTCATGATTAGGTTATATTTATTTTTCTGCTAATTGATCGGTGTGAAGCATCTATAAGTCAAGTATGACTACTTTAATCTATAAAAACAAAACAAAACAAAACAAAAACTCAATAATAAAAAAAAAAATTTAAGGGACTTCCCTGGTAGTGCAGTGGTTAAGAATCCACCTGCCAATGCAGGGGGCGCGGGTTCAAGCCCTGGTCTCGGAAGATCCCACATGCTGTGGAGCAACTAACCCCATGCACCACAACTACTGAGCCTGCACTCTAGAGCCCCTGAGCCACAACTACTGAAGCCCACGCACCCTAAGGTCCGTGTGCGGCAACTATGGAGGCTGCGTGCTGCAACTACTGAAGCTCGCGCACCTAGAGCCTGTGCTCCGTAGCAAGAGAAGCCACCGCAATGAGAAGCCCGTGCACTGCAATGAAGAGTAGCCCCGCTCGCCACAACTAGAGAAAGCCCAGATGCTGCAATGAAGACCCAACGCAGCCAAAAAGTTTTAAAAATTAAAAAAGAAAAATTTAGATTAAAAAAAGGCAAAATATTTGACCACTCTACCACAGAAGATATATGGATGGCAATAAGCACATTAAAAAGGCGCTCAACACCTTTAGTCATTAGGGAAATGAAAATTAAAGCCACAGTGAGATACTACTACTACCATATAGAATGGCTAAAATTAAAAAAAAAACTAGCCAACCCAATTGTTGGAGTATGTGGAGGAACTGGAACTCTTACACACTGATAGCAGAATATTAAACAGTCCAGCCGCTTTGGGAAACCGTTTAGCAGTTTTGCAAAAGTTAGCTATATACCTGCCATATGCTTCAACCATTCTTCTAGGACTTATCCAAGGGAAATGAAAGTATGTTTTCACAGAAAAAGACTTGTACAAGAATGTTTATAGCCACTTTATTTTTAAGTCTCCAACTAGAAACAATCCAAAGGTCCATCAACAGGTGAATTGGATAAAAAAAAATTGTGGTACATCCATACAATGGAATTCTACTCTGCAATAAAAATGAGTGAACTACAATACCCCAACACAGATGAATCTCAAACTAAAGTGTGCTGAGTAAAAGAAGCCAGACAAAAATGAGTACATACTGCATGACTCCATTTATATAAAGGTCTAGAAATTACAGCTAATCTATAGTGACAGAAAGCAGAGAAGTGGTCACCTGGGGGGGCAGGGGGGCAAGGGTAGATGAGAGGAATTACAAAGGGGCATAGAGAAATTTGGGGTGGTGATGGATATATTCATTATATTGATTGTGGTGATGATTTCATATATGTATGTGTAGATAGATATATATATATACACATACATATATATGTCAAAACTTATCACAATTAATTGTGCACTCTAAATATGTGCAATTTATTACGTATCAATTAAATCTCAATAAAAATATTAAAATAATAAATCTTTGTTTGCTTACACAAGTTCATATGGGTTTTCTATCATTTTTAACTAAAATTTTTAACTGATACAATTGTCATAGTTAGGCAAACTATGTCTAAATGATACATTTAATCAACCTCTAATATACCCAGTTGCACAATGGTGGAAGGAAAACCAGATAACTGAAATTAAAACTAGCATTTGGAAAAGAGGAAAGGAAACAGCACATAGCAGTCGGCTACCAGTCCAAAATCCAGACTCTACTTGGGTAGCAAAGGTTCCCTTCCTCTGCCAGTAGAATGCATCCCTTGATCAACCAATCTGTCTGCTCCCACCTCTGGGTCTGTCTTGGGAAAACTTACCCAGCCTGTTGTCCCCCTTGGCCCCATAGAAGAGGGTTATTGGGGAGAATTCCTCTTCTTGGGGCTGTATCACTTTAGTGGCCCACTTGTTGTTGGCAGATTCAGTGTTTCTGAAAGTATGATCCCTGATGTGTCTGAATCACAATCACCTGTTTAAAATGCAGGCTTCTGGGCCTCACCCCTGAACTACTGAATCAGAATACCTAGGGGCCTAGGAATTTACATTTCACTAAGCATTCTAGGTGATTCTTAGGTATATTGTAGTTAAGAAACATTGGATTAAGCCTTGAATTGTCACTCTCGTTTCAAACAAAGAAAAGTCCAATTTAGGTTTCAATATTATTTCATCTCATATTGATAATCCCTTCTGAGGCTGTCCTAACCTAATGTTTCTCAAACTAAGGTCCATGGCCTGTGGGGGTTCCAAAAGCATATTCTCAGCTGTCTACATATTCTTCATAAAATATTTTAATTTTGTATTTTTCTTTTGATGATAATCTAATTACAACAATTGTGATTCTAGATTTGGATGATTATCTTATAGTCAAGTCCAGCCAAATAACTTTAATACCCATGTTACCACTGCTTTTGGTACTAAGGTTGATACTAAAACATATTATTTCAGTTGTCAGGTGTATAACAGTGTCTATGCCCCTCTGTCCCTAGGTAGTGATATATTAACATGCCCCAGTTCTTGTCTCAAAGAGCTCCTCTCTGACACCTGCAGATGTCCAGGGTGACCAGAAAGCACCCCTTCAAGTGCCATGGCTAACGGTCCTCACACATTGGCTAGATGATTGTGGTACAAGGTCATGAGGCACAGACAGGATCTTGTTTCCACTCATGTAATAAGAAGGCAGTGAGAAGGTGAGGTTTGGAGGTACAGGCGGGGCAACAGTTCACTTATGCAGATGCTCAGGTGGCAAGATGTCAAAGCACAAATAAGGTGATGTTTCCATTCATGGGATGGATACTCTTGAGACTTAGCTCCTGGACATGGTTCTGGGTTTGGTTCTCTGGTCCAAATCAGTGTTTCTCGTGGCAATATCCCTCATCTACTGACATAGCCCTTCTCAGGCCACTGATCAGCTTTGTAACGACACCCAGTGGCTGGTCTCCATTACCTTAAAAGACAGGTCAATGTTTTTATTTTTTCATGATCTCAGCCTACCCCCAAGAAGGACTTCTTGACACAATATGTGTGTCACGATTTGAGCTCTCATAACCTACTACCTTATGCTCCCAGTGAAAATCTTTATGCCTCCACAAAGAAAACTCACTCTACATCCCACATCCCTCTCCATGAGAAAATGGAAAACATCATTTTCTAAAACGGGTTCAAAAATTCCTGCATGGTAGTTTTAGGGTTGATTGATTCAGTAATCAAACAACATCATCAAAGGCACAAGGGCTTCCATTCTTTTCTCTCTGCCTTCCTCTACTGACAGCAGATATTTCCTCCTGGTTGTAAGATGGCTGTAGCAGTTCCAGCACTGCATGCAGACATAGCAACATCCTGTTAAAAAAAGAGGGGAGTTTCCTCCTATACATCTCCTTTTATTACTGAGGAAAACCATTCCAAAATTCCCCCAGTAGACTTCCCCTCAGGTCCTAGGACTGGGTCACATTCCCATACCTAAACCAAGGAGAATCAGGCCATCAGCGATTGGCATTGACCATTCAAGATTCCACCACCACCTCAACATGGGGCTGGGGTACGACCCATCCCTAAGCACATGACCACTTCAGGACCATACCAGCAAGGAAGAAGAGGGAGAAATGGATGTAGGCAAACAAACAACTAGCCTTATCAGCTTTACCCACCTACATTCAGATTCCCCACATATGGACTGTTTGGTTCAAAGAGTGCTGCACAGGATTCTCCAAGGCTGTAGGTGGGTGGGCAGCTTCTCCTTATTCCCACTTGAATTCACTGCCCAACTCCCTCACTCTCTGATGGTTAAGGTGCTGTTTCCTTCAATTTAGTATAAAGCTGAATCCCTCAAAGGATTTGTTCTTGCCTTCTGTTCTGGGTGTGGAAAGATTGTTCCCTGTCTACACTGGGGTATGTGGGGGTAGTTTTCCTAACCAGTTCCTTTATGAGCAATAAGTTATTTTGGTAGATCACTTTATCTGGACTTGCCCCACTTTCTCACTACACTTTGTACACAGCAGAGGGACCCAAGTTTCCTTACCACATGCTAGGAAGTTGTTGCTCACAGGGCAGCCCCAAATTTCACAGCAGCACCCAGGCCCTTTATCCTGTAGTTCCCCTTGCTTTTTCCTCTTGTTCACGGTAAGAGGCAGTAGTGGCTAGCTTACCAGCCACTACTGAGGATACTAACGGTAGATGAACAATAAGTGAAGTTCCCTGTAGCCTTGCCTCCCTCACCCATTCCAAATCAGAGATCAGTGAACAGCCAAGTGTATTTTCCAAACACCAAAAAGCAGCAGCAAAACTTATGGCATTACTTTGTGACCACCTAGAGGGGTGGGATAGGGAAGGTGGGAGGGAAGGAGACGCAAGACGGAAGAGATATGGGAACATATGAATATGTATAACTGATTCACTTTGCTATAAAGCAGAAACTAACACACCATTGTAAAGCAATTATACTCCAATAAAGATGTAAAAAAAAAAAACAAAAAAATAACTTATGGCATTAATTCCTCCTGGTGGCATTTCAGATGTGTTCCAAGAATGCCTCATATTGGTTTCACTGCATTTTCTGATCAGGCCTGAGCATCCCAAATATATTTAATAAAAGTTAGTTAAACCCCTCTGGTTGTGGGTCTCCCCAGGCACAGTGGGGCTCAGTCCTGAACCTCTGCACCCTAGTTAATTGAAGTACTGTTGTCAGCAAATGTCAATCTAGGGGAAAGTTCGTTCACTGAGAATTTTAGGGCAGGAACTTCCTAAAGTTGTTATGCATAAACCTCTTAGTTTTGGAACCAAATGGCTACAATCAGGACGTATACTGTGGTGCCTGATTTTGTCCCTAGGTATGTTCAGGTGCTTCTCATCAAAGGATCAAAGGCAATGGCTTGCTGAGAAAAGCACTCTAAATTCTCTCCCTCCACCCACCACCACCACCCACTTGCTCCCAGATCACCCAAGTCATCATGCCACGGTCTCTAGACAAGGAAGTTATATATTCTGAGGATGACACTGATTGCTTCCTCTGCCTTGTACAGGGCACTGAAGCTCCGGATACATCCTCCATCTCCAACGATTAGGCACTTCTCATTCCCTCCAACCTTGCAAGAAAATATTAAGGTCCCAAGGGAAATAGAGCCCTTGTTTCTTTCTTTGATCACTTTCCTCAGCTCAGGGTCAGCCCACTCTGTCTTCCTCTACTCTGCACGCAAATGATGTAGCAATGACTACTGACTTGGTGCCACGTGACACCAAGCAGCCCCCCGCAACCGTCATCCTGTGCTGGATCTTTTGCTACTCTTTCTGGGTGTGCATTTGAACCCACTTCCTCTGGTTAGGGACTTCCCCATCTTACAATTCTTGGAAGGAGGCAGAGCCTGCCTCCCGCTACATACTTGAAAATGCCACATTTACTCTCCTTTGCAGCTAGGGTGTTGGCACATAACCTAGACCAGTCACCTTAGATTTTGTCAGAGTTAGAAACAAAGAATCAGGGACACAGGCAGAGTCTCTCTCGTGGGCAGCACTGGCATTCACAGAAAGATAGAGCTCTTTGCATGGCGACAGTGCTGAAAGCTGCAGACTGGAGTGCTCAGAGGTGCTGCAGTGGGCTCTTTACCAGACCAGTTCTGCGGCTGGTTTGAGTGCTTGTTCCTGTGTGAAACCTGCTTCTCCAGACCACCTGCAGATTCTGGGAGCTGCCCAATATCCTTTTAATGAATTATTTTCCTGCTTAAATCATCCAGTCAAATTCTGTTGCTTACAGTCAAAGACCTGGACTGATACACAGCTATATCTCCTTCAAGAATTTGTTCTACTTCTGAGAAGCCCCTAAGGGCTTTTTTTTGTCCCTAGGGAGAGTTGAAGGGGATTCTTTGTAGATGTCCATTCTGTTATGAATGCCAAAATTAGAAACAGTAAGTCTACCCACCATTGTCCCACAGTATCTCATTTAGTATAAGTGAGCATATATGTTCTGAGCAATGTTGGAAAGCCCCTTTCAAAGATATTTTGCCCCAGCAAAAAACTTTACAACATTTCTTGAAATAATTAGTTTCATGACTTCCTTTATATAGTAGACCTGCTCTCTGTGAATACATTATTTTGAAATGGGGATTTAAAATGTGCTTTGGCAGGAACTAAATATTCAAATATAATGAGTTTAATTGATTATGAGTGTTTCTTTTGAGATGATGCAATAACTGCCTCGTATTGAGTCTGCTGCTCCAGAGTGCCCTGGCAGGAAGGCTTTCAAACTTTATCTTGATACATTTGAAATCTGGTAAGTGATTGGTTCTCTCTCTAAGCTCTGGTACAGAATCTAGCCCTAAATGATAAGGTACTAACATTTCCCTAAAACCTGACCAAAATAGGGCCACCCCTTGCTAAAACTTTGAATTCCAGCCATGTGGGTCTATCTGGGAAGGCTCTGGGGGCCACCACCTCCCTCGCATGACTACCAGGACTCACCTTTCGTATTTACCTCCACCTGCTGTGCCCACTTCAGGACGGTCAAAAGTGGGCTGCACTGGGGTTTGTGCCAAAACTGTCTACAAAGGCTCTAAGCATCTGGGGCTTGGGGGGATGCATACCAAGTATATATGTGCTGGTAAAGGAATTTGGGGGGTAAAGGAACTGTTCTATACCTTGATTGTGGTGGTGGTTATATGACTCTAGGCTCTGTCTAAACTCATAGAACTGTATACTAATAAGAGTAAATTTTATTACATGTAAATTAAAAATGAATTTAAAAATTTTAAAGAATATGAGTGCTATAATATCCATTTTTGTGAATTATGGCTGTGCAGTGGCACAGCATGCAGGCACAAGACCACAGTGGAAGACAGTGTCTCTAGCTAATCTGAAAGTACTATGTAGCTATCAGTTCATGCTCAATAGCCACCTCAAACATGAAATTCTAATATTTGTGAGTGACTGCCCTTTTTAGGGCCAAGAATTCAAATTTGTAAGGAGGGTACTGGGCATGGCTTTTTTTCAGGCTCCTGCAGAAGGCTAAATCTGTTCCCCTTTTGTATTGCTATAGTACTATTTATTCCTAGACCCTAAAAACTGACATCTATGTGCATAACAGGCCTGGTAGAATCACTGAATGCCAGGAAAGCAGTTTTCACTGAACAACAGTCCACAGGATCCAAATTCCCAGTAATAGGACCAACTTTCCCTAAACGTTGTATGGAGTGGCTGGATTCCTACCATTCTCTTGCTTTGCTGGTGAAGCCCTGGTTTCATTCATCTCCAGTTGCTGTCCCACACAACTCTTGGTTGACCTCCTATCCTAACAGTTCTCAAACTCTCAACAGTTTAGAATTACCTGACACCCAGGACACCACCCAGACTAATTGGATAAGAATCTTTGGGGTGTGGAGCCCAAATAGCAGTATTTTTTAAAAGCACCTCAGGTGATGTCTATACTTCTGAAAGGGGGTGAGTTTCTATATCATGGACTGACAGGAACACAGGAAAAAGAATACCACAGACTAAGTGACTTAAACAACAGAAATTTAGTTCCTACAGTTCTGAAGGCTGGAAGTCCAAGATCAAGGTATCAGCAGGGTTGGTTTCTCCTGAGGCCTCTCTCTTTGGCTTGCTGTCTCTTCACAGGGTCATCCCTCTGTGCTCACTTGCCTCTGGTATCTTTGTGTGTCCTAATCTCCTCTACTTATAAGGACACTGTCAGATTGGATTAGAGCCTACCCTAACAGCCTCATTTTAATTGAATTTCCTTTTTAAAGGCCCTATTTCCAAATATGGTCACATTCTGAGTTACTGTAGGGCTTCAACATATGAATGGAGGGGGTTACAATTCAGCCCATTACAAAGGAGAGGTTCCTCTAAGACTTCTCAACCTTTTTGTTATCTTAATATCTTGGGTTTAATAGTCAAACTGATGATTCTTTGGAAGTATGGCTGCCTGCATCAGGGGGAGGAACTAGAGTTCAACAGGGCAGTCCAGGTTTCACCTTCACGAGACCATTCTCCCAGTACTGACCCCTGCTCCTCCTAGGACCAATGTTGGGCACCTCTGCTTTGTCTCCAGAAGGCTCTGAAGTGGATCAGAATAGGACATTAATCAAATTAACTCCAAGTTCCCTGCCACATCCTAGGCCATAAAGTCTATCCCTGTTGTATTTTCCCATCCTAAATTAAGCCCAGCCACATTGTCCAATATGGTTCACCAGAAGTTACACACTCAGCCAAAATGATAGCATTAAAATGTCCCAAGTAATATATAAATGTCCTAGATTTGAACAATGTGAGATCTCTCCTCTTCTGAAATCCTTGGGAAGAAAGTAAATTCCAAAATTACAAAGAAATTTAAATCCAAAATCATTTCCTCCCCAATTTCTCTCTCTGCTCACTTTCAGCTAGAAGGATCTCACTCTGAGGTATGATGAGAGTGGAAGTTCCTTTGGCAACTGCAAACTGGGCTTTCATCCACTGGAATAGGTGAAGTTCATACAGGACCTCCAAAAAAAGAATTAATCCAACTCCAAGATTCACTTGTCTAAGAGTTCAAAAAGGATGCGTAAGATTTTCCCCGCACCAATGCCACATGTACAAACTTTAGATGAAAATAATGCAAGGAAGCAATCAGACAAACCCAGTAAGTGGAACACTCTGCAGAACCATTGGCTTGGTATCTTTGGTCAATCAGTATTATTAAAAATGGTGTCTGTGCTAGATTAAAAGACACTTAAGGGACATAAGGATCAGATGCAATGCATGGTCTGGATTGGCTACTTTTTTGGATGAAGCAGCTATAAGGGACATTTTTAGGTCATTTGGGGAAATATGAATATGATCTGGGTGTTAGATAAGTTGAAAATTTACTAAAATAGGAAAACAGGTTGATGACTGAAAAAAAGCAGGCTATAGAACAGTATGTGTAGTAAGATCTCAGTTTGGTAATAAAATAAAAGCACATATACACAAACACACACACACACACACACACAGTGTGTGGGGAGAAACTGCAGGTTACGCACTAGGGTCTCACAGTGGTGATTTCTAGGTAGTGGAAATTTTACTTTTTAAATCATTTATTATATTTCTGCTTGTCTATATTGTCTAATTTTCTACAATCCATCTGCACTGCTTCTGTATTACTAAAAAGTTATTTAAAAGAAAAAATTCTTAGCCACAAACAAAACTCAGGCCTTGAAGCAGTTATCCCAAGCAGAATTATGTTGCTAGAAACTAGTACATAATAGTGTCCAGACCCACACTGGTGTCAGAAAGCAAGTGTATATCCGAGACAGTGATATCTGGAGGAAAGAAGGGTAACCATAGAAAATGTGAGAGAAAGAGGGAATCATCTTGCTTTCAGCCTCAATAGGAGGCAACTTAGAGTGTGTTAGTTGTCTAGGATAGGGTTGACAACCTCTCAATTTAAACTCTACTGGGATTTATCAAGAGATTAACAATGGCACTCAGTTTACCATACAAGGGAGAGTGGAATTCCATGTATGTTTACTGTTTCCTCTCTTGGAGAGTGGCATTTGGGACAATCCTGTCTTCTTGAAAAGTTAAGAGATATTCTGGGGTGGCACCCCTAGTCCTCAGGTCATCATTGTTTCTGTTTGAAACCACTTACATCTCTGTTTAGAACCCCAAGCTCCTGGCATCCCAACATTGCCCTGAGGATGGGCTTGGTGTGGTGACCCAGCCTCCACACTCTTGTGAGCAGCTTCCTCCCTCTAAAGTAAAGTAAGCATAGCTCTGAGCCTGGTTCAGAATCTTGCTATAGGAGTTTCCTATTGCTGCTGTAACAAATTACCACAAAATTAGCAGCTTAAAATACACGTGTGGTCTCTTACAGTTCTGGAGGTCAGATGTCCCACACAGGTCTCACTGGCTGATAATCAAGTGTCACCAGGCTTGTTCCTGTCTAGAGGCTCCAGGTCAGAATCTGTTCGTTGCTCATTTGAGCTGTTGACACAATTCAGTTCCTTGCAGTTGTTGGACTGAGGTCCCCATTTTCTTGCTGGCTATAAAGTGAGGTTAACTACATTCCTCCTCTTGTGGCCCCTCCTCCACCTTCAAAGTCAGCAACATGGGTCAAGTCCTTCTCATGTCACATCTCTCTATCCTACTCTTCTTCCACTTTTAAAGACTCATGTGATTGTGATTAGACTGGACTCTCTCTGTTGCTGACCCCTGGAGAGCTCCTTTTTTGTTAGTTTTCAAGTTCAGCTGTCCATTTTTTTTAACTTCAAAAATATTTTATAAAAATGTGGAACAAAAAAATGTGGAACGAATGTTTCAAATTCAAACAAACTAAAAGATATAACAAAATGCAATGCATGAAACTTGACTGGATCCTGGTTTTTAAAAATGCTATGAAAAGATATTTGGGGGACAACTAGGGAAATCTTAATATGGCTTGGATGATATTATTAGATGATATTAAAATTTTATTGTGAGAATATTATTGTTCATTTCCTTAGGTGTGATAAAGGTGTTATATGTCAATTACACCTCAATAAAACTGGGCAGGGGGAAGAAAGAAATTCTGGATTTGGAAAAGCATCCACAGTTCAACAATTCTTATCTACTTTCACCTCCCAGAATTGGATAATTCCACAAGGACGTATTCTCCCATTAAAATCAATGTCTATTCCAGGCTTAACTCAATCTATTACTGTCTTGCCTCACTCTCTTGTTATGTGTTTCATCTTCCTTGTTTCTTTCTCTTGGAGTCCTAACCCCATACTTGTTCTGAACTTCTGCTCACAAGGACATGTCGTACCTGCTTCTCCACCCATAATTTTTTGCCTTGAAACTCGTCTAAAATGCTTGAAGTAAAGGTCTCTATAAATGTATAAAATTTGAATAAATATTTTATATTGCTTCCAAGAAAAATAAAATAAAGTAAAACACTTGAAGTATTTTACAATGATATTCTTATCTCCCCTTCATAAATCAGTTCAAATGTTTTATATCCACTTAATATTATGGTATATAGTATTTTTCTATTGCTGTTGCAACAAATTACCACAAACTTCAAGGCTTAGCAATACGAATTTGTTATCTTACTGTTCTGTAAGTCAGCAGTCTGGATTGGCTCAACTGGTTTCTCTGCTCTGGGTTTCACAAGGCCATAATCAAGATATTGGCCAGCTGGGCTCTTATCAGAGGCTCTGGAATCTGTTTCCAAGTCCATTCAGATTGTTGTTAAAATCTAGTTTTATACTCTGGTAGACTTGAGAACCGTGTTTCCTTGTTGGCTATCATCTGAGGGCAGCCCTTAGCTCCTAAAGGCCCCTTTCCAGTCCTCGCACATGGGCGCCTACATCCTACCCTTGGAATCCCTCTGACTTCTGCCATATCTCTCTTGCTGACAGCCAGGGTAGGTTCACTGCTCTTAAAAGGCTCGTGTTATTAGATTGGGCCTACCCCAAAAATCCAGGATAATCTTCCTATCTTAAAGTCTGTACCCTTATTTACATCTGCAAAGTCACTTTTGTCATATAATATATCATATTCACAGGTTCTAGGGATTAGAGTGTGAACATGTTGGGGGGGTATATTTTGCCTATACTATGTGGGGTTTTTTTCCCAGCTGTTCTAAATATACCATCTAGGGTCAGCTTTTGGAGAACAGTTTTCTGCGGGAATACCTCCTCATAGCATTGTAGATCAGGACTCTTGCTGGTAGAGTAATTCCAGTGCATTTTTTTCTTCTCTCTCTATCTCTCCTTGGTTTCTTTGGGACCCAGACAACCTCTCTGACTTACTAACAATTAAAATATCTCTGTTTTCTAGTTACATCTTTAAGAACCTTTAGATCTGAGTGTACCTTCTTTTTCCCTTTCATCTTTGTGTAGTTTGTTCTCCAAGATCACATTTTCCTAAGAAAATCTCTCTTTCTCCAGCTTAAATAGTATATCTTCTTAGATCTTTTTCTTTCACTCTGTCACTGATCTTGTTCTGATAGTAAGATCAAAGCTTATTTTTATTTTTTAATGTTTTATTATGGGAAATTTCAAACATACACAAAATTAGAATACTGTAACAAACCCCTATGAATAATAATGAATCACTCAGCTTCAACAATTATCAACACTTTGCCAATTTATTTCTTGTTTTTTTTTTGTATTTGCTTGTTTAATGTCTAGTGCATTCCTTGATAGACTGTTAAATTCCACCAGAGTAGGGACTAAGGCTGTCTTGGTCCCTCCCATAATCTCAGCATGTAGTAGGTGCTGACTAAAATGTGTTAAACGGAGAAAAAGCTCTTACCACCTGTACTATAATCCCTCCCCCAGTAGGGGCTCCTTGCGGGCGAGGACCACATGTGATTCATCGTGTCTGACCCATACCCAGCACATACTTAGGAACCAAAAACAATGTTCTGACTTCAAGAAACTCACAGTCTAGCTGGGAAAGAGATCAGTTATCAATCACAGGGCAGGGCAGTAGCATAGTGGCTATGTTACTCATCCCCTCCGAGCCTTGACTCCCCACCTGTTGACGTTACTTCACGGGATCGCTGTGCACCTCAAACGAGCTGATCCACTGAAAGTACTTAGAACACGACTTGGAGCACAGTGAGCACTCACTGAATGATAGCTTTTATTACAAGCAGAAAGCTCTGTGGCCGGGAATTCTGAGGGGGGTTCAGGGAAAGCGCTCCGCTGGTGCTAATTTATAACGACAATTACAATTTGAGGGTCAGGATCTACTGACACTCCTTTGCATCATCTCGTTCTACACATGAAAAAATCGAGGCTCGGCAAAACTGACTCCCGGGCCAACCGCAGAGCCTGATAGGGGCCAGTGGGCTGGGCTGGGGCAAGGGACAGACCGCCATTCAACCCGGGAGGCCTCCGGCCTCAGGCCAGCCCGAAGATCAAACTATAACAATGGCACCCTCCCTGCCTGGGGAAACTTGCCCTTCTCACGCACCTTCCATGCTGGCCGCAGAGATCCCAGGAGAACACTTTGCCAATTTAAATTCATCTATTCATACATTTTTTCTGGAATATTAAGCTAATCTCAAACATCATGTCATATCACTCACAAATAAATTAGTATGAAGCATTATTTTGAAAGAAATCCAGTACCTCCTTGATTTTGTGAGCAAACTGTATTCCTAGAGAAGGTGGTCTTTAAAGTTTTTTGCTTAGCCTTTGGAATTTTAATAATTTTAAGACAGGTTTCTCCACAATACAAGAAGATGCTATATCCTATATATGGTAAGGACTCCCACTTCTCTATCTGTACCTTGATAAAGAACCACCTGCTTTCCTAAGTTAAGCCCATAGTCTGGGTGTTTAAAATCCAAAGTCATGGCCGTGGCTCATGTCATTAGTAAATTCAGAGTCAACCTGTGACCATGTGGAGATGGTGTATGTTTGGTGGGGTAAGTCTAGAAGTCTGTGGATGTGCCACAAAAGTTCAAGAAGGCAGCTCCTCCAGAGTTTTTCCTTGCCTCTGGGACAGGATGCAATTCAAATCAAGATAGAGAAACAGCACTGATGGAATGCCACCTACTGAATGTAAAGATATAATCTCACTCCTTAGTACTCCCCTGGAACTTTGCTATTTTTGCAATTAAAAGCCCCAGCCTATGGTCCTGGCTAAGAAATAGGAAAAGGGGAGCAAAAATTTTTCAGCCCTCTGATGCTGTTTTGAAGCTGCTTTGAGGTGAACCTTAAGAGGTACCAAAATATTATTTTCCTGATACCCTAACCCCTGTCTCTGCCACAAAAGCATGCACAGTCTGTTCTTGCTAGGGTTCACTTGGGCCCACCTGCTTTTAGATACCAGCCACAGTTGTAAGGTCAAAAACCTATGAGGCCTGTGCTTTCTAAAGCCGCTGTCTATTAGAAGCAGTTGTGTGCCTTCAGACACCAATCATAATATAAACTTCTGCAAACTCCCAAAGTCAATGATGTGCATGGCCAGTGCTTTCTAAGGCCTACCCTTATGAAAAAAAAAAAGCAGCTGCAACACATGTGCATGCCAGCCACCACACTCCTGCAAGGAGAGCTGCCTCCCTCAAATGTTACTCTAGATCTCAAAGGCCAGACACTGTATCCATTTCCAAAGTTTCTTGACCCGACCCATGGGATCTCTCTAAAGGTCCTATAATCAGCCCAATCTCTCCCTTTGAATTCCAGAGTAATTGAGAGATATATATAGGAGTCAAAGAAGGATAGGAATATTGAGATTTACTGTTGACAAGACTGGTTTGGAGAATAAGTCTATGGCCTGCAGTCTGAATCAAGTTTTCAACTTTTTCATCCTAAGCCTAGACTTTTGCACATTTCTGAGGGAATAGGTGGGTCTGTATAGCAGACCCTCACCCTGCTGAGCTCACCCTAGTGGGGCTGACTACACAGAGGGGCAGAGAGGAGGACACAAGCATGCTATGAACAAGGGAGCTCTGAAAAACAGAGAGCAGGATGCTCGACAACCCTCGATGACATTTTGGAATCTCACCCAGCAATCACTGTGGGGAGGAGGTGAGTGAAGGTGGCGGTAGTGGAGGGGGTGCTGAGAAGCTCTCTTCCTAATATTTCTGAAAGGGCAGAAGTTTCTAGTTCAGGGCTTCCCTGGTGGCGCAGTGGTTGAGAGTCCGCCTGCCAATGCAGGGGACACGGGTTCGTGCCCCGGTCCGGGAAGATCCCACATGCCGCGGAGCAGCTGGGCCCGTGAGCCATGGCCGCTGAGCCTGCGCATCCAGAGCCTGTGCTCTGCAACGGGAGAGGCCACAACAGTGAGAGGCCCCCGTACCACAAAAAAAAAAAAAAAAAAAAAAGTTTCTCGTTCAGGTACAGATGGGAATACTAGAAAGGGAAATATTACGTCATTAATAAATATGGTCAAAGGAGAAGCACCAAGAGAAGGGCTCCCTTCCCAAGAGGGCAGGGCTTTCTCCAGTGGCTTACATCCTCACTGCATGACTGGAACAAACTAGAACAGTGATATGTAGAAATGGGTGCCCCAGTGCCCAGTAGAAACAGTGTAACATACTGCTTTCATCCCATGAACATCTCTTAAGAGTCGTGCCTGATTACTGTGGCCATCTGGGAGAGAGAGAACTTTAAAGTCAATTTAAACCCAGTTATTAGTGGTGGTTTTTTTCTTTTGCCCCAGATGGCAGAAGACATCAAGTCCAAATGCAAGACAGAGGATAAAAGAGAGCTTAAAACAGAGCTTGCAAACTGGTAGCCTGCTGAACAGACCCAGTCTACAGATGTGTTTGATTTGGCCTATAAGAATTAAAAAATATATTTTAAAGTACTTGCCAGCATATAAAAATTGGTAGAGTTCATATAAAAACTCAGATTTTATGGCTTCTCTGGAAAAGTCGGGAGATTCTGGCTACCTGGATGTGCATTTCTGTATGGCAAAATTAGCTGTACAAAGAAGTCATGCTTCTTTTAGGAAGAGGCACAGTCTCCATGTAGGCTTTTGTGTGACCTGCCTAGCCCTTGCCTACATTTGAGCTTGTGATCGCTGATTTAAACTGACCAGCATTAGATATTGTTTGTGATCTGAAAGACATGCAAATCATCCATCTCCATAAGTTTTTAATCATGTCAGAGCAAGTATTTGGCAATGTGGAGAGTGCCAGGGAGGTGTGTGCCAAGAATCTGACCATCCATCAGGAGGGGGAAGAATAAGAAGACATCTGTCTATGTAATGAGGATGGAGAGATTGTTATGAAAGGCCGGAGAAAAGGGAGCCACAGCCCGCAGTGTGGAGAAGCAGGCTAGGTTGGAGCAGGTGACAGCGGGAGTCAATTACAGCCAAGTGTTGCTAGGGCAACTCAGGCTTCATGAACAGCCTGGAGGGCCTCTGGCCTTCTCACTGCTAAGGCAGCTGATTTAGGAGGCTAGAGCTCTGAGGTCAGGGAAGCTTATGAGGAAAAAGATAAGGTTGCAGAAGCATTGTCCTGAGGTTAGGGCTCAAGTGTTGGTAGTAGATACAGAGGGAGCCACAATGTCCCACACAGAGCCAATGGTGGCCACTCTAAAGGCCTCTGTAATTGAAAACTATTACATCTCCCCCCTTAAGGGCACCTTTTTCCAAACTATAGGTTGTAACACATTGGTGGGCTGTGAAGTTGATTTAGTGGGACGAGATCATAATTTTTTAATGAAAAGAAATAAATACAAGTTTTTAAAAACAGAGTTGTATTACACACAGTAAATACTGTTTTGTGAAACGCTGGTTTCAGGTATGTGTGTGTGCATGTGTGCGCAGGTGCACGTATACTGAGCTGTGATGTCGGATATGTTTCTTACTCTGTGAATTGAGCTCAGGAAAGTTTGAGAGCCCCTGTCACAGGCTACAGAGTGAGTCACTGTGGCCAGCTGACTGTATGTGCCTAATTTGGCAAGTCTAGTGGATTTTTTTCTCTTTTGTTTTTGTTTTTGCTGTTGTGAGCAAGAATGGCAGATGTAGGCCAATTATAGCCTTCTAAAGAGGACTCTCCAGTATCAGAAAAAACACAGGTAATGTTGGGCCAGCTGGGAAACAGGTTTTGGGGTGTGGCTTCTCAGGAGAGGCACAACTCCACCTGGCTGCTCAAGACTCTCCCTCCTGGGAGTGGTAGCACCGCAGGTGAGTACGCAAATGAAGCCGAAAGGAGAGACTGCTCTGCAGTGCTGGACCCCAAATCTGTTTTTGTCTGGAATTTTCCAGGGTTCTAGGAGCAACATCGTTCCCATCATTTTTTGCATGGTCCGCACTGTTGGTACCCTACCCAATGGCCATCCTTCACTTTACAGTCCCCATTTTTGTGAATATTTAGGGCAACCCTGTGCATCATGGGAGCTGGGATTCTCAAATGAAGACCTACCTACAAAATGCCAGCCCCCAATTTTTATTACATTCAAAAGGCATAACAACTACTCAGTCAACTTGTTATAAAAGTTTCCAAATGATAGACAGAAGACAAAGGGGGAAAGGAGGGAGGGATAAATCAAGAGTTTGGGATTAACAGATACACAGTACTATATGTAAAATAGATAACCAACAAGAACCTACTGTATAGCACAGGGAACTATAGTCAACATCTTGTCATAACCTATAATGGAAAAGAATCTGAAAATATACATAACTGAAATGTATATAACTGAATCACTTTGCTCTACAAGTGAAACTAACACAACATTGTAAATCAACTATACTTCAATTTTTTTTAAAGTTTCTAAACGTATAATCTCAAATTCTGCACCTAGCTGGTAACCAACAGTTTGCAGACTAGTACCAGGCTAGGGACCATACTGAGAGGGGCACTCGTCTGAGGCAACTAATCATGGTAATTCTATTTACCTTGCCAAATACTTGGTTTCAGCATGGGCATGAGACATGATTTCTGGCCATTGAGCTAAGAGAGGATGTCTACTGGGGGTTCCTGGAAAAAGTTTCTCTTAGTCTTAATAAGGGATACATGACAGTTATGTTCTTTCTTCCAGCCTCTTGATGTTGTTATATGACAACGTGATGACTGAGTAGCTGCGGCCATTTCGGGATCATAAGGTGAAGGACCAATAGGCTGAGGATAGTGGTACAGGATGGAGGTAAAGTGGGTACTTAATGATGTTGTTGAGCTGCTGAATCACCTACTTTTGCGTCCCTCCCTCTATGTATATATGGGAGATAATAAAATGGGCTTACTTGTTGATCCACTTTGTGTTGGCTTTGCTGTTACTTGCAACCGAAAGAATTCTAATTGATGCACCTTGCAGGACATGACAGGGTTAACTAGTCTGAGTACAGAGGCCTAGCTGTACTTAGGATATTTTATTGTGAGCTTAGAATTCTCAGAAGAAATTTTTCAAATAAAAAATGGTTAAACAAAGCTGCAGTGGTGTACGGACCCACCAGACGTAGCAGGTGTCATTCTAATTCTAGTATCATTTTTTTGTATTTTCTTTTTTAATTAACATAGTAAATTTAAATTTTTGTGTATATAGTTCCATTTTAACACATGCATAGATTTGTGTAACCACCACTGTAATCATGATACAGAACAGTTCCATTGCCCCATAAAACTCTATCATGCTTTGGCTTTGAAGTCACACCCACCCCCCACTCCTAACCACTGATCTTTTCTCCATCACTATATTTTTATCCTTTCAAAAATATCATATAAATGGAAATATACAATATGTAATGTTTTGAGATCATATTCCTTCATTCAGCACAATGCCTTTGAGATTGATTCAAGTTGTTGCATGTTCGTTTCTTTTTATTGTTGAGTAGTATTCCATTGGATGGATGTACCACAGTTTGTTTATCCATTCATTCCACAAAGGATATTTGTTGTTTCCAGATTTTGGTGATTATGAATAGAACACTTTAAGCTTTTATGTACAGGCTCTTTGTGAACATAAGTTTTTATTTCTCCAGGGTAAATACCTAGGATTAGGATTACTTGGTCATATGTTAAGTGTATATTTAACTTTATATGAAACTGACTAATTCTTTTCCAGGGTGGCTGTACCATTTTTCATGCCTCCCAGCAACATAAGAGAGTTCCAGATGTTTCTGTATGCTTTTTTCTAAAAAAATTATAGTTTTATGATTGACATTCTGATCCATTAGCCACTTTGAGTTAATTTTCATACAAGGTGTGAGGTTTTGGTCAAGGTTCATTTCTTATACATGGATGTCCAATCGTTCCAATATCATTTGTTGAAAAGACTGTCATTTCTCCATTGAATTCTTTGCACCTTTGTCAAAAATCAATTGACCATATTTGTATGGGTCTATTCTCTCTTTGGTTGCATTGGTCCATATGTCTATCCTTTCTCTATACCACACTGTCTTGAATACTGTAGCTGTATAGTAAGTCTCAAAATCAGATGGTGTGATTCCTCCAACTTTATCAATATTTTCAATATCATTTTGGATTATACGTCCTTTGCCTGTCCACATAAATTTTAGAGTCAGCTCATCTGTATATACAACAAATCTTACTGGGATTTTGATAGGAACTGCATTACATCTACAGATCAATTTAGGGAAAACTGACATCTTTAATATGTTGAGAGCTCCAGTCCATAAACATGGTATATTTCTCCAGTTATTTAGGCCTTTGGAGATTTCTTTCATCAGTGTTTTGCAGTTTTCAGCATATAGATCCTGCACATGTTTTGTTTGATTTTTATCTATTTCATTTTTTGGAGCTATTATAAGTAGTATTGTTTATTGCTAGTATATAGAAATGTGATTGATTTCTGTGTGTTGATCTTGTATTCTTGAACCTTGCTAAATTCATTCATTAGTTCCAGGAGGGTGAGTGTGTGTGTGTGTGTGTGTGCGTGTTATTTGTGACTGTCTGTGTAGACAATCATGTCATCTGTGAATAGGGAGTTTTACTCCTCTCCCTTCTTTCCTCTCCTCCCCCTCCCTAACTGCCTAGGATTAAGATGCTAATTTGGATGAAATATAAGAGTGGAGGATAAGTAGAGTTGTTATAGGTCATCTGCAAATTATTCAAGTTGCTTAGAAGTCATTCTGCACGCAAGAGGGAGGGGATATGGGGACACATATATACATATAGCTGGCTCACTTTGTTATACAGCAGAAACTAACACACCATTGTAAAGCAATTATACTCCAATAAAGATGTTAAAGAAAAAAGAGAAGTCATGCTACAACAAGATAATAGAGGGCTTCCCTGGTGGCGCAGTGGTTGAGAGTCCGCCTGCCGATGCAGGGGACACGGGTTCGTGCCCCGGTCCGGGAAGATCCCACATGCCATGCAGTGGCTAGGCCCATGAGCCATGGCCGCTGAGCCTGCGCGTCTGGAGCCTGTGCTCCGCAGCAGGAGAGGCCTCAACAGTGAGAGGCCCGCATACCACACACACAAAAAAGATAATAGAAATACATATGCAGATGATATCATGTACTATGAAAAAATAATTAAAATTTTAATAACAAATATTATAAAAATACCAGTACTCCTATGTGCCAGGGACTGCTCTAATAATTGTACATAAATGAACTTATCTAGTAATCACAATGCTATCATATGGGTACTATTTTCCCCATTTTACAGATGCAGAAACTGTAAATGGCAGAGCTGGGTACAAACCCAGGTAGTCTGGCTTCAGCACTTGCACGCTTTACTATTACACAATGGAACATAAGATTCTAGAAGCAAGCTCTAAGATATCTGGGAGATTAGCATTTAATAAAGGGGGCATTTCAAATGAATGAGTAAAATGTCAACTATTCTATAATTATGTAGGAACAATTGGATAGCCATTGGGAAAAATTAAAGTTGGAAATCTACATTTGTTCTGTACATCAAAATAAAACCTGTATGGGACAAGTATTCAAAGGTAAAAATTAAAAGCATAAAGGTGCTAGAAGAAAACATGGAGAAAGAGTTTTATAATCTTGATGTAGGGAAAGCTTTTCAAAGTACAACACATATGCCAGCTATCATAAATGAAATGAACAATAATTTGATTATATAAAATATTTTAAATTTGTATATTCTAAGAAAAAAATTTACAAGTTTCAAAAACAAATAACAAACTGAGGAAAATATTTGAGACAGGAAGACAAAGGGTTATTATCCATAATATAAAAAAGAGCTATTCCATTTTAAAATCTGGTTGTTTGAGGTTTTGTTGTTGTTGTATGAATTCTTTATATGTTTTGGATATTAGTCCCTTATTGGCTATATGATTTGCAAATATCTTCTCTCATTCAGTAGGTTGTCTTTTTGTTTTGTTGATGGTTTCCTTTGCTAGGCAAAGCTTTCTAGTTTGATGTAGTCCCATTTGTTTATTTTTGCTTTTGTTTCCCTTGCCTGAGGAGATATATTCAGAAAGATATTGCTAAAATCTATGTCAAAGAGTGCACTGACTCTGTTTTCTTCTAGGAGTTTTATGGTTTCAGGTCTTACAGTCAAGCCTTTAATCCATCTTGAGTTGATTTCTGTGTATGGTATAAAATAATAGTGTAGTTTCTTTTTCTTTTTTTTTTTTTTTTTGCATGTGGCTGTGCAGTTTTAACAACACCATTTAGTGAAGAGACTATCCTTTCTCCATTGTATATTCTTTGTTATTTTGTTGTAAATTAATTGTCCATATATGTGTGGGTTTATTTCTGGACTCTCAATTCTGTCCCATTGATCTATGTATCTGTTTTTCTGCCAAGACCATGCTGTTTTGATTATTATAGTTTTGTAACATAGTTTTAAAATCAGGGAGTGTGATACCTCCAGCTTTGCTCTTTCTTCTCAGGATTGCTTTGGCTATTTGAAGTCTTTGTGGTTCCATATAACTTATAGAATTTTTTGTTCTGTTTCTGTGAAAAATTTCCTTGGGGTTTTGATAAGGATTTCATTGAATCTGTAGATTGTTTTAGGTAATATGGACATTTTAACAATGTTGATTCTTCCAATCCACAAGCACAAAATGTCTTTCCATTTATTTGTGCCACTTTGGAAAACAGTATGGAGATTCCTCAAAAAATTAAGAATAGAACTACCATATGATCCAGCTATTCCACTTCTGGGTATTTATCCAGAGAATACAAAAACACCAATTTGAAAAGATATACGCACCCCTATGTTCATCACAGCATTATTTACAGTAGCCAACATATGGAAACAACCTAAGTGCCCATCAACAGATGAATGGATAAAGAGGATGTTTTACATACACACACACACACACACACACACACACACACACCCAAGAATACTACTCAGCCATAAAAAAAATGAAATCTTGCCATTTACAACAACATGGATCGATCTTGAGGGTATTATGCTAAGTGAAATAAGTCAAATACTACACGGTTTCATTCATATGTGGAATACAAAAAACAAACAAACAAAACAAAATAAATGAATAAACCAAACAAAACAAAAACAAACATGTATATACGGAACAGAGTAGCAGTTTCGAGAGGAGAAGTGGCAGGGGGGAGTTCAAACTGGTTAAAGGGGGTCAACTGTAGGGTGGTAAATGGGAAATAAATTTTTGGTGGTGAGCATGCTGGCATGTATTCAGAAGTAGAAATATAATGTAGTATAGATTAAACATATAATGTTATAGATCAATGTCATTGCAATAAAAAAATTTTAAATAAAAATTTAAAAAAGAGAACTATTCATAATCAGTAACAAAATACTAAATTCAATAAAAACATGGGCAAACAACACAAACAGGCTACCCATTTGAAAAAGGAAGAAGAATACAAATGGCTAAGAAACAAATGAAAAGGTGCTCAACTTTACCAAAAATCAAAAACAATTAAAGCAATGACATATCACTTTGACATATCAGACTAACAAAGAAAAAATGAATGAAAATGCACAGCTTTGGCAAGGGTATGGGGGGAATCACTCTCATACTCTGGTACTACAAATATAAATTTGTATAATTTCTTCTGGAGGGCAAGTTGGCAATAGCTATCCAATTGTAAAATGTGCATACCCATTGGAGCAATTCCATTTCCAGCATTTGTCTTACAGAAGTACATACATGTGGGGCTTCCCTGGCGGTGCAGCGGTTAAGAATCTGCCTGCCAATGCAGGGCACGTGAGTTCAAGCCCTGGTCCGGGAAGATCCCACGTGCTGCGGAGCAACTAAGCCCATGTGCCACAACTACTGAGCCTGCACTCTAGAGCCCACAAGCCACAACTACTGAGCCCACGCACCACAACTACTGAAGCCCACGTGCCTAGATCCCATGCTCTGCAACAAGAGAAGCCACTGCAATGAGAAGCCCGTGCATCGCAACGAAGAGTAGCTCCCGCTCGCTGCAACCAGAGAAGAGCCTGCAAACAGCAATGAAGACCCAACACAGCCAAAAATAAAATAAATTAATTAAAAAAAGAATTATACACATGTGTAAAGCTATTTACAAGGATGTTCATTTTAGCACTCTATAATAATGAAAAATCAGTAACAATCCAAAGGAGCATCCACCCCATGCAACTAATTTTTTAGAAAGGGTAAAGTTTTAAGTATTTATATATTAAGAAACCCATAATCTACTGTTACCTTATCCACTTATTTCTGAGGATCCTCAGGGGATTCTTATAGGGTGACTATTACTTAAATTAGCACAGCTTTGTAACTTGTAGAATGGGCATAATTGTAATACTTGCCTCATAGGATTGTTTATTCATTCTTTCTTTCAAAAAATATTTATTAAATAGATACAAATGTTAGGTACTGTGCTAGGTGCTGGGGTACAAATATAAACAAAACAGACATAGTCCCTGCTCTCGAGGAGCTCACTGTCCACTATAAGGTGTGTGTGTAGGGTATATGTATGTCTGTGTGTGGTGGGGGGAACAGGCATTAATCACACAGCTGTAAAACTGTCTTGGGTGCCTATGGAGTAAAATAGCAGAGTATCATGAAAGTGTATTACAGGCTGCCTTGGTCTAGTTTTGGGGGGGTGAGGGAGGGCTTCCCTGAAGTGATATTTGAATTAAAAAAAGATAGTGATGGACCAGGCACTTTGTACAAATGCTCACTCCAGAGATTATTTAAAAAAAATAAGGTAGATGTATATACACTGACATAGAAAGCATGTCAAGAATACATTGTCAATAAAGCAAGTTGTAAAACAGATATAGCATAATTCTCTCCCTTTTTATGATTAAAAAATCTATAGTATAATACATATATCTATCAATGTATAGATAGAAAAAGATCTGGAAGAATATATATCATACTAACAGTTGTTAACTCTATTTGAATAATTTGTCTGTCTGACATTCTGTAATCAGAAAAAAACCAATAAAGACGTATATATATAGGAGCAACAGCATTAACATTAGAAATGTTAGTATTCGAGGCAAAAAATTTTAAATAGGGTAAAAGAGATACTGATAAAAGATACTATCTATCAAGAATATCTTCTGTCATGAACATATATACCAAATGATATTCCATTAAAATATATAAAGAAATCAGAAAAACAGTTAAGTTATATTTTATAAGGTAACTTAAAAAAATGCCTATGCAACCCTTGCAAAAGTTGATCATGTACTAAGTCACAAAAGAAAGCATAATACATTTCTATTAGTAGGAATCATAAAAGTCACGCTATTGGACCACAGTGCAATACCACTAACTTCTAATTACAAAAACAGCCAAAAAAAAGTTGTCACTTCAAAAATCAAACAACACTTCTAAATAACTCATGGTCAAAGAAGAAATCAAAACCAAAATTATAGACTAGAAATTAATGAGAATGAAAGTACTACATATTAAGGTCAAACAGAAAAAATTTATAACCTTAAATGATTTTAGAAATAAGTAAGGAAGACTGAAAATGAATAAGCCACATATTTAATGTAAGCCATTTCAAAGAAAACAGCAAAACAAACTTAGAGAGAACTAGAGGAAGATATTAATAAATATAAAAGCTGAAAATAATTTATTAAGTAGAGAATAGGATGGGAGAAAGTGGTAGAATAGGAAAATAAATCCGAGAAATATGGTTTGATTGATGGATAGATGATAGCTATGTGATAAAGTATAGCAAAACATTAATGATAAAATCTATGTTGTGGGTATGCAGGTGTTCACTGTAAAACTCCTTCAACTTTGCTCCATGTTTGAAATGTTCATAATTAAATAGATTAAAAACTTATTATCATCCAGAACATGAGTTTGTGAAACACTGCACTAGAAGTTTCACTAAACCAGGAGAAAGACAAAGATGTCCACTGTTGCCTCTACTATTTAACCTTTTTTTCCCAGAAGTTCAGTAAAACATTATATGTCAAGTAAATGCATATAGGAATTATAAATATGATAAGGAGGGGAAATCATTATCCACCTGGAAAACCAAAGAAAATGAATAGAAAAACTATTAGAACTTATAAGGAAGGTAAGTAGGATGGCTAGTTACAAAAAGACATCCCATTATGCACGAAAAATATAAAGGGCTACTTCTAAATAGAGGTGGTAGTGAAGGGGAAGGGTGGTGAAACACGTCTTTCATGTGTTGCTCCGTGAATGGTACTTCCGTAATGTTTGAATCTTTTACAACAAGAATGATTCACGTAGTTGTTTGAAAAGGGGAAAATAAATCTATAGTAGGCAGAATTCTAGAATGCCCCCTCCCTAGATTTCCCACCCTAATTTCTGGACTTTGAATGTGATGAGATACCATACCTATGATATGTTACATTACCTGGTAAAAGAGATTTTGCAGATGTATTTAAGGTTCCCCTTAAAATAGGGAGATTATTTTGTATTATCCCAATAGCCTTAATCTAATCACATAAACCTTTTAAAAGCAGAGAGCTTTGAGAGATTTCAAGCAAAAGAACGATTCAGTGTGCCAGTGCTGGCTTGAAGGTGAAAGGGGACACGTAAGGAAAAATGTGAGCAGCCTCTAGAAGTTGGGAGCATGGGGATCTCAGTGCTACAACAGTAAGGAATTAAATCCTGACAACAACCTGAATGAACCTGAAGTGGATTCTTCTCCAGAGAACTCCAGATAAAAGCCAAGTCTGGGGACACCTTGATTTTGGCATTGTATGATCCTAAACAGAGAACTCAATCAAGCCCACCAGGACATCTGACCTACAGAACTGTGAGACAATAAGGTGTTGTTTTATGGGGTTTTTGTTTGTTTGTTTGTTTGTTTCGGTACGCGGGCCTCTCACTGTTGTGGCCTCTCCCATTGAGGAGCACAGGCTCCGGACGCGCAGGCTCAGCGGCCATGGCTCACGGGCCTAGCCACTCCGCGGCATGTGGGATCTTCCCAGACCAGGGCACGAACCCACGTCCCCTGCATCGGCAGGCGGACTCGCAACCACTGCGCCACCAGGGAAGCCCTAAGGTGTTGTTTTAAATGGCTAAATTTGTGGTAATTTGTTATGCAACTATAGAAAACAAATACAAAATACATTACATCAGCAAAACAATGATGTGTCCTCTATCAAATTTTCAAAAGTTCAAAATCTGTTAATGACCCAGTCATGCAGCAGGATAGGGAGATGACATCCCATACACCCCACGGAAACGTAAATTGGGAAAATCTTTCTCAAAGTACACTGAGCTATGCCTATCAACCTCTCCCAAAATGTGGATATGCTGTGCCTTATTGAAATTATTGTAGTTAAATAATTATAGTGGTAAGGAAAGATTTTTCTAAATGTCCTTTACAGAATTGCTTATTAACAGTGGACAATTAGAAACAACATGAATATATGGCAATAGAAGACTAGTTTGTCAAATATAATATCCTACACTCATTTGATGAAATAAATTTATGTAATATAAAGCCCAATAGGAATTCTTATAGAACTTTACCAGCTAATTTAAAAATTCATCTGGAAAAGAAAATGCACCAGAATAGCCAAGAAATTTGTGGGGAAAAAGACAGAGGAGCTTGCCCTAGCAGAGATGAAATAATTTAAAGCTCAGATGTTTTTTAAAAGTATGGTATTGATGCTGGTATGGATTTTAGGACTATCGAACTGATGATTTACATTCAAACCCATATACATACTTAGGAATTTGGTTTTTATTTATTTATTTAGTTTTGACTATGTTGGGTCTTCGTTGCTGCACGTGGGCTTTCTCTAGTTGTGGCGAGGGAGCTACCTTTGCTGCGGTGCATGGGCTTCTCATTGCGGTGGCTTCTCTTGTTGTGGAGCACGGGCTCTAGGCACGTGGGCTTCAGTAGTTGTGGCATGTGGGCTCAGTAGTTGTGGCTCACGGGCTCCAGAGAGTAGGCTCGGTAGTTGTGGTGCATGGGCTTAGTTGCTCCATGGCATGTGGGATCTTCCCGGACCAGGGCTCGAACCCGTGTCCCTTGCATTGGCAGGTGGATTCTTAACCACTGCACCACCAGGGAAGTCCCAGGAATTTGGTTTTTGATAGAGGGAAAGAATGATCTGTTCAATTAATGCTTAGGGCCCTATGAAAAATACTAATAAGTAATTAGTATTACAATGGAATAATATTCACCTATGAAACATACCATTGTTAGAACATTTAATGACTAAGAAAAATGTTTATCAAAAAAATTCCAGAAAATTAAAGAGCTAAATCTATAAAATTCTAAAATATTACAAGGAAATATAGAACAATGTTTCTAATCTTGGAGTAGAAAAGTCTTCTTATACAAAATTCAAACTGCAAAAGCTATAAAAGAAACCATTGATAAATTTGAATACATTAACATTTAAAACATCTATACTCAAAAAGATCCCATAAGCAAAGCTTAAAAATAAGGAAAAGTCTGCAAAAAAATTTCCCATACCTGTAACAAAGATTTATATCCAGACTACATAATTTAATAAGAAGTCAAAAAATCCCATTGGAAGACAGATAAAAGATATGAACAGGCAAAGTCACCAAACAACAAAAGCAAATGGCCAAAAAATCATATGAAAATATTCCTTAACTTCGATAATAATCAGGGAAATGCAAATAATGAGACATTTTTCAACCATCACATTGGTACAACATTGAAATGATTGGTTAATACCAGCATGGATAAAAATTTAGGGAAATGGTTATTCTTATTCACTCCTGATGTAGGTGTAAACTGGGTCTTTCTGCATGGCAATTTGGCATTACCTATTAAAATTCCAAAAAGTGCTGTTTGAGCCACCTATTTTACTTCTTCATATTTATCTTATAGAAATATTTTAGCATAGCACTGTTAATAGTAAAAAAAGAAAGCACTGTAACAGTATAAGATTGAAAACAATTTTGTATCTATCAATAGGTTACTTATCAATAGTTAACTCTAGTACACTCATTCAATGGAATACTATGCAGTACGTAAAATGAATGAGGTAGATTTATATATACTGACATGGAAGGATCTTCAAGACATAGTAAGTGAATAAAGCAATTAGAACGATACATAAAATAGGATGCCATTTATATTTTTAAAAAGTAAGAAACACAAAACAAAGCTATGTATTTCTATATGTGTATGTAAGAGGAACTTTACATTTTTCTGTTTTGAGTGTTTTGCAATAATGTATTCATTCATGTGTAATTAGGCAAACATTTTTAAAATGAAAAAAGAACAAAAACGAAACTAATTACATGTTAAAGAAAGGAATGCTTAATGTTGCCATTAAAATTGTTACAGGGCTTCCCTGGTGACGCAGTGGTTGAGAGTCTGCCTGCCGATGCAGAGGACACGGGTTCGTGCCCCGGTCTGGGAGGATCCCGCATGCCATGGAGTGACTGGGCCCGTGAGCCATGGCCGCTGAGCCTGCGCGTCCGGAGCCTGTGCTCTGCAACGAGAGAGGCCACAACAGTGAGAGGCCCGCGTACCGCAAAAAAAAAAAAAAAAAAAAAAAAAAAATTGTTACAAATATTTAATGGCATGACAAATATTCACTAGGTTATTAAATAATAACATGCTATGATACTGTTTTTGTTTAGAACAATAAGTACATATGTAATGCATAGAAAAAGGCTGGGAGGACATAAAACCAAAACATTAAGAGTGGTCCTCTCTAGGTGGTAGGATTATAAATTTTTAATCTTTTGGTATCTTCTTTATGCTTTCATATAATTTCTGAATAGTCTACAATTAAAAAAATAGAAACAACAGGTGTGTGCGTGTGTGTGTAGGGGGATATTAGTTGAAATTAGGACTGCAAAAGGAGTGGAGCTGGCAAGAGAACTAAAGGGTGCTGCAGACTGAAATTAAAACTAGAGTTGTGGGGTATGTGGGATTTTAGAATTAGGAGTTGGGGAACTAGACTTTATGGGGCCTAGGAATTGACAATAGAAATTTAAGGGTTAGAATTAGGAGTAGAGACCATGGATTATTAGAATTAATTCAGATGGTGTGAGAGATTGTAATTAAAATCAAAGTCTGTATTAAATTAAAAGGTTTTTTGAAAACTATAATGGCAATATCGGTGAGGGTATGGGAATATCTGAATGAACTGGAATTCTCATGTATTTCTGGTGGGACCCTAGCTACTTCATTTCTACAAATTTCTCGAGAAAAGTCTCAGAAATATCCAAATATTTAGTTACATCAAATTTCATACCTGTATTTTTTATAATTAAAAAAGACAAACATCGAGTCTTGGTTAAATAATTAGCATTACAATGGAGTAACATTCACCCATTAAAAATAGCATTGTAAGAATATTTAATGGGTCAATCTACCTCAAATGGGCCTCCATAAAACTGAGATTATACACAAAATTTTATGTGTAAATATATATATTTGGCGGGCAGTGGATCCATTCATCAGATTCTCAATTTGGGGCATTAACCACTGCTCTGGAGGGCTGGAATTAGAACCGGAGGGTACAATTACAGTTTTTATTTCCTCTATGTCTCAAGAGTACTTCAGATAGTGCTTTTGTCTCTAGACTTTACATGCTTTTTGTTAAAAATTCAAACCTTACCGAAGTATCTAGAGTTTCGAGTCAAAGCTCCCTTCTTCTGCACCCCAGAAGTAAAGCACGGTTAATAGTGGTAACTCTTACCTGATCTTTTTTATTCTTATGCATTCACAGATGTAGATCCTCTATAAGCTCTTTGCCAATCGCACTGTCACCCCAAATAATACCAAGGAGAAAAAGAGAATGTTTATTGAGGTCTCACTACCTCCCTGAAGTAAGGGTTTACCTGTGTAAACTCACTATGGTAGGCGCCCCCGTCATCTCCCGCCCTCCACACAGTGTCCCCGCTTGCCCTCTCGCCCCCCATTCTTCGCTAGGCAGCTGGAGAGATTAATTTTTAAACGTTAGTCACATCAAATCACGTCACCCTTCAGCGGCTTCCATCGTGCCTCGAATCAACTCACAATTCCTTAGTGACCCTACTATCCTCTACGGTTGGGTTTGCTGGGCCTGGAGTACCTCAGGCGCGGTCCCCCGTAGGGGACCCGGCTTCACCGCGGAGGGAGTGCCCTCCCAGGGGGCAGGGGCGGGGCTTCTCGAGCTGGGGGCGGAGCCTCAGAACGAGTATGAGGAGAGCCGGAGGGGGAGGTTTTCGGCGGAGGGCGAGCGAGGGGAGCAGGTCTGAAGCAGGGCCGCGGACCCGGTACGCTCCTGGTAGTGCCGCCGAGGTGAGCGTCTTCCTCCGGGCTGGGGGGCGGGCTCTGCTCTCGCGGCCGTCCTCTGCTTCTCGCTGGGGGATGTTCCCACGGGACCCTGCGCTGAGGCGCGGAGGTGGCGGCCTTGGGGAGCCTGCGGGAGAGGCTGGTGAAGGAACCCGGCGGCCTGCCTCAGCCCTCCCTCAACCCCGCCTTCTCTCCCCTCCCCCAGGCCTTGGCCGGCGCCAGTGAAGAGAGCTCGCCGCATCTCCGGGGGCAGCCCGGCAGCGGCCGGCAGTGCGGCGAGAGAGCGGCCGACAGTGGGGATGCGAGGTACCGGCATTAGTCGTGGCCAAGTGGCCCTAGAGAGGGAGTAAAGGCCGGGCCTGCGGCGTTTGTCTCAGGGGTTCGAGGAAGGCGGCCTCAGAGGAGGGGGAAGGTGAGGGGGCTGGCAGGCAGGCTTCGCGGGTAACTACTTAGGCGTCGTATATGTAGGTTTTGGTATCTAAATGGTACTACACACACACGCGCGCGCACACACACACACACATTCATTTCGGCTAATTGCTTTTTAAAAACTTAACAATATGTCTTGTAGATCTTCCTATATCAGGGAATCTAAATTTATCTCATTTATAAACAGCTGAATTGTATGATTGTACTACAGTTTATTTAACTATTTCCCGATTGATGTACATTGGCTTGTTTCCCTTTTGGGGGAGGGAAGGGGCTATTACAAGCAATGCTATAATGAATGGGCTTGTGTGTGTGTGTGTGTGTGTGTGTGTGTGTGTGTGTGTGTATTTCATGTATGAGTATTTCTGTAGGAGAAATTCTTAGGAGAGTAATCGCTGGGTCAAAATGTTTATGCATTTTGAATTTTGATTAATTTGTCCAAACTGTCTTCCCAAAAGGCTATACTAATTTACACTCTTCAATGTTGTGCGAGAATGCCCATTTTTCCACAGTTGTGCCAACACAAATTATCATCAACCTTTGTAATTTTGGCCAATTTAAAGGGCAAAAAATGGTATGTCATTGTTTTCATTTGCATTTCCCTGATTACTTGTGAAGTTGAACATATTTTTTATTTGTCCGATTACAGAACCAAATAGGCAAATATCGATAGTTTTCCTATCTATAAGCAGTAAGCATTTCGAAAATTTAACACTAAAAAAACCCCATTCACAATAGCAAGAAAAAAGAATAAAAATACCTAGAAGTAAACTACAAAACTTTATTGAGGAATATAATGAAAGAACGTTTGCATACGTGAAGAAGGGGATACTGTGCTTCTGTATAAGAAGGCTCAATTTTGTAGTGATGTCCATTTTGTTCTGTGTTGATTTATACAGTTCATGCAATTTCAATAAATATACCAAGTGTTTGGAACTTAATATGATTCTAAAGTTCATCCAGAAAAAATATGGCTAAGAACAACCGAGAAAATATTTTAAAGATAAGTAAATATGGGGTATTTGTACTACCAGATATTAAAATGTACTCTAAAGGAACATTATATAAATTAGAATAGACAGAACAATGCATTAGAATAGGAAAGCCCACAAATCGAGCCAGATTGGCTCCCAAGATTTATTGGAGAAACATTGTTGGCTAGACGTGGAAAAACTGCCATATTAAAAGCTTCAAGCACGCACTCCCCCCCAACCCACCCCCTTGGAAGCTTGAATTTTTCCTGAAGGCAGACCTCTTTGTTTGGAGAAAACCACTTTATTGGATCTTTTGGTTATGCCAAGGTAAAGCCTCAGGAGTTAAAATTTGTGGCTTTGGAGCTAGAACTAATGATATGAGCCTTTAGTTAGATTAAGATGGATTCAGTAGCCTGCAGTGCGGCGAGGGAAGGAGTCTGAATATTATCGGTCTTAAAAAATTTTTTTCCGATCTAATGGGCCAAAAATGTTATGTCATTGTTTTCATTTGCATTTGCGTGCTTATTGTGAGATAGAACGTCTTTTATGTGTTAGTCCAAAATAATATGTGATTCCTGGAGTCAGGTAACAATGGGAGATCTATTGCTCCTCTTCCAGAATGGAGTTTGGTTAATTGGTACAGCTCTGCCCGGAAGCGTGAGAATAAACAGGTTGACTTTTTAAATTTTCCTCAAGCACTAGGCTCTAGACACCTTAGATCGGGGGCGGAGGCAGTTTTCAGGACATGGCCGAGATTTGGCGCTGAGCTGTGTCATCGCGAGGTTTGGCAGCCAGCTCCGCAGTGGGTCGGAAACCTCGTGGTAGGCGAGATCCCTGCAGGACGGGAGGTTCCTCCCTTCCCCTGAAAACTCCCAGTCATTTTCATGGAGCCCCGCCTCTCTCCTTTTTAGGAGCGTGCCCCAGGTCTCGCGAGATCTCGTATTTCCTAAAGACGAGGCGCGGGCGGCATCCTGCGGTGAATTCGAAGGTCTCGCGGAGACCACAACGTGTTATCGCGATAGTTCTGACCGCGCATGCGCGAGCCGGCGGCGGCAGAGTGGCTCCGCCCCTCGGCTCCGTGAGTTTGTGCGTCATTTGCTTTCTGCTTCGCGTAGGGTGAGAGCGGAGCCGTAGCGACTTCGGCTTTGGTGGGAGGAGGGGTCTGTGAAGGGCTGGGCTCAGGCTGTTCCCGTCGGGTAGAGGTTCTCGCGGGATCGCGCGGAGGCGGTTGCGGTTCGGCTACAGACTGCAGTAGCCGCGGAGGCGGCGGCAGCGTCTTCGGCTCGTGCTGTTCCTAGCCGGTGAGTTCTCGCGGGAGCGGGGTTACGTTCTCTTGGAATCCTTCGGCGGCGGCGGAGGTACCTCGGGTGGGGGGTGGCAGTGACTAGGGTCGGTTTGCCTGCTGTTAAGATGGCGGCGGAAGCTGATGTCTGTCCGGCCAGGACCCGGGACTGAGATGTTGGCTGTCCGCGTTTGTGACATCTCTCAGGTACCCGACGTTAAGAAGGTGACGATTGGCGAAAAGCCGAGGTGCCAATAAGCCGAACCTGAGGCGAAGACCACTCCGTCTGTGGTCGGTTGAGGCGACACCATTTCCCGGGCCTCAACCGCGTGTGGGCCCGCCTTTACCCCACCAATCGGTCAACGCCTCCGTTGTCGCCGCCGCAGTGGGCGGGTTGGGAAGGGTGGGGGACGGGAGTCCTGGAGTTCGTTGGGGAGTGGGGTTGGGGGTTAGATCGGGCAGCGGGGGAGATGGGACCAACCTACGATGACTGATTCCCTCCTCCTTTTTGTGGGCTCGCCTCGGTTTTCCGCTCCTTCGGGGCCCAAGTGAATCCTCTAGTTTTTCTTGAGTTGAGGTGGGCTGTACTTCCCCAACTCCCATGGTCTTTGAACTAAGATAGAGCGGGTCAAGCTTTGGTGCCTCTGACGTATTCCTTCCCCATTCTCCCCTAATTCCACCGTCCCTTTGAATCTTCCTCATCTACATGGATATTTGAGGCTCGTATTTAAGAGGGAGAGTCAAAGCTTTTCCCTGTCATCCCCTCCCCGGTCCTGTTAGGCAGAGCTTAGCCCAAGTCTCCTAATCCGTCCCGCCCCCGCCCCCCCCCCCAATTGATCCACTTGACACAGGCGTTGACTAGAGACCCTTTCCTGTTTCCTGCAGTTAGTCCGTCTTCGTGGATGGTCATAGTAGCCTTCAAGCCTGTATGACCCTGATCGGAGCACAGGGCACTGATTTCTCCAGCTCTGCTGCTCAACCATTTTTAAGTGGAACAATGAATGGATTGGTGGTTGGATGATTGCAGTCTTTGTGACCTCTTCGTTCTCGGGGCCGTTAGCCTTTCCTTCCTCATAAACACCCACTCCCCCCCAAAAAAAGGGGAAAAAAAACTTTTAAAAAGGCTGTAGAGAATAACCCTCCAGTGAACTAACTTTTTGCTCTTCTTCCCCCCCCCCCACCCCCCTCCCCGCCCATCTCCTTTGCAAGCTTGGGAACCGCCCCTTTTCCCTGCCTTGCTCTGAGTTCCTGTGGCCTCTTGGTCTGGACATCTTTTTTTGCTGCTAACCACCTCTTACATGTTTCTCATGTAATCGTTAAGGATTTATTACTTCTTCTATTCCCCGCCCCCACCATGCTGTTTTTCTGGGAGCTGAATCCCCTAGAGAGAAAGGTAGCCTCCTGTCAGTCTCCACTACATTTACCCCCCACCATGTGCTGGAAAATAAAATAGCTTTGATAGATTATGTCTTGCCCCTCAATCATTCCCCTGCTCTACTTTTTTTCTCCCCCCGCCATTCCACAATTACTATAGACAATTCCCTATCATTTGTTTCCTTTTTAGATTACATGTTCAGCATTGTTTTCTCTTAGCCCCGGAGTTGTGTATATTGAGGAGACACCAACATTTCCCACTCAAGGGAGGCAGCCTGGTATGGTAGAAATACTGTGTGCTTTGGGTTCACGTCAAACTTTGTGACCTTGGGGAAATTACTTTTCGTATTCTCAGTTTTTCATCTGTATAATGGGGACAGTAGCTCTTAATAGTTGTTAGAATTAAACAATTTATAAAGTGCCTGGCTTATGGTAGGCATACAGTAAATTGTGGTTACTTTTTCTTGGTGTAAAAATACGTTGGCAGATGCACCTGTGTCATATGGTAGTTTTATGACCTGGGAAAGAAGAGATTTTTGTTTAAAGAAACAGTTAAAGAACTGTAAATTTTTAGTATATTTCTAGGCCAGTCCTATCATTTTTGTATATTTCCCCCCCTCGTAAGCCAAACTTTTTATCTCCAATGGTTTATTATGTTTGAATGTGATTCCTACCTATGTTTCTGGTCTAGGAATTTTAATGCAAAATCACCTTCTGGAATGACCCCTGGCCATAATGTTCCTGTCAAGAACCACACCCAGGTGTTCTGCCTTTAGGAAGAGATGTTTCATCCCTTGCCTACTCCCTCCTTCCACTCCTTCAAAGTCAGTCTGTCCTGTCATTCACCCTATGAAAGTAATGAAATTTGGTGCTGTGCTTTTCACAGTAAGAAAGAGAACATCTGCTAGCTAGTTTTTAAGTGTTCATACTGCTTTTCCCCTACCTCCTTTCTTTGGTCCCTCAGATCAGTGTGGGGATCTGTCATTTGGGCTTACCTGAGCAGGATAATTCCTATCTGAGAGGATTTAGAAAGGTTGTTTGGGATACCAAGCTTCTTTTCCAAAGTGAATTACTGACAGTTCTTTAATACACTATCCCCTGTTGTGTTTTTGCCATTTGATATTTTCCAACACTCTTACTAAGTAGAAGTTACTGTATTCAATTGGATGTTAGTTTTCCTTACTGTTTATATTTTAATTAGACCAATATTAAAGTGAGTGCTTTTTTCTAATTACCTTGGATGGATGATGGGGTTTGAAATAGGAATATGATGGTGAAAAGTTTACATAGGATTAAAATTTTGCCATGGGTAACCATCTGTGAATTAACTATATGCAGACACTGGTTTTGCGCTTTAGGGTTTGCTTTATTTAGTTTGAAGTGCTTTGGAGGTAATGTAATTTTCCCCCTTTTTATTGGGAGGACAAGAGATCGCTTTCTGTTTTGAGATTTTGCCTTGGTGTTCTTCACAATGGGTCAAGTACTGATTAGAAATTAAACCTTAACTTGAGTTTTGTCATTCGGAACTAGAATAAATCTGGGAATGATAATCTAGGTGTGACCTCTAAAAGGTTTAATTTATTCTAGGTTGGTCTCTGAGAAGGGAGGAAGGAGTGGCAATACCAGTTAAAAACTGTCTAAGGTTCAGTGGCAGAGTTCAACCTGAGTTTCCAGGGTATTTATCATTTGTTTCCCAGTATGGCCAAAAAAGCATGTATGAAGGTGAAAAATAATTTATGTGTGCAGTTTTTTTCACAAAAAATTCAACGTTGTTTTACTGTCAATTCACAACAAGGATATAACTTTGTCTATAAAATAATCACTATTCCCTATAATTTCATTGGAATTGAGAGCTGAGTTTTCAGGGGTGTTGTCTAAATGTCAGAAGAATTGCTTTAGCTTTGGTGCTGAATTCTTGTTGCTGCTCAAAGCAGGTCCTAAAAAATGAAAATTGATATGTGAGGGTTATTGCTTAAGAAATAATAACTGTGATTATGTTTGGACGTTGATATAATCGTTAGCTCCCCCACACCCTAATAAATGTGTTGTGTATCTCTCCCCCTCCTTTTTTTTTTGTAGGTCCTCCAGTAGTCTGACCTGAGTGGGTTAGCACTCCAGAGGAACCAGCAGACCAACTTGGTCAGGAAGGTTCAGGAAGCTGTTGGAGCAGTGTTGGGATTTCCTACCAGGATGAGTATGATTGGCTGTGATTTTAGGTTAGTTTTTGTGGATCTTTGTGGGTAGTATTTATATTTTACTTCCTAGAATGGAGATGGTGGGGGTGTATGTGTTTCCATTCTGTAATTGAGCTACTTTGGTTTCTTCCATTGTCTGGATCTGATGTGGTACTGACTGTTTCTTGTGTTTAAGTGGAGCTCATTACTAAATTAAAATTTAAATGAATTCTGTCTGTACATGATTTTTTAAATCACTCTAAGCATCATTCAAAAAATAAAATTGCAATATATTATGTCTAACCAATTTTTTGGAATTTTTTGAACATATGAAAATTGGATAATATAATGATCCCCCTGTGTACCCATCACCGGCTTTAACAGTTGCCAACTTGCAGCCATTCTTTTTCATCTATACTTCTACCCACTGAGGTGAGGCCCCTTACTCCCTACCCCCTGGATTATTTTGAAATAAACCCCTGCTGTTCTCTTTTTATTTGCAAAATATTTGTATCTAAAAGATAAAGGGCTCTTTTAAACATCAAAACCATTACCACAACTCAAAAAATTAACTGATTTTTTTTCTTTTTCTCACCGTATTGCACTGGCTAAGACTTTCAGTATGATAAAAAAAATTAACTGATTTTTTAAAAATATCAAATATGAAGCTAGTGTTCAAATTTTAGTTTGAATCAGGATCCAAAGAAAGTCCATTTATCACAGAGGAAGATTGATATCTCTCTTAAATCTCTTTTAATCTGCAGGTTCCCTCCCTTTTCTTTTTCTTCCAATTTATTTGTTGAAGAACTTGTCCTGTAGAGTTTCCCCCACATTTGGTGATTACATTCTCAAAGTGGTATCTAACCCATTCTTACTAAGTTAAAGACCCTGGAGGACCCCATTATAATGGAACAATGGCAGTAATCTCCTGTATCCCAGTTGGAGTTGATACTGCTGGCCTAGGCACTATCCCAAAATAACTAGTCATGGGTTCCTTTTTCTGTGGCAGAGTCTGATTTAATTGATACCTGACTTCAGTTCCATGTCTTGGCCCTGCTTACTGCTCCACATGAAAAGTAGGCCTCCTTGTGGAAGAAGCTAATGTTTCCTAGATAATGACCTGATTGTGCCTTTGGGGTTTTTCATTATGGTTTCAATTTCCTTAGGTAGTTTAGTTATTTTTATACTATCTTATAATGTTGCTTTTTATTCTTTTGATGTTGGTATCTCAGCTGCTCTGACCCATAACTTCTAGGCTTTTAAGACTTAGTAATGAGTTCCTCTGGCTGTAATACAGTTTTTGAAATGGCAATACTAAACAGTTTTTGAGAGCTTCCACTTAGACATCCTGATTTTCAGCTATTATACACAACTGTAGTTTTCCTGTTGTTATTTATTGTTTCATTTTATTTCTTCTGGAAATGCTGTTCCCCCAGCATAGAGTCCTTTAAACTGTTCATTTATTTCCTTGTTCAGCATTGGCCATCGTAGGATCTACTGCATGTCCCTTCCATGGTCAAAACCTGAGAATGGAAGTTGGGCACATATGCTCCAGTCAGCCTTTGACTTAAGCACACGTTGGGGGCAGAACAAGGCCACTTGTGCCTACCTTTGAAATGAGAGTGATTACAAGTTGAAGGGGCAGAGAAGGTTAGAGGTCATGAATGAAAGTTTCTGAGGTGTTTAGATGAAATATGATTGTGAATCATCAGTGCTATGGATCATGAGTTCAGGCTTTTCAGTTCTTTGTTCATTAATGGAGAAATCAGACCCTTAGTTGTAAATTGACTAAGTATTAAAGAAGTGATTTCTTGGGAATTACAGTGAAATCCATTTGTCCAAGAAAATAATTTGAGCACATTATGTATAGTGATTAGACATTTACCCTTGTCATCCTGAGTTTTCTGTAGTTAGGAAGTTTGAACAATATCGCTTAAACCTTGTAATCCTGAGTTTCTGAAACTAGGATAACTAGAGTTTTGGGAGAGAGCTTTGCACACAGTAGACATTTCAATATTTCAATTGTTTCCAGAATTACAAGTTTACAGTGGAAATCTATTGCTTCTTTTCCCTTTTGTTGTGTTTTCAACCATGGATTCAAAGTATTACTGAAATGCCAAAAATGGTTGCTTTGAAAATATTTGCCTTTCACATTCTATGTTACCTCTCTTGCAGTTTGATTAAATTGTTAAAATCTGATGTGTAGCTGTAATCATATTTGGCTGCTTTACAGTGATCTCACTATCTGTAAAGTTGATAGTAACAAGCAATTGGGTGTTTTGCTATATTGTTCTCTGACTTGTTTCCTCAATGACCGGTTACCAGATGTTTATATGTTAATGTCAGGGATAATTCAGCTCAGATTCTTTGGAAGCCCTCTCATTTGATGTGTCATAAGGGTTGAGTTGCTAAAACTTGATGTACTTGTTGACCAGCTTGGTACAGAAACACTTTCAGATAGTGAAGGAGTGGTTCTCTCTGAGTAAAACAGCTGTAGGTTTTGTTTGGGCTGTTAACCTGAGCATTTTCAACTTCTGGTTAAAAGTTTTAGTCATTTGGCTTTAAAAATTACAGTGGTGACATGGATTAGTTCCAGAATGTGATTTTACAGAAAATTGGAATTTCTTTCAACTTCTTATTAATATATCTTTAAATGGAGATTGGTATTGTAGATTGATTCAGTTTGGATTGCTGACTGGACTAGGTGAATGTGAAAATTCTTTTTCAACTCTGAGATTCTGATTGTATAATCTTAGATATTGAAAGAAAGCAGTTTTTCCTTCTCAGTAATCTTTAAGTAGTGACTGAAAGGGACAAGGAGTAGGGAGATGCAAATTATTCTGGAATGACTTTTTAGTATAATCATTTAGATTTTAAAGATTGGTAAGTGTGAACATACTGCCATGAATTTATGTACCATCTTTAGCATAACACAAATTTTAAGTCCTTATAATTAGGTACCAAGATAATTGCTCTGGAAATACTTGGGTATATTGTATTTGGTGGCTGCTTATATTTTGGAACACATTTGGAAGATTGCTTTAATGATTACCTTATTTGCTACAGTTATTTTCTTATTTTCCTGTCTTTATAGTGAGGTGTATTTTTCCCGGTCTTTTTAATTTGTTTTTCTGGCCACACCACACAACCTGCAGGATCTTAGTTCCTTGACCAGGGATTGAACTTGGGCCCTTGGCAGTGAAAGCGTGGAGTCCTACCTAACCGCTGGACCACCAGGGAATTCCTGTCTTCTGGTCTTTGCTTTTTTTGTTTGTTTTTAAACTTTCCCTACTAATTTTCTATTACTGCATTCTGCTGATTGAATTCTTATAGGTGGAAAGAGCTTTCAGCATAGTGATTAATAACCAGACTCCCTGGGTTCAAGTTCCGACTCCATTGCTTATCAGCTGTGTCATCTTGTGAAAATTACTTAACCTATGTGCCACAGTTTTTAATCTGTAAAATGGTAATAATAGTGTTAACCTACCTCATAGGGTTTTTGAGAAGTTTAGCTGAGTTAATGCATATAAAGTTTGTAGAACTTTAGGGAACATCAGAATCACCTAGAGGGCTAGCTAAAACACTGAGTTTCTGATTCTGTAGGTTGGGGTGGGAGTGGGGGCTAGATTTTGCATTTCCAACAAGTTCCCAAGGAGATGCTGGTGTTAATGGTCAGGGAACCAGTAGAATAGAACAGTGCTTGGCACAAAGTGTTAACTTTTTATTCAGGACTACTTTCCCAGTCCCTGAGTAAAACACTTGACTCTTCAGTGCTGATTAGTACTGCCTTCAGCTAGAAGCAGTTTTGAAATCCTTCATTGCAGTGGTTCTCAAAATGTGGTCCCCAGATCAGCATCAGCACCATCACCTGGGAACTTGTCAGAAATGCAGATTCTCAGGCTCTACCCAGGTTTTATTTTAAAAGTGTGTCTTGACTTAATTGAGGTGTCTTAGACTTTTATTAACAGCTTTATTGAGGTATAGTTCACATACCATATAATTCATCCATTTAAAGTATACAGTCGTTTTTATTTAGTACGTTCATGGTTGTACAACCATTACTACACCAATTTAGAACATTTTCGTCATCTTTAAAGGAAACCCAGTGGCCATTAATCACTCCCCTTCTCCTTTCTCACAACCAACCACTAATCTATTTTATGTCTCTATAGATTTGCTTATTTGGGGCATTTCATACAAAATGGAATCTTACCATATGTGAGAAACTTTAATGTGATTAAAATGTTTTCCTTTTATTGTTTAAAAAAAATAGAAAACAAATAGGAAAACTACCCCCAAACAAATTTATGGTTTAATAAATTATCTTAAAGCACTTTTGTTACTACCACCCAAGTCAAGAAATAGAATTTTGCCTGTCACCCTAGGAGTCCCTCCATGTGCCCATCCCCATCACAGCATCCTCCCTCCCTCTGGAAAGTAACTACTGTTCTGACTTTATAGTAGTCACTTCTTTGCATTCTTTTATGGTTTTAATCATACAAGTGTGCATCCCTGGACAGTGTGATTTACTTTGTCCATTTTAAAAAACTCAATTTGTCTTTTAAGTATCTGTAGCTTCCCTTTCTTCCTTTTCTTTATACTTTGTCTATTGACGAACTCAGGCCATTTGACCTGTAGAATTTCCCAGACTAAATTTTGCTGATTGCATACTCAGTATAGTTCAATATGTTCTTCTGTCCTCTGTATTTCCTAAAAATCGATAGCTACATCCAGAGGCTTTATAAATTCAGATTCATTCCCTTTGGCGGTGGTGTGTTCATTTACATTTGTTAGGTTGTAGTGGTCTCTTGGATTTTTTTTTTTTTTTGATGTTAACAGCTACTGCTGCCCAAAGCTTAGATCCATTATTAATTCATTGGGAGTTGCAAAATGGTGTTTTAACTCTCATTTTCTTTTCATGTATTGGCTGGAATAATTTATAGTTTATATAAGAAAGGCAGAATAAATGCTCAGGTTTTAAATTTTTTTCTGGCAACTTAACTAGTTCTGTCCCTTTGGACAAGTTAACCTATCAGTTGCTTCATCTGGGAAAAATACCTTATTTATGGGTTTATTGGGGTTAAATGTGAAAATATAAGGTGTTAGTATACTGTAGGTGGTTAAGTATATGGTAATTTCTTTAACATACTATTTCACTTAACCCTTCTGACAGCTCAAAGATGGGCAGTCACGGTGGTGAACTGATGGCCAGTTAGCAAAGCCTGTCTGGATCCTTCAAGGCTGTGCTTAAGGAGGAATGGTATTTGTTCTTTGATCATTTGGGGGCTAAGTCTCTGGCCAGTGATAACTGAACGCTCCACCAGAGTAGTTTTTCGCTTTGCCAAGCCTTTGGAGTCACATTCATACCCCCTGAAGGGTCTTACCCAGTTCTATGGTGGTGTGCAGTACATTGATTGCCTTGATCTCCCACCCTCCAGCTACACAGCCCCCTAGTGTTTTAGTTTGTTCAAGGTTCTCCTGTAACCTTAGTAACCCATGATGAGTCTTCCTAATGGTTATCAGTATCACCACTATTAACATACTGGAGTAGCACTTTTTAAAAATAAATTTTATTTGTTTTGGGTTTTGGCTGTGTTGGGTCTTCGTTGCTGCATGCGGGCTTTTCTCTGGTTGTGGCGAGCGGGGGCTACTCTTCGTTGCGGTTCGTGGGCTTCTCATTGCGGTGACTTCTCTTGTTGTGGAGCACGGGCTCTAGGTGCGTGGGCTCAGTAGTTGTGATTCGTAGGCTCTAGAGTGCAGGCTCAGTAGTTGTGGCACATGGGCTTAGTTGCATTGTGGCATGTGCGATCCTCCCAGACCCAAGGCTCGAACCCATGTCCCCTGCATTGGCAGGCACATTCTTAACCACTGTGCCACCAGGGAAGCCCTTGAGTAGCACTTTTAACATTTCATCTATTGTATAAAATATAGCATATGGCACATAGTAAGTCCTCAATAAACTGGAAACCACTGTTGGTTTTGTTGTTGTTATTGTTGTTAATATTATATCTTCTTTTTCCCTCTCACATCTTACTTCTCTTCAGTTCAACAAGCATTCTCTGAGTGTTTCTAAGTACAAGGAGCTAGGGACATACATTAGTATATGAGAAGAATATAAACGTGGATATATCCAGTATCATTGTTATAGATGCCTCTCTCTTTGTATCTATATCTGCTGCCATGTTTTACAGGGACTAGCTTGACTACTCCAGCTTAGAGTGCCTTGCAGTCTGTTGACCTAATCTGGAGTTCCAGTTCCCTGCTTCTCAAATTTCCTTAACTGTCTTGGTGAGGCCAGCCTTAAAAGGAAGTATAGTCTGGAGAAGTATAGATGTCACTTGAATACAACCTCTTACATAGAGCATTTTAGATTTTTGCTTTTCAAAAGTAAAGGCAGACTGCCTGCATGGGTGAATTCACATATCTACCTCTCGCAAAACAAATTACCAGTGGCATAAAAATGGTAGTCTTCTCCATGTCCAACAGAAGAGCTGGATAAGACGCTTATATTTGGTATTGTCTACATCAAACTCCTTATTTTATAGGCACAGGTTTTGGGGAAATGACTTGCCCAAGGTAACATGGCTGCTTAGGGGTGGAGTTGGCCATTGAACCCAGGTTATCTAGTTTGGTATGTTTCCACTTTGCTGTATCTTTCCTTAAAACTGAATTTATTATCTGTATTTCTAAATATGCCAGCAGGTGTCATCCATGGAAGTGCAAAATAAGTGGCCCCCTTCCTATAAGAAAGTTAACCAAAAAAATGGGGGAAATTTAAGGGAGTAGAAAGGTAAATGAGAAAGTCAGAAGTTCAAAGAAAGCTCAGTTTCTTTTGCCCTTTTGACTATGGTTATTACTTTTCAACATAAGGTCAATTTGGAGCTCTTTCATGGGACAATTCGATTTGGTTGCATGTTTTCATGCATATTTATGGATGCTATAAATCTATAGATGTGACTAAATTTCCTGCTTGTAAAACTTTCAAATTAAAGTGATGTTTTCTAAGCTCATCTTTTTTTCCCTTCCTTTTCAACTGTTTTAAATTATAAAAGTAACGTTTGCTATTTTAAAAAAAGATACAAACAAAATAAACATTTCAGTTAAAAATTAGTACTCCCCCCACAAATGATGATCTCCTTTTATATCTGTTAACAGTGTGTACATATTCTTTTATAGCTTTTAACGTTTACATACTATACTTATCCATTTACGTACTATACGTATTTTTATACGTTAGAATATATGGCTGGACTCTATTCTTTTTAATGGTTGCGTTGCATCCCAAAAGCATGAATCTGCTATAATTTCATCATTCCCTGTTGTTGAGCCTTGGAAATAGAATTCATCCTGGGTCAAAGGGTGGTACCCATTTAATTTTTTGATAGGTACTGCCAAAATGACCTCCAGAAAGGCTATATAGAATTGCCATTTCCACCGAAGTGTTTGTGAGTGTCCTTTTCTCCACCTACATTTGCCAAAACGAGATACAGTTGGGCCTTTTAGTTTTAACCAGTCTGTTGAGCGAGAAATCACATCTCCTCGTTTTGATTAGCATTTTTGTAGTTACTAGTAAGGATAAGCAAATGTTTATATCCTCTGCAAATTACAAGTTCCCTTTTACTTGGTTTTCAATAAGATTGTCTTAGTGAGTTTTGGATGTTCTTTGTATATTAGAAATATTAACCCTTTATTTTTCCTGTTGCAGATATTTTCTTTGTTTATGGTTTGGAATTTTTATGTAGTCAAACTCTTTCGTTTATGGTTACTAGGTTGCACATCTTTCTTGGGAGATCTTTTTTGGGGGTGGGGTGGGGGAGATCTTTTATTTGCCAAGATTACAAGAATATTTCCCTGCGTTTTATCTTCTAATATTTTTTAATAGTTTTTTTTTTAAGTTGGAATTTGGCCAAGTAGCAAACTGGGTTGGTTACTTTTTGCTCTATAGGTTTTGAGAATAATTCAGGTTGTTCATGTTTAATACTTTTAACATTTGTCTTGAACTGAAGGCATAGTATTATAGACAGTGTTTTAAGGGATCTTATTTATTATATTTCCATTTTACGTTTGTTTGAGGCCCAGATTGTCCTAAAGTCACAAAGTCAGTTTGTGTCAGGGAACTAAGAGTGCCTTTGCATACTATTCTTACATTTTTAGCAAACACCTTTCAGTTATAAATGTTTTAAAGCAGCAGATTGTTCACATTGTCTGGTTTATTTAAAGAACATTGGAAATGACTATGTGCCGGGCTGTATGTAGTGGTGTTAAATTTACTCAAACAGAGCCAGTTTAGTCTATATGTTGGGACATAATCTTTTTTTCTAAAGGCTTTGTTTTAAAGCTTTCTTATCAGTGAACTAATTTGATCCTTGTAACAAACCTGTGAAGCTGGAATTGTTTTCATCATTCTGAAAGGAGTTTGCTGCTATGTTGATAATTGCTATAAATAACTTATTCTTTTAACCATGTAAAAGAATCTTTGTTCCTTCCAAATTCATTAAAAGTAGCTCAGAATAGTTGAGGTACACTTAAAATTTTTGATTCTTAAGTGGCATGGCCCGAACATTATTTAGTAGACTAACCTTTGGAGAGCTATAACTAACTTGAGAGTGAGACCTGGAGCTTCCTAATCTTGTTATCAAAGTTAAGTTTATGTCCGTAATTAGGGCAAACAGTTTGGAGATTAATAAATACTTTATGTTCTTCATATGCGGATAACATGTAGAAAGGCTGGGGAAGAAAACAGCTTTTTTTGGCTCTTGATCCTGTGTGTGTGTGTGTGTGTGTGTGATACCCAGCATAAGATTGCTGCCCTTAGATTAATCTGGAGCTAAAAGAAATAAGATATAATAATGTGGCTTACTCTTTGCCAGGCACAATCCTATGAGATAGACTGTGTTGTTTATTTTACAGAGGTTACTGACTTGGAGTAACTTGTCTGAGATTATACACCTAGTAAGTGGAATTTAAGCTCAGCTTGACTCCCAGGCTTTTCCATTCTGTTGTTGTCCTCTATTTCACTTTTACTTTCTTCCAGTAGTATTCCTCAGTTTCTACTTTTAAATTAAAAAAAATAATAATCCTTATGTATGGTAGCAGATAAATACTAAGTTCTCTCTTCCCGTCATACAGATATATCTTTTGTCAGAATATTTTTGTTTGTTTGTTTGTTTGCGGTACGCGGGCCTCTCACTGTTGTAGCCTCTCCTGTTGCGGAGCACAGGCTCCGGACACGCAGGCTCAGCAGCCATGGCTCACGGGCCCAGCCGATCCGTGGCATGTGGGATCCTCCCGGACCGGGGCACGAACCCGTGTCCCCTGCATCGGCAGGCAGACTCTCAACCACTGCGCCACCAGGGAAGCCCCTGTCAGAATATTTTAAGGCATTAAAACCTAGCCTTTATTTAGAAATATACTTAATCTAACCTTTTTATAAAAGGATTGTGCCTTTTCTACCTGTCTTCAGGATACAGAGCTAGAGTATTTTATCCAGGAATACAGAACTCCCCCTTACATAGAGGAGGTTTAATTTTAGAGATGCTGCATATTTCTTTATAAACCTAGGGACATGAGAGAATTGGAGCTGAATAATGCACAAGGGTTGGAATTCTGTTTCTTTGGTTTCCTGTACTGTCTTTATTGTATTTGACAGTGGCCTGTCATGTGGCTTTAAGGGAAATACCATACGCCTGTGTTTCATAAATGAAAGTGAAAACACTGTAGTGGCTAAGCACACGGTGTCTTGGAGATATTTCTGGGGGGTGATAGTTGCTAATGTTTTTCAGGTCACAGATCTCTTTAAGAAGCCAATGAAAGAAAGCTATCAACTATCTTCTCAGAAAAATACCCACATAGGTGAAAATTTTCCATAGAATTTTAGGATTTTTGTGGTGCTCCCTCAATATAGGACACAAAGAAATCTAAAGATTTCTCCATGTGTCATTAAGAGGATGTCCAAATTGCTGTTGTTTGTGCTTATATTTCCTAGTGTGTGTGTGTGTGTATTTTTTTTTCCCTAGACCAAAGCATTATGCCCAAAGGTGAAAGCTGGGCTAAAATTGTTTCACTTTCGCTAAAAGTGTACTCTGCTTTATGCAACTTTAATCTCTAAAAATCCAAATTTTTTTAAAAAGCAAGAAGATTATGGTTGGTGTTACATAAGGATTTATCCTATGTAGTGTGTTGATCTTGTAATTGATTGTGTTTCCAGCTTTGCTTTGACCACTAGGAAGCTGTAATTTGTGTGTTTTGTATACTGGCTTTTTGTTGCTTTTATATTACCATTGCTTCTAGTCTTCCCTTTTCTTTGATTTACACCTGACCATCTCATAGCACCTATCACAGTGCCCTGCATATAGCATATTCATAACTATTTGTTGAATGAAAGATGCAGATTGAATGAGTTGTATAAATTGGTTTTCTCAGTTGAAAATGTCACTTTAAAAAAGCGTTGAAAGTGATTTGGAATTTTTAGCTTTGTTAAACATTTACTGGGTAGTCATTCATTCATTTATTAATCTACTAAGTGACAGTTCCTATGCTGGCAACAGGAATGCAAAGATAAAGAGAATCCCACTCATGCAGAACTCACTCTAGTGGGGAGACTGACATGTAAATAAAGAGAGGTGTGTTGATTGAGGGTATGTGCAGGACACAGTGGGGACACAAAGGAGAGAGTGATCAGTGTTACTCTGGGGGAGGGGATATCTGAAAAGGCTTGACAGAGGAAGTGACATGTAAGTTGAGCTCTAGGGAATATATGCAGGGAGCAGCCATTTTAGCAGAGAGAACAATCTGAGTCAAGGTATCAAAGGTCTTGAATGGTAGGGAAACTGTAAAAACTTGACATGGTTAAAGCATGTGGGGAGCCAAGAGGAATATTATGTAATGTCATGGCCCTGGTAAGAGAGGTAAGCAGGCATTAGGTCCTAGAGGTCTTGGATGCTGGTTAGGTAAGGAGTTTACACTTGATGTTGTAGGTAGATTTTGAGTTTGAGGGAGATTGCTCTGGTAGCAATGTGGAGGATGGAGTAGGGGGATCTTGCAAGGTAAAGTCTTAATTTAAAATATTTCTAATTTGTGAGATTTTCAAACATACACAAAAGTTTGAAAACAGTATAATGAACCCCCATGTACCTGTTACCCAGCTTCAACAGTTGTCAACACATGGCTATACTTATTTATATCCCATTCCCTCCCCCATTATTTTTAAGCATATTCCTAAATGAATCACAGATTGGCAAAGCATAATTAACAATATATAACAAAGTGGCTCTCAAGTCTGGCTGTGCAGCCAAATCACCTACACAGCTTGAAAAAAAAAAAGTTCCCACCTCTTATCTATTGAGTCAGATATTTATATGGCCAGACATTTTTCGTTTTCAAAATAAGTGTCAGTTGATTTTACAAAGCTAGGGTTGAGAACTCCAGATTTAATTTTTAAGTAAATTATTTTAAAGATATTTTTAAATTAGCTTTGACTTCTGACAGATGTGTTTTCCTGAACTCACTGAATGCTGTCTGTGACTCTTCTGAGTGAAGATCATCTATTAGATAGTGGCAGGCTTTTGTGTGGTTAAGTTGTTGACAATTCAATAGAGCATATTAGTTTAAAGGCTGATGTCTTAATTTTCTGTTAGAGGTGGGCAAGACTGAGAAGTACTTGCATCTTTGAAATTGGATGTGATGAGATAGGGAATAATCCATCATTGTTACCATTGATCTTTTGCACCAAATCCAGCCACAAGTAAAGATGGGGATGGGAGACAGAGCATTCTTAAAGCGTAGACTAAGATTATTCCAGAGCACCAATTTAAAATGTGTAGACAAGGAGTCTCTTCCTCTTCTCCTTAATAAGCATAACTTTCACACAGGCATTGCTGTTTTTATTTTTTTTTTCTAAGGAATGCTAGGAAGGGAGGTCTCCTTGGCATGCTGCCATTTCGTCTCTGCTGGCAAAACTGATTTACAACTTTGGTGAGCCCTATTTGTTGCCTAAATTCTTTTGATGCCAGTTTCTCTCTCTAAGTAATTGGGAGTAATGACCAGAAGGATAACTCCTGGATCTGCAGCTTCCCAGGACTGTAGGGTAGAGGACGTGTAGGGGATGACTTCTCAGACGCCATTCTCACCTCCAAAGTCAGTGTTGGAGTTTTCAGATTCTTCCTCCTCGGTATCCCTGCCCTTATTTTGAGTATACTGCAGTGCAGAAAAGCACCAAGAGCAAGCATGAAAACTTATCTGAGGTATAGTGTTTTCAGGTTTTGAGGGAGAGAGAGACCCTGTCGACGTATTTCTGCAGATAATTTCCAGATTTGTCTTGGGTGAGTAAAGGCTATACCTCATTTGCTTTATTACTACATCTTACTATCAAATGTCCAATAAAATCTAGGTCAGCAGTTCTCAGGGTCATATTTTATGTGGCCAAGGACAGGGATATCGGTGTCTATAGGAGGGGTGTAGCAGGGTGGACTGTGCATAGACATTTTGTGTACTGTACAGTTGTGGAGCAAATTTGGTTTGAATCTGGGTTGTACCACTTACTGGGTATGTGGCTACTCTTGGCCTCAGTAAACCAGGAATGATCTTCATTGCCAAGGTGTTATAAGGATTAGAGATAATACATAATAGGTGGTCAGTAAATGTTATCTGTTGTTACTATGGTGATAAATGGGTTCTCAGAATATTTGGTGGGTATTAATGTAAATAATCAGAAACTAGACTGGATGGAAAGGCCTGATAATCAGGTGGTGTCCCCTTGTCCCCTTTTACAAATCAGTCAGTGTGATGTCTCTGCCTCTAATCAATTTCAATAGCAGGCTGGGTTTCAAGTTTCAGCTTGCTGTTTCCTGACATGATGGACGGTCTGGGCATTTCTCACCCGAATTTACTTTCAAGAGACTGCAGAGAGGCAAAAGGCAAATATAATTAAGTATTTTGCTTTGTAGGACGTTGGAGTTCAGTATTCTCTAAAGCATTACTTTAAAACCACCATAATGCTTTTCCATGATTTCGGTGGGAATCTTAGGCTGACTTTTTTGTTTTGTTCTTTTTGTTTTTCATTTAATTAGCCAATATTTATTGTTTCCTATAGGAGCTTAGTGTACAGCTAAGCTGTGAACAAAACAATCAAATAGGGAAAATGCCTTCACGGAGCAGCCGTTCCCATGGGTAGGCTGACTCTGATTCATCCACACTCCCGTACATGTGTGCAGCATTTCTTAACCTACCAATAATAAACCAAATCAATAAATACTGAATGCTTGCTGTGTGCCATACTTCAGGATTAACCAGCAAGAGGTATAGGAAAGAGGCTCCAAGAGCCAACAGCAGCCAATCCAAGGCATTTGTTTAGAGGATATTTTTCTTAATTTGATACATGCCCTTTGGTTCAGGGGCCACTGTTTTCTACCTTAAGAAAAATTGTACAAAAGAAAAATTCTCATTATAAATGGATGCATGATTATAGAAAATTTGGAAGGCTCTGAAGAGCATGAAGCATAAATAAAACTGTGTTATCCTGCCACCTAGAGGCAACCACTGATAATGTTGTATATTTCTTCCCTTCCCAAGGTTGGTTGGTTGGTTGGTTGGTTGGTTTTCTTCCTCACCCTGTGGCATACATTTTCTCATTAATGTCAGGAAGTGATAGGTACAGGGTACAGTGTGAGCATGTAGGAGGGACACTCAGTCAAGTTTTAAGAGATTAAGAAGAGGATTGTCCTAATTCTGGTTAGTACTATTTCTGCTGTTGAAAACCCACGTAAGTGTTCACTATGTTAAGGTGAAATAGTGAGATTCTAAATAGTCCCCTACCCTCAACTTTCTTAGGGATTTTCTTTCCATTATCTCCTTTTCCTCTCCCTTACCCTCTGCCTTTCAGTGAGACCCCATAATTTTCTGCTTGTATTTACAATCAGCCTTTTCAGGAGTATTCTACACATGCCATCTATATTGCCTCACTTCCTATTGATTCCTTGACTCATTCCAGTCTGACTTCCTTTCCAACCATGCCACTGGAACTAATGCTTGTCAAGTTATCTCTAGTCCCAATTTCAATGGACATTTTTCTGGACATACCTCATTTTGACATTTGACCCAGTTGATTAGCCTTGCCATCTTGTGTCTTTCATGATGCCGTGATGAACTAGTTTTGCTTCTACCTCACCAGCCTCTCCTTTGCTGGATTCTCCTCCCATGGCTTCAAGTACTGTCTATATGCTTACAATCACAGATTTTTTTTCTCAGTGCATACTTCTTTCCTGAACTCAATTCTATAAATATTTGCATATCTATCACATGGAAGATGCTGTGCTAGATGCTGAGAGCTTAACACTGTAGGAAATCAAACCAGTTATACTAATTGATATTTGCGATGAGAGAAATAAGCAGGGTTACTATCATTAAAAAGAAAAATAACAGACAGCTTTAGGCAGGTTGCCTTGGGAAGCCGCCTTGGGTCTTAGTTTGAAGTCAATTTCTCAAATAGAACTAGCTCTGGGAAGAATGAGAGTGTGGAGCAGAAGCATTCCAGTAGGAATAGCACCTGTAACGGTCTAGAGGCTGGAAACAATTTAGAGTGTTCCAGAAACTAAACGGAAGGACTAATGTGGTTGTGCAGAGAGGAGATTGGAGAGAGTTCCAGGAGCCAAATCATGCCAGGGCCCTCTGGCTCATGGTTAGAATTTGGAAATAATTGTAGGGAAACTGTTGAAAGGTTTTAAGCAAGGAAGTAACGTGAGCTGATTTATGTTTTAAGAAGATTACTTTTGCTGCTCTCTGGAGAATGGATTGGATGAAAGTGAGTATGGAAGTGGGAGATCGGTTATCCATATTTCACAGTTGAGAAAACAGAAGTGCACATACGCTGATTTGTCCATGCTCATACAGTGAGTAAGTGATATAGCAGGGATTCTAACCTGGGTTTCCTGGTTTGGAGCCTGTGTTATAATCTGGTGCTTCTCAAACTTTAATATATGATCTTATTAAAATACAGATTGATTCTTCATGTCTGGGTGGGGCCTGAGATTTTGCGTTTTTAGTAACTCCCAGGTGATATCAGTGCTGCTGATCCTTCAACCATACTTTGAATAGTAAGGCTAGTCCACCACTGTACTCAACTGCTGTTGACCCAGATTTGGAACTATAGGTGTCCTCTGCCCTTAAGCTGATTTCAATATTGAAAGTCATTATAAATTTGATCAACCGGAGGTGGTTACTACAGAGTGAGTTACCCTTTAAAGAGTGACTTCCCTCACTGTATTTTAATTGTACCCCCTTGTCTTGATGTAAACCCTATAAAACCAAGATTCAAACTTCAAAGATAAGTGAAGTTGGGGGGAATGAAGGAGTGAAAAAAGAAATGGTTAATTAAATGGAGGTATTTAAGTGTAATGGTAATCGCTATAGATGGTGATTCATAATAATTCATTAGTTTTCTGAAAGTTGATCTTTCTAACCTGAGTTTAGGAAGAAATATTTATTATGTGTAGAGATTGCTTGGTGCACAGAGTGTTCTGGTCTGACCCAACAAAGGCAGTAGGCTATTTCCAGGGATTTGTTTAGAATTCACTTCTTTTTGTTAGAGACTTTTTTATGTAATGGGATTTTCATCTGTTTAACTTCTAAGCATTAGGTAGAACTCATTCTCTAGTTACTGTTCCATCATTAGTGAGATTGATAATATCTCAGCTTTTCACCTTGTGCCCCAGCTTCCTCTCTTACAATATTTTTTGTGAACAATAGGATCCAACAGTGTAGAGGAATTTGTCACAAATTTGTATTTTCATCTGTAAGCATTTACTGTTGTAAAACTAGTAAATAAAGTGAACAGCATGTTATTGAAGCATGGACTTGGGAGTCAGAAGGGCCTGGATTTAGATCTTGGAGCCAACATTCACTAACCAGGCAAGGTTCTGAATTTCTCTGAGCCTCTGTTTTCTATCTGTAAATGGGGAAAGAACTTGGCTTGAATGGTGAGGATTGTAGGAAAGACAAATATGAGGCCCCTGAGCAGCATGTCTCAAAGTGTATTCTTTGGGATTCTTAAATTGGACTTTCAATAGATGCCACCTGCAGGAAAAATGTTTCTATGTCCTAATAAGTTTCCTTTACCCGGGATTTCTTGGAGCTGTTAGTAATGTCAGTCAGCCATGTGACTGTCCTAAAGGAAGAGAAATTTGTAACATTTCCTAAATTACTGGAACCTAGTCTTCATGGAGCAAGATGCTCTAGAATGCTTTGAGAAACACCAGCCTAAGTATTATCTGGTTTGTAGTGGGCACTCAAAAAGTATTCTCCCTTCCTACTGTGAAACCAGCTTAGAAATAGAACAGGAACAAAAAAGACTTGAATTTTCTTAATTGATGTCTTACAGGCAGTGATATCTTTTTTAAACTATAGGTATTTCTTGCAACAAAATTATAGAGGCCAGGTTAACATTGTACTTGTTACGGGAACGTGTGCTTGATCATTCATTTGTTTGGGCTTGTTTTTTTTATTTGGGTGCCTATCATCTGAATCTGTTTATGAAAAGTTTGGAACCTGAACAGTGTGGAAACTGAAAAAGCCAAATGCACTTGCTCTCCCAGAACCTTGACAGCTAGAGCATAGGCATGGGACCTCAGCTTGACCAATCAGATGCTCACACTTGGGACAGTGCATCTAGAGCCACTGATGTAAATACCTGAGACCATTTAGAAATCATACTGCCACCAGCAGTAGCTTCTAGGCATCCAGAGTCCGGTGTTGGCAGCGTAGGCACCCCCAACTAAGCTGTGTCTATGGGAGGTCTTTGGCTGTAGTTCCAGGATGCCTAGCTTCCTTGGTTCTGTCTGTTTTCTGAATGTGGATCTCTAAGCTTTCCTGTTGATTGCGTGAGCTATCAGTTACCCTTCCAGTAAATCACATTTTTGCTTTAGTTAGCCAGAGTCTATTGTTTTCAATCCAGACCCTTGAATGGTACAGAATAAGTCAAAATAGCTTTAGTTAAAGTGAGATACATATTTGTGTGAAGATTTGCCAGTGACTTCATCTACATTTTTTTAAACCAGTAAAATCGTTGTGAGTTGGTTATTTGCACAAGTTTTAGTCTGTGCTCTTGTTCTGGAGGATTTTTTTTTATTGTTGGGTTTCAAGAGTTCTTTATATATTCTAGATAGTATGTATGGTTTGCAAATATTTTCTCCCAGTAGATTTTTTCTTTTGTGGTGTTTTTTTTTTTTTTTTTTTTTTTTTTTGCGGTACGCGGGCCTCTCACTGTTGTGGCCTCTCCCGTTGGTGGAGCACAGGCTCCAGACGCGCAGGCTCAGCGGCCATGGCTCACGGGCCTAGCCGCTCTGCGGCATGTGGGATCTTCCCGGACCGGGGCACGAACCTGTGTCCCCTGCATCGGCAGGTGGACTCTCAACCACTGTGCCACCAGGGAAGCCCCTCCCAGTAGATTTTATAGTTTTACAATTAAGTCCATCATCCTTTTTTTTTTCTTTTTTGAGATGTAATTGGCGTTTAACATTATATTAGTTTCAGGTATACAACATAATGATTCCATATTTGTATATATTGTGAAATGATCACAATAAGTCTAGTTAACACCCATCACCATAGTTACAATTTTTTTTCTTGTGATAAGAACTCTTAAGATCTGCTCTTAGCAACTTTCAAACATATAATACAGTATTAACTACAGTCATCACGCTGCACGTTATATCCGCATGACTTCTTTGTTTTATAACTGGAAGTTTGTGCCTTTTGACTACCTTCATCTGTTTCACCGACCCCACCCCCCAGCCCCTGCCTCTGGCAAACACCAATCTGTTTCCTGTATCTATAAGTTTTGTATTTTTGTTTTTTGGGGGTTTTGTTTGTTCGAGATTCCACATATAAGTGGAATCATATACAGAATTTGTCTTTTCTCTGTTTGGCTTATTTCGCTTAGCATAATGCCCTTAAGGTCCATTCATGTTATCGCAGATGACAAGATTTCCTTCTTTTTTGTAAGACTGAATAATACTACATTTTATATATCTTTAATATATATAAAAACATAAAATGTGGTGTACATTTTATCTGTCTACAGCCACATTTTCTCTATTCATCCATCAGTGGACACTTAGGTTACTTCCATGTCTTAGCTATTGTAAATAATGCTGCAGTAAACATGGGAGTGCATATCTTTTCAAGTTAGTTTTTTTCGTTACCTTTGGATAAATATCCAGAAGTGGAATTGATGGATCATATATTTAATCTTTTGAGGAACCTCCTTACTGTTTTCCATAGTGGCTGCACCAATTTACATTCCCACCAGCAGTCCACAAGAGTTCCCTTTTCTGCACATCCTTGCCACATGATCCATTTTGAGTTAATTTTTATATAAAATATGAGACTGAGGTCAGAGTTCATCTTTTTGCATATAGATGTCTACTTGGTCTGGCACCATTTGTTGATTAAAATATCCTTTGATTGTCTTGCTTTTTCACCTTTGTCAAAAATCAGTTGGGCATATTTGTGTGGGTCTATTTCTTGGTTCTCTATTCTGGTCCATTGGCATATGTGTCTATCCCTCCTCTATTACTGTGTATACAATCTTGACTACTGTAGCTCTGTGTGTGTGTGTGTGTGTGTGTGTGTGTGTGTGTGTGTGAGAGAGAGAGAGAGAGAGAGAGAGAGAGAGAGAGAGTCTTAAAATTGGATAGAGTGATTCCCTCTGTCTCCTTTTTCAAAATTGTTTGAGCTATTGTAGTTCCATCGTCTTTAATATGAGTCTTCTTAGTCCATGAACATAGTATATCACTTCATATTTTTAGGTCTTGATTTTCTAAATCAACATATTGTGGTTTTTAGCATACAAGGCCTGTACATGCTTTGTTATATTTACGCCTAAGTATTTCCATTTTTTTTGAGCAATTATGAGCGGTGTTGTAAAGTTTTGAGTCCACATGTCCATTGCCAGTATACAGAAATATGATTGGTCTGTGTATGTTTATTTTGTAGCCTATAACTTTGCTGAGATCACTTGTTAGTTCTGGGGAGTTTTTTGTAGACTCCTTGGGATTTTATACTTAGATAATCCTTTGTTACCTGCAAATAAGGACAGTTTTATTTCTTCCTTTCTGATCTGTATACCTGTTACTTCCTTTTTTTACCTTATTTCAGTGGCTAGAACTTCCAACACTGTGTTGAATGAAACTGGAGAGAGCAGACCTTCTTACTTTGCTCCTAATTTTGTAGGGAGAGTATTCAGTGATTCGGGTTGTATGGTGTTGGGGCTAACTGCTACTTCCTGTAGCTGAGGCAGTGTAATAGCCTCCCACAAATGACTACAGCCACAGTGATGTGACAGCCACTTGCTCTAAGTAATGGGTGTGAGGTTTTGTGAGACAAAGCAAACCTGAGAGTAAGTGTACAAGTAGCTCACTTATAGTTTCCACTACATGTATCAGATTGTTGCCAGAATCCTGTTGGCCTCATTTTAGATATTTGGAAGTTGTTGGCAGAAGGCATCTTGCTTATTTTCTCTTAGATGTTGAGGTAATTTTTTTAAAAAGTAATCTGGAATCACATACCCTAAATGTGAACTTTAGAGGGGAAGCATCTTTTTTTCTTCAGGAATGATCCCTACAGCAACATTTTAGAACATATTCTGGATTTTGTACCAACTCTTTCTGAATGCCCATTGGTTGAATGGATGCCAGCCATACAGACAAATACATGTTATTTCCAAAATACCGAGCATGTTGGACTAACTCTAGACCAAAAGCTGCCTAAAATTTATACTTGTGCTTAGTCAGCTTTATATTATGCCAGCCTTCTTGGAGGAGGGACATTGACCCCCAGTGACTGCTGTATAGCAAATACATTATTAGAGGTAAAGAGCCCTGCAGTTCACCTCTTCCTCTGCATATGTGCTAGTTGCTAATGGGGGGAAACCTTTGTTTCTTCCTGTGCCTTGGCCGGAGCACCATAATGGACCTTAGTAAAGTGATTGTGTTCTGTGCTCAGGATATTTCTAGTGGGAGTTTTATATACCTCATTTTCTAATGAAAAAAAAATAAAAGTATTTTGTTTCCTTTGTTCTTATGACATAATATATTTTTATGGGTTAAAACAGTACAGATAAAGATATAGAAAAGCACAGGTAAAACAATCATACATAATCCTTTTGGTTAGATTGAATTAACATTTTGATGCATACCCCTTCTAAGCTGTTTTCTTTAAACATGGGTTTATACTATTTATTCTGTTTTGTAACCTTTTTATTTCACCATGAACAGCTTTGCTGTTATGTAATTGTGTGCAGTGTTTTTAACAGCTGTGTAATAGTCTGTTTTAAACCAATCCTATTTTGGATATTTGATCCTTTTCACTCCTTCACTGTTAAACATGGTCATGCAGTATGGATTCTTGTGATTAAATATTTATATACATTCTTATGATTTTCTTTGGGTAAATTCCGAGAAGTGGAATTGCTGAGTTTTCCAAAAAACTGCAGGATATGGTGAATTTTTCCATCCTGAGGTGTGTTAAAACATTTTACTCTTACTTTCAAGTATGAGTTTGAGAGGTCGGGGTGGGGTCATTTTAATTTAGGCTTAAATTGGTTACAAGCTTGTGTAACTTGAATGTGGGCCAGTTTTATTCGGAGAGATTGTTTACCACTCTTTACCTCGTATCTGTGCCTCTGAGTTGGCCTGCATCATAACTCCAATTTTACTTTAAACATTTTGCATGCTCTTTGTTCTATATTGTCTATGTCCAAGCATGTAGAGCTCAAGCTTGCAGCTTTAAGTCTCACATTTTGGGGAATTTCTTTTCAGATCATAAAACAGAAAATCGAAAACATGAAAGTAGACAGGACTAAACTGAAAAAGACACCTACTGAGGCTGTAAGTATCCAAAAGTTTGCCTGTTTTTTCATTTCAGAAAAAAATCTTTGCAGTCAGTTCACTCATACTGATCTTCCAAATATATCATCACTTATATACACACAGTGCAGTAAAACAGCAACTTGTCTTGAAACAGTCAAATTTTCTTTTGAACTTCCCTTGGTTAAAAAGGTGAATAAGCTAGTGATCAGTGGAGAGTGAGCACTAAACAGTTTATAGCTATATATACCTAAAGTAGGCTGTCTGGCTGCTGCTTCTGTGCATTGAAAGCAGCATGGTATAATGGAAAGAGCAAGTACGGATTCAAATTCTGTCTGTATTTGCGGGATCTTTCTCAATTTTGTTATCTAGAAAATTAAAGTGGTAACACCTTTCTCACTAGATTTCATGTGAGGCCAGTGTTTTAGCTTTCTTTATTACTGATTCTTAATCATACAGTTCAGCTTAACCTATATTAACCTATGCATTGGGTGGCCATGTCAGTTGATCCTATGTCAGCAGTAGAAATCCCAGCTTCTCTGTCCAATATTCTATTGGCCTGCTTAAACTGCATTCTGAAATTAAGACAGTATTGTATTGTTATGACACTCCCATAGACCCCGTGTGCTTGTAGTTCAAGGAGCACAAGCTTTGGAATTAGACATGGGTTTGAATCTTACTAGATTTTTGTGTCTGAGAGTTAACTTGCCTGGTTTCCACAGCTGTAAAATGGGGTTGAAAATTCCTCCCTCCTTGATGTGAGGTAGCTGCTCAGCAAAGTATCTGGCACATAATTAGTTGGTTCATTTTCTAAATACAGGCCACTTGGTTTTTTAAAAACTGTAACTACCTGGCAAGTATCACCCAAGGGTATCACTATTGATATTTATTCCAGTATTGCATGGGCAGTTCTCCTGCCCTTTTCATTCATTGTTATACTAATGAGTATGAGAAGTGCTGTCTTCCTACATCCTCTCCAGCATTGCAGATCATCTTTTACATTTTTGTTAATAGGTGGAGAAAAAATATTTCACTGTTCTGATTTGCATGCATTAATACATATATTTTCACATTTATTGGCCTTATATTAGTTGTCTGCTCATGCTGTTTTATTTTGTATTTGACATTGGAACGTCAGTTTCTTATTGAATATGCCATACATATTGAGTATATTCATTTTACATACCTGTTCATTTGCTTTTCATTTTGTTTTTGATATGTTTCGGCACCTAGAATTTTCGACAGTTAACATACTCAAATTTTTTGGAAACTGAAGAGCAAAAAGAAAACTTGCCTGAAGTCATTTAACTTCCAGGATAATTCAACCTTGTAGATAATCAGAGAAATTCAATTTCTTTTTCTTTTACCTAGTAGATTGTTATAGATTTGTTCTTGGAGTCACACTTACGTACAAATTCCTGGCTTATTTCAGTTAGCATAATGCCCTCAAGTTTCATGCATATTGTCACAAATGACAAGATTTCATTCTTTTTTTATGGCTGAATAGTATTCCATTGTATATACGTACCACATCTTCTTATCCATTCATCGATGGACACTTGGGTGTTTCCATATCTTGGCTATTATAAATAATGCTGCAATGAGCATGGGGGTTCATATATCCTTTCAAGTTAGTGTTTTCATTTTCTTCAGATGAATACCCAGAAGTGGAATTGCTAGATCATATGGTAGTTCTGTTTTTAATTTTTTGAGGAACCTTCTTACTGTTTTCCATAGTGACTGCACAAGAAAGATATTTATTGATCACTTTATGTATCGGCAGCTGTGCAGAGGATTTTTTCCCTAGATTTGACATCTTTATTGGAGCAAATCAGTATAAACCATGGCAATTGGTATGCAGCCATTGAACTGGCAAGTGCTTTGTTTTGCACTACCATGAGTAAGGAAAATCACACTCAGTTTGCATTTATGCAGCAGGGACAAGACGGTAAAGATACACTTTTGTCCCTGGTGCATTCTGCAGACCACAAGGTCCATAGGGATCTTGATACTCCTGATAAAACAACATGGTGCTGGTACGTTAAATTGATGCTGTTATGCTAACTGGGGCTTGTGAACAGAAAGCACAAACACTTTAGATGCCTTAGACATATGTGTGCCAGAGAGTGCCCTTTGAAGGTTGAGGGCCTGCCACGTCAGGAAATTTTCTAGGGGTTCAGAGGTCTGGGAAATGTCAAAATTTCCCTTCTAAAGTGAGAGACATGTTTTTGCACCTTGTACCACACACCATGAAGAAAGAGGAACAGTGTATGGGGTGCCTCTTTGGATTTTGGAGCCAGCATGTATTACATTTAGGCATGCTGTTTTGATCCATTTACTGGATAACTTCTAAAGTGATAGTAGTGTTTGGATCTAGAGAAGACTCTGCAGAAGGCTCAGGCTATGATGTAAGCTGCCCTACTCCGTGGACATTGTGGCCTAGTAGATCCAGGTGTCTGACTTAAGTGTCAGCCAAAGATGCTGTGGGATGCCTCTGGCAAGCCCCAATAGGAGAATCACAGCTTAAGACCTAGGGGGTAGAGTTTGGCCGTGCTATTCTCTGCCAACAGCTATTCTGACATTCAGAAAAGCAGCTTCTGGCTTGCTACTGGACCTTGATAAAGACTGAATGCCTGATTATGAGATAACCAAATGATTACAGGACCCAAATGTTTGTCATGAACTGGGTGTTATCTAACCCACAGAATCATAAAATGGGATCTGCATCGTTGCAATCCATTAGAAATTGAAGTGGTATATTTGATAGTAGGCCCAGGTAGGTCCAGAAGGCACAAGTGAACTGCATGAGCTGGTGGTTCACACTCCTTTGTTATCTGTTTCTACTACTTCAGTACCTCTCCCTCAACCTGTATGACTTCAAGGAGAGGAAGAAAAATTGCAGGTCTGGTTTGTTGAAGGGTTTTATGCCAAGAATTTTACATGCCTTTAATTACCACAGAAATTTGAGATAGCTCTTAATAATGCTTACTTTAGAGAGAGAAAAGGTTTCAGACTTAGCTTAAAAAAAATTTACCCTTAAGCCCCTATTGTTCCACGTTCCATTTTGGCTGCTGAAAATGCCCCTAGTTTAAATCTCACAACATTGCTGGGTAAATAGGTCATGTTAAGTTCATTTTGCAGAAGAGGATACTGAGATTCAAAGAGGTAGCTTACCAACTACCTAATTCTGAAGTCCATGCTCTTTGTAACAGTAAGCTGTCTTTCAGTATTTAAGCTCCTATTATGTGAGATAAGTGCTTTATGCAAACACTTGAGCTTCACATTTCCAAGGTGGTTCTTAGGTCTTTTTTCTGGTAAGAAAACTGTGGCTAAGAGGTTGGATTTGCTTGTGATCAAACAACTTTGTAAACATCAAGCGAAAAACTGAACCCAGATTTGTTTGGTTCCAAATCTAGGCCCATTCCTAGGATACCATACTGCTTTACAGAGTCAAAGAGCAAGTGTAATCACTTCCAGCTGCCATCCATTAATAGAAGCATCTCTGTCCCAGTCCCTATCCCCCCGCCACCAGCTCCACTTTTGGAAACTTACTATGAACTCTGAATCCACACCTTGTTACCTGACAGACAGGCCCTTTCATCAGTAAAACAGAGCAGCAATATATGGAAATTGAAACCCCAAGTAAGAATGGAGTGCTAGTTTTACACAGTTCAGAAATTCTTTGCCTCCTATAATTGGACGGTTTAATGTTGCAGAAAAATACAGCCAGTGCTAATCTTCACCTTTGTGGATTCACTAGGGCTCCTCAGTGTTCCTCTAATTGAACATTTCTTATCAGGCATTCTGGTTAACTTTCAGACTATGATGCAGATTCCTTCATTTTGTTTTTATTGATATTTAGCTTGTTTCCTTTATTTGTGTTGTCTGTACACTTCCAAGTAGTTTGTCTATATCTACAGGTTCATCCAGGTTTTAAAAAAATACACAGATGGATTGTTTCACTATAAGATTTCTGTATTAATCTCAAGTGATCGTCTGGCAAATTTCCACTTAAGTAGTGCGTTCTATCAAAAGTTAAATCATTGAGTGTGTTGACATAAGGGTTTTTTTTTTTTCCTATTCTTCCTTGTTGTGTCTCCCTCATACTCCAAAACACCCTTTTGTGAATACCTGTTTGTTTTTCTCAGCCTGCAGACTGCAGAGCCTTAATAGACAAACTCAAAGTTTGTAATGATGAGCAACTCCTCTTGGAACTGCAGCAGATCAAAACATGGAACATTGGAAAGGTATGTAAACCCATACTCCCAAAAGAGAAATCAAAATGAGGTAGCCTCATTCAGCAATTACTTCATAAGCATCTAGTGTGTGTCTGGCACAGCTCTAGACCAGTAATTTTTAGCCTGTGAATGGTTGCCAAGGAAATTTTGAAAGAAATGTAAAAGGAAAATTTTGCTAGCCAAGGATGAAGAATGTTTATACAGGTGATGATAAAGAATCTCAACCACAAAATTCCTTTAGTTTGACAGACAGTATGAGTTTGAGATAGTCTCAGGATTTTTACTCTTAGCTTAAAAGACTCTTCTTTAGATAACTCTAAAAATGAGCACTTCAGATAAAGTGGATTCTGGCAGGGAAAGTCCTTGTGTTTTTAGACCTCAGAGGTAGCCGGAATTCTCCTTTTGAAGACCTAGCTGTAGGGGTTTTGTGGTGTCTCCTGGTGTTAGCACAAGTTTTTTGTTTGTTTTTTTTTTTTGCGATACGCGGACCTCTCACTGTTGTGGCCTCTCCCATTGTGGAGCACAGGCTCCGGACTCGCAGGCTCAGCGGCCATGGCTCACGGGCCCAGCCACTCCGCGGCAGGTGGGATCTTCCCGGACCGGGGCACGAACCCATGTCCCCTGCATCGGCAGGCGAACTCTCAACCACTGCACCACCAGGGAAGCCCTACCTTATTCTTATATCTTCCTCTTTCTCTTCCCCTCTCCAGTGCGAGTTATATCACTGGGTGGATCTGTTGGACTCCTTCGATGGAATTCTGGCAGACGCTGGACAGACAGTGGAGAATATGTCATGGATGCTCGTGTGTGATAGGCCAGAAAGAGAACAACTGAAGATGCTTCTCTTGGCTGTGTTGAACTTCACAGCCTTGCTCATTGAGTACAGCTTTTCCCGGCATCTGTATAGTTCCATAGAGGTAGGAGAGGTTCAAGCCTATGTGATCTGTTCTTAACTAGAATTGTTCACGTCCAGAATAAGGAAATTGTTCTTTCTTTCTGATGATTCTTTCTTTTTCATTATGGAGTTCTGGGGTTTTCAATGTCAAAGCCAATGGTAGGATGTTTCTTGGCTAAAGATACCCTTCACAGGGTTGATGGGAAGGTTCTTTACTGTCACCTTCACCTTGCCTTTTAAGATTTAAGAAGTTAATGAGAATGTAATACATGTATTGATGTATTCTTGGGAATTTACAGGAATTGATCTTGGTCCCAGGTTATCAGAGCAGCCCCAAATTACTTTTAAAATATTAGACATAATTTGATTTCCTTGACACATTACTGCACTTACTGCTTTTCTAAGTTTTAGTGTGCTGCTTTTTAATTTCTTCTCCCCCTCCCCAAAATGTATATTAATAGCATGCTATGTATTCTTAAAGAGTTAAAGTGGGCACAGGAATTAGTGAACTTTTGAATTGGTCAAAAATCAGTATAAGAAGAAACTCTCTTCCTTTAGCCTAACTTTAGAGTTTTTATCACTTGATTTAGTGCCCTGTTGTTATGTGTTACTTTTCCTAAGTCTTCATTAAAGAAACAGAATCAGAACAAACAGAAAGTAAATGACTTAAGAAGAGAAGTGGAATAACTCAACTAAAGACCTAGTACCTGAAGTTTTAAGTAGGGGATGGCTAAGCAGTCTGTTGAAGATGACATAGATAAGCTGCAAAAGGAAATCCATAGCCTTCTGTGGATAATCAGCAACCAGAAATACTTTGGTTCATTTCCAGCTAAATTACATACTGATTTTAACACTAACCAAATGTTTCAATATATTGGTGAATTCTGATTGTATTAAAAAGCAAAAATAGTTACTCTTGGGTTATTGTTACATACACTGTATTGTAACAGTCATAAGTGCCACCAACTGTTATTTTTAGTTTCTATATGAAGAACCCTGTGTTTTAATTAATTCCAATTTTATATTTGTTGTAAAGGATACAGAAGGAGCATAAAATTATCTTAGTCTATACTTTTAGTCTAGTTGGAAACTTAATGTTCTTGAGTTCTGCTATGTATTAAAATATTACATTTGTCTCTTTTGTAATCTGTTTCTTCCTGTGGAGACACCTATGTAATTTTGAACTGTTCACATTTTTTTAATTTAAATTGGACTTTCTGGCTTGCTGCCAGATTGTAAGCTGCTTGGGCATAAGGTTACATGTTGTAGGTGCTCAAATATTTATAAATTTTTTTTGTATTGTTAAACTTCTTGATAGCTTTATAAATCCATGGCATTTCAAGTTTTCAAGGTCTTGTATGCCTGATACCATGAACTTGCCCCCCCCCCATTTTTGTCCCCTGTAGCATTTGACAACTTTATTGGCTTCTTCTGATATGCAAGTGGTGCTGGCAGTCCTCAACCTTCTGTACGTATTTAGCAAAAGATCAAATTATATCACACGCCTTGGATCTGACAAGAGAACCCCACTGCTAACCCGGCTGCAGCACTTGGCAGAGGTGAGTCATGGGTGAAGAGTTGGAAGGACACAGAAGTTGGACCCTGTTATTCCTTTTCACAGGTGTCTCTTGCAGTGTCAAAATGCATAGGAATCCGTAAGTTAACTTTACTGGCCTAATTGAGTAGAACTATTGGGGCCCATTTAACTAAGTTACCCCAAAAATCCTAGGAAGTATTCTCAATTTTATGAAGTAATTTTGAGGGATTTCATGAATCTCTGCTCACAAAGAGAATCTCTCTTTGTTCAAAAATGGCCACTTCTCTTCTGGAAAGAAAGTTTAGAATCAGATTCTACTTGGAGGGAAACATTGGCTGCAATAAAAGATGTGGATTTTGAGTCCTGGCCTACCTTATTAGCTCTGATAGCAGTTTTCTCATCTGAGAATTTAGTTATATCTACCTTAAGAGTATTTTCAGAATAAAATAAAATGTAGGGTTCTTAGTGCTGTGCTCAGTAATTGGTCTGTGGTGGTAATGATTGTTAATTGAAGGCAAAAATGCTCATGTTAAATTCAGCTTAGTCAAACTATTGTCCAGTGTTTGTAGAGGCAAACTGATAATGCATACTCAGGTTTGAAAGAGGTAGCCATTGCTAGAAAGCTTTCTTGGAAGAAAGTTGGTAGGGCTAACTTTTTAAAAGCTGAATAATAAATGGTTACCGGGCCTCCCTGGTGGCGCAGTGGTTGAGAGTCCGCCTGCCGATGCAGGGGATACGGGTTCGTGCCCCGGTCTGGGAGGATCCCATATGCCGCGGAGCGGCTGGGCCCGTGAGCCATGGCTGCTGAGCCTGCGCATCCGGAGCCTGTGCTCCGCAACGGGAGAGGCCACAACAGTGAGAGGCCCGCATACCACAAAAAAAAAAAAAAAAAAAAAAAAAAAAAAAAAAAAAAAAAAAAAAAAAAAAAAAAATAAATGGTTACCTCACAAGTCATACAACTCAAGTTTCAGGCTATGTTTAGGTGCATGGTTACTTTAAAATCATTTTTGTGTGATTATAAATGTAACATGTATTGCAAAAATTCTAGGATGTATAGGAAAGTATAAAGAGAATGTTAATCACCTGATATTCATCCAGATGGAGCCTCCCTTAAAATTTGAGCATATTTTATTTTCTTGGATTTGCAAATACAAGATTTTTTTTTTTTTCTTTTTTTTTGGCGGTACGCGGGCCTCTCACCGTTGTGACCTCTCCCGTTGCGGAGCACAGGCTCTGGATGTGCAGGCTCAGCGGCCATGGCTCACAGGCCTAGCCACTCCGCAGCATGTGGGATCTTCCCAGACCGGGGCACAAACCCATGTCCCCTGCATCAGCAGGTGGACTCTCAACCACTGCACCACCAGGGAAGCCCCAAGATTATTTTTAACCATTTTCTCATGATAGTTTTTTAGTGACTCAGTTAACCCAGTGATGTGAGCCAGTTGTGACTATGCACAGATATTAGTGAACTGCGAATATAGCAGAAGTTCTCCAGGAAGACTTGAATCAGCTAAAAGCCAGTTGGTTGATTTTTGTAAGGGTCTAGGACACTGGTTCTCAAACTCGAGCATGCATGAGAAAGTTGATTTATTAAAGCATAGATTAGTCTCCCTCCCCTGTCTGCTCATACCCCTTTACCTCAATTCCCACAACCCCCATTTCTGATTCAGTAGGCCTAGGGCAGAGCCCAGTCATGTGCATTGCTAATAAGTTTCCAGGGGATGTTGAAGCTGCTGGTCCAGGGATCATACTTTGAGAACCATTGGTCTAATCTATCCTATTGGGCAAAGTTACAAAATCTTACCAGATTCTTATAGTTCCATCCCAAAGGCATCAAGACCTTTTCCCTGATACCTGAATACATACCCATTCTTGAGCAAATCCCATCTAGTGAGGTGGTGTCAAATATGACATGGTTGATATAAATGTTATTTATTGGGTGTCTACTTAATTGCCAGGATCATATGGTAACTATGGAGTAGGTGAGGACGATGAGATTCAGAAGTTACATTATTTTTAGGAAAAGCCCATGGGCTTTTAGCCCCTGATAAAGTGTAAAATGTGATCACTGCTGTTTGTAGAGTTGATTGAGCATGGCTTATGTTCCAAACCTGGGTGTCAGCCTGAGACCCAGCTCCTTGAATCCACACCCAACTCTTCCACTTGATAACATTCAAGAAGTATATGGCTAATCCTGTGCTGGATATAGTATAAAACATGTTCTTTTCTCTAAAAAGCTCACATAGTAGTTGAGAAAGTGTTATGGGGGCATAATTAAAAGGACAAAGAACTAGTTATTCTTAGTACTAACTAGTAAGTACCCTTGAATCTTAAACATTCCATAGGTTTATCTTGTTGGCTGCAAAACAAACATCATAATAAAAATAGGTGCTTGGTATTTAAAAATTTTAGAAATGTACAGAAGGAAATTTATCATAATTATGTATCTACTCTTCACATTTTGGTACATTTTCTTAGTCTTTATGCATATTTCTTTACATAGCTGAATGCATATAGTATATGTAACTTGATATCCTACTTTATTTACTTAACATACTAGCATCAGTGTTTTCCCATATTAACTTTACATAATTTTGTAAGAAATGTTTCTTTGTATTTAATAATGATAATATCTTAGAAATGTCACAACATCACAGACTTTTCATGAATCAAGTTTGGCTTGACATGGTCTTTTAAGGATCCCAGCTTACCACAACTTTCTTATCGTAGGCACTTGATTTTTATTAGAACACAAAAGATAGAAAGATTTAGGGGTGACAGTAATAGTTGAAGTATTCTACAGAACAGTTAGTTGTGACAACAGAAGAAACAAAAAGAAGGTAATTGTGAAGATACGTAGCCTTTCAAGCTTATTCCGCCTTGCAAATTCAGATCCTTGGTTTGACTTACCTGTCACCCCTCTGTGGCATCAAGTATTTATATATCCCTTGTCCTCACAGTTTTCAGCAAATTCCATGTTTCTTCACTGGAAGTCCTGGGAATAGCCAAGAAAATATTGAAAATGGAATGAGGAAGTACTCTTCCTATTGGGTATTAACTTTTTTTATAAAGCTAAAAGGAATTAAAATAGTGTGGTAGTAACAGTGGAAAATTTCCAGAAATGGACCCAACGTGTAGGAATCACTAAGCTTAATCATTTTTAGCTTTTGATACAAAGTGAGAGATGTGCAACTGTTCCTTTTACTTGATCCTTAGAGGCCCTTGTAAATTTATTAATTGGCCTAATTGCAATATTATTGTGTCTCAGGGAACAGAGAGGACTGAGGAGAGGGAGAGAGATGGTAGAACAGCCAGTCAGTGGAGCAGTCAGAACACATTTTTTTTTCCATTAAATTTGCCATCTTGTATGGGCATGGTTCGTGGCACCCCAAAATAATGACAGTAGTAATAACAATGATCACTGATCACAGATCATCATAACAAATATAATAATGATGAAAAGGTTTGAAATATTGCAAGAATTACCAAAATGTGACACAGTGACGTGAAGTGAGCAAATGCTGTTGGAAAAATGAAAAAAACAGTAGACTTGCTCAATGCAGGGTTGCCACAAACCTTCAATTAAAAAAGCAGTATCTGCAAAGCACAGTAAAGTAAGGTATGCCCCTGTGCATAGGCTCAATTTTGAGGTAAAGATCAGAGAAATCAAGTAACTTGTTCTGGGTGTTATTGAAGATGAACAGCATAGCTGTCTTAAATCTTTCCCTTTTCACTGGTTCCTCCTATATGTATATTTTAAAAGAACAAGCTTTAGGGAGCAAGAACATACTTTTTTTTTGGTCAGTGTAGCTAAAGGTTTGTCTATTTTTGTTGATATCTTCAAAGAAACAAATTTGGTTTAGCTGATTCTGTTTTTCTATTTTGTTTCATTTATCTCTGCTCCAGTTTTACTATTTCCATCTTTATGTTTGCTTTGGGTTTAGTTTGCTGCTGTTTTTCTAGTTCCTTAAGGTGGACTGTTAGGTTACTGATTTGAGATCTTTCTTTTTTAAATGTAGGCAATTAACAGCTGTAAATTGCACTGCTTTATCCCATAAGTTTTGATATGAAGTGTTTTCATTTTCATTCGTCTTAAGGAATTTCCTAATTTCCCTTTTGATTTCTTCTTTTACCCATTGGTTGTTAATAGTATATTGTTTAATTTCCATGTGTTCGTGAATATTCCAGATTTCCTTCTGTTACGGATTTCTAATTTCTTTCTGTTGTTGGATATGATACTTTGTATGATTTTATTCTTTTTTAGAAGTTTCTTAAAGTTTGTTTTGTGGCCTAACATATGGTCTATATGGGAGACTGTTTTGTATGTACTTGAGAAGAATGTATATTCTGTTGTGGGGTGGATTGTTCTATATATATGTATATATCTGTTAGGTCTAGTTGATTTAATGTTCAAGTCTTATGTTTTCTTGTTTTATCTTTTGTCTAGTTATTAATGTTTTCCCTGTGTATTACAACTAACATCTTCATTAATGAAAAGTTAGTTCAAATTAATACCAACTTAGTTTTAAGAATAGACAAAATCTTTCCTCCTATATAGCACTTTCCTCCCACTGTATGTTTTTGCCACAAATTACATCTTTATATATTGTGTGCCCGTTCAACATAGATGTAGAATTTACTTTTTTATGTAGTTGTCTTTTAAAACACTCAGAAAAAAAGGAGTTACAAACCAAAAATACATTAATAATTCCTTTTATATTTACCTATGAAATTAACTTACCGGTGTTCTTAATTTCTTCATATGGAGTCAGGTTACTGTGGCGTGTTCTTTCATTTCAGCCTGCAGGACTCCCGTTTAGCATTTCTTATAGGCAGGTCTACTAGCAACAAGCTCTTTCAGCTTTTATCTGAGAAAGTGTTAATTTCTCCTACATTTATGAAAGATAACTGTGCCAGATATAGAATCTGATTGGCAGCTATTTTCTTTTAGCACTTTGAATATGTCTTCCCACTGCATTCTGGCCTCCATCGTTTCTGATGAAAAATCAGCTGTGAGGATCCCTTGTACATAACAAGTCACATTTCTCCTGCTTTCAAGGTTATTCTCTCTGTCTTGGCCTTTGGCAATTTGATTATAATGTGTCTTTCTGTGGATCTGTGTCGTTTTATCCTGTTGAATTTCATTGAGCTTCCTGGATTTATAGATTCATGTCTTTTGTCAAATTTGATGTTTTGGCCATTATTTCTTTAGATAATCTCTTTGCCCCTTTTTCTGTCTCTTCTCCTTGGACTCCCATTATGTATATGTTGGTATACTTGGTGAAGTCCCACAGATCTCTTAACCTCTGTTTACTTTTTTTTTTCTCTATCTGCTCTTCAGACTGGGTAATTTCAATTGACCTGTCTTCAGGTTCATTGATTCTTTTTTTTTTCACCTTCCAATATTTATTTTCAAATAAATTTGTCAGAATTTTTATAAAAAGCGATGCATGTTCAGTGTTGAAAATTAAGAAAATACAAAAAAGTATAAAGAAGAAAATAATAATAATCCTCAACCACCACCATGTAGAAAAAACAACTGACATTGTGTTTCATATGCTGCTTCCCCCCCCCCCCCGCCATGTAACCTATGGTGAGTATTTTCCCACAGCATTAAATATTCTTTGAAAATACCATTTTTAAAGTCTTAAGCTTCCAAACCACCCTCCTGGTCCTCCATTGTTGCCCTTCGATGTCTGCTTGACTGGTGCCTCCTTTCTGCTGCCCCCGAGTGTTAGAGTGGCCCAGGGCTCCACCCCAGGCTCTGTGTCTTATCCAGCTATCAATACATTTTGCCTAGGTGATCTGATCCAATTTCATGGTTTTAAGGACCATTGACTCCAAAAATTGTATGTTTTCCTTGAACCTCAAACTTGTATATTTACTGCCTTCTCAAAATCTCTGCTGGATATCAGTTGTAATGTGTACAAAATCAAACTTTGACCTCACCTCACATTTCTTTCCTCCAGGCTCAGTCCATTCCAGATAACTGGCACCCTTGCTTTCCTGGACAGTGGCAGGCACACTCTTGCTGCAGGGCCTCTGCACAGCTACATCCCCAGTTGTCTCTATGGCTTCCTCCCTTATCTTCTCTAAGTCTTAAGAGCCACCATCTCAGTGAAGTCTTCCCTACCATCCTGTTCTAAAATTAGAACACCTACCATACTCCCTATTACACTTCTCTTCATTTTTTTCTGTAGCACATATTACCACCTAACATTATATATATTTAATTAAGTTCATTGATTCATTTTTCTCCCTGCTTACATCTGCTGTTGAACCACTCTAGTGAATTTTTCATTTCTGTTATTGTGCTTTTTCAGCTCCAGAATTTCTATTTGCTTCCTTTTTTATAACCTCTGACTCTTTATTGACATTCTTTGTTTGATGAGACATCATTCTCATGGTTTTCCTTTAGTTCTTTGTATATGATTTCATTTAGCTCTTTAAGCATATTTAAAATAGATGATTTAAAGTCTTTGCCTACTAAATCCAGTGTCTGGACTTGCTCAGGAATGGTTTCTATTAATTAATTTTTTCTGGTTTTATGGGGATATAATTGAAATAAAGCGTCATGTAACTTAAAGGTATACAACATGATTTGATACACTTAATATATTGCAAAGTGATTACCACAGTAGAAGTTTGTACGATTTGACCAACGTCTCCACATTTCCCCCAATCCCCAGTCCCTGGCAACCACCATTCTAACCTCTATTTCTGTGTGTTGAGCTTTTTTAGATTCCATGTATAAATGATACCATACAGTAATTGTCTTTCTCTGTCTGATTTATTCACTTACTAGAATGCCCTCAAGGTCCATCCGTGTTGTCGCATAAGGGGAGATTTCCTTCTTTCTTGTGGCTGAACATTTCATTGTGTGTGTGTGTGTGTGTGTGTGTGTGTGTGTGTGTGTGTGTGTGTGTACAGCACATCTTCTTTATCCATTCATCCATAGGCAGACACTTAAGTTGTTTCCATACCTTGGCTAGTGTGAATAACTTTACAGTAAATATGGGAGTGCAGATATCTCTTTGTCCTGATTTCCTTTCTTTTGGATATAGCCAGAACTGGGATTGCTGGATCATATAATAGTTCTATTTTTAATTTTTTGAGACACCTCCATACTGTTTGTCTTCTGTAGTGGCTATACCAATTTATATTCCCACCAACAGCGCACAAGGGTCCCCTTTTCTCCAGATACTCACCAATACTTGTTATCTCTTGTCTTCTTGAAAATGGCCATTCTATCAAGTGTGAAGTGATATATCATTGTGGCTATGATTCGCATTTCCCTGATGACTAGTGATATTGAGAACCATTTCATGTAACTGTTGGCCATTTGTATATTGTCTTTGGAAGAATGTCTATTCAGTTCCTCTGCCCATTTTAAGATCAGATGGTTGGTTTTTGTTATTGTTATTCAGTTGTATCAATATGAGTTCTTTATATTTTGGATAGCAATTTCTTATCAGATATAATGGTTTGCAGATATTTTCTCCTATTCTGCAGGTCGTCTTTTCATTTTGTTGATTGTTTCTTTTGCTGTGCAGAAGTGTTTTAGTTTGATGCAGTTTGCCTTTGTTGCTTTTGGTGTCATGTCCAAAAAATTGTCACCAAGACCAATGTTGGGGTGCTTTTACCCTGTGTTTTCTTTTAGGAGCTTTATGGTTTCAGGTCTTATGTTGAAGTCTTTAATTTAGGTTATTATTATTTTTTTTTTGGCGGTATGTGGGCCTCTCACTGCTGTGGCCTCTCCTGTTGCGGAGCACAGGCTCCAGATGCGCAGGCTCAGCGGCCATGGCTCACGGGCCCAGCCGCTCCATGGCATGTGGGATCTTCCCGGACTGGGGCACGAACCCGTGTCCCCTGCATCGGCAGGCGGACTCTCAACCACTGCGTCACCAGGGAAGCCCCAAATTTAGGTTAATTTTTTGAGTGGTATAAGATAGGGGGTCAAATTTCATTTTTCTGTGTGTTATCCAGAAAACTGGTTATCCAGTTTTCCCAGCACCATTTATTGAAGAGAGTATATTTTCCCCATTGATTATTGGCTCCCTTTCAAATATTAGTTGACTATGTGAAGATTTATTTCTGGGCTCTTGATTATGTTCTGTTGGTCTGTGTGTGTTTTTAATATGCTAATACCATACTGTTTTGATTACTATAGCTTTGTAATGATGTTTGAAATCAGGAAGTATGATACCTGTAGCTTTGTTCTTTCTCAGAATTGCTTTAGTTATTTGGGGTCTTCTTGGTTCCATATAAATTTAAGGATTGTTTTTCCTATTTCTGGGGAAAATGTCATTGAATATTGATAGTAATTAAAATCTGTAGATTGCTTTTGGTACTGTGGACATTTTGACAATATTAATTCTTCCAATCCATGAACATAGGATGTTTGTGTCTTCTTTAATGCCTTTCATCAGTGTTTTATAGTTTTCAGTGTACAGATTTTTACCTCCTTGGTAAAATTTATTTCTAAGTATTTTACTGTTTTTTCTGCTATTGTAAATGGGATTGTTTTCTTTATTTCTTTTTCAGATAGTGTATGGAGATGTGACTGATTTCTGTATGTTGATTTTGTATCCTGCAACTTTACTGAATTTAATTCTAACAGTTTTTTGGTGGAGCCTTGAGGGTTTTCTATATATAAGATCGTATCATTTGCAAATGGAAACAGTTTTACTTCTTCCTTTCTGAATTGTATGCCTTTTATTTCTTTTTCTTGCCTAATTGGCTCTGGCTAGTATTTCCAATACTGTGTTGAATAGGAGTGGTTAGAGTGGGCACCCTTGTCTTGTTCCTGATCTTAGAGGGAAAGGGTTCACCCTTTCATCCTTGAGTATGCTGTTAGCTGTGGGCTTGTCATATGTGGCCTTTATCATGTTGAGGTATGTTCCTTCTATACCCCATTTTGAGTTTTTATTATGAAAGGATGTTGAATTTTGTCATTGCTTTTTCTGCAACTTTTGAGATGATCATGTGATTTTTGTCTTTCATTCTCTTAATGTGGTATCACACTTATTGATTTGCATGTGTTGAAACATCTTTGCATCCCAGGGATAAATCCCACTTAAATCGTGGCATATGTTCCTTTTAATATGCTGTTGAACTTGGTTTGCTGGTAGTTTGCTGAGGACTTTTGCAAGTTTGTTCATCAGAGATACTGGCCTGTAGTTTTCTGTTCTTGTAGTGTCCTTATCTGGCTTTGTTATCAGGGTAATTTTGGCCAAACAATGGTAATTTTTCAAAGCAATGAGTTTGGAAGTGTTCCCTCCTCTTCAATTTTGGGGTAAAAGTTTGAGAAGGATTGGTTATTCTTTAAATGTTTGGAGAAATTCACCAAGGAAACCATTTGGTCCTGGAATTTTCTTTTTGGGGTATTTTTTGATTACTGATTCAGTCTGCATACTCATTATTGGTCTATTCATATTTTCTATTTCTCCATGATTTTGTTTCATTAGATTATATATTTCTAGGAATTTATCCAATTCTTCTAGGTTATCCAGTTTGTTGACAGTTTGTTCATAGTAGTCTCTTGATGATCCTTTGTATCTGTGGTATCAGTTATAATGTCCCTTCTTTTGTTTCTCATTTTATTTATTTGAGTCTTCAGCCTTTTTTTCTTGGTGTAGCTAAAGTTTTGTCTATTTTGTTGAGCAGTTTTTTTAAAAAGAGCTCTTATTTTCATTAATCTTTTTTTTTGCGGTACGCAGGCCTCTCAGTGTTGTGGCCTCTCCCGTTGCGGAGCACAGGCTCCGGACGCGCAGGCCCAGCGGCCATGGCTCACGGGCCCAGCCGCTCCGTGGCATGTGGGATCTTCCTGGACCGGGGCACGAACCCGTGTCCCCTGCATCGTTAGGCGGACTCTCAACCACTGTGCCACCAGGGAAGCCCTTCATTAATCTTTTCTGTGTTTTTTCTAGTCTCTCATTTATTTCTGCTCTGATCTTTGTTATTTCCTTTCTTCTGCTAACTTTAGGCTTCGTTTATTCTTCTTTTTCAAGTTTCAAGTTGAGGTATAAAATTAGGTTTATTTGAGATTTTGTTTCTTAATGTAGGCATTTATTCCTATAAACTTCCCTCTTAGAACTGCTTTTGGTGCATTTCATTCGTTTTCATGTGTTTGGTTTTCGTTTTCGTTTTCATTTGTTTCAAGATGTTTTTAATTTCCCTTTTGATTTCTTTTGACCCATTGGTTGTTCAGTAGTGCATTGTTTAATTTCCACATCTTTGTGAATTTTTCCAGTTTTCTTCCTGTTACTGATTTCCAGTTTCATACTATTGGGGTCCAGAAAGATACTTGGTATGATTTCTATCTTAAATTTGCTAAGACTTGTCTTGTGACCTATCATATAATCTGTGTAGGAGAATGTTCCATGTGGATTTGAGAAGAGTGTGTATTCTGCTGTTAAATAAAATGTTATACATATGCCTACTAGGTCCATTGGTCTAAAGTATAGTTCAAATCCAATGTTTCCTTCTTGATTTTTCTCTCAGTACAATCTATCCATTGTTGAAAGTGAGATGTTGACATCTCCTACTATTATTGTATTGTTCTCTGTTTCTCCCTTCATATCTATTAGTATTTGCTTAATACATTTAGATGCTCCAACATTATGTCCATATGATTTACAATTGTTATATCCTCTTGGAATTGACCCCTTGATCATTCTATAATGACCTTAATTGTCTCCCATCACAGGTTATGAGTTAAAGCCTGTTTTGTCTGATATAAGTAGCTATCCCTGCTCTTTTGGTTTCCACTTGTGTAAAATATCTTTTTCCATCCCTTTACTTTGAGCCTATGTGTGTCCTTAAAGCTGAGGTGAGTTTTGTAGGTAGCATATAGTTGGGTCTTGTTCTTTTTTCCATCCAGCTACTCTATGCCTTTTGATTGGAAAATCAGTCCATCTACATTTGGAGTAATTATTGATAGGCAGGGACTCAGTAATGCCATCTTACTAGTTCTTTTTCTGTTGTTTTATATTTCCCTTGTCCCCTTCTTCTCTTGCTGCCTTTCTTTGTGAATGATGGTTTTTCATAGTAGTATGCTTTCATCCCCTACTGTTCATCTTTTGTGGTTTTGTATTTCCCTTGTCCCTTTCTTCTCTTGCTGCCTTTCTTTGTGAATGATGGTTTTTCATAGTAGTATGCTTCCATCCCCTACTGTTCGTCTTTTGTGTATCTAATCTAGGTTTTTGCTTTGTGGTTACCATGAACCTTACATAAAACATAGATATAATAGTTTTGGGACTTCCCTGATAGCGCAGTGGTTAAGAATCCACCTGCCAATGCAGGGGACACGGGTTTGATCCCTGGTCCGGGAAGATCCCACATGCCGCGGAGCAACTGAGCCTACAGGCCACAACTACTGAGCCCATGTGCCACAACTACTGAAGCCCACGTGCCTAGAGCCTGTGCTCCTCAACAAGAGAAGCCACCACAGTGAGAAGTCCGCGCACCGCAATGAAGAGTAGCCCCCACTCACTGCAACTAGAGAAAGCCCGAGCGCAGCAGCAAAGACCCAATGCAGCCAAAAATAAATAAATAAAATAAATACATTTATTTTTTAGAAAAAGATATAATCGTTTTATTTTAATACTGATAACAACTTAACTTTGCATCTGAAAAACTTTACTCTTTTATTCCCCTCCCATTTTATGTTTTTGATGTCACAGTTTACCTCTTTTTATATTGTGTATTTATTAACAAATTATTTTAGTTCTTATTTTTTTTTAAACTTCTGTCCTTTAACCTTTATCATCCATGGATGATTGTTAAGACAGTGTTCTCCTCGGGCTCTCAAACAGCTGCTGAGAGTGGCTACAGCTGGTTCACAGGCCACTGCAGGGTCCACAGCTGGGACTGAGGTCTGTATGCCTCCTCCCAGGTTCCTTTGCATATGAGGCTGGTTTCCACAGCTCCCATAAAGGCACTTTTCTCCATGAATGGATGCCAAATTATTGCAGGGGTGGGGGGTGCAGTGAGAGACATCTTATTTGGCCATCTTGCTGGCATCACTCCTTATGTTGTTGTAATGGGCATTTTGGGTATTATATGTGGCAACTCTGGAAATCAGATTCTCACCCCTCCCCAGGGTTTGTTGTTATGATTTATCATTGTTTGTTTAGACTTTTCTGAACTGACTTCATAATTCTTTGTTTTGTGTGGTCATTGAAGTCTCTATTCTATTAGCTTAGTGGTCAGCTAGTGATTTGCTTTAAACTCCTGGAACCGAAATATCTCCGTCTTTGCCGGTGGGGTCTGTGTGTATGTTGGTATCTTCAATGTGAATACTCACTGTCTTCAGTACTCGGCCAGGAAGTTTACAACTCTGACTTAGCCTTCACTTCTGGCTTGCATAGAGCCTGATGTCAGCCAGAGATGTGGGATCTTAGTGCTTTCTCAGGTCTTTTCTGAGAATGTGCCCAACCTTGGGCATACATGTGGCCTTCTAGATTCCCAGGAGTGTGTGGAAAGGGCTTTTCAAAGCCCTTATTCCCCAAAGCACTGCACGCCCCAGCCTTTCTTCCCAAGCTTTTCAGTTTGTCTATTATTTACCCCAATTGTATGCCTGTCCCAGGGGACTAATGCACTTACTCTTGAATGTTTTCAACAAGTGCCCACCCCACCCCTGGGAGAGTTCAGAATTAGGCAAAAATGATGGATATCTCAAACGCTGTTGAAAATGCAGGCTAGTTTTTAAGCAAGATTGTATGGCTGGGGTTTTGGACTTGGAAGTCAATAATAGTGTACAGTTGAGCCATTCTCCCCTATTACCTTAGGGGCTAGTACTTGTTGATGAGTTTTTTAGACTTTGTGGTGGCAGAGTATAGTAGTAGTAAGCAGTGCAGAATCTTCTACTTTGCACTTTGGCTCATGTCAAAAAGTAAGAAACTGGAGAGCATGTAATTCCACCCTATGTGAGAGGTGAGCAGGCTGAGCATGGAAAGCACGGTACAGTACTGAAGACCCAATGGATCAAGACTGACCTTTCAGCAAGCCTGACTGCAGGCATATAAAATACATTTGCTTGCAGGAGCTGTTTATGTTCTTCTCAGTAGCATCCTCACAGAATAATGAAATTGATCTCATTGGAGAAATCACCTTTAGGCAGACCATGTTGCCTTGAGTCTTAGTGAAGTTCTTGCTTCTCTTTGCTCCCTCTTTTTGTTTGACTTTAACATTGGATGTCTTCTCAACACTGTGTTCCAGGCAGCCACATACTCATAAATATTTTATACACAAAGCTACCTTAGGCACTGTTTTAACACTGTCTTTTCTCTTTTTCCAAGAGCTGGGGTGGAAAGGAGAATGGCTTTGGACTTGCAGAATGTTGCAGAGACTTGCATATGGTGGTAAGTGACTCTTTGGGATATGGGTGTCTTTTGACAGCTGTGCGTGATCTCTTTTTCAGCCTTACTTTACAATGAATATATGGTATTTAAAGTTGCCACTTCACATCAGGACTTTTGAGGAACCTGAGATCAATTGAGATATAGCATACCTTTTCTAGAAATACTTGGGCTCTCAATGTTCTGGGGGTAAATGAAGAATCTCAGAAACAAAGTACATGATCATACCCATCTCTTGAGTAAGAAACTGCATTTGGTGAGTCAGTTTGAAAGTGATGAAAAATCCCAGAAAGTACACTTCCTTGTACTTTTTCACTGGAACTATCAGAACTCTGGGCAGTCTGGCATGATTTAAGAATGGCTGCTTGGAGAACAGTTCTGCCATTTTGGTTATTGAGAACTTGTAGTGTTCTGTGTGCTTTCCATGTTTACCCCTCATGCCTGTCCTGCTCATACCTTTAACCCATGTTTAGACTATGAACTCAGGCCATCCTCCCCTCTGCTTTGATACGTTGCTATAGCACCACAAAGCACAACTGGATTATTATGATACAGTTCCGTGCCAAGAAGCAGCTGTATTTTCCAACAGATGTACTGCTTCTTTTGTCAATTTGTCACGTATAGGACAAATGGCTGCAGTGAAATTTAGTATATTTATCTTAAGAAGCCTTTTTAGCCCTAGGAGAATGGTTCTTCTGGTCACAGAAAACTACAAATAGAACAAATTACTTTCCCACCTTAGCTGGTATACTTTCTTTAGTGTGCATTATATGAGTGGATATTGGGTAATATGAGAGGTGAATGTTGTCTGTTTTAATCATCAAAGCTATATAAATCTTAAAGGGTATTCAGTTTGGAATTCTAATTCTGAGAAAATTATTTTTCATCTTAAAGTTTAGTTGATTAATTCTGAGACTCCTTATGTATATCAAGCTTGTTCTTGGCCACTTGAGCAAAACAGTATGATATACTCTACTAGGCTTGCGTGATGTCTGTTACCCATCGTGGTCTCAGCCTATATTAAGAAATCATGCATTCTTTTATTTACTGATATTTGGTATGTCATAAGACTTTGAAAACTTTGTGTGCTTTGAAAGGAAGTAATACATATACATGTTAAAAAATTCTAGGAGTATAAAGAGTATAATTCTCCATCCCCAGAGGCAACCACTGCTACCAGTTTCTTTCAAAGGTACACTTTAATGGGCATGCTCTTGCAGTCTTACTTTGTTTTTCATGTTGCTTTTCTAGAGTTAAATAGGATTTGTTGTCAGGGTCTGGTTTATATTGACTTGGTATCTACCTGTGCAGAAAAGCAGTTGGATATCATGAGAAATTATGTAGGATAGTATGGAAAGGAGTATTTAAAGAATTATGAAGGTAGGCCCATGAGGCATAGTTTGAATAAAATATTTCAAAAGGCGATTATATTCACTGAGATTTCCATAAGAGTGTTCTTTTCCATTCTCGAACTGGTACCTAGACCCTTGTATTTATCCTTCATCCTTGGATTCTTATTAATTATTGGGGCAGACTTGCCTTTCTTTTTCCTCTTGAGAATAGCTGCAGTCAAAATTGATCTCTTGAAAGAAAGAACAACTGATAACTTGAGTTATCAAGAAAGGAATATGAAAGCTTTTAGAGCTCTGGGCTCCACCCTCCTGATTCTGTGTTGTTACATCTGAACTCTGCTAAAACAAGGAGTGAAGGCACTGTAGCTGCTGACGACACTACTCATTCTGCTGTCACACTGAGTTGGACAAGTGGCTAAGTCCGAGGGAAGATTTAAGAGAAGATGGTATCTCATTCTTTCATGTGCTTTATACACAGAAATACCCACCCAGTGCAACTACACTACACTTTGAATTCTATGCAGACCCTGGGGCCGAGGTCAAAATCGAGAGAAGGGTGAGTCTCATTCACACTTGTTCTAATAAAGTCAGTAATCCGTAGCTGGGGTCAACTTTTCTAGGACTCCTCAGTAAAAAGAGGGAATGATGTTGAGCTACGTTGCTGCCCTTCCAAGCTAATATATCCAGCAGCTTCTCAGGAATAAGTGTTCATTGTTTGCCCAGCTCTGATAGGTTTGAATCTCAGTTATGTTGGAACTGCCAAAAGACAGGACTCTGTTTATGTGGCACTGTTAGGACTGGTGTATTTTTCTCAGTCTCAGTTGAGAATTCCACCGTTTAGTATAATAGTCTAGGTAGTGATCGGCTGAACTTTCTCTATTTAAGCCAGCCTGCAAGAAGTCTATGTATTGCTTACAAGGTCCTGCTTCAATTGTCTGGACATTGCATATTCTTTGAGGAAATACCAAAATTCACTTTGGTTTAGAAGTGGCCTAGTGAACAAGATCTTTTTTTTTCCCTTTCTACTTAAAATATATAATAATAATAAATAATCTTTCTAGGTTTTTGGTGCCTTGAGAACAGCTCTAATGCATATTTAGAAAGAAACCATTTTCATGGATTCACTCTACTGTGAATACAGAGGCTGTAGGTATTAAGTCAATACAGGTTAAAAAGGGATAAGGAAGAACATGAAATGTATCTGGCTATGTGCATTATATATTTAATGTACTGGTTTCAGAGAAGCTTTGCTGAAAATATATAAGATGAACATTTGGGGGGATTCTAAAGAATATTTTGATTTTTGAGAGCATTCAGGTGAGGCTTCAACCTAGGGGGTGACATCTTGTTTTTCAGATAGCTCTTGCAGTCCTATGGCAGGGGGAAGCTAAGGTATACAGTGACTCCTAACAACTCTCCTATCTTTTTAATTTCAGACATCTAGTAACACACTACATTATATTCACATAGAGCAACTTGACAAGGTAAGAAGAATCTTTGACTATGGGTTAGTTCTTAACATTTGGTTCACTTTTTGTTGCTAACAGTTTTTTTTCTAATGTAGATTTCAGAAAGCCCTTCTGAAATCATGGAATCTCTTACCAAAATGTACAGCATTCCTAAGGATAAGCAGGTATGATATGTCTTAAAAATATCTAAAGGGTGTGGTTGTTATCCATATAGATCAGTGATATGTGCTGGGGCTGGGATATAGCATAGCAGAAAGAATGGAGTCAGACAGTGGGCAAATTAGCCTCCATGGGCCTTAGTTTCCTCATCTTTTATGAGGCCAACACTTAAACTGACTTCCTAGGTCCTGGTGAGACTTTGAGGAAAACAGAAGCAGCCTTATTCACCATGAATATCTAATAAGTGGTGGTAGCTCGACACTTTGGATACCAAAGAAGAAAACGTTTAGTTGTGTTACTTTTTTCTGCTCATTGTAATGGTGATCAAATATTTGATTTGATTAATAACAATCAGAACTCTTGCCAAATGTCAAGTAGCCCAGTGAGTAAGATTTAGCCCTTCCTCAGAAAGTATAGTCACCTTTTCCATTGGTTTCCTAATTTAGGTCTTATGTCTCTACAGATGCTGTTATTTACACACATACGGCTGGCCCATGGCTTTTCTAATCACAGGAAGCGATTGCAAGCTGTTCAGGCCAGGCTGCATGCAATATCTATATTAGGTAAGAGAATAACACCCTATAATTAACAGGCCCTGGTTAGGCAGTTTAGACTTGATTTCCTTTGAACTTCATCTGTCTTTGTTGCTGTGGGGCTTATTGTAGCTACCTAGGTGGCAAGTTAACTTGCAAAATTGCCAGCATTCCTAGTGTTCACTGTATTCATCATCCTTGGGCTCCTTAATGTTGGATCAGAAAGAGGATATGATTGACATATATCACATAGGTTTAGTCTTTATTTGGGTGGGGTGTTTTTGTTTTTGTTTTTTATGAGTGTTCAGATAGTCGTCTTCCTCTGGGCCCTATTTTTCCTCTTGCCATTTCATCTTCCTCTTCTTTGGGAGTGTAATTTTGAAATTCATTAAATAGTACTGTGCATTTTACTTTTAACTGTAGGGCGGTATAGTGGAAAGCACACTGGTTTTGAAATCAGTCCTGGGCTTTTGCCCTGACTGAGTTTATTAGGCTCCTGTTTATCCTTTTGGCCTCAGTTTTCCTCATTTAGTAAGTATTTTATAAGCTGATCTGAGGATTAAATGAAAACCTGTAAAGTACCTAGCACAGGCCAGGCACATAGAAGGTATAAAATGGTAGCTCCTGTTAATATTACCATCCTTCATTATGTAATTACTTGTTTTTCTACTCTTGAAAACTATGAGTTCCTTGAAATGAAATTGCTACTATTCTATTTGTATTCATACCTAGCATAACTTCTGGTATGTTAGTGGGTACCCAGGAAATGTTTGTTGAAAACTGAATGTGCTCAAATCCCACTAGTTTGCACTTCGGGGGACTGTGTTCAGTATTACCTTTGTGTGGGATTTATTGGAAGTGGATTACATGCCTTCTCTCAAGTTTTACTACAGTGTCATACAAGTTTCTAATTTAGTCTGCAATAGTCCATAAATTCTGTTCTTTACAGTTTGTATAAGTGTTTCCAGTGTAAAACAAACACATGAAGAGACTAAAATGGAAGTCCAGGGTGTAATAGAGTTAGCAAGTAGTGATGTTATAAAATATTAATTCTTCATTCTCTTTTGATTCCTGAAAATCTTTGCTCAAGACAACATCATTAATAGGAGAATCTGTCAGTTTGGTGGGTATTTAGAGCTTATCACTGTATTTGATCCAACCCTCTAGAATTCAGTGATTCTGCCCTCCAGTGCTGGTGGGAAGGGAGTCCTTCCCCAGAACCAGTAGGTGCCAAAAGGTTTGTCATTGGGCAGTGGCTTGACCACTGCCTTCTTGCCTAAAGTGTTTATTTCTCCTTTTGCAGTGTATTCCAATGCCTTGCAGGAGTCCGCAAACAGTATCTTGTATAATGGGTTGATAGAAGAGTTGGTAGATGTCCTTCAGATAACAGATAAGCAGCTTATGGTAAGTATTTATTAATATTTTCCTGTGTATATCAGGCTTGTATGTATTTATCTGATTTTTGGTTTTTCCCAGAGGTTAAAATGAACCCCAAGAGGGAAGCTTAGCCCTTTCCTCTTTGGACATTTTGCTGCAAATTTAACAAACGCAGGATTTTCAATGTTATTCTCAACAGACCTCCATCTACTCCAAGCAATTACCAGTAGAATGACTTGAATTTTAGAGTGGGTATTAGCAACTTGGTTCAGTCGTCTACTTCTTATTTAACACATCCCATGTTTACTTTCTGTTTTCAAAGGAGATTAAAGCTGCTTCTTTACGAACATTAACATCAATTGTCCACTTGGAGAGAACTCCCAAACTCAGCAGTATTATTGACTGTACTGGAACTGCCTCCTACCATGGATTTTTGCCTGTACTTGTGCGGAACTGTATCCAGGCCATGATTGGTAAGTTTTGGTGGTTATTGTCCTAGCCACCAAGAGGAACCCTACCCTTTGCTTTGTCTGCCTTTGTTTAACATCCTGCCAACTTAACACCCAATTCTGAGCTTGCTCTTTCTCTCCCTCTCTCCACTTCCCTTGTAGATCCTTCCATGGATCCGTACCCTCACCAGTTTGCCACTGCTCTCTTCTCTTTTTTATATCATCTGGCCAGCTACGATGCTGGTGGCGAAGCCTTGGTCTCCTGTGGAATGATGGAAGCCTTATTGAAGGTGCTCTACTTGTTTTAAAAAATACATTTGTGGGGAAATCAACTAAGAGGGTACAGAGTTGTGAATGGTTTACAGTGAGAACAGTTAGCATAAGAAAGCTTACCCAGAAAATGTTACACTTAATTTCTCAAGTTTGGCCTTCTAGTTATCTCATTAACAACTTTTAAGAGCAGCTATTTCCATTATTAAGAATTGCTCATAGTCCAGCATGATGTGGTAGGAGGCCCTGGGTACTAATTAAGATATTGCCACATCTTATCGTGACCTTAGGCATGATAGGCTTTGCCATGTGCTGGGCACTGGGCACCAGCTCTTTTCTCCCTGAATATTTTATTTAATCCTGAAAGGTAATTTATGTCCCTATTACCTCAGGAGGTTGAGTCTCAGAAGTGATAGAGCTATCATTTGGCAAGCACCAAAAATCAAACATATTTTTTTCCTCCTATACCGTGCTGCCTCTCTGAAACCCTAGACTGCATGTTTCCAGAAGAGCACATTATTTACAGCTTTGTGTCTTTTCATTTGATTGGTTTTACCTTTTTCTCTCCCTAATAGGTCATAAAGTTTCTTGGTGATGAACAGGACCAGATAACATTTGTCACCAGAGCTGTCAGAGTGGTTGACCTCATCACCAATCTGGACATGGCAGCTTTTCAATCCCATAGTGGACTTTCTATCTTCATTTATAGACTTGAGGTATACAAGGAGCACCTCGGAGCACTTTGCATATACTTGTATGTAGTGAGAGCTGAGCCTAGGAACTATCCTTATAACCCTAAAGAGCCATTTTATCCCTCTTTTGTTTTTAGAAACCAGTTCTGTAATCTGCCTGTGATATTCTTTTGTTATAATTGTTTTTAATCTCCGTTATTTATGTAGGATTATCTTACTGTTTTCCCCTTGATCGTAGCATGAAGTAGATTTGTGCCGAAAAGAATGTCCTTTTGTGATCAAGCCAAAGATCCAGAGACCCAGTACTACACAAGAAGGAGAAGAAATGGAAACTGATATGGATGGTAATTAACAGTTACTATAAGTATTGGTTCATTATCTTCTTTTTCCCAATAAAGTGTGAGCTCCGTGAGATCAGGATACTGTTTTGTTCACTGCTGTAATCTCCAGTAGTGCCTGATATGTATATCGTAAGTGTTTAAATATGTGTTAGGGAAAGATAAGGAGAATGTAGACAGTAAAATGGGACCCTGTGAAACTACCTGGCCATTTTGAGAAGGAAAGGGAGAGGTGAAAAAGTTGTTGGGTAGGGAACAAGTTTTAAATCATAAAATCTGAAAGATAGAAGACCAGGTATTCTTAATCTTGGGGTGCATCAGGTAAGTCCATTTTTAAAACTTCCCCCAGTTCATAGCTCTTAATAGTACCAAAAATAAAAAACTTCCACAAAACAGCTTTCTTAGAATTTAATCTTATTTTGACCCAGGATGTCATTACATATATCTGTTATCATGCTAATAATAAAGGTATTAGTATTTTTATAATGCTTTCATTCTTTACACTAAATATCCCTAAGTTTTCATTCCTTTTTTTCCCGAACACAATTAACTATGTGCATTGCTGCCCCTAGAAGCCCCTTTACCCAATTTCTATCTCTAGTCTACAGTGGGTGACTTGGCATTTGAGGTAATGGGTGTGGTCATGTTGTCCTGAGTATTGATTAAAATGTGACATCTCCTAAATGTGGTGGTGTAGAAGACAATTTAAAGACTCACTCACTGTTCACTATAAATCAGTGGTTGTCAAACTTTAGTAAGCATAAGAATAAAATAAAGTGCTTGCTAAAATAAAGATTTAGTGCAATGCTTGATTTAGTACGTAAGACCAGGAAATCTACATTTTTAAAAACTAATCCTGGTGATTATGATATACTCGTAGAGAAAATTGTATATTCACTGAAAAGCAGGTTACAAAACCATGAGTTTGTGTTTCCTGTGTGTAAGTAGGCACATGTATGTATGTTTGTATATGTATAAAAAAGACTAGAAGAAAAATCCACAGTTGGTTGAATCCACAGATGTGGAACCTCGGATATGTAGGGCTGACTGTAAAGATACATGCAGATTTTTGACTATATGGAGGGTTGGGCCCCAACGTTTGTGTTGTTCAAAGGCCAACTGTATTTTCATTTTGGGTTTCAATATTCTAATCCTTCTCCATTTCGATATCATTCATCTCACCTTACGGAAAAATATTGTTCTGAAATAATCTTCTCTTTGGTGGTGCCTTTTATTCGAACTAATTTCTTTACCATAACTTTTACTTTAGTTGCAGATGTGACTATGGAAAGTAGTCCCGGCTCATCCATCTCTATGGAGCACCGGCTGGATGTTGAATTAAGGGCATCAAGTTCCGGCAGCACTAGCATCTCCTCTGGCCCTGGCCCTCGTCCTGGTATGTAGACATAGAGAGACACAGCCGATAACAGTGACTGAATTACTAAACTAGTGAAGCAAGGTGCTTTGGGGGAGCTTAAGCAGTACATTTGGAGGTTTGCTTCTTATGACTGTGACTGTTACTTTGCCATTCTGGTATTCATTTTCTCGTATTAACATTTATTTCATAGCATTTTATAATTTTCCAACTATTCACACATGGATTATTTTATCAAAACATCCATGTTTGAGGGCAGATAATATTCAAAATAGTAACTGAGGATCAGAGCTAATCTTTTTACTTTGTAATTTTTCTTTTTTACTTTAGACTTTTAATTTTAGTATAGGTTTTGTGTAGTCCTTGGTGATTTATTTTTTCCAGTTTTAAAGCTTAGGTAAATGTTCTTCCCAACATCCAGACATTTCACTTCGAATGTCTGCTAGTGTTGCTATAGGGCATGTGGATCTCCTAAAAATTTGTTTTATATACCTGCTCATTGTACATAATGGTGAACCAGTATAATCCTCTTTCTCCCTTGCCAGGAGTCCAGTGTATTCCACAACGAGCCGCACTTCTGAAATCCATGTTGAATTTCCTCAAGAAGGCCATTCAAGACCCTGCTTTCTCGGATGGCATACGACATGGTATTTGATTCTAGATACTTTCTGGAGGGGTGTTTGACTCTCTCAAAAATTGGTCCTTTTCATACTTTTTAGGAAAAGGCCATGCCATTTTGAATAGCTCTCAGTCCTTTAGTGTCACTTTTCCTAGACCTAAGGATTGTTCGTTCAACTATTTTAATAATGATTCACCTATTTTTTTCCTTTTCCAGCTTTTGAATCTGTGTTCACTTCCAGCCTGCTACCCCACTCTGTCTCTCAGTGTCTGTATTCTTTTATTCTTTGACCTACTGTTAAAAGGTTATTGCATGGACAAGGAATAAATAATAGAATATTAAGAGGAGACAAGTGGAGGCCATTAAATTGGAATCAACATAGACTTTGCCACCGTGCGGTATATGTAATATATTGATCCATCATCCCCTTCCATCAAACTACTACTGGACTGATCATATTCTTCTTGATGTTTGCTTTTCTCTTAGTGATGGATGGTTCTCTGCCTACCTCCCTGAAACACATCATCAGCAATGCAGAATATTATGGCCCATCACTTTTTCTCCTAGGTAAGTGGAGTTGAATTTGTTCATACCAAGCTGGAATAACCTAGCAGTATTCTCTGTGTGTTTTATATCCTGGTAGAATTTTACTATCCACATTTGTCCACTGTGTGATTATGTATCTTTCTAGTTGGTGATGAAATAGAGAAAGGTCAGAGTCCAGTTTCAAATAAATATCCACTTGCAGTGTATTGTGTCAGGCAAATGTGATAACTACTACATTACAGAACTCTTTTTTTGCAGTGTATTGTGAATCATTTGTAATCAGTAGTATTATTGTACACTTGGATTTTTGTGCTACACTTACATTGCAGGTGTGATAGGAAACATGTCTTTATTCAATGGTTAGTCCCTAACCTTGGTCTAAAAAGCCCAATCAGAATGGTTTCCATTCTCAGAACTGAATGTCAGACCTGTAAGCTGTAGTATAGAAAATTGTTTCTTACTGTAGAAAATTGTTTTGGAACCTGTGGGTACTTTGTAGTTACTTATAGAAAATGTCCTTGCATTTTGACATCACCACTACTTTGAGTATTGCTGTTGTTAAAGCCTCATATTTATTAACTGGCATTTATTGAGTGCCATACATATTCAGGACAATACACGAGATATATATGCTTCTAGAATTCTCCTTAAAACTGCAAAGGAATTTAGTGGGAGGTGTAGAAATAGAGAAAGCCTCCTTGTACCAGTAGCACACATATTTTAGTACTTTGGGGTGTCTAGAGGGAGAAGTTTTGGCTACTACAGACTCAGATGCTTAACTGCCTTGCTGAAGCAATTTAGGGGTTTTTTTGTATATTAACTTTGTATCCTGTGACTCTGCTAAATGCTTTTTTTTAAATTTTATTTTATTTTATTTTATTTTATTTTTTGTTCCTGAACTCAGAGGGGAAAGCATTCAGTCAGTATTTCACCCTTAAGTTTGAGGTTAGCCAAAAAAGAAAAAAAAAGTCTGAGGCTAGCAGAAGATTTTGTGTTGAATGTTTTGTTCCTCTTGATCAGGTTGAGGAAGTGTTCCATTGTGTTACAGCAACTCCATTTTGACATGGAGAGGCTCCCTCCCAAGGTTAGTTTCAGGTGGAAAAACTCCTGACAGTAGTCCTTTGGTATGATTAGAAAAGGATTTGTTACACAGTTGGAGAAGTCCCAGGTCAAGGGACAGAGAAGGATGGCTCTCTTTGGGAGAAAGCCCCAGAACAGAGGAAAGCAAGTGCACAGACCTTTATTTATAAAGGGGAAGTTTAAAAGGCAGCAAGAGGATACATGTGCTTGTGGGTTGGGGTGGGGAGCAGGTGAGCCCTCTCAGGATGATGAAGGAAGCAATAAAGACTTAGAGCATAAAAGCAAACGTCAGTGTAGGTCAAAATTCCTTCTTTAAAGTCTTGATTCATCCCTGGCGTTTGAATTAGCATAACAACCTCCCAGGTTCCCTGTAAATAAACTTGTACTTGAAAGGGACCAGATTTGCAAAGCCAACCCAAAGTAATTAGTCCAGCAATTATTTTAGCTCCATAAATAATAGTGTAGAGCCTTTCACCCCAGGCAGAAGGAGATGGCCAGGAAAAGAAATTAATGGGGGTTTGAGAATCTCTTGGAGTATTTTAGTAATATAATTGGCTGTTTTGGTTTGTTTTTTTGTTTTGGTTTGTTTTTGCGGTACGCGGGCCCCTCACTGTTGTGGCCTCTCCCATTGCGGAGCACAGGCTCCGGACGCACAGGCTCAGCGGCCATGGCTCACGGGCCTAGCCACTCCCCGGCATGTGGGATCTTCCCAGACCGGGGCATGAACCCGTGTCCCCTGCATCGGCAGGTGGACTCTCAACCACTGCGCCACCAGGGAAGCCCTGGTTTGTTATTTTATTTGTTGAACTATTCTGGATATCTTTCCTGTATTATTAACCCACATGCAACAGGAGGTCCCCTTTAAGGCACAAGCTCCACTTCGAAATACCAGTAGGTAGTTTAATGTAATGTATTATCAATTGTCATAGCAAGTAGATTGCTTTGTCCCTCATTAAGGGCTTCTAAGACCTGAGTTTGGTTTATGTGGTTGGCCAGGAGTTATGCCGTTATCTGGGTAGCCTCTATGAGATGAATCTGTTACAGAATTGAAAACATCTAAACACCGTGTGTCTATTACACCAAAGCTGGTGATGAGGCTCAATATAATAGGTAAAAGGATGTCCCAGTGCTCCCTTTTGCAGCCAGTTGATGGTGGAGCCTAGGGGGAGGGCATGAAGGGGAAGTCAGTGAGGAAGCACCTGGTGAGGTTGTGGTGTCCTGCTGCAACAATTCCATGCTAAAACCCACCAAATAAAAATTCTGACTCCTTTCATATCCTACCTCTGGCTCTTCTACCCCACTTTTATACCCAGTTGTGTCCCCTTTAACTTCCTCAACTGCCTTTTCTTCTCTCTCACCTCCTGTCTTAGCCTTGCCACATTTTAATCTGTTCAAGTCTGCATATGCTCTGTTCCTAGCCTAGCTGACACTAGTACCAACATGGTTATTGTGGGCTGCTTAACTGGAGAGGGTGACAGGTAGTCAGTATGAATATTGAAGACCTCCAGAGCAGCAAGAGTTATCTGTATAAGTGGTTGCATCTCCTGGGGCACCTGGTAACATTGCTGGAGGTTTAGTGCTCAGGTGACATTCTCTGTTACTATTACAAAAAATGTTGTCCATCAAGTTGAGGAAGAAGGAAATGTGGGGTAGTGATAGGGGAATAATAGGGAGTGAAGTATGAGACTGTCCGATGAGGGGAAATCAGCTCATGGGGCCATGGAGTTGTGATGAGTATAGCAGCAGATATGGGAGCAGTTAACATTTGAGGGTGTCAGCATCGAGTCTGGGACTATCAGTTATGCTGAAATCATTATCTAGGATGCTGGGTTGATGGGAGTCCTGGCCTAGCCCCAAAACTTTGATGGAAAGTTTTATACATTGGAGAAGTACTTAGAGAAATGACTAAATATCAGTATTCCTTTGTCCCTAGGAGTTATAATGTAATTTCTTACAGGAAAACTGTGGACTGATTGAATACCCCAAACAAGTGAAGTCACAGCATAGACAAGAAAGGGCCCAAGGAGTTTGGCATTGAGCTGGAGTGGTAGAATCCCAGACCCAGGCCAGCCAAATGAGGCATTGCCAGGCCAACCAGAGTGTGGCATAATATTATGCTAGAATGTTGCATAATATTTTCAAACCTGTGGTCTCCGGGCCTTGGCATGCTAGAGGTGCCTGTATATTATAGGGGCCACGGGCATTGTTATCCCAGATTATGTAGTGGTTTCTCAGTCAGTATCTCTGTAATAGCATGGATTCAGAGCTAGCATCCTATTTAAGAGTGTTGGTACTGGGAACTAATTTAAGATCTTCCTTTCCTCTTTGGAAGAACCATAAAGTTGTAGACGTGGGGCCAGCCAGGCACCAAGACCTCCATTTCCTGCAAAGAGGGATCTCCAGTTAGTGAACCTTTAAAACTATTGGGTTAGCCAAAAAGTTACTTCAGTTTTTAAGTAAAAATAAAAGACACATTTTTCATTTTCACCAAGAACTTTATTGAACAACGTATTCACCCTTTTGTTCCACTACCTTCTGCCATTTTTCAGGCAACTTCATAATTCCATCTTCCCAAAACATTTTACCTTTTTGAGCAAAGAACTGTTCCAGGTGCCTTTTACGGTCTTCCAGAGAACTGAAATTTTTCCATTAACAGAATTTTGTAAAGACCGAAATAAATCCGAAGGTGCAGTATCTGGTAAATACAGCGGATGAATCAGAACCAGCCAAGCTGTAACAATTTTTGCCTGATCATCAAAGAAACATACAGTCTTGCATTATCCTGATGGAAGATTATGCGTTTTCTTTTGACTAATTCCGGACGCTTTTCGTCGAGTGCTGCTTTCAGTTGGTGTAATTGAGAGCAGTACTTGTTGGAATCAATCGTTTGGTTTTCCGGAAGGAGCTCATAATAGAAGACTCCCTTCCAATCCCACCATATACACAACATCACCTTCTTTGGATGAAGACCGGTCTTTGGTGTGGTTGGTGGTCGTTCATTTCGCTTACCTCACGATCTCTTCCATTCCATATTATTGTACAATGTCCACTTTCATTGCCCGTCACAGTTTGTTTAAAAACTGAACATTTTTGTTAGTTTAAGTAGAGAATCGCATAGAGAAATACAGTCAAGAATTGTTTTTTTGCTTAACTTATGTGGAACCCAAACATCAAAGCGATCACATAACCAAGCTGGTGCAAATGAATGTCAGTGCTTGATTTGGATATTTTGAGTGTGTTGGCTATCTCCTGTGTGGTATAACATCGATTGTTCTCAGTTAATGTCTCGATTTGATCTCTATCAACTTCAACTGGTCTACCCGACCATGGAGCATTCTCCAGCGAGAAATCTCCAGCATGAAACTTCGCAAACCACTTTTGACACGTTCAATCAGTCACAGCACCTTCTCCATAAACTGCACAAGTCTTTTTTTTGCATTTCAGTTGCGTTTTTACCTTTCTTGAAATAATAAAGCATAATATGCCGAAAACATTGCTTTTTTCCTCCCATCTTCAATATTAAAATGGCTACACAAAAATACACCAGTTTTGATAAGGTTTTTTTTTTTTAATGCATGCTGATAGGACAGCTGTCACAACACAGTCTAACAAAATTGTTTCGAATGAAGTTAAAGACAGCTAAGCTACTAGAGCCATCTTAATGGAAAAAAAACTGAACGAACTTTTTTGCCAACCCAATATATTGGGCAAGGTCTTTGGCAGAGGCCTTTCTCGTGGCATACAGAATAGTCTGTTTGGGAGTGTGAGGGCCCTCAATTTCCAGTGAATCCCAGTCTATTATCCACTCTCTGTGTAAGTACCAGTCTATAGATTGCACCAGGATCAAAAAGGGAAGGGGTCTTTTAAGTGAGGGGGGATTTTCTTCGGGATCATAGATTCATATATGGGGAGTGTCCCCTTTTGTGGCCAGAAAAGAGAATGGAGAGGTCCTCATTGCGTTTCGTTAGGATGCCCTATGAATGAAAAGGTTAAGAGTTCAGAATAAGAAAGTGGGCAAAAGAGAGACCCATTTAGGAGACCATTGTCCATTTTGTAAATTTAAGAGAGCACCCTTGAGTAGGCCATTATGTTTCTCTGTTAGGCCTGCTGTCTGCCGACAGTAAGACAGATTGGAAGTTCAAGTGATGCCTTGTTTTTACAGCCCATGTCCAGAATGAATGAGCAGTAAAATATGTACCCTCATCAGAGTCAGTGTTACCAGGAAGCCCAAAGGGAACTAACGTTTTGTGAGGCCTATAATAATACTATTGTTAGCAGTAGCGTGGCAGGAAGGATAAACCGAGATCAGGCCTGTCTTAACAATCAATCTTTGCCGAGGGCATAGCAATTTGCACCAGCATATTGAGGCAGTGGCTTAACAAAATGAATTTGCCAGTAAGAGAAGGGGTGTTCATTCCTTGGTATGGATTTCCATTGGCCATAATGCCAGTGACAGGACAGGACACAAAGATCACATTGAGAGGCCATAGTTTGGGCTAAGGCCAGTGTCATGGGGTTGCCATGGTGTTTAGCCCATATTTAAGGGTCTGGGGACTGTGGTGACTGGACATCTCATGGACCCACTGAACCAAGGACAGGTAGTAATATCTGAGCTTATTTAAAAAGTGTGAGCAAGTTAGTCAGCTGTGGCATTAAAATGAACTTCTTCTGTGGTGGCCTTAGCATGAGTTGAGACACGAAACTTTAATTGTAATATGCAAAGTCTGAGCAGCAGCATATCCCCAATGTGGAAGGCCCCATAGGGCATGATCCTGAATGGGATAATTACTTTGAGCCCATTGACCAGAAATAAGCAGTGAGGCCATTAGCTACCACCCAGGAATCTATAAACATATGGAAAATGGACATAACCTTTATTGAAGTGTGTTCTCCAGTGCCAAAATGACTAGAGTCAGCTCTCAAGTTGAGCTGACTCTTTAAGTCCCATCCTTTATCAAGAGTGACGCAGTCAAGGGGTGGAAAGCAGCAACTCTCCAGCAGGCTCTATCACGTGTGATTGCCATCCATAATATAAATGAAATCCCCTTTTTACTGGATTTTCTACTCAACAAAGGTATGTCCCTGTGCTTTTATGTCCTATTCCAAGTACCCTAAACAGTCTTGAAAACCAAGGTCACTTGGTTGGGTAAATTATCTGCAGGACAAAAGCCTGAGGCTCTAAATTCTTGGTGCTTTTTTCATATTCTGAATCTTAAATTAATTTTCTTACTTCTTTTTTTGTAATTGTTATCCTTATATTGTTTTATCAGCATCTAAACTTGTAAAATTTCTTGTTCTGTCCTCTGCCAAAATGGACAAAATAAGACCTTTAGCTTGCCTTTACTCACTTTTTCAGCATTCTCTTTGTTTTCTTTTTAGTAACCCTTGGCTTTCCCTCTCTTCGATGCATTTTTTTAATTTTGTTGGAGTACATCTTTGGGTAATTTTTTTTTGGGTAATTTTCTTTTCTTTAAGAAGTTTGTGGACGTTTCTCCACTGTCTTATGCTACATATTGTAAATAACCATGTTGTTAAACTGGTTCTTGTTCCTTTGTAGGTAACTTCATTTTCTCTTTACACTTGAAGTTCACAAACTTTACCAGGATGTATTTATTTATTTTATAAATTTACTTATTTTTTTTGTGTGTGTGTTTTTTTTGGCGGGGGGTGGGGTTGACTGTGTTGGGTCTTCATTGGTGTGTGCAGGCTTTCTCTAGTTGCAGCGAGCGGGGGCTACTCTTCGTTGTGGTACGCGGACTTCAGTAGTTGTGGCACACGGGCTTAGTTGCTCCGCGGCATGTGGGGTCTTCCTGGGCCAGGGATCCAACCCGTGTCCCCTGCATTGGCAGGCGGATTCTAAACCACTGCACCACCAGGGAAGTCCCTACCCAAGGACCCTTAACATTGCTGATGGTATTTTTAAATTGCTGAAAGGGCTTTTTAGAAGACATTTTGTCCATTTTTTGTCCATTCTTAACCACTGTACCACCAGGGAAGCCCTCAGGATGTATTTAGTTCTATTTCTTTTCAGTGTTCGCTCATAGCACGTGGTTAGGCCCTTTTAAAAATCTAAATATTTTTTCCTGCTTCAGGGAAATTCCTTTGGTTCCATTTAACTTACATGTTCTCTCCTGGAAACCCTATTGTTTAGCTAATTAGACTACCATATTGATCTCATGTCACTTACTTTCTGAGAGAATTTCTTTATAATCTTTCAAGATGCCTATTGCATTATCAAATCTTTAATTCTTTACAAATGTTTTTGATCACCAACTATTACCTTATTTTTAAGAGACCCTTTGTCTTAGATTATTGCTGTTTTATGGGTTTTGTGGTTTCTAGAATTTGATTTTAATCATAAATTTTTTAAGAGTTATTTCTTTTAGGAGTTAGTTGCTTGGTTCCATCTGGAACTAATTGGTTTTAGTGTGTTCATTCGAATTCTTAATCATCTATTAATTTTAAAAGAGGGCTTAAACTGTCCCCGTTTCACAGTAGCATTATGACATAGCATTATATTAAATAGTTAGACCTCCTTAAAATAACAGACTTGATGTCTTAGTAAGCTCTAACAGAACACTAATTTTAGTTTATGAATACTCAATTTTAATAGCTCCTTAGAATTTAGACATTTGTACGAATGGAAGTCTGTTGAAGGGTCTATCATATACCAATAGAAACCCCCAAAAAAAGGACTTAAATTCTCCATAAGTTTATAGCTCATCAGAAATACCAAAGGCCATTGACAACTGTTGGTCCCAGTAATTGTCATATATCTGCCATTTCAATAGCATTTGATGAGAGGTGCTGTGTTGACCATCATGAACTGAAAATCCTCTGGTTTCTTTTAGATCTCAGGCATCAGCAATTATGAGTTTGTTTTATACATGGTTTACGGATATTGTATGTGCATGTGCCTTCCTTGTCAGGTTTTAAAGTGAGACTTTTAAAAATCTCATTAAATGAGTTAGGAAGCCTTGTTTTAATTGCTCCTAGAAGGTTTAATAACACTCATGTCTAAAATTGTTGGCTTGGTTCCTTTCTGTTACTTGGTAGTATTTTTTTAAATTCTTGTAATGGTCTAGTCTGCTTTGCTATCATTTCTTGATAGTCGATTTTTATGACATTTTCTTACAAAAGCATTGCACTTCATTGTTAACATGCGGGTTTGTAAAATTTTATTTGTTCTGAATCCATTTAAATCTCTTTTTTTTCATTGCTAATATATATTGCTCTCTTTATTAGATTTCCCTTAAGTTTGTAAGCTTTTTCAGTCTTTTCAGAGGGCTGGCTGGTTATTGGTTTTAATTATTTGTGCATTTTGCTTGCAGTTTCACTAAATTCTACTTTCTTCTGTCTTTTCTAGTTTCTCTTTTGTTTACTTTTTAATGAATGCATTAATGCTATACTCTTCTATCTTGCATAGAGTTTTTTCCATATTCTTTTTGCCATATTTGCATTAATGGTAGTCTTAAGGCATGTTTCTATATACTGTCAAAAATTGGTCAGATTAATACACAAGGACTCTTTTTTTTTTCCACGGCATGTGGGATCTTCCCGGACCAGGAATCGAGCCCGTGTCCCCTGCATTGGCAGGCAGATTCTAAACCACTGCACCACCAGGGAAGTCCCTACCCAAGGACTCTTAACATTTCTGATGGTATTTTTAAATTGCTGAAAGGGCTTTTTAGAAGACATTTTGTCCATTTTCATCAGTAAGTTTACATTCACTTTGACCCAGCAAACACACACCACCATCTTACATTTTTTTCCTGCTTAAGCAGACAAAAAAGGGTATATTTTTAGGTTTATCCATTCTCACCATTATGGACTGGTTTATGTACATGGTGGTACATGTATTTAGTAGAACAGTATGCAGCCATTCAAATTGAATGAGTTGTAGTGACATGGGAAAGATAAAGGAGATTATATGGTGCATATTACAATTGAAAAAACAAGTTAACCTCATTCTTGTCAAAATTTGCTCATAAAAATCTTGAAATTTTCAGGTTTTATTTATATATTCTTAAATTTTATATATTTAAGGTGTACAACATAATCTGATATACATAGTGAAATGATTTCTACAGTCAAGCATTATCTCCTCACATAGTTTCCCTTTTTTGTGTGATGAGAGCACCTGAAATCTACTCTCTTAGCATATTTCCACTACTCACTACAATATTACTAACTATAACTGTCATGCCTATACATTGCCCCATAAAAATCTTGAAGAGTAGTCACTAAATTCCTAATAGTGATCAATCTCTGATGGGCAATATTAGAACTTTTACTAAGCACATGCACGCGATTAAATTGTTGTGCATTGAGCTCTGGGTTTGGGTTTTTTTGTTATTTTGTTTTGTTTGAGCCTTTGAAGTTTTGCTTTTAATACCTGTGAAGAATCTCTCAGTTTCTTTTACTTTTCATCTTTTTTTTAGCTACTGAAGTGGTGACTGTGTTTGTATTTCAAGAACCATCATTGCTCTCCTCACTCCAGGACAATGGATTGACAGATGTCATGCTGCATGCACTGCTGATCAAAGACGTGAGACCTTTCTGCTGATCTGTAAAGAATGCTCCATGCATACCCCTTTCCATAAAATATACAGACATATACACACACACACTTGAAAAGCAGTCTTATGGCATGAAAATCCTATCTTTTGTTTTCTATGTGTAGTATTGAAACTATTGGAGGGTGGGGGGAAGGGATAGTTAGGGAGTGTGGGATTGACATGTACACACTGCTGTATTTTAAATGGATAACCAGTAAGGACCTACTGTATAACACAGGGAACTCTGCTCAATATTCTGTAACAACCTAAATGGGAAAAGAATTTGAAAAAGAATAGATACATGTATATGTATAACTGAATCACTTTGCTGTACACCTGCAAACTATCACAACACTGTTAATCAACTATACTCCAATGTAAAATTAAAAGTTTTTTAAAAAAGAAAGGAACCATTGGGACCTGGTCATCAAGATCCCTTTGATCTCTCTGTGTAGTGCCCCTGGCCAAAGTTTCCTAACTGTACCTGGACTCTTTCAGATGTCTTCAAGCTCACTTTATTTTCTCTCTAGGTTCCTGCTACCCGTGAAGTCCTTGGCTCCCTCCCAAATGTATTCAGTGCACTCTGCTTGAATGCCCGAGGTCTTCAGTCATTTGTACAGTGTCAGCCTTTTGAACGTCTCTTCAAAGTTCTTCTGTCTCCAGATTACCTCCCAGCCATGCGGAGGAGGAGGAGCTCTGATCCTCTAGGTAAGTAAGGATTTGCCTTAAAATAAATAATTGGTTGGCTGTTGTGCTGAGAGTTAGGTGATTATCAAGCCACCACTTGGCGAGGAAACCCTTCCTTGACCTCACTTCATGTCTCTGGCTAGGTGTGCTAAGCTTAATGGGAATTACCACCATATAGTCTACTGCAGGGAGAAAAGAATACTTCATCCTTAACCTCTCCTTATAATATTTCCATGCTTCTCAACAGTTCACTGTTAAATGTATTGTTACAGTGCTGGTGAGAAATAGGTATTAGAAAACCAGCAGTAGATTTTCAGGTCCACCATCTAGTCTTCAGCAACAGGAGATCCTGGTAATCTTCTGTTCTAATATCCAAGTCCCTAAGATAGTCACAAATTAATAGATTTCCTTCTCAGTGTATTTTAGACCAGGTCATTGAGGCGTAGCAAGAAGGAAGGGTTCCAGAAAGAATCCAGCTTTCAAAATGTGCTTTGTGCTTTGTCACCACTGTAGCATTTTAGCCACTACCATTCTTTACCGGGGCAGTCAGGGTTAATGGTTTATGGTTCTTTCGTTTCTCGTTCTCTCTTCACCCTACAATAATAGTTCAGACCTTGACAGTAGAGATTACTAGGGTAGAATGTGGCATACATGGTTACTTTAAAATGTGTTTACTAGACTGATAAATTTCTTTCCTCCTCCCCAGTGATTTGGTTGCAGAGGTTGGTGTGAATTCATTTGAGAAAGCATGGCATTAGAAGATCACAACAACTAGCTCAGTTTCTTCTTTCCTCCTTATATTAGCACCAAAAAAAAAAAAAAATAGCCCAAGCTCTATTTTCTTCAGTCTTTCTAACAGTTCCATTTTTGGCTTTAAGGGGATACTGCCTCCAACCTCGGGAGTGCTGTTGATGAGCTCATGAGACATCAGCCAACCCTCAAAACAGATGCAACGACTGCGATCATCAAGGTGGGAAGTGATACGGCTGTGACCATGGGCATGAGAGAGCAGTGAAATGGGAGTTTTTAGGAAAAGGCATGACCTACTGGAGGTCATTTGGATTCTTAGACTGTGCCTATAAGAGGATTATGTCTGCCTCATTTTCTCCAAGTCCTTGGGTTGGTCCTTTACCCCACCCCCCAAAAAAGTCACTTAAGTATTGCTTTCTTATACAGGATACTAAGAAGTTGCCATGGCTTAGCTTCTGTTTGTAAAAGCATATTGCCCTTTCTAATCTTTGTTGCTTGGTTTTTGTTTTGGGTTTTTTTTTTTCCACATTTACTGGCCCTGCTGGTTGCCTCTTCGGATTGTTGAAACTGGTAAATGAGTTACTGGTGGTTGGTGAATTAGAACATGGAGTCACATCAGTCAGTCAGTCACTTAACAGCCATGTGACCCTGAAGAAGTTATTTAACTTCATAGGACTTCAGTTTCCTTGTTTGTAAAGTGAAATTAATGACTATATTCCAGGAATAGTGTATATAAAGTGTTTTGGCAATTCTGTATATAGCACATAGAAAGTGCTCCAAAAATGTTAGTCATCTCCCCATTCCTTAATTACTAATAAGTAATCTTGTTTCCTTTGCCTTTCAGTTACTTGAAGAAATCTGTAACCTTGGAAGAGACCCTAAATACATCTGTCAGAAGCCATCAATCCAGAAGGCAGATGGCACTGCCACTGCTCCTCCCCCAAGATCTAATCATGCTGCAGAAGAGGCCTCTAGTGAGGATGAGGAAGAAGAGGAAGTACAGGCCATGCAGAGCTTTAATTCTACCCAGCAGAATGAAACTGAGCCGAATCAGCAGTAAGTGTTCACAAGACAGGTTCTCTAGCCTTGTGATCTTGAGCGTGTTATTTTCATCTGTAAAAATGAGGGAGTTGGATTAGATCCAGTTATAAGGTTCTTCCGGCCCTAAATGTCTGTAATTTATCTTTCTTTGACCCTTGTGTGTCGTTTGTGCTTTGGTGTTTGTTTTCATTGCTTTAAGCAAGCTTTCTTTTTTAAACGCTGTTCATGAAATTGAATCAGAATTCAGTATATCAAATTAAAAGACCTTCTTCAGAGGATTTCCCTTTGTTGATTTGGTATTCCATGTCATTGACTGATTGATTGTTTTCCATAAGTGAGCATACATTAAACACGTTGCACTTTTGAAGCCTATCTCCTAAGAAGTTCTTAAGAGTTACAGGGATCTGTTGTTGGTTGGTCTCTGTTTTTGTTTATTTCATCTGTTCATTCCAGATACATCAGAAGGCTTTGGAATGTACTATATGATCATAACTAGGCACAGTAGATTTTCCTTCTATTTATTTGAGGTTTGTTCTACATGAAAATTGATTACCTGGATGGTGAGATGGGGATGGGGATGAGCTTAAAGACTGCTGGTAGACCTGGTTCTTCGAGCTTACAGTGTTCGCATGCAAGGGATGAAAAGCAACTGCTGTAGCTGTAACTCTTAATCACCTTCATGCTCGAAATGGGCATGATCCCTCTGGACACTCATGCATTCTTTAATAAGTGCCCTTTTGGTGTATATATAGAAGTAGTTCTGAGAAAAGCATGAGCATTTTAGGTGTGGATTTGAATGGGTTTGAGCTCATCTCAAAGGGTGGCTTGGGACTTAAGATTATGGTGGAGTAGACAGCAGGAGCGAAGGTCTAGAATCCAAAACAGGTATGCCCTCTTGGAACTCTAGAAAGTAATGAGCCTGTTGGTGTGAATTTTTTGGAGGGGAGGCATTACGTTTTAAGTATGTTGCTTTCTTGGGCAGATACATTTTCATTGTCTGAGAAGGCAACCCTGCCTTCATCTAGCACCATCTTCTGTTTTGATTAAAATGTTCTCTTTCTGAGAGGAGGTGTTTTAGAGTGCTGGTAGTAACATAGTGAGTTCAATTTGTATAAAACTGTCAAGCTGTTCACTTAAGTTGGTGCACCTTTTGCTTGTATGTTGTGTGTCAGTAAAAATTTTACACACACACACACACACACACACACACACAAAATGTTCTCTTTCTGGAAAAGGAGGATACCCTAAAAGAAAGCAGGACTTTGGGGCTTCCCTGGTGGCGCAGTGGTTGAGAGTCCGCCTGCCGATGCAGGGGACACGGGTTCGTGCCCCGGTCTGGGAGGATCCCACATGCCGCGGAGCGGCTTGGCCCATGAGCCATGGCCATTGAGCCTGCGTGTCCGGAGCCTGTGCTCCGCAACGGGAGAGGCCACAACAGTGAGAGGCCCACATACCGCAAAAAAAAAAAAAAAAAAAAAGAAAGCAGGACTTTATTTGCAAAGGAGTTGGGATCTTAGTGCTTCATTGCCACATCCTTGATTGTCAGCCATCCTGCTGGCATAGGATTCCTGTTCCTGGCTACAAACTAGGGGTGGATTTCTTGAATGTTAGTAGTGGTGGTGGTTTTGAGTCAAGCTGTGTACATTCGTCTGCATATAACTTTTCTACCTGGATTTCTTAATACCTTTTGTCTAACATGCCCAGATTTTAAGCTGCCTTGGTAAATTGACATTTTCTCAAGCCCTCATATGTCTTCACTCTACCTGCTTTTCTTGGAATATCATGAGTCACTGTATATTCTATTCATATTTATCCCCCATCCCCAAATTATCTTATCTCCTTCTTTTCCATCTACCAAATTCCTACAAGTCTAGCTCAAATGTCTTATTCTTGGTTTTTTTCCCTAAGTTTATTTATTTATTTTTTATTTTTGGGTGTGTTGGGTCTTCGTTTCTGTGCGAGGGCTTTCTCTAGTTGCGGCGAGCGGGGGCCACTCTTCATCGCGGTGCATGGGCCTCTCACTGTCGCGACCTCTCTTGTTGCGGAGCACAGGCTCCAGACGCGCAGGCTGAGTAGTTGTGGCTCACGGGCCTAGTTGCTCCGCAGCATGTGGGATCTTCCCAGACCAGGGCTCGAAGCCGTGTCCCCTGCATTGGCAGGCAGATTCTCAACCCCTGCGCCACCATGGAAGCCCAAATGTCTTATTCTTAAAAGAACTTTTTTAAACCTCCAAATAGGAAGTTGATCTTTTGTGTTCTCCCAACAGTTTTGTTTAAATTATTTATATATTCTAATGGTTTCCCCCACTAATCTATATAGTTCTCCAATGCAGGGACAATGTCTCATTCAACAGTGTATCCAGATCACTTTGTATATAGCAGGTAATCAGTCAGTAACTGTTTATTTAGTGAGTTGATAAAATGAATCAAGAGTATTAGATTAAGGAGTCCCTGAGTCTTAAATGCCAAGAGAGCTGGGCCTAATGAAACATGAACAAGAATGAAGAAATAGTTAAAATCTAGACCCACATTAATACTCTATCATAGTGTTAGTCATATGTAGCTTCTAAGCTGCAAAGTACTCCAATAGTTGCTGTTCCATGGTATTGATGTTCTTCTGCATGGTCTGGGTGTTCATCAGCACCTCATTCGCATAACATATCTAAGAATCTCACGAATATTGACACATGTACTTTTCCACTTCTGCCACCTTCACAAGCTTCAGTTGGGTCATTACGTGGATTATTAGGGCTGGAAGGGAACACAAAAGACTATCTAAATTCAACCTACATTTTGAAAGCCACTACCTATTATAGGTAAAATTCTTTTATCTCCTTATCCCAGGTAGTTGTTATGGTGGGAGTTGCTATGTACTTTTCTGCCAATATGGGAAAGTGCCTTTGAAAAATTTGCAGTGTGTGTCATCCCTCTCCCCAAAAGTCTTGTTTGTATCCTTCTCCCACCCAACGCAAAATTCTTCAATGGGACTCCCGAACAAATTCTGATTTCCCATGCCCACATCTATTTTCCAATGCCTTAAATACAAGCATGAGTAAATTTTTTCCATTAATTTTAATTGAGGTATAATTCGTATACAGTAAACGGTACAGATTTTAAGTTTCCTATTTCCCTACCCTAAAATGGGGCAGCTATCTATCTTATTTCTGTCCTTCATAGAATAAGTTTGCCTGTTCTGGAACATCGTATAAATAGAATAAACGGAGTCTTATATGTATATCATATCTAATGTATGTACTTTCTTGTTTCTGGCTTTTGTTGCATAGCGTATTTTTGAGATTCATCCATGTTGTGTCTATCAGTATGTTGTTTTTGTTGCTGAATAGTATTCCATTGTATGAATATACTACAGCATGTATCCACTCACCTGTTGACAAAGTTTTGAGTTTTCTTTTTTTTTCCCCCCCAGACTAAGACAGTGTTCTTTTCCCTTGGTTTTGTGCTACAAATCTGCAATAAGGAAACTTAGGCATTACAGTCTACCCCAAATACATGGAGTTCTGTTCTACATTCAAAGGCATTCACCACAAGTAGCTCTAAATACTTGTCTTTAGGCCTCTTTCTTCTGCCTTCTGAATTATTTGAGCTCAGCAAAACTGATATTGCTGGGGGTGAATATACTTGCCAGTAAGTAACCAAGGTTTTCAGTTGGGGCACCATGGTTTATTTTTGTGATTGATTCCATTTATTTTGCCTAACTTAACCACCTACCCTGAACAACTTGAAAGAAATGGGTTATATATATCCATGTGGTCTTTGGAACTTGAATAGCAACTGTCTGGGCTTTAAAGGCATCAGATGCAGAGAAGCAGTTGTTCCCTGAATCGTGGCCCACTGGGAGGGCTCTTTTGCCAAAGGCAGCTGTGTCTCCTCAGGAGTGGGAAGAAAGACCTGATTTTCCTCTCCCCCCGAAAAACCCCAAAACATGAGATCTGTTGTCCTGTACCCGTGTACTATGACACTCAATTGGAATCCTTCTCCTCTACATCTGATTAAGGGCTCCAACATCATAAATACCCATGTAAAAGTGACTAGAGTTAAAATTAAGTTTGGGAATGTGTGTCTGTTTTGGAGAAGGCAGAGAGGCAGCAGTTTTTAATTTGACAGTTAAGATAAATTTGTTTCATTCTTCATGGAAAATGCAGTCTTGCATTGTTTCAAAGATGCTATGGGTCAGAGTTTCCTATCAGGTTAGGATTAGAATGACTTTTCTTAAAACCAGTGGTAGGGGGATTTCTACTGAAGAAAGTTGATCATTTTTACTATTCCTATATGATGCCATGAGCCTGGAAGCCAAAAAGATGAGGGTGGGGAGAAGAGTGGTTACTGAACAAGTTCATTCCTGGAGTTTAAGAACCACTGTTGGTTTGTTTTCTCTCTCATTCTTTCCAACTTCCATCTAGCAAATGAAGAAAGTACATTTCATGATGGTGCTTTGGGTCTTTACCATTATATTTGGCTTCTGCAAAGGGGCGGCAGGTATCTCCCTGGGCTTATTAGAGCCATACCTGTACTTCTTAGCTGTAGAGATGGATCTCTGAGTTCTTCCCGAGGAGGTGCAGTCAACTGGGGCAGATAATTGGTGTAAGTAGCAGGGGATGTGGCAGTGGTTCTGCGGAGGAAGTTTACAGTCAGGGAAGGCTTTGCAATCTTCCCATGGAATCATTTCACTCCTGGCTTATATATAGGTCCTCCCTTTGTACAAAGTTCTTCCCCATATTCTTCATTGAGCATGTTCACAACATCCTAACCAAGCCCTAGCTCGGGATATTTTAGCTCTAAAGCCATTCGTCATGCCTCTCCACTCTCTTTGCCTATTGCCTAGTCTCCGTTTTGCTGCCACATATCCCCATGCCTGGCACATTTTTGTTCACATTTTATCTTGCTCAGAGACGAAATTATTTCTTGCCAATTTTTCTGCCTTCTCCCCCTACCTCTCCCTTTTTCTGTCTCTGCCCTTTTCTCCCAAATTTCTCCCAAGGGTCTATATCTAAAATGTTCTTATTCAACTCAGGTTTTGTCCCTTTCTAGGGTTTATCTTTTAGGTAGATTTTGTTTCATTTCAATATACTTTGTGGGGTTTTTCCCTCTGTTTATTTCTTACAAATGCCAAGGTGTAGTCATTGGTCTAAAGGCTGCATTTTCTGCAGCTATGGCATTATTGCAGCCTTCTTATCTTCAATGCACCATTGAAGCATCTGAAGCAAAAGGACCTGATCACAATTTTTGGGTAGTTCAGGAAAAGGTTGTTAGAGAAGGAGGCCTTGGGTGTTGCCTTCATCTTTGACCAACTTTGACTTTTCTGAATGGTTTACCAATCTAAGCATGGAATCTTGACCAAAATTAAATTCCATCTCCTGCTCTCTATAACATTAAATCCGATGCAAGAACACGGTAAGATGTTTATGTATTTGTTTCTTTGCCTAGCTCCTTTCTTCAAGCAAATATTTAAATAGTCTCTTAATTGAACTTGCTTATTTTTAGTATTTTCATATTGATGAATTCCTCCTACAGTGGTTTGCCTAAGATAGAATAATTTCTTTTGAGATATGTACAAGTGCTGAGTTTGTGAAAGCTTGGTTTTTCCTTTTGTGCTCTCAACCTACCCAGGCTAGGAAAGCTACCTTCAGAATTGATTTCAGCTCTTTTCTTTTTCCTTCTTTTTTTTTTTTTATCTGTGCTATATACTAAAGGCTATAAGTCTAACTGAGAGAAAGGACTAGAATTTCACGGTTTCCTTTTCTTTGCTTTGTTCTCTTGCACTGGTATTGTGAATTTCTGTGAAACTCACTCTTTTCTCCCTTAACAGGGTTGTTGGTACAGAGGAACGTATTCCTATTCCCCTCATGGATTACATCCTTAATGTGGTAAGTTAATGGCAGGGCAATCTGCGTAAAGGTGTGTGCTCTTCTGGAAAATGTGTGGGGTTACCAAATAGTCTGATGACTTGTGTTTATTTTCACTGGGGCCCTTGAAGTGCAGAGAGCAGCGGGGAAAGATGTGTAAACCTTGTTCTGTGTGATTTGCCAAAAATTAGCTAACAGTCCCTTTTTGAATATTCCCAATTTTCTGTTCATTCCCCTTTGGAATCCAAACAGGAGGAGAATGGGCTTTGTTAGGCCAGTCCAGTATTATGTTCTTTGAGTGCGTCCCAACATATTTTTTTCCCGTTACTTGCCATTTTTTTTCCCATTAACTTCTCTTTTACCAATAATAATAATAATAATGTGGTGTTTTCTTTTAACTTCTGTGTGTCTCACAGGAAAAAAGGAAGAGTTTGAATTTTCCCAGAGTTATTTACCTATAAGGGGAAGCCCATTTAGCATTTGTTCTAGCCCAGTAAGCACTTCCAGACTTCCAGAGATGGTTTCTCTTTTGCTTGTGTGTTTGTTTCCCATATTTTACTTTCTTACCCTTACAAAATGCTCTGTTTAGTCTAAATCACTTCCAGAGTTCTAGGTTTCATTTGTATTATGAGCACATTTGAAGAAAAGTATCCATTATGTTTGCTTCCAGGGGAGAGGCAACACATTATCTGTAAGAAGCACTAAATGAGCAAATTAAGAGATTAGACCTGATTCTGCCACTAATTCATGGTGTGGCCCTGAGCAAGTCATTTAACCTCTCTGTGCTTCTCAGATGATGTGACTTTAGGTGTGGCTGAAAAGATACATTGGGAAGAAGTTGTAATTCCTTATTTTCTGGATGTTTAGGGGTCATTTCATATACCTATTACTGCTTACCTGAGGTTTTGATAGTCTAGAAAATACTGATTTCATGACTATAAGGTTACCCCTGTCCTAATTCCAAGCTGGCATTTTAGTTCCAAGTGTCAGGCTCTAACTTTTTTTTTAAATTTTTATTACCTAGATGAAATTTGTGGAATCTATTCTGAGCAACAATACAACCGATGACCACTGCCAGGAATTTGTGAATCAGAAAGGACTCTTGCCTTTGGTTACCATTTTGGGTCTTCCCAATCTGCCCATTGACTTTCCCACATCTGCAGCCTGTCAGGCTGTTGCAGGTGTCTGCAAATCCATATTGGTAAGAAGCATCTGGTCGAATATTTTCATTTCTTTTAGAAATCAATTTTGCAATACTTCTATATACGTGTTTTTACTGTGGTCTCCCCTTCAACTAAAACATAATGAAGAAATTTGTGGTTATGTACTGTAAGTGGGTTTTGTGACTAATAAATAGTGTGCCATGTTATTTCTCATTGAAAAGTCAAAGTGTTTGTTCTTTGTTCCTGAGTTTGGTATATAGTTCTAACATATGAGTTTTTTGGAAAGGAAAGAAATCTCCAAGAAAGCTTTGGAAGTGGCTTTTAACACAGTCTAGTTTGTTTAGCCATGTTTTTTTTTTCCTTTCTCAGGCTTGATAGTTGTGTATTTTAAGCATGATTGACCTGTAGTTCATTGCTCAAATTTTGCCCAAAAATGAAGTTGCTTTATTTTAAAGAGTGGTAAAGGAGATATAACATGATATTTACCGCTTTAACCGTTTTTAAGTGTATAGTTTAATAGTGTTTAGTACATCACATTGTTGTGAAACCCATCTCCAAAACTCTCTTCCTCTTGTAAAACTGAAATTCTGCACCCATTAAACAACAACTTTCAATTCCCCTCTCCCTACCAGCCCCTGGTAACCACCATTCTACTTTCTGTCTCTGAATTTTGACTGTTCGAGGTATGTCATGTAAGTTGAATTGATGAAGTACTTGTCTTTCTATGACTGGCTTAATTTGCTTAGCATAATTTTCTCAAGATTCATCCATGTTGTAGCATATGTCAGAATTTTCTTCCTTTTTTTAAGGCTGAATAGTCCAGTGTATGTTTAAACTGCATTTTGTTTATCCATTCATTCATTGATAGACATTTTGGTTGCTTCCACTTCTTATGAATAGTGCTGCTACAAACATGGGTGTGTTCTCCAGACCCTGCTTTTGTGTATGGTGAGAACACTTAAGATCTACTCTCTTAGCAAATTTCTAGTATATAATACAGTATTATTAATTATAGTCACCACACTATACATTAGATCCCCAGAACTTATTCATCTTATAACTGAAAGTTTATACCCTTTGACCAACATCTCTGCAACTTCCCCCAGCCCCTGGCAACCACCGTTCTACCCTCTGGTTCTGAGTTTGACTTGAAAGTGAGATCATACTCAAGACTCTGCTTTCGGTTATTTTGGTTATCTACCCAGAAGTAGGATTTGCTAGATCATTTGGTAGTTCTGTTTTTAATTTTTTGAGGAACTGCTATACTGTATTATTCACAACATCTCTACCATTTCACATTCCAACCAGCAAAGCACAAGGGTTGATTTCTCTGCGTCCTCACTAATACTTGTTATTTTCTAGTTTTTTCATACTAGCCAACCTAATGGGTGTGAAATGAGATCTCGTGGTTATCGTTTGCATTTCTCTGTTGATTAGTGATGTTGAGCATCTTTTCATGTGCCTGTTGGACATCTGTATGTCTTCTTTAGAAAAATGTCTGTTCAGGGCCTTTGCCCATTTTTTTTTTTCCGAAACAGTACATTTTATTTGACAACAAACTCCCCAGTTTGTCTCAGTTGTGACATATAGATGGCTTTAGATTGCTTTTTTGGTGGTCACCCATGCTGAACAAGATTTTTCAATCTTCAAAACAACCAAGGCTCAGAGATTCTGCGTGTCACTTTAGTCACAAATCCAAGTGTGTCCTCCATTCATTGGAGCATTTTGGCGTAGATTCCCTTTGAGGTAGAAGGGTAGAGATGAAGCCGTTCCTCCAAGTTTAAAGAAATAAGGTGTTGCTGGCTGGTGCTTCTCAGAAGGCTGGCACATCTGTGTGTTTCTTGCCTAATTCTTCTCATTGGCCTGGAGCACCTCTTCACTTTTCTCTAGATAGCCTGGCACTTTTTTTTCCCCTCAATTGCCTGATGCTTTCCTTCTCTCATCAGCCTAGAGCTTCTGAGGAAAAGGGAGAGCCCATTTTTTAATAGGCTTGTCTGTTTTTGTTGTTGAGTTGTAAGAATCCTTAATATATTTTGGATATTAATCCCTTATCAGATAAATGATTTGCAGATTATTTTCTCCCATTCCATGAGTTGCTTTTCACTCTGTTAATAGTGTCATTTGATGTGAAAAGGGGTTTTAATTTTGATGAAGTCCAGTTTGTTTTTTGTGGGGGCTTTTTTGTTGTTTAGTTTTTGCTTTTTACTTTTCATTGCCTGTGCTTTTCATGTCATACCTAAGAAATCACTGCCAAATCTGGTGTCGTGCAGCTTTTATCCTATGGCTTTTTCTAGGTGTTTTATAGTTCTAGCTCTTATATTTAGGTCTTTGATCTATTTTGAGTTAATTTTTTGTATGGTGTAAGGTAAGGTTCAGTTTCATTCTTTTGCATGTGGGTATCCAGTTTTCCCAACACTATTTGTTGAAAAGATTGTCCTTTCCCTATTGTACCCTTGTTTGGGCAACCTTGTCAAAAATCATTTGAGGGCCTCCCTGGTGGCGCAGTGGTTGAGAGTCCGCCTGCCGATGCAGGGGATACGGGTTCGTGCCCCGGTCTGGGAGGATCCCATATGCCGCGGAGCGGCTGGGCCCGTGAGCCATGGCTGCTGAGCCTGCGCATCCGGAGCCTGTGCTCCGCAACGGGAGAGGCCACAGCAGTGAGAGGCCCGCGTACCACAAAAAAAAAAAAAAAAAATCATTTGACCATATATGCAAGGGTTTTTGGGGGGGCTCTCTTTTCTGTTGGTGTTGATGTCTATCTTTATGCCAGTACTACACTTTTGATTACTGTAGCTTTGTGGTAAGTTTGAAAATCTGGGGATGTGAGACCTCTAACTTTGTTCTCTTTTAAGATAGCTATATCTATTTGGGGTCCCTAGAGATTCTGTATGAATTTTAAGAGAGATATTTCTGTTTCTGCAAAAAAAAAAAAAAGCCATTGGGATTTTTATAGGATTGGATTAAATCTGTGAAGCTTATTTATTAGCTGAGTTGTGCAGTGATAAGTAATTTCTGCTAAAAATCAGAAACCCAATTTCTTGCGGACTTGGAAAGATCCATAACTGTGACATCTGCATTTGATATTTTATTCTGCTTTTCTTTTTGCAAATATTTAATTAAGTGCTATTTATGAGAGAGAGTGGGGAAAGGGCTGCTCCATCTTTATCCTACCTATAAGATACTGTGTGAGGGTGGATAGATTTATTTAAAGCCATAGGAAAGGCACATAAGTTCTCCTATCTTTGAATGGCAAGTGATAGTGTTCACTGTCAAGATTTTTCTTCTTACTCAGAAAGAAATTGCAGGGGCCATATAATCCTTGAGTTGTCTCCAAAATAAGAAAATGCCTAGCTGATGCCTATCCTAGAATTGTCTCTTATTGTGGTAAGAAAAAAACATTTGTAATAGTGGTTCATTTCCATGCTTTGGAACCTTGCCTAACATTGCTCCCTGTTGTGCAAAATTTGGAATTAATCTTACAGCATGGAATCCTTGCTGTAACAGTAGTCCAGTTTGGCCATCACAATCTTTTAAATTTGATTGGCCTACCACCTTTGAAAGCCTCTCATTCAAGACAAGTAATGTGTTGCTCTAAAAGGCATTTAGGTATGTCATACCTTCGTTCATGTTTTGGCTCCACCATTTACCAGGTGCAAGACCATGGCCAGGTCTGAAATGTGTGAGACTTGTCTTCCACTTCTTTCATTGTGACTATTAATACATGCATATGAAGTTCATTGTACATTAATGCTTTAATTATTATTCTTATTTCAGACACTGTCACATGAACCCAAAGTCCTTCAGGAGGGTCTCCTTCAGTTGGACTCCATTCTTTCCTCCTTGGAGCCCTTACACCGCCCAATAGAATCCCCTGGGGGCTCAGTGTTGTTGCGAGAACTGGCTTGTGCTGGCAATGTCGCTGATGCTACCCTCTCAGCTCAAGCCACACCTCTACTGCATGCACTCACTGCTGCCCACGCCTACATCATGATGTTTGTTCATACTTGTAGAGTTGGACAGGTAAGAATTATGTTAGGTGTGAACATGTTGGTTTAAAGTCGGTAAAATACCTAGGGCATGTACGTGGCATCATAGTATACTTAGAAGCAGTTCTACCTAGGCGAGCTGCTGAAAGAACAGTTTTAGGGTGAGTTCTTTTGGGTGGATGACTTAAGTTTATGCTTCAAATTGCTGTCTAGTTTCACTTCCCCGTAGTATTTTTTTCATTGGAAGTTGGGTGACCATATAACTTGTTTTGTGAACTGGACCTTCTTGAGAGTGAAAGAGGTTGAGATAAATACAGGTATTAATAGATCTGTAGCATCTATATAGGCCTTAGGGATGTATAGTCACCCCTTTTCGCAGACAAGCCTCAACTGGGTGCTCATCTGACCGTGTTACTTCCTAATCTTTCTACAAATGCCTGTAGGCTTGATAATAAGATGGCAAGAAGGAAATTTGACCACAGAACATTTAAGTTAATGGTGATTAACAGATTACTAAAGATTTCCTAAATATCAAACCCTATGTTTGCAGTCCATGTGAGGGTCCTCTTATGGTTCCAGAAAGTTGAAGTTTGGGGGCAGGGGGGTTTGTTTATTTGTTTTTTGAGTACTCACAGTTCTGCCACCCTTAGTTGTCAAGTAATCAAGTCTAAAGATTATTGATGTCGTATTTTTAGCAGCTCTGTTTTATGCTGTTGAGCTAGGAGTGTGTTCTTTGGATCAAATTAAATGAAAAGCACAATTATAAACTATTTAGAAAATAATTAAATTACATAGAAAAGCTTTAGGGACTGATTTGATTGATTGATTGATTGAAATAAAGAAATAAACAGGAAATAACAAGCCCCTTCACCATCTAAAAAAATTAGGAAGCTGTCAATGAGTCTATAAAACTGTTTCTTCCATTTAGAAGAACAGAGTTGCCTATGACTCCTGTTTTTCACTTTACAAAGAAGAAATGAGAAGGGATGTTAGAGACAGATTGTAAATATTGTAAGAGAATACCTTCTGGAACTATGATCTCTTAAGTGTGGAAATTTTGATGAAGTACACAACTCTGAGAATAGTAAGGAAGGAAAAATAGAATCCCTTATCCTTTGTAAATAGCTAACAGTTGATTTTTGAATATAAATGTTCAGAGGGCATCCCAAAGATCACCTTTTTTTACTTTGGCTACAGAGTGAAATTCGTTCCATCTCCGTAAACCAGTGGGGCTCTCAGTTGGGTCTGAGTGTTCTGAGCAAGCTGAGCCAGTTATACTGTTCCCTGGTGTGGGAAAGCACTGTCCTTCTCTCCCTGTGTACCCCAAACAGGTAAGGAAATGGTCATCTCTTTTACTATCTCTGTTGTCTTTCCTAACAGAAAAACTAAGCTTAGTGAGCCTGGGGCGTTGCTTTGGTCAAGGATAGAAAGGTAAAAAGTTCAGAGGCCTCCTTGCCTGTCTCAGTTCATTCGGGCTGCTATAACAAAATCCACAGATTGGGTCCTTATAAACAACAGAATTTTATTGCTCAGAGTTCTGGAGGCTGGAAGTCTGCATGGTTGGATGAGGGCTGTCTTCCACATTGCAGACTTCTCATTGTATCCTCACATGGCAAAAGGGACAAGGAATCTCTCTGGAGCCTCTTTTATAAGGCACTAGTTCCATTCATGAGGGTTCTACTCTTAAGACTTAGGCACCTACCACAGACCTTACTACTAATACATCTCATCAGACATTAGGATTTCAACATTTGAATTTTGAGGAGACACAACATTTAACCAATAGCATTGTCCTTCCCACTTATCAGCCAAAGGACTTCCTTACAAATGTGTCATCTTTGACCTGATATCTCAGTTATGCTGTGTCAGCATGGTATGTGTTTACAGTTTGGTCCTGTTGTTAGCCAGATATAAAGAGTTGAGTTGGAAACCTGTTGAGTACTACCTCAGGAATTCCGTCATTGCAGGTGTTTTATTAGGTTAACTTACCTGCTTGCTATAGGAGGGGGATAGTGTCAGCCAAGCAGGTCAGAGACCAAGCACAACATTAAAAAGATGAGTTATCAGAGGTTTTTTTGCTCACTGTTTCTCTTCTTGCAGCCTGCCATCTGGGTGTGAATTTGGTCAGGCGGACATGCAGAAACTGGTTCCAAAGGATGAGAAGGCAGGTACGACCCAGGGCGGAAAAAGATCAGGTAACTCCAAGAAACTAAAATCCTAGCCATTAATTCTCTTAAGTTCTGTCTGTCTCTGTCTTTATAGGTCTATTGTGAAATTTTAGTAGGTCTATCATCTGTAGTCCTCAGTTTTTTCCATTCATTAATTTTTAATTATTTATTTTAAAATTAAACTATTTTCAGTTATTTTTTCTATTAAAAAATACATACCCACAATGATAAAAATTAGAAAATGTAGTAGAAAGAAGAATCACCCATATTTATACCACAAAAAATATTTTGGAAGTATCTGCTAGTCTTTTTCCCTGAAGGTATGTTTTATTAACATAGTTGTGATTATCTTAGACATAATATTTTACAGGTCTCTTTTCACTTAATATTAAGTGCCATGTAAAGGTACCATGAATTAACCCTTCCCTGTTAAGTTTCTAATGTACTGTTTTGAAAACTGAACATCTTTGTATGTAGTGTTTTGAGAATGTAAGATTGATTCTTAGAAATTACAGTAACAAAGATTATGGTGGGTATTTAATTTTTTGTATGCTTATTTTTCAGAAGCTTAATTTCTTACGTTAAAATGGTAAATGACTATTCTAAGTGGCTGTGGAGCACTTTTAGACCCACACTGTCCAATATGGTAGCCACCAGCCACGTGTAATGTGGCTACTTTACATTACTACTTGTAATGTGGCTAGTACAACTAAAAGACTGAATTTTCGTTCTTTGCTTCCTTGCTCCCTCCTTCCTTCCTCCTGTCCTTGTGCGCGCTGCCTCACACTCCCCCCACCTCCACCCCCTCCACCCCCGTCTGTCTGTCTGTCTCTCTTTCTTTCTCTCTCTCTCTCTCTCCCCTCGTGTTAAGTGGAGGGTGTTATGGGTTGAATTGTGTGCCTGCCCCCAAAAATTATATGTTGGAGTACTAACCCCCAGCACCTCAGAAGGTGACCTTATTTGGAAATAGGGTTGTTGAAGATGTACTTAAGATGAAGTCAATAGGTTGGATGGAGAAAACTGAATTTTTAATTTTTATTAATTTTGTTGTTGTTGTTTGTTTTGGGGTTTTGTGTGTGTGTGTGTGTGGTACGCGGTCCTCTCACTGCTGTGGCCTCTCCCGTTGCGGAGCACAGGCTCCGGACGCGCAGGCTCAGCGGCCATGGCTCACGGGCCTAGCCGCTCCGCAGCATGTGGGATCCTCCAGGACTGGGGCACGAACCCGTGTCCCCTGCATCGGCAGGCGGACTCTCAACCACTGCGCCACCAGGGAAGCCCCTATTAATTTAAATATAACAACTATTAATTCTATTCAGTTGTTGGAGGACTTTTAAGTATGTTTGGAAAACTTGGGTATGTGAATCTTTTTTCCCCAGTAAATTATATGAAATATAAATATAGATCAATTAATGAAAACTTAATGTCTGTATTGAGATGCTCTGTAAGCATAACAATGATACCTGTTTTTTTAAATACTTAATATAAAAATGTATGCTCAGTCATTTTTATATTTGATTACATGTTAAAATAATTTTTATTATATTGGGTTAAATGGTGTATTAAAAATTATAGCTGTTTTTTACTTTTTAAGTGGTTACTAGAGATTTTTTAATTACATATGTGGTTCACATTATATTTCTGTTGGACAATGCCGTTTTTTTGTTTTGTTTTGTTTTTTTCACAGTTATACTCCTTTATTTATATTTTACTGAGCTGCTTTTTGGCTACAGTGACTGAACTGAGTAGAAACAACAGACATCACATGGCGAATCTAAAATATTTACTCTCTGGTCCTTTACACAAGTTTGCCAACCCCTGCTCTAGAAAAGCGGGAAAAAAATTTTTTTTGAAACTCGTATGCTGGGATTTATACTTTTAAAACAGTTAAACTTTTAGAGAATTTTTTCCCTTGAAACAAACTTTAGGTAGAAGTAAATATGTTACATTACTCTCAGTAATCTCAGTTAGAATAAACACTAATTCACAATTATTCCTGCACTGAGGAAGGGAATCCACCTGCAGATTTTTTTTATTTTCATCTAAGAAATAATCACAAATTAGTTTAACTAAAACCTAGCACCCACCTGAATTAGCATCAACTGCAAAAACCGCTAGATATTTCTGAGCCTCAAAATAGGACATTGTAAGCCATAAAAGTATTTACTTTATTTTTTTACATCTTTATTGGGGATAATGCCATTGTATAAAATAGCTTTTATGTTATATTACAATAGAAGTTGCAAATTGCAGTAAGCAGAAATTATATTGGGTGGGCCAAAAAGTGCCTTCGTTTTTTGTTTTAAGTAAAAATAAAAGACATTTTTCATTTTCACCAAGAACTTTTTTGAACAACGTATTCACCCTTTTGTTCCACTACCTTCTGCCATTTTTCACTCAACTTCATAATTCCATCTTCCCAAAACTTTTTATCTTTTTGAGCAAAGAACTTATTCCAGGTGCCTTTTACAGTCTTCCAGGGAATTGAAATTTTTTCCATTAAGAGGATTTTGTAAAGACCGAAATAAATGGAAATCCGAAGGTGCAATGTCTGGTGAATACGGCAGATGAATCAGAACTTCCCAGCCAAGCTGTAACAGTTTTTACCTGGTCATCAAAGAAACATATGGTCTTGGATTACACTGATGGAAGATTATGCGTTTTCTGTTGACTAATTCTGGACACTTTTCATCGAGTGCCACTTTCAGTTGGTCTAATTGGGAGCAGTACTTGTTGGAATCAATCATTTGGTTTTCCAGAAGGAGCTCATAATAGAGCACTCCCTTCCAATCCCACCATATACACATCACCTTCTTTGGATGAAGACCGGTCTTTGGTGTGGTTGGTTGTGGTTCATTTTGCTTGCCCCACGATCTCTTCCGTCCCACATTATTGTACAATATCCACTTACATCGCCCGTCACAGTTTGTTTAAAAACGGAACATTTTTGTTACATTTAAGTAGAGAATCACATGCAGAAATACAGTCAAGAATTGTTTTTTTCGCTTAACTTACGTGGAACCCAAACATCAAAGCGATTCACGTAACCAGGCTGGTGCCAGTGAATGTCAGTGCTTGATTTGGGTATTTTGAGTATGTTGGCTATCTCCTGCATGATATAACGTTGATTGTTCTCAGTTAATATCTCGGTTTGATCGCTGTCAACTTCAACTGGTCTGCCCGACTGTGGAGCATCGTCCAGTGAGAAAACTCCAACATGAAACTTCGCAAACCACTTTTGACACGTTCAGTCAGTCACAGCACCTTCTCCATACACCGCACAAGTCGTTTTGTGCATTTCAGTTGCGTTTTTACCTTTCTTGAAATAATAAAGCATAATATGCTGAAAATGTTGCTTTTTTCCCCTCCCATCTTCAATATTAAAATGGCTACACAGAAATTCACCAATTTTGATGTCTTTTTTTAAATGCGTGCTGATATGACAGCTGTCACATAAAATCTAACAAAATTGTTTTGAAGGAAGTTAAAGACAAGTAAGTGCTACTAGAGCCATCTTATGGGGGAAAACGAACGAACCTTTTGGCCCACCCAGTACAATCTTCTGACCGTAATGCAGCAAACCTAAAATTAATAAAAGTAGCTTTTCTAGAAAGTTTTTTTCTCCTATACTCTGCATCAAGGAGAAAATGAATTTGATAAACTATTAAGAAAACTGAAGATAATTCTGTGTATAAAAACCTATCACAGAGATAAACCCATGCACATATGGTCATCTTATCTTTGATAAAGGAGGCAAGAATATACAATGGAGAAAAGACAGTCTCTTCAATAAGTGGTGCTGGGAAAACTGGACAGCTACATGGAGAAGAATGAAATTAGAACACTCCCTAACACCATACACAAAAATAAACTCAAAACGGATTAAAGACCTAAATGAAAGGCCAGACACTATAAAACTCTTAGAGGAAAACATAGGCAGAACACTCTATGACATAAATCACAGCAAGATCCTTTTTGACCCCACCTCCTAGAGAAATGGAAATAAAAACAAACACACGGGACTTAATGAAAGTTAAAAGCTTTTGCATAGCAAAGGAGAACCATAAACAAGACGAAAAGACAACCCTCAGAATGGGAGAAAATACTTGCAAACGAAGCAACTGACAAAGGACTAATCTCCAGAATATACAAGCAGCTCATGCAGGTCAATTTCCAGAAAGCACAGATTGCCAACAAACACATGAAAGAATGCTCATTAATCATTAGAGAAATGCAAATCAAAATTACAATGAGGTATCACCTCACACCAGTCAGAATGGCCATCATCAAAAAATCTACAAACAGGGCTTCCCTGGTGGTGCAGTGGTTGAGAGTCCGCCTGCTGATGCAGGGGACACGGGTTCGTGCCCTGGTCCAGGAAGATCCCACATGCCGCGGAGCGGCTGGGCCCGTGAGCCATGACCGCTGAGCCTGCGCATCCGGAGCCTGTGCTCTGCAACGGGAGAGGCCACAACAGTGAGAGGCCCGCGTACCGCAAAAGAAAAATAATCTACAAACAATAAATGCTGGAGAGGGTGTGGAGAAAAGGGAACCCTCTTGCAGTGTTGGTGGGAATGTAAATTGATACAGCCACTATGGAGAACAGTATGGAAGTTCCTTAAAACACTAAAAATAGAACTACCATGTGACCCAGCAATCCCACTACGGGGCATTTACCTTGAGAAAACCATAATTCAAAAAGAGTCATGTACAACAGTGTTCATTGCAGCTCTATTTACAATAGCCAGGACATGGAAGCAACCTAAGTGTTCATCGACAGATGAATGGATAAAGAAGATGTGGCACATATATACAGTGGAATATTACTCAGCCATAAAAAGAAACGAAATTGAGTTATTTGTAGTGAGGTGGGTGGACCTAGAGACTGTCATACAGAGTGAAGTAAGTCAGAAAGAGCAAAACAAATACCGTATGCTAACACATATATATAGAATCTAAAAAAAAAAAAGGTCCTGAAGAACCTAGGGGCAGGACAGGAATAAAAACACTGACGTAGAGAATAGGCTTGAGGACGGGGAGGGGGAAGGGTAAGCTGGGATGAACTGAGAGAGCGGCATTGACATATACGCACTACCAAATAGATAGCTGGTGGGAAGCAGCCACATAGCGCAGGGAGATCAGCTCGGTGCTTTGTGTTCCGCCTAGAGGGGTGGGATAGGGAAGGTGGGAGGGAGACACAAGAGGGAAGAGATATGGGGATATATGTATATGTATAGCTGATTCACTTTGTTATACAGCAGAAACTAACACAACATTGTTAAGCAATTATACTCCAATAAAGATATTTTTTTAAAGAAAACCTATCAGATATACCGTATGCTAACACATATATATGGAATCTAAGGGGAAAAAAAGGTCATGAGGAACCTAGGGGTAAGACGGGAATAAAGACACAGACCTACTAGAGTGTGGACTTGAGGATATGGGGAGGAGGAAGGGTAAGCTGTGACAAAGTGAGAGAGCTGCATGGACATATATACACTACCAAACCTAAAATAGATAGCTAGTGGGAAGCAGCCGCATAGCACAGGGAGATCAGCTTGGTGGTTTGTGACCACCTAGAGTGGTGGGATAGGGAGGGTGGGAGGGAGGGAGACACAAAAGGGAAGAGATATGGGAACATATGTATATGTATAACTGATTCACTTTGTTATAAAGCAGAAACTTACACACCATTATAAAGCAATTATACTCCAATAAAGATGTTTTAAAAAAAGATATGCTTAAAAATTGTATTGAGATTGCTAAAGATAGAGAAAATGATAAGGAACTAATAAAGCAGACATAAGTTTTGAAACAACAAATAAGGATTTATATGACAGCTAATTATTGTATTGTGGAGGAAGGGGACAGAATTAATAAAATATACACGAAAATGGACGAAACCAAATGTTAGAATCTCAAATTTTGTCAAAGTCTTAAATATACCAACTTTAAGTCAAGGAAAGAATTAAATAATTTACTAAAAACCAGGAGCAAAATTAGACTCGCAGTCAAAGAATTGCCCCACATAACAATTTAGATATATTTTCCCCCAGCAGTTTCTTTCACACATTTAACAAAGGTATCTTCATTTCCACATAGTTTTTCCAGAATATTGCAAAGAAAATTTGGTGTGTTTTATAGTTTGCCTAATGCTGTTTCTTAGATCAAGAGCACACCCCCCCACAAAAGACTCATCTCACATTCATATACAAAAATCTTAAATTCTATGAAATATATTTCTCCAGTGGTGATCTGTGATGTCCAAATTGAGTTTATTAACGAGCTCTAAAATTCTACCTGGGTATGTGCCTTGAGTGCATGGGGTCACCACACACACTGCAGTTCATGTGAAGATTCTGGGTCATGCAGTGTGCCTACAGTCTTCCATGGTAGCCCTTGAAAGTTAAGACTTTTAACATGCTCTCATTGGAAGATGTCAGTGTTAGCTACTTAGAAGGACTCCAGGGAAAGAAGTACAGTTTTGTGTTTTTTTCTTTTCAGATTTAGGAAGTTGTGGACATTTAAAGAGTAACAAGCACTATAGGTAGCTCTTTCTTCTGACTCTTCAGAACAAGGAACCAGGTGAGTGCTGGCTCAACATGGTCTTATTGCTCCCCTCTTATGTCTGCAGATGGGGAACAGGATGGAACCACTGGAAGTATGGATGCTTCTACCCAGGGCTTGTTGGAAGGCATTGGGCTTGATGGTGATACGCTGGCTCCTATGGAGACAGATGAACCTACTGCTTCAGACTCTAAGGGCAAATCTAAAATTACACCTGCCATGGCTGCCAGAATCAAGCAAATCAAGCCGTTATTGTCAGGTGAGTGATTCTCTTCCTTCTGCTCCCTTTTAGAGCCTGGTATGGCTTTATTGTTTCCTTTAAGGAAGTTTTAAACTTGGTGGCTCATTTTCAGGTGTCTGCCATGTGACAGGCTCTGTACTAACTGTTAGGGATACAGAGATGAGAGAATCGCTTTCTGAAAGCCAAGTCTACCCCTCCTTTTCTTCCTGCTCACTCTACTACTACTGCAAATGACCTCTGCTCCTACCGTTTCCCTGAAATGTCTCACCAAGGTATCTGTAACCTCCTTGTTGCTAAGTCCATTGGATACTTTTCAGTCCACCTCTCACTTTTCCACAGCATGATGGTTGACCTATCACCTCCTTCTCAAAATACTCTTTTCTTGGCTTTTGTGGTATTAATGTTAAGCCCTCCTGCTTTCCTTGTTACCTGTCTGGCTACTGCACTCAGTCTCCTTTTCCTTTCTCTGTCCCTCAAATGTAGCTGGCAAGTGACATAGTTGATTTGTGTTTTAGTAGTTACTTTGCCAGCTCTGTGGAGACTACAGTAATATGATGCAAGACCACACTAAAGATGTGCACTGGGGACTTCTCTGGCGGTCCAGTGGTTGAGACTCTGCACTTCCACTGTGGGGGGTGCGGGTTCAATCCCTGGTCAGGGAACTAGGATTCCACGTGCTGTGTGGTGCAACCAAAACAGTGAATAAAGATGTGCACTGATCTGTCTTTGCCATCGTTTGCCCCTTAATGTAAAATCAGTGGGGAACCTATTTTCTATGTTCTGTACCTCTACCAATTTTGTACATTTGCCACTTTCTGACACCTTAATGTGAAGGAAAATGTAGACAACTCCTGGGAATTGGGGGCTCTGCCCAAAAGCAAGCAAAACTTGGCCTTTGGTGTTTCCATTTGGTATTTTAAACCCCCTTGAATTTTATGTTCTGTTTTAATTTGTTTAATTCTGCTCCTTTGTTTTAATTTGAAAGTCTACTGCCACTTTCCCCAAATTGAAGGAAAACTGACCATCCAAGAAGATGCTAATGTTTATTTCCCCTTTCTTTGTTAGACCTCTGTGACCTTGGCACATTCTGGGGTTTCTTTGTGGGCCCAGCCCATGCTTTTGATGTCTGTTTCTCTGTGGTTACTGGCCTTTTGTTTTTCTCTTTTATCCTTGCTGACTACCTTTGAGCCACTTTGTTGTCTATTCACCTGAAAACGGTGGTGGAAAAGTACAAACTTAATGTGTACATGCATTAGGCTTTCAGAGTCTAGGCCCACCCAACCTCCAGCCAGGCAGTGCAAGTATCTGTAGCCTGATCCCTCATTAGGATTGGGAGATCCTAATTTGGGTGGATTGGGAAAAAGAAAAGACCTGTTCCTGTCTTCTTATGCTGTATATCTCAGAGCTTACTGAGTTTGGGGGGTACGATATGTGGCACCAGCTCAAGTAGAGCCTATTTTTTTTTTTACAGTGGGTTCATATATACATGTGTATAATTAAGAGATGTGCTTTGATTCAAACCTGGATCGTGATGAAATAATGTTTATTTCAGACATGCTGTGACAGCATTTTCATTTGTGATTTTAAGAGTAATAAATATTCACTATAGAAAAAGTACAGAGAAATGTTTTAAGAAAAGCAAGGAAATTACCCAAATATAATGTGTTTAGATATATTTTCTTTCCCTTTTTCTGTACATCTCCTTTTACATGTTTATATTTGGATTCTGCTTTTTTGGTTCAGCAATATATACCAAAAAGCATCCTACAAAGATGAAAATTTGAAATACTTGTAATCTACCTAACACCTTACAAGATTTTTATAAGAAGGCCACTTTTTAAATTTTTATGCTTTTCCTAACAATCTTTTTTCCTTTGGGGACCATACATTTAATGTCGTGGTGAGACGTTACTAGTATATATGTGATGTTCTTTTCTGGTCTAAGTTGTTAGCATTTTTGCCATTTTTAAAGTTCTCTGTAGGCATTTTAAGTGACTCCATAATTCAATACATAGATATATCATTTACTTAAATAGTTCATATTGTGTATTGCTTTCTACAAAGGTGGTTTCAGTTTATATCTCCTAACAGTGTGAGTGCTTATCTTGTTTGTCTTTCATATTTATTATATATTGAATGCCAACATACTTCTCTGTCTCCTGCCTTCAAAAGAGGCATTTATTCCCTGCGGAGCTTCCTTTTCAGATATCATATGTAGAGACAAGTCCAGGTGTTTCATAGAATGTTTGAGTGGGAGGGAGTAGTCAGTCATTAAAGTGTATTAACAGTAATGTGTCTGTTATAATGAAACCATTCTGAAAGTACTGTACAGCCTTATTCTGACTTTTGGGTTCCAGCTTCCTCTCGATTAGGCAGAGCACTGGCTGAGTTATTTGGGCTCCTTGTTAAACTTTGTGTGGGGTCTCCTGTCCGCCAGAGAAGGAGCCATCATGCTGCCAGCACCACCACAGCACCAACACCCGCTGCTCGATCAACGGCCTCAGCTCTCACTAAGCTCCTCACAAAGGGCTTATCTTGGCAGCCTCCACCATATACGCCTACTCCACGCTTCAGGTGAGGTTCCGCTTGAGATGCAGAATCTAATTGGTTCCTTCTCCACTTGAATGCAGAGTGAGCCACTGAATTAGAGGACTTGGAGGTCCCTTGTTTTACTCTTAAATGTGTACCCCAAATACTGTTTAAGCTACTTGTTTTGGTTCTGCCTAGTCTAAAATACAGAGATTTTAAAAGCATTTGTAGTCAAACTGCATTCCAATAACCTTGTATTTATTTACTAGTAGGTGGGAACTGTCACCCTTTTTTGCCTTAGAAATTTTAATATCCAAACTAGTCACCCAGTGCAATGTTCAGTTTTACTCTTGGCTTTTACTTGATTTTCCCATTGCTTCTGTGTCTGCCTCAGAGAAGGTTAACTTTTTGCTTTTTCCCTCTTCCAGGCTGACATTCTTCATCTGTTCAGTTGGTTTTACATCCCCAATGCTGTTTGATGAGAGGAAGTATCCCTACCACCTCATGCTGCAGAAATTTCTCTGCTCTGGAGGCCACAATGCTCTTTTTGAGTAAGGATCATGTTGCTTTACAGAGAAGCATTGTTTGGAGTTTGGTCTTTTCTGTGTACCTTAGCAGCCCACAACTTTCTAAGCCGCCTATCCTGTGACAGTGAGATACATAGAGACAGCCATTGGGTATACCCTTTCACGTTTCAGGAACTAACTGTATTTATCTCCATCTTCCTGGAGGGTGGGATTCAGCCTGTCCTAGGAATGTTTGTAAGGGTCTCTGTTTTTCTTCATTTGGCTTGTAATGTCTGGTACATATTTTTCTAATAGACTTGTCCTTTTCTGCTGTTTCTCTGAATATGATCATTTTTCTGCTTCTTTTGGTCAGAAGATTCTAAGCTAAGTTTCACTTTGGGGTTTCTGTTTGTTTTGGCTTTAAAAGTAAAGCTAGAAGTGGTAGTAATTTCACTATATATGCGTATAACAAATATATGCCAATAATATATCAATAAAGCTGGAATAAAAACCCAAATAAAAGGTAAAGCTCTGTGTTCAACATCTTGTAATTACCTATAATGAAAAAGAATTTTATATATATATATATGTATGTATATATATAAAACTGAATTGCTGTATACCAGAAACTAACACAGCATTGTAAACCAGCTATACTTCAAGTAAAAAAGGGGGGGGTAAAGCTAATAAATGTTGGACAGACTGGAAGCAATAGCTCCAAGAGGAGGGACTGGGAAGCTTTTGAATGTGTCCCTTTCTCTCCCCATCCCCAATCTAAAATACTAATATTCTATCTCTATACTTTCTCTTACTTGAATTTAGAACATTCAATTGGGCTCTGTCCATGGGAGGCAAAGTTCCTGTTGCAGAGGGATTAGAACATTCAGACTTACCTGATGGCACAGGAGAATTCCTAGATGCCTGGCTAATGCTGGTGGAGAAGATGGTGAATCCCACCACGGTGCTTGAATCTCCACATTCACTGCCTGCCAAATTGCCTGGAGGTGTTCAGAACTTTCCACAATTCAGTGCCCTCCGCTTCCTTGTGGTAACTCAGAAAGTGAGTAGTCAGCATTCTAAAACCAAGAGCAATTTCTCATGCCAACTGGGTAGCTCCCAACTCTGTTTTGTCCTCCTTAGTGAAACAACTCGATTGGTAGAGAACCACTGGATCCTACTCCCAGATAGGACTGCCTTGCAGAATGGGATAGAGACCACTTGATAATTTTCTGTGGTGTAAACATTTGAACTGTAAACTTCAGATTGGTACTTCCAGGTTGGGTTAAATGCCCCTTCTCTGTACTTCCTTGCCCCCCACCCAACCTCAGTACTGCCTAGGATTTTGTTGTTGGCACTGACTGTGGAAGGACCATCTCATAAGTCTTTGACTTATTCTTCCTGGGGTTTTGAATTTGAGACAAAATGATCTTTACACAGCTTTTCAAATGACTTACAGGCAGCCTTTACTTGCATCAAGAACCTGTGGAACCGGAAGCCCTTGAAGGTGTATGGTGGGCGAATGGCTGAGTCCATGCTGGCCATCCTGTGCCACATCCTCCGAGGAGAACCTGTCATTCGAGAGAGACTGAGCAAAGAGAAGGAGGGGTCTCGAGGAGAAGAGGATACAGGACAAGAGGAAGGTGGCTCCCGCCGGGAACCTCAAGTCAACCAGCAACAACTACAACAGGTGGGGTTCTGGCCTCACACTCCAGGACCAAGACTTTGCACCGGAGAGTATACTGCTCGTGGGGTTTCTAAGTTTCTTAATGCCTGGTCCTGTTAGGGGATAGGTTTAAATTTGTTCCCTCTTTTACTCTTTTATTTTTTTCTCTTGAGAAAGCTGGAGAACAGTTTCAGTACTCCTAATAGGTAAAGGATTTGTGTCCTCCCAAGCATATTGTTTAGTATTGGAAGTCTTTTTACGTATTCTCAGTAGGCTGTGGTTGCCACGTTCTTTGGAGGCAAACTGTCCTCAGCTACTTTCTCATTAATCTATAAAGAGAAGCAATATCGTGGCCCAGATTTATTTTCCATCAAGAGCTTTCGGAAACCTTAGTCACCTACAAAACTTTTGTTTTCATTTTTAAAATTTAAAAAATTGGAGGCTAGAAGTGGGGGGGGGTGCACTTAGATCCTCACATTTCAGTCTCAAACAGCATTTAGCATACTCCTCTTGCAATTTGTGTGTATGTATGTGTCTTCTCTTTATATCTAGAGTCCTGTTCAAACATGTCTTCTGTATGTACATGCCACTTTTTTTATTATAATAGTTAAAAGTGCTCACTTAAAGAAAAGTTAGAAATGTAGCAAAATACTTTTTAAAGGCATTCTTAATATCACCACACAGAATAGTCATTATGTCCTTTTTTTCATCACTTAGTTCTATGCCTAATTTTTACATAGTAACATACAGTATGTAGGCTTATACCACTGTCATTAAGAAAATGGGTCTTTTTTACTTCTTAATCATTCTTTTATTGCTGGATATGTTGATTTTCTTATTATTTGATGTTGTAAAGCTGTGATGTATAGTTTCTTTTTCTACAAATTTTTCTATGCATCTCATGATTATTTCCTAGTTGTAGATTTCCTGGGTCAGTTTTTCAGGCTCTTGTTCTGTTGCCAGTTTGTCTTCAAGAAAAGTGAGACCAAGTTTTGCTTCTGTGTGTGAGTCTCAGTCTTTGAATTAGAATAATCTTCCTAATGATAATAACCATCTAGGTGAATTTTCTTAAAGGATGGAATTGAGAATCACCTTGGCTCCTTGCCTCAATGTGTAGCTCTGTGTAAATGGTATGGAGGCACCAGGCAGAAAGGATCATTCACGTTATCTAACTGCCTTACCTTATAAATGTTCTCAGTTCATATGATGTTAGGAAAACTTGCTTACATCTTAAAAGGATTCCTTTCTTTTTAAAATGCATTTGGATTTCTCTTCTACCATGGTTCTGAGATCCTGCCTTCTTTTTGTAGCTCATGGACATGGGCTTCACAAGGGAACATGCCATGGAGGCCCTGTTGAATACCAGCACCATGGAGCAGGCCACAGAGTACCTTCTAACCCACCCTCCCCCGATCATGGGAGGAGTTGTTCGGGTGAGTTGGCTCAGGGGCTCTAATCTTTCAGGGCATTGGTTTGGCTGCTGATGTGCTTTACTTCCCCGGGCCAGTATTTTCTTTATATGCTAACTCTTATAGCTCTAGAATATAAGGAGCAGAAGCTTTCGGTCTCCTAGTCATGCAAATTACTGGACTTTGCAGAGGAACTCTTAAATTATGCATAATCAGAAAGTAATAGGAAGGCTCTCTTTTGTGAGATGCCAAATAGGTGGTCACATTGAAGCTCCTTTCCTATATTTAATTTTGTTGTGATTTTTCCCTCTCGTTCGCGTAAGTGACCAGGTAAGCCTAATTGAGTTTGAGTCTAGAGAGCAGCATTCAGAGCCCCTTCTCTTCCTCTCTAAAGCTTGAGCACAGGATGTCTGGCTCCTTATGAGTTGTGTGTGTAGTTCCTTGGAGTGTGTGTAGTTGCCGGATTTTCTGTTGTTGCTCTTTAGGATCTGAGTATGTCCGAAGAGGACCAGATGATGAGAGCAATTGCCATGTCTCTGGGACAGGATATCCCAATGGATCAAAGGGCAGAGTCACCTGAGGTAACTAGGAAATGGGGCTTCCAAGAGGGTCTGACACATTAATCTTAGTATTTCTATGAACATTCTGCTACTACTGCAGAGTAATTGGTCAAATTAAAGTCTAAACAAAGACATGTGAATACTCATTCATCCCAACCTTGCCATCACTAATCTACATTACATTGACCTGAAGCTTTAAGTGAAACAGATGAAGCATTAATATTTATTGTCAAATAAGAGGCCCAAAATGTCCTTGGTAGTACCCATTAGGCCAAACTTGGCTGTCTTTATTACCTAGGAATCTAGGTAATAATTACTTCAGTTTACCATACCTGCAGAGAATGCAGGACAATGTCTACAAATGATATTTGTGGGGGGTGATGTAGGATGATGCACGTAAGTTGCCAGTGCTTTGAGTATTGGAGGTGTCCTTCCCCTGTCTTGCCTTAGCCTGCGTGGCTGCCCTCATACTCGTTGCCACACTCTAACGAATGTATCACCTGCTTGAGGAGAAGGTAGAGAATATTCATATGGTAGGGCAGACACATTTTTAGAGTCTTCTCACTTTCTTCCTTCCCTGCCTCCAGGAAGTTGCTTGCCGGAAGGAGGAGGAGGAACGGAAAGCTCGGGAAAAGCAGGAAGAGGAAGAGGCTAAATGTCTAGAGAAGTTCCAGGATGCTGATCCATTGGAACAAGATGAACTCCACACTTTCACAGATACCATGTTGCCAGGCTGCTTTCACCTTCTTGATGAGCTCCCAGACACAGTGTACCGGGTGTGTGATCTGATCATGACAGCAATCAAACGTAATGGAGCAGACTATCGAGACATGATTCTGAAGCAAGTAGTCAATCAGGTAAGTTCTCCGGGGGCCAGAAGAGGGGAGTATGTAAAATGGTTTTCCTGCCATCTATCAAAACCGGATTTCTTTTTTTATTTTTTTAATCAGTATTTTTGCATTTTATCTGATGTGGATGTATTCTTTCTTTGAATTCTGTAGATCTAGTAATCTAGCTCTTTCTTGAGTGTTTTCCTGCAAAACATGAATTAACTGCTTCACACACAAAATATCTTGGAAACAAAAAAACAAAGCTCTCTTTTTCTAGGTATCTCTTCTTAGATTCATCTAAAATGTCAAAAATGTCTCTCACTCTTGAGCCAAGTTAGGCCCCCTGGCCTAAATAAATGTTTTTCCCTCTCCTCCTATGCAGCAACCATTTTGACAGATGAGTCCCCATCCTAATGAGTAGTTGTGACCTATTGTTTGTCTTTTTTTTAGCAGTGTTTTTCCTCATTATGAAATTAATGTATGCTAGTTGTTGAAGTAGAAAAAGAAATAAATTACCCTAAATTCCCACATAGCCAGTTAGCATTTTGGTTGTATTTCCTTTACTATTTTTTATGATTTATGTATTTAAATCATTGGAATCTTGTTTTATATATTTTTTTTAAGTTTAGAGACAGAGGAAGAAAGTAAGTGTTGTATGTAAACATAACTTTAGTGTATGGAAACATCACAAGAGTAAAAGGCAAACTGAATAAACCCTTTTTCTTCCCCCCACAAGGTATGACCAATGTTTAGGTACCTTTAATCTATATTAAGAGCTTATAGAAGTGATTTTAAGCAAACTAAAACCTTAATAGACAAGAGCAATTACATAAAATTCATTACAAGAAATTTTTAACATGCATACTAAAGCAAGACCAATGTTTCTAACTGGGATTTTTGTTTTCTGTTTTTAATGATAATTCTGGGGTGAGTGTAGTGAAAGATTTTAAGTTGGTAGAACCTTTGTGGGATTGACTATATATGCACCAGAAATTTTTTTAAAATATTCATTTTCTTTAACTTAGAATTTAGACTTCTTGTAATCTAGCCTAAGAAAATAATTTTTTAGAGGTGCTCCTTTAGTAGCATACATCTTCTTTTGATACAGACACCCTATAGTAAATATGTTAATATTTACCCCCTCTCCTTCAGTGAATGTATTAGAGGTGGAGGGAGTATTTTACAAGGTTGAGAATGTTTTGACATACCTCATCATACTCAATCTACAGCTTTTGACTTGGCCACTTTTCTGCTTTCCTAGGTGTGGGAAGCTGCTGATGTATTGATCAAAGCCGCTCTTCCCCTGACAACGAGTGACACAAAAACTGTGTCAGAGTGGATCAGTCAGATGGCCACCCTGCCCCAGGCCTCCAATTTGGCTACTAGAATCTTGCTCTTAACACTGCTTTTTGAGGTAAGATTTAGACCTTTTGGTCCTTGTGATTCATTCATCAAAGAATCATCAAACACCTACCATTTGAGACATTGAAGAAGGTAGAGAGAAATGTAGGACATGTCTGCATTTCATAGCCTACAGTTTCTAATAGGCTGTAATGCACACAATTAAGTACAAAATACAGCATTCTATGCCACATGAATGGCATAAACAGTTTTATCTGAGTTCAGGGTGGGGCAGTATGCATCACTTCTGGATAATGAGAGAAGGGCTTCTCAGAACAAATGTTAATTGAATTGGGTCTTAGAGGATTGGGGGGTGGGGTGTAATTATAAGAAGGTACTTAGAATGACTATTAACAGTTAAGCTGTGGAATATTTTTGGCTTCTCTGAGGAAAACTAACTAGCAGCCAAAGAGTGGGGTAGGATGTGGACATTTGGTAATAGGTGTCAGATAGAATCTGACTCTTCTTTCCTACCTGGTCAGTCAGCAGATTATTTGAGGTAAAGCGTGGTTTGGCCAGGACATGTTCTTGTTCCAGCCATCATAGGAATTAGGAGGCACCTAACCTTGAACAAGTGATTCTTCATTCTTAGCTTATCATGTTTAACGGTAAAACCTGGATTTAATGGAGTAAACTCTTATAGCAACTCAGGAGTTAAGTCCAATATATGTGTCAGTCTGTGTGTCTACAGTCTCAGGGCTTTCCTTTGTGTTAAAAGTGGTGATTCTTATTATATAGCACTTGTGAATAGATACTTGTGGGAAATGTTGCAAAGTACTGAATGCTGGGGATCCCCCAAAACATTACAATATAAAGAAATCACTCATGAGCCCCCCGTTTTTTAAAAAAAATCACAAATGACAGCCTAATATTTTTCTTCTAGTCTTTTTTCTGTACATTTAAACAGTTGGGATCAGAGTATTTAGAAAGTTTTGTATTCTTTTCTCTCAGTATTATATTACAAATATTTTCCCACGTCATGTATATATTATTCCATTTTTTTGAGGTCCCCTAGTTTAAATAACTACCTATTGTCGGCCATTTAAATTACTTCCAGTGATTTCCTGTTGGATCAGTAACACTTCATGTAGCCCTTGTAAGGGGAACCATTAACTATGTTGCTGTGTTTAATTATTCCATCTTCCTTGGAAGATTATAAAGGTTCTCTGTAAATCAGAAGCTTTTCAACTAGCGTAGGTAACAGTTCTTAATGATATTAATGATACTAGTAACAGTTTCCATATTAAGCATATACTAATGTACCAGCCACTGTGTTGGCACAGTGTATCACAATTACCTTGGAGATAGAAATTATTCCCTTTGACCCATGAGGAAACCAAGGCCTAGAGAATTTAAGTAACTAATCTTGGACCACACAGATGGTAAGTGGTGGAAATGGAATTTGAATTCAAACCAATTCTATTAGCGTTCGCTCTTATGTTCTGTACCATGTTAATCCTTGATACTGAGTAGAAGCTGGTATTTGTTTTATTTTTTTTCCTTTGATTAATCAATCAGGAGTTGAAGCTACCTTGTGCCTGGGTGGTTGAATCTAGTGGCATCCTTAATGTCCTAATCAAACTCTTGGAAGTGGTTCAGCCCTGCCTACAGGCCGCCAAGGAACAAAAGGAGGTCCAGACCCCAAAGTGAGTGACCCTGTAATCTCTCTTGTTTTCATTTCTGTTGCCCTGGGGATTTGGGCCCTCAAGCTTAGGGCTTGAATCAGGGAGTTTTCTGGGTCATGTATGGGACAAATCTTGTATACTTTTTGTGGTTTGAAAATTGTGAAGTACCTGATGAAATCAAGATAAATTTTCCCATGTTGTGCAGGTTTCTGGCTTGCCCAGAGTAAATCATTTCTCCTGTTTTAGGTGGATCACCCCAGTGTTGCTTCTGATTGATTTCTATGAAAAGACAGCCATCTCCTCAAAAAGGAGAGCCCAAATGACTAAGGTACGTAATATGGTGTATGTGGTGAGCAGAACAGCTCAGCTTCTTGAGGCAAGAATAGACCAGAAGAGAATATGGGATAGTGGTAAAAAAAATGTAAAGCTCTCTGATCAAGGCATAAATCTCTTGAGGGATCTTGATAGCTAGAGTTTTCTTTTGAGTTGGGAGTTAGAATTTTTTTTTTTTTTTTTATGGAGCTGCTGGCTAAAGGGTCTAAGGACTTAGCCTGGAAGTAAATGTTAAAGAAGTGTTCTGTCTCCAGAGGAGGAGTGGCTCTTTTATGTGAAGGACTGAGTGTGCAAGGATTCCTCCAAAAGCAAGTGCTCCTTATATGAAAATTATATACGCCACATCATCTTAGTACCTTCCCAGAAACAGAAGTTTTGTTCCAGTACATCTAAAATGTTTACCTTTTGTGGAAAATAGTTGGAAACAAAAGGAAAGCAGAGCATCACAGAATAAGGGTATAGAGTGTTTTGTGCCTATGGAGAGGCTCAGGAATGCGAGGGTTAAGGTATATAAAAACTTCTCTCTTGGTTTGCAAAACATTTAAAATGTCCAATATATTTCTTTTTCCTGGGTTAGCTTTAGCAGTGAACACTGATGAAATTACTATTTCTTCTAACAGTCAACCTTGTAAGGAAGTACAATGAAACTTTGTGTTCTTGTATTTAGTACCTACAGTCCAACAACAACAACTGGCGCTGGTTTGATGACCGCTCTGGACGTTGGTGTAGTTACAGTGCAAGCAACAATAGCACTATTGATTCCGCCTGGAAATCTGGAGAGACAAGTGTACGTTTCACTGCAGGCCGAAGAAGATACACTGTCCAGTTCACTACAATGGTGCAGGTACATGCTCACTCAGTGCCATAAACTTGGTTGAAAAGAGGGGAAGGTGCTGAGTATGGCTTTCCATTTGCTTCTTCCTGAACCAGCAGTCCTGACGTGTTATAAGAACAGTATTACCACTACTAAATGGGGTATAGTTTTCAGAGAACTGAGTCTTCTTACAGCCATGTGTTAGGCCATGAGTCTGTGGCAATTTGATACTGTCCCACCCGGAAATGATTTTAAGTGTTCAGTCAAGGATTAGGGAGTGGTTGGGGATGGAGTCTGCTCTATTGGAAAGTTTATAGTTTGCTATAGGGTCTTGTGTATGCCACTTTCCTTCTGAGGACCTTCAGGCTTTCTCCCTGTAAATGATAGGGGTGGGATAACTTGCCAAGGTTCCTTCCTGTTACAGCATTTTGCTACAGAGTTCCAGCTCCCCCACCCCCCTTACAATTCTTTTTTCAGTAGAGATGTTTTTGTCTGCTTGAATTCCTAGGTTAATGAGGAAACAGGGAACCGGCGCCCGGTGATGCTGACACTCCTGAGGGTACCACGGCTGAATAAAAATTCGAAAAACAGCAATGGACAGGAACTAGAGAAGACATTGGAAGAAAGCAAAGAAATGGATATCAAACGTAAAGAAAATAAAGCCAATGGTATGTACTTTTAGTTTTGAATCTTTCAAGGAGTGTCTTACACAAAGCTAGTGTGCCTTTATGGCTTAAATTCTGGCCAGATTTCATCATGAGTGATTTCTTATCCATCACATTGCTTGGTGACTTAAAGATACACAGTCCTCCTCTTTATGTGCCTTTTCATCTGGTCTTTGAATTGGTATTTGGTCTGTTTCTCTTAATAGGACCCAAGTGTTTGACTGGTTACTTAAGAGGGAGAGGATGGGAGGAAATGTCAAGTTAACTGTCTGAACACTTACTTTCCCATTTATAGATACCCCCTTGGCCCTAGACAGTACAAATACTGAAAAGGAGACAAGCCTGGAAGAAACAAAAATTGGAGAGATCCTGATCCAGGGCCTGACAGAGGATATGGTGACTGTTTTAATCCGGGCCTGTGTGAGCATGCTAGGGGTCCCTGTGGACCCAGACACTTTGCATGCCACCCTTCGCCTCTGCCTGAGGCTCACCCGAGACCACAAATATGCCATGATGTTTGCAGAGCTGAAGAGTACCCGCATGATCTTGAATTTGACCCAGAGTTCAGGCTTCAATGGGTTTACTCCCCTGGTCACCCTTCTCTTAAGACACATTATTGAGGACCCCTGCACCCTCCGCCATACCATGGAAAAGGTGAGTCTTTTTGGTGTCAGATGCTGGTTTAGCTTTACATAATACCTTGTTCTCCTTGCTCTCAGAGCAGATAGACTTCTGATTCTTCATCAAGTATATAGCTAGGTGTTACAGATGATATGCTCTGCCCAGCAAAATTTCCCAACTGTGTGCTCAGGTGCTTGCTTAGGTGTGGTAGATTATCCCATCGAGTGACATTTAAAAGGTACTAGAAAATACATTTTTTACCTTTAAATTTACTATAGTGATAGCTCTTATCTAGAAAGTCCTCTCTAGCAATATAGGTTTCTTGAACCAAAACTTTTTTTTTAAACATCTTTATTGGAGTATAATTGCTTTACAATGGTTTGTTAGTTTCTGCTTTATAACAAAGTGAATCAGCTATACATATATCCCCATATCTCTTGCCTCTTGCCTCTCCCTCCCTCCCACCCTCCCTATCCCACCCCTCTAGATGGTCACAAAGCACCGAGCTGATCTCCCTGTGCTATGCGGGGCTGCTTCCCACTACCTACCTATTTCACATTTGGTAGTGTATATATGTCCATGCCACTCTCTCACTTCATCCCAGCTTACCCTTCCCACTCCCCGTGTCCTCCAAAACTTGTTAATAAGGAACTAGAATACCCTCCACCAAGTTCATGTTTTAAAGGTCATTCTCCTATAGGAGTACTTCACCCAAGAGCCTGTTTTCCAAACTTTGTGTTTTGGGGTTGTAAAAGTACAGTTGACTCTTGAATAACACAGGTTTGAATTGCACAGGTCCACTTACATGTAGATTTTTTTCCCAGTAATAAACACTACAGCACTACCACAATCCACAGTGGGTTGAATCCACAGATAAAGAACCTCAGATGTGGAGGGCCACTATAAGTTATTCGTGGATTTTCGACAGCATGGAGGGTTGGTGCCCCAACCCCCATGTTGTTCAAGGGTCAGCCGTAGTAAAATTTTTGGAATGTTTATGACTGTGATAAGCTCTTTTCAAATATGCATTGTGCACATGAGAAAACTGAGGTTTATTTGTTTATTTTAGGAAACATATAAAGCAGTAGAAGAAATAACAAAGCAATTAGAAAAATAAAAACCTTTATGTCATCAACTTTAAGACATCAACAGAGGGGTTGGGGGCTAACATCTCACCAATAAGGCTTTTTTCTCCACAGTACTTTTACAAACTCCTTCCTCTGCTAATTCTTTCTCAACAATCATCAGGTGAATGCTACTGACTTCACTTTCAATTTCCTCTCTTGGAACATCGTTTCCCACATTGATATATAGTGTTGCTATTTGCATTTTTGTGCATAGCTTTGTCACATTTAAGGTCGTTTTTCTTATAAATGCTTAGAAATTGGATCAAAAGGTATATATTGTTTTTTAACTTGCTTGCCAGAAAGGTGGTGCCACTTCATACTTCTATGCATATATGAGTATATATCTCACATTCTTCAGACAGTTCTTCTTCAGCCAGCCTGTTTGATTTCACCTGACATGAGCAAAACCAAAAGAAGGTTGTTAAAGACACTGATCCAAGGTCAGGAGACAGCCCAACAGAGAAGAAACAACTATATACAGACAGGATTCTGACTTAAAAACAAACATACTTAAAATGTTTAAAGCTTATACAACTTTTTAAAATGCTATGAAAAAATATAGGTTCTTTTTGGATGACAGAAAACTTTGTAAGCTTAAAGGAAATTTTATTTGGGGGTGTGGGAAACAAAGGAAGATCAGTGGCATGTTTAACGTATCAAGTAGCAAAATGTAAATGCTTGATAATATCCATTGCAGGTACGGGTGTGAAGAACCAGGCATACTCTTACTTTTGGTAGGAGTGGAAATTGGTGCAACCACATTGGAGGGCAATTTGGTACTGTCAGTTTAAGATATCCTTTGACCTAGAAATTCTGTGGCTAAGAATTTATCTGATAACTAAAGTCAAGTATGCCAAGGTACATATACAAGAATGTTCACTGTAGAATTACTTGTAATATCAAGACTAGAGATCTAATGTCCAGCAGAGGACTGAATAAACGATGGCACATAGTGGAATTACACTTTTCTGTATTTAAAAAATGGGAGTTGGGCTTCCCTGGTGGCGCAGTGGTTGAGAGCCCGCCTGCCAATGCAGGGGACACGGGTTCGTGCCCCGGTCCGGGAAGGTCCCACATGCCGCGGAGCTGCTGGGCCCGTGAGCCATGGCCGCTGAGCCTGTGCTCCGCAACAGGAGAGGCCACAACAGTGAGAGGCCCGCATACCGCAAAAAAAAAAATTAAATAAATAAAATAAAAATAAAAAATGGGAGTTATTTTACGATTGCAGCCTGGCAGGCAAGATGTAGAAGTTGTTAGGCTAAACTGAAGAGCATGACCAATTTGGTAAGAAAAACATTGAGTCCAAAAGATTTTTACCTTTATGAACATAATTCACAAAGCAGTAGATCGTGGGAAATACAGTGGAACTATTTTCTTTATACTTTCATATATTTTCCATGATTAACAAGTCATTTTATGAGAAGAGCAAAAGCATGACAATGTCTAAGCCCTGTGGTATCAAAGCAAACAGTCCATAAGTAGTTTGATATCTCCTGGCTGTCATTATCCAAGACTGATTATTGACTTTGAAACATAAAGAAAGCATTTAATTTTGTTCTTATACACTAAGTGGATGTCAATATTACATATTTTTAGAGTTTGAACCATTCTGGTTTAAAATCGGGATGGCATTTGGGAAGGCTAGGAGCTGGCACTTAAATTTGGGAGCCATAATCTGGATGATCAATGATCTATATACGTTACCCAGTTTCTATAAAGGTCACGTATCTAGTCTAATAGTTGATAATTTGGGGGGTATGCTGAATGCTGTAGCTTTTTGTAAGCCACATTTTTTGAATTGGGAAGGAATAGGACTTGAAAGGCCAATTGTATCTTTCTCCCAAAGATCAAAGGCTACATCCACTGTCTTGAGGCAGAACTTGGTTGGTATTTTAATCCTTGGTAACTCTTCCTTGAATGCAGTTGTGTTTTAGAAAGTGGTCTTTAATCAGCAGTGTTCTCCCTCTCTTTACTAGGTTGTTCGCTCAGCAGCTACAAGTGGAGCTGGTAGCACTACCTCTGGTGTTGTATCTGGCAGCCTCGGCTCTCGGGAGATTAACTACATCCTTCGTGTCCTTGGGCCAGCCGCATGCCGCAATCCAGACATTTTCACAGAAGTGGCCAACTGCTGTATCCGCATTGCCCTTCCAGCCCCTCGAGGCTCAGGAACTGGTACGTTTACCCTTCTCTTGGCCTTTGAGACATTGAGGTCTGTGGCTTAGTATAACTCCAAAAATTTTCTGTGAGGAAGCCTATAACTTGGAAAACCTCCTTAGGCAAGCGTTGGGACATTGGCTGGTTGATCAAGTGGGTCAGTTCAGGGGTAGTTCAGTAGCTTCTCTGGTCCTTGCCCTGTGCTAATTCCTGCCAGAGATTCCAAGGACTCATTCAGTCTAGTCCTTGCCTTCAAATAACTTAGCTTGATGTGACAATAGTGAATGTAAACAGTGAATGGTTTACAGATAGAGTGATAATTGAGGGACAAATGGACGTGTGACTTATGTGATACAGTAGGAAGAATCACGGTGTATTCTTGCCAAAAATGTTTGACCTATAATTATGAGGAAACAATTAGATAAGTACAAATTGTGAGACATTCCATAAAACAACTGACCTAGACTCTTCCAAAATATTAATGTCGTGAATGGAAAAAATGCAAGGATCTCCTAGATAAAAGGAGATGAGAGAAAACCACCAACCTTGATGGGATGCTGAATCTAGATAAAGGAGATTTGGAGAAGTTAGAACAGTTACTATATATTAGATAATATAATTGTATCTGTGTTAAATTTCTTGGGTTTTATGGTATTCTGGCTATGTAGAAAAATATCCTTGATCTTAGATGCAGGTAGACATATTTAGGGGTGGACAAATGGTGATTCTAGATGAAAAGTATATGGATTTTTTTGTACTAACCTTTCAACTTTTCTGTGGGGTCGTGGGGCTTTAGGGGTTTTTTTGTTTGTTGGTTTGTTTGTTTTTTAAATTAAAAGTTGGGAAAGGGACTAATTATTTTGGGAGCTCCACCTTGGCTCTGTGCTGGGCATTTCTCATGTATGGTCTCCTTTAATCCTCAAATTTTCAAGAATGAGAAAATTGAGGTTTGTTAGTAATTTGGCCATGGTCCTATAACAGAACTGGATTTCAAAACCAAGTGTCCCCAACTCCAAAGCCTATGCTCTTTTTTTTACTATTTGATATTGCTGTATGAAATCCTACGGAATTTAGGGAAGGTAAAAGCCAGATTTTCTAATAGACTACTTGAACCTTGTTTGGAAGTGGCCCCCCCGCTTCTGAGTCTTTATCAGTAACCAGATGTAGGTACCCGTTCATTATTGACTGATTTTTCTCTGTCTCGCTTTGGCTTAGCTTCAGATGATGAATTTGAGAATCTTAGAATTAAAGGCCCTAATGCTGTACAGCTGGTGAAGACAACCCCTTTGAAGCCCTCACCTCTGCCTGTCATTCCTGATACTATCAAGGAAGTGATCTATGACATGCTAAATGCCCTGGCTGCATACCATGCTCCAGAGGAAGGTATGTAACTAGCCCACCTGAGGAGGCTGGGCACTTTGTTTAGGTCACTTCAACTAACTCATGGCTTAGTGAGTACTCAACTATTTGCCCACTCTCTGGGAATCAAGATGAATAAGACACATAGCCCACTTCTCTGAAGAAGTTAATAGTCATACAGTATGAATGATAAGGATAAGGAGATTGCCAGAATCTTTTGTATGAGAGTACATCCCATACAGAGGGAAGAATGAACAAAGATTAAAAAGGAGATAATAAGCAGGTTGAGCAGGTTGAAAGTAAAATACCAAGAAGTCTCCAATGTTTTCACTCTCAGAAACAAAACATAGTTGTTGCCCAAAGATCTGGGAACAATATTAGAAGGTGTGGCTAGGCTTCCTGACCTCTGAGACCACCATCCCTATCTTTTGTCCTTAGTTAAGGTGCTGCTTTTAAGTATTGGGAAAGTCATGAATGAATTGCTTGGAAGTCAAGTTCCATTCCAGTCAGATCCTTCTGGATTTTATTCAGGACATACTTATTTGATAGGTCCCACAGAATTGCCAAAAGTTGATGAATAGTGCATTTAACAAGTCAAGAAAATCTGAGTCTTTACTTTAGTGCTTTTCATCCATACATCACTCTAATCCTTATAGAGCTCCTTGCTTTTCCCACAATCGCAAAACCTTTACCCCACCTCCTAAACCCTCCTCCCCCCCAAAAATAATAATAATAATAATAATAATTTAGCTATATATAGCAACCATTTATTGACCTCTCACTGTACTAGGCAAAATGTCAGGTATGTTCATTTAAGCTTAGTAGTGACAACTAAGGACAGTGCGGAGAGTAAATTGCCTGTGGTCACAAAACTAGTGATAGAATGAGGCTTTCAACCATGCTCTCTCTACATTTCTCATTCTTAAATCAAAGCCTAGCAATATTAGTGTGTAAACAGTTGTAGCAACTTGGAGCAAAATTGACCAGCTACCAGATGGTCATTAACATTGCACAGTCTAAAGAGTTTTGTTTTGTTTTTATTTTTCTAGCAGACAAATCTGATCCTAAACCTGGGGGTATGACTCAAGAGGTTGGCCAGCTCCTGCAAGACATGGGTGATGATGTATACCAGCAGTACCGGTCACTTACCCGTCAGAGCAGTGACTTTGACACACAGTCAGGATTTTCCATTAATGTAAGTCAACTCCAACCTTCTGTCTGCCTTCTCGCTTCTCAGTACCTACTATGGGATATAGGGTTATGCCAGGGATATTTCAAAGGTATTAATTTTGATGTATCTATAAATTATCTGTTGCCTAAAAATGAAGATCGGGTTGTCCCTGGGATTTTCTTTTTTCTCCTTGGATTAGAAATGTTTCTTTAATTCATTTTTCATTCTCATCTTCCCCTGTTCCCTTTCCCCTCAATCTCCCAGTCGCTGTTTATAATGATGGCTTCCCATGGATTATAGTACACAGAAGGAAAAGGTGGTTAAAAGATAGACAAAGAGAGTCTATAACATTTATGGCCAGTACCCTGAAAAGGAGTCCTGCCATTTGGGTACAACTGTCTTTGAAACTGATAATGGCTCAGGAGTTTTCTTCCTCCATAGAGTCAGGTCTTTGCTGCAGATGGTGCCTCCACTGAGACTTCCACATCTGGGACAGCCCAAGGAGAAGGTAATGGTTTGCTTTTCTCTTTTGTTCTTATTTCTTGAGAAGACAGCTTGAAGAAACGGGGTGTCCTGGGCAGGCAATAGGGGAATACAGGCATAACTGTCACATTTACTTGTAAGTGAACTTTCTCAGGGGTGAGCTCAGCATTCTGTAAACAAAAGGTCCATCCCAGTTATCTGAGACCAGTTTAGTCTTTATATTCTTCAGGAATTCAGGAATACATGCAGATCTCCTTAGAGCTAGCAGCTCAGGACTGTAGGCCCCATTGCTACCAGCTCCAGAAATTACAATGCTTTCTTTAGGGTCTTTAGAAGACTGCCATTTGGTTGCCCCAGTGAGAGCTGGTGCTATAGGCACAACAGTGATGTTAAAGAGTGTCCATTAATGACCAGAGCCAAGTAAATCAAAGACCCTGGGCCCAAGTGCCAGCTTTCTATATCAGCATTTCATGCGTGCCTACGTTTTCTTACTGGGATCTATTCCATTTCATAGTATATGGCATCCTGGCCCTGCACCCACCCCTCATTATATGCTAAAATTAATGGAACTGGCCATTAAAAAGAGTGAAATTTTGCCATTTACAGCAACATGGATGGACTTGGAGGGCATTATGCTAAGTGAAATAAGTCAGACAGAGAAAGACAAATACTGTATGGTATCACTTATACATGGAGTCTAAAAAAATAAACTAGTAGGACTTTGCTGGTGGTGCAGTGGTTAAGAATCCTCCTGCCAATGCGGGGGACACGGGTTTGATCCCTGGTCCAGGAAGATCCCACATGTCGCAGAGCAACTAAGCCCGTGTACCACAACTACTGAGCTTGCACTCTAGAGCCCGCGAGCCACAACTACTGAGCCTGCACACCACAACTACTAAAGCCTGCGTGCCGCAACTACTGAGCCTGCGTGCCGCAACTACTGAGCCTGCGTGCCGCAACTACTGAGCCTGCGTGCCTAGAGCCCATGCTCCACAACAAGAGAAGCCACCACAATGAAGAAGCCTATGCACCACAACAAAGAGTAGACCCCACTCGGCAAAACTAGAGAAAACCCGCGTGCAGCAGTGAAGACCCAAAGCAGCCAAAAGATAAATAAATTTTTAAATATATGTGTATATTTTTTAAAAACTAGCAAATATAACAAAAGAGGCAGACTCACAGATACAAAGAACAAACTAGTGGTTACCAGTGGGGAGAAGGAAGGGGGGAGGGACGGTATAGGGGTAGGGGATTAAGTACAAACTATTAGTTATAAAATAAGCTACACAACGGAATTAGTTATAAAATAAGCTACACAACGGAATATATTGTACAACACGGGGAATATAGAATAAATAAAGTTAATGGAACTGTAACTTAACTAACCCAGTAGTGGTTGCTGTGGTAACATCCTTTAGTTCTACTCTTTAAACCTCTCCGTATATTTCTTTTGGTAGCTTCCATGCTGGCTTATAGAACTTTGGTGCCAGTGACACTATTCTGGCTACAAGATTTATATGGTAGATTCTTACTTTCTAGCAGTTTCAACAGAGCCCATTGGCTACTTGCCAAGAATTAGAGAAATGTCATGTGGAAGCAATTCTAATGAGACCTTCAAGAGCTCCTTCTCCTTGACAGGGAGGATCTTTGAAATCTAAGTTGAGATGTTGTACTTAATGGCAGTTTAGTCCCTGGAGGATAAGCTTAAAAGGCTAATAATTAGTAAAATATTGGTTAACTCATTTTGGTGGACTTACTGCTCATATGTAGTATATAGTATGGGTGATGGTAGTATCATTCAAGGGAAGCATCATTGCCCACTATGTGGCAGACTATAGTAGACACCAAAATGAATCAGATTCATTCCCTGCACTTAAAGGATTTTATCTAGTGAGGGTGACATGCAGTGCTTTTAGTACAAGATAACTGCTGGAATGGAGGCGTGCTGGGATAAGTTATAGAGTGGGCACATGATAATGATAGCATCTCAGTATGCCTGGATGAAGCAGGAAAGCATTTATAGAGGAGATCATCTTTTGAGCTTAGCTAGATTAAGTAAATGTGTGCCACACAGACGTGGGAAGAAGAGGTAAAAGAGTATACAAGGCATGTTTGGAGAACTACTATTAGTACAGTATTTCTGGAACATAAAATGTATAAGAGGAGGGAAATGGCGGAAGATGTGTGAACAGTTGGGTAAAGCCTCTCTGTTGTAACTATATCCGTAGAGCACATCTGAGCCCTGTGTCATATTAGCTATCTGTCTTTCCACTGCAGTAGGAGGAGGGCATTCAATTTGTACTAGTGGCCTGAAGTATCCTTTCCACCTAAGACTTGATTTTGCCAATATTCCAGTGTGGAATTGAACCAGTGTTTGGCTCTTTCTCAACAGCTTCAACTCCGGAGGAGTCTCGGGATGGGAAGAAAGATAAAGAAGGGGACCGGGCGTCTGAGGAAGGCAAGCAGAAAGGCAAGGGCAGCAAACCATTAATGCCCACCTCCACTATTCTTCGGCTTCTGGCAGAGTTGGTGAGATCCTATGTTGGTATTGCTACCCTGATTGCCAACTACAGCTATACTGTGGGCCAGTCTGAGCTGATCAAAGAGGTAAGATTTCTAATTTCTGCTTAATATTTTATACTGTTATAATTTGGATACCTGCTATGTGTTGGATGTTTTGCTAGGAGCCCGTGCATGCTAACCCAGTGATGAGAGAGGCAGAGGCCTCTTAAGACACATTAAAGAGCTAGGCCTTTTTTTCCATGATGTGGAGCCATTAGGCTCATTTGCAGGGAGTGAGTTGATATAGTTTGTTAATTTGTTTTGTAGAAAATCACTTGGTCTGCCTTATTAGAGACTGCAAAAGGCAAGGTTGGAGTCAGAGAGACCAGTCAGGACGCTGATATAGTAGTCTAGGTAATACAGGACCTTGATGAAGTTGGAGGGGGAAATGAATGAGTTGAAGAGATGTTTTAACAGTAGAAATGGACGAGATTGGATTTGGAGGATAAAGGTGAAATCAAGGACTCGAGATGTTTCTTGTTTTGTGTTTTTTTAATTCCTTTTGTTAGAAGAGGAAATGGTTTGAAGAGAAAGTGTAGAATTTGAGAGGTATCTGGATCACCTAGGTAAAGGTATCTAGGAGACAGGAGAATAAATGAAGTACACAGTATTGGAGTTTATCTTCCAGATGTACTCACACCTGTGCAAAGACACCTGATGTGGTAACAGTATTGGTAATAAATAGAATATAAGAAAAGCCTAAATGTTCATCAATAGAGCATGGGAAAGAATGAAGTCATATTTTATATGTCCTGATACAGAATTATCTTCAGGTTGGATTTTCCAAGTGAAAGGACACTTTTAAGAAACCTTGTCATGTTCCCATATATGTAAAAGGGGTACCCAAGGAGGTTTTTTCCATAAAGGAGACCTTGTTTTGGAGGTCACATAGCTATTTTATGGTTAGTAAGCAGTAAAGGGTGTGAGAATGGAACAGGGGCAATAATGTTGCAAAGAATCTATGACAGCAGCTGCCATTTTTAAGCTATTTTTATCTTAATCCAAGCTTTTAAAATGCATACAAAAATACACAACTCCTAAATGATTCACCAGTTAATTTTTCTTGGATGACTACCACTAAATTCAACATTAGAAACTCCACAAAAGCTAATCCCACTCACACCTTTGCACATCTCCCCTTCCCCTTTGAACTTCCATAAGGTCACCATTATCTTGCGTTCGTGAATTGGGTTTGCGCTTTATGTAAGTGGAATCTTACAGTATGTCCTGTGTCTGGCTTCTTTTGCTTAACATGTTTGCAACTACATCTTTGTGTGTAGTTTTAGTTTATTTTCATTGCTGTATAGAATTCCGTTGTGTGAATGTAACACAGTCTTATCCATTCTAGTGCTTATTGACAGTTGGCTGGTTTTCCTTTTGGAAGTATTAAAAGTAGTGCTGCTACGGTCGCTCTTACACATGTCTTGGTGAACATACATAAGTTCGTGTGTGTGTGTGTGTGTGTGTGTGTATGTATTTATACACACACACACACGTTCATACGTAAGTTCATATATTTCTGTTGGGTGCTGTGTGCCTAGGAGTGGAATTGCTGGTCTGTTCAGCTTTAGCAACTGATAACAAGTTTTCCAGAGCAGTTGTGTCAATTTATATTGACACAGCACAGCATATGGAAGTTTGGATTATTTCACCTCCTTGCCAATATTTGGTATTCCTGTTTTTCATTTTAACCATTCTAGTAGGTTCATCCTGGTATTGCATTGTGGTTAAAATTTCCCTGTCTTTGTTGGCCATTTGTATATTCTCTTTTGTGAAGTGTCCAAGTCTTTTATTCTTATTTTCTACTGAGTTCTTTACATATTCTGGATATAAGCCCTTTATGGAATGTGTGTATTAAGTATATATTAGGCATTTATTTCAAAGCTTATACTCATTTATGCCAGTTGTAGTTATAATAGCATACTTGTGGAATAAGACGCTTAATTGCAAATTTATTAAGTATCTGCTTTAATATGTGTCAAGTGACCCACTTAGTGGTACTGGGTACTCATAGGTGCTTTACAGATACTGTTGATAATCCTCACCTCAGCACTGCAAGGTTGTTGGTATTGCTCCCCTTAACAGAGAGAAGAGAAGGCTCAGAGAGGTCAGTAACTTGCCCAAGGCCACACTTCAGAGTAGCAAGACTAGGATTAGAGCCCAGGTCTCTGGTTTCAAATCCAGATTCCTTCCACTCAGTCACGGTTGCACGAATCCACTCAGTCGCCCAAATGGCAAGGCTTTTTTTTTTTCAGTTTTCACTGGTAATGTTACACTTTTTTTCAGAAAACTGTTTTAACTTTGTATTTTATTCACTACTGGGAAATTTTTACTTCTAATAGTTAACAGGGTCACCTTACCTAATTTCCCAGAGCCTAAAATTCTTCAACGCATTTTTTTAAACATTCATTCATTCATTCATTCATTTATTTGGCTGTGCCGGGTCTTTGTTGCGGCACACGGGCTCTTTTAGTTGCAGCATGTGGGCTCTTGGTTGCAGCATGCAGGATCTAGTTCCCTGACCAGGGCTCGAACCCAGGCCCCCTGCATTGGGAGCGCGGAGTCTTAACCACTTGACCACCAGGGAGGTCCCTTCAATGCATTTTTTAAATTGAGGTAAAATGCACATAAAACTAAGTATCTTAAAGTATACAGTTGAGTGACATTTTACATTCAGTGTCGTGCAACCATCATCTCTATCTAGTTCCAAAATCGCCACTGCATTTTGATCCAAAATCTACTTGAATGACAACAGAAGTAAGTTTCTTTCTAAGATAAAGAATTATCAGGGCAGAAATCATTTTTAGAGGGGGAGGGAAAGTCTGACTTAATTTCCTTCCCTGTTATTGGGCCTTTTTTGCTATTTTAAGTAACCCTGCATTAACTATTTCTGCATATTCATATCTGTGACTGTGCTGTGTGTTTCTCATTCAACCCCTGCCAGTTTTTAGCCCAGGGTCCTGGGCACATTGTAGGTTTCAGTAAATACTACAATTTAATTAGAAACTGGAGTAATTGTAGTACTGAATTAGGGATCAAGGTTTGAATCATCGCCATTGACTTAAGTTCTTTGGCAAGCCACATTTCTTTAGGCCTCAGATTAATGAAGATGTGTAAACTTGGAAAATGAATGGAATTTGGAAGCATAAACTCGAGATTTGTTACTCACTTGGCTTGCACCTTTAAGTCTTGGTTTTTTCGTCTATAAAGTGGGCCTGAAAATCATTGACTGGATGACTCCAAGGATCAGTTCTGTGTGCGTGTACCTTGTTGATGTGCAAACAGTATGGCATAATTGTGCTTGTGAGTAAATGTCATGATTAATGACTTTGCAGGACTGCAGTGTGCTAGCTTTTGTCCTGGACCACCTCCTCCCACATACCCAGAATGCAGAAGACAAGGACACACCTGCCCTGGCCCGCCTATTCCTCGCAAGCCTGGCTGCCGCAGGGAGTGGCACAGATGCCCAGGTGGCCCTTGTGAATGAAGTAAAAGCAGCCCTGGGAAGGGCACTGGCTATGGCTGAGAGTACAGAGAAACATGCCAGGTAAAATCAATGCCTGACTTAGTGCTAATAACCAGTAGCATCCCCTAACTTCATTCTTGTCCCATGGATTCCTTGCATTTGAACAAGAGTTCTGGTCATACTGGCACTGTACATTCTCTGGTTCTCTCAGATAGTTCTAGTGCTACAAAATACCCAAAGCACTAATGACACTTGGAGGAAGTGGGTAAACAGCTCAGAGAAAACAAAGGGATGTTTTCATTATATTTCTAGGGTCTTCAAGCAAGAAGTTGAGGGGGTTATTCAACTTTACTTTTTCAAATTATGTTTAAAGAAAATGAAGAATGCCTCCACCCAGGGAGTGAGTTCTTTCTTACCTGTTTAGATGTTACTTCCAGAAGGAAACACAAAAGAAACCAGGAGGGTTATCTGAGGCAAGTTAGTGAAGACGTGGCCTAAGAATGGGCTGTATTCACATGATAGAGATGTCAAACTTCTCTCCTAGGCTTCAGGCAGTGATGTGTATCATCAGTACTATCATGGAGTCCTGCCCCTCCACCTCCAGTTTCTACAGCAGTGCAACAGCCAAGACCCAACACAATGGCATGAACAACATCATTCGACTCTTCCTGAAGAAGGGACTGGTTAATGACCTGGCCAGAGTGCCTCACAGCCTGGACCTGTCCAGGTAAAATTATTCCTGACCTCCAGCACCAGGCTTTTGCCCTCTCCTTAATCGTGCTTCATACTTGTCCATTTGCCTAGTATTTCATGTATCCTTGCCAGATAAGTAATTAGCAGCCAGTGTGATAGGAAGAGTTTGGATGTAGGCGGGAACCTGAGTTCTTAGTATTGTTGCTTTTAAGCAAGGCACTTTCCTTTCTTTGGGCCTTAATTCTCTCATTTGCCGCAAACTCATGAGTTGGTCTGTATCAGTAGTTTTTTTCCCAAGCTTCCCTCTTAATTATTGTAAGAAGATTATTATGGACCTTGTATTACATCTGGTTATGTCCTCTGAGTCTCTGTTATTCTAATACGGGTCCTTAATTTTTTTTAATCTTCATTTTATTGCTGTTGTTCATGAACGAATTTATTGAAGTGATCAGACCTGCAGAATGTTTTCCTAGATTTGGTCCACTTGGTTCCACACAGTGTAGTTTAACTTGTTGCTTTTACTCGCTGTTTGCTGTAAGCTTAGAGGTAGAGGCCTAATGGAGCAATTTAAATATTATTTGGCTAGGATATATCATAGATGATGATGTACATTTCATATTATATCATGGGGAGATGCATCTCTTTGAACTACCATTAATCATGATAAGATTGACCACTAGGGTAGAGTGATAATCATCATTGTACTGTTATATTTTCCTCCTTCTTACTAGAAAATAACAGTGTTATTACTTCAGCACTGTACAAATGTCTAGTTCCCTATCAACCATATACCTAATTAATGGTCTTAACACCAGTTGATAATCCTTGCCTGCGTCTTTTAATTTCTTAGAGGGTTATCAATGACAACTTTGTAATTTCTGTCATTCCTTCTACATTATTAGCTGCTATATTTCTGTGATTATAGCTCCAGTTCAAGAGGGAAAGTTGGTTACTCTGTAATACAGTTCCTACTAAAAAGCCAGGATGAAAACTTAATTTTTTCCCTTCAGTCACCAATTTTCAGAGTAAAGTCAAAAATGGGTTAAACTCCACCTCAAATACGAGCTCTGGCTTTCTATTTTCTGTGTAGTATTATGGACTCATGAATTTTCCTTGATTTTTAAAATCTGATTGAATTACTTGGATCACTACAGTTATCCTTCTTTTCGTGCTCATCCTTCATGTTCTTTTTCATTACACCTTTGGGCTTGTGGGACCTCTTCAAACTGACTTCTTTGTTCTTTTGATAACAACCTCATCAGTTTTTTTTTTAATGTTTAAAAAATTTTGAGCTCACAGTATAATGAGCACTGTATGTCTCACCTAGATTAACCAGTGGTTAGCATTCTGTCCTATTTGCTTTAGTTCCCCCGCTCCTCTTTTCGTGAGGTAAATCATTTGAAATTTGTTACAAATGTGATGCTTAACCTCTGAATACTTCAGCATATGTCTCCTAAGAACAAACATTCCATTACATAGCTAAAATACCGTCATCACCTCTAAGAAGCTTACCATTAATATAATAATACTCACTATGTACTTCATATTCATCTATCTCCAATTATTCTAAGAATGTCTTTATATCTTGGGGGAGAGTGTGTTGATCCAGGATCCAGAGAGCATCATTCATTGCATTTGATTGCCACGTGCCTCTTATTTTTTTGACATTTGACTGTTTTGAAGAGTCCAGAAGGTCGAATGTCTTATAGAACATCCCATAGTCTGGATTTGTCTAATTGCTTCCTTATGGTTAGGTTCAGGGTAAACTTTTTTGGCAAGAATACTACATAGGTGATGTTTGCCTTTCTCAGTGCATCACATCAGGAGACGCATAATGCCAGTTTGTCCCATTATTGGGTGATGCTGTTTGATCACATAGTTAATGGTAGAGTTCCACTTTGTATTAACGAATTATCCGTGAGGTGATGCTTTGAGTTCACGTGAAGATCACGTGAATATCCTATGCCCTGAAGACTTTTTTTTTTTCCTGCAGTACACAGGCCTCTCACTGTTGTGGCCTCTCCCGCTGCGGAGCCCAGGCTCTGGATGCACAGGCTCAGCGGCATGGCCCATGGGCCCAGCCGCTCCGTGGCACGTGGGATCCTCCCGGACCGGGGCACAAACCCGTGTCCCCTGCATCGGCAGGCGGACTCCCAACCACTGCACCACCAGGGAAGCCCTGCCCTGAAGATTTTTAGCTCAGTAGTTTTAGCATTCACTAGTGGTCTTTACCTAGATCACTTAACATTGCTGGTTGCAGTGATAGTTTTCTGATTCTCTCATTCCTGTTTATTAGCCGGCGTTCTTATATAATAATGAAGACCTCTTTCTGCCTGCATTTGTATCCCTGTGGCTGCAGATTATATTTAATGTGTTATAATCTATTACCATTATCATTCTTTTTGATGCTAAGATTTGGCCTGTGGTAATGACCCCATTTTTTAGTTTTAAAGCCTTCTTGCTTTTGAAGGCCTTCTGGCACGACAAGATGTCTCAGGCTCACCTTGTACCTTCCATGTCCCATTCCGGGGATCAGTTGTTACTCTGATGAGCCTTGGTTCCTTTTAGTATGGATTTCTGTGCTCAGTTCATCTCTGTATCTTCCTTTATCTCAGTCCCAACATGGCCAACACAGTCAATGCTGCTCTGAAGCCTTTGGAAACACTTTCCCGGATTGTGAACCAGCCTAGTAGCCTTTTTGGCAGCAAGAGTGCTTCTAGCAAGAGCAAGTCTGAGCAGGATGCCCAAGGAGCTGCTCAGGACTCTAATAGCAACCAACAGGACCCAGGTAGGGAATCAGCCAATGGACTGGAGAGCTGGCCGGGTGGGTGTAGTTATTTTATGGGCATGGCATCACAACTGTTCTAGCTTGGTATTGTTTCCCTGGGAACTTGCTGGCCTTCCACAGATCTGTCATAGTGGCGTGGGAATCTGCCCCACAAAGAATTCCTTAAAATTGCAGCCTTATTTGGCTATCCTCACACGTAGCCTTGTCTTTTCCTTTGTCACCCATTCATTTATTCTCTGAGAACTTGTAAATTTGCCCAGGGAAGGGACCTTACTGTCTTACGCTTGTCTCATGGTGCCCTGCACATAGGCACCCTTTGATTATTTTGCTGGTTGGTTGATTGTTTCAGGCGAGCCTGGGGAAGCAGAAGTGCAGGAGGAGGATCATGATGTCACTCAGACAGAGGTGGCAGATGGGGATATCATGGATGGGGAGGCTGAAACCGACTCAGTGGTGATTGCTGGGCAGCCTGAGGTGCTCAGTTCACAAGAGATGCAGGTAGGGAGGCAGATCACCCAGCATATCCCTGTTGTGGTGCTGAACCAAACCCCCAAGTGTTGTGGGTGGGTGAGTACTTTAGATCCTTGCCTAAATTCATTTGTCTATTTTGCAGAGGAGCACAGATGATAATGCTTAGTAGATGCTCAGTAAATGTGTTTGAATTGTATTAAATGAGGGGTGGGTGCAGAGCCAGGATGCCATAAACTATCTCTAAAATGGAGTAGATCCCAACAAGAAAACATAGGCATGGGGGAAATGTTGATATAGAAAGCTGGCCTGAGCCCTTTGGGCCCAGGGTCTTTGATTTACTTGGTTCTGGTCATTAATGGATGCTCCTTAACATCACTGTTGTGCCTATAGCACCAGCTCTCACTGGGGCATTCAAATGGCAGTCTTCTACAGACCCTAAAGAAAGCATTGTAATTTCTGGAGCTGGTAGCAATGGTAAGAAATGGGGCCTACAGTCCTGAGCTGCTAGCTCTAAGGAGATCTGCATGTATTCCTGAAGAGTATAAAGACTTAATCTAGTCTCAGATACCTGGGATGGACCCATTTGAAGGACAGTCTGAGTGTGGATTGGCAGCACGTGGTAGTTGCTGTGCTCTTAGCACCAAGTGTGTGGTGTTTATGTAACATCCTCTGTCACATATTATCCTAGAAATATATGCTCCCTTGCTGGCTTTTTTTAGGGTTGAGCACCAGCACAATGATAGACTTGTGTGCATCCATATATATGTTCTATTTCTCTCCAGGTTGAGAATGAGCTGGAGGACCTGATAGATGAGTTGCTTGAGAGGGATGGCGGATCTGGGAACAGTACAATTATAGGTGAGAGCCCCAGAACTGAGTATAGCCTCGTCCTTTGCCTCAGTCTCTCTCGGGAGGACCCTTTTTCTCATCATCTGCTTGCTCAGCTCTGCCTGAGGGCTCATAGCCAGCCTAGATTGCTGCTTGTCTTGATGTTGACAGTCTTACAGATGAGAAATTCACAAGCCATCTACAGACCTGTGGCTGGTCTGAAGTGTTGCCTGTGTGGGGGAGGTGGAGGGGGTGGCCATCAGTATAGATAATACATCAGGCACATCAAGGGTGTTTATTCATGGAGGCCTAGAGGAGGCTATAGAGGCTGTAGGGTGAGAAAGTGCTTTCCTTTCAGTTCTTCAGTGAATCCAGGAGCTTTCTGCCTCTAAGTCTCAGTAGTGTAAAAAGAGTGATCATTCCCTAAGGATCTTTTACAACTTTTACAGCTGAGTTGTAAAAAAGTTGCTTTTTACAACTCAGGAAAAACAGCAAAGGTACTCTACTGTCACCTGGCTCCAAGGGTATATGTTACTTGTTTTTATTTTATTGATGAAGAAAATCAAAGGATAAACAGAAGTAGACATGTATTCTTAAACTTGACAAGGCTTTTTCACACCCATTATCCTCTGTGGTTTCACAGTTAGTGGGATTGGCAGGGCAGATGTGATCATCCCATTTTACATATGAGGAAACTGAGACTCAGACAGGTAAAGTGACTGGCCAAGCTCACCTAGCTAGTCAACAGCAGAGAACCCAGGTCTTCCTCATCCAAAAAAAAAAAGTGGATATCTGCTGGGTGTACATAGCTACTTTAGGCCCACCCAATCTGGAAAGGGAAGTCCTCTGTTGTTCAGTGAAGGCTCTGCTCTGTAACCTTCAGTGAGCAGAAGTGGAGAGGATGAATCACAAGAGGACGTGCTGATGGATGAAGCTCCTTCCAACCTCAGCCAAGCTTCCACCTTGCAGGCCAACCGAGAAGGTGAGAGTGCCGAGGCCGGAAAGGCCTCCCTTCTTGCCCTGCACGTCTGACAGACACTATACTAGGGTTTTCCTGGAGGCAGCTGCCCACATGTGCAGAATAAGGAAGCATCTGTCTGCATGCGCTGACATACACCATCCACTTTATCCTCAGCCAGTTTTTCAAATAACATGTTAACTACTGCTTGCCCAAAAGTTTGTCACTTCTTACTTGGTTCGCTTTCTTCTCACCCACCTGCTATCATCGCTCCAGATTCCTTCTTACCAACAGGATGCAGTCAGTAGCAAAGTAGGGCTGGAAAGGCAAGGGGGCACCAACAGACTTGGCCAAGTCCTAGACCATGGCTCCTCAAGCACCACCCTATAGCCAGCCTCCACATTCAGCCGCATGGCTCAGCATATTGATGCATTGGTTGGCACTCTCAGGAAATCGGGGCTGGCTCACTAAGTCTGTACATCACCCCAGATCTGGTTCTTCCTCTCCTAGAGTCAAATACCCCATCGCCTTCCCACTCAATCTGCTGGCCTGCACAGTAGCCTGTTTTCTAGCTACTCAGTATAGTCCTCCAATGTGCTCCCTTTGTTTTAGATTCCATGAATATCCTGGACCCTGAGGATGAGGAGGAGCACACTCAGGAAGAGGACAGCAGTGGCAGTAACGAGGATGAGGATGATAGTCAGGATGAAGAGGAGGAGGAGGAGGAAGATGAGGAAGATGATCAGGTGAGGGGGGACTGTGTTTGGGTTGGTTCAGACATCCTCTTCCATGGGAACACACAACTGGAGAAAACCAACAGTCTGGGTTGCTAGCCTCAGCGCCTCCCTCCCTCATGTGCACATGTGGCCATGACACCAGACTTCAGAAAATCCTTACCTCCAGCAATTCTCCATCTCCTATTTTCCCCTTAAGGAGGATGATGAAGGTGAAGAGGGAGATGAAGACGATGACGACGATGGCTCTGAAATGGAATTGGATGAGGATTACCCTGATATGAACGCTTCTCCCTTGGTCCGATTTGAGCGCTTTGACCGGGAGGATGATCTCATCATTGAGTTTGACAACATGTTCTCCAGTGCTAGTAAGACACAGGGGCTCAGCTGGGTTTTATCTCTTGATTCTTATACCCTGAACTAGAGCAGCTATCAATCTGATACAGAAAGCACCTCTTTTCTTATGCCAACTTCCTGGGGCAAGGGATATCTGAATCCATCTCTCTCAGTAAGTGTATACCTAGAAGGAGGAATTGTGAGAGGCTCCTTTTGTTCTCTCCACCTCAGTAAACAGGCAGCCAGCCATTTTAGAGCCTGGACAACTTACAACTTGATGATTTGCTTGAATTAAAAAAAAAAGTGAGACCAAGGCTGACTGCATCAGGCACCCATGTGTACGCTACAGTGATAGGGCAATCACTAATCCTTATGTCTGTAACACTGGATCTTGAGAGTTTGGGTAGACACCTTTGAGCTTGGCATTGGGGAGTAGATTTGAACACATTCACTCTGTTCATCAAAAATGCATCTTTTCGGAGGAGAGAGTGAATCTCTTCTCTCTTCCCCCATCAACGTCAGAGTTCCCTTTTAGCATCCAGTTCTTAAAACCAAGCTGTCTTGAGAAGGCAGGTCTTTACTCCCAAATCAGAAGCATGATATAGCAGAAAACACTGAACTGTTCTGGTCTGTTGTCTTGGCCAAGTAGTCTCTTACCTCTTTGAGCCTCAGTTTGTCACCTTTGAGCCTCAGTTTGTCACCTGTAAATGAAAAATGTGAAAAGAAAAAAAAAAATGGGGTGGATTACATAATTTTCAAGATACTTTTCTATTCTGTGATTTTCTTTGCATTTTTGTGATTTCCATCAATCTTCCTTATTAAGTTGAGCCTCTGTCCATTCAGCAAATTGAACAAATATTTGAGGAGTGCCTACTGTGTCCTAGGTGCTAGGGATACGGCAATAAAAAAGAAAACAGTCCTTTTCCCTCATAGGAGCTTATGGTCTATTAGGAATTATGAGTCAGCAGGCATTACATTGTAGTATGGTAAGAAAGCACAGAGTAAAGGGTTTTTAGGCCCATTTGTAGAATCAGAAAAAGTGATATCTAGGCCAAGAACAAAAGTACAGGTGAAGAAGGGGGAGAGGAGTGGTCAAGGTGGAGAGAACAGCATGTTTCTGAGGGGCCTACAAGCATCACTGTGGCTTAGTATAGAGAATGGATTGGGAGAAGGTACTATTTAGGAGGCTGTTGCAGTATCTAGGTGAGAGATGGTGGCATAAGCCATGGTAGTGTCAGTGATCGTAGATGAGGCATGGGAATGAGGGAGAAAGGACAAAGCTCAGGTTTCCGTGTGAGGAAGTAAGGCCCAGGAGACTTGGTTCTGCTTGAACAACCATAGAAGAAATTTCTTTTTGGCACTGACCCCTTTGTATACTGTACTTGCAGCAGACATCCCCCCATCCCCAGGAAATATCCCTACCACCCACCCACTGATGGTACGCCATGCAGACCACAGTTCCCTGACACTGGGCAGTGGCTCTTCTACAACGCGTCTCACCCAGGGCATTGGGCGCAGTCAGAGGACCCTGAGGCAGCTGACGGCCAACACAGGTCACACCATTCACGTTCACTACCCTGGGAATCGTCAACCCAATCCTCCTCTTATACTCCAGAGGTGAGTTACAAGGAAGATTGTTGGCTCAATGAGCTTCAGCATTGTCTTGACCTGGGGGGATAATGCTGTTGTCACACACACAGATAATGTATTTGTCCTGTTTCTTTGTGGATTATATGTGCAGCCTTTGGGAGAATACCAAATTGTATAACATGTTTTTCTGCTTAAGTGTCCTGTACATACAGTCAGCAGTCACTAAGCATCTCATATGCCAAACACTTAGCACTTAAGATATGGTCAGGACAGGATCCCTGCCCTTTGGCTTAGAGTTTCTCCCACTAGGGAGAAACAGTTTTAGAAGTGAAAGGAAGGAATATAGGTATCATAATGGTCAATGTACAGACGGTAGTGGGTGTACAAGAGAGGTATTATACCCTAACACAGTGCCTGATATTACCAGTGACACTCACTCTGTTCCAGGAACTATGGAGTAATACGCAACCTTAGCCCAAAACAAGTTTGCAAACTGATGGAGTAGTTAGAAAAGTAACTAAGACTTATGTGCAATATGATCAGGTCCATAATAATGTCATGCATTTCGTAGAGGATACAGAAAGGATCTCACAATAACAGTTTGCAGTGCCCCTGTGGATGTACAGTGACCATGGTACCCCACCATCACCCTACAGGTTGCTTGGTCCCTCTGCTGCTGCTGACATCCTTCAGCTGAGCAGCAGCCTTCCCCTACAAAGCCGAGGCCGGGCCCGCCTCCTAGTGGGCAACGATGACGTCCACATCATCGCCCGGTCTGATGATGAACTACTGGATGACTTTTTCCATGATCAGAGTACAGCTACCAGCCAAGCAGGCAAGTTTATGTGGTGAAAGAGAGGGTAACGTTTGTCTGGTTCTTTTTCCCTGCTGAGGGAAAGCAGAACAGTATCTGCCCTGCCTGGAGAAATCCCATTTTATAGGAGCCAGAACCACTCAGTGATTTAGCCAAGGGCAATAAAAACCGTATTACATCTGGATACCTATGATGTTCCAAACCTTGTGATAGACATTGGGTCCTGTTAGGGAAATACTGCAGTTTTTTGATCAATTGATGCATGACAATGCCAAGAGTCTCACTCTCCTTTGTTTCTCTACAGGGACCCTGTCCAGCATCCCCACAGCCCTGACCCGTTGGACAGAGGAATGCAAAGTTCTTGATGCTGAGAGCATGCATGACTGTGTTTCAGGTGTGTGGCAGTTTGGTTATCAGGGCAGTAGTGAGTCTTCCAGGGCTGGGACAGTGCATGGAAAGTTGTTTCCCAGGTTCTCTGTGGCCCCAAGCTCTGCCTCTTGGCTTTCTCCCCCGCCTCCCCTGAGCAGCCTCCGATCTTTGCTTCTTTGGTCCAGTTGTTAAAGTGCCCATTGTCAATCACCTGGAATTCCTGAGGGATGAGGAGCTGGAAGAAAGGCGGGAGAAACGCAGGAAACAACTAGCTGAGGAAGAAACAAAGATAACCGACAAAGGCAAAGAAGATAAGGAGAACAGGGATCAGAGTGCACAGGTGATTCCTAAGAGCTGGGAGGATTCATCTTTGGCTGTGTCTGCCTTAACTTTCCCACGGTTTTAGCATACATGTGGCTGGCCCCAAGAGTCATTGAAGATTCTAGGACATTCACATTGAAACTGAGAAATGATCCACTTCAAATTCACTGTATACTTGAATGGTTTTTAGGGGAAAAGAATTCAAACCCAGAGGGAAAATTGTTTCTCCAGTGTTTTGCTGGGGAAAACTGGAGCCAGAACCAGAGCAGCTCCTGACTCACCAGTTACACTGTACAGTCTCTACTTTCAGTGACTACAGCTAGACAAGAACCAATGACCTTGACTAAGCCCATGCTCTTAATGGTTCAGTTCCGTTTCGGTGGATTGCCTTCTTAAGTTTCAGGGAAACCTTACCAATATGATTCCATTCCAACATTTGAATAAGTTGGGCTTAGGCTTCAGATCAGAGAAAATGTTCCTACCCTGAACCCCATGACCACATGTCATTTTCTAGGGCTCAATTTGTGAAATCTCTAACATGATTTTGGTTCTTCTGAAACCTCTGGAACCTTGAATAGTATAGCTTTGAAATAAATGAAGTAAATGCTGATAAAAATACAAGGAAACTAAAAGACTTGAGTGAAAGACTTTATTATACCTCACTCAACAGGGCATCAGATTTAGAAGGATATTGTAATGTTCAATTATGATAACAAGCTTGATCTAACAAATATCTTTGTATAGAACTTTTGCCTAATAAATAGTAACATTGTTTCAAGCACATGTAAAGGGATAGGAAATAAGCCTGGCATATGATTGAAAAAGCCAGAGTGTACAAAATGAGCCCAAGGAAGGGAAATATATATATAGATGAAACTTTTAAGAAATTCTTGCTTGTCTCAATGATTGTGTTCAGGTCATGTCCTATGTCCAAGCCCATCTCCAATGTGGTTTTTATTATCCTTTCCTCTCATTGTTTAGTCGGCCCCCTGACAGTTTCTCCCTTGTCCCCAAGCAGTCCTTGAGCATGAGTATGTATTAGAGAAATTGGAGGTATGTTTGCATGCTAAAGTGCTCATCTTCCATCCAGGTCATATGTGACATATGTGGGAGATGGCAACTATTAAAGTTGACCTCTGTCTCATGTGCTTGCAAAGTCCCACATTGGTCTGTCCCTTTTCTTTGCAGTGTACTACATCTAAGACAAATGACTCCACTGAACAGAACCTCTCAGGTAACTCTCCCTCCCTTTTCCCCTTCTTGCTAAATTGATTGTTTTTTTATCCTGACCCAAATAGCTGGCCCAAGTGGGCTGAAGATGAACACTGGTGCTCTGTGGGATGAGGTAGTAGATTGTATAGTTTTAGGGTCATACCCCATCTTGGAGATAACTATACAGTCTACTGTCTTTCCCACGGTGGTGCACTTCCCCTCCGACGTGCTGTGTTTTTAAGTTCTCATTCTGATTATGCTGTACTGCGTTCTGGCATGTGTAGTGAGGCCATGTGTCCTGTCCCCTTTACTGACCCCCATGGTGTGGTGCTTAATGAGAACACCTGATGACAGTGGTTCCTAAATGCTAGTCCTCAGTGGAAATGAACAGAATAAGGGAGGTTTAATGAGTTTTTCAAAAAGCTGAGTTTGTTCAGTTTAAAGGACTATTATAAATTACAGAGATTATGTATTTCCTACTTCTTTGGTATCAAAATATTTTTATTAAATGATATTAATGGGATTTTTTTTCTTACTTGGCTAAATTAAAAGTTGGTGACCCTGTGTTAGTCTCTTGTCTCTTTTTATTTTTTCCTTTTTCTATAAATTTCGTGGGTCTGTGGAATCTAAAAGTCTAAGAATGTTGCCTTGAGCAATCTGCTTTTGGGGAAGGTAGCTCGGTGGGCTAAATGGTATTACTGCTATATGCTTTCTATTCCTCCTAATTTTCCTAACGTCAGTAGCCATTTTGTGATTCTAATAACTGGTCCACATGGTATTATATGTCTCCCCCACCCCTATTTCCTCAGAACTTTCTTCTGCTTCCCTATACCTTCTGTCTCCTTTGGCACTTGAGTTGGGAAATGATTGTACCAAAGCCTACACAGTATTTTTTAAAGCAGTGAAAGAGGGTAGGTGTCCTGGTGCCCTGAATCTGGTAGAAGGTCTTTGAAAGGGTCTGTCATCAGGTAAAATGGCCTTTTGCCTACTGCCCTTGCTAGAGGATTCTGCTCATGCCGGGGTGAGGTAGTAAGTTGTATTGTTGTGGGGTAGGGATTTTAAGCCCCAATTAGAAGATAACTATACAACTTACTACTTTCCCTGGTGTGTTGCATATTCACATTTAGTCTTAACACCGTTGCCTCCATCAGACAAGAGTTGTAGATGTTCCTTGGATAATCAGGACTGCGAGAAAAGGGAGGTGGAAGGGGACAGGTGGTATTTAGGGTGAGGCAAGTATTATAAAGTGACTTGAACTCTCCCCCTTCCACCCAGGGCACAGAATGAATTTAATTCTTAGGGGTCTACAAAGAGTCAGATCTTTTGGTTCTTGGGACTAAGATAGCACTGTGCCTTAGCCCTCATCCTGAGTATACCAGACCAGCCACAAGCTGTTCCTAGGAGCAGTTGGTGACTGAGAGGAATCCTGCATCACTGACTGAGTGGGATACTTGTCGTGCCATATGTGCTGATTGAGTGGTCCCCCGGTCCTTGGCCGATTGCCTTTTAACAACCCCATTGTCGTTCTTTCCGAGAAAGATGGGACTCCCATGCCTGACAGCTACCCAACAACCCCATCTTCAACTGATGCAGCTACATCTGAGCCCAAGGAGACCCTTGTCACTCTGCAGCCCTCCCAACAGCAACCAACACTCCCACCCCCACCAGCCTTGGGAGAGATTCCTCAAGAGCTGCAGTCCCCGACTGGAGAAGCAGGAAGCTCTACCCAGCTATTGATGCCTGTAGAGCCAGAGGAATTGGGTCCCACAAGGTCAAGTGGAGAAGCAGAAACAACTCAGATGGAGCTATCCCCAGCTCCCACTATAAGTGAGTAGCATTTCAAGGTTTGGGGGTAGGGGTAGAACAGGGGGGAAGAACGGACAGCTCTGTAGTTTCTCTTTACTCTCTTACTTTAGAGAATTTCTAAAGTAGAAGCTCAAGCCCTCATAGTAGGGTCTCATATTGCACATTACCTTTTTAGCTAAAGTTGAGGTTTCTTCTCTGTGTCCTCAAGTGATTATATATACATCAGAGTGTCTTAATGATACTAGTGATGGTGCCAACAGTTTGAGGTGATCACTCTGTTCCTGGCTATCATGCCATGCTTATTATTTTATTATTTAACTTCTTTAAAAAACAATCATCCAAAGTAGAGGGTGTTATCTCCATGAACAAACTGAAACTCAGAAGTGAAATAATTAGCCCAAGGTCACTCAGTAAGTGGTTGAGCTGTGATTAAAATCCAGATCTGTGTAACTCTGAAGCTTGCTTTTCTTCAACATTTCCAGGAATGGGCAAGCACGTGACCGCACACTTAGCAGCTCTCCCATCCTGGCAACACCATTTATCTCATGGCACTATTTCCCACTGGTTTGAAATGGGGCCTCAAAATTCTTCTCAGCAGTGTTCCAACAGGGTAAACAAGCCTGTTTGCCGTTCCTGCTCTTTACTATACTGCCTGTGATATGCTCTGGAAAAACCTTAGGGTGTAGGGGGTTTTGCATTAAAGGAACCTTGTTGTTTAGACAAGCAGAACCAAAGAGCTTGTGTAAATGATGCCTGCAGGAAATCTGAAAGTGACAGGATCCCTTACCTGGTGTGCCTAGAGAAGATGTTTCACAGGCATGCTTGGAACACCATAAATGTTCAACAGATAATAGAAAGGGCTTGAGATGAGTTTTTTAAAGCAAATGAGATTGAGGGGGGAGCATCAGGCCAGCGTGAAGTGAAGGTGAAGAAGTGAGAAGTCTGATCTGGCTACTTCTTAATTCAGCCTCCCCCTCTTCGAAGCACAGATCTAACCTCTCCATGTGACTTCCTCCTAGCCTCTCTTTCCCCAGAGAGAGCTGAAGATTCTGATGCTCTGACAGCTGTCAGCAGTCAGCTGGAAGGCTCTCCCATGGACACCAGCAGCCTGGCTTCCTGCACCCTGGAGGAAGCTGTGGGTGACAGCTCAGCACCTGGCAGTTCTGAGCAGCCCACAGCAGGCAGCTCCACTCCTGGGGATGCCCCGCCAGTTGTGACAGAAGTGCAAGGCAGGAGTGATGGGTCAGGGGAACCTACCCAGCCCCCTGAGGACAGGTAAGCACTGTGTGAGTGAGAGGAGGGCAGGGTGTGCTGGTGGGTATTTCAAGCCACGTTCATACTTCAGTGCACATGCTTTGTATACTGGGGAAATCAACTTGGCTTCTGTGAGAAAAGGGGTACTACAGGAATATTTTATAAGTGGGAAAATGTAATACAGAGAACCTGCAAATGATTTCCTTTAGCTCTACCCCTGCATCCTCTGAGAGTTCTTCCACCAGAGATTCTGCCGTGGCCATTTCTGGAGCAGATTCCCGGGGAATCCTAGAAGAACCACTGCCTTCAACAAGCAGTGAAGAAGAAGATCCTCTAGCAGGTGAGCTCCATGTGTGCTCAGGCCATCCTGGGGCTGTTTAGGCTTCTAGTAACCCTTGGCATGGAAATGCCCACCAGTCGAACCGTTCCATCCAGATGGCAGGTGGCATATATATGGGGGGAGGGCCTGCAGTAAGGGGATGCTGATGCTACACAATGGAATGAGCCCAGGCCTTTGGAGTCAAACTGATCTTAGCTTAAATCCTCTCTCTGCCACCTCCTACTTTTAGGACCTGGAGCCATTACCTAACTTCCCTGATCCTCATTGATACTGAGAGGGTAATGATAGCTACGTGGTGGGGTCTTGAAGGTTAAGTGACAGTGCACACACAGAATTTGGCATATAGCAAGAGCTGTTCTGAGCCTAGGGAAGGGTGGGTGGGCCTTCTCTGTGTCCCCTGTGTCCTTGGCATGAAATGAGGACAGAGAAAGCTGGTCTCCCTCATCCAAGGCCATGGGTTTCTTTGATCCAAGTACATCTTTAGGCTTCAGTAGAAGTGAGAGTCCCTTCACATCTTGCATCTCCCCTCAGGTATTAGTCTCCCCGAAGGCGTGGACCCCTCTTTTCTGGCCGCTCTCCCTGATGACATTCGCCGAGAAGTTCTGCAGAACCAGCTGGGCATTCGTCCACCAACGCGGACTGCCCCCTCGACAAATAGCTCAGCTCCTGCAGTGGTGGGGAATCCTGGTGTGACCGAAGTGAGCCCTGAGTTCCTGGCCGCCCTGCCTCCAGCCATCCAGGAGGAAGTATGTGAGCGGGGGGGCTGGTGGTGCCAGGCTACCTGGCTGTGGGTATGCCCTCATTGACTCCTCCTGCTCTGTAGGTACTGGCACAGCAGAGAGCTGAGCAACAGCGACGGGAACTGGCACAGAATGCCAGCTCAGACACCCCTATGGACCCTGTGACCTTCATCCAGACTCTGCCCTCAGACCTGCGCCGTAGTGTCCTAGAGGACATGGAGGACAGCGTATTGGCCGTGATGCCACCTGACATTGCAGCTGAGGCTCAAGCCCTGAGGCGAGAGCAGGAAGCCCGGCAGAGGCAGCTCATGCATGAGCGGCTTTTTGGGCACAGCAGCACCTCTGCACTCTCTGCCATTCTTCGAAGCCCGGGTACAGAGGGAGGCAAGTGGGAGGGCTCTGGAATGTCTGGCTTTGGCCACATGAGACTCTTTGTTCCCCCTTTGTATTACTTGGACCCAGCTCAGCACACACCCCCTCCCCAATTTCAGTTTCCTTTTTCTTTCCTTCCAGCCTTCACCAGTCGCCTGAGTGGCAACCGTGGGGTCCAATACACTCGGCTTGCCGTGCAGAGAGGCGGCACCTTCCAGATGGGGGGTAGCAGCAGCCATAATAGGTACCCTTTGCCTGTCTTTTTTTCCTTGCCATACCACCTTTCATGTCTACTACTAGTCCAACTCCCTTTATTTATAGGTGGAGAGGCTGAATGACCTCTCTAGGATGTTTACTTGAATGAATGGGGAAGCCAGATCTTTGGACTCCCCCTTCAGAAAGCCACACTTCTGGTTAGTGTAGCTACTGTAGACCATAATCACAAAGTAATGTAGGCAGGCAGCAGGCTCTAGCTGTGGTTACAACAAGGAAAGCCACCTGCCTCCCACACAAATAGGAAAACAGTGAGAACCGCTTGCCTTGACATTACAACATCTAGGCTGCAGAAGAGTTCATTATTAACGAGGCCAGAGCGTGGAGTGATCAGTCCCTATTCAGCAGGCGACCTCCTGGTAGTCTACAGAAGGCCAAAGTAAGCATTGTGTCCTAAGACTTTATGGGCAGTCCAGTTTTAGCAGTTGATACAGACCTGGGCTGCAGTCTCTGCTCTCTTCTCAGTCGTGTGATGTAGGGCAAGTCACTTAACCTATCTGAGCCTCTTGCTCATCATCTCAAAATTGGGTGGTTCTCTAGTCTTTACAGGAGCCCCGTGAGGAAGCTGTTACAGATATTGTAGGGTGTCTGTAGGGTGTAGGCACTCAAGGGGACAGCTGTTGTTACTATTAAGAATACTTAAGAGTCCTTGGACTGGACACCTTCCCTGCTCGAGCCTCCTGGGATGTATCCAGCTCATCCCCCTCCCCTAGGCCTATGCCTGATCCCAGAGCTCTAGCCGAAGTATTACCCAGAAACCATGCTCTATTCCAGGCCTTCTGGCAGTAATGTGGACACTCTCCTACGCCTCCGAGGACGGCTCCTCCTGGATCACGAAGCCCTGTCTTGTCTCCTGGTCCTACTTTTTGTGGATGAGCCGAAGCTCAATACTAGCCGTCTACATCGAGTACTGAGAAATCTCTGCTACCATGCCCAGACCCGCCACTGGGTCATCCGAAGCCTGCTCTCCATCTTGCAGCGCAGCAGTGAGAGTGAGCTTTGCATTGAAACACCCAGGCTCTCCTCAAGTGAGGAAAAGGGCAAAAAGTCAAGCAAGAGCTGTGGGTCAAGCAGCCATGAGAACCGGCCCCTGGACCTGCTACACAAGATGGAATCTAAGAGCTCCAACCAGCTTTCCTGGCTCTCAGTATCCATGGATGCAGCCCTAGGCTGCAGGACTAATATATTCCAGATCCAGCGTTCAGGGGGGCGCAAACATACTGAGAAGCATGCAAGTAGTGGCTCCACTGTCCACATCCACCCTCAGGCTGCTCCTGTTGTCTGCAGACACGTTCTGGATACACTCATTCAATTAGCCAAGGTGAGGAGCTTGGAGGAGCCCAACTCCTGGGGATGGAAGACAGTTGTCAGCCATAGCGTAGGTGAAATCTGAACTCTGAGGGAGCTACCAGGTCCTCATCATTGGTGCTGAGGCCTGTATTGTTTCTGGAAGGTTGTCCAGTAAATAATTTTGTGGGTTTTTTGTGTTCACTCTTCACAATTTTTATGCATTGTCTCATTCAGCCATCAAACAACCCTCAGTGGTCTGCATGGTTCCCATTTTACAGATGAAGCTGGGATACAGAAATCTTTAGTGGCTTTGTCATGTGGCTAGTAAGTGATGGAGCTGGCTGGACCTAGGACTTAATTCAGTCCTTTTTTTTTTCAGTCCTCTTTTTCATAAGCTTTGCTGCCATTTGTTGAGGGCCTGCCTTATACCAGGCACTATGCAAAATGCATTATCTCTAATCTCAACAATTTTGCACAGCCGTGTAGGTATCCTCCCCATTTTGTAAGTATAGAGATAGATGCTCAGAAAAGTTTGCTAATTGTCTGTCTCCCTACAGAGCTTTTGTTAGTTTCTCTAGGCTGCTTCACAACATCAGTTGGATAAAACTCCTATGTTACATCTCTCCAGTGTTACTAAAGCTGTCCAAAGGAGTGGAGAGTCTAGGAGCCAGTTGTCTTTCCTTGTCACAAGACATCTTCTGTGTAGACCTCCTAGACCAAGCCTGTCCTTCTTTTCCTGGCAGGTGTTTCCCAGCCACTTCACACAGCAGCGGACCAAAGAAACAAACTGTGAGAGTGATCGGGAGAGGGGCAGTAAGCAGGCCTGCAGCCCGTGCTCTTCACAGTCCACGAGCAGTGGCATTTGCACAGACTTCTGGGACTTATTGGTAAAACTGGACAACATGAATGTCAGCCGGAAAGGCAAGAACTCTGTGAAGTCAGTGCCAGTGAGCGCTGGTGGTGAGGGGGAAACTTCCCCATACAGCCTCGAGGCCTCTCCACTGGGGCAGCTCATGAACATGTTGTCACACCCAGTCATCCGCCGGAGCTCTCTCTTAACTGAGAAACTCCTCAGACTCCTTTCTCTCATCTCAATTGCTCTCCCAGAAAACAAAGTGTCGGAAGCACAGGCTAATTCTGGCAGCAGTGCTTCCTCCACCGCTGTTGCCACCTCAACCACAACTACCACCACTACCACTGCTGCCTCCAGCACACCCACTCCCCCTGCTGCAACCACCCCTGTCACTTCTGTTCCGTCCCTGGTTGCTGCCACGACTATATCCACCATTGCTGTAGCCGCTTCAACCACAGTGACTACCCCCACGACTTCTACCACTACTGTTTCAAGTAAGTGTGGATATAGGCTGGGAGCTGTGGGGTGTGTACACCCACCTCACCCCCAACTCTCCCCCACCCGGGTATTCCTCCCTAAATGACAACAATCAGCTTGGTTTGTGTTTGTGAGAGCCAAATGTGTTAATTCTCACCCTCATTCGTCCAAGTTCTCTCTCTCCGTCTTCCACTCCCTCCCCCCTCCACCACTCCTGTGGAGACCACTGAATGTGGCTTCCCCTAGGCTAAGCTCAAAGAAGGAGGAGGGGGAGAAAGTCCCTGTCTTTAAAGAATCCCCAGTCTTTCTAGCCTGGTTGAGGGAGCCAGTTCTCAGAGGAAGCAGTTCAAGAGCAAGCAGGATACAGTGGGAATCAGGGTAGAATCAAGTAGCCAGGCCACCGCAGGAAGTGAAGGGAATGAGCCCTGTGGCACACTAATAAGAATCATTTGAAGAAACAGATTTTGAAGGAAGGGGGGCTTTCAGAAGGCCCTCTGACGGTAGGGGAACAGTTGCGAGAAATATCTGGGATTCTTTGTCACTTTAGAAGGTACAGTCATAAGAGTCCTTGGTGTCCCAAGTCATTTGGATTTGGCTATGTGGGGTGGATCTTCATTTTCACTACTTTTCCATCTTGAAGCCCTGGGCAGTGCAGCGATTGGCTCTGCCACTTAAGTCTCTGGCATGTGAGTTTCAGAGGCTTACAGTGTTCTGTCTGTTTCCTCAAAGCTTCTACTACTACTAAGGCCAGTAAATCTCCAGCGAAGGTGGGTGATATCGGCAGCAGCACAGACTTTAAGATGGTATCCTCTGGCCTCACTGAAAATCAGCTCCAGCTGTCTGTGGAGGTGAGTCCAAGCTCTTCTGACCTCCCAAGGTTGGGGGAGAAAGAGTTGACTGGGGTAGATAATATTTTAGTTCTCAAGTTGGGGCTCACCCCATCTCCTTTCTTTTTCCCAGGTGTTGACATCCCATTCTTGTTCTGAAGAAGGCCTAGAGGATGCAGCCAATGTGTTACTGCAGCTCTCTCGGGGGGACCCTGGGACCCGGGACACTGTTTTGAAGCTGCTACTGAACGGAGCCCGCCATCTGGGTTATACCCTTTGTAAACAGATAGGTAATAATAGGAGTAAAGCACCCTGTTTTTCTGAAACCTTCCACTTAAGTGTCACCTCTTTATGGAAGCCTTCCCTGAACCCCCAGGCTGAATCAAACTCCTCTATGCATCTGTAGCACAGCCCCATGAGCTCTTCTGTCACAGCACTGATAATACTAGGTTGTCATCTGTTTTCCTCTGCCCAGTTCTCTGAGAGCAGGGCTGGTCTTCTCTCTACATTCCCAATCCCTGGCACACAGCTGGTAATTGGTGCTTAGTGAAGGAAAGTGAGCACCCATAGGACCAACATTGCTTTTCCATTCTGGGCACTCATAAGAGCCCTATGATGAGCCTGATGAGGCAGTTCACCACCTCAGAGATGCACCTATGCTACATTTAGGCTCAGGAATTGAAAGAATAATACTCTGCCTTTGTGCAGTTTTGAGGGTACAAAAATTCTAAGAATACTTGCAAATTATCTAGTTTCAGTCTTCCTGTTGTACCAAGAAGAAAACTAAAACCCAGATGATGGGGTGACTGAATCAAGGAGTGGGGCCAGATTTGCTTTCAGCATAGAGACTCTCTTTGCTCTCTCCCACCCCCCATCCCAATCATGGGTCTCCCTAGATCTCAACCACCTGTGTAGTTATCTCCTTCTCACAAACATCCTTGGAGCTGAGGTGATATGAGAGTCAATTAAACTGTGTGACCTAGGATGTTCTTTGTTGCATGAGAATTACAGAGTTCTTCCAAAAGAGGCCTCTGATCTTTCTTGACTGCCACCATTTATTCAACATCCATAGGTTAGGCAGTATCCTAGGCACTCTGCTAGACAGTTATCTCCTAATTCTCAAAGCAGCCTTGTGAGGTTAGGCAGTATGAGCCCCATTATTAAGATGGGTAAGCAAATTGGGAAAGAGGTTAAGCAATTTGCCTGAGATTACCACAAAAACCTAAGAAGTTTGAGAGGTATACGGGCTTCAAAAAAGATACTTTTTCCCCTCTGCACTGAGCTGTATTTCTTGTAGATTCAGCAAATTCTCAAGGCCAGATAAACCAGTGGCCCCTGAGCAGTTAGTTGATCTGTGAGCACACATAGTAAAATGAACAGAGCAAAATTTCTGCTCACTCCAGGTTCAGTGCAGCTGAGCAAAGCACCTAGGAAGTTTTCTTGGAAAGGTTTGGCTTTTCACTGCTTCATTAAGGAAGTCTCTGAACACTTGCTGGCTTCTCTGCCTGCCCAGGAACCCTTCTGGCTGAACTACGGGAATACAATCTGGAACAGCAGCGGCGAGCCCAGTGTGAGACCCTCTCCCCTGATGGCCTGCCTGAGGAACAGCCACAGACCACCAAGCTGAAAGGCAAAATGCAGAGCAGGTAGGTGGCAGCTGCCCATTTGGCTGTGGGGTTGGGATCAGGGACATTCTGAAGAGTGGCTCTTCCTGGCTTCCTGGTTATTTTTTCCCTCTTCCCTGGACAGATTTTGTTTCTGTCCTGTACACACTCGGCCCTATTTTTCCTACTTGTGTGATTTTCTTCTGAGATTCCTTACCCCCTGCTTGACACAAGAAAGCCCTACCTGCTCTGGGTGTTGATGCTTTGATGCTCTCAGTATATGCAAGCCACCTCTACACTCTCCAGGTTTGACATGGCTGAGAATGTGGTAATCGTGGCATCTCAGAAGCGACCTCTGGGTGGCCGGGAGCTCCAGTTGCCTTCTATGTCCATGTTGACATCCAAGACATCTACCCAGAAGTTCTTCTTGAGGGTACTGCAGGTCATCATCCAGCTCCGGGACGACACACGCCGAGCTAACAAGAAAGCCAAGCAGACAGGCAGGCTAGGTATGGAACTGGGGTGTCCAGTTGAGGGGCAGGGTTGGTGGTGGAAAAACAAGAGACCCTGGAGGGCAAGACTTAATGTCATGTCTCCTTCCTGTTTGATCTTTTCTAAGGAAAATGATGATCCTATCTTAAAATGTTGGTGGCTGCATTCTGTATCTCACTCAAGCCGTCTACATAGGAAATTTCACTAGGGCAAGTGGGAATTAAAGGGAAGTGGAAATCTGGCAAGGAAATTGGGGACAGATCTTTTGGTGAACAAGATTTAACTCACTGAGTTTCTCTCCTCTCTGCTTCCTTGAACACTCTTGGCTAAAATATTGTAGCCATGTTGCCTCAGCTGTGGCATGCCAAATCCAACATCTTTCCCCCTGTCCCGCAGAACTCTCTCACCTGCCACCATCCGTCTGCCCAGCCCCATGTCGCCTGTCCTTATCTGTAATGGTAGTTCTTAGTGCCTGATGATGAGCAGTCTGAGGCTTCCTGAGCTTAAAGCTCAAAGACTTCAGCAAGGTGCCCTGTGGTGGCCCAGGAGATGGGAGAGAGAATATTGAGCATTCTCTCTTTCTACAGTTTGCATCTTCTTTTTTCTTTCTCCCAGGTTCTTCCGGTTTAGGCTCAGCTAGCAGCATCCAGGCAGCTGTTCGGCAGCTGGAGGCTGAGGCTGATGCCATTATACAAATGGTACGTGAGGGTCAAAGGGCGCGGAGACAGCAACAAGCAGCAACGGTTAGCATGATGCCTGTGGCCCCTCATTCATTTGTCTCTCCTCCCTCCCCCACCACATCATCAGTGGGGTTTCATTGCCCTTACCTTGTATGCTTTTGCATTAAGTTTGCTATATGAATGCTTCTGGACAACAGGGTTACTTTCTCTTGGTGCTTTCTTTACTGTTTGTTTATTGGTTTGGTTTGGTTTGGTTTGATTTAAAGCTTGGCCATCATACCCCACTCCCAGCTATCCAGTCAACAGTGGCGCTTTTGCAAACTGCATAATGCTAAGTGTCTGGGTTCTGAGGGGATTCGTGATAAAAGATTTTTCAGTCTCATGGAACAATGCAAGTACCTCAGAGACACGTCAGGAATCCTGCCCTTGAAAGTCCCCCAAGCTTGGTACACATCCCACACAGCCTCTTCTGGCTATGGCTGATCCCTCCACCCTGGTCTCTGCCTCTATTCTCCATACTCCTTTGGCACCCAGGCACTTGGGCACTTTTAGGAGGAAGCCTTTTCAGGTTCCTAGGTAGCCAGTTCATTGTTGGGATCTCAGCACAGAGTGGCTGTAGGAAAAGCCTGGCATCATGTATATACGCTGTGGCACTCATTGTTTTCCTGTCCTTGTAACAACATGCAAGTTGCCTTCCCAAGATCCGGGAAATAAGGATATCTCGAGGCCTGTTTTTTATTTGTCTGTAATTACTATTATACAGTGTGATTTCATTGAGCATGCTGGGAACAGCCTAGAATTTAAGGGCTGTAGCTCCAGCAGGGTAGAAAGGGAGAATAGAGAACTCTCATTCTGGAGTATTTTTTCTGCCCAGTCTCTTTCCCACACCTGATAGGACAGATGTTGGCTTTTTTAAAAAGCCAATCCCACCCATCAAAGATTGCACTAATTCATTGCCGTTATTTCCCCTTTTGTGAGCAAAAAGGAACAAAGAGTAAACCTACCTTCTGCCCATCTGAGTTTTATATATAGGTATATATACGTGTGTAAACTGTCCCTAGAAGTCTTGAAGTCCAGGAGGATGGTTCCTGACTGGACACAGGCCTGGAATAGAGTGGAGGCAAATGGGGCATCCAGGGAGCTCTTTGCAAAAGCTTGCTAGCTCAGGGTGGAGGACAGCAAAGGAGGTGGGAAGGCCATTCTTTTGTCCTGGAGAGCTACCTAAGGAAACTTCTTTCCATATGGGAAGACATGGGAGGCTTCTTTCCAAGCTTATGGTATGTGAGAGATTGTAGGACAGCCTCTCGCCTGTCCCTGAGGAAAGCAGAGTTGCACCCTTTATGTGACTTTGTCTCCCTTTTATCCAGTCGGAGTCAAACCAGTCAGAGGCATCTGTCCGAAGGGAGGAATCACCCATGGATGTGGACCAGCCATCTCCCAGTGCTCAAGATACTCAGTCCATTGGTCAGTACTACTTCCCATTTCCAGCCCAACAAAAGGGAGAACCAGTCTTGATGGAATGGCTGCTGGATCCCCTGCTTCCAACATACATAAGCCCAGTGTTTTCCAGTTTGTTCAAGTGAACCCTGGTTTCTGTATGTTGATAGGCCCGTACCAATCAACTAAGATCACTAACCATCACCACCTGGTCCTCATTGGAGACTCATAGCACACATTGCAATTTCTGTAGTAAAGAAACAAGAAACTATGATGATATCGTGTGGAGATAGCATACGTTTGAGTCTTGTCTCCCCATTTACTATCTCTGGGACCTAAGGCAAACCTCTCTTTCAGTTTCCTCATTTAAAATAGGGATATTCATAGTTAGGATTGAGTTAACACGTGTATATATAGCATTTAGAGCAGTACCTGGCACACAGTGGATGCTATTACTAGCAGCATTTCTCAAGGTTAATTTCATATAGAATGCTTTTTGGCACCCTTTTAACACATTCCTGTGGGATAATGTTGTCATAGGACATCCAGTTTTTAAAATATATTAAATCATTTAATAATCCATAGGTTTTCTGGGAGCTAGTAAGGCAATGAGAAGACCAATGCTGTCTGGTAGAATTTTCTTGCAGTAGCCGTTAGCTACATGTAGCTATTGAGCACTTGAAAAAGTGTCTAGTGCAACTAGACAAAGTTTTTCTTGTATTTAATTTTACTCAGTTTAAGTTTAAATGCCGTCTAGTATAGGACTAGAGCTTGCTTTCACATGTCACTCAATTACGCAGTGGCCAGTGGACCGATCTACTTGATCTGTCTAATGGCCTGTGCATTTGGTCTGAATGAAGGAAAAACCTCAGGGGCTTCCCAATCTCTCCTCTCTGTGCCCTCTAGGCTCAGATGGAACTCCACAGGGGGAGAAGGAGAAGGAGGAGAGGCCACCTGAGTTACCCCTGCTCAGCGAGCAACTGAGCTTAGATGAGCTGTGGGACATGCTGGGAGAGTGCCTAAAGGAACTGGAGGAATCCCATGACCAGCATGCGGTGCTAGGTGAGTTGTGGTCTGAGGGAGGGCCCAGGTCCACTGATCTGCTCTAGGGCCCTTTCTGCCAGCTTAATTTTCTTCCTTCCAGATTACTCCTCTCCGTCAGATCTCCATAATAGGAGTTCAAAGAAGAGGATTTTTTTTCTCTGACTTCATTGTCAGAAAAAAGATTAGCCTTCTCTTTTGGTAGCTGGTATCTTTTACTTTTTAGACCGGGGAAATCTTTATAACTGGTTGCCTATCCCATTTTTCTCTGGAAGCTCTGACTTCCTCTGTGGCACCATTATATTTCTCCTGCAAGTTTTCATTACTTTTTCATGTAGTACTTTTGAAATTTGATTATGAGGGGGGAAGAGTTTTATATGTTGAAGTTTATAAAGTAAATTGTCACTATCCTATCGTTCCTACCTCCAGTACTACAGCCTGCTGTCGAGGCCTTCTTTCTGGTCCATGCCACAGAGCGGGAGAGCAAGCCTCCTGTCCGAGACACCCGTGAGAGCCAGCTGGCACACATCAAGGACGAGCCTCCTCCACTCTCCCCTGCCCCCTTAACCCCAGCCACTCCTTCCTCCCTTGACCCATTCTTCTCCCGGGAGCCCTCGTCTATGCACATCTCATCAAGCCTGCCCCCTGACACACAGAAGTTTCTTCGCTTTGCAGGTACAGGCAACTCTTAGGCCCCCAAATGTAGGAGGCTTCATTTTTTTTTTACAGGGTCAATTCATACATTTTGTTCTTAGCTGATTTGCCGGGGGGGGGCGGAGGGGGCGGGTTGGAAAGTGAGGCTAGTGAGGTAGGGACTCGGTCTGGAAGTCCTTGTGTGCCACACTACGTTTTTTTCCCCTGAAACGAGAGAGAATTGCTGGCTGGTTGGCTTTCATTCATTCTTCTGAGACCCATGATGTGCTGATTCCTGCTGTCCTTTCTCCCCCCCCAGAGACTCATCGCACTGTGTTAAACCAGATTCTACGGCAGTCCACCACCCACCTCGCTGACGGGCCTTTTGCTGTCCTGGTAGACTACATTCGTGTCCTCGACTTTGATGTCAAGCGCAAGTATGTGCCCTGGTGTTGGGGGGATGGGAACTCTCTAAATGGTATCTCCTCTCCCAGGAAGGAGCCAAAATTTCTCCTGGGATGATGTTTTCAGGGAAAGAAGTTTCCCTTGGTGGCAGCCCTTAGAAGGATGCTGGGGGGTGGGGGTGGGGGAGAGACTCGTCTGTGCCACGGACAATCATTGTACCTAAATACTCCTTGGCCTTCTCCATCCCAGTCTCCATTCTTCATCAGAGAAATGCATGCCTTTGTTTAATCACATGATTTCTAAAGTCCCAGTCCTTCCTTTGGGGTAATACAGGAGGTGCAGGTAGCCACAGCAGGGCTCGTGGGGGGGCAAGCCTCCACAACACTCCTGTCATTTTTTACTCTTCTCTTCCTTCCTGTGCACCTACACATGCTTACCTGCTTATTGCAGAAATTCCATGCCATAATGTCTGTGGGCCCCTATTCGATGGAGATGGGAAGAATTTAGAGTTGGTAGTGAATGACCTGCCTCTCCCAAACACTGGAAGGATCAGAGTGTCTGGAGGATGGGGGGAACATCACTGCGGATCTTCATCCTAATCAGGCAAACAAAAGTTTACTCTGCCACCCCTAATCTTATTTTCCTTCCTTTCCTACCTCCCAAGATATTTCCGCCAAGAGCTGGAGCGTTTGGACGAGGGGCTCCGGAAAGAAGACATGGCTGTGCACGTCCGCCGTGACCATGTGTTTGAAGACTCCTATCGTGAGCTGCACCGGAAATCCCCTGAAGAAATGAAGAATCGATTGTAAGAGCCCAGAGCAGAGAATAAACAGGATGGGAGGGTTGGGACCCTCCCTACGTGGTAGTGAAGGCTTACTTGGGGCCCAAATGTGTAGGGGAACTTAGGGAGGTGCTGCCCTCCCCAGTAGGAATTCCTAAGAGGAATCCAGCTTAGATAATCTCACTGAACTATCACCCGTCTTCTCCACCCAGTCTCATGAGACTGGTCTTCTGCTGGCCACCTGGCCTTGGGCTGAGCTATCCAACAATTCCTATACAGACTGGAGAGTCTTTCGCATTTACAAAGGTACACCTGATGGCTTCGCAAAGAGAGCTTCCTCCGTTGTTACACTAGGAACGGGAACCCTGCTGAGCAAATGGTACCCTGGGTTGAGGGAGACCGTACTTGCAAGAGTGGCTCCCCACCAAATTGGTAATCCCTCACTAGTGATTCTGGCGCCACCTAGAGGAGATTGGCAGTTTGCAGTACCACATGTCATGGGAGCCATTGAGATGATAGACCTATTGATGTAGTTTGATCCTCCTGAACTCAGGAACTTGATTCCTCCCTTCCCTTACGGCATGGGCTCACTATCCATGTAGTCACACAGGAAGTCAGAGAGGCTTCCAAAACAGACTGAACCCTACTCCTCCACCACCAAATCCTTACAGACGTCGGACTCTGAGCTCAGGTCTCTTTGATGCCACTTGATGATTCCTCCCTACTTTCTTATTAGGCCTTTATACCTTTCCTATTATTGTTTTCTGGAATATGGGTGAGGCTTTACTGATACTTCGGGACATCTCTTCCAGATCCCCACCACTCCTCTGGGCTCTCCTGGCACTCTGCATTTACCACTGTCCTCTGACCCTGCACTCCCCAGCTACTCCTTCACAATCGCTCACTCAGGTCACGCTGTGCAAAAGAATGGATTTGTCCTGGGCTTTCTGCACATCCCTATTTCTGCTCTCTTATACAGGTATATAGTGTTTGAAGGAGAAGAAGGGCAGGATGCTGGAGGGCTCCTGCGGGAGTGGTATATGATCATCTCTCGGGAGATGTTTAACCCTATGTATGCCTTGTTCCGTACCTCACCTGGTGATCGGGTCACGTACACCATCAATCCATCTTCCCACTGCAACCCCAACCACCTTAGCTACTTCAAGTTTGTCGGACGCATCGTGGCCAAAGCTGTATATGACAACCGCCTCCTGGAGTGCTACTTTACTCGGTCCTTCTACAAACACATCTTGGGCAAGTCTGTCAGGTGAGGATGTGGCACAAACCTGGGACTGTCTTCAGTCCTGGAAATCTGGTCCCTTTTCTTGTGTCCCATCAACTAGGCTACCTCTCCACCCCAACCCATGGCCCTAATTTTGTTTATCTAGATATACAGATATGGAGAGCGAAGATTACCACTTCTACCAGGGCCTGGTTTATCTGCTGGAAAATGATGTCTCCACACTAGGCTACGACCTCACCTTCAGCACTGAGGTAGGTCAGGAGATCCTGACCATGGCACATCCCAGCTAGTCTAGGAAACCCATTATGGGGTTGTCCTTGAACTGGCATTGGATAACCTCTAATGCTTCTAAGGAAGCATCTTGATGTCTTAAGTCCCATTCCCCGTTCCCCATCTGGCAGAGAGCAGTGGGTATTTGCATGAGATGGCACAAACAGAAAAAACAGAATTTGTAAAAACAATCCAGGCTGTTCCCTGGTTTCCTCTATGTTTTGAAAAAATGCTCTAGTACATTATTCTTCATTCCCAAAGGCAGTTCACTCTAGAAAAATTGTACAAATAGACATAAATGAAAAACAAAACAATTTCAAGGTTACTCTTCCCCCAAATTGCTTTCCATAAAGATTCTGTTGTGTTACATTATGTACGTTATCCATGCCCTTTTCCCTTTTACTATTGATAGTTTCTGTATGTTTTAGGACCAAACCCTTGGCCTTTCCCTATTAGGGATTTATGGGCTCATGAGAAAAGTCACTGTTTTTTATGACCTTGCTTCATCTCCTTGCCCAGGATACAGCAAAGAGTTTAGGGTGTGTTTCCAGGTATCTATGTAAGTTCCATCCTAGACCAAGCCTGATTCATATTATTGGTTTTGGGTATTCTAGGTCCAAGAGTTTGGAGTGTGTGAAGTTCGTGACCTCAAACCCAATGGGGCCAACATCTTGGTAACAGAGGAGAATAAGAAGGAGTATGTACACCTGGTGTGCCAGATGAGAATGACAGGTAGGGGAAATGTCCGTTAGACCCCCTAGTTGCTCAGTATGGGGCAAGGTCAGGCCTCACTCATTTCACAGACATTGTTTCTTCTCTTCCCCTATGCCAGCCACAAATACCTTGCATAAAAGGAGTCCAAAAACCTGACCAAAAAATATTTCCCTTCATCCACCCTCATATGGGAGCCTAGAAACGAGTGGTAGGTGAGGTAGGCAGATCAGTCAGCATCCTGCCAGATTGGGGATCTCTGACCTCTAACAGTTGTATGAGTTCAGATGCCACGTGGCTTGTTGGTTCTCTTCCCCAGGAGCCATCCGCAAACAGCTGGCGGCTTTCTTAGAAGGTTTCTATGAGATCATTCCAAAGCGCCTCATTTCCATCTTCACTGAGCAGGAGTTAGAGCTGCTCATATCAGGACTGCCCACAATCGACATTGACGATTTGAAATCCAACACTGAATACCACAAGTACCAGTCCAACTCTATTCAGGTGAGTTGCTGCTGGCATCCCTCCCTGTATCCTTAAGCAGTGTTAGTTTATATGACACCAAATAAACCAGTACTCTTAGGGGAAGGGAGTTTTGAGTGACAGCTTACCTGTACCTAACTCTTCACTCTTCTGGAGTTTCAGTTTTCAGGTGATCTCCTTGCTCATCTTGTGAATGGAGGAACTGAAACCTGTCTCACAGAAGGGACTTGCCTAACATTCCAAATCCCATCCCCCTTTCTTCCAAGAACTCTCTACCTAACACTGGCTTCTTGTGTTCATTCCTGTAGATCCAGTGGTTCTGGAGAGCATTGCGTTCTTTCGATCAAGCTGACCGTGCCAAGTTCCTCCAGTTTGTCACGGGTACTTCCAAGGTGCCCCTGCAAGGTTTTGCTGCCCTTGAAGGCATGAATGGCATTCAGAAGTTTCAGATCCATCGAGATGACAGGTCCACAGACCGCCTGCCTTCAGCTCACACATGGTAAGGGGAAGGGTTTGTTCTCCTTTTCAGCATTTAGATTGAATTTGCGTATTTGCTACTTCTAGGCCCCTACCCATGGTCAGGAGCGCAAATCTGGCCCCGGGTACCCCGGACCTGGGGTAACTCACAATTTGGTGGTTTTTGTGGAGAAGATGATATTTGAGATGAGAAGCTGGCCCAGATTCACAGTGGGGCTGGGGTGACATTGCAGGTGAACACTGCCATGTGAGAACAAGGTGTATTCCAGGGCTCAACGTAGCCAGAGCAAGGAGTTGCAGGGAGCAGAATGCTAAAGAACGGCAGGGGTGACCAGTGACCCTGAATGCCTCCTTGGAGCTTTCATGTAGGGCCGTGGTGTTTAAGGAGGAGTGACAGGGTCAGATTATGTTTTAGGTGCCTGGTGGCCAGTATTGGGGCCAGATTAGAGGAGGGCAGACAAGGCTAGGACAGGATTGGGAGTCTACAAGCAGAAGTCAAGTGGGCACCATGGGAACACGGATTTGGTTATCATCTTTTGTCACGAATTGATCTTTCTTCTTTCCCTAGTTTTAATCAGCTGGACCTGCCTGCCTATGAGAGCTTTGAGAAGCTCCGCCACATGCTACTATTGGCCATCCAGGAGTGCTCTGAAGGCTTTGGGCTGGCCTAATAAGGCCCCGCCCACCACTGTGGGGTTTTTCTACCATTGTTGGACCTGGGAAGGGGGGAAATGAAAACAAAAAAGAACCAGAAAGAAAATGTCAAAAACCAATAAGTGAAAATCCACCAACTCACCATGTGTGTGTCCCAGCTGCCCCGTCTTCCCCAGCGCATACCCGTTCCCCCTTTCCTGCTCATTCTCTCTCCCCGCTCCCTTTTCCTCACCTCTCCCCGTTCCATGCCGTCCATGATCCCTCGCCCCACGTATTAAAAAGGCAATAGCCTTTACAGGGACCCGTTTGTCCCAACTGTTTGAACAGTGTGCTCCTCAGATTCTGTGTTCAGAAGGATTTGCTGCATTGAGACTTGAAACCTTTGGATAGGGGAAAAAATTATATATATATATATTTTTTTGTTCTGTTTGCATTTCTTAATTTGTGCTTGGAATGTGTTGATGTGCACAGCTAATGATTCAATGCGAGACAAGATTGGCGTCTGTGTTGTGGAGGTTTCAAATAAAGAGCACTCTTCATAACTCACTTTTCACAGTGGAGTTTTTTTCAAGTTTAAAAAGAAATAAACACCTCTTGAGCACATGCGAGATGGCTGGAGAAGAAATCCAATGGACTCTCCAGAAAGCCATCTCTGTCACCACACGGGTGCATCCTCCTCCTTCAGAGTCATCAGGAACTGGGGGGATCTTTTTCAGAATGGGATCTGCACTTGGGGGTGGTGATGGTGTTAGAGATTGCAGCCAAGGACAAAGCATCGCCTTGCTCTAGGGGAACAAACCAGCAGGTTGTAAGAGAATTCACTCAGCCCAACCGAAGTTTCTATTTCCTGAGCCTTTATAACAGTTTCAAGCCTGGAGCTCAGTTTAAAATTTTGATTTCATTTATTAATGTTTTAGTTTATTTCTAACAAGTTTTAATAAGCAAATAATTTGACTAGCTCCCCAGAACAGTCTTTCCATCCTTTTTGGTTTTGTTTTGTCATCTGTTCGTTTGCCAGTGTGTTCACAGATCGCCCAACAGTCTTTTGTGGTTTTTTACTCCATCCAGCACTTAAAGTTGATCTAAGGACTTTGATGGTTCCAGCCTTCAAAGAAAAAAGTAATAAAAGTTTAGTTAGAAAAATAACCTCAAGTGGTACTTGCTTTGTGTGGTTTTTCTCATTCTCCAAGGCTCTACTTCTTAGAGATTTTCCCCTTGACCATGTCCCAAAGTGTGCATCTAGGAAAGCAGTGGTGTGTCTGTCCTTAACCTGATCCCTTGGTCCTGATGCAAATGGCTGCTAATCTTTTTTTTTTCTTCCAATGTTCACACTTGTCTGTTCCTGGCCCTCCTGACCACTGAGAAGACAGATGAATCAACCCTGTCCCTCCTATTGAGCTTCTAGTCAAGGGGTGGAGACAGATCAGTTCTGAAGGGGGTCTGGGTGCCCAGCAGAAGTACCTGGTCTAGCCTGGGAGATCAGGAAAGGCTTTCTATCGTCAGTGGCATTTGGGTTGAATTATAAGTCTGTGTGAGAGTGAAGATTAAGAAGAACAGGGTAATCTAGCTCAAGGCAGCAAGAGTCCAGTTGGTAGGGCAAGGCTTGAGCAAAGGATAGTGGCCTGAGATGAGGCTAGGAGTCCACCAAGGCTTTAAAATAAAAGGAACAAATAAGCAGAAATATAGTAGAATTGATCAATACACTTAAGAACTGGTTCTTTGAAAAATCAAAGAATAAAGCTCTGACCATTTAAATTTGAAAGGGGTGCAAGGGTTGGGAGTCGGGTGTGGAAGTTCAGAGTACAGATGGAATAATCCTGAAGGAAATAAATGAATCTAACTCAATGGCATACCACAAAAACCTAATGTGACTGAGTATGATTTGCCTTTGGGATATTCATCACCTCAATGTCAAAAGAGAAAAACCTTTTGACAGTAGATGCAAGGCATTTGCCAACAGTAACTATTCCTGGTAACTTGTAAAGATACTACCTTGATAAGGTAGCATCAGACCAACAGTCAACATCACACTGCAAGCATAAAGTGGTCAATTATCACCATTAACACTGTTCTGCAAGTTCTAGCCATTTCCATAAAGCAGGAAACAAGGTATAGCTGTTGAAGAAAAACCATTTTGCTAAACCAAGAGAATCAGAAGTTACTAGAGCTTAAGTGAGTCCAGCGAGAGGCCTGGTTATAATGAACAAAACATCCGTGTAAACATTTATTGTCCAACAAGTATAATCTGATAAATTAATATAAAGAAATCCTATACAATAGTAAAAATATCCATTGCATATATCAGCATACACAATCTCAAAGATAAGCAAAAATGTATGAGACCTACCTGTTTAAAAATTGCAAAACAATACTACATACGTGTGTACCAAGAACATGAAAAACCACATCCACATGTATGAATATGGAAGCCCATGCATAAGTATGACAGTACTGCACGATGTTCAGGATAAGCTATGGGGGACAAAAGGGGATGCAGTTGGGAAGAGGTACATTACCCCAGAGGGCTTAAATTAAATGTTTTATTTCTTAAGCTGGGTGGTGCTGGGTACATAAGTATTTCTTATAATACTATAATACTTTATAACTTTTCTACACCTGAGATATTTCAAAGTATGTTTTTTGAGATGGACAAATGCATTTGAGGCAGGTATCAGGGAAGTCAATAACAGGCCTAGTTCTACGTGAAGGCTAATTAATAGCTGCTTTCATGATATGATTAAACATGTCTCTTTTTGCCCCCTAATAATTCCCTCCACTGATGTGTGAGTTACAATTACTACTGGTTATCTCCTTATTAAAATAGTCCCCTTTTCTTATAATTAGGGTGACCATATAACTTATCATCCAAAGTTGGGCAAATTTTAAAATAAAAAGGGTGTTATTAATTATGCCGTGGGACTTCCCTGGTGGTCCAGTGGTTAGTACTCCATGCTTCCATTGCAGGGGGCGCGGGTTCCATCCCTGGTCAGGGAACTAAGATTCCTACATGCCACATGGCACAGCCACCAAAAAAAAAAAATTATGCTGGGCCACAAGTGCAAACAAGCCCAGATAAACTGGGATGTATGGCTCTATACTTATGAAACATAATATGTCTGGGCTGGAGAAACAATTATTACCCAACATAAACATTTTTACTGAGCGCTTACCATGTACTGACAACACTGAGAAGTCACTGCTTTCCAAAAACTCACTGAAGGGAAGGGGTTAGGTGTTGGGAAAGTTCAGGGAGCAATGGATACACAAAGACTCGATAGGCAGGGGTAGCAAGATTAAACATTTTCTCAAATACAAGCAATGACCAGTTAGAAAATAACAGGAAATAGATTCCCTTCACAACAGTAACATAAAATACCTAGGAATAATCTTAAGAAGCAGTGTTTGGGATCCATGTGAAGAAGGATGCTACAAAACTCTTGGGAGAAGCATAAACATAAAAAGAGGCAAATAAATGAACAGGCTTACTGTCTTCATTTGCAAGTATAGCTGGCCTTGAGACTTTGGGAAACAGACATGCTAAGCAAGGTGGAAGCTGAAATGAGCAGACCTGACAGAGAATGGCTTCAAGCCATGACTATTCAGTGTGCTGTGGTCTACTGTAAAGAGAAAATGAAGCACCAAGAGCCAGTTGGGGAAGGAATAGCTTTGTCAGTGTTAAGTTTGGGAAACTTGCCTAAGTATTGGAAGGGGGAGAAATAGAAAGTTTGCTCTGCAATTCACACTACATAAATTCCAAATGGAAGATTCAAGTGTGAAAAACGTGAACTTATTTTTGGGGGCAAATAACAAGTGATCTGGGATATGGAAAATCTAACACTAAAAACTACAAAAGACATTATAATGGAAAAGACTGATATATTTGACTACTAAAACATTGGCAACACCACGAGAAGAATTAAAAAGCAACGGCAATCTAGGAAAAAATACATCTCTAACAGGCAATGGGTTAATCCTTACTGTATATATATATTTTTATTTACAAATCACTAAGAGACAAACCCCCCAACAGAAAAACATCCAAGGACATGAAAAGGCAATTCAGAAAAGAAGAAACACAAATGACAGATGGCCAACAAACACATGAAAAGATGCTCAACATCACTATTACAGAAATGCAAATCAAAACTACAATGAGGTATCACCTAACACCGGTCAGAATGGCCATCATTAAAAAATCTACAGGGGGCTTCCCTGGTGGCGTAGTGGTTGAGAGTCCACCTGCCGATGCAGGGGACACGGGTTCGTGCCCCGGTCCGGGAAGATCCCACATGCCGCGGAGCGGCTAGGCCCGTGAGCCATGGCCGCTGAGCCTGCGTGTCCGGAGCCTGTGCTCCGCAACGGGAGAGGCCACAACAGTGAGAGGCCCCACGTACTGCAAAAAAAAAAAAAAAAAAAAATCTACAGGAACTTACCTTGGTGGCTCACTGGTTAAGAATCTGCTGGCCAATGCAGGGGACACGGGTTCGATCCCTGCTCTAGGAAGATCCTATATGCCGTAGAGCAATGAAGCCTGTGCGCCACAACTACTGAGCCTGCGCTCTAGAGCCCGCGAGCCACAACTACTGAGCCTGTGTGCCACAACTACTGAAGCCCGCGTGCCTAGAGCCCGTGCTCCACAACAAGAGAAGCCACCACAATGAGCAGCCTGCGCACCACAACAAAGAGTAGCCCCCACTCACCGCAATTAGAGAAAGCCTGCACGCAGCAACGAAGACCCAACGCAGCCAAAGATAAATAAATAAATTTATTAAAATTAATAAATAAATAATAAAAAAATCTACAAACAGGGACTTCCCTGGTGGTCCAGTGGTAAAGAATCTACCTTGCAATGCAGGGGATGTGGGTTCAATCCCTGTTCAGGGAACTAAGATCCCACATGCCTCGCAGCAACTAAGCCCACCCACCACAACTACTGAGCTCGTGAGCCTCAGCTAGAGAGCCTGCATGCCACAAACTACAGAGCCCACCTGCTCTGGAGCCTGCACGCCACAACTAGAGAAGAGAAAACCTGTATGCCGCAATTAGAGAGGAGCCCGCGTGCCGCAATGAAAGATCCCACATGCCTCAACAAAGATCCTGTGTGCCGCAACTAAGACCTGACACAGCCAAAAATAAATAAAGAAAAACATTTTGTTTAAATCTACAAACAATGAATGCTGGAGAGGGTGTGGAGAAAAGGGAACCTTCTTGCACTGTTGGTGGGAATGTAAATTGATACAGCTACTATAGAGAACAGTATGGAGGTTCCTTAAAAACCTAAAAATAGAACTACCATATAACCCAGCAATCCCACTACTGGGCATGTACCCAGAGAAAACCATAATTCAAAAGGATACATGCACCCCACTGTTCATTGCAGCACTATTTACAATAGCCAGGACGTGGAAGCAACCTAAATGTCCATCAACAGATGAATGGATAAAGAAGATGTGGTACATATATACAATGGAATATTACTTAGCCATAAAAAAGAATAAAATAACACCATTTGCAGCAACATGGATGGACCTAGAGGATATTATGCTAAGTGAAATAAATCAGAGAGAAAGGCAAATATCGTGTGATTTCACTTATATGTAGAATCTCAAAAACAAAACAGACAAGCAAAACAAAACAGAAACAGGGACTTCTCTGGTGGTCCAGTGGTTAAGACACCATGCTTCCACTGCAGGGGGCACAGGTTCGATCCCTGGTCGGGGAACTAAGATCCTGCATGCCTCACAGCGTGGTCAAAAAATAGGAAAACAAAAACAGAAACAGACTTACAGATACAGAGAGCAAACTGGTGGTTGCCAGAGGGAAGGGGGGTGGCGGGTGGGGGGTGGAGTTGGGCGAAATAGGTGAAGGGGATTAAGAGATACAAACTTCAACTTAGAAAAATAAGTAAGTCACAGGAAACTAACATACAGCATAGGGAATATAGTCAGTAATACTGTAATAACTTTGTATACTGACAGATGGTAACTAGACTTAACATGGTGGTCATTTTGTAATGTATCTCAGTTCCTGACCAGGGATTGAAGCTGGGCCCTCAGCAGTGAGAGCTCAGGGTCCTAACCACTGCACCACCAGGGAATTCCCTATCTGTACTATTATTATTGTGCTAATGGTGGCGACGCTGGCGGCGGCAGTAGCAGCATTTTTGCTGTCTGTTTTTCATGGTGAGCATGTATTTCCACAATTAAAAATAAACAGCCTCGTCAAGAATATACAATGGAGGGGCTTCCCTGGTGGCACGGTCGTTGAGAGTCCGCCTGCCGATGCAGGGGACGCGGGTTCGTGCCCCGGTCCGAGAGGATCCCACGTGCCGCAGAGCGGCTGGGCCCGTGAGCCATGGCCGCTGGGCCTGCGCGTCCGGAGCCTGTGCTCCGCAACGGGAGAGGCCACAACAGTGAGAGGCCCGCGTACCGCAAAAAAAAAAAAAAAGAATATACAATGGAGAAAAGACAGCCTCTTCAATAAGTGGCGCTGGGAAAACTGGACATGGAGAAGAATGAAACTAGAACACTCCCTAACACCATACACAAAAATAAACTCCAAATGGATTAAAGGCCTAAATGTAAGGCCAGAAACTATAAAACTCTTAGAGGAAAACATAGGCAGAACACTCTATGACATCAATCACAGCAAGATCCCTTTGGACCCACCTCCTAGAGAAATGGAAATAAAAACAAAAATAAACAAATGGGACCTAATGAAATTTAAAAGCTTTTGCACAACAAAGGAAAACATAAACAAGATGAAAAGACAGCCTTCAGAATAGGAGAAAATATTTGCAAACGAAGCAACTGACAAAGGATTAATCTCCAAAATTAACAAGCAGCTCATGCAGCTCAATATCAAAAAAAAAAAAAAAAAAACCCAATCCAAAAATGGGCAGAAGACCTAAACAGACATTTCTCCAAAGAAGATATACAGATTGCCAACAAACACATGAAAGAATGCTCAACATCATTAATCATTAGAGAAATGCAAATCAAAACTACAATGAGGTATCACCTCACACCGGTCAGAATGGCCATCATCAAAAAATCTACAAACAATAAATGCTGGAGAGGGTGTGGAGAAAAGGGAACCCTCTTGCACTGTTGGTGGGAATGTAAATTGGTACAGCCACTATGGAGAACAGCATGGAGGTGCCTTAAAAAACTAAAAATAGAACTACCGTATGATCCAGAAATCCCACTACTGGGCATATACTCAGAGAAAACCATAATTCAAAAAGACACATGCACCCCAATGCTCATTGCAGCAATATTTACAGTAGCCAGGTCATGGAAACAACCTAAGTGTCCATTGACAGATGAATGGATAAAGAAGATGTGGCACATATATACAATGGAATATTAGCCATAAAAAGAAACGAAATTGAGTTATTTGTAGTGAGGTGGATGGACCTAGAGACTGTCATACAGAGTGAAGTAAGTCAGAAAGAGAAAAACAAATACCGAACGCTAACACATATATATGGAATCTAAAAAAAAAAAAAAGGTTCTGAAGAACCTAGGGGCACGACAGGAATAAAGACGCAGATGTAGAGAATGGACTTGAGGATACGGGGAGGGGGAAGGGTAAGGTGGGACGAAGTGAGAGAGTGGCATGGACATATATACACTACCAAATGTAAAATATATAGCTGGTGGGAAGCAGCCGCATAGCACAGGGCAATCAGCTCGGTACTTTATGACCACCTAGAGGGATGGGATAGGGCGGGTGGGAGGGAGGGAGATGCAAGAGGGAAGAGATATGGGAACATACATATATGTATAACTGATCCACTTTGTTATAAAGCAGAAACTAACACACCATTGTAAAGCAATTATACTCCAATAAAGATGTTAAAAATATATAAATAAATAAAAATAAATAAATAAACAGCCTTGGGACTTCCCTGGTGGTCCAGTGGTAAAGAATCCGCCTTGCAATGCAAGGGATGCAGGTTCAATCCCTGGTCGGGGAACTAAGATCCCACATGCCACGGGGCAACTAAGCCCGCAGGCCACAACTACTGAGCTCACGCGCCTCAGCTAGAGGCTGTGTGCCGCAAGCTACAGAGCCCATGCACCCTGGAGCCTGCACACCACAACTAGAGAGACAACCTGCATGCCACAACTAGAGAGAAGCCTGCACTCCACAATGTAGAGCCCTTGTGCCCCAATGAAAGATCCCGCATGCCTCAAAGAAAATCCCACATGCTGCAACTAAGACCCGATGCAGCCAAAAATAAATAAATTAAAATAAATAATAAATATATCTTTAAAAAAAAATACACAGCCTAGGGAATTCCCTGGCGGTCCAGTGGTTAAGACTTGGTGCTCTCACTGCAGGGGCCCAGGTTCGATCCCTGGTCAGGGAACTGAGATCCCGCAGCCTAGCCTACAAGGACCTACTGTATAACACAAGGAACTCTGCTCAATATTCTGTAATAACCTAAATGGGAAAAGAATTTGAAAAAATATATATACATGTATATGTATAACTGAATCACTTTGCTGTACACCTGAAACTAACACAACACTATTAATCAACTATACTCCAATACAGTTTAAAATTAAAATTAAAATTAAACAGCCTACCATCTAGTGGGAGAGCAGCCTGAGGGCCTGGCCCCATGGACTCGGCCAGAGCCGCAGCCCCAGGTATGCGGGCATCAGGAAGAGAAGGAGGGAAGGAGGGAAGGAAGGAAAGAAGGGAGGGAGGGAGGGAGGAAGAGAGGAAGGAAGAAAGGATTAAAGCATCCCATCCATATGATATTACTTATATGTGGAATCTAAAATATGACACAAATGAACTTATCTATGAAACAGAAACAGGCTTACAGACATAGAGAACAGACTTGTGGTTGCCAAGGTGGAGGGATGGATTGGGAGTTTGGGATTAGCAGATGCAAACTATTATATATATAGAATGGATAAACAAGGTCCTACTGTATAGCCTAAAGAACTATATTCAATATTCTGTGATAAACCACGATGGAAAAGAATATATATATATATATATATAACTGAATCACTTTGCTGTACAGCAGAAATTAACACATTGTAAATCAACTATATTTCAATTAAAAAAAAAGAATGAGGGAGTTCCCTGGTGGTCCAGTGGTTAGGACTCGGCGCTTTCACTGCCATGGCCCCAAGTTTAATCCCTGGTCAGGGAACTAAGATCCTGCAAGCCATGCGGAGTGGCCAAAAAAAAAAAAAAATGAATGAAATTAGCTGTAGTTTTTATGTAGGTGCCCTTCCTTTATCAGATTAAAGAAGCCCCCAAATTCCTAAATTTCTAAGAGATTGTTTATTGTTTCTTTTTTATTTTATTTTATCAGAAATGGATGTTGGATTCTGTCAAATGCTTTACTGGCATCAATCAAGATGATCATATGGTTTTTCTTTATTAGTTCATTAATATGGTGAATTACATTGATTGGTTTTCAAGTGCTAAGCCAACCTTGTATTCCTGGGATTAAAACCCACTTGGTCATTATGTATTATCTTTTTCATATATTGTGTTGGATTTGATTTGCTCGGATTTTGTTAAAAACTCATGTATCTGTGGGGGGGGTTTCAGCTTTATTGAGGTATAATTGACAAATAAAATTGTAATGTATTTAAAGTGTACAATATGATGATTTTATATCTATATACATTGTGAAAGGATCCCCACAACTGTCTACTCCTCTCTTTTTTTTTTTGAAGTAACATTGGTTTATAACATTATATAATTTTCATGTGTACAACATTACAATTTACCTTCTGTATACCCTAGAGCATGCTCACCACCAAAAGTCTAGGTTCTATCCATCACCATACAATTGACCCCCATTACCCATTTCTCCCTCTCCCCACACCTGTTCCCCTCTGGTAACCACCAATCTGTTCTCTGTATCTATGAGTTTGTTCTTGTTTTGTTTGTTCATTTATTTTGTTTTTTTAAATATTCCACATACGAGTGAAATCATACAGTATATGTCTTTCTCTGTCTGACTTATTTCACTTAGCATAATACCCTCATCCATGTTGTCACAAATGGCAAGATTTCATTCTTTTTTAAGGCTGAGTAGTATTCCATTGCAAATATATATACCACATCTTTTTTATCCATTCATTTGTGTATCTATGTTTATGAGGGATATTGATCTGTAGTTTTCTTTGATTTTTTTAATAGACTTTATTTTTAGATCAATTTTAGATTCATAGCAAAATTGAGAGGAAGATACAGAGATTTCCCATATACCCCCTGCCCCCACACATGCATAGCCTCCCCCATTAACAAAATCCTGCACCAGAGGGGTACGTTTGTTACCATTGATGAACCTACATTAGCACATCATAATCACTCAAAGTCCATACCTTACATTAGAGTTCACTCTTCGTGCTGTACACTCTGTGGGTTTGGACAAATATGTAATGACATGTATCCATTACAGTATCATACAAAGTATATTCACTTCTCTAAAAATCCTCTGTGCTCTGCCTCTTTATCCCTCACTCCTTCCCCCTAGCCCCTGGCAACTACTGATCTTTTTACTGTCTCCATAGTTTTGCCTTTTCCAGAATGTCATATGGTTGGAATCATACCTTTTCAGATCAGCTTCTTTAACTTAGTAATACGCATTTAAAGTTCCTCCATATCTTTTCATGGCTTGATAGCTCATTTCTATTTAGCACTGAATAGTATTTCGTTGTCTGGATGTACCACAGTTTATAAATCCATTCACCCACTGAAGGACATCTTGGTTGCTTCCAAGTTTTGGTAATTTCCACGTGCAGTTTTTTGTATGGACATAAGTTTTCAATCCTTTTGGGTAAATACCAAGGAGTGTGATTGCCAGATGATGTGGCAAGAGTATCTTTAGCTTTGTAAGAAACTACCAAACTGTCTTCCAAAGTTGTTGTACCATTTTCCATTCCCACCAGCAATGAATGAGAGTTCCTGTTGCTCCACATCTTAGCCAGCATTTGGTGTTGTCAGCATTCTGGATTTGGGCCATTCTGATAGGTGGTAGTGGCATCTCATTACTGTTTTCATTTGCATTTCCCTAATGACATAGGATGTGGATCATCTTTTCATATGCTTATTTGCCATTTGTATGTCTTCTTTGGTGAGGTGTCTGTTAAGGTTTTTGGCTCATTTTTTAATTGGGTTGTTCATTTTCTTACTGTTGAGCTTTAAGAATTCTTTGTGTATTTAGGATAATAGTCCTTTACCAGATATCTCTTTTTCAAATATTTTCTCCCAGTTTGCGACGGGTTTTTTCATTCTCCTGACAGTGTCTTTCACAGAGCAGAAGTTTTTAATTTTAATGAAGTCCAGCTTGTCAATTCTTTCTTACATGGATCATGCATTTGGTGTTTTATCTAAAAAGTCATTGCCAAACCCAAAGTCGTCTAGATTTTTCTCCTATGGTATCTTCTAGGAGTTCTATAGTTTTGCATTTTACATTTGGGTTTGAGTTAATTTTTGTGAATGGTGTCAGTTCTGTGTCTAGATTACTTTTTTGGCATGTGAATGACCAGTTGTTTCAGCACAATTTATTTTATTGTGATAAGAACTCTTTAACATGAGATCTACCCCATTAACAAATTTTTAAGTGTAAAAATTATTATTGCTGACTATATAGGTACAGTGTTGCACAGTAGCTCTCTAAAGATTATTCATCTTGTTTGACTGAAACTTTACGCCCATTGATTAGTAACTCTCCATTGCCCCCTCACCCCAGCCCTTGACAACCACCATTCCATTCCTTGATTCTATGAATTTGACTACTTAAGATACCTCATATGAGTAGATTCATGCAGTATTTGTCTTACTGTGACTGGCTTATTTCATTTAGCATAATGTCCTCAGAGTTCATCCATGTTGTTGCATATTGCAGTTTTCTTCTTTTTAAAGGCTCAATAGTATTCCACTGTATGTAAAATATTCATATTTATTTAGGCTGCGCCAGGTCTTAGTTGCGGCACGGCAGGACCTTCACTGTGGCATGTGGGATCTTGGTTGAGGCATGCGAACTCTTAGTTGCGGCATGCATGCAGGATCTAGTTCCCCAACCAGGGATCAATCCCAGGCCCCCTGCATTGGGAGCTTGGAGTCTTACCCACTGGACCACCAGGGAAGTCCCTCCATTGTATGTATATACCATGTTTTCTTTATCCATTCACCTGTCAGTGGACATTTAGGTTGTTCACACATCTTGGCTATTATGAATAGTGCTGCAGTGAACATAGGAGTGCTCATATCTCTTTGAGATACTGATTTCAATTCTTTCAGATAAATAACCAGAAGTGGGATTCTTGGATCCTACGATAGTTCTATTTTTAACTTTTGAGAACCTGCCATATCATTTTCCCATAGTAGTTGCACCATTTTGCATTTCCACCAACAGTGTGCAAGGGTTCTAATTCCTCCCTATTCTCACCAACACTCGCTGTCTCTTGTCACTGTTGTTGCTGTTGTTTTTGATAATTACCATCCTGACAGGTGTCAACAGCCTGTTGAAAAGACTATCTTTGCTCCATTGTTATTATCTTTGCTCCTTTGTCAAAGATCAGTTGACTACATTTATGTGGGTCTATTTCTGGTCTCTCTCCTCTGTTCTATTGATCTGTTTGTCTATTCTTTTGCCAATACCACACTGTCTTAATTACTGTAGCTTTATAGTAAGTCTTGAAATCGGGTAGCAACAGTCCTCCAACTCTGTTCTTCACCTTCAATATTGACTTGGCTATTCTAGATCTTTTGCCTCTCCATTACACATTTTAGAATCAGTTTGTTGATATCCATAAAATAACTTGCTGGGATTTCTTTGTCTGGTTTTGATATAACATCAGGGTGATACTGAACTCATAGAATATGTCGGGAAGTATGCCTTCCTTGTGGTAGGCAGAATTCTAAGACAGCCCCTAAGATTTCCAGCCCCTGGTGTACACATACTTTCTCCCCGTTATTTAATTAAACATGAATCTAGTTACTGCTGTGAAGGGATTTTGCAGATGTAATAAAGGTCCAAAATCAGAAGGACAAAAAGTATTTGACACACTGTTGATGTCCCAAAGACAGAGGGGGGCCACATGGCAAAGAATGTGGGCGGCCTCTAGGAGATAAAAGCATCACCAGATGATGGTCAGCAAGGAAGTGAGATCCTCAGTCCTACAACTGCAAGGAACTGGATTTTGCCAACAAGAATGAGCTTGGGAGCATATTTTTCACCAGAGCCTCCAGACAAGATCTTGGCTTGGCAAACACTTTGATTTCAGCCTTGTTATACTGAGCAGAGTCATGTTATACTGGACTTTTTTTAAATTTTTATTTTATATTGGACAGTGTTGTGTTATACTGGACTTCTGACCTACAGAAACTGAGATAATAAATGGATATTGATTTAAGCCACTAAGTTTGTAGTTATTTATTATGCAGCAATAGAAAATTAATACATGACTCTTCTATCCTCTGGAAGAGTTTGTGTACAACTGCTATTATTTCTTCTTTAACTGTTTGGTCAAATTCCCCAGTGAAGCCATCGGGGCATGGGGTTTTCTTCGTAGGAAAGTTTTAAACTATGAAATAAATTTCTTTAAAGACATATGGTTAGGGACTTCCCTGGTGGTGCAGTGGTTAAGGATCCACCTGCCAATGCAGGGAACACGGGTTCGAGCCCTGGTTCAGGAAGATCCCACATGCCGTGGAGCAATTAAGCCCATGTGCCACACTACTGAGCCTGTGTTCTAGAACCCGCGAGCCACAACTACTGAACCCATGTGCCACAACTACTGAAGCCCATGTGCCCAGAGCCCGTGCTCCGCCACAAGAGAAGGCACCACAATGAGAAGCCTGTGCACCACAACGAAGACCCAATGCAGCCAAAAATAAATTTAAAAAAAAAAGACATGTGGCTATTCAGATTGTCTTTTTCTGGAGTGAGCTCAGTAGCTTGTGTCTTTTAAGGAATGTCTCTATTTTATCTAAATTGTCAAATTTATGAGCATAAAGCTCTTCATGACATTCCTTTAACATAAATCATACCAATGTTTTCTTAGGTCAGTCTCCCAAGGCAATAGAAATAAAAACAAAAATAAACAAATGGGACCTAATCAAACTTACAAGATTTTGCACAGCGAAAGAAACCATAAACAAACCAAAAAGACAACTTACAGAATGGGATAAAACATTTGAAAATGATGAGACCAACAAGGGCTTAATTTCCAAAATATACAAACAGTTCATACAACTCAACAACAAAAAAACAAACAACCCAATCGAAAAATGGGCAGAAGACTTAAATAGACATTTCTCCAAAGAAGACATACAGATGGCCAATAGGCACATGAAAAGATGCTCAACGTCGCTAATTATTAGAGAAATGTAAATCAAAACTACAATGAGGTATCACCTCACACCAGTCAGAATGGCCATGATTAAAAAGTCTACAAAGAACAAATGCTGGAGAGGGTGTGGAGGAAAGAGAGCCCTCTTACACTGTTGGTAGGAATGTAAATTGGTGCAGCCACTACAGAAAATTGTATGGAGGTTCCTCAAAAAACTAAAAATAGAGTTGCCATATGATCCAGCAATCCCACTCTTGGGCATATACCCAGACAAAACTATAATTCAAAAGGATACATGCACCGCTATGTTCACAGCAGCACTATTTACAATAGCCAAGACATGAAAACAACTTAAATGTCCACTGACAGATGAATGGATAAACAAGATGTGGTACATATATACAATGGACTATTACTCAGCCATCAAAAAGAATGAAATAATGCCATTTGCATCAACATGGATGGACCTAGAGATTATCATACTAAGCGAAGTGAGTCAGAAAGAGAAAGACAAATACCATAGGATATCACTTATATGTGGAATTTAAAATATGATACAAATCTATAAAACAAAAACAGACTCACAGATATAGAGAACATACTTGTGGTTGCCAGGGCGGGGGGGGGGCGGTAGGGGAGGGAAGGAATGGGAGTTTGGGATTAGCAGAGGCAAACTATTATATATAGGATGGATAAACAACAAGGTCATTCTGTATAGCACAGGGGAACTATATTCAATATTCTGTGACAAACCATAATGGAAAAGAATACATACATATATATATAACCGAGTCACTTTGCTGTACACAACAAATTAACACAACATTGTAAATCAACTATACTTTAATAAAATTTAAAAAATAAATAACATCCCTTTATTATTATCTTAATTTCTGTAGGATCTGCAGTGTTGTCCAAAATCTCATTCCTAATATTAGGCATTTGGGTCTTCTCTCCTTTTTCCCTCATCAATCTGGCTAGAGGTTTATCAGTTTTATTGATCTTCCCAAAGAGCCAGCTATTGGTTTCTTTGCTTTTCTGTATTGTTTTTTTGTTTTCTACTTCAGTGATTTCTGCTCTTGATTATTTTCTTTCTTCTGCTTACTTTAGGTTTGATTTCCTCTTTTTATCATAATTTCTTAAGGTAGAAGCTGAGGTCATTGGTTTGAGACTACTCTTCTAATATAAGCATTTAATGCTATGATTTTCTTTCTAAGCACTGATTTTGCTGCATTCCATACATTTTGATACATTATATTTCATTTTAATTTCATTCAAAATACTTTTTAATTTTTCTTAGGATTTCTTGTTTGACCCATGGTGTGCTGGTTATCAATTTATTGCCTCTCAACTTCAAATTCACCCTTTCTCCCTATTCTCTGATAATGAAGCAATTTTAACCATTTTTCCTTTGACAGCTGGCACTGAAACTTCCTCAGTAGAGGGTGCTAGAGAGATATTGCAAGAGGAAAAGAGGTTTCCTTCCTGACTCCTGCATGTTCGCTTGACAGGCTCCTTCTGCATGGCTTTTTCTAGAGGCAGACTCCTGCAGTGCTCACAACTCTTCCAGTGCCTGATTTCTACCGTGCATGGTGGTCAGTAGTACGCAGTGATCAGCAGCTTTCCTCTCCCTGCAGAACTCACCCTCAGGCAGTTTGGTAGCAAGCACAATGCTCCTGGATCTTGATGCACTCACAGCTTCCCCAGGGCCTGGCTCTTGCGGTGCACAGAGGCCAGCAGCACTCAGTGAACAGCTTTCTCCTGCCTCCCAGCAGGCAGATTTCTGGAAAGTTCCACCAGTGCAGCACAATGACTTCTCTGCCCTGCAGTGAACTACAGTCATGTCTCTCCAACAAGATCTGGAGCTCAGCCCCAGGAGCATTCTATGCCAGCCTAGGGATAGTGACTAATTCCTTTGCCACACTGCATGGCTTATTGGATCTTAGTTCCCCGACCAGGGATCGAACCCGGCCCTCGGCAGTGAAAGTGCCGAGTCCTAACCACTGGACCACCAGGGAATTCCCTTGTGACTACTTCTTATACCTGCTATTTCTATATTCTTTCGAATTCTCTTCACATCTCACTAACCAATCCCTCATTATTCCAATCCCCTGTTATAGGTAATTCCTTATATTAACTTTCCCTGTTCAAATTACTGTGTTACTCCTCTCTCCAGCTAGGACTCAGACTGATACAGAATTGATACCAGGAGTGGTGCTAGGAAAGAGATCTGCAAAGATGGGACTTTGAGATTGGTTTGTTCACACCTCTGGCTTATTCACGGTGCTGAACTCCTTGCCAATGAGAGGTGGATGCTAGTAATCCATGGCATGCCATTGCATCACAATTAATCAACCTATGGTTGATTGTGATGAAGTGCCAACTGAAGCACATTCCCTGGAAGCCGAAATGGCTGCTGCACTTGATTATTATGGCCATGATCATGACTATGAAGACCGTGATGGGGGATAGATTATTTTGAATGCGCTTGAGCGCTTACAAAGAGAAAAATAACAAGCTTGGGTCTGTTAATTTCTCAGCTCAAGTCACAGCCTAAGAACCAGAGAACTTTCATGATGTCTGGCAACAGGGCTAATATTGCTGAACATCAAACACAACATTTAATTGTATAAGTTGTTGAATTACAACGACAGTTGAATTCACAGTCTTGACAATTTTCCATGTGAAAGTTATGGTATTGACTGTTAAAGAATGGGATCCTGAAACTTGGAATGGGGATATGTGTTTGGTCCCAAATGAAACTCACAGTCTTGAACTACCAAGTCACTCTGAGCCTTCCTTACTAATGGAAGTAGCTTGCCCTTCAGTGTCCGAAACTAACCTTTCTCTCCTTGAAAATGCTGTGATAAACTCACCTGGTCCAGGTGCCTTGAAAAGGGATACTCATTCTCCTCATGACCCACCACAACCACCCCTACTGCTGATAGACACATGACTGAGGTCAAACCTCAGCATGGTCCAGGGGAACAAGTGCACACTATGACCAAGCTGGAAATTGCTTATACACCAAAATAATCGCAAGACTTTGCTAATATATACTGGCAGAAATCTGGGGAATATATGCAGAAGAGGACTCTAAGGGTGTTAGATGAAGGAGGGCAGAATATAACTCTAGATTAGGCAGAATTCATTGATATAGGTACACTTACTAGAGATTCTGGATTTAACGTGTCAGCACATGCTTTAAGGGTTTACTTGGTTGGCTGACTGAAACTGAGACTCAGTTGTGGCCTACAGTTAATGAGGTTGAGATGCCAGAGGTGTCCTGGCATGATATGGAGGAGCGAATCCAAAGGCTTTGGGCAATGGGAATGTTGGACAGAACTTATCATGTATGACTTGAATGCAACCCCCAACTATGTTCCATGACAAGGCTCAGAAGACACTACTTCCACCGAGACATTGAGAAAGCATTAGTGAGAAGTGCACCTGCAAACTTGGAAAGCTTTGTGGTTGCTCTCTTTTGTAGGCCAGGAATGACGTAGGGGAAGAATGACCCTGAAGACAATCCAGAGATCATCAGGGCTGCCCTTCTGATCACAGGCCCAGAGTGCAAGGGCCCTGGGGGCAGAGTAATTTCAAAGGAGGAGCTGCTGGCACACTGCCCGGCACCACCTCACGTGGTGGTGGGTTCTGCTAGTGCACTCGGCACTAGGCTCCCCACCTGCCCCAGGTGCAGCTCCGGCGGCCTGGGGTGGTATGGGCTACATCCAGCAGAACCAAGGGGACATGGTGCCTCCACCTTGATTTCAAAGGACTGGGCCTCCTGGCAGAGCTGCAGGCTCAGGACTCCAGATGCAAGAGCCATGGGGCCGTGGCACAGAACCACCTGGGAGCTGGCTGTCTGAAGCCTTGGGGGCCCAGCCCTTGCCCAGCAAAGCCACACCATTGTGCTTCACCCCAGTGTATCTGGAAGGTGGGCCTCCACCCCATTGGGCCTGGAGAGCACAGCACCTGGCCAAAGAGGACTTGCTCTGGCCTTTGTCACTCCTTTCTTCTCTCCTATTTCTCCATTTTGGAATAGGAATGTCTACCCTATGCCTGTCCTAACACCGTATTTTGGAAGCACATAACTTGTTGGGTTCACAGCTGGAGGGCAATTTTCCTCAGGATGAATTGTACTTTGAGTCTCACCCATATCTGATTTAGAGGATATTTAGATGAGACTTTGGAATTTAGACTTTAGAGTTGATGCTGGAATGAATTAAGACTTTTCAGGCTGTTGGGATGGAATGAATGTATTTTGCATGTGAGAAGGATGTGATTTTTGGGGGGCCAGGGGCAGAATGCTATATATTGAATATGTCTCCCACCCACCCCCAGTTCACATGCTGAAATCTAATCCCCATTGTGATAGTATTTGGAGATCGGGGCCTTTGGAAGGTGATTAGGTCATGAGAGTGGAGCCCTCATGAATGGGATTAGTGCCCTTATAAAAGGGGCTCCAGAGAGATCTCTAGCCCTTTCCGCCATGTGAGGACACAGGAAGAAGACAGCCATCTATGAACGAGGAAGCAGGCCCTCACTGAATCTGCCAGTGCTTTGATCTTGGACTTCCCAGCCTCCAAAACTGTGAGAAGTAAATTTCTGTTGTTAATAAGCCACCAGTCTATGATATTCTGTTATAGCAGCCAGAAAAGGCTAAGATAGGCTTCCTGGCTTCAATGGTGATGATGGAAACCCAGAGAAGCCGAGGCCAAGTAGCAGCACTTAACTGCCAAAGACAAAGTGGGCACATCTGTAAAGGGCAGCATGGATGTACAGGCAAATTGATCATGATGTCCCTAGGAATAAAATAGATGAATAGCCTACTAGACTATCACTCAATCTATATGATAGGAAAAGTTCTAGATCTAGTGGCTAAAAATCTGACTCAAGTCACCACAGTGGAGAGTCAGCCTCTCACTGTTTTCAGAAGTCAGTTCACTGACCCAGAGCCCCTTGATTGAAGGAGATGCCAGGTCCACTCGAGGAAGGAGCCTGTACCATTGCTGTAAGAACATACTGTAAATCTTCCTCCAAGCCTTCACCAGAGGGACCTGTGGCCATTTAATAGAGTGAGTATTGGGGAAAAGGAAATACCCAGACCTTATGAGGATAGTGGCTCTGATTTGACACTAATTTCTGGGGACCTGAAATGCTACTGTGGCCCAACAGCAAAAGTGGGGGGTTTACGATGGTCAGGTGATTGAGTCTTAGCTCCGATCTGATTCCCATTGAGCCCAGTTGGTCCATTAACCCACCTTGTAGTTATTTCTCCAATTCCTGAATTTATCCCAGGAATAAACATACTTAGAAACTGGCATAATCCCCACATCAGCTTGCTGATAATAATGAGAGCCATTATGGTAAGAAGAGCTAAATGCAAGTGAATTTCCACTCCCTTCAAAGTTAGTAAACCAGGGCTTCCCTGGTGGCGCAGTGGTTGAGAGTCCGCCTGCCGATGCAGGGGATACGGGTTCGTGCCCCGGTCTGGGAAGATCCCACATGCCGCGGAGCGGCTGGGCCCGTGAGCCATGGCCGCTGAGCCTGCGCGTCCGGAGCCTGTGCTCTGCAGCGGGAGTGGCCACAACAGTGAGAGGCCCGCGTACCGCAAAAAAAAAAAAAAAAAGTTAGTAAACCAGAAGTGATAACGCATCCCTAGGGGAATGCAGAGATTAATGGCCCTGTAGAAGAAGTTAAAGAAGTAGATGTGCTGACACCTCCCACATCTCCATTTAACTCACCAGTTTGGCCTGTGTAGAAGTCAGATGAATCTTGCATAATGACCATAGACTATGATAAATTTAATCAGATGGTGACTCCAATTGTAGCTGCTGTTCCAGCTATAGTATATTTACTGCAACAACTCAACATAGCCCCTGGAACTCAGTATGCAGGTATTGGCCTGGCTAATGACTCTTCCTCCATACCAATTTTCAAGGACTTCCAGAAACCATTTGCTTTTACCTGATAAGAACAACAGTATAACTTCAAGGTGTTGCCTCAGGGCTATGTCAAATCTCTCGATCTCTGCCATAATACAGTCTGCAGATATCTCCATAACATTGACACTCAACAAAACATCACACTGGGCTACTACACTGATGACATGTTGATTGGATCTGGTGAGCAGGAAGTAACAAGTACTTTAGATGCCTTAGTAAGAATGAAAGTGTTGGGTGATGGTTAACTTTAAGGGTCAATATGGCTGGGCCAGTGCCCAGATATTTGGTCCAACGTTATTCTGGATGTTTCTGTGAAGGTGATTTTTTTGGATGAGATTAACATTTAAATCGGTGGGGAGTTCCCTGGTGGCCCAGTGGTTAGGAGTCCGTGCTTCCACTACAGGGGGCACGGGTTCGATTCCTGGTGGGGGAACTAAGATGCCACATGCTGCGTGGCGTAGCCAAAAAAAAAAATTGGTTGACTTTTAATAAAGCAGATCATCCTCCATAATGTGGGTGGGCCTCATCCAATCAGCTGAAGAACTAACCTTCCCGAGCTAGAAGGAATTCTGCCAGCAGATGGCCTTCATACTTGAACTTCAACATTGGCTTTTCCCTGGGTCTCCAGCCTGACAGCCCACCCTGCAGATTTTAGACTTGATAGCCTCCATAATCATATGAGTCAATTCCTCAAGATAAAGCTCTCTCTAGTATATACACATCCTATTTGTTCTGTTTTCCTGGAGAAGCCTGATGAATACAGTTGTATATAAACCCTGCAAAAATTCAGGGGCCTGCTGCCTCAGTGAAGTCTCTAGGAATAAATGGTCTAGAGCATGTTGAAAAATTCCCTCCAAGGGGAAAGACAAGCTGCCACACTTCACACCTTCTACCACAAAGAGGTATAATTCTTGTGCTATAGTCTGAATGTTTGTGTCCCCCCCAAAATTCGTATGCTGAAATACTAATTCCCAGTGTGACAATATTAGGAGGTGCTTTGGAATATACTTAGGTCATGAGGATGGAGCCCTCATGAATGGGACTAGTGCTCTTATGAAAAAGACCCCACAGAGCTCCCTCACTCCTTCTACCATGTGATGTTACAGTGAGAAGATGGCTGTCAATGATGAAGCGGGCTGTTATCAGACACTGAATCTGCCAGCACCGTGATCTTGGACTTCTGGCCTCCAGAACTGTGAGAAATAAGTGTTTGTTCTTTTTTTAATATAAATGTATTTATTTTATTTATTTTACTTTTGGCTGCTTTGGGTCTTTGTTGCTGTGCACGGGCTTTCTTAGTTGCGGAGAGCGGGGGCTACTCTTCGTTGCTGTGCGTGGGCTTGTCATTGCGGTGGCTTCTCTTGTTGCGGAGCACAGGCTCTAGGCATGCGGGCTTCAGTAGCTGTGGCACACGGGCTCAGTAGTTGTGGCTTGCAGGCTCTAGAGCGCAGGCTCAGTAATTGTGGCACACGGGCTTAGTTGCTCCGCGCCATGTGGGATCTTCCCGGACCAGGGCTTGAACCCGTGTCCCCTGAATTGGCAGGTGGATTCTTAACCACTTCGCCACCAGGGAAGCCCCTAAGTGTTTGTTCTTTATAAGCCACCCAATCTGTGGTATTTTGTTATAGCAGCCTGAACGGACTAAGATACTTTTGCAGCCTTCTCTGGATTTTGGAAGCAACATTTGAGTGTGTTACTTTGAACCTATCTACAGAATTGCCCACAAGCTCTCCAGTTTTGAATGGGACCAGAACAAGCTAAAGCTCTGCAGTTCAGGCTGAAGGACAAGCTGCTCTTCACGTTGGACCTTATGATCCAGCAGATCCAATGATACTCGAAGTGTCTATGACAAAGGAGAATGCCGTATGACATTTCTGGTAAGCACTAATGAAAGAATCACAGCGTTGGCCTCCAGGATTTTAGAGCAATTTGAGCCCTCTTTTGCAGATAACTATTCTCCTTTTGAGAAACAGCTGCTGGCTTAGTACTGGACCTTGGCAGAGACTGAACACCTAACCATGAGACAGCAGGTAACCATACAGCCTATGATACCCCCGTAGGTGTCTTGTGTGACCCACACAGCCACAGGGCCATAAATAAGCCATGTATAGCAGCAGTCTAATATCAAATGAAAATGGTATAGAAGACACCAAGTTGGGCAGGTCCAGAAGGTCCAAGTAAGTTGCCTGAGCAAGTGGCTCAGACTCTTTTGACACCAACTCCTGTTGTATTGCCTCCTCTCCTTCAGTTGATGTCTATGATGTCATGGGGCGTTCCTTATGACCAGTTAACTGAGGATGAAAAGACTCAAGCCTGACTTACATACGCATCTGCATGATATGCTGGTACCATCTGAAAATGGACAGATGCACATCACAGCTCTACTCGGGGGTGACCCTGAATGACCGTAGTGAAGGAAAATCCTCTCCAGTGAGCAGAACACAGAGCAGTATATTCATTGTCCACTGTGTCTAGAGTGAGAGATGACCAAAAGTATAGATCTGTGCTGATGTGTGGTCAGGGACTTGGAAGGAACAGGACTGGAATATTAGTGACAAGGAAGTCTAGTGAGGAGAGAGGTGAACGGACCTCTGAATGGACACAGACAGTGGAGATATTTGTGTCCCATGCGAATGCCCACCAAAAGGCATACATGCAGAGGAGACGCTTAATAATTGGGTGGATAAAATGATGTGCTCTCTGCCTATCAATCAGCCTTTTTCACCATCCTCTCCAGTGTTTGGTAAAAGAAACAATGGGCCCATGTATATTAGTCTGCTCAGGCGACCATAACAGAAGTACCATAGACGGGGTGGCTTAAACATCAGAAACATATTTCTCACAGTTCTGGAGGCTGGGAAGTTCCACCATCTGGGCGCAGGCCAATTTGGTTTGTGTTGAGATCCCTCTTCCTGACTTACAGGTAACCATCTCCTTGCTGTGTCTTCACATAGTGGACAGAAAGGGCTCTCTCATGTCTCTTCTTATAAAGACACCAATCTCAAAGTCTTCAAAGCCATTCTACCTCTCAATTAGGCTAGCTGCTTCTAGATGATGTTGCATGTGGTAAGACCAGTTAATTCCATAGGCATGAACACTTTGCTACACGTCCTTTGCTGTGAACTGAGTTTCTGGATTAGCTTTGAAGACTCAGTTATGATGCTAGTTGGGAAACAACACCCTAAAAGGAGGGGATTCTGTTTTATAGGATGCAGTATATACTTTGAATCAGAGACCATTATATGGGGCTGTCTCCCCCCATAGCCAGTATAAATGGGTCCTGAAATCAAGGGGTAGAATTAGGAGTGGTCCCTCTAAGTAGTACACCTAATAACTCACTCACAGAATTTTTGTTTCCCATCTTGGCAACTTTGATCTCTGCTAGTCTGTATATCTAAGTGCTTCTGATTTTTTTTCAAACATTTTTATTGAAGTATAATTGCTTTACAATGGTGTGTTAATTTCTGCTTTATAACAAAGTGAATTAGTTATACATATACATATATCCCCATATCTCTTCCCTCTTCTGTCTCCCTCACTCCCACCCTCCCTATCCCACCCCTCTAGGTGGTCACAAAGCACCGAGCCGATCTTCCTGTGCTATGCGACTGCTTGCCACTAGCTATCTGTTTTACATTTGGTAGTGTATATATGTCGATATATACACTACCACTCTCTCACTTTGTCCCAGCTTACCCTTCCCCCTCCCCGTGTCCTCAAGTCCATTCTCTAGTAGGTCTGCGTCTTTATTCCCGTCTTCCCCCTAGGTTCTTCATGACCATATATATATATATATATATATATATATATATATATATATATATATATATATATATTAGATTCTATATATATGTGTTAGCATACGGTATTTGTTTTTCTCTTTCTGACTTACTTCACTCTGTAGGACAGACTCTAGGTCCATCCACCTCACTACAAATAACTCAATTTCGTTTCTTTTTATGGCTGAGTAATATTCCATTGTATATATGTGCCACATCTTCTTTACCCATTCATCTCTTGATGGACACTTAGGTTGCTTCCAAGTCCTGGCTATTGTAAATAGAGCTGCAATGAACATTGTGGTACATGACTCTTTTTGAATTATGGTTTTCTCTGGGTATATGCCCAGTAGTGGGATTGCTGGGTCGTATGGTAGTTCTATTTTTAGTTTTTTAAGGAACCTCCATACTGTTCTCCATAGTGGTTGTATCAATTTACATTCCCACCAAGAGTGCAGGAGGGTTCCCCTTTCTCCACACCCTCTCCAGCATTTATTGTTTGTAGATTTTTGGATGATGGCCATTCTGACTGGTGTGAGATGATATTGCATTGTAGTTCTGATTTGCATTTCTCTAATGATTAATGATGTTGAGTATTCTTTCATGTGTTTGTTGGCAATCTGTATGTCTTCTTTGGAGAAATGTCTATTTAGGTCTTCTGCCCATTTTTGGATTGGGTTGTTTGTTTTTTGGATATTGAGCTGCATGAACTGCTTGTAAATTTTGGAGATTAATCCTTTGTCAGTTGCTTCATTTGTAAATATGTTCTCCTATTCTGAGGGTTGTATTTTCATCTTGTTTATGGTTTCCTTTGCTGTGCAAAAGCTTTGAAGTTTCATTAGGTCCCATTTGTTTATTTTTGTTTTTATTTCCATTTCTCTAGGAGGTGGGTCAAAAAGGATCTTGCTGTGATTTATGTCATAGAGTGTTCTGCCTATGTTTTCCTCTAAGAGTTTCATAGTGTCTGGTCTTACATTAAGGTCTTTAATCCATTTTGAGTTTATTTTTGTGTATGGTGTTAGGGAGTGTTCTAATTTCATTCTTTTCCATGTAGCTGTCCAGTTTTCCCAGCATCACTTATTGAAGAGGCTGTCCTTTCTCCACTGTACATTCTTGCCTCCTTTGTCAAAGATAAGGTGACCATATGTGCGTGGGTTTATCTCTGGGCTTTCTATCCTGTTCCATTGATCTATATTTCTGTTTTTGTGCTAATACCATACTGTCTTGATTACTGCAGCTTTGTAGTATAGTCTGAAGTCAGGGAGCCTGATTCCTCCAGCTCCGTTTTTCTTTCTCAAGATTGTTTTGGCTATTCAGGGTCTTTTGTGTTTCCATACAAATTGTGAAATTTTTTGTTCTAGTTCTGTGAAAAATGCCAGTGGTAGTTTGATAGGGATTGCATTGAATCTGTAGATTGCTTTAGGTAGTAGAGTCATTTTCACAATGTTGATTCTTCCAATCCAAGAACATGGTATATCTCTCCAACTGTTTGTATCATCTTTAATTTCTTTCATCAGTGTCTTATAATTTTCTGCATACAGGTCTTTTGTCTCCTTAGGTAGGTTTATTCCTAGGTATTTTATTCTTTTTGTTGCAATGGTAAATGGGAGTGTTTTCTTAATTTCACTTTCAAGTCCCTCTGATTTTTATGTGTCAAATTGACAGGGCCATGGAGTGCCCAGATAGTTGGTTAAATATTATTCTGAGTATGCCTTTGAGACTGTTTCTGGATGAGATTAACATTTGACTTGGTAGACAAAGTAAAACAGATTGCCCTCCCCAATGTGAGTTGGCCTCATCCAATCAACTAAAATCTTGAATAGAACAAGAAGGCTGATTGATGGAGAATTCACTTCCTCACTGCCTATCTTTGAGCTGGGATCAGTCTTCTGCTGAAAAATCAAATGCAGAATCTCATCCTGTGACTGGCTGAATTACAATGCAAGTTGAACTCCTAGCCTCGCAGGGTGTCTACTATTAAACTGAGGGCACTGATAGGGAAGGAATAGGATCCTGTAAGATAGAATGGGTACGTGTGGGAAGACCCTAATGAAGCTGGGGGCATTGTGCCCTAAATTCTGATGAGTCTTCTCTGCCAGTGGGAGAGGCCTCTACCAGGAGGCACATCAATGGGTCCACTGAATGGGAAGGTGAGACATTTTAGGCTCTATGCCAATGAAACTACAGGCCAAAAAAATTGGGGGAGGTAGAGTTAATTTACTGGCTGGAATGATTGATCTTCATTACCAAGGGGAAATTGGTTTGGTGCTACACAACACAGGCAAGGAGGACTATGTCTGCAACCCAGAGGATTATTTAGGGTGCCCCTTAGTACTTCCATGCCCAATAGTAAAAAGTAATAGAGAACTACAGCAACTAAAAACTGGCAGGATGATTGAGGACTCAGGAATAAAAGTTTGAGTTACTCCATCAGGTGAAAAAGCATGTGAGGTTCTGGAAGAAGGCAGGGGGAAATACAGAATGGATAGTGGAAGAAAGAAGAAGGAAGCCATCGATGGCGATTACAGCCTCATGATCAAATACAGAAATGAGTACTATTGTAGCCTTGCCAATTTCCTTTTTGCTTGTTATATTTATGTATTTATTTTTATATGCTAGCCATTTTCTTTTTCTCTCTCCTTCCCACTTTTATTTTATATCATTTTTATTTTATATACAAATAGTTGTTGGAAGTTAATTTTACAATTTAGTCTTTAGATAATAGAATATCAGTGGAACTGTGACTAAATTTGAGGAATAATTAACAGCCAGTAATGGATACAATGACTTTTGGAACTGTGTGGTGTCTCCTCATTTGGGGGAGAGAGTGATAACTTCCTCTCTTACGAGAAGAATAGTTATATCTTGTTAGGAAGAAATAAAATTGTTTTGTTGTGCAAGAATTCAAAAAGGGTGCACACAGAAGCTGAGTAGTCAAAGGGGTGGACTGTGCCACTTACTGATTTTTGCCTCTTGGCTTCAAATCCACTCTTTATGCCTGCTCTGCGCAAATGGATCTGGTCCATTTAAATATCTTTTCCTTCGCCAGCCCGCACGGAAGCTTTGCCAGTAGAGGGCGCTAGAGAGGCATTGCAAGGTGGAAAATGGTTTTGCTTACTGGTTCTGGGGTGCCCATTCAGCAGGGTCCTGCAGCACACACAGCTTTCTCCAGCACCAGGGGCCTGAAGCACCCACACATTTTCCAGTGCCTGGCTCCTGCAGTGCGTGGTGACCGCCAGCACCCAGTGGCCAGCAGCTCCTCCCTGGAATCCCCCATCAGCCAGCTCACTAGCAGTTTGCCTCCGGCTTCTGAAGCACTCACACAGCATCTTCATTCTCCAGTTCTTACAATGCGCACGCATAACAGCCAGAAGTGCCCAGTGGCCGGCCACTCCCTCCAGCCCCCCCAACCCCCGCACCCTCCCTCGGGTAGTTCTGTAGCAGAGTGCCTCTGATGACACACCTCCCCATGAACAACCTTCTTTGGCACCCTAGAGGGTGGATTTCTGCCAAGTTCCAGAAAGCAGATTTCCAGCAAGTTCCACCATTCAGAGAACCACGACCATATTCTCTCCAACAAGGACTGGATCTCAGTTTGGGAGGAGCAGGGGCGGAGTACGGTCTTCCTTGGGTGCTGCTCGTGCTCTCCTCTACCTTCTTGAACATATGGATTATATTTGCAATAGCTGTTTTAATGTCCTTTTGTCTATTGGTTCTCTCATCTGGGTCATTTTCTATGAATTCTTTTTCTCCTCATTATGGGTGTATTTTCCTGCTTCTTTGTTTTATTGGATGCCAGACGTTGTAAATTTTACCTTGGTGAGTGCTTTTTTTAAAATTTTTGGTACTTAAAAAATTGGGGGATGGGGTGGGCTTTGTTCTAGGATACAGTTAATCAATTTAATCCTTTTGAGGCTTGCTTTTAAGTTTTTTTAGGCAGGACCTGAATAGCCTTTAGTCCAGGGCTAATTTGACTGTTAGTCTAGAGCTACTTTAGTACTGAGGCAATACGTTTCTGAGGAGGTTTTTCCACTCGGGCTGATTTGGAAATGAACTATTCCTGCCTCTGAGGATTGTTCCTCCAGATCCTTTTCAGTGGCCTTTCTTTGGCCTCAGGCAGTTTTATCACATAGGCGTGCTGATCGGTACTTGGTTGAAGACTTGAAGGGAACCATCTGTAGTTCTCCACACCTTTCTCTCTGTGCGCAGCTCTCTCTTCCATAGCACTCTGACCTGTCCTGCAAATTCTAGCTGCTGTGAGCTCCACAAACTCTTAACTGTGTCTTCTAAACTCAGCGAGACCACCAGGCTCGTTTTGAGTCCTCCCCGCCACATCATTGCACTGCACATGGAAATTCTCTCCAGGTAATCATATGGTTTATTCATGTTTCCCTTCTCTGAGGAAACATGGTCCCATGTTTCCTGTTGTCTCATATCTATAAACCATCATTCCGTATATTTTATCTGGTTTTTTAGTTGTTTAAGGCAAGAAACTAACTCTAGTCCCTGTTCCTGCATCATGGCTGGAAACAGAAGTCCCCAAACTCTCTTTTCTGACCCATCTCCTGAGATGTTGCCTTCTGGAACTCACACTTAGTCATCAGCAGAATCCCTCCATCCTCAACCTCTTCTCTGAAGGTTGAGTTTGCCTTCTCACTCCAGTGGGAACATGAACCTTCCTGGACAATAGTGCAGCCCTCTTGAGCAGTGAATTCGCTCCCACAGCTCTCAGACCACTGATCTAGGAGGCATAAATGTCCTTGCACTTCACACACAGCCCCCAGATCATGTTCCCTTCCTACTCAGGAAGTCCTCCAGCTCCTCGTCCAGACTGAGGCACAAGCATCAGTCTACAAGGCCTTCTCTGCATCTTTGTTACAGTCATCTACCACACCCCTCATCACTCCTCTTTAAGTTTTCACTCTCTCCAGTTCCTCTCTTGTTCAGAACCTTGGTGATTTCAAAATCTACATGATGGTGGATTCAAAATACACATTCCAAACCTCTGGCCTCTCTGTTCCATGAGCTCTTCTTCTCCATTAATGCTGTGCCCACCCTCCTTCAGCCACCCACTCCCATCATTATACCCTAACCTGTATGGATAACATTCAGTGCAGCCTCTCTACAATATCAATTTCAAGGTTCTCACTCTTCGGGACTTCCCCGGCGGTCCATGGTAAAGAATCCGCCTTACAGTGCAGGGGACGTGGGTTCGATCCCTGGTCGGGGAACTAAGATCCCACATGCCACGGGGCAATTAAGCCTGCACGCCACAACTACTGAGCTTGTGCACCTCAACTAGAGAAGAGAAAACCTGCACGCCACAACTAGAGAGAAGCCTGAACACCACAATGAAGAGCCAGCGCGCCGCAACGAAAGATCCCACATGCCTCAACGAAGATCCTGCATGCCGCAACTAAGACCTGACGCAGGCATAAGTAAATAAACAAACAAACAAACAAACAATAAATCTTTTTTAAAAAAAGGCTCTCACTCTTTGACCACCACCTCTTCTTCCAACTCACTTTCCTTTTGTATTAGTCAGGGTTCTCCAGAGAAACAGAACCAATAGGATTTATATAGAGGGATTTATGATAAGGAATTGTCCTATGCAATTATGGAGGCTGACAAGTCCCAAGATCTTCACGGTGGTGACTCAGCAATCTGGAGAGTCAGGGGAGCCAACAGTGTAGTTCCAGTACAAACCTGAAGTCCTGAGAACCAGGAGAACTGTTGGTGTAGTTCCAGTTCAAAGGCCAGCAAGCTCAAGACCCAGGAAGAGTAGATATTTCAGTTCACAGCCAAAGGCAGGGAAAGGTGATGTCCCACTTCAAAGGCAGTCAGGCAGAAGGATTTCCTTCTTACCTGTGGGGAGAGTCAGTCTTTTTGTTCTATTCAGGCCTTCAACGGATTGGATGAGGCCCACTCACATCAGAGAGGGCAATCTGTTTTACTCAGTCTACTGATTTAAATGTTAATCTCATCCAAAAACACCCTCACAGAAACACCTAGAATAATGTGTCACTAAATATCTGGGTACCCCATGGCCCAGTCAAATTGACATATAAAATTAACCATCACAAGTCCACCCCTTGTCAGCTTGACACACATACACATCTCCTTAAGTCATACTTAATCTCCAAATGAAGGTAATAACAAGGTTATCCTTCTACCTAACATGATTCAGCTAACCTGCGTACACCAAAAATGCATTAACTCCTTCCCCAAAAGAGGAGGTAAAGTCCTTGGGTGATGTTTAATCTTCTCCTTGATATCCCATAACTTAAATACTATGATGTAAAGTTAACGATACTTAAATACTATGATATAGAGTGAATACATCTTATGTTCCATGATAAGAGAATACAAGCGGGAAGAAAAGTATATTTCACACACACACACACACACACACACACACACACACATTCATAACAAAATGTCTTATTCCATTTGGGCTGCTATAACAAAAATACCATAGCCTGGGTGGTTTACAAACAATATTTACTTCTTAACAGTTCCGGAGGCTGGAAGGTCCAAGATGAATGTGCTCGTAGATTTAGTGTCCAGTGAGGACCTGCTTCCTGGTTTATAGATGTTCATCTTCTCACTGTGTCCTCACATGGTGGAAGGGGCAAGGGAGCTCTCTGGAGTTTCGTTTATAAGGCCACTGATCCCATCCCTTTTATAAGGACTCCACCCTCATGACCTAATTACCTCCCAAAGGCCCCACATCCAAAGTCCAACACACTGGGGAGAACGAACTTATGGTTAACAGTGGGGAAGGGTGGGGGGGAGGGATAGATTGGGGGTTTGGGACTGACATGTACACACTGCTGTATTTAAAATAGGTAACCAACAAGAACCTACTGTATAGCACAGGAAACTCTACTCAATACTCTGTAATAACCTAAATGGGAAAAGAATTTGAAAAAGAATAGATACATGTATATGTATAAGTGAATAACTTTGCTGTACACCTGAAACTAACACAACATTGTTAATCAGCTATATTCCAATATAAAATTTAAAAATTATTTTTAAAATAAAATAAAATTTCAAAGAAAAGTCCAACACATTGGGGATTAGGGTTGCAACATATGAATTTTGAGGGGCACAAAAATTCAGTATAGCACAAAACAAGGAGGAAGTACTCACAATTACAGTCGTCATTTCTGTAACTGGTCATGCGCTTGTAGCTGGTATTCATAACCACCTTCTTCCACAACCCATCCCATATTCCTTTTGCTTTTAGCAAGAACCTCAGCTTGTTGTGGTTCTTTACCTTCATTCTTGAAGGATCTGGGCCATTAGTGGCCCTGCCTGAATTGGGTTGTTGTAGTTTTCCATTGTCCTCAATCGCAGGGCATGGTAATACTAAGGGATCACCTTAGTGATCCAGACATACTCTTTCTTACCTCCATTGTGAAGTAGTGGTCCAATGTCCCCTTGGTAGTGAGGATTCACGCCAGCCAGCACAGTAATTCCCTTCTTTGACTGTTGATTCAGAGACACAAAAGGACCAAAGAGGTGGGGCAGCAGTCTTAACTTTCATTTCAATGGAATTACTGTCGCATCTCCTTATGGAAGCATTCCTCCCTTTTGAGCTAAGGCCTCTGGGCCAGCAGAGCACATGGTGTGAGAACAGGAAGCACCCCATGGTCCAGTCAAGTTGACACATAAAATTAACCATCACACCCTTCAACCCCATTAGGACCCAGAATTTATTGATGCCACTACCTTTTCACTGTTCCAGACCTCTCTCATGTCCTCACTTTCCTCCTTATCCAGCTTAAATTCTATGGTCCATAATTATGTTTGATAGTACCTCTCTTACTTCATTGGATTCACTACAGCCTATCTCCTAATGAAAATATAGATCCAGGCAGTGATCACTAATGATTGCCACATCCCAAAAAGAGACATACTGGATATCACCACATGTGAAAACTATGTTCCATTCTGTGTACCTGTGTCTGACAGTGTGTTTTAGGAAAATTTCTATGGCTGCTTCTGGATGTGTGTGACCCCAGTCTGCATGCCCCTTTGTTTCTCAGCACCTTTGCTTGTGTATGTACCTGTGTGACTGTGTCTGCATAGGTCTGGTTTGACATTGCTGTGTGTTAGCCTGCATAGGCTCTGCTCATACCTGTGCTCACGGGCTGTGTGTCCACATGGCATGTGGGTCTCTATGGGATTTGTGTCTCTTTGTGAGTGACTAATGGTCACTATACTGAGTGTCTCTGGGTGACTGTATCTGCAGGTGTCTGTGTTTGCTGTTGCCATGTGTCAGAGTGTGTGTGCCTATGTCTGGGTTTGTATGCCGTGGGTGTGTGAGCAACGCATGGTCACTGTACATGGGTGTGTCTGGGTCACTCAGGGGGCTGTGTCTGTACCTCTGACTGAAAGAGAGAGATAGCAGGAAGACTGTGATCTAGAATCTTCTCCCCTCCCACTCCCATAGGCCAAGGCATGCACTGCAAGAGTCAGGAGATCCACTGGGTGGGAAGCACCTGCCACCTGTCATAAACCATAATGGAAAAGAATATGAAAAAGAATGTATAGGGAGTTCCCTGGTTGCCTAGTGGTTAGGATTCTGGGCTTTCACTGCCATGGCCCGGGTTCAATCCCTGGTCGGGGAAGATCCTGCAAGCTGCATGGCGCGGCCAAAAAAACCCAAAAAACAAAAAGTATACATATATATACATACATATATATATACATATATATATTTGAATCATTTTGCTGTACAGCAGAAATTAACATGTAAATCAACTATACTTCAATAAAAATTTTTTTTGAAAAAGAAAATGGATTCTTAGGTATAACACCAAAATTACAGACAACAAAAGAAAAAACAGATGAATTGGGTTTCATAAACATTAAAAACTTTTGTGGATCAAAGACCATTATCAAGAAAGTGAAAAGACAACCTACGGAATAGGAGAGAGTGTTTGCAAATCATATGTCTGATAAGGGTCTAGTATCCAGAATATATTTTTTAAAAGTCTTACAACTCAACAACAACAAAAAAAAATCTGATTTTTAAAATGGGCAAAGGACTTGAATAGACATTTCTCCAAAGAAGATATTCAAATGGCTAGAAAGCACACGAAAAGATGCTCAACATCATTCATCATTAGGAAAATGCAAATCAAACCCACAATGAGGTACCATTCCCCATACGACTGCTATAATTAAAACAAAAAAAAAACAAAACAGAAAATAAATGTTGGTGAGGATGTGGAGAAATTGGAACCCCTGTACACTGCTAGTGGAAATGTAAAATGGTTCAGCCACGGTGGAAACAGTTTGGCGGTTCCTCAAAAAGCTAAACAAACAAACAAAAAAGCTAAATATAGAATTACCACCTGATCCAGCAATTCCACTTCTAGGTAGACACACAAAAGAACTGAAAACTCGTACTCACCAAATAGATATGCATACATGTTAATAGCATAATTATTCACAGTACCCAAAATAAGGAAACAGCCCATATATTCACCAACAGATGAATGGATAAACAAAATGTGGTATATACATACAAAGGAATATTATTCAGTCATAAAAAGTTATGAAGTACATACTATATATGTTACAACGTGGATGAATCTTGAAAACATTATGCTATGTGAAAGAAGCCAGACATAAAAGGTCACATATTGTATGATTCTACAATGGGTAAATACACAGAGATAGAACACAGATTGGTGGTTGTCAGGGGCTGGGAGGGTAGCAGGGATGGAATGGGGAGCAACTGCTTAATGGGTACAAAGTTTCCTTATGAGGGTGATGAAAATGTTTTGGAACTAGATAGAGGTGGTGGCTGCATAATATTGTGAATATACTAGTTGTCACTGAATTGCTCACTTTATAATAGTTAATTTTATGTTACGTGAACTTCACCTCAATTTAAAAAAGAAAGCAAAAAAAGAGGGAAGGAGGAGGAGGAGGAAAGAAGGGGAAGGAGGAGGGAATCTAACTCTCCGGTGGGGCCTGGGGGAGTGGGTTTTCCTTCAGACATTTTTTCCAGCTTTATTGAGATGTAACTGACATACAATATTGTGTAAGTTTAAGAAGTACAATGTGATGGTTTGATACACTTATATATTGTGAAATGCTTATCACAATAAGGTTAGTTAATGCATCCTTTACCTCACATGATGACCATTTTGTTGTTGTTATGGTGAGAACATAAAAACTACTCTCATAGCAACTTTCGAGTATACAGTACAGTATTGTTAACTATAGTCATTTCGCTGTACATTATATCCCCAGAATTTACTCATAAGTGAAATTTTGTACCCTTCGACCTTCAGACATTTTCATCACAGTAATTCATGAGCATGGGACTAAGTCCCACAGTCCTGAGGAACTTTTGGTGAAAAACAAGGTTTCTGCGTGACCCTCCTCACCCCATATTTCAGGCCCAGAGACAACCATTTATACCTCTTCAACCTCTTTCTGGTTTTAGCTCTTCCAGTGCTTTCTCCCGTAACTCTAGAGCAGCACTGTCCAATAAGACGTTCTGAATGATGGAAGTGTTCTATTTTTACACTGTCCAATATGGCAGCCACTAGCCATATATGGCTACTGAGGACTTAAATGTGACAAATGTGACTGAGGAACTGAATTCTTACTTTAATTTTTTTTATTGTGGTAAAATATACAAAATAACATAAAATTTACCATCTTAACCATTTTTAAGTATACAGTTGAGTAGTATTAAGTACATTCACATTGCTGTGCAACCATCACTACCATCCGTCTCCTGAACTCTTTTCCTCTTGCAAAACTGAAACTCTGTACCTATTAAACAATCACTCCCCATTACCCTCTCCCCCAGCCCCTGGCAACCATCATTCTACTTTCTGTCTCTATGAATTTGACCACTCTAGGTACTTCATATAAGTGGAATCATACAGTATTTGTCCTTTTGTGACTGACTTATTGCACTTAGCATAATTTCCTCAAGATTCATCCATGTTGTAGCATGTGTCAAATACTTTTAATTAATTTTAATTAATTTATTTGCAAATAGACACATGTAGCTAGTGGCTACCATATTAGACAGTGCAGCTCTAGATAATATTCTTCCATCACTTTGTCTCAAACTCGATATAAACTGTTCTAGAGTAGAGAAAAAGGAAATTCCCCAATGGACTTGTTGTGGCTCAAGTAACTCTATGTACTAGGAATTCACCTAAAGAATGTTGATAGAATTTTTTTTATTTAATCCAAATCACTTATTTAATCCAAAATTAAAATAAATTGGTGGTAAGGAAATAGACGGTTACATGACACAAGATAAAAAGCCTAATTCTATATTTAAAAAAAAAAATCAAACCTTGGAAAGTCCCTGGCGGTCCAGTGGTTAGGACCGGGTTCAATCCCTGGGTGGGGAACTAAGATCCCACAAGCCACCGGGTGCAACCAAAAAAAAAAAAAAATCAAACCTTTTGATAGTATTGAAAAATACCATCACCTCGTGTTGTGTGCATGAGCACCATAGGGTCAGGGATGCAGCAGCTGTCAGGTGGGCGGGGAGGAGGCCGAGGCCTCAGCTTGAGGGACCCCGCAGCCTCTCTGTGCCTATGTCTGGCAGAGCTGGTGTGAGATGAAGAGGCAACCCTTCCCAGCAGCCCGGATAATCAAGAGTTTGGGCCGGACCTTTGAGCACACACCAAGATACGGAGGAGCCAGACAAAAAGCACAGACTATGACACTGAAACGAATTAATAAGGAACTTAGTGATTTGGCCCACGACCCTCCGGCACAATGTTCTGTAGGTCCAGTTGGGGATGATGTTTCATTGACAAGTCACAATTATGGGACCTAATGACAACCCATATCAATGTGGTGTATTTTTTTGACAATTCATCTTCCTACAGACTACCCCTTCAAACCAGGTTGCATTTACCATAAGAATTTATCATCCAAATATCAACAGGAATGGCTACATTTGTCTCGATATTCTAAGATCACAGGGGTCACCTGCTTTAACTATTTTTAAAGTTGTTGATAGAACTTTATTCCACACCTACCCCCACTCCAGGAAAAGGGAAGCAGAAGTTATATTTATTGTGTTAGGATTGAGGAAGTATGTTTTATGACAAAAGGTACAATAGCCTTTGAAGATGAGCTGTGAGCCCACATCTGCCTTAACATCCTTGGGGTGGGCAGCAGGGCCTTCTGATGAACAGAAAGCAGGTGGGAGAATTATCATGAGCACTGAGCTGGGCTAGAACTACTGCTCTGATGCTCTGCCAGATCCATTCATTCATGCATGCATGTACTCCACAGATGCTTATGCATTGCTTAACTCTGTACCCGGCCATGTTCTGGCTGCTGAGGACACACAACACAGCAACCAGACAAAGCCCCTGCCTTCATGAATGTCACTTTCTCACAAGACAGAGACAAACAATAAATGAGAAATAAAAATAAGAAACTCAGATGATGATACTGAGTGCAAATCAGAGCAAAGGGAGAGGGAGTGCCGGGTCGTTGAGATAGGGAGGGCTTGTTATTTTATATGACATGGTCAGGGCAGATCTCACTGAGGAGGTGACATTCAAGCGGAGACCTGAAGGAAGCCTGGATCATTAGGCTGACTGCTTCCTATGGTCTAGTTTAACATGTACTTCTGACGCCTGGAGATCTATAAACTGGTAGTTGGATCTAGAAATTGACCTTCTACACATTCAGTTTTGGGGCAAAAATCCTTCATAGGTGGTGCTGTGAGGTCTTCCATCAGGAGGCATGTACGTCCGGTTCTCTCTTGTGACGCTGTGGCCCTAGATAGCCATTGCCTGGATCCACTGCTTCATTAGTGGTGTGCAAAGTGATGAGAGTCCGTCATTCCTTCTTCATATAAGAGCTATTTTTAAAATCCTTGTTACACAGAGATTACTTTCAAACAATTCTGCCTCCCTTTGTCCTAAAGCCCCTCAGTTAAAAAAAATTTTTTTTATTGAATGAAAGACTATTTAAATTCTATAGTGCTTTATAATTTTCAAAAGTTTCACACAGGGACTTCCCTGGTGGCGCAGTGGTTAAGAATCCACCTGCCAATGCAGGGGACACGGGTTTGATCCCTGGTCCGGGAAGATCCCACATGCCACGGAGCAACTAAGTCCGTGCGCCACAACTACTGAGCCTGCACTCTAGAGCCTGCAAGCCACAACTACTGAAGCCCGCGCACCTAGAGCCCACGCACTGTAACAAAGAGTAGCCCCCGCTCGCCGCAACTAGAGAAAGCCTGCATGCAGCAACAAAGACCCAATGCAGCCAAAAATAAAAATAAATAAATAAATTTATATAAAAAGAAGTTTCACAGACATAATTTCATATAATCCCATAATAACCCTTTTTTCCCCTACCCCTATATTATCCCTCCCCCCAAAGCCCCTCAGTTTCAATGCTCATGTTACAAGGGTCCCAATTTGGTCAAAGTCATCTACCAACTCTCATTTCTCTGGAATTTTAGCTCCTAGATTGCTATGCCTCTCTCCAATATCACCCCTCCCTTGAACCTTACTGATTTCATTTCCATTTAAATGACCCTTCCATTTCCACACAGAGACCTGGCCTCTCTTCCTTGACTTTCTCTCCTCCAGTGATCTTCTCAGTCACGCACTCCCACAGAAATAACCTTGACATCATCACCCAAACTGGAAAATGTACAATATTAAGTTTATGCATCCCACTCTCAGACAACTTCTTCCCATTGCTTCAGCTCATTCCCTCTAGTACCCCAACCAATCAGGCTAAAAAACAGACACCAAAACATCTTAAAGACTTTGCACCCATGGATACAGACACCTAGGCATATCAGAGACAAGTCACCATGAAAACGTTCCCCCAAATCTTTATGACTTCAAATCCTGACAAAGATCCATGAAAATCTCAGAAACCTCCCACATGGACTGAACCCCCAAAATTCATAACCCCCTAATCCCCCAGGTGCCTCACACCCTGGGACAAAGACCCCCCCAAAAAAGTACAGGAATTTCACAACCTGGGGTACAGACCTCCAAAACACACCAGCAAACAACTTAGATACCTCATACATTAGACACATAGTCCCCAAGAGTTCTGAGACCTCCAACCCTGACACAAGCCTGCCTGTTTAAACCTCAGAGGCCCCAATCACCTCTGTCATCTCACACATCAGACACAAATCCTCAGAGAGCTCAGAGGTATCTCACACCAGTGATCTTCTCAGTTGGTGATCTATCCCAAACAACTTAGAAACCACACACCCTGAAAAACAGATCCACCAAAAGCTCATAGGCCACATATGGTGGGCACAGACCCCCAAAAGCCTACACGTCTCATGGACACAGAATCCCAAACAGATTTGAGACCTTATGCCTTGGGACACAGAAACCCTGAAAGAACACAAACATCAGATCCTAAGACAGAAAACTTAAATCAGTTCAAAGATCCTCATTACGTGGCCCATCTCCACAAAAGCATCATAGAGAACTTAACACCCAGAGACACAGCCCTAGAAAGAGTACAGAGACATCCTGGAAACAGATCCCAAACAGAGGAGAGACATCTCATTCTACGACAAAATCCCCCAAACACCTGTAGGTGCCACGCATCCAAGGATACAGACCCACAAACTGCTTGGGCACTATCATCTTGAACAGAAACCCAGACAGCTGAGTGACCTCACATTCTGGACATAGGTACTAAATCAGCACAGCTCAGAGGCCTGAAACATACCTCTGAACAGGAACCAGAATGAAAACCTTAAAATCAGAGCCTCTATACTCAGGGACACAGACCCACAGAATATCGAAACCTCACCATCAGGGAGAGTCTCACAAAAGTTTAGAGTCCCCACACCCTGGATAGCAAAAGCACAAAGGGCTCAGAGGCCTCAAACCCAGGTAGGAAATGGACAAATCAGCTTGAATTCACAACCTAGAAAACAGGACACCAGGGATTCCCTGGCTGTCCAGTGGTTAAGACTCTGTGCTTCCAGTGCAGGGGGCACGGGTTCTAACCCTGGTCGGGAAACTAAGATCTCGCGCGCTGCTCAGTGTGGCCAAGAAAAGAGAGAAAAAAAAATAGAAAACAGGACACCAAACAACTTAGAGACCTCATACTTAGGACATAGATCCCCAAAAAGCCCAGAGACCTCACACCATGGGACACAGAAGAGCTCAGAGATTTCACTCTGTGGAACAAAGACGCAAGTAACTCAGATACCACGCACCATGGTATTGAGACTCTACATATCAAACTATAGATTAGGGACTTCCCTGGTGGTCCAGTGGCTAAGACTTCGCGCTCCCAATGCAGGGAGTTCAGGTTCGATCCCTGGTCAGGGAACTAGATCCCACATGCCACAACTAAGAGTTCGCATGCCACACTAAGAGTTCGCATGCTGCAACTAAAGATCCCGCATGCCACGACTGAAGATCCCGCACGCAGCAACGAAGATCCCGCGTGCCACAACTAAGACCCAGCACAGCCAAATAAATAAATAAATATTAAAAAATAAAATAAACTACAGATTAAAGATATCATGACGTAGACGAAGGCCCTCAAGCAGCTCACACCCTGGGACACAGAGCCCCTAAACACCTAGTATCACCGTATGATAAAATGCCCCAATCAGCATTTGAGATTTCACAACTTGGAAGACAGACTCCCAAAATTACTTGTACATTTAACATCCTGCAAAGAGACTAAAAAGCTTATTGACCTCACATTTTGGACATAATTGCTAAATCAGCTCAGAAACCTGACACATGGCTAAACACCACCTTGGAACAGCAACGTGGCCTCAGATTCAAGGAGAGAACCTCAAAAATTCAGAGATGTTTATAGTCAGGAACGCCAACCCTCAAAATATCTAACACCTCACAACCATGGAAATGGACCCATAAAGACTTCAGAGAACTCATGCCACGGTCAAAAACAAATCAGCTCAGAGATTGCACAAGCTAGGAAGTGTGAGATGTCACACGTTGAGAAGTAGAACCCCAAAGGGTTCAGAGGCCTCACAGCCTGAGATACAGCCTAGAGACCTCACACTCTCAGACACAGACCCCCAGACATCCCAAGGAATTCACAGCCTGAGACAAAGAAACACAAATATCTCAGTGACCTCACATCCTGTGACAATGACTCCCAAACATCTCAGAACCTCAGATTGTGGGTCGGCAACCCCCAAATACTTCAGAGGGCTCATACCCTGGACACATAGACCAAAGTACTCAAAGTCTTCACATACTGGGAAGCAGAGCCCCAAACAGTTCATGGACCCCGCGCCCTAGGACACAGATCCCCAAAGAACTAAGAGATCTCACACCTGGGACACTGCCCCTTAGCCAGTCTAGAAGCCTTACTCTGCCCCCTGCAGGTAAGGGGACAGTGTAGGTGGTCTGGTGTTGTGGCTGCTATCTCCCTCCTCCCGCCATGGGGCCAGGGAGGGAACTTTCTCCAGATTCTCCCTTATCCTTCCGGTGAGAGCTTGGTGGGGTTCCTGAGGTAAAAACCTGCACTGCAGCCCCCAGAAGCTTCACACTCTCTCCCTAGCCTGCACTCAGCCTCCAGCAATCTGTCAAAATTTCTGGTTTAATGTTCCTCTCAGCTCATATAGCTTCCAGTGGCTTCTGCCCCAGGTGAGCAAATGCTCTGGTCCTGTGTCTCCCTGCAGGCACTAGTTTCTCTCCAGATTTCAGGATGACCATCTGTCTTGTGATCTCAGTTCTCTGATGAGTTCACACTGTTGTTAATTTGCTCTCTGTCCAACTTATTTCTTGTTGTAAGGATGGGAGCTTCTTTTCTTCAGTTCCTTTCATGTCCAAGTTGAAACCAGAAGTCTTTTCATTTATTTATTTATTTATTTTACTTTTGGCTGCATTAGGTCTTCGTTGCTACGCGCAGGCTTTCTCTAGTTGTGGCGAGTGGGGGCTACTCTTCGTTGCAGTGGGCGGGCTTCTCATTGCACTGGCCTCTCCTGTTGGTGGAGCACAGGCTCCAGGCACACAGGCTTCAGCAGTTGTGGCACACGGGCTTAGTTGCTCTGTGGCATGTGGGATCTTCCCGGACCAGGGCTCGAACCCATGTCCCCTGCATTGGCAGGCGGATTCTTACCCACTGCACCACCAGGGAAGTCCAATTGCTGGATTTTTCTCATTCTGATTTATGCTGCTTTTTCATATCTTGTATCACTTGTTAATCTCTTAGCTCATTTGGAAATAGCAGTATGGAATTTTCATTGGTTTCGTAGGCATGTCTTTCTGGCGTTCTCTCATTATCCATAGGGATGTTATTCTGCTCTTTATCCTCTTTTTTCTTATAATAACGTTATATGGGATTTGACCTCCTTTCTTTTATATGAAATCAATTTTCTTGAATGTTTAGAAGGGAAGCATGGTTCAGGATGGCTTTTTTAACTTCATGGCTCTATAGCTCCCTCTTCTATTTTTTGTGAAGAGCTCAAAACTATGGGTACTTGCTCTCTGAGATATTGGGGTTTCTATTCTCCTCCCTCACTTTTACCTGGACCTTCTTTTTCCTTTAACACTATGTTCCTCCTACTCACATTGGATTCTATTCCCAGTGTTTCCAGTGTGGTTGTTTTGACAGTTCATAGGACTCAGACTGTTCCTCCTTTTCAGAATTATTCTTTATCTTTGTGTATGTATGAAAAGTTCTATTAATAAATTTTTTAAATCCCTATGAGAGAGAGAGAGTTGGGGCAGGAGGGGTGTGGTGAGAGAATGAAAACACTAGAATAGGGCTTCCCTGGTGGTGCAGTGGTTGAGAGTCCGCCTGCCGATGCAGGGGACACGGGTTCGTGCCCCGGTCTGGGAAGATCCCACATGCCGCGGAGCGGCTGGGTCCGTGAGCCATGGCCGCTGAGCCTGCGCTCCGCAACGGGAGAGGCCACAACAGTGAGAGGCCCGCGTACCGCAAAAAAAAAACAACACTAGAATATTATTAATAAAGAATAATGTTAGGGAATACCCTGGTGGTCCAGTGGTTAGGACTCCAAGCTCTCAGTGCCAAGGGCCCAGGTTCAATCCCTGGTCAGGGAATTAAGATCCCACAAGCCTTGTGGCAAAAAAAAAAAAAAAAAAAAAAGAATAATGTTAATGTTGGGGAAGGTGGACGTTGGGTAGATGGACAGTGATGGCAGGAAGTTTTCCACTGCACACCATTTTTTTTTTTGCCACATTGTGTGGCATACAGGATCTTAGTTCCCTGACCAGGGATCAAACCCGTGCCCCCTGCATTGGGAGCACAGAGTCTTAACCACTAGACCACCAGGGAAGTCTGTCCTCTGCACACCTCTCAATCTTCATTTTTGAAGTAAATGCATATCACCTATTCCAAATTTAAGTAATTCTTTAAATTGTGCCTACAAAAAAAAAAGACCTCAACCCATAAGGACAAAAAGAATTATAGAAGAAAATTCTGGAATGTATTTTGGTATGTGGGAGGCATATGGATGAGTGGTAATAGATATAGCAGACCAGAGAAAGCAAAATTATATACTAGCAGTTGGGAGGATAAAAATCAGCATAATATTGAAAGTGGAATCCCCAAAAGACTCCAAAATTAACAGTATCAGGTACCTCTGGAAGTAGGAGTGCATCCAAAAACACGAAAAGATGCTCAACATTGTTAATCATTAGAGACATGCAAATCAAAACCACAATGAAATTTCACCTCACACCTGTCAGAATGGCTATCATCAAAAACAGATAACAAATGTTGGTTAGGATGTAGAGAAAAGGGAAACCTTGTACACTGTTGTTGGGAATATAAATTGGTGCAGCCATTATGGAAAACAGCATGGAGGTTTCTCAAAAAAAACAAAAATAGAACTATCACATGACCCAGCAATTCCACTCCTGGGTATTTAACTGAAAAAAAAGCAAAAACACTAATTAGAAAAGATACATGCACCCCAATGTTCATAGCAGCATTATTTGCAATAGCCAAGATATGGAAGCAATCTAAGTGTCCATCAACAGATGAATGGATAAAGAAGATGTGGTACATATAAAATGGAATACTACTCAGCCATAAAAAGAATGAAATTCTGCCATTTGCAACAACATGGAGAGACGTGGAGGGTATTATGAAGTGAAATGTCAGACAAAGAAAGACAAATACTGTATGATATCACTTACATGTGGAATCTAAAAAATAAAACAACTAGTGAATATAACAAAAAAGAAACAGACTCACAGATACAGAGAACAAACTAGTGGTTACCAGTGGAGAGAGGGAAGGGGCGGCAAGAGAGGGGTAGGGGATTAAGAGGTAGAAACTACTATATATAAAATAAATAAGCTACAAGGATATATTGTACAGCACAGGGAATATAGCCAATATTTTATAGTAACTTGAAATGGGGTATAACCTTTAAAATTTTTGAATCACTATGTTGTACACCTGAAACTTACATTGTACATCAACTGTACTTCAATATAAAAAATAAGAACTTAGACCCAAACATCTCCAGTTCCACTCCATGAATCTGGAAGGATATAAAATATCTGAACAACTATTAATAATTGACATAGGGAATTCCCTGATGGCGCAGTGGTTAAGAATCTGCCTGCCAATGCACGGGACATGGGTTCAAGCCCTGGTCCAGGAAGATCCCACATGCCGTGGAGCAGCTAAGCCCGTGCACCACAACTACTGAGCCTGCGCTCTAGAGCCCGTGAGCCACAACTACTGAGCCCACGTGCCACAACTACTGAAGCCCATGTGCCCTAGAGTCCTCGTGCCACAACTACTGAGCCCACACACCACAACTGCTGAAGCCCGTGAGCCTAGGGCCCATGCTCCACAGCAAGAGAAGCCACCGCTCGCCTCAACTAGAGAAAGCCCACACGCAGCAATGAAGACCCAATACAGCCAAAAAATAAATAAAATTAAAAGAAGAAAAACACCCACCTTTAAAAAAATTTTGACATATACAGGACACCAGAGCCAATGAAAACAGAATAAACTTTTTGAAATACATATAGAACATTTACCAAAATTAGCCATATCCAGAGCTATAGAGTAAGCTTAATAAATTTCAAAGTATTGAAATAATTCAGAGCACATTCTCTGATCATAGTAGAAATATGTGATACCATAAATAACGATATGATAACTAGAAAATCCAGAACTGCTGGGAAATTAAGTAGTACATCACTAAATAACAGAAGGGTCAATGTAGAAATCAAATTAGAAATTAGAAAACTAGGGGGTACAGCCAAAGCGGTCCTTAAAGAAACTTTTATAATCTTGAGTGCATATGTTGGGAAAAGAAAAGCCTGAAATTCCAAGGCAGTAGCAAAAAAAAAACAAAAAAGGAAGTCCAGAAAACAAACACATAGAAAACAAATGTACAAAAAATATATATTAATAACCAAGAGTTGGTTGTTAGAAAACTTATTTTAAAAATTGATAAGGGCTTCCCTGGTGGTGCAGTGGTTAAGGATCCGCCTACCAGTGCAGGCGACACAGGTTCAAGCCCTGGTCTGGGAAGATCCCACATGCCGCAGAGCAACTAAGCCCTTGTGCTGCAACTACTGAGCCTGTGCTCTAGAGCCCACGAGCCACAACTACTGAGCCCGCATGCCACAACTACTGAAGCCCGGGTGCCTAGAGCCCGTGCTCTGCAACAAGAGAAGCCACTGCAATGAGAAGCCCGCGCACCTCAACGAAGAGTAGCCCCTGCTCGCCACAACTAGAGAAAGCCCACGTAAAGCAACAAAGACCCAACACAGCCAAAAATTAAAATATTAAAAAACTGATAAACACCTAGAAAAACTAATCAAGAATAAAGAGAGAAGATATTAATAACAAATATCGGGAATATAAAGGACATCCCTACAGGGGACCGCCCTGGCAGTCCAGTGGTTAAAACTCCATGCTTCCAGTGCAGGGGGCACAGGTTCAATCCCTGGTCAGAGAGCTAAGAGCCTGCATGCCACGCAGTGTGGCCAAAAAAATAATAATAGATAAATAATTTTTTTTAAAAAAAAAGGACATCACTACAGATCTTATAGACATTGCAAGTATTAAAACATGGTTATGAACAATTTTATGCAAATAAATTTCACAATTTAGATTAAAATAGGTAAATTCCTTGAAAAACACAGCTCTCCAAATGAACACGAGAAGATATAGACAATCAAGTTTTGGTCACAGTAAGCTGAAATAAAATGAGGTAAGATATATCCCCTTGTTCTCCATTTTCTGTAAATAACCATGTAGGATTGATATTTCCTCCTTAAATGTTAGATAGCATTCACTGGTGAAGCCATCTGGGCCTAGAGTTTTTTGTGGGGGAATGTTGTTGAATCCAATTTCTTTAACAGTTATAGAACAATTAAGAGTTTCTATTTCTTCTAATGTCAATCTTAGTCATTTTATTTTCAGGGAACTTGCCCATTTTATGTAAGATATCAAATTGTTCAAGTTGTTTATTGTATTTACTTATTAACCTTCATGTATCTGTAGGATATGTAGTGATATCCTGATTTTTATAGCTGGTGTTAGTAATTTGAATTCTCACTTTTTTCTCTTGATCAGTCCTGCTAGAAATTTTTCAATTTTTTTGACCTTTGAAATGATTAGTAAAACTTATTTCATGAAAAAAAATGTGCTTACATACTGTCATACACTGCAGGTAGGAATGCAAAATAATACAGGGCCTATGGAGAAAAATTTGGCAGTATTCATTGAAATTACAAATGCACATATACCCCTTGACCCAGCAATTTCATTTCTGGAAATGTACAAAACAATGCATATGTGATTATTCATTACAGCATTTTGATAGTTAGAAACAGAGGACAACTCAAGAATAAGTAAATTAGGGTACATACACACAAACAAATGCTCAGGAACTGTAAAAAGAGAATGAGAAAGTTCTCTATGTATTGATTTGTAAAGATTTCCCAGATATATGGTTAATAAAGCAAGATGCAAAACAGTGTATCTAGTATGCTACCTTTTGTGTAAGAAAGGGGGGAATATGTATCCATACTTGCTTGTACACGCATAAAGGTATTCTGGACAGATACACACTAAACTAATAAAGACGGTTACAGAAGAAAGCCCAAGCTCTTTGGCCTGGAATACAAATCCTTCTAGGATATGCTTTGAAGCCAGATTGCCTGCCACTTACTTTGGTCAAATTATTCTTTCTTCACCTGCAACACAGGATAATAGTACCTATCGTCATAGGGTTATGAGGATAAAATGGACTAATGGAGTGTCTGCCACATAGTTAACATTCAATAAACGTTAGCTCATTTATCATCACAAGTATCTGGCTCTAGCCTACCTTCCCACCCACGTCCTCAACAACTCCCCTACAGCTGTGGCTTTCAAGCTCAACTGCGTATTAGGATCACAGAGATTTTTTAAAAAATACTGAGGCCTGGACCCCAGCCCCACTCCAGACCATATAAATCAGAATCTCTAGGGAAGTGGGTTAGTGGAGCCCAGGCATTGACATTTTTAAACAACACCCCAGATGATTTTGATCATGCCTACCAGCTTATGGATTCCCTCAATGCACCTGACACACGTCAGGCTCATTCCTGCCTCCACACCTTTGCTCACACTATTCCCCGTCCCACTCCCACCCCGACTTGGGAAACCTTCTTCTCCATCCCACATCCCTGCCTGTTGAATTTCTGCTCATATTCCAAGACTTAATTTAGATGCCCTCGCCTCCATAAGGACCTTGCTTTTCTCCGCACACTCCTCCATTTGATGATTTCCTGCTGCCTACAGGATAAAGTTCTCCCCCACCACATATTTATTTCCTGTGCTTGTACCATACCAAACAATTTGCCCTTCTGCAGCCGCACTTATGCCTCAGCCTTTGCACATGCTCTTCCAAACCCCCAGCCTCAACCATACACTTAACCAACTCCTACTCATCCTTCAAGACCCAGCTCATGCAGCACTCCTGTGAAGCCTACTCTGAGCCCCTCTGCTAGTCTCCCTGAGGTAGAGTTAGGTATTCTCTGCCCTCTGTTCCCTCGCACTTTGGACTTATTTCTAACACTCAGCACATTGTGTTAATTGTCGTATATTTGTCTGGGTTGCCAGTTAGTCTGAGCTTCTGGAGGGCAAGGATTGTGAGTTTTCCATCTCTCTTACTTCCCTATAGCACAGACCCTGCACAAAGGAAGTACTTAGAGAATGTTTGACGAATTCTATTACTCTGTGGGGGTTTACTGGTATTCATTCTGAAAATTGCTGGCCTTCCCTTCAAGTTAAAGCCCTGATAACTGAACAAAATAATCTAAGACTAGTATGAACATCACTGAGGAAACCGGTTTATATCACCTATTTCATTTTGGCCCATTTCTGTCCATAGACTCCAGGGCTAAGATCTCAATACCTTATTTACATTGTATTATCAAGCCAGGCTTTGAGGTCTAAGATCTTATTAAGGTTAACAAGCCAGCCTTTCAGTACCACCCCCTCAACCAATTCACTGCCTGACAAATTGCTTTGCTTAGTCAATTGTCCTCACCTAGGCTATACATTAAAAAATCAGCTGGAGAGCTTTTCAACATCCTGCTGCTCAGGACGCCTGGCAGGCCGGTTACATTAGAATCTCTGGGGGAGGGTTCCAAGCATCAGTGTTTCTTGAAGCTCCCCAGGCGATCCCAAAGAGCAGTCAAGGTTGAGAGCCACTGGTAGATTTAAAGCCATACAGCTCTCGCCACCGACTCTGCCCTTTTATTTTTTCCTCCTTCCTACCCTTGTCTCCACGCTCCTCTCCTCTCCCTGTCACTGGCTTGTTCTCCAGTCGTTCATACTTATTGAGTTGATACGACCCGCATGGCAACTGAGTAGTGGAAACCGCACTGAGCTGGGAAAGCCTGCAGCGAGCCTGGACCTCTGCCCCTTTGTGGTCTTGGCCCTTCACTCTGAATCTTTGTTTCCTCTTGAGTTGAATGGGGGATCATAACACTTGTTCTGCCTTCTTAAGAGGCTTGTGTGAGGAGCACAGGAAATATTGGACCCTAAAGTTCTTTGGGTGCTGGAGAGCTCTGTGGAGATGTAGGGAATATCTAGAGCTGCATGTCCAGCATAGAGGCCACACAGTGTTAATACCACTCATGCAAAACAAGACTATATCAGGAATTCCCTGGTGATCTAGTTGTTAGGACTCTGAGCTTCCACCACAGGGGGCACAGGTTCGATCCCTGTTCGGGGAACTAAGATCCTGTAAGCTGCGCAGTGCAGCCAAAAAAAAAAAAGACTATGTCATGTTTGCAAAATAATGAGACATGCATGGACATGAAAAATTCCAAATTCAGGACAGTGGTCCCTGGGGGAGGAAGGGGATGCGCCTGGGGGAATTGCTGAGGGGGATTCAACTGTACTGTTAATGCTCTCTTTAAAAAACCAAATCTGGGGAGTTCCCTGGTGGTCCAGTGGTTAGGATTCGGTGCTTTCAGTGCCGTTCAATCCCTAGTCGGGGAACTGAGATTACACAAGCCGAGGGGCGTGGCCAAAAGGAAAAATAATAAAATTAAATAGATAAAAAATTAAAAGCCAAATCTGAAGTAACTATGACAAAATGTGAAGGTTTGATAAAACTGGGGGTGTTTTCTACCAAATGTAAAATAGCTAGTGGGAAGCAGCCACATAGCACAGGGAGATCAGCTCAGTGCTTTGGGACCACCTAGAGGGGTGGGATAGGGAGGGTGGGAGGGAGATGCAAGAGGGAGGGGATATGGGGATATATGTATATGCATAGCTGATCCACTTTGTTATACAGCAGAAACTAACACACCATTGTAAAGCAATTATACTGCAAAAAAGATGTTAAAAAAAACTGGGGGTGTTTTATACTATTCTCTACTTTTCTGCACATTTGAAAAGAAGATAATAAAATAACTATACAACAGAAAGATATAAACATTTTTAAAGCAAAATAAAATACATTTTCTCAACTAGAGAAAGCCCGTGCACAGCAATGAAGACTGAACGCAGTCAAAATAAATAAATAAACAAATAAATAATAAAAATTTAAAACTATTAAAAAAAAGAAGCCATTTTATCACACCGGTCAGAATGGCCATTGTTAAAAGGTCTACAAATAACAAATGCTGAAGAGGGTGGAGAAAAGGGAACCCTCTTACACTGTTGGTGGGAATGTAAATTTGTGCAGCCACTATGGAATATGGAGGTTCCTTAAAAAACTAAAAAGAGCTCTCGCCTTCTGAGATGGCCTACTCTGTCTATGGAGTATGTATTTCTCTGAATAAATCTGCTTTCACTCAAAAAACAAAAAACTAAAACGAGATGCCATATGATCAATCCCACTCCTGGGCATATATTCAGAGAAATAGCAGCACTATTTACTATTGCCAAGACATGGAAGCAACGTAAATGTCCATCAACAGATGAATGGACAAAAAAGATGTGGTATATGTATACAATGGAATATTACTCAGCCATAAAAAAGAATGAAATAATGCCATTTGCAGCAACATGGATGGACCTAGAGATTATCATACTAAGTGAAGTAAATCAAGAAAGAGAAAGACAGGGAATTCCCTGGCAGTCCAGTGGTTAGGACTCGGCACTTTCACTGCTGAGGGCCCAGGTTCAATCCCTGGTCGGGGAATTAAGATACCTCGAGCCATGCGGCATGCCAAAAAAAAAAAAAGAGAGAGAGAGAGAGAAAGACAAATACCATATGATATCACTTATATATGGAATCTAAAATATGACACAAATGAACTTATCTATGAAACAGAAACAGACTCACAGACGTAGAGAACAGACTTGTGGTTGCCAAGTGGGAGGAGAGGTGGGGGAGGGAAGGACTAGGAGTTTGGGATTAGCAGATGCAAACTATTATATATAGGATGGATAAACAACAAGGCCCTACTGTATAGCACAGGGAGCTATAGTCAATATTCTGTAATAAACCATAATGGAAAAGAATATGAAAATATATATATGTATGTATAACTGAATCACTTTGCTGTACACCGGAAACTAACATAACATTGTAAATCAACTATACTTCAATAAAAAATGAGAGAGAGAAGTCATTTTAGGCCTAAACCATTTTGTGATCTAAGCCTGGCCACAATGCTTGCCCTTGAACAGGTCTCAGTAATAATGATCTTAAGGGAACAAAAGAACAAACTGTTGTCAGGCAAGAGAAGTAATAATAGCAAAGATAATAAATCAGTTGTAAGGACTCCCAGTTCTGTTTCAAGGGTAAAGATTAGCCTGAAGCACTTTCTTGAGCTGTTTTGCAGAATTCAAACCCCCCTCGAGTGCTCAACCACCAGATCAACTGGAACCTAAAGGATGATGATGCTGACCTTTGCTGACGTCATGACTTCAACTATAGCTTGGACTCTGACGACCTTTGCCCCAATTCTATGCTGAATTCTCCTCTGCTCAAGCCCCTCCATGTATATGCATACACTGCCCAATCCCCTTCATGAATATGCATGCACCCTTAGCTTAAAACTTCCCCAATTTTGCTGTTCAGGGAGATACCGCTTTGGGAAAAATCCCCAGTGTTCTCCTTATTTGCTGCAAGTAATAAGTCCTTCCTTCTCCTGCTCTTTGACTTGGTTGTATCTTTTGGCTTGACACCCACCAAGAGGCGAACCTAGTTTTTGAGCAACGTAATTGCTCTTACACTGACCAACTCTCTTACCTGCTTTTCGTAATTTTTCAGTTCCCTCACTCTACTTGAGCCCCTGCTTGCTCCTCCTCCCTCCTCTCTCATTCTCCCTTTAAAACACCCTGCACAAATTGGAACGGAGCTCAGCTCTTTCCCCTACTGTCAGTAGTTACTGAACAAAATCTGTTTTCACTGCTTTAACTAAAGTCCAGCTTTGTTGATCTTTGACACTCTCCACCGTCACCCTCCGAGACTCAGGGACAGAGACCACGTCTGTTTTGTTCACTGCTGAATCTTAAGTGTCTCCAAGAATGACACGCACAACAAACATTTGCTGAATGAACAAATAAATGTTTGTTAAAATGCATACAGTAAAAAGACCCTGTTGGGCTGCACCCCGCAGGCCTATAAGCCCTGTGCTTGCCCAGCTTCAAGACTGAAGAAAGAGCCCAGAGTCTGAGACAGAGACATCAGTGGTTTAATGGATGGGGGGATCTTACATGTCTGAAGCAAGGTCCTGGAGCGACATCCCACTGTGTGCTGCGGATGGCAGGCAGGACATAGCTATGGCGGGCAGGACATAGCTGCAATCTTTGCTCCGGGGGAAGGGGAGATTGCCAGTTATAGGGGGAATTGACGTCAGGTTGGCTCATCGGTTACCAGGGAAACTAGCAGAGGAGCATGCCCCTCATTGCCCCACTGATAAGAACATTCGTCAGTAGCTGGGGCCTGGGGCAAGTATGTAGGAAGGTCAGTCATGTGAGTAGGGGATAGGTGAAGCAGGCACTGGTCGAGCAGGGGACATACAGAGAGCAAGAGAACAGCCGTCTTCAGTGGTCTGACTACACAGACCCCAAGACTGTGAGACAGGAGACCTAGATTTTAGTTTCATCATTTGTCTTGGTTAACTTGTTACCTGAACCAAGTTTCTTCATCAGGACTTCCCTGGTGGCGCAGTGGTTAAGAATCTGTCTGCCAATGCAGGGGACACACATTTGAGCCCTGGTCCGGGAAGATCCCACATGCTGTGGAGCAACTAAGCCCGCGAGCCACAACTACTGAGCCTGTGCTCTAGAGCCCGCGAGCCACAACTACTGAGCCCACGTGCCACAACTACTGAAGCCCGCGCAGCCCGTGCTCCGCAACAAGAGAAGCCACCACGAGAAGCCCGTGCACTGCAACATAGAGTAGCCTCCGCTCGCTGCAACTAGAAGAAAGCCCACGCGCAGCAACGAAGACCCAATGCAGCCATAAATTAATTAATTAATTAAAGAAAGAAAGAATCTGCCTGCCATTGCAGGGGACACGGGTTTGATCCCTGGTCCAGGAAGATCCCACATGCCACGGAGCAACTAAGCCTGTGCACCACAACTACTGAGCCCACGTGCCACAACTACTGAAGCCCGCGTGCCTAGAGCCCGCGCTGCACAAGAGAAGCCACTGCAATGAGAAGCCCACGCACCACAACAAAGAGTAGCCCCCGCTTGACGCAACTAGAGAAAGCCCACACACAGCAACAAAGACCCAACGCAACCAAAAATATGTAAATAAATAAATGAAAAGGTGTTTCATTAAAAAAAACAGTTGCTTCATCAACTTGGTCCAACTACTGTCTGTGTAATCTGGGGCAGGATATGGAACCTCTCTTTTTCTCTGTTACCAAGCAATTCCTTCTTCACAGGATTGTTGGGAAGACTGAAATGGTGTGAGAGAAACACAATAGTGTGAGAGAAGGTGCTCAGGAAATGATTTCCAAGCTTGACCTTTTACTGGGTCTCTCTTATCTGGCCTCTTACCCAGAGCCTATAGCTTGTGCTCTTAGGAGTGCAGACTCTGGAGCCAGACTGCCTTGAGTTTCAAGTCCTGCCTTGCTCCTTACTAGTTATGTGACTTTGGAAAGTGGCTTAACTTCTCAGCACTCTCTTTATCTGTAAACTGGGGATGATTGTAATCCCTACCTCATAGCGTTGTCGTGAGGACTAACAAAGTAAATACACTCACTTTGAGTGTATTTACTTTGTTAGTCCTCACGACAACGCCATATATAACGTCATATATAAGTGTTAAATAGTGTGACTGGGCCTAGGGATCCTCATTCATAAGAAGCATCAGGCTTCAAGGTCCCTGGAGCCTCGGTGACTTCACACCTGCAGCCGGAGCAGCCAAAGGCTTCCTTCCCTTTCCTTACAGGGGTCTGGGGGTAAAAGGTCAGAGTCATTAACCCAGTCTCCCACTGGGCCAGTTTGCATCTCCTTCAGTCTTCACTACCTGATCGGTGGTCTGAAGTCACTCCTCTGGGCGCTGGCTGGTCGTGTCTGGGATCTTCCTCGACCTCAGTGGCCAGTGAGGAAGCAGCGATTTTCCTAGGCCACAAAGACGACTCCACAGCAATTTTCAACCCTGCCCTGCCCCAGGGACCCCCTTTTCGACTCAAGAGTCCCCCAGAGGGTGGTGTGAGCCCCTGGAACTGACCGAAAGACTGGGGGTGGGGTCCGGCGCGGTTACTGTCCAAATTTAGCTTTTCTTCGGGGGGATGATCTGGGGTCCACTGGACCTAAGACTGAGTCCCTTCTAGGGCATGGAGATGTGAGGACGGGATCGAGAGGGCTTTCCTCCGGGTCTAACACACCCACCCCCTTCCGTCTTCTGGTTTTCTGCCTCCCCAGGGGCCCCCAAATTGCAATCCGGGAGAAAGGAGCAACCACTAGTGCCTGTCTACCTCTGAGGGCTCTGCGCCTGCCTAAACCGCCCCGAGCGGCCGCACTTCTCCTCCTCCTCTCTCTGTGACCTGTCGCTGTCACACGCCGCTTTGTCCACATCTCCTAACAGCCACTCCCTATGAGTTGGGCCGCAATCCTCCCCTCAATCGCACCTCCAGCTCCTCAACGGACTCTCCGACCCCACTGGGAGCACAGGAGCGGGCCGCGCATGCGCGGACAGCACCTCCACGGAGGCCAGCTCGACCCTGCCGGAGGGCCCGGGGGGAGGGGAGCGCATGCGCAGATGCTGTGCACCGCTCCAGAAGGGAAGATGGGCTGAGTGGGTGGTGGCGAAGCTATACTTGTCAATCTCCGAGCCCCCTGCCGCCCTCCTTCCTCTCCCTGGGTCCGGTCTTCCCACACTCAGTCAGGACTATAGGACAGCCCCGTACTGGAATCTTAGTGTGAATCCTTCCGTTTAGCTAGCAACCCCTCTAATAAAGAAAAAGAATGAGTAACAAGCATATTGAATCTGTTGACTTGCTTAGAGTGGGTGCAGCCTGTACATCGCCATCCAATACTTGGTTCCAGAGCAGGCGACTCTTCTTCCCCACCTGGGAGTGGCAGAAATAAAAGGAGAACTTGCCCCCTGCCGATCCCCTTCGCTGGACTCTTTGGGTTCCCTCCTAACGAGCCCCTTCGCCAGTCTCTTTGAGGGCCTGAGCCACCTTTGGGCTACCTGTGCCGACGGATCAGGGTCTCCCCCATTGTGTCCCATATCTCCTCCAATGGGACAGTCTCACATGGCGCAGGTGGCCTAGGGTGGAGGGCACAAGCACTAAGCACGACAGTTACTACTGACTGACCACCTTTTATACCAGACATGACACACTAGGATAAAGCGAGTATTCGTATTCCCACTTGATTGCGGAGGAAACTGAGGCCGGAAGACGAAGAAGACTCGACCCAGGTCCCACAGCCGCCAGCCGCCCCTTCAGTGGGTGCATGGTCAAGACTTATCACACACAGGGCCTCTAAAGCCTCGCACCTGGAATGGGCACCCCTGCCCCCGCGGGCCCCCCACTTCTGGGTGTCGCCCAGTCACACTGGCGGGGGTTTCACTGGCACTGCCGCCCCGCCCGGGCTGACTCATCTCCCTCACACCCGTTTATTCTGTTCCGAGTCTTTCCTAACTCGACCCGGGCGGGCGCGGAGGGGATTTGGGGGCCGGCAGAGTTGTTGGAGAAACTAGTCTAAGTCCTTGGCTGGAGAGCTGGGAGGCCCCGAGAGGGCCAGCCCCTGTGTCCGCCTCTGACCAGGAGTGGGGCGGGGGTGTTCCGCGCCGCCTGGAGGAGGGGTGATGAGAAGCCCGGAGGGAGAAGAACGCTTCCACCCGCATTGCCGGAGCCTCCCTCCTCCCGGCTCCCGCCCCCTGAGGGCGGCGGCTGTCACTGCTCGCTCCGGCGCCAGCTGGCTCCTGGTTCTCCGCCTTCATGCGTACCTGCTCGCTTTCCTGCCTTCCCACCGGCTGTCCACATCCCTTTCCCTTCCTTCCCCACTTCCTCCCTTGCTCCCGTCCTCTTTGCCTTCCTCGACCTCCATATTGCCAGAATACTGTTGCCTCCCTCCCACTCCTCCCCTCCAAACAAACAAACAAACAAACAAAAAACAAACCCAACTGGTCATGTAATGGCTTCACTAAGCCTGCAGATGACTCCCAGCTTTTTAGCTCGCCTGCTGGGTGGATATGTAAACCATGAGGTAATTCTTCCAAGTCTGTGAAGGGAAGGTAGCTACAAGTGGAACTGACGCTGTGTACTGATCACAACACATCGATTCCACCAAATGATGCTGGTTTATTGGGATGTCACACATATGCATTCATTCACTCAGCAAACTGCTGTCTGTTCTGCGCCAGGCCCTGTATGGCAAATGAAGGATAAAGAGATCAGAATACATCCCTGATCTCTCAGGAGGGTAAGTATTGGTTCAGAGGTGGGCATAGAGAGCCATGGGAGCCTGAAGAGGAGTATCTCACCATCCTGGAGGTTATCTGTGGGGTAGGGGTGCCATATTTAGCAACTGAAAATAGAGGATTCCCACTCAGATATGAATTTCAGGTAAATAACAAATAATTTTAATTATTAACAAATAATATTAGTATAAGTATGTCCCAAATATTGCATGGGAGATACTTATGCTAAAAATTATTTGTTGTTTATGTGAAACTCAAATTTCATTACTGAGCATCTTGTATCTCATCTGGCAGCACTACTGTGGGGGGTGTCAAGTCACTCGTCATTGCTGGAAAGTACAGTGTTATACAGGCTGAAGTCAGACAGTCAGAATGCAGCAACTTATGGAGAGCCCTAAAAGTGGGGGAGAACCACTCAAAGGGTTTAAAGCAAGGAGGGGGTAACATAATAAAATTTTAGTTTTAGGAAGAGGTTTCTTCTGGCTTCTTGGAGGATCCTTTTAAGAGGGACAGCAGTGGGATCTCACTAGTTATAATAGTTCAGGCAAGAGATTTTGGATAGTGATAGTAGGAAGATGGGAGAGAGGAAGTGCCAGATTTAAGACGTATGTAAGAGTTAGATCAACGGGATTTGGCAATTGATTAGATGGAATGAAGAGGGCATCATTCCCAGCGTCCAGCTTTGGAGTCTGGAAAGATGGTATTGCTACCAACTGAGATAGAACAGATGTTGGAGGCAAGGACTGAGTTTAGTTTAGGACATGTGTTGGAGGTGCCTAAGGGACATCTGGTGTAGGGGGCCAGCAAATGATTGGCTATCTCATTCTGAAATTCGGTGAAGGTAAGCCTGGAGGTTAGGAAGTCTTCAGCAGAGAGGCAATATTGAAACCAGGAGATGGATGAGCTCCCCAGAAAAGGAACTCAGGCAGAAGGCCAAGAAGAAGCAGGGGAGCAGGAGGAACCAGGAAAGTGAGGTGTCATGGAAGCCAAGGGGTGGTTTCTAGGAGGGGGAAGTGATCAACCATGTCAGATGCAGCCAGAAAGTCCTGATTACACAAAGGCTGAACAACGACCATTGAGTTGGGCAAAGGTAAAGTCATCATGACCTTAGGCTGGCATCAAACAGGCTCATTTAGACATCAGTCCCATTTATTCAAATGATAAACACTCAGCTAGCATGCAGTCCTCAGCATGCTCTCAGATAAACATCACAGTCATTCTCACATCCCACACACTCCTTCAGAATTTAAACCATTCATTTGAATTGTGCCCCAACTCACTCCGAAATTACAGGCACACCTTCAGATGCTCTCCATACTCATCAGCTGGGGGCCTTTATATTTGCCAATGTCACCTCAGAGTCGGAGCTAGTGCAGCTCTGCCTTTGCAGGGATAACTGCAGGCACCCATGAGGGTTAAATGGGTTATCCTGTGGTTTTTATCTCCCAGGAGTGAAGACCACCTTTGCTCTTCGCTCACCTCCTGGTAGAGCTAACACCCCTTGGGTAATGCTGGATGTTGCGGGTTTTGGTGTCCCTGACATGACTCTTTGCTCACCTCTGGCCCTCATGCACCCTAACTGATGAGTGTGTGCAAAAGTTGAGTTTGCTCTGTTTCCTTTTTTTTTTTTTTTGGCGGCACCAAGTGGTGCGGCACGTGGGATCTTAGCTCCCCGACCAGGGATCGAACCCATGCCCCTGCAGTGGAAGCGTGGAGTCTTAACCACTGGACCACCAGGGAAGTCCTGGTCCCTATTTTCTAATTATCTTCAGACAGAGGCGCGAACAATAAGAGAGGGGATGCTCAATGGCACAAATCCCCAAGGAAGTGGGAAGGGTTGGGATCCAGAGCCCAGTGGGAAGGGCAAGCCTCAAACAGGACCTCTCTTCTCTGAGACCCAAGGAAAGGAGAGTGTGGGTAGAGACAAGGTTGGAGGTGAAAAGAGAGGAAGTGTTCACCCAATAGCCTCTGTTTGCTTTAAATGCAGTAGTTCTTAACCCAGGGTCCACAGCCCTTTCAGAGTCTGTAGAGAGAATTCAAGGAGCCCATGGACTTGGAGGTGGGGGTGGGAATTGCATCTTTATTTTCACCATCACCAACAGATATGTAGCATGTCCTTCTAGGGCATGTGGGTAACAAACTACAGTAGTATTAGCAGTACCTGTGGCTTTGTCACCAATAGAAATCAAATTTTCATAGCATATCATGGTTGTTGCAGATCTCTCAAAATTACATCACTATTTGAAATCATCGTAGTCACTAGACCTGTTGATAGAGTTTGGTATTTAATGTATTAATAAAGAAGCACTTATGTAACTACATTACAGATGTCTTTCTTATTTTGGTAATAGTATTTCTTTTGTAATCTTTATTTATCTCATGCATGCATTATTCTGGGAAGGGGTTCCTTAGACTTCACCAGATTGCCAGAAGTGTTCTTAGCATAAAAAAGGCTAAGAGACACTGCTCTGAAGAATAACAGTAGCTAACACTTACATAGCTCTTCCTAAAGGCCAGGTACTGTCTTAAGTACCTTTTTCTTTTCCTTATGTAGTTGTTAACTCATTTATTCCTAACAACCCTACAAGGGAGGTGCTTTGATTACACCCACTTTATGGAAGAGGATAATGAGGCACAACAGTAAAGTAGCTTGCCCAAGGTCATCCAGCTAGTAAATGATGAAGCTGAGATTCAAACCCAGACCTCTGGCTTCAGATCCTTTGTTGAAAAGTCAAGGAGGTGAATTGGTAGAATGCCAAGGGGTAAATGGGTTGAGGGCACTGGTGAGAATGGTAAAGAGAGAGGAGGAATGAGAGAGGGTCTACACTGTCCAGAAGAAAAGTAGGAAGAGGCTGCTGGGCTGGAGAAAATAGAAAGGCCCACAGATCAACAGGGTTCAAGGAGATAAAAGAAGTGGTGGAGAGGAGAAGACCTGAGGTGACTGGGAGAACACGGTCAGACTGAGAGACAGTGGTGTGTAGATGTGGGGGAGTCATTCCAGGGCATGACAAGGTTAATAATGCGGTTTAGACAGAGGTGGTTAAAGTAGAGAGGAGGTGAAGGTCCCTGGAGCTGAGGAGATGAAAGAATCATGAAGCTGGGCCAGCAAATTCTTCCAAGATTGGCTGATTGATTGATTGATTCATTCCTTCATTCGTATTGAGTGTCTAGTACACTCTAGGCAGTGTTCTTGGCATTAGGTAGCCAAGAGGTAAACCAGCAGGACAAGACCCTGCTGCCATGGGGTTTACCTTCCAGCACAGGGAGTACAACACAAATACACACACAAACAAGGCCAGGTTAGACAAGACTCAAAAGCCTCGAGGCACAATTCCACAGTGCCAAAAGTTCTGAAAAGTATAGGTTGTTTTTTCATACTTTGGAGCCCAAACTAATTAGGTGACAAAACCTGATCTGAAGTAGCATGAGGTTATTTGTAGTCTTGATTCACTCAGTGTGAATTTTCATACTTTTGACTCTAGAAATTAATGTTTAATTATAAGTGATGCTCCAGACCTTTCTAAGTAGTTATGTAATATAGAGTACATGCGGTATATAAGGTTATGTAATATAGGGTACATGTCTTCCTTTCTAAAATTGAAAAAATTCTGAATTCCAAAGCATATCTGGCCCCAAGTTTGGAAAAAAGGTGATGGACCTGTAAGTGCTATGCAGAGAATTCAAACATGCAATGTGTTGATCCAAAAACTGGCCCCTGAACAGGGAGGGCAAGGAGAAACTGAAGAAAGAGGCAGACCACTCTGCATTGGTAGGTGGCAGATTTAATGAGTAAGAGAACTTCCAAGGTTTGTTTTGGGTGGCCGAAAGGCGAGTAGATCTCCGCACCCACCTGCCAGAATCTTAAAAGTTTATATAGAGGCGTTAAGGGGGTTCAGTCATGTATTCAGTCCAGATGGTCACACCTTACTTTTTCAAGGCTGCGTCCCTAAAACAGCTCCACCTGTGGGAACGGTGGATATATTCCAAGGACAGAGGAAGGGGTAAGGAGTCTCCCAATGCCTGGGTCCAGCTCTGTGGTCAAGCAGAGGTCACGTCCTCTTGATGACATCTTCCAAGCCAATGGGATAGTAACTAGGTGGCTTACAGCTTGAGAGTTCCAGGTGACATTTAAGCTTAGTTCTGAATGACCAAACAACAACAACAACAGCAACAAATACAGTCATGCAAAGATCGGGGGAGAGCATTCCAACCAGAGGGAATAGCTAATTCAAAGATAACACAGGGGGGAGGGATAAATTGGGAGATTGGGATTAACATATACACACTACTATATATAAAATAGATAACTAATAAGAACCTACTGTATAGCACAGGGAACTCTACTCAATACTCTGTAATGGCCAATATGGGAAAAGAATCTAAAAAAACAGTGCATATATGTATATGTATAACTGATTCACTTTGCTGTACACCTGAAACTAATGCAACATTGTAAATCAACTATACTCCAATAAAAATTAAAAAACAAAACAAAGAAGAACACAAAGAGGGCACTGTGGTTGGAGCATACTGGGCTCAGTGAAGAGTGCTATAGACTGCTGGGGGGCTTCATGTTGTCAGAAAGATTGTGAATCTGGTATTAAATCCTTTGATGAATATGGTGTAGTGACCATGAGTGTGGCGGTGGTCAACATTTAGGAGGCCCAGAGGGAAGTCTTCCTGGATGGGAAAACACAAAGGGAGATACTTCAGATAGATTAAACATACAATCGAATGAGGCTGAAAATGTAGACTAAGGTTATGGTCTGAAGACCTTGGTTTGGGGAGAAGTATACTTCCATAGAAAGAAGTCAGATTAGGTAGATTAGGTGAGCTCAGGATTCTAATTGGGATACTGGTTAAAAGATGTTCTAGGATGTTCTGGGTCTTAAATGACAGTCTCTCGTTGAGGTCCAATCTGAAATGTTTCCAATCTGATCTGGGCTTTGGGGTTTAAAATAGGTTAGACAAAGAAGACAGTAGCAAAGGCTGACCTGATGAAAGATGTTTTTGGCTTCTCTGTTTATGCCTCTTTGGGTTTGTGCTTCTCAGCAGCTGTCTCAGAATGTCTGTCTCCTAGCTTCTCTCTTAATGGCTGCCCACATCCATATCTCTGAGAATCTGTCGGTCATCTCTGTTCCTCTCCATCTCTTCCTCGACATATTTCTCTGTACATGGCTCTCAGAATCTCCATCTTTGGATATCCATGTCTGGGTTCTAGAATCTGGTTCTTTGTCCCTTCCTTCGTGTGTCTGTACTGTAATTATCTCTTTTTCCAATTGAACTTTTTCCAACTTCCCTCTCGTAAGGCATGAACCTTTTATTATTCCTCTGGTTATCCCCAGTGCCCCGCACAGAGCCTGGCATATAGGAGTCTCTCAGATATAAACATATGAATGTTGAATGGAGGCTTTTTCCGAGGAGTAAGGTACGCACGCTCAATCTCCTGTCCCCCTCCGCCCAGCGGAGCTGGCCGTCTGCCCAAAGGCCGGAGGCTGTGGTGGTGCGATGCTGCTACTCGTTGTTTTCTCCCCCGGGTGAAATAACTCTCGGCCGGGACCTTGCCCGGGCCTGCTCTCGGGTCTTGGACGCTAGCTGCCGGCACTCGCCTTTTGTTCTTAGCCGCGGACAGCCAGCCTCGCCGGCCCCGCCCCGCGGCTCTGCCTCGGCCAACCAGCGAGCGCCCGGCAGTCCTGCTTGTAGAGAGGCCAGAGCAAGATGGCTGCTGCGTGTCGGAGCGTGAAGGTAACCGGGTCTTCGTCCCTGCTTCTTGCCCCGCTGCACCCGCTGGGACGGCGCGGCCGTAGAACTAGGGGGGAGAGATCGGTGCTGGGAGAAAGGGTTACTCTTATCGAGGCCTGCTATTGCGGCGGTTGGCCTCGGGAGGTGAAGGTCAACTCTCTGTGGCACGTGCATGCGGGGTGTCTGGATGGGCTTTTTGGGGATGAGACACCCAGAGGTCCCATCGTTAAAGTGAGGAGGCACATCAGGGTTAAACCGCAGGGGTGACCGGGAGCCTCCCTCGCAGAAGCCTGGGAAATGGGCAGATGCAAGGGTGGGGGTGGTCTGTACAGTATAGTTGTTGACCGTGCCCCTCTTCACAGGGTCTGGTCGCCGTAATAACCGGTGGAGCCTCGGGCCTCGGCTTGGCCACGGCGGAGCGACTGGTGGGGCAGGGGGCCTCTGCTGTACTTCTGGACCTGCCCAACTCGGATGGGGAGGCCCAGGCCAAGAAGTTAGGGAGGAACTGCGCCTTTGCCCCAGCGGACGTAAGTGGGATTACCTCACCTCTCCCATGGGGTCCCTTTTCATAAGGGTACCGTCTATGTGGGCAGTGGACCCATCTCCTTTTCCCTTTTGGCTGGAGCCGTTTTCAAAACGCCTTCGGTAAGGAATTTCTAAAGCTGGGTTTCACAACGGAGGGGTTGGGAATTGGCCATATCAGAATCTCCTCAAGGAAGTATGTATAGTTTGAAAATACATATTGTGCCCTGTAATTTTATATTTACAAAGTCAAAAAACTTTCCGTGAAACAAACTACAGGAAGTAAAGCTTGACGAAATTATCTTAGCAGGTACGGGTACAAAAAAGCTAGTTTATCTTCATATCAATAATTCTCAAAACTTCTCTGATCCACAGCAGTTGAGAATCTCTAGGGGTATGTGAATTTATCAGAAGAGGGTATGGATTTCAAAAATGTTTTGAAACACTGCTCTGTATTACCTAACATTTTCACCTTTATCCCACTCTCGAGTTTTCTTTCTCCTGGCCTCTCCCTTGCTTACACAATTCTCTTGTCACTCAGAGAGTGAACCTGCCTTGCCCTCCCCTCCTCAAGATTTAGTGGTATGTGTGTGATGGGAGATGAATACCTTCTCCACTTCTCCCTTTGAAGGTGACCTCAGAGAAGGACGTGCAAGCAGCCCTGACTCTAGCAAAAGAAAAGTTTGGCCGTGTGGATGTGGCAGTCAACTGTGCAGGCATTGCAGTGGCCAGCAAGACATACAACTTAAAGAAGAGCCAGGCCCATACCTTGGAGGACTTTCAGCGAGTTCTCAATGTAAGGCCTTAGAGGTTCTCCAGGGGTAGCAGTAAGAAGTATCTGGCTGTGGGTGTCCCCAAAGCTTTTAGGGGACAAAAGACTGCTTCTGCTTTAGGTCCTACACCATGTCTCTACTGGTCCTCCAGGTGAATCTCATAGGCACCTTCAATGTGATCCGCCTGGTGGCTGGTGAGATGGGCCAGAATGAACCAGACCAGGGAGGCCAACGTGGGGTCATCATCAACACAGCCAGTGTAGCTGCCTTTGAGGGCCAGGTGTGTGAGTAGGCGCAAGGCTTGTGCCTTGGTGACTTGTTGGGTCCCTTCCCCCTGTGACTTCCACTCCTTCTCCAGGTTGGACAAGCTGCATACTCTGCTTCCAAGGGGGGCATAGTGGGCATGACACTGCCCATTGCTCGGGATCTGGCTCCCATGGGCATCCGGGTGATGACCATTGCTCCAGGTAGACATATCCCCTCCCTGCCACACCTGGGATTGGATGGGATCCATGGGCAACTGAGAGGGGAAGGTATTTACCATCTAAACAGCAGCAGCCTTCTATCTCTGGGCATAGGGAAGCACCACAAGTAGGGTTAAGGTGAGGAGGGACCAGGTCAATATGAAAGCGAGGGTGGGTCTCTGACTCTGGTTGTCTTGTCTAGGCCTATTTGGCACTCCGCTGTTGACCACCCTCCCAGATAAAGTGCGCAACTTCCTGGCCAGCCAGGTGCCCTTCCCCAGCCGACTGGGTGACTCTGCTGAGTATGCTCATCTGGTACAGGCCATCATCGAGAACCCATTCCTCAATGGAGAGGTCATCCGGCTGGATGGGGCCATCCGCATGCAGCCTTGAAGGGGGAAGGCAGAGAGAACACAGGCTCCTCTGTCCGTCCTCTTCCTGGAGTACCCTACTCCAGCTTGGGAGGAAGCCCAGTAGCCATTTTGTAACCTCTGCCCACCAGTCACCCTTCGTGCCTAATAAAGTCTATTTCTCACAGGGGAGCGAGCAGCACTGTGTGCTGGGGGAACTGGCATGGGGAAGAAAGGTGAATGGGTGAAGACTCTGACAGGGTTGGATGCTCAGAGCCCAGGGGTGGGGCGGGAAAGGCAGTACCTCACACCTTTTGTGTCCTGTTACAACACGTGGCCTTGATTTTAGTGAATAACTTTATTACCTAGGGTCAAAGGTGGTGGTGCTGGCTCAGCTCTCCCACTGGGTAATGGATTGGTGGAGGGGGTCTGCATCATCTTCCTCTCGACTCAGCCTCTGTGAGCTTGATGGGGGGAGGAGGGAGAGTTGACCATCCTGAGCTCAGCGGCTGCTGGTGTTGAACTGCAAGTGATATTGGGCTGTAGGCTGATTGGTGTAGATTATTGAATTCAGTTAGAAATCCAGAGGCCTCAGGTGATGGGCTTTCCCTCTCTCCCTGGCCCTTGCCATCTGTCTCCACCCTCCCTTGGCATTCATCCCTGCTGCCACCCCCTAGAACTCACTGGTCTCTTTAAAAGCTTCTTAGCCAGCCACTGGTTGAAGAAGCCTAGTCCCCCTCTGAAATTCAGCTCTTCTAGCTCCATTGCTGCCTGGGCCAAGCACATGGACTGGCCTTCCCATATGATATCCAGTGCTTGTTTGGTCTGGCACTGTGCCTCCTTTTCATGGTGTTGCACCTCCTGTACTTTCTTGATGGCAGCTCTCTGCTCTAGAGTCATGCCCTCCCAGCAATAGGGCAGGACCCTGTGGGGAGCCATAGGGTTTTGGGCGACCTGGGGGTTCTCAGTCAGTAGGTCACTTGTGATCTGGTTTTGGATCTCCGTGAGGTTGGCCTCCTGTTGCTGCTGATGCTCACGGCGCTGCTGCTTAGCCATCTTAGCTACCTGGTGGGGCCCCAGAATGTGAGCATTTGGATGCCCAACCTCAGGGAACTCTCAGTCACGGGAGGGGGAGACATGGCCCTACTCAGGGAGAGAAGGAACAGATATTGCATGGCCTTTGAGTGACTTAAGGTGGGGGAAGGGCTGGAATGGGCAGGGAACTCCCCTGCCCTCTGGAAGCCCTTAGACTAAGAGGCTGGGGAAGGGAGGGCAGTGTTCTGTTCTCAGGTCATCCTGAGTCTGGAGGTGGGGAAGGGGACCTTCTGCCCTAAGAGGGCCCTTGGGTGAAGGGGGAAATCCTCAGGTAAATGAGAGGGCTGGTGTTGATTCGAGAAGGGTTGTGAGGGGAAAGATGTGGCTGAGGTTCCCCAGGACTTTGTTCAGGGGACTGGGGAGAGCCGGGTGCACTGGATGGTTCTGGCCATACGTACCTGGGCCTTGTTGGCTTTGGCCGTGGCACACTTTATGGCCTCGCGGCAGCACTGCTCCAGCTTGGCCACCTGGATGGCCCGCAAGTCCACGGCTAGGCGCAGCTGTTCACTGAGCGTATCTACACAGAGAAATATGGTCAGGGCACTGTACTGGCTTGCTGCATTCCTGGTTCACTCATTCAGCCATTTGTTCAGCGAGCTTTGTGGATGTATGTGTATGTATGTTTCGGAAGGGGGTAATGTCCTCATTGGAGGGATGTGTGGAAGGAGCTACTCTTTGGGGCCAGGGATAACCAAAGTGACAGCAACAAGAATTTCTCAGGTGCCTCACTGAAAGATGCCTCCAATGGACCTGAGTCTCAATGCAGCTCTGTTGCTTCTGGGCTGTGTGACCTTGGGGAAATCATTTCATCTCTGAGCCTCAGTCTAAGGGCCACGTGTTGGGTTCTGAGGATACCAACGAATTAGATCCTGTCCTCAGAGAGTTCCTTGTCTAATGGAGGAGATGGATCAAATGTAGATCATCAGACCACAATGTGGTAAGGGCAATGACAGAGATGTGTGTAGGGCATTAAGAGAGCTTTGGGTGAGAGGAAGGCTTCCAGGAGGAGGTGATCCTTGAAATACATGTTGCATATAGTCAGAAAGAGCAAAGGGCATTCCAGGCTGCAAGCACAGCATGAGCAAATGTATTGAAACTTTGCTTCAATCCAGCCACACGAGTCTCCTTGCTGTTTCTAGAACATGCCAGACGTTCCTGCCTCGGGGATTTGCAATAAACGTTGCTCTTGTCTCATGCTCTTTTGCCTCCCTCAGGTCTTCGCTCAAATGTTACCGCCTCACTGAGGCCTTCTGTCTCTCCTACCTAAAATTGCCACCTGCCTGCCCCCAACATTTATCCTCCTTCTCTGATTTATTTTTCTCCCTAGCATTTGTCACCATCCAATATACCCTACATTTTACTTAATTATTTTTGTCTATTGCCTGTCTCTCTCCTCACTAGAAGGTAACCCTTGTGAAAGCAGGGATTTTTGTCTGTTTTATCCACTACCATGCCCTAGCACCTGCATCAGAGCCTGGCACATAGTGGGTGCTCAGTAAATATTTATCAAATGAATGAAGGAAATCAGGAAACAGCATGGTCTGTATCTTAAATTACAAATAGTCTGCTCTTCCTAGAGCATAAAATGCAAGTGACTGGGGAGCTCTACAGGGGCCAGACTAAGGACTAAAAACTTGACCCTGAAGGTCGTGGGGAACATGGAAGGATTTTAAGTAAGGGGGTGACACAGATTTGCATTTTAGAAAGCTCCTTCTGGTGGCCAGTATAGAGGACAGTCAGGCTGGTGGGAGACAGTTGAGGTAGGGAAGCCATCTTGGAGGCTAAGGCAGTAGGCCAGTTGGGAGGGCTCAAACCAGGCCAGTGATAGAAAGGAGGGAGGGGAAATATATGGAGGTTACATCAGCAGTACTTGATGGATTGGATGAGGGAGTAAGGGAGAAGAAAGACTTGGATGCTTTCCAGGGTCCTGGCTGGGATGACTCCATGCATCGTGTGGCCACCACTGGAACTAGAGGATACAGAATTCAGAGCAGGTTAGGGAGCACTGATGAATTGTTTAGGAAGCTGAGTTGGAGGTGGTCCGCAGGCACCTGGATATCTGATTCTGCAGGTAGAGAGTCCTCAGCACAGAGGTGGCGACATTTTAGCTGAAACCAGAATGAGGACCGAGGGCGCCTGAGGCAAGTATGCAGGGTAAGGAGTGCGCCAGGGACAGAGTCTCAAGAAGGAAGAAGTAGAAGGAAGAGGAATCCATAAAGGGCAGACAGAGGAGGAATGATCGGAGAGCTACAGGCAGAATGTGCTGTCACAGAAGCCAAGGAAGAGAGAGGTTCAAGAAGGAAGATGTGATCAGAGTCAAGTGTAGCAAGAAAGTCCCAGTCAAGGAGAGAAGACTGAACAGAGCCTCTTGTACCTGATAACACAAAGGGCATTGATGATTTTAGTAAGAGTAGTGTCAGTGAAGCTGTGTGGGGAGAAATGAGATCTCAGGGGTTGAGGTGTGACTGGAAAGTTCGGAAGGAAAGAGCAAGTGGAAGCAGATTTTTCAGAAAATACGGCTGTAAAGGAAAACAGCTAGCTCACAGCATCTAGAGGAATCACAGAGTGGAGGGAGACTTTTGTTTTTTTCCTAAGAAGGGTTAAACACAAGCATGCTTACAGCCTTCACAGAAGGGGCCAGTGGAAGGGCAAGTGTTGAGAACCCAGCCGGGAGTACCTAGGGGAGCACAGCCTGTGTGGGAGGCAGGGGGAATGGGGTCCAGAGCATAGGTTGAGGGGTTGGCTCTGGAGAGGCACAGGGACACAGATTTCAGAGACTGGAGGGAGGGGGAAGGGAGGATAGGGGTGCCTTGTTTCATTTCACTCTTCGTAGCAACCCAGAGAGGAAAGATCAGCCCCATTTTTCAGATGAGGTCCAGAGGTGAAGTAAAATGCCCAAGGTTACACAGCCAGCAAATAGTAAGTTGGGATTTGAATCCAGATCTCTCGAGGAAACAGCCCATGCTCCTTCCATGACACTACACAGACTCTCTCCCAGCATTCTGCTGTCCCTGTTGCCTTGCTCTACCTTCTTGTACACCTGCCTGCTGCCATTGGGCAGCTGGCCCCTGGTTCCACTGCGACTGTTCTGACAAAAATCACCAAATACTCCTAATTTCCAAATCTCATTTTTCAAATCTCATTTTCAAGTCTCATTCTTTTCCTATCTGAACTTCTCTGGGGCATTTGACGTTATTGATGACTCCCTCCCTGAAACTTCTCCCTTGGCCTCTGAGTCCCCAGTTTCTCATGGTGACTGACAGCAAGTGTGGCTTAGCGGTCAAGAGTGCAGGCTCTGGAGCCAGCCTGCCTGAGTTCACTTCCCGCACTTCCCGCTTCCATCACCCACTAGCTGTATGATTTTGGGCAAGTTATTTAACGTCTCTGTTCTTCGGTTTCCTCCACCGAAGATAGGGATACTACTAGTACTTGCCTCATAGGATTGTTGTGAGGATAAAATGAGTTAATACATGGTAGAAAGCTTGGCACAGTGTCTGGTACACAGTAAGCGCTCAGCAAAGGTTAGCTCTTCCTTTTGCTACCCGCTCTGCCTAGAATGACCTTTTCTCATTCCCACTCTCTACGTTGCCGGAATTGTACCCAACTTTCCAAAATTGGTTCCTGACAGCGGGCCTGTGCCAACCCCCTACCCTGCCTCCTTTCCTTTGTGAGAACTGACCACTCCCATATTGATGTTCCCTCCGTGTGCTATATATACTTCTATCACAGTACCTCTCATAGTACCTAACGCGGTGTTAAAGTATAGATATGTGCTGGTAAATGACCTGTGCGTGTATCTTTTCCTCTTACTCTACACTGATTTTCTGGAAGGCATGGTTCTGTGGGTTCCTGGAGGGTAGGGTGCCTTTCTTGTTTACTTTGGTCTTCAATTGTTCATTCAACAATGACTTATTGAGCTCCTGACACTGTGGCAGACAATGTACTAGGCAACTGGGATATAGGGGTGGAAATGAGATATGTGGTTCATCTTCAGTGAGCTGACATTTTGGGGAGAAGACAGACATTCCACAAGTACTTTCAGATACTTAGTTACCTCCGTGATAAGCGGTATAACAGAACAGGGTGCTATAACAGGCGTGGTTTTAAAGGTGAGCAGCGTGAGTAGCTAAGAGATGGTCCTTGCCCGTGAAAGGCTTACTCTAATGGAAGAGGGGGACATGGCCACAGATGTCATAGTAATATTGATAGTAGCTACTGGTTATTGAGCACTGACACTTGTGCTTTACTTACAGTATCTCATTTCATTCTCATACGAGCTCTATCTGGTATGGATTAACTTCCTCATTTTAAAGATAAGGAAACTGAAGCACAGAGAGGAAAATTCATTTGCCCAAACCAGCTAGTAAGCAGCAGAGCCATTAGGTTTGTCTTCACTCTGCTGCCTCCAGGTAATGGAGTGCCAGGCTGATTGGGGATCAGTGGCTATACTGTCAGTTGATGAAGGAAGTCAGGGAGGTTGGGGCCTGCTCAGTCTAACCTTTCAGCATCAGCCCCTATGGGTAACTGGACCTCCCCACGCAGTTCTGGTCTTCTGGGCGCTGTATCCAGCTCAGGATGACTCCCCACTAGGCCTCAGGCCACAGCCTGGAGGGCCCCGCTGCTTACCTGCGCAGATCTCCTCAACTCTGGCTTGCTGTTGCTCTTGCTGCGGCTTCTGCAGGCTGCGCATGAACTCCTCCTGCTGCATTCTCAGGCATGTGGCCCTGTACCAATCTTCCCCAGAGAAGTACTGCAGGCTGGCTGGGCCCCAGTGGGGATCGTTGTCACCAAGTTGAGCTGGAAACTCCCTCCAGAGTCGGCCTGAATCCTCACAGTCAAGTTCACGGCTTTTCTTGGGCTGCTTCTCCTGCTTCCGAAACTCGTGCATTTTCTTGACCAGGTGAGGTGTCCATTCTGCCTGTTCCTTCTCTAGCGTCTGAGCCACCATATCATACTGCGCCTGGTTGGTATCTGGGGGTGGTGGGTAGGGGCATGGAGAAGGCCCCACGGGAGGGACAGAGCCCACTCAGCACAGCCACTGTTCCCAAAGGCCAATCTGGTTTGTCTTACCACACCCCAGGCCTCAGGCCCCACTCCGAAGCAGAACTGCCCTGCCTTATCCCACTCAGGCCCTTGCTTTTCCCCTTTGTCTGGCCCCTGGCCTTGGGCTTTTACCATAAGCTGCCACCTTGCTCTGCGTTTTTGCCTTCCAAAGCTTTTTCTCTTCCATGTGGCTGTTCAGGGCTTCAGCATCCACCTGATCCCAAAGAAATGAGTTAAATCAAGGTACAGGCCCAGCAGTGGGCCTCGAATGCTCTAACACAGACTGCTCAGAATTTACCTGCTTCAAAATCCTATAGGATCCCCAGTACCTACTGGATAATATTCTACCATCTCAGCATGGTTTGTAAGTCCCTCAGTGGTCTAGCCTCTTCCTCTGTCTCCAGCCTCATCTCACCCTCTTCCCCCTCTCCCACCCTCAGAAGCTCTGCTTACAGTTCCCTGCACACCCCAGGCTGTTTCATACTGATAGCCTTTGTTCCAGCATCTCCCTCCACTTGGAACACTCTTTCCTCCCCTCTTTACCCAGACTCCTATTCATCCCTTAACATCAGCTCAGACTTCACTTTCCTGACCCCTCCAGCAGGTGCTACTCCCATATAATCTAGGGCCCACTGCTGACACTATAATGAAGTTTGCCTCTATTGATTATCTCCTACACCAGACTGTGAGCCTGCTAAGGGCAGACACTGGGCCTTAGTCAGCTTTGTATCCCTACTGCCCAACCCAGTGCTTGGCACAGAGCAGGCCCTGAGGAAACGCTTGCCAACTAGATCTCAGTCACACCACTCATCCACCCAGCCAGCAATCTGTTTTTTCTTAAACTATCAATATTTTCTCTTTATTTTGATTATAATTCATTTAAAATGTTTCAAAATAGTGCAGAAGGGAATACAGTTTAGTGAAGAGTAAGTGTCCCTCCCATCTCTGTCCCTCAGGCTGGTTAACAGTTTCTTTTTTTAAAATATATTTATTTATTTTATTATTTATTTGGCTGCACTGGGTTTTAGTTGCAGCACACAGGATCTTCGTTGCAGTATATGGGATCTTTTAGTTGTGGCATGTGGGATCTAGTTCCCTGACCAGGGATCGAACCTGGGCCCCCTGCATTGGGAGTGCGGAGTCTTAGCCACTGGACCACCAGGGAACAGTTAACGGTTTATGTAGCCTTCCAGAAAGAGTTTTAGGCATATGCATGCAATACCAAATATTCTTTTTTCTTTCTTTCTTTCTTTATTTCTTTATTTCTTTATTTTTGGCTGAGTTGGGTCTTTGTTGCTGGGCGTGGGCTTTCTCTAGTTATGGCGAGTGGGGGCTATTCTTCATTGCACCTTGTTGTGGAGCACGGGCTCTAGAGCACAGGCTCAGCGGCCATGGCGCACGGGCTTAGTTTCTCCGCGGCAGGTGGGATCTTCCCGGATCAGGGCTCAAACCCGTGTCCCCTGCATTGGCAGGCAGATTCTTAACCACTGCGCCACCAGGGAAGCCCCCAAATATTCTTTATAGACTTCTTTCGGCTCCATTTGCCTGTCTCTTGAGAACCAGGCCACTTGGCCCAGAGCTGACTGGAGAAGTCAGCTGTCACTGGCTCCTCTTCCCCCCGTCTCTTCCCCTGCACCCCCAGTCCCCTTTCCCAGGCCCTTCCCACACGTGGGGGTGGGTGCCTTTTCACCCTCCCCCTTCCTTTCTAGCCCTACAGTCTGCTTGCATCAGGGAGGGGCTGTGATGGGCACTGCTATGTCCCTCTCCAGGTGCAAGAGTGAGGTGGCCCCTGGTCCAGAGAAAGTCCCCGCTGCCCACTCACCGGCATTTCTCTGGTCCACACACTGAAGAATCGGCTCTGTTGCTCCTTTTCTTGATTTCTTCTAGCCTCTATGGCTGCCACCTCCTTGGGATCTGGTTGTGGGTCTACCTTATACATCTGGAGCAAGAGTGAGGTGACGCAAGAGGGAAGGGATGTGGGAACAGATGTATATGTATGACTGATTCACTTTGTTATAAAGCAGAAACTAATTAAAAAAAAAAAAGAGTGAGGTGAATGGCCAGTCAGTGCTAACCATCCTCCTTGACTACACCCCCACCCCCATTCCTTTCTCCCCACAGTATCTTACCAGTTATTGATTCCTACTGATTTTACCTCCTGACATATTTCATATCTGTGTTCTCCATCTCTGCTGTCACCACCCTAATTCAGGCCTCACAAGCTGGTGCCAGACAGTATTCCCAGGAGCCTCACTGGCCTCCCTTGCTCCAGTGTTATGCTCTCTACCTCTTTCTCTGCCTTGGCTACCAAAGTGATTTTTCTGAAAGCAAATCTGACCATGGCACACCTCAGCTTAAAACCCTTAAAAGCAGCTTTAAAGCAAATGGTTCCCCAGTGTTTACAAGATCAAGTCCAACCCCCTTTGCCAGATTTATGAGTCTTCATGATCTGACCCCTGCTCACCTTTCCAAGTCTCAAACTCATTTACAACATCTCTTTTGCATTATGTTCTACTTAGTTTTCCCCGTTTCAGTAAAATGCCACCACCGTTCCCCCTTTATTTTTATTACTTATTCTCCAGTCAAATGAAAGGCTAGAGGGCTTAAATTTGCCTGTGTTCCTTCATATTTGGGGAGGCCCACTTTTGGCACGTGAGCCAGCCAAAGCCACAGCCCAAACCACTTCTGCTAACTTAAATCTGCTCATGTCTTGCACCTGCTTAAAATCCTCCACTGCCTTCCTACTGCACTTAGAATCAGATTCAAACTCCTTACTGTGGGCTTTCAAGATCTGGTTCCTGCACACCTCTCCAGTTCATCTCACGCCTCCCTATCCCTTGCTTACGGTGCTCCAGGCACACTGGCTTCCTATCAAGTCCTCCAACACTACAACTGTTCCCACCTCAGGGCCTTTGTACACTGTGTTCCTTCGTTTGGAACACCATTCTTCAACTCCTTGTATAGCTAGTTCCGGTCTCTCTCGCTCTCTCTTTTTTTTTTTTTTTTTTTTGCGGTACGCGGGCCTCTCACTGTTGTGGCCTCTCCTGTTGCGGAGCCCAGGCTCCGGACGCGCAGGCTCAGCGGCCATGGCTCACGGGCCTAGCCACTCCACGGCATGTGGGATCTTCCTGGACCGGGGCACGAACCCGTGTCCCCTCGTGTCCCCTGCATTGGCAGGCGACTCTCAACCACTGCGCCACCAGGGAAGCCCTCTTTCTCTCTTTTAACCATTTTGTAACTAAAATATTTGATGCATACAAGAGAATATATATAAGCCATATGTAAGTTAGGAAGCATGATAAAAGAGACCCATGAACCAACTCCCCAACTTAAGAAATAGTGAATGATCAATACTATTGAAGGGTCTTATGTCTCTCCTCCCTCATCCTTACCCTAAGAGATAACCACTGTCCAAAATGTTACCATTCCCTTACTAATATGCATTAATATACTGTGTGTGCGTAACTCCCTGAACAATATTTTAAAACATCTTGTCTCAGAATTTTATGGAGTATCACACAGTATGCATTATTCTGCATCTTGCTTTTTTCACCCATGTTCATTCTATCATTTAACAAATATTTATGGAGTACCTACTGTCGGATGATCCTTTAAGCATTTGGGAGACATCAAGGAGCAAAAGTGACAAAAATCTGAGTCCTTGTGAAAGTTACTTTCTAGTGGGGAGTACGTTAAATAGTTTGTAAGAAGATGATAAGTGCTTCGGGAAAAAACATAGAGCAGGATAAGGGGAATTGGAAGTGCCAAGGAAGTGGGGGGCGTGTTGCAATTTTAAATATGGACGTCATGGGAGGCATAACTGAGAAGGTAATATTTGAGCAAATACTTGAAGAAGGTGAGAGAGTCTCCTATGCAGATAACTTGGAGAGCACTGCAGGCAGAGGGAACAAGTGCAAAGGCCTTAAGGTGGACAGAAGAGGCACACGTTCAAGGGGACAGCAGGGAGGCAAGGAGGAGTGGGAAATGACATTAGAGAGATTGGGTGGGGAGTGCAGAGCATGTAGGACTTTATAGACCATTGTAAAGGCTGCGGCTTCTACTCTGAGAGAAATGGGCAGCCATTGAAGGATTTTGAGCAGTGGGAGTGATGTGTCCTGTCTTTGATTTTTAAAGGATCTCTCTGGCTGCTCTGTTAAGAATAGACTGGAGGGGAGGGGAGGCAAGGCTAGAGGCAGGGAGACCAGACAGGAGGCTATTGCAGTCGTTCAGGCAAGAGATGACGATGACTCACACCAGGTTGGTAGCAGCAGATGTAGCAAGAAGTGGTCAGATTCTGGATATATTTTGAAGGCAGAGCCAACAGGACTTCCTGATGGATTGGATGTGCTGTGAGAGAGCAGTGTTAAGAATGACTTCAAGGATTTTGGCTGGGGCAGTCAGAGGAGTTGCTATCAACTGAATAGTCTGTGTGGGGAGAACAGAATGGGATGAGGATCTGGAGATCAGTTTCGAAGTGTTGAGTTTGAGAGGTCGATTAGATACCCATTGATAGCATACATATAGTATGGTAAATTCTGTTATTGTTCAAAAAGATTTGCTGTTGGGAATTCCCTGGTGGTCCAGTGGTTAGGACTCTGCGCTTCCACTGCACGGGACAAAGGTTAGATCCCTTGTTCCCTCCTTAGGGAATTAAGATCCCAGAAGCCCCATGTGGCCAAAAAAAAAAAAAAAAATTTGCTGTTCCTCCTTACAGGATTCTATATCCTTATCTTATTGTCCTCAAGTTTAGCCATATGATCTGCTTTGCCCTCTGCAATGTGAGAATTGACATGTGCCATTCCCAAGCAGAACTAAGAGCCATTACATGATAGCCACTTTCTCTCTTCACTCTCTGCTGTGGGACCGGCATTGTCCCAGGTGAGCGCTGCCCCTTCAGCCTCAGTCCTGGAGTGATGACAGAGCAGAGATGTAGCCAACCCACAGTGGACAAGAAGCAGGAGCAAGAAATCTTTGTTTTTATGAACTGCTGAGACTTAAAAAAAACATTTTTTTAAGAGTTTATCTGAGCAAAAAATCTTTGTTTTTATGAACTGCTGAGACTTAAAAAAACATTTTTTTAAGAGTTTATCTGAGCAAAAAACAAACCAGGCAGTGCCAAACCAGAAGTGGTTAAGAAGAGTTCAGGGGGCTTCCCTGGTGGTGCAGTGGTTAAGAATCCGCCTGCCAGTGCAGGGGACACGGGTTCGAGCCCTGGTCCGGGAAGATCCCACATGCCGTGGAGCAATTAAGCCCGTGTGCCACAACTACTGAGCCTGCGCTCTAGAGCCTGTGCCACAACTACTGAGCTCTTGTGCCACAACTACTGAAGCCCACGCACCTAGAGCCTGTGCTCCACAATAAGAGAAGCCACTGCAATGAGAAGCCTGTGCATTGCAACGAAGAGTAGCCCCCGCTCGCCGCAACCAGAGAAAGCCCGCACACAGCAATGAAGACCCAACACAGCCAAAAATAAAAATAAAATAAATTTATAAAAAAAAAAAGAAGAGTTCAGGGAAAGATCTTTAAAGAGAAGAGATGGAAAGCAAGGAAATTATTTGATTGGCTATAGCTGAAGTGCTTGCTTTATTTGAGAAAGCCTAGGTGGCTGTTTGGATTGGTTGTCCTTCGTTTTTTTTTTTTTTTTAACAGTTTTTTTAAAAAATAATTTTATTATTCGGCTTCTGTATAGCAGGACCTTGCCTAACTGGAATTTAGTTAACCAGCAACCTCACCCACCCGTAACATAGCTTGAAACTAAAAATAAACAAAACTAGATCACTTAAGGCTTTCTCAGGGCCTCTGTCAGAAACAATTTGTTCTTATGTAGCACATATTTTTACTAAGCTTTATATAGCCTATGATTTTATTTTATTTTTTTTCTTTTTCTTTTATTGTCATCACAGTTAACATTTACTGAGTATTTACTGAAAAGGTGCAATTATAAGCATGTTGTATTAGTAACTCATTTATTAGGTTGCACCATATGAAAATGCTGATATTTGACTATTTTTGACCTACTAGTACTCTTCTTAATATTTCTATGAAGTAGATATTATTTTTTTCACAACTCACACACACACGTTTAAACAGTTTTTTTAAAGGTTACTTTCCATTTACAGTTATCACAAAATATTGGCTGTATTCCCCATGTTGTACAATACATCCTTGAGCCTATCTTACACCCAGTAGTTTGTACCTCCCACTCTCTCACCCCTATATTGCCCCTACCCCCTCACTGGTAACCACTAGTTTGTTCTCAATATCTGTAAGTCTGCTTCTTTTATGTCATATTTACTAGCTTGTTGTATTTATTAGCTTCCACATATAGCTGCTGAGATTTTGAGGTTGTTTGTCACCTCAGCATAATTTAGCCCATCCTGACTGATATAAGGAATTCAAAGCTAGGAGGCAGTGAGAGATCTCTAAGGGACTGTAGGTAATTAAGAATGCCTCAGGGGCGACAGGTAGAGGAGGAGCCAGCACTGGAGGCTAAGGAGTGGCCAGTGAGGTGGGAGAAAAAACGGGAATGCCTGAGAAGCCAAGTGAAGAAAGTGCTTTTGGGAGGAGAGAGTGAGCAACCGATGATGGGTTAAGTAAGATGAAGACTGAGAACTGACTAACTTGAAGGGGAGGGTTGCTGATGACCTTGATTAGAACATTTTTGGTGGGGCCTGACTGAACTGGGTTCAAGAGAGACTAGGACTCTAGTCAAACAACCCAGCAGCACAAACAACCCAGTTTATTTATTTTTTAATTGCAAGAGGAAAAGAGGAGGGACTTGTAGATTAAAAGAGACATATATACAGGTGGAAAAGTTTCCCTAGCATATACCTAGGAGTGGAAGTGCTGGATCATAGGGCATAAGCCTATTTAAACTTTACGAGATAATGTTGTTTTCCAAGGAGATTGTACCAATTTATACTTTCACTATAGTGTATAAAAACTCTAGCCACTCCACATCCTCAGCAACACTGGATATTACAGACTTTTTAATTTTTGCCAACTTGTGGGTATAAAATTATAATTATCAGTTTTAATTGGAATTTTCCTTATTGCTAATGAGGGTGCAACATCTTTTCATGTGTGTTTTGTCCATTTTTCTTTCTCTTCTATGGGCACTATGAAGTGCCCATTCATATCTTTTGCTCATTAAAAAAAATCAGTTTGTCCTTTTCCTATTAATTTTAGGAGTTCCTTATGTATTCTACACACTAATCATTTCTTAGTTTACCTGTGGCAAACATCTCCAATTTGTGGCTTGTCTTTTCACTTTATTATTATTTTATAATAATTTTATGGTAACAGTTGATATGCACAAAAGAATATGGTTAACACATGTAAATTATGAAGTGTAACAACAAAATGAACACCTGTGAACCCTCCACAGAACCCAGAAAATAGAACAGTATCAAAACTTTAGAAGCTTTCTGTGTGCACTTACCATCTTTTCACTTTATGTTGTAATTTGGAGGAATTTGAATGTAGTCAAATTTACCAATCTTTTCCTTTAAGCTCAAAAGTTTTTATTATTTAAGAAATCCCCTGAGGTCATAAAGATATTCTCCTATATATTCTTCTAAAATTTCTAAAGTTTTGCTTTCCTCTTTTAAGTTTTTAATCTATTTGGGAATTGCATTTTGTATATGGTGTGAGAAGTAGGGATCCAATTTGATTCCCCCCCCCCCCAAGCTCCATTTCATCTTAAATGGAACAGTAGTTCCTGTCAATTACATGAGATTGCCGTCCTTTGGTCATTTTATCCCCTCAGCCTGATCATGACTGTTTCTCCCAACTGAACTTCATTTACTAGATTGCATCAACCAAGCTTTCTCACTTTCCTGGACTTGTCCTAAGGCTTTAAGACTCTTCCCAGCCTCCAGACGTCATTTAAAAAATAGTTACAGGAATGGCTGTGGCAGCCACCAGACCCTTTTCATGTCTAAGCACCAACACCAGCCTACTCATTCCATCTGTCACCACAATATAAGGTCACACTGAAGGGGAAGATTCCACAGACAGCCTCTTGGACTGCTAAGGCCATTGCTTAGTAAAAAGCAGGTATAAGGTGATGGGGGATGAGGGGATGGAGGAGAGGGATAGAAAGATGGGAAACAGAGGGGAAGGGGACAGAAAGGGCAGAGTCAGGGGCAGAGGGAGAAAAGAGGAAGGAGGGCAACAGGGCGGTTGATAGGGGTGGAGGGCAGAGAGAGAAGAGGAAGGGAGGAAGCAAGGGACGGCAGAGGGGGATGGAGAGGAGGGAATGAGATGGGGGTGAGGCATGGAGAGAGAGAGAAGAAGGGGGGAGAAGGGAAGAAGGATAGAGGTGGAGAGCACTGGCTTAGGGACCCTGACTCCCAGGGGTTCACACAAAATACCTTTCTCAGGAGTCCCAATTTTGAAGCTCCCAGGTTGGTTCTAGGATCAGGTCCAAGACTATAGCAGCTATAGCGGCAGTCTCTGAACTCTGCTTGGAGAAACAGGAGGGAGGCGGGGGATAGGGACAGTACCTCTGGCCATAGTTTTCCCCAGCCCGTATCCCAGTCGCTCCAGAGTACCCTCATCTCCATCCACGCCCCATCCCCCTTCACACCCCATCCCACCTATAACCCCACCCCACTCCACTTCCAACCCTACTCCACCCTCAGCAAGATCTGAACTCTAACACGGAATCCTCCCGCTGGCCCCTCCTTCTTGTACAGCCCTCCGCTCCCTGGGGTCCTTCCAATTCCCGACCCCGTTCTTGTTTGAGCCTTCCCGCCGGCCAGGCAAAAGCCTCAGCCGAGCTCCCACCTTCCACTTGCCCTGGAGGGCATAATCCTGCTGTGACTCCTGGCTTGTCTCCGCAAGGATCTGCTCCTTCAGACGGGTTCTCCCATCCCAACAGCTGCAGATTCCTCCCGGCCCCGCCTGCCTCTTCCAAGACTATGTTGGGTGTTTGCGTTGCCATGCGACAAGGAAGGGGGGAGGGGCCCTAGCGCCTGTCGTAACCTCGCGCCCTGGCAACGGATCAAGAAAACCTCCACGTCAGCCCGAAGGCCCCGCCCGCGCCGGAAGCCGAAAATCCCGTTAGGCCTGGACTTATTCTCGCGAGGTTTGCCGTCCGCCCGCCCTGCACTGCGGTGTTTCCCGCGCGGGCTATCCCAGTTCGCGGGCGTACGGCGCGGCCTTTCTAACAGGCGCCGGGGCCGCCACGGTCATGGGTTTCCTGAAGCTGATTGAGATCGAGAACTTTAAGTCGTACAAGGGTCGGCAGATTATCGGACCATTTCAGAGGTTCACCGCCATCATTGGACCCAATGGCTCTGGTGAGATAAACCCGGCTGCGGCCCTGCTTAATGTCCCAGCCTGGACCCCCCCCATCCGGCAGCACAGTAGTACAACCCAGCCTGTGCAGCCTGAAATGTCGCGAACCCTAACAGGTTCCTTGCCCTCCTGAGGGGTTCGACCTGGGCCCGCTTTTCCCGCTCGGGTGCGCTGACGCGAACCTCTTCCCCAGGTGTCAGTTGCCCGCTCTCTGTGCGACCCCCTTCCCGGCCCGAGTGGTACGGGCCGAAGTCTACGTTACCCCGCCCACTGCCCCCTGCAGCCAAAAGTGGCGCGTCCGGAGCCAGCTGCCAGTCTCTGGCCACGCAGTTCCTCCCCGGAGCAGCTGCATCCGGCCTCCACGCATTGTTTGAACCCCCCGGCAGATGTGGGACCGCTCGTGGCCCTCCCGTAGCCTCCGGGCCAAACGGTATACTTCTGCTTCATCCCAGCGCCCCCTCCCGCCTCGCGTTGGTACACTCCAATTCCTTTTTTTTTTTTTTTTTTTTTTGTCGTTTAAAAACTCTTCTCTGGAGGCGGCACTTTTGAATTTCGGACTCCGTGCTCGCGTCTCCGGAGTGCTTGGGGTCTCGACTCCCCGGCCTCAACTGAGAGGTGGGGATGCCTCGAATTCGAGGCATGCCTTTCCTACCACTGAAACCGTCAAAAGTCAGAACTCATTCGCTCGTCAAATTTATTGAATGCTTACTGCTTTATAAGGAGTTACTCAGTCAAGGTGCTGTGGAAACAGCGGAGAAGAGAATAAGCCATGCTTTCGGAGAACTTACATTCCAGAGGGGAAAGACGATAATAAAGGAGGAAATAAGTTGTTTTTCGGCTGTGATAAGTGCTGTGCAGGATTGATGTGATACAGTGATGTGATAGAGTGACTTGGATGGCTTTTTAGGAAGAGTGGTCATTAGTTAACAATACTGTATTGTATATTTTGTATATTTTAAAGTAGATCTTTAAAAAGTCACAAGAAAAAAATTAACTGTGAGGTGGTGGATGCTAACTAAACTTATTGTGGCAACCATTTTGCAATATATACAAATACAGAATCATGTTGTACACCTGAAAGTAATACAGTGTTGTATGTCAGTTATATCTTGTTAAAACTGGGAGAAAAAATAAAAAGAAAGGAAGGCAAGGAGGAAAGAAAGGGTAGTCAGATAAGGCCTCTATTTCATATCTAAATTCCCCATCTCTAAATTATACACCATGGAGTCCTCCCATCTACGGACATTAGAGGTCTGTTTGGAATCCTGCTGTGTTCCTTCACCTCAGAGGTGTTCTAGCTAAATCACTTTCTAGCCTGAGGGGCTGCCCTTACTGAAGTAGCTGTAACTGATGGCCTTCCCTGGAGTCTTGCCTAGATATGGCTCTCTGTTAAGCAGGGTTTCTCAACAGCAGCACTATTGACATTTCCAGTGAGATAATGCTTCGCTGTGGGGTCCGTCCTTGTAGGATGTTTAGTGGCATCCTTGGCTTTTACCCACTAGGATGTTTAGTGGCATTGTAAGGTGTAGGATGTTTAGTGGCATCCTTGGCTTTTAGGATTGTAGGATGTTTAGTGGCATCCTTGGCTTTTACCCACTAGGTGACAGTAGCAACCCCCCCACCCCCTCCAGGTGTGACCATCAAAAATGTCTACAGGGCTTCCCTGGTGGCGCAGTGGTTGAGAGTCCGCCTGCCGATGCAGGGGACACGGGTTCGTGCCCCGGTCCCGGAAGATCCCACATGCCGCGGAGCGGCTGGGCCCGTGAGCCATGGCTGCTGAGCCTGCGTGTCCAGAGCCTGGGCTCTGCAACGGGAGAGGCCACAACAGTGAGAGGCCCGCTTACCGCAAAAAAAAAAAAAAAAAAAAATGTCTACAGACACTACCAGATGTCCCCAGTGGGGAGGGGCAAAAATCACCCCACCCTCCCCCACCTCATTTGAGAACTACTGGCCTAGATGGCTAATGCTTGGGGTTCCACTGCAGTTTCTTAGGATTTTGGTGTGGTGGCCCCTGTGGAAAGAGCTGAGATGCACCTCTTGGCATTCAGTCTCCTCAACACGGGTAAATTTGTATACCCAGGTATTCCGAAAAGGCCCTCGGTCTGACTGGCCCTCCCTTACCCCGTTCTTTTTTTTTTTTTTGACAGGCAAGAAGTAGATTTATAGGATGCTTGTGAGGGATACAAGTGGGAAGGCGAGGGAGCTCTGCTCCAAGGATTCAGTTGAGCTACATTTTTATAATCAAAGGAAAATGGGGGAGGGGGAAGAGACTGCCTTCTTCCTCATTCTTCGAGTAGATGTCAGGCTTACATCCGACCCCATTCTTCAGTGCCCAGCTCCACAAGGCATTCTTTGATTCCCCTCAGTGAATTTCTCTCTGCCACATAGTAGACACTTGCTACATGTTCACGTTTATTCTGTTCTGTATCTTCATCACTGGTCTATGGAGTGCCCCAAAGAAGACATTCCTTGAAACATTATATCATTGTTCAGGTCATAATGCTTGTTATAAAAATGTTTACAATACTGAATGATTGCAAGTAGGGAGGCCTTTGGTTGTGAGATGTTCTTGCCATCCTTGGAGAGCATGGGAGAAGCCCAAAAGTTGGAAATGGGTGCCTAAAAGGCTGACTCCTGGTCAGTATGATGTGCTAGTCCTGCTGTGATGAGGGAGACTAAGCTAAGAGTCCAGACCTGGTTAGGATAGGATTGCCATTTATTGAGCATTCACTGTGTGGCAAGTACTTTATTTATTAGGACACTTTACATTTAAATTCTCACAGTGACCCTAGGAGGGAGATACCATTATCTTTGTTTTATAGATGAGAAGACCCAGGCACAAAGAGTTGTGATTACTTGCACACTTGATTCTCAGAGCCAGGATCAGAACCTGTGGCTGTCATACCTGTGCTCCTGCCACTCCCACAGAGAACTGTGTGCCAACCATTGTTTTAGATGCTTTACCCATGAGTCATGGTTTTTCAGATTTTCCAGGTGTGGGAAAGGAAGGTCAGCTAAGAAGTGGTGAAACTAAGATTAGAACCTGGTCTGTTGGACTAGAACCCAAGCTCTTTTTTTTTTTAATTTTATTTATTTATTTTTGGCTGTGTTGGGTCTTCGTTTCTGTGCGTGGGCTTTCTCTGGTTGCGGCGAGCGGGGGCCACTCTTCATCGCGGTGCGCGGGCCTCTCGTGTTGTGGAGCACAAGCTCCAGACGCGCAGGCTGAGTAGTTGTGGCTCACGGACCTAGTTGCTCCGCAGCATGTGGGATCTTCCCAGACCAGGGCTCGAACCTGTGTCCCCTGCATTGGCAGGCAGATTTTCAACCACTGCGCCACCAGGGAAGCCCCTAGAACCCAAGCTCTTAATCACTGTCTTGTTTTGCCTCTGTGGAAGGACCTGGGCTGCCATTTTTATAGCTGGGTAGAAGGGTTTTAGAAATCAGGTCCTCAGTTCAAGGTCAGATAGCATGTTGGGGGGAATCTTGAGATAGAATTTATAGAGATTAAACTATTCCCTACCCCCAACCCCAGTCTAAATTTTTTTTTAATATATTTTTTTCTGAGTCTAAAATAGAGAAAGTAAAAACTGTGACTCCACTACTGAAAAGATAATCACTCTTAATGTTAAAAACCTTATTTATTTATTTGAATAGTGAATATATGCACATGGTATAAAATTCAGAAAATCCCAAAGGATATACAGTAAAAAGGAAGATTCTCTCCCTTCTCTGACTTGTTACCTATTTTCTTTCCCAGAAATGACGACTGTTATACTGTTTATATTTTTATGCCTTTCCGTCTCCCCAAGTTTTGTTGTTGTTGTTGTTTTTAAATTTTTTGGCTGCATTGGGTCTTAGTTGTGGCATGCAGGATCTTTCGTTGCAGTGCGCAGGCTCTTTGTTGCGGTGTGTGGGCTTCTCTCTAGTTGTGGCACGTGGGCTCATTAGTTGCAGTGCGTGGGCTCTCTAGTTGTGGCGGGCTTAATTGCCCCGCGGCATGTGGGATCTTAGTTCCCCTACCAGGGATCGAACTGACGTCCCTTGCATTGCAAGATGGATTCTTAACCACTGGACCACCAGGGAAGTCCCCCCAAGTTTTGATTATGAAACTTTTCAAACTTACACCTGTGTTTTACTTAATCATTTGAAAGTAAATTGCAGACATAATGATGTTTCACCCCTAAAGGATTCAGCATTCATCTACTAAGATTACCATTCTCCTGTTTACCAGTATACCATTATCACACCTGAGAGAATTAATTTCCTCATGTCATCAGTTAGCCAGTTTATATTCAAGCTTCCCAAATTGCTCCCCAAAATGCCTTTTTGGGATTTTTTTGGAACCAGAATCCAGTCAAAGTTTGTGTGCTGCCTTTGCTTATGTCTCAGTAATCTCTGAATCCTGGAATGGTTCTCCCCAAAAGACATTGACTTTTTAAAAAGACCAGACCAGTTGTCTTGTAGAATATCCCACATTCTGTGTTTGTCTTAAGGTTTCTTCATGGTGTCATTTACCATGTTTCTCTAACTGCTGTATTTCCTATAAACTGGAAGGTAGGTCTAAAGGTTTGTTTAGATTCAGGTCAAATATTTTAGGTAAGATACTTCATAGGTGAATGTTGTATCACTATAGGAATATGCCTTTTTAAAAAAATTATGTTAAAATACACATAACATAAAATTTACCATTTTAACCATTTTTGAGTGTACAGTTCAGTAGTGTTAAATATATTCACATTTTTGTGCAACCAATCTTCTGAACTTTTTCATCTTGCAAAACTGAGACTATACTCATCAAATAACAGCTCTGTATTTTCCCCCTTCCCTCGGCCCCTGTGTGTTTTTTTGTTTTGTGTGTGTTTTTTTTTAAACTTGGTTGAGATCAAACTATGTTGAGTTTTGTATCATGCTTGTTTCTCCTACTGTGGGTATTTTCCCATGTCATCAAAGGTTGTAGAGGGACTTCCCTGGCTAATACTCCACACTTCCAATGCAGGGGGCGTGGGTTCGATCCCTGGTTGGGGAACTAAGATCCCACATGCTGCACGCCATGGCCAAAAAAAAAAAAAAAAAAAAAAAAATGTTGTAGAACGATTTATTCTGTGAATATACCATTTCCTTAGATGGGGTTCTAGTTTTTGGCTGCTGTAAGTGGTAACTGCAAAGGAGCTGTTTTTCTAAGCCTTTGATCCAGGGCTTTGGTCAGGCCCAGCCTTTACAGGGGCAAAGCAGTATTTTGTCCTCCTGTTAGTCTGTGCACTGAGTGGTTAGGGAACATTTATGTTCTTGTCAACGTCTCCTTTATTCCTTTTCCTCTCCCCTTCTTCGTGACTTCCCCTCCTCTACTTTGTCCTGTCCTCCCTTAGGTAAGTCAAATCTCATGGATGCCATCAGCTTTGTGTTGGGTGAGAAAACCAGCAACCTGCGGGTAAAGACCCTGAGGGACCTGATCCATGGAGCTCCTGTGGGCAAGCCAGCTGCCAACCGGGCCTTTGTCAGCATGGTCTACTCTGAGGAGGGTGCTGAGGACCGCACCTTTGCCCGTGTCATTGTTGGTGGGTGAGGCTGGCCAGAGGTTCTCCTTGGGTCCACGGGCATCGGGGGGTGGCTAGACTAGTTTGTTGGGGTAGGAGGGAGGCCTAACCCTCGGTTGACTCATGCATTGTCTTGTAGGGGGTTCCTCTGAGTACAAGATCAACAACAAAGTGGTCCAGCTACATGAGTACAGTGAGGAATTAGAGAAGTTGGGCATTCTTATCAAAGCTCGTAACTTCCTCGTCTTCCAGGTGGGCATTTTTAACAATTATTGGCTACCTGCTTTTTGTTCTATCCCCACTGGACCTCCTCCATCTCTGGCTTCATCATCTCTCCCCTGAACTAATGTAACAGCTTCCTCGCTGGGCTTCCCGACTCCAGTCTTGCCCCTTCCTGTTCATCCCCTAGGCCAGGATCATCTTATGGGAGCACAAATATGTTTCCTTCCCTCCTCTCCTTAAAACATTTCAGTGATTTCTCATTGCCTTCTGATGGCAGTTCTCAAATTGTAGTCTCCAGATCGGCATCAACTGGGGACATGTTAGAAATGCACATTCTCAGGCCCTACCCCCGACCTATAGGGGCAGAGACTATGGGGTGGGGCCCAGCCATTTGTGTTTTCCCAGGCTCTCCAGGTTATTATGATGTACGCTAAAGTTTGAGAACCGTTGCCTTAGCATGAAATCCAACTCCTGTCATTCATGAAACACCACCCTTTGGTTCTTGCTCACCTCACTAGCCTCATATGCCATTACTCGTCCCTTCTAGCCCTGCCCTCCAGCCTAATTAAGCCTTTTACAGTTCCCCAAATTCACCTGCTTTCTTTGGTCTGCAGGCCTTTGCAATATTAATTTTCCTCTATGTGGAATAACCTCGTCTCTCTTACTTTCTTGGTTAGCTGCTTTCTTGGTTAGTTTCTTCCCCATCTTCCAAACTCATCTTAGATGTCACCTTTGGGAAACCTTCCTACATAGGTACCCCTACCAGTCTCCTACCCTCAAGCTTCATTTAGTTCTTTTTCTGTGCTACTGGTGTCACTGCACGTAACACATGGTGTTGTCTGTGCTTCTGTCTCTTCTGTTCCCCATGTACCTCAAAAGGCAGGGAATGTGTCCTCAAAGCTCAATGGTGAAATGTGGCACCCACTGTGTGGAAGGGATCAGTGAACTTTTTCTGAATGATTGAGTGGGAGTGGGTAGCGGGAACTGGACTGGCTAGGGTCTAAGTGGGGAGAGTGTTTTGACCTTTACTAGGGTGCTGTGGAATCTATTGCCATGAAGAACCCCAAAGAGAGGACAGCTCTTTTTGAAGAGATCAGTCGCTCTGGGGAGCTGGCCCAGGAATATGACAAGCGAAAAAAGGAAATGGTGAAAGCTGAAGAGGACACGCAGTTTAATTACCATCGCAAAAAAAACATCGCAGCTGAACGCAAGGAGGCCAAACAAGAAAAAGAAGAGGTAGGTGACCAGGTTGCCTCTGGGCTCTGAGAGGCCAGATTTAAGCCAGTGCCTTACTGATGCACCCCTGCCTCCACACCCCTATTTGCACAGGCTGACCGCTACCAGCGCCTGAAGGATGAGGTGGTGCGAGCTCAGGTACAGTTGCAACTTTTCAAACTTTATCATAATGAAGTGGAAATCGAGAAGCTCAACAAAGAACTGGCCTCTAAGAACAAGGAGATCGAGAAGGACAAGAAGCGCATGGACAAGGTAGAGGATGAGCTGAAGGAGAAGAAGAAGGAGCTGGGCAAAATGATGCGGGAACAGCAGCAGATTGAGAAGGAGATCAAGTAAGTGGCAGGCCTGGGTATGTGACTTGTGGAAAGCCAAGAGGCTGTGCTGTTTCCTAGGGCTCCTCTGAGCCCAGAGCCCAGTGCCTGTACTAGTTTCTCTATCTTCCCCTTGACTTGCTTTGGCTAGAATCAGACACATTAGTTGACTTGCATTTTAGACAAATAGAGTATTTAAGTACTCAGACTCCGGGTAGATAGGTACTCAGAAGAGGAGAACTTGAAAGGGGTGGTGGCTTTGCCAGGTGAGAGGGAGTGATGGGAAGCCACTCGTGGCTGTAGTCTCTTCCTAGAAGAGGAAAACTGGAGCTTGAAGTTTAAAGGACAGAAATTTGAAAAGGTTAAGTCAGATTACATGAACACAGGTTACTCTTGGGAGTGGTTACTGAGGGGCCTGACCTGGCTAGAGTTGAGGCAGGGGTGGTAGCTTTACCTTATAGAGTGGCTGGAATGCCAGGCCGAAGCCATCATTTCTAGGGAATAGCCCCTTTTTTGAGGATCTGTGGGGCATTAGGCCCTTGTTCTTTTAGGCACTTCCCTGAGGCTTGGAGTTTAGGCCCCCTTTGGATTAAAAAGCCTTGGAACCCTCCCTTCTCCCACAGTGCTAACTGGTTTCTGGTTTCCCCCTTCCCCTCTCGCAAAAGGGAGAAGGACTCAGAGCTGAACCAGAAGCGGCCTCAGTACATCAAAGCCAAGGAGAATACCTCCCACAAAATCAAGAAGCTGGAAGCAGCCAAGAAGTCCCTACAGAATGCTCAGAAGCATTACAAGAAGCGTAAAGGTGACATGGATGAGCTAGAAAAGGAGATGCTGTCAGTGGAGAAAGCCCGGCAGGAGTTTGAGGAACGGATGGAAGAGGAGAGTCAGAGTCAGGGCAGAGATTTGACCCTGGAGGAGAATCAGGTAAGCTCTTGGCGGGGGTGGGGAGTAGAGAGATCGCTGGGCTGATATGGACTGACTTGGTCATCCCTGTCCTCCTTCCCTGTCCCTGACACAGGTGAAGAAATATCACCGGTTGAAAGAAGAAGCCAGCAAGAGAGCAGCTACCCTGGCGCAGGAGCTTGAGAAGTTCAATCGAGACCAGAAGGCCGACCAGGACCGGCTGGATCTGGAAGAGCGGAAGAAAGTAGAGACAGAGGTGGGCATGCCGTACAAGATTAGGAGTGATGGTCCAGAGAAAAGGAAGTAAAGATAGTCTTAACAGTACTGACAATAGCTAACATCTAGCAAGCACTTACTGTGTGCTAGACACTGTTTTTTACATGTATGCAGTCATTTAATTCCTCATTTTCCAAATGAGGAAAGTACAGCACAGAGGTGAAGTAATTTGCCTAAGGTTATTAAGTGGCCAAACTGGGATGTGAACCTGGGCAGTCTAGCCCACACTTTTTTGGTTCGATCCTCTCTTGATTGGTGAGGAAGTTAGCCCAGGCTGGGTAGAACACCTATGAGAGGGTTTCATAGGGCCCAAGGTGACCCCATCAGTTAGCAGAGCCACATTGAACACCATCTTTGTGTCTGCTTTTTTTTTTTTTTTTTTTTTTTTTTTAAGATTTAATTTGATTTATTTTTGGCTGCGATGGGTCTTCATTGTCGCACACGGGCTTTCTCTTTTTGTGGCGAGTGGGAGCTACTCTTTGTTGCAGTGTGCCGGCTTCTCCTTGCGATGGCTTCTCTTGTTGCGGAGCACGAGCACTAGGGTGCTCGGGCTTCAGTAGTTGTGGCTCGTGGGCTTAGTTGCTCTGCGGCATGTGGGATCTTCCCAGACCAGGGATCGAACCCGTGTCCCCTGATTGGCAGATGGATTCCTATCCACTGCACCACCAGGGAAGTCTCTGTGTGTCTGCTTTTTAATGGGCCTCCTGCACTAGTGACCCATTGTCCGTGACTGTTGGGCTCTTGGATGAGCAGGCACATGGTGGGTGGTGAGCCAGGGCCCCATGGTCTTGGAGTTAACTTACTCAGCCTATGGTGATGTAGTGTATTTGTCTTTCTCCCAGGCCAAGATCAAGCAAAAGCTGAGGGAGATTGAAGAGAATCAGAAGCGGATTGAGAAACTGGAGGAATACATCACAACTAGCAAGTATGTGGCCTTGTAACCTTTCCTCTTACTTCCAGGCCTGTTCTTGTGAACCCTTCCTGTCCTGCCCCTCTCCAGGCAGACCCACAGAGTTCCTCTCGGCCAGGAATATTTTCTGGCCAGCCAGGGTAACCCTTGTGTTTCCTTACTTTGTAGGCAGTCCCTCGAGGAGCAGAAGAAGCTAGAGGGGGAGCTGACAGAGGAGGTGGAGATGGCCAAGCGGCGAATTGATGAGATCAATAAGGAGCTGAACCAGGTGATGGAGCAGCTGGGGGATGCACGCATTGACCGCCAGGAGAGCAGCCGCCAACAGCGAAAGGCAGAAATTATGGAAAGCATCAAGCGCCTGTACCCTGGCTCTGTGGTAAGAGTGGAGAGGGAACTCATTTCCTGAGCACTTACTTTCACACTCACTGTCAGATAATTTTCACAGCAGCCCTGTGAGGACAGGATTGCTAGTCCCATTTTTACAGCTGGGGAAACTGAGGGTCAGAGAGGTTAAATGACTTGCTCAAAACAGCGTAGCTTATAAGTATAAGAACTGCAATTCAGGGACTTCCCTGGTGGGGCAGTGGTTAAGAATCCGCCTGCCAGCGCAGGGGACACAGGTTCGATCCCTGGTCCGGGAAGATCCCACATGCCTCAGAGCAACTAAGCCTGTGCGCCACAACTACTGAGCCTGTGCTCTAGAGCCCGAGCACCACAACTCCTGAAGCCGTGTGCTTAGAGCCCGTGCTCCGCAACAAAAGAAGCCACCGCAGTGAGAAGCCCGCGCACCGCAACGAAGAGTAGCCCCCGCTCACCACAGCTAGAGAAACCCTGCATGCAGCAACGAAGACCCAACACAGCCAAAATAAATAAATAAATAAAATTAGAAAAAAAACTGCAGTTCAGACCCAACTTGTTCTGATTCTTAACCTCGTGTTCTTTTCATCACACCAGTTGTATCTTTCTGAAAGTTTTGTCTTGCTTGTGTCCACTCCTCTGTGGGAGGTGGGGAAACTGGAGAGGGCTCTGGGAAGGGAAGGGGACACAGGGCAGGAATTAGCTCCCAGGAAGTAGCTCTGTGCAGGCATCAGTATGAGCTTCTTTGGCATGTAACAACCAGCTCATTCATTAGGCTTTATCAGATCTCTTGGCCTCTTAAACCAAATCCTGAGTCCCCAGATTCCCTGAATATTATTCCTCTATTGCTGTAATTCCATCCCTGGGTTCAACTTAATTGAGTTCCACAACTATTTCCTGATCTTTCCTATAGACACTGCTGGGGAGTTGGTAAGAAGGAGTTAGACTCAGTCACTGCCCTTAAAGATCTTACCCTTTATCTGATAGTTCTTAGGGAACCATGGTTGATTTGGGGGGCATGGGGGAAGTGAACTGAACAAAGAGATTTACTTTGCTGGGTGTTTGTGAGAATTTGATATAATGCATATAGGGTCTCTGGCATAATGCCTGGGTGGCAGTGGTCTGTGAAATGGTAAAAGTGAGGTTTAGAAAGATGATTTTTGGATTCAGACATGACTGCCTGAAGTTGTTGTTGCTTTAAAGCCAAAGTAGGTTTTTCTTCTGTAGTGTGGGGGCTGTGTTCCTGATAGAAATTCTGACCTGTTCCCACCCCCTTCCAAGCTGGGAATTGGGGTTCCTAAGCCAGCTCCCAAAAGCCTCATGCTTCACTTTTCTCTTCTGACTTTCCCTAGTACGGCCGCCTCATTGACCTCTGCCAGCCCACACAAAAGAAGTATCAGATTGCAGTAACCAAGGTTTTGGGTAAGAACATGGATGCCATTATCGTGGACTCAGAGAAGACAGGCCGGGACTGTATTCAGTATATCAAGGAGCAGCGTGGGGAGCCTGAGACCTTCTTGCCTCTTGATTACCTGGAGGTGAAGCTGGTGGTGATGGGGTCAGGGCAGTGTGAGAGGGCTGCTCCTCCTAGCCCTCCGTGTTCTGCCATTTAACTGAGCTGCTTCTCACAGGTGAAACCTACAGATGAGAAACTCCGGGAGCTGAAGGGGGCCAAGCTGGTGATTGACGTTATTCGCTATGAGCCACCTCACATCAAAAAGGCCCTGCAGTACGCTTGTGGCAATGCCCTTGTCTGTGACAATGTGGAGGATGCCCGCCGCATTGCCTTTGGAGGCCACCAGCGCCACAAGGTATGGATTCCCTTGCCCATATTGGGGTTGGACAGGCTTAGTATTGGCGATTCCTCTGTTTAGCTTCTCCCCTCTCTTCTCTTCTCCCTGCTGTATGTAGACAGTGGCACTGGATGGTACCCTGTTCCAGAAGTCAGGGGTGATCTCTGGCGGGGCTAGTGATCTGAAGGCCAAGGCCCGGCGCTGGGATGAGAAAGCAGTAGACAAGTTGAAAGAGAAGAAAGAGCGGTTGACAGAAGAGCTGAAGGTAAGCCATAGGCAGGGCTGTCCCTAAGAATGGGGGTCCGAAGCCCAGGCCAGCCGGCCACCTTCTTACCACCTAGCCCCTCTCTCTTGTCCACTTTAGGAGCAGATGAAGGCAAAGCGGAAAGAGGCAGAACTACGTCAGGTGCAGTCTCAGGCCCATGGACTGCAGATGCGGCTCAAGTACTCACAGAGTGACCTAGAACAGACCAAGACGCGACATCTGGCCCTGAATCTGCAGGTGGGGCCTGGCCTTCAGCCCTGTTTGCCGAAAGCCATCCTCACATTCCTGGCCTAGGTTTTTCTGGGGGTGGGGAACTTGTCCCACTTCCTTTGGGGAGCCAGACATAGCATAGAGTCAGACAAACAGGGGTTCAGATCTTGGCTCTGTATGACATTAGGCAAGTTACTAAACCTCTGTGTTGTATCTGTTCAAATCTTTTGCTCACTTTTGTATTGGTTTGTAAGTTTTTTGAAAAATATATTCCAGAAACAATATCTTTGTCAAACATACGTATTGCAGATACTCAAAAGACAAAACAAAACAGAAAAAAAAACAAAAAACAAACAAAATAAACCTCTCAGTGTCAATTTTTTCATCTTAATCTGTAAAGTGGGAGTTAGAATTATAGGGTCCTTACAAAGATTGAATGAGTTAATACATGTGAAGTATTTAGAGTGATTCCTCATAGCCAGTGAACGTTCAGTAAATGTTAGGTGCTATTAACATAACTAATTCATTCAACAAATATTTGAGTTCCTTCTGAAAGTTTTCAAAGTGAACTACAGATATTTCAGTCCCTGTGGGTGGGGGTACTTTTATAGATATAGTAATGTGTTTGATTATGGGTGCTTCCCCAACTCACCCTGGAGGTTTATGTAATATGTAGTATATGTATCATTTTTCTAAAATCAAAAAGTCTGAATTCCAAAACATATCTGGCCCCAGGGGTTATTGATGAGGGAGTGTGGACCTGTAAGTAATGATGTTTACTGTGTGCCCAGCCTTTTGGATTGAAGCTGGCTGACTAGAGGCCAGGGAGGAAGCCATGTGATGGTCCAAGTGAGAGATGATGCAACCTTAACAGCAGTGCTAAGTCAGGTTCTCTCAGCATGTGGCGAGTTAGCCCTTTTTGTCCATGGGGCTAGTATACTCAAGGTGGCTCTTTTTCTCCAAGGATCCTGGTCTCTTTTGTCCTCTCAACCCCGTTTCCTTCAGGAAAAGTCCAAGCTGGAGAGTGAGCTAGCGAACTTTGGGCCTCGAATCAATGATATCAAGAGGATCATCCAGAGTCGAGAGAGGGAAATGAAAGACTTGAAGGAGAAGATGAACCAGGTTGGTAGAGGATGAGCCATGCCAGCATGTGCATCAGGGCAGGACTGAGGCTGGAAGCAGCACTCTGACCCAGAGGGCCTTTTCTCTCCCTTGCTTCCCCCCTCAGGTAGAGGATGAGGTATTTGAAGAGTTTTGTCGGGAGATTGGTGTGCGCAACATCCGGGAGTTTGAGGAAGAAAAGGTGAAGCGGCAGAATGAAATCGCCAAGAAGCGGTAGGTGGAAGTGTGGTTAGAAGGGGAGACTGGGGTGCCCTTGAGCCCCTAGCCTGACATCTGGGAAGTCAAATGCCATCGTAAGGCAGGGAGCAGCTTTTACAACGATGGGCATTTATGGTATGTCAGCCTTAAAGAACAGGGACATCAGGGAAGCATGTGGCACAGTATAGGGATTAGGAGTACCAACTTTAAACGTGGTTTGCCTGGGTTAAAGTCCCAGCTCCATGGTTCATTTATCTTGGGCAGTGACTTGACCTCTCTAAGCCCGTTTCCTTATGCGTCAAGTGGGATAATTGTGATACCTATCTCATAGAATTGTTGGGGTGGATCAGAGGTTGGGCTTAATCCTTATAAAGTATTTAGCATGATACTTTGCACCTACTAAGAGCAATAGATATTAGCTTTTTTTTTTTTTTGGTCACGCCATGTGGCTTGCAGGATCTCAGTTTCCCAACCAGGCATTGAACTTGGGCCATGGCAGTGAAAGCACCAAATGCTAACCACTAGACCACCAGGGAACTCCCAATAGATATTAGCTTTTATTATTGTCATTGTCCTGATGGGTGATGTGGGAGAGGAGGACCAAAGTTCTAGGTTGGAAGAATAGTAAGAACAAAGCAAGTTTCTCCTTTCTTTCCCACTTTAGTTTATTCATTTGTTCAACAAACCTTGTTTGAATACCTACTTGTGCCAAGTTGTCCTGTGCTAGGTATTGGAGAGAGTGGGGAGATGAGGGTAAGATAGATGAACACAACACAGTCTCTCTGAAGGAGGTCACCCCCTGGACCCAGGGCTTCAGTCAGCAGTTCATCTAGCCCATCACCCATACAGTAACTGTTCATTGCTCTCCTACCCCCAAGTCAGGCTCAGGGGATATAGAATTGAATCAGAGACTGTCCTTGTCCTCAGGGAGTTATGGAGTAAAGAGGGAGACAAACAAGTAGATCAGCAGTTTCAGAATGATGCCGTACTTGAGGTAGATAGAAAATACAGAGGAAAATGTTCAAGGAGCTGCAAATCAACAAAAGGAAAAATAAAAACCTAGAGACCCAGTAGAATAATGGAGAGAGGATGTATTAGCATTTCAAGGAAAGAGAAGCTCGAATGGCTAATAACTGTGAATTGATGTTCCATCTCATTCCTAATTAGAGAAAATGCGAATTAAAACAATCTAGCAGTATTTGGTGAAAATAAGTCTACACGAGCCCAATGACAGCAAAGCCACTCCTGAGTCTATATCCCAGAGAGAGTCTTGGCCACAGGGTGACAAAGAGACACATTCAAAGTTGTTCATCTTGGCATAATTTGTAATAGTGGGACATTGGTGGCAATGTAGACGGCCATCACTGCAGAGAAGTATAAGTTAAATATGATGACTATACAGGCTATGGAATACTGTGTAGCAGTTCAGACAAGAACTAGATTTACAGGCAGTAACAGGATAAATTTATAACACTGTACATTTGTATAAATTTAAAAACAAAACAACATTTTACAAGGATATGCATTTTTAAGGTTATATACGTATGTATGTATGTGTGTGTGTGTGTGTATGTATGTCACTTTGGTGTACATGCTCACTGTAGGGAAGATAATAGGAGTAGAAATCAGATTGAACCAAAGGAGAAAAGGGAAAGGTCTTGTACAGACAGCGATCATAAGTGTTTTATGGACTATGGGGTATGATTACACCAAAAAGGGAGGAACCCAACAAAGTGTAATAGGAACTAAGAACCTGCTCACAATCGTTGGGAAAGGTTTTATAGACCAAGGAGTGATGAACTGGAGATCTGTAGAGTGAGTAGGATTTAGCCAACCTGGCAGTAGACAGAAGAAGGGAGTTCCAAGCAGTGAGAACAGCATGCTCAGAGGTGTGAGAGAGCATACCTTGTTCTGCAAACTAAGTATTGAATGTCTGGAGCAGAAAAATGGGGTCAGGAGGAAGGCGGAGGTGTTGGAGAGGTCAGCAGGGGCCAGATCACAGAAAGCTTTGTGAGTCATGCTTAGGAGATTGAACTTAAAATTGCATAGCTCAAAATTATAGAGTTAATTACATCCCATTTGGATTATAGTGACTAATAGGTTTAAGCTGCTAGCATGACATCTGGCAGCATCTGTCACACCATATTGGGGGGTGGAGGGACAGTTGGAAGTTAGACCTGCCTGTCCTGCTAGTATCTGTGTATGCTGGTTATATACTCTTGAGTTTCTATAGAGATGGGGAGGAGGGAACTAGCAGGAATCTATTTCCTCCTTTTTTTTTTTTTTTTTTTTTTTTTTTTACTACCCAAGCTCTGCCCCTTTAGAGATTCTGGAATGTTGGGGCAGAGGTGTATGCGGGGGTTTGGGGGTAGTTGGAAAGAGTCAAAGCCCATGAACTGAATATGAACTGAATACAGCCAGTATACCTGGAGGTGGTGATGATAACTAAAATTTGTTGAGTACTTACTGTGTACCAGGCATGGTTCTAAGGACTTTATACATATTGACTCCCAATAACTCTGCGGTAAGTACTATTAATATTTCCATTTTTCAGGTGAGGAAACAGGCATGGAGAGTATGACTAACTTGTCTGAGATTCATTACTAGTAAATGGCAGAGTTGAGATACCAGTCCCCTTATCCCACCACATTATATTGCAAGGATGCCAGGAGAAGAAACCCAGGTTTTGGTGTTTACACCCGGGATCTAATCTCTCTTTGCCAGCTCTGTGGCCTTGGGCAAGGTCTTTTACCTCTTGGCCCAAGTTTCCTCATTTGTAAAATTAAGATAATAATGCCTTCTTGTGGAGCTGTTCATTAGAGGATTAGAGGTAATGTATGTAAATTACATAGAAGCTTAATAAATAGGAATTATCATAGCTGGTGGGTTCAGGTGGACCTTTTTGTGCCTCCTTCTAGGAACTCAGAATGGGGGCTCTAGTGTTTAAAGGAGGATTCATGGAGTTTGGCCCAATCTCCTCTGCCTTGTGCCATATCTACAAAGCTAGGCCAAGGAACTTAGTTCTGTAACTTCAGGGGACAGTTTTATGTGGATGAGCTGAGTGGTGACTAAAATTCAGCAGTAACTGAGTCCCTGTGCCCTAGGCCTAGTTCTCCTTTCTCCCCACAGTTTGGAGTTCGAGAATCAGAAGACTCGCTTGGGCATCCAATTGGATTTTGAAAAGAACCAACTGAAGGAGGACCAGGATAAAGTACACATGTGGGAGCAGACAGTGAAAAAAGATGAAAATGAGATAGAAAAGCTCAAGAAGGTAAGGAAGGAGACCATGAAAAACTAAACTAAAAGCTAAGAGGAAAAATTGAAAGAGATAATATCCATAATTTATAAAGCCCTTTTCTAAACAAGAAAAACACCAAGACCTAGATAGGGAGAAAAAATGAGTAAGTGGCACAAACAGTTCAAGAAGAGATTCAAATAACCCATAAACACATATATATAATTTAGCCTTAGTAGAAATCAAAGGAATGCAAATTAAAACAATTATGTGTAATTTGTTTCCTATCACATCACCCAAGATTTTTTTTTTTTTTTTTAAATGATACTGGCCATGATGCACAAAACCAGCATTCTTAGGCCATATGGCACCATCCATTGAGAGTCTTCAGAATACATTTCTCCTCAGTAATACATGAGGAAATCCAAAATGCTGGCACATAGGTTGATGTTTTTGTTTTGTTATTTATTTATTTATTTGGTTGTGCTGGGTCTTAGTTGCCGCAGGCGGGCTCCTTAGTTCTGGCATGCGAACTTAGTTGCGGCATGCGTGTAGGATCTAGTTCCCTGACCAGGGATTGAACCCAGGCCCCCTGCATTGGGAGTGTGGAGTCTTATCCACTGCGCCACCAGGGAGGTCCCCCAGGTTGTTTATTTTTTAATTTAAAAAAAATTATTATTATTATTTTTATATCTTGGCTGCTTTGGGTCTTCATTGCTGCGCATGGGCTTCCTCTAGTTGTGGCAAGCGGGGGCTACTCTTCATTGCGGTGTGCGGGCTTCTCATTGCGGTGGCTTCTCTTGTTGCGGAGCACAGGCTCTAGGCGTGCGGGCTTCAGTAGTTGTGGCACACGGGCTCAGTAGTTGTGGCTCCTGGGCTCTAGAGCGCAGGCTCAGTAGTTGTGGCACATGGGCTTAGTTGCTCTGCGGCATGTGGGATCTTCCCGGACCAGGGCTTGAACCCGTGTGCCTTGCATTGGCAGGTGGACTCTTAACCACTGTGCCACCAGGAAAGCCCTGCATATTATTTCTTATGAGCCATTTGAGAGAAAGTTGCAGATATGTCCCCTTCTGTGACTTTCAGATCAAAATGAAAACATTCTCCTTTAAAAAAAATCAGAGCATAATAGGTAAGATGACAGTCCCCTTTGACCACTCTCAATCCCAGTCCCCTTACTCTTCCTGGGGCTAATCTCATGTAGGGTGTATTCTTCCAGACCTTATAGGCATTTACTTAAATACTTTTTTTTTTTTTAATTTTTTTTTTTTTTTATGCGGTACGCGGGCCTCTCACTGTTGTGGCCTCTCCCGTTGTGGAGCACAGGCTCGGGACGTGCAGGCTCAGCGGCCATGACTCACGGGCCTAGCCGCTCCGCGGCATGTGGGACCTTCCCGGACCAGGGCACGAACCCGCCTCCCCTGCATCGGCAGGTGGACTCTCAACCACTGTGCCACCAGGGAAGCCCTACTTAAATACTTTTGCATTCATATATATGTACTCATGCAAAGTGCACAGTATTGTTTTTGTGGGTGTTTTAAAAACATTGATGTTATTGCTCATGACAGTAGTCTTGGTGTGGAAAAGATGCTTAAATAACATTCAGTCAGAATATAGACTTTTAATTACAATTTAGTCTCAACTATGTAGACCTGTCCATAAGTAATGCTGAGGGGAAATAGGCTAAATGTTAATTGGTTCTCTCTGGCTGGTGGGATTACAAGTAATTTCTTATTTTCCTCCTACTTCATACTTTTCCTATACTTTGAACTTTTCTACAGCAGGCAACTTGTATATTGGGGTAAGGGGGAGGTCAACAAAATAATTTGGAAAAAGGTAAAAGAACTCAGAGGGGTGATGGGGGTTTGTAAAAGCAGAGCTCCTTGAAGACAGATTCCAGCAAACTGTCTGGTGGAAAGGGTGGGGACAATGAGGGAAGATCCCAAGGTGAGCTGGGGAAAGCCTTCACTTCTTGTCCTGTTCACCGTGCTGGGACCAGGAGGAACAAAGACACATGAAGATCATAGATGAGACCATGGCCCAGCTACAAGACCTGAAGAATCAACACCTGGCCAAGAAGTCAGAGGTGAATGACAAGAACCATGAGATGGAGGAGATTCGTAAGAAACTGGGGGGCGCCAACAAGTGAGTGGGTTCAGGCCTGGGCCTGGGGGAGGTACGTAGTACGGGCAGCTTGCTGGATTTGGGTCTCACCTATCTCCCTGGATCTTCTTAGGGAAATGACCCATTTACAGAAGGAGGTAACAGCCATTGAGACCAAGCTTGAACAGAAACGCAGTGACCGCCACAACCTGCTACAGGCCTGCAAGATGCAGGACATCAAGTTGCCACTGTCTAAGGGCACCATGGACGATATTAGTCAGGAAGAGGTGAGTATTAAGGCTGGTGGTGGGTGTGAGCTGTGAACAACATAACCAGGAATGGGGGATGAAGGTGGCTAGGGAGGGCAGGTGAGAGAGAGAGAGAGAGAGAGAGAGAGAAAAGGATGGTGGGTGCAGGTGGTGAGAGACAAAAGGAGGGATGCAGGGGAGATGAGGCAGGGTGAGGCTGTGAAGGCAGGTGAGGTGAAAGGTAATAACCTTGGTGTGAGAGGGAAGTTGTTGGGGGTAAGGCTGCATGTCAGTAGGTGGTGAGGGAGGTAAGCCAGGAGAGGAGGAAGTCATTCATTAACCTTAGGGACTTGAGCTAAGATAGTTCCAGCAGGTGATGGATATTGGTAGGAGTGGGAATTGAGGGACATTAGCCAAGAGCAAAGGAAGATGGAATTGAGGGACCTGAGGGATGGTAACTTAGCTGCAGTGAGGGAGGTTGGCCAGGAGAGAGTTGGGTAAGGGACATCAGCAATGCAGAGGTGATGAAGCTTAGTTATGGAAAAGGGAGAGACACCAGCCAATAGAAGAGCCAAGGCATTTTATCCACTGGAAGTGAAGCTTGGTAGCAAGGGGCTGGGAATGTTAACTGAGAGGAGGTTTGCAGATATCTTGTCTTTGACCTGAACATGTCTTTCAGTCCCACATGTCTTTCTCCCTCCTTTCTTCCCAAATAGCAGTTCCATTTAATTCAGCAAAATATTTTGAACACCGGCAGTGTGCCAGGCATCATGGTAGCATGTGATATAATTACTCCTAATCCTAAGCACAGCCCTGCCAGGCAGGCATCGTCCGGTGTTACAGATGAGGGTTTGTGTGTTTAAATGAGGATTCAAGCAACAGCATGGCTTGCCCAGGGTCACGCGGTTAGTCGGCGGTAGAGCCCAATTTTGAACTCAGATCTTTTTCCTGTCAGAGCTGCTCTTCCTTTTGCCACAGGTACTTTCTAGCAAGGTGCTTCTCAAAGACATCGAAGGCTGCAAAGGAGCCCCTCAGCCCCCTCTAGAGGAACAAGTGCTCTTATGGCCATTCGGGTCCATTTGACTCTCCCTCTTGCCATTGCAGGGTAGCTCCCAGGGGGAGGATTCAGTGAGTGGCTCCCAACGAACTTCCAATATCTATGCACGAGAGGCCCTCATCGAGATTGACTACGGCGACCTGTGTGAGGATCTGAAGGTGAGGCTCAGCCTCGGGGAGTGGGTACATCCTCCCAGCTGTCCAGAGAGAGGGTCAGCTCATCTGGGGGCCCTGTGGAGACAGACCATGTCTGGAAAGAGGGGCAAGCTGGCAAGGCGGGGGGTGGGGTGGAGTTGTGATGCATGGCTTCCCCCCATATGCACACACAGGCACAGGCACATCTTCCACCTCCACCCCCAGCTGCCCCCATCCCTGCCTGTTGCCAGTCTTCCCCTTCCACCTGTGTACACATCTCAGCCCAGATACACGGAGAACAGGCTCCTGTACAGTGAACAGATAGACCTCGGGGGGTTCTCAGGGCTCTGTCCCAGGCATCCTTTCCTTCTCATTTGGCGTTCTCTCATCCTGGGTATCTCCTCTACTCCCCTGGCTTCAGCTGCCATCTCTATGCTAGGGCCCACAGGTACCTCAAACCCCAGCCTTCCTCCCAAAATCGGCCTCTTCTCTTCAGTGCCAGCCCCAGGTTCAAACCAGAAATCTGAGCCTTGTCCTTAACTCTCTCTCTCACTTTGCATATTCAGTGAATTACCAAGCCCTGTCAATTCTACCTTCCAAATATCTACTGAATTCTACTTTTCTCTGTTTCCACTGTGTCTCTAGTTCAGGCTGCTTTCACCACTCACATGGACTACTGTAGGAGCCTTCTAAATAGTTTCTGGTGCTTTCCAATCTTTCCTTATAGCCAGGCAGGGGGACTTGATTTTTTTTTTTTTAACCTTTTTATTATGGAAAATTTCAAACAGATACAGAAGTAGAGAGAATGATACAATGAACCCCAGGTACCCATCATCCAGCTTCAATAATGAGCAACATATGGTCAATCCTGTTTTTTATACCCTTCCCCCTCCTGATTGGCACATTTTAAATCAAATTCTAGATATTCCATTCATAATTACCTCAGTATATATCTCTAGGACTCCTTTTTAAAAAATGTAACCACGATATTATACCAAAAAATTAGCACTAACTCTGTAATGTCACCTGATATTCAATAAATGTTTAGATTTCCATGAATGTCCCATAAATATCTTTTTTAAAAATATTTTTTCTGGGCTTCCCTGGTGGCGCAGTGGTTGAGAGTCCGCCTGCCGATGCACGGGACACGGGTTCGTGCCCCAGTCCGGGAAGATCCCACTCGCCACGGAGTGGCTGGGCCCGTGAGCCATGGCCACTGAGCCTGCGCGTCCAGAGCCTGTGCTCTGCAACGGGAGAGGCCACAACAGTGAGAGGCCCGCGTACCGCAAAAAAAATAAAATAAAATAAAAAAATATTCTGTGTTTAAATCAGGATTCAAGTGAGGTCCATGTGTTAAAATTGGTCTCTTATGGTCTATAACATTTTTTATCCCTTTTTATTTTTTTCTTGCTATTTATGGAAGAAACTGGGTCATTGGTCTTGTACAATTTTCTATACTCTGAATTTGGCTGATTGTGTCCCATGATGTTTTTTGACATGTTCTTCCATCCTTGTGTTTCCTATAAACTGGTAGTTAAATCTGTGGTTTGATTGGATTCAGATTCATTTTTTATTTTGGGCAAGAATATATCATACATGGTACCGTGTACTCATGAACTTCCTTTTGCATCGCATCAGTAGACACTGAATGTCAGTTCTCTCTATCTTTGTAATGATAAGATTGATGAATGCTCAACACTACCTGTGAAATACTCTTGCCAGAAACTCAAACAAGGAACTGATTAAGCTTTTATGTCCACCAATTACATGAAACACTGGTGCCAGAGGAACATGTTAAATAAAAGCACAGGGATGCAGTTAACTAAATCCAGACTGTGGGAAACTCTAAAGGACAAAAGACCTGGTCTCTTCCATAAATAAATGGGAAGAAAGAAATAAACAGAAAGGGAGAACTTTTATAGGCTTATGAGACAAATCAACCAATTACAATGTGTGGCCTTCCCTTGAATCCATTGCAAAGAAAAGAGAGGCAGGGGAATTTATAGATTAAATGAGATTTAAGAGACATATCAGCCAGTTGTAATGTGGGCACCTTATTTGGAACCTGCTTTGAAAAAAACCTGTAAAAAATTTTTTATGTAACACAATTGGGATGATTTGAACACTGACCAGATAGTTTATGATGTTCAGGAATTGCTGTTAATATTTTTAGGTGATAATGGTATTGTGGTTTTATTTTTAAAATGTCCTTACCTTTTACAACAGTGGTTCTCAATGGGTGGGGTGGATTTTGCCTCCCCAGGGGACATTTGGTAATGTCTGGAGATACTCTTGTCACACCCAGTTGTCGCAACTGGGGCAGGGGTTGCTACCAGTATCTAGTGGGTAGACAACAGGGATGCTGCTAAACATCCTACAGTGCACAAAGGACAGCCCCCACAACAACAAATTATTTGGCTCAAAATATCATTAGTGCTGAGATTCAGAAACCCTGTTTTAGAGGTACATACTGAAGTATTTATGGATGAAACATTTGAGATTTGGTTTAAAATAGTTGAATATAGAAAGAAATTGGGTATAGATGGCAGAGTATTGGCCATGAGTTGATAATTATTGAAGCTGGGTACGTGGGGTTCATTGTATTATTCTCTGCATTTCTGTGAATGTTTAAAAATTTACGTAATGTAAAGTTAAAAAAGGAAAAGCAATCATGATCACCATGTTCAGGTGTTGTTAGCCCCATCAATCTTATAAAGTTCCCTATCAGCCTTTCACAGCTGGTTTCAGCAGCTATTAACGAACGATCATTGCCTACATCTATTAAGGGCTGCAAAATGGTAATTTTCTGATTCTTTCATTCCTCCTACATTTATTAATTGGATTTCTAAAAAAGAACTTTCTCACATCAACTGTTTAGTTCCCTTGAAATTCAGTTAGTACAGAAAAGGTAGAATAAATACTTAATTCTTTGCCTTTATTTACCAGCTTTCAGAATGACTTGGTTGCCCTTGTAACCTTTAAAGTTAGTGACCAGTGAGGTTTCTAATTTATATTTATTATAAACTTAAGTGTTTAAATGTCTTTTGGTATGTTTCAGTCTATTTGGAGTCATTTTTCTTTTTGATATTCAAATTGTCCCATTCTTGGCCAGCGGGAGCCACTTCAAGTTGATTTTTGCTATTGTTCTTATTAGATTTTTATTATGGAAAATTTCATATGCAGAAGTAAAATAGTACAGTGCTGTCTCATGTGGCCATCACCAGTTTCAGCAGTTATCAACTCATGGCCAAAGTTGTTTCATATGCACCCCCACACACTCCAGCCTCCCCTTCCCACCCCCAGGTTATTTAAAAAATTCTGGGCACCATGTCATTTCATTTGTAAATATTTCAGAATGTATCTCTGTAAGAGAAAATTCTTAAAAATATTTAGAATCATTATCATACAAAAAACCCAATTACTTAACATTGGAGTTATATATTATTATATAATTCCTTAATAATAGTATTATGATTAGTGTTCACATTTCCCTGATTGTTATACACACACACACTCACAGTTTGCTTGCTTGAACTGGGAGTCAAGTAAGATGAAAGAGAGATAGATGATTGATATAGTGATTGCTTGATGATGTCTCCTAAGTCTCATTTAATCCAAAAGTTCCCCCTCTGTCTGTTTTTATTTTTCTCTGCAATATTTATTGTTGTTGAAGAAATTCGCTCATTTCTCCTGAAGGATTTTCTACATTCTGTACTTTGTTGATTGTATCCTGTGGTTTTTGAAATGTTCCCGCAGAACAAAGCAAAAAAAATAAGTTCTGCTGTCCCCCATAGTTCCTGTAAGTGGGTAGTTAGATGTAGATCAGTGTTGTTCAATAGAGATACAGTATCATCCACATGTGTAACTTTTAAAACATGAAATTAATTTTAATACTATATTTTGTTTAACCGAGTATATCCAAAAGAATGATCATTTCAATGTGTAAACAGTATAAAAATTATTGATGAGAAGTTTAACCATCTCTTTGTACTAAGTCTTCAAAATTCATTATCTATTTTAAGCTTCCAGCACATCTCAATTTGGATGCTAAATTTTACTCAGAAATACTTGATCTGTATTTAGATATCCTAAAATTTACAATTGAAAAAGGAGAACCACATACCCAAGTTGTTCCAAGTATACTTAGAAGTTTTGTAGTAACTGAATTGAGTATCAGTTTTTAAATTTAAATTAGCTAGCATTCAATAAAATTAAAACTTTAGTTCCTCAGTCACACTAGCTGCGTTTTTCATGCTCAGTAGTGACATGTGGGTTGTGGCCACTGTATTGGACAGCTCAGATCTAGAGGTTTGATTAGATTGAAGGTTTGGGGTTTATTTTGGTCAAGACTACTTCATATGACGTCATTACTTCCATCAGGAGGTTTATAATGTCTGGTCACTGGCTCTTTTTGTGTGGCTTGCAGCCATGATGATTATTGCCTAGATCCATTACATAATTTGTCAGGGGTTGCAAAATGGTCATCTTATTCTGTCATTTCTTTATTAGCTGGAATACTGTAGAGATTTCCTCTCGTCAATTATTTGGTTACCCTGAGGTAGTTTGTATAGGAAAGGCAGGATATATGTGCTTGATTCTTTCCCTTTATTTACCAGTTTATAAAATAATGAGTTGGTTCTTCGGCATTCTCAAGATTTGTCCACTGAGTTGTTTTCATGTTATTATGAACTTAAGGATTTAAACACATTTGACGTGTTGCACTCTGCTGTGGTTATTATCCTTCTCATTGCATCAAGGTGTTGTATCTTTGGCCAGTGGGAACTCGTTCAAGTTGGCTTCTGAATAATTTTGACACAACCCTTGTAGTCTTTTTTTTTTTTTTTTTTTTTAGCTGTGCCACGTGGCATGTGAGATCTTAGTTCCCCGACCAGGGATTGAACCCGCACCCCTGTATTGGAAGGCAGATTCTTAACCACTGGACCACCAGGGAAGTCCCTTCCTGTAGTCTTTGATATCTTCCTTGCTTTCTGGTATGTCCAGGCTCATCCTTTACGTTTCCCACCGCAGATCTGGAATTAGCCATTTCTCTGAGAAGCTCTGACTTCTTTTAGTAGGGAATGCTATTATTTAGCAACTACCATCTGGACACTGGAATGTTCATGACTGCTGGGTTGCTCAGTGCTTCTAGAACTTTTCAGTAGACTGGGCTACAAAATGCATTTTTTATTAGAGGGAAAAATGTATCATGAGTTCATATTGATACTTCCAACTGAAATTGTAATTCTCACAGTTTAACGTTGATTTTATGTTTGAGTTTCCAATTATTCTTGCTAAAAATCTGGCTTCTAGCAAGTATTCAATAGTATATTTACTTTAGCCTATCATATATATAGAAAATCATAATAAGATATTATTAGTAACAATTCGATTATTGAATGCTATTTAAGATTTTCTTGATGCTAATGGCTCATTAAGCTAATGGCTCATTGGGCATGGATAGTCGTGTTCCTATGTTTTAAAGTGATTTGAAAGAATCTTCTGAGTGTTTAACCAGCCTAATATATAGGCAGATTTCTTTTGTTTAGTTTTCAATTTTTAAAGGATTTTGCTTTTTAGTATTCTCCTTTATTTTTTCCAAGTTTAATTTTGAAACTTTTCAAACCTACAAGAAAAACTGAAAGAATAGTACAGTTGAACACCCATATGCCTTTCACCTTAGATTGACCAATGAACATTTTCCCAGTTTGCTTTCTCTCTAATCTCTCTTGACTCTCTTCCTCCCTCTGCACTGCACACTTTTTTTGTTTTTGCTGAACCTTTTGAAGGAAGTTGTAGACTTCAACTCTAAATTCTTTAGCATGCTGGAACAAGGGATTCTCCTCCATAACCGCAGTTCAATTTTTTTTTTGTATATATGTCCATGCCTCTCTCTTGCTTTGTCACAGCTTACCCTTCCCCCTCCCCATATCCTCAAGTCCATTCTCAAGTAGGTCTGTGTCTTTATTCCTGTCTCACCCCTAGGTTCTTCATGACTTTTTTTTTTCTTACATTCCATATATATGTGTTAGCATACGGTATTTGTCTTTCTCTTTCTGACTTACTTCACTCTGTATGACAGACTCTAGGTCTATCCACCTCATTACAAATAGCTCAATCCCGTTTCTTTTTATGGCTGAGTAATATTCCATTGTATATATGTGCCACATCTTCTTTATCCTGTCCTCTGTTGATGGACACTTAGGTTGCTTCCATGTCCTGGCTATTGTAAATAGACCTGCAATGAAGATTTTGGTACATGACTCTTTTTGAATTATGGTTTTCTCAGGGTATATGCCCAGTAGTGGGATTGCTGGGTCATATGGTAGTTCTATTTGTAGTTTTTTAAGGAACCTCCATACTGTTCTCTATAGTGGCTGTACCAATTCACATTCCCACCAGCAGTGCAAGAGTGTTCCCTTTTCTCTACACCGTCTCCAGCATTTATTGTTTCTAGATTTTTTGATGATGGCCATTCTGACTGGTGTGAGATGATATCTCATTGTAGTTTTGATTTGCATTTCTCTAATGATTAATGATGTTGAGCATTCTTTCATGTGTTTGTTGGCAGTCTGTATATCTTCTTTGGAGAAATGTCTATTTAGGTCTTCTGCCCATTTTTGGATTAGGTTGTTTGTTTTTTTGTTATTGAGCTGCATGAGCTGCTTGTAAATTTTGGAGATTAATCCTTTGTCAGTTGCTTCATTTGCAAATATTTTCTCACCACTCTTCTTCAACATAGTTTTGGAAGCTTTAGCCACAGCAATCAGAGAAGAAAAGGAAATAAAAGGAATCCAAATCGGAAAAGAAGAAGTAAAGCTGTCACTGTTTACAGATGACATGATACTATACATAGAGAATCCTAAAGATGCTACCAGAAAACTACTAGAGCTAATCAATGAATGTGGTAAAGTAGCAGGATACAAAATTAATGCACGGAAATCTCTGGCATTCCTATACACTAATGATGAAAAATCTGAAAGTGAAATCAAGAAAACACTCCCATTTACCATTGCAACAAAAAGAATAAAATATCTAGGAATAAACCTACCTAAGGAGACAAAAGACCTGTATGCAGAAAATTATAAGACACTGATGAAAGAAATTAAAGATGATACAAATAGATGGAGAGATATACCATGTTCTTGGATTGGAAGAATCAACATTGTGAAAATGACTCTACTACCTAAAGCAATCTACAGATTCAATGCAATCCCTGTCAAACTACCACTGGCATTTTTCACAGAACTAGAACAAAAAAATTTCACAATTTGTATGGAAACACAAAAGACCCCGAATAGCCAAAGCAATCTTGAGAACGAAAAACGGAGCTGGAGGAATCAGGCTCCCTGACTTCAGACTATACTACAAAGCTACAGTAATCAAGACAGTATGGTACTGGCACAAAAACAGAAAGATAGATCAATGGAACAGGATAGAAAGCCCAGAGATAAACCTATGCACATATGGTCACCTTATCTTTGATAAAGGAGGCAGGAATGTACAGTGGAGAAAGGACAGCCTCTTCAATAAGTGGTGCTGGGAAAACTGGACAGGTACATGTAAAAGTAGGAGATTAGATCACTGCCTAACACCATACACAAAAATAAGCTCAAAATGGATTAAAGACCTAAATGTAAGGCCAGAAACTATCAAACTCTTAGAGGAAAACATAGGCAGAACACTCCATGACATAAATCACAGCAAGATCCTTTTTAGCCCACCTCCTAGAGAAATGGAAATAAAACCAAAAATAAACAAATGGGACCTAATGAAACTTCAAAGGTTTGCACAGCAAAGGAAACCAATAAACAAGACCAAAAGACACAGTTCGGGCTTCCCTGGTGGCGCAGTGGTTGAGAGTCCGCCTGCCGATGCAGGGGACACGGGTTCGTGTCCCGGTCTGGGAGGATCCCACATGCCGCGGAGCGGCTGGGCCCGTGAGCCATGGCCGCCGAGCCTGCGTTTCCGGAGCCTGTGCTCCGCGACGGGAGAGGCCACAACAGTGAGATGCCCGCGTACCGCAAAAAAAAAAAAAAAAAGTTCAGTTTTATATCTAAGAAAATTAATAATTTTATGTCAATATTCCACCCATATTCAAATTTCCCTAGTTGTTACAAAGTGTCTTTTGTAGTAGTTTGTTTTTTTTAAGCTGTGATCCAATCAAATTCATGCATTGCTTTTGGTTGTTCTCTTTAGTTTCTTTTATTTAGTTAGTTTCTTTTAATGTGGAGCAGTCCCCTCACTTTTTTTCATAACATTGGTGTTTTGAACAGTCTACATGTTGTCTTGAAGAACAGGATATGTTATGGGTACATTATGGATATGTTAGTTTCCTTTCATTACTCTGTTTAATTTGTTCCACCTAAATGCATTGGAAGTTTGAACTATTTTAGAGGCTTGATAGACTTGGGTTAAGTAATTTTTTGGCAAAAATATTTCACCGTGTACTCCCCCTCCCCACTGTCTGTGCAGCGTGGCTTGCCAAATCTTAGTTCCCCTAGCAGAGATTGAACTCGGGCCATGGTAGTGAAAGCACCAAGTCCTAATCACTGGACCGCCAGGGAACTCCCCACTGTGTACTTTATATTGCACCACACCAGGAGGCACATAGTGTTAGGGTGTCCCACTATTCATGATTCTAGGTTTGATCCTCAGTTAAGGTATCAATTGCCAGATCTCAATGCTAAGCATACACTTTTACCTTTGTAAGTAATAAGGAATCTTTAGGGTGATTCTTTGGCATCTTGTCAGTATCTTGTTCCCCAACAGTTTTTTTACCCAGTGGCTTTCACATTTTGATTCAATTTAATTTTGTTTTATAATTATGTAAATTCTTCATTTGATTCTGAAACCAGAAGTATAATACAAGGTATGTGAAGAGAAGTTTAGCTTTCTTTCCTGTCCAACTTCATCCCCCTTCCTGTACGTGTGACCATTTTAGTTTTTGGATTATCTTTTTGTTGTTGTTGTATTTTTAAAATACAAATATATTTGTATGTAAATTATTCACATTTCCTCTCTTAGATAAAAGATAGCATTCTATTGTGTACCTTTCATATTTTACTTATACTGTATCCACGAATCACTCCATACATATATATATAGAGAGATGTTCAGAAAGGCTTTTCTAAAATATATATATATATATTCATGTCCTTCCTGTGCTTGAAGTCATTCAGTGGTACCTCACCTCCCTTGGGAAAAAGTCCAGATTTCTTAAAAGGCCCATTATCATTGGGCTTCTTCATGTGCCTCCAGCTTTGTCTCTTTGCCTAGCGCACAGGCACGCGTGTGCTTACACACACACACACACACACACACACACACACACACACACACAGTTGCTACTATTGCCATGTTGAATTGCCCTTTGCTTATTTGTTTGGCCTTTTTTTTTTCCTGCTGTGCTGTGTGGCTTGTGGGGTTTTAGTTCCCTGATCAAGGATTGAACCTGGGCCCCGGCAGTGAAAGCGCTGAGTCGTAACCACTGGACCGCCAGGGAATTCCCCTGTTTGGCTTTTGAAGTTCATTAAAGTTGATTACTTTTTTGAATTGCTTTGATTTCCTTGAATGAACCATGAATAAACCCTGGTTTTGCATGTGATACTCCTGTCTGCATAGAAGACTGTTCCTTCTCTCTGTCCTCACCATTCATCCTACGGGCCTGAGCTTAAAAATATTCCTGGAAGCCTTCCCTAGCCCCATTGTCTGAGTTAGGTGCCCCTCTTGTGTGCTGACCCATCACCATCTGTTTATCATTGTTTGGGTATTCACCATACGATGTTCTGATTGTTTGCTTATATGCATTCCTCTGTTAGTCCATGAGCTCTATGAACACAGGAGCCATGACTCACAGGATATGAGTGGCCAGTGCCTGGCATTGGAAGGCATTCAGTAAATATTTATTGACTGAAAGTGGCAGAAAGGCACAAGCCCAGACATGCATCACAATATCCATAAGACCTAAAACCAAGTTCAAATGGGATTTGCTCAGGTGTGGTGATCTGAGCAGAAAACGTGAGTTGCCTTATTCGTTGTAGAGCTGTAAGTGGAGTCCAGACCAGCCTATGTGGGAGCCTCTAGGTCACCCTGGGATGGCGCTGGCTCATGGCCTGGGCTGAGAGCCAGAGAGGGGCACCACCAGCTGCTCCTCCTGAGAGATGGAGAGGTTGACAGGGCCTGGGGGAAGGGCTAGAGATGAGAAAAGCGACGTCAGCCTGTAATTTCTAGGGACGGTGGGAATGATTACTGTTGGCAGGACCTGATGAGAGGAGCAGGGTTAGGGAAAAAGAACCTGCCTTCTGCGTGGGAGTAGGTCCCCAGGCCCCCGCCCGGATCAGGTATCTCTGTAGGGGCCTGGCCCTTCTTGATGTTGCTGGACCTGGGATTTGCAGGATGCCCAGGCCGAGGAGGAGATCAAGCAGGAGATGAACACACTGCAGCAGAAGCTGAATGAGCAGCAGAGTGTGCTCCAGCGTATTGCTGCCCCCAACATGAAGGCCATGGAAAAGCTGGAAAGTGTCCGAGACAAGTTCCAGGAAACCTCAGACGGTAAGGGTTTCCTCTTCTTCTTGGTTCTAAGATGAGGGCAGGAGGCTAGAGGTATGGCAAGGGCCTGTTATACATCACAACGGCTCCTGTTTTTACGTGCTTTCTTGCTCGAAACTCCCAAGAGCCCTAAACAGTAGGGATTATCACACCTGTTTTATAGAGTAGAAAACTGCTGAGGTGTAGAGAGAATGAGTGACCTGCCTGAGGTCACACAGCTGGTTGCTGGTAGTGCCCAGGGAAGAATCCGTGTTATGTGGCTGCAAGCCCATGTTTCTTCCTTTGCACTATGTGGCTGGCCCACTGGATACAGGTGATCGTGGAACTGTCTTCCTGGGCCCCTCCGCAGGCATTCCTCTTCCTGTGGGATGTCCCTGCTCTGTGGATCGTCAATTGTAGGTCATTTTTGCCAGGGCATGGTCCTCAGCCTTGGCAGAGCCTGGGTACTGAGGGGTCACCTGTCTTTCCCTTGTGGCAGAGTTTGAGGCAGCCCGAAAGCGAGCCAAGAAGGCCAAGCAGGCATTTGAACAGATCAAGAAGGAGCGCTTTGACCGCTTCAATGCCTGTTTTGAATCAGTGGCCACCAACATTGATGAGATCTACAAGGCCCTGTCCCGTAACAGCAGTGCCCAGGTAGGCTGGATCCCCTTACCCAACTAGCCCCTACCCATCCTCATTTGCCCTTCCCTCTAGGCTTCCTGTCCTCATCCCCATCTAGACCCAGACCCTTGACCCATCTCCTTTCCCCCTAGGCATTCCTGGGCCCTGAGAACCCCGAGGAGCCCTACTTGGATGGCATCAACTACAACTGTGTGGCTCCTGGCAAACGCTTCCGGCCCATGGACAACTTGTCAGGGGGGGAAAAAACAGTGGCAGCTCTGGCCCTCCTCTTTGCCATCCACAGGTATGGCTGTGCCCCTCCCCTCCAGGGCAGTTGGTGGAGACTGTACTGAGGCCACTGGAGGCTCTGGGGTCCAAGGATATGCAGAGTTATGCCGAGGTGAAGATGATCTGGTGGACTCTGGATTGAATCCCTGTTTCCCTACCTACTACAGCATATCTGGCCTTGGTTTCCTGGACCTGTCTTCCCAATCCAGCCTCATCCACTCAGCATGCCCTCCCCTGCATGTATTCAGTCCCACCTCCAGGCTTTTGCTCACATGTTTGCTGGCTCATAAGCCCTTTTCATGCAAATCTAGCTTGGCCATCACCTTCCACCCCTTCACATCTCATTCTCTTCCTCCTGTTCCTCTGGGAAGCCTGCTTCAACCACTGTGGCATACCCTGACCTCCCCCTCCTGAATGCCAACAGTACTTGAATCTGACTCCCCCCCACAACTTAGTGCTTGATTGTACAGCATCATTCAGTGAGCATTTCTTGAGGGCTGCTCTGTACCAGACCTTGTTGGGGGATTAGGGACACAGCTGAGTCAGACGTGGTTTTTGTCTTCGAGGAGCACATGGTCTACTGGAAGCCAGATGTGTAAACAGACAGTGAGCTAAATATTGTAACCGGGTGAGCGTGTGAGCTGTGGATGCACAGAGGAGAGCCACCAACCCAATCTGGGAGGGTGTGGGTAGCCAGGAAAGCCTTTCAAGGGCAGCTAACACTTGAGCAGGAAATGCAAAGGATAAGTAGAAGTTAGCCAGGGAGACCAGTAGGCATTCCAAGGCAGAGGGTACAGCATGTGCAGAGGCAGGGAGACATGGTGTGAGTGGGTGGGGTAGACCTCCAGGTAGCTTGGTCAGTATGGCCAGAGCCTAGGACACTTTATCTCCCCAGCCAACCTGGACGCTCCAGAGAGGACCATGTCTTCTGTTCTGTGGGATCCTGGAGCGCAGGGCTGGATGCAAAGGAGGACTCAGTTGGTATATTGGCCTTTAGGGGCTCAGGCAACATTCAGACCTGGGTTTTTTAATCTCTGAAGAAATGGAAGGGGGTGCTGGCCTTTATGATGGGCTCTGGGGCTGTCATGCCCCGCCCCTGCCCCCATCAGTGTCAGCTCACCTACTGGTTCCCTCCCAGCTACAAGCCAGCCCCCTTCTTCGTCCTGGATGAGATCGATGCTGCCCTGGATAACACCAACATTGGCAAGGTGGGTGCAAGGAAAGTGGGGCCCGGGAGGGAGGCCCCCAGGTCGGGGCTGGGTTTCAGGGAACAGCTCCTGAGTGCGCCCTAGCCATTCCTGCAGCCTGTTCTCTGTGCCTGGGAGGCTGGGCCCAGGGTCAGCCGCACTGTGCTAGTCAGTGGCCTCCTTTCAGCCTCTCTTCCCCCAACCCTCCACCCCCTACCCCACCCCATCTGCCTCTGGTTCTGACTGGATAAGACAGGGAGTGTTAGGGCTTCAGCCCTGCTAAGTGCTCCACGGCCCCTCCCACAGGTAGCAAATTACATCAAGGAGCAGTCGACTTGCAACTTCCAGGCCATCGTCATTTCTCTCAAGGAGGAGTTCTACACCAAGGCTGAGAGCCTCATTGGAGTCTACCCCGAGGTAGGGCAGGCCTGGCTCAGGAGCCGGCCCCACTCCCTGCCTGACTCCCCAGGGCAGGAAGGGAAGGCTGCGGTGGAGGGGCACAGGGGTGGGGGAGCATAGGGACTCAGGTCCTGAATGGCCATCTGGGCTTGTTGGAGCCCTGCCCTGGAGGCTTAGCCAGCTCAGCTGGGCAGGGCCATTGCATTTGGGGACAGGTGGAAAGGCGAGGCAGAGGCAGCCAGACAGCAGAGAAAAGGATGAGAGTGCAGAGATAGGCAGGAAAAGAAGGCACATGGGACTGAGTACATCCTCTCATACCCGGAGAACCATTGCCTGCGCTTTGGGCAGGTATGTAGGGAGGAGGGTTTGAGGCCCCACAATCCTGGGGCACTTGACCCCTCTTAATTCTCTCCTCACAATTTTATTTTTCTTTTTCTCCATCCTCCTTCAGCAAGGGGACTGTGTGATCAGCAAAGTCCTGACCTTCGACCTCACCAAGTACCCAGATGCCAACCCCAACCCCAATGAGCAGTAGCAGTAGTTCTGCCCTCCTGCCCTGTCTGGATCCCTAAGTTACGCCTCTCCCAATCTCTGGATATTTGGCTCCCAACCTTCCCCTACCTCCTGTCCCTGTTTGGTAAGTCATGGGGTCTAGGCACTGCTATCAAGCATGAAGAGGAACAGAGGTGATGTTAGTTCTGGAGCAAAAATTCCTGAGCTTCAGGGAGCATCCTGGCCTCTGGAACGAGGTGCTGAGCTGAACTGAGCTGAACAGGGCCATCTGTCCATCCCCCCTTCCGCCACCCTGGACCTTACCCCCTCACCCATAATCATGGATTCCTGGGGCCCCCTGCATTTTGCTTGTGTGTGGGTATGTACGTGTGTGTATATGTGTCCACATGTGCGCATGTGGGTGTGTTTGCAAAATAATAAAGATATTGGAGACCCATTTTAGAAGGAGCCTAGGCTGAATTTGATTCCAAGAGAGCTTAGTATGACAGCACCCCGGCGCTGGGCATAGTTATTCCAGACCTCAGGATTCAGGCAGTTACGTGAAACCACCCTCATTCACTCATTAATGTTCTCATTCATTTCGTGTGTTCATCAAATACATACTGAACACGCTCTTTGTCAGACTCTATGCTAGGAATACAGAACTGAATCAGACATGATCTCTACCCTCCTACTAAGGAGATGCTAGTGGGTTCATGAGTTCCCGTGGTTAGCTGAATCATGTATAGGTGCTTTGAATTTGAGAAGAGGATGATCAGCTCCAGGCTTCCTGGAGGTCACATTTGAGCTGGACCTTGACAAGTTGGTAGGATTTGGTTGGGTGCTAGGAGCAGAGCCTGGGCTCTGGGGACAGTTCTAGTCGCATTTTTTTTATCGCTTACTAGTTTGACACTGGGCAAGTCATTTGACCTTTCTGTGCCTGTTTCCTCAACTGTAAAATGGGGCTAACAGTATTTACCTACCTCATAGGATTTAATGGTGTCAAACTCCTCACTGGAGGCCTTATCCCTGCTTGGAGCCCACTAGGTGCCAACCCCTCAGAATACAAGCCTTCTCATGCCTTACCCCTGAGGGCTTCTGATCCCAGTTGTTAGGGACAGAAGGAGCCTCCAAATCTGGGAGATGCTGAATGCCCTGGTTATTGGGAAAGTTCCAGGGCATTGATGGGGTTTACCTGGTAAGTGGAGGACCTAAGGAACCCTATCGCTTCAATCATGTATGATAACTGGGTGCCTAAGCCCCAACCTGGGTTGTGAGGAAGTAGGGGGGAGGTAGCCTGGGCCGCATCCTGGCTGAATGCGTGTAATGTTCCTTCTGGGAACTAACCGCATTAGTTGCAGGCACTGTGCAGAGGCAGTGCAGTCTGCTGCCATGAGGTCGGTCTTTGCTTGTTCATGTGTACTGTCAGACCATCACCTTGTCCGATCTGTATACTACATTTTTTCTTCTTAAAAGTTAAATCAGTTCTGATTACCCAAGTAATGCATGAATCCATTTTCTTTTTAAGAAATTAGATTGTTGCAAATAAAGCTAGCTTCATTCGACTACCATTCCCCCTCCCCCTCTCAATTGCTATAATGTCTGTTGTACATCCATCTTGACTTTGTTTTAAGACTTTTACATATGAGTTCATTGAAAATACTGTGTTTAATGCAGATGGTATATTGAATCATTCTGCAGTTTTCTTTCTTAGCAATGTTTTTGAGATCTATGCATGTTGCTAAATGTAGATGCAGTTCATCCTTAGTAATTGTTATGTAGATTGCCATGATGTGACTCTGCCACATTTTATTTACCCATTTCTCACGTGATAGACAGTAAGACTGTTCTGTTTTTGCTGTTATAAGGATACTACGCAGGAGCATCATGTGTGCGTGTGTGAAAATGTACCTAGGGTTGATTCCTACAAGTTGAATTACAGAATCATAGGTTATTTATATTTTTGTTTTTAATAGATACTTCCGAATTGCCTTTCTATACTGTTTACTCAGTATTTTTCTTGAGGTTGTCTTAGGTCTAATATCGTTATCTACTTCATTTCATCCTGAGTAGTGATAACCGTGAAACCATGGGTTTGATGCGCTAATGAGTATGTATTTTCTAATACATATTAAAAGGGATAGCTATCAAAACAAAATAAATTTGTGTTCAACCACAGAAGTCACATACCACTAGTGGTATGTGTGCTGTAATTTGGGAAATGCTGGCATATGTGGAAGAGCACAACTGGGGAGTCACCCTGGTTCAAATACTAGCTGTAGAAACTTGAACCTGTTAGTTCACCTCCTTGAGCCTCAGTTTCCCCATGTAGGAAAGGAGATAATATACACCTACCTTGCAGCAGTGTAAGGAAGATGAAATATATCTGAAGCAATTTGGCTGGCATGTAGATTATCACAGGACTTTAAAGGTAGCGATTGCTGGGCTTCCCTGGTGGCGCAGTGGTTGAGAGTCTGCCTGCCAATGCAGGGGACACGGGTTTGAGCCCTGGTCTGGAAAGATCCCACATGCCGCGGAGCAACTGGGCCTGTGAGCCACAACTACTGAGCCTGCGCGTCTGGAGCCTGTGCACCGCAACAAGAGAGGCCGCGATAGTGAGAGGCCCGCGCACTGCGATGAAGAGTGGCCCCCGCTCGCTGCAACTAGAGAAAGCCCTCGCACAGAAACGAGGACCCGACACAGCCAAAAATAAATAAATTAATGAATTAATTTTTTAAAAAGGTAGCGATTGCTATTCTTCCCACTTTGCAGATGAAGAGACTGAGGCCCAGCAAGGTTAAATCACCCAGCTACCAGATAACAGTGAGGGTTTGAACCCACACCCTCCAATTCAGTCTTGAGCTTTCTCCCCTCTAAGGGTGGTTATCGACCTTACCTGTGAAGCTTTTTCCTTTTCTTTTTTTTTTTTGGTTGCACCACGCAGCTAGCAGGATCTCAGTTCCCCGACCAGAGATTGAACCCAGGCCATGGTAGTGAAAGCCCGGAATCCTAACCACTAGGCCACCAGGGAACTCCCTCTTTTTCCTTTTTAAAAATCAAAGCAATATATACACCAGTTAGAAAATAAAGTAGTACAGAAGGGCTTATAATGAAAAGCAGCAGTTCCCTGCTGCACCCCCATGTCCAAAGGATGTGGAGCTCCTTGCTCTGGTCCCACCCCTGGAAATCTTATTCAGTAGGTGTGGATGATAATCTGGGTAACTAATCCCTACCTCACGAGGTAGAAAGCATTACAGGAGATGCCTTAGGATAAGACCCTGGCACATAGGAATACAAGTGCTACAAAAGGTTTAAATCCTGAGGATCAGAGAGGTGAGATGACTTGTCTGAGATTCCACTGGTTCACTGGCAGAGCCTAGACTTCCACTGGGATCTCCTCTGTGCTTGCCCAGTGCCTTCCCTTGTGCCACACCACCTCCTATCATCACAAGGCAACACGTGCTCAGTGCAGGCTGTGCCCAGAGAAGAGCAGACGCCATGGTGTGTTTCCAAGAGCCAGCTGGATCTGAGTAGAATCCCTAGTGCTAGTTGGAGGACACTAGGTTGACTCCCTTGTGTTCTGGACCTGGTAGCCTTAGTCTCGGGACACAAACATGAGTCAAATCTTTCTCCTTTCTTTGAGGAACTCACTGTCTAGTTGGGGAGGCAATTCATAAAGCAGTGTGATCAGTGCTCTGACAGGAGCATGGATAAAGGAGGGGCATCTCTAGTTTAGGTAGAGGTTCAGGGAAGACGTCCTCTAGTCTAGGAAGTGACACCTGAGCTGACTCTTGGGGGACTGGCAGGAATTAGCCAGTTGAGGAGGAAGTGGAAGGAGTTTCCAGGTAGTGGGAACAGTATGCACAAAGACCTGAAGGCAAGAAACATCCTAGCAATTCAGAAATACTGAAGCATAAGGTTTCCTGGGCTGGGGAAAAGCAGCAGGACATGAAGCTAGAGAGGTAGTCGGGAACCAGATTTGAAGAGGGTCGTAAGAGCCTGGCTACAGAGCAGATGTACCTCGTAGGACAGTGTGGTTCCCAAACTGTCTGTGCACCAGAAACACTTGGGGCATCCTGGGCCCCAACCTCTAAAAATTCAATTTCCATAACTGAAGTGGGGGCCTTAGGATCTGGAGTGCTTATAAAGGTCTGCACACAACTCCGGGGTGCAGCCAGGTTTGGGAATTGTGGGTTGGAGAAAGCAGGGGAGCCGTGGAATAGTTCTAAGCAGAGGAGACTCCAGATAAGATGTGATTTTAACAAACCCCTTTCTGGCCAGCCAGTGTGGAAATAGATTAGGTTAGATGCTCAAGCTGTATGCTCCCATGCCTGTAGTTTCCTTGTTGTTCAATTCTCACACTGTTTTATATTTGCTTGTTTTGTCTCTGAATAAGCTGTAAGCACTACAAGGATCAGCCTGGGGTTATCCTGCTACTGGTATATCCCCAGCAAAAAGCACAGTGCGTGACCCCAAACAGGCACCTAATAAACAGTTTTTGAATGAATGAATGCATGAATGAATGCATTTGTGAGGGAGAGAGAGGAGACAGATTAGTTAGGGAACAGTTGAAAATACTAGGCCCACTCAAGGGCAAGGGCAGTGGGAATGGATTGGAGATGCGCTGTTAAAGGAAGATGATGAAGCAGACTTGGTGACTGATTATTGGATGTGGAGGGTGACTGAGAGGGTAGCATGAATACTCGTTAACAGCCAAGATTCCTACCCTATCTCAGTCATTCTCCTTCCTTATCCATCTGACTCAGAATCTCCTTCCAGCCTCCTCAGCAACTGGAATTCCTCAAGTTAGGTAAACATTCTCTGTGTGCTGTGTGGTCTCCCCCTCCCTCCGGCCATTGATTCATTCATCAAGTTCAATAAATCTTGGCTAAGCACCTCCTGTGCTTTTCCAAGCCAGCACTCTTGACTCCCTCTTTCCTACCTCAGGTGTTTTTGTGGGCTTCCCCAGATAAGACTTATATCCCTTATACAGTAACCTAAAGGGAGATACCCAGATGTCAGACCTGTAAGGGAACTTATGGATTTTGTCCAACCCCTTCCTGAGGCTCTCAGAGGGGAGGGAACTTGCCCAAGGCCCCTCTGCTAGGAAGCGTTGGAGCCAGAACTGGAACCTAAGTTCCCTTTCCACATTGCCCCTAGAGCCTTGATTTCTCCCATTGCAGATCAGGACAGGGAGGAGAGGCCATGGAGAAGGTGGGACTTAGGTTGGCCTTGAAGGTCGATGTACTGGACAGCCCAAGAAGCAGCTTGCCAATTACACTGCCCCCTTCTGGAAGCCCTCAGCAGACCTGCCATGCCCACAGTCCCTTCTAAGGGGTTTCTTAAGCATGAGTTGCCATGTTCTGTACCATGTGACCTCACAGTCCTGACCACAGATGGTTAAGTTGGGGTAGTATCTTACTCAAGGACAGCCAGTCTCTAAGCTGGCCAGTGGCCTACTAGATGGACTGATGTAAGAACTCTGCCTCCTAGTGATGGGCTGTATCGGATGGCAAATATATGAAACAATCAGATGCTTTTTCAGGGAGGTTGAATGTGAGGCATTCAGAAGAAGTGAACAGTTAATTAGAATTTATCAAGGCAGGAGTGGTGGTGGATGAAGGGTGTCAGAAACCGAACAGTGAAAGCAAGGAGAAAGCTGCAGAAATAATGAGACGTATCATTAGAATGTGGGGCCACAGGTAGCAGAAGCCATGAAGCAGCAAGACAATGGGTCAAAAGGACACAAGCCATGAAGCAATAGGAGCCACGATGTAACAGTAGCCATGAGGAACAGAAATCATGAGACAAAACCCTGAATCTGTGAGATCCACGAAGCAGCATACGGCTTGAACAGACAAGATCCATGAGGCAGCAGAAGCGATGAGACTGCAAGAGCCACAAGGTAGCTGCAACCGCGTGGCAGCAAGGCAACAGGAATCAAAGAGGCAGCGGGATAGACAAGGCAAGCATAAAGTACAGCACATAGAAGCCCTGGATTAATTGGAACTGAAGCCCCAGAAGCCAGGAAGCTGCAGGAGCCAGGAGGCCCAGAAGCTCTGAGGCCCTGAAGGCCATGGGCTAGGGAGGAGGGGAGCGGAGAAAAGGTAGTCAGTAGCAGTAGGAGGAGTATAAATACTGCCAGAAAGAAGTTGAGTCACCATTTTGGGAAGCACTAGAGAAGGGAGCAACAGATGCCTGCAGCTGAGGGGGTGACAAGATAAGCCAGGCACTAGAGCTGCTTTGGATCATGAACCATTTTCAAGTTTCTGTTCTGTGAGGCTGCCTGTGTAGCTGTTTTTGTCTTCCTTATTTCCCTGTGAATGCTTCAATAAATCTCCATCAGTAACCTGAGTGTGTCTGTTCCTTGTAATCTAAAAGAGGTTAACACCGTGGCGTGCACTTCAGATGGGTGAAGAGCAGGGCAGAAGGTCTTCCAGGTGGGTTTGAACCGAGACACAGAGGTGGGAATTTATTCATTCTTCTCTCATACCCTCACTGGCACAGGCACTTTTCAGTCATTTACTCATTGGCTTCTTTTTCTCATTCATTCGTCTGGTCATCATTCATTTATTCACTTATTCATGTATAACTCATTCATTCACTTATTAGCTTATTCATTCATGCATTAATATAAGCTCATTTGTTCTTTCCAGTATTCACTCGGTCATAACTTTTCCATCCATTTGTTCAGCAAGCATACATTGAGTTCCTGCTGCATGTCAGGCCCTGTGTTTGGTTCTGGAGATGAGATATACTCCCTGAACTCCAGGAGGTCACAGTTTACCTGGAGACTCAGATAAGTAAGCAGATAAGTGCACCAACTGTGACAAATGATCTAACAGAAGTCTAGATGAGGCAGAGTAGAGAATATAAGACCATCGGATTGTTCTTCCTGGGGTGGGGTGGGATGGAGGGAGTAATCAGGAAAGCCCTTATGGAGAAGGGGGTACTTGAACTGAGTCTTGAAGGAAGAGCTGCTGTTGACCATGTAGAAATGGGGGAAAGAACATTCCAAGCAGAAGAGCTGCCTGAGCAAAATTACATAGAGTGTGAAAGCACATGGATTTTGGGGGGAGCAGTGGAAGAAATGGTGGAAGCCAGGGAGTCAAGCTTAGCTTTGATTCTATGGGCAATGGGAAGCCATAGAAGGGTTTGAAGCAGGGAAGTGAGAGTCAGATTGGTATTTTAGGAAGATCACTCTGATAGCTGCTCTGAAGGATGGTGGGGGCATGAAACATTGGCCAGAATAACATACTTGAAGAAACAACATGTAAGTGTCATAACTAGAGGCATGAATGAAGACTCGGGAGTCACCGAGGAGGAAGGAAGTTCTGCCAAGGGACTAAGGAAGACTTTTTGGAGGAGGTGGAATTTGAGCTGAGCCTTGAAGAATAAGGAAGATTCCAACTAGTGGAGATAAGGAGTAATTTTTTTTCCAAGCAAGGAGATGAGCATAAGTATGGCAAGCTTGGGCTAACGAATATTCCAGTTTGACTGCAGTAGAGCTGCATTTAAGGGAGAGGCAGGAAGGGAGACTGCAAGGTTTCTCAAAGATTGTATATTCTGATGCCATTAGGTCTGCAGGGACAAGGGAATTTGTGGGGAGGGAGTAAGTGGTGGGGAGGAGTGTCCTTTTCCTGTTTTTAAAAATTAATTTTAAATACACGTTCATTTTAAAATAGAAGTAATGCATGCACGTTGTTCAGAAAACAAATCAATAAACTCAAATTAGTACAAAAGGAAATGAAAAGGGTCTACTGACCTACACATCCCCACCACTGTTCTACCACCTTTAGTTATTAGCAGCCACTTTTAGTTATTTCTTCTGATTGTTATCTCCGTATCTAAATACTGTGCCATGTGATTTGTCTTTTATCAGTTTCAGGCATTACCCATTGATGTCCTGCTATGACAGATGAGGATTTAGATAATTTACACCAAGTTCAACTCTTGTCCTTCCTGCTCCTAATATAATTTAGTTTCTCTATTAGATACTTTTCTGAATTTAAGCAACATTGTGATTCCTTGTTCCATGAGACAATTTTTCTTGACCAGAATTTTGTTAGCTGAGAATATCTTTTTGCTTTCTTCCCCACAGTTCAACCTCTCAACTTCTGTCATCTGGTCTTTTATGTGTCAAAGTTGGTAACATTGAATTCTGTTCTGTAAACATGATAAAGGCTTTTTCTGTGTGTTTTGTCTACAGTTTAATAGTTTGATTCTAAAAGTTTAAAAGCAATATGCAGTTATTATATTAATATGACTAATTGTTCATTGCAGAGCCAATTATGTACTTTTTTAAAAATAAATTTATATTTTTTATTTTTGGTTGCATTGGGTCTTCGTTGCCGTGTGTGGGCTTTCTCTAGTTGTGGCGAGCGGGGGCTACTCTTTGTTGTGGTGCGCGGGCTTCTCATTGCGGTGGCTTCTCTTATTGAGGAGCACGGGCTTTAGGTGCACAGGCTTCAGTAGTTGTGGCTTGCAGGCTCTAGAGCGCAGGCTCAGTAGTTGTGGTGCGTGGGCTTAGCTGCTCCGCGGCATGTGGGATCTTCCCGGACCAGGGCTCAAACACGTGTCCCCTGCATTGGCAGGTGGATTCTTAGCCACTGCACCACCAGGGAAGTCCCAATTATGTACTTTTATAATTTTTTCCTTGTAGCAGTTTTTCATTTTTCCTGAAGTTTCTAATTCTTTGTTTCTCTTTCACTATTTTACTTTTTCATATATTCCATTTTTTTCTTTCCCAAAATCTCTATCACATTAAGTACATTCAAGTCCACTCTCCCACCAAAAAAGAAAAAGACCTTCTTCTTGGAGCCCTCCATCTCCTTTCTCAAATCTGTATTAGTTGCTCTCTAGGTCTGATGCATGGCTGTCATTTTGAGACTTTCCTTCACAGCTTTCCTTGGTTATATCTACTATTTACTGGTTCTCAGGGTTTTTGTTTTGTTTATTTTTTCCATTGTTTTGATAGTATACATCCTCAAGTAACTTTCTCAAAAAGGTTGTGTAGGGGGTAGACTTCCTGGGTCTTTGCATATCTGAAAATATCCATATTCCATTCTTATACTTGGCAGAAGTTTGATTTGTTTTGGGGTTTTTTGTTTGTTTGTTTGTTTTTTGGGTTTTTTGGCCATGCAGCATGCAGGATCATAGTTCCCTGACCAGAGATCGAGCCCATGCCCCCTGCAGTGGAAGCGCAGAGTCTTAACCACTGGACCACCAGGGATGTCCCCTAAAGTTTGAGGTTCAACATCATTTTCCCATAGAACTTTGAAGGCGTTGCTCCACTTTCCTCTAACATCCAATTTTGAGGATAAGAAGCCTAATATTAGTGTGAGTCTAATTGCTTTTACATAAATCTACCCATCTCTATTTCTTCTCTCCTGGGATCTCAGTGACATGAATGTTATATTTTTTCTTATAGTGTCGCAGGCCCCTGAGTCTCTGTTCACTTTTTGCCCAGTCTGTTTTCTCTCTGTTTTCTAGATTGGGTAATTTCTATTGTTCTATATTCAAGTTAACTGATTCTTTCCTCTGTCCCCTACATTTTGCTGTTAGCCCATCCATTGAGGTTTTTGTTTGGGTTATTGTATTTTTCAGTTCTAAAATTTCCATTTGATTCTTCTTTATATCTTCTATTTTTTTATTGACAGTTTCTGTTTTTCCACTTGTTTTAAGCATATTCCTAATTGTACATTGAGGCATTTTTATGATGGCTCCTTAAAAACCCTTGTCAGGTGATTTTCAACATCTCTGTCATCTTGGTGTTGGAGTCTATTGAGTGTCTTTTCTCATTCAAGTTGAGATTTTCTTGGTTCTTGGTAACATAAGTGATTTTCTATTGAAACCTGGGCACTTTGGGTATGGTGTTAAATACGAGGATTTTTTTTTAAAATTTATTTATTTATTTATTTATTTTTGGCTGCATTGGGTCTTCATTGCTGCACTCAGGCTTTCTCTAGTTGTGGCGATCGGGGGCTACTCTTCATTGCGGTGCACAGGCTTCTCATTGCGGTGGATTCTCTTGTTGCGGAGCACGGACTCTAGGCACACAGGCTTCAGTAGTTGTGGCGCGCGGGCTCAGTAGTTGTGGCTCGCGGGCTCTAGAGCACAGGCTTAGTAGTTTGTGGCACATGGGCTTAGTTGCTCCATGGCATGTGGAATCTTCCTGGACCAGGGATCGAACCCATGTCCCCTGCATTGGCAGGCAGATTCTCAACCATTGTGCCACCAGGGAAGTCTAATACGAGGATTATTTAATTGTTTTAGCTTGTCTCCTTAGACACTGTTCCAGCAGTGAAAGAGGGGACGCTGCCTTGTTACTACCAGATGGGCATGGAAGTCCAGGATCCTCACTCAATCTCTGTTCACACCCCAGAAGGAGGGTTTCCTCATGATTCTTGGGTGAGGGTGGTAGTTCTGGCTCCCCACACAGCCTTCTCTGACAACACCCCAGTGAGAAGGGGGAGGAGCTACTCTTTATAGCCAGCAAAGGTAGAAGTCTACGCTCCCCACTTGGCCTTTGCTGGTGGGGCCACAGTTTTTTCTGTGGTGTTCGGCTGGAGTAGAGTGGTTATTATCTAATTGCCATCTTCTCCAGCACCAAGTCTTGGCTGTGTGAGGCAAAAAGCAAACCAAGGGAACTCACTGCCATGTCACTCCTCTGCTACTGAGGTCCCCGGGAGGTTTGCCTTCTCTCCACCTCTCAGTCTTCTTATGTTTATATGTAATATCCCAGGATTTTAGCTGTACTTGGGGAGAAGAATAGGGAAAAGTACTTTTACTCCATCCCCCCCCACACACCTTTAAATAGTTATTTTTTTAAAACTGTATTCTTGGTGTTCTAAAATTTCCTAATTATGTGTTTAAGTTTGGGAATTTGTCATTCATTCTGATGGTCATTGGTTAGGTCCCTTCATTTTGAAGTTCTTTAACTCTGGGAATTCTCTTATATTATTTCTTTGATACATTCCTCTTTTCTGTTTTTGTTTTTGTTATTGTTGTTCTCTCCTGGAACTCCTTAAAGTTGGATGTTAGACCTTCTGAATTGATCTTTTGTATTTTTATCTGTTCTCTCAACTGCTGCCACACTTCCCCCCTCCCTCCCTCTCCCTTCCATTCCTAGTTCTCTCCCTCTCTCTTTTGTTTACTTTCTGGAAGAAGATTTAACTTTATTTTCCAACTCTTCTATTAACATTCCTTTTCATTTTGCCAATCACATTTTAAAATTTCCAAATATCCATTCGTGTTATCTTTTCCTTTCTTATAGCGTCCTGTTCTTCTTTAATGGATGCACTAATATCTTGAATCTTTCTGAGAATAATAGAGGTATTTTTATATTTCATTGTGTTCTTCGAAATATTTATTTCCTTTGGGATTTGTTTTCCCCCATTTGCATATTTTGATCTTTTTCAATGTGTAGTCTTTTCTCAAATACCCGGTGATCTATAGTTGTTTACTCATATTTAAGAATGTAGCAATAAAATTTGATTGGAAGCTCTGTATATGGGGTACAGAGCTAGGTGACTGGTGGCTTACCTTTAGGATGATTAGAGAATAGCTGACTACTATGCTGCGCCAAAATGCAAAGATCTTTTCTCCAAGGTTGCTCAGTTTCCTTAGATAAGAAACTTCTGGTTTTGCCTAATGGGTAGACACCTGGCTGCTGTGAATTGTACACAGGGTGGTGGGTTAACAGCTTGATATACAGCCTTCCAATTAATCTCCCTGTTTTCAGCCCCACATCTCACTCCCACTCTATACCATACCTGGCATTGTTAAGACCCAAGACACTCCAGGCTTCTGCAGAGAAAGATCAACTCCTTCCTCGGTGGCATCACCTCCATGCATACTCCAGGCTGTGGCTTCCTCCACCATGCTTCATCAGTCACCATTTCTCCATTTGCTTCCTATCTTCCAGACATTTGTTGGAATCTCTCTTTTGCTGATGGACCTGCTCCTGATGGACATTCTCTTCATCATTGTGTTTTTATACTTTGTTAAAATTCCTTTACTCTCATTTTAGCAAGGTTTCAGGTGGGAGTGGAGATAAACATGTGGTAAGTCTACTATCCTGTCCTGGAAATCTACTAGTCTACTTATAACTGCTTATTTTTTACTTTTCTGATAATAATCTTCATATCTCTAAATAATATACAATTTTTTCTATTTATCAACTTATCACTTTCAGACATTATCTGTTGACTTCCTGCTATTAATACCACCCAACTGCCTTCCTCCAATGCCCCAATATAAACATATCACTAGTTATATATCCTCTATTTCTTACCTTTGTACCTTTAAGTAATAGACTTATATTCCCTCTTTCAATCTCTCAACTTCTGTCATTTATACTTTTACCTTTATACTAACAAGATTAATAATATTTACATTCTGTTCTATAACCAAAATTAAGGCATCCATACTTTGCTGACAGGTCATTCTAAAAGCTTAAAGTCAATAAAGTGTTTATGTTATTACGATTATGTAAATGTTGTTCCTAATGCTCCAATCAGTGTACAAGGATTACATTTCTTTTCTTATACAATTTTTTTCCTGGAGTTTCTAATTGCCTTTCTCTTTTCCTTGCGTTGTCTGACTTTATCTCCTTCTTAAGTTGTTCCAAATTCTTAAGGAAAGTATAAAATCGTTTGAATCCCCTTTTTTCCCAGATACCTCCCTCCTGGAGCCCTCCGTCTTCCTGCTCCAATTTGGACTGATTGCTCTATAGGCCTGCAGCACAACTGTCATCCTGGGACGTCCCTTCATTACTCTTCTGGGTTGGACCCAATCTTTCCTGGACCCCATATCTTCCTCTTTCTTAGTTTACTCCTTTGTAGTGGACTTTGTAGTTGTTCTCCAACATCCATTCTTCTCCTCCCCCATTGTACAACAACTATGCAATTTGAGTGGGACTGACCCCATTGCCAGCTCTAGGTATAGAACTTTATGGATAATCTCTCTCTCCCCTTTGCCACAGTGATGATTGGTTCAGAGATGATCCAGTCACACTGAAGCTTTTGTTCAGTTTTTGAGGGGAGAGGTAGCCTGTCTTCCCTTGGACATGAACAAAGAAGCATGTAGCCTGGTCGCTGCTGTTAACCATCTTGTGAACATGTGGAAGGCCTACCTGAGGATGGAGCTGACAAATGGAGAAGGCACAGCCAAGAGAATTACAGGGAAATGGAACCATATTCCTGATCATACCAGGCCTGAAGTCTTCCCTGCCTATGGACTTGTCGGTTAAGCGAGCCAATAAATTGCTTGTGTTATTTAAACCAGTTTGAGTTGGGTTTTATATCACCTGCACCAGAAAGCATTATAACTTATACTTGTTGGTCTCACCCTTCAGAGAAGGAATGAGTGCATTTTTTGGTTATATGAGGCACTACATTGTGAAAGCATTTTTTTAGAGTAAGTCTGGTAAGAAGGGTATATGTGGATGTTGGACAACCAAAGGAGTGAACTCTGTTGGCTTCCTAGTACCTAAATCTCCAGCCTGTTTGGGGGGATCCCCCATCATGTGAGTCTCGGTGGAAGGCAGGCCCCCACTTCCTCTATGGAAACTGAAGGTGGGCAGATTTCCTTTCCCTGCCCACCAGGCAGCAAGGGCTGAATACTCTGTTCATGGCTTTGAGTCCAGAGTAAGCAACACAGATGAGACAGAAATATACAAGATTAACAGGTGGATGATAGATTAGGAGAATATATTTGCAATGAGCAAAACTGACAAAAGATTAATAACTAGAGAAAGAAGATAGTAAACTCAATAGGAAAATAGGCAAAGGATATGAAAAGTAACAGAAGGAGAAACTTGAATTTACACAAGAGGAAACTTGAATATATTAAAAGATTTTCAACTCTGTGAATAATTAAAGAAATGAAAACTAAAATAACATTGAGAAATCAATAAAAGGATGGCAACATGTAGAAAGTCAGATATTGTCAAGTCCTGATGAGGATGTGAGGAAAAGGAAACGTGTGGGTGGGAGTGTAAACTGGTACAGGTATTCCAGAGACTAAGCTGGCAGTACCTCCTGAAATTCAGTAGGTGTATACCCTACGACCCAGCAGTGGCACTCCTGGGTATATATTCCAGAGAATTCTTACACAGGTCATTAAGGAAATATAGTTGAGGTGGTTTGTTGCAGCACTGTTTGTGATAGTGAAGAATTGGAAGCAGCCCAGGTGACCATCACGTGGGACTGGATAAGCAAACTGATATATTCATAAGATGGAATATATAAAACAATAAAAAGAAAACAGCTAAATTTACATATGGTCACATAGGTAGGTCTCCAAAACCTAGTGTTGAATGGAAAAGGTGAAAAAGAGAATGAGATTTACAGCATAATACCATCTGTGTAAATGTAAAACAATACTGTATAATGTGATGGCTGTGCATATATCTAAGGAGATCTGTGGAAGATGGATTGGAAGTGTATATATATGTCATACACTGGAGTTGTTCACTGAGGTGGGCAGGAGAGTGGGAGTTGGGGTGGGGTGGGGACTGACAGGGAAAAATAATACTACAATGAAATCAAGCAAAAAGGGGGCCTTGAATGGACTGATGAAAATAATGTGCCATGGACTGAAGAGCATGATTAACACAATGCTGAAGGTGACCACAAATAAATGAGAACAGACAGAAAGAGGATTAGAGTTCATCTTCAGTGGCATGTGATGCTGGGGTCGTGTCCAGGGGTCACAGCAGTGGGGCTAGCAGTGCCAGTAGCAGCATTCAAACCCAGCTGTCCCCCCAGCGTGGCCTTAGTTGTGGCTTCTCCTGCCCGATTCTCCAGACTTCTGTGAGCTACAATAATGACCTTGCAATAAATCCCTTCTCTGCTCTAGTTAACTAGAGTCAGCTTCTCTTACTTGCATCCAACAATCCTGACTGATACGTCACATATTTTGTTGGAGAACATCCTCAAGTAACTTCCTAAGAAGGTAAGTTTTAGGGTCTTTGCATGTCTGAATATGTAGCATTATTTTACCTTTATATTTGAATGATAGTTTGTCTTTACAATTCTACGTTAAAAATAATTTTCCTCTGAATGTTGCACATATTGCTTTTAGCATGTAGTGTTGCTGATTAGAAGTCGGGTTCTAATTTTTTGTTGGCGACCTGTTTTCCCTACCTCTGGAAGCTTACATTTTTTTCCCTTCATACTTAAGTGTTTTGAAATATCACAGTGATGAGCCCAAAAGTGTGTTTTTTCCCCATCTGTTTTACTGGGCACCTGGTGGTTGGGCCTTTTCAATCTGAAGACTCAGGTCCGCCTCCTCTAAGAAATCACTCTTTTATTTCTTTGAAAATTTTCTCTCCTCTATTTTCTCTGTTCCCTTTCTAGACCTCTTGTTAGTTGGATTTTGACCTCCTGGGTGATGGTCTTTTTATTTTCTCTCATATTTTCCATATCTTTGCTTTTTTGTTCTGCATTTTGGGACATTTTCTTCACTTTATCTTCTATTGAAGATTTTTATTTTTGGCAGTCATTTAAAATTTCTAAGTACTCTTTCTTATTCTCCGAAGATGCCTTTTTCATAGCATCGTTTTGTTTTGTTTTGTTTTGTTTTTTAATGGATGCAATATCTTCTCTGTATGTGTGCTTAATAGAACTTTACTGGAGTCTTGGGGATAACAGATGATAATTACCAGGCCAGAAAGGAAAACTGTAAATGGATACCAGATATTACCTCTCCACAAGAATGTCACCCACGCTCCTCTGAAAGGGACCGCTTATTGGCTGTCCCTCTCTTTAGCCCCCTGGCCTGATATCATGTGTGGGAAAGATTATTATCCACCAACTGGATGGTTTTTAGCCATATGCTCCCTACCTGGAGGCCAGATCTCCAGCTCCCACCTTGACATCAGAGAGAGGAGGTCACTGTTCTGTTCCCCACTCCCAGGCCAACTGTATTTCCTGTGCCAGCACGATACTGCCCATATCCATTTTCTTTCTGGGATATTCTCACACCTACTTCCCACAGTGGTGACCTGGTCCCTGTGTCCTACACAAGGCCATCACAGTAGTCATCAGCACATTTCATAGGGTGGATTGTCTTTAATGTTAAATCGCAATATATGTTGTGGAAACAATAATCCAGACTAGTTCCTTTTTACAGTCCGTCCTCCAATAGGAGCCAACAGCAATCCAAGCCTGCACATTTTTTGATGGTCCAAACTGCGTATCTTCTGTGAGCAAAAGCCTGGGCAAAAATATGCACGCACATCTCAGGAACAAAAAATAATTTTCAGGGACAGTTCAGTCCAAGCCCATGAATAGGACAAAAAAAAAAAAAAAAGAAAGAAAGAAAAACGAACTCAGTAGAAGCATAATACTGTTGTAGTACACCCAAATTATGTCACTGCTCAGAACGTTTAACATTTGTATCACAGTAGGTAACATTTGCTGAGTGCTTACTCTGAACCAGGCACTTGGATTACCTTCATTTCCTAAAGAAGGAAAGTGAGGCTCCCACGTGTCAATTGCCCAGGGTCACAAGGCCAATAAAACGGCAGACAGGAAATTGCACCAGGACTAACCCCAGTCAACCCATGTAACTGCTACACAGTGCTGTACTGGTTTCCAGCAGCCACATTCAGGTTAATAGTGATGGCACAATTTTCTGTAAGATCAGTGGGTGGATACCTGAGATTCCTTAGTCCAATAAAGACCCAATTCTGGTTAGTTTGCTTCTAAGGTGAATGGATGTCCTTTTCTCTGGAAACAGAAAACTGCCACCAGTTTTTGTTTTTAAAATGTTTTCCTTTCATAGAAACCACAGCACTTCATTTCTAAGTTTTTACTTTTCATCAAAGTAAGACTTGCACATAGTTGAAAAATAAAAAAGTTCTAAAGAGCTCATAATAAACCCCAGCAATATCCTGTCCCGCTCCTTCCCACTGCAAGTCCTGCTCCCTAGAGGCAAGAACTTTATTTGCGTCTTTGGCTTTTTCTTCCGTCACTTACTACTCCAAAACCCCCTTCTCCCTTGCCATCTCCCACTCAGAGGCTGAAGAGCCGGATACTTTCTTAGCGCCCCTTGCAGCTAGAGATGGCTATGGGTTCCAGTTATGGCCCTGAGATGTTTGCTGGGGCCTTCTGAAAGGCTTTTGTTTTCCTGAGACACACATATCTGACAACGTCCCCTTCCTTCTTCTTTCTGCCTTGAATATAGCTGTGCTGCCTGGAGCTGTGACAGAAATCTTGTGATCATGAGGGGATGAACATGAGGATGTAGACTCCACACATTAAGGAAGAAAAAGTTAGAAAGAGCCTGGATCCTTGATGGCATCATTGAGCAGCTGAACACACGCCACACTTTTGTAAATAATAAGTTAACTTCCTGAAAAATAAATAAATAAACTAATGAATAAATAACGCTATATGTGTTGAAGCCACTGTCGGTTGGGTTTTTTGTTACTTGTAGCTGAAAGGATTTTTCACTGAAGGACCACCATGTTTCTCTATTATGTGCTTATGCTACTATTTCTTAACTTAGCAATTGGAGACATTATCTCTTGACAGCTCTTATGGTAGAAGAAGACTTTATCCCCCTCCACACACACATTCCTCTTTTCCCTCCCTTCACTCTTCCAACATGTTTATATCCCAATTCCTAGCAAATCAGTAGTTGCAACCGAGCCAAGAAAGGTACTATAATTACCTGGATTTTGGGGGGTGGGGCGTTGGCCTTTTTTGAGGTGTGTTCCTGAATTTAATAATTGCTTGGGTTTTTTTTTTTCCACTTGAAACGTGCCCAGCCTTAGCTTTTACCGTTTGTTTCATCAGTTCGTTCATAAACCTATCAGCATATTTCCCCACAAGTGTTCAAACCTCTCAGCCCATTGATTTAAGACGAAATCAATAAAAAGTTGATTGGTTGGGAGCCTGTGGAAGGCATAGGGGTTTGTGAAGTCTGCTATTAAATTTCCCCTTAAGGTGACTGGGTGGGGACCATCTTCTGGAGGATCTCTATGTCCAGAAAGTGGAGGCTTTGCTCTGGGACTGTTTGATTTCTTTGGGGGAACTCTCTGTATTCTGCTTGAGTATAGATGTTTGGCTCTTGTGGTTTCTACCCACGAGCACAGGGAAGGTTAGAGGGAGGGTGGGGGAGTCAACTGTTCCAACACGTACTTTCAATTCTCCCCCTGCTTGGGGCTCTACACTTCACTCCCACTGTCGGATACCTTTTCTGCACCAGAGCCGCCTCGCCAGAATTTTGCAGGATAGACCAGTGCTCTTCTCATGGATCCCCTCCCATGTGTGGACTGTGCCTCACCTTCCCCTGCTGTGCTTTCTCAGTACCACCCCTCCAGTCCCTTTCTGCTTGCCAGAAACTTGCTAAAATCTCTCCCTGATTGATGGAAACTTCTCCAGTTTTCTTTGGAGATGTGGGTTTATACACGTGATTCCTTTACTCTTATTTTATGACGTCTCAGGAGTTAGAGGAGACAGACATGTTCCACCTTCTTGAATGGAAGTTAGAATCTGAATTTTTAACTGCCCCAGATTGTCTGAATATGCCCCAAGTGTGTAGACCAACATTTGTGAACCACAATGAAAAGAGCCTGGGTTTGGGAATCTGGTGGATTTGAGTTTGAATTCTGACTCTCTGACCTCCTTACTCAAGTCACATCCGTGAGCCTCAACTTTCTCCTCTACAAAACGGGAATAATAATGTTTATCTGATAGAATTCTGGGAAGATTTTCGTAGCTACAGTATGTAAAGCATCCAACACAGGGCTTGGCAGACAGTAGGTGCTCAAAAATGGGAGTGACTACTTTTTAATGGGAGCCAGTGGGAAATGTAATTGGAAGGATTTGAATCAGGTTCCAGGAGGGCCTCAGACACCAGAACTTAATCTTGTGACACCGAGGAGCCCTGGCAGGCTTGTGAGCAGGTGAGTGATTTGATCCCAAAGAATTCGTCAGATTGTTCCCTCAGTCTGATGTGGGGAGGGAGGAAGAAGCCATTGGCCCAGCAGCTCTTGGGTTAAAATCTTTGTCTGCATCTGAGTTATTTGTAACCCGTTGTCATAGCAACAAGTTTGGCAAGTGAGCTGGTGCTGCAAGCTCCTGACAGTAGGGAGAAGACGGAAGGTTTGGAAGGAGGGGGTCGTCTGTGACCAGCGCCTCGCTTTCCTCTGATTTGTCTGAAGCTTTCAGCTGGAGAAGAGGGTGAGCATCCTCCAGGGAGAATCACTGGCTGTTGGAGACTCTCTTGCCCAATCTCCTGATATTCCAGATGTGAAAATAGGCCCAGAGAGGTCCAGCAGCTGCTCAAGGCCACACAGTAAGTCAGGGACGGAGACAGGACTAGACTTTTTTAAAAAGGACTCAGGGTCATAGAACTGAAGCATAACAAACCTGGAGAGGACCTCTGAAAACATTTCATCCACCTCTCCACAAACACACATATGTTTTTATCGTCGTTGTTGTCCATATGGAAAGCCTGGGACCCAATGGGTTAGAACTGACCCAGGCTCACACGGCAACTCGGGTGACGACTTGAGATCAGAACCCAGATGCTTTGGTCTAGGTATTTCCTGAGGAAGTAACAGTCTGGGGTTCACTGTTCAGAGAAGTCCCTCGCTCCTGACTGTCAAGATACGGCCTCCCAGGGTAAGAGTGATTTGACTGCCTTGGCCTTTGACGCTCTCAAATCCAACACACATGTCTTCAGGTCACATATCCCCTCCCCACACACCTCCTTCTTCTGTAAGTAGGTGCTTCCCACCGCCAATGGCAATGCTGTCGCACAAATGGCAGCCCAGACCCACCTCACCGTGGATCAAACACACCTGCCCCACGTCTCCCCCTCAAATCATCCACAGGGCTCGGCACCTCCTGGACATTCTTTTATGTGATTCACTCCTCACAATGATCATTCTCTGTCTCTCAGTTTAGCAGGTGGGACCCTAAAGGACCAGAGGAAGATAAAGCGAGTGGCTCAAGGACACACGGTGAGCCTTAGTCTGAATCCTTCCTCCTGCAGAAAGGTGTTTCTGCCCCTGCTATCCCACGCTGAGTTCTCAGCCCTCAGAGTTCCTCCCACCATGATCTCAATCACTCCCTGGCACATGTGCTATATGTTTCCTCTGTATTCTCTGCTTTACGTGCAGCCCAAACTCCCCTTCCCTCCTCAAAGCCAATCCCTCACCAAGTCCTGCTGATTCTCCTTTCTGTCTCCCAAATACTCCACCCTCTTTCCTGCTCCTCTGCCACTGCCCTGCTCCAGACTCAGCACCTCTCACCTGAATGACCCCAAGTCTACTCCCCGGCTCCCTGCTTCCAGACTGGCTGCCTTTAACCTACTATTCTGGGCACCAGCAGGGAGACCACATTGGTTTAGAAGTCAACACGTCACTTCCTTCTGTGACACCCCAACCCCCCACAAGGATACAATTCTAGCTCCTTGTTGGGCAGTTAAGGCCACCCACAGTTCTGGCCCCTGCCAAGCCTCTCGAGCCTCATCTCTTGCCACCCTGGCCTCACACACTGTGCTCTGGCCACTGAACTGACTACATGTGGGCCCTTCAATGTACCAGGCTCTCCCTTCGGTGTCTGTGCAATGTCTCCCGCATGGAAGGCCCTTCACAATGACTCCCCAAACCTAATGAACTCACCTCAAGTGTCACTTCATCCAAGACGCCTTCCTTGATTCCCAAGCAGGACTGGATCCTGTTCTCTGGGCTCCCACAGCCCCCAGAGCTCCACTCTGCCCTGCCCTTTGTGGAATTGATGTCTGGGGTTCTCTCTCCTACATATGGGAAGCTCCGAGAGGGCAGCTGACTCTGTCTCCAGCAAAGCCCAGCACCTGTCTGGTCCTAGAGGAAGGGTCAGCGAATATTCATCGCATGCATTCAGGCGCGTGAATGGTTGAATGACGGACGAAATCTGGGTTCAGCTCCGTGGTTGTGCACTCCTGCCCAAAAGTTTTGGGCTTGCATGAAGTCCCTCTTTTCTGGCAGGTTCCTCTCAGCTCCAGGGCGTGGTTGCTCCGGGAGGGGGCGTGGCTTGGTTCACCAGCTGACGCAGGGTGAGGCAAACCAGCCAAGTGAGCAGGGAGGTGAGGTGTGGTGGGAGAGAGGGGATGCGGTGCGGATAGAAGGTGAGGGCGCCCACCGAGGCAGGCGCTATTATTTCCCCTCCCCCGTATAGGTAAATAAAGTGAGGCACAGGGAGACTTCGATGACTTGCCAAAGCCACACAGCTAAGTACAGCAATGGTGAGACTCCAACTCTGATCAACTCCAAGTCACTTCCACATTGTCCCCAACATCCCCTTTAGACAACAGATTTGCGGTAGTTAATGCTGGAGTCATGCCTTGAACCGGCGTCTTAGAGGAGAAATTGTCAAGGCAGGAGAGAGAGGAGAAATCATATCCTGAACACCTGCTTGTGACCTTGTGCTGTGGTGACACCAAGACGTATCGAGGCGGGGTCGGGGGCTGGGTGTTGGAGCGTGAACGTTTATTGAGCTTCTATTACTTGCTGGGTCTCGCTATACATAACCTCTTAACAGTCACAGCAGCCCCTTTATGTGAAAACTTAATATCCTGGTTCATCTCTGAAGAACTTGAGGCTCCTGGACAGGAAGTGACTTACAGAAGTTTAGACACCTAATCAGCAGCAAGGGCAGGACTTGCATAGGAGTGTCAGGCTTCACAATGAAAGGGGATGAGGAAAGTTCAGAAACGAAGTGGATCATGGCTTCAGCAAGGGGCTGGGAAGAAGAGTGGCTGGGTTGAGAGAGGCGTGGCCGATAGGAGGGACTGGTGGGGGCTGTGCTTTGAAAGAAAGGGTGGAGTGTGGCCTTGGAGAGTCCGGAGCTAGAAAGCCGGACCCAGACTGGGCACTTTCCATTAAAAAATATATATTTTTTATGCTTCTATTAAAATATATATATATGTATACATTCTCTCTCTTTCTCTCTCACCCTCTGCTCAGAAGTCCCCAAACAACAAAATAAACGCCCCTCCCTCCAACAGTAATACATGTTCATTGATGAAAATTTGGGGAAAAAAAACACATCCTACTGCCCAAAGAAAACCAATGTTAGCATCTTGGTGCATTTAGGCTGTATTCTAGGCCTAAAAAACATATTTGAGATCAGGCTGTATAGTCAATTATATACTGCCATTTTACATAAGCATTTCCCCATTAAAAGTCTTTATAAACATCATTCAAATGGCCGCACGATATTCCATTGAGTGGGTATACTTATGGAACTCCTTTCTGCATGGGTTTTGGCATTCCTTTCATTACTTTTCTTTCCTCCTTTAGAACTGTTTAGCCAGGTTTTAGGTTTGATTTTCTCTGTGTCTTATTTTGAGAGATAGCATAAGAGAGATCGTTGTCTTGTTTTGTTTTGTTAACATCTTTATTGGAGTATAATTGCTTTACAATGGTGTGTTAATTTCTGCTTTATAACAAAGTGAATCAGCTATACATGTACATATATCCCCATATCCCCTCCCTCTTTCGTCTCCCTCCCACCCTCCCTAGCCCACCCCTCTAGGTGGTCACAAAGGACTGAGCTGAGAGAGATCGTTGTTTGAATGCAGTTAGGAAAAGCAAGGTAGGCTTGTTGGAAACAGTATTTGAGGGGAAGTTAGGATTATGTTAAACACGCACAGGATAAAACCTTCAAATGACACATGAAGGTACACGGTGAAAAATAAGTCTCTTTCTCACCCCACCCTCAGTTCCCCACTTCTCTACTGAGGATCTCCACTGTTAGCACTTCCCTGTGTGTCCTTTGTGTGCATAGCTGTGTTTCTATTTACTAACAGCGTTATTGAGATATCATTTACACACTAGGCAATTCATCCATTTAGAGTGTATAATTCAATGACTTTTAGTATATCCAGAGTTGTATAACCATCACCACGATCAATTTTAGAATATTTTCCTTACTCCCCCAAAAAACCTGCACCCATTTGCTGTCACCCCCAAAGCCCCCATCTCCCCTTCCCTAGGAAACCACTGTCTGTCTCTGTAGACTTTCCTATTCTGAACGTTTCCTATAGATGGGATCATACAGTGTGTGACCTTCTGCAACTAACGTCTTTCCCTTAGCATAATGTTTACCAGGTCCATCCGTGTTGTAGTATGTAGCAATACTTCATTCCTTCTTTTATATATAGACTTTATTTGTTTGAACAGTTTTAGGTTTACACAAAAACTGGATGGAAAGTGCAGAGAGTTTCCATATACCTCCCTCACCCAACCCAGTCTCCCCTATTATTAACATCTTGCATTAGTGTGGTACATTTGTTACGACTGATGAACCAATAATGATATGTTGTTATTTTTTCTCTTTTTTCAGCTTTATTGAGATATAATTGACTGATACATTATTATTAACTAAGGTCCATAGTTTATATTAAGGCTCACCATTTGTGGGTTCTGACAAATACATAATGACATGTATCCACCACTACAGTGTCATACGGAGTAGTTTCCCTAAAAATCCCCTGTTCCACCCATTCACCCCTTCCTTCCTCTCCCTGAAGCCCTGGAAACCACTGATCTCTTTACTGTCTCCATCCTTTTGCCTTTTCCAGAGTGTCATATAGTTGGAACCATACAATGTGTAATCTTTTCACATTGGCTTTTTTCCCTCAGTAATATGTGTTTGAGGTTCCTCTGTGTCTATTCATGGCTTGATAGCCCACTTCTTTAGATCACAAAATAATATTTCATTGTCTGGATGTACCACAATTTATTTATTCACTCACATACTAAAGGATATTTTGCTTGCTTCCAAGTTTTGGCAAATATGAATGAAGTTGCTATAAACATTCGTGTGCAAGTTTTTGTGTGGACATGTTTTCAACTCATTTGGGTAAATACCAAGAAGCATGATTGCTGGCTTGTACGGCAAGAGTATGTTTAGTGTTGTAAGAAACTGCCCAACTGTCTTGCAAAGTGGCTGTACTGTATTGCATTCCCACCTGCAACGAATGAGAGTTCCTGTCGCTCCACCTCCTCACCAGCATTTGGTGGTGTCAGTGTTCTGGATTCTGGCCATTCTCATAGGTCTGTGGTGGTATCTTATTGTTGTTTTCATTTGCATTTCCCTAATGACATAGATGTTGAACATCTTCTCATGTGCTCATTTGCCATCTGTATATCTTCTTTGGTGAGGTGTCCGTTGAGACCTTGTACCCATTTTTAAATTGGATTTTTTGGGGGGGTGGTTTAAGAGTCCTTTATATATTCTGATTACCAGCCTTTCACCAGATATGTGTTTTGCAAATATTTTCACCTATTCTCTGGCTTTTCTTTTCATTCTTTTTAAGTGTCTTCCACTGATAATGAAGCCCAGTTTATCGATTTTTTCTTCCATGGGTTGTGCTTTTGGTATTGTTTTTAGTCATTGCCAAACTCAGGGTTACATAGATTTTCCCTCTATGTTCTCTTCTAGGAATTTTATAGTTTTGCATCTTACACATAGGCCTATGATCCATTTTGAGTTAATTTTTGTGAGGGGTGTAAGGTCTTTGTCTAGATTAATGTTTTTGCATGTGGATGTCCAGTTGTTTCAGCACCATTTGTTGAAAAGACTATCCTTTCTCCATTGAATTGCCTTTACTCCTTGTCAAAGACTAGTTGACTATGTTTGTGTGGAACTATTTCTGAGGTCTCTATTCTGTTCCATTTATCTATTTGTCTATTATTTCAGCAATACCACATTTGTCTCGATTCCTGGAGCTTTATAGTAAGTCTCAAAGTCAGGTAGTGTCAGTCCTCAGACTTTCTTTTTCTCCTTCAATATTGTGTTGGTTATTCTGTGTCTCTTGCACTTACAGATAAACTTTAGAATTAGTTTGTCGATATCCACAAAATAAGTTGGTGGGATTTTGCTTGGTATTGCATTGAATCTATAGATCCAGTCAGGAAGAACGGACATCTTGGCAATATGTCTTCCTATCCATGTACATGGAATATGTCTCCATTTATCTTCTTTGATTTCTTTTATCAGAGTTTTATAGTTTTCCTTATATAGATCTTGTACGTATTTTGTTAAATTTATACCTAAGTATTTAGTTTTTTGGTGCTAATATAACTGGTATTGGGTTTTTTATTTAAGATTCCAGTTGTTCATTGCTGGTATATAGGAAAACAATTGACTTTTGTATATTAATCTTGTATCCTGCAACCTTGCTGTAATTGTTTATTAGTTCCAGCCATCTTTTTGTTGATTCTTTGTGATTTTCTACATAGACAATTATGTCATCTGTGAACAAAGACAGTTTTATTTCTTCCTTCCTAATCTGTATACCTTTTAATTCCTTGTCTTGCCTATTGCATTAGCAAGGACTTCCAGTGTGAGGTTGAAAAGGAGTAATGAGAGCAGACATCCTTGCCTTGTTCCTGATCTTAGTGGGAAAATATCTAGTTTCTCACCACTAAGTATGATACTAGCTCTAGGTTTTTTGTAAATGTTTTTTAACTGTGTTTTTTAAATTAGGAATTTTTTCTCTTAAATTTTTATTTAGATAATTTCAGACTTACAGAAGAGTTCCAAGAATAGTACAGAGAACTGCTGTATACTCTTAATCCAGATTCCTCAAATGGGGACTTCCTTGGTGGCTCAGTGGTTAAGAATCTGCTTGCCAATGCACGGGACAGGGGTTCGAGCCCTGGTCCAGGAAGATCCCACATGCCACAGAGCAACTAAGCCCGTGCACAACTACTGAGCCTGCGCTCTAGAGCCCGCGAGCCACAACTGCTGAGCCCACGTGCCACAGCTACTGAAGCCCTCGTGCCTAGGCCCCATGCTCTGCAAAAAGAGAAGCCACTGCAATGAGAAGCCCACGCACCTCAACGAAGAGCAGCCCCCGTTTGCCACAACTACAAAAAGCCCGCGCACAGCAACAAGGACCCAATGCAGCCATAAATAAATAAATTTATTTTTTAAAAAAACCAGATTCCTCAAATGTTAACATTTTACTACACTTATTTTACTCTATTTCTCCCTCTGTCTCATATATATATATATTTTTTCCTGTGAACTAATTCATAGTCAGTTGCAGACGTAATGCCCCTTTACTCCTAAATACTTCAATGTGTTTTTCCTAAAACAAGAAATTATCTTACATAAACACAGAGCAATCATCAAAATCAGGAAATTCACATTGATACAATACTATTATAATTATACTCTACAGAACTTATTTGGAGCTCACCGGTTTCCTCAACAGTGTCCTTTATAGCAAAAGAAAACTGAACCATGTGCATTCAGTTGTCATATCTCTTTAGTTCCCTTCGGTAGGGAAGAGTTCTTCAGTCTTTGTGTCTTCTGACACTGACATTTTTGAAGAGTGCAGGCTAGTTATTTTTAGACTATCCCTCAATTTGGTTTTTTCTGATGTTCCCTCGTGATTAGATTTTACTTTGGTAGGAATATCACAGAAAGGATGCTGTGTCCTTTTCAGTGCATCATATCAGGAGGCACATGATGACTATTTGTGTTTTTCCACTGTAAAGCTACCGTTTTCCCCTTTGTTATTGGTGAATATTTTGTGGAGAGATACATTGAGATTATATATGTGTGTGTGTATATATATATATATATATATATATATATATATATACATATATATATATATATCTCCTCAAACTTTCGCCCACCAGTTTTAGCATTCACTGATGATTCTTGAGGTAGCCAAATGGTGACTGTCCAATGCCATCCTTCTTTGGACTTGTATTAGTTGGCTCTCGAGTGTAAGGGAGAGCTTTCTCTTCTCCTACATTTATTTATTTATATCCTCATGGACCTATGGTTGTCTATCATATTCAGTGGGTTATAATGCATTAAGATCATTCTTTATTTCGACGTTCAAAATGTCCCATATTTAGCCAGCAGAAAGATGACTCCTTGTCCTTTTGGCAGGTCTCCATCCTTCCTTGAGCACTTCCTTGTTTTCTGGCAGCACAAGGTGCTCCAGGCTCATCTTGCTCTCTCCCTGCCCCAGCCCCAGAATCAACCATTTTTCCCTAGGAGACCTGGTCCTTTTCAGTTGAGAATGGCAGTTAGGAACCAAGATTTGGGCATTAGGTGTTATACCTATATTTTAAGAGTTTGGTTTTTTACTTAGGGGGAAAGAAAGCTGAAGCCACACCACTGACAACCAAATACTCCTTGTTGGAAGTGTTGGTAGATGGACAATGACTGCCTGTAAAAGTTGTTGAGTATTAGTCAAAGAGCATACACTTGTGCATTCTGTCTCTGTGTCTCTTTGTCTCTGTCTCTCTCTCTCTGTCTCTCTCTCTGTCTCTCTGTCTCTCACTCTCTCTCTCCCTCTCTCTCTCTCTCTCACACACCCTTATGGAAATATTAGATCAGAAAAAATATTTTTAAAAAAGCTATTGGGTATTGATGTCTTTTGAAAGCAAGTTTTACCTTGGGATATGGTACTACAGAGATTCATGTGAAGGAGCAGAACTGAAGGTGAGTGGCAATGAGGCTGGCCTGGAAGAGTTGAAAAAATAATAGCAGATAATAGCTTCCATTTAGTGAGAACTTACCGTGTGCCAGGCAGTGGGCTGGGAACTTTACAACGTTACCTCTGATCCCCACAGTAATTCTGGAAGGTGCAGCAAGCTTGACTGACTGGCTAATAATAACTGAGCCACAATAAGAACCCAGAGAGGGAGGAAGATGATAGGAGAAGCCTTTGAAGAGGAAAAACAGCATACCTTTGTGTTTTTGGAGAAGACACTCTGGTGTAACAGGCTAGGAATTTGAAGACTGGGGCGCTAGTCTCTGCTCTTCCACCCGTTGATTGTGAGATCTGAGGTGGCCATGTGGCCTCTTTGAACCTGGCTACCTCATAGGGTTGTTATGAGAATCAAGTTAAATAATGGCTCCAAAAGCAGACATGTAAACCGTGAAGTGCTACAAAAATGGAAATGGTTATTACCCAGCTGGCCTAATGCACCTGGAGTCTCCTCTTCCACCAGAGATCGCAATTCTCTTGGAAATGCAATTGATCTAGATTATAGGAGAACCCTGAAGACCCGTGTCCCTCTTTATCCCCATGTATCAGGGGGCTTCTAGGACATTCCTTTCACAAGTTTTGTTAGCTAATGCTACCAAACCTACCATACCTTACATTTCTTAGTAACTGTGGCAGGTAGCCGCTGAGATGACCTCCCAGTGATCCTTGACTCTTTGTATTCACAACCTGTGTAAAAATCTCCTCCCCTTAGGTTAGTGTGAGCTGACCTAAGGACTTACTTCTGAGCAATCAAATGTGACAACGGAGATAGGATGTCACTTAGGGATTGCTTACATAAGAATGTGACTTCCATCTTACTAGCAGACCCTCTCCCTTGCTGGCTTTGATGAAGCAAGTTGCCATACTGGGGAGGCTCATCTGCCTAGGAAGTGAAGGCCAACATCCAGCCAGGAGCTGAGTCTCTCAGTCCGACAGTCCTTGAGGAACTGAAAATCTGCCAACAAGCAGGTGATCTTGGAGGTGGATCCTTTCTCCATCAAGCCTTCAGATGAGAGAGACCCCAGCCCTGGCCAACTTGATTGCAGTCTTGTGAGAGACCCTGAAACAGAGGATCCAACAGAGGGCCTGGACCCAGCTAAGCCCACAGAAACTATGAGATGAATAAAGGCTGCTGTGATTCCTTGTTACTCAACAATAGATAACGAATACAGTAACCATCTTTTATAGATGCTCCTTGAATCATATATTCTCTCCTGTATACAACTCTGTGCTTTCCCTCCCTTGAATCAAACTTGAACTGCCTCTCTTCCTCTAAAACCTTTCTACCGTACCCTCTGGGAATCTCATCATATGGCTAACAAGCTCCGCTGGAGGATATAAAATATTTGAACAGAGGGACATACCTAGTACCTGGATGGACAGACAATGTGAATTTTCCCCAAATTAATTTATAAATTTAATTCAATCCAAACAATTTTAATTGACATTAAAGTTCTGAAGTGTATCTCTTTAGACAAATAAACGTTTAGAAATAACTAGGGAAATTCTGGAAAAAAATTGAGTACCAACCAGTCTTATGAATTATTGAAACACATTATAAGGGCACAGGAATTAAAATTCGGTGGTGTTGGTTCAGAACTGACAGCTAGATTAATGGAATACAATAGGAAGTTAAGAAAAAAATAGTCTATGGAGAATTTAGTATGTTGAAAGATGATATTTTAAATCATCCGTGAAAAGCTGGATTATGCAATAAATGGTTTTGGGATAATTGGCTTGTGATTTGGCAAAAACAGAGCTGGACCTCTATCTCATTCCTTACACTAAAATAAATTCCAGATGTATCAAAAATATAAATGTTCAAAAACTACCCATACTTTATTCATAATCAAAAAAAAAAACCTGGACCAAAGCCCATCTACAGGTGAATAGATAAACAAAATGCGGTACAGCCCAAGAATGGAGTATTACTCAGTATTAAAAAGGAATGAACTAAAAAGATCCTTGACATGGAGAGATGATCCTGGATTATTTAGATGGGATCAGTGTAATCACAAGGGAGGAAGGAGAGTCAGAGTCAGAGAAGGACATGTGACAACAGATGCAGAGATGAGAGAGAGAAGGAGGGAGATTTGAAGATGTTATAGTACTGAGTTTGAAGATGAAGGGGCCATGAGCCAAGGAATGCAGGTGGCCTTACAAACTAGAAAAGTCAAGGAAATGATTTTCCCCTAGTCTCCAGAAGGATTGCAGTCTTTGATTTTAGCCTTGAAAGACTCGTTTCAGACTTCTGACCTTCAGAACTGTAAGATAATAAATTTGTGTTATTTTAAGCCACTCAGTTTGTAGTAATTTGTTACAGCAGCAATAGGAAGTCTAATGCATATAGTTAAAAAAATTAAAACTGTATAAATAAGTGTACACTGGTATGCATTGCTTGCACCCTGTCCCCATTCACCTTTTCCCCCTTGAACCCTATAGGTAACCATTTCTGTTAACTTCTTGCTCATTCATTCAATCAATGTTTCTTTATGTCAGTATGAGCAAAGATGAATATTTATTCCTATTCCCTCCTTTCTGACACAAATGGTAATATACTATATGTACTTTTCTGCCTCTCACTATTTTCCCAGATAACAATGTAAGGATAGATAAATTTAACCATAGAAAAATGTAAGCTTTAGTGAATGACATTATAAGTAAAGCTGAAGGATAAACTTGGAAAAATATTTGCATGTAACCCACAGTAAAAAGGAAAAGCTGATTGTCCACTGAAAGGGAATTGCAGAATTATGTTGCACTCATATAATGGAATACTATGCAGTCATTCAAACACTTGTAAAGGCAGGGAAGAAATTAGAGTTGGGTGGTGGTCATAAAGAACTTTTGTTTCACCTTAAAGCTTTAAAAAATTTAAAAGGATAACCTACTCCCATATTATCAATACTTGTATAATTAAAATTTTTTAAAATTTAAACGGGGAGGAAGAACAAGAGAAGTTTATATCTGTATGCCTTGGAACAAGGTCAAATATATAGAGTTAAGTGAAGAAGGCGCTTGCAAATAGTAACTATAGTATGATCTTAGTTTTGATATAACATTACTCTTAGCATAGAAAAATATATAGAGAAAGACTATATAACAAACTATTAATAACATTCATCTTGGGGACGTGAGATTATGAGGGACTTTTTACTTTTTACATTAAATGTTTATGTAATGTTCAAATTTTTAAAACATGTATGTATCACTTTTATAATCAGGAAAAATGAATATATATATATATTTTAAATGCTCTAACCACCTATATCCTTTACTAGGCATGGGTATTTATTGCAAACAATATTAGTAATAACTTTGGTTAACTGTAGCAGAATATGAAACTACTGGAACATGTGGTAGAGTCATTTACTGTTTGCTGAATATCCACAAGCTCCCCCATAATTCCAGTCCTTTTAGAGTTGGATGGGGCCATGTGACTAGTTCTGGCCAATGGGCTGTGCATTTAAGAACTGGTGCTCAGTCCTCCTGCTCCCTCTTCTTCTGCTATGGCAACCAGGGGGGCCTCAGGTGCTAGACGAGGCAGCCACAAGATGTCAGCCTGTATCCCTGAGTTACCGCTTGGAAAGGAGCTGTTTTGAAAAGCCACTAGACTTGCAATAGATTTTGCATGAGCAAGAAATAAACTCATATGTATTTAGTCATTGAGATTTGGGGTTTATTTATTATCAAAGCATAAGCTACCCTATCGTGACTAACGGGAAAGGGAATCACGTAATCCACAGGTTCCATGAGAGGCCTGGAGAACCAGGCAGGGTCAGGAACCAAGAGTGGCATGACATGACACAGCAAAGATTTTGCTGCAGGAATGGTTTGATAGGATGACACTCTTGCCCCTGTTGCCAACTAACACTTTTCACTACAGCTGGACCTTGCTATCCCTTGATACTATTGCTATACTATCAGATTTTTAACTCTCCAGCAGCTGGTTGAAAATATCATTAATTGACCCAGCATACCTTTATATGGCTCCTTCAACACTGAAAGTTCCAAGCAGGATCATGTAATTTGCCATGCTGAGGTCATGTGCCCATTCACTAGCCACCAGGGGATGGGGAGAAGAAATATGTGCCGCCTTCCCTGGTTTCAGTAGTGCATGGTAGGGCCCTGCCTCCAAACCTATCTTGGGTTTCCTCCCAAATAGGAAGAGTGTTTGAATGCTGAGCAGCCAAAATACAAATGTTCACTCCAGTCTTCAGATCCTTCACTGACCAACTTTCACCTCCTGACTTAACTGAAACTTACCTCTCTCCCCTGAAAAGTGGAAATCTACCCAAACTGCCATTCTCTAGCCAATAATGCCCTCAATTACATGCCTTGTTGTTTTCCCAGCACATCCTCACCCCCAGATCAATAAAAATTTCCTCCTTCTCTCTGTCAATCCTAGGCTCATACAATTGCTCAGATGGGAGCCACTTAAAAGTCATGGTCCCCGGGGGCCTCCCTGGTGGCGCAGTGGTTGAGAGTCCGCCTGCCGATGCAGGGGATACGGGTTCGTGCCCCGGTCTGGGAGGATCCCATATGCCGCGGAGCGGCTGGGCCCGTGAGCCATGGCTGCTGAGCCTGCGCATCCGGAGCCTGTGCTCCGCAACGGGAGAGGCCACAACAGTGAGAGGCCCGCGTACCACAAAAAAAAAAAAAAAAAAAAAAAAAAAAGTCATGGTCCCCAACTTCTACTGGGCCCTGGAAATCTTGTTTCCCTGATCTGCTCTCCAAGCCTCCACGGCAGATTTGCTAAATCCTCATTTCCTCAGCCTTCCTACATGTTCCGCTCTCTTCCTCCCTCACTTCACCTCCTACTGCACTTAAAATAGAAACCCCCAAACAGCAATGTTCTCAACTTCTTGCCACAAACTACCTGCAAACTCATGAGCATCCCCAACTGACCTATCCTTGCTCTTTCCCCCCTGTCACAGTGGAAGAGGTGCCCTTTCTCTTGCTGACTAATCCTTCCATTGGTGCTCTGTGCCCCACTCCCCACTCAGGAAAACCTTGATATATCAGTTTCCCCTCTCCCTCCTGTATCTTCAGTATCTCCCTCTCTATTGACTCAGCCTTTAAACATGTTCAAGTCTCTTGTATCATAAAAAATCCATTGACCTATTTATAATAGCATCAAAAAGAGTAAAAGACAGAGGAATAAACTTAACCAAGGAGATGCAAGACTTGCATGCTGAAAACTACAAAACATTACAGAAGGAAATTAAAGAAGACTTAAATAAATGGAAAGATATCCCATGTTCATGGATTGAAAGATTTAACATTGTTAAGATGGCAATACTACCCAGAGCCATCTACAGATTGAATGCAATTCCTATCAGAATCCCATTGACATTTTTTTTCAGAAAAGGAAAAGTTGAACCTGATATTCATATGGAATTGGAAGGGACCTCACATAACCAAAACAGTCTTGAAAGAGGAAAGCAAAGTTGGAGGACTCACACTTCCCAGTTTCAAAACTTACTACAAAGATACAGTAATCAAAACAGTGTGGTGCTGGCATAAGGATAGACATATAGATCAATTGAATAGAACTTGGAGTCCAAAATAAACCCAAACATCTATAGTCAATTGATTTTCAACATGGATGCCAACACTGCAGCAAATGGGGGAAAGAACAGCCTCACCACAGCCTCACCACAATGGTTCTGGGTAACTGGTTAGCCACGTGCAAAATAAATGAAGTTGAACCCTTTACCTTACACCATATACAAAAATTAACTCAAATCAAATCAAATACCTAAATGTAAGCACAAAGACAATAAAACTTTTAGATGAAAACATGTGTATATCTTTGTGACCTTGGATTTGGCCATGGATTCTTATATATGACTTCAAAAGCACAAGCAACAAAAGAAAAAAAGAAAAATTGGACTTTATAAAAAAAACTCTTGGGGCTTCCCTGGTGGCGCAGTGGTTGAGAGTCCGCCTGCCGATGCAGGGGACACGGGTTCATGCCCCGGTCCGGGAAGATCCCACATGCCGCAGAGCAGCTGGGCCCGTGAGCCATGGCTGCTGAGCCTGCGTGTTCGGAGCCTGTGCTCCTCAACGGGAGAGGCCACAACAGTGAGAGGCCCGCGTACCGCAAAAAAAAAAAAAAAAAAAAAAAAGAATCTGCCTGCCAATGCAGGGGACACGGGTTCGAACCCTGGTCCAGGAGGATCCCACATGCTGCAGGATCCCGTGCGCCACAACTACTGAGCCTGCGTTCTAGAGCCCGCGAGCCACAGCTACTGAGCTCACGTGCCACAACTACTGAAGCCCGTGCGCCTAGAGCCCCTGCCCCGCAACAAGAGAAGTCACCGCTATGAGAAGCCCACGCACCCCAATGAAGAGTAGCCCCCTCTCGCCACAACTAGAGAAAGCCCGTGCACAGCAAAGAAGACCCAATGCAGCCAAAAATAAATAAAATAAATATTTTTTAAAATCTTTAAAAAAAGTGAAAAGATAACCTACAGAATAGGAGAAAATATTTTCAAATCATACATCTGATAAGGGACTTGTATCTAGAATATATAAAGAATTTCTACAACTCAACAACAAAAAGATAAACAACACAATTGAAAAATGGGCAAAGGACTTGAGTAGAAATTTCTCCAAAGAAGATATACAAATGACCATGAAGCTCATGGGAAAAATTCACAGTATCAATCATCAGTGAAATGCAAATCAAAACCACAATGAGATACCACTTCACACCCACTAGGATGGCTCTAATAAAATAAAGGAAAATAAGTGCTGGCAAGGATTTAGAGAAATTGGAACTTTTGTACATTGCTGATGGTAATGTAAAATGGTGTAGCCACTGTGGAAATCAGTTTGGCACTTTTTCTAAAAGATAAACATATAATTTCCACATGACCCAGCATTTCCACTCTTAGGTATATACCCAGAAAAATTGAAAAAAGGTATTCAAACAAATATTTGTACATGAATGTTCATAACAGTACTATTCACAATAGCTGAAAGGTGGAAACAACCCAGATGTTCATCAACTGATGAATGGATAAACAAAATGGTGATATACCCATATGATGGAATACTATTTAGCCATAACAAGGAATGAAGTACTGATACATGCTACAATGTGGATGAACCTTGAAAAATTGTGCTAAGTGAAAGAAGCTAAACACAATAGACCACATATTGTATGATTCCACTTACATGAAATGTCCAGAAAAGGTAAATTCTTATAGACAGTGGATTGTTTGTCTCCAGGGGCTGGGCACAAAGAGGGAATGGGGAGTAACTGGCTAATGGGTACATGGTTTCCATTTGGGGGTGATGAAAATATTGTGTAACTAGATAAAAGTGATAGTTGCACAACACTATCTATGTATTTTCACTGAACTGTACACTTTAAAATGGTTACTTTTCTGTTCGGTGCATTTTACCTTTATTCATTTATTTTATTATTATTGTTTTTAAAATAAATTTATTTATTTATTTGGCTATGTTGGGTCTTTGTTGCTGTACGTGGGCTTTCTCTAGTTGTGGTGAGCGTGGGCTACTCTTCGTTGCGGTGCATGGGTCTCTCATTGTGGTGGCCTCTCCTGTTGCAGAGCACAGGCTCTAGGTGCGCAGACTTCAGTAGCTGTGACTCGTGGGCTCTAGAGTGCAGGCTCAGTAGTTGTGGTGCATGGGCCCAGTTGCTCCGCTGCATGTGGAATCTTCCTGGACCAGGGCTCTAACATCTGTCCCCTGCATTGGCAGGCAGATTCCCAACAACTGCACCACCAGGGAAGTCCTTTACCTCTATTTAAAAAATACTTGCCTCCATTTCTTAAAAAGTTAAACATAAATTTACCATGTGACCCAGAAACTCTACTCCTAGGTATCTACCTAAGATAAATGAAAACATATATCTGCATTAAAAATTGTACTTGGATGTTCATAGCATTATTTATAATAACCAAAATGTGTAAACAACCCAAATGTTTACCAACTGGTGAATGCATGAATAAAATGTGATATATCCATACCATTTGGCAGTAAAAAGCAATAGAGTATCGATACATGCTACTCCAGGTATGAATTTTAAAAACATTTTGCTTAATGAAAGAAGCCAGACACACCCCAAACCGCACATATTATGAGTCAGTTTATATGAAATTTCCAAAAGTTGCAAATCTATAGAGACAGAAAGTAGATTAGTGGTTGCCTGGGTCTGGGGGTGGGGATGGGGAGTGACTATAAATGAGCGCAAGGGATCTTTCTGGGGAGATAGAAATGTTCGAAAAGTGGACTGTGGTGATAGTAGTACAATTCTGTAAATATGCTAAAATTAATTGAATTGTATAATTAAAGCAGGTGAATTTTATGCTATGTAACTATACCCCAATAAAGCTGTTTTTTTTAAGAAGAAGAACAACAACACAGGAACATTCTATCCAACAGAATTGGAATACACATTCTTCTCAAGTGCACATAGAACATTTTCCAGGATAGGTCATATGTTAGGCCACAGAAAAGTCTTAATAAACTTAAGATGACTGAAATCATATCAAGCATCTTTTCCAACCACAATAGTATGAAACTAGAAATCAATTACAAGAAGAAAACTGGAAAATTCACAAATATATGGAGATTAAACAACATGCTACTGAACAACCGATGACTCAAAGAAAGAATTAAAAGAGAAATAAGACAAATTGAGACAAATAAAATGGAAATACAGCATACTATAACTTAAGGGATGCAGCAGTTCTAAGAAGGAAGTTCATAATTATAAACATTTACATTAAGAAAGAAGATCTTAAATTACATTACATTAAGAAGACCTTAAATTAAAAAATCTAACTTTACACCTCAAGGAACTAGAAAAAGAAGAACAAACTAAGTCCGAAGTTAGTAGAAGGAAGGAAATAAAGATCAGAGTGGAAATAAATGAAATAGAAACAAAAAAGAAAATAGAAAAGATCAATGAAACTAAGAGCCGTTTTTTAAAAGATAAACAAAATAGACAAAACTTTAGCTAGACTTACCAAGAAAAAGAGAGAGAAGACCCAAATAAATAAAATCAGAAATGAAAGAGGAGTTATTACTACTAATACCACAGACACGCATAGGATCATAATAGACTACTATGAACAATTACATTCCAACAAGTTGGGCAACCTAGAAGAAATGGATAAATTCCTAGAAACATACAACTTACCAAGACTGAATCATGAAGAAATAGAAAAAATTACCAATAAGGGGGTTGAATCAGTAATCAAAAACCTTCCAACAAAGAAAAGCCCCAGGCCAGATGGCTTCACTGGTGAATTCTACCAAACATTTAAAGAAGAATAAATGCCAATCCTTCTCAAACTCTTCCAAAAAATAGGAGGAAACACTTCCAATCTCGTTTTATGAGGCCAGCATTACCCTGATACCAAAACCAGATAAAGGCACTAGAAGAAAAGAAAATTATAGGTCAATATCCTGAATTCAACACCACATTAAAAGGATAATACAACATGATTGAGTGGGATTTATTCCAGGGATGCAAGGATGGTTAAACATCTAGAAACCAATCAATGTGATATACCACATTAACAAAATGAAGGATATAAATCATGTGATCATCCTAATAGATGCAGAAAAAGCATTTGACAAAATTCAACATCATTCATAAATAAAAACTTTCAACAAACTGGGTGTAGTGAGAATGTACTCAACATAATCAAGGTCATATATGGCAAGCTCACAGATAACGTTATACTCAATGGTGAAAAGCTGAAAGCTTTTCCTCTAGGATCAGGAACAAGACAAGGATGCCCACTTTCACCACTTTTATTCAACATAGTACTAGAAGTTGTAGCCAGAGAAATTAGGCAGGAAAAAGAAATAAAAGGCATCTATATTGGAAAGGAAGAAGTAAAACTGCCTCTATTTGCAGATGAGAAGATATCATGTATAGAAAACCCTAAAGACTCCACAAAAACAAACAAACAAACAAACTGTTAGAACTAATCAACAAATTCAGTAAAGTCTCAGGATACAAAATCAATATACAAAAGTCGGCTGCATTTCTATACACCAACAACGAAGTATCAGAAAGAGAAATTAAGAAAACAATTCCATTTGCAATTGCATCAAAAAGAATAAAATACCTAGGAATAAATTTAACCAAGGAAATGAAAGACCTGTACCTTGAAAACTATAAGACATTGATGAAAGAAATAGAAGACACATAAAAAATGGAAAGATCCTCCATGCTCATAGATTGGAAGAATTAACATTATTAAAAAGGTCATACTCAACCCTCAGAATGGGAGAAAATATTTGCAAATGAAGCAACTGACAAAGGATTAATCTCCAAAATTTATAAACAGCTCATGCAGCTCAATAGCAAAAAAACAAACAACCCAATCCAAAAATGGGCAGAAGACTTAAATAGGCATTTCTCCAAAGAAGATATACAGACTGCCAACAAACACATGAAAGAATGCTCAACATCATTAATCATTAGAGAAATGCAAATCAAAACTACAATGAGATATCATCTCACACCAGTCAGAATGGCCATCATCAAGAAATCTAGAAACAATAAATGCTGGAGAGGGTGTGGAGAAAAGGGAACACTCTTGCACTGCTGGTGGGAATGTGAATTGGTACAGCCACTATGGAGAACAGTATGGAGGTTCCTTAAAAAACTACAAATAGAACTACCATATGACCCAGCAATCCCACTACTAGGCATATACCCTGAGAAAACCATAATTCAAAAAGAGACATGTACCAAAATGTTCATTGCAGCTCTATTCACAATAGCCCGGAGCTGGAAACAACCTAAGTGTCCATCATCGGATGAATGGATAAAGAAGATGTGGCACATATATACAATGGAATATTACTCAGCCATAAAAAGAAACGAAACTGAGCTATTTGTAATGAGGTGGATAGACCTAGAGTCTGTCATACAGAGTGAAGTAAGTCAGAAAGAGAAAGACAAATACCGTATGCTAACACATATATATGGAATTAAAAAAAAAAAAATGTCATGAAGAACCTAGGGGTAAAACGGGAATAAAGACACAGACCTACTTGAGAATGGACTTGAGGATATGGGGAAGGGGAAGGGTAAGCTGTGACAAAGGGAAAGAGAGGCATGGACATATATACACTACCAAACGTAAGGTAGATAGATAGTGGGAAGCAGCCGCAGAGCACAGGGAGATCAGCTCGGTGCTTTGTGACCGCCTGGAGGGGTGGGATGGGGAGGGTGGGAGGGAGGGAGATGCATGAGGGAGGGGATGGGGGAACAGATGTATATGTATGACTGATTCACTTTGTTATAAAGCAGAAACTAATAAAAAAAAAAAAAAAAAAGAAGGAGAAAAACAAATACCGTATGCTAACACATATATATGGAATCTAAAAAAAAAAAAAAAAGGTTCTGAAGAACCTAGGGGCAAGACAGGAATAAAGACACAGACGTAGAGAATGGACCTGAGGACACGGGGAGGGGGAAGCATAAGCTGGGACGAAGTGAGAGAGTGGCATGGACATATATACACTACCAAATGTAAAACAGGTAGCTAGTGGGAAGCAGCCGCATAGCACAGGGAGATCAGCTCAGTGCTTGGTGACCACCTATAGGAGTGGGATAGGGAGGGTGGGAGGGAGACGCAAGAGGGAGGAGATATGGGGACGTATGTAAATGTGTAGTTGATTCACTTTGTTATAAAGCAGAAATTAACACACCATTGTAAAGCAATTATACTCTAATAAAAGATGTTAAAAAAAAAAAAAAAAAAAAAAAGGTCATACTACCCAAAGCAATGTACAGATTCAATGCAATCCTCATCAAAATTCCAATAAATCTTTTTTTCACAGAAACAAAACAAACAATCCTAAAGTTTGTTGGAACCACAAAAGACCCCAACTAGCGAAAGCAATCTTGAGAAACAAGGACAAAGCTGGAAGCATCACACTTTCTAATTGCAAACTATATTACAAAGCTATAGTAATCAAAACAGCATGCTATTAGATCCTAAAAGTTCAGTCATTATGTTGTACACCTTTAACTTATACAGTGCTGTATGTCAATTATATCTCAATTAAACTGGAAGAAAAACAGTATGTTATTGGCATGAAAACAGAAACATTGATCAATGGACGAGAACAGAGAACACAGAAATAAACCCATGCATATATTGGTCAAGTAATTTGTGACAAAGGAGCCAAGACTACACAATGGGGAAAGGGTAGTCTCTTCAGTATATGGTGCTGACAAAACAGGATAGACACATGCAAAAGAATGAAATTGGACCCCTGTCTTACAACATACACAAGAATCAACTAAAAATGGATTAACAACTTGAATATTAGACCTGAAACCATAAAACTCCTAGAAGAAAACATAGGGGGTAAGCTCCTTGATGTTGGTCTTGGCAATGATTTTTTTGGATTTGATACCAAAAGCAAAGGCAACAAAAGCAAAAATAAGCAAGTGGAACTAAAAACTTCTGCACATCAAAGGAAACCATCAACAGAGTGAAAAGGCAACCTACAGAATGGGAGAAAATATTTGCAAATCATATATCTGATAAGGGTTAATATTTAAAATACATAAAGAACTCATGCAACTCAGTAGCAAAAAACCCAAGCAAAATGAGCAGAGGAACTGAATAGACATTTTCCCAAAGAAGACATACAAATGGTCCACTGGTACATGAAAGGTGCTCAACATCACTAATCATCAGGAAAAGCACATCAAAACCACAGTGAGATATAACTTCACACCTGTTAGAATGGCTCTCATCAAAAAGACAAGTGATAACAAATGTCAGCGAAGATATGGAGAAAAGGGAACCCTTTTGCACTGTTGGTGGGACTGTAAATTGGGCAGCCACTATGGAAAACAGTGTGTAGCTTCCTCAAAAAATTAAAACTAGAACTACTCTATGATTCAGCAATTCCACATCTGGGTATATATCCAAAGGAAATGAGAACAGGATCTCAAAGAGATATCCGCACTCCCATGTTCACTGCAGCATTATTCATAACAGCCAGGATATGGAGACAACCTAAGTGTCCATCAATGAATGAAAAAAAATGTGATACACACACACACACACACACACACACACACACACACACACACTGGAATATTATTCAGCCATGAGAAAGAAGGAAATCCTGGCATTTGCGACAACATGGATGGAACTTGAGGGCATTATGTTAAGTGAAATAAGCCATACAGAGAAAGACAAATATTGCTTGGTATCACTTACGTGTGGAATCTTAAAAAAAAAAAAGTTAAACTCATAGAAACAGACAGTGGAAAAGTGGTTGCCAAAGGCTGGGGGGTGGGGGGTGAATGGGGAGAGGTTGGTAAAAGGGTAGAAACTTTCAGCGATATGATGAAGGTCTGAGTATCTAATGTATAACATGATGACTAGAGTTGATAACACTGTATTTTATAATTGAAATTGGCTAAGAGAGTAGAACTTAAATGTTCTCACCACACACACACAAAATGATAACAACAACACTGCCTCAGCGCACCTCATCATTCTCTAGCTTCTGCAGTGTATCTCTATCATTGTCATGGGTGAACAGCTTGAGAACATTATTTGCACTCCTGTCCATACTTCCTGTTCACTGTTTTCATTTTTATCTTTTTTTCCTCTGATCACCTTTTAACCCATTGCATTTTGCCTTCCACTCCTTCCTTCTTAGCCTGTTATAATTTTCCATCCACCCCCACCATTTCATGTTCTCTACAAGACTCCCAGTGATCTTGTTGCTAAATTAGTGGTTGGTTTTCAGACTTTGTTTTTTGTACTATTTGGCATGTTAACCATTCCTTCCATTTTGGAAGATGATTTGCCCTTGGTTTCTGTGACACCACACTCTCCTGGTTCTACTCTCTACTCTGTGTCAGTGAATTGCTCCATCATCCATCCAGCCACCTCAGTCATAAATCCAGACTTCCTCTCTGACTCACTCTGTTAACTACCACATGAAATCCATTCACTAATCATGCTGATTTTTACCTCCTAAATATTCTATTGTTCAGAATTCTATCAAGGGTTCATGGACCCTGGAAGGTTTCAAAGGATCCACGAACATGCTGAATTGCAAGCAAATTTTGGTATGACTGTGTGTATTAGCATTTTTCTAGGGAGAGTGTACAAGCCATAGCTTTCATTATATTCTTACACAGGCCTGCGACTCAACAAAAAAGTTAAACGCCATTGCTCTAAATCCTTCCATTTATTTTCATCCCCACCCCACCCCGCCCACTCTGACCACATGCAGACGCTACAAAGACCTACTTCTCCATATAACAGTCTCTCTGCTCTCTTAGGGCCACAAATAAGAGGGGGCTATTGCGGAGGACATGGACTGAGGCTAGCAGGGCTGGGTGCATTCTGCCTCAGGGGCCTCCTGTGTGCCATAATGGCCTGCTCCTCTCTCCCCTTTCTGCCAACAGGCCATTTACTCTTTCTCTTTTCCTTTCCCTCCAAACTCTTCTTCAACTTCTCCTTTTCTCTTTTCCTCATTCTCCTTTTCTTCCTCTTTCTCTTCCCCACCTTCTCCCTCATGCTTCATTAACACATTAATTATAGGGTAATCGGACTTTGACCACAGAGCTTGAAGCCTCTTAGAATCAAGCCTAGATGCAGGACTTCCCTGGTGGCGCAGTGGTTAAGAATCCGCCTGCCAATGCAGGAGACATGGGTTCGAGCCCTGGTCCGGGAAGATCCCACATGCCATGGAGCAACTAAGCCTGTGTGCCACAACTACTGAGCCTGCGCTCTAGAGACCGTGAGCCACAACTACTGAAGCCTGCGTGCCTAAAACCCGTGCTCTGCAACAAGAGAAGCCACCGCAATGAAAAGCCCACCACCGCAACAAAGAGTAGCCCCCCCTCACCGCAACTAGAGAAAGCCCACACGTAGCAACAAGACCCAATGCAGCCAAAAATAAATAAATAAATAAAAAGACTAGTTGCAGCATTCACTTTGCTCATTGGCTCTTACTTGCATAGTCCCCAGCATACCCTCCACAGAAGAGGAAAGGGGAGTGGGGGGGGAGCTGAGCTTGGAGGTATGGGGTCAATAACTAGGGAGACCCCAGCCCCAAGTATAACTGTAGTGGGTTAGGAGAAATATGTGGGTCAGGTCAAGGAATCATAGACCTTACAGCTTTTTATTAAAACAAAGTTTGGAAGAAATTTTTAAAGATATCTAACCCAATCTTCCTCCCATCTTGTCCTTCTTGATTCCTTTCTTTTCTTCACCCCATACCTCCATCAACAAGTTTTTTAGCTCTACCTTAAAATTTACTCCATTCCACTGTCTTGTGTACTGTAGCTTCTGGCACTGTAGCTATCTTGAAATTGGGTAGTGTCAATCCTCCAACTTTGTTCTTCTTCAGTATTGTTTTGGTTGCACTAGGTCTTTTGCTTTTCCATATGAACTTTAGAATCACTTTGTCTATATCTATGAAATAGTTTAGCAGGGTTTTGACCAAAATTATGTTGAATCTATAGATCAAGTTGGGAAGAACTGATATTTTAAAAATATTGAGACTTCTTATCCATGAACATGGAATATCTCTCCATTTATTTAGATCTTCTTTGATTCCTTTCATTAGTGTTTTGTAGTTTTCCACATTCAGATACTATACATATTTTATTATATTTATACCTATTTCATTGTTTTGCAGCTATTGTAAGTAGTACCGTTTTCTTAAAATTTCAAATTCTAATTTTTACTACTGACATATAGGAAAGAAATTAATGTTTGTGTATTGACCTTGTATTCTGTACCCTTGCTATCTATATACACCCTCATTAGCTCCAGAAGGGTTTTTTTTTTTTTTTGGTAGATTGTTTGGGATTTTCCACAATCCCCCAAATTTTCATAAATTGTATTTTTCATTTTCATTTAACTCAAAATATTTAAAAATTTCTCTTGAGACTTCTTCTTTGACTTATATGTTATTTAGAAATATATTGTTTAATTTCTAAACATTTGGGGATTTCCTGGAAATTTTCCTGTTACTGATTTCTAGTTTAATTCCATTGTGGTCTGAGAGCATACTTTGTATGATTTCTATTCTTTTAAATTTGTTAAGATGTGTTTTATGGCCCAGAATATGGACTATCTTGGTCAGCATTCATTGCAAGCTTGAGAAGAATGTATATTCTGCTGTTGTTGGAAAGAGTAGTCTATAAGTGCCAGTGAGATCCAGTTGATTGATAGTGCTGTTAAAAACAGACCCAAAATCTTTCCACTTATCTTTCTCCATCATCACTATCCTAGCCCAAGCTATCATGGTCTCTTGCTTAGACCTCCTAACTGGTCTCATCGTTAGCCTCCTAACTGGTCTACCTGTTTCCAGTTTTGCCCCCACTATGATCCATTCTCCACACATCAGACAGAATGATCATAGACATGTCAATCCCAGCCCAAAACCATCTAATGGCTTGTCATGGTACTTGGAATAAACACCTTCCCATGGCTGACATGGTCCTACACAGGCTTGCTCCAGAATTTCTCTCCTGCCTCATTTAGTACCAGTCTCCCCTTTTGCTCTCTTTAGTCGGACTTCTTCCTGAAATCCCTTGAATTCACCAAGCTCATTCCCACTCTAGGGCTTTTGCCCTTGTGTTTCACCCTGTCTGGGATGTCATGCCTCTGGATCTTCCTGAAATGATTGCCTTCTTGTCATTCAACCTCACTTCAACTGTCACCTCCTCGGAGAGACCTCCCCTGACTACTCTATTTAATCTTGTAGTCTGTAAGTGACAATGTGATCAAGTTGATTGATAGTGCTGTTCAGGTAAAAATATATCCCACATCTGCCCAGAGACCTTTCCTGACTATTCTGTTTAATCTTGTTCCGCAGCCCTACCCAGTCACACTACCTTTGCACATTATTTTCATTTGTTTTCAAAGCACTTTTACTTTCTAAAATGATCCTGTTCCTGTATTTGTTGGTTGTTTGTATCTGTCATCCTTTCTCTAAAATGTAACCACCAGGAGAGCAGGGACCCTCTTCATCACCGAACTGTCAGCATCTAGAACAGAGTCTGGCACCTAAATATTTATTGAATGGCTGCACTTCTGTGTGAACATTTCCAGTGACTTGGAGCTGACTACTTTGATCCATAAGGCAGCTGATGGCTCTTTGGATGGCTTTCTGTGTTAGAAATTTCATCTTTCTCTTGAGCTAAGCACTGCATTCTTGACCATATAAACAGATTAGAAGAGAAAAAAACCCATATGATCATTATGAAAGATGCTGAGAAGGCTTTGATAAAATTTAACACCTGTTAGTGACAAAAAAAGTTCTAAGCATATTAGGTGTAAGAGGGAACTTCCTTAAACCGAAAAAAAGTATCCCCCAAAATCCTACAGCAAACATATATAATGGTTAAACATTGAAACTTTTCCCTTTAAGATAAGTAACAAGACAGGGACGCCCATTGTCACCTCTTTTGTTCAGCATTGAATTGGAGATCCTGCACAGTAAGGGAAGGAAATGAAATAACAGGAATAGGGATTTGGAAGGAAGAAACAAAACTGTCATTTAAACCTACGTTCTCATATCTTTCACCCACTGGTTCTCCTTCGGTTTCCTGGAGGCCCACAGACCAAAGTTGTCCCTTCTTCTTCATGACAGTTCACGTCTTCTTCCATCTCTGGGCCTCAGTCACCTCACCTAGAAAATGAAGGGTTGGACAAGGTTATCCAAAAAGCTCCTTGTGGTTCCATCTTTCCAGAATTCTTTGAGCCCATATCATCTCTCCTGCAGGCTAAGCATCTTTGTTTCCCACAATAGTTCCTAATAGTGATGATTTCCAGAGCTCTCCTTTCCTATCGGCACATTCCATTTTTTAAAAATATATGGTTCCCAGAACTGAGGCAGAAGGTGAAGAAAGGGTGGGACATGAAAAGATTGGAGTAGAGGGAGGTGGTTAGACTGCAGACAGAGTGTAGAAATGAAATGGTAGAGAGAGGCAGCAGAAGGAACGGGTTGGCGGGGGGCAGGGGACAGCATCTGTGGAAAAAGTTGCCTGGTGAGGGAGAGCTCCTTGACTTCTTTCCCTGGGATGAGAAGAGGGTCCCCTGCATGGTTTGGGAGAACAGTGATGGGAACTGAGTTTGTAGTTGGCCACAAGCATTTGGTGGCTCTGTCAGTCCTTCCTTCCAGCTCTTCTACGCTGGGCTCCAAGACCCTCTCTCCCCATAGCTGGGGCGGAGGGAGGGGGATTGACAAAAGCCAGCTCAGGGTGGGAAGGGAGACTGCACAGAGCCAGGTCCCTGTCCAGGAGGCAGGAGCAGCCGCCACAGTGGGAGGGAGCAGCAAGCCAACAGCTGAGTGAGACAAGGCCTGGGTTATTTTTTTTCCAGTTTGTTGGCATGTGGGTGGATTTTTCTCCTTTTTTCTTCTCTCCTGCTCTCTGCCGTTTCCACAGAGATGTGGGAGTTTGCAAATTTGTCTCAGTGGAGGGGAGAGGCAAGAGCCGATTTGGGGGGTCCTTGTCAGGGACCAGGGGAACAGAGAAGGACACTGCAATTCTGGTAACAAGAAAACTAGGGCCCATTCCCTGATAGTATCTCTAGGGCGAGGAAGGCTCTCACTCTCTTCTTTCCTCTTGAGGCTGCAGGGACGCCTTCTCACCTCTGTTCAACTCTTGGCTCTCAAATCCATCCCACCTGGTGACTGCAAAAGGTTTTCTCTGCTTCTTTCCTTGCTCTGCAATGCCAAATGCCCTTTCCTCAGGGCCCTGGACAAACTATGGGCACCCGTGAGACTCTTCTACCCAGAGGCTGCTCTCCTCTCCAGTATGGCCGGGGGTTGGGGGTGGGGAGCTGGGGAGCTTTCCTTTTTTCTAGTTATACATTTAAAGGATTAAAAAAAAACAGTACTTATAGCACATGCTAAGTGCCAAATGAGTGTTTCAGGCTTTCAGAGGGGGAAGCTTTCTGAAAGAATTAAGGGGTGAGTAATTTACAGAAGTCTTCCTGGAGGATGTGGGACAGAGACAAACTGATAAAGTAGGTGAGGGCATGCCAGGCAGAGGCCAAGAGCACGGAGTGGTGGGTCTGGACACCTAGATGCTGATCCCGGTTCTGCCATTTTGTAATGTGATGTTGAAAATGGAAGTTACTTCCTTTCTCTTGGGCTGTCTTTCCTCATCTGGAAAATAAGCAGAATCTCTAAAGCTCTACAGATTTGTGTGAGCCTGAATCCTGATTCCTGGCCTTGGGCGGTGGTTGGTGGGGGCGGTTATGAGCCATCTAATGAGATCATGTGTATCCACAGTGTGTTGAACACCATCAAGGGATTAGATGACCAACTGTACCATTTTGCCTGGGACTCAGAGGTTCCCTGGGAAGCAGAACTTCAGCGCTGAAACGATCCTGGGCTAACTGGTATAGTTGGTCACCCTAGCAAGGCCCACATCCCCTACTTGTTATCATAACTATCATTATTGTTATCATTACCATTATTATTACCACTAGAGGGCAACACTCTCTTATGCCTGAGAGTAGGTCTAACCACCCCCGCCCCCCAAAAAAAGGTACGGAAGTGTCCCCTCATTCCAGAACCAACCAATCCTCTCAGTCTTTCTCTTGTAGAGAACACTGAGGAACAGAAAGATCTGTGGACCTTGAATTCCAGGAGCTTCCTTTTGGCCTTGCCAGCCCCACGTGGTCTGACTTTGCCAATTGTACCCAAACCCCAACCAGCAGTCAGTTGCCTAGTCTGTCTCACTGTGGCAGAACTACCCTGCTTCTCAGGGGACTGGGGACATAGGAGATGCTGGCACATAGTGTTGGCTTGTCTGAACACAACAGGAACATTCACAAGGCTTTGCTGTTTGCATGCTTTAAAAAAAAATATGTCTTTATTGGAGTATAATTGCTTTACATTGTGTTAGTTTCTGCTGTACAACAAAGTGAATCAGCTATACGTATACATATATCACCGTATCCCCTCCCTCTTGAGCCTCCCTCCCACCCTCCCTATCCCACCCCTCTAGGTCTTCACAAAGCACTGAGCTGATCTCCCTGTGCTATGCTTGCATGCTTTGACTTCCTGGCAGTATATACATTCCACAAGGCCAGCTCCATTGATACGGGAGCTGGCTTTCTCCTTCCTAAAGAATTGATTTGTGGGAATTCCCTGGTGGTCCAGTGGTTAAGACTCTGTGCTCCCAATGCAGGGGGCCCAGGTTTGATCTCTGGTCAAGGAACTAGATCCCGCATGCTGCAACTAAAAATCCGCACGCTGCAACTAAGACCCGGTGCAGCCAAATAATAAATATTTTAAAAATAAATAAATAAATAATTGATTACTGTATTACCTTATAGCTGTCATCACATCAAATTGTAGTTGTAATTTATCTATCTATATACCCCATTAGATTGTTGATTCATGCATTCAACAAACATGGATTGCTTACTGCTTACCTACCATGTCCCAGGCTTTTTGCCAGACTCGTGGTACAGTGGGGGGCAAAACAGACGGAATATCTGCCCTTGTAGAGCTAATAGTCTAGTGAGGGAGGTAGGAGGGAAGCAAACAAAGAACCACACAAATCAATGTGTAATTACACACTTGCTAAGTTCAAGGAAGGAGGACTCACCAAAAGCGTATATCAGAGGGATCTGCCTCATCTGGGAGTGAGAGAAGGCGCTGCTGATGAACTGACATTTGAACTGAGATCTGAAGAATGAATAAGCGGTAAGTAGGCAAAGGCAGCAGAAAAGAGCTTTCTATGCCAAAAGAACAGCAGGTGTGCAGGGCCTGAGAGGGGAAGAGCCCAGCTTCCAGGAGGAGCCGTTTGCTTCTTGAGGGCACAACCTGCCTCTTGTTCATCTTTTGCTATAGCTCTAGGCCTGGCATACAGAGATGCCAAATAAATGCCCGGGGAATTGAATTGGATGAAATTTGGTCATGGAAATCGTCATAGGTTGGAGGCCAAAAGACCTAACTTCTGGTTCCAGCCCTTCTGGGTAATTCGATTTTCCAACTGCTTACTGTGCACACATCATGTGCAAGGACCTGGGGCCAGGCTGGGCTGGGGGATTGAAAGGTAAACAAAGCGGTCTCTGCCCTTCAGCAGCACAGGGTCGGATGAAGTGGCTGACAGGTAGACAGGCTCCTTCCGCTCTCTGCCCTCTTTCTCTTTGGTTCTAAAATGAAAGATTGGGGTTACAAAATCCCTAAGGCCCCTTCTAGCTCTAACAGTCTTGACCCGCTCTTCCTTGAATACCAGCTGGTTAGATGGCAGTGGGAACAGTGGAGCGATGCTTCCATTTCTCCTGCCTTATAGGCGTCACATAGAATAGGACCGGGGAAATGCAGACTTGAGTTCTGTTTATGGACCAATGGGGGGCATAAACAAGCGTCTCAGGAGCAGTTAGGGTTCACTGCTTTTGGGGAGAATGTTTCAGAATTCCATGAACCTTTGTTTCTTTCTTTCCTCTCTCCTCTCCCCACCTGCCCCCTCCCCCCAGTCTTCTTGTCTACATCTAGAACTGTGTTCATATATCAGGGCTGCAAAGGGCCTTTAACATCATCTTATCTAACCCCTCCATCCAGTGTTTACATTCCCTAGGCAATAGACCCTCCAAGTGAGCCGTCTGGCCACTATTTGAAGACCTCCTTTGATGGTGAACTCACCCTCTTCACTAGGCTTCGCCTATGAGGTGTTTCTTCCCTCTGGGTGTCTCCCTGTAATTTTCACCCATTGCTTCTGGCTATGCCCTTTGGAACTAAGCAGAATAATTCCACTACATTGCGCCTACTGACAGCCTATTGGATATTCGGAGCCAGGAATCATGTCTTCATAAGCGTGCTCTCCTCTAGGCCTAATATCACCTGTTCCTTCAAATGTTCTTCACTGGTTCAAATCCCCTTAGCATCTGTAATATAGTTTAGTTTATGTAAGATTTATATCCCACCTACTTTAAAGAGGATATTAGGCAACTCATCAGTTACAACATGAAAGAAAGACAATTAGGGATAAAAATGTGGAAGAAAACAGACCAGAGACCATGTAAAGGAAGCACAAATAGATGTTGCCAGGTACCTAAAATGAACTGGATTATAATTGGACTCTGAATTTGGCTCCAAGTTTTATGGCAGCTAGGACAAAATTGGAAATGCATTGGGTTATGTGGTTTTATGTTCTGACAGACTCGAGCTTACAAATCATCTTCAGAGAGAAAATTTTTCCTTAAACGAAACCCAGACTGGCCTATTAGTATTGCTTTCTGTGAGACTGTTCAAAGGCTGACAGGTACTTTACATACATCTTGCCCCTTCCCCCACTAGGGGGAAAGGGGCTGGAAGGATAATTAATTAATTAGCAAAATGCTGTCTCAGTTTTAAGCACCGCTATCTCTTTAGGGATCCCCACAGGGATAAGCCTTCCTTTTCCGTTCCATTTTCCTTCTATGTGCCGTACAGATGGTCACTTTCTTACAGTTCTTCTTTTTACAGTCTTCGATCTTAAGACTCTTTGGAATACCAGACCTCAGGAAATAGCCCAAGTAAGGAGGTATAGCCTAGTGGTCACACAGCAATTATGTGCAAATCATTTCTCTCTGGTCCTCAGTGTTCTCATCTGAAAAATGAGTTCATCTCTAAGCACTCTAAGCTTCAGTTTGGATATTCTGGACTGTAAACTCTTTGAGGGAAAAGACTGATGATTTTAAAAAAAATTTTATTTTCCCATCTTGCGTCTGGCAGCTAACAGTATAGGAGAAGATCTGCTTGTGGTAGAGCTGTGAGAATCCAATAGGAAAAACCAATTTGAACAGATGCCGCCTTCAAATCTGAGGAAAATATTTCATGGCTCTCATCATCATGATGAGTTCTTGTTGACTGGATACTGGCAGCAGTGAGATGCGGTTTTCAGGGTTCTTTCCTGCTTTAGCTCTGCATTCCTTGGCAAAGCTGGCCCTGGGGTAAGGGGAATTGCAGCAATCACACCAGGGACCGAGGCTTCTGGGAAACGACTCTGGGAGGCAGCAGGCAGGAAAAGAAGGTAGTGCCACAGTCTCTGGTGAACGACAACAATGAACCAATAAAAACCCACTTTGTAGTGTGTAATATTCAGTACACTTAATGTCCACGTCCAGGAACCCTTCCCCTCCTAGCATGTTCCTCTCCTGCTCAAAAAACTTCCATGACTTTTCATTGCCTATAACAGAAGGTCCAGATGCTCTAGTTTGGCTTTGGAGCCTTCTCCAAGCGGAATCAAGCCATATCCTCCCATCTCCTTCTATCTCTTACAACTGCACGCACGCACGCGTGCACTTCCCCTTCTCTCTTCAAACTACGTGTGGTTCCCTAAACACACAGTTTTTCCGACTCTGTTTCTTTCCTGCCATGGCATGTGGCTCCCTTCAACAGGTGTTTCTCAGCTCTACCACTTCCACTTGTTGAAATCCTCAGCTCAGCTCAAATACCTTCATATCCATAAAGACCTCTCAGCACCCTAGTCCTGGTGCCTCCACTCTTGTTCTTTGCACATTCCATTTTGTTAGTCCTGTTTGTGACTTAGGATTGTAGTCTGACTAGACTGGGAGCCCCCTTAGGGCACAGGCCATGTCTGATTCACCCAGAGCTCTCCATCATCCTTTGCTGCTTTGTTTTTCTCCAGAGCATCTAGCACCGTCTGGGTTCATTTCCTAGGGCTGCCGTAACAAAGTACCACAAACCGGGTGGCTTGAAACAGCAGACACTTATTCTCTCACAGTTCTGGGGGCTAGAAGTCCGAAATTGGGCCATGCTCTCTACGAAGGCTAGAGGGAAGAATCCTTCCTTGCCTTTTCCTAGCTTCTGGTGGTTGCCAGCAATCCTTTGTGTTCCCTAGCTTGGAGACTCCAAACTCTGCCTCCATTTCACATTGTATTCTCCCTCTCTCTCTCTCTCCGTGTGTGTGTGTGTGTGTGTGTGTGTGTGTGTGTGTGTGTGTCTATGTCCAAATTTCCCTCTTCTTTTAAGGACACCGGTCATTAGATTGGGACCCATGCCAATAGCATATGACTTCAACTTAACTTGAGTACATCTGCAAAGACCCTAATTTCCAAAAAAAAGATCACATTCGCAGGGTGGACATCAAGTCTGGGGGGATACTATTCAACCCAGTACTCCATCCAACATGTTCTACCTATTCTATTTCTTTATTGTCTCTCTCCCCCAGTAGAATGTCAGCTCTATGAGGTTAGGAACTGTTGTCTATTTTGTTCGTTGGTATATCTTCAGTGTCTAGAATACTGCTTGACACATAGTAAACACTCAATAAATATTTTGTGACTGTAACTTTATACCCATCTGCCTCCTACCTCGCAGAGAATCTGAATGAGAGAAGCAGGGACAGGGATGGGAATGCAGGTTTGCCTAGAACATAATAAATGCTCTGTAAATGTTTGCTGGATGAATAGAAGTATTTGATGGCTATATTAATTTAACACTTATGGAGCACCTATTTTGTACAGAGTATAAGGAAAGATACAGAGAAATGAGGAGGAAACATCTGAGCATCCTGGCTATGCCTCTGTGTGACCCTGGGCAAGTCATTCAACCTCTGGGTTTCACTTTCCTCATCCGTAAGGTGGAGGTAATAACATTATCTACCTCATAGGATTGTCATGCAAAGTGAGTTTGTGCATGTAAAGTACTTAGCACAGTGCCTGACACATGGTAAGCACCATAGATGTGTTATTATTACTGTAGTTGCTGTTACATGCTAGACTCTGTGCAAAGTGTTTTTAAAAAGCAGCCTTATCGAGATACAATTCACATACCATGAAATTCTCCATGTTAAAATGTACAATTCAGTGGTTTTTAATTAACAGGGTTGTGCAACCATCACCAGCATCTAATTTTAGAAAATTTTCATTCTCCCTCCCCAAAACCCCATAGCAGTCACTCTTCTCTCCCCAACCCATGCCCTCGCCCCTGACAACCACTATGCTACTTTTTGTCTCTAGGGATTTGCCTATTCTGGAATTTTATATAAACGGAATCATGCAATATGTGGACTTTTGTGTCTCCTTTAGCATAATTTAGCATAATGTTTTCAAGGTTCATCCATGTTTTAGCATGTATCAGTACTTCACCCCTTTCGTAAGAATTGAGGTATAGTTGATTTACAATATTGTATGTTTCAGGTGTACAATACAGTGATTCACAATTTTTAAAGGTTATATTCCATTTATAGTTACTCTAAAAATTGGCTATATTCCCTGTGCTGTACAATGTATCCTGTAGCTTATTTATTTTATAGATAGTAGTTTGTACCTCTTAATCCTCTACCCCTCTTTTGCCCCTCCCCGCTTCCCTCTCTTCACTGGTAACCACTAATTTGTTCTCTATAACTGTAAGTCTGTTTCTGTTTTGTTGTATTCATTACTTTGTTTTATTTTTTAGATTCCACATATAAATGATATCATCAGTATTTGTCTTTCACTGTCTGACTTATTTCACTAAGCATGATACCCTCCAAGTCCCTCCATATTGTTGCAAATGGCAAAATTTCACTCTTTTTTATGGCTGAGTAGTATTCCATCTTGTACATATACCACATCTTCTTTATCCATTCGTCTGTTGAAGGACACTTAGGTTGCTTCCATATCTTAGCTATTGTAAGTAATACTGCTATGAACATTGGGGTGCATATATCTTTTCGAAGTAATGCTTTCCTTTTCTTTGGATATATACCCAGGAGTTGAATTGCTGGATCATATGGCAGTTCTATTTTTAGTTTTTTGAGGAACCTCCATACTGTTTTCCACACTGGCTGCACCAATTTACATTCCCACCAACATTGTACTAGGGTTCCCTTTTCTTCACACCCTCATCAACACTTGTTATTTGTGGTCTTTTTGATGATAGCCATTCTGACAGGTGTGAGGTGACATCTCATTGGGGTTTTGATTTGCATTTCTCTGATGATTAGGGACGCTGAGCATCTTTTCATGTGCCTATTGGACATCTGTACATCTTCTTTGGGAAAATGTCTATTCAGGTCTTCTGCCCATTAAAAATTTTTTTTTTGCTTTTTTGACATTGAGTTGGATGGGCTGTTTATATGTTTTGGAACTTCATTCCTTTTTATGGCTGAACAATATTCCACTGTGTAGATATGCCACATTTTGTTTACCCATTCATTAACAGATGAACATTTAATTATTTCCACTTTTTGGCTATTATGAATAATGCTGCTATGAACATTCATGTATAAGTTTTCGTGTAAACATTTTTCATTTCCCTTGGGTATATTCCTAGGAGTGGATTCCTGGGTCATATGGTAACCCTATGTTTAACATTTTGAGAAACTTCCAAACTGTTTTCCAAAGCAACTGAACCATTTTACATTCCCACCAGCAATCGCCCCGCAGGTTCACCAATACTTCTCCTTGTCTGTCCTTTTTGTTCTAGCTATCATAGTGGGTGTGAAGTGGCATCTGTATGTGTGTGTTTTAAGAAACTGATGTTTATTTTTCAACAACTTTATTTCCATTTTCTGTTTAAGAGCCTATGGAAGAACAGCTTCAAACTACCCAGTGGTCGTTCCTACCCATTCAGTGCCCTGAGCATTGGGAGCAGTCTTCAGTGGTGGGCTGAGTGCTCCAATCTTCAGCAGAGAACTGCTGGATAGTCACAGAGGGCACCAACATACTATCAGACCAGCCTGTGACCTCAGGTTGAGTAGCAGTAAACTCAGGAGCTGGAGCGGTCCATTCACTCTGAAATTCTTCCGCGGTCACACCTTTCCAGCAGTGGCCTGTTTGTCCTTTTCGATCTCTTTAGGGTCTCTGTAGAAGCAGAGATCAGGCATGACCTCCAGGGGATGCTCATGGGAGATGGTGTCACATATGCATGGTACTTCCCGGGCCAGCATCCACATCAGACCCACTGAGTGGGCTCCTTTGTTGTTGCATGGGGTAGCAGTGTCCACGTGGCACAGAGGAGAATCTGTGTCACACAGAGCAATGGTGGGCAGGTTAACATAAGACACCTCTGTGAGAGGCTGGTGGTCAGCGGTGGGATCAGTGACCACTGGAAGTTGTGGCTCACGGAAGGCTGCCTGGATCTTGTTAACGAAGATTCCAGGAGCGAAGTGGCCAGCAATAGGAGTGGCCCTGGTGGCAGCAGCGAGCTTCAGCACAGCTAGCTGGCCAGTATTCCTGGAAGATATGACACTGACATCAGCTGGGTTTTCAGTGGCACGAGTCACCAGCAGAAGCTTCTCTGTAGATTTATGATGTAGATACCATCACTTTGCCTTTTGTAGACATACTGTTCCATTTGAAGTCAAGGTTGGTGCCACCTAAGTGGGTTCCTGCTGCAAGGAATTTAAGGACATCCTCCTCCTTCATCTCAGGATATCAAGGGCTCTGGACATTGTGAAAGTTTCCCTTTAAGTTACGATGGAAAGCTCATTGTGGTTTTGATCTGCATTCCCCTGATGGCTAATGATGTTGAGCATCTTTTCATGTGGTTAATGGTCATTTGTATATCTTTGGAGAAATATCTATTCAAGTCCTTTGGCCATTGAAAAATGGGTTGTTTTTTTTGATGTTGAGCTTTAAGAGTTCTTTACATATTCAGATATATCATTTGCAAATATTTTCTTCCATTTTCTATGTTGTCTTTTCTGTGACAAATGTTTTTGCATGCTGTTTCCCAAGACCACTCCTGTGAGGTAGGTGTTATTGATAGGGAAGTGGAAGTTCAGAGAGAAGATGAAATTTAAATCTAGTTCTGTCTGACTGTAAAACTCAAGCTTTCTCTTCTACCCCAACCTGCTCACAAAGATGAATGAAGACATGTTTCTGGCTTTAAGGAGCTTGGTCTGGCAGAGGACATGACACAAGAACAAAAACGAATGCGCTATAAAGCAGAGTTCCACTTGTCCCACAAGTGCCACAAAAGACGTGTGGAGGAAGCGAGCGATTCTGGCTGGGGAGATCAGGGCTGGCTTCAGTAAGGTGGCATGTAAGTCTTGAAAGATGGGTACAGTTTCATTGGATGGAGGTGATGGAGTAAATGGAGGTGAGCATTTCCAAAGGAGAGCAGAAAATGGGGGTTGAATGAATGAATGGGGCTTTGATCCTAAGACTGGCTGTGATGGGGTGTCCCAGGGCTTGTTGGGGTGGGAGATCCTGGGACTGCCCATGCCGTGGGCTAGAGAGAGGTCACCTGAGGTAGGAGGTCCAGGGGTTGGATGGGATGGGGAATCTGACACTTGGGATTGGCAGACCCAGGGGATGGGGAGTCTGTGTGATGCCTAGACCTGGGAGCTGCCTGGGATGGAGTTTTCTGGGAGGTCTTAGACGAGGATCTTGGGCCTGGTGGACCCAAGGGACATTGGAACGGACTGGGATGGAGGGCTTCTTTAGGCTGCATTAAGTGAAGACTCTGGGACCGGTGGAATGTGATGGGGCTGGCCCGGGTGCCTTGGGGCGGGTCCGGCTTCGGGTGCGGGCGGCGGTGGCAGGTGGGACGCTCGGGGGCGGGCCGGGCGCGCGGGGTGGGGGCAGGGGCGGGGGGCGGGCCGGCGGCCGGGGCGGTCCCGCGCGGCCGCGCTGCGCAGTGACTCCGCAGCGGGCGGAGCGCCGTGGGCCGCGTCCTCGAGAGCCGTGGCGGTGGCGGCGGCGGCGGCAGCGGCAGCGGCAGCCTCAGCTCCTGCTCCCCGTGCCGCCTGCCCCAGCGCTGTCTCCCGGGCCCCCCCGGGCCCCCGGGCCCTCGAGCCCGGTGCGCGCCCTCGCGTCCCGCCGGCCCCCTCCCCCGGCTGGGCCCGGGGGAGGGTGGCGCCGTGAGCGAGCGGGGACCGGGCTCTCCTGCCCCTTCCCCTGCCCCTGGGCCGCCAGGATGGAGGCGGGGTCGGGTCCCCCGGGCGGCCCGGGATCCGAGAGCCCCAACCGGGCGGTGGAGTACCTGCTGGAGCTGAACAACATCATAGAGAGCCAGCAGCAGCTGCTGGAGACCCAGCGGCGGCGCATCGAAGAGCTGGAGGGCCAGCTGGACCAGCTCACCCAGGAGAACCGCGACCTGAGAGAGGAGAGCCAGCTGCACCGCGGGGAGCTGCACCGGGACCCCCACGGCGCGCGGGATAGCCCGAGCCGCGAGAGCCAGTACCAGAACCTGCGCGAGACCCAGTTCCACCACCGCGAGCTGCGGGAGAGCCAGTTCCACCAGGCGGCCCGGGACGTGGGCTACCCGAACCGGGACGGCGCCTATCAGAACCGGGAGGCTGTGTATCGGGACAAGGAGCGGGACGCCTCCTACCCACTCCAGGACACTGCTGGTTACTCTGCCCGCGAGCGCGACGTGGCCCAGTGCCACCTGCACCACGAGAACCCAGCCCTGGGTCGCGAGCGTAGCGGGCGGGAGGCCGGGCCAGCGCACCCGGGCCGCGAGAAGGAATCCGGCTATTCGGCGGCGGTGGGCGTGGGGCCCCGTCCACCGCGAGAGCGGGGCCAGCTGAGCCGTGGCGCATCCAGGAGCTCCAGCCCCGGGGCCGGCGGCGGCCACAGTACCAGTACCAGCACCAGCCCGGCCACAACCCTCCAGAGAAAGTAAGGAACGCGTGTTTGTCTTTCCTGGCTCTTCCCCGCTAGTTCCCTCTCCAACTTGTACGGCTGGTAAAGTAAGAAGCCAGTGCCTGATTCCATGTCCTTCTCTCCAGTCCCAACCTGCCGGGCGAAGCCGGGTCCCCCTCGCGCAGCCGACACCCCTTCTCTAGCTACCCCAGAGTGGGTTGGCCCGATGAGTGCAGGCGTCTCTTCCTTCTCAAAACCGTGGCCAGTGAGGGCCTGGAGCAGTCATCACCCCCTCCACTTCTTCACCCCCTCGCTATATCCTTGCCAGAGGATGGCTTTTCATTTATTTATTTTCTTTGGATGTGCCGGTTGGGAATTTTATTGTCTCCGACGGTGTCAGATCAGAGCCCCAAGGGAAAGAAAGCCCCCCCCACCCCACCCCACCTCGGGTCTCCTCTGCGGGTCCTGAGCACAGGCCTGATCTGATCTCCTCTGGCGGCCTCAGCTCCATCCTTTCGCAGAGAGGCAGGTGGGGACCAGAATGGCTGCTGGAGGCTGATATCCCTCTGAGGGGAACTGCAGCACATCCTGGTCGGGGGAGCAAAGATGGAGGCCCGGCCCTTGGCTAGTTCCTCAAAGACCACCCTCAAGGAAAAACCACCCAATTAAAGAGCGTACCAGCAAGGGAAGTCTACAGATCTTCCCTCTTGTTGGATCAGTGCCAGTTTCTGTGCTGGGGTCTGTGTGTCTGCCTATTTGGGACACCTTGGCAACATCTATTGGGTTGGTGGGGCATGGGCTGGGTCCACTTCTTCCATGCGGATACCACGGTGAGCTGGTCGGGATAAATGTCAGGCCAAGAGTCAAGGGCGTGCAGGCTCACAGGGCTGCCCTAAAGGCTCCCTGATTTCTCTCCTGCTGGATTGGAAAGAATACTGACCTGGGAGTTAGGAAACCCAGGTTCCCCTTCCAGCTCTGCTGCAGATTGGCTTTGTGACCTTGACTGAGTCCCTTCCTCTCTCAGGCCATCAGTTCCCCCATATCTTTTTAAAAGGCAAGGTCTGCCTTGGATGCTCTTTAAGGGCCCCTCCAGCTTAGATTTGATGGTTCTGTGACTAATGCAGCCACCACTACAGAGCAAGTCTGAAGTCCTCTAGCGAATGGACAGCTTTCCCCCTCCTCTCACTGCTCAGCTGGTCCTACCATGTGCCACAACCAGTGGAGTGTCTCTTGGAGGCTGGGCTGGGGGTTGGGAAGCCTTCCGCCTCAGGAAATCTGCCGGGAGACAGCTCTCTGCAACTCCCCCGTGGTGAGGCAGCAGGCTGGGGTGCTGGGTTGAGATGGCTGGGCCCCAGGAGCAGCAGCTGCAGCTCAAGGGCTCGGCTGGGCTTCACTGCAGTGCACCCTCAGCTGAGGTTTGGTGTGGGCTGCCCCAGAGGGAGATGGGCTCTTCTGCCCAGCCAGGGCTGCTGGGAGCCCATTCCAGGAGGACTGACTGTGTGCAGCTTGGGGCCCCACACTGGAGGGAGGGGCCAGGTCGACTGACCAAGCAAGGCCTTTTCAGGAGAGGGCCATGATGGGGTGGGGACAGAGGGAGACTGTATGGGCATCGTGGTCCTTTAGCCTGGCTGCGGAAGACTTTTCCAGAGTGGTCAAACCTGTGACAGAGGAAGCAGCCTCATTATGTGTGGCTCCAGGGAGCAGAACCAGGAGCAATGGGAAATTTGGGGATAAATCAGGAAGAACTTTCCAACCTGGCTGTCTGGTGATGCAGTGGACTGCCTCAAGGGGGTTGGGGAGGGCTGGAGAAAGCATAATTCCTGAACTGGTGGAAAGCCCTATGAAATGACCTGGGTCTTCCCCAATTCTAGGGTTCCATTCTTCTCAGATTCTCCATCCTGCAGATGTGGGTCTGAATCTCTTGGCTGGCTGGAAGCCTGTTTGCTCTTGAGCTCTGTGCTTCTGCCATCTGGACAGGCCTGCCTCTCGGTCTTTCCCTCTTTTTGTGCACCCTCCAGGCTGCTTGTTGGATTCCCTTGCTTCACATTTCCTACTGGATTAATACGGGGATTTAGACGGTACTTTGATTGCACACCCATTAGTACCTCTTTTGGTCCTCACAGCAGGGCCTGTGCAGTGAGCACTAGCAACTCCATTTCAGAGATGGGGAAACTGAGGCTCCAAAAAAATGAATGGAACGTGCTCAAGATTACACTGCCAGTTCCTAATAGATCTGGGGCTAGAACCCAAGTCCACCTGTCTCCGAGGCCTGTTATTTTTCCACTGGGGCTTTCCAGCCTGAAGGAGTCTCTTGGCCTCAGGACCTGGCCAGGTCACCAACTGGGAGAGGCCAGGAGAGCCTGAGGTATCTGGAGGATTTGAGCAGGGGGAGATGGCTCTGGGATGAGTGATGAGAGGGGGAGTCGATGGGGGAGGGCAGAAGGCCTTGTCTCCCTTCTTTCCACTCTCCCTCCCTCTCTCTCGACCAGGCGTCAGGAGGGCGTGTTGATGCACTAGGCATTGTTGTTGCCACAGCTGCTGCAAGCTACTCCCCTGCCAGGCCTGTTCTGGGTTTGTAAGGAGTGGGTGAGAGGCTGCCGCTGGAAGCCAGGGCAGGCAGGGTGGGTGTTGAGCAGCAGAGGCTGCAGCATTGGGGGAGGCTAGGTAGAGCTGGTACATGCTGGGCGCTCCTGGTCCCCAGGCTCCCCCTGGTGGAGGAACAGGGGACAGAGGGGCCTGGGCCCAGCTGCTGCTTGTTGAAGGGCCCCTCTGCCCAGCGACCCTGTCCGTCTGTCACCACAACCCACGTTTTACAGCTGAAGAAACCGAGGGCTCAGAGAAGTGAAGTAACACACCAGAGGTCACACTATCTGTGAGACAGACTCCCGAGCCTGTGAACTTGCCCTCTACCGCAGTTGACAGCAGCTGTCATGTCCACCCCCACCTATGTCATCCCCCCAGGATTCCCACATCCACCCGCACTGTCTCTTCTGGACAGGTTCCCGGATGCCAGTCTGCCTTCTGCTGTGCTCTGGGTGTGGCCTTTCTAGTGCAGCATAGCGCACGATGAGGCCCGACCTCCTTCTGGCCACTGGGCCTCTGTACATGAGGTCTTTGCTTGCTTGTTTGTTTTTTTAGCAGCTGCTGGTCTCTGCAACGCTCAGGTCTTTTTCCCTGGAATTGTCACCCCCACTCCCCATGGTTAAAGAAGAGCTCTGTTTTCGTTGTTGATCTTGGCCTGGCCCCCCCTTGCAGTTCTGGCGCCTGGAATGATTTACAGGCGTGCTGGGGGCCACTGCTGAGTCCTCCACGCTGAAGAGAGCTGCATTTCCCACGATTTTTGCCTGGGCCCAGCTCCGGCTCTGCCGTAGGCGGTGGTGGGCTGAAACTGGTTTGGTGGTAACTCTTCATCCTCTGCACGCACCACCCCCCAGCAGGCTGGCTTGCGTTGGGGGACAGCAACCAGCAGGACCGGCCTGGTGTTCTCAGCAGCCAGGGCAATGCGTGGTCTAGGCTCTAGGCACAGTTGCCGGGTTGTCTTGTGCGTGCGCTGGAGTGTCAATGCGCTCCCCACAGGGGCTGAGGGCACTGGGAGGGAGGGAGGGAGCCCAGGGAGGGGCCCTGGGGAAGTCTGTCTCCTTTGGGGTATTGGGCACTTTTCCTGGGCGGAGGGTGGGGGTCTTTCCTTCTTCCCAGGATGGAATACCATTTCTCTCCCTCCCCCCACTGTGTTGGGAGCATTATACTCACGTGGGAGGCAATGATAATGTCGAATTGAATGAGAATTAGAGGAATCTTGCTTCTCAGTCTAGATCTGGGGCGAGAATGGGGCTGTTGTCATCCACAAACATTTCTTGGCTGTGTGCACAGAGCAGGAGGGGCCCCCAGGCTGAGCAAACACCAGACTCTCTGCGCTTGAGAGCCCTCCCACCCCCTTCCCTGACCAAAGACACAGGGGACCAAGCCTGACCCACTGTAGTGCCGGTGCTTAGGACAAAACGAGTAGGAGGGGCAGTGAGGAGTGGAGGCCAGGCCACTGGTCAAAGACCTGGGCAGGGGGCTTTGAAGAGAGTGGGTGTCGGATGGAGGGGGAGGTGGGAGGAAGACCGGACCCAGGCTTGCCCTCTGCTACTCTTTCATCTGTCTCACCTCTGCCTCCTGTGGCCTCTGAATTTGCTGGGAGCACAGGGGAGGCCTGGGGCATGGAGAAGGGGCCGCACATGTGCTGAGTGAGCCTCAGCCTTCTATGTGCCAGGCACCACCCTATGTGGCTTTATGTAACAATAGCTAACGTCTTTTTTTAACCTGCATTTACTGTGTGCCAAGCACTATTTGTTCTAAGTGCCTTCTGTGTATTAATTCATTCAATCGCCATATGAATCCTTTGATGTAGTTACTGTTATTAAGTCCACTTCACAGATGAGGAAACCGAGGCCCAGAAAGGTTGGGTAACTTCCCCAAGGTCACTCAGTGAATAAGTAGCAGAACTGAGAAGGAGTTAGAAGGAGCCCAGGTGGCCAGGCTCCCGAGTCCATCCACAACGTTCTCACCCACCATTCCATGCTGCTTCCTATCTCATTTGCACAGAGTCCATGCCAGGTGGATATTGGTATTATCCTCTTTTTTCAGACAGGGAAACGAGAGGTCAGAGAGGTGCGATGACCTGCCCAAGGTTACACAACTGCATGAGGCCCAGAACTACCTGGCTCCTGAGCCTTTGGTCCACCAATGCCTCCTGCAGGCGGGTGTGAAGACGGTAAAGATGCTCTGGGTGTGGCTCTGGGCTTCCCCCAGCAGAGCTCCTGGGACCACTGCTTGAGTCAAGCTCCCTCTCCTGATAGCCTCTTGGATTTTGACCACAGTCTCCTAATCGATGCCCTCCTGCTCTTGTTCCCTCCGGCCCCTGATGAGGTACAGCCAGACCAAGCTTTCTGTGGGGCTCCAGCGGTTTCCCGCTGTCTCTGCCTGCAGGAGAAGGTTCAGACTGCTTTGCCTGCCATGCATGGGCCCTTTAGGATCTCACCTTTCTCCTCTCATCTTTTTACAGTCCCCCTCACACAGACCGAGTTCCAGCCAGACTGGCCTGTGTGCCCCATTGTCAGCCCACTCAGCCTCCTGAGAGCCTCTGGGTCTTTGCTCATGTTGTTCGCTTCTCCCGGGCTGTTCCATCCAGTGCCCAGGCTGCATTCCACTGTTGTTGCCTCTCCCGTGTTTGTGCACAGGTCTATCCCTGACCCTTGAACTGAGCACTTTGCCCCCTTTTATACCTTTATTTGTTTACATCTTGTGTCATCTCTTCTAGCCTGAGGGCTCCGTCAGATGAAGATTTCATACACATACATCGTGTGCACGTTGTGTCTGTCAGCCCCTCTGCTAGGTGCTGTGGGTGTAACTGAAGGAGCTAGAAGCTTGGAAAAACATAGCACAGCACATAGTAGCTGCTCAGTAAATGTTGAGTAGACAAATGATTGTCAGATTAAGTCCCGGTGCACTAATGGCCAGGGGTGCCTAAGGTGTTCTTCCTTTCAGGACTCCTGTAGAGAGAGATGACTCAACTTCAGGGTTCTCTTGGCTTCTCTGTGGCTTCTTCCTCATGCTCCCTGGAGCTGTTTGGCCTCTGCCCTCTGTGCTCCTCCCACTCACCAGTCTCCCAGTTCATAGGATGTCAGGGTAGCAGAGTCAGATGAGACTTCAGAGACATTTAGGCCAATCTGCTCATCATTACCTGTCCCTCCCATGCCATGGCCACATCATACCATGTTCTTCTCCCTTAATGCGGGATCTTCTGTCCTGAAAGGAGCAAAGAGGCCTGCATAGGACCTGTGTGCCCTCTGCCTCATCCAGTGAGAAATTACTTATTTACCCATCAAATCTTTATTGGGCTCTGACCCTGGGCTAGGCACGGTGTCTTGGAGTCAGAATAAGACACAGCCCCTCTAGCTCATTCTCTGCTATGTTCCCTGGCAGAAGAATCAACACTTGTCATGGGGAAGAATGATGCGTAAATGACTTATTCCTCTGTTGTGGTAAGTCATTTAGGGCAAGATCATTTGCTAGTTACCTTCACTTCCTTGTGGTGTCAGGTCTCTCTCCAGGCGTCCATGTTGAAAAGCACTCACGCAAGGATGCCTGTTTTTTGTTTTGGCTGCACAGTGTGGCATGCGGGATGTTAGTTCCCCGACCAGGGATTGAACCCACGCCCCCCTGCATTGGGAGTGTAGAGTCTTAACCACTGGACCGCTGGGGAAGTCCTGGGACGCCTGTTCTTAAGCACTTAGGAGCTGAAGCTCTCTGGGACCTTCGCATTTGGAGAAAAATGGGGTGCCGTGGGAAGGAGGAATTTCTGTCTGTGACTCTAGGCAAATCACTTGACTTTCAGAACCTCCGTTTTCTCAAGTAGTCAATGGGGATAAAACTGTATTTTCTGATGGGTGCGATTCCTGTTGCCCACCTCCCCCCAGCCCCACAAAAATATATCAGAAAGTTTCCTGGCTGCCTAGCACACCCAGCAAGGTCCTGATCAGGATGAAAAAACCGAGGGATAAGGACGGAAAACAATATGTGAGGCTGCCCTGCCCTCTAGAGGTGGAATGTAGCAGACAAAGCAACCCAGCCAAGATTGTCGCATCACATCCTTTTTAAAACAAACATGACAAGCCAGGGCTACACGACAGATCACGATGATTCCTCTAACATTTTAGAGGGAAATTTATCACAATTATCACCTGATATGTACCATTTCACTAATATCAAATGCATTTCTTTGTAGCTATGTGATACATATATATATATATATATTTTTTTTTTTTAAGGGATAATAAGATTGCATATCTGGCTGGGCCTTTTGATTTCCTACTGGATTCCAGATGCAATATACTGCATTCACCTGAATAGAAGCAATATTTTCCTCTATAGAACCACTTTCGAATTATTGTCATTATATCTGTGATAAAAAGTACCCAATTTCTTCCTTCCCCCGAATTTCCTTACAAAACTGGGAGGCATGCCTCACAGCTGTACATCTGATATGCTGGGTAATTCATAAATGACCCATCTTGTCATGATTGTTGTGAGAATTCAGTGAGATGACAGAGAAGTGTTCAGCAGAGAGTGTGTGTTTACTTGGTGATAGGCATTTTTATTATTAATAATAATAATTTTGCAAAATTCCGTGCCATGGAAGGGCAGGAGCGGGAGGTCATGTGGGAGCTCATCACATTTCTGAGAGAGAGAGGGCCATCCAGTGAGTACTGTGCACCTGGGATGTGCCACAGCTTGTGCTATTGCAGGCAGGGAGTTCCATGATTAATAGTATACGCTTCTTGGCTTCAGGGAGCTCACAGTTGGGTGGAGAAGACAAATGTAACGTGGTGTCTTGTGTGCTATGCCAGAGGGGAGCACAGGAGGCCACGGGTGCCCAAAGGAGGGACATCTACCCAGACTGACGTGATGCCTGATCTGAGGCTTGGAGGATGAGTAGGTGAAGTTAGTAGGTGAAGTAGGTGAGTTAGGTGAAGAAGGATGGCATGTGGGTCGGTGGGAATTGGGAACCAAAGGGAGGTTAAGACGGAGGGGACAGCACAGGCAAATGTACAGAGGTATGAGACCAACAGGGTATGTGGGGGTGGGGAGGGGCACACTTTTACCACGTCAGTACAAACTAGAGCACAAACAGGGAGGCAGGGAGGATCCAGAGAAGAGGCTGACGACTTGGCTGGTGCAGATCATGAGGACACTTGAGTAGCGGGATAAGGAGCTTTATTCTGTTGCAAATCGGGAACCAACATAGAGTTCCAGGCTGAGGGAAGAGGTGTGTATTGTAGAGTATGGGGTGACTGTTGAGAGCAGTGTATTGGAGAGATCCTATTACAGGGCAATTTGGAAGATAGACTGGAGGGCATTCAGTGATGAGACTGTGCGACAGTCTAGATGAGAGGTGATAAGGCCTGAACTTGGGTGGTGGGAGTAGAGATAATCTACTGGGGGAGAAAGACAGTGACAACACACTGATAAGTGCCGTGACAGAAGGGAGTGCAGCCACTCATGACCAGTAGGGTTTTAATAATATCAGCGTAAACGTGAAGAACCTTCCAGCCGGAGGGACCCTTAAAAATCAGGCTGTTCATTTTACAGATGAGAAGACTGAAGCCTAGAGAAAGGACTTGCAGGAGGCCACTCAACGTGTGAGCAGAAGAGCTCTGATTAGAAAAGTCACTCTAGTGTTAATGCCAGTCTTTAAAGCATCATTCCTTAAATGTGCTATTTTATGCCTTGAAATCCTGTGAAGGTTGTAGGGATCATTATCTTTGTCCTACAGATGAGAAAACCAGGCCTCCAGGAGGCTGGCTGATTTGCTGGGGAGGAAGTGGTAAAGAGTAGGCATCACCTAAGTAAAGGATCTCTTGCTTCAGTGGCAGACAGACCCTCTGCTCTGGTTCAGCCCCTCAGAAATCAGGTCGGTTAGATTCATAGCTGGGGTCTGTGGTTTCCTTTTCTCCACCCAGGCCCAGCTTTCTTTCTGCTGCTTTCTGCCTTGCAGGTCCTCATTTAATGTAACTGAGGCAGCTCAGAGGCAGTTTCTGGCTTGACAGCAAGGCCTGTCATCCCCCTTTTTCTGTTTTCATGGAAGAGGGCGGGCCTGTGTCATCACTGTGTCCCCATTGCCTTAGGCAGGGTGTCTCTAACCTGGGTGGCTTTGTTTTGAGGCCCCCAGTATGATACCTAAAGAATGAGCTTTGGACACCGACAGACCTAAGTTTGAATCTCGGCTGTGCCCCAACCAACTGGATGACCTCAGCTAGGTCATTTTACCTTCTCTGAGCTTTAGTTTCCTCATCTGTAAAATGGGATGACAATGCCCATCTCTCAGGATTGACCAAGATCATTTGAATGGCATTGCCTGATATTTGTAGGTGCTCAATAAATAGTCATTTCCGGGGGAAGAAAAGCAATGACATAATTCATGATTGTGCCAAAACATATGCTCTTATACCTCATTTCATAATCATGATATTACCTAGGATTCTTCAGTTTTTATAGGAGATAAGTCATCCAGATCTGGATAGCACATCATTACAATAGGACAACTTGAAGTTTAACAAAACAAAAACAAAACCAATCAAAAACAGTCATTTCCTTCTCCTTCATGAAATCTCCCATGGACAATGGACAACGGACAACGACTTGAAGAATTCAGTGCTCGGCAAAGGTTTGCTTCCCCTGAGAACTGGTATATTTCCTCCTTCCTAATATGAGGCTGTCATGGCTCATTGTATCTTGCTTTCTGCCTCAGCTACCAGTTAATTTGAAGTACAGCTCTAGCATCTTTGTTGATCTCTTTTTCTGAGCTCTTATTTTCTAGTTCAATTTTTATTCTTTCCTTATCTGTGTTATTAGAGTAAGCCACGTCAAATCCTTTGTGACTCAGGCAGGTATCAATAACTAATGGGTGTAAATAGTTGAATGAATGGAAGACTGGTGAGGCTGGACTGGTGATGGTGGGCTTTGAAGACGACCAGAGGGTGGTGCAGGCTGGGGCACCTGAGAAGGCATCTGTAACGGATGATTATGATACTGTGAGGAGTCGAGGGGTTAGTTAGGAAAGAGTCGGTCCTTCACTGGCCTGTCTTGCTTCTGCTCTAGAAAGAAGCATGGATTTTGGAGAACAAGACTTCGCATCACCTAGAGTCATCAACCTCCCCATTTTATATGGACCGTGTGGGAGACTGAGGTCCAAAGAAAGAGGAGGGACTTATTTTGAAAAATTAAATCAAAGCAGTACATATACATAATTTATTTATTTTTTTAAAAAAATACTTATTTATATAGGCTGCGCCAGGTCTTAGTTGCACCACTCGGGATCTTAGTTGCGGCATGCGAACTTCTTAGTTGCGGCATGCGAACTCTTAGTTGTGGCACGCATGTGGGATCTAGTTCCCCGACCAGGGATCAAACCTGGGCCCCCTGCATTGGGAGCGCACAGAGTCTTACCCACCGGACCACCAGGGAAGTCCCCATATACATAATTTTAAAAGGGCAAATAGTACACAAGGACATGCATAGTAATAAGCCAATGTCTCCCTGCCTCCCACTTCCCAGCCCCCAGAGGTGACCACTTTTACCATTGAGGCTTTCTGGTGGTGACTTCATATCTCCACATAAACATCCTTTGTTGGTTATTTCTTCATTTATCAACTTTAAACATCATCTATTGACTTCTTTCTACTATGACAAGTGAGAATTTAGCTTATTTACAACACTTGACTCTTTTTTCCCCCTTCCAAACTTTAATAATTGTATTACTATTTTGGTTTCTCTATTAGTTACCTTTGTAACTTTGCTAGATACTTCTTAGACTGTAATTTCTTATTCCATCAATTTTCCACAGTATCTCTTGACCACTCAGTTTGGAAGATATAGTTATTAGTGCCCCATCCTTCCCTCCATCTCTCCTCCACCTCTCCACCTCCCACTTTCTGTGTTCTGTACTTTTGCATCCAGCAAGGTTGACTACATTTGCATTCTGTTATGTAACAATAATTAGGTCTTCAGTGCTTTTCTGGACAGATTGACTTTAAAAGTTGACCACCAATACACGGTGTTTATGTGATTATGACTATGTCATATTAGTCATTGCAGGGCCAAACAGTGTACTATAATTACACCTCACTTCCCACAGGTCCACTGTCCCAACCTCTGTACTCCCAGGAAAATTTTCCTAGCATCAAGATCAAATGAATTTTCGTTTCTTATGCTCTATGAATTGCTCAAAGTCATGCCGCTTTTTACTTTGTTTCATATTTGGATCAGGACTTTCCACCTTATCGATCTATTTAGACTTTCCACCTTATCAATTTATTTATCTATTTATTTATTTATGTACTTACTTAAACTTACTGTTGTGTAGTGTTCCTTGAAACCACAGGATAATCATAGCACATCTTCTGGGGACATTTTATTTGAAGATTTTTTAGGAGGGGGATTTTTTAAAAACAACTTCACACTGAAATATGTATACAGAAAAGTGCGCATATCACATGGTCAAGTTTCTACAAGCCAAACATACCTATAAAACCAACACTCAGCTCAAGGTCTGTTTTTCATTCACCCTATCTGGTACTCAGTGAGCCCTTTCAACTTGATGCACCTTGTCTTTTCTTACATAATTTCTTTGGTAGTTTCCTGCCCTTCATTTTCTCTGTTGCCTCTTTCTGGAATGTCTGTTAGTTGGATGTTGAACTTCCTGGATTGATCCTTTAGGCTGCTCACCTTTTCTCTCATATTTTCTATTTTATAGTTTGTGAATGAGTTGATACAAAGTGAGATGTCTGTATATCCAGCTGACTTGTCCACTCGCTGGCTTTATTTTAGGTGAGCCGCCGGGGAGCTGGCAGTTGTAGTGGGTGCCCCCCAAATGCCAGAATGAAAAGCACTTTATTCTGGGAGCACCAACATGCCGCTAGGTGCCCTGAGTAATCCCAGATAGTTTAACTCCTTTGATATTTTGCCTAGGGATGAAAGCCAGGCAGCTTGTGTTTTGGATCTGGGAGTTGTCAGTGGGGGCACAGGGAAGGATTTCATGTACTTACCTTCAGTTTATCCCCCCGTTTTCAGCCCCTGATTGCTCCTACCCTCCCCTGTACCTACCATCTTCAAGTCTGGACTCTTTCTGGGCCTCTGCTGGCCTGACTGGCTCCCTCTCCAGCTGCAACCCCCTGAGTGGCATTGCTGGCTCTCCTTCAACTGTGAACATTCTTCTCTTTGTTTTTTGCTCCCAGAAATTTGTTGAAATCTCTCACCCATTGATATCACCCTCTCCCATCCTCTTCACTGTTATGAGTTCTTACCTTATTTTATTCCTTCACATTCTTTTCAGCAGGGTCTTGACAGAAGAGAGAGGTAAAGATTTATGCTCTTGAGGTCCAAACTAAGGCTAAAGCTACTTTTAAAAAATGGTTGTTTTGCTTTCTCAATCCAGATTGAGAATGGAAATTATTAGTCAACCCCCAAAATACCCAACCCTGTATGGCCTCATTTTGGCATGTGTTGCCTCTGGCTCCAGCCCCGTCATGAGCCTTCCTGTGGCAGCCTCCTGAGCACCCCTTTTCCTCAACCTCTGCCATCTAGACCACGCAATCAAGAGAGCCCTCAGCTGAGGGACTGGAGACCTGGGTTCTGACCCCCACCCTGCCACTGCCTTCCTCTGAACCCCCGGGCTAGTCCCTCCACCTCTCAGGGTGCCCTCACTGTGACTTGAGAGGGTCTGGGTCTGCTGTGAGCTGTGCTTTGGCAGGATTGGGTGGGTTCTTGGAGAACAGCCTGGCCTCCTTTGCTTAGGCAGTGGGAGCAGGTGGGCCAGAGATGGGCCCCAAGCACACAGGAGGGGGCTTTGAGGCTGAGCTGAGGCTTCTGCAGTAGCAGCCTGCTCTTGCTGCTTCCCCTTCCGCCCACTCTCTCTGCCATCATGGCTGAACCTCCATCCTTCTGCCGCCAGCGGAGGGAAGCAAGAAGGGAGGGCTGGAGAGCCAGTTCCATTTCCCTTCTCTCTCTCTCTCTCTCTTTTTGTGATAATGCTGAGCTGCTTTGGGCTGCAGTACCTGTGCCTAACCCCACCTTCCCTTTTTGGTGCCGCGCCTTCCATCCTTGAATGACTGTCTCTTCCAGAAGCACCCCCTGAATGCTCATGGTGTGGAGGGGAGATTGGAGCCAGGTGAGGGAGAGAGGCCAAGCTGTGGGAGATGAAGTGCTGCCTAGCTCTGGCATGACAGAAGGAAGCCACAGCTGTAGCAGTGAAAAGCATTGGCTTTGGAATCATACAAACCTCGACTTGAGTCTCGGCTCCGCTACTTATTAGCCGCGTGACTCTAGGTAAATCACGTTGCTACTCTGAGCCCCAGTTCTCACATCTATACAATGAGAAGAGTGATAATGACCTTGCACAGCTGTTACGAAGATAACACAAGTCCTGGACCATTGTAGGTGCTTAATAATCACTTTATTCTTTTTGAATTATTAGAAAGCAGAAATGCTAAGGACCAAATAAAGCCCGCTTTAGTGATTGAAAGGGGCGGGAGGTTAGGAAGGCAGCATTTGACCTTGTCACTGCTTGGTTCGAGACCCCCAGGGGCTTCCTGGCAATTATACAATGAGGTTCACACTCTTGCCTGGTGTGCAATGCTGTTTTTGTTGTAGTCTCTGCCTGTCTGTCTTTTCTTTAAAGTAAAAATGTGAAGTGATACTTGCCTCTTTATTTTCTGAAAAAGAAATTTGAAAAGTGATAGACAGATATTTCCTTTGATGCAGCAATCTTTATCATCATCATCATCATCATCATTGTCATCCCAGGACTTTTCAACGAGTAGTGGTAACAAAGGACTAGAGGAAGAGTAATCATCAACAGAAAGATAACTAGCAACTAAAACCACCATGGGCTTTCATTTTGTTTCCCCACCACGATCTTGGCCTGTGGATCATGTGGATCCATTCAACGTCATGTGAAAAATGCTGAAAATGGTTACATTATCCAACAAGGTTTCTGATTTGTCCTGTGGTTCATCTAGTTTTTCTTCTCTTTAATTAACCTTATAAGATTTTCTTGCATGTCACTATTACCTTATCCATATGACTTCTATACTTGCCTATTTGTCATTTCTAGGTCTGATTCTTGGCTCAGATGGCCCCTTAGAAAGGAGTCTTCCCTCCGCCTGAATTATCTTTCAAAAGGTTTTAACTTTGGCCTTTCACATCATCATGATTTAGGTGGCAGTTGAACTTGGCAGGCATCTTTGCCTCTCCCCTAGTGCTTTTCCACTTCCTGGCTGTCAGAAGTTGGTTTTGACACCACCTGTGGTCTAGGGAAGCTCTCACATGCTCCTTTGGGTCGGGCCACAGCCCCACTCACCTTTCAATTAAATTTAGTTTTTCTTTCTTTATTATTTTTTTTATTGGGGTATAGTTGTTTTACAATGTTGTGTTAATTTCTACTGTACAGCGAAGTGGAGTTCCCTGTGCTATACAGCAGGTTCTTATTAGTTATGTATTTTATACATATTATACATATTAGTCAATCCCAATCTCCCAATTCATCCCCCTGCCCCCCCGCCCTCCCCCCTCCCCACTTTCCCCACTCATCTTTCTAGCCACTCTGTTCCCTTCCTGACCTGCATTCAAGTTGTACTGAAGTATCTAGGATACCCTCGGCAAAGTGCACTTCTTTATGGGTCCATGCCTATGTTCTGGCCGTTCTCTTGGCCAAGAATACCTTTTACGCCTGTCTACATGGCAGATATCTACTCGACTGTTGAAGAACAACTTCAGTCTCTCACTGATCCAGGCACTTGGAAACAGTGAACAAAACAGACCTCTCTCCTGCTGAGCTGACATTCTAGTGTGTGAATGTAGGGGGTGGGGAAAGAAAAGAAACAAATAAACAAGAAGATACAAAAATATGTCAAATAGCGGTAAGTGCTATGGAGAAAAATAAAGCTGGGCAGGAGGATGGGAGTGCAGAAGGCTGGTCAACCCTCCCATAGCCAATATTTGCACGCCCATTAATAAGAGCAGCCTTTTCTCATTTAAGCATTTTCTAATGTTATTACATACTCATTACAACCATAATCCTTCCAACAAGTTTATCAGGTTAGTGCTATTATTTTCTTTATCATATTGGTGAGCAAACTGTGCCTTAGAGATGTAAATCACATAGTTAGGAGGGGCAGAGCTGGGATTCAAACCTCGGCCTGTCTGACCCAAAGCCTGTGCTCATAACCTCTAAGCCATTGTGCCCCCAGCAAGCCTCACAACAACTCTCTGAGATTGGAATTATTATACCTATTTTATAGTTGGGGAAGCTGAGGTTCAGAGAGGGGAATGGACTCATCCATGGTTGCACAGCAAATAAATGGATTTGAACCTAGATCTGTCTAATACTCAAGGTAGGCCCTTCTACCAACCTTGAGGCCTAGGGACCTGTGGACCTGCCTGCCTCTATGTTTGTGCAGCCCATGCAAGGTACCAGTTGAGGCCATTTGGCCCTTCCCCCTTCTCTTCCCACCTGTAGTTCATATGGAGCCTTGGGGTGTGTATGGATACCCCAGCCCACATCCAAACCCTGTCTATTTTCCCTTCCCATTGACCACCCACTGGGCCTAGCAGATGGACCTGGATAATAAGACCACACAACTCCTGCAAGTAAGCTCAAGAAATATGGACAGGGAATTCTGGGTTCCAGGTACCTGAGTGCAGTCTAGAAGGGAGAGGGCCAGAGATCCCGATGGGCATATTCTCTTGGCCCCACAGACCCTTTACCTCACAGAGAGAGGCCTCTGAAGTGTGAGGTCCAGTGTAGGACCTTCTGTTTCCCAGTACAGCCTATGATATTGCAATTTGTAAAAAGCTGGGCTCCGTGATCCTCCTCCTTTGGCTTCCTGAACTAGCTCCTGCTTTGCAGTGGGGGTGGGGGCTGCAGTGGGGCTGGTGTTCCATGGGCCTGGGCCTTCCGGGTCTCTGGCCAGTGAAGAACGGAGCCTTCCCAGCAAATGCTGCTAGAAGTGTACACAGACCCTTGGGTCCCCTTCACAATATTTTGTTCATAAGTATCTCAGGATACTTCATTTCTTAGGAAATTTTAAAAAAGTATACACTTAATGCATTCTTCCATTCGAAAATTTATAAAAACGTAGAAAAGTAGAGGAGAAAAACATTACCCATAATTACAACACACAGAGGCAGCTACTCTGAACATTTGATGTATTTCCCTGTTCTCTGCATTCTTTTCATCCGATTGAAATAATACAGCACATACAATTTTTTCTTGCTTTGTTCGTTGGAACATTTCCCCATGTAATTGCATATTCTTCAGAAGCGTCATTTTTAATGGCAACTGATATAGCATAATGTACTTAACCATCCTCTCAACAATGCTGGGCCTATTTTTTTCACTGGTTTTTATTATTTGTTTGTTTGTTTGTTTGTTTGTTTATGGCTGCGCTGGGTCTTTGCTGCTGCGTGCGGGCTTTCTCTAGTTGCAGCGAGCGGGGCCACTGTTCGTTGCGGTGCACAGGCTTCTCACTGTGGCGGCTTCTCCTGTTGCTGAGCATGGGCTCTAGGTGCACGGGCTTCAGTAGTTGTGGCACGCGGGCTCAGTAGTTGTGGCTCGCGGGCTGTAGAGCGCAGGCTCAGTAGTTGTGGCGCACGGGCTTAGTTGCTCCACAGCATGTGGAATCTTCCCGGACCAGGGCTCAAACCTGTGTCCCCTGCATTGGCAGGTGGATTCTTAACCACTGTGCCGCCAGGGAAGTCCTTCACAGGTTTAAATCATGCTGCAGTAGGCGTCTTTGCACATACAGCTTTTAGGGAACTTTTAGAGCTTTTAGGGAACTGGCCTTGTATAAGAACAATTGTATTCAGCTTATTTCCCTTTCTAGATGGTCCCTCTGGCTGGGTCTGATTCATACGTATAGTCATTCATTTATTCATTCAATCCATCATCACATTTTTTTTTTTTTTTTTTGCGGTACGCGGGCCTCTCACTGTTGCGGCCTCTCCCGTTGCGGAGCACAGGCTCCGGACGCGCAGGCTCAGCGGCCATGGCTCATGGGCCCAGCCGCTCCGCGGCATGTGGGATCTTCCCGGACCGGGGCACGAACCCGTGTCCCCTGCATCGGCAGGCGGACTCTCAACCACTGCGCCACCAGGGAAGCCCATCATCACATATTTACTCTGTACCCCTGTGGACCAGACCCTGGGAACTGGGGGCACAGGCATGACTAAGACATGGCCCCAGACTGCCAGGAGGCCTCAGTCTGCGGGGAGAATCAGGCATGGAAATGGACACTTTCAAAACAGTTTGATCAGAGCTGTGATGGAGGCAAGAAAAGGATCCTGTGGGAGAACAGAGGAGGGGCTCCTCATCCAACTTAGGGACATTAAGATAAGCTTCCTGGAGGAGGTCTTGCCTAAATGAGTCACGGAGGATGGAATAAGAGTTGGCTGGAATACGAAGGGGAACTTCCTGTTAAACGCAACTAATTGAGTAAGCTTATTTTTCTCTGCTGCTTCCCCAAATCCCACTGAAATATGAGTAAAGGAATAAAAAAGGTAGAAACTCAAGGTCTGGGATGCTGACTAGAAGTAAACTATTCCACCCAGCAAGCCCCAGAAATGCTCAGGAATCAGAGGTACCGTGAAGCACAGAAGGCAGGATGAGGCATGGAACTGAAAGCAAGGAGAATATTGAAAGTCTGTGAACAGACCCTCTTGGCCCCTCCCCGACCCCTTTCAGTCGGGACACCCCTCCCCGGCCCCATCTCTATAGATGGAGGGTGATTCTTTGGAGAAATTGAAGTTAGGAGCCTCCAGGCTTGGGGACACCAGGCACAGTGGAGGATGGGGGTGAAACAGGGCCGCAAGCAAAGGGATCTGTACCCTAAAGCAGTGGACCCCCAGCCTCCTTCCACTTGCCTACTTCCAGAACACCAAAGTCAGGAGCACATGAGACAGAAAAAGATTCTTCTCTGGGGAAACTGAAAGGCCCCAGACAGAGGCCTCCAAAAGATGACATGTGGGAGTCCTCCAACAAAAGAACAGGCTCTCAGCCCATAAACTCTGTAGTGAAGCCCATCACCTGGGCAGCTCCATCTACACGCAGAGCTTCCCGTCATGGGAACTGATCGCCAGGGCTCACCAGCCAAGGACCCTTAAGGTAGGTATATTTCATTTTATGTAAATTAAACCTCAATGTAACTGGCATTAAAAAAAAACAAACAAGCCTTAGGTAGCCAGAGATGATCAGATAGTACAAGGCTATTTGAGGAAGCCCATCAACCTGCAAGAATGACCCAAAAAGCAAACAAGCAAACAAACCAAAAAACTTGGAAGGAACAGAGGGAATGAAGGGAGGGGAAGAAACCTGGGAAATTTAGGATAGTGAGAGCCAACATAAAGATTTCAGGAGAAGGATTAGAAAATAAAAGTTGAGGAAATATCCTAGGAAGCAGAATAACAAGGCAAAGAGATGGACAACGGAAGAGAAAAGATGAGAACACGGGAGGATCAGTTGAGGAACTGCAACATCCAACAATAGGAGTTCCAGAAATAGAGAATGGAGGAAACGGCAGAAAGGAAAGGATCAAAGACATGATACAAGAACAAGTCCCAGAGCTAAAGGAATGAATATCCCACCGAGTAACCAGCAACATAAATGATTAAAAAAAAAACCCACCAAGGTATGCCACAGCGCAATTTCAGAATACCAGGGATAAAGAGAGGATCCTAAAAGCTTCCAGAAGAAAAACATATCATGTACAAAGGATCAGGAAAAAGAATGGCATTGGACTGCTCAACAGCAGCACTGGAAGCTAGGAGGCAATGGAGCAGTGTTCTCAAAATTCTGACAGACCATAATTTCCAACCTAGAAGCCTATACTCAGTTGAATTATCAATCAAGGGTGAGGGTGCAATAGAGACATCTTCAGACAAAGGAGAGCTAAAGATTTTATGTCCTAGGCCTCCTTTCTCAGGAAGCACTGGAGAATGTGCTCCAGCAAAATGCAGGCATAAACTCAGAAAAAAGGCCAAGGAATCCAGGAAACAGGAAATTAACACGGAAGAGAGGTGAAGGGAATCCCAGAGTGATGGAGAAGGGAGCAGATCTACGGGCAACCTTGTGCAGGCCTGGAGAGCAACCAGTCTGGATTGCAGCGAGAATGATGTCTCAAAGGAAAAAAAAAGTCTGATGGATTACCTGATGTGTCAGAACACATTGAGAAGAGAAATGCACTACTCACAGAGTTTGGGGAGAATTGATCATATACATGAAGAAAACTAAGCAAGCAAAAAAAAAAAAAAAAAAAAAAAAAAAAGAATAGTCATCAACACCAGGGAAAAGAAAAAGTTGTATGGGAAGGAAAATGTAATTATAGCAAATGATGTGATTTACTCATTATTAGTATCAATGCAGTCATAATAATGTAAGCCACCAATATGGATTTAACCAAAACTTTGTGCTATAACTACAGTGGTAGAACGGGAAGGAAGGACAGTGCACCCGCATAAGAACTGGGGGCTAGAGGCGGTTGTGTGTGTTAGGGAGCCCTACCCTCTCCCTGCACGGTGGGAATTCAGTACATGATATACAAAACTGAAAAAAAAATAAATCAACAAATAGAAGTACGCATGTGTTCCTTAGAAATGAGGAGGTAAATACCCGAAAAAGTAGTTAAAAGACTTGAAAACGGCTTGTCTCTGAGAGTGGGAGTTGGGGGTGAGGAGGGGTAGAGTGGGGAATTCGTGTGTTTTGTTTTGTTTTACTCCTTGCAGTACTATGTGACTTGAAAATCTATATGCATGTATTACTTCGGTTAAAAAAATGTTTAAAGGGCACACACACACAAAAATGCCAAAAATGGATTAGCAATATAAGCGTATACTTTAGAAATATGAAAGTCAACTCAGAAAAAGGTAACTAAGACAGTTAAAAAGGAAACTTTTATTTTTAAGATCCTTTCAGAATTTGACTTTTTAAACTAGTTTACATATCACTTTAATAAAATTTAAAATAATTTTTAAAAACATAAAGAGGCGCAAGAGTGTTCCAGGGAACAAATACCAGATGTTCTAAGAAAGTAGATGGGAGGGCGGAGTAAGATATAGAGCTTTGGAGAGTTTGGGCTTGACTGGCACGGAAGTCTGTGGGAAAATCGTCTGTGGGAAAATTATCGGTGAGAAAATTATTGAATGTTTGAAGCAGCAGAACCACATCAACTGATTTGTGCTTGAGAGATGTTCCTTTAGCAGCCAGTGAGAGAAGGTGGTCGCCCATGGAAGAGACTTGCAGTTAGACAAGTTGATGTTTGGGAGATCAGTTGCCTGGCTGCCCCGGGGCTGGTTCTCAGCTTTTAGAGAGACTTGTATGATCCCTGGGCCAGGGTACCCACCTCTTTCTCCTCAGGACACTTCTAGGAGGAGCCCTGTACACAGTAGCTCTTCAAGTGTCCTTTCAAAAATGTACTTCTGTTCGTGTCCAATCTCCTTTCTGTTGGACACCTGATTTTGTAGACATGTTGCTCAAATGCTGGCTTGAGAAACAGTCTCTCTTTCTCAGGTAACTTTGCATATCTCGTTTCTGATGCGTTTTTTGTTTATTAGTTTAGGTCTCAGAGGACAACCTTATTTATCTAATTCCAGGTTCTTGGGAGAGAGGCACCTTATTGTGTTCCCAGGTACTGTTTATAGATAGCTTGGAGGGTCAAAATGAGAGGCGGGGAATCCAGTCAGGAGGTGAGAGCAGAAACCCCAGTGTGGCAACTCAGAGGCTTATATTCTTTTGAGTTATTCTTCCCTGTTGTCCCCATAAGTCCCCCAAAGTTTCAAGAACCGTCGATATTTTACCATTTATTCTCCCATCTGCCAGATTGCCCCTCGTACCTGGAAGCAGCAACGTCAGAATCCTTGGTCTCATTACACGCCTGAGTTTTTGGTTCAGAAAATATGGTCACTATACTCATAGGCTTCAATCAGTTACTGTTTATTGAGCATTACTCTTGAGGATGGGAATTGGCATAGACAAGCCTTTTGAGAACGCTGGGGTCTGAAGTGGCCTTCCATTGGGAGAAAGCCATAGGAGTAGCAGGAGAAATCCATTCCTTTCCTGACATGGATTGATAAAGGGAGGTCTGGTACCCTGGGTCTTTGTTTCTACCCATAGGTAGCTGAACCCAATTGATAAAAGAGAGAAACTTTGGGATTCTGAAGAAACGAAGTATCTTAGGGCCTGAAGATTGGAACTCAACTAACACAGCCCCCTTGTTTTATAGATGACGAACCAAGGTCCAGAGAGCAGTGATTTCTCCAATTCTATGCTGCCAGTTAGGGAATGAGCCATAATAGAGCCGAGCATTCTTTCTACGTCTGTGCTACCTCACAAAAGAATGGCGGTCCAGCTTCATGGAGTAAGGGGTGGATTGACCATCGGGCTGGGCATTAGTCCTGAAGAGGTGTAGGATAGCACAGTGTTAATGATGATGGTTCTCTAGATGTAACTAACTATTTGTATACTAAACGCGTAAGAGCCTGTAAACCCCTGAGGTGGCATGCACCCCCGCATCGAGGGTCATAAGATGCCGTATACCCTCGAACTAGTAAGAATCAGTCCACAGTGAGGAGAGCTGGCTAATTCACTCTGCCTCATGCCGTGGAGCTCTTTTGCTCCCCGTAGCTGCCATCTTGAGGACTGTAACATCATACAGAAGTGCTTTTGGAACAGAGGTACATATCTGGTAATCTCTCCTAAGAAAGAGCCTGTCAGGAAGTGCCTGTCCTGACTTTGGGGGATGAGGATAAGGGAACTCACCTTAACGATGCGTAAGTGCCCAGCACTGAGCTGCTGGTGCAGTGGAGCGTGGTGGTAAGAGCACGAGCTGTGGGGTCCAGGCCAAGCTCCCCTACTTGTGTGCCGTGGGGCAAATCATTTCAACTTCTCTGAGTCTCAGTTTCATCATCTTAAAATTGCATGAGTAATTCCCACTTTGCAGGATCAAAGGAGGTCATGTACCAAAAGAGCCTGCCACCCTGCCTGGTACATAGTAGGTGCCCGGTGATTGTTCACATGCCAATGGAGACGATTATATATGTGGCTTATGCTCTGAAGTGTAATAGATTGAGGCAAGGGGCCAGTCTGTGAGCAACTTGAGGGTTTACATTCCTGAGTCGGGGCCTGGTATATAGTAGATTGAATACGTGTGTGCTGGGGGTTTTGGGGTGGGGTGGGGTGCCGAGGAGACCAGCCTGCCTGGAGCAGAGGGTTCGTGTTAGGGAGAAAGGCTGAGGGGCTTAACCTCCATTCTGTTGACAGTTGGGGAGTCATTGAATTAGGCCCATCTGATCTGGTACCTGCGAATAATTGAGCCAGGCCTGAGTAGAAATCTTGTTGCTGCAGAGTGAGATGGAAAGTTTTAATAAACGTGAAAAGGTGCTCTGTGGCCCTGGTCCTCTGTCCCTTTAGGGGGCTGCAAAGGCTAAGGATTGGACCCACTGCTGTCCACTGTGCCAGGCTGAACCTGACGGCCACCCCACCCTCCTGCCCCCCTCCCGTCCCCTGTCATGTCAGTTTTCAAGTGAGAAAGCTGAGGCTGGACATCGGGGAGTGCCTTCCCTAGGAGTATGTGGCTAGTAAGTAGCAGAACTGGAAGCACTGGCCTCACCGGCTGCCTGCGCTCCTGCACTCAGATGCTTGCCCGCCCCACCTGGCCGGTGGGCGCTCCATTCACTCTTCCAACAAATACTCACTCTCGCCTCCCCGCGTGTCCCTCTCACTTTGCACTCAGCATAGACACTTTGCAGTCAGCATAGACGACTCTCCCCCCACTCAGGTCCCCTCACTAAGGTCGCTTCTTGGTTCTCTCACCTGAGGACAGAGCCTGTAATGTGTTCATCTCTGTCTCCTCCGAAGTCTGCAGTGGGAGTGGGGGTGGGGGAGGGAGGGGAGAAAAGGAGGAGGAAGAGGACAGAGGGGACAGGGAAGCCACTGTCCCTCCACACACACACACACACACACACACACACACACACACTCACACACTCTTTTAGGGAGGAACAGCGGAGGGGGTGTGGGTCCGGTTTCACTCATTCTCTCGGTCCCCTCAAAGCTGTCCCCGGTGCCACCCTCTTCTCTTGCCCTTCCTTTGCCTCTGAGGGGGCCTCCCAATGAAGAAGGCAGACCAATGCAGTAGAAAGGAGCCCAGCAGCCGACTCACTCACCCCTCTCAGCCTCATTCTTGTCATCCAGAAAATAAGCAGGTTGGACCAGGCAATTGGCAAAGCCTTTTCTATGTTGTTAATAATACCTGGCATTTGTCTGCTGGGCTGCAAAGGGCTTAATCATCCCAACGGCCCTGCAAGGATTGGCCTCGTGTTACAAGTGAGGAGACTGAGGCTCAGATTCCAAGCAGGGAGGTGATTTGCCCAGGTCACAGGGCTGGTAGGTGGCAGAGCCGGTATCTGAGGCTTGGTCTCTCTGTGTTTAAACCTCGGGCTCTGCCCCCCTGGCCACAGCTGCAGGCTGCCTCTCAGCCACTCCGAGGAAGGCTCCTCACCATGACCCGCTAGGCTAGAACATGGTTGGGTCCTGGCACCTCCTTGACCTCCCCTCCAACCACTCTTGCCCTCCCTCGTTCTACCCCGGCCACGCTGTCCTCCTCCGTGTCCCAACAACTGGCCAGGCCCTCCGCCACCTCATGGCCTATGCACTGGCCATTCTCTCTGCACGAAATGCCCTACCCTTCATTTTCATGATGCGTGCTAGGTGTCAGGGCCGCTGCATAGGGCAGAGGGAGGAGAGTAGAGGGCATATGCTGACTGTCGGTTTTTTTCTCTGTTTCTCTTTCAGATCTGATGGTGAGAATTCCAGAACAGTCAGGTCAGTACCTCCTTTCTTTAGTAGTGCTTGGGAGTTGGGGCAGGGACTGGGGTGGGGGCCTCTGGCTTGTCACTTGGGGATCCATGGGAGGGGCGGGGGCCAACTCCAGGGGTTTTGTCCCACTGGTATTAGGGGTGAGGAGGGGGCAAGCGTAGGGAGGGGGTTGAAAACTCTTCCTTAGTCTTTCTGACCCTAGCTGGTTTGGGGGCTCGGCTGAACACTGGAGGGGCTCATGGCAGCTACCTAGATGGGAAAGCTGACCTGCAGAGAGGTCAGCTCTGGACCCGGGACCTTCTCCCCCTCCCCTCCCGGGAGAAGGGGACACGATAGAAACGGGGCTTCCCTGGTCTGGCGTTTGTGCTCCACCCTGACCTGCACTAGCCCTGAATAGTGTGGTTTGGATGGACTTTTGATGGGACACATTCCAGTCATTAGAAATATACCTTATATTTAAGGTAATGTTACACTTAAATATACCTTATATTTAAGTGTAACAAGCGCCCTTTTTTTTTTTTTTTTTTTTTTGCATGCTTGGTGAAAAAGGTTTACAAGCATCAATCAGTAAGTTTTCAGGGTGTGATCAATCTGCCATTTGGGGGCAAAACTGGGGTAGGGACAAGGACTATTAGTGCATTTCCCAGGGCTTAACCCATCAGAAGCTTCGTGAAAACACAAGTGTCAAGGATAGGGACTATGTGGGAATGATGGGGGGCTCAGCGTAGGACCCAGTCAGAGAGCATCCAGGCCAGGGGTGATGCAATGGGCCTTTGAAATGAGATGGGTCCAGGCAGCAGAGGCATGAGATGGGCTCACTCAGTTCCAGCCAGGGCTGCAACTAACATATATAGCGCCTGTGTGAAGAGTAGAACCCACTGCGTGGATCAGTTGGAGGAATGTTCCCTTTCCACAGGGCTCCTGCAGCCCCTCACCAGGGTTCCCGGCTCAGTGAGTAGAGCACAGGTTGAATTTCAGCCGCGACTCATGCCCTCTTGGCTGTGAACCCTTGTGCAAGGCACTGCTTGTCCAACCATATGCAGCAGCCCAGGTCCTGGCATCCAGGCAGTGGATATGGGAGGTGGGGCAGAGGATCCCAGCATCCAGACGGAGGTGCGTAATGAGACACGCTGTGTCCTAGCATCCCAGGCAGGGGGGATGGGATGAGCACACTGGTGCCCTGGGCCAAGGTAGGGGCTGTGGCATGGGAGCACACTTCAGCCAGCAGGAAAGCAGGGGAAGTGTGATAGATACAGTCAGGCCTAGTGTCCAGGCAAGGGGTATATGACGAGATGCAATTAGTCCTGGCATGCAGCCAAGGAGTATGGCCTGGGCACAGCCTGTCCTAGCATTTAGGAAGGCACTGGTCTAGCAAAGGACACTGATCCCAGTGCCCCACTGTGGGTTTGGAGAAAGACAGCTTGGGCTGACTCCGAGCACAGGCCCCCAGGCATCCCTGTTGATATGCCCGCGACTTGTCAAGGAACGCGACTGAAGGCGTCTCTAGCTCTTCCCGGCAGGGGAGTTCCTAGGACCTATAGCTCAGGGTGTTTAGTAGTTATCATAATCATCAATCATATGATGATGTACGTTGGGCCTTTACAACTTACAGAAGTTGTCAGGGACTTGCTTTTGTTTGATCCTCCCAGTGACACTGTAGGTGGAACCTGGGCTGCCCTTATCATCATTATTTTACAGCTGAGGAAACTGAGGCTCAGGCTGGTTATGGGTTTTGCCCACAGCCATGCAACTTATTTATGGCTGAGCCAGGATTCAAACCCAGGTCTGCCTGGCACCAAGCCCAGAGCCCTGCCCATGCCATCCCTGCAGGAGCTCTTGACAGCCTTGCAGATAATAATAATCATCCTCATCCTCATCCTAATATTAGTAATCATAACAGTTACCATTTGCTCCTCACATACTAAGAACTCTGAATGTGATCTTATTTTTAATGCTCACAACAGCCCTATTAGGCATGGATTGGGATCCCTGATTTACACATGAGGAAAATGAGGTTCCACAGAGGGTCAGTGCCTTGCCCAAGGAAATAAGAGCAATGGGGCAGGGTGGCATCACTCTGACTCACACCCTGGGCTGTCTGCTTCCAAAGCTGGTATTTGTTTTACTGAGATGTACTTCCCGACACCCACCCTGGACCTACAGTCAAGGAGGCTACAGGGACCTCGAAGACTCAGCAACTGTGGAAGCAAGGGTCAAACCTGGACTGTGGAAGGGGCCTAAAATAGCACTTGTGGGGCAAAATCTTGCAAATATGGTGGGAAGATCCTTTAACTTGGAACCAGAGCTGGGTGGGGCCATCTGAGGATGCTCTCAGGACCCGCATGTAAATTCTTGAGCTCACTTCAGTTAGGGGTCAGGGAGAGCTTCCTGGAGAAGGTGGTGTCTGAGCTGGGTCATGGAGGACTGACACGCAGACTTTGTGTAAGGAGAGCATCCCTGAAAATGAAACCAGCAGGCATCGGAGGTGAGGGAGGCTGGGTGGGGGCAGTCAGTCGGGCTAAAACAGATCTGGGCAGGAAAGGAGCAAGTGTTAAGGTTCAGAACTGGTCTGGTCGGGACTGGGTCACAGACACCTTCTGTCATCAGTGGGAGCCAGGGGAGGCTGGAGGAGAGAGGCGGGGCTCTGCAGCACAGAAAGGGCAGCAACTGGATCTGGGCAGAGGGTTCCATTTATGGCCAGGTCGCTTTCTAGTTATGTGACTTTGAACAGATCTATCTCCCCCCTGGAGCCCCAGGGTTGTCATCTAATAAACATTGTGTGTGTGGAGGGGAAAGTTTAGGAGGGTAGAAGAAACACGAAGCAAAGGAGCTAGACTTCGGCTGTTGTGGAAGTGGAATGGGAAGGAATGAGCAGGGTCGGTGGATTGAAAACCCCCCGTGGGAGGGCCCAGGCACGAGGGCTTCCAGGTATGGGGTGCCAGAGGAAGTGTGGAGTCTAATTAGAGCTGAACAGCTGGTGTTGCTAAAGGGCTGTGGGCAGAGGAAGGTGCCTGGACTTCCTGTAGATCCATGAGAAGTCGTCAGACCTACAGGCGCCTTAAATCCAGGTCCAGAAGGGGACTGGCGATGGCTCAAGGTCACAAACTAGCTCTCAGCAGAGCCTGCTTCCTAGCTGTGTGTTGTTTGCAAAGTCACTTGGCTTCTCTGATCCTTACTTTCCCATCTGTAAAATGAGGTCAGTAATTCTGACTTCTTTGGGCTGATGAGAGAACTTAAAGCAATGCTCAGCATAAAATGGTGGCTCAACATATTGTAGTGCCCTCCGCCATCCCCTAACCCAATGCATTGTCACTTATGGGGTAGTCAAGCTTGAGATATGTGGAGAGGTGCAGAACTTGAAAACAGAGGGGCAGGAGGGGCTGATACCTCCGCCACCAGAAGAGGAGGGAGCCCAGGCCTAGAGGTGCTGCCGCTGCAGTGAGGGTCTGGCTGGAACTCGGGGTCCCTGGGGACCAGGCCGGGGTTGACAGGCACGCAAGGATGAGAGCCAGAGGAGGTGGCCTGTTGCTAGGGAAGGAGGGAGGAGGTGGGGGAGCTGCTGACACCCGCAGAGCCAGGGACGTCCCCATGGCAACAGGAGCCGCTGCTGTCGGGAGGAGAAGTGGGAGGAGGAGCCAACGCTGGCTCTGTTCCCAGAGGAGGCCTCCCACTCTGGGCCTCAGTGCCCCCATCTGTCCAACGGGAGTTTGGATTAGGTAATCTCTAAGATTCTTTCTTGTTTTGACCTCCTGGCAATCTGGGGTAGCTGAGACCTAACAGACCTTCCGTGGCTCCCCCATCCACATGTCCAAGACACCGCCAGTCCCCAGAGCTGCCCCAGCTGCTTCCAAATCTTCCCTCCCGTGCTGCCTCCTGTTCAGCGCAGCCTGGTTGCCTGCCCTGCCCGGCTCTCTGTTCCCACCACTTCCTTTTCCTGGAACCTTGTCACTTACCGCCTGCTGAATGCTCTCTGGCTCTGGTGGGTCCAACTCCAGCCCTGCGCACTCTAGGGTGCCTTCCCTGGCTGCCCGAGTCCACCCTGACTGCTTCCTCGCTCCTGGGCTTCTTTGGCCCCACAGGTCTGCGCTCCTCCTGCTATCCTTAGTAATCGCTGCTGCAATGCATGGAGCTGCTTCTGAGAGCTGGGATCCCCTTGACAGGCTCAAATCATTACAGTAAATTTATGGTGTCATATTGTGAATCCCCATTTTACATATGAGCCAGTGCTCTGAGAGCTTATGTGGCTTGTCCGAGCTCCCCCGGGTCCTATGTGGTGGAGCCAGGCTTGGAACTCAGCTCTGTATAATTGCTGCTACCCCAGGCCTGAGGCAGGGCATAATTTATCAGCGGCAGCAGCACTTACTGTGTGATAGCTAAAGCCCATATATGCGGGCCACCATGCTGGGGACTTTACCTGTGTTTTCTCACTTCATCTTCACAATAATCCTATAGAGTATATATTCTAGTCACTTTACAGGTGAGGAAACTGAGGCTTTCAGAGTTACAATAATTTACCCCCTCCCCCCCGCCATAGAACTCAGATCGGAATGCAGACCATCAGAGTTGCGGTCACCATGCTATACCGGGGTTAACCCAGTTATATTCCAGAAGCACGAACAGAGCATTCCCTATGTACCAGGCCTGTGTTGGGTGATCCATGGGGGAGATGGAAGCAGGCTACAGACACAGATGAGCCAACTCTGGCAAAGCCCAAATGGGAGTGTGTTGACAAGGAGAAGCCAGTTGTAAGGACAAGAGGCTAGAGGGGGTAGAACTTGAATCTGACTGTGGGATGGAGGAGGAGGGAGGTGGGGGTGGGGGGAGCTGGGTAATTTTCCCAAAGGAGGTACCTTTTTCCAGGAAGCTCATGAGGGGCAAGAAGGGGTAAGGGAGGTCCTCCTTCCCCTTCCTGTTAGTGTTCCCCTGCCCCCACCTGGCCCAGCCCCAGGAAGCGGGTGACCCCTAAGCTGGCTGCATGCCTGGTTGGCACCAAAATAAACTTGCCTTCTCTCTCTTTCCCTCCCCTCCTCTCTGTCCCCTCTGTCCTGGCTTTAATTAGCAGCCCTGGGGATGAGTCACTTGGCAGCTGGGGAGGGAGGCTGCTCAGAGCCCAGTCGAGCCTCGGTTCCTGGCCCGAGCCTCCCGGGCAGCGCCACTGTGTTCTTGGTGTGGCTCCGCATCTGTGCGGGTGTGAGGAACGCAGGGGCAGCGCTGCGTGCTGGTGGGTGTCCATGCACGGCAGGGTGTCTGCATAGAAGCAGATCTGGTTGTTGCTGCATTTGTCTCGGTGTCCACTGAATGTCAGCGTATGTGAGTGTGCGACTGTAGCATGTATCTGTGGTCGCAACTGTCAGGAAATGAGGGAGCATTTGGGTGAACAAACACAAACGCTTTATAATTGCATTCACCCCTCCCTACCTAAGTGTTCTTTATACGTTTTTGCTTATGCAAGCCCTGCACTTACATCCCCAATTTTCCCTCGTCTTAGACTGGGTACACTTTGTTGCAGGGAACTGAAACCCACTCACATGCGCTCAAGAATAAAGGATGGGTGGGGGGGAGACTATTGTGAGGCTACATCTCACAGAATCTAAGAGCAGTAAATGACGTATAGCCAGGCCTCACGCCAACTGGAAGTGGGACCAAGAAGTCAAGGAGGAAGATTGCTCTCTCTCTCTCTTTCTCTCTCTCTCTCTCTCTCTCTTTCTCTCTCTCTCTGCATCTCTGCATCTCCCTGGCTCATGCCTCTCTCCATCTTTCATGACTTGCCTGGTCCCTGTCATCTCTTTGTCCCTGACTCCTCTCTCTGGACTGGCTTCCTCTGCTCTCAGGTGGCCTGATGTGGCCGCCAACCTAGAAGCTATGTGACCTTCCAGCTTCAGGGCCCGCCCCCATGGGACAGCACCGTTTCTCTCCATCCTGTGGTAAACGAGGCGGCAAGGGGCTGTAGGTGGGAGTGGATTCTCCTAGAAGTGGGTGAGGGTAGAGGTCAAATACTCGGGACTTGCTGTTTCTTCTACAGTGCCCACAGCTTTTATGTGTTCACAAGCGATGTCAGAGCCTGGGGAGTAGTCTGCTCAGAGGCCCACGATTATAAGCTTGCTCGTCCATCAGGGTTTTGGTTCCTACTCTAATGCAAGTCGACCTTTGCTCACTATGCTTTCAAGTTCCATGCTCTTGCATCAAAATGCCCTGTTTTCTCTAAAAATTTCCCCTTATTTTGTGCCCAAACAGCCTTTAAGTGCACAGTGAATATTACCATCGCCACCAGCGTGCGGTGATTTTCATAGCCTCAGAACAACTGGCATAATGCTACTCATGGTACAGCTGCTACCAAGTTCCTGGTTGTTTCAGGAATTTTCACATTTTATTAGCGCAGTGACTGAATTTATAGTTATCTGCAGTATAGAATTACAAGCACACATTATCAGTATTATCAACTTGACGCTTGAGCTTACTTTTCCATTAATACAAACCCTGCAGTTTTTACATTAATTACAGAGGGAATGAATGACCCCTTAGACAGGTTTTTACCTATGAGTAAAGAGTTTGGAACCAGCTGTGCACGTAATGACTGTTCTCCAGATGCAGGGGCAATGCCCGTGGCTCTGACCTCGGCCCGGGCCTTGCATCCTCTGGCTGAGACTGGAGACTGCCCACCTCCTTAGGGAGCTCCTACTTCTGGCCTGGCACATAGCAGGTGCTGTTGTTATTTTTTAATAAAAATGATAGTTTTCTTATTATTGTTAAGTCCATCTTCCACATATAGGTAAGGTGGTAAGCCTGAGTGGGAGAGATCATCTCAGGCTCAGGGCAAAGCCTCCTTCAACTTAATAAATGCTTTGATTCAGAAAATGTGTACTATGTATCAGGTACTGTTAAGGAGCATTCCATACACCTTATCTTTAATCCTCCTGGCAGCTCTGCCAAGTAAGGGTGATTGGATCCACTTTACAGAGGGGGAAACTGAAACCTTGAGAGGCAGAGTGACTTGCCCGAGGTCATCCATCCGTCTGTCCATCCATCCATCCACTTAGTCATGGGACAATTTCTTGAGCACCTACAACGTGCCAGGCACTGTGCTAAACTAAATGCGGTTGATACAATGATGAATAATAGAATCCTGCTCTGAGGAAGCTCACCGTCTGGTAGGAAAACAGATAAGGAAACAGACAATTACAGGCGAAGTGTAGGGTGCTGTGGGAGAACCTCAGAAGTGTACCCAACCCAGCCTGAGGGTCAGGGAGGCTTCTCCAAGCTGACATCTAAACTTCGACTTGGTGGATGAGTAGAAGTTAGCCTGGTGAGGGGTGGGGGTGGGGGTGGGGTGAGGTGAAGTGGACAGTGTTGCAGACAGAGCAAAAAAGTGTGCCAGGGCTGTGGAGCAGTGTTTGGTACTTGCATTCGTGAAGAACTGTAACTGTATCTGCAGTGGGATGGGGCTGTCATGAGAGATAATCTGGAAAGGGGGCAGAAGGTAAATTGGGAAGCTGGGACTGGGACCCCGGTCAGTTGGACCCAGAGCCAAGGAGCTGCAGGACCCAGGAGCAGAGTTTCCACGCTTCCCCGCCTGCCTGGTCCCAGGGGCCAGCCTGGGTCAGCCTGGCTAGTGCCAGCGGCAGGCCAGGATTCCAGTGGCCACAGTGCCCTCTAGTGTCCAGCAGCCCATCTTGCAGCCTCCACCTCAGTGTGGATTGTCTGTCTCTCAATACCTGCTGACCTGTTTGACTAGGTGCCCTGTGCCGGATGCTGGGGACACTGGAATGAATAAGACATGGTCCCTGTCCCCACCGAGCTCCTGGACCAGAAGGGGCAACAGCATGTGAATAGACAGCGCTGGAGAAACACAGGGTGGGCAGAACACAGGGGAGGGATCCCAGAGTCAGGGTCCCAGAGGGCACCACCTCTGAGCAGACTTGTGAGGAGCAAGGGGGAGGTAACGAGGTGGGGAGGTGGCACTGGGGGCGGGGTGGCGGGGAAGGGTCTTTTGAGCAGAGGCAAAGGTGAGGGCGGACAGCAGAGTGTGGCAGAGAATTGTAGGCACTTCTGTTTGGGTGGAGCACAGGTTGAAGATGGGGGGGAGGCTGAGACCACCTGGAAGTGGGGGGGAGGGGCAGCTCACAGAAGGTCCTGGGATGCCTGACACTAGCTCATAGTCAGCACTTAGTGAATGGAACCATATAAGGAGTTCCCCTGCCCTTTTGGGATCACAAACCCATCTGAGGATCTAATGAAAGCAATGTTCTCCCCGGAAATGCACTCATACTCACTCATATTTTTCATACAACTTTCGGGGCTTCAGAGACGCTCCCCGCCCCAGGCCTATCCATGAACCGCAGCCTTCCAAATTCCCCTTAGCATAAATACTGAAACCTTATCAGGACCTCCAGGCTCTGCATGATTGGGCCCCCGCCTACATCTCCAGTCTCGCTCATCTCCCCTTTGCTTTTTCCACTCAGCCACGTTGGCCTCCTTGTAGTTCCTGGAAATACCACCTCAGGTCCTTTGCCCAAGTTGTTTCCTCTGCCTGGAACACTCTCCCCCACTACCTCCACTTTTTGCCCAGCTTAATTCCATTAGTGGTTGAATAATGTCTGTCTGCTCTCACTTGGATATGAGCCCCATGAGATCAGGACACTGACTGCCCTTAGTCACTGCTGTATCTGTCCCCCAGCTCAGTGCCTGGCTCACAGGATCTGTAGCGTAAGTGAACGAAGGCCCTGCCAGTGCCCTGCGGCTGGCTCAGGCTCCTCACCCTTAGCTCCTTCTTCCCTTCAGCCCCTAGAGGGTTATCACATGGATCGCCCCAACAGGCTCAGATATGCCTGAATTCCAAGAGTGGCCCAGATGAAGAGGTATCTTCCTAGAAATCTTCCCCTGCCCGAAACAAACAGGTTTCCCAAGAGTCTCCCCTACCTCCCTGGGAGAAGGATCATACTCTCTCAGGCTCAGACTGAGACTTTTCAGCATGTGCATGTTTGTCTCACTGAAACCTCACAAGAACCTGTGAGATAGGAGTTGCCACTCACCCTTTACAGATGAACAAACCGTGCCTCAGAGGGGTTACCCAGCAGAAAAGTTGTAGAGCTGGGACTTGTACCCAGCTCTGCCAGGCACCAAAATGTAAGCTCTTTGCCTCACCAGAGAGGGGAAGGGGCTTGCCCAAGGTCACACAGCATCAGCCTTAGGGCCAGGACTAGAATTTCTGTCTCTCAACTTCTGCCAGGCCAAGATGAAGGTTTGGGCCACAGGTGCCACCCTTAGGACAATAACTGCAAGTGGGCACAAGGTGCGGCTGCCACAAGAGCCAAGAGAGTTGCTGAGGGAGAGAGAAAGAAAAGCAGGGGCTGAGACCAGAGCCTTGAAGACCACGGGGCTTTAGGGGGTGGGCAGAGGGAGAAGAGGCCATGAAGGGCCCATAGATGCCAACTTTGCGGTGGTCCGTAGGGCCTATCTCTCTCAGCAGCTTTGGCTTTCTTGAGAGGAACCAGCTGCCCCGGCAGGGAGGCAGGAAGGCAGGAAGGCAGGAAGGCTGGCCTGTTGCCTGTCAGCTCCTATTCCTTCTAGATCACTGGCCCCCTGGCCCCTCCCAGGGCTGCCTTCTGCTCGGAACAGCCAGGGGCCTGGGCTCTGGGGCTGTGAAAGGACAGGAGCCCTCTGAGCTGGATCTGGGGTACTCTTCAGGAATCCCACACCCTTCAAATCCTCCAAATTGTCTCCTTTCTCCAGCCCCCCACATAAGGAGGAGAGAGAGATTACTGTGGTAGGTCGGTGGGGATTCTAGTTTGACTGGCTGTATGAACTTTAGTAAGACTCTTCTCCTCTCCAGGTCTCAATTTCCCCCTCTGTAAAATCAGGTGGGGGCAATTTCCTTGGAAGAACAGCCTCTAGATTGTGAATGGCGTGTCTTCCGATTTTTGCTTTTCTCTTCAGGGAGCATTTCTCTTAGCCAGTTCAGAAAACAACGCAGAAGAAAGTGAGAGCTTATTGCAATGGTCAAGAATATCGGCTGGGCCCTCATCTTGATTTCCCCAGATGGGTGATTTGAATTTTACTTGAACTGGAGCATCCCAGCATAACCACCACACAGAGTCTCTTTAACTCTGTGGAAGATGAGAATGTTTGTGAAAAGCTTCTATGGAAAGGTTTCTGTATTCACAGGGCAGCAATATGGCCAAGGGGACGGAGTCCTGATCTTGGGGTTCTGCTACTTACTAGCTCTATTACCTGTGCCGAGTTACTTAATGTTTCTACATCTCAATTTTCTCTTCGGGAGAATAGGGCTAGTGACATGTACTCGACAGGGTACTTGGGGAGATTCCAACAGAGGTGCGTATAGGGAGCCCAGCCTGAGGTTTGGCCCAGAGGAGTCACTTCAAGCTCTCAAAGCTGCTTCCTCGTACTAGGAGTTCCCAGCCCTCCTGGGGGAGCAGGGGAAGGAGCAAAGTTTCCAGTTGCAGTCTGGCCTATAGCCCAGCAGGCCCGGCCCCGCCTCCTTGGTTCCTCCTTCTAGGGAAGGGCTGGGGAGGAGGGGGTGGCGACGCGGTGGAGGCACCGCCCTGGCCAGGGGGCCTGCCCTCGGGACAGGTCCAGACCCATGGAGCCCCCCGGGAGGAGTAGCAGGTAGGAACCTGGCCCCCACCCCCAACCCTGCAGCCCGACCCCCTCCCTTCCTGCCCAGGCCTGGACCTGGTCCCTGGGCTGCTGATTCAGCAGCCTCCTGGCTTCCTGGTTCCTGGCTCCCCTCTTGGACTCTTGGAGGCCTTTGGCTTGGGGGAGGGAGCCAGCTCAGTTGGGTGAGCCCAGGGACATCTGGGTGCCCAGCTCTGTAAGGACCCTGGAGCCCTGAGCAGCGCAGTCGGTGGCATGTGAGGGGTGTGATTGGTGGCTGCCCTGGCACCTAGCCTGGCGCTGCAGGGCTGTCCACAACAGCTGAGACTCTCTGATACCAACATTCCAGCAGCCTAAGGGTCTCTGAGTCTCAGGTTTAATGAGTCAAGGACTTGGGCCAGTGACTGGCACTTAGATGGCACTTGAGAAACAGTCGTTCTGCTGATGACAATTATTCCAGAGGCTCTGATAAGAAGAGTATCAGATTCCAGGATTCTCTGTTAAGGTTCTAAGATTTAGGCATCTTCTCCAATTCGCAGCAAGCGAGATAGTGGGCAGCTGGCCTGGCCTGCAGCCACATCTCCAGGCCTTTACTTCGGCTCTTGAATGGCCAGGCCCTGACCACAGCCTGCCTTCAGGGGCTCGTTGGGGGCAGGGGCTGGCTGACCTGGCACTCACTCTCAGCATCTGCCCTGTGCTGGGTAGGGCAGGGACAGGGCCCTCGGCCTCACTACCCTGCTGTCTCTCCTCCCCCTTCCCCTTCTCTGGACTTTAATCGTGGGAAGCAGGAGGCAGAGGGGCCTTTGGACCCCACGCTAAGGGTGGGAGCACAGCGCTGGGGGGCGGAGCTTGGGCCCTGCCCCAGGCTGGGGGCGCAGCACTGGCCTTGGAAGCAAAGAACCACCCTGTCCTCTGGCTCGCTGGGCCCCACTCGCCCACTCAGCCCGAGTCCCATCCTGTCACCAAGACCACTGAGACCTTGTCAGCTCTCCTCCGCCCTCGCCTCTCCTGTCCTTTGCTCTGGCACTCTCTGCCTCTCCCCGTCTTCTCTCTGTGTCTTTTGTCTCGCCCTTTCACTGTCTTCCTCCTTCTCTGTCTTTCTCCTTTTCTGTCTTGTCTCTTTCGGTTTCTCTCTGTCTCTTTCCCTCTCCTCCTCCAGTGTCTCCTGCACCACCCCCACCCCCACCCCCACCCCGCCCTGGCCTGGGTTCCTCCCCCTCTTTGGACCCAGAGCCTCTTTTCTCCCCATCCCTCCCTCCTTTCTTGTGAGGGGTCTTCTCTAAGGGGGACCCCCCCTCATACACCTTTTCCCTTTCTCTTTCATCCACCCTTCCCTCTCCCCTCTTGCCTACCCGTGTGGCGTCTGGTGTGAGGAGGGCTCCCTTCCCCCTTCCCTACTGTGGTGTCCCAGTGTCTCTGAGGCCGAGGTCCCCACGGAGTCACCTGGAACACAGGAGGCCCAGCCCAGCTCTTTCGTCTCTGCTGCCCCCTGTTGTCGTTGTGTTCTGTTTGTGGTTGGAGTGCCGTCCTCTCTTTCTTGACTTTGTGGTTTTTTCTTTTTTTCTTCCTTCCTTCCTTCCTTCCTTCCTTCCTTCCTACCTTCCCCCTCTCCCTCCCTCCCCCCCCCGCCCCTCCTCTTCCATTCCCTATCCTCCACCACCCATTCCTCCCAGTCTTCCCCTTTCCCCTACCCCACTCACTTTCACCTCCTTGTCCCCATTCCCCACCCTACCTCTCCCCTCCCTCCCTGTCTCTCTCTCTGTCTCTCTTTCTCTCTCTGTCTCTTGCTGTCTCTCAGGTCCACAGCGTCTCATACTCTACACCAGTATTGCTGTCCTACTCAGGTCCTTGACTCCATGAAGCTTACCCCCTCAGGCAGGCTGGCAGAGAGCAGGTAAGAGCTAGACCCACCCCTCCCCCAATCCCTCACCCCTCCAGACAAATATCAATATCATTGCCAGCCCCTCCCCCATCTCCCTCTAGCCTCTGGAGTGACTGTGGAATGGGTGTCTGAGCGTGTGAGGAGAGTGACTGGGGGACCAGGCCAGGAGACCAAAGAGGACGTTCACAGCCTGTTTGTAGCTTGTCCTTCCTTAAAAATCCTTCTCTAGATACCTTCCCCCCGAAGTGGGAGTGGTTGGTCCTAGAATATGTAACATTTGAGCTGTTTTGTAGGATGAGTAAGAGTTTGTCAGTTGGATAGGATGGGGAAGGGTGTTTAGACAGAGAGAACAATCTGCTTATACCTTTGGGGAAGGAGATTATTTCCAAGTTAATTTGAAAACACATTTTACACTTTCTGATTATAAAGCAATGAAATAAAATATTAATAGCAATGGCAAAAAGGCTAGGTCCATTTGAAAGTTTTAAAGTACTTGTGTTAAAGAGGAAATAAGAATGGAATTTATGGACTATTTAGAATAAATGTCAATTGAGAATATCATAGATCAAAACCCATGGGATATGACCATGGGGTTTCCCAGAAGAAAGTTTGTAGTCTTAAATGCTTTTATTAGAGAACAAGACAGTTTAAATGAACTAATTATTCTGATCAAGAGTCTAGAAAATTCTAGAAAAAGAACAACCAAAAGAAAGCAGAATCAAGTAATTATTACATATAAAACCAGAAATTAATGAAATAGAAAACAAAAGGTTTGATAAGCTAAGAAGTTGTTTTTTGAAAAGACCAACAAACTAGACAGACCCTCCTCTGGCAGTTATGATTGAGAAAAAGGCAAGAAAACATAAATAAAATAAGGTATGACGAAGGAGAATTAACCACAGATTCAGAGGATGTGAAAAAGTCATAAGAAAATGCTTTGTGTAATTTTATACCAATAAATGTGAAAATCTAGATGAGATGGGTGGTTTTCTAGGAAAATATAAATTACCAAAATCACTTAAGGAGTGGCAGAAGACCGGAATAGAATGGAACAGTATAGAAGAAGTTTAAAAGATGGTCAAAGTTTTCTCCTCAGAAATGGTACCAGGCCCAGCTGGTATTATGGAAGTTCAGGCATCATGGAAGTTCTATCCAATCTTGAAAGATCAGCTAATAGGAAAAGATGGACAGCTTCCTAGTTCATCCTAGAAGGCTGGTATCACTGGACACGTTTAGACAAAAACAAGGAAAACTATAGCCTAACCTCACATATTAATAGAGCAACACATGTTTTAAATTACAGATTCTCCAACTGAATCCATCAGTGTATTAAAAGAAGACTGTATCGTGACAAGTGAGGGTTTGCCCCAGGAGTTCAGGGATTGTTCAACATTAGGAAAGCTGTTATTGTAATTGATTATACTAATAGTTATACAGTCTTTTTACTCTATCTCCATAAATGCTGAAAAAATAATCTGACAAAATCACACATCCATTCTTGATTTAAAAACCCTTAGTGCCTTAGTTATCTCTTGCTGCATTGGGGTAATTTGTTAAACAGCAATAGATAACTAGTACAGTAAGCTAGGAATGAGTGAAAACCTCCTTAACTTGGAAAGAATTTTTATCAGAAACCAAAAACAATCATCAAATGTAACAGTGAAGTGCTAGATAAATTTCCATTCAGTTTGGGAACAAAATAAGGATGACTACTATCACTGTCACTAACCAGTGTTTTTCTGGAAGTTTTAATCATTGGGATTAAAAAAAGAAATAAGTGGTATAAATATCAGAAATAAAGAGTCAGAATTAGCATTATTTGAAGATGATATGGTTGTCTACTTAGATAATCAACGAGAATAAAAAGAAAAATTATTAGAACTAATAAGAAAATTCAGTGAGATGGGTAGGTACAAGATAAATATACATCCAAACCATCGGCTTCTCTGAATACCATCAATAACTAATTAGAAGACATAATAGAAAAAGATTCCCATTCACAATAGCAAAAAAAAAAAGATAAAATTCCTACGAATTTATCAGAAATTTAAAATACTTCCCTGTAGAAAACTAAAATTTCATCAAAGGCTATAAGACTTGAATAAATCAAGAGTCATATCCTATTCTTGGATGGGAAGAATTCAATATGGTTTAAAATGACATTTTCCCCCCAATTTGATCAAAAGATTCAATGTATTTCTCATTAAAATTTCAGTGGTATTTTCTTTGGGAATTGTGCAGTTGGATTTTAAAGTTCATTTGGAAGAGTAAATGCCCATGAATTACTAAGAAAATTTTGAAAAAGAAGAACAATGAGGGGGGACTTGCCCTGTTAGATATAAAAACTTACCATAAATCTACAGAAATCACAAATATTATATCATCACAGAAATAGAGGAATACATAAATGGAACAAAATAGAGAACTTAGAAACAAACCCATATATTCATTTGGGAGTTTAATTTGTGACAAAGAATGCATTTCAAATCAGCGGGAAGTCAGTAAATAGGATGGGACTATTAGCTACCATTTGGAAAAAATTTAAGCTAAATCCCTACCTTGTACAAAAACAAATGCAAAAAAATAAAGCTATAAAAGTACCAGAGGAAAATCCAGAATATTTTTATAACAGGGTGGAGAAGCCTTTCTGATCAGGGTTTAAGAACTCAGGAGCCATAAAGTAAAGAGCAGTAATTTCAACTACGTTAAAGTTAAGAACTTCTGTGTGGAGAAAGATACTATACACAAAGTTAAAACAGAAACAACAGGCTAGAGGAAAGCATTTGCTACATAGACATCAGGCAAAGGTTAATATCTCTGTCTATATCGTCTCCTGGAAATCAATAAGAAAAAGGTGCCCAACCCATTTAAAGTGGAGAAATAACGTGATTTGACAATTCAGAGAAGAAGTAGACAGCTAATGAATGAGAAAGGATGTTCAACCTTACAAATAGCTAAAGAAATGTAACTAAAACAACAGCGAAGTACTAATTTTAAAGTACCAAAATTTAAAAGATTGAAAGGGTTGTGAGGAAACAGAATCTCTCATATTCCTTGATAAGAGTACGAATTGGTTTCATTTTATAATGGGACCAGTTTGTTAGCTGCCCCCAGAAACTTAAATGTGCATATACTTCCAAGCTGAGAACTATGTCTTAGAGTTAGGTTTCTCTAGAGTTTTACTACTAGGTAGACCCTAATTTGGCCAGCCAGAGGCCTTTTCTAAAATACCCCAACCCCAGCTGCAAACATAAGCCATACTGTGCAACTCTATCACACGCCCTTTTGTAGGGTAGCATTCTCAACCAACTCTTAATGAAAAGGTTGCATGATATATGCTTCTTAAATAAAGACAGGATTATATGAGTAGGAATAATCTTTATTTTTAGCCAGTTTATAAAAATGTTAAAGCCACGGAAATACCTTTTATCTACATTTTAAACAAAACGTTCGTTCCTTTGCCCAGCAATTCAACTTTTAGGAATCCTTCAAAACTACTTTCAGACATATGCAAAGATGTTCATTGCAGCATTGTTTATAATAGCAAGCAATGAAAACAACCTACATGTCCATCGGTAGGAAACAGCTTTTCCTTCATGATCCATCCATACTCTGTAGCAGATCAAAAGACAAAGATACATCTCTAGATACTCACCTGGAAAGACCTCTAAGACTTATTGTTATATGAAAAAAGCAAATTGCAGAACGGGGCTTATAGTATGATCCCATTTTTGTAAGGAAAAGAAAACCCCCATAGTAACAATGAAAAAAATGTTATACATACCCTGTCACAATTTTAAAATTACTGGCCTTTTTTCTTGGTCCCATTTCCTTGCCTTTACTAACTTGTTTCCTTCCTCCTCTATACCTTTTTCCTGTATCCACCTGTTGTTTTTCCTTTTAATAACTTGCTCAAATACCACCTGATTCATTCAGCAAGCATTTGTTCTGCCTGCTCTCAGTTAGGCCTTGTGTTGAACCTTGGTGGTATATGGGAATGAGCTGTATCTGGTCCTACAGTCAGGGAGCTCAAGTCTAGAAGGGAGAGAGAGACACATAGACAATGACTGCATAGTGTGGTTTGGGATAGAACAGAAGTAGGCCCAGAGGGCTGCCAGAGGAGGGGTACCTAACCCCACCTGTCCCCTACAGGAGGGGACATGTGTACTAAGTCTTGAAAGAGTAATAGCTTTCCTTTATCCCCCAATCCTGCCGGAAATGGTTGCCTACTTTTTGGCTCTTCCAAGCAGGATGACCTAATGGGGGAAAATAGTTGGGTCAGTATCTTTATTCAAGTCCAAATTCGGCTACTTACAAGCTTGACTTTCGGCAAGCCTCTGAGCTTCTATTTCCTCATCTGTGCAATGAGGACAATGCCTATTTACCTCTCAGGGCTGATTTTAGGATTGGAGAAGTTACATGTAAAACTCCTGGATGACTGTCAACTCTTGAAGGGCAGGGACTACCCATGTCTTGTTTTCCTCATAGCTAATATGTAGCCTTGGATTGGATTGGATCTAAAAGCTGTACGTGTCTAGGGATGGTTCTGGAGCGAAGGATGCACCTGACCGTAGTGGGGCTTTGGGATGAGGAGGCTGAGAGTAGTACATGGGATGGAGGGCATCGCACCATAAGAAGAGAGAGCCAGGGAATTTGCTGGCAGTCCAGTGGTTAGGACTCGGTGCTTTCACTGCTGGGGCCCGGGTTCAGTCCCTGGTCAGGGAACTAAGATCCCGCAAGCCTCACAGCATGGCCAAAAGAAAAAGAGAGAGCGAGAGAGAGAGAGAGAGAGCGAGAGAGAGAGCGAGCCAGGTCCCTGGTGTTGACATGAAGGTGACACAGGAGGGAAAATAAGAGTAGGCGGCCCTGGGAAATGGAGCCCAGAGGGCATTCTGGCCCCGGTTCTTGGTCCTATTCTGCTACTGATACCATCTCCTAATCTCACAGTGCAGGGCAGGGAAGCATGGTGGACCAATACTTGCATTGGTGTCAACATGTCTCAATTCAATCCCACCTCTGTCACTCACTAACTGGGTGACCTTAAACAACTCACTTCACATCTCTGAGCCTAGTTCTTTACCTGTTAAAAAGAACACCAACATCACGGGGTTTATTTATTGAGGAGTAGAAGAGATCATAAATAGTATTCACGTTGTTGAGTGCCTGGCACATAATGAGTACTCAAAACAGGGTAGCTGTTATTAGTGTTCGTTTCAGTAGACACTTAGGGAGTTCTGCTATGGCAGAGCCTATGCTGGGTAATGGTTCTTGCCTTCCACAAATTCCCAGTCAGCTGGGGAGACTGAGGAGGGCTATGACAGAGGAGAGCACAGGGTGGGGGGCTGCTGTGGAAGTCCAGTGGAAGAGATCTGGCCCCACCTAGGGCTGGTGCAGGTCAACTCAGCCTAAGAGCTGAGTCTTAGAGGATGAGTCAGAGGCAGTCAGGGGCAGAAGGGTGAAGTGTGGCAGAATGTTCCAGGCAGAAGGAACAGCATATGCAAAAGAACCTGGATGTTGTTGGGAAGAGCTAGAGGTTTGTTATGAACCTGGGTTGCATGGGTCCCAAATGGCTTCAGGTGGCCCATGAACCTCCTGAAATTGAATGCAAAATGTTGTGTGTGTCTAGTTGTGTGCATTTTCTGTTGGGGAGGTGGTTTGTGGCTTTCATTAAACGTCTAAAGGGTTTTGGGTTCCTCCAAAACAGGTTAAGAACCAACGTTGCTGGTGATGAAGTATCACGTGAATGGATTCTAAATAGGAGAGAAATTTGGTAAAATTTGTGTTTTAGACATATCACATTAGCAGCCGGTATGAAAAATGGATCGTATGCATGGAGGCCAGCTGGAAGGCCTACACTGGGATATTGGCATAGAAGAAGTGGCTTGGAGCGGGGCTCCTATGTTGCACTACTCCCGTGGGCACCATTCGCAAAGAACCATTTTAATTTCAAATTATGGAATCTAAATTCTTTGAGAGATAGACCCAACAGTAGGTGAGAGAAAGGGAGGAGGCCAGGATGAGCCAGTGTTAGCAGAGGGCCAGAGGGACATGAGTCCAGGGTAATAGTGCAGGAGGAGAAGGGAACCTCTATTATTAATGCTCGCCCAGCACCCAAAGTCCGTGGTCTCAGATATAATTACTAACTTCCATCCTACTCCTGGTCCTCGGAGATTCTAAGTGACAATGGAGACACTTATTTCTCTATGTATTTTGGGGAGGAATTATTTCTGGTTTGTGAGTCAGGTATTTTCCTGAAGAAAGTCGTGTTTGAGCCGGTCATCCAAGGTCTGTAAAGATTTTGAGTGGTAGAGATGGGAGAGGATGCTCTGAGAGTGAACACAGAGGCCTGGAGGTGAGAAATGGTAAGGCTGAACACTGATGCGGAGGTCAGACACACCCCAAACAGCTGTCTGGGGAGCCCAGGGTCCTTTCTCGTGGTAGGCAGCTGGAGAGCCATGAGCAGTTCCTGAGGAGGGAAAGTAACATGATCAAATTAGCATTTTAGAAGGAAGGGAGACTAGGGAGGAGGCTTTTGCAGTAATCCAAGAGAGGTAAGCTGAGGTAGTGGCTGTGGGGATGGAGCAGGGGAGGTGGATTTGAGAGGTGATGGGGTAGAAGAGAGAACTGGAGTCAGGGAGACTGAATAGATAATGCGGGTGGAAGTGGGGGGTGGAGATGACTGAGGGTGGTCATGGTGAGTTGCCCGTGTTCAGGCCTGGCAATGGATTCATTCATTCAACAAATATTTATCGAGTGCTAGACACTGTGCTGGGCATTAGGGATATCGCACTGAGCAAAACAGATGCCTGTCCTGTTGGATCTTACGGTGGGTGAGACAGATACTAAATAAATAAGCAACTAAATATATAGAATGTGTCTGCTGCCACACCTATCTGGGGGATGATGTTCCAGCGAGTGCAAAGGCCCTGAGGCAAGAGTGTGCTTGTTATGTCTGAGGGACGGCAGGGAGACCAGTACGATTGGAGAAAGAGTGAGCGAAGGGCAAGGGGAGCAGATGATGAGTTAGCAGAGGCCAGATCCTGTGTAGTCTTTTAGAGCTATTTAGGGGGTAGAATCAGCAGGATTCGGTGGCTGACTTGGTAAGGGAACAGGAAGAACCTAGGGTGACTTCCAGGTGTGTTTTGGGCTTGGGCCACTGGGTGGTGGTGCCTTTCACGAAGGTGGGAAATGCAGGAGGACAGGTTTGCAGCGGTAAGATGCTGCATTAGAGGTCCCTGGGAACTCTGAAGGCCCTAAGGGCCATCTTGGTGGAGCTTCCAGCAAGCATTAGGCTTGATGGGTCTGGGACCCAGGAGAGAGATCCATGCTAGAGAGAGAGATGTGGGGTTCTCAGCCATACCTGAAGTTATGGAATGGAATGAGATCACTGACAGAGAGTGTGGAATGAAAGAGAAGAGGACCAGAGCAGAACTGGGGAAGAGGTACTAACACATAAGGAATGGAGAGAGGAAGAGGAGCTGGGGGTGGTCCGAGAAGTAGGAGGAAAACCAGCAGGGAGTGGGCTCACGGAAGCAGAGGAAGGAAAGAGCCGTCTGCGCACGGGGGGGCTTGTTAAGAGTGGCAAATGTTACAGCTGGGGGAAGTAAGATGAGGGTGGGAGAGAGTCTATTGGCTTTAACCAGTGGGAGGTCCTGGGCGACCTTACTAGGAAGAGTTTCTGTGGCTTGGTGGGCGCACGAGGCAGATTGCAGTGGGTTGAAGAGCCCGTGGGAGGTACTGAAGTGGAGATGGCCAGTGTAGACGGATTTCTCAAGAAGCTTAGCTGTGAAGAGGAGAGAGGGACACTGATTGCTAGAGGGAGATGTGGGGGCAGATCGAGGGTTTTTATTCCCAGATGGGAGAGACTTGAGCTTCTATAAATGTTGGTAGGAAGGAGGCAACAGAGAGGGAGAGGGTGAAATACTGGAGGGAGAGGGGATGATTGTTGTGGAGGTGGTAGCAGGGGTGGGCTCCAGAGCCTGGGTGTAGGGACTGGCCTTAAATAGTATAGGGGCCCCCTTTTTCTCACAGGGAAGGAAAGCAGAGATAGTGGTGGTTGGGGGAATACAAGGGCGTTGAGGGGATTAGTGAAAGAAATGCTTCAGAAAAGTTCAAAGCAACACATGGAGATTCCCTGACAAAGAGCACGGATATTGGAGCTAGGAGGAAGCAAAGAATACTTCTGGTTGGAAGTCAGGGAGGACTTCCTGCAGGAAGCAGCATTTGAGCTGGGTTGTGAAATTCAGACAGGATTTCAACAGGCAAAGCTCTGTGCAGAAGGAAGAAACAGAGTCAGCAAAGGCATAGAGGCGTGAAAAGGCTGGACGTGCTGATGTAATAACGAACAAGCTAGTTTGATGAAGGCTGGGCGGTATAACATTGATGCCACTGATGCTGACAGTAACAGTAATAGTTACCATGTATGAGGCACCAAACCTACCCTGTGGCAGGTGCCTTACATACTTGAATTCATTTAATCCCCACCACATCCTGCAGAATAGGTATTTCCTCATTTTGCAGATAAGGAAAATAAGTCCTAGAGAGGTGAAGAAATGGACTCAAGGTCATCCAGCTAGTAGGTGGTGGGGCTGTTATTTAAACCCAGGTCTGTCTGACTCTAAAGCCTGGGCTTCTTCCACCTGACAGGAAAGGCCAGGTGAGGCCATATGGTGGGGGAGCCTTGAATGCCAAGTAGAGGAATCGGAACTTTGTCCAGGAAGCTGAGGGGAGCCAAGGTGGGTGTCTGAGCAGAAGAGATTCACACTCAAAGGTGGGCTTTAGGAAGGCTAATGTGGTCCAAGAGAGTAGGGAGAAGAAATCAGGAGGTGACTGCAGTGTCAGGGTGAAGGGGGTAGCAGGGGCCTGGCCTGGATAGGAGGGGAGTGAGCAGGGGGACTGGAAGATCATTTGTTCCTCATGACAGCCTTGAGAGGTGTGGAGTTTCCTTCTCCTTTTATAGATGAGGAATGGGAGACTCTGAAAGGAGGAGCTACTTGCCCAGGGCTTGAGCACTGGTTCATGTGGTTTTGCTGACTCAGTGACTCTGTGGAACAATGTGTCAGAGGGAGCTCTGAGTATGAGGAGGGTGTGTGTGTGTGTGTGTGTGTGTGTGTGTGTGTGTGTGTGTGTGTCCGCGCGTGCGCACCCCTGCACGCGCTTGTCTGTCAGATGGACAGCAGTGCCTTCCCTTGCCTTCTCTTTCCTTCCCATGTCTTCCCAATCCTCCAGTATCCTGGATTCCATATTTCCTATATCTCCTGAGCCAAGGGGGTCTGGGAGTGGGCTGAGACTGTTTCTTTGGAAACCCCTAGAAGGTCAGCCTTTTCACTCCCAAGACACCTGGTCCCGCCCCAGCCCTCCTGCCTGTCCATCCACCCCATGAAAATGTAGTCCAGCTCCAGTGACTGCCACGTGCAGACTGGCCCCTGGTACTGCTCCGCAGGACCCGAGGAACAGGTGCTTGTTCCTGCAATGTTTCCTCCCCGCCGCTGTGGCGCTTCTGTGTGGGTGCAAACGGCCACCTTGGTAATTAGGTTCAGTTCATGAACAGTTAACAATAACCACCACCATGTTCCCATCACTCTTGTTTGCCAGGCACTTGACATGTATTCCAGTCCTTTCAACAACCCTGTGGGGTTGGCATCATAAGCCTCAGTTTTACAGATGAGGAAACTGAAGCTCCAAGAGGGGCATTAACCTGCCTGGAGCCGCAGCCTAGAAGCACTTGTAGAGCTGGCCTCGGAACCCAGGTCTGTTTGCTTCCAAAGCTGTGGACTTTCCACGCTCCATTTCTAAGCATCTCCTACATTCCCGACCCTGAAGCCTTCAGGAAATACAAATCTTTGTCCTTCAAGGGCACCGTGGATTTCTAAAAATAGTACCAAGTTCACCCAAAGGACCTGCTGGGAAGAGTCTGAGACTTGGAGCTCCAAGAACTTCCAGGTTTAAATCCTGACTACCGCTCACCCAGCTGTGTGACCTTGGGCAGATATCTAACCTCTCTGAGCTTCAATTCCCTCATCTTTAAAATGTTGCACAGTTGTTGCAGGGGTTAAATGAGATGACGCATGCAAAATGCCAGCAGAAAGCTGGTTGCTACTATTTATGTTAAAATTAAGGTTGGGCACCTGTCGGGTCAGAAAGGGAGTTTACATACTCTGGGTGTAACCTTAAGCCTGAGCCCAGCCTGAGTGTGGGGGAGGGCCATTCCAGGAGGGGGACCAGCAACAGGCTCCTTGGAGACTGAGATGGATATGGCCCCATTGGTCACACTGGCCTCCCCATTCCAACCCCCATCCTAGCCCCACCTCCCTGGTTCCAGCCCTTCTTGTGTCTCCCCTGCTCTGCAAACTAATGCCTCTGCCTCTCTCTGTCACCCGCCGCCTGTGGCCTCTACCCTGCCCTTCCTGGCCCCAGGGAAGAGGAGGAGGAGGAGGAGACTGAGGAAGAGGAAGAGGAAGACGCTCATCAGTTCTGCTGTCCGGCCTCCGAGTGCAGTAGTCCCTCCTCTCGGTAACTGAGAGGACAAGGGTCATTTTCTATGCAGAAGCAAAAGCCTTAACCAGCCCCCTGCGCCCTGCCCCCTCGATCCCCCATGGGACCCCGTCCCTGCTTCAGGAACCAGATGGGCAGGCATCGTGCCCCGTCCTCACCCACCCCCTTCTTGGAATTCCCACCCTCACTGCTGTCTCCCCTGGACTCCAGCCCCCAAATTATAAAGGCTGGAGCCCTAGGTCTGACTAAAATGTGGGAGCAGCAGAGCTTGGAGCTTGGAGCTTGAAACCTGGACCCTCCCATACCCGCACCCCACTTCCCAGGCACCCTGGAGCCTGCCACTCCTGGAGAGGTCTCCAAATGACATCCCAAGGACCTACCTCTGTTCTCTGTGAGCACAAACAGAGATGCAGGGTGCCTAGGGCTTAGAGGACCAGACGGGGTCGGGACCCAGCCTGCTCATTCCCTCGCTGTGGCCATTGCTGCCATCTCTTCTACTGCTTGGAGGCCTTGTCCCGTGCCCCCTGCCACTCCCATAGCGCTCTGTAAATACGATCAGGAGGAAAAGGCCTTTCAGGGTGCGTGTCGCTGTGTACAAAAGAATTTCCATCAATAAAAGCTGATCTCTTCTCTCTGTCTGATGTATGTTCCACCCCACCCCACTTCCCTCTCCCCATCCCCACCAGGGTCTTACCTTCTTTCCTATCCAGGGCTGGGAACGGGCTGGGAGAGAGAGTAGGGTTTGATTTTATTGTCAACACCCGGAAGGCACTCAATAAATGAATGAACGATGTGGCGCTCTCACCATGGGCAAGCCTAGCGCCTTCTTCCGCCTGAGGTGGTGCGAGCTGGCCAACTTGGACACGTTGCTTGGCCTCCCTGCTACCCAGTTTCCCCGTGTGTAAAAGGAGGAGGGAGGTTGGACCAGAGGATCTCCAAGGGCTCCTCCAGCTCTGACATTCTGTGAATCTGAGATGGTACAATTTTAAGAAACTATGATTACATGACTTTAAGAGAGGATAATTCAGTGACACATTCCATCCAATTCTGTGGTTTCTCTTTCTATGATGCTGTGATTTGGGGATTCTACAATACTGTGGTTTTGAGATTTCATGATTCTGCCATTTAGAAAAAATTCTGATGGCGTGATTTTAACATTCTGTGATGTTAATAGTCCTTGATTCTGTACTTTCAAGGTTCTGATTCTACAGCTTTAGGGATCTCTGAGTCTGAGGGAAAGCCACTGCCCCCAGATGCAATAACCCTATATTTCCTGCACCTGCCAAAAGCTAGTTCTAAGAATCCCCAGAGGCTGTTGGCAGGAAAGCAGAAGGTGTCCTCTATGCGCTGTAGAACCCACACCTTCCATGATGAGTCTGTGTTAGGAGCAAAGCCAGGAGACTCCCAGGTGGGCTCATACCCCTGCTTTCCCTTTCTGAGCCTTTTTTTTTTTTTTCTTGGCATTAGACAAATCTGAGTTTACCTTCTGGTTCTGCCACTTACTCTCTGTATAACCTTGAACAAGTATTTTCTTCTCCTTGAGCTCCATTTTCTTCCCGAGTACAGTGAGAATAGATCTACCTCTCTGCGTTGTCATGAAGATTAGCAAGAAAAAGCACAAAGAGCTCAGCATAGGGTCTAGTGCACAGTTGCCAAGTGTGCACTGATTGGCGGCTCTTGTTTTGATTAAGGCCCAGGTGAGAGTCCCTCCTCTCCTTTGTTCCCCCCCTCCCTTCAGCATCCCCATCACATGCCCTGGTAGTTTTCCAGAGGCTCGCCTCACTCTTCACTCGTTGCTTGACTCACTTAGGCACTCCTCACTCACTCATTCAAACTCTCATTTATTTCTCCCCTCCCTTCTTCCCTCCCTCTCTCTTCCTCTCTCCTTTATTTACTCTTCCAGAAGGCATTGCTCAAACACCTACTGTGTACAAGGTTTCAAGCTAAACACGGTGAGGGACCGAAAGTAAGACAGTGGCTATGTTCTCCATAAGTTCTCCGTCTCTCAGGGGAGATGAGAATTCCTTTGGGCAAGTAGGCAGGGTGTGAAAGGCAGAAGTGATTGAGCAGATATGGCTTCAGTAATGAGCAAAATATGTTCCTGGCCCAAAGAGTAGGGAGATGTCAAGATGGGCTGGGGGTGGTGGTGTCCAAGGATTGCTGGAGGAAGAGGGGCAAGAGTAGACGGCTGGGCAGGGTTTGAATAGATGGTTTGAGAGGTGAGGCATTAAGGAGTCAGAGACAGCATGGACCAAAACCTGGTGGAGAGCCCCAGGGGTTGTGTTGGGGAATGATACATACATTGCTCTGTTCAAGCTGGGCGTGTGAGTCTAGGTGACCTGTGGCTGTGGAGGGGGAGACCATTCTACCCTTCATTTGATTGGAGATAGAAGGAAGTTAGGGGGCACAGGGGCTCAACTAAAGGTCAGATAGCCATTGCGGGAGCCATGGGGGTGTAGACTCCTGTGTAGGCAACTGAATTGGCTGAGGGCCTGTGCTATGGGAAAGGGGAAGGTTTCTATCTGTTGTGAGGGAAACGTGTGTGCCTGTGCACAGGTGTGCGTGAGGCTGGCAGGTGAGAGAAGAGTGAGAGGCTGTGCACTGTTGTGTATCTGAGGGAATGTGATTGTGTGAGGCTGGGCGTGAGGGATTCTGAGTGTGTGAGGTTGATTGTGTGAGGTGGCAACTCTCTGTGCCTGGCAGTCTCTCTGCATGTGCCCCGGTGGAGATAATCACAAGAATGTGTGTCAGTGGCTTTTGAGCATGTGGTGCTGTGGCTTTTAGGGTGACAGTTGTCAGGATGGTCACACAGACACACATGACTACCACCTGTGGTCTTAGGGGACCAAGGTGGCTGCTGGGCCCTGGCCTGGGCATAGGGAGGGTCCACAGAGGTGAATTACACCAGGCCACTGTCCATGGGAAACGGGAGTAGTGTAGGGAATGGACACCTCAAGAGAGAATCTCAAGTTAGCCGGTGATAAGGACGGCCTGTGACATGAGTGTGCACAAAACATAGAGGGGGGATAACTGACCCTGTCAGGTTCTGTGGGGGGTGGGAGTGAGCCAGAACCAACTCCCCAGGAGGGCTGGCTGGCTCAGGGCACCACAAGATTCAGAAAAGCTCAGCCAGACCGACAAAGGCTGCAGGTAGAGGGGAGAGGGAGGACATCCTGGGGAGAAGAAAGTAAGAGCCTGGGCACAGGCGTGGTGCTGTGGATCAGCTTGCCTTGCCTAGAAAGTGCAAGGAGCCTGCTGCCACCAACATCTAGGAGCTTAAAGGTGCCGGGGGGCGGGGGTGGGGACTGGACGGATTCAGCTAAAAAGTTACGCTGGCCTGGAAGATAGAGGATTGGGCTTCTCGTCCTGTGTGACCCTGAGCAAGCAAGTCACTTAGACTTTTTGAGCCTTAATTTGAATCTGTGGAATTAGATGGTTCGAAAAGTCCATCCCAGTTCTGTGGATCTTCTACTCTTGGCCAGCCAAACCAGTGAGTCATTGCTGTCAAAGTCAGGCACTTCTTCCATCTAACCTCAGTCTTTCCTGCTTCCTCCTGGATCGCTTCCTCGCTCACACACGCCACAAATATTTACTCAGCATCTGGCCCTCTGTGTGCCACTGTGGGAGGGCACAGGGAGCTGGAGAATGCAAGGACTCGGCCTCAGAGGGGCTGCTCAGTGCTGGGCTGGTGGGTACAGGCATGAGCGATGATTCCACTCCTGGCACCACCACTGCTGAGCATTGAGACTTTGGGCAAATTACTTCATCTCTCTGTACCTCAGTTTCTTCATCTGTGTTATCCCCTTCAAGGGAAACAACCCAGACCTTGCAGAGTTGCTGAGCCTAGCTAAAAGTAGGTCCTCAGTAAATGACAACTATTATATTTAGGGCTGCAAAGGAAGCAGAGCCAGGATTCAAACCCTGATCTGCGTGCTCCCAAGCCTATGTTTGCCCGCTGGGTACCCAATCAGCCCCTCCGATGGCTTCCTCTTCCCCTGCCAGTCCCTGTGCCAAGCCGGGCTGGCCTCAGGTTTGGAGTCTCTGTGGCGCTGGGATTGGGCAGCAGAAACAGCTTGTTGAAAAGCTGTCGGGGGAGAGGGAGGTGACTGGAGCCCCTCTGCCCCTCTGCCCCCACCCCCCGCTGGGTCTGGTCTCCTTGCCCAGTCTTCCTCCAGAGCCCAATGCCCCTGGCCTCATCTAGGTGTGCTGACCTCCTTGTCTTGTTTTCTTATCTCTCACTTCCGGTCCCCCCGCCCCGCCCCGCCTTCAGCCCAAGTTGTCATGGGGATAGTCCTCAGCATCCCTAGCTTCCTCTTGCCCTCATCTTATGGTATCCATAGCAACAGCCCCCATTCATTTCCATGGCAACTGCATCCTGATCCCATCCCCTGCTGGCTGCCTGGCTCCGGTCAGTGCCAATAAAGGGAAGGAGAGAGAGAGAGACCTCCCATTAATAGCAGCAGCCGGAGTGGGTCAGTGCCCTGGCCATGGGCAGGCCACCCCAAATCCCTACTGCCCGTCCTGCCCCGCTTCTTCCTATCGTAATGCCTTGGCTCACAAGGTCCCTCACTCCTTCTCTCTACCAACTCCTCCTAGGCAAGGCCCTATTCAATAGCTCCCCCACCCCGCCACTGCCCCACGAAGCCTTCGAGGCAGCAGGGGAACTAGCACAGGCTCTGGGCTTTGAATCCCTGTTCTGCCACTTGCTAGTCCTGAGGCCTTTGGCATCACTTTCCCCCTCAGAGCCTTCTCCTCACCTGCAAAATCGGAATCCTAATTCTTCTTCACATTTGCCATGCAGTTAAAATAATGTGCAGAAAATGCCTGACACAGGGAAGGTGCGCTGTAAGTGCGAGTTTATTTTTATTCCGCTCAGCACCCCTGCCCCCACCTCAGCAGGAGGAATCTCTCCGGAGCTCTCCTAGCACTTCCTCCGTTCCTCAGCCCTGAGAACTTTCAGCTTTATACTGTGGTTAGTTGTGTAACGTGATTTATTCCCCCCGCTGCAGAGGATGCTCCCCAGTTTCCCTCACAGAATAGCCCAGCAGACAGCACACATGGGTGCACGTGTGCCCACGTGTGTGTTTTCTTTGCTCCTGCTCCCAGCTGGGAGGAGTCCCGGAGAGGTAGATCTCCCAGGACCTTTCTGAAATGCAGGAATCCAAAGAGGGAATTGCATTTTGAGCTCCACGAGGATGAGAAACTGAGGTGCATAGAGGTAAAGGGACACACCCAGGCTCACACAGCGGATAAATGGCTGTCAGGACCTGAGCCTAGGTCTGCCCAGCTTCTTATTGCACAACATGTTCTGTGTGTGTGTGTGTGTGTGTGAGAGAGAGAGAGAGAGAGAGACAGAGAGAGAGAGAGACAGAGACAGAGACAGAGAGAGAGAGAGAATGAATATGAGTCTATGTGAGATGTAAGAAAGAGACAGAGAGAGAGAGAAAATGAATATGAGTCTATGTGAGATGTAAGAAAGAGAAGAGAGATTTTTCCATGTGATCAGCATTTGCCACGCAGTTATAATAATGTGCAGAAAGCGCCTGATGCAGGGAAGGTGCGCTGTAAGTGCGCTGAGTGTTTGGGAGCTCTGAGTTAAGGGATCCCACGTCCCCAGGTCCCATTTCTTTAGCAGTATGTACGATGCCCTCAAGCTCTGTCCTTTCTGGGGGGCTGTGTTGACAGCCTGACCTCCCTGCCACTATTACCTTTGCAACCAAAACAGAAGGGAGAGGAGAACTGCCAAAGGGTAGAGAGCCAGGGGCAGCATGGGGCTAGAAGTGGGGATAGGCAACAAGATGTCATGAGAAGACAGCCTAGGCCCTGGGTTTGCATCCTGACACTCTCACTTAAGAGCTGTGTGACCTTGAGCAAGTTTACATCACCTCTTGCCTCAGTGTCCTCATCTATAAAATGGGGCTAATGGTGCCTGCCTCAGTAAATTGTAAGGCTTCAATGAGCCAATTAATGCCCTTGCCCTAGGGATAGAGGTGACTCTAGGGCCCTATGGCAGCACAGAGGAGGGGCCTGTAAGCAATCCTGTGTGAAGGGCTCAGGCAGGCATGGAAGGGAACACCCGAGCTAAACGTTGAAGGGTGAGCAGGAGGTAGCCAGGTTGGGGTAAAGGGGCAGAGGGTATATGAGGCAGAGGTCCGGTCAGGAGAACCATCCACAGCTATGGTAAGGAAGCTGGAGGTTATCCTATGGATGATGATTCCTGTAAAACCTAAGTAGATCACGCCCCTCCTCTGCTCATCTCAATCAGAGCAAAAGCCAAAGTCTTTATCGTGGGCTCAGTGCCCTTCACCATTTGGCCCCAATTACCTTTCTGATCTTATCTTCTATCACTCTCCCCTCGTTTACTCTGCTCCAGCTTCACTGGCCTCCTGGCTGTTCCTCAAACATGCCAAGCACAGTTCTATCTCAGGGCCTTTGCACTGGCTCTACCCTCTGTCTGGACTGCTCTTGTGTCAGATAACCACACAGCTCACTCCCTCACTTCCATCAGGGCTCTGATTATATGCCATTTATTCAAAAAGCCCTTCCCTGACCACCGCATCTAAAACAGCACCTTTAATCACCCTGCTGTATTTTCCTTCCTAGCACTTCTCTCTACCTAAAATGATAGTATATATTTATAGTCGTCTTCTCCCACTAGAATGTCACTTCCATGAGGGAACAAATCTTACACGTCTTGCTCACGATTGTATTTCCAGCACCTAGCACTGTGCCTGGCATGTAGAAAGGGCTCAGTTGTTTGTTGAATGAGTTATGAGAAGCCATGGAAGGGTTTTAGTGGGGGAGCAAAACAGTCAGATATCTACTTTGGAAAGCTCTCTCTGGCCACAGGATGGAGAACGGATTGGGAAGAGGAGACTGGAGGCTGAGGTCAAAGTTCAGGCGCAGCTGCCAGAGCTCATTCACTGACTTCCTCCCTCCAGAAGCTTTCATTGAGCACCTACTCTGTTCCAGGCCTTGTGCTCTGTGCTAGCGGAGAGATTACCAAATTCTCTTCCTGTGCTGGGATTCTGGGAGTCAGGAACACAAATAGCTGTCACGCTTTGCCAAAGCTAACCTGCTCCAGAAAAAGAAGGACAGACATGTGCTGTGTGTGGGAGCCCTGAACAGGATCAGCAATCATTTCTGGCTAGAGGTGGGCTTCAGGAGGGCTTCTTAGTGGTGTCATATGACCTGAATCTTGATGGCAGTAGGGTGTGTGGGGGGGTTCTCAGATTGAAGATGGCAGAAGGTGATAGGGATGGCATTCCAGGCAAAAGGTACTGTATGAGCAGTTTGGGAGGTGGAAAGGAGAGGAGTATTGGGGAGAAACAGGATTTGGGCTGGCTGGAGGGAAGGGTTCACGGGGTGGGGGGCTGGCAGCCAACCCTGCTGTATGGCTTAATGTTTGAGACTGTGAGCTCTGGAGTCAGACTGCCTGGATTTGAATCCTGGCTCTATCATTAATAGCTGTGTGACCACAGATACGTTACTAACCTCTCTGGGCCTCAGTTTCTTTATGTGTAAAATGAAGACGAATAACAATACCTACCTCGTAGGGTTGTTTCGAAGAGTAAACAAGTTATTAAATGTGAAGTGGTAAGAACAGTGCCTTACTAAACATTAGCTACTGTATCTTGGAGAAGCCTCAAATGCCACAATAAGGAACTTGGGCTATCTCTTGTGGGCAGTGGGAACCGTGGATGGTTCATGAACAAAGGAGACAGTTGATCAAAGCTGGGAGCCATGTGCTGGGAGGGGAGAGGTTTGAGAGGTTGGTGGGCAGGATCCTGCAGTCCTGAAGGGGCGAAGAGGAGCATCTTAGATGCCTGGGGGGCGCTGGGCTGGGTCTGACCCCTGAAGGGGGACTTCACAGGCCCCAGAGGACCAGAAGGAGAGAGCATCTGGGCAGGCCAGCCCCTCAGTCTGTTTCCGCCCTGCTCCTGACAGTGTAGCAGATTAACACTTGGGAGGGTAGAGGGTGAGCGGTGGGCGGGAGCCCCCCACCAGGACAGAGCCAGCGCCAACGCTGTAACCCACCGCACCCAGCCCCCAGACCAAACTGCTCTTCTCTGCCAGGCTGGCAGGCCCGTTGTAGCTCAAGCTCCTGAAACGGTAGGGAACCCCCCTCCACCCACCACAGCTTGGCCCCGTTCTGGTTCTGCGCCCTGGGCCTCCGCAAGTAGGGGCTGGGGAATGGCCCCCTTAACCCTTTCGCCAGCCAAGAGCCCCCTCACCCCCATGCCTGCCGGCCTCAGCCACATCCATTCTCCCCACAACCCCCTCCACGCCTCCCCCCACCTGTCGCCCCCTCCCAACCCCCCTCCAGTGTTCCTGTCTCTGCGGCTGCTCACCGTGCCTGCCGGGCTCAGGGCGCCTGGGCTCTGTCGCCACCTGAGTTCCCTGGCAGCCTGGTTGCCATGGCACCGTGGGAGCAGGTGTGGCAGAACAACAGCTCCGGGTAACCAGGGCGGGCAAGACCCAGTGTCCAGCTCCTACCATTCTTCAGCCTTGAGACCCTTGTCCCCTTCCCCCAGCTGAACAGAGGAGGCCATGAGGAGAACAAGGAAGTTGCCCCGCAGGGCAGCTCTTTACCTGTGAGGATGCTGGATGGGAGGTGCCTCCCACTGTCACTGAGCCCGTGTCCTGGCGGCCAGGGAACCCTGGGAACTGGCCAAGCCCGGAGTCCAGGCCTCTGAGGGCAGAGGCAGGGCTGTAGGGGGCAGGGCTGGGCGAGCAGGGGAGAGCCTAGATGTGCAGGATGTGGGAGTGGGCCTCAGGCTTGGGGACAGGGCTGATCTGGGATGGTGCTGGGGATAGGGCTGGGAGGGATGCATGTCTCGTCTTGTCTCATCTCCTCTTGGGGACAGAGCTGTGAGGGGAAGAGGTCTGGGGGTGTGGAGATACAAGGGAATTGGTCCCTCGGGGGAGGAAGGGTTTGGGGATGGAGCTGTTAGGGGCTGAGATGATTAGAAAAAGGAACTTGAGGGGACAGGAGTGGGAGGAAACTGGTCTGAGGATAAGTCTGTGAGGGGACATGGCCACGAGGGGACCAGGCTGTGAGAGTAGAGTAGGACTGGGGCCAAGACTGTGAGAAGACCTGGCTGGAGGGAAAGGAGTCTAAAAGGATGGAGCTGTGAGGGGACAGGGCTGAAGGGGCGAGGACAGGACTGTGAGGGCAGTGAGGACACAACTTGGGGGGTAGGACTCCCCTCTGGCCCTTAAGTATCGGGGTCCTTGTATCTGTGAGGACGCTGGGGAGGATGGGGTTGTGGGAAGGGATCTGGCCCACCCACTCTCAGTCTGGCCCAGCAGGCCTGTCTCCTGTTCCCACATCCTGGCTCATCTTATCTCATCCCCACAGTGTGGAGGGTGATGCCCCAGGCAGTGACCTGAGCACAGCGGTTGATAGTCCCGGGAGCCAACCCCCCTACCGGCTGAGCCAACTGCCCCCCACCAGCAGCCACATGGGGGGCCCCCCTGCTGGGGTGGGCCTTCCCTGGGCTCAGCGGGCTCGCCTCCAGCCAGCCAGTGTTGCCCTGAGGAAGCAGGAAGAAGAGGAGATAAAGCGCTCCAAGGCCCTGTCCGACAGCTATGAACTCTCCACGGACCTGCAGGACAAGAAGGTGCCGATGAGATGGCTCTGGCCGGGAGTGGGTGTGGGAGTGGGGGTGGGGGTGGGGGTGGGGGTGGGGGTGTGAGAGGACCAAGGGAGGGATTGGAATGTGGCACTCGAAGGTGGTGTCCAGGGAGGGATAGTGAGACTAGAACAGGAGAAGACTGGCTCCAGAACCCTTCACCCTACTAGGGCCTCACTGACCCATTCACCATCCATCCACTGAGTCTTGTATTCACTCAGAAAACATTGAGTGAGCTCCATGCTGGGCACTGGAGATGTAAAGATGAAACACCTGGACCTAGTCCTCAGCAATCTCAGTGTAAGGGGAGAAGCACACACGTAAGTTGACAAGTTCAGAACAGGGTGTTACAAAATATCACATGTATCACACAAAGTATTGTTTAGCTAAAAAGGGGACACAAAATACTACGTAGAAAAGAAAAAAACTGGAAGGACATATCCCAAAATGTAATTGTGGTTATGCCCAGGTGTTGGGACTTTAGGTGAACCAAACTTCCTCGCTCCCTCCCTTCCTCCCTCCCTCCCTCCCTTCCTTCCTTCCCTCCCTTCCTCCCTCCCTTTCTTCCTTCCCTCCCTCCCTTCCTCCCTCCCTCCCTTCCTTCCTTCCCTCCCTTCCTCCCTCCCTTTCTTCCTTCCCTCCCTCCCTTCCTCCCTCCCTCCCTTCCTCCCTTCCCTCCCTTCCTCCCTCCCTTTCTTCCTTCCCTCCCTCCCTTCCTCCCTCCCTCCCTCCCTTCCCTTCCCTCCCTTCCTCCCTTCCTCCCTCCCTCCCCCCCGTCCTCCCCCCTTCTTCCTCTCTCTTTCAATTTTCCTTCCTTCCTTCCTCCTTTCCTTTTTTCCTTCCTTTCTTCCCTCCCTCTCTTCCTCTCTCTTTCTCCTTCTTGCTTTCAATTTATGTCTTCCTTTCTTTCCTTTTTTGGCTTCTCTGTGGTTTTTTTTTCTTTTCTTATTTTAAAATACTGAACATCTACTTCTTGTAAATAAAAAAAGAGGGGCTTCCCTGGTGGCGCAGTGGTTGAGAGTCCGCCTGCCGATGGAGGGGACACGGGTTCGTGCCCCAGTCCGGGAGGATCCCACATGCCACGGAGCGGCTGGGCCCGTGAGCCATGGCCCCTGAGCCTGCGCGTCTGGAGCCTGTGCTCCGCAGCAGGAGAGGCCGCAGCAGTGAGAGGCCCGCATACCGCAAAAAAAAAAAAAAAAAAAAAAAAAAAAAAAAAAAAAAAAAAACAACCCACAGTTCAGTCCCGTGTGACATGTGCTATCTGAGATTAAAGTGAGAACACGACACTGAGAGCCCAGCCTGGCGCATCCAGGCAGCTGTAAGCAGTTAGCTGTGACTCGGGCGGTGGTGTGGTTGAGGCCCAGGGAGATGAGGAGGCTGTAGTGAGTTTCTGACCTTGTTCCCCTCCACCCTCCCCTGCCAGGTGGAAATGCTGGAGAGGAAGTATGGGGGCTCCTTCCTGAGCCGCAGGGCTGCCAGGACCATCCAGACGGCCTTCCGCCAGTACCGCATGAACAAGAACTTTGAGCGGCTCCGCAGCTCAGCTTCAGAGAGCCGCATGTCCCGCCGCATCATCCTTTCCAACATGCGGATGCAGTTCTCCTTTGAGGAATATGAGAAGGCACAGAACCCCGCGTACTTCGAGGGCAAGCCTGCCTCGCTGGACGAGGGTGCCATGGCTGGTGCCCGGAGCCACCGGCTTGAACGGGGGCTCCCATATGGAGGCTCCTGTGGAGGGGGCATCGATGGTGGGGGAAGCTCCGTCACCACATCTGGAGAGTTTTCTAATGACATCACAGAGCTTGAGGACTCCTTCTCCAAACAGGTCAGCATCCCTGAAAAGGGCCTTTCCTCCCCATCCCTGTGCTCTGGCTACTCCTACGACTTTTTACCTATACTTCAAACCGAAAGAAGTTGCCCAACAAGCTTTTGATAACAACGAATAGCTACCATCTGCGTAGGGACTGTGAGAATAATGAGAAAGGATTGGCAAGAGAAAAATTATATCGTTTAAACAAGCACGTTAAAAATCTGGGTGTCTAGAACACGTAAGAAAATTAGAGTTCTCCCTCTTTGGAACGTGAGCCACTATCAGATAAAGGCCTAACAGGTGATGAGCTCCTACTCTTTACCAGGTGCTGTATATGCCTCATAATGACCTTCCAGACCGGTGTTGTTATCCTGGTTTTACACGGGAGGAGACTGAGGCTCTGTGGCCCTGAGAGGTGAAGTGACTTCCAAACTGGATTGGAACTCAGCTCTGACTGGTTACAAAGGTTTCCCTTATACCATGGTCCCATGGACCAGGCTCTGTGCTGGGCACCATGTGGGAGACAGATGAACCGGCCAGGGTTCTTTTTCTCAAGGATCTCCCCAAGCCAGTAGGAAATAGCAGACACATGTGCACAGGACTGTCTCCTGAAAGAATGTGCTCAGAGCCATGAGAAGGGATCACATATAGTACCATGGGAACCCAGAGGAGGGAGAGGAAACTTTCTTCTGGGAGGACCAGGCAGGCTTCTTTGAGGAAACAGCACTGGACCTGGGCCTTAGCAGACAGTTAAGAGTTAGCAAGTTAGAGATAGTCGGGAGGGTGTTGCTTGCATAGGCATTGCATCAGCAAAAGCAGGAAAGGGTGGGTATGTAACCGGCAGTGATAGGGGTAGGAGATCACTCTAGGCCTGTGGTGTGTCAGCATAACTGATCAGCTGCAAATCCCAGTTTTGCTATTTCCGAGCTATGTGACCTTGGGCAAACTGTTTAACCCCACTGAAACATGATCAATAAAATGGAGATAAGACCTTCTTTTTAGAGCTGTTTGGAAGGTTCAGTTCAGCTAGGTAGTATATCTGAAAGCACGTAGTACATGGTAGCTGCTAAGTACATGTTAGTTTCCTTCCTAAAACCAAAGAGGTATTTGGCAGAAATTGTTGAATGAATGAATGAAAGAAAGCTTATAAGAGAAGAAATCATTCCGCTCTAACCTCTGTGATCTGGCCCTGCCATAAACCTGGGCATGCTTCCCTGGAGGTGTGTTGGGGGCGGGGGGAGGGGGGCAGGGGCGGGTAGAGGGAAGGAAAGAAGTATTAGAGGGAAGATCTAAATCAGTCATTCATTCATTCATACAACACATTTAATTGAACATCTCTTCCGTGTCAAGCAATGTGTGTCGAGCTGAGCTAAAAAGAGAGAAACCTGGCCTGGACCCATCCCTCAAGGGGGTAATGGAGCATTGGGCTCACAGTCTGGCCTGGGCCCAACTCTCAGTGCTATTCAAGTCTGATGGGGAAGTGTATTCATTATCCATTGCTGCATAACAAATGAGCCCAAAATTTAGTAGCTTAAAACTGAATGTAAAGACAGCTTAAACAACAAATAGTTTTTGAGGGCCAGGAATCTCAGAGTGGCTTGACTGGTGGTTCTGGTTCAGGGTCTCTCATGAAGCTGTGATCAAGCTGTAGGGCAGGACTGTAGTCTCTGAAGACTTGACTGGGGCTGATGGGTCTGCTTCCAAGCTCACTTTCTTGGCTGTTGGCAGGAGGATTCAGGGCCTTACCACGTGGGCCTCTCTATAGGACTGCTCACGGTGTGGCTTTCCCCAGAGTGAGGGGTCTAAGAGAGGGAGCACAAGTGAGCGAGAGTGCTCAGGATGGAAGCTGCAGTCTTTCATAACCTAATCTCAGAAGTGACATCCCATCACTTCTGCCGGATGCTGTCAGTCCCATAGACCAACCCTGGGACACTATGGTACACGAGGGTGTGAATACCAGGAGGCAGGGATCATTGGGGGCCAGTTTGGGGGCTGAAAACCATAGTGAGGCAGAGTTACCAGCCGTGGTCCAGATTCTCGAGGCTAAATATATGGATTTCCTAAGAAAGAACCAGACAGAGGGCTCTGGGAGCCCAGAGGCAGCTGGGATTTTGGTTTACCCTAAGGGAAGGCAGAGGCAGGAATGTGGCTTGCATCAGGGAGGAGGTGGCATTTGGCTTGGGTCTACGTGGACATGAAGGAGGTATTGGGGTATCTGAGAAGGGAACTTGTGGGCATTAGCTCCTGTGAGCTCACAGTGGCTCCCTGGGGGTTATTTTATATGCTGCAGAGAATCTGTGGAGGTCAGGGAGGGGAAGCCCTTTTTTTTGGCTGCCCCACCAGGAAGATTCCCCCCTTTTTCTTTCCCTCCCTCCCTCATTCCCACCCTTCCACCATCCCACCATCCTTCATCTTTCCTTCCTTTCCCTCCTCCCCGTTTCTCCCATACAGGTAAAGTCTCTGGCTGAATCCATTGACGAGGCCTTGAACTGCCACCCATCGGGGCCCATGTCTGAGGAGCCAGGGTCAGCCCAGCTGGAGAAGCGAGAGTCGAAGGAACAGCAAGAGGACAGCTCGGCCACATCCTTCAGTGACCTTCCCCTCTACTTGGATGACCCAGTTCCCCCACCATCCCCTGAGCGACTGCCCAGCACAGAGCCCCCACCCCAGGGCCGGCCTGAGTTCTGGGCACCCGCCCCTCTCCCACCAGTTCCTCCACCAGTGCCACCAGGGACCCGGGAAGATGGTAGCCGTGAGGAAGGCACTCGCAGGGGTCCTGGGTGCTTGGAATGCCGGGATTTCCGGCTGCGAGCTGCCCACCTTCCCCTGCTTACTATTGAGCCTCCTAGTGACAGCTCCGTGGACCTGAGTGACCGCTCAGATCGCGGCTCTGTCCACCGTCAGCTCGTGTATGAGGCTGATGGCTGCAGCCCCCATGGGACCCTGAAGCACAAGGGGCCACCAGGCAGGGCCCCGATCCCACACCGCCACTACCCAGCCCCGGAGGGCCCAGCCCCAGCCCCGCCAGGGCCCCTGCCACCAGCCCCCAACAGTGGCACTGGGCCCAGTGGTGTGGCTGGGGGTCGGAGGTTGGGGAAGTGCGAGGCAGCAGGCGAGAACTCTGATGGTGGAGATAATGAGAGCCTTGAGAGCTCCAGCAATTCCAACGAGACCATCAACTGCAGCTCTGGCTCCTCTTCGCGGGACAGCCTGAGGGAGCCTCCAGCCACCGGCCTGTGCAAGCAGACTTACCAGCGGGAGACCAGGCACAGCTGGGACTCGCCAGCCTTCAACAATGACGTGGTGCAGAGGCGGCACTACCGAATCGGCCTCAACCTCTTCAATAAGTACGTGCTCCCGTTCCCACTCCCTCGCCCCTTCCTACCCTGCTGCGGACACTTTGACCCCCGGAGGCAGTGATCCTGCTGCCACCATCCTCTCATTTTGTGGGTGGTGTTTCTCTTCAGCTGTTCAGGGAAAAGAATTGGCAATAGGGTGACAACAGTAGAAAGCTGCCCCCACCCCCATGAGAGGCAGTTCTGGTCTTAGTTCTGCTTCTGGCTGGCTGTGTCATCTTGGGTGAGATGCTTCCCTCTCTGGGCCCTAGTTCTCTGTCTATGGGATGGATTCTGAACTTTGGGTTGCCCACCTTCCCTTTTTGGTAGGGAGGCGACGTGGTGTATAAAGAACCCTGTTCTCAGAAACGGGAGACTTGGGCCAGACTCACTGGGTAGCCCTGGGCAAGGTGCGTCCCTTCCTTGGGCTTCAGTGTTTCTATCTATTAACTAGCAGGGTGTGGATATTTGAGGTGTTGGGGGCAGGGTGCTGTGTTGGACTAGCCAGTGACCAGGACCGAGCTCTTTCTAGGTACCTGGTCTTGTGCCAGGTGCTTAGCAGTGGAATGGGAGTGTGACGTTTGATTAGAAAATAATTAGAAAACAAATGCCTTACATCTTCATAGCCTATGAGACACGGCCATCTGTATTTAGTTCTCAGGATAACTCAGGAAGGTTGGTAGTCGTGTCCCTATTTTATAGAGAAGGAACCGAGGCTTGGAGAAGTAAAGGGAATTGTCCCAAGTCATGCGTAGTAAGATCTCAGACGGATCTGAGACTCCTGTGGCACCAAAGTCTTCCAAATTCTAGCCTCGTAGGACCCTAAGGCTCTGGAGTTCTGAATATGGGATAGCTCAGACCCAGATATGGCCTAGTGGAAAATAAGGAGCAGCTTGTCTATAGAAACACTCACAGAGGCTGGGTGATACCTGTCTGAGTGGGATGTGGGATGCGGACAAAGTAATCTTTTCACTTCTCTCCTACTCTGGGGGTCTGTGACTCAGGGAGAAGGACTTAGCCTGGAACTCAGGCTTTCTCCCATGACTCCTCAGTGCCTGTGAGGAATATCAAAGGTCCTGGCACACAGCAGGCTCTCATTAGATCTTAATTTTCTTTCACTTGTAGTGTGGCTCCAGTGCAGGAGGAAGTTGGGTTGAGGATACCTTGGAATTTTGAAGCACTGTGAAATGGGAAACTGTCTTCTTCTCCTTGGTCCTCAGTTTTCTCACCTGTACCATGAAGGGAGTGGACCAAGTTATATATTCGACTTCCTTAGTTCTCTGAGGACACGGTTGGGCCCAAAATTAGTTCAAGAAATGGGACGGGGGCAGAGTTCCAGGAGGACAGTCATCTCATCTACCTCCCCTCTTTCTGCAGGAAGCCAGAGAAGGGTATCCAGTATCTGATCGAGCGGGGCTTCCTGTCAGACACGCCGGTGGGAGTGGCTCACTTCATCCTGGAACGGAAAGGCCTGAGCCGGCAGATGATAGGGGAATTCCTAGGGAACCGGCAGAAGCAGTTCAACAGAGACGTGTTGGAGTGAGGACCCCAGGCTGGGGCAGACTGGGCCAGGGGTTCCTGGAAAAGGAGGGCAGGAGGGAGATAAACTTTGCAAAACAGGATGAATAGACCTTCCTGCTCCCATACCTCTCTGCCGCAAGGAGATCTGATCTCTCTTGGGACTAGTCCTAAAGTCTTCTGGGTGGCCCCAGGCGAGGCATGCTTGTCCTTTGGCCTGCTTTGAGCCTCAGTTTTCCCATCCCTGATATGAGTGGGTTGACGGAACAGACCGTTAGTAACCATGTGTCTGGCCTGGACTTTTTGGGATGGATTCCATTTCAGACGTCCTGTCCTCATAAGTACTTGCTTAGGCCACAGGTCCAGATTTTGGAAGTCTATCAGTGGGGGTGTTGGTTCATTGGAGCAGGTGAAGGTGGGTCAGAGGTTTTCTGCAGGGAAATTGAGAGTGCCACGCACCCTTCTCTGCTCCTCAGCTGTGTGGTGGATGAGATGGATTTCTCCTCCATGGATTTGGATGACGCACTCCGGAAGTTCCAATCCCATATCCGGGTTCAGGGTGAGGCCCAGAAAGTGGAACGACTCATCGAAGCCTTCAGGTGTGCCCACTTCCCACTCCTGAAGCTGCCCTCCCCTACTTTGGGGGGCAGTGTAGGATGTGTCTACAAGTCACCTCTCTGAGCCTTATACTTTCTTAACCAGAAAATGGAAGTTATAAGTCCTACCTTGCAAGGCAGTTGTGAGGATCAGAGGTAATGTGCCTAAAGTATCCAGCTCAGCATCTGGGACATGGGCATCCAACAGGTGACAACAGCATCAGCAACAACAGCTCATATTCATTGAGCTGATACTGTGCTTGCCAGATATTAGGTACTGAGCTGGACACTTTACATGATTATTTCAGTGAATACTCACAACAACCTGGTGAGGTAGGTGCTTCTCTTATTATTCCCATTTTGCAGATGAGAAATAGGAAGTTTAGAGAAGGTAAGTAACTAGCCCAGAGTCATGTGGTGAATAAGCAGTGGAACCAGGATTTGAACTCGTGTGTCTGACTCCATGACCCATGCCCTTAACTATTATCTTCCTCTGTGAATGCTTCGGGGATCAGGCATCAGACCTGGGTATAAATCCTGGCTCCACCACTTTGAGGTATTTAGAGGAGAAACAGAAGAGTTACTGAGAGCTTGTTTCCCAACATGGGAGAAGGATTTGCTTTGTAGTCAGAAAGATCTGCATTTTCATCCTGGTTTCACCATTTATCAGCTCTGTTGCCTTGGGCAAGTTACCTTACCACTTTGGACCTCAGTCACTTCATCTGTAAAATGGGGCTGCTACCTTGCAGGACTGTGATAGGATTACATGAGATAATGTACATAAATCCCCTTGCAAAGCTCCATGAAAGGTAGCGGTTGTCATTTTTACATGCTAGTCTTGAGGAAACTCTGAAGAAAGACGAGAGACCCAAAGCGTTTGGGAGTGTGTCTTGGAGGAAGGAGTTGGTGGTGCCAGATGGGAGGATAGTGGGTAGGTGGAGATTACTGGTGCCTGACCCTGGCCCTGACCCCTCCTGTCCTGCAGCCAGCGGTACTGTGTGTGTAACCCAGCTCTCGTGCGCCAGTTCCGGAATCCAGACACCATTTTCATCCTTGCTTTTGCCATCATCCTCCTCAATACCGACATGTACAGTCCCAGCGTCAAGGCTGAACGCAAGATGAAACTAGATGACTTCATCAAGAACCTGAGAGGTGACCCCAGACCTCCCCATCAGCTTTCCCTGTCTTTTACCTGGGAAGGGAAAGTGGGCTGGGTGGCAGGGGTGGGGAAGGAAGAGGGAGATCACATCTGCTCCCTGGAAATTAGCTTGAATTTCTGCCAAGGCTGGATGTGCCCACAGCATTTACTTGTTAATTCATTCAAATAGATAGTCATTTGTCCATCCATTCATTCCCACACTGAATACTGACTGATTAGGAGGTCCTGAACAGGAGGTGCGAGCCCCTGGCTCTTACGGAACTTACACTGATTCACTCACACGTCTGTTTACTCATCACTCCCTCTTTCCCTCCCTTGTTTATTTATGCCCATAAAGACTCGTTTATTTTAGGTACCCTTTCCTCCACTTATGCATTCATGTATTCACTCCACCAACCAGCCAGGCAGTTGACACTGGGTGCCTCATGTGTCCCAGTCCCTGTGGTGGGCACTAAGGACCGGGGAGGGGCATCTGCCACAGTCCCTGCCCTAAGAGGGCTCCCCGTTTGTGGGAGAGATACCCAGCACAAGACAGGAAGTGAACTGTGATGTCAGACAGGCCAAAAGTACAGTCAGAGCTCAGGGGAGAGAGAGCCTACCTCCAATATACTTCCTGGAGGAAGCAGTATTTTCATTTTCAGGTGGTTCTTGAAGGCACAGATAATGTGATGGAACAGTGATAGAGGAGGCTTACCTAGCAGTAAGAATAACAAAAGCACAGAGGTAGGAAAACGTAAAGTTGTTTGAAGAACAATCAAGAGCGGGTGGACAATCCGGTTGGTAAGGTCAGTTGGAACGAGTATCCAGCAGCCTTGAGTACCAGATGAAAGGTGTCACCTTGGCCTTTTTTCTCAGTTTATTGTATCGATGTCAAGCCCTGCCTCTCACCAAAGAGCAGCCTACTAAAAATTGCACAGATGTTAGGATTATTTAAACAGAAATGAAAGAGGGACGTATAATTGAGGAAAAACAAACAGACAAGACAAATTTGCTGACTGTCGCGGTTTGCACGATTGGGCTCTAAGCTCTCTGGCAGCTGAGGTAAAAAGGCGATGTGATGAAGGCTGTTCCTTTAGCACCTGTTGTCCAAGGAGGAGGTGTGACATTTCTAAAGGAGAAAACATGTTCTTTAGCAGAAGGTTTAGAGAGAAGAGTGAGTGGGTTTCGCTCAGCAGACAATCAGAAGGATGGTAGACTTGAGAGGAGGGAATTAGACAGATCAGAGGCCATCCGGAGCTGTCTCCCAAAATCCTGCCATTAGTCGTTCGTTCGCTCCTTCATTCATTTCATCCATTCTCCCTTCCCCCCCTCTGTCTCTCTCTCTATCTCTCTTTCTCTCTTTCTCTTTGTGTGTGTGTGTGTGTGTGTGTGTGTATGTATATGTGTGTATATGTATGTGTGTATACATATATACATATACATATTTTATATATGTATGTATATGTGTATATATTTCCCCCTCCAATTATTAAATAAATAAGCAAACAAATGAAATAAATACCTGCTCATTCTGGAAATTTTAGAAATATAGAAAGTTATTAAAAATTTTAACCATCCAAAATTCTGCCCCCTAGAGGCAACCATGGTTGATATTTTGGTGTATTCTAGTCTTTTTTTCCTGTGCACATGTAACGTTTTATACAGTTAAGATCAGGCTGTACATGCAATTTATTATCTTGCTCTTTTCACTTAACTTGCTACAGGAATTTTCTCATGCTTTTTTGATAAACATCAAATTTTTAATAGCTGTAGGTTATTTTATGAAACAGGTATACTCAACTTTACTTAAGTATTCTTCTGCTGTTAGAACTTAGGTTGTTTCAAATTTTTCCCATAAGTTGTACTTATACATATATCTTTGCACATATTTCTGAGTAATTCCTTAGAGTAGGTTCCTAGAAGAGGAATCACTGAATACTTAGGCTTGCCAAATTACCTTCCAAAATAGTTAACGTTAGTATATCTGCCTGCTTCCCTGAACTCTTACTAACACTGGATATCATCATTTAACATTATTTTTGCTAGTTAGAAAAGCCAAAAATAGTGTCTGATTGTTTTAGTCACACTGTACTCTGAGTTGTTCAGATAAAATCCCCACCCTGGGGAAGAAAGCAACTGACAATCTTGAAGGTCGCCTTTCTTGGCCCGATCCTGACCAAGGGACCGAGGGTGCCCACTCCCTCCAGTCCTGGCCATTGTTATGGCCCACGCTTGGGTGTGGGGTGTTGTGGAGAATCCCTGCCACCCACTCCCCACGTGTATACTATATATTCCTGTGTATTCCCTCCACCCAGGGGTTGACAACGGTGAAGACATCCCCCGAGACCTCCTGGTGGGTATTTACCAGCGCATCCAGGGGCGTGAGCTGCGGACCAATGACGACCACGTGTCCCAGGTGCAGGCCGTGGAGCGCATGATTGTGGGCAAGAAACCGGTAAGCGCCTTGGGAGACTACAGAAGGGACAGGGTTTGGGAGGTGAGTCCATGCCCCTTTCTGAGCCCCAGGCTCCCCTCAACTGCTGAATGGAGTGGGTGGTGATGCATTCCTCAGGGGTGGTGGGGCAGGTTGAGTGAGATGCTCTGTGGGAATGCATCTGGCATATGGCAAGGCACATCATGGGTGCTGTATAAACATTAGCATCCTTCACACCTCTGGTTTTGCCTGTCCATCCCGAGTGAGCAGCCAAGATAATAATTAGCTGATGACCAAAGCCAAGAACACAGTCTAGTCTTTCAGTCAACAAACATTTACAGATGCCTTTCCACTGAGCCCAGCATTTCGATTGGCACTGGGGACACAGATATGAATAAGATGTGATCTCTGTCCTTGGAAGCACTCCCAGACCGGGTGGGGAGGTGTCAGACAAAGACACAATACCTTCACCTTATAGTTAGGTTAATTTAGGGGAGTACACGGGAGGGAGAGGTCATTTTCAGCCCAGGGAGATCAGGAATGGCTTCTTGGAAAAGAGAACTTGGAACTGGGCTTTGGAGGAGGGGTGGAACGTGGCCATAGGGAGCTGGGCAAGAAAGGCATTCCAGACACAGGGAGCTGCAGGGACAAAGATAAGCCGAGGCTTAGTTGCTTAGACTCGTGTGTCAGAGTGACAGTGATATGTACCAGAGGTGAACTTCCTCTTGCAGTTAATGTTAAGATGCCTGAAGCTGGTGGGCTGGCCTTGCAGACACCTATTTCTTCATGCCTATCTAGGTCCTGTCTCTTCCTCACCGTCGACTGGTTTGCTGCTGCCAGCTCTATGAGGTGCCAGATCCAAACCGCCCACAGAGGCTAGGGTTGCATCAGCGAGAGGTCTTCCTCTTCAACGATCTCCTTGTGGTATGAGCACTGAGGGGAGAAGGAGGGAAGGTGGTGAGCTTGGACCCCGGGTCTGGTGTGAACCATATTAACATTGGTGGGTGGAGGCGTGGCAGGTAAGGAGCTCTGCCGTGTGACCTGAGTGCCTCTGCCCCTCCTTTACTTCACCATTTGGAGGGTCCATTTGGAGGTAGTGACAGCCACACGGGAGCAGAAAATGTGAGGACCAGGGCAGATGACAGGCTTACAATCTGGGAAGTGGTAGAAAAAGTCCCTGCCCACCTCAATAGCCCAGTGGGTTGGCTGGAGGAAGTGAACCTGTGACCCTGGGGTCAGTCTGAAACCTTCCGGTGGTCGGGCTGCTTGAAGTGATTCTTAAAACCAAGCTCATCACCAGTGTAGACGTGTGTCTTTTAGAACTAGGACTCTGAGGACTCTGCAGGTGGGAAGGGAAGTTCAGGGTCTCCTGTCCAACCTCTTACCCCACGCAGGAGCCAGCTTCCTGCATGGCCTTCTGTTTGCATGAGTGCAGGCACAGAAGGCTGCCTTCCTCCAAGGCAGCTGGTTTCCCGTTCAGACAGCTGTGACTGCTAGAATCTGTCTCCCAGTGGGAGACAATAATCTTCACTCAACCCTTGGGATCACAGAGAACAAGTGTTCTCCCTCTGCTCTGAGACAGCTCCTCAGGGGTTTGAGGACAGTGACCTGCCCTCCCTTGGTCTTCTCTCCTTTAGAGCAGGTCTCCCAACCTCGGCACTATTGACATTTGGGGCAGATGTGGGATACTCTGTTGTGAGAGCTGTCCTGTGCATTGTAGCATGTTTAACGGCATCCCTGGTCTCTACCTACTAGATAGCAGTAGTACTCCTCAACTAACAATGTCTCCAGACATTGATAAATGTCCTCTGGAAGGCAAGGTCACCTCTAGTTGAGAACTGCTGCTTTAGATGAAGCTCCTCCAGTGCCCTCTCTGAGCCTTTATTTCCTCCTCTGTGAAGTAGAGCTAATCCCTATCTCAGGGTTGTCATGGGGATGAAATAAGAGTTTAGGTGCGGACTAGCCTAACCCAGAGGAGGGCCTGGCCCACGCAGGTACTGAGTAAATGTTTCACCATCCATCATGTGCTGACAACTGTGGGTGCCCAGCCCCATGCTAGGCACTGGGTTCCTAGAGATGAGGGAGACTCGGTCCTCATTCTCGGGGAGCTCACAGTCTGAAGGGCTAAAAAGATGCTTTGCATAACTGTGCACTGTAACCATCCTGAAATCAAATCATGTGCTTTTAAACGCCATTTGCAGGTGGTCTGAGGTGTTTACAACCTATGTTAGCTCAGTCCAGGTGCCCAAGTACTCGATAAAGACCTTGGGTTGTTGAGAAGAAGACTCGTTAACTCTATACATTGCTTTATTGAAGATTGCTAATGTGCCCCGGGTCTGGTCCAGGAGGGCAAGATACATGAAAACCAGACTCCTCTTGGCGCTCCCAGTCCAGCAATCACACATTCAGAGCACTCTCCTAAAGCCTAGCGGTGAAAGGCACTGAACCAGCACCCTGGAAGCTCAGAAAATGGCGGGAAATCTATGTGAGGTGTTAGAACAGGCTTCCTGGAGGGAGCAGCATTCAGTTAGTTCCTGTAAAAATCGAAAGTGCCTGTTGTGCATCATCATTACATCAGGAACTTGCATTTTTCTCCCGTCTTTCCTGTTCTGCTCCACAAGCTTCAGTTCTCCCCAGCTTGTGGGTCTGTGTGTTTGTGTCTATGTGTCTGTTAGTGGCGGTGGGGTAGAGGGGAGGGCAGCTGCAAGCAATAGGTGCCATGTGGAAATTCCCCACCCCAAACCCTGCCTCTTGTCTTTCTCCCCACCCCTGCCGAAGGTCACCAAAATTTTCCAGAAGAAGAAGATCTTGGTGACGTACAGCTTCCGTCAGTCCTTTCCCCTCGTGGAAATGCACATGCAGCTCTTCCAGAATTCATGTGAGTCCCTTCTTGGATCCCAGCATCCCAAGAGTCTTTGCCATGGCCCTCATGCTCATCCTTTCTCCACACCCACCTCCAGTTTTGGGACTCCTTTACAACTGGGCTAAGGTCTCCAAGGCATCTACGTGGTCCCAGGATGTAAGACAGGCCAGGGTGTAGTATGACTTGTGCCCTGGGGAGCTCATGGTCTGGCAGAGAACTGCAGCATGTATGTTTTTTGGTGGGCCAGAGAGATGGCGATCATGGTATGCATTGAAGGACTAAGCCAGAGGAGCTTTGATGGGTGGCCTTCTGGGCAGCAGAAGCAATGTGAGTAGAGGCAGAGGCATGAGAAAAGGGGTTCTAGAGAGCAGCCAGAGTTCAGTCTGCCTTTACAACCCAGGGCCATGACTACCAGGAGTTTGGGGGCTTTGGAGCAAAGGGGAGCTGCTGCTGCTGCTCACGCAGAGAAGAGGCTGGGTCAGAGTTGGACATTAGAAAAAATTATTTCACATATGGGCCACCTTGCTTCAGTCCTGACAGAGGTGCCTGACCTCCCCCCTCCCCACAGATTACCAGTTTGGGATCAAGTTGCTGTCTGCAGTACCCGGCGGGGAGCGCAAAGTCCTCATCATCTTCAACGCCCCCAGCCTCCAGGACCGGCTGCGCTTCACATCCGACCTGCGAGAATCCATCGCTGAGGTGCAGGAGATGGAGAAATACCGCGTGGAGTGTGAGTAGCCCAGCCACGTCTCCTTCCCCGTCTCCTGATACAGTGCCTTGCAAACACTAAGAATCCTGTCCTCTGAGAAGCTCAGAGTTGAGGGTTAGCTTGTCCAACCTTCCTACCCTCATTCCAGGAACGCTTCATCCCCTGCTTGAATAGCTTCAGTGACAAGGGGCTCATTAACCTCTCAGCCTCAGATTATTACTCCAAGCCCTAATTATGAGCCAACTCTTCCTTCTATTGAAAGGCAGCAGGGAAAAGAATCAGGGTATTGGAGGTAGGACTCTAGTTTCAGATGCCAGGTATGCTACTTATTATCTGGGTAAACTGGGGCAAGGTGCCTGACTCTCTGAGCCCCAATTTCTTCATACATGGAATTGGGGTGGTGAAATCTCCTTCGCAGAGCTGTGGAGATTCAATGACATAAGGTGGAATGTGTGTCCTACATGTTCGTAGGACATGAGTGTTGAACATTCTAGGTGTCCGACAAATGTTAGCCCCCTTCCCAGCCTCTCCTTTCCTCTCCCCACATTCTAGTTCCCGAGCTGAGTCCTGGTGACCCATCCTCCCCGCCTCCAGGGGCCATATCAAGTCATTTTGATCATATATGATGGAAAATAGTGATTACATCTCATTCCTCCCAATGCCCTCTAAGTTTTCTCTTCTCCAGGCTAAGCAGTCACAGTTAAGTAACATGGTGTTAAGGAGAAAGAGGCAGGCAGAGAAAGACAGAGACAGAGACAGAGGCAGCGGACAGCTCCTCAGTGAGGCCCTCACAGTTCCAGGGTCTGCTGTGCTCCTCAGCAAGGCGGGGTCACTCATTCAGCTCACCGGATCCTTGAGACCCTGGGGACATTCAGAGAGAGGGTGAGCATGCCAGGCTGAGGGGAGGGTGATAGACAGAAGTCTCCGTGACCTCCGCAAGGAGGCAGGAGTGTAAGGCTGAGAGTATGGGCTCTGTACTCAGGCAGACCTGCTTCCAGAATGTCGGCTCCCCCACTTCCAGCTGTATGACCCTGGGCAAGCTCTGTGACTTCTCGGATTCTCAGTTTCTTCCTCTGAAAACTGGCTACTAACACTTACCTCTGAACTGGTGTAAGGATTGAGAGAGATCGAGTACGCACAGCACCCAGCATACTGCTGGCACATGATAGATGATTTGATTCCCTTTGGTTTCCTGCTCCTGCCCTTCCAGGAGCCCTCTGCTCGGGAGCAAGGTATCTGAGAATGGAGAGGGCTCTGGAGTGAGCGCCTTTCGCCATAGGCTCGAAGGGCCTTCCTGCCCCTCCTGGGAACAAAGCAGCCAATGTAAAGCTCAGTTTTGAAAGGTAGGGGTGGTCTGGGAGAGCAGGCAGGGAAGGGGAGAGGAGCCGGAGCAGCAGACACTGAGCGGGACGAGGGGAGACTGAGCCGGAGGAGATGGCACAAGACGGGCTGGGCGCCGCAGTGCTTAGGAGATGTAGCTGAGGTTTGGCTGTCCGGGGGGCGAAGCAGGAGGCCTGAGGACAGAGCAGGTGAGGAGGGGGAAGGCCCACGGAGGGCTGGGGTCAGTCAGGTGGCCTCTCACTCCTGTCCCTGACCTTCGCTCCCTGTCCCCCCACCTGCCACCCAGCGGAGCTGGAGAAGCAGAAAGGTATGATGCGGCCTAACGCCTCACAGCCCGGAGGGGCCAAGGACTCGGTGAACGGCACGCTGGCCCGAAGCAGCCTGGAGGACACGTATGGGGCAGGCGATGGGCTCAAACGGGGAGCGCTCAGCAGTTCCCTGCGAGACCTCTCTGATGCAGGCAAGTCTCCCGGGGCCCCTGCCCAGGCTGGGGAGCCGTGGGACCGGGTGTCCTCTTCGCCTCCTATCACTGACCGCCAGCCTTCCTTGCACCCGCCACACGTGCACGCACCCTGCCTTCATCCAGAGCCCTGGGTGCCGCGCCGCAGGGGGCCTGGGAGCCGGGTCAGAACAGGCGGAGCCCAGGGTTTGGGCCAGGGAGCGTGAATGGGGCCACAGTCTTAGCCCCGCTCTCTCGCCGCTCCACCTCTCCTCTCTTTCCTCTTCTGTCTGTCCAGCACCACCTCTCCTCCTCCTCCATCTTTTCCTCCTCTCGCTCCTCCTCCTCCACCTCTCCTCCTCCCCACCTCCCCCTCTTCAGCGGGGGAAAGGGAATAGGGGTGTCTGTCCCCGGGAGGGGCCCAGACCTGGTGCCCAGCTCTGGAGCCCAGCAGGGTGGGGAGGGGGGGTTGCTGCTCTGACGCTGGGCTCCTTGCTTGTGGGTGCAGGGAAGCGGGGGCGGCGTAACAGCGTGGGATCGCTGGACAGCACCATCGAAGTAAGTGCCAGCTCCTGCCCCACTTGTCCTCTGCATGAGCCCTGCCCCGCCGCCCGTGGAGCCCCAGAAGAGGAGGGGACCTCTTCCCTGCCGGGAACCCTGCGGCTACCTCTCCCAGCCAACCACTCTCTCAATCTGTCCTCAACTCTGTCTGTCCTCACTCTGCCTGTCTCTCCGTCTGTCTTCCACTCTCCCAAGCCCCCTCTCAACCCCAGGGCCGACTCCAAGTAGTGGTGCCCTTGGAGTTGGGCCCAGAGAAGCTCTTACCTCCAAGTCCTGCTCTTTGACCCTGAGCAAGTCACTCTGTCTCTCTGGGCCTAACATGCTCCCTGTCTGCAAAATGGGGATGAGGAGGAGGTACTGCTAACTCTTCCTCTCCCAGCTGAGGCTCAGATGAGATAGTGGATGTGACAGCAGAGCTCTGCAAGCTGGGGGCGCTCCATGTACAAGTACAGGACTGTGACTTGGTTTTCATTATGCCGTGGGGTGGTCCTGTCTCCCCAGCTCCAGCCCTCAGGGACCGGGTGGAGTTTAGGGTTGGGGGTTTAGGACATCTAGACCGGCCTGACTTCCACCCCTCCCCCCTTCCAGGGGTCTGTTATTAGCAGTCCACGCCCTCACCAGAGGATGCCACCTCCGCCCCCACCCCCGCCGCCAGAGGAGTACAAGAGCCAGAGGCCCGTCTCCAACTCCTCATCCTTCCTGGGCTCCCTATTTGGAAGCAAGCGGGGCAAGGGGCCCTTCCAGATGCCACCACCGCCAACAGGCCAGGCCTCTGCCTCCTCTTCATCTGCTTCTTCCACCCACCACCACCACCACCACCACCACCACGGTCACAGCCACGGCGGCCTGGGGGTGCTGCCTGATGGGCAGTCCAAGCTCCAGGCCCTGCATGCCCAGTATTGCCAAGGACCGGGACCGGCCCCGCCCCCCTACCTCCCACCCCAGCAGCCCCCTCTCCCCCCACCTCCTCAGCAGCCCCCGCCCCTGCCGCAGCTGGGCTCCATTCCACCGCCTCCTGCCTCAGCTCCTCCCGTGGGGCCGCATCGCCACTTCCATGCCCACGGCCCAGTCCCAGGCCCCCAGCACTATACCTTGGGCCGGCCAGGCAGAGCTCCCAGACGGGGGGCCGGAGGACACCCTCAGTTTGCTCCACATGGCCGCCACCCCCTGCACCAGCCCACCTCCCCCTTGCCCCTGTACAGTCCTGCCCCCCAGCACCCTCCAGCCCACAAACAGGGCCCCAAGCACTTCATCTTCAGCCACCACCCACAGATGATGCCAGCAGCGGGGGCCGCTGGGGGCCCTGGATCCCGGCCACCAGGGGGTTCCTACTCCCACCCCCACCACCCCCAGTCACCACTGTCACCGCACTCACCCATCCCCCCCCACCCCTCCTACCCGCCCCTGCCCCCACCCTCACCCCACACCCCACACTCGCCCCTGCCGCCCACCTCCCCCCACGGCCCACTGCACGCCTCTGGGCCCCCTGGCACGGCCAACCCACCCACTGCAAACCCCAAGGCCAAGCCAAGCCGGATCAGCACCGTGGTCTGATGAACGGAGAGTGTGAGCTGGGGACTAGGGAGGTCTGGGGAATCTGCAGGAGAGGGGCCTCACACCCTCTCTGCTTCCTCAGTTTTTCCAAAACATATATACACATAGACATGTCCTCCTCCCCACTGCCTCCCTGCCTTGGGACCCCTCCTCTAACCCCCAACGGTCTCTATGGGATTTCCTTCCAGATTCCAGACTCCTTGCCACTTGAAGCCTATACGCAAGGCTCTCAAGCTCTGGGGAGTGGTGAGGACCTTTCGGAGAACCTCGTCCTCTTTCCTCTCTTCACCCTCCCCCCTCCCTTTCCCCGGAGGTCTAGTTGGGTGGCCTCAGACCTCCGGGCCAGTGAGCTCCCCGTCAGCTCTGGCTGGTAGGGAAGGGCAGGTGTTGGGAACAATGAGGGTGAAGGCTTCCCCAGGGCACCTCTGGCCACGTAGGGCCAGGAGGGAGCTCTGCAGAGTTGTGGCCAAACCTCAGCTGGCTCGGCCCTCTCTCTGACCTCAGGGCCTGGCCGCGCACCTCCATGTGTCTCTCCACCTGCTGGAGGACATGGAGTGTCAGTGCACGCGGTGGGTGGGCCCCCACTTATGCTGGTCCCCAGGTGGGGCAGTGCTTCCTCTTTGGAGCCAGTCTCCGCCCTCTCTCCAGTGGGCCCCAGCCCAGACCTCTTCAGCTTCAGGACCTTGCCTCTCCTTGCAACGTTCTTATCCTGATCAAAGTCCAGACAGGTTTGGGGCGGGGGGGGCTCAGGTCTGGGATGAGAAGGGCGCTGCCCTCCCTCACCCATATTGCATGCCCCCCATTCCCTCACACCTACCCCACCTACAGCTGAAGACGATGCACTTTATAGATATTGCCCACACACACCTTGCTGGGGCAGGGCGCCCAGCATCAGCCCTGGGGAGAGGGGCTCCCAGAGGGCCACCGTGAGCCTGAGATGTCCTTCCTGAGGCAGAGATTGGAGCCATCAAAGTGGGGGCTGGGAGCCAGGATGCCTGAGTCCTTCTGTCCGCCAAACTCTCCGCTGCCTCTCCAGCCCTTTTACAGCCCTGTTTATTTATTATAAATATATTTTTTACAAGCCCCAGCTCCTCTCCTTGCCCTGCATAGCCAGCTCCTTTCTCAGCTCCTGCCTCCCTCTCCCCTCTCCACCATGGGCTGCAGTACAGACAGACAGATAGACCCTGGCTGTATGAAGGGCCAGGGACCCCAGGGCTTGGGGGTAGGGAAGAGCAGCAGTGGGAGGGGCTGTATGGAGAGGAGCTGGGGTTTAGGCATTGTCTTTTTTCCTCCTTGTATATAAGAATGTATATTTGATGCCTCATAAAAGACCTTGTGCTCACCTCCCGCCTCTGCCTCCTACTTGTGCCCCCTCCCCCGCAGTGCAGCCCCGGGAGAGAGGCCTTAGCCCAGGGAGGTGAGGCGCTGATGGTAGAAGCTCAGGCAACTGGGTGGGTGAGATGCTTCGGTTGGGTGGGAGGTGGGGGTGAGGGAGGTTTTCCTGTCTCGTTTCATTAACGATCTGCATGACAGATCAGAGCGGCAAGGGTCTGGGCTTTGGAGTTGATCCAGTTCAGATCCTGGGGTTTTCCCTTCCTAGTGCCCTCGGGAAACCGAGTCTCTGTTTCCTCAGTTGAAAACTTGGGGTGATAAGCCATTGCCACGTGGGACTGTGATGAAGGGATGAGGTAACGAATGTCCAGCAGCCAACATGGAGTAGGTGCTCAGCAAGTTAGTTCCCTTCTCTTCCTTTCACAGGTTGGATACTTCCTCTACTCTTGTGGCATCTATTCTCACCCTTCCTGTGACTGGCCAGGCTTTGCCCTGGAGCCCTCTCTCCTTCCCCACAGCTGGGCCACATTTGTGTCCTTAAGGGTGTGTGTGGTGGGGGGGGATGGTGACCTGGGCCAGGAAGTGGGGTCTAGATACATCCGTTTTAAGAGCTCTTTGTATGTACTTGGGATGTTAGATAACAAATAGTTGAGCTCCATTTAGTTTACAGAGGAGGGGTCAGGCCCAGAGAATGGAAGGGTCTTTCCCAAGGTCACACAGCAAGTCAGGATGGGGTGTTCCTGACTTCTAGTCCAGGCCCTTTTCCAGTGCCCAAAACTGCCTCCCTATAAAATGGACACGTTTCCAGCACCACTAATCATGTCCTGGGTCTCGGCAGAGCCTAGGAGGAATGGGGGACACTGGCTCTTGGTTAGGGTCAGCAGGGTCCCCAGAAGCAGCAATCAGTAAATATTTGGAGGGCCTTGTTAGAGTGTGGAATGGCCTCTAAGAGGGAGCAGTTTGGATGGCCCCACTCTTAAGCAGCTGGGATCAATGTCTTTGTTTTCCTCCTCATACGCACATTTAAGCAAAAGCAGCAGTTGGGGCCATCTAAGCATTTGGTCCAGAATCAAGTCCAGTCAGCAGTTTTTTTGTTTCTCCCCTGGTGGACCAAGCTGGACTGCCTTTGGTTGTTCCCACTTCTCCCACCTTCAGCTTGATGCTCGTTTTGTCTTCCCAAAGCTCAGCTTTTAGTACTCAGTCAGACTTGACTGTTGCCTCTGGCAAGTCACCTTGTCCCTCAGAGCCTGGTCTTTCACCTGTAGCATAGGGATAATAGTCTTGCAGGGCAGTTGTTAATAGATGCGTGAGAAATGCCTACCTCCTGCCAGACACACAGTCAGCTGTTCTCGGCCACCTACAGAAACAAGTACAAACTCCTTTGCCTTGACGTTGGAAGTCCTCCACCACGTGGCCCCGGCCGATCTCCGTAATCCTCTCATTTCTTGCCTACACATTGGCCATCCACTCACCACTCCCTGAAGAGATCTGTGTGTAATTTCCAAACTCAGTATTTTACCTGTGCCTTCCCCGCTGCCAGATGTACTCCCCTGACATCCTTGATGAAGGTTTTCTCTCAAAGTGCCCTTGATCACATTCTCTGAGATCCCTCACATCATTATCTATCTTCCCCACTAGGCCATAGCTGGCACAGGCATGACACTGGTCTGAATCACCTCTGTCCAGAGTATTGCCCAGCACAGTGCTTGGCACAGCACAGATGACACTAAAATGTTTGTTGATTTGAATGAATGAACAGTTCTTTCTAAGCTAAATCTTAAAGTAGCTTGGCATTGGTTGATTTACTGATTGATGCAAGCTTTCAGGCCCCTCTGGAACCCCCTCATGCTTCTCTCAGCTCTCTCCTACCTTCTCCTCCTCCTCCCTTCCTCACTGCAGTCCCAGCACTGGGCCATCCCTGCTCGACCCTCCCCCTCTCCCTGGAGGCTCACCATCCAGACTGTGGCGGGGTGTTGGGCTCCTCACCTCCCCATTTCCCTGAGGACCTGAAGACAAGGAGTTCACTGGCTGTCCTCAAACGTTCTACTGCCAATCTCTTTGGCAATGTGGATGAGGAGGGGTGACACACAACACAGGACAAAGGTCCTAGAATCTCACGGAGTTCTTATCTTTATCTAGACCAGTGCTGTCCTGTTATAAGTCTTTCTGTGATGATGGAAATGTCCTGTACCTGTGCTGTCCAATATGGTAACCCCTAGCCACACGTGGCTATTGAGCACTTGAAATGTGGCTGGTTGCAACTGAACTGAGGAACTGAATTTTAAAATTTAAATTTAAGTAGCCACATGTGGGTACTGGCTACCATATTGGGCAATGCAGGACAAGACTTTCAGAAGTAGACAGCCTGGGGGGGATGATGTCAATACAATAGTAATAAGTGCAGGCCCAGAAGGAAGCACAGCATGTGTGGGAGCACAAAGAAAGGGGAAAACCCAACTTGGGGCAGGGGTCAGGTAAGCGTTTCTGGAACCGCTCCTTTAGCTGAGTCTTGAAGGGTGAGTAGGAATTAGCCCAGTAAAGGAGGGCATTTGTCAGAGGGAGCAGCATGTGCAAAAGCCTGAAGGTGTGCGAGTATGTAATGTTAGCGGAATAATGAGAAAGGAATGCGAGAGGGCAGCCCAGGTGGTGGGCATGGCACATCCCAAAGCAGAGGTGAGCAGTCCCCATATCCTCATTCCTCTGTTACCAACAGGTTTTCTCACCCAGGCCTCAGGCCTCCGGGGTCTCCGTAGAAGCTAAAGAAAGACCAGGTGACACATTGGGCTACGTAGTGTCTCTGTTGTAAAGCTATTATTTTTCCCTCTGTAATTAATGAGTATCTTGAGAGGAGATGCATTGGCATTATGTAACTGTCTTGTTACTCCTCAAACTTTCACTCACCAGTTTTAGCATTTGCTGATGGTTCTTGAGGTTGCCAAATGGTGACTGTCCAATGCCATCATTTTTTTGACATGGATTAGTTGGCTCTCCAGTGTAAAGGAGAGCTTTCCCTTCTCCTATGTTTATGTATTTATATTCTCATGGACCATGCTTGTCTACCATTTTCAGTGAGTTATAACACATTAATGTCATTCTTTATTTTGATGTTCAAAATGTCCCAGATTTGGCCAGCAAGAGGCTTCCAAGCTGGCTCCTGTGTCCTTTTGGCAGGTCTCCATCTTTCCTTGAGCACTTCCTTGTTTTCTGGCACCACAAGATGCTCCAGGCTCATCTTGTACTTTCCCTGCCCCAGCCCTGGAGTCAACCATTTTTTCCAAGGAGACCTGGAAATGCCTGATTGACGATGGCATCTAGGAACCAAGATTTGGGCATTAAGTGTTACAGCTACGTTTTCAGGCGTTGCTTTTTTATTTGGAAAAGGTTTGAGCATCTATTGATGATTTTCTAACTCCATCATTCTTTGAAGGAAGAGCTTTCCCTTTGCCCTCATTTTATTTATTTCTATCAGTGTGGAGTCACGGATTTTTATTTTACTCAATGAGTTATAATCCACTACTATCATAATTCATTTGGAATTATCATTATTTTGAATATATCATTTTATTGTTATGCATATGTATTAAGCACATAATATGCATCTATATTTCTCCTTCTCCCTCTCTCTCTCTCTCTCTCTCTCTATATATATATATATATATATGTATATATATATATCTCCATAAATTCACATAGAGACCTTGATATCTTGAGGAGGCTCTTTTAATAATCTAGGCTAGAGATAGTAAATGGCTCTCATGGGGAGGAGAAGATTAGAAAAAGGCATGGGGAGGAGGGGGTAAATTTCACAGCTATTTAGGAGTTAGAACTCACAGCTCATACCTACTTCAGAATTGGAAGGGACCCTATTTTACAAATCAAGAAAATGAGGCACAAAGTCACTCTACAGTTCATCCAGAAAACGTGGATGGAGTGAGTGTGGTCGAAAGCACAGCTGAGCGTTCCAATCACTGCTCCGTACCAGTTCCATGCCAGACCCTCTCTTCCAGGTGGGTGGGTGAGGCCAACCGAACCCCCAGTCCAGGGTGAGCTCCCTGCTGCTTCCCAGTTTTTAACCCTGCAGTGCCCAGACTCAGGCAGGTCTCCAGCAAGATCCAAGGATTGAGAAAGGATTCCATTTCCTGAGCACCTGTGGTTTGGAGGGGGGAGGGGGCACCATCTGAGATGTTTACAGGCAGAATTGTACAGCAGTCAGACAGACTTGGGTACTCTGCCACTTACTAGCCATGTGACTTGGTTAAGTTTATACTTCTCTGAAATTCAGTCTCCTCATCTGTAAAACGGGGATAACAATACCTATTTCATAGCACCTGGCCTTTGATGAATGGTAGTTATCATGATCTCTAATCTTCATAACTACCCTGTGAGGAAGGGTTTACATAGTCTCATTGGATAAATGAGAAGATCAAGGTTCATGGAGGTGAGGTACTTGGTAGATCTCAGTAGGTGAATGTCAGCTGCAAGAAAGCAGGGACCATGTCTGTCTTGGTCACCATTATATTCCCAGGGCCCAGAAGAGTGCCTGGTGCATAGTAGGAATTTGATAAATGTTTATGAATGAATGAATTGGATCTGACTGGCTTCAAAGACTCTATGCAATTTCCATTTGCCCTTCCAGGATGGTGCGGGTGGTGTCCCAGCTAAGGACCTCAGAGAAGGCTTTGGGAATGCTAGGCTGAGCTGAGACCCCAAACCTGGTCTCCTGACTCCTAATTCATGCTCTTTGCCCTTCACTGAGCTGCCTCAAGATGGAAAGGCCAAACTTCCTTCAACCTAGGATTTGGCATATTCTTTTCTTTGTTCTCCTCACCCTTCTCCTGCCTAGTTCTATCACTGGTAGGAGCAAATGACAGGAAGAGCATTTGACCCCGAGGCAGCAACTTCCCGTGTAACAGTGGGCAAGTTGTTTAATCTGTCTGGAACTTGGTTCCTCATCTACAGAATGGGTAAACTGACCTACATCTTTCCCAGGACTGTTGCAAAGATTAAGGGAAATAATTGGTATGAAAGAGCTATGTGGGCTGTTAAATGCTTACACATGTGAGAGACTAGTGTTTTTTTTTTTGTTTTTGTTTTTTTTTGTTTTTTTACTGTTATTAGCATGACCTCACCTAGCTTTCTGTTTCCTGTCCAGACAGTTGTTCAGTTGGGTCATTCACCTGTGTTTCAGGTGGAGAAGGGTTGAGGTTTCCCCTGACACCTAGAAAACTAGAAAGGGGTTGTCACTTACTATATGTATTACTTGGGACAAGTTTCCTCCCAAGACAAGTAGGGATAAAGGTTCCAAACATTCAAGGCAATCTAAGGGTTCAGGTGATAAAAAAAGAAATCTGAAATCACTAGGCACAATGCCTGACACAAAGGAGATTCTTAATGAGTTTTGACACATTGTTTGTTGACTCTCAGAAGTAAAAATAACAGTTAACATACGGAGGGCCTTCTATATGCCGGGTACTGTACAACAATCCTGCAAGGTAGGGATTATCATCTCCGTACAACATCGTTCAGCTTCATAAGTTGGGACTTACCCAAGGGCACATAATTAGAAAACGGAAGAGCTGGTAGGACTAGAAATCAGGCCTCTCTGACTCCAGGGTGTGAGCTCCTACCAGTGTTCCCCACTCCCTCAGAGCGGATGCCCTTAGCTCAGTCCGGAAGTAGGCAGAAGGATATACCTAACTGGGACATAGTATGTGATTAGAAACAGTTAACTGAATGAAGGAATGACACTCTCCATCACCTTCAAACATATTCATGCTTACAGCAAATGCTTAATATATCCAGGAAATGTTTGCGAAGAGTATATATTATTTTTAGTCAATATATACTAAGGCTGCTCAAAAATATTCATTTTTCTTTTGTTTACTCAACATTAATTTACTGTTTACCATGCCAAGTGCTAAGGATGTATAAGGTCACGAGGTCCATGCCCTTAAGGAATTCAGTCTGATGGGGGAACATAAAATAAGCGCTTTATCAGCATGTATGTAACTAATATGTGCACAGTAGGTGTTCGAACTACATGTGGTAGGCCCACAACTGATGAATAACTTAGAGCTCCTCAAATGGAGTAGATGTCTGACATACGGGCGAAGTACTGGTTTGATACTCAAAGTATATGCAATAAACCTATTCAGAAACTGCTCACAAGCATGCACACAATAGGAGCAGATGTACACATAGTAGGTACTGAAATGCAAGACAGAGGCTATACACAATAAGTACAATCCATGTACACAAATATTTGATAAGTACACTGTAGGCTCACAAATGGGCAAACAGTAGGTGCTTCAAACAGTGGGCACTGGTAGGATACACTCAGGCTTAGTTTGTAGGTGTACATGCCACAAATGTGGACACGATAAAAGTGCACACATAACAGTTGAAAGTGTTCATTAAAATGCTGACTGACAATGACTCTTTGGGGTTAAGAATGGAAGCCCCACCTCTGAGAGGCCTCTACACGCAAACTTGGACAAAATAAATATTTTCTTCCTCTCCTCGGGACCCAGGATTCAAAAAATCCGCAATCCCCGGGGAGGGAGCAGCATCCCGGCTTCCTTCGTTCAAAGCCCCAGAGGTATCAGCGCCTAGAGCTGGGAGCTGTGTACGCCTCTCCTAATCTGCGGGCCTGCAGAAGGGTCCCTTGCAATCAGGCACCCGAAGCCGCCTTCTGTGGCTCACGCCGGAAAGACCCGGGAGAAAGAGAGCGTCTTGGGGCGGGGCTCCCACCAGGGCTGAGGTCATCGAGGGGGTGCCAGTTCGGACCCACCACCCACCAACGCCAACTCCTCTTCCGGTCTGTCTCCATAACGCGCATGCGCAGAACTGGCCTTTAAACGTGCACCGCCGGTCCACCGGAAAGAGGATCCGGTTGTTAATTACAACTTTGTTCCTCCGCCGCTGAGGTGGACTATTTGCTCTCAGTCTGGGAAGCACTTTTGAGTTCTTGCTTCCTGATAGGGAACCCACGCCTGCCGATTCAGCTCAGTCTCCACGGGATGAAGGGTCCCTAGGGCTTGGCCTCACGCACGTTATACGAGGCTCGGAGGGACACCCTGCGGAGGGATCTGGTTTGTTGTGGTGAAGGGAGGGGGGAGACGCTGACAAACCAAGATGGCGGCGGCGGCGATGAAGGCCGCGGTGGTTGGGAGGTAACTGTGGTGTTGAAGGCTGCGGTAGTTGCGAGGCAGCGGCAGAGTTCGGAAGGAACGGAGCAGGACGAAGAGGTGGTAGCAGTAACGTCAGCCTGAGCCTCTCAGAGCGCGGCAGCTACACGCCCCCTGGGCCCTCGGCGGGCGGCGGCCGCCCCGCTTAGGGCCTAGTCCCCGAGCAGTGTCTCGGCTTCGTACAGCGGCGTCCGCCATGAGTCCTTAAGGGCCGTCCGAGCCCTCCAGTCCTAGGGCCCACCATGGAGCCGGGGTCTGACGACTTCCTACCGCCGCCGGAGTGCCCGGTGTTCGAGCCTAGCTGGGCAGAGTTCCGAGACCCTCTCGGCTACATTGCGAAAATCAGGCCCATCGCCGAGAAGTCGGGCATTTGCAAGATCCGCCCACCTGCGGTAAGGCCCTGGGCTGGTGGTCGCCGGCCACCAGGCCGGGGATGATGAACTAGGGTAGCGGGCGGAGAAGTCTGGAGCGGAGGGCAGCTCGAGGTGTGGGGAGATGGGGTGGCTGGGACCGCTGTGGATGCGAGCGGGTCGGAGAAAGGGTGCTGGGGCCAGGGGTCCTTTCGTGGTGTGAGGGCCCTAAGTCGGAGACCCACCCGCACCCCCCAACTCCCACCCCGCCCTTCAGAACTACTCCTAGTAAGGTTCAAGACGGGGATGCCTAGTGGCCCCGGGGAGAGTTCCCAGAGAGGCACCCCGCACATTTCTTGTTTACCCCAAGCCACCTAGGTCAAGGCTGCTCCAAATAAGGCTTTTCTCCAATTTACTGGCATCACTTCTGTTCAGGCAGGCAGTGTGGTGTAATGGAAAGATCACAGCTCTGAAGGGAGATAGACCTTAGTTCAAAACTCCACTCTGCAGCTTACCAGCTGTGTGACCTTGGACAAGTAACGTAATCTCTCTGAGCCTGTGAAATGGGTCCCATGAATGGTTATTTCGAGAATTGGATTAAACTAGGTAGCGTCTGTGTGTAGTAGGCACTAGATAAGTGGTAATTATTGTGACTGGAAAGGTGTTTGATGTGGTCATTGGTTTGCTCCTATGTGGGTTGACTCATATTTATTCACACCCTGCCAGGCCAGTCCATTTATGATAATATTCTGGGCTGGTAAACCAGTCAGGAAATCAGTCTCACAGGTTCTATCTGGCTCCCCTGAGATGGGTTCAGGGAATTGTTCCCTTCTTTTCCTAGTCGAAGGCAATATCTGGGCCTTTCCTGCACATCACCGCCCAGGCTTGACTTCTGTGGAGAGTCTTGGACCAGTCAGTTTGGGGTGGGGTATATGAGTCCTTCCCAGAAGATTTCTACTCTGACCTGTCCCAGGATGTAGGAGGCCCCAGAGGATAGGATATTCTTGGACTCGCAGAAACAGAATGGACGGATGGAAGTCTGCCTCCTTTGGAACCCTTGATTCCCAGATGTCAGTGACAAAGGGCATATCTTTGCTCCTAGGCCTGGCTTCAGGCCAGGAGAAGTCCCCCAAGGGCTAGGATAGGCTGCCACCTTGCTAGCATGGAGGGGAAATGATGATATGCGTTGTTCAGTCACCACTTGGGATTCCAAGGGCAGGAATTGAGTTTGTCTGGAACAGGGTATTTTTGAGTAGGTGTCTCCTGGCTGAAACCAAATGGGAAACCCTGCTGCCACCTGAGGAGGGCACCATAGGCCTCCTTATTCAACTTGGTGCTTTCTGGTGTTCAGCCATACATCTAGGCTGGTTTCAGATGGATCCTCTGGGAGGTGTTGGGTAAGCTAATTTCTTCCTTGTTGGAGCTTGGCCACAGATCTCTGAGGTTTCCTTGTCCATGGTGAGGAAGTGGCAGTGGGTAGTGAGAGGCCGGGAAGGCCAGCAGAAAGGAGAGGCTGGTGTCCTGGACAGCATCTAGGAGGCACTCCCTGAAGTGGCCCGGCAGGCCTGTGGGAAAGAGGCATATCTGACATAAGGGGTAGTTGAGGCTTGAATTTTCTATCCCATTTTTCTATCTTGGACTTCTTGGGGCAGCCTGGCCTTGTGCAGGTATTGTTACCCTTCTTTGGGGGACCAGGGGTGGGATAGGTGACATGTCCCTGGTGTGTGTGTGTGTGTGTGTGTGTGTGTGTGTGTGTGTGTGTCCGTGTCCTGCAGGGGGCCGTCCTTTGTTATGCTTCTCTTCTCTCCCCCAACACTGTACTTCCCTCTAATCCAGGAGACCTGGCTCTCTCTGGTTTTTGTTCTGTTTTCCCCTCCGGTAGGGCTGCTCCTAGGCCTCCTTTAGGCAGCCGGGACTTCTGGCTGGAATTTAAAGCACTCACCCAAGTGGTGCTTGGGCCCAGAGTGAGAACCTTTTTATGGGTGGGTGCTTGGAAATTGAAGGTTTGCCTGAAGGGCCATTTGGATTCTGAATTGCTAGGCAGGTGACTGCTACTCTTGGGGAAGATGGGTGAGAGGAGAGTGTTGGTATACTGGAGGAGACGCGGGGGAGCTTGGAAGGGCCTTGCTTCCTGCATCAGGTAGCCAACCTTTTTATGACCATCATGACGTAGTGAGTATTTGGCACATGGGAGTATGGGACTGAAGGCAGGATGAGGGAGCTTGTAGGTCCCAGGGAAAGCCAGGCAGGGAGATTTGCTGAACCTTTCCCAGCTATCTGTTGCATGCACAGCTCCTGTTCTAGGATTTCAGTTCTGCCATTTCCTGTCAGGTTGCTTGATGTTGCACTTATTCTTATCTAGAACTTGATTCAGCAGGAAAGAAAGGTGCCTGGAGTTGGGGGTTTGAGCACCTTTCTGCCTGAGTTACCTGTGCTGAGGGGAGTGCCCTACTGATGGGAGGCAAGAGGGCATGGGGAGCTTGTCTGGGCTTGAGCCATATCGTTTTAGTTTGAGGTTCTTTTGTCGTTGGGTTTGTTTGTTTGTTTGTTTTTGCCCCTGCTTCACTGAGTCCCGTGTGTTTCCTACCTGCTTTGCGGGGTTGGGGGCGGAATATGTGTGCATGCAAGTATGAGTCCTCTGGCCCCTTTCTGTTTTTTTCTTTTTTAAAAAAAATTAATTGTTTTATTTTTGGCTGCATTGGGTCTTCGTTGCTACTCACGGGCTTTCTCTAGTTGTGGCAGCAGGGGCTACTCTTCATTCCAGTGCATGGACTTCTCATTGCGGTGGCTTCTCTTGTTACGGAGCGTGGGCTCTAGGGCACGCGGGCTTCGGTAGTCGTGGCACGCGCGCGGGCTCAGTAGTTGTGGCTCGTGGGCTGTAGAGCACAGGCTCAGTAGTTGTGGTGCACGGGCTTAGTTGTGCCGCGGCACGTGGGATTTTCCCGGACCAGGGCTCGAACCCATTCCCCTGCATTGACAGGTGGATTCTTAACCACTGCGCCATCGGGAAAGTCCCTGGCCCCTTTTCTCAAAGTGTGTGTACAGAAGAGGCCAACAGCTTTTTCTTCGCTTTTACTGTCCTCCTCCCCCGCTTCCATATGTATGCCCATGTGTGTGAACAGTCGTAGCCTGGTGTAGTGCAAAGAGCCTTGGACTGGAGGTCAGAAGACAGGGGTTCTAGTCTCGGCTCTACCACTGACTCAGCATGTGATTCTGGAGAAATCATATTTCTTCTCTGGGCCTCACTTTCTCCATTCATTAAATGAGGGCACTGGTCTAGGTTACTCGAGGTTCTTTTTACCACCCAAGCAGGAGCCAGGGTTCTGAGGAGGAAAGGACTGCATGGGGGGCGGGGTGGGGGGGCAGGCGGGCATTGAGGAGGAGGCTCTTCACAGCTGCCCTTTGGGCAGGACACAACAAGCTCTGACTTGGCAGGACAGAGTCTCCCCCACTTTCATTATCTTTCCCTGACTTCCCTCCTTCTCCCCAAATCCTCCCAATCTTTGCTGCCACAGTCAGTGGTGCACCCCAGCACTTAGGACAGCCCTCCCCACTTCCTCCCCTGCCTCTTCCTGTACTGGGCAGGTGTTTGAGAGAGGACCCACAGGAAGCCTTTCTGACCAGGTGAGTATTGCAGATTCTTGCTCCTTGTTCCTTGCTCTTCCCTGCAGTGTCTGTCTCAGGCCTTTTAAACTCAGAGAACAGACACTAAAGGCCCAAACCTTTAAATCCTGCCCAAATTGGAGATGAGCTACCCTGCATATGTATTGGGTAGTGAGGTCAGCCTTAGATGTCAAGTCTTAATGATGATTCCTTTGAATAACATTTTCATTTGAAAACCAGTTTAACTTTCATATCAGTCTTATGAGGAAGCCAGGGCAGGAGTTCATATTCCCACCTTACAGTTGAGAAAACAGGTTCAGAAAGGTAAAATCCCTTAGCTAGTAAGTAGTGGAGCTAAAACATGAACCCAGGTTTTCTGACTCCAGATCCTGTGTGCTTTCCAGTACTTCCAGACTGTGTGTCCTATGCCTAGGGGTTGAGGAGTTAATATGGGCATAGGGAGAGTTTGAAGTCAGCTGTTTTGGGCCCCATCTCTCTATTTCTTAAAATCCTAGCACTGTACTGTTGCAGGGACTCTGAAGACATTTCCCAGGGTATGTGCATGGAGTGTTGGGTGTGGACTTGAGGGGCTTCTAAAGCCCTGTAGTGAGTTGTGTGTGTATGGGTTGGGTGTTTGCCAGGTTAAAAGGTCTGACGTGGCTAGAGGTCTGGGAAGGCATGAATGGGGTGCTGAGCTGCTTTTGGTGCACCTCTGGTCTTGCACTATGCTGGAATAACCCAACTCCCTTTTCTCCTCTGTACCCACTCAGGACTGGCAGCCACCCTTTGCTGTAGAAGTGGACAACTTCAGGTTTACTCCCCGAATCCAGAGGCTGAATGAACTAGAGGTAAGATGACTAGCAACTGGTGGTGGGGTTGGGAGAATGGATACCTGAGCTCTGATCCCACTTCCCTCCTACCTTCTCTGTCTAAGGTACTTTACCTAACTAGGCCTTTATTCTCTCTTCTGTGAAACTGCCTGGAGGGCATGGAGGAAGCTTTAGAGCTCTGAATATAACCAAGAGAAGGAGCATGTAGCATCCCAAATCTCATAGCCCCAAGGCTGGGGGTGGCCCTTTTCCACAAAGGTTTGCTACTTCTGAAGCTCCCCTGTCAACTAACCTACCCTGCTTGGATCAACAAAAGAGAAATATGGGTCTGGTTGAGACCCTTTCTTGCTTGGCCAGCTGAATGTGTCCTCATCTATCCAATTCATCTACAGCCCTGTGCTTCCTACCTTTCTTCCATGGTGCTTGGTAAGGTGGGAGGTGAGGTGGATAGGCAGGAACAACACAAGAACTGGTCTGTGAGGAAGCTGGAATGGTTACAAACTTGGACAGAGGGTCAGGCAGGTAGGCTTTTCCCTCTCCTTTATGTTCCATACAGGAAATCTAGGCCCTTTGCGTGGGTAAGATGAGGTTCTCCACTAAGGACTGGAGAATGCCCCAGGGCAATGAGAGTAGATGCCCTCGAGCCAGTTTCAGGTAAAGTTCTGGAGTTTACCATGGAAGGTGTAGGGTAGAGGTATGCTACCACTCCTCTCCCTCATTATTATGTATCCTCAAGCCTTGCTAGATGTCTGGGGGTGTGGGGGTGACTATTAGGCCCAACCGAATACCCGTTACCTAAAAGCGTACTTCTAGGCCACAGTTCCTCAACCTTGGCACTATTGACATTTTGGGCCAGGTAATTTTTTGTCGTGTAGGGCTGTCCTGTGCATTGTAGGATGTCTGTCAGCATCCCTGGCCTCTACCCACATAGTACCCTCTCCCGGTTACGGCAACCAAAAAGGTCTCTAGGCATTACTTAAATGTCCCTTGGAGGGCAAAATTGCCCCTCATTGAGAATCACTGTTCTAGAGTCGGTCTAGGTGCTGTTCTGGTCAGGGCAAAAATCATCTCTTGTATGGGGTACAAGGTCCTTAGAGAAATGGATCTGACCAGGTCTGCTGGGGTATAGCTAGGACAAGGTGTAGCCTACCATGGGACAGGGGCAGGTTTTCTAGAGAGAGAGTGCTGGCTAATGAGGGGGAGGGGCAGGGATGGGCCAAGGTTGGAAAGCTAAGGGGTTGAGGTGGAGGGAGTAGGGTTCCTGGCCCCTTAGGGATTCTCATAGCAAAGGAGCCATAGCGTGTTCCTTTCCACAAATAGAACTTACTTTTCCTCATCTGTGAAAGAACTGTCCCTGTTTCCCCCTAATGGGATCAGAGCAAAGTAATGAATGATAATGACTTACCCAGTTCTCCCTAGAACTAGGCCTTCTGATTAGGGTGAGGTGGTTATAGACTTGGGGCCTTGGGGAGCCCTTCTTGGGTCACTGAGATTTCGGGAAAGCATGGTACATGCCCTGTTCCCAGAATCTTTGGCCCACATTGGCTCCTGGGTAGGCCAGGTGCCAGTGCTGCTTTGGTACACCATCTCAGTTCGTTAGGCCATTCTATCTTTAGCACGCACTCTCACCCTTCAGCTACCATGGAACAAATTTCATGGGGCATGTGAAGAGGTGAATGTTTTCTTTTGGAGCCTTCATTCTCTGAAACATGCCTAGAGCTTAGATTTAATTCCAGAGTTCCAGAGGGCATTCACTGTTCCTCTCATAAGTCTACCCTTCTGGGGTGAGTGGACTGGGCAGTTTTTTATTTCCCTCATAATCAGAAAATGGGTCCAGAGAATAGAACTGATTTACTCAAGACTATACAGCAGATTATTAGCAGAGGAAAAGCAAAAACTTACGTTATTTGACACTCAAATCTCTTGGTACCTGCTGTGTGACTTGAGGAAGCAGGGACTCTCTGTAAAAGAGATGACAATACTTCTACAGCCCTGTCAGGGAGATTGAGAAAGAGTATATGTAAAGCTTTGGCTGTTATGACTCTACCTGCTCTGTTTTGGGACCTTGGGCTTCTCCTGTTGCCTGGAAGGTGGCAAAGATAAGAGAGGTGGGCGAGGTGCTACCTAGAGTTGGGGATCCAGTTCACTGGGAGAGGCCCTGGGTAGTGGGCTGCTCTGCATCCCTTCTCCTCCCCTGAGATTAGGCCAGAAGATAGGGGTCAGGTAGAGGGGGAGGCCAGCCTCTCTGAGCCATTTTTTCTCCAGGCCCAGACGAGAGTGAAACTGAACTACTTGGATCAGATTGCCAAATTCTGGGAAATCCAGGGCTCCTCCTTAAAGATTCCCAATGTAGAACGGCGGATCTTGGACCTCTACAGCCTCAGCAAAGTAAGAACAGGTTTTTCTCAAACCCCTCCCCACCCCACACCTTAATATCCTTGGTACTCTGGGGGCCACCTTGGTTTGGATATTGGATCTCTAGGCTACAGTGGAAGGGGCACAGCCTGGTAGCACACAAGCTGTCATCAGAACTTCTTGGCATCTCTTGGCTGCAATTTGAGTCTGAGTGGTGGAGGTAGGAGGGGGTAGCCTCCAGTGAAGTGAGGGGCTGGAGTTGTCCTCGTTGTCCTTTCTGTACATACACACAGCACATCCACGTCCCTTCCTGCTTGTCCTTACAGATCGTGGTGGAGGAAGGTGGCTATGAAGCCATCTGCAAGGACCGTCGATGGGCTCGGGTGGCCCAGCGCCTCAACTACCCACCAGGCAAAAACATTGGCTCCCTGCTACGCTCCCACTATGAACGCATCGTTTATCCCTATGAGATGTACCAGTCTGGAGCCAACCTGGTGGTAAGGATGCCGAGCCAGGGTGGGAATAGGCTTTCCCCCGCCAGATGCAGATTTCCACACTTGCTCTTAATGGAACTGGTTCAGTGGAGTGGACTGGAGACCTGGAGAGGTCTGGGAAGAGATGGAGTTTGGTTTAGTTGGGGAGATGGTTGCGGGGAGGTGGTTGGAAGGAGGAGGGATGGCATAGGCAGAGGCGTGAGAAGAATTCCCAAAGTGTGTGCTGGTGTCAGTGGCCAGTTGAGCAGGGCCTGTTGGGTGGGTGGCGGGGGGCGTGGTGCGTGAAACTACGGCTTTGGTTGCCATTGGGTGAGGGTAAAGGGAAGTCCTTGCTGTTGGGAGCTGGGGCCCCATGCCCTGACCCTTACCCCTCACCTGTCCCCAGCAGTGCAACACACGTCCATTTGATAATGAGGAGAAGGACAAGGAATACAAACCCCACAGTATCCCCCTTCGGCAGTCTGTGCAGCCCTCCAAGTTCAACAGCTATGGCCGGCGAGCCAAGAGACTACAGCCTGATGTGAGTACTTCCCTTCTTCTCACTTGGAGCTTTGGTGGTGAAGAGAGTCCTCTCCCTTCCCTCTGACCAAGGTCCTCTTCTTGTTCCACTGTCCCTTCTCTTGGTTCTCTGAGTTCTGAGCAGTAGTGTGCCTCTTTCTGGCTTCACTCTTGCTCTTCCTCTACTCTCAGCTGAGCTTCTGAGCTGGGTTTTGATCTGTTTGTATAACATCTTTCCTTTGTCTGGGTGTTCTTGCCTGCCTTGTTCCTTTCCTGACTCACTCTGCTCATAGGGGAAGAACTCTTCTTTTTCTCCGTATAACTGTATCTTAGCTTCAGGAAGAAGCTTATGTGCCGGCATTCTTCTGGGCATTGGGGATACAACAGAGAACAAGATACACACTGTCCCTGGGCTCACCGAAGCATGTAATTTACCAGATCATATTAGTCACTGCCATTTATTGGTAGATTCAAATACTTAGATTTCTTTATATATGTTTTCCTCAAACCCCTTGTAACTGTGAGATAGGAGTTAAAATTCTCATTTTACAGTTGGAAAAACTGAGATCCCTTCTTAATTCCATTCCAAGAGAGGAACGAGGAGGGAGTTCGCTTACCCTCAGTCTCCAAAAAGCAATCTGAATTCTTGCCTGGGCCCACCTATGCCTCCACCCTGGCATGAACTCACGTGATAGAGTCCAAGCTGTTGTTCTTTTAGGATGGGGCAGTCTGCCCAAGATAGTCTTGATTCATTTCCCTCTTTCCTCCCAGCCGGAACCCACAGAGGAAGACATTGAAAAGAATCCTGAGCTGAAGAAGCTTCAGATCTATGGGGCAGGCCCCAAGATGATGGGCCTGGGCCTCATGGCCAAGGATAAGACTCTGCGGAAAAAAGGTGAGGCCTGACAGGCCGGGGCAGTGTGAAGAATGGCCTCACCGGGGGAGAGGAGCCTGGGCCGCGACTGTTCAGACTTGTACTTTAGAGCCATTCTTCTCTCTCTCAGATAAGGAAGGGCCCGAGTGCCCCCCCACCATAGTGGTGAAGGAGGAGTCAGGCGGGGACGTGAAGGTGGAGTCACCCTCACCCAAGACCTTCCTGGAGAGCAAGGAGGAGCTGAGTCACAGCCCAGAGCCCTGCACCAAGATGACCATGAGGCTGCGGAGGAACCACAGCAATGCCCAGTTTGTAAGGACCTAGCTCTGGCTTCCTAATGCTCTGCTTCTCATCCCTTCAACGAGCATTTCCCCAGCATGGCACTGGACCAGGTGGCATTAAGCAGAAAAGTGGGCCTGGTGGGCCCTGCCCTCACGTAGCTCACTTAATTGGGGAAACAAGGCCAACTCACATGGAACAAAGAACAAGAAAGGGTGATCAAGTGCTGTCAACATGAAGTGCTGGAAGGGTGCAGAGGAGGAGACTCCCTTTCCATTGCTTCAGGATAAAGGCTAAGCTCATTACCATGCATGATCCAGTCCCTGCAGACCTCTAGCCTCATTCCCCATCACTGCCTACCTTACTCCTTCTGCTATAGCCACACTGAACTACTTGTAGGTATGTTTGTTTTTTTCCCGAGATGCGCCATGCTTTCTTTCCCCATCCTTTGTACATGCTGTTTCTCCTGCCTGGAAGAGTTTTCCCCTGTGCTCTGCCCCATTGCCAAATTGCAGTTTGCTTTCAGGTCTCAGTCAGTTTCAAGTGTCACCGTTTCAGTGAAGTTCTTCTCAAGGCTGTTCCTCCTTATCTCCAGCTGATTCGAGTGCTTCCTTCTTTAGGTTTCCATAGTACCCTTTTATGGGCTGCTGTTGGCAGTTTCCACACTGCCTTTTAATTTTTATGAACTTGTGCCTCTGGAGTACTGTATGCCTTTAGAAAGCAGATGCCATGTCTTATTTATTGCTGTACTGAAGAGTCCAGCATAATGTTGAACACATAAGTGTTCAGTAAGTATTTATTGAATGAATAAAAATGGGGGATTCAGGACTGAATGATAAAGACTCTGCTGTCACAGCTCTACAGTTTATTGGAGGAGGTGGTACGTGCACGCAGTTAAATTTCAGGCCTAGCATGACTAACCTGTACAGGGCCGTGAATGATCCAGCCAGCAAGCAAGGTGGGTTTCTAATGGAGATCTTTGTGGACTAGGGTGCTGTCTGGAGGAGTCTGATGTTTGAAAGGCAGGCTGGACGGGGCTTAGGTTGATGAACTGTTGCCTCCCTCCCCTGGCAGATTGAGTCATATGTATGCCGAATGTGTTCCCGAGGGGATGAGGACGACAAGCTCCTGCTGTGTGATGGCTGTGATGACAACTACCACATCTTCTGCTTGCTGCCTCCTTTGCCTGAGATTCCCAAGGGTGTCTGGCGGTGCCCAAAGTGTGTCATGGCGGTAAGGACTTCCCAGCCCCAGTCTGTGTCTGCCTCATAGGCTATCCTTGCCTTCCTTCATCTGGTCTTATTGAAAGCAGCCTCCTAGCTCAGCCACAGTCTTATGTTTTGGGTCCCTGGGGTGGGGCTAGGTTGGGCAGAACTTTGGGAGAAAGAAAAGGAGGACACTCAGCCTGTGTTCTCTGGGAGCTCTCAGACCACCCCGGGAGGTGAGAGTCATGATGAGACAGATCATATGTGATGACATATAATCAAATGTTAAATTGTGTATTAGAAATTCAGATGTAGAAGTTCAGAGGACAGGAAAGTGACTAAGGGTAGTAATCAGGGAAGGTGTCAGCAATGAGATTTGGAGGACAGGAATATGAAAAAAAAATGTTCTTTTGATTTCCAAGTTTTTTATTCTTTGTTTCTTTTAGAAAGCTTGGAAAATAGACAAATTACCTATCATCTCACCACCTAGAGACAACCATTGTTAATAGTCTGGTATATTTTCTTCTCATCTTTTCGTTGTTGCATATGTATAACTATCTTTAACAAGTTTGGGATCTTACTGTATATTTTCATTTGTTACTTTATAATCATTTTTCTATATTATTAAATTTATTCATGGGTATGATTTTTTTTTTCCTTGTAGGGGGTCCATCATGTGGGTATAATATTTATTTAGGTATTTTCCTTCTGTTGTGATAATTAGGTTGGTTTGCAGTGTTGTAGATTTTAACTACAAGAGGTGGGCAGGCTTTCTAGACTGGGGGATGGAGGAGTGCAGGAGTAAGGATACATGGGGATAGTGTACCTAGTGCAAGAGAGGCAGTGAGGAGAGCAGCTGAAGCAGCAGTGAGGACTAAGAGGTCTGGGAAGTCTTCCAGTTCCATTTCATGAGCCTCCTACCGTGATCCAAATTCTGGGTGCTAGTCTACATCTCTCCCTGGGTTTCGGGAGAGTAGATGCTGACAGTTTCTTGCCCTGTCAACTGTGGTCATAGAGACCAGGTGTGCACGTGCACACACACTAGACACACACAAATGAGGAAAGAGACCAGGGCAGCACATAATGTTCTTGGTAGTGGTGGGGATTCCTTTAGGGAGGAGTTTGGATACCAAAAGTATCATAGACAACAGACTGTCAGGTGTACTTGGCTCTCTTCTCTAAGTGGTTGTGGGCCAGTGGACCAGATTGACATTTAGTTTTCAGACATGAGCAGAAGGTGTGTCTGACTGGGGTACATACATCTCATCTAAAACCACGAACATAGCTACAAAGTGAGTTAGACACACGTCCTGTCTTCTGAGACAGTGTAAAGAACAGGAATAGTGTGGGGTTTGACACTAGGAGTTGGTGCCTTCGTTTCCCATCCTCCAAGCTACTAGAATATTCAGTGTCATTTTCCCAGGTCTGTAGTTCCAGTCTGGGCATAAAACTTCTCTAAGCATCCTGTATAAAGTCACATTTTATCTTGAGAGAAAAAATAGTGGCAGAAGAGCATGGGGTAGCATATTTAAGTCAGAGCCCACGGTTTAGATAGTAAAGTCCTAAAGGAAGAGAAGAGCAAGAGCATGATAGAAGTGCATGTGGGGAATGAAGAGACTAACTGTGCTCAAGTGCTAGGAGGAAAAGGTAGAGCTATGACGTGAGACCTGCCTCAGGGGCCTTCAGTACAGACCTAGGGCTGTTCTCCTCCTGACTCCTACCCCATATTCCAGCTCCGCTTTTGAGGATTCTCCACCTCTTTGCCTCTGCCTTGGTGACGTGTTCTCCTTTGGGTTTCAGGAGTGTAAGCGCCCCCCCGAAGCCTTTGGCTTTGAGCAGGCTACCCGGGAATACACTCTGCAGAGCTTTGGCGAGATGGCTGACTCCTTTAAAGCCGATTACTTCAACATGCCCGTACACGTAGGTGATGGAGGGCTGGGGTAGTGTCAGGGCTAGGGTCATAGGTGCCTGATGGTCAGTAGCTCTCCTGGGTCAGTGGGGCCAGGTCAGATATGATGGGCCACGGTCATCTGCTACCCCTGTTCCTTAGATGGTGCCCACAGAACTCGTGGAGAAGGAATTCTGGCGGCTGGTGAATAGCATTGAGGAAGATGTGACTGTTGAGTATGGGGCTGACATCCATTCCAAAGAATTTGGTAGCGGTTTCCCCGTCAGTGACAGTAAGCGGCACCTAACCCCTGAGGAGGAGGTGAGTAGGTGATTGATTCATGGTTATGTCAGCTGTGTGACTTAAGCAAGTCGTTTAGTATCTGAAAGACTCAGTATCTCTATAGGATGGGGACTATTATGCCCACCTTATATGGTTGTTGTGAGATGTAGATGGGATGATATGTGTAAAGAACACAGCCTAATATCTGGCATGGCATCTCCAGTCATGAAATTGGCTGGTTTTTTGTCTGTAGAATTTTACAAATTTTGTAAGAATTAAATGAGAAGGTATATGAAGTACCTGGCAGGGTGCCTGGCTCATTCATAAGAAGTGTTCAGGGACTGGGATTGTAAGTGCAGGAAATAATGAGGCCCTAGGCCTGTATCAAGGGAAGGGTGCATTTTGGTCCAGAGCAGGGGCTTTTAACTTGCAGGTACTTTGGTGGGTGGGCACATCTATAAACCTCCCTAAAATTGAAGTAAAGTGAAGTGAATTGAAATTTTGTGTGTATGCATTTGACGGAGGCAGGGGGAAGAACACCTATATTATTTCTTAGATGTTGCAAAAAGGTCTGTGACCTCAAAATTAAGGTTCCCTGGGCCAAAGATCTCCACTCCTTAGCAAAACTCTCATCCCTTTTCCACAAATACCTGACCTGACAGGAGTATGCTACTAGTGGTTGGAACCTGAATGTGATGCCGGTGTTGGAGCAGTCCGTACTGTGCCACATCAATGCAGATATCTCCGGCATGAAGGTGCCCTGGCTCTACGTGGGCATGGTCTTCTCAGCCTTTTGCTGGCATATTGAGGATCACTGGAGTTACTCCATTAACTACCTCCACTGGTGAGTGGGTTCCTGGAGAGCCAGGGAAGCCGTCAGGGTGGGCTCCTTCAGTACCATAGGTGTGTCCACTCTACATGTCTCCTTTCTGCTTGGCCAGGGGTGAGCCGAAGACCTGGTATGGGGTACCCTCACTTGCAGCAGAACATTTGGAAGAGGTGATGAAGAAGCTGACACCTGAGCTCTTTGATAGCCAGCCTGACCTTCTGCACCAACTTGTCACCCTCATGAATCCCAACACCCTCATGTCCCATGGTGTGCCGGTGAGTGTCCAGGAAATAGGAGCAAGGTGTAGGAATGAGTTAGTGGTGTCCTTTGTGGTGGTGGTGGTGGTGGTGGTGGTGGTGGTCGTTGTCTGGAATCTACCCCTGCCCCTTTCTCATTCCTATTCTATCTTAATCAGGCTATAGGTTTGACAGAAATAATAGTGGTTAGAGATACAATGTGATGGTGAGCCCTCTGGGCCTGATGTTTGAGGGCAACACCTTAGGGATGGCTTCCACCAGTGGAAAAGGGAAATAGAGGAAGGACTGGGCAAGACAAGTCTCCTTACTCTTAAGGGCACACATCATTTCCATTCACCTCCGGTTAGTCACAGCTTAGTCACATGGCCACATCTAGCTGTGAGGAAAACTGGAAAATCTGATTTTTATTAAGGATGGTCATGTACCAGCTACAAATTGGAGGTCATGTTATTAAGAAAGAGGGTGAGAATGAATATAGGGGGACAACTAGCAGTCTCTGCTATCCTTTCCACATTGTGACCCTTGGAGCAGTGGGTAGGTCTGTTTACTTATTTAACAGGTCAGAGTTCTATGGTGGTAATTAGTTTGCAGTATATAAGTACCAAATCCACATGTTGTACACCAACATGTTATATGTCAACTATATCTCAATAAAGCTGGGACGGGGTGGGGGGAAGTAACCTAAAAAAAAAAAAAGTGCCAATATCTTTCAGCATTAAAAAAAAAAAAAGCTGAACCCAGAGTCCTGACTTGTCCTATTCTCCTTCTCTGTGGACTTCTCTCCCACCCTGGGTATACATCCTGGCTTACCTATAAGGGCCTTTATATTCCTGGGAATTTCTAACGTTGATTAGTATCGGCCAGTTTTCTGGTGTGGATCTTAAAATAACCTGATCAAGAGTCCTGTAGAAACAGGAATGAGTACATCTTCCACCTCTGCTTTCAGTCTTATTCATTCTGTGCTGCTGCTCCTCCCCACTCCCTTCAACCCCGTCCCCCCAAAACCATCCTTGGCTACCTTGCTGCTTAGTCTAGTGCGTGGGACATGGTGGGCAGTCAGTATATATTGAATTAATATCTCCTTGAAATCCCTGGTCATCTGTACAGTAGGTCAGTGGTTCTCACCTGAATTTCTTCTTGCCTTCAGCTTGTTTTGCTATACTATATAACCTATGAGTAATACTTTTTATTATGCATTTTAGTGATACTTAACCAAGGTTTGAGATATCTAGGGAATTAGAGGAAATGCATTGCTTTTCCCTCTCTGCATCACCCCATTTAAGAATTACTGGAAAAAAAAAAAAGAATTACTGGGCTCAAGATGTAGAAATGACCAAGGACCCTTCAAGTTATGCTCTTCACAAGTAGACATTGGGTCTGACCTTTCCTCAGACTCCTTTCTTCCTGACCCACAGCATCAGTTCTTTCCCACAGTGTCAAGGAGAATTATAAGAGTAGAAGAAGATTCTCCTTAAGGATTCAGACAGCTAAGATTCTCTCTCTCTCTCTCTCTCTCTCTCTCTCTCTCTCTCTCTCTCTCTCACACACACACACACACACACACACACACACACACACACACGCGCGCGCGCGTTCAATTCTAATCTCTTTTTAAAAAAACTTTTATCACAGACTTTTTTGCTTCCACCTCCACAGCATTTCTCCTGCTCATAGCTCCCCAGCTTCTCTGGCCAGCTGCTGCTTCACCACCCCACCCTCTGTCTGCCAGGCCCTTCCTATAGGTAGTTCCCAGCGTCTCCAGGCTCTTTGGACTTGGCAGTATCCCCTCAATCCAGGACATGTGATTTTCATATTCGCATGTTGGCAGGCTGCAGTTTAGCCAGCTGGGGGTCCCTCGGAGCTATCTTTGGCCGTGCCCCCCCCCACCTCACCCATCTTCCCCTTTGGTGAGAGAGGGCCATTTCTTTTTATAGATAGAGATATATAATATAAGTATTTTCATTATAAAAGAAACATCCCCCCTTTCCAAAAAATGGCAGTAGAGAGGTCATCTCTAGTTCCTCCACATTTTGTTACGTTTCCATCTGTTTTTTATGTAAGTTTTGACATGACAGTAATCAGTGTATGGATTTTATAATCTCTTTTGTTAACTTTGATCATCTAGAATGGCATTGTCCAATTTGGTAGCCACTAGCCACAGGTGGCTGTTGAGCACTTGAAACATGGCTAGTCCCAACTGAAATGTACTGAAAGTATAAAACATATGTTGGATTTCAAGACATTGTATGAAACAGAGAATGTGAAATATCTCACTAATACTTTTGTATACCAATTACACATTAAAATGATAATATTGTGGATATATCAAATAAAATACATTGAAGTTAATTTCACCTGTTTCTCTTTACTTTTTTAATGTGGCTACTAGAGAATTTAAAAAGTACATATGTGGCTGGCATTATATTACTATTGGACAGTGCTGGTCTAGAATGATTTTTTACTTCCTCACCATGAACTATTTATAACCATCTTTTTTGAAAAACGGCTTTATTGCAGTATAATTTACATACCATAAAAATCACGCATTTTAAATGCAGCATTCAGTGAATCTACAGAGTTGTGCTACCATCACCACAATCCAGTTTTAGAACATTTCCATCACCCCAAAAGGATCCCTTGTGCCCTTTTGTAGTCACTCTCCATTCCAATCCCTAGTCCCAGGCAACCACTGATCTGCTAACTCTACAAATTTGCTTTTTCTAGACAGTTCATATACATGGAATAATATGTGGTCTTTTGTGTCTGGCTTTTCACTTTGCATAATATTTTTGAGGTTCATCTATGTTATAGCTTGCTTCAGAACTTCATTCCTTTTTGTGGTGGAACAATATTATATTGTATGGATATACTGTATTTTGTTTGTCCATTCACCAGTTGATGGACTTTTGGGTCATTTTTTAATAGCTGCAGAATGTGAGGAGAGCTTTCTAAAAAAAACTGCACAGGAAATAGTAAAGTGACATTGCCAAAATGAGGGGGCATTAGGTTCTATTTCTGGCTCTGCTACTTGAGGCTTCTGTGGGACACAGTTTTCACATCTGTAAAATTAAGGCTGGGACTAGATCATTCAGCAGATACTGCTAGAACTCCCTCTGTGTGCAAGGCCTCTGGTCAGCACCCTGAAAGCAAATAAACTAATCCCTGCCTTTAGTCATGTGCAGTTGAGTAGAGGACAAAGGTGAGTAAACAACTGGAATAAAATATTAGAGGTGCTACAAAAGAACAACAGACTGGGTCATTAGGAAGTGGGTGCGGGGGGGAGGTCAGGAAAGCATTTGTAGAAGTGGTGACACTTGAAGGAAGAGTAAGTTTGCCTGTTGGGGCCGTGGCTTTATCATGTAGATATGGGGATTCAAGTGAGGGGTTCTCAACATGGACATTACATAATCAGGTTTGCATTTTGGTTGGGGAAGACAATAATGGTAATGGGGGCCAGTGCAGTAGTACAAGCAGTAAATACTGATGTTGCCTCTAAGTAGGGATAGATTTGAGAAGAAAATGTACTGGAGGTGGGAACTGATACATGGCCTGAATAAATGTGGAGATTCAGTATTGTTAGGATGCTAATTCTCTCCTCATTAGTCTAGAACCCTAGCAGATGAATTGTTGGGTTGAAGGCTATAAACATTTTAGGTTCTTGGTTATGTATCAGCGATTTTGCTTTCCAGAGAGAAGTTATTGGTCCCCATTACCAGCACTGTACTTATTTCACTGTGTCTTCATCAGCATGGAATGTTCATTTTAAAAAACTTTGCAAGACTTCTTGGTAAAGACAGCTAATTAAACATACACATGGCTACTTCCATTCCTTACTGAAACTTCACACAATGGCACAAAGTGATTTTTTTTTTAAGGTGAAAAAAAAAAATCACAGAGATGGGGAAAACAAGAAAAGAGACAATGATAAACAAAATTCTTGAAACTAGGAAACAAATAAGAAAACTGAACCTTAAGCCAGTTCTGGAACATCTGAGAACCAATCTGATTTATACCTCAGTACCCCCCAGAGGTTCAGTAATTGGTTGCAGCAGACATTCCGGGAGTAAATTCAAATGGGGTAAAAATAAAGATTGGTTCATATTTATATAAGAAGCTATGGGAGGGACTTCCCTGGTGGCACAGTGGTTAAGAATCCACCTGCCAGTGCAGGGGACATGGGTTCGAGCCCTGGTCCGGGAAGATCCCACATGCTGCGGAGCAACTAAGCCCGTGTGCCACTACTACTGAGCCCGCATGCCACAACTACTGAAGCCCACGTACCTAGAGCCTGTGCTCCGCAACGAGAAGCCACTGCAATAAGAAGTCCAAGCACCGCAACAAAGAGTAGCCCCCGCTTGCCGCGACTAGAGAAAGCCCACGTGCAGCAACGAAGACCCAAAGTAAATAAAAAAAAAAAAAAAAAAAAAAAAAGCAGCAGCAGTTATGGGATCCCCACCCACACTGGGCAGCTGGAAATGTGACCCTCCCTCACTCTAGCAAAAGACTGTGAGATTTACTTTCAAAGAGGTTGAAATAGATCTCTGGATTGAGGTCTTCTAGGTACAGTTGAGAGTAGAAGTATAGTGAAACTAGTAGTATTCATTGTATACCTACTGAATGCTGAGGTTCCCAGCCATCTTCCTCCACTTGGCTCTTAGAACAATAGCAGCCAGACCTTTTTCCTTCAGGCAAAAAAATAGGAGAGTTTTCTCTGGGGAATATGGCCCAAAAGGAAAGACCTAGAGTTTCCCAAACTAAGTGGCTTCACTCTACAGTGGCTCACAGTTGACAAACTTCACCTCTGTACTCAGAACTTTCATTCAGCCTTTTCGTTTCTTACTCTTGAATATCACTAGATAGCCACAGATTAACAGACAACTGAGAAAATTCTAGAATAAACAAAGTAGAACCAAATGGTAAAAAAACAGCTTGGACAAACAGGCTAGACAGGGAGAAGTAAACTTCAAAAAGAAAAGGGAAAGAAACCTTATTAATACCTTCAGAAATGAGCATATATTGCAAACATAAAATAAGAACAGGACGCTATTTTAAAAGAACATGCTGAGAACGAAAATTAAAATTAAGATAGCAAAAATGGAAGACAAAAAAATAAAAGCTTAGAAGATAAACAGTTAAGGAAATAATAGAAAGATAAAGATGGAAAAAGGTAGAGAAAGAGAATTTGTTCTGGGGGTTCAATATTCAAATAATTCTCTCTGAAAAGAGAATAAATGAAAACTGAAAGGATCAAATTGTTAAGAAATTGTTCAAGAAAATTTTCCTGAACTGAATGACAGTTTCCAGAATCAGAGGGCCTACCCAGTACATGAATGCAAATAGATCCACACCAAGGTATATCTGGTGAATTTTCATATCAAACTGGGACCAGAAAACTCCTACAAGCTTTCTGAGAGAGAAGACAGGTTTCATTCAAAACATTAGGAGTCAGAACAGCTTTAGATTTTTCAAAAGCAACACTGGAATCTAGAAGATTAGAGCTGTGCCTTCAAAATTATTTTCTTTTTTTTTTTTCAAAATGATTTTCAACTTAGAATTTTATGTGCAGATTATCAAGGTTGAGAGTAGAATAGAGGCATTTTTTTAAAAAGTTCTTCCCACCGTTTCTCAGGAAGCTGTTGGACGATGTGCTTAAGCACAGCAAAGGAACAAACCAAGAAAGAGGAAGACATGGGATCTAGGAAACAGGAGGTCTATCATGGGAGAGTGACAATCCAGGGAGGGCAGCTGGTCCCAATTGAAACAGATCATAAGGCTCCATGAGAGACTGCTACAGAAAGGTGAAAAGTGATAGGAGAGAGGAGAGTTGGACACTTGTGCAAAAGGTTGGGATTAAATTACTAATACATGCACAGAAAACTAAGCAAATTGAGACATAGGAGGCTATTTTTAATATAGTCTAGAGGCATGTTATTTAGGACGGTTAAGGTGAATGCCAAAATAATCAGAAGAGGTGAAAATGAATGGCTCTGGGGAATAGAGAATGGCAGGGTTTGCTGATTTTTTTTTTTTTTTTTTCTATACGTGGGCCTCTCACTGTTGTGGCCTCTCCCATTGCGGAGCACAGGCTCCGGACGCGCAGCCTCAGCGGCCATGGCTTACGGGCCTAGCCGCTCCGCGGCATGTGGGATCTTCCCGGACCGGGGCACGAACCCGTGTCCCCTGCATCAGCAGGCGAACTCTCAACCACTGCGCCACCAGGGAAGCCCCGGGTCTGCTGATTTTATAACAAATCTTATAGAACCACTTGGCTCTTGAAACTGCTTACATGACTGGTAACAAAAATTAATGAAAAAACATGTCCAGCTTAATGAAAAGTGATATTTTGAATTTTAAAAAAATTATTAGGGAAGTTGAAATATTTTGGTATATGTACATTTCCCGCTTTTGACTCATATTTTCCTGTCATCACAAATCAAAACCTTGAGAGCAGAGACCAATGGTCCTTTCTTTCGGAGTCGAGGGTCTGGGAATCTGTTGTCAGACTGTGTTCCCTGAGACTTTCCTTCCTCTCCTTAAGGACCCTGCACTTAGATCTCTGTCTCAATGACCTTGGCTCTTCTTCCTCAGGTTGTCCGCACAAACCAGTGTGCAGGAGAATTTGTCATTACCTTCCCTCGTGCTTACCACAGTGGCTTTAACCAAGGCTACAACTTTGCTGAGGCTGTCAACTTTTGCACTGCTGACTGGGTGAGTCTGGAGTGTGATGGGATGGCAGGGAGAAGCAGGACTGTTGTGGGGAGGCTGAGGCACCATCGCCTCCAGACTTGGCCATACTCAGCCTTGAACCTGTCCACAGCTGCCAGCTGGGCGCCAGTGCATTGAGCACTACCGCCGGCTCCGAAGATACTGTGTCTTCTCCCATGAGGAACTCATCTGCAAGATGGCTGCCTGTCCAGAGAAGCTGGACCTGAACCTGGCAGCAGCTGTGCATAAGGAGATGTTCATCATGGTGCAGGAGGAGCGGCGTCTACGAAAGGCCCTGCTAGAGAAGGTGGGTGGTGGGGAGAGTGCCCTGGATTGGGTACCCTAGTCTGGCAGAGGTTGGGGGGGGGAGGAAGAAGTAGAAGATGTAGCCTCTCCTCTTAGGGAGTAGTGAAAAGAACTGGACACATCTGGATTGGAAACTACAATTCCATTCTCTGCCATTTACTGATAACTGTTAGTAAGTTAATTTACTTCACTGAGCATCAGTATCCCCATCTGAAAAAAAATGGGGATGATAATAGTGCTTATCTTTTGGGATAGTTGAGTGGATTTAAGATGTTTAAGTAAGTGACCCATAGCAGGTGCTGTTATTGCTAATGATGTTATTGCATCATTATTTAAATAACCCAAGACCAACTGACATATGAAACCCCCACTTGCTGGTAAGCTGGATAACCTTTTCAAGTTAGTTAACCTCTCAAAGTCTCACTTTCCCACTCTAAAATGGGGATAAATACCTAACTTGCAGGGTGGTTGTAAAGCTTGAGTAAGGTGATTTATGTCAAAGCATCTATTGCTGCACTTGCAGTGTAGCAGATGCTATTATTGGTAATATTAGTAGATGAAGAAAATGATAGAAATATGGAACATTTCTTAAGAAATGCCATTTTATTACACTCATATAGTTTAGTAGCTCAAACTAGGTTAGTATTACTGAGTAGAAGGCGGTCTTTAATAGATTTCTCATAACATGTCAGTTTTGTTTGTAGATGAGTGGGACTGCTCTTCATGTAGTTCAGCTGCCTTCTTTTTTTTTTATGCGTACGCGGGCCTCTCACTGTTGTGGCCTCTCCCGTTGCGGAGCACAGGCTCCAGACGCGCAGGCTCAGTGGCCATGGCTCACGGGCCTAGCTGCTCTGCGGCATGTGGGATCCTCCCGGACCGGGGCACGAACCCATGTCCCCTGCATCGGCAGGTGGACTCTCAACCACTGTGCCACCAGGGAAGCCCCAGCTGCCTTCTTAAGCTCCAAACTTGCCCAGTTAGGGAGTTGACTTAGTGAGAGTCCTCCATAGGATTACAAAGGAATGCTGGTCCTGAGGAATCCCTTGCTGGATCCCTTTTCTTAAAATAAGAAAATTTAGGGTAATACTTTCTTATTTTCAAGCTCATTTATAACTTTCCTATGAGCATGGGTTGTAAGGAGAATTGCAGCTATGGTAAGTGTTGGAAGTCTGGGGCCTGTCAGTCTGTGGTGTTAGTTGGTGAGCCCCTGGGCTTTTCTAGGCATCATTTGCTCTCTCTGTTCAGTGCTGTTATTGAATGATCCCTCTGGGGCTGTGCTACACTACAGAAGGAGTCAAAGCAAGGTGGGAAAAGATGTTTCCATCCTAACACTCAGAATTCTCTACACTTGGCCCTTACCTAAGGAGAAGGGTTCTGGACCCCGTAACTTCTGTCAGAGATTCTGTGTGTGTGTGTTTGAGTCTTTTTCTGGGGAGAGGGCTCATAGCTTGCATCCAGTTCTCAAAGGAGTCCATGATCCAAGAATACCTAGGGGCTTCATCCTTTCAGCAGCATTCTCTGGCTTCAGAATCAAAATAGGCTGCAGTTAGATTCTCACTTTGGGCAAGTTACTCTCTCTGAGACTTAGTTTCCTCCTTAGCAAAATGAGACAGGCCTGTGAAATAGGTATCCTTATCTGAAGATTAGAGCCAATATCAGTAAATATTTTTTGAGCGCCTATTCTTTTTTCCCCTCCTATAGTCATCATGTTGTACATTGGATCCCCCAAACTTACTTATCTTCTAACTGGAAGTTTGTATCCTTTGAGCAGCGTCTCCATATTTTCCCTACCTCCCTAGCCCTTGGCCACCACCATGCTACTGTTTCTTTCTTTTTTTTCTCTCTCTGGCTGCATTGCAGGCCGGTTTGCAGGATCTCAGTTCCCTGACCAGGGATTGAACCCAGGCCTCGGCAGTGAAAGCCTGGAATCCTAACCGCTAGGCCACCAGGGAACTCCCACTACTCTGTTTCTATGAGTTTGGCTTTTTTAGATTCCATATATAAGTGATATCCTATAATACTTGTCTTTTTTGTCTGATTTGTTTGACTTAGTATAATGTCCTCAAGGTCTATCCATGTTGTCACAAATGGCAGGATTTATGTCTTATGGCTGAATAATATTCCATTTTATATGTATATGTATGTATACACACCCCCCCCCCCACATGTTTATCCATTCATCCACTAATGGACTCCTAAGTTATTTCCATATTTTGGCTGTTGTGAATAATGCTGCAGTCAACATGGGAGTGCAGATATCTCCTTGAGATCCTGGTTTCATTTCCTTTGGATATATACCCAGAAGAGGGATTTCCGGATCATATGGTAGTTCTATTTTTAATTTTTTCAGGAACCCTTCATACTGTTTTCCAAAGTGACTGCACCAGTTTGCATTCCCATCTCAGTGCACAAAGGTTCCTTTGTCTCCACATTCTCTCCGACACTTGGTATCTCTTGTCTTTTTGATAATAAGCCATTCTGACAGGTGTGAGGTGATAATTATGGTTTTGATTTGCATTCCCTGATGATTAGTGATGTTGCGCATCTTTTCATGTACCTATTGGCCATTTGTATGTCTTCTTTGGAAAAACGTCTATTCAGGTCCTTTGCCCAATTTTTATTCGGGTTGTTTGGTTTTTTGCTGTTGAGTTGTATGATTCCTTTATATATTTTGGATATTAACCCTTCAGCAGATAGACGGTTTGCGGATATTCTCTCCCATTCCATGGGTTGCCTTTTCATTTTGTTGATAGTTTCTTTTGCTGTGCAGATGCTTTTTAGTTTGATGTAGTCCCACTTATTTATTTTTGCTTTTGTTGCTTGTGCTTTTTAGGTATCATGTACAAGAAATCATTGCTAAGACCAATGTCCAGGAGCATTTTCCCTATATTTTCTTCTAGGAGTTTTATGGTTTCAGGTCTTATTTTTAAGTCTTTAATCCATTTCAAGTTAATTTTTGTGAGTGATATAAGATAAAGGTCCAGTTTCATTCTTCTGCATATGATTATCCAGTTTTCCCAGGACCAGTTATCAAAGAGACTATCCTTTCCCCATTGAGTATTCTTGGCTTCCTTGTCAAATATTAGTTAACTATATATACGAGAGTTTATTTTTGGGCTTAATTCTGTTCCATTGGTCTGTTTTTATGCCATTACCATACTGTTTTGATTACTACAGCTTTGTAATGTAGTTTGAAATCAGGAAACTTCATACCTCCATCTTTGTTTTTCTTTCTCAAGATTACTTTGGCTATTCAGGGCCTTTTGTAGTTCTACTATTCTAAGTGCTAAGATACTTTTCTAAGTCCTTAGTCACTTTACCTTTGTTAATCCTCATAACAACCCAATGAGGATAGTACTGTTGTCTCCATTTTACAAAGTAGGGAAACTGAAACCCAGAGATGTTTAAATAATTTACTCAATATCAACGCAGCTAGGTTTGTAATGTGCAGTGGACTCATCTTATGAGCAGGATTTGTAATGTGCAGAGCGCATTTGTGGCAGAGCGGGATTTGTAATGTACAATGGACTTATGCAGAAGTTAGGTTGGTGTAGAAGACAAAAACATTAGAATCAAAATTTCCCTCTAAAATCCCTAAAATTGCCCATAATGTATAGCATTATATTGTCTTTCAATTACTCCAAGATAGCTGGCTTTTCCTCCATTTTTGGAAGGGATTGCTTTTTCTTCATCTAATCAACAGATAAAGTCATTGGCTTAGGTTTGGAGGCCATGTTTTTTTGGGGGGGAAAAATTGTATCTTTAAACACTGAACACAAGCACGTAGAGTTTATTTCTCTAAGTTATAGATGTGTGTGCAGTGTGCTGATAAAGCAGCCAAGCACAGTGCCTGAAACACAGTGGGCGCTGAGTGCCGGGAAGCTAGCATTATTCCCCAGTACGTGGCACTTCTCTTGGCCACTTCCACATATTGCCATCTCTCTGGTGCCTTGGTCTACCACTTTCCTCACCTTCTCTCACCCCGAAGGTCCTTTCTGCTGATCTGAATCTTACCTGATTTTTCTCCCTCTCAGCCCACACTGATCTTACCCTGCTTCATGTGATTCCCCCAGCTTTGAGAGTTTGGACTTCACAAAGGCAGTGTGCTCTGTGGAGTTTTGTCTCCCCCACAGCTCTTAGCACAGATTTGAGTCTAATGTGGGGCTCAGTGATTCTACTGTGGGGCTCAGTGGTGGCTGAGTTAGGGGTTTCTGCAGCCCTCTTCTTGTTCTATATAATGATCACCCCCAGGGCATCACGGAAGCTGAGCGAGAGGCTTTTGAGCTGCTCCCGGATGATGAGCGCCAGTGCATCAAGTGCAAGACGACATGCTTTCTATCAGCCCTAGCCTGCTATGACTGCCCAGACGGCCTTGTCTGCCTTTCCCACATCAATGACCTCTGCAAGTGCTCCAGTAGCCGGCAGTACCTGCGGTGAGCAGGGGGCCTACCTGGAGGAAGTGGGCTGAGGAGGGGGATGCAGAACTGGGCCAGATGTGCTCTTCCCTGCCCTCTTCCTCCAGATATCGGTACACCTTGGATGAGCTCCCTGCCATGCTCCATAAGCTGAAGGTCCGGGCTGAGTCCTTTGACACCTGGGCCAACAAAGTGCGAGTGGCCCTGGAGGTGGAGGATGGGCGGAAGCGCAGTGAGTGATGGGGGGACGGAGGGACTCCACAGGCAAGTTCTATTCCCTTTTCTTCTGTACTCCCCCACCCCCTTCCTCTGCCCTTACTCAATACTGCCTACTCCTTGCTGCTCTCATTCTCTCTCCAGGCCTTGAAGAGCTGAGGGCACTAGAGTCTGAGGCCCGTGAGCGGAGATTTCCTAACAGTGAGCTGCTGCAGCGACTAAAGAACTGCCTGAGCGAGGCAGAGGCGTGCGTGTCCCGGGCTCTGGGGCTGGTCAGCGGCCAGGAAGCTGGGTATGGCAGCATGAGGTGTTGGGCACAGGTAGCCTGCTGAGGAGCCAGCACCTAGGAGAAGGACTATGGCAGGGGGAGGGGTGGACTCTGAGTACCATTAGGCAGATGACATCAGCAGGAAGCTGACAAGCACTGCAGTTGGAGGCGTTGGGGAGGGCAGGGAGGCCAGGCAACTAGAATGGAGGGGAGCGCCTCAGTGCTAAGAAAGCTAGGAATGTTTCTTTTTATCAGTACCTGAAGGTACTGATTTCAGACAGGCCGAGGGATTTTGTGGGCAGGGAGGTGTTGTGGGAGGTTTAGGGACCAGAAAAGGACACAGAAGCATAAACTGATCATAGAGTTCACAGTAGAAGATGGATTAAAATTATCCAGCTTCTGTTACCATCAGTTTCTCAGCTTCCCCCACCAAATATATACTATATTCCTCTCTTCTAATTCTTTCCCCCCATCATATGAACTTGCATGTATCTTAAAACCCTCCCCCTAACCTGGGCATTTGTGGGGAACTGTGAAGTATGAGAGGTCAAGTGGGCAGGGATGAGGAAAGGTGTTGGGCCTTAGCACAGAGATGGAGGGAGGGGACTGGGTTTGGACTTGAAACCCTACATGTGAAACTCCATAGCCCCTACAGGGTGGCTGGTCTACAGATGACCCTGGCTGAGCTCCGGGCCTTTCTGGACCAGATGAACAACCTGCCTTGTGCCATGCACCAGATTGGGGATGTCAAGGTGAGGAAGGGTGGACTTGAAGTGCTGCTGAGGGATCGGGGGGTGGATTGGGGGACCTGAGCAGCAGGCCATTCTTGGCTTCTTTCAAAAGTTGCAAGTATTTGGGCAAGACAGGATGCACGTGTGAGAATAACGGGAGGTAGGAGGCAACGGGTTTTTAGCAAATTGCCTCTTAGAAATGGGATTTGAGGGGCAGGTGACAAGGGTACAGGTACAGGATGCATAGTCAAGGGAAGGTTTCCAGGTGGAGGTGGAAGAGGAGAAAGGAAGTAACAAGGATGTTTGTGGGCCTGGAAAGCTGAGTCAAGTTCAGGAAGGTAGAGGAGTGGGATGGAGAGGGCAGTGGACACCAGTATGAGTGTAGAGATTGTGAGAAGGCCAAGCATAGCAGAGCATTTTTAGGACAGAGGGTCTCTTGATACTATACATCAAAATCCTCTGGGGACTTAAATAAAGCACAGGCTCCTGACCAACCCCTATTAAGAATCTCAAGGAGTGGACCCAGATATCTGCATTTTAACAGATGCCACAGGGTATCCTATCGGGCAGTGAGTGTTGGGAACCACTGCTTAGGGCCTGGCAAAGGAAGAGAGCCCAGCCCGTGCTAGGCTCTCCTCGCAATTACTGGAGGGTAAGAAGGTAGGTAGGGCAGGGGTATGTGGTGGTGGGACTTCTGTGTGAGCCCTGCTGAGGAGTTTGTTCTTTATCTGTGTTCTGGTAGGGTATTCTGGAACAGGTGGAAGCCTACCAGGTTGAAGCCCGTGAGGCCCTGGCCTCATTGCCCTCCAGTCCGGGGCTCCTGCAGTCCCTGCTGGAGAGAGGGCGGCAGCTGGGGGTGGAGGTACCTGAGGCCCAGCAGCTCCAGCGGCAGGTGGAACAGGCGCGATGGCTGGATGAGATGAAACGCACACTGGCCCCCTCAGCCCGAAGGGGCACCCTGGCTGTCATGCGGGGACTGTTGGTCGCGGGTGCCAGTGTAGCCCCTAGCCCTGCTGTGGACAAGGCCCGAGCTGAACTGCAGGAGCTACTGACCATTGCTGAACGCTGGGAGGAGAAGGCCCATCTCTGCCTGGAGGCCAGGTGGGTCTAGCTTCTTCCCCTCCCTGTTCTACCGCAACCTTCAAAGTTCAGCAGAGAAGCTGAAGATGATTCCCATGGGTGGCCTTGGGCACCAGACTCCTGTGTTGGTGTATTGACTATCCTCGCCTTTTTTGTTTCCTATCTTTTTTTTTTTTTTTTAAACTCCATAGTACACGTAGAGGCAGAGATAGTGTTACGGAGAAGCAGAGATGGACAGATACAGAGCTATATAGAGGACTAGCTCCACAGGCTGACGTGTGCACACACTCACAAGCACAAGTACCAAAAGGCAGATGGACAGGTGTCAGTAGAAAGACACCATGCATGCGACAATCTGACAAACTGCAGCACCAGGTTAATACTGCAGGTTGTGTGTGTAGGCACTGCCAGCAGGCTGACAGACTGGTGGACAAGCAGAGGCATGAAGGTATGGCAGAAGTTGGGTGCGTGCAATCTGGAGCAAGCAGGGACTGACAGCCATGCATAGGCAAAATACAAGCAAATAGGCCCAAGCAGCAGCCCCAGGGGCTCATACCGCTGTATCTGGAAGTCAGGCTGGGCTTCTGGTCAGGCAGACCACCCCACACTGAGGCCTCTCTTTTCCCTACCTTTAGGCAGAAGCATCCACCAGCCACGCTTGAGGCCATAATTCATGAGGCAGAAAACATCCCTGTTCACCTGCCCAACATCCAGGCTCTCAAGGAGGCTCTTGCTAAGGCCCGGGCCTGGATTGCTGATGTGGACGAGATCCAAGTGAGGACCCTGTTGCCCCCCCTCCCCGCCCTCCACCGCCCCGTTCACCCGACACCTTCAGTCCAGCTGGGAGAGATGGCATACATTGCGTTGTGCTGGGTTGAGTTGGGTTGGCTAGAGAGAGGAAGGGGTCACAGCACATCGTGAGGAGGCAAAACATGCTTGGTGAGCATTGTGAAGAAAGGTTGCAAGGCTGGCCTGAGGGAAGATAGGATGCTGGTTAGGATGAGAATGGTGGGGGGCAGGGAGGATAGAAGAGGCAAACCATAACAAAATAACTGGTCTGGTGGTCCTGGGGACTGACTGGATATCCAGAGGCTGAGCCAATGGATATAGGAGTTGTAAGAGAGAGCCAGGTGGGTGTGCCTTCCTTAGGATGATCCCTGTTTTTTCTGCCTCAAGACTGTGATTCCAGTCTGTCTTCCCAGCTCAGGGCCAGGCACAGAGCAGCATCATAGATGTTGGCAAGTTGAAATGAGCTTTCCCTTGCCCCTGTCCCAGAATGGTGATCACTACCCCTGCCTGGATGACTTGGAGGGCCTGGTGGCTGTTGGCCGGGACCTACCTGTGGGGTTGGAGGAGCTGAGACAGCTAGAGCTGCAGGTACTGACGGCGCACTCCTGGAGGGAGAAGGCCTCCAAGACCTTTCTCAAGAAGAATTCTTGCTACACTCTGCTGGAGGTGAGGCCTAGGACCCTGACCCACAGCCTCTCCTGCCTCTGGCCCAGCTGTTGTGAGACAGCTCATATGAGTGGGGCTTTGGGGGTGCTGGGCAGGGGAGGGAGGGGGTGGGAGTGAGGGGAAGCCTGGACATTCCTCCTTTGTCTGTTTGCCTCAGGTGCTCTGCCCGTGTGCAGATGCCGGCTCAGACAGCACCAAGCGCAGCCGGTGGATGGAGAAGGAGCTGGGGTTGTACAAATCTGACACAGAGTTGCTGGGGCTGTCTGCGCAGGACCTCAGGGACCCAGGCTCTGTGGTAAGGAGCTTGGGCCCAGGTGGGGAGAAGAGCCTGGTGACAGTAGTGTCTGAGCCAGGTGGCCGTGAGCAGACCACTTGCTCCCTGGGCCTCAGTTCTCTTGGTTTGGGAGTGGGGTATTCATGGTGCCAGAGAAGGAGGGTTGGGGTGCTGACCTCTCCTCCCCTGTCCTGGGCACGGCAGATCGTGGCCTTCAAGGAGGGGGAACAGAAGGAGAAGGAGGGAATTCTGCAGCTGCGTCGCACCAACTCCGCCAAGCCCAGTCCACTGGCATCATCGACCACAGCTTCCTCTGCAACCTCCATCTGTGTGTGTGGGCAGGTGCCAGCCGGGGTGGGAGCTCTGCAGTGTGACCTGTGTCAGGACTGGTTCCATGGGCGATGTGTGTCGGTACCCCGCCTCCTCAGTTCCCCAAGGCCCAGTCCCACCTCATCCCCACTGCTGGCCTGGTGGGAGTGGGACACCAAATTCTTGTGTCCGCTGTGCATGCGCTCACGGCGCCCACGCCTGGAGACCATCCTGGCACTGCTGGTAGCGCTGCAGAGACTGCCTGTGCGGCTGCCTGAGGGTGAGGCCCTGCAGTGCCTCACAGAGAGGGCCATCAGCTGGCAAGGCCGTGCCAGGCAGGCTCTGGCCTCTGAGGATGTGACTGCTGTGTTGGGACGGCTGGCCGAGCTTCGCCAGCGGCTGCAGGCTGAACCCAGGCCCGAGGAGCCCCCTACCTACCCTTCAGCCCCTGCCTCTGACCCTCTCAGAGAAGGCAGTGGCAAGGATATGCCTAAGGTGAGCTGCACAGCCCAGCTCTTTCGCCCTCAAATTCCTGTCTCCTAGCCCTCACCCTTACTTAGGCTCCAGCCCTGTCCCTGCTCTCTGATTTTTGGTCTCCTTTGGCCTGGCCTCCCTGCCCCATTCTGCCTCCTCTCCAGATCCCTGCAATGCTCCATGCCGGCAGCCTGTGTCTGCCCTCCTCCCGGAGGTGGAGGGTCCCAAGTCTGAGGTTGTGGGGAAGCAATCGGGCCTGGTTCTTCAGTTACCGCTACCTGTCCTTGCTCTCTTCGGCAGGTGCAGGGGTTGCTGGAGAATGGAGACAGCATGACCAGTCCTGAGAAGGTAGCCCCGGGGGAGGGCTCAGGTAAGAGAGGTAGGTTTAGGTGTGGGTAGGCTGTTTATTGGATCTCACCAGAGTGACCCACGTGGTCCTCGGCTCTGTCGTGGTGGGGGGTACGACCGGGAGCAGCCTCTAACCCAGCTTGTCCCTGCAACCCCTCAGACCTGGAGCTGCTGTCCTCGCTGTTGCCACAGTTGACTGGCCCTGTGTTGGAGCTGCCTGAGGCAACCCGGGCCCCCCTGGAGGAGCTCATGTTGGAGGGGGATCTGCTTGAGGTGACCCTGGATGAGAACCACAGCATCTGGCAGCTGCTGCAGGCCGGGCAGCCTCCAAACCTGGAGCGGATCCGCACACTTCTGGAGGTGAGGAGAGGAGGGATCATGGGCAGGGATGGGAGGTCAGGCCAAGCAGGCAGGGAGCCCAGGCCTGACCACTGTCCCACACCTCTCTTTGCCCATTGGTGTTCACAGCTGGAGAAGGCAGAGCGCCATGGGAGCCGAGCACGGGGCCGGGCGCTGGAGAGGCGGCGGCGGCGGAAGGTGGATCGGGGTGGGGAGGGCGATGACCCAGCCCGAGAGGAGCTAGAGCCAAAGAGGGTACGGAGCTCAGGGCCAGAGGCCGAGGAGGCCCAGGAGGAGGAGGAGCTGGAGGAGGAGACTGGGGGTGAGGGCCCACCCCTGCCCACCACTGACAGCCCCGGCACCCAGGAGAACCAGAATGGCTTGGAGCCGGCACTAGGGGCCAGTTCAGGCTCCTCGGCCCCTTTCTCCACTTTGACTCCCCGGCTGCACGTGCCCTGCCCGCAGCAGTCGCCTCAGCAACAATTGTGACAGTGGCTGAGCCTAGCACAGACCCCAACAGAGACCCCTTGGCCTCAAGGATCCTCTTTCTGACCATCAGGCCTGCTTCTTGGGAGGTGGGCGAGTAGGGGGGATGGCCACCCCCCCACCCCAGCCCATCCCTGAGTCCCTTGACTTTTATATTCTGACTCCAAGGTATTGTTCAGACCTCAGCTCCTGGGGGCCGGCCCCTGGAGTCCCCCTCCCTGGTAGCCTCTAACCAGCATTCCCAGACACCTGAGGCAGATAGACAGACGGGCAGGTGGGCAGGGAGGTGGCTGGGGCTGGGCCGGCACCATTCCAGAGACACGGCCAGTGCATATGCAAACTGGGGGAATCTCCTCTCCCTTCTCTCCCCAGTTGTGGCCCTCGCCAGGCCATGCTACACTAACCTCACCTCCCCCTCTCACTCTTTCTCCTCCTTCCCCCCTTCTCCTGCCTCCCTCCTCCCTTTGCCTCCTTCTCCTCCCTTCCCCTGACTGTTCCACCCAGGAGGAGGAAACTTCACATAGCTGTGCTCACAGTTTTTTATTTTAAGTGAATTCGGTTGGGGAGCTGAGCAGGGCTCCCTGTGATCTGAAGAAAGCTTTTGGTGCTTGTCCTCACTACCACCTTGATCTTCCCTCCATGTCCTGCCCTGTCTCCTTTCCTCCTCCTGGGTTCATGTTGTAATAAAAGAAGATTGTTGGTGTGTAATTAGTTTGTTCAAAAGAAAAAAAAAAGCAAAACAAGAAACTTGGTTCCAACTGAAGCCTATTTTAATTTTATTTTATTATTTTCCTCTTGTTAGAAATAAAACCCTTAGCAACATTTTTTGGAAACATGTTTCTGAAGTGCATTTCTCTTTGGTGGGGGAGAACAGTGTCTCCATTACCTGTCAGTGGAGGAGCTGCAGTGCTGGTGGGAGCATGAGGGCTGAAGCCAGGGAGCTCTGCGGTCTGAAACTGACTTCTACCAGGTTTTCCTTAACCATGGGCAAGACATCCCATGTCTCCTCCCACTCTACCCCTGAGCCAGTTTTCCCCATCTCCCAACAGATAGGCCCTGGCACCTCTCACTAAACTCCTGCCGCAGCCGCCTCCAACTTTATGCCTTCCAGTCTATTCTCTTCAAGCCTCCAGAGGGGTGTTTTGTTTTCCTTCTCGGCTTGATGTATAATTTATACACCATAAAATTTACCTGTTTTAAATGTACAATTCAGTGATTCAGAGGGATGTTTCCATCCTGCTTAAAACTATCCATGATGCTTCACTGCCCTTAAGATACACACACGCACACACACGCACACACACAGCTGACCGTTAACGGGTTTGAACTGTGCAGGTCCACTTAAACGCAGATTCCTTCCAATAAATATATACTACTGTACTATCCTGGTGGGTCAAATCCGAGGATGATATGGAGGACCGGCTTTAAAGTTATATGCAGATCTTCGACTGCACAGGGGGTCGGTGCCCCTAACACCACTACCACCACTCCCCCACCCCCCACGTAATCTCATTCTGGAATGCTTTCCTGTCGACCCGTATGCTGGGTCTTCCAGGTACCCTTCCCTGGTTTTTCTCTACCGTAAAGGGGTTCTTCCTGCCTCTGTGAATGAGGACTAAAGCTAGGTGTATGGCAATTTACAACCCCCGAGTTCACTTTCTAAAAGCAGCTTTATTGTAATACAATGTACATACTACACAGTTCACTCCCTAAAAGTATACAATTCAGTGGCTTTGAGTATATTCTAGTTGTGTAATCATCACTGCAAAACGTTTTAGAACATTTTCGTCATTCCAAAAGGAAACTCCACCCTCCTTAAGCATCACCCTTCTCCCCTGGTCCCCCACTCCTAGGCTACCACCTAATCTATATAGCTTTGCCTGTTTTGGACATTTTATATAAATGGAGTCATACAATATGTGATCCTTTGTGACTGTGCTCTTTCACTTAGCATAATGGTTTCAAGGCGAGTTCACTTTTAAATACAGATTTTTTTTCCCCCTCCTGGGACCCCAGAGTCTTTAAAATGAGGGTGGCTAGGGTTTCTAAAATCAGAGACCATAACCAGAATTTTGTGTTTTTATGGGGGTTTGCATGCATCTGTTTTACTGGCAAGAAGACATTGCATCAGATTCATAAAGGGATCCTTGTCCCTCCAAAGGCTAAGAACCACTCTGTAGTCCTTAATGTTGTGTGTTCAGAGTCTGCTCACGATAGGATACAGAGGAGGAAGCAGAAGCACTGATGCCCTGCTAAGCCAGCCCACCAGCTTCCCGTCATGCCGGGCTCTGCAAGGGCTTTCCTTTCTCTCAAGGTGCTGCACGGAGGCCTTAAAGGCTGATAGCCAGGCCCTGATGCCCCAGTACACTGTCACTCCCCTTTCTCATCTGAATGCTCAGTGCGTTCATTTTGCTCCTCTTCTTCCCCTTCTCAAGGTTTCCAGTTAATGGGAGCCTAGTGGTGAGTGAGAGAGCTCACCCACTTCTAGCAGCTTTGATTGCTGGGGCATTTGATGGGCTTTGATTTAATTTCTGGCTCAGCCCTGCCTCCTTCAGTCGTCCGGCCAGGAGCCACTGGGCTGTGCAAGTAAGGGGAGGCAGGGGCCAGTGGATACCCCTGTCCACGGGGAAAGGCTTGTCTTTTGTTTGTCCACCTGTATGGAATTGAGCATGAAAAGAAGGTTGGAGACCACCTCAGAGGAGACTGGGATATGAGAGCTGGGACGGGGACAGGAAGGGGTTCAGTCTTAGCGCTGCATTACCACTCCCACCCCGAGGCAGTCCCCAGAAGACGTGGCCTCACAGGAGAGGAAGAGGGTGCCTACGGCCTACAGCAGCTCCCAGGCTCAAGAACTAGGCCCAGGCTAAGGTCCTCCAGAGTAAGGGGCTCACTGGTTTCCAGACAGCATTTCCCATCTTTGCACCGTCCTGCCCCATCTCTCACAGTGGTGTGCATCCCAGGAGCTCCGCAGGAGTGGTGCTGGCCACCATCCTGTAAGATCCAGATGAAATGTGACATCTTCCAGAGAGCCTGCTCTGGGTGCAGATCTGTCCCCCTTCCCCAGATACTCACCTAGAAAGGGAGGAGTGACTGCCTTGGGAGGGCCCAGATGAGTGGGAGATGGGGAGAGAGAGGATTGGGGGAGCACAGTATCTTCACCTCATTTCCTACCGTAGAGACACTGCCTTGCTGCTGCATTCTCCCAGAGGCTGCCATATCCCTCAGAATGGCTCCTGAGTCTGCAGGTGACACAGGGATGAGAAGACACATCATTTCCTCTAAGGATTTGCCCCAAACCCTTCCCCCTCCCTAGTGCCCCCACTGTGCCTTAGGTGGTGCCTGAAACACTCTCCCACCCCCAAGTTCCCGTACTGGGAGTTCCTAGAGGGAAGGCAAGGCCCAGGCCTGAGTCCTCTGCCTCCACTTCCAGTCAGGGGCCTGCAGTCTGGGCTCAGAAGGAGGGAGACAGAAACAGCAGTTGGAGTCTCACTCTGTTCCCTTTGCAGTGCATAAAGCTCATTGGTAAGGGCGCTAGCTACCCCAGGGGAGTGGGGCCTGGGGTCTGAGGTCCATGGTCACTAGGGCCCTGAAGGGGTAGACACTGACCATGCTTCCCAGAAGCCCTGAAATTGTAATGATGGAAGAAAAGGGATTTGGGGACAGACAGATGGATTCCCTACCCCTGGGGCACACACATTCCAGGAAAAGGAGGGGAAAAGCCTCTTGTGAACTCCTTTCTGGGTGCCAAGCTCCACGTGAGATATTTCACAAAGTCCTTGTCAGGTAACACAGGAAACAGACTCTATGAAGAACACGTCTAGCTCAGGCAATATCAGCCTGGCAGAGCTGGGATTCCCGTTAAATCTCTGTGAACCTACAGCCTGTGCTGCATGAGAGAAGGGGTCCAAAGTAATCAGTCTGCCCCCAGGACATAATTCATAGCAGGGGTTCAATGTTGCTCTCTGCTATTGGCAGATGGGACCTCAGCAGTGCTATAGCCAGATTGGCCTCGGTAGGTAGGAGTCCATATGCTGAACTTGTATATAACCTCCATGCCTGCCTGTATTAGTTATGTATTACTGTATAACAAATTACTTCAAAACAATGGCTTAAAACAATGACATTTATCTCACAGTTCCTGTAGGTCAGGAATCTGGGTACATCTTAGCTGGGTTTCTGTTGCAGGCTCTCTCACAGGCTGCAATCAAGGTGTCAGCTGGGGCTGCATTTGTCCCAAGGCTCGACTGGGGAAGGATCTGCTTCCAAGCTCAGCGTGTGGCTGTTGACAGGACTTAGTTCCTTGTGGGCTGTTGGACTGAGGGCCTCAGTTTCTTGCCAACTGTTGGCTGGAGGCCATCCTCAGTTTCCTTGCCATGTGGACTTTTCCACAGGCCAACTCACAACATGGCTACTTGTTTCAACAGAGTTGATCAAGTGAGATGAAACGGGGGTGGGGGTGGGGGCGACATGGGGAGAAAATGTGCACATGCAAGATGGAAGTCACAGTTTTTATAACCTAGTCTCAGAAGTGACATCCCACCACTTTTGCAATATTCCACTCACCAGAAGTAAGTAAGTCACCAGATCCAGACCACACTCGGGAGGGGATTACACAAGGATGTGAATACTAGGAGGTGGGGATCATTGGGGGCCATACTGGAGACTACTATAGTTTGTCCTCTGGCCCCCAATGATTCACGTCCCTTCCACATGCAAAATACATTCACCCCTTTCCAAGGTCTGAAAAAGTCTCATTCCATTACAGCATTGCCTCAAAGTCCAGAATCTCATCTAAATCAGGTCCAGGTGTGAATGAGACTCCTTCAGTGTATTCCTTAAGTATGGGCCCTTAAGTTCTATTTGTTTTCCACCAGTAGATCTGTGAAACTCAAGAGACAAGTTATCTGTCCCCAACACACCCAACATACGATGGTGCAACAGACACAGGATACTGCTACGGACATTCCATTTCTTTTTTTTTTCTTAATTTTATTTATTTTTGGCTGTGTTGGGTTTTTGCTGTGCACAGGCTTTCTCTAGTTGTGGAGAGCGGGGGCTACTCTTCGTTGCGGTGTGCAGGCTTCTCATTGCGGTGGCTTCTCTTGTTGCACAGCCCGGGCTCTAGGCGCGCAGGCTTCAGTAGTTGCAGCACACAGTCTCAGTAGTTGCGGCACGCGGTCCCTAGAGCGTGCAGGCTTCAGTAGCTGCGGCACATGGGCTCAGTAGTTGCAGTGCATACGCTCAGTAGTTGTGGTGCATGGGCTTAGTTGCTCTGTGGCATGTGGGATCTTCCCAGACCAGGGATCGAACCCATGTCCCCTGCATTGGCAGGCAGATTCTTAACCACTGCACCACCAGGGAAGTCCCAATCCATTTAAAAAACAGGGGAAACGGGAGACACAAAGGAGTCACTGGTCTATAGCAATTGTGAAATCCCGCTGGGCACGTGGAAGTTCCTGGATTAGGTTTCAAGGCCTGGGAATAATTCTCCATGGCTCCTGGCTCTGCTTTCTGGGCTCTTGGTCCCATCCTCTGTGCCTTTCTTCCTTTTTCATGAAAGGTATCACATATTTGCGGCTGAGTAGTTTCCCCAGTCTGCTTCCTGCCAGTAAAATGTTGGGGGTCCAATGCTTTCATTTTGTACTGTCTCTGTAATCAGTTGCCACTGACAAATGGTTCCAATAGTGGGGCTTGGTGTGCCTCTGCTGTCGGTAGGTTGGGCACTCAGCAGTTGTTATAGCCAGACTGGCCTTGGTGAAAGTCTATATTATAGAGCCCGTGCTTAAACTCCACGCATGCTGCCATGGCCATTTTGTTCAGGAGTCCATTGGGTAAGGAACTGAGGTTGGCTGACATCCATAGGACAGGACATCTTGTCCAACTCATTGAGATCTTTCTCCATAGTGGATGCTCTCTGGTGCTCATTTATGTGCGATGTGACTATCTTCACACTCTGTGCCCATTCCAAAAGGGACATCCATATGCCTCTTCCCCAGACCTCCTCCTTGAACAATATTTCAATCCTATTCTTTCCAAGTCCTTGACCACCTAGCCAAATCATTACTAACTACTCAAGAATCAGTGGTATCTACACCTCTAACCATCTATGCAATCAGGCAGTGAGAATTTCCCTTCCCATTGTCCCCAGGATCAACCCTAAGTGGGGCTATCACACTGCAGCTAGACATGTCCAGCTGGTGCCAGCATATTATGCAAAGCCATCTGTGAACCAAGCTTGAATATTGTGCCTCTGAGTCACCTGGTCACAGGGAACGCCCCATGATACTCAGGTGTGAGAAAGGGACGGCAGTGCAGCCAGTGGGAGTATGAGCCACCTGCTCAGGCAGCTTACTCTATTTGGTGGCAGAGTGCTGCTGCACATAGACAACCTCATGGCTTGATGGGACCATTAACACATGTTGCCATGGCAGCTCAGCTTGCACAGGTCACATGGTGTCCTGTGTCCAGGCATTCACTCACAAAATAGATCCGTTTTTCCATTTTTATCTTTCTCTGTGTCTGGGATTCCTATTATCACAATGTGGCCACTTCTAATATTACCCCCCACCCCGCCATTTCTTTAGTTTTTTAAAAAATAGTTTATATCTCTTTATTCTTATCTGTTGATTTCTAGAAGAGATCCTCAGTCTGATCTTTCCACTCACTACTTTGTTCTTCATATGTAGCGCTCCTACCCTTTATGCCATCTATACCATGTGTATTCCCATAGTGTGTCCAGGAACCAGCAAACCACAGGATGGGATTTGCGATCCCCTGGGCCCAATATGAGAAGGACTCAGGCTGACTCTTCACGCATGACTTTATCCCTCTCTGACTGGTGGACCATGGTGATGTCTAGGTCACAGGGGATTAACTCAGAACCAGTATCCAGTCTATTTCAAAAGGTCTGGGTATTTCCCTGTCCCCAAGGCACAATTACATTGGCTGCAGGTTCCTGTGGGAAAAGCAAGGAGGGAGAGTTCACCATACACCCTTGTGAAAGGTGTAGTAAGTAGACCCTCCCCTTCATTCAAGGGGCTCTAGTCCGTGAACTGGGGTAGAGGCTGGGACTCTACATTTTGGGGACTAGATCGAGCCTCAATTTGCTAGACTAGATTTTTTTGGTTACATAAATCAAGTAGGACCTTATTAGGCTGTCCATCTATTTGGCCCTAGGGTAACCACGTTTAATTAGCCACCACTATAGATCCCCACAGGTCAAATCACCATTCTGATTACTGCTATGGCTCTGCTATGCATTATAGGAATCAGACGCAACTTGTCTCTGAAGGTGATCCTATCATCCCCATCTCTCACCATGACCCCAAATTACAGGAAAAAAAAAAAACCCACTGCAATGTTTTTTTAAGGAGGCAACGTTTATGTATTAGTTAAGGTAAAGTTAGCTTCTGGGACAGAAAAAAAAAATCTGTGAAATTTAAGACAATAAAATTTACTTCTTACTCCTGCAATCTTCCAAAACAGTTGTTAATAGCTGGGCTGCCCTCTTCTAAGTGGTGATTCAGGGTCCTAGGCACCTTCTGTGTAGATGGTCTCCCATCTTCAAAACGTGGTTGCCACTGTACTATTGTCATCTCCATCCCAGCCAACTAGAAGAAGAAAAGACCACGTTGGAGGTTTTAATGAGCTAGGCTTAGTTGTAGTGTACATCACTTCTGCTCACATTCCATTAGCTAGAACTCAGACAGTGGTCATATTCAACCACAAGGGGTGCTGGAAAACGTAATCTGAATTTGTCCCAAACAGGAAGAGGAAACAGGCTTAGTGACCACCTAGCTAGTCTCTGCCACACCTCATAATGCATTTCTCAAAGCCTTTGTGAAAGGAGTGTCCACATAGTTAGAGGGTGAGTTAAATGGGTTACACATGATGAATTGATTCCAACACTCTTACCACTCTAAACGTTTGGAAGGCAGCTATGCTCACCACTATACCACCAGTGCCACTAGCATTTGGATTCCTCCCTCTACATTGTACATCTGGCATCTTAACTTCAATTAACATAGGCTACTGTTGAGCCCAGGTTTCAATCAACCAATAGGACAAGTCTTAGAAATACTCCTAGCTGCTTCAGCTAACACAGTACATTCAGGAATGCTGATAAGTGAACCCATACTGAAAAGTTTGGCCCTACCAAAACCAGATTAAGACATCACAAGAAAATTACAGACCAATATCCCGTAGGAATACAGATGCAAAAATCCTCAACAAAATACTAGCAAACAGAATCCAACGGCATATTAAAAGGATAATACACCATGATCCAGTGGGATTTATTCCAGGAATGCAAGAGTGGTTCAACATCAGAAAATCAATCAAGGTTACACATCACATTAATAGAACAAAGGAAAAAAACCTATGTGATCATCTCAATTGATGCAGAAAAGGCATTGCAGATGCAGAAAAGGCTTAGAGCTAATAAATTCAGCAAAGCTGCAAGGAACAAGATCAACACATAAAAATCAGCTGGGTTTTAAAGTGAAATTGAGAGCAATTCCATTTACAATAGCATCTAAAATAAATACCTAGGAATAAATTTAACCAAGGAGGCACAAGACTTGTGTATTGAAAACTATAAACTATGGCTGAAAGAAATTAAAGGAGACCTAAATAAATGGAAAGACGTCCTGTGTTCATGGATTGGAAGATTTTTTATTAAGATGTCAATACAACCCAAAGCAACCTACAGATTCAACAAAATCTCTATCAAAATTCCAACAGCATTTTTGCAGAAATGTGGAAATGCCAATCCTCAAATTCATATGGAATTTCAAGGGGCCCTCAACAGTCAAAACAATCTTGAAAAAAAAAAAAAGTCAAATGGCCAAGTGGTTTTTGATGAGAGTGCCAAGTCCATTCAATGGGGTAAGGACAGTCTCTTCAACAGATGGTGCTGGGGCAACGGGATTTTTACATGCAAAAGAATGAAGTTGGACGCCTACTTCATACCATATACTATTAATTCAAAATGGATCGACAACCTAAATACAAGAGCTAAAACCATAAAACTCTTAGAAGAAAACATAGGGGTAAATTTTCATGACCTTGGACTTGGCAACAGGTTCTTAAATGTGATACCAAAAGCACAAGCAGCAAGAGGACAAATAGATAAATTGGACTTCATAAAAATAAAAACTTTTGTGCATCAAAGGACAATATCAAGAGGATAATATCAAGAAAATGAAAAGGCAATCTATAGAATGGAAGAAAATATTTGCAAATCTTATCTGATAAGGGTTTAATATCCATAATATATAAAGAATTCCTACAACTCAACAACAAAAAGACTAACAACCCAATTTAAAAATGGGCAAAGGACTTGAATAGACATTTCTCCAAAGGAGATATATAAATAACCAACAAGCACATGAAAAGTTGCCCAACATCATTAGTTATTATGGATATGGAAATCAAAACACAATGAGATAACATTTCACACCCACTAGGATGGCCATAATCATCATCATCATCAGAAAATAACATCGGAGAGGATGTGGAGAAATTGGAACCTTTGTACATTGCTGGTGGGAATGTAAAATGATGCAGCCATTGTGTAAAAGCAGCCTGGCAGTTCCTCAAAAAGCTAAAGACAATTACCATATGACCCAGCAATTCCACTCCTAGGCACATACTCAAGAGAATCGAAAACAGGGACTCAAAAAGATATCTGTACACCAATATTCATTCACTGTAATTCACAATAGCCAAAAGGTGGAAATGACCCAAGTGTTCATCAACACAGATGAACAGATAAACAAAATGTAGTATATACAAATACTGAAATATTGTTCAGCCATAAAAAGGAATGAAGTTCAGACTTGCTACCACATGGATGAACCCTGAAAATATTATTCTAGGGGAAATAATCCAAACAAAAAAGGACAAATATTTTAAGGTTCCACTTATATGAAATATCTAGAATAGGCAAATTTATACAGACAGAAAGTAGGTTAAATGTTACCAGGAGCTAGGGGCAGGAGTTACTGCTTAATGGGTGCCTGCTTGGGGTGATAAAAAAAAGTTTTGGAATCGGATAATGGTGATGGTCGCACAACATTGTGAATATAATTAATGCCACCTAATTGTACACTTGAAAAGGGTTAAAATGGCAAATTTTATGTTATATATATCTTACCACAATAAAAAACGTTTGGCCCAATCTAAAATTACATTTATTTCTCTCTGATCTATCATGCATAGAATCAGTTCCCACATATACCACTGAGGTTTCTGCCAACATAAATTAGGCTTTCTCCTCACAGGTCTGACTCTATTTTCCCTGGGACATGCAGGAATCTGAATCCAGTAATGGGTATGGAGGCACCAAGGGGTGATATGAATGGATCCTGAGAAAGATTAGCAGAATCCTTAGAGGGTCCCCAAGTCATGCAGGTCCAGCCCCATTAGACTGGGGAGGAAGGGCTGCCTCTGCCACCAAGGGAGACTCAGTGGGGGCTGGTGTTTAGGGAACTCAGGTCGATCCAAATCAACCTTGATGTTCCAATTCCAATTCCCAGGGTCCCAATCTTCCAGCAACCAGCAGACTTTTATTTCACATAAGAGACCTGGAGATCTTGTGAATTCAACCGGCACTGTAATTCAGCAACCTACAGGATTTGGCTTTATGTCTGATTTCAGGCTACATCAGTCCGGTGACTAGAAGAAATACAGATATTGCTTGTTTTTGTAATATAGACTTTATTGTTTAGAGCAACTTTAGGTTCAGCAGAGTATAAGAGGCCCTGTTGTTCCACATCCTTACCAGTCCTTGGTACTGTCGATTTTTAACTTTTGCTAATCTGAGGAGCATAGTACCTCATGTAGTTTAAACTGGCATTTCCCTGATAACTAATGAAATTGAGCACCTTTTCATATACCTACTGGCCATTTGGATATTCTCTTGTGATGTGCTCCTTCAACTCTTTCGAATATTTTTCTTTCTTTTTCTTTTTTTTAATTAAAAATTTTTTCTGGCAGCTTGTGGGATCTTAGTTCCCTGACCAGGGATTGAATCCAGGCCCTCTGCAGTGAAAGCACGGAGTCCTAACCTCTGGACCACCAGGGAATTCCCAGTCAAATATTTTTCTATTGATTATCGATCTTTTGTTGAATTGTAGGATTTCATTTTATAATCTGGATATGAAATTTTTGACTGTTTTACGGGATGCAAATATATCTTTTCCCATTCTGTAGTTTACCTTTGCACCGTTTATAGTGTTTCTAGGTGAAAATACGTTATTATTTTTAATGTAGTCCATTTTATCAATCCCTTCCTTTTATCATTAGTAATTTTGGTGTCTTGTTTAAAAAATCTTTTACTATCCCAAAGTCAAAAATATATTCTCCTATGTTATCGTCTTTGCTCTTCACATTTAGGTTTATAATCTGTCTGTGAATTATTTGAGTTTTTAGATATATGATGTGAGGTAAACATCCGATTTAGGTGTGTTTGTTTGCTTGTCTTCCTATTTGGACACCCAATTGTCCCAACATCATTTATTGAAAAAACTGCCCTGGTACCACTGCTCTCCAGTGCCACATTTTTGTTAAATCAACTATGCAACTATGCATGGGTCTTCTTCTGAGCTGTTTGCTCCACTGGACTAGTTTTCTATCCTTGTGCCAATATTACGGTCCTAATTTTTATAACTTTATTTTAAAAATCTGATCATCTGATAGAGCAAAACCTCTCATATTGTTCTTCTTCAGGAGTCATGGCTATTTTTGGCCTTTTTCATTCCTATATAAATTTTGGAGTCAAGTCCCACAAAACAATGAGTACCCGTTAGGCTTATTATTATTTTTTTTAATTTGTTTATTTTCCTTATTTTTTTGGCTGCATTGGGTCTTAGTTGCGGCACACGGGATTTTCGTTTTGGCATGCGGGCTTCTCTCTAGCTGTGGCGTGTAGGTTTTCTCTCTCTAGTTGTGGCACGAGGGCTCCAGAACGCATGGGCTCTGCAGTTTGCTGCACGTGGGCTCTCTCATTGAGGCGCGCGAGCTCAATAGTTGTGGCGCACAGGCTTAGTGGCCCTGCGGCATGTGGGATCTTAGTTCCCTGACCAAGGATCGAACCCACGTCCCCTGCACTGGAAGGCGGATTCTTTACCACCGGACCATCAAGGAAGTTAGGCTTTAATTGGATTTATATTGAATCTATAGATCAATTTGAGGAGAACTGACATCTTTGTAATATTGAGTCCACCAGCCTGTGAATATGGTATATCACTCCATTTATTTACATCTTCTTTAATCTCTTTAAAAAGTTATATAGTCTTCTCCATAATGGACTTACACGTCCTCTGTTAGATATATTTCTAAGATTTCGAAATAATTGATCTTTAAATGCCATTTAAATGTTAATTAAAACATTTTATGTTCTAACTGCATCTGTTTATATGCAGAAATACAACTGATGTTTGTAATTTGATTTTATATCCAGTAAAGTTTAATCCTGGCATATTTACCTCCATTCTTCAAATATTTTCTCCTCTCGTTTGTTTATTCTTACTCTTTTTCTGAGACTACTATCAAGTTGCTGGCCTTCTATTTTCCATTTCTCTTTGTTTTCTTAACTTAATATTTTCTATATTTTTATTCTTCTGCTTTCTGGGAGAATTCTTCAATCTGATCTTCCAATTCTTATTCATTCTTCATCTGTATTCAACCTACTATTTTCCTCCTCTATTGTGTTCTCTATTTCAACTCTATATATTCTTCATAGCTTAATGTTTCCACTTTTCTGTGCCTGAGGGAAGGGGTAAAGGAAGATCCCACAGAGAAGGTGGTGATGAGCTGTCTGGAGTGATGAGCCAGAGGGTGCCCGATTATAAGGAGAGAGAGGAGAATGAACCTGAGGGTTCGGCAGTAGCTAAGGACTGGAGACCAGACAGCAGGGCCCAGCTTGTCCTGCCGGGAATGGCCGAAGCACTGGAAGTAGGGTGGGAGGGAGATGAAGTGGGAAACTGCAGGGCTTTATACTTTATAGGGCCATGGTCACTGAGAGCCTTGACTTGTGAGCTCTGCAGACCATGGTGACCTCCAGAAAGATGGCAGCTTCAAGGCAGTGTTGGAGGACACCCAGCCCTTTAAGGTGAAGAGACTCCCTTCCACTTCATGCTCCAGTTCCAGCCCCCTTCCCTTGGGCACCTGCCAGAAGGTCCCTCCTTTTTTCCTGAGGAGGAAGGTAAGTGGAGGCAAAGAAAGAGACTTGGACCCAGAAAAGGCACCCTAGAAAACCTGTGATTAGATCTGGATTTTGTGGGATGCTGGGGTGGGCAGCAGAGGGAGGGAAGTGGTTCAAATAAGGACAGGAGTAGAGGAAGGCAGCCACGATAAAGGCAGGAGTCTGTGTGTGAGAAAAAGATGGCGGGGAGGTGCCAAGAGTCTACTTTTGAACAGAAGGGCGTAATCTGGAAGGGTTTAGGTGCTAAGGCTGGTGAGGGAGGGGCCTGGCCGTGGAGGTGCCCCAGGGCCATGGCCATCATTTCTCAAAAACCACCGCAGGTCGTAGGTATCTCTCTCCCTGTCCTGGCTGCTCCACTGCCTCCTTCCTGTGGTTTCCTGGCACTCAGGCCCCAAGCTCTTCTGAAGTTCTTCCATCTTTCCCATACACCCTTGCCTCTTTGAGGAGAGGGTGCCCCATGTTTTATCCTCACGCTATGCTCCAGATAGGTAGCCCAAGGCCTTGACAAGAGTGAAACATCCTGGATGCCTTGTTCTGCTGGTAGCTTCTACAGTGCCTCCTTCCCCTGAGAGGACCCCACACAGCAACCTTTCAGGGGATTTTGGACAGTGGGGTGTCTCTGGAGTTTTCTGATAAAAGGTTAGCTTTGGGGAGGGAAAGACAGTTTGTGGACACATACAGGACTGAGTGGAGGTGTGTGGAGGGCACAGGAGCTGCATTCTAAGGGTAGTAGGGAGGCATGAATATGACTCTACCATGGCCTTGATCCAAAGGGAGGCTTGGAAAAGAAGGGGTTGCTGAGGACCAGAGTTAGGGAAGTTCGTTCAAACAGGTCAAGAAATCAGAGACAGAGAGGCATCTGTGAGTCCCCCACAGTATAGTGTTAGAATCCCTGGCTGACATCCAGGCTTCCCGCAGGTTTGGGACCAGCAGTGTAGCCCCCACGGAAGGTAAAACTTTGGAGAGGCCTTCAGATGCAAAAAGGTCTACAAAGGATATGAAAAGGAAAGCAAGCCATAAAGCTAACAGGCACATGAACAAATGCTCAAACTAAGTAGTCATCAGACAAATAGAAATTAAAAGAAAATTAGAGAGACTTCCCTGGTGGTCCAGTGGTTAAGACTCCATGCTCCACTGCAGGGGGCACAGGTTCGATCCCTGGTCAGGGAACTAATAAGATGCTGCATGCTGCACAACCAAAAAACAACAACAAATTAGATATATTGTTATACCTATTAGACCGGTGAAAAAAATGTTAAAGCTGAATATGGCCAAGTGTGTGCATGTGTGTGTGTGTGTAAGGCTATGCATAGCACAGGGAGATCAGCTCAGTGCTTTGTGACCAGCTACAGGGGTGGGACAGGGAGGGAGGGAGGGAGAGACAAGCGGGAAGCGATATGGGGATATATGCATATGTATAACTGATTCACTTTGTTATAAAGCAGAAACTAACATACCATTGTAAAGCAATTATACTCCAATAAAAATGTTTAAAAAAGTCATCAGTAGATATACATATATAAAACCGTTATGTGGTACACCTAAAACTAACATAATGTTATGTGACAATTAGATCAAAAATTCTAAAATATAAAATAGGAGTTGAATTTTAGAAATGTATTCTTTCCTTGATCTAAAAAAAAAAAAAAAAAAAAGAATGTACCCTATGACCCAGCAATTCCACGCCTTGACATATATCTCAAAGAAATTCTTGCAAAGGTGCAAAGGAAACATATTGGAGGATGTTGATCACATCAAAATTTGTGATGGCAAAGAATTAGAAGCAATCTGGGTGTCCATCCTTTGTGAGTAGACAGGAAAAATAAGGAGTTTTCACACCATAGTGCTGTAAGGCAGTTGAGGTTGCTGAATATATCTCACAGTATATTGCTGCCACTATTTATTACAGACCAAAAGTGGAACAAACCCAAATGCCTATAACAAATGAATGGATAAATAAAATGTGGTATATCCATACAATGGAATATTGTTTGGCAATAAAAATAGGTGATGTACGGACCCATGCTAGAACATGAATGAACCTTGAAAACATTATGCTAAATGAGAGAAGCCAGAAAGAAAAGATACATATTGTATGATTCCATTTATATAAAATGTCCAGACTAAGAAGTCTATAGAAACAGAAAGTAGATTAGCGGTTGCCTAGGGAGGTGGTAGACGGAGGTTGAAGGGAAATGGGAAGTGATTGCTAACAGGTATAGGTTTTCCTTGTTGGGGTGATGAAAATATTTTAAACTTGTGATTGTGATGATGGTCTAACCACTCTGTGAATATGCTAAAAGACACTGAATTGTACACTTCGAACAGGTGAATATATATATACACATATTGCTGATATATAAAGCATCTATCTATTTATCTATTTATAATCTATCTAAACATATTGGAGACATGGATGATGCCAGGGCTGGGGCCAGAGAATTAAGAAGGGTTTAAAAATGAAAAGAACATCGGACTTCCCTGGTGGTCCAGTGGTTAAGAATCCACCTGCCAATGCCAGGGACATGGGTTCGATCCCTGATCCAGGAAGATCCCACATGCCATGGAGCAACTAAGCCCGTGAGCCACAACTACTGAGCCTGCACTCTGGAGCCCGCAAGCCAAACTACTGAGCCCGTGTGCCACAACTACTGAGCCCACGTGCCACAACTACTGAGGCCACGTGCCACAACTACTGAAGCCCGCATGCCTAGAGACTGTGCTCTGCAACAAGAGAGGACACCACAATGAGAAGCCCGTGCACCACAATGCAGATAGCCCCTGCTCACAGCAACTAGAGAAAGCCCACGTGCAGCAATGAAGACCCAATGCAGCCAGAAATAAACAAGTAAATAAAAATTTTTTTTAATGTAGAAGGAATGATTGAAATAGAAAACCACTATTTGGCAAACACCACAGTAACAACTGTATCAGGCATGAATCATCAGTGGATGCTAAAATTAGTGGGTGAAAGCTTGGTGAAAAACAGGATACTTGTGTAGATACTTTCAGTGTCTCGTCACAAGTTAGTTACTAATTACAAAGGTGAAAATAGCAACCTTACAGTGGAAGACACCACCTTAACCAAGTGATGAAGGTTAATATCACCAATAATATGACATATGAACATCTTATACCCCCTGTTATGATGGACTGGGAAGGGTGCATCACTTCTGTGGTCTTCTGACCAAAAATGCATAGCCTAACTCTAATCATGAAAGAACATCAGAAAAAACAAACTGAGGGACACTCTACAAAATAACTGACCAGTACTCTTCAAAAGTGTCAAGGTTATGAAAGACAAGGAAAGACAGAGGAAATATTGTAGTTTAAAAGAGACTAGGGACAAAATAAATAAATAAAAATAAATAAATAAAAGAGACTAGGGAGACATGACAACTAAATATATCGAGGGATCCTAGAACAGATAAAGGACATTAGGAGAAAAACTGGTAAAATCTGAATAAAGTTCAAGGTGAAATGTGAACAGATTAATTAATAGTATTATACAATGTTAATTTCCTGGTTTTGATAACTGTACTGTGATTCTGTAAAATGGTAACATTTGGGGAAGCTGGGTGAAGAGTATGTGAGAATTCTTTCTATTAGTTTTTTTTTTTTTTTTTTTTTTTTTTTTTTTTTTTTTTTTTTTTGCGGTACGCGGGCCTCTCACTGTTGTGGCCTCTCCCGTTGCAGAGCACAGGCTCCAGATGCGCAGGCCCAGCAGCCATGGTTCACGGGTCCAGCCGCTCCACGGCATGTGGGATCCTCCCGGACCAGGGCACGAACCCGTGTCCCCTGCATCAGCAGGCGGACTCTCAACCACTGCGCCACCAGGGAAGCCCCTCTGTTAGTTTTGTAACTTTTTCTAAGTCTGAAATTATTACAAAACAAAAAAGTTTAAAAAATTAAAAGCTTATACTGCTGTGTAAACAAGTAGGAAACAGAATGAAATATACAACGTAACACCCTTAGAGGGACTTCCCTGGTGGTCCACTGGTAAAGAATCCGCCTTCCAATGCAGGGGACGCAGGTTTGATCCCTGGTCAGGGACTAAGATCCCACATGCTGCAGGGCAACTAAGCCCGTGTGCCACAACTACTGAGCTCGTGCGCCTCAATGAGAGAGTCTGCATGTGGCAAACTACAGAGCCCACGAGCTCTGGAGCCCACGTGCCACAACTAGAGAGAAGCCTGAGAACCGCAGCAAAGAGCCCGTGCGCCACAACGAAAGAGCCCACACGCCTCAGTGAAGATCCTGCGTGCCACAACTAAGACCCGATGCAGCCAAAACAATAAAATAAATAAATAAACACCCTTAGATACATTACAAATACATGCAGACACAACAATATATTTTAAAGGAACTTCTCTAGGCAGGAAACACAAGAGAAGGAAAAGACCTACAATAATAAACCCCAAACAATTAAGAAAATGGTAATGGGAACATACATATCGATAATTACCTTAAATGTAAATGGATTAAATGCTCCAACCAAAAGACATAGACTGGCTGAATGGATACAAAAACAAGACCCATATATGTGCTGTCTACAAGAGACCCACTTCAGACCTAGGGACACGTACAGACAGAAAGAGAGGGGATGGGAAAAGATATTCCATGCAAAAGGAAATCAAAAGAAAGCTGGAGTAGCAATTCTCATATCAGACAAAATAGACTTTAAATTAAAGACAAGGGCTTCCCTGGTGGTGCAGTGGTTGAGAGTCTGCCTGCCGATGCAGGGGACACGGGTTCGTGCCCCGGTCCGGGAAGATCCCACATGCCACGGAGCGGCTGGGCCCGTGACCCATGGCCGCTGAGCCTGCGCGTCTGGAGCCTGTGCTCCGCAACGGGAGAGGCCACAACAGTGAGAGGCCCACATACCGCAAAAAAAAAAAAAAAAAAAGACTATTACAAGAGACAAAGGAGGACACTAAATAATGATCAAGGGATCAATCTAAGAAGAAGATATAACAATTGTAAATATTTATGCACCCAACATAGGAGCACCTCAATACATAAGGCAAATGCTAACAGCCATAAAAGGGGAAATCAACCATAACACAATCATTGTAGGGGACTTTAACACCCCACTTTCACCAATGGACAGATCATCCAAAATGAAAGTAAATAAGGAAACACAAGCTTTAAATGATATATTAAACAACATGGACTTAATTGATACTTATAGGACATTCCATCCAAAAACAACAGAATACATATTCTTCTCAAGTGCTCTTGGAAGATTCTCCAGGATAGATCATATTTTGGGTCACAAATCAAGCCTTGGTAAATTTCAGAAAATTGAAATCATATCAAGTATCTTTTCCGACCACAACGCTATGAGACTAGATATCAATTACAGGAAAAAATCTGTAAGAAATACAAACACATGGAGGCTAAACAGCACACTACTTAATAACAAAGAGATCACTGAAGAAATCAAAGAGGAAATCAAAAAATACCTAGAAACAAATGGCAATGAACACACAACGACCCAAAACCCATGGGATGCAGCAAAAGCAGTTCTAAGAGGGAAGTTTATAGCTATACAAGCCTACTTTAAGAAACAAGAAACATCACAAATAAACAACCTAACCTTACACCTTAAGCAATTAGAGAAAGAAGAACAAAAAACTCCTAAAGTTAGCAGAAGGAAAGAAATCATAAAGATCAGATCAGAAATAAATGAAAAAGAAATGAAGGAAATGACAGCAAAGATCAATAAAACTAAAAGCTGGTTCTTTGAGAAGATAAACAAAATTGATAAACCATTAGCCAGACTCATCAAGAAAAAAAGGGAGAAGACTCAAATCAATAGAATTAGAAATGAAAAAGGAGAAGTAACAACTGACACTGCAGAAATACAAAAGATCATGAGAGATTATTACAAGCAACTCTATGCCAATAAAATGGACAACCTGGAAGAAATGGACAAATTCGTAGAAATGCACAACCTGCCAAGACTGAATCAGGAAGAAATAGAAAATATGAACAGACCAATCACAAGCACTGCAATTGAAACTGTGATTAAAAATCTTCCAACAAACAAAAGCCCAGGACCAGATGGCTTCACAGGCGAATTCTATCAAACATTTAGAGAAGAGCTAACACCCATCCTTCTCAAACTCTTCCAAAATATAGCAGAGGGAGGAACACTCCCAAACTCATTCTATGAGGTCACCATCACTCTGATACCAGAACCAGACAAAGATGTCACAAAGAATGAAAACTACAGGCCAATATCACTGATGAACATAGACGCAAAAATCCTCAACAGAATACTAGCAAACAGAATCCAACAGCACATTAAAAGGATCATTCACTATGATCAAGTGGGGTTTATCCCAGGAATGCAAGGATTCTTCAATATATGCAAATCAATCAACTTGATACACCATATAAACAGACTGAAGGAGAAAAACCATATGATCATCTCAATAGACGCAGAGAAAGCTTTCGACAAAATTCAACACCCATTTATGGTAAAAACCCTCCAGAAAGTAACCAAAGAGGGAACTTTCCTCAGCATAATAAAGCCCATGTATGACAAACCCACAGCCAACATCATCCTCAATGGTGAAAAACTGAAACCATGTCCACTAAGATCAGGAAAAAGACAAGGTTGCCCACTCTCACCACTATTATTCAACATAGTTTTGGAAGTTTTAGCCACAGCAATCACAGAAGAAAAACAAATAAAAGGAATACAAATTGGAAAGGAAGAAGTAAAGCTGTCACTGTTTGCAGATAACATGATACTATACATAGAGAATCCTAAAGATGCTACCAGAAAACTACTAGAGCTAATCAATGAATTTGGTAAAGTAGCAGGATACAAAATTAATGCACAGAAATATCTTGCATTCCTATACACTAATGATGAAAAATCTGAAAGTGAAATTAAGGAAACACTCCCATCTGCCATTGCAACAAAAAGAATAAAATATCTAGGAATAAACCTACCTAAGGAGACAAAAGACGTGTATGCAGAAAATTATAAGACACTGATGAAAGAAATTAAAGATGATACAAATAGATGGAAAGATATACCATGTTCATGGATTGGAAGAATCAACATTGTGAAAATGACTCTACTACCCAAAGCAATCTACAGATTCAATGCAATCCCTATCAAACTACCACAAGCATTTTTCACAGAACTAGAACAAAAAATTTCACAATTTGTATGGAGACACAAAAGACCCCGAATAGCCAAAGCAATCTTGAGAAAGAAAAACGGAGCTGGAGGAATCAGGCTCCCGGACTTCAGACTATACTACAAAGCTACAGTTATCAAGACAGTATGGTACTGGCACAAAAACAGAAAGATAGATCAATGGAACAGGATAGAAAGCCCAGAGATAAACCCACGCACATATGGTCACCTTATCTTTGATAAAGGAGGCAAGAATATACACTGGAGAAAAGACAGCCTCTTCAGTAAGCGGTGCTGGGAAAATTGGAAAGCTACTTGTAAGAGAATGAAATTAGAATACTCCCTAACACCATACACAAAAAATAAAGTCAAAATGGATTAAAAACCTAAATGTAAGGCCAGACACTATTAAACTCTTAGAGGAAAACATAGGGAGAACACTCTATGACATAAATCACGGTAAGATCCTTTTTGACCCACCTCCTAGAGAAATGGAAATAAAAACAAAAATAAACAAATGGAACCTAATGAAACTTAAAAGCTTTTGTACAGCAAAGGAAACCATAAACAAGACGAAAAGATAACCCTCAGAATGGGAGAAAATATTTGCAAATGAAGCAACTGACAAAGGATTAATCTCCAAAACGTACAAGCAACTCATGCAGCTCAATATCAAAAAAACAAACAACCCAATCCAAAAATGGGCAGAAGACCTAAATAGACATTTCTCCAAAGAAGATATACAGACTTCCAACAAACACATGAAAGAATGCTCAACATCATTAATCATTAGAGAAGTGCAAATCAAAACTACAATGAGATATCATCTCACACCAGTCAGAATGGCCATCATCAAAAAATCTACAAACAGTAAATCCTGGAGAGGGTGTGGAGAAAAAGGAACCGTCTTGCACTGTTGGTGTGAATGTAAATTGATACAGCCACTATGGAGAACAGTATGGAGGTTCCTTAAAAAACTGAAAATAGAACTACCATACAACCCAGCAATCCCACTACTGGGCATATACCCGGAGAAAACCATAATTCAAAAAGAGTCATGTACCGAAATGTTCATTGCAGCACTATTTACAATAGCCAGGACACGGAAGCAACCTAAGTGTCCATCAACAGATGAATGGATAAAGAAGATGTGACACATATATACAATGGAATCTTACTCAGCCATAAAAAGGAACGAAGCTGAGTTGTTTTTAGTGAGGTGGATGGACTTAGAGACTGTTATACAGAGTGAAGTAAGTCAGAAAGAGAAAAACAAATACTGTATGCTAACACATATATATGGAATCTTAAAAAAAATGATCAGAAGAACCTAGGGGCAAGACAGGAATAAAGATGCAGACCTACTAGAGAATGGACTTGAGGATATGGGGAGGGGAAAGGGTAAGATGGGACAAAGTGAGAGAGTGGCATGGACATATATACACTACCAAATGTAAAATAGATAGCTAGTGGGAAGCAACCGCATAGCACAGGGAGATCAGCTCGGTGCTTTGTGACCACCTAGAGGGGTGGGATAGGGAGAGTGGGAGGGAGACGCAAGAGGGAAGAGATACGGTCATATATGTATATGTATAGCTGATTCCCTCTGTTATACAGCAGAAACTAACACAACATTGTAAAGCAATTATACTTTAATAAAGATGTTAAAAAAATAAAAATAAAAAAATAAACCCAAAGTTAGCAGAGGGAAGAAAAAATACAAGTTAGAGTGGAGATAAATGATATAGAGAATAGAACAATAGAGAAAATCAATGAAACCAAAAGTTGGTTATTTGAAAGGTTAATAAAATTGATAAACCTTTAGCTAGGTTGACTAAGGAAAAAAGAGAGAAGACTTAATAAGATCAGAAATGAATAAATAAATAAATGCTTTAAGAAAAGTAAATAAATAAAGCTAAAAAAAAAACCCCACCAATATATTTTGCCAGGACACATATAAACAAAAAGCTATATAACATTTAAAAATTAGCTTGATTCCCTGAGAATGGCAAATAGGAAGAGAAAAGGAAATCAATAAATCAATCAATTCATCAGGAAAGGAAACTTAACTTGGACCTAGAAGTTTTTCTGCAGGGGGTGGGATTGGATGTGGACCTTGCAGGATGGGTAGAGACACTTGGGAGAGCTAATGGGTGATCTGAAGCCATGATAGTGGCAAAATGTGGGAGACAGAACTAGATGGGGCTTGGAAGGTGGTACCAAGAGTCTGCCTTGGTCTGAGCAAAAGGACATAGTCCAGAGGGGTTGGGAGTTGCTGCTGGCTATAGAGGGACTCAAGCTCTGGAGATGCCCTGAGGGTCAGCCTCCTCTCTGGCCACTTCATCCCCTCAACTACTGCCAGGACGTGCTGCAGGGACTGAGCCCTTTCCTTCCCTTTACCTGGTATTCAGGCCTCATTCTCTTCTGAAGATCTCCCTTCTAGAATATCCCTGTCCCCTGGATGACGGCATCCGCTGTATTGCCCTGTGATCGGCTCCAGACAGGAGTGTAGGTGAAAGTCCAGGCCTTTTCCCTAGACTGGGGCTTAGCGTCAGGCTAGACCAGGGCTGGTACATTCATTACTCCCCGCTTCCCCTAACTGTAGACCTCAGCAGCCCCAGCTGGGCCTGTCCTGCTGTGTGGTCACCTGTTCAGCCTGTAGCTTGACCTGGGACAGCCCTGACATCGAGCCCTCTACACAGCCAACCACTGCAGATGAAAAGCTGAGGCCCAAGGGGAACAGAAAGGGGCCCAGAAGGAGCAGGTACATTGAGGAGTACTCAGAGGGGAGAAGCCACGTACCCAGGGCTGCTGAACTACCTGGGTGCAAATCCTGACTCCATCAATTACTGGCCGTGTGAGTCTTGGCAAATGACTTAATCTCTTATAGTCTTAGTTCCACATCTTTATAATGAAGGAGAATAGTAGAATAATAATACCTACCACAGAGGGTTACTCTGAGAATTAAATAAGATTATGTATTTAGTGTCTGGCATAAATTAAGTCCTCAATAAATGTTAGCTGCCACTATTATTAGATGTTCTCAGTCCTGGTCCTTGGGCTCCCAGAGCTGGAGCAAGACTACCTACAGCTCAGAAGAAACATCACCCTGGCTGTGGCTCTGGCTCCATTTTGGAGGAGGTATGGGAGTGTGGAGAAAGGGATGGGAAAGGGGAAACCCTTTCACCAAGGGTTTGGTGAAAACATGTACTACTTTGTGCTTTTGTGTTTTTTTGGCCACACTGCGTGGCATGTGGGATCTTAGTTCCCAGACCAGGGATGGAACCAGTGCCTCCTGCAGTGGAAGCTAGGATTCTTTACCACTGGACTGCCAGGGAGGTCCCTGTATTTATTTTATATAGTTATGACAAAAATAAAATATACAGTTTTAGAGGAGATAGTCTTTCATTGTATAATATCGAAATAAACTTTTCACATTTTTAATGACATACTCGAGCATATTTTTTGAATATGCACTTTACATAAGGTTTTATGCCAGAAATGGCTACACACAATTGCTGAGCAGGACTTTTTACTCATGATTTCTTCAAAATCTTGATTGTGGTTATTAATGAGAAATGCTTTTTTTCTCAAGTAGGTGGTGGTAAATGGAAAAGGAGAATTTATGGGGTTTTCCTGCCATTAGCCAGAATTTCTAGTTCATTCTTGAAATCATTAAAATCCAGTTGAACATCTTAATAGTTTATAAATGATGATTCTTTCCCTGAAGTTATTCACAAATGTTACTCTACTCCATTAAAAGTTTTGTCTTTATGATTCAAAGTATAACAGCAACACTACCAGGGAATAATTTTTAACCTCACTTTTCCAAAGTTCAATTTTTGCTTTGAACCCCCCAAACTCTGTCAGTTCACATTAATCTCTTTTCACACGGTCCTTCCAAATTTCTATAAACTATATTCAGGGACCCAAAAAATCAGCTAATCTCTCCACAAATCTGTCAGGGAAGAATCGTTCATGGAAAAAAACCTTCAATGTTTATTTTTATTTTTTTTATTTTATTTTTGTTTTGTTTTGTTTTGGTTTGTTTGCGGTACGCGGGCCTCTCACTATTGTGGCCCCTCCCGTTGCGGAGCACAGGCTCCGGACGCGCAGGATCAGCGGCCATGGCTCACGGGCCCAGCTGCTCCGTGGCATGTGGGATCCTCCCGGACCGGGACACGAACCCGTGTCCCCTGCATCGGCAGGCGGACTCTCAACCACCGCGCCACCAGGGAAGCCCTCAATGTTTATTTTTGCTCACAAACTTTTGAAAATTCTTCCTTTGGATCAGCTCACACACTTATGAAACAGCAGAGAGGGATGTTCTGAGGCCTTGTCTTATACAAAGCTGAAAACAGGTGGGAGGTTAGTACCTTGTATTTTATTAGATTCATCATACTGATAGTACAATTTCCCATGGAAACCAGATCAAAAGGCAAGCTCTTACAGATGAAGACTCCTCTGTATAAAACAATAAATAAAACAATGTATCATTTGAATCTCAGGTTTTTCAGAACAAACTCTAGATGCAAAGCCTTTACATCTTCCTACCACTGTGGACTCACTACACAGACTTGCTTCAAAATATTCATAAAAATGAAATGCATGATCCTGGATTGATTCCTTTTGCTATAAATTATAGGATATTATTAGGATAACTGGTGAAATTTGAATGGGATCTGAGGATTAGGTGGTAGTGATGGATCAACATTAATTTCATGACATTGATGGGTGAATTGTGGTTATGTAGGAAAATGTCCTTGTTTGCAGAAAAGCACACTAAAATATTCAGAAGTGATGGGGCACTAGGTCTGCAACTTGCTCTCGGATGGTTCAGGAAAAAAATTCTCTGTACTGTTCTTGCAACTTCTCTTTGTGATTGTTGCAAAATAAAAAGTAATTCATGAAATAGTTGCTGGAATATTTTAACCTAGAATCATCTGTTTGGCATTGTTGCTCCTCTCAATCATTTTGCATGCAAATCAGACATTTAGGCTGAGGAATGAGGCTTGTGGGGCACCCAAATCCAAATTTGAGATGGCTCTCATGACATAAACACCATTTATGGACATGGAGTTGGTCCTGGAAATACGATGACGTTGCAGCTTTACGCCAAAAGTTGTCCATTATGATACTGTGATGGTTAATTTTTTAAATTATTTGTTTATTTATTTATTTTGGCCACACTGCGCGGCTTGCAGGATCTTAGTTCTTCGACCGGGGATTGAACCCAGGTCCTCAGCAGTGAAAGTGCCGAGTCCTAACCACTGGACCACCAGGGAATTCCCTTGTGATGGTTAATTTTATGCATCAACCTTCCTGGGCCATAGGGTGCCCAGATATTTGGTCAAACATTATTCTGGGTGTGTCTGTGAGGGTGTTTTTGGATGAGATTAACATTTAAATCAGTACACTGACTAAAGCAGATTGCTCTCTCTGATGTGAGTGGGCCTCATCCAATCCGTTGAAGGCCTGAATAGAACAAAAAGGCTGACCCTCCCAACAGGCAAAGAATTCCTCCTGCCTGACTGCCTTTGAACTGGGACAGCAGCTTTTTCCTGCCTTCAGACTCAAATGAAACAATGGCTCTTCATGGGTGGGTTGGCCTTTGGGCTGTAACTACACCATCGATTCTCTTGGGTCTCCCACTTGCCAACTCAACCTGCAGATCTTGGGGCTCGTTAGCCTCCATAACTGTATGAGCCAATTCCTTATAACAAATCTCTTTATCTATCTATCTACATTCTATTACTTCTGCTTCTCTGGAGAGCCCTAATACTGATTTTGATACTGAAAGTGGTTCTAGAGGAACAGATTTTTTTTTTTTTTTTTTGCGGTACGCAGGCCTCTCACTGTTGTGGCCTCTCCCGTTGCGGAGCACAGGCTCCGGATGCGCAGGCTCAGCGGCCATGGCTCACGGGCCCAGCCGCTCCGCGGCATGTGGGATCCTCCCGGACCGGGGCACGAACCCGTGTCCCCTGCATCGGCAGGCGGACTCTCAACCACTGCGCCACCAGGGAAGCCCCTAGAGGAACAGAATTTTAAGGATGAGTTTCTGAATTGGTTCTGGGGTTTCTGGAATTGGCTTTCTAATCTGATCAGATTTTAGAGACACTAATGACTATCCCAGTAGTAAAGAGAGCACGGATATTCCATGGCATGAACTGCTCATAGAGATACACAAAATATTACCAGTGAATACTCCTAATCAACCACTCATAAGAAGCAAGGATCTGGGTGACTGTGTATTTATTTTTGAACATGTTTCTTAAATTAATGACTATAATGAGCTTGGCTGGTTGCTCCTAATGTTGCTCTACAAAGTGGGGAAAGTAAAGACCAGCTCAAGGATTTGAATTCCCAGCACAAGAGCCACATAAATGACCTGAAAGCTTCTAGGTGTGCCCTGTAGACCCTTATCTCCTGTAGTTGCAGGGCTGAGATTGCTGAAAATCAAACCCAGAATCTCATCCTGCAACTTGCTGAATTTCAACACAAGTTGAATTCCTGGCCTTACAGGGTGTCCCCTGTTAAAGTGAGAGAGCGTGGATGGGGAACGAATAGGATTCTGAAAGTTGGAATGGTGAGCCCAGGTCTCCTTGAGGAACACTGCCAAAAGTTCATACTGTTAATCTTTCTCTTGGCCTTCCCCAAAGGGACCTACAGCCTTTTACCAGGGTAACCGTGCATTGAGTAAAAGGAAATCATCAGATCTTTGGGGGACTACTGGACACCGGCTCTGAACTGACAGTTTCCAGGAGACCACTCTGGTCCACCAGTCAGAGTAGGAGCTTATGGAGGTCAGGGGATCAATGGAGTTTTAGCTCAGCTCTGTCTCACAGTGGGCCTCGTGGGTTCCCAAACCCATCTTATGGTTCTTTCCCCAGTCACAGAATGCATACTTGGAGTAGATCTACTCAGCAGCTGGCAGAATCCTTACATCGTTTCCCTGACCTGTGGAGTGAGGGCTATTATGGTGGGAAATTGCAACTGGAAGCCACTAGAACTGCCTCTACCTAGGAAAATAGTAAACTAAATGCAGTACTGCATTCCTGAGGGATTGCAGAGATTAGTGTCACCTTCAAGGACTTGAAAGATGCAGGGGTGGTGATTCCCATCATATCCCCATTCAACTCTCCTATTTAGCCTGTGTGGAAGACAGGTGGATCTTGGAGAATGACAGTGGATTATTGCAAGCTTAACCAGGTGGTGACTCCGACTGCAGCTGCTGTACCAGATGTGGTTTCACTGAGCAAATTAACACATCCCTTGGTACCTGGTATGCAGTTATTCACCTAGCAAATGCTTCTTCTCCATCCCTGTCCATAAGGCCCACCAGAGGCACTTTGCTTTCAGCCAGCAAAGTCAGAAATACATCTTCACTGTCCTACAGTTGTATAACAACTCTCCAGCCCTATGTCATAATTTAGTTCGCATGTAGCTTTATCACCTTTCCTTTCCACATGATATCACACTGGTCCATCACACTGATGACATTACGCTGACTAGATCTAGTGAGCAAGAAGTAGCAACTACTCTAGACTTATTGGTAAGGCATTTACACATCAGAAGGTAGGATATAAATCTGACAAAATTTAGCAGCCTTCTACGTCAGTGAAATTTCTAGGGGTCCAGTGGTGTGGGGCATGTTGAGATAACCCTTCTAAGGTGAAGAGTAAATTGTTGTAGCCGGACGTCCTACAACTAAAAATGAGGCACAGTGCCTAGTGGGCCGCTTTGGATTTGGGAGGCAACATATTCACTTCAGTGTGTTACTCTGGCCCATTTACCAAGTGACCCAAAAATCTTCTAGTTTTGAGTGGGGCCCAGAACAAGAGAAGGCTCTGCAACATAGCTAGGCTTCTGTGCAAGCTGCTCTGTCACTTGGGCCATGTCATCCAGCAGGTCCAATTGTGCTTGAAGTGTCAGTGACAGATAGGGATACTGTTTGGAGCCTTTGGCAGGCTCCTATAAGTGAAGCGCAGCCCAGGCCTTTAGGATTTTGGAGCAAGATCCTACCATCATCCACAGATAACTACTTTCTTTTTGAGAAACAGCTCTTGGCCTGCTACTGGGCCTTAGTAGAGAATGAACACTTGACTATGGGCCACCAAGTTACCATGTGACCTGAGCTTCCCATCATGAACTAGGCATATGTGACCCACCAGTCATAAAGTTGGGCGTGCAGAGCAACACTCCATCATCAAATGGAATTAGTATATACAATACATGATCGGGCCTGGGCAGGTCCTGAAGGCACAAATAAGTTACATGAAGAAGTGGCCCAAATGTCCACGGCCCCTACTCCTCCTACACTGCCTTCTCTCGCCCAGACTGCACCTATGGCCTCATGGGGAGTTCCCTAAGATCAGTTGACAGAGGAAGAAAAGTCTAGGGCCTGGTTTATAGATGGCTCTGCACAACATGCAGACACCACCCTAAAGAGGACAGTTACAGCACTACAGCCCCTCTCTGGGACATCCGTGAAGGACAGTGGTGAAGGAGATTCCTCCCAGTGGGCAGAACTTTGGGCAGTGCTCCTGGTTGTTCCCTTTGCTTGGAAGAAATGGCCACACATGTGATTACATAGCGATTCATCGGCTGTGGCCAATGGTTTGGCTGCATGGTCAGGCACTTATAAAGAACATGATTGGAAAATTGGTGACAAGGAAATTTTGGGAAGAGGTATGTGGATAGACCTCTCTAGATGGGCAAAAACCATGAAGATATTTGTATCCCATGTGAATGCTCCCTAAAGCGTGACCTTAACAGAGGAGGATTTTAATAATCAAGTGGATAGGATGACCCACTCTGTGGACACCAGTCAGCCTCTTTCCCCAGCTACCCCTGTCTCATCGCCCAATGGGCTCATGAACAAAGTGGCCAAGGTGGCAGCAATGGGGGTTGTGCACAGGCTCCGCAACATGAACTTCCATTCATTAAAGCTGACCTGGCTACGGCCACCACCGAATAACCCATCTGCCAGCAGCAGAGACCAACACTCAGTCCCCTCTACAGCACCATTCCCCGGGGTGATCAGCTTGGTGGCAGGTCGGTTGCATTGGACCACTCCCATCATGGAAGGGGAAGCATTTTGTCCTTACTGGAATAGACACTTACTCTGGATAAGGGTTCGCCTTCCTTACACTTAATGCTTCTCCTAAAACCACTACCCATGGACTTACAGAATGCTTTCTTTATGTACCATGATGGTGTTCCACATAGGACTGATTCTGATAAAGGAACTCACCAAAAGTGCAGCAATGGGCCCATGCTTATGGAATTCATTGGTGTTACCATGTTCCTTACCATCCCAAAGCCGCTGGCTTGATGAATAGTTGAATGGCCTTTAGAAGAGTCAGTTACAGGGTCAGTTAGGTGGCAATGCCTTGCAGGGCTAGAGCAATATGTGGTGTTGTTTCTCCCATAGTCAGGATACATGGGTCCAGGAATCACGGGTACAAACAGGAGTGGCACCACTCAAATTATCCCTGGTGACTCACTAGCAAAATGTTTGCTTCCTGTTCCCATGACCTTATGCTCTGTTGGCCTAGAGGGCTTAGTCCCAAAGGGAGGAATGCTTCCACAAGCACACACAACAATGATTCCATTGAACTGGGAGTTAAGATCAGCTGCCCCACCACTTTGGGCTCCTCATGCCTCTGAATCAATAGGCAAAGAAGGGAGTTACTCTGCTGGTTGGGGTGACTCATCTCGACTACCAAGGGAAAACTGGGCTGCTACTCCATAACAGAGGTAAGAAAGAGCATGTCTGCAACACAGGAGATGCCCTAGGTATCTCTTAGTATTATATATCCTGTGATTAAACTAAATGAAAAACTACAACAACCCAATCCAGGCAGGATTAGTAATGGTCCAGATCCTTCAGGAATGAAGGACTGTGTCACTCCATTGGGTAAAGAACCATGACCAGCTGAGGTGCTTGCTAAAGGCAAAGGAAATACGGAATGGGTAGTGGAAGAAGGTGGTTATAAATACCAGCCATGACAATATGGTCATTTATAGAAATGAGGATCATAACTTTCATGACTAGTGTCTCTTTATTTTTATATATATATATATATTTATATTTATATATATATATATATATATATATATATATATATCTTTGTTTTCTTCCCTTATCCCCTTATCATGTAAAATAAGATGTATTCACTTTATATCATAATATTTAAGTATTGTTAACTTTACATCATAGTATTTAAGTTATGGGATGTCAAAGAGAAGAGTAAACATCACACAAGGACTTTACCTCCTCTTCTGGGGAAGGGGTTAGTGCATTTTTGGTTGTATGCAGGATAGTTGTATCATGTTAGGTGGAAGGATAACCTTTCTTATTATCTTCATTTGGAGATTAAGTGTGATTTAAGGAGATGCCTCTGAGTGTCAAGTTGACAGGGGGTGAACCTGTGATGGTTAATTCTATGTATCAACTTGACTGGGCCACACACTGCCAGCTATTTGGCCAAACATTATCCTGGGTGTTCCTGTGAGGGTGCTCTGGGATGAGATTAACATTTGAATTGGTAGACTGAGTAAAGCAGATTGCCCTCCCCAATGTGTGTGGGCCTCATCCAATCTGTTGAAGGTCTGAATAGAACAAAAAGCCAGACTTTCCCCAGATTAAGGGAGAATTCTTTCTGCCTGACTGCCTTTGAACTGGGACATCAAGATTTTTCTTGCCTTTGGATTCGAAATGAAACATTGGCTCTTCCTGGGCCTTTGGATGGAAACTACACCATCAATTCTCCTAGGGCTCCTGCTTGCCCACTCACCCTACGGATATTGGGGCTTGTCAGCCTCCATAATTGTGTGACCCAATTCCTTATAATAAATACCTCTCTCTCTCTCTCTCTCTGTCTCTCTCTCTCTCCCCCCCCCACCCCCCCCCCCACATTCTATTGGTTTTGTTTCTCTGGAGAACCCTAATACAGATTTGGAAACAAATATTTTTATAAATTAAATCTATTTATACGTTAGGTTCTCAAAAATGATATTTAATATTAGGATGCACGAAGAGTACTTAAAATGAACTTCACTGACATTTAAAAAATCCACATGTGGTAAATGAAATGTTAATTTTTGGTTAACTTCATAATGAAAATTCTAAAAATTTTAAATATTTAAAATAAATATTACTTATACTCACATATGAACATATTTTGAATAACAGTGTTTTTGAAGTGATAAGGGCCTATAACAGCCCATTCTGACTTAAATAAATAATCCCATTATTATGTTTTCATATTTTTTTCTAAAAGTAAATGATAACCCAGAATGAAATTCTATCAAAAATCAGCATTTGGTTCATTGTTAACATCAAAATCCAGTAATACAAAGAGGTGGGGGAAAAGAGAAATTGGGGAGAGAGAGTGACAGAGAGAAAGTAGAGAGAGAGAAATAAAGAATAAGAGAAGGGATGGAAGAAGGAAGAAAGGAAGGAAAGAAGGTAGGGAGAGAGGGGAAAGAGAGAATGGGAGATAACAACAGAGAAAATAAACAAAATTAATCATGTTCCTTATAGCAGCACCTACTAATAGATGCTGGTGATTCTGATAAGATATAACTTCCATAACTACTGTATTACTAGAAAAAAATGTAAAAAAATTAAAACCCCAGATTGAATCTAATAAAAATTTAAATATTACACTTATGCACACAAAACAAATTATCTTGATGAGCAGGAGCAAAGTAAAAATCATATTAAGTGGAATGATTCCCAGAGAAGGTCAGAGGAGTGTTGCATAGTGCAGCCTGCACAGAGCTGCTCTCTGATGGCAGAAGCTACGCATGGAGTCTTTCCTGGCAGCATAATAATCATGGGATCTAGAAGTTCACAGAGAAAACCATGCAAGTACTGTACTGTTCAAATATAGATTCAAAATATTTTAAAACCGGTTTAAAAAACCAGTTGTAAATGTTAGAGATATTTTTAAAACATTTGTCATTATTTTTAAAGTTACAGCTATCAATAACTCCCACCCGTGGAACTGATTTGCAGCACTGTAGGGTTCCTGGACACATGTGCTGGGAAAATCCACTTTACAGAGTGAAGGCTTGTATTTTTGCCCTTGGAAGCTTCTCATTTGAAGAGACATACGTTTAGTTTTTTGCCTTTTCTTTTTGGGCTTAACGCTGTGATGAACACCCTCACATATGTCCCCTTATACATGCGTGTATTTCCCTAAGATTTATTATACTCAGGGGCAGAACTGTTGGGTCATACAGTATATGCATATTTCATTTGGCAAGGTAATGCCAGACAGCCTTCAGAGTGGCTGCCCAAGTCCACACTCCCACCAGCCACACAGGTGGGTTTATAGGTCCTTACAGCCTCATCAGCACTTGGCATTATCCTGCTTTCTAAGTTTGTCAGTCTCATAAATGTAAAGTTATATCTCACAGTTATTTTAACTTCTCAGATTTCCAATGATCTTGAATACCTCATCATATATGCTGTTGGTTTTTCAAATTTCTTCTTCTGCAAACTGTCTGTTCTATGCTTTGCCCAACTGGTGGTGGTGTTCTCTTTTTTGTTGATCCACAGGAAGCCTTTGGATATTCTAGATATTAAATCCCTTGTTGATTTAGACATTGCAAATATCTTCTCCCAATTTGTAGGCTATCTCTTACCTTTGTCCATAGTGTCTTTCATCAAGCACAAATCCTTAATTTTGATGTAATCGAATCAATCAACTCTTTACCATATGCATTATAGTCTTGCAGTTTTATCTAATAAGTCATTCCAAGCCCCTAGGTTACAAAGGTATCCTTCTACAATTTCTCTTATTAACATTAGAGTTTTATCTTTCACATTTAGGTCCTCTATCTAGAGTCCATTTCTTTACATGGTGTGAGGTAGGGGTCTGGTTTTATTTTTCTCTAAGTCAAGAGTCAGTTTTTTCAACACCGTCAACTCAGCAACTGTCCTTTCTCCATTGATCTGTTATACACTAGGTTCCTTTATATCCGCAGGTCTGTATCTATGCTGTTCTATTGGTCTACTTTTCTATTTTTGTGCCAATGCCACACTGTTTATATTACTAAATTCAAAGAAATAAGAAAGAAATGATAATGATAAGGCAGAAATAAATGACATAGAGAACAACAGACAATAGTGAAAATTGACCAAACCAAAACTGGTCTTTGAAAAGACTCATAAGGGAGACGGACCTCTGGCAAGAGTGATCAAGAAAAAGAGGGGGAAGGGGGAGAAGATTACAAAAGCAAAATGCAGAATTAAGTTCTTTTAAAAGATGAATTATGAATGATATGCCAATGAATTTGGAAATCTGGATGAAAAGGATACATTCTTAGAAAAATATAACATGCTAAAATAGGCACAAAAGAAAGGTCTTGAATAGTCCAGTGAGTATTAAGGAAACTGAAATGGTAGTCAAGGAACTCTCCTCCTTCAAAACCCTAGTTGATTTTATAGGTGAGCTGTAGCAAACTTTCAAGTTTCCAATCTTATGCATAATAACAAAAGAGTGAAACCTATCCATTTAATTTTTTGAGCTTAGTGCAACCTAGATTGCAAAATCAGATAAGGAGAACCCAAGAAAAGAAAATTCTAGGGCTGTTTCATTTATGAAATGAGAATCCCCAATAAAATGGTAGCCAACAGACATTAACAGTATATTCAAAAGTATAGATTATAACCAGGTAGAGTTTACCCTAGGAATATAAGGATGTTATGGTTCAATATCAAAAGTCACTATATAAATGGTCTAAAGGAAAAAAGTCATAAGATTAGTTCAATTGATGCAGAAAAATCATTTGATATATTCCTTTTACGTTGAAATTAGTGCATTATCTTGATTTTTGAGAACTGTGTAGGTGGGTTCCATTAGTAGTGAATTCCATTTCAGGAGAGTAAAAGGTACATTGGGTCTGATGAGTTGAGACTTACTGCTCTCAGGTGACACTGAGGCATATCGAGGACCAACAGGACAGTCTAGTTTCCCTACGGATGGTACAGCCTGGGAAGGGACAGTTCAAGTTATTTGTTGTCAATGATGGGTGAAGACAGAGTTTTGGGGAATTGGAGTGTCCTGAAACAGAGAAACAAAGAGATGCTCAGATCAATCTCAGAGGAGTCTGAGCTGGATTCATGGAGAAGATGATGGTGGGTTCAGAACTCTGAGATGAAAGGGGTGACATATTCATTAATGTGGTGTGGGTCCTGAACGTGGTGGCAGACCTGTTGGCTCTTAGGAATAAATTGCCTTTCTTACCAAGAGGACAGGGCTATTGCATAGACTCTGAGTTGGTATTAAGATGCCATGTTTGAGTGGATAAAAACAAGGTCCTACTGTATAGCACAGGGAAGTATATTCAATATCCTGTGATAAACCATAATGGAAAAGAATATTAAAAGAATATATATATATATATATATATATACACACACACATACACACACACATAACTGAATTACTTTGCTGTACAGCAGAAATTAAAACACTGTTAAGTCAACTATAATTTTTTTAAAAAGACGCCATGTTTGAAGGACGTTGATGACAGGCTCTTTGGGACAGGAAGGTGGTAGCATATGCCATGTAATTTTGATTTTAATGGGAATGTCCTAATCAGCTGCTCCCCTTTGTTAAGGTCAGCCGTCCACAAGTTGACTGGGACATCTGTAAGAGCCCAACGCAGAAAGTTGGCTACTGTGGATCAGATCAGGTTGTTACAGAGGGCATTATACTCCAACTGGCCTACAGCACATTACTACGCTTCATTTGTAAGTAGTATTTCTACCTGATATGTTAGTAGACACACAGGGGTTAGGCAGGAAGGTATATTGTATATAACACAGTAATAGGGAGCCATTTCCTAAGATTAGGGATAATTGGCTTTATCTCAATTTCAATCCCAGCAAGCAACAGACCTAACGAGGCAAACTGAGCATGGGGAGACTAGGTAGAGCAGGTGGCCTTAGTATTGAGGGGGAAATGCCCACTTGCCAGTCAATGGAGACGGGGATGCTAGGATTGGGGGACAAAACAAGACAGTGTGGCTAGGAGTGATGTGAGTAGACTCATTGTAACCCCCATGATTCTTTTCCAGGCTGAGGATGGCTGAGGTTTACTCAAGCACTCATTTTCCCAACTGCCAGCTTTTTGTTTCTTGTTTTTAAAACTAGAGGAAATTTCTTTTGCTTCTTCTGCTCTTCTAGGGACATGACTTTAGTCTCCTGTTTTCTCTGCTGGTTTCTGAGTTTTATTGTGAAATGGGCTGGTGTGCCAAGGGCTGTATTGGAATCCTCCAGGAACGCTGGGTAGGAGTCTACAGATAAGACTTTGGAGAGACGACCACTCAGTGGGGCCCTCAAAATCCTCCACCTTGGGAAATTTTCTGTAGCAACCCTTTATTATAATAATCTTCATGTGATTTGGCTTTGCACCTATTGGTTTTGGACAGATTTATAAGGCCCAGCTGCTTTATTCAATATTCAATTCATTCAATATTCATATTCAATATTCAGGTGCAGAAGGTAGAGGAAACTGTACTCCACACTATCTTTGACCACTAGAATGGATGTCTTTTTATTTATTTATCCATGCATTCCATGTTCTCTTCATTCTCCACTCCCATTTCCAACCCTCTGCCTCCATAGGTAGATATTCTAATGTGTTCACTGTGATTCTCTTTGATTCTCTGTGTTCTGTCAGGTGTAAATATTATTGGGTTTGAAAACTGTGTTTCTTCGAAAATTTGAACCGCATTCAACATATAGAAAAGTTTCTAAAACTTACTTGTACAGTTTAAGGAAGAATAATAAAACATCCATATACCCACCAACCAGGTTCAGAACTAGAACTTTACAGTATTTTAGAAGTATCCCCTCACATACCTCCTTCCCCTGCCCCAGAGGAAACCATTATCCTGACTTTTGTGTTACTCATTCCTTTGCTTTTCATTATAGTTTACCTAAATAATATATATTATTTGTTTTGAAAACCAGAGTGGCAAACACACACCTAGCTGGTTACTGAAGTTACTGTTAGGTGAAAATGCCCAGGAGGGGATAAGCTGAACAGTCTCTCGGTCATAGTCCAGCTCCAGCTTCCCTAAGAGTTTATGAGAGCCGAGTCTAGGGAGGTCATCGGGGTGAGGTCACATGTGAGTCCAGGGAAAAACACATGGCTCACCACAGTCAGGGCACCAGAGGGCTGTTGTGCAGACCAGAAAAATTAGTTGTCTGGTAACAATATGGTTTGACGGGGAGTGGGCCCTTCTGACTTCTCTACTTCTCATCTCCCCGTGACCCGCTCCCCCCGCAAGAGTAGAAGACAGCAGATAACTTCTGTTGGGTGGAATGTATGTCCATGCCCGATCCAGGCTGTGCAGTACTTGGAGGGAGGGGGTGCAGGAGCTTCGGCAGCATGTGATCAAATTAGCAAAGTCCAGATACTCTGAGCCAGGCTCACCTGGGCATTCTGTCCTCAGGTTGACAGAGGACAGATGGGGCTGTTTCCTCCTTAGTGAAGAGCAGATGCTAAAGGATGAATGCCATAGAGAGTAGGTGACCTAAGACAAAGGAATACATGCTGTTTATTTTTTTCTTTCTCCCCTGCTTGTTTTGTTTACTCCCTATTATCCACACTCCCGTTCCACCCCAAATCCTACCTCATAGGCATCTCCTTTTTTTTTTTTTTTTTTTTTTTTTTTGGCGGTACGTGGTCCTCTCAATGTTGTGGCCTCTCCTGTTGCGGAGCACAGGCTCCGGATGCGCAGGCTCAGCGGCCATGGCTCACGGGCCCAGCCGCTCCGCGGCATGTGGGATCTTCCCAGACCGGGACACGAACCCGTGTCTCCTGCAGCGGCAGGCGGACTCTCAACCACTGCGCCACCAGGGAAGCCCACAGGCATCTCTTTGAATGTGTTTAACTTTTATCCTTTTGTTCAAGTTCTTTTAAGATGTACATTTGGTGCATATGTGCATGTATTTGTAACTTATGTGAATAGTGTTTCGTTTTATGGCTTATTACTTTTCGCCCAGTGCTATGTGTTGAAGATCACCAGTGATGCTCTGTGTACATCTAACTCACTGATCTAACTGCTGAAAGGCCAACTATGGAGTGCATCCCTCACTATTTCCCTGTGCATCCCCTGGTGATGGACACCCAGAATGCCCCCAACTCCCCTCTGTTGCAAACCACACCATAACAAACATTCTCCTATATGACCTGTTATGGATCTGTGTGAGAATTTCTTTAGAGGGCACATGGGGATATTGAATTGGACTACGTACTGCCACATTCATCTCTGGGATGGCTGCCCAAGTCCCTTCTACCACTAGAAGTGCGTGAGGCTCCTTATGCCTCACATTCCCATTATAGGACTTGGCATGATTGAGTTTTCTAAAATTTTGCCCATCTATGAGATCTAAAGTGAAATCTCATTGTAACTTTATTTTGTACTTTTCTGATAACTAATGCATTTGAGCATCTTTTCCTTTTTTAAAATAAATTTATTTATTTTATTTATTTATGTTTGGCTGTGTTGGGTCTTCGTTGCTGCACGCAGGCTTTCTCTAGTTGCGGCAAGTGGGGGCTCTCTTCGTTGCGGCACATGGGCTTCTCACTGCGGTGGCTTCCCTTGTTGCAGAACACCGGCTCTAGGCGCACGGGCTTCAGTAGTTGTGGCTCGAGGGCTCTAGAATGCAGGTTCAATAGTTGTGGTGCACGGGCTTAGTTGCTCCGCGGCATGTGGGATCTTGCCGGACCAGGGCTCAAATCCATGTCCCCTGCGTTGGCAGGTGGATTCTTAACCACTGCGCCACCAGGGAAGCCCGAGCATCTTTTCTTATGCCCGTTAGTTTTTTCAGTTTTCTACTTCAGGAAATCGCTTGTTCATATCCTTTGTAGGCCTGTTTGTGGAGGCCCCTCTACTGTTTTTCCAGTGTGGGCTCTACTGACAGCACTGATCCTGTGGGAAGGCTGGACCCTAACCAAGGCTTCTGTACTCTGTATCACATTCTGTAGTGCCCTTGTATTTCCATATGAATTTAAAAACATTTTTAATTAAAAAAAATTTTTGGCCACCCCACGTGGCATGTGGGATCTTAGTTCCCCAACCAGGGACTGAACCTGTGCCCCCTCCACTGGAAGTGCAGAGTCTTAACCACTGGACCGCCAGGGAAGTCCCTCCATATGAATTTTAAGATTACCTTGTCAAGTTCTGCAAAAAAGCCTGCTGAGACTTTTAAAGGGATTATGAGGAATGTATAGGTTGGTTTGGGGAGAATTGACATCTTAACAACACTGAGTTTTCTAACTCATGAACAAGGTGTATCTTTCCATTTATTTTGTTCTTCTTTCGGCAATACAGGTGTACAGGTCTTTCTGTCAGATATATTCCTAATTCATATTTTTAGATGTTATTATAGCTGGAATTTAAAAAATTTCTATGTCCAATTGTTCATTGCTATATACAGTTGGCATATACAATTGTTTTGTGTATATTGATCTTGTATCTTGCAACTTGGGGAATTACTTATTAGTTCTAGTAGTTTGTTGTTGTTTGGTAGATTCAGTTGGATTTTCTACACAGTCATGTCATCTTCTATAAAAATATAGTTTTATATAACTATACAAATATAGTTTTTTATAACTATAAAAAATATAGTTTTACTTCCTCCTTTCCCATCTGGATGGCTTGCCTTTTCTTTTCTTTTCTTTTCTTTTCTTGATGTCTTGCCTTTTCTTTTCTTGTCTGACTGCACTGGCAAGAACCTCCAGTACAATGCTGAACGTAAGTGGTGAAAGCAGACATCCCTGTGTTGTCTCTGATGTTGGGGGTGGTGGTGGTGAAACTTTCAGTCTTTCACCACTAAATATAGTGTTAGCTGTGGGTTTTTTGTAAATGCCCTATATCAGGTCGAGAGGTTCCCTTACATCCCTAGTTTACCAAGAGGTTTTCTTTTTAAATCAGGAATGGGTATTGGATTTTGTCAAATGTTTTTCTGCATTTATTGCAATAATCATATGGGGTTTGGAGGGGGATTGTTAACATGGTGAACTGCATTGACTTATTTTCTAATGTTACGCCAATGCTGCATTCCTGAGATAAACTCCACTTGGTTGTGATATCTTTTTAAATACATTGTTGGATTTGATTTGATAAAATCTTGTTTAAAATTTTTGCATCTCTTGAACTTTCACTTTTGACACTTTCCTCAAATATGCCTCCCCACCAAGCACTTATTTTCAGTATGACTCACTCCTCCTGTTCATATCGTCTAGATTGTGTCTGAGATAGTTACTGAGGCTGGGAATTTTCCCAAACTCAGAGAAGGCCCAGGAGAATTTAGAACAAAGACTGAAAGCATTTCTGATGTGGTCAGTCTTACCTCTGAGAGTGTGAATCAACTCCTGGGAGCAGACTTGCCCCTCAACAGAGTCATGTCCCCAGCCTGAAGAGCCATCACACCCTTTAAAGCCTCTCAGTACCTGACAGGTTAGTTCCAAAGAGAAAAGCATTATTAAATGCTTAGGAAATCCCTTACCCTAGATTACCCCTCACTGTCACTGCTCCCCCATTTGGTATTGTTCTGCTCCAATGAGGAAGTAGCCAATGTGGGTCACCTCTCAAGAGGGGCCTACCCTTAAACCCTGCTTCCCATTTTCCCACTGAAGAATCCTAACCCATTCTGACTACCTAATGAACTTGATATCCCACAGCCTAAAGTACCCAAATAACTCCTCTAAATTCCCGACTTTGTGTTTTTCGTTAATGGCTTTTATTCCTAAGATATTAGGAGAACACACAGGGCAAGATATACTCTGTGCTTTCCTCATTGCACCATAGAAGCTCTTCCTCTCCCTTCAATTCCCTCAGCACAAAAGTAATAATGGTAATAATAGCAAGTGCATATATAGTGCTTACTATCTGCCAGACACTATTCTAAACACGTTAGATATATTTACTCATTTAATACCCTCAATAACTCTGTGAAGTAAGTACTATTATTATCCCCATTTTTACAGAAGATGAAACTAAAGAATATAGAGGTGAAATGACTTGCCCAGGTATGAAATGGCAGATCTAGGATTTGAACCCAGGCAGTCTGGCTCTAGAGTACACTGCACTACCATGCTATCAAGTGACAACTGTGGCACTGACTCACGCTTGCACACTAATGGAGCCCCCCTCAATATCATACAAACTCTCTCTAGGGCTTCAGAATAGGTTATGTCTTTGGTATCTGTGATGCCTTTGGCCAAATCTGGTAGCCAGTGAGTGTTTCTCACTGCCACTGCCACCCAAATACACATATTTGGAAACAAAAACTATGCAAGGAAAAGAACACTTTTTTGAAAGACACTATTATTTAATATCCTCAGAGTGACAAGAAAAAATATTGTATTCATGAAGCAAGATCAGGAAGCTATACAAAGGGACATTCAGAGAACAACAATAATAAAAAGCCCTTAGAATCAAGCAACAATCAAAGAAGGATCTTCAAAGCAGCCAGAGAAAAAGAACACCTGAAAAAAAAAAACAATTAGACTGACAGCAGGCTTTTCAACAGTAACAGTGGAAACCAGAAGACAGTGCCATAATATTTTATAAGTGTTAAGAGGGAAAAAAAAGGTAATTCAGAACTGAGTACCTAGCAAACCTATCTTTCAAGAAGAATAAAGTGAAATAAAGGCATTTACAGATAAATACAGATTCAGACAGTTTCCTGTTAAGAGATCTGCCCTAAAGGATCTTCTAAAGTATATATTTCAAGAAAGAAAATTATCCCCAAAAAGGAGGTCTGAGGTTTAAGAAGGAAGGTGAACAAATAAAATAGTAAACAAGCATTTAAACACTGCACAAAATAATAATATTGTTAATGTCCATCTAGTGTATATGTTAATATCTTCCTTAGAAAATTATAAAATCCTTGTATTGTTTGGGTGGGGGATTATGATAATGTTTAACTTTAGACTTTAAGTTGAATATGTATGGTAAATTTTCTAAATTAGCCGCTAAAAAAATCTCTGGAGGGACTAATAAAGAAAAAAAGAGAAAAGGCACAAATAAATAATATGAACAATAAAAAAGATATAGCAGAAATTACAAAATAAGAGGATACGATTAATTTGAAAACTTAGATGAACTGGACCAACTAATTTATTTACTGGATGAGCCCACTAATAACCTTGACCAGACAAGCATGGTAGATGACCAAAGGTGCAAAAATCCTAAACAATTTTTTAGCAAACCAAATGAATAAAAAAAGATTTAACAGGGCTTCCCTGGTGGCGCAGTGGTTGAGAGTCCGCCTGCCGATGCAGAGGACGTGGGTTCGTGCCCCGGTCCAGGAAGATCCCACATGCCGCAGAGCAGCTGGGCCCGTGAGCCATGGCCACTGAGCCTGCGCATCCGGAGCCTGTGCTCCGCAACGGGAGAGGCCACAAGAGTAAAAGGCCCGCATACCGCAAAAAAAAAAAAAAAGATTTAACATAAGATGAAAATGTTGGGTTTACTCCAGAAATGCGAGAGCCAATTAACATTAGAAAGCTCCCATAACAAGGTAGCCCTATGACACTGAGGGGCCAGCTCAGTCCTCTTTGTTAGCCTTAGAGAGAGGGGGAAGCTAAAGGTAGGTCCCCTGGGGATGGGGGGGGTCTCTTGAGAGGGCAGGCGGCGGAAGGGTCTGGGGCCTGTGAAGGCTCCCACCTCACATATATACCCTGCTACAAGAACACACATGATAACTGAGGTAGGTACAGTAACTTCATTTTACAAATGTTCTAAGGCTAAAAAAGGTTAGGAAACTTGACCAAGGTCCCAATGCTAGTAAGTAGTTGAACTATAATCCAAAATCAGGTTGGTCTGGATCTTCAGCTCATGTTCTTAACCACTAGGCAGGCCACTGTCCCTTTAATATTGATAGTAGTAGGTGTTCAATAAATGGTAGCCAGGTGCCAGGTAACTCACATATGCTCTAACACCCACAACAACTGTCCAAGGTGGGTATTCAACTCATTTTACTGATGAGGAAACTGACACTTAGAGAGGACAGGTGACATGGCTAAGGTCACACAACCAAGACATGAGGGCTCCATACCTTGAAACTGGGCTTACCAGACTCCACAACCAACTTGTCCTAGACTATTACAGGTATGAATGAATCCCAGAGGAGGTGAACCCTAATGTCTGAGGACAAGACAGACAGGCCCTACCCATTCCCTGAAAGATGAATAGTCTTTATGTCACAGCTGGTATCAGGAGTCAGAAACACTCCTCTCCACAATGAGATCTCCACACAAGGAGCTGAGACTCCATAACCTCCAGGACAGCGGGAATGACCCCAACCCCAGGGGAGGTACAAAGGAAGCAGGTAACATAAACACCATCATCTAGATAAGGAAGCCAGGAACACTGGAAGCTGGTATGAACAAGTTTGTGGACAGTTGTGTCCAACCAACTTTTTATTACCTTTCTGAAGAGTTAACAGATTAGCATGTCAAGGGAGGTCACAAACTCCTCATGTCAGAATTTTGGTGTGTGCCAGAGTCTCCTAGAATGATCTTGTAGAAAGAAAGGTGAACAGTGAATGCAGTTAGGTTGGTGTACACCATGCTGCTTCCCATCTTTGGGCCTTTGCCCATGCTGTACCCTTTGCCTGGACTGCCCCCCTCTCCCTTGTTAGTCACCTAGAAGATCCTTACTCATCTTTTTAGAGTCAGTTCATATACCATCTCTTCCAAGAAACCTTCCTCGGTCCCCTGAGCTGGGTCGTGTGTTCCATAGGGGCTCTCACAATCTCTCGTACCCATCACTATTACTGCATTGACCACACTGCCCTGAAATGATGGTTCTGTGTCTGAGAACACACTTTGTTCATCTCTGTGTCCTCAGTGCGGAACCGGAGGCCTGATACATAGTAGGTGTTCAGTCAACTTTGCTCAAGTGAACTTATAACTAGCTGGCTGGTTAAACCCAGTGTGATAATGAGTAATGAACTGATGTTGGCCCGGGGGGAGGGTGTCTCTAGGGGTGTGCCACAGGGACCTGTGTGTATTGATGGCATTGTGATGAAATTAGTGGGTTACACAAAAACCAGGGGAGTAGGCCACACATTAAACAGAATTAGTATCCAAACAGTCATGGACAAACAGAAACACTGGAGCCATGCTGGCTCCCCAAGGGGTTAGGGAGAAAGTCAGGACTAAAACCTCACAATCTGTTGTAGCCTTTACAATGGAAAAAAAGTTTTTCTGAGCTGAAACTTACTTCCGTGAAGTGTCCACCATTATGACAGCACTTACTATGTACCAGGCTTTATACCAGCTCCTGTACAATTCCCCCCCAACCCAAGTACCACAGAAAAAGTCTAATGGGGGTGATCTGCTTGGCCTGGGGGACAAGAAACAGTTTCTCACAGGCAGAAGAAAAGAGGGTCCTAGCTGGGACCAAAAGGCCTAATGAGAGCTGGGGCTTTGGTTTTCACTAAGTAACAGGCAGGCATGACAACACAGCAGTTTGAGGGCTGTTTGAAAAAGAGGCAGCTCTACCTTTAGGAGCCCAGGATACAGAGCGAGTCATACATGGGGCTTTGTTACCACCCTACCAACTCTGAACTTGCTTCTCAAAAGAACCCAGGAGCTACCCTCACTGCTTCTTTACAGCCCTCACCCTTCTGAACAATGACACCCAAGCTCCTTGCATGCCATGAAAGGCATTCATGCCTAGCCTAGTTCTCAATGCATTTCTCCCTCTATCCTCCACATTCATTCATTCATTAATTCATTCAGTTTATTCCACAAATATTTATTGAGTGTCTACTAAATATTACTATGCACTGTTCTTGGCACTAGAGATACAACAATGAACAAAACAAGAGTCCTTGCTTTGTGGAGCTTACAGTCTATTGTGGAGAGATAAACACTAATCACAATAAATAAATATAGTATATCAGGTGGTGATCAGTGCTTTGTAGGAAAACACAACACATAAAGTAAGATAAGGGGATAGAAAGTGCTGGTGAATGGATTTATTTTAGATATGTTTGTCAGGGAATGCTTCTCTAGGAAGGTGACATTTGAGCCTACTGGAAGTGGGTGGGCAAGTCATCAGACTATCTGGGAAGAAGAGCATTCTAGACAGTGAGACTAGCAAGTACAAAGGCTCTGAAGAGGGGGGATACATGACATGTTTAAGGAACAGCAAGGAGGCCAGTGTGGCTGGAGAACACTGAGTGATGGGGAAAGTGATAGGAGGCAAGGTCAGAGAGATGATGAGGACAAGATTGTGTAAAGACTTTTGGGCCACAGTGAGGGCTTTGGCTTTTATTCTGAGAGAGCCGGGAGCCATGGGAGAATTTTGAGCAAAGGAGGGACATGATCTGATATGGATTTTAAAAAGAATTTCAGAGACTTCCCTGTGGTTAAGACTCCACACTTCCAATGCAGGAGGCACATGTTCGATCCCTGGTTGGGGAACTAAGATCCCACATGCCATGTGGCACAGCCAAATAAATTAAAAAGTTAAAAAAAAGAATTTCAGAGAAGAACTAGTAATGGTATTAGAACACCAGGCAAAAGAAAAAAAACCAGACAATTACCAGGAAAACAAAAAAGGTATACAACAGAGGATATGTAATCAGACTGTACTATGTTGTTTGGATGTGAACAATATTTACAATGCCATACTTAGACAAACCGTGATTACTGGCTGAACAAAAATTGTATAACATGTTTAAAGAAATAATAAATGCAACCACAAAGATGAGCAAGCAACAAGAGACTATTAGGGGTGACTAGGAAGATTAGAAAGTGAAATGTATGAAGTTTGTACGAATGAAAAATACAATTCTTGAAATAAAAAACTCGGTGGACAGATTAAACAGCAGATCAGACAGAGCTGAAGAGAGAATCAATAAGCTGAAAGATGTATCTGAAGAAATTGCCTAGAATGAAGTGCAGGAAGACAAGAAGATAGAAAATATCAATGAAATGTTACAAGATATGGAAGATAGAATGAGGAGGTCCAAAATATGACCAACTGAATTCTGAGAAAGAAAATTCAGAAAGAATGGAAGAAAGGCAATATTTGAAGAGATAATGGCTGAGAATTTTCCAGAAATTATGAAAAACATGAATCCGGAGGCATGAAGCACATTTCCAAAGTAGAATAATAAAAAAGAAATACATACCTAAACACTGATAGAATGAAACTGCAGAACCCCCTGAAGATACCCCTCCCCTCCAAAAAAAAGAGAGAGAGACAAGTAGTCAGAATATAAGAAAACAAAAACACCTACAAAAAACAGCAATTAGACTGATAGCGGACTTCTAATATTACCTATAACAATCTACCTTTTAAGAATGAGAATAAATACATTTACATATAACAAAGACTAGGAGAATTTAACACCAACAGATATGTACTAAAAGAGTATCTAAACATCGTAATCATAACAAAGGAAAATGATCCCAGAATGATGTTCTGAGATGCAAGAATGTATGCATGTAAATCCAAACACATACCATCTACATAAAGTAATACTAATGATGATATATTAGTGAGGTCAGGGGAAAAAGGAACAAACTAACACACTAAAAAAAAATAACATGTGGTCAAGATAGGAATGACTAGAGTTGAAGGTTTCTAAGGTTCCTGCATTCTTCAAGAGGGAGGTTAAAATACTGTTTAACTTTAAACCTTGTAAGTTAAATATGCATGGTAAAATTTCAAGGATAACCACAGAAAGAAAGGAAAAAGAATAGGTAAATTCCAAACAGTAGGGAGGAAAAAAATGATTAAGAAAGCAAACAAACAAATTTCAAAACTAAAAAGCAGGCCAAAAAAAAAGAGAAAAATGAAGCATCGAAAAGGTGGTGGTAGGAAATAGAAATAAAAAAGTACGATGGGGGCTTCGCTGGTGGCGCAGTGGTTGAGAGTCCACTTGCCGATGCAAGGGACACGGGTTCGTGCCCCAGTCTGGGAAGATCCCACATGCCGTGGAGCAGCTGGGCCCGTGAGCCATGGCTGCTGAGCCTGCGCATCCGGAGCCTGTGCTCTGCAATGGGAGAGGCCACAACAGTGAGAGGCCTGCGTATAGCAAAAAAAATTAAAAAAAAATAAAATAAAATAAAATAAAATAAAAAATAAGTATGATGGTAGAAACAAGTCCAAATATATCACAGTAAGTGTAGACAGACTAAACTTGACCATTAAAAGACAGAGATCATTATATTAGATGTTTTTAAAGATCCAGCTATATGACATTTCCAAGAGATATGATTAAAGCATAAAGGCATGAAGACGTTGAAAAGTAAAAGGATGGAAAATTATACACCACACAAATCCTAAGAAGAAGAAAAGTTTGTGTTGCTATATTAATGTAAGATAAAATAGACTTCAAGGAAAAAATGCATTATCAAGAATAGAGAGGGTCATTACATGTTTACCAGGAATATATAACAATTCTCATTTTGAATATTCCTAATAAAATACCCTCAAAATAAGTAAAAGAAAAAAAAAGAACTACAAGGAGAAATAGACAAATCCACCATCATAACTGCATATTAACATACCTTATAATTATTGGTATATTACAACCAAAAAATCAGTTTAGATATAGAAAATGTGAACAATACGATTAACAAATTTGATAACAGACTTATGTGGAACTCTGTATTCAACAGTTAGGGAACATACATTCTTATAAATCACATAGGAAACATTAAAAAATACTGATCACCTATTAAGCCATAAAACAAGTCTCAATAAATTTCAGAATTTTTATCACACAGATCACATCCACTGACCATAATGCAATTAAAGATAGAGTTCAATAACATAAGGATAAACTTTAAAACCTCTAAACATTTAGAACCACACTTCTATATAACTTGCAGGTCAAAGAAGTAACCATGATGGAAATGCTGAAATACTTGGAACTGAACAGTAAAGAAATATGACATGTCTGAACCTGTAGAAAAGCAGTAGTTAGAGGGGAAGTTACGTCCTTAAATGTGCAAAGCAGAAAACAAGAAAGACTGAAAATTAATAAGGTTGGGGTCCAATTTAAGAAATTAGAAAAATAACAACAAAATAAATCCAAAAAATGTGGAAGGAAGGAGATCAAAAAAGATAAGAGCAGAAATTAAAGAAATAGAAAACAAAGACAAAATAGAGAGGAGCAACAAAGCCAAAAGTTGGTTCTTTGAAAAGACTAGTAAAATAGACAAACCTCTGGTGAGATTGATCAAGAAAAAAAGTGAGAAGGCACAAATAACCAATATCAGCAATGAAAAAGGAGACATAACTACAGATTGTATACAGCAGAGAATAAAAAAATAAGGAAACTTTATGCCAATAAACTTGAGAAGGCAGACAAAATGGACCAATTCCTAGAAAACTATAACTTACCGAAACTGACTCAAGAAGAAAAAGAAATGCTGACTAGTCCTCTAGCTATTAAAGGAATTGAAGCAGTAGTTAAAACTCTTCCTACCAAAAAACAAACAAAAGAACAAAAAACAACAGGAGGGAGAATTTTCCAGTTGATATGTGGATGACAGGTAGGTGAAGAAATATTAATCCCCTTAGGCCTGGAAGTGTCCACGTAGGCCTTAAGGCAGTGGAGACCCTAGGCAGGCCACTTCTCTCTATGGGCAGCCTCCTGTGGAGATCCTTAGAGGGTGGCCCTTAGTGAAATGGGGTCTGACAAATCCCTCTGCAGTCCCTGCAGGTGGTGAGCACGAATGAGTAACATCCAGCACTCAGTTACTGCTCTGTGGTAAATGTGCTAAGCAGGGCCGAAGAGGAGCTCTAAGACTTGGACAGCCTCTTCAGTAGCCAGCTTCTGTAGTCTTCTGCTCACTGAGGACAAGGGGCCTGCAGAGCTGCTGGAGGAGTCTGTGTTCCAGTTGCCAAGAAACACCACACGACCCAAGTTGTGACTGGATGGGGTGGGGTTGGGTGCAGGGAGGCCAAGCAGGGGCTTTTGGAGAGTGTAGCTCCAGGTAGAAGCCCTGAAACTCTGTCTTCGCGAATATCAGATACTTCTATCCATTTGCAGCTGATGAGCCCTTTTAATGGTGTCCAAGCTAGCTGCAGGGTGATGGTTCTAACAATGATGCATGTTCTGCAAATAAGAGCTTTATCATTATTTTGAAATAGTTAATATGAAAGAGTTCAATTGGATTTGAAATCTAATCATATTATCACAAAATATTTTTAACAATATATTTGTCAGTGAAACAAAAAGAAAAGCTGTTAGATATAATTTCACTTTTTAAACATTTTTGAACAATTTAAAAGTTTGTTTTAAATACTTTATCACCTAATTGTACAAAGAAAGATTTGTATTGATGGTGACCGTTAAGAATTTGAAGAATACATCATTAAAAAGTCTTGATCAGGATTTGTCTGTAGCCATTTTAAGCATAAAACCTGATATAAAATAAACATGTTATGGAAGCAGATTTCAAGTTTCTCATTCAAAATTTTGAAAATATTTTATTTAGAAGTTTAATATTCACTTAATATTAAAAAGAAAAGACCAAGGTGGTTTTATAGGAGACTTCTACCGAACAGATCATTCCAAAGTCATATAGCATCTTCCAGAATATTGTAAATGAGGAAACACTGACTCATTCTATGATACCAGCAGAACTTGATGCCAAAAGCAAATAAGGATAGCATGAGAAAGGAAAATTAAAGACCAATTTATGGACACAGATACAGAAATCCTAAACAAAATATTAGCAAACTGAATCTAGTATTGTAGAAAAAGGAAAAGATCATGACCAAGTTATGTTTATACCAGAAATGCAAAGGTAGTCTAACATAATGAAAATCTATAAATGTCATTTACCACATCATCAGATTATTGGAGGGAAAAAACCATAATCATCCTAAGAAACAGAAAATGTATCTGATAAAAAATTCAACACCCTTTCATGATTTAAAAGCAATAACAAAAACTTCTTAGCATGGAGGAACAGGATGGAACTTGCTTAATCTGATAAAACCTGTAGAAATCTACAGCAAATATCGTTCTTACTAGAGAAAAGTTAGTGGTGTTTCCTCTAAAATATCCAACAAGACAAGGATGCCCACTGCATCTTTTATATTCATCACTGTACTGGAGGTCCTGGCCGTCTCAGTAAGACAAGAAAAATAAATTAAAAGCATAAAGATTGGAAGGGAAAAAACAAAACTGTCATTATTAATAGCTGATATGGTTGTCAACATAGAAAACACAAAAGAATATATAGACAACTTAAAAGGAAGCAGGGTTCCTTGAGAAATGGTCAGTTCTCGGGTTGGGACTGGGGCAGGAAGATAAAAGATGAGTAGGGAGTATCTTGTAGTGCTGACAAGTAAGGAAGTACTTAAAAACAAAAGGATGGGGCCATGTCAACGGGACACAGAAGCCAACCTAAAAGAGCCCCCGGTGGCCAAAGCTGGAACAATTTGAGCCACAAGACAAATAACAGTATTGGATTTATATCTCAAATTATTAAACAAATATGGCATGAGTTCATACTGATATAAACAAGTAACTGAATAAATAAGTAAGTAAATAAAGGAGAAGAAACAAATCTTTTCTACAGAAGAGTTCCAAATAATATATGTAATTACGTCCCCTTCCAGAGGTGAAGCTTAATTCCTTCCCTTCTTGAGGGTGGGCTAGATTCTTTCAAAGAACAGAAAATGAAAAGGGAAAAAAAATACCAACTTTACAGTGGAGAAACCTGGCAAACACTACCTTAACTAAGTGGTGAAGGTCAACATCACCAGGGATGTCACAGGGATTTCACATACCCCTGATATGATGTGATGAAAAGGGCACTTCAACTCTGTGGTATTCTTTCCAAGAACAACCCCAGTCTAACTATGAGGAAAACTTCAGACAAATCCAAATTGAGGGACATTCTATAGTACATCTCAAAACTGTTAAGCTTATAAAAAACAAGGAGACTAAGAAAATGTCATAGACCAGAAGACACTAAAGAGACATGACAACTTAAATGCAATGTGGTATTTGGAATTGGCTCCTAGAACAGAAAAAGGACATTAGTGGGAAAATTGATACATCTATATAAAGTCTGAAGTTTAGTTAATAGTAATATACTAATGTTGTTTTCTTAGTTTTGACAAAAATATCACAGTGAAGAGTATACAGGAACTCTCCATACTGTCTCTATTTACGTTTCTATGACTAAAATTATTCTAAAATTATAAGTTTGCTTAAAGGTAATGAAAGTTTAGCAAGGTGAATGGCTATAATAACAATATAAAAAATCAACTTCATTTCTATATACCTGCAAAAGAAATAAAACACATTAAATAACAAGATCTCATTCACAATAGCAGTAAAAGCCATAAATACCAAGGAAAAAAAATCTAACACAAGATATGCAAGACCTTATACAGAAAATTATAAAGTTCTACCAAAAGACATTCAATAATTTATTTAAAATGAAAGGATACATCATGTTTATAGCTAGGAAGACTCAACATCATAAACATATCAATTCTCTTCAAACTGATCTACAGATTTATTCCAATTCCAATATTTTTGTAGAACACGACAAGCTTATTCTGAAATGTGTTTGAAATAACAAAGGGCCAAGAATATATGATACTCCTGAAGAAAAATAGGATGGGAAGATTTTGCTCTATCAAATATCAAGATTCTTTACGAAGCCAAAGTAATTAAAGGTAGTGTGGTACTGATTCAGGGGCAAAAAGTTGGCCAGTAGCAGAGATCCCAGAAACAGACCTACACAGATGTGAAACTTTGATGTATGATAGAAGTGGCACTTCAGATCATTAGGCTATCTGTGGGGAAAATAACACAACTGGGCTCCTATCTCATAATTTACACTACACAAAAATCAATTCCAATTAGATTAAGGACTTAAAAGTTAAACCTTTAAACTTTTATTAGAAGAAAATAAAGAATATCTTCATGACCATAGGTTAGGGAAGACAACACACAAAAAGTGCTGGCTACAGAGGAAAAACTGAATTGTTCAACTCATTTAAAATTAGGAATTTCTGCTCGTGCAAAGACACCATGAAGAAAAAAAAAAGGCCACAAACTGAGAGAAGATATTCACATATAACTGACAAATGATGAGTATCCAAATAATTAAATAACTTCTGTAAATCAATAAAAATTATAAAAATATCAATTTTTAAAATGGGCAAAAGATATTAACAGTCATTGCACAGAAGAAGAAACATGTGTGGCCAATAAACATGAAAAGATGCTCAATTATATTAGTAATTTGAAAAATGCTAATTAAGTCCACAAAGGCTCACTATAATGACAAAAAATTAAAAGTGGCACAATATCAAGTATTAATAAGGTGTATGTGAATCAGTGGGACCTCTTACAAATTGCTGAAAGGTGTGTAAATTGGTACCAAGAGATTAAAATACATTCTGGCATAATCCCGTCAAGCTGAGTGTTTACATGTCTTATTAACCAGCAATTCCATACATAGGTATATACCTTAGAAAAATGGGTGTCTGTGTGTACAAGGAGACATGTACAAGAATGTTCATAATAGCACTTTTTATACGAGCAAAAAGCTAGAAATGACCCAAATGTCCCTCAACAGGTAGATGGATGAATAATTTAAGGTCACCCAATGAAATATCATATGGCTTTGAGAATGAACAAGCCACAGCTACATGCAAAACAGGTGAATCTTGGAAACACGATAACGAATGAAAAAAGTAAGTCACAGAAGACCACATACAGTATGATACTATTTTTTACAGAGCTCACAACCAAGCCAAAACCACAATGTATTGGTTAAGCATCTCCACAAATATGAAAAAAAATCAAAAAGAGCAAGGGAATGTTAAACACAAGACTTAGGAGAGTGGTAATTCTGGCAGGAGGGGTGGGAAATGGGACTGAAAATGACACAGGGATAGATGCTATCATTAATGCTCTTCTTGGGCGGGGTTGGAGTTCCTGGGTTTTCATTTTTATTATCTCTATAACTTATGTATATAATGTATGTATTCTTTTATTATATGTGTAAGATATTTTATATGAACAAACAGGGAATGGGAGAAGAGTAGGAAGAAGTGAAGAATGACAACTCTTTTGAAGAGTTTTGTTGTTAGAGGAATAGAGAAATAAAGTCATATTTGCAAGGGGATGTGGGATAAAGAGAGTTTTACATTTTTTAAAGATGGGAGCAACAGGAGATCAATGGAATGGCAGAGTGAGGACTTTGGTGAGCCAGCTATCCCTCTAAGACAATGAAAATAAGGGCAAACAAACTAAAATCAATCAGTTCAAAACTCTGGCAATTAACAAAGGCATAGAATGAAGTGAAAATCATTGATCCAGGAGAAATGACTGAATCTTGGCAAGACAGCAGGTTCTGTGCCTTTTTTGTGTGTGACATTTTAACTTGTGGCTATTCCCATCCTCCCTCCCTCTCCAGCTTAGTGGTTCAGTAGCCAAAAGCTAAATAAATTCCAGAAAACAGAGAGATGCCTTGGTCAGGAATTTAAAAGGAAATCCTGGAGAATGAGACAACTAAAGAGAACTCTGAAAAGTTCTGACATATTCCTGGGACTCTAAAGGGCTGTGCACAAGGAAGAGCTGGAAAAGGAGAGGGCCCAAGTCATTACTTTTGGCTGACTGTGAGGCCCTGTGCAAGGAGAAAGTGAGAACTCAGGCTGGCCTATAATCTGGCTGACGTTTGAAGGCATGCCTTCTCACACAGATCCCTTTGGCAGAGGGCAGAAGACATATAGACAAGGTATTTAAGGACATCTGACCAACCACTGGTCAGATAATCACCAAATTATACTTACCAGGTGTGACCCCTAGGAATCCAGGCTTAAAAATAAAAACAAGATCTTTTAAAAAAAAAAAAAGTTAGCACAGAACTCAGAGGCCACATAATGCAGGGAATATAGAATCCACAGAATTAGTCAAGAAAAGTTGCCAAACAAATAAATGACAACAAGAACAATAACAACCACACAACATACACACACACACACACACACACACACACCAGAACAACAAACCTTGAGGGTGGAAGAGTCTGATACTAGAGTTGTTAGAGTAGAATATCTAAAATGTCCAATTTTTTTTTTTTTTTTTTGCGGTACGCGGGCCTCTCACTGTTGTGGCCTCTCCTGTTGTGGAGCACAGGCTCCAGATGCGCAGTCTCAGCGGCCATGGCTTACGGGCCTAGCTGCTCCGTGGCATGTGGGATCTTCCCGGACCGGGGCACGAACCCATGTCCCCTGCATCGGCAGGCGGACTCTCAACCACTGCGCCACCAGGGAAGCCCTAAAATGTCCAATTTTTAACAAGAAATTATGAGACATACAAAGGAACAGTAAAGTATGTTACATATACAGGGGAAAAAGCAGCCAAAAGAACATGTCCCTGAAGGGGCCAATGTTTGGGACTTAGTAGACAAAGACTTTATACTAGCTATTATAAATATTTTTGAAGAACTAAAGGAAACAATATCTAAAGAATTGAAGGAAAGTGTGAGAACAATGTCTCACCAAATAGAGAATATCAACAAAGAGATAGAAATCATTTAAAAAATCAAATAGAAAATCTGGAGTTGAAAGTTATAATAACTGAAATAAAAATTTCACTTAGAGGGGCTCACCAACAGATTTTAGCTGGCAGAAGAGAGAAAAGGTAAATTTGATGATAGGTCATATAGAGATTATCCATTTCTTAAAAGCAGAAAGAAGAAAGAATGAAAAAAAAAAGAAACAGCCTCACACACCTGTGGGACACCATCAAGTGTACCAACATACACATAATGGGAATCCTGGAAGGACAAGAGGATGAGAAAGGGGCCAAAACATCACAAATTTGATGAAAGATATTAATCTATACATTCAAGAAGCTCAAGTAGAATAAACTGATGAAAGTCAAAGACAAGACAATCTTGAATGTAGCAAGAGAAAGATGACTTATTGAATATAAGGGATCCTCAATAAGATTAACAGCTGATTTATCATCAGAAACCGTAGGGGCCAGAAGACAGTGTAATTATATCTTCAAAATGTTGAAAGAAAGAGATGGAGACTTCTTTATCCAGCTAAACTGTCCTTCAAACATAAAAGAAAACTTAAGATAAACAAAAACTGAAAGAATTTGTTGTTAGTAGACCTATCCTACAAGAAATACTAATTTCAGGCTGAAATTAAAGGACGCTAAATGGTAACTTGAAGATAACTACACAGGTATTATAAAAGAAAGTACTTTTGTTTGTAACACTTTTATTCTCCTATGTGTTTTAAAAGATAACTACATAGAGCAATAATAATAAAACTGCGTTGGCAGGCTTATAATGTACAAAGAGGTAATTTGTATGATAATAATACTATGAAGGAAGGGAGAGGGAACAGAGCTATATTAGAGCAAAGTTTTTATATACTATTGAAATTAAGTTAGAATTAACCCAAAGTAGATTTTCTCAAGTTAAGATGTTAGTTGTAATCCCCAGGGCAACCACTAAGAACTTAACTCAAAAATATATAGTTATCAAGGAAATTAAAAAATTATACTAGAAAATATCTACCTGATACATAAGAGAGGAATCGAAGAACAAAGAAACAGAAAAGACATACACAAAGCAAGTATCAATCCTTCACAAACTCTTCCAAAAAATATAGGAGGAAACACTTCCCAATTCATTTTATACAACCTGTATTATCCTGATACCAAAATCAAAAACATCACAAGAAAACTACAGACCAATATCCCTTATGAATATAGATGTAAAAATCCTCAACAAAATACTAGCAAACCAAGTCCAGCAACATATAAAAAGTATTATATAACATGACCAATTAGGATATATTTCAGGAATGCAAAGTTAGTTTACTACCTGAGAATTCATCAATGTAATATACCATATTAATAGAACAAACATAAACTCCACATGATCACCTCAGTAGATGCAGACAAAGCATTTGACAAAATCCAACACCCATTCATAGCAAAAACACTCAGAGAACTAGGAGTAGAAGGGAACTTCCTCAATTTGATAAAGGGTATCTATGTAAAACCCACAGCTAACAACATGCTTAATGGAGAAAGACTCAATACTTTCCCCCTACGATCAGGAACAAGACAACGATGTCTGCGCTTGTTACTTCTAGTCAATACTGTAGGTCTAGCCAGGGTAACTGGTCAAGAAAAATAAATACAAGGCATCCAAATTGGAAAATAAAAGTAAAACTATCTCTATTTGTAGATGACACGATTTTATACATAGAAAATCCTAAGGAATCCACTAAAAACTATTTGAACTAATAAACAAGTTCAGAAATGTGACAGGACAGAAATCAATAAACAGAAATCAACTGTATTTCTACACACTCACACTTAACAATCAGCAAGTGAAAGTAAGAAAACAACTCCATTTATAATAGTAGCAAAAAGAATAAAATACCTAGGAATAAATTTAACAAAATAAGTGCAAGACTTGTACGCTGAAAACTACAAAACACTTCTGAAAGAAAGAAGATCTAAATAGAAAGATTTCCCATGATCGTGGATCAGATGACTTAATATTGTTAAATGGCAATACTTCCCAAATTGATATATAGATTCCACACAATCCCTATAAAAATTTCAGCTGATTTTCTGCAGAAATTGACAAGATGATCCTAAAACTCATATGGAAATGAAAAGGACTTAGAACAGTCAAAAAAATCTTGAAAAAGAATTACAAAGTTGGAGGAATCCCATTTCCTGATTTCAAAATTTACTACACAGTTAATTTAATCAAGACAGTGTGGTCTGGCATAGTGACAAACATATCGATTAGTGGAATAGAATTGAGAGTCCAAAAATTAACTGTTACATTTATGATTTATGGTCAACTGATTTTTCACAAGGTTGTCAAGACAATTCAATGAGGGAAAGAATACTCTTTTCAACAAAAGGTGCTGGGACAACTAGATATCCACAAGTAGAAGAATGAAATTTGGACTCCCTACCTCACAGCACGTACAAAAATTAACTCAAAATGGATCACTGGCCTAAATTTAAGAGCTAAAACCATGCAATTCCTGGAAGAAAAAGGAATAAATCTTTGTGACCTTGGTTTATGGAGTGGTTTCTTGGATACGACACAAAAAGCTCAAATGATAAAAGAAAAAAACAGATAAATTGAACTTCATCAAAATTAAAAACATTTGTGCATCAAAGGACACCACGAGGAAAGTGAAAAAACAGGGACTTCCCTTGTGGTCCAGTGGTTAAAACTTCGTCTTCCAATGCAGAGGATGTGGGTTAGATCCCTGGTCGGGGAGCTAAGATCCCACATGCCTCGTGGCCAATAAACCAAACAAATAAATAAATAAATGAAACAGAAGCAATATTGTAACAAATTCAATAAAGACTTTAGAAATGGTTCACATCAAAAAAAAAAAAAAAAAACAACTTAAAAAAAAGTGAAAAAATAACCCACAGAATGGAAGGAAAGATGTGCAATTCATATATCTGCTAAGAGACTTGTATCTAAAATATATAAAGAATTCTTACAGTCTAACAATAAAAAGACAAATAATCTAATTTTAAAAGGGCTAAGGATTTTAATAGACATTTCTCCAAAAAAGATATACAAATAGCCAATAAACACATGAAAAGATGTTCAACATCATTAATTATTAGGGAAATGCAAATAAAATCCACAATGAGACACCACTTCATACCCATTAGGATGGCTATATTAAAAAAGACAGACAATAAGAAGTGTTGGTGAGGATATGGAGAAACTGAAACCCTCAAACATTGCTGGTGTGGATGTAAAATGGTGCAGCCGCTTTTGCAAACAGTTTGGTAGTTCCTCAAAAAGTTAAACATAGAGTTGCCATATGACCAAGCAATCCCACTCCTAGGTATCTACCCAAGAGAAAAGAAAACATACATTCACACAAAAACTTGTACACAAATGTCCTGAGCAACATTATTTAAAATAGCCAAACGTGAAAACAACTGAAATATCTATCAACTGACTAATGAATAAACAAAATGTAGTATATTCACACAGTGGAATATTATTTGGCAATAAAAGCAAATGTCACATGCAACAACATGGATGGACCTCAAAACCAGTATGCTAAGTGGAAGAAGCCACTCATAAAGGCCAATATATTGTATGATCCAATTTATATGAGATGTCTAGACTAGACAAATCAAGAGAGACAGAAAGTGCGTTAGTGGCTGCCTACGGTTGGGGGGAGGGGAGTCGTGGGGAGTAACTGCTAATGAGTATGAAGCTTCTTTTAGGGGGGAATAAAAATGTTCTAAAATTGATTGTGGTGATGGCTGCACAACACTGTGAATATACTAAAGACCACTGAATAGTACCCTTTTAAAGGGTGAATTGTATGGTGTGTGAAATATATCTCAGTAAAGCTGTAACAAAAAGATGGAAGCAATAACAGGATGTCTGTGTGCTAATGGGAATGAACTTGTAGAGAGGGGGAAATTGAGGTAGGAGAGAGAGGGGGATATTGCTGAAGCAAGGTACTCAAGTAGGTAAGAGGATGGGATCTAGTGCCAAAGTGGAAGGACAGGATTTTGATGACAGCAGGGACAGTTTTTCCATAATAACAGAAAAGAAGGCAGAGTATATGAGTACAGATGCTGCTTCGTGGTTGGATGTGGTAGTGGGAATCAGTAGAGGTTTTCTTTTGATGGTTTAAAATTTTCAGTCAAGTATGCAGCCTGAGCCTAGGATGGGAGAGGAGGTGCTGGAGATCTGAGAAGAGAGAAGGTATGAAATAGTTATCTAGAAGGGTAGGACAGTGAATGGCCTAAGGAAGTACAGTGGAGCTGGCAGAGGTGGATTTAAGCAGGGCTGGGGTTTTGCCTGGTAAGTATGCTAAAGTGACAGAGGGCAAGGGAAGTGAGGATGTATGCAAGGGAATGATTATGATGGACCACGGAATCTAAGCTGATCAAAGGAAGGACATGGGAACATGGAGGAAGTAAAGGGTAGTGAAAACGTTCAGTTCCAGTGGCATTGAAGGATTGTTGGACTTGGGGTGCTAGAGGGAGTGAGCTAGAAGGATAAGTACTGGTTGGAGAGAAGGATGCTTGAAACTGAGATTATGGAGGAGATGCAGTCACAGGTACTGATAAGAAGGGTAAGACTATCGGGGTGCGTGGCTGAGGTGGGGCTGAAAGGCAAGAGCACTGTAGAAGAGCAGACAGAACTGAGAGACAAGACCACTGGAAGGGTCATCTACGAGTACATTAGAATCACCAAGAAGTCGGACTGGAGTAGTGTTATAGAGTGACAGTGAGCTAGGAGCAAATCCTTCTAGGAATGAGGCGTGACCGGGGCAGGTATGTGTGTATGTCTGTACCTGACTATAACACACAGGTACGTGATGGTATAGTCTGATGAGTTGAGATTTAAAACAAAGTGGTTGATATTTATATAATCTTAATGTATCTCTCTACAAATTACTTATTAATTACAAAGGAAAAAGAGTAACTACAATGGAGAAACCTGGAGACACTAACTTAAACAAATAGTCAATGTGAACAAAACCAGTATTGGGATAAACTGACATCATGTGCCTCCTGATATAAAGCACTGAAGACACATCTCTTCTGTGGTATTCTTGCCAAAATTACATAACTTAACTGTAATCACAAGGGCACATCAGACAAACCCAAGTTCTATAAAATAGCCGGCCAGGACTCTTCAAAAGTATCAAAGTCATGAAAGACAAAGAATGACTAAAGAACTGTACCAGATTAAAAGTGCCTAAGGAGATATGACTACTAAACACAATGTGGGATCCTGAATTAGATCCTAGAATAGAAAAATTACATTAGTGGAAAAACTGATGAAATTCAAATAGGTTCTGTACTTTCATTAAGAGTATTGTACCAATGCTAATTTCCTAATTTTGATCATTGAACTGTAGTTGTATAATTTCTTAACATTTGGGGAATGTAAGTGAAGGATATACGGGAATTCTTTGTACTATTTTTATAATTTTTTAAAAGTCTGAAATTATTAAAAATTTTAATTCTAAAAAACCAGAGTGTTTAAGGAGGAGGGAGAGAAAATGTCTGGGAAGGACATATAGAGTGAGGACACCTACCCCCATGTCCTGGCCTCCTGGCAGGAGGGGTATGAGGAGGCTGCTGGGGGAGCCGAGTGCTCAGGGGAAAGCCAGATTTCTATTCAAGCAGTGGTTCTCAGTGGGGGATTGAATAGACAGTCAAGGGGTGTTTCGGAGACATTTCTGACTGTCACAATAATTGGAGATTATAGTGACATTTAGTGGGCATTGACCAGGGATGCTCAGCATTCTGCAGTGCACAAGACAGCTCCACACAGCAAAGAATCGTACTGCATCCCATAGGACTTTAGAATGTTCCACCAGACAATCATGGAGGTGAAAAACGTGTTCATTCATTCATTCAACAAACATTTATTAAGAGAGCCTACTGTGTCCAAGCACTGTTTTAGGTAATAGGGATACATCGAGGCACAAAAAAGACAACGATCTCTGCCCTTCTGGAGTTTACAGTCTAGTGGGAGAGTCAAACAATAAACAACAAACATAATAAAGATGTAAGATATATTATGTAAGAGAGTGAGGAGCACTATCGAAAAAACAGATCAGGGTGTGTGCTAGGGGAGAGTTGCAATTTTAAACAGGATGGTCAGGGTAGGCCTCATTGAGACAGTGACATCTGAGTAGAGGCCTGAAGGAGGTGAGGGCATGAGCTCTGTGGATATTGGTGGGGGGGAAGCATTCTAGGTACAAGGGATGGCCTAGTACAAGCCCCTGAGGTGGATGTGTGCCTCATATGTTCAAGTAGCCTAGAGGAGGTCAGGATGGGTGAAAGAGAGGGAGCAAATGGTGAGAGTGGTAGGAGATAAGGTCAGAGAGGTTATGGGAGCCAGATCATGGATTTTAATATATAATGACTTCTACAGTAATTCAACAACCATATAAATTGAGGGAAGACTGCACTTTGTTTTGTTTAGAACCTTATGAAGAATTGTTCATCATCTAGGAAAATCGCATCACCCTATCCATGGTTTCTGAGTCACAGTGTAGCTGTCACACTCCCAGGTACAAGCATCGTATGTGCAAGACCATTTCATTATGTCTTCTAGTGGAATTATATCCCAGCCTTTACATATTGAAATACATATTGTTTTATTATAAATTATTTTTCCTTTACTTCTCCCTTATATTGAATCAGACATTATATTGGTTTGGGGGGGAATTATGTGTGTAGACAGATTCTATTATCTATGCACCTCAATTCAGAACAGTGAAAGAGATGTTTCAAAACATACATCATAAAAATGGAGTGCTGTGTTCAAAAGGTATGAGAACCACTAAGGCATGGCAAGAAAACAACGGGACTATTCAGAAACCAGGGAGAGAATGAAGGAGATTTTGCTGATGACTGAAGGTGAGTTCCAGAGGCCTGGTCAATTCCAGGGCTGTATGGGAATGTAATTAGGAGACCCCTGGTCTCTGATCTTCTTGTGGAGACTAACATGATACAGGATAAGGGCCTGATCCACTTTTTCATCTAAGCTGCTCCCCACCCCGAGGTGGGGGATGTCTCACCTGTTTAACACAGTAGGGTGGGGAACAAAGAGGGTTGCCTCCTCAATGAGGCCAGAAGCAGCCTAAGGCCAGCTCCATTATTTTACCCCCAGAACAGACAAAAACCCCAGACTAAGCTCATAGGAACTCTCAGGCCAAGCTCATTGCTATAAACAATGCACCTCTAACCTGTTTAGGGATGGGAAAGAGGCAGAAAGAGGAAAAGCAATAACAGAGAAAGACAGAAGCATTCAGAAAGAAGAACCAGTTGGGGTGGGGGGAGGGTCAGAGACAGACAGGGAGAAAATAAAGCCAAAAGCCAAGAGAGACCATATTCTTTTCAATCATAACTGTCATTATTTATTGAAACTTTTCAAGGGGCCAGGCGCTGGGCAAAGTGATGCACTGTATTGTCTCAGGAGGAGATTATTAGACTCCCATTTAACAGATGGGGGAACTGAGGCCCAGCTGGGTGAGGCTCAAGGTCTTACAGCTAGTTTTAACTGGTTGGGTCAGGATTCAGCCTTATAGGTCTGGGCGGTCTACTATGTCTCAGAGAGGGAGCCAGACAGAAAGACAGAGACAAACAGACAGAAAGATGGAGATAGAGACAGAGGAAGGGGGAGTGGCAGAGAGGGAGAGACAGACGAAGACTTACAGACACGCAAGCAGACGATCACGTGAGCTGCAGACCTGCACAGTACACCGTTTCCCAAGAGACAGGAATGGGGGGAGCGCGGAGGGTGGGCATGGGCGGTGGGCTCCGCAGGGTACTCACCTGGTTGCCGTCTGGGGGCCGCAGGAGCACTCGCCCTCCCCTTGCTACCCGCACGATACTCCGCAACCCGCTGACCTAGGGTTGAGAGGCCGCCCAGGTAAAAGCTCGCTCAGGTCCCACCCCTCACGCGCTCCGGCCCGGCGTCTTTCCCACCGCGTCCTCCACCCCCCGTCTTTACAGCGTCTCACCGGGAACCTCGGGCCGTCGGTGCAGCCGCTGCCTCGCGCGAGTAGATTCCAGGGACCGGCAGCTGGATCTCGCGAATGCACTGGACGCGTCCCTCCCGCTTGCTGGAGCACTAGCGGGGTCGCAGGCCGCCACCGCTACCGACGGCTCCAGACTCCCATTAGCGGAGTGCTCTCCTGTCTTCCCTGGGATTGGCTGGAGATGGACACACTTTATTTTTACCCCCCAAGCCAGGATCCAGGCCGAGGAAAACCCGCCCCTTTGGGGGTCTTTGATTGGCTTATAAGCCAAGCCCGCCCTTTAATAAGATTGGCCAGGAGGAGGTTCTTCATCGCTTTTTGCCAGTCCATTCGACAGGTCTTCGGGCGGTTAGTTGGGAGCACGCAGGCGCGAACCCCAAAGTGAGGCCTGGCGCGAGTCACAGGACAATCGGAGGCGCGCGGCGTTTTGGCGTCTTATTCTCCGTAAGCCACCTTGCGTAAGCCACCGCTCCGCTAAGAGACACGACTCTGCCCCCAGTTTTCCATAGCTTACCCCCACCTGCAGGGATTTCTGAGCCAGGTTTCTCTCGCTCAAAGTGAACGTAGTTCCTAGTTTTATCCCTGGAGGATGAGGTGGTTATAGGGGTCTGTCCAGTCACCCACCAGCCCCTGCTACTTACTGATTAAGACATTGGTCGAGTGACAGCCTCGCTTGGAGCCTCAGTTTAACCATCTTTGAAATGGGAAGATAATTTTAAAAAATCTTTCCTGAAAATGCCATCCATTCAATGGAGGATTCAATGAGAGAACATAAATTAATTGCCTGGAGCATAAATAATTAAGGTCTCCCCTCCCAATTCTTGCCTTTGCCGTTGTGTCAGACTTAGGGAACTATGGCCCAGAGAGGCAAACTGTTTGGCTTGAGGTCACACAGCAATAAGACCCAGCATAAAACCCAGGCTTCTGTCCTCCAAACGAAAGGGGTTTAAGAAGAAAGAAGATACAGGAAGGCCCTTCCTATTACCGGGGTTTCTTAATTTGGGTTCACAGATCTCCCTCCAATCCAGTCCAGGGACAGGGTTTAGAGGGGGCCCATGAATTTGGATGGGAAAAAAGTTACATCTTTGTTTTCACTCTCCTCTAATTGAAATTTAGCATCTTTTCAGTAAAGAATGTAACTCACCATAGTATAATAGTGATAGTACCTGTGACTCTGTCACTAATAGAAATCACAGAGATTTTTATATCATATTATAGATGTTATACATTTCTTGAAATGTCATGTAATCTCATCTCTATCTCAAAATCATGATTGTCATTAGACTCTCCATTAGATCTCACAAGGATCATATAACATATTTGCTTTTCCATATTTTAGTAACTACTTTTCAATATAATCAATATTTTGTGGCTCTAGGTATTTTATTTTATGCATCCAAAAGATATTGTTTTCTGAGAAAAGATGCATAGGCTTCACCAGATCACCAAACAGGTCCATGGCACACAAAAAATGTTAAGAACACTCGTCTTCAACTCTGGGCTCCAGGGGGACAAAGACTTGGTCTATTCATGTTTCCTTGTTGTAGTCCTATCACCGAGTTTCTATCAGGCACACAGCAGGTGCTCAGTAATGTTTACTGAATGAAAAATAGGGTGCTTCCTAATGAAAAACAGGATCCTCCACACCCCCAACTGAGGGAGCCACTGATGGCCTTTTTGATCACCAAAGAAAGAGGGATCTAGTTTCCTGAATCTAGTTTTGTCCCTGCCAATCTGCTTTTATTCACAGAAGTGGGTGGTACTTTTAAGGTCTGGCCCCAGGAAGTCCTTGGAACCTTACCCTCAGGAGCAGGGCCCTCTGCTCCAGGGGAGTTGGGTGAGTTGTGAAGGATACAAAGACAAGTAGCTTCAGCATGGGAAAGGCCCCGGGGCACATTGGGCCTATGACTCCTCATTCTCCTCCTGGTTTCTGTTTGGGGTCCCAGCAAAAGGGCCTGTCTTCACTGGTCTTCAGCAAAGACTGTATTTTGGAGTTGGATGTGACCTTAAAGACCTTCTAGGAGAGTCTTCCCTTTTGGAGGACCAGACTAGGCAGGACCTGAAGCCACACCACACACTGAGGAGTGAGGGCACAGGGAAAAGATGTCACCCTAGGCAAAGAACATCTTCTCCTCCCATGCCTCAGTCCAGGACATGAGCATCCTGGCCAGCTATATTAGAATCCCATACTTGGGTCCTAACAGTGTCCCTGAAGTCAGAGGCCCTCTCTAACAGGGTGGGTGAAGAGGGGCCTCAAATGCCAGGATGAGGGGCTAGGGATTTGATTAGAGAAACAGAGAGGAATCAGGTAAGAGCATGATGAAGGCCAGGCTTCAGAGGTCTGCTTCAAGGCTAGACTCCATCTTGGGATCTTAGGCTGGTTGCTTCTCCTGGGCTGATCCCCCAGCATGATTAGCCTATTTGCAGATGGGAAAAACTGAGACCCTCTATAGAGGGTGAGGAAGTCACGTTGTGAGCCAGAGTATATTGAGGCAAGGATACCCAGGCCGTCTCTCTCTTGAACTGACTGGGATCCTCTTGCCAAGCTGACCTCTTCCTGGCCCACTCCAGGTCCTTTGCCCCTCCTGCTTTCCCTGCCCCTCCACTTCATCACATGCTCATTGGGACTGGCTCCCAGATACTGCACATAGGTGTCTCTTCCCTCTGCACAAGATGCCTTGACTCAGCATCCTGCACTCTCAGCTCTGGCCCTGGGGCAAGATGTTCTCCTTTCTGAGCCAGAGTCTCCTCTATCCACTTCTGACAGTGTGGTCCCAGGTCAGAACCAGAGGCATCCAAGCTTCCATGCTCTCCCCAAAACATTCATCAGAATCTGGAGTATGTCCAAGATCTGGTATTCCAACCATTTCACAGAGGAGGTCCCGCAGCAACCTGGCAGTCATCCCTGACTTCTCTCAATCCCTCTCTTCCTATATCTAAAGCCTGTTGATTCCAGCATCTTAAAATCACAGAATACACACATTTCTCGTACAGGAGAATTCCAATTAATTTATGTAGATACTTCCCCCTCGAGGAGTTGGAAGATAACTCCCCACTCCCTAAGCACGGGCTACACTTAGTGGCTTCCTTCCAAAGAGTACAGTATGGAAGGTGGGGGAATGGAGTAATTTTACAGTGGAGAAACCTGACATATACTACCTAAGCCAGGTGATCAAGTTAACATCAACAGTGATAAGGCATATCGATAGCATGTACCCTTGATAGGATACGAAGAGAATGGTACTTTATTTCTGTGGTCTTCCTTTCCCAAACCCATAACCCCAGTCTAATCATGAGGAAAACATCAGACAAATCCCAGTTGAGGGACATTCTGCAAAATACCTGACTAGTAGTCCTCAAATGTTGATGACTCCAGGTCATCAAAAACAAGAAAAGTGTGAGAAACTGTCACAGCCAAGAGAAGTCTATGGCAACATGATGACTAAATGTAATGTTGTGTCCTGGATGGCATCCTGGAACAGAAAAAGGAAATTTGGTAAAAACTAAGGAAATCTGAACAGAATATGGAATTTAGTTAATAATAATATATTGATATTTCTTCATCAGTTGTGACACATGTATCATACTAATGTAAGATGTTAACAGTAGGGGAAACTGGCTGTAGGGTATATGGACACTCTCTGTATTACCTTTGCGATAAGTCTGTAAATCTAAAACTTCTAAAAGAAAAAAATTTATTTTAAAAACCTTCCATATTGCCCCCATCACGCCACTCTCACCTTAGGTATAGCGTCAGCTTCCTCACTGCTCTCCCTCCCTCCAATCCATGCTCCGGGCAGCCAGCAGAGGGCATTCTGTAAAACGCAAATCTGACCGAGCCTGAAGACTTCCAGCAAAGTAAGGGCGTTGGATGGAAAGTTCGGGAGGTATATTACAGAAGACATACCCGGATGTCTGTGTAAATTATCGTTATGATCCAGAAAGAATCTGGGAGGTTTTTCTGGTGTCCGTGGAAATAAAGTTACTGTACCCAAAATTTAAAGCCACTGGGCCTTTCAGATGCTCAACTCCCGACCACCCCCCCACCCCCGGTCACACAGCTACGTAGTAATTTTCCTTTGCTTTTCTTTTATCTCTATGCAAACTCCCCAGCCTGGGCTGCCTTTTCTTGCCTTCTCTCCCAGGTCCAGCTCCAGGGATCCTGCACCCGCTTCCTAAGACGAGAGAGCACTCCGGCATTACTGGATTGTGAAGTCCCGACCGATATCATTTTTATTTAACGACATGCGAACAAGAAAAATGGATTCCTCTGGCTCCCCCACACTCAGCTCATACTAGGCCCGAGGAAAGGTTTGACGCACGATAAATAAAAAGATGAATCACTGAATAAATGGATGTTCTAGGGCCCAGGGCGTTCCTGTGCGCGTGCGCGGAGGGGAAGGCGTGGGATGCTGTTTGCTACCTGCCTGGGCCTGCTGCGGCCGCCCGGAGAGGGAGGGGCTTCCTCGGCCTCGCCCTGCCATTGGCCAGGATGGTCCGCATTGGCCTGACGCAACATTTCTGCGGTCCCGCGGAGCTCGCCCCCAGCCAGCCACCCCCACCCCCAGCAAGTACCATCTTGCAGGCCACTGCGTAGACGAGGCGGCTACTTGCGGGCCTGTGGGAAGGGAGACTGGCTGCTGGGGACCGCGCACCGGGTGGGACAAAAGACTCGAAGCAGCACTCTGAATTTGCTCAGAATTTTATTAGGATTACCAGGGTTCACAGGGAACGAGGCGGGACTTCTGGGGGAGGGGGACCAGAATACCGCAATGGCGAAGCGGCCTTGCATAGACACCGAGGCGGGCTAGCGGGCACAGCGGGGAGGGGCGAGGGATGGAGGGAAAGAGAGAGACGGGAGAACAGGGTGGCGGCAGAGACCCCCAAGGCCACAGCGGCCCTCCCCGCTTTGGGATCAAGGGTGTCCACTCCACACAGCACGAGGAGGGGGATAGAGGGGCCCTGACCAAGGCATCACAATAAATACGTTTAGCAGCACACAGAAGCCTGCGGGAGAAGAGGGCCAAAAGGAAGGGGGAATCCCCCTTTCCCTCCCCCCAAAATAAGAACTCTGCAATTACTAAACCATAAAAATAAACTTTAAACCCGTGTACGAAGTCAGTCATCCCCCAGAAGTGCAATATGGGGCCGCTCGGCCCTAGCTGATAGGGAGGGCAAATGGGGCAGGGGAAATAGGGAAATAAAGGAAACAGGGAAATAGGCAAACAGGGAAATACAGAGGCAGCCCTCGCAAGGGTAAGACATTTATCCCGTTTTGCCCCTCTTCCCCGGGTTGGCCCAAGGGTTTGGGACCTGAAGCACCTCCTCCATGTCGGAGTCTTCTGAGTCTTCCCCTCCTGAGTCTTCTTCAATTCCTTCCTCCTCCTCGCTTCCTTCCTCATCATCACTGTCCTCACCTTCTTGCTCACTGCCTGTACAGGGGAGAGAGAAGTAAGGAGGGGAAGACGGAGGAGGATGGTTAGGTGGACAGGTAGATGTCACTCTTAACAGGGAACGGAGCCCATAGTCAGGGCTTTTGAGGGGCGGGACCATTCACCAAAAGCCTCTGCTTGGAACAAGCAACCAAGCCTGTGTGAACTCAAGTCCAGAAAGTAAGGGCGAGTGGGAGGGAAGCAGGAAGGCAGAGTGGGATGCCTCTGTCCTATCAAAATTGACACATCTCTGAAAGTAGCTTTTTCACCCCCTGTATGCAATGTGTCTCTCTTCCTGAGCTCTGACCTCAGCTGAATAAAACTTCTGTTCATCCAGAGGCAGCTCCCTCCCTCTCTCTCCCCAGGCTGATCCAAATAGGCCTCAGTCTGTCTTCTGCAGCCCAATTCCCCACCCCGGCTCCCACCCTAGGGTTGTACAGATAAATTCTGCCTCCCCTTCTCTGAAAGAAGAGATGCCACCGAGTAGGAGGGGATGGGGCCAGCCATTCCCTCCGTTTCCCTACCTAGAAATATGTCTAGATTGTGTCTACTCGCTCCATCAATTCCTCCTTCCTCAGTGCCCTCAATGGAAGTTTGCCAGGGATCCCATGGCCAAAACCCCCAAGAGTGGTTGGTCTTCCTGCACCTTCCACCTACCCAAGGGGGCTGCCTCTCCTCCATCTGCCTGCCTACAGCCAGGCTCAAACACATCCCTCGTCTGCCTTCTGCCATCCCCTTCCTAGCCAAGGTTTGACGCTACTGCCTTAACCCCTGTTCATTCCCTCCCCATTCCTACTGTGGTCTGGCTCTACCCCCACCAATCCACTGAAACTACTCTTGCCAAGGTCACAGATGATCTATTCAGCCCCCAATCCAGTGGACACATCCAAGTCCTCATTTTACTTGACCTTTCAGGAGCACTGGACACCGGTGACAATCCCCTCCTTCTTAGAATGTTCCACGACCTAGTGCTCCTCCTAACTCTACCCTCTCAGAGCCTCAGTTTCCCCATCTATGAAAGGAGGATTAGTAGTACCTACCTCGTAAGAGTTGCTGTGAGGATTAAATTAGTCAAAGCAAGAAAACAATTTAGAATAGTGCCTGGCACATAGTAAATACTTCATTAATGTTAATTGGACCCAATTAATGTTAACTGGCCCCAGAATCCAGAGGTAGGATTCTGCTCTGGCTTATCTCCTTTCTTTACAATTTCTGACTTCCCAGGCATATCACCAACCACCTGCCTCTAAGCCACCCATACCTTATGTCCAACAAGCCCTTCCAACTCCATGTTCCTCCCTGCATCCCATCAATCCCACCACCACGCCCTTCCCCATCCCAGGAAATGGTGCCTCCTTTGGCCAGTCATCCAGGCCAGAACCAAACCTAGCAGTCACCTTAAATACCGCCTTCTCTCTCAACCCCCCATATCCAACCCTTCTTCAGCATTTCCCAAAATGTATTCTTTGGTGGGCAGTGAACAATGGCCTTTGTGATCAAGATGTTTGGGAAATGCTGACTTCCACAATGTTTAAGTAGGTTTCTTAGAGCAGGACTTATCAGAGCCTTTAAGGTGCCAATGTACATGTGACTCTGCATAAGGATATTATTGTATGCAGTATTTCCCCAACATATTTGACCACTGAACCTTTTTGTGAGCAGCTTTTGGAACCAGTGAAGGGTCCTCAGATGACAATTTGGGAAACCCTGCCCAACATACCATGCCTTTTCACCCTTCCAGGTTCTTTTTCATGTGATCCCTTCCACCAAGAATGCCCCATAATGCTCCTTAATGTGAAGGCAGCCTCCAATTCAAATGTTACTTCTTTTCTCTAGTTCTCTCCTTCTTGATTCTGGAGATAGAATTAGCTCCTCCCTCCTCTGGACTCACTGAGCACACTGTTCACTTCACCCCCAGCCCCCCAAACAAGCATGGGAGTTCCCAGAAGGCCAGGGCTGGGTACAGAGTGTGCTGTATTGCAACATGTTTGCCATTTTTTCCCCTCTCTCTGTGTGAGAACCTGTCTTACTTAGTATATCACCCACTGCCTCCTATCTCTTCTCTCTGCTTCATTTGTCTTGTGCTCTGTTACAACCTATCTACCCATCACCAAGAATTGAGATTTGTTCTGGTGTTGTTACATTTGTGAGCTAAATGTTCCCTGACTTTGCTCTGTTTAAAAACTTACTCAGAATGCTTTTTTCTTTTCTCTACAAGAGCAGATTGTGCTCGTGCCTTGACACTCTGACCATGGGCAGATTTTCTCTGAGAGAAGAGAAAGGAGGTAAGACAAGAGGTGAGGGTCTAGCTCACCTTCCTCACTGCCCTCCTCTTCTTCCTCCACTGATGATTCTTCTACGGAGATGTTCTCTACCTCGTCCTCATAGTCATCCTGGTTGGCGCTGTTATGGTGATCCTTGTCAGAGTCTTCAAGGTCATTCTCATAGTCTTCAATGTCTCTGTCGTCATCATCGCTGCCTTCATTGTCACCTTCATTGCCATCATCATCACTACCTTCATTGTCACCTTCGTTGCCATCATTATCTTCAATATCACTGCCGTCATTGTCTCCATTGTCACTGTCGCTGCTGTCCTGGTTGCTGCCGTTGCTGCTGTGGTCGCCACCTTTGGGGTTCTCATCATCACCATTGGGGTTCTCGTCACCATCAGCGTTCTCATCATTATCATCAGTGTTCTCTTCGTTGTCATCGGGGTTCTCTTCGTTGTCATCAGTGTTGTTGTCTTCAGGGTTCTCACTGTTGTCATTGGGGTTCTCATTGTTGTCATCAGGATTCTCATTGTTGTCATCGGTACTCTCATTGTTGTCAGTGGTCTCGTTGTCATCAGCACTCTCATTGTTATCAGTGGTTTCGTTGTCATCGGGGCTCTCGTTGTCAGTGGTCTCACTGCCAATGCTCTCATTGTGGTCAGGGCACTCGCTGTCACAGAGGCTCTCGCTGATGTCAGTTATCTCGTTGTCAGTGGTCTCGAAGCAGTCAGTGGTCTCCATGAAGTCAGAGATCTTGATGTCATGAATGGTCTCATTGTCGGTGATACCATCACTGTCTGAGGTCTCTCCAGTAATGTCTTCCATGATGTGATAGTCATCGGAGTCTTCCATGATCACCACCTCATATTCATCCCTGTTTTTACTGTGGGGAAGCCTGGGGTTGAGTATAGGGCTGGTGGCAGGTGGTGTACCCAGAGCAGACACTGAAAGGCGGTAAGTAACTGGGGAGGCGGTAGGCTACAGGGGTTCCCAGGGACGAGGCTAGGTGGGGAGAGTCCCATTTCTGCCCCTGACTACATAACCTCAGGCCGATCACACCCCATTTCTGGGCATCACTCCCCACTTGTAAAACACAGTGGACTGGATTATCTCAAAGGTCCCTTTTGGCTCTACAAATACCGTGTGACACTAGCCTAGTCTTTGCCCCACCCCTAACAAACCACCTCTCAGCCACCAACCCCCACCATCACCTTTCTTCCTTTTCTTGCTTCTTTCTGCTTGCCCTGTAGCCCCCTTCTCCCATCATGTAGTAACGCACGGGGTTAACCCACAGGTCATTCTTGATAATCTGTTGAAAGAGATGGGGGAAGGGAGAACAGAGCGATGAGTACAAGTCACAGAGCCTACTCCCAATACCCCACGCACTCAGGGGCAAGCTAGCAAGGCCTTCCCTGGCAATGCCAGGAGGGGCCCCACCTCAGCAATCCTGTCAGCCTCTGGGAGGCTATGGTTTGAGAACCAGCTGAAGAAGCTGTGGCTGGCATCCTGGTTCCTGTGCCTGTGGGCCTGAGGTTCCTGGCCCCGGTGCCAACGAATTGGGGTGGAGTGAGACACCAGCCGGCCTGCAGGGAAAGGAGGCTATAGAGAGAGCGCTGGACAAGGACAGATGGGGGGGCGGGGGACATGAATTGGCCCTGGGACTGCCTCTTACCCGAGCGGCTGCGCTGGAACTCCTTGACGATCACCATATTTGTGAAGTAGGGATTTGTCTGGAAGTACAGCTTCATTTTGTAGCCCATGGAGATATGTCTGAGATCCTGTACCTGCTCAGAATGGGGGTAATGGTGGAATTCCCACCACGCCGTGACCCCTCCCACCCAACCTCCCCTCACCTCCAAGGACCAGATTCCTTGCCCGGTCCTGGTAGAAAAGATATCTCTTTGGCCTGACCTGCAGATTGGTCAAGTAGCGGAAAATGTCTTCATCGCGTTGGTTGATCAAGATTGAAATTTTGGGGTGGTTGAGGAACTGATGGAGGGAGCAGTTTAGGTCAAGGAGTGACTGTTCAATGAGAAGGAGGGAAGGAAGGCCAGTCAGGGCTAGGCAGGGCAGAACAAAAGAGAGGCTGGAGCAGGAGAATTCCTTCTGTGGTCAATGGGACATGACCCATACTTTTATTCCCATGATACTGTGTGGTAGGAGCCTATGTTCATAAAATGTCAAACCTCTGTATTAAGTGGCTTTGCCATGGTTCACATTTGCCGTGTGTTTGGGTGCTGGGAGTCTACGTCCAAGTGATGTTGTGTCTCTGGGTGCTGAGGGCTTGTGTTCACAAGACATTGTGTGTCTGGGGGCTGAAGGCCCATGTGCAAATGGTGCTGTATCTGGTTGCTGAGGGCCTGTCATGACGTGATGTTATATATATTTGGGTGTTACGGGTCTGTGTCCACATGCTGTGTATCTGAGTCTGAGGGTTTGTGTCCAGGTGATGCTATGGTCTGTGTACTGAGGACCTGTGGCCACATAATACTGTGCCTGGGTACTGAGGGCCTGTGATCATGTGATACTTTGTATGAGAGTGCCAAGGGTCTGTGTCCATATAGTTCTATTAGGATGTTAAATCCATGTGTTCCTAACATGTGGCATGGTCCCCTAGAGATAAGCTTATCACCAATAGTGAATTCTTGTTATTTTTCCCTTTCCTTCATTTAACTCCTTTCTCTCCATTCCTAGGTACTCCTTCTCCTGATCCTTCAGGGCTCCAGCCCCTTTCTAGCCCCCTCCTCTCCAGCCAGGATTGGGCTCTGCCTAGTATCTAACCAGAGAGCTAGGCTTGCACAGCCATGTGTGACTTGGGCACCCTTTCTGGGCCATTTCTCTGCTGTGTGCCCTTCTCCTCCCTCTTCCCTGTCTCTGAGTCAGTTTATCTTCTGTGTGACCCCCCCCCCCTTCACCATCTCCAGTCCAGCTTCTCTGATGTTTTGCCACACTCCTTCCATCCCTCCTCCACCAGACCTCGTCATTCTTCCGATAGGGGCCCGCCCCCACACCCCTTCACCCAGCCTGTCCCTCCCCCCCCCACCGTCCCCCATTTCTGGTCATGGGCTCCTGGCCCATGAATATAGATGACAAGGATACTGCTTTGACCCAGAAGCCTGGGATGTGCTGGATGATGAGATCTCTGCGCTCCAGGAAGGGTCTTCGCATCTGGATGAACTTGCGCTTGAGACGGAGGAAGGCCTTGCCCGCCTTGATATTCACCGCCTCCAGGTCCAGCTGAATGTTTTCCAGCGCCTGCAGGATGCACTCTATCTTCTCGGCATTCTTCTCTCGGCTTTCCCTCTTCACCTTCCTGGGCTTCCTCTTCCTCCTCCTCCTCCTCTTCCTCACACTTTCCTTTTCATCCTCGTCGTCGTCTTCCACGATGATGACGGTCTCTTCCCTCCCCCTTGGACCGGCTAACCTCTGGTACCCCCGCCCCCCTGCGCTACAGGTTTCTAGGGCCTTCTCTCCTGCAAAGCTGCTGGGCTCCGTCACCTGGAAGTCAATCTCCAGGCTTTCCCCAGAAACCTCCGAGGGAGAAAGCGTTTCCAGGCCCTCTGTGGGAGGGGGCGCCTCCCCGTACCCTGACTCGATCGCGGGCTCCCAGCCGGGACCCCCAGCCCCCAGGGTGAAGTACGCGCGGATCCCCCCCTCCTCCAGAATGACATAGGGCGGCGGCGGGGGCAGAGCGGGGCCCAGTCCCACCCCCCTCATGTCAGCCAGCACCTGTGCCGCCTCGGTTTCTTCCCGGAGCCTCGGGCGCTGCTGAGGTGGAGGCAGGGGCAGGCGCAAGAGAGGAGGTGGCGGCGGCGGCGGCGGCGGCGGCAGCAGCTCGCTCTGAGGGGTCTCGGAGCTACTGAGGCGGCGGGCCTTGGCCGGAGGCCCCTCATCCGGGCCGTCCATGGTGACCGCGATCGCACAGCTCAGGGGCTCGCGCTCGCCCCTTCGCTCTCAGCCAGGCCGCCGATGTCTGTCACACCTGAAGCAGAGCCGCACCTCACGCGACGAGCTCTGCTCTCAGCCTCGCTCTGGCGCTCCCTCCCACAGCGCCTGCCCTACTCCCTCCGCGCCAAGCGCCAGACCCCGCCCCCTAGCTGACGCCAGGGGCCATCCCGCCTCTCCATTGGCTGCCAACCGCCGCGGCGGCTCTCGCGGCCCCCCCGCCCCTGCCCGCTCGCACGCAATCTGCTTGCCAACACCGCACCTCATCACTTTCCCATTGGCTACCCTCGGGCCCACCAATCACCGGGCCACCTCCCTTAGCGACCTTATAGACGGTGCCGGACGATTGGCCTCGGGGAGAGCTGAGGGGAAGAAGACCCTTTACCTCAGCCTGCCGACGTCTTATCCAATGGGAGAAGTACCAGTGGTTCTGAAGACCCAAACGCAAAACAAAAAACAAGCGCAATCAGTGAGCAGGATGTGCTCAGATAGACTCGAGAGCCTCGCTGTCGTTCTCCCCCTCCTCTCCCCTCCCCGTCAGCAACTACGCACTTCTTAAATCTGCCCCTGCCCCAGCCCTTGCTTTCGCCCCTGCGGCGGCGAACTCGGAGGCGGCTCCTCGCGGCTCAGGGGGCACTCAAGGAGCCTGGGGGTTAGAAATCGAGGGTCTTTGGTTTGGGGCCAGGTTTTGACGTGGCGTTCCCCATTTCTGCAAAATAGCTCTAGCAATAATAATCGCACCAAAAAACGTAACTTCCTCTGCGTCATGAAAATGATAGTGATTCAGTTCATCTGCTAGATCTTTCTAGGACTTTCTATGTGTTCATCGACTCCATACTTCTCCTTCCCATCCTTTCCTTTCCATTTCCTCCGTGTATGCTGTTTTTAATTCTATTTTAGATTTTGGGGAGCCAGCTGGATGGTCTCTCGTGAGGCACGGTGGTGGGGTTCTGGCTTAGGTGTGGGATTCGTGTCAAGGATCTGCTCCTCACTTAAACCCTAACCAAATCAGTGCCTCTCTCTGAGCTTGTTTCCTCTCCTCTAAATAAGGAGTCCCTAAAAAGACATGTAGGAAACTGCCCATTGCAGGCTTGTTGTGGTAGCAGAGGATTGGAGGCAACCTAGAGACCCATCACCCAGGGGAATGAATAAGAAAAATGTGATACATGTATAAGATGGACCACTAGAATGAATTAGGTCTACATAACGGCAACATGGCTGGATCTCTCAAAAACAGAATGTTGAGTGAAGAAAGAAACAGAACAAGATTTATAGTACAATACTGTTTATGTAAATTAAAACACGTAACAATACCATACATTTTTCACAGATACACATATATGTAAATAAACACATGAACGGTGGATTGGAAGGACGTACGTTAAATACACGAGAGTGGGTGCCTATGTGGAAGGGGACATGGGATCAGGGATGGGTGATGAAGGGGACAAAACAAAACAGTAAAAAATATAAGGGCCTCATATGAACCAATGATGATATAGTGTGCCAAGAACTGAGGAGTATGGTCAACTCAATTCTGTGCATCTGAGAGAGTAAAGTAATTGAGTGCCCAGGGAACAGGCTGGCTGGGGAGACTCCCAGGCTTTTTTTTCCCCCCCTGTGACATCCCTCCCTCTGAATTTAATCAAAGCTTACCAAAATCCGAGCTGTATACAGTGGACCCTTCCGAAGGGCTCCTATCCCAGACTGAGCAGTCCCTCCAGAAGCCATTATTTTGTGTGTGGGGGGGCGGACATTACCTAACCCCAATAGTTCCCCCCAAGTTTGATCCCCAATTCCCAGTCTCCATACTCCATGGTGGTCCACTTTCAGGAACACCTTATCTGGCTTTTTGAGAGGAGACTGATACGGGAGTTGGGAGTGGTACCTGGGGGCTCCAGGCTTTGCAAAGAGATGGGGTACTCAAGTATCCTGTCCCCCATGTTCAGAGCCTGGGCCAAGGGAGGAAGATCTTATGAGATGGGAATCTACCCTCCTGCTACATACATACATACCGTTTTCAAGTTCCATCTCTCTGACCACTCTACTTCTTGCTGCAGGCACATACTCTATTTTGTCCCCTCTCAATTAGGTGCATATGTGTACATGTGTGCACACGTACACGGTATATGTCTCCACATACAGGCATTTGCTCACATGTGTGCCCCAGGCAGGAGTGCCCCCAACAAAGTCACGCAGACACGCTGTCTCACTTGACCATACCTCCCCACATGTAGTCACACAGACAGGACACACACGTACACACACACACACACAGAAAGAGAAAACATCCAATATAGCATTGTTCATTTCAGTTTTCCATTTACAAAATCCAATGGTGAATCCACGCAGTTAGAAAAAGGAAATGGAGGCAAATCCTCCTGAATGTACCCTATCTACCCCCACCCCTGTGGTGCCCCCACCCCACCCCCTGAAAGGCACCCCCATCACTATCACTGAGAGAACAGGTACCCCCCACCCCCAGCCTCTCAGCCACTCTGGCCTGCCTTTCCAGGGCCACTCCATAGCCAGGCTCATTAATGTCTCTCCTGCCTAGAGTGCCTTCTCCATCCCTCTTGGGTCAAGGCTTGCCCAGTTCTGGAGCTGCCTTGGAGTAGGGAGGGAGTGTAGTACAAGGGCTTCTGTAGGGAAGGGAAAGGGGATAAATACAGATCTCCCTCTCTCCCAGGAGATGAGAGGGGGACAGAGAACGTGGGCAAGACCAGGCAAAGGATGCCAGTTTGGCTCACCAGTCCATAAGACTCGATGGGAGCCCAGAGTGGACTCTGCCCTGGGAAGGAGGCTTGGGATCTCCCGCCTGGGGATTCTGGCTGCAGTCTGCTCCACTTGGGGTGGAAGTAATGGTGGAGGGAGGAAGAGGGGAAGGGCTGTTCAGCACAAGGAAGTTGGAGGCTGAGGGCCCAGAAGGCCAAGGGTTACCACAGAGGGGCTTGAGGCTCCTGAGGCTTGAGGGGGGACAAAAAGAGGTCAGAGAGGAATGGACTCAAGTCCACAGTGCCTTGGAGTTTATACCACTATGACTTACCAAGGCCCTCAAAGAATTTTCATCTTCAGGAGAGTATCATGAACTCAGGAGACAATTCTGGGGTTGAATTCCACTCTGACCCCAGCCTTTGGGATCCAGCCATTCTGGAGAGTTTGACTTTCTCCCTACACTTCCATGGGGTGGGGGGCTGCTCCTGCCTGTATGGCACCCAAATCAACCCCGGTGGGGCTGGAGTGGATTTCCATCCTCAAGAAGAAGAGTTGGGGCACGGGGATCCAGGAGGCAGCTTGAGAGAATGCAGCCAAGCTGGGGTCTCTTCAGCTCAAGGCGTGTACTCACATCCTGCTCTTCACCTAACCTGGGCCCATCCCAGAAGCCCTTCTCCCTCCCCTCCTGGCTTCTCAAACAGATGCTCAAGAAACACTTGGGAGGTCTGGACATGGTGGGGACGGAGAAAAGACCGGGCTTGGGACCAGGGTTAGCCTAAAACAACATTGCACACATCATAGCAATTAAACATTCCTTGCTCCCTGGGAACCCAGCACCCCCTTCGGTCCCTCTTGTCAGCAGATCAATTTCTCCCTAAACATCCAGGCCTTGCTAAAGGTCTTGGAAGGAGAGGGTACGTGGGAGCAGAGGGGACAATAAGGGCTCTGGAAGTCTATTTTACAGGACAAATTTCCCCCTTCTGGACAATGTCAGAGGAGAGACATTAAAGCAAGAAAGCCTGTCTCCTCAGCTGTGAGTAGAAAAACCTGCATTTTCAGTTTTTTTTTCTGAATTGTCACTTCTGTGTGTGTGTGTGTGTGTGTGTGTGTGTGTGTGAGAGAGAGAGAGAGAGAGAGAGAGAGAGAGAGAGAGAGAGAGAGAGAGAGAGAGATTGTAGAAGTGGAGAAGGAGGTGGCGGAGACGGGCCCCACAGAACTAGAAATGCCTCTTTCCTAGTCCCTCACCCAGTCCCCAACCCTGGGGAGGTGCTGGCAAAGGTGCCTAGATTCCAGGTGGTTCGAGGGGCTAGGGCCAGAGCTCAGAAAGAAAGGCTCCTATTATGGAGCCCCACCTCTCCCCTTCTGTTGGCCCCATCATGGTGGCCCTGACTTTCTCCCTGCCTGTCTGCCTACCAGCCTGCTTCACATGACACAGTAGGGTTCTCTAGGAGCCGGGGCACCTCCTGTGCCCCAGCAGGGGGCGTGAGTCCTCAGGCACTTCTTGAGGTCCTTGTTGAGCAGGAAGCAGACGATCGGGTTGACGGCAGCCTGGGCGAAGCTCATCCAAACAGCGGTGGCCAGGTAACGGTGGGGCACGGCACAGGCTTTCACAAACACTCGCCAGTAGCAGGCCACAATGTAGGGTGACCAGAGTAGCAGGAAGAGCAGTGTGATCGCGTAGAACATACGGCCCAGCTGCTTTTCACCCTTGACCTCGTCCATGCCCAGCAGCCGCCGGCTGGCTGCATGCCCATTCTGCCGGATACCCAGCAGGGTTGGTGGCATGGGCCCACGGCCAAAGCCAGCGATCCAGTTGGCAGCAGCCTGGCCGGTGGCCCCAGGGCCATGGAATGTCCAGTTCTGGCTTATGGCTGGCACCATCTGCACGGGCTTCATCTTGCGGTGACGATACTCGAAGAGGAGCAGCTTGCCATAGACAGCATGTGTGGCTGCCATGAGCACAGCCAACATAAGCATGAAGCCCAGCGTGTCATTGGCCTTGAAGTAGCGATGCTCAAAGATGCACTGGTCCTCCTCACGGATGAACTTGTAGGTGCCCACGTCGAAGACAGGTGGGAAGGCCATGGCCACAGACAGGGTCCAGGCCATGCAGATGACAGCTGCGCATGTCCAGAGTGTCATGCGCTTGGCGTAGAAGCGGTGGTGGGCGATGGCCATGTAGCGTGTGACGCTGATGCAGAACAGCATGAAGGCCGCATGGAAGCAAAAGAGCACAGCCATAAAGGCCACAATCTTGCAGCTGAGCGCACTGAAGGTCCATGAGGAGCCGTGGCGCACAGAAGCCAGCACAAAGGGGAAGCAGACGGCAGAGCGTATGCCATCAGCCAGGCACAGGTCCAGCAGAAAGTAGTAAGGAGCCTTGTGCAGGGCACGCTCCTTGAGCACCAGCAGGGACAAGATGGCATTGCCTGCCAGGCTCACGCACATGATCAGTCCCAGCAGCACCAGCTTCACGTAAGCCGATGCTGATGGTGGAGACAGTGCGCCGCTCACCTCCTCGGGCTCTCCAGTGGTGTTGGCCATACTGAGGGGCAGGGGCTGCTCCCAACCCTATGGGGTCAGCCAGTCCGGTACTCGATGGGCCCCGGGGGACTCCATCAGTTTTCCTGCTGGGCTGCACCTGCAAATGAGGACACAGACACAGAGAGACAGAGATATGAGGGCAGGAAAGAGAGAGAGAAAACACACACACAGGGGCACAGAGACAGAGTGAGAAAAAACAGAACAGAGATAGAAAATGGACATAAATTGAGACAGAAATGGAGGGGATGAGAAAGAGTGAGAAGAGACAGGGAGAGAGACAGAACCAGAGAGACAGGAAGTGGGGGAAAGAAGGAGGGCGTAGGCAGGGAGGGAGAGAAACACAAGAAAAAGAGACAGTGAGAAACAGGTGGAAAGGAAAGGTGAGGAAGAAACAGAAAGGGCAGTGTTAGTATGTCTAGGTGGCCTCCCCACTTATTCCCTGGCTGGTGTCAGGCCCTGGCCCACTGCTGCTCCTCCTCCCTCCTTGCTGGGTGAGGAGGTGCTTCGTCTCTCTGGATGTCGTCGGTTACCCGTTTCCTCCATTGGTGGGTCTGTGGGATGGGGATGTTGGTGCGGCTCTTCTCTCCCTTTGCAAAGCCCAAAGTTTGTGTTCTTCAAACTTTTTAAACTGCCACCCATAGTAAGAAATACATTTTACATCACAGCCTGGTACACCTACAAGCATGTGTACATAGAGCTGAACCAAAAGTTTCACAAAACAGTACAGATCCTATGTATAATGTACCTAGTTTCTATTCTGTTTCACAGATGTTTTGGTTAATGCTGGTAGCCACTCATTAAATAGGTTTCTTTATTCATAACCAAGCATGTGCTTAGCATGCTCGTGGAACACTGGGAAGACCAGTGTGGTTGGAACAGGGTGGCAAGAGAGACAGTGGAAGGTGAATTCACAGAGGGGTCTGGGGCCAGATCGTGCAGGGCTGTGGGCCATGACAAGGACTTGGGTTTTTACTTTAAGTGAGGTGGAGAGTATATGTGAATATAAAGACGTAGGTATGCTTGTGTGTATTCATTTGTTGAAAAACTATTTATTGAGCATCTACTGCATGCCAGGCACTGGTGATACAGCTGTGAAATAAACCGACAAAGATCCCTGCCCTTGTGAAGCTGATATTCTAGATAATAAAGAAGATACATAGGTGAAGTATACTAGGTCAAATGATGATAGGTTCCTAAAAATAAAAGTAAAGGAGGGAAGGGGGATAGGAAGTGCTAAGGGTGGGAGAAGTGCAGTTTTAGATGAGGTGGACAGGGAAGGCTTCACGGAGGAGGTGTTATCTGAGCAAAGACATGAAGGAGGTGAGAGAGTGAGCCATGTGGACATCTGCGGGAAGAGAAGTCCAGGCAGAGGGAACAGCCAGAGCAAAGGCCCTGAGGTGAGACTGCGTGTGGTGCATTTGAGGAAGAGCAAGGAAGAGGGTGGAACACAGTGAGGGAGGGGAAAGTGGTAAGAGGTGAGGTCAGAAAGGTGGTGAGGCCAGATCACATAGGCCATGGTGAGGACTGTGACTTTTACTCTGAGTGAGATGGGGGCTGTGGGACGGTTTTGAACAGAGGCGAGATGTGACATGACTCAGGATTGAATGGGATCCTGCTTGCTGCGGTGAGGAGCACAGATCATGGGAGGCAAAGGTGGAAGTAGGGAGACTACTTAGGAGGCTCTTGCAGTAATCCGGGTGAGGAATAACAGCACCCATGTGCCTCTTGACCTGCTTTGCTTCTCTTCCTAGAATTTCTCTCTTCTAATGTACTACATAATTTACTTTTTAAATAGTTGTTTTAATTAATTAATTAATTAATATTGATATATAGTTCGTGTACGGTATTATATAAGTTACAGATGGACAACACAGTGATTCACAACTTTAAAGGTTATACTCCATTTATAGTTATTATAAAATATTTACTTAAAAATTTTGGTTTATTGCCTGCCTCTCCCTATTAGAAGGAAAGCTCCACAAGGGTAGGGATTATCGACTCACACACTCTCCTCTAGAAGAGCAGTGCACAGCCCATGGTAGGCCCTCAGTCAAAAGCTGTCAAATCAATTGGCTGAGGGACTAGAGGGGCTGGTGGCTCAGGGAGGGCTGCCTGGAGGCGTCCAGGTGGGATTTGCTGAGAGAGCTGTCTGGGCAGTGAGTGAATGGGACAGCACAGGCGAAACTTGGGGGGGAAGCAGGAGAGCTCCTAGTGTGTGTGTGGGCTGGGTGTGGGGTGTGACAAGGTAGCAGGGCAGTTCCCTGAGGAGAGGCAGCAAGGCAGAAGCTGGAGGAGCTCAGAACTCCTGCTGGGACTGGGATGGGCTTGAAGTTGGGGGAGGTGGGGCTTGAGTGGATGTCTTTCTACCTCATCCCTCCCAGGAAAACAGCTCCCCTCTGCACTGTTTCCCAGCTCAATCCAACCTGGCCTGCCACAGCCATCTGGGGCCAGACTTTGATGGCACCCCAAAGTCTCAGAGCTGGTGCCAGTGGGCCAAGAGAAGGTGCTAGGGCAGGGGCTTGAGAGAAGCGGAGTTGGTGGGCCCCTTCGGCCCCTCAAGGCCTCATCGCTCCCACACAACTGTGGACCAGCTGATAGCTGGGTGTGTGTAAATATGCACACATACACACACATACACACATACTCCTTAGCCTTGAGGAGAGGCAGGGAGGAAGTGATAGAGACAGAGACTGAATGTAAGACAGAGTCAGAGAGACACACGAGTGACAAAGAAGGAGAGAGGAGCAGAGAGAGAGAGAGAGAGAGAGAGAGAGAGAGAGAGAGATGGAGACATAGGAGGGAGGGAGGGAAGGGGTGGGAGAAATACACAGAGAAAGGAGAGAGCCTTACACAGAGAAGAGGAGATAGAAATAGAGACAGAAAGAGGAAGAAGAGATAAAGTGAGAAAAAAGAGAGAGAGACACACACACACACACACAGAAACAGAGAAAGTACAAGAGACAGACAAGGGAGAGAAATAGAGACAGAAAGGGGAAAAACAGAGAGACAGAGAGAAAAAATAGAGACAGAGGGAGAGAGGGAAGGAGGGAGGGAGACAGATAGAAGGAGAGGGATAATGTCAGGAAATAAAGAGAGAAAGATATAGAGAAATAGACAGGGATGGGGAGTGAGAGACAGATAAAGAGGGGACGGAGACAGAGGCAAAGACAGAGACAGAGAGAGGCAAAAATAAAGATGGAGACAGACAGAGGGAGACACAGAGAGACACACTAAGACCGAGAAGGTGGATAATGTGTAGCCGAGTCCCAGTGGAAACAAAAACAAACACTAAAACAAAACAAACAAAACAAAAAACCATAAAACAATAGAAGCAAACAAACAAAACTCTGGTGTTGCCTGGAAAGCTGGGGTGATCATATAAAAAGTGAGGAGAGTGTTCTTCTAAGCATAGACTGGCAGCCACAGCCTGGGACCATCCAAGACTAAGGATGCATGTGCATACACATAACATGTACACACCTGCTCATGCTCAGATGCCCTTAGAGATACACAGACACCTACACACACACTCACAAACACATAGGCTACTCCTATAGAGACCCATGGACAGCAACCAGCTCATTCACAGGGGCACTGGTATGCACACATGGCACTCATACACACACACACAAACACACACACACGGTATATCGTGTATGCCACCTCATTCACACAGGCACAGTGTACCCTGCTTAAACACCAGTGCTTTGTCCTCAACAAAGACATTACTGCCCCCTAGGGGACATTTTGGAAATTTATAGGAGCATTTTTGGTTGCCACAGTGCTGGGTGTGTCCTTCTAACATTTGGGGTCCTGGGTGAGGATGCTGGCCATCCAGTGACCTGTGGGGCAGTCCCACACAGCCAACATATGTCCCCCATCCCATAGGATTTTGGACTTGGAATGAACTGAACCTAGAATCTAACTCTATTTCACAGTTAAACACAGTTGTTCCTTTGATTTAATATACCCTGAATTATCCAGGAATGTGGCTGCCATGTAAGTCTAGAGACTGTACTTTGTCTTGTGGAGCACTTTCCTTGAGTTGTTCAGTATTTCGGAAACTCTCACCCCTAGGCCTTTGCCTGTCATTGGCCTGCACTTCGTACAAGGGGCAGCTTCTGATTTTTCCCCTTCTCCTAAATCCACGTTTACTCATTATAAGATGTTACAAGCTTCTAATTCACTGAATCTCCCGGGGAGTGTCATGCCCAAGCATTTCCATATTGAAATGCAAATTATTTTCTTATAAGTCACTTTTATTTCTTATTTATTTATATTAGAGTTAATATAATGTGGCTATTGTATAAAATACTATATGAATTTTCTTTTGAAATTATATATGCAGAGAAATTGTATTATCTAAGAACTTCATGTCCAGATAGTAAAGGGGTGTTACAAAATATGTTACATAAAAGAGGGTGTTGGGTATGAGAGGGCTGAGAATTGCTCATATGCACAGACACACTCAGACACACATACACGTGCAGTGGCCCACAAACCCACAATTACAACTCCAACATACACACAAACTTTCAAATTGTGACAGATACACACACACAAACCTACTCATTGTCACTCACCCGTAGACTCATATATACCCTTTGTCTCAGTGTACCTGATCATTCAAATCCTCTCACGTATTTAAACTTTTGCAACACAGGCGCAAGAAAACAGTGGCATACCTATATCATCACATATACAAACATGGTTACACACGTTAACACTCAGTCACTTACATACGCCAGCATGCTCACATGCACTTGAACCCTGCCACACATATGTATATACAGACTGCCCCTCAGATACCCACAGAAAAAACAGACAAGTAAAAAACTGTATGTACACACATGTACATACTCTAACACATTCTAACATACAGAGACCAACTGATCCAAAACCTCTCACATAGATTAGGCACACTCAACAATACAGATGTGTACACCCTAGCACAGGTATACACAGATGCCCATTCATGTACACGCTCACTCATGCAGAGAAGTAGACCAGCTCCAACACAGACACAGACACAGACACACACACACACCCCTTAACAATATGCAAGCACAAGCAAACACAAAGAAAAAAGCCAGATATAGTGTATACAGATACACTCTCACACACAGATGTCTATACACACACAAACTTGCTCACAAACCAGATACCTACTTGACATATACAGCCTGCAACAGGTATACACCCAGAGACAAACCCGTGCAAGTGCACAGAGCAGCCAACTCCAGAACGCACAGGTGGAAACATTAGCAGAGCTGTCTGGGGCTGGAGCAAGAGGGGGCTTGAGGGGACCATGTGAGAAGGGAGGTTGTAAATGTCTGAACTGCTTCCTGTCGAAACATCCCAGATAGTCAGATTATTACTTTGGTTGCCACTGGTTGTTCATCATCAGTGAGGTTTTTTGGCTTTGCCCATACATGTACAATGTTTGTTTTTCTTTTAATTCGATCTCATTCTTATTTTTCCACAATTTTTTCTACGAAAATAGAAGGGCTGTATGATTGTAGCTGTTATTACTATTATATAGAATTAGGTGTTCCTAAAGAGAATATAACAATTTTGTTAATTTCCTTGATTGTTGCTTCTTTACTAAAAAAAAGTTTTCTTCTAGAACATTTCAAACAAAAATGTAGAAAGAATCCTGTAATGAACCTCAGGGAATCCATCACCCAGACTCACTACTCATAGGGTCTTGTTTCACCTATAACCTCACCCACTTCCCCCACTTCCAGAGTATTCTGAAGCATATCTATTATGCCATTTCATCCATAAGAATTTCAGTAAGTATTTCTAACAGATAAGAACTCTTGGGCTTCCCTGGTGGCGCAGTGGTTAAGAATCCACCTGCCAATGCAGGGGACACGGATTCGATCTCTGGTCCGGGAAGATCCCACATGCCGCAGAGCAGCTAAGCCCGTGCACCACAACTACTGAGCCTGCACTCTAGAGCCCGCGAGCCACAACTACTGAGCCCGCGCACCACAGCAACTAAAGCCCGCGTGCCTAGAGCCCATGCTCCGTAACAAGAGAAGCCACGACAGTAAGCCCACGCACCACAACAAAGAGTAGCCCCCGCACACCGCAACGAAGAGTAGCCCCCGCTCACCACAACTAGAGAAAGCTCACGCGCAGCAACAAAGACCCAACACAGCCAAAAATAAATAAATCAAATAAATACTTTTTTAATTAAAAAAAAAGATAACTCTTTTTAAAACATTACAACATTTTTATTATTTCTTTGTTTATTTATTGATTTACTTGCTACTGGCTTTTAATATTTAAAATTAGGCAAATCTGATTCTTGGTGGGATTTCATAATTAATTTCATAATTAATTATTATCTTTTGTTCTTAGGTAAAACATTTGTCAGTAAATGAGTGCAGCCTGACTATAGTTGAATTGAATGGATTCATTAAAGGGAACTCTAGGCCTTTCTGGGTTTATCTCAGAGTGCTGCTTAAAAATGCAGAAGACCTAAAACTTGATTTTTGGAAAAAATCAGTTTTCAGAAGTCACAAAGGGTCACACAAAGGGTCAGTCTGCTGATCCCTTCAATACTTTATATTCATGTAGATTTAATTTTTAAGATATTTCTTTCCCCATCAAATTGGACTTTTTGATTAAAGCTGGAAAATCAAGAGACTCATAAGACAAACACAGTAATCTCCCCTCCAAAATAACCCAGGATGTTCCTAATTTAAGCAATTTAATGAGGATTGTCTCAAATTTGAGTTCCGCTGCCCAGTTAGCCCTCTTTTCCTCAGCCTAAATGTCCAATTTGTGTGGAAAAGTTATCAACAGAAATCTTCGCAGTAGGCTATGTTGGTCAACTGACCACAAAACACTCTATCGCACAGAGAACGATTTGGACTTTTTGAAGCATCTGGAAGAGGAAATTAAGAAACTGGGCTCTTTTTTGAGATGAGTTAGAGCATTCTTAGATGGAGTTCAACCAGCTAGTAACAGGGTTATACAATTAACAAGTAAAGCTAAGATGCCCGCCCAGTAGAATCTCATATGTTAGCAGTCTGCAGGGAAATTGTCCACACTATATTTGAGACCAACAAGGTAGAAGAAATAGGACAGGGGCCACTTTTAATTATTTCTGTTAGGAGATACACTGGTGACAGGTCAAAGGACATCGAGATAACACTAACCCAGAAGATTGCTGAATCAAAGGGGTTTTCATTTTATATTGATGTTTCTCAGGATGTTGATTAACTGTGCTTGGTTTATAGTACTAGTCAGAAAGCCTGAAGAGAAATGCCAGAAGCACCAAAATAAACTAAGGTTGAAATATTTAAAGTGATACATAAATATTTTGAAATATTGTGGAAACTCTGCATAAATCTGTGGACTAATGCTGCTGTTGTGATGGCAGGAAGTTTACAGCTGGAATTTGTTCTGAAAATGCTGAGAGTCATCCACGGAGGAGCCTTATCCTATAAAAGTTTGCCGGAAGGTCTAACTTCCACAGCAAATGATGCCAGGTGAATTTAATTAGATCCAAGGCACTACCCACCCACTTGTCAGCTTTCTGTGAAGCACTGGAATCAGTACACCCTTCTTATTGTTTTAAGCCTAAGTGTGTAAAGATTTTATAATGGATTTATGAGCTAAAAGAAGAATTTCAGCATTTCTCTGTGAATGATTCTCACTTTGCAGATTTGATGCTTACTGGCTTCAACACATGGCTCTTTGAGCACATGAATAAAATTACATCAAAAATTTTCTACACTCAAAGATACATGAAAGTGTACCGACAAGATTTATGGATTTGAAGCCAAACTTCAACTTAGAAGAAATCAGGTCAAGTATGGTTCCTTGGGTGATGTTTAGTTAGCATTATAAGTTAAATACTAAAGAAGACTTACTAGGATGAATAGAACAAGGTCTACTTAGGGGGAAACTTCATCATTATTTTTAAATACTCAAAATGAAAATTTTCTGTTGGACCCAAAATTCATGAGCATTTGTTACAAGAAATTTCAACATCACATTTGACTGAAAGAAAAGAAAGAGGTGTTAGATTTAAAGAAGGATCTCACCTTTGAAGTACAAAATTCAAAGACTAAGAATTATAGATTATTGATGAGAAAAGTTTTAATTAAATTAAAAAATACCCTTTGACCATTTGCTGCCACTTAGGCAAACGGTTTCCTGTTGATGGTGACTACCAAGAGACAGAAGAGATTATGTAGCTATTCTGAGCATAAAACCTGGTCTCTGCCTGGGCATAGCAAGAACAAGTGAGTTATAAAAGGGAGGTGAAAAAGGGAGGCATGAACAAGCAGTTGTTCCATTTGTTAAGAAAGGTTGGTATGACGTGAAAGCACCAGCCATATTCAACACAAGAAAGTGCACCTGATGCTTCAGAGAAACCAAAATGGTACCTGATGACCCCAAAGCTCATGCTTTTGAGGTGAGTTTTGCTGAACTGCACAACCATGCTGCTACATTTCATACATTCAAGCTAATTAAGAGGACATTAGGGCAAACTATGCCTAAACAACCTCCATGGAATGGGTCTTACCTTCAACAACATGCCTTCCAAGATCAAGAAGAGGCAGGCCACAATGGAAGTTTATATCCGTGTCAAAAGTACCAATGGCTATTTGCTTCATTTGTTTTGTTTGGGTTTTTACCAAGAAACACAACAACTTGGCATAAGGGATCTATGCTCAGCACCAAGTGATTTACCAAATCATGATGAAAATGACCATAAAATAAATCAAGACAGTCATGACCAAAGATGCAGAAGAAGTGGGCACGAATGTTGACCACTACAGATTTGCATGAGTGAATTAAAAAGTTATGTTTACAGAAGTGAGCTCAAGTGTACTATGAAAAAATTTGGAACAGATTTCATTTGAAAGTTGCATACAAATTCAATATTAAATAACTCTCCTAAAACTTGGCATTTTAATTTTTCTTACCACAATTTTCATAATATAAAGAAAATGTAAGGAATTTCTTTTCACCAAACCCCAGTACCCCTACATCCTCTTAAGTTTACTACAGTGTGCCATACAAATATTTCACCTTCTCTGTGTGCCTGACACATTCACAGCTAGTCGTATTGCGTGGACACTTGCACACATGAACAGATACACAGCACACAGGCATAGGTGTACATGGAGATTCAAATTTACACACACATTCAGACTTACCCCCGCTGATAGGTGCAGTCAGATGCTCACACACACACCTCCTCTTCTACACAGAAAGAGGCATGTGTGTAGGTACCCACTTACCAGCAAATCATGCAAAGATTTCTATAACACACACACACACATATATAACCACCCTTCTATAGAAATACAGGCCTAGGCACCGATACATTTGCCATTCACATGGGCACGTGCACACACATACACCTACAGACCAAATCGTATGGACCTATATGCTTTCAGACACAGTCATGTACGCACAGATGTAAGAACTTGACATTCAGTCGCAGGGCAACTGCTGCTCACATCCTACAGATCCAGGCCCTTCCCCACCCCAGGTTCTTACACTAAGAGATTAAAACCTACCATCTTATACGAACCCTGCCCTGGCACACATACATATACACACAGTACAGACTTGCTCGCCCATACAAACACATGGCTCAGGCTCACTGCTACACACAGAGGCAGGCAGGTGAAGCAATGCAGGCTCACACATACACACCCACAAAGCCACTGCTGCTTATAAACACAGACAGACACACTCATTCACACCTACACATACATTCACATGACACAGATACACACATCCTAGTACATGGCCATATAGGCATAAATCTTCTACACACACACACACACATCCACCTACATCATCACATATAAACCTGAATACCAACCTTCTTACATTTACAGACACTCACAACATGCACACATTTACATCCTGACCACTATAAACCCGTTTACATATTCAGATAAAAACGCACTGCGCACTACCACAGATACAGGTATATGCACTCATACACTCAGATGTGTGTATGCTGGGAAGCATACACACAGGGCCAAACCTCTTCCATCAACCTCCTAGACCCACACTTCCATCCTCATACACCCATGGCTTTATATACACACTGGGACACATATAAGTACAAACCCACTTTTATGTATAAACACACCCTCACATACACCCACGATCTGCTCATTCTCTCACACGTACATGTGGATACTGATAATGTGGCAAATACACACATAGAAACTACCCCATTCACACTTGCAGATAGACACATACTGTCACCTACACATAGGCGCATGTGACAATTATAGTACTGGATAACACCTTACGTGGCACAGAGGCCTCATTATGTACCAGGCACAGTCCAAAGCACTTTTTGAATATTAACTCATCCAATTCTCACTCTATGAGATAGGTAGTATTATTACCCCTACTTTACAAATAAGAAACTAGGGCTTAGTTGAGGTTAGGTGACTTGTCCAAAGCCACACAGCTAATAAAGGCAGAATTAGGATGTAAACCCAGAGCCTGGCTCAAGACCTTACAGATCCAACTTATTCACATGTAGAAACACACTCACCTCATACACATATACAGATACACACTACTTTAGCACAAGCACATGCACACACAAGCCATGTACTGAAAGGCTCAGGTACACTTACACACATACACATACACAAATATGGACATGCTCACATTTACAGACACTCCAGCAGAGGTATATCTTGCCCCAGGAAAGATATACACATTCGTACACACGCCCACAATCATGCACCCCACCAAAACACACCCACACTACTAAACACACAAAACACCCACATATACCACCTACACACCATCTAAATAAATCCACACTCACATACAGAGGCACCCACATTCTCAGATACTCTCCCCAACCAGATATACCCAAACGCTCTCACACACACTACCCACATATAGTCACATGCACACACATCACCCAGATATACTCTATCTCCTTCCCATACACCATCCAGAGGGAACCGCACACATCCTACTTAGATATACCCACTCCCACACGCCATAGCCCAGGTGGGTACACATTCTCTTTTGCACACACTATTCAGATGCACCCACTCTCACACACACACCCAATACTGATACACACTCTCTCACACACATCCCATCTAGACACACCCATCCTCATACACACATACCTCAAATATACCTACACTACACACATACCTCAAATACACCTACGCTCACAGGCACTCCACCCAGATACAGCCACACTTTAAGCAAACTTCCAACTCAGTACACCCACACTCTCACATACAACATTCAGATACACCCAAACTCACACACACTCCCAACCCAGAGCCCTCATACCCAACCCAGGCAAACCTACAGTCTTTTTCACAAGTGGTATCAAGATACGCCTACAACGACACACACACCATTCAAACACACTACACTTACACCCCACCCAGATACTCACACTCACCCAATTCAAATACATCCACATGCACAGATACCCACATACACATAATCCAGAGACACCCACTCACAAACAAATCCTATCCATATATGCCCACACTTCTCATGTTCTTTCTTTGTCTCTCTGTCTCTGCCTCTCTCACACATACACACACAAACAGAGCCCACTCACACAGCCCTAGCCAGATACATCCACACTCTCATACATACACACAACATCCAGATTCATCCCACGTGGACCATTGAGATACATTCACACCCATATGCATCATCTAGATACACTCCACTACCATCTAGATACACTTGCAAATTCACACACACACATCCCATCCAGATAATCCAACTGTCATACATGCCATCCAGGTGCACTTCCCCAGACACTCCACTGCCCAAATACATCCAATGTTCTCATCCTCTCCACACCACCCAGACGCCCCCACATTCCAAACTCACACTTCCCACCCAGTAATGTCCCCCAAACTCTCTTTCTCGCACCTCATCCAGTTATACACACACTCACACACATACCCAAGTACATATATACCCAGATATCCAACCAAAGCTCTAACAACACACCATCCAGATATACCTTCATACATACTCCACCACCTAAATACACCTGTGCTCTCACCCACCCACCATCCAGATGCACTCACATTCAAACACGCTCCACCCAAAATACACCCACACACTGTCTCACAAACAGCCCAGATGTACCACACTCTCTCACACATCATCCAGATACACCCAGCCACACACCAAAACACTCACATTCACTCCCTGACCCAATCAAACCCAAACACTTCTACCTCATCCAGATACACCTACACACTTCTCCCACTGGATACATTCATGCTCTCACACTCCCACCACACTCAGAAACACCTAGACACTCTCTTATACCTACACACAATCCAGCTCCCCCCTCTCTCTTAATCACTATCATCCAGAATACCCACACTCCACGCACACCATGCAGGTATATCCATGGTCTCTCACACACCACACACACCTCACTCACATATACCCCCCACAGCATCTACAGATACTCCCAATTATATACACACTCACATATACCCCACCCTCACCCAGATGTGCCCAAATTCTCTCTTTTACACACACACACACACAGACACACACACCATCTAGATAAACTCCATCACACACTTACATTGCCTAGATACACTTGTGCTCTCACCCACCTACACACCATCCAGATATACCCACACTTGAGTGCCCCCACCCCAATACACCATACTCCTTCATACACTCACTCTACCCAGAAATACCCACACTCCCTCTTACACACGTAACGTAGATAGGTCCACACTGTAAAACATACATCACCTAGATAACCCCCCACTCTCTCTTGCGCCATCCAGATACACGCATACCTACATACCCCTCAAATATATATATCCTCACACATATTCCTACACAGCCACACCCAAAGTGTTACTTATACCATCCTCCACCGAAATAGGCCAATGGTCTCATAGTGTCTCACAAATGCACCATTCACACACACCCACATCCACACTCATCCCTCTCAAATACACCCAAATGTCTCACACTCAAACCCTACCCAGAAATGCCCAGGCTCTCTCTTACATACACACAACCCAGAACCCTTCTCTCTCTCTCTCTCTCTCATCAAATATAGCACCCACTCCACACACACACCCCACTCTACCTGGATATACCTTCACTTTTCACTTATACATACACATTTAGATCTAGGTTTCTCCCTGGATAGCACAACTTGGGTGCTGTATGTGAAAACCATTTGCCAACCCTTGATACCATACAATGCCATTTTGTCCTGGGCCTTTGATGGTGGGGGGAGGATGGGAAATGAGGTCTTTGTGTTTCAAGAAATCCTTTTCTAAAGAGGTCACAGGCCCCCTTCCCTAGTAGGATATCAGTCATTTTTGGTTCTTACTTCTTGAGTGTGAATGATGACAGGAATTCTACTGAGACCCTCACAGAAGCCCAGCACATGGTCAAGGCCAGAGAAACCCCAGAAGGGGGTCATGGATTGCTCAAGTGTTTTGGCTTCCATCTTCTCGGATGTCTACACTATTAGAGCCAGACATAGTCTAGCAGGGTACCTGACTTTCAGACAGGCACATAAATACACGCTGGGGTACACACAGCATCACGCAGACTCATAAGTACCCTCCCTTATCACCCTCTCAATGATAAGGCCTATCTGCACAAGCCCAAGGCCAAATCTTTCTCCCTCTCTCACATACATACCATGAGACAGGCACATGCACAAATACCTACACTCATCCCTACAATAGGCACACCCACAGCAGTGCACACTCACACTGCACTTGGTCCCACGTATGCACATCCATTTATTATCAAACACAGCCATATATGCATAGCATACACGCACATGACATAATGCCCACGAAGCACATACTTTCACTCACAAACACAGGTGTACACACAGGCATATTTACATATGTCCACAGACAGGCAGACTCTGTATCACACCCAGTGAGACAATGAACAAACATGACACACAGAGGTGAGCTCCCAAATGTATACACATACAGCCCCAGACATGACCACATAAGCATATTCACACATACTCACACCAGGATGTACTCACACACACGAACACCCAGATGTGCACATACTTGTCAATTAGATGGTGTACTCATACATGGACATTCTAACACACATAGACTTATACACACAACTGGGCATGTACACCTATAAGCGTATTCACATGAACTTAGGTTTGTACATCATTCATTTCTGCATGCACAGAATCAGACATGGAGACACAAATGTACTTACAAAACACACTCACACAATTACGCACACCATTTATGTTGACACATGTTCATACACCCATATAAGAAAATATGCAAACAAAAGAAGACTCATGCACACATGGAAGAATAGTCACATATTCTCACACACTTGTACATCTGCACAAGAAGAATTGCTAACACTCATTACAGACACACACATGTAAAGACAGCCTCACACACACACACACACACACACACACTCAAATGCACTTATAGGCCAAGAGTGGTGTGTATGTACACTCACTTACACTGTTCTACAACATATGCTCCAGAACAAACAATGGTAGATAAACACAAATACACATATGCAAATAATTAGAACTATACAAACTGGTGCAGTTCAGACACCACCTGTACATTCAGACAGACACACACCCAGGCATATTTACACACACATACACTTAGATGTGTGTGAATACACAGGCAAATATACAGACATGTTCACTCAAGTGCACACACAGCTAGATGTTCACACGTACTAGCATATACACACACATCCACTCAGTCACTCACAGGCATTTCCACACACACATTCACACTCACTCAGAAATTCAAACAAAATACATAATGAGACAGGTGCATCCAAGTATTATGAGTTGTAGTTACTCATGCACACACCACACTGAGTGTGAGTGCACACTCACGCTAAGAGATGCACTCACACCACGCTCAGAGATGTACACTCAGAGGTACAACAGTGTACCCAGAAACACAACTAGACATATACATGAATGCGGCCATTTACCTATGCACACAGCCTTTTGTGCATATATTTAAAGGTGTACAGCCCCCCAGCCATACCCATATATACAATCAAATGTGCACACATAGGCAAACCCACAAGGCATATTTTCATGCACAAAACATGTGCATTCACACACTCTCCCCTACCCACACAATTAGTTCTCCTTATACTAGTGTGACCATCTACACTAACATTTCCCTAATCAGATGTAGACCCATGGGTCTGTCTACAGACAATATGTATTCAAACATGCACACACAGACGTAGACATAATTCAAAATGCTGGAGAATCCACAAAGACATTCACACACAGGCCTACTCATACATATACATGACAGGCACACCCATGCAGAAGCATGTGTACCCACACTTACTCTCCCATACATGCATGGACACACACACATACACATGCCCTTACACTTACAAACACACCATTTAGATGCACTTGTATTCATATGCACACAGGGGCATACACAAATATACACAATCAGATATATCTGGGCAATCACCTAATAGGACATGTACACCCAGGCATTCTGAAACCCTCACACTCATACACATACAATCAGACATGTACACTCAAAGACAAATGTATACCTCATACATATATTTAGCCAGACATTCAACAGGCCTATTGGCTCAGAGAAACACACCCTCACTCAGGCTCAGGATCCAACATGCCCATTTGCTCACCCAGACAGACATGCAAAGTCATACCCACTCCCTTGTACACACACCATCCTACCCAGACACCCACACACTTTCACACCATCATGTGACCTGCTAACACACACAGACTCATACACATTCATAGTGCCCATGAACAGACAGACACACACAGCCATATGTTTTCAGTTGCACATATACACCCACGCTCAGGCCTAGATGCCTCTAGACCACAGGCGGGGTTCTCTCCCTTCTGCACCTAATGCTGCTTCAGAAAAGTCTACTCTATAAGCCTACTCTATATATCCCACCCCTCCCTGCCCCCACAGAGGAGGTCTTCTGGGCCTCAGTGTTTCCCCTCTTCCTAACGCTCCCCTGGCCTTGAGGACTCTCCTCCAGCCACTGACCCCTCACTCAGTGTTCCACCACATCTCCACACCCAGAAACCAGCCAGCAGACCCAACTGTCCCTCCAGCCCAGGCTCTATGTTAGTAACTCCCTGGGACCCGTCCCCCACAGCTCTGGCTGCTGCATGGGCCACACCCGAAGCCCTGTGATCTCAGAAGCTTCAGCCCTGTCCCCACGCCCTGCCAACCACTGACCACAGGCCAAACTCTTGCCAAGTCTCCCCTCAACAGGGAGATGCATACATCACCAGAGTCAGCAATGCTGCAGGCTGCAAGCCAGGCCTCTGCTAGCTCACGGGGGCTAGAGCCTCTGTGTGTGTGTGTGTGCACAGACAGGGGAAAGTGCAGGAAAGGAGCCTGGAGGAGAGTGGGGGCAGGAGGCTCTGCCCACAGCCACCACTTATTCCTCCTTACAAATGAGGAGTAACAACACAGAGGTGCTCCTGCCTCCCCCTCCCCTCCCCTCCCCCATTTACCTACCTGCTGCCCTCCCCAGATCTCAGCCAAGACCCTGGAGAAGAGGGGCCAGTCCTTCCCCCAAACAATTAACGACAATATTAATCATGAACAATCAGCAACAATATTGACCATGAGCTTTGCTGACATTGCTTCAGGGCCACTTCTATACACATCCTTTACTTACACGCACCAACTCATTTAGTCACTACACACAGCCATGAAGGAAGGGTTACCAGCCTCTTTGACAGATGAGAAAACCAAGGTTCAATAAGTAGCACACTTTCACTAAAGTTGCAGAGCCAGTAGTTGAGGGAGGTGTCCCTGGAGAATCCATATACCTATACCAGGTTCTCCCTATACCAGGCTTTCCTGCTTCTTCAGACAGAGGGACCACAAGGCCATAATATCTGGGGAATCCCAGACACAACATGGGAGTCCGAAACAGACTGAGAGCCTTGGATGAAGGCTGGGGCCCACACTGTGGGGACAACCATGTTGTGTCTGGCGCCTGCAGGGTGTTGTGTGGCATGGTCCTTGCCTCCACCAAGGCATCAAGCAGACTAGGGCCTGGAAGTGCTCCCCACCTCACCTTCCTTTTAGCCCTACAGTGGCTTCCTCCCCCTAGCTGGAAATCACAGCAGTATCTTCCCTGGTGAGTGAGCAAAAGTCTGTGCTCCTTGTGGGGAGAGACAGGGGAAGGAAGGAAGGAAACAAGGAAACAAGGAGTGGGGGGTGGTCTGGGCTGGGAGCAGCTTCTCTGTCACGTCTACTCACCTGCCAGCTCACACACTCAGGCAGACACACACACACCCTGCATGCTGGCCAAGGAAGCTGGCGGAGAGTGGAGGAGGAGGGAGAGGGAGAGGAGGCAGCTGCAGGAGGCTGAGCCTGCCCAGGGTGCAGGCATCGTGAGGGGAGCACAGCCGGGCTCCAGGCATGCCTTCCACAGACAGCACACAAGGAAATATTAACACAGCCTCGTGCTCAAATGCGACCATAATGATAAAAACAGACCTTGTACGGGGAAACAGGTGGTGGTTCCCTTCCTCACGGGACATTTGGGATTGAGGAAGATGGGGATGGCTAGAGGACTCTCCAGGCTTGAGTGCCCAAGTAGCCCTTGTGATGGAGCAGAAAGAGAGAGAGACTAACAGAATCAGAGAGAGACAGAGAGCATGGCAGTGATGGAGACTCTGGAATATGTGTGGGGAGACAGAAGTCCCAGCCCCCCATCCTCGGTGGAGGGATGCTGACTACTTACCTAGGCTCTCTCAGCAGGGCTGTCTTGGAATCGAGGGAGGGGGCTCAAGCTGTCTCACTCAGGATAAATCACAGCCCAGGCCACATTGTGGGACCCTCCGTGAGCTGGCAGCCAGTGACATTCCTGCTTCTGTTGCCGTGGATACAGCCGGGCTGGTCTAAATCGCAGACATCAGGGGAAGCAGGCACTGGAGGAGTGCACTGGGCAGGGCTGGGGGTGTTGGGGAACACCAGGTGGGCAACACACAGCCTTGGGGTGCCCAGCTAGCTGGCAGGTGGGGGTCCAGGCAGGTGCTTCCCCAACTACACACTCCCACCCCCATCTTCACGCCACCGCCAAGCTGGGAGGGGGGCCAGCACTGGCCCCTGCTACCCGTCTGCCCACCTGGCTGCCGGTCCCCCCTTCCCCCTCCCTGTCTGCCCGCTGGCCGCCGCCTTTTGTCCTCAGAAGACACGGTCCCCGCGGGGCCTCTGCCAAGCCTCCAGCAGATGCTCAGGGTCTGGGGCTCCTCCCTGGGAGCACTCGGGCCATGGCCTGGGAGAGCCCCAGGTTGTGGGAGCTCTCATCCAGGCTCACCTCGCTCCCCAGGCCTGTCGGGGATGGGGAAGAGGTGCAGGTCCACAGCCAGAGGCAGCAGCAGAGGTGGAGTTGGGGAGGGGATGGACGCCAGAAAGAGGGGGTGGGGTGGAGAGAGAGAGGCTGGCCTGATAGCTGTGTCCCGGGTTTTAGATCCGGGTTGAGGAGGGTGGCTCAGAGCATCCGAGGGGGGGGGTCCTGATGCAAAACGGGGGCACCGTGGGCCTGCCGGAGGGACCCTCCAGGCCTGGGAAGCGCCCCAGGTTACACAAATTTAGGTCCCAAGATGCTGGGGACACCCAGCCTGGATAAGGCATCGGCGGGGAGCCCAGGGCACTAAGCTGGACCCCATCTGGGCTGTGCGTCCCCCCTCTCCTCGATTTGCACGGTCCCTGCCTCAGGGGCGGGCGGAGGAGGGAGGGAGGCAGGGAGGGAGAGGGAGGGAAGGAGGGAGGCTGAGCAGGCAGGGAGACTCCCAGCCGCCAGCCTGGTCCTCCCTGGGGCGGAGCGGGGCGGGGCGGGGCGGGGCGGGGCGGGGCGGGGCCGGGAAGGGGGGCTGGTGAGGCCGGGGAGGACCCAGCTGGCTGGCTGGCCGACTGGGTGGGGATGCTGGCGTGGCGGCTGTGCTGCCAGGACAATAGCTGCCTGGGGAATTCAGACTCCGGCCTTTCTGAGATGCTGGAGAGAGGCATGCGTGGAGGTGGGGAGAAGTGCATGGGCTACAAGTGCAGAGGAGGCAGGGGTGGGGGGATCTGCGGTTGGGGTCAGAGCAGAAAGGTCCTGTGGAAGTTTCTCAAAAGCTTTCGCTTGGGAGGGATCCTTAAAGCTCTGAGAGGTAGGATAGACAACCTTATTTAGAATGGGTTCCATGGGCATTTTCCCAGCAAGGCCTGTAGGTGGGAGGGGGTGGGGGTGGGGGCGGGGGCGTGGTAGGGAGCTCTGCCCATCCCTGAGCAGCTCTTCTCAGGACGTCATCTCCCGTGCCACCCCTACTTTCTCTGGGCCAGTAGACAGATACGCACCCATAGTTATGGCCACGTTCCAGGACAGCAGAATGGGCCAGGGGAGGAGGAAGCCTTGTAGGCAGAGGTTCGAAGGCAAGGAAGAAATACTTCTGTCCTGAATAGATTAAATTGGGACCAAATGATGCCATAGTGGTTCCCCTAGTTTATAGCATTTAAGAATTCCAGTTATCTTGATATAAGCAATTTTCTTCTATTTTCTTTCTTCCCTCATTCATTAGTTCACTCATTTATTAAGCATGGCTGTATGCTAGGTCCAGTGGTGGGCACTGACAATGTAGGTGAATCAGACTTGCTCTCTGCCCTTAGGAAACCGTTGCTCCATTACCAAGCTGTGGTCCTGCAATCCACCTGCATCTGAACCCCCATAGAGTTTGTGAAACCCAGGCCTACCTCCCAGAAATACTAATTTAGGAGGTTTGAGATGAAGCTCCAAAACCTGTATTTTGACAAGGCCCTCAGGTGGTTATTGTTATGTTTGGGCATCATGCTTTGGAGAGGGAGGAAAACCCATGAGTCAAATATAAATTCACAATGGAAATTAGAAAATATTTTGAACTGAGTGATAATAAAAATACTATATCTGAAATTCTGTTGGATGCTGCTAAGGCTATGCTTAGAGAGAAATTATAGCCTTAAACATATATTATTCTTTAAAAAGGCTGAAAATCCATCTCAAGAAGTTAGACAAAGCAAATTAAAGAAAGTAGAAGGAGAGAAATAACAGAGATAAGAGAGAAATCAATGAAATAGAAAACAGAACCACAACAGAGGATTGACAAAGCTAAAAGTTGGTTCTTTGGGAAAAAAAACTAGAAAAATGATAAATCCCTGAGACTGATCCAGAAAAAAAAAATAGAAGGCACATAACTAGTATCAGGAACAAAAGGGGGCCCTACAATATGGGTCGGATATACATTAAAAAATATAATAAGGCAGTATTATGAAGAACTTTATACCAATAAATTTGAAAATTTTGATAAGATGGGGACATTCCTAGAAAAATACAATTTACTAAAACTTGCACAAAAAAATTTTATCTGAATAATCCTATAACTATTAAATCATTGAATTTATAATTTAAAAAACTTTCCACAAAGAAACCTCCAGATCCAGAAACTGCCAATGGTGAATTTTACAAAATAAGGAAAGAAACCCCACCACTTTTCTAATTTTACACAGAATTCTCTGGGGAATTGAAGAAAAATCATATGATCATTTCAATAGATGAAAAAAAAAGCATCATGACAAAAAACTTAGCAAACTTAAGTTTGCTAAGAATATAAGAGAAGTTCCTTAATTTAATGTACATTATCTACAAAAAATCTATAGCAAATATCATACCTAATGTGGAAATGTTGATTGCTTTCCCTCTAACATAGGGAATGAGGCAAAGATGCCCGCTATAACCACTTCTATTCAAATTGTACTGGAGGTTCTGGCCAGTGCACTAAAGCAAGAAAATAAATAAAAGACATAAAGATTAGAAAGGAAGATATAAACATACAATGTCATTTAGTAGTCAAGAAAATATGAAATAAAACCACACTCACTAGAATGACTAAAAAGAAAAAGATAATACTGAATGTGAGAATGTGGAGCGACTGAAATTCTCATACAATCCTGATGAGATATAACTGATATAATCACTTTGGAACCTGGTTAGCAATATTTACTAAGGGTGACCATATACACACCCCATAACCCAGTGATCCTACTCCTAGGTATATGCCCAACACAAATGCTAATATATGTTTACGAAAAGGCATATACAGTAACGTTCATTTCATAAAAGCTATTTGTAATAGCTTTTTGTAATAAATAGCTACAACTATTTGTACTGGTTCAAACTGGAAACAACCTAAATGTCATTAACAGAAGAATCATAAATAAATTGTAGTATATTCACAGGATTCAATACTACACATCGATGAGAAGAAATGCCTCACAACCGCATACAACAATATGGATTGATTCTGCAAACATTATGCTGAGGAGAATAAACCAGACACAAAAGAGCACATACTCTTTTGGTTCCATTTATATAAAGGTCTAAAACAGGTGAAACTAATCTATGGTGATAGAAGTCAGAATCTTGATTGCCTTTGGGCCCTGAGTAGGAGGCCCAAGAAGACTTTCTCAGGTGCTGGGAATGTTCTGTTTCTTGATTTCCGTGCTGATTACATGGGTGGTTACTTAGTAACAATTCATTGAGAGCTGTACATTTATGCCTATTGTACTTTTCTTTATATGTGTTATGCTTCAATTTTTAAAAGTTTTTAAAAATGAAAAAGTAAAACAAGCAGTCGGAATGTTTCATCATAATGGGAGGCAAAAGTGGGGATTTGGGAGCTGTGGGAGCTGGAAGATGTCAAGGCCAGTGTGGGGAGGGGTGGTGATACCCAGGATAAGTGTGGAAGGAGTGGAAGTGAGTTGGAAGAAGTTTAAGAGGCAACATAGTATGGTGGCTAAGAGCACACTGACTTTGGCTCCAGGCTGCTGGGGTTTGAATCTGTGTCTCTTACCTTCCTTGCACCACAAGTTCCTTATCTGTTAAATGAGGTAGTAATAGTGCTTACACCATAGGGTTGTGAAGATAAATGAGGTAATATTTGTAAAGTGTTCATAATAAAGTCAAGACATAAAATTAATACCATGAGCATCTTGATTAAATAAAAAATGGTGCCTAGGTAAGTGAAACAGCCTGTACAAAGGCTTGAAGGTCCCAGAAGGCAAGATTCATTTGAAGCATGGCAGAAGCAATTTGTTGTGGCCTGGGTGAAGGATACTCCTCCGACGTGGGCCAGACCCTGAATGCCAGGCTAAGGCTCTCAGACTTTCTCTTGAACACAGAGATATTGACCTGGGCTCCTGCTATCTTGATTTGCCCTTAGTTGGCCTCCAACTCATGTCCTTCTAAGGCCCTCGGGAGAAAGAATTGTTCTGTTGAGGTCGTTGGAGATGGCAGGGAACCGCGATGAGGAAAGAAGGGCTTGCAAAAGAGGGTGGGAGACGCCAGCTGGACTCAAGCCCCCCACCCTACCCTCCACCCTGAAGTAACCTTCCTCCCTTAGCAGGGGAAAGAAACAGTTCTCCAAAAAAGGCATGTCTCTATGAGATAAGCACATAGCATCCAACAGGCAGAGCTGTAGGGGGAGAAGACGGGGGAAGCTGCGTAATACACTTCTAGCCACAGTCCCCCATTTTTAATCAACTCCAACATTCCAGGAATGGGAGAACCCTGGTTCCCTTCTGCCTGTACCATTCTGTTTACATCCTCTGAGCAGGTGAGGAGATAAGCACATTTTAGAGGATTTTAAAAGTTCCTTATTTCCTCCCGTTTCTTTCTCTGAAATTACAGTACTCCACCACCAGGTGGGCAAAAGCACCTTAGTGGGTTCCTGTGGTCTGCTTAACAAGTCCAGGCTGCATTGGATTGGGAGAAAGAGTGCCATGTTTTACCATTCAATTATGATTTGAAAAATTTAGCATTTTAAAGTGTGAAATGTAATATACAGATAGAAGTGTGCATAAGATGTATACATACAGACTAACAAATAGTTATAAAGTGAACACCCATGTAACTAACCACTGCTCAGCTCAAGAAATAGAATATTAACAGTATCCAGAAGACCCTAGCATTAATGAGTCTTTTGTTTTAAAAAACAAAAAACACATACTTATCATAAGGAATGTTCTACTTGGTGTCTAAACAGTTGGGAGTGGTTTGGTACATTTCTCACCCATGTTTAACTGTCCTAGTTACTGAATATAAACAAGGCTTTTACCCCAGGCTTGAATAAAAATGCTTCTTTCCAACTTATTCTGGAATTTTTCTTAGTTGGGGCCCCCTTTCATTCTCTCGACAAGCTTTAACTTTTTTATTATGAACATTTCAAACATACAAACAGGGAGTAGTATCATAAATACAGACACACACAACCACGATTGGATAATGAATAAGATTCTGCCATATTTGTTTAATCTATTCCATTTTTTCTTTCATTGAAGTACTTAAAAGCAAATCTCAGACACTGAATCATACCCATATATACTTCAGTATGCATTTCTAAAAAAGGACTTAATTTAATAAAACCACTATTCCATTATTACACTTAATTCCTTGGTAATGTCTAATAATAAATAAGTAAGTCCATAATTACCCAATTGTTTTCATAATCAAATGACTTTTTACAGTGGGTTTGTTCTAATCAGAACACACTGCATTATTTGATATGTCTCTTGATGGTCCCTTAATCTACAGCAGGTGCTCTCTTCATGCTTTTTGTGTCATGCCCTTGACTTATTGCAGTTGTGCTGTAGAAGGACTCATCTTCTGAGTTTGTCTGTTTGCTCCCTTGTAGTGTCATTTAACATGTTCTCTACTCCCCATTTTTCCTGGAGATAGAAGTTAGCTCTGAGAACTCTATTGCATCCGGGTTATTATTATTATTATTACTAAGAACACTTCAAAGGCGGTGCTGTGAGATTCCTATTTCATCATACCAGGAGTCATATGATATCTGGTGGTCCTGCTTTTAATGATGTTAAGATTCATCAGTGGGTTAAGGTGGTAATAGCCTGATACCCCCATGGGAAATTTCCCCATCAGCCTTTCATTTAATGATTTCGTCTATTGATGACAGTTGCCTGGATCAGTTATTTTATTAGGACTTGCAGAGTGGTCATTTTACTAAAATTCTATCACTTTTCTACATTTATTAACTGGCGTTTTTATATAAGTAAAAACTTTCCTTCATCAACTCAGGCTATTGGGTTACCCAAAATACAGTTAACACAGGAAAAACAAGATATAGATGTAATTCTGTCACTATAAATGCCAATTTTAGAGCAAGGAATTGATGCCCTGTTGTTCTAGTGGTTCAAATGAGGTTTTTGTTTAAACTTCTTTTGTGCTTCTTCTTATTTTTAGTGTCATCATGAACTCATGGGTTTGTTGTTGCTGTTGTTATTTTATTTTGGCTGCTCCAGGTCTTAGTTGCGGCACGTGGGATCTTTGTTGCGGGATCTTTAGTTGTGGCATGTGGACTTCTTAGTTGCGGCATACATGTGCGATCTAGTTCCCCAACCAGGGATCGAACCCGGGCCCCCTGCATTGGGAGCGCGTAGTCTTACCCACTGGACCACCAGGGAAGTCCCAAACACATGGTTTTTGTTTTTTAAAAGTATATTTAGTGTTTCGATCCATTGCAATTATTATTCTATTTGATGTTCAAATTGTCCCTCATTTGGCCAGTGGGAACCCCTTCAGGTTTGCTCCTGTACCTTTTTGACATGAGACTAGTAAAACTTTGATAGTTTTCATGGTTTCTAGTATGAAAAGATGTTCCAGGCTCATAGTAGACATTTACTGCTCCAGATCTAAAATCAGCCATTTCTCCAAGGAGTCCTGGTTCTTTTTAGTTGGGATGTATTTGGACAAGATAAGGGTGCTAGGTGTGTGCATTGATAGTGGGTGTCACTGCTTCTTGGTATTTTCAATGAACAGAGCAAGACAATTTTTCCTTTGAGAGAAACAAAAAAGTCATTGGATCATATTGATATTTCCAATTCGAAATGAATATTCCAAGTTGTTTATGCAATTTTAAAATTTTATACTTCAAAAGTGGCACTTTTATATGGAAAATCTTGGTTCCTAACAGCATTTATTATAATGGCTTCTTTGCAGTAAAGTAACAAAACCAATATTTCTACCAGCAATTAGACTCCTGAAAGAAGTCTAAGATTTCTTAGCAGCTCTATTTGTCCATGGAATATATTCCATTAAGGGCATGCATTCAAAACACGGTGATCTAAAGTTGCTGGAAATAATATTTTATCTTTGGAAGCTATCTCATGAATGTGATATAGTTAGGTTTTTTCAGTCCCGTTTGTTTTCAATTTTTAGGGATTGTTTTTAAATTTTTTAATTGAATTTTTGAATATGTAAAACATTTTTATGTTTTCAGTATATAGGCTAAACTATATAACTTCCATCCTGTCCTTACACCCTGTTATGCTCTCTCCCTCATAGGTCACTTTTTAAAAATGAGTTTTTGGTTTATCCTTCCAGTGTTGCTCTTTGAAACTATAAGTATCTACCTATATGCTTATATATGTATATCTATATATACTTATATATCATACTTATACTTTGCATTCCCCCCTTTCTTATGCAAAGGTAGAGACTGGATATACTGTTCTACACCTTATGCAAGTTTCTATTGAGTGTTTATTATGTTCCCAGCACTGTGCTGAGGTACTTAGGCAAGAGTGATCCCACTTATCACCATGTTCTAGTGTATTTTCTCAGTATTACAGTTAATTAGAGCTGCTGCTCTTATCTCTGTCTCTCAGGAGCCAGTGCTCCTGGGTACCACCTCAGTGCGACTTATTTATCTCCCACTATCTTGCAGCAAGCACTGACAGTGACAAACACTTGTCCCTCAGCATGTCAAAAGAATAAACATATTTTTAATTACACAAGTGCAACATGCACACTGTGATATGCTCAAACTACACAGAAGTGTATGGAATAACAAGCCATGGTTTGCCCTCACTCTCGCCCCATCCCACTGCACTTGGCTGAAACAATTATTCCTACGGTGGTTGCCAAATGGTGATTTTCTAATCCTATTATTCCTTCTACATTTATTAGTTCACATTCTACAATAAGGAAGAGTTCTCTCTCTTTTCCTTCGTTCCTTCCTTCATTTATTCATTCATTTAGTTTTGTCATATGGATTTGTGGATTCTTATTTTATCCAATGAGTTATAAACTGCTACATTCATTACTTATTTTGTTGCCCAAATTGTCCCAGAATTTGACAAGGGGAGTCCTTTCAAGCTTGCTTTTTTGTCCTTTTGATATGTCCATTGTCCTTTGAGCATTCCCTTACTTTCTGGAACATCAAGGTGTTCCAGGCTCATCTTGTACTTTTCCTGCCCCAGCTCTGGAATCAACCATTTCTCCAAGAATCCAGCCTTAGTTCCTTTTGGTAGAGATACCAAAATAGGGGCACGAAGTGTGCTCATTGCTGCAATTAGGAGTCATTGAATTATAGTCCATCTCAGTGGACAGAGCTGGTGTGTATGTATATATTCCTAAGCACATACACACACATTATCTATCTATCTATCTATCTATCTATCATCTATCATCTATTAACCATCTATCTATATCTATCTATCTATCTATGAAATCTCTGTATCACCTTAAAATCATGAATTCATACTGGTACTCCATCTCTAATCTCAAACCACAAGATTCATTCTAGCTTTCCCCCCTTTCCATATTTCTAACTCCCTTCTCTGAGAGTGAGAAATCTGGTTCTCATTATCCACAATATATTTACTTATTTGTTCAATCCTAGGATATGCATATAGTTGTTTCAGAACTGCTAAACCACTACTGTGAAAAATAAAGCTACTAACTAGGGTTTAATATTTGTTTACAGTTTTTATTTTGTTTTTCCGCTTCAGTGTAGTTGTTATTCATTTGAAATAGACTCATTTGTTTCCATTTGTATTTCATTTTGTTTCTCCCCCATCCTTTTTGATTGATTGACTATGTAGAACATTAATATGATTTTTAAAAATTGAAGTATAGTCAATTTACACTGTTGTGTTAGTTTCAGGTATACAGCAAAGTGATTCAGTTATACATATATACATACACCTATTCTTTTTCAGATTCTTTTTTATTATAGGTTATTACAAGATACTGAATATAGTTCCCTGTGCTATACAGTAGGTCCTTGTTGTTTATCTATTTTATATACAGTAGTGTGTATCTGTTAATCCCAAACTCCCAATCAACCCCTCCCCCATTCCCCATTTGGTAACCATATATTTGTTTTCTATGTCTGTGACTCTATTTCTGTTTTGTAAATAAGTTCATTTGTAGCATTTTATAGATTCCACATATAAGTGATATCACATAATATTTGTTTTTCTCTTTCTGACTTACTTCACTTAGTATGTTAATCTCTAGGTCCATCCATGTTGCTGCAAATGGCATTATTTCATTCTTTTTTATGGCTGAGTAATATTCTGCTGTATATATATCACATCTTCTTTATCCATTCATCTGTCGATGGACATTTAGGTTGCTTCCATGTCTTAGCTATTGTGAATAGTGCTGCTATGAACACTGGGGTGCATTTTCAAATTAGAGTTTTCATCTCTTCCGGATATATGCCCAGGTGTGGGATTGTTGGATTATATGGTAGCTCTATTTTTAGTTTTTTAAGGAACTTCCATACTGTTCTCCATAGTGGCTGCACCAGTTTACAGTCCCATCAACAGTGTAGAAGGGTAACATGATTTTAAAAGTCAAAGCCATACAAAGTATTATACCCAGAGAAGTGTCACTCCCCTATCCCCTGTACCCCATTCCCATCCTCCCATCCTTTTCACCCTATTCCTGCTCATCCCCTGTAGGTAATAAATCCCACTAGTTTCTGATTTACACTTAGTGTATTTCTTTTTGCACAAATGAACAATACATTTTTTTCATTTCTACTTCTTTCTTACATAAAAGATAGCATACTATTGATACTCTATTGCACTTTGGTTTTCTTTTGCACTATTTGCTTTACAAAATATATCCTGAAAATGTATGTACTTATAAAAACATTTTAACGGTAAAATATAATATACATACAGAAAAGTTCAGAAAACATATATCCACTTTTTAAGAATAATTATAATTCAAACACCTGTATAAACACCATACAGGTTAAGAAACAGAACATTGCTAACACCCTAGAAGTCTTCTGGGTGACTTTTGCTAATCATAGCTCCCCCTCTCTCACCCTGAATTTTATGCTATTTACTTCCTTGCTTTTCTTTATGGTTAATCACCTTAGTTTAGTTTTGCTTTTATTCAAGTATAACACATATACCAAAGTGCACAAAACTTATGGACAACTTGATGAGTTTTCACAAACCAAACATACCAGATTCAAGAAACAGGTCATGACCAGTACCCCAGAAGGCCCACCTGTGCCCCCTCCTAATCACTTTCTACCTCAGGGTAGCCACTATTTTGATTTCTAAGGGTGTGGTTTGGTTTTGCACTTTATATAAATGGAAAACTAACAGAGTATATGCTTCTTTTATTTAATTATGCTTGTGCAATTTCTCCACGCTGTTGACTGAACAGATAGTTCATTTTTTATGGCCGAATGGCATCCTATTGTATGAATATGTCACAATTTCAAAACTCTGTTTCACTGGCACTGTTGGAAACTTGAGTTGTATACACATAGCTTGTAAAAGAGGGGAAAAAATAACCTGAAGATCATAGCCCTGCAGGTGAGACAGACAGATGAGGCAGAGAGTTGCAGCATAAGCTCTCCATGAGAGTTATACATGTGGGGTTATGGATAGATGGACTTTGAGATGTTGAGGAAAGTTTTGAAGGATGAGAAGATATAACGTCCTTAAGAGGATATAGGGAGAGATGGGGGGAGGGAGGGAGGGAGAGAGAGAGAGAGAGAGAGATTCTAGGCAGGGGAGATCTAGGAACTGGTACCATTTTGGGAAGGCTGGGTCAGAGGGCACTGCATTTAGAGGTGGAGGGGAGAAATGAGGTTGTAGGGTAGATTGGTAAGGCAAAGAACATGTCACAAAAATCCTAGGGTGCTAGATTAAGAACATGAGACTTTATCCCTTAAGGGATTGGGATGCTACTGAAAAATTTTTTCTCCTCCTCCTAAATTTCCTCCTTTATTTTTTAATCAGGGGTATTATATGGCCTATTTTGCAGTTTAGAAGGATTCAACCAGCAGTGGGCAGGGAAGATGGATTGGAGGGTTAAGAGCAGGAGGCAGGGAGACCTGTGAGGAAGCCATAGCAACATTCATATTGGTGGTTATGCCTGAAAGCCCTGGAGTCGGGCTTCCAAATTTTCTCCAGCCCAGTTCTCTCTTCTGATCTCCAGTCTCTCATATCCAGCTTTCTACTCAATATCCCCACTTGAATGTCTAATAGGCATTCTCAAACTCAACACAACCAAAACTGAACTCCTGACCTTACCCCTAAAACCAGCTCCTCCTGCAGTCTTTCTCTTATCATGTTCCATCCTTCTGGTTGCTCAGGCCTCATTCTTAGAGTTTTTCTTCACTCCTCTCTCTCTTTCACACCCCACATCCTGAAGTCTACTAATCTATTTGTTTGCACTTCCTAGATTTCATATAAATAGAATCATACAATATGTTTTCTTTTTTTGTCCAGCTTCTTTCACTCAGCATAATTAGTTTGAGATTCGTCCTTGTGGTTGTGTGTGTCAATAGATCATTCCTTTTAGTGCTGAGTAGTATTCCATTGCATTTATATACCAGAATTTCTTGATCCATTCACCCATTGATGGATATTTGGTTTGATTCCAGTTTTTTGTCTATTATAAATAAAGCTGTTATGAACATTTATGCACACATTTTTGTATGGACATATGCTTTCATTTCTCTTGGGTAAATAGATAGGAGTGGGAAGTCTAGATCGTATAGTAGGTGTATGTTTAACTTTGTAGGAAACTGCTAAACTGTTTTCCAAAGTAGCTGTACCATTTCATTCCCACCAGCAGTGTGTGAGAGTTCCAGTTCCTTCACATCCTTGCCAAAAGTTGATATGGTCAGTCTTTTAAATTTTAGCCATTTTAATATGTGTGCAGTAGTACCTAATCGTGGTTTTAATTTGCATTTCCCAAATGACCAATGTTATTGAACATGTTTTTATGTGCTTATTTGTCATCTGTATATTTTCTTTAGTGAAGTGTCTGCTCAGATCTTTTGTCCATTTAAAAAATTGGGTTGTTTGATTTCTTATTATTGAGTTTACAGAGTTCTTTACATACTCTGGATACAAGTCCTTTATTAGATACATATTTTGCAAAAATTTTCCTTCCAGTTTGTGGCTTGCCTTTTTATTTTCACAGTAGTCTCTTTTTGAAGAAAATATTTCTGGTTTTGATAAAGTCCATGTTATCAATGCTTTTTTTTTACATTACATAATTTTAATTTTATCTTTCCAATAAATTTGTAAGGTGGTTCGTTATGATCTTAAGTAAGTCACTTCTGTGAATTTCAGAATCCTCACCTTTAAAATGGAGATAATATTTCACAGGGTTGTTGTGAGGCTAGAACAAAGTAACATGTAAAGTACTTTGTACAGAGTACTCAATAAATGGTAGCCAGTTTTTACTATTATTATTATTGTTATTACAAATAGAGGAAACAATCGCTTAGGGAAAGTAACCAGCCCAAGGGCATTCAGTGAATAGACTTTATTGAGTACCTGCATAGGGCTGTGAATATAAAAATGCATAAGATCCCATCTCTGCCTTCTATCTAGGAACTCACACTCACTCTTAGTAAGAAAGCTAAGAAAATCTAGAATCAAATGTTCTTTTCACTCCATTCTGATGCAAATCTAGAAAGGAAGAGGTAAAATGAGACCCATGTCAACTATTTCTTAGATGAAAAACCGTCTTCATATGCACTAAATTTCTTTCACTGTGCTTAAGGGTACTCTAACTCAGTGTGCCCTCCCCAACCTGCCTCCCCTCCATAATCAGGAAATCCTTATATACAAACTACTATACTATATATAAGATAGACAACTAATAAGGATACTGTGTAGCACAGGGAACTCTACTCAATACTCTGTAATGACCTATAGCGGGAAAGACTCTAAAAAAAAAGTGGATATATGTATATGTATAACTGATTCACTTTTCTGTACACCTGAAACTAGCACAAAATTGTAAATCAACTATATTCCAATTTTTTAAAAAAGACAAAAAACAAAAAAAGAAATAAGACCATTTCAACTCCCCTCATTTTAGAGATAAGAAAGAAAAAAAAGTTCCCTTTCCCTAATTTTTTCCTAAGTACTCTTTAAAAAAATATTTGCAAATGTCTCTGAAGAACCTAGGGGCAGGACAGGAATAAAGACGCAGACGTAGAGAATGGACTTGAGGTCACGGGGAGGGGGAAGGGTAAGCTGGGACCAAGTGAGAGAGTGGAACGGACAAATATACACTACCAAATGTAAACTAGATAGCTAGTGGGAAGCAGCTGCACAGCAGGGAGATCATCAGCTGGGTGCCCTGTGACCACCTAGAGGGGTGGGATAGGGAGGATGGGGGGGAGACACAAGAGGGAGGAGATATGGGGATATATGTATATGCATAGCTGATTCACTTTGTTATAAAGCAGAAACTAACACACCATTGTCAAGCAATTATACTCCAATAAAGATGTAAAAAAAAAAACTATTTGCACAGTCTTTTAAATATAGCACAATGGTATTTTGTGTTAAAACAATTGTTTAAAGATATTCTTAATATTTTGTATAGCTATGTTTTTGCTAATTATATGTAGAAAACTAAAAATTACTGATAAGCCATGAAATTAACATAATTTTAGATGTAACTTTAAAGAGACAAATGATCACCCCTTTTTAAAATATCAAAAAGAGGATGGAAAAACCCAGAAGAAGAAATTACAATGTATCTTAATTGTTACATTTTACTTCTGATTTCATACCTGTCATTAAATATGTAGCAAGACAGGGCTTCCCTGGTGGCGCAGTGGTTGAGAGTCTGCTTGCCGATGCAGGGGACACGGGTTCGTGCCCCGGTCCGGGAAGATCCCACATGCCGCGGAGCGGCTGGGCCTGTGAGCCATGGCCGCTGAGTCTGCGCGTCCGGAGCCTGTGCTCCACAACGGGAGAGGCCACAACAGTGAAAGGCCCGCGTACCGCAAAAAAAAAAAAAAAAAAAAAAAGGTTTTCATTTTGATGAAGTCTAATTTATCTGTGTTTTTCTTTTGTTACTTGTGCTTTTGTTGTCATATCTAAAGAACCTATTTTACAATCATGTAGTTTTATGTCCATATTTTCTTATAAGATTTTTATAGTTTTAGCTCTTAACTTAGATCTTTGATCCATTTGGAGTTAATTTTTGTATATAGTGCAAGATAGGTATACAGCTTCATTCTTTTGCATGTGGATATCCAGTTGTTCCAGCACCATTTGTTGAAAAGAATATTCTTTGCCATTGAATCCTCTTGGCACTCCTGCCAAAAATCAATGGGCCAGAAATGTGAATGTTTATTTCTGGACTTTCAATTCTATTCCATTGATCTATATGTCAGTCCTTATGCCAGAACCATGCTGTCTTGATTACTGTAGCTTTTCAGTAAGTTTTGATATCAGGAAGTGTGACTCCTTCAACTTTGTTCTTATTTTACAAATTGTTTTGGCTATTCTGGATCCCTTGCAACTTCATATGAATTTTCGGACCAGTTTGTCAATTTCTGCAAAAAATGCAGTTAGAGTTTTGAAAGGAATTACATTGAAATAGATTGATTTGGTGAGTATTGCCTTCTTAACAAGCATTAATTCTTTTGATCTATTAAGTCTTTCTGTTTATTTAGGTCTTCTTATATTTTTCAGTGATATTTTCTAGTTTTCAGTGCACAGTTTTGCACTTCTTTTGTTAAATTGACCTATAAGTATTTTATTGTTTTTGATGCTATTGTAAATTGAATTGTTTCTTTAATTTCATTTTAGGTTGTTCATTGCTAGTGTATAGAAATACAAATTATTTTTGTGTATTGATCTTTTATCCTGCAAACTTTCTGAGCTCATTTCTAAACTCTAATAGTTTTCAGTGGATTCCTTAGGACTTTCTATATACTAGATCACATCATCTGCAAATAGAAATAGTTTTACCTCTTTTCCAATCTGGATGGATTTTATTTCTTTTTCTTGCCTAATTGCCCTGGCTAGAGCCTCCAGTCAGTTTAGCTTGTCACTCTCATAGAGCTACCAGCCTCCTCTTAATTGCTTACAGCAAAATCTCCATTGTTTTTGAGGGTCCTTAAGTTTGAACTTCTCCACATTCTACTTGAAATAAAGTCAGTTCCTTTGGGGTTAACTTTGGAGCTCCCTCTTCTTAAGGACTGCCTATCTCCCTGGGCAAAAGCTCTGAGCCACTCCTCCAGGCACTGGGTGAGGATGGTAACTTCTGCTTTTCCTAACTGAAACTTCTTCTTATGAGTAAGCTGGGGCAAGGTCTATAGACGCTCTAGTATTTTTGGCCTGCTGTGCCTAGGGTAAAGTTTCCACTCTACGAATGGGGGCTGGATGGAGGAACGGAGCCTCCAGCCTCTCAGACACATTCACTAGGAATATAGCGTCTGCAATTTGGAGTGGGAGGGGATGAGAAATGTTGGTGTCCTGCCCCTTTCAGTGAGATACCGTATCCCTCAATTGGGAGCTCACTGGAGAAGGAGCCTCATCTTTTTTGGCACATCTTCCCACAGTGGAGCTTCCATCTAGCTGAGCTGGGAGTTGGGGGATAGAGTGGGTCATGGTTCAAGTGCCACAAGCTTTCAATTTTCTGAGATTTAATAGAATTTCTTGAATAAATGTTTATTTGTTGTATACCCTTAGTACAATATCTGAAGACTTTAAACACTTTGGTTTTTTTTTTATTTTGCTTTATAACAAATTTAATCAGTTATACATATACATATGTTCCCATATCCCCTCCCTTTTGCGTCTCCCTCCCACCCTCCCTATCCCACCCCTCCAGGCGGTCACAAAGCACCGAGCTGATCTCCCTGTGCTATGCGGCTGCTTCCCACTAGCTATCTACCTTACGTTTGGTAGTGTATATATGTCCATGCCGCTCTTTCACTTTGTCACAGCTTACCCTTCCCCCTCCCCATATCCTCAAGTCCATTCTCTAGTAGGTCTGTGTCTTTATTCCTGTCTTACCCCTATGTTCTTCATGACATTTTTTTTTCTTAAATTCCATATATATGTGTCAGCATACAGTATTTGTCTTTCTCTTTCTGACTTACTTCACTCTGTATGACAGACTCTAGGTCCATCCACCTCACTACAAATAGCTCAATTTCATTTCTTTTTATGGCTGAGTAATATTCCATTGTATATATGTGCCACATCTTCTTTACCCATTCATCCGATGATGGACACTTAGGTTGTTTCCATCTCTGGGCTATTGTAAATAGGGCTGCTATGAACATTTTGGTACATGTCTCTTTTTGAATTATGGTTTTCTCAGGGTATATGCCCAGTAGTGGGATTGCTGGGTCATATGGTAGTTCTATTTGTAGTTTTTTAAGGAACCTCCATACCGTTCTCCATAGTGGCTGTACCAATTCACATTCCCACCAAGAGTGCAGGAGGGTTCCCCTTTCTCCACACCCTCTCCAGTATTTATTGTTTGTAGATTTTTGTCCTTGTCTAAGACCATGTGTTATTCATCTCTGGAAGTTCAATTTGAGTCTTTTAAAAATAATGTCACAAGAGTCATGTACCAAAATGTTCATTGCAGCTCTATTTACAATAGCCAGGACATGGAAGCAACCTAAGTGTCCATCAACAGATGAATGGATAAAGAAGATGTGGCACCTATATATAATGGAATATTACTCAGCCATAAAAAGAAATGAAATTGAGTTATTTGTAGTGAGGTGGATGGACCTAGAGTCTGTCATACAGAGTGAAGTAAGCCAGGAAGAGAAAAACAAATACCGTATGCTAACACATATATATGGAATCTAAGAAGAAAAAAAAAAAGGTCATGAAGAACCTAGGGGTAAGACGGGAATAAAGACACAGACCTACTAGAGAATGGACCTGAGGATATGGGGAGGGGGAAGGGTAAGCTGTGACAAAGTGAGAGAGTGGCATAGACATATATACACTACCAAACGTAAAATAGATAGCTAGTGGGAAGCAGCCACATAGCACAGGGAGACCACTCAGTGGTTTGTGACCACCTAAAGGGGTGAGATAGGGAGGGTGGGAGGGAAGGAGATGAAAGAGGGAGGAGATATGGGAACATATGTATATGTATAGCTGATTCACTTTGTTATAAAGCAGAAACTAACACACCATTGTAAAGCAATTATACTCCAATAAAGATGTTGAAAAAAATAAAAAATAATGTCATGTCTTCTATTAGCATACTTAATTTTTCCTCTATTTTCTTCAGCATGTAGAATACTTTTATAATAGCTGTTTTAATGTCCTTCTCAGGTAACTATCACCTGTGTTATTTCTGAGTCTGTTTTTTATTGATTAATTTTTCTCTTCATTACTGATTGCATATTCTGCCTCTGTGCATGCCTAATAACTTTTTACTGATGCCAGACATTGTGAATTATATCTTCTTAGGTTACGAATTTTATAACAATACTAGTAATAATTCCTTTAAGTGATTTTGAGCTTCGTACTGGGACACAGATGAGTTACTCGGAAACAGCTTTATCCTTTCCAGGCTTGCTTTCAAGCATTATTAAGAGGGGACCAGAACAGGCTTTAGTCTAGGGTGAATTTTCCTGACTACCAGGGTAATACCTAGCTGAGAAATCCACCCAATACCCTGAATATTTTCAGGTTTTTTCACCTCTGGCAGGTGAGAAGATAAACTATTTCCACCCCTCTGAGAGCTCTGAAGTCATCCACCCACTCCTTTTTGGTGGTTCTTTCCCAAGCCAGAATTCAGCAGGAGACTCCCAAGGGAACCCTCTGCAGATCTCCAAGCTCTATCTCTCTTTCTCTCTCTTTGCAGTCCTCCCCCATCCATGCAGCTCCCTTTTCTCTTGTCCTGTGCTCTAGGAATTCTAGCTGCCCTGGCCTCCATGAATGCTGAACTCTGTTTCCTCAGCTCTGGTAGAATGCTGGCCTCTCTCTGGGTTCCCCTTCCCTGAACTGAAGCCTGGAAAGCCTCTCCAGGAAGGAAGCTGGGGGAAATTGTAGTGCTCACCTCATTTTTCCCCTTCTCTCAGGTATCAGCATCCTGCATGCCTGTTGTAGTGCATCTGAAGACCGTCACTTCCAAAGTTTTAGTTACATAAAGTGGGAGGATAAATCCAAACCTGTTCATTCATCATGGGCAGAACCAATTCCTAAGTCAGTCTTAATTAGTCCTTGAATGCTGTTTTCAGAGGATCAGTTATCTTACTCATCTGACATGTGTGTGTGTCCTGTGATGAAAAAGTTGAGGGATGCTCCCAAGGAGTTTACATCAGTGTAAAGATGTAACAACTGTTGCTATCCTGACAATTACCACTATTTATGATGCTGAGGAGGTTGTTGTGAGGGTCTGGGGTCGGCAACAGCCCCATCTCTATCGTCGAACACCGGAAGCAGATTGGCAGGGAACATTTACCATACCCATGTGCTGGCCTTCCCTACCCTCACATGAGCTGCGTTCCCCAATGCACAATAACTGCCTGGCCCTGGGGCATGTAAGTTTGAGAACCCTGCTGCTGGAGACCCTCCAGATGCCCTCACACACAAATGCTCTGTGGTACAGGTATTGTTTTCATCACATGACTTTGCTTTAGATAGAGTTATTCAAATAATACGTGAATAAGTGGCTGCTGTGAAAGATTCCATTAGTACATCAGTACACTGACTACACAGGTCATCACATTCCTCCACATTCTCTGCTTCCTGGGCCTACCAGTGGGGCTAGTTAGAGGTGCTTCCTTGCTCCGTTCAAAAATATTTCTCTACGGGCTTCCCTGGTGGCGCACTGGTTGGGAGTCCGCCTGCCGATGCAGGGGACGCGGGTTCGTGCCCCGGTCCGGGAGGATCCCACATGCCGCGGAGCGGCTGAGCCCGTGAGCCATGGCCGCTGAGCCTGCGCGTCCAGAGCCTGTGCTCCGCATCGGGAGAGGCCACAACAGTGAGAGGCCCACGTAGCGCAAAAAAAAAAGAAAAAATATATATATCTGTATTTAAACCACACACACACACACACACACACACACACACAGAGCAGGCCCCACGATGAGCAGCTCCCATTTGCTTCCCCTCCCACCTAATATTAACAGCATGTCCTAAAGAAGATCCCTCTGATCAGTACACACTTGTCCTCTCATGCTGTTCCATGGCCAGTGTGTGCTCCATGGTATAACATGAACCCCTCACCGTTTGTTTACAATCCAACCATCATCGACTCTTAATGGACATAAAGAGGTTTTACACAATTGTTTGCTACTACCTTCCTTCTACACACAATTCTGTGAATGTGTGTGTTGATTATACATTTTTAAAGTGGAGCTGCTGGGTCAAAACTCTGTCATTCACCAATCATCCACTGAGCGCCTACTATGTGCTGGGCACTGGGGAGACTGGCCGTACTAGGCAAAAAAAGTCTCTGCCCTCACCGGCCTAGCATTGTAAGGATTTTTCACTTTGATACATGCTGCCACGATGCTGTCCATCAGTGGTGCAGGAGAAGTAAAGCTTGTTTACTGGCTCCTCACATCATTCTTGGGGCAGACGCTCTGCTGCAGTGAACAGGATGCTTAGACCTTTGCTCCCTTCAAGATCTTCAGGGTCTGGCGATGAGACTGTTCCTTTGGATGTGTTGGGGGGTAAGGAGGGAGGGAGAGAAGGGAAGGAACAGTTCACAGATAACGTGGTGGAGGGAGGTAGGAATCCTAGAGTCCACCACTTAGTTGTGTAGGAGGGACGCTGAGCCTGGTTAGAAATGCAAATTCTCGGGCCCCACCAAGGACCCACTGAATCAGAAACTCGGGGATGGGGGACAGCAATCAGTGTTTTAACAAGCCCTCCAGGTGACTGCGATGCATGCTAAAGTTTCACATTCACATTAGACCCACCAGAATAACCACAGGACTGAAGTGAGAAACAACACCCCCCACACCGCCACGGGGTATCACTTCCTGGGGGTGTCCGGTTCACCCCTTCGTTTCTACCTGGTCACATTCAGGTGGGGATGGCAACGGGGCGAGAGATTGGCTTCGGGATTGCGGGGCCAGAAAGCGTTCTGGGCGGTGATTGGTCGCCGCGAGATTGCCGGAATAAGCTCTTCCGGTGCGCAAAGCGGAGCCGGAAATTCCGCTATTCCCTCCCCCTCCCCGCGCAAGGCGGTATCCGAGTTGGAGTTCAGGACGAGAGCGTGTTTGTTCCCGCGCTGGCGTTTTCAGAATGTATATTTTTCTGAGTTGCACTACTACAGAACTGACTGTCCCGACAGGCACAGCTAGAAAGGGCGAGGATTCCGCTAGGGTACATGTACGGGGTAACAGAACGGTGACAGAGCCCATGGTCTTTATCTCATGTAGTCAGTGTCCTTGGGACCCCTGGGAGATGTCCCCTTTCCTAACGGAACCGAAGGCACGGTTGTCCTTTCCACCGATTACAGTCAAGGACAGAGGCCTGCCCCTCACCAGGCCTTCTGATCCCAGTCTGGAGCTTTATCCCTCCTGCCCGTTGGGGGACAGTGGCTGGCTTGCCCCACTAGGCCTATTCTGTATTACCCAGGGAGGCACAAGCAATCACAAGGCCCAGCACAGAGAAAACTTCTTGTAATGCTCCCTGTTATAGTGGTGTCACTGCAGGGAGGTAACCTACCACGTAGGAAGACTTTTTCCCAAATCCAAGACTCCACAGAATTGCGAGGGTTTCATCCTAACTTTGCCCTCCCTCCCTTTGGGAACCGGTCAGCAATGGTCCACGGGCATCTAGATCTGCTGTTCCCCGATCCCACCACCAAGGGGCGCGCGAGATGAAACGGTTCTGTCGTGGAACGTACCACTGAGGGGCAGAGGGAAGACCTTCGAGTCGGGAAGGAAACATTGGGGAGGGGGCGTCCGTTCTGGAATAATCCATTGAGCTCTGTGACAACACTGAGGGTCCCCTTACACCGCGTTGGGCATCAACCATGGGTCCCAGCGGAGGCACTCAGGGCGCCGCTGGGTCCATCCCCATTGAAACCGCTCCATCTTCTCGGCACATTCGAGGCCGATTGGACACCGGTTCTCAGCCTGCAGCCTTCTTTTCTATCTACTCAGGGTCACCCCTTCATTTCTGCATGGTCACATCCAGGTGGGGCCAGCAACGGACAAGAGATTGGCTCCGGGATGCGGGTGTGTGTGTGTGTGGGGGGGGGGGGGTCGAAATCGATATGCGTTCTGGGCGGTGATTGGTCGTCGCGACACTCCCGGAATAAACTCTTCCGGGGCGTCAAGCGGCGACGGAAATCCCGCTATTCCTGCCCCTCCTTCCTCGCCTGCCGAGTTCCCATTGGCTGTCTGTCTGGGACAGGCAGAGTGGTCGCCGAATTGGCGCTCAGGGTGAAAGGTGTGCGTGTGCGTGTGCGTGTGCGTGTGCGAGCGCGGGCATTTCTAGAGTGTACATTTTCCTCCGAGTTTGACTACTCCGAGACTGACTATCCTTAAGGGGCTAATTAGCTGCCCGGGTCGGTGGCGAGGTTCGGCGCAGTCGCTGGCTGTGCAGGGTGACGGTGGTGGTGTCTTTCCGCGAGCTCTTACAGTCTTGTTTAGCCTTCACTCAGTCTGGAGCGTGTGGCACCGCAGGGTCAGTCGCGCAGATTCATATAATTAAGGCCAAGGAGGGGTCACTCAACTTTTTTGGTGTCTCTCCCTGGGAAGTAACGTGTGTCCTGCAGTTTGGAGATGTGTACCGCTACGTCTGACATCCCAGATGCTGTTTGTGTACATTTGACGTCTCTGAGCATTTTGGGGAGTTTTTGGTGAATGGGATATTTTCTCTGAGTGGATTTTGTGAGCCATGGTACAAAGTCTGTAGGGCTTGGTGTCCTTGTAGACCTGGGTGTGCATTTTCTGAGCTTTTGGGCATTAGAGTCACTGGGTGTTAGACCCTTACGTAGACGTCTAAACCCCAGAGTGTGAGGCCTCTGAACTGTTGCGATTCTGGGTCCCAAGGTGTGATGTCTCTGAGCTGCTTTAGGAAGGGGTTTGTCTAAAGGTGTAAAGTATCTGAGCTGTTTGGGGTCTGTGTGTCAGTAGTAAAATCTCTTACCATTTCGGCTGTGAGGTCTCTGTCCAGGAACTGAGGGAGTTGGAAACCCGGCGGGTATGATTCCGAAGCCTGGAACCCGACGTGCTGATGGTGCGTTGTTGAGGGTGTCACTTGTCTCCTGAAGTCTCAGCACGTATCATAATTAATAAAATGGGGCCAGTGCCCACCTTGGAGGGTACCTGTGCATGTTAACAGTGTGTGTAAAGGGCCCGGCTCCCAGCTATGGTTCAGCAAATGTTTTCTGAGCACCTGCCATGTACCTGAGTACTATTCGAGGAGTTTGTGACAGGACAAAACTGACAAAGTCTCTCATTTCATAGAGTTGGTCAATCAATAAATCAAGGGTGGCAGGTGCTATGTATGAAGAAAGATAGGGCTGGATCAGGGGAAAGGGTATGTGGAGATGATGTTATTATTTTATTCAATGTAATCAGGGAAAGTCTCCCTGAAGGATGACGAATGAGCAGAGACCTGGAGGAGGTGAGGGAGCATGCCGTGGGATTACCTGAAGGAAGAGCATTCCAGGCAGAAGGAACAGCGGGTGCCACAGTCCTGGCGGGGCAGTCTACTTGGCGTGCTCCTGGATATCAAGGAGTCCTTGGATGCACTGGGTCTGGCACGTAGCACTCATTGAAAGGTGTCTGGTGCTGCTCTCTGTGTTTGTCCCACAATCTGTGGTCATCCCCATTTCACAGATGAAGGACCCGAGGCTCCAAGATGGGCCCTGCACCTTCTCTCCTGCTTACACCTGAAATTACTGAAGAGGGGTGAAACCTTCTAGTCCATCATGAGAGACAGAGGGCTTGAGTGTAAGAGCTGCAGGGAGGACACCATCCACACTGAATGTCAGCCAACCAGCGGAGATCAGTTATAATATGGGAATCATGCCCCTCATAACATTGCTACTCTTGATGGAGGGCAGGACTTCAGAATGAGAAAGGAACTGGGGCAAAGGAGAGAGGCCAGAAGGGGAAGCTGGAGGACAGTGAGGAAAAAACCCACTGGCTTCATCATATTGCTTGGATTTGGCCCAGTTCACCTTCATTAACTGATATATTCACTTTTCCCCTGTCCTTACCCTTTCTTTCCCTTCCCTTCTCTTCTCTTTTGTGCCTGAGCAGTTCAGTCCTAAAGCCATTAGGTGTTGCAGGGCAATGCAAGTATATGTGCCTAGGGGCATCCCAATTTGGGAGGTCAGAGCCCAAGGCGGTAAGGAGGATATCCCTGGGGGTTCTGTGGGGAGGAGGCTAACTGGCTCAGGGATTCAGGCTTGAGTGAGGTGTGGAAGTCAAGGGCAGGGGATGGTTCAGCATAGCACGCGGGGAGGACCTGTTTGTGGAGGAGGGATGGCTTATATGCATTGGGATTAGTCAACTGAGTGAATAAAGAAGGATGGTGGGAGCCACGTCTGTCACTTTTGGAAGAGGGCATTTCCGATATGGAAAGGAGGTAAACTGGAACAACTTCTGAGGAGTTCTACTGGAATTAAAAGTCTCCGTGAGAACTCCTGGTTTTCAATAAATATGTGTACATATGTGGATGGATTGATATATAAATATAGAAATATGTGTGTGTGTGTGATTGTGTTCACACATATATTCCAAACTTCCTGAAAACAGCAACATCCCAATGACAATAAGTACACCTACCGCTAGATCCTAGCTTCTGAATACCATTCTCCACTAAATGATGGGTTCCCAGGCTGAGGAGAGAAAGGATTAATGAGCCTGGCTCAACTTGTCATGTCAGTAATAAGGGAAAGTTAAGGAATGATGGGGAGATGTCAGGGGGGACACAATATAGCTGGAGGGCTCTCCCACTGGAAAAACTGGGGACTCTTATCTTTTCCAGCTTCTTTGAGGTATTATTGACATACAGCATGTAAGTTTAAGGTGCACAGTGTGATGCTTTGATACACGTAGATAGGGCAAAACGATTACCACGATAAGGTTAGTTAGCACTCTATCCCCTCACAGAATTACCTTTGTAAAACTTGTGGTGATAACATTTCAGATCTACCCTCTTAGCTTTCAATATATGATACAGTTTTGTTCCTTATACTCAGCATGCTGTACATTAGATCCCCATAACTTATTCATCTTATAGCTGGAAGTTTGTACCGTTTGACCAACATTTCCCCCAGCCCCTGGCAACCACCATTCTAAACTCTATTTCTGTGAGTTTGACTTTTTTAGATTCTACATATAAGTAGGACATACAGTTTGTCTTTCTCTCTTTCACTTAGCATAAAGCCTTCCAGGTCCATTCATGTTGCTGCAAAAGGCAGGATTCTCTTCGTTTTTGTGACTGAATAATATTCCGTTGTATATGTCACCACATTTTCTATATCTATTCATCCCCTCCATGGCCACTTAGTTGCTTACATATCTTGGTTGAAGCTGCATTTTAAATTGTGACATTGGTGTTAGTCCTCCAACTTTGTTTTTCAAAATTATTTGGCTATTCTAGTTCCTTTGCCTTACCCCAGAAAGTTTATCATCAGTTAGTCTATATGTACAAAAAAATCCTTGCCTGGATTTGTGATTGGAATTGTTTGAAATTGATGGATCTATCTGGGGACTACTGACATCCTAATTATATTGAATTTCTCAACAGATGAACGCAGTATGTGTCTCCATTTTGTTAGCTCTTCTTATATTTCTTTTCCTCGGCATTTTGTAGTTTTGAGCATACAGATCCTGCTTATGTTTTGCTAGGTTTTGGGGGGAAGCTATTATAAATGGTATGCAAAAGTCTTTTTGAAAAAATTTCCTAATTGTTCATTGCTAGTACAGGCAAATATACCTGATTTTTTGGTGTTGAGCTTGTATCCTGCGACCCTGTTAAACTCACTTCTTATTTATAGGAGTTTTTGTTAATAGATTTCATGGGATTTTCTAGGTAGATAATCATGTCATCGGTGGATGGGAGCAGTTTGATTTCCTCCCTCCCAATCTCTAAACCATTTATTTCTTTTTCTTTTCTTACTGGAGTGGCTAGGACTTCCAGTACAATGTTGACTTATAGCAGGAGTAAGACTGGCTATCCTCCTGGCCTGGTTCCTGATCTTAGGGAGAAAGCATTTAGTCTTTCTCCATCAAGTAGGATGGAGGAGCAGGTATTTTTGTAGATGCTCTGTACCAGGTTAAGAAAGCTCCCTTCTACTCCTGGTTAGCTGAATGTTTTCATCATGAACGACTGTTGAATTTTGTCAGATACTTTTTCTGCATCAACAGATAATGATCATGTGGTTCTTTATCTTTGGTATGCTACTGTGGTGGCTTGATTGATTTTTTAATGCTGCACCAGCTTTGCATTTCGGGAGTAAACCTCACTTGGTCATGGTGTATTATTCTTTTTATATATTGAATTTGATTTGCTACTACTGTCTTTGTTTGACTTTGGTATCAGGGTAATGCTAATCTGAAAACATAATTCAACAAGTGTTCCCTCTCTTCTGTTTCCTTGAAGAGATTGCATAGAATTGCTGTTATTGCTTCTTAAATGTTTGGCAGGATTTTCCAGGGATACCATCTGGCCCTGGAGATTCCTTTTCTGTAAGTTTTTCAACTACAGACTAGATTTTAAAAATAGATGATCTGTTCCTTTTTAGCTGAGCTTTGATAGTTTGTTCCATTTCGCCTAAATTGCCAAAAGTAGTTATGTAGAATTATTCATAGAATCCTTTTAATTTCTGTGGGATCTGTAACCTATTTCATTCCTGATGTTGGTAAGTTGTGTCTTTAGTTATCTTGCTTTTTTTTTTTTGTCTGTCTGGGTAGAAGTTTATGAATTTGTATTGACCTTTCGAAAGAACCAGCTTTGGGTTTCGTTGATTAACTCTCTTCTTTTTCTGATAACTGTTCCAATCTCTATTTCCCTTATTTGCTTGCTTTGAATTTATTTGGATTTTCTTTTTCTAGTTTCTTATGGTGGAAGCTTTCATTATCGATTTGGGTTCTTTATTCTTTCTTTTTTTTTTTTTTTTTTTTTTGTGTGTGTGTGTGGTACGCGGGCCTCTCACTGTTGTGGCCTCTCCTGTTGCGGAGCACAGGCTCCGGATGCGCAGGCTCAGCAGCCATGGCTCACGGGCCCAGCCGCTCCGCGGCATATGGGATCCTCCCAGACCGGGGCACGAACCCGTATCCCCTGCATCGGCAGGCGGACTCTCAACCACTGCGCCACCAGGGAGGCCCCTTTATTCTTTCTAATACAAGCATTTGATGCTGTACATTGACGGCTAAGCACTGCTGTACCTGCATCCTGCAGATTTTGGTAGGTTGTTTTTTCATTTTCATTTTGTTTAAATTCATTTGTAACTTTCCTTGATCCTTGCTCTTTGGTCCTTGGATTATTTAGAAGTATGTGATTTAATTTCCTTGTGTTTGGAGATTTTCCTCCTAACTTGGGCTTACTTATTGGTGGTTTTTCTCTTTTGGTCAGACAACATTCTTTGTGTGATTGCAGTTATCTTGCAGTTGGTCATATTTGTTTTATGACCCAGGATATAGTCTACCTTGGTGAAACTTCCATATGCACTTGAAAAGAATGTGGTATATTCGGCTGTTGTTATGTGGAGGGTTCTATACCTGTGAGAACGTTCAGTTCACCCATGCATTCTAATTTGCTTTCTCTCCGTTCTGTGTATTACTGAGGTTGTTGAAGTCTCCAGCTGTTCTTGTAGATTTGTTTGTTTCAGTTCTTCCAGTTCTGACTTGGTCATGTATTTTGAAGCTTTGCTGTTGAGTACTGTGCAGAATAGAGTTAACATAGCAGGACTGAGACTATAATCCTTAGAAGGGCTGGCTTGTTGGCCCTCACGTCACGTCTGAGAACTTGGATTTCAAGAGGTTTCCCACCGTTGCCTCCTTCAGAAGTGTAGTTTACTCCTCCATCTGTCCAAACAGTATGCTTTATGCTAAACACCTGCTTTCCTCCTGGGAACCTGAAATCTTGATATGTGCTAGGCCCCGGGTTTCTCAGGAGCTTCCCTGGTGGACAGCATTTCACACGCGTTGTCATGATCCGTTACCTGAGGGACAAATTGCGTGCTTCTACTAGGAAAGGACTCTTGGAGGCTCGCGCTGGTTTCCTCCGGATGTTGCCCAGTGCACCTCTCCCCCTGGATGATTTGGCTTTGTATCCTTTTGCTGCAGTAAATCTTAGCCATGAGGATGACTATGTGCTAGGTCCTTGGGGTCCTCCTAGGAATTCATCAAAAGCAAGGGTGGTCTTGGGGCATCTGAAACAGTGGTGGCAGCTGTGGATTCACTAGCGAGACTGTGACTGGCTGAAATACGGTGAAAGCCGTGTTTGAGTACAGGGAGGATGAAGCAGTAGGGATGACGATCCTTTTGTGCTCGGTGGCTATGGATGTACCCGTGCTATGAAACAGCAGCTGAGCCGCTGACTGTTGTGATAGGTGTTACTTACAGAATTTGAAAACAAAAGATCCAGATCCAGGAGAGTTAGCGCACTGCATCCTCGGCTGCTTCTGCTGTGCTGCCCGATGTGAGCGGGGTGAGGCGGGCGGGGGGTGGGGGTGAAGTGCAGCCAGCTCCTGACTTTGGTGTTTTTTTATTTCCTCCAGGCCTGGGGGGAAAGGATGCAAACCTTACAAAAGGTGAACTCTGGGTCGGCCAAAAAATGTTAAAAGTTTGACTTGCTCTCTCCTACAAGCGGAAGAAAGCAAGTAAAATCAGGTTCTGGGCTGGAGAAAGCTTCAGATAAACTAGAGGCAAGAAGGGGAAAACGCTCTGCAGGCTTTTCTTCAACTTGGCGGCGGCCACTGCTGCTGCCCGTCCCAGCACTCGCGCCCGAGCTCCCCGGCCGCTGTGCGGTACCCTGGTGAGTGTCAGTTTACTGCTAGGGGTTTGAGTAAATCGTCCCTGAGAGAGGGAAAAGGGGGAATTTTAAAAATGGCCTTGTACGTTGTGGCTGTTGCATCTGGATGTTTGAGACAACTGAGACAAGACGTTAGGCATACGACTCTTCAGTGCAAGAGAATGAGCTTTTGCAGCCTCCTCACGGGATCAGTGAGAGAGACAAAAGGACAGGAGGTTGTGTCAACCGATTTTGAAAATTTTTTAAAATTCAGAATTTTGTCCTGGCCAATTGCTAAACGTAATGTCTTTACAGTTAGATTCAAACATGTTTTGCTATGAAAGTACTTTTGCCTTTCTTGCCTACAGCCCTTCCATACAAAAGATTTGGGGGACATTAGGGGATAATTAAAGAAATGTAAAGTTTTGTTTGTTTCTTTGTTTGTTTTGCGGTACGCAGGCCTCTCACTGTTGTGGCCTCTCCCGTTGCGGAGCACAGGCTCCGGACGCGCAGGCTCAGCGGCCATGGCTCATGGGCCCAGCCGCTTCGCAGCATGTGGGATCCTCCCGGACCGGGGCACGAACCCGCATCCCCTGCATCGGCACGCGGATTCCCAACCACTGCGCCACCAGGGAAGCCCCAAAATGTAAACTTTTGATTTCAGGACTGTACACAATGATTGTATAACAATGGAAAACACACCACCCCTGGCACCTGGTGGGGAAGCATAGAGAGGGAGCAAGGGCATTAATGATCTTGTCTGTCCAAACTGTTCCTGGGAATTTTCTAGGTTTCCTAAAGGAATACTCCCCGTGCAGGCTTCCAAGCTGCTGTGGGCACTTTATTTTTTCTTTTTGAATTTTATTTTATTTATTTTTTTTATACTGCAGGTTCTTATTAGTTATCTATTTTATACATATTAGTGTATATATGTCAATCCCAATCCAGTGAGCACTTTGAATGCAAACTGTCTGCTGAGGCTCCAGTCCACCTGAGGGAGCTCTGACTGTGGGACCGCAGGAGTGGCCCCAGCCCCTGGACGGTGCATGCAGAGCACCTCCAGGTGTCAGCCACCCTCGGAAAGAGGATGCGCTGGGGTCCCGGACAGACAGAACTGCTTGGAACGGGATGCCTCCAGGCAGTGCCTCTGAAACCAAGGCCTCAGATGGGTTATTCAAACTGGACAGGGAGTCCTAGGGGGGCAGGTCCCTGGGTGGGAGGCCACACTGGGGCCCCAGGGAGCTGACCTGCCTGCCTGATGTATGTCCTGCTCGGAGCAACCTAGCAGTTGTGAACCCTTCGTTTCTAGGGATACATGTATGCCCCGGAATTACCCTTCTTGTGTGTAAGCCCTGAATATCCCAATGCAGCCTCAGCCTGGACGAGTAGTGACCAGAGTATGCTGTGCCTGAATTGGTGCCTCAGGTGCCTCAGTTACAAAAGGTTCATACAAAAAACTAAGCAGTAAGGTTCCTGGCTTTCTAAGTTAGACCTTCATGGTTAATGACCTCTGTACTTAAATGGCTGAGTCCTGGAGCCTTAAGGGATGTAACTGACATCAGTACTGCAGTGTAGGCTGGCGTCACTGCGCTGCCTGGGTCCTAAGGCCTGCGGCATTCCCCTCCCTCCCTCTGCAGACTGACATCCTTCTCGCTCGTCATTAAGACACTGGGTCCAGTCCTTCACCCGTTACGTCAGCTCCACAAGTGTGGACTGACTTTCTACCGTGTGTCAGGTCCTCTGCCCTGAGGACACCAGGCGGAACGGGGTGTGTTTCCAGCCTTCTGAGAAGGAGTTAAAAGTCTGGTGAGGGAGACAGACATGGAAGCAAAACCTCAGTGCCTCAAAGACAATGGGCTTATCTGGCTTTGTCCAGCAACCCATGGCAGATCACACTATGAACATTTCCCACGTAATTTTTCCCATCCATTAACGGCATATCCAGAAGTTCCGTCTAGTCAGTACAGTTGGATTCCCCTCATTCCTCTAGGCGTGTACAACCTCAGCTACCAAGCGACACTGTTGTGTTGCATCAAGCTCAAGGCCAGTAACAGAATTGCCTTCAGTATGTGTTCTCTAAAACACTCAAGGATTCTTTGTAAGTTTCCAGAGAAAGCAACATTCGAGCTTCCCTTAATTCACGGGGAAATTACAATGATGGAAAATCCACTTTATTTAACTCTCTTCTAAAAAGTGTTTGCCTCCCGGTAACCCTCAGCCCACAGGTGCCGGTAGCTCCTCCGTCATTTCAGCACCCAGACCTACCCTCTGAAACTTCCTGTCAGCTTCCACCTACTTAGCAGATGCACCATTGTGGTAGTAAACCACATAACATACTGGTTATCAACCACGAGAATAGGATTTTATGAAGGAATCCCCAGACCTCTTATTCCCATCAAAAGGATAGGAATGATATGGTCCACGTCAGGGTTTGGTCTGGGGAAATAGCATGGCAGCATGGAGTAGGACACAGGACTCCCCAGGAAGGATTCCAGGCACCTTCCTCGTCTGTCTTGCTTTCTGTGACGAGATAATGGTTCAGGGACAGATGGGGTGTGAGGTAAGGCTTCGTTTCCAAGGTCAGTCACTGCCGTGGGCATCAATGTTTAGGATGGTTCTGTGGTCGTCATGGCTCTTGGCTCCCGGGTCTGGGGTCCTTCTCAGAGAGGACAAGCCCTCTCCAGGCTGCGTCACCATAGTCACGGACCAGGCGAGGGCTTTAAGCTACTAGGGAAGGCTGTCTGCTTCGGCACGGCACGTCAGATCAGAGGAGGACAGCTGAGAGGAGAAGAGGGGAGAAGATCTCCTCAGGTCAGGGGCAGGTGTCTGATCGGTGAAGGGAAGACATTTTTCCTAAATTCTGGTTGCCCTGGGCTTGTGCGGCATGGAGGGAGTGAGGGAGCAAGAGAGAAGCAGAGGCTGACTGGAGGTGGGGAGAATAGATCACATAACCTCATATTGTCTGTGTCCCACGGCCCCCGAGAAAAGCCCAGGCCATGTGGGATCTCAAAGGTCATCTCCTCTCACCACCTCCATCCACTGGCCATGAAGAGAATGGATCTGAGATAAACTGAAGCCTCAGAGAGACAGGCCAGTGGGGTGGTGATGTCTTCTCAGAAGATCCACTGCCTTGCCCTTGGTTTGCCTCTCACGCTGTGTCCTTTACGTTCTCTCTCCTGTGCTCTCAGGTTGGTCTTCCCAACTGCGTGTTTATCTTGGGAAGAGTCAGTACATTGGAGACAGTCTTGCTTCCACAGGAGTTTAATAAAGTTCCTGAGAGTTTCCCAGGCAGAGTGAAAAATCAAAGATTCTAGGGCACCGTTGTAGCCACACTAAATGAGACTCACTGAGTGTGGGTCATGGAATCTGCATTTTTGGTGTTTTTTTTTTTTTTTATAATTCCTCAGTTCTGATTGACATGGACAACCTGTCTAGGTACTGCCAGAGCAGAGGAACGGTCTTATTTTCCCTACTGGCAGGTTTCTCTCTCCATCGGGAGCGTGTGGAGGTGACAGAGGTTTGCTGCCTTCTCTGATGCACAAACCCAAGACCTTCAGGCTAGGAGACTGACATGCTGTCTGCTGTTCTAAGGAGGCTCTCAGATCATCGTTTCCACAAAACATCCTGATTCCAATCCTGTCAAGCCTCCATCTAAAAGATTTCTGAAGAAACCAGATTTCTATTTAGTGTGCAGTTCCATGCTGTAAGGTCAATCTGTGTTATGTGTTAGCTGTTTTTCTACATATTTTGCAGTAGCCATTGGATCTTGCCCTTGACTGAATAAATACAGAACACACTTGAGTTTTCCACAATGCCTCCACAGACGTGTGGCTCCACCCCTTACTGCTGGGTGACACTGAGCGGGCTACTTAGCGTCTCTGTGCCTCAATTCCTCCATTAGTAACATGGAAACACTAGTGAGGAGTAAATGTAACTACTTCTTGGGGGCAGTTTATTAGAGCAGTGACCGTGTTATGACATGGGAAGTTGTCAGGACAGTGCTCGGCATGTGACAAGTTCCTGGTGAATTCTAGCTGTTGTCATTACTGTTGTTGATATTGTTACCGTTCCCACATTTCCCTGGAGAGTGTTCGAGAGAGACAATGTCAAGACCACCTGTGACTCACCACATAGAGTTTGCGCTATCACTTCAGCCCCTCAGGGACTCAAGAACTGAATGTATGGGGCATGGGGGTGGGTATATATATATATATATATACATATATATATATATATATATGTATATATATATTTTTTTCTAGCATAATGAGTATTTAACTCTTCTTATGGGGATATTGTGACGCCGACATACAATGCTGGGGTTTCATCAGGCGCTCGTATGGAAAAGTTTAGCGCCTATTCTCTAGGAAATTAGAAGTCTAATGACCTCTTCGCAGGATTTGTATAATGATGGGAAAGTAAGTGATCACTGGAGGATTGTAGAACGCGAGTATATACATTTTAAAAAACATTCCAGAGGGAAATTTAAAGGCCCAAGAACCTCATTATAGCCCTTTTGGGGGGCCATTATTTTTATGAAGTCTAATTCTCCTGTATCAAATTCTGAATATCTGAATCTGATGAAGATACAAAAGTATTAATACTCAAACTTTCATCAGTAGGACTTTATTTCTTCTGTAGTTTTCACATTGCCGGTTTTATGGTGTTTCTTCTTTCTTCCACTAATCACGTTTTTTTAACCAAAGGGTGATGGTCTGAATATTTTCTGAGTTACATCCTGAGGAGTTGGTAAACAGTGTTTTCGGATGCAGAGTCTGGGGAGGAGGACAAAGGGGAGAGGGGTTGCAGCGAGAGCGGTTGAGGAGAAAGCAACGGGGGCAGGGAGAGAGGGATATGGGTACAAGCAGAAACCGAAGTGAAGAGACACAAGAGTAAAAGCTCACCCTTCTGGACCGTGTTTAACTCTTGATATGTATAAGTATAATAAGGTCTCTGAGTACTCACAGCAACATTTTGAGATAAGCATTTTTAATGTCATCATCCCTTTTTGCAGATGAGGAAGCTTGAGACACGTAGAGGTTAACGGGTGAAGGAACTTGCCCAAAGTCACCTGGCCGGCAAGAGCTGAGTCAGATTGCTACGCAGGCCTGAAAGAAACAGAGAGGTGTGGTATCTGACCCCCAAATCTGGAATACACTGCAGTGTCCAGCATCCTCTGGATCAAAAGGCAAGTGAACATGTCCATCGGCATGAATCAGATTACCCTGGATCTGTGTATGGATTGAACATGAAGTCTCCTAAGTGCATGAAAGACCACGGGGTGTCGTGTCAATATGCACACGTCACAGAGAACAGTTCCTGGTCCATATCAAGCTCTATACATGTGTTTGCTTCTACCGACATCAGTATCAGCATCCTCACCCTCATCTTTATGGGAAGTAGCATAACCATACTATAATGATAAACCGAGCAACAGATACAAGAGTATGAAGACATTACCTCCCCCATCTCCTAATTTTTCAAAATGCAGAGAAAAAACCTGGAAGGCAGTAGACCACATAGTAAGTGTTTTTCTCTTGACCGGGAAATTCTAGATAATGCCCAAATAACCTTTTTTTTGTTTTTTCGGTACGCGGGCCTCACTGTTGTGGCCTCTCCCGTTGTGGAGCACAGGCTCCGGACGCGCAGGCTCAGCGTTCATGGCTCACGGGCCCAGCCGCTCTGCGGCATGTGCGATCCTCCCGGACCGGGGCACGAACCCGTGTCCCCTGCATCGGCAGGCGGACTCCCAAGCACTGCACCACCAGGGAAGCCCCCAAATAACCTTTTAATGAGCTGTATCTTCATTGTTACATAGCCAGTTTTTCTATTATAAATTAAAAATAGTTTTTCTGAAGACCTGTTCTCTTAGGTATCTTGACGTTTCAGGAGAAAAAAAAATCGTTTTGGTATCCTTGCCATGTGAAAACCCAGCCAGCACACTTAAGTGAGGAGTATGATCTTTGGTACAGTGGGGGGTGTGGGGTGTGGGGGGAGCAGAGAGGTCCTGATGGAAGGTTAGCTAAGTCTGCAAGGTTGTGCAAAAGGCCACGGGCGATATAAGCCCAAACCAAACAACAACTCACAGGTCCCTAGGAAGAGACTGGTGTTCTATCCACATAAGTGTCTGTATTAGGACTTCTTAGACCTTTGCTCTTTTGGCTCCCGTGGCACAGTGGGGCAGCGTGTGGCGCTTATAACGCAGTCCTGCTTTGACCCAGGCTGTGGATGAGAGTCGCAGCCTCCCCTGCAGCACCGCCCCTTTTGTGGGCCAACTGGAGCACTTTTCTTGATGCCTGGGAGCCTCCAGATTCAGAAGGGAAGGGAGACAGAAAATACGTAGCTCAGTAGGTAGATCCGACCCTCCCAGATAGAGCCATGCACAGCAAGTGAGATGCAGGTGCAGCTTGGTGCAGTAACCTGTTGGGAATTAGCAGAGTTGGATTGGGTGACTCAAGGAAGAAATGTGGACGTGAATGCAAAGGGGAGGAACCACATTAAGAGGGGTAATCAGCTATAATTCCCATTTCTGTAACAGGGTAGGGTACTCCATTATTGTTGGGAGAAGGCTCCCTGTTCTGAGCTCTGGGAGGGCGTCACGGCACTTGAGTGATGAGCGTTCGGAGGAACCGCCATCAACCCTAACCAGGGGGTGCTGAGTGTCTGAAGGCAGGAAGTCTCAGTCTTTACCCCTAACAGACACAGACAGCTTCTTAGCCCTGCTGAGAGTGGTGCTGTGGCACCTGAGGGAAGCTCAAAGTTGCCCTCTAGCAAAACTACCAGTGCTCCTTATGTCCTAATCCAGGTCAGGGTGGCTGCCCAGACACTGTGCACTGATCTGGATAAGGCTGATGGTAACTCTCTCTCTGTGTGTGTGTGTGTGTGTGTGTGTGTGTGTGTAAAACAAACAGTGACTTTATTCATTGAATCGTTCACCAAGCTCCAACTATGGTCAAGGCACTGTGCTGGATGTCTGGGGATACATAAAAATCAAAAAAAATTGGTCAGCTGGGTATCTGCTCAGTCAGCTGACTGACAAGGAGAAGGAGGGATCATAGCTACTGAATGACAAGCCTGTGCCAGGCCTTAGAAGGAGTGAGAGGCAGGACGTGAGGGAAGAGCAGAGAGAGTCGAGGTGGAGCAAGCAAGCAACTGGGAGGACCGCGTGAGGGGCAGCTCGGAGTGAGGCTGATGGCCTCACCTGGACTTGACACGCCCTTCCTAACTGTGCTCACGTCCCTGACTCCATGGCCGCCTGTGCTCTGGGCACAGCATCACAGACTCCACTAGCAGCCTGCGTTCATTCAATAGTCCATCGATTGGACACGTAGTTGCGGGGCCTACACTGGGCACCAGCCACTTGGTACTTGGGAAACATTCAGTGAACTGACCGGTGCTCTAAGGATCTTGACCCAAGTTCCACTGTGAGGCCAGAACTGTGGCTGATGGGGCAACAGAGTGACCCACACGTGTGTAATGAACGTTGCAGCCTCTTTGCTTAGGAGTTTCTGGAATTAGGGATCGTATGAAAGATGCAATGCTCCTCCCCCCACCAAAGGGAGGAGAATCTGACTCGAGATGTGCCCTGTTTCCTCCATTCTCCTGTGTCATTTTTAAAGCAGAAATAACTGGTCCAAGAAGAGCTACCCTTTACTGACCAAGTTCATTGAGTCGAGGTCCTTCATTCACTGAGGAAACAAGTTCGAAGCACAGACCAGACGCTAGGTCTCCGCTACTGGGGCCAGTTTGGGGATGCAGGGATGATGGGGGCTGCAACCTGCAAGCAGATGACTGCCCCCTGTTGTGTGAGAAAAGCCATGGCAGGATTTAAATCATAGAACCCTAGGAACACAGAAGAGAGCTTCTGACCCCTGCCATAGTGTGTGGGGTCGGGGGGCGGGGGTGTGTGGTGTGTGGGTGTTTGGTCAGGACACACTTCTCAGGGGTAGGGAGGTTCTTCAGGTGGCACTTCGATCATGCACAGTTTACAGACACAAGCTGAAGAGCAGAGACATGAACACGGGTGGAGCCAGATTTCCATTCTCAGTCTGTTGGCTCCAGACCACCATGGCAGCTGGGTCAGCTCCAGAGCTGTCATGCAGCCACTAAAAACACTTCCTCTGCCTCTGCTTGCCTCTCAGTTCCTTCCATCTGATAAATAGAGTGAGACTGGTGGAGACATAACTGGGGGAGGGTTGATTGCAAAGCCTCTCTGATATGGCAGAGTGCCGCCCCACCACAGGGGAGGCTGAAGTCCTGCCCAGCCGTTGGCTCTGAGGCAATCCTTTTGCACCAGTGGACTCCAGTTTCTTGGCTGCAAGGCAGCTCCTGCGAAGGCAAACACAGAGAGGGTCTTAGAACCTTTCAGGGTGGCTTTGCCCTACTGGGTGCCTGCATTTCACAGGTGGACATGGTATTGGGACAGTGATGACTTTCCTGTCACGGAACAACATCTGCCTCTCGGCACCTGAATCACAAGCCAAGTGGGTTGTCGTGACCGCAAAGAAGACAGGCTTTGCAGTCGGGCAGAACTAGAGCTTGCCTGCCAGATCCAGCCTTTGCTGCATCCGCGACCTGACCTCTCTGAGCTTGTTTCCTTGTCTGTGGAAGGCGGGGGTTGATACTTCTCTGGATCTATGGGGAATAAAACCGCATGTGCCCGGCTCCCATTAGCTCAGTAACTAGGCTCTGGCTGAACCATTTTACACTGCGCCCTGTGTTAGGGACACATCAGTGTGGAGGCAAGCATGCCGGGGGCCTCTGGGCATCTACTCCACCTCTGGCTGGGGTGGGGGTTGGGGTAGTGGCAGTAGAACTGGTGCCATTTCCATCCTTTTAATTGTCTTTACATATCAAAGGCACACACTTCATTTCATACTTAGGTGTGCTCTGCTCAGAGGAGTTGTACTGAATGCAGTCAGTCCTCACAGTTGAGTCTGTAGCAGGCAGAACCAGCAGTGGGGACACCTAAGGAGTTGCAGGAAGCTGCTGTCAGATTCCCTAAGAGGGTCCCCATACTGAGCGCGCAGCTGACCCTTGCCTCCCTGATGACCACAGGGGACCAGTAAAATCAAACCCTCACGTAGGGAGGACCCGTTAATATACTTTCTCCTGTCCTAGCAGAAACTCGGACTATAAGCTATAGTGAAAATCTCATCAAAACAAAGTCCATAGGTAGGGCAGTTCAAAGCCTGTTCAATTTACTGGGTCACAGATACCGTAAAGTGACAGATTTTTTTTCCACTGTTCAGTTTATCCCTCCTCACTGTGAAGCAGGTGGTCACCCTGGATCCCTCTATGCTTCCAAAACTGTGGCCAAATTCCAAAGGTCATATTCAAAGGCAACAGTGGGCCCGTATAACATAAGGCGAGAGCTTTTCTGTCTGTATCCTGTTCTTAGCAAGGAAGCCTTTCCCAGAAAAACTCAGCCATCAGATTGCATTTCAAATCAGCTCATTGTGAACCACAGTAAAACGTGTGTCCGTGTGGGGAATTCATAATGAAATCTCCATCACCTTCCATTCGGTAAAAATATCAAATCTGGTAACTGTGACTTTTCATCCAGGTACTCTCCAGGAAAAATGGAAATTGCTCTACCCAGCCTGACAGCTGAACCTAAGAAGGAATCAGACAGATGAGGAGGGAGGAAGGGCATGTAAGATGGAGGGAACAGCACGTGTGAGGTTGTGAAATCTGTGGGTGGTGGGGGCCTGGCGGTGCAGGCAGGGGGGGGGCGAGGGAGGACGAGTGTGAGCACACTGGCCATCTGATGAACAGAAAGAGGTCTGGGTTCGCTGGAAATATCAAGTGGGGCTTGGAGCAGAAGGAGGGGGTCTGGTGAAGATCAGGCGTTCGGGGGCAGGCAAGGCCTGCTGTGCTTAGTCCAGGAGGCTGGACATTATCCTAAGAGCAGCGGGCAGCTCCTGCAGAGTTTTGAGCAGGGGTGTCATGCCCGGGTTAGGACTTAAGAAAGCTTCCTCAGGCAATAGGATAGACAATGCGTTGGAAAGCATCAGGATTGCTGGTGGTGGTCAAGGAGAGAGACGAGGGTGACGTGGACTAGAGAACTCACTGTGCTGATGGAGAGGAGTGTCAGGATCTTACTTAGAAAGACTTAGGAGGCAGAAAGGTGGGGCTTGATGACTGAGAGGGTGGTGAGAGAGAGGCAGCAGGCAAGGATGGCTTTAAGGATCTCTGGCCTAAGCAGCTGGGGAGAAGGCTGCCTTGCCCTAAGTTAGGCAACAGTAGAGGAGGTGCAGCTATGTGGGGAGTGGTTGTGGATGGGTTCAGTTTGGACTTGTTGAGTATTCCTTGCCTTTGGGGCTCAAACACGTATTACCTGAATGACTTGGGGGAGCTGACCTAACCTCTCTGTGCCCAAGATGCCTCAACTGTGATAGCGGACTGAGACTAATAATTAAGAAAAGGACTAATTTCTGTTTCGTTTATTTATTTATTAAAGAAAACATTTTTTAATCTTACAGCACAGTGCCTTGAAAAGTACAGTAGTACAGTACAACAGCTGGCATACATGGGCTGGTGTTTCATTTATTTAGTCTATGAGAGTGTCCTCCTTTTACACAGCAGTGCTGTTTTACTGTCAGGTACTCCCTAGGTATAATGGGAATGTATCTACTTTCCATATATCTGCTTGGTTTTACATAACTGCTTTGTGTATTTTCACCACGTAGCACGTATTGCCAACTGTAAAAGAAAAATAAATACATTCAAAGTAACAAGTGTTTGTCACATGCATGCAGAATGGCAGTCCATCAGCCTGTCTCTCAGAGAAATAGCCCCACTTCAGACCCTCCAATTCTTCCTCCTGTAGCCCCTCACTCTCCCTCCAGGGAGTGGGCACAGGGCCTTTGGCACCAAGTTTGCCTAACACTTCTCTTCCCTGTGAAGTCATCTCCAGTGTCCCAGAAGTTGCCTAGCACTTGTTGAGTGCAGTCTCCCTGTGGACCTGTCAGTTGCCTAGAGAAGTCTGTAGTTTAGGAGAGAGGATTGAGCCTGATATGTGGAACTGGAAACTATCGGTGTGTGGCTGCCTAGCAGGGAGGTGATGAAGCCACAGATACCTAGATTTGAATCGAGGCTCCACCACTTATTCCTTCTGTGACTTTGGGCAGGTTACTTAACCTCTCCGTGGCTCAGTTTCCTCAACTGTAAGATGAGCATGATGGTCCTATTCTGGGATAGTAACTCCTTTTCGCTTCCTTCATGTAGACCACAAACATATAACCTTTTGATAACTATACAGTGCTGTTCGAGCGTCGATTACTTCCAGGGCAAAAAGGGAAGCTCTCTGCTTACAGACTTACCTACTTAGACAGGCATGAAAGATGCCTGGCTCATATTTACCATGTTGACAAGGTTGAACTTCACCTGAGCCCTGAAAAAAGCCACAGTAAAGAAATCTCTGCAGACTTTTGTGTTCCCGAAATGACTTACTGCAAAGGACCACCCTTCCCCTTATGACTCAAGATAAGGCTTCTCGTCAGTCTCAGGTGACTCCTGGGTTTACCTGCTACAAGGCCAAATACAGACCTTCCTCCTTTTCCTGAAAGGGCAGATACAGACCCTCCAGCTCCTTGTTTTTTTGTCTCATGACTAGTAACTGAGATTAAAAGTCAGTCCTCCTGAAACTAGCTAGTCACAAAGATAATCATTTCCTGTTCAGTTGACTGAGACTTCCCCTGAACGATTTTCCCACCTGCAAATGTCCCCACTGTAACTTGTCTACTACTCTCTATGAAATGAAGTACAGTGCAAAACCACCCTGCTGACAGTCTGATCTTCAGATCTGGGGTGCTCTCCCAATTGCAATTCGTAGAATAAGGTCAGTCTCTTTATTACTTTGTGTTTTCTCTTTCCCAGTGTGATGTATCACACGGGGTGTGATTGGTAAGAACTAGGTAAGAAAAAATCAAGTAACAGGAGCTGCTTCTCACGTAGGCACGCAACAAACACAAATTACCAGGTAGTCAAGGAGAAGCCCGCCCCCAAACCCCTTCCAACCCCGGTAGCCCAACACGACCATGCGTCCTCTGTGAGATCATCTCCAGCGGCCGGAAACTCTTCCTGCGACTCCAGAAGCGATCGTCCCTTCTACTCTCAGAGCTACTGGGAGAGGCGCTCCGGTGCGCGGCCGGGAGGGCCGGGCACTGCCTTCTCTTCTCCGAATCCCCCAGCCCTACTGCCGCCGTCCCCGGGAAGAACCTACTCTCCTTCAGGCCACTCCCGGCTCCCACAACCCAGGCGAGGCCCAAGAGCACACTGCTTAAAGAAAAGGACTAATTTCTTAGGGGGTGTGGGTGGGAGTGGGTGGGAGTGGGTGGGGAATGTCCCATCCCGATGACTTCAGACGCAGACCCGCAGACGACTCCTCCCGTGGAGGGCGGGTATCCTCTCTAGGACGCTGAAGGACTCCTCCTCTCAGTGGTCTTAACCCTTCTATTCCCGGCGCCCCCCCACCCCCCGACTCGCGCCTTCCCGCCAGGTCTGAGGATGGGAGGCGGTGCACTGGCGTCCAGATGGCGGAAACCTGATCCCGGGAAAGAAGGCGCGAGAGCGAGGGATGGAGACAGGCACAGACACGCAGACAGAGGGAGACGTCTCCCTAGGACCGACCAGGTGTGCGTTAGTGCCACAGGACCAGAATCCTTCTCTTTAGCCAATCGGGATCGGTGCTCTCTCTGAGATAACAGTTGCTTTCCACAGATGCCCTACCTCTTGAGTGTCAGAATTGCTGTTGGACAGTCGGTGTATGGCTTATTTCTCTTTCTCTAGTTGGGGATTGCCATTTTTTAAGCCGAAAGAGACGGTGTTGAAACTTCCAAGGGGCCTTGGTCGACCCCCGGGATAACTGGGCTAGAATCAGTGTTCAGCAGGTTCAGAAATAGTTTGTCTGTTTCCTTGGCATCACCTCCCTCCCCACCTCATGTCCCACCTCACAAGAGGAGACAAAATAATTGAAGTGTCTTCAAGGTAAATGCGTTTCCTGTATTGAAAGCATCAGAGGAATTCTTCCTGGAGAGTGTGTGAGAGAATTGGTTCATGGTGTGACACAACTAGGAATAGGCACATACTTTTAACAGGCTCTTTGATTCCTGTGTTGGTGTGGAATGATTTTGAAAACTTATCACATGAATCGACAAGCAGCAGTGTATAATTAGAAAAGGAAGGTGTCTTTGGTGGTCTGGTTTTCTGGAGTACAGCTGATCCTGGGCAGTAGACCTCTACTGTGGTCAGAAAGTTGGATCTACGATTAGTTAGGGGGTCTCCATTTGTATTTCCAATACCATATCCTTATATTTGACATACCTCTATTGGGTGTATTAGATATGTCTGTGTGCCTGTGGGTTAGGGTTGTTTTGCTTGTTTGTTTTGTTAAAAATAGAAAAGTGAAGTGGCTTTGCTTGCCTGAGTCTCTCAGGGTACCAGCAACAGAGAAAATGGATAAAGCGAAAGGATTTCCATATTTTAAGGAAAAGAATTTCCACAACTCCCTATGAAAGGGGCTGAGTCTCCTACCTAGAACGCGTTGGCATTCAATGAAATGTTTTGTGAGTGGTTGTTTTAGGGAAGCAGTGGTTCTACTGTTTTTACTTGAATATTGGCTGCATTTAAAATTGTACTTGAGACTGTGTGAAATAGGTAAGTAAAACTGCAGATCTCAGTGACCCATTTTCTTTATCCAGCTTGTGAGTGCAATACAGGCTCCGGTTTGGGCGGCGGCGACGTGCCCGGCAAGGAAATTTTGTTTATAAAGTGGAGAGAGGCTGGATGTGCTAAAAGGAAATCTGTACTTTGTTCAGCAGATTGTTTATGTATTAAAGGTGTAAGTAGAGCCAAGGGAATGTTGAAGGTGGTGATTGTGAATTACAATACGTGACAACATTCAGAGAGAGAGAGACTGGTGTAATGAATAGTGCAGAGACCTTTGCATGTTAACAGACGTAGGTGAAAACCCGGTCAGGACCGCTACCTACCAGTGTGACCTTGAGCGAGATGCTTACCCTCTCTGATCCTCAGTTCCCTCATCTGCAAATGGGGACAATAATATTATATGTTATCCCACCCCCGGGCGACGCCATTCCTCACCACCTGATCCCAGCATCCTGTGGCTCCCGCGGCCAAGGCTCTCATCACGCTTGTTGCGCCACTGTCTTCAGTCTGGCTCCCTGCCCGCCACACTGTGAGCTCCTTGAGGACCGTTTTCCTGCATGAAATGTTCCTGTGGGCACAGAGTCTGCGAAAGCACAGGTCCTGGAGCCTGGTGCCCCGCAGGTGCTCAGAACATGTTTACCTACGGTCTTGCGACTGATGATGACGTGAGGTACACGCGCAGAGCAGTGTAGCTGTTGTTATGCTGTCAGTTTGTTTGTTGCAAACAACATACCCGAAATGAGGGGCTAGAGCAAATCTCTCTGCTCAGCTTTCTGTTGTTCCAGGGGCTGTTTGTGTCTTTTCTCCCCACATTGTCCAGAACCCTATTGTACCAGAGTAACACCCACGTTTCCCCTTCCTAGTGCAGAGCTATTATAGCAGCCGTTTCTCAGCTGAAAACGTATACTGTCAATGAGCGAACCCTGAAAATCCTCTGCTCAAATTTCTGCTCCTTGGAGCGGGTGAGGGGCATCCCGTTTTCTATCCCGACTCTGTTGGGAGTGTCTAGTGTCCGTCTCTTCCCCACTTGTCTTCCCCTTGCTTTGGTATCTTGGATAATCTTGTACCTCCTGAGATTGAGGTCTGTCCTAGGTTGTGGCTGCTTTGGGCACTTTGCTGAGGGCATTGACGACCAGGTGGGCCCTGGGTGAGTATTTGTTGGATGAATACAGCCCGGGCAGCCAGGCTACTTTATTTCGTGGGTGAGAGGTGTAGCTGTCACTCAGGCTCCCATCAGCAGGACGGACGCTGTGAACCCGCTGATCCGTGTCCTTGGGCAGGTCCCTGGGAACTCTGTCCCTCTGCTCTGCTCATCTTCGCCTTGCTTCTATAGCCACGCCTGCCCCCGTATCCCCCCCGTGCCCTCCTTTGCGCTCCCACCGCTCTGTGTGTGTGTACACTGTGCCTGAGCCTGCCCTGTCTCCTGACTTCATGCCGTGTGGTTGTGAGTTACCTTTCCGATTAGGCCTGTTTGAGGAGTTTTCTCTTTACTCACAGCACAAAGCCGACTTCCTGATAAAGTGAGCATCGTGGGTTTCCCTTTTTCTTTTTCCTTCCTTTTTTCCTTTTTTGAGGGAACAGTATGGTGTCGTGGGTAAGGGCACTAGCTCTGATTCTAGACAACCTTCCTTTCAACCCAGTTCTGCCACTTGCCATCACATCATCTTGAGAAATTTACTTGGCCCCCTGTGCCTTACTGTCCTCACCTGAAAATGGGTTAATTATTCTTAATAACGATACGAACTGAGGAGGGTTGTATTTGTGAGTATGGAATGAGGCACGTAGAAATGTGCTGGCACGTTCCCTGTCATAACAACCACTGACGCTGCCACGGGGCAGGTTGTAGGTCAGGCCTTACCCTGCAGGAGCTCCAGGAAGAACTTCAAGATCACATTAGACATCTGTGTCCAGCCCTAGAGGCTCTTTCTTTCTCTGCCACGCTCCTCGAGCTTTTCCCTCACACCGGGATGACCCCTCACCAGAAGCCTGGCTCTTGCGTTGGGCGTCTTCCCACCTGGAAACCACAAACGGACATCATCTTCTGTTGTGTGCGTCCTTCAGTTCATGCCAGTTCTGTCCTCAGGTGGGTTGGGGCTGCTTCCATTGCGGGAGGATGCCCAGGGCTGGTAGCAAAGGGTGTGATGTTTTGCTGCTCCTGCATGGCACTGGAAACTCTCTGGGACCCGTCCCCAAACTCCTCTCCCCAAAGTCATCTCCCTCCACCCCAGAATTCACAGTTTACACTCAAGCTGGGTTCCAGTGCAGCCCCTGCCAGCCCAGTCACTCTCCTTCAGCCTCAAATTCCTCATCTGTAAAATGGCAATAACTCTGCCTGCTGGTGAGGTTTGTTGGGAGACCTAAGGGAGATAACGGATGTAAAACACCTAGCGCCCGTGACCTGACACGTGGAAGGCACTAAAAGAAAACAGCAGCATCCTCCATCACACTTCTTTAATCCACAGCACCTGGCGCGGGATAATATGGTGACTCAGGCAATGTCTTTGGGTTGGACTGAGAGAGATGTCACATATTGGGGGTGTATTAGTCAGGCGTCTCCAGAGAAACACAACCAATAAAGATTTATTTTAGGGAATTGGATCATGGGGTTGTGGGTGCTGGCAGTTCTGATATCTATAGGGCAGGTCAGATGGCTGGAAATCAGGTTGCAGTCTTGAGTCCGAAATCTGCAGGGCAGGCCAGCAACTTTGAGTCTCACGCAGGGTTTCTCGGCTGCAGTCTTGAGGCTAAATTGTTTCCTTCTCGGGAATCCCTGCCCTTAAGGTTTTTAACTGATTGGATGAAGCACCCCCCCGCCCCATTATGGAGGGTAACCTGCTTCAGTTAAAGTCTACTGATTGCGATGTCGATCACAGCCACAAGTACCTTCATACAGCACCATCTAGTTGCTAACACCTGAACAACGGGGCACCAGAGCCAAGCCAAGCTGACTTTTAAATTATTCATCATAGTGGGGAAGCAGTACATCGAGAGACATCACCTCCCAAACTGAAGCTCTGGCCAGTGGGCTGTCTCTCTGGCTTCACTCATCTCAACTAAAATCTGTTCCCTGTCCTCAGAAGCCACGTGAGATGACAAAGGAAACTCGAGGCAGCGGTGATTTGAGCAGAGACTTGGTGCAAGAGCTTTATTCATGTGGGGCGAGTGACTGTGGAAGGAATGAAATGGGGTGAGATGATGAATTTATTGCCCCAGCCACCCCCCTGCCCCCAGGTAGCCGACTTCAATAGGGCTGGCTGGGGTTAATGCCTTGTGTAGAGGCTCACGAGTAACGCCATGTGTGTGGTTTGAGAAACTCGTGGGGCACATACAGATAGCATGGCCAAATATTCATTTCACAGAGTGGATGGAGGGAGAAGAAGAGAGAAAAGAATGATCAAACGTGGGTTAGTTGTGAGTCAGTTTCTAAAGTCTTAGTATTTTTTTGCAAGGTGTGTGTGTGTGTGTGTGTGTGAAATCTTTTCTTTATTTGAGAATTGACTTTCTACGTGAAGAAACATCATCTTGAGTGACTCCTTGTGACACGTGGAAATTGGCTGGGAGTTAACTGGGTTAAGATCATTTTCCAAATGTTTCACACCAAATGTTTGTATAACAGGATGGCGATGGCCCAGAAGAACTGAACTAACTGGTTGGAATACAGACCTCAGTGACTGAAATGTGAAGAGACTCTTTCTGGGAGGTGTGTTCATCTTAGCCTGTGTACACAGGCAAGTCATAGGATTCTAACCATGTCTCAGTAATGTCCTATTGTTTCTTGCCCTTGAATGTGCTGGGAGCCGCCGTTTGGTTACTGAAGTTCGTAAGTAACAGTTCTCTGAGAAAACTAGCTCTCTAGCAAAGAGCAGTGCCTGGGCAGCTGATCTAAAGTTCTAATATAGCATTTGATGTAATTTTTGTTAGCTTCACCCAAGATATATTTATTCAAAGCATATAGAGAGATGCACCTACTTCAAAATCTACCACTGGATTTTTCAAATTAGCAAACAGTAAGTTCGGCCTGGTTTTCTTGTTGTTGTTGTTGTTTCTTATAAATGTATTTATTTTATATTTAATTTTGGCTGTGCTGGGTCTTCGTTGCTTTGCGCGGGCTCTCTCTAGTTGCAGCGAGTGTGGGCTACTCTGTTGCGGTGCGCGGGCTTCTCATTGTGATGGCTTCTCGTTGCGGAGCACGGGCTCTAGGCGTGCGGGTTTCAGTAGTTCTGGCACGCGGGCTCAGTAGTTGTGTCTCACTGGCTCTAGAGCGCAGGCTCAGTAGTTGTGGCGCACGGGCTTAGCTGCTCTGCGGCATGTGGGATCTTCCTGGACCGGGGCTCGAACCCATGTCCCCTGCGTTGGCAGGTGGATTCTTAACCACTGTGCCACCAGGGAAACCCCCAGCCTGGTTTTCTTTTGGTGTACAGTCCTCGGAGCTCTAACACATGGAGAGATTCAGGTGACCACCACCGTGACCAGGGCACAGGCCAAGTCCATCACGCCCGAAAACGCCCAGGTACTGCCCCTTTGTTGTTTCCCCCTCCTTTGGGATGTTTCCCAATCCCTGACAGAAAGGATCTGTCCTCCTTCACTGTAGTTTGTCCTTGGCAGGGTGTCCTGTAAAGGGAATGATGCAGTCTGCAGCCTTCTGAGATGGGCTTCTCGCATGTAGCACTGTGCACCATCTTGCATGAAGCTGACAGGCACCTATCGACAGTCTGTGCTTTTTCAGTGCAGAGCAGGTGGCCATTGCATGGGATACCATTTGTTTATCCATTCATCCACACAAGGACATGTGCACTGTCTCCATTTTGGGGCAGTTGTGAATAGAGCAGCTCTAAACATACATGCTCAGGCTTTTCATTTCTCTAGGGTAGATACCCAGGAGTGGGATTGCTGGGTCATAAGTAAATGTATGTCTAAGTTTCTAAGAAACTACCAAACTGTTTTTCAAAGTGACTGTGCTGTTTTGCATTCCCACCTGCTAAAAGTGTGAGAGTTCCACCCTCACCAGCGCCGGGTGTTGCCAGGACTTTTGATTTTAGCCTTTCCAATACGTGATTTGGTATCTCATCTTGGTATTAATTTGAAATTCCCTAAAGGTTTATGATGTTCAACACCGTATTACATGCTTATGTTGAATCCCTATCCCACTTTCTGATTGGGTTGTTTGTTTCCTTACTGTTGACTTTTAAAAATTCCTTACACATTCTGAATATAAGCCCTTTGTCAGGTCTGTGATTCGCAAACATTTTTCTCCTAATAAATAGCTTCCCTTTTCATTCAGGAGGCATGAGTGCTGAAATCTACTTTTTCTCCCCACACCCGGAGTCCAATGTTGTATACCACGCGAGTGCCCATGGGATTCTTCTGAACTGAAAATGAATTCTGCTCTCTGTCAGTCTGTGCTTTTCGCTACTCCCCTGAGCTGTATTTCTGCAGAGATCTACGAGTCTTCTGCAGACAGAGGCGCTTGAGAGCAGGTAAGTTGATTGGATTCTGAACTCGTGATCTCATCAGAGAGCTTGGGAGCTCAACCATCCTGCCAGGCTTGTCTCCCAGCTCCAAGGGAGCAGGTAAGTCAAGCAGGGCTTTTCTTCTTGAAACTCAAAGGCCTGAATTCAGACAGTCACTTGTGGTGTGTTTAGCACGGGTAACATGGCATTTCACGTTTGTTGATCCTTTCCCAGATATCAGACAATATTCAGTGTATTTCTATCACCTTATTTAATCTTCTTTCGCAGACCCATCATTTTGCAAGGTATCAATCCTAATTGATGATGGGACTTCCCTGGTGGCGCAGTGGTTGAGAGTCCGCCTGCCGATGCAGGGGACACGGGTTCAAGCCCCGGTCCGGGAAGATCCCACGTGCCACGGAGCAAATAAGTCCATGTGCCACAACTACTGAGCCTGCGCTCTAGAGCCCGTGAGCCACAACTGCTGAGCCCGCGTGCCACAACTACTGAAGCCCGCGTGCCTAGAGCCCGTGCTCCGCAACAAGAGAAGCCAGCGCTATGAGAAGCCCGCAATGAAGAGTAGCCCCCGCTCGCCGCAACTAGAGAGAGCCCGTGCGCAGCAACGAAGACCCAGCGCAGCCAAAAATTAATTAATTAATTTTAAAAAATCCTAGTTGATGAGGTGGGAAAGCAGAGACTACAGAGAAGTTAGGGGAGCTGCTCGAGTCACACAGGCCGTCAGAGGAGGAGTGACCCACAAACCTAGGCATACTCGATTCAGAGCCCACACTCTATTTTTTTAATTAAATCCGACATAGCATATTACATTAGTTTCAGGCGCACGACAAAGTGATTCCACGTTTTTAAACATTAGGAAATGAATACCACGATAAGTTTGGTTACCATCTGTCACCATACAGGCTTATTACAATATTATTGACTATATTCCGTGTATGTACATTCCATCCCCGTGACTTATTTATTTTATAACTGGAAGTGTGTATCTCCTAATCCCTTCACCTATTTTACACAACTCCCCACCCGCTCCCCCTCTGGCAACCACCAGTTTGTTCTCTGTGTCTCTCTGTTTCTGTTTTGTTCCCTGTGCTCACTTCTTTTGTTTTTGAGGTTCCGCATACAAATAAAACCGTGTTGTATTTGTCTTTCTCTGTCTGCCTTATTTCAGTTAGCATAATACCCTCTAGGTCCATCCATGTTGTTGAAAATGGCAAGATTTCATCCTTTTTTATTGCTGAGTAATATTCCATTGTGTATATGTATACCACTTCTTCTTTATCGATCCATCTGTCGATGGGCACTTCCATATCTCGGCTAGGGTAAATAATGCTGCAGTGAACAGAGGGGTACATACAGCTTTTGTGATATAGTGTTTTTTGTTTTCTTCAGATAAATACCAAGATGTGGAATTGCTGGATCATATGGTAGTTCTAGTTTTAGGTTTCTGAGGAAACCCTCACTGTTTCCATAGTGGCTGCACCAGTTTACATTCCCACCAACAGTGCATGAGGGTTTCCTTTTCTCCACATCCTCGCCCACATTCCTTACTTGTTGTTGTCTTTTTGATAATAGCCACTTGACAGGTATGAGGAAGCACCTCACTGTGGTCTTGATTTTGTAATCCCTGATGATTAGTGATGTTGAGCATCTTTTCATATGCCTGTTGGCCATCTGTATTATCTTCTTTGGAAAAATGTCTATTCAGTGTTTTGCCCCACTTTTTAATCGGGCTCTTGGTTTGTTTTTTGTTTTGTTTTGATAATGAGTTCTATGAGCCCTTTAGATGTTTTGGCTATCTACCTCTTTTCGGATATATCACTTGCTAATATCTTCTCCCATTCAGCAGGTTGCCTTTTTGTTTTGTTGACGGTTTCCCTTGCTGTGGAAAAGCTTTTTAGTTTGATGTACTCCCGTTTGTCCAGTTTTGCTTTTGCTGCCCTTGCCTGAGGAGACATGTCCAAAAAATTATTGCTAAGACCAGTGTCAAACAGCATACTTGGCTATGTTTTCTTCTAGGAGCTTTATGGTTTAAGGTGTTACAATTTAGGCTTTAATCCGTTTTTTGTTTATTTTTGTATGTTGTGTAAGAAAGTGGTCCAGTTTTCCCAGACCCATTTATTGAAGAGGCAGCCTTTTCCCTAATGTATATTCTTGGCTCCTTTGTCATAGGGGTTTATTTCTGTCAGAGCCCACACTCTGAAGCATCCCCAACTGTACCCTCCGTAAAGGCTGGGGAGAAGTGGGAAGAACCGGTGACTTCAGTGTCCGTTCACAGCTGGTGGCACCAAGTCTGGGTAAGATACATCATTGATCCTGCCCACAATGCACTGGGGCGGGGATAACCATCCTCACCTGGCACGAGTTCACCAGGCTGGTGATGTCATGGGCTCACTCCAGCAGCCAACCCAGGTCAATCCTACCAACCACAGTCAACCATTTAGCCAATCATGAAGCTTTTCACTGTATCCGTTACATCCCCCCACTCCACACCAGGCTGGCTGTTGAGACGGGGAGGTGAGGAGGAATTGCAGAGCCAGTCCCTGCCCTCAGGAGTTGAGTCATTAATCAGAGAGAGATCTGACACCCATAGATGTGGTGGCAAGTGCATCATTGATCCCCTGTGAGGCTGGGTTGCTAGGAGACGAGAGGAGTGACAAGGATCAGGGTGGGATGAAGTGGACATGGCGGCGGGGGTGGGGGGAGCGGAGCAGGGTATGCTGGGTACCTGCCGAGGCCAGTCCCAACTGCAGAATTACCCACAGCCTGCATGAGGGCGCCTGGAGGATGGATGGGCAGGTGTAAATGAGGGAATCAGCAGCGCTGCCCCATCCCCACCTCAAAGTCTGTATCCCCAACCTGTGTATTGGGTGTAGGTGGTCTGGGGGTCCCATCTGAGACAGCTTACTCTCCCAAGTTACAGAGTAGGAGCCAGAATCCTGTGATGTCCAGACATGTCCAGCATGTCAAATTCTAGGCCAGAGACCGAGCCACAGGGCACCAAGAGGCCAGACAATATTGGATGGCAGTTGGCTTAAAACGCAATGGCCGGTGCTTTGCGATGACCTAGAGGGGTCGGATAGGGAGGGTGGGAGGGAGGCTCAAGAGGGAGGGGATATGGGGACATATGTATGCATATGGCTGATTCACTTTGGTGTACAACAGAAACTAACACAGTATTGTGAAGCAATTATACTCCAATAAAGGTCTATTTAAAAAAAGAAAAAACAAACCACAATGGCCAAATAACAAATTGGAATGTACCTATAGCAAGTAAAGATATCGAATCATTAATTTAAAAACCTTCCCACAAAGGGAAGCCCTGGGCCTCCTGGTTTCATTGGTGAATTCTATCAAATGCTTAAAGAAGAAATAATATCCACCCTTCACAGACTCTTCCTGAATAGACAGGAGGGAGGAGGGAGCATTTCCTGACTCATCCTGTGAGAACAGTATTACCCCACTCCAAAAGGCACACTTGACATCACAAGAAGGCTATAGACCAATATCTGTCATGAATAGTGATACATACATCCTCAACAAAATATTAGCAAACCAAATCGAGCAACATTTGCAAAGGGCTATGCAGGATTTATCCCAGGATTGCAATATTGGTTTAACATTCAACCTCAGTTAAGGCAAGCACCGTGTCAATATAGTGAAGGACAGAAACCACCCGTCACCTTGGTAGACAAAGAAGAAGCATTTGACACAATTCAAGACCCATTCATGATAAAAAACGGTCAACCAACTCGGGATACAAGGGATCGTCCTCATTGTGCTGAAGGACATCCCCGAGAAACATCCAGCTCTCGTCCTGTCATATTTACTAGTGTTAGAATGAATGCTTTCCTCTTGAGATCCAGACCAAGGCAAGGATGTCTGCTTCAGCCACTTCTATCCCACATTGACTGAAGGGTCTAGCCTGTGCATCGTGCAAAACATGAACTTCTGCTTTCTGCTACAGCAGGAGTGAGCCTCCAAAGCATTATGCTAAGTGAAAGAACTCAGACACAAAAGGCCCCTTCCTGCAGGAGTCAGTTTATATGAAATGCTCAGAAAGGGCAAATCTACAGAGAGAGAAATTAGATTAGAGGATGCCTGGGCCTGGAGGTACTATTGGGGATTGACTGCTGATGGGTGCACGGAATCTCTCTGTGGTTCTGGCAATGTGCCACAAATGGATTATGGTGATGGTTGCACAACTGCGTAAATTTACTAAAAGTCACTGCATTGGGTGCATTAAATGGGTGTGATTTGTGGTATGTATATTATACCTCAATAAAGCAGTTTAGGAAATGTGATGCAGATGTCCAAGTAAGTCATGCGGGAAAAGATACACCATTGCTTTTGTCACAATGAGGAATCCCCCCCCTTCCGTGTTCTGGGTCCGGCCTCCTCCATATGTGCTAGATGCTCCCTCCAGAAACAGTCACTGTGCGCGTCAGGACAGAATTGCTAGTGAGCACACATGTCTAGCGTGCCTCTGTGTGTTCATGCACAGGCGCCCTTTGTGTGGCCACAAGTCAATGGCTCTGGGCAGGCTCCCATAATCCATCCTGCGTCTGAAATCCTACTTAGCTGTTTTTCCATTCTTCTCGAATCCCATGGACCCAGCTTGCGTTTCTCTGGTAACGGATCTCAGCCCTTAGCTCCAACTTCTGGTCACAGGAATACCTGTAGTCTGGGCATGAGGCCCCCTGCCTGAGCTCTGCAACCCAGGGGGGATGCTCAGCCGAGTGGTAACCAAGACAACGGAACCCCATCCAGCCTCCTTCTGCCCCCAGGACTGAGGTCCGTTCCCTCCCCTCCACCTGCCTGAGTGTCTGGTAAGGAAGGGGACTTGGGGGCATGACACACAACCGAGTCATTGAAATTGTTCTAAATATGGCTGTGAAATAAATATGTCAAAACTGGCTCTCAGGGGACGTCCGTGGTGGTCCGGTGGTTAAAATCCGCCTTCCAGTGCAGGGGACGTGGGTTCGATCCCTTGTCGGGGAACTAAGATCCCACGTGCCACGGGACAGCTAAGCCGGCGCGCCACAACAAAGAGCCCGCACGCCGCAACAAAAGATCCCGTGTGCGGCAACGAAGATCCCACGTGCCGCAACTAAGACCCCACGCAGCCAAATAAATAAATAAACCAACATTAAAAGAAAACAGGTCTCAGAAGACACATTATAAAAATTTTTTTAAATTTCATTAGTAACAGACATGCTTCTGAAGCTCAAGATCCTATTTAAAACAAGGACAGGTGAAGCTTCAAGCAATTATGCTTCTCAACCTAAGCTGTGCATCAGATCTCCCCTGGAGAGGCTTTAAAAGCAGGACATCCCCAGAGAGCCTTAAGCAGTAGGTCTGGAATGTGGCCCCAGCATGAGCATTATCTGAAAACTTCTCTTATGAAAGCCGAGATTGCAGCTGTGGAAACAGAACCATCCTTACAGGAGGAAATCATTTTAGATTTGAAATTTGAGACTCCTCTCTACAAGGGAAGCAGGTTTTCGCCATGACCCGCTATGCTTCTTTGCAGATATCTTAGGCTGAGGAAAGGGACAACGTGTCCAACGCTTGTTTTCAAACTGACCTTGTACTTGCTTTGCTCCACGTTGCTGAAGCCAAAAGTTTACAGTTAAAATCCTGCTTTTGCTAAAGAAACTTAGTACTTTTTAGTTCTTGTCAGGATCCCTTGTGCTTAGTTACTTGACAACATTTCTGAAACATTGTGGAGCTAACTTCATGCGACAGATCAGAATAGTTCTTCAAAAATTAAAGATGGCTGAGCGTTATAGCCGTTGATACAGAAGGATCAGCTGTCGGCTTATCTGTTGAGTGTGCTGAGTTGCATTTTTAAACTTTTTAGTGTAATTTATGTTATCAAATTAACTCCCGTGCTTAGATAAAGACCAAATAGGACCAGGATGTTTATTGTGAAAAGCACAACTGAGCAATCCCTCGTTTCATGCACACCCATGAACACCCACCTGCACAAACGTTCTCTTTCAGGGATCTCTTCTGGATATTTATCGGCACATTCCCAAATGATGGGCTTACACTGCTATGTCCTGACTCATCGTCTTTCTAAAGACAAAGTTTTTGATCTATTAGGCGAGTTACAGTGCCCAGGTTCTCCTCGGAGATCCAAAACAGGGCGTAGGCATGTGCTCAGGACCCGCTCAGAGCGTGTCTGCCAAGAACGAGGCCTCACAGAGGAAACGATCCACATCTGTGGCAACATGAAGATCACGGGTTAGCCTTTCCCAAAGCAGGCCCAGGGGAGTCATGGCGCGGTGGAGATCACACCCAGCAGCATCCCCGGGATTTTGGTTTAAGGAATTGGGTAGATGGCAGTGCCCACCCATGAGATGGGGAACATTGGTTTGGGGCCAGCAGCAGATTTGCAGGGTTTGTGGGAGGTCTGAGTGCAGATGTCCCATAGGTCTCGGCCTGTGGGGACTCTGGGGCCCAGCTGAGACTTCTTAGGTAGACTTGGTGATGGGCAAAGCCATCAGCGTACAGGGGGATACAGACGAAAACAAGTCAGATGGGTAAAAGCTCTGGGGGGTGATGTGGTCACCCAAAGATCATGTATAGAATGGAAGAGCATGGGGCAGAGGTTGGAAACCAGAGGAAAAGAAAACTAAGATTTAGGAGGGGATCAAAGTAAATGGACAGACAGTGAGACTTAGAAGTAATGGACTGAGAGGTAGGAGGAAAGCCAGGATGAGCTGCTGTCACAGACTCTGACACAGGAAAGCGTTTTTAAAAACGGAATGTCTCTGTGGCCAACACAGCACCGGGTACTACGGTTTGGCACATGGAGCTCTTGGGAGATGTCAGCAAGGGGATGTCCCGTGGATGGGGCACATGGAGGAGGCATCGAGAGGTAACCAGATAAGGATGCTCCTGGAGCCTACACTTTCAAGAAGGTTGGCTTGAAAGGAATCAAAGACGCAGGGTAGTAGAAGCAGAGGGCTGTGTGCTTGCAAGGTATGTAATTTTCTGTTCCCCAAACCAAAAAGACCAGGATGCAGGTTCCAAAAATTCCTAAGAATCATCAGGACTGTTGAACAGATGACAGAGTCGAGAATTGGGATGATCCCTCACAGGAGTGGGGAGTGGTGGTCTCAAAGCAGCAGTGGAGTTGCAGGAAGACTTCCATCCTCCCCCTCCAGGCCCCACTCTTGCCTCTGCGACCCACGGTCACAAGAGGAGCTGGTGGGGAGGGGTTGCCGAGACCACAGACTCATTCATGCTCCTCAGACTCCACGGGCACTTTGGTGTACTTATTCTCCCTGGCTGATGTGATCTTCATCACGAGTGTCCACCCTCCAAACCGGTTAGTAAGGGGGGAAAAACACCCACTGACTGGATTTACTTCTACTCTGGAAAGTGTGGTTGGATGCGATAAAGTGAATGGTCCACATATACAAATGCTCAGTCTGTTTTGGTGAAAATGCTCAGTCTCACATTTCCACCCCGCCTCTCTTCTTTCCAAGATGGGGAAAGGGTATGTTTGTCGTACATCTGGCAGTAATGTGGGAAGGGTATCTACGACAGGACACACCTGTGTTGCTCACAGTGGCCTGGGTGGTCCCTGAGGGAAGGAGGGCTCTCCTCTCCCGGGTCCAGCTGGCGATGCTGACCTGCACCGCCCATGGGTGGGGCTGGTGAAACTTGCATTTTTGCCTCTCTCTTCTTGGTGGGGAGCCGGTGCTCCCTGGCTGACTCAGCCTCAGCTCACTCTGCTGGCATCTGCAGACCCCTCTGAATCTGGGTCTCATCCTCCATCCCACCCCTGGGCAGGGCTGTCCCCTCCACAGCCTCAGCTGCAAGGTCGCCTAGCCCATTGCCTGCTTAGGCTTCCTCTGGATTCACTCACTTTCTACCTTCTTCCCTCAGGGGATGCGGATCCCTCCCTTGGATCTCACCTGCACCACAGCAGGAACCAAGATCAGCTCCAGAAAACGAAATTCCTAAACTCCAGCTACCCCTCTGCCCAAAGACACTGTTGGGTCATTGTACAGAGTGTGCCCCTGTGAGTTCCAAGTGTAAATGGGGTGAAATCCTCCTGTCCTTGGTGCTCCTCTTCATTTCTTGACACACCTCCCTTGTCTGAGCTGTCTTACCTCTGCCTGCCACTGCCTCTGTGGGCTGTTCCCCCCTGTGACTGGGACGCTCTTTTCTTTGGCTTGTCTTTCATTTGACCCAAGACTTCCCATACAATATCCAGGTCACAAGAGGCAGACTGTAGAATGTGTACCTTGTCGAGTACAACTAGGAGACTATGTTGTCACATAAGCCCTCCCCCCTCCCCCGGCAAATATAAAAAGAGTGATAAAGAAGACAAGGGTCAAATATGCCAAAGGTGCCTGAGATGTTGTCTAGGATGAGCACTGAAGAGTGTCTGTGGGATCAGGAAGTATGGATATTAATGGTGGCCTTGACAAGGCCAATTAGAGTGGAGGGATTGGAACAAAAGCTCCACTGAAGGGGGTCGAGGAGAGAATATCTCAGCAGAATTTGAAGCAGTTTTGCTTTGAAGGGCAACCAGTAATGTGCCAGTAGCTGCAGAATGGGGTGGTGGCAGAGGGTGGGTTTCCCCCTTTGCTGTGGAACGCCCCGATGTAGAGGGAGCAGGTGCTGGTTCAGGAGAGAGGGGTGGTAATTGCAGGCGCAAAGCCCCTGAGAAGGTGCAAGGCATGGGATCCTGGGCAGAGGTGAGGGGCTGCGTGCAGTCAAGGAGCACGTGTGCCGAGGGGCAGCAGAGTGACAGGGCAGAAACAGGCAGTTTGGAAAGTTTGAGAAACCCCACGGGATTGCTTCAGTCTTCTCCACGAATTATTGGGGGTGGGGGCGGGGGGGAGACTGGTGGTCATTAGCATGGAGGAGGGTTGCCAGTGTGTAATGTAGTATTGCAGGTGAGCGTGAAAGTGAAAAGCAATTCTCCCCTGGTCATGGATTTAAGATAAAACAATTCCGTAAAGTTTCAGAGTTTCGTCCTCAGTGCTGAGGAGCTCAGATACAGGCAGGGGGTGAGTAGGGAGGAGGGTGCAAGGAGCACAGGTGTGTTTGAGGGGGACAGTTTCCAGCCCTGGGTCCGCGGAGTAAGGAGGGGCCTGGCGGATGGTGTGGAAGGATGTGTGGTCGGTGAGCTGGCGGTTTCCAGGAGGTTGGGGCTATCAATGCAGGGCCACTAGAGCGAGGGAGCAGGAGGACAGGACGTCGTGTTGGGGGCGATGAGAGGGAGGAATGCTATACACCATGTGGGCCGCGGTCTTCCCGATACCCAGGGTGTGACCGTGGGCAGGGGGATGCTCGGGTGGGGAGGAGAAGAACATCGCTGAGGTCGGAGAGGCTCCGGGGTGACCGGCTGAGCCTCGCGGGCACTGAGGTCGCCGGGACGGATCAAAAGAGTGAGGGCTGAGAGGAGCACAGTTCAGTGTGCCACGGCCCGAGGGCGTTCACAGGCCGGGGGTGGGCGGGAGGAGAATGGCCAGGGGATTGGTACCAGTCCCACACATGGGGGGCTGAGGCAGTGGGCGACAGGACCCGGACAAAACCCAAGAGAGAGGGTCCAGCGGACCGGGGCGGAGAGACTGGCACGAAACTCACTCGGCTCCCGCGCGCAGGCCCAAATCCCGCCAATCGGATCACAGCCCCGCCCTCCGGGCGCCGGATCTTCCTGGGCGCCCTGACTTCCTGCCGCTCTTCCTACGGTTGCGGGGGCGGGACGAGGGGGAGGCTGCACTACCAAGGATGGTTCCGCAGGCAATCGGAGCGGTTCCCTTCCTTTCTGTGGTCCTTACTGTCGTCAGCCTTAGTTTCCGCACCCACCTTCTCCAGCGGTCGGCCCGGAAAACCGGGAGAAACGATGCATTTTCTTCCGTGCTTGTGGCGTTCGGTTTCTCTGGTCTGCAGGGGTCAGTGTTGCGCGGTGCACCGGCTCGGCCCGTTTCTCCCCCGCCCTTCGCACTTTAAAAAAACTCCGCGGAGCGTTTTACCGCAAGAAGTGGCGGACTTTTTTCTGCGCCTGCGCCGGTTGGCTAGTTCAAACTAGATCTGTTCCTGTCTCGGAACCCCTTTTCAAAACTTTCTGAGCAAAGACAGTTAAAATTACAATCAAACACTATAAGCTACAGTCCCATCAGCCACCGATGTCCATTAATAGTATTTTGTGATCACTTTTCACAGAGGCTTTTCTTCAAAATGTGTATTTTAAACATACTAAGCTTCATTTTTGCATCGAACCTTAACCTCCCTTTTAAAGGCAGTTGTACATTTTAAAAAATCATTTTCATATTTTTAGTCCTTTTCATGAAAACACAGTCTAAAATGTTGATGTTTTTGCAAATCACTGGTATTAAGTATATTCACATTGTCGTGTAATCATCACTACCATCCATCTCCAGAACCCTTTTCATCTGCAAAACTGAAATTCTGGGCCAGTTGAACAATAACTTCACATTCCCCCCAGCCCCTGGCACCATCATTCTTTCTGTCTCTATGAATTTGACTACTCTCGGTACCTCATATAAGTGGAACCATACAGTATTTGTCCTTTTGTGACTGCCTTATTTCACTTAGCATATGTCTTCAACGTTCATCCATGTTGTAGCATGTGTTAGAATTTCCTTCCTGTGTAGGGCTGAATAATATTCCATAGTGTGAATATGCCACATTTTGTTTATCCATTCATCCATCAATGGACACTTTGGTTGCTTCCACATTTTAGCTATTGTGAATAGTGCTGCTATGAACATGGGGGTACAGATATCTGTTTGAATCCCTGCTTTCAATTCTTTTGGATATATACCCAGAAGTGGAATTGCTGGATCATATGGTAATTCAATGTTTAATTTTTTTGAGACATCACTGTACTCCCAACGTATTTTTTACAGAATCTCCTGCTTGTGACTGCGGTTCTCTCAAGGTTTCATCGAAATGATCTGGAGTAATCAGACCACCTTTAATATTTGATACCTGGATGAGAGCAAACTCTTTGGCATACTGGTCAGCCAAGGAATTTTCTTTTGTCTCATGGGTTTGTTCCCTAGTCTGAACTTTGAATATATAGATAAGACTACATAAAAATAAAATCTGTGCATCTGAAAACCTCAAATATAATTAAAAGGCAAAACACAGAAAAAGTATTTGCAATATGTATGACAGAATGGGGGGTCAATTTCTACACATACAACTATTAAAGTCAATAAGCTAATTATTTTTAAAACATTAATAAATTCTGGTGAGGATATGAAAACTAAAAATTCTCATAGAATGTTGATGGCAAAACAAATGGGTATTATGTTTTGGCAATGTGTACCAAGAGTGTTCAAAGTGTTCATGCCCTGCCACAACCACTGAAGCCCATGCGCCTAGAGCCCGTGCTCCGAAACAAGAGAAGCCACCACAATGAGAAGCCTGCACACTGCAAGAAAGAGTAGCCCCCGCTCGCCGCAACTAGAGAAAGCCCACGGGCAGCAACGAAGACCCAAGGCAGCCAAAAATAAATACATCAAATAATAAAATAAAAAATTTAAAAATTGTTCATGTCTTTCAATCTACTCCTGGAAATCTATTATAAACAGTCAGAGATGGTAAAAATATATATGTACAAAAATATTATCTTCATTTTTCTGGAGGGATAACCTTTTTTTTTCTTTGCGCTACGTGGGCCTCTCACTGTTGTGGCCTCTCCCATTGCGGAGCACAGGCTCCGGATGCGCAGCCACAGCAGCCATGGCTCACGGGCCCAGCTGCTCCATGGCATGTGGAATCTTCCCTGACCTGGGCACAAACCCACGTCCCCTCCATCGGCAGGCGGACTCTCAACCACTGCGCCACCAGGGAAACCCCTGGAGGGATAATCTTTGAAGAAGGTACCAATGTGTTTTCCTTGTATATATTTTCTTGACTGAATTTCCCTACAAGTTACTAGTGTGAGTTCTCTATCAAAAAGCAGAAATGGGGAGACACATACAGATTGAAAGTAAGGGGATGGAAAAAGATATTCCATGCAAATGGAAACCAAAAGAAAGCTGGAGTAGCAATTCTTATATCAGACAAAATAGACTTTAAAATAAAGACTATTAGAAGAGACAAAGAAGGACACTACATAATGATAAAAGGATCGATCCAAGAAGAAGATATAACAATTGTAAATGCTTATGCACCCAACATAGGAGCACCTCAATACATGAGGCAAATACTAACAGCCATAAAAGGGGAAATCGACAGTAACACACTCATAGTAGGGGACTTTAACACCCCACTTTCACCAATGGACAGATCATCCAAAATGAAAATAAGTAAGGAAACACAAGCTTTAAATGATACATTAAACAAGATGGACTTAATTGATATTTATAGGACCTTCCATCCAAAAAGAACAGAATACACATTTTTCTCAAGTGCTCATGGAACATTCTCCAGGATAGATCATATCTTGGGTCACAAATCAAGCCTTGGTAAATTTAAGAAAATTGAAATTGTATCAAGTATCTTTTCCGACCACAATGCTATGAGACTAGACATCAATTACAGGAAAAGATGTGTAAAAAATACAAACACATGGAAGCTAAACAATACACTACTCAATAACGAAGTGATCACTGAAGAAATCAAAGAGGAAATCAAAAAATACCTAGAAACAAATGACAATGGAGACACGACGACCCAAAACCTATGGGACGCAGCAAAAGCAGTTCTAAGGGGGAAGTTTATAGCAATACAATCCCACCTTAAGAAACAGGAAACATCTCGAGTAAACAACCTGACCCTGCACCTAAAGCAATTAGAGAAAGAAGAACAAAAAACCCCCAAAGTTAGCAGAAGGAAAGAAATCATAAAGATCAGATCAGAAATAAATGAAAAAGAAACGAAGGAAACGATAGCAAAGATCAATAAAACTAAAAGCTGCTTCTTTGAGAAGATAAACAAAATTGATAAACCATTAGCCAGACTCATCAAGAAAAAAAAGGGAGAAGACTCAAATCAATAGAATTAGAAATGAAAAAGGAGAAGTAACAACTGACACTGCAGAAATACAAAAGATCATGAGAGATTACTACAAGAAACTCTATGCCAATAAAATGGACAACCTGGAAGAAATGGACAAATTCTTAGAAATGCACAACCTGCCAAGACTGAATCAGGAAGAAATAGAAAATATGACTAGACCAATCACAAGCACTGAAATTGAAACTGTGATTAAAAATCTTCCAACAAACAAAAGCCCAGGGCCAGATGGCTTCACAGGCGAATTCTATCAAACATTTAGAGAAGAGCTAACATCTATCCTTCTCAAACTCTTCCAAAATATAGCAGAGGGAGGAGCACTCCCAAACTCATTCTACGAGGCTACCATCACCTTGATACCAAAACCAGACAAGGATGTCACAAAGAAAGAAAACTACAGGCCAATATCACTGATGAACATAGATGCAAAAATCCTCAACAAAATACTAGCAAACAGAATCCAACAGCACATTAAAAGGATCATACACCATGATCAAGTTCGTTTATCCCAGGAATGCAAGGATTCTTCAATATACCCAAATCAGTCAACGTGATACACCATATTAACAAATTGAAGGAGAAAAACCATATGATCATCTCAATTGATGCAGAGAAAGCTTTCGACAAAATTCAACACCCATTTATGATAAAAACCCTGCAGAAAGTAGGCATAGAGGGAACTTTCCTCAACATAATAAAGGCCATATATGACAAACCCACAGCCAACATCGTCCTCAATGGTGAAAAACTAAAACCATTTCCACTAAGATCAGGAACAAGACAAGGCTGCCCACTCTCACCACTCTTATTCAACTTAGTTTTGGAAGTTTTAGCCACAGCAATCAGAGAAGAAAAGGAAATAAAAGGAATCCAAATTGGAAAAGAAGAAGTAAAGCTGTCACTGTTTGCAGATGACATGATATTATACATAGAGAATCCTAAAGATGCTACCAGAAAACTACTAGAGCTAATCAATGAATTTGGTAAAGTAGCAGGATACAAAATTAATGCACAGAAATCTCTGGCATTCCTGTACACTAATGATGAAAAATCTGAAAGTGAAATCAAGAAAACACTCCCATTTACCATTGCAACAAAAAGAATAAAATATCTAGGAATAAACCTACCTAAGGAGACAAAAGACCTGTATGCAGAAAATTATAAGACACTGATGAAAGAAATTAAGGATGATACAAATAGATGGAGAGATATACCATGCTCCTGGATTGGAAGAATCAATATTGTGAAAATGACTCTACTACCCAAAGCAATCTACAGATTCAATGCAATCCCTATAAAACTACCACTGGCATTTTTCACAGAACTAGAACAAAAAATTTCAAAATTTGTTTGGAAAAACAGAAGACCCCGAATAGACAAAGCAATCTTGAGAACGAAAAACGGAGCTGGAGGAATGAGGCTCCCTGACTTCAGACTATACTACAAAGCTACAGTAATCAAGACAATGTGGTACTGGCACAAAAACAGAGAGATAGATCAATGGAACAGGATAGAAAGCCCAGAGATAAACCCACGCACATATGGTCAACTTATCTTTGATAAAGGAGGCAGGAATGTACAGTGGAGAAAGGACAGCCTCTTCAATAAGTGGTGCTGGGAAAACTGGACAGGGACATGTAAAAGTATGAGATTAGATCATTCCCTAACACCATACGCAAAAATAAGCTCAAAATGGATTAAAGACCTAAATGTAAGGCCAGAAACTTTCAAACTCTTAGAGGAAAACATAGGCAGAACACTCTATGACATAAATCACAGCAAGATCCTTTTGGACCCACCTCCTAGAGAAATGGAAATAAAAACAAAGATAAACAAATGGGACCTAATGAAACTGCAAAGCTTTTGCACAGCAAAGGAAACCATAAACAAGACCAAAAGACAACCCTCAGAATGGGAGAAAATATTTGCAAATGAAGCAACTGACAAAGGATTAATCTCCAACATTTATAAACAGCTCATGCAGCTCAATAGCAAAAAAACAAACAACCCAATCCAAAAATGGGCAGAAGACTTAAATAGGCATGTCTCCAAAGAAGATATACAGACTGCCAACAAACACATGAAAGAATGCTCAACATCATTAATCATTAGAGAAATGCAAATCAAAACTACAATGAGATATCATCTCACACCAGTCAGAATGGCCATCATCAAAAAATCTAGAAACAATAAATGCTGGAGAGGGTGTGGAGAAAAGGGAACACTCTTGCACTGCTGGTGGGAATGTGAATTGGTACAGCCACTATGGAGAACGGTATGGAGGTTCCTTAAAAAACTAAAAATAGAACTACCCTATGACCCAGCAATCCCACTACTAGGCATATACCCTGAGAAAACCATAATTCAAAAAGAGACATGTACCAAAATGTTCATTGCAGCTCTATTCACAATAGCCCGGAGATGGAAACAACACAAGTGTCCATCATCGGATGAATGGATAAAGAAGATGTGGCACATATATACAATGGAATATTACTCAGCCATAAAAAGAAACGAAACTGAGCTATTTGTAATGAGGTGGATAGACCTAGAGTCTGTCATACAGAGTGCAGTAAGTCAGAAAGAGAAAGACAAATACCGTATGCTAACACATATATATGGAATTTAAGAAAAAAAAGTGTCATGAAGAACTTAGGGGTAAAACAGGAATAGAGACACAGACCTACTGGGGGTGGGCTTGGGGATATGGAGAGGGGGGGCTGTGACGGGGCGGGGGAGAGGCATGGACGTGTATACACTGCCGGGCGTGGGGTGGATGGATGGTGGGGGGTGGCCGCGTGGTGCAGGGGGATCGGCTAGGTGCTTTGTGGCCGCCTGGAGGGGTGGGATGGGGAGGGTGGGAGGGAGGGAGACGCAGGAGGGAGGGGATGTGGGAACAGATGTATATGTATGACTGATTCACTTTGTTGTAAAACAGAGACTAATAAAAAAAAAAGCAGAAATGGGTAGTTGAAGAACAGATATCTGCTGTAAGTACGTATAAAGAGAACATATTTATCACACTGAGTCTTGTGGCTAGAAAATCTTTACCTACTACACATTATAGCAAATACTGACAATAGCACCAACAATAATAACAGGAGAGCTACAAGTGCCAAGCTAAGAACCTGTTGGGTAATTGATGCTGTACACCACCCATGAGGCAGATGCTATTACTGCCCTCATTTTACCCCTGTGAAAACTGTGGCACACAGAGAGTCAGCTGACAAGGGTCTCGGGGTTTCTCAATGAGGGTCCTTACATTCAGGTCCCAAATGTGTCAGACTGTAGATGGCACACTGGTTTGCAGGATGCCTTCCTGCCCCCAATACAAGAACGAAATAAAATACTCACTGGGAAAGATGGTAAAACAGCCTGCAAAACTTTTTACGAAGTGTATTTACTCACAATAAAATGCTAAATGAAAGGGGGGGGGAAAGCCACATAGAAAATGGTTCATACGCTACACCAGTATTATGACATGATAACATATTTACAAAGAAAAGCACCTGGAAGAAATCAGCTACTTGTTCATTAATTCAACAAATATATTGAGAACACACTACCAGGCATTGTTATGTTAATGCTGCAAATACAGTGGTGAGCAAAAACAAAGCACAAAATATAGCACCTGTCCTTAGGACGGTTACATTATATTTCCCTTTGAGGTAGGGGGTCAGTGGTTATTCCTTCTTTCCATCTCAGTCATTAAATATATTTTCCCCCGCTCTTTCAAACTATGTATTCTTTTAGGAAGAGAAATGAAAAAAAAATTTTTTAAGTCTCCTCAAATGATTTTTTTCAACAGGTAACTCATACTATATCTGAGATTAACAAAAGATGGTGAAGTCACAATGCAATATATGAATCTCATTGTGTTTAAACTGCACCGTTATAGATTAAAAATCTCTAAGGAAATTTATCACAAAGTAATATTCATGGTCATCAGAGGGTGATGGGACTCTGACTTAGATATATTTCTTTACTATATTTAATCTGTCCTCAAAATTTTTTACAGGGAACTTAAGTGACTGGCGAAACTCAAGAATATAGTTATGAGGTCCATGAAACAATTGGGGAAAGCCAAAGACAGTACCATTCAGAGAAGTACAAATACAAGTTGCTAAGGAAACTAGGCAGCCTCTTATTAGAAAACCAATTTGAAAGGCAAAAAAGTTTGGGCTCCGGGCAGAGAATTTTGTCTAGGGGCCCCCGTGAAAGTACAAAGTTTAAGTTTGACGCAGTAGGCCAGCGGGAAAAATCCACCACTTCTTCAGGTAAATGGCTCCGCGGAGTTTTGTTTTTGTTTTTTTTTTCGGTACGCGGGCCTCTCACTGTCGTGGCCTCTCCCTTTGCGGAGCACAGGCCTCGGACGCGCAGGCTCAGCGGCCATGTCTCACGGGCTTAGACGCTCCGCGGAGTTTTTTCAACCACGAAGGGCGGGGGAGGAACGGGACGAGGCGGTTGACGGCGCAACACTGCCCCCTGCAGACTAGAAAAACAGAACGCCACAAGCACGGAACAAAATGCATCCTTTCTACCTGTTTTCAATGCAGGGGCACTAGAGTGAGGGAGCAGGAGGACAGGACGTCGTGTTCGGGGTGATGAGAGGAAGGAATGATATACACCATGAGGGCCGCAGTCTTCCTGATACCCAGGGTGTGACCGTGGGGCAATGGGAATGCTCAGGTGGGGAGGAGAAGCACATCGCTGAGGTCGGAGAGGCTCCGGGGTGACCGGCTGAGCCTCGCGGGCACTGAGGTCGCCGGGACGGATCAGAAGAGTGAGGGCTGAGAGGAGCACAGTTCAGTGTGCCACGGCACGAGGGCGTTCACAGGCCGGGGGTGGGCGGGAGGAGAATGACCAGGGGATTGGTACTAGTCCCGCACGTGGGGGGCTTGGGCAGTGGGCGACAGGACCCGGACAAAACGGGAAAGAGACCGTCTAGCGGACCGAGGCAGGGAGACTGGCTCGAAACTCACTAGGCTCCCGCGCTCAGGCCCAGAACCCGCCAATCGGATCACAGCCCCGCCCTCCGGGCGCCGGATCTTCCTGGGCGCCCTGACTTCCTGTCGCTGTTCCTATGGTTGCGGGGGTGGGGGTGGGGGACTAGGGGGAGGCTGCACTACCAAGGATGGTTCCGCAGGCAATCGGAACGGTTCCCTTCCTTTCTGTGGTCCTTACTGGCGTCAGCCTTAGTTTCCGCACCCAACTTCTCGAGCGGTCGGCGAGGAAAACCGGCAGAAAGAATGCATTTTCTTCCGTGCTTGTGGCGTTCGGTTTCTCTGGTCTGCAGGGGGCAGTATTGCACCGTGCACCCACTCAGCCCGTTTCTCCCCCGCCTCTCGCGCTTGAAAAAACACCTCGGAGCCTTTTACCTCAACAAGTGGGGGATTTTTTCTGCGCCCGCGCCGCTTGCCTGGTTGAAACTAGATCTGTACCTGTCTCGGAGCCCTTTTTCAAAACTTTCTGAGCAAAGACAGGTAAAATTACAATAAAACAGTATAAGCTACAGTCGCATCAGCCACCGATGTCCATTAATAGTATTTTGTGATCAATTTTCCCAGAGGCTTTTCTTCAAAATGTGTATTTTAAACATACTAAGCTTCATTTTTGCATCGAACCTTAACCTCCCTTTTAAAGGCAGTTGTACATTTTTAAAAATCATTTTCATATTTTTAGTCCTTTTCATGAAAACACAGTCTAAAATGTTGATGTTTTTGCAAATCACTGGTATTAAGTACATTCACATTGTCGTGCACTCATCACTACCATCCATCTCCAGAACCCTTTTCATCTGCAAAACTGAAATTCTGGGCCAGTTGAACAATAACTTCACATTCCCCCCAGCCCCTGGCACCATCATTCTTTCTGTCTCTATGAATTTGACTACTCTCGGTACCTCATATAAGTGGAACCATACAGTATTTGTCCTTTTGTGACTGCCTTATTTCACTTAGCATATGACTTCAACGTTCATCCATGTTGTAGCATGTGTTAGAATTTCCTTCCTGTGTAGGGCTGAATAATATTCCATAGTGTGAATATGCCACATTTTGTTTATCCATTCATCCATCAATGGACACTTTGGTTGCTTCCACATTTTAGCTATTGTGAATAGTGCTGCTATGAACATGGGGGTACAAATATCTGTTTGAATCCCTGCTTTCAATTCTTTTGGATGTATACCCAGAAGTGGAATTGCTGGATCATATGGTAATTCAATGTTTAATTTTTTTGAGACATCACTGTACTCCCAACGTATTTTTTACAGAATCTCCTGCTTGTGACTGCGATTCTCTCAAGGTTTCATCGAAATGATCTGGAGTAATCAGATCACCTTTAATATTTGATACCTGGATGAGAGCAAACTCTTTGGCATACTGGTCAGTCAAGGAATTTTCTTTTGTCTCATGGGTTTGTTCCCTAGTCTGAACTTTGAATATATAGATAAGACTACATAAAAATAAAAATCTGTGCATCTGAAAAACTCAAATATAATTAAAAGGCAAAACACAGAAAAAGTATTTGCAATATGTATGACAGAATGGGGGGTCAATTTCTACACATACAACTATTAAAGTCAATAAGCTAATTATTTTTAAAACATTAATAAATTCCGGTGAGGATATGAAAACTAAAAATTCTCATAGAATGTCGATGGCAAAACAGATGGGTATTATGTTTTGGCAATGTGTACCAAGAGTGTTCAAAGTGTTCATGCCCTGCCACAACCACTGAAGCCCATGCGCCTAGAGCCCATGCTCCCCTACAAGAGAAGCCACCACAAGGAGAAGCCTGCACACTGCAAGAAGAGTAGCCCGCGCTCGCCGCAACTAGAGAAAGCCCACGGGCAGCAACCAAGACCCAAGGCAGCCAAAAATAAATACATCAAATAATAAAATAAAAATTTTAAAAATTGTTCATGTCTTTCAGTGTACTCCTGGAAATCTATTATAAACAGTCAGAGATGGTAAAAATATGTATGTACAAAAATATTATTTTCGTTTTTCTGGAGGGATAACCTTATTATTATTATTTTTTTTTAGTGCGGTACACGGGCCTCTCACTGTTGTGGTCTCGATCCCGTTGCGGAGCACAGGCTCCAGACTCGCAGGAACAGCGGACATGACTCAGTGGCTCAGGCGCTCCGTGGCATGTGGGAGCTTCCCTGACCGGGATTTTCCCGGACCGGGGCATGAATCAGTGTCCCCTGCATCGGCGGGTGGACTCTCAACCACTGCGCCACCAGGGAAGCCCTGGAGGGATAATCTTTGAAGAAGATACAAATGTCTTTTCCTTGTATATATTTTCTTGACTGAATTTCCCTACAAATTACTAGTGTGAGTTCTCTATCACAAAGCAGAAATGGGTAGTTGAAGAACAGATATCTGCTGTAAGTAAGTTTAAAGAGAACATATTTATCACACTGAGTCTTGTGGCTAGAAAATCTTTACCTACTACACATTATAGCAAATACTGACAATAGCACCAACAATAATAACAGGAGAGCTACAAGTGCCAAGCTAAGAACCTGTTGGGTAATTGATGCTGTACACCACCCATGAGGCAGATGCTATTACTGCCCTCATTTTATGCCTGTGAAAACTGTGGCACACAGAGAGCTGACTAGGGTCTCGGGGTTTCTCTATGAGGGTCCCTACATTCAGGACCCAATTGTGTCAGACTGTAGATTGCACACTGGTTTGCATGATGCCTTCCTGCCCCCAATACAAGAACGAAATAAAATACTCACTGGGAAAGATGGTAAAACAGCCTGCAAAACATTTTACCAAGTGTATTTACTCACAATAAAATGCTAAATGTAAGGGGGGAAAGCCACATAGAAAATGGTTCATACACTACACCAGTATTAAGACATGATAACATATTTACAAAAAAAAGGCCCTGGAAGAAATTAGCTATTTGTTCATTAATTCAACAAATATATATTGAGAACACACTGCCAGGCATTGTTCTGTTAATGCTGCAAATACAGTGGTGAGCAAAAACAAAGCACAAAATATAACCTGTCCTTAGGACGGTTACATTATATTTCCCTTTGAGGTAGGGGGTCAGTGGTTATTCCTTCTTTCCATCTCAGTCATTAAATATATTTCCCCCCGCTCTTTCAGACTATGCATTCTTTTAGGAAGAGAAATGAAAAAAAATTTTTTTAAGTCTCCTCAAATGATTTTTTTTTAACAGGTACCTCATGCTATATCTGAGATTAACAAAAGATGGTGAAGTCACAATGCAATATATGAATCTCATTGTGTTTAAACTGCACCGTTATAGATTAAAAATCTCTAAGGAAATTTATGACGAAGTAGTATTCATGGTCATCAGTGGGTGATGGGACTCTGGCTTAGATATATTTCTTCACTATATTTAATCTGTCCTCAAAATGTTTTACACGGAAGTTAAGTGACTGGCGAAACTCAAGAATATAGTTATGAGGTCCACGAAACAATTGGGGAAAGCCAAAGACAGTACCATTCAGAGAAGTACAAATACAAGTTGCTAAGGAAACTAGGCAGCCTCTTAGTAGAAAACCGAATTGAAAGGCAAAAATGTTTGGGCTCCGGGCAGAGAATTTTATCTAGGGGCCCCCGTGAAATTGCAAACTTTAAGTTTGCCCCAGTAGGCCAGCAGGAAAAATCCGCTACTTGTTGAGGTAAAAGGCTCCGCGCAGTTTTTTCGACCGCGAAGGGCGGGGGAGAAACGGGCAGAGCCGGTGCCCGGCGCAACACTGCCGCCTGGAGACCAGAAAACAAAACGCCACAACCACGGAAGAAAATGCATCCTTTCTGCCGGTTTTCAATGTAGGGGCACTAGAGCGAGGGAGCAGGAGGACAGGACGTCGTGTTCGGGGTGATGAGAGGGAGGAATGCTATACACCATGAGGGCCGCGGTCTTCCTGATACCCAGGGCGTGACTATGGGCAGGGGGATGCTCAGGTGGGGAGGAGAAGAACATCGCTGAGGTGGGAAAGGCTCCGGGGTGACCAGCTGAGCCTCGCGGGCACTGAGGTCGCCGGGACGGATCAGAAGAGTGAGGGCTGAGAGCAGTACAGTTCAGCGTGCCACGGCACGAGGGCGTTCACAGGCCGGGGGTGGGCGGGAGGAGAATGACCAGGGGATTGGTACCAGTCCCGCACGTGGGGGGCTTGGGCAGTGGGCGACAGGAGCCGGACAAGGTCCGAGAGAGACCGTCTAGCGGACCGGGGCGGGGAGGCTGGAACGAAACTCACTGGGCTCCCGCGCGCAGGCCCAGAACCCGCCAATCGGATCACAGCCCCGCCCTCCGGGCGCCGGATCTTCCTGGGCGCCCTGACTTCCTGCCGCTCTTCCTACGGTTGCGGGGGTGGGGGTGGGGGACTAGGGGGAGGCTGCACTACCAAGGATGGTTCCGCAGGCAATCGGAACGGTTCCCTTCCTTTCTGTGGTCCTTACTGGCGTCAGCCTTAGTTTCCGCACCCAACTTCTCGAGCGGTCGGCGAGGAAAACCGGCAGAAAGAATGCATTTTCTTCCGTGCTTGTGGCGTTCGGTTTCTCTGGTCTGCAGGGGGCAGTGTTGCACCGTGCACCCACTCAGCCCGTTTCTCCCCCGCCTCTCGCGCTTGAAAAAACACCTCGGAGCCTTTTACCTCAACAAGTGGGGGATTTTTTCTGCGCCCGCGCCGCTTGCCTGGTTGAAACTAGATCTGTACCTGTCTCGGAGCCCTTTTTCAAAACTTTCTGAGCAAAGACAGGTAAAATTACAATAAAACAGTATAAGCTACAGTCGCATCAGCCACCGATGTCCATTAATAGTATTTTGTGATCAATTTTCCCAGAGGCTTTTCTTCAAAATGTGTATTTTAAACATACTAAGCTTCATTTTTGCATCGAACCTTAACCTCCCTTTTAAAGGCAGTTGTACATTTTTAAAAATCATTTTCATATTTTTAGTCCTTTTCATGAAAACACAGTCTAAAATGTTGATGTTTTTGCAAATCACTGGTATTAAGTACATTCACATTGTCGTGCACTCATCACTACCATCCATCTCCAGAACCCTTTTCATCTGCAAAACTGAAATTCTGGGCCAGTTGAACAATAACTTCACATTCCCCCCAGCCCCTGGCACCATCATTCTTTCTGTCTCTATGAATTTGACTACTCTCGGTACCTCATATAAGTGGAACCATACAGTATTTGTCCTTTTGTGACTGCCTTATTTCACTTAGCATATGTCTTCAACGTTCATCCATGTTGTAGCATGTGTTAGAATTTCCTTCCTGTGTAGGGCTGAATAATATTCCATAGTGTGAATATGCCACATTTTGTTTATCCATTCATCCATCAATGGACACTTTGGTTGCTTCCACGTTTTAGCTATTGTGAATAGTGCTGCTATGAACATGGGGGTACAAATACCTGTTTGAATCCCTGCTTTCAATTCTTTTGGATATATACCCAGAAGTGGAATTGCTGGATCATATGGTAATTCAATGTTTAATTTTTTTGAGACATCACTGTACTCCCAACGTATTTTTTACAGAATCTCCTGCTTGTGACTGCGGTTCTCTCAAGGTTTCATCGAAATAATCTGGAGTAATCAGACCACCTTTAATATTTGATACCTGGATGAGAGCAAACTCTTTGGCATACTGGTCAGTCAAGGAATTTTCTTTTGTCTCATGGGTTTGTTCCCTAGTCTGAACTTTGAATATATAGATAAGACTACATAAAAATAAAAATCTGTGCATCTGAAAAACTCAAATATAATTAAAAGGCAAAACACAGAAAAAGTATTTGCAATATGTATGACAGAATGGGGGGTCAATTTCTACACATACAACTATTAAAGTCAATAAGCTAATTATTTTTAAAACATTAATAAATTCTGGTGAGGATATGAAAACTAAACATTCCCATAGAATGTCGATGGCAAAACAAATGGGTATTATGTTTTGGCAATGTGTACCAAGAGTGTTCAAAGTGTTCATGCCCTGCCACAACCACTGAAGCCCATGCGCCTAGAGCCCATGCTCCCCTACAAGAGAAGCCACCACAATGAGAAGCCTGCACACTGCAAGGAAGAGTAGCCCCCGTTCGCCGCAACTAGAGGAAGCCCACGTGCACCAACGAAGACCCAATGCAGCCGAAAATAAATACCTCAAATAATACAATAAAAATTTTAAAAATTGTTCATGTCTTTCAATCTACTCCTGGAAATCTATTATAAACAGTCAGAGATGGTAAAAATACGTATGTACAAAAATATTATTTTCATTTCTCTGGAGGGATGACCTTTTTTTTTTTTTTTTTTTTTGCGGTACGCGGGCCTCTCAATGTTGTGGCCTCTCAGGTTGCGGAGCACAGGCTCCGGACGCGCAGGCTCCGGAGGCGCAGGCACAGCAGCCATGGCTCACCGGCCCAGCCGATCCATGGCATGTGGGATCCTCCCGGACCGGGGCACGAACCCGTTTCCCCTGCATCGGCAGGCGGACTCTCAACCACTGCGCCGCTAGGGAGGCCCTCTTTAGTATATTTAAGCTGTCCTCAAAATTTTTTACAGGGAAGTTAAGTGACTGGCGTAACTTAAGAATATAGTTATGAGGTCCATGAAACAATTGGGAAAAGCCAAAGACAGTACCATTCAGAGAAGCACAAATACAAGTTGCTAAGGAAACTAGGCAGTCTCTTCCTAGAAAACCCATTTGAAAGGCAAAAATACTTGGACTCTGGGCAGAGAATTTTATCTATGGGCCCCCGTGAAAGTGCATACTTCAAGTTTGAACCACTGGGCCAGCAGGAAAAATCCGCCATTTCTTGCCGTAAAACGCTCCTCGGCCTTTTTTCAAGCGCGAAGGGCGGGGGACACACTCGCCGAGCCGGTGGACGGCGCAACACTGCCATCTGCAGTCCTGAGAAACCGAACGCAAAAAACACTGAAGAAAATGAATCCTTTCTGCCGGTTTTCAATGCAGGGGCACTAGAGCGAGGGAGCTGGAGGACAAGATATCGTGTTGTGGGTGTTGAGAGGGAGGAATGATATACACCATGAGGGCCGCGGTCTTCCTGATACCCGGGGCGTGACCGTGGGCAGGGGGATGCGCGGGTGGGGAGGAGAAGAACATCGCTGAGGTCGGAGTGGCTCCGGGGTGACCTGCTGAGCCTCGCGGGCACTGACGTCTGCGGGAAGGATCAGAAAAGTGAGGGCTGAGAGCAGCACAGTTCAGTGTGCCACGGGACCAGGGCGTTCACAGGCCGGGGGTGGGCGGGAGGAGAATGACAAGGGGATTGGTACCAGTCCCGCATATGGGGGGCTGAGGCAGTGGGCAACAGGTCCCGGGCAAAGCCCCAGAAACAGCGTCTAGCGGACTGGGGCGGGAAGACTGCATGAAACTCACTGGACTCCCGCGCGCAGGCCCAGAACCCGCCAATCGGATCACAGCCCCGCCCTCCGGGCGCCGGATCTTCCTGGGTGCCCTGACTTCCTGCCTACGGTTGCGGGGGCGGGACTAGGGGGAGGCTGCATTACCAAGGATGGTTCCGCAGGCAATCGGAACCGTTCCCTTCCTTTCTGTGGTCCTTACTGGCGTCAGCCTTAATTTACGCACCCACCTTCTCGAGCGGTCGGCAAGGAAAACCGGCAGAAAGTATGCATTTTCTTCCGTGCTTGTGGCGTTTGGTTACTCTGCTCGGCAGGTGGCAGTGTTGCGCAGTGTACCCGTTCGGCCCTTTTCTCCCCCGCCTCTCGCGCTTGAAAAAACGCGGCGGAGCGTTTTACAACAAGAAGTGGCGGATTTTTGCTACTGGCCTACTGGTTCAAACTTAAACTTTGAACTTTCAGGGGAGCCCCTAGACAAAATTCTCTTCCCGGAGCCCAAACACTTTGCCCTTTCAAATTGGTTTTCTCCTAAGACGCTGCCTAGTTTCCTTAGCAACTTGTATTTGTCCTTCTCTGAATGGTACTGTCTTTGGCTTTTCCCAATTGTTTCGTGGACCTCATAACTATATTCTTGAGTTACTCTAGTCACTTAACTTCCCTGTAAAAAATTTTGAGGACAGATTAAATATAGTAAAGAAATATATCTAAGCCAGAGTCCCATCACCCACTGATCACCATGAATACTACTTTGTGATAAATTGCCTTAGAGACTATTAATCTATAACGGTGCAGTTTAAACACAATGAGATTCATATATTGCATTGTGACTTCACCATCTGTTGTTAATCTCAGATATAGTATGAGTTAGTTACCTGTTTAAAAAAATCATTTGAGGAGACTTAAAAAATTTTTTTTTCATTTCTCTTCCTAAAAGAATACATAGTTTGAAAGAGCGGGGGAAAATATATTTAATGACTGAGATGGAAAGAAGGAATAACCACTGACCCCCTACCTCAAAGGGAAATATAATGTAACCGTCCTAAGGACAGGTGCTATATTTTGTGCTTTGTTTTTGCTCACCACTGTATTTGCAGCATTAACAAAACAATGCCTGTCAGTGTGTTCTCAATATATATTTGTTGAATTAATGAACAAGTAGCTGATTTTTTCCAGGTGCTTTTCTTTGTAAATATGTTATCATGTCATGATAGTGGTGTAGTGTATGAACCATTTTCTATGTGGCTTTTCCCCCCTTTCTTTTAGCATTTTATTGTGAGTAAATACACTTCGTAAAAAGTTTTGCAGGCTGTTTTACCATCTTTCCCAGTGAGTATTTTATTTCATTCTTGTACTGGGGGCAGAAAGGCATCCTGCAAACCAGTGTGCAATCTACAGTCTGACAGAATGGGACCTGAATGTAAGGACCCTCATAGAGAAACCCCGAGACACTTGTCAGCTGACTCTCTATGTGCCACAGTTTTCACAGGCATAAGATGAGGGCAGTAATAGCATCTGCCTCGTGGGTGGTGTACAGCATCAATTATCTAACAGGTTCTTTGCTTGGCACTTGTAGCTCTCCTGTTATTATGGTTGGTGCTATTGTCAGTATTTGCTATAATGTGTAGTAGGTAAAGATTTTCTAGCCACAAGACTCAGTGTGATAAATATGTTCTCTTTAAACTTACTTACAGCAGATATCTGTTCTTCAACTACCCATTTCTGCTTTGTGATAGAGAACTCACACTAGTAATTTGTAGGGAAATTCACTCAAGAAAATATATACAAGGTAAATACATTGGTACCTTCTTCAAAGATTATCCCTCTAGGGGCTTCCCTGGTGGCGCAGTGGTTGAGAGTCCACCTACCAATGTAGGGGACACTGGTTCGTGCCCTGGTCCGGGAAAATCCCGGTCCGGGAAGATCCCACATACCACGGAGCGCCTGGGCCAGTGAGCCATGGCTGCTGTGTCTGCGCCTCCAGAGCCTGTGCTCCGCAATGGAAGAGGCCACGACAGTGAGAGGCCCGCGTAGTGGAAAAAAAAAAAAAAAAAGGTCATCCCTCCAGAAAAACGAAGATAATATTTTTGTACATACATATTTTTACCATCTCTGACTGTTTATAATAGATTTCCAGGAGTACACTGAAAGACATGAACAATTTTTAAAATTTTTATTTTATTATTTGATGTATTTATTTTTGGCTGCCTTGGGTCTTGGTTGCTGCCCGTGGGCTTTCTCTAGTTGCGGCGAGCGCGGGCTACTCTTCTTGCAGTGTGCAGGCTTCTCCTTGTGGTGGCTTCTCTTGTAGGGGAGCATGGGCTCTAGGCGCATGGGCTTCAGTGGTTGTGGCAGGGCATGAACACTTTGAACACTCTTGGTACACATTGCCAAAACATAATACCCATCTGTTTTGCCATCGACATTCTATGAGAATTTTTAGTTTTCATATCCTCACCGGAATTTATTAATGTTTTAAAAATAATTAGCTTATTGACTTTAATAGTTGTATGTGTAGAAATTGACCCCCCATTCTGTCATACATATTGCAAATACTTTTTCTGTGTTTTGCCTTTTAATTATATTTGAGTTTTTCAGATGCACAGATTTTTATTTTTATGTAGTCTTATCTATATATTCAAAGTTCAGACTAGGGAACAAACCCATGAGACAAAAGAAAATTCCTTGACTGACCAGTATGCCAAAGAGTTTGCTCTCATCCAGGTATCAAATATTAAAGGTGATCTGATTACTCCAGATCATTTCGATGAAACCTTGAGAGAATCGCAGTCACAAGCAGGAGATTCTGTAAAAAATACGTTGGGAGTACAGTGATGTCTCAAAAAAATTAAACATTGAATTACCATATGATCCAGCAATTCCACTTCTGGGTATACATCCAAAAGAATTGAAAGCAGGGATTCAAACAGATATTTGTACCCCCATGTTCATAGCAGCACTATTCACAATAGCTAAAATGTGGAAGCAACCAAAGTGTCCATTGATGGATGAATGGATAAACAAAATGTGGCATATTCACACTATGGAATATTATTCAGCCCTACACAGGAAGGAAATTCTAACACATGCTACAACATGGATGAACGTTGAAGTCATATGCTAAGTGAAATAAGGCAGTCACAAAAGGACAAATACTGTATGGTTCCACTTATATGAGGTACCGAGAGTAGTCAAATTCATAGAGACAGAAAGAATGATGGTGCCAGGGGCTGGGGGGAATGTGAAGTTATTGTTCAACTGGCCCAGAATTTCAGTTTTGCAGATGAAAAGGGTTCTGGAGATGGATGGTAGTGATGAGTGCACGACAATGTGAATGTACTTAATACCAGTGATTTGCAAAAACATCAACATTTTAGACTGTGTTTTCATGAAAAGGACTAAAAATATGAAAATGATTTTTAAAAATGTACAACTGCCTTTAAAAGGGAGGTTAAGGTTCGATGCAAAAATGAAGCTTAGTATGTTTAAAATACACATTTTGAAGAAAAGCCTCTGGGAAAATTGATCACAAAATACTATTAATGGACATCGGTGGCTGATGCGACTGTAGCTTATACTGTTTTATTGTAATTTTACCTGTCTTTGCTCAGAAAGTTTTGAAAAAGGGCTCCGAGACAGGTACAGATCTAGTTTCAACCAGGCAAGCGGCGCGGGCGCAGAAAAAATCCCCCACTTGTTGAGGTAAAAGGCTCCGAGGTGTTTTTTCAAGCGCGAGAGGCGGGGGAGAAACGGGCTGAGTGGGTGCACGGTGCAATACTGCCCCCTGCAGACCAGAGAAACCGAACGCCACAAGCACGGAAGAAAATGCATTCTTTCTGCCGGTTTTCCTCGCCGACCGCTCGAGAAGTTGGGTGCGGAAACTAAGGCTGACGCCAGTAAGGACCACAGAAAGGAAGGGAACCGTTCCGATTGCCTGCGGAACCATCCTTGGTAGTGCAGCCTCCCCCTAGTCCCCCACCCCCACCCCCGCAACCATAGGAACAGCGACAGGAAGTCAGGGCGCCCAGGAAGATCCGGCGCCCGGAGGGCGGGGCTGTGATCCGATTGGCGGGTTCTGGGCCTGAGCGCGGGAGCCTAGTGAGTTTCGAGCCAGTCTCCCTGCCTCGGTCCGCTAGACGGTCTCTTTCCCGTTTTGTCCGGGTCCTGTCGCCCACTGCCCAAGCCCCCCACGTGCGGGACTAGTACCAATCCCCTGGTCATTCTCCTCCCGCCCACCCCCGGCCTGTGAACGCCCTCGTGCCGTGGCACACTGAACTGTGCTCCTCTCAGCCCTCACTCTTCTGATCCGTCCCGGCGACCTCAGTGCCCGCGAGGCTCAGCCGGTCACCCCGGAGCCTCTCCGACCTCAGCGATGTGCTTCTCCTCCCCACCTGAGCATTCCCATTGCCCCACGGTCACACCCTGGGTATCAGGAAGACTGCGGCCCTCATGGTGTATATCATTCCTTCCTCTCATCACCCCGAACACGACGTCCTGTCCTCCTGCTCCCTCACTCTAGTGCCCCTGCATTGAAAACAGGTAGAAAGGATGCATTTTGTTCCGTGCTTGTGGCGTTCTGTTTTTCTAGTCTGCAGGGGGCAGTGTTGCGCCGTCAACCGCCTCGTCCCGTTCCTCCCCCGCCCTTCGTGGTTGAAAAAACTCCGCGGAGCGTCTAAGCCCGTGAGACATGGCCGCTGAGCCTGCGCGTCCGAGGCCTGTGCTCCGCAAAGGGAGAGGCCACGACAGTGAGAGGCCCGCGTACCGAAAAAAAAAACAAAAACAAAACTCCGCGGAGCCATTTACCTGAAGAAGTGGTGGATTTTTCCCGCTGGCCTACTGCGTCAAACTTAAACTTTGTACTTTCACGGGGGCCCCTAGACAAAATTCTCTGCCCGGAGCCCAAACTTTTTTGCCTTTCAAATTGGTTTTCTAATAAGAGGCTGCCTAGTTTCCTTAGCAACTTGTATTTGTACTTCTCTGAATGGTACTGTCTTTGGCTTTCCCCAATTGTTTCATGGACCTCATAACTATATTCTTGAGTTTCGCCAGTCACTTAAGTTCCCTGTAAAAAATTTTGAGGACAGATTAAATATAGTAAAGAAATATATCTAAGTCAGAGTCCCATCACCCTCTGATGACCATGAATATTACTTTGTGATAAATTTCCTTAGAGATTTTTAATCTATAACGGTGCAGTTTAAACACAATGAGATTCATATATTGCATTGTGACTTCACCATCTTTTGTTAATCTCAGATATAGTATGAGTTACCTGTTGAAAAAAATCATTTGAGGAGACTTAAAAAATTTTTTTTTCATTTCTCTTCCTAAAAGAATACATAGTTTGAAAGAGCGGGGGAAAATATATTTAATGACTGAGATGGAAAGAAGGAATAACCACTGACCCCCTACCTCAAAGGGAAATATAATGTAACCGTCCTAAGGACAGGTGCTATATTTTGTGCTTTGTTTTTGCTCACCACTGTATTTGCAGCATTAACATAACAATGCCTGGTAGTGTGTTCTCAATATATTTGTTGAATTAATGAACAAGTAGCTGATTTCTTCCAGGTGCTTTTCTTTGTAAATATGTTATCATGTCATAATACTGGTGTAGCGTATGAACCATTTTCTATGTGGCTTTCCCCCCCCTTTCATTTAGCATTTTATTGTGAGTAAATACACTTCGTAAAAAGTTTTGCAGGCTGTTTTACCATCTTTCCCAGTGAGTATTTTATTTCGTTCTTGTATTGGGGGCAGGAAGGCATCCTGCAAACCAGTGTGCCATCTACAGTCTGACACATTTGGGACCTGAATGTAAGGACCCTCATTGAGAAACCCCGAGACCCTTGTCAGCTGACTCTCTGTGTGCCACAGTTTTCACAGGGGTAAAATGAGGGCAGTAATAGCATCTGCCTCATGGGTGGTGTACAGCATCAATTACCCAACAGGTTCTTAGCTTGGCACTTGTAGCTCTCCTGTTATTATTGTTGGTGCTATTGTCAGTATTTGCTATAATGTGTAGTAGGTAAAGATTTTCTAGCCACAAGACTCAGTGTGATAAATATGTTCTCTTTATACGTACTTACAGCAGATATCTGTTCTTCAACTACCCATTTCTGCTTTTTTTTTTATTAGTCTCTGTTTTACAACAAAGTGAATCAGTCATACATATACATCTGTTCCCACATCCCCTCCCTCCTGCGTCTCCCTCCCTCCCACCCTCCCCATCCCACCCCTCCAGGCGGCCACAAAGCACCTAGCCGATCCCCCTGCACCACGCGGCCACCCCCCACCATCCATCCACCCCACGCCCGGCAGTGTATACACGTCCATGCCTCTCCCCCGCCCCGTCACAGCCCCCCCTCTCCATATCCCCAAGCCCACCCCCAGTAGGTCTGTGTCTCTATTCCTGTTTTACCCCTAAGTTCTTCATGACACTTTTTTTTCTTAAATTCCATATATATGTGTTAGCATACGGTATTTGTCTTTCTCTTTCTGACTTACTGCACTCTGTATGACAGACTCTAGGTCTATCCACCTCATTACAAATAGCTCAGTTTCGTTTCTTTTTATGGCTGAGTAATATTCCATTGTATATATGTGCCACATCTTCTTTATCCATTCATCCGATGATGGACACTTGTGTTGTTTCCATCTCCGGGCTATTGTGAATAGAGCTGCAATGAACATTTTGGTACATGTCTCTTTTTGAATTATGGTTTTCTCAGGGTATATGCCTAGTAGTGGGATTGCTGGGTCATAGGGTAGTTCTATTTTTAGTTTTTTAAGGAACCTCCATACCGTTCTCCATAGTGGCTGTACCAATTCACATTCCCACCAGCAGTGCAAGAGTGTTCCCTTTTCTCCACACCCTCTCCAGCATTTATTGTTTCTAGATTTTTTGATGATGGCCATTCTGACTGGTGTGAGATGATATCTCATTGTAGTTTTGATTTGCATTTCTCTAATGATTAATGATGTTGAGCATTCTTTCATGTGTTTGTTGGCAGTCTGTATATCTTCTTTGGAGACATGCCTATTTAAGTCTTCTGCCCATTTTTGGATTGGGTTGTTTGTTTTTTTGCTATTGAGCTGCATGAGCTGTTTATAAATGTTGGAGATTAATCCTTTGTCAGTTGCTTCATTTGCAAATATTTTCTCCCATTCTGAGGGTTGTCTTTTGGTCTTGTTTATGGTTTCCTTTGCTGTGCAAAAGCTTTGCAGTTTCATTAGGTCCCATTTGTTTATCTTTGTTTTTATTTCCATTTCTCTAGGAGGTGGGTCCAAAAGGATCTTGCTGTGATTTATGTCATAGAGTGTTCTGCCTATGTTTTCCTCTAAGAGTTTGAAAGTTTCTGGCCTTACATTTAGGTCTTTAATCCATTTTGAGCTTATTTTTGCGTATGGTGTTAGGGAATGATCTAATCTCATACTTTTACATGTCCCTGTCCAGTTTTCCCAGCACCACTTATTGAAGAGGCTGTCCTTTCTCCACTGTACATTCCTGCCTCCTTTATCAAAGATAAATTGACCATATGTGCGTGGGTTTATCTCTGGGCTTTCTATCCTGTTCCATTGATCTATCTCTCTGTTTTTGTGCCAGTACCACATTGTCTTGATTACTGTAGCTTTGTAGTATAGTCTGAAGTCAGGGAGCCTCATTCCTCCAGCTCCGTTTTTCGTTCTCAAGATTGCTTTGTCTATTCGGGGTCTTCTGTTTTTCCAAACAAATTTTGAAATTTTTTGTTCTAGTTCTGTGAAAAATGCCAGTGGTAGTTTTATAGGGATTGCATTGAATCTGTAGATTGCTTTGGGTAGTAGAGTCATTTTCACAATATTGATTCTTCCAATCCAGGAGCATGGTATATCTCTCCATCTATTTGTATCATCCTTAATTTCTTTCATCAGTGTCTTATAATTTTCTGCATACAGGTCTTTTGTCTCCTTAGGTAGGTTTATTCCTAGATATTTTATTCTTTTTGTTGCAATGGTAAATGGGAGTGTTTTCTTGATTTCACTTTCAGATTTTTCATCATTAGTGTACAGGAATGCCAGAGATTTCTGTGCATTAATTTTGTATCCTGCTACTTTACCAAATTCATTGATTAGCTCTAGTAGTTTTCTGGTAGCATCTTTAGGATTCTCTATGTATAATATCATGTCATCTGCAAACAGTGACAGCTTTACTTCTTCTTTTCCAATTTGGATTCCTTTTATTTCCTTTTCTTCTCTGATTGCTGTGGCTAAAACTTCCAAAACTAAGTTGAATAAGAGTGGTGAGAGTGGGCAGCCTTGTCTTGTTCCTGATCTTAGTGGAAATGGTTTTAGTTTTTCACCATTGAGGACGATGTTGGCTGTGGGTTTGTCATATATGGCCTTTATTATGTTGAGGAAAGTTCCCTCTATGCCTACTTTCTGCAGGGTTTTTATCATAAATGGGTGTTGAATTTTGTCGAAAGCTTTCTCTGCATCAATTGAGATGATCATATGGTTTTTCTCCTTCAATTTGTTAATATGGTGTATCACGTTGACTGATTTGGGTATATTGAAGAATCCTTGCATTCCTGGGATAAACGAACTTGATCATGGTGTATGATCCTTTTAATGTGCTGTTGGATTCTGTTTGCTAGTATTTTGTTGAGGATTTTTGCATCTATGTTCATCAGTGATATTGGCCTGTAGTTTTCTTTCTTTGTGACATCCTTGTCTGGTTTTGGTATCAAGGTGATGGTAGCCTCGTAGAATGAGTTTGGGAGTGCTCCTCCCTCTGCTATATTTTGGAAGAGTTTGAGAAGGATAGATGTTAGCTCTTCTCTAAATGTTTGATAGAATTCGCCTGTGAAGCCATCTGGCCCTGGGCTTTTGTTTGTTGGAAGATTTTTAATCACAGTTTCAATTTCAGTGCTTGTGATTGGTCTAGTCATATTTTCTATTTCTTCCTGATTCAGTCTTGGCAGGTTGTGCATTTCTAAGAATTTGTCCATTTCTTCCAGGTTGTCCATTTTATTGGCATAGAGTTTCTTGTAGTAATCTCTCATGATCTTTTGTATTTCTGCAGTGTCAGTTGTTACTTCTCCTTTTTCATTTCTAATTCTATTGATTTGAGTCTTCTCCCTTTTTTTTCTTGATGAGTCTGGCTAATGGTTTATCAATTTTGTTTATCTTCTCAAAGAAGCAGCTTTTAGTTTTATTGATCTTTGCTATCGTTTCCTTCGTTTCTTTTTCATTTATTTCTGATCTGATCTTTATGATTTCTTTCCTTCTGCTAACTTTGGGGGTTTTTTGTTCTTCTTTCTCTAATTGCTTTAGGTGCAGGGTCAGGTTGTTTACTCGAGATGTTTCCTGTTTCTTAAGGTGGGATTGTATTGCTATAAACTTCCCCCTTAGAACTGCTTTTGCTGCGTCCCATAGGTTTTGGGTCGTCGTGTCTCCATTGTCATTTGTTTCTAGGTATTTTTTGATTTCCTCTTTGATTTCTTCAGTGATCACTTCGTTATTGAGTAGTGTATTGTTTAGCTTCCATGTGTTTGTATTTTTTACACATCTTTTCCTGTAATTGATGTCTAGTCTCATAGCATTGTGGTCGGAAAAGATACTTGATACAATTTCAATTTTCTTAAATTTACCAAGGCTTGATTTGTGACCCAAGATATGATCTATCCTGGAGAATGTTCCATGAGCACTTGAGAAAAATGTGTATTCTGTTCTTTTTGGATGGAAGGTCCTATAAATATCAATTAAGTCCATCTTGTTTAATGTATCATTTAAAGCTTGTGTTTCCTTACTTATTTTCATTTTGGATGATCTGTCCATTGGTGAAAGTGGGGTGTTAAAGTCCCCTACTATGAGTGTGTTACTGTCGATTTCCCCTTTTATGGCTGTTAGTATTTGCCTCATGTATTGAGGTGCTCCTATGTTGGGTGCATAAGCATTTACAATTGTTATATCTTCTTCTTGGATCGATCCTTTTATCATTATGTAGTGTCCTTCTTTGTCTCTTCTAATAGTCTTTATTTTAAAGTCTATTTTGTCTGATATAAGAATTGCTACTCCAGCTTTCTTTTGGTTTCCATTTGCATGGAATATCTTTTTCCATCCCCTTACTTTCAATCTGTATGTGTCTCCCCATTTCTGCTTTTTGATAGAGAACTCACACTAGTAACTTGTAGGGAAATTCAGTCAAGAAAATATATACAAGGAAAACACATTGGTACCTTCTTCAAAGATTATCCCTCCAGGGGTTTCCCTGGTGGCGCAGTGGTTGAGAGTCCGCCTGCCGATGGAGGGGACGTGGGTTTGTGCCCAGGTCAGGGAAGATTCCACATGCCATGGAGCAGCTGGGCCCGTGAGCCATGGCTGCTGTGGCTGCGCATCCGGAGCCTGTGCTCCGCAATGGGAGAGGCCACAACAGTGAGAGGCCCACGTAGCGCAAAGAAAAAAAAAGGTTATCCCTCCAGAAAAATGAAGATAATATTTTTGTACATATATATTTTTACCATCTCTGACTGTTTATAATAGATTTCCAGGAGTAGATTGAAAGACATGAACAATTTTTAAATTTTTTATTTTATTATTTGATGTATTTATTTTTGGCTGCCTTGGGTCTTCGTTGCTGCCCGTGGGCTTTCTCTAGTTGCGGCGAGCGGGGGCTACTCTTTCTTGCAGTGTGCAGGCTTCTCATTGTGGTGGCTTCTCTTGTTTCGGAGCACGGGCTCTAGGCGCATGGGCTTCAGTGGTTGTGGCAGGGCATGAACACTTTGAACACTCTTGGTACACATTGCCAAAACATAATACCCATTTGTTTTGCCATCAACATTCTATGAGAATTTTTAGTTTTCATATCCTCACCAGAATTTATTAATGTTTTAAAAATAATTAGCTTATTGACTTTAATAGTTGTATGTGTAGAAATTGACCCCCCATTCTGTCATACATATTGCAAATACTTTTTCTGTGTTTTGCCTTTTAATTATATTTGAGGTTTTCAGATGCACAGATTTTATTTTTATGTAGTCTTATCTATATATTCAAAGTTCAGACTAGGGAACAAACCCATGAGACAAAAGAAAATTCCTTGGCTGACCAGTATGCCAAAGAGTTTGCTCTCATCCAGGTATCAAATATTAAAGGTGGTCTGATTACTCCAGATCATTTCGATGAAACCTTGAGAGAACCGCAGTCACAAGCAGGAGATTCTGTAAAAAATACGTTGGGAGTACAGTGATGTCTCAAAAAAATTAAACATTGAATTACCATATGATCCAGCAATTCCACTTCTGGGTATATATCCAAAAGAATTGAAAGCAGGGATTCAAACAGATATCTGTACCCCCATGTTCATAGCAGCACTATTCACAATAGCTAAAATGTGGAAGCAACCAAAGTGTCCATTGATGGATGAATGGATAAACAAAATGTGGCATATTCACACTATGGAATATTATTCAGCCCTACACAGGAAGGAAATTCTAACACATGCTACAACATGGATGAACGTTGAAGACATATGCTAAGTGAAATAAGGCAGTCACAAAAGGACAAATACTGTATGGTTCCACTTATATGAGGTACCGAGAGTAGTCAAATTCATAGAGACAGAAAGAATGATGGTGCCAGGGGCTGGGGGGAATGTGAAGTTATTGTTCAACTGGCCCAGAATTTCAGTTTTGCAGATGAAAAGGGTTCTGGAGATGGATGGTAGTGATGATTACACGACAATGTGAATATACTTAATACCAGTGATTTGCAAAAACATCAACATTTTAGACTGTGTTTTCATGAAAAGGACTAAAAATATGAAAATGATTTTTTAAAATGTACAACTGCCTTTAAAAGGGAGGTTAAGGTTCGATGCAAAAATGAAGCTTAGTATGTTTAAAATACACATTTTGAAGAAAAGCCTCTGTGAAAAGTGATCACAAAATACTATTAATGGACATCGGTGGCTGATGGGACTGTAGCTTATAGTGTTTGATTGTAATTTTAACTGTCTTTGCTCAGAAAGTTTTGAAAAGGGGTTCCGAGACAGGAACAGATCTAGTTTGAACTAGCCAACCGGCGCAGGCGCAGAAAAAAGTCCGCCACTTCTTGCGGTAAAACGCTCCGCGGAGTTTTTTTAAAGTGCGAAGGGCGGGGGAGAAACGGGCCGAGCCGGTGCACCGCGCAACACTGACCCCTGCAGACCAGAGAAACCGAACGCCACAAGCACGGAAGAAAATGCATCGTTTCTCCCGGTTTTCCGGGCCGACCGCTGGAGAAGGTGGGTGCGGAAACTAAGGCTGACGACAGTAAGGACCACAGAAAGGAAGGGAACCGTTCCGATTGCCTGCGGAACCATCCTTGGTAGTGCAGCCTCCCCCTCGTCCCGCCCCCGCAACCGTAGGAAGAGCGGCAGGAAGTCAGGGCGCCCAGGAAGATCCGGCGCCCGGAGGGCGGGGCTGTGATCCGATTGGCGGGATTTGGGCCTGCGCGCGGGAGCCGAGTGAGTTTCGTGCCAGTCTCTCCGCCCCGGTCCGCTGGACCCTCTCTCTTGGGTTTTGTCCGGGTCCTGTCGCCCACTGCCTCAGCCCCCCATGTGTGGGACTGGTACCAATCCCCTGGCCATTCTCCTCCCGCCCACCCCCGGCCTGTGAACGCCCTCGGGCCGTGGCACACTGAACTGTGCTCCTCTCAGCCCTCACTCTTTTGATCCGTCCCGGCGACCTCAGTGCCCGCGAGGCTCAGCCGGTCACCCCGGAGCCTCTCCGACCTCAGCGATGTTCTTCTCCTCCCCACCCGAGCATCCCCCTGCCCACGGTCACACCCTGGGTATCGGGAAGACCGCGGCCCACATGGTGTATAGCATTCCTCCCTCTCATCGCCCCCAACACGACGTCCTGTCCTCCTGCTCCCTCGCTCTAGTGGCCCTGCATTGATAGCCCCAACCTCCTGGAAACCGCCAGCTCACCGACCACACATCCTTCCACACCATCCGCCAGGCCCCTCCTTACTCCGCGGACCCAGGGCTGGAAACTGTCCCCCTCAAACACACCTGTGCTCCTTGCACCCTCCTCCCTACTCACCCCCTGCCTGTATCTGAGCTCCTCAGCACTGAGGACGAAACTCTGAAACTTTACGGAATTGTTTTATCTTAAATCCATGACCAGGGGAGAATTGCTTTTCACTTTCACGCTCACCTGCAATACTACATTACACACTGGCAACCCTCCTCCATGCTAATGACCACCAGTCTCCCCCCCGCCCCCACCCCCAATAATTCGTGGAGAAGACTGAAGCAATCCCGTGGGGTTTCTCAAACTTTCCAAACTGCCTGTTTCTGCCCTGTCACTCTGCTGCCCCTCGGCACACGTGCTCCTTGACTGCACGCAGCCCCTCACCTCTGCCCAGGATCCCATGCCTTGCACCTTCTCAGGGACTTTGCGCCTGCAATTACCACCCCTCTCTCCTGAACCAGCACCTGCTCCCTCTACATCGGGGCGTTCCACAGCAAAGGGGGAAACCCACCCTCTGCCACCACCCCATTCTGCAGCTACTGGCACATTACTGGTTGCCCTTCAAAGCAAAACTGCTTCAAATTCTGCTGAGATATTCTCTCCTCGACCCCCTTCAGTGGAGCTTTTGTTCCAATCCCTCCACTCTAATTGGCCTTGTCAAGGCCACCATTAATATCCATACTTCCTGATCCCACAGACACTCTTCAGTGCTCATCCTAGACAACATCTCAGGCACCTTTGGCATATTTGACCCTTGTCTTCTTTATCACTCTTTTTATATTTGCCGGGGGAGGGGGGAGGGCTTATGTGACAACATAGTCTCCTAGTTGTACTCGACAAGGTACACATTCTACAGTCTGCCTCTTGTGACCTGGATATTGTATGGGAAGTCTTGGGTCAAATGAAAGACAAGCCAAAGAAAAGAGCGTCCCAGTCACAGGGGGGAACAGCCCACAGAGGCAGTGGCAGGCAGAGGTAAGACAGCTCAGACAAGGGAGGTGTGTCAAGAAATGAAGAGGAGCACCAAGGACAGGAGGATTTCACCCCATTTACACTTGGAACTCACAGGGGCACACTCTGTACAATGACCCAACAGTGTCTTTGGGCAGAGGGGTAGCTGGAGTTTAGGAATTTCGTTTTCTGGAGCTGATCTTGGTTCCTGCTGTGGTGCAGGTGAGATCCAAGGGAGGGATCCGCATCCCCTGAGGGAAGAAGGTAGAAAGTGAGTGAATCCAGAGGAAGCCTAAGCAGGCAATGGGCTAGGCGACCTTGCAGCTGAGGCTGTGGAGGGGACAGCCCTGCCCAGGGGTGGGATGGAGGATGAGACCCAGATTCAGAGGGGTCTGCAGATGCCAGCAGAGTGAGCTGAGGCTGAGTCAGCCAGGGAGCACCGGCTCCCCACCAAGAAGAGAGAGGCAAAAATGCAAGTTTCACCAGCCCCACCCATGGGCGGTGCAGGTCAGCATCGCCAGCTGGACCCGGGAGAGGAGAGCCCTCCTTCCCTCAGGGACCACCCAGGCCACTGTGAGCAACACAGGTGTGTCCTGTCGTAGATACCCTTCCCACATTACTGCCAGATGTACGACAAACATACCCTTTCCCCATCTTGGAAAGAAGAGAGGCGGGGTGGAAATGTGAGACTGAGCATTTTCACCAAAACAGACTGAGCATTTGTATATGTGGACCATTCACTTTATCGCATCCAACCACACTTTCCAGAGTAGAAGTAAATCCAGTCAGTGGGTGTTTTTCCCCCCTTACTAACCGGTTTGGAGGGTGGACACTCGTGATGAAGATCACATCAGCCAGGGAGAATAAGTACACCAAAGTGCCCGTGGAGTCTGAGGAGCATGAATGAGTCTGTGGTCTCGGCAACCCCTCCCCACCAGCTCCTCTTGTGACCGTGGGTCGCAGAGGCAAGAGTGGGGCCTGGAGGGGGAGGATGGAAGTCTTCCTGCAACTCCACTGCTGCTTTGAGACCACCACTCCCCACTCCTGTGAGGGATCATCCCAATTCTCGACTCTGTCATCTGTTCAACAGTCCTGATGATTCTTAGGAATTTTTGGAACCTGCATCCTGGTCTTTTTGGTTTGGGGAACAGAAAATTACATACCTTGCAAGCACACAGCCCTCTGCTTCTACTACCCTGCGTCTTTGATTCCTTTCAAGCCAACCTTCTTGAAAGTGTAGGCTCCAGGAGCATCCTTATCTGGTTACCTCTCGATGCCTCCTCCATGTGCCCCATCCACGGGACATCCCCTTGCTGACATCTCCCAAGAGCTCCATGTGCCAAACCGTAGTACCCGGTGCTGTGTTGGCCACAGAGACATTCCGTTTTTAAAAACGCTTTCCTGTGTCAGAGTCTGTGACAGCAGCTCATCCTGGCTTTCCTCCTACCTCTCAGTCCATTACTTCTAAGTCTCACTGTCTGTCCATTTACTTTGATCCCCTCCTAAATCTTAGTTTTCTTTTCCTCTGGTTTCCAACCTCTGCCCCATGCTCTTCCATTCTATACATGATCTTTGGGTGACCACATCACCCCCCAGAGCTTTTACCCATCTGACTTGTTTTCGTCTGTATCCCCCTGTACGCTGATGGCTTTGCCCATCACCAAGTCTACCTAAGAAGTCTCAGCTGGGCCCCAGAGTCCCCACAGGCCGAGACCTATGGGACATCTGCACTCAGACCTCCCACAAACCCTGCAAATCTGCTGCTGGCCCCAAACCAATGTTCCCCATCTCATGGGTGGGCACTGCCATCTACCCAATTCCTTAAACCAAAATCCCGGGGATGCTGCTGGGTGTGATCTCCACCGCGCCATGACTCCCCTGGGCCTGCTTTGGGAAAGGCTAACCCGTGATCTTCATGTTGCCACAGATGTGGATCGTTTCCTCTGTGAGGCCTCGTTCTTGGCAGACACGCTCTGAGCGGGTCCTGAGCACATGCCTACGCCCTGTTTTGGATCTCCGAGGAGAACCTGGGCACTGTAACTCGCCTAATAGATCAAAAACTTTGTCTTTAGAAAGACGATGAGTCAGGACATAGCAGTGTAAGCCCATCATTTGGGAATGTGCCGATAAATATCCAGAAGAGATCCCTGAAAGAGAACGTTTGTGCAGGTGGGTGTTCATGGGTGTGCATGAAACGAGGGATTGCTCAGTTGTGCTTTTCACAATAAACATCCTGGTCCTATTTGGTCTTTATCTAAGCACGGGAGTTAATTTGATAACATAAATTACACTAAAAAGTTTAAAAATGCAACTCAGCACACTCAACAGATAAGCCGACAGCTGATCCTTCTGTATCAACGGCTATAACGCTCAGCCATCTTTAATTTTTGAAGAACTATTCTGATCTGTCGCATGAAGTTAGCTCCACAATGTTTCAGAAATGTTGTCAAGTAACTAAGCACAAGGGATCCTGACAAGAACTAAAAAGTACTAAGTTTCTTTAGCAAAAGCAGGATTTTAACTGTAAACTTTTGGCTTCAGCAACGTGGAGCAAAGCAAGTACAAGGTCAGTTTGAAAACAAGCGTTGGACACGTTGTCCCTTTCCTCAGCCTAAGATATCTGCAAAGAAGCATAGCGGGTCATGGCGAAAACCTGCTTCCCTTGTAGAGAGGAGTCTCAAATTTCAAATCTAAAATGATTTCCTCCTGTAAGGATGGTTCTGTTTCCACAGCTGCAATCTCGGCTTTCATAAGAGAAGTTTTCAGATAATGCTCATGCTGGGGCCACATTCCAGACCTACTGCTTAAGGCTCTCTGGGGATGTCCTGCTTTTAAAGCCTCTCCAGGGGAGATCTGATGCACAGCTTAGGTTGAGAAGCATAATTGCTTGAAGCTTCACCTGTCCTTGTTTTAAATAGGATCTTGAGCTTCAGAAGCATGTCTGTTACTAATGAAATTTAAAAAAATTTTTATAATGTGTCTTCTGAGACCTGTTTTCTTTTAATGTTGGTTTATTTATTTATTTGGCTGCGTGGGGTCTTAGTTGCGGCACGTGGGATCTTCGTTGCCGCACACGGGATCTTTTGTTGCGGCGTGCGGGCTCTTTGTTGTGGCGCGCCGGCTTAGCTGTCCCGTGGCACGTGGGATCTTAGTTCCCCGACAAGGGATCGAACCCACGTCCCCTGCACTGGAAGGCGGATTTTAACCACCGGACCACCACGGACGTCCCCTGAGAGCCAGTTTTGACATATTTATTTCACAGCCATATTTAGAACAATTTCAATGACTCGGTTGTGTGTCATGCCCCCAAGTCCCCTTCCTTACCAGACACTCAGGCAGGTGGAGGGGAGGGAACGGACCTCAGTCCTGGGGGCAGAAGGAGGCTGGATGGGGTTCCGTTGTCTTGGTTACCACTCGGCTGAGCATCCCCCCTGGGTTGCAGAGCTCAGGCAGGGGGCCTCATGCCCAGACTACAGGTATTCCTGTGACCAGAAGTTGGAGCTAAGGGCTGAGATCCGTTACCAGAGAAACGCAAGCTGGGTCCATGGGATTCGAGAAGAATGGAAAAACAGCTAAGTAGGATTTCAGACGCAGGATGGATTATGGGAGCCTGCCCAGAGCCATTGACTTGTGGCCACACAAAGGGCGCCTGTGCATGAACACACAGAGGCACGCTAGACATGTGTGCTCACTAGCAATTCTGTCCTGACGCGCACAGTGACTGTTTCTGGAGGGAGCATCTAGCACATATGGAGGAGGCCGGACCCAGAACACGGAAGGGGGGGGATTCCTCATTGTGACAAAAGCAATGGTGTATCTTTTCCCGCATGACTTACTTGGACATCTGCATCACATTTCCTAAACTGCTTTATTGAGGTATAATATACATACCACAAATCACACCCATTTAATGCACCCAATGCAGTGACTTTTAGTAAATTTACGCAGTTGTGCAACCATCACCATAATCCATTTGTGGCACATTGCCAGAACCACAGAGAGATTCCGTGCACCCATCAGCAGTCAATCCCCAATAGTACCTCCAGGCCCAGGCATCCTCTAATCTAATTTCTCTCTCTGTAGATTTGCCCTTTCTGAGCATTTCATATAAACTGACTCCTGCAGGAAGGGGCCTTTTGTGTCTGAGTTCTTTCACTTAGCATAATGCTTTGGAGGCTCACTCCTGCTGTAGCAGAAAGCAGAAGTTCATGTTTTGCACGATGCACAGGCTAGACCCTTCAGTCAATGTGGGATAGAAGTGGCTGAAGCAGACATCCTTGCCTTGGTCTGGATCTCAAGAGGAAAGCATTCATTCTAACACTAGTAAATATGACAGGACGAGAGCTGGATGTTTCTCGGGGATGTCCTTCAGCACAATGAGGACGATCCCTTGTATCCCGAGTTGGTTGACCGTTTTTTATCATGAATGGGTCTTGAATTGTGTCAAATGCTTCTTCTTTGTCTACCAAGGTGACGGGTGGTTTCTGTCCTTCACTATATTGACACGGTGCTTGCCTTAACTGAGGTTGAATGTTAAACCAATATTGCAATCCTGGGATAAATCCTGCATAGCCCTTTGCAAATGTTGCTCGATTTGGTTTGCTAATATTTTGTTGAGGATGTATGTATCACTATTCATGACAGATATTGGTCTATAGCCTTCTTGTGATGTCAAGTGTGCCTTTTGGAGTGGGGTAATACTGTTCTCACAGGATGAGTCAGGAAATGCTCCCTCCTCCCTCCTGTCTATTCAGGAAGAGTCTGTGAAGGGTGGATATTATTTCTTCTTTAAGCATTTGATAGAATTCACCAATGAAACCAGGAGGCCCAGGGCTTCCCTTTGTGGGAAGGTTTTTAAATTAATGATTCGATATCTTTACTTGCTATAGGTACATTCCAATTTGTTATTTGGCCATTGTGGTTTGTTTTTTCTTTTTTTAAATAGACCTTTATTGGAGTATAATTGCTTCACAATACTGTGTTAGTTTCTGTTGTACACCAAAGTGAATCAGCCATATGCATACATATGTCCCCATATCCCCTCCCTCTTGAGCCTCCCTCCCACCCTCCCTATCCGACCCCTCTAGGTCATCGCAAAGCACCGGCCATTGCGTTTTAAGCCAACTGCCATCCAATATTGTCTGGCCTCTTGGTGCCCTGTGGCTCGGTCTCTGGCCTAGAATTTGACATGCTGGACATGTCTGGACATCACAGGATTCTGGCTCCTACTCTGTAACTTGGGAGAGTAAGCTGTCTCAGATGGGACCCCCAGACCACCTACACCCAATACACAGGTTGGGGATACAGACTTTGAGGTGGGGATGGGGCAGCGCTGCTGATTCCCTCATTTACACCTGCCCATCCATCCTCCAGGCGCCCTCATGCAGGCTGTGGGTAATTCTGCAGTTGGGACTGGCCTCGGCAGGTACCCAGCATACCCTGCTCCGCTCCCCCCACCCCCGCCGCCATGTCCACTTCATCCCACCCTGATCCTTGTCACTCCTCTCGTCTCCTAGCAACCCAGCCTCACAGGGGATCAATGATGCACTTGCCACCACATCTATGGGTGTCAGATCCCTCTCTGATTAATGACTCAACTCCTGAGGGCAGGGACTGGCTCTGCAATTCCTCCTCACCTCCCCGTCTCAACAGCCAGCCTGGTGTGGAGTGGGGGGATGTAACGGATACAGTGAAAAGCTTCATGATTGGCTAAATGGTTGACTGTGGTTGGTAGGATTGACCTGGGTTGGCTGCTGGAGTGAGCCCATGACATCACCAGCCTGGTGAACTCGTGCCAGGTGAGGATGGTTATCCCCGCCCCAGTGCATTGTGGGCAGGATCAATGATGTATCTTACCCAGACTTGGTGCCACCAGCTGTGAACGGACACTGAAGTCACCGGTTCTTCCCACTTCTCCCCAGCCTTTACGGAGGGTACAGTTGGGGATGCTTCAGAGTGTGGGCTCTGACAGAAATAAACCCCTATGACAAAGGAGCCAAGAATATACATTAGGGAAAAGGCTGCCTCTTCAATAAATGGGTCTGGGAAAACTGGACCACTTTCTTACACAACATACAAAAATAAACAAAAAACGGATTAAAGCCTAAATTGTAACACCTTAAACCATAAAGCTCCTAGAAGAAAACATAGCCAAGTATGCTGTTTGACACTGGTCTTAGCAATAATTTTTTGGACATGTCTCCTCAGGCAAGGGCAGCAAAAGCAAAACTGGACAAACGGGAGTACATCAAACTAAAAAGCTTTTCCACAGCAAGGGAAACCGTCAACAAAACAAAAAGGCAACCTGCTGAATGGGAGAAGATATTAGCAAGTGATATATCCGAAAAGAGGTAGATAGCCAAAACATCTAAAGGGCTCATAGAACTCATTATCAAAACAAAACAAAAAACAAACCAAGAGCCCGATTAAAAAGTGGGGCAAAACACTGAATAGACATTTTTCCAAAGAAGATAATACAGATGGCCAACAGGCATATGAAAAGATGCTCAACATCACTAATCATCAGGGATTACAAAATCAAGACCACAGTGAGGTGCTTCCTCATACCTGTCAAGTGGCTATTATCAAAAAGACAACAACAAGTAAGGAATGTGGGCGAGGATGTGGAGAAAAGGAAACCCTCATGCACTGTTGGTGGGAATGTAAACTGGTGCAGCCACTATGGAAACAGTGAGGGTTTCCTCAGAAACCTAAAACTAGAACTACCATATGATCCAGCAATTCCACATCTTGGTATTTATCTGAAGAAAACAAAAAACACTATATCACAAAAGCTGTATGTACCCCTCTGTTCACTGCAGCATTATTTACCCTAGCCGAGATATGGAAGTGCCCATCGACAGATGGATCGATAAAGAAGAAGTGGTATACATATACACAATGGAATATTACTCAGCAATAAAAAAGGATGAAATCTTGCCATTTTCAACAACATGGATGGACCTAGAGGGTATTATGCTAACTGAAATAAGGCAGACAGAGAAAGACAAATACAACACGGTTTTATTTGTATGCGGAACCTCAAAAACAAAAGAAGTGAGCACAGGGAACAAAACAGAAACAGAGAGACACAGAGAACAAACTGGTGGTTGCCAGAGGGGGAGCGGGTGGGGAGTTGTGTAAAATAGGTGAAGGGATTAGGAGATACACACTTCCAGTTATAAAATAAATAAGTCACGGGGATGGAATGTACATACACGGAATATAGTCAATAATATTGTAATAAGCCTGTATGGTGACAGATGGTAACCAAACTTATCGTGGTATTCATTTCCTAATGTTTAAAAACGTGGAATCACTTTGTCGTGCGCCTGAAACTAATGTAATATGCTATGTCGGATTTAATTAAAAAAATAGAGTGTGGGCTCTGAATCGAGTATGCCTAGGTTTGTGGGTCACTCCTCCTCTGACGGCCTGTGTGACTCGAGCAGCTCCCCTAACTTCTCTGTAGTCTCTGCTTTCCCACCTCATCAACTAGGATTTTTTAAAATTAATTAATTAATTTTTGGCTGCGCTGGGTCTTCGTTGCTGCGCACGGGCTCTCTCTAGTTGCGGCGAGCGGGGGCTACTCTTCATTGCGGGCTTCTCATAGCGCTGGCTTCTCTTGTTGCGGAGCACGGGCTCTAGGCACGCGGGCTTCAGTAGTTGTGGCACGCGGGCTCAGCAGTTGTGGCTCACGGGCTCTAGAGCGCAGGCTCAGTAGTTGTGGCACATGGACTTATTTGCTCCGTGGCACGTGGGATCTTCCCGGACCGGGGCTTGAACCCGTGTCCCCTGCATCGGCAGGCGGACTCTCAACCACTGCGCCACCAGGGAAGTCCCATCATCAATTAGGATTGATACCTTGCAAAATGATGGGTCTGCGAAAGAAGATTAAATAAGGTGATAGAAATACACTGAATATTGTCTGATATCTGGGAAAGGATCAACAAACGTGAAATGCCATGTTACCCGTGCTAAACACACCACAAGTGACTGTCTGAATTCAGGCCTTTGAGTTTCAAGAAGAAAAGCCCTGCTTGACTTACCTGCTCCCTTGGAGCTGGGAGACAAGCCTGGCAGGATGGTTGAGCTCCCAAGCTCTCTGATGAGATCACGAGTTCAGAATCCAATCAACTTACCTGCTCTCAAGCGCCTCTGTCTGCAGAAGACTCGTAGATCTCTGCAGAAATACAGCTCAGGGGAGTAGCGAAAAGCACAGACTGACAGAGAGCAGAATTCATTTTCAGTTCAGAAGAATCCCATGGGCACTCGCGTGGTATACAACATTGGACTCCGGGTGTGGGGAGAAAAAGTAGATTTCAGCACTCATGCCTCCTGAATGAAAAGGGAAGCTATTTATTAGGAGAAAAATGTTTGCGAATCACAGACCTGACAAAGGGCTTATATTCAGAATGTGTAAGGAATTTTTAAAAGTCAACAGTAAGGAAACAAACAACCCAATCAGAAAGTGGGATAGGGATTCAACATAAGCATGTAATACGGTGTTGAACATCATAAACCTTTAGGGAATTTCAAATTAATACCAAGATGAGATACCAAATCACGTATTGGAAAGGCTAAAATCAAAAGTCCTGGCAACACCCGGCGCTGGTGAGGGTGGAACTCTCACACTTTTAGCAGGTGGGAATGCAAAACAGCACAGTCACTTTGAAAAACAGTTTGGTAGTTTCTTAGAAACTTAGACATACATTTACTTATGACCCAGCAATCCCACTCCTGGGTATCTACCCTAGAGAAATGAAAAGCCTGAGCATGTATGTTTAGAGCTGCTCTATTCACAACTGCCCCAAAATGGAGACAGTGCACATGTCCTTGTGTGGATGAATGGATAAACAAATGGTATCCCATGCAATGGCCACCTGCTCTGCACTGAAAAAGCACAGACTGTCGATAGGTGCCTGTCAGCTTCATGCAAGATGGTGCACAGTGCTACATGCGAGAAGCCCATCTCAGAAGGCTGCAGACTGCATCATTCCCTTTACAGGACACCCTGCCAAGGACAAACTACAGTGAAGGAGGACAGATCCTTTCTGTCAGGGATTGGGAAACATCCCAAAGGAGGGGGAAACAACAAAGGGGCAGTACCTGGGCGTTTTCGGGCGTGATGGACTTGGCCTGTGCCCTGGTCACGGTGGTGGTCACCTGAATCTCTCCATGTGTTAGAGCTCCGAGGACTGTACACCAAAAGAAAACCAGGCTGGGGGTTTCCCTGGTGGCACAGTGGTTAAGAATCCACCTGCCAACGCAGGGGACATGGGTTCGAGCCCCGGTCCAGGAAGATCCCACATGCCGCAGAGCAGCTAAGCCCGTGCGCCACAACTACTGAGCCTGCGCTCTAGAGCCAGTGAGACACAACTACTGAGCCCGCGTGCCAGAACTACTGAAACCCGCACGCCTAGAGCCCGTGCTCCGCAACGAGAAGCCATCACAATGAGAAGCCCGCGCACCGCAACAGAGTAGCCCACACTCGCTGCAACTAGAGAGAGCCCGCGCAAAGCAACGAAGACCCAGCACAGCCAAAATTAAATATAAAATAAATACATTTATAAGAAACAACAACAACAACAAGAAAACCAGGCCGAACTTACTGTTTGCTAATTTGAAAAATCCAGTGGTAGATTTTGAAGTAGGTGCATCTCTCTATATGCTTTGAATAAATATATCTTGGGTGAAGCTAACAAAAATTACATCAAATGCTATATTAGAACTTTAGATCAGCTGCCCAGGCACTGCTCTTTGCTAGAGAGCTAGTTTTCTCAGAGAACTGTTACTTACGAACTTCAGTAACCAAACGGCGGCTCCCAGCACATTCAAGGGCAAGAAACAATAGGACATTACTGAGACATGGTTAGAATCCTATGACTTGCCTGTGTACACAGGCTAAGATGAACACACCTCCCAGAAAGAGTCTCTTCACATTTCAGTCACTGAGGTCTGTATTCCAACCAGTTAGTTCAGTTCTTCTGGGCCATCGCCATCCTGTTATACAAACATTTGGTGTGAAACATTTGGAAAATGATCTTAACCCAGTTAACTCCCAGCCAATTTCCACGTGTCACAAGGAGTCACTCAAGATGATGTTTCTTCACGTAGAAAGTCAATTCTCAAATAAAGAAAAGATTTCACACACACACACACACACACACCTTGCAAAAAAATACTAAGACTTTAGAAACTGACTCACAACTAACCCACGTTTGATCATTCTTTTCTCTCTTCTTCTCCCTCCATCCACTCTGTGAAATGAATATTTGGCCATGCTATCTGTATGTGCCCCACGAGTTTCTCAAACCACACACATGGCGTTACTCGTGAGCCTCTACACAAGGCATTAACCCCAGCCAGCCCTATTGAAGTCGGCTACCTGGGGGCAGGGGGGTGGCTGGGGCAATAAATTCATCATCTCACCCCATTTCATTCCTTCCACAGTCACTCGCCCCACATGAATAAAGCTCTTGCACCAAGTCTCTGCTCAAATCACCGCTGCCTCGAGTTTCCTTTGTCATCTCACGTGGCTTCTGAGGACAGGGAACAGATTTTAGTTGAGATGAGTGAAGCCAGAGAGACAGCCCACTGGCCAGAGCTTCAGTTTGGGAGGTGATGTCTCTCGATGTACTGCTTCCCCACTATGATGAATAATTTAAAAGTCAGCTTGGCTTGGCTCTGGTGCCCCGTTGTTCAGGTGTTAGCAACTAGATGGTGCTGTATGAAGGTACTTGTGGCTGTGATCGACATCGCAATCAGTAGACTTTAACTGAAGCAGGTTACCCTCCATAATGGGGCGGGGGGGTGCTTCATCCAATCAGTTAAAAACCTTAAGGGCAGGGATTCCCGAGAAGGAAACAATTTAGCCTCAAGACTGCAGCCGAGAAACCCTGCGTGAGACTCAAAGTTGCTGGCCTGCCCTGCAGATTTCGGACTCAAGACTGCAACCTGATTTCCAGCCATCTGACCTGCCCTATAGATATCAGAACTGCCAGCACCCACAACCCCATGATCCAATTCCCTAAAATAAATCTTTATTGGTTGTGTTTCTCTGGAGACGCCTGACTAATACACCCCCAATATGTGACATCTCTCTCAGTCCAACCCAAAGACATTGCCTGAGTCACCATATTATCCCGCGCCAGGTGCTGTGGATTAAAGAAGTGTGATGGAGGATGCTGCTGTTTTCTTTTAGTGCCTTCCACGTGTCAGGTCACGGGCGCTAGGTGTTTTACATCCGTTATCTCCCTTAGGTCTCCCAACAAACCTCACCAGCAGGCAGAGTTATTGCCATTTTACAGATGAGGAATTTGAGGCTGAAGGAGAGTGACTGGGCTGGCAGGGGCTGCACTGGAACCCAGCTTGAGTGTAAACTGTGAATTCTGGGGTGGAGGGAGATGACTTTGGGGAGAGGAGTTTGGGGACGGGTCCCAGAGAGTTTCCAGTGCCATGCAGGAGCAGCAAAACATCACACCCTTTGCTACCAGCCCTGGGCATCCTCCCGCAATGGAAGCAGCCCCAACCCACCTGAGGACAGAACTGGCATGAACTGAAGGACGCACACAACAGAAGATGATGTCCGTTTGTGGTTTCCAGGTGGGAAGACGCCCAACGCAAGAGCCAGGCTTCTGGTGAGGGGTCATCCCGGTGTGAGGGAAAAGCTCGAGGAGCGTGGCAGAGAAAGAAAGAGCCTCTAGGGCTGGACACAGATGTCTAATGTGATCTTGAAGTTCTTCCTGGAGCTCCTGCAGGGTAAGGCCTGACCTACAACCTGCCCCGTGGCAGCGTCAGTGGTTGTTATGACAGGGAACGTGCCAGCACATTTCTACGTGCCTCATTCCATACTCACAAATACAACCCTCCTCAGTTCGTATCGTTATTAAGAATAATTAACCCATTTTCAGGTGAGGACAGTAAGGCACAGGGGGCCAAGTAAATTTCTCAAGATGATGTGATGGCAAGTGGCAGAACTGGGTTGAAAGGAAGGTTGTCTAGAATCAGAGCTAGTGCCCTTACCCACGACACCATACTGTTCCCTCAAAAAAGGAAAAAAGGAAGGAAAAAGAAAAAGGGAAACCCACGATGCTCACTTTATCAGGAAGTCGGCTTTGTGCTGTGAGTAAAGAGAAAACTCCTCAAACAGGCCTAATCGGAAAGGTAACTCACAACCACACGGCATGAAGTCAGGAGACAGGGCAGGCTCAGGCACAGTGTACACACACACAGAGCGGTGGGAGCGCAAAGGAGGGCACGGGGGGGATACGGGGGCAGGCGTGGCTATAGAAGCAAGGCGAAGATGAGCAGAGCAGAGGGACAGAGTTCCCAGGGACCTGCCCAAGGACACGGATCAGCGGGTTCACAGCGTCCGTCCTGCTGATGGGAGCCTGAGTGACAGCTACACCTCTCACCCACGAAATAAAGTAGCCTGGCTGCCCGGGCTGTATTCATCCAACAAATACTCACCCAGGGCCCACCTGGTCGTCAATGCCCTCAGCAAAGTGCCCAAAGCAGCCACAACCTAGGACAGACCTCAATCTCAGGAGGTACAAGATTATCCAAGATACCAAAGCAAGGGGAAGACAAGTGGGGAAGAGACGGACACTAGACACTCCCAACAGAGTCGGGATAGAAAACGGGATGCCCCTCACCCGCTCCAAGGAGCAGAAATTTGAGCAGAGGATTTTCAGGGTTCGCTCATTGACAGTATACGTTTTCAGCTGAGAAACGGCTGCTATAATAGCTCTGCACTAGGAAGGGGAAACGTGGGTGTTACTCTGGTACAATAGGGTTCTGGACAATGTGGGGAGAAAAGACACAAACAGCCCCTGGAACAACAGAAAGCTGAGCAGAGAGATTTGCTCTAGCCCCTCATTTCGGGTATGTTGTTTGCAACAAACAAACTGACAGCATAACAACAGCTACACTGCTCTGCGCGTGTACCTCACGTCATCATCAGTCGCAAGACCGTAGGTAAACATGTTCTGAGCACCTGCGGGGCACCAGGCTCCAGGACCTGTGCTTTCGCAGACTCTGTGCCCACAGGAACATTTCATGCAGGAAAACGGTCCTCAAGGAGCTCACAGTGTGGCGGGCAGGGAGCCAGACTGAAGACAGTGGCGCAACAAGCGTGATGAGAGCCTTGGCCGCGGGAGCCACAGGATGCTGGGATCAGGTGGTGAGGAATGGCGTCGCCCGGGGGTGGGATAACATATAATATTATTGTCCCCATTTGCAGATGAGGGAACTGAGGATCAGAGAGGGTAAGCATCTCGCTCAAGGTCACACTGGTAGGTAGCGGTCCTGACCGGGTTTTCACCTACGTCTGTTAACATGCAAAGGTCTCTGCACTATTCATTACACCAGTCTCTCTCTCTCTGAATGTTGTCACGTATTGTAATTCACAATCACCACCTTCAACATTCCCTTGGCTCTACTTACACCTTTAATACATAAACAATCTGCTGAACAAAGTACAGATTTCCTTTTAGCACATCCAGCCTCTCTCCACTTTATAAACAAAATTTCCTTGCCGGGCACGTCGCCGCCGCCCAAACCGGAGCCTGTATTGCACTCACAAGCTGGATAAAGAAAATGGGTCACTGAGATCTGCAGTTTTACTTACCTATTTCACACAGTCTCAAGTACAATTTTAAATGCAGCCAATATTCAAGTAAAAACAGTAGAACCACTGCTTCCCTAAAACAACCACTCACAAAACATTTCATTGAATGCCAACGCGTTCTAGGTAGGAGACTCAGCCCCTTTCATAGGGAGTTGTGGAAATTCTTTTCCTTAAAATATGGAAATCCTTTCGCTTTATCCATTTTCTCTGTTGCTGGTACCCTGAGAGACTCAGGCAAGCAAAGCCACTTCACTTTTCTATTTTTAACAAAACAAACAAGCAAAACAACCCTAACCCACAGGCACACAGACATATCTAATACACCCAATAGAGGTATGTCAAATATAAGGATATGGTATTGGAAATACAAATGGAGACCCCCTAACTAATCGTAGATCCAACTTTCTGACCACAGTAGAGGTCTACTGCCCAGGATCAGCTGTACTCCAGAAAACCAGACCACCAAAGACACCTTCCTTTTCTAATTATACACTGCTGCTTGTCGATTCATGTGATAAGTTTTCAAAATCATTCCACACCAACACAGGAATCAAAGAGCCTGTTAAAAGTATGTGCCTATTCCTAGTTGTGTCACACCATGAACCAATTCTCTCACACACTCTCCAGGAAGAATTCCTCTGATGCTTTCAATACAGGAAACGCATTTACCTTGAAGACACTTCAATTATTTTGTCTCCTCTTGTGAGGTGGGACATGAGGTGGGGAGGGAGGTGATGCCAAGGAAACAGACAAACTATTTCTGAACCTGCTGAACACTGATTCTAGCCCAGTTATCCCGGGGGTCGACCAAGGCCCCTTGGAAGTTTCAACACCGTCTCTTTCGGCTTAAAAAATGGCAATCCCCAACTAGAGAAAGAGAAATAAGCCATACACCGACTGTCCAACAGCAATTCTGACACTCAAGAGGTAGGGCATCTGTGGAAAGCAACTGTTATCTCAGAGAGAGCACCGATCCCGATTGGCTAAAGAGAAGGATTCTGGTCCTGTGGCACTAACGCACACCTGGTCGGTCCTAGGGAGACGTCTCCCTCTGTCTGCGTGTCTGTGCCTGTCTCCATCCCTCGCTCTCGCGCCTTCTTTCCCGGGATCAGGTTTCCGCCATCTGGACGCCAGTGCACCGCCTCCCATCCTCAGACCTGGCGGGAAGGCGCGAGTCGGGGGGTGGGGGGGCGCCGGGAATAGAAGGGTTAAGACCACTGAGAGGAGGAGTCCTTCAGCGTCCTAGAGAGGATACCCGCCCTCCACGGGAGGAGTCGTCTGCGGGTCTGCGTCTGAAGTCATCGGGATGGGACATTCCCCACCCACTCCCACCCACTCCCACCCACACCCCCTAAGAAATTAGTCCTTTTCTTTAAGCAGTGTGCTCTTGGGCCTCGCCTGGGTTGTGGGAGCCGGGAGTGGCCTGAAGGAGAGTAGGTTCTTCCCGGGGACGGCGGCAGTAGGGCTGGGGGATTCGGAGAAGAGAAGGCAGTGCCCGGCCCTCCCGGCCGCGCACCGGAGCGCCTCTCCCAGTAGCTCTGAGAGTAGAAGGGACGATCGCTTCTGGAGTCGCAGGAAGAGTTTCCGGCCGCTGGAGATGATCTCACAGAGGACGCATGGTCGTGTTGGGCTACCGGGGTTGGAAGGGGTTTGGGGGCGGGCTTCTCCTTGACTACCTGGTAATTTGTGTTTGTTGCGTGCCTACGTGAGAAGCAGCTCCTGTTACTTGATTTTTTCTTACCTAGTTCTTACCAATCACACCCCGTGTGATACATCACACTGGGAAAGAGAAAACACAAAGTAATAAAGAGACTGACCTTATTCTACGAATTGCAATTGGGAGAGCACCCCAGATCTGAAGATCAGACTGTCAGCAGGGTGGTTTTGCACTGTACTTCATTTCATAGAGAGTAGTAGACAAGTTACAGTGGGGACATTTGCAGGTGGGAAAATCGTTCAGGGGAAGTCTCAGTCAACTGAACAGGAAATGATTATCTTTGTGACTAGCTAGTTTCAGGAGGACTGACTTTTAATCTCAGTTACTAGTCATGAGACAAAAAAACAAGGAGCTGGAGGGTCTGTATCTGCCCTTTCAGGGAAAGGAGGAAGGTCTGTATTTGGCCTTGTAGCAGGTAAACCCAGGAGTCACCTGAGACTGACGAGAAGCCTTATCTTGAGTCATAAGGGGAAGGGTGGTCCTTTGCAGTAAGTCATTTCGGGAACACAAAAGTCTGCAGAGATTTCTTTACTGTGGCTTTTTTCAGGGCTCAGGTGAAGTTCAACCTTGTCAACATGGTAAATATGAGCCAGGCATCTTTCATGCCTGTCTAAGTAGGTAAGTCTGTAAGCAGAGAGCTTCCCTTTTTGCCCTGGAAGTAATCGACGCTCGAACAGCACTGTATAGTTATCAAAAGGTTATATGTTTGTGGTCTACATGAAGGAAGCGAAAAGGAGTTACTATCCCAGAATAGGACCATCATGCTCATCTTACAGTTGAGGAAACTGAGCCACGGAGAGGTTAAGTAACCTGCCCAAAGTCACAGAAGGAATAAGTGGTGGAGCCTCGATTCAAATCTAGGTATCTGTGGCTTCATCACCTCCCTGCTAGGCAGCCACACACCGATAGTTTCCAGTTCCACATATCAGGCTCAATCCTCTCTCCTAAACTACAGACTTCTCTAGGCAACTGACAGGTCCACAGGGAGACTGCACTCAACAAGTGCTAGGCAACTTCTGGGACACTGGAGATGACTTCACAGGGAAGAGAAGTGTTAGGCAAACTTGGTGCCAAAGGCCCTGTGCCCACTCCCTGGAGGGAGAGTGAGGGGCTACAGGAGGAAGAATTGGAGGGTCTGAAGTGGGGCTATTTCTCTGAGAGACAGGCTGATGGACTGCCATTCTGCATGCATGTGACAAACACTTGTTACTTTGAATGTATTTATTTTTCTTTTACAGTTGGCAATACGTGCTACGTGGTGAAAATACACAAAGCAGTTATGTAAAACCAAGCAGATATATGGAAAGTAGATACATTCCCATTATACCTAGGGAGTACCTGACAGTAAAACAGCACTGCTGTGTAAAAGGAGGACACTCTCATAGACTAAATAAATGAAACACCAGCCCATGTATGCCAGCTGTTGTACTGTACTACTGTACTTTTCAAGGCACTGTGCTGTAAGATTAAAAAATGTTTTCTTTAATAAATAAATAAATGAAACAGAAATTAGTCCTTTTCTTAATTATTAGTCTCAGTCCGCTATCACAGTTGAGGCATCTTGGGCACAGAGAGGTTAGGTCAGCTCCCCCAAGTCATTCAGGTAATACGTGTTTGAGCCCCAAAGGCAAGGAATACTCAACAAGTCCAAACTGAACCCATCCACAACCACTCCCCACATAGCTGCACCTCCTCTACTGTTGCCTAACTTAGGGCAAGGCAGCCTTCTCCCCAGCTGCTTAGGCCAGAGATCCTTAAAGCCATCCTTGCCTGCTGCCTCTCTCTCACCACCCTCTCAGTCATCAAGCCCCACCTTTCTGCCTCCTAAGTCTTTCTAAGTAAGATCCTGACACTCCTCTCCATCAGCACAGTGAGTTCTCTAGTCCACGTCACCCTCGTCTCTCTCCTTGACCACCACCAGCAATCCTGATGCTTTCCAACGCATTGTCTATCCTATTGCCTGAGGAAGCTTTCTTAAGTCCTAACCCGGGCATGACACCCCTGCTCAAAACTCTGCAGGGGCTGCCCGCTGCTCTTAGGATAATGTCCAGCCTCCTGGACTAAGCACAGCAGGCCTTGCCTGCCCCCGAACGCCTGATCTTCACCAGACCCCCTCCTTCTGCTCCAAGCCCCACTTGATATTTCCAGCGAACCCAGACCTCTTTCTGTTCATCAGATGGCCAGTGTGCTCACACTCGTCCTCCCTCGCCCCCCCCCCGCCTGCACCGCCAGGCCCCCACCACCCACAGATTTCACAACCTCACACGTGCTGTTCCCTCCATCTTACATGCCCTTCCTCCCTCCTCATCTGTCTGATTCCTTCTTAGGTTCAGCTGTCAGGCTGGGTAGAGCAATTTCCATTTTTCCTGGAGAGTACCTGGATGAAAAGTCACAGTTACCAGATTTGATATTTTTACCGAATGGAAGGTGATGGAGATTTCATTATGAATTCCCCACACGGACACACGTTTTACTGTGGTTCACAATGAGCTGATTTGAAATGCAATCTGATGGCTGAGTTTTTCTGGGAAAGGCTTCCTTGCTAAGAACAGGATACAGACAGAAAAGCTCTCGCCTTATGTTATACGGGCCCACTGTTGCCTTTGAATATGACCTTTGGAATTTGGCCACAGTTTTGGAAGCATAGAGGGATCCAGGGTGACCACCTGCTTCACAGTGAGGAGGGATAAACTGAACAGTGGAAAAAAAATCTGTCACTTTACGGTATCTGTGACCCAGTAAATTGAACAGGCTTTGAACTGCCCTACCTATGGACTTTGTTTTGATGAGATTTTCACTATAGCTTATAGTCCGAGTTTCTGCTAGGACAGGAGAAAGTATATTAACGGGTCCTCCCTACGTGAGGGTTTGATTTTACTGGTCCCCTGTGGTCATCAGGGAGGCAAGGGTCAGCTGCGCGCTCAGTATGGGGACCCTCTTAGGGAATCTGACAGCAGCTTCCTGCAACTCCTTAGGTGTCCCCACTGCTGGTTCTGCCTGCTACAGACTCAACTGTGAGGACTGACTGCATTCAGTACAACTCCTCTGAGCAGAGCACACCTAAGTATGAAATGAAGTGTGTGCCTTTGATATGTAAAGACAATTAAAAGGATGGAAATGGCACCAGTTCTACTGCCACTACCCCAACCCCCACCCCAGCCAGAGGTGGAGTAGATGCCCAGAGGCCCCCGGCATGCTTGCCTCCACACTGATGTGTCCCTAACACAGGGCGCAGTGTAAAATGGTTCAGCCAGAGCCTAGTTACTGAGCTAATGGGAGCCGGGCACATGCGGTTTTATTCCCCATAGATCCAGAGAAGTATCAACCCCCGCCTTCCACAGACAAGGAAACAAGCTCAGAGAGGTCAGGTCGCGGATGCAGCAAAGGCTGGATCTGGCAGGCAAGCTCTAGTTCTGCCCGACTGCAAAGCCTGTCTTCTTTGCGGTCACGACAACCCACTTGGCTTGTGATTCAGGTGCCGAGAGGCAGATGTTGTTCCGTGACAGGAAAGTCATCACTGTCCCAATACCATGTCCACCTGTGAAATGCAGGCACCCAGTAGGGCAAAGCCACCCCGAAAGGTTCTAAGACCCTCTCTGTGTTTGCCTTCGCAGGAGCTGCCTTGCAGCCAAGAAACTGGAGTCCACTGGTGCAAAAGGATTGCCTCAGAGCCAACGGCTGGGCAGGACTTCAGCCTCCCCTGTGGTGGGGCGGCACTCTGCCATATCAGAGAGGCTTTGCAATCAACCCTCCCCCAGTTATGTCTCCACCAGTCTCACTCTATTTATCAGATGGAAGGAACTGAGAGGCAAGCAGAGGCAGAGGAAGTGTTTTTAGTGGCTGCATGACAGCTCTGGAGCTGACCCAACTGCCATGGTGGTCTGGAGCCAACAGACTGAGAATGGAAATCTGGCTCCACCCGTGTTCATGTCTCTGCTCTTCAGCTTGTGTCTGTAAACTGTGCATGATCGAAGTGCCACCTGAAGAACCTCCCTACCCCTGAGAAGTGTGTCCTGACCAAACACCCACACACCACACACCCCCGCCCCCCGACCCCACACACTATGGCAGGGGTCAGAAGCTCTCTTCTGTGTTCCTAGGGTTCTATGATTTAAATCCTGCCATGGCTTTTCTCACACAACAGGGGGCAGTCATCTGCTTGCAGGTTGCAGCCCCCATCATCCCTGCATCCCCAAACTGGCCCCAGTAGCGGAGACCTAGCGTCTGGTCTGTGCTTCGAACTTGTTTCCTCAGTGAATGAAGGACCTCGACTCAATGAACTTGGTCAGTAAAGGGTAGCTCTTCTTGGACCAGTTATTTCTGCTTTAAAAATGACACAGGAGAATGGAGGAAACAGGGCACATCTCGAGTCAGATTCTCCTCCCTTTGGTGGGGGGAGGAGCATTGCATCTTTCATACGATCCCTAATTCCAGAAACTCCTAAGCAAAGAGGCTGCAACGTTCATTACACACGTGTGGGTCACTCTGTTGCCCCATCAGCCACAGTTCTGGCCTCACAGTGGAACTTGGGTCAAGATCCTTAGAGCACCGGTCAGTTCACTGAATGTTTCCCAAGTACCAAGTGGCTGGTGCCCAGTGTAGGCCCCGCAACTACGTGTCCAATCGATGGACTATTGAATGAACGCAGGCTGCTAGTGGAGTCTGTGATGCTGTGCCCAGAGCACAGGCGGCCATGGAGTCAGGGACGTGAGCACAGTTAGGAAGGGCGTGTCAAGTCCAGGTGAGGCCATCAGCCTCACTCCGAGCTGCCCCTCACGCGGTCCTCCCAGTTGCTTGCTTGCTCCACCTCGACTCTCTCTGCTCTTCCCTCACGTCCTGCCTCTCACTCCTTCTAAGGCCTGGCACAGGCTTGTCATTCAGTAGCTATGATCCCTCCTTCTCCTTGTCAGTCAGCTGACTGAGCAGATACCCAGCTGACCAATTTTTTTTGATTTTTATGTATCCCCAGACATCCAGCACAGTGCCTTGACCATAGTTGGAGCTTGGTGAACGATTCAATGAATAAAGTCACTGTTTGTTTTACACACACACACACACACACACACACACACACACAGAGAGAGAGAGTTACCATCAGCCTTATCCAGATCAGTGCACAGTGTCTGGGCAGCCACCCTGACCTGGATTAGGACATAAGGAGCACTGGTAGTTTTGCTAGAGGGCAACTTTGAGCTTCCCTCAGGTGCCACAGCACCACTCTCAGCAGGGCTAAGAAGCTGTCTGTGTCTGTTAGGGGTAAAGACTGAGACTTCCTGCCTTCAGACACTCAGCACCCCCTGGTTAGGGTTGATGGCGGTTCCTCCGAACGCTCATCACTCAAGTGCCGTGACGCCCTCCCAGAGCTCAGACTAGGGAGCCTTCTCCCAACAATAATGGAGTACCCTACCCTGTTACAGAAATGGGAATTATAGCTGTTTACCCCTCTTAATGTGGTTCCTCCCCTTTGCATTCACGTCCACATTTCTTCCTTGAGTCACCCAATCCAACTCTGCTAATTCCCAACAGGTTACTGCACCAAGCTGCACCTGCATCTCACTTGCTGTGCATGGTTCTATCTGGGAGGGTCGGATCTACCTACTGAGCTACGTATTTTCTGTCTCCCTTCCCTTCTGAATCTGGAGGCTCCCAGGCATCAAGAAAAGTGCTCCAGTTGGCCCACAAAAGGGGCGGTGCTGCAGGGGAGGCTGCGACTCTCATCCACAGCCTGGGTCAAAGCAGGACTGCGTTATAAGCGCCACACGCTGCCCCAGTGTGCCACGGGAGCCAAAAGAGCAAAGGTCTAAGAAGTCCTAATACAGACACTTATGTGGATAGAACACCAGTCTCTTCCTAGGGACCTGTGAGTTGTTGTTTGGTTTGGGCTTATATTGCCCGTGGCCTTTTGCACAACCTTGCAGACTTAGCTAACCTTCCATCAGGACCTCTCTGCTCCCCCCACACCCCACACCCCCCACTGTACCAAAGATCATACTCCTCACTTAAGTGTGCTGGCTGGGTTTTCACATGGCAAGGATACCAAAACGATTTTTTTTTATCCTGAAACGTCAAGATACCTAAGAGAACAGGTCTTCAGAAAAACTATTTTTAATTTATAATAGAAAAACTGGCTATGTAACAATGAAGATACAGCTCATTAAAAGGTTATTTGGGGGCTTCCCTGGTGGTGCAGTGCTTGGGAGTCCGCCTGCCGATGCAGGGGACACGGGTTCGTGTCCCGGTCCGGGAGGATCGCACATGCCGCAGAGCGGCTGGGCCCGTGAGCCATGAACGCTGAGCCTGCGCGTCCGGAGCCTGTGCTCCACAACGGGAGAGGCCACAACAGTGAGGCCCGCGTACCGAAAAAAACAAAAAAAAGGTTATTTGGGCATTATCTAGAATTTCCCGGTCAAGAGAAAAACACTTACTATGTGGTCTACTGCCTTCCAGGTTTTTTCTCTGCATTTTGAAAAATTAGGAGATGGGGGAGGTAATGTCTTCATACTCTTGTATCTGTTGCTCGGTTTATCATTATAGTATGGTTATGCTACTTCCCATAAAGATGAGGGTGAGGATGCTGATACTGATGTCGGTAGAAGCAAACACATGTATAGAGCTTGATATGGACCAGGAACTGTTCTCTGTGACGTGTGCATATTGACACGACACCCCGTGGTCTTTCATGCACTTAGGAGACTTCATGTTCAATCCATACACAGATCCAGGGTAATCTGATTCATGCCGATGGACATGTTCACTTGCCTTTTGATCCAGAGGATGCTGGACACTGCAGTGTATTCCAGATTTGGGGGTCAGATACCACACCTCTCTGTTTCTGTCAGGCCTGCGTAGCAATCTGACTCAGCTCTTGCCGGCCAGGTGACTTTGGGCAAGTTCCTTCACCCGTTAACCTCTACGTGTCTCAAGCTTCCTCATCTGCAAAAAGGGATGATGACAGTAAAAATGCTTATCTCAAAATGTTGCTGTGAGTACTCAGAGACCTTATTATACTTATACATATCAAGAGTTAAACACGGTCCAGAAGGGTGAGCTTTTACTCTTGTGTCTCTTCACTTCGGTTTCTGCTTGTACCCATATCCCTCTCTCCCTGCCCCCGTTGCTTTCTCCTCAACCGCTCTCGCTGCAACCCCTCTCCCCTTTGTCCCCCTCCCCAGACTCTGCATCCGAAAACACTGTTTACCAACTCCTCAGGATGTAACTCAGAAAATATTCAGACCATCACCCTTTGGTTAAAAAAACGTGATTAGTGGAAGAAAGAAGAAACACCATAAAACCGGCAATGTGAAAACTACAGAAGAAATAAAGTCCTACTGATGAAAGTTTGAGTATTAATACTTTTGTATCTTCATCAGATTCAGATATTCAGAATTTGATACAGGAGAATTAGACTTCATAAAAATAATGGCCCCCCAAAAGGGCTATAATGAGGTTCTTGGGCCTTTAAATTTCCCTCTGGAATGTTTTTTAAAATGTATATACTCGCGTTCTATAATCCTCCAGTGATCACTTACTTTCCCATCATTATACAAATCCTGCGAAGAGGTCATTAGACTTCTAATTTCCTAGAGAATAGGCGCTAAACTTTTCCATACGAGCGCCTGATGAAACCCCAGCATTGTATGTCGGCGTCACAATATCCCCATAAGAAGAGTTAAATACTCATTATGCTAGAAAAAAATATATATATACATATATATATATATATATATATATATATATACCCACCCCCATGCCCCATACATTCAGTTCTTGAGTCCCTGAGGGGCTGAAGTGATAGTGCAAACTCTATGTGGTGAGTCACAGGTGGTCTTGACATTGTCTCTCTCGAACACTCTCCAGGGAAATGTGGGAACGGTAACAATATCAACAACAGTAATGACAACAGCTAGAATTCACCAGGAACTTGTCACATGCCGAGCACTGTCCTGACAACTTCCCATGTCTTAACACGGTCACTGCTCTAATAAACTGCCCCCAAGAAGTAGTTACATTTACTCCTCACTAGTGTTTCCATGTTACTAATGGAGGAATTGAGGCACAGAGACGCTAAGTAGCCCGCTCAGTGTCACCCAGCAGTAAGGGGTGGAGCCACACGTCTGTGGAGGCATTGTGGAAAACTCAAGTGTGTTCTGTATTTATTCAGTCAAGGGCAAGATCCAATGGCTACTGCAAAATATGTAGAAAAACAGCTAACACATAACAGATTGACCTTACAGCATGGAACTGCACACTAAATAGAAATCTGGTTTCTTCAGAAATCTTTTAGATGGAGGCTTGACAGGATTGGAATCAGGATGTTTTGTGGAAACGATGATCTGAGAGCCTCCTTAGAACAGCAGACAGCATGTCAGTCTCCTAGCCTGAAGGTCTTGGGTTTGTGCATCAGAGAAGGCAGCAAACCTCTGTCACCTCCACACGCTCCCGATGGAGAGAGAAACCTGCCAGTAGGGAAAATAAGACCGTTCCTCTGCTCTGGCAGTACCTAGACAGGTTGTCCATGTCAATCAGAACTGAGGAATTATAAAAAAAAAAAACACACCAAAAATGCAGATTCCATGACCCACACTCAGTGAGTCTCATTTAGTGTGGCTACAACGGTGCCCTAGAATCTTTGATTTTTCACTCTGCCTGGGAAACTCTCAGGAACTTTATTAAACTCCTGTGGAAGCAAGACTGTCTCCAATGTACTGACTCTTCCCAAGATAAACACGCAGTTGGGAAGACCAACCTGAGAGCACAGGAGAGAGAACGTAAAGGACACAGCGTGAGAGGCAAACCAAGGGCAAGGCAGTGGATCTTCTGAGAAGACATCACCACCCCACTGGCCTGTCTCTCTGAGGCTTCAGTTTATTTCAGATCCATTCTCTTCATGGCCAGTGGATGGAGGTGGTGAGAGGAGATGACCTTTGAGATCCCACATGGCCTGGGCTTTTCTCGGGGGCCGTGGGACACAGACAATATGAGGTTATGTGATCTATTCTCCCCACCTCCAGTCAGCCTCTGCTTCTCTCTTGCTCCCTCACTCCCTCCATGCCGCACAAGCCCAGAGCAACCAGAATTTAGGAAAAATGTCTTCCCTTCACCGATCAGACACCTGCCCCTGACCTGAGGAGATCTTCTCCCCTCTTCTCCTCTCAGCTGTCCTCCTCTGATCTGACGTGCCGTGCCGAAGCAGACAGCCTTCCCTAGTAGCTTAAAGCCCTCGCCTGGTCCGTGACTATGGTGACGCAGCCTGGAGAGGGCTTGTCCTCTCTGAGAAGGACCCCAGACCCGGGAGCCAAGAGCCATGACGACCACAGAACCATCCTAAACATTGATGCCCACGGCAGTGACTGACCTTGGAAACGAAGCCTTACCTCACACCCCATCTGTCCCTGAACCATTATCTCGTCACAGAAAGCAAGACAGACGAGGAAGGTGCCTGGAATCCTTCCTGGGGAGTCCTGTGTCCTACTCCATGCTGCCATGCTATTTCCCCAGACCAAACCCTGACGTGGACCATATCATTCCTATCCTTTTGATGGGAATAAGAGGTCTGGGGATTCCTTCATAAAATCCTATTCTCGTGGTTGATAACCAGTATGTTATGTGGTTTACTACCACAATGGTGCATCTGCTAAGTAGGTGGAAGCTGACAGGAAGTTTCAGAGGGTAGGTCTGGGTGCTGAAATGACGGAGGAGCTACCGGCACCTGTGGGCTGAGGGTTACCGGGAGGCAAACACTTTTTAGAAGAGAGTTAAATAAAGTGGATTATCCATCATTGTAATTTCCCCGTGAATTAAGGGAAGCTCGAATGTTGCTTTCTCTGGAAACTTACAAAGAATCCTTGAGTGTTTTAGAGAACACATACTGAAGGCAATTCTGTTACTGGCCTTGAGCTTGATGCAACACAACAGTGTCGCTTGGTAGCTGAGGTTGTACACGCCTAGAGGAATGAGGGGAATCCAACTGTACTGACTAGACGGAACTTCTGGATATGCCGTTAATGGATGGGAAACATTACGTGGGAAATGTTCATAGTGTGATCTGCCATGGGTTGCTGGACAAAGCCAGATAAGCCCATTGTCTTTGAGGCACTGAGGTTTTGCTTCCATGTCTGTCTCCCTCACCAGACTTTTAACTCCTTCTCAGAAGGCTGGAAACACACCCCGTTCCGCCTGGTGTCCTCAGGGCAGAGGACCTGACACACGGTAGAAAGTCAGTCCACACTTGTGGAGCTGACGTAACGGGTGAAGGACTGGACCCAGTGTCTTAATGACGAGCGAGAAGGATGTCAGTCTGCAGAGGGAGGGAGGGGAATGCCGCAGGCCTTAGGACCCAGGCAGTGCAGTGACGCCAGCCTACACTGCAGTACTGATGTCAGTTACATCCCTTAGGGCTCCAGGACTCAGCCATTTAAGTACAGAGGTCATTAACCATGAAGGTCTAACTTAGAAAGCCAGGAACCTTACTGCTTAGTTTTTTGTATGAACCTTTTGTAACTGAGGCACCTGAGGCACCAATTCAGGCACAGCATACTCTGGTCACTACTCGTCCAGGCTGAGGCTGCATCGGGATATTCAGGGCTTACACACAAGAAGGGTAATTCCGGGGCATACATGTATCCCTAGAAACGAAGGGTTCACAACTGCTAGGTTGCTCCGAGCAGGACATACATCAGGCAGGCAGGTCAGCTCCCTGGGGCCCCAGTGTGGCCTCCCACCCAGGGACCTGCCCCCCTAGGACTCCCTGTCCAGTTTGAATAATGCATCTGAGGCCTTGGTTTCAGAGGCACTGCCTGGAGGCATCCCGTTCCAAGCAGTTCTGTCTGTCCGGGACCCCAGCGCATCCTCTTTCCGAGGGTGGCTGACACCTGGAGGTGCTCTGCATGCACCGTCCAGGGGCTGGGGCCACTCCTGCGGTCCCACAGTCAGAGCTCCCTCAGGTGGACTGGAGCCTCAGCAGACAGTTTGCATTCAAAGTGCTCACTGGATTGGGATTGACATATATACACTAATATGTATAAAATAGATAACTAATAAGAACCTGCAGTATAAAAAAAATAAATAAAATAAAATTCAAAAAGAAAAAATAAAGTGCTCACAGCAGCTTGGAAGCCTGCACGGGGAGTATTCCTTTAGGAAACCTAGAAAATTCCCAGGAACAGTTTGGACAGACAAGATCATTAATGCCCTTGCTCCCTCTCTACGCTTCCCCACCAGGTGCCAGGGGTGGTGTGTTTTCCATTGTTATACAATCATTGTGTACAGTCCTGAAATCAAAACTTTACATTTTGAGGCTTCCCTGGTGGCGCAGTGGTTGGGAATCCGCGTGCCGATGCAGGGGACGCGGGTTCGTGCCCCGGTCCGGGAGGATCCCACATGCCGCGAAGCGGCTGGGCCCATGAGCCATGGCCGCTGAGCCTGCGCGTCCGGAGCCTGTGCTCCGCAACGGGAGAGGCCACAACAGTGAGAGGCCTGCGTACCGCAAAACAAACAAAGAAACAAACAAAACTTTACATTTCTTTAATTATCCCCTAATGTCCCCCAAATCTTTTGTATGGAAGGGCTGTAGGCAAGAAAGGCAAAAGTACTTTCATAGCAAAACATGTTTGAATCTAACTGTAAAGACATTACGTTTAGCAATTGGCCAGGACAAAATTCTGAATTTTAAAAAATTTTCAAAATCGGTTGACACAACCTCCTGTCCTTTTGTCTCTCTCACTGATCCCGTGAGGAGGCTGCAAAAGCTCATTCTCTTGCACTGAAGAGTCGTATGCCTAACGTCTTGTCTCAGTTGTCTCAAACATCCAGATGCAACAGCCACAACGTACAAGGCCATTTTTAAAATTCCCCCTTTTCCCTCTCTCAGGGACGATTTACTCAAACCCCTAGCAGTAAACTGACACTCACCAGGGTACCGCACAGCGGCCGGGGAGCTCGGGCGCGAGTGCTGGGACGGGCAGCAGCAGTGGCCGCCGCCAAGTTGAAGAAAAGCCTGCAGAGCGTTTTCCCCTTCTTGCCTCTAGTTTATCTGAAGCTTTCTCCAGCCCAGAACCTGATTTTACTTGCTTTCTTCCGCTTGTAGGAGAGAGCAAGTCAAACTTTTAACATTTTTTGGCCGACCCAGAGTTCACCTTTTGTAAGGTTTGCATCCTTTCCCCCCAGGCCTGGAGGAAATAAAAAAACACCAAAGTCAGGAGCTGGCTGCACTTCACCCCCACCCCCCGCCCGCCTCACCCCGCTCACATCGGGCAGCACAGCAGAAGCAGCCGAGGATGCAGTGCGCTAACTCTCCTGGATCTGGATCTTTTGTTTTCAAATTCTGCAAGTAACACCTATCACAACAGTCAGCGGCTCAGCTGCTGTTTCATAGCACGGGTACATCCACAGCCACCGAGCACAAAAGGATCGTCATCCCTACTGCTTCATCCTCCCTGTACTCAAACACGGCTTTCACTGTATTTCAGCCAGTCACAGTCTCGCTAGTGAATCCACAGCTGCCACCACTGTTTCAGATGCCCCAAGACCACCCTTGCTTTTGATGAATTCCTAGGAGGACCCCAAGGACCTAGCACATAGTCATCCTCATGGCTAAGATTTACTGCAGCAAAAGGATACAAAGCCAAATCATCCAGGGGGAGAGGTGCACTGGGCAACATCCGGAGGAAACCAGCGCGAGCCTCCAAGAGTCCTTTCCTAGTAGAAGCACACAATTTGTCCCTCAGGTAACGGATCATGACAACGCGTGTGAAATGCTGTCCACCAGGGAAGCTCCTGAGAAACCCGGGGCCTAGCACATATCAAGATTTCAGGTTCCCAGGAGGAAAGCAGGTGTTTAGCATAAAACATACTGTTTGGACAGATGGAGGAGTAAACTACACTTCTGAAGGAGGCAACGGTGGGAAACCTCTTGAAATCCAAGTTCTCAGATGCCACGTGAGGGACAAGCCCGCCCTTCTAAGGATTATAGTCTCAGGCCTGCTATGTTAACTCTATTCTGCACAGTACTCAACAGCAAAGCTTCAAAATACATGACCAAGTCAGAACTGGAAGAACTGAAACAAACAAATCTACAAGAACAGCTGGAGACTTCAACAACCTCAGTAATACACAGAACGGAGAGAAAACAAATTAGAATGCATGGGTGAACTGAATGTTCTCACAGGTACAGAACCCTCCACATAACAACAGCCGAATATACCACATTCTTTTCAAGTGCATATGAAAGTTTCACCAAGGTAGACTATATCCTGGGTCATAAAACAAATATGACCAATTGCAAGATAACTGCAATCACACAAAGAATGTTGTCTGACCAAAAGAGAAAAACCACCAATGAGTAAGCCCAAGTGAGGAGGAAAATCTCCAAACACAAGGAAATTAAATCACATACTTCTAACTAATCCATGGACCAAAGAGCAAGGATCAAGGAAAGTTACAAATGAATTTAAACAAAATGAAAATGAAAAAACAACCTACCAAAATCTGCAGGATGCAGGTACAGCAGTGCTTAGCCGTAAATGTACAGCATCAAATGCTTGTATTAGAAAGAATAAAGAACCCAAATCGATAATGAAAGCTTCCACCTTAAGAAACTAGAAAAAGCAAATCCAAATAAATTCAAAGCAAGCAAATAAGGGAAATACAGATTGGAACAGTTATCAGAAAAAGAAGAGAGTTAATCAACGAAACCCAAAGCTGGTTCTTTCGAAAGGTCAATACAAATTCATAAACTTCTACCCAGATAGATAAAAAAAAAAAAAGCAAGATAACTAAGACACAACTTACCAATATCAGGAATGAAATAGGTTACAGATCCCACAGAAATTAAAAGGATTCTATGAATAATTCTACATAACTACTTTTGGCAATTTAGGCGAAATGGAACAAACTATCAAAGCTCAGCCAAAAAGGAACAGATCATCTATTTTTAAAATCTAGTCTGTAGTTGAAAAACTTACAGAAAAGGAATCTCCAGGGCCAGATGGTATCCCTGGAAAATCCTGCCAAACATTTAAGAAGCAATAACAGCAATTCTAGGCAATCTCTTCAAGGAAACAGAAGAGAGGGAACACTTGTTGAATTATGTTTTCAGATTAGCATTACCCTGATACCAAAGTCAAACAAAGACGGTAGTAGCAAATCAAATTCAATATATAAAAAGAATAATACACCATGACCAAGTGAGGTTTACTCCCGAAATGCAAAGCTGGTGCAGCATTAAAAAATCAATCAAGCCACCACAGTAGCATACCAAAGATAAAGAACCACATGATCATTATCTGTTGATGCAGAAAAAGTATCTGACAAAATTCAACAGTCGTTCATGATGAAAACATTCAGCTAACCAGGAATAGAAGGGAGCTTTTGTAACCTGATACAGAGCATCTACAAAAATACCTGCTCCTCCATCCTACTTGATGGAGAAAGACTAAATGCTTTCTCCCTAAGATCAGGAACCAGGCCAGGAGGATAGCCAGTCTTACTCCTGCTATAAGTCAACATTGTACTGGAAGTCCTAGCCACTCCAGTAAGAAAAGAAAAAGAAATAAACGGTTTAGAGATTGGGAGGGAGGAAATCAAACTGCTCCCATCCACCGATGACATGATTATCTACCTAGAAAATCCCATGAAATCCATTAACAAAATCTCCTATAACTAAGAAGTGAGTTTAACAGGGTCGCAGGATACAAGCTCAACACCAAGAAATCAGGCATATTTGCCTGTACTAACAATGAACAATAAGGAAATTAAAACAAAAAAAAAAGACTTGTGCATACCATTTATAATAGCTTCCCCCCCAAACCTAGCGAAACATAAGCAGGATATGTATGCTCAAAACTACAAAATGCTGAGGAAAAGAAATATAAGAAGAGCTAACAAAATGGAGACACATACTGCGTTCATCTGTTGAGAAATTCAATATATTTAGGATGTCAATAGTCCCCAGATAGATCCATCAATTTCATACAATTCCAATCACAAATCCAGGCAAGGATTTTTTTGTACATATAGGCTAACTGATGATAAAATTTCCGGGGTAAGGCAAAGGAACTAGAATCGCCAAATAATTCTGAACAACAGAGTTGGAGGACTAACACCAATGTCACAATTTACAATGCAGCTTCAACCAAGATATGTAAGCAACTAAGTGGCCATGGAGGGGATGGATATAGAAAATGTGGTGACATATACAATGGATTATCATTCAGCCACAAAAACGAAGAAAATTCTGCCTTTTGCAACATGAATGGATCTGGAAGGCTTTATGCTAAGTGAAGTGAAAGAGAGAAAGACATACTGTATGTTCTACTTATATGTAGAATCTAAAAAAGTCAAACTCACAGAAATAGAGTTTAGAATGGCGGTTGCCAGGGGCTGGGGGAAATGTTGGTCAAACGGTACAAACTTCCAGCTATAAGATGAATAAGTTATGGGGATCTAATATACAGCTTGCGGAGTATAAGGAACAAAACAGTATCATATATTGAAAGCTAAGAGGGTAGATCTGAAATGTTATCACCACAAGTTTTACAAAGGTAATTCTGTGAGGGGATAGAGTGCTAACTAACCTTATCGTGGTAATTGTTTTGCCCTAGCTACGTGTATCAAATCATCACACTGTGCACCTTAAACTTACATGCTATATGTCAGTAATACCTCAAAGAAGCTGGAAAAGATAAGAGTCCCCAGTTTTTCCAGTGGGAGAGCCCTCCAGCTATATTCTGTGTCCCCCTGACATCTCCCCATCATTCCTTAACTTTCCCTTATTACTGACATGACAAGTTGAGCCAGGCTCATTAATCCTTTCTCTCCTCAGCCTGGGAACCCATCATTTAGTGGAGAATGGTATTCAGAAGCTAGGATCTAGCGGTAGGTGTACTTATTGTCATTGGGATGTTGCTGTTTTCAGGAAGTTTGGAATATATGTGTGAACACAATCACACACACACATACATATATATATTTCTATATTTCTATATCAATCTATCCACATATGCACACATATCTATTGAAAACCAGGAGTTCTCACGGAGACCTTTAATTCCAGTAGAACTCCTCAGAAGTTGTTCCAGTTTACCTCCTTTCCATATTGGAAATGCCCTCTTCCAAAAGTGACAGACGTGGCTCCCACCATCCTTATATATTCACTGAGTTGACAAATCCGAATGCATATAAGCCATCCCTCCTCCACAAACAGGTCCTCCCCCCGTGCTATGCTGAACCATCCCCTGCCCTTGACTTCCACACCTCACTCAAGCCTGAATCCCTGAGCCAGTTAGCCTCCTCCCCACAGAACCGCCAGGAATATCCTCCTTACCGCCTTGGGCTCTGACGTCCCAAACTGGGATGCCCCTCCGCGCATATACTTGCCTTGCCCGGCAACACCTAATGGCTTTAGGACTGAACTGCTCAGGTACAAAAGAGAAGAGAAGGGAAGGGAAAGAAAAGGTAGGGACAGGGGAAAAGTGAATATATCAGTTAATGAATGTGAACTGGGCCAAATCCAAGCAATATGATGAAGCCAGTGGGTTTTTTCCTCACTGTCCTCCAGCTTCCCCTTCCGGCCTCTCTCCTTTGCCCCAGTTCCTTTCTCATTCTGAAGTCCTGCCCTCCATCAAGAGTAGCAATGTTATGAGGGGCATGATTCCCATATTATAACTGATCTCCGCTGGTTGGCTGACATTCAGTGTGGATGGTGTCCTCCCTGCAGCTCTTACACTCAAGCCCTCTGTCTCTCATGATGGACTAGAAGGTTTCACCCCTCTTCAGTAATTTCAGGTGTAAGCAGGAGAGAAGGTGCAGGGCCCATCTTGGAGCCTCGGGTCCTTCATCTGTGAAATGGGGATGACCACAGATTGTGGGACAAACACAGAGAGCAGCACCAGACACCTTTCAATGAGTGCTACGTGCCAGACCCAGTGCATCCAAGGACTCCTTGATATCCAGGAGCACGCCAAGTAGACTGCCCCGCCAGGACTGTGGCACCTGCTGTTCCTTCTGCCTGGAATGCTCTTCCTTCAGGTAATCCCACGGCGTGCTCCCTCACCTCCTCCAGGTCTCTGCTCATTCGTCATCCTTCAGGGAGACTTTCCCTGATTACATTGAATAAAATAATAACATCATCTCCACATACCCTTTCCCCTGATCCAGCCCTATCTTTCTTCATACATAGCACCTGCCACCCTTGATTTATTGATTGACCAACTCTATGAAATGAGAGACTTTGTCAGTTTTGTCCTGTCACAAACTCCTCGAATAGTACTCAGGTACATGGCAGGTGCTCAGAAAACATTTGCTGAACCATAGCTGGGAGCCGGGCCCTTTACACACACTGTTAACATGCACAGGTACCCTCCAAGGTGGGCACTGGCCCCATTTTATTAATTATGATACGTACTGAGACTCCAGGAGACAAGTGACACCCTCAACAACGCACCATCAGCACGTCGGGTTGCAGGCTTCGGAATCATACCTGCCGGGTTTGCAACTCCCTCAGTTCCTGGACAGAGACCTCACAGCCGAAATGGTAAGAGATTTTACTACTGACACACAGACCCCAAACAGCTCAGATACTTTACACCTTTAGACAAACCCCTTCCTAAAGCAGCTCAGAGACATCACACCTTGGGACCCAGAATCACAACAGTTCAGAGGCCTCACACTCTGGGGTTTAGACGTCTACGTAAGGGTCTAACACCCAGTGACTCTAATGCCCAAAAGCTCAGAAAATGCACACCCAGGTCTACAAGGACACCAAGCCCTACAGACTTTGTACCATGGCTCACAAAATCCACTCAGAGAAAATATCCCATTCACCAAAAACTCCCCCAAATGCTGAGACGTCAAATGTACTCAAACAGCATCTGGGATGTCAGACGTAGCGGTACACATCTCCAAACTGCACGACACACGTTACTTCCCAGGGAGAGACACCAAAAAAGTCGAGTGACCCCTCCTTGGCCTTAATTATATGAATCTGCGCGACTGACCCTGCGGTGCCACACGCTCCAGACTAAGTGAAGGCTAAACAAGACTGTAAGAGCTCGCGGAAAGACACCACCACCGTCACCCTGCACAGCCAGCGACTGCGCCGAACCTCGCCACCGACCCGGGCAGCTAATCAGCCCCTTACGGATAGTCAGTCTTGGAGTAGTCAAACTCGGAGAAAATTGTACACTTTTAAAATGCCCGCGCGCGCACAAGCCCACGCACACGCACACGCACACCTTTCACCCTGAGCGTCAATTCGGCGACCGCTCTGCCTGTCCCAGACAGACAGCCAATGGGAACTGGGCAGGCGAGGAGGGAGGGGCAGGAATAGCGGGATTTCCGGCGCCGCTTGACACCCCGGAAGAGTTTATTCCGGCAGTGTCGCGGCGACCAATGACCGCCGAGAACGCTTTCTCGATTTCGACCCCCCCCCCAACACGCATCCCGGAGCCAATCTCTTGCTCCGTTGCTCTCCCCACCTGGATGTGACCATGCAGAAACGAAGGGGTGACCCCGGAGTAGATAGAAAAGAAGGCTGCAGGCTGAGAACCGGTGTCCCCTCGGCCTCGAATGTGCCGGGACGATGGAGCGGTTAAAATGGGGATGGACCCAGCGGCTCCCTGAGTGCCTCCGCTGGGACTTGTGGTCGATGCCCGATGCGGTGTAAGGGGACCCTCAGTGTTGTCACAGAGCTCAATGGATTATTCCAGAACGGACGCCCCCTCCCCAATGGTTCCTTCCGGACTCGAAGGTCTTCCCTCTGCCCCTCAGTGGTACGTTCCACGACAGAACCGTTTCATCTCGCGCGCCACTTGGTGGTGGGATCGGGGAACAGCGGATGTAGATGCCCATGGACCATTGCCGGCCGGTTCCCAAAGGGAGGGAGGGAAAAGTTAGGATGAAGCCCTCGCAATTCTGTGGAGTCTTGGATTTGGGAAAAAGTCTTCCTACGTGGAAAGTTACCTCCCTGCAGTGACATCACTATAACAGGGAGCATTACAAGAAGTTTTCTCTGTCCTGGGCCTTGTGATTGTTTGTGCCTCCCTGGGTAATACAGAATAGGCCTAGTGGGGCAAGCCAGCCACTGTCTCCCAACGGGCAGGAGTGATAAAGCTCCAGATTGGGATCAGAAGGCCTGGTGAGGGGCAGGCCTCTGTCCTTGACTGTAATCGGTGGAAAGGACAACCGTGCCTTCGGTTCCGTTAGGAAAGGGGACATCTCCCAGGGGTCCCAAGGACACTGACTACATGAGATAAAGACCATGGGCTCTGTCACCGTTCTGTTACCCCGTACATGTACCCTAGCGGAATCCTCGCCCTTTCTAGCTGTGCCTGTCGGGACAGTCAGTTCTGTAGTAGTGCAACTCAGAAAAATGTACATTCTGAAAACGCCAGCGCGCAAACGAACACGCTCTCGCCCGGAACTCCAACTGGGATACCACCTTGCGCGGGGAGCGGGAGGGAACAGCGGGATTTCCGGCTCCGCTTTGCGCACCGGAAGAGCTTATTCCGGCAATTTCGCGGCGACCAATCAACGCCCAGAACGCTTTCTGGCCCCGCAATCTCGGAGCCAATCTCTCGCCCCATTGCCATCCCCACCTGAATGTGACCAGGTAGAAACGAAGGGGTGAACCGGACACCCCCAGGAAGTGATACCCCGTGGCGGTGTGGGGGGTGTTGTTTCTCACTTCAGTCCTGTGGTTATTCTGGTGGGTCTAATGTGAATGTGAAACTGTAGCATGCATCGCAGTCACTTGGAGGGCTTGTTGAAACAGTGATTGCTGCCCCCCATCCCCGAGTTTCTGATTCAGTGGGTCCTTGGTGGGGCCCGAGAATTTGCATTTCTAACCAGGCTCAGCGTCCCTCCTACACAACTAAGTGGTGGACTCTAGGATTCCTACCTCCCTCCACCACGTTATCTGTGAACTGTTCCTTCCCTTCTCTCCCTCCCTCCTTAGCCCCCAACACATCCAAATGAACAGTCTCATCGCCAGACCCTGAAGATCTTGAAGGGAGCAAAGATCTAAGCATCCTGTTCACTGCAGCAGAGCGTCTGCCCCAAGAATGATGTGAGGAGCCGGTAAACAAGCTTTACTTCTCCTGCACCACTGATGGACAGCATCGTGGCAGCATGTATCAAAGTGAAAAATCCTTACAATGCTAGGTCGGTGAGGGCAGAGACTTTTTTTGGGTCTATTACGGCCAGTCTCCCCAGTGCCCAGCACATAGTAGGTGCTCAGTGGATGATTGGTGAATGACAGAGTTTTGACCCAGCAGCTCCACTTTAAAAATGTATAATCAACACACACATTCACAGATAGTGTGTAGGAGGAAGATAGTAGCAAATAATTGTGTAAAACCTCTTTATGTCCATTAAGAGTCGATGATAGTTGGATTGTAAACAAACGGTGAGGGGTGCATGTTACACCATGGAGCACACACTGGCCATGGAACAGCATGAGGGGACCAGTGTGTACCGATCAGAGGGATCTTCTTCAGGACATGCTGTTAATATTAGGTGGGAGGGGAAGCAAATGGGAGCTGCTCATAGTGGGGCCTGCTCTGTGTGTGTGTGTGGTTTAAATACAGAGAAATATTTTTGAAAGGAACAAGGAAGCACCTATAACTAGCCCCACTGGTAGGCCCAGGAAGCAGAGAATGTGGAGGAATGTGATGATCTGTGTAGTCCATGTACTGATGTACTAATGGAATCTTTCACAGCAGCCACTTATTCACGTATAATTTGAATAACTCTGTCTAAAGCAAAGTCATGTGGTGAAAACAATACCTGTACCACAGAGCATTAGTTTGTGAGGGCATCTGGAGGGTCTCCAGCAGCAGGGTTCTCAAACTTACATGCCCCAGGGCCAGGCAGTTATTGTGCATTAGGGAACGCAGCTCATGTGAGGGTAGGGAAGGCCAGCACATGGGTATGGTAAATGTTCCCTGCCAATCTGCTTCTGGCGTGGGTACGATAGAGAAGATGGGGCTGGTGCCGACCCCAGACCCTCACAACAACCTCCTCAGCATCATAAATAGTGGTAAGTGTCAGAATAGCAGCAGTTGTTACCTCTTTACTCTGATGTAAACTCCTTGGGAGCATCCCTCAACCTCTTCATCACAGGACACACACACATGTCAGATGAGTAAGATAACCGATCCTCTGAACACAGCATTCAGGGACTAATTAAGACTGACTTAGGAATTGGTTCTGCCCATGATGAATGAACAGGTTTGGCTTTATCCTCCCACTTCAAGTAACTAAAACTTTGGAAGTGACGGTCTTCAGATGCACTACAACAGGCATGCAGGATGCTGATACCTGAGAGAAGGGGGAAAATGAGGTGAGCACTACACTTTCCCCCAGCTTACTTCCTGGAGAGGATTTCCAGGCATCAGTGCAGGGAGTGGGAACCCAGACAGAGGCCAGCGAGAAGATGGGGCTGGCGCAGACCCCAGACCCTCACCCCGTCTGAGATGGCATCCACAATGCTGCTATCGCCTACTATCTTTGTGCAGGAATGAGACCCCTGCATGGGCAGGGCTTGTGATTTTCCCAGAGAAGCTGGAAGTCTGGGTTCTTGTCATATTCTTCTTCTTTTTTTTAATGATAGAAATTAAATTGACAAAAATTGTGGTTCAGTCTATCTCTGTGTAAGTCATGTAGAACAATATGTCTGGGAGCAGGATTGAGTCTGAGCGCTCCTTTTTGGAGCCCTTTTAGAAGACAGCAGGAGCGCAGGAAATTGTTTGTGAAGTAATGAATGAGTGAATGAATGAACGAACAAACTCAGGAGTTAACATTAACATCCAGAAGGGTCCTTGTTCTCAGCCAGTGATGTTCCCTCTGATTCCCATACAGTCCTCTTTCTCCTCCGTTCCTAGGGTCCTCAGTCGACACTCCAATCCCCCGCGTCGGTAGGCATCATCAATGCCCTTCAATGCCTTCGTCCACTCGGTGTATCTTCCCAGTACTCACTGCCCACAGCAGCCCACTCTGATTCCTTCTTCTACCTTTCAGCCCCAGCAGAGCCCCATCTGGAATCGATCTCTCCACGGCCTAGCCCGAACACTGGCACTGGTTCTGGCATTTCCCTGAGTGTTGATGTCAGCTTGTCCTCTTCCTATCAGCTGTGTGACTGGTTCATTCCCTTTCTCTCTCTGTTCCTCCATCTTCTCCACGGTGAAATAGTATCAATCCTCACAAGCTTTCTCGAGGTGAAAATTAAATGATCCCAGTAAAAGTTTTCACAGGGCCTGGCACAGAATAAATGTGAGATAAATATTAGCCAGTATTATTAATGTTTTGTCATTATTATTGTTTCCAGAGATGCTCTATTTTTTTTTAATTTGCCATGTTCTGAATTCTTTTGGCCATTACCTACACCAGGACATTTTTTTTTTTAAAGAAGATGTTGGGGGTAGGAGTTTATTAATTAATTAATTTATTTTTGCTGTGTTGGGTCTTCGTTTCTGTGCGCAGCCTTTCTCTAGTTGTGGCAAGCGGGGGCCACTCTTCATTGCGGTGCGCAGCCCTCTTACTGTCGCGGCCTGTCTTGTTGCGAAGCATAGACTCCAGACGCGCAGGCTCAGTAGTTGTGGCTCACGGGCCTAGTTGCTCCGCGGCATGTGGGATCCTCCCAGACCAGGGCTCGAACCCGTGTCCCCTGCATTAGCAGGCAGATTCTCAACCACTGCGCCACCAGGGAAGCCCGATGCTCTATTTTAACCATCAGTTAACTCCTTCTAACACCCTTGAGAGGTGGTTATTATTATTAATCAGTATTTTACAGATGGGTAAACTGATGTACTGTGCATCAGCTCACTAACTCAAGCTCACCAGAGGGGGAAACACCATACTCATACCCAGGTCTGTCTCGTCACAGAGCTCCTGCCCGTTACCCCTGTCTGTGCCTTATTCCACATCAATGTCAGTGACAGCAGTAGCCACTGACATCAGAAAGACAGTCAAAGCCAATCAAGACCACATCTGCATAATCCCGGAAAGAAATGTGGTCCCCGCTGCATGAATTGGAAAGACCAGATATTCGGAGTACTCTCAGTCTCAGTGACCACTCCTCTCTGTGCATGTCCTGTGGGCTGGAGAATCCATCCTGTGGGTCTTGTCCTCCAGAGACCTCTTAGTCACCTGCAGGATCATGTCCAAAGCTGAACCCACCTCTCCCTGCTGCTGGGCAAGGCATTCTGAGGCCCCACGTTCTAGGAACCCTCTGCCCCTTGCCCCAGCTGACCCTTCACAACCTCCTTCCTGGCACTCCCTCCTTTGCGTGGCTGCAACAGGCCGCATTCACCCCTGATTCTGCTAATAGACCAATGGGCAAGGAGACTGAGGTATCAAAGAGTTAGACAGCTTGCCCAGGGTCTCTCCACTAGTTCATGGCAAAGTCTGGATTCACACACTACGCTCTCTGACTGTGTCCTGACGTAAAACAACATTCTCTTTCGCCTCTAGTATAGCAGGTGCTCTTTAAATCATGCTCAACTGCCACATGCTTTATACATGATGCCTTCTCATCGTCATCAACAGCGGTAATTGTCAGGATAGCAACAGCTGTTACATCTTTACACTGACAGAACCTCAGGAGTTTCTGTCAACCTCTTCATCACAGCATGCACACAGGTCGTATGAGAAAGATAACTGATCCTCTGAACAGAGCATTCAAGGACTAATTAAGACTGAACTAGGAATTGGTTTTGGCCATGATGGAGTAACAGGGTCCGGATTTATCCTCCCACTTTAAATAACTAAAAAATTGGAAGTGACAGTTTTCGGATGTGGTACAACAGGCATGCAGGATGTTGATACCCGAGAGATGGGGAAAAATGTGGTGTGCACTATAATTTCCCCAAGTTTACTTCCTTGAGAGTCTTTCCAGGCTTCAGTTCAGGGAGAGGGAACCCAGGCAGAGGCCAGCATTCTACCAGAGCTGAGGAAAGAGAGTTCAGCACTCAGGGAGGCCAAGGCAGCTAGAATTCCTAGAGCACAGGACCAGATAAAAGGGAGTTGCATGGAGGGGGAGGGCTGCAGAGAGAGAGAGAGCTCTGGAGATCTGCACAGGGTTCCCTGGGAGTCTCCTGCTGAATTCTGATCAGCACGTGTGTGTGTGAAGAAACTACCTAAGTCTGGGAAAAGAACCACCAAAAAGGAGTGGGCGTAACAACCCCAGAGCTCACAGAGGGATGGAAATAGCTCATCTTCTCGCCTACCAGAGGGAAGAAAACTCTCATATTATGCAGATATCTTGTAGATTACTTAGGAAGATATAACCTCAGTAGTGGGGCAAATTAGCCCTAGATTAGTGACTGCTCTTGTCCCATCTAACAGTGCTTGAAAACAAGCCTGAAAAGGGTAAAGTTGTTTCTATTAAAATAGAAAGTAGCTGTGGAGAGATAGGTGGAAAATCACAAGCTATTTGTAAATTAAACAACACTTCAAATTAATACAAGGATCAAAGGAGAAATAGAAAATACACCATATCAAAATTTATGAGGTGATGCCAAAGCTTCATAGAGGGAAATTTATAACATTAAATGTTTGTATTAGAAAAGGTAAAAGGCCAATGATCATTCAAAGATCAATAATCTTCCTTAAGAAACTAGAAAAATAAAATCAAATTTAACCCAAAACCAGCAGAAGAAAAGGATAGCAAACATTTGAGCAGGAATCAATTAAATAGAATCCAGAAAGTCAGTACCAAAGAAATAAACGAAACCAATGGTTGATACTTTGAATAGATTAATAAAATAAGAAACCTTCAGCCAGATTGTCTAGATTAGTGACTAGAGAGAAAAAGAGAGAAAAAGAAGGAGTGACACAAATTACCAATTTCAGTAATGCCATAGGGCAGGGGTCCCCAACCTCTGGGCCACAGAACTGTACCGCACAGCAGGAGGTGAGCAGGCGGGCGAGCGAACGAAGCTTCATCTGCTGCTCCCCATCGCTCCCCATCACTTACGTTACCGCCTGAAGCATCACTCGCATTACTGCCTGATCTATCACTTGTATTACTTCCTGAACCATCATTCCCCCCTCCCCCCCATCCGTGGAAAAATTGTCTTCCACAAAACCAGTCCCTGGTGCCAAAAAGGTTGGGGACCACTGCCGTAGGGGACATCAATACAAAGCTTTCAGATATTAAATGCACAAAAAGGGAAGATTTTAAAAATATTATTCAAAATTTGTTGAGATTATATCTAACGTTAAGTGGTCTCACTACACACACACAACCTAACAAAAAACAAAAATAAAGGGACACGAGGAAATTTTAGGAGGTGTCTATTACCTTGATAGTGGTGATGGTATTATCAGTGGTTGTATATGTCCAAACTCATCAAATTGTGCACATTAAATATAAACAATTTGTTGTATATCAATTATACCTCGATAAAGCTGTTTAAAAAAGGACAGCAGAAAAAACGTTATCTAAAAAAGTTTGAGGGCTTCCCTGGTGGCGCAGTGGTTGAGAGTCTGCCTGCCGATGCAGGGGACACGGGTTCGTGCCCCGGTCCGGGAAGATCCCACATGCCGCGGAGCGGCTAGGCCCATGAGCCATGGCCGCTGAGCCTGCACGTCCTGAGCCTGTGCTCTGCAATGGGAGAGGCCACAACAGTGAGAGGCCCGCGTACCGCCAAAAAAAAAAAAAAAAAGTTTCACACTTAAATAAAATGAGAACATTCCTTGAAAAATGCTGAGTAGCAAAGGGCACTCAAAAAGAAATAAAGATGAATAACACTATATCTATTAAGGAATTTAATTCCTTTGCCTAATTTTATGAGGCAATTGTTACCCTGATACCAAACCAGACAAAGACAACACAAGAAAAGAAAACCATAGACCAATATTTTTATGAATATAGACACAAAAATCCTTAATAAAATACTAGCAAACCAAATTATACAGCATGAGCAAGTGGGTTTTAATCCAGAAATGCAACATTGATTTAATATTAAGACTCAATTAAGTTAAATATACCACATCAATAGAATAAAGGACAAAAACCACATTATCACCTCAGTAGCTGCATAAAAAGCATTGGGCAAAATTCAGCATCCCTTCATGATAAAAACACTCAAACTAGAAATAGAAAGAAACATCTTTAACCTGATATAAGACATCTACGAAAAACCCACAGCTAACACCGTACTTAATGGTGAAAGACAGAAATGCTTCCCCCTAAAATCAGGAACAATGCAAGGATGTCATCTCTCACCACTTCTATTCTACATGGTTCTGGAGGTTCTGGACAGGACTATTAGGCAAGGGAAAGAAATAAAATGAATCTACATTGGAAAATAAGTAAAACTTTTCTATTTGCAGATGACATAATCCTGTGTGTAGAAAATCCTAAAGAACCCCACCCCCCTGCACAAAACTATTAGACCTAATACAGGGGCTCAACAGGGTTACAATACAAAATCATATACAAAAATCAATTGTATTTCTATACACTTACAATGAATAAATCAAAAATGAAATTAAGAAAACAGTTCCATTTACAATAGCATCAAAAGGATAATATACTTAGGAATAAATTTAACAAATGACATACAAGACTTGTACACTGAAAACTACACAAAACATTGTTGAGTGAAATTAAAGAAGATCTAAATAAGTGGAATGGCACCTCACATTCACGGATTGGAAGACTTAGTGTTAAAATGGCAATACTCCCCTAGTAGACCTACTGATTCAACAAAATCCCTATCAAAATTTGAACTGCTCTTTCCCCCCAGAAATTAACAATCTGATCCTAGAATTCTAACAATAACAAATAAAAGGGTCCCGGAATGGACGAAACAGTCTTGAAAAAGTAGAACAAAGTTCAAGTACTTACACTTCCCAATTTCAAAACCCACTACAAAGCTACTATAATCAAGACAGTATTGTACTGACATAAGGATAGTATATAGACAGATAATGGAATAGAATGGAGAGTCCAGAAACAAACCCATATCTCAGTGGTCAATTGATTATTGTCAGGGGTGCCAAGGCCATTCAGTGGCAAAGAATAATGTTTCAACAAATGGTCTTGGGATAACTGGATGTTCACATGCAAAAGAATGAGTTTAGACCTATACCTCACACTGTATACAACTATTAACTAAAAATTGCTCAAAAACCTAAATGTAAGAGTTAGAACTATAAAACACTCAGAAGAAAACATAGATGTAAATGTTAATAATCTTGGATTAGGCAATGATTTCCTAGGTATGATACAAAAAGCATGAGCAAGAGAAGAAACAAAAATAGGTAATTTGGAATCATCAAAATTAAAACTTTTATCCTTTAAAGGACACTATCAAGAAAGTGAAAAGACAACCCATAGTATGGGAGAAAATGTTTGCAAATCATATACGTTATAAGGGACTTGTATCCAGAATATACAAAGAAATCTTACAACTCAATACAAAAGACAAACCACACAATTAAAAAATGGGCAAAGGATTTGAATAGAAATTTCTCCACAGAAGATATACAAATAGCCCATGAGCACATGAGAAGGTGCTCAACATCATTAGCTTCAGGAAAACAAAAATCAAAGTCACAATGAGATACCACTTCACACGCACTGGGATAGCTACAATAAAACAGACAGATAATAACAAGTGTGGAGAAATTGGAAGCCTCATACAGTGCTGGTTGGAGTGTAAAATGGTACAGTTGCTTTGGAAAACAATACGTCAGGTCCTCAAAAGTTAAATATAGAGTTACCATATGACCCAGCAATTCCTCTCCTAGGTATATACCACAAAGAAATAAAAACTTATGTATAATCAAAAAAACTTGTATATGATGTTCATAGTAGCATTATTCATAATTGCCAAAAAGTACAAACAATAGAAATATCCATGAACTGACAACTGGATAAATAAATATGGTACATTTTTACAATGGAATGTTATTCAAAAATAATAAGAAATGAAGTACATCATGGATGAACCTTAAAAACATTTTGTTAAATCACAAGAAGCCAGTCGCAAAGAACAATATATTGTATGATTCCATTTATGTGAAATGCTCAGAACAGGCAGACAGACCGATAGGCAGGCAGGTAGACGCCTAGGGTTAGGGTTTCTCATTGAGGTGATTAAAATGTTCTTAAATGTTCTTAAGTTGTGGTGATGGTTGCACAATTTTGTGAACATACTAGATATCACTGACTTGTTCACATTAAAGGAGTACTTTGTGTGATACGTTAATTATATTCCAATAAAGCTGTTAAAATTGATATAAGTAAATAAATTAATTAAATGACACTTCAGTCCATGTCAGATATTCCAATAATCCCAAAGCTTCTCTGGAAATGACTGAGTCCTGCAAATGCTGGCATGTCATGTGGTGGATGATAACTGTATTACTTGTTGTGTGATAACAAAGGAAAGCAAGTCAAAGTTCTATTCCTGCAACAACTTGCAGCTCAGTACAGGAGGTTGTCCAACACTTGGTACACACAAGTTATAAATTAGTGACTTCACAGATATCTCCTCCGTACTGACTCAAGGATTGAGGGAGTGTTCTTCCAGTCAGGAGCATAAAGACTATTCAACTCAATAAATATTCAGTAAGCTCACAATGTTTCAGGCAGTACCTTGAATCAGCATCCCACATTGTATGTTCTAGCCAATCTGAACCTCTTTCTGTTCATCACATTCCCCATGCTGTCTCTGATTTCCACAACCTCATACATGCTATTGTAAACAACCTTATACATCCTCTGTCAGGGATGGTTCCCTCCATCTTCATCTGGCCAATTCCTGCATACCTTCAGCTCTCAGGTTACACTTACCTTTCTCTAGGGGGCTTTATCTGTCCCTCTGAAATTAGGTTATTTCCTGCTATGTGCAGACAAATCCATATAATTATCTTCTTTCTGATAGAAAGCACTTATCCCAGTTCCTTGTCAGTGCTTGTTTTATCGAATGTCTCCCAACAGACTAGGAGTCCTTGAGGGTAGAGATTGTACATGTCTTTTCCTCCCTTGAACCCCAGAACCTAACATAATCTGGGAGACACGGTGTTACATATTCATTGCTTACACAGCATCCAGGCTTCAGAAGGCATTGATATACCTCATCTTACAAAAAAGATTGGAAGGAAATATACCAAAATATTGAATAATCTCTAGATCATGGGGTTATAAGTGATTTTAATTTTCTTATTTATCCTTTTGTTTTCAAATTATCCATAAAAACCAAGTCTAGTTTTTATAATGAGAAATTAAAAAAATCAAATTTATTAACTGAACTCTTCCATTCAGACTTAACCTTTGTTGGATGAATAGGAATTTGATGTATGATTTCATATTTGATTATTTCCCCATTCTAACGTCTGATATTGAACGACAACAATGAATATGTAACACTTGCTGGCTAATTTCTGTGGTGTAAATACTCCCGCCATTGCTGGTGTCAAGCAGCTGACAATCTAACAACCGGTTTCCAAATCCCTGGTTGTTTAGGGATCAGCATGTATGATTCCTATGTGATCTGGCTCCAGCACACTGCTGAGTGCGGTGAAAGTAAACGAGATTTTCGAGAGTCCTGGCACCCTTCCCCTCCTCACTGATGTGTGTTTCACGGGCCCAGGGTTAATGACACGTCTTGGGCCATAACCCGGCTGTTTGCATCTCATATTTCCCTTGCTGGGGGGGAGGAGGAGGAATAAGGTTGGGCCTCAGGGCCCTGTCCTCATGGAATGTATGGAAAACTAGGTGGTATAATCAAGTCTCTGACCTGAGCTCAAAACGTGTCTATGCCTCTGACCTCCTACCTCTCACGTATACACCATGAAACCCAGGCACCCAGAGCCACAGCGGCTTGCCTAAGGTCACGCACACAGTAAGTGATGGAGCTGGGATTCTACTTCAGATATGCCTTTCCCCAAAGCCAGAGTCAGTGCAGGCACCTCTGTGCTAGGAGGCCTTTCCTAGGAAACAGGTACAATAAGTGAGAACATTGTACCACCTGGCTCTGGGGACCGGGACAAAGGCACGTTTGATCAATGACATACTCAGTCTCTAAAGTCTGAAGTGCAGGAAACCTTCAGCTCTGGTTCCTTTCTTTAACAAGGGGGAAATATTATCCACAGAGCAAGATTGTTGTATAAAGGCTGAGACCTACTTTACTTCCCTTCTGATGCCATCCATTGAAACATAACACTAAGCATTAGTAAGTAAGTGAATAAATAATGTTGGAGAGGATGAGGGGTAACAGTTACCTTCATACACTCCTGGTGGCACTGGGAGGCAGCTAGGAGCATGCATCAAGATTTAAATGTAAACCCTGTAGGATCGGCACATTTTATCTTTAAAATGTCTTCTGATCAAATGATTGGACAGATGTACAATGATTTCTGAAGACATTTATTGTAACTATATGTGAAAAGGTGGAAAACTGGAAATAAATATACATCCATAAATATTTGATTGAATAAAATTGTCTAATTCCATGTATGGGGTAATATAAATTTAAAACTCTAAGTATGCCTTGAAATCTTCAGGTTACACTCACTAAGAAAAACTTGGCCTATGTAGAGAAAGTGTTAACATCACAAAAAGCATAATCCACTGCCCCTGGTATTTTTTCTGGGTTAGGTATTGTACACATGCTTTTTGTGTCAGTCCAGACCCATCAAGGAGCTGATGCTAAAGCAGAATTCAAAGTGCAAGAAATTTACTAGGGGAAGCAACTGTGAGAGAAAGTGAGACTTCAGGGGAAGTTGGGAGAGCCATCGGATTCTGATTCTGGTGTGATCCCCAATGAAGGAGAGAGAAGGAAGAAAAGCTGGGTGGAAGCATCTTAGACTGCAGCACTTTTAAGGAGAGTTTGCAAGGTCATTGGGGAATCCGTGAGTCAATGTTGGCGGTCAACTTCTGCTTCTAGCCGAAATGGCATAACTAGTGGTAATTTCCCACTTGTAACAACCAAACAACAGACCACATAAATGAAACAATGGTTGACAAATCATTGTACATCAGGCAATGTGAAGGACAGTGCTACCTGAGAGAGAAGAAACAAAAGAGGCGTGAACAATGACTGCCCCAGATTACTGCCTAGAGTTTTCAGTCTGCTGCAGCGCATGGAGGGGAACCCAGTTGGAGCCAATGGATTCCCTGAGTTAGAAGACAGAGCTGAGGTCTGAGGAGATCAAGGCAACTAGAGTTCAACAGGTGCCAGAGAGGAGAAGCCTACAAAGTGAGTGAAGCCCAGGGATCATGCATGTGAGGCCAGGGAAAGTACCATCTGAAAGGAGTAGAGAGAACACTGCTTAGTGCTTGGACTTGGGTGGTCATAGTGCTGGTGTAGTCAGCCAGACTGGAAAACCTCAGGATTCATGGGACATTGGATTAGAACTCAGAAGGGTCTTTACTCAGTAGTGGGAGTAATTCGCCCTACTGTGAGCACTGTTCCAGTTCCACCTAACAAATAATATTAAAAATAAGGAAATGGATAATTGAACCAACCAACCAACCAACCAACCAACCAACCAACAGACAAGCATATTAGTAGTGAATAAGTAAATAATAATGGAGAAGATGAGGGATAATGCTTACTTTCATACACTGCTGGTGTAAGCTGGAAGCCAGGCTAGGAATATGCTTCAAGATTTAAATGTAAAATCTATAAGATCTGTAGGACCTTAGAAGGGTTTCCATCAACACCTGGATGTGAGGTAACTTCCTGAGGCCAGAGAAAATCATGTCAAAGATTAGAGAAGACCATACCTAGTGCTTGCACAGGTATGAGAATAGTTCCCCAAAAGCCAGGCTGGAAAACCTCAGGATTCACGGGCTGTTGGGTAGAGAACTCAGAAGGATCTTTTCTTGGTCATGGAGAATAATTAGCCATCGACTGACCACTGCTCCAGTCCTACCAAAGAAATCATAAAAGGAAGACCCAAAAGGATCAAAGTGTTTCCAAGCAATTGAATTGCATACTAGAAAAAACACAAGAATGTTTTTAGCAATGTAAAAATATCCATCATTCAACAAGGTAACATTCAAAATCAGACATCCAATCAAAACCTAGCAGGCATGAAAATAAGCAGAAAAATTATCACCTCATAATGAGGCGATAAATGGATCAATTGAAACTCGTTCAGAACTGAAACAGATGTGAGCAATAGCAGACAAGGACATTGAAACAGGTATTATAACTGTATTCCATATGTTCAAAAACTTAAGACATGTAAAACATAAAGAAGACACAAATGAATTATAGATGAAAACTACAATGTGAAAGATGAAAAATACACTGGATGGGATTAACAGCAGAGTAGATATTGCAGAACAAAAATACTGAACTTGAAGACAGCTACAGAAATGATCCAAAATTAAGTACAGGGAGAAAAGAAATACTTTTCAGCAATTAACAGAGCATCCATTAACTGTGGGACAACTTCAAGCAGCCTGATAAAGATGCAGTTGGAGTCCCTGGAGGAGTGGATCAAGAGGTGGGGACAGATAAAACATTTGAAGAAATAATGCTCCCAATTTTTCCAGATTTGCTGAAAACTATAATCCCACAGATGCAAGAAGCCCAACAAAGCCTGAGCACAAATAACATGAAGAAAACTGCACTAAGGCAAATAATAATCAAATTGCTCAAAACCAGTGATTAAAAAAAACTCTTAAAGCAACCAGAGAAACAAGTCATGTTAATTACGGAGAGGAAGTTTTTTCCTCAGAGACAATCCAAAGTGATGATAGTGTAGCAACATCTTTAAAGTACTGAAAGGAAACAAACAAACAAACTCTGTAAACCTAGAATTCTATACTTGGTGAAAATATCTTTCTGAAACATGTTGGGCCTTCCTGAGGACAGAACTCCCCACTGCCCTCCCCCCACCCCCGTGTCCCCTGCCTTTTGTTTGTAGAAAAGCTTTAGCCTCCTAGGCCTTCCCCAAGTTCAAAAGAGCAAATTTAATCAGAGAAGTGAGAAAATGCAGAAACAGTCAAAGAAAACAAAATACTATTAGTTTAGTCATAAAACAAAGTCAAGGACCTTTAGTTCCTCCTCAAGAGCTATAGGTAATATTCTGAGCCATGTCTTTGAGTTGCTTTGCAGATGCTAAAACCCCCACCAGGTGGAGGAAGTTAACTGCATGCTGACCACCAGCACATAGACCCCAGACTGGTTGGAACCAGAAGGTTGATGATTGAGATTCCCAGAACACCCTGTTACCTCACCTTCAACCAACCAGAGAATTGAGCATGAACTGATCATGCACCCCACAGCCCTCTCTTTCATCTTGCCTTTAAAAACTCTTCCCTGAAAGCCTTCTGGGAGTTCAGGTCTTTTAAGCATGAGCTGCATGTCCTCCTTGCTTGGGCCCATGTTGATCACCTTACAATAAATGTTGTAGTTTCCTTCACCACGAATCGGTGTCAGTAGTTTGGCTTTACAACACTTGGGTGAATGGGCCCAAGTTTGGTTCAGTAGCATTTCAAAAACAGTGGCAAAAGAAAGTCTTTTTCGGACACACAAAATCTAAGAGCCTCCATTACCAGCAGCCCCACTCTACAAGAAATGTTAAGGCAAATCCTTCAGGAGGAAGGAAAATGATAGCAAATGGAAACATAGATCTACACAAAGGAGTGGAGAGCACCTGAAATAGTAACTGCATGGGCAAAGGTATGAGAATTTTTCCTACTATTTAAATTTTTCAAAGATATTTACTGTTTATGAAAAACCACAATGCAGTGTAGGGATTTAAACATACTATGTGAAAGTAAAATGTATGAAAATACCTCGCAAAGGTTGAGTGCAGAGAAATGGACTATTACTGTAATATTCTCATAGTATAATCTAGCTAAATAAAAATACTTTTATCTTACAGCAATAGACTTTTAAGTAATAAAAGTATATGTGATAAGTTCAAGATCAAACACTAACAAAACAAAATTTATTGCTAATAAGCCTACAAAGTGGAAAATGAACCACACACAAAGTACCAAAAAAGGAAGAGAAAAAGCACAAAGGGAACAAAGGGCAGGTGGAACAGAAACAAAATCAGCCTCCCAGGAACAGTCCTGCCTTACTATTTCTGTCACATTCAGTTATAGGCTGACAGCAGCCTGTGGGAAGTGTAGTCTAGTAAAAATGTGGAGATGGATTTCAGAATGCAGCAGCTGGTGCCCTCAGACAATAAAATTCCCTGCCCTCAGATTCCTGAGACGCACTTCCTAATGGCACTCACACTGTCTAGAAAACTTTTCCCTCTGATCCCAGTTAACTTCTCCTATTCCTTCTGTTCTGAGGTTCCTGGCACCTCAGGCAAGCTCCTCTGACTTCCTTAAAAAAGCAGATAAATGCTGACAAAATCCCGTTCATTCCTTCTAAACTAGGTAGTACTTGCAAGTTTGTTGTAATTGTTTGTAGAATTGTCTGTCTCTCCCAAGCCCGTGGGAGTGTGGTTTCAACATTGTAACTCCAATGCCCAGCTCAGTGTTCTGGAATTCACAGCACACCCACCCCCTCTTCAGAGGAGTGCAGGGTTGTTCCCAATGCCTGTAGCTTTGTTCCTCTAGATATCCCTGTGTCCTGGTCCCTCACCATCTTCAAGTATCTGCTCAAATGTCTCCTTTTCAATGAGGCTGACCCTGAACAGCCATTTAAACCTGCATACCCAGCGATCAGCACTGCCAGGCCTCCTTTCCTTCACTACTTTTCTAATAACACATACCACACTGCCTCATTTGTTGATTTATTAAATTCATTGCTTATTGCTGTCTCCCCCACTAGAATATAAACTCCACAAGGGCAGATTTTAGATTGATTAGTGCACTGGTGCATCCTCAGCTCCTACAACACTGTCTGGCACATAGATGATCCTCAATAAACATCAGTTCCTGGAATGAATGAAGTGCCTGGTGCAGAGTAGGTGCTCAGTGAAAGGCAGCCTTTATTATTGTTGTTTTCCCGGTTGAGCGATGCTGGAGGGGAGACAGTGAATGAGAGAACAGTGCAAATTGCTGGACATAGAAGAAGGAGGAAGTTATTGGATGTGGTCACCACTCACCTAGTTGCCCAGACCAGAGCCCTGGCAGTTGTTCCCAACTGAGTAGATGCTTCTCACTCCCGCAGAGTAGGGGTCAGCCCCATTAGTCAGCCCGTTCATACCCAGCACAGAGGGGCACTGAGGCAGAAAGCAGGAGCTGGATCCTTTGTACTTTCCTCTATGACCACTCATCAAACCTCATGTTTACTTTTTAAGTGTTCCAAACTCCCAGTCACCCTGTGTTTGATTGTAAATATTAAAAATGGATATCTTACCATGAAAAATATGAATGTTTTCACTGCAATCTGATCTATTCCTTCTGATAAAGAACAACCAAGTGTAATAACCATGATTATTTCTGCCAATCACCATGGGCTGAAGACATAAAACTCTAATAGGAATGATTAGGCCCATTTAACTGAAGAGGAAACTGAGGCTCAGCAAAGGAAATAACTGGACTAAGGTTAATAGAATCGATAAGAGACAAAGCTCTGATTTAGCACCTCAACCTGTGAACTTTCTCTCACACATGTCCTGGAAAATATTCACACTTCTGGGAAAAACTATTATAATTTAAACTCAAATAATGGGAGTGGACTCATAAGCAGATATGAATACTTGGCCAATTTCCTGTACAACAAACAGAGGTTAAAACTACTTAAGAATTCACAAGTGAAATAATAAAGTTTTACTGGATAGAAAATGATGAAGGCTCATTAAAACACCCTGAATGAAAAAAGGTCTAATTTTGGCTCATTTAAAAGTAATTATAAATGTAATTTTTACATGGTTGATATATACAACCTAAGAGACAACACATGAATCTTTAATTTTCTGCCAGATAATAGGTATCATATTATATAAAACATTTTATTTTGTTTGAGCTGTCTTTAATGTTTTTTCATTGGTCTTTTATTTTAAAAGGTAGAATACTTAAAAAGTCATGTAACTCCAACGATACAGAAAAAGGAAGTAGCCCACACACAAACACTATTAACATTTTTGCATATCACCGTCCAGGCATTTTTCTCTCTCTAGGTGTGAGGATGGGTATACATATACATAGTTTACAACATTTAAAATATACTTTATATACAAGTTTTGCCCAGCATGTTTTGTTAAAGTGCTTTATTGTTAAATTTATGTATTTTCCTTTAAAATGCAGTACATTTAAAAGCAAATATGGAGCCGTGAACATGTAGCAAAAGAGAACAGTAAGGGAAAAATCTGAGATAATATAAATCTTACATTAAAATCTAGGTGAAATACTGAGTCAGTACTTGATTGAAATGACATGATTTTTGTGTATCAACATTATATGTCCAGAAAAGCAAAAGAATCAGTTAGAAAATATCTTAGAATAAAATACTGAGAAAATCCAAAATGAAATCTGTAGTTCTTCATAGAAGAAAACAGTGAAATTTTACTTACCACTCTAAAAGAGAATTTAAATGAATTAAGAGACTCTCAAGATAGCTTGGTGGTGAGGTTGGTGGTTGGCTGGGGTCGAGATGAGGGGTGACAGTCACCATGGCCCTCTGCAGTGTGGATCCTCCAGGACGCAGTGATGTCATGGTACTACCTCACAATTATAAGATTTTGTTGCCATGGCTCACTTAGGGTGCTATTTAGGGGAGTTATTAATCAGCATCACATGAGTTCATATGTCTTCAATCTTAATGTCTCTGCTTTGTCTATATCCAATTGAGGGGTGAGGAATAAAAATATTATACTCTGTGATACGGAGCTGTGGTGTACTCAAGTCCCAAATGCTATTGACAGATATCAGGCATGTGCCTTGATCAGATGATCTGTAAGTTATTAATATTATGCTCACCCATCAGTGATCCTGAAGGAATATAGTCTTTTTTGGGACAGGGATATTTGTCTGTTTTGTGAAATGCTGTACCCCACACATTCAGAAAATTGTCTGGCACATAGTAGGCACTTAATAAATTGATGTAGATTGAACGGATTGCTCTGGCTCCCCATGAAACTAAGAGAACTTCCAGGTCAAGGGCTCTAGATTTTGGAAATCCATTCTCCAGGGCACTGCTAGAATCCTGCTTAACATCACTGAATGTTGACTCAATGAATGAAATAATTTCCAGAGTTAAGTCATTAAGTATCTCCTTCAGAGTTGTTACTTTCTTGACAGTCCATCTGAACTATGACTTGATACTTCTATTTAAATAAAAAATTCCATTTGGCAAAAAACTAAACACACTCAACTAATTAAAATTAAATACAGCAAAACAAAATAAGACTATAAACTTTTAAAACATACGGTTCAGACTGGGTATAAGTAATCATAAAAATTGCATAATTCTGCATATTCATAGAGACAAAATAGAATGGTAGCTCCCAGGGGCTGGATGGAAGGGGGAATGAGGTGTTGTTGTCTAACTGATATAGAGTTTCAGTTTTGCAAAATGAAAAGGGTTCTAGAGACTGGCTGCACAGCAATGTGACTGTACTTAACACTACTGAACTGTACACTTAAAAATGCTTCAGATGGTATATCAAAACCAGCCTTCACACCAAAGACATTAGACACACACAGTCTACACAGGGACACTCCCACATAAAAACACCTCTTCAAGACAGTAAATAGCTGTTTCTCCTAAATTCATAGAAACAGAGAAAGTTAAATAAAATGAAAAGGCAGAGTACTTCCAGTCAAAAGAGCAAGAGAAATCCCCTGAAAGAACGAATAATGAAATAGACCTCACCAGTCTACCCAGACCCCAAGTTAAAAAAAGTAGTAATAAAAATAACTGAATTAAGAAAGATTACCAATAGAAACACAGATCACTGTAACAAGGAACTAGAAAATGTAAAGATGAAGCAATCAAAAATGGATAATTCAATTGCTGAGATAAAAAGCAATGTAGAAGCAATGAATAGCAAATTAAATGACACAGGAGAACAAACAAATGATCTGGAAGATAGAATAATGGGAATCACCAAATCAGAACAGCAGACAGAAAGAGAAATTTAAAAAAGAAAGTAGCATACAAAATCTATGGGATAATAGAAAATGTGCCAATCTATGCACAATAGGGGTTCTAGAAGGAGGAGAGAAAAGGAGCTCAAACATGTATTTGAAGAAATTATGGCTGAAAACTTCCAAAACCTAAAGAAAGAAACTGATATCCAGGTACAGGAAGTACAGAGAGTCCCAAACAAGATGAACCCCAACAGACGCACACCAAGGTGTCATAAATAAAATGGCAAAAGTTAGAGATAAAGAGAGGATTCTAAAGGCAGCAAGAGAAAAACAAAGAGTCAGTTACAAGGGAACCCCCATTAGGCTATAAGCTGATTTTTCTGTAGACACTTTGCAGGCCAAAGGTAGTGGCATGATATATTCAAAGTCCTGAAAGGGAAAAACCTGCAACCTAGGATACTCTCCTAGCAAGATTATCATTTAGAATAGAAGGAGAGAGAAAGAATTTCTCAGACAAGCAAAAACTAAAAGAATTCAGCAATACTAAACCTACCCTAAAAGAAATATTGAAGAGTCTTCTCTAAAGACAAAAGAAGGAATAATCTATAGGAAAGGGAAAATCACAATAGGAAAGGGAAATACATAAAAGGATTAAAGATAACTTAAATAAGCCAGTACATATATTAAAAACCAATGAAAAAATTGTAAAAGTGATTATAACTACAACTAACAGTAAAAGGATAAACATGGAGATGTAAAATAAGACATAAAAATCACAAAATGTTGGGGAGGAGAGTATAAAAATGTAGATTGTTTAGAATGTGTTTGAACTTGAATGAATATCAGTTAAAAGTAAGTAGATATAGTTATGGGCCAACATACTTGAACTCCATGGTAATCACAAATTGAAAACATACAATAGATTCATAAACACCAAAAAGAAAGGAACTCAAGCATACTACAAAAGAAAATCATCAAACCACAAAAGTAAAAAGAAAATGAAGAAGAGATGAATAAAGAAGAACTACAAAAACAACTGGAAAACAGAATTAAAATGGCAGTAAGTACATATCTATCAATTATTACTTTAAATGTCAATGGACTAAATGCTCTGATCAGAAGGCATAGAGTGGCAGATTGGATAAAAATACAAGAACTTGCAATATTCTGCTTACAGGAGACTCACTTCAGGGTGAAAGACACACATAGACTGAAATTGAGGGGATAGAAAAAGATACTTGACGCAAATGGAAACGACAAGGAAGCAGGGTAGCAATATTCATATCAGACAAAATAGACTTTAAAACAAAGGCCACAAAGAAAGACAGTATATAATGATAGAGTGATTAATACAATAAGAGCATATTACAATCATTAACATATATGCACACAATATAGGAACACCTAAATATATAAAACAAATACTAACAGACATAAAGGGAGAAATTGACAATAATATAATAATAGTAAGGAGGTTTTATCACCCCACTGACATCAATGAATAGATCATCCAGACATAAAATCTATAAGACAACAGAGGTCCTAAATTGCACAATAGATTTGTTGGACAGAATTGATATCTATAAAACACTACATTTAACAAAGACAGAAATACACATTCTTTTCAAGCACTCATGGAATGTTCTGTAGGATAAGCCACATACAAGGTCACAAAACAAGCCTCAACAAATTTAAGAGGATAGAAATTATTTCAAGCATCTTTTTTGACCACAATGGTATGAAAATAGAAATCAACCATAGAAAGAAAAACAGGAAAAGAATGAACAAATGGAGACCAAGTCACATGCTACTAAAAAAACAAAAATGAACAAATCGGTCAATGATGTAATCAAAAAAGAAATCAGAAAAACGTCCAGACAAATGAAAGTGAAAACACAAGTTTACAGAATCTGTGGGATGCAGCAAAAGCAGTTCTAAGTGGGAAGTTCATAGCAATACAGGCCTTCCTCAAGTAACAAGAAAAATCTCATATAAACAACCTAATCTAACACCTAAGAGAATTAGAAAAAGAAGAACAAACAAAACCCAAAATCAGCAGAAGGAAGGAAATAAGAAAGTCAGAGAGGAAATAAATAAAACAGAGATCAAAAAAACAATAGAGGAGATAAATAAAACCAAGAGCTGCGTTTTAGAAAAAGATAAACAAAATTGACAAGCTTCTAGCCAGGGTCATCAAGAAGACAAGAGAGGAAGCCCAAATAAACAAAATAAGAAATGAAAGAGAAGAAATACCAAGCGATACCACAGAAATACAAATCATAAGAGAGCACTATGAACAGTTATGTGCCAACAGATTGAGCAGCCTAGAAGACACATTTCTATTAACATTCAGCCTGCTAAAACTGAGTCCAGAAAAAACAGCTAATTTGAACAGATCAATCACTAGAAGTGAAATAGAATCTGTAATAAAATAACTTCCTGCAAACAGAAGTCCAGGACTAGACACCTTCACTGAGAAATTCTACCAAACATACAAAGAAGAACTTATACCTATGCTTCTCAAACTATTCCAAAACTTCGAAGAGGAAGGAATGCTTTCAAACTCATTCTAGGAGGACAACATCACTTTAATACCAAAACCAGACAAAGACTCCACAAAAAGATAATTAAAGGCCAATATCACTGATGACCTTAGATGCAAAAATCTTCAACAAAATATTAGCAAACTGAATTCAACAATACATTAAAAGGATCATATTCCATGATCAAGTTGGATTTATCCCAAGGATGCAAGGATGGGTCAATATCCACAAATGAGTCAATGTGAACACTCCCAAAGTCATTCTATGAGGCCACCATCACCTTGATACCAAAACCAGAAAAAGAAATGTACAGGCCAATATTTTTGATGAATATAGATGAAAAAATCCTCAACAAAATATTAGCAAACCAAATCCAACAATACATAAAAAGGATTGTACACCATGATCAAGTTGGATTCATTCCAGGGTCACAAGGATGGTTCAATGTATGCAAATCAATCAATGTGTTACACCGCTTTAACAAAAGGAAAGACAAAAACCATGATCTTCTATGTTCTTTCCTATGGATCCTCTATGATCATCTCAATAGACAGAGAAAAATCATTTGACAAAATTCAACGTCTTTTCATGATAAAAACTCTCACCAAGGTGGATATAGAGGGAACATATCTCAATATAATAAAGACCATTTGTGAAAACCCACAGCCAACATAATACTCAACAGTGAAAAGCTGAAAACCTTCCCTACTAAATTGAGGAACAAGACAAGGATGTCCACTCTCACCACTTCTATTCAACATTGTATTGGAAGTCCTAGCCACAGCAATCAGACAAGAAAAATAAATAAAAGGTGTCCAAATTGGAAGGAAAGAGGTAAAACTGTTACTATATGCATATGACATGATGCTCTATGTAGAGAACCCTAAAGTCTCCACACAAAAGCTATTAGAACTAATAAATGAATTCAGCAAGGTAGCAGGATACAAGATTAATATACAGAAGTCTGTTGCTTTTCTTTACACTAATAATGGAATATCAGATAAAGAAAGTAAAAATAAACCCCATTTAAAGTCAGTAAAAAAAAAAACCCTAGGAATAAACTTAACCAAGGAGGTGAAATACTTATATGCTGAAAACTATAAAACTGTGATAAAGGAAACTGAAGATAATTCAAAGAAATGGAAAACTATCCTGTGCTCTTGGATTGGAAGAATTAATATTGTTAAAATGGACATACTACCCAAAGCCATCTACAGATTTAATGCAATCCCTATCAAAATACCCAGGAAATTTTTCACAGAACTAGAACAAATAATCCTAAAATTTATATGGAATAACAAAAGACCCAGAATTGTCAAAGCAATCCTGAGAAAAATGAACAAAGCTGGAGGTATAAGCCCTCTAGATTTCAGACTATACTACAAAGCTACAGTAATCAAAACAGTGTGACATTGGCACAGAAACCGACTAATAGATGAAAGGAACAGAATAGAAAGCCCAGAAATAAACCCACACACCTACGGTCAATTAACCTATGACAAAGGGGGCAAGAATATGTAATGGAGAAAAGAGAGTCTCTTCAGCCGGTGGTGTTGGGAAAGCTGGACAGCTACATGTAAATCAATGAAATTATAATACTCCCTCACTCCATACACAAAAATAAACTCAAAATGGTTTAAAGACCTAAATATAAGACATGACACCATAAAATTCCTAGAAGGGAGCATAGACAAAACTTTCATGACATAAATCATAGCCATATTTCTTAGATCAGTCTCCCAAGGCAAAAGAAATAAAAACAAAAATAAACAAATGGGACCTAATTAAACTTAAAACCTTTTGTACAGCAAAGGAAACCATCAGGAAAATGAAGAGAAAACCTATGGAATGGGGAAAAATATTTGCAAATGACGCAACCAACAAGGGGTTAATAGACAAAATATCCAAAAAGCTCATACAACTCAGTAGCAAAAAAACAAAGAACCCAATCAAAAAATGAGCAGAAGACCTAAATAGACATTTTTTCAAAGAAGACATACAGATAGCAAACGGGCACGTGAAAAGTTTCTCAACATCGCTAATTATTAGAGAAATGCAAATCACAACAACAATGAGGTTTCACCTCACACCTGTCAGAATGGCCATTATTAAAAAGTCTACAAATAATAACTGCTAGAGAGAATGTGCACAAAAGGGAACCCTCTTGCACTGTTGGTGGGAATGTAAATTGGTGCAGCCACTATGGAGAACAGTACAGAAGTTTCTTAAAAAACTAAAAATAGAGTTACCATAAGATCCAGCAATCTCAATCCTAGGTATATATTTGGAAAAAATGAAAACTCTAAGTCAAAAAGATACATGCACCCCAATGTTCATAGCAGCACTATTTATAGTAGCCAAGACAGGGAAGCAACACAGTGGCCATCAACAGATGATTGGCTTAAGAAGATGTGATATATACATATATTGCTCAGCCATAACAAATAATGACATATTGCCATTTGCAGCAACATAGATGGATCTAAAGAATGTTATATTTAGTGAAATAAGTCAGAGAAAGACAAATACTATATGATATCACTTATATGTGGAATATAAAAAAATAGATACAAATGAATCTATGCACAAAACAAAAAGAGACTCACAGACATAGGAAAAAATCTTATGGTTACCAAAGGGGAAAGGGAGGGGAGGAGGGACAAATTACTAGTATGGGATTAACAGATACAAACTACTATACATAAAATGGATAAGCAGCAAAGATTTACTGTATAGCACATGGAATTATATCCAATATCTTGTAATAACTTATAATGGAATATAATCTCCAAAAAAGGTTAGATGGTAAATTTTACATTATATGTATTTTGCCATAATTAAAAAATTTAAATAAATGATTAAATAAATAATTTCAGAAGAAAGATGCATAATTCTGTGCATTTCTTATATCTCTTCTTTGATCCTCAAAATTCTTCAAAGAATACATAGATAGTCCTCTTGCCATAGATGAGACTACTCTAATCCAAGTCTACCTGATGCTAAAGCCCACATGGAGTGCACTGTAGGCAGTCCCCAACTGTATTGTTTCCAAATGATTCTCTTTGATTCCCTTCCCCTTTTTCTCACTGATCCAGACTTCCCTGATTTTCAGGCCAGCTCCTCTTCACACTTTCAGCAGCTCCTCATCCCACAGGCCACTCCCCAGATTTCTGGCCCACTGCCTATACAGTCAACACTGAGACTTGCTAGAACAGAGGAAAATAGATACTTTAAAGTCTTTTGAGAGCATAAAACAATTGTTATTTACACCTACCTGAGGACTATTAAGGAGTGAGCATTCTAAGTAGGGGTTTTAGTTGCAGAGCTGTTTTCTGGGAGTAAGAATTCAGATAGGGGCCTCAGAGAGAGAGAGAGAGAGATGGAAATTGTCCTTTTTGGGCAAAGTGCTGAGGAGGAGATAGAGCCTGGAGCATCTAGAGGTTGCTGTGGAGGGCAGAAAGGAGAGAGGGAAGGTGAGCTGTTGGTCTGTAGGAAATATAGAAGACAAGAGAGGGCAAAGGACCCAGTTCATGGTGGGCATCTAGTAAATGTCCTTAGGATCTAGCTAGAAGGAGATTGGTAAATTGTGGGAATCCATGTAACAAGGAAATTGCCTTCCAGACTGAAGCTGTGACCAGAAACTATTCCTCTGGGTTCACAAAAATTTCCCCCTTGTTCTCAGAAGCTAATCAGGTGAAGGAGGCTTGTGGCAGGAGTGATTTAGGCAGAGATTTGGTCCATGGAATAATGGGTCTGGGTTGGGCTCGTAGCTAAAGCCAAGGGATAGAATATGTAGTAAGAGGAAGAGGGAAGGGAACTATGTTGCTTATTGGTGCCCTTCCTCCACCATGTCAGGTAATTTATGTATAATAGTCCATGAAATCTTCAGAGCCAATCTGCAAGGCAGATGTTCCCCCCACATGACAGATGAGGAAATAGGCTCAGAGTGATTGAATGTCTTGTTAAAGGTCAAAGAGATTGAAAATGTCAGGGCTCAGGGTGTTACCTCTAGTTGTTTGTGCCCCAAAGAAAAAGTTTATGAGGACTCCTGGATTCTAGAGTAGGAATATGTGTTTGATAAAGCCCTCTCTATTCCCTTGGCAGAGCGAGGTCTGGTTCACTGGAACAGACCCTAGAGCAACCACAGGACTGAGCCAGGATGTGTCCAGGTTCCTTAGATTCACATAATCATGGTCCAAGCCACAGCTTCCAAACCTGGTGAAGCTGAAGAAACTCTGTGAGTGGACCATGGAAAGAACATGTGTCTTTACAATTATTCTTCAATCAAACTCACAGCTGGGTGACAGTTAAGACCAGTAAAGCATCACTTTTCAGAATTATCTTCTGTCATACAACCTTCTGAAAAGTGGAAGATTTTGGGAAAAGCCTGACTTGAGTCAGGACCATGTGTCAGAGCAGGCAAGACAGTCTGGATTTAGTGAGATTGTGAGTGAAGACAAATCACTTAACATCTCTGAGCCTCAGTTTTGTAAAATATGGATGCTCTTATTTACTGCCAGGATCTTGTAGGGAATGGAGATATTGGACAAGTATCTTCAACTTGAAGAACTTTCTTTGCTTTACTTCAGTGTACCTTGTAAATAAGTGTGAGAATCTGCATGCAGAATAACTCATACAACACCAAAAAGCAAGTAATAGTCATCTTGGGCATCATCTTTGTCTCTTGAAAAATTCACCTAACACGGTATTTAAAAATGTTGTTCAGGTGATATGATTCTTGGCAGCAACTATGGTTAATGAGATAAGAAGTCATCATTGCCTAGCATCTCCACAAGCTCTGTAAGAAGTTCCTTACCCCTGCCTTAAACTTGTATTTTTTATTGTTTTATTAGGTTTTTAATAACATCCCAAGAAAGAGGGGATTGGCCAGTTGTATATTGTCAAGATTCTTCTCAAAGGACATTGTTGTGGTAAGAGTTGGCAAATTAGTGGTTCCAACCATCTGCCATAGAATGTACAGTCTGGAATTTTCTACAGTAGTAGCAATAGTGATAGTAGTGACCAAAATTATTGTGTTTTGTTAAGTTGTGCAAGCAACTGGGCTAAGTGCCTCACATATGTGATTTTATTTCATTCACACAGACACAAGTATGTCGAACTCACACAAAAAAAGACAGTGTATAGTCTAACTAATCCCATTTTATAGATGAGTAAACTGAGGCTCATAAAAGGGTAAACCACCAACACAATATCATTTTGACAGAACCTGGATAATCTAGGATTGACACTCAATTTGGGGCAAATCAACCTCTCAGCCCATTGGTTTCCTCTCTGTAAGACACAAAATGAATATCTACGTGTTTGGAATGTTTTAAAGTTTTACTGGGATAGCACATGTTCAAGTGCCCAACACAGTGCCTGGCACACATGTGCTCAATGAACATTTAGACTAACAGTGATTTTGAGGATTAGGGTTGCTGTGTATATAGCATCTATGATGAAACACAAGCCCAATACTGAAATCTACTTTCATCAATGAACTCCCAAATTGCACTTACTCTACAGAAGCAATGACAACTGTTTTCATATTGTTTTTCATTAGATATTGCAATGTGAATCTAGTTCTTTAAAAAAATTTTTTTTTAAAGATTGTTTTTTGATGTAGACCATTTTAAAAGTTTTTATTGAATTTGTTACAATATTGTTTCTGTTTTATGTTTTGGGTTTTTTTCCAATTTATTTTATTGAAGTATAGTTAATTTACAATGTTATGGTAATTTCTGCTGTACAGCAAAGTGATTTGCTTATATATCTATATCTATATCTATATATACATATATATTCTTTTTCATATTCTTTTCCATTATAGTTTATCACAGGATATTGAATATAGTTCCTTGTACTATACACAAGGATATACACAAGGTCCTTGTTGTTTATTCTTTTTTGTTATTGGAGTATAATTACAATAGCCAGGACATGGAAACAACCTAAATGTCCATCAACAGATGAATGGATAAAGAGGATGTGGTACATATATATAATGGAATATTACTCAGCCATAAAAAGAGAGAGGTGATATATGTATACATATAGTTGATTCACTTCACTGTACAGCAGAGACTAACACAACATTGTAAAGCAATTATACTCCAATAAAAACAAAAGTTTAGGCTCACTGGGATTATCCCTTAGATATGCATCTTAACTATCTGAGACATTCTATTAGTAATGTGAGTAAAGATAGTACTAAAATAAAACTAACAATAATACTGTTATGGGTTAGATTTCATCCCCTCAACAAGCATATGTTGAAGTTCTAACCCCTGGTACCTCAGAATGTGATTGTATTTGAGATAGGGTTTTTAAAGAGGTCAATAAGTTAACTTGAAGTCATTAGTGTGGGCCTTAACCCAATATGACTGGTGTCCTTATAAAAAGAGGGAAGTAGAACACAGACATGTACAGAGGGAAGACCAGGTGAGGACACAAGGAGAAGTCAGCCATCCATAAGCCAAGGAGAGAGGCCTTAGAAGAAATCAACTCTATTGACACATTGATCTTGGATTTCTAGCCTTCAGATTTGTAGGAAAATAAATTTCTGTTGTTTAAGTCACTCAGTCTCGGGTACTTTGTTATGGAAGCCTGAGCAAACGAAGACACATACTTTTTGTGCCTTTGAGGATGCGAGTGTTATTATATTTATTTTATATGCTATTACTCCTAGTACAAATAATAATAAAGTGACCATATTATAATGCCTATCTGAGCAACCAAGACATGATGAGAAAACCTTAAAAACCACACTGAATTATATATCTTAAATTCATGACCATGAAAGAATTGCTTCTTTTATTTTCATCCTACCTACACTACTACATTACTCCTCCACAATCACTAGCGAACTTCCTCCATTCTAATGACCCCCTTGCAATAATTCATGGAAAAGGTGGAAGTAATCAGGTTAGACTTCTCAGAGCTTTCCAAACCTAATCTACCTGTTTTTGCCCTGGCATTCTCTGCCACCCCATCTGCATACATGCTCCTGATAGCACCCAGCCCCTCACCTCTGTTCAGATCCCATGCCTTCTACCTTCTCAGGGACTTTGCTCCTGCAATTATCACTCCTCTCCATTGAACCATCAACTACTCCTTCTATATTGGAGCATTCTCCAATCTGGGGTGGGGGGAAGAAATCCACCCTCTTCCCAAATGTCCTTCTGCAGATACTGGCACTTTTATGTGTTGTCCTTCAAAGAAGATTACCTCAACTTACCCTGAGACCATTCTGTCTTCAACCTATTTCAATAAATATGATTATCAAAATTATATAGAAAAGCATATTAGCTAGAATACTTAAAACAATTCTGAAGAAGAATTATGTTGGAGTACTCACTCTACCTGATTTCAAGACTTACTATAAAACCATAGTAATCAAGACAGTGTGATACTGACCAAAAAAATCAACAGAGTCTAGTAATAGACTCATACATATATGATTAATTGATTTTCAACAAAGGTACAAAGGCAATTAAAGGTAGAAGACAATCTTTTCAACAAATAGTTTTGGGGTAATTGGATTCGATAAGAACAAAAATAAACATTTACCTATAACTATCATCACATACAAAAATTAACCCAATATGGATCATAGAACTAAATGTGACACCCAAAGTTATAAAACTCCTAGACGAAACATAGAAGAAAATATTTATGGCCTTTAGTTAGTGTAGTGAGTTGAATAGTGTGTCTTCAAAATTTATGTTCATCTAGAATATCAGAATGTGACTTTATTTGGAAATAAGGTCTTTGCAGATGTAATTAGTTATGTTAAGATGAGGTCATACTAGATTAAGGTGGGTCCTAAATCCAAAGAGTGGTGCTCTTATAAGAAGAGGAAAGGACACACAGAAACACAAGTGGAGGGGGAAATACCATGTGAAAAACGAAGGCGAAGACTGAAGTGATGCATCTATAATCCAAGCAACATCAGGGCTTGCCACCAGAAGCTAGAAGAGAGGCATGGAACAGATTCTCCCTTAGAGCATCCAAAAGCAAACAGCTTGAATTTGGACTTCTGGCATCTAGAACTGTAGAGAATAAATTTCTGTTGTTTTAAGCCACGAAATTTGTGGTAATTTGTTATGGCAGCCCAAGGAAACTAATATAGTTAGGCAAAGATTTCTTAGATAAGACATTACGAGCACAGTCCATACAAGAAAAACTGATACATTGGACTTCAAGTTTTGCCCTTAGAAAGACATGGTTAAAAGAAAGAAAGACAAGTCACATACAGGGAGAAAATATTTATGAAACACCTACGTGATAAAGTACTTGTTTCCAGAATATACACAAAAACACTCAAATCTCAATAATAAGAAAATAAACAAACTAATTACAAAGTGGGCCAAAGATTTGAACAAATACTTCACCAAAGATGTATGGATGGCAAATAAATACATGAAAAGATATCAGTATCATAAATCATGAGGGAAATACAAATCAAAACCACAATGAGATACCTCCACATACCTATTCTAATAGCTAAAATGAGAAGAAAAATCTCTGATAGTATCAGTTGCTGGTTAGGATATAGTGCAACTGGAACTCTCATATTGCTTGTGGGGATGCAAAATGATAGCGTCACTTTGGAAAATAGTTTCACAGTTTCTCGTGAAGTTAAACATATACTTACTACGTGACCCAGTGATTCCACACCTAGATATTTACCCAAGAGAAATGAAAACTTATGTTCACAGAAAACCTGTAGGTGGTTATTTATGGTGGCTTTATTCATAATCACCAAAAACTGAAAACAACTCAAATGTCCTTCAACTGGTGAATGGATAAGCAAACTATATTCGATCCATACAGGAAAATACTACTCAGCAATAAAAAGGAACCAACTACGTACATATGCAACAGCATGGATGAATCTCAAACACATTACACAAAGTGAGAAAAGCCAGACTCAAAAGGTTATATAATTTATGTTTTCATATCTATGACATTCTGCAAAAGGCAATACTGTACAGGTTGAGAATAGATTGGTGATCTCTAGGGGCTGGAGTTCAGGAGGGGGTTTGACTAAAAAAGGCAGGAGGCAATTTTTTTCTGGTGATGGAACTATTACGTATCTTGATCGTGGTAGTGGTTACATACTGTATGCATATGTCAGAACCCATAAAACTGGAAACCAGAAAGAATGAATTTTTCTGTTTTTGAATTATGCTTCTATACTAAAAATAAGAAGACATAGAATAGATCGAGATACTACAGAGTGATTCAGGAGCGACCCAGCTGACTGAACTTACACTTCCAAAGGATCTATGTCAACATACGCAAGTTGTGCTCAGAGCCGTGAAATCTTTATTCTGGAACAGCTGAGAGTGTTGGATGATGTGATCAGGAAGAAAATGTACCTAGATTATGATACCTTGGAGAAATAGGCTTTAATCCTCAACTTTGATGAACCAGTAGTAAAGGTTTGGTTCAAGAAATATGTGTCACAGGCGAATTCTATCAAACATTTAGAGAAGAGCTAACACCTATCCTTCTGAAACTCTTCCAAAATATAGCAGAGAGAGGAACACTCTCAAACTCATTCTATGAGGCCACCATCACACTGATACAAAAACCAGACAAAGATGTCACAAAGAAAGAAAACTACAGGCCAATATCACTGATGAACATATATGCAAAAATCCTGAACAAAATACTAGCAAACAGAATCCAACAACACATTAAAATGATCATACATCATGATCAAGTGGGGTTCATCCCAGGAATGCAAGATTCTTCAATATACGCAAATCAAAAAATGTGATACACCATATTAACAAACTGAAGGAGAAAAACCATATGATCATCTCAATATAGGCAGAAAACACTTTCGACAAATTTCAACACCTATTTATGATAAAAACCCTGCAGAAAGTTGGCATAGAGGGAACTTTCCTCAACATAATAAAGGCCATATATGACAAACCCACAGCCAACATCATCCTCAGTGGTGGAAAACTGAAACCATTTCCACTAAGATAAGGAACATGACAAGGTTGCCCACTCTCACCACTATTATTCAAAATTGCTTTGGAAGTTTTAGCCACAGCAATCAGAGAACAAAAAGAAATAAAAGGAATCGAAATCGGAAAAGAAGAAGTAAAGTTGTCACTGTTTGCAGATAACATGATACTATACATAGAGAATCCTGAAGATGCTACCAGAAAATTACTAGAGCTAAGCAATGAATTTGGTAAGGTAGGAGGATACAAAGTTAATGCACAGAAATCTCGTGCATTCCTATAAATTAATAATGAAATATCTAAAAGTGAAATTAAGGAAACACTCTCATTTACCACTGCAACAAAAAGAATAAAATACCTGGGAATAAACCTACCCAAGGAGACAAAAGACCTGTATGCAGAAAACGATAAGACACTGATGAAAGAAATTAAAGATGATACAAACAGATGGAGAGATATACCATGTTCTTGGATTGGAAGAATCAACGTTGTGAAAATGACTCTACTACCCAAAGCCATCTACAGATTCAATGCAATCCCTATCAAACTACCAATGGCATTTTTCACAGAACTAGAACAAAACATTTCACAATTTGTATGGAAACACAAAAGACCCCGAATAACAAAAGCAATCTTAAGAAAGAAAAACGGAGCTGGAGGAATCAGGCTCCCTGACTTCAGACTGTACTTCAAAGCTACAGTAATCAAGACAGTAGGGTAGTGGCACAAAAACAGAAAGATAGATCAACGGAACAGGATAGAAAGCCCAGAGATAAACCCACACACATATGGTTACCTTATTTTTGATAAAGGAGGCAAGAATATACAATGGAGAAAAGACAGTCTCTTCAATAAGTGGTGCTGGGAAAACTGGACAGCTACATGGAAAAGAATGAAATTAGAACACTCCCTAACACCATATACAAAAATAAACTCAAAATGGATTAAAGACCTAAATGTAAGGCCAGACACTATAAAATTCTTAGTGGAAAACATAGGCAGAACCCTCTATGACATAAATCACAGCAAGATCCTTTTTGACCCACTTCCTAGAGAAATGGAAATAAAAACAAAAATAAACAAATGGGACCTAATGAAACTTAAAAGCTTTTGCACAGCAAAGGAAACCATAAACAAGACGAAAAGACAACCCTCAGAATGGGAGAAAATATTTGCAAATGAAGCAACTGACAAAGGATCAATCTCCAAAATTTACAAGCAGCTCATGCAGCTCCGTATCAAAAAATAAAACAATGCAACCCAAAAATGGGCAGAAGATCTAAACAGACATTTTTCCAAAGAAGATATACAGATTGCCAACAAACACATGAAAGAATGCTCAACATCATTAATCATTAGAGAAATGCAAATCAAAACTACAATGAGATATCACTTCACACCAGTCAGAATGGCAATTCATCAAAGAATCTACAAACAATAAATGCTGGAGAGGGTGTGGAGAAAAGGGAACCGTCTTCCACTGTTGGTGGGAATGTAAATTGAAACAGCCACTATGAAGATCAGTATGGAGGGTCCTTAAAAAATTAAAAATAGAACTACCATATGACCCAGCAATCCCACTACTGGGCACATACCCTGAGAAAACCATAATTCAAGAGTCATGTACCTAAATGTTCATATCAGCTCTATTTACAATATCCAGGGCATGGAATCAACCTAAGTGTCCATCATCTGATGAATGGATAAAGAAGATGTGGCACATACATACAATGGAATATTACTCAGCCATAAGAAGAAACGAAATTGAGTTATTTGTAGTGTGGTGGATGGACTTAGAGTCTGTCATACGGAGTGAAGTTAAGTCAGGAAGAGAAAAACAAGTACTGTCTGCTAACACATATATATGGAATCTAAAAAAAAAAGTTATGAAGAACCTAGGGGCAGGTTGGGAATAAAGACGCAGACCTACTAGAGAATGGACTTGAGGCCCTGGGGAGGGTAAGCTGGGACAAAGAGAGCGAGTGTTATGGACATATATACACTACCAAATGTAAAATAGCTAGCTAGTGGGAAGTAGCCGCATAGCACAGGGAGATCAGCTCGGTGCTTTCTGATCACCTAGAGGGGTGGGAGAGGGAAGGTAGGAGGAAGGGAGATGCAAGAGGGAAGAGATACGTGGATATATGTACATGTATAGCTGATTCTCTTTTTTATAAAGCAGAAACTAACACACCACTGTAAAGCAATTATACACCAATAAAGATGTTTAAAAAAAGGAACATGTGTGAAGTGCAGAAAGCAGTGAAAAACTAAGCAATGGTTGTTACCAGTACCACCAAACCAGACTGTTTCAGTGAAGGAGGAAGAGACCTCTAACCCACAACTGCTGCAAATACTCCTCCTGTGAGTTCTCGTGTTTCAGGTGCCCAAGGCCTTGAATCTCCTGAGGTTTCTAGAATTGAGCAGCTTGGAGGATGACTACTTTTGGAATTCACCACAGGATTCTCAGCCTCATGATGCTCAGAGGTGAGTATCTCTTTTCCAAGGGTCCTGGCTGAGGGGGCTGACACCAATCTTCAACATGGCCTCTCACCTAGCTGCATAGCTCCTGACAAAGGTCTGTGATCCAAACTCTTATCAGTAGAAAAACATTTCCAACCACCTATATTGGGTAAACCTGAGTGTAAACAGACCAGACCTCAAAGATACACTTTTTTTTTTCTGTAAGGAAAAACATTTCTCCTCCTTTCTTCATTGCCCACATTTTCTGTCTTCCCTTTCATTATCTCCTCACCTAAATTGCTGAATGAAAGAGAGTCATCAAGTGACTTGAGGGAAATAGCAGGCATCAGCCAATTTTCCATGGCTCTCAGCTTACCCCATGTTTAGCTTAGCTCAATGAAAACACTCCAACCCAAAGTCAATATAACCTAAGAATTTCTGCTCCCTATGGGTTATCTTTTGTTCTTTTAAAAAACACCCAAGTTATTGTCAATGCTGGAGAATGCCAGGGTTTGTACTTCTACTGCCAACTCTTCCGCTGTGGAGGAAAAGAATGAATTTTCTAATATTTTGAAGGAAGTTGCCATAATATTCGTATCAGAACTCAAAAGGAGACTTTAATTGTGTAAGCTGTATGTTTATGTGTTAGGCCTTTATTAAGAAAAAGAAGAAAAAGAGGTTTAAAAAAATTCTTGGAAATCAGATACCTAACAAAAAGCATTCAGTAGAATTCTTTTTTAAATTTCCTTTGAATCTTTATTTTCTGTGGCTTGTTTTATTTTTAATCTTTATTTTATATTGGAGCATAGTTGATTTACAATATTGTGTTAGTCTCAGGTGTACAGCAAGGTGATTTAGTTATATATGTACATATATCTATTCTTTTTCAAATTCCTTTCCCATGTAGGTTATTAAACAGTATTCAGTATAGTTCCCTGTGGTATACAGTAGATCCTTGTTGATTATCTACTTTATATACAGCAGTGTGTATATATTAATCCCAACCTCCTAATCTATCCATTCCCTTATGGTAACCATAAATTTGTTTTCTAAGTCTGTGAGTCGGTTTTTCTTTTATAGAGAAGTTCATTTGTATCATTTTCTAGAGACCACATATAAGTAATATCATATTTTTGTCTTTCTTTGTCTGACTTACTTCACTTAGTATGACAATCTCTAGGTCTATCCATATTGCTGTAAATGGCATTATTTCATTCTATTTTATGGCTGAGTAATATTCCACTGTATATATGTACCACATCTTCTTTATCCATTCTTCTGTCAATGGACGTTTAGGTTGCTTTCAAGTCCTGGCTATTGTAAATAGTGCTACAATGAATATTGGGGTGCATATATCTTTTTGGATTATAGTTTTCTCCAGATGTATGCCCAGGAGTGGGATTGCAGGATCATATGGTAGCTCTGCTTTTAGTTTTTAGAGGAACCTCCATCCTGTTTTCCATAGTGACTGTACCAATTTACGTTACCACAAAGAGTGTAGGAGGGTTCCCTTTTCTCTGCACCTTCTCCAGCATTTATTGTTTGTAGATATTTTGTTGGTGGCCATTCGGACTGGTGTGAGGTGATATCGCATTGTAGTTTTGATTTGCATTTCTCTAATAATTAGTGATGCTGAACATCTTTTCTTTTCTATTTTTTAACATCTTTATTGGAGTATAATTGCTTTACAATGGTGTGTTAGTTTCTGCTTTATAACAAAGTGAATCAGCTATACATATACATATATCCCCATATCTCCTCCCTCTTGTGTCTCTCTCCCACCCTCCCTATCCCACCCCTCTAGGTGGTGACAAAGCACCGAGCTGATCTCCCTGTGCTATGCGGCTGCTTCCCACTAGCTATCTATTTTACATTTGGGAGTGTATATATGTCCACGCCACTCTCTCACTTTGTCACAGCTTACCCTTCCCCCTCCCCATATCCTCATGTCCATTCTCTAGTGGATCTGTGTCTTTTATGCTGTCTTATCCCTAGGTTCTTCATGACATTTTTTTCTCAGATTCCATATATATATGTTAGCATACTGTATTCTTCTTTCTCTTTCTGACTTACTTCACTCTTTATGACAGACTCTAGGTCCATCCACCTCACTACAAATAACTCAATTTCATTTCTTTTTATGGCTGAGTAATATTGAATGTGTATACCTGCCACATCTTCTTTATCCATTCATCTGTCGATGGACACTTAGGTTGCTTCCATGTCCTGGCTATTGTAAATAGATCTGCAATGAACATTATGGTACATGTCTCTTTTTGAATTATGGTTTTCTCAAGGTATATGCCCAGTAGTGGGATTGCTGGGTCGTATGGTAGTTCTCTTTTTAGTTTTTAAAGGAACCTCCATACTGTCCTTCATAGTGGCGGTATCAATTTACATTCCCACCCACAGTGCAAGAGGGTTCCCTTTTCTCCACACCCTCTGCAGCATTTACTGTTTGTAGATGTTTTGATGATGGCCATTCTGACTGGTGTGAGGTGATAACTCATTGTAGTTTTCATTTGCATTTCTCTAATGATTAGTTATGTTGAGCATCCTTTTATTTGTTTGTTGACAGTTTGTATATCTTCTTTGGAGAAGATATTTAAGTCTTCTGCCCATTTTTGGATTTTTTTTTTTTTTTTTTTGCAGTACGCGGGCCTCTCACTGTTGTGGACTCTCCCATTGTGGACCACAGGCTCCGGACGCGCAGGCTCAGCGGCCATGGCTCATGGGCCCAGCCGCTCCATGGCAGGTGGGATCTTCCCGGACCATGGCACGAACCCGTGTCCCCTGCATCGGCAGGCGAACTCTCAACCACTGCGCCACTAGGGAAGTCCCAGGTTGTTTGTTTTTTTTGATATGGAGCTGCATGAGCTCCTTGTATAGTTTGGAGATTAATTCTTTGTCCGTTGACTCGTTTGCAAATATTTTCTCCCATTCTGCGGGTTGTCTTTTGGTCTTGTTTATGGTTTCCTTTGCTGTGCAAAAGCTTTTAAGTTTCATCAGGTCCCATTTGTTTATTTTTGTTTTTATTTCCATTTCTCTAGGCGGTGGGTCAAAAAGGAGCTTGCTGTGATTTATGTCATAGAGGGCTCTGCCTATGTTTTCCTCTAAGAGTTTTATAGCATCTGGCCTTACATTTAGGTCTTTAATCCATTTTGAGTTTATTTTTGTATATGGTGTTAGGGAGTGTTCTAATTTCATTCTTTTCCATGTAGCTGTCCAGTTTTCCCAGTACCACTTATTGAAGAGGCCTGTCTTTTCTCCATTGTATATTCTTGCCTCCCTTATCAAAAATAAGGTGACCATATGTGCATGGGTTTATCTCTGGGCCTTCTATCCTGTTCCATTGATCTATATTTCTGTTTTTGTGCCAGTACCATACAGTCTTGATTACTGTAGCTTTGAAGTACATTCTGAAGTCAGGGAGCCTGGTTCCTCTAGTTCCGTTTTTCTTTCTCAAGATTGCTTTGGCTATTCAGGATCTCTTTTGTGTTTCCATACAAATTGTGAAATGTTTTGTTCTAGTTCTGTGAAAACTGCCATTGGTAGTTTGATAGGGATTGCATTGAATCTGTAGATGGCTTTGGGTAGTAGAGTCATTTTCACAATGTTGATTCTTCCAATCCAAGAACATGGTATATCTCTCCATCTGTTTGTATCGTCTTTAATTTCTTTCATCAGTGTCTTATAGTTTTCTGCGTACAGGTCTTTTGTCTCCTTAGGTAGGTTTATTCCTAAGTATTTTATTCTTTTTGTTGCGATGGTAAATGGGAGTGTTTCCTTATTTCTCTTTCTGATTTTTCATCATTAGTGTGTAGGAATGCAAGTGATCTGTGCATTAATTTTTTATCCTGCTATTTTACCGAATTCCTTGATTAGCTCTAGTAGTTTTCTCTAGCATCTTTAGGATTCTTTATGTATAGTATCATGTCATCTGCAAACAGTGACTGTTTTACTTCTTTTCTGATTTGGATTCCTTTTATTTCTTTTTCTTATCTCTTTTCTTTTTGATGATAGCCATTTTGACAGGTCTGTGGTGATATCTCTTTATGGTTTTCATTTTCATTTCCCTTATGATTAGTGATGTGGAACATCTTTTCATGCCCCTGTTGGACGTTTGTAGGTCTTCTTAGGAAAAATATCTATTCAATCGATCTGCGCATTAAAAAAAATCCGATTATGTGCTGTTATTGAGTTGCATGAGTTTTTGATATATTTTAGATATTAACCCCTTAAAGATATATGGTTTGCAAATATTTTCTCCCACTCTATAGATTGCCTTTTAAGTTTGCTGATTATTTCTTTCACTGTGCCGAAGCTTTTTAGTTTAATGTCTCACTTGTTTATTTTTGTTTTATTGCTTGTGCTTTTGGTGTCCTATCCAAGAATTTGTTTCAAAGACTAATGTGAAGGAGTTTTCTCCTATGTTTCCTTCTAGGACTTTCATAGTTTCAGGTGTTACATTTAAGTCTTTAGTCCATTTCAAGGCAATTTTTGTGAGTGCTGTAAGTTAGTGTTCCTATTTCATTTTTCTGCATGTGGTTTGTCCTGTTTCCCCAGCACCATTTATTGAAGAGACTATCCTTTATCCATTGTGTATTCTTGGCTCCTGTGTCCAATATTAGTTGAGCATTTATAAGGGAGTTTATTTCTGAGCTCTTATTTCTCTTCAGTTGTTCTATGTGTCTATTTTTATGCCAGTACCATACTGTTTTGATTACTGTAGCTTTGCAGTATAGTTTGATACCAGAAAGTGTGATGCCTCTGGGTTTGTTCTCCTTTCTCAAGTTTGCTTTGGCTATTCTGTGTCTTTTGCAGTTACATACAAATTTTAGGATTGTTTTATCTATTTCTGTGAAAAATGCCTTTGGAATTTCAGTAGGGATTGCGTTGAATCTATAGATGGTTTTAGGCACTATGGACATTTTAACAATATTAATTCTTCCAATCCAGAAATATGGGATATCTTTCCATTTGTTTGTGTCTTCCTCAATTTTCTTTCATTAAACTTACAGTTTTCAGTGTACAGATCTTTCACTTCCTTGGTTACCTTTATTCTAAAGTATTTTATTTTATTTTATTTTATGTTATTTTTTTAACATCTTTATTGGTGTATCATTGCTTTACAATGGTGTGTTAGTTTCTGCTTTATAACAAAGTGAATCAGTTATACATATACATATGTTCCCATATCTCTTCCCTCTTGTGTCTCCCTCCCTCCCACCCTCCCTATCTCACCCCTTTAGGTGGTCACAAAGCACCGAGCTGATCTCCCTGTGCTATGTGGCTGCTTCCCACTAACTATCTATTTTATATTTGGTAGTGTATATATGTCCATGCCACTCTCTCACTTTGTCACAGCTTACTCTTCCCCCTCCCCACATCGTCAAGTTCATTCTCTAGTAGATCTGTGTCTTTATTCCCATCTTGCCCCTAGGTTCTTCATTACCTGTTTTTTTTTCTTATTTTATTTTATTGTTTTGCTATTTCAAATGAGATCATTTTCTTTATTTCTTTTTCAGATATTTTGTTGTTAGTGTATAGAAACACAACTGATTTCTGTATGTTGATTTTATATCAGGAAACTTTCCTGAATTCATTGATTATTTCCGACAGTTTTTTGCTTAAGTCTCTGGGATTTTCTATATACAAGACCATATCATCTGCAGATAAACACAATTTAACTTCTTCCTTTCTGAGTTGGATAACTTTTCTTTTTCCTGCCTAATTGCTCTAGCTAGGAGTTTTGATTGTATGTTGAATAACAGTGGTGAGTGTCAGCACTTTTCCCTTGTTCTTGATCTTAAAGGAAAAGCTTTAACACCTTTCTCCATTGAGTATAAGGTTAACTGTGGATTTCTTGTATATGGCCTGTAGTATGTTGAGGTGTCTTCCCTTTATACCCAATTTGTTGAGGGTTTTTATCATGAAAGGATATTGTATTTTGTCACATGCTTTTTCTGCATCTATTGAGATGATTATATGATTTTTCTCTTTCATTTTATTAATGTCATGTATCACATTTATTAATTTGTGTATGTTTAACCTTCCTTGCATCCCAGGGATAAATCCCAGTTGATCATGGTGTATGATCCTTATTTTTTTTTGTATAAATTTACTTATTTATTTATTTATTTTTGGCTGAGTTGGATCTTTGTTGCTGTGCACGGGCTTTCTCAAGTTGTGGCGAGTGGGGGCTACTCTTCATTGTGGTGTGCGGGTTTCTCATTGCGGTAGCTTCTCTTGTTGCCGAACATGGGCTCTAGTCATGCAGGCTTCAGTAGTTGTGGGTCACAGGCTCTAGAGTGAAGGCTCAGTAGTTGTGGTGCACGGGTTTCATTGCTCTGTGGCATTTGGGATCTTCCTCGACCAGGGCTCGAACTGTGTCCCGTGCATTGGCAGGCGGATCCTTAAGCACTGCACCACCAGGGAAGCCCCACAGTGTATGATCCTTTTAATGTGTTGTTGAATTCAGTTTGTTAATATTTTGTTGAGAATTTTTGCATCTATAGTTGACCCTTGACCAACGTGGGTTTGAACTGTGAGAGTCCAGTTCTATGCAGATATTTTTCAATAATAAATACTACAGGACTACATGGTCCACAGTTATTTGAATCCATTGATATGGAGGACTGACTATAAGTTATGTGCTGATTAACCACTGCATTGTTCATGTGTCAATTGTATATTCATCAGGGATATTGGTCTGTAGTTTTGTTTTCTTGTAATGTTCTTATCTTGCTTTGGTATCAGAGTAGTGCTGGCCTGATAAAATGAATTTAGTAGTGTTTTGTCCTCTTCAGTTTTTTGGAAGAGTGTGAAAAGGATTGGTGTTAATTCTTCTTTAAATGTTTGGCAGAATTCACCAGTAAAACAATCTGATCCTGGGCTTTTCTTTGTTGGGAGATTTTTGATTACTGATTCAGTCTCCTTACTTGTTACTGGTCTGTTCATATTTTCTGTTTCCTCATGATTCATCTTGATAAACTGTATGTTTTTAGGAATTTAACCATTTCTTCTATGTTATCAAATTTGCTGGTATATAATTGTTCATAATAGTTGCTTATGATTTTATATGCTACAGTTACACTATGTATTTTATTTCGCTTTTCCCTTTCTGAATCTGTAGGCTTCCAGATATCAAGAAAAGTGCTCTAGATTGTCCAGAAAAGGAGTGGTGCTCCAGGTGAGGCTGTGACTCTCAGTCTCAGCATAGCTCAAGGCAGTACTGCCTTATAAGAATCACATGCTACTACACTGCACCATAGGAACCAAAGATAATAAAGGCCTAAGAAGGCTTAATGAAGACATAGTCGACCCTTATTATTCCCAGATTCCATGTACTCAATTTGCCTAATTGCTAAAATGTATTTGAAACTCCCAAATAAATATAGTGCTGTCTCAGTCACGGACATGTACAGAGCACTGAAAAATTTGAGTAACTCAACACACATTCCCAGCTGAGGTAGAAGAACAAGCCAATTGTCTGACATCTTGTTTCAGCTCTCATAATGTTCTTTCCATGATTTAGTGCCATGGTTTTCAAACTTTTTTGCCTGTTGTTGATGATTTCATTGCTTAAAATGGCTCCCAAGCATAGTGTTAAAGTGCTGTCCAGTGTTCCTAAGTGCAGGAAGGCTGTGATGTGACTAATGGAGAACATACATGTGTTGGATATGTTTTGTTCAGAAATGAGTTACAGTGCTGATGGGCCTGAAAACAATGCTATTGAATCTTCAATCAATCAATCAATCAATCCATCAATTTATATACAGTGACTTTAAATAGTAACACACATAAAAATAAGAATATGTATTGCTTTGTTGATAAAATGTTGTTATTAGAGTCTTGCAGGAACCTAGCTCTGTATTTCACTTAGGAGCAGTGATTCAGTATTTGCTAATTCATTGTTTGTGCTGACTTTTACTGAATATAACATAAAATATAAGAACTGTGAATAAGGAGAATCAACTGTACTCATCTTAATAGTCCAACAGTCCTCTTAGGGACCGGTGTTTTTGCCTGTATCATCTGTGGCATTTTTCACGATGCTTGCAGAACTTAACTAACCTTTTATTTGGGCCTCCCCTTTCCTCATTGCTCCTCTCTACTGTACCTCAGATCTTTTTTTGCATTAAGTGCTACCTCTGGTCACTTGCCTGTTTTTAACCTGAGAAAGATATCAAAACAATTTGATAACTTGAATCACTTAGAGACTTAAGAGAATGTGTATTTACAAAAATCATTTGAAAATTATAATTGAAACGTTGGCTGAGTAATAAAAACTAAGAAAGCAGCAAACAAATTGTTATTTGCAAATTATCTAGAGTTTCACACTTAGAGAAAACAACTTAATATGCTGTCTATTCATTCCAGCCTTTTAAAAATGCATTTTTAAAGGTTATGAGCTTGGAAGGTGGTGGTAATATCTTTATAATACTGTCTGTAGTTTTTATTCTGTTTTGTTTAACATAATACCATACTCTATTTTCCATAAAGAGAATGAAGATGAGGATGTTGATACTGGTGTCAGTAGGAGCAAACACATGTATAGAGCTTGATATGGACCAGGATCTCTTCTCTATTATGTGTGCATATTGACACGACACCCCGTGGTCTTTCATGCACTTAGCAGACATCATATTCAATCCCTACACAGATTCATTGTAATCTGTTTCATGCCGATGGACATGTTCACCTGCCTTTTGATCCAGAGGACGCTGGACACTGCAGTGTATTCCAGATTTGGGGGTCAGATACCACACCTCTCTGTTTCTTTCAGGCCTGCGTAGCAATCTGACTCAGCTCTTGCCGGCCAGGTGAGTTTGGGCAAGTTCCTTCACCCATTAACCTCTACGTGTCTCAAGCTACCTCATCTGCAAAAAGGGATGATAACATTAAAAATGCTTACCTCATAACGTTGCTGTGAGTACTCAGAGACCTTATTATACTTATACATATAGAGAGTTAAACAGAGTCCAGAAGGGTGAGCTTTTACTCTTGTGTCTCTTCACTTCGGTTTCTGCTTGTACCCATATCCCTCTCTCCCTGCCCCCGTTGCTTTCTCCTCCCCCACTCCTGCTCCACTCTCTCTCCCCTTTGCCCCCCTCATCAGACGCTCCATCCAAAAACACTGTTTACCATCTCCTCAGGATGTAACTCAGAAAATATTCATACCATCACCCTTTGGTTAAAAAAACATGAATATTAAGGGAAGAAATAAGAAATACCATAAATCCGGCAATGTGAAAACTACACAAGAAATAAAGTCCTACTGATGAAAGTTTGAGTATTAATACTTTTATATCTTCATCAGATTCAGATATTTAGAATTTGATACAGGAGAGTTAGACTTGATAAATATAATGGCCCCCCAAAAGGGCTATATAATGAGGTTCTTGGGCCTTTAAATTTCCCTCTGGAATGTTTTTTAAAATGTATATACTCGTGTTCTACAATTGTCCAGTGATCACTTACTTTCCCATCATTATGCAAATCATGCGAAGAGGTCATTAGACTTCAAATTTCCTAGAGCATAGGCACTAAACTTTTCCATACGAGCGCTTGATGAAACCCCAGCATTGCATTTAGGCTTCACAATATCCCCAGAAGGACAGTTAAATAATCATTATGCTAAAAAATATATACCAACCTACATACCCCATACATTCAGTTCTTGAGTCCCTGAGGGGCTGACGTGATAGTGCAAAGTCCATGTGGTGAGTCAAAGGTGGTCTTGACATTGTCTCTCTGGAACATTCTCCAGGGAAATGTGGGAACGGTAACAATATCAACAACAGTAATGACAACAGCTAGAATTCACCAGGAACTTGTCACATGCCGAGCACTGTCCTGACAACTTCCCATGTCTTAACACGGTCACTGCTCTAATAAACTGCCCCCAAGAAGTAGTTACATTTACTCCTCACTAGTGTTTCCATGTTACTAATGGAGGAATTGAGGCACAGAGACGCTAAGTAGCCCGCTCAGTGTCACCCAGCAGTAAGGGGTGGAGCCACACGTCTGTGGAGGCATTGTGGAAAACTCAAGTGTGTTCTGTATTTATTCAGTCAAGGGCAAGGTGCAACGGCTACTGCAAAATATGTAGAAAAACAGCTAACACATAACACAGATTGACCTTAGAGCATGGAACTGCACACTAAATAGAAATCTGGTTTCTTCAGAAATCTTTTAGATGGAGGCTTGACAGGATTGGAATCAGGATGTTTTGTGGAAGTGATGATCTGAGAGCCTCCTTAGAACAGCAGTCAGCATGTCAGTCTCCTAGCCTGAAGGTCTTGGGTTTGTGCATCAGAGAAGGCAGCAAACCTCTGTCACCACCACACGCTCCCGATGGAGAGAGAAACCTGCCAGTAGGGAAAATAAGACCGTTCCTCAGCTCTGATAATGCCCAGACAAGTTGTCCATGTCAATAAGAACTGAGGAATTATATATAAAAAAACCTCCAAAAATGCAGATTCCATGATCCACACTCAGTGAGTCTCATTTAGTGTGGCTACAACGGTGCCCTAGAATCTTTGATTTTTCACTCTGCCTGGGGAACTCTCAGGAACTTTATTAAACTGTGGTAGCAAGACTGTCTCCAATGTGCTGACTCTCCCAGGATAAACACTCAGTTGGGAAGACCTAAGTGAGAGCACACGAGAGAGAACATGAAGGACACAGCGTGAGAGTCAAACCAAGGGCAGGGCAGTGGATCTTCTGAGCAGACATCACCACCCCACTGGCCTGTCTCTCTGAGGCTTCAGTTTATCTCAGATCCATTCTCTTCATGGCCAGTGGATGGAGGTGGTGAGAGGAGATGACCTTTGAGATCCCACATGGCCTGGGCTTTTCTCGGGGGCCGTGGGACACAGACAATATGAGGTTATGTGATCTATTCTCCCCACCTCCAGTCAGCCTCTGCTTCTCTCTTGCTCCCTCACTCCCTCCATGCCGCACAAGCCCAGAGCAACCAGAATTTAGGAAAAATGTCTTCCCTTCACCGATCAGACACCTGCCCCTGACCTGAGGAGAACTTCTCCCCTCTTCTCCTCTCAGCTGTCCTCCTCTGATCTGATCTGCCGTGCCGAAGCAGACAGCCTTCCCTAGTAGCTTAAAGCCCTCGCCTGGCCCGTGACTCTGGTGACGCAGCCTGAAGAGGGCTTGTCCTCTGTGAGAAGGACCCCAGACCCGGGAGCCAAGAGCCATGACGACCACAGAACCATCCTAAACATTGATGCCCACGGCAGTGACTGACCTTGGAAACGAAGCCTTACCTCACACCCCATCTGTCCCTGAACCATTGTCTTGTCACAGAAAGCAAGACAGACGAGGAAGGTGCCTGGAATCCTTCCTGGGGAGTCCTGTGTCCTACTCCATGCTGCCATGCTATTTCCCCAGACCAAACCCTGACGTGGACCATATCATTCCTATCCTTTTGATGGGAATAAGAGGTCTGGGGATACCTTCATAAAATCCTATTCTCGTAGTTGATAACCAGTATGTTATGTGGTTTACTACCACAGTGGTGCATCTGGTAAGTAGGTGGAAGCTGACAGGAAGTTTCAGGTCTGGGTGCTGAAATGACGGAGGAGCTACCGGCACCTGTGGGCTGAGGGTTACAAGGAGGCAAACACTTTTTAGCAGAGAGTTAAATAAAGTGGATTTTCCATAATTGTAATATCCCCGTGAATTAAGGGAAGCTTGAATGTTGCTTTCTCTGGAAACTTACAAAGAATCCTTGAGTGTTTTAGAGAACACATACTGAAGGCAATTCTGTTACTGGTTTTGAGCTTGATGCAACACAACAGTAACACTTGATAGCTGAGGTTGTGCATGCCTAAATGAATGAGGGGAATCCAACTGTAATGATTAGAAGGATCTTCAGGATATGCTGTCAATAGATGGGAAAAATTACGTGGGAAATGTTCATAGTGTGATCTGCCATGGGTTGCTGAACAAAGCCAGATAAGCCCATTGTCTTTAAGGCACTGATGTTTATTTAAGTATTAAAAAAATTTTTTATATTTGAGTATACTTGATATACTATACACAACTAACAATGTTGTGTTAGCTTTAGGTGTATAGCAGAGTGATTCAGTCATACATATATATGTATCCATTCTTTTTCAACTTCTTTTCCCATTTAGGTTATTATAGAATATTGAGCAGATTTCCCTGTGGTATACAACAGGTCTTTGCTGGTTATCTATTTTAAGTATAGCACTGTGACATATACACACTAGTATATATAAAATAGATAACTAATAAGGTACCGTATAGCACAGGCAACTCTTCTTTATACTCTGTAATGACCTACATGGGAAAAGAATCTAAAAAAGAGTGTATATATGTATAACTGATACACTTTGCTGTATAGCAGAAACTAATGCAACATTGCCAATCAACTATTAAAAAAATAAGTATAGCAGTGTGTACATGTCTATCCCACACTCCCAATCTATCCTTCCCCTCACCCTTCTCCCCTGGTAACCATAAGTTCGTTGTCTAAGTCTGTGCGTCTGTTTCTGTTCTGTAATAATTTCATTTGTATCATTTTTAGATTCTGTATATAAGCGATATCATGTGATATTTGTTTCTCTCTGTCTGACTTACTTCACTTAGTATGCTAATCTCCAGGTCCATCCATGTTGCTGCAAATGGCATGATTTCATTATTTTTAATGGCTAGTATTCCATTGTATATATGTACCACATCTTCTTTATCCATTCATCTGTTGATGGACATTTAAGTTATTTCCATATCCTGGCTATTGTATACAGCGCTGCAATGAACATTGGGGTGCATGTATACTTAAGAACCATGTTATTCTCTGGATATATGCCCAGTTGTGGGATTGCTGGATCATATGATAGTTCTATTTGTAGTTTTTTCAGGAACCTCCATACTGTTCTCCATGGTGGCTGTACTAATTTACATTCCCACCAACAGTGTAGTAGAGTTCCCTTTTCTCCACACTCTCTCCAGCATTTATTTTTCCTAGACTTTTTGATGATAACCATTCTGACTGGTTTGAGGTGATATCTCATTGTAGTTTTGATTTGCATTTCTCTAATGATTAATGATGTTGAGCATTCTTTCATGTGTTTGTTGGCAATCTGTATATCTTCTTTCGAGAAATGTCTATTTAGGTCTTCTGCCCATTTTTGGATTGGGTTGTTTGTATTTTGATATTGAGCTGCATGAGCTGTTTGTAAATTTTGCAGATTAATCCCCTGTCGGTGACATCATTTGCAGATATTTTCTCCCATTCTGTGGGTTGCATTTTTGTTTTGTTTATGGTTTCCTTTGCTGTGCAAAAGCTTTTGAGTTTAATTAGGTCCTATTTGTTTATTTTTGTTTTTATTTACATTACTCTAGGAGACGGATCTAAAAATATATTGCTGCGATTTATGTCAAAGAGTGTTCTGCCTATATTTTCCTCTAGGAATTTTATAGTATCCGGTCTTACATTTAGGCATTTAATCCATTTGAGTTTATTTTTGTGTATGCTGTTAAAGGATGTTCTAATTTAATGTTTTTACATGCTGCTGTCCTGTCTTCCTAGCACAATTTATTGAAGAGACTGTCATCTCCTTGTATAGTCTTGCCTCCTTTGTCGTAAATTAATTGACCATATGTGCATGGGTATATTTCTGGGATTTCTATCCTGTTCCATTGATCTATATTTGTGTTTTTGTGCCAGGACCATACTATTTTGATGACTTTAGCTTTGTAGTATAGCCTTAAATCAGGGAGCCTGATTCCTCCATCTCCGTTTTTCTTTCTCAAGATTGCTTTGGCTATTCGGGGTCTTTTTTGTGTTCATACAAATTTTAAGATTTTTTGTTCTAGTTCTGTGAAAAATGCCATTTGTAATTTGATAGGGGTTACATTGAATCTGTAGATTGCCTTGGGTAGTATAGTCATTTTGACAATATTTATTCTTCCAGTTCAAGAACATGGTACATCTTTCCATCTGTCTGTGTCATCTTCAGTTTCTTTCATTGGCATCTTATAGTTTTTGGAGTACAGGCCTTTTGCCTCCTTAGGTAGGTTTATTCCTAAGTATTTTATTCTTTTTGATGCTATGGTAAATGGGGGTTTCTTTAATTTTCTATCTGTGCTTTCGTTGTTAGTGTATAGAAATGCAACAGATTTCTGTGTATTCATTCTGTATCCTGCAACTTTACCAAATTCACTGATTAGTTCTAGTACCTTTCTGGTAGCATCTTTAGGATTCTCTATGTATAGTATCATGTCATCTGTAAACAGTGACAGTTTTACTTCTTCTTTTCCAGTTTGGATTCCTTTTATTTCTTTTTCTTCTCTGATTGCCATGGCTAGGACTTTGAAAACTATGTTGAATACAAGTGGCGAGAGTGGACATCCCTGTCTCGTTGATGATCTTAGAGGAAATGCTTTCGAGTTTTCATTGTTGAGTATGATGTTACCTGTAGGTTTGTCATATATGACCTTTATTATGTTGCAGTATGTTCCATCTATGCCTATACTTTCCTGTAAATTGAGAGAAGCCTGTGTCTTGTTTGGTTTGGAAACTCACTAAAAATTCTTGAATGTTTTGGAAAACACATCATGAAGACAATACTGTTCTTGAATTTGAATCTGATGCAACATGCGTGTTATCAGTTTACATGTGTAGCTATGCATGATGGGAGCACGCAGAATGAGGGGAATCCAACTCTACTGACCACAGAAATTTTCTCCATGATATAGTGTTATTTGACAGGGAAAATTTAGTGGGAGATGTTCATAGTGTGATCCTTTAAGAGCTTCTGAACACATTCAGCTATACTCATTGCTGTTACTGCACTGAAGTTTTGTTTCCATATCTCTCTCCCTCACCAGAGCTACTTTCCTGATATATTGGAAACATACTCTGTCCTCATGATAGAGCAGAGGACCTGACATATGATAGGAGGTAAGTAAACACTTGTGGAATTGAAGGAAACTCTAAATGGTTGGATGACCAAACCCAGTATTGTAATCATGAACCTGATGGATGTTAGCCTGGGTGGGCGGAAGAGAAATGCCTCAGATCTGTGCCTTGACCTCATTCCCTGAGGTTCACACAGTGGTGATATTAGTAGACGAGTAGGAGAGGAGTCTGCACATTAAACAACTAATATGACTAAAATATTAATTAGAATTAGTATCCTTTTTACTTGACCCCATTAGTCTTTGGACCGTTTCTTGTTCTCTGAAGACAATGGTGTTCCATGCTCCTCTTGTACTTTTCCTGCCTCCAGCTAAGAATGAGCCATTTTACCAAGGAGCCATGGCTTCTTTAGTAACCATGATTTCAGAAGCAGGTCTGTTCACAGCTACTGAGTACTGAGGTGTCTTTTCTTCTAGATCTTTTCAGTGGACAGACAAAGGTAAGGAATATATATGTATATATACATATATATATAGATAATTGAAATTCAAAATAACATTAAACATTTTTCCTTACCTTCTTTTATTTTATATTTTTACCTCTTTTCTCTTAAAGTGAAAATCATTATTCTGAAAGATTAACATATTTGCTTATTAGTTTTAAACTAGAAACTGTACAAAATAATTCTTTTGAGTTGTTTCAGTCCTTGTGCTATCTCCCAAAAAAGAAATAGTCAGAATATTGCTCTCAAAAGGACTCGAATTGGAGGCTCCTTTTTCAAGTAACTTGGAGTAAGCATATTTAACCCTTCCTCTCTCTCTCATCATTTTATAATGTAGCTATAAAATCTGGACAGAATGCACGGAGCAGGTATTTGAGGACTCCAAAAATTAAATCGTATCAATAAAATTGGAAAAAAGACGAGAATGAAAACTGCCAATGAAACGGTGTTCCTTTTACCATTTTTATTTCCTCCAGTCTATCCACCACTTGGCAATGGGCACAGGCACAGAGCAACTAAAGCCCCAGATTTCTGGCCAGAGGACCATCAAAGGGAGCTTCATGGACCAAGAAATATTGATGAGATCAATAGAGAGAGAAGCATGGAAAACTGAACCCCAAAGTTTGTTACTAATTCGTAGGCTGAACCCTAAGCAGTGCATACTGAGAACAACTACTGATAGACCACCAACCAGTACCAGACCAGCCACTAGATGGCACACCAGAGCAATACTTTGAAAACAGCTGCCATTAGAACAGGGCATGCAGAAAGCATATTGGAGCTTGCTGCTTGAACCTAAGCAGAAATACACAGAAATATCAACATCCTTCATAGGACTTACACAGACCAAGAGTCTCATAACCAAATAGTCAAAACGTCCTGAATGCAATTAAAAATTACTGGAAATATGAAGAAGCAGAAACATCTCAATTCTCATGGGAGAAGACAACCAATAGACAGCAATGCTGAGAAGACAGAGATGTTGGGATTATCTGACAAAGTCGTTAAAGCTGCAATTTAAAAAATGCTCCAAAAAGCTATCATGAAGCCTTTTAAAACAAATATAAAAATAGGAAGTCTCAGCTCCCACAAATGTTGGAGGATTTAAAGAAGAACCAAATGGAAATTTTTATAAGTGAAAAATGTGATCACCAAACTAAAAATCATAATGGGTGGATTCAGTAGCAGAGTGGAGGCAAGGAAAGAGTCAGTAAACTTGAAGATAGATCAAAAGAAATTATTGCATCTGAAAAACAGAAAGAAAATGAGATTGCAAGAGAAATGAACAAAAAGTCAAGGACCTATGGGAAAATACCAGAACACTTAACAGTTGTGTCATCAGAATTCCAGAAAGAGAGGAGAACAAGTGCAGTGATGAAAAACAATTTTTGAAATAACAATGGCTGGAAACTTTCCAAATTTGGCAAAAGATATAAACCTACAGATTCAAGAAGCTTAGCAATCCCCAAACAGAATAGACCCAAAAGAACCCATATCCAGGCATATGAAGATCAAATTGTCAAAAAGTAAAGACAGAGAAAAATCCCAAAAGCAACCAGAGGAAAATGATGCATTACCTATATGAGAGCAATGATTCAAATGACTGTGGATTTCTCATCAGAAACCATGGAGGGCAGAAGGGAGTGTCTCAAAATTTTTAATGTGCTGCAAGAAAATAATTGTCAACCCAGAATTCTACATCTAGCAAAAATATTCTTCAGAAATGAAGGTGAAAAAAAGACATTTGCAGATGAAAGGGAAAAAAAGAGAATGCATTGCCAGCAGACCTAAAAGACTTGCAATAGAAGTTCTTCAGACAGAAAGGAAATGATACCAGAAGGAACTTACCACATTAGGAATGAAAGAAGAGAAACAGAAATAGTACATATTTGGCTAAATATGATAGACTATTCTTCTCCTTTTGAATTATCTAAAGCAAATTTGAAGGTTGAAGGCAAAGTTAAAACGTTTGTGATGGTGTTTCAACATATGTTGATGAAATACATACGATAACTATACTATAAAGAGGGCAAGAATAAAGGGACCTATATGGTGGTTAGGTTTATACATTCTATGTGAAGTGGTAAAATACTGATTCTAAGTAGTTGGTAAAGAGTTAAGTGTGTATATCTTAATTCCTAGGTTAAGCCACTAAAAAAAGTTTGTACAGTGATATAGTCATAAAAATAATAGTGAAATTAAAAAGGAATATTGAAACTTGTTTAAATAATCCCAAAAAGGGGAAGAAAATGGGAGAATAGAAATCAAAACAGAAGGAAGAAAGAGTAAATGATAAAATGATGCACCTAAGTCAAATCATATCAGTAATTACATTAAATGTAATTGGTCTAAACACACTAATTAAGTGTGAAACATTTCATGAATGGATTTACAAATAAAAAAGAAAACAGGAATCAAGTACATGATATGAATAAAAAATTCACCTCAGGGCTTCCCTGGTGGCGCAGTGGTTAAGAATCCGCCTGCCAATGCAGGGGACACGGGTTCAAGCCCTGGTCCAGGAAGATCCCACATGCCGCAGAGCAACTAAGCCTATGAGCCACAACTACTGAGCCTGCACTCTAGAGCCCACGAGCCACAGCTACTGAGCCCGCACGCCTAGAGCCCGTGCTCCACAACAAGAGAAGCCACCGCAATGAGAAGCCTGCGCACCACAACAAAGAGCAGCCCCCGCTCACTGCAACTAGAGAAAGCGCACGTGCAGCAACCGAGACCCAACGCAGTCAAAAATAAATAAAGTTAAAGAAAAAAAAAAGAAATTCACCTCAAATGTAATGATATAGGTAGATTAAATTACAAGGATGGAAAAAATACATCAGACAAACACTATAAAAAGAAAACTTAAGCGAGTGTATTAATACCTGACAAAGTAGACTATAGAGCAAAGAAAATTTCCAGGGATAAAGAGTGACATTACAACTGACAAAAAGGTTAATTCACAAAGAATACATAATAATCCTTAATGTGTATGCCCTTGTATCAGGGGTCCCTAAACCCACCCCAGGTTTGATGATTTGCTAGGACTCACAGAACTCAGCACATGGTTGTACTCACTGCTAAGATTTATTACAGTGAAAGAACAAAAAACAAAATCAGCAAGGGGAAAAGCTGCATATTGCAACGAGAGATCAGCACAAGCTTCCAGGAATCCTCTTTCCAGTGAAGTCATAGAATTCATTTCTCCAGCTGTGAATTGTGACAACATATGTTAAAGTGTTTTCTACCAGGAAAGCTCATTATAGCGCCTAAGGTAATTAGGGGCTGGTCATGTACATACCAAAATTTCAGACTCACAGTGGTAAGGAGGTATCTAGCATAAACCACATAATTTGTACAGTTTAGCAACGGTGAACCATGCTTATCAGTTAGGGGTCTTCCCAAAATCCAAGTTCTCAGTTGCCAACCAGGGGCCAACTTGCAAGAAGACCTTTCTAAGGAGAGCAGTTTTAGACGTACTATGTTGTCTTGTCTGCAGTCCACCCCCTTAGCTTGTTGCCAAAGTGTCATTACGGTAGGACCCCATGCAGCATGATGAGACCAGCTTACAGTACTAATGTCAGCTATGCCCTTTAGGGGTCCTGGATTTAGCCAGTAAAAACAAATCCCATTAATCATGAAGATCTCTTAGAAAACCAGGTGACTTCCTACTTTTAAATTTCTGCTTTAACTTTTTTTTAAAAAAGCTGGCCTGAGGCACCAATTCAGGCACAGCATGCTCTGGTCACTAAGCAGAAGCTGATCTGAAAGTCTTCCAGGCTGAGGCCATGTAGGGATACTCAGGGCTCACACATAGGAAGTGTAATTCTGAGGTATACATGGCATCCCTAGAAACAAAGAGTTCACAACTGTTAGGGTGCCCCAAGCAGGACATACATCAGGCAGGCAGGACAGCTCCCATTGTGGCCTCCCACCCAGGGACCTGCCTCTCTAGGACTCCCTGTCCAGTTTGAATAATCCATCTGAGGCCTTGGTTTCAGAGGCACTGCCTGGAGGCAGCCCGTTCCAAACAGTTCTGTCTGTCCAGGACCCCAGCGCATCCTCTTTCCAAGGATGGGTGACACCTGGAGGTGCTCTGCATGCACCGTCCAGGGGCTGGGGCCACTCCTGCGGTCCCACAGTCAGAGCTCCCTCAGGTGGACTGGAGCCTCAGCAGACGGTTTGCATTCAAAGTGCTCACAGCAGCTTGGAATGGCTGCCTGGGGTGTACTTCTTTAGGAAACAGAAAATTTTGAGGAACAGTTTGGACAGACAAGATCATTAATGTCCTCGCTCCCTCTCTCTACCTTTCTCCAGGTGCCAAGTTTTGTGTTTTCTCCACTGATATACAATCGGTGTGGCCCATTCTCTAATCAAAACTTAACATTTTAAAAATTACCCCTTACTCTACTCCAAACCTTTTGTCTGGAATGGTTGTATTCAAGAAAAACAAAAGCATTTTCATAGAAAAAAATTATGTAACTTAACTACAAAGACAGATCCCATTTAGGGATTGGTCAGTACAAAATCCTGAATTGAGAAAAATTCTTTTCCCATTTAGGTTATTACAGAATATTGAACAGAGTTCCCGGTGCTATACAGTAGGTCCTTATTGGTTAACTATTTTAAATATAGCAGTGTGTATATCTCAATCCCAATCTCCAAATGTACATGTATAACTGAATCACTTTGTTGTACACCTGAGACTAACACAACATTGTTAATCAACTATATTCCAATATAAATAAAAATTTAAAAAAAGAAAGAAAAAATAAAATAAAAATATATCCCTAACTTGAAGTTTTTTAAATCTAAAGAAAATAAAGATATTTCTACATGTTTAAAAAAATTGAAAAAATGAATTTACATAACCTCCTGTCCCTTTGGCTTCTATCACTTATTTAGTGAACTGGCTGGAAAAAAATACTAATCCCTTGCTGGGAGCAGTTGCATTGAGTAACTAAACTGCCTTCCTAAAGTGTGTGAAGCAGGAGATGGTGAGGGGAGTAGACTCGGGCTATCAGTCCATTTTTGCAAATTTCAATTAATCTTGAAATTCTAACGCAAGCCATCAACGGGGAGATATCACTTAGAGAGGGTCAAGAATAGGCTCTGTCAGGAGTGGATGGAGACATCATACTCCCTGTGATGTGTCCTCTCCTAATTTGCAGCTTCTGGCCGGAATCCCAAATTAGGAATGCGACTATCTTCTGCATCAGAAATATAGAGCCAATCAGCAGCTCAATTTTAGATAGTTCCATCAGAAAAACAAGCCCTTTTCTTTGGGCATCTGCAAGTGACCAAGATGGTCCAGGAAGCATCCATGATGTTTTCTTAGTTTATGGGCTCACAGAGGCGTGTATTAAATCTGCAACAGTCCCAGAGTCTCAGTCCTCTTCACTGAGCCTGTGCCTGCATTCAGTTCAGCGCAGCTCCTGCTGAGGCTGAAACAGCATAGAGCAGGCAATATCAGGTTTCAGCTTAGAGTCAGGTCAGGCAATTAGGATCTGTGAATATAGGGTTCCAAAGAGGCCAGAGGCTTTTCTTTGCCAGCAGCAAAGGAGAGAAGCTGCAAGACTAGACAGCCCTCTTCCAAGTCCAAGTGACGAGCAAGGCTAGCTTAAGCTCTATTTATCTCATCAGTCTTAGAGTCCAAATTGAACCACTCAAAACTATGCGTATCAGGCTGAAAAATCACCAGCCTTTAAGGGCCAGCCATCTGATTTTACAAGAACTTATTAGCAACTAAAAACTGCTTTAAACGCCCCCCCCCCAAAGTGTATCTTCAACTGTACATTTCCTTCTCTTTTTTCCCAGAGGCCATAATAAGAAAAACAAAATATATCAGTTATGATGGCTTGTTTTCTTTTTTAATGTTCAAAGAGTTTGAATTTCAATTCACTCATCAGAGGCAAAAAGTAAGGATATTGTAACCCATTAACATGTTTTTTCCCCCAGTTTTCTCTGCTGGGAAATTATGAAATTACAAGCCTCTAACATTTTAAATGAATTTTATCATACATCCAGATGTAATAGCCACAAGACACAAAGCCATTTTTTAAATTCCATTTTTTGGGGTCTTATTGCGATTTTATTCACATCTCTAGCAGTAGATTTAGCATTTACAGGGTTAACATTGCAGTGGCAAAGCGTGATCCTGGCTGAAATGCTGGGGTGCTGCAGCAGTGCAGCAGCCAAGCTGAAGGTTTTTTCCACTGGTTTGGAAGCTGTGCTCCAGTCCAGGGAAACGATTTAGTTTTCCCTTCCACTTAGAGGGAAGAGCAATGAAAACTTTTAACATTTTCTGCCCACCCAAAACTCACCTTTGGGAATACGTAGGCCATTTCTCCTCCTGCTTGGAGGAGAGAACGAAAATCAAAGTCTTGACCGGGTTGTGTGCTCCCCTGTCTCCACCCCTCCCTCCCATCATCCAGCATGGCAAAAGCAGTCAAGGGACCTAGTGAGCCAACTTTCCTGGAGTTGGACCTATTATTTTTAAATTCTTTATGCAATATTTACTTTTCATAACAGATAACAGCTCAGCTGCTGTTTTATATCATGGGTAAAACCATAGTCACCCAGGTACAAAAGGTTCATCAACACTACCTTTTCATGCTTCTATTACTCAAACAAGGCTTTTGCCATGTTTTAGTGAGTCAAGGTCATTCTAGCAAATAATACTACCATTGCTACCATTGTCACACTGTAACCATTGCCACTACTGTGTCAGGAATCCCCAAGACCATGCCCCCTCCACCTCCAATTTTGATGATTCATTAGTACTCAGGACTCAGCATGTAGTTGTATTCATGGCTAAGATTTATTACAGTGAAAAATAAAATCACCAAAGGGAAAGTGTATGAAGCAAAGTCTGGACGAAATCAGCTCAAACTACCCAGGGGAGTCACACAATACATTACTCTAGCAAAGAATTGTGGCAACACACTGTGAAGTGTTGTCTACTAGGTGTAAACAAAATAATGTTGCCAACCATTCCAGTTCTACAAGGCCCAAGTCATTAGCCACTGCAGTTGTCCACCAACAGTGTGCCCTGAGGGGAATTCAGGATGGAGGAAAACAGGAAGGATTCTGTGCTTTGGATATACTGGCCCTAGATAGTTAAGATGCATATCTAAGGAAGATTTTAATGATCCCAGGTTTTTGCATCTTCCTATACATAGAAAAGCATTAAAATCATTAACTAAGGTGAATGGATAAATAAATTGTGGTATATATAATGAAATATTATTTAGTGCTAAAAAGGAATGAACTATCAAGCCGTGAAAAGACATGGCTTTCATCCTTAAATGCATAGTACAAAGTGAAAGAAGCCAATCTAAAAAGGCTACATACTGTATAATTCCAACTATATGACATTCTGGAAAAGGCAAGTTGTCGAGACAGTAACAAGATCAGTGTTTGCCAGAGGTTAGGTGGAAGGGAGGGATGAATAGTTGGAGCCCAGAGGACTTTTAGGGCAGCTAAACTATTCTATGTGATACTACAATGGTGGATATATGTAATTATATGTTTGTCAAAACATATAGAATATACAATACCAAAGGTGAACCCTAATGTAAACTGTGGACTTTGGGTAATAATGATATATCAAGATAGATTCATCAATTTACAAATGTGGCCCTCTGGGGCAGGATGTTGCTAATGAGGGAGGTGCTGTGCATGCGTGGGGACAGGGGGTTTAGGGGAACTCTCTGTACTTTCTGTTCAATTTTCCTGTGAACCTAAACTTGCTGTAAAAAATAAAGTTTATTAATTTAAAAAATAAAGAAAATCATTAACTAAGATGTCTGTTCTTTTTGAGTAGCGGTAGTCTTTTAATGTTTGACTACATGTGTTTCCTAGCAAAAGAATTCACATATATCCAGGCTCCTCCCTTACCTCTTTGGAGCAGTTCCTCAGAGCTATCTGAGAGGCTGTCTCCTGGGCTACAGTCCTCAGTAAGTCCCTGAATAAAACTTAACTCACAACTCTCACATTGTGCATTTTTTTTCAGTTGACACAGGGAAGCTCATTAGAGACTCAGTGCCCATGGTTTTTATTGGGAGCTGGTCAAGTAGGCACTCTCTGCCTAGCACGATGTACCCAGATCCCAACGCCAGAAGAAATGCAGCTACTTAGCATAAAATAAATTGTTTGCACAAACAGTTTAGGCTCAGTAAAACACTTTTATTAGTTAAAGAATGATGGGGATCTTCTATAAGTACAAGTTACCAGATCTCAGACAAGGGCCCAATTTGTAATCAGGCCTTTCTAAGGATAGAAGCCTCAGACCTGGTAGGTTAACTCTATCTTGCACAGCACCCAAATATATGGAATCTAAAAAAAAAATGGTTCTGAAGAACCTATGGGCAGGACAGAAATAAAGACCCAGACGTAGAGAATGGGCTTGAGGACACAGGGAAGGGTAAGGGTAAGCTGGGATGAAGTGAGAGAGTGGTATGGACATATATACACTACCATATATAAAATAGATAGATAGTGAGAAACAGCTACATAGCACAGGGAGATCAGCTCGGTGCTTTGTGACCACCTAGAGGGGTGGTGAGAGGGAGATGCAAGAGGGAGGAGATATGGGGATATATGTATATGTATAGCTGATTCACTTTGTTATACAGCAGAAACTAACACACCGGTGTAAAGCAATTATACTCCAATAAAGATGTTAAAAAATACATAAGCAAAATCAGACATAGCTGAAAGGATTAATGAAGAAATCTACAATTAAGGTAGAGACTTTAACACTTTCTCAGTAATATCTAGAACTAGTGTAATGAAAAGCATTAAGGATATAGAAGAACTGAACCACACCTTTGTCAATGAAAAAAATTATAATCAGTTGATCTAAGAAAGAAATGAAAAATTTTGTTCAAGCCAAATTGAGGATTATAACCCGGGAACAGCCTCTCAGAAAGCTATGAGAACTGTTCTGCCCATTAAAGGTCAAAGCACAGTTATGTAAGTTTTTTGAGACAGAAAGCGGTATATTAAATGACATATTATTGACAGTTTACCCAATCCAGATCTAAGCATACAAAATGAGTGAGTCATGGGTAATCATGTCCCCTTACAAGATTAAGAAAGAAGGTTATCTCCTAAGGAGTTATCTTGTTTTGCTAGGAGAATGTTGCTCTATATGGTTGAGCAGGTATTTCTGCCAATGGGGAGGCCTAGTTGATGCATAATGGAGATACACAACACATAGTAGAGGGGAGAGAGGAGGCCAAAGGGCAGAGAAAAGTTTTTATGTCTAAATTTTCCTTGACTTGCCTTAGAATATGAATTTTTATTTCATCACCTACCAACTGAATCAAGTTGACATGTGTGGAATCTTCCACATAATGCAGCAGAATACACATTCTATTCAAGTGCTTATGGGAGTTTCACCAAGATAGACCATATTCTGGATCATAAAACAAATCTTAACAAATGTAAGATAATTGAAATTATACAAAGAATATTCTCTGACCTTAAAGTAATTCAACCAGAGGTCAATAAGAGAAAGTTAAGAAACCAGGAAAAATCTTCCAAACATGTTGAAATTACACAGTACACTTCTAAATATTTCGTGGATCAAAGAGCAAGTCTCAAGAGAAATTATAAAATATTTTGAACCAAATGAAAATTATGCATATAAAATTTGGCAGGAATCAGATAAATCAATGCTTAGAGATAAATTTATAGCATTAAATGTCTGTATTATAATATAGCTGATTCACTTTGTTATACAGAAGAAACTAACACAACATTGTAAAGCAATTATACTCCAATAAAGACGTTAAAAAATGTTTGTATTATAAAAGAATAACGGGAAAATAGTGAAAATCAATGAAGTCAAAAGTTGGTTCTTTGAAAAAAATCAATAAAATCAATAAAATTTATAGACCTCTAGTCAGACTGACAAAAAAAGAGAAAGGGGAAAGAAAGCAAGAAAAAAAAAGAAAAAAAAAGCAAGCAAGCAAGCCAGCAAACCTAAATTATCAATATCAGGAATGAAAGAGTACAGATCCCACAGAAATTAAAAGGACAAGAAGAGATTACTAGGAATAACACTACAAATATATATTTGGCAACTTAGATGAAATGGAACAATTCCTTGAAAGACCCAAACTAGTGAAGGTCACCCAAGAATAAATACATAATCTGAATAGATCTTCATCAATTAAAAAGTTGAACTCGAAGTTGAAAAACTGTCAAAAAAAAAATTTCCAGACCCAGTTGGTTTCACTGGCAAATCATACTGCAGTCTGTGGGTCCTTAAGATGATCCTCAGGTTCAGTAATTCTCTATATGGACTCACAGAACTCAGAAAAGCCATTATACTATTGATACTTTAATTCACCCCTTAAATTCCTATAGTTATTTCCATACTGCTGTGCCTCACATGGGCGTCCCTTTAATAGTCCAGTTTTCTTTTTCTTTTTTCAGCTGGTGCCCCTCGCTCGATCCCTCCCACCCGCCGGGGAGCCCCATGCCCTGCCAGGCACCTCCTCCACCCGGCCACACCTCACAACTCCCGCCTGGGAACCTGCCAGCTGCCTCCAAGTTGGGTCTCCCCAATAGTCCGGTTTTTCATTGTCCATCTGCCTGACCATGTAACCAAGCCATTAGCTACCACTCATGAGTTGGTAAAACCCAGGCATAGGGGAAAACAGCATGCAATTCAACCCAGTGAGCTGATTTGTTTTATCTGCTTCAGTCAGATGTAATGCAGCAAGCTTCTAAATAGGATTCTGTCTGTTCACTTTGGAACTGCCATCCATAAACCAAGCAGCTTTTTGTTGGTTAATAGAAAACTGTTCATAGGGTATTGCCCAGGTGAAATAGGATATGGTAGCTCCTCAGGTTGTTCCAAAGTCAGCTCTCAGGAAAAAAAGTTACCTGCTTCTGAATATGATGGGTACCTCCTTGCATTCCTCTGATAGCATGCTCCTGTATAAACTATTTCCATTTCCAACCAGATCCATTTATGGATCTCTTCTGCACACTGCCTTCCTTATTGGAGTGTTTCTCCAACATCACCCAAGATATTATGGGTATTTCAGGTTTCAAGATTATTTATGTCCTTCAGTCAGTCATAAGGGCAGTTTCTATTAATGTCCAATAGCAAGCTAGTAACTGTTTCACAAGTTGCTTATATCTTACCACCGCATCTGGAAATTTTCTGGCCTAAAAAACCAGTAGTCGCCTCTGTGTGGCTCTCACAGGCTTTTGCCATAAACTCCTCTGTGGCCCACATGGGGCTAAACTACAGAGAATTTGTCAGTACAGCTCTCCAGCTTCTAACATGCCATTAATTAAAGTGGCAATCTCTTTTTGTCCACCAGGTATTTTATACTGTTTCAAGTTAAACTGTACAAATTTGGATGATTCTATAGATTCCTAATTAGCATGTCCAATTAACACTGGCTGAAGGATAAGTTTAACATGCCTTCTGTTTTACAATATTAGGTAGTGAAAGTGTCCCCCTTTCAGACATAGTTTCCATTCCAATAATACATTCACGTAAAGAAGACATGACTTCACATAAAGTCTATTCAAACATTCCAATTTTCATCCAAACTGCCACCTTAATCCCATCGACCATTGCATCCACATATCCTCTCAATCTAACTGCAATGAGTTTGGAATCACAGAACACTGGGGTCCTATCTTAGCCACTTATCTATTTTACCCACACATGCACGTAGGGTCTTCAGTCCCTGACTCTTTCACTAATCCTAATCATGATTAATTTGTGGGACCACTGTCTGAGCTGATATTTTTAAGATTAATTAATGAATTAATTTTATTTTTGGCTGTGTTGGGTCTTTGTTGCTGTGCACAGGCTTTCTCTAGTTGCGGTGAATGGGGGCTACTCTTTGTTGTGGTGCGCGGGCTTCTCATTGTGGTGGCTTCTCTTGTTGCAGAGCACGGGTGGCTCTAGGTGCACAGGCTCAGTAGTTGTGGTGCACGGGCTCAGTTGCTCCACTGAATGTGGGATCTTCCCGGACCAGGGCTTGAACCTGTGTCCCCTGAATTGGCAGGCGGATTCTTAACCACTGCGCCACCAGGGAAGCCCTGTCTGAGCTGATTTGAGGTCAGGTTTCTCATTATCATACTTGCCTTCCAGCTTTTAAAATTCCTACAAAGGGGCTTCCCTGGTGGCGCAGTGGTTGAGAGTCCGCCTGCCGATGCAGGGGACACGAGTTCGTGCCCTGGTCCGGGAAGATCCCACATGCCGTGGAGCGGCTGGGCCCGTGAGCCATGGCCGCTGAGACTGTGCGTCCAGAGCCTGGGCTCCGCAACGGGAGAGGCCACAACAGTGAGAGGCCCGCGTACCGCAAAAAAAAAAAAAAAAAAAAAAAAAAAAAAAATTCCTATAAAGTAGGGTAAATAAAGCATATTTGTTTAGAGCCCTTCAATGTTGGGGGACCAGCAGGGGTTCCCATCTGTCCAATCAACCACTGGTAGTGTCACATTAAGACCTTTACTTTAACCTCATCAGCGTCCAATTTATTCATCCTTTTTCTTAATAACCTTCTAAAGATTTCCATCCTGCTGGAACAAGCTCTTTGATTCTCCACTCTGTATTTCCCTGTTATTTTGTGAATCACTCTAATTTTCTTAGCCATCTGTTGTTTCAGCATAAGTTTTCCCTTTGGAAATGGCTATTGGCTGAAAAAAAAAAAGCACAATGTGAGAACTGTGAATTCAGTTTGAATTTGGGGACTTACTGAGGACTGTAGGCCGGGAGACACCCTCACAGATTGCTCTAAGGAACTGCTCCAAAGAGGTGCTGGGGGAGGTCAGTATATACATGATCTGATGAAGGGGGTACGTGCAGTCAAGCACACATCTCAGTAGAAGGTGGCTGCTAGTCATGAGGAGCAAATGTCTCCATTAATGATTTTAGTGCTTTTGTAAGTATGAGAAGATGTAAGAGAACATTTCCTTTAAGAAACCATACTGCTGGCTGATGTGTTGATTTGAATATCCAGGAAAATAGAATTGCTGCCACAAAGTTTGATTCACCTCCTCCTAGTTAGTATCTCCCCCCTCCCACCCATTTTGAAAAACTTAAAAACTTTTCAGGACAAAGACTTCCACTTCTGGAAGTCAATGTACGTTTCCCTATTCCTCTCACTAAGTACAAATAAAAATGCTGGAAGTTACATATAAAATATACCTAAGAGGATTCTGAAAGTTTAAGAGAAGAAAGTAGCAAGCTGATTAGGGTTCTCAGAAGCCAATGATCAACATGGTGGTGGGTTCCTTAGGTTTACTTTTTGGCTTATATATCCTATTCTGGGTACTGGGGAAGACAAAGGAGAATGAAAAAGTCAGCTTAGTAAGACAGAAAACTTTGTTTTTTAAAAAAATTTTAAATTTATACAGCAGGTTCTTATTAGTCATCAATTTTATACACATCAGTATATACATGTCAATCCCAATCGCCCAATTCATCACACCACTTGACAGAAAACTTTCTGACAATAAGCAGTCGTATTCCAGCCAAACACCATGCGCGCACGCGCGTGCACACACACACACACACACACACGTGACAAAGGGAAAACCATTTAGTCCATGCCCACCTCCTCAGAGCCAAATGGAAAACCTAAACATCCACACCAAGCTGGCAGTAATGAGGCAGCAAACTACTGAAGTTCAAGATTTAAATAAAATCTGGAATCTCATACCATAATACTCAAAATGTCCAGGTTTCTATTGAAAATCCCTCACCAAACAAATAATCAATAATTACAGGGACTTCCCTGGTGGTGCAGTGGTTAAGATTCCACGCTCCCAATGCAGGGGGTCTGGGTTTGATCCCTGGCCAGGGAAAGAGACCCCACATGCAAGCCACAACTAAGGAGCCCACGTGCTGCAACTAAGGAGCCCATGAACTGCAACTAAAGGAGCCCGCCTGCCGCAACTAAGACCTGGCGCAGGGAGGAGCTTCAAGATGGCGGAAGAGCAAGACACGGAGATCACCTTCCTCCCCACAAATACATCAGAAATACATCTACATGTGGAACAACTCCTACAGAATACCTACTGAAAGGTGGCAGAAGACCTCAGACCTCCCAAAAGGCAAGAAACTCCCCACATACCTGGGTAAGGCAAAAGAAAAAAGAAAAAACAGAGGCAAAGAATAGGGACGGGACCTGCACCAATGGGAGGGAGCTGTGAAGGAGGAAAGGTTTCGACAGAGTAGGAAGCCCCTTGCCGGGCAGAGACTGCGGGTGGTGGAGGTGGGGAGCTTCAGAGCCACGGAGGAGAGCACAGCAACAGGGGTGCAGAGGGCAAAGCGGAGAGATGCCCGCACAGAGGATTGGTGCCTACCAGCACTCAACAGCCCGAGAGGCTTGTCTGCTCCCCCGCCAGAAGATGTGGCACATATATACAATGGAATATTACTCAGCCATAAAAAGGAATGAAACTGAGTTATTTGTAGTGAGGTGGATGGACCTAGAGTCTGTCATACAGAGTGAAGTAAGTCATAAAGAAAAACAAATACCGTATGCTAACACATATATATGCAATCTAAAAAAAAAAAAAAAGAAAAGAAAATGGTCAGAAGGACCTAGGGGCAAGACGGGAATAAAGATGCAGACCTAGTAGAGAATGGACTTGAGGATACCGGGAGGGGGAAGGGTAAGCTGGGGACGAAGTGAGAGAGTGGCATGGACATATATACACTACCAAATGTAAAATAGATAGCTAGTGGGAAGACGCTGCATAGCACAGGGAGATCAGCTCGGTGCTTTGTGACCACCTAGAGGGGTGGGAGGTTGGGAGATGCAAGAGGGAAGAGATATGGGGACATATGTATATGTATAACTGATTCACTTTTTTATAAAGCAGAAACTGACACACCATCGTAAAGCAATTATACTCTAATAAAGATGTTTAAAAAAAAAGACCTGGCGCAACCAAATTTAAAAAAATTACAAAGAAAGCATTCACAGTTTGGGATGATGAAAAATTCTGGAGATGGATAGTGGTGATGGTTGCACAATAATGTGAGTGTACCTAATGTCACTGAATTGTTCAATTAATATGCTTAAAATGATAACTTTTGTTATGTATATTTTTCCACAATAAAAAAAAGAAAAAAAGTTTCAAGTGAAGGTGACATAGCATAGAGTTTTCTCTAAATAAGTAGCTGTAAATGGATCTAAATGAAATGTAAGTGTTGAAATAAGAAATATGATACCCTGTTTTGTCTGATTTCAAAGCCCATAGGTAAGACCACTTAGCTGTACAGCACGTGTATCATGTTATGGATGCCTCTACAACATTGCCCGTACTGACAAAAGATAGGGCTCTGAATATTTGCTGATTCTATTGTCTTTAGAACGGTTGTCACCGAGGAAAAGCATGCTCTGAAAGATCTCGGGCTTCCTTTTCTTGTGCAAATTGCACAAAGTCTTTTGTAATAGCAAAGTGACCCCCCATAGAAACTGCATAAACTTGTCTCAGCCCATCCATCGATCCACCCATCTGCACAGCCATGCATGGGAAATCATGACTTCATCCATCTATCCATCCAAGAAATATCTTTCTAGAGCTTCAATAGGCCATACACCCTAGTCCACACCCCATTAAAAAGCTTCATTATCATCTTGTGAGGCAGGGCAAGGGACTCTCTTAAGGAACCTTCTCCCTGTTTCAGAACTCTGGTCCTCTGTGTTCTCCTCTGGGACTGCTTGCCTCTTTCGGCATTCTGTGACATATTTATTGCCAGCTCATAAACAAATGCTTTCAGATGGAACTATACTTCTTATGTATCTTTCTAGCTGCTGGAACACTTGTTTTCTCCCCACTGACCAACATCAGAACACTAGAACATTCACAAATGATGTAGTTCTACATGTCCATTTGAGTGGTGCTTCTCAACTCAATATAAATCACAGAGCAGGAAGGGTAACATCTGAAGCTTTGTGAAAAAGTACAATTTGTGGGTCAATTTTCATATATAGGATAAGCCTCCTCCTGTATTGTACCACTGTACATCCATCTATTTCTCCACTTGGTTTATCACTAGGTAAATTTTCAGCCCTGGAGAGAGGATCTGTGCTTTTTTGTTCTTAAGTTGCTATAAATGAAAAGCAACTTATTCAACTGACCTCCCATGATGGGGTTCATCTGCTGAACTCCAGAGCTGATTCATAAGATAACATTATCACAGTGTCAGTGATGTACTATTATGGTTATTTTTTTTAAAAAAAATAGGGCTGCACATTCTTTTAGGTGAATGTGACTTAGCATAGTTTGTTCTAAATAAGTAGTTGTACAAATGGATCTAAATGAAATGCAAATGTCAAAATAAGCCTTGAAAGAACAGGTAAGTAATAATTTAAAAATTAAAAGTCATCCTTCCAGCCTTTCATGGACTGGTTTCTGCCTCCATTCCCACCTCATTGCCTCCCCCTTGTGTACCTTATGCCACAGTCACTGTGGTGCTCTGGGCTGGAAGGGGTGCTTGTGAGTATACATGTTTGCATGCATCTGTGCATGCACAGGACACTTAGGACAAGCGCATCTATTGAGAGTCACAATTCCATGTCTGTGCGTGGCCTCCCACAATACATCCTGTGCCTTAGTTTCCACTCTTTTTTTGGTTTCTTTTTCTCTTGAGTCAGATGGATTAAGCTTCAGTTTCCCTGGTAACCAACACCGGTGTTTTATCTCAGCCTCTGGTCACAGAAAGAGAGAAAGATGGAGAGAAGAATTTCCCGTTGGTCCTGGCCCTTCCAGCAGGGCTGTTGCCTGAGATGAGTGATCCAGTGAGGATGAGCAGAAGAATGTTGCCAAGACAACAGAATCCCACACTCCTGTCCAGCACTGAGACACTTCTCCCTCCCCCTCCCTGCACGCTTGGATCTCACCTGAGAATGGGAAATGTGCTTTGGCTAAGAGTGAAGAGATAGATGCATGGTAGAGAATTTAGGGAGAGAGGTGAAATCTTGGGAGCCTTCAGAAGGGACTGCGAGAGGTGTGGGAGTCACAAAGAAAGCATTCTGTACAGCACTGCGATCTCGGGAGACAATGAAGACTATGAAAGCACAGTGGCTCTAACGTGTGGTTCCGTGATTTTCTCCAGCAGTACACAGTGCTACAACCATTTTCTGAAGCCAAGCTCCATGCCTCAGGCCTCGGAAAATGGTGCCTGTGTTGTTTGTTAAAGGAGAATGGAGCCTGGCATCGCTTATGGAGGGCAAGGATGGCCTTGAGGAGGCCCTGCTCACATCAGTGACAACTCTCATCTGTTACTCCACTCTGTGTGTCTGTCTGGTCCGTTCTTCCTTCTGTGCCCCTTTTTTTGGGGGGGATCTCTCTATGGGATGTGAAACGTTGTCCTCAGTTAAAGGGGAATATGAGGCGAGGATGCCCCAATCTTCTCAAACATGGACCGATGAGATCGTGGGCAGAGGAGGAGTTGGTGGGGATGGTGTGCTGAAATCAGACTCATTCGCACTCCTCAGATGGCATGGGGACTTTGGTTAAGTTATTCTCTCTGGCCGATCTGATCTGATCTTTATCATGAGTGCCCACTCTCTGGAGTGGATAGTAAGTGGCAAAACAAACAAACAAACAAAAAACCCCACTGAATTTATATCTAATCTGGTAAGTGCAATCTGATGTTATCATGTGAATGGTTCATTTAAAATAATGCTGTCTGTTTTGGTGAAATGCTCAGTCTCTCAGATTTCCACCCCACTTCCCTGCTCCTTTCCAAGGTGGGGAAGGCATATGTATGGTTTACAAATCTCCTGGGTGATGTGGGAAGGGGTGGGGGTCTATGATATTCTTACGCTGCTCACAGTATCCTTGGTGGTTTCTGAGGGAAGGATGACTCTCCTCTCCTGGGTTCAGCTGGCGATGCTGACCTGCACCGCCCATGAGTGGGGCTGATGAAACTTGCATTTTTGTCTCTCTCCTCTTGGTGGGGAGCCGGTGCTCCCTGGCTGACTCAGCCTCAGCTCACTCTGCTGGCATCTGCAGACCCCTCTGAATCTGGGTCTCATCCTCCATCGCACCCCGGGGCAGGGTGTCCACTCCACAGCCTCAGCTGAAGGGTCATCTAAGCCCTTAGACAGGTTAGACTCCCTTCATGGTAGAACCCCTGGCTCTGGACTCAGCCAATTTCCACATTCCCGCCACAGAGAATGAAGGCCTTAGGGATCTCACCACCACAGCAGGAACCAGGATCAGCTCCAGAAGGCTAAATTCCTAAACTGCAGCCATCTTTCTGCCCACTTTGAAGATGATGGAGTGATCCAGAAGAAACGGGGAACGTGACGATTCAGGAAAAAGGGATGATCATTGCAAAGGCCCACTCCTGGAGAAGGAGGAAGGATATGGGATCCAGGTGAAGGGCTTGGCCTCAGATGGGATCTGGTCACTTCCTCCAGAGGTGCAGCAGAGAATACAAGTGCAGATCCAGTGTTGGCAAGTGGTGAGAGTTCCTGTCTGATCGCTTTTTCTATTCTCAGTTATCATCGAATATCATAAGAGTGGGTGCTTGTGCTTGTGGAAGACTATTGTAGGTAGAAGAGAAAGAAGATACAGGTGTGGAGGGTGCAAAGAGTTTGTCTTTTTGGTGGAACTGCCAGGAGAGTAGGCAGGAGGGAGAAAGAAGCATATGAGGTATGTTAGAGGGGGAGAATTTATAGCCCCGGGTAAGCTGGTTGCGGAGGGGCTTGGTGGACCGTGAGAAAGTCGGGGGGGGGGGGTGTCGCTGGACTGGAGGGCAGTCTTGGAGACTCCCCAAAAGGTTGAAGGCTGTCGGTGAAGAGGCACTAGAGCGAGGGAGCTGGAGGACAGGACGTTGTGTTGGGGGTGAGAGGGAGGAATGCTAGAAACGGACACCATGAAGGCCGCGGTCTTTCCTGATGCCCAGGGCGTGACCATGGGCAGGAGGATGCTCGGGTGGGGAGGAGAAGAACATCGCTGAGGACGGAGAGGCTCCGGCGTGACCGGGTGAGTCTCTTGGGCACTGAGGTCGCCGGGACGGATCAGAAGCGTGAGGGCTGAGAAGAGCACAGTTCAGTGTGCCACGGGACGAGGGCGTTCACTGGCCGGGGGTGGGCGGGAGGAGAATGTCCAGGGGATTGGTACAGATCCCGCAGGTGGGGGGCTGGGGCAGTGGGCAACGGGACCCGGACGTCACCGGTCCAGTCCCTTAGCCAACAGATTACAGCAGAGTCCAGGAGAGAACGTCTAAGAGACACGAACAGGGAGAGTGGCACTAACCTCAATGGACTCCCGCGCGCAGGCTCAGAACCCGCCAATAGGAGCGCAGCCCCGCCCCATGGGCTTTCGTCCTTCCTGGGCGCCGGGACTTCCTGCCCCCGTTGCTATGGTTCTGGGGGCGGGACTAGGAAAGGCTTCGGTGGGGCGGACAGTTCGGCGGGTTCCCTGCACGTTTGTGGTCAGCACTGGCATCCCCCTTGGCTTCCGCATCCACGACCTCTAGGGCTCTGCGCAGAAAACCAGCGGAAAAGATGAATTTTTTCTCTGGAATTGGTGGCAATTAATCTCATTAGCGCCTAGATGGCAGTGTTGCACCATGCAGCAGCCTTGCCCGCCTCCGGCCCCTCCCTTCGTGCTTTAAAAAACCCCAAGGAGCCTTTTCCGCGAAAAAGTCAGCCTCTTTTGGAGTCGGCGCGGGCTAGGCCGGTCCTAAGGCTGGATCTGCTCCCTTAGTGTGGTCCCCTTTGAAAACTCACCGCCCAGGGACAGAACCCTTTTGCTTTTCAAATTGACCTTTCACCCACGGAGCTGCCTTTGTTCCTTAGCAACTTGTATTTCTGTTTCTCTGAATGGTCTTGTTATGGGTTTACCCTGGGTTTTCCTGTGTTTTATGGACCTGGGTTTTACATATGATAAAATATATTCCCTCATTATTAAAGTCACTGGACCTCAATATAAGAAATTTGGAATACAGATAAAGTGTAACAAAGAAAGCTAGTCTTATCCACAATCCCATTACCGGTGATAACCATGGATAATATTTCATGATAAGTTTCCTTAGAGGTTTTTCATTCATAAATGTGAACTTTAAACATGAGGATCCTATTGCATCGTGACTTGAATATCTCCCTTTTATTTTTTAAACAACTTTATGGGAGTATAATTGCTTTACATTGTTGTGTTAGTTGCTGCTGTATAGCAAAGTGAATCGGCTATATGTATACATATATCCCCATATCCCCTCCCTCTTGCATCTCCCTTACCCTCCGTATCCCACCCCTCTAGGTGGTCACAAAGCACCAAGCTGATCTTCCTGTGTTACATAGCTGCTTCACAGTAGCTATCTATTCTACATTTGGTAGTGTATATATGTCAGTGATAATCTCTCACTTAGTTCCAGCTTACCTTTCCCCCTCCCCGTGTCCTCAAAGTCCATTCTCTACCTCTGTGTCTTTATTCCTGTCCAGACCCTAGGTTCATCAGAACCATTTAAAAAATTTTTTTTAGATTCCATATATATGTGTTAGCATATGCTATTTGTTTTTCTCGTTCTGACTTACTTCACTCTGTGTGACAGACTCTAGGTCCATCCACCTCACTACAAATAACCCAGTTTCGTTTCTTTTTATGGGTGAGTAATATTCCATTGTATATATGTACCATATCTTCTTTATCCATTCATCTGTCGATGGACACTTAGGTTGCTTCCATGTCCTGGCTATTGTAAATAGTGCTGCAATGAAAACTGTGGTACATGACTCTTTTTGGATTATGGTTTTCTCAGGGTATATGCCCAGTAGTGGGATTGCTGGGTCATATGGTAGTTCTATTTTTAGTTTTTTGAGGAGCATCCATACTGTTCTCCCTAGTGGCTGTATAAATTTACATTCCCACCAACAGTGCAAGAGGGTTCCTTTTTCTCCACATCCTCTCCAGCATTTATTGTTCGTAGATTTTTTTCTTTTTTCTTTTTTTTTTTTTGCGGTACGTGGGCCTCTCACTGTTGTGGCCTCTCCCGTTGCGGAGCACAGGCTCCAGACGCGCAGGCTCAGCGGCCATGGCTCACGGGCCCAGCCGCTCCGTGGCATGTGGGATCTTCCCGGACTGGGGCACAAACCTGTGTCCCCTGCATAGGCAGGCAGACTCTCAACCACTGCGCCACCAGGGAAGCCGTGTAGATTTTTTTGATGATGGCCATTCTGACTGGTGTGCGGTGATACCTCACTGTAGTTTTTTTTTTCTTTTAACATTTTTATTGGAGTATAATTGCTTTACAGTGGTGTGTTAGTTTCTGCTTCATAACAAAGTGAATCAGTTATACATATACATATATCGCCATATCACCGCCCTCCTGCGTCTGCCTCCCACCATCACTATCCCACCCCTCTAGTGGTCAGAAAGCACCGAGCTAATCTCCCTGTGCTATGTAGCTGCTTCCCACTATCTATCTATTTTATATATGGTAGTGTATATATGTCCATACCACTCTCTCACTTCGTCCCAGCTTACCCTTCCTCTTCCCAGTGTCCTCAAGTCCACTCTCTACGTCTGGGTCTTTATTCCTGTCTTGCCCTAGGTTCTTCAGAATCTTTTTTTTTTTAAGATTCCATATATATGTGTTAGCACACAGTATTTGTTTTTCTCTTTCTGACTTACTTCACTCTGTATGACAGACTCAACGTACAGCCACCTCACTATAAATAACTCAAGTTTGTTTCTTTTTATAGCTGAGTAATATTCCATTGTATATATGTGCCACATCTTCTTTATCCATTCATCTATCGACGGATACTTAGGTTGCTTCCATGTCCTGGCTATTGTAAATAGAGCCGCAGTGAACATTGTGGTACATGACTCTTTTTGAATTATGATTTTCTCAGGGTATATGCCCAGTAGTGGGATTGCTGGGTCGTATGGTAGTTCTATTTGTAGTTTTTAAAGGAACCTCCATAGTGTTCTTCATAGTGGCTGTATCAATTTACATTCCCATCAACAGTGCAAGAGGGTACCCTTTTCTCCACACCCTCTCCAGCATTTATTGTTTGTAGATTTTTTGATGATGGCCATTCTGACCGGAGTGAGATGATATCTCATTGTAGGTTTGATTTGCATTACTCTAATGATTAATGATGTTGAGCATTCTCTCATGTGTTTGTTGGCAATCTGTATATCTTCTTTGGAGAAATGTCTATTTAGGTCTTCTGCCCATTTTTGGATTGGGTTGTTTGTTTTTTGATATTGAGCTGCACGATCTACTTGTATATTTCGAAGATTAATCCTTTGTTGCTAGCTTCATTTGCAAATATTTTCCCCCATTTTAAGGTTGTCTTTTCATCTTGTTTATGATTTCCTTTGCTGTACAAAAGCTTTTAAGTTTCATTAGGTCCTATTTGTTTATTTTTGTTTTTATTTCCATTTCTCTAGGAGGTAGGGCAAAAAGGATTTTGCTGTGATTTATGTCAAAGAGTGTTCTTCCTATGTTTTCCTCTAAGAGTATTAGTTTGTCTGGCCTTACATTTAGGTCTTTAATCCATTTTGAGTTTATTTCTGTGTATGGTGTTAGGGAGTGTTCTAATTTCATTCTTTTACATGTAGCTGTCCAGTTTGCCCAGTACCACTTATTGAAGAGGATGTCTTTTCTTGCCTCCTTTGTCAAAGATAAGGAGACCATATGTGAGTGGGTTTATCTCTGGGCTTTCTATCCTGTTCCATGGATCTATATTTCTGTTTTTGTGCCAGTACCATACTGTCTTGTATACTGTAGCTTTGTAGTAGTTTGAAGTCCGGGAGACTGATTCCTCCAGCTCCATTTTTCTTTCTCAAGATTGCTTTGGCGATTCGGGGTCTTTTGTGTTTCCATACAAATTGTGCAATTTTTTTATTTAGTTCTGTGAAAAATGCCATTGGTACTTTGATAGGGATTGCACTGAATCTGTAGTTTGCTTTTGGTAGTATAATCATCTTCACAGTGTTGATTCTTCCAGTCTAGGAACATGGTATATCTGTCCGTCTGTTTGTATCATCTGTAATTTCTTTCATCAGTGTCTTATAGTTTTCTGCATGCAGGTCTTTTGTCTCCTTAGGTCGGTTTATTCCAAGGTATTTTATTCTTTCTGTTGCAATGGTAAATGGGAGTGTTTCCTTAATTTCTGTTTCAGATTTTTCATCATTAGTGTATAGGAATGCAGAGATTTCTGTGCACTAATTTTGTATAATGCTACTTTACCAAATTCATTGATTAGTTCTAGTAGTTTGCTGGTAGCATCTTTAGGATTCTCTATTTATAGTATCATGTCATCTGCAAACAGTGACAGGTTTACTTCTTCTTCTCCGATTTGGATTCCATTTATTTCTTTTCCTTCTCTGATTGCTGTGGCTTAAACTTCCAAAACTATGTTGAATAATAGTGGTGATAGTGGGCATCCTTTTCTTGTTCCTGATCTTAGAGAAAATGGTTTCAATTTTCCACCACTGAGAACGATGTTGGCTGTGGGTTTGTCCTATATGGGCTATATTATGTTAAAGTAAGTTCACTTTATGTCTACTTTCTGGAGGGTTTTTATCATAAAGTGGTGTTGAATTTTGTCAAAAGCTTTTTCTGCATCTACTGAGAAGATCATATGGTTTTTCTCTTTAAGTTGGTTAACATGGTGTAACACATTGATAGATTTGCATATAATGAAGAGTCCTTGCATTCCTGGGATAAACCCCACTTGATCATGTTGTATGATCCTTTTAATGTGCTGCTGGATTCTGCTTGCAGTATTTTGTAGAGGATTTTTGCATCTATGTTCATCAGTCATATTGGCCTGTAGTTTTCTTTCATTGTGACATCTTTGCTTGGTTTTGGTATCAGGGTGATGGAGGCCTCTTAGAATGAGTTTGGGAATGTTCTTCCCTCTACTGTATTTTGGAACAGTTTGAGAAGGTAGGTTTTAGCTCTTCTCTAAATGTTTAGTAGAATTCGCCTGTGAAGCCGTGTGGTCCTGGGCTTTTGTCTGTTGGAAGATTTTTAATTACAGTTTCAATTTCAATGCTTGTGATTGGTCTGTTTATATTTTCTGTTTTTTCGTGATTCAGTCTCGGAAGGTTGTGCTTTTCCAAGAATTGGTCCATTTCTTCCAGGTTTCCATTTTATTGGCATATAGTTTCTAGTAGTAATCTCTCATGATCCTTTGTATTTCTGCAGTGTCAGTTGTTACTTCTCCTTTTTCATTTCTAATTCTATTGATCTGAGTCTTCTCCCTTTTTCTTTGATGGCTCTGGCTAGTGGTTTATCAATTTTGTTTATCTTCTCAAAGAACCAGCTTTTAGTTTTATTGATCTTTGCTATTGTTTCATTCATTCTTTTTTCATTTATTTCTGATTTGATCATTATGATTTCTTTCCCTCTGCTAACTTTGGGTATTTTAGTTCTTTCTCTAATTGGTTTTGATGTAAGGTTAGGTTGTTTATTTGAGGTGTTTCTTGAGGTAGAATTGTATTGCTATAAACTTCCCTCTTAGAAATGTTTTTGCTGCATCCTATAGATTTTGGGTCGTCTTTTCTCCATTTTCATTTGTCTCTAGGTATTTTTTGATTTCTTCTTTGATTTCTTCAGTGTTCAATTCGTTATTAAGAAGTGTATTGTTTAGCCTCCATGTGTTTGTATTTTTTACAGATCTTTTCATATAATTTATATCTAGTCTCATAGCATTGTAGTTGGAAAAGATACTTGATACAATTTCAATTTTCTTAAGTTTACCAAGGCTTGATTTGTGACCCAAGATATGATCTATCCTGGAGAATGTTCCATGAGCACTTGAGAAAAATGCGTATTCTGTTCTTTTTGGATGGAAGGTCCTATAAATATCAATTAAGTCCATCTTGTTTAATGTATCATTTAAAGCTTGTGTTTCCTTATTTATTTTCATTTTGGATGATCTGTCCATTGGTGAAAGTGGGGTGTTAAAGTCCCCTACTATGAGTGTGTTACTGTCGATTTCCCCTTTTATGGCTGTTAGTATTTGCCTCATGTATTGAGGTGCTCCTATGTTGGGTGCATAAATATTTACAATTGTTATATCTTCTTCTTTGATTGATCCCTTGATCATTATGTGATGTCCTTCTTTGTCTCTTGTAATAGTCTTTATTTTAAAGTGTATTTTGTCTGATATGAGAATTGCTAGTCCAGCTTTCTTTTGATTTCCATTTGCATGGAATATCTTTTTCCATCCCCCCACTTTCAGTCTGTATGTGTCCCTAGGTCTGAAATGGGTCTCTTGTAGACAGCATATACTGGTCTTGTTTTTGTTTCCATTCAGCCATTCTGTGTTTTAGTGGGAGCATTTAATCCATTTACATTTAAGGTAATTATTGATATGTATGTTCCTATTACCATTTTCTTAATTGTTTTGTGTTTGTTATTGTCGGTCTTTTCCTTCTGTTGTGTTTCTTGCCTAGAGAAGTTCCTTTAGCATTTGTTGTAAAGCTGGTTTGGTGGTGCTGAACTCTCTCAGCTTTTGCTTGTCTGTAAATGTTTTAATTTCTCCATCAAACCTGAATGAGATCCTTGCCTGGTAGAGTAATCTTGGTTGCAGGTTTTTCTCCTTCATCACTTTAAATATGTCCTGCCACTCACTTCTGGCTTGCAGAGTTTCTGCTGAATGATCAGCTGTTAACCTTATGGGGATTCCCTTGTGTGTTATTTGTTGTTTTTCCCTTGCTGCTTTTAATATGCTTTCTTTGTATTTAATTTTTCATAGTTTGATTAATATGTGTCTTGGCGTGTTTCTTCTTGGATTTGTCCTGTATGGGACTCTCTGTGCTTCCTGGACTTGATTAACTATTTCCTTTCCCATATTAGGGAAGTTTTCATCTATAATCTCTTCAAATATTTTCTCAGTCCCTTTCTTTTTCTCTTCTTCTTCTGGGACCCTTATATTTGACTGTTGGTGCATTTAATATTTTCCAGAGGACTCTGAGACTGTCCTCAATTTTTTTCTTTCTTTTTACTTTATTCTGCTCTGTGGTAGTTATTTCTACTATTTTTTCTTCCAGGTCACTTATCCTTTCCTCTGCCTCATTTATTCTGCTATTGATTCCTTCTAGAGAATTTTAAATTTCATTTTTTGTGTTGTTCATCATTGTTTGTTTGCTCTTTAATTCTTCTAGGTCCTTGTTAAATATTTCTTGTATTTTCTCCATTCTATTTCCAAAATTTTGTAACATCTTTACTATCATTACTCTGAATTATTTTTCTGGTAGACTGCCTATTTCCTCTTCATTTGTTTGGTCTGTGTGTTTTTTGCCTTGCTCCTTCATCTGCTGCATATTTCTCTGTCTTCCCATTTTGCTTAACTTACCATGTTTTGGGGTTTCCTTTTCACAGCCTGCAGGTTTGTAGTTTCTGTTGTTTTTGGTATCTTCCCCTGGTGGGTAAGATTTGTTCAGTGGCTTGTGTAGGCTTCCAGGTGGAGGGGAGTGGTGCCTGTATTCTGGTGGTTGGGGCTGTATATTGTCTTTCTGGTGGGCAGGCCTGCATCTGATGGTGTGTTTTGGTGTGTATGTGAACTTAGTATGATTTTAGCCAGCCTCTCTGCTAATGGGTGGGGTTGTGTTCCTGTCTTGCTAGTTGTTTCACATGGGGCATCCAGCACTGCAGCTTGCTGGCCATTGGGTGGAGCTGGGTATGAGCATTGAGATGGAGATCTCTGGGAGAGCTCTCGTCAATTGATATTATGTGGGGCTTGGAGGTCTGTGGTGGTCAAATGTCCTGAGCTTTGCTCTCCCATCTCAGAGGCTCAAGCCTGATAGCAGGTCGGAGCACCAAAACCCTGTTAGCCATAGAGCTGAGAAGAAAAGCGAGAAAAAAAGGAAGAAAAATATTTAAAAATAATATAAAATAAAATAATTAAAATAAAAAATAGTTATAAAAAAAGAAGAGAGCAAACAAAGCAATAAACGAATCCACCAATGATAACAAGTGCTAAAAACTATACTATGATAAACATAAAAATGAGAAACAAGTAAGTTGCAGACAGCAAACCCCAAGTCTTCAGTTTCTCCCAAAGTCCATTGCCTCAGTTTTGGGTTGATTCATTGTCTATTCAGGTATTTCACAGATGCAGCGCACCTGAAGTTGATTGTGGGGATTTAATCTGCTGTTCCTGAAGCTGCACAGAGAGATTTCCCTTTCTGTTCTTTGTTCGCTCAGGTCATGGGGTTCAGCTTTGTTTTTGGCCCCACCTCTGCGTGTAGGTTGCCCTCAGGCTTCTGTTCCCGCCCAGACAGGACAGGGTTAAAGCAGTGGCTAATTAGGGGGCTCTGGCTCACTCATGCCTGAGGGAGCAAGGGTTATGGTGTTATAACTGTAATGCAGGGTGAGCCTGTGGTAGCAGAGGCTTGTGTGATGTTGCAACAGCATGAGGTTGCTGTGAGTTCTTCCGGGGCAGTGGTCCCTGGATCTCGGGACCCTGGCGGTGGTGTGCTGCACAGGCTCCTGGGAGTGTGTGGTTAATGACCTGTGCTTGCGCATAGGATTCTTGGTGGCTGCTGTAGCAGCGTTATCATTTCATGCCCATCTCTGGTGTCCGAGCTGATAGCCGCGGCTTGTGCCCCTCTCTGGAGCTCGTTTAGGCGGTGCTCTGATTCTGTGGGCAGACAGGGAAGGAATCCCCTCTCCTTGAACACCCTGAAACAATGGTCTCTTGCCTCTTAGGCAGGTCCAGTGTTTTTTCCCAGACACCCTCCTGGCTAGCTGTTGTGCACTAGCCCCTTCAGGCTGTGTTCACGCAGCCAACCCCAGTCCTCTCCATGGGATCTGACCTCCGAAGAAGCTGGAGCCTCAGCTCGCAGCCCCCGCCCGTCCTGGCGGGTGAGCCCACAAGCCTCTCAGGCTGGCGAGTGCTGGTTGGCACCGATCCTCTGTGTGGGAATCTCTCTGCTTTGCCCTCTGCACCCCTGTTGCTGCACTCTCCTCCGTGGCTCCGAAGCTTCCCCCGCGCCACCGCCCCCGTCTCCGCCAGTGATGGGGCTTCCTAGTGTGTGGAAACTTTTCCTCCTTCACAGCTCCCTCCCAGAGGTGCAGATCCCGTCCCTATTCTTTTATCTCTTTTTTTTCTATTTTCTTTTTCCCTACCCAGGTACGAGGGGAGTTTCTTGCCTTTTGGCAAGTCTGAGGTCTTGTGCCAGCGTTCAGTAGGTGTTCTGTAGGCGTTGTTCCACATGTAGATGTATTTCTGATGTATTTGTGGGGAGGAAGGTGATCTTCCCATCTTACTCCTCTGCCATCTTGAAGGTCCCCTAATATCTCGCTTTTTAAACTCAGAATTTTAGCATGTTCCCCAAGTCATAAAAATCGTTTGAGAAAGACAAAATTTTTATTCATTTTTCTTCTGAAAAGAATCCTTTGTCTAAAAGAGTGAAAAATTTAATGCCTGAGATGGAAAGCAGAAATACTTTGTGACCTCTGTCTCAAAGTATCATGATGTAGCCTTTCTAAGGACAGGAGCTGTATTTTTTGCTTTGTTTTTGCTCACCGTAGTATTTGCAGCACATTAACAAAACAGTGCTTAGCAGTGTATTCTCAATATATATTTGTTGATTAAATGAACAACTGCCTGATTTCTTCCCTATGCTTTTCTTTGTAATTATGACATCTTTTTATAATACTGGAATGATACTCTATGAACAGTTTCCTACATTGCTTTTAATTCCTTCCATTTAGCACTTTATTGGGGACAATAACTATATTATTACACTTTTAAAAAAAGTTTTGCGTGTGGTTTTACCCTCTTCCCCAGTGAGTATTTTATTTCATTCTTGTATTGGGGGCTGGAAAACATCCTGCCAACCAGTGTGCAATCTAGAGTCTGACAGACCTGGGACCTGAATGTAGGGATCCTCTGAGGAACCCCGAGACCCTTGACAGCTCTTTCTCTGTGTGCCACAATTTCCACAGGCATTAAATGAGGGCGGTAATAGCATCTGCCTCATGGGTGGTGTACAGCATCAATTACCCAACAGGTTCTTAGCTTGGCACTTGTAGCTCTCCTGTTATTATTGTTGGTGTTATCGTCAATATTCACTATAATGTGTAGTAGGTAAAGATTTTCAAGCCACAAGACTCAGTGTGATAAAAATGTTCTCTTTAAATTCCTTTCAGGTGATATCTGTTCTTCTACTACCCATTTCTGCTTTCTGGTGGAAAACAGAATTTTCAGGGAATTTGTAGTAATTTGTAGGGAAATTCAGTCAAGGAGATGTGTAGGAGGAAAGCACATTGATATATTCCTCAAAGATTATTCCTCTATAAAATGAAAAGAATATTTTTATATGTACATATTTTTTCACCATCTCTGTTTATAATTGATTTCCAGGGGTAAATTTACTGAATTGGAATATGTGAACACTTGACACACTTGATGCATATTGCAAGAAACATAATACCCATTTGTATTGTCACTGACTTTCTATGAGAATTTTTGGTTTTTGTACTCTCATCAGCATGTATTCATGTTTTTAAAATAATTAGCTCAGTGGTTTTAACAGTTATGTGTGAAGACTTTTACCCACATTCAGGCATATACATTGCAAATACTTTTCTTGGATTTTGCTTTTTAATTATTTGTGGTTTACAGATGCATAGATGCATAGATAATCTTATTTTTATGTAACTAATTCCATCAATGTTTCATGCATAGCTTCACTCTTTGGTACAATGCTGGTAAAGTCCTTCCTAAGCCATCTGTTCTGTTACTTATTTTCATCCCTATTCTTCTCTGTGCTTCTAGTCCCCTGATTAAACCCCCCAATAAAGTGCCTTAAAGACACAAAACAAATGAAAATTCACAGTAACCACAGGTAGTTAGGATTTACCCCCAACTATTTGGCAAAATCTGGGATTTCCCACCAACTAAAAGGCTGACTGAAATGGCTCTCTTTCATCTCAGCACACCTTTTAGTAGGACCAGGAGGTGCCAGAGCCTGCTTTGACAAGGCCATATGGATAACTATAAATGAGAATTTAACTAACTCTGATAGAAAAAACACCCCGTTTGCACATGCTGTAGCCCAAGTGAAAGGAGAACAGTTTGTAAGTGGTATCCTTGAAGTTTACCACCTCCCAGCATTTCCTGTGGAATAATCCAATCCTGTTGACAGGGGCAAGATGAATCCATCTCTAACTATAGAGATCAAGTAGCACCCACTTTCAGGAATGCTGCGGGCTGGGCATTAATCCTAACACCACCACAGAGATCTCTACCTTTTGTTGTTGTTGTTGTTGTTAATGGTATGAAGCCTGAAATATCAGCTGCTGTTCAGAAACAGAAGGAAGACTGGCAGACCTTGCCCATCCATGAGTTATAACAATTACCCCAGCATTTTGTGGATAATCTGATAAGCAAAGAGCAAACTACATACACAAACTTATGATACTACAAACAACTGGAGGGAAACAAAGGCCCTCCTCAAATACAACATAGATAGATGAAGACACTTGCACATATTGGTGGAAAAATGTCACTGGACCTAAATTGTATTGCTTTGGCCAGGACCCAGGCAGCCAAACAAACTGCTCAATCAGAACAAAATGACTCCCTTCCAAGGAAGGCATCTTTCAGTGTCTCTAAGTGCCTTTGGTTCAGCAAAGAGAAACAACCCTATTAGTAAATGATCACTGTATTAGAGTCCTCCAGAGACACAGAACCAATAGTGTGTGTGCGTGTGTGTGTGTGTGTGTGTGTGTGTTAAAGAAATTAGCTCATGCAGTTGTGAAGGCTGGCAAGTAGGCTAGCAGGCTGGAGACCCACAGAAGAGTTGATCCTGCAATTTGAGTCTGAAGGTAGTCTGATGGTACAATTCCCTCTTATTTGGGGGATGTCAGTCTTTTTTCCCCTTAAGGCCTTCTTGTGATTGAATGAGGCCCATCTACATTATGGGGGCTAATCTGCTTTTCTCAAAATCTACTGATTTAAACCTTAATCTCATCTGAAAAAAACCCTTCACCACAATATTTAAACTAGTGTTTCAGTGGACTAGACAAGTTGGCACATAAAATCAACCATCACAGCCACTGACCTAATTTTTTTATAGATATTGGAACCACAGTCTCCACCAATAATTCTTCCCAATATCTTTTGAACTTTCCTTGAAGTAATAAAGAGATGTCAGTGGTAGGACTTGCCAGCTGTGTACATTCTTTACCCATCTCTTTGGGTCCCTTAACTTCTCAACATGTCTTTCTCTGTGGTCTTTCCAACTCTACTGTCCTATTAGGATGGGGCCCTTTGGGTCAATGAAGAGCCACTATTAGATGCATACCAGAAAGACTTTTTCTTGGTTTTATGGAGTTGGATGACCCAGTAAACCATCTTATGGTGGCTTCCTTTGACTACCCTGCACTCTGATGTCCCCAAGTCTCTTACCCTTAGAATTACTGTAATTTTCTGATTATTTTTTCAGTACCCCATATTCTCCACATCATCTACAGACATGTGATAAATTAGTAATATAGAAGTTTTACAAGTCAAGATTGACACCATTATTCCTCTGCCTAAATTGCTTCAGTACCCCCTAAAACCCTAAGCATTAAAGAGACTATAACAGATTGTTGCAGATTTCATAGCTAAGGGCTTACTTATTCCTTGTACTGATCAATGTAGTACCTCTATTCTCCAGGTCAAAAGTCCAAACGGATGTGGGTAATTCTATGTTTAAGACTTAAGGGATATAAATCACATCATGTGCATATGTTTCTATGTGGTCCTTAACCTAAACACTACGCTGGCTTCTCTACCTCCAAGTTCAACACAGTAGTAGAACTCTGCTTAGCCTTCCTTAATATTCCCTTATTCTGATTCATACTGTCTTTTTGCTTTCACATGGAATAAACAACAATACACTTGGACTGTGATGTCTCAAGGCTTCACTGAAGCCCTCTCATATTTCTGTAAGATTCTCAACCATATTTTCAAAGCTTTGTAATTTCCTCATTCTTTTAACTCGATCAATCAATATGTAGATAACTTGATCTTATGTTCACCTGGTCTAACCTCTTATTAAGAGGACTCACTTTATTTATTGGAAAATTTGGTTATAAAAGGGCATGAAGTTTCTAAAGATCAATCACTATTTTGTCAGGTCCAAATTATCAATCTATCTATCCCAAGATGGTAATTTCCTCTCACCAGGCAGAGTTATAGCCATTCTATATTTCTCCTGCCCTATTACATAGCAGACTTTCCCCACAAAATAGCCATTTAACTGGAGAGAACTATTTAAAAAACCCAATCATTTAAAGTTTCTGGCTAGTGGGAAGCAGCCGCATAGAACAGGGAGATCAGATCGGTGCTTTGTGACCACCTAGCAGGATGGAATAGGGAGGGTGGGAGGGAGGCAGTTGCAAGAGGGAAGAGATATGGGAACGTGTGTATGTGTATAGCTGATTCACTTTATTATAAACCAGAAACTAACACACCATTGTAAAGCAATTTTACTCCAATAAAGATGATTAAAAAAAGAAAATACACTAAATTGAGGTAATAACAGTGATAATCTGTGGCTAAACTTGAGCCACAGCCTGTTTCTTCTTTTCCTCCCAGCTATATTTTATGGAAACAAATCTGGGGAGCTACTCCTGACAGATGTGCCCAAGAAGATGAGGCTTCCTCTGCCCCCAGCTCCCAGCCTAGGGCTAAGGTTTCACCCCAGGATGGGCATGCCCCTTGCATTTTTTTATCTCCTCCAGCCCTGTTCTGCAGAAGGTCTATTCCTGATAGGGTTTGCCAAGAGGACTGGGTTCTGTTCCTCCACCTAGTCATAGGGTAGAAAATCTACTCCAGTTGGAGAAGGCTGAGAACAAAGGTGTGATCAGTCCCTCTCACAACTGTTTAAAGGGTGGAGGCTTCATGCCAGCAGGGGCAATCCAAGAAGAACAGAGGCTACTTTTGCCTCAGTGCCCACTTATAGAACAGGAGTGTCACTCTGGGACAGTCTGTCTCTCCAGTTCCTGTGCAGAGGTGCTGTGCAAGGAGAAAGGCAGGTTATAAGGATGAAAAGCTCTTTAGCTCTGCCTAAGGGGACTAACTTTATGGATAATTCCATGCCTAGCAATGTTGTCAAAAACAATAGAGATCTTGTTGCAAAGCAATTAAAACAGCGTTCACAGCCCCATCATACTGGTAGCAACAAGGAAGTGCAGAGCAATCAGCAGTTTACAGAGAGAATTAAGGAAAGGAAAGCCAAGAAGACCTGTCTGGGATCATAGCCAAGCCTGGGGTCAGGAAGGCTGTACATAAACACTATGCTGCACCCACTCAAGAGCAATTAGAAATGACACGAAGAAGCCTTGAAAACATTTCCCAGACCTCACACAGACCCATGAACCAAGAGTCCAAGTCTCACTGACCAAACACCAGCTGTATAATCTATTCTGATAGGGGCAATTCCTAGGAAGCCAGACTTAAGAGTAAAATCACAGGTACCCATGGCAATTAGAAGATTGTGTGCATGCTCAAAGCTTTGTTCTCTTAGGAGCAATTTGAAAGAGAAAATTCAAGCTAATAGTCTCTGACTGAATGTGAGGCAAAAGTGTAAACTCTTTGAACAGTAATAGCAGCAAAACACACATCCAATGGTAAAAGGTAAAAATCTAATTGGCAAAGGGATTTAAACACAATCTTTGACCAATAATTGGCTTATGCTGACCCATGGTTGACCCTTATGTAGTCATGCTAAAAGACACAAAACCAAGGAAAAAACATAAGCAGGGAAACCAGAAGCTGAACACTAGAGGAAATAGACTTCACAAAGTTAGTTCAGCAAAATCACTAAAAATAAATAAATGGCAAATCAACAACAATTCCAGAGTAGGGGGAGGTCCATATCTGTAATTGAAACAATATCTAATTAGATAAAGATTTTAGATCAATATATAATTTTATCTAAAATTTCCAGCTTTCAATAACAGAAAAAATAAATGATTCATGTAATGAAACAGGAAAATGTAACCCATACATAGCAAAAAAGCAGTTAATAGAAACTGTCTTTGGAAGGTCCCAAATTTTGGACTTAGCAGAAAAACACTTGAAAGCAGTCATTATAAATATGTTTAAAAAAATGTGGTCTGCCTAGGAAACGAAGTGCCATTGTTGAGAGGCGGTCAAGGGGCAGGACCGCCACCACTCCCCACACACCAGCCCCTGCCTTCTCAGGCACTGGGAGGGACTCCCTCCAGAGTAAGCACACCACAGTTTGTTGCAACTGTCTGCCAGTCCCTGCCACCACAGGGAACTTGCGCACAGCCCAGTTATGGCTGCCATGCCCATCCTGGGCCTGAGGGAGTGTGCCCCAATCAGCTGCTGCTTTTGCTCCCTCTCACCTGGGTGGGGAACAGACACCTGAGGGTGGTGCACACACAGAGTTGGGGCCAAAAGCAAAGCTAAGCCCCAAGGGCAGGTGGCTAAGGAAGAGGAATGGATATATTTCCCTGCAGCTGCACAAGCCATGGATTAAATCCCTGAGATTGGCTTGGTAAATCCTGCGTCTATGGAATATCTGAATGGATAACAAGTGTTCCCACAATTGAGACCTGTCTAGCCTTAGCAGCAGTGGACTTTGCAGACTAACACAGGTGGGAGCCAAGCCACGTCAGAGTCTGAGTTGGCCCCACAGTGCCCACAGCAGGTCCAGAGACCTACCTAGAGGTATTGGAAGGCCTCCTGAGGAGGCGGGGATTGGCTCTGGCTCACAGTGGGAGAAAGGACACTGACAGAGGAGACCCCAGGAAAATATTCTTATTACTATTATTATTGTTTTGTTTGTTTCATTTTGTTCAGTTGCTGTTGGTGTTGTTTTATTACTTTTTTTTTTTTTTTGTGGTACACGGGCCTCTCACTGCCGTGGCCTCTCCCGCTGCGGAGCACAGGCTCTGGACGTGCAGGCTCAGCAGCCATGGCCCACGGGCCCAGCCGCTCTGTGGCATGTGGGATCCTCCTGGACCGGGGCATGAACCCATGTCCCCTGCATCTGCAGGCAGACTCTCAACCACTGCGCCACCAGGGAAGCCCACTTTTATTTTTATTTTTTAAAATATATATATTTTATTTTTCTATTTTTACTTTGCTTTTGTGTTCATTTTCTTTTTTTGTGTTTTTGGTTCTTTGTTTTTTATTTTATTTTATTTTTTCCTTTTTTTGGTTGTTTTTATGTGTTAATTTTATGTTTTCTTTGCTTTTTTTGTTTCTTTGCTATCTGTTTTTGTTTTATTTTCCATTTTTTTGTTTTTGTTAGTTTAGTCCTTATTGATTGTTCTCATTTTTGAATTCTTTCATTTGTTTGTTTGTTCTGTTGCTTTGATTTTTTTCTTTTTTCTTTTCTGTCTGCCTCTGTTTCTGTTAGTTTAGTTTTGTTGTCATCATTTGTCTTGGATTAGCTGTGTCTGTTTTCTTCTATTTTTTTTTCTGTGTGTGTGTGTTGTGTTGTTGCTACTGTGTGTTTGTTTTTGTCTTTGCTATTTGTCTTGGGTTTTGTTTGTCTGTTTCTTTCCTTCTTTTTTTTCTTTCTTTTTCCTCTGGCCCCACTGTGTGGCTTGTGGGCTCTTGGTTCCCTGGCCAGGGGTCAGCCTGGCCCTCTGGGGTGAGAGCACTGAGTCCAGGATGCTGGACTGCCAGAGAATTTCCGGGCCCAGGAAATATTAATTGGCGTGTGCTCTCCTGGAGGTACCCATTTCAACACCAAGATCTGGCTCGACCCAACTGCCTGCAGGCTCCAGTGCTGGACACCTCATACCAAACAACCAGCAAGACAGGGACACAGACCCACCCATCAGCAGTCTGCCTAAAGTCGTAGGGAACTCACAGACACCCCTAAACATACCAACTGATGTGGCCTTGCCCATCAGAGGGAAAGGACTCAGCTCTACCCACCAGAGCACAGGCTGGTCCTTCTCAACAGAAAACCTACACAAACCCCTGGACCAACCTCACTCACCAGGGGGCAGACAACAGAAGCAAGAGGAACTATGACCCTGCAGCCTGCAGAAAGGAGACCATAAACACAGTAGGTTAGACAAAATGAGAAGACAGAGAAATATGCTGCAGATGAAGGAGAAAGGTAAAATCCCACAAGACCAAATAAATGAAGAGAAAATAGGCAATCTACCTGAAAAAGAATTCAGAGTAATGATAGTAAAGAAGATATAAAAACTCGGAAATAGAATGGAGGCATAGATTGAGAAGATACAAGAAATGTTTAACAAGGACCTAGAAGAAATAAAGAACAGTCAGTGATGAACAACGCAACAATTAAAATGAAAAATATACTAGAAGGAATCAATGGCAGAATAACTAAGACAGAAGAACGGATAAGTGAGTTGGAACATAGAATGGCGGAAATAACTGCCGAGGAGCAGAATAAAGAAAAAAACAATGAAAAGAAGTGAGGGCAGTCTCAGAGACCTATGGGACAACATTAAACACACAAAAATTCAAATTATAGGGGTCCTAGAAGAAGAAGAGAAAGGAAAAGTTCTGAGAAAATATTTGAAGAGATTATAGTCAAAAGCTTCCCTAACATGGGAAAGGAAATAATCAATCCAGGAAGTGCAGAGAGTCCCATACAGGAAAAACCCAGGAGAAACATGCTGAGACACGCATTAATCAAAATAACAAAAACTAAATACAAAGAAAAAATATTAAAAGCAGCAAGGGAAAAACAACAAATAGCATACAAGGGAATCCCCATAAGGTTATCAGGTGATTTTTCAGCAGAAACTCTGCAAGCCAGAAGGGACTGGCAGGACATATTTAAAGTGATGAAAGGGAAAAACCTACAACAAAGATTACTCTACCCAGCAGAATCTCATTCAGATTCAATGGAGAAATAAAAAGCTTTACGTACAAGCAAAAGCTAAGAGAATTCAGCACCACAAAAGCATCTTTTTTTAAAATTTTTTATTAGTTTCTGCTTTATAACAAAGTGAATCAGTCATACATATATATCTGTTCCCACATCCCTTCCCTCATGCATCTCCCTCCCTCCCACCCTCCCCATCCCACCCCTCCAGGCGGTCACAAAGCACCGAGCTGATACGAAACGTAAGGTAGATAGATAGTGGGAAGCAGCCGCAGAACACAAAAGCATCTTTACAACAAATGCAAGAGGAACTTCTCTATGTGGGAAACACAAGAGAAGGAAAAGACTTACAATAACAAACCCAAAACAATTAAGAAAATGGTAACAGGAACATATGTATCAATAACTACCTTAAATGTAAATGGATTCAATGCTCCAACCAAAAGACATAGACTGACTGAATGGATACAAAAACAAGACCCATATATATGCTGTCTACAAGAGGCCCACTTGAGAGATAAGGACACATACAGACTGAAAGTGAGGGGATAGAAAAAGATATTCCATGTAAATGGAAATCAAAAGAAAGCTGGAGTAGCAATACTCATATTAGACAAAATAGACATTAAAGTAAAGACAAGAGACAAGGAAGGACACTACATAATGATCAAGGGATCACTCAAAGAAGAAGATATAACAATTGTAAATATTTATGCACCCAAAATAGGAGCACATTAATACATTAGGCAAATGCTAACAGCCATAAAAGGGGAAATCGACAGTAACACAATAATAGTGGGGCATTTAACACCCCACTTACACCAACGTCTAGATCATCCAGACAGAAAATTAATAAGGAAACACAAACCGTAAATGACACATTAGACCAGATAGACTTTTTTTGACATTTATAGGACATTCCATCTGAAAGCAGCAGAATACACTTTCTTCTCAAGTGCACATAGAGTATTCTCCAGGATAGATCACACCTTGGGTCACAAATCAAGTCTCAGTAAATTTAAGAAAATTGAAATCATATCAAGCATCTTTTCTGACCACAACACTATGAGATTAGAAATCAATTACAGGAAAAAAAAACTGAAAAAATACAAACACATGGAGGCTAAACAATATGCTACTAAATAACCAAGAGATCACTGAAGAAATCAAAGATGAAATAAAATACCTGGAAACAAATGACAACAAAAACATGATGACCCCAAACCTGTGGGATGCAGCAAAAGCGTTCAAACAGGGAAATATATAGCAATACAATCCTAACTCAAGAAACAAGAAGCATCTCAAATAAACAACCTAAACTTATGCCTAAAGCAACTAGAGAAATGAGAACAAACAAAACCCTAGGCTAGTAGAAGGAAAGAAATAATGACGACCAGAGCAGAAATGAATGAAATATAAACAAAGAAAACAACAGCAAATATCAATAAAACTAAAAGCTGGTTCTCTGAGAAGATAAATAAAATTCACAAACCTTTAGCAAGAATCATCAAGAAAAAAGGGGGAGGACTCAAATCAATAAAATTAGAAATGAAAAAGGAGAAGTGACAACTGACACTGCAGAAATACAAAGCATCATAAGAAACTACTACAAGCAACTATATGTCAATAAAATGGACAACCTAGAAGAAATGGCCAATTGTTAGAAAAGCACAACCTTCTGAGATTGAACCAGGAAGAAATAGAAAATATAAACAGACCATTCACAAGCACTGAAATTGAGACTGTGATTAAAAATCTTCCAACAGACAAAAGCCCAGGACCAGATGGCTTCACAGGCGAATTCTATCAAACATTTAGAGAAGAGCTAACACCTATCCTTCTCAAACTCTTCCAAAATATAACAGAGGGAAGAACACTCCCAAACTCATTCTACGAGGCCGCCATCACCCTGATACCAAAACCAGACAAAGATATGGCAAAAAAAAGAAATTTACAGGCCAATATCACTGATGAACATAGATGCAAAAATCCTCAACAAGATACTAGCAAATCAAATCCAACAACACATTAAAAGGATCATACACCATGACCAACTGGGATTTATCCAGGGATGTAAGGATTCTTCAATATAGGCAAATCAATCAATGTGATACACCATGTTAACAAACTGAAGAATAAAAACCATATGATCATCTCAATAGATGCAGAAAAAGCTTTGGACAAAATTCAACACCCATTTATGGTAAATACTCTCCAGAAAGTGGGCATAGAGGGAACCTACCTCAACATAATAAAGGCCATATATGACAAACCCACAGCAAACATTATGCTCAATGGTGAAAAACTGAAAGCATTTCCTCTAAGATCAGGAACAAGACAAGGTTGTCTACTCTTGCCACTATTATTCAACATAGTTTTGGAAGTCCAACCCATGGCAATCAGAGAAGGAAAAGAAATAAACGAATCCAAATTGGAAAAAAAGGAAAACTGTCACTTTGCAGATACCATGATACATAGAAAGTCCTAAAGATGCCACAAGAAAACTACTAGAGATAATCAATGAATTTAGTAAAGTGTCAGCATAGAAAATTAATACACAAAACTCTCTTGCATTCCTATACATTAACAACAAAAGATCAGAAAGAGAAATTAAGGAAACAATCCCATTTACAACTGCAACAAAAAGAATAAAATACCTAGGAATAAACCTACCTAAGGAGGCAAAAGACCTGCACACAGTAAACTATAAGATAGTGAAGAAAGAAATCAAAGACGACAGAAACAGATGGAGAGTTATACAATGTCCTTGGATTGGAAGAATCAATATTGTGAAAATGACTATACTACCCAAAGCAATCTACAGATTCAGTGCAATCCCTATCAAATTACCAATGGCATTTTTCACAGAAGTAGAACAAAAAATTTCACAATTTGTATGGAAACACAAAAGACCCTGAAGAGCGAAAACAATCTTAAGAAGGAAAAACAGAGCTGGAGGAGTCAGGCTACCTGACTTCAAACTCTACTACAAAGCTACAGAAATCAAGACGATATGGTACTGGCACAAAAACAGAAACATAGAAAAATGTGACAGGTTAGAAAGCCCAGAGATAAACCCATGCACATATGGTCAGCTAATCTATGACAAAGGAGGCCAGACTATACAATGGAGCAAAGTCTGTCTCTTCAATAAGTGGTGCTGGGAAAACTGGACAACTACTTGTAAAAGAATGAAAAGAAATTAGAACACTCCCTCACACCATACACAAAAATAAACTCAAAATGGATTAAAGACATAAATGTAAGGCCAGACACTATAAAACTCTTAGAGGAAAATATAGGTAGAACACTCTTTGACATAAATTGCAGCAAGATCTTTTTTGACCCAACTCCTAGAATAATGAGAATAAAAACAAAAATCAACAAATGGGACCTAATTAAACTTTAAAGCTTTTACACAACAAAGGAAACCATAAACAAGATGAAAAGACAACCCTCAGAATGGGAGAAAATAGTTGCAAATGAAGTAACTGACAAAGGATTAATCTCCAAAATATACAAGCAACTCATGCAGCTCAATATCAAAAAAACAAACAACCCATTCAGAAAATGGGCAGAAGACCTAAATGGACAGTTCTCCAAATAAGACATATAGATGGCCAACAAACACATGAAAAGATACTCAATATCACCAATTATTAGAGAAATGCAAATCAAAACTACAATGAGGTATCTCCTCACACCAGTCAGAATGGCCATCAGCAGAAAATCTACAAACAGTAGATGCTGGAGAGGGTGTAGAGAAAAGGGAACCCTCTTGCACAGTGGGTGGGAATGTAACTTGATATAGCCACTATGGAGAACAGTATGGAGACTCCTTAAAAAAGTAAAAATAGATCTACCATATGACCCAGCAATCCCACTACTAGGCATATTTCCAGAGAAAACTATAATTCAAAAAGAGACATGTACCCCAGTGTTCATTGCAGCTCTACTTACAAAAGCCAGGTCATGGAAGCAACCTAAGTGTCCATCGACATATAAATACGTATATTAAAAAAGAAAAAATGTCTCAAATAATTAACCTAATTTTCACCTTAAGGAACTAGAAAAAGAAGAGCAAACTAAATCTAAAGCAAGCTGGTGGAATGAAATAATAATGACTCTAATGGAAATAGATGGAATAGAGAATAGAAAAAGCAATAGGGAAAATCAGTGAAATCAAGCTTCTTCTTTGAAAGAAATCAACAATATTGACAAGGTTTTAGCTAGTCTGTCCAAGCAGAGAGAGAGACATCTCAAATTATGAAATCAGAGTGAAAGGTGGGACATTACTACTGACCTTACAGAAATTAAAAAGTATTATATGTGAATATAATGAATAATGTATGACAACAAATTAGAAAGACAACTTAGATATAATAGGAACATTTTAGAAAAAGTCAAAATACTGAAAATAACTCAGGAGGAAATAGAAAATAGGAATATACCTATAAGAGACTGAATTAATAATTTAAAAACTTTCCACAGTGAATGTCTGGTGCTGAAATGACTTTACTGGTAAACCTACCAAATATCGAAAGAACAAATATTAATAACAAAACTTTACAAATTTTTCCAAAAAATAGAAGAAGAGGTAATACTTTCAAACTCTTTGTATGGAGCCAGTATTATTACTCTGATACCAAAACCAGACAAAGACCTTTCAGGAAAAGCAAAACAAATACTAATAACACATTAATATAGACACAAATATCTTCAATGAAAATGCATTCAATCATGGTGTCTTAGGTGTTTGGGCTGCTATAATGAAATATGATAGACCAGGTGGCTTAAACAACAAACATTTATTTCTCACAATTGTGGAGGCTGGGAAGTCTAAGATCAAAGTGCCAGCAGATTCTGTGTTTGTTGAAGCCTCACTTCCTCGTTCATAGATGGTCTTCTTGTTGTATGTTTACCTGATGGAAGGGCTAAGAGAGGTCCCTGGAGTCTCTTTTATAAGGGCCCTAATCCCATTCAGGAGGGCTCTACCTTCATGACCTAGTCACCCCCAAAGGCCTCAACTCCAAATACCATCATATTAGGGGTTAGGATTCAGCATATGGATTTGGGAGAGGTGTACACAGACATTCAATCTATAGCACACGCCTAGTCAGAACCAGCATCACTGTCCAAATAGATGATCCAAGCTACAATTAAGGAATAGAAGATGAAAGAACAAACTGCTCTTCTAACCCACGATGAGGGCCTTCTTGGCTCAATTGCTGAACCTTGTACATTCTTGTAATTTTATCTCTGAAAAGATTTGGCTGGTGATGAAAGAAGTTCATCTTGTCTAAGAGGAGAAACTGAAAAATAATTACAGTTGACCCTTGAACAACGTGGGTTTGAACTGCGTGGGTCCACTTATACTCAGTATTATTTTCAACAAATACAACGGTACTACACGATCTGCAGTTGGTTGAATCCGTGCACGTGGAACCGTGGATACGGACTGACTTTGGGACTTGAGCATCTTTGAATTTTGGTATTCAAGGCAGGTCCTGAAACCAATCCCCAGCAGATACCGCGGGACAACTGTACAATAGACCCCAGTTTTCCTTGCTTCAACCTTTGCTTTCTTTACCTTTTTTCCTCTTTTTTTTAACCTACCTCACCTTTTTTGTTACCTCTCCCCACTACTAAAATAACAACAAAAGACAACAACAAATACAAAAATAACCCTTGAAAAACTGTTCTGACACCTATTGGAATGCACTAAAGATATGAGCAAGAGCTGTGAAAAAGTAGAACAAATTCCCAACCATTCCAACTACACATTTATAGCAGTTAAAAACTGAAACCTGGGAAATACTAGTAATGTATCTCTCTCCTCCTTTCCCTATAAAACCTCTAGCTCTGTTTCATTTCAGAGTTACCTGGTCTTAAGGTGATGCACATCAGCTGGAAAAAGGCTTTAACCTCTATTTGAATCACTTTATATATTTTTCTCAACAAGTTTAGCAGCCCATGAAAAGAGTTCTACAGGATCACTTGCATAAACTACAGTCACTATTGGATCAAAACAAACCATTTTCTCAAGGCAAGTACCAGTGTTCCTGGAAATGAGATTCAAAGGAAATCTGTCCCTAGAGTCATCATAGGGTTCATATAATAGAGACACCCCTAGCAGTGACCTCTCTAAGCAGCAGTTTTCTTTTTCATCTGTTAAATGGAGATAATAGAGTAACCTACCTGATAAGGTTTCTGTCATGAATGAGACTACAGTACATATAAAGGACTTAGCATACTGCCTGACACAATGTATATACTCAATAAATCTTAGCCACATAATTTTATAACAGATAAGAGCACAAGCTCTAGAATCATAATTTTAGGGCCAGTAAAGAATTTCCCTACACCCTTACAATGCAAAGGATGTCTGTGCCAAAATAGTACAACCTAATATGCTATTAGGAAACAAATATAGGAAAAAATATGATACGCTGTTTGGAAAAGATGTATGATGGAAAATTCATTAAACTGAAAACAAGGACCAAAATTTCTATAGAGTTTGCTTGTCAGTGATGCTGCAGTGCACGCACTATTTATAGGACACAGTTTAGTTAGGACATAGGCTAGTCTATTTAATAAGGGAGTTAAAATACATTAGCTTAAAAAAAGAGATTTCTCTTTCAAATAATCTTTTAAGTCAAGGGCTGGTATAGTAGCTTGACAGTGTTGGGGACCTAAGCTCCTTCCATCTGGTGGCTCTTCCATCCTCAGGGTGTTGAGAATTGGCTTCTGAAATGGTGGAATGAGGACCTCAGTGAACCCACTCCACCACAAAAGTAATACAAATAATGGACAAAACTGTTAAAACCAACCATTTCAGAACTCTGGAAATTAATCAAAGGCATAGAATAAGTTGAAAAGCAATTAATCAAGAAAAAGTACTGAACAGCTATAAGAACATCAGTGCCTGCCTGTGGCACTTTAACTCAGGGCTTCACACACCCCCATCCCCAACTAAGTGGTGTGGTAGCCATGAAAATTCGGCAGCCTTGCAGGGAATAAGAAGGAATGACCACCTTTAGAGGTCCGTGAAAAGCCCCTTCCTCAGAGCACAGTCAGTATTTTGATCAGAAGTTCCCTGGAAAAGTTTCATACCCATGGTGTTGTTTCTATTTGATCATATTCAGAGTCCAGTTTCGCAGAAAGAAACCTATTCTCATGCTGAAAACAAGAGCAATTACGTGGAATTGGTAATACCACAGATGCATAAGCCTGTGATTTCAGTTGGGGCAAACAAATTTTGGGGTCTGAAAATTTTTAATACAGCTGCGGCTCAAAATTTAAAATTTAGACCCAAAGAATTACACACCTGCAGGGTACTTGGTGAAGTGCCAATGTATTTTTGGACTCTAGGAAGCTGCTCATATGTGCAGAGTTGTGTGCATGCCCAAGAAAGGGCTGAGACAGCCCCATCAGCTCACCTCTGGCTGACCTGGAGGCTCTGCACAAGCAGGAAGTGAAAGCTAATGCTGACTTGTAAACTGCCTGAACTTTCAAGGTGTACTTTCACATACAGATCCCTTTGATAAATGCATGGAAGACCTGCTAGTTCAGGGAATTTAAAGAAATATTCTGACTGATTATTATTGGCTGACCACTAACTATACTGACTAGAGATGGCTCCAAGGAAGCCAAGCTTATAAAGAAAAGCAATACAATTTTTTAAAAAATGTGAGGAGAGAGCTCAATGCCCCCATGCTGTAGGGAATACAGAATCCATATAATCAACATAGGAATGTTGCTAAACAAATAAGGAGCAGCAACAACAACAACAATAACAACAAACTAGAGGTGCAGGAGTTTTCTAATTCCAGAGTTACTACAACATACAATCTACAATGTCCAGTTTTCAACCAAATGTTATGAGACATGCAAAGAGCAAGAAAGCATGGCCCACATACCCCAAAAGAAGCAGCCCGAAAAGAAACTGTCCCTGAGGTGGTCCAGATAATGTCCTTAGTAGCCAAAGACTTTAAGTCAGATATTTAAAATTTGTTCAAAAAGCTAAAAGAAACCATGTCTAAAGAAGTAAAGCATGACAACTATGGCTTACCAAACAGAATAAGAATAGACAGAAATAATAATAAAAAAGAACCATACTTAGGGTGTTGCCCTCCTCTGTATGGTTGAAGATGCCTTTGCATCTTCAAAATAATAAGATGCTTATTTCAGCTAGCAGAAAAGGGGGAAGGGAGAAAAAGGGGAGGCTAAACCATTTGCTCTAATGGCATGATATAGAGGTTGCTTACAACACTATTATTCATGACCCATTGGACAGAACTTAGTCACATGGCCACATCTAGCTGTGAATAAAGATGAGAAAGATGAATTATCATCATATGACCATGTGACCAGCTAAAATTTCTACTCTTACAGAAAATGAACAAAACTGATAGAAGGACAGCAAGCAATCTCTTTCACAGTCAGCCCCATTTGTAGTTTTAAGTGTATATCTTGTATTTATGTTGTTAAATTTAATCCAAAGTATTATATTATTTTTATGCTGCTTTAAATGGAGTTTTGCAATTAATTTCATTTTGGGATTGTTCATTGTTACTGTATAGAAACACAATTAGTTCTTGTCTTGTCCTACAGCCTTTCGGAATCCTTTTATTAATTGGAACAGTGTTTTTTTTTTTTTTTTTTGTATGTGGATTCCTTAACATTTTCTATATACAAGACCATGTCATCTGTGAATAGTTCTGCCTCTTCCTTTCCAATCTGGATACATTTTATTTTATTTTCTTGCCTGATTGCCCTGGCTAGAACCTCTATTACAGTTTTGAATAGAAGTGGCAAGAATGAGCATGCTTGTCTTGTTCCTGACCTTAAGGGAAAAGAATTCACTCTTTTACAATTAAGTTTGATGCTTGCTGATGGTTCTTCCAGAAGACTTTTATCAAATTCATATTCTAATCTGCTCTTAATGAGATTTGACCATGTTACTTGCATGGTCACTCCTCAGATTTTTGCATGCCTTTGGCTAATTTCCAGAAATCTGGGAAAGTTGATTGTGACAAGGTTTGGCACAATCTCATTGCTTTTATAGAGGAGCAGGTTTTTGGAGATCCACACTCCACCCTTCTGTAAGTGCTTCTTCTAGTCATGTTTTTTAGTGCTGAAAAATTCTAATTTTTATTTACTCATTTTTGTGCTTTACCCATTTTTACTCCCTCCTCTTAGTGGAGGATAACTTGAGGCTATTTGAAACTGATAGACTTGTCTGGGAAGACTGAATTTTGCCAAAGTGTTGATGCCCACTTTCTTACAGGGAAGACCTTATAGGTGGTACTCAAGTAAAGTTTAGGTCCACAGACTTGTCTCTTGCTAAGGCTGCCTCTTTAAAACAATAGCCACTTTTTCTGAGTTCAACTTTCTTGCAGAACTTTGCCAAAGGCAGCAAGAAGCAGCCAGCTGACATCAAAATTTTGTTTTTTCAGTCAGTTGTGCAGAAGAGGATTTACCATGACAATTAGAAGTTATAAAAATTATTGGAAAAGCAGGAGGAATGTACTCTTGTATGAATCTCTAGAAACTACTTCCAGAATATCTCCCCTGACAGTGAAACTAACTTCTTGACCCCCACAAAGCTAGAGATTGGACACTAAAATATTCACAACATTACTTTTGAGCAGATGACAACAAAACGCTACAATAAAATGGCCTCCACCCAACTTCTGCCTTCTAAATATAGTGTGAATGCATTTTATTGGAAAAAAACAATTTGCATTCAGAAATCTGGCTGCAACAGAATCGGTAGCAATATACATTAGAAAGAGGACGGGATGGAGATTGAGTGAGCCAAATGACCTTATCTACTATTAAGTGAAAAAAAAATCTTGGCAGCAAAACCCTTTAGAAATGACAAATATGTCTAACAGAAATTGTGCTCTAAATAGAAGCAACTATTTACAAACACAAATCTAACTTATGAAAACTAATGCTCTACATATTGAGTTTACAAGATGAATAGTGTGGAAAAGATACATACTTTGTGTCTTTTTATTGCAATTCCTGAGAGCACAGGTAGAAATTACATTTATTTATTTATTTATTTTTAACATCTTTATTGGAGTATAAATGTTTTACAATGGCGTGTTAGTTTCTGCTTTATAACAAAGTGAATCAGTTATACATATACATATGTTCCCATATCTCTTCACTCTTGCGTCTCCCTCCCTCCCACCCTCCCTATCCCACCCCTCTAGGTGGTCACAAAGCACTGAGCTGATCTCCCTGTGCTATGCAGCTGCTTCCCACTAGCTATCTATTTTAAGTTTGGTAGTGTATATGTGTCCATGCCACTCTCTCACTTTGTCACAGCTTACCCTTCCCCCTCCCCATATCCTCAAGTCCATTCTCTAGTAGGTCTGTGTCTTTATTCTCGTCTTGCCCCTAGGTTCTTCATGACATTTTTTTCTTAAATTCCATATATATGTGTTAGCATACGGTAATTGTCTTTCTCTTTCTGACTTACTTCACTCTGTATGACAGACTCTAGGTCCATCCACCTCACTACAAATAACTCAATTTCTTTTATTTTATGGCTGAGTAATATTCCATTGTATATATGTGCCACATCTTCTTTGTCCATTCATCCAATGATGGACACTTAGGTTGTTTCCATCTCCTGGCTATTGTAAGTAGAACTGCAATGAACATTTTGGTACATGACTATTTTTGAATTATGGTTTTCTCAGGGTATGTGCCCAGTAGTGGGATTGCTGGGTCATATGGTAGTTATATTTGTAGTTTTTAAAGGAATCTCCACAGTGTTCTCCATAGTGGCTGTACCAATTCACATTCCCACCAGCAGTGCAAGAGTGTTCCCTTTTCTCCACACCCTCTCCAGCATTTACTGTTTCTAGATTTTTTGATGATGGCCATTCTGACTGGTGTGAGATGATATCTCATTGTAGTTTTGATTTGCCCTTCTCTAATGATTAATGATGTTGAGCATTCTTTCATGTGTTTGTTGGCAATCTGTATATCTTCCTCGGAAAAATGTCTATTTTGGTCTTCTGCCCATTTTTGGATTGTGTTGTTTGTTTTTTTATTATTGAGCTGCTTGTAAATATTGGAGATTAATGCTTTGTCAGTTGCTTCATGTGCAAATATTTTCTCCCATTCTGAGGGTTGTCTTTTGGTCTTGTTTATGGGTTCCTTTGCTGTGCAGAACCTTTTACATTTCATTAGGTCCCATTTGTTTATTTTTGTTTTTATTTCCATTTCTCTAGGAGGTGGGTCCAAAAGGATCTTGCTGTGTTTTATGTCATAGAGTGTTCTGCCTATGTTTTCCTCTAAGAGTTTGATAGTTTCTGGCCTTACATTTAGGTCTTTAATCCATTTTGAGCTTATTTTTGTGTATGGTGTTAGGGAGTGATCTAATCTCATACTTCTACATGTACCTGTCCAGTTTCCCCAGCATCACTTATTGAAGAGGCTGTCCTTTCTCCACTGTACATTCCTGCCTTCTTTATCAAAGAGAAAGTGACCGTATGTGTGTGGGTTTATCTCTGGGCTTTCTATCCTGTTCCATTGATCTATATTTCTGTTTTTGTGCCAGTACCATACTGTCTTGATTACTGTAGCTTTGTAGTATATTCTGAAGTCAGGGAGCCTGATTCCTCCAGCTCCGTTTTTCGTTCTCAAGATTCCTTTGGCTATTTGGGGTCTGTTTTTTTGCATACAAATTGTGAAATTTTTTGTTCTAGTTCTGTGAAAAATGCCAGTGGTGGTTGGATAGGGATTGCATTGAATCTGTAGATTGCTTTGGGTAGTAGAGTCATTTTCACAATGTTGATTCTTCCAATCCAAGAACATGGTATATCTCTCCATCTATTTGTATCATCTTTAATTTCTTTCATCAGTATCTTATAATTTTCTGCATACAGGTCTTTTGTCTCCTTAGGTAGGTTTATTCCTAGATATTTTATTCTTTTTGTTGCAGTGGTAAATGGGAATGTTTTCTTGATTTCACTTCCAGATTTTTCATCATTAGTGTACAGGTATGCCAGAGATTTCTGTGCATTAATTTTGTATCCTGCAACTTTACCAAATTCATTGCTTAGCTGTAATCGTTTTCTGGTAGCATCTTTAGGCTTCTCTATGTATAGTATCGTGTCGTCTGCAAACAGTGACAGCTTTACTTCTTTTTTTCTGATTTGGATTCCTTTTATTTCCTTTTCTTCTCTGATTGCTGTGGCGAAAACTTCGAAAACTATGTTGTATAAGAGCGGTGAGAGTGGGCAACCTTGTGTTGTTCCTGATCTTAGTGGAAATGCTTTCAGGTTTTCACCCTTGAGGATGATGTTGGCTGTGGGTTTGTCATATATGCCCTTTATTATGTTGAGGAAAGTTCCCTCTATGCCTACTTTCTGGAGAGTTTTTAATCATAAATGGATGTTGAATTTTGTCAAATGCTTTCTCTGCATCTCTTGAGAAGACCATATAGTTTTTTTCCTTCAATTTTTAATATGGTGTATCACATTGATTGATTTGCATATATTTAAGAATCCTTGCATTCCTGGAATAAACCCCACCTGATCATTGTGCATGATGCTTTTAATGTGCTGTTGGATTCTGTTTGCTAGTATTTTGTTGAGGATTTTTGCATCTATGTTCATCAGTGATATTAGCCTGTAGTTTTCTTTCTTTGTGACATCCTTGTCTGGTTTTGGTATCAGGGTGATGGTGGCCTTGTAGAATGAGTTTGGGAGTTTTCCTCCCTCTGCTATATTTTGGAAGAGTTTGAGAAGGATAGGTGTTCGCTCTTCTCTAAAAGTTTGATAGAATTCGCCTGTGAAGCCATCTGGTCCTGGGCTTTTGTTTTTTGGAAGATTTTTTATCACAGTTTCAATTTCAGTGCTTGTGATTGGTCTGTTCATATTTTCTGTTTCTTCCTGGTTCAGTTTAGGCAGGTTGTGCATTTCTAAGAATTTGTCCATTTCTTCCAGGTTGTCCATTTTATTGGCATAGTGTTGCTTGTAGTAATCTCCCATGATCTTTTGCGTTTCTGCAGTGTCAGTTGTTAGTTCTCCTTTTTCATTTCTAATTCTATTGATTTGAGTCTTCTCCCTTTTTTTCTTGATGAGTCTGGCTAATGGTTTATCAATTTTGTTTATCTTCTCAAAGAATCAGGTTTTAGTTTTATTGATCTTTGCTATCATTTCCTTCATTTCTTTTTCATTTATTTCTGATCTGAGCTTTATGATTTCTTTCCTTCTGCTAACTTTGGGTTTTTTTTTTTTTTTGGTCTTCTTTCTCTAATTGCTTTAGATTAGGTTGTTTACCTGAGATGTTTCCTGTTTCTTAAGGTAGGATTGTATTGCTATAAACTTCCCCATTAGAACTGCTTCTGCTGCATCCCATAGGTTTTGGGTTGTCGTGTCTCCATTGTCATTTGTTTCTAGGTATTTTTTTATTTCCTCTTTGATTTCTTCAGTGATCAGTTCAATATTGAGTAGTGTATTGTTTAGTCTCCACATGCTTGTATTTTTTACAGATCTTTTCCTGTAATTGATAGCTAGTCTCATAGCGCTGTGGTCAGAAAAGATACTTGATACAATTTCAGTTTTCTTAAATTTACCAAGGCTTGATTTGTGACCCAAGTAATGATCTATCCTGGAGAGTATTCCATGAGCAATTTAGAAAAATGTGTATTCTCTTGTATCTTGGATGGAATGTCTTATAAATATCAATTAAGTCCATCTTGTTTAATGTATCATTTAAAGCTTTTGATTCCTTATTTATTCTAATTTTGGATGATGTGTCCATTGGTGAAAGTAGGGTGTTAAAGTCCCCTACTCTGAATGTGTTACTCTCGGTTTCCCCTTTTATGGCTGTTAGTATTTGCCTTATGTATTGAGGTTCTCCTATGTTGGGTGCATAAATATTTACAATTGTTATATCTTCTTCTTTGATTGCTCCCTTGATCATTATGCAGTGTTCTTCATTGTCTGTTGTAATAGTCTTTATTTTAAAGTGTATTTTGTCTGATATGAGAATTGCTAGTCCAGCTTTCTTTTGATTTCCATTTGCATGGAATATCTTTTTCCATCCCCTCACTTTCAGTCTGTATGTGTCCCTAGGTGTGAAGTGTGTGTCTTTTAGACAGTATATATATGTCTTGTTTTTGTACGTATTCAGCCAGTGTATGTCTTTTTTTGGAACATTTAATCCATTTACATTTAAGGTAGTTATTGGTATGTATGTTCCAGTTACCATTTTCTTAATTGTTTTCGGTTTTTTATTGTAGGCCTTTCCCTTCACTTGGGTTACCTGCCTAGAAAAGTTTGTTTAACATGTGTTGTAAAGCTGGTTTGGTGGTGCTGAATTCTCTTAGCTTTTGATTGTCTCTAAAGGTTTTGATTTCTCTGTCAAATCTGAATGAGGTTCTTGCTCGGTAGAGTAATCTTGGTTGTAGGTTTTTCCCTTTCCTCACTTTAAATATTTCTTTCCACTCCCTTGTGGCTTGCAGAGTTTGTGCTGAAAGATCAGTTGTTAACCTTATGGGGATTCCCTTGTATGTTATTTGTTGTTTTTCCCTTGCTGCTCTTTATGTTGTTTTCTTTGTATTTAATTTTTAATAGTTTGATTAATATGTGTTTTGGCGTGTTTCTCCGTGAATTTATGCTGTTTGGTACTCTCTGTGCTTCCTGGACTTGATTGAGTATTTCTTTTCACATATTAGGGAAGTTTTCAAGTATTATCTCTTCAAATATTTTCTCAGTATTTCTCTTTTTCTTTTCTATTTCTGGGACGCCTATAATTCTAATGTTGGTGCATTCAATGGTGTCTTAGAAGTCTCTGAGAGTGTCCTGAATTCTTTTCATTCTGTTTTCTTTATTGTGCTCTGTGGTAGTTATTTCAAGTCTTTTATCTTCCGGGTCACTCATCCGTTCTTCTGCCTCAGTTATTCTGCTATTGATTACTTTTAGAGAATTTTAAATTTCATTTATTGTTTTGTTCATCATTGTGTGTTTGTTCTTTAGTTCTTCTAGGTCCTTGTTAAACGTTTCTTGCATTTTCTCCATTCTATTTCTAAGATTTTGTATCATCTTTACTATCATTATTCTGAATTCTTTTTCTGGTAGATTGCCTATTTCCTCTTCATTTATTTGGTCTGGTGGTTTTTCACCTTGCTCCTTCATGTGCTGTGTATTTCCCTGTCTTCTCATTTTGCTTAACTTACTGTGTTTGGGGTCTCCTTTTTGCAGGCTGCAGGTTCGTAGTTTCTGTTGTTTCTGGTGCCTGCCCCCAGTGGGTATGTTTGGTTCAGTGGGTTGTGTAAGCTTCCTGGTGGAGGGGACTGGTGGTGGTCTTCTCATGGATCAGGCTGGATATTGTCTTTCTGGTGTGCAGGACCTTGTCAGGTGGTGTGTTGTGGGGTGTCTGTGAACTTATTATGATTTTAGCAGCCTCTCTGCTAATGGGTGGGGTTGTGTTCCTGTCTTGCTAGTTGTTTGGCATAGGTTGTCCAGCACTGTAGCTTTCTGGTCGTTGAGTGGAGCTGGGTCTTAGAGTTGAAATCGAGATCTCTCAGAGAGGTTTTGCCAATTGGTATTAGGTGGGGCTGGGAGGTCTCTGGTAGACCAATGTCCTGAACTCGGCTCTCCCACCTCAGAGGCACACCCGGCTCGAATACCAAGACCCTGTGAGCCACACGGCTCAGAATAAAAGTGTGAACAAAATAAACAAACAAACAAACAAAGAAACAAATAAATTAATTAATTAAAATAAATAAATATTATTAAAATTAAAAAATAATTTAAAAGTAAAAGAAAGAAAGAACAAAAGAAAGGAGAGGGCAATCTATCCAAAAAACAAATCCACCAGGGATAACAAGCACTAAAAACTATACTAAAAAGAAAGAAAAAAAATGGAGAGACAAAACCCCAGTAAAAGCAATGCTATGCAGACCAAATCACACAAAGAAGCATACACATACAGACTCACAAAAAGAAAAAAGGAAGAGAGCAACCAAATCAATATACAAAGCTACCAATGATAATAAGCTCTAAATACTAAACTAAGATAAACATAGAATGAGAAAAAATTAGATGCAGAAAGCCAACCCCAAATCTACAGTTGTTCCCAAAGTCCACCACCTCAATTTTGGGATGATTCTTTTTCTATTCATGTATTCCACAGATTCAAGGTACATTAAGTTGATTGTGGAGACTTAATCCACTGCTCCTGAGGCTGCTGGAGAAATTTCCCTTTCTCTACTTTGTTTGCACAGCTCCTTGGGTTTAGCATTGTTTATGGCCCTGCATCTGCCTGTAGGTCACCCTAGGGCTTCTGTTCCCTGCCCAGATATGATGGGGTTAAAGTAGCAGCTGATTAGGGGGCTGTGGCTTACTCAGACCATGGGGGGGTGCTTGGGCGTGGTACAGAATGCGGGGTGAGCCTGCGGTGGCAGAGGCTGACATGACATTGCAACAGCCTGAGGTGGGCTGTGTGTTCTCCCGGGGAAGTAGTCCATGGATCAGGGGACTCTGGCAGTGGCTGGCTGCACAGGCTCCCGGAAGGGGAGGTGTGGAGAGTGACCTATGCTTTCACACAGGATTCTTGGTGGCTGCAGCAGCAGCCTTACCGTTTCATGCCTTTCTCAGGTGCCCGTGGTGATAGCCGTGGCTCGCGCCTCTCTGTGGAGCTCGTTTTGGTGGTGCTCTGAATCCCCTCTCCTCGCGGACCCTGAGACAATGGTCTCTTGCCTCTTAGGTAGTTCCAGACGTTTTCGTGGAACCCTCCTGGCTAGCTGTGGTGTACTAGCCCCCTTCAGGCTGTGTTCACGCAGCCAATCCAAGTCCTCTCCTTGAATTGTGATCTCCGAAGCCTGAGCTTCTGCTCCCAGCCCTCGCACATCCCAGTGAGTGAGCAGATAAGCGACTCAGCTGGTGAGTGCTGCTCAGCATAGATCCTCTGTGCAGGAATCTCTCTGTTTCACCCTGTGCACCTCTGTTCCTGCGCCCTCTTCTGTGGCTCTGAAGCTTCGACCCCCACTCACCCCTGTCTCCACCAGTGAAGGGGCTTCTTAATGTGTGGAAACTTTTCCTCCTTCACAGCTCCCTCCCAGAGGTGCAGGTCCTATGCCTATTTTTTGGTCTCTTTTTTCTTTTGCCCTTCCCAGGTACGTGGGTAGTTTCTTGCCTTTTGGGAAGTGTGAGGTCTTCTGCCAGCGTTCAGTAGGTGTTATGTAGGAGTTGTTCCACATGTGGATGTATATTTGATGTATTTGTGGGCAGGAAGGTGATCTCCAGGTCTTACTCCTCTGCCATCTTGATTGTCCAAACCAAAGAACTCTTAAAACTCAACAGTAAGAAATCAAAAAACCCAGTTAGAAAATGGACCAAAAAGTTTAACAAATACTTAACCCAATAAGATATTCAGATGGAAAGTAAGCCTATGAAAAGATGCTCGGTCAGACGTTATCAGGGAAATGCAAATGAATATATCAGTGAAAAAAAAAGAAAATATCAGTGATATATCAATACATACTTATTAGAATGACCAAAATCCTGACCACTGATAACGTTAAATACTGGCAAGGATGTGGAGCAAAAGGAACTCTCATTCATTGCTTGTGGGAATACACAATTGTACAATCACTTTGGAAGAGAGTTTGGCAGTTTCCTAGAAAACAAGACCTATTCTGATCCATCAATCATGTTCCTCACTTTTACCCCAAAGAGTTGAAAACTTATGTCCACACAAAAATCTGCACACGGATATTCATAATAGCTTTAGTCATATTTGCCAAAACTTGGAAAGAATCAAATATCCTTCAGTAGGTAAATAGATTAAAGAAAACTTTGGTACATCCAGACAATGGAGTGATAGTCAGTGCTAAAAAGAAATGAGCTAACAAGTCATGAAAAGACATGGGTAAATCTTAAATGCATTTCTCTAAGTGAAAGAGGCCAATCTGAAAATGCTATATACCATATGATCCAACTATATAACATTCTGCCAAAGGCAATACTATGGAGAAAATAAAAAGATCAGTGTTTGGCAGGGGTTACGAATGAGGGAGGGTTAGATAGCTGGAGCACATATGATTTTAGGGGAGTGAAACTACACTGTGTGATACTACAATGGTGGATACATATCATTATACATTGGCCAAAACCCATAGAATGTACTATACCAGGAGTTAACCCTAATGTGTCAAAGTACATATATCAAGTATAACAAATGTACCATTCTGATGTGGGATGTTAATAATGGGGAGGCTATGCATGTGTGGGGTCAGAGAATAAGTGGGAAATCTCTGTACTTTCCACTCAATTTTGCTATGAAACTAAAACTTCTCTAACATATCAAGTCAATTTTTTAAAAAGTCACATGCCAAGCAGTTTTAACTTTATCACATAGTTGATAGTTCAAAGTATTTTGACAGGAGTATGTTTTTAGGAAATTCCTAATGGAAGAACTATAAAGAATAGACAGTTTTACTCCTTCCTTTCCAATTTGGATTCCTTCTATTTCTTTTTCTTGTCTGATTGCCATGGTAAGGACTTCCAATACTATGTTGAATAAAGTGACAAGAGTGGGCATCCTTGTCTTGTTCCTGATCTTAGAGGAAATGCTTTCAACTTTTCACCATTAAGTATAATGTTAGATGTTGGTTTGTCATATATGGCCTTTATTATGTTGAGGTATGTTCCCTCTATGTCAACTTTGTTGAGACTTTTTATCATAAATAGACGTTGAATTTTTGTCAACAGCTTTTTCTGCATCTATTGAGATCATCATATGGTTTTTATTCTTCACTTTGTTAATGGGGTTTATTACATTGATTGATTTGCAGATATTGAAAAATCCTTATATCCTTGGGACAAATCCCACTTGATGGTGTATGATACTTTTAATGTATTGTTGGATTCAGTTTGCTAATAGTTGTTTTTGAGGATTTTTGCCTCTATGTTTATCAATGATAGTGGCCTGTAATTTTCTTTTTTGTGTATGATATCTTTGTCTGGATTTGGTATAATTGTGATGCTGTCCTCATAGAATGATCTTGCAATCCCACTCCTGAGTATATATCTGGAGAAAAACATAATTCGAAAAGATAATGCACCCCAGTGTTCATTGCAGCAGTATTTACAATAGCTAAGACACAGAAGGAACCTAAATGTCCATCAACAGATGAATGAATAAAGAAGACGTGGTATATTTATACAATGGAATATTACTCGCCATAAAAAAGAATGAAATAATGCTATTTGCAGCAACATGGATGGACCTAGAGATTATCATACTAAGTGAAGTAAGCTAGACAGAGAAAGACAAATGTCATATGATATCACTTATATGTGTAATCTAGAAAAATACAAATGAATTTATATCTAAAACAGAAATAGGCCCACAGACATAGAAAATAAACTTATGGTTACCAAAAGGGAAAGGGGGTAGGGAGGGATAAATTTGGAGTTTGGGATTAACATATACACACTACTATATATAAAATAGATAACCAACAAGGACCTACTGTATAGCACAGAGAACTATACTCAATATTTTGTAATAACCTGTAAGGGAAAAGAATCTGAAAAAAAATATGTATGTATAACTGAATCACTTTGCTGTATACCTGAAACTAACACGACATTGTAAGTCAACTATATTCCAATAAAAAAAAAGAAAGGACTGAAAAGAAAATGAGTTCGGAAGTGTTCCTTCCTTAGGAATTTTTTGGAATAGTTTGAGAAGGGTAGGTGTTAACTCTTTACTAAATGTTTGGTAGAATTCACTTGTGAAGCCATCTAGTCCTGGACTTTTGTTTGTTGGGAGTTATTACATTACTGATTCAATTTCATTACTGGTAATGTGTCTGTTCATATTTTCTGTTTCTTCCTGGTTCAGTCTTAAAAATTGGTCCATGTCTTCTAGGCTAATCATCAGGGAAATGGAAATCAAAACCACAGTGAGATATTACCTCACACCTGTCAGAATGGCTATCATCAAAAAGAACAAAAATAACAAATGTTAGCAAAGATATAGAGAAAAGGGAACTGTCATATGCTATTGGTGGGAATGTAAGTTGGTGAAGCCACTGTGGAAAACAGTATGGAGGTTTCTCAAAAAACTGAAAATAGAACCACCATATGACCCAGCAATTCCACTCCTGGCTATATATCCAAAAAACAAAAACAAAAGCAAAAACACTAATTTAGAAAGATATATGCACCCTAATATTCATAGCAACATTATTTACAATTGTCAAGATATGGAAGCAACCTAAGAGTCCATCAACAGATGAATGGACAAGGAAGATGTGGTACATATTTACAATGGAATATTACTCATCCATAAAAAGAATGAATTTTTGCCACTTGCAACAACATGGATGTACTTGGAGGGTATTATGCTAAGTGAAATAAGTCAGAGAAAGACAAATACTTGATATCACTTATGTGTGGAATCTAAAAGATACAACAAACTGGAGAATATAACGAAAAAGAAATGAACTCACAGATACAGAGAGCAAACTAGTGGTTACCAGTGGGGAGAAGAAAGGGAGGAGGAGCAATATAGGGGTAGGAGATTAAGAGGTACAAACTATTATGTATAAAATAAGTTACAAGGATATATTATACAACACAGGAAATATAGCAAATGTTTTATAATAACTATAGATGGAATATAACCTATACAAATTGTGAATCACTATATTGTACACCTGTAACATATAATATTGTACATCAACAATAATTTAAAAAAATAAAAAACCTTTTGCTACTACAAAAAAATACCCCAGTTGAAAATAATTAAATAAAATAAAAAAGGATAGACAAGAGTTATGGAGGCCTCCTCTCTCACATAGTGAATAGTATAAATGGCTGCATTTGTCATTGCTAAAAGTTTCTCTTGAAAATTCTTTAAATATTTCATGATGAAATACACATTCCCCTTTCTGGGATACTGGGATGCTGTCTAATCCTCTCTGTTAGCAAAATTACTCATGCTGGTATTTTTAATTTGTTAGATAAAAATAAATCTACTAAATAGGGTACTTACATTCAGGAGCTATGGAAAAATTTAGTCCCTTGGCACAAATAAATGTGGTCAACTATGATCATTAAACACCAAAGTGAGTGTTAAAAAATTAGTTGCAAATTTTGCTAATGTTTCTCAAGTAATGTGTTGTGTTATAATCCACCATGATCCAGTATTAATATTGTCTGTTACTGAGCCTTTTATCCAAGATATTTAATATTCAGATGAACCGAAATAAAAAAGCGTCTCCCATCCTGAAACCACTTTACCACATCAATCTTAACTTTGCCATGACGACTTTCATTCCCCTTTCCTAAACATGCATTAGGGTTTACTTCGTGTCTAACCATTATTTTTCCACTAGCGTTCAATTTGAGTGATAGCACCATGTGATATGGGTGTGATCTCAGTAGTGAATTTATTTTGGGATGGCAGAGGAATGTGGGCATGACCAAAGCTTATGGGAACATAGAATTGATTTTCCAGTGTTGGAGAAACAGTTTTGGAGCATGCAGTTTAGATGGATTATAGAGACTATAGAAGAGACTCCACCTGCTTGTGTGGAGGCATATTTGGAAACTGATCACCCAGCAGAAATTTGTCTCATTCCATTTTGACTCTATTCATAGCTGGCATGGACCTGGGAGTGTGAGATTTTTGTGCAATGAAAAAGCATATATATTAGTAAGTGTTAGTGACACTGGGAAACCTCTAAGAAAGAAGAAATTTAAAAATATACACCTTAGTGATAGCCAAAAGGGGTTTCTTAAAAGAGCAGTAGTGATATGTGCTGTCTATCTCAAAGTAATTGTAAAATGTGAGAAAAATAACATTGTGTGCAAAGAGAGACAATAATTAGTTACATAAGTCCGATTAATTACTGAAGATGACCAGAAGCAGCCAATTCTAACTGAGAAATATCAGAAGCCAGTGGGATAGTCTAAATGTCAAGGCCAAAGTGCTGAGAGATAACATGAGGTCTAAACAAGGACAACGTGTTACAGTGGGACCACTTTAAGAACGAGAACATTGGCTTCATGGTACCTGACATTGGTGCATGAGCCCCTGATGGAAAGCATGTGTGGGGGAACCACTGGAATTCAGGAGGCTTTAACCTATCAACAGACATTTACCTTATCATTCCATGAGTTGTGTGCACCACCATGTCTGCAAACACCAAGTGCTGGCCTCTGGCTGAGAGCATGGCAACACCTGAGGGCATGTCTATTTGAATGGGTACTTGTGACATTTCAATGTGGGTTATGACATTTGGGTGAGTGTGTTCACCATCTGCAGTAGAGTGAGAGACATGAAGGTGTGGAGTTACTGGTGAGAATCTGACAGTACGGGGCCAGTATTTGTTCAGCGATACCAACAATGCCCTCCTCCTACCCAACACAGCCGCTCTGCCCTCTCCCAGGGCTTTCCCTAAAGGAGACAGACACATAGGAGTCTGGAATATCCTTCACTGGGCCAGTTCTCAGAGCCCCTCAGTGAAGCGCCTTCTGGTGGAGTTGGGGTGAAGCACAGGCTTGGGCTCAAGAATGAAGCAGGATCTCCTAGACTCTAATCCTACCATTTACCACCAGCTGATCCCTAATGTGCAAGGATGACAGAGCCCAAAATCTCCAGTGAGAAGAAAGGAGGAGATAGTGATGTGACAGCTCCCGGCTTTCACAGGTAAGCATTGGCTCAGCTTACGTACCTCTTAGTATTGTAAGAAAGAGAGGGCATGGACATGTCCTCCACGCATAGGTGTCCAGTCCCAGTGCACACTGGTACTGCTCACAGTGCTCCAGAATCTGTCCCATCACATCAGTCTTCCCTCTAAGGGAAGAGTGAACAAAGGGCTTGGGAGAAGGGGGCTTTCTCTGGAGTGAGTAGTGGAAAGAGGTGTCTGGCCCCACCTCCAGTGACCTAGAACCAGGGATAGAAACTGATTTGATCATAGAAAAATTAAACCATGTGTAAAAATTGATTTTGCTGTTACAAATCTCAAATACATCAACTCTGGAAAGTTTAAAATGTGAGCCTTTTGAGAAAAACAAATGTGAATTCACAAAAGTGAATTTTCATTAGAAAATAAACAACAAAATTTAGCATATAAATCCTGACTACTTAACAACTTATAATCATAGTGTAAATAGATCACATGGTTTGGTTGAAAACATACAGCTATATTTACAAGATAAAACATGTCAAGGTTTACGTAAATTAAAAATGAAGGATAAGTACTTCATAAATTTATTAAAGCATGGCCATTGTTAATAAATCAAGCTCTACAAGAAAATATGAAAGCAGATACAATAAATTATATCAAATTGCAACATTCAGAATTAGCTAGTTCTGACAATGGTTCAAAATCATTACATGCAAACATCATTCTTTTCACTTATGAAATAAATAAATAGGTTAAAAGGTGGCTAGCCAGAAAGGAAGATAACCTACAGAAATGATTTTACAATGATGATATTATACCATGCATGCTATTCAAATAAAAAATTATTAGACTTCATTTTATTAGATTATGATAAGATAAAGGAAAGGAAAGGGCTTCCCTGGTGGCACAGTGGTTGAGAGTCCGCCTGCCGATGCAGGGGACACGGGTTCGTGCCCCGGTCTGGGAAGATCCCACATGCCGCGGAGCAGCTAGGCCCGTGAGCCATGGCCGCTGAGCCTGCGCGTCCTGAGCCTGTGCTCCACAATGGGAGAGGCCACAACAGTGAGAGGCCCGCATACCGCAAAACCAAAAAAAAAAAAACAAAACAACAGCAACAACAACAACAAAAAAACGGAAAGGAAACAAGAAAGAGGTGAATCTTTGGTTAAAGATTTCTTAGATGAATGGAAAAGAAGATGTGGCACATATATACAATGGAATATTACTCAGCCATAAAAAGAAACGAAATCAAGCTATTTGTAATGAGGTGGATGGATCTAGAGTTTGTCATACAGAGTGAAGTAAGTCAGAAAGTCAAATACCGTATGCTAACACATATATATGGAATTTAAGAAAAAAAATATCATGAAGAACCTAGGGGTAAGACAGGAATAAAGACACAGACCTACTAGAGAATGGACTTGAGGATATGGGCAGGGGGAAGGGTAAGCTGTGACAAAGCGAGAGAGTGACATGGACATATATACACTACGAAACTTAAAACAGATAGCCAGTGGGAAGCAGCCGCATAGCACAGGGAGATCAGCTCGGTGCTTTGTGACCACCTAGAGGGCTGGGATCGGGAGGGTGGGAGGGAGGGAGATGCAAGAGTGAAGAGATATGGGAACATATGTATATGTATAACTGATTCACTTTGTTATAAAGCAGAAACTAGCACACCATTATAAAGCAATTATACTCCAATAAAGATGTTAAAAAAAACCCAATATAGATTTGAAACCACAATTTTTTTTTTTTTTGCAGTATGCAGGCCTCTCACTGTTGTGGCGTCTCCCGCTGCAGAGCACAGGCTCCGGACGCGCTGGCTCAGTGGCCATGGCTCACGGTGCTAGCCGCTCCGTGACATGTGGGATCTTCCCGGACCGGGGCACGAACCCATGTCCCCTGCATCGACAGGCAGACTCTCAACCATTGCGCTACCAGGGAAGCCCCACAATTGTTTTTAATAGCATATTTAAGTTTTGGTAGAGTAGGGAGATTCTCTGCTCTGGAAGATCAAATGTCAGGCGGATAACCCCATTGTACTTCTTGCTATATGTTCCTCCATCTCTCAGTTTCTTCACATATACTTATTCATTAAGGTATAATAAACATATGGTAAAGTATATTAGTTATGAGTGTACTGCTCCATAAAATTTCACAAAGTGAACATACCTTTGTAAACCCCCCTCAGATCAAATGATAGTATTGATATATTATATAACTCCCTACAAGGGCCTCTGTGCCACTTTCCAGTAATCCTGATCCCTTTTCTGCAAAAGTAATCAAAATCCCCACCTTCAGTAGCATGGTTTAGATTTGTCTGATTTTAAATTTATTTAAATGGAATCATATGGTGTAGTGTCCTTTGTGTTTAGCTTCTTTCTATCAACATCGTTTTCCTGTGTTTTATCCATGCTCTTTTGTCTAGTACTTATTCAGTCATTATACTCCATCATATGGGTAGAGAATAATTTATTCATTAGTTGTAGTCATTATGGACATTTGGGTAATTTTTCATCTAGGATATTACATATTGTGTTGTATGGACAATTTTGTACATATTTTTGTTAATAATTATACTCATGTATATTGATTTCCTTAAGTATGTACCCAGAGGTGGAAGTGCTATGTCATAGGACACTACGTGTGTTCAGCTTTAGTATATGCTACCAAAGAGATTTCCAAAATAGCTATATCAATTTACACTCTCTTCAGCTGTGTATTACAGTTCAAATTTTTTCATAATCTCATTAAAATTTGCCATGTCTTCTTTTGAGCCATTCAATTTGGCAAACAGGAAAAACCTATACACTGAAAACTATAAAACATTGATAAAGGAAATTGAAGATGACTCAAGGAAATGGAAAGCTATCATGTTCTCTTGGATTGGAAGAATTAATATTATTAAAATGACCATACAACCCAAAGCAATCTACAGATTTAATGCAATCCCTATCAAAATACCCATGACTTTTTTCACAGAACTAGAGCAAATAATACTGAAATTCATATGGAACCAGAAAAGACCCAGAATTGTCAAAGCAATCTAGAGAATAAAGAACGAAGCTGGAGGTATAGCCCTTCCAGTCTTCGGATTATACTACAATGCTATAGCAATCAAAACAGTGTGGTATTGGCACAAAAACAGACACATAGATCAATGAAATATAATAGAAAGCCCAGAAATAAACCCATACATCTACAGTCAATTAATCTATGACAAAAGAGGCAAGAATATGCAATGGAGAAAAGGCAGTCTCTTCAACAGGTGGTGTTGAGAAAGCTAGACAGCCACATGTAAAACAATGAAATTAGAATATTCCCTCACACCATATACAAAAATAAATTCAAAATGGTTTAAAACCTAAATCTAAGACTTGACACCATAAAACTCCTAGAAGAGAACGTAGACAAAACTTTCATGACATAGATCTTATCAATATTTTCTTAGATTAGCCTCCTAAGGCAAAAGAAATAAAAGCAAAAATGACTAAATGGGACCTAATCAAACTTACAAGCTTTTGCACAGCAAAGGAAACCATAACTGAAATGAAAAGACAACATACAGACTGGGAAAAAATGTTTGGAAACAATGTGACCAACAAGGGCTTAATTTCCAAAATGTACAAACAGCTCATACAACTCAATATCAAAAACAAAAACAAAAACAAAAAATCCAAGAAAAAACTGAGCAGAAGACCTAAATAGACATTTTTCCAAAGAAGACAGATGGGTAACAGACACATGAAAAGGTGCAGAACATCACTAATTATTAGAGAAAGCAAGTCAAAACCACAATGAGGTATCACCTTACACTGGTCAGAATGGCCATCATCTGAAAGTCTACAAATAATAAATGATGGAGCTGGTGGGGAGAAAAGTGAACCCTCATACACTGTTGGTGGAAATGTACATTGGTGCAGCCACTTTGGAAAACAGTATGGAAGTTCCTTAGAAAACTAAAAATAGAGCTACCATATTATCCAGCAATTCCATTTCTATGTGTATATCTGGGAAAAAAGAAAACTCTAATTTGAAAAGGTGCACGCACCCCAATGTTTATTGCAGCACTATTTACAGTAGCCAAGACATGGAAGAAACCCAAGTGCCCACTAACAGACTATTAGCCTAAGAAGATGTGGTATGTATATACAAAGGAATATTACTCAGCCATATTATGCTTAGTGATATGTCAGACAGAGAAAAACAAGTACTATACAATATGTGAAATCTAAAAAACAATACAAATGATTCTATATACAAAACAAACTGACTCACAGACATGGAAAACAAACTTATGGTTTCAAATGGGAAAGGGACGGGGGAAGGGACAAATTAGGAACATCGGATTAGCAGATACAAACTACTATACATAAAATAGATAAGCAATGAGATTTACTGTATAGCACAGGGAATTTACCCAATTATCTTGTAATAATCTATAAATGAAAATAATGTGCAATACCCCCCATATTGTATGTGGTACACCTGATTTACAGCACAATATTGCAAATCTACTATACTTCAGTTTAAAAAATGTTAGCATGTAGGATGTGCCATAGTCATGTAGGTTTAATTCCCTCATGCTTAATGATATCAAGCACCTTGTCATATAATTTTTAGTAATTTGGAATCTTGTTTTGAGAAATACCTATTCCATACTTTTGCCATTTTTTCTATTGACTTATCTGTCTTGTTTTTAAATTGATTTTTAGTGTTCTTTACATATAATAAGCAAGATAACATGTTTGCAGACATATGTTGCAACCATGCATAATATTCTGTAACTTGATTTTTCATTCTCTGAATAGTAGCTTTTGATAAACAAAAGTTCATGTTAATGGTAAAAAATAAAATTATTCTCAATTTTTATCAGGTATAGCCTGTATATACACATATATATACTTTAAAAATACTTTTGGCTGTCTGGACTTGTCTTAAAATCTTTGTCATTAGTTTACAAATAAAACTTTATCTCATTCCTTAAAGTAGAAGTATTACAGACTACATTACCTGATTACAGTATAATAAGACTACAAATTATACACAAAATATGAAAGCACACAGGGCTTTCCACCTGGAATTTTTTAAAAGTCTATTTTAAAAATTCTGTGGTAACATGGGAAATATAAACAAAAATTATAGGATTTCTAAACTAATGATAATGAAAATACTGAATACAGGAATGTGTGGCACACATTTAAAACAGTGATCAGAGAAAAAATTTCATAGTCTTAGACATTTCATCAATTAAAATGAAGGAAGGAAAATAAATTAATTAAATATCCACATCAAAAAGCTAGAAAAAGAGCAGCAAAATAACCAAAAAAAAAGCCAAAGAAGGAGAAGCAAAAATGACATGAGAAAATAATGAGTTAAAGGAGAGATAAATGTTTGATCTAGTTAATAAAATGATAGATTTTTGGGAAAAAATCACAAAATAGACAACATTCTAGCTAACTTAATTAATAAAAACATAGAAATTACAAATATACAATCTAAAGTAGTATAAGGGATAATATCTATTGAAACAGGGGTACTTTAAAAAATAATAAAGTATTTCTTTCTGTTGCTCTATGCATATGAAATGGAAACTTACATGAAATGTATAATTCCATAGGAAAACAATGTTTATCAAAGTTGAACCTATTAGAGATAGACAGATTAAACAGACCAATTTCCATAGAAAGAAAAAAAGAAAAATTATAACTAACCCATTAAAAGCACCAGCTCTAGAGGTTTTCAAAGGGGCAATCTCCCAACATTCAAAGATCAGATAGTCCCAGTGCTCCAGAAACTCTTCCAGAGTATTGAAAATGAAGGAAACTTCATAACTGTTTTGTGAGGCAACTAAAACATTGATACTTAAACTGGATAAGACAGTACCAAAAAGAATAGTACAGGCTAACGCTTATGAATATTGTATATTACACACACACACACACACACACACACACACACACACACTATCTTAATACGAATTCCATCAACATTCTTAATGGTAAGACACCATGCATTTTACATTAATCCAAGATATGGAAACAACCTAAGTATTCATTGATGGAAAAATGGATAAAGAAACTGTGGTATTGGGCTTCCCTGGTGGCACAGTGGTTGAGAGTCCACCTGCCAATGCAGGGAACGTGGGTTCGTGCCCCAGTCCGGGAAGATCCCACATGCCACAGAGCGGCTAGGCCCATGAGCTATGGCCATTGAGCCTGTGCATCCAGAGCCTGTGCTCCGCAATGGGAGAGGCCACAACAGTGAGAGGCCCGCATACCGCTAAAAAAAAAAAAAAAACCCCAAAAACTGTGGTATATATATACATTTGAATATTATTCAGCCATAAAAAAGAAGGAAATCTTGCCATTTGTGACAACATGGATGGACATCAAGAGCATTATGCTAAGTGAAATAAGTAAAAGAAAAATGCCATATGATATCTCTTATATGTGGAATCTAAAAATTAATAAATGAATAAAAATGAAACTCATAAAAAACACTTTAAGAGATCAGGACAAATGCAAGGATGCACACTATCTCCACCAATATTCATCACTGTCCTGGAGGTGCTAACCGATGCAACTAGATAAATCAATTAGAGATCAGTCTGAGGTATAAAAACTCAGAAAGAATTAACACTACCTCTATTTACAGACGGTATGTTCGTATAACTGAAAAACCCAACAGAATCAATGATAAGGTTTACTCAAACAAAAAGAGAGTTCAATACAATAAACAGAATAGTAAATTACCATAAGATCTTAAGAATTTTATACAAACACTAATATCTGCTGAGAAAAAATACTTAATGCCTGTAAAAGAAACAAAGTAAACTCAAACAAATAAAAGTTTTCATTTATTCTTGGATAAGATTATTCAACATAAGAAAATAATGATTTCCCCTTAAGTTAATTCATAAGTTTTACTCAGTATCAATAAAAATGTGAATCAGCATTTTGATGGTGCCAGATATTTTTTCAATTTGGGAAAATCATTTTATTGTAATGATGATACAGTCACAGGTTAAATAAATTCTACATCAATTTCATTGATTTGAGTCCTCTTCCTCTTTTTCCTGATATGTCTGGCTAAAGGTTTATCAATTTTATCTTCACAAAGAACCGACTTTTAGTTCCATAGACCTTGCTATTATTGTTTTCTTCCTCTTTATTTCATTTATTTATGTTCCAATCTTTATGGTTTCTTTCCTTCTACTAACTTTAGGTTTTGTTTGTTCTTCTTTCTCTAGTTGCTTTAGGTGTAAGGTTAGGTTGTTGATACGAAATTTTTCGTGTCTCCTGAGGTAAGATTGTATTGCTATAAACTTCCCTCTTAGAACTGCTTTTGCTGCATCTCATAGGTTTTGGATTATTATGCTTTCATTTTTAGTTGTCTCTAGGTATTTTTTGATTTCCTCTTTGATTTCTTCACTGATCCATTGGTTGTTTAGTAGCATATTGTTTAGCCACCATGTGTTTGTGTATTTTACAGTTTTTTTTCTTGTAGTTGAGTTCTAATCTCATAACCTTGCAGTCAGAAAAGATACTTGATATGATTTCAATTTTCTTAAACTTAGCGAGGCTTGCTTTGTGGCCTAGCATGTGGTCAATCCTGGAGAATGTTCCATGTGCACATGAGAAGAATGTGTATTCTGTTGCGTTTGGATGGAATGCTCTATAAATGTCAATTAAATCCATCTGGTCTAATGTGTCATTTAAGGCCTGTGTTTCATTATTGATTTTCTGTCTGGATGATCTGTCCATTGATGAAAGTGGGTTGTTAAAATCCCCCACTATTATTGTGTTACTATCAATTTCTCCCTTTATGGCTGTTAGTATTTGCCTTATATATTGAGGTGCTCCTATGTTGGGTGCATATATATTTACAATTGTTATATCTTCTCTGATAGATCCCTTGATTATTATGTAGTGTCCTTCTTTGTCTCTTGTAACAGGCTTTATTTTAAAGTTTGTTTGACATGAGTATGAGTCTTTCAGCTTTTTTATTCTTCAAGATTGTCTTTGTTCTTTGTCATTGTATTTCTAAGTCCATTTTAGAATCGTCTTAATGATTTCCACTAAAAAAACCCTGCTATAATTTTTATTGGAATTGTATAGAATTTGTAGAGAAAACTTGGGGAGTATTTACATCTTTACAATATTGATTCTTCCAATCCAGGAACATGGCATTTATTTGGAAATTCTTAAATTTCTCTGAATAATACTTGTGGTTTACTGTGGTTTACTTGTACATCTTTCATTATACGAATTCCTTTGTATTTTGTCTTTTTTAATGCTATTGTATACGGTGTGGTTTCAATTTTTTCCGAAACATCTGTTGCTTGCTGAAATGATTGGTCTTTATATATTGACCCTGTATTCTTTGACTTTGTTAAACTCACATATTCTAAGAGCTTGTAGGTTCTTTTGAATTGTATATGCACATAATTATGTCATCTATGAATGAAGACATTTTAATTCCTTCTTTTTAAATAAAATTTATTTTTCTTGCTTTATTTCAATAGGTAAGATTGTCAGTATATTGTTGAGCAAAAGTAGGGATAATGGCCATCCTTGTCCCACTCTTACCATTCCAGGTCTCAGGAAGAATACTTTCAGTAATTCACCATTAATTATGATTTTGCTGTAGATTTTTGGATGTAGTCTTTATCAGAATAATTAATTTTCTTATATTCCTTAGTTCTAAAAGAACTTTAAAAAATAAATCATGAATGGATATTGGATTAGTCAAATTGTTTTTCTGTACTTATTGAGATTATCATATGATTTTTCTTTTTTTGTGAAAATAGGAATCACACTGATAGGTTTTCCAGTGTGATGTATTATCCTTTTTATGTATTGCTGGATTCTATTTTCTAACATGTGTTTTTGCATCCATTTTTAGTGACATAGACTAATCTATAATTCTCCTTTCTTGTAATCGTCTCATAACTTATGCTTAGTTTGGGGAAAATTAATTTTGTAGAAGATTTTTGAAGTTGATCATAAAAAGAAAAATCTTCAGTTGAATTTGGCAATATGTAAAGGGAAGGTAACCTGGTAGCATAACTGCTGGAAATTAATCTTAAGGAAAAATTCAGAGATTAATCAGAATTTTGTGTCCAGCACATCCATTACAACCATAATAGGAATAATAGAATATTACATATTGTGTATCCAAGATTTTTTTAATATCCTCATTCAATGAACCCTGGGTAAACTGACCATCTTTGGCAGCAGAAGAGGCAAGAAGAGCAGCAAGACAGCAGACTGCCATGAGGACTAACAACTTCCATCAAATCAAACATGCCACCAAAGAGAGGAATGGTCCCCCTCTTCCAGGCTATGTCTTCTAAAAATAAAAGAAGTATGCAATTTGGTCTTATAAAGACCCAGTTATTTTACCATGATTCTGCTTAGTTATTTTACCTTGATCCATTCCACTTTTATGTGAAATTTCTCCCCTTCTTGCTCAGTTTCTACCTCTATCTTCAGCTCAGTTAAATTTTGTGGTCCTGGGACTTGGAAATATTGGTAGTCTTTTCTTACTACCTCATCTGTATCTCCTTATATTTTAGTGACCAAGAATTTTTCCACCAAATACACCAATTTAGTCCTTTCAAAAATTCCTAACATAAAATGTTATCCTCAGGCATAGTTAAAAACATGTCTGTACATTTAAAAACTATCTAACCAATTATATCTCCTATACTTACTTAAACCCATAGGTTTTCCTGCTTATCACCAGGAGAGAATGTAAATGAACATCAGTAGAGTGTTGTTTAAGTGAATTATGGTACATTCATACTGCATTGTAACATTCAGACATTAATAAATATATGGTTAAAATTATTTAAAATATTCAAATATGTCCATGTACATGGGACATGAAGTTTACAAAAGGTTTTGTGGAATATTATTTCAATTTTATTTCAGAAAAATAAACATGAAGGCTTCTAGTTAGGAATGGCTTGTGTCAGGCAGTCCTCAATTCACCTTTCATGAACATCCCATTTAAATAACTACCATAGGTGTGCCACTTCTGTTTAAGACATAGAATATCATGACAGACCATTGTGATAATTATACCAACTAAGACAAAAACTTTATAAGGTTAAAAAAAAACCCACAAAAGCTTTTCCACAACAAAGGAAACCATAAACACAATGAAAAGACAACCCACAGAATGGGAGAAAATATTTGCAAATGATGAGACCAACAAGGGATTAGTCTTCAAAATTTACAAACAGCTCATGTGGCTGTTTGTAAATCATCAAAACAAACAACCCAATCAAAAAATGGGCAGAAGACCTAAATAGGCATTTCTCCAAAGAAGACACACATATGGCCAAGAAGCACATGAAAAGATATTCAACATTGCTAATTATTAGAGAAATGCAAATCAAAACTACAATGAGATATCACCTCACACCTCTCAAAATGGCTATCTTCAAAAAATCCACAGACAACAAATGCTGGAGAGGGTGTGGAAAGAAAGGAACCCTCCTACACTGTTGGTGGGAATGTAAATTGGTACAGCCACTATGGAGAACAGTACGGAGATTCCTTACAAAACTAAAAATAGAGCTACCATATGATCCTGCAATCACACTCCAGAGAAAATGATGGTCTGAAAGGATACATGCACTCCAATGTTCATTGCAGCACAGTTTATAATCGTCAAGACATGGAATCAACATAAATGTCCATCGAAAGAGGAATGGATAAAGAAAATGTGGTACATATATACAATGGAATGTTACTCAGCCATTAAAAAGAATGAAATAATTCCATTTACAGCAACATGGATGACCCTAGAGATTGTCATACTGAGTGAAGTAAGTCAGACAGAGAAAGAGAAATATCATATGATAGCAGAATCTAAAAAGAAATGATACAAATGAACTTATTTACAAAACAGAAACAGCCTCACAGGCTTACAGAATGAACTTATGGTTACCAGGGGGTAAGGGTGAGGGGAAGAGATAGGGAGTGTGGGATTGACATGTACACACTGTTATATTTAAAATGGATAACAAACAAGGACCTACTGTATAACACAGGGAACTCTGCTCAATATTATGTAATGACCTAAATGGGAAAATAATTTGAAAAACAGTAGATACATATATATGTATAACTGAATCGCTTTGCTGTATGCCTGAAACTGTCACAATATTGTTAATCAACTATACTCCAATATAAAAGAAAAAGTAAGTAAATAAGCAAATTGGGAAAAAGCACGCATTTAAAAAGACACAAAAGAGCTGTATATGTAAAGAAGTTTAAAGAAACAATTTCAGAGCAAGACATGTCTGCTTGGTGAGCAGAGATCAATAGCCCCTAGAGTTATATACTTAATCTGTGTGGACAAAGGATCAGAGCAGTAATAGGCAAAGGGACTCTGCTGGAGTAAGAAAAAGCTGGTAGAACTTTTAAGAACACACAGGCGGCCTGACCTTGGTATCTTCAGGAGGCCCAAACAATGAACAGTGTAAGGATGTATCTGAAGTTTGATATGGGTCAAGGATCAAATTTCCTTTCATATGGATATTCAACTGATGTAGAACCATCTGTTAAAAAGACTTACTGAGTACTTCTGGGCTTCTTTGAACTCAGAAATGCCAAGAGCTATAAGGAGCATCTTTCTTAGGTCGACTGAAACAAAATGCACAACCTAAAAGTTGAGAATTATGTTTTATTCAGAAGACAAAACTGAGTACTTAAGCCTAGGACACAGCATCTCAGATAACTCTGAGAGACTGCTCTGAAGAGGCAAGGACATGAGCCAGGATATATAGGAGTTTTGCAACAAAGACCAGGTAATTGGAACATCAAAAGATTACTATTAGTTAAAGAAAACCAGATATCTCAAGTGAAGGAATTTAGCACTTTTCTATGTATGGTAAGATGCAAGGGCCTGGCTCACTGAAAACATTCCTTTGAAAAGCACCTCAGATATCTGGGTCCAGTATCCTGTGCTTTCTCATCCTGAGTCTTCTCAGGGTACACCATTGGGGTAGCTGTAGCAGTTGACTGATAGATGGTGGGAATCATGTTTCCATCCTGAGTTCCCACAGGGCTCACCATCAGGGAGGCTGTAATGTGATGGCTTGATGGCTGCAACATCCTTTGTTTACTGATACGACAGGCAATATTTTTCATTCACACCTACTCATAAAACAAGAAGAGGTGGGAAAACTGCAAATTAATGATTTATTTTGGAACCTGTCAGAGAATTGAGGTCTCATGGAAAACTTCAAACACAAAATTTAGTGAAAGACAGTTGCTTGCAGGTAGAAAGAGGACCTGAACGTTTGCCTACCTGGGACAGAAACTGCCTGAATGCCATGTAAGCTATTAATAAGATTAAATTAGAAAATTTCAAGAAATTTCTGAAGGCTGAGAGTGGGCTACCAGGAGAGTATAAAGTCCCTGGAAGACTTTCAAACCATCTCATGAGCTTTTCCTCCAGGAACCCCACTAGATGCCCACAATAAAAGATCTGAGAGGATCCTTAGAAAGATCACTCTTGGTACTTGCTGCGAGAGAGAAACAGTAGCCCCTGCCAAAATTCTAGCAGAATCATCTTCCTTATTTCCCCTACTAATTAAGTACTAAAGGCTTAATTAACCTACAAGGGAGAGGACATCAATGTTCTTTGAATGTCTTTGCAACTTTTCTGTAAATCTAAAATTTTTCACCCTGAAGGATAATTTATATTTAAAAAAGGCTTTTCTTCAGAATAGTAAAAAGAGTAGTCCCTAACATCCAGAAGCTGGCCTGGCACTCACAGGTGGGCCATGTTATTCTCCTGACAAACATAAGCATTTTCACAGAATACCAATCTCAGACAAGGTTACTCTGAGACCATGATACAGTGAGATGAAGCATGGTTGCTCCATAATTGTCTAAGTACATGCAAAAAAATGTCTCTGTGCCACACATAAAATACTGTACACTCACTCTCTTGGCCAAAATGAGTGACTGCTTTTTCTTTACCAACTAAAAATTTATCCTCCTTCTGGTCCCTTCTCCCTGTAGATAAGCTGAATACCCAGCTTATCTACAAAATTGCCCATGCCTTCTGAAGCATTCAAACTAAATTGAACCTTCCCTTCATTAGACCCTCCCCAAATCATTCAACCAAATCTCAAATCCTTTGGTAGTTTCTTTTAAACACCCTTTTACTGACACAGCCCGTGATTCTCCATTTTGTGTGTTCTCCCTTGTTGCAACTTGTTTAATAACAGATTTGTTTCTGGAGGTATTTGGCTGGAGGACATTGACACCTTAACCTACTGAATTTGCTTTGATGCCTTGGATGAAGATCACTTGACTGTGAATGTGGGTCTATTTCTGGAGTCCATTATTTTTCATTTACCTATTTGTCCACTCTTATGTCAATCCCTTTTAGTCTTGATTACTGTAACTTTATGGCAAGTCCTGAAGTAGGGTCATGTAACATATTTTTCAAGAATATTTTGCCTCTTCTAAATATTTTGTTTTTCTACATAATTTTTGAATCAATTTGTCAATTTCTTCAAAAAGTATTCTGCAGTTTTGATGGGGATCAAAATGAATCTATAGATCATTTTGGGGGAGAAATAACATAAAACTATTGATTTTTTCAGTCTTTCTGCATTTATTTAGGTCTTTTAAATTTTCTCTTAGTGATATTTTGTAGTTTTAGGTGTTGTAATTTTGTACACTTTTACTAGATTTATTCTTAGATATTTGGAATTATTTGATACTATTTTAAATGGCATTATTTTTTATTTATTTATTTTTTGGTTATTATATATATATATATATATATATATATATATATATTTTTTTTTTGGCCATGCCACATGGCTTGTGAGATCTCAGTTCCCTGCCAGGATTGAACCCGGGCCATGGCAGAGAAAGAGCCAAATCCTAACCACTAGACCACCAAGGAACTCCCTAGAATTTTTTCTATTGAGGTATAATTGATTTATAATTTATATTAGTTTCAGGTGTACAACATAGTGATTCAAAACTTATAGATTATGCTTCATTTATAATTATTATAAAATACTGGTTATATTTCCTGTTCTGTACAATATATCTTTGTAGCTTACTTATTTTATACATAGTAATGTGTGCCTCTTAATCCCCTACCCCTATCTTGCCTGTCCTCCTTCCCTCTCCCCACTGATAACCACAGTTTGTACTCTATATCTGTGAGTTTGCTTCTTTTATGTTATATTCACTAGTTTGTTGTATTTTTTAGATTCCAACTATAAGTGATATCATACAGTATTTGTCTTTCTCTGTCTGACTTACTTCACTAAGAATAATACCCTCCAAGTCCATCCATGTAGCTGCAAATGATTTTATTTCATTCTTTTTTATGGCTGAGTAATATTCCATTGTGTGTGTGTGTGTGTGTGTGTATGTATATGTATATATATATATACCACATCTTCATTCATCTGTAGATGGACACTTGGGTGCTTCCATATGTTGGCTAATGTAAATAATGCTGCTATGAATATTGGGGTGCATATATCTTTTATGATTAATATTTTCCTTTTATTCAGATATATACCCAGGAGTGGAATTACTAGATAATATGGTAGTTCTATTTTTAGTTTTCCGAGGAACTTCCATACCATTTTCCACAGCGGCTGTGGAATTTACATTCCCACCAACAGTGTACAAGTGTTCCCTTTTCTCCACATCCTTGAATGGTGTTATTTTTTAAATTGCATTTTTTGATCATTCATTATTAGTGTATAGACACAGTGGATTTTTAAAAAATTGATTTTGTATCCTGTAACCATGTTAAACATGCTTGTTATTTTGAACAATTTTTTGTAGATTGAATATGATTTTCTATGAACAAAATCATATATTCTGTAAATAATCACACTTTCATTTCTTCCTTGCCAATCTTTATGATTTTATTCCATTTTCTTGCCTTATTGCACTGATGAGGACCTCCAGTACAGTATTAAATAATGAAGGCATTCCCAATCTTATGGACTAAACAGTCTTTCACCAGTGAGTATAATGTTACACATGGGTATTTCTTTTTTTTTTTTTAAGAAGATGTGGGGGGTAGGAGTTTATTAATTTATTAATTTATTTTTGCTGTGTTGGGTCTTCGTTTCTGTGCGAGGGCTGTCTCTAGTTGTGGCAAGGAGGGGCCAGTCTTCATCACGGTGCGCGGGCCTCTCACTAACGCGGCCTCTCTTGTTGCAGAGCACAGGCTCCAGATGCGCAGGCTCAGTAGTTGTGGTTCATGGGCCTAGTTGCTCTGAGGCATGTGGGATCCCCCCAGACCAGGGCTGGAACCCGTGTCCCCTGCATTAGCAGGCAGATTCTCAACCACTGCGCCACCAGGGAAGCCCCCATGTGTATTTCATTAATATCTTTTATCAGGTTGAGGACATTTCCTTCTCTTCCTAATTTGCTGAGAATTTTTATCATGTATGTATATTTTTTTTTTTTTTTTTTTTTTTTTGTGGTACGCGGGCCTCTCACTGTTGTGGCCTCTCCCGTTGCGGAGCACAGGCTCCGGACGCGCAGGCTCAGCGGCCATGGCTCACGGGCCCAGGCGCTCCGCGGCATGTGGGATCTTCCCGGACCGGGGCACGAACCCGTGTCCCCTGCATCGGCAGGCGGACTCTCAACCACTGCGCCACCAGGGAAGCCCTCATGTATGTATATTAAATTATGTCAAAATCTTCTTTATCTATTGAGAAGGCCATATAATTTTTGACTTTATTCTGTTAATGACATACATTACATTACTTGATTTGTAAATGTTAAGCAACTTAATATTTTATCCAGTTGATACTGGCCTCATAGAAGGACTTGGGACATTTTCACTTCTAATCAATTTTCTGGAAGAATTTGTGTACAATTGGCATTATTTCCTCCTTAAGTGTTTAAGAGAATACACTAGTGAAGCTGACTGGGATGGAGCTTGCTTTTTGGAGCATTTTGATTATACATTCTCTATAGGAACATTTACATATTCTATTTTTCCCTGTGTCAGTTTCATAAGTTTTATTTTTCAAGGAATTTTGCCCATTTCATCTACTGTTCCAAATTGTTGTTATCCAGCTTTTATGGTATATTTTACTTTCTTTTAAATTACTCTATGCTCTATTGTGATTTTTATTTTTACATATCTCACAATTTTGAGTCTTTTTTTCCTTGATCTGTCTGGCTAGGGTTATATATAATTTATTAATATTTTAAAGTATGACCTTTTGAATTTGCTAACTTTCTGAATTTTTTCATTTTTTCTGTTGATGATTTCCATTGTTCCTTTTATCATTTCTTTCTTCTATTTACTTTGAGTTTAATTTTCTATTCTTTTTTTTCTAATTTCTTAAGGATGAAGATCATTGATTTGAGATGTGCCCCATAAATTTGACTTCAATTCAGTTCAAAATATTTTATAAATGCCCTTGTAATTTTTTCCTTAATCCATTGGTTATTTTGAAGTATGTTGTTTATTTCCAAATAGAGGTATGTCTTGATATCTTATTATTATAGGTAGCTCACTTAATAATGATATGGCTGGATAATATGCACTGAATAATATCAGTCCTCTGATAATTATTGAGATGTCTTTTGGCTCAGAAATCAGTCTATCTTGGTGGATAGTCCATATACACTTACAAAGAATGTGTATTCTGAATTTGGTAGGTGTTAGGTTTCATGAATATCAGTTAGGTGAAATTGTTTTTTTGTTAGTGTTCAACTTAATATCTTTTGTGATTTCTTTTTGTCTAGTTGGGTAAATTTCTGGTAGAAAGATGTTAAAAGTCCACAATTATGATTGTGAATTTGTCTATTTATTCCTTTATTATTGTCAGTAATTCCTTCATGTATTTTGAAGGTCTTTAATTAGCTGATTTCAGATTTGAATTATTATGTATTTTATTTTATTTTTATTAAGGTATAGTGGCTTTACAATGTTGTGTTAGTTTCTGCTGTGCAGCAACGTGAATCAGTTATACATATACAGATATAAATTCTTTTTTAGATTCCCTTCCCATTTATGTCACCACAGAGCATTGAGTAGAGCTCCCTGGGCCACACAGTAGGTTGTCATTGGTTATCCATTTTATACAAGGTAGTGCATTATAATTTAGAAGATCTAATATTGGGTTTCATTTTAAAAGATAAAAATACTCTTAAATTAGACACTGTTGACTGTTGCACAACTCTGTGTACTTAATTTAAAAACCACTCCATTGTACACTGTAAAGGAAGAGTTATATGGTATTTGAATTCTATCTTAATGAAGTTGAATTTTAAAAATAAAAAAACTAAAGGTACTTAGAGTGTTCATAGTATATTGCTAGATTTACATACTTCTATGCATGCCTATATATCAGTATAAAAGTACAGATATTCTTTAAATTATTTATAAAACAGATAAATATAAAGGTGTGTAATAGGAAATGATATGGGAGAGATAGCCCCCAATGCAACCTCTGCAATGCTACAAGCAAAAATATCAAAACTACGCTATTCTTCAGGCATGACTTTCATGACTGGTTCTACTTCTCAGGCTCACGTAGTTCCTGCTTGCTTTCCAATCCTTGTTCTCCAGGTCTCAATGGACAACATGAGCAACCTGATATCCTTGAGTAAGATTTATTTTTGGTTAAGCGAGCCTGAGCCTTGTTCTGTTGACCATAATCGCACACCCTGATTCACACAGAAATTGGCAGATGTAGATATTATTTATAGTCATAAAAGGAAAAGAAACATTTTATTAGACTGCTTTATTGAGGTATGATTGACATACAAATAGCTGTACATATTCAATGTGTACAAATTGATTAAAAGAAACTTCTAAGAGAGAAAATGCACAAAAGAAGGAAAAGAGAGCCCAAAGCCACAACCTAGAGCGAGGCAACCTGTAGACGAGCTTAGAGGAAGAGGAGCCCACCAAAATGAGTCAAAGGAATAGGATCCACACAGGAAGGAAGAAAACCAGGAGAGAGTGATTTCATGAAATCCAAAAGATGTCAAGGAAGAGGAAGTAGGCAGCAAGTTCAAAGCCACTAAGAAGTCAAACAGGGGCAGAGGAATGATGCTTTCATTTGACATCATGCTAGTTATTGGAGAACAAGAAAAAAGCAGTTTAGAAGACAGAAGGGCACACAAGACTTGTCGGAGGTGGAGATGTGGAAGTGGAGACAACGTATCATGAAAGATTTGCTGTGAAGGGCTGCAGATATATGAAACAATAGTTGGTAGGGAAGTGTCACCAAGGGAAGATATTGTTTAAAATGGAGGACAGTGGAGCTTGATTGTATGCTGGTGGGAATAACCGCTAGAGCAGGAGAAGATGGAGATGCAAGAGAAACAGTGGTCATCCGCAGCGGTTAAATCTTTTAAAAGGTGAGGGTAAAGATTAGATCAACTGGAGACACTGACTTTGTTAAAATTATAACCAACTTGCCCCATGCTTCATACTCTTACTTACACATGTGCTGATACTTACATCCCCATGCAAGGCCAAACTGAGAATGAGAGATTAGTGCACCAGCAATGGTCAGAGGATGAGGAGCTGCGGTTTGAAGTCCAAGAGATCCAGAATGAGGTCTGGAGGTTAATCTAGCCTGACAAATTTCAGTTTTGAGAAATGTATGGGTTAGAGATTATTGCGTGCCTCTGATAGTTCTATTGGCATGTCTGTGAGTGTCTGTGTGTGTTTGCATATTCAGGGGAGAGTGAAAATTTGGGTAGATCCCACTGCTAAGAGAATAAGAAATCCTTAAAATGGAGGATATTAATGGAGGGGACTTTCTCCTTTGCAAGGGAGAGAAAAGGGCAGTCTTCAAGAAAAGCTAGGAACAGAGGTCAACCCAGAATGGAATCTTCCCAGAAGACCTTAACTTTTGCGGGGAGGGGAGCAGGAGCTGGGTGATTTTCCCTGGACTTTAGGAACATTGATATTTAGCCATCATTTCCTAGTAGTTTTGTTCCCTATTATCATTCCCTCAGTTACCTTTCACCTGTTGTTAAAATGTGCTTCTCCCATACAGTCTAGAGTGGTGTTTGGGGGGGATTTAAGGAGCAGGACATTCCAGGAAAACATTACCTTCCTTCCTTGCATTACTGTTCCTCTTTGGTCCTACTCCAAGGGACTCTCCTCCCAGACATCCAGGCAGAGACCAGCATCCAAGCAGATCTGGGATCCTCTGAAAGACATGTGACACAGATAAGTGGCTGGCAAGTGGATACTGAGAGTGGGTACGAGGCAAACCCCCTTTCCAAAAACAGATGGACATCTGAAAAAGACCCCGAGGTCAGGAGGATGGGCAAGGCTTTGGGTTCGGTTCAGTGTGGGTCATTCCGTTGGAGTGGAAATGAGATTCCTTAGACATTTTGGATTGAGGGGTTGCAGTACACAGGAAGTGGTGGGCAGCCGGGACCCCGGAAGTGATAGCAGGGCTGGACAAATGGACTTCTAGAGACATCCTACAACACTGAGAGAGAAGGGAGGGGTAGATGGGGACATACCCCCAGGTTCTGTGCTGCTGTTGTTCACAAACTGGTGCCCTGAGACATCTCACGTCCTGCCTGGGACCGTGGTTGTCTGGCCTCTGAAATGAGGAGAAGATGCAAAGGAGGTAATTGGTTATTTGGGATAAGGGGGTGGGAAAGAGGTGCTTGCTTAGTTCTGCTTCTTTCCAAATTCAGGAGGCTGGCAGAGAGCTCTCTCCTCTGAGTCTCCCCAAGACCCTGCTAAAACAGGGGTGGAGCAGGAAGTGGGAGCCCTATCAACTGTTCTCATGGTCTGGGTAGAGGTCTCCCAGAACAAAGAGGAGAGAAGGGAGTCATCTGTCCTGTGTGACTTCCCTACTGGGGATCATGGAACTTATCTGGGAGCAATACTTCTGAAACCTGGCTGTAACTGAGGTTAGTGCTAGAAAATTGGGGCTACTGGAAACCCACACAGTGAGACAAAGTTTACAAGGTGAGAACAGGGGAAGTGAGTTTGGTAGCCAGAGTCCTGGAATCTATGGGCATGGTTTGGAGGTAACAAAAAAATTGCTGGTAAGAAGGTGGCTAAATATCAAGGAAGCCTACGTCTCCTAACCATGTAAGTGCACTGTGGAGAGGTAGAAATTCTAGATTCATACTGGGCTGCTCTACAATTTCTATCCTCCTCCACCAGGCAGTGGGTGCAGGGCAACGTAGAATTAAATAGAATGTGATTTTTAAATCCCTAAATAGTAGCTTGTGTACCTCAGAGGAAGACAGAGCTCACACATTTCTCTGCCTTTCTCTTTGTCTCATCCTTAGCCCCTAGACATGACAGGAAACAATACCTTGGTTACCATGGAAACTGAAGCTGAGTGATGCATTGGACTGTGGGCGGAAAGCAAAGGTGGTCTTGACACAAAGGCCCTTGGGAGAACAGATTCGAGCAAATTCTCTCAATATGAGCAAAGCGCTCATATTGAGAGAATTCACAATTTCCACAGGCACGTTGATCCCTGCAATTATTATTACACAGAAAACACGAAGGTGCATGCGTGCGCGCACGCACAGGCACACGTACAATGAAAACAGACGTCATTCTGTGCATCATGCTGGCTGGCCCATAGGATTCTTGTGGGCGAAGCTGTGCTACGACCCCTTCAACAGCATACGTCATCTCCCTCTCATCTCTCCTTGCCCACCTCGCTCTGTTCTCCCTGCTTTGTGGTTCAGTTTCTCCCCCCTCTGTCTTCCCGTATCCCTCGCCTCTTCTCTCCCTCCTGGTTTTTCCTTCTGGTCCTCCACAGTGCCTTGCTCTTTGCCCTTCCGCCTTCCCTCTGTATTTTGTTCTTCCTCCCACCCCCTCGCCTGCCCCTAGTATGAAGCGACTAAGAATTCATTCACTCAATTATGATTGGCCTAATATAGGCCATTTATTTTGAGCTTCCAGCTTCATCGGACAGTGCATCATAAAATTAATTGCAGTCATTACCGTTCCATTGTAAATTATGATAAGTGATATGGAATTAAACAACAAGGAGCTATGAGCGTGAACAATAGGGGACCTAATTTCCGTGGTGGGTTCAGTGAAGGAAATGTCATCGGTATTTGGCATCCTGCCACCCAGCATCGTCTTATTGCCTCTTTAGGTAACTGCCTTCTCTTCCACGTGGGGGGCAACTACCTTCTTCCATCGTTTGCAGCATGATGGGACTCTCACATAAGGTGTCCAGCCCACTCTTGAAGGTGTAAACATGAAGTCCAACGGGATGCCCACTTCTTGGAATCTGACTAACAAACAGACCAAAACAGGGTAAGGAGCTGTTTCATCTTGTCAGTGCATCCTTGTTCCTGCTTCCAAGTTCCACAGCGGCACCTTTGTTTGTGTCCTTCATCCATTCTCTTGCTCATTCTTTCTTCTACCGTCTCTTCCTCCTCCCTCTCACCTGCCTAGATCCTTTTTCTTAGAGACCTAACCCCACAAAGACAAAAAGGATGGGCGAGGAGACAATAATAATTATAAAGTATTAGAAGGTGGAAAGCAGAGAGATGAGTGTTATCTGGCTTAGGTGATTAAAGAGCCGAGCAGTGAGGAAAGCCCCAAAGCAACAGTCTTTAACCTCCCTCACCAGACTTTCAAACTGTCTGCGAGATTGGCAACAGCAAGTACCCCTACAAGTGAGGGGTAGTAGTGGGGGTTGTAAAGTGCACGATTGCTCTTAGGTATAGTTAAGAAACATTCAGACACCCAGAGCCCCTCTCAACAACCTGTAGCCTGGACAAATTGCCTTCTCCAAACCCTAGGAGTTTGAGGACACACTTACTCTCCGGAGGGAGTGAATCAGCAGACTTATGGACTTGGAACGTCGGGATCAGGGGAAAGCAGGCATCCAAACCCAACATAGGGATGTAAGTGAAAAATATACTATACATAAATGTTCGATCCTCAGCCTCATGTCCAATTTGCTATACAAATTTCCGGCATCTTGCCTTTTCCCATAGATGCAGGAGGTTCTTCCCTGGGTAATCAAACCATCCCAAGAGTAGAGATTTCATAATTATAGCAGGCAATGGTCCCCAAGTTTCCAATATTAGTTCAAAATATTTTCTAATTTCAATGATTTCTTCTCAGAGCCATGGGTTGTTTAGGAGGTATGCCTTCGTTTACAAGTATATGGGGGATTTTCAAATGATCATTGTTATCAGTTTAGAGTTTTAATGGCATTTTATAGTTTATAGTGGTCAGAAAATATACAAATCACCGAAGAGTCTAATCTTTATGTATGGTCGTTTGAGTCTATTTACTTGAATAGTATTAACTTTTCAATGGAATACAACACAAAAATGGAATTGCAGGAAACGTAAATGTGCTGCTCAGTAAATTTTTACATCACAAACGACTGAGTAACTGCAATCCAGGTCAAGAGATTTGGCATTGCCGGCAACCCGGAAGCACCATCGTGCCTCTACTTGGTCACTACCATCTGCCTCCTCAGCAAATGTGACCAGTAATTGACTTTTAGCACTATAATTTTGCCTATTTGTGAAACTTACTACACATCATAAATATGTATCCTTTTAAAGAAACTTTTTATTGAAGTGTAGTTGAGTTATAATGCTGTGTTAATTTCAGCTGTACAGAAAGCTGATTCAGATATATATATATTCTTTTTCATATTCTTTTCCATTGTGGTTTATTACAGGACATTGAATATTGTTCCCCTGTGCTATACATTACGACCTTGTTTTCTGTCTATTTTATATGTGGTAGTTTGTATCTGCTAATCCCAAACTCCTAATTTATCCCTCCTGCACGCCTAAATATTGTATTCTTATAATCTAGCTTTCTTTTGGTGACATTATATTTTTATGTATTTCTATTTATTTTTGTCGTAGTGTTAGCTGTAGTTCATTGATTCCCATTACTGAATAGTAATTAAATTTGTATGAGCATACCACAACTTAGTTATACCTTCTATGTTTAATGGATATTTCAGTAGTTTTCCAGCCCTGCAGTATTAAAAATGTTACTGTGGTGAACATTCATACCCGTGTTCTCTGATTCCTTTAAGGCTGTACTTGCAGGATCACTTTTATTACTTTCTTCCCCTGTGGCAATGTCTGTGGTGATAATGGATAGCCTGGTCTTTTTCATGATCTCAGAGGGGAAGTTTTCAACATTTCATCACTAAGTGAGGTGGATTTTGTAGGCTTTTAAAAGATACTCTGATTGGATTAAGACAGTTCCCTTTTATTCCTAGTTTGCTCGGAGGGTTTTTTAAAAATCATAAATGGATGTTTAGTTTTATATTGTATTTTAAATTATTTACCAGTTTATTGATACATAGTTGGCATATAACATTGTGTAAGCTTAAGGGATACAACGTGATGATTTCCTACATGTACGTGCTGTGAAATGATTACCACAATAAGGTTAGTTTACGGCTTCCTTTTATCACATAATTACAATGTGTGTGTGTGTGGTGTGGTTTGAACATTTATTTACTCCCTTAGAACTTTTAAGTATGTGTTACAGTATTGTTAAGTATAATCACAAGGCTGTGCATTAGACCCCCAGAACTTTTTCGCCTTTTAACTAGAAGTCTGAAGCCTTTGACAAACATCATCCATTTCCCCCACTCTCCTGCCTCTGGCAACCACCAATCTATTCTGTTTCTATGAGTTTGGCTTTCTTAGATTCCACATATACGTGAGAACACACAGTATTTGCCTTTCACTTTCTGACCTATATCTCTTCGCATACTGCACTCAGGGCCCATTCATATTGTCAAAATGCCAAGATTTCATTTTTTTATGACTGAATAATATTCCGTTATATATATCTTGCATTTTCTTTATACATTTACCTGCCGATGGACACTTAGGTCATTTCCAAGTCTTGGCTAATGTGCATAGTGCTGAAATGAACAGGAGGGTTCAGATATCTCTTCAAGATAGTGACTTCCTTGACTTAGGATGTATTCGCAGAAGTGGGATTGTTGGATCTTATGGTAGTTTTATTTTGAATTTTTTGAGGAGTCTCCACATTGTTTTCCATGGTGGCTATACCAATTTTATTCCCACCAACAATGCACAAGGGTTCCCTTTTCTCCACATCCTGGGTTGTTTATTTTTTGACAATCAAATTCACAGAATACTTTTTCTGCATCTATAGGAAATATAATATTTTTTATCCTTAATATGTTAATTCTATGAAATACATTCATTTTTCAAGTGTTGAACCACTTCATTTCTAGAGTAGTCCTGACTTGTTTGTGATATATTATCCTTTCAAAGCATATAACTGGATTGGTTTTGCCAGTGTTTCATTCACAATGTTTCCTTCTATGTTTATGTGAAATACTGGCCTGTATATTTCATGTCTTATAATGTTTAGGCCTCCTAGAACTAGCTGGGAAGTGAGTCCTGCTTTTTATACTTTCTGCCTTGTATGTAAGATTGCTGTTCTTTCTTCTTTCAAGTTTTGTAGAACTGATTGGTGGGGCCATCAGAATATGGAAATCGTTTTTGCTGTTGTTTTCTTCAGATTCCATTCATTTAGTATTTATAGGACAATTTAGGTTTTTAGTTTGTTTTGGTGTCATTTTGTTGTGCTTTCTTGAAACTTGTACATTATATCTAACTCTTCACATTTCTTGCATAAAGTTGCTCATGATTTTGACTAATGATCTTTCGATATCTTTATTGTACCTATAATCATGTCTCCTTATTCAGTCCAGACATTGATTTTTAGATAACTTCTCTCTTTTTTGGTTCGAGCTTACACGAGCTGATTGTCAGTTGTGCTGTCTTTACCAAGAACCAACCTTGGCTATTTTATCTTTAACTGATTAATGCTCTTGTTCTTATTTCATTTCTCCTGCTTTCGTTGTGTTGAATCTGCTGTTTTTTCAACTTGTTGAGACAGACGCACATGTCATTGATTTTTTTGCCTTTCTTTTTTGGTAGTATACATATTGAAGCAGGATCCCCCCAAATCTTCATTATTAGTCAGTTCAAAATGTTTTATAATTTCATTGATTTCCTCTTCAAGCTCTGCGTAATTTAGAAGGATATTAATTTTAAAACAGGGAGGATTTTCTAGTTATCATTGTTTATTAACTTATAGCTTAATACAATTTTGGTCAGGGAATATACTCCACTGTTTCATTGTCTTGAAATGTTCTGAGACTTGCTTTATGGTCAACATGTGGTCTTTTTTGGTAAACATTGTTAGCACTTGAAAAGACTGTGTATCTTGCAGTTGTGGAGTTGAATGTTGAGCTGAATGTTGATAGGAATGTATAAATATATATTGCCAAGTTTGTTCACTGTATTTTTCAAATCGCTCATATCTTTGCAAATTTTTATGCGTGTGATGTATCATTTACGGAGAGAAGTGTTTTGAAATCTCCCACTATGATTGTGGAGTAATGTATATGTCCTTGCAGCTGTGCCAAGGTTTACATCATATACTGAGATCACATTATTCGGTGGAAACAGACTCACAAATGTTTTATTTTCCTGATGAATTTGAACCCTTTATGACTGTTAATGCTCATTATATTTACCTGTGGTAATGTTTTTTTCGCCTCAGAGGCCACAGTTTCTGATATAAAAAGAGGTACACCAGCTTGTTTGGATTAGTACTTTTCAGGTACATATTTTACCAACTTGTAGTGTTAACTTTTCCGTATACTTATATTTGAAGCAGCATATACCGTAAGCATATATTGCCTTCTTTTTCTTCTTCTGCCTCCTCCTTCTCCTCTTCCTCCTCCTCCTCCTTCTTCAATCAGCTTGCTAATCTTTGTGTTGTTGTTGTTGTTTATGATTGGAGTATTTACCTTTAATGTGATTATTGATATACTTAGCTTTATATCTACCATCTTACTATTTTCTCTTATTCCTGTTTCTCTATGCTCATTTATCTCTTAGTTGTGCTGTCTTCTTTTGGATTAATTTAAAATTTTTTCTGTTTCCCACCTCTATCACCTTGATAGTTATTCACTCTGTTACTATTCTTTTAGTGGTTATTTGGAGATTACAACTTGCATTCTTAACTTCTCAAAGTCTAAAATAATTTGTCCCTTTATCTCATTGCAGAAAATGTAAGTACGTTAGAACACGTGGTCTATATTTACCCATTCCTTACTTCAATATTGTAGCTGTAATGAATTTTAATCCCTCGTAGATATAAACACACAGACAGTTTTAACCTCATGAGACATTATTATTTTTAGTATCAGTTTATAAGGCCAGTATCATTTAAATATATCCACATGTTTATCTTGTATGGCACTCTTCATTACTTCCATGTCTTTATGTTCGATCAGAGGTGATTGTTTCTGTTCTTAAAGAACACACTTAAGTACCTCCTTTAGTGTGGATGTGCTGGGGAAAACTTTTCCCTTTCTAACTTAAATTAAAAGAGTTTATTTTTAGAGCAGATTTATGCTTATAGTAAATTAAAAAAAATAATATGCATTCTTTATTAACTTTGATTGCAAAGTAGCCCGAAGCTTTCAGTAACATCTCCCCTTTTCCCCACCATCAAGAACATTCTCATTTTACACATGTTCTGCCATATGCACTATAAGTCTGAGACTCATGACTCAAGTCCGTGCTTATAGTAAAATTGATCGGAAAGTACAGAGAGTTGCCACGTACTCCTTCTCCCCGCCACCTGCATCCTGCTCTTGATTTCCCCTGTCATTTACATCTGGCGTTATTGTGGTCCATGAGTTACAATTGAAAATTATTAACTAAAGCCCATAGCTTGCATTCGGGTCAACTCTTACTCCTTGTGTTGTACTGTTGACAAACGTAAAATGACATGTGTCCATCATTACTGTCACATACAAAATAGTCTCACTGTCCTAAAATTGCCTTTTGCTTCTACCTATTCCTCTTTCCTTCACTCCCCTGGAATCCTGGCGACCTGTGTACTGTCTCCATACTTTTGCCTTTCCCAGGATATTGTCCACTTGGAACTATAGAGAAGGTAGCCTTTTCAGATTGGCTTTTTTCATGTAGCAATGCACTTTTTAGGTTCCTAAATGTCTCTTTGTGGCTTGATCACTCATTTCTCTTTATTAGTGAATAATATTGCATTGTATGGATGTACCACAGTTTACCCATTCACCTGTTGCCAGGCATCTTTTGTTTTTTCAGCTTTATTAAGATAAAAATCGTATATATCTAGGAGGTACCGTGAGATGATTTGACATAAATATACATGGTGAAATGACTACCAAAATCACGCTAATTAACATATCAATCCCTTCACATGGTTACCCTTTTCTCGTGGTGAGAACACTTGATATTTATTCTCTCAGCAAATTTCAATTATACAATTCATTATTATTAACTATGGTCACATGCTGTATGATTGCTTTCAAGTTTTAGTAATTATGAACATTTGTGTGCAGGTTTTTGCATGGACAAAAGTTTTCAGCAAATTTGGGTAAATCTCAGGGAGCATGATGGATGGATCATATGGTAAGAATATGAAACATTCACCCTCTTGGTTGTTTGAAAATATCTTTATTTCACCTTCATCTTGAAGGATCTTTTTCCTGGTTATAGAGCTCTACATTGGCCGTTCTGTTCTTTCAGCACTTTGAATGTATCATTCTATGTACTTCTGGCTTCCTTGACTGTGTTGAAAGTCAAGTGTCAGTCTCATCGCCCTCTTTTGAAGACCATGGCTTGATTTTCCCTGGTTGCTTTTGTGATGTTCTCCTTGTTCGATTTTCAGCAGTTTGACTATACAAATTTAAGAGATGTTTACTTCAGAATTATCCTGCTTCGACTCCTTAGTGTTTCTTGAGTCTCGAAGGGACATGTTATTTGTCAGTTTTGGAAATACCATGCTCCCTATCTGTTCAACTGTGGCCTGGAATCTTTTCTCTGTGTCACATCTTCATGGAACTCCAATTAAAATAGCAGGCCTATGTTACCTCTGCATCCACTATTTCTCTTACTACCTATTCTTTTTTTTCCATCCTTTTTTCTCTATATATTTTTTCCTGTATATTTTGACCTAACACACTGATTCTCTCTTTACTCTGTCTTACCTGTGGAGAATGTATCCGTTCATTTCTTGCTTTCAGATATTTTGCTTTTTATATACTCCATTTATTTCTTGGTTTCGTTGAGACACAATTTACACTCAAGAAACTATATTCATTTGAGTGTACACTTTGATGAGTTTTGACAAATTGGAACGTCTGTGTAACCACCATCAATATCAAGATAGAGAACATTTCCAGTGTCCCACAAAGTTCCCCATGTGCCTCTGCAGTTATTCTCCTCATCCCACTTCTAGCCCTGGGCAATCAACAACCTTCCTTGTCTCATTTTAGTTTTGACTTCTCAAGAATTGTGTGTAAAATGAATCAGAAGGTATGCAGTATTCTGTTTCTGGTCTTCCACTCAATTCTGTTGATTTTTCTAGGCATTGTTTATGTTGGTGGTTTGTTCCTTTTGACCCTTTGTAGGAATATGCCACAGTTTGATAATCCAGTCACCAATTGATGAATTTTTAGGATGTTTTCAGTTTCGGGACATTATGAATAAAGCTGTCACCAAGATCCATGTACCAGTTTGGTAAGGGCATGTGCTCTTATTTCTCTGGGTTCAATACCTAAGATTGGAATGACTAGATTATGCAGTAGTCATATGCATACCTTGATAAGAACCTGCCAAACTTTTATGGAAGTACCTAATCTTTGTGCCCACACGTCTGAAACCTGTAGTGACTCCACCTCACCAGCCCTTGCCATACTCAGCCATATGAACTGTATTCATTCTAGTAGTTGTGGTGTGCCATCTCATTTGGGTTTAAATTTTATTTCCCTGTTGACTAATGATTTTGAGCAACTTTATATGTGTTTACTTGCCTTTCATGTATCTTATTTAGGGTAATGACTGTTCAAATATTTTGCCAATTTTAAAAACAAGTTATGGGTTCCCACTATTGAGTTGTAAGAGATTTTTTTATATATTCAGATGTGCAAGTAAGTTCTGTATTACAAATGTGCTCTTTTCCTCTGTGACTGGATTTTATTTACTTAACAGGATCTTCCAAGGAGCAAAGTTTCTCATTTGCATTTAAAATTTTTTTTAAAGTTTTCTGATTTTTTCTTTTACTGGTCATGCTTTTTGTGTTCTAAGATGTCTTTGCCTAACTAACTAACATAGGTTTTTCATTAGCAAGTTTTATAATTTATAATTTCCCCCTTTACATGTATGCATATTATCTAATTTGGCTTACATTTGTATGCCATTTGAAGTAATGTGAAAGTCACATTTTTCCATATGCATACTCAATGCTTCTTCAATATTTGTTGAAAGCGTGTTTTGCCCCAATGGATTACATTAGCAGCATTGTTGAAAAGCAATTGCCCTTACATGTGTACATCTCTTTCTGGACTTTCTATTCATTTTGTATTTGTTTATACGTCTATCCTTTTGCTAGTATCACACTATCTTGATGACTGTACCTTTGCAGTAATTTACAAAGTTAGGCAATGTGAGAATTCCAAATATGTGATTCTCTTTCTGTGTTGTTTGGGCTATTCCAATCCTTTGTATGTCAGTAAATGTTGTAGAAGTATCTTGTTGCTTTGTAGTCATTCGAAGTGCTGTGTATCAATAGATCAACCGTGGGACACTTTACTTCTTAACATATTTGAGCCTTAAAATCCAAACACATGATCCATCTCTCCTTTCATCTACTTGGTTGTGAATTTCTCTAGGCAAGTCCTTCTGTGTATCATTTTACAACTTCACTCACATTTTGTTAAATTCACCTGTAAATCGTTCATGTTTTGCATGAATTATGAATGACAGTTGTGTTTAAAATTCTAGTTGCTTGTTTTCACAATAGATAACTGTAACTGACTTTTGTTCACCAACCTCATATCCTGCAACCTTGCTTATCTCACCAGTAGTAGTTCTAGTAATTTTTTAAAAAGATACTTAAAGATTGTCCATGTAGATGGTTTATTTCATCTATGAATAAAGACAATTTTACTCCTTCCTTTCCACTTTGTATACTTTAAAATCTTGCCTTAATGCCCTAGTGAGGACTGCCAGTCCAGTCAGGTGTGGTGAGAGATCTTAAGAGGAAAGCTTTCACCTTTTAACTGTGAAGTATGTTTTAGGAGACCTTTATCATGTTGAGGAGTCTCTCCTATTCCTGGTTTCCAGAGAACTTTTCATCTGAGTAGGTGTGACAGTCTGTTAAATGCTTTTGCCAAATTAGATTAGTATCCTCTTGCAGTTCTAACAAATTACCACATGCTTCAGTGGCTTAATACAACAAAAGTTTGTTATCTTAGAGTTCTGGAGGTCAGAAATCTGAAATGGGTTTTACACAGCCAAAGTCAATGTGTCCACAGTGTTATGTTCCTCTGAGGCTACTAGGGAAGAATCTGTTCCTTGCCTTTCCTATGTTAGAGGCCACTTCCACTCCTTGGTTCCTGCCCCTTTCTCCATGTCCAAAGGCAGCAGCATAGCATCTTCCAACCTCTGTCTTCTCTGACCTCTGCTTCTGACATCACATGTCCTACTCTTCACTCTCGTTTTCCTGCCACCCCCTTATAAATAAGGACCTTGGTGATTCCATTGGCCCACCCAGATCATCCAGGATAATCTCCATATCCCAAGATCCTCAACTTCATCACATCTGAAAAGTAGTTTCTGCCAGCTAAGGTAACAGACTCACAGGCTACAGAGATTAATATGTAGATACATTTGGGTGCCATTGTTCTGCCTAGGATGTGCATCATTTGAGGTGATGGTATGGCTCTCTTTTGCAGTCTATTAATATGATTAACTTTTTGTATTCATTTCCAAATGTTCAAGAGAACTTACATTTTGAGAGTAACCCTATTTGGTCCTAAAAATTTTCTTTTATGTATTGTTGTGCTCGATTTGCTAGCCTTTTGTTACCAATTTTTGTGTCTATGTTCTTGAGGGATATTGGTTTGCAGCTATATTTTCTTGCAATGTCTTGGTCTGGTTTTGGTATAAGGATAGTTTTGTATGAGGACAATAGCTTCAGAGAGTGAATTGGGAAGTACTCCTTCCTCTTTCTCTTTCTGGCAGAATTGTACAAATTTGGCACTATTTCTTCATGAAATATTCTGTAGAACACACCAGTGAGGCCAAAACTGTGCCTGGAGTTTCCTGTGTGGGAAGATTTTTAGCCAAAAATTCTATTTCTTTAAGAGATATAAGGCTACTCGAGTATTCTCTGTTTTCTTGAGTGTGTTTTGATAGGCTGTGTCTTTCTACCAATTTGCTCATTTTTTCTATGTTGCCAATTTTTAAAATAAAGTTTTTCATATTATTCCCTTATTGTCATTTTAGCATTTTTTGCACTCTAAAGTCACATCTCCTCTCTTACTCCTGATGCTGGCCACTTGTGTCTTAGCTATCAATACGTTTTTTCTTGATTAGTCTACATTCAGTTTATAAATTGTATAAATCTTTGGAGGGAACCAGCTATTGACTTCATTGTATTTTCCCTATTATTTCTTTGGTTTCTATTTCATTGATATCTTTATTGTTTCCTTCTTTCTACTTCCTCTCGGTTTAATTTTTAATTCTTTTGGTAGAATCTTAATTATGTAGTTCATTGATGTTAGCCCTTTCTTCTTTCCAAATATAATCATGCAAAGTGAGAATTTCTCTCTAATCAATGCTTTAGCTTAAGCACACAAAAGTTGATATGTTGTGTTTACATTTCCCTTTAGTTCAACATACTTTCAAATTTCTCTAGTGCCTGTTCTTTGACCTTGTGTTATTGTGAAATTCTTGTTAAATTTCAAAGTTTGGGGATTCTCTAGAAATCTTCTTGCTATGGATTGCTTGTTTTATTCCATTGGGCCCAGAGTACATCCTCTACATGACTTCAATCCTTCTTCACTGATGGAGTATTGTTTTATAACGCCAAGAGAGGCCCTTTCTTGTTGCAGGTCCCATGTGCCTTTGAAGAGGATGTGTGTTCTACTGCTATTGAGTGGAATGTACTATAATTAGGTCTAATTAGTTGATAGTGTTGTTAAAGTTCTCTTTATCATTATTGGCCTTCTGTCTATTTATTATACCAAAATCTCAGAAAAAAATGCTTGAAATTTCCAACTATTAAATACATTTGTCTATCTATATCTCTTTTAAGTTCAGTCAGATTTCCCTCTATGTAATTTTTTTTTTTATCACTGTACGCGGGACTCTCACTGCTGTGGCCTCTCCCGTTGCGGAGCACAGGCTCCGGACGCGCAGGCTCAGTGGCCATGGCTCACGGGCCCAGCCGCTCCACGGCATGTGGGATCCTCCCAGACCGGGGCATGAACCCCTGTCTCCTGGATCGGCAGGCGGACTCTCAACCACTGCACCACCATGGAAGACCCCTCTATGTAATTTAACCTTCAATTATCCAGTGCATTGTGAACTGTTGTGCTTTCCTGAGTAATTAGCCCATTTTTTTCATTATTAAATATGCTTGTTTATCACTAGTTAATACTCCTGATCCTAAAATCCACCTTATCTGTTAGTATACCTTCTCTTTTTTCTTACAATTCATCTTCACATGGCATATCTTTTTCATTGAACCTATCTCTGTCTCTATATTAGAGGGAGTTCCTATGTAACATCATACTCTGGCATCCTGCACCTATTCTGTCTAGAAATCTCAGCCTTTTATTTGTAGGGTTTAGAATATTTACATTTATTTTAAGTAGAAATAGTATTGGCTTTAAATCCACCATCTTATTTCAAGCAGATTTCTTTCTTTCCTTCTTTTCTTTCTTTCTTTTCTTTCTTTCTTCCTTCCTTCCTTCCATCCTCCTTTCCTTCCTCCCTTTTTTTCCTTAATTTCTTGATTTGCTTCTTCATGTTTTGTTTAACCCAATTCCCTTGCCATCTTATGTATTGCTGATGTAGTTTTCAGTATTCCATTTTAATCTACATGTTTATTACTTATTCCTTTTGTTTTATATTTAAGTGGTTCCTGTAGAAGAGTATACTATACATATTTAAATTTATTTATTTATTTAAACATCTTTATTGGAGTATAATTGCTTTACAATGGTGTGCTAGTTTCTGCTTTATAACAGAGTGAATCAGCTATACATATACTCATATCGCCATATCTTCTCCTTCTTGTGACTCCCTCCCACCCTCCCTATCCCACCCCTCTAGGTAGTCACAAAGCGCTGAGCTGATCTCCCTGTGCTATGTGGCTGCTTCCCACTAGCTATCTATTTTACATTTGGTAGTATATATAAGTCCATGCCACTCTCTCACTTCGGGCATTTCATCTTCAGAAAATAAGATTCCTTACACACATGTATGCCTTTATTTTTATAATCCCATCTATTTGCTATTGTTTCCATACAGTTTCTTTATACGTATATTATATCCCCGATAATGCATTGTTATTGGTCTTGAAAACATTCAGTTAACTCTTAAAGAAAGGAATCTTTTAGAAAACCTTCCCCTACCCCCCCCACATGCTTAACCATTTCTATAGGTATTTGTTCCTTTGTGTTGATCTGGGCATAAATTTGGCATGGTTTTCATTCATCCTAAAGAAATGCATTCAGTATTTTCTATTGTAAAGGCCATTGGTGGACAATTCTAATACTTTTGTTTGTTTGTTTGACTGAAAAAGGCTATTGCATCATTATTTCTTTTATTTTATTTTTAAATTAATGTTCAGTGACATAGACTTCTTCTGGACATCCCCTTCTAGGAATTTCAACACTTACTTGTGTAGCTTCTTGTAACCAACATCGCAATCAGTATTCAGAACATTTCTGCAACCCCCAAGAAGTCCCCAGTGCTATCCATTTGGAATCATGCTCTACCTCCATGCCTAACCACGGCACCACCAATTTGCTCTCAGTCACGCTAGTTTTGTCTTTTCAAGACCATCCTACAAACGGAGCCGTTGAACAAGTAACCTGAGACTGGCTTCTATCACTAAGCATAATGTTACTGAGTTTCATCCACGTTGTTGACTGTATCAGTAGTTCGTTCCTTTCTACCACTGAATAGTATTCAATTGTATGGGAATAATGCACTTTGTTGAAGGACATTTGGGTTGTTGCATGGTTCTGTTGATTATGAACAGAGTTGTTGTAATAAACATTCGTGTACAGGTTTTTGTGTGAACTCACGTTTAACCTGCTCTAGGGGAAATACTTCAGGGGTGAAGTTGTTGGTTACATGGCTAAGTGTAAGTTTAACTTCATGAGAAGCAGTAAAACTCTTTCCATAGTGGCTGTGGCACTCTGCATTCCCATCAGTAACGTGTGGGAAATCCAGTTGCTGCCCATCCTTAACATCCTTTGGTATTGTCAGGTGATTTTTCCTTGGTTTGTTTCTCTGCTTGCTTCTTTCTTTCTTGTTTTGTTTTGGGTTTTGTTACGTTTTAGCAATTTTAAGATAGGAAGACAGGTATCGCACCTTAGTTTTAATTTGCATTTCCCCGAGAGCTAGGGAAGTTGAACATCTGTTCATGTGCTCACTTGCCACCTATATATTCTTTTTATTGAAGTTGTCTCTTCAGATATTTTTTTCCACTATTTTCTTTATTTTCTTTCCGTTGAGTTTTGACAGTTCTTTATATATCCTGGATACAAGACCTTTGTTTGATATGTAATTTTTCAATACATTCTCCCAGCCTGGGATTTGTTTTTTCAAACCCTTAACAATGCCTTTCACAGAGGAAAAGAGTTTTTGTGTGTCATACCTGAAACATCCTTGCCAAACTCCAGGTTGAAGATTTTGTGTTATTTCCTTCTGCAACTTTTACAGTTTCACGTTCCTGGCTTATATCTAAGATTCATTTTTAGTGGGTTTTAGGACAAGGTGTGAGGTTCTTTTTCTTTTAGATGGATGTCCAGTTGCTCCCACACATATGCTGAAAAGCCAGTCCTTTCTTCATTCAATTGCTTTTGCACCTTGGTCCAGAGCGAATTGGTCATATTTTGTGAAACTAGTTCTGGAATCATCCCTCCGATTTATTTAACTGTGTGTCTGTTGCTTCACCATTGTCACACTGACTTTTGTTTACTGTAGTTTTATAAGTTTTCAATGTGACTCCAATTTTATGCTTCTTGTCACAGTTGTTTTGGCTATTTTAGTTTCTTTTACTTTCTGTACAGGCTTTAGAATCAGCTTGTTTATACCTACAAAACGAAAACGTGCTGCTGGGATTTACATTGGAATTGCACTAAACCTATAGATAAATTTAGGGGGAACTGACATCTTTTCTATGGTCAATATTCCAATCCATGATCATGGTATGTTCCTCCATTTATTTAGGTCTTCTTTCATTTCTTTCCGCAGTGTTTTGCAGTTTACAGAATGCAAATACTATGTGTCACTTGTTAGATCCACAACTAAGAATCACCCTCATTTGTGAGTGGTACATGGTATTCCTCTCTTAAGTTTCATTTCTCCCAATGCTGTTTTACTAGTATATAGAAATATGATTGATTTTGTGCTGTAATCTTGTATCTTGCACTCTGGGTAAATTCACCTACCCATTCTAGGAGATTTTGGTGTATTTGTGTGATTTCAACAGAGACAATCAGCTTGTGAATTGGAACAATTTTAATTTAGTCTACTGATATGTGCCACAGCATGTATGAATTTCCAAAGCATTGAAGCAGAGGGAAAAATAGGCAGACACAAAAGGTTACATATTGCATATTTATGTGTATAACAGGCTCTCGTAAGCAGCATTCTAACCTATAAGCAATATAGAGAGGAGATCAGTGGTTGCCTAAGGCTGGATGTGGATGGTATGGATTAACTGGGATGGGGCACAACGGAACTTTATTAGGTGATGGGAAATGTTCTCTTTCTTGACTGAGGTGGTGGTTACGTGGATGGTAGCATTTGTCAAAGTCCATGGAACTGTACACTTAAATGGATACAGTTTTGTTGGCCAGTGAAACCCCACTATGAAGAGAAACCTTGACTATTAGTTTGATTTGGAGGAACTCAGTTTGCAAATGAGCGAACACCCAAAACGTGGACCTCTGATCAGGAAAATATTCAGGGCTTTATCAGGCATTGCAATGTTTTCCTTGTGGGCAGCAAGCAGGGGAGTCTCGCCAGCCTCTGCAGGCCTCCGAAACCCGGCCACACACAGAAGGACAAAGCGTGCTTCGGACAAGAATGTGAAACTACAGCTGAGGCTGGACATCGTGAAAGCCCTTCTGCATTGATTCATGCCCTTGCCCTTGTCCCTCCTGCCTCCGAACCTTGTGCTTGGCGCCCTCCCCCCCCAGCGTGTTGGGAAAGGAAGCAAGAGGAGGAGATTTGTGAGGGTGGCCTGATCCCAGGGCTCCTCCTCTGTGTCCTGATTCTGGGTGCTGGGACGCCTCAGTGTCCTAGAGAGCTTCAGAGACAAGCTAAAGATCATTTGTAGCTGCTGCCTTCCCGAAAGGCCCATGATTATCTGGCTCTCAGCTCTCTCAGATTCCTGGCTAAAAGCAGTGCGCTGCTCATAGTGAAGCTACATCTTCCCACATCTTCCCTCCCTGCTTTCAGAAGGCTCACATTTGCCTAGACCTGATCTCTGATGTCTCGTCCGTCCAGGCTGCTTGAAGTAGTCACATGTTCTAATCCCTCATGTTTTCCGGAGGCCTCCTGCAAATGAAGACTTCTATGGACAGTGTAGGGGAGTTCATTTGCTTCACACCCTCATCAACTCTTTGTATCCAGTCTTTATAGTTTTCTTCTTTCATGTAGTCATTGGCTGTGTGCACCCCAGTTCACTTCTTGAACTTTGTAACCCGTGGGTAGGTCACCCATTTCAAAATAAATTGCATGTATTTGCTGAACCCCATACTAGGGCAGCTGGCCTGGAAATGGACTGTTGTGTCACCCTCAGGTGTGCGAGTCCATTTCTGATGAGGGTGCTGAAGCGTTGGCTTCTCCAGGACACAGGAGTGAGGATGTGTCAGGAGGCTGGGTGGGCAGTGGCAGGTCTTAAAGGCCCACGATGATGAACCTCACGGGCAGGGAGGCCGTGAAGGGTGGGGTGCTGGCTCAGTGAAGGGAGATGGGGAGCTGTGTGGGTGGCCCGGGTGGTCAGGAGGGTGGGTGTCTGCAGAGAGGGGTGAGAGTTGCGGGTCTCACCCCACGACACTGTGAATCCCTCGAAGGCACTGGCAGCAGACTGCAGTGGGCAGAGCACACATTTGGCCTCAAAGCGTCCTGGGCTCGAGTCCCAGCACTGCCCCCTTCCTGGCTGTGGGATGTGGGACAAGTGTCTTCCTTCTCAGAGCCTCAGTGTCCTCATCCACGGAATGGGCCTGATCATCACCTCCCATCAGAGCTGTCTGGTGAATGACGTCAAGGCCATACGAGTAGTGGCATGCGAATATTCAGAACGACTTTATACATAATGGTCAGTAACTGGAAACAAGTGAATCGGTGAGTGCTTGTCCGTCAACAAGTGTTCCAGGAGTCACAGGGCACAGGCCTGGGCTGGGGAGAACGCTGCGGGAGCTGCCAAGGTGCACACACACCTCAGCCATGGCCCCGGCGCATAGTAGGGCCTCAGAAAACACTTGCTGAGACCTGTTGTGGGCCTTTGTGGTGGGGAGCCCGTGGAAGGGCTGAGGTTGTGGCCGGGAGGGAGGCCTGCCTTGGTCTCACGTTTGCCCTGTGGGTGAGGAGGTCGGCCGCCTCCGAGGTGACCATCCTCAGAGATTCAGACCCCTTCCAGGGGCAGGTTTCTGGGGGACGCAGGGTCTGTCTGCGATCTCCAGGGCCCTCCTTCATCCCTTCCCACCCTGCTCTCAGCACTGCTCCCTGCACAGTGTGGGGGAGCAGGGCCCAGGTGAAGACAACCATGGGGAAGGGGGTGGAAGGGGAGAGTGCTGCAAGCCTGGAGGCCCGGGGAGGTGGTGCCTTCCCCAGCGCCCTGTCTCTGAGGGCTGCTCTCTCCTCCTTTCTAGATGAGCTGCCTTATCTCAGGTGCCCTCTGCACACAGTGCTCCAGCTCATCCCTGTGGCTTGTGGTGAGTGAGTACCCCACCGTTGTCCATGACAAGGCAGGTGCCTACTGCGTGCACAGCAGGGTCCTGGGAGGTGCCAAGGCAAGGGAGCCAGAAACGTTCCAGGGTCATTCATCCTGCCAGGGCTGGGTTCCCAAATCCCGGGCCGTCAACCGGGAAACCTGCACCCGGAAGTGGCCTGAATCTCTGTCGGAATCACAGAGTGTCCACAAGGCCAGGCATCAAGCCCGCAGCCAGGGAGGCAGAAATCAAAGCAGCAATAAATAAGGCAGAAACCCGTGTGAAGCCTGTCTTTAGGGGAGGAGGGTCCATACAGAGCCTGCTTCCTGGGGGTGCGGCCCTGGCTGTGCCTCAGCAGGTCTGCACTAGGGGTTCAGTGCTCTGCTGATGCTCTCTTGCAATCGTTACTACATTTTGAGCCAGGTGACCGCAGTTTGTCTTCCACTGGCTCTGGCAAATGATGTAGCTGAGTCTGGGTCAGGATCTGCGTCTGGCTGAGGGAGCGAGACCACTTCTTGGGGCAAAGAGGCAAGCGGGGGGTAGGGGGGTTGGGCGGGCTGGGGTCCTTACACTACTTTCTCTTTCCTTTTAACCTGGAGCCTTGTCCTCCAAGCTGTGGACGTCACTGGGGGACCCAGAAAAGCCCCTGACGGCCCCTTCCTGCTACGGAGTCCTTCCCAGGGTTCCAAAGTGTCTCTGCCCTCACTGTCGTGCACCTGGGGAATGAAAGTTCTAGCCTCCGCCCCTGCAGGGATCACGCAGCCTTTAAAGACACAGAGACCTAGGCTGGCCTTGGCCTCGCCGGGAGAGCCCTGCTTCCATGGAGAAGAGCCCCGGAGCCTCCCAAAGGGCCTCGGGTCATGGTCACTGGCAATGGGCTGTCCAGGTCTGCCTACAGCTTTCTTTCACTGAATCTGCTCTCGAGGCAGTAATGGCTCCTCCTTCTACCTGCTGGAGGGGTGAGAGTGTCACTGTGAGGCCTACCTCATTGTCCTTAAGACTCGGTCTGAGGGAGGAGGTCCTGAAATGGTGTGGATGATGAGGGAAGGATTCCAGGACAGCGCCTCCAGAGATGCGGCGCAGGTGGGTCCTAGGGGATGTCTGTGGATCCCGTCCCTTGGTGGGAGGGAAGGTGGCACCAGCTCACGGCCCTCCACCCCACCCCTTCTCCTGAGGACCCCCACTGGCATTTAACCGGGGCCACACAGTGTAGGAAATCATGAAACCGTATGGACCGGAGCCCCTGGAAACTCTTGGCCTCCACACGCAGCTGGCATCTCCACGCCTCCCAGTGCCTGACCCAGCCACACCCGCCTGCCTTTTAGGGAGAGGCGGCCCCCGCCTGTCCCAGAGGGCCTGACCACCGGCCACTCAGAGCCTCACCTGCCCAGGAAAAGGAGAAGACGTCCGACTGATTTTGCAACTTTAATGCAACACTGATACCCAAAACACGACAGCACGACAAAAAGCACACAGGGAAGCAGGAAGGGCAGAGCGCGCGTCATGCCGTCTTCCACAGCCGGGGAGCGGCTGCCTAGAGTGCCCTGTCGGGGAGGCGGCAGAGGAGGCACTCTGGCTCGGCAGGGGACTGCTGCAGCTCCTCAGCGCTGCCTGGAACCGGGAGACACAAAGGCCAGAACACAAGGGTCAGTACAGGTGAACCGTGAGGGACAGGAAGGACAAACTGAGTGTCCCGTCAGGCTCTCCTCGTCCTCCACGACACCCCAGGCCTTCCCCTGACTCCTCCCAGTCCGTCCACACCCCATCCTTCAGAGTCTCATCTAATGACCTCCAATCTTACTGAATCCAGGAGAAGAAGCTGGCACTGGTTCTGGCGGCGTTTCTGGTCCGGATGGTGGAGCTGGTGCTGGGGCCATCGAGCATGCTGGTGCTGGCCGCACCATTGGTGCCACTGCTGACGCCAGCCCTCCAGGTGCCTCTCCTGTTGGCACGGTTGCTGTTCAGAATGTACTGATGGTATCTGGCCCAGAAAGCGAAGGGGATCCTGGACCAGGCGTCGCCAAAATCTCCATCCTCATCCCAGGTCAGGAGCTCGACCTGTATGTCGTCCCAGCTCCACCGGCCAATCAGAGCTTCCTCCCCGATGTTCATCTGGGCCCTCATCTGGGCCCTGGCATGTTCCTCAGCCATATCCACATCCATCGTCTTGAAAGCATCATCCACAGCCTCCAAGAAATGAGCCCTCCATTCCCGGGGGTCTCGGTTCTGATACTGCGGTGGAAGAACAGCAGCCGTCGGAACAGCTACCCCACCTCGCTCAGCACCTGCTTCCTGCCATACGCCCTCCTGAGCGCTTTGCAAAGTCATGATAGAAACCCACACGACTGGAATCGGGCTCCCATGATTCTGTGCCAGACCTGGGATTTCGCCCCACCCACTCACTACGTCTGTGAACTTGTGTCAGTGACTTAGGAACCTTTCTGGGCCTCAGCCAACCAACGAGGTATGGGAAACTCCAGCCAGAACACAGGCTCTGCCTTACCTGGGCGATGAATCTCAGCACCCTCATCTTGCTGGTCTCGTGGCGGGCGCGCAGGCCCCAGAGGAACTCATACTCAGGTGGGCTGCTATTGGGGATCTTCTTGTATTCCAGGTACCTGCATGAGAGAGGAAAATAAACTTCTGCTTCCAGCCAGGCAGACCTGTTGCTGCACCAGTGGCTCCCAGGTGGCCCCTTCCCAGCCCCGAGGCTGCAGCTTGGCTGCCGCAGGAGGCCTGCCCTGGCCCCGCAGCCCTTGCTTCACTCCCACACTCACTCCCAGGGGTTACTGCCTCCAAAACTGAGGTGCTCACACCCATAGGCCACTGGTCCTGCCCAGCAGGCATATGGAGGTGCAGGGGGCACGTGTAGGGTATTTGTTCATAGGAAGGCCACGAGTTTTGTGCCCTTTGTCACAATAACCCAGGTTCCTGTGGCGTATGCTGTAAACAGAGGAGCCATTTCTTCAGGCCCCCTGCTCTGAGTACACCCAACCATGGGGCTCGTCCGTGGCGTGGCTGAACCCTGGGACAGTCCACCCTAGAAAATGACTGTACGGGAAGAAACAGTCAACCAACAGCAGTGGACTCCATGCATACTCTCGACCATCTCTGGGTGGGTGTGTGGGTGTGTGTGTGTGTGTGTGTGTGTGGTGCGGGGGGCGGGAAGGGTTGGTGGTGAACATGCATATGGGCCTGTGTGAGGGCACACGAGATCTCCAAGCACCGAGGATGGGGTGGGCCTGGGCTAGAAGGTCAGCGGGGCTGGGCTCCAGGCCCAAATGGGCCTTATCTCAGCCTGGGCCATGTCAGGCTTCCACTCTCTGAGCCCCAGGCTCCTGAGATGTAAAGCCGGGGACACTGCCAAGAGGGCAGGTGCCGAACGAGATGTGGGCTGTTCCACCCAACCCGGTGCTCGCAGTCAGCATGTGCTCCCTTTCCCCAAGCCTCCCTGGAATTGCCCTCCCCCCAACACTCACATTCCCCCCCACCCCACACTCACACCAGACACCCATCCCTCTGGTGTTAAGACATGGGCTGGGGAATGGCTTCCTCAGCCAGAGCAGCACACGAGGAAGGCCTGAGTGGGAGGCAAAGTGAACTCAGTCGATACTCACTTCTGCTTCACAAAGTCCTCTGTAATGAGTTTCCTCAGATCGCCCAGGAATGGGTGCCTCACCCTGAGTGCAAGGAAAGGAACGCATGACTAGAGACAGTGGCAGTGCCCGGGCTGGGCCGGAGCACTCCCAGCAGGACTGAGAGCTTCCCAGCCTGTGGGGTGTCCCCATGGACGCCTGGGCCGGCAGCAGAGGCCAGACGGCCACTTGTCAGCGATGCCCCAGGGAGGGGTTTGACGGAGCCCCCAGGTCCGATGGTTTCTCTTAGTTCTCATCTGGGAACAGGGAAGGCACACGGAGCAGAGGGGGTGCTCAGAGTTCAGGACCGTTTCCCCACGCACCCTGGTGGGACCCTTTGCGCTCTACCTAGTCCAGGACGCCACGCCCCGCAGAGACCACTAGGCCACTGCAATCCCGGGGCCTCTTGTGCCCAAGGACAGACACACTGAGGAGTGGGAGCCGAGAGACCCCAATCATACCCGGGGCGCAGTCCCATCTTGCGTAGTGCCTCCCAGAGGACAGCTGCGAGGGGAGATGAGGTACAAGAGTTTAGCACACGGAGGTGAGACGGCGGGCAACCCCCCAGCTGCAGGCCCAGCCACTCACCCTCGCTGGCACGGTTGCCGTTCATGAAGATGACGCCCAGGATCACCAAGAGGAGACTCAGCCTGGGAGTGTCCTTGGTCCTGAAGGTGTAGAAAGAGGGAGCCTGTCCAGCAGCCATTTGCCCGGGGGGACCACAGCCGGCTCACTCAACTAGCCTCTCCCAGATTGCTGGGCTACAGGGCAGTTCCTCCCACTCTGTATGGCTTGCGCTACCTGGTCCAGACAATTCATTCCTCGGCCTGAGACTGAGTCCCTTCATCCATCAAATGGGGATGCTAACACCTCCTCCCAGGGCTCTGCCGAGGATGGGGTTAGGCAGGGAGCAAACGGTTGGCAACCCTGTGTCCAGAGGCACATCCGGACCTTCCCTGGCCTTTGCGCATTGTGTCGGGAGCACAAGTCCACTGGAGAGCACCCCCACACCCCCGTCCGCCTCCCGAGGCCCACTCTGCCAAGCCCTGGCCAGGACCTTAGCAGGGAGAGGCAACCAAGGAGCTTGCTTTCCTAGGAAGATGGGGGTGGGGAAGGGTGGGCAGGGGCGAAACCCGGAGAGCAGCAAATCCTCGGCCCAGGCTACTGGCCCTGCCAGCCCTTAACTGCTCAGCACTGCTAACCCTGGGTGGGAGCCGTGCTAGGCCCACCAACCCCACATTCCTGTTTCTCTGAGAGGAGCGGGGAGGCACCACCAAGGAAGGCCACCACCCTCCTGTGCTCTCTCACTTTCCCAGGAGGCGGGCTGACGAATCCCGTGTGCAGACAAGAATGTAGAGGTGTTCTTCCTTGTCGATTTCCTTCAGGTGGATCCCAAACTTCTACATGGGGGAGAAAACAGAATGTGAGATCAAACATCCATGCTGGGTGTCCTGCAGGCAGTCACTCAATTCCCCGTTAGAACTTTTCCTCGGCGGGGATCCCCAAGCCCTGGGGGAGGAGGAAGAAGAGGGGCCGCAGAGGAAGTGCCCTCTGGGAGCACTGACGCTGGCTGAGACAATGGCATCCACCTCAGGAGACCACAGATACTCAGAGAGCACGAAGCGCAAGAAGGAGGGAAGGAGGCAGGCAGAGGAAGCTCCCAGGTGGAGAGGCCGGGGAGGGCTTCCTTCCAGAGCACGTAGTCCTGCCCTTGGGCCTCGAGGGGATGCAGGGGGCAAGGGTTCCCTGCGGCCCCTGCTCCACAGAGCTGCCCCCGGCCCCGCACCCACCTTTTCCAGAGTGTACGTCGCTCGTTCAATGATCTCAGGGAAATGTTCGTCGTATTCTCGGATGACATCCTTCAGCATGTCTGCAGGAGGGGAGGGGTGGGCAAAGCACCGAGGCTGAGCAGGGGCCACAGAGCTGCAGCCTTTCTGTCAGCCCTGCTGAAGGGAGCACGCTCAGGACCCCACACCGTGCAAATGCGGCCATCAGCCAGGCCTTCTGTGTGTGGGGGGGCACCTGATGGGAGGCCCACAGGGCAGGGTTGTGGGAGGGGGGAAGGGCAGAGCTCAGGGAGGGGGCACAGGTTGCCCACCTGAGCGCTTGATGGGGATCTTCTTGTAGTCTTTAATCATCAGATATTTCACCAACTTATTTGCCTGGAGAAGGAGGGAGCACACGGGGAGACCAAGGCGTGGGCGACCTCAAAGAACAGCCCCGCAAGGGAGGAGACAAGCGAGATGGGGGAAGGGCAGGCTTCTTACCCTCTCTTGCAGAAGGGTCACATTGCGGGGTGGCAAGCACAGTACGTGCCTTGAGGGTACCTGGGACCTCAGGGCCATGGGGGGCCGAGGGGCCATCTGAGGCCGCACAGTCGTCAGTGGGGGCTGCGATGCCCTCCAGGTCGGGGGGACCGCAGGAGGCTCTCTCTCCTCCTCGCTGCTCTCATATTCGTCATCCAGGTGCTTGGACTGTACCATTAGACAGAGGAGAGACTCAGGGCTACCAGGCTGCCCGTGCAAAAGCACCTGGCACACATCTTAACCAGAGCACGTACTTGGAGGTAAGGGTAGTAGGAACAACGGATGACACGTGCCGAGTGCTTACTAAGTGCCAGGCACTGAGCCAACCTGCTTCTCCCTCCAGGCCCGAGGGTAGGGACTACGTGGAGTAAAAACATGCACGTGAACCTGTCTTGGAGAAACATGCACAAGCTGAGAGCAGAGGGGAGGGAAGGAGAGGGGAGGGGAGGGGAGGGGAGGGGAGGGGATGCGGGGAGGGAGAGGAGGAGGCAGGGAGAGGCGAGGGCACAGAAAGCAGGGGAGCAAGGGGGGCTGGAGGCAGCACGCAGGTCTCACCTTCTTTGTCCTCTTGCCTCCCATCCTGGCCCAGGGCTCCGCACTCTGCTGAGAGGTGGCAGCTGCACCCTCAGGCTCAGGGATGCTCGTGGCCATCTTGGCCTTGGCAGCAGCTGCTGCCACAACATTCTGAGGCTCCACCCACCGAGTCTTGGCGAGAGCCTTCCCAGACTTGGTCGTCTTTGGCCGGGTGGCTGCCCCCTCCCCGGCAGAGGCTGCCTGGGGCCCCCCGGAGGCAGCACTGGGGCCCTCTGTGGCAGCCTCTTGGGCCGGGGCAGGTCTCTTGGGGCGTGGGAAGGCCATGCCACTGACACCTGCCGGCTGGGTGAAATCAAAGACATCGTTCTGACCCAGGAAGGCTGTTTTGGGCCGGGGGGCATCCATCTCACTGGCACGCGGGGCCTGGGAGAAAGCACAGGCCGTACTAGGGCCCTCGGCAGCAGCCTCCTGGGCCCGGGAGGATGTCTGGGGCTGCGTGGACCTTGCTGGAGCCCCTGGGGTGGCCATCTCGCTCTTGACTAGCGTCTGGGAGCTGTGCGGAGAAGCAAGGCTTGTCTCAAGGGTGGCTGCCTGAGCCTCGGCAGCGGATGTCATGGGCTGGGTATCGCCTCCTGAGCCCTGGTCTGTGGCCACTGAGTGGTTAGCGACCACCTGATGGTAGGTGGCACGGGCAGCAGCAGCAGCGGCCCGAGCAGCTTGGTTAGAGGAGGCGGCCCGGGCTACGTTGGCAGCACGGGCAGCCGGCTCGTTGGCAAGTGTTTCTGGATCCATCCGAAATGCCTCCAGCAGAGTCCTGGCCAGCATAGGGTTTTCAAGTTCCCAGGGCTCATTCTGCAAGACCAGGGAGGGGAGGGCAAGGCAGACAGCTGTACACACTCGCCCTGTGCTGGCCAGCCCCCGGCCAGCCCCCGGACCCTCCCAAACCCCGCTTTCTCCCAGCAGGAGAGGGAAGGTCTGGTGAAGCTGGACAGTCCTTCCCCATTCAACTCCAGCCTTCACCCACCCCCTCCTCCCAGCCTCCCTGACGTCGCAGGAGGGAAGGCCCAGGGCTAGCAGGTGGCCGACAAGGGGCCTCACCGCTAAGATGCGAAAGCCTGGACCCAAGCTCCCAAAGGCTCTGAGGATACGGATGTCAAAGCTGGTGAGGGCTCCGTAGCCTCCAAAAGCACCAAATTCTTCATAGTCGTTGCCTTCAACCATGTCTTCCTCCCCGACTTCATCACTACCCTCGTCCATGTCTTCAACGTTGTACCCTTCAGATTCTTTGCGGTAGCTTCCCTCAGCCATGCTGGGGGTCCCAAGGAGAAGAGAGCTCAGCCTGAGAGGGACGGGGAGCCTTCTTCAGGGGGAGGGGGCGGGACCCAGCAGGAGGCCGGATCTCTCAGGAAGTGGGGGGCTGCAATCATCAGGTTACCAGGCAGTATAAGGTCGGGGTGGGTGGGGGAGTGAGGGCTGCTGGGGTAGATTCCCTCAGAGACAGAGCCCTAAGAGAAGGATAGAGGAGGTCGGAGGAGACCCTACACTGAAAGGGGAGTTTAGGACAGGCAGGCTCCCCGGCCCAGCGGCTGGATTCGAACAGGGGGTGCACTGGCGGGCTTGAGTCCAAAGAGTCCCATAGGAGATGCGTTGAGAGAGGGAGAAATAAAGCGCCTGAATTTAATGCCTGGAGCAGGGGGCCAGGACGGTGGGGAGGAGATGACATGAGAGGGCTGAGACAAACGGGGACCGCTGAAAGCTCTGGGAAAATGAATCCCAGGGACCCTCTAAGTGCCGGTGGGGGGGATTCAGCTGATTCAGGTCTAGGTTGGGCTCATACAGGAGCGCTCAAGGTGGATGGGGTGGGGGTCTTCGGGCTAGGTGAGGCTCGAACTGGAGCGCTGGAGGTCTCAGAGGCCAGGACTGCAACTCCAGGAAGGGGGCAAAGCGTTCAGTTCCACTGGGTTGATCGCAGAGTGGTTGGGGTGGAGGTGGGGCCTCCGCTCTAAGGAAGCTCAGCACGGAGCACACGGGTCTGTTAAAGGGGTTCGGATGGTGGGCTCCGGTGTAAGTAGGGCTCGGATCGGGGAGCCTACGTCTGGCGGTGGTGGAGGGGGGCGGTTCCTATCTAGACCGCGGGTCTAACGGGGTTCAGGTTCTGCGTGCTTGGGCTTTGTTCAGATCCGGGGGCGGGGGATTGGGTACAGGGAGGGCACAGCGTACCCTCGTTCCACTCGCTCTCTCCCCCGGCCTTGTCTGGGGCTGGATCCTTACCTTCCCTGGGGCTCCAATGGCGTCCGTCCTCAGCACCAGGAACCCCGCAGCCGCGCCCTCGCCTACTGCTGCCAGCACAGCAGCTCCGACCACCCCGCCCCTTTTCTCCGCGCACTACCCCCCCGCCCCCGCCGCGCGGCTGGGCAGCCGGCGCATGCGCGGACCCCTCCAGCCGGCCCGCTTTCCCAACAAAAGCCTTTCCCACCAGGTCCCCTGTGCGCATGCGATTCCGCCAGTGGGTGGGCGGGGTGGGGGGCGTTTTCTCCTTCCCGCCAGATTCCCCTCACCGTTCCCCACCTCCTCCTCCGCGCCCCCGATCGCAGGCGCGGGCACTCACACCCTGTACTGTGGTTTCAACCCATCCATCATATACCCTCAGTCCCCCGACTTTTGCACAATGCTTCTCAGCCCTGCCCTCCCCCTTGCCTCTAAGCTCCTCCAGTGTGGTCTGGAATACACTGAGCCCTGCTTCCCCAGCGTGACCCCTAGGTCACCAACACAGAGGTCTCTAGCCCAGTCTGCAACTGCAGCAAGAGAAATGGAAATGGCGAGAGGACACCAGTTCCCTTTGTGTTCCCCTCCACTATCCATCTCTAGGGCCCCCAGACACACTGGGAACATCTGCTTCCCCAGCCACTCTTCATGCAGCTTGTGTGTCACAGCCTGAGCTGTGCTGGGCATTATCTTCCTCTCACAGCAGCCCTGGGAGGTGGATGTCAGCATCCCCATTTTACAGATCAGGAAGCTGAGGCGCAGACAGACACATCGCACGAACTAGACGAGGCCACAGAGCCAGCAAGTTGAAAATGCAGAATTTGGGCCGGGGTCTCGCTGACTCCAAAATCCATGTTCCGTTAGCACTGGCCCCGGGGACTGAGGCACCCTCCCTTCTTCAGTTTGTGCAGCAGATCCACCCCACCTCTCCTGCCCTGTCAACATCTGTCCCAACAAGCCAGCTTTCTGTTCTCTGAGACCTAATTTCACGCTCTGCATTCCAGGGGGAACAGGCAGGAGCCCCAGGCCCACCCCTTGCCTGCTCTATGTGGGTCCATCCAGGTGTGAGAATTGCTCCTTGGGGTCCACTCCCTGCTCCGACTGTCAGGCCTCTTCGCTGTGAGTGGCACAAACACGCTGCCCCTGAGGCCTTCCTGGTGCCCACTGGAGCGGCCAGGACAATCAGGCACTTGTGTGTCTGAGCCATGGCAAGCCCTGATTCAGAGTAAATGTTTGTCCTGGTTCCTTCCATGGCTGGGGCCTGGGGCAGCTGTGGTCCTGTGGATAGAAGCTGGGCTGGACTTCCGAATTCCAGGGACGGAGTGTTGGGCCAGTCTGTCGCTAGCTGTGTGAAAGCCCGCTTGGGTCACTGGACATCTCTGAGCCCGGTTTCTCAATATGCAAAATGTGAAGCAAAAGGAGAACTTACTGGGGTCCTACCTAAGGACACACATGCTGCTGCGCTTCCAGAATGACTGGAGAAAATGCTATGATCCCATCTCAAATTGCACTTCTTTTTTTTTTTTTTTTTACTAAAAAACATAGTGGGCTTTTATATTCGTTTTTATATCAGCCTCTCCAGGTCTCCACCCCTGTGTCTGACTGGAAGCTATTGCAAGGATCAGAGCTTTTACTCTCCAGTGACCAACATCAATTCTGCCTGTCTGGATGGCTTTCCTCAGCTGTTGCATAGCAACCTTCCCTGTCAGCTGCTTGTGTCTCTCAGCCCTTCCTGTGCAACACGTTTCTGTGGGACGTGACCAGACCTTAGAAGCGAAAGCCTTGACAAACCGCTATGTGCTAATAGAAAATGCTATGTTCCCATCTCATTTTGAAACTGTGCTTTTTTTTTTTTTTACAAAATCCGTAGTGGACTTTTATATTCGCTTTATTTTATTTTTTATTCTTATTTTTTCTTTTTTTTACTTGAGATATAATTGACATATAACATTACATTAGTTTCGGGTGTACAACATCATGATTCAATATTTGTATATACTGTGAAATGATCACCACAATAAGTCGAGTTAACATCCATCATCACACATAGTTACAATTTTTTATGATGAGAACTTCTATTGTATTCGTTTTTATACCAGCCCCTCTATATGCTAGATGCTTTAACTATATATGCTAATATGCTTACAACTCCTAAATCTACAACCCCAGTTCGAGCTTCAGCTTTGAGATCCAAATCCATATATTCATTCGTCTACTTGACATCTCCACTTGGATGTTTCAAGGGCTCCTCACAGTGAGTCTGTCTCACTGTGGTATTGCTATATCCACCCCTCCCACACACTCACGTCCCTCATCCCTCTTGTTTTTAAAACTCCCATCTTCACAATCTCAGTAAATGGCACCATGATCCGCACAACTACTCACTCCAGAAAATGGAAGTCAGCTACCACCACTGCCCTTTTCTCATACACTGCACCCAGATGGGAAACCTCTGCAGCTCTCCAGGGCTACCTCACTGTGCAGCTCTCTCCCCTCTATTACTCCCAGAATATTCTAGTCACATTGGCCTCTTGGAATTCTCAGCTCTGTCTCCTTCACTTATTCACCTCTGTTTGTGTTCAATCTCCCTGTGCCACAGCCTGTAAATTGTATCCAGGCAAGAAGTTGGGGAGAATTGGGCAATCCTTGGGATCGCCTTTTTAATTTCCCTTATCTTGGGGATCAATGTCCTGCGTGGCTCGTGGAGCCACGACGTAAAGCTCTATAACTTCTTTGGTTTATAGATATTTAGGTGGCAGAGCACATCGGATTCCTGTTAATTCATCGTTGCTGGAAGCATTATAGTACATAAATTTTTCTTACATTCAAATATTTTAACTGAGAACTATGCTTTTAAGATGTATCCGCTCTGCTATGCATATGTCTGCCATCCTATTTCTCATCTAAGGCAATAAAAATACGTTCAAGCTTTCTCAGCAGGGAGATGTCATACTGGTTTTTAATGGTCATTTTTTAAGAAAGGATTTGTTGGAGACATGTGGAGAGAATAGTAGAGGGGCAAGAATAGAAACACCAAGAGACTAGAATGTGTGTCTTTCCATCATACTGATGAGAAATAATGCTGACTTGTACAAGGGTTACCATGGAGATGGAAATTCTTGTTCCCCATTCATTCCTTGGGGAGTTCTGTTGTAATTGGTCTTACGGTAGTATATGCTGTCCTTTTCTGGGTTTATATCAGAATGGCAGTTGTCTTCTGCATTCCTAGGGCTAACCGTGATGCAAAAGCAGGTCTACTGGCAACCAGAATGTCTCTTGATACCATGGCTGGTTAAGGCCTCCCGAATTCCAGTGGTTCCTCTCATCTGTTTTTTCCTGAGGGGTTCATGCACTAACCTCACATAACATGAAGCCAGTGTCTGATTCTTAAGCTTGTTCTCACAGTAAGCAGGTTGTCCTCATTCTGGCCTCATTTTATCTCAGTACTTTGCCCTTGACATTCAGGATGCCCAAATGGTCAAACATCCCTTCACCAACTCACTGGCTTCTGCTATTCCTTAGTTGTATCACTAACAGTTAAAACTGGCCATTTCAGGTCCTCTACAGTAAATACGTCCACATATCTAACTGTTCTCTTTCATTGCACAGCATGTTATTTGATGTACTTCACGTTCTACAATTGCTTTGAAATAGACAACACATATCACTACTGCGATTTTTGGAAAAGCCTTTCAGCTATTAAATTATATATTGATAATATTACACACTATTCTTTCTGGCTTCTCACCAATCACCACCTTCATCCCTGAAAAAAAGGATCTGAGGATAAAAAGGATTTATCCACCAATAACTTTTCCTTGATGACCACTCTCTGAATAAGCCTCACAAGTGTGCTGGTTGATCAGCCTCTTGCTTAGGCCTGTGTTAACTGTCCGAGGGCTGCTATTAATTGGGAAACTGATGTTGCACTCCCATAAGCTCTCTCCTGCTTGCTCCTCTCTGTCTTCCCTAAATAGCCCATTGAGAGGCCATACCCATGCTGCATACACCATTACACAAAAGTGCCCAAACTGGGCTCACTGTAAGCTTTTAGTCATTATCTAAGGGAAGGGGAGGGAAGATCTTATGGCAGAACAAAGATCGATGTGTCACAGAGGAATCAGTGTGGTTAGCCCTTCTGCTTTAAGTCCACGCAAATCCTCAAGACGTTGCCTGTGATCCTCCATTAGCTTAAGGAAACAATTCAGGCCCATGGTGAATTACAATAAAATGTAAAGCTTGGGGAATATTGGCATTTAAATGTCAAAATATGGGTGTTTGTTCCCGCTGAGTCTCATTAGTCTAACACCACATGCAAAAATGTCCTTGAGATCAAGTGATCATGGTTACAACCTTTTCATGCCTTGTGATATTAAGTTCTCTACTTCATTTTAGAGGTTTGATATAATAAATGCCCAATACCAGCAGCAGGGCAACTTCCACCTGGAATGCTTGTTTTGCCCCTGAGAGGATTCAATTTCTTTCCAGTGCCTCACGATGGGGAATTTTCCATGGTATGTAGACAAAGGACTTGTTATTTCGTTTTTCCTTTCTACAGAACCAATGCATACATCAGTCTATTACCTTCCCTGGATGTGCTTCCCACACAGCCACCTGAGTGGAGCTTGCTTCAGAATGAGGAGTGTCTACTTGTCCCTGTCCCTTTCCCTGTAGCCTTATCACTGGTAAGACCTCAGCTACTAAGCTTTCACCAGAAGCAATGAGTGGACTCGGACCTTTGTTGCCTTGAATTTTTACAAACGGCTCTAATTTTTCATGGCCAATGTTAAGAGCTGGTGGTGCTAGAAAGAAAAGGAGGGATGTGCGGAATTCATTATTTTGATCACCACCCAGTAAGGTGTGTTGCTGGGGAGAGATGCTCCTTTTCTTTCTGCCTGTCCCTGGCTTTCTGCTTGTCACCTTGCAGTCCCACTTGCCGTCTCTCTCCTCCATCTCTCCCTCAGCTCGCCTGAATCCTCCCTCTCTCTTTGCTGCTACCTCTCTGTCTCCCTCTTTCCTATGTCTTTTCAGTCTTCCAACTGGTTTTTGTACTCAATCTCCCCTTCTCCTTCCATCCTTTATCCCCCATTCCGCGTCTGTGTATCTTCCATCCCTTGGCTCTACCTGGCATATCCCTGTCTGTTTTCCCATTGCTGGGCCCATGTGGAGCCACATCGGTGGGAAGACCATGGATATATACATTCATCCACCAATCCCTCTACCGATTCTTCCATCCTTTCCATTCTGTTTTTTAATTCATTAATTCCTCTGTTTGTTCATTTATTCCTCCACAAATGTACTTGAGAGTCTATAAGGGAACAGGCACTGGACTAGACCCTCAGGATATACAGTGGAGAACAAAACAGACAATGGCAACTTTCACCATGGGGCTTGCACTGGAACGGGGCGGCAGGTGTTTCAAAAGGATCCCTCTAACCAATTTATACAAATACATTAGTTATGACAAATACTGATAAGTGCTATGGAGGAAGTTTTCAAGGTTCTAAGAGAAAGGAGAAGAGGATAAGTAATTTAAATTGAGGATGAAGTGGTTTGTGGCCAGGAAAGGCCCTCAGGAAGAAGTGATCTTTAAGCTGAGACCTCAGAAATAAGCATGAGGTAGACAGATGAAGAGGAGAAGACAAAGGGTTATCACTTCAGGGTTCCCAGGAGCAGCACTATAAAGTCTCTAAGGCAGTAAGTGGTATGTATGGCTCCCACAGGGCCTAAGAGAAGGTGAGACTAGTTCAAGCAAAGAAGGGTGGGAATACTTTAGGGTCAGACGGTTGAGAAAATCTTATTCCAGCTCATATCACTATTGTCATCATTCTTTCAGGCCAGGCCCCTCACTTGTCATTTATGTTTTCAATCCTTTTCATTCCCATTTTCCACTCCCTCTCTATGCCTCTCATGGAGACAAGGTATTCTAGTTTGTTTTCTAAGTATCCTTTTTCTTTTTTCTTCCAGTTTTTTTCAGATATTTATTGACCTACAGCACTGTATAAGTTTAAGGTATACAGTATAATAATTTGACATAGGTATATCATGAAATGATTACAACAGTAAGTTTAGTGAACATCCATCATCTCACATAGATACAAAAGTAAAGAAATAGAAAAAAATTATCCTTGTGATGATAACTCTGAGGATTTACTCTCATAACTTTCATATATAACGTACAGCAGTTTTAATTATATTTATCACATTGTATATTACATCACTAGTACTTGTTTATCTTGTTACTGGAAGTTTGTACCTTTTGACTGCCTTCATCCAATTCCCCCTCTCCCCACACCCTGCCTGTGGTACCCACAAATCCGATCTCTTTTTTCCATGATTTTGTTTGTTTTGTTTCTTTTTGAAGTACAATTGACCTACAACACCATATTAGTTCCTGGTACACAAAATAGTGATTGTATATTTCTATATACTTCAAAATGATCACCACAATAAGTCTAGTTGTCATCTGTCACCATACAAAGCTATTATGTAATTATTGACTATATTCCCCACACTGTACATTTCATCCCTGTGACTCATTTATTTTGTAACTGAAAGCTTGTATCTCTTAATCTCCCTCAGTTATTTCTCTTTTCCTCCAAACCTCCTCCCCTCTGACAACTACCTGTTTGTTCTCTGTATCTATGACTCTGTTTCTCTTTAGTATTGTTTGTTCATTTGTTTTGTTTTTTAGATTCCACATATAAATGATATCATACAGTATTTGTCTTTCTGTGTCTGAGATTGTTCACTTAGTGTAACACCCTCTAGGTCCATCCGTGTTGTTGCAAATGGCAAGATTTCATTCATTTTAATGGCTGAATATTCCATTGTATATATACCACACCTACTTTATCCATTTATCTATTGATGAGCACTTAGGTTGTTTCCATATTTTCACTATTGTAAATAATGCTGCAATGAACATAGGGATGCATATATCTTTTCAAATTAATGTTTCTTTTTTCTTTGGAAAAATACCCAGAAGTAGAATTACTGGATTGTATGGTACTTTTATTTTTAATTTTTTGAGAAAGCTTCATACTGCATTGGCTGCACCAATTTACATTCCCACCAAAGTCCACAGGGGGCCCTTTATTTTCTCCACATCCTTGCCAACACTTGTTATTTGTTGTCTTTTGATGATAGCTATTCTGACAGGTGTGAGGTGATATATCATCATGGTTTTGATTTGCATTTCCCTGATGATTAGTGATATTGAGCATCTTTTCATGTTTGTTGGTCATCTGTATGTCTTCTTTGGAAAAATGTCTATTCAGGTCCTCTGCCTATTTTTTAATCGGGTTTTTTTGATGTTGAGTTGTATGAGTCCTATAAATATTTTGTATATTAACCCCTTACCCAATATATTGCTTGCAAATATCTCTTCCCATTGAGCAGGCTGCCTTTTAGTTTTGTTGACAGTTTCCTTCACTTTGCAAAACCTTTTTAGCTTCATGTGGTCCCATTTGTTTATTTTTATGTTTGTTTACCTTGCCTGAGACGACATATCCAGAAAAATATTACTAAGAGTGATGTTAAAGACCGTACTGACTATGTTTTCTTCTAGAAGTTTTATGGTTTCAGGTCTTACATTTAAGTCTTTAATCCATTTTGAGTTTATTTTTGTATATGGTGTGAGAAAATTAACCAGTCTGATTCTTCTGCATGTAGATGTCCAGTTTTCCCAACACCATTTATCAAAGAGACTGCCTTTTCTCCATTGTATATTCTTGCCTCCTTTGTCATAGATTAATTGCCCATATAACTGTGGCTTTATTTCTAGGCTCTCTATTCTGTTCCATTTATCTATGTGCCTGCTTTTGTGCCAGTACCATACTGTTTTGATGAATGTAGCTTTGTAGTGTACTTTGAAATCAGAGAGTGTGTTACCTCCAGTTTTGTTCTTCTTTCTTAAAATTGCTTGGCTATTTGGATTCTTTTGTATTTCCATATGAATTTAGAACTATATAGTCTATTTATTTAGGTCTTCTTTAATTGTTCTCATCAATGTCTTAATATTTTCAAGTAAAATGTTGCTCAGCTTTTGTCACATCTACCCTTATATAATTCTTCTTTTTATGCTCTTGTGAGTGGTATTTTTGCTATTGGAAATGGTATTTAAAATTTCATTTTCTTGATTATTTCTGTTGTATAAATTTCCATTGATTAGAATAAAGTTATTGAATATTAACATAAATTTTTAATATTAGTGAGATAATTAACACTAATTTTCTCATTCTTGATATTGGTAATTCATGCTTTCTTTCTTTTATTTCCCTGATTATTCTGGATAGAGGCTTATCAGTTGTACTGATATTCTTAAAGATCAGATTTGATCTCTTTAATTTCCTCTGTTTCTTTTTTTTGTTGTCTACTTCAGTGGCTGCTACACTTTCCATTATTTCCTTTCTTCTGCTATTTTGGTTTTAATTGTATCTGCATTCTTTTTTCTAAATATTGAAATTTAAATGATTGATTTAATTCTGATTTTTAAATATAGGCATTTTGTGCTATAAATTGGTTTCTAAGGACTGCTTTAGGTGCATCCTACAAATTTTAATAAGTTGTACTTCATTTTCATTCAGTTCAAATTACTTTCTAAATTTCATTTTTATTTCTTTCACCAATGTGTTATTGAAGAGTATGTTATACCGTTTGCAAATATTTTGGGAATTTTACAGATACATTCCTGTTAGTTACATCTAATTTAATTTCATTGTCCTTCAGGAAAATCCTTTAGGTGATGTTAATTCTTTCATTTGTAAGATGTATTTATGGCCCAGAATATTGTCTATCATGGTAAATTTTCATGTACATATGAAAACAATGTGTGTTCTTTTTTTCTGTTACGGATAGTGCCCTTAAAATGGAGAACAGTATGGAGGTTCCTTTTAAAACTGAAAATAGAGCTACCATATGATCCAGCAATCCCACTCCTAGGCATATACCCAGAGAAAACCATAATTCAAAAAGATACATGCACCCCAGTGTTCATTGCAACATTATTCACAATAGCCAGGACATGGAAGCAACCTAAATGTCCATCAACAGAGGAATGGATAAAGAAGATGTGGTACATATATACAATGGAATATTACTCAGCCATAAAAAGAATGAAATAATGCCATTTGCAGCAACATGAATGGACCTAGAGATTGTCATACTGAGTGAAGTAAGTCAGACAGAGAAAGGCAAATATCATATGATATCACTTATATGTGGAATCTGAAAAAAAAGTCTACAAATGAACTTATCTACAAAACCAAAATAGAGTTACAAATATAGAAATAAACTTACGGTTACCAGGGAGTAAGGAAGGGAGGGATAAATTGGAAGATTGGGACTGACACATACACACTACTATATATAAAATAGATAATAAATCAGGACCCACTGTATAGCACAGGGAACTCTATTCAATACTCTGTAATAGCCTATATGGGAAAAGAATCTAAAAAAGAGTGGATATATGTATTTGTATAACAGATTCACTTTGCTGTACACTTGAAAGTAATACAACACTGTAAATCAATTACACCTCAATAAAATTTTTAAAATGTTAATTAGATTAATTTGAGTGATAGCATTTCAAGCATTCTATACACTTACTGATGTTTTTTGTCAACTTGTTCAACTGTGGAGAGAAAAGACAAATCTCTGACCCTAATTGTGGATTTTTCTTTCTTTCATATATTTCTAAATTCCGTTTTTAGGTGTATAAACATTTAGAATTTTTATGCTCTCTTGATGAATTGGCCTCTTTAGGCAATCATAAATATAAACAATCCTCTTATAAATGATCCTCTTTATCCCTGACAATACATTTTATTCTGAAATCTGCTTTATCTGATATTAATATATCCATTACAGCCTTGTTTGGATTATTAGTAGCATGATATATCTTTTCCCATACTTTTACTTTTAACCTATATGTACAATGGGATTCATGTACACTGCATATAGCAGGATCCTTTTAAAATCCAATTTATCATGCCCCACATCGTATGTTATTAAGGAAATGCAAATTTTAAAAATGAGATACCACTACACTCTTATTAGAATGGCCAAAATCCAGAACACTGGCAATACCAAATGCCTGCAAAGATGTGTATCAACAGGAACTCTCCTTCATTGCTGGTGGGAATTCAAAATCATATAACCACATTGAAAGACAGTTTGACAGTTTCTTATAAAATTAAACCTATTCTGACCATGTAGTCCAGCAATCGTGCTCCTTGGTATTTACCCAAATGAGCTGAAAGTTTATGTCCACAGAAAAACCTGCATATGCATATTTATAGCACTTTTATTCACAATGCTGTAACTTCGGAAGAAACCAAGATGTACTTCAGTAGGCGAATGGATGAACAAACTGTGACACATCCAGACAATGGAATATTATTCAGCACTAAAAAGAAATGAACTATCAAGCCCTGAAAAGACATTCAAGAACCTTAAATGCATATTACCCAGTGAAAGAGGCCAATCTGAAAAGTGTATATACTGTATGATTCCACTATATGACATTCTGGAAAAGGCAAACCTATAGGGACAGTTTAAAAATCAGTGGTTACTAGCAATTAGGAGAGAGGGAGGGATGAATATGTGGAGCACAGAGGATTTGGGAGGCAATGAAATTATTCTGTATGATACTGTAGTGGTGGCTACATGTTGTCCAAACCCATGGAATGTACAACAGCAAAAATGAGTCCTAATGTAAACTATACACTTTGGGTGATAATGATATTGCAGTGTAGGTTCATTGATTGTAAGAAGTACACCCCTTTGGTGCAGGATGTTGACAGTGGAAGAGTCTCTGTCTCTGTGGGGGCAGGCAGTATATGGGATGGCTCTGTAATTTCTTCTCAATTTTGCTATGAGCCTAAAGCTACACTAAAAAATAAACTCTATTTGAAAGAGAAAGGAGTCCAATTTTAAACAAATCGTATTTAATATGGTTACTGATATGGTTGGATTTAAAGCTGTCATGTTAATTTTTTTCTATTTTCTCATCTGCTGTTTTATTTTTTCTCTTTTAAAACATTTTAAATTAAATGAGCATTTCATGATTCCATTTATCTCCCATATAGGCTTATTAGCCTTAATTCTTTGGATAGATACGTTAGTGTTTATAGTTCATGCTTCTTTAATGTATCACAATGTACCTCCAAGTAATATTGTACCACTTCACATGTAGATTTAGAATCTTACATACACTTATATTCCCCCATCCTTGTGCTATTATTTTCCAAGAAGCTAATTCCACATAAGTTATGACTCCACAATGCTTTATGAATTTTTGCTTTACATCATTAATAATAAAATATTCTTAAATGTGAAAATTAATAGTTTATATCTACTTTCATATCTACCATTTCCATTATTGTTTACTCATTTATGTAGACCATATTTCCATTTACAATCATTTTTCTTGTGCCTGAAGGACATCCTGTAACATTTCTTGTAGGGTAAATCTACTGATGATTAATTTTTTCAGCTTCAGTATGTATGAAAAACTTTTATTTCAACTTCATTTTTAAAAAGATATTCATTGACTATACAATTCTGATTGGACAATTATTGTTTCACTATTTTAAAAATGGTATGCCACTTTCTTCTGACTTGCATTGTTCCTTATGAGAAGTGTCCTCTAATTCTTATCTTTGTTCCTCTTAATGATTCTATATTTTCTGGTTTTATACATGTCTAGGAATAAAAGTAAAACCCTGGGGAAGCAAATTGGAAAAATATCATGCATTAACTGTGCATAATAACTTGGATACATATTAAAGCATAAGGGTCACTGAAAAAAAATTAAAAACCAGGATGGATACTTATACTTGCAACCACGACGAATTAACAGGAATCCGATGTGCTCTGCCACCTAAATATCTATAAACCAAAGAAGTTATAGAGCTTTACGTCGTGGCTCCACGAGCCACGCAGGACATTGATCCCCAAGATAAGGGAAATTAAAAAGGCGATCCCAAGGATTGCCCAATTCTCCCCAACTTCTTGCCTGGATACAATTTACAGGCTGTGGCACAGGGAGATTGAACACAAACAGAGGTGAATAAGTGAAGGAGACAGAGCTGAGAATTCCAAGAGGCCAATGTGACTAGAATATTCTGGGAGTAATAGAGGGGAGAGAGCTGCACAGTGAGGTAGCCCTGGAGAGCTGCAGAGGTTTCCCATCTGGGTGCAGTGTATGAGAAAAGGGCAGTGGTGGTAGCTGACTTCCATTTTCTGGAGTGAGTAGTTGTGCGGATCATGGTGCCATTTACTGAGATTGTGAAGATGGGAGTTTTAAAAACAAGAGGGATGAGGGACGTGAGTGTGTGGGAGGGGTGGATATAGCAATACCACAGTGAGACAGACTCACTGTGAGGAGCCCTTGAAACATCCAAGTGGAGATGTCAAGTAGACGAATGAATATATGGATTTGGATCTCAAAGCTGAAGCTCGAACTGGGGTTGTAGATTTAGGAGTTGTAAGCATATTAGCATATATAGTTAAAGCATCTAGCATATAGAGGGGCTGGTATAAAAACGAATACAATAGAAGTTCTCATCATAAAAAATTGTAACTATGTGTGATGATGGATGTTAACTCGACTTATTGTGGTGATCATTTCACAGTATATACAAATATTGAATCATGATGTTGTACACCCGAAACTAATGTAATGTTATATGTCAATTATATCTCAAGTAAAAAAAAGAAAAAATAAGAATAAAAAATAAAATAAAGCGAATATAAAAGTCCACTACGGATTTTGTAAAAAAAAAAAAAAGCACAGTTTCAAAATGAGATGGGAACATAGCATTTTCTATTAGCACATAGCGGTTTGTCAAGGCTTTCGCTTCTAAGGTCTGGTCACGTCCCACAGAAACGTGTTGCACAGGAAGGGCTGAGAGACACAAGCAGCTGACAGGGAAGGTTGCTATGCAACAGCTGAGGAAAGCCATCCAGACAGGCAGAATTGATGTTGGTCACTGGAGAGTAAAAGCTCTGATCCTTGCAATAGCTTCCAGTCAGACACAGGGGTGGAGACCTGGAGAGGCTGATATAAAAACGAATATAAAAGCCCACTATGTTTTTTAGTAAAAAAAAAAAAAAAAAGAAGTGCAATTTGAGATGGGATCATAGCATTTTCTCCAGTCATTCTGGAAGCGCAGCAGCATGTGTGTCCTTAGGTAGGACCCCAGTAAGTTCTCCTTTTGCTTCACATTTTGCATATTGAGAAACCGGGCTCAGAGATGTCCAGTGACCCAAGCGGGCTTTCACACAGCTAGCGACAGACTGGCCCAACACTCCGTCCCTGGAATTCGGAAGTCCAGCCCAGCTTCTATCCACAGGACCACAGCTGCCCCAGGCCCCAGCCATGGAAGGAACCAGGACAAACATTTACTCTGAATCAGGGCTTGCCATGGCTCAGACACACAAGTGCCTGATTGTCCTGGCCGCTCCAGTGGGCACCAGGAAGGCCTCAGGGGCAGCGTGTTTGTGCCACTCACAGCGAAGAGGCCTGACAGTCGGAGCAGGGAGTGGACCCCAAGGAGCAATTCTCACACCTGGATGGACCCACATAGAGCAGGCAAGGGGTGGGCCTGGGGCTCCTGCCTGTTCCCCCTGGAATGCAGAGCGTGAAATTAGGTCTCAGAGAACAGAAAGCTGGCTTGTTGGGACAGATGTTGACAGGGCAGGAGAGGTGGGGTGGATCTGCTGCACAAACTGAAGAAGGGAGGGTGCCTCAGTCCCCGGGGCCAGTGCTAACGGAACATGGATTTTGGAGTCAGCGAGACCCCGGCCCAAATTCTGCATTTTCAACTTGCTGGCTCTGTGGCCTCGTCTAGTTCGTGCGATGTGTCTGTCTGCGCCTCAGCTTCCTGATCTGTAAAATGGGGATGCTGACATCCACCTCCCAGGGCTGCTGTGAGAGGAAGATAATGCCCAGCACAGCTCAGGCTGTGACACACAAGCTGCATGAAGAGTGGCTGGGGAAGCAGATGTTCCCAGTGTGTCTGGGGGCCCTAGAGATGGATAGTGGAGGGGAACACAAAGGGAACTGGTGTCCTCTCGCCATTTCCATTTCTCTTGCTGCAGTTGCAGACTGGGCTAGAGACCTCTGTGTTGGTGACCTAGGGGTCACGCTGGGGAAGCAGGGCTCAGTGTATTCCAGACCACACTGGAGGAGCTTAGAGGCAAGGGGGAGGGCAGGGCTGAGAAGCATTGTGCAAAAGTCGGGGGACTGAGGGTATATGATGGATGGGTTGAAACCACAGTACAGGGTGTGAGTGCCCGCGCCTGCGATCGGGGGCGCGGAGGAGGAGGTGGGGAACGGTGAGGGGAATCTGGCGGGAAGGAGAAAACGCCCCCCACCCCGCCCACCCACTGGCGGAATCGCATGCGCACAGGGGACCTGGTGGGAAAGGCTTTTGTTGGGAAAGCGGGCCGGCTGGAGGGGTCCGCGCATGCGCCGGCTGCCCAGCCGCGCGGCGGGGGCGGGGGGGTAGTGCGCGGAGAAAAGGGGCGGGGTGGTCGGAGCTGCTGTGCTGGCAGCAGTAGGCGAGGGCGCGGCTGCGGGGTTCCTGGTGCTGAGGACGGACGCCATTGGAGCCCCAGGGAAGGTAAGGATCCAGCCCCAGACAAGGCCGGGGGAGAGAGCGAGTGGAACGAGGGTACGCTGTGCCCTCCCTGTACCCAATCCCCCGCCCCCGGATCTGAACAAAGCCCAAGCACGCAGAACCTGAACCCCGTTAGACCCGCGGTCTAGATAGGAACCGCCCCCCTCCACCACCGCCAGACGTAGGCTCCCCGATCCGAGCCCTACTTACACCGGAGCCCACCATCCGAACCCCTTTAACAGACCCGTGTGCTCCGTGCTGAGCTTCCTTAGAGCGGAGGCCCCACCTCCACCCCAACCACTCTGCGATCAACCCAGTGGAACTGAACGCTTTGCCCCCTTCCTGGAGTTGCAGTCCTGGCCTCTGAGACCTCCAGCGCTCCAGTTCGAGCCTCACCTAGCCCGAAGACCCCCACCCCATCCACCTTGAGCGCTCCTGTATGAGCCCAACCTAGACCTGAATCAGCTGAATCCCCCCCACCGGCACTTAGAGGGTCCCTGGGATTCATTTTCCCAGAGCTTTCAGCGGTCCCCGTTTGTCTCAGCCCTCTCATGTCATCTCCTCCCCACCGTCCTGGCCCCCTGCTCCAGGCATTAAATTCAGGCGCTTTATTTCTCCCTCTCTCAACGCATCTCCTATGGGACTCTTTGGACTCAAGCCCGCCAGTGCACCCCCTGTTCGAATCCAGCCGCTGGGCCGGGGAGCCTGCCTGTCCTAAACTCCCCTTTCAGTGTAGGGTCTCCTCCGACCTCCTCTATCCTTCTCTTAGGGCTCTGTCTCTGAGGGAATCTACCCCAGCAGCCCTCACTCCCCCACCCACCCCGACCTTATACTGCCTGGTAACCTGATGATTGCAGCCCCCCACTTCCTGAGAGATCCGGCCTCCTGCTGGGTCCCGCCCCCTCCCCCTGAAGAAGGCTCCCCGTCCCTCTCAGGCTGAGCTCTCTTCTCCTTGGGACCCCCAGCATGGCTGAGGGAAGCTACCGCAAAGAATCTGAAGGGTACAACGTTGAAGACATGGACGAGGGTAGTGATGAAGTCGGGGAGGAAGACATGGTTGAAGGCAACGACTATGAAGAATTTGGTGCTTTTGGAGGCTACGGAGCCCTCACCAGCTTTGACATCCGTATCCTCAGAGCCTTTGGGAGCTTGGGTCCAGGCTTTCGCATCTTAGCGGTGAGGCCCCTTGTCGGCCACCTGCTAGCCCTGGGCCTTCCCTCCTGCGACGTCAGGGAGGCTGGGAGGAGGGGGTGGGTGAAGGCTGGAGTTGAATGGGGAAGGACTGTCCAGCTTCACCAGACCTTCCCTCTCCTGCTGGGAGAAAGCGGGGTTTGGGAGGGTCCGGGGGCTGGCCGGGGGCTGGCCAGCACAGGGCGAGTGTGTACAGCTGTCTGCCTTGCCCTCCCCTCCCTGGTCTTGCAGAATGAGCCCTGGGAACTTGAAAACCCTATGCTGGCCAGGACTCTGCTGGAGGCATTTCGGATGGATCCAGAAACACTTGCCAACGAGCCGGCTGCCCGTGCTGCCAACGTAGCCCGGGCCGCCTCCTCTAACCAAGCTGCTCGGGCCGCTGCTGCTGCTGCCCGTGCCACCTACCATCAGGTGGTCGCTAACCACTCAGTGGCCACAGACCAGGGCTCAGGAGGCGATACCCAGCCCATGACATCCGCTGCCGAGGCTCAGGCAGCCACCCTTGAGACAAGCCTTGCTTCTCCGCACAGCTCCCAGACGCTAGTCAAGAGCGAGATGGCCACCCCAGGGGCTCCAGCAAGGTCCACGCAGCCCCAGACATCCTCCCGGGCCCAGGAGGCTGCTGCCGAGGGCCCTAGTACGGCCTGTGCTTTCTCCCAGGCCCCGCGTGCCAGTGAGATGGATGCCCCCCGGCCCAAAACAGCCTTCCTGGGTCAGAACGATGTCTTTGATTTCACCCAGCCGGCAGGTGTCAGTGGCATGGCCTTCCCACGCCCCAAGAGACCTGCCCCGGCCCAAGAGGCTGCCACAGAGGGCCCCAGTGCTGCCTCCGGGGGGCCCCAGGCAGCCTCTGCCGGGGAGGGGGCAGCCACCCGGCCAAAGACGACCAAGTCTGGGAAGGCTCTCGCCAAGACTCGGTGGGTGGAGCCTCAGAATGTTGTGGCAGCAGCTGCTGCCAAGGCCAAGATGGCCACGAGCATCCCTGAGCCTGAGGGTGCAGCTGCCACCTCTCAGCAGAGTGCGGAGCCCTGGGCCAGGATGGGAGGCAAGAGGACAAAGAAGGTGAGACCTGCGTGCTGCCTCCAGCCCCCCTTGCTCCCCTGCTTTCTGTGCCCTCGCCTCTCCCTGCCTCCTCCTCTCCCTCCCCGCATCCCCTCCCCTCCCCTCCCCTCCCCTCCCCTCTCCTTCCCTCCCCTCTGCTCTCAGCTTGTGCATGTTTCTCCAAGACAGGTTCACGTGCATGTTTTTACTCCACGTAGTCCCTACCCTCGGGCCTGGAGGGAGAAGCAGGTTGGCTCAGTGCCTGGCACTTAGTAAGCACTCGGCACGTGTCATCCGTTGTTCCTACTACCCTTACCTCCAAGTACGTGCTCTGGTTAAGATGTGTGCCAGGTGCTTTTGCACGGGCAGCCTGGTAGCCCTGAGTCTCTCCTCTGTCTAATGGTACAGTCCAAGCACCTGGATGACGAATATGAGAGCAGCGAGGAGGAGAGAGAGCCTCCTGCGGTCCCCCCGACCTGGAGGGCATCGCAGCCCCCACTGACGACTGTGCGGCCTCAGATGGCCCCTCGGCCCCCCATGGCCCTGAGGTCCCAGGTACCCTCAAGGCACGTACTGTGCTTGCCACCCCGCAATGTGACCCTTCTGCAAGAGAGGGTAAGAAGCCTGCCCTTCCCCCATCTCGCTTGTCTCCTCCCTTGCGGGGCTGTTCTTTGAGGTCGCCCACGCCTTGGTCTCCCCGTGTGCTCCCTCCTTCTCCAGGCAAATAAGTTGGTGAAATATCTGATGATTAAAGACTACAAGAAGATCCCCATCAAGCGCTCAGGTGGGCAACCTGTGCCCCCTCCCTGAGCTCTGCCCTTCCCCCCTCCCACAACCCTGCCCTGTGGGCCTCCCATCAGGTGCCCCCCCACACACAGAAGGCCTGGCTGATGGCCGCATTTGCACGGTGTGGGGTCCTGAGCGTGCTCCCTTCAGCAGGGCTGACAGAAAGGCTGCAGCTCTGTGGCCCCTGCTCAGCCTCGGTGCTTTGCCCACCCCTCCCCTCCTGCAGACATGCTGAAGGATGTCATCCGAGAATACGACGAACATTTCCCTGAGATCATTGAACGAGCGACGTACACTCTGGAAAAGGTGGGTGCGGGGCCGGGGGCAGCTCTGTGGAGCAGGGGCCGCAGGGAACCCTTGCCCCCTGCATCCCCTCGAGGCCCAAGGGCAGGACTACGTGCTCTGGAAGGAAGCCCTCCCCGGCCTCTCCACCTGGGAGCTTCCTCTGCCTGCCTCCTTCCCTCCTTCTTGCGCTTCGTGCTCTCTGAGTATCTGTGGTCTCCTGAGGTGGATGCCATTGTCTCAGCCAGCGTCAGTGCTCCCAGAGGGCACTTCCTCTGCGGCCCCTCTTCTTCCTCCTCCCCCAGGGCTTGGGGATCCCCGCCGAGGAAAAGTTCTAACGGGGAATTGAGTGACTGCCTGCAGGACACCCAGCATGGATGTTTGATCTCACATTCTGTTTTCTCCCCCATGTAGAAGTTTGGGATCCACCTGAAGGAAATCGACAAGGAAGAACACCTCTACATTCTTGTCTGCACACGGGATTCGTCAGCCCGCCTCCTGGGAAAGTGAGAGAGCACAGGAGGGTGGTGGCCTTCCTTGGTGGTGCCTCCCCGCTCCTCTCAGAGAAACAGGAATGTGGGGTTGGTGGGCCTAGCACGGCTCCCACCCAGGGTTAGCAGTGCTGAGCAGTTAAGGGCTGGCAGGGCCAGTAGCCTGGGCCGAGGATTTGCTGCTCTCCGGGTTTCGCCCCTGCCCACCCTTCCCCACCCCCATCTTCCTAGGAAAGCAAGCTCCTTGGTTGCCTCTCCCTGCTAAGGTCCTGGCCAGGGCTTGGCAGAGTGGGCCTCGGGAGGCGGACGGGGGTGTGGGGGTGCTCTCCAGTGGACTTGTGCTCCCGACACAATGCGCAAAGGCCAGGGAAGGTCCGGATGTGCCTCTGGACACAGGGTTGCCAACCGTTTGCTCCCTGCCTAACCCCATCCTCGGCAGAGCCCTGGGAGGAGGTGTTAGCATCCCCATTTGATGGATGAAGGGACTCAGTCTCAGGCCGAGGAATGAATTGTCTGGACCAGGTAGCGCAAGCCATACAGAGTGGGAGGAACTGCCCTGTAGCCCAGCAATCTGGGAGAGGCTAGTTGAGTGAGCCGGCTGTGGTCCCCCCGGGCAAATGGCTGCTGGACAGGCTCCCTCTTTCTACACCTTCAGGACCAAGGACACTCCCAGGCTGAGTCTCCTCTTGGTGATCCTGGGCGTCATCTTCATGAACGGCAACCGTGCCAGCGAGGGTGAGTGGCTGGGCCTGCAGCTGGGGGGTTGCCCGCCGTCTCACCTCCGTGTGCTAAACTCTTGTACCTCATCTCCCCTCGCAGCTGTCCTCTGGGAGGCACTACGCAAGATGGGACTGCGCCCCGGGTATGATTGGGGTCTCTCGGCTCCCACTCCTCAGTGTGTCTGTCCTTGGGCACAAGAGGCCCCGGGATTGCAGTGGCCTAGTGGTCTCTGCGGGGCGTGGCGTCCTGGACTAGGTAGAGCGCAAAGGGTCCCACCAGGGTGCGTGGGGAAACGGTCCTGAACTCTGAGCACCCCCTCTGCTCCGTGTGCCTTCCCTGTTCCCAGATGAGAACTAAGAGAAACCATCGGACCTGGGGGCTCCGTCAAACCCCTCCCTGGGGCATCGCTGACAAGTGGCCGTCTGGCCTCTGCTGCCGGCCCAGGCGTCCATGGGGACACCCCACAGGCTGGGAAGCTCTCAGTCCTGCTGGGAGTGCTCCGGCCCAGCCCGGGCACTGCCACTGTCTCTAGTCATGCGTTCCTTTCCTTGCACTCAGGGTGAGGCACCCATTCCTGGGCGATCTGAGGAAACTCATTACAGAGGACTTTGTGAAGCAGAAGTGAGTATCGACTGAGTTCACTTTGCCTCCCACTCAGGCCTTCCTCGTGTGCTGCTCTGGCTGAGGAAGCCATTCCCCAGCCCATGTCTTAACACCAGAGGGATGGGTGTCTGGTGTGAGTGTGGGGTGGGGGGGAATGTGAGTGTTGGGGGGAGGGCAATTCCAGGGAGGCTTGGGGAAAGGGAGCACATGCTGACTGCGAGCACCGGGTTGGGTGGAACAGCCCACATCTCGTTCGGCACCTGCCCTCTTGGCAGTGTCCCCGGCTTTACATCTCAGGAGCCTGGGGCTCAGAGAGTGGAAGCCTGACATGGCCCAGGCTGAGATAAGGCCCATTTGGGCCTGGAGCCCAGCCCCGCTGACCTTCTAGCCCAGGCCCACCCCATCCTCGGTGCTTGGAGATCTCGTGTGCCCTCACACAGGCCCATATGCATGTTCACCACCAACCCTTCCCGCCCCCCGCACCACACACACACACACACACACACACCCACACACCCACCCAGAGATGGTCGAGAGTATGCATGGAGTCCACTGCTGTTGGTTGACTGTTTCTTCCCGTACAGTCATTTTCTAGGGTGGACTGTCCCAGGGTTCAGCCACGCCACGGACGAGCCCCATGGTTGGGTGTACTCAGAGCAGGGGGCCTGAAGAAATGGCTCCTCTGTTTACAGCATACGCCACAGGAACCTGGGTTATTGTGACAAAGGGCACAAAACTCGTGGCCTTCCTATGAACAAATACCCTACACGTGCCCCCTGCACCTCCATATGCCTGCTGGGCAGGACCAGTGGCCTATGGGTGTGAGCACCTCAGTTTTGGAGGCAGTAACCCCTGGGAGTGAGTGTGGGAGTGAAGCAAGGGCTGCGGGGCCAGGGCAGGCCTCCTGCGGCAGCCAAGCTGCAGCCTCGGGGCTGGGAAGGGGCCACCTGGGAGCCACTGGTGCAGCAACAGGTCTGCCTGGCTGGAAGCAGAAGTTTATTTTCCTCTCTCATGCAGGTACCTGGAATACAAGAAGATCCCCAATAGCAGCCCACCTGAGTATGAGTTCCTCTGGGGCCTGCGCGCCCGCCACGAGACCAGCAAGATGAGGGTGCTGAGATTCATCGCCCAGGTAAGGCAGAGCCTGTGTTCTGGCTGGAGTTTCCCATACCTCGTTGGTTGGCTGAGGCCCAGAAAGGTTCCTAAGTCACTGACACAAGTTCACAGACGTAGTGAGTGGGTGGGGCGAAATCCCAGGTCTGGCACAGAATCATGGGAGCCCGATTCCAGTCGTGTGGGTTTCTATCATGACTTTGCAAAGCGCTCAGGAGGGCGTATGGCAGGAAGCAGGTGCTGAGCGAGGTGGGGTAGCTGTTCCGACGGCTGCTGTTCTTCCACCGCAGTATCAGAACCGAGACCCCCGGGAATGGAGGGCTCATTTCTTGGAGGCTGTGGATGATGCTTTCAAGACGATGGATGTGGATATGGCTGAGGAACATGCCAGGGCCCAGATGAGGGCCCAGATGAACATCGGGGAGGAAGCTCTGATTGGCCGGTGGAGCTGGGACGACATACAGGTCGAGCTCCTGACCTGGGATGAGGATGGAGATTTTGGCGACGCCTGGTCCAGGATCCCCTTCGCTTTCTGGGCCAGATACCATCAGTACATTCTGAACAGCAACCGTGCCAACAGGAGAGGCACCTGGAGGGCTGGCGTCAGCAGTGGCACCAATGGTGCGGCCAGCACCAGCATGCTCGATGGCCCCAGCACCAGCTCCACCATCCGGACCAGAAACGCCGCCAGAACCAGTGCCAGCTTCTTCTCCTGGATTCAGTAAGATTGGAGGTCATTAGATGAGACTCTGAAGGATGGGGTGTGGACGGACTGGGAGGAGTCAGGGGAAGGCCTGGGGTGTCGTGGAGGACGAGGAGAGCCTGACGGGACACTCAGTTTGTCCTTCCTGTCCCTCACGGTTCACCTGTACTGACCCTTGTGTTCTGGCCTTTGTGTCTCCCGGTTCCAGGCAGCGCTGAGGAGCTGCAGCAGTCCCCTGCCGAGCCAGAGTGCCTCCTCTGCCGCCTCCCCGACAGGGCACTCTAGGCAGCCGCTCCCCGGCCGTGGAAGACGGCATGACGCGCGCTCTGCCCTTCCTGCTTCCCTGTGTGCTTTTTGTCGTGCTGTCGTGTTTTGGGTATCAGTGTTGCATTAAAGTTGCAAAATCAGTCGGACGTCTTCTCCTTTTCCTGGGCAGGTGAGGCTCTGAGTGGCCGGTGGTCAGGCCCTCTGGGACAGGCGGGGGCCGCCTCTCCCTAAAAGGCAGGCGGGTGTGGCTGTGTCAGGCACTGGGAGGCGTGGAGATGCCAGCTGCGTGTGGAGGCCAAGAGTTTCCAGGGGCTCCGGTCCATACGGTTTCATGATTTCCTACACTGTGTGGCCCCGGTTAAATGCCAGTGGGGGTCCTCAGGAGAAGGGGTGGGGTGGAGGGCCGTGAGCTGGTGCCACCTTCCCTCCCACCAAGGGACGGGATCCACAGACATCCCCTAGGACCCACCTGCGCCGCATCTCTGGAGGCGCTGTCCTGGAATCCTTCCCTCATCATCCACACCATTTCAGGACCTCCTCCCTCAGACCGAGTCTTAAGGACAATGAGGTAGGCCTCACAGTGACACTCTCACCCCTCTAGCAGGTAGAAGGAGGAGCCATTACTGCCTCGAGAGCAGATTCAGTGAAAGAAAGCTGTAGGCAGACCTGGACAGCCCATTGCCAGTGACCATGACCCGAGGCCCTTTGGGAGGCTCCGGGGCTCTTCTCCATGGAAGCAGGGCTCTCCCGGCGAGGCCAAGGCCAGCCTAGGTCTCTGTGTCTTCAAGGGCTGCGTGATCCCTGTGGGGGCGGAGTCTAGAACTTTCATTCCCCAGGTGCACGACAGTGAGGGCAGAGACACTTTGGAACCCTGGGAAGGACTCCGTAGCAGGAAGGAGCCGTCTGGGGCTTTTCTGGGTCCCCCAGTGACGTCCACAGCTTGGAGGACAAGGCTCCAGGTTAAAAGGAAAGAGAAAGTAGTGTAAGGACCCCAGCCCGCCCAACCCCCCTACCCCCGGCTTGCCTCTTTGCCCCAAGAAGTGGTCTCGCTCCCTCAGCCAGACGCAGATCCTGACCCAGACCCAGCTACATCATTTGCCAGAGCCAGTGGAAGACAAACTGCGGTCACCTGGCTCAAAATGTAGTAACGATCGCAAGAGAGCAGCAGCAGAGCACTGAACCCCTAGTGCAGACCTGCTGAGGCACGGCCAGGGCCGCACCTCCAGGAAGCAGGCTCTGTATGGACCCTCCTCCCCTAAAGACAGGCTTCACACGGGTTTCTGCCTTATTTGTTGCTGCTTTGATTTCTGCCTCCCTGGCTGCGGGCTTGATGCCTGGCCTTGTGGACACTCTGTGATTCCGACAGAGATTCAGGCCACTTCCGGGTGCAGGTTTCCCGGTTGACGGCCCGGGATTTGGGAACCCAGCCCTGGCAGGATGAATGACCCTGGAACGTTTCTGGCTCCCTTGCCTTGGCACCTCCCAGGACCCTGCTGTGCACGCAGTAGGCACCTGCCTTGTCATGGACAACGGTGGGGTACTCACTCACCACAAGCCACAGGGATGAGCTGGAGCACTGTGTGCAGAGGGCACCTGAGATAAGGCAGCTCATCTAGAAAGGAGGAGAGAGCAGCCCTCAGAGACAGGGCGCTGGGGAAGGCACCACCTCCCCGGGCCTCCAGGCTTGCAGCACTCTCCCCTTCCACCCCCTTCCCCATGGTTGTCTTCACCTGGGCCCTGCTCCCCCACACTGTGCAGGGAGCAGTGCTGAGAGCAGGGTGGGGAGGGATGAAGGAGGGCCCTGGAGATCGCAGACAGACCCTGCGTCCCCCAGAAACCTGCCCCTGGAAGGGGTCTGAATCTCTGAGGATGGTCACCTCGGAGGCGGCCGACCTCCTCACACACAGGGCAAACATGAGACCAAGGCAGGCCTCCCTCCCGGCCACAACCTCAGCCCTTCCACGGGCTCCCCACCACAAAGGCCCACAACAGGTCTCAGCAAGTGTTTTCTGAGGCCCTACTATGTGCCGGGGCCGTGGTGAGGTGTGCGTGCACCTTGGCAGCTCCCGCAGCGTTCTCCCCAGCCCAGGCCTGTGCCCTGTGACTCCTGGAACACTTGTTGATGGACAAGCACTCACCGATTCACTTGTTTCCAGTTACTGACCATTATGTATAAAGTTGTTCTGAATATTCGCATGCCACTACTCGTATGGCCTTGACGTCATTCACCAGACAGCCCTGAAGGGAGGTGATGATCAGGCCCATTCCGTGGATGAGGCCACTGAGGATCTGAGGAGGACACTTGTTCCACGTCCCACAACCAGGAAGGGGGCAGTGCTGGGACTCGAGCCCAGGATGCTTTGAGGCCAAATGTGTGCTCTGCCTACTGCCGTCTGCTGCCACTGCCTTCGAGGGACTCACAGTGTTGTGGGGTGACACCCCCAACTCTCACCCCTCTCTCCAGACACCCACCCTCCTCACCACCCAGACAACCCGTACAGCTCCCCATCTCCCTGCACTGAGCCAGCACCCCACCCTTCACGGCCTCCCTGCCCGTGAGGTTCATCATCGTGGGCCTTTAAGACCTGCCACTGCCCACCCAGCCTCCTGACACATCCTCACTCCTGTGTCCTGGAGAAGCCAACGCTTCAGCACCCTCATCAGAAATGGACTCGCACACCTGAGGGTGACACAACAGTCCATTTCCAGGCCAGCTGCCCTAGTATGGGGTTCAGCAAATACATGCAATTTATTTTGAAATGGGTGACCTACCCACGGGTTACAAAGTTCAAGAAGTGAACTGGGGTGCACACAGCCAATGACTACATGAAAGAAGAAAACTATAAAGACTGGATACAAAGAGTTGATGAGGGTGTGAAGCAAATGAACTCCCCTACACTGTCCATAGAAGTCTTCATTTGCAGGAGGCCTCCGGAAAACATGAGGGATTAGAACATGTGACTACTTCAAGCAGCCTGGACGGACGAGACATCAGAGATCAGGTCTAGGCAAATGTGAGCCTTCTGAAAGCAGGGAGGGAAGATGTGGGAAGATGTAGCTTCACTATGAGCAGCGCACTGCTTTTAGCCAGGAATCTGAGAGAGCTGAGAGCCAGATAATCATGGGCCTTTCGGGAAGGCAGCAGCTACAAATGATCTTTAGCTTGTCTCTGAAGCTCTCTAGGACACTGAGGCGTCCCAGCACCCAGAATCAGGACACAGAGGAGGAGCCCTGGGATCAGGCCACCCTCACAAATCTCCTCCTCTTGCTTCCTTTCCCAACACGCTGGGGGGGGAGGGCGCCAAGCACAAGGTTCGGAGGCAGGAGGGACAAGGGCAAGGGCATGAATCAATGCAGAAGGGCTTTCACGATGTCCAGCCTCAGCTGTAGTTTCACATTCTTGTCCGAAGCACGCTTTGTCCTTCTGTGTGTGGCCGGGTTTCGGAGGCCTGCAGAGGCTGGCGAGACTCCCCTGCTTGCTGCCCACAAGGAAAACATTGCAATGCCTGATAAAGCCCTGAATATTTTCCTGATCAGAGGTCCACGTTTTGGGTGTTCGCTCATTTGCAAACTGAGTTCCTCCAAATCAAACTAATAGTCAAGGTTTCTCTTCATAGTGGGGTTTCACTGGCCAACAAAGCTGTATCCATTTAAGTGTACAGTTCCATGGACTTTGACAAATGCTACCATCCACGTAACCACCACCTCAGTCAAGAAAGAGAACATTTCCCATCACCTAATAAAGTTCCGTTGTGCCCCATCCCAGTTAATCCATACCATCCACATCCAGCCTTAGGCAACCACTGATCTCCTCTCTATATTGCTTATAGGTTAGAATGCTGCTTACGAGAGCCTGTTATACACATAAATATGCAATATGTAACCTTTTGTGTCTGCCTATTTTTCCCTCTGCTTCAATGCTTTGGAAATTCATACATGCTGTGGCACATATCAGTAGACTAAATTAAAATTGTTCCAATTCACAAGCTGATTGTCTCTGTTGAAATCACACAAATACACCAAAATCTCCTAGAACGGGTAGGTGAATTTACCCAGAGTGCAAGATACAAGATTACAGCACAAAATCAATCATATTTCTATATACTAGTAAAACAGCATTGGGAGAAATGAAACTTAAGAGAGGAATACCATGTACCACTCACAAATGAGGGTGATTCTTAGTTGTGGATCTAACAAGTGACACATAGTATTTGCATTCTGTAAACTGCAAAACACTGCGGAAAGAAATGAAAGAAGACCTAAATAAATGGAGGAACATACCATGATCATGGATTGGAATATTGACCATAGAAAAGATGTCAGTTCCCCCTAAATTTATCTATAGGTTTAGTGCAATTCCAATGTAAATCCCAGCAGCACGTTTTCGTTTTGTAGGTATAAACAAGCTGATTCTAAAGCCTGTACAGAAAGTAAAAGAAACTAAAATAGCCAAAACAACTGTGACAAGAAGCATAAAATTGGAGTCACATTGAAAACTTATAAAACTACAGTAAACAAAAGTCAGTGTGACAATGGTGAAGCAACAGACACACAGTTAAATAAATCGGAGGGATGATTCCAGAACTAGTTTCACAAAATATGACCAATTCGCTCTGGACCAAGGTGCAAAAGCAATTGAATGAAGAAAGGACTGGCTTTTCAGCATATGTGTGGGAGCAACTGGACATCCATCTAAAAGAAAAAGAACCTCACACCTTGTCCTAAAACCCACTAAAAATGAATCTTAGATATAAGCCAGGAACGTGAAACTGTAAAAGTTGCAGAAGGAAATAACACAAAATCTTCAACCTGGAGTTTGGCAAGGATGTTTCAGGTATGACACACAAAAACTCTTTTCCTCTGTGAAAGGCATTGTTAAGGGTTTGAAAAAACAAATCCCAGGCTGGGAGAATGTATTGAAAAATTACATATCAAACAAAGGTCTTGTATCCAGGATATATAAAGAACTGTCAAAACTCAACGGAAAGAAAATAAAGAAAATAGTGGAAAAAAATATCTGAAGAGACAACTTCAATAAAAAGAATATATAGGTGGCAAGTGAGCACATGAACAGATGTTCAACTTCCCTAGCTCTCGGGGAAATGCAAATTAAAACTAAGGTGCGATACCTGTCTTCCTATCTTAAAATTGCTAAAACGTAACAAAACCCAAAACAAAACAAGAAAGAAAGAAGCAAGCAGAGAAACAAACCAAGGAAAAATCACCTGACAATACCAAAGGATGTTAAGGATGGGCAGCAACTGGATTTCCCACACGTTACTGATGGGAATGCAGAGTGCCACAGCCACTATGGAAAGAGTTTTACTGCTTCTCATGAAGTTAAACTTACACTTAGCCATGTAACCAACAACTTCACCCCTGAAGTATTTCCCCTAGAGCAGGTTAAACGTGAGTTCACACAAAAACCTGTACACGAATGTTTATTACAACAACTCTGTTCATAATCAACAGAACCATGCAACAACCCAAATGTCCTTCAACAAAGTGCATTATTCCCATACAATTGAATACTATTCAGTGGTAGAAAGGAACGAACTACTGATACAGTCAACAACGTGGATGAAACTCAGTAACATTATGCTTAGTGATAGAAGCCAGTCTCAGGTTACTTGTTCAACGGCTCCGTTTGTAGGATGGTCTTGAAAAGACAAAACTAGCGTGACTGAGAGCAAATTGGTGGTGCCGTGGTTAGGCATGGAGGTAGAGCATGATTCCAAATGGATAGCACTGGGGACTTCTTGGGGGTTGCAGAAATGTTCTGAATACTGATTGCGATGTTGGTTACAAGAAGCTACACAAGTAAGTGTTGAAATTCCTAGAAGGGGATGTCCAGAAGAAGTCTATGTCACTGAACATTAATTTAAAAATAAAATAAAAGAAATAATGATGCAATAGCCTTTTTCAGTCAAACAAACAAACAAAAGTATTAGAATTGTCCACCAATGGCCTTTACAATAGAAAATACTGAATGCATTTCTTTAGGATGAATGAAAACCATGCCAAATTTATGCCCAGATCAACACAAAGGAACAAATACCTATAGAAATGGTTAAGCATGTGGGGGGGGTAGGGGAAGGTTTTCTAAAAGATTCCTTTCTTTAAGAGTTAACTGAATGTTTTCAAGACCAATAACAATGCATTATCGGGGATATAATATACGTATAAAGAAACTGTATGGAAACAATAGCAAATAGATGGGATTATAAAAATAAAGGCATACATGTGTGTAAGGAATCTTATTTTCTGAAGATGAAATGCCCGAAGTGAGAGAGTGGCATGGACTTATATATACTACCAAATGTAAAATAGATAGCTAGTGGGAAGCAGCCACATAGCACAGGGAGATCAGCTCAGCGCTTTGTGACTACCTAGAGGGGTGGGATAGGGAGGGTGGGAGGGAGTCACAAGAAGGAGAAGATATGGCGATATGAGTATATGTATAGCTGATTCACTCTGTTATAAAGCAGAAACTAGCACACCATTGTAAAGCAATTATACTCCAATAAAGATGTTTAAATAAATAAATAAATTTAAATATGTATAGTATACTCTTCTACAGGAACCACTTAAATATAAAACAAAAGGAATAAGTAATAAATATGTAGATTAAAATGGAATACTGAAAACTACATCAGCAATACATAAGATGGCAAGGGAATTGGGTTAAACAAAAAATGAAGAAGCAAATCAAGAAATTAAGGAAAAAAAGGGAGGAAGGAAAGGAGGATGGAAGGAAGGAAAGAAGAAAGAAAGAAAGAAAAGAAAGAAAGAAAGAAAAGAAAGAAAGAAAAGAAGGAAAGAAAGAAATCTGCTTGAAATAAGATGGTGGATTTAAAGCCAATACTATTTCTACTTAAAATAAATGTAAATATTCTAAACCCTACAAATAAAAGGCTGAGATTTCTAGACAGAATAGGTGCAGGATGCCAGAGTATGATGTTACATAGGAACTCCCTCTAATATAGAGACAGAGATAGGTTCAATGAAAAAGATATGCCATGTGAAGATGAATTGTAAGAAAAAAGAGAAGGTATACTAACAGATAAGGTGGATTTTAGGATCAGGAGTATTAACTAGTGATAAACAAGCATATTTAATAATGAAAAAAATGGGCTAATTACTCAGGAAAGCACAACAGTTCTCAATGCACTGGATAATTGAAGGTTAAATTACATAGAGGGGTCTTCCATGGTGGTGCAGTGGTTGAGAGTCCGCCTGCCAATCCAGGAGACAGGGGTTCATGCCCCGGTCTGGGAGGATCCCACATGCCCCGGAGCGGCTGGGCCCGTGAGGCATGGCCACTGAGCCTGCGCATCCGGAGCCTGTGCTCCGCAACGGGAGAGGCCACAGCAGTGAGAGGCCCGTGTACAGTGATAAAAAAAAAATTACATAGAGGGAAATCTGACTGAACTTAAAAGAGATATAGATAGACAAATGTATTTAATAGTTGGAAATTTCAAGCATTTTTTTCTGAGATTTTGGTATAATAAATAGACAGAAGGCCAATAATGATAAAGAGAACTTTAACAACACTATCAACTAATTAGACCTAATTATAGTACATTCCACTCAATAGCAGTAGAACACACATCCTCTTCAAAGGCACATGGGACCTGCAACAAGAAAGGGCCTCTCTTGGCGTTATAAAACAATACTCCATCAGTGAAGAAGGATTGAAGTCATGTAGAGGATGTACTCTGGGCCCAATGGAATAAAACAAGCAATCCATAGCAAGAAGATTTCTAGAGAATCCCCAAACTTTGAAATTTAACAAGAATTTCACAATAACACAAGGTCAAAGAACAGGCACTAGAGAAATTTGAAAGTATGTTGAACTAAAGGGAAATGTAAACACAACATATCAACTTTTGTGTGCTTAAGCTAAAGCATTGATTAGAGAGAAATTCTCACTTTGCATGATTATATTTGGAAAGAAGAAAGGGCTAACATCAATGAACTACATAATTAAGATTCTACCAAAAGAATTAAAAATTAAACCGAGAGGAAGTAGAAAGAAGGAAACAATAAAGATATCAATGAAATAGAAACCAAAGAAATAATAGGGAAAATACAATGAAGTCAATAGCTGGTTCCCTCCAAAGATTTATACAATTTATAAACTGAATGTAGACTAATCAAGAAAAAACGTATTGATAGCTAAGACACAAGTGGCCAGTATCAGGAGTAAGAGAGGAGATGTGACTTTAGAGTGCAAAAAATGCTAAAATGACAATAAGGGAATAATATGAAAAACTTTATTTTAAAAATTGGCAACATAGAAAAAATGAGCAAATTGGTAGAAAGACACAGCCTATCAAAACACACTCAAGAAAACAGAGAATACTCGAGTAGCCTTATATCTCTTAAAGAAATAGAATTTTTGGCTAAAAATCTTCCCACACAGGAAACTCCAGGCACAGTTTTGGCCTCACTGGTGTGTTCTACAGAATATTTCATGAAGAAATAGTGCCAAATTTGTACAATTCTGCCAGAAAGAGAAAGAGGAAGGAGTACTTCCCAATTCACTCTCTGAAGCTATTGTCCTCATACAAAACTATCCTTATACCAAAACCAGACCAAGACATTGCAAGAAAATATAGCTGCAAACCAATATCCCTCAAGAACATAGACACAAAAATTGGTACAAAAGGCTAGCAAATCGAGCGCAACAATACATAAAAGAAAATTCTTAGGACCAAATAGGGTTACTCTCAAAATGTAAGTTCTCTTGAACATTTGGAAATAAATACAAAAAGTTAATCATATTAATAGACTGCAAAAGAGAGCCATACCATCACCTCAAATGATGCACATCCTAGGCAGAACAATGGCACCCAAATGTATCTACATATTAATCTCTGTAGCCTGTGAGCCTGTTACCTTAGCTGGCAGAAACTACTTTTCAGATGTGATGAAGTTGAGGATCTTGGGATATGGAGATTATCCTGGATGATCTGGGTGGGCCAATGGAATCACCAAGGTCCTTATTTATAAGGGGGTGGCAGGAAAACGAGAGTGAAGAGTAGGACATGTGATGTCAGAAGCAGAGGTCAGAGAAGACAGAGGTTGGAAGATGCTATGCTGCTGCCTTTGGACATGGAGAAAGGGGCAGGAACCAAGGAGTGGAAGTGGCCTCTAACATAGGAAAGGCAAGGAACAGATTCTTCCCTGGTAGCCTCAGAGGAACATAACACTGTAGACACATTGACTTTGGCTGTGTAAAACCCATTTCAGATTTCTGACCTCCAGAACTCTAAGATAACAAACTTTTGTTGTATTAAGCCACTGAAGCATGTGGTAATTTGTTAGAACTGCAAGAGGATACTAATCTAATTTGGCAAAAGCATTTAACAGACTGTCACACCTACTCAGATGAAAAGTTCTCTGGAAACCAGGAATAGGAGAGACTCCTCAACATGATAAAGGTCTCCTAAAACATACTTCACAGTTAAAAGGTGAAAGCTTTCCTCTTAAGATCTCTCACCACACCTGACTGGACTGGCAGTCCTCACTAGGGCATTAAGGCAAGATTTTAAAATATACAAAGTGGAAAGGAAGGAGTAAAATTGTCTTTATTCATAGATGAAATAAACCATCTACATGGACAATCTTTAAGTATCTTTTTAAAAAATTACTAGAACTACTACTGGTGAGATAAGCAAGGTTGCAGGATATGAGGTTGGTGAACAAAAGTCAGTTACAGTTATCTATTGTGAAAACAAGCAACTAGAATTTTAAACACAACTGTCATTCATAATTCATGCAAAACATGAACGATTTACAGGTGAATTTAACAAAATGTGAGTGAAGTTGTAAAATGATACACAGAAGGACTTGCCTAGAGAAATTCACAACCAAGTAGATGAAAGGAGAGATGGATCATGTGTTTGGATTTTAAGGCTCAAATATGTTAAGAAGTAAAGTGTCCCACGGTTGATCTATTGATACACAGCACTTCGAATGACTACAAAGCAACAAGATACTTCTACAACATTTACTGACATACAAAGGATTGGAATAGCCCAAACAACACAGAAAGAGAATCACATATTTGGAATTCTCACATTGCCTAACTTTGTAAATTACTGCAAAGGTACAGTCATCAAGATAGTGTGATACTAGCAAAAGGATAGACGTATAAACAAATACAAAATGAATAGAAAGTCCAGAAAGAGATGTACACATGTAAGGGCAATTGCTTTTCAACAATGCTGCTAATGTAATCCATTGGGGCAAAACACGCTTTCAATAAATATTGAAGAAGCATTGAGTATGCATATGGAAAAATGTGACTTTCACATTACTTCAAATGGCATACAAATGTAAGCCAAATTAGATAATATGCATACATGTAAAGGGGGAAATTATAAATTATAAAACTTGCTAATGAAAAACCTATGTTAGTTAGTTAGGCAAAGACATCTTAGAACACAAAAAGCATGACCAGTAAAAGAAAAAATCAGAAAACTTTAAAAAAAAATTTTAAATGCAAATGAGAAACTTTGCTCCTTGGAAGATCCTGTTAAGAAAATAAAATCCAGTCACAGAGGAAAAGAGCACATTTGTAATACAGAACTTACTTGCACATCTGAATATATAAAAAAATCTCTTACAACTCAATAGCGGGAACCCATAACTTGTTTTTAAAATTGGCAAAATATTTGAACAGTCATTACCCTAAATAAGATACATGAAAGGCAAGTAAACACATATAAAGTTGCTCAAAATCATTAGTCAACAGGGAAATAAAATTTAAACCCAAATGAGATGGCACACCACAACTACTAGAATGAATACAGTTCATATGGCTGAGTATGGCAAGGGCTGGTGAGGTGGAGTCACTACAGATTTCAGACGTGTGGGCACAAAGATTAGGTACTTCCATAAAAGTTTGGCAGCTTCTTATCAAGGTATTCATATGACTACCGCCTAATCTAGTCATTCCAATCTTAGGTATTGAACCCAGAGAAATAAGAGCACATGCCCATACCAAACTGGTACATGGATCTTGGTAACAGCTTTATTCATAATGTCCCGATACTGAAAACATCCTAAAAATTCATCAGTTGGTGACTGGATTATCAAACTGTGGCATATTCCTACAAAGGGTCAAAAGGAACAAACCACCAACATAAACAATGCCTAGGAAAATCAACAGAATTGAGTGGAAGACCAGAAACAGAATACTGCATACCTTCTGATTCATTTTACACACAATTCTTGAGAAGTCAAAACTAAAATGAGACAAGGAAGGTTGTTGATTGCCCAGGGCTAGAAGTGGGATGAGGAGAATAACTGCAGAGGCACATGGGGAACTTTGTGGGACACTGGAAATGTTCTCTATCTTGATATTGATGGTGGTTACACAGACGTTCCAATTTGTCAAAACTCATCAAAGTGTACACTCAAATGAATATAGTTTCTTGAGTGTAAATTGTGTCTCAACGAAACCAAGAAATAAATGGAGTATATAAAAAGCAAAATATCTGAAAGCAAGAAATGAATGAATACATTCTCAACAGGTAAGACAGAGTAAAGAGAGAAGCAGTGTGTTAGGTAAAAATATATAGGATAAAATATAGAGAGAAAAAAGGATGGAAAAAAAAGAATGGGTAGTAAGAGAAATAGTGGATGCAGAGGTAACTTGGGCCTGCTATTTTAATTGGAGTTCCATGAAGATGTGACACAGAGAAAAGATTCCAGGCCACAGTTGAACAGATAGGGAGCATGGTATTTCCAAAACTGACAAATAACATGTCCCTTCGAGACTCAAGAAACACTAAGGAGTCGAAGCAGGATAATTCTGAAGTAAACATCTCTTAAATTTGTATAGTCAAACTGCTGAAAATCGAACAAGGAGAACATCACAAAAGCAACCAGGGAAAATCAAGCCATGGTCTTCAAAAGAGGGCGATGAGACTGACACTTGACTTTCAACATAGTCAAGGAAGCCAGAAGTACGTAGAATGATACATTCAAAGTGCTGAAAGAACAGAACGGCCAATGTAGAGCTCTATAACCAGGAAAAAGATCCTTCAAGATGAAGGTGAAATAAAGATATTTTCAAACAACCAAGAGGGTGAATGTTTCATATTCTTACCATATGATCCATCCATCATGCTCCCTGAGATTTACCCAAATTTGCTGAAAACTTTTGTCCATGCAAAAACCTGCACACAAATGTTCATAATTGCTAAAACTTGCAAGCAATCATACAACATGTGACCATAGTTAATAATAATGAATTGTATAATTGAAATTTGCTGAGAGAATAAATATCAAGTGTTCTCACCACGAGAAAAGGGTAACCATGTGAAGGGATGGATATGTTAATTAGTGTGATTGTGGTAGTCATTACACCATGTATATTTATGTCAAATCATCTCACAGTACCTCCTAGATATATATGATTTTTATCTTAATAAAGCTGAAAAAACAAAAGATGCCTGGCAACAGGTGAATGGGTAAACCGTGGTACATCCATACAATGCAATATTATTCACTAATAAAGAGAAATGAGCGATCAAGCCACAAAGAGACATTTAGGAACCTAAAAAGTGCATTGCTACATGAAAAAAGCCAATCTGAAAAGGCTACCTTCTCTATAGTTCCAAGTGGACAATATCCTGGAAAAGGCAAAAGTATGGAGACAGTACAAAGGTCGCCAGGATTCCAGGGGAGTGAAGGAAAGAGGAATAGGTGGAAGCAAAAGGCAATTTTAGGACAGTGAGACTATTTTGTATGTGACAGTAATGATGGACACATGTCATTTTACGTTTGTCAACAGTACAACACAAAGAGTAAGAGTTGATCCGAATGCAAGCTATGGGCTTTAGTTAATAATTTTCAATTGTAACTCATGGACCACAATAACGCCAGATGTAAATGACAGGGGAAATCAAGAGCAGGATGCAGGTGGCGGGGAGAAGGAGTACGTGGCAACTCTCTGTACTTTCCGATCAATTTTACTATAAGCACGGACTTCAGTAATGAGTCCCAGACTTTTAGTGCATATGGCAGAACATGTGTAAAATGAGAATGTTCTTGATGGTGGGGAAAAGGGGAGATGTTACTGAAAGCTTTGGGCTACTTTGCAATCAAAGTTAATAAAGAATGCATACTATTTTTTAAAAATTTACTATAAGCATAAATCTGCTCTAAAAATAAACTCTTTTAATTTAAGTTAGAAAGGGAAAAGTTTTCCCCAGCACATCCACACTAAAGGAGGTACTTAAATGTGCTCTTTAAGAACAGAAACAATCACCTCTGATCGAACATAAAGACCTGGAAGTAATGAAGAGTGACATACAAGATAAACATGTGGATATATTTAAATGATATTGGCCTTATAAACTGATACTAAAAATAATAATGTCTCATGAGGTTAAAACTGTCTGTGTGTTTATATCTACGAGGGATTAAAATTCATTACAGCTACAATATTGAAGTAAGGAATGGGTAATTATAGACCACGTGTTCTAACGTACTTACATTTTCTGCAATGAGATAAAGGGACAAATTATTTTAGACTTTGAGAAGTTAAGAATGCAAGTTGTAGTCTCCAAATAACCACTAAAAGAATAGTAACAGAGTGAATAACTATCAAGGTGATACAGGTGGGAAATAGAAAAAAATTTAAATTAATCCAAAAGAAGACAGCAAAACTAAGAGATAAATGAGCATAGAGAAACAGGAATAAGAGAAAATGGTAAGATGGTAGATATAAAGCTAAATATATCAATAATCACATTAAAGGTAAATACTCCCATTAAAAACAACAACAACACAAAGATTAGCAAGCTGATTGAAGAAGGAGGAGGAGGAGGAAGAGGGGAAGGAGGAGGCAGAAGAAGAAAAAGAAGGCAATATATGCTTACGGTATATGCTGCTTCAAATATAAGTATACGGAAAAGTTAACACTACAAGTTGGTAAAATATGTACCTGAAAAGTACTAATCCAAACAAGCTGGTGTACCTCTTTTTATATCAGAAACTGTGGCCTCTGAGGCAAAAAGCCATTACCACAGGTAAATATAATGAGCATTAACAGTCATAAAGGGTTCAAATTCATCAGGAAAATAAAACATTTATGAGTCTGTTTCCACCGAATAATGTGATCTCAGTATATGATGTAAACCTTGGCACAGCTGCAAGGACATATACATTACTTCACAATCAGAGTGTGAGATTTCAAAACACTTCTCTCCGTAAACGATACATCACACGCATAAAAATTTGCAAAGATATGAGAGATTTGAAAAACACAGTGAACAAACTTGGCAATATATATTTATACATTCCATCAACATTCAGCTCAGCATTCAACTCCACAACTGCAAGATACAGTCTTTTCAAGTGCTAACAATGTTTACCAAAAAAGACCACATGTTGACCATAAAGCAAGTCTCAGAACATTTCAAGACAATGAAATAGTGGAGTATATTCCCTGACCAAAATGCTATTAAGCTATAAGTTAATAAACAATGATAACTAGAAAATCCTCCCTGTTTTAAAATTAATATCCTTCTAAATTACGCAGAGCTTGAAGAGGAAATCAATGAAATTATAAAACATTTTGAACTGACTAATAATGAAGATTTGGGGGGATCCTGCTTCAATATGTATACTACCAAAAAAGAAAGGCAAAAAAATCAATGACATGTGCGTCTGTCTCAACAAGGTGATAGAACAGCAGATTCAACACAACGAAAGCAGGAGAAATGAAATAAGAACAAGAGCATTAATCAGTTAAAGATAAAATAGCCAAGGTTGGTTCTTGGTAAAGACAGCACAACTGACAATCAGCTCGTGTAAGCTTGAACCAAAAAAGAGAGAAGTTATCTAAAAATCAATGTCTGGACTGAATAAGGAGACATGATTATAGATACAATAAAGATATCGAAAGATCATTAGTCAAAATCATGAGCAACTTTATGCAAGAAATGTGAAGAGTTAGATATAATGTACAAGTTTCAAGAAAGCACAACAAAATGACACCAAAACAAACTAAAAACCTAAATTGTCCTATAAATACTAAATGAATGGAATCTGAAGAAAACAACAGCAAAAACGATTTCCATATTCTGATGGCCCCACCAATCAATTCTACAAAACTTGAAAGAAGAAAGAACAGCAATCTTACATACAAGGCAGAAAGTATAAAAAGCAGGACTCACTTCCCAGCTAGTTCTAGGAGGCCTAAACATTATAAGACATGAAATATACAGGCCAGTATTTCACATAAACATAGAAGGAAACATTGTGAATGAAACACTGGCAAAACCAATCCAGTTATATGTTTTGAAAGGATAATATATGACAAACTAGTCAAGACTACTCTAGAAATGAAGTGGTTCAACAGTTGAAAAATGAATGTATTTCATAGAATTAACATATAAAGGATAAAAAATATTATATTTCTTATAGATGCAGAAAAAGTGTTGTGTGAATTTGATTGTCAAAAAATAAACATCCAAGGATGTGGAGAAAAGGGAACCCTTGTGCATTGTTGGTGGGAATAAAATTGGTATAGCCACCATGGAAAACAATGTGGAGACTCCTCAAAAAATTCAAAATAAAACTACCATAAGATCCAACAATCCCACTTCTGAGTATGCATCCTAAGTCATGGAAGTCACTATCTCGAAGAGATATCTGAACCCTCCTGTTCATTTCGGCACTATGCACATTAGCCAAGACTTGGAAACGACCTAAGTGTCCATTGGCAGGTAAATGTATAAAGAAAATGCAAGATATATATAACAGAATATTATTCAGTCATAAAAAAAGAATGAAATCTTGGCATTTTGACAATACGAATGGGCCCTGAGTGCAGTATGCGAAGAGATATAGGTCAGAAAGTGAAAGGCAAATACTGTGTGTTCTCACGTATATGTGGAATCTAAAAAAGCCAAATTCATAGAAACAGAATAGACCGGTGGTTGCCAGAGGCAGGAGCGTGGCGGAAGTGGATGATATTTGTCAAAGGCTACAGACTTCTAGTTAAAAGATGAAAAAGTTCTGGGGGTCTAATGCCCAGCCTTGTGATCATACTTAACTATACTGTAACACATACTTAAAAGTTCTAAGGGAGTAAATCTTAAATTTTCAAACCACTCCACACACACACACACACACACACACACATTGTAATTATGTGATGAAAGGAAGCTGTTAACTAACCTTATTGTGGTAATTATTTCACAGCACATACTTGTAGGAAATCATCACGTTGTATCCCTTAAGCCTACACAATGTTATATGCCAACTATGTATCAATAAACTGGTAAATAATTTAAAATGCAATATAAAAATAAACATCCATTTATGATTTAAAAAAAATCCTCCTAGCCAACTAGGAATAAAAGGGAACTGTCTTAATCCAATCAGAGTATCTTTTAAAAGCCTACAAAATCCACCTCACTTAGTGATGAAATGTTGAAAACTTCCCCTCTGAGATCATGAAAAAGACCAGGCTATCCATTATCACCACAGACATTACCACAGGGGAAGAAAGTAATAAAAGTGATCCTGCAAATACAGCCTTAAAGGAATCAGAGAACACGGGTATGAATGTTCACCACAGTAACATTTTTAATACTGCAGGGCTGAAAAACTACTGAAATATCCATTAAACATAGAAGGTATGACTAAGTTGTGGTATGTTCATACAAATTTAATTACTATTCAGTAATGGAAAACAATGAACTACAGCTAACACTATGACAAAAATGAATAGCAATACATAAAAATATAATGTTGCCAAAAGAAAGCTAGATTATAAGAATACATATTTAGGGGTGTGGGAGGGATAAATTAGGAGTTTGGGATTAGCAGATACAAACTACTACATATAAAATAGATAGAAAAGAAGGTCGTAATGTATAGCACAGGGGAACAACATTCAATGTCCTGTAATAAACCACAATGGAAAAGAATATGAAAAAGAATATATATATATATATATATATATCTGAATCAGCTTTCTGTACAGCAGAAACTAACACAGCATTATAAATCAACTATACTTCAATAAAAATTTTCTTTAAAAGTATATGTATTTATTATGTGTAATAAGTTTCACAAACAGGCAGAACTATAGTGCTAAAAGTCAAATACTGGTTAGATCTGCTGAGGTGGCAGATGGTAGTGACCAAGTAGAGGCACGATGGTGCTTTTGGGTTGCCGGCAATGCCAAATCTCTTGACCTGGATTGCACTTATTCAGTCGTTTGTGATGTAAAAATTTAGAGCAGAGCATTTACGTTTCCTGCAATTCCACTTTTGTGTTGTATTCCATTGAAAAGTTAATACTATTCAGGTAAATAGACTCAAACGACCATACATAAAGAATAGACTCTTCAGTGATTTGTATATTTCCTGACCACTATAAACTATAAAATGCCATTAAAACTCTAAACTGATAACAATGATCATTGAAAATCCCCCATATATTTGTAAACGAAGACATACCTCCTAAACAACCCATGGCTCTGAGAAGAAATCATTGAAATTAGAAAATATTTTGAACTAATATTGGAAACTTGGGGACCATTGCCTGCTACAATTATGAAATCTCTACTCTTGGGATGGTTTGATTACCCAGGGAAGAACCTCCTGCATCTATGGGAAAAGGCAAGATGCCGGCACTTTTTATAGCAAATTGGATATGAGGCTGAGGATCGAACTTTTATGTATAGTATATTTTTCACTTACATCCCTATGTTGGGTTTGGATGCCTGCTTTCCCCTGATCCCGACGTTCCAAGTCCATAGGTCTGCTGATTCACTCCCCCCGGAGAGTAAGTCTCTCCTCAAACTCCCTAGGGTTTGGAGAAGGCAATTTGTCCAGGCTACAGGTTGTTGAGAAGGGCTCTGGGTGTCTGAATGTTTCTTAACTATACCTAAGAGCAATCGTGCACTTTACAACCCCCACTACTACCCCTCACTTGTAGGGGTACTTGCTGTTGCCAATCTCGCAGACAGTTTGAAGGTCTGGTGAGGGAGTTTAAAGACTGTTGCTTTGGGGCTTTCCTCACTGCTTGGCTCTTAAATCACCTCAGTCAGATAGCACTCATCTGTCTGCTTTCCACCTTCTAATACTTTATAATTATTATTGTCTTCTCGCCCATCCTTTTTGTCCTTGTGGGGTTAGGCCTCTATGAAAAAGGATCTAGGCAGGTGAGAGGGAGGAGGAAGAGACGGTAGAAGAAAGAATGAGCAAGAGAATGGATGAAGGACACAAACAAAGGTGCCGCTGTGGAACTTGGAAGCAGGAACAAGGATGCACTGACAAGATGAAACAGCTCCTTACCCTGTTTTGGTCTGTTTGTTAGTCAGATTCCAAGAAGTGGGCATCCTGTTGGACTTCATGTTTACACCTTCAAGAGTGGGCTGGACACCTTATGTGACAGTCCCATCATGCTGCAAACGATGGAAGAAGGTAGTTGCCCCCCACATGGAAGAGAAGGCAGTTACCTAAAGAGGCAATAAGACGATGATGGGTGGCAGGATGCCAAACACCGATGACATTTCCTTCACTGCACCCACCACGGAAATTAGGTCCCCTATTGTTCACGCTCATAGCTCCTTGTTGTTTAATTCCATATCACTTATCATAATTTACAATGGAATGGTAATGACTGCAATTAATTTTATGATGCACTGTCCGATGAAGCTGGAAGCTCAAAATAAATGGCCTATATTAGGCCAATCATAATTGAGTGAATGAATTCTTAGTTGCTTCATACTAGGGGCAGGCGAGGGGGTGGGAGGAAGAACGAAATACAGAGGGAAGGCGGAAGGGCAAAGAGCAAGGCACTGTGGAGGACCAGAAGGAAAAACCAGGAGGGAGAGAAGAGGCGAGGGATACGGGAAGACAGAGGGGGGAGAAACTGAACCACAAAGCAGGGAGAACAGAGCGAGGTGGGCAAGGAGAGATGAGAGGGAGATGACGTATGCTGTTGAAGGGGTCGTAGCACAGCTTCGCCCACAAGAATCCTATGGGCCAGCCAGCATGATGCACAGAATGACGTCTGTTTTCATTGTACGTGTGCCTGTGCGTGCGCGCACGCATGCACCTTCGTGTTTTCTGTGTAATAATAATTGCAGGGATCAACGTGCCTGTGGAAATTGTGAATTCTGTCAATATGAGCGCTTTGCTCATATTGAGAGAATTTGCTCGAATCTGTTCTCCCAAGGGCCTTCGTGTCAAGACCACCTTTGCTTTCCGCCCACAGTCCAATGCATCACTCAGCTTCAGTTTCCATGGTAACCAAGGTATTGTTTCCTGTCATGTCTAGGGGCTAAGGATGAGACAAAGAGAAAGGCAGAGAAATGTGTGAGCTCTGTCTTCCTCTGAGGTACACAAGCTACTATTTAGGGATTTAAAAATCACATTCTATTTAATTCTACGTTGCCCTGCACCCACTGCCTGGTGGAGGAGGATAGAAATTGTAGAGCAGCCCAGTATGAATCTAGAATTTCTACCTCTCCACAGTGCACTTACATGGTTAGGAGACGTAGGCTTCCTTGATATTTAGCCACCTTCTTACCAGCAATTTTTTTGTTACCTCCAAACCATGCCCATAGATTCCAGGACTCTGGCTACCAAACTCACTTCCCCTGTTCTCACCTTGTAAACTTTGTCTCACTGTGTGGGTTTCCAGTAGCCCCAATTTTCTAGCACTAACCTCAGTTACAGCCAGGTTTCAGAAGTATTGCTCCCAGATAAGTTCCATGATCCCCAGTAGGGAAGTCACACAGGACAGATGACTCCCTTCTCTCCTCTTTGTTCTGGGAGACCTCTACCCAGACCATGAGAACAGTTGATAGGGCTCCCACTTCCTGCTCCACCCCTGTTTTAGCAGGGTCTTGGGGAGACTCAGAGGAGAGAACTCTCTGCCAGCCTCCTGAATTTGGAAAGAAGCAGAACTAAGCAAGCACCTCTTTCCCACCCCCTTATCCCAAATAACCAATTACCTCCTTTGCATCTTCTCCTCATTTCAGAGGCCAGACAACCACGGTCCCAGGCAGGACGTGAGATGTCTCAGGGCACCAGTTTGTGAACAACAGCAGCACAGAACCTGGGGGTATGTCCCCATCTACCCCTCCCTTCTCTCTCAGTGTTGTAGGATGTCTCTAGAAGTCCATTTGTCCAGCCCTGCTATCATTTCCGGGGTCCCGGCTGCCCACCACTTCCTGTGTACTGCAACCCCTCAATCCAAAATGTCTAAGGAATCTCATTTCCACTCCAACGGAATGACCCACACTGAACCGAACCCAAAGCCTTGCCCATCCTCCTGACCTCGGGGTCTTTTTCAAATGTGCACCTGTTTTTGGAAAGGGGGTTTGCCTCGTACCCACTCTCAGTATCCACTTGCCAGCCACTTATCTGTGTCACATGTCTTTCAGAGGATCCCAGATCTGCTTGGATGCTGGTCTCTGCCTGGATGTCTGGGAGGAGAGTCCCTTGGAGTAGGACCAAAGAGGAACAGTAATGCAAGGAAGGAAGGTAATGTTTTCCTGGAATGTCCTGCTCCTTAAATCCCCCCCAAACACCACTCTAGACTGTATGGGAGAAGCACATTTTAACAACAGGTGAAAGGTAACTGAGGGAATGATAATAGGGAACAAAACTACTAGGAAATGATGGCTAAATATCAATGTTCCTAAAGTCCAGGGAAAATCACCCAACTCCTGCTCCCCTCCCCCCAAAAGTTAAGGTCTTCTGGGAAGATTCCATTCTGGGTTCATCTCCGTTCCTAGCTTTTCTTGAAGACTGCCCTTTTCTCTCCCTTTCAAAGGAGAAAGTCCCCTCCATTAATATCCTCCATTATAAGGATTTCTTATTCTCTTAACAGTGGGATCTATGCAAATTTTCACTCTCCCCTGAATATGCAAACACACACAGACACGCCAATAGAACTATCGGTGGCACGCAATAATCCCTAACCCATGCATTTCTCAAAACTGAAATCTGTCAGTCTAGATTAACCTCCAGAACTCATTCTGGATCTCTTGGACTTCAAACCACAGTTCCTCATCCTCTGGCCATTGCTGGTGCACTAATCTCTTATTCTCAGTTTGGCCTTGCATGGGGATGTAAGTATCAACACATGTGTAAGTAAGAGTATGAAGCATGGGGCAAGTTGGTTATAATTTTAAGAAAGTCAGTGTCTCCAGTTGATCTAATCTTTACCCTCACCTTTTAAAAGATTTAACCACTGCGGATGACCACTGTTTCTCTTGCATCTCCATCTTCTCCTGCTCTAGCGGTTATTCCCACCAGCATACAATCAAGCTCCACTGTCCTCCATTTTAAACAATACCTTCCCTTGGTGACACTTCCCTACCAACTATTGTTCCATATATCTGCAGCCCTTCACAGCAAAACTTTCATGATACGTTGTCTCCACTTCCACACCTCCACCTCCGACAAGTCTTGCGTGACCTTCTGTCTTCTAAATTGCTTTTTTCTTGTTCTCCAATAACTAGCATGATGTCAAATCAAAGCATCATTCCTCTGCCCCTGTTTGACTTCTTAGTGGCTTTGAACTTGCTGCCTACTTCCTCTTCCTTGACATCTTTTGGATTTCATGAAATCGCTCTCTCCTGGTTTTCTTCCTTCCTGTGTGGATCCTATTCCTTTGACTCATTTTGGGGGGCTCCTCTTCCTCTAAGCTCGTCTACAGGTTGCCTCGCTCTAGGTTGTGGCTTTGGGCTCTCTTTTCCTTCTTTTGTGCATTTTCTCTCTTAGAAGTTTCTTTTAATCAATTTGTACACATTGAATATGTACAGCTATTTGTATGTCAATCATACCTCAATAAAGCAGTCTAATAAAATGTTTCTTTTCCTTTTATGACTATAAATAATATCTACATCTGCCGATCTCTGTGTGAGTCAAGGTGTGCGATTATGGTCAACAGAACAAGGCTCAGGATCGCTTAACCAAAAATAAATCTTACTCAAGGATATCAGGTTGCTCATGTTGTCCATCGAGAGCTGGAGAACCAGGATTGGAAAGCAAGCAGGAAGTATGTGAGCCTGAGAAGTAGAACCAGTCATGAAAGTCATGCCTGAAGAATAGCGTAGTTTTGATATTTTTGCTTGTAGCATTGCAGAGGTTGCATTGGGGGCTATCTCTCCCATATCATTTCCTATTACATACCTTTATATTTATCTGTTTTATAAATAATTTAAAGAATATCTCTACTTTTATACTGATATATAGGCATGCATAGAGGTATGTAAATCTAGCAATATGCTATGAACACTATGGGTGCCTTGAGAAATTCTTTTTTTTCATTTTAAATAATTGATTGTGATACATTCAAATACCATAAAACTCATACTTTATCGTGTACAGTGCATTGATTGTTAGTATATTCATAGAATATGAACTATCATCATAATATAATTCAAGAATTTTTTTCTTTGCAAAAGAAACTCAGTATATATTAAACTCACTTTCAATCCCTCCCCTTTCTCCAGTCCCTGGGAATCTCTCTTTTCTGTTTCTCAGACTTTGCATATATTTAACATTCCAAGTAGAAGGATTATACAGTAGATGGCCTTTTTTAACTGCCTTCTCTCATTAATCATGTTTTCTACAACATAATCATTATGTTGTAGCATGTATCAACACCTCATTCCTTCAATTGCCAAATAATATTTTATTATATGGACATACCACGTTCTCATTATCCATTCATCCTTTGATGGACATTAGTGTTGTTTCCACCATTTGGCCACTATGAATAACATTTTAAGGAACACTATTGTATAGGTTTTTGTTGACAAATTTTCAGTTCGTTTCAGTAGATGTTTAGAGTGAAATTGCCAAGTCAAAAAGTAACTGTAAAATTAGAGCACTCCCTAACACCATACACTAAAATAATCTCAAAATGGATTAAAGACCTAAATGTAAGATCAGCCAATATTAAACTCTTAGAGGTAAACACAGGCAGAACACTCTATGACATAAATCACAGCAAGATCCTTTTTGACTCACCTCTTAGAGAAATGGAAGTAAAACAAAAATAAACAAATGGGACGTAATGAAGCTTTTGCACAGCAAAGGAAACCATAAACAAGACAAAAAGACAACCCTCAGGATGAGGGAAAATATTTGCAAATGAAGAAACTGCCAAAAGATTAATCTCCAAAGTTTACAAGCAGTTCATGCAGCTGAATATTGAAAAATCAAAAAACCCAATCCAAAAATGGGCAGAAGACCTAAATAGACATTTCTCCAAAGAAGATATACAGATTGCCAACAAAAACAGGAAAGAATGCTCAACATCATTAATCATTAGAGAAATGCAAATCAAAACTACAATGAGATATCATCTTACACCAGTCAGAATGGCCATCATCAAAAAATCTAGAAACAATAAATGCTGGAGAGGGTGTGGAGTAAAGGGAACACTCTTGCACTGTTGGTGGGAATGTAAGTTAATACAGCCACTATGGAGAACAGTATGGAGATTCCTTAAAAAACTACAAATAGAACTACCATTCGACCCAGCAATCCCACTACTGGGCATATACCCTGAGCAATCCATAATTCAAAAAGTCATGTACCAATAGGCTCACTGCAGCTCTATTTACAATAGCCAGGACATGGAAGCAACCTAAGTGTCCATCAACAGATGAATGGATAAAGAAGATGTGGCACATATATACAATGGAATATTACTCAGCCATAAAATGAAACGAAATTGAGTTATTTGTAGTTAGGTGGATGGACCTACAGTCTGTCATACAGAGTGAAGTAAGTCAAAAAGAGAAAAAGAAATACCGTATTCTAACACATATATATGGAATCTAAGAAAAAAAATAAGGTCATGAAGAACCTAGGGGTAAGACAGGAATAAAGACACAGACCTACTAGAGAATGGACTTGAGGATACGGGGAGGGGGAAGGGTAAGCTGTGACAAAGTGAGAGAGTGGCATGGACATATATACACTACCAAACGTTAAATAAATAGCTAGTGGGAAGCAGCCGCATAGCACAGGGAGATCAACTCAGTGGTTTGTGACCACCTAGAGGGGTGGGATAGCGAGAGTGGGAGGGAGGGAGACGCAAGAGGGAAGAGATATGGGAACATATGTATATGTATAACTGATTCACTTTGTTATAAAGCAGAAATTAGCACACCATCGTAAAGCAATCATACTCCAAGAAAAATGTTTTAAAAAAAAGTACAAGGGGCTTCCCTGGTGGCGCAGTGGTTGAGAGTCCACCTGCCGATGCAGGTGACGCAGGTTCGTGCCCCAGTCCGGGAAGATCCCACATGCCACGGAGCGGCTGGGCCCGTGAGCTATGGCCGCTGAGCCTGCGCAGCCAGAGCCTGTGCTCTGCAACGGGAGAGGCCACAACAGTGAGAGGCCCGCGTACTGCAAAAAAAACAAAAAAACAAAAAAACAAAAGTAACTGTATGGTCAAGTTTTGAGGAACTGCCAGACTCTTTTGTAAAGTGACTGAACCTCCTACAGTCCTATTAGAAATGTATTAAGACCCCAATTTCTCCACATCCTTGGAAACATTTGTTATTGTCCATTTTTTTAAACCACCCTAGTGAGTATGAAGTCATACCTCAATGTGGTTTTGATTCTCACTCCCCTAATGACTAATGACCTTGAACATCTTTTCTTATGCTTATTCACAATTTGTATATCTTCTCTGGAGAAATGGAGAAATGTCCATTAGAATCCTTTGCCTATTTTTATTTGTGTTGTCTTTTTATTATTCATTTGTGTTACTTACATATTGTAGATAAAAGTTTTGTATCAGATATATGATTTACAATTATTTTCTACTATCCCATGGATTGTCTTAGTTATATTTGATGGTAGGCTTTGAAGAACAAAATGTTTTAATTTTGATGGAGTCTAATTTATCTGTGTTTTCTTTTTTCACTTGTGATTTGGGTGTCATATCTAAGAAACCATTGCCTATTTCAAGGTGCTGAAGATTTATATCAAAAAGTTCTCCTAAGTGTTTTATAGTTTTCCTCTTGGATTTATGTCTATCATCCACTTGAGTTCATTTTTGTGCATGGTGTGAGACGGCAGTCCAACCTTATTCTCAGTCCAAAACTGCGTGTGCATATCTAGTTGTCTCAGTACCATTTGTTGAAAATATTATTCTTTCCCCTTTGAACTGTCTTGTTAAACTTGTCAAAAATCAATTGACCTTAAATGTAAAAGTTTATTTCTGGAATTTCAAATTTTATTTTATATATATATATGGGTATATATATATATATATATATATATATATATATATATAACATTTTATATATATATAAAATACCTTTGTTTATTCCAAGACCATATCTTTTTGTTTGTTTGTTTGTTTTGTTTTTGTTTTTAACTTTTTATTTTATATTGGAGTATAGCTGAGTAACCATGCTGTGATAGTTTCAGGTGCACAGCAAAGTGACTCAACCATATGTATACATCTATCCATTCTCCCCCAAACTCCCCTCACATCCAGGTTGCTCTATAACCTTGAGCAATGTTTCCTGTGCTATACAGTACGTCCTTGTTGGTTATCCATTTTAAATATAGCAATGTGTACATGTCAATTCCAAACTCCCTAACTATCCCTTCCCTCCACCCTTCCCCCTGGTAACCATAAGTTCATTCTCTAAGTCTGTGTCTGTCTCTGTTTTGTAAATAAGTTCATCTGTATCACTTCTTTTTAGATTCCACATATAAGTGATATCATATGATATTTCTCTTTCTCTCTCTGACTTACTTCACTCAGTATGACAATCTCTAGGTTCATACATGTTGCTGTAAATGGCATTATTTCATTGTTCTTAATGCCTGAGTAACATTCCATTATATATATGCACCACATCTTCTTTTTTTTTCACTTTTAAAACATTTTTATTACCTAAAAAAGACACCTTTTATCTGTCACTTCCTTATTACCCTATCACTTCTCCCAGCCCTGGGCACCTACTTTCTCTATACTGTTGTCCCTAAGTATCCACAGGGAATTGGTTCCAGGACCCCTGCAGAAACCAAAATCTATAGACACACAAGTCTCTTATATTACATGGAATACTATTTGTATATAACCTATGCACAACCCCCCATATATTTAAATCATCTCTAGATTACTTATAATACCTAATACAATGTAAATGCTATGTAAATAGTTGCCAACTCATGGCAAATTCAAGTTTTGCTTTTTGGAACTCCCCGAAATTTTTTTTGTTTGTTTGAATATTTTCAATCCAAGATTGATTGGATCCACAGATGTGGAACCCATGGTATGGAGGTCCAACTGTATATAGATCTCCTTGTCCTGGACATTTCATATGAATGAAGTCATTTAATATGTGGTCTTTTGTGTCTGGCTTCTTTCACTTAGCTTAATGTGTTCAAGGTTCTTCTATGTTATAACATGTATTCATTCCTTATTATGGCCCAGTAATACTCCAGCGTATGGGTACACCATATTTTATCTATGTCTGTTGATGAGATTTAGATTGTTTCCACCTTTTGGCTATTATGAATAATGCTGCTGTAAGTATTTGTGTACAAGATTTTGTGTGGGCATACATTATAATTTCTTTTGGATATATACCTAAGCAGGGGAATTGGTGGGTCATCTAGTTTAAACTTTTGAGCAACTGCCAGACTTTTTCCCAAGGTGATGGCACCATTTTATGTTCCCGCCAACACTGTATGAGGGTTCTGATTTTTCTACATCATCACCAATACTTGTTATTGTCTGCCTTTTTTATCTTGTCACTCTACAAGATGTGAAGTTCCATATCATGTGTGATTTTGATTTTCCTTTTCCTGATGACTAATGATGTCCAGCATCTTTTTTCTTTTTAAACATCTTTATTGGAGTATAATTGCTTTACATTGTTGTGTTAGTTTCTGCTATATAAAAAAGTGAATCAGCTATACGTATACATATATCCCCATCTGCCATCCCTCTTGTGTCTCCCTCCCACCTTCCCTATCCCACCCCTCTAGGTGGTCACAAACCACCGAGCTCATCTCCCTGTGCTATGCAGCTGCTTCCCACTAGCTATTTTACATTTGGTAGTATATATATATATCACTGCCACTCTCTCACTTCGTCCCAGCTTACCCTTCCCCCTCCCCATGTCCTCAAGTCCATGCTCTACATCTGCATCTTTATTCCTATCCTGCCCCTAGTCTTTTCAAAACCTTTTTTTCCCCCTTAGATTCCATATATATGTGTTAGCATATGGTATTTCTTTTTCTCTTTCTGACTTACTTCACTCTGTATGACAGACTCTAGGTCCATCCATCTCACTACAAATAACTCAATTTCATTTCTTTTTATGGCTGAGTAATATTCCGTTGTATATATGTGTCACATCTTCTTTATCCATTCATCTGTCGATGGACACTTAGGTTGTTTCCATGTCCTGGCTATTGTAAATAGTGCTGCAATGAACATTGTGGTTATGTGTACCACATCTTCTTTATCCATTCCTCCTCCATCGATGGACATTTAGGTTGCTTCCATGCCTTGGCTACTGTAAACAGTGCTGCAATGAACATTGGGGTGCATGTTTCCTTTCAAACCATGTTTTTCTCAGGATATATGTCCAGGAGTGGCATTTTAGTGTCATATGGTAGCTCTATTTTTAGTTTTTTAAGGAACCTCCATACTGTTCTCCATAGTGGCTATATGAATTTACATTTCCACCAACAGCGTAGGAGAGTTCCCTTCTCTCCACATCCTCTCCAGCATTGATTGTTTCTGGATTTTTAAAAATTAATTAATTTATTTGTTTTTATTTTTGGTTGTATTGGGTCTTCATTGCTGTGCATGGGCTCTCTCTAGTTGTGGTGAGTAGGGGCTACTCTTTGTTGCAGTGCACTGGCTTCTCATTGTCATGGCTTCTCTTGTTGCAGAGCATGGGCTCTAGGCACGATGGCTTCAGTAGTTGTGGCTCGCGGTCTCTAGAGTGCAGGCTCAGTAGTTGTGGTGCACAGGCTTAGTTGCACTCTGGCATGTGGGATCTTCCCGGACCAGGGCTCAAGCCCATGTCCCCTTCATTGGCAGGAAGATTCTTAACCACTGCACCACTAGGGAAGCCCTTGTTTCTGGATTTTTTGATGAGAGCCATTTTGACTGGTGTGAGTTGATATCTCATTGTAGTTTTGATTTGTATTTCTCTAACGATTAACGATGTTGAACATCTTTTCATGTGCCTCTTGGCCATCTGTTTGTCTTCTTTGGAGAAATGTCTATTTAGATCTTCTGCCCATTTTTTGATTGGGTTGTTTGTTTTGATGATTTACAAATAGCTGCATGAGCTGTTTGTAAATTTTGAAGACTAATCCCTTGTCAATCATATCATTTGCACATATTTTCTCCCAATCTGTGGGTTGTCTTTTCATTTTGTTTATGGTTTCCTTTGCTGTGTAAAAGCTTTTGAGTTTAATTAGGTCCCATGTGTTTATTTTGAGATGGATCAAAAAAGATATTGCTGCAATTTATGTCAGAGAGTGTTCTGCTTATGTTTTCCTCTAGGAGTTTTATAGTGTCCTGTCACACATTTAGGTCTTTAATCCATTTTGAGCTTATTTTTGTGTATGGTGTTAAAGAATGATCTAATTTCATTTTTTTACAAGTAACTGTCCAGTTTTCCCAGCACCATTTGTTGAAGAGACTGTTTTCCCACCATTGTATATCCTTGCCTCCTTTGTCATAGATTAATTGACCATAGGTGCATGGGTGTATTTCTTGGCTTTATATCCTATTCCCTTGATCTATATTTCTGTTTTTGCACCAATACCATACTGTCTTGATTACTGTAGCTTTGTAATATTGTCTGAAGTCAGGCAACCTTATTCCTCTAGCTCCGTTTTTCTTTCTCAACATTGCACTGGCTATTCGGGATCTTTTGTGTCTCCATACAAACTTTACAATTTTTTGTTCCAAGACCGCATCTTGATTACTGTTGCTCTATAGTAAGTTTCAAATCAGGAAGTGAGAGCCTTCCACCTTTGTCTTTTTCAAGATTATTTTTGGCTTTTCTAGGTTCCTTGCATGTCCATGGGAATTTTATGATCAGCTTGTCAATTCTGGCAGAAAAAGCCTGCTGGGATTTTTAATAGGGATTGCACAATATCTGTAGATCATGTTGTGAAATATTACCATTTTTAACAATATAAAGTCTTCCAATCAGTGAATAAGGGATGCTTTTCCATTAATTTAGGTCTTCTTTAGTTTCTTTCAACAATATTTTGTAGTTTTCAGTGTATAAGTCTTACACTTCTTTTGTTAAATTTATTTCTAAGTATTTTATTTCTTGGACACTGTTATACATGGAATTCTTTCCTTAATTTCTCTTAAAAATATTTCACTGCTAGTGTATAGAAATACAATTGAATTTTTATATTGATCTTATATTTTGCAACCTTGCTAAACTGGATGATTAGTTCCAATAATATTTTCCTTTCTGTCTTCCTTAGTATTTTCTATACACAAGATCATGTCAACTGTGAAATAGTTTTCTTCCTTTCTTTCTAATTTGGAGGTCTTTTTAAAATTTTTCTTGCCTAAATGTTATGTTAGAAGCACCAGTACAATTTTGGATAGAAGTGAGAGTGGACATTGTTATCTTTTTCATTATTTTATGGCAAAAGTTTTCAGGCTTTCATAGTTACGTATTATGTTGGTTGTTGGGTTTTGGTAGATTGCTTTTACCGAGTTGAGAATGTGCCTTTCTTTTCCTGTTTTCTTCATTGTTTTTATCAAAAAATGCTTTTGGACTTGTCACATGCTTTTGTCTATTGAAATGATAAGATTTTTCCTTTTATTAAATCAAGATGACATATTACATTGATTGATTTTTTTATGTTGAGTTAATATTACATCCCCAGAATAAATCTCACATGATCTTTATGTATAATCTTTTTGTATGTGTTGCTGGATTCAGTATGTGTGTAATTTGTGGAGGATTTTTGTGCCTATATTATACGGGATATTGGTCTTAATTTTGTTTTTTCTTCTTGATGCCTTGTGTGATTTTGGAATTAGTTTAAAGCTATGTTCATAAAATTAGTTAGGAAATGTCCCTTCTCCTATTTGTTGGATCATCTTGTGAAATTTTGATGTTAATTTTGCTTTAAATATATTTGGTATAATTCACCACTTAAGCCCTCTGATCCTAGGTTTTTCTTTGTGGAAATATAGTTGTTATTAATTCAATCCCTTTACTTGTTATGTCTATTCAGACTTTTAAATTTCACCTTGAGTCAATTTCAGTAGTTAGTGTCTTTTGGAGGATTTGTCCATTTCATCTAGGTTATCTGATTTGTTGGCATTCAGTTGTTCTTATCATTCTTCATAATCTTTTTGTTTCTGTAAGGCTGTGTTAATGTTCTATATTTCATTTCTGATTTTTGCAATTTGAGTCTTTGTTATTTTATCTTGGTCTAGCTAAAAGCTTTTCAATTTTGTTGATCTTTTCAAAAAATTAACTTTTGGTTTTATTGATTTCCTCTATTATTTTCTATTTTCTTTTCATTTGTATCCATTGTAATATTCCTTATTTTCTTCCTTCTACTTGTTTGGTTTAATTTACTCTTCATTTTCCTGTGTCTTAAATGAAGTTTTAATTGTTTCTTCTTTGTTAATAATGGCCTTTTTAGCTATACATTTGTTTCTAAGAACTGCTTTCACTATATCCTCTAAGGTTTGGGATCTTGTGTTTTTCATTTCATTCTTCTCAAAGTATTTTCTAAGTTTCCTTGTGACTTCTTCTTTGACCCACTGGTTATTTGTTAATTTCCACATACTTTTGAATTATTTAACTCCCTTTTGTTACTTTTTTTTTTGTGGTACGCGAGCCTCTCACTGTCGTGGCCTCTCCCATTGCGGAGCACAGGCTCTGGACACACAGGCTCAGCAGCCATGGCTCACGGGCCCAGCCGCTCTGCGGCATGTGGGATCTTCCTGGACCGGGGCACGAACCCGTGTCCCCTGCATCAGCAGGCGGACTCTCAACCACTGCGCCACCAGGGAAGCCCTGTTACTTATTTTTAATTCCATTCCATTGTAATAAGAGAACAAGCTTGCATGATTTCATTATTTTCAAAATTCATTGAGGCTTGTGTAATGGCATAACATATAGTCTATCCTGGAGAATATGCACTTTAGATGATTGTGTACTCTTCTCCTTACTGTTGTTGGGTGAAATGTTTTACAGGTATCTGTTAGTCCTGTATTTTTGATAGTACTGTTAATGTGTTCTATTACCTGCTATTTTCTGCTTACTTACTCTAATATTACTAAAAGGGAAGTATTGAATTCTCTAATTATTATTGTTGAATTGTCCCTTTCTCCCTTCAATTCTGTCAGTTTTTGCTTCATGTATTAGGAGGCACAGTTGTGATGTACATATATGTTTTGAATTATTATAACTTCTTTATGGATTCAGCATTTTATCATGATAAAAATGTACCTATTTGTATCTAATTACAACTTTTGTCTTAAAGTATATTTTGTCTAATGATATTTTTGTCTTAAGTCATATTCATACAATTGCTCCAGCTCTCTTTTCATTTTTGTTTGGATGACATACTTTTTTCACCCTTTTGTTTTCAAGATACTTGTATCTTTGAATGTAAAGTGTGTCTCTTCTAGACAGCATATAATAGGAGTATTTAAAAAATCTATTCTTCCAATCTCTGCTTTTGATTTTATTGAGGATATTTTCATCTATATTCATAAAAGATATTATTCTGTAGTATACTTTTCATATGATGTATTTTCTGATTTTAGTAACTGGGTAATGAACACTAGTCTTATAGAATGAGCATAAGGGAGCTTGAGCAAGTTACCTAAGTTTTCTCAGCCCCAAAGACCAATGGTGATGTTGATGGGTTGAGGTGGGTAGGTTTTCTTTCTCTAGGCTATCTTCTCACATGATAATGAGATGGTGACACTTGCTAGCAGTAGAATAAGGAGTGAATGAATAATGAGGATCAGACATCATCTTACAAAGCTCTTATCTCACAGGTTCCCCTTCACCTTTCTATCCATTCTGTCTCTATCAACATTTACATCTATCACAATGAACTTGAAGATGTTTGAGGAATTTTAGATGAAATTTTTCCAAAAGTGGATTTGATAAGAATCCCACAAGATGAGTTCTAAAATTCAAGTATTTTTAGAGGACACAGTTTGATTCAATAACAATGCTATACTGAAGGTTTTATTCATTCCCCTGCCCAGTAAAATGTATTTAGTCTTTAAAGTAGATAATAAGTCTTTGAGTCCAGAGATGGAAACCTGGGAGAAGGAAGAAGCTTAACTGAGGCTCAAGCAATTAGGCGATCTCAAGAACTGAGTGATGGTAGAAGGGCATGGTGGGGCTCCTAGGAGCAGGGCTGATGGCTGAAGAATCATATGACACACAAACTGGATGGTCAGGCTCATTATACTACAGGAACTCCCAATTTGGTTTGGAAAATAAGACCAAACCCATGACATTATTAAAGGATAAAAAGGGTGCCATAGAATTTGAAGAACTTTCACAAAGATGAACTTGAAATAGTTACTGCCGTGAGAAGTTCAGAGTCTGGTCGGGTAAGCAGGCTTCAAAGCAATACCACAATACCTCTCTGATAGAGGTATGGACAATAACTGATGGGAACAGAGAGGAGGAAACAACTTCCTGAAGGAGTCAGGAGTACTTGCACCTGGTTTGTAAGGATGAATTGGAGTTTATCAGCTATCAAGGCTGTGGGAATAACCTTCCAAGAAGGAACAAGATTTGCAAAGATGCAGGAGAATTTATTTGACAAATATTTATTGAGAACTCTGTGTTTTCTATATACCGTGCAAGCATCTGGGGTTATAGGGGAAATTAACGTGGCATCTATCCTGGTCACTAGTGAATGCATGCACCCTGGACCAGGAAGATAAAGTCACAAATCAGTACTCATTGTTTAAAAACACAGGAGTCAAAGGACACATGAGGAAGGCCATCTTGTCACCCACTCAGTTTCCCATAGGGGAAGTTAATACCTTGGTATATTCACCATTATTCACAGCTTCATAGGTCCAAAATTAAGTTTTGTCCATGTATCTAGGAGGATTTGGGCTACAGAGGAATCCCTCACATTGATAAAATCTACCAAACTGACACCCAGATGATCAGTGATACATCTGGATGAACCATTGAAAAAGATTAACATGTACTAAATCATTTTTAAACAAATGATCCATTTTGCTTCACTGAAATTTGTTTTTATGTCCACTTGCCTTTTTTGACAAGTGATGTGGGATTTCCACCATGGTAGTGCTAGAAAGTTTCATTGAAAAATATACTTACTGATGTATAATGATTTATCAAAGGAAAATATTAAGCCTTCTAAACACAATAATAAGGATATCATGTGAGATTAATAAATTAAAATTCTTAGCAAAGATATAGTACATGCAAGTGAAATATTTATGTAGATTGAGGTATTTGGTATTAGACTAGCATTTACCATGATCAAATACGGCAAAAAGAGGAACAGTGGCAAACAGATGATTACTGAAGTTCAGGAAACACTGGCATAGTCATTAAGAGTGAGGTAGCTGTCAGAATTGGGACAAAAAAATTTTAAATTTGTATGGAAACACAAAAGACCCCAAATAGCCAAAACAATCTTGAGAAAGAAGAACAGAGCTGGAGGAATCACGCTCCCTGTCTTCAGACTATACTACAAAGACACAGTAATTGAAACAGTATGGTATTGGCACAAAAGTAGACACATAAATCAGTGGAACCCTATAGAAAACCCAGAAATAGACCCATGCACCTATGGTCAATTAATATACGACAAAGGAAGCAAGAATATACAATGGAGAAAGACAGTCTCTTCAGTAAGTGGTGCTTTGAAAACTGGACAGTTACATGTAAAATAATGAAATTAGAACATTCTCTAACACCATACACAAAAATAAACTCAAAATAGATTAAAGACCTAAAGTAAGGCCAGGTCCTACAAAACTCCTAGAGGAAAACATAGGCAGAACACACTTTGACATAAATTGCAACAGTATTTGTTTTTAATCATCTCCTAGAGTAATGGAAACAAAAATAAAAATAAACAAATGGGGCTTAATTAAACTTTTAAGATTTTGCACAGCAAAGGAAACCATAAACAAACAAAAAAAAAGACAATCTACGGAATGGGAGAAAATATTTCCAAACAATACGACTGACAAGGGTTTAATTTTCAAAATATACAAACAGCTCAATATTAAAAAAAAACCCAAACAACCCAATCAAAAAATAGGTAGAAGATCTAAACAGACACTTCTCCAAAGAAGACATACAGATGGCCAACAGGCACATGAAAATATTCTCAACATTGCTAATTATTAGAGAAATGCAAATCAAAACTACAATGAGGTATCACCTCACACTGGTCAGAATGCCATCACCAAAATGTCTACAAATAATAAGTGCTGCAGAGAATGTGGAGAAAAGGGAACCCTCCTACAATGTTGGTGGGAATGAAAGTTGGTAGAGCCACTATGGAAAACAGCATGGAGGTTCCTCAGAAAACTAAAAATAGAATTACCATATGATCCAGCAATCCCACTCCTGGGCATGTATCTGGAGAAAACTATAATTCAAAAAGATACATGCACCCCCCAATGTTCATAGCTGCACTATTTATAATAGCCAAGACATGGAAGCAACTTAAGTGTCCATAGACAGAGGAATAGATAAAAAAAAAAGTGGTATATATATGTACAATGGAATATTACTCAGCCTTAAATAAGACTGAAATAATGCCATTTGCAGCAATATGGATGGACCTAGAGATTATCATACTAGGTGAAGTAGGTCAGAGAGAGAAAGACAAATATCATATGATATCACGTATATGTGGAATCTAAAAAAATTGATACAAATGAGCTTATCTACAAAGCAGAAACAGACTCACAGACTTAGAAAACAAACTTAAGTTTACTAAAGGGGAAAGGTTGGGGGAGGAGATAAATTAGGAGGTTGGAATTAACATATACATACTCCTATATGTAAAATAGATACACATCAAGGAACTACCGTATAGCACAGGGAACTATAGTCAATATCAAATATCATGTATTAACCTATAATGGGAAAGAATCTGAAAAAGAATATCTATCTATCTAATCTATCATTTATCTATCTATCTATCTATCTATCTATCTATCTATCTAGAGAGATAGGTATAACTGAATCACTTTGCTGTACACCTGAAACATGGTAAATCAACTATACTTCAAAATAAAAGAGGGTGCTGGAGACAGACCTGGATCAAAACCCTAGATCCTAGATTCCCCACTTTCTGCCATGTGACCTTAAGAGAATTGCTTCTGCTTTTTCAAGGCTTTCGCTGTGAAATTTCAATAATAATCTAACTTACATCGTGGTTGGGAGAATTAAAGGAGAGAGTCCATGTAAAACACTTACCAAAATACCTGACGCAGTAATGATCAATAAATATTAGTTGTTATTATTGTCATTGTTTATGTTACTAGTAACCATCTCTTCTCAGATCAGTGTTCCTTCCTTCATCATAATAACCCAGGTCCCAGGAAGACCTTGGAGGGAGGGGTTGTTATTAAGGTGGGGGAAGGGGAGATGTCACAGGATGGTGAGGCTGGTCTAGTGATTCTCATGGTTTCCCTGCCATGTTTCCCCTTTATTTCTTGTAAAGGCAGTTGGAGAGGGCATTAGCCTTATAAATTTCCTTTGGGGGATCATGGCGTGTGCACTGCATTCTTCATAGCGTCATCCCGAAAGGTCAGTAATTTGCAGGAGATGTTGCACTTAGATATTTTGTGGAGGTTCTTGATATTTTAGGCTTCATTAGTAGGGCATTGTAGGTACTGCCGAGTCACTGCCTGGTAACAGGGAGAGCAGATTTTGCTGGGAATGAAGGTGATGTGTGTCAAGATGGGTGAGCCAGGTGTAGACCCTGTTTGTTTCTCACACTACAGTTGGCCTGCTGGCATGGGCCCATCTTGTCCCCTCTATATCTGGGGGCTGCTTCCACATAATAAAACCTGTAAAACAGAGCATCTAAGTCCACACGTGGGGTGATGTGTGGACCACAGTGTCAACTTGCACCAGGTCATGGCAACCATTTGAAGCCAGTATTCTTCATGTCAGAAAGCCAAAGAGCCCCTTCATGAAGCAAGAGTCTGAAAGTGACATCTCCTTTTCAGGCACACTGGGACAAAAAGTAGAGTCAGAGGGACAAACAACACTGTGAGGTGTGTGATGGGGGGATAAACCACATGTCCGTTCATTCTCTCTCTCTCTCTCTCAGATTGCATTAAAATTGAATTTATAAGACATGATGTAAAATAAATTTGAGTCTATTATCACTTCATTTAATACCATGCAAAATGAGGAAACTATTTTCAAAACTTTTAAGTATGGAGGAGGTTTGTGCATCAAAAGTTATCATTAATATCAGTGTAGTGGGAAAAAATTGAACACCCTGGCTACACCACTGGCTGTGTGACCTTGAGCAAGTTATTAAACAAACCTCATAGATTCACATGGGTCACTGGTGATAGTTGTGATGATGAGGGTCAGAGAAAAGGGGAACTTTGGGCATGTTTTCCTTCTGTTTTTCTGCTAATTCCAACAGTTTAAATTTCTTGAGGTCATTTTCTATTCATTGCTCGTTTTATTGATTTTGATTCACTCTTTCCTGCTTCTTGTTATATGTAAGCATTTTCGTTTTGTTTGGTGCAGAAGGTTTGTGCACTGTTTGAAATCTGGACTGTGTCATAGTCTATAAAGGCTGTTCAGTTTTGTTTTGGCAGGTATTTAAGTTACTGTTGAGTCCTTTATGGCTTGTTGGGCTTGCTTTCATTCCTTGGGAGGGTGAGCATGTATCAGTTTTGAACTTAGCTGTAGGGCAGAGTATTTTATACCTAATGTCTAGCTTATCTGTCATCTGAACTGAGTGCCCAGAATGTTCAGCAAGATCTCTGCACTCAGCTCCACCGCACCTGCTCTCTCATAGGCTTCTTGGAGTCTTGCCCTCAGCCTGAGACGGGGCTAAGTGAGAGTAGCATCGACATATATACACTACCAAATGTGAAACAGATAGCTAGTGAGAAGCATCAGCATAACACAGGGAGATCAGCTCAGTGCTTTGCGATGACCTAGAGGGGTGGGTAGGGATGGTGGGAAGGAGGCTCAAGAGGGAGGGGATATGGGGATATATGTATGCATACGGCTGATTCACTTTGTCGTACAACAGAAACTAACACAGCATTGTGAAACAATTATACTCTAATAAAGATATATTAAAAAAAAACAGTTCCTTGTTCCCTGAGCATGTGTGAGGGAATATTTAGTTGATGATCATTCCACTAGGGCTCACTTTGAGTGATGGCTCCATGTGATATGGGTGTGATCTCAGCAGTGGGTTTATTTTGGTACACAGAGGAATGCAACTTTACCAGAGCCTATGGGAACAGAGAATTGATTTTCTGGTGTTGGAGAAAAAGCTGTGGAACGATCACTTTAGGATAGATTATAGCGTCTATAGAATAGACTCCACCTTCTCATGTGGAGGCATATTTGGAAACTGACCACCAAAGATAAGCTTATCCTATCTGGACTCTGCATATATTAAAAATTTACATGAGCCTGTGAGTGTGAAAATTTTTGTGCAAGTGAAATAGCATATATTGGTAATTGGTAGTGATTCTTTAGGACATCTGGGCTACCTCTAAAAAAATAAAATTTTGAATATATAACTTAGTGCTAGCAGAAAGTATTTCCAAAAGGGCGGTAGTGATATGCACTATTTCAAGGCAACTGTTAAATGTGAGATAAATAATTAACATTGTGTGCAAAGAAAACAAATAATTTGTTAGATATTTGGGAATAGCTATTGAAGATGACCTGGAATGTCCAATTTTAAGTGAGATATATCAGAAGCCAGTGAGTTGGTCAAGAAAAGTGTTTACAATTTGGATAGTCTAAATGTCAAGGCCAAAGTGCTGAGAGATAACATGAAGTCTAAACAAGGACAACGTGTTACAGTGGGACCAGCTTAGGAACGAGAACATTGGCTTCATGGTACCTGACATTGGTGCACGAGCCCCTGATGGAAAGCAGGTGTGGGGAAACCACTGGAATTCAGGAGGCTTTAACCTATCAACAGACATTTACCTTATCATTCCATGAGTTGTGTGCACCACTATGTCTGCAAACACCAAGTGCTGGCCTCTGGCTGAGAGCATGGCAACACCTGAGGGCACGTCTATTTGAATGGGTACCTGTGACATTTCAATGTGGGTTATGACATTTGGGTGAGTGTGCTCACCATCTGCAGTAGAGTGAGAGACGTGAAGGTGTGGAGTTACTGGTGAGAATCTGACAGTACGGGGCCAGTATTTGTTCAGCGGACAAAACAGTGCCCTCCTCCTACCCAACACAGCTGCTCTGCCCTCTCCCAGGGCTTTCCCTAAAGGAGTCAGACACATAGGAGTCTGGAATATCCTTCACTGGGCCAGTTCCCAGGGTCCATCAGGGAAGCGCCTCTGGTGGAGTTGGGGTGAAGCACAGGCTTGGGCTCAAGAATGAAGCAGGATCTCCTAGACTCTAATCCTACCATTTACCACCAGCTGATCCCTAATGTGCAAGGATGACAGAGCCCAAAATCTCCAGTGAGAAGAAAGGAGGAGATAGTGATGTGACAGCTCCCGGCTTTCACAGGTAAGCATTGGCTTAGCTTACGTACCTCTTAGTATTGTAAGAAAGAGAGGGCATGGACATGTCCTCCACGCATAGGTGTCCAGTCCCAGTGCACACTGGTACTGCTCACAGTGCTCCAGAATCTGGCCCATCACATCAATCTTCCCTCTAAGGGAAGAGTAAGGAAAGGGCTTGGGAGAAGGGGGCTTTCTCTGGAGTGAGTAGTGGAAAGAGAAGCCTGGCCCCACCTCCAGTGACCTAGAACCATGGATAGAAGCTGATTTGATCATAGAAAAAGTAGGTCATGTGCAAAAATTGATTTTACTGTTAAAATCTCAAATGTACTCAATCTAGAAGCTGTTAAGTTTGTAGACCAGTTTACAGAAACAAATGTGAATTCTGAAAAAACAAATTTTCATGAAAAAATTAAAAAGCAGCAAAATTTACCATATAAATGCTAAGTATTTTAAAGCTTTTAATCGCAGTGCAAATTGACCACATGGTTTGATTGACAACATACACATACATTTACAAATATAGCAGTGTGGGGGGAGGACCTTCAAGATGGCAGAGGAGTAAGATGTGGAGACCACCTTCCTCCCCACAAATACCACAAAAATACATCTACACGTGGAACAACTCCTACAGAACACCTACTGAATGCTGGCAGAAGACCTCACACTTCCCAAAAAGCAAGAAACTCCCCACATACCTGGGTAGGGCAAAAGAAAACTGAGAAAAAAGAGTAGGGTTGGGACCTGCACCTCTGGGAGGGAGCTGTGAAGAAGGAAACGTCTCCACACAGTAGGAAGCCCCTGCACTGGTGGAGACAGGCGGTGGAAGCTTCGGAGCTATGGAGGAGAGGTCAGCAACAGGGGTGCAGAGGGCAAAGTGGAGAAATTCCCACACAGAGGATCAGTGCCGACAAGCACTCACAAGACTGAGAAGCTTGTCTGCTCACCCGACAGGGCAGGTGCGGCCCGGGAGCTGAGGCTCGGGCTTTGGAGGTCATATACGAGGGACTGGGGTTGGTTGCGTGAACACAGCCTGAAGGGGGCTAGTGTGTAACAGCTAACCGGAGGGAGTCTGGGAAAAGGTCTGGAACTGTGTAAGAGTCAAGAAACCATTGTTTCGGGGTGTGTGAGGAGAGGAGATTCAGAACACTGCATAAACAAGCTTCAGAGACAGGCGAGAGCCGCACCTATCAGCGCGGACATCAGAGACGGGCATGAAATGCTAACGCTGATGCTGCAGCCACCAAGAAGCCTGTGTGCAAGCACAGGTCACTCTCCACACCTCCCCTCCACGGAGCCTGTGAAGCCCACCACTTCCAGGGTCCCGTGTCCAGGGACAATTTCCCTGGGAGAACACACAGCAGGCCTCAGGCTGTTGCAATGTCATGCCAGCTTCTGCCACCACAGGCTCACCCCGCATTCCATACCCCTCCCTCTACCCAGCCTGAGTGAGCTGTAACCCCCTAATCAGCTGCTGCTTTAGCCCCCTCCTATCTGGGCGAAGAACACATGCCAAAGGGCGACCTGCATGCCGAAGCAGGGCCAAATCCAAAGCTGAAACCCAGGAGCTGTGTGAACAAAGAAGAGAAAGGGAAATTTCTCCGTGCAGCCTCAGGAGCAGTGGATTAAATCTCCACAGTCAACATGATGTACCCTGCAGCTGTGGAATACCTGAACAGACAATGAATCATCCCAAAAATTGAGGTGGTGGATTTTGGGAGCAATTGTAGACTTGGGGTTTGCAGTATGCAACTGACTAGTTTCTTTTTTTTTTTTTTTAACATCTTTATTGGAGTATAATTGCTTTACAATGGTGTGTTACTTTCTGCTTTATAACAAACTGAATCAGTTATACATATACATATGTACCCATCTCTCTTCCCTCTTGCGACTCCCTCCCTCCCACCCTCCCTATCCCACCCCTCTAGGTGGTCACAAAGTGCAGAGCTGATCTCCCTGTGCTATGCGGCTGCTTCCCACTAGCTATCTATTTTACGTTTGATAGTGTATATATGTCCATGCCACTCTTTCACTTTGTCACAGCTTACCGTTCCCCCTCCCCATATCCTCAAGTCCATTCTCTAGTAAGTCTGTGTCTTTATTCCCGGCTTGCCCTAGGTTTTTAATGACCTTTTTTTTTTTTTCGTAGATTCCATATATATGTGTTAGCATACAGTATTTGTTTTTCTCTTTCTGACTTCACTCTGTATGACAAATTCTAGGTCCATCCACCTACTACAAATAACTCAATTTCGTTTGTTTTTATGGCTAAGTAATAATCCATTGTATATATGTGCCACATCTTCTTTAACCATTCATCCGATGATGGAGAGTTAGGTCTCTTCCATGTCCTGGTTATTGTAGATAGTGCTGCAATGAACATTGTGGTACATGACTCTTTTTGAATTATGGTTTTCTCAGGGTATATGCCCAGTAGTGGGATTGCTGGGTCATATGGTAGTCCTATGTTTAGTTTTTTAAGGAACCTCCATACTGTTCTCCATAGTGGCTGTATCAATTTACATTCCCACCAACAGTGCAAGAGTGTTCCCTTTTCTCCACACCCTCTCCAGCATTTAATGTTTGTACATATTTTGATGATGGCTATTCTGACTGGTGTGAGATGATCTCCCATTGTAGTTTTGATTCACATTTCTCAGTGATTAATGAGGTTGAGCATCCCATCATGTGTATGATGGCAATCTGTATATCTTCTTTGGAGAAACGTCTATTTAGTTCTTCTGCCTATTTTTGGATTGGGTTCTTTGTTTTTTTGATATTGAGCTGCATGAGCTGTGTGTAAATGTTGGAGAATAATCCTTTGTCAGTTGCTTCATTGGCAAATATTTTCTCCCATTCTGAGGGTGGTCTTTTCATCTTGTTTATGGTTTTCTTTGCTGTGAAAAACCTTTGAAGTTTCATTCGGTCCCATTTATTTATTTTTGTTTTTATTTCCATTTCTCTAGGAGGTGGGTCAAAAAGGATCTTGCTGTGATTTATGACACAGAGTGTTCTGCCTATGTTTTCCTCTAAGAGTTTGATAGTGTCTGGCCTTGCATTTAGGTCTTTAATCCATCTTGAGTTTATTTTTGTGTATGGTGTTAGGGAGTGTTCTAATTTCATTCTTTTACATGTAGCTGTCCAGTTTTCCAAGCACCACTTATTGAAGAGGCTGTCTTTTATCCACTGTATATTCCTGCCTCCTTTATCAACGATAAGGTGACTATATGTGTGTGGGTTTATCTGTGGGCTTTCTATCCTGTTCCATTGATCTCTATTTCTGCTTTTGTGCCAGTACCATACTGTCTTCGTTACTGTAGATTTGCAGTATAGTCTGAAATCAGGGAGCCTGAATCCTCCAGCTCCGTTTTTCATTCTCAAGATTGCTTTGGCTATTCGGGGTCTTTTGTGTTTCTATACAAATTGTGAAATTTTTTGTTCTATTTCTGTGAAAAATGCCAGTGGTAGATTGATAGGAATTGCATTGAATCTGTAGATTGCTTTGGGTAGTAGAGTCATTTTCACAATGTTGATTCTTCCAATCCAAGAACATGGTATATATCTCCATCTATTTGTATCATCTTTAATTTCTTTCACCAGTGTCTTATAATTTTCTGCCTACAGGTTTTTGTCTCCTTAGGTAGGTTTATTCCTAGATATTTTATTCTTTGTCTTGCAGTGGTAAATGGGGGTGTTTCCTTAATTTCACTTTCAGATTTTTCATCATTAGTGTATAGGAATGCTAGAGATTTCTGTGCATTAATTTTGTATCCTGCTACTTTACCAAATTCATTGATTAGCTCTAGTAGTTTGCTGGTAGCAACTTTAGGATTCTCTATGCATATTATCAGGTCATCTGCAAACAGTGACAGCTTTACTTCTTCTTTTCCAATTTGGATTCCTTTTATTTCTTTTTCTTCTCTGATTGCTGTGGCTAAAACTTCCAAAACTATGTTGAATAATAGTGGTGAGAGTGGGCTACCTTGTCTTGTTCCTGATCTTAGTGGAAATGGTTTCAGTTTTTCATCATTGAGGACAATGTTGGCTGTGGATTTGTCATATATGGCCTTTATTATGTTGAGGAAAGTTCCCTCTATGCCTACTTTCTGAAAGTTTTTTTTTTATCAGAAATGGTTGTTGAATTTGTTGAAAGCTTTCTCTGCATCTATTGAGATGATCATATGGTTTTTCTCCTTCAATTTGTTAATATGGTGTATCACGTTGATTGATTTGTGTATATTGAAGAATCCTTGCATTCTTGGGATAGACCCCACTTGATCATGGTGTATGATCTTTTAATGTGCTGCTGGGTTCTGTTTGCTAGTAGTTTGTTGAGGATTTTTGCATCTATGTTCACCAGTGATATTGGCCTGTAGTTTTCTATGTTTGTCTGGTTTTTATATCAAGGTGATGGTGGCCTCGTAGAAAGAGTATGAGAGTGTTCCTCCCTCTTCTATATTTTGGAAGAGTTTGAGAAGGATAGGTGTTAGCTCTTCTCTAAATGTTTGATAGAATTCTCCTGTGAAGCCATCTGGTCCTGAGCTTTTTTTTTTTTTGGAAGATCTTTCATCACAGTTTCAATTTCAGTCCTTGTGACTGGTCTGTTCATATTTTATATTTCTTCCTGCTTCAGTCTCAGAAGTTTGTGCATTTCTAAGAATTTGCCCATTTCTTCCAGGTTGTCCATTTTATTGACATATAGTTGCTTGTAGTAATCTCTCGTGATCCTTTGTATTTCTGCAGTGTCAGTTGTTACTTCTCCTTTTTCATTTCTACTTCTATTGATTTGAGTCTTCTCCCTTTTTTTTCTTGATGAATGTGGCTAATGGTTTATCAATTTTGTTTATCTTCTCAAAGAACCAACTTTTAGTTTTATTGATCTTTGCTATCGTTTCCTTCATTTCTTTTTCATTTATTTCTGATCTGATTTTTATGATTTCTTTCCTTCTGCTAACTTTAGGGTTTTTTTGTTCTTCTTTCTCTAATTGCTTTAGGTGTAAGGTTAGGTTGCTTATTTGAGTTTTTTCTTGTTTCTTAAGGTAGGAATGTATTGCTATAAATTTCCCTCCTAGAACTGCTTTTGCTGCATTCCATAGGTTTTGGGTCATCGTGTTTTCATTGTCATTTGTTTCTATGTATTTTTTGATTTCCTTTTTGATATCTTTACTGTTCTCTTGGTTATTAAGTAGTATATTGTTTAGCCTCCATGCGTTTGTAGTTTTTACAGATTTTTTCCGGTAATTGATACCTAGTCTCAAAGCGTTGTGATTGGAAAAGATACTTGATACGATTTCAATTTTCTTAAATTTACCAAGGCTTGATTTGTGACCCAAGATAAGATCTATCCTGTACAATGTTCCATGAGCACTTGAGTAGAATGTGTATTCTGTTGTTTTTGGATGGAATGTCTTATGAATAACAATTAATTCCATCTTGTTTTTTACGTTTGTGTATCCTTATTTACTTTCATTTTGGATGAACTGCCCATTGGTGAAAGTGGTGTGTTAAAGTCCCCTACTATGATTGTGTTACTGTCGATTTCCCTTTTTATGGCTGTTAGTATTTGCCTTATGTATTGAGGTGCTCCTATGTTGGGTGCATAAATATTTACAATTGTTATATCTTCTTCTTGGATTGATCTCTTGATCATTATGTAGTTTCCTTCTTTGTCTCTTGTAATAGTCTTTATTTTAAAGTCTATTCTCTCTGATATGAGAATTGCTACTCCCGCTTTCTTTTGATTTCCATTTGCATGGAATATCTTTTTCCATCCCCTCACTTTCAGTCTGTATGTGTCCCTAGGTCTGCAGTGGGTCACCTGTAGACAGCATATATACTGGTATTGTTTTTGTTTCCATTCAGCAAGTCTACGTATTTTGGTTGCAGCATTTAAACCATTTACATTTAAGGTAATTTTCAATATGTATGTTCCTATTCCCATTTTCTTGATTGTTTTGGATTTGTTATTGTAGGTCTTTTCCTTCTCTTGTTTTTCCTGCCTAGAGAAGTTCCTTTAGCATTTGTTGAAAAGCTAGTTTGGAGGTGCTGAACTCTCTTAGCTTTTGCTTGTTTGTAAAGTTTTAATTTCTCCAACAAATCTGAATGAGATCCTTGCTGGGGAGAGTAATCTTGGTTGTAGGTTTTTCTCCTTCCACACTTTAAATATGTCCTGCCACTCCCTTCTGGCTTGCAGAGTTTCTGCTAAAAGATCAGTTGTTAATCTTATGTGGATTCCCCTGTGTTTTATTTGTTGTTTTTCCCTTGCTGCTCTTAATATTTTTTCTTTGTATTTAATTTTTGATACTTTGATTAATATGTTTCTTGGTATATTTCTCCTTGGATTTATCCTGTATGCGACTCTCTATGCTTCGTAGACTTGATTAACTATTTCCTTTCCCATATTAGGGAAATTTTCAAGTAAAATCTTTTCAAATATTTTCTTAGCCTCTTTCTTTTTCTTTTGTTCTTCTGGGACCCCTATAATTCGAATGTTGGTGCACTTAATATTTTCCCAGAAGTCTCTGAGACTGTCCTCAATTCTTTTGATTCTTTGTTCTTTATTCTGCTCTGCAGTAGTTATTTCCACTTTTTTATCTTCCAGGTCACTTATCCATTCTTCTGCTTCAGTTATTCTGCTATTGATGCCTTCTAGAGAATTTTAAATTTAATTTATTGTGTTGTTCATCACTGTTTGTTTGCTCTTTAGTTCTTATAGGTCCTTGTTAAAGATTTCTTTTATTTTCTCCATTCTATTTCCAAGATTTTGTATCACTTTTACTATCATTATTCTGAATTCTTTTTCAGGTAGACTGCCTATTTCCTCATGATTTGTTAGGTCTGGTTGGTTTTTGCCTTGCTCCCTCTTCTGCTGTGTGTTTCTCTGTCTTCTCATTTTGCTTAACTTACTGTGTTTGGGGTCTCCTTTTCAAAAGCTGCAGGTTCATAGTTCCCGTTGTTTTTCTGTCTTCCCCCAGTGGCTAAGGTTGGTTCAGTGGGTTGTGTAGGCTTCCTGGTGGAGGGAACTGGTGCCTGTATTCTGGTGGATGAGGCCGGATCTTGTCTTTCTGGTGGGCAGGACGACATCCGTTGGTGTGTTTTGTGGTGTCTGTGACCTTATTATGATTTTAGGCAGCCTCTCTGCTAATGGGTGGGGTTGTGTTCTTGTCTTACTAGTTGTTTGGCTTAGGTGTCCAGCACTGTAGCTTGCTGGTCGTTGAGTGGAGCTGGGTCTTAGCATTGAGATGGAGATCTCTGGGAGAGCTCTTGCCATTTGATGTTATGTGGAACCAGGAAGTCTCTCTTAGATCAATGTCCTGAACTTGGCTCTCCCACCTCAGAGGCACAGGCCTGACACCTGCCAGACCACCAAGTCCCTGTCAGCTACAGGGCTTTTGGGAAGTCTGCAGTCTTTTTCCATGGCTAAGTAAGTGTTCTGTAGGAGTTGTTCCACATGTAGTTGTATTTTGATGTATTTGTGGGGAGGAAGGTGATCTCCACGTCTTATTCCTCCACCATCTTGAAGGTCTCCATATTACAATTTTAAGAAACTAAGAAAAAATGTTTGACAGCGACATTTCCCCCTAAATCATTTGGAGCATCCAGTGTCTCAATTTGTCAGGTTCTGGTTTAGCAGTTCTTTGCCTTCACCTTAGATTGAGCTGATCTATTTATGATCTAGGGTTGGTGGAAGGGGTTAGGAAGAAGCTGTCTGGAATTCTAACAGCTGAATTTCTGCCAAAAATGGTGTACTGTACACCCTCAGTAGCAACTAAAGCAAACTGCCCTGTCCTCCAGAACCCTTCTCATTACCTCACAAACTTGATATTTGGATTGTCCTGATTTGCTCTGCCCAAAATGGTAGCTATTCAAACTTCAGTCAGCCATGTAATTTAATTAAGCCAGTTAATGTACTTGAAAAGTATTTAAAATTATATCTCCACTTAGGCTTTGGAGTTTTCCATGGAGAAAAGAAACAGTCTGAAGCCAGGTCCTGAAGCACTGCTCATGGTCTTCTTTGCTCCTGGGGCAGGGGGAAAGGGGAGATTCAGCAGCTGGGTCTTTATTTCTTATCTTGTCTAATAATCTCTGTCTTTTATTAGAGTGTTTACTATATTGTTTGCTTTTTTTTTTTAATTTGGCTCTGCCAGAACTTCATTGCAGCAGGCCGGATCTTCATTGCATCATGCAGGATCTAGTTCACTGACCAAGGATCAAAACTGGGCCCTTTGCAATAGGAGAGCAGAGTTTTTTTTTTTTGTTTGTTTTTTTTACATCTTTATTGGAGTATAATTGCTTTACAATGGTGTGTTAGTTTCTGTTTTATAACAAACTGAATCAGCTATACATATACATATGTTCCCATATCTCTTCCCTCTTGCATCTCCCTCCCTCCCACCCTCCCTATCCCACCCCTCCAGGTGGTCAAAAAGCACCGAGCTGATCTCCCTGTGCTACGCGGCTGCTTCCCACTAGCTATCTACCTTACGTTTGGTAGTGTATATGGACATGCCTCTCTCCTGCTTTGTCACAGCTTAACCTTCCTTCTCCCCATATCCTCAAGTCCATTCACTAGTAGGTCTGTGTCTTTATTCCTGTTTTACCCCTAGGTTCTTCATGACATTTTTTTTTTACTTAAAGTCCATATATATGTGTTAGCATATGGTATTTGTCTTTCTCTTTCTGACTTACTTCACTATGTATGACAGACTCTAGGTCTATCCACCTCATTACAAATAGCTCAATTTCATTTCTTTTTATGGCTGAGTAATATTCCATTGTATATATGTGCCACATCTTCTTTATCCATTCATCTGATGATGGATACTTAGGTTGCTTCCATCTCCGGGCTATTGTAAATAGAGCTGCAGTGAGCCTATTGGTACATGACTCTTTTTGAATTATGGTTTTCTCAGGGTATATGCCCAGTAGTGGGATTGCTGGGTCATATGGTAGTTCTATTTGTAGTTTTTAAGGAACCTCCGTACTGTTCTCCATAGTGGCTGTACCAATTCACATTCCCACCAGCAGGGCAAGAGTGTTCCCTTTTCTCCACACCCTTTTCAGCATTTATTGTTTCCAGATTTTTGATGATGGCCATTCTGACTGGTGTAAGATGATATCTCATTGTAGTTTTGATTTGCATTTCTCTAATGATTAATGATGTTGAGCATTCTTTCATGTGTTTGTTGGCAGTCTGTATATCTTCTTTGGAGAAATGTCTATTTAGTTCTTCTGCCCATTTTTGGATTGGGTTGTTTGTGTTTTTGTTATTGAGCTGAATGAGCTGCTTATAAATTTTGGAGATTAATCCTTTGCCAGTTGCTTCATTTGCAAATATTTTCTCCCATTCTGAGGATTGTCTTTTGGTCTTGTTTATGGTTTCCTTTGCTGTGAAAAACCTTTGAAGTTTCATTCGGTCCCACTTGTTTATTTTTGTTTTTATTTCCATTTCTCTAGGAGGTGGGTCAAAAAGGATCTTGCTGTGATTTATGTCATAGAGTGTTCTCCCTATGTTTTCCTCTAAGAGTTTGATAGTTTCTGGCCTTACATTTAGGTCTTTAATCCATTTTGAGCTTATTTTTGTGTATGGTGTTAGGGAGTCATCTAATCTCATAATTTTACATGTACCTGTCCAATTTTCCCAGCACCAATTACTGAGGAGGCAATCCTTTCTCCACTGTACATTCCTGCCTCCTTTATCAAAGATAAGGTGACCATATGTGCGTGGGTTTATCTCTCAGCTTTCTATCCCGTTCCACTGATCTATATTTCTGTTTTTGTGCTGGTCCCATACTGTCTTGATTATTGTAGCTTTGTAGTATAGTTTGAAGTCAGGGAGCCTGATGCCTCCAGCTCAGGTTTTTGTTCTGAAGATTGCTTTGGGTATTCCGGGTCTTTTGTGTTTCCATACAAATTGTGTAATTTTTTGTTCTATTTCTGTGAAAAATGCCAGTGGTAGTTTAATAGGGATTGCATTTAATCTGCAGATTGCTTTGGGTAGTAGAATCATTTTCACAATGTTAATACTTCCAATCCACGAACATGGTATATCTTTCCATCTATTTGTATCATCTTTAATTTCTTTCATCAGTGTCATAATTTTCTGCATACAGGTCTTTTCTCTCCTTAGGTAGGTTTATTCCTAGATATTTTATTCTTTTTCTTGTAGTGGTAAATGGATGTGTTTTCTTGATTTCACTTTCAGATTTTTCATGATTAGTGTATAGGAGTGACAGAGATTTCTGTGCATTAATTTTGTGCCCTGCTACTTTACCAAATTCATTGATTAGCTCTAGTAGTTTTCTGGTAGCATCTTTAGGATTCTCTTTGTATAGTATCATGTCATCTGCAAACAGTGACAGCTTTACTTCTTCTTTTCTAAATTGGATTCCTTTTATTTCCTTTTCTTCTCTGATTGCTAAGTCTTTCAAAACTATGTTAAATAAGAGTGGTGAGAGTGGGCAACCTTGTCTTGTTCCTGATCTTAGTGGAAGTGGTTTCAGTTTTTCACCATTGAGGAAGATGTTGTCTGTTGGTGTGTCATATGTGGCCTTTATTATGTTGAGGACAGTTCCCTCTATGCCTACTTTCTGGAACGTTTTTATCATAAATGAGTGTTGAATTTTGTCGAAAACTTTCTCTGAATCTATTGAGATGATCATATGGTTTTTCTCCTTCAGTTTGTTAATATGGTGTATCACATTGATTGATTTGCGTATATTGAAGAAACCTTGCATTCCTATAATAAACCCCACTTGATCATGGTGTATGATCCTTTTAATGTGCTGTTGGATTCTGTTTGCTAATATTTTGTTGAGGATTTTTGCATCTATGTTCATCAGTGATATTGGCCTGCAGTTTTCTCTCTTTGTGACATCCTTGTCTGGTTTCAGTATCAAGGTGATGGTGGCCTTGTAGAATGAGTTTGGGAGTTTTCCTCCCTCTTCTATATTTTGGAAGAGTTTGAGAAGGATAGGTGTTAGCTCTTCTCTAAATGTTTGATAGAATTCTCCTGTGAATCCATCTGGTCCTGGGCTTTTGTGTGTTGGAAGGTTTTTAATCACAGTTTTAATTTCAGTGCTTGTGATTGGTCTATTCATATTTTCTATTTCTTCCTGATTCAGTCATGGCAGTTTGTGCATTTCTAAGGATTTGTCCATTTCTTCCAGGTTGTCCATTTTATTGGCATAGAGGTGCTTGTAGTAATCTCTCATGATCCTTTGTATTTCTTAAGTGTCAGTTGTTACTTCTCCTTTTTCATCTCTAATTCTGTTGATTTGAGTCTTCTCCCTTTTTCTCTTGATGAGTCTGGCTAATGGTTGATCAATTTTGTTTATCTCCTCAAAGAACCAGCTTTTAGTTTTATTGATCTTTGCTGTTGTTTCTTTCATTTCTTTTTCATTTATTTCTGATCTGATCTTTATGATTTCTTTTCTTCTGCTAACTTTGGGGTTTTTTTGTTCTTCTTTCTGTAATTGCTTTAGGTGCAAGGTTAGGTTGTTTATTTGAAATGTTTCCTGTTTCTTAAGGTAGGATTGTATTGCTATAAATTTCCCTCTTAGAACTGCTTTTGCTGCATCCCATAGGTTTTGGGTCATCGTGTCTCTATTGGTATTTGTTTCTAGGTATTTTTTGATTTCCTCTTTGGTTTCCTCAGTGATCACTTCCTTGCAAAGTAGTGTATTGTTTAGCCTCCTTTTGTTTGTAATTTTTACAGATCTTTTCTTGTAATTGATATCTAGTCTCATACTGTTGTGGTCAGAAAAGATACTTGATAAAATTTCAATTTTCTTAAATTTGCCAAGGCTTGATTTGTGACCCATGATATGATCTGTCCTGGAGAATGTTCTATGAGCACTTGAGAAAAATGTGTATTCTGTTGTTTTTGGATGGATTGTGCTATAATTATCAATTAAGTCCATCTTGTTTAATGTATCATTTAAAGCTTGTGTTTCCTTATTTATTTTCATTTTGGATGATCTGTCCATTGGTGAAAGTGGGGCGTTAAAGTCCCCTGCTATGAATGTGTTACTGTCCATTTCCACTTTTATGGCTATTAGTATTTGCCTTATGTATTGAGGTGCTCCTATGTTGAGTGCTTAAATATTTACAATTGTTATATCTTCTTCTTGGATCAATCCCTTGATCATTATGTAGTGTCCTTTTTTGTCTCTTCTAATAGTCTTTATTTTAAAGTCCATTTTTTCTGATATGAGAATTGCTACTCCAGCTTTCTTTTGGTTTCCAGTTGCATGGAATATCTTTTTCCATCCCCTTACTTTCAGTCTGTATGTGTCTCTAGGTCTGAAGTTGGTCTCCTGTAGACCGCATATATATGGATCTTGTCTTTGTATCCATTCAGTTAATCTGTATCTTTGCTGGGAGCATTTAGTCCATTTACATTTAAGGTAGTTATCGATATGTATGTTCCTATTCCCATTTTCTTAATTGTTTTGTGTTTGTTATTGTAGGTCTTTTCTTTCTCTTATGTTTCTTGCCTAGAGAAGTTCCTTTAGCATTTGTTGTAAAACTGGTTTGGTGGTGCTGAACTCTCTCAGCTTTTGCTTGTTTGTAAAGATTTTAATTTCCCCATCATATCTGAATGAGATACTTGCTGGGTAGAGTAATCTTGGTTGCAGGTTTTTCTCCTTCATCACTTTAAATATGTCCTGCTAGTCCCTTCTGGCTTGCAGAGTTTTTGCTGAAAGTTCAGATGTTAACTTTATGGGGATTTTCTTGTGTGTTATTTGTTGTTTTTCCCTTGCTGCTTTTAATATGTTTTCTTTGTATTTAATTTTTGACAGTTTGATTAATATGTGTCTTGGTGTATTTCTCCATGGATGTGTCCTGTATGGGACCCTCTGTGCCTCCTGGACTTGATTAACTATTTCCTTTTCCATATTAGGGAAGTTTTCAACTATAATCTCTTCAAATATTTTCTCAGTCCCTTTCTTTTTCTCTTCTTCTTCTGGAATCCCTATCATTCGAATGTTGGTGTGTTTAATGTTAGTCCTCAGTTCTTTTCATTCTGTTTTCTTTCTTCTGCTCTGCAGTAGTTATTTCCACTATTTTATCTTCCAGGTCCCTTATCTGTTCTTCTGCCTCAGTTATTCTGCTATTTATCCCATCTAGAGTACTTTTAATTTCATTTATTGTGTTGTTCATTGTTGCTTGTTGCATCTTTCGTTCTTCTAGGTCCTTGTTAAATTTTTCTTGCATTTTGTCTATTCTATTTCCAAGATTTTGGATCATCTTTACTATCATTAATCTGAATTCTTTTTCAGGTAGAGTGCCGATTTCCTCTTCATTTGTTAGGTCTGGTGTGTTTTTATCTTGCTCCTTCATCTGCTGTGTGTTTTTCTGTTTTCTCATTTTGTTTATCTCACTGTGTTTGTGGTCTCCTTTTTGCAGGCTGCAGGTTAGTAGTTCTCGTTGTTTTTGGTGTCTGTCCCCAGTGGCTAAGGTTGGTTCTGTGGGTAGTGTAGGCTTCCTGGTTGAGGGGACTAGTTCCTGTGTTCTGGTGGATGAGGCTGGATGTTGTCTTTCTGGTTGGCAGGTCCACGTCTGGTGGTGTGTTTTGGGTGTCTGTGGACTTATTATGTTTTTAGGCAGCCTCTCTGCTAATGGGTGGGTTTGTGTTCCTGTCTTGCTAGTTGTTGGCATAGGGTGTCTGGCACTGTAGCTTGCTGTTCGGTGAGTGGAGCTGGGTGCTGGTTTTGAGATGGAGATCTCTGCGAGATTTTCGCCATTTGATATTATGTGGAGCTGGGAGGTCTCTTGTGGACCAGTGTCCTGAAGTTGGATCTCCCACCTCAGAGGCACAGCACTGACTGCTGGCTGCAGCACCAAGAGCCTTTCATCCACAAGGCTCAGAATAAAAGAGAGAAAATGTAGAAAGAAAGAATTAGTAGAATTAGAAAGAAAGAAAGAAAGAAAGAAGAAAGAAGGAAGAAAGAAGGGAGGGAGGGAGTGAAGGAGGGATGGAAGGATGACGGAAGGAAGAAAGCAGGGAAAAGAAAGAAAGAAAAAAATAAAGTAAAATAAAATAAATATGATAAAATAAAGTTATTGAAATAAAAAATAATTTTTAAGAAAAAATATTTAAAAAAATAAAAAAAAGAACAGATAGATCCCTACGACAAATGGTGGAAGCAAAGCTATACAGGCAAAATCTCACACAGAAGCATACACATACACACTCACAGAAAGAGGAAAAGGGGAAAAAATCATAAATCTTGCTCTCAAAGTCCACCTCCTCAATTTGGGATGATTCATTGTCTAAAGGAGGGAAGGAAGGAAAGAAAGAAAGAAAGAAGATAAAGTAAAATAAAATAAAGTAGGATAAAATAAAATAAAGTTATTAAAATAAAAAATAATTATTAAGAAGAAAAATTTTAAAAAATAAAACCAAACAAACAAACAAATAACGGATGGATAGAACCCTAGGACAAATGGTGGAAGCAAAGCTATACAGACAAAATCTCACAGAGAAGCGTACACATACACACTCACAAAAAAAGGAAAAGGGGAAAAAATCATAAATCTTGCTCTCAACGTCCACCTCCTCAATTTGGGATGATTGCCTATTCATGTTTCCACAGATGCAGGGTACATCAAGTTGATGGTGAAGCTTTAATCCGCTGCTTCTGAGGCTGCTGGGAGAGATTTCCCTTTCTCTTCTTTGTTCTCACAGCTCCCGTGGCTCAACTTTGGATTTGGCCCCACCTCTGCATGTAGGTCGCCAGAGGGTGTCTCTTCTTCGCTCAGACAGGACGGGGTTAAAGGAGCAGCTGCTTTGGGAGCTCTGGCTCACTCAGGCTGGGGGGAGGGAGGGGTACGGAGTGCAGGGCGAGTCTGCAGTGGCAGAGGCCAGCGTGACCTTGCACCAGCCTGAGGTGCGCCGTGCATTCCCCCAGCGAAGTTGTCCCTGGATCCCGGGACCCTGGCAGTGGCAGGCTGCACAGGCTCCCCGGAAGAGGGGTGTGGATAGTGACCTGTGCTCGCACACAGGCTTGCTGGTAGCGACAGCAGCAGCCTTAGCGTCTAATGCCCATCTCTGGGGTCAGGAGCGCAGAGTCTTAACTACTGGACCACCAGGGAAGTGCCTAGTCTATTTTTATTTAATGTAATTTTGCACGTGGTTGAATCTATAATTTGCTATTTGTTTTCTCTTTGTCTTATTTGTATATTATTCCTCTATATCACATTCCTAATTCATTAAGGATAATCAATATTTTTGTATTTTATTTAATACCTCTATTTTATTTAAATATATAGATAAATCTATAACTTTTCACATGAGTTTTAGTAGTTGCTCAAGTGTTACAATATGCATCTTTAACTTATCACAGTCTGTTAGAGTTAATATTTACCACATCTCATAAATGTAATAAATTTAAAACATTATAATTCTATTCTCCCCTCTCCATTGTGTGATCATGGTCATATATTTTATTTCAACAATTATTATAGACCCCATAATTAATTTTTTTGCTTTAAATAATTAGTATTTTTATAATTATTGGAAAATAAAAGATAGTCTTGCTGGGATTAAAAACTGAAGCATTAGTGGTTGTGCAGAACAATAGGTCACCAAAAACTAGGGGTTCAAGTAACCCTGAGGCAGCCTTGGGGCCTCTCCTGTCATTCAATTACAGATTAAAAAGTAGCTTAGATTATCTAAGAGCCAGATGCAATGGAGATAGAAAGAGATGAGGACATGGACTCACTCCTCATCTATTACATACACTGTTCTGCAGGGAACTGATGTCACCTGCCTGGTACCTTGACTTATTTTTGTTTACTCCTTTGTATACCAACACCACTCACAGAGGATTTAGGAGCTTCAAGGAAACACAAAAGATTAGAAATACAGCAAGGCCAGAAGAAATTCACATGAGAACTGTCAAAGGGAATATTGTTTGCCATTTCAATAAACAAAGGATGTTTCCTATCATTTCAGTTCTACAAGGATCAAGTCATCAGTCACTGCAGCTGCCTCCTCACCGGCGACTGTAGGCCTTGAGGGGAATTCAGGATCTGGCCCTAGATATTCAAGATGCATATCTAAGGAATAATGTCAATGAGCCCAGGCTTTTGCATCTTCTCATACATAGAAAAGTGTTAAAATCATTAATTTGAGATGTCTGTTTTTGTGATTAGCAGTAATCTTTTGATGTTTGACTACATGGGATTTGTTTGTTTATTTGTTTGTTTTTAGCAAAATATCCTATATATTCTGGTTCTTCACTTACCTCTTTGGGGAAGTTCCTCAGAGATATCTAAGAGTCTGTCTCCCAGGCTATAGTCCTCAGTAAGGTCCACAAATAAAACTTAACTCATAGCTTTTAGGTTGTGGGTTTTCTTCAATGGATAGAATAGAAGAATCAGCCTGGGAGGCTTTTATCTTGGAAGGTTCCTGATAAAGTCTTCCATTATTGGGGATGTTCCAATGTATACAGTTTCTCCAAAGTGAGAATATTTAAGACAAGAGATATAATGTTTCTGAAGAGAAGGTTTACTTACACAATAAAGTAAGGAAAAGTTCTAATGCTGTGAAAAAAAATTCATATTTTATGGCAAGACAAGAAAAATTTACACATAAAAAAGTGTTCTCTTCCCTTTGGCCTCCTCTCTCCCCTCTACTGTTCACTGTGTATCTGCGTTATGCATCGACCAAACTTTCCCCAACGGCAGAAATATCTGTTCAGCCTTAAAGAGCAACATTCTCCTAGTACCAAGAAGTCAACTCCTTAAAAGATAACATTCTTTTCTGATCTTGTAAGGGGTCACAATGACCCACCACTTTGTACTTGCAGATCTGGATTGTGTAAACTGTCAATAATATGTCATTTGATGTACAGTTGTTCATCTCAAAAAAAAACTTATATAACTGTGCTTTGACTTCTAATGGGCAGAACAGTTTTCAGAGCTTTCTGAGAGGCTGTTCCTAGGTTATAATCCTCAAGTTAGCTCAAATAAAATTTTCCATTTCTTTCTTAGATTGATTGATTAATCAATCATGTGTACATGATTGATCAATTCGTTGACGTGTACTTGATACAGCTGGCAGGATATCAGAGACACCCACCAGAGCACACCAAGCATGGGTCCATTGAGCCACCGGCTTCTTGGTATTCCTCAGGTGTTCTGGTGAGTTCTGATATCCAGATTGCATCGTCTGAGTGATGATCCTGAAAATTTTATTCCAGCTGCTTTACTCAAGACTTGGAGTCTTAAGGGGCACTGGTATATTTACTAGTCAGGGAACTAGAGGGATCTGGGCAAGAGGCCCAGGGAAACATAGATGGCTGTTTTTTTGTTAAATTATACTTAAATTTAAAAAAATGAGTTGATATATGCTCTGAACAAAACTTTTGCTAGTGAAATGAGAGACTGAATTATTCAGCTCTGAAGAATAAAGGAGACCCACTACAACAATTAGGTAAATACTGCTCATCCAGTGAGCACAACAGAGGCTGATAACCTAGTGCTCTGAGCACTTGTGGTGGTTTTAGATTGTTGCAGGGAAAAACCAAGACACGTTAAAGAGTTGAACCAACCCAAGGGTAACTCCTTGGGGTGCTAGACTCAGAAGCAGAACATATTTGATCCACCACTCTGCTTTCAGAAAGTTTTCAGATCATATCTTATATCTCATATTTGAATTAGGCTATGAAGTTAATCATGGAAAACTGTTCCTCAAAGACGAAATAGCTCCTGTGCAAACAGCCACCTGTGGGAATACCAGCTGGGTTTGTGTATACTTGCAAGTCCCTAATTGGGAACTAAAGGAAATCAGTCACGGAAATGGTCAAGATGGTGTTCTTTTGGCACTCCAAAACTGATTTTTTGTGTGTAAAGCCAGCAGCCTTCTGGATCTGTGCCTGCAGGGTCTATTGGAAACAACAGTGGTAAGAGTTTTCCTCTTTTCTAAAATTAGATTAGCAGGGAAAATATTTGTAGGGCTAGCTCCTTGGATCCTTTGAATTAGAAAACTTTTAAACTGTTAAAATTTTAGAGATCTCTCATCTTAAACTATTGTATCTATTTTAATTGATATGCAGAAGTCCCAAAAGGCTTCAAAATTTCCTAAATAACCTCATTGAAAGATTTGCTGTAGAAGGCTAATTAAAGATTAGTCATATAAAAGGTACCTGAAACTTGAACTACTGCTCCCCTCTATCCTCCTTTATTTGAGTATTCTAGTAATCTTCCGCCTGAATTGCCTTTCCACTCTGAAGACATTATTAGATGGTTACCTTTAGAAATGGGAGCATCTGAAGCTGTAGGTGAGCCTCTTCAGATCAAAGGCTGAACTGAGGACCATAATTAAAGAATTTCTTAAGCCCAGGGAGGATCCACAAAAATGTTTGTAAATGGATTACCAAGATGGGAGGGCACTGGTCTGACTAGCCTGACCATAGCTGATACTTGGAGCCTGAGAGGAATATTGGGGGGGGGGGGCTTCTGCCCTAAGCTAAATGAGGGAAAGTAAAACATTCCAACATAGGCAAATGGGTATGTCAGTCCTTTGATATCATTGAGGTGGCCACCCAATTCTTCAAGGAAAAAACCAACTGTCCTTGTTTTATAAATCTAGGCTTTACAGGACGATTTCTGTGGCTCCAGAAATAATCAAAATCCACCAATCCTTTTACCACTCCCCAAACCTCCCCTATTTATCTTAAGAGGCTTGTAAATATTGAGGGAAAAAAATTCTGGCCTTAAGGGCACAAAGTTCTCTTAGAAGGAACTTGCCTTTCTTCTATGCCTTTGAGATGCAAATGTTCTACCTAGTATTCTCCAGAAAACTTTATGTCTGCCATCTTTTTAAAATGCAAATTTCAGGAAAGGGGATAAGTAATTTGGCACTTGACTTGTCAAAGACAAATAGAAATCATAAGGGTCTTCATAAATATTAGTAAAAATGGTTTAGCCATCTAGACAGGTGATCTTGATTTGTTCCATCTGCCAGAAACCCAATTTGAATCCAACTTCTTTTGTAACTGACGGGGTTTATATTATTGAACCTGATTCATGGCTGAAATTTTGGAATGGGAACTATGGGGTGTCTGTGTGTTTGTATGTATCTATATATGTGTGTTGTAGATGTGTGGTATTTGCAAAATTAATTTGTAAAACTCTATGAATTGGCTTAAAGAAAATTAACTGCTCTTAAAAAATGGTACTGATGAACCTAGTTGCAGGGCAGGAATAATGAGATAGACATAGAAAATGGACTTGAGGACATGGGGTTGGAGGCGAAGCTGGGGCGAAGTGAGAGTAGCATCGACATACATACACTATCGAATGTAAAATATTTGGCTGGTGGGAAGCAGCAGCATAGCACAGGGAGATCAGCTCGGTGCTTTGCAATGACCTAGAGGAGTGGGATAGGGAGGATGGGAGGCTCAACAGGGAGGGGATATGGGGACATGTGTATGCATATGGCTGATTCACTTTGCTGTGCAACAGAAACTAACACAGTATTGTGAAGCAACTATACTCCAATAAAGATCTGTTTTTAAAAAATAAGCACTTATATAAATACTCAGAAATATGGGAGAAACTGGCCAGAATGAATATTGGGTTCACGTGATCTGGGAAATATTCAGTATTGAATTAATCTCTGGTATTAAATTTAGCCTAAGCTTGTTGATTTAATTAATACAGACATGTCTTTAGAGTCATCAACTTTAAGTATAATACTTTTATTGTACCTAGGTTTACTAGAAATCAAATGACTTTATTATTCCTGTTACAAAGATTGTCAGCAAGAAAAGAATGATACGATGAAATTTTAAGTAAGTAAAATAGAGGTAAATGACATAAGAGCTTTTAGGGAAACTCTTTAGGAATAATTATGCTTGGGGAATGTCTATCTAAAATAGTCTCTCCGGATTTTAGTAACTTGAAACTTTAGAGTTTTGCTAAATTAAGCTAAATGATGGGAATCCACTGAATATCCAGATCATTTCCAAATAGGATACTGGAACATTAATTACTGAACATAGGCTTTCTTTTACAGAGAAGATATTTAGGACTATTAATGTTTTGTGCCATACTAAGACATTATGCAGGGAAAACAAGAAGCGTGTTTTCAGTAAAAGAATGTATGAGGAATGGAAATGCATTTTGCTAAAGGGGAGAAAAAGGGTGGTTTTATAGTAGAGTTGGTAGTTTCTGAATGGAAAAGAAAGTGAGGGACAGAATAATATAGATATGGAAAGTTATGGAAGGTTTGTGGAGGAGGAAAACAGAGAAGAGTTTTATGCATGGGCAGGATTGGCTAAAATTAGGTTGAATTTAATTAAGTAAATAAATCTCATTATTAAGAGTAGGCTGATGCAAACCTGGAGTTTGTTTTTCTCTCTCTGCTGGGAAAACAGCCTCCTTAAAATATGGAGCTGCTTTTGGTAGTAGATTGTGTGATGCTCTTCACCTTTAAGTGATTTATTACAACCTTTGAGATCTTTTATTGTCACATTGATTAAGTGAATGGGTATTATTTCACAGTGACCTGATATTATTTGACCAGGTGTTTTAAAACTTTTTGATATTTTTTACAAACTTTCCAAAGATCAAATTCTGAGTGAAGTTCATTTGACCTCTAGCTAACTTTGAGGTTTTCCAAAGGGTACACGGAACACCTCAAAATATTTGTTTTCTCTCCATCTCAGAGAGAGAAATATTAAACCAGTTAGGCTTATTTGTCATGTCATTATCAATACATGGGAAGCATTTTCAAATGAGTGGTGATAAAACTTAGGTTGTATCATATGGGTAAATGTTATTAATATAGATAGTCTAGAAATTATATGGAACTCCTAAAAATCTGGTATGTCCTGGTAAATTGTTATCAGTCATAATTCTAGTAATTATCTTAAATTGTTGTATGTCACATCAGTAACAAAATTTATTTGTCAATCACATTGTAATTGACAAAGGTCTTTAACCTTGCATTTTTAAGTCTTTTGTTATTTATAGACAGTTATTGTTGTACTCTGATGCTTTTTTCAAAAAATGCTTCATCTTCAAGAAGATTCATAGAAAGGACTTTTTTTTTTTTTTTTTTTTGCGGTATGCGGGCCTCTCACTGCTGTGGCCTCTCCCGTTGCGGAGCACAGGCTCCGGACGCGCAGGCCCAGCGGCCACGGCTCACGGGTCCAGCCGCTCCGCGGCATGTGGGATCCTCCCGGACCGGGGCACGAACCCACGTCCCCTGCATCGGCAGGCGGACTCTCAACCACTGCGCCACCAGGGAAGCCCCTTAAAATTTTTGTTTTCTGAATTTTTTTTCTTGAATCTGGAGTTTCCTTCCTTTTTTTTTTTTTTTTTTTTTTTTTTTTTTTAATGTGTGGTACGCAGGCCTGTCACTGTTGTGGCCTCTCCCGTTGCGGAGCACAGGCTCCAGACGCACAGGCTCAGCGGCCATGGCTCATGGGCCTAGCCGCTCCGCGGCATGTGGGATCTTCCTGGACGTGGGCACGAACCCGCATCCCCTAGCATCGGCAAGCGGACTCTCAACCACTGCGCCACCAGGGAAGCCCAGGACTTTTTGATAAGTATAGGTTTCTGATAACTCAGATCATACAGCTGAACTGTATAAGAAATTAAAGAATTCTAATGGAAAACCTGATAGCTTTATAAAACTGTTAACAGAAGATTAAGACCAAGGATTAGCCACATAGGACTGAGCAAACTGATGAGTATGGTTATAATTTTGGGGTTTTGTCTGAAATATTATTAGATTTTAATCTGTGTTTTCCAGATATAAGGAAACCTTTCCCCTGCAGCTAATTATGACTTGTAGGAATTTGGTAAATTATACCTTTGTAAGTAAAATTGAGCATTTATTTTTTCTTTTTACCTGATCCCTCCAGAGTTTGGAAACTCTTAGGTTTCCCGTTGCTTTATCAGGTAAATAAGGAAGGCCACCTCCTAACATGTGCAAGAATCTAAAGGTGTTTTGGGGGCCACAAGAAGAGGGGAATTCACCCAAACCTAGAGATATCACAGGTGGAATCTGTGACACACCCTTGGCGTGGCCTTCCTGGGCTTGAGAGGTCTTAAAAGTTCAATCTGAGATTCCTTATGAAGGGTTCCAGCACAGACAATTTAAAAGAGCCTATGTGATCAATTAACCAGATTTATTTTGCAAACAAATTAGTCTTAATTTGGTTATATTTGGTAGAAACTAGTGTAATTTTAGACAGAAAAAGATTATGTTTCTGTGGATATAAATTCTAGTTTTGTTAATTGAGGTCTGTATTTACTGCCTAATACTTCCCAGATAGGTCCTTGTTGTTATGCTATTATTGTAAAATTTAATTAAATTATTAAAGGGACATTCTAAGTTTGTTTCTGAAGTTTATCACAGTAATCTATCTTTAGATGAAGATCAGATTCGCCATGACCTGCAACCAGGAGCTTATGCGTACTGGAAACAACATCAAATAAAGGACTTTTTACAGACACGTTGGAAGGGACCATATCAGGCCTCACCTGGATGGACTGCAACTCCTGCTTCTGACACCCTACTATGACTAAATAAGGTCAGCACTACCAGAGTGGGACAAGAAAACAACAAACATCTGAAGTAGACAGATGACCCAAGATACTGGACCAGGCTTATATACTGATTACTTTGACAATTTGCTCACATTTTTGCTTATGAACCAAATGTATTGCTTCCTTGGGCTCAAACATTTCCAAGTTTCAAAAATCAATCCAATTGCTGGGTTTGTGGCCAATTACCTATGTCCAGTACTCCCAGGTTACCTTGGTAGATTTTTCCTCTCCAAGGAGAAATCTCTTAGGAAATTTATTTTAAAAGAAAGAAACTTTAGCAGTGTGCAAGCTAATGTTACCACCAATATCACAAAGTGAGACCCCCTTACCCGGCCAATTAATGATGCCTGCTCTGAACCTATTCATAAATACTTCCTTTTCGCTAAATGTTAAATATTGGGTAGCTCTTAATGGGGCCCAATGGATTTGTGCAAGAAATTTGTGGCCTTAGCTTCCCCCAGATTGGTTAGGGAGATGCACAATTGGTTTCCCTTGGGTCCAGGGTCACGTTTTTAAATTTTTATTTTATTTTATTTTTACCCTTTAAATATTGCTGAATCCAAGGTTAACACACCAAAATCAATACCAGTCTGTAGTAGGCTTAATAAGGGCCCCCAGTTATATCAGGTCCTAATCCCTGGAATCTAATAAAGGTTGCCTTATTGGAAAAAATGATCTTTGCAGATGCAATTAAGTTAAGGATCTTGTGATGAGGGGATGATCCTGAATTATCCAGGTGGATCTTTTTTTTTAATGTTTACTTTTTATTAATTTATTTTTCCTTATTAGTCATCCATTTTATACACATCAGTGTATACATGTCAATGCCAATCTCCCAATTCATCACACCACAACCCCCACCCCCGCCACTTTCCCCTCCTTGGTGTCCACATTTTTTCTCTACTTCTGTGTCTCAATTTCTACTCTGCAAACCAGTTCATCTGTACCATTTTCTAGGTTCCACATATATGCGTTAATATACGATATTTGTTTTTCTCTTTCTGACATACTTCACTCTGTATGACAGTCTCTAGATGTATCCACGTCTCTACAAGTGACTCAATTTCTTCCTTTGTATGGCGGAGTAATATTCCATTGTATATATGTACCACATCTTCTTTATCCATGCATCTGTCGATGGGCATTTAGGTTGCTTCCATGACCTGACTATTGCAAATAGTGCTGCAGTGAACGTCAGGGTACATGTGCCTTTTTGAATTATGGTTTTCTCTGGGTATATGCCCAGTAGTGGGATTGCTGGGTCATATGGTAATTCTATTTTTAGTTCTTTAAGGAACCTCCATACTGTTCTCCATAGTGGCTGTATCAATTTACATTCCCACCAACAGTGCAAGCGGGTTCCCTTTTCTCCACACCCTCTCCAGCATTTGTTGTTTGTAGATTTTCTGATGATGCCCATTCTAACTGGTGTGAGGTGATACCTCATTGTAGTTTTGATTTGCATTTCTCTAATAATTAGTGATGTTGAGCAGCTTTTTATATGCTTCTTGGCCATCTCTATGTCTTCTTTGGGAAAATGTCTATTTAGGTCTTCTGCCCATTTTTGGAATGGGTTGCTTGTTTTTTTAATATTGAGCTGCCTGAGCTGTGTATATATTCTGGAGATTAATCCTTCTGAGGGTTACCTTTTGTCTTGTTTATGGTTTCCTTTGCTGTGCAAAAGCTTTTAAGTTTCATTATGTCCCATTTGTTTATTTTTGTTTTTATTTCCATTACTCTAGGAAGTGGATCAAAAAATATCTTGCTGTGATTTATGTCAAAGAGTGTTCTTCCTATGTTTTCCTCTAAGAGTTTTATAGTGTCTGGTCTTACATTTAGGTCTCTAATCCATTTTGAGTTTATTTTTGTGTATGGTGTTAGGGAGTGTTCTAATTTCATTCCTTTCCATGTAGCTGTCCAGTTTTCCCAGCACCACTTATTGAAGAGACTGTCTTTTCTCCATTGTATATCCTTGCCTCCTTTGTCATAGATTAGTTGACCATAGGTGTGTGGGTTTATCTCTGGGCTTTCTATCCTGTTCCATTGATCTCTATTTCTGTTTTTGTGCCAGTACCATATTGTCTTGATTACTGTAGCTTTATAGTATAGTCTGGAGTCAGGAAGCCTGATTCCTCCAGCTCCATATTTTTCCCTCACTACTGCTTTGGCTATTTGGGGACTTTTGTGTCTCCATACAAATTTAAGATTTTTTGTCCTAGTTCTGTAAAAAAAATGCCATTGGTAGATTGATAGGGATTGCATTCAATCTGTAGATTGCTTTGGGTAGTAGAGTCATTTTCACAATGTTGATTCTTCCAATCCAAGAACATGGTATATCTCTCCATCTATTTGTATCATTTTTAATTTCTTTCATCAGTGTCTTATACTTTTTTGCATACAGGTCTTTTGTCTCCTTAGGTAGGTTTATTCCTTGGTATTTTATTCTTTTTGTTGCAATGGTAAATGGGAGGGTTTCCTTAATTTCTCTCTCGGATTTTTCATCATTAGTGTATAGGAATGCAAGAGATTCCTGTGCATTAATTTTGTATCCTGCTACTTTACCAAATTCATTGATTAGCTCTAGTAGTTTTCTGGTAGCATCTTTAGGATTCTCTATGTCTAGTATCACGTCATCTGCAAACAGTGACAGTTTTACTTCTTCTTTTCCAATTTTTATCCTTTTTATTTCTTTTTCTTCTCTGATTGCCGTGTCTAGGACTTCCAAAACTATGTTGAATAATAGTGGTGAGAGTGGACATCCTGTCTTGTTCCTGATCTTAGAGGAACTGCTTTCAGTTTTTCACCATTGAGAATGATGTTTGCTGTGGGTTTGTCATATATGGCCTTTATTATGTTGAAGTAACTTCCCTCTATGCCCACTTTCTGGAGAGTTTTTAACATAAATGAGTGTTGAATTTTGTCAAAAGCTTTTTCTTCATCTATTGAGATGAACATATGGTTTTTCTTCTTCAATTTGTTAATATCGTGTATCACATTGATTGATTTGCCTATATTGAAGAATCCTTGCATCTCTGGGGTAAATCCCACTTGATCATGGTGTATGATCCTTGTAATGTATTGTTGGATTCTGTTTGCTAGTATTTTGTTAAGTAGTTTTGCATCTATATTCATCAGTGATATTGGTCTGTAATTTTCTTTCTTTGTGACATCTTTTTCTGGTTTTGGTATCAGGGTGATTGTGGCCTCATAGAATGAGTTTGGGAGTGTTCCTCCCTCTGATATATTTTGGAAGAGTTTGAGAAGGATAGGTTTTACCTCTTCTCTAAATGTTTGATAGAATTCACCTGTGAAACCATCTGGTCCTGGGCTTTTGTTTGTTGGAAGATTTTTAATCACAGTTTCAATTTCATTACTTGTGATTTGTCTGTTTATATTTTCTATTTCTTCCTGGTTCGGTCTTGGAAGGTTATACCTTTCTAAGAATTTGTCCATTTCTTCCAGGTTGTCCATTTTATTGGCATAGAGTTGCTTGTAGTAGTCTCTTAGGATGCTCTGTGTTTGTGCTGTGTCTGTTGTAACTTGTTTTTCATTTCTAATTTTATTAATTTGAGTCCTCTCCCTCTTTTTCTTGATGAGTCTGGCTAATGGTTTATCAATTTTGTTTATCTTCTCAAAGAACCAGCTTTTAGTTTTATTGATCTTTGCTACTGTTTTCTTTGTTTCTATTTCATTTATTTCTGCTCTGATCTTTAAGATTTCTTTCCTTCTGCTAACTTTGGGTTTTGTTTATTCTTCTTTCTCTACTTCCTTTAGGTGTAACGTTAGATTTTTTATTTGAGATTTTTCTTGTTTCTTGAGGTAGGCTTGTATAACTCTAAACTTCCGTCTTAGAACTGCTTTTCCTGCATCCCATAGGTTTTGAATCATCGTGTTTTCATTGTCATTTGCTTCTAGGTATTTTTTAATTTATTCTTTGATTTCTTCAGTGATCTCTTGGTTATTTAGTAACGTATTGTTTAGCTTCCCTGTGTTTGTGTTTTTTATGTTTTTTCCCCTGTAATTGATTTCTAATCTCATAGCGTGTGGTAAGAAAAGATGCTTGATATGATTTCAATTTTCTTAAGTTTACTGAGGCTTGATTTGTGACCCAAGATGTGATCTACCCTGGAGAATGTTCTGTGCACACTTGAGAAGAAAGTGTAATCTCCTGTTTTTGGATGGAATGTCCTGTAAATATCAATTAGATCTATCTTGTCTATTGTGTCATTTAGACGTGTTTCCTTATTAATTTTCTGTTTGGATGATCTGTCCATTGGTGTAAGTGAGGTATAAATTCCCCCACTCTTATTGTATTACTGTCAATTTCCCCTTTAAGATCTGTTAGCAGTTGCCTTATGTATTGAGGTACTCCTATGATGGGTGCATATATATTTATAATTGTTATATCATCTTCTTGGATTGATCCCTTGATCATTATGTAGTGTCTTTCCTTGTCTCTTGTAACATTCTTTATTTTAAAGTCTATTTTATCTGATATGAGTATTGCTACTCCAGCTTTCTTTTCATTTCTCTTTGCATGGAATATCTTTTTCCATCCCCTCACTTTTAGTCTGTATGTGTCCCTAGGTCTGAGGTGGGTCTCTTGTAGACAGCATATATATGGGTCTTGTTTTTGTGTCCATTCAGCCAGTCTATGTCTTTTGGTTGGAGCATTTAATGCATTCACGTTTAAGGTAATTATCAATATATATGTTCCTATTTCCATTTTCTTAATTGTTTTTGGATTGGTTTTGTATGCCGTTTTATTCTCTTGTGTTTCCCACTTAGAGAAGTTCCTTTATCATTTGTTGTAGAGCTGGTTTGGTGTTGCTGAATTCTCTTAGCTTTTGCTTGTCTGTAAAGCTTTTGATTTCTCCATTGAATCTGAATGAGATCCTTGCTGTGTACAGTAATCTTGGTTGTAGGTTATTCCCTTTCATCACTTTAAGTATATCATGCCACTCCCTTATGGCTTGTAGAGTTTCTGCTGACAAATCAGCTGTTAACCTTATGGGCATTCCCTTATGTTATTTGTAATTTCTCCCTTGCTGCTTTCAATAATTTTTCTTTGTTTTTATTTTTTGCCAATTTGATTACTATGTGTCTTGGCATGTTTCTCCTTGGGTTTATCCTGTATGGGACTCACTGCACTTCTTGGACTTGGGTGACTATTTCCTTTCCCATGTTAGGGAGGTTTTCGACTATAATCTCTTCAAATATTTTCTTGGGTCCTTTCTCTCTCTCTTCTCCATCTTGGGCCTCTATTATGAGAATGTTGTTGCATTTAATGTTGTCCCAGATGTCTCTTAGGCTGTCTTCATTTCTTTTCATTCTGTTTTGTGTATTCTGTTCTGCAGCAGTGAATTCCACCATTCTGCCTTCCAGGTCACTTATCTGTTCTTCTGTCTCAGTTATTCTGTGATTGATTCCTTCTAGTGTATTTTTCTTTTCAGTTATTGTATTGTTCACCTCTGTTTGTTTGTTCTTTAATTCTTCTAGCTCTTTGTTAAACATTTCTTGCATCTTCTTGATCTTTGCCTCCATTCTTTTTCTGAGGTCTTGGATCATCTTCACTATCATTATTCTGAATTCTTTTTCTGGAAGATTGCCCATCTCCATGTCATTTAGTTGTTTTTCTGGGGTTTTATCTTGTTCCTTTTTCTGGTACATCGCCCTCTGCTTTTTCATCTTGCCTATCTTTCTTTGAAAGTGGATTTTTTTCCCACAGGCTGCAGGATTGTAGTTCTTCTTGCTTCTCCTGTCTGCTCTCTCCCCAAGGTCACTTTTTAGTGATCTTGGAAACAGCCCCTGCCAAACTGCCTTTATGTGGGCACCTTGGGTTTGATCAGTTTTCCAATGCTATGATCATTTGATCTCAATATCTGTTCCTCCACTTGGAAAAAAAGATTATTACTCACATAGAGGGTTTAACAAAATTCACTCAGCAAGATTTAAATGATAGTAAGCCAGTAGCTTGCACAATTCAGAAGTCTCCATGATGTGAAAACCATTCCTACAGAATCGTATGGCTCTCAATATTTTAACAGCTTCCCAAGGGGAACTTTGCTGTAATATGTACTTAATGTTATGTCTTTATACCTAATGAGTTTTCAAGTGTAATCAATCTTATGACCAATGAGAAGAGTCAAATTATTGTTCTGAACAATCCTTTTCCCAGTTTAGGGGAAATACTAGGAAAATTATTTGGTTTAGTAGGATCTTGGCTTAAGTCTTTGCTGATGACATTGTTGGTCCTACTAGCAATTTTAATTAGTTTTTGGAACTTTTAAGGTGATAGTTTCTTGCCTTTAGTGCTGTGTGTCACCTGCTTGTACTAAGATAATTATGTCTTAATGACTTGAAACTATAGATCAGATCTATAGCTCTCTAGAAGATAATGGGCACACACAATGCACATGCAAGGGAAATTGTCCTATGTATCTTACTGGATAACCTAGAATTGACTGTCAGTTCTTGCCAAGCATTTTGCTAATATAATCCACCCCAAAAGGGAGACCTTGGGTATTAGGACCCAGCATTGAGAGTCATGATGGTCCTAGAGGATGCAAGCAACCACCCTGGCATTGGGGCATCAAGTATTTGATTTCTTAATGCTTTCTATAGAAAGATTAATAATCAAAAGTGGGAAATCATGGAATAAAATTCATATTTTATGGAAAAACAAGAAAAATTTAAACATAAAAAAATTTCTCTGCCCTTTGGCCTCTTCTCTTCCCTCTACTGTGCTTTGTATATCTGCACTGTGCATCCACCAAACCTCCCCCATCAGCAGAAATATCTGCTCAACCATAAAAAGCAACATTCTCCAAACATCAACAAGATAACTGCTTAAAAGATTACATTCCTTCTTGATCTTGTAAGAGGTCACAATTACCCACCACTTTGTACTCGCAGATCTGGATTGTGTAAACTCTCAATAATACATCATTTAATGTACAACTCTCTGTCTCAAAAATACATACACAGTTGTGCTTTGACTTCTAATGGGCGGAAGAGTTTTCAGAGCTTTTTGAGAGGCTGTTCCCAAGTTATAACCCTCAATTTGGCTCAAATAAAATTATCCATTTCTTTCTTAGAGTGACTGATTAATTTTTTCATAAACATTGCTTAGTCCTAAACCCTGCCCAGAGCAGCACTACTTAGAGGGCTACCTTTCCTTCCTGACTCAAGAACAGCATCATTCTTCCCCACATGTTCCAGAGCAAATAACCATGGAGCACTGACAATTTAGCATAGACAAGCACCAAATTGTAGCAGCTGCAGGGAAGACAGAGCCATAAAATATAAGGCATGGCCCAGGACACTTAGGGGAGAAAGCATCAGTGACTTAGAGAAGGACAGGGAGTTCTGTGTTGCTGTGGGTGCCAAGTAAGAGGGGGTGGTGACTCTCAGGAGAATGGTGAGAGAGGTGGGGCTGCTAGCGCAGTTTGGTCAAAACATAGTGTTAAAAGTCACATGCCAAGGAGTTTTAACTTTATCCTGCAGGTAATCATTGAAAGAATTTTAACAGCAGTGTATTTTTACAAACCTCATGCTAATAGCAATTGTAGGGAATGGGCAAGAATGGTGGATGCCTCATCTCTCACATAGTGAGTAGCAAAAACTGCTGCATTTGTTATTGCTAAATTCTCTCTTAAGAATCTTTTGAATATTTCAGGATGAAGTATCCACTTCCCTTTCTGAGACACTGGGATGTTATCTAGACCTTTCTATTAGCAAAATACTCACACTGGTATTCTTAATTCATTAGATAAAAATAAATCTACTAAATAGGGAACTTACATTCAAGAGCCATGAACATGTTAGTTCTCTGGTGTACATAAATATTATCAACTATGGCAATTAAACACCAAGGCAATCTTGGTGCAAAGCTGTAAGATTGTGTTATATATTTCTTAAGTTAAATGTTGGTTATAATTCAGTATGAGCCAGTATTATTTTTTTACTGGAGTATAGTTGCTTTACAATGTTGTAAAGTTTAGTTAGTTAGTTTCTACTCTACAACGAAGTGAATCAACTATATGTATACATATATCCCCTTCCTCTTGGACCTCCCTCCCACTCCTCTCCATCCCACCCATCTAGGTCATCATAGAGCACTGAGCTGAGCTCCCTGTTGCTGTACAGCAGGTTCCCACTAGCTATTTTACACATGGTAGTGCATATATGTCAATCAATTAACACAGGATAATAAGAAGTCTTTTAGCCAAGATTTTCAGTATGCAGATAAACTGAAATGTAAAAGTGCCTCCCATTCTGAAACCACTTTACTGCGTCGAGCTTAGCTTCATCATGACATGTTCCATTCCTTTTCCTGAACATGTGTTAGGGAACACTTAGTTGATGATCATTCCACTAGGGCTGAATTTGAGTGATGGCACCATGTGATATGGGTGTGATCTCAGTGGTGGATTTATTTTGGGACACAGAGGAATGCAACTTTACCAGAGCCTATGGGAACAGAGAATTGATTTTCTAGTGGTGGGGAAACTGTTGTGTAACGGCAGTTTAGGGTGGATTATAGGGACTATACAGTAGACTCCACCTGCTCATGTGAAGGCATATTTGAAACCTGATCACCAAAGAAAATTTTATCTTATGATAAAATAAGCATATGATAAAATATGACTATATTAATAGCTGGTATCGGCCTGTAAGTGTGAGATTTTTGTTCAAGGGAAATATATATGTGAAAGTGGTAGTGATGCTGCAGGACAAAATTTAAAATATATAACAGTGATAGCTGAAATGCATTTCTCATTATGTGTTATCTATTTCAAGGCAGTTGTAAAATGTGAGGTACATAAAGCAATAATTAGTTAGCTATGTGGACATAGTTACTGAAGATGAGCTGATGTGTCTAATTTTCACTGTAATTAAGACAACTGAGAAAGAGCAGAAACTAGTAAGTTGGCCTGGGATATGTTTTGCCAGTTTGAACAACTTAAATGTCAAGGTCAAACTACTGAGAGATGAAATGATGTCCAAATAAGGACAATCTGCTTATTGTGAAAACAGTTTAAGAACAAGAAATCTGGAGGCCTTGACCAGTCTTCCTATCAACAGTCCTCCCACTCAGGTTATTGGTAGGCCTGTCTTTATATTACCATCAGCCCTAGGAAGGCGGAAGGGTACTGAAGACATCCTGATATGAACCCAGAAAATGAAAGCAGGTGACAAAAAGGCCAAATAGAATAGAATCACCAAAGGCATGAATGGGTAAGAAGCAGAAGAACAGGGAGGAAATAATGACTCTGCAAATCATTGAAACAACTAAGAATTGCAGAAACTTATGTTGTCTTTTTATACATGGGGTCCACCAGCCATATCTGCAAACACCAAGTGCTGGCCTCTGGATGAGAGCATGGCAACACCTGAAGGCATGTCTATTTGAATGGGTACCTGTGACATTTCAATGTGGGTTATGATTTTTGGGTGGATGTTTTCATGATCTGCAATAGAGTGTGAGGTTTCTAGTGAGAATCTGACTACATGAGGCTAGTATTTGCCCAGGGGACACAAGAATGCCTCACTCCCACCCTACATTGCCACTGTGCCCTCTCCCAGGCCTTTACCTACAGGAGACATACACACAAGAACCTGGAATATCAGTCACTAGGCCAGTTCCCAGTGCCCTTCAATGTAGAGCCTTCTGCACAGCTAGAAAATTAAGTAAGAACTCAAACCACATGATTCTTTCATTAAATCACATTTTATAACAGACTGTAGAGTAATGTGTGACAACTTTTAAAAGTAGCAACCAATACAAAATAGCATATAATATGTCAAACACTAAGAAAATTTGGTAAAGTGCAGCATGGATGAAATGTATGAATATAATGGAGTGTTAATTGTGTCTTCTGGACATCAATGCTGGAGCTGGGCAGAAAAGACAGGGATCAAAGAGGGCAGAATTAATCAAGAAAATCAGTGGGAAAAAGGGTAACTGCCTAGAAAGGGAACATAATATGCAGATAGGTAAATGAGCATGGCCAGTTCACAGGGGAGTTAAAAAAAAGAGTCTTCTGGTCGAATTGGGTTGAAGCACTGCACTGCTTGGGCTCACAAATGAAGCAGAATCTCTTTGGCTCTAATTCTGCATCTTACCACCATCTGCTCCCTAATGTACAAGGTTGACAGAGCCCCAAATCTCCAGTGAGAAGAAAGGAGGAGAGAGTGATGTGGCAGCACCCAGTCTTTGCTAGGAGGCACTGGCTCAGCTTACCTACTGCTTAGTATCACGAGAGAGAGAAGGGCATAGACATGTCCTCCATGTATAGGTGTCCCCTCACAGTGCAGGGTGATACTGCTCACAGTGCTCCGGAATCTAGCCCATCACATCAGTATTCGCTCTAAGCGAGGAGTGAGGAAAGGGCTTGAGAGAAGGGGAGTTTCCCTGAGCTAGGGAGCAGTTGTAAGAGAAATTCTCCCCAACCCAGGGACATAGATCACTAATGCTTGGATAGAAAATAATCCGATCATAAACATATTAGTATATGCATAAAAATTGATTGTGCTGTTAAAATTTCAAATGTACCAAACCTGGAAACTGTTAAAATGTGGATCTATTTACAAAAACAAATGTGAATTCTCAAAAGTAGAGACAAAGTGGGGCACTACATAATGATAAAGTGTCAATCACCTGGAAGAAATTGTGATCTTTAATATGTGTGTATCAAACAGAGCTTCAAAATATATGAAGGAAAAACTGATACAAATGAAAAGAGAAGTAGACAAATCCAAAAATATAAAACTTCAACAGCACACTCTCAGCAATTGATAAAACTATGAGACAGAATATCTGTAAGGATATAGAAGAACTGAATAATATAATCAACAAAAATAATGTAATTGATGTATATACAGAGAACTTTCCACTTAACAGCAGCAGAAAAAACATTCTTTTCAATTACCCGTGGAATTTTCAACAAGATAGCTCATACCTTGGAGACAAACCTCAGCAACATTAAAAGAATTGACCTTATACAGAGTATGTTCACCAACCATAAAGGAATAAAATAATAATCAATAAAAGAAAAAGCAACAGAAAATGTATGCACACTTAGAAATCAAACAATATACTTCTACATAATCTGTGGATCAAAGAAGTCTCAAAGGAAATTTTTTAAATACATAGAAGTAAAAGAAAATAAAAAATGCAGCATATCAACATTGTGTGGGATACAACTAAAGTGATGATGAGAGGGAAATTTATAGCACTAAACGCTTACATTAAAAAGAGTGAAGGTCTAAAATCAGTGACCAAAGTTTCTATTTCCAGAAACTACGAAAAGAAGAACAAATTTAACACAAATAAGTGGAAGGAAGGAAATAATAAAGAAGAAAGTAGAAAACAGTAACAGTGAAAAGAGGGAAATTATACAGAAAATCAATGCAACAAGAAGTTGATTCATTGAAAATATCAATAAAATTGACAAAACTTTAGCAAAACTGACACATATAAAAGGAGAGAAGATATAAATTTCTTATATCAAGAATAAAATTAGGGATAACACTATAGATCCTGCAAGCTTTATAAGGATAAGAGGGAATGTGACAACTTAACACTTACAAAATCCACAACTTAGAAGAAATAGATCAATTCCTCAAAACTACAAGATGTCAAAATTAAACAAAGATTACAGAGATATATAACTATTAAAGAACATTATTTGTAATGTAAAAGCTCCTGAAGAAGAAAACTATAAGCCCAGAGGGCTTCACATAAGAACATAACCAAATATTTAAACAATTAATATTGATTTTATACAATCTCTTACAGAAAATGGAAGAAACAGTTCCAAACTAATTTTATGAAGCCAGTATTACTCTGGTACTAAATTCAGGCAAAAATGGTACAAAAACAGAAAACTCTACATAAATAACTTTCATGAGAGTAGATGTAAAAATTTTCCATGAAATAGTAGCAAGTCAATTTCAGAGATGTATAAAGAGAATTCTACATTATAACCAAGTAAGATTTATCTCAAGTATGCAAGGTTAGTGCAGCATTCTGAAATCAATCAACAAAACCCATCATATCAAAAGCCTAAAGAAGATAGAGTGATGTCAGGAAGAAGATTAACTAAGAAGCTCTAAGCATTCAGTCTTCCACAGAAACACTGAGTAAACCAAAATATATGAACCACAATAACTTTGAGAACTCTAGGAACCAGGTGAGAAGCAGCAGCAACCAAACAAACATCTAAATAAGGAAAAGCCACAGTTAAGATGGTAAGAAATTTCATGACATTTTGTTCACTCTTGCCCCATCTCCTCCTTAGATCAGCACAGCATGGTCAGGAAGAAACTTCCCAATTCCCAATTCCTCCCTCAGGAGGGAAGGAAAAGAAGTGTAACTTACTTGCAGTGGTCTCTGTTCAGAGATGTCGAAGAGACTAGTTTTTGTGTCCTGTGACTCAGGGCACTAATATGTATTATGACATGGTTTGGATAGTAATTTGGGAGACAGAGAGCAGTGGTGTATGCAACAGAGCTCAGGGGACCTGCAGACCCACAGGCACCAGGGAGTAGATGTTACGAGCAGAGGAATACAATAGAAAACCAAGGCTTCTGATTCTGAAAAGAAGCAGGGGTGAGACTCTTAAGGAAATCAAGCCATTTAAAAGCAGCTGTATACACTGAGAACTGGAATAAAAGTAAAACATAAGCCAAGTGAAGAAACATATCAAAAAAGGCTTATCCCAGACTTCAGACTATACTACAAAGCTACAGTAATCAAGACAGTATGATACTGGCACAAAAACAGAAATAGAGATCAACGGAAGAGGATAGAAAGCCCAGAGAGATAAGCCCACGCACATATGGTCACCTTATCTTTGATAAAGGAGGCAAGAATATACAATGGAGAAAAGACAGCATCTTCAATAAGTGCTGCTGGGAAAACTGGACAGCTACATGTAAAAGAATGAAATTAGAACACTCCCTAACACCATACAAAAAAATAAACTCAAAATGGATTAAAGACCTAAGTGTAAGGCCAGACACTATCAAACTCTTGGAGGAAAATATAGGCAGAACACTCTATGACATAAATCACAGCAAGATCCTTTTTGACCCAATTCCTAGAGAAATGGATATAAAAAAAATAAACAAATGGGACCTAATGAAACTTAAAAGCTCTTGCACAGCAAAGGAAACCATAAACAAGACCAAAATACAACCTTCAGAATGGGAGAAAATATATGCAAATGAAGCAACTGACAAAGGATTAACCTCCAAAATTTACAAGCAGCTCATGCAGCTCAATATCTAAAAAACAAACAACCCATTCCAAAAATGGGCAGAAGACCTAAATAGACATTTCTCGAAAGAAGATATACAGATTGCCAACAAACACATGAAAGAATGCTCAGCATCATTAATCATTGGAGAAATGCAAATCAAAACTAATATAAGATATCATCTCACACCAGTCAGAATGGCCATCATCAAAAAATCTACAAACAATAAATCCTGAAGAGGGTGTGGAGAAAAGGGAACCCTCATACACTGTTGGTGGGAATGTAAACTGATACAGCCACTATGGAGAACAGTATGGACATTCCTTTAAAAACTAAAAATAGAACTACCATTCGACCCAGCAATCCCACTACTGGGCATATACCTTGAGAAAACCATAATTCAAAAAGAGTCATGTACCACAATGTTCATTGCAGCACTATTTACAATAGCCAGGGCATGGAAGCAACCTAAGGTGTCCATCGACAGATGAATGGATAAAGAAGATGTGGCACATATATACAATGGAATATTACTCAGCCATACAAAGAAACGAAATTGAGTTATTTGCAGTGAGGTGGATGGACCTAGAGTCTGTGATACAGCATGAAGTAAGTCAGAAAGAGAAAAACAAATACCGTATGCTAACACATATATATGGAATCTAAAAAAAAAAGGTCATGAAGAACCTAGGGTCAAGATGGGAATAAAGACACAGTCTTACTAGAGAATGGACCTGAGGACATGGGGAGGGGGAAAGGTAAGCTGGGACAAAGTGAGACAGTGATAGTGTAGACATATATACACTACCAAATGTAAAATAGATAGCTAGTGGGAAGCAGCTGGATAGCACAGGGAGATCAGCTCAGTGCTTTGTGACCAGCTAGAAGGGTGGGATATGGAAGGTGGAAGGGAGGGAGACTCAAGAGGCAAGAGATATGGGGACATATGTATATGTATAACTGATTCACTTTGTTATAAAGCATAAACTAACACACCATTGTAAAGCAATTATACTCCAATAAGAATGTTTAAGAAACAAAAAGGCTTAAAAGAACAATGAGCCTTTAAGATGGACTGGTCAGTGAAGCTCTTCCCCTCCACAAAGCTAGTTCATAAATGTTTGGAGCAGCGGCTATTTTTTCAAATGCCAAAATCTCAACAAAATATCACAAAGCATTCAAAGAAACGGAAAAAGTTGGCCCATTCAAAGGAACAAAGTCTCTAGAAATCAACCTAAAGAAATGCAGGCCTCTGACTTACTTGACAAAAAATTTAAAACAACTGTTTAAAATATACTCAATGAGGTAAAAGAGAACTCAGACAGATAACTAAACAAAATCAGGAAAATGACAGCAACAAAATGAGAATATCTATAAGGAGGTTAAAATTATTAAGAAGTATGAAACAGAAAATTTAAAAGGAAAAGAAGAATACAATAACTGTGTTGAAAAATCCACTAGAGGGGTTCAACAGCAGATTTCATCAGGTAGGAAAAAAAATCAGTGAAGACAGGTCATTTGAAACTATTGAGTCAGAAGAGCAAAAGAAAAAAGAGTGACGAAAAGCAAATAGAGCCTAAAAAACTTATAAGAAACTATTGAATGGATCAGTATATGCTTTATGTGAATCCCAGCAGGAGAAGAGAGAGAAAAAGGAGCTGAGAGCTTTTTAAAAAAAATAATTGGTTAAAAACTTTCCAAATCTCAGGAAGGAAAGGGATATCCAAATACAAGAAGCTAAGTGAACTCTAAGTAAGATAAACGCAAAAAGACCCAACTGAGGCATATTATAATTAAACAGTCAAAATTCAAAGACAAAGAGAGAATCTTAAAAACAGCAAAAAAAAACTGACTCATCACATACAATGAAGTCTCTGTAAGATTATCAATGGAAATCTCAGCAGAAGGCTTGCAGACTAGAAGGAAGTCAGTTAATACATTCAAAGTGCTGAAAGGAAAAAACTATCAACCAAGAATACTATATACAGCAAATCCATCCTTCAAAAATGAAGGACAAATTAAGGCTTTCTCACATAAACAAAAACTGAGGGAGTTCATTACCACTAGAAATGACCTACAAGAAATGCCGAAAGGAGTCCTTTAAAGTAGAAATGAAAGGAGGCTAGGCAGTAACCTGAAGCCATACAAAAATATAAAGTGCTCCATCAAGGATATATATATATTTATATACACACACACACAAATACAAAAATGCATATATATGCAAATATAAAAATCTGTAATGCTGTAATTTTGGTTCATAACTCCAGTATTAATTCTTTTATAAGATTTAAAAGATAAAAGTATAAAAAGCAACTATATATCTATGTTAATGGGTTCCCAACATGTACAGATGTAAATTTTGACATGAAAAACATAAAGTGGGGGTGGAGCTGTAAAGGAGTAGAGTTTTTTATACCACTGAAGTTAAGTTGTTATCAGTTTAAATAGATAGTTATAACTTTAAGATGTTTATATAAGCCCTACGGTAATCACAAAGAAAATATCTGTAGAATATACACAAACGGAAATGAAGGTAATGCAAGCATGTCAGTACAAAAACAGAAACTAGTCAAGTGGTTGCCAGGGTACAAAGGAGAGGGGGAATGGGAAATGACTGCTGATGGCTTTCTTTTTGGGATGATGAAAATATTTTGGAAAAGTTAGTGGTGATGAATACATAACTTTGTGAATATACTAAAAACTACTCAAATGTACACTATAAAATGATGAAATCTATTATATGTGAGTATAACTCAGTGAAATATATCTAAATCTGCAACTATCATATGACTCAGAAATTCCACTCTTGGGCATTTATCCAAGAGAATTGGAAATTTAGTATAATGCAAAAACCTGTACATGCATGTTCATAGAACCTTTATTCATAGTAGCTAAAAACTGGACATGACTCTGATGTCCTTCAATGGGTGAATGGGTAAACAAATGGTGGTACATCCATACCATGGAATACTACTCAGCAATAAAAATGAGCTAACAATTTATAAGCAATGTCATGCATGAATCTTAAAAGCATTATGCTGAAAGAAAAAAAAGCATTATGCTAAATTTTTTAAAAGCAAATCTAAAAATCTTACTTTATGAGCATCTACAGTCACCTCAAAATTAAAAGTTTAATTTAAAAAATTCACTGATACATATTTCTTTTCATGTGTGAAATGAAAGTATAGATTAATATGTGGATAGCTAGAGAGAAAGATAACTTGACAGAAATGAATTTGACAACAATAGGCTTATAGCCTACATAGCTTACATTCTATTTAGAATCAAATGTATTAAAGTAACATTTTAAGACTATAATAAAATAAATGGAAGTGAAACAAGAAAGAGAAGAACGTTGTTTAAATATTTTTTAACTTGGGAGATATTAGATCCTGAAAGAACCCTCTAATTTTTTAAAACAATAGATTTTCAGAAACATTATGGGTTTGGAGTCATTGGATATGAATTTGTATGCGAGCATTCAAAGTTTCTCAACTTATTGTGCATAAAAATCTTGGACTTGGGCTATAGAACATTGTGCATACTTTGACAGCATTTTGCACCTTCTGGTTTGCCCCTCTGATTATTGCTATTATATATTTAGACCAGTATTGAATAGCTCCCATCTGCTTTATTTGGGGCTACAACTCAGGTGGTATAACATTTTTAATTTATTTTATTTTTAAAATCGTCATACACTGAAATTGATCTCTTCCCTTTGTCCTATGAATTTTAAAACACGCACTCATTTATGTAACCACTGCCACAGTCAGAATAGAGAGAACCGTGCCATCATTTCCAAAACTCCCTTGTGCCATTTCTTCATAGCAGAATTTCTCAATCTTGGCACTATTGATATATTGGGCTGGATACTTCTTCGTTGTGGAGAGTTTTTCTGTGCACTGTAGGATGCTTAGAAGCATCCTTGGCCTATGCCCACGAGGTGCGAGTAACAGCCACCACCTCCCCCACGCACCTGGTTGTGACAATCAAAATTGTCTGGAGTCATTGCCAAATAAATGTTCCCTTGGGAGGAGAAAAATAATCTCCTGTAGTTATGTACCACTGCCTTATAGTCACACCCTCTCCCCAGTCCTTGTCCTGACAATAATCACAATGTGTTCTACATTACATTTATCGTTTTGAGAATATCATCTAAATAGAACAATATGTTATGTAACTCTTTGAGATTGACTTCTTTGACTAAGCATGCTTTTGAGATTCATCCAAGTTATCACATCTATCCATAGTTCACTCTTTTTACTGCCGAGGTATATTCCGTTTATTGGCTGTATCCAGATTTTTTTTTTTTTTTTTTTTTTTGCGGTACACGGGCCTCTCACTGTTGTGGCCTCTCCCGTTGTGGAGCACAGGCTCCGGATGCGCAGGCTCAGCGGCCATGGCTCACGGGCCTAGCCGCTCCACGGCATGTGGGATCTTCCCAGACTGGGGCATGAACCCGTGTCCCCTGCATCGGCAGGCGGACTCCCAACCACTACGCCACCAGGGAAGCCCGGCTTTATCCAGATTTTTAATCCATTTACCTGTTGAAGGACATTTGTCTGTTTTTCAGAATTGTGAAGATTTTGAATAGAGCAGGTGGAAACATTCATATACAGGTTTATGTTTAATTATAAATTTGTTTGTCAAGGGTAAATACCCACAACAGTGATTGCTGGGTCATATAGCAAATGTATGTTTAACTTTGTAAAAATCCTCCAAACCATACCCTAAATTGTTTTTACTACTTTGCATTCCTATCAGCAATGTATGAGATTTCCACTTGCTCCACAGTCTCTCTAGCACCTGGTAGTTTCATTAACTTAAAAAAATGTTTTTAGTTTGAAATAATTATAGATTCACAGGAAGTTGAAAAAATAGTACAGGTACTGTGTACCTCTTACCCAATTTCCCCAATTACATTTTACACACCCATGGTATAATAGAATACCAGGAAATTGACACATAAAATGTGTGTACAGTTATATGCCATTTTATCACATGTATAAATTCTTGTAACAACCATGGCAGTCGAGATACAAAACTATTCCATCACCACAGAAATCTCTATCATACAGTGTATGAGAGAACCATTTTCTCCACATCCTTGACATTCAGGCAAGTAGTAGTAGTTCATCACGGTTTGAATTTTCATTTACCTAACGATGTTGTACATCTTTTCACATTCTTATTTGTCTTTGTTGAAGTGTCTGTTCAAGTCTCTTGCCCATTTTCAAATGTTCTTGTTTGTTTTAGTATCGAATTTTGAGGGTTTAAAAAATATATTCTGGGGCTTCCCTGGTGGCGCAGTGTTTGAGAGTCTGCCTGCCGATGCAGGGGACACGGGTTCGTGCCCAGGTCCAGGAAGATCCCACATGCCGCGGAGCTGCTAGGCCCGTGAGCCATGGCCGCTGAGCCTGTGCGTCCGGAGCCTGTGCTCCGCAACAGGAGAGGCCACAACAGTGAGAGGCCTGCGTACTGCAAAAAAAAAAAAAAAAAAAAAAAAAAAAAAAAAATATATATATATATATATATATATATATATATATATTCTGGATACAAGCCCTTTGTTAAATATGTGATTTGTATATTTTCTCTCAGTCTGTAGCCTGTCTTTTAATTCTCTTAACAGTGACTTTTGCAAAGCAAATATTTAAAATTTTAATGAAATTCAATTTATCAAATGATGCTTTTGCTATTATATCTAGGAACTCTTTGCCTAATTCAAGCAACAATTTATTCTATGTTCTCTCCTTTTTATAATATTACATTGATATTTAGATTTATAATCTATATTAACCTAAATATTGAATAAGGTGAGTGGTTTAATTCAAGGTTCATTTTTTTTGCACATGGATGTCTAATTGCTCCAACAACATTTGTTCAAAATACTGTCCTCTCTTATTTATTTGTTTTGCACTGTTGTTAAAATCGAATGCCGGGGCTTCCCTGGTGACACAGTGGTTGAGAGTCCGCCTGCCGATGCAGGGGACATGGGTTCGTGCCCCGGTCCAGGAGGATCCCACATGCCGCAGAGTGGCTGGGCCTGTGAGCCATGGCCACTGAGCCTGCGCGTCCGGAGCCTGTGCTCCACAACGGGAGAAGCCGCAACAGTTAGAGGCCCGCGTACCGCAAAGACAAAACAAAACAAAACAAAAATCAAATGCCCATATTTGTGTGAATCTGTTTCTCAGTTTATCAAATCTCTATTCTGTTCCATTGGTCTATATGTCTATATATTTGCCAATACCACACTGTCTTTATTACTATACTAAGTGGTTCTTGATGAGAGATAATATTGCTCCTAAGAGACATTTAGCAATAGCTGGAGATATTTTGGTTGTCACAATTGGAGGTGGTGGTGGGGTTGCTAAATGTCAGTTGGCCTAAATGTCAATGGTACTGAGATTGAGAAACACTTCATAGTCATTCTTAAAATCAGATTGTCTTATTCCTCAAACTTTATTCTTTGTTCAAAATTATTTTTGATATTCTAATGCCTTTCCATATTAATTTAGAATCTGCTTGTCTATATCTACAAAATATCCTGCTGAGATTTTTATAGGAATTGCCTTAAACCTATAGACTGACATGAGAAGAAATGCTATCTTTATCATATTGAGTCATTGTTGGCATATAACTGTTCATAGTATTCTCTTATGAGTTTTTGTACCTCTGTAGTATCAGTTATTTCTTCTCTTTCCTTTCTTATTTTGTTTATTTGGGTGCTGTCTTTTCTTCTTGGTGATCCTGGCTAGAAGTTTGTTGATTTTGTTTATCCTTTCAAAAAAATACCTCTTGGCAGTTGGGGTGGTGGTGGTGTGATGAATTGGGAGATTGGGATTGACATATATACACTAATATGTATAAAATGGATAACTAATAAGAACCTGCTGTATAAAAAATTAATTATATTAAATTAAAAAATACCCTTAAATCCATTGTAGTTGAAGAACCCCTCCTGTTCAATATAAACCTTTGGAAATGTGTTGAAATTTCTCTAATAGACAAGTTGTTTGCAATTGTTATGTATATGCATCATGGAAGAATATGTGTTTTGCATTTGTTGGATGCAAGATTTAGAGACATCCATTAGTACAAAATTTAAAACAAATGTATAAAATGTTTATTAAAAATACCTCTTGGTTTCATCAATCTTTTCTATTTTTTAAATTTCTATTGTATTTATTTTCTCTCTGAGCTTTATTATTTCCTTCCTTCTGCTGACTTTGGGGTTTGTTTGTTCTTCTTTTTCTAATTCTTTTAGGTGGTAGTTTAGGCTTTTTATTTGAGATTTTTCTTGTTTCTTGAGGAAGGCCTATATCTCTGTGAACTTCCCTCTTAGAACTGCTTTTGCTGCATCCCAGAGATTTTGGAAAGTTGTGTTTCAATTTTCATTTGTCCTGAGGTACTTTCTGATTTCATCATTGACTGTTGGTTTTTTAGTAGCGTGTATTTTAGTCTCCACATGTTTGTTCTTTTCCCATTTTTCTTTCTGTAATTGATTTCTAGTTTTATACTGTCATGGTCAGAAATAATGCTTGATATAATTTCTATCCTCTTAAATTTGTTGAGGCTTCTTTTGAGACCTAGTATGTGATCTATCTCGGAGAACATTCCATGTGCATTTGAAAAGATTATGTATTCTGCCTTTTGTTTTTAGATGTAATGTCTTATAGATATAAATTAAGTCCAAATGGTCTATTGTATCATTTAAGACCATTGTTGCCTTATGGATTTTCTGTCTGGGCGATCTGTCCATTAGTGTCAGTGGGATGTTCAATTTTCCTACTATTATTGTATTATTGTCAGTTTCTCCCTTTACGTCTGTTAGTATTTGCTTTATATATTTAGGTGCTCCTGTATTGGGTGTGTATATGTTAACAAGTGTAATATTTTCTTCTTGTATTTATCCCTTTATCATTATATAATGCCCTTCTTTGTCTTTCATTATAGCCTTTGTTTTAAAGTCTATTTTGTCTGAGTATTGCTACCTCTGCTTCCTTGTCATTTGTTTGCATAAAATATGTTTTTCCATCCACTTTTAGTCTGTGTGTCTTTCACTTGAAGTGAGTCTCTTGTAGGCAGCATATTGAAGGGTCTTGTTTTCTTATCCAATCAGCCCACTCTATGTCTTTTCTTTTTTTTTTTTTTTTTTTTGCGGTTCGCGGGCCTCTCACCGCTGTGGCCTCTCCCGTTGCGGAGCACAGGCTCCGGACGCACAGGCTCAGCAGCCATGGCTCACGGGCCCAGCCGCTCCGCGGCATGTGGGATCCTCCCGGACCAGGGCACGAACCCGTGTCCCCTGCATCGGCAAGCGGTCTCTCAACCACTGCGCCACCAGGGAAGCCCCCACTCTATGTCTTTTGATCAGAGTATTTAGTCCACTGACATTTAAAGTAGTTATTGATAGTTATGTACGTATTGCTATTTTATTACTTGTTTTCCAGTTGTTTTTGTAGTTCCTCTCTGTTCACTTCTTCATCTTTTTCTCCTCCGATCGTGGTTTAATGCTTTTCTTTTGTAGTATTCTTGAGTTTCTTTCTTTGTGGTTATTGTGTATCTATTGTAAGTTTTTGATTTGTGGTTACCATGTAGTTCACATATGTTGACCCATAATTATAGGTACTTGCTTTAAACTGATAGCATTTAAGTTCACAGTCTAAAAGATCTACACTCTTTACTCCCCTCCACCACATTTTGTGTTTTTGATGTCATATTTTACATCTTCATGCTTATACCTTTACTTTTTGTTATAGTTATATTTACTTTTGCAATTTTTTTGTCTTTTAATCTATGTTCTGGTTTAAGTGATCTTCTATTCTTACTATATATTTGCCTTTCCTACTGGGATTTTCCCTTTTCTATAGATTCTTTTCCATTTAGAGAAGATCCTGCAATATTTATTTTAGGGTAGGTTTAGTATTGCTGAATTCTTTAATTGTTGCTTGTCTGAGAAGTTCTTTATCTCTCCTTCTATTCTAACTGATCATCTTGCTAGGTAGAGTATCCTAGGTTGCAAGTTTTTCCATTTCAGGACTTTGAATATATCATGCCACTCCCTTCTGGCCTGCAAAGTTTCTGCAGAGAAATCAGCTGATAGCCTTATGGGGATTCCCTTGTATATGACTCTTTGTTCTTCTCTTGCTACCTTCAGAACCTCTCTTTATCTTCAAATTTTGCCATTCTAATTATGATATGTCTTGGTGTAGGTTTGTTTTGGTTCACATTTTTTTTTTGGAACCCTCTGTGCTTCCTGTATCTGTTTCCTTCTTTAAGTTTGGGAAGTTTTCAGCCATAATTTCTTCAAATACATTTTTTTTGTGGTACATGGGCCTCTCACTGTTGTGGCCTCTCCTGTTGCAGAGCACAGGCTCCGGACGCACAGGCTCAGTGGCCATGGCTCACAGGCCCAGCTGCTCCGTGGCATGTGGGATCTTCCCAGACTGGGGCACGAACCCGTGTCTCCTGCATCAGCAGCTGGACCCTCAACCACTGCACCACCAGGGAAGCCCTCAAGTACATTTTTGATCCCCTTCTCTCTTCTCCTTTGGAACTGTTATGATTCAAATGTTGGCACATTTTATGTTATCCCATAGATGTCATATGTTGCTTTCATTTTTTTAAATTTGTCTTTCTGTCTGCTGTTCTGATTGGGTGATTTCCATTATTCTATCTTCCAGATCACTTATGCATTCTTCTGTGTCATTTAGTTTGCCATTCATTGCTTCTAGTGTGCTTTTTATCTCAGAAATTGAATTATCTATTTTTGATTGGGTCTTCTTTATAGTTTCTAGTTGTTTGTTAAAATGACCTGTGCTCAGATCAATTCTCTTTCTTAATTCACTTAGCATTTTTATTATCAGTGTTTTCAATTTATTGTCTGGTAGACAGATTATCTCTATTTCACTTTCAAGGATTTTCTCTTGCTCTTTAAATTGAGAGTAGTTCCTCTGACATTTTATTCTACTTAACTTTCTCTGTCTCTAAGAATTTAGCTGAAAGAGTTATCTATTGTGATCTTGAAGGGTTGTTCTTAGGTGGACATGTCCCTATGTAGACTGCATATGCTCAATGCCCCTGGTGTGAGGGATGGATTTGATGTGGACACCAGTCATGTCTTTCCTCAGCATGTCCTGGCCACCATCACTTTGGTAGGGGGTGTGGCTTTTGATGGAGGACCTAGAGTATGTGCAGGGTGTGAGGCAGGATTTCCTCTCTGCTCAGTGGCCATTACCACCCTGTCAGGGGCAGGGTTTTCTCCCAAATTGCTAGAGTGGAAGCATTGAGGATCAGGCTCAAACTGGCTCTGTTTCCCTTGTGTGTTTTTGCTTCTTCCTGCACTGTGGTCTTTGCTCCAAAGGAGGGGAATTCTTACTGAGGTCCGATGGTCTGCCTGTGTAGGCATCTGTAGCTATGCTCAGACACAGCTTTCTCCCCTGTTGTGGTCATTCTAGCTGTAGTGTTAGGTTGCGGCATGGAGTGGCCTTGACTGGAGCACTTGCTTGGCTGGGGCTGGGGAATGGGCATGGTGATTTTGGGAATTCAAGTGGCAGTCAGAAGTCTGGGCTGCTTCTGTAATGCTGTCTGAGCTAGTGCCAACAATGGCCACTGATGCCTCACTTGGACCACACCTTGGTCTCCCAGGTTACCTCTGTTCCTAGATTATTTTCCCAGGTCCTGGCCACAGTAGATTCAGTTCCAAATTATGGCATGGAGTGAGTTTGGATTGGGAAATGCAGTGAGGTGGCAGCCACTAGGACACACCTCTCTCCGTCCTGTCTGGTGGCAAGCCAGCACCTACACACTCCTCATAAGTGGAGTCTATGCATCTCCAGCTTTTCTACCTGTCCCAGTGATTCTACAAACAGCCAAGAGGGCTTGTCTCCTATGCATAGGTCCCCAGGACTGGGGCACCCAGTCTGTGGCTTAACCCACTCACTCTCCAGGGTGAGTGTCCACCTGTGCAATCTCCCTTTTCTTCTTAGTCCCCTCCCAGGGGCATAGGTCCTGACTCAATGCTTTTTTTTCATCCTACCCAATTATGTGTGTATCTTTCTTATAGCCTTGGTTGTATAAGAGTTATTTTTCCAGTTTCCAGTTAGTTTCTCATAAGAATTGTTACACATATAAATGTATTTTTGATGTGTTCATGGAGGGAGGTGAGTCCCACATCCTCTTACTCTGTCATCTTAATCCCCCTCTTAGTGTCCAGTTTTTAAGTCTGCAACTCAAATCACCTAGCTCTGAGAGCCAAAAGAGCTCAGCATTTATGAGTCTCATAGGATCATAGCGAAGAAAAAAGCAGTTGTTAAATGGGCATATGAACACATCCTGCAGCTATCGCCTCCCCAAACTCAGTGCAGATGGAGCAGGAAAAAAATGCCAATCTCCTAGTTTTTCCCTGGACGAGTTATGACTGAGTCTTTTCCCAGCTGCAGCCTGAGGATGCAGCTTCTTCTCAGCCTGTATCTGAGAGCTGACTGAGATCCTCCCTGAAGCCTGGAAGAGCTGGTGAGCATATCTGCTACCTTCTCTCTCCAGCTCATTCCAACAAAAGTAAGTCACTAGCTTTTTCCTGGAAGGAGCTTGTGCACACAGCAAGCATCCCAACTTTTATAGCTTCCACCCAATGGATGAGTCTTCCTAGCTTTGATAGACAATGGGTCTTGGCACTTGTTAGTGCCACAGGATGATATTAATCATATTAAACAAAGAATCCGTTTTTAAGTGGGTGCATAAGCACTTCCTGAAGCTCTATTCCCAGGCTCAACACAGAGGGAAGAGCAAAAGCACCCATTTCCCAAGTTCTCCCTGGAAGAAGTTTGACTGCATACTTTCCCAGCTGTTGCCTGAAAGTCTGGCTTCTAATCAGCCTGCATGTGAGAGCTGACTGTGATCCTCCCAGGAGCCATAAAGAGCTGGTGGCCATGTTCCCCACTTTCTCCCACTGGCTCACTCCAACAGTACAATCAAATATCCAGCTTCTTTTTGGAAGGAAGTTTTCCATAAATCTAGCACCCTAACTGTTATGGCTGCCACCTGGGGAATGAGCTCCCAAATTACTTAGTTCTGGGAGATGATGTGGCTTGGCATTCACGAATCCCCTAGGAATACACACAAAAAAGAGGTGGTTCTATAAGAGTGCATAAGCACTCCAATGTCTATTCCCTCTGGCTCAAGACTAAGTGAGTAGGTACAAACACCTAGTTCTTGGTTTCTCCCCGACAGAGGTCAAACTTCATATCTAAGTTTCTGACATTCCCACCTGCATCCTAAAAGTTGAACTTCTAATTAGTCTGCATCAGGAAGCTGAAGGCATTACCAAGCATTTGGGACACTGAAAGGTCTTGGTAATCTTAATCTACTGGGAGCCACTAAGAACAAAGATGGCAGCTTGGACAAACAGAAAGGTTTGAAAAGCAACCAGGAGCTCTGGCTGGGCTGACTGATGAAGTTCATCACCTACATGAGGCCAGTCTGTCAAAACTAGGAGATATCTCTGTTTCACCTAATGTGCAAAAACCAACAGTCAAGTAATATAAAGAAGTGTGAGAATAATTTCCAAACAAAAGAACAAGATAAATCTCCAGAAACCAACCTTAATGAAATGGAAATAAGCGATTTACTTGACAGAGAGTTCAAAATAATGGTCATAAATATACTCACCAGGTCAGGAGAACAATGCATGAACAAAGTGAGAATTTCAACAGAGAGAAAATATTTAAAAGTACCAAACAGAAATCATAGAGTTGAAAACAGTAACTAAACTGAAATTTCAGTTGAAGGATTCAACATCAGATTAGATCAAGTGGAAGAAAGGATCAGAGAACTAAAAGGCCAGGAGAAATCTTCCAATCAGAGGAGCAAAAAGAAAAAAGAATGAAAATAGTGAAGATAGTTTAAGGGACTTATGAGACACTATCAAGTGGATCAATATATGAATTATAAGTGTCTCAGAAGAGAAGAGAGAGAGAGAAAGGGTTATGAAGCTTATTCAAACCTGGGGAAAGAAACAAAAATCCAGATGCAGGAAACCCAAATGATAACAAAAATATAAATAAAAAGAGACCTGGGCTTCCCTGGTGGCGCAGTGATTGAGAGTCCGCCTGCCGATGCAGGGGACACGGGTTTGTGCCCCAGTCCGGGAAGATCCCACATGCCACGGAGCGGCTGGGCCCGTGAGCCATGGCCGCTGAGCCTGCGTGTCCGGAGCCTGTGCTCTGCAACGGGAGAGGCCACAACAGTGAGAGGCCCACGTACAGAAAAAAAAAAAAAAAATAGAGACCCATGCTGAGACATATTGAAATTGTCCAAAGTTAAAGACACAGGTAATCTTAGAAGCAACTAAAGAAAACTGACTTGTTATATACAAGGGAACCCCCTAAAGGACATCAGTGGATTTTTCAGCAGAAACCTTGTAGGTCAAAAGGGAGTATTGAAAGAAAAAGAAATGCCAAACAAGAATACGTTACCCGGCAAAGCTGTCTTTGGAATTCAAAAAGAGATAAAAATTTTGCCAAACAAAAGATGAAATAGTTCACCATAACTAGACCAGCCTTATAAGAAAGGATAAAGGGAGTTTTTCAAGCTGAAATGAAAGGAAGTTAATTAGTGTCATGAAAATATATGAAAGTATAAACTCACTGGTAAAGGTAGATGTATAGTGAAATTCAGAATACTCTAATATTCTAATGGTGGTGCGTAAATTAGTTATAACTGTAGTATAAAAGTTATAAGACAAAAGTATTCAATACAGGTTAATAATTTCTTAATGAATATACTATATTAAAGATGTAAATGCTGACATCAAATACAGAAAATGTGGGGAGGGAGAGTAAAATGTAGAACTTTAGGGTGTGTTCAAATTTAAGATTTTTGTTTTGTTTTTCTGGGTTTTTTTAAACATCTTTATTGGAGTATAATTGCTTTAAAATGGTGTGTTAATTTCTGCTTTATAACAAAGTGAATCAGCTATACATATACATATATTCCAATATCTCGTCCCTCTTGCATTTCCCTCCAACCCTCCTTATCCCACCCCTCTATGTGGTCACAAAGCCCAGAGCTGATCTCCCTGTGCTATCCAGCTGCTTCCCACTAGCCAGCTATTTTATATTTGGTAATACATATAAGTCCATGCTACTCTCTCACTTCGTCCCAGCTTAACCTTCCCCCTCCCCGTGTCCACATCCCATTCTCTAGGCCTGGGTCTTTATTCCTATCCCTCACCTAGGTTCTTCAGAAACTTTTTTTTTTTAAGATTCCATATATATGTGTCAGAATATGGTATTTGATTTTCTGTTTCTGACTTACTTCACTCTGTATGGCAAACCCTAGGTTCATCCACCTCATTACAAATAAATCAATTTCGTTTCTTTTTATGGCTGAGTAATATTCCATCATATATATGTGCCATATCTTCTTTATCCACTCATCTGTCAATGGACACATAGTTTGCTTCCATGTCCTGGCTATCGTAAATAGAGCTGCAGTGAACATTTTGGTACACGACTCCTTTTGAATTATGGTTTTCTCAAGGTATATGCCAAGTATGGGACTGCTGTGTCATATAGTAGTTCTATTTCTAGATTTTAAGGAACCTCCATACTGTTCTCCACAGTGGCTGTATCAATTTACATTCCCACCAACAGTGCAAGAGTGTTCCCTTTTCTCCACACCCTCTCCAGCATTTACTGTTTCTAGATTTTTTGGTGATGGCCATTCTGATGGGTGTGAGATGATATCTCATATTAGTTTTGATTTGCATTTCTCTAATGATTAATGATGCTGAGCATTCTTTCATGTGTTTGTTGGAAATGTGTATATCTTCTTTGGAGAAATGTCTATTTAGGTCTTCTGCCCATTTTTGGATTGGGTTGTTTCTATTTTTGATAGTGAGCTGCATGAGTTGCTTGTATGTTTTGGAGATTAATCCTTTGCCAGTTGCTTCATGTGCAAATAGTTTCTCCCATTCTGAGGGCTGTCTTTTGGTCTTGTTTATGGTTTCCTTTGCTATGCAAAAGTTTTGAAGTTTCATTAGGTCCCATTTGTTTATTTTTGTTTTTATTTCCATTTCTCTAGGAGGTGGGTGAAAAAGGATCTTGCTCTGATTTATGTTATAGAGTGTTCTGCCTATGTTTTCCTCTAATACTTTTATAGTGTCTGGCCTTACATTTATGTCTTTAATCCATTTTGAATTTATTTTTTGTATGGTGTTAGTGAGTGTTCTAATTTCATTCTTTTCCATATAGCTGTCCAGTTTTCCCAGCACCAAGTACTGAAGAGACCGTCTTTTCTCCATTGTATATTCTTGCCTCCTTTATCATACATAAGGTGACCATATGTGCGTGGGCTTATCTCTGGGCTTTGTATCCTGTTCCTTTGATCTATATTTCTGTTTTTGTGCCAGTACCATACTGTCTTGATTACTGTAGCTTTGTCGTATAGTCTGAAGTCCAGGAGCCTGATTCCTCCAGCTCCATTTCTCGTTCTCAAGATTGCTTTGGCTATTCAGAGACTTTTGTGTTTCCATACAAATTGTGAAATTTTTTGTTCTAGTTCTGTGAAAAATGTCATTGGTAGCTTTATAGGGATTGCATTGCATCCATAGATTGCTTTGGGTAGTATAGTCATTTTCACAATGTTGATTATTCCAATCCATGAGCATGGTAAGTCTCTCAATCTGTTTGTTTCATCTTTAATTTCTTTCATCAGTGTCTTATACTTTTCTGCATACAGGTATTTGGTCTCCTTAGGTAGGTTTATTCCTAGGTTTTTTATTCTTTTTGTTGAAATGGTAAATGGGAGTGTTTCCTTAACATCTGTTTCAGATTTTTAATCATTGGGCTATAGCAATGCAAGAGGTTTCTGTGCATTAATTTTGTATCCTGCAATTTTACCAAACTCATTGATTAGCTCTAGCAGTTTTCTGGTAGCATCTTTAGGATTCTCTGTGTATAGTATCATGACATACTCAAACAGTGACAGCTTTACTCCTTCTTTTCCGATTTGGATTACATTTATTTCTTTTTTTCTCTGATTGCTGCAGCTAATACTTCCAAGAGTATGTTGAATAATAGTGGTGAGAGTGCGCAATCTTGTCTTGTTCCTGATCTTAGTGGAAACGGTTTCAGTTTTTCACTGTTGAGAATGATGTGGTCTCTGGGTTTGTCATATATGGCCTTTATTATGTTGAGGTAAGTTCCCTGTATCCCTACTTCCTGGAGGTTTTTTTTTTTTTTTTTTTTTAATAAATCCGTGTTGAATATTGTCCAAAGCTTTTTCTGTATCTTTTGAGAAGATCATATGGTTTTTATCCTTCAATTTGTTAATATGGTGTATCATATTGATTGATTTGCGCTTATTGAAGATTCCTTGCATTCCTGGGATAAACCCCACGTGATCATGGTGCATAATCCTTTTAATGTGCTATTGGATTCTGTTTGCTAGTATTTTGTTGAGGATTTTTGCATCTATGTTCATCAGTGATATTGGTCTGTAATTTTCTTTCTTTGTGACATCTTTTTCTGGTTGTGGCATCAGGATGATGGAGGCCTTATAAAATGTGTTTGGGAGTGTTCCTCCCTCTGCTAGGTTTTGGAAGAGATTAAGAAGGATAGGTGTTAGCTCTTTTCTAAATGATTGAAAGAATTCACCTGTGAAGCCATCTGGTCCTGGGCTTTTGTTTGTTGGAAGATTTTAAATCACAGTCTCAATTTCAGTGCTTGTGATTGGTCTGTGTATTTTTTTTATTTCTTCCTGGTTCAGTCTCGGAAGGTTGTGCTTTTCTAAGAATTTGTCCATTTCTTACAGGTTGTCCATTTTCTGACATATAGCTGCTTGTAGTAAACTCTCGTGATCCTTTGTACTTCTGCAGTGTCAGTTGTTACATCTCCCTTTTCATTTCTACTACTATTGATTTGTGTCTCCTCCCTTTTTTTCCTGATGAGGCTGGTTAATGTTTTATCAATTTTGTTTATCTTCTTGAAGAATCACCTTTTAGTGTTACTGATCTTTGTTTCCTTCATTTTTTTTCATTTATTTCTGATCTGGTCTTTATGATTTCTTGCTTTCTCCTAACTTTGGTGTTTTTTTCTTCTTCTGTCTGTAATTGCTGTACGTGTAAGTTTCAGTTGTTTGTTTGAGATGTTTCTTGTGTCTTGAGGTAGGATTGTATTACAATAAACTTCCCTCTTAGAAGTGCTTCTGCTGCATCCCAAAGGTTTTGGGTCGTCGTATTTTCATTGTCTTTTATTTCTAGGTATTTTTTGATTTCTTCAGTGATCTCTTGGTTATTTTTTAAACATCTTTATTGGACTATAATTGCTTTACAGTGGTGTGTTAGTTTCTGCTTTATAATAAAGTGAATCAGTTATACATATACATATGTTCCCATATCTCTTCCCTCTTGTGTCTCCTTGCTTCCCACTCTTCCTATCCCACCCCTCTAGGTGGTCACAAACCACCAAGCTGATCTCCCGGTGGTATGTGGCTGTTTCGCACTAGCTATCTATGTTAGGTTTGGTAGTGTATATATGCCCATGCCACTATCACACTTTGTCACACCTTACCCTTCCCCCTCCTCATATCCTCAAGTCCATTCTCTAGTAGGTCTGTGTCTTTGTTCCCGTCTTACCCCTAGGTTCTTCATGACCTTTTTTTTTCTTAGATTCCATATATATGTGTTAGCATACAGTATTTGTTTTTCTCTTTCTGACTTACTTCACTCTGTATGACAGACTCTATGTCCATCCACCTCACTACAAATATCTCAATTTTGTTTCTTTTTTATGGCTGAGTAATACTCCATTGTATATATGTGCCACATCTTCTTTATCCATTCATACAATGATGGACAGTTAGGTTGCTTCCATGTCCTGGCTATTGTAAATAGAGCTGCAATGAACATTTTGGTAAATGACTCTTTTTGAATTATGGTTTTCCGAGAGTATATGCCCAGTAGTGGAATTGCTGGGTTGTATGCTAGTTCTATTTTTAGTTTTATAAGGAACCGCCATACTGTTCTCCATAGTGGCTGTATCAATTTACATTCCCCAAAACAGTGCAAGAGTGTCCCCTTTTCTCTACACCCTCTCCAGTATTTATTGTTTCTAGATTTTTTTACATCTTTATTGGAGTATAATTGTTTCAAAATGATGTGCTAGTTTCTGCTTTATAACAAAGTGAATCAGTTATACGTATACATATGTTCCCATATCTCTTCCCTCTTGCATCTCCCTCCCTCCCACCCTCCCTAATGGCCATTCTGACCGGTGTGAAATGATATCTCATTGTAGTTTTGATTTGCATTTCTCTAATGATTAATGATTTTGAGCATTCTTTCACATGTTTCTTGGCAATCTGTATATCTTCTTGGAGAAATGTCTATTTAGGTCATCTGTCCATTTTCAGATTAGGTTGTTTGTTTTTTTGTTATTGAGCTGCATGAGCTGCTTGTAAATCTTGGAGATTAATTCTTTGTGAGTTGCTTCATTTGCAAATATTTTCTCCCATTCTGAGGGTTGTCTTTTGGTCTTGTTTATGGTTTCCTTTGCTGTGCAAAAGCTTTTAAGTTTCATTAGGTCCCATTTGTTTATTTTTGTTTTTATTTCCATTTCTCTAGGAATTGTATCAAAAAGGATCTTGCTGTGATTTATGTCATAGAGTGTTCTGCCTATGTTTTCCTCTAAGAGTTTGATAGTTTCTTGCCTTACATTTCGGTCTTTAATCCATTTTAGCTTTATTTTTGTGTATGGTGTTAGGGAGTGTTCTAATTTCATACTTTTACATGTACCTGTCCAGTTTATGCAGCACCACATATTGAAGAGGCTGTCTTTTCTCTACTGTATATTCTTGATTCCTTTATCAAAGATAAGGTGATCAGGGCTTCCCTGGTGGTGCAGTGGTTGAGAGTCCGCCTGCCGATTCAGGGGACAAGGGTTTGTGCCCCGGTACAGGAGGATCCCTCATGCCACGGAGCAGCTGGGCCCATGAGCAATGGCCACTGAGCCTGCACATCCAGAGCCTGTGCTCCACAACGGGAGAGGCCACAACAGTGAGAGGCCCGTGTACTGCAAAAAAAAAAAAAAAAAAAAAAGATAAGGTGACCATATGTGCATGGGATTATCTCTGGGCTTTCCATCCTGTTACATTGATCTATATTTCTGTTTTTGTGCCAGTACCATACTGTCTTGATTACTGTAGCTTTGTAATATAGTCTGAAGTCAGGGAGCCTGATTCCTCCAGCTCCATTTTTCATTCTCAAGATTGCTTTGGCTATTCGGGGTCTTTTGTGTTTCCATACAAATTGTGAAATTTTTTGTTCTAGTTCTGTGAAATATGCCATTGGTAGTTTGATAGGGATTGCATTGAATCTGTAGATTGCTTTGGATAGCAGAGTCATTTTAACAATGTTGATTCTTCCAATCCAAGAACATAGTATATCTCTCCATCTATTTGTATCATCTTTAATTTGTTTCATCAGTGTCTTATACTTTTCTGCATACAGGTCGTTTGTCTCCTTAGATAGGTTTATTCCTAGATATTTTATTCTTTTTGTTGCAATGGTAAATGGGAGTATTTTCTTAATTTCACTTTCAGATTTTTCACCATAAATGTATAGGAATGCCAGAGATTTCTGTGCATTAATTTTGTATTCTGTTACTTTACCAAGTTCATGGATTAGCTCTAGTAGTTTTCTGGTAGCATCTTTAGGATTCTCTATGTAGAGTTTCATGTCATCTGAAAACAGTGACAATTTTACTTCTTCTTTTCTGATTGGGATTCATTTTATTTGTTTTTCTTCTCTGACTGCTGTGGCTGAAACTTCGAAAACTATGTTGAATAATATTGGTGAGATTGGGAACCTTTTCTTACTCCTGATCTTAGTGGAAATGGTTTCAATTTTTCACCATTGAGGACGATGTTGGCTGTGGGTTTGTCATATATGGCCTTTATTATGTTGAGGAAAGCTCCCTCTGTGCCTATTTTCTGGAGGGTTTTTATCATAAATGTGTGTTGAATTTTGTCAAAAGCTTTCTCTGCATCTATTGAGGTGATCATATGGTTTTTCTTCTTCAATTTGTTAATATGGTGTATCACGTTGATTGATTTGTTTATATTGACGAATCCTTGCATTCCTGGAATAAACCCTTCTTGATCATGGTGTATGATCCTTTTAATGTGCTGTTGGATTCTATGTGCTAGTATTTTGTTGAGGATTTTTGCATCTATGTTCATCAGTGATATTGGCCTGTAGATTTGTTTCTTTGTGACATCTTTGCCTGATTTTGGTGTCAGGGTGATGGTGGCCTCGTAGAATGAGTTTGGGAGCATTCCTCCTTCTGCTATATTTTGGAAGAGTTTGAGGAGGATAGGTGTTATCTCTTCTGTAAATGTTTGATAGAATTCGGCTGTGAAGCCACCTGGCCCTGGGCTTTTGTTTGTTTGAAGATTTTTAATCACAGTTTCAATTTTAGTGCTTTTGATTGGTCTATTCATATTTTCTATTTCTTCCTGATTCAGTCTCGGCAGGTTGTGCCTTTCTAAGAATTTGTCCATTTCTTCCATGTTGTCCATTTTATTGGCATAGTAGTGTTGCTTGTAGTAATCTCTCATGATCCTTTGAATTTCTGCAGTGTCAGTTGTTACTTCCTTTTCATTTCTAATTCTATTGATTTGATTCTTCTCTCTTTTTTTCTTGATGAGTCTGGCTAATGATTCATCATTTTTATTTATCTTCTCAAAGAACCAGCTTTTAGTTTTATTGATATTTGCTCTCATTTCTTTCATTTCTTTTTCATGTATTTCTGATCTGATCTTTATGATGTCTTTCCTTCTGATAACTTTGGGGTTTTTTGTTCTTCTTCCTCTAATTGCTTTAGGTGCAAGTTTAGGTTGTTTATTTGAGATGTTTCCTGTTTCTTAAGGTAGGATTGTATTGCTATAAACTTCCCTCTTAGAACTGCTTTTGCTGCATCCCATAGGTTTTGGGTCATTGTGTCTCCATTGTCATTTGTTTCTAAGTATTTTTTGATTTCCTCTTTCATTTCTTCAGTGACCACTTGGTTATTAAGTAGTGTATAGTTTAGCCTACATGTGTTTTTATATTTTACAGATATTTTCTTGTAGTTGATATCTAGTCTCATAGCATTGTATTTGGAAAAGATACCTGATATGATTTCAAATTTTTAAACATACCAAGGCTTGATTTGTGACCCAAGATGTGATATATCCTGGAGAATATCCATGAGCACTTGAGAAGAATGCATATTCTGTTGTTTTTGGATGGAATGTCCTATAAATATCAATTAAATCCATCTTGTTTAATGTATCTCTTAAATGCTGAATTCTCTTAGCTTTTGCTTGGCATCCAAGGTTTTAACTTCTCTGTCGAACCTGAATGAGATCCTTGCTGTGTAGAGTAATCTTGGTTGTAGCTTTTTCCCTTTCATCACTTTAAATATGTCCTGCTACTCCCTTCTGGCTTGCAGAGTTTCTGCTGAAAGATGAGCTGTTAAGCTTATGGGGATTCCCTTGTATGTTATTTTCTGTTTTTCTGTTTTTTAAAAAATATTTTTTGTTTTTTAAAAATTTTTGATAGTTTGATTAGTATGTGTCTTGGCTTGTTTCTCCTTGGATTTATCCTGCATGGGACTCTCTGTACTTCCTGGAGTTGATAGACTATTTCCTTTCACATGTGAGGGAAGTTTTCAACTATAACCTCTTCAAATATTTTCTCAGACCCTTTGTTTTTCTCTTCTTTTCCTGGTACCCCTATAATCCGAATGTTGGTGTGTTTAATATTGCTCCAGATGTCTCTGAGACTGTCCTCAATTATTTTCATTCTTTTTTCTTTATTCTTCCCTGTGGTAGTTATTTCCACTGTTTTATCTTCCATGTCACTTACCCGTTCTTCTGCCTCAGTTATTCTGCTATTGATTACTTTGAGAGAATTTTTAATTTCAGTTATTGTGTTGTTCATCATTGCTTCTTTGCGTTTTAGTTCTTCTAGGTCCTGGTTAAACATTTCTTGTATTTTCTCCATTCTATTTTGAAGATTTTGTATCATCTTTACTATCATTGCTCTGAATTCTTTTTCAGGTAGACTGCCTACTTCCTCTTCATTTGTTTGGTCTGGTGGGTTTTTACCTTGCTCCTTCATCTGCTGTGTGTTTCTCTGTCTTCTCATTTTGCTTAACTTACTGTGTTAACTTAGTATGACTTTAGACAACCTCTCTGCTAATGGGTGGGATTGTGTTCATATCTTGCTCATTGTTTGGCATGGGGCATCCAGTATTTGAGCTTGCTGGCCGTTGGGTGTAGCTGGGTTCTAGTGTTGAGATGGAGCTCTCTGGGAGAGCTCTCGCTAATTGATATTATGTGTGGCTGGGACATCTCTGGTGGGCCAATGTCCTGGACTCGGCTCTCCCACCTCCGAGTCTCAGGCCTGGCACCAGGCTGGAGCACCAAGACCCTGCCAGCCACCATTCTCAGAAGAAAAGACAGAAAGTAAAGGCAAAACTGTAACAATAAAATTTTAAAATTTTTAGAAAAGAAGAGAGTAACCAAACAAATAAACAAATCCACCAATGATAACAAGCACTAAAAACTAAACTAGAAAAATATAAAACTCAGAAACAAATCCGTTGCAGAAAGCAAACCCCAAGTCTACAGTTGCTCCCAAAGTCCACTGCTTCAATTTTTGAAACGTTCATTGTCTATTCAAGTATTCCCAGATGCAGGTTTTTTCACGTTGATTTCGGGGATTTTATCCACTGTTCCTGAGTCTGCATGGAGAAATATCCCTTTATCATCTTTGTTCACCCAGCTCCTGGGGTTCAGCTTCAATTTTGGCCCTGCCTGTGTATGTAGGTCCCCTTCAGGCATCTGTTCCACACCCAGACAGGAAGGGGTTAAGGCAGCATCTAATTAGGGCTTTCTTGCTCACTCAGGCTGTTCAGAGGGAGGGGTACAGTAGTCATAATTCAGATGCGGGGCAAGCCTGCGGTGATACAGGCCAGAGTGACATTGCCACAGCCTGAGGTGTGCCGTGTATTCTCCCAGGGAAATTGTCCCTGGATCTCGGGACCTGGGCAGCGGTGTGCTACACAGGCTCCTGGAGGGGGTGTGGGTAGTGACCTGTGCTTGCACACAGGGTTATTGGTGGCATTGGCAGCAGCATTAGCGTTTCATGCCTGTTTCTGTGATCTGAGCTCATAGCTGCAGCTCACGCCTGTCTCTGAAACTCACTTAGGCGGTGCTTTGTCTTCTGTGGGCACAAGTGGAAGGAATCCCTTTTCTTTGTGCACCCCAGAATAATGGTCTCTTGCCTCTACAGCAGGTCCAGACATTTTTTCGGACACCCTCCCAGCTAGTTGTGGCACACTGGCCCCCTTCAGGCTGTCTTCACACAGTGAACCCCAGTAGTCTCCCTGGGATCTGACTTCCAAAGCGTGAGCCTCAGCACCCATTGCCCACCCACCATGGTGGGTGAGCAGACAAGTGTCTCAGGTTGGTGAGTGCTGGTTGACCCTGATCCTCTGTGCAGGAATCTCTCAGCTTTGCCCTCTGCACCCCTGTTGCTGAGTCCCAGTGAGACTACTGTCGTTGGCTGTGTGATGACAGCCTGAAGGGGGCTAGTGTGCCACAACTACCTGGGAGGGAGTCCCAAGATCCAGGGACAACTTCCCTGGGGGAATACATGGCACACCTCAGGCTGTGGCAACGTCATGCCGGCCTCTGTCACCGCAGGCTTGCCCCACATTTCAATTATGACCACTGTACCCCTCCCTCTCCACAGCCTGATTGAGCAAGAGAATCCTAATTAGATGCTGCTTTAAACCCTTCCTGTCTGGGTGGGGAACAGATACCTGAAGGGGACCTACATGCAGAGGCAGGGCCAAAATCAAAGCTGAACCCCAGGAGCCGGGCGAACAAAGAAGAGAAAGATATATTTCTCTGTGAAGCCTCAGGAGCAGTGGATTAAATCTCCACAATCAACTTGATGAACCCTGCATCTGTGGAATAACTGAATAGACAAGGAATGTTTCAAAAATTGAAGCAGTGGACTTCAGGGGCAACTGTAGACTTGGGGCTTGCTTTCTGAGATGGATTTGTTTCTGAGTTTTACATTTATCTTAGTTTAGTTTTTAGTGCTTGTTATCATTGGTGGATTTGTTTATTGGTTTGGTTGCTCTCTTTTTAAAAAATTTTATTATTACTATTTTGCCATTTCTTTCTTCCTTTTCTTCTGAGACTGGTGGCTGGCAGGGTCTTGGTGCTCCAGCCAGGTGTCAGCCCTGAACCTTGGAAGTGGGAGAGCTGAGTCCAGGACATTGTACCACCAGAGACCTCCCCGCCACACATAATATCAATCGGTGACAGCTCTCCCAGAGATCTCCATCTCAACACTAAGACCCAGCTCCACCCAGCGGCCAACAAGTTCCAATGCTATAAACCCCATACCAAAAAACTAGCAAGATATGAACACAATCCCACCCATTAGTAGAGAGGCTGCCTAAGGTCATACTAAGTTCACAGACACCCCAAAACGCCACTGGACACGGCCTTGCCCACCAGAAAGACAAGATCCAGCCCCACCTACCAGAACACAGGCACCAGTCTCCTCCACCAGGAAGCCTACACAACCCACTGAACCAACCTAAGCCACTGGGTGCAGATGCCTAAAACAACGGGAACTACAAACCTTCAGCCTGTGAAAAGGAGGCCCCAAACACAGTAAGTTAAGCAAAATGAGAAGATAGAGAAACACACAGAGATGAAGGAGCAAGGTAAAAACCCACCAGGCCAAACAAATGAAGAGGAAATTGGAAGTCTACCTGAAAATAATTCAGAGTAATGGTAGTAAAGATGATCCAAAATCTTCGAAATAGAATGGAGAAAATACAAGAATCGATTAACCAGGACCTAGAAGAACTAAAGCGCAAACAAACGGTGATGAACAACACCATAAATAAAGTTAAAAATTCTCTAGAAGGAATCAATAGCAGAATAACTGAGGCAGAAGAACGGATAAGTTACATGTAAGAAAAATAGTGGAAATAACCACCTCAGAGCAGAATAAAGAAAAAAGAATGAAAAGAATTGAGGACAGTCTCTGAGATATCTGGGACCATATTAAACACCCCAACATTCGAATTATATATGTCCCAGAAGAAGAAGAGAAAAAGAAAGGGTCTGAGAAAATATTTGAAGAGGTTATAGTCGAAAACTTCCCTAACTTGGGAAAGGAAATAGTCTACCAAGTCCAGAAAGTGCAGAGAGTCTAATAGAACATAAATCCAAGGAGAAACACGCCAAGATACATATCAATCAAACTATCAAAAATTAAATACAAAGAAAAAATATTAAAAGCAGCAAGGGAAAAACAACAAATAATATACAAGGGAATCCCCATAAGGTTAACAGCTGATCTGTCAGCAGAAACTCTGCAAGCCAGAAGGGAGTGACAGGACATATTTAAAGTGATGAAAGGGAAAAAGGTACAACCAAGATTACTCTACCCAGGAAGGATCTCATTCAGATTCAACAGAGATATTAAAACCTTGGAAGACAAGCAAAAGCTAAGAGAATTCAGCATTTAAGAGATACATTAAACAAGATGGATTTAATTGATATTTATAGGACATTCCATCCAAAATCAACAGAATACACTTTCTTCTCAAGTGCTCATGGTACATTCTCCAGGATATATCACATCTTGGGTCACAAATCAAGCCTTGGTATATTTAAGAAAACTGAAATCATATCAAGTATCTTTTCCGACCCCAGCACTATGAGACTAGATGTCAATTACAGGAAGAAATCTGTAAAAAATACAAACACATTGAGGCTAAGCAATACATTACTTGCTAATCAAGAGATCACTGAAGAAATCAAAGAGGAAATCAAAAAATACCTAGAAACAAATGACAATGAAACCACGACAACCCAAAACCTATGGGATGCAGCAAAAGCAATTCTAAGAGGGAAGTATATAACAATAGAATCCTACATCGAGAAACAAGAAACATCTGAAATAAACAACCTAACGTTACATGTAAAACAATAAGAGAAAGAAGAACAAAAAACCCCCAAATTTAGGAGAAGACAAGAAATCATAAATATCATATCAGAAGTAAATGAAAAAGAAATGAAGGAAACAAGAGCAAAGGTCAATAAAACTAAAAGGTGACTCTTTGAGACTATAAACCAAATTGATAAACCATTAGCCAGACTTATCAAGAAAAAAAGGGACAAGACTCAAATCAATAGGATTAGAAATGAAAAAGGAGAAGTAACAACTGATACTTCAGAAATATAAAGGATCATGAGAGATTACTACAAGCAAGTACATGCCAATAAAATGGGCAGCCTGGAAGAAATGGACAAATTCTTAGAAAAGCAAAACCATCTGAGACTGAACCAGAAAGAAATAGAAAAAAAAATTCCCATCACAAACAGTGAAATTGAGACTGTGATTAACAATTTTCCAACAAACAAAAGCCCAGGACCAGATGGTTTCACAGGCGAATTCTATCAAGCATTTAAAGAAGAGCTAACAGGGGCTTCTCTGGTGGTGCAGTGGTTGAGAGTCTGTCTGCCAATGCAGGGGACACGGGTTCGTGCCCTGGTCCGGGAAGATCCCACATGCCATGGAGCGGCTGAGCCCGTGAACCATGGCCACTGAGGCTGCGCGTCCGGAGCCTGTGCTCCGCAACGAGAGAGGCCACAGCAGTGAAAGGCCCGTGTACAGCAAAAAAAAATAAATAAATAAAAAGAAGAGCTAACACCTATCCTTCTCAAACTCTTGCCAATTATAGCACAGGGAGGAACACTCCCAAACTCATTCTACAAGGCCACTATCAGCCTGATACCAAAACCAGACAAAGATATCACAAAGAGAGAAAGCTACAGGTCAATATCACTGATGAACATAGATGCAAAAATCCTCAGCAAAATACTAGCAAACAGAATCCAACAACACATTGAAAGGATCATGTGCCATGATCAAGTGTCGTTTATCCCAGGAATGCAAGGATTCTTCAATATATGCAAATCAATCAATGTGATACACCATATTAACCAATTGAAGGATAAAAAACATATGATCTTCTCAATAGATGTAGAAAAAGTTTTCAACAAAATTCAATACCTATTTATGAAAAAAACCCTCCAGAAAGTAGGTGAAAAGGGAACTTACCTCAACATAATAAAGGCCATATATGACAAACCCACAGCCAACATCGTTCTCTATGGTGAAAAATTGAAACCATTTACACTGAGATCAGGAACAAAACAAGGTTTCCCACACTCACCACTATTATTCAACATAGTTTTGGAAGTTTTAGCCACAGCAATCAGAGAAGAAAAAGACATAAAATGAATCCAAATTGGAAAAGAAGGACTAAAATTGTCACTATTTGCAGATGACATGATAACTATACATAGAGAATCCTAAAGATGTTACCAGAAAACAACTAAAGCTAATCAGTAAGTTTGGTAAAGTTGCAGGATACAACTTTAATGCATACAAATCTCTTGCATTCATATATACTATTAATGAAAAATCTGAAAGTGAAATTAAGAAAACACTCCCATTTATCATTGCAGCAAAAAGAATAGAATACCTAGGAATAAATCTACCAAAGGAGACAAAAGACCTGTATGCAGAAAACTATAAGACACTGATGAAAGAAATTAAAGATGATACAAACAGATAGAGAGATATACCATGTTCTTGGATTTGAAGAATCAGCATTGTGAAAATGACTATAATATCTAAAGCAATTGACAGATTCAATGCAATACCTATCAAACTACCAATGGCATTTTCACAGAACTAGAACAAAATATTTCACAATTTGTTTGGAAACACAAAAGACCCAGAATAGCCAAAGCGATCTTGAGAAAGAAAAATGGAGCTGGAGGAATCAGGCTCCCTGACATCAGACTATACTACAAAGCTAAAGTAATCAAGACAGAGTGGCATTGGCACAAAAACAGAAATATAGATAAATGCAACAGGATAGAAAGCCCAGAGATAAACCCATACACATATGGTCACCTTATCTTTGATAAAGGAGGCAAGAATATACAATGGAGAAGAGACAACCTCTTCAGTAAGTGGTGCTGGAAAATTTGGATAACTACCTGTAAAGGAATGAAATTAGAATAATTCCTAACACCATACACAAAAATAAACTCGAAATGGATTAAAGCACTAAATGAAAGGTTAGACACTATAAAACTCTTAGAGGAAAACATAGTCACAACACTCTATGACATAAATCACAGCAAGATCCCTTTTGACTCACCTCCTAGAGAAATGGAAATAAATACAAAAATAAACAAATGGGACCTAATGAAACTTAAAAGTTTTTACACAGCAAAGGAATCCATAAACAAGATGAAAATACCACCCTCAGAATGGCGGAAAATATTTGCACATGAAGCAACTGACAAAGGATTAATCTCCAAAATATAGAAGCAGCTCATGCAGCTCAAAATCAGGAAAAGATCCCAATCCAAAAATGGGCAGAAGACCTAAATAACATTTCTCCAATGAAGATATACAGATTGCCAACACACACACAAAAGGATGCTCAACATCTCTGATCATTAGAGAAATACAAATCAAATCAACAGTAAGGTATCACCTCACACTGGTCAGAATGGCCATCGTCAAAATATCTACAAATAGTAACTGCTGGAGAGAGTGTGGAGAAAAGGGAACCCTCTTGCACTGTTGGTGGGAATGTAAATTGATACAGCCACTATGGAGAACATTATGGATGTTCCTTAAAAATCTAAAAATAGAACTACCATATGACCCAGAAATCCCATTACTGGGCATATACCCTGAGAAAACCATAGTTCAAAAAGAGACATGTACCACAATGTTCATTGCAGCAGTATTTACAGTAGCCAGGACTTGGAATCAACCTAAGTGTCCATCGACAGATAAATGGATAAAGAAGATCTGGCACATATATACAATGGAAGATTACTCAGCCATAAAAACCAAAATTGAGTTATTTGTAGTGAGGTGGATGGACCTAGAGTCTGTCATACAGAGTGAAGTACTTTAGAAAGAGAAAAACAAATACCATATGCTAACACATATATGGAATCTTAAAAAAAAATTGTTCTGATGAACCTATGGGCAGGATAGGAATAAAGTTACAGACGTAGAAAATGGACTTGAGGACACAGGGAGGGGTAAGTGTAAGCTGGGACAAAGAGAGAGAGTAGTATTCACATATATACACTACCAAATATAAAACTGATAGCTTGTGGGAAGCAGCTGCATAGCACAGGGAGATCATCTCAGTGCTTTAGACCACCTAGAAGGGTGGCATAGGAAGGGTGGGAGGGAGGTGCAAGAGGGAGTGGATATGGGGATATATGTGTACATATAGCTGATTCAATTTGTTATACAGCAGAAACAACATTGTAAAGCAATTATACTCCAATAAAGATGTTTTAAAAAAAAAAGATGAAGAGGTACTTCCCTGGTGGTCCAGTGGGTAGGACTATGCACTCCCTATGCTGCGGGCCTGGGTTCGATCCCTCTTCAGGGAACTAGATACTGCATGCATGCTGCAACTGAGAGTTCACATGCTGCAACTAAAGTTCCTGCATGTCGCAATGGATATCCTGTGTGCCACAACTATGACCCAGCAGAGCCTAAGTGAATAGATAAATAAATAAATAAATATTTTTTTTAAACTTAAGATGAATGAAATCATATCATGTATTTTTTCAGACCACAGTTGTATGACACTAAATAACAGGAGGAAAACAAAAAAATTTAAAAATATGTAGAGATTAAACAACTTGTTTATGAACAACCAATAGATCAAAGAAGAAATTAAAAGCAAATAAAAAATAAGTTTTAAAAAATACAATAATGGAAGCACAGCATTCCAAAATTTATGGGATGCAGCAAAAGCAGTTCTAAGAGGGACTTAGGAAAAAAGAAAATTTGAAATAAACAACCTAACTTTACACCTCAGTGAAATAGAAAAAGAACAAACTAAGCCCAAAGTTATCAGAAGGAAGAAGATAACAAAGATCAGAACACAAATAAATGAAAAAGAGACCAAAAAGCACAATATAAAAGATGAATGAAACTGAGTGGGTTTTTTTTTTCACACCTCCTGTTCTTTTCCAGCAATACACAAGTTAACACTGATTTACCATCATCTTTAGTTGTGTTCATGATGAGTCTCATTGTAGTCCAGGACACAGAGACCTCCAACACTGCCCAGGTGTGGGGGAGATGGGTGCAGGCTATCTAGATTCAGGGGAGTCTTGGTTTCCATACCTGAATCTTTGCCCAGCTCTGTCTTTAGGGTCTCAGAAAGGCTACTGATGATCATGCGATCCTCATTGCACTGGCTCTCACTCTTATTATGAAATAACTCTTGAGCCTTCATGCCCAGGAAGCTTTCTGAACTGGGACCAAGAGTTGGTTCTTTTTGAAAACATAAACAAAATTAACAATCTTTTAATTATACTAAGAAAAAAAGAGAGAACACTTTTATGCCATAATATTAGATATTCTAAAAGAAATGGATAAATTTATGGAAACATACAACCTACCAAGTCTGCATCATGAAGAAATAAAAAAGCTGAACAGGCTAATGACTAAGAAGATTGAATCAGTAATTAAAAAAAAAAAAACTCCCAACAAAGAAAAGCCCACGATCAGATGACTTCACAGGTGAATTCTACCAAACATTCAATGAAGAATTAATACCAATCCTTCTCAAGCTCTTCCAAAAAATTTGAAGAGAAGGAAACACTCCCAAACTCACTTTATGAGGCCAGAATTACCCTAATAGTAAAGCCAGATAAAGACATACAAGAAAAGCAAACCATAGGCCAATATCCCTGATGAATATATTTATAAGAATTCCCAACAAAATACTAGCAAACCAAATTTAACAGCAGATTCAAAGGATCATACACCACGATCAAGTGGGATTTATCCCTGTGATGCAAGGATGGGTCTAAATATGCAAATCAAGAAATGTAACATACATTAATAAATGAAATACAAAAATCATATCATAATCTCAATGTATGCAGAAGAAGCATTTAACAAGATTCAGCATCCTTTCATAATAAAAACTTTCAACAACTTGGCTGTAGTAGGAATGTACCTTAACATAATAAAGGCCATATATGACAAATTCACAGCTAACATCATAATGGTGAAACTATGAAAGCTTTTCTGTTAAGGTCAGAAAATAAGAAAATGTTGCGCACTCTCACCACTCCCATTAAACATAGTACTGGAAGTTCTAGTAGTAATTAGGCAAGAAAAAAGAAAAAAAGGCACACAAATCAGAATGGAAGAATAAAATTGTCTCCATTTGCAGATGACATGATAGAAAACCCTAAAGACTCCACAAGAAATCTGTTAGAACTGATAAACAAACTCACTAAATTTGCAGGATACAAAGTCAACATACAAAAATCACTTATGTTTCTACTCACTAACAACAAATTATCTGAAAAGATGAAGAAAATAATCCCATTTACAATACCATAAAAATAATAAAATATTTAGGAATAAATGTAACCAAAGAGGTGAAAGATGTGTACACTGAATACTATGAAACATTGATGAAAGACATTGAGGAAGACACAAACAAGTGGAAAGATATTCCATGTTCATGTATGGGAAGAATTTATATTGTTAAAATATCCATACTACCCAAAACCATCTATAGATTCAGTGAAATCCATATCAATACTCCAATGGTATTTTTCACAGATGTAGAAAAAATAACCCTAAAACTTGTATGGAACCACAAAAGACCTCGAATAGTCAAAGCAACCCCTGAGATAGAAGAACAAAGCAGAGGCATCACACTTCCTAAATTCAAATTTTATTACAAAATTTATAGTAATCAGAACCATATAGTACTGGCATAAAAACAGACACATAGCCCAAAGGAATAGAATCAAGAGCCCAGAAATAAACCCATGCATATATGGTCAACTAATATTTGATAAGAGAGCCAAGAATATTCAATGGGGAAAGGATAGTCTCTTCAGCAAATGGTGTTGGGAAAACTGTATATTCACAGGCAAAAGAATGAAATCAGACCTCTATCTTACACCACTCACAAAAAGTTTACTCAAAGTGGATAAAGACTTAAACATAGGACTCAAAACTGTAAAATTACTAAAAGAAAACATAGATAAAAACCTCCTTGAAATTGGTCTTAGCAATGATTTTTTTGGATATGACAACAAAAGCACAAGTAAGAAAAGCAAAAGTAAACAAGTGGCATTGCATGAAACAAAAAAAGCTTCTGCACAGAAAAAGAAGAAATCCATACAATAAAAAGGTACACTACAGACTGGGAGAAAATACTTACAAACCATCTATCTGATAAGAGGTTAATATCCAAATGTATGAAGAATGCATACAACTGAATAGCGAAAAAATAAACAATCCTATTAAAAAATGGGCAAAGGACTTGAACAGACATTTCCCCAAAGACATACAAATGGCCCACAGGCACATGAAAAGATGCTCGACTTCACTAATTATCAAGGAAATACAAATCAAAACTACAATGTGCTATCACCTCACACCTGTTTGAATGGCTATTATAAAAAAGACAAGCAACAACAAGTGTTGGAGAGACTGTGAAGAAAAGGGAACTTTTACGCACTCTTGGTGGGAAAGTAAACTGGTACAGCCACTATGGAAAACAGTATGAACATTCCTCAAGAAACTAAAAATAGAACTAACATATGATTCAGCAATCCCACTTCTAGGTATATATCTGAAGAAAATGCAATCAACTATCTCAAAGAGATCAGCACCCCCATGTTCATTACAGCATTATTCACAATAGCCAATTATATATGATGGAATATTATTGTCATAAAAAGAAGGTAATCTTGCCATTTGTGACAATATAGATGGACCTTAAGGGCATTATGCTAAGTGAAATAAGTCAGAGAAAGACAAATACTACATGATTTCACTTATATGTAGAGTATAATAATAACAAACAAACAAAAGACCTGAACTTGTAGTAACAAAGAGTAGAGTGGTGGTTACCAGAGGCTGGGTCATGGGGAGTTATCATTTAATGGTACAGAGTTTCAGTTTTGCAAGATGAAGAATTCTGGAGATGGATGATGGTGGTGGTTGCACAATATTGATGTACTTAATACCACTGAACTGTACACTTTATAATGCTTAAGATAGTAAGTTTTATGTTATGTGTATTTTGCCATAATAAAAAAAATTGAACTAAAATATTTAAAACACAAATTGAGTTTTACTATGATGAGTGATTTCATGCTGAAATTTGGAAATTTGGTGTATTTTGTGATGGGACTCGATATCTTACTTAAATTTTATGTTTTAGCAAGCATCTTCTGACACTGCTCCAGCTGTTGAAAGTTGGCATTGCCTCATTCCTGTTAGGTAGGAGTTGAAGTGCAGGTTCTCCACTTGGCCTCTGTTGATACCCAGAGTGCAAAAGGGACTCCTTATTACCACTGTGCAGGGTCAGGCGTTCAGGCTCCTCTTTAGGCTTCTGCTGATATCACCCTGGCTGGTAGAGGCAGAAGTGTTTTGTTACTGCACCCCATATGGTTTCTACTGACACAGTGGTATGGTGGCCTTGTTAAGGATAAGGGGTAGTGATAGTCCTGGCTCTCTACAGACCTTCTCTGACACCATCCCAGTGGGGATGGAGAAGTGCTTCATTATTTCTGGGTAGATGTAGAAGTCCAGGCTCCTCACATTGCCTTCACTGACACTTCCAGAGATGATGGTAGACTTCTTACCCTAGAGGTGGTGAAATTTCTGACTCTCTACTTAGGTATTCTCTGACATCACCACAATCAGAAGGGGGAAGGACTACTCATTACTGCTGCACATGGTTTTGACATCTGAGGTGAGGAGTGGAACTACTTGCCACCCAGACAGGACAAAAGTTCTGGATCCCCATTTACCTTTCTCTGACACCATCCTGGCAAGGTCAGAGTCTGGAGTGCTTGTCTACACCCATGCGAGGGTAGAAATCTAGGCTCTCCATTTGACCTTCACTGGGGGTGAGGGTGTTGGAGTGCACTGCAGTTTTTTCATGACGTTTTGCAGTTACTGTCTAAAGGTTTTATTTCTGGAAGGAATTTTTTTAAGTACGTCTACTCCATATTTCTGGAAGCAAAAGTCCCCCAAAGTGACTTTTGAAAAGGGCATTGTATGCCTTAGGACTAACAACAAAACCAACTTAAATATTGAACTCTAAGTAATAGTTTTATTGTCGTTTTTGTTGTTGATTTGATTTTTCTTTAAGGAGTATGGGTTAAAAATTCTGAAACTAAATTTTGTGTAGACTAGCATTGAACAAATAAATAAATTAGTGGATAATGAGAGCCAGGTTTCTCACTGTTGGAGAAGGGGATTACAATTATTGAAAGGGAGAAAGTTGAAATGAATCCTGTGTTGGACTGGAAGTGGGGTAACAGTATGAACTCATTGTTTTTAAAATGGATGTAAAATATCAATAGATTAAAATGTGGATGCACACACACACACACACACACACACACACACACACACACTTCCCCTAGATCTGTCTTCTGAGATGGCCTGTAGCAATGATACCTCAATACCAGTGAGCACACTTAGCACACAGGTCTTGGTTTATAAACACCATTTCCCACTGAAGAAAAAAAAGCAAGAGCTCCATGGTGAAATGTATGATGGCTGAGGCAGGAAACATACAAAATGAGTCTGTATTATCTTGCTGTGCCAAATGTAAGAAATGCTCAATAAATTATGGGGATGCATCAAATGAACTGAAGAGTCAACTAGAAGGGATTCCTACTGATCAAATCTGTAAGTAGTTGCATATCTAAATAAATCATCTTAGTAAAGGATTATACTGTATTGAATAGAATAATAATCAGAGTCAACACTGATATACATACACACACATACATACATACATACATACATATATACATTCTTACATGAGAAGAGAAAGAAATATCTTTATAGCAGAGAATTCAATAGTAGAAATCCAACTTTTAAAAAGTAGAAAAAGTGATGAAAATAGAAAGTCATCTCTGGACAATAAGCATGGTAATAACTGAATGAGGCAAGAATCATCAATGATACTAAAATTAATGGGTGAAAAAATTGGCATCATGTGTGTGGATGACTAATACCCCAGAAGAGAGTCTAAGCTGCCCAGGCTGGTCTTTGGGGATTTTCTTTAATCTGGCCCCAGCTTACACTTGTTCCTCTGTTTCCCTTTGGACTGGGACCCCCCCCAATCCAGTCTGTCTATGTCATTCACTTGCACCTCTGCATAACAAACCAAATTACTAAAATCAACTACTTCTGCGTGTGAACCTTTTTGTACTTCAGTGCTCTGGCAGAGATATAGAAAGTTGGGGCCAGACCCCGGATTTAGAGGCCACCCCAGTCCTTCCATGTTCTCATTCTACTACTATCAGTCTCACTTCCACCATGACATCAACTACCCATGCAGGGAACCTCCTCCAGGAGTCTGCTGGGCACACATTATTTCAAAGATATATGGGCTCTTAGGTGTTGTCCTGGAAATGCACATATTACTTCTATCCATTGGCTAGAAATAGTCAGATGATCCCAACAAAATTGCAAAGGTGCCTGGGAAAAGTAAGCACTAAGTGGTTTTGGTGGGGATTTTTGTTTGTTGGTTTGTTTGTTTTTTGCTTTGTTGCCAAATACTGAATTTTCCTCATATACTTTCTTTTTTTAAATTAATTTTTTATTGGAGTATAGCTGATTTACAATGCTGTGTTAGTTTCTGCTGTACAGCAAAGTGAATCAGCCATACATATACATATATCCACTCTCTTCTAGACTCCATTCCCATATAGGTCATTACAGAACACCGAATAGAGTTCCCTGTGCTATGCAGTAGGTTTTAATTAGTTATCTTTTATATATAGTAGCGTCTATATGTCAATATCCCCTCCCCGTTTCCCCCTTGGTAACCATAAGTTTGTTTTCTACATGTGTGACTCAATTTCCATTCTGTAAATAAGTTCATTTGTACCATTTTTTTTAGATTCCATATATAAAGGATATCATATGATACTTGTCTTTCTCTGTCTGACTTACTTCACTCAGTATGACCATCTCTAGGTCCATCCATGTTGCTGTAAATGGCATTATTTCATTCTTTTCATGGCTGAGTAATATTCCATGGTATATATGTACCACATCTTCTTCATCCATTCCTCCATCAATGGACATTTAGGTTGTTTCCATGTCCTGGGTATTGTAAATAGGGTTGCAATGAACATAGGGGTGCATGTATCCTTCCGAATTATGGTTTCCTTTGGGTATATGCCCAGGAGTGGGATTGCTGAATCATATGGTAGCTCTATTTTTACTTTTTAAGGAATCTCCATACTGTTCTGCATAGTGGCTGTACCAATTTACATTCCCACCAACTGTATAGGAGTGTTCCCTTTTCTCCACACCCTCTCCAGCATTTCTTGTTTGTAGAATTTTTTAAATGATGGCCATTCTAACTGGTGTGAGGTGATACCTCATTGTAGTTTTGATTTGAATTTCTCTAATAATTAGTGATGCCGAACATCTTTTCATGTGCCTCTTGGCCATCTGTATGTCTTCTTTGGAGAAATGTCTATTTAGACCTTCTGCCCAATTTTTTAAATTGGGTTGTTTGTTTTTTTGATATTGAGCTGCATAAGCTGTTTGTATATTTTGGAGATTAATCCCTGTCGATTGCTTCATTCTCAAATATTTTCTCCCATTTTGTGGGTTTTCTTTTCATTTTGCTGATGGTTTCCTTTGCTGTGCAAAAGCTTTTAAGTTTCATTAGGTCCCATTTGTTTATTTTTGTTTTTATTTTCATTACTCTCAGAGGTGGATCAAAAAAGATCAGGCAGAGAGTGTCCTGCCTATGTTTTCCTCTAAGAGTTTTATAGTATCTGGTCTTACACTTAGATCTTTAATCCATTTTGAGTTTACTTTTGTGTATAGTGTTAGAGAATGTTCTAATTTCATTCTTTTACATGTAGCTGTCCAGTTTTCCCAGCACCTCTTATTGAAGAGAGTGTCTTTTCTCCATGTATATTCTTTCCTCCTTTGTCATAGATTAGGTGACCATAGGTGTGTGGGTTTATTTGGGCTTTCTATTGTGTTCCATTGATCTATATTTCTGTTTTTGTGCCAGTACCATACTGTCCTGATTACTGTAGCTTTGTAGTATAGTCTGAAGTCAGGGAGCCTGATTCCTCTGGCTCCATTTTTCTTTCTCAAGATTGCCTTGGCTGCAGAAATAGAGACACAGATGTAGCCAGCAAACGTATGGACACCAAGGGGGAAAAGAGTGGAGGGAGGGGGTGTGGTGGAATGAACTGGGAAGTTGGGATTGACATATATACACTACTATGTATAAAATAGATAACTAATAAGAACCTGCTGTATAAAAAATAAAATTAAATTTAAAAATAAACCAAAAAATCGATTGCCTTGGCTATTCCAGGTCTTTTGTGTTTCCATACAAATTGTAAAAGTTTTTGTTCTAATTCTGTGAAAAATGTTATTGCTAATTTGATAGGTATTGCATTGAATCTGTAGATTACTTTGGGTTGTAGAGTCATTTTGACAATATTGATTCTTTCAATGCAAGAACATGGTCTATCTCTCCATCTGTTTGAGACATCTTTGATTTCTTTCATCAGTGTCTTGTGGTTTTCTGAGTACAGGTCTTTTGCTTCCTTAGGTAGGTTTATTCCTAGGTATTTTATTCTTTTTGATGCGATGGTAAATGGGATTGTTTCCTTGATTTCTCTTTCTGATCTTTCATTGTTAGCATATAGGAATGCAAGAGATTTCTGTGTATTAATTTTGTATCTTAAAACTTTACCAAATTCATTGATTAGCTCTAGTGGTTTTCTGGTAGCATCTTTAGGATTCTCTATGTATAGTGTCATGTCATCTGCAAACAGTGACAGTTTTACTTCTCCAATTTGGATTCCTTTTATTTCTTTTTCTTCTCTGATTGCCATGGCTAGGACTTCCAAAACTATGTTGAATAAAAGTGGCAAGAGTGGACATCCTTGTCTTGTTCCTGATCTTAGAGGAAAGGCTTTCAGTTTTTCACCATTGAAAGTGATGTTTGCTGTGGGTTTGTTTTATATGGGCTTTCTCATATACTTTCATAGATAAGTAAGATAAAACACAGAGAGGAGAAAATACTTGCCCCAAGTGACACCACTGGGGGAGGCAGAATTAGAAGCTAGGGCTCTCTGATGGCAAAGTCCAAGTTCTTTCTACAACATCCTGCTGTCTCAACCCTCCTAGAGCTCACAGTATCCCAGCCCTTTTCCATGCACTCACATGTTCCATCACTTAAGATTTTTATTGTAAGCAATGGTATGCTGGTAAATGGTTAACAACCGGTTCTCAAAACAAAACAAAAATATCCCTGATTGGTAGTCTTTGCCACTTTTCATAGAGTACATAATCTCACCATGGTCAACTTCAAGTTACCAGTTTCACTGAATGTAAAGGCAGGATGAAGTGCACAGAGGGGCAAGCTGGCCCCAGCACATCACTGCTTATAAGCAATAGGAAGTCTTTATTGCCAAAGTAAATAAGTAGGCTTTATTAGAAAGATATCAGAGACTCACAGAACTGGAGGGAGACTGGAGAAATGAACTTAAGAACTGGATAGGGAGCACAAAGACAGAAATAGTCTGATCAGAATGCTGCCCTGGGGATAAAAATCCCATAAACCATTTTTTTTTTACTCTTGTGTCAATCATTTAAGTTTCAAAGTCCAAGGAAAGGACATGTGATTGAGAAGAGTAGGTTGCATGCCTGTCCCTTGACAATACCAGGACAGGGAGAGGAAGAATCTGGCTTATAACATTTCAGTGGGAGAAGGCACACATCTGAACATGTCATCCCACAAAGACTATGTATCAGTTTTCTATTAATGAAAAACAAATGACCACAATTTGAGTGGAAAACAACATCCATTTATTATCTCATAGTAATTGTAGGTCAGAAGTCCAGGCATGGCTTGCCTGGGTTCTCTGTTCAGGCAAGCCCGAAATCAAGGTGTCAGCAGGGCTACATTCCTTTCTGGAACCTGTGGGGAAGAATCCACTTCTGTGTACATTCAGATTATTGGCAGAACTCCTGTCTTTGAGCTGTAGGTCTGAGGTCCTCGTTTCTTTGCTGGCTATCAGCTGAAGGCCTCACTTAATTCATAGAGGCCACCCATTTTCTTTGCCATATAGCCCCTCAATCTTCAAATCCAGGAATGGATAATTTCCATGTATTAAATCTCTCTCAGTCTTTAAATATCTCTTAACAGGAAGAGTGCAGGCCCCACTAAGACCTCACCTGATTAGGTCCAGCCCACCCAGGATGATCACCCTGTTTTAAGGTCAACTGATTTTGGACCTTATTACATGTGGAAAATCCCTTCACAGCAGTGTCTAGATTAGTGTTTTATTGAATAATGGTGAGAAGGTGTATGTACACCAGGGGTGGGGATCTTGTGAGTCATCCTAGAATTATTTCTACCACGAAAATGGGGGAACTCTATTATCTTAAAAGGAAATTGAGTGCCATTAAGAGAATGAATGTATACCAACAAGACAGATATTCTCTACAGTCCATTTCTCCAACATCTACACATACTTTTTGCCATCTTATACTTTGGAAAATGGCAACATGTAACTATTCTTCATACAAGAAGAAATGTATTCACTCATCCCCAAAGGGAGCCAAACTTGAAGTGTTATCAGTCATAGAATCCATGTGCAAGTTCAGGGTCTTCAGATGGCATCCATTCTTCCTCTAGTTCAATACATACTGCATCAACATTCTGTAATAAGATGGATAAATAAAAAATAAAACTACCACCAACTCACCATGTATAAAATAGTAAAAAAAGAGAGTAATAGTAAAAAGAAAGTAATACAAAGGGGCACACTAAAAAAAATATATATATATATGCATATTTTTGCAAAGAATCAAATATGGTAACTACTGCAGCCTTCATTTCTAAAACTGGTTATAACGTCAAAGTTGATATAAACTTTCTTTCTTCATTCTTCCTGTTATGTTTCTTTTCATCCAGTCAGCATGGGTTGACTGGGTTGGATGGGTTATCTAGAAGAATGATTCAAACATTTATTTATGTGCAGTCTGAGAGATTGGTAGCATTGCCTGTATGGGATTGCTGTAGCTGTCTGATCATTTTAACCATGTTGGGACATGATAAGGCACACTAGAAGATCTTCTGGTCTCCAGACACACTCCTTTCTGCGCCCATTATGTAGCAGCAACCCTACTTCCCCTTGAAGATTGAAATCAGTCATCTTAGCACTTGACAGCACCATTTGTCACTAACTTTATCCGGTAATTGGGGTGACCATCTGCCTCAGCTAATTGGCTTTATACAGAGGGAAAGCAAACTTCTCATCTCTTTATGACTGAAGGTAGCTATACAGCTTGGAGCCAGGTGCCTACTAAAAATTCTAAACCAGTAGAGTCCAAAGTTGCAGGGACCAGAAACATTTTGTGAATAGGCCTTTAGGAGCAAGTCTAAATTCCATTCTTCAGTTCTTAGACCTAGGAATTCTGGTTGTTGACTAGATGACATTATATATTGTATATAGCGGCTAGTTCAAGACACATAGCATATATTGTAGGACAGCACCTCTAACACACAAGGTGTTGTCTCTCAACTTGTGGCATAACTGTCTTCAATAGAGTCATTATTCCACTGTATAAGGACAACTTTTTTTTTATGAGTAATGGAGTGCATGATAAAACAATGAATTCCATAGGTATAAGCCAATCACCACACTTTTTTGGTTTTAAAATGTCCCTTGATCAGAAGCAAGTCTGCATAAAATTTCATAACTATGGATAAAACATTCTGTAAGATCACAGATGGTGGTTCTGACAGAAGTACTTCAGGCAGCGAAGGCAAATCCATGTCTAGAATACTCACTTATTCCAGATAAATTTTAAAGCCAACTAACTCCTCCATGATATAATGGCTCCAAATTAATTAACTTACCCCCAGGTAACTGGCTGGTCCCCTTGAGATTGATATGTAACAGGAATTCAGTACAGTGTTGACAAGTTGGGCATTCAGCAGTGGGGGTGATCACATCAGCCTTTGTAAAGTGAAACCATATTGCTGAGGTCATGTATAGCCTCTGTTCATGCCACCATGACCACTTTCTACAGGTGCCCATTAAGGAAGCACAGGAGTGGCTGAGAAAAGAGGTTTACTGACCTCCACTGAATGGGTCATATTGCCCACCTGATTACTGAAAGCATATCGATGTGAGCGGTCACATCTAACACTAATAGTCTCATGCTCCTGACTGGTTCCAAGAAGTCCATATACCACTTCCCTAGATCTGTTTTGTGTCCATTTTCCCAAATGTCCTCATTCAACATCTCTGCTAATTAGGATGCACCATTATCCCCGGACTTAGATCTGGATGCAATATCCTATATATTCATATTATATATATACATACATATATATATATATATATATATATATATATATATATATATATATGTTTCCAAAGGGTGCAATGGCAAGGAGTGTGTGTAGGTGTTGGATAAGTGAACTTCAGTAAATATTAGTTAAAATAAAAATAATTTTTTAACTTTTTATTCTGATAAGACTTACAAAAAAGTTGCAAGGATAGTAAAAAGAATTCCCATATACACTTAACCTAGATTCTCCAATGTAAATATTTTACTATATTTGTATTATTCTCCTTGTCTCTCGCACTCTATACACACATACATGTGGAGACAAATTTTAAAATATTTTGAGAGTAAGTTACAAACACATTCTCTTACAGAAAACAGTACAATAATCAAAATCAGACCACTAACATTGATACTAACAGACCACTAACTGACCTTATTCAGATTTTGCCAACTGTCCAAATTGCACCAGAATTTCATGAGCAGTGAAGGGAAAGAATCAAATCTCTTCTGGGGTATGAACAGGGCAGATGGTGTACTGAAACCTGGATTAGGGATCAATCCACAGGGATGGAGCTAAGGGGGCTTCTATAGGCTTTGGGCCTCCTCTGCCAGCTCCAGGCCCCAATGATACCACCTTCCTCTTTCTTCAGGCTCCCTAGAACTCCCTTGTGACCTTCCACACCTCTGATGTTGCCATAACTGCATAGTTCTGGAAATAAACTTTACCTGGGACTGGTCGCCACAAGGCAGAGGCCCCAGGACTCTTCCACCACTTTAGCACCTAACACAGCTGGGAGGATCCACAGAGCTCCATTGTTATTATTAGGTTTCTGTCTCACAGACAAGAGCTGGGGAGGGGTGAAAAAATCATCTCTTGTCATCTCTCATTCCCATTGATAACTGGGCAAGGGAGGCTCAGAGAAGTCTGAGACTATTAGGGGCAGAGCTGGGGGGATGCCCCGTTCCTGTCTCTTAGGCCTAGTGTCTTCCCCTGACATCACACAAGTGGTCTAAATTCCTCTCCCTAAAGGGCAGTCACAGTCTGCACACAGCGTGGAGCTGGGGGTGTGGGTGGTGATGGGTGGAGGAGGGAATGACACCTCAGGGAAGACCTGTGCTTACCCGGGTGGCTTATGGATGAATGGGTTGTTCTTTTCTGAGGCTGCAAAGTGGAGTCCATCTACCTGAACGTGGAGGCTGTAAACACACATCGGGAGAAGCCTGAGGTAGGTGAAGGACTCTGTGGCCTAAGCTGGCATGTGGTGAAAGCACCCTCCCCTGCAGAAAGGCAGCCCCAGTCCCACAGAGCTTGGGTGTTTCTACCAACAGGTAGAATAACCAGCACCCAGAAATGCAGGAACCGCACCGTAGAAACGCACAGCTAGAGCAACCCTGCCTAAAAGGCCTCTGGCTGAGGTTCCCCCAGGCTTGCCTGAGAAGAGGGTCAGGATCCAGGCTTGGCTGAAAGAGGGGAGCCTGGCAGTGAGGACAAGAGGCAGGGAGGGGCGGGGGCTCCACACTGCTGGCTGCTTCCTGCTAATACTGGGTTCTCTCCTCTCAGAGTGTGGACGTCAGCCGGGAACCTGAGGAAGCCCCGGACACCGTCCCTGCCCACTACTGAGCCCTTCCCAGGAGGCTAAATTGCCTTTGTTCCTGCTTTCTTCTACCCCAGGAGCTCCTGCGTCTGCCCTTGCCCATATGCTTAGGTAACACTAAGCCTCTGAGGAAGTTATGGCCTCTAAGTTGATCCTCAGCGAGAGAGCTCTGCTTCCAGCAAGACCTCAGCAGCTCAAGCCATCCCCGTTCACAGTCACAGCCAAAAGACTGTCTGGCTCTGCATGGTGCTTTGTCTTACTTTCTCAATTCTTGTTCCCTGAGCAACAAAGGTTCCTCTTTCTCCCTGCAGGAGGGGGAGAAGTGGCCATTGTGAGGCCTCCTTCACTATGCATAAGACCTTGTCTCTGCGATGAGGCCCTGCTCCTGTGGGGGTGGGGATTGTGAAGGCTTTTTAGAAGCAGATTCTTGGGCAGCATTTCCAGAGGTAAGGGGTGCCAGTGGGACCGCCCCTTTATGAGCAATGTGACTAGGGGTATGAGATCTTCCTCCTCACACAGGAAACTCTGGCACCCGGCTCATCATGTTCTCTGCCCCTATTCCTGCCCCCATCCTGGGGTCATTTCACTTTCCACATGGATAATACAACCAACACCCTGGAGTCCCCAGAACATTATCTCCAGGAACAGTTATCTTTCCTCACCTTCAACTACCCACTCTCCGAACTTTATTATTATTACCTGGAGTTCTACCTCCTCCGTCTTCTTAAATGCAACTGTCTGACCACCTACACCCTCTCTCATTATTTCATCTTTCAATGTCACTTCAAAACAACTAGCAGCATATCTATCACATATGAGTCACTTCAGTGATATTTAATACCACACTTTTTTTTAGACCTCATTAACATTCGTGTTCATCAATCCCTCCTTTGTTTCCCTATCCATTAGTCAGAAAGCTGATCCGCCCTTCGGGCTAGAACTGAGGCCCCATCTCTCCCATATAAACATGTTGATCCCTCCCTAAACACAGAAAAAACAGGGAGCACATCTAATTCACTTTGCAGTTTCAACGTTTATTTCTGATACCAAAACTTGACAGCACACAAGGGGGGAAGAAAGCAATAGACAAGGAACAGCAAATAAATTTATCTTGCATGCCACTTTCAGTCAACAGGATGTGGCTCTCTAGATAGCTGTGTTTAGAAGGATTCTGAGGCTTCAGCCTCACTCAGGGGAAAGACTATTGCAACTGATTAGCAATATCTGTGAACATAAAAAAGAAAAAAAAATGTAAAAATCAATGCTATATACCAAATAGTAAGGAACATAAATAACAAATACTGCTTCCCCATACTTCCCTCTGCTCCCCACCACGTGTTTCCTAGGACTCCCAGCTAGAGCACATAAATACATTCCCATGGATTCTGTATCTCCCAGTGACCCTAAGTGCCCAATCCAAAGTGATATACCTACCCAACATCTCACTCAACCCAGAAGAAACCGATGGCACCAAAGTTGGCAGCAAAGTTGGCACTGGCTGTACCACCAGGGCCAATAATGGGGCCGGCGAAGGTCTGAGGAAATCTGGAGCGAGCATTCTGGTGGTATCTGGCCCAGAAGGTAAATGGGATTCTGGACCAGGGATCTCCAAAATCTCCTTCCTCGTCCCAGGTCAGCAGCTCAAACTCAATGTCATCCCAGCTCCAGGGCCCAGAAACGGCCTCATCTCCAATCCCCATGCGGGTTCTTGCCTCAGCCCGGGCCTCGGCCTCAGCTGCAGCAGCATCCAGAGCATCCAAGGCCTCATCTGCGGCCTCCATGAACTGCGCAGTCCAGTCACGAGGGTCTCTCTTCTGAACCTGAGATAAGGAGTAGAAAATAAAACCCATAATAGTATTAGTTAATATTTATGAAGCACCTACTATATATTTAGCACCCTACTTTGTGCTATTGTTTATGTAGTAACAACAAATACCACCAATAATGTGGTACCTACCGTGTGCGATACCTAAAATCTCTTTCCTGTTCTGGACTTTTCCCAGCCAGTCATACTTCATCCCTTAACCTATCGAGTCTTGCAGTTCCTCTATTACCTCTGCAATGAATCGCAGCACTTTCATCTTGCTAGTCTCATGGTAGGAACGGAGGCCCCAGAGGAACTCATACTCAGGAGGGTTGCTGTTGGGCACTCGTCTGTAATCTAGGTACCTTAGAAAGAGGAGAAAGGCCTTTGTTTCTACCCAGGCAGAATAATAGTCCATCAGTGCATAATAATCTGACCTTCTCACTTCCCAGATTTCAGGTAGCAACTCCCCCCAGTCTCATTCCTAAACACAGATTTACCCTCTAATAATCAGGCCTTTGGATTCCTGTGCCAGTGCTTCTACACAAAGCAGTCACCTAGGCCTGGAGGGTGGCTTGAGTAGGGTCATAGAAAGGACAACACTTAATTTCATCTCCTCTGTCACAGCTCTAGCTCTAAATTCTTATAATCTTGTCATTGAACCACAGATAGGCCCATTGCAAAGCCTCAGCTAAGCCCAGCCTTTGGAATATCTACTGTGGGCGTGGTGGACAGGCTCCACTTGCAAGATCACTATACTGCAGGAAAATCCAACCACAAGGAGCATACTCAATAAATACTCCTGCGTACATATGTGTGTGTATATGCATAGGTAAGGTATAGTTAGTATAAGAAATGAGCATGGAAAGGGCTTTCTGAGGCTGACCAGCACACAGAATTCATGAAGACCAGACAAAGCTGCTTAGGCATCACTTACTTTTGCTTTACAAACTCGTACGTGAGAAGTTTCCTCAGATCTCCAAGGAGGGGATGTCTTACCCTGATAGTAAGAAAAAAAAAAAGGGGGGGGATCCATAATCAGACACTATGACATTGCCCCAAGGAAAGAAAAGAGTTTTCCAGCACAGAGGTCAGAGACAAGAGAAGAGGCAGAGAGGTCAGGACTATTTCCCCATCTACCCAGGTCACATCCTTGGGCTCTGTACCTCCCCAAACCAATTCCCTTAGACCACCAGGCTGATGCAATCCTGGGACCATCCTCTGTTGCCAAAGGATGATATAAACAGGCAAGAGATGAGAGAGCCCAATCATACCCAGGACGCAGTCCCATCTTGCGTAGTGCCTCCCAGAGGACAGCTGCAATGGGAGGCAAAGGGAGACAAGGGACGGAAAATGAGCATGGAAAACAGGCGGTAGCCAACCCCCAGCTGCTGGCCCAGCCACTCACCTTCACTGGCACGGTTGCCATTCATGAAGATGACACCCAAAATCACTAAGAGGAGACCCAGCTTGGGTGTGTCTTTGGTCCTAAAGAAGTACAAAAAGAATATATTTTCAGCAGTCATTTGCATGAGACACCCCAGGCAGCTTACCCATCTAGCTTCCCCAGTATTCCTCAGCTAGAGGATAATTCTACCCCAGGTCTGCCCATGACCTGCTATGTGACCCTGAATCCTGGACCCTGGCCTACTCGAAACTCCAGGAAAAAAGCATCACTGAGAAAGGCAATGTTCCACCTCCTTTCCCATCTTACGTTCCCAGTATGCCAGCCAGGGACTCAGGGGTACTGATGAGAATATACAGGTGTTCTTCCTTGTCAATTTCCTTCAGCTGAATTCCAAATTTCTACAGGGACAAGAAAACAGACTATGAAATTACAAAATCTAGCATAAGCTACCCCCACTCAGTACTACCCACACTCAGCCACTCCTTCGCCTCCCTGTGAGATTTGCCCTAAACTCCCAGTAGGAATCCCATGAATCTTTTAAATCAAGACTTTCCCATGATATCTCTCAAAAACAAAACCCAAGAAACCTTTCCCCATCATTCTGTTCCTCAGGGCTGCCTTCTCACCTTCTCCAGGACAAAGCATGCGCGTTCAATGATTTCTGGATACACATCAGTGTATTCACGGATGATATCCCTCAGCATTTCTGTAAGAGAGAGGAGGGAGCACCTGAGCTGAGCAGGGGCCACAGAGCTGCGACCTCTTTGCCAGCCCTGCCCGGGGGAGCACAGTCAGTGAAAAAGGAAGACCCGACCATGGAAGGAGGGGATTGAAGAGGAGGGGACAGTTAAGCAAAGAGATGTCCACAGAGCACGGGGTGCGGGGAAGAGCAGAGCTCCGGGAGAGGGCACTGGATACCTACCTGAGCGCTTGATGGGCACCTTTGTGTAATCTTTAAGCATCAGGTACTTGACCAACTTATTCGCCTGGGAGGGAAAAAGGCAATCATTAAAGTTATAAGATATTTACAGAACACTTGGTTGAATTACGGATGGAAAGACAACAATGAAAAGAGCAAGGGGTGGGGGGAGAAGTGACTGGGGAGTTACAGTTCTTACTCTTTCCTGAAGAAGGGCCACATCTCGGGGCTGTGAGGCACCCAGGTTCTGTGAGGCACGCGAGTTGGGAGAGGGGCGCAGGTTTGGTGAGGGGCGCAGGTTCTGCCAGTCAGGTGGGACTGGCCAATCGGTGGGGATCCAGTCAGGTGGGAGCGGCCAGTCAGTGGGAAGCGGCCAATCGGGTGGCAGTGGCCAATCGGGGGGTAGTGGCCAGTCGGGAGGGCCTTGCCAATCTGGAGGACCCTGCCAGCCTGGTGGGGTCTGCCATCCAGGTGGAGTCTGCCATCCAGGTGGATTCTGCCAGGCCAATGGGTTCGGCCAGACAACTGGACCAGGCCAGACAATGGGGTTCGGCCAGATCACAGGGTTCTGCCAGATCACTGGGTTTGGCCAGATCACTGGGTTCTGCCAAGCAACTGGGTTTTGCCAGGCTGGTGGGGTCTGCCTAGCTGGGGGGCTCTGACGTGCTGGTGGGGTCTGCCTGGCTGGCTGGTTTTGCCAGCCTGATGGGTTCTGCCAAGCCAATGGAGTCTGCCAGAGCACATTGGGGGGTGCTCCAGGTGGGCTCTGAGTGGTAACTGGAACCGGTGCAGACCTCCAGGTCCCTGGAGCCAGTGGGGCCCGCCTCTGATCCCCACTGCTGCTCTCTTCCACATTCAAGTTATTAATCTGCATCATCAGAGAAAAGGAAGGTCAGGGTCACCAACTGTTTCTATGTCCTCACCATATTTATTCCAGGAAGGCCCCCTAAAACCCTCACCTGTAGTGACAGCCTGACCCACTAGCCAATGGTCACCCTGAGTCCTGGGCTTCTCTTTCACTGTCTTCCAGGCAGGAGTTTCATCTCTGAACCAGGCCAGGAGCAACCCAAGGGTGGGGCCTGAGGCTTCTCCTCTTCCCATGTCCACCACTGGCTCTGCTTGTACCACCCTGGACAAATCACTCAAGTCACTTCACCTCTCTGGGACTTAGTTTCCTTCTCGTAAAACTGAAACTATGATCCCTAGCTGGTATGAGGTACCCTGAAGATTTAGTGAGTGAGATAACCTGTGTGAATGTGCCTAGGCCAAGACCTAACACATGGTGGCTACTTTCAAAATGTAAAGTGAATTACATACAGGCTGTATATATTATGTGTCCACGTCTCGTCTCCCCATTAGTCTGTGGACACTCAGAGAACAGGAATTAACACTTTCACCTTTATCATCCCCTACAACCTAGTCAAATACAGACAGTTATATATATTCAGTTTTGTTTTGTTCAGAACAAATGAACAACATCAGAGAAGAAAAGAGAGCGCCCAAAGCAAAGTGGAACTAGCAGGGATCTCACCTTGCGGGTCCTCTTGCCCCGAATTATAGTCCTGGACTCCAGATTCTGAGCCTGGGAACCATCTGCTGATGTCTGTGCAGCTGCACCATCAGATTCACAGATACCTGGGCATGGGTCAGCCTCTATGTCAGCCTGGGAAGTGGCTATCTTGGCTTGGTTAACATTCTGGGTCTGGGTATCAGCTACTAGGGCCTTAGTGGTGTCATTCCAAGCCTTGAAGGCTGTTTTGGGCTGAGTGCTGACCATCTCACTGGCACTGAGAGACTGAGAGAAATTGTAGGTGGCATTTGGGCCCACCGTAGTAGTGGTATTCTGGGCCTTAAAGGCCATCTCCGACTTGTTGGCAGTTAACTCACTGGTGGTTGCTGCCTGGGAAAAATCATAGGCAGCATTTGGGCCCTTTGGGGGGGCATTCTGGGACTTAAAGGCTGCTGTAGGCGGCGTGTTGGGAGTCTCCTTGGCATTAAGAGCCTGAGAGAAATCATAGGCAGCATTTGGGCCTTTCGTGGTGGCATTCTGGGCCTTAAAAGCTGTCTTAGGCTTAGTGGCAGCTGCTAAAGCCTGCATATCAGCCATCTCACTGGCTGTTGGGGACTGTGAACTCTGAGGACTAGCATTCGGCGCGCTGGCAGCTGCTGTGGCCTGGTTGGTAGGCGGAGCCTCTGAGATCTGGATGGCCTCCATCAGGGTCTGCATAAGCAAGGTGCTGTCTTCCACGGAGGCCTCAGCCTGCAAATACAGGGGAAAAAAATTAAATCTCTGGGTCTGCGAAGTGGGGTTGGGAGGATAGGGGAGAGAACACGCAGGGGAGGTTCAGGCGAGCGGTTGGTGCAAAAAAGAGGAAGGCTGAGAAAGAGATCTAGCGGCCTGTGTGGGTTAAGGGATAACAAAACTTGTGGTAGGGGCTGAGTGGGGCAGGGGCTAAACAAGGGGTGGGGCCAAATGAGGAGAGGGGGCAAAGTGGAAGGGGGATGCTGATCTAGGAGTGAGGTTAGAACAGGGCAATGCAGAGTGAGGTAGGAGCTCAGGAGGAGGAGGCGGAGCAAGAGTGCCGCCTTGAGGAGTTGAGGAGAATAAGGGGGTCGCAGGGGGTGGGGAATGCTGGAGAAAGGGAGGGTGGAGGCGGGAGGTTGGGGGAGGGGGCGGCAGAGAGCTCTACAAGCCTCAGGACTACGGAAAAAAAAGGTTCCTTACCCAACCAGGATTCTCTGGGCAGACTGCCCTGACTACTAACAGGGTCTCCCCTTTCTCTGAGCAGGGACTGATGGCTGAAAAGGGACGACCCCCCCCAACCCCGCGCCCTTAAACCATGGGAATTTGAAAAATGACGGAATCTAGGCACCAAGAAGGCAAAATCGGATCCAGGCGTCTGGACAGCCAAAGGGGCCCGGGGGGAACTGTCGGCTAGGGAAATGGTGGGGAGGGGAGTGGAGATCTCACCTGGAAGCCGAGGAGGCCCGCACCACAGTCCATTTTCTGAGACATGGTTCTTGTCCCTCTGGCAAGAGCAGAGCCTGGGGGGTGTGGAGGAGGAGCTGGGCGTTATACTACAGAGGGCAAATGCGAAGGAACAAATTTGGGGAGATGGTGGTGTTTGAGGTTTGATTGTGGGGGCGGATGAGGTGCTGAATGTGAGGGGAATGGGCCAGATCGGAGTGCGAAAAGTGAATGGGTGTCTGGATGGAGGTTCTGAATCCCGAGAAGCTACGACGGGGAGAAGCTTCAAATCGGGGTTCAGATAAGAGTTCTGAATCCAGGCAGACTGCGTTGGGATTCGCATTTGGGAATTGAATGGAGTTTTCGAATCACGAGGAATCGTATAACAGTACAGATCGAGGTCGAGAAATCTGTAGAGATTCTGAACGATGGGAGGGGTTCAGAGAGCGAACAGAGATTCTGAATAAGGGAGGATCAGGTGAGGGGTGTGTGAATCGGGGTTCGGGGAGTGGAAGAGGGATCAGAATCCGGGGTAAAGGGATCGGGATGAAGAATGGGGCGCCCGCACCAGGGGGCAAGATGCCCTGTCTGGGGGCTAATTCTCACCTTGCCTCAGGCCCCAACCCCAACCCCCTCGTTGCCTCCCTTCTTCACGACTCAGAGGATCGGGATTGCAGTGTTCTGCTCTCAGCAGCCGCACCCTCTCCTTGTCCAGGAGAAAATGCCAGCGCGGCAGCTAGGACGACCCCGCCTCTTCGCCTAATATACCACCCACCGCCTCACATGGTTGTACGCATGCGCAAGAACTGACCGACCAAATAAGAGTCCCGCCCGCTTCCCCAACAAAAGCTTCGCCCTGAAGACTATGCTGCGCATGTGCAGCGGGAAGCAGTCCCGCCCCTCTGCCAACACACCACCCCACCACCAACCAGGTGGACAGTTTACAGCGGTCCCTCCCCTTCCTCTATATCCCCTCCCCCAAACAGATGCGCTGTGCCTCTAGATCCCACCCCTTGTCCCACACACCGGCCCCCTACCTTTTCCGCAATGCGTCTCTGTCCCTCTCAAGGCCCCTCCTGTCAGGTGGGCATGCAACTCCACCCTCTAGTCTAGCAGCACTTAGGTCACTACTAAGGAGGTCTCTGTGTGGGGTCTCTAATTGCAACAAGTGCTAGGCTCCTGTTAAAAATAAGCTCATCCACTTAGGGGGCCTAGGAAAAGGAATGGCCAGAGAGGATACATTAATGGAGGTAGAAAAAGGTCTGTGCCTGCCACGTGACTCTACATGATCTTCCCCCTCCCCACCCAACAGCTTCCAGACTCATAAACATTAGCTTCTTTCCTGCCCTTTTGCAGCTCCAGCTATTTATTTTGTGTGTGGAGGCGGGGAGGAGGGGAGGGAAGGGCACAACGTGTACTTCACAGCACGATCTACCGCTGGAGCTTGTTTTCCTCTCACAGCAGCCTTGGGAGGTGGATATCAGCATCTCCATTGTACAGATAAAGACGCTGAGCTACAGATATTACATGAACTAGACAAGGACACTGAGCCCAGTAAACAGAAAATGCAAAATGTGGGCCTTGGTCTTCCAGACCCTAAAAACCCCTGTTGCACCATCGCTGGCCCCGGGGACTGAGGCACCCTCCCTTCTTCAGTTTGAGCAACAGATCCGCCCCACCTCCCCTGCTCTGTTAACACCTGTCCCAAGCAAGCAAGTGTTCTGTTCTCTGAGACCTAAGCTCACGCTCTGCATCCCGGAGGGCACAGGTGGACGTCCCCCGCGCCCACCCCACTCCCCGCCTGCTCTACGTGGGTTCATCCTGGCGTGCAAATTGCTCCTTGGGGTCCACTCCCTGCTCCGTCAGGCCTCTTTGCTATGAGTGGCACAAACGCTGTCCCTGAGGCCTTCCTGGTGCCTGCTGGAGCAGCCAGGACAATCAGGCACCTGTATGTCTAAGCCATGGCAAGCCTTGATTAAGAGTAAACGTTTGCCCTGCTTCCTTCCAGGGCTGGGCCTCAATTCGTGGGATGGAGTGCTGGACCAGTGTGTCACTAGCTGCATGAGCCCACTCAGGCCACTGGAATTCTCTGAGCCCAGCTTCTCAACGGGAAGCACAAGTAGCACTTACTGGGGTCCTACCCAACAACAAACATGCTGCACTTCCAGAATGACTGGAGAGGCTCAAAAAGGCAGAAAATGATATACAGATGTGAAGTGACTCAAATTGAACTGATAACTCTCCAAAAATCCAGGGTAGATCTTTGTACACTTCACATTTGTTCTTGCATCAGCTCCTGCCAGGAGCCAACATATGAAAGGAAGCTAATGCTGGGAAGAACTGCAGCATTTGGTCCCCAAGGGCCAACATCAATTCTGCCTGGCTGGATGACTTTCCTCATCTGTTGCATAGCAACCTCCCCTGTCAAGCTGCCTGTTTTTCCTCAGCACTTCCTCTGTAAAGTGTCTGCAGTGGGACGTGATCAGACTCAGGAAAGGTCTGAAACACCATGTTATATGCTTTCTGCTCCCAAATCTGTATCTCCAGTTCTTGACTTGGCTTATGAGTTCTAGATCTATAATCCAACAGCCTACCTCACTTCTGCAATTGTCTCGGTATTTTTACAGTTAACAGGTCCCATATATCCTCCTCCTCAGCACACTGTGTTTCTCCTTTAGTCATGCCCTTCTCTCTCTTTTAGAGAGACGGATTTTTGTTTGTTTTATTCATTGCTGTATCCCTAGCACCTAAAATGATGCCTGGCATATTTTATATGCTCAAAAAATATCTGTTTAATGAATGAATGAATCCCACCATCCATCCTACTGCTAACGCAAGAAACTTGAGAGGCACTCTTTTTCCTTTCCTGTGATGAATTCACTTACTTTTACTCATTACACAAATAATGCATATTCATCATTAAAAATTCAAACATTACCTAAATATTTTAGAAATTAAGTAGCCATCACTCCAAATCTCACCACCTTGAGATAACTGCTATTAAGATTTTGATGCTACCTTTTCATACAACACTTTATGCATATATATTCTTACATAAATGGGATTACATTATATATGCCATACTTTAAATTGCATTCTTTTACTTACTGCCTCCCACTTTCTTTCACCTCTATACCCTCATCTGAGACATGTTTTTTTTTTTTTTTTTTTTTTTTTTTTTTGCGGTACGCGGGCCTCTCACTGTTGTGGCCTCTCCCGTTGCGGAGCACTGGCTCCGGACGCACAGGCTCAGCGGCCATGGCTCACGGGCCTAGCCGCTCTGTGGCATGTGGGATCTTCCCGGACCGGGGCACGAACCCGTGTCCCCTGCATCGGCAGGCGGACTCTCAACCACTGTGCCACCAGGGAAGCCCTGAGATATGCATTTTTAACAGCCATTTTTATATCCTTTCATGTTCAAACATGTTCCATGCTTTTTGTTTTACAAAAATTAAGATCATATTATATACACTTTAATGCATCTGATTTATCTTAGTTAATGCTAATCTACCTTTGATTCATTCTTTTACATTGCTGCATAATATTCCATAATAGGGATGGACCACAATGTATTCAACCATTTCCTCACTGATGGTAATTCACTTTGGTTTCAGGTGTTTTGGTGGAGGGAGGGAGCACATACCAACAACATTGCAATAAAATACTTGTACATATAACCTTATATTTTAATGCTCAATATTTATTCCTATGACATCAGATGCCCAGGAGTAAGACTGATATACTCTCCGTTTGGTGTCGTAAGACTTCTCCATTTTTTTCCCAATCTGATGTGTATTTTATTGGTATCTCCTTGTGGTTTTAATTTACATTTCTGATAAGTAAGCAGTGGACCACATATCCATATAAGAATGGACCTACTGGATTTCTTTTGGAAAGTACTTATGCAAGTCTTTTACCTATTTTTCTTGTGTTGTCTTTGTCTTAATTATTTTGGGGACTTCTTTGTACAGTCCTACAGATGCTTATTGAAATCCCTTAGAGCTAGATGTATTGCAAATGTTTTTTTCACATTTTAGTAAGTGTGTATACTCTATACTATGTAACAGTTCCAACTGCAAGAATATATCTGCCACAAAGGCCAGATATATTCACTTTTGCACATTCCCTTAGCAGCTAAGAGAATGTGATCTAGGATTTACCAGTGTGGTGGGGTCCTGAAGACTACCATCAGGTTCAGTGATTCACTAGAAGCACTCACAGAACTCAGGATAGGTGCTACATTCATGGCTATGGTTTATTACAATGAAAGGATACCGATTTAAATCCACAAAGCTAAAAGCTGCATAAGTCAAAGTCCAGGAGAGAACAGGGATGAGCTTCCAGTTGTCCTCTCTCAGTGGAGTTGTATGGCAGTGCTTAATTCTCCCAGCAAGATGTGTGATAACCAGGGAAGCTCACCTGAGCCTTGGCGCCTGGGATTTTACTGGAGGTCAGTCACGTAGGCATGGAACACCTGGGTGGCTAACCTTAGTTTACTCAGTCTTCAGCCTGTGCAGAGGTCAAACTAATGCCGCAAGGCTCAAGGTCCCACTATAAATCATACTCTTAACATAAACCATCTGTTGGCCCAAAGCCCCGGGTGAACAAAGAGACTCTAATCAGGCATGATATTCCAAAGGCTTAGAGGTTATCTCCCAGGGGTTTGTCAAGAGCTGGACCTTTCTTTGGAATGTGCAGACATTTTTCGGAATGCACAGGGTTTGAACACCCCAGACCTGCCGAGTCAAGTCTTCTACTGCACAGTCATAATTCCAAACTAACACTTGATCTGAAAGGAGTGATTCAACGATTCAATGATGGAATTCAATGCCATATCTGTGACGGTGGGAGCAGGAACCCCAAGAAAATCCAGTTTCTAGGCGCAGCATTGGTAGCAGGGCCAAGGGCAGCATCCAGTATACGGTATTCAGTGGTGACAGTAATAGTATCCAACCATGCCAATATTTATGGCATGATTTTTGAAATACAGCTGCGCCAGCTGCTCTTAGCAAATTATTTTATTAATTCTACCACTTTAACATACTTAAGAATATTTTAAAATTTTTAATTACTTATGGATACACTGAAAATTACAAAGATAGTACAGAGAGGTCTTATGTACCCTTTAGCTGCTTCCCACAGTGAGCACATCTATATATATATAATACAATACCAAAACCAGGAAATTGACATTGGAATCACATGTGTGTATAGTTCTATGTCACTTTATCACATGTGGAGGTTTCCACAGTAATCACCTCCACAACCAAGATGCAGAACTATTCTGTCACCACAAAGATTTCCCTGTACTCCCCCTTTATAGTCACACTTACCTCCATTACTGCCACTATCCCTAACCCTTGGAAGCCATTAATATGTTCTCCATCTCTGTAATCTTAACATTTCAAGAAGGTTATAAAATTGGAATCATACAGTATGTCACATTTTGAGTGACTTTTTTCACTCAGCATAATGCCTGTGAGATACATCTAAGTTGTGTGTTTTTCTCCTTTTTATTGCTGAGTACTATTCAATGGTATAGATGTGCCACAGTTGGTTTAACCATTCACCCACTGAAGTACATCTGTGTGGTTTCCAGTTTGGGCTATTAGAATAAAGCTGCTATAAACATTTTTGTACAGTTTTTTTCTGTGAACGTAAGTTCTCATTGCTCTGGGATAAATGCCCAAGAGGGCAATTGCTGGATTGTGTAATAAGAGTATGTTAGGTTTATAAGAAACTTGCCAAACTTTCCCAGAGTGATTGTATCATTTTACATTCCCACCAACAATATGTGAGTGGATCTATTTTCTCCAAATCCTTGGCAGCATGTGTTGCACATTTTTAGGAATTCTGATAAATGTGAAATAATAACTCATTGTGGTTATAATTTACATTTCCCTAATGGCTAACGATGTTGAACATTTTTAACATGTGCCTATTTGCCATCAATATATCCTCTTTGGAGAAATGTTTCTTCATGTGTTTTGTCCATTTTTCAATTGATTGTTTTCTTTCTTTTTTTCAAAGTGTTGAACCTTGAGAATTTATATATTTTATGTATGAGTCCTTTGTCAGATATATGGTTCGCAAACTGGTTTCTCCCAGTTTGTAGCTTGTGTTTTCATCCTCTTAACAGACACATGGCAAATTTTTTAGAAGTCCAATTTATTGATTTTTTTCCTTTCAAAGACTGTGGTTTTTGTGTCATTTCTAAGAACTCTTCAACAAGCCCTAAGGATCTGAAGGTTTTATCCTATATTATATTCTAAAAGTCTTACGGTTTTAACTTTTTTTTTTTTTTTTTTTGCGGTATGCAGGCCTCTCACTGTTGTGGCCTCTCCCATTGTGGAGTACAGGCTCCAGACGTGCAGGCTCAGCGGCCATGGCTCACGGGCCCAGCTGCTCTGCGGCATGTGGGATCTTCCCGGACCGGGGTACGAACCCGTGTCCCCTGCATCTGCAGGTGGACTCTCAACCACTGCGCCACCAGAGAAGCCCAGGTTTTAACTTTTATATGGGAGTCTATCACCCATTTGGATTTAAATTTTGAATGAGATGTGAGGTCTAGGTCGAGTTTTATTTGGGGGGATGGGAGAGGCAGAGCTACAGAAATCCATCTGATCATTCCACCACAATTAGTTTAAAAGATAATCCTTCCATTGAGTTATCTTTGCACCTTTGTCAAAAATCAGTTGGCCATACTTGCATGAGGCTATTTCTGAGTTCTCTATTCTGTTCCATTGGTCTATGTGTCTACTCATCCATCAATACTGCAACAGTCTTGATTACTGTAGTTATACAATAGTCTTGAAGTTGGATAGAATTTTATTCTTCTTTTTCAGAATTATTTTATCTATTATTCTAGTTCTTCTGTTTTTCCATACATTTTGGAATAATTCATATCCACAAAGCGTCTTACTGTAATTTTGATAGCAACTGCATTCAACCTGTATATCAATTTAGGGAGAATTAACATCTTTCCTATGTTGATTGTTCTAATCCATGAATACAGTATGTCTCTCCTTTTATTTTGATCTTCTTTGACTTTTTCATCAGAGTTTTGTGTATTCTGCTGTTGTTGGGTGGAATGTTCTATAAATATCAATTAGATTCTGTTGGTTGATGATGTTGAGTCTATCTGATTATGCTTTTTTCCAAATTTGGGAAGTTTTCAGCCGCTTTTTCGGCCCTTCCTCCTTCTCTCCTTCTGTGACTATGATGACACACCTATGTTAGATCTTTTGCAATAGTCCAACAAATACCTGAAGGCTCTATTTATTTTTTTCAGTCTATTTTTCTCTGCCAGATATAATTTCTATCACTTCACCTTCAAGTTCACTAATTCATTCTTCTGTCATCTTATTCTGCTGTTGAGTTCATCTATTGATTAAGTTAATTTATTGGATTTTTCAGTTCCTAAATTTTTTTAATGCTTCTTTATATCTTCTATTCTTTTGGAGATTTTCTATTTCTTTGCTGAGACTTTCTATTCTTTCATGTGCCCTATGAACAACTGCTCATTGAAACATTTTTATCAAGGCTGTTTAAAAACACTTGTAGATGATTCTAATATCTGTCATCTTCGTGTTGGTGTGTGATGACTGTCTTTTCTCATTCCAGTTGTGATTATCATAGTTCTTGATATGAAAATTGATTTTCAATTGCATCCAGGATATTTTGCATCTTATAAGGATCTGAATCTTACTTAAATCTTCTGGCTTACCACATGTGGGTGGAAGTCCACATTCCTACTCAGCCTCCACTGATACCTGGGAGAGAGGGGCTTCTTGTTACTGAGGGCTAAGTGAGAGTTCCAGCTCCATATTAAGCTTTTACTGATACCACCCTGACTGGGAGAGACCAAGTGCCTAATTACATAGCCAGGGAACTCACCACCACATCATTGCTTGGGATCCAAGTTCCCTAGAGAGCATGCCATCTTATGTCCTACTTTCAGGGTCATCTCACGTTTGGTTTATATATAATGCTCAGGGACAAATAGGGAAGAGTACATCTATACCATTTACCTCTTCCTGCTGGAAGCAGAAGTCCCCAATTCTAATTGGGGACTTTTAAAAAAATTATAACTATTGAGATTTCTAATGTAAAATCATACTATAAGAAAAAAATAATTTGATCACTTAATTAACAATATATATTACAGTCATTTTGATGTCTTATATGATTTGCTGAAATAACAAAAACAATATTGGGCAATAATCTGAAAAAGTAACATCCCTTTCTTTCTCTTGAAATGATTTTACCATTTCACCATTTAGAATGTTTGTTGCTTTTTTATAAGTAGTGTTCAAACAACATATTTAGTAGTTTATTTCTCTTCCTATTTTACTTAGTTACTCATGTTTCTTTCTGCCTTGTTCCCAAATCTAATCCATCACCTATTCTTGTTGATTCTACCATTTTAAGTACACCTTGATTCCATTCTATTCTCTCACTTTTCATCATCCTGTTGCTAGAAGGACGCATGAAGAGAGGGAGAAATGGAGAGAGAAAAGTTGAAAAGAGAGGGGATGAAGAGAAAGAGAAGGGAGGAAGGAAAGAAGAAAAAAGAAAACGGTAATAAAAGAAAGAATGAGTGACAATAGCAGTTGCAAGTAAATGGAATTATTAAGATAAGGAGAAATAACAGAATGGAGAAGGAATGGATACTAAGTTGAAATAGACAAAGCAGGAGGAAAGAGTATGAGGAAGTAGAATGCATAAGGGAAAAGAGATGTAGGATGGAAGAGTGTGAAAGGGAAGTGGAAGGAGATAGAGAGATTAAGGGGTAAATGAAAAAGAAAGGAAAATAAACAAGGGGAAGGAAGAAAAAGAGGAAAGAGGGTGTAGAGAAAATAACTAGGGAGGAAAGAGAAGTGTCTGAAGTAAGAGGGGCAGGGTGGAGGGGGAAGAGGAAGGGGGATGGGGGAGAGGGAGAAGGAGGAATGATGTGGAATCACACCTCACTATTGGCAGACTTCAGTCTGCAGACAGAAGAATGCTTAATGTTAGAACTTCTTTTTTTTTATCCTCAAATACCTAGTTCCCTTTATATTTGGTACCCATCAAAGTGCCAGAGGTCATTTCTCACAGGACGTCACTCTTGCCTGGAGGTAAGACCACTGTGGTTTTCAACCAGTAAGTGCCACGTGCCCCACGTTTTGAATAGATAAATTTGTGTGTGATACTCAGCATTTATCACATACTTTCTGCTGCTCGTTATTCATCAGGTATGGATATTATCTGACAAATTTAGGTATGCAGGAAATATAAGTTTTCTTTTTCTCTGCAACTCAACTTGAATTCTGTCAAGTTCCCAATCTATTGAGTGGTTGAAACTCAACTCCAGCGGTGTGAAATTCTCCTCACCCCATTCTTTGGGATTGTAAGTTATGGTATCTTAGTGTCAAAACATCAGGATGGGTGATATATGTTGAGTATCACATGTCCATGCCAGCATGACATAGTGTCATATCTGGTTTACCAATGTTTGTCCAAGCAGGTAGCTGTTGAGTTGAGCCTCATTCTTTACCACAAAGCCCCTTTTGGGGTCTGACTCTCTCTGAGGATGTCATATCCTGCTCATATACATGGGAAATATTCTGCTACTCCTATCATATGCTGAGGCTTGTTCATCTCTGTGAGGCTGTCTTTGATTAACATATTCTTCTTATACTCCCATGATATCCTGAGCTGAGAGAAACTATGTGAGGAAGCCCAAAGCTCAGAAAGCATATAGATACCACAGAACCATTTTTATTTTGTAGTCTTTTCCTTGTCCTCTTCCTGGCCTTACCCAAGAAGTGAGGCACAAGGCCATATTGCTAGAGGATCTTACAAACCTATCTTGGGTTTCTTCCCATCCCTGGAACACAGGGTCTAGGTTTCTCCTTTTCTCAGTAACCCACAATATCTACTGACTTCTTACTTCTTCTTTGCTTTTCTTCCCAAAAGAATGAATATGAGGCTAGAGATACAGTCTTGAAAAGAAGTGCTAACAAGAACAAAAAGCTAAACAAACTAAAAGTCAATGACTTTTCTTGGACTCGAAAGAGAAACAAGGTTTCAGAGCAAACCACCATCCTGAAATATTGAGGGACAGGCAAATCAAGAGTCACAGACAAGATCTGCTTACCTAAGGCAGAAGCCACTAGAGCCATAAACTTGTAGGAACTCTTAAATGAAAATTTTGACAAACTGCTAGAGGCTGAATATGGACTAGAATGAGAGTGAGAAACTCCTGGGAGTGGTAGTCTTGTTGAGAAAGCACACTTTCATGGGCTTTATTTCCAGGAATCTCACCAGGTTCTCACAGTAAAGATCTGAGAAAGACACCTTGGCAGCCCCAGCAGGAGGAGGGTAAGAGTCTTTGTGACTATCCTTGTGAAATATGCCCAGAGCCTTATCCATAACAATGTCCTGCTTTCCAGGAGGAAGGACTACCAGAGCACTGTCCCAGAGCCATGAAGGTAGGACATTATTTTTCTCACTCCAGCCCCCCTCTAGCTTTCTTGTCTTACCTAAGGTGTGTGTGTGGCAGAGGGGGAGTTGTGTGGGTGGAGATGTGGGGACTATACAAGAAGAAGTACTTGTAAGGGTCACAGGCCCACTAAAACACTGAAATTTAATTGGAATATTACAAAACACTCCCTTTCCCCCACACCATACCACCATACCAACAGGGCTCCACTACATTATAGTGGATTATAGCTGAATGAGCTGCAAAACAGAGACTTTCTAAGGAAGCCCAAAGTCAAGAGAGGAGACAAAATCAAGGATGCTAGAGGAATATGAAGCCTCTGCCACCTGCTGCTAAAGTAAATTTTAAACAAAGCCCAACTCCTAGCAAGATTAACATAAATCTTCACAATAGAGGCCTCTCTCTCTCTCAGTTCCTATTACCTGTCCAGCTTTCAACAAAAAATTACAAGGCACACCAAAAGGCAGGAAGAAAAAGTCTGAAGAGACCAAGCAAGCATCAGACTCAAATATGACAGAGCTATTGGAATTATTAGGGAATTTAACATACTATAATTAATATGTTAAAGACTCTAATGAAAAAAGCAAACAACATGCAAGAACAGATGGGTAATGTAAGCAGAGAGATGGAAATCCTAAGAAAGAATCAAAAGGAAATGCTAGAAATAAAAAATCTCATGACAGAAATAAAGACTGCATTTGATGGGCTCATTAGTAGACTGGACTCAGCTGAGGAAAGAGTTTGTGAACTTGAAGACAGGGCAAGAGATACTTGCCAAACTGATATAAATAGAAAGAAGAATGAAGAAACAGAACAGAACATTCCAGAATTGTGAGACAATTTCAAAGGATACAACTATGTCATAACTGGAACACTAGAAGGAGAAAAAAGAGAGAATGGAACAGAAGAATATTGCAAATAATAATGGCTAAGACTTTTCCAAAATTAATGAAGACAACAAATCACAGGTCCAAGAAACTCAGAGAACACCAAGCAGGTAAATACTAAAAAATTTACACTGAGGAACATCATATTGTAACTGCAGAAAACCAAAAACAAAGAAAAATATTGGAACAAGACGGAGGAAAAAAAACTCTAAGTATACTTTTATCAGAACAAGGATAAGAATTACAGAAGACTTATCAGAAACCATGCATGCAAGAAGAGGAGGGGAGTGAAATATTTAAAATGTTAAAAGAATAAAATCCAGTGACCTAGATCTCTATGTCTAGCAAAAGTATCATTTAAAATATGGAATTAAAAAAAAAGTCATGAAGAACCTAGGGGTAAAACGGGAATAAAGACACAGACCTACTTGAGAATGGACTTGAGGATATGGGGAAGGGGAAGGGTAAGCTGTGACAAAGCGAAAGAGAGGCATGGACATATACACACTACCAAACGTAAGGTAGATAGATAGTGGGAAGCAGCCACAGAGCACAGGGAGATCAGCTCGGTGCTTTGTGACCGCCTGGAGGGGTGGGATGGGGAGGGTGGGAGGGAGGGAGACGCATGAGGGAAGGGATGTGGGAACAGATGTATATGTATGACTGATTCACTTTGTTATAAAGCAGAAACTAATAAAAAAAAAGTGAAGGAGATATAAAGACTTTCTCAGACAAACAAAGACTTAAGGAATTCATCACCAGTAGATCTGCCCTGCAAGAAGTGTCAAAAGATTTTTCAGGCACAAGGAAAATGATATAGGGCAGAAGTGTAGAACTACATAAAGACAGGAAAAGCATCAGAGAGGGAATAAATGAAGCTTTCCTTCAAAGAGGAAATCAAAACTACAATTATAGATATTCTTGGATGCTTTAATCAAAGGAAATTTATGCAATACATTTTTCCATTATTAAACTACATGCAATTCACAATAGAAATATTTCAACCATAAACATATAGCAAGGATAAAATAAAAGGATGAATTAAGTTATGACACATAATTAATAAACAAAAGAAGATATATTAATATTAGACATAGTACTTTAAGGCAAAACATTCTAGATTAAAAGTTCACTGCATAATGTAAACAGAATAATATACAAATCATAATTTAATAGATGTGCAAGAAGGAATAATAAAACCAAAATCATATCATGCTATTATAACGCCCTTTTCTAAGTGAATGATAGACTAAATCATACAAAATATGATTCTTAAAACTCTTACAAAGATACTGTTCATTGAGGCCCAAACATAAAACATTATGCTGCCTCAAAATGAGCATTATGGAATTCTTAAATCCTTCTTCCATGTTTTCTGGAATGGAGGTAACTTGTTTTCAACTGTTTCATTTACATATGTATAAGAATGTAGAAAGAAATTTTAAAGTACTGTATGCTTAAGAGGTGCTATGTATTGTGGTAAGTGCTGGGGAAATAATGATGAGCAAAAACACACATATTACCTGCTTTCAAGGACTAATGGATCTCAGTCTAATGTAAACAAACTGAGCCCAGTCACACACACACAATTTTAAGAAACCTTACTGAGTTTTTCATGCCAATTTGTATCACGGGACCAGCCAAACTGACATCTTGAGGTTACATCAAATGATTTTTTTATAAACTTAAGTAGGTTACACCTTCCTTCATACTCCACATTTCCCTTCCAGTTAATTCCTCCCTCCCACCACCTAGCAATTAATATTCCATTAATAAGCAGAAGGTTACCAGAAGAGACAAGAGGAAGAAGCCTGCAAGTAGAACTTCCACACAGTTTGAGGATGTTTGATATTTTATCAGATGATCTTGCCATAAGGGCTCTTGGTATCTTGCGACACACAGGCCCTCTATCATTTGCATTGGCAAATCCAGAGGTATATCTGAATGTTCTCATATACCTGGGATATGATTTAGCTCCATATGTGTCTTTTAATGTTCAGCATCAATATAAAACTTCTAAACCGCCTAATTTGAGAATCACAAAGCTTTAATGCCAACTATAACAGGGAGCTGGGCTTAGACAAGTCATCACATACTTCAGCTTTACGGCATTTCCTGATTCATTTTATGAAACAAGGATAATCTGAAAAGCACTGGGATACCATACCAACTCCAACATTGTACACACACACGCACATGCACAATGGTAAATGATATATTCCACCTGAGACTGTTTTTTAGTACATGATGTTACATCACAATTATTTTGACATAACATTTCCATGACATTAAAAAGCCTTTGCAAACTTCCTTTATAATAACTATGCAATATCCAATGATATGAATTTACCTATGACTAATTAACAAAAGTATTATTTCTATTTATTTTTGTTTATTAAATTATCATTGTGGTGATTTTTTTTCCCCACAAACTTCGGTGCATATGTCAAATTATTTTCTCATGGTATATTATTAGAAATGGAATTACTAGGTCAAAGGTATATGAACTATTTTAAGGTTGCTATTCAATAATACCAAAACACTTTCCAGAAAGATTTTGATCAATACTAGTAATGTAGAAGAGGTCACATGTACCTCTGATAGTGTTGAGTGTTTGCTTGAAAAATATTTTCCAGTTTGATAGACAAAATGATATTTAATTGATTTAAATTGCATTTCTTTCATGAGTAATGAAGTGGAACACACTTTCAGTGTTTATTAGACATTTGTACTTCTGCTGTGAGAGTTCTTTAAATATTAAGATTATTAACCTTATATCTAGCTCATTTGCTGCAATTTATTTTTTAGTTTGTGGCTTGCCTCTTAATTTTGTTTATGAATTCTTGATCTAGGAAAAAATGTAAACCATACTTTCTTTTCCATTGTCATTTCCTCTATATTTTTAATGCTACAGATGTCCTTCCCAATCCAAAAGCCAAATAAGTATTCATTTTTCTGGAAATTAATTTGGAAATGTGTATTTAGGGCCTAAAAATACTTTCTCAGTAACTTACCTTTCAAGACTATGCTCTAAGTGGGAAATGATAAAAATCTGAATTATTTTGATGATTTTCATGACAGAAGCATGAAGTATAAAGTAAGAAAATACAATACAAATTCAGCAGGATATTCATTGGGACTTTTACAGTTGCCTCAGAATTTTGGTTAAAGCCACATAGCTTAAAAAAAAAAAAAAGATGCCAAGTATCCCCATATTCTAAAGAGAGCCACCAAGGAGTCCTGAACACAATCCAATAGGGATTAGGCAGGGGTGGCAGACTACTCATGCTACTGATACTTATTCCATTCCTTCTCAGCCCAAATGTACTTAGAGACTAGAAAGAATTAGAGAACAATTTACAGTGTTGTGAGTCCTTGGCTTGGGAAAGAGTGTCTTTCCCTTGAGGAAGGGAAGGGCATGCAACTCCCTTGCCAAAGCCATGTGAAGAGGGATCCAAAGAACCACTTATAGAGATTGGGGGAATCTGCATGAGATAAGAAGAGAGGGGAGTATTTTATCACATTTTGGATAGTCAACAGTTTCCCTCCAGATTGGAATTTCTGATGATTACTAAGGTTTGACTTGCTCCTAAAGACCTCTCTACGTTGAGTGCATTCCTATGGCTTCTCTTCACCATGTATTCAACTACACTTAATAACTTTTTTTTATATTGAAGTATAGTTGATTTACAATATTATATTAGTTTAAGGTATACAATATAGTGGTTCAATATTTTTATGGATTATATTCATTTAAAGTTATTATAAAATAATAGCTATATTTCCCTGTGCTGTAGAATATATCCTTGTGGTTTATTTATTTTATACATGGTAGTTCATACCTCTTAATCCCCTACCCCTCCCTCCTTCCCTCTCCCCACTGGTAACCACTAGCTTGTTCTCTGTATCTGGGAGTCTGTTTCTGTTTTGTTATATTCGTTTGTTTTATTTTTTAGATTCCACATATAAGTGATAACATACAGTATTTGTCTTTCTCTGTCTGACATTTCAATAAGCGTAATACCTTCTAGGTCCATCCATGTTGTTGCAAATGGCAGACTTTCATTTGTTTTTATGGTTAATATTCCATTGTATTTATATAGCACATCTTTATGCATTCATCTGTTGATGGACACTTAGGTTGCTTCCTTATCTTGACTATTGTAAATAATGCTGCTATGAACACTGGGGTGCATGTATCTTTTTGAATTAGTATTTTTTGTTTTTTTTCGAATATATACCCAGGAGTAGAATTGCTGGATCACATGGTAGTTCTATTTTTAGTTTTTTGAGGAGCCTACATACTATTTTCCATAGTGGCTGCACCAATTTACATTCCCACCAACAGTGTAGAGGGTTCCTTCTCCTCCACATCCTTGCCAACGTTCGTTATTTGTGTTCTTTCTGATGATAGCCATTCTGTCAGGTGTAAGGTGATACCTCGCTATGGTTTTGATTTGCATTTCTCTGATGATTAGCGATGTTGAGTAACTTGAACTCTGGCTGAAGGATCATCCATGATCACTACATACATGGGCTTATCTTTGCTGATGAATTTTCTGATGTTAACAAGATCTGAAGCCTGGTTAAAGGCTCTTCAATACTCTTTGCACGTGTTTTCTCACCATCATGACCTTCTTGGTGACTTATGATCTCTGAAGTTGGACTGAAGCTATGATCATGTGACCCACATTGTGGGCTGTCTGTCCTATGTATAGATTCATCCTAATGTAGGACAGTGTCTAAGATTAGAGCACAGTTACTCTAATACTTACTATAGTCTTGGAAGCTCCCTGGCTGGGAGCCAATTCTGTGAGTATCTATCCTAAGGCTTAAACATCTATCCTTTGAAGGGAGGTTAATCTGTCTCTTTAACCTGTCTTTACACTCAGAAGTTTCTTAAACTCAGTCATGAAGAGTTATCCTTGGAATATGTGGTCACATTCCCCGTGATCCAAAATCTTCCTCAAATCCTTGATTTTGAATACATTTCTTGTTTTTTTTCAGGCTCTTTCTCCTCATCTGATAGCACACATTTTTAAAGTACAGCTATCACTTATATCTGATACTTGGCAGTAGTGAGGAAACCAACCAGCTCAAAGGAGAGGAGAGGAAGAGTAAAGAAGAAGAGAAAAAGGAAATGGAAATGAAAATGGAAAGAAAAGAAAGGAAATTATTCTTAAACAAGTCTCCACCATATAGCTTCCTAAGAGGCAAGCTGGAGACTCAATTTACCCTCCAACCTGACAAAAATACTAAAAAGAGGGAGGACAAAAAATGTGAAATAATTGTTTTCAAGACACTGGACATCCAGGAATGAAAACCAGTGATCCCTGAGACATGAGGGAAAATGAGGTGAACCTTTACAACTTGGGGGAGTTTCCAGTTTGTGGTGCAATGAGGGAGAATGCAGTCAAAGTCCAGAGGATTCACTCAGTTTAGGTGACAGAGATGAGACCAGGAAGACCAAGGTGGCTGGAGTTCAGAGAACAGAATACCAAAAAGGAGAGCGCTGCACTTAGGGAGAACTCCAGAGACCTTTGAAGGATTGCCATAAAATATTCAGGAGAGTACTGATTAGTGAATGCATATAAAGAAATTATCCAAGGCTTGGAAAAGAACCACCTGAAAGTGTTAGAGGGAACAAGTGTCAGAAGCTCAGACAGGTCTGGGGATCATGCCTGTTCCCACCATCCAGAGCAGAAAAACTCAATTCCTGAGGCATGGGGTATTCAGATGGGCTTGCCTCAGTAGGCTGGGATAATTTAGCAGAACGATGCTGTGGTCCTGCCTAATAAATCTTAAAAGGAAGGCCTGAAAAAGATTTAACTGCTTCCGAGTAACTGCTTCTCATAATAAAGCTCAAGAAGATGTATAATAATACAATAATAGCACCAAAAGGTAAACCTTTATACCAAAATTTTACCAAAAAGTAAAGTTCATAATGCCTGGCATGCAATTAAAAAAAAAACTCAGGCATATGAAGAAACAGAAAAATGGGACCCATCGTGAGGAGGAAAAAAATAGTCAATCAATCCAAACTGACCCAGAACTTACACAGATGCTATATTTAGCAGACAAGCACATTAAAAAAGTTATTATAACTATGTTCCATATGTCCAAAAGGCTAGAAAAAAGAATGGTCATGTTAAGTAGAGAAATGAGATATATTTAATAAGGTGCAAATCACAGGCTTAGTGATAAAAAGCAGAATAATTGAAATAAAAAATACACCGGATGGAATTAACTAGGAAAGATTAGTGAACTTGAAGACATAACAATAGCAAATATTCTAAATTAAATAAAAATAAAAATTTAAAAACAAACAGCACAGAAATGCCCTTGTTTACGCTGTTTCCTCTTTTGGGAATACCTTCCCCCCATCCCAACCATCCATCCATCCTTCATCCAGTTAACTCTGAATCTGCCTTCAAGTCTCAGCTCAATCATCACTTCCTACGTCTTTCACCTCCCTGAGTAGATCAAATCCTCTTTAAACGTACTCACAAAACCCCGTACTTCCCCTCCACAGCAGTGTCAACTTCACAAAAATTTGGTCTGTGATTAATGTCTGTCTTCTTCACAAGACAGTAAGTTCCATGAGGGCAGAGAAAACATGTTTATTTTTGCCTACTATGATATCCCCAGCAACTCAAACTGTGCCAATCATATAGTGTTCCTGTACCCTGAATACTGTGTCTCTCACCTCTGGGATTTTAATCTATTAATTATATACCCTCTCTCCCATATCTTCAACCTCTTTCTCTACTGGCTGTATCCTACCCAACATCCCTTTTTCTTACTAAATAAACCTTGATTTTTATTATGGGTGATAATGTTCCCAATTGTAGACATATTTCCCAGACACCCTTGCAGACAGTGGTGGTCATGTGTCACAGTTCTGTCCACTGGATGTAGATGGAAATTGTTGGGTAGGATTTGGGGGAAAGCTCTGTATAAAGGAGATGAATTCTACTGACAAGGTATTTTGCCCTCTCCTCTTCCTCATTTTCCTACCTGGAACATGTAAATGATGACAAGAGTTGCAGCAGCCATCCTGCAACCATGATGGGAGCCACATGCTAAGGATCATGGAATAACAACAAAAAAATATGTGGTACCTGAGACACTGATGAAATCATGGAAGTCCTGGGCTTTATACCATTGGATTTGTTTTAGTAAGATAAAGATATCCCCTAGTCATTTTAAGCAACTTACTTTTCAGATCTCTGTTACTCATATCCAAATGCAATTCCAAATGCCTGTCACAAAACGTGAAATCTCTCTCTCTCTCTGACAAACACACGCACAGAATCTTTAATATACTATCTCATTCACACATGATTCCCTCTATGACTTATATGATAATGACTATGATTTATGATCTCCACACACTGTCCCAATTCTCCAAACTATCACACTAACCCACACACTGTCTTTATTACTCCCACTTCTGCACATACATTATCCTATCCTGTACTATCATACACACGTGTCCATACAGTACCATGACACCCACTGTCAAATACAAGTACCTCTAATCAACCTCTATTATCACACACACCATCTCCATCACTCAGTCACATCTACCATTACTCAATCCCTACACTATCACACAGTGCCTATCCATACCCACTATCATACATACAGTCCACATCCCCACTATAAAACCTCCATCATCCTCCAAAATTCCTTTCCCACATGCTCATGCCATCTCCATATCATACACTCACAATCAATAACCACATCACCTCCATTCTCACACATTCTTTTGCCACTCCTCACTGACACTCAGAAACTGCATTTACCCATCACACACTTTATTCAACAACTCCACTCAGACACTCATGATTTCCATGCTCTAAGTTATCATAAGTATTACCATTCCCCATTGTCATGCATGCTCACTGTACCTATCTGCCCCCACTAATTGATATACTTCTTATTGCCCCCAGCATCACACAAACATACAAACACATGAACCCTATCACTTCCACCACGTACCTATCTTCTACCATCACACTACATTTTCCCCATTCTACCCACTGTCTATGTCCTCCTATTATTGCTTGAAATGCCCCATCCACATTTTCAAACACACAAGCATCCCAGTGTCTCATTAACATCGTGTCCTTTCTCACTATTTTCTCTCCCTCCCTACTCTTTCACACAACCATACATATGCACAATTCTCATCTTCCACAGTATGACATGCACTGCATCCCTATCATTATCACATACTTTCTGATCTTGTCCTGTCACTATCATTCACATTGCCCCCGACTTCATTTTCAGTGATTTCATACCATCCTCCACTATTATTCACACCATCCCCATTGCCACCATGATCACACATACCTTGCTCACATCACCCCCCACTATCCCACTGTCACTCAATACTCTCCCCATCTCTGCATCAAATACACAGCTCAGATCATCCACAGTTTTACACATGGTGCCCATCCCCTGCAGTCTTTCTCATTTTCTCTTTTTTCCCTTCCCTTCTCTTCTCTCCTGCCCCCATACCATATACTTTCTCAATATGTGGGCATTACATGAATGCAGATATAGTAGGGAAATTTCTTACTTGAAGTTTCATTTCAGAGCTTTAGTAAGCAGAGGAACAGACCATGCTCAAAAGTTACAATATTTTGTGTTCCCACTTTAGCTAGTTGTAAATGGATTCCTTTTGGTACATTTGCCTTTAAGAAACGTTTCTTCATGTTTTGTTACTGCATTTAGATGAAGTTTTTAAATATTCCATTGATATGACTTTAATATGAAACTATGCAGTTATTTGCACTATACTTACGTCTTCCTAAAATATCCCAGCAGTTTTTTTGTGAAGCTAAAAGCAAAATTGTGATATTTTTGGTACTGAAGAGGATAGACAGGTTCAAGCAAATGGCAATACTGAAGATATCACTGAGCTATGTTAGATGGAACGCTTAATCTTTACTTCTCATGTTTCCATGTGGAAGAACTTCAACTAGACTAACACTCCTGCTTTTCTGTCCATGGGAAAAGAGATGAGTTATATGACTAGTATGTTTAGGAGAAATATCTGAGTAGGCTTGGCTTGGGACCTTGCTCTCTGCTTCCCTTTCAGGAATCTGTGTGCCTATAGTGAACATGCACTCTGACTGGCTCCCTGCCATACAATAAGGGGCCTACTTTGGCCTGGAGTCTCGTGGTTTTGCAGTTGTCTCGGTAAATCTGCCTAATTCTGGGATCCACACTAATTGGAACTCCACACTAAAACAATCTTCTCCAACCAGCTTTATTAGTAATGAAGATGATGTTTTGATCTCCATCTATCTGATTCCTACATTTATATTTCAATTGGTTTTGAACCTAGGCAGGGAAGACAAGTGTTATTTATTGATCCCTTACAATTCCCACACGATGTAGACCACGAAATCATGTAAATTCTCTTTACTGGCTTTATCTGTCTTTAACACAAACAAGTTTCTAGGTGGAGTTTGTTTTTGATTAGCACTTAAGATTGCTTAGAACTCTTTCATGGGATAGGGTGGCAAAGCTTTATGTGAAATACTAGAAAAGGAGTTAGATATTCATCCAGATGTACGGAAGCCTTACTAGAGAAAGACAAGATTATACATCGGTGAACCATTTCTGAAGGGGTAAAAAACCCTTTTAATAAAAAACTAGAATTTAGTCTGATAGGATGTTCTTGTTAACAAGTTTTCTGGAAATTTATACTCTAACAGTCATTTTGGCTATTTCTTTTTTTTTTCTTTTTGCTAGCTAGCTTTGTGCTAGCTTTTGAGCCCTTGCATACAAACTTAAATACTGTGCTTGTCTGCTTATTAGTGAAATAACACCATTTCAGAGTACAATTTGTGTCCAAGGTAACTAGGCCCAAATATTGGAATTTTCAGTTTTTACCCTAGGACAATTTGTGTTGTACAGAAATGCCAACTGTTCTCTGGAAATAAAGCAGTGTGAGAACTGGACTTCACATGTGACCTCTTTTGCATAGGAACACTTTTCACACTTGCACATAGTTGGGTGTTCTAGTGGTACTGACCCAAATACAACAAGGTCAATACTGCTAATCCATTAGCAGTACTATTTACAATTACCAAGATATGGAAGCAACCTAAGTGTTCATCAACAGACGAATGGATAAAGAAGATGTGACATATATATTCAATGAAACACTGCTCAGCCATAAAAAAAGAATGAAATTTTGCCATTTGCAGCAACATGGATGGACTTGGAGGGTATTATGCTAAGTGAAATAAGTTAGACAGAGAAAGACCAATACTCTATGATATCACTTATACGTGGAATCTGAAAGATAAAACAAACTTGTGAATACAGCAAAAAAGAAACAGACTCACAGATATAGAAAACAAATTAGTGGTTACCGGTGGGGAGAGGGAAAGGGGGAGGGGCGAGACAGAGGTAGGCATTTAAGAGGCAGAAACTACTAGGTATAAAGTGAATAAGCTACAAGGATACACTGTACAACACAGGGAATATAGCCAATATTTTATAATAACTATAAATAGAATCTAACCTTTAAAAATTGTGAATTAGCATATTGTACATCTGAAACATATATTGTACAGCAACTCTACCTCAATTAAAAAAAAAAACCACAATGAGATATCACCTCACACCTGTCAGAATGGCTATCATCAAAAAGTCTACAGATAACAAATGTTGGCAACGATGTGGAGAAAAGAGAACCCTTGTACACTGTTGGTGGGGATGTAAATTGCCACTGTGGAAAACAGTATGGAAGCTCTTCAAAAAACTAAAAATGGAACTACCATATGATCCCTCTGAATTCCGGACAAGATTGATTCATTGACTAATTCATTTTTCCACTCACCTATCCATTCATTACTTTATGGTGCTATATGTTAATCTAATCAATACATTTACTAAGGACCTGTTATGTGTCTGGCACTGCTCTAAGGCCCTTGAGATATATCAGTGAACAAAACAGACAAAAATCCCTGCCTACATGAAGCTTACATTATAAAACATACTTAGGCATACCCTGATCAAACTCCTGAACTCAAAGAATAAAGAAAACACCTTACAAGCTTACAGATAGAAAGAAAAAATTATCTACAATAGAAAAATTAAAGCCAGACAGGCAAAGAACTTTACACGAAACTTCATGATCTCAATCCCTAATTTTCCCAGAAACGGCTTTACTAAATTCTCAGGAACGCTGAAGTCAGTCTTTGACTCAGAACCTATGTTTTCCTAGGACACATTATCTAACAGGGGCAATACTACCCTTTTCTCATGCAACTAGATGTGTGCTGTTCAATTTTTTTAAATTAACAATATATTGTTTAGGGACATACATATAAGGTGATAAAACTATAAGAAAACCAAGGGGATTGTTAATACAAAAGTCAGGGAGAAGTGTTATCTCTAGATGGAGGTAGACAGGAGGGGTGATTGGAGAAGGGCACATGGTGGGGGGGCACTAAGGTATGGCTAATGTTCTATTTCTTGTCCTGGTTGGTGGGTTTACTGGCATTATTTTATTTTATTATTATTATTATTTTTTTTTTGCAGTATGCGGGCCTCTCACTGTTGTGGCCTCTCCCGTTGCGGAGCACAGGCTCCCGACGCGCAGGCTCAGTGGCCATGGCTCACGGGCCTAGCCACTCCGTGGCATGTGGGATCTTCCCAGACCGGGGCATGAACCTGTGTCCCCTGCATCGGCAGGCGGACTCTCAACCACTGTGCCACCAGGGAAGCCCTCATATTATTATTATTATTATTTTTTGCGGTACACGGGCCTCTCCCGTTGCGGAGCACAGGCTCCGGACGCGCAGGCTCAGCGGCCATGGCTCACGGGCCCAGCCGCTCCACGGCATGTGGGATCTTCCCGGACCGGGGCACGAACCCATGTCCCCTGCATCGGCAGGCGGACTCTCAACCACTGCGCCACCAGGGAAGCCCCCTCATATTATTTTAAATGTAAATAATAATTCATTCATTCAACAAATAATAAGTGCCCATCATGTATCAGGCATTATTCTAGGCATCGTGGACACAGAAATAAATTAGATAAAAATCTCTGTCCTTACGAAGCTTGCAATAAAATTCTCCAGAGCTTAAGCACAAGAACATACACACTGAAAGAGTCTACCAAGTGTCCAGTACAATAGATACACAAATATCCACACATCACCATGAAATTTCAGAATATCAGTGACAAAGTAGAAATTCTAAAAGCTTCCAGGAGTTGGGGGTAGAAATAGTCCAGACTGGAACAGGACAGAAAGCTCTAGAAAGGAGATTTCCAGAAAATAAAATTTCTGGATAACCTAACTTACTTGAGCATGTTGCAAAAACCCAAACAAAGAAAAACAAAAACAACAGACATACAGATTAGATGGAAAAGATAGTAATATATAAAAAATGCAGGTGAAAAGCAATTATTAAATCTAGAATTGATAAAAATGTGTACAAGAAAAATGTAATCACAATTCACTACTGGTCTCTTTAGTGAACAATGCACACACAATAATGTAAACGTTATCATTAAAAATGTATGCTATAACTATATTAAAAGGATGGAGAAGGGAAGTAGGAGAGGAAAAGTGAAAGTTTAATCTTCATCTACCACAACAGGAAGTCAACAGCTAATACCTGAAATAAGTAACTCAAGAAATAATAGTATAGCCGTATTGTTTAGAATTACTGAGATAAAAACCAAAATAAATAGCTAACACATTTCAAAGTTGGTTACTTCAGGCACTTGAGCCTGGTGAGTGTGGGGAGGTGAAGCTAAATACTGCTATTTTTTGTTTTGACTATATATTTTTAAGCCATATATAGGCCTTATTATAATATAGAATATATTTTATCTAAATATTATACTTACTATAATAAAAATACAAAATAGAATATACTTTCATTATAAATGGAGCTAGTTAATTATAAAGGAAAGGGATATGATGAGAACTGGGATTTACTGAAATTAATATGGCCAACAGAATAGATCAAGAGGTGAGGAGCATATAAATGTAGAAAGTGAAGGGCCCCCAATGTTTGCCTTTTATTCTTTTGCAACTTAGGGAAGTGGGTGTTCCAAATTGTTCTTAAATTGTAGCAATAGTCAAAGGGGAGTTTTACACTTGAGAAGTGACCACCAGAGGACCTGGTAGCCCCAGTCTCACAGGTAGAGTGGAATTGGAAATTATGGGTCCAAGATAGTCAGAGACAGGGGAGACTGAAGACAGGAGAGGCGAAATTTATTCTGGGAAAGAAACTCAGACTGCCACAAGAGGGCACAACAAGAGTGTAGTATTTCCCCTGGTTCCCCTCCTACCTTTCCTGCTCCCCATTCTCAGCTTTTTTGCCCCCATCCCCACTCCCAAATGCCTGTATTTCTGAGATTCTGCCCCGCCCCCACCTTTTCTCACTCCACACACTCTCCTGGGGCAAGCTCATTCATACCTTAATTAAGACCACCACCTCTACGCTTGATGACCTCCAAATCTATCTGTAACCCTACTTGCTTCACAGCAGAATAAATCCCTGACTGCCTACTGGATACTTCCTCTTGGACATTCCAAAGGTGCTTCAGACTTTGACTGTTCAAAATTGAACTCATCATTTTTTCCCCTCAAACCTGTTCTTCATTCTGAGTTCTCCAGCTCATGGAATGGCTTTTACATTTCAACCACCCAAGGCAGAAAGAAAAATGAAGAACATCCTAGATTCCTTCCTCTCATCGGCCTCCCTATATCCTCCAGTCAGCCACTGAGTTCTTAATTTTTCATACATGTATTCTAATTTCATTCCCACTGCCTTAACTCAGGCTTCAACATCTCTCCTCTTTTGTAACAGCCTCTGAACTCGTCTCCCTGTACCCAGTTCTGTCTTCTCCAGTCTATCCATCAAAATCTCATCCACTAGACAACTGATGAGGACATACTGTATAGCACAGGGAACTCTACTTAATGCACTGTGGTGACCTAAATGGGAAAGAAATCCAAAAAAGAGGGGATATATGTATGTGTGTGGCTGATTCATTTTGCTGTACAGTAGAAATGGACACAACATTGTAAAGCAACTATACTCCAATAAAAATTAATTAAAAAAAACTCATCCACTGGATATTTCTAAAATGCAAATCTGATCCTGTTAATCCCTTGACTAAAATCCCAATATCTCCCCACTGTTCTTAGTATAGCATTCAAGGCTCTCAATGATCTGGCCACTATCTTCTTCTCATTAAATACCCTCTCACTTTCTATGTTCTAAGTATACTAACTATCTTGAACATACCATAAATATACTGAAAACATAGAATTATTTCATATAATGTGTCTTTGCTCATACCACCACTGCTTGGAATGACTCTCTTCTATTTCTCAGCCCCCACAGTTAAAACTGACAAAATCTACACACCTTTCAGGACTTAGGCATTAATTTCTTTCTGGAACCCTCTCCCACCCAACAGAATTAACTATGTCCTCCTCTGTGTCTCTAATGTATTCTATATAGACTTTTATCAAGCATCTGTGATATTTTGCTGTGTAGATTTGTTTATGTGTCTCTTCTATTAATATCAGCTTCTCTAGGACTAGGAACATACCTTTTTCATCTCTCTATTCAAAATATATACCACAGTGCCTGGTATAAAGAAGATGCTTAACAAATGTTTCTGAATAAATAAAAGAATCATCATAAGGATGTAATATATGAGGCCAGCCTGATGCCAATCTCCTATCTATGGCAGACATCAGTAATCTACTATAGAATTGTCCCCTTGCACCTCAGAATCATTGTCAAGCCAGCATATTATGAAAACCGATTTCAATCAATTGGAATTGGCACAAGATATAAATTTTATTTCTTATCCTGGAATGTAGGCTGTCACAATGGAGTGCCTCAGTAATTACTGGAGTTGATCTAAGAGAATTAACATGGGAGAATTAACATAACTAATGGCAGAGTATCTCCTAAACACTCTTTGCAACAGTATGTTGTAGCAAAAATTGGCATCAGGAGGTAAATTCTGTCTGTATACATCCAGCACTACCCATTGAAGAGACATCTTGTCATCAGAAGAGACAAAACCCCATATATTGGTATTCTGATTTATACTTCAATTTCGTCTCAATTGATTAGAAAATATTCCTCCCTAAGGATCAGAAATCTGATAACAAGCAAAGTACTGCACCTGAGCTACCAGGCATATCACACTTGGAGAAACAATGGATCAACTTATCTTCATTCCTTCTGCATCCAGAACCCCTGGGAAAGTACAGAAGAGAAAAACTCCTTTCTCAAATGGAACAACAATCTATTGGAGCACTGTTTCCAAATCTTAAGACCATAACACATATACAAAATGATAACATATGTACAGACATGGGGCTATACTGGACAAGACTGTTCATTGCCAGAAGTAACTGGCCTGGAAGCTCCAGGCAAATTGGGCTGCCTGTACAGTGTATTAGTTTCCTATTGTCACTACAAATTACCACAAACTTAGTGGCTTAAAGCAACATAAGTTTATTCTTTTACAGTTCTAGAAGTCGAAAGTCTAAAATGGGTTCACAAGGTCGCATTCCTTCTGGAAGCTCTAAGGGAGAATCCATTTCCTTGCTTTTTCTAGCTTCTAGAGAATCTACATTTTTTGGCTCATGGTCCCTTTCTTCATCATCAAAGTCATCAGCTTAGCATCTTCTTTCCTCTCTGACCCCTGCTTCTGCCCACATATCTTCTCTCTATAACTCTGACCCTCTTGCCTATCTCTTATAAAGAGCCTTGTGATTATACTGGGCGCACCCTAATCATCTAGGACAACCTCCATATCTCAAAATCCTTAAGCTTTTACCATTTCAATTAACATATCAGGTTCATATTCAGGTTCTGGGAATTAAGACAGACATCTTTGGAGGTCCACTATTTAGCCTACCATTTGCAGATTGTGCAAGCTGTGCATCACATGATTCTGCAGGGTATCATTCATACTGTGTACATCATAGATATTTGCATTTATTATGACAATTTTCTGGCAGGTAGTAATAAAATGTTTTGAGGAAGAGATACCATATTCCAGTTCACACAAAGGTACCATATGACTTAGCAGAAGCTCATGGTCTAAAGTGATTAATATCTCAACACAGCTGTAAAACACTGGGGTCGGGGAGCTCTGTATTATAGAGGGTTGAGGCCCTGGCAGCACTAAAAAATTATAGCAAACATTCATTAAGTGTGTACTATGTGCCAGGCACTACACTAGACACTTTATAACCCTTAAAATCCCTTGAATCTTTACAACTTGTTGTGGTATTAATATTCTGACCTAAAAAATGAGCAACATGAGACTCAGAGAGATTTATTAAATATAACCAAGGTCACACAGCTAGAAGGTGGTTAAGCTGGTAAATAAACCCAGGTATAGCTGATTCTAGAACACAAATACTTTTCTGCTGTACCATGCTGCCTCTTGTTTTTTATATATACTTTTGGCTGTGCCACACGGCATGTGGGATCTTATTTCCCCAACCAGAGATTGAACCCATGCCCCCTGCAGTGGAAGCGCAGAGTCTTAACCACTGGACCAACAGGGAAATCCCCATGCTGCCTTCTTAAAGTGAGAGGATATAAAAATCAATGTATTAGAGTTCTTATACCTTGAGCTTCTGGAAGGCACACTGATCTGTGAATGCTAAGGCACTGAATATTCCTATGGCAATTTCAAGCAGTAGTTCCTCTGAATACTGGGTGATAGACAAGCAACCTATGTCTATACCCATACCGGGAGGAAAATCATTCCATATACTCTAGTTTCTCCACTTCTTATCGGCTAGATTTTCTCAGTTTATTTTGGCTTTTCTGGTTATAATTCCTAAAATGATCTGGAACCTTTCCTGAAGCTTCCAGCACACTCATCTGTCTGGCCTCCATTCCTACTCAGTCTTTTTTTAGAACTGGACAATTCTCCCTTATTTTGTGATGATGAAACTGACCTAGCCAATTTCAGAGCCTACACGATGAGAAGTGGTTATGGTGAACATCTGAGAAGAGAATCCAGTTATTAATGAAATCTTTCAAGTTTGGAGGTGATCCCTATTCAAAGCAATAAACTCTTTATAACCTTTACTCCATTTCCTGGAGCTCAATGTGGAGTTTCTGGGAGTATTTACCAGATTCCAAAACTGACTGAAGGCTACCAAAACTCACTGCACTGAAGAGTGAATTGTGATTTCTGGAATGAATCACTTAATGATGAATAAAGGCTAACAAATCTCTGAAGATTTACACATTGCCAGTATAAACCCAGAATAATTAAACTGTCTAGGATTCAAACCCTGGCTCTTCCAGTGATAGCTGTGTGACGACCTTGGGAAAATTCTTCCATCTCCTTTTCTTGGTTTCCTCACATGTAAAACAAAGATGAGAGTTCCTATATTATACGATTGTTCCAAGAATTAAATGATTAAACAAACTATGTAAAGTTCTTATAGTAGTAGTATACATGGTAGGTGTATAATTATATGCAATAAATGGAAAATATTTTAATTAACTTTTATTATTAATCTTTTTTTCATTTTTACCAAGATCTGATTTTTCTCACAAAGACCTTTCCACAGCATTACATTAATCAGATTCCTGTACTGTCTGATGCTGAGCAAGATTACACTTCAAATTGAAGGCCTTTCTACATTCACTGCACTATGAACTCACTGATACCAAATAAGGCTAAATCCTAAGGAAAGCATACTCATATTTTTTTTTTTTTTTTTTTTTTTTTGTGGTACGCGGGCCTCTCTCACTGTTGTGGCCTCTCCCATTGCGGAGCAGAGGCTCCGGACGCGCAGGCCCAGTGGCCATGGCTCACGGGCCTAGCCGCTCCGCGGCATGTGGGATCTTCCCAGACCGGGGCACGAACCCACGTCCCCTGCATCAGCAGGCGGACTCTCAACCACTGCTCCACCAGGGAAGTCCACTCATATTTTTTACATACATTGAGGGTCTTGTCTTTATGAATCACTTAATGATAGATAAGACTTAACCTCTAATTGAAGGTTTCTCTCCACTATGAATTTGCAGATGATAAACAAGGATCTCCTTCCATCTCTACTATGAATTTTCTGATATTCTGTAAGGACTGATATCACCAAAACCCCTTTCCCACATTCATTACATGCATAAGCTTTCTTTGCACCATGAATTCTTTTTTGCCTTAATAATATCTGAGCTAGATTTGAAAAGCCTTCCACACAGGCGTTGCAACCATAGAGGTTTTTCTTCCCTTGGAACTCTCTCATGTTTCAAAAGAAAATGTCTGAGCTTGTCCTGAAGTCTTTCCCAGTTAATACCCTCATAGGGTTTCTCTTCACTATGCATTTTCATATGGTGAAAAAACCTTGATTATTCACTGCAATTTCTTTCACATTGGGAAAGTTTCCCCACCCTATGAAACTTCTGGTGTTGAAAGAGAACCGAGTTCTTCCTGAAGGCCTTCCCACATTTTTACAGCCATATTAATTAATAAGTTCTCAGGTGTGAATCCTCAGATGTCAAATTAAGATCGGCCTCATGACTAAAAATTCCTTTATATTCATTACCTTCACAGGATTTCCCTCTACTAGAGTACTCTGAGGCATCAACCTTGAACACTAACAAAAGACTTTTAGACACTAATCATACATGTAGGGCTTCTGTGCATCAAAAATTTCCCAGTGTCTCACACATTCTAAAAACTGTGCAGAGTCATAGTCCTATGAACCATATCTCTATGCTGTTTCTCCTAGGGGCTTTCCTCATATAACAGACATGTAGCTCAGACTTTTCTCAGCCAATGCACTCTCAGCCTTTCTCTTCAGTAGGATTATTTTTATAAGTGGCAGTATTGTGCCCACAATAGACTTCCCTGGAGAAAGGAATATGTTAGATTCTTCCCTGCCAAGCTTTCTTGCAGCCTATGTCTTCTCCACAGAAGAGACTCTGACCAATTGGTCTTGGATTCTGGATCCATAATATTCTTCGGAATTTGGCTTTTCTGAGATTTCCCTCATTGAAATAGATCCTACTCTTAGCCATAAGCTTATCATCTAAAATGATAGATCCTCAAACATAAATGGGCAAAAAACATAAGTAAATCAGTCACAAAAAAGGAAATATAAAAAATAAATACATGAAATATTTTACCTTATCAGTCATCAATAACTGTAAACTGAAAGAACCATGTGGGATTAACTGTTCCTCTCTCACTCTCACCAAGCAGTTTATATGAGTGCATGTTTGACTGCTGTCCTTGCTGGTATGAATGTAAACTGGTAAAAATTTCTAGAAAACAACTTTCCAGTGTGTAATTATGAGCCAGAGAATAGTTGTACCTTTTGAGCCAGTAATTACTCTTTAAACAATCTACTGAATAAAATGGTCAGATATGCAAATAAAGACTCATGTACAAAACGATTCATTGAAGCATTTATATAAGTGAAAAAATGGAAACACACAAAATATCCAAAAACATGGAAATGGTTAAATAAATTGCAGTATACTTTTATGATGGGATATTACGCAGCCAACAAAAATGTTGCCCCAAATTGTTACTGACAAGGGAGATTCTCAAGTGAGATAATTTTTAAAGAAAGCAGGTTTTAGAGGAGAAAGCATGGGTTGAATTGTGTCCCTTTAAAATTCACATGTTGAAGTCCTAACCTCCAGTACCTCAGAATGTGACTGTCTCTGGATATAGGACCTTTAAAGAGGTAATTTAGTTAAGATGAGATCATTAGGGTAGGCCTTTATCCAATATGACTGGTGTCCTTATAAGAAGAAGTTAGAATACAGAGACACATAGAGGGAAGACCATATGAAGACACAGGGAGGAAAAGATAGCCATCTACGAGCCAAGGAGAGAGGACTGAGAAGAAACCAACCCAGTCAACACCTTGATCTTAGACTTCTAGGCCTCAGAATTCTGAGGAAATAAATTTCTGCCATTTAAGATACCCAGCCTGTGGTACTTTGTTATGGCAGTCCTAGCAAACTAATACAGCAGGATACAAAATTGTATATACTGAAAGGAAATATATCAATTAGTTAATAGGATTTATATCTGGCTAATGAAATGGACAATTTTTATTTCCTTCCTTATAAAGTTTTGTTGTTCTCCAAAATCCTCACGATGAGCATGTGTCTACCTTTATAATACAAAGTATGTAAAAAAAAAGATAAAGAGATCCATAAGCAAACACAGAATAGACAGAAAAAAGACATATAACTTTTACTTGATGAAATGAAGCTGCCAAAATGAGGTAGAAAGAAAATTAGTCAGAAAACTAAGGTCTAGGGACTTCATGGCTTTGTCTCATTTTTAGGTGGCCTCCCAACTCAGGGAGAGAGGGACTTGGAGAAACAAAGTGATGTGAGGATGACTAGTTTGTTTGGAGGCTAATGGCAGAGACAACGGAAGAGATTCAACTGAGTGGAAATGGGAAGATGACCTGAACAAAGGAGGTGTTGAATGTGTAGAACTAAGAGAGAAAAGCAAGGATTTGGAAGAAGGAAGACAGCAAAAGATTCATTTCCAGGGCACTGCAGAAGGAGAAGCAATAGAGAAGGGAGAAGTAACTGGGCATGCTAACAAAAAGGTAACCAAAAAGGAAATAGGAAAAGAAAGATTCTCTTTTGCCTGATTTTATGGCACCCACCAGATGGAGAGTTTGAGAGGGGTAGAGGGGTTTAGAATATGTCACCCCAAAATATGCCATGTTGGCATATTGATTATTTTGAATTAAAGGTACTTGAGAACCAGCTGGTGCAAGAACAATACTCTGACCCTCCTTTGTCCCCCTGAAAGCAGGAGAAAACTTTCTCAAGAGAAAGATATCCTCCCTGAACCAGAAGGGTAGAAGGCATCCTTATCACCAGAGACAGGGAATTTAGGGCCCAAGAAGGCTGCACAAACAAACCTTGTTAATTCTTTACTATTTACTATTTTTAGGCCAAACCCCTTTGCCTTGTCGATTCTTCATAAATACATTGTTTGTTTTAATCTACAAGGTATAACAGCTCCCTGCTCTGATCACTTGAGTCTCACATTTTTGTGGGACTCCTGTACATACAAAATTAAATTTGTTTTTCTCCTGTTAATCTGTCTTATGTCAGTTTAATTATTAGACCAGTCAAGGGACCTATAAAGGAAGAAGGGAAAGTTTTCCCACCCCTACAGTTGCAACAATAAAGACAACAACTACTACAACGGTTTAGTAAGCATATACCAAGCACAAACACTCACTGAAATACTATATTTCACATGGAAACATTCAGAGATAGGTATTATTATTACAAATGTATAGATGAAGAAACTGATGGTCAGAGAGGGAAACTGAGTTACTCAATATTTTAGAATTAGTAAGTAGGGGAACTGACAGCCAATTCAAGTATGCCTGGCTCTTAAGCTCCTGTGTTTTCCACCATGCCAAGGGGCCTTGTGGGCATTCACCAACCAAAATTCCAAAACTATCCTAACATTATCTAATAAAGCTGTAAGTTCACAAGTCCCTCCCTACCTCATTTTCCTTCCTTTGCTCACCTAAGAGGATTTTCTTTCTGGGTTCTTTTGTCCTTAGCTCTTTCCAAATTCAGCTGGGAATTTATTTTGGTCTTTTGATGTGGAAAATCCTGCAGTTGAAAAGGGAATAAAAGTTTGTGGTTAGAGGTGGGGTACTGCATGTCCTTAAATTCAGTTCTGAAGGGTACGGGGGGGGTGATGGAAGGGGGTTTCTCACTTATTACATGTTTTAGAACCAGGCAAAGGTCTTGTGAAAGAGGCATAGAAATGCTTGTGTTCCCAAGAGCCACGGAGAGGGCGCTGACCTTGAGGGATGAAAACCTGATAAGAAAAACACAAGTCATTTACTCTTCATGGATTTGTTCCATAATCCAGGAACAGAGAACATTGGAATCCAAAGGTTACAGTGCACTGAACTGGTTAAGCACATAGGCTTCAGGGTTGAACAGAGCAAGGCTAAAATCACAATGTTACTTCTTACTTGTTATTGGACCTTGGGCAAATATCCTTACTTTTCTGAGCACTGGATGTGTGCAAAGGGAGTGTTGCCTGCTGTTCCAGTAAACAACAAATGTTGCCAGCCATCAAGTCAGCAGCCACTGCAGCTGCCCCCACCCCTCCCGCATGGTGCGCCCTGAAAGGAATTCACGATGGAGAAAAACAGGAAGCATTCTGTGCTGGGGATACTGGCCCTACACAGTTATAAGATGCATATCTAAGGAATAATTTGAGCCCGGACTCTTGCATCTTCCCATACATAGAAAAGTACTAAAATCGTTGACTTGAGATGTCTATTTTTGTGATTAGCAGTAATATTTTGATGTTCGACTACATTTTTTTCCAGCAAAGAACTCCTATATACCGTCTCCTCCCTCAGTAAGGTCCCCGAATCAAACTTAACTCCCTACTTTTAGGTTGTACATATTTCCTCAGCCAACAGATATTTCCTCTATGAAATAAAGAAGATAAAAACCCAAAAGGTAATGAGACGTTCTGAGCCTAAACCTAATCTCAAAAGAAAATGAAAGAGTTCTAGGAAAATTTGCTAGTTCTGCCCCCCAGCTTGTTTGGACAAACCCTCATGATAAAACAACTAAAAAATATCTTGGTGAAAAAGAAGTAACAACTACTTGAAAACAACAAAAAGACAGGGCAATAAAAATATGGAAATATCAGAGCAACACCATGGGAAAAGGGGAACCTAGAGAAGTAAATATAAGCAGAGAGGCAATCCCCCCAAAATTTAACTTTCTATATTTCAGTTGTCTTGAAAGGCAAAGGAAACAGATAAAGCCCAGAACTACACAGAGTAGGAAAACTATCAGGAGACCCTCCCTACAATAAGCTGGGACCCCAAAGACTACCATCTCGGGGTAGGATGAATGGGAAGCAGGTCATTTTGTAGCTCAGGTTGAACGACAGGACTTGCCCTGGGATCCTTGAACCTTGAATTAGACAAAGAAGCAAGTCAGCAGGATCAGCTGATAACAGAAAAGACTTCAAACACTGGGATTAGCAAACACAAACCATAAAATCAGTATTTTACCATGGATAAAGAAATAAGTAACAAACTTAAAGATATTTCCAAGCAACAGGAAACTGTAACAAGTGGTATATCATAATTAAACCTAATCAACTTAAAAAAATACAATACCCCAAATGAAAAACTCAAGGTATAGCTTTAATCAGGAGATTAGGAAAATAATTTGTGAAAATTTAAGACAAGTCAGAGGAAATTAATGAGACAAAAGATGGAAAGTACAGAAGAGTGTAAGAGACTCAAACTGCTCTCACTCACTGAAGCAAGTGTCAGGACTTTGTAAAAGTGATCACACTGAATCTTAACAACCACTTTACGAGGCACAAAATATATAATTTCACTGATAATACAGAAAATCCTTTTCAGCCCTTTCTCCATTTCTACAAGCAAAATTGGGCTCCAGACCTGCTTTTTCTTTAAAAATAGCTAGTGAAATTCCAGAGCCTAACTTTACAAATGCAAATGTTCACAATCAACAAAAGGAAACTCAAAAGGAGATGTGGGCTCTGTACTCTCTCCCTACAGCCTTGGAGGGGTGGAAACCATTTTGCTTCACAATTATTTCAAATAATCTAAATTTGAAAGATGTTAAATTGAGAATTTTAATGAGAATGTCAATCTTGTTCTCTTTTACAATATGGAGACTTATGAATATTCATAACTGCTACCAACTAATTCTATTCTGTTAATACATATCTTTCCTTAGAAGTATTATTTAAAGAAAGGCATTTTATAAGACTCTTGCAACTTTAGAAATTGATGCTTTTTTCTATGAAAATAACCCACAAAAGAAATGTGTAATTCTAATTAAGTATCTTATTTGGTAATTCATTAACCTGGTGTGGTAGACAGAATAATGGCTTTCCCAAGATGTCCACATCCTGATCCTGTGAGTATGTCACCTTACATGGCAAATGGGACTTTGCATGTGTGATTAAGGATCTTGAGATGGAGAGATTATCCTGAGTTATACTGGTGGGCTCAATGTAATTACAAGAGTCTATAAGAAGGAAGCGGGAGGATGAGAGTCAAGAAGGAGATATGATCATGAAAGTAGAAGGTCAGAGTCAGAGAGTTGAAGACGATATACTGGTAGATCTGAAGATAGGGAAAAGGACCGTGAACCAAGGGAACGCTGGCAGCCTTTAAGAAGCCGGAAAAAGCAAGGAAACCGATTTCCCCCTAGAGCCTCTGGAGGGAGCTTGGCCCTGCCAACACCTTGATTTTAGGACTGCTGACTTCCAGAACTACAAGATAATAAACGTGTGTTTATTATCTATGTTTGCCACAATTTATTACAGCAGCAATAGGAAACTAATACATCTGGTGATAAAGCTGAAATTGCCATCTCTGTATTTAAAAACAGATTAATACTTCTAAGACCATTCTGACAAATTAGGAAAAGATCATTAGCACTTTCCTCTCTACCCATAAGCATGGATAAACAAATATAAATCCATGATTCTGCTGGATTTACTATATAACAAATACTTTGAGAGGATATATTTCTTTTAAATGAACAGTGTCATGATTTCTATTTCACCAGTGAGAAAAATGAAACCCCGAAGGTCAGTACACTATAAGCTAGGATTTAAATCCCTGTCTACTGGCTACAAAGTTCAGTATTATTTCACTACATCTTGCTGCCTCTCAAACTGCTTGGGGTGATGAAGACAGGGTAGAACATCTAAATGTATTCCTCAAACAACTCACAGCTGCACAAAAGACTCCATGTCTGTGAGATACTCTACCTTTTTTGCTTTAACTCGATGCTCTCACAGTAAGCAACATGCTGTTTTCTTAGTTTGACTTCCCAAGTACCCCAAATGACATACCCTAGAGAGAGGACCTGAGTGTTCTCGCCACAAGAAAATATTAGTGTGAGACGCGTGTGCTTTTCTCTCTGAATCTATCTTAGTATCAGTAAATTAATTTGTATTTGTTTATCACCAAGTTTCATTTTAGCATTTCACAAATGCTAAAGACCAAATCCTGGACAGTAGTCAATTAACTGAAATACTACCACCTTGTAGGCTCTTTAATTAAGTACTGTTAAAATTTCCAAATAAAGGTAACTTCCTTTCTTTGATGACTTCTAAAGTATTTACGCGTCAAACACAGCTCATTAGAGCATGAGGCCTCAGAGATGCTCAAGTGAAATTGTTTCAGAAAAGAATTCTACTTTATTTTATACACAATGATATCAACTTACAGAGGTATAAGGACTGAAAGGGAAAAATAATTACAGTTATTCACAAAATACATTAACAAACCAAAACCACTTTGTGATAATTCACTGAGCTGTACAGGTATAATTCATGTACTTTTAAGTATGATTTACATAAATGTTATATAAAAACTCAATAAAATCTACAAACAAACAATTGGATCTAGAGAAAGAGGTTAGTAAGGTGAATGGATCTAAAAACTATACACCAGAAACAAGCATTCCCATATACCAGTCACAATGTATTACAAAATGTAATTTAAAAATATTAGTGAGAGCAACAAAAACTATCAGTACACAGAAATATACCTAACAAAATATGCATGGGTCCCTTGCAGAGAAAATTATAATAAACTTTTTTCAAAGACGTTAAAAATATCTAGATAAAAGGAGAGATAAACTACATTCATTGTTGTAAAGATGCCATTTCTGTATCTATAATCTATAACTAAAATGCAGTTCTAATCAAAATGTCAGTTTCTTAGAGACCATATTAAGCTTATCTCAAAATTCATATGGAAAAGTAAAAGGCAAAGAATATACTTTTGAGGAAGAGTTAAGGAAGGGGTCTTTCCCTACCAAATATTAAGATGCATTACAAAACTATAGTAATTAACAGTGTAATACTAGTATAGAAATAGACAAATAGACCAGTGGAAGAGAACAGAAAGCCTAGAAACAGATATATACATACATTACAACTTGGTATATTATAGAGACAGCACTATAAATCTGTGGAGAAAGAACAGACAACTCAGTAAATAGTCCTTGAACCACCAATTAATCATTCAGAAAAAAAATTAAGATCTCTACATCATACAGTACCTAAAAATAAATTCCAAGTGAATCATAAACCTAATTGTGAAAAGAAAATTATAAAAATTTTACAGGAAGAGACCGTAAAACACCTTTATGAAATCAAGGTGAGAAAGAATTCCCTAAACAAGATGCAAAAAAACATGTCATAAAGGGAAACTGATAATTTCATGGGGAAATGGAAGTAGCTGATCTTCCATGAAGGCTAAGGTGATCAATATTATAGCATAAACTGAACCATTTATGAAACTATTTCTATTTGCCCCCTTTCCCTAGATCTTCTAGACCAGAGTGGCCTCTCAACTGCTCATTTTTTCAGGTACTTCCCAAGCTCAAGGCTAGATGACATACCCAGGTAGCTACCGTACATGGTCTAAATGACCACCTGCTCTCTGGTCCCCACACTCAGAGGATTCTCAGCCACTGCCAGATTAACTGCTACTTCTATGGAAAATTAAGTTCTTACCATGGTGCCTTCCAGGAGGCCTTCTCTGAGCCCCGGTGTTAGAGATACCCTCCTCCATATTTCTACTGAAAGCACCACACCCTGGTCTCTCTGTCATAATACTCCCTGTTGTAATGTCTGTGTCTATCTCACCCACCAGACTCAGTAGAAAATATATCTAATTCAACAACATGTCCTCATTATGCAGCAAAGAGTCTATATCACTAAATTTTTTACTTATTTTCTTGATTGATTAATTAATTAATGGTCTAGCTAACTTTTCTAAGGCTTGAAATCAATCTATCTTCCCCACGGGTATCCTAGCACTTCTGACATTCTCAGACTGTGTATGTTTTCCTCTCTCACCTTCTATAACTTCCTTCTTTCTTCACTCATATTTCGTGTCTACTAGGGCCCTGGGAAAATATTTTTCTGATAACCAAGAAAATAGAGGGAATGAAAAGTAGCAAGCCACGTTCATTGCCTCTTGAAGCTATCAGTTCACTATTCTCCTTCCCACCTAGAGTCTTTCCCTTGTGACCTCCAGGATCCCCCTCCTTGAAAAATAAGCTTACCACACCCTTCAGTGATGTATAGAACACCTCCTTCACCTTCTAGCCATAAATGAAATAGTTCTCTCCTGAGCCTGCTGGTTCTCCCACATCCCTGGTCCCAAAATTCCCAACTGGTAAACCACACACACTGGTATGTGAAACCTCTGCATAACATGCTACTCAAGCAGTATCTGTCAGATGGACATCCTCAGGTGGCTTGCCCTGTGATATAGAGCAGAGCCCAGCGTGTTGTAAAAGATAACTGAGTCCTATACTAACTGTATTGTAGGACTACACTGTAGTGCTCAACTGGTAGTAAAGAAGGATGATGTTTTCTAGAATAACTCTGCCTTGTGAGTATGTATGGAAATGCAGCCAAGAGCATTAAACAGATTGACACAAATAGAAGCCAAAGGATGAAAGGACATCAAGTGGAGAACCACAATAAATATGCCACTGTTTTCAATATCTTGAAAATTCAAATTCTCAACATGCATAGAGAAAGCAAAAATAATAACAACAGTAAAAAGTAAAGAAACAGTGAACTAAAATACGAAATAAGCATCTCCTAATTTTAAATATGCTCTAATATTAGTGAAGTAAATCAGGTCCAAGAAGTATATTAAATACTAATTTTAATTAAGGTTTGGAATTATTTATTATTCCATTACTAGTTTTAAAATTAAAAAACAATAATACATATGTATAATATTTCACACCTTCATATAAAACATTTTGTCAATTTTCTAAAGTTGATAAACTCATGCAATTTTTGATCACTAGAAGTGTATTTCTACAAAATTCAGGTAATTAAAGGTGTGCCATAAACAAACAAACATAAGATGAGACTCTAGGAGGCAATCCAAATGCTTACCCAGCCATCTTCACTTCTAACTGGCCACAGAAATAAACCAACCAAGGTTCTCAATCTTTGAGATTTTGGGAAAGAAACAAACAAGCCAGGGCCCTCTCTAAGGAAAAGACTCCCTAAGGGGCAGACTGTGGAAAAGAAAGGAACAAGCCAGCTCCCTTCTTGGAGACGGCTAAAGATGGTTGTTCAAGGATCCTCCAAAGACACAGGGTCATCTAAGCCACTACCACAGTCTTCATATTCTGCTATCCATAGATGCTAATTATCTCTGATCACTTCCTGGTTCTGGTTCTTGACCCTTGAGTTTGAGGAAGAGTTAACTGAGTCAGAGCCCACCCACAGAACCCTTGGCTAATTGCTAAGATCAATTGTTTGGACCATCCAAGAAAGAGGAGCATTGTAGGATGCTAACCCAGCTGTCTTCATTCTCAAATGGCCTCAAAGGCTGAGCAACCACACTCAATTCTAGGGCCCAATTCTTGGGCCTAGAAATTATGGAAAAGATAAGACCAAACCAAGGTTCTCCTACTGAAGCAGCTAAGGGCAACCGTTCCAGGAGAAATGTGAAATAGTAACCAAGACCCCCATATCCACAGCAAATCACAAGTCCTGGCTATCCCTGATCATCTCTGAGCCATAGTTTTCTGGCCTCAAGACTGGGGGAGAAAAGAACCAAGGTATGTATCCTCATATACTTTTAGTGGGAGTTAAAATTGATGCAATCCTTTTGAAAATCAATTTTCCATTATCTAGTAAAGCTAAAAATATGCATAAACTAATACCAGATAATCCCTCTCCCAGATATATATCTTAGAGAAACTCAAGCACATGTGGAACAGGAGACATACATAAGAACAGCAGTACCGTTCACAATACCCAAAAACTGAAAGCAATCCAAATGTCCATAAACAGTAGAATGTATAGACAGATATGTGTGTGCACATGTATCTGTATACACAGGCAAAGAAATGATTACCATAAAAGGCAAGTCAGGATAAATGGTTACCTCTGGGAGAGAAACAGGGATAAGACGAGGCTTCTGGATAACTTGCAATGTTCTATATTTGGTCCTGGAAGGTTCTTTTATGGGTGTTTACTTTATAATTATTCATTTTAGTGTACATTTACATTCTGTGAAACTTTTGGTGTTTTTGTTATATTGCACAATTCGAAAAACATTTAAAAAAAAAAGAAGAAAAGAAAGAATTTGGGCCTCCCTATGGAACTCCCTTAAAGCATCCCCTAAGTGCATGTGTTCTCAACCTTTCTGAGATAAGGAATGACATAAAAAGCACCCACCCCGCTGTAAAAGCTATGGGGACTGGTTATCCACATTAATTTACAATAGGATTTTTGGAAAGGGAAGCCTGGGCAGGCCAGGGTCCTACCAGCAGTGTCATTTCCCTTAAAGTTGCTAAGGGCAGTTGTTCAAGTCCCTCCAGGTACAGGAATCAGTGAATAGAATGCTTTCTTAGCTCCCCTTACATTCAAGATTTTACCACCAGTCCTTTCTTGGCCCTGGTTATTGGCAAAAATAAAATAAGGTTTGTGAAGTAACGACAAAGTTGAAACAAAGCCAGGACTATCCAAGGGATCTGCTGCAAAGCTGGTTAAGAGCAACTACTCACGCTGGCCATTGCTGCTTCCATTCCCTAACTCTTCCTCCCTTCTGTAAAAATCCCCACTCCTTTGTCATGCCATGTGCCTCTTAGCTACACTCACCCCTTCTTCCACAAAAGAGCATCTTTCTCACCTTCCTCTCTACTCTTACACCCTAAACCTTTCCTACTATCTTTGATGATCCCATGGCTAACTTGTCCATCACCCCAGCTTCACAGTTCCTTGACCTCCTCTACTCCAACTCACCCACCCACTTCTCATCATCCAGAACTACTTTCCCTCTGAAATCTTAAGCTCCTATATCCTACTCTGACCATGATTTCTTGTCTGACATTCCACCTCTATCTAACATCCACTCTTTGAGCTTTGAAATCTCCACACAGCTTCACTGACACCCACCCACATATTCACACAGCTTCTCCTTCTCTGGTTCTACAGAATCCTCTTGAGAACACACTTTTTCCTGATGAGACTAAATCCCATGGTCTATAACCTGAACTAATCTCATCGGTAACCTCAATAATCTACTTAGCCCCTCAAACTTCCCACCACCCAAAATCATCATCACACATTCAGAAGTCTAAAATCAAACCCAATGTTCGCCTTCCTTGCTCCCACTTTTTGGCAGCCAAACACACCTGGAAAAAAGGACAAGACTAAAACCATTTTATTTCCAGCTCAGAGAGGTGCTCATTACTGCCCTTCAATCTTCTCTCATTCCCCAAAGAAGGGTGCAACCTTCTTCCTCTTTCCTCTGGCTCCTGGTTATTCCCTCTCACACTCAAGAATGCCCTTACTGCCTTATTCAGAGAGAATATATTGGGGCAAGAAAGAAACTCCCTCAATCTCCTGCCTTTCCAAAACCTCACAAACAAGGCTTTCTGACCCTCTTTAACTCCGATATCAGAAGCGATGCCCTTTCTCTTGTTCATGGCCAGTCCTTCCACGTGTTCTCTATACCACATCTTTTCCTCATTTGCTTCTCCAGTTGCCCCATTTCTCTCCTGTATTTTCAATAACCTCTGTTTTTATTAGCTCCTCCTCTGCAGAACATATAAACATGCTCAGATCTCTCATCCTAAAAATATACATATACCATTTGTTATCTATTCTACTTTTCACAGACAAGAGTCTTGACACAGTAGTCTACATTCACTTCATCAACACTTTTGCCAATTACACTACTGGCTTGCTGTATTTTAGCCTTCATCAATGCACTGATCCATACACGCTCACTGCCCTGGTTTCCCCTAAATCCTTAACCTAACAGAACCCTCTCAAATCCACATGTTATATATACATGTAGATAAATTTCACATTTTATATTTTTAAAAGTTTAAGATAGTAGTTTTAAAAAAGAAGTGCAATACATGTTCATTAGTGTACAACACTGTTTGGCACAGAGAAACACATAAAAAGAGATAAGCATCTTCAATCATTATTCCACCCTCCCAGAGACAACTTTTAAAGCTACATTCTAACCTCTGGGAGAAGCTGAAAAAAAAATCACCTCACTCCCCCTCATACTCTTAAATCCCAGAAAGGAGAGGAGGAAGAGGAATTCTCAGATTACTCAAGGATACACAACTGGGCCTCGGTGTCAACTGGTGGAGCTTTGAAGAGGAAGAGCACAATAGGCAAAGGTTTTGGTGTAGCCTGTTAAAGAAAAAATTATTCTGACACGTATTAAAATGGTAAGAAAGACTTTATTGAGGACTATTGTGATAGGTGTCAAGACTATTGCTATAGGGGAGAGAGACTGGACTCAACTCTGAGTACAGTAAAGGCAGCTGGGGATCTATAGCCAAGAAGCTATAGAAAATTACTAAAAGGAAACGTCAAGACCAAGGTGATTGTTGCTAAACTAACTTGGGATTCTCGCTGAAGGCAGACCAGAGTGTTGAAATATCAAGCAAGGGTTGGGGGATCCTGGCTAAATTGAATTAGCAGGATCCTTTCTAAAACTGGGCTAAGCAGGCCAAAGACAATGCCCAAGGATGACGTTTAGTTGAAAAGAGGGCTCAAAGGAACATGACTAAAGTTTGGTCAAGGAGACAGTCTTTGTTAGCCCTTTCCCACTCTTCAGCTTTCCTTGGGGGATGTTTCTCCACTGAAATATTCTCTATTTTAGACCTGTGTCAATGAGACGGCCCCTGGATATACATGAGCAAACAGAATTACAGACACACAACACTACATCCATGTGTATGGACAGATCTATTCTGTATATATTATATATTATTCTATACATGTGTGTGGTGTGTGGGAAAGTTATGTGTATGTATATATGTATATACATTATATATTATGTGTTTTATATATAACCTGTTGTATACAACTGTATATATAACATATATAACCTATTGTGTGTGTATATATAACCTATGGTATGTATATTATAACCTATTGTAACACACACACACAATTCTCCCACATATCACACACACATCTAAAGTGAACTGTAACATGACATTATCTCTCTCCTGGCAGTTACACCTCTCTCCTCACCATTCTCATACTGCCCCACTCCCATCCACCACTCAATGCATCATCAGTACATCACAGGGGTGATTATATATCTCATCTGCTTAAGACAACTGCATTACTTCTCCCTCATACCCTTCAGAGTGAAATCCCAGTTCTCGGACCTGACCTCTGGGGCTCTCAATGTCCTGGCCCCCATCCATGTCTCCAGTTTTGTCTCTCCTCCCCTACATAAAATTTATGTTCCACTTATAACTAACTACATACATACCTCTCCTTGAATACATCAAGATGCCACTGCCTTTTCCAGCTTCTTCTGACTGGAACACCCTTCATGGCTCTTCCACCTTCATACTTCTTCTACTCATCCAATATCAACCATTATCTCCCCATTCCAAAGCATTTTCAGGTGCCCAATCTGTGCTCCCACAGACTGTCAATCCCACTTGCCTATGTCCACCATAGTACTGATCACAGTCTTTAGACATTGCCTGCTTATTTACTCATATCCCCACAATAATGAATCTTCACCAAGGACCGGAAACCAGTCAGGTTTAACTTCACATCTCCTGCACTGAACATAAGACCATACACCTGGTTGTAAGTGTTCCATACATTTTTGCTGAATGAATGAGTACATAAACAAATAAAAGTCATGCTCAGCAAACTTTCATTGCAATGCTGATGGAGTCATTCAAATGTGTTCAAAATAGTGAGGAAAATGGCATAGCAAAAGATCAGGCAGCAGGACTAAAAAAAAAAAATCCCCTGAGAATCCACATCTTGTTTTCTAAGTACCAATTCCTACTGAAAGAATACACAATTCCTTGTAAAATAACTGATTCCAGGGCTGGAGTAGGGAGTATACATGATGAGCTGAAAATATATCAGAGAGCAGTGAAGTCAAGATCTAATGAAATCATGTGAAAATGATACAGGAACCAAACAAAAAGGACTCCTAATTTCTAGAAAGGCACAATTTCTACAACCAAGATTACCCAGCAAGGATCTCATTCAGATTTGACGGATAAATTAAAACCTTTACAGACAAACAAAAGCTAACAGAATTCAGCACCACCAAACCAGCTTTACAACAAACGCTAAAGGAACTTCCCTAGGTGTGAAACACAAGAGAAGAAAAAAGACCTGTAAAATCAAACCCAAAACAATTAAGAAAATGGTAATAAGAATATACATATTGATAATTACCTTAAATGTAAATGGATTAAATGCTCCAACCAAAAGACACAGACGGGCTGAATGGATATAAAAACAAGACCCGTATGTATGCTGTCTAGAAGAGACCCACCTCAGACCTAGGGACACATACAGAGTGAAACTAAGGGGAGGGAAAAAGATATTTCATGCAAATGGAAATCAAAAGAAAGCTGAAGTAGCAATACTCATATCAGACAAAATAGATTTTAAAATGAAGATTGTTACAAGAGACAAGGAAGGACACTACATAATGGTCACAGGATCAATCCAAAAAGAATATATAAAAATTGTAAATATTTACGCACCCAACATAGGAGGACCTCAATACATAAGGCAAATGCTAACAACCATAAAAGGGGAAATCAACAGTAACACATCAATAGTGGGAGACTTTAACACCCCACTTACACCAATGGACAGATCATCCAGACAGAAAATTAATAAGGAGGCCTCCCATGGGGACCCGGCCTGAGGAGCAGGGGCAGGAGCTTTGAGACTAGGGTGGCGTGAAAGGTTGCATCCTTTGCTCTCCAACAATCATTGGAGTACTGTTTTCAATATGTCCACACAGGGATTCAAAATAACAAAAATACTTTTGAAAAATACTGTCATAGGATGACAGAGTGGTTTATAAATTATAGCATACAGGGACTCTGGGCTGAAGGGCCGTGCGAGGCCTCTGCACGAGGCACCTTGTGAGCAAGTGAAACTCGACCCGGCTACAGATTTGTTCGGCCAGGTTAGGCACCCTGGTTTCTGCAGCCAAGCATCTTTCCCAGTGGTCTGTCTGTGCTTTCTTCTGGATACAAGCCGTGTGGATAAAAGGCTCTTGGTGCTCCAGCCAGGAGTCAGTGCTGTGCCTCTGAGGTGGGAGAGCCAACTTCAGGACACTGGGCCACAAGAGACCTCTCAGCTCCACGTAATATCAAATGGCGAAAATCTCCCAGAGATCTCCATCTCAACACCAAGACGCAGCTTCACTCAACGACCAGCAAGCTACAGTGCTGGACACCCTTTGCCAAACAACTAGCAAGACAGGAACACAACCCCACCCATTAGCACAGAGGATGCCTAAAATCATAATAAGGCCACAGACACTCCAGAACACACCACCAGACAAGGACCTCCCCACCCATTAGCACAGAGGATGCCTAAAATCATAATAAGGCCACAGACACTCCAGAACACACCACCAGACAAGGACCTCCCCACCAGAAAGACAAGATCCAGCCTCATCCACCAGAACACAGGCACTAGTCCCCTCCACCAGGAAGCCTACACAACCCACTGAACCAACTTTAGCCACTGGGGACAGACACTAAAAACAATGGGAACTACGAACCTGCAGCCTGCAAAAAGGAGACCCCAAACACAGTAAGATAAGCAAAATGAGAAGACAGAAAAACACACAGCAGATGAAGGAGCAAGGTAAAAACCCACCAGACCTAACAAATGAAGAGGAAGTAGGCAGTCTACCTGAAAAAGAATTCAGAATAATGATAGTAAAGATGATCCAAAATCTTGGAAATAGAATAGAGAAAATACAAGAAACATTTAACAAGGACCTATAAGAACTAAAGAGGAAACAAGCAACGATGAACAACACAATAAATTAAATGAAAAATACTCTAGACGGGATCAATAGCAGAATAACTGAGGCAGAAGAACGGATAAGGGACCTGGAAGATAAAATAGTGGAAATAACTACTGCAGAGCAGAATAAGGAATAAAGAATGAAAAGAACTGAAGACAGCCTCAGAGACCTCTGGGACAACATTAAATGCAACAACATTCGAATTACAGGGGTTCCAGAAGAAGAAGAGAAAAAGAAAGGGACTGAGAAAATATTTGAAGAGATTATAGTTGAAAACTTCCCTAAAATGGGAAAAGAAATACTTAAGTCCAGGAAGCACAGAGTGTCCCATACAGGATAAATCCAAGGAGAAACACGACAAGACACATATTAACCAAACTATCAAAAATTAAATACAAAGAAAACATATTAAAAGCAGCAAGGGAAAAACAACAAATAACACAAAAGGGGAATCCCCATAAGGTTAACAGCTGATCTTTCAGCAGAAACTCTGCAGGCCAGAAGGGAGTGGCAGGACATATTTAAAGTGATGAAAGGGAAAAACTTACAACCAAGATAACTAGACCCAGCAAGGATCTCATTCAGGTTTGACGGAGAAATTTAAAACTTTACAGGCAAGCAAAAATTAAGAGAAATAAGCACCACCAAACCAGATTTAAAACAAATGCTAAAGGAACTTCTCTAGGCAGGAAACAATACAGAAAGAAAAGACCTACAATAACAAATGCAAAACAAGTAAGAAAATGGTAAGAGAAACATACATATTGATGATTTCCTTAAATGTAAATGGATTAAATGCTCCCATCAAAAGACACAGACTGGCTGAAAGGATAAAAAACAAGACCCATATATATGCTGTCTACAAGAGACCCACTTCAGAACTAGGGACACATACAGACTGAAAGTGAGGGGATGGAACAAGATATTCCGTGCAAATGGAAATCAAAAGAAAGCTGGAGTAGCAATTCTCATATCAGACAAAACAGACTTTAAAATAAAGACTATTACAAGAGACAAAGAAGTACACTACATAAAGATCAAGGGATCGATCCAAGAAGAAGATATAACAATTGTAAATATTTCTGCACCCAACGTAGGAGGACCTCAAAACATAAGGCAAATACTAACAGCCATAAAAGGGGAAATCGACAGTAACACAATCATAGTAGGGGACTTTAACACCCCACTTTCACCAATGGACAGATCATCCAAAATGAAAATAAATAAGGAAACACAAGCTTTAAATCATACACTAAACAAGCTGGACTTAACTGATATTTATAGGACATTCCAACCAAAAACAACAGAATACACATTTTTCTCAAGTGCTCATGGAACATTCTCTAGGATAGATCATATCTTGGGTCACAAATGAAGCCTTGGTAAATTTAAGAAAACTGAATTTGTATCAAGTATCTTTTCCGACCACAACGCTATGAGACTAGATATCAATTACAAGAAAAGATCTGTAAAAATTAGAAACACAAGGAGGCTAAACAATACACTACTTTGTAAGGAAGTGATCACTGAGGAAACCAAAGGGGAAATCAAACAATACCTAGAAACAAATGACAATGGAGACACGACGAACCGAAACCTATGGGATGCAGCAAAAGCAGTTCTAAGAGGGAACTTTATAGCAATACAATCCTACCTTAAGAAACCGGAAACATTTCAAATAAACAACCTAACCTTGCACCTAAAGCAATTACAGAAAGAAGAACAAAAAACCCCCAAAGTTAGCAGAAGGAAAGAAATCATAAAGATCAGATCAGAAATAAATGAAAAAGAAATGAAAGAAACAACAGCATAGATCAATAAAACTAAAGGCTGGTTCTTTGAGAAAATAAACAAAATTGATAAACCATTAGCCAGACTCATCAAGAGAAAAAGGGAGAAGACTCAAATTAACAGAATTAGAAATGAAAAAGGAGAAGTAACAACTGACACTGCAGAAATACAAAGGATCATGAGAGATTACTACAAGCAACTCTATGCCAATAAAATGGACAACCTGGAAGAAATGGACAAATTCTTAGGAATGCACAACCAGCGGAGACTGAACCAGGAAGAAATAGAAAATATGAAGAGACAAATCACAAGCAACTGAAATTGAAACTGTGATTTAAAAACTTCCAACAAACAAAAGCCCAGGACCAGATGGCTTCACAGGCGAATTCTATGAAATATTTAGAGAAGAGCTAACACCTATCCTTCTCAAACTCTTCCAAAATGTAGCAGAGGGAGGAACACTGCCAAACTCATTCTATGAGGACACCATCACCCTGATACCAAAACCAGCCAAAGATGTCACAAAGAAAGAAAACTGCAGGCCAATATCACTGATGAACATAGATGCAAAAATCCTCAACAAAATACTAGCAAACAGAATCCAACAGCACATTAAAAGAATCATACACCAGGACCAAGTGGGGTTTATTCCAGGAATGCAAGGATTGTTCAATACACGGAAATCAATCAACATGATACCCTATATTAACAAATAAAAGCCATATGATCATCTCAATAGATGCAATGAAAGCTTCTGACAAATTTCAACACCCATTTATGATAAAAACCCTGCAGAAAGTAGGCATAGAATGAACTTTCCTCAACATAATAAAGGCCATATATGAGAAACCCACAGCCAACATTGTCCTCAATGGTGAAAAACTGAAACAATTTCCACTAAGATCAGGAACAAGACAAGATTGCCCACTCTCACCACTATTATTCAACATAGTTTTGGAAGAATTAGCCACAGCAATCAGAGAAGAAAAAGAAAGAAAAGGAACCCAAGTCAGAAAAGAAGAAGTAAAGCTGTCACTGTTTGCAGATGACATGATACTATACGTAGAGAATGCTAAAGATGCTACCAGAAAACTACTAGAGCTAATCAATGAATTTGGTAAATTAGCAGGATACAAAATTAATGCACAGAAATCTCTGGCATTCCTATGCACTAATGATGAAAAATCTGAAAGTGAAATTTAGAAAACACTCCCATTTACCACTGCAACAAAAAGAATAAAATATCTAGGAATAAACCTACCTAAGGAGACAAAAGACCTGTATGCAGAAAATTATAAGACACTGATGAAAGAAATTAAAGATGATACAAATAGATGGAGAGATATACCACATTCTTGGACTGGAAGAATCAACATTGTGAAAATGACTCTACGACCCAAAGCAATTTACAGATTTAATGCAATCCCTATCAAACTACCACTCGCATTTTTCACAGAACTAGAACAAAAAATTTCACAATTTGTATGGAAACACCAAAGACCCTGAATAGCCAAGGCAATCTTGAGAACAAAAAATGGAGCTGGAGGATTCAGGCTCCCTGACTTCTGACCATACTACAAAGCTACTGTAATCAAGACAGTATGGTACTGGCACAAAAACAGAAATATAGATCAATGAATCTGGATAGAAAGCCCAGAGATAAACCCACACACATATGGTCACCTTATCTTTGATAAAGGAGGCAAGAATATACAGTGGAGAAAAGACAGCCTCTTCAATAAGAGGTGCTGGGAAAACTGGACAAGTACATGTAAAAGTATGAGATTAGAACACTCCCTAACACCATACAGAAAAATAAGCTCAAAATGAATTAAAGACCTAAATGCAAGGCCAGAAACTGTCAAACTCTTAGAGAAAAACATAGGCAGAACACTCTGACATAAATCACAGCAAGATCTTTTTTGACCCACCTCCTAGAGAAATGGAAATAAAAACAAAAATAAACAAATGGGACCTAATGAAACTTAAAATCTTTTGCACATCAAAGGAAACTATAAAGAAGACAAAAAGACAACCCTCAGAATGGGAGAAAAAATTTGCAAACGAAGCAACTGACAAAGGATTAATCTCCAAAATATACAAGCAGCTCATGCAGTTCAATATCAAAAAAACAAACAACCCAATCCAAAAATGGGCAGAATACCTAAATAGACATTTCTCTGAAGAAGATATGCAGATTGCCCACACATGAAAGGATGCTCAACATCAATAATCATTAGAGAAATATAAATCAAAACTACAATGAGGTATCACCTCACACCACTCAGAATGGCCATCATCAAAAATCTACAGAAAATAAATGCTGGAGAGGGTGTGGAAAAAGGGAACCGTCTTGCACCTTTTGTGGGAATGTAAATTGATACAGTCACTATGGAGAACAGTATGGAGGTTCCTTAAAAAACTAAAAATAGAACTACCATTCGACCCAGCAATCCCACTACTGGGCATATACGGTGAGAGAACCATAATTCAAAAAGAGACATGTACCACAATGTTCATTGCAGCTCTATTTACAATAGCCGGGACAGGGAAGCAACCTATGTGTCCACTGACAGATGAATGCATAAGGAAGATGTGGCACATATATACAATGGAATATTACTCAGCCACAGAAGAAACGAATTTGAGTTATTTGTAATGAGGTGGATGGAGCTAGAGAGTGTCATACAGACTGAAGTAAGTCAGAAAGAGAAAGACATATATCGTATGCTAACACATATATGTGGAATCTAAAAAAAAAATGGTCCTCATATACCTAGGCGCAGGACAGGATAAACGACACAGATGTAGAGAATGGACTTGAGCACAAAGGGAGGGTGAAGGGTAAGCTGGGAGGAAGTGAGAGAGTGGCATGGACTTACATACGCTACGAAATGTAAAATAGACAGCTAGCGGGAAGCAGCCAAATAGCACAGGGAGATTGGCTTGGTGCTTTGTGACCACCTAGAGGCGTGGCATAGGGAGGGTGGGAGGGAGACCCAAGAGTTAGGAGATATGGGGATATATGCATACATATAACTGATTCACTTTCTTATAAAGCAGAAACTAATACACCATTGTAAAGCAATTATACTCCAATAAAGATGTTAAAAAATTCCATACGCTAACACATATATATGGAATCTAAAAAAAAAAAAAAAGGTTCTGAAGAACCTAGCGGCAAGACAGGAATAAAGATGCACATGTAGAGAGTGGACTTGAGGACACGGGGAGGGGAAGGGTAAGCTGGGACGAAGTGAGACAGTGGCATGGACATATATACACTACCAAATGTAAAATAGAGAGCTAGCTGGAAGCAGCCGCATGGCACAGGGAGATCAGCTCGGTGCTTTGTGACCACCTAGAGGGGTGGGATATGGCAGGTGGGAGGAAGAAGCAAGAGGGAGGAGATATGGGGATATATGTATATGTATAGCTGATTCACTTTGTTATAAAGCAGAAAGTAACAGACCATTGTAAAGCAATTATACTCTAATAAAGTTGTTAAAAAAACATAACTGAGAAAATGACTATCCTACTCATAGTAATCTACAGATTCAATGCAATCCCTTTCAAATTCCTAACGGCATTTTTCAAAGAACTATGTATGGAAACACAAAAGACGCCGAATAGCCAAAGTAATTTTGCGAAAGAAAAACAGAGCCGGAGGAATCAGGATCACTGACTTCAGACTATACTACAAAGCTACAGTAATGAAGACAGTATGGTATTGACACAAAAAAAGAAATATAAACGAACGGAACAGGATAGAAATCGCAGAGATAAACCCACACACCTATGGTCACCTAATCTATGACAAAGGAGGTAGGAATACACAATGGAGAAAAGACAGCATCTTTAACAAGTGGTGCTGGGAAAACTGTACAGCTACATGTAAAACAATGAAATTAGAAAACTCCCTAACATCTTACACAGAAGCAAACTCAGAATGGATTAAAGACCTGAATGTAAGGTCAGACACTGTAAAACTCTTTAGCGGAAAACATGGGCAAACACTGCTTGATGTAAAATGCAACAAAATTTTTTTGACCCACCACCTAGAGTAATGATAATAAAAACAAAAATAAACAAATGGGACTTAATTAAACTTAAAAGCTTTTGTACAGCAAGGGAAACCATAAATAGGACAAAAGGACAACCCTCAGAATGGGAGAAAATATTTGCAAACAAAGCAACTTACAAAGGATTAATCTCCAAAATACACAAACAGCTCATGCAGCTAAATACCAAAAAAAAAACACAACCAAATCAAAAAATGGGCAGAAGACGTAAATAGACATTTCTGCAAAGAAGACATACAGATAGTCAACAAACACATGAAACGGTGCTCAACATCACGAAGTATTAGAGAAATGCAAATCAAAACTACACTTAGGTATCATCTCACACCAGTCAGAATGGCCATCATCAAAAAATATCTACAAACAATAAATGCTGAAGAGGGTGTGGAGAAAAGGGAACCTTGCACTGTTGGTGGGAATGTAAATTGATACAGCCACTATGGAGAACAGTCTGGAGGTTCCTTAAAAAACTAAAAAATAGAACTAACATATGACCCAGCAATCCCACTACTGGGCATATACCCAGAGAAAAGCCATAACTCAATAAATACATGCACCCCAATGTTCACTGCAGCACTATTTACAATAGCCAGGACATGGAAGCAACCGAAATGTCCATGAACAAAGGAGTGGATAAAGAAGATGTGGTATGTATATACAATGGAATATTACTGAGCCATAAAAAGGAGTAAATTGGGTCACTTATAGAGATATGGATGGACCTAGAGATTGTCATACAGAGTCAAGTCAGTCTGAAGGAGAAAAACAAATATCGTATATTAGTGCATTTATGGGGAATCGAGAAAGATGGTATAGATGATCTTATTTGCAAAGGAGAAATAGAGACACAGATGTAGAAAACAAATGTATTGACACCAAGGGGGGTGTGAGATGAACTGGGAGATTGGGATTGACATATATACAACTATTGATACTATGTATAAAATAGGTAACTAATGAGAACCTAATGTATAGCTCAGGGAACTCTACTCAGTGCTCTGTGGTGACCTAAATGGGAAGGAAATCCAAAAGAGAGGGGATATATGCATACATATAGCTGATTCACTTCGCTGTACAGTAGAAGCTAACACAACATTGTAAAGCAACTATACTACAATAAAAATTAAGTTAAGCGGGCTTCCCTGGTGGCGCAGTGGTTGAGAATCTGCCTGCTAATGCAGGGGACACGGGTTCGAGCCCTGGTCTGGGAAGATGCCACATGCCACCGAGCAACTGGGCCAGTGAGCCACAGCTACTGAGCCTGCACGTCTGGAGCCTGTGCTCTGCAACAAGAGAGGCCGCAACAGTGAGAGGCCCGCGCACCGCGATGAAGAGTGGCCCCCGCTCTCCACAACTAGAGAAAGCTCTCGCACAGAAATGAAGACCCAACACAGCCAAATAAATAAATAAATAAATGCATCAAAAAATTAAGTTAAGAAAATAAATAGGACATCCCTGGTGGCGCAGTTGTTAAGAATCCACCCCATAATGCAGGAGACACGGGTTTGATCCCTGGTCCAGGAAGATCCCACATGCTGCAGAGCAACTGAGGCTGTGCACCATGACTAATGAGCCTGCTCTCTAGAGCCCGTGAGCCACAACTGCTGAGCCCACATGCCACAACTACTGATACCTGCGTGCCTAGAGCCCATGCTCTGCAACAAGAGAAGCCAGTGCAATAAGAAGCCCATGCCCCAAAACGAAGAGTAGCCCCCGACTCGCCGCAACTAGAGAAAGCACAAGCACAGCAACGAAGACCCAACACAGCCAAATAAATAAAATAAATAAAAATATAATTAAAAAAATAAAAATAAAAAATTTTTTAAGTAAATAAAATAAAATGGCACAATTTGAGCATCAAAAAAATCATAATGCTACAAATAATCAGTACTGGAGAGAGAGAACCCTCCTATACAGTTGGTGGGAATGTAAATTGGTGCAGCCACTATGGAAAATAGTACAGAGATTCCTTAAAACACTAAAAATAGAACTATCCTATGATCCAGCAATCCCACTCCTGGGCATGTATCTGGAAAAGACGAAAACTCTAATTCAAAGAGATATATGCACGCCAATGCTTATATCAGCACTACTTACAATAGCCAAGACATGGAAGCAACCCAAGTGCCCATCAACAGACTACTGGCTTAAGAGGTATGGTATTTCTATACATCAGACTTAAAAAATGAAATACTGCCACCGGAACATGGATGGACCTAAAGTATATCACACTAAGTGAAGTAAGTCAGGCAGAGAAAGACAAATATCATATGATCACTTATAGGTGGAATCTAAAAAATAATACAAATGAATCTATTTACAAAACAGAAACAGGGCTTCCCTGGTGAGAAGAATCCACCTGCCAATGCAGGGGACACGGGTTAGAGCCCTGGTCCGGGAAGATCCCACATGCCGCGGAACAACTAAGCCTGTGCACCACAACAACTGAGCCTGTGCTCTAGAGCCCACAAGCCACAACTAATGAAGCCTGCGTGCCTAGAGTCCATGCTCCCCAACAAGAGAAGCCACCGCAATGAGAAACCTGTGCACCGCAATGAAGAGCAGCCCCCACTCACCCAACTAAAGCCTGAACTCAGCAACAAAGATCCAACGCAGCCAAAAATAAATAAAAATAAAAATAAATAAATTTAAAAAAACAGAAACAGACTCACAGACATAGAAAACAAACTTATAATTACCACAGGGGAAAGGGGGGGGAGGAGGGATAAATTAGGAGTATGGGATTAATAGATACACACTACTATATATAAAATAGATAAGTAACAAGGATTTACTGTACAGCACAGAGAACTATATTCAATATCTTGTAATAACCTATAATGGAAAATAATCTGAATAAAAATATAACTGAATCACTTTGCTGTACATGAAACTAAAACAATATTGTAAACCAACCACAGTAAAAAACATTTTTTAATCACAATGGATACATGTTAACTACATAAAAATCCATGAATTCCTAATGATATTAAACAATGAAGGTCTCTAGGAAACCAAATCTCTGAAAATTAATAAATGATAAAAAAGTATTTATCTTTTTGTTTTTTAACGTTAACCCATTTTTTAACTGAAGTATAGTTAACTTACAATATTGTGTTAGTTTCAAGTGTATGGCAAAGCGATTCATTTAACACACATATGTGGAAGTGTATATATATATATAATATACATAATTTTTCAGATTCTTTTCCATTATAGGTTTTTATAAGATATTGAGTATGGTTCCCTGTGCTATACAGTAGGTCCTTGTTGTTTACCTATTTTATATATAGTAGTATGCATACATTAATCCCAAACTCCTAATTTATCTCTCCCTCCCCCCAACCCTGCTATCCCCTTTGGTAACCATAAGTTAGTTTTCTATGTCTGTGAGTCTATTTCTGTTTGTAAATCTTGACTTTCTTTTCATGAAACATATTTCAGGATGAAAAAGATACCTGGTAAGGAAAAGGTCTCCTTTATAAAATAATCCCAGCTAACAAATGCAGAATGAGTGCTAGAATTAGACCACTACTTTCCAACCACTACTGAAATAATGAATTAGACAATTATCTTCAATGGCTGGACAATTATCTTCAACAGGAGAAAGGGTGGTAGGAAATGCTACAATGGAGGTATCAGGCTGAGATCACCTGCAAACACAAATCAATCCCAGCATCAGTTAAAAAGATAAAATGACACATGATGAAATGCAAAAGAAAGTGTGTAACACTGCCTGAAATGATTCTTTCCCTTAAAAAATAATTAAACTGAATCTACTCAAGCCTCTAGCTCTAAATGCCAGTGAACAGGAAACATGGGGAGGGGAAAACACAGTAAAAACCACCTCAAAGAAGCAATCATCTAAATCCATTTGTCAATCAGACAAATGATTTTGTTTCTCCAATAAATCAATGGTCTTTAAAATTGGGGGTGGGGAGGGGTATATAGAGGATTTACAGGAAAGGAGACTCAAGAGAAAAATATCCAGTAGCAATAAGTGGCCTTGGGACATATATTTAACAAAGCTACTGTAAATAGACATTTTTAAGACAATCATGGAAATTTGAATACGGACTGAGCATTAGATAATATAAAGAATTATTATTAATCTTATTAGGTAAATATAATGGCCTAGTGGTTCCTTATATAACGTACCTATGAGTTAGGGATACAGAATGAGTTATTTATCTGTGCAATGACAGCATGGCTGGGATTGCTTTAATATGTCCCAGTGAAAAAGTGGGTGAGGAGAAAAGATGAAGCAAAATTGGCAAAATGGTATTACTTGTTGAAGCTTAGGAATAGAGTCATGCACGGTTTTTGGGTGTGTATGTGTGTTTTACTAGTTTCCACTTTAAATCTATCTGAAAATTTCAATAAAAAAAAAACACAAGCCAATGTGAAAGACTTCCAACTGGCTCCTTCCAAACTCGACAGTTGGAGCAATAGAAGAAATAATGACTGCAATGAATTGAAAGTACTAAATATATAACAAGTTCAATAAAATACAGAAAATGATGACAATAAAATCTTAAGAAATATAAAAACACGTTAGGACACTGCATCGTCACCCCTGACCTCTCCCACACTCTCCGTCTGCCAGCAATGGAGGGTGTGGGCCCCACGCTCCAGCGCCATCCATTTTCAGGGCTAGTTGATTCAGCAGCCGTGTGGCTGACAAGGTCTTGGTGCTCTGGCCTGGTGTCAGGCCTAAGCCTCTGAGGTGGGAGAGCCGAGTTCAGGACATTGGACCACCAAAAACCTCCCGGCTCCATGTAATATGAATCAGCAAGAGCTCTCCTGGAGATCTGTCTCAAAGCTAAGACCCAGCTCCATCCAACAGCCAGCAAACACCAGTGCTGGACGCCCCATGCCAAACAACTAGCAAGACAGGAACACAACCCCAACCATTAGCAGAGAGGGTGCCTAAAATCATACTAAGTTCACAGACACCCTAAAACACACCACCAGACGCAACCCTGCCCACCAAAAAGACAAGATCCAGCTGCCACCACGAGAACAAAGGCACTAGTCCCTTCCAACAGGAAGCCTACACAAGCCACTGAACCAACCTCACCCACTGCGAGCAGACACCAAAAACAACAGGAACTACGAACATGCAGCCTGTGAAAAGGAGACCCCAAACACAGTAAGTTAAGTAAAATGAGGAGACAGAGAAACACACAGCACATGAAAGAGCAAGGTAAAAACCCACCAGACCAAACAAATGAAGAGGAAATAGGCATTCTACCTGAAAAAGAATTCAAGTAATGAGAGTAAAAATAATCCAAAATCTTGGAAATAGAATGGAGAAAATACAAGAAACGTTTAACAAGGACCTAGGAGAACTGAAGAGTAAACAGACAATGATGAACAACACAATAAATGAAATTAAAAATTCTCTAGAAGGAATCAATAGCAGAATAACTGAGGCAGAAGAATGGACAAGTGACCTGGAAGATAAAATAGTGGAAATAACAATGGCAGAGCAGAATATAGAAAAAAGAATGAAAAGAACTGAGGACAGTCTCAGAGACTTCTGGGACAACATTAAACGCACCAACATTTGAATTATAGGGATCCAAGAAGAAGAAGAGAAAACGAAAGGGACTGAGAAAATATTTGAAGAGATTATAGTTGAAAACTTCCCTAATATGGGAAAGGAAAAAGGCAATCAAGTCCAGGAAGCCCGAAGAGTCCCACACAGGATAAATTCAGGAGAAACATGCCAAAACACATATTAATCAAACTATCAAAAATTAAATACTAAGAAAAAATATTCAAAGCAGCAAGGGAAAAGCAACAAATAACATACAAGTTAACCCCCATAAAGTTAACAGCTGATCTTACAGCAGAAATTCTGTAAGCCAGAAGGGACTGGCAGGACATATTTAAAGTGATGATAGGGGAAAAACTACAACCAAGATTACTCTCCCCAGCAAGGATCTCATTTAGATTCAACGGATAAATTAAAACCTTTACAGACAGGCAAAGGTTAAGAGATTTCAGCACCACCAAACCAGCTTTACAACAAATGCTAAAGGAACTTCTCTAGGCAGGAAACACAAAAGAAAAATACATACAAAAACAAACCCAAAACAATGAAGGAAAAGGTAACAGGAACACACATATCAATAATTACCTTAAATGTAAATGGATTAAATGCTCCTGTCAAAAGACAAAGACTGGCTGAGCTGATACAAAAACAAGACCCGTATATATGCTATCTACAAGCGACCCACTTCACACCTAGGGACACATACAGACTGAAACTAGGGGTAGGGAAAAAGATATTCCATACAAATGGAAATCAAATAAAAGCTGGAGGAGCAATTCTTATATCAGACAAAATAGACTTTAAAATAAAGATAACTACAAGAGACAAACGAGGACACTACATAATGATCAAGGGATCAATCCAAAATGATATAACAGTTGTAAATATTTATGTACCCAACATAGGAGCACCTCAATACATAAGGCAAATGCTAAAAACCATAAAAGGGGAAATCGACAGTAACACAATAATAGTAGGGGATTTAACACCCCACTTTCACCAATGGACAGATAATCCAAAATGAAAATAAATAAGGAAACACAAGCTTTAAATGACACATGAAACAAGATGGATTTAATTGATATTTATAGGACATTCAATCCAAAAACAACAGAATATACATTCTTCTCAAGTACTCATGGAACATTCTCCAGGACAGATCATATATTGGGTCACAAATCAAGCCTTGGTAAATTTAAGAAAATTGAAATCGTATCAAGTATCTTTCCTGACCACAATGCTATGAGACTTGATACCAATTACAGGAAAGAATCTGTAAAAATTACAAACACATGGAGGCTAAACAAGACACTACTAAATAACCAAAAGATCACTTAAGACATCAAAGAGGAAATCAAAAAATACCTAGAAACAAATGACAATGAAAACGCAAAGACCCAAAACCCATGGGACGCAGCAAAAGCAGTTCTAAGAGGGAAGTTTATACCAATACAATCCTACCTCAAGAAACAAGAAATATCTGAAATAAACAACCTAAACTTACACCTAAAGCAATTAGAAAAAGAAGGACAAAAAAAACAAACCCCAAAGTTAGCAGAAAGAAAGAAATCATAAAGATCAGATCAGACATAAATGAAAAACAAATGAAGGAAATCATAGCAAAGATCAATAAAAGTAAAAGCTGGTTCTTTAAGAAGATAAACAAAATTGATAAACCATTGGCCAGACTCATCAAGAAAAAAAGGCAGAAGACTCAAATCAATAGAATTAGAAATGAAAATGGAGAAGTAACACTGACACTGAAGAAATACAAAGGATCATGAGAGATTACTACAAGCAACTATATGCCAATAAAATGGACAACCTGGAAGAAATGGACAAATTCTTAGAAAAGCACAACTTTCTGAGACTGAACCAGGAAGAAGTAGAAAATATAAACAGACCAATCACAAGCACTGAAATTGAGACTGTGATTAAAAATCTTCCAACAAACAAAAGCCCAGGACCAGAGGGCTTCACAGGCGAATTTTATCAAACAGTTAGAGAAGAGCTTACACCTATAATTCATCCAAAACATAGCAGAGGGAGTAACACTCCCAAACCAAACAAAGATGTCACAAAAAATGAAAACTACAGGCCAATATCACTAATGAACATAGATGCAAAAATCCTCAACAAAATACTAGCAAAAGAATCCAACAGCACATTAAAAGAATCAGACACCATAATCAAGTGGGGTTTATCCCAGGAATGCAAGGATTCTTAAATATACACAAATCAATCAATGTGATACACCATACATACCAACTGAAGGATAAAAACCATATGATCATCTCAATAGATGAAGAAAAAGCTTTTGAGAAAATTCAACACCCATTTATTATAAAAAGCCTTCAGAAAGTAGGCATAAAGGGAACGTACCTCAACATAATAAAGGCCATATAATACAAACCCACAGCCAATATCGTTCTCAATGGTGAAAAACTGAAACCATTTCCTCTAAGATCAGAAACAAGACAAGGTTGTCCACACTCACCACTATTATCCAGCATAGATTTGGAAGTTTTAGCCACAGCAATCATAGAAGAAAAAGAAATAAAAGGAATCCAAATCAGAAAACAAGTAGTAAAGCTGTCACTGTTTGCAGATGACATGATACTATACATAGAGAATCCTAAAGATGCTACCAGAAAACTGCTAAAGCTAATCAATGAATTTGGTAAAGCAGCAGGTTACAAAACTAATGCACAGAAACTCTTGCATTTCTATACACTAATGATGAAAAATCTGAAAGAGAAATTAAGGAAACACTCCCATTTACCACTGCAACAAAAAGAATAAAATATCTAGCAATAAACCTACCTAAGGAGACAAAAGACATGCAGAAAACTATAAGACACTGGTGAAACAAATTAAAGACGATACAGACAGATGGAGAGATATACCATGTTTCTGGATTGGAAGAATCAACATTGTGAAACCGATTATACTACCCAAAGCAATCTATAGAATCAATGAAATCCCTATCAAACTACCAATGGCATTTTTCACAGAACTAGAACAAAAAATTTCACAATTTGTATGGAAACACAAAAGACCTCGAATAGACAAAGCAAGCTTGAGAAAGAAAAACAGAGCTGGAGAAGTCGGCTCCCTGACTTCAGAGTATACTACAAAGATACAGTAATCAAGACAGTATGGTACTGGCACAAAAACAGAAATATAGATCAATGGAACAGGATAGAAAGCCCACACATAAACCCACACACATATGGTCACCTCATTTTTGATAAAGGAGGCAAGAATATACCATGGAGAGAAGACACCCTCTTCAGTAAGTGGTGCTGGGAAAACTGGACAGCTACATGTGAAAGAATGGAATTAGAATACTCCCTAGCACCATATACAAAAATAAACTCAAAATGGATTAAAGACCTAAATGTAAGGCCAGACACTATAAAACTCTTAGAGGAAAACACAGGCAGAACACTCTATGACATAAATCACAGCAAGATCCTTTCTGACCCACCTCCTAGAGAAATGGAAATAAAAACAAAAATAAACAAATACGACCTAATGAAACTTAAAAGCTTTTGCACAGCAAAGGAAACCATAAACAAGAAGAAAAGACAATCCTCAGAATGGGAGCAAATATTTGCAAACGAAGCAACTGACAAAAGATTAATCTCCAAAATATACAAGCAGCTCATGCAGCTCAATATCAAAAAAACAAACAAGCCAATCCAAAAATGGGTGGAAAACCTAAATAGACATTTCTCCAAAGAAGATATACAGATTGCCAACAAACACATGAAAGGATGCTCAACATTACTAATCATTAGAGAAATGCAAATCAAAACTCCAGTGAGGTATCACCTCACACCAGTCAGAATGGCCATCATCAAAAAACCTACAAACAATAAATGCTGGAGAGGGTGTGGAGAAAAGGGAGCCCTCTTGCAGTGTTGGTGGGAATGTAAATTGATACAGCCACTATGGAGAACAGTATGGATGTTCCTTAAGAAACTAAAACTAGAACTACCATATGACCCAATCCCACTACTGGGCATGTACCCTGAGAAAACCATAATTCAAAAAGAGTCATGTACCACAACGTTCATTGCAGGTCTATTTACAATAGCCAGGACATGGAAGCAACCTAAGTGTCCATCATTGGATGAATGGATAAAGAAGATGTGGCACATATATACAATGGAATATTACTCAGCCATAAAAAGAAACGATATTGAGTTATTTGTAGTGAGGTGGATGGACGTAGCATCTGTCATACAGAGTGAAGTAAGTCAGAAAGAAAAAACAAATACCGTATGCTAATACATGTATATGGAATCTAAAAAAAAATGGTTCTCATGAACCTAGGGGCAGGACAGGAATAAAGACGCAGAAGTACAGAATAGACCTGATGACACGGGGAGGGGGAAGGGTAAGCTGGGACGAAGTGAGAGAGCAGCACTGACATATATACACTACCAAATGTAAAACAGATAGATAGTGGGAAGCAGCTGCATAGCACAGGGAGATCAGCTTGCAGTTTTGTGACAGCCTAGAGGGGTGGGATAGGGAAGGTGGGAGGGAGATGCAAGCGGGAACAGATATGTTGATATATGTATACATATAGCTGATTCACTTTGTTATACAGCAGAAACGCACCAACATTGTAAAGCAATTATACTCCAATAAAGATGTTAAAAAACACACACACACATTATGTTGGCTGATGGTTTTAAATACCAAGTATAAAATAGTTGTGGGGAAAAAATTAATTTGAAAATGGAGTAGGTAGGTATTAGATATTAGGGAATTATTGTTAATTTTTCTTAGTGAGATAATGGCAATTAAATTATTTACAAAATGTTCCTATTATTAGGAGATGAACCCTGAGATATTTATGGGGAAAGTGCCATATGTGCTCTTCAAACTGATCTATTAAAGTGGTATCTCAATCATAATGCCAAGAAGGATTTTTGTGAAAATTGACAAGCTGATTCTACAATGTATATTGGAATTCAAAAGGCCAAGAATAGGGCTTCCCTGGTGGCGCAGCGGTGGAGAGTCTGCCTGCCGATGCAGGGGACACGGGTTCGTGCCCCGGTCCGGGAAGATCCCACATGCTGCGAAGCGGCTAGGCCCGTGAGCCTTGGCCGCTGAGCCTGCGCGTCCGGAGCCTGTGCTCTGCAACGGGAGAGGCCACAACAGTGAGAGGCCCACATACCGAAAAAAAAAAAAAAAAAAGGCCAAGAACAACCAAAGCATTATTGAAGAAAAAGAGCTAAACTGTAGGACATACTGACCATAAATAAGATACATTATATGGTTACATTAATTATGACAGTGGTACTCATACAAGAATAGAGAAACCAAAATGAACAGAATCCAGAAACAAACCCTCATATATAACCTAACCATTTGATTTATGAAAAAGATGATGACACTATAGGAGGGAAAGGATGATCTTTTCAATAAGTGGTATTGGATTGACTGTATGTCTGTTTCAACAACAACAACAAAACAGTGGGCCTTTACCCATATCCATAACTCATACTGGCAACATACAATAAAATGAATATCAAATGAATTGGAAATATAAATGAGATTAAACAATAACCCCACAACTAAACAATAACCCCATCTTCATGACCTTGGGAAAGGCAAAGATTTCTTAACCAGGACAAACAAGCACTACTCATGAAGGGGAAAATTTATAAATTGAACAATATTAAAATTGAGATACAGGCATATCTTGTTTTAGTGCACTTCACAGATATTGCATTTTTTTACAAATTAAAGGTTTGTGGCAACCCTGTGTTGTCAGATGACGGTTAACTTTTTTTAGTAATAAAGTATCTTTTAATTAAGGTATGTACATTGTTTTTTAGACAATGCTATTGCACACTTACTATACTACAGCATAGTGTAAAATTAACTTTTATATGTACTTGGGAACCAAAAATTTCATATGACTTGCCTTATTGTGATATTCACTTTATTGCAATGGTCTAGAACCAAACCAAGGTGTGCCTGTATTCAGTTCATCAAAAGAAACAATAAATGCTGGAGAGGGTGTGGAGAAAAGGGAACACTCTTGCACTGCTGGTGGGAATGTGAATTGGTACAGCCACTATGGAGAACAGTATGGAGGTTCCTTAAAAAACTAAAAATAGAACTACCATATAATCCAGCAATCCCACTACTAGGCATATACCCTGAGAAAACCATAATTCAAAAAGAGACATGTACCAAAATGTTCACTGCAGCTCTATTCACAATAGCCCAGAGCTGGAAACAACCTAAGTGTCCATCATCGGATGAATGGATAAAGAAGATGTGGCACATATATACAATGGAATATTACTCAGCCATAAAAAGAAACGAAACTGAGCTATTTGTAATGAGGTGGATAGACCTAGAGTCTGTCATACAGAGTGAAGTAAGTCAGAAAGAGAAAGACAAATACCGTATGCTAACACATATATATGGAATTAAAAAAAAAATGTCATGAAGAACCTAGGGGTAAAACGGGAATAAAGACACAGACCTACTTGAGAATGGACTTGAGGATATGGGGAGGGGGAAGGGTAAGCTGTGACAAAACGAAAGAGAGGCATGGACATATATACACTACCAAACTTAAGGGAGACAGATAGTGGGAAGCAGCCGCAGAGCACAGGGAGATCAGCTCGGTGCTTTGTGACTGCCTGGAGGGGTGGGATGGGGAGGGTGGGAGGGAGGGAGATGCATGAGGGAAGGGATGTGTGAACAGATGTATATGTATGACTGATTCACTTTGTTATAAAGCAGAAACTAATAAAAAAAAAGACACCATTAAGAGACTGAAAATGCAAGCAACTGAGATTTGCAAATAAATAGATCTAACAAGTAGTCACATCCTTAATTTAGAAAGATCTCCTACAAATCAATAAGAAAAGGATAGTCAAAGAGAAAAGTGGTCAAAAGACTTGAACAGGCACCTCAAAAAAAAGATACCCAGGCCAACAAACATGAAAAGGCAAACATTTATCACCAGAGATATGCAAATTAAAACCACAACGAGGTACCATTAATAACCACTAGAATGGCTACTTTTTTTTTTCTTAGAAAGACAACACAATGACAAGTGTTGGCAATATTCTAGAGCAAATGGAACTCTTAAAATTTTCTATTAGGAGTTTTTTAGTACAACCAATTTGGAAAACCAATTGGCAGTATCTACTAAACCTCATCTTATCCATAACCTGTGATTCATCAATTCTACTCTTAGGTGTATGCTCAACAGAAAGCTGTGCATATTATCACCAAAAGACATGTCCTAGAATGTTTACAGTACTATTTGCAGGCCAAAGGTGTAAAAAACCAAAATGCCCATCAATTGTGGTATATTCACACAATGGAATACACAGCAATAAGAATGAAGGAATTACTACTACGTCCAATAACTTGGATCAATCTCAAAAACAAAATCTTAAGCCAAAGAAGTCAAACACCAAAAAATACATACTATACTATTATATTTTTATAGAGTCCAAAAACAGGCAAAATTATTATACAGTGATAGAAGCCAAGATGTGATTAATTTGGAGTTTAGTTTGTGACTGGTAGGGAATACATTCAAGGGATTTCAAATACTGATCATTTTCTATTTTTTTAAAATGAAGTATAGTTGACTTACAATATTATATTAGTTTCAGGTGTACAGCACAGTGATACTATTTTTATAGATTATACTGCATTAAAAATTATTACAAGATTATGGCTATAATTCCCTGTGCTATACAACATATCCTCCTTGCTTATCTATTTTATACATAGTAGTTTGTATCTGTTAATCCCATACCTGTACTTTGCCCCTCTCCCTTCTGTTAACCACTAGTTTGTTTTCTATATCTCTGAGTCTGTTTCTGTTTGGCTATATACATTCATTTGTATTATTTTTTAGATTCCACATATAAGTGATACCATAATGTATTCATCTTTTTGTCTCACTTATTTCACTAAGCATAATATTCTCCAGGTCCATACACATTGCTGCAAATGGCAGAATTTCATTCTTTTTTATGGCTGGGTAATATTCCATTGTATATATACACCACATCTTTATCCATTCACCTGTTGATGGATACTTGAGTTGCTTCCATATCCTGGCTATTGTAATTAGTGGTGCTATGGACACTGGGGTGCATGCATCTTTTCGAACTAGTGTTTTCATTTTTTCTGGATATATACCCAAGAGTGGAATTGATAGATCATATGGTAGGTTACACAGGGGTGAAAATGCTTTGAGCTGTACACTTATATGTGCACCTTTCTGCATGTATTTAAGTTTACTTAAAAATAATGCCTGCAAATCTCAAATGGTTCAGCCAAAATAGATCAAAAAATAGATAAAACATTATACTTCAATTTTTAAAAATTGGATGGATGAATAGATAGTGAGCAAGTCAGTGAATAAGTGAGCTAATATGGCAAAAGTTAACAACTGTTGAATCTAGGTTCAGGGTATAAAAGTATTCATTGTACTCTTCTTTCAACTTATGCTTGTTTAAATATTTTATTAAAACATATTCAAGTAAAAAAAGTAATCACACCTCTCAGTTCTTAATATTTATAACTAGGAAGTAAATCAAGCACCTGATATAATCTGACTTGTGAAAGGAAACTTACAAAATGAAATTTTTATACCCAGACTATTTCTAATAAAATAAAGTATTCTGTGTATTTTCTATTTCTCATTAATGAAAAGAGACAGAGAAAGAGAGGACCAGGCCAGGACTGAGTGTCTGACAGACTTTAACTCCATTAACTCCACTACCAAGTTACTATCCACCTGAGTCCTGGTTTTATTAGTTAGCAAATTACTAACTTGGTTTTATTAGTTAGCAAGTTACTATCCACCTCAGTCTTGGTTTTATCATCAGGAAAATGACAATGATGATACTGACTTTAGAGAGTGGTTTTGAACATTAACTAGGGAGCCACTAAATTCATTTCAATTGACCATACAAAACATTTATGGGCAACGTATTATGAACACGCAGTGATAAGAGCAGTGAGAGAGGAAAGTAAGTATGCTGTAGGACAGCACACAATGCACCACAAATAAACAGACTGAGGAAGAGGTGAGGATAGAGACAGAGATACGGCTTCCTAGAGGGGCTGGTAACTGACAATTCACTTAAATGGTAGCAAGAAGCTAGCCAAGCAGAAGAGAATATGGGGAATTTACATGGACAGATTAGATCATCTGAGTATGCAGAGTGGTTCAATAATGCTATGCAGTAGAGTGACCACAAGCAGAAGGGAGCAGAGGGAATGTTGGAAGCAGAGTGACCAACAAATGCAGAGACACTGTCATAGATATACCCTATTTTTCCACTAATAACTGTATAGTTTGTGCTCTCTCTTCCTTTAGGTTTCTGCTCAAATGTCACGATACCAGGGAGGCCTTCCTGACCATCCTATCTAACATAGTACAGCCTCCCCATCACAACCTATTATATATTTATTATATATTCACTTATTGTCTCTCGAGTAGTTTAAAGGACTTGTTCTTGTTTTTACTTTCCACTGTTGTATACTCAGTGCTTAAAACACTGTCTGGCATATAAAAGCTATTCAATAAAAAAACTCTTGAATGAATGGATGGATGGATGCACACGCAGTGGGTTAAAGCCAGTGTGATATTTAAATGCTGTGTAATTATGATTTGAATAGAGAATAAATAGACATCAGCAATACCCTTTGAAAAAGTTCCTAAGTGTTTTGGTGTCATGAAACCTCAGTCTCCTCATTAAAGAACTGAAAATTATACCTGGCCTAGAAAAAAGAATCATCTCTTATTTTGGCAAGTCTAACACATTAGCTACAGGAGGAAGAGGGAATAAGTTGCTTGTTCAAGGAGATCTCTGGTTACATTCCTCTTTAGAGCCTGAAAGATCCTTGACACTCATTATAAATTTAATGATCATTTCCTCTCCCTTGGGTAAAGAATTGAAATAATAAATTGTGATAATTAATGAATATTCTCGCAAGACAAATTACACATGATAAATGGAGCAGAAAAATACATTTCACATTGCAACAAATGTAAAAAAAAGACAAAGTTCATATTGCACCAAATAGATAATACATGTGAAGCTCCTAGAAAAAAATCTTTGCCTCAAAATTCTGCCAACTTGCTCTTCAGTGTTGCTACTGGACACCAGAAAAAGATTTACATAATAAACCGAACTCATATGAAACGATAAATTTGTGATTGGATGTCATATCTGTCAACCATTTCTGCTCTGTGAGAAATTCTAAAGGGGATGGGAAAGCTTCCACCCTCTAAAGCTGACACCAAATTATAGGCAAAATCCACTATGTTTGCCACTCTAAAAACTTGGGGATTCAATTGTATACCAAAATGTTTTTTTAATGTCATGAGTGGAGAGCTGAAACCAGTGCAATACCTGATATGTGACTTCGTTTTGGGTAAAAAATAAATAAATAAAAGGACATAATTTGAACAAGTTCCTACGTCTCTGAGAGCTCTAAAATTTCTGCTCCTTTTCTTATTTTTAAAAAGAACAAAAAACAGCCTCGCCCTTGAAATTGAAGTCATATCTGATTTCAGAAAGTATATAATTCACCGGCCTCTGCAGGAGTGGGACCGAAGAGATCAGAAGTCTTCAGGGGGAGTAAAATACTGGGGTCGAAAGTAAAAAGAAGGAAGAATGTAGGTTTAGCGTGGGGGAAGGATGTAGCAAAAGTTCTGAGGCTAAGAGGGGGGCGGGGTGGAAGGTGGGAGTAAGAGGTAGGAAAGAAATCGGTGGTAGAGGGAATGACCCAAACTCAGAAAGATTGTTTAGAGGATTCGGGATAAAGAGGGGAAGTGAAGAATAATCAGGGATAAAAGGACCACGAGAGTCAGAAGGGGGAGGGGATGACGGCCAGCCATCTCCCGAGGCGAAGGAGAGAGGAGAGAGTGAGCGATCGGAACCACAAGCGTCAGAAACATCCTTCAATGTACCCTGGGGATGAATTCTTTCCACCTCGTGTTGAAGCAAGGAGGAAACCGTCCCTGAGGTGTCTGCGGACTCACTTGTGAAAATTACCAGTCCCTTTCTTTACACTCACCTTGATGAAGAACGCCGCGACACGACGATGGCGTGACCGGAAGTGCTATTTTCTTTTGTTTGGAGGAAGCTTTAGCCCGGGCCGCCACACCATCCCCCCGCCTTCACTCCAGACAACTTCCTGTGCCTCTCTAGCAAGCTCTTGAAATACTGTATCTCGGTGGCTCTCTCACCAGATGGGAACCCGGATAGTGACGTAAAATGTCTGGAAGAGGGAATCGGTAACTTTTTACAAATCCTAGCCCTAGTCATCCCAGGAACTGCAGCATCTCCGCCAAACTCTACGTGTCCAATTTGTTACCTCGCCTTCCTGATTCTGACTTTCAAATACCTCCCTTACCTTTAGTCCCTTAACTCTCGGATGTCTACAGTTACGTATTTACGATACTGATTTACTGCTTCCTGGCATTAAAAAAATAATAATAATAAATTCATGTTTATTAGTGGCATACTTCGATTTCAAGATTTTTAAAACTTCTTAATCTGAATCATTTTTGTCTTGGAATGGTATCCAGAGAGTTACGTGCCATACTCAAATTTCCAAATAAATAAAAGTGAACCCATTTAGAAAGCGTTCTTGTATACTTGTATACTCCCTCCGAAAATGAAGACAATGTTAATTTGACAAAAAGTTTCAATAATAAGAATAATCCTTACTCTGGTTAAAAGTTCAATATTGAGTTAACTATTGTCATTACCTCCAGAAAGCTCTTCTGGGCCCAAAATCTGTACCCCAGGCCTCCTCTTTTGTGGTTATTTTCAATAAATCCACGAGTGTACCAAACATTATTCTATACCCAGAGGCATCGCACTAGAAGCCCACAGCCTAGGGGCTAAAGGCGAGATTTAAACACATAAGAGTATAGCATAAAATAGGTGATTATAAATGTTTGTGGAATGAGTAAATGACCAAAATGTCAAGGCAATGACGGGGGCTGGCACAAGGTCCTTACTTTTGCTAGTATTTGTATAGTTCATTTCAACATTTGACTCATATTTTGTCATTCAGCCAACAGATTTTGAACAACCACTCAGTGTAAGGTTCTGCTCCTGATGTTGTCCATATAAAGAAGAATAAGACATAGTCCTGGATTTCAAGACCCTCCAACCAGTGGGGGAAATGAACACATAAACAACTAGCAGCACTATAACGTGACAATAATAATTGGTAAAGAGAAGACAGTGTTGCAACTATGGCTATCCAATTGACTGGTGAATACTAAAAACCTAAAATAGACCTTATCTCCTAGAAGGTGCTCAATAAAGACTGGTTTCATGTTGAATAAATGATTGAATGGATGAATGAAAAGGAAGAATGACAGTGGATTTGAAGTGTGGTGTGAAAGAAGCAGTGATGAGGGATGAAGCCTGCATGTAAGAAGAGGCCAGACAAAGAAGGAGCTTGCATTCCATGTTACGGAGTTGGAGCTTATTATGAAGAAAACAGAAAGCCAAAAATGAATTTTAAGCAAGAAAGCATCTAGTCAAGATGGTTTTCTGGGGACTCTAGTCTGCTATCTTCTCCATCTGCTGGCTTTCCACATAAAGTCTCTATCTCTTGCCTCAACAACAACAACAACAAAAAGCATGTAGTAATGTTTCAAACCAAAATATAGAAAATGGGTTGTACCAGTGCAACCTGGAGGCAGAGAGTTTGGTTTAGAGGCTATTGTGGTAATTGATGACCAAATACAGAAAATGAGGGGTTTACGCTATTAAGAATTAATTGTATTTGGAACTGGCTGGAAAAAAGAGTCAGTGGATTATCAGAAATCCAGAGGCAGTTAAACCTGAGCATTTTCCTTGATGCCCTCCACAATCAAAATTTTGATTATTTCATGCAACAAATATTTATTGAGCTGTTTAATATGCACCAGGCCCTGAGGATAGAACCATGACCAAAATGGACAAAAATTTCTGCCCTCACAGAACTTACATTCTTGTTTCACGGATAATAAAATATTTAAGAAAACACATGCTAAGTGGTGACAAGCGCTACATAGAAATAAACCAGGTAAATGGGATAGCAATGTACTATGGGGGTTACACTATGTGGGGGACAGGAAGAGGGTTGCCATTATAGAAGAGCTCACTGAACATTTATAAACTTTATCCACTTCTCTCAGTAACCAGGGTCACTATCTTAGTTCAGACCTTCTATATTACTCCCCAAATGCCAACGATGGTATACAAAAGCCTTGGTTGTCTAACTCTGTCTCTTTCTCTCATCCCATCTCTCATCACTCAACCTCTCCCACCCTAAATCCAAGTCTTACACAACTGTTTATAATTTGGAAAGTGCACCAAGATCTCAAATCTCTGTGCATTCACACTCTGCTAACTCATATTCATCTTTCAAAGGTCAGTTCACATTTTATCTCTCATGAAACCTTGCTGATGTTTCTTTTCACTCCTTAACCAAAACCAGACAACTGCTCCCCTTCTCTGCCATGTTTATCATTCTTAGCACTTTCTTTCATTCGTTCAACAAACATTTGTTGGTCAACTTCTGTGTAATTGTCACTGTTCAAGGCAGTAGAGATACATGCATAAATAAAAGAGTGAAAAAAATCCCTGCACTTTTGTAACTTACATCTTAGTTAGGAAGACAAGCAATAAACAAAATAACATAAATATGGACCTTATAAAACAGTAGTTCTCAACTCTGGGTGCCCATTAGAATCACTAGGAGAGCTTTCATCTTTCTTCTTTTTTTAAATACCAATGCCTGATCCCCATCCAGCCAAAATTAATCTAAAGCTTAGGAGTGAGGTCAGGCATTTACATATATTTTTAAACCTCCTTTAAAGCTCCTTTCTGATGAACAGAGAAGATTGAAAATTACTGCACTAGAGCAAATAAAATGATAAAAATGTATGTCAATCTAAAAAAACATGGTGTGTATAAAAACATAATAATCATACTGATTGCTGGGGTTGAAAAAATGGTGATTCAAAGATTCTGAACAAAAATATCATACAACTCAGGAGGAGATGGACATCAGAATTCATTTGTTTGGGAGAGAGGTTAATATATTTTTAAAGTTCAGACGTTGTTAATTTAAATAATTCTAAGAAATATTCAAAAGTTACCGCTAAAATAACAGATTCACAGTGAGAGTAAAAAGTAGAATAAGGAAAAATGCATACGTTTAAACCTGTAGAGGGATTAAATGGAATAGGATAAAATTTTCAATAAATTTTTAAAAAGGAAACACATGCCTATATGAACAGAAAGACATGGACTGATGGACAGGGTAGGTGATGAGAGGCAGAGGAGGATTGCATAGCCCAAGGAAATTTATTAGTAATTATCTTGGTTGAGAGATGGTTCAGATCCCCAAACCCCCAAAAGTCCCTATGATATCCTGTTTTAGTCACACAGTCTTCCCTATCCCTAATGTTCTCTTTCAATCTAGTTTCTTCTTTTCTAAAATGTCACATAAGTGGAAACATAGAATATGTAACCTTTTGAGCCAGGCTTCTTTTACCTAGGATAACACCTTTGAGATTCATCCAACTTGATGCATATATCAACCATTCATTAGTCTTTATTTATGAAGTGTATTTCATCATATGGATGTGTTGCAAATTGTTTATCAATTCACCAGTTGAAAAACATTTGGGTGGTTTCCACTTTTGAAGATGATGAATTAAGCAGCTATAGCATTCATATGCAGTCTTCTGTGTGAACATCAATTTTAATTTCTCAAAAGAAATGCCTAGAAATAGGACTGCTCATAAGTGGTTATGATGTGTAGATGTTTAACTTTATAAGAAACTGCCAAAATGTTTTCCAAAGTGACTATACCATTTTGTGTTCCCACCATCAATGTGTGAGAATTATAGTTGCTCTACATCCTTGCCAGCACTTGGTATTCTTTACACTATTTTTATGTTAGCCTTCTAATAGATATGTAGTAGAATCTCTTTGTGATTTTAGTATGCACACACTTTGTTAAAAGGACAATTATTTCTCCATTGAATCTGTACCTTTGTTAAAAAAATCAATTCACTATATTTGTATTGGTCTATTTCTGAATGCTCAATTCTTTTCCACTGATCTCTATGTTATCCCTTCACCAATACCATGCTATCCCGATAACTGTAGTTTTAAAGTAAATCTTAATCTCAAGTAGTGTGATTCCTTCAAATATATACTTCTTTTTCAAAGTTAGCTTGGTGATTCTAATTCTTTTGACTTTCCCTATAAATTAAGGAATCAGGTTTCCTATAACTACCAAAAATCCTGTTGTGATTTGATTGAAATTGTGTTAAATCTATAGATTAACTTGAGATAATTGTCGTCTTTTTTTAACATCTTTATTGGAGTATAATTGCTTTACAATGGTGTGTTAGTTTCTGATTTATAACAAAGTGAATCAGTTATACATATACATATGTTCCCATATCTCTTCCCTCTTGCATCTCCCTCCCTCCCACCCTCCCTTTCCCACCCCTCTAGGTGGTCACAAAGCACCGAGCTGATCTCCCTGTGCTATGCGGCTACTTCCCACTAGCTATCTATTTTACGTTTGGTAGTGTATATACGTCCATGCCACTCTCTCACTTTGTCACAGCTTACCCTTCCCCCTCCCCATATCCTCAAGTCCATTCTCTAGTAGGTCTGTGTCTTTATTCCCATCTTACCCCTAGGTTCTTCATGACCTTTTTTTTTTCTTAAATTCCATATATATGTGTTAGCATACCGTATTTGTTTTTCTCTTTCTGACTTACTTCACTCTGTATGACACACTCTAGGTCCATCCACCTCACTACAAATAACTCAATTTCGTTTCTTTTTATGGCTGAGTAATATTCCATTGTATATATGTGCCACATCTTCTTTATCCATTCATCTGTTGATGGACACTTAGGTTGTTTCCATGTCCTGGCTATTGTAAATAGAGCTGCAATGAACATTTTGGTACATGACTCTTTTTGAATTATGATTTTCTCAGGGTATATGCCCAGTAGTGGGATTGCTGGGTCGTATGGTAGTTCTATTTGTAGTTTTTTAAGGAACCTCCATACTGTTCTCCATAGTGCCTGTATCAATTTACATAGGGAGGGAGAATTGAGAAGAAGACTGATGGACTCCTTGCATTGAGAACATGGGGCTGAGTGTCCAGAGAGACCTAGGTGGCTAGAACTTTCAGGAGAGAGTACTAAAGAAAAGAAACTGCACAGAGGTCAAACTTCAGATATCTACTGAGGTTCCTTTTCAGCATTCAGTTGATGACTGATCAGAACATGCATGTGAGGAAAGTACCCAAGGCCAGATATAGAATCACCCCAAAGGATTAGAACTAACAGTATATGCTGGGAAGGCAGATCCAGAAATAATGCCTGTTCCCACCAGCCACACTAAAACACCTCAAAATTCATGGAGCATGAGGTAGAGTACACAGAAGGGTAGCTTCAGTAGCAGGGAATCATTAGGCCTAGAATGAGCACTACTCCAGTACTGTAATAAAACAAAAGCATGACCCAATAGTATCAAACCATTTCCAGGTACCTTAATTATTTCCCAGAACTATGTCAAGAATATTTATAGGAATAGAGACATATTTAGCATTGAACAAGGTAAAAATCTATGATATCTAGGTAGTATTCAATTAAAAATTACAAAGAATGCAGAAAGCATAAAAATATAAACAAAAATTATTGAGGAGAAAATTCAATTGGAACTGATTCAAAGCTGAGATGTTAGAATTAGCAGACATAGACATTTAAATAGACATTATAACTGTATTCCAAATGTTCAAAAAGTTAAGTAGAGATGTGGAATATATGAATAAGACCCAAATAGACATTCTTGAGATGAAAAATAAAATTTTTATGATGAAAAATGTGATGGATAGAATTAATGGCTGATTAGACGTTGCATAAGAAAAGATTAATGTACTTGATGGCATAAACTATCTGAAATGAAACAGGAGAAAAATGAGTTATAAAAAATGAACAGAGTATCAGTGGCCTATGGACCGGCAACTAATGAAAGGATAATTGGAGTCTGAAAGAGAGGAGAAGGGAAGGAGACAGAAAATAAATTGAAGAAATAATGGCTGAAAATGTATAAATTTGATATAAACTCACAGAACCAAGAAGATAAATGAATTCCAAGCACAAGAAAAATGAAGAAAACTACACCTATTACATTATGATCAAAGAGTTTAAAACCAGTGAAAAAGATAAAATCTTAAAAGCACCCAGAGATAAAAGGCTTGTTATGTACAGAGGAAGAAAGAAAATGATGACATCAGATTCCTCCTGGGAAACGATGCAAGTAAGAAGACAGTGGAGAAAAATCTTTAAAATACTGAAAGGAAATAAAATGGTAAGGTAAAATTCTGTATCTGGCAAGAATATCTTTAAAAAATAAAGGCAAAAAAAGACATTTTTCAGACATATAAAAGCTGAAATAATTTATTACTGGCAGACTTGTACTACAAGAAATACTAAAAGTGCTTCATGAAAAAGAAAAATGATACCAGATGGAGATTTGTACCTACAGAAAGGAATAAAGAGGGCCAGAAATAGTGTGATGTTGTTATTAATAATAAGAAATATATATTTGGTCTTCATCTGCTGTTCTTGGCACATAGCTCCTAAAATTCTTGCAGTTTCCTGCATAAGAGCCATAAGGGCATTTTTGTTATAATATTTGGTCTTTTGTCCTCAGTTCCTGAAATAGTTTTAAGGCATAAAGGTGAAATGGGTGTCTTGTTATTTATTCATAACAAGCCCCTTACAACCACGTCTGAGATTATGTTAATGAGGTGATTTTTGGAAAGCCACTAAGGATGGGGGCTGGTTGCCAGGGGAAAACAACCTTGATTAGAGGGTTGGAACTTTCAGCTTACCCCCTAAACACACACATACACACACACACACACAACCTCCAGCAAAAGGAGAGGGGCTGAAGATTGAGTTCAATCACCAACAGCCAAATATTTAATTCATCATGCCTATGTAATAAAGCCTCCATGAAAACCCAAATGGATGTGTTCAGAGAGCTTCCAGGTTGCTGAACATCCTGAGATGCAAGAAGAGTGGGGTGTGCCCAGAGAGAGCATGGAAACTCTGCCCCTTCCCACATACCTTGCCCTATGCAACTCTTTCACCTGACTATTCCTTTTATAATAAACCAGTAATTTAGTAAATAAATGTTTTCCTGTGTTCTGTGAGCTGCTGTAGCAAATTAATTGAATCTGAGGAGGGGGTCATGGAAACCTCTGATTTATAGTCAGCAGGTCAGAAGCACAGGTAACAACTTGGACTTGCGATTGACATCTGAAGTGAGGGGGCCGGTTTTGTGGGACTGAATCCTTAACCTTTGGTATCTGACGCTATCTCCAGGTAGATAGTGTCAGAATTAAGTTGTAGGACACCCAGCTGGTGCAGAATTGTGTGGTGTGGGGAAACTCCCTGCCACCCTGACTCATCTGATGTCATAAGTGAAGTAGTGTTAGAGTATTGAAAATGGAGGAGACACACAGTAATGTGTTTTTCCTCTGGAAATGGTACCAAAAAGGATAACTATATGAAAATATTTTTCTTATTATTTAAAACTTTTTAAAAGAAAATTGATTGTTTAAACAAAAATAATAATAATGTATTGTAAGTTTTATAACATATGTAAAAGTAAAATGTATACAGCAATAGAATAAAGACCAAGAGGGGAGAATGAGCAGGCTATTTTAAGGATCTTATATTGTACCCAAAGTGGTATAATATTACTTGTAGGTAGGCTACAATAAGTTAGATATACGTCATAAATGCAAGACTGACCATTAAAATAACAAAACAAAAAGTTATAGTATAAACTGACAAAGGGGATAAAATGGAGTCAGAAAAATACTTGACTAATGGAAAAGAAGGCAGAGAAAGAGGAAGAAAGAAACAGAGAACAGATGGGACAAATAGAAAACAAATAGAAAAATACTAAACTCAAACTAAACCCTATCAATAATGACAAAATGTGACTGGTCTGAACACCCTAATTTAAAGTTATAGTTTGGCAGATTGGATAAAAATACAAGTCACAGCTGTGTGCTGCCTATAAGAAATATATGTTAGTTTCAAAGGCAAAAATATAATACAAGATTTGATAAAGGTATACCATGTTAACTCTAGTGGAGAGAAACCTGGAGGTGCTAAATTTATGAGACAAAGTACATTTTAGGGTAAAGGATATTATCACAGAAAAGGAAGGATATTTAATAATGATAAATTAGTCAATTAAATAAGAGGACATAACAATCATAAATGGTTATGTACCTAATAATATCGTGTCAAAATATATGGAGCAAAACCTGATAGAACTGTGTTAGGAAAAAAAAAAACCAGTCCTCTTCCTGTGTTTTTCCTTTACTCTCACACTACTATAACACTCTGACACCAGATGTGTGGGTGGGTTTCCCACACCAAGCAATTATGTGACGCCAGCTGGGTGTCCTATAATTTAACTCAATTCAATTCAAATCTGACACTACCTGGAGATAGCATCAGATCCCACAGGTTTAAGGATTCAGTCCCACAAGACTGCTCCCCTCACTTCAGATGCCAACTGAAAGTCCAGCTTGTCACCTGTGCTTCTGACCAATGGGTTCTTATAACCTCATCTTCAGGTTTGATTAATTTGCTAGAGCAGCTCACAGAACTTAGGGAGACACTTATATTTACCAGTTTATTAAAGGATATGATAAAGGATACAGATGAATAGCCAGATACATAGATGAACAGACAGATACATAGATGAAGGCCTGGGAGGGTCCTGAGCACAGGACCTTCTGTTTCCATGAATTTGGGATGCATCACCATCCCAGTACATGGAGGCTCGCCGAATACCATACTACTGGGATATTATGAAGGCTTCCTCATGTAGGCATAATGAATTATTAGCTCCATTTCCATCCCCTTTTCCCTCTCTTGAGGATGGGAGGGTGAAGCTGAGAATTCCAAGCTTTTCACCATGACTTCATCTTTCTGGTGACCACCTCCTGTCCAGAAGCCCACCCAGAGCCACCTCATTAGCACAAAAGATGCTCCTAGTGCTATTATCACTTAGAAGTTTCCAAGGGTTTCAGGAGCCCTGTGTCAGGAACCGAGGTCAAAGACCAAATATTGTAACAAAAGATGTTTCTAGTACTCTTATCCCTTAGGAACTTACAAGGGTTTTAGGATCTCTGTGCCAGAAACTGGGGTCTGAGACCAATATACATTTTCTATTATCTCACAGCTACAAAGAGAAACATTCAAATCTACAATTATAGTCAGGGATTTCAATATTCCTATCTCAATAGCTAATAGAAAATGTAAGCTGAAAATCAGCAAGGATATGAAGCCAACTTGAACAATACAATCAACCAGCTAGACCTGATTGACATTTACAGAACACTGTACCCAACAACAGTAGAATACACACTTTTCTCAAGTACACATGGAACATTTGCTGTTATAGATCATATTCTGTGGAATAAAAACAAGTCCTAATACATTTTAAAGGAATTAATTCATACAAAGTGTATTATCAGATGCTGAAGTTATTAAATTAGAAATCAATAACAAAAAGACTCTGGAAAATCCCTAAATATTTGGAAACTAAATAATAAACTTCTAAATAACTCATGGACTATAGGGTAAATCAAGAAGGAAATTAAAAAGTATTTTTAACTGAATAAAATGAAAACACAGTATATCAAATTTTGTGGGATACTGCTAAAGAAGTACTTAGAACAGATATTGAATCGTTATGTTTTACACCTGAAACTAATGTAATGTTACATGTCAATTATATAAAAATATAGAAGTACTTAGGAGGAAATTTATAGCACTGAATGTCTACATTAGAAAATAAGAAAGGTTTCAAATTAATGACCTCCTTAGGAAGCTAGAAAAAGAAGAGAAAATTAATCCCAAAGTAAGCAGAAGAAAGGGAATAGTGAAGATCAAAGTGGAAACTGATGAAAGAGAAAAGATAAAAACAACACAGAATAATTAATGAAACAAAAAGCTCGTTCTATGAGATCAATAAAATGAGTAAATCTCTAATCAGAACAAAAAAAAAGAAGGAAAGAAAAGGAAACACAACTGACTATTTCCATCTAACTGGGGCATCAGCTATTCAGTTTTGACTGATTGGTACCACTAGTGAACTTGCATTCTCAATAAATTTTGCAAACATCATGTTACCAGCACTTCTAATTTTCAAGAGAAGTTGGAAGCTACTATTTATATGTAAAATCTGATTTTTAAAAGTTGGCAATCAATTCAAAACTTTTCAGCACTATGAGGGCCTAACACAACCCATCTGTAGGCCTCCAGGCACTATGTAATCATGGAATAAACATTGTAAACAGAAGTTGAGAACTGAGATACTTCATTTCTTATTTTAAAAAGTACTAGAAATTAATTCTGGCTGTAAAACTGAATTTTTGTGTAATTAAATAATTTAATACACTTGTACTTTGTTTTAGCCAGTCCCAACCCAGTAGTTCTCAATCTTGGCAGCACAAATTACCTGGGGAGCTTTTTTAAAATACTGATGACTAAGTCATACTTCCAGAGATTCTGATTTGATTGGTCTGGGGGGTACAGCTAGGGCAACTGAATTTTTAATAAAACTACTTAGGTGTTTCTAACTTGCAGACAAGGATGAGAACCTTTGAAATAGACTGAGGTAAGGATGAGTGCTTAATAGGGCAAATTACCTATTGAAGACTCAGGAAAAGGAAGATACAATTTGCTCAAGGGAAACTCAGCTTTCAGCACTTCTCTTTAGTCCCCAGTCTAATCTCTTTTGTGGTGGTCTTTTCAACTTGCTTTCAAATACATTGCCTACATTCACTTGCTTGATGATCACCAAACATTCTCTTATTCATTCAACCATTCATTCAATGTTTTGTACTCTGTATTAGGTGCTGAGATTCCAAGAAAATAAGATATAATTCCTTGGCTTTGAGATGCCACAATCTAGTAGAGGGAGGGAGTAGACATGTAAACAAATCTTCTTCCTTATTATAGTCTACTATGTTCTAGGTCATTCCTCTTCAGCATGTATAGAAGTCCCCACTTGTCTGCAGGGGATATATTCCAAGAGTAGACCCCTAGTGGATGACTGAAACTGCAGAGAGTACTGAAATATATATATATATATATATATATATATATATATGTATGTATATAATGTTTTTCCTACATATACATTCCCATGATAAAATTTAATTTCTAAATTAGTCACAATAAGAGATTAACAATAACTAATAATAAAATAGAAATATAACAATATACTGTAATAAAAGTTAAGTGAATATGGTCTTTCTGTCTCTCAAAATATCTTATTGCACAAATTTAATGCTTTTTCCATCTTAACTAAGTACTTGTCACACACTGCGGCCCTAACTTTTGCAGTTTGAGGTGCGACAGCAAAACTAGCATGAATTTCTTTTTCCTTCTTCAAAATTTCACAGACAGAAGATTTGTTCTTACTGTAGATCTTAGCAAACTCAGCATATATTTTTCTTTCCTTAAGTAGAGAACTTTCACCTTTTCACTTAAAAGAAACACTTTACAGTTTCCCTTTGGTGTATCCAAATTGTCAGCATCACTACTCTTGTGCTTTGGGGCCATTATTAAGTAAAATAAGGTTACTTGAACACAAACATTGTGATACTGCAACAATCTGATAACCTAGACGGCTACTAGGAGACTAACAGGCATGACATGTTGGACAAAGGGATGCCTGCGACAGAGCGGGACAGCCAGAGATTTCATTATGCTACTCATAATGGCGTGCAATTTAAAACTTATGAATTTTTTATTTCTGGAATCTTCCATTTAATATTTTTGGACTGCAGTTGACTGTGGGTAACTGAAACCACAGAAAGCAAAACCTCGGATAAGGTGGGACTACTGTAGTCAGTTCTTGTTTTTCACTACAATTTCTGCTGTCTTCATGGGCAACTTCAACATTTATTTGGATTATCCATCCAAATGTAGCCTCAAAGCTCCTTGATGCCCACAACTCCAACGGCCATTAACTCTATCCATTTCAAGCTCCAAACTCTATGACCTTTACTATGGATCCAATTTAATGCAATGTGTCTCTCAAAATTCACCAATGATGACTTTCTTCAAAATTTGATACCTTTCTATCTCTTGCTTCTACTATTTGGCACTGTTAGCCTAAGTCCCTTTCTTCTTGATGTCCTCCCAGGAGCATCATACTTTAGGTACCTACTCTATTTCAGGGACAACTCCAGTTGATTAATAATGATGACTTGAGGCAGTATGTCAAGAAAATTTTAAGGCCATATCTGAGATCAAGAAGTAGTGTCTGCCCATGGATATAAGAAGGGGGGTGGCAGCATACTTGCCCTCCTAGCTTTAATGCTGTATATCCAGACCTCAGTGTTAACAAAATCACACATGTAACAATTGGGTACAAAATTCTGACATCAGCTACCATGTTCCAAACCTTTGAACTCTCACAGCATTTTGGCAATCCTACCCTTATGGTATTTATCTTACCACAGCTCTTATAGTAGCTGTTTTTGTATCCAATTTATCCTTCTTACTTTTTGACAAGCTCCTTGAAGACTAGAGTAATGGCCTACTCACTATTGTTTTCCTCGAACTGCTCGGGATGATACAAAAATGACAATAGAAACTACATGTATTGGGTGCCAGGCACTGAATAAAACATCTTAACTAAGAAAATTATCTAATTTAACTGTTACAACCACCTTGTGAAATAGGCACTATCCCTATCCCAGTTTTACAGATGAGGAAACTGAGTGTCAAAGAGGTTAAGTGACTTGCCTAGGTCAATTAACTAGTGAATAGTAAAGCTTGGACTAGATCCTAGGCCCGACATCAACTCTTATGTTCCTTACTCTGTACTCAAAATTTGCAGAACCATAATAATGATTCAAAGAACACAAAACATTAGCATTAGTATAGTTTAATTTATTAGGCAGGATGGTGGGTGCATGGGCCTACACCGTACAATTCTATATAGCATCTTAAATGTCTTTAACATGTTATGATATTTTAAAGTTAGTGATCATAAGAACTTTAGATAATTGAGTTCTATCTTTCTCTAAACTTATGAAGTCATTTTATCATGCCATTAAGATATATTAACTTCACTTTAAAATTTTATCATGTATTATTCAGATACCAAAATGCTCTTATATAATGTATCATTGGACTACCGTGTAGGCTGTATTTACAGCCATGTCTACAAATTTGTGTCTGAAGTAGTTTAGCAATGCCTAGATCCATAAAAATGACAAGAGTACAATGTGAAAAGCATAGGCTAGAATCCAAAAAACTTGAAATCTAATAGACTATATTGGACACAGGCTGTAGAAAAGCTAGTAAACAAAGAGGGAATGGGGTGTCAGTATGGAGTCCAGCAGGTGGTACATTAAGAAGAAAATTTAAACATTTAATTCCTTTGGTAGGAGTGATGAGTATGTTAGGTTCATTGACATAACCCATAAGAATCATAACCCATAAGAACTATGACTCTTATTTTTGTGCCAAGGAAACCTTCTCATTAGGACTTTTTTCCATTGTAGATAGGAAGAGAACATACTGATGCAAAGATATAAATTATTGATCCACTTGCAAACTAAAATTCTCATTAAAAATCACCTGTCAGTATATGAGACAAGATAAAGTAGACACACTTCTTATTCTTCCCACTAAGAACAGCTAAAAACCCTACACTTGATAGGCGAAAAGAAGAAATCAGACCAGCTAGGAACCTCAGGACATGAAGTACAACACAGCAGTGAGTTCCTAGATTTTTTTTTTCTTTTGCCTCATATATCCAAGACTGGGTGCAACAGAATCTAGCAACCCAGAAATGCCAATGGGTACATTTTCAAGAAAAGCCTTATTTCTGTAGCCAAAGAACTGGGAAAAGATAACAAGCATCAGCATAACAAGATAGGAAAATTAAGGCAATTATTGCCTTACTCCAGCCAAACATCATGGAAAATAACATGGCCTTACCTCACCCCTTGGTCAATAAAGGCTGAGTGGAGAGCTTAGACTTCCATTCTCACCTGGCTGTAACAAGGCATGTCTTTTCTTGAATCAGAGTGGTTTCAGACAAAGCCCAGTGGGGAGCTGAGACATTTATCCTCACCCAGTGACAAGGAAGCATTCCCCTGTGGTTTCAGTAGAGGTCATACAGGGAACAGTAATGAGGTGCCCCACAACATACAGATAGGGTAGTCTCAGTGTTGGCCTAGTAGGGAGCCTGAACTCCTGTCCACCTTTTAATGGTAATGAGGAGCCCCTCCCTTCCTGGGTATCAAGGGAAGCTGAGTGAGGAACCTAGACTTCCACATACACCTGGCAATGATAAGGCAGCACTTCCCCTTCTCCCACTAGTATGGTGTCAGAGGGCGTCTGTTGAAACGAAGGATTTAAATAAGATCCAGAGTCTCATAACATGATACAAAAAATGTCCAAAATACAACACAAATCACTCATCATATCAAGAACCAGGAAAATCTCAACTGGAATGAGAAAAGACAATCTACATGTGCCAACACTGAGATGACACAGATATTGGTATTATCTGACAAGTATTTAAAGCAGCCATCATATAAATGTTTCAATGTGCATTACAAACACACTTGAAACAAAAGAGGTAGAAAACCTCAGCAAAGAAATATAAAGTATCAGCAAAGAAATAGAAGACATAAAGAAGGCTCAAATAGAAATTTTAAAACTGAAAATATAAAAACCAAAATAAAATCACTGGATGGACTTGGAGCCAGAATAGGGAAGACAGAGAACTGAATAAATGAACTTGAATATATAACAATAAAATTACCTAATATGAACAGAGAGAAAGACTGAAAAAAAAGGACAGAGCCTCAGGTACGTGGACTATTACAAAATACCTAACATTCCTGTCATCAGAGACTCACAGGAGAGAGAAAAAGAGTGGAACTGTGAGTGTATTTGAAGAAATATTGGAAGAAAATTTCCCAAATTTGGGGGAAAAATTCTTGAAAGCAGCAAGAGAGAAGTGATGCATTATACATAAGGAAGAAACAATTTAGATTGGCAATAGATTTCTCATCATAAACATTGAGGCTAGAAGGAAGTGGTAAAACATTTTTCAAGTGCTGCAAGAAAAGAACTGTTAACATAGAAATCTATATCCAGAGAAAATATCTGTCAGAAAAAAGGAGGAGATCAAGACATTCTCAGATGAAGGAAACCTAAGAGAATTTGTTCCCAACAGAATGGCTAGAAACAATTTTTCTAAATAGAAAGGAAATGATGAAAGGAGTCTTGGAACATTGAGAAGGAAGAAAGAACAACAAAAAGAGAAAAATTAGGGGTAAATATAGTAGACTTTCTTTCTCTTTAGTTTTCTAAACTATGTTTAAGAATTGAATGATAAATTATAGCATTGAGAAATATTTAAGATGATTATATTATAATAGGGGAGAGCAAAGGGACTTAAAAACTGGAAAGTTTTCTACACTTTACTTAAACTAAAAAATGAAGACATGGGTGGACTGTGATAAGTAATGTACCTACAATGTATAATGGAATAATATGTATAGTGTATAATGTAATACTTAGAACAATAACTAAAAATCTATACAGAGATACACTCAGAAACACTATGGATAAATAAAAATGGAATTCTAAAAATGGTATAAGTGAGCAGCCATGGACTCATTTTTTCCTGCTCCTCCCTTCTAACTATAAACTCTGGAAATAATGCAAGAAGGAACTAAGTGAGAACTCTGAAAGGTAGAAAGAGGAAGGCAAGCTAGTTAGGGCCCCAGGACTGTAGAAACAACATGGTGGCAGAGTGTCTTATGACAGCCGCCCCCCACCACCACAACACACACACACACACACACACACACACACACACACACACACACACAACCCAGGCCTGGCATTTCCCAAACTCCAACCTATCAGCAGCAGAAAGCCCAGGTAGGCTTATTTCTCTCCTGAGGTGAATAGAAATACCATCACCAACACCCAATGGAGCCTGGTGGCAATGGCCAGGAGGATTTATCAGGAGACCTGCTGATAATAAGCAGCCAGGGAAAATGCATTTCTTCCCTGCTGGCCTACCCTCCCCTACAGGAGATAAGAGGCAACAGGGTGGCAGGTTCCAGAGTGCTCCTACCACAACAAGCAGCTCCACCCAGGAGCCCTCTTCATCCACAGGGCCTGAGACGCCCTTGATAAGAATTTTAAAGCAGCCATCATAAAAATGCTTCCACAAGCAATTTGAAATTCTCTTAAATGAAAAATTAGGAACTCTCAGTAAGAAATAATATAATACTGAAATAAGAAAATTCAGCTCAATAGTACAGTGGAGAAGGAAGGACAGAATCAGTGAATCAAGGACATATCAAGAGAATGTATTCAATCTGAACATAGAAGTAGACCAAATACAAACTGGAGCCTCAAGAACCTCTGACAAAATAACAAATGCTGTTGTTTACAAGAAACTCACTTCAAACTCAATGACATATGTAAAGTGAAAACATAGAAAAAATATATAATGCAAGTATTAACAAAAAGAAGTTCTTTGAGAAAAAGTCAATAACATTGGTAAACATTTTGCTAGAATAGTAAAAATTAAATGAGAAGACTCACAAATCACCAAAACCATGAATAAAATAGGGGACATCATTAAAGATTCTACATAATTAAAAACATAATAAGGAATAGTACAAATAATTTTACATTCATAAATTTGACAACTTAGAAGACAAAGATATTCCTCAAAAATCACAACCTGCCAAAACTCAACCAAGACAGTATACATAAACTGATAATCTGATTAGTCCTATAACCATGAAAGATATTGAATTTGTGATTTAAAAGCTCTAGAAAAAGAAATCTCCATGCCAAGATGGTTTCACTGGGCAAGCCTACCTAATATTTAAAGAATGATTAACACTATTTTACACAATCTCTTCCAGAAAATAGAAGAAGCAAGAATACTTCCTGTATCATTTTATGATTTAAGAATTACCCTAAATAAATGTATCTATTAAAGACAGGGCACCACCTTCCAACCACCTAAGCCCAAACTGGAAGGATATAGAGGTAAATGGCATAAGCTTTGGAGTCAAATATAATTGAATTCAAATTCAGTTTTGCTATTTATCACATGTATGAACAGAAACAAGCTGATTTTTCAGGTTGAATACGAAAGTTAGAAGAGACTGATGTCCCAGCACAATGGGCAGGCGGGAAGATTTCCTTATTACTCCATTTGTTCTATCCAGGTGTTCAACTGATTGGAAGAGGCACACCAACATTAGAGAGGGCAATCTGTTTTACTCAGTCCACCAATTCAATGTTAACCTCATCCAGAAACACTTTCACAGACACAGCCAGCAATAATATTTGACCAAATGTCTGGGAACCCCTGGACACACAAAATTAACCACCATCGGGAGTAACACCTGTGAAATGAAAGGGAAGAATAAAGATTGAGCAGAGAGAGCCTTTGAACCATGATGCAGAGCTGGAGAAATCTCTCTCAGCATAGTGAAGAGATCTAGGGCAAATATTGTCTGTTAGAGGAGCCCATGTTTGGTGGAAATAGTTAAGCCCTTGTAGAGCCACTTTGCTCAGACGGTGGCTGGGAGTCAACCAGTAAGAATCTTTGCTTTTTTAATTTTAATTTATTTATTTATTTTTGGCTGTGTTGGGTCTTCGTTTCTGTGTGAGGGCTTTCTCTAGTTGCGGCAAGCACGGGCCACTCTTCATCGCGGTGCGCGGGCCTCTCACTATTGCGGCCTCTCTTGTTGCGTAGCACAGGCTCCAGACGCGCAGGCTCAGTAGTTGTGGCCTAGTTGCTCCGCGGGATGTGGGATCTTCCCAGACCAGGGCTCGAACCCGTGTCCCCTGCATTGGCAGGCAGATTCTCAACCACTGTGCCACCAGGGAAGCCCACCCAGTAAGAATCTTGACTTTGGCTACCACTGTCTAGTTCAGTTACTGGATGGGGGCCACCAGAGAAGATTAGGAGTTCAGTTGGAAAGCAAAGGCAGGCTCAGAGAGCTAACAGTTGTCAGTTAAACACGTTCTTCTCAATTGGATGGCAACTATCATTTTGAAGATGAAGATTTGAAGATATATGTGCCACAGCATCATGATCTAAGACACCATCATTTCTAACCTGGATAATTTCAGTAGCCTCTTAGCTATTTTCTTGTTATCACTCTTGTCCCTCACCTCTCACTCCTGTGTCAGTACTCCTCACAATAGGCTGAGAAATCCTGGTAAAATGTAAGCTAAATCACCTACTCAGCTCAACAACCTCCTATTGCTCTCCATTTTCTTTGGAAAAAAAAGGTTAATACAATGACCATCAAAATACATGATCAATGACTGCGTTTCCTATTTATTCCACAGTATTGTGAGCACATATCACCTTCTCAGAGAGACCTTCCTGTCTGCCACATCAAATGGAGGGAGCACCCCTCCATTCTCTATGACCACATCACATTTTATTTCATGCCAAATCTTATCAAATTAACCTCATCTTGAGGGCACAAATTATATTGATTTTGTACTCTGCTGCATTGCTAGCTTTTAGAACAGTGTGTTATATCTCCCAGGCTTTCAATAAATATGTTTGGAGGGACTTGTATAATTCTTATATTGTTTCCTTCCCTGGCAGAAATGTAATCTCCACTAGGGCCACGATTTTATCTGTTTCACCTTTGGATCTGTAGATCATAGAATTGTAACCAGCAAAGAGTAGGCAAAAAAAATTATTTGTAGAATAAGTAAATGGTGTCTATTGGGTCCCCACAATGTACCAGGCCTACTGACAGATATTGCATAATAGTAATAAGCAAGGGAGATGTGGTACCTATATTTAGATATAAAAAATTAAAAGTAACAAATATATATCAATGCTATAAATTATGACACACATGCATAAAGGAAAAATACATGGTACTATCAGAATATAAAACAAAACTTTGCTCAGAAAGTCAGGAAAACATTCTACAGAAAGCAAAATTTATGCCAACAAGTTCAGGATAGGGAGGGGTTAGCAAGGGAAAGGAGGAGAGGAGAACAGTATTCCAGGCAGACAGAACAGTATGTGCAAAGTCCCTGTGGCAGGAAAGAAATTGGCATGTGTGATAAGCTGAAAGAACTACTGACATTGTATATGTTAATGCCTTCTAGCCAAAGAACACTAGGAACACACAGGGAGATAAATTTAAGTTGTATTTATTACTCATTGCAGTGAAGAAATGACTGACGTGTGGAACCGTGAATATTTGCCAGGAAGATCATGTTAGAAAGGACCTATTATGGGAGTTGAGTTTGGGTTGGGTGATTTGGTTGTTTATGTCCAACAGAAGAACAATAGTGCTTAGCCGTGAGTAGCAGGACATGTTATCAGCAACACTGAGGCCTCCTTGTAACCATCAGGCAAGTGCCACACATCAGCCACTGCTTCCTTCCTTCATATGACTAAAGAGCAGAGAGATGTGGGGGAAAGTGGCACAAGAACCTGGAGAGGTAGGCAGGGCCAGGCAAGGCAGGGCCTGGAAGACCATGTTGGCTAAGTTGGCCTTTATCTTAAAGCCAAAGGAAACAGAGGCATGATGTACTTAAATCTGTGTGTCAAGGACACTGGAGGGTCTGAGATTTTATCCTACTTGCAAGTTCACAAGTTAATTTGCCACAGGTTGACAGATCCTGGCAGAAGACAGAAGACTCCTGGATGAGAGACAAAGGACTTTACACTCGCAGCAAAAGCAGTAGCCAGAGCAACAGGTCTGCACCAGTGCTACATGTGCCCAAAGTCCCCTGGGGGCGATGAAGGTAGACTTACCTGGATGCCTGCACGTGCAGAAGGTTGTGATACAGGAGGGGGCCCTGAGCTTGGGAGACTTACTGCTTTTGTAGTGAGCAGAAGCAATCCTGCTCTTTGGGGGAGGTGTTACCTTATCCCTCAGGATTGCTCAGTACAAATAAAACCCTGAGAAATCTCCCTGGTTAAGAGTGGTTAGGGCTTTAAATTGTTGACATACCCAGCAAAACCACAAAGGAACACTCAGGGCACATGGTGGACTTCCTCTTCCAACACTGTGTTGTTGAAAAGGGCAACATTTGGAGAACCTGCTCATCACATGGAGAAAACTAACACTGAGTAGCGGACTTACACCACATATGATCATTCCCATCAGGCTACAAAACTGCTGTAATTTCTCCTGTGTTGACCCCCACACTCCCCTGCAGCTACTGCCCCACCTGGTCACCCTATTAATGGGGCAGGGGAATGTAACACACCCCGGGATAACTCCAGTGAGAGAGTTTGTACAGAGACAGCGGTACTTTGCTGAGTGAAAAGAAGCACCCAACCCCATGAGGAAGGAAGGACAGGTGGAGGCAAGAAGGATGATGTTCTGGGCTGGGGACACAGAAGATGTCTGAACCCATGGGCACTGGTCCTCCATGGGAGCATGAAAATGGCACCCCAAGAGGTGGTTTTTGTATGTAGAATGGATGTGGGCCTGGTGTAAAGTGGAGAGAGGCACCAACCCTTCCCAGCAACTTCCAGGCCTACCTCTTACAGAAAGTCTCACCCTGCATTTTCTATGGGAGACAGAGTTCCTTGATATCCTTGGTTGCCATGGGAACTCAGGTACTTGATCCAGCTTCTGTGAACCCCATGTGTCTCATCAGGACCAATTTTTCCCCAAATGGATTCATAATAGTCAGATGCTCCGTTCTGAACTTGCTGATATTATCTGAAGATGGGTGACTAGCTGACAGCTTTAGGGATGGGTGACAGCTCTGGGGATGGAATGGGACACATTACTCCACCTAAAACTGCAGGAGGAACACTCCTGTTTAATCTACAGTGGTCGAGGGTTCTACCTGTGGTGATGTTTGTATGTGTTCCTTATACCACCGTACACTATTTTAATAAAGTACTTAATGATGAGAATTCTGATATACCTATTCAGTTATCCTAACATAATACAAATTATAGTCTCATTAGTAATTTAATAGCTATATTCAACATGTAATGATTCATGGCATGGTATCAGGCAATATGCTAAGCACTTTACACATAAAATCTCACTGAAGTTTCAAAAAAAGTGTGAGGTTTTGTGTATTTTCTAAAACCTCCGTTTTGCTGATGAAGAGATTGAAGCCCCAGAGAGGTTAATGAATGGCACACGTGGTGGGGGCCTGGGTGTGGGTACAGGAAGGGGCAGGGTGGAGAGTGCCAGGTCCAGGGGTGGGGGGCCCAAGATACCTGTGAGGACCTTCGTGGCATTAAACAGCAAATACAAGGCACAATGGCAGGTCAACAGAGAGACTGTGGGAGAAAGGGGGGGATAAAATTTTTTTTAATATTTATTTATTCGGCTGCGTTGGGTCTTAGTTGCGGCACACGGGATCTTCATTGTGACATGCGGGATCTTTTGCTGTGGTGCGTGGGCTCAGTAGTTGTGGCACAAAGGCTCAGTAGTTGCGGCACACAGGCTCAGTAGTTGCGGCTCACGGGATCTAGAGCACATGGGCTTAGTTGCCCTGCAGCATGTGGGATCTTCTTCCCTGACCAGGGATTGAACCTGAGTCCCCTACATTGGAAGGCGGATTCTTAACCACTGGACAGCCAGGGAAACCCATTCACTGCTTTTCTGAATGAGAAGCCCCACATTTTCATTTTGCATTAGGCCCCTCCTTGTATAGTTGGACCTGTGTGGTAGAAAAGGTCACAAATTCAGTTTGCATAGCTCCAAAGTCCATGTTACTGCTTTTTCTTTTCTCTTGCCTTTAACGAAAAGAAAAAGAAAAAAAATGAAGAGGTGATACACACGCACAGTATAAAATTCAAAACTTTCAAAACATACAGTCAAAAGTATGCCTCTTGGTTCTTCCCTGGTAGCTCAGTGGTTAAGAATCCACCTGCCAGTGCAGGAGACATGGGTTCGAGCCGTGGTCCGGGAAGATCCCACATGCCTCGGAGCAACTAAGCCCGTGTACCACAACTAGTGAGCCTGCGCTCTAGAGCCTGCGAGCCACAACTATTGAAGCCTGCATGCCCCATCTACTGAAGACTGCACGCCAGAGCCCGTTCTCTGCAACAAGAGAAGCCACCGCAATGAGAAGCCCGCCCACCGCAACAAAGAGTAGCCCACACTCGCTGCAACTAGAGAAAGCCTGCGCACAGCAACGAAGACCTAATGCAGCCAAAAAGAAATAAATTTTAAAAAAAGTATGCCTCTCACCCCAGTTGTAGAATCATACAGTTCTCCTGCCAAAGGCAGCAACACTTTTCCACCAGGTTCTTATATATCCTTCCTTTTATATTGCACATATACAAGCATATATATGTATTTCAACCACTTGTCTTTATATGCAAGTGGTTAAATACCAAACAGAGTCTGGGCCTGAATTTTTCCATTTCTAATGTATCTTGGAGGTCTTTCTGCGTGATCACAATGAGGCAAAAGTTAGAGAGTGCTTGTCATGCCATTGTTTTAAGTGCTTTAAACCTGTTGGTTTAACCCCCATCATACCCAATGAAGTAAATATTATCCTTGTTTATTGATGAAGAAACTAAAGCACACAGAATGTGAATAACTCCTCAAAGGTAACATGGCTAAAAATGGGGAGAATCAGGATTGGACCCACGCAGTGTAGTTCCAGAATGTACACTTAACCACTAAGCTAAATAACATTCTTTTTTCTTAAATAGCTGCGTGGTACCCTTTTATATAGATGTACTCACTTTTATTTATTTACCAGTCTGCTACTGATGGACACTTATGGTCTTTCCAATCTTATGTTATCACAGACAAAGCTGCACTGAATAAGCTTACATGTGTCATCATGCCACACATGAGCAAGTACATCCAGTGGATAAAATCATAGAAGTAGAATTTCTGGATCAAAGGGTAAATGCACACATGATTTTGACAGATATTGCTAAATTGCCCTCTCCAGGTGTTGTATCAATTCACACCCTCACTAACAATGCAGGAGCATTTCTGTTTCCCCACATCCTCACCAAAAGAGTATGTTTCAAACAGTAGATTGGGCAACATGATAAATAATGAGTGCTATCTTACTGTAGTTAAAATACACATTTGCCTTATTATGAACAAGGCTGGGGATTTTAAAAACATATTTAGAGGCGTTTTGTATTTTCCCTCCCGAGAACGTATTTGTCATACCAGTAGCAGAGACTGAGTAGCTCTTCTCCAAACCTGTTCCTTTACCTCCTCGAGTTCCCCAGCCCTCCAGCACCTAACTGTGGCCTATGGACTGAGTCCTGGCCAAGGGAAAGTGGATCTCAGTGATGTACAACACTGACCAGCCTGACTCCTATAGCCTCCTGTGACATCCTCCTCTTCTCTTTCTTGCCCCATCTGCTGGCAAACTGTTCGCACCAGAGTGACCAATGCAGTCAAATGCTGAAAGTGACAGAGATTCTTCTGTCAGTTGGTCCCCGAATAATTTCATAAAGCAGAGCCAAGCCTCCCAAGCCTGCTTCGATTTGGATTTTACATGGGCAAGAAACATTTTTGGACTTCAAGGCCACTGAGATTTGGGAGGTCCTCTGTTACAGCAGCTGGTGTTATCATAAACAGAGGCCTTTGTTCCTTTTTCCAAAAATGGTTCAATGAAAGATTATTTTCTTATTTGGGAAATTAGCCCATCGTCTGTGATATAGATAGCAAATACTCTTTAAACTTGGCCTTTTGAGTTTTTACTTTAGATAGATTTAGTTTGGTGAATCTCTTTTCAGTCTCGTTGTACTAAAATTTATCCCCTTTTTCTTTTATGAATTCTGCTTTCCCTGACTTCCCTGGTGGCTCAGTGGTTGAGATTCTGCCTGTCAATGCAGGGGACGTGGGTTTGATCCCTGGTCCGGGAAGATCCCACATGCCACAGAGCAACTAAGCCCGTGTGCCACAACTACTGAGCCTGCACTCTAGAGCCCGCGAGCCACAACTACTGAGCCTGCATGCCACAGCTATTGAAGCCCGCGCGCTCTAGGGCCCGTGCTGGGCAACAAGAGAAGCCACCACAATGAGAAGCCCACGCACCACAAAAAGAGCAGCCCCCGTTCGCCACAACTAGAGAAAGCCTGCGTGCAGCAACGAAGACCAAACGCAGCCAAAAAAAAAAAAATTCTACTTTTGAAACATGCCTTGAAAGATCCTGTTCACTCCAAAACTATACCTAAAAATCTTTGGAGAGTCTCTTCTACACCTCTTTTTCTAACAGTTGTTTCAGGATGAATGAATGATGAGTTTTAACAAAATATGTTTCTGCATCTACTGAGGAGATCATATTTAGTTTTCCCGTCCCCTTCATCAGTTAAGGTGATGGATTACACTGACATTCTGTGATGTGAAACCAATCTTGCTTTCCTGGGCTAAAAGCAAATTGGTCATGATATGGTATCTTCTCTATATATTGCTGGGCTTTTTTTTTTCTTTTTTCAAGTATGTTGCTTAGGATATTTTCATCTCTGTTTATGAAACAAGGTGGTTTGTAACTTAAACTTCTGAAAGTGCCCTGTCTAGTTTTGGTACCAATGTTATGCTACATAAAACGCAAGAGGGTAGTGTACCCTCTATCTCTATTCTTTAAAAATTTTATGTAATATTGGGATTATCTCCTATTTAAATATTGACAGAACTCATTTATGAAGCTATCTGGGCTTAGAGATCCTCTGTGGAGATTTTTTATCCCATGTGTTTCATATTTTTAGTTCAAATCATGTTTTTTTTTAACTTCTCTCAGTTTTCTTAAGTTGTATTTTACTGTGTGCCCACTTCCTCTTAATTTTCCATTTTGGCATAAAGGTCTCTAGTAATGTCACCTTATTTGATTCCTGGTATTAATAAATTGTGCCTTTATTCATTTTTCTGCTTAAGTCTGACCAGAGGATAGTCCGTTTTACTGACTATTAAAAGGGCCTGTAAAATGCTGTGTTAAAGTGCTCTATTGTATGTTTGTTTTCACTTTCATTAGTTTGTTTTTTATCTTTAATGATTCTTTGTTTTTCTTTGTGTTTATCTTGTTATGTTTTAACTGCTCAGGATGGATGCTTAGCTCATTTTCTGCCATTCTTCTTTTCTTTTTAAAAATCTATTTTTTATTGAGATATAACCCACATACAACATTACTAGTTTCAGGTGTACAACATAATGATTTGATATTTCTGTATATTGTAGAATGATCACCACAATAACTCTACTTAACATCTGTCACCATTCATAGTTACAAAATACGTTTTCTTTTGGTGAGAACTTTTAAGATTGACTCTCTTAGTGTTGGGCTGCACCCCGCAGGCCTATAAGGCCTTTGCTTGCCCAGCTTCAAAACCTAACAAAGAGCCTGTAGTCAGCGACAGAGACATCAGTGGTTTAATGGATGGGGGAATCTTACATGTCTGAAGCAAGGTCCTGGAGCGACATCCCACCGTGTGCTGCGGATGGCAGGCAGGACGTGGCGGCAGTCTTCTCTTCTGGGGAGATTGCCAGTGATAGGGGGGTTAGCTTGGGTTAGCTCATTGGTTATCAGGGAAACTAGCAGAGGAGCATGCCCTGCACTGCCCCTTTAATAAGAACAATCCTCAGTAGCTGGGCCCTGGCGCAAGTATGTAGGAAGGTCACTCATGTGAGTAGGGGATAGGTGAAGCAGGCACTGGTCTGAGCAGGGGATATACAGAGAGCAAGAGAACAGCCATCTGGAGTGGTCTGACCATACAGTTATCAACTTTCAGATACGGTAGACCCCCAGTGGATGCCTGAAACTGCAGATAATACTGAACCCTATATATACTATTTTTTTCCTATACATAAATACTTATGACAAAGTTTAATTTATAAATTAGGCACTACAAGAGAATATCCAAATTGCCAGCGTCACTACTCTTGCACTTTTGGCCCATTATTAAGTAAAATAATGGTTACTTGAACACAAGTACTGTGATACTGCCACAGATAACCCAGATGGCTATGAAGTGATTAATGGGAGGGACACGCTGGACAAAGGGATGATTCATTTTCAGGCGGGACAGTGCAGGACAGCAGGAGATTTCATCACACTACTCAAAATGGTATGCCATTTAAAACTTAAGAATTGTTTATTTCTGGAATTTTCCATTTAAAATTTCTAGACTGCAGTTCAAAGCAAGTAAGTGAAACTTCAGAGAACGAAACCAAGGATAAGGGGGGACTACTGTATGCAATACAGTGTTATTAACTACAGTCACCATACATGACATTTATTTTACAATTGGAAGTTTGTACCTTTTGACCTCTCTGACAACCAGCAAACTCCTCTCTGTATCTATCAGTTTGGCTTTTTGTTTGTTTGTTTTTGTGTGTGTATGGTGTTTGTTTTCAAACCCACATATAAGTGAGATGATATGGTATTTGTCTTTCTCTGTCTGACTTATTTCACTTAGCATAAGGCCTTCAACATCCATCCATGTTGTCACGGATGGCAGATTTCCTACTTCTTTATCATTGAATAATATCCACTGTTCTATACATACACCATATCTTCTTTATTCACCCATCTGTCTATGGACATTTAGGCTGCTTGCATATCTTGGCTTCTGTAAATAACACTGCAGTATACATGGGGGTGCAGATATCTTTTTGAGTTAGTGTTTTCATTTTCTTCAGATAAATACCCAGGAGTCGGATTGCTGGATCATAGGGTGGTTCTATTTTTAGTTTTTTGAGGAGCCACCATACTGTTCTCCATAGTGGCTGCACCAATTTACATGCCCAACAGTGCACAAGGACTCCCTTTTCTCTACATCCTTGCCAACACTTGTTATTTCTTGTCTCTTTGATAATAGCCATTCTGACAGGTGTGAGATGATATCTCACTGTGGTTTTGATTTGTACTTCACTGACGATTAGCAGTGTTGAGTAACATTTCATGTACCTGTTGGTCAGCTCTGTGTCTTCTTTCCTCTTTTCTAATATACACATTTAGGATATACGTTTTCATCTAAGTGAGCTGTCTTCCCCAGTTTGGTCTGTAGCATCTCTTTGCCACCTAACTGAATGTGTTTTCTCATTTGCACCCGGATAGATGATGCAAAGGGAAATGGGAGCTGATTTACTTATGATTCGGTCATCTTGACTCAGAGGGTGTAAGCCGTTGGGACCTCAGCTAAAAGTGAGGGGGTGGTCTACCAACATCACCACTTTTGGTTAGCTCTGAGCTTTAAAGCACAATTCAGTTTTATAGCTGTTTACTTTCATGTAGGCAATTCTGGATAGAAGCTGTTTTCAGTTGTAGGCTTGTTCTGCTCGTCCTGTCTTCTCCTAAGAGACCCAGTAATTGCATACGGTAATTCCTCATCGTCCTCTTAGAAATAAATTGCTTTAAATTGTTTTCTTTATATGTTCCCTGAGCTTTTTAGTTACTCTCGGCAGGCACACTGGCCCTTACGACCTACTTCAATTTATCAGAACTTGAAGTCTCTTATCTTGGTGCAGGTGCTGAGTATCATATGCATCTCTTAGACCTATCTCATTTGTTATTTATTTACTTCTTCTAGGTTCTTATCGTGTGCACTTGATCTGTCACGCCCTGAGAGAGGCCATTGCAAGTCTCATACTGCTAATTTGTGTCTGTCATAATCATAAATGTTATAACTTCTTAGGAAATCATATTCTTCTACAATAAAATATTCCCTTCTTTGTCTGGTATATTGCATTCTAATCTTAATTCATTCTGTCCCAATTAAAAATTGTGATTTCAATTTAATTTCTCTCTTTCCTTACCCCCCTTCCTTCCTCCCTTCCTCCCTCCTTCCCTTCCTCCCTTCCTTCCCTCCCTTATTCCATTCTTTCCTCCCTCCTTCATTCCTTCCTTTGTTCCTTCGTTCGTTCGTTCCTTCCTTCCTTCCTTTCTTTTATATTATTGATATTTGCAATTGTCTGGAAAATCAGCCTGCCTAGGCTAGGCTATACCATGTTAACAAACAAACCCAAAATAATTCTCCCTTACGTGTTGGCTATGGCTCACTCTATACCATATTCATTCCAGGATGCAGCTTCCACTGAAGATATGGCTAGCTTTTAAATTTTTGCTTGGAGGTAACAGAACGCATTACATAATACTTTGTGGAAGACTTAGATTTAAATGTATCTGTCATATCAATACCTGTGAATGGTATAATCTGACCTATTTTAAAAGACTTTCCACTTGGATTACATATGCCATAGATATTACTTTGAACTCCGATGAGAAAATACTGTTATCAGTTCCTGACAGTAGAGTTTTGAAGTTCCCAACAATAATTTTGGATTTGTCTATTATTCCTTTCAGCTCTGTCAGTTTTTGTTTCACATATTTCAAGGTTTGGTTCTGGCTGCACACACATTTAGAATTGCTAAGATTTCTTGCTGGATTGATCCTTTTTACTTTATGTAACATGCCACCTGTGCCTAGTAATTTTATTGACCTGAAGTACACGTTCTCTGATGCTGATACAGACACTCCTCTTTTTTAAATAATTAATATTAGCATGATATGTAGTTTTTCCATCTACCTACTTTGAATCTACCTGTGTAGTTGTGTTTGAAATCTTTCCCGTAGACTGAATATATTTGGGTCACTTTCTTTCATCAGTTCTGTCCATCTCTATCTCTAACTGGTGTACTTAGAGAATTTATATTTAAAGTAAATATTCCTATGGTAGGCTTCAGTCTAGTCTTTCAGTTCTTGATTTTTGTTGTTCCCTCTGATTCTCATTCTCATGTTTTGTTTTTGCATTCCTGTGGGTTACTTGCATATGTTTTAGGGTTCTATTTTGAATGCTTTGGGTATTTCACATTGTATGGTTTCTCTAAGTATTATAATGTACATATGTAACCATCTACAGGTATTGATGTTTTATGATATTGCATGAAGTTAGAATCATTAATTGCATTTAAGTCCATTAACCTCCTAACTTTGAAATTTTAATTGTCTCAAGTATTTCATTAACGTGCATTAAGCATGAAAACAGATGTTATACTTTGTGCTTCAACCATCAATCATAATTTAAGAAGTTCCTGATTAAAAGGATAGTTTATTTTATATACACTTCTTTTTTTCCAAATCAGTGCTGTTCTTTATTCTACTTTGGTTTTAAATCAGTATTGGAGTATAATTGCTTTACAGTGGTGTGTTAGTGTCTGCTTTATAACAAAGTCAATCAGCTATACATATACATATATCCCCATATCACCTCCCTCTTGGGTCTCCCTCCCACACTCCATATCCCACCCATCTAGGTGGTCACAAAGCACTGAACTGATCTCCCTGTGCTACGCAGCTGCTTCCCACTAGCCATCTATTTTACATTTGGTAGTATATACATGTCCATGCCACTCTCTCACTTTGCCCCAGCTTACCGTTCCCCCGCGCCGTGTCCTCAAGTCCATGGTCTACGTCTGCGTCTTTATTCCTGTTCCTAGGTATTTGAGGACTTTTTTTTTTTTTTTAGATTCCATATATATGTGTTAGCATATGGAATTTGTTTTTCTCTTTCTGACTTACTTCACTCTGTATGACGGTCTCTAGGTCCATCCACGTCACTACAAATAACTCAAGTTCATTTCATTTTATGGCTGAGTTATATTCCATTGTATATATGTGCCACATCTTCTTTATCCATTCATCTGTCGATGGACACTTAGGTTGTTCCATGTCCTGGCTATTGTAAATAGACCTGCAATGAACACTGTGGTACATGTCCCTTTTGGAATTATGTTTCTCTCAGGGTATATGCCCAGTAGTGGGATTGCTGGGTCGTATGGTAGTTCTATTTTTAGTTTTTTAAGGAACCTCCATACTGTTCTCCATAGTGGCTGTATCAATTTACATTCCCACCAACACTGCAAGAGGATTCCCTTTTCACCACACCCTCTCCAGCATTTATTGTTTCTAGGTTTTTTGATGATGGCCATTCTGACTGGTGTGAGGTGATACCTCATTGGAGTTTTGATTTGCATTTCTCTAACTATTAGTGACGTTGCGAAAGTTTTATGTGTTTGTTGGCAATCTGCATGTCTCCTTTGGAGAAATGTCTATTTAGGTCTTTTGCCCATTTTTGGATTGGGTTGTTTGCTGTTTTGATATTGAGCTGCATGAGCTGCTTGTAAATTTTGGAGATTAACCCTTTGTCAGTTGCTTCATTTGTGAATCTTTTCTTCCATGCGGAGGGGTGTCTGTTCGTCTTGTTTATGGTTTCCTTTGCTGTGCAAAAGCTTTTAATTTTCATTAGGTCACATTTGTTTACTTTAGTTTTTATTTCCACTTCTCTAGGAGGATGGTCAAAAAGGATCTTGCTCTGATTTATGTCACAGAGTGTTCTGCCTATGTTTTCCTCTAAGAGTTTTCCAGTATCTGGCCTTACATTTAGGTCTTTAATTCATTTTTAGTTTATTTTTGTGTATGGTGTTAAGGACTGTGCTAATTTCATTCTTTTACATGTAGCTGTCCAGTTTTCCTGGCACCACTTATTGAAGTGACTATCTTTTCTCCACTGTATATCCTTGCCTCCTTTGTCATAGATTAGCTGACCATAGGTGCGTGGGTTTATCTCTGGGTTTTGCTGATCCTGTTCCACTGATCTATATTTCTGTTTTTGTGCCAGTAGCATATTGTATTGATTACTGTGTCTTTGTAGTATAGGCTGAAGTCAGGGAGTCTGGTTCCTCCAGCTCCGTTTGTTTCCCTCAAGACTGCTTTGGCTATTCAGGATCTTTTGTGTCTCCATAAAAATTTTAAGATTTTTTGTTCTGGTTCTGCAAAAAATGCCGTTGATAGTTTGATAGGGGTTGCATTGAATCTATAGATTGCTTTGGGTAGTATAGCCATTTTCACAATGTTGATTCTTCCAACTGAAGAACATGGCATATCTCTCCATCTCTTTGTATCATCTTTAATTTCTTTCATCAATGTCTTATAGTTTTCTGCATACAGGTCTTTTGTCTCCTTAGGTAGGTTTATTCCAAGGTATTTTATTCTTTTGGTTGCAATGGTAAATGGGAGTGTTTCCTTAATTTCTCTTTCAGAATTTTCATCATTAGTGTATAGGAATGCAAGAGATTTCTGTGCATTAACTTCGTATCCTGCAACTTTACCAAATTCATTGATTAGCTCTAGTAGTTTTCTGGTAGGATCTTTCAGATTCTCTGTGTATAGTATCATGTTATCTGCAAACAGTGACAGCTTTATTCTTCTTTTGTGAGTTAGATTCCTTTTATTTCTTTTTCTTCTCTGATTGCTGTGGTTAAAACTTCCAAAACTATGTTGAATAATTGTGGTGAGAATGGACAAACTTGTCTTGTCCGTGATCTTAGAGGAAATGGTTTCAGTTTTTCACCAGTGAGAATGATGTTGGCTGTGGGGTTGTCATATATAGCCTTTATTATGCTGAGGTAAGTTCCCTCTATGCCTACTTTCTGGAGGGTTTTTTTTTTTATCATAAATGGTTGTTGAATTTTCTCAGAAGCTTTTTCTGCATCTATCTCAGATGACCATATGAATATTCTCCTTTGATTTTTTAATATGGTGTATCACATTGATTGATTTGTGTATATTGAAGAAACCTTGCATTCCTGGGATAGACCCCACTTGATCATGGTTTATGATCCTTTTAATGGGTTGTTGGATTATGTTTGCTAGTATTTTGCTGAGGATGTTTGCATCTATGTTCATCAGTGATATTGGCTTGTAGTGTTCTTTCTTTGTGGCATCTTTGTCTGGTTTCGGTATCAGGGTGATGGTGACCTCGTAGAATTAGTTGGGGAGTGTTCCTCCCTATGCTCTCTTTTGGAAGAGTTTGAGATGGATAGGTGTCAGCTCTTCTCTAAATCTTTGATAGAATTTGCCTGCAAAGCCATCTGGTCCTGGGCTTTTTTTTTGTTGGAATATTTTTAATCACTATCTCAATATCAGTGCTTGTGATTGGTCTGTTTATATTTTTTATTTCTTTCTGTTTCTGTCTTGGAATGTTTTGCTTTTCTATGATTTGGTCCATTTCTTCCCGGTTGTCCATTTTATTGGCATATAGTTGCTTGTAGTAATCTCTCATGATCCTTTGTATTTCTGCTGTGTCAGTTGTTACTTCTCCTTTTTCATTTCTAATTGTATTGATTTGAGTGTTCTCTCTTTTTTTCTTGATGAGTCTGGCTAATGGTTGATCAATTTTGTTTATCTCCTCAAAGAACCAGCTTCTAGTTTTTTTGATCTTTGTTTCTTTCCTTTCTTTTTCATATATTTCTGATCTGACCTTTATGATTTCTTTCTTTCTGCTAAATTTGGTTTTTTTTGGTTTTCTTCTCTAATTGCTTTAGGCATAAGTTTAGGTTGTTTATTTGAGATGTTTCTTGTTTGCTGAGGTAGGATTGTATTGCTATAAACTTCCATTTTAGAACTGCTCTTGCTGCATCCCATAGGTTTTGGGTTGTTGTGTTTTCATTGTCATTTTTTTTCTATGTATTTTTTTAGTTCCTCTTTGATTTCTTCAGTGATGTCTTGGTTATTTAATAGTGTATTGTTTAGTCTACATGTGTTTGAATTTTCTACAGATTTTTTTCCTGTAATTGATATCTAGTCTCATAGCGTTGTGGTCGGAAAAGATACTTGGTATGATATCAATTTTCTGAAATGTACCGAGGCTTGATTTGTGACCCAAGATATGATCTGTCCTGGAGAATGTTCCTTGAGTGCTTGAGAAGAAAGTGTATTCTGTTGGTTTTGGATGGAATGTTCTCTAAATATCAATTAAGTCCATCTTGTTTAATGTGTCATTTAAAGCTTGTGTGGCGTTATTTGTTTTCATTTTGGATGATCTGCCATTGGTGAAAGTGGGGTGTTAAAGTCCCCTGCAATGTTTGTGTTACTGTCGATTTCCCCTTTTATGGCTGTTAGCATTTGCCTTATGTATTGAGGTGCTCCTATGTTGGGTGCATAAATATTTACAATTGTTATATCTTCTTCTTGGATCGATCCCTTATCATTATGTAGTGTCCTTCTTTGTCTCTTGTAATAGTCTTTATTTTAAAGTCTATTTTGTCTGATATGAGAGTTGCAGCTCCAGCTTGCTTTTCATTTCCATTTGGATGGAATATCTTTTCCATCCCCTAACTTTCAGTCTGTATATGTCTGTAGGTCTGAAATGGGTCCCTTGTAGACAGCATATATACAGGTCTTATTTTTGTATCCATTCAGGCTGTATGTCTTTTGGTTGGAGCATTTAATCCATTTATATTTAAGTCAGTTATTGACATGTATGTGCCTATTACCATTTTCTTAATTGTTTTGGGTTTGTTATTGTAGGTCTTTGCCTTTTCTTGTGTTTCCTGCCTAGAGAAGTTCCTTTAGCTTTTGTTGTAAAGCTGGTTTGGTGGTGCTGCATTCTCTTAGCTTTGCTTCTCTGTAATTTTCTAATTTCTCTGTCGAATCTGAATGAGATCCTTACTTGGTAGAGTAATCTTGGTTGTAGGTTTTCCCCTTTCATCACTTTTAGTATGTCCTGCCAGTCCCTTCTGGCTTGCAGAGTCGTTGATGAAAGATCAGCTGTTAAACCTCTGTGGATACCCTTGTATGTCATTTGTTGCTTTTCCCTTGCTATTTTGAATATTTTTATTTGTATTTAATTTTTTATAGTTTGATTAATATGTGTTTTGTCGTGTTTCTACTTGGATTTATCCTTTATGGGACTCTCTGGCTTCCTGGAGTTGATTGACTATTTCATTTCCCATATCTGGGAAGTTTTCAACTATAATCTCTTCAAATATTTTCTCAGTCCCTTTCTTTTTCTCTTCGTCTTCTGGGACCCTTGTAATTCGAATGTTGATGCATTTAATGTTTTCCCAGAGGTCGCTGAGACTGTCCTCAATTCTTTTCCTTCTTTTTTCTTTATTCTGCTCTGCGGTAGTTATTTCCAATATTTTATCTTCCAGGTCACTTACCCGTTCTTTTGCCTCAGTTGTTTTCCTACTTATTACTTCTAGAGAATTTTTAATTTCATTTATTGTGTTGTTCATCATTGTTTGTTTGCTGTTTAGTTCTTCTAGGTCTTGTTAAATGTTTCTTGTATTTTCTCCATTCTATTTCCAAGATTTTGGATCATCTTTACTATCATTATTCTGAATTCTTATTCAGGTAGACTGCCTATTTCCTCTTCCTTTGTTATGTCTGGTGGGTTTTTACCTTGATCCTTCATCTGATGTGGGTTTCTGTGTCTTCTCTTTTTTTTTTTTAACTTACTGTGTTTGGGGTCTCCTTTTCACAAGCTGCAGGTTCATAGTTCCCGTTGTTTTTGATGTCTGCCCCCAGTGGCTAATGTTGGGTCAGTGTGTTGAGTCGGCTTCCTAGTGGAGCTGACTGGTGCCTGTGTTCTGTTGGATGAGGCTGGATCTTTTCTCTCTGATGGGCAGGACCACATCCAGTGGTGTGTTTTGTGGTGTCTGGGACCTTATTATGATTTTAGGCAGCCTCTCTGCTAATGGGTGGAGTTGTGTTCCTGCCTTGCTAATTGTTTGACATAGGGTGTCCAGCACTGTAGCTTTCTGGTCGTTGTGTGTAGCTGGTTCTTAGTGTTGAGATGGAGATCTCAGGGAGAACTTTCACCTTTTGATATTACGTGGAGCTGGGAGGTCTCTGGTGGACCAATTTCCTTAACTCGATTCTCCCACCTCAGAGACACAGGCCTGACACCCAGGCAGAACACCAAGACCCTGTCAGCCACACAGCTCAGAAGAACTGGGAGAAAAAGGAAAGAAAGAAAGAAAGAAAGAAAGAAAGAAAGAAAGAAACGAAGGAAGGAAGAAGGAAAGAAGGAAAGAGAGAAAGAAAGAAGAAAAGAAATAAAGAAGAAAGGAAAGAAGAAAGAAAGAAAAGAAAATAGTTATTAAAATAAAAATAAAAAATTATTAAAAAATTAAAAAGTAAAAAAAAAAAAAAAGACAGTCTGAAGCCCAGGACAAGTGGTAAAAGGAAAGCTATACAGAGAAAATCACACACAGAAGCATGCATGTACACACTCACAAAACGAGAAAAAGGGAAAAAATATATATATAATATAATAGGTAGAGAGCAACCAAATCAATAAACAAATTTACCAATGGAAAAAAACTCTAAATTCTAAACTAAGATAAACAGAAAACCAGAAACAAATTTGATGCAGAAAGCAAACCCCATGTCTAGATTTGCTCCCAAATTCTACCCCCTCAATTTGGGGATGATTCGTTGTCTATTCAGGTATTCCAGAGATGTAGGGTACATCAAGTTGATTGTGGAGATTTAATCCGCTGCTCCTGAGGCTGCATGGAGAGATTTCCCTTTCTCTTCTTTGTTCGCACAGCTCCTGGGGTTCAGCTTTGGATTTGGCCCCGCCTCTGCATGCAGGTCACCTGAGGGAGTCTGTTCTTTGCTCCGACAGAACGGGGTTAGTGTAGCAGCTGATTAGGGGGCTCTAGCTCACTCAGGCCGGGGGAGGGAGGGGTATGGAATGTGGGGTGAGCCTGCAGCAGCAGAGGCCAGAATGACATGGCAACAGCTTGGGGTGCACCGTGTGTCCTCCCGGGGAAGTTGTCCCTGGATAACGGGACCCTGGCAGTGGCGTGCTGGACAGGCTTCTGGGAGGGGAGGTGTGGATAGTGACCTGTGCTTGCACACAGGTTTCTTGGTTGCTTCAGCAGCAGCCTTAGCGTCTCTTGCCCGTCTCTGGGGTCCGTGCTGATAGCTGCGGCTTGCGCCCGTCTCTGGAGCTCCTTAAGGCGGTGCTCTGAACCCCTTCTCCTCGCGCACCCTGAAACAGTGGTCTCTTGCCTCTTATGCAGTTGCAGACATTTTCCCGGACTCCCTCTGGCTAGCTGTGGTGCACTAGCCTGCTTCAGGCTGTGTTCACGCAGCCAACCCAGTCCTCTCCCTGGGGTCTGACCTCCAAAGAAGCCGGAGCCTCAGCTCCCAGCCTCCAGCCGCCCCAGGCAGGTGAGCAGACAAGCCTCTCAGGCTGGTGAGTGGTGGTCGGCACCGATCCTCTTTGTGGGAATCTCTGCACTTTGCCCTGTGCACCGCTGTTGCTGCACTCTCCTCCGTGGCTCCGAAGCTTCGCCCTTGTTGCACCCCATCTCCTCCAGTGAAGGGGCTTCCTAGTGTGTGGAAACTTTTCCTCCTTCATAGCTCCCTGCCAGAGGTGCAGGTCCTGTCCTTATTCTTTTGTCTCTGTTTTTTCTTTTCTCTTTTTCCCTACTTAGGTACGTGCAGAGCTTCTTGTCTTTTGGGAAGTCTGAGGACTTCTGCCAGCGTTCAGTAGGTGTTCTGCAGGAGTTGTTCCACATGTAGATGTATTTCTGATGTAGCTGTGGGGAGGAAGGTGGTCTCCACCTCTTACTCCTCTGCCGTCTTGAAGGTCTCCTTTATTTTATTTTATATTTTTTATTGAAGTACAGTTGATATACAATGTTGTGTTAGTATTAGGTGCACAGCAAAGTGATTCAGTTATGTGTATTTATATATATTCTTTTTCAGATTCTTTTCCATTATACATTATTACAAGATATTAGATATTGAATATAATTCCCTGTGCTATACAGTAGGTCCTTGTTTACCTATTTTATATATATATAAAGTAGTGTGTATCTGTTAAAACCAAAATCCTAATTTATCCCTCGCCGCCCCTTTCCCCTTTGGTAACCATAAGTTTGTTTTCTATGTCTGTGAGTCTATTTCTGTTTTGTAAAGAAGTTCATTTGTATCATTTTCTTTAGGTTCCACATATGAGTGATATCATATGATTTTTGTCTTTCTCCACCTGACCTACTTCACTTAGTATGATAATCTCTAGGTCCATCCATGTTCCCTCAAATGGCATTATTTCATTCTTTTTTATGACTAATATCCTATATATATATATATATATAAGTGTGTGTGTGTATATATATACATACATATGTATATATATATGCGCACGCACACACACACACACACACACACATATATATATATAGGATATTACTCATTCATATATACCACATCTTGTTTACCCATTCATCTGTAGATGGACATTTAGGTTGCTTCCATGTCTTGGCTATTGTAAATAGTGCTGTTATGAACATTGGGGTGCCTGTATCTTTTTGAAATATACTTTTCTTCTTTTCCCGATAGATGCCTTGGACTGGGATTGCTGGATCATACTGTAACTCTATTTTTAGCATTTTAAGTTACCTCGATACTATTCTCCATAGTGGCTGCACCAATTTACATTCCCACCAACAGTGTAGGAGGGTTCGTTTTTCTCCACACCTCCTCTAGCATTTATCATTTGTAGACATTTTGATGATGACCATTGGCCGGTATATACACATCACTTTTTATCCACTCCATTTTTCTTCCTTCCTCTCCGAAGCTGTAACTTTTCTTCAGTTATCCTTTCCTTTTTGATTGGAGAGCTTCCTTAAACAATTTTTCTCAGGATACATCTGCCAATGACTAATTATTGTAGTTTTCCTTGTTTTTAGTGTGTCTTTATTTCCCCCCATTCCTGAAGGAACGTATCTCCATATGTAAAACTTAAGGTTGTGGATTCTTTTCTAAAGAACTCGAAAAATATTGGTCAATGGCACAAACTCTTAGTTATAAGATGAATAACTTCTAGTAATCTAGTGTATACCATCGTGACTATAGTTAAAAATAGTTGTGTACTGTGTACTTGGCATTGCAAGGAGAGTAGATCTTATGTGCTCTCACCACACACACAAAAAGTATAACTATGTGTGGTGATGGATATGTTTATTAACTTGATTGTGGTTATCATTTCATTATGTTTATGTCTATTAATTCATCACATTATACAACCCCCAAAACAAACAGAACTTGAAAAAAATGACACGCCACTTCCTTATGTCCTTCATGGTTTAAGACGGACAATCTACTATCGCTAGAATAGGTTTTCCTCTATAAATCACATGTCACTTCTGCGTGTTTCATTTCTTGATTATTTTCTTTGTCTTGAGCTTTTAGTCATTCAAAGTTCTTGTGTGTTGGCAAGGCATACTTTGGGTTTATCCTATTTGGAGTTCACTCACTTCCCTGAGTCTGTAGTTTTACAGTTGTTCAACTTTTTTCCCCCTTAAACTTGGGAAGTTTTCAGCCATTAGTTTTTGAATACATCTTTTTAAGAAAATGACACCTTATGTCTTAAATAATATCTGTCTAGAGACCCCCAAGATAACTGGAACTACTGCAATGTGGTAGCAACATGCTTATTAAAAATAAACCTTTCATTTTACAACAGTTTTTATATTTTCAGAATTACTGTAAACATTGTAAAGACAGTTCCCATATGACCCTTGACCAGATTCTCCTAGTATTATCATTTTATGCTAGTATGGTACATTTATCACATTCATGTACTGATATTGATACATAATCATTACCCAAAGTCTATACTTTATATTCATATTCTCTCAGCTTTTCTCTAATGTCCTTTTGGTATTCCAAGATCCCATCCAGGATACTGACTCACATTTATTAGTCATGCCTCCTTAGGCTTCTCGTGGTTATGACAGTTATGTAGATGTGATTTTTAATGCTCCTGACAGTCTGAAATTAATATAACTACTCCCGAGTTCTTTTGCTTAGTGTTAGAATGATATGTTATTTTCCATCTCTTTAACCTGTCGGAAACGTTTAATACAAAATGGGTTCTTGATGACAGTATTTACTTGTGAATTTGTAAATTCCACTCTGACTTTTGTTCAGTGTTTATAGGCCATTCACATTTAAAGTGATTATTGAACTAGTTGCATTAAAACCAACCATGTTTGTAGCTGTTTTCATTACGAGAGTCTCCCTTTCCTGCCTTCTATGGCTGTAATGGAATGTTTTATATTAAGCCAGTTCATTTCTCCTCTTAGTGTATTGATTATACTTGTTTAAAATATATTAGAGGTTTCCCAGAGATTACATATACACATTTCACTAATTTAAGACCCCCTTCAAACAACATATCCACCTCACATGTAGAGCAGGTCACTTAGACTATTCCATCTCTCTTTATGTTACTGTCATTCATTTCACTTACCCACATGCTATAATCACTTGATTCATTATTACTTTTATTATTTAAACTGTTATTTTTAGATCCATTAAGAATAAGAAAAATAAGAGATTTCATTTTACCTTTCTTTATTACTTCCCTGATGCACTTCCTTTCTTCATGTAAATCCACATTTCTGACGTATATAATTTTCCCTATAAATCTTTTCCCATCTCTTTCAGGGTAGAACTACTGGTGCTAATTCCCTCGATTTTTCTTTATCCGGGAGAGAAAGTCTTTATTTACTCTGCATTTTTAAAGAATAATTTTTGCTGCATATATAATGATCCTAGTTTGGGACATTATTTTTCCCTTGGCATATTAAAAATGGCCCCTGTGCTCTATTCTTGCTTGCATTGATACTGACAAAAAGTCCACTATACTTTTCTCTTTGTTCTTCTACAGGTAAGGAGGTTTTCAATTTTTTCTGGCTTCCTTCAGGACTTTCCTTTGTCTTTTCTCTTTTGCAATTTGAATATAATACGATATGAGGCATCCACCAGGGTACGTGCTGCTGCTGGTGGGAGAGCTAGGAGCTGCAGGCCTGGGTATCTCTCTGCCACTGGGTGGAGTGTGGAGAGACCCTGGAACTAGTTCACCTTCTGGTACAGAGTGGATATCTGGGAAATGCCAGGCCTAGATGCCTTCTGCCATTGGGTGAAGGGACTGCAGATGCCTGGACTAGATATTCTTCTGCAGGACGGAATGCCATGAGCCACCTGGTCTAGTTGGCAGTCCTTTGTTGGGTAGAGGATAGAAAGACACTGGTCTTGGCTCACTTTCTGCCACTGAGTGGACACCTAGGAGACATGGGAGCTGGTGGAGTCACCTGTGCATGTGGCGAGGCCCTCCTGAGGTCAGCCTGAGAAGAGTATGTGGTGGGACAGCCCTCTGAGGATCAGCTATAGGTGCTGTTTTGTGGAAATAGTGCCTGTTGTTGCCTTCATTTGGGGGTGGAGAGAAGGTGGTCCTGCCTGCCAGGCTAGGGTCAGCACTTGTAAATGCTGCAGGTAGTTCAGCTTGGTGTTTCTATTGGGTATCCATCTCTCCTTCATATCACTATCGGTTTTTCACTTTTCCGGATGTTTGCACATTGACAGCAGGCTTTGCTTTTTAATTTGTAGTTCCTTTATTTATTTATTTATTTACTTACTTACTTACTTACTTACTATGAAGACTAGCATTTCTTTCTTGCACATCTCTAGAACCCGATTCGGGACATCTGAGGGATAAAAAAAATGTCAGGGAATTCACCACAGTGTATCATAAATCTTCAAGTCATTAGGTCTTCTTTCCAATGTTTACAATCTGTTTACGATTATTTGTTGAAATTTTTCCAAGGTAATTATTTGAATTTGGAGGGGAGCAGCAAGAAAAAGTTAGTCTACACTATTTTTGCCAACAACCCAAAGTGCCTGAGGTAATTTTATAAATATAATTATATGAAATGTGTCTAGTCTTCTGTTCCTTTAGACATTCTTTATTAATGCCTACAAGCAATGAACAAAGTAGAAAATCAGCTTTCCCTCTTTCCATCCCTCTGTTTTCCTTAATAATGTATAATTTTATTTATGTCTGTTTCACTTGATTTGCTAGTTTTATAAGGATTTAGTTCGCAACAACTGTCCACTTGCCTTAGATTTTCTATTATTGGTTGACTGAGTTCATACCCTGCAAATTCTTTAAAACACAGTCCTTAGAATAAACTTCCCTCACTTAGCACATGATCAAAATTGTTCTCCTATTGCTTTTATGCTTCAGCCGAAGACTGGTAGTGTGAAAAATGTTGGGGTTGGATTTTCTTCCTTGATGATTTTTTAGATTTTTGCTCCACCAAAACTTGTGCCGCAAACCACAGGAATATACAGATACCAGGTAGAAAAATCCTCTGATATTAACATTCTTTTCGAACATATTTTAAAGTCAGATATGCATATTCACCTTTAAGAAATAATAATAATAAGGCTTAACAATCATGCGTGGGTCATTTCCACTTCCAGCCATGGCTGTGATGAAATAGCTTGTTGCAGTCCCCTTATCTCACAGAGAAAAATTTTAAAATCTGGACAAAAGAAAAAAACTTCTGCTTGTAGGCACCAGAGAACTCCTTCTGTGTCCAGGACATCAGGGTAGGAGAACCTGGAGAGTAGGGAACCTCACTGAGGGGGATCTAACAGTTTTGTGCTGCCTTTTACCCTCAGAGAATCTGCTGAATCCCAAACTGCCCCGGGTGAGAGCACATCATTCTACAGGCAAAACACCCACTAAGAGACAGAGATGACATTTGCTTCTAGGAAAATTCCTGGGGCTAGGGAAAATTCATGGAGCCAGACGTACAAACCAGGCAATATTGGAGAAATCAAAATCTTAGGGAAAAGAAAGGTAGACAGAAGTGAGACCGACCTTGGGTGGTTTTCTTCCTCGAGGCATTTGTTCCTACCTAAACTGCGTAGGACACGAGACTAAGAAGATGAGCAGACAGCTGTTACAGGTCTCAACAGTTTTCTCCGCAGTCTCATGGTACAGTAGAGTAAAACACTAAGTGCAGAACTCACCCAAAAGAGGGTCCCCAGTAAACACCCCAGGCTGACAGTTGGGACCATTGGAGAGCTGTAACCTGGGAGGAGGGAAAACCAGGGGTAATCCAAGCCTGATAATCCCTGAAGCCTCCCGCAGTCAGCTCAGCCCCTGACTGGATTCATAGGATTGCCCTATGCTATCGGCCTGCCAGAGAGAGTGTGAAACTTCTGTGGAGGGAAAAGCATTGCCCAGAGCCAGTCGACTCTTTTTTAAACAATGTTCTGACATTTAGATCAAGCACCAGACATATCAAAAACACAGGTTAAGAGACGAAGAAGAGAAAAGAAAATACCCAGAGGTTCCCAATATTGGAATTATCAGACAGGGGCAGAGAAATAATTATGATTAATATGTTCAAGACTATGGATGATGACAAAATTGAGATCTCATCAGAAAGCTGGGATTTAAAAATCAACCAAGTGGATGCACTGAAAATTGGAAAGCTAACAAATACCATCCACTGAAGTTAAGAATTCAGCATTTGAGTATAACAAAATATAGCAGACAGCAGGATAAAGGGGGAAGAGAGAGAAAGGGCCAGAAAAAGGGCAAGCAGAAGGCTGACGGGTACATAGGGTTTGTCTCTGAGACCTCAGAGATGCATACAACTTCTCAGAATGGGCAAGAACAGACCATGGTTTAAGTGGCAGCTAATATCTATGGAGCCCTTTCTGTGTATTGGTCACTCTGCCTGGGCTCTGCAATTATTACCAAGAGACAGACTTAAGTACCGCTTCTACATGGCTGCATCTGGCCCTCAAGAGACACTTCTGGATCCTGGTCAAAATGTCCTAAGGATTTTAAAATATTTTTATTGTGGTAAATTTATACAAAGCATGAAATTTGCTATTTTAACCATTTTAAGTGTACAATTCAGTGGAATTAATTAGATTCACAATATTGCAAAACTGTCACCACTCTTTCCATAATATTTCATTCCTTTGCACAAAAACTCTGTTCACATTGATCAATAACTCCCATTAACCCCTCCCACTCAGCCACTGCTATCCTCTAACCTACTTTCAACTCTCTCTATGAATTTACCTCTTCTATACTTTTCATATAAGTAGAGTCGTACAATATTTGTCCTTTTGTGTCTGGCTTTAAAGCATAGAAGTAAAAAGGCTTCCATTTTCTTTTGGGTTGATAAGAAAAATTAGAACCAGCCTTTGACAGCCCACTATAGGCATGTGCATAATTCACTGGATGCCTTTTCAGCCACATCTCTGATATTTTGGGGGAATGTTCAGTTGTCCCTACTCCTGACAAGCCTGCCAAGTAATAGATGTGATGTTTCAACAAATGAGTGAGTGAGAATGTTCTGAATCCTACCAGACAGAAGAGAATTAAAAGCATTTTTCATCAGAGACGATTGACTCTCTACTCTGGATTAAATTAAGTGAAATAAGAAATTATCGATTTCTCAGACCTCTAATGGTGAACTTTCTTTTCTCGGTGGGTGAATTACTTCAAGATCAGAGCAGAGCAACTGTACACTCCCCTCCAACCCTCATCAAAGAAGCTCAGCCATCTCAGGTGGGGAAGACAAAACAACAACAACAGCAACAACAAAAACAATATATTTTTCAAGGTTCAATCTCTGCGGACACAACCTGTTCACCATTTCTCTCCCTTTAGGTCACTCCTTTCTGATAAACACCCAAGATGTTTGACAGCAATAGCACCAGCTCACTCTACTACTTCTCCTTTCTCACTTCAGTATCTCATGCCGTTGCTTCATTTGTTGCAGAACAGATTTTATAACTAAATAGACAAGCATGGAACTATCAATAAGATAGAGTAGACTTAATAAAGAAGGGACCTCCACCCCACTGTCTATTCTACTTCCTTGCTCTTCCTTACCTGCAGAATCTACTGTGAGCAGAAATGTTTCCGTCTCGCAGTGTCTTGATTTCCTAGGGAAGGTTTAGCAAGGCTATTATAGGTTTTCAGAGGAAGAAGGAAATGTCACATGTCAACTCGTGATTCTGCAGTATTAGGATGCCTCAATGGCTGTTCTCATGACATATGAAAATACTGATTAAAATTTAATGATATATCTCTAAAACTTCCGAAGACTAGATCCTGAGTTTTTTCCATAATGATGGGAATCTCCCTCTCTTCCTATATTCTTCTGAGCAGACACACAGAATGAGAACATGTCGGTCTGCAAATGGGGTTGAGCCACATGCATCTATTTAACAAGGGGATAGACAGGGTTCAATTGGCAGGATCTATATATCACGAGACGCAAGTCTTAAGGGATGGAGACTAAGGACAGAGGAGAATTGGGTCACAAGATTCTTGCATTGGGTCAAATATGGCAGGGGAGCAAAGTTGACATAATAAAGAACAGCTCTTTGCTCCATGAATGGCAATATTCTACTGGCATGAAATGGAGGTATGAGGCACAGGAAAGGCTTTCTAGGAACTATCCTTGATGTTCTGGCAGGACCTGAGCTGGACTCTGCAGGTGCTCATGGGACGAATGTACATCAAGCTCATTCCTTCTGAACAGGCGACCAGACCTGTTGGCAATGAGATCAGCGTGACAGCACCTCTGCCTATGGTCAGATCATCAAGCTTCACACTTCCTGTGTTACGCCCTGCACTCCTTTCTTAGCCCATAACTGAGTTCCCGTGTTTGCAGTTTTCACGTGTGACCTGGCGTGCAGAATGGATAGTGTGGGGCAGGATCATTTGTGAGCCGCTATGTGAGCCCTAAATCTGCAAACATCATCCACCATCAGAGTAGAGCCAGAATCAAACTAGGCCCCCTTCCTGAATTGGAATATGCCTAGCACAGTGCTGAGCAAACAGTGGACTTCCTCCCTTTGCCCTGTTAATATTTCCCACAGTGATTTTGGTGAGCCAGGGAGGTGGCTGTTAGAACCCCTGGCAGATGGGCAAAGTACTGTGCTGTGGAGCCACTAATCAGAACCCTAACTAGCCACCTCGCCCATCCAGTAGAAGGCTCTGGTCCCTCATCGCATGCAACATGGAGATAAGGCCACTTACCTCGTTAATAGGATTGTTGTGAGGATTGAACAAGATAGCAGGTGTCAAAGTGCTTGGATAGAGTAGGTGACTCAATCCTGTGAGTATGTTCCCTTCGGTGCATACTTAATCCTTACCCCTGACTTGTTTTGGGCCCTAGGAGCTCCGCTTCTCCTTTCCCAGTGGATTTGTTGATTTTGGACCCAACAGCCTTTCCTATCGATGCCCTAGGGTAGGAAAAATTAATTTTTGTCAAAGAGGTAATATGTTCAGACCCCAGGTGGGACTTGGGATTTCTCCAATCCAATCATGGCTACACCGTTTCCCTTTGTCAGTAATGATTTTTCCAGCCTCTTCTATAGCTAAAGGTGGCTCTATGATCCAGTCTTGCCCAATGAGACATATGGGGAATGCGTTGGGGGCTTCTGTGGTATATGCCTTTTTTTAATGAGAAGGACAGATGTGGCACAGGAGGATGGTGGCACTTGGAATGCAATAGAGATGCCTGGAGCTCTTGCAGAGATGCCTGTGTGGCTGCGTGAGTTAACCACCTTAACCTTCAGAAAATAATGGATCAGGGGGATGGAAGACATGGGGCCCTGGAGCAGCTAAATCAGAGAACAAACGGGTGCTTCCAGATTTCTTATTGCGAACAACAGCAACAACAACAAACAGCAAAAAACAAAAAACATAAGGCCCTATTTATTTTACCTTTGCTTCCAAACTTTCCCTTACACTCATTTGAAGTTAACTTTTACAACTTCTAATACTGGCTCTATATCCAGAAATTCTGATTTCATTAGTCTGTTTTGTGGCTTTGGATATTTTTTTAAAAAAAACCTTCTGCTATAAATATTGTCAAACTGACACATGACAAATTAACTATTATAACGAGCTCCCATGTAAATCCCACCCAACTTCAACTGTCATGAGCTCTTGGTCAGTTTTATTTCATGTAAACCTATTAATTTACCCACCCCTCCAGGTTTTCTTCAGGCAAATCCCGAACATTTTTTTCAGGTAATCCACGTATATTGCAGAATATAGCTCTCCAAGATAAAGACTCCTTACAAAGACTACTTTAGTGACACAATACAGGCCATTATCATGCCTAAACAAGAGTTAATAATTACTTAGTATCTTCAACACTCACAGGTAAAGTTTCCCTTTCTCTCTTTTAAATGCCAATGTTTTCACTTTGTTTTCTTCAACTCTGGATCCCATTTAGACTCAGGCACTGCAGTTTTTCAATATGCCTGCTAATTCTCTGTAAAATTCACCCTCTCTTACTCTCTCTTTTTCTCGTGAGAAATGAGTCCTTTGCTCTAGAGAGTCATCCACATGCAGAATTTTGCTGATTTCATTTCACTGGCGTCATTTAACACACTCCTCTGTCCCCAGCCTTTCCTGCAAATTGGGATTTACATCTTGTCTTCTTCTGGTTCAGTCTTCATAATTTGGCAAGAATGTCTCAGAGGCAGTGTTGCATTCGTCCATTGGGAGGTGAATACAGCATGGTTGTCCCTCTTTTTGTAAAGCGAGCAGATATTGGTGCTCATTGTCTAGAGTGCTTGCATCATTTGGGTTGAAAATGCAGATATTTTCATTTTATCTACCCTTCTTCACTTATTAGATGGAATTCTTCTCTGATGAGAACCTTCCCTCATCCACTATTTGGTAACCAGTGTTACCATTCATATGCCACACACAGGATAATTGTTTCATTACTTGCCTCTGCTTACCCAATTTCCAAATAATGAATCTATTTCCTAGCATTTGATCATGGTGACCATGAGGTCTTTGTTCCTCTAGAGCCACTATGAACCCAACATTTAATCACAGTTGATGTGTTCAAGTCTGTTTTAGGTATTATTCTTATTGGCACTCAATTTGTCCCTGCGTGATGCAGACTCAAAATCTGAATCTGCCCACACAGGGGCAAATGCAAAGCCGGCGCTCAGTCAGTGTGGGCTGGAAGTACGTCATAGAACTGAGTGAAGTGTACTGACATCACATTTTCCTGTTTTATTACAACATTATCTTACTTTGTTCATCCCTCCACCAGATGTTTGAACCTGGCATTACCCTTTGGCTGTCTTTGCTGTGATGCAGGTATTATTACATTTGGAGACAGAAAAACTAAGACTCCCTCTCCTTCGCTGGACCTTTCTACCTTACTTGGGGGACAGGTGACTCAACTAGGCTCATGGATTTGATCATCTTTTGGCTTACAGTATTCATTTCCCCACATTACCATTAATTCTCGCTCACACTGTTTTCTCTGTGTTCATCTGTGCCATCATTTGCTATTGCTCTACTTTCTGGAACCTTGCATAGCTCAGATTTCCTCTTTCCCTGACACAGCTATCTCCTCCATATCATTGTACCAGCACCCCTGTGGAAGTCATTTATCAGTAAATCTCCAAGTGGCTTTACTCGGCTTCTTCCTCTCAATGGTTTTTCCCATCATGGCTGTGCATTCTGAGGGCTGAGTGTTTGGGCCTTGGTCACATCAAAGACCCTTTGGTAACCAGCCTCCTTTTCTCCAAACTTCAATTTTCTGATTTCTAACTTGGAGAAAAAGATCTAGCCCTCCTGTGTCCTTGTGAAATGAGCTCCACAAGAGATTGCCAGAACATCATGAAGCATACAGAATCTGGGATGTGTAAAACATTTGTACCCATGATTACTTGAATACAGGCTGCTACATGAGAAGTGTTGGATAAAATGTAGGGGAATTAGACAACCCCTTGACTTTATCCCATTACTCTGAGAGATCACAGTAATCTTTATGCAGGAATTGCTAGGACACATGCAGGAGTTGGTTGGCCATCCGGTTACCGTATGGAGATATTTTCCACTCGTTAAGACTCAAATAAGACTATTTTCTGGTTAGGCTACTCCAGCACTCGGCTATTAGGCAGTTCACTTCTAGCTGAGTGTCCTTCACCAAATTTTATTTTTAATTTTTTATTGAGACATAATTGACGTATAACATTGTATAAACTTAAGTTGGACAATGTGTTGATTTGATACATTTATGTATTGCAATATGAATGCCACTGTAGCATTTGCCAACATCTCCATCATGTCACATAATTATCATTTTATTTATATGCTTCACTAAATTTTATTTTAGCAGTTCTGTGTACTGGTGTAAAATGAACAAGTCTGAGTGACTGATAATCTCAGTTTTCACAGTTCTTCATATTTCCCATATTGACTGTGTGTGAATGAGTCTGAAAACAACAGGTTTATAGTTTCAGGTTTGGTTTGTAATTATATTCTCACCTAGGACTGGAAACATTGGATGGGGTGTGGTGTGGACATTGCGGGGATTAGGGACTGCCTTAGAATGGAGATACATTTACCCCCATTTAGCCTCAAATTAGGCATTTTTTTTTATGTTTACTCACAGGCTTTTCTATAAGGCGTATCATCCATGATGGAATTTGCTGTCCCACAATTTACCATATTGGTGTTTAGTAATGATGATGCCACTGAAGTATCTTACAAATCTAGCCTCTTTGGCTCTTTGTACCCGCCATGTACCTTTGCCCCTAGTACCTCAGAGTGAACATGTGAATGTGGATTCATCTCCACTTATCAGATAAGGAAACTAAGGCACAGAATGTTTAAGGATATTAAATGAAGACAGTAGTTAACAATGGTATGACTTGATTTTGAACCCCAACTTTTCGTTACTTGTACTAGTCAATGTTTTGTTGCTGTTAGCAGAAAGCATTCTATGTTAATTAGTACAGGGATTAATTTGGGGAGTTATGGCCTATAAATACTGTCCTAGGGCCTGGAGATACAAGTCTATTCATGGCCTGTCAGAATGATTATTATAGTCATTCAGCAGAATTGGTCCCCAAGGGGAGCTGCCACAGTTGAGTGTAAATCAGCATGCTTCCAGTGCAACTGTTGGCTTTAAGCATAGGGTGTCTTAATTGCTTTCTTGGAACCAGGAAATTCTACCAGAATTGTTAGCTCAAGAAAGATACTTCCCCAGCTACATTCACAACTCCAGATCATGCCTGCTTTACTCTACATCTCTCTACAGTTAAATTAGCTCTAAAATAAATCTGATCAGTGTGCATCAGATTGACAGAAGGTAAAATGCATCTGGAACCCTACTAGTAAAAATTCTAGGAAACAGAGAATTAAGCTTTCCTGCCTCTTCAGTATGGAGAGGCATATTTATGAATGCAGCGGGGAGATACACTCAGAAAACCAATATAAGGCATCCAACACAGTGTTCTTAACCCTGTATCCCTAGTCCCTTGATATATTCATCTTCTCCTTCCAGCCGATTTGGTACTACAATTCCTAAAACCTGGATGAAACTTAAAACTCTGCTTGTGCTCTAGTCTGCCTAATGATGCTAGGTGTATGAGGGGGAAAGAGGGGAATCTCAACACCAGAGAGTATTATGTTTTCCAGTATAAACTGCTTTTGTTTAATTGGAATTCTTAAGAAAATAATTTTACATTTGCAAGTCAGCCAGTTCCCCCACACCCTAAAAGTCTATCCTAAACCTTCTCCATTTCTCATTTTACTTATTTCATTCCTCTCTCACAATCTCCACAGGGTTATCTCCTACTTCAGGAAGAAAACATGTCCTCATAAAATAACTTCACTGTATTATCCTTTCTTTCTAAAATTCACCAATATTTCCATTTTCTACAGATAATCTATGACTTTATCCTCTTCTCCCATTTTGTGATTTAAACCTGCCAAATCTCCCAATTCATTTTTTTGTAGATAATAGATGCTACAAGCCAGTATGGCCTTAGAATCATACTGCCGGTGTTTGAACACAAAGCCCACTACTTACGAGTTATATGACCTTGGATAATTCACGCATCTTCTCTAAACATCCATTTCTTTTCTGTAAAATATAGTGATAAGATTACCTTCTTTGCAGAAAGGTAGGGAAAATGAAATAAGAAAATCCATAGAAAGTAATTGAAATATGACCTGCACCCAGGAAACACTCAACAAAATGAGTTATTATCAGATAAATGTAGTTCAACCATGATATACTGGTAGAGAATGTGTAGAGCTTATGGAAAAAACATCTATTTTCTCTAATCATATTGGTGGTGGCAGTATCAAGACTTCTATATGTGTAGGTGGGATAAATCAAATGAATAATTATTTTATTTTCTAATTTTTATCATTCTCTTTTATCATTGAGAACCAGTATTTCTGGTTTGGCAGAAATATATAAAATTGGTCTGGTATATTTTGTCTCACCAGATAATAAATAAACCATGAAGGATTACTAGCATAGTCTCAAAACTACTCAGAACCCAACTTGAAGAGGCTTCCACTGGTCAATAATGGACCATCTAAAATTTAATGTGTAGTGAGAAAAGTTGTTTAAAACATCAAATATATGTAAATCCAATAATTCATAATTATTCTTTTGCAATATCCTTATTTGTCATCTGTGAAGGATTATAGGCAACAACATCATTATTTTCAAAACACTCAAATAAAGAGAAATAATCAACCACTTCCCTGTCTCTCTTTTACAATTTGTACCTCAAAGTAACAAAATAGTCAATAAAAGGAAACTGTTTTAAATGTGTATCCCAATTAATAAAGAAAGGAAGAATGACAGAAGTACAATATCACAATTTTGCAACACCTAATGATGCAATGTTTCTACACTATCATCATTAACTTCTGCTAACTGTAAAAGGAGTCACAACCTGATATTATGTGCCGTGCCTCTTTATGGAAATACTCAAACTCCCCATTCAAGTATTCTTGCTAAAAAATTGCACCTATATCAAGCTCACAGATCCAATTATAGATATACAGAAAACACAGAGAAAAAAAGGAATATTTTAAACTATATCATAGGGATACAATCAGCAAAGCCAAGAATGTAGAAAACTCTCCAAGTCACATATCTACCTTCTTCAATGAATAAATGATGGGAAAAAATGGAAGATAGGTTGGGAAGCTGTAGATTGAGAGACTTAAAAGAATTATCAAAAAAGGTAGGCAATTTCATTTCATTTCATTTTATTTTATCTTTCTCATTCTTTCTTTCTCCCTTTTATTCTGAGCCCTGTGGATGACAGACTTTTGGTGCTCCACCAAGGCATAAGGGCTGTGCTTCTGAGGTGGGAGAGCCAAGTTCAGGATGTTGGTCCACAAGTGAACTCCCAGGTCCACATAATATCAAACAGCAAAAATCTCCCAGAGATCTCCATCTCAATGCCAAGACTCAGCTCCACTCAATGACCAGCAAGCTACAGTGCTCAACACCCTATGCCAAACAACTAGCAAGACAGGAGCACAACCCCACCCATTAGCAGAGAGGCTGCCTAAAATCATAATAAGGTCAGACATACCCCAAAACACACCACCAGACATGGACCTGCCCACCAGAAAGACAAGATCCAGCTTCCTCCACCAGAACACAGGCACTAGTCCACTCCAACAGGAAGCCTACACAACCCACTGAACCAACCTTAGCAACTGGGGGCAGACACCAAAAACAACGGGAACTACGAACCTGCAGCCTGTGAAAAGGAGACTCCAAACACAGTAAGTTAAGAAAAATGAGAAGACAGACAAACACTAAGAAGATGAAGGAGCAAGAAAAAAACCCACCAGACCTAACAAATGAGGAGAAAACAGGCAGTCTACCTGAAAAAGAATTCAGAATAATGATAGTAAAGATGATCCAAAATCTTGGAAATAGAATGCAGAAAATACAAGAAATGTTTAACAAGGACCTAGAAGAACTGAAGAGCAAACAAACAGTGATGAACAACACAATAAATGAAATTAAAAATTCTCCAGAAGGGATCAATAGCAGCATAACTGAGGTAGAAGAATGGTAAGTGACCTGGAAGACAAAATAGTGGAAAAAACTACTGCAGAGCAGAATAAAGAAAAAAGAATGAAAAGAATTGAGAACAGTCTCAGAGACCTCTAGGACAATATTAAATGCACCAACATTCGAATTATAGGGGTCCCAGAAGAAGAAGAGAAAAGAAAGGGACTGAGAAAATATTTGAAGAGATTATAGTTGAAAACTTCCCTAATATGGGAAAGGAAATACTTAAGTCCAAGAAGGACAGAGAGTCCCATACAGGATAAATCCAAGGAGAAACACAGCAAGACAAATATTAATGAAACTATCAAAAATTAAATACAAAGAAAAAATATTAAAAGCAGTAAGGGAAAAAGAACAAATAACATACAAGAGAATCCCCATAAGGTTAAGAGCTGACCTTTCAGCAGAAACTCTGCAAGCCAGAAGGGACTGGCAGGACATATTTAAAGTGATAAAAGGGAAAAACCTACAATCAAGATTACTGGACTAACAAGGATCTGATTCAGATATGACAGAGAAATTTAAAACTTACAAGCAAGCAAAAATTAAGAGAAATCAGCACCACTAAACCAGCTTTAAAACAAATGATAAAAGAACTTCTCTAGGCAGGAAACACAAAAGAAAAAAAGATCTACAATAAACCCAAAATAATTAAGAAAATGGTAATAGGAACATACATATCTATAATTACCTTAAATGTAAATGGATTAAATGTTCCAACCAAAAGATGTACACTGGCTGAATGGATACAAACACAAGACCAATATATATGCTGTCTACAAGAGACCCACTTCAGACCCAGGGACACATACAGACTGAAAGTGAGAGGATGGAAAAAAATATTCCATGCAAATGGAAATCAAAAGAAAGCTGGAGTAGGAATTCTCATATCAGACAAAACAGACGTTAAATCAAAGGCTATTACAAGAGACAAAGAAGGACGCTACATAATGATCAAGGGATCAATCAAAGAAGAAGATATAACAATTGTAAATATTTATGCACCTAACCTAGGAGCACCTCAATACATAAGGCAAATAAAACAGCCGTAAAAGGGGAAATCAACAGTAACACAATCATAGTAGGGGACTTTAACACCTCACTCTCACCAATGGACAGATCATCCAAAATGAAAATAAATAAGGAAACAAAAACTTTAAATGATACATTAAACAAGATGGACTTAAGTGATATTTATAGGACATTCCATTCAAAAACAACAGAATACACTTTCTTCTCAAGTGCTCATGGAACATTCTCCAGGATAGACCACATCTTGGGTCACATATCAAGTCCTGGTAAATTCAAGAAAATTGATATCCTATCAAGTATCTTTTCGGACCACAACACTATGAGACTAGATATCAATTACAGGAAAAAAATCTGTAAGAAATAAAAACACATGGAGGCTAAACAACACACTACTTAATAACCAAGAGATCACTGAAGAAATCAAAGAGGAAATCAAAAATACATAGAAACAAATGAAAATGAAAACACAACAACCCAAAACCTATGGGATGCAGCAAAAGCAGTTCTAAGAGGGAAGTTTATAGCAATACAATCCTACCTTAAGAAAAAAGAAACATCTCAAATAAACAACCTAACCTTACACTTAAAGCAATTAGAGAAAGAAGAATGAAAAAAAACCAAAATTAGCAGAAGGAAAGAAATCATAAAGATCAGATCAGAAATAAATGAAAAAGAAATGAAGGAAATGATAGCAAAGATCAATAAAACTAAAAGCTGGTTCTTTGAGAAGGTAAACAAAATTGACAAACCATTAGCCAGACTCATCAAGAAAAAAAGGGAGAAGACTCAAATCAATAGAATTAGAAATGAAAAAGGAGAAGTAACAACTGACACTGCAGAAATACGAAGGATCATGAGAGATTACTACAAGCAACTCTATGCCAATAAAATGGACAACCTGGAAGAAATGGACAAATTCTTAGAAATGCACAACCTGCTGAGATTGAACCAGGAAGAAATATAAAATATGAACAGACCAAACACAAGCACCGAAATTGAAACTGTGATTAAAAATCTTCCAACAAACAAAAGCCCAGAACCAGATCGCTTCACAGGAGAATTCTTTCAAACATTTAGAGAAGAACTAACACCTATCCTTCTCAAATTCTTCCAAAATATAGCAGAGGGAGGAACACTCTCAAACTCATTCTAAGAGACCACCATCACCCTGATACCAAAACCAGACAAAGATGTCACAAAGAAAGAAAACTACAGGCCATTATAACTGATGAACATAGATGTAAAAAACCAACAAAATACTAGCAAACAGAATCCAACCGCACATTAAAAGGATCTTACAACATGATCAAGTGGGGTTTATTCCAGGAATGCAAGGATTCTTCAATATATGCAAATCAATTAATGTGATACACCATATTAACAAATTGAAGGAGAAAAAACATATGATCATCTCAATAGATACACAGAAAGTTTCGACAAAATTCAACACCCATTTATGATAAAAACCCTCCAGAAAGTAGGCATAGAGAGAACTTATCTCAATATAATAAAGGCCATATATGACAAACACACAGCCAACATCATCCTCAATGGTGAAAAACTGAAAGCATTTCAGCTAAGGCCAGGAACAAGACAAGGTTGCCCACTCTCACCACTATTATTCAACATAGTTTTGGAAGTTTTAGCCACAGCAATCAGAGAAGAAAAAGAACTAAAAGGAATCCAATTTGGAAAAGAAGAAGTAAAGCTGTCACTCTTTGTAGATGACATGATACTATACATAGAGAATCCTAAAGATGCTACCAGAAAACTACTAGAGCTAATCAATGAATTTGGTAAAGTAGCAGGATACAAAATCAATGCACAGAAATCTCTTGCATTCCTATACTGTAATGATGAAAAATCTGAAAGTGAAATTAAGAAAACACTCCCATTTACCATTGCAACAATAAGAATAAAATACCTAGGAATAAACCTACCTAAGGAGACAAAAGATCTGTATGCAGAACATTATATGACACTGTTGAAAGAAATTAAAGATGATACAAATAGATGGAGAGGTACACCATGTTCTTGGACTGGAAGAATCAACATTGTGAAAATGACTCTACTACCCAAAGCAATCTACAGATTCAATGCAATTCTTAGCAAACTACCACTGGCATTTTTCACAGAACTAGAACAAAAAAATTTCACAATTTGTACAGAAACACAAAATACCCCAAATAGCCAAAGCAATCTTGAGAACGAAAAACGTAGCTGGAGGAATCAGGCTCCCTGACTTCAGACTGTACTTCAAATCTACAGTAATCAAGACAGTATGGTATTGGCACAAAAACAGACATATAGATCAATGGAACAGGATAGAAAGCCCAGAGATAAACCCATGTACATATGGTCACCTTAGTTTTGATAAAAGAGGCAAGAATATACAATGGAGAAAAGACAGCCTCTTCAATAAATGGTGCTGGGAAAACTGGACAGCTACATGTAAAAGAAGAAATTAGAACACTCCGTAATACCACACACAGAAATAAATTCAAAATGGATTGAAGACCTAAATGTAAGGCCAGACACTATCAACCTCTTAGTGGAAAACATAGGCAGAACACTCTATGACATATATCACAGCACGATCCTTTTTGACCCACCTCCTAGAGAAATGGAACCAAAACAAAAATAAACAAATGGGAAGAGGGAAGCAGCCGCATAGCACAGGGAGATCAGCTTGATGCTTTGTGACCACCTAGAGCGGTGGGATAGGGAGGGTGGGAGGGAGGGAGATGCAAGAGGGAAGAGATATGGGGATATATGTATATGTATAACTGATTCACTTTGCTATAAAGCAGAAACTAACATATCATTTTAAAGCAATTATACTCCAATAAAGATGTTTTAAAAAAAAGCTAGGCAAAATTGAACTGTAGTGCTTGAGTATAGATTTGTGTGATAAAACTGTACAGAAAATCATGAAGGTGATTACCATAAATGTCAGCATAGTGGTTACATTTAAGGATGGAAGGAGTGGGCTGTGTTTGGACAGGGTACAGAGAAGCCTTCTGGATTGGCTGGCAAAGTTCTATTGATTTGGGTGGTGGTTAGGAGTGTGTTTTCCTTCTAAGTCAATAAGCTATAATTTTGTTTTCTGCAATTTTCAGTATTTGTGCTATATTTTGCAATAAAAAATTTTAAGTGGAAAATGATTGAATTAAGCAGTGGCCAGATCTTTCCTTTGATGGGGCTTCTCCCATATACTGATGAACTCTCTCAAAGTTCTAGGCAGATCAACTGGAGACAATCAGCCCATCACACAAACAAAGAGCGTTTTGTCCAAGGTTAGTCTCTGTGTATATAGCCTGGTCAATGTTTCTTTCTCTTGGGTGTATCTGCCTCTCCCTGAGCCCCAAGGATGATGGCTTGTGAAGACATCCAGTCACCATTTCTCATTTCTCCTTTAGTTTTCTAAAAGTGAATCATCCTCTGTTCTCTAACAGAGATATTACTAAGTAGCATTTACACTAATATTCTCATGATCAATACAAATGACCCAGGTAAAGGGAATGTCTCTGGTCTGTTCCGCTTCCTTTCTATTACTAACTTTATGTGAACACAATTGCCTAAACCTTGACAAGTTCTCCCAGAGACATTTTAGTAAGTCTATCTGAGGTTCACAGCATGCCCAAGAAAGGCTCCAGCACATTGTAGAGTGCTGTCCAAGGGTCTCTGCATTCACCCTCTCATTTCTTCCTATTCTTTGTGATTAGGTGTGTACATTCTCTTTATGTGATAGTGAATAATTAAGCCATTACCTGAGGCAAAAAGAATGAAGGGGTTTCACATCTAATGGCTTGGGAACAGCACAGAGCTAGTAAAATAGTGGCAAACCCAGACTGAAACCACCAAGGATCCAAGTGTGTTAGACATACGACATTTTTTTCTACCCCTGAAATCTGCAGAACAAATTTCTTAAGTTATAAATTAGTTACTAATGTTTACATTTTGGGTTGTTGTTGGATGTATTTAATATCCAACTCTATGACTTCGTCTTGTACTAGAAAACTGCATTTTCCCAGTATCCTTTTTCTATTTCAGTTTGATCTAAATTAAGATAAATTACAAAGTAGCTCTTCTAGGCTTTGGCTCAAATGTTACAAACTCTTTCTAAGAGTGAGATTCTATTGCTTAGGGTCTTATGGACTTTGCCCATCTCGGAGGTCTTAATCGGCTTAATTAGGCTGATACCCACAAGCCTTGTAAGGTTCCAATATGACACTGATTCTTTCTTAGAGCAAACCCAGTATCAGCAGTAAGGTTCCAGGCCCCCAGAATTAGAGAGGAAATTCTGTGGACCTACGGTGTACTCCAGGGAGGTGCTGGTGAGTGGGGCAGGTACACCAGAATACAGTTGGTTAGAAGAATACAAGTGATCTGAGTCCTGTGCCTGTCTATGTGATCCACCACCGCATCACAGGCCAGCTATTGTCCTGGCACCTGCACAAATGCTGTAGGTTGCGCAGCTTTACCAGGACAAGGGTCTCCTTGGGAATTCCTTCCATGTAGATACAGCCAAAGTGTTTAACATGAAAAAAGGTTATAACCCCATCTTTACACGGTAGAAGCCATCAGCCAAAGTTATAGGCTTCTGGCGGGTCGGGGGCGGGGGCGGGAGGGGCAGCACTGGAAAAGGGAAATCCAAAGGCCTCGGGTTTCAAATTAATACTGATTTAAAGTCGCATTTCCAAGGTTTGGCTTCATCTCCCTGTATTTCAAGAGCGCCTCCCTGATCACTAATTTCTTCCTTCGGTTGCTGGGTAAACCTTTAACCCCTATCCTACCTCCATTTGTTCAATAGGAATTTTCATTTTCACTTGAATCTTGAGTAGAATTGGAAATCAGGTGTGCCTGTCTAGGCTTCATTAAATCGTGGTCAAATCGCTCTTCCGGAGCGCGTGAACAAAAATGAATGGACATTTACGTAAAAAAAAAAAAAAAAAAAAAAAAAAGAGAGAGAGAGAGAGACTTTCGGGCTTCACCCAGGACTGAGGATGCAGGAGGCCGAGCGTACGGATGGCAGCGAGAGGTCAATCCCCGCCCGGCGCCGGGTCGGCGGTGGAGGAGTCGGAAGTGGTCGGGGTTTGGGGGAGGAGATCCGCTCACACACAACAGGAGAGGCTGCGCCGCCATATCTGCTGCCGCCGCCGCAGTTGCGAATGCAGCGTCGGGACCGGGCTGCCTCCGCGCCGCCGCTAAGGTTCGTGTCGCTCCCCCCCGAGCCCCCTGCTCTTGCCGCCTCACCCCCGGCGGCACTGCCCGCTCTTTCTGGCCCGTTGAGCCCGCTCCCTCCCCGCATCCATCAGGGCTGAGGACCATGGATCCGGGCAGCAGCAGCAGCAGCGACTCGGCTCCCGACTGCTGGGACCAGGTGGACATGGAAGCACCGGGTTTGGCCCCGAGCGGGGACCGAGCCGCCTCGGCGGCTGCGGCGGCGGCGGCCGAGGCCCAGCGTGAGCCCCTCAGCTCGGCCTTCAGCCGACAGCTCAACGTCAACGCCAAACCCTTCGTGCCTAACGTCCACGCCGCGGAGTTCGTGCCGTCCTTCCTGCGGGGCCCGTGCCAGCCGCAGACCCCCCCGGCCGACGCCCCCGGCATCGATGAAACCTGCCCCGGCGCGGGCGACCCTCAAGGTAAAAGGCTGGGACGGGGGGCACCTGTGGAACATTCCAAAGAGGAACAGTTAGTGTGGCGTGAAGGTTCCAATTCAGCCGTTACCATGGAACTTTCGGAACCTGTTGTAGAAAATGGAGAGGTGGAGATGGTCTTAGAAGAATCATGGGAGCACAATAAAGAAGTAAGTGAAGCTGAGCCAGGGGGTAGTTCCTTGGGAGATTCGGGGCCCCCAGAAGAAAGTGGCCAGGAATTGATTGAGAAAGAGGAAATCAGAAAATCGAAATCTGTGGTCGTCCCCTCAGGTGCTCCTAAAAAAGAACACGTAAATGTGGTATTCATTGGGCATGTAGATGCCGGAAAGTCAACCATTGGAGGACAGATCATGTTTTTGACAGGAATGGTTGACAAAAGGACACTTGAGAAATATGAAAGAGAAGCTAAAGAAAAAAACAGAGAAACTTGGTATTTGTCCTGGGCCTTAGATACAAATCAGGAAGAACGAGACAAGGGTAAAACAGTAGAAGTGGGTCGTGCCTATTTTGAAACAGAAAAGAAACATTTCACAATTTTAGATGCCCCTGGCCACAAGAGTTTTGTCCCAAATATGATTGGTGGTGCTTCTCAAGCTGATTTGGCTGTACTGGTAATCTCTGCCAGGAAAGGAGAGTTTGAGACTGGATTTGAAAAAGGTGGACAGACAAGAGAACATGCGATGTTGGCAAAAACAGCAGGGGTGAAATATTTAATAGTGCTTATTAATAAGATGGATGATCCCACAGTAAATTGGAGCAGCGAGAGATATGAAGAATGTAAAGAAAAGCTAGTGCCCTTTTTGAAGAAAGTCGGCTTCAGTCCCAAAAAGGACATTCACTTTATGCCCTGCTCAGGGCTTACCGGGGCAAATATTAAAGAGCAATCAGATTTCTGCCCTTGGTACACTGGATTACCATTCATTCCGTATTTGGATAATATGCCAAACTTCAACAGATCCATTGATGGACCAATTAGACTGCCAATTGTGGATAAGTACAAGGATATGGGCACTGTGGTCCTGGGAAAGCTGGAATCAGGATCCATTTTTAAAGGCCAGCAGCTTGTGATGATGCCAAACAAGCACAATGTGGAAGTTCTTGGAATACTTTCTGATGATGCTGAAACTGATTATGTAGCCCCAGGTGAAAACCTTAAAATCAGACTGAAGGGAATTGAAGAAGAAGAGATTCTTCCAGGATTCATACTCTGTGATCCTAATAATCTTTGCCATTCTGGACGCACATTTGATGTTCAGATAGTGATTATTGAGCACAAATCCATCATCTGCCCAGGTTATAATGCGGTGCTGCACATTCATACTTGTATTGAGGAAGTTGAGATAACAGCCTTAATCTCCTTGGTAGATAAAAAATCAGGAGAAAAGAGTAAGACACGGCCCCGCTTCGTGAAACAAGATCAAGTGTGCATTGCCCGTTTAAGGACAGCAGGAACTATCTGCCTTGAGACATTCAAAGATTTTCCTCAAATGGGTCGTTTTACTTTAAGAGATGAGGGTAAGACCATTGCGATTGGAAAAGTTCTGAAACTGGTCCCAGAGAAGGACTAAGCAGTTTTCTTGTTGCCCCTACACAATACTGTGAGAATTGACTACAAAAGTTCACCACCTTCTCTTATTTACTGCCCATTGAGAGACTTTTCTCCATATTTTGCAAAGAAAAATTTCACAGCAAAAATCCATGTTTTGTCAGCTTTCTCATGTTGAGATCTCAGTTGTGTCACTGCTCAATTTACCCATAAGTTTCCTCCTCCTATGCCATTCTGCTTCCTTGAACAGAATCAGTAATAGCTTTGTAAGTGATGTGGATGTAATTGTCTATAACAATGAAAAATTAATATATTTTTTAATTTTTCATTTTCCCTTAGGATATTTAGACAACCCTTGTTCCACGCAGACCAATCAGAGTGTGTCAGTGTGTGTGTACATGTTAAAAAGACAACTAACATGTGAATAAAATATTCCATTTGAAACTCTTATTGGTATTTGAAATGCTTTTGAATATTTTTTTAAATTTGTCTGTAATACTTCTCAATTAGGTTTTTTACTGTCTCAAGTAACTGAATACATTTTATTACCTGGGCTTTTAACAACTGTCCTGCACTCACTGTTTTAAATGAGGAATTTACAAACAATGCACAGGTTTGTGTTAAAGGAAAAATTTTAATTTTGAGAAAAATAATTTAGAGCTCTTCCCAATGAACTTTGTTTTCTGTGTTCAAGTCCAGTCAGTAAAGGAGCTCTTCTGCTTCCCCACTTGTGATTTGAAAAAGAAAAGCTCAGGCCATCTATCAAGTCCCCAAATGTTGAACATGGCCAGATTACAAATATACCTGGGGATTCAGACCGTATGTTGACTAGACTGTTATCTGCACTCCCTCATCTTAACACACCCCTTTGTTTTATTCACCAAGAGACTTGTAATGTGGGACACAACACAGTAAGGGGCATGACTTGAGAAGGTAAATGCTTGCAATAGTAAGTCATTCACTGACAAGTAAGGGTTATCGAGGGTCCTGAGCTTGGAGATGGGGAGACCATTCCGCTCTTCTATTCTTCAGTGCTTGGGGTTAGTAGGAAAGGTGGGAGGTCATTTTTACAATCAGATCATGACCCACTCTTGGGGTCAGAGTTAACTGGACTCATCTCTGAAGAGTACATTGAGGAAAACACCAACTGTGGACCCTGAGGTGGCTACTTTTATTGCCAGGAGAGTGGCCTTATAACCTGCGTAACTATCAACAGCTGCAAGAACTTTCTGTCTTGGTAAGTAGGTAGTGGCCCAGTGTAAACACTGCCCAATGGTGGGCAGAGCCAATTCCTCACACTCATGGGGTGGTTGAACAAGGGTGGAGACTGCTGCCGGAACACAATGGGCTATACTCAGGACCTTTCTCCGTGGTCCCTTTGTTTGTGTCTGCATGTACCTCCAGGATATCTAACCTGTCAGAGATAGCCACAGGTCTTGTGAGGGCATCAATAGCATGGCTCTGTGAATCATCCAACCATAGATCTTCAGGGCACCCACAAGGGAAAAGAGGATTTTTATTTTGTCATATGTCAGCTAACCTAACCCACAGGGATGTGCCTCATGTTGTCTTGGACCCAGTCCTTTAATAATTAGAATGTCAGTGGCAAGAGTTTCGTCTTATTTTACAGTTCCTTCTCTTGCCTCTGTGCTCTGAGCTTTGTACAAAATACAGGCCAATCCAGTGTTCGCTAAAAGTTTTGCCCTGGCAGCCACTTTTTAAAAATTTATTTCTGATGCTGCATCAATCTCATTGTTTTGCAATTTTAGTAATTTACCAATAGGATAATTGTGGATTGCATCCACTAATAGGCCAAAGCCACAAGGCAGGACAGAACTCTTTTTTTCTCCACCCAATTTGGATAATTTCCCATCAAAAACTGGCTCCTAAATGTCTTCTCATTAGCCAGTTGTATAGAAATTTATCCACCAGGAGCTCTGAACTCTATAAACAACTTTCAGAGACCAGGACATAAATCTTTGGGAGTGGATTTTAGAAACCAATAATTTTCATTTCAGTGATCATTCAGGTGGTTGGAGACACCTGACCCTGGCTCTTTAATATTCAGTATATAAACTCATGGTAATGTGTTTTTTTTTTCTAACTTCGTGAATACCTTCATTTGTAGTTCTTAATGTCTGGTAGTGTTCTCCAATACTGCAGATTGAGGCCATTCACAAACACAGTACAGTTTCCACAGGGCATACAAAACAGTGTCCCTTCAGTGGTTCCCTGTTGCCTCTAATTCAGACCAATTTAACTTAACTGTGCCAAGAGCACCTCAAATTCCTGGTAAGCAAGATCAGTGTAGAAACTCCCCAAGTGTGGCTGCATCCTGTAAATACATCATGAATTCACTATGTCAGGATGACTCTTGGCGACTTTTCTCCCAAGGTTCTTCCTTTTATTCCTCATTATAGGACAAATCTGCAGAGATTTAGGAAAAGGGCCCAACTTATTTGGTACGTCAGCAAAGACCCATAAAGGAAAGAAAGTGGAAAGCTTGGGCTGGGTAGAAGCTAGCAGACCTCCACATTGAGCATCTTTCTCTGGTACCCAGGACAAATTGTCAGTGCTATTAATATCCACTATGGTTACCATTCCTGTCTTCAATAGACAAATCCTTTCTCAAAATAGACTCTCTTTTTACAGTGTCATGATTCTGATTTACTACAATGCAAGAACCTGCTCTTTTTAAAGTTTACTTATGCACATTTTGCAGTACAAATATTCAACCCACACACTTTAGTTAAAATGACTGGTTTAGTTGCAGGAAAATTATTAGTTACCATGTCATGGCCATACAAAAGAAACTATCCAGCAACCACAGAAATTCTGCCAAAACCTGAGCATTTGAACATGTTCACATTGATCCAGTGCCTGTTTTTATGTTCAATATGATTCTATATTTTCTGTTGTGGGTATTGACATATTTCCATTTCTCCTAGTTTTCAGTTAACAATATCCACTCATGGTTGGCCACTGGGTGGAAGGAAAATTTGATCCCAGATTTCTCACCAGAGACACGACTGTTTCCACTAAATGGGGAAAGTGGGCTTGCCTTAGAATTTGGGAGAGGCTTTTTCAAACCACCCTGTGGGTGTTTGTTAGTTAATGTTCAACCAATCACCAAGATCAACAAGGGAAAGGGAGAGAAAAAAGAACCTACTGTATGAACATGCCACGTATGAGAAAATAAAACGAGAAAAAAAAAAGCTTTGTTTACATACACGAGGGCAGTTTACAATTTGACACTATAGCCCGTAGAATATTCACTATTGGATTCCCTTACAGTTCTATCTTGCACTCAACAATGCAGATTGTTTTGGAGGAAATTTGTCTAAATTCTAGGGGGATTCTCTTTTCCTTCACTTATCCTTTAAAAAATTGTAGTTTCTTTTATAAGTCAGTGGATGAAAGGTTCAGGCTCTAAGAATCAGACATCAATCAAAAGGGTTTTCGGCAAAGCCCCTTGTTTTTTACTCAGATTAATATTAAGCAATCAGAATTTACATGCACACATAATTTTCAGACAGTTCTCAGCCCTCTAATGAAGATATTTCTCTCTTTCATTGTTGAACTTCAAAAGTCCAAGCAGAGAATATTGAGACCTGCCCCCAGTTTTAGAATGAGAGGACAAAAAGGAAAAAAAAATGAAAGATTTGTCCAGTCAGGCTGCTGTATACAGTCATGTCGCTGTATCTCTCATTTGATATGATATATATCCAATAAGTGTCCAATTATAGCTCTTCTTTCCTCACATTTGGGGCTCTGATTAAAAGGCTTCCTCTAATCTCTAACAGAGACTTAGATGAATTATCTCCTCCTGAGACAGCTTTTACTAGCTCTACCACAGTCTATCAGTGACCTTTTGCCATACCAATAAATTTACAGAACACAATGTCACATGGCAAATGAACAAGAAAGACCCCAACTGGCTTCTGCTGCTTTAGCTGACAGTTCCTGGATTAAAGGTTAGTGTTTGATTTCTACCTTTTATTTCTTTTTGCACCCTGCTTTAACTGATGCTCATATGACATATATTATTTAGCTTTCCGGACTGCTTTAGCTTCTTTTGCCAATTTAGTAAGGTATAAATGAATAGGTGAAATAAAATGTATTAATACATTTTTAAAAAGTTTAACATCTTTATTGGAGTAAAATTGCTTTACAATGGTGCGTTAGTTTCTGCTTTATAACAAAGTGAATCAGCTATACATATACATATATCCCCATAGATCTTCCCTCTTGTGTCTCCCTCCCACCCTCCCTATCCCACCCCTCTAGGTCGGTCACAAAGCACTGAGCTGATCTCCCCGTGCTATGCAGCTGCTTCCCCCTAGCTATCTATTTTACATTTGGTAGTGTATATAAGTCCATGCCACTCTCTCACTTTGTCCCAGCTTACCCTTCCCCCTCCCCATGTCTTCAAGTCCATTCTCTACGTCTGCATCTTTTTTAAAATATCTAAAGGCTTAACTCCTGAGTGATGCTAATGACAGAATGCTTCATCCCCATCTGTGTTCTTCAATGTGTGCCAAACCCAAAAGAACTCTGGTCTGAAAGGGTAAATGAGCTGCAAGCATACATTTTGCACGTTTAAGAAGGGAACACCAAGGTTTGAAGGGAAGGAGATACATCTAAGGAGGCTTTAACCTTAAAGGACGGTGATTCAGGAAAGGTGTGGTGGCTTCACAAGATCTTGGTAGTGAGTAAAAAGTTGCAGTGACCAAATTTAACATAATTCAAGAACATTTGCCTCTATGGATGGCACACTATTCAAGGCCTGAAGGGAAGTTGGCGGCATGAGAAAGGTCATATTGATTTTCCAGCAGAATCTGAACTGGGCCTCCAGGTGGCTAGGGGACAAATGCACATCAGATTCATTCTGTGAGACAAAAAGGTCAAAACTGCTGGCAATATTGGCAGCATGGCACCAGCTCTGATGGTGATACTACCAAGCCTCACAGATCCCCAGGTATCAGTGTTAGGTCTCACACTATCTACCAATGCCTGACTGAGTTAGCGGTATCCAAAATAGTACATATTACCTAAGTGTGCAGATGTAACAGCTACAATGAAGGGCAAGTTCTCCTCTGGGCCACCCTGGTGCCCCCACCTCTTCCAGAAGATCCCATTGTCAGAGAAGTGGCCAGATCAAAATATGTCCCCTTCCTGATGTAGAATATACCTAGCATGGTGCTGAGGAGATAGTGGACCTCTTTTTCTTCCCCTGCTTATGTTTTAGACAGTGATTTGGTAGGCTAGAGAAGGGACGTTGACGCGTGGCACAGGGGTAATGCACCGTGAAGCCACTAATTGGAACCCTGAATAGCCACCTCACCCCTCTTCTATGAGTCTCTGGTCCCTCATGCATAATGTAGAACTAATGCCAGTTACCTCGTGTTGGGCTGCACCCCGCAGACCTGCAAGATCTGTACTTGCTCAGCCTCAAGACCGAAGAAAGAACCCAGAGTCAGAGACGTCAGTGGTTTAATGGATGGGGGATCTTACATGTCTGAAGCAAGGTCTTGGAGAGACACCCCACCATGTGCGGCAAAAGGCGGGCAGGACATGGTGGCAGTCTTTGCTCCCACGGGGAGGGGGAGGTTACCAGTTATAAGGGGAATTGATGTCTGGTCGGCTAATTGGTTACCAGGGAAACCAGCAGAGGAGCACACCCCTCACTGCCCCACTGATAAGCTAACAGGTGGAGATGTTCTGATCTAAAGATTAGAACAATCACTAGCTGGGGCTGGGGGCAAGTACATGGGCATTTACTGATTAGTCTCTATGATTAAGAGGGAAGGTCAGTCATGTGAGTAAGGTGTAAGTGAAGCAGGGACTGGTTGAGCAAGGCATGTACAGAGAGTAAGAGAATAGCCATCTTGGGTGGCCTGATCAAAAACCTTGTTTTTTGTTTTCATTTTGTTTTTGCGGTACGCGGGCCCCTCACCGTATGGCCTCTCCCGTTGCGGAGCACAGGGTCCGGACGCGCAGGCTCAACGGCCATGGCTCACGGCCCCAGCCGCTCCGCGGCATGTGGGATCTTCCCAGACCGGGGCACGAACCCGTGTCCACTGCATTGGCAGGCGGACTCTCAACCACTGTGCCACCAGGGAAGCCCTCAAACACCTTGTTTATAGGGTTGTTGTGAGTACTGAACAAGGTAGCACATATGAAAATGTGGCTCAGTCCTTGTGAGTTTATTTCCTGCAGTGCATAGTCAATTGTTACCCTTGACTGTGTTTTTGACTGTAGGAGCTCTGCTTCTCCTTCTCACTAGATTTATTGATTGCTGATGCAATAACTTTTCCTACCAATGCCCTGTGGTAAGAAAAACTGATTTTTTAAAAAGAGGAAATATGTCCAGCCCTGGGGGTGGGTAGGGGGACTCAGAATTTGTCCAGTCCAATCATGGCTATCCCATTCCCCTTTGTCAGATGATGGGTTTTCCAGCCTCCTCTACACCTAAAGGTGGCCATGTGACCCAGTTGTTCCCAGTGATGTGTACAGGAATGTGTGGGGACTTCTATAGAAAAAGATGGTACTTGAGATATGATAGAAATGACTGGAGCAGTTGCAGCTATATTGTGATAAGCACATGGTCATAGAATCAACCTGCTGAAAAATGGCTGAGCAGGAGGATGGAAGCTGTGGTATCCTATGGCATCCTTGAACAGCTGAACAATGCAAGTGTACTTCCAGACTTCTTATAAGGAGAGAAAAAAAGAGTAAGGCCCTGTTTATACCATTGTCTCTAAACTTTAGCTGCATAGTAAACTCATTTAAAAGTAGTTTTTAGCAATACTAGTGCCCTCCTCGATATCCAGAAATTCTGATTAATTAGTCTATATTATGGCTGTGAACATTTAAAAAAATCTTTCTGTTATACTGTCAGATACATGACAAAATGTACCATTATAAAGAACCCATGTAGATCTCACATAGCTCCAACAGTTAAGAACTCTTGGTTAATTTTACTTCATCTACACTCCCACCTACTTCTCTCCACCTGCAGATTATTTTGAAGTCAATCCTAAACATCATGTCACTTAACAAAAGATTATTTCAGTATGTATCTCTAAAAGACCTAGACACTTTAAAAATACAAGCACAGTAATATTATCTTGTGTAAAATTAATTATAATTCCTAAATATCTTCAAATATTCATTCCTAGCTTAAGTGTTCCAATTATGTCAGAAATACTTTTTTTTTTTTTTTTTTTTTTTACAGTACTTGGGCCTCTCACTGTTGTGGCCTCTCTCATTGTGAAGCACAGGCTCCAGACACGCAGGCTCAGTGGCCATGGCTCACGGGCCCAGCCGCTACGCGGCATGTGGGATCCTCCCGGACCGGGGCACGAACCCATGTCCCCTGCATTGGCAGGCAGACTCTCAACCACTGCGCCACCAGGGAAGCCCAATACTTATTTTTTTGAAATTCAATTTTGAAATCAGGATCCAGTTTATGCCCATGCATTATAATTTGTTAACATGCTTATTAAGTCTCTTTCAACCTATAGGTTGTCCCTTCTTTTTTTTTTCTTGTAATTTATACACTGAACAATTTGGGTCCTTTGTTTTCTAGAGTTTCATACAGTCTGGATTTTGCTGACATCCTCCCTTTTTCATTGTTTAACAAGTCCCTCTATCTCCTGACTTTCCCCTAAATTGGTTGTTAGAGATAGAGGCTTCATTGGAGTCTTCTCCTTTTTTTTTTTTTAAACAAGAATAACTCACAGGTAATGCCATGTACCTCTGTCTGGATATACATAATGTCTGGTTTGTCTCTTTCTTTTATGAAGTTAGCAGACACTGATGATTAGTGCCTAGATCCAGTATTTTGTTACAGCTTGTAGTATGAAGATATTCTATTTATCTTTCTTCATTTATTAACTAGAATACCTCTCTAAAGAGAATCTTTTCCTCGTTAATTATTTGATAACACAGTAGATATACAGATGGAAGGATAATTATTTGATTCTTTCCTTCCATTTAAGAGTTTTCAAATTATGAATTTATTTCTTAACACTTTTAATTAAAGGTGACCACAGAGTACATTTTAGAATCACTATGAATACAATATCTAAACACGTTTAATGTGTTCAAATCTATTTACTTATTATTCTTATAGATGCTCAAACTGTACCATTTTTAGGCATTTAAGCCTTTCAGATTAGCTAGTGAATCTTCTAACATGACCCCGGTAATCCTTCCTCTTTTCTGGTGCATCAGGTTGTGCAAGGCTCACTTTATAGATTTCCTGAAGTCAGTTAATTCATCATGTAATCTATATTTCTTTTTTTAGTGGAAAATGCTGTTTAGAGAGTAAAATCATAGTGCTTGTCTGGATGCTACTGGGTTCATCATGGTTTCTAATGCTTTGTAGGGGGCAGAGCTAAGAAATAGGTATTTTTAAAAGCAAAATACAGCATGAGTTTATACTGATACTTCTCATTCAAATTCAGGGCTCCAGGGTATTTGCTTTACATGCTTGATCTTTCATCAGTATGTCCTTTCTCTGAAACCACAAGTCTTGACTCCCAATAACATTGAAAAAATTAAAAATTGCTCATTAGTGTTATCCCACAATTCACAACCAAGTGTCCAAAGAACCATGCCAACATTACCAATAAAAATACTGATTCTGAAAATAGTTTAAAGTTTTTATCTGATTGTTTTGGTCCTCAGGTTATATATCCTCTAGGAATGTGCAGAACAAATGGCTATATTTTAAAACCATTAAAAATAGTCTCTGTGTGTGGTAATGCCATCAACTGGATGCACAATAAAGTATAGTAGATCCATTTTGCTTTTCATTAAGTTTACCTTAATTAGTTTTTATAAATATGGAGAAAATTTACATAATACCAAAGTCAAACCTACAAAACAATATATTTTAGCAAAATCTGGCTTGTCTTCTTGTCCCTACCACTCTGTACATTCTCACATATGTACATTTTTTTAGTTTGTTGATTATAATTCCATATGTATTCATACTTACTATGTATGGTAAGTGATAATGTACTATACAGTTTCCCCATCTTGATTTTTCTTCACTTGTCAATATATCCCAGAGTGTTCCAAACCAATATATAGAAATAGTCATCATTTATTTTTATAGCTGCATAATATTCAATTATTTTGTTTTTCAAGTCCTCTACTCATGGACATTTAATTATTCCAGTTTTTGTTATAACACATATTTCTGCAATCAATAACATTTTCATATTTTCCCAGTGTTTCCTTGATTTTGAGAATTGGGATTTATGTACTAACAAGTATGTGCTAGATATTGCCAAATTCCCCTCCATAAGAATTTTACCATTTTGCAAGAAGTTTGTCTTTTTAGAAAACTTCCCAGGTGATTCTATGGTTGTGCAAGGGTTGAGAACTACTGGTTTTAGTTGTTGTTAGTTGTTTTTTGATTTGTTTTGGATTTGTTGTTGTTGTTATTGAAGCTAAATCATAAGAATCTAATGCACAATTTATAATGGAAATGTTCGTACGAGGTCCAATACTAGTAGAGATCAGGGACTGTGCTGCATTCATCTCTACATGCACAGTGGCTAGCACAGGAGCTCCAACAAGCACATGCTTAAATAAAATATATGTTGAATATTGAATGATGTAGTGAAGTGTAGTGACATCATATTTAATTGGTTTCTTATCAAAATATGTTACTGTGCCTGCCCCTATACCAGATGTTTTATTCTCTGAAGTCATGGGGTGGTATAATTCAACATTATGTAGCAAACCTTTCTTTAGAATGTACCACATGACTGGCAGGATTCTGGGTAGTATAGATAGAATAGAAAGGAAAACAGGCAAAAATCTGTGTGCTGTACAATTTATATTTTAGTGGGGAGATAGTAAAGAAAATAAGAATTGAATATGAGCAGAGGAGTACTAAGTGCTAAGAAGAAAATGAAAGCAGTGTAACAATGAGACTGACAGGGATTTTAGCAGTGGTTTGGTTAGACCTGTCTGTGCCTTTTAAGCAGAAACCTGAATTAAATGAAAGATGGCTTGTCATAGAGAGCATTTTTGAATATTTATTGAGTAAATGAGTTCTTATGATTGTCAATAGAATCTTATGTCTCTTATGGCTATGAACCTGTCCTCAGATCAAAGCACCCCTCCCTATTCCCCTGTGTTAACACCTCTCTTTCCATCCCCCTGCAGTGGCCCACAAAAAGCCTGCTTGAGAAAAACTGGACTCATTTCACATAATCACTAAGTTAGATCTTCTGGATATATATCAAACCTTACAGCTAGACAATAGAAAAATATCTTCTCAGGGACATGAGGAGTATTCATAAAACTTTACTTTATGCCAGGTCACAAAGAAAGTATCATCAAATTCAATAAAATACAAATAACACAACCAGCATTCTTTTTATCATAGTACAATGAAGGTAAAACATTTTTCTAGAAGTCTTTACATCAGAAAATTTTAAAAACCTATTAATGAGGGCAGAGTTGCACAGAGGAATTGTGCTGGGCCCATAAAACTATTAAATGCTCTTAAGTGAAAGGGGAAATACAGGGAATTCCCTGGAGGTCCAGTGGTTAGGACTCCGTGCTTTCACTGTCAAGGGCACAGGTTCAAGCCCTGGTTGGGGAACTAAGATCCTGCAAGCCGTGCAGCACAGCCAAGAAATAAATAAATAAAAAGAAAGGGGCAAGGGGGGAAAGTGGTGGGGGTGGTAGTGGTGGGGTGAATTGGGAGATTGGGATTGACACATATACACTAATAGGTATAAAATAGATAACTAATAAGAACCCACTGTATAAAAAATAAATTAATTCAATTAATTTTTTTTTTAAAAAGGGGAAATACAAACCAAACTTGCAGCATTAAAAAAAAAAGGATATTAGAAACTCCACATATCATAATATGTGGGATATATTTTAGCAGTTATTAAAGGAAATTTAATATTTATATTAACTACAAATATTTACATCAATAAAATTTTAAATGAAATTAATGACTTAAAATTTCAACTCCTAAAGTTAAACAAAAAACAACAAAATAAACCAAAAGAAAACATTAATGATAAAGATAAAAGAAAACATTAAAGACATAAGAAATGGAAAAATACTAGAAGTAAATAAATCAAAATACTGTTTTTAAAATAAATTAACAATAAGGAATCAACTGCTAGTTAATGTAATAAGAAATAAGTAGAAAACACAGATACACAAAGTAAGAAATGAAAAGAGGAAAATAACTATTAAACAAGAAAAAATATATATAATAACGAAAGAATTGGTTGCACAATAAGTTGAAAACCTAAATGATAAGTATGATTTCACAGGAAAAAAATAATTTGTCAAAATGACTGGAATTGAGATGGAGATCCTAAGGAAACCAATTTCCATAGAAGAAATAGGGAGATTTATTAAAGAATTACCTCATAGGAAAGCACTAAGCCTTAACATTTTCACAGAAGAATTTTACCAAAACTTAATCATCAACTAAACACAATGCTACATAAGCACTCTTAGTGCTACACAAAATATTCCAAAACATAGGAAATAAAGAGAAATTCAAATTATTTTTATGAAATGATTATAACATTGATACCAAAACCTGATAAGACAGTATAATAACAGAAAGCTATAGAAAAATGTCAATTATGCATATTGATTTATATCTCTTAAATTTAATATCAGTGGACAGAATATAACACCACATTAGGAAAATAATACACCATGAACAAGTAGGATTTATTGTAGGCAACCAGAGATGATTCAATAATTAGGAAATCCACTACTATCATTCACCTTATGATAGGTCTAAGGAGAAATATCCTATGAAAATCTCCAGAAATCCTGAAAAGGAGCACAGTGAAAACACTCATTCCAAAAAAATCAAAACAAAACAAAACAAAATAATAAAACAAAAACACCAAAATAGGACCTCATGGGCACTTTCTACATATATATATATACATTATGTATATGGTATTTGTGAGTGCATCTAGAAATTTAGATACACACACACACACAAAGCAAGTGTCCATTATATATGTAAATCAATAAGAAAATAAACACTAAAATTCCTAATGGGAAAATGAGAGGCATTCCTGCTAAAGTCAAGAACAAGAAAAAATGTTACCCATACTCTTTTTTTTTTAAACATCTTTATGGGAGTATAATTGCTTTACAATGGTGTGTTAGTTTCTGCTTTATAACAAAGTGAATCAGTTTTACATATACATATGTCCCGAGATCTCTTCATTCTTGCGTCTCCCTCCCTCCCACCCTGCCTGTCTTACCCCTCTAGGTGGTCACAAAGCACCGAGCTGATCTCCCTGTGCTATGCAGCTGATTCCCACCAGCTATATATTTTACGTTTGGTAGTGTATACATGTCCATGCCACTCTCTCACATTGTCCCAACTTACCCTCCCCCCTCCCCGTATCCTCAAGTCCATTCTCTAGTAGGTCTGTATCTTTATTCCCGTCTTACCCCTAGATTCTTCATGACCATTTTTTGTTTTTTAGATTCCATATATATGTGTTAGCATACAGTATTTGTTTATCTCTTTCGGACTTACTTCACTCTGTATGACAGACTCTAGGTCCATCCACCTCACTACAAATAACTGAATTTCGTTTCTTTTTATGGCTGAGTAATATTCCATTGTATATATGTGCCACATCTTCTTTATCCATTCATCTGTTGATGGACACTTAGGTTGCTTCCATAGACTGACTATTGTAAATAGAGCTGCAGTGAATATTTTGGTACATGACTCTTTTTGAATTATGGTTCTCTCAGGGTATATGCCCAGTAGTGGGATTGCTGGGTCATATGGTAGTTCTATTTTTAGTTTTTGAAGGAACCTCCATACTGTTCTCCATAGTGGCTGTATCAAATTACATTCCCACCGACAGTGCAAGAGGGTTCCCTTTTCTCCCCACTCTCTCCAGCATTTATTGTATGTAGAATTTTTGATGATGGCCATTCTGACCGGTGTGAGATGACATCTCATTGTAGTTTTGATTTGCAATTCTCTACTGATTAATGATGTTGAGCATTCTTTCATGTGTTTGTAGGCAATCTGTATATCTTCTTTGGAGAAATGTTTATTTAGGTCTTCTGCCCATTTTTGGATTGGGTTGTTTGTTTTTTTTAATATTTAGCTGCATGAGGTGCTTGTAAATTTTAGAGATTAATCCTTTGTCACTTTCTCCGTTTGCAAATATTTTGTCCCATTCTGAGGGTTGTCTTTTCGTGTTGTTTATGGTTTCCTTTGCTGTGCAAAAGCTTTGAAGTTCCATTAGGTCCCATTTGTTTATGTTTGTTTTTATTTCCATTTCTCTAGGAGGTGGGTCAAAAAGGGTCTTGCTGTGATTTATGTCATACAGTATTCTGCCCATGTTTTCCTCTAAGAGTTTGATAGTATCTGGCCTTACATTTAGGTCTTTAATCCATTTTGGGTTTGTTTTTAGTTATGGTGTTAGGGAGTGTTCTAATTTCATTCCTTTACATGTAGCTGTCCAGTTTTCCCAGCACCACTTATTGAAAAGGCTGTCTTTTCTCCACTGTATATTCTTGCCTTCTTTATCAAAGATAAGGTGACCATATGTGCGCTGGTTTATCTCTGGGCTTTCTATCCTGTTCCATTATCTATATTTCTCTTTTTGTGCCAGTGCCATACTGTCTTGATTAATGTAGCTTTGTAGTATAGTCTGAAGTCCAGGAGCCTGATTCCTCCAGCTATGTTTTTCTTTCTCAAGATTTCTTTGTCTATTCAGAGTCTTTTGTGTTTCCATACAAACTGTGAAATTTTATGTTCTACTTCTGTGAAAAATGCCATTGGTAGTTTGATAGAGATTGCATTGAATTTGTAGATTGCTTTGGGTAGTATAGTCATTTTCAAAATGTTGATTCTTGCAACCCAAGAACATGGTATATCTCTCCATCTGTTTGTATCATCTTTAATTTCTTTCATCAGTGTCGTATAATTTTCTGCATACAGGTCTTTTTGTCTCCTTAGGTAGGTTTATTCCTAGATATTTTATTCTTTTTGTTGCAATGGTAAATGGGAGTGTTTTCTTAATTTCATTTTCAGATTTTTCATCATTAGTGTATAGGAATTCAAGAGATTTCTGTGCCAGACACCTCAAAAAAAGAGAGACCACTCAAATCAATAGAATTATAAATGGGGCTTCCCTGGTGGCGCAGTGGTTGAGAGTCCGCCTGCTGATGCAGGGGACACAGGTTCGTGCCCCGGTCTGGGAAGATCCCACATGCCGCGGAGCGGCTGGGCCTGTGAGCCATGGCCGCTGAGCCTGCGCGTCTGGAGCCTGTGCTCTGCAACAGGAGAGGCCACAACAGTGAGAGGCCCGCGTACCGCAAAAAAAAAAAAAAAAAAAAAAAAAAGAATTATAAATGAAAAAGGAGAAGTAACAACTGACACTGCAGAAATACAAAGGATCATGAGAGATTACTACAAGAAACTAGATGCCAATAAAATCGACAACCTGGAAGAAATGGACAAATTCTTAGAAATGCACAACCTTCTGAAACTGACCCAGGAAGAAATAGAAAATATGAACAGACCAATCACAAGCACTGAAATTGAAACTGTGATTAAAAATCTTCCAACAAACAAAAGCCCAGGGCTAGATAGCTTCAGAGGCAAATTCTATCAAACATTTAGAGAAGAACTAACACCTCTCCTTCTCAAACTCTTCCAAAATATAGCAGAGGGAGGAACACTCCCAAACTCATTCTGTGAGGCCACCGTCACCCTGAGACCAAAACCAGACAAAGATGTCACAAAGAAAGAAAACTACAGGCAAATATCACTGATGAGCATAGATGCAAAAATCCTCAACAAAATACTAGCAAACAGGATCAAACAACACACTAAAAGGATCATACACCATGATCAAGTTCGTTTATCCCAGGAATGGAAGGATTCTTCAATATATGCAAATTAATCAATGTGAGAAACCATATTTAAAAATTGAAGGATAAAAACCATATGATCATCTCAATAGATGCAGGAAAAGCTTTCAACAAAATTCAACACCCATTTATGACAAAAACCCTGCAGAAAGTAGGCATAGAGGGAACTTTCCTCAACATAATAAAGGCCATATATGACAAACCCACAGCCAACATCGTCCTCAGTGGTGAAAAACTGAAATCATTTCCTCTAAGATCAGGAACAAGACAAGGTTGCCCACTCTCACCACTATTATTCAACATAGTTTTGAAAGTTTTAGCCACAGCAATCAGAGAGGAAAAAGAAATAAAAGGAATCCAAATTGGAAAAGAAGTAAAGCTGTCACTGTTTGAGGATGAGATGATACTATGCATAGAAAATTCTAAAGATGCTACCAGAAAACTACTAGCGCTATTCAATGAATCTGGTAAAGTAGCAGGATACAAAATTAATATCCATGCTCTTGACTATTTGAACTTTTTGTAGAGCTATTATCCAACACAGTTAAAAAACCAAACACTAAAAAGCAGTTATAGGCATAAGAATTGAAAGAAAAAAAGGAAATTCTGTAGATTATGGTATTTATTTGGACAAGGTGAGAAATGTAGTGATAAAACTAAAATAAACAATAAAATTTTGGTAAATTAATATAAAAAATTAATGACTTTATATATATAAACAATAACCAGAAAGAAGATATAATGGAAAAGAGAATCTTATTTATAATAGCAACAGATAAGATAACGTTCTTAGGAATAAACTTACTGGGTGCGCCAAAAGTGCTTCTGGTTTTTTAAGTAAAAATAAAAGACACATTTTTTCATTTTCACCAAGGACTTTATTGAACAACATACTCACCCTTTTGTTCCACTACCTTCTGCCATTTTTCAGGCAACTTCATAATTCCATCTTCCCAAAACTTTTTTATATTTTTGAGCAAAAAACTGTTCCAGGTGTCTTTTACAGTCTTCCAGGGAATGGAAATTTTTTCCATTAAGAGAATTTTGTAAAGACCAAAATAAATGGAAATCCGAAGGTGCAAAGTCTGGTGAATACAACAGATGAATCAGAACTTCCCAGCCAAGCTGTAACAACTTTTGCCTGGTCATCAAACAAACATGCGGTCCTGTGTTATCCTGATGGAAGACTATGCGTTTTCTGTGGACTAATTCTGGATGCTTTTCCTCAAGTGCTGCTTTCAGTTGGTCAAATTGGGAGCAGAACTTGTTAGAATTAATAGTTTGGTTTTCCGGAAGGAGCTCATAATAGAGGATTAACTTCCAGTCCCACCATATACAGAACATCACCTTCTTTGGATGAAGAACGGCTTTTGGTGTGGTTGGAGGTGGTTCATTTCACTTGCCCCATGATCTCTTCCATTCCCCATTATCGTACAGTATCCACTTTTCATCACCCATCACAATTTGTTTTTTTTTTTTTTTGCTGTACGCGGGCCTCTCACTGCCGTGGCCTCTCCCGTTACGGAGCACAGGCTCCGGACACACAGCCTCCACGGCCATGGCTCGTGGGCCCAGCCGCTCCGCGGCATGTGGGATCTTCCGGGATCGGGGCACGAACCCGCGTCCCCTGCATCGGCAGGCGGACTCTCAACCACTGCGCCACCAGGGAAGCCCCTGTTTTAAAAATGGAATGTTTTCATTACGTTTCAGTAGAGAATAACATGCGGAAATATGGTCAAGAAGGTTTTTCTTGCTTAACTTATGTGGAACCTAAACGTCAAAGTGATTCACATAACCAAGTGGTGCAAATGATTTGCAATGCTTGACTTGGATATTTTGAGTATGTCGGCTATCTCCCACGTGGTATAACGTTGATTGTTCTCAATTATTGTTTCGATATGATCGTTATCAACTTCGACTTGTCTACCCAAACGTGGAGCATCATCCAGTGAAAAATCTCCAGCAGGAAACTTTGCAAACCACTTTTGACACGTTTCAGCAGTCACAGCACCTTCTCTATACATTGCACAAAACTTTTTTTTGCGTTTCAGTTGCATTTTTACCTTTTTTGAAATAATAAAGCATAGTATGCCAAAAATGTTGCTTTTTTCTTCCACCTTCAATATTAAAATGGCTACACAAAAATTCACTAATTTTGGTAAGTCTTGTTTTAATGCACGCTGATATGACAGCTGTCACATACAATCTAACAAAATTATTTTGAATGAAGTTAAAGACAACTAAGTGCTACTAGAGCCATCTTACGGAAAAAAACACATGAACATTTTGGTCAACCCAATATAATGTGGAAAAGCTATATAAGAACAAGTTTAAAGACTCCTGAAAGCTATATAAACTAGGAGAAATCTTTTGGTCTTGAATAGGAATGCTCAATATCATTTAGATAGAATTAGCTCACAAATTTAATGCATTCTTAAGTTTTAAAAAATATCAGCAAGTTATTGTTGTTGTTTTTCTTAGAGAAAGACAAGTTGATTCTAAATTTCTTCTGGAGAAAAAGAAAACATGCAAGAATAGCTACAACACACTATGAAAAAATAGAAATGAGGGGAGACTAACCTAACCAAAAATAAAACATGCTGTAAATTCTTGATAAATAAAACCATATGGTACTGGCACTTGAATAAACAGACTAGTGAAATAGAATAGAAAATTTTTATTTTTTTTTTATTTTTATTTTTTTATTAATTTCTGCTTTATAACAAAGTGAATCAGTCATACATATACACCTGTTCCCACATCCCTTCCCTCATGCATCTCCCTCCCTCCCACCCTCCCCATCCCACCCCTCCACACCCACGTACATATTGAAACTTACTACATAGTAATGGTGACATCACCATTATGACTGGGGAAAGATATACACTTTAAAAAATGCTGTTGGGACAACTGGACAGCCATTTGATAAAAGATAAAATTTGAGCCATAATTCATACCATAGAAAGAATAATCTCCAAATGATTTAGAGATCTATATGTAAAAAATGGAAATCTTAATATTAGAAAATAATACATGTAGATTCTGTAAAAACCTAGGAGTGTAGAAAGGACTTCTATCAAAGAATCAAAATTCAAGGAGCTTCAAGATGACGGAAGAGTAAGACATGGAGATCACCTTCCTCCCCACAAATACATCAGAGATATATCTACATGTGGAACAACTCCTACAGAACACCTACTGAACGCTAGCAGAAGACCTCAGACCTCCCAAAAGGCAAGGAACTCCCCACGTACCTGGGTAGGGCAAAAGAAAAAAGCAAAAGCAGAGACAAAAGAATAGGGATGGGACATGCACCAGTGGGAGGGAACTGTGAAGAGGAAAGGTTTCCACACACTAGGAAGGCCCTTTCCGGGTGGAGACAGCGGGTGACAGAGGGGGGAAGCTTCAGAGCTGTGGAGGAGAGCACAACAATAGGGGTGCAGAGAGCAAAGCGGAGAGATTCCCGTACAGAGGATTGGTGCTGACCAGCACTCACCAGCCGGAGAGGTTTGTCTGCTCACCCGCCGGGACAGGTGGGGGCTGGGAGCTGAGACTCGGGCTTCGGAGGTCAGATCCCACGGAGCAGACTGGGATTGACTGCGTGAACACAGCCTGAAGGGGGCTAGTGAGCCACAGCTAGCCAGGAGGGAGTCCGGGAAAAAAGTCTGGAGCTGCCAAAGAGGCAAGAGACTTTTTCTTGCCTCTGTTTCCTTTTGCGTGAGGAAAGGGGATTAAGAGCGCTGCTTAAAGGAACTCCAGAGACGGGCGCGAGGCACAGCTATCAGTTCGGACCCAAGAGACAGGCAAGAGACACTAAGGCTGCTGCTGCAGCCACCAAGAAGCCTGTGTGCAAGCACAGGTCACGCTCCACACCTCCCCTCCTGGGAGCCTGTGCAGCCCGCCATTGCCAGGGTCCCGTGATCCAGGGACAGCTTCCCCGGGAGAACACATGGTGCACCACAGGTTGTTTCAACATCATGCCAGACTCTGACGCCACAGCCTTGCCCCGCTTTCCATACCCCTCCATCCCCTCGGCCTGAGTTAGCCAGGGCCGCTGGAATCAGCTGCTCCTTGAGTCGCGTCCTGTCTGAGTGGAGAACAGACTCCCTCAGGCGACCTACACGCAGAGGTGGGTCCAAATCCAAAGCTGAGCCCCAGGAGCTGTGCAAACAAAGAAGAGAAAGGGAAATTACTCCCAGCAGCCTCAGGAGCAGCGGATTAAATCTCCACAATCAATGTGATGTGGGCTGCATCTGTGGAATAACTGAATACACAACGAATAATCCCACATTGAGGAGGTGGACTTTGGGAGCACAGATATATATTTTTTTCGCCTTTTTCGAGTGCGTATGTGTATGTTTCTGTGTGTGATTTTGTCTGTATAGCTTTGCTTTCACCATTTGTCCTAGGGTTCTGTCTGTCCGTTTTTGTTGTTGTTGTTGTTGTTTTTCTGGTTGTTTTTTTTTTTTTTTAGTATAGTTTTTAGGCGCTTGTTATCATTGGTGGATTTGTTCTTTGGTTTGGTTGCTCTCTTATTTCTTTCTTTCTTTTATAACTTTAAAATACTTTTTAAATAATTTTTTTATTTTAATAACTTTATTTTATTTTATGTTATCTTCTTCTTCCTTTCTCTTTCTTTTTTCTCCCTTTTATTCTGAGTCATGTGGATAACAGACTCTTGGTGCTCCAGGCAGGCATCAGGGCTGTGCTTCTGAGGTGGGAGAGTGAAGTTCTGGACATTGGTCCACAGGAGACCTCCCAGCTCCACGTAATATCAAACGGCAAAAATTTCCCAGAGATCTCCATCTCTACACCAAGACTGAGCTCCACTCAGTGACCCGCAAGCTACAATGCTGGACACCCTATGCCAAAAAAGTAGCAAGAGAGGAACACAACTGCACCCACTACCAGAGAGGCTGCTTAAAATCATAATAAGGCCAAAGACACGCCAAAACACACCACCAGATGTGGACCTGCCCACCAGAAAGACAAGATCCAGCCTCATCCACCAGAACACAGGCACTAGTACCCTCCACCAGGAAGCCTACACAACCCACTGAACCAACTTTAGCCACTGGGGGCAGACACCAAAAACAACGGAAACTATGAACCTGCAGTCTGCAAAAAGGAGTCCCCAAACACAGTAAGTTAAGCAAAACGAGAAGGCAGAGAAACACACAGCAGATGAAGGAGCAAAGTAAAAACCTACCAGATATAACAAAAGAAGAGGAAATAGGCACTCTACCTGAAAAAGAATTCAGAATAATGATAGTAAAGACGATCCAACATCTTGGAAATAGAATGGAAAAAATAAAAGGAACGTTTAACAAGGAACTAGAAGAACCAAAGAGCAAACAAACAACAACGAACAACACAATAAATGAAATTAAAAATTCCCTACAAGGGATCAATAGCAGAATAACTAAGGCAGAAGAACGGATAAGTGACCTGGAAGGTAAAATAGCGGAAATAACTACTGCAGAGCAGAATAAAGAAAAAACATTGAAAAGAATTGAGGAGAGTCTCAGAGACCTCGGGGACAACGTTAAATGCACCAACATTTGAATTAAGAGTCCCAGAAGAAGAAGAGACAAAGAAAGTGACTGAAAAAATACTTGAAGAGATTATAGTTGAAAATTTCCCTAATACGGGAAATGAAATACTTAATCAAGACCAGGAAGTACAGAGCGTCCCATACAGGATAAATCCAAGGAGAAACACACCAAGACACATATTAATCAAACTATCAAAACTTAAATACAAAGTAAAAATATTAAAGCACAAATGGAAAAACAACAAATAACACACAAGGGAATCCCGATAAGGTTAACAGCTGATCTTTCAGCAGAAACTCTGCAAGCCAACAGGGACTGGCAGGACATATTTAAAGTGATGAAGGGGAAAAAACTACAACCAAGATTACTCTACCAAGCAAGGAACTCATTCATATTTGACAGAGAAATTAAAACCTTTACAGACAAGCAAAAGGTGACAGAATTCAGCACCACCAAACCAGCTTAACAACAAATGCTAAAGGAACTTCTCTAGGCAGGAAACACAAGATGAGGAAAAGACTTACAATAACAAACAAAAAACAATTAAAAATGGTAATAGGAACATAAATATGGAAAATTACCTTAAATGTAAATGGATCAAATGCTCCAACCAAAAGACATAGACTGGCTGAATGGAAACAAAAACAAGACCCGTATATATGCTGTCTACAAGAGACCCTCTTCAGACCTAGGGACACATACGGACTGAAAGTGAGGGGATGGAAAAAGTTATTCCATGCAAATGGAAATCAAAAGAAAGCTGGAATAGCAATTATCATATCAGAAAAAGTAGACATTAAAACAAAGACTCTTACAAGAGACAAAGAAGGACACTACATAATGATCAAGGGATCAACCCAAGAAGAAGATATAACAATTGTAAATATTTATGCACCCAACATAGGAGCACCTCAATACATAAGGCAAATACTAACAGCCATAAAGGGGAAATCAACAGTAACACAATCATAGTAGGGGACTTTAACACGCCACTTTCACCAATGTACAGATCATCCAATATGAAAATAAGTAAAGAAACACAAGCTTTAAATGATACATTAAACAAGATGGACTTAACTGATATTTAAAGGACATTCCATCCGAAAAGAACAGAATACAATTTCTTCTCAAGGGCTCATGGAACATTCTCCAGGATAGAACATATCTTGGGTCACAAGCCAAACCTTGGTAAATTTAAGAAAATTGACATCGTATCAAGTAACTTTTCCAACCACAGTGCTATGAGACTAAATATCAATTACAGGAATATATCTGTAAAAAATACAAACACATGGAGGCTAAATAATACACTACTTAATAACCAAGAGATCACTGAAAAAATCAAAGAGGAACTCAAAAAATACCTAGAAACAAATGACAATGAAAACATGATGACCCAAAACCTATGGGATGCAGCAAAAGCAGTTCTAAGAGGGAAGTTTACAGCAATACAATCTTACCTTAAGAAACAAGAAACATCTCAAATAAACAACCTAACCTTACATCTAAAACAATTAGAGAAAGAGGAAGAAAAAAACTCCAAAGTTAGCGGAAGGAAAGAAATTATAAAGATCAGATCAGAAATAAATGAAAAAGAAATGAAGGCAAGGATAGCAAAGATCAATGAAACTAAAGCTGGTTCTTTGAGAAGATAAACAAAATTGATAAACCATTGCCTGACTCATCAAGAAAAAAAGGGAGAAGACTCAAGTCAATAGAATTAGAAATGAAAAATGAGAAATAACACTGGCACTGCAGAAATACAAAGGATCATGAGAGATTACTACAAGCAACTCTATGCCAATAAAATGGACAACTTGGAAGAAATGGACAAATTCTTAGAAATGCACAACATTCCAAAACTGAACCTGGAAGAAATAGAAAATATGAACAGAACAATAACAAGCACTGAAATTGGAACTGTGATTAAAAATCTTCTAACAAACAAAAGCCCAGGACGAGATGGCTTCACAGGCAAATTATATCAAACATTTAGAGAAGAGCTAACACCTATCTTTCTCAAACTCTTCCAAAATATAACAGAGGGAGGAACATTCCCACACTCATTCTACAAGGCCACGATCTCCCTGATACCGAAACCAAAGAAAGATGTCACAAAGAAAAAAAAACGACAGGCCAATATCACTGAAGAACATAGATGCAAAAATCCTCAACAAAATACTAGCAAACAGAATCCAACAGCACATTAAAAGGATCATACAACATGATCAAGTGGGGTTTATCCTAGGAATGCAAGGATTCTTCAATATACGCAAACCAATCAACGTAATACACCATATTAAAAAATTGAAGGAGAAAAACGATATGATCATCTCAATAGATGCAGAAAAAGCTTTTGACAAAATTCAACACCCATTTATGATAAAAACCCTCCAGAAAGTAGGCATAGAGGGAAATTTCCTCAACATAATAAAGGCCATATATGACAAACCCACAGCCAACATCGTCCTCAATGGTGAAAAACAGAAACAATTTCCACTAAGATCAGGAACAAGACAAGGTTGCCCACTCTCACCACTTTATTCAACATAGTTTTCAAAGTTGTAGCCATAGCAATTAGAGAAGAAAAAGAAATAAAATGAATCCAAATTGGAAAAGAAGAATTAAAGCTGTCACTGTTTGGGGATGACATGATACTACAAACAGAGATTCCTAAAGATGCTACCAGAAAACTACTAGAGCTAATCAATGAATTTCATAAACTAGCAGGATACAAAATTAATGCACAGTAATCTTTTGCATTCTTATACACTAATGATGAAAATTCTGAAAGTGAAGTTAAGAAAACACTCCCATCTACCATTGCAACAAAAAGAATAAAATATCTAAGAATAAACCTACCTAAGGAGACTAAATACTTGCATGCAGAAAATTATAAGATACTGATGAAAGAAATTAAAGATGATACAAACAGATGGAGAGACATACCATGTTCTTGGACTGCAAGAATCAAACTTGTGAAAATGACTCTACTACCCAAAGCAATCTACAAATTTAATGCAATCCCTATCAAACTACCACTGGCATTTTTCACAGAACTAGGACAAAAAATTTCACAATTTGTATGGAAACACAAAAGACCCCGAATAGCCAAGGCAATCTTGAGAAAGAAAAGCGTAGCTGGAGGAATCAGGCTCTCTGACTTCAGACTATACTACAAAGCTGTATTAATCAAGACAGTATGGTACTGGCATGAAAACAGAAATATAGATCAATGGAACAGGATAGAAAGCCTAGGGATAAACCCACGCACCTATGGTCAATTGATCTATGACAAAGGAGCCAAGAATATACAGTGGGGAAAAGACACCCTCTTCAATATGTGGTGTTCAGAAAACTGGACAGCTACATGTAAAAGAATGAAATTAGAACACTCCCTAACACCATACACAAAAATAAACTCAAAATGGATTAAAGACCTAAATGTAAGGCCAGACTGTATCAAACTCTTAGAGGAAAACATAGGCAGAACACTCTATGACATAAATCACAGCAAGATCCTTTTTGACCCACCTCCTAGAGAAATGGAAATAAAAGCAAAAATAAACAAATGGGCCCTAATGAAACTGAAAACCTTTTGCACAATAAAGGCAACCATAAACAACACGAAAAGAGAACCCTCGGAATGGGAGAAAATATTCGCTAATGAAGCAACTGACAAAGGATTAATCTGTAAAATTTACAAGCAGCTCATGCAGCTCAATATCAAAAAACAGAAACAACCCAATCCCAAAATGGGCAGAAGACCTAAATAGACATTTTTCGAAAGAAGATATACAGATTGCCAACAAACACATGAAAGAATGCTCAACATCATTAATAATTAGATAATTGTAAGTCAAAACTACAATGAGATATCATCTCACATCAGTCATAGTGGCCATCATCAAAAAATCTACAAACAATAAATGCTGGACAGGATGTGGAGAAAAGGGAACCCTCTTGCACTGTCAGTGGGATCATAAATTGATACAGCCACCATGGAGAACAGTATGGAGGTTCCTTAAAGGATTAAAAATAGAACTACCATACGACCCAGCAATCCCACTACTGGGCATATACCCTGAGAGAACCATAATTCAAAAAGAGTCATGTACCGCAATGTTCATTTCAGCTCTATTTACAGTAGCCAGACATGGAAGCAACCTAAATGTCCATCAACACATGAATGGATAAAGAAGATGTGGTACATATATACAATGGAATATTACTCAGCCATAAAAAGAAACGAAATTGATTTATTTGTAGTGAGGTGGATGGACCTAGAGTGTGTCATACAGAATGAAGTAAGTCAGAAAGAGAAAAACAAATACTGTATGCTAACACGTATATATGGAATCTAAAAAAACAACTGAAAAAAAATGTCATGAAGAACTTAGGGGCGAGACGGGAATAAAAACGCAGATCTACTAGAGAATGGACTTCAGGATACGGGTAGGGGGAATGGTAATCTGCGATAAAGTGAGAGAGTGGCATGGACATATATACACTACCAAATTTAAAGTAGATAGCTAGTGGGAAGCAGCTGCATATCACAGGGAGAGCAGCTCGCTTCTTTGTGACCACCTAGAGGGGTGGGATAGGGAGAGTGGGAGGGAGAGAGATGCAAGAGGGAAGAGATGTGGGGATATATGTATATATATAACGGATTCACTTTGTTATAAAGCAGAAACTAACACACCATTGTAAAGCAATTATACTCCAATAAACATGTTAAAAAAATAGAATTAAAATTCAAACACAATCAATTGGAAAATTAATAAATGACCTACCTACAAATAAGGAAGAAGAAACATCTTGGTTTGGAAAAACACAAAAACAAAAATAAAATATCAAACAAATAAAAGTTAAATGATTAACTTGGAGAAAATATTTTCAAAATATATAAAATATAAAGAGATAATGTCCCAAATAAATGTACTATTTAAAGTCAAGTAAAAAAGGCCATAACTCCATTACATTAAATGACAAAAGAGCTGAACAAATACTTTAGAAAAAGACATACAACTGACCCTTAAATATATGAAAAGATGATAAATCTGCTCATAGAAACAGAAAAGTAATTTACAATGACTTTGAGAAACCATTTCTCACCTCTCAGGTTGTCTGTTCTCTGTTCCTACCTGTTGTGATCCATGCACCATTATCTCATGCATTTATTATTTTAGGTTTATTATACATTGAATAATATGTTAGTGCTAATCAAGCTACCTATAAGGGACAATGAATAGAGCCTGGTAGATAGAAAGTGCTCAATAAGCAATAGCTATCTTTATATTATTTCATTCCAATCATGAATAATATATGACCTGGAGGCTCCTCCAACAGTTGGGGAGCAATTGGCATGCTCCATCCTGTAAATCCCCATTATACAAATGATTTATATGTGCACACACTTGCTGACAACAATAAAAAGTCTAGAAACAATTCTTTCCTACTTTTGGCGTCAAATAACTTATAGTGTAGTGAACATCCTTGGGAAAGTAATTCCTTTGACTGTATTTTCCCACTCTGAACTGAAAAAGGAGATGGTACTGGCAGCTGAGGAAAAAGTGTCTTTGGTGTATCAAGTATGAACAAGATTGGGTCAAGTGCATGAGTTACCATGGCAACAACAAAATCAGGATGCATCATCTCCCATAGCAACAGAATTGAGGGCGCCTTGTCTGAGTAAAAGCTTTCTCTCCCTGTCAGGTCTTGCTTGAATCCACATCTACAGCTACACCCTGAGGTGCTAGTTGCAAGGATACAAAGAGGCCACAAAGAACTACAGAGTCTGGAATTATAAGTCACGTCAGCATCTTCGTCATTTTTCAGGCACACTGCCCATCACTATTACAGAAGGTGTGGGAGAGTAATGTAGTCATGGCTGAAATGCTTGATATCCAAGCATAGGAGTAGCCCACACAAAAATGCCTAAATTTGAGGCTAAATTGGTTAAATGTATCTCCATTCTAAGGCAGAACCTAATCCCTGCAATGTCCACACCACACCCCATCCAATGTTTCCAGTCCTAGGTGAGAATATAATTACAAACCAAACCTGAAACTATAAACCTATTGTTTTCAGACTCATTCACACACAGTCAATATGGGAAATATGAAGAACTGTGAAAACTGAGATTATCAGTCACTCAGACTTGTTCATTTTACACCAGTACACAGACTGCTAATATAAAATTTAGTGAAACATATAAATAAAATGATAATTATGTGACATGATGGAGATGCTGGCAAATGCTACAGTGGCATTCATACTGCAATACATAAAGGTATCAAATCAACACATTGTCCAACTTAAGTTTATACAGTGTTATACGTCAATTATGTCTCAATAAAAAATTAAAAATAAAATTTGGCGAAGCACACTCAGCTAGAAGTGAACTGCCTAATAGCCGAGTGCTGGAGTAGCCTAACCAGAAAACAGTCTTATTTGAGTCTTAACAAGTGGAAAATATCTCCATACGGTAACCTGATGGCCAACCAACTCCTGCATGTGTCCTAGCAATTCCTGCATAAAGATTACTGTGATCTCTCAGAGTACTGGGATAAAGTCAAGGGGTTGTCTAATTCCCCTACATTTTATCCAACACTTCTCATGTAGCAGCCTGTATTCAAGTAATCATGGGTACAAATGTTTTACACATCCCAGACTCTGTATGCTTCATGATGTTCTGGCAATCTCTTGTGGAGCTCATTTCACAAGGGCACAGGAGGGCTAGATCTTTTTCTCCAAGTTAGAAATCAGAAAATTGAAGTTTGGAGAAAAGGAGGCTGGTTACCAAAGGGTCTTTGATGTGACCAAGGCCCAAACACTCAGCCCTCAGAATGCACAGCCATGATGGGAAAAACCATTGAGAGGAAGAAGCCGAGTAAAGCCACTTGGAGATTTACTGATAAATGACTTCCACAGGGGTGCTGGTACAATGATATGGAGGAGATAGCTGTGTCAGGGAAAGAGGAAATCTGAGCTATGCAAGGTTCCAGAAAGTAGAGCAATAGCAAATGATGGCACAGATGAACACAGAGAAAACAGTGTGAGCGAGAATTAATGGTAATGTGGGGAAATGAATACTGTAAGCCAAAAGATGATCAAATCCATGAGCCTAGTTGAGTCACCTGTCCCCCAAGTAAGGTAGAAAGGTCCAGCGAAGGAGAGGGAGTCTTAGTTTTTCTGTCTCCAAATGTAATAATACCTGCATCACAGCAAAGACAGCCAAAGGGTAATGCCAGGTTCAAACATCTGGTGGAGGGATGAACAAAGTAAGATAATGTTGTAATAAAACAGGAAAATGTGATGTCAGTACACTTCACTCAGTTCTATGACGTACTTCCAGCCCACACTGACTGAGCGCCGGCTTTGCATTTGCCCCTGTGTGGGCAGATTCAGATTTTGAGTCTGCATCACGCAGGGACAAATTGAGTGCCAATAAGAATAATACCTAAAACAGACTTGAACACATCAACTGTGATTAAATGTTGGGTTCATAGTGGCTCTAGAGGAACAAAGACCTCATGGTCACCATGATCAAATGCTAGGAAATAGATTCATTATTTGGAAATTGGGTAAGCAGAGGCAAGTAATGAAACAATTATCCTGTGTGTGGCATATGAATGGTAACACTGGTTACCAAATAGTGGATGAGGGAAGGTTCTCATCAGAGAAGAATTCCATCTAATAAGTGAAGAAGGGTAGATAAAATGAAAATATCTCCATTTTCAACCTCAAATGATGCAAGCGCTCTAGGCAATGAGCACCAATATCTGCTCGCTTTACAAAAAGAGGGACAACCATGCTGTATTCACCTCCCAATGGACGAATGCGACACTGCCTCTGAGACATTCTTGCCAAATTATGAAGACTGAACCAGAAGAAGACAAGGTGTAAATCCCAATTGGTAGGAAAGGCTGGGGACAGAGGAGTGTGTTAAATGACGCCAGTGAAATGAAATCAGCAAAATTCTGCATGTGGATGACTCTCTAGAGCAAAAGACTCATTTCTCATGAGAACAAGAGAGAGTAAGAGAGGGTGAATTTTACAGAGAATTAGCAGGCATATTGAAAAACTGCAGTGCCTGAGTCTAAATGGGATCCAGAGTTGAAGAAAACAAAGTGAAAACATTGGCATTTAAAAGAGAGAAAGGGAAACTTTACCTGTGAGTGTTGAAGATACTAAGTAATTATTAACTCTTGTTTAGGCATGATAATGGCCTGTATTGTGTCACTAAAGTAGTCTTTGTAAGGAGTCTTTATCTTGGAGAGCTATATTCTGCAATATACGTGGATTACCTGAAAAAAATGTTCGGGATTTGCCTGAAGAAAACCTGGAGGGGTGGGTAAATTAATAGGTTTACATGAAATAAAACTGACCAAGAGCTCATGACAGTTGAAGTTGGGTGGGATTTACATGGGCGCTCGTTATAATAGTTAATTTGTCATGTGTCAGTTTGACAATATTTATAGCAGAAGGTTTTTTTAAAAAACATATCCAAAGCCACAAAACAGACTAATGAAATCAGAATTTCTGGATATAGAGCCAGTATTAGAAGTTGTAAAAGTTAACTTCAAATGAGTGTAAGGGAAAGTTTGGAAGCAAAGGTAAAATAAATAGGGCCTTATGTTTTTTGTTTTTTGCTGTTTGTTGTTGTTGCTGTTGTTTGCAATAAGAAATCTGGAAGCACCCATTTGTTCTCTGATTCAGCTGCTCCAGGGCCCCATGTCTTCCATCCCCCTGATCCACTATTTTCTGAAGGTTAAGGTGGTTAACTCACGCAGCCACACAGGCATCTCTGCAAGAGCTCCAGGTATGTGTATTGCATTCCAAGTGCCACCATCCTCCTATGCCACATCTGTCCTTCTCATTAAAAAAAGGCATATACCACAGAAGCCCCCAACGCATTCCCCATATGTCTCATTGGGCAAGACTGGATCATAGAGCCACCTTTAGCTATAGAAGAGGCTGGAAAAATCATTACTGACAAAGGGAAACGGTGTAGCCATGATTGGATTGGAGAAGTCCCAAGTCCCACCTGGGGTCTGAACATATTACCTCTTTGACAAAAATTAATTTTTCCTACCCTAGGGCATCGATAGGAAAGGCTGTTGGGTCCAAAATCAACAAATCCACTGGGAAAGGAGAAGCGGAGCTCCTAGGGCCCAAAACAAGTCAGGGGTAAGGATTAAGTATGCACTGAAGGGAATATACTCACAGGATTGAGTCACCTACTCTATCCAAGCACTTTGACACCTGCTATCTTGTTCAATCCTCACAACAATCCTATTAACGAGATAAGTGGCCTTATCTCCATGTTGCATGTGATGAGGGACCAGAGCCTTCTACTGGATGGGCGAGGTGGCTAGTTAGGGTTCTGATTAGTGGCTCCACAGCACAGTACTTTGCCCATCTGCCAGGGGTTCTAACAGCCACCTCCCTGGCTCACCAAAATCACTGTGGGAAATATTAACAGGGCAAAGGGAGGAAGTCCACTGTTTGCTCAGCACTGTGCTAGGCATATTCCAATTCAGGAAGGGGGCCTAGTTTGATTCTGGCTCTACTCTGATGGTGGATGATGTTTGCAGATTTAGGGCTCACATAGCGGCTCACAAATGATCCTGCCCCACACTATCCATTCTGCACACCAGGTCACACGTGAAAACTGCAAACACGGGAACTCAGTTATGGGCTAAGAAAGGAGTGCAGGGCGTAACACAGGAAGTGTGAAGCTTGATTATCTGACCATAGGCAGAGGTGCTGTCATGCTGATCTCATTGCCAGCAGGTCTGGTCGCCTGTTCAGAAGGAATGAGCTTGACGTACATTCGTCCCATGAGCACCTGCAGAGTCCAGCTCAGGTCCTGCCAGAACATCAAGGATAGTTCCTAGAAAGCCTTTCCTGTGCCTCATACCTCCGTTTCATGCCAGTAGAATATTGCCATTCATGGAGCAAAGAGCTGTTCTTTATTATGTCAACTTTGCTCCCCTGCCATATTTGATCCAATGCAAGAATCTTGTGACCCAATTCTCCTCTGTCCTTAATCTCCATCCCTTAAGACTTGGGTCTCTTGATATATAGATCCTACCAATTGAACCCTGTCTATCCCCTTGTTAAGTAGATGCATGTGGCTCAACCCCATTTGCAGACCAACATGTTCTCGTTCTGTGAGTCTGCTCAGAAGAACATGGGAAGAGAGGGAGATTCCCATCATTATGGAAAAAACTCAGGATCTAGTCTTCGGAAGTTTTAGAGATATATCATTAAATTTTAATCAGTATTTTCATATGTCATGAAAACAGCCATTGAGGCATCCTAATACTGCAGAATCACCAGTTGACATGTGACATTTCCTCCTTCCTCTGAAAACCTATAATAGCCTTACTAAACTTTCCCTAGGAAATCAAGACACTGCAAGACGGAAGCATTTCTGCTCACAGTAGATTCTGCAGGTAAGGAAGAGCAAGGAAGTAGAATAGACAGTGGGGGGGAGGTCCCTTCTTCATTAAGTCTACTCTATCTTATTGATAGTTCCATGCTTGTCTATTTAGTTATAAAATCTGTTCTGCAACAAATTAAGCAACGGCATGAGATACTGAAGTGAGAAAGGAGAAGTAGTAGAGTGAGCTGGTGCTATTGCTGTCAAACATCTTGGGTGTTTATCAGAAAGGAGTGACCTAAAGGGAGAGAAATGATGAACAGCTTGTGTCCGCAGAGATTGAACCTTGAAAAATCTGTTGTTTTTGTTGTTGCTGTTGTTGTTGTTTTGTCTTCCCCACCTGAGATGGCTGAGCTTCTTTGATGAGGGTTGGAGGGGAATGTACAGTTGCTCTGCTCTGATCTTGAAGTAATTCACCCACCGAGAAAAGAAAGTTCACCATTAGAGGTCTGAGAAATGGATAATTTCTTATTTCACTTGATTTAATCCTGAGTAGAGAGTAAATCGTCTCTGATGAAAAATGCTTTCAATTCTCTTCTGTCTGGTAGGATTCAGAACATTCTCACTCACTCATTTGTTGAAACATCACATCTATTACTTGGCAGGCTTGTCAGGAGTAGGGACAACTGAACATTCCCCCAAAATATCAGAGATGTGGCTGAAAAGGCATCCAGTGAATTATGCACATGCCTACAGTAAGCTGTCGAAGGCTGGTTCTAAATTTTTCTTATCAACCCAAAAGAAAATGGAAGCCTTTTTACTTCTATGCTTTAAAGCCAGACACAAAAGGACAAACATTGTATGACTCTACTTATATGAAAAGTATAGAAGAGGTAAATTCATAGAGAAAGTTGAAAGTAGGTTAGAGGATACCAGGGGCTGGGTGGGAGGGGTTAATGGGAGTTATTGATCAATGTGAACAGAGTTTTTGTGCAAAGGAATGAAATATTATGGAAAGAGTGGTGACAGTTTTGCAGTATTGTGAATCTAATTAATTCCACTGAATTGTACACTTAAAATGGTTAAAATAGCAAATTTCATGCTTTGTATAAATTTACCATGATAAAAATATTTTAAAATCCTTAGGACTTTTTGATCAGGCGCCAGAAGTGTCTGTTGAGGGCCCGATGCAGCCATGTAGAAACGGTATTTAAGTCTGTCTCTTGGTAATAATTGCAGAGCCCAGGCAGAGTGACCAACACACAGAAAGGGCTCCATGGATATTAGCTGCCACTTAAACCATGGTCTGTTCTTGCCCATTCTGAGGAGTTGTATGCATCTCTGAGGTCTCAGAGACAAACTCTATGTACCCGTCAGCCTTTTGCTTGCCTTTTTCCTGGTCCTTTCTCTTCCCCCTTTATCCTGCTGTCTGCTATTTTGTTATACTCAAATGTTGAATTCTTAACGTCAGTGGATGGTATTTGTTAGCTTTCCAATTTTCAGTGCATCCACTGGGTTGATGTTTAAATTCCAGCTTTCTGATGAGATCTCAATTTTGTCATCATCCATAGTCTTGAACATATTAATCATAATTATTTCTCTGTCCCTGTCTGATAATTCCAATATTGGGAACCTCTGGGTATTTTCTTTTCTCTTCTTCGTCTCTTAACCTGTTTTTTGAAATGTCTGGTGCTTGATCTAAATGTCAGAACATTGTTTAAAAAAGAGTCGACTGGCTCTGGGCAATGCTTTTCCCTCCACAGAAGTTTCATACTCTCTCTGGCAGGCCGATAGCATAGGGCAATCCTATCATTCCAGGCAGGGGCTGAGCTGACTGCGGGAGGCTTCAGGGATTATCAGGCTTGGATTACCCCTGGTTTTCCCTCCTCCCAGGTTACAGCTCTCCAATGGTCCCAACTGTCAGCCTGGGGTGTTTACTGGGGACCCTCTTTTGGGTGAGTTCTGCACTTAGTGTTTTACTCTACTGTACCATGAGACTGCGGAGAAAACTGTTGAGACCTGTAACAGCTGTCTGCTCATCTTCTTAGTCTCGTGTCCTACGCAGTTTAGGTAGGAACAAATGCCTCGAGGAAGAAAACCACCCAAGGTCGGTCTCACTTCTGTCTACCTATCTTTTCCCTAAGATTTTGATTTCTCCAATATTGCCTGGTTTGTACGTCTGGCTCCATGAATTTTCCCTAGCCCCAGGAATTTTCCTAGAAGCAAATGTCATCTCTGTCTCTTAGTGGGTGTTTTGCCTGTAGAATGATGTGCTCTCACCCGGGGCAGTTTGGGATTCAGCAGATTCTCTGAGGGTAAAAGGCAGCACAAAACTGTTAGATCCCCCTCAGTGAGGTTCCCTACTCTCCAGGTTCTCCTACCCTGATGTCCTGGACACAGAAGGAGTTCTCTGGTGCCTACAAGCAGAAGTTTTTTTCTTTTGTCCAGATTTTAAAATTTTTCTCTGTGAGATAAGAGGACTGCAACAAGCTATTTCATCACAGCCATGGCTGGAAGTGGAAATGACCCACGCATGATTGTTAAGCCTTATTATTATTATTTCTTAAAGGTGAATATGCATATCTGACTTTAAAATATGTTCGAAAAGAATGTTAATATCAGAGGATTTTTCTACCTGGTATCTGTATATTCCTGTGGTTTGCGGCACAAGTTTTGGTGGAGCAAAAATCTAAAAAATCATCAAGGAAGAAAATCCAACCCCAACATTTTTCACACTACCAGTCTTCGGCTGAAGCATAAAAGCAATAGGAGAACAATTTTGATCATGTGCTAAGTGAGGGAAGTTTATTCTAAGGACTGTGTTTTAAAGAATTTGCAGGGTATGAACTCAGTCAACCAATAATAGAAAATCTAAGGCAAGTGGACAGTTGTTGCGAACTAAATCCTTATAAAACTAGCAAATCAAGTGAAACAGACATAAATAAAATTATACATTATTAAGGAAAACAGAGGGATGGAAAGAGGGAAAGCTGATTTTCTACTTTGTTCATTGCTTGTAGGCATTAATAAAGAATGTCTAAAGGAAAAGAAGACTAGACACATTTCATATAATTATATTTATAAAATTACCTCAGGCACTTTGGGTTGTTGGCAAAAATAGTGTAGACTAACTTTTTCTTGCTGCTCCCCTCCAAATTCAAATAATTACCTTGGAAAAATTTCAACAAATAATCGTAAACAGATTGTAAACATTGGAAAGAAGACCTAATGACTTGAAGATTTATGATACACTGTGGTGAATTCCCTGACATTTTTTTTATCCCTCAGATGTCCCGAATCGGGTTCTAGAGATGTGCAAGAAAGAAATGCTAGTCTTCATAGTAAGTAAGTAAGTAAGTAAGTAAATAAATAAATAAATAAAGGAACTACAAATTAAAAAGCAAAGCCTGCTGTCAATGTGCAAACATCCGGAAAAGTGAAAAACCGATAGTGATATGAAGGAGAGATGGATACCCAATAGAAACACCAAGCTGAACTACCTGCAGCATTTACAAGTGCTGACCCTAGCCTGGCAGGCAGGACCACCTTCTCTCCACCCCCAAATGAAGGCAACAACAGGCACTATTTCCACAAAACAGCACCTATAGCTGATCCTCAGAGGGCTGTCCCACCACATACTCTTCTCAGGCTGACCTCAGGAGGGCCTCGCCACATGCACAGGTGACTCCACCAGCTCCCATGTCTCCTAGGTGTCCACTCAGTGGCAGAAAGTGAGCCAAGACCAGTGTCTTTCTATCCTCTACCCAACAAAGGACTGCCAACTAGACCAGGTGGCTCATGGCATTCCGTCCTGCAGAAGAATATCTAGTCCAGGCATCTGCAGTCCCTTCACCCAATGGCAGAAGGCATCTAGGCCTGGCATTTCCCAGATATCCACTCTGTACCAGAAGGTGAACTAGTTCCAGGGTCTCTCCACACTCCACCCAGTGGCAGAGAGATACCCAGGCCTGCAGCTCCTAGCTCTCCCACCAGCAGCAGCACGTACCCTGGTGGATGCCTCATATCGTATTATATTCAAATTGCAAAAGAGAAAAGACAAAGGAAAGTCCTGAAGGAAGCCAGAAAAAATTGAAAACCTCCTTACCTGTAGAAGAACAAAGAGAAAAGTATAGTGGACTTTTTGTCAGTATCAATGCAAGCAAGAATAGAGCACAGGGGCCATTTTTAATATGCCAAGGGAAAAATAATGTCCCAAACTAGGATCATTATATATGCAGCAAAAATTATTCTTTAAAAATGCAGAGTAAATAAAGACTTTCTCTCCCGGATAAAGAAAAATCGAGGGAATTAGCACCAGTAGTTCTACCCTGAAAGAGATGGGAAAAGATTTATAGGGAAAATTATATACGTCAGAAATGTGGATTTACATGAAGAAAGGAAGTGCATCAGGGAAGTAATAAAGAAAGGTAAAATGAAATCTCTTATTTTTCTTATTCTTAATGGATCTAAAAATAACAGTTTAAATAATAAAAGTAATAATGAATCAAGTGATTATAGCATGTGGGTAAGTGAAATGAATGACAGTAACATAAAGAGAGATGGAATAGTCTAAGTGACCTGCTCTACATGTGAGGTGGATATGTTGTTTGAAGGGGGTCTTAAATTAGTGAAATGTGTATATGTAATCTCTGGGAAACCTCTAATATATTTTAAACAAGTATAATCAATACACTAAGAGGAGAAATGAACTGGCTTAATATAAAACATTCCATTACAGCCATAGAAGGCAGGAAAGGGAGACTCTCGTAATGAAAACAGCTACAAACATGGTTGGTTTTAATGCAACTAGTTCAATAATCACTTTAAATGTGAATGGCCTATAAACACTGAACAAAAGTCAGAGTGGAATTTACAAATTCACAAGTAAATACTGTCATCAAGAACCCATTTTGTATTAAACGTTTCCGACAGGTTAAAGAGATGGAAAATAACATATCATTCTAACACTAAGCAAAAGAACTCGGGAGTAGTTATATTAATTTCAGACTGTCAGGAGCATTAAAAATCACATCTACATAACTGTCATAACCACGAGAAGCCTAAGGAGGCATGACTAATAAATGTGAGTCAGTATCCTGGATGGGATCTTGGAATACCAAAAGGACATTAGAGAAAAGCTGAGAGAATATGAATATAAAGTATAGACTTTGGGTAATGATTATGTATCAATATCAGTACATGAATGTGATAAATGTACCATACTAGCATAAAATGATAATACTAGGAGAATCTGGTCAAGGGTCATATGGGAACTGTCTTTACAATGTTTACAGTAATTCTGAAAATATAAAAACTGTTGTAAAATGAAAGGTTTATTTTTAATAAGCATGTTGCTACCACATTGCAGTAGTTCCAGTTATCTTGGGGGTCTCTAGACAGATATTATTTAAGACATAAGGTGTCATTTTCTTAAAAAGATGTATTCAAAAACTAATGGCTGAAAACTTCCCAAGTTTAAGGGGGAAAAAAGTTGAACAACTGTAAAACTACAGACTCAGGGAAGTGAGTGAACTCCAAATAGGATAAACCCAAAGTATGCCTTGCCAACACACAAGAACTTTGAATGACTAAAAGCTCAAGACAAAGAAAATAATCAAGAAATGAAACACGCAGAAGTGACATGTGATTTATAGAGGAAAACCTATTCTAGCGATAGTAGATTGTCCGTCTTAAACCATGAAGGACATAAGGAAGTGGCGTGTCATTTTTTTCAAGTTCTGTTTGTTTTGGGGGTTGTATAATGTGATGAATTAATAGACATAAACATAATGAAATGATAACCACAATCAAGTTAATAAACATATCCATCACCACACATAGTTATACTTTTTGTGTGTGTGGTGAGAGCACATAAGATCTACTCTCCTTGCAATGCCAAGTACACAGTACACAACTATTTTTAACTATAGTCACGATGGTATACACTAGATTACTAGAAGTTATTCATCTTATAACTAAGAGTTTGTGCCATTGACCAATATTTTTCGAGTTCTTTAGAAAAGAATCCACAACCTTAAGTTTTACATATGGAGATACGTTCCTTCAGGAATGGGGGGAAATAAAGACACACTAAAAACAAGGAAAACTACAATAATTAGTCATTGGCAGATGTATCCTGAGAAAAATTGTTTAAGGAAGCTCTCCAATCAAAAAGGAAAGGATAACTGAAGAAAAGTTACAGCTTCGGAGAGGAAGGAAGAAAAATGGAGTGGATAAAAAGTGATGTGTATATACCGGCCAATGGTCATCATCAAAATGTCTACAAATGATAAATGCTAGAGGAGGTGTGGAGAAAAACGAACCCTCCTACACTGTTGGTGGGAATGTAAATTGGTGCAGCCACTATGGAGAATAGTATCGAGGTAACTTAAAATGCTAAAAATAGAGTTACAGTATGATCCAGCAATCCCAGTCCAAGGCATCTATCGGGAAAAGAAGAAAAGTATATTTCAAAAAGATACAGGCACCCCAATGTTCATAACAGCACTATTTACAATAGCCAAGACATGGAAGCAACCTAAATGTCCATCTACAGATGAATGGGTAAACAAGATGTGGTATATATGAATGAGTAATATCCTATATATATATATGTGTGTGTGTGTGTGTGTGTGTGCGTGCGCATATATATATACATATGTATGTATATATATACACACACACACTTATATATATATATATATAGGATATTAGTCATAAAAAAGAATGAAATAATGCCATTTGAGGGAACATGGATGGACCTAGAGATTATCATACTAAGTGAAGTAGGTCAGGTGGAGAAAGACAAAAATCATATGATATCACTCATATGTGGAACCTAAAGAAAATGATACAAATGAACTTCTTTACAAAACAGAAATAGACTCACAGACATAGAAAACAAACTTATGGTTACCAAAGGGGAAAGGGGCGGCGAGGGATAAATTAGGATTTTGGTTTTAACAGATACACACTACTTTATATATATATAAAATAGGTAAACAAGGACCTACTGTATAGCACAGGGAATTATATTCAATATCTAATATCTTGTAATAATGTATAATGGAAAAGAATCTGAAAAAGAATATATATAAATACACATAACTGAATCACTTTGCTGTACACCTAATACTAACACAACATTGTATATCAACTGTACTTCAATAAAAAATATAAAATAAAATAAAGGAGACCTTCAAGACGGCAGAGGAGTAAGAGGTGGAGACCACCTTCCTCCCCACAGCTACATCAGAAATACATCTACATGTGGAACAACTCCTGCAGAACACCTACTGAACGCTGGCAGAAGTCCTCAGACTTCCCAAAAGACAAGAAGCTCCACAAGTACCTGAGTAGGGAAAAAGAGAAAAGAAAAAAGAGACAAAAGAATAAGGACAGGACCTGCACCTCTGGCAGGGAGCTGTGAAGGAGGAAAAGTTTCCACACACTAGGAAGCCCCTTCACTGGAGGAGATGGGGTGTGACGGGGGGAAGCTTCGGAGCCACGGAGGAGAGTGCAGCAACAGCGGTGCAGTGGGCAAAGTGCAGAGATTCCCACACAGAGGATCGGTGCCTACCACCACTCACCAGCCTGAGAGGCTTGTCTGCTCACCCGCCTGGGGCGGCTGGAGGCTGGGAGCTGAGGCTCCGGCTTCTTCGGAGGTCAGACCCCAGGGAGAGGACTGGGTTGGCTGCGTGAACACAGCCTGAAGCAGGCTAGTGCACCACAGCTAGCCAGAGGGAGTCCGGGAAAATGTCTGCAACTGCATAAGAGGCAAGAGACCACTGTTTCAGGGTGCGCGAGGAAAGGGGGTTCAGAGCACCGCCTTAAGGAGCTCCAGAGACGGGCGCAAGCCGCAGCTATCAGCGCGGACACCAGACACAGGCAAAAGACGCTAAGGCTGCTGCTGAAGCAACCAAGAAACCTGTGTGCAAGCACAGGTCACTATCCACACCTCCTCTCCCGGGAACCTGTGAAGCACGCCACTGCCAGGGTCCTGTTATCCAGGGATAACTTCCCCGGGAGGACACACGGTGCACCCCAAGCTGTTGCCATGTTATTCTGGTTTCTGTGGCCGCAGGCTCACCCCACATTCCGTACCCCTCCCTCCCCCGGCCTGAGTGAGCTAGAGCCCCCTAATCAGCTGCTACTTTAACCTCGTTCTGTTGGAGCGAAGAACAGACTCCTTCAGGCGACCTGCATGCAGAGGCGGGGCCAAATCCAAAGCTGAACCCCAGGAGCTGTGCGAACAAAGAAGAGAAAGGGAAATCTCTCCATGCAGCCTCAGGAGCAGCGGATTAAATCTCCACAATCAACTTGATGTACCCTACATCTCTGGAATACCTGAATAGACAACGAATCATCCCCAAATTGAGGGGGTAGAGTTTGGGAGCAAATCTAGACATGGGGTTTGCTTTCTGCATCAAATTTGTTTCTGGTTTTCTGTTTATCTTAGTTTAGAATTTAGAGGTTTTTTTTATCATTGGTAAATTTGTTTATTGATTTGGTTGCTCTCTACCTATTTTATTATATATATATATATTTCCCCTTTTTCTCGTTTTGTGAGTGTGTACGTGCATGCTTCTGTGTGTGATTTTGTCTGTATAGCTTTGCTTTTACCATTTGTCCTGGGGTTCAGCCTGTCCTTTTTTTTTTTTTTTAATTTTTAAATAATTTTTAATTTTTTTTTAATAACCAGTTTCTTCTCTTTCTTTCTTCCTTGCTTCTTTCTTTCTTTCCTTCTTTCTTTCTTTCGTTCTTTCTTTCTTTCTTTCTTTCTTTCCTTTTTCTCCCAGTTCTTCTGAGCTGTGTGGCTGACAGGGTCTTGGTGATCTGGCTGGGTGTCAGGCCTGTGTCTCTGAGGTGGGAGAGCCGAGTTAAGGAAATTGGTCCACCAGAGACCTCCCAGTTCCACGTAATATCAAAAGGTGAAAGTTCTCCCTGAGATCTCCATCTCAACACTAAGAACCAGCTACACTCAACAACCAGAAAGCTACAGTGCTGGACACCCTATGCCAAACAGGCACCAGTCACCTCCACTAGGAAGCCAACACAACCCACTGACCCAACATTAGCCACTGGGGTCAGACATCAAAAACAATGGGAACTACGAGCCTGCAGTTGTGAAAAGGAGACCCCAAACACAGTAAGTTAAAAAAAAAGAGAGAGAGAAGACAGAGAAACCCACATCAGATGAAGGAGCAAGGTAAAAACCCACCAGACATAATAAAGGAAGAGGAAATAGGCAGTCTACCTGAATAAGAATTCAGAGTAATGATAGTAAAGATGATCCAAAAGCTTGGAAATAGAATGGAGAAAATACAAGAAACATTTAAAAAGACCTAGAAGAACTAAACAGCAAACAAACAATGATGAACAACACAATAAATGAAATTAAAAATTCTCTAGAAAGAATCAGTAGGAAAACAACTGAGGCAAAAGAATGGGTGAGTGACCTGGAAGTTAAAATATTGGAAATAACTACCGCAGAGCAGAATAAAGAAAAAAGAAGGAAAAGAATTGAGGACAGTCTCAGCGACCTCTGGGAAAACGTTAAATGCACCAACTTTCGAATTACAAGGGTCCCAGAAGATGAAGAGAAAAAGAAAGGGACTGAGAAAATATTTGAAGAGATTATAGTTGAAAACTTCCCAGATATGGGAAATGAAATAGTCAATCAACTCCAGGAAGCACAGAGAGTCCCATAAAGGATAAATCCAAGTAGAAACATGACAAAACACATATTAATGAAACTATAAAAAATTAAATACAAATAAAAAATATTCAAAACAGCAAGGGAAAAGCAACAAATGACATACAAGGGTATCCACAGAGGTTTAACAGCTGATCTTTCATCAGCAACTCTGCAAGCCAGAAGGGACTGGCAGAACATACTTAAAGTGATGAAAGGGGAAAACCTACAACCAAGATTACTCTACCAAGCAAGGATCTCATTCAGATTCGACAGAGAAATTAGAAAATTACAGAGAAGCAAAGCTAAGAGAATGCAGCACCACCAAACCAGCTTTACAACAAAAGCTAAAGGAACTTCTCTTGGCAGGAAACACAAGAAAAGGCAACGACCTACAATAACAAACCCAAAACAATTAAGAAAATGGTAATAGGCACATACATGTCTATAACTGACTTAAATATAAATGGATTAAATGCTTCAACCAAAAGATATACAGCCTGAATGGATACAAAAACATGACCCGTATATATGCTGTCTACAAGAGACCCATTTCAGACCTAGGGACACATACAGACTGAAAGATAGGGGATGGATAAAGATATTCCATCCAAATGGAAATGAAAAGCAAGCTGGAGCTGCAACTCTCATATCAGACAAAATAGACTTTAAAATAAAGACTATTACAAGAGACAAAGAAGGACACTACATAATGATAAGGGATCGATCCAAGAAGAAGATATAACAATTGTAAATATTTATGCACCCAACATAGGAGCACCTCAATACATAAGGCAAATGCTAGGGGGAAATCGACAGTAACACAAACATTGTAGGGGACTTTAACACCCCACTTTCACCAATGGCAGTTCATCCAAAAGGAAAACAAATAAGGGCACACAATCTTTAAATGACACATTAAACATGATGGATTTAATTGATATTTAGAGGACATTCCATCCAAAACCAACAGAATACACTTTCTTGTCAAGCACTTAAGGAATATTCTCCAGGACAGATCATATCTTGGGTCACAAATCTAGCCTCAGTAAATTTCAGAAAATTGATATCATACCAAGTATCTTTTTTTTTTTTTTTTGCTGTACGCGGGCCTCTCGCTGTTGTGGCCTCTCCCATTGCAGAGCACAGGCTCCGGACGCTCAGGCTCAGCGGCCATGGCTCACGGGCCCAGCCGCTCCGCGGCATGTGGGATCTTCCCGGACCGGGGCACGAACCCGTGTCCCCCGCATCGGCAGGCGTACTCTCAACCACTGCGCCACCAGGGAAGCCCCATACCAAGTATCTTTTCCGACCACAGTGCTCTGAGACTAGATATCAATTACAGGAAAAAAATCTGTAAAAAATTCAAACACATGTAGGCTAAACAATACACTATTAAATAACCAAGACATCACTGAAGAAATCAAAGAGGAACTAAAAAAATACATAGAAAAAAAATGACAATGAAAACACAACAACCCAAAACCAACGGGATGCAGCAAAAGCAGTTCTAAAATGGAAGTTTATATCAATAAAATTCTACCTCAGCAAACAAGAAACATCTCAAATAAACAACCTAACCTTATGCCTAAAGCAATTAGAGAAGAAAACAAAAAAATAAACCAAATTTAGCAGAAAGAAAGAAATCATAAAGGTCAGATCAGAAATATATGAAAAAGAAAGGAAAGAAACAAAGATAAAAAAAAACTAGAAGCTGGTTCTTTGAGGAGATAAACAAAATTAATCAACCATTAGCCAGACTCATCAAGAAAAAAAGGGAGAACACTCAAATCAATAGAGTTAGAAATGAAAAAGGAGAAGTAACAACTGACACAGCAGAAATACAAAGGATCATGAGAGATTACTACAAGCAACAATATGCCAATAAAAGGGACAACCGGGAAGAAATGGACCAAATCATAGAAAAGCAAAATATTCCAAGACAGAAACAGAAAGAAATAAAAAATATAAACAGACCAATCACAAGCACTGATATTGAGACGGTGATTAAAAATGTTCCAACAAATAAAAGCCCAGGACCAGATGGCTTTGCAGGAAAATTCTATCAAACATTTAGAGAAGAGCTGACATCTATCCATCTCAAACTCTTCCAAAAGAGATCATAGGGAGGAACACTCCCCCAACTAATTCTACGAGGTCACCATCACCTTGATACCAAAACCAGACAAAGATGTCACAAAGAAAGAACACTACAAGTCAATATCGCTGATGAACATAGATGCAAACATCCTCAGCAAAATACTAGCAAACATAATCCAACAACCCGTTAAAAGGATCATAAACCATGATCAAGTGGGGTCTATCCCAGGAATGCAAGGTTTCTTCAATATACGCAAATCAATCAATGTGATACACCATATTAACAAATCGAAGGAGAAAATTCATATGATCATCTCAGATAGATGCAGAAAAAGCTTCTGAGAAAATTCAACAACCATTTATGATAAAAAAAAAAAAAACCCTCCAGAAAGTAGGCATAGAGGGAACTTACCTCAGCATAATAAAGGCTATATATGACAACCCCACAGCCAACATCATTCTCACTGGTGAAAAACTGAAAACATTTCCTCTAAGATCAGGAACAAGACAAGGTTGTCCATTCTCACCACTAGTATTCAACATAGCTTTGGAAGTTTTAGCCACAACAATCAGAGAAGAAAAAGAAATAAAAGGAATCCAACTCAGAAAAGAAGTAAAGCTGTCACTGTTTGCAGATAACATGATGCTATACATAGAGAATCCTAAAGATGCTACCAGAAAACTACTAGAGCTAATCAATGAATTTGGTAAAGTTGCAGGACACAAAGTTAATGCACAGGAATCTCTTGCATTACTATACACTAATGATGAGAAATCTGAAAGAGAAATTAAGGAAACACTCCCATTTACCATTGCAACAAAAAGAATAAAATACCTAGGAATAAACCTACCTAAGGAGACAAAAGACCTGTATGCAGAAAACTATAAGACACAGATGAAAGAAATTAAAGATGATACAAACAGGTGGAGAGATATGCCATGTTCTTTGGTTGGAAGAATCAACATTTTGAAAATGGCTATACTACCCAAAGCAATCTATAGATTGAATGCAACCCCTATCAAACTATCAATGGCATTTTTTGCAGAACCAGAACAAAAAATCTTAAAATTTTTATGGAGACACAAAAGATCCTGAATAGCCAAAGCAGTCTTGAGGGAGACAAACGGAGCTAGAGGAACCAAACTCCCTGATTTCAGCCTATACTACAAAGCCACAGTAATCAATACAATATGCTACTGGCACAAAAACAGAAATATAGATCAATGGAACAGGATACAAAGCCCAGAGATAAACCCACGCACCTATGGTCAGCTAATCTATCATAAAGGAGGCAAGGATATACAGTGGAGAAAAGACAGTCTCTTCAATAAGTGGTGCTGGGAAACTGGACAGCTACATGTAAAAGAATGAAATTAGCACAGTCCTTAACACCATACACAAAAATAAACTAAAAATGAATTAAAGACCTAAATGTAAGGCCAGATACTGGAAAACTCTTAGAGGAAAACATAGACAGAACACTCTATGACATAAATCACAGCAAGATCCTTTTTGACCATCCTCCTAGAGAAGTGGAAATAAAAACAAAAGTAAACAAATGTGACCTAATGAAAATTAAAAGCTTTTGCACAGCAAAGGAAACCCTAAACAAGTCGAACAGGCAACCCTCCTCATGGAAGAAAAGATTCACAAATGAAGCAACTGACAAAGGGTTAATCTCCAAAATTTACAAGCAGCTCATGCAGCTCAATATCAAAACAGCAAACAACCCAATCCAAAAATGGGCAGAAGACCTAAATAGACATTTCTCCAAAGGAGATATGCAGATTTCCAACAAACACATAAAGGTTACTCAACGTCACTAATAGTTAGAGAAATGCAAATCAAAACTCCAATGAGGTATCACCTCACACCAGTCAGAATGGCCATCATCAAAAAACCTACAAACAGTAAATGCTTGAGAGGGTGTGGCGAAAAGGAAACCCTCTTGCAGTGCTGGTGGGAATGTAAATTGATACAGCCACTATGGCGAACAGTATGGAGGTTCCTTCAAAAACTAAAAATAGAACTACCATACGACCCAGCAATCCCACTACTGGGCATATACCCTGAGAAAAACATAATTCCAAAAGGGACATGTACCACAGTGTTCATTGCAGCTCTATTTACAATAGCCAGGACATGGAACAACCTAAGTGTCCATCGACAGATGAATGGGTAAAGAAGATGTGGCACATATATACAATGGAATATAACTCAGCCATAAAATGAAATGAAATTGAGTTATTTGTAGTGAGGTGGATGGACCGAGAGTCCCCTCATACAGAGTGAAGTAAGTCAGAAAGAGAAAAACAAATTCCATATGCTAACACATATATATGGAATCTAAAAAAAAAAAAAAGTCCTCAAATACCTAGGGGCAGGAATAAAGATGCAGACGTAGAGCATGAACTTGAGGACACGGCGCGGGGGAACGGTAAGCTGAGGCGAAGTGAGAGAGTGGCATGGACATATATACACTACCAAATGTAAAATAGATGGCTAGTGGGAAGCAGCTGCATAGCACAGGGAGATCAGTTCAGTGCTTTGTGACCACCTAGATGGGTGGGATATGGAGTGTGGGAGGGAGAACCAAGAGGGAGGAGATACGGGGATATATGTATATGTATAGCTGATTGACTTTGTTATAAAGCAGACACTAACACACCACTGTAAAGCAATTATACTCCAATAATGATTTAAAACCAAAGTAGAATAAAGAACAGCACTGATTTGGAAAAAAAGAAGTGTATATAAAATACACTATCCTTTGTCAGTCGGAGCGCAGGGAGAGGACTGGGGCTGGCGGCAGGAAGAGAGCCTGAAGGGGTTAGTGCACCACGGCTAGCCCGGAGGGAGTCCGGGGAAAAAGTCTGGAGCTGCCGAAGAGGCAAGTGACTTTTTCTTCCCTTTTGTTTCCTGGTGCGCAAGGAGAGGGCATTAAGAGGGCTGCTTGGGGAAGCGCCGGAGACGGGCGCGAGCCGCGGCTAAAGGCGCGGACCCCGGAGACGGGCGTGGGACGCTGGGGCTGCTGCTGCCGCCGGCGCGGAGCCTGGGTGCGAACGCGGGTCACTGTCCGCCCCGCCTTCCGGGGGGCCTGTGCACCCTGCCACTGCCGGGGTCCCGGGACCCGGGGATGGCTTTCCCGGGAAAGCGCACGGAGCGCCTCGGGCTGCTGCAACGTCACGCCGGCCTCTGCCGTCGCAGGCCCGCCCCACACTGCGCGCCCCTCCCTCCCCTCTGCCTGAGTGAGCCAGAGCCCCCGAATCAGCGGCTCCTTTAAACCCATCCTGTCCGAGCGAAGAACGGACGCCCTCTGGCGACCTACGCGCAGAGGAGGGGCCAGGTCCAAGGCTGAGACCCGGGAGCTGTGAGAGCAGAGAAGAGACAGGGAAATCTCTCTGTGCAGCCTCGTAGGCAGCGGATTAAAGCTCCACGGTCCACTTGATGTGCCCTGCGTCTGTGGAGTGCATGAATGGACAGCGAATCATCCCAAATTGAGGAAGTGGACTTTGAGGACAAGATTTAAGACTTTCCCCCCTTTTCCTCTTTTTACAACGAACTATCCCAAATTAAGGAGGTGGACTTAGAGCAAGATTTCAGACTTCTCGCCCTTTTCCTCTTTTTACAACAAATTATCCCAAATTGAGGAGGTGGACTTGGAGAGCAAGATTTTCGATTTTTCCCCCTGCTCTCTTTTTGTGAATGTGTATGTGTATTCTTCTGTGTAAGATTCTCTCTGTATAGCTTTGCTTCCACCATATGTCCCAGGGTTCTATCTGTCCGTTTTTTTTTCAATAATTACTTTTTAATTTTAATAACGCTACTATATTTCATACTTTATTCTATTTTACTTTACCTGCTCTTTCTTTTTTTCCTACCTTCCCTTCCTCCCTCCCTCCGCCCCTCCTTTCCTTCTTTCTCTCTTTCTTTCCTTTCTCCCTCCCTCCCTTCTTCCTTTCACTCTTTCTTTTTCTTTCCTTCCTCCCTCCCTCCTTTATTTCTTTCTTTCTTTCCGTCCTTCCTCCCTCCCTCCTTTCTTTCTTTCTTCCTTCCTTCCTTTCTTTCCTTCTTCCTTTCTTTCTCTCTCTCTTTCTTTCTTCTACTAATTCTTTCTTTCTACTTTTTCTCCCTTTTATCCTGAGCCGGGTAGATGAAAGGCTCTTGGTGCTCCAGCCAGGAGTCAGTGCTGTGCCTCTGAAGTGGGAGAGCCAACTTCAGGACATGGGTCCACAAGAGACCTCCCAGCTCCACATAATATCAAGCAGCGAAAATCTCCCAGAGATCTCCATCTCAACACCAGCACCCAGCTTCAGTCAACGACCAGCAAGCTACAGTGCTGGTCACCCTATGCCAAGCAACTAGCAAGGCAGGAACACAACCCCACCCATTAGCAGAGAGGCTGCCTAAAAACATAATAAGGCCACAGGCACCCGAAAACACACCACCAGACGTGGACCTGTCCACTAGAAAGACAAGATCGAGACTCAACCACCAGAACACAGGCATTAGTCCCCCCCACCAGGAAGCCTACACAACCTACTGAAACAACCTTAGCCACTGGGGACAGACACCAAAAACAACGGGAACTACGAATCTGCAGCCTGCAAAAAGGAGACCCCAAACACAGTAAGATAAGCGAAATGGGAAGACAGAAAAACACACAGCAGGTGAAGGAGCAAGATAAAAATCTACCAGACCTAACAAATGAAGAGGTAATAGGCAGTCTACCTGAAAAAGAATTCAGAATAATGATAGTAAAGATGATCCAAGATTCTATTTCCAAGATCCAAAATCTTGGAAATAGAATAGACAAAATGCAAGAAACAGTTAACAAGGACCTCGAAGAACTAAAGATGAATCAAGCATCGATTAAAAACACAATAAATGAAATGAAAAATACTCTAGATGGGATCAATAGCAGAATAACTGAGGCAGAAGAACGGATAAGTGAGGTGGAAGATAAAATAGTGGAAATAACTGATGCAGAGCAAAATAAAGAAAAAAGAATGAAAAGAACAGAGGACAGTCTCAGAGACCACTGGGACAACATTAAATGCACCAACATTCGAATTATGGGGGTTCCAGAAGAAGAAGACAAAAAGAAAGGGACTGAGAAAATATTTGAAGAGATTATAGTTGAAAACTTCCCTAATATGGGAAAGGAAATAGTTAATCAAGTCCAGGAGGCACAGAGAGTCCCATACAGAATAAATCCAAGGAGAAATACGCCAAGACACGTATTAATCAAACTGTCAAAAATTAAACACAAAGAAATCATATTAAAAGCAGCAAGGGAAAAACAACAAATAACACACAAGGGAATCCCCATCAGGTTAACAGCTGATCTCTCAGCAGAAACTCTACAAGCCAGAAGGGAGTGGCAGGACATAATGAAAGGGATGAAGGACAGAAACCTGCAACCAAGATTACTCTACCCAGCAAGGATCTCATTCAGATTTGATGGAGAAATTAAAACGTTTACAGACAAGCAAAAGCTGAGAGAGTTCAGCACCACCAAACCAGCTTTACAACAAATGCTAAAGGAACTTCTATAGGCAAGAAACACAACAGAAGGAATATACCTACAATAACGAACCCAAAGCAATTAAGGAAATGGGAATAGGAACATACATATCAATAATTACCTTAAATGGAAATGGATTAAATGCTCCCACCAAAAGACACAGAGTGGCTGAATGGATACAAAAACAAGACCCATATATATGCTGTCTACAAGAGACCCACTTCAGAACTAGAGACACATACAGATTGAAAGTAAGGGGATGGAAAAAGATATTCCATGCAAATGGAAATCAAAAGAAAGCTGGAGTAGCAATTCTCATATCAGACAAAATAGACTTTAAAATAAAGACTATTAGAAGAGACAAAGAAGGACACTACATAATGATAAAGGGATCGATCCAAGAAGAAGATATAACAATTGTAAATATTTATGCACCCAACATAGGAGCACCTCAATACATAAGGCAAATACTAACAGCCATAAAAGGGGAAATCGACAGTAACACACTCATAGTAGGGGACTTTAACACCCCACTTTCACCAATGGACAGATCATCCAAAATGAAAATAAATAAGGAAACACACGCTTTAAATGATACATTAAACAAAATGGACTTAATTGATATTTATAGGACATTCCATCCAAAAAGAACAGAATACACATTTTTCTCAAGTGCTCATGGAACATTCTCCAGGATAGATCATATCTTGGGTCACAAATCAAGCCTTGGTAAATTTAAGAAAATTGAAATTGTATCAAGTATCTTTTCCAACCACAATGCTATGAGACTAGACATCAATTACAGGAAAAGATGTGTAAAAAATACAAACACATGGAGGCTAAACAATACACTACTCAATAAGGAAGTGATCACTGAAGAAATCAAAGAGGAAATAAAAAAATACCTAGAAACAAATGACAATGGAGACACGACGACCCAAAACCTATGGGATGCAGCAAAAGCACTTCTAAGGGGGAAGTTTATAGCAATACAATCCCACCTTAAGAAACAGGAAACATCTCGAGTAAACAACCTGACCCTGCACCTAAAGCAATTAGAGAAAGAAGAACAAAAAAAACCCAAAGTTAGCAGAAGGAAAAGAATCATAAAGATCAGATCAGAAATAAATGAAAAAGAAATGAAGGAAACAATAACAAAGATCATTAAAAGTAAAAGCTGGTTCTTTGAGAAGATAAACAAAATTGATAAACCATTAGCCAGACTCATCAAGAAAAGAAGGGAGAAGACTCAAATCAATAGAATTAGAAATGAAAAAGGAGAAGTAACAACTGACACTGCAGAAATACAAAAGATCATGAGAGATTACTACAAGCAACTCAATGCCAATAAAATGGACAACCTGGAAGAAATGGACAAATTCTTAGAAATGCACAACCTGCCAAGACTGAAGCAGGAAGAAATAGAAAATATGACTAGACCAATCACAAGCACTACAATTGAAACTGTGATTAAAAATCTTCCAACAAACAAAAGCCCAGGACCAGATGGCTTCACAGGCGAATTCTATCAAACATTTAGAGAAGAGCTAACACCCATCCTTCTCAAACTCTTCCAAACAATTTCAGAAGAAGGAACACTCCCAAACTCATTCTACGAGGCCACCATCACCTTGATACCAAAACCAGGCAAGGATGTCACAAAGAAAGAAAACTACAGGCCAATATCACTGATGAACATAGATGCAAAAATCCTCAACAAAATACTAGCAAACAGAATCCAAAAGCACATTAAAAGGATCATACACCATGATCAAGTGGGGTTTATTCCAGGAATGCAAGGATTCTTCAATGTACGCAAATCAATCAATGTGATACACCATATTAACAAATTGAAGGAGAAAAACCATATGATCATCTCAATAGATGCAGAGAAAGCTTTCGACAAAATTCAACACCCATTTATGATAAAAACCCTGCAGAAAGTAGGCATAGAGGGAACTTTCCTCAACATAATAAAGGCCATATATGACAAACCCACAGCCAACATTGTCCTCAATGGTGAAAAACTGAAACCATTTCCACTAAGATCAGGAGCAAGACAAGGCTGCCCACTCTCACCACTCTTATTCAACCTAGTTTTGGAAGTTTTAGCCACAGCAATCAAAGAAAAAAGGAAATAAAAGGAATCCAAATTGGAAAAAAAGAAGTAAAGCTGTCACTCTTTGAAGATGACATGATAGTATACATAGAGAATCCTAAAGATGCTACCAGAAAACTACTAGAGCTAATCAATGAATTTGGTAAAGTAGCAGGATACAAAATTAATGCACAGAAATCTCTGGCATTCCTGTACACTAATGATGAAAAATCTGAAAATGAAATCAAGAAAACACTCCCATTTACCATTGCAACAAAAAGAATAAAATATCTAGGAATAAACCTACCTAAGGAGACAAAAGACCTGTATGCAGAAAATTATAAGACACTGATGAATGAAATTAAAGATGATACAAATAGATGGAGAGATATACCATGCTCCTGGATTGGATGAATCAATATTGTCCAAATGACTCTACTACGCAAACCAATCTACAGATTCAATGTAATCCCTATCAAACTACCATTGGCATTTTTCACAGAACTAGAACAAAAAATTTCAAAATTTGTTTGGAAAAACAAAGACCCCGAATAGCCAAAGCAATCTTGAGAACAAAAAACGGAGCTAGAGGAATCAGGCTCCCTGACTTCAGACTATACTACAAAGCTACAGTAATCAAGACAGTGTGGTACTGGCCCCAAAACAGAAAGACAGATCAATGGAACAGGATAGAAAGCCCAGAGATAAACCCATGCACATATGGTCAACTTATCTTTGATAAAGGAGGCAGGAATGTACAGTGGAGAAAGGACAGCCTCTTCAATAAGTGGTGCTGGTAAAACTGGACAGGGACATGTAAAAGTATGAGATTAGATCATTCCCTAACACCATACACAAAAATAAGCTCAAAATGGATTAAAGACCTAAATGTAAGGCCAGAAACTCTCAAACTCTTAGAGGAAAACATAGGCAGAACACTGTATGACATAAATCACAGCAAGATCCTTTTGGACCCACCTCCTAGAGAAATGGAAATAAAAACAAAGATAAACAAATGGGACCTAATGAAACTTCAAAGCTTTTGCACAGCAAAGGAAACCATAAACAGGAACAAAAGACAACCCTCAGAATGGGAGAAAATATTTGCAAATGAAGCAACTGACAAAGGATTAATCTCCAAAATATACAAGCAGCACATGCAGCTCAATGTCAAAAAAACAAACAACCCAATCCAAAAATGGGCAGAAGACTTAAACAGGCATTTCTCCAAAGAAGATATACAGACTGCCAACAAACACATGAAAGAATGCTCAACATCATTAATCATTAGAGAAATGCAAATCAAAACTACAATGAGATATCATCTCACACCAGTCAGAATGGCCACCATCAAAAAGTCTAGAAACAGGGCTTCCCTGGTGGCGCAGTGGTTGAGAGTCTGCCTGCCGATGCAGGGGACACGGGTTCGTGCCCCGGTCCGGGAAGATCCCACATGCCGCGGAGCAGCTGGGCCCGGCTGCTGAGCCTGCGCGTCCGGAACCTGTGCTCCGCAATGGGAGAGGCCACAACAGTAAGAGGCCCGTGTACCACAAAAAAAAAAAAAAAAAAAAAAAAAAAAAGTCTAGAAACAATAAATGCTGGAGAGGGTGTGGAGAAAAGGGAACACTCTTGCACTGCTGGTGGGAATGTGAATTGGTACAGCCACTATGGAGAACAGTATGGAGGTTCCTTAAAAACCTACAAATAGAACTACCTTATGACCCAGCAATCCCACTACTGGGCATATACCCTGAGAAAACCATAATTCAAAAAGAGTCATGTACCAAAATGTTCACTGCAGCTCTATTCACAATAGCCCGGAGCTGGAAACAACCTAAGTGTCCATCATCGGATGAATGGATAAAGAAGATGTGGCACATATATACAATGGAATATTACTCAGCCATAAAAAGAAACGAAACTGAGCTATTTGTAATGAGGTGGATAGACCTAGAGTCTGTCATACAGAGTGAAGTAAGTCAGAAAGAGAAAGACAAATACCGTATGCTAACACGTATATATGGAATTAAAAAAAAATGTCATGAAGAACCTAGGGGTAAAACGGGAATAAAGACACAGACCTACTTGAGAATGGACTTGAGGATATGGGGAGGGGGAAGGGTAAGCTGTGACAAAGCGAGAGAGAGGCATGGACATATATACACTACCAAACGTAAGGTAGATAGATAGTGGGAAGCAGCCGCCGAGCACAGGGAGATCAGCTCGGTGCCCTGTGACTGCCTGGAGGGGTGGGATGGGGAGGGTGGGAAGGAGGGAGATGCATGAGGGAAGGGAGGTGGGAACAGATGTATATGTATGACTGATTCACTTTGTTATAAAGCAGAAACTAATTAAAAATAATAATAATAAAAATACACTATCCTTTTAATCAGGAGCTTCTTAAATTATGATTGATGGTTGAAGCACAAAGTATAACATCTGTTTTGATGCTCAATGCACATTAACGAAATACTTGAGACAATTAAAATTTCAAAGTTAGGAGGTTAATGGACTGAAATTTAATTAATGATTCTAACTTCATGCAATATCATAAAACATCAATACCTGTAGATGGTTACATATGTACATTATAATACTTAGAGAAACCATACAATGTGAAATACCCAAAGCATTCAAAATAGAACCCTAAAACATATGCAAGTAACCCACAGGAATGCAAAAACAAAACATGAGAATGAGAATCAGAGGGAACAACAAAAATCAAGAACTGAAAGACTAGACTGAAGCCTACCATAGGAATATTTACTTTAAATATAAATTCTCTAAGTACACCAGTTAGAGACGGAGATGGACAGAACTGATGAAAGAAAGTGACCCAAATATATTCAGTCTATGGGAAAGATTTCAAACACAACTACACAGGTAGATTCAAAGTAGGTAGATGGAAAAACTACATATCATGCTAATATTAATTATTTAAAAAAGAGGAGTGTCTGTATCAGCATCAGAGAACGTGTACTTCAGGTCAATAAAATTACTAGGCACAGGTGGCATGTTACATAAAGTTAAAAGGATCAATCCAGCAAGAAATCTTAGCAATTCTAAATGTGTGTGCAGCCAGAACCAAACTTTGAAATACGTGAAACCAAAACTGACAGAGCTGAAGGAATAATAGACAAATCCAAAATTATTGTTGGGAACTTCAAAACTCTACTGTCAGGAACTGATAACAGTATTTTCTCATCGGAGTTCAAAGTAATATCTATGGCATATGTAATCCAAATGGAAAGTCTTTTAAAATAGATCAGATTATACCATTCACAGGTATTGATATGACCGACACATTTAAATCTAAGTCTTCCACAAAGTATTATGTAATGCGTTCTGTTACCTCCAAGCAAAAATTTAAAAGCTAGCCATATCTTCAATGGAAGCTGCATCCTGTAATGGATATGGTATAGAGTGAGCCATAGCCAACACGTAAGGGAGAATTATTTTGGGTTTGTTTGTTAACATGGTATAGCCTAGCCTAGGCAGGCTAATTTTCCAGACAGTTGCAAATATCAATAATATAAAAGAAAGGAAGGAAGGAACGAGCGAAGGAACAAAGGAAGGAATGAAGGAGGGAGGAAAGAATGGAATAAGGGAGGAAAGGAAGGGAGGAAGGAAGAAAGAGAAAGAAGGAAGGAAAGAGAGAAATTAAATTGAAATCACAATTTTAAATTGGGACAGAATGAATTAAGATTAGAATGCAATATACCAGACAAAGAAGGGAATATTTTATTGTAGAAGAATATGATTTCCTAGGAAGTTATAACATTTATGATTATGATAGACACAAATTAGCAGTATGAGACTTGCAATGGCCTCTCTCAGGGCGTGACAGATCAAGTGCACACGATAAGAACCTAGAAGAAGTAAATAAATAACAAATGAGATAGGTCTAAGAGATGCATATGATACTCAGCACCTGCACCAAGATAAGAGACTTCAAGTTCTGATAAATTGAAGTAGGTCGTAAGGGCCAGTGTGCCTGCCGAGAGTAACTAAAAAGCTCAGGGAACATATAAAGAAAAAATTTGAATGCAATTTATTTCTAAGAGGACGATGAGGAATTACTGTATGCAATTACTGGGTCTCTTAGGAGAAGACAGGACGAGCAGAACAAGCCTACAACTGAAATCAGCTTCTATCCAGAATTGCCTACATGAAAGTAAACCGCTATAAAACTGAGTTGTGCTTTAAAGCTCAGAGCTAACCAAAAGTGGTGATGTTGGTAGACCACCCCCTCACTTTTAGCTGAGGTCCCAACGGCTTACACCCTCTGAGTCAAGATGACCGAATCATAAGTAAATCAGCTCCCATTTCCCTTTGCATCATCTATCCGGATGCAAATGAGAAAACACATTCAGTTAGGTGGCAAAGAGATGCTACAGACCAAACTTGGGAAGACAGCTCACTTAGATGAAAACGTATATCCTAAATGTGTATATTAGAAAAGAGGAAAGAAGACACAGAGCTGACCAACAGGTACATGAAATGTTACTCAACACTGCTAATCATCAGGGAAGTACAAATCAAAACCACAGTGAGATATCATCTCACACCTGTCAGAATGGCTATTATCAAAGAGACAAGAAATAACAAGTGTTGGCAAGGATGTAGAGAAAAGGGAGTCCTTGTGCACTGTTGGTGGGAATGTAAATTGGTGCAGCCACTATGGAGAACAGTATGGTGGTTCCTCAAAAAACTAAAAACCACCCTATGATCCAGCAATCCGACTCCTGGGTATTTATCTGAAGAAAATGAAAACACTAACTCAAAAAGATATCTTGTATACTGCAGTGTTATTTACAGAAGCCAAGATATGCAAGCAGCCTAAATGTCCATAGACAGATGGGTGAATAAAGAAGATATGGTGTATATATAGAACAGTGGATATTATTCAACGATAAAGAAGAAGGAAATCTGCCATCTGTGACAACATGGATGGATGTTGAAGGCCTTATGCTAAGTGAAATAAGTCAGACAGAGAAAGACAAATACCATATCATCTCACTTATATGTGGGTTTGAAAACAAACACCACACACACACAAAAAGAAACAAACAAAAATCCAAACTGATAGACACAGAGAAGAGTTCGCTGGTTGCCAGAGAGGTCAAAAGGTACAAACTTCCAGTTGTAAAATAAATGTCATGTATGGTGACTGTAGTTAATAACACTGTATTGCATACAGTGGTCCCCCCTTATCCTTGGTTTCGTTCTCTGCAGTTTCACTTACTTGCTTTGAACTGCAGTCTAGAAATTTTAAATGGAAAATTCCAGAAATAAACAATTCTTAAGTTTTAAATGGCATACCATTTTGAGTAGTGTGATGAAATCTCCTGCTGTCCTGCACTGTCCCGCCTGAAAATGAATCATCCCTTTGTCCAGCATGTCCCTCCCATTAATCACTTCATAGCCATCTGGGTTATCTGTGGCAGTATCACAGTACTTGTGTTCAAGTAACCATTATTTTACTTAATAATGGGCCAAAAGTGCAAGAATAGTGACACTGGCAATTTGGATATTCTCTTATTGTGACTAATTTATAAATTAAACCTTGTCATAGGTATTTATGTATAGGAAAAAAATAGTATATATAGGGTTCAGTACTATCTGCAGTTTCAGGCATCCACTGGGGGTCTACCGTATCTGAAAGTTGATAACTGTATGGTCAGACCACTCCAGATGGCTGTTCTCTTGCTCTCTGTACATCCCCTGCTCAGACCAGTGCCTGCTTCACCTATCCCCTACTCACATGACTGACCTTCCTACATACTTGCCCCAGGACCCAGCTACTGAGGATGGTTCTTATTAAAGGGGTAGTGCAGGGCATGCTCCTCTGCTAGTTTCCCTGATAACCGATGAGCTAACCTAAGGCCAATTCCCCCTATCACTGGCAATCTCCCCTTCTCCCCGGAAGAGAAGACTGCCGCCATGTCCTGCCCGCCATCCGCAGCACACGGTGGGATGTCGCTCCAGGACCTTGTTTCAGATATGTAAGATTCCCCCATCTATTAAACCACTGACGTCTCTCTGTCGCTGACTCCAGGCTCTTTGTTAGGTCTTGAAGCGGGGCAAACAAAGGCCTTATAGGCCTGCGGGGTGCAGCCCAACACTAAGAGAGTCAATCTTAAAAGTTCTCACCAAGAGAAAACGAATTTTGTAACTCTGAATTGTGACAGATGTTAAGTAGAATTCTTGTGGTGATCATTCTGCAATATACAGAAATATCAAATCATTATGTTGTACACCTGAAACTAGTAATGTTGTATGTGAATTATATCTCAATAAAAAATAGATTTTTAAAAAGAAAAGAAGAATGGCAGAAAATGAGCTAAGCATCCATCCTGAGCAGTTAAAACATAACAAGATAAACACAAAGAAAAACAAAGAATCATTAAAGATAAAAACCAAAATAATGAAAGTGAAAATAAACATACAATAGAGCATTTTAGCACAGCATTTTACAGGCCCTTTGCATAGTCAGTAAAACGGACAAGCCTCTGGTCAGACTTAAGCGGAAAAATGAATAAAGGCACAATTTATTAATTTATTAATTTATTTATACCAGGAATCAAATAAGGTGACATTATTAGAGATCTTTATGCCAAAATGGAAAATTAAGAGGAAGTGGACACACAGTAAAATACAACTTAATAAAACAGAGAAGTTAAAAAAAACATGATTTGAGCTAAAAATATGAAACACATGGGATAAAAAATCTCCACAGAGGATCTCTAAGCCCAGACAGCTTCATAAATGAGTTCTGTTAATATTTAAATAGGAGATAATCTCAGTATTACATAAAATTTTTAAAGAATAGAGATAGAGGGTACACTACCCTCTTGCGTTTTATGTAGCATAACATTGGTACCAAAACTAGACAGGGCACTTTCAGAAGTTTAAGTTACAAACCACCTTGTTTCATGTATGACTGATTCACTTTGTTATAAAGCAGAAACTAATTTAAAAAAAAGAATAATCCCTAACCATATGGCATATTACATGCATTTTAATGTATTCCTCACAGTATAAATAGTATTTTATTCTGCCATAAACCCTCTGTTTATTATTTAAAAAAAAAGAAAATATCCTAAGCAACATACTTGAAAAAAGAAAAAAAAAAAAAAGAAAGCCCAGCAATATATAGAGAAGATACCACATCGTGACCAAGTTGCTTTTATCCCAGGAAAGCAAGATTGGATCCACATCAGAGAATGTCAGTGTAATGCATCACCTTAACACATGAAGGGGAAGGGAAAATTTAATATGATCTCCTCAGTAGATGCAGAAACATATTTTATTAAAACTCATCATTCATTCATGCTCAAACAACTGTTAGAAAAAGAGGTGTAGAAGAGACTCTCCAAAGATGTTTAGGTATAATTTTGGAGTGAACAGGATCTTTCTAGGCATGTTTCAAAAGTAGAATTTTTTTTTGGCTGCGTTTGGTCTTCGTTGCTGCACGTAGGCTTTCTCTAGTTGTGGCGAACGGGGGCTGCTCTTTGTTGCAGTGCGCGGGCTTCTCATTGTGGTGGCTTCTCTTGTTGCGGAGCAGGGGCCCTAGAGTGCACGGGCTTCAATAGCTATGGTGTGCGGGCTCAGTAGTTGTGGCTCATGGGCTTAGTTGCTCTGTGGCATGTGGGATCTTCCTGGACCAGGGATCAAACCCACGTCCCCTGCATTGACAGGCAGAATCTCAACCACTGAGCCACCAGGGAAGTCAGGGAAAGCAGAATTCATAAAAGAAAAAGGGGATAAATTTTAGTACAACGAGACTGAAAAGAGACTCACCAAACTAAATCTATCTAAAGTAAAAACTCAAAAGGCCAACTTTAAAGAGTATTTGCTATCTATATCACAGACGATGGGCTAATTTCCCAAATAAGAAAATAATCTTTCATTGAACCATTTTTGGAAAAAGGCACAAAGTCGTCTCTTTGTTTATGATAACACCAGCTGCTGTAACAGAGGACCTCCCAAATCTCAGTGGCCTTGCACTCTAGAAATGTTTCTTGCCCATGTAAAATCCAAATCGAAGCAGGCTTGGGAGGCTTGGCTCTGCTTTATGAAATTATTCGGGGACCAACTGACAGAAGAATCTCTGCCACTTTCAGCATTTGGCTGCATTGGTCACTCTGGTGCGAACAGTTTGCCAGCAGATGGGGCAAGAAAGAGAAGAGGAGGATGTCACAGGAGGCTATAGGAGTCAGGCTGGTCAGTGTTGTACATCACTGAGATCCACTTTCCCTTGGCCAGGACTCAGTCCATAGGCCACAGTTAGGTGCTGGAGGGCTGGGGAACTCGAGGAGGTAAAGGAACAGGTTTGGAGAAGAGCTACTCAGTCTCTGCTACTGGTATGACAAATACGTTCTCGGGAGGGAAAATACAAAACGCCTCTAAATATGTTTTTAAAATCCCCAGCCTTGTTCATAATAAGGCAAATGTGTATTTTAACTACAGTAGGATAGCACTCATTATTTATCATGTTGCCCAATCTACTGTTTGAAACACACTCTTTTGGTGAGGATGTGGGGAAACAGAAATGCTCCTGCATTGTTAGTGAGGGTGTGAATTGATACAACACCTGGAGAGGGCAATTTAGCAATATCTGTCAAAATCATGTGTGCATTTACCCTTTGATCCAGAAATCCTACTTCTATGATTTTATCCACTGGATGTACTTTCACATGTGTGGCATGATGACATATGTAAGCTTATTCAGTGCAGCTTTGTCTGTGATAACATAAGATTGGAAAGGCCATAAGTGTCCATCAATAGCAGACTGGTAAATAAATAAAAGTGAGTACATCTATGTAAAAGGGTACCACGCAGCTATTTAAGAAAAAAGAATGTTATTTAGCTTAGTGGTTAAGTGTACATTCTGGAACTACACTGCGTGGGTCCAATCCTGATTCTCCCCATTTTTAGCCATGTTACCTTTGAGGAGTTATTCACATTCTGTGTGCTTTAGTTTCTTCATCAATAAACAAGGATAATATTTACTTCATTGGGTATGATGGGGGTTAAACCAACAGGTTTAAAGCACTTAAAACAATGGCATGACAAGCACTCTCTAACTTTTGCCTCATTGTGATCACGCAGAAAGACCTCCAAGATACATTAGAAATGGAAAAATTGAGGCCCAGACTCTGGTGTTTAACCACATGCATATAAAGAGGAGTGGTTGAAATACACATATATGCTTGTATATGCACAATATAAAAGGAAGGATATATAAGAACCTGGTGGAAAAATGTTGCTGCCTTTGGGGAGGAGAACTGTATGATTCTACAACTGGGGTGAGAGGCATACTTCTTTTTTTTAATTTATTTATTTTTGGCTGCATTGGGTCTTTGCTGCTGTGTGCAGGCTTTCTCTAGTTGCAGCGAGTGTGGGCTACTCTTTGTTGCGGTGCGCGGGCTTCTCATTGCGGTGGCTTCTCTTGTTGCAGAGAACGGGCTCTGGCGTGCAGTCTTCAGTAGATGGGGCATGCAGGCTTCAATAGTTGTGGCTCGCAGGCTCTAGAGCGCAGGCTCACTAGTTGTGGTACACGGGCTTAGTTGCTCCGAGGCATGTGGGATCTTCCTGGACCAGGGCTCGAACCGATGTCTCCTGCACTGGAAGGTGAATTCTTAACCACTGAGCCACCAGGGAAGAACCAAGAGGCATACTTTTGACTGCATGTTTTGAAAGTTTTGAATTTTATACCGTATGTGTGTATCACCTCTTCATTTTTTAATTTTTATTTTCGTTAAAGGCAAAAATAAAAGAAAAAGCAATAACATGGGCTTTGGAGCTATGCAAACTGAATTTGTGACCTTTTCTACCACGCAGGTCCAACTATACAAGGAGGGGCCTAATGCAAAATGAAAATGTGGGGCTTCTCATTCAAAAAAGCAGTGAAGGGACTTCCCTAGCTCTCCAGTGGTTAAGAATCCGCCTTCCAATGTAGGGGACTCAGGTTCAATCCCTGGTAAGAGAAGAAGGTTCCACATGCCACAGGGCAACTAAACCCATGTGCTCTAGAACCCACGGACCGCAACTCCTGAGCATGCGTGTCACAACTACTGAGCCCACGCACCACAGCAAAAGATCCCGCATGTCACAATGAAGATCCCGTGTGCCGCAACTAAGACCCAACGCAGCCGAATAAATAAATATTAAAAAAAATTTTATCCCCCCCTTTCTCCCACAGTCTCTCTGTTGACCTGCCATTGTGCCTTGTATTTGCTGTTTAATGCCACGAAGGTCCTCACAGGTGTCTTGGGCCCCCCACCCCTGGACCTGGCACTCTCCACCCTGCCCCTTCCTGTACCCACACCCAGGCCCCCACCACGTGTGCCATTCATTAACTTCTCTGGGGCTTCAATCTCTTCATCAGCAAAACGGAGGTTTCAGAAAATACACAAAACCTCGCACTTTTTTTGAAACTTCAGTGAGATTTTATATGTAAATTGCTTAGCATATTGCCTGATACCATGCCACGAATCATTACATGTTGAATATAGCTATTAAATTACTAATGAGACTATAATTTGTATTATGTTAGGATAACTGAATAGGTATATCAGAATTCTCATCATTAAGTACTTTATTAAAATAGTGTACGGTGGTATAAGGAACACATACAAACATCACCACAGGTAGAACCCTCGACCACTGTAGATTAAACAGGAGTGTTCCTCCTGCAGTTTTAGGTGGAGTAATGTGTCCCATTCCATCCCCAAAACTGTCACCGGTTCCTAAAGCTGTCAGCTAGTCACCCATCTTCAGATAATATCAGCAAGTTCAGAACGGAGCATCTGACTATTATGAATCCATTTGGGGAAAAATTGGTCCTGATGAGACACATGGGGTTCACAGAAGCTGGATCAAGTACCTGAGTTCCCATGGCAACCAAGGATATCAAGGAACTCTGTCTCCCATAGAAAATGCAGGGTGAGACTTTCTGTAAGAGGTAGGCCTGGAAGTTGCTGGGAAGGGTTGGTGCCTCTCTCCACTTTACACCAGGCCCACATCCATTCTACATACAAAAACCACCTCTTGGGGTGCCATTTTCATGCTCCCATGGAGGACCAGTGCCCATGGGTTCAGACACCTTCTGTGTCCCCAGCGCAGAACATCATCCTTCTTGCCTCCACCTGTCCTTCCTTCCTCATGGGGTTGGGTGCTTCTTTTCACTCAGCAAAGTACCGCTGTCTCTGTACAAACTCTCTCACTGGAGTTATCCCGGGGTGTGTTACATTCCCCTGCCCCATTAATAGGGTGACCAGGTGGGGCAGTAGCTGCAGGGGAGTGTGGGGGTCAACACAGGAGAAATTACAGCAGTTTTGTAGCCTGATGGGAATGATCATATGTGGTGTAAGTCCGCTACTCAGTGTTAGTTTTCTCCATGTGATGAGCAGGTTCTCCAAATGTTGCCCTTTTCAACAACACAGTGTTGGAAGAGGAAGTCCACCATGTGCCCTGAGTGTTCCTTTGTGGTTTTGCTGGGTATGCCAAGAATTTAAAGCCCTAACCACTCTTAACCAGGGAGATTATTTGTACTGAGCAATCCTGAGGGATAAGGTAACACCTCCCCCAAAGAGCAGGATTGCTTCTGCTCACTACAAAAGCAGTAAGTCTCCCAAGCTCAGGGCCCCCTCCTCTATCACAACCTTCTGCACGTGCAGGCATCCAGGTAAGTCTACCTTCACCGCCCCCAGGAGACTTTGGGCACATGTAGCACTGGTGCAGACCTGTTGCTCTGGCTACTGCTTTTGCTGCGAGTGTAAAGTCTTTTGTCTCTCATCCAGGAGTCTTCTGTCTTCTGCCAGGATCTGTCAACCTGTGGCAAATTAACTTGTGAACTTGCAAGTAGGATAAAATCTCAGACCCTCCAGTGTCCTTGACACACAGATTTAAGTACATCATGCCCCTGTTTCCTTTGGCTTTAAGATAAAGGCCAACTTAGCCAACATGGTCTTCCAGGCCCTGCCTTGCCTGGCCCTGCCTACCTCTCCAGGTTCTTGTGCCACTTTCCCCCACATCTCTCTGCTCTTTAGTCATATGAAGGAAGGAAGCAGTGGCTGATGTGTGGCACTTGCCTGATGGTTACAAGGAGGCCTCAGTGTTGCTGACAACATGTCCTGCTACTCACGGCTTAGCGCTGTTGTTCTTCTGTTGGACATAAACAACCAAATCACCCAACCCAAACTCAACTCCCGTAATAGGTCCTTTCTAACATGATCTTCCTGGCACATATTCACGGTTCCAAATGTCATTCATTTTTTCACCTGCAATGAGTAATAAATACAACTTAAATTTATCTCCCTGTGTGTTCCTAGTGTTCTTTGGCTAGAAGGCATTAACATATACAATGTCAGTAGTTCTTTCAGCTTATCAAACATGCCAATTTCTTTCCTGCCTCAGGGACTTTGCACATACTGTTCTGTCTCCTAATCCCCTTATCCTTGCTGTTGCCTCTGCAATTAATTAGTATATTTCACAAATAAGTGTCAAACATTTACCATGTGTCAAGCACTGTGTTATTTACAGGGAATGCAATGGTGAGCAAAGCCAGATGTCCTATATGTCCTTTTGCTTACACCTAAGCAGATAAGTTAAAATGTAATCCAATATCACAGTAATGAATATAAATTTCAAAAATGAGTTAATTGCTCTGGTGATAAGAAGCACACTTCTTGTGGGTTCATGATAATAGGAATCTAATCTAGACTTGTGGGTGGGGGATGACTGAATAGCAGTACAGGTGAAATATGAAAGATAAAGGGTACATTAATTAATGGCTTAACAGTCCTGACTGCAGGTATAGCATGTACAAAGACCCTATGGTCCAAGAAATTGCAACAGGTTTTAGGAGCTGGAACAGGTTTATATGATTGGAGAGCAAAGGACAAGTAGGAGAGTGTTGTGAGATTGGGAGGCAAAAGAAGTATAATGGCTGAGTATAGTGGTTTGTGTAATAGGACTCCCTGCATTTGGCCCTTAGCTCTCTCACTAACTGTGTATCAGGGGTAAGTTACTGAACCTCTCTGTGCCTTACCTGTATTAGGGGTATGATTAAAAACTGCCTTAGGGGCTTCCCTGGTGGTGCAGTGGTTGAGAGTCCACCTGCCAATGCAGGGGACAGGGTTCGTGCCCCGGTCCGGGAAGATCCCACATGCCGCGGAGTGGCTGGGTCCGTGAGCCATGGCCACTGAGCCTGTACCTCCGGAGCCTGTGCTCTGCAATGAGAGAGGCTACAACAGTGAGAGGCCCGTGTACCGCAAAAAAACAAAACAAAACAAAACAAAACTGCCTTAGATGGTTTTTATGAGAATTCAGTGACATAATGCCTGTAAGGAACATAGGATCATAAAAACTGATTATAGACAATATTCAGTGAATGTTAACTGTTATTATTTTGACTATGGTGATTAGGTAAGGATGGCATGGCTGGGAGTAGGGTGAGATAACAGCAGGGCAAAATTAAAAGAGGCACTCACTTCTTGTGCTGACCTATACTTGGACTACTCTGCGTTTGAGCATTCCCTTAACACTTTGCATGCTATGTGCCCATTTTGTCCCACCTATTCCTGGCCTTTAGAGAGAGATCAGACCATTCAGACTATGTTAAAGATTTTAGTTTTTCTCCTAAGAGCTAGGAAGATTTTTCAGAGTTTTAACCAAGTAGAGTGAGTCGGATACGTATGTGACATGCTCTAATGTTTGTTTTGAGAATAACATTTGGAAAAATATGGATTGGAAGGAACCCAGGGTCAGTGTAAATAGTGGCAGTTAGGAAGCAGTTTAAATAGTGAAAGAATGACATGATGAGAACTTGGACAAGAATGGTGTAGTGGACGTAGAAAACCATGGACAACTTTGATAAATATTTAGGAATAAGATCTATGAGACTTGGCAATGAATAGCATGTGAAAGGCAAGGGCAAAGGAGGTGGCAGGGGTGATGCCTAGATTTCTGATGTATGCAAATTATAGACTGTGAGGTGATAACGTTGAAAGAGGTGATAACACTGTAAGGAAACCATATTTAGGAGGAAGAGCACACATGGTCTTGTAGAGTTTGAGGTGTCTTTGAGACACTCAATTGGATATATTGAATAGAAAGTTGGTTATTCTAGTCTGGAAGTCTGTTGGCAGTGTGGGCTGAGAAATAAACATCCTTTGTAGTTTATAGATGGTGATTAAAGATGAGGGTATGATTGGCACTACCTTAGAGAGAACATAGAGTGATAATAAGAGGCCTTAGAACCAAGCCCCCCAAAACTCAAATATTTAATGCATAGGTAGAGGAGGATGACCTTACAAAGCAGACAGATAAATGGCCAGAAAGTAAGAACAACACCCGGAAATTAGCAACACAGAAATCAAAAGAAAAGACTGTTTCTAGGAGGAAAGAATGCCCCATGGTATCAGAGGAGGGAGGAAGGGCAAGGAATTGACTGAAGATTGGAAATTTTTCACTGCCTTTAGCAACCCAGGTGATTGGTTATATTAGGTAGTGAGAGTTGTTGCAGGGAGTGATGGAGTGAAAGTTAGATGTGAGCTGAGAGGTAAGAAGTAGGTGGAATAATGACAACAGAGCCATTTCTTTCAAGACATCTGGCTGTGAAAGGAGGGAGAACAGGCACTTTTTAGAGGGTTCATAAGTTCAGTGAAGGGTGATTAGAAAAAAGAATTTGCCAAGTTTAAATTTTCAACATTTTATTGTTTACTCTGGTGCCAGGCATTGCACTCAATGCTTTACATACATTATGACATTTAATATCTACTACAGTCTAATGATAGAGGGATTATTATCTCCATTCCACAAATGAAAAAGCAGAGGCTCAGAGGGGTTAAGTGCCTAAAGCCACACTGCATCTGAGTGGCAAGGTAAGACGCCAAAGCCAGTGTGACACCAATTCCTATGCACTTAACCACTGCAGTAATCCGTATCTCTTCTGTTGAATTTCATCTGTGCCTCCCTGATTCCTTCAATTCTGCCTGTCCTTCCTCTACTTCAGCTGTCTAAGAAATTTGAGGTAACCAAAGGAATACCGAGAAAGCCAGACCTCCTAGCATCCTAGAGAGACACTGGACGTTCTTTGAATTGGAAGCAGTGGGAAGGAGGAGCAACACTTTCGGTGCTATCTCTGCACTTTCGGGCTCTGGTCAATTTTGGGGGGGATGACCTGCTACTCTCTGCGGCAGATTTTCTTTTTTAACACCAAGGGTGGAGGACAGCTATTTGTCCGGAGACCTTGTGTGTTTCGGGGGAGGGGGGGCGGGGAGGACGGATGCTTGGAGATTTTTTCTGGCTGCTCTAACTCCTGAGGGGTTGTCGCCAAGCTCAGGGACATAATCATGTACTCTTCTATAAACCAGGGCGATTCCTTCCCAGGTCTCACTCACATCAAAGGGGAGTAACGACAGCGAGAGGAGGGCTTCACACTGAGCCTGGCTTTTTTGAGCTGAGGACAGAAGTGCCGATACCTGTTTAGATGGGATTCCTATTTTTAAAAGGGGGCTTCTAAAATGGATCTCTCGGTGTCCTTTCGGCCTACACTTAGCCACGGCTGTCTGGTAAGTTCTGAGGACCCGCAAGGAATCAATGCCTGTCTCTGACTTCTTGTTATCTTACAGCCAGGAAGGGACATGCACATTGATTAAAAATAACATTTGTGTCTCTTTTAGTCGCTGCTCTATCTCTAACACCTCGAACAGCTCTAATTTTATTAAATAAATGAAATAATTGTTGAAAGAGTGACACACATATGTTTAAATTGTAATAATAACATGATTTATTGAGTGCTTGTTGTGTGTCAAGCACTAAGTGTTTTATATGTATTCATTCATTATGGTATGTGATACCAGGGAAAGGCACCTAGTACTTTAACAGGGTGACCTGACCTAGTTTGAGGGGTCGGTGAAGACCTCCCCAACGAAAGTCACTTGCACTGTGATTTGAAAAAAAGTAGGCTTTGACTAGTTGAAAAAGAGAGTGGAGATGGAAATCGTTCTAGACACAACATTACAGAAATAACAGCATTTATTAATGTCCTAGTGGAGGGGAGAGACCTTGACCGACTTGGGAGATTGAAAGAAGGCCTGTGTGGTTGGGTCATGTAGTACTTATAGGTCACATTATAGTTTGGTGTTTTTGTCTAAGAGCAGTCAAGAAAAAGAATAAATATATGTATATGTATAACAATCACGTTGCTGTACACCTGAAACTAACACAACATTGTAAATCAACTGTACTCCAATATAAAATAAAAATTTTAAAAAGATTTAAATTAGAGTATGATATCAGTTTTGCAGAAAATTCTGTCAACATTATAAATAACAGATGGAAGAGCAAGGCTGATGTGAGTAGATCAATAAGGAGAATATTGTAGTAATTCAGGTACGGCATGATGGTCATTTGTATCAGAGCAGTGATAGTAGAGATGAAGAAAAGTGGAGAGATTTAAGATGTTTAGGATCTAAAGTCAGCAGAACTTAATGTTGGAGAGAATGTTGGCCTGTACAGCTGGATAGATGGTGATACCATCTGCTAAGACCAGGGGAGGACCAGGTGAGCATGGGACAGTGAAGATCATATCATGCAGACTTTGAGATGCCTTAGAATCAACCAAATGGCAATGTCAAGTAAGCTGAAACAGGTCAGTGATCTATCATAACTAGAGGAAAGACAACAATTGTGGATGTAAATGCAGGTACATTTTTAGATTTGGTGGTAGAAAGTTGAGATAGTCTCTCTCGAGGACTTTTACTTTCTTGGTAAAATGGGAGGTATGTCTAGCTTCTGTAAGTGAGAGGAAAGGAGATCAGGTGTTTGAGGAGTTTTTAAGTTTGAAATTGTCATTACAGGTAATTGGAGAGAAGGTGATTGCAAAAATACAGTAAAGTTACTGGACACTCTCTAGAGCTTGGCTGAGGTTGATATCTATGATTGTAGATGTTACTGGTCTTTCTACTCATTTGAGTTTTCACCAGCAGTCTGTTGCTTCTTGACTGCAGGCCTGGGTTCGTCCAGACTTTGATATGGGAAAGTTTCTGAGTTGGGTAATTGAGTAATGCAAGAGCCCTTAAATGAAGAATTGAATACAGAGGTGTGTGCACATTTGCAGGTGAAGGGAGCACATTGAGATGAGGTCTGAGTTTGAGGTGCTTGTGAAAACATCCAGGATGACATTTTAGTCTGGTGGTCTAGCTCCAGGCCAGAAATATATATTTGGGAGTCACTTCAACTATCAGTGTCAAATGAAGTAATGAATTTGAATGAATTCATCCAAGGATGTAGGAAATATAGCATACAAAGAGCTGATGGCCAAGAATGGGACCTAGGGTGTAGTAGGAGATCAAAAAAGAAATTTCAGTGGCATAGGAAAGTAACCAGGAGAAGAAGACTTGAGGGGGGGCGTGTTGATGCTATAGAGAGATAAGGTCAGGTGAGAACTGAAATTGGAGTCCTTTGGGATTCATTAATTAGGACATCCTTGTTACCTTAATGAGAGGTGTGTCATTTGGGGCAGCTGGAGGCCCTTAGGGAGTGAAGCCAGACTGAATTAAATTGAAGAGTGAGGAAGGGAAGGGTCTTTGTTTGATGGTACTTCATTTGAAAGGAAATGAGGAGGGGAGTTTGGTAATTAGAGACAGGATGCAAGGGAAGGTTATTTAGGATGGGGAATACTTAAATATCTTGTTTAGAATAAAGAGAAGGAGGCATTGAAAAGGGAGAAAGTGAAAATGTAGGAGAGAGAGAATCAGACCATTTTCATCCTTCTAATCTTGTATTCTCAGAACTATCCTCCAAGGAAGGTAGTATTATCCCTGTTTTGCAAAGATGAGGCAACTGAAAGTAATTTCAATCACTTTTCTGTGGTCACACGACTAGTGGCTAGTAAGTGGGAGTCAGCACATGAACCCAGTTATAACTCCGAAATGGTTGCACATACTGCAGTACCAAGTCACAAACACCTTGAACATTGTTCTCTCTTAGGACAAAAAAGTTGATGTAGTAGCCTCAGTACATTTTTTAAAAATTTACTCTTTTGAAGAAAAGTCCCACCACTCTGGTAAGCAATATGAGGTTCACCTTTTTTGGAATGTGAATTAATGACAGACACTCAGCTGAATGTTTCACATTCATCGTTTAATTTTCACAACATCATGGCAACATAGGTGTAATTACCTATACTTTAAAATGAGGAAAACAAGATTCACAGTGGAGACAACTTTTGCCATACTATACTACCATTGATTTCTTTTTTAAAAAATTTTTAATGGAGTATAGTTGATTTACAATGTTGTGTTAGTTTCAGGTGTACAGCAAAGTGAGTCAGTTATACATATACATATATGCACTCTTTTTTAGATTATTTTCCCATATAGGCCATTACAGAGTATTGAGTAGAGTTCCCTGTGCTATACCTTAGGTTCTTATTAGTTATCTACTTTATATATAGTAGTGTGTATATGTCAATCTCAGTCTTCCAATTTATCCCTCCCCCCCTGACCACCTGGTAACCATAAGTATGTTTTCTAAGTCTGTAACTCTATTTCTATTTTGTAGATAAGTTCATTTGTACTCTTTTTTAGATTCCACATATAAGCAATATACCATTGATTTCTTTGTTTAATTCTATTTCACCTGTTTACCAGTGTTTCTCAAGTCTCTACAAATTAGTGGACAATAAATTATACTTTTATATAAACTTTATTGACATATAATCCACATACCATAAAGTTCACCCATTTAAAGTATACAACTCAATGTTTTTAGTATTATTCACAGAGCTGTGCAATCATCTCTATGATCTAATTTTACAGTGTAATAATCACTCTCAAAAGAGACCCTATACCTATTAGCAGTCACTTCTCATCCTCCACTCCTTTCTCAGGCACATACAAATCAAATTTATGACTCCATAGATTTGTCTATGCTGAACATTACATACAAATGGAATCATATAATATGTGGTCTTTTGTGATTGGCTTCTTTCACCCAGCATGTTATTTATTTATTTATTTATTTATTTATTATTTTTTAATGATCATTTGATTTTATTACAATGATTAGATGACTGTCACTCTTACAAAGGAACATAAAGTGTAATAAGTTGAAATCAGTTTTTTTGAGTATGAAGAAAGCAGTACAGTTGCAAATATTGACAATCTATAACATTATTATAAAGGCAACAGATTAAAAAAACAACCAAAATATGCTGATTATTACTTTAGTTTCAAATGCTACTTTAAATTTGGTTTAATTAAAAATCTCTACTCTTTATTGGATAAAATCTCAAATATTATAATAATAATAACATTTACAGAAGTAAAATATATGTCAACAATAGCACAAAGAAAGAGAAAGGGTGACTTCTCTTCTGAAGAACCTCCAGTGCCTTCCCAATTCACTAAGAGTAAAAGCCAAAGTTCTTACAAACTACTAAAAGTCCCTATACCAACTGTCCCTGTAACCTCTGTCACTTCCTCTCTACTATTCTTACCCCCTGCTCACTGTGCTCCAATCACACTAACCTATTGGGCTGTTCCTAGAGAATCCTGGGCAAACTCCCACCTTAGGGCCTGAGCACTGGTGGCTGCCTGTGCCCAGAAGGCACTCACACCCAGATGACCAGAGGCTAACACAAATGAGGCCTGGCCAGACAAATCTATTTACAGTTGTAATTTGTGCAAGCATCTCCAACTCCCTTGCCCTCTATATTTTTCAGAGCACATATCACCCTTGAACATACTATATAATTTCCTTGTTTAAGTGGAATTCATTATTTATTTTTGTTTCCCCCTGCTAGAATATAAGCACCAATACAGTATGGATCTTCTCTGTTTTCTTTTTTTTTTTTTACATCTTTATTGGACTAGAGTTGCTTTAAAATGTTGTGTTAGTTTCTGCTTTACAAAAAAGTGAATCAGCTCTACGTATACATATATCCCCATATCTCCTCTCTCTTGCATCTCACCCCTACCCTCCCTATCCCACCCCTCTAGGTGGTCACAAAGCACCGAGCTGATCTCCCTGTGCTATGCAGCTGCTTCCCACTAGCTATCTATTTTATATTTGGTAGTGTATGTATGTCCATGGCACTCTCTCACATCGTCCCAGTGTACACTTCCCCCTCCCCGTGTCCTCAAGTCCATTCTCTATGTCTGTGTCTTTATTCCTGTCCTGCCCCTAGGTTCTTCATAACCACTTTTTTTTTAGATTCCATATATATTTGTTAGCATACGGTATTTGTTTTTCTCTTTCTGACTTACTTTACTCTGTATGACAGACTCTAGGTCCACCCACCTCACTACAAACAAATCAATATCGTTTCTTTTTATGGCTCAGGAATATTCCATTCTATATATGTGCCACATCTTCTTTATCCATTCATCTGTAGATGGACACTTAGGTTGCTTCCATGTCCTGGCTCTTGTAAATAGAGCTACAGTGAAAATTGTGATACATGACTCTTGTTGAATTATGGTTTTCTCAGGTGATATGCCCAGAAGTGGGATTGCTGGGTCATATGGTAGTTCTATTTTTAGTTTTTTAAGGAACCTCCATACTGTTCTCCATAGTGACTGTACGAATTTACATTCCTACCAACAGTGCAGGAGGGTTCCCTTTTCTCCACACCCTCTCCAGCATTTATAGTTTGTAGATTTTTTGATGATGGCCATTCTGACTGGTGTGAAATGTTACCTCATTGGAGTTTTGATTTGCATTTCTCTAATGATTAGTAATGTGGATCATCCTTTCATGTGTTTTTAGGCAATCTATATATCTCCTTTGGAGAAATGTCTATTTAGGTCTTCTGCCCATTTTTCGATTGGATTGTTTGTTTTTTGATATTGAGCTGCATCAGCTGCTTCTATATTTTGGAGATTACTCCTTTGTCAGTTGCTTCATTTTCAACTATTTTCTCCAATTCTGAGGGATGTTTTTTTTGTCTTGTTTATGGTTTCCTTTGCTGTGCAAAAGCTTTTAAGTTTCATTAGGTCCCATTTGTTTATTTTTGTTTTTTCTTTCCATTTCTCTAGGAGGTGGGTCAAAAAGGATCTTGCTGTGATTTATGTCATAGAGTGTTCTGCCTGTGTTTTCCTCTAAGAGTTTTATAGTGTCTGGTCTTATATTTCGGTCTTTGATCCATTTTGAGTTTATTTTTGGGTATGGTGTTAGGAAGTGTTCTAATTTCATTCTTTTACATGTAGCTGTCCAGTTTTCACAGAAGCTCTTATAGAAGGGGCAGTCTTTTCTCCATTGTATATTCTTGCTTCCTTTATCAAAGATAAGGTGACCATATGGGTGTGGGTCTATCTGTGGGCCTTCTATCCTGTTCCACTGATCTATATTTCTATTTTTGTGCCAGTACCATACTGTTTTGATTACTGTAGCTTTGTAGTATAGTCTGAAGTCAGGGAGCCTGATTCCTCCAGCTCCATTTTTCATTCTCAAGATTGCTTTGGCTATTTGGGGTCTTTTGTGTTTCCATACAAATTGTGAAATTTTTTGTTCTACTTCTGTGAAAAATGCCAGTGGTTGTTTGCTAGGGATTGCATTGAATCTGTAGATTGCTTTGGGTAGTAGAGTCATTTTAACAATGTTGATTCTTCCAATCCACGAACATGGTGTACCTCTCCATCTATTTGTATCACCTTTAATTTCTTTCATCAGTGTCTTATAATTTTCTGCATACAGGTCTTTTGTCTCCTTAGGTAGGTTTATTCCACGATATTTCATTCTTTTTGCTGCAGTGGTAAATGGGAGTGTATTCTTAATTTCACTTTCAGATTTTTCATCATTAGTGTGTAGGAATGCTAGAGATTTCTGTGCATTAATTTGGTATCCTGCTACTTTACCAAATTCATTGATTAGCTCTAGTAGCTTTCTGGTAGCATCGTAGGATTCTCTATGCATAGTATCATGTCATCTGAAAACAGTGACAGCTTTACTTCTTCTTTTCCGATTTGGATTCCTTTTATTTCTTTTTCTTCTCCGATTGCATTGGCTAACACTTCCAAAACTATGTTGAATCATAGTGCTGACAGTGGGCAACCTTGTCTTGTTCCTGATCTTAGAGGAAATGGTGCTCTTTTTCACCTTTGAGAACGATGTTGACTGTGGGTTTGTCATATATGGCCTTTATGATGTTGAGGTAAATTCCCTCTATGCCTACTTTCTGGAGGGTTTTTATCATAAATCATTGTTGAATTTTCTCAAAAGCTTTTTCTGCATCTGTTGAGATCATCATATGGTTTTAGTCCTTCAGTTTTTTATTTTTTTTTAATTTTATTTATTTTTTTTTTTGCGGTACGCGGGCCTCTCACCGCCGCGGCCTCTCGCGTTGCGGAGCACAGGCTCCGGACGCGCAGGCCCAGCGGCCACGGCTCACGGGCCCAGCCGCTCCACGGCACGTGGGATCCTCCCGGACCGGGGCACGAACCCCCGTCCCCTGCATCGGCAGGCGGACTCCCAACCACCGCGCCACCAGGGAAGCCCCTTCAGTTTTTTAATATGCTTTATCACATTGTTTGATTTGTGTATATTGAAGAATCCTCGCATTCCTGGAATAAACCCCACTTGATCATGTTGTAAGATCCTTTTAATGTGCTTTTGGATTTTGTTTGCTAGTATTTTGTTGAGGATTTTCACATCTATGTTCATCAGTGATATTGTCCTGTAGTGTTCTTTCTTTGTGATATATTTGTCTGGTTTTGGTATCAGGGGATGGCGGCCTCGTAGAATGAGTTTGGGAGTGTTCCTCACTCTGCTCTATTCTGGAAGAGTTTGAGGAGGATAGGTGTTAGCTCTTCTCTAAATGTTTGATAGCATTCGCCTGTGAAGCCATCTGGTCCTGGGCTTTTGTTGGTTGGAAGATTTTTAATCTCAGTTTCAATTTCAGTGCTTGTGATTTTTCTGTTTATATTATCTATTTCTTCCTGTTGCAGTCTTGGAACATTGTGCTTTTCTAAGAATTTGTCCATTTCTTCCAGTTTGTCCATTTTATTGTCATATAGTTGCCTGTAGTAATCTCTCATAATCCTTTGCATTTCTGCAGTGTCAGTTGTTACTTCTCCTTTTTCATTTCTAAATCTGTTGATTAGAGTTCTCCCTTTTTTTCTTGCTGAGACTGGCTAGTGTTTTAAAAATTTTGTTTATCTTCTCAAAGAACCAGCTTTTAGTTTTATTGGTCTTTGCTCTTATTTCCTTTATTTCTTTTTCTTTTATTTCTGATGTGATCTTTATGATTTCTTTCCTTCTGCTAACTTTGCGTTGTTCTTTTTCCTTCTTTCTCTAATTGCTTTAGGTATTAGATTAGGTTGTTTATTTGAGATTTTTCTTGTTTCTTGATGTAAGAGTGTATTGCTATATACTTCCCTCTTAGAACTGCTTTTGCTGCATCCCATAAATTTTGAGTCGTCATGTTTTCGTTGTCATTTGTTTCTAGGTATTTTTTATTTCCTCTTTGATTTCTTCAGTGATCTCTTGGTAATTTAGTAGTGTATTGTTTAGCCCCCCTGTGTTTGTATTTTTTACAGTTTTTCCTCTATTTGCTAACTAGTTTCATAGCGTTGTGGTCAGAAAAGACACTTGATATGACTTTAATTTTCCTAAATTTACCAAGGCTTGATTTGTGACCCAAGATATGATCTATCCTGGAGAATGTTCCATGAATGCTTGAGAAGAAAGCATATTCTGTTGTTTTTGGATGGAATGTCCTATAAATATCAATTAAGTACAACTTGTTTAATGTGTCTTTTAAAGCTTGTGTGTCCTTATTTATTTTCATTTTGGATGATCTGTCCATTGGTGAAAGTGGGGTGTTAAAATCCCCTACTATGATTGTGTTATTGTCGATTTCTCCTTTTATGGCTGTTAGCATTTGCCTTATGTATTGTGGTGCTCCTATTTTGGGTGCATAAATATTTACAATTTTTATATCTTCTTCTTGGATTGGTCCCCTGATTATTATGTAGTGTCCTTCTTTGTTTCTTGTAATAGTCTTTATTTTAAAGTCTATTTTGCCTGATATAAGAATTGCTAGTGCAGCTTTCTTTTGATTTCCATTTGCATAGGATATCTTTTTCTGTCACCTCACTTTCAGTCTGTATGTGTCCCTACATCTGTCGTGAGTCTCTTGTAGACAGTGTATATATGGGTCTTGTTTTTGTATCCATTCAGCCAGTCTATGTCTTTTGGTTGGAGCATTTAATTCATTTGCATTTAAGGTAGTAATCCATGTGTGTGTGCCTATTACCACTTTCTTAAATGTTTTTGGTTTGTTATTGTAGGTCTTTCCTTCTCTTGTGTCCTGCCTAGAGAAGTTCCCTTAGCATTTATTTTAAAGCTAGTTTGGTGATATGAATTCTCCTAACTATTGCTTATCTGTAAAGGTTTTAATTTCTCTGTCGAATCTGAATGAGATCCTGCTGGGTATTGTAATCTTGGTTTTAGGTTTTTCCCTTTCCTCACTTTAAATATATTCTGCCACTCCCTTGTGGCTTGCAGAGTTTCTGCTGAAAGATCAGTCTTTAACCTTATGGGGATTCCCTCAGATGTTACTTGTTGCTTTTCCCTTGATGCTTGTAATTTTTTTCTTTGTATTTAAGTCTTGATAGTTTGATTAATATGTGTCTTTCTGTCTTTCTCCTTGGATTTATCCTCTATGGAACTCTCTCTGCTTCCTGGACCTGATTATTTCCTTTCGCATGTTAGGGAAGTTTTCAACTATAATCTCTTCAAATATTTTTTCAGACCCTCTTTCTCTTCTTCTTCTGGGACCCCTATAATTCGAATGTTGGTGTGTTTACTGTTGTCCCAGAGGTCTCTGAGACTGTCCTGAATTCTTTTCATTCTTTTTTCTTTATTCTGCTTTGTGGTAGTTATTTCCACTATTTTATCTTCCAGTTCAGTTATACGTTTCTCTGCCTCAGTTGTTTTGCTATTGATTTTTTGTAGAGAATTTGTTGTTTCATTTATTTTGTTGTTCAGCATTGTTTGTTTGCTCTTTAGTTCTTCTAGTCCTTGTTAAACGTTTCCTGTATTTTTTCCATTCTATTTCCAAGATTTTGGATTATCATTACTATCATTACTCTGAATTCTTTTTCAGGTAGACTTCTTATTTCCTCCTCATTTTTTTGGTCAGGTGGGTTTTTGCCTTGCTCCTTCATCTGCTGCATAGTTCTCTGTCTTCTCATTTTGTTCAACTTACTGTGTTTGGGGTCTCCTTTTCGCAGTTGCCATTGTTTTCTGTGTCTGCCCGCAGCAGGAGAGTTTGGTTCATTAGCTTGTGTAGGCTTCCTGGTGGATGGGACTGGTGCCTGTGTTTTGGTGAGTGGGCCTGGGTCTTGTCTTTCTGGTGGGCAGGGCCGTGTCTGGTGGTGTTTTGGGGTGTCTGTGACCTTAGTATGATTTTAGTCAGTCTCTCTGCTAATGGGTGGAGTTGTGTTCCTGTCTTGCTAGTTGTTTGGCATGGGGCATCCAGCACTGGAACTTGCTGGCCGTTGGGTGGAGCTGTGTCTTAGTGTTGAGACAGAGATCTCTGGGAGAGTGCTCACCAATTCATATTACTTGGGGCTGGGAGGTCTCTGGAGGTCCAATGTCTTGAACTTGGCTGTCTCACTTCAGAGTTTCAGGCCTGACACAAGGCTGGAGCACCAAGACCCTGTCAGCCACATGGCTTGAAGAAAAGGGATAAATAAATAAAGAAAAATAAATAAATTTAAAAGCGGCTCGGTGCTTTGTGGCCGCCTGGAGGGGTGGGATGGGGAGGGTGGGAGGGAGGGAGACGCAGGAGTGAGGGGATGTGGGAACAGATGTATATGTATGACTGATTCACTTTGTTGTAAAGCAGAGACTAATAAAAAAATTTAAAAAAAAGAATAAAAGAAAATAATTTTTTTAAATTGAAAAATTAATAAAATAAAATAGTAAAAGTGTAATAAAAAGAAGAGCAATCAAACCAATAAACAAATCCACCAATGAAAATAAGCACTAAAATCTATACTAAGATAAACATAAAAATCAGAAACAAGTCAGTCACAGACATGAAACCCCAAGTCTACAGTTACTCCCAAAGTCCACTGTCTCAAGTTTTGGTTGATTCATTGTCTATTCTGGTATTCCACAGATGCTGGGTACCTCAAGTTGATTGTGGGCATTTAATCCGCTGCTCCTGAGGCTGCATGGAGAAATTTGCCCTTCTCTTCTTTGCACAACTCCTGGTGTTCCACTTTGCATTTGGACCCCCCTCTGCGTGTAGGTCACCTGAGGGCATCTGTTCTTCGCTCAGACAGGACGGGGTTCAAGGAGCAGCTGATTTGGGGGCTCTGGCTCACTCAGGCCATGGGGAGGGAGGGGTACGGATGTGGGGTGAGCCTGCGGCGGCAGAGGCCCGCATGGCTTTGCACCAGCCTGAGGCACACCATGCATTCTCCCGGAGAAGTTGTCCCTGGAGCAGGGGACCCTGGCAGTGGTGGGCTGCACAGGCTCCTGGGAGGGGAGGTATGGATAGTGATCTGTGCTTGCACACAGGCTTCTTGGTGGTGGCAGCAGCAGCCTTAGTGTCTCATGCCCGTCTCTTGGGTCCATGCTGATGGCTGTGGCTTGCGCCTGTCTCTGGAACTCCTTTAAACAGCACACTTAATCCCCTCTCTTCATGCATCAGGAAGAAAAGAGGCAAGAAAATGTCTGTGTGTAGGTTGCCCTCAGGTATCTGTTTCCGCCCAGACAGGATGCGGTAGAAGCAGCAGCTGATTAGGGGGCTGTGACTCACTTATGCTGGGCGGAGGGTGGGGTACGGTAGTTATAATTGGAAAGCAGGGTGAGCCTGCAGTGACAGAAGCCCGTGTGATGTTGCAACAGACTGAGGCACACCATGTGTTCTCCCGGGGAAATTGTCTCTGGATCATGGGACCCTGCCAGTGACAGGCTCACAGGTTCCCAGGGTTGGGGAGTGGGTGTGTGGATAGTGACCTGTGCTTGCACACCAGATTCTTGATGGCTACAGCAGCAGCATTAGCATTTCATGCCCGTCTCTGGTGTCCGAGCTGATAACCTGTCTCTGAAGCTCTTTTAGGCATTGCTCTGCCTTCTGTGAGCAGACAGGGTAGGAAACCCCTGTCCTCATGCACCCCAAAACAATGGTCTCTTGACTCTTAGGCAGGTCCAGACATTTTCCCAAATTCCCTCCCGGTTAGCTTTGGCGCACTAGCCCACTTCAGGCTCTGTTCTCGAAGCCAGCCACAGTCCTCTCCCGGGGATCTGACCTCTGAAGCCCGAGCCTCAGCTCCCAGCCCCGCCCACCCTGGCGGGTGAGCAGACAAGCCTCTCGGGTTGTTGAGTGCTGGTCGGCACCGATCCTCTGTGCGGGTATCTCTCCGATTTGCCCTCTGCAGCCCTATTGCCGTGCTCTCCTCCATGGCTCTGAAGCTTCCCCCCCACCCACCTCCTGTCTCTGCCAGTGAAGGAGCTTCCTAGTGTGTGGAAACTTTTCCTTCTTCACAGCTCCCTCCCAGAGGTGCATGTCCTGTCCCTATTCTTTTGTCTCTGTTTTTTCTTTTTTCTTTTGACCTACCCAGGTACGTGGGGTTTTTCTTGCCTTTTGGAAAGTCTGAGGTCTTCTGCCAGCATTCAGTAGGTGTTCTGTAGTAGTTGCTCCATTTGTCGAAATAGTTTTGATGTATTTGTGGGGAGTAAGGTGATCTCCACATCTTACTCCTCCTCCACCTTGAAGGTCTCCCCTAGCGTGTTTTTAAAATTCACCCATATTATGGTATGTATCAGTAGTTTATTCCTTTTTATTGCTGAGCAATACTCCATGGAACGGATGTGCCATATTCCATCCATCCATTCATCAAGTGATGAGTACTTGGGCTACTTACAACCTTTGGCTACTATGAATATTGATACTATGAATATATGTGTACAAGTTTTTGTTTGGATGTATGTTTTTGTTTTTCTTTGGTAGATACCTAAGAGTGGGCTTGGATCATATGGAAACCCTATGTTTCAAGTTTTGAGGAACTGCCAAACTGTTTCAAAAGAGGCTGCACTATTGTATGTTCCTGCTGGCAATCTGAGGGTTGTAATTTCTCCACATCCTTGTCGACAATTGTTACTGCCTCTCTTTCTCATTATAAACATCCCATTGGACAGAAAGTGGCATCTCATTATGATTTTGATTTTTAATTCCCTAGTGGCTGATGATGAACACCTTTCTGTGTGCTTATTGGCCATTTTTATATAACCTCTTTGGCAAAATATCTATGCAGATTCTTTGCTCATTTAAAAAAAATTAGGGTTTTTGTCTTTTGATTATTCAGTTACATGAGTTCACTATATATTCCGTATATGTCTTGTCAGAGATGACTTGCAAATTTTTTCTGTGAATTATCTTTTCACTTTCTTGATTTTGTCCTTTGAAACATGAAGGTTTTAAATTTTGATAAAATCCAATTTATTTTTTCTTTTCTTGCTTGTGCTTTGATGTCACATGTAAGAAGCCTTTGCCTAACCCAGGGTCACAAAGATTTACTCTTGTGTTTTCTTTTAAGATTTTTATAGTTTTAGCTCTTATATTTACATCTTTCATCAATTTTAAGTTAGTTTTTGTATGTGGATGAGGTAGGAATCCAATTCATTCTTTTGTATGTGTATATCCAGTTGTCCCCTATCATTTGTTGAAGAGACTATTTTTTCCCCATTGATTTTTCTGGGTACATTTGTTAAAAATCAATTGACCATAAATGTAAGAATTAATTTCTGGACTCTTAATTCTATTTATTTCATCAATCTCTATGTCTGTCCTTATGCCAGTACAACATTGTCTTGCTTACTGTAGCTTTGTAGTATGTTTTGAAATCAGGTAGTGTGAATGAATTCTCCAACTTTGTTCTTTTTCCAGATGATTCTGGATACTCTTTGTCTCTTGCATTTCTCTATGAATTTTAGGATCAATTTCTTTTTAAAGATCCAGGTAGGATTTGCATTGAACCTGTGTATCAATTTGAGGAGTATTGCCATCTTAACAATATTAAGTCTTCTGGTTCATGAGCATGAGATAACTTTTAATTTATTTAAATCTTTAATTTCTTTCAACAATGTTTTGTAGTTTTTAGTGTACAAGTTTTGCACTACTTTTAAAAAATAGACTTTATTTTTTAGAGCAGTTTTAGGTTCATAGCAAAATTTAGCAGAAAGTACAGGGACTTTCCATATACCCTACCCACACATAGCACAGCCCCCCCCCATTATCAACATCTCACAAAAGAATGGTAAATTTGTTACAATTGATGAATCATATTGACAGTTCATTATCACTCATAGTCTCTAGTTTACATTAGGGTTCATTCCTGGTGTTGTACAATGTATGGGTTTTCACAAATGTATAGTGGAATGCATCCACCATTATAGTATCATACAACAAAATAGTTTCACTACCCTAAAAATTTTCTGTGCTCAGCAAATTCATCCCTCCTTTCCCCCCACCCATGGAAGCCACAGAACTTTTTACTATTTCCATAGTTTTGCATTTTCCAGAACGTCAGATAGTTGAATCATACAGTATGTAAATTTTCATATTAACTTCTTTCACTTAGTAATGTGCATTTAAGATTCCTCCATGTCTTTTCATGGCTTGATTGTTCATTTCTTTTTAGTGCTGAATAATATTCCATTGTACCACAGTTTATTTATCCACTCACCTGCTGAAGGACATAACCTTGGTTGTCATCAAGTTTTGGCAATTATGAATGAAGCTGCTGTAAAATCTGTGCAGGTTTTTGTGTAGATGTAAGTTTTCAGCTCATTTGGATAAATACCAAGAAGGTGATTGCTGGATCTTACACTACTTTCTAAAATTTACTTCCAAGTATTTTATTCTTTTTTGATGCTATTACAAATGGAATTGTTTTCTTAATTTCATTTTTGGATTGCTCATGGCCAGTGTATAGAATTACAATTTAGTTTTGTATGTTGATCTTGTATTCTGAAACTTTGCTGAACTCGTTTATTAGTTCTCATGGTTTTTTAGTTAATTCCTTAGGATTTTTAATGTATTGGATTATGCCATCTTTATTTCTAATCTGGATTCCATTCTTTCTTTTTCTTGCCTGACTTTCATGGCTAGAACTTCGAATACAATATTGAATATAATTGACAAGAGGAGACATCCTTGTCTTTTTCCCCCCCGATATTAGAGGGAGAACATTTAGTCTATCACAACTAAGTATGATGATAACTGTGCCATTTTCATAGATGTCTTTATCAGGTTGAGGAAGTTTGCTTCTATTTCAAGGATGTTAAGAGTTTTTATCATGACAGGGTGTTGGATTTTAAAAGTAATTTTCCTTAAACTGTTGATAAGATCATGTGGATTTTGTCCTTTATTCTATTAATACAGTGTATTATATAAATTAGATTTTAGATAATAAAACATCCTTGCATTCCTGGGATTCATCTCACTTGGTCATGGTGTACAATCTTTTTTATATATTTCTGGATTAGGTTTACTAATATTGTAGTTGAAATTATTTATCTCAATATTCATAAAGAATATTGGTCTAATTTTTTTCTTGTTATATCTTTGGTTTTGGTATCAACAAAATACTGGCCTTATAGAATGAATTGCAAAGTGTTCCTTCCTGTTTTATTTTTTTGAAGAGTTTGTGAAGGGTTAGTATTCATTCATCTTTAAACAAGTTGGTAGAATTTGGTGAAGTCACCTGATCCTAGATTTTATTTTGGGGGAGTGTCTTGACTACTAATTCAATCTCTTTACTTATTATAGGTCTATTCAGATTTTGTATTTCTTTTTGAGTTAGCTTTGATAGTTTGAGTGTTTCTAAGAATGTTTATTTCATATAAGTTATGTATTTGTTGGCATACAATTGTTCATTGTATTTCCTTATGTGTTTTTTTTTCTGTAAGATTTATTGATGATCGCTCTTTCATTCCTGATTTTAGAAACTTATGCCCTCTCCCTTTTGTTTCTTGGTCAGTCTGCTTAAAGATTTGTCAATCTTTTTGGTCTTTTCAAAGAACTAACTTTGTCATTGATTTTCTCTATTGGTTTTTTTTTTCTGTTTCATTTGTTTTCACTCTAGTCTTATACTAGTCTACTTTTTGCTTGCTTTTGAGAAAACTTGCCCTTCTTTTTCTAGTTTCTTAAGGGAGAAATGTACTTTGTTAAGATCTTTGTTCTTTTTTTAATATAAAAATTTGCAGCTATATATTTCCTTCTGATCATTGCTTTAGCTGCATCCCATATATTTTGTTGTGTTTTCATTTTCATTCACCTCAAAGTATTTTCTAACTTTCCTTCTGATTTTTTTCTTTGGACCATTAATTATGTGGGAGTATTTTGTTTAATTTCCACATATTTGTGACTTGCCTAAGTTTTCTTTTCCTATTTTTCTAATTTCATTACCTTGCTGTTGGAGAAGATAATTTGTATGACTTCCATCCTTTTAAATATGCAGGTATACCTCGTTTTATTGTGTTCTGCTTTATCGTGCTTTGGAGATATTGCATTTTTTTACAAATTGAAGGTTTGTGGCAACCCTGCATTGTCAGATGATGGTTAGCATATTTTAGTAATAAAATATTTTAAAATTAAGGTATATATATTTTTAAGACATAATGCTATTGCATACTTAACAGACTACACTATAGTATAAACAGAACTTTTATATGCACTGGGAAACCTGAAAATTTGTGTGGCTCTCTTTATTGTGATATTCGCTTTATTGTGGTAGTCTGGAACTGAGCCCACAATATCTCCTACGTACAACTAGGTACTGAAGTTATTTCTTGACCTAGCATATTATCTGTTTTAGATAATATTCTATGCACACTTGAAAAGGATGTTTATTCTGCTGTTGTTGAGTGGAGTGTTCTGTGGATATCTGTTATGTCAGTTTGGTTTACAGTGTTGCTCATCTTCCGTATCCTTGTTGATTTTCTACCTAGTTGTTCTGTCTGTTATTGAAAGTGGGGTATTAAAACTGAAATATTATTGTCATCATTTTCTACCTTTATTTATGTCAGTGTTTGCTTCATGTATTTTTTCTGTAGGTGCATATATGTTACATTTGTTAATTTTTCACAATGTATTGAAACTTTTGTCACTATAAAACATTTTTTGTCTCTAGTAACAATTTCTCTTTAAAGTCTATTTTGTCTGATATTAACATAACCACTCCAGTTCTCTCTCTTTTTTTAAATAAATTTATTTATTTTATTTATTTTATTTGTGGCTGCATTAGGACTTTGTTGCTGCAGGTGGGCTTTCTCTAGTTACAGCGAGCGGGGGCTACTCTTCGTTGTGTTGTGTGGGCTTCTCACTGCGGTGGCTTCTCTTGCTGTGGAGCACAGACTCTAGGCACACAGGCGTCAGTAGTTACAGCATGCAGGCTCAGTAGTTGTGGCTCATGGGTCCTAGAGCACAGGCTCAGTAGTTGTGGCACATGGGCTTAGTTGCTCTGCGGCATGTGGGATCTTCCTGGACCAGGGATTGAACCCGTGTCCCCTGCATTGGCAGGCAGATTCTAAACCACTGTGCTACCAGGGAAGCCCTGTTTTTTATATAGTGGCTTGTATCTGCTAATCTCAAACTCTTAATTTATCCCTCCCCCACCCCTTTTCCCATTTGGTAACCATAAATGTGTTTTATGAATCTGTTTCTGTTTTGTAAATAAGTTCATTTGTATCATTTTTTAGATTCTATGTGTAACTGATATCATATGGTATTTGTCTTTCTCTTTCTGACCTACTTCACTTAGTATGATTATCTCTAGGTCCATTCATGTTGCTGCAAATTGTAATATTTCATTTTTTTGTAATTGAGTAATATTTCATTGTATATGTACCACATCTTTTAAAGCCATATCTTCTTAATTTTTTGCTTATTTTATTGTACTCTTCAACTCCAGAATTTTATTTGAATCTTTTAAAATTATTTTTATTTATTTATTTATTTTTATTTTGCAGTACGTGGGCCTCTCACTGTTGTGGCCTCTCCCGTTGCAGAGCACAGGCTCCGGACGCACAAGCTCAGCGGCCATGGCTCACAGGCCTAGCCGCTCCATGGCATGTGGGATCTTCCCGGACCGGGGCATGAACCTGTGTCCCCTGCATCAGCAGGCGGACTCTCAACCACTGCACCACCAGGGAAGCCCCACCAATACTTCTTTTTTTAAAAAATTTAAAATGTAATAGAATAGAATAGTAAGTTTTGGTGCTTTGTATATAGTAAAGTTAGGTATTGTTTTATGAAAATTTAAAACCAAATTGTGTATATTAATTGCTTTGTAATGTTATATGTAGTTTTACTATGGATCCCAATTTTAAAAAGCCTATATAACAATATTAATTTGTATGAACTTAAGTGTGCATCAGAATCATCTGGAGGGCTAGTTAAAATACATATTTCTGATCTCTCCATCATAGTTTCTGATTCAGTAGATTGAGAAGGGAGTGAGAATTTGCATTTTTAAATCAAGTTCCCATATGATACTGATGCTTCTTCTCTGGGCACCACATTTTGAGAACCACTGTACAAGACCAGTAGTTTTCAACCCTGCTTGCAAATACAATCACCTGTGAGTGTTTTAAAATATAAAGATGTCTAGTCCCTACCCCAGACTAATTAGATTCAGATCTCTAGAAGTGGGGCACAGTGTTTCTGATGTACACAAGGAGTTCAGATCTCTGTACTAGATTGTGACCTTTTTGAGGGCAAGACTGAGTCTTTTGTGTATTATCGTTGGTCTGATCTTGTGTAGGTGCTCAATATATGTTGAATGAATTGACTTAAAATGGCCCTAGATTTTTCTAGCAGTAGAGGACAGATTACTCTTGGAGGAGGCAAGGTTTTAAAAATGAAAGGCGGGCTTCCCTGGTGGCGCAGTGGTTGGGAGACCGCCTGCCGATGCAGGGGACATGGGTTCGTGCCCCGGTCTGGGAGGATCCCACATGCTGCGGAGCGGCTAGGCCCGTGAACCATGACCGCTGAGCCTGCACGTCTGGAGCCTGTGCTCCGCAACGGGAGAGGCCACAGCAGTGAGAGGCCCGTGTACTGCACAAAAAAAAAAAAAAAAAAAAAAAAATGAAAGGGGCAGAGAGGGCTGGTGCTTCTCCAAATGAAGAATGCTGGCTCCACTCCTTCCCATAGCCCAGATACAAGGAGGGGCTGCAGGGTTGTGTGAGATTTACGTTTATCAGAAATTATTCCCCAGTGCAGGAGGGATAAAGGAAACTTAAGTTCAAACATTGTTGGTGATGTCTTTTCAGCACAGGCACAGAGAAGAGCCCACCTTAGATTTCCCTGCCATGGAATTTCAGAGAAGGACTGATTTTATTCATGGCCTGTTTTTATCTATCTCAGCTCTCCCTACTCCCCAGTTTCCTTCTTTATTCTGAAAGGAGCTGGTAACCAGGCAAAGGCTACTAATCTACTACTGATCTACTGACAGTCAGACCCCAGGTGAACAAAATTTCCCTCTGCTTTTCCTTAGGTCCATCCTTGGTGCTTCAGTCTGGCCTTAGCAATTTTCTGCAGCCTCTCTTTCCTGCAGGAGTCCCTATGACCCAGCTCTGTCCCTTAGGTACCTAGTCTCATCCTGTTACACAGTCAACTATTTGTGGGTTATTCCCTAAGTGTCTTCCTAACAGTGATGTCACTATGTTAGACAAGTGCATTGGCTCTTGTTGGTTCTAATGTATCCTCATGACATAGCTGGGAAAATGAGCACTACAAAGTAAGCCACCTACCTGAGCAATACTTCCAGATCACTGCAATAAAGCGAGTCACACAAATTTTTTGATTTCTCAGTATGTATAAAAGTTATGATTACACTATACTGTAGTCTGTTAAATGTGCAATAGCATTATATCTAAATAATGTACTACCTTAATTAAAAAATAGTTTATTGCTAAAAAATGCTAACCATCATCTGTGTCTTCAGCGAGTTGTAAACTTTTTCAGTAGTAACATCAAAGATCACAGATCATCATAACAAATATAATAATAATGAAAAAGTTAGAGATATTGTGAGAATTACCAAAATGTGACAGACATGTAGTGAGCAAATGCTGTTAGAAAAATTGTGCTGATAGACTTGTTCGATGAACAGTTGCCACAAGCCTTCAATTTGTAAACAATGCAGTATCTGCGAAGTGCAGTAAAGCAAAGCACAATACAATAAGGTTTACCTGTATGCTTTTTCGACTGTGTTATATATTTTTATAGACATTTTCCTCTCTGAGTGAGGAACATTCAGGAACTGTAACCCCTTTCCTGTCCATACACTGTTCAGTAATACAGAAGCTTTTGTCTTTCATTATATAATCAAGCTATGGGGTTGTCCCTGTTGTTTTAGGACATGGTGAAGTTCAAGGATGTGGTTTTATGTCTCAAAGAGGAGGAATGGAGTCAACCTGACTCCTCCCAGAGGAATCACTGTTGGGATGTGATGCTGGAGAATAATGGAGACACAGTCTCACTTGGTAAGTGAAATGTAGCCTCTTCCTTGTATTCTTTTAAGATTTGAGATAGTCTTCCTTTTTCCATGCTTTCTTTCTTTTTTTCTTTTTTTAACTTCTTTGTTGGAGTATAATTGCTTTACAATGGAGTGTTAGTTTCTGCTTTATAACAAAGTGAATCAGTTACATATATATACATATGTTGCCATATCTCTTCCCTCTTATATCTCCCTCCCTCCTATCCTCCTTACCCCACACCTCTAGATGGTCACAAAACACCAAGCTGATCTCCCTGTGCTATTCGGCTGCTTCCCACTAGCTATCTATTTTACGTTTGGTAGTGTATATATGTCCATGCCACCCTCTCACTTTGTCACAGCTTACCCTTCCCCCTCCCCATATCCTCAAGTCCATTCTCTAGTAGGTCTGTGTCTTTATTCCCATCTTACCCCTAGGTTCTCCATGACCTTTTTTTTCTTCTTAAATTCCATATATATGTGTTAGCATACGGTATTTGTTTTTCTCATTCTGACTTATTTCACTCTGTGTGACAGACTCTAGGTCCATCCACCTCACTACAAAAAACTCAATTTCGTTTCTTTTTATGGCTGAGTAATATTCCATTGTATATATGTGCCAAATCTTCCTTATCCATGCATCTGTTGATGGACACTTAAGTTTCTTCCATGTCCTGGCTATTGTAAATAGAGCTGCAACGAAGGTTTTGGTACATGACTCTATACGAATTATGGTTTTCTCAGGGTATAAGCCCACTAGTGGGATTGCTGGGTCCTATGGTAGCTCTATTTTTAGTTTTTTAAGGAACCTCCATACAGTTCTCCATAGTGGCTGTATCAATTTACATTCCCACCAGCAGTGCAAGAGGGTTCCTCTTTCTGCACACCCTCTCCATCATTTACTGTTTGTAGATTTTTTGATGATGGCCATTCTCACTGGAGTGAGAGGATATCTCATTGGACTTCTGATTTGCATGTCTCTAATGATTAATGATGTTGAGCATTATTTCCTGTGTTTGTTGGCAATCTGTATAGGTGCTTGCAGAAACGTCTATTTAGGTCTTCTGCCCATTTTTGGATGGGGTGGTTTGTTTTTTAGATATTGAGCTGCTTGTAAATTTTGGAGATTAATCCTTTGTCAGTTGCTTCATTGGCAAATATTTTTGCCCATTCTGAAGGTTGTCTTTTCGTCTTGTTTATGGTTTCCTTTGCTCTGCAAAAGCTTTTAACTTTCATTAGGTCCCATTTGTTTATTTTTGTTTTTATTTCCATTTCTCTAGGAGGTAGGTCCAAAAGGATCTTGCTGTGATTTATGTCATAGAGTGTTCTGCCTATGTTTTCCTCTAAGAGTTTGATAGTGTCTGGCCTTAATTTAGGTCTTTAATCCATTTTGAGTTTATTTTTGTGTATAGTGTTAGGGAGTGTTCTAATTTCATTCTTTTCCATGTACTTGTCCAGTTTTCACAGCACCACTTATTGAAGAGGCTGTCTTTTCTCTACTATATATTCTTGCCTTCTTTATCAAAGATAAGGTGACCATATGTTCGTGGGTTTACCTCTGGGCTTTCAATCCTGTTCCATTATCTATGTTTCTGTTTTCGTGCCATTACCATACTGTCTTGATTATTGTAGCTATGTAGTATAGTCTGAAGCCACGGAGCATGATTTCTCCAGCTCTGTTTTTCTTTCTCAAGATTGCTTTGGCTATTTGTGGTCTTTTGCATTTCCATAAAAATTGTAAAATTATTTGTTCTACTTCTGTGAAAAATACCACTGGTAGTTTGATAGGGATTGCATTGAATCTGTAGATTGTTTTGGGTAGTAGAGTCATTTTCAGAATGTTGATTCTTCCAATACAAGAACATGGTATAACTCTCCATCTGTTTGTATCATCGTTAATTTCTTTCATCAGTGTCGTATAATTTTCTGCATAGAGGTTTTTTGTCTCCTTAGGTAGGTTTATTCCTAGATATTTTATTCTTTTTGTTGCAGTGGTAAATGGGAGTGTTTTCTTGATTTCACTTTCAGATTTTTCATCATTAGTGTATCGGAATGCTAGAGATTTCTGTGCATTAATTTAGTGTCCTGCTACTTTACTGAATTCATTGATTAGCTCTAGTAGTTTTCTGGTAGCATCTTTAGGATTCTCTATGTATAGTATCACGTCTTCCGCAAAGAGTGACAGCTTTACTTCTTCTTTTCTGATTTGGATTCCTTTTATTTCTTTTTCTTCTCTGATTTCTGTGGCTACAACTTCCAAAACTATGTTGAATAATAATGGTGAGAGTGTGCAACCTTGTCTTGTTCCTGATCTTAGTGGAAATGATTTCAGTTTTTCACCATTGAGGACGATGTTGGCTGTGGCTTTGTCATATATGGCCTTTATTATGTTGAGGAAAGTTCCCTCTATGCCTACTTTCTGCAGGGTATTTTATCTAAATCGTTGTTGAATTTTGACAAAAGCTTTGTCTGCATCGATTGAGATAATCATAGGTTTTTTCTCCTTCAATTTATTAATATGGTGTACTACATTGTTTGATTTGCGTGTATTGAAGAATCCTTTCATTCCTGGGATATACCCCACTTGATCACGGTGTATGATCCTTTTAATGTGCTGCTGGATTCTGTTTGCTAGTATTTTGTTGAGGATTTTTGCATCTATGTTCATCAGTGATACTGAGCTGCAGTTTTCTTTCTTTGTGACATCTTTGTCTGGTTTTGGTATCAGGGTGATGGTGGCTTCGTAGAATGAGTTTGGGAGTGTTCCTCCCTCTGCTATATTTTGGAAGAGATTGAGAAGGACACGTGTTAGCTCTTCTCTAAATGACTGAGGGAATTCGACTGTGAAGCAATCTGGTACTGGGCTTTTGTTTGTTGGAAGATTTTTAATCACAGTTTCATTTCAGTGCTTGTGATTTTTCTTTTCATGTTTTCTATTTCTTGCTGGTTCACTCTTGCAAGGTTGTGCATTTCTAAGAATTTGTGCATTTCGTCCAGGTTGTCTTTTTTACTGGCATAGATTTGCTTGTAGTAACCTCTTATGATGTTTTGTATTTCTGCAGTGTCAGTTGCTACTTCTCCTTTTTCAGTTGTAATTCTATTGATATGGTCTTCCCCTTTTTTCTTCATTAATCTGGCTAATGGTTTATCAATCTTGTTTATCTTCTCAAAGAACCAGCTTTTAGTTTTATTGATCTTTGCTATCGTTTCCTTCATTTCTTTTTAATTTATTTCTGATGTGATCTTTTAGATTTCTGTCCTTCTGCTAACTTTGGGGGTTTTTCGTTCTTCTTTCTGTAATTGCTTTTGGTGTAAGGTTAGGTTGTTTATTTGAGATGTTTCTTGTTTCTTAAGGTAGGTTGTATTGCTATATACTTCCCTCTTAGAATTGCTTTTGCTGCATCCCATAGGTTTTGGGTCGTTGTGTTTTCATTGTCATTTGTTCCTTGGTATTTTGAAATTTCCTCTTTGATTTCTTCACTGATCTCTTGGTTATTACATAGGGTGTTGTTTAGCCTCCATGTGTTTGTATATCTTACAGACTTTTTCCTATAATTGATATCTAGTCTCATAACACTGTGGTCAGAAAAGATACTTGATATGGTTCCAATTTTCTTAAATTTACCAAGGGTTGATTTGTGACCGAGGATATGGTCTGTCCTGCAGAATGTCCCATCAGCACTTGAGAAGAATGTATATTCTGTTGTTTTTGGATGGAATGTCCTATAAATATCAATTAAATCCATCTCGTTTAATGTATCTTTTAAAGCTTGTGTTTCTTTATTTACTTTCATTTGGGATGATCTTGACATTGGTGAAAGTGGGGTGTTAAAGTCCCCTACTATGATTGTGTTACTGTCGATTTCCCCTTTTATGCATGTTAGTATTTGCCTTATGTATTGAGGTGCTCCTTTTTTGGGTGCATAAATATTTATAATTGTTATATCTTCTTCTTGGATTGATCCCGTGATCATTATGTAGTGTCCTTCTTTGTCTCTTGTAATAGTCTTTGTTTTAAAGTCTATTTTGTCTAATATGAGAGTTGCCACTCCAGCTTTCTTTTGATTTCCATTTGCATGGAATATCTTTTTCCATGCCCTCACTTTCAGTCTGTATGTGTCTCTAGGTCTGAAGTGGGTCTCTTGTAGGTAGCATATATACAGGTCTGTTTTTGTATCCATTCAGCCAGTCTAGGTCTTTTGGTTGAATCATTCAATCCATTTACATTTAAGATAACCATTGATATGTATGTTCCTATTACCATTCTCTTAATTGTTTGGAGTTTATTGTTGTAGGTCTTTTTCTTCTCTTGTATTTCCTGCCTAGAGAAGTTCCTTTAGCATTTGTTGCAATGCTGGTTTGGTGGTGCTGAATTCTCTTACCTTTTGCTTGTCTGTAAATGTTTTAATGTTTCCGTCAAATCTGAATGATATCCTTGCTGGATAGAGTAATCTTGGTTGTAGGATTTTCTCTTTCATCACTTCAAATATGTCCTGCCACTCCCTTCTGGCTTGCAGAGTTTCTGCTGAAAGATCAGCTGTTAACCTTATGGGGATTTCCTTACATGTTACTTGTTGTTGTTCCTTTGCTGCTTTTAATATTTGTTCTTTGTATTTAATTTTTGATAGTTTGATTAATATATGTCTTGGCGTGTTTCTCCTGGGATTTATCCTGTATGGGACTCTCTGTGCTTCCTGGACTTGATTAACTATTTCCTTTCCCATATTAGGGAAGTTCTCAACTATAATCTCTTCAAATATTTTCTCAGTCCTTTCTTTTTCTCTTCTTCTTCTGGAACCCATATAATTTGAATGTTGGTGAGTTTAATGTTGTCCCAGAGGTCTCTGAGACTGTCCTCAGTTCTTTTCATTCTTTTTTCTTTATTCTGCTCTGCAGTAGTTATTTCCACTATTTTATCTTCCAGTCCACTTATCCATTCTTCTGCCTCCGTCATTCTGCTATTGATCCCTTCTAGAGCATTTTTAATTTCATTTATTGTGTAATTCATCTCTGTTTGTTTGCTCTTTAGTTCTTCTAGATCCTTGTTAAATGTTTCTTGTATTTTCTCCATTCTATTTTCAAGATTTTGGATCATCTTTACTATCATTATTCTGAATTCTTTTTCAGGTAGACTGCCTATTTCCTCTTCATTTGTTAGGTCTGGTGGGTTTTTGCCTTGCTCCTTCATCTTCTGTGTGTTTCTCTGTCTTCTCATTTTGCTTCACTTACTTTTTTGGGGGTGTCCTTTTTGCAGACTGCAGGTTTGTAGTTTGTATTGCTTTGGTGTCTGTCCCCCGTGGCTAAAGTTGGTTCAGTAGGTTGTGTAGGCTTCCTGGGGGAGCGTACTAGTGCCTGTGTTTTGGTGGAGGTGGCTGGAGCTTGTCTTTCTGGTGGGCAGGTCCATGTCTGTTGGTGTGTTTTGTGGTGTCTGTGGCTTATTATGATTTTAGGCAGCCTCTGTGCTAATGGATAGTGCCGTGTTCCTGCCTTGCTAGTTGTTTGGCACAGGGTGTCCTGCACTGTAGCTTGCTGGTCATTGAGTGAAGCTGGGTCTTGGTATTGAGATGGAGATCTCTGGGAGATTTTCACTGTTTGATATTATGTGGAGCTGGGAGGTTTCTTGTGGACCAGTGTCTTGAACATGGCTCTCCCACCTCCGGGGCACAGCCCTGATGCCTGGCTGGATCACCAAGAGCCTGTCCTCCACACGGCCATGTACATGCGGAGTTTCTTGCCTTTTGGGAGGTCTGAGGTCTTCTGCCACCATACAGTTGGTGCTCTGTTGGAGCTGTTCCACATATAGATGTATTCCTGATGTATTTGTGGGGAGGAAGTTGATCTCTGCATCTTACTCTTCCACCATCTTGAAGCTCCTGAGTACTGTAAACTTTGAGATGCAGCTAAAATAGTGCTGAGAGGGAAGTGTACAGCTATAGTCTCTTATAGTAAAAAAGGTACAAAGGTATATTAAATCAGTAACTTAACAATTCATATTAAGAAACTGCAAAACAATAGTTAACTCATCCTATATCACGTGGAAGCAAGGAAATAAATATTTGAGAAAAAATGGGTGAAATAGAGAATTAAAAAATAAAGAAAATTACTTACAGCCAATGTTGATTTCTATGAAAATAGCAGCAATATTGACAACACTTTAGCTGTACTCAATAAGAGTAAATGAGAGTAAAACTCAACTTACCAATTTCAAGAATGAAAGAGAGGATTCCTCTACTAACCTTACAGAAGTAAAATGGATTATAAGATGCCTATGAAAAAAATGGATGCCAACAAATTATTTAGCCTCTGTAAAATTAACAAATTTCTAGAAAGACACAAGCTACTGAAGTGGACACAAGAAGAAATCTGAAATCCTGAGACATTAGAGAAGAATAAATACTAATTCTTCAAAGACTCCTCTGAAAGTTAGAAGATGAGGGAACACTTTCTTCTCATTCTATGAGACAGTTTTTACCCTGATACTAAAACCAGGAAAAGTGATCACAAGGAAACTACTGGACAATATATCTCATGAATTTCAATGCAAATATTCAGCGAAATATTAGCAAACTGAATTCAGTAGCGCATAAACACTAACATGCACAATGACCAGTTTTTCTCAAGAATATGTGGTTGGTTTAACATCTGAAAATCTACTAATGTAATATACCATATAAATACAATGGAGGAAAAAAACCACATGATCATCTCACTAGACACACAAAAAGAATTTGGCATTATCCAACACTTTCATGATAAAATCACTCAAAAAACAAGGAATAAGGGAGGAGCTTCAACATGGCAGAAGAGTAAGATGCGGAGATCACCTTCCTCTCCACAAAAACATCAGAAATACATCTACATGTGGAACAGCTCCTACAGAACAGCTACTGAAAGCTGGCAGAAGACCTCAGACATCCCAAAAGGCAAGAAACAACCCACGTACCTGGACAGGCCAAAAGAATAAAGAAAAAAACAGAGACAAAAGAATAGGGATGGGACCTGCACCAGTGGGAGGGAGCTGTGAAGGAGGAAAGTTTTCCACACACTAGGAAGCCCCTTCACGGGCGGAGACTGCGGGCAGTGGAGGGAGGAAGCTTCAGAGCCACAGAGGAGAAAGCAGCAACAGGGGAGCTGAGGGTCAATTGCAGAGATTCCCGCACAGAGGACAGGTGCAAACCGGCACTCACCAGCCCGAGAGGCTTGTCTGCTCACCTGCCGGGGCAGTTGGGGGCTGGGAGCTGAGCCTAGAGCTTCGGTCCGATCTCAGGGAGAGGACTGATGTTGGCTGGGTGATCACAGCCTGAAGGGGTTAGTGCACCACGGCTAGCCGGGAGGGAGTCTGGGAAAAAGTCTGGACCTGCTGAAGAGGCAAGAGACTTTTTCTTCCCTCTTTGTTTCCTAGTGCGCGAGGAGAGGGGATTAAGAGTGCTGCTTAAAGGAGCTCCAGAGACGGCCACGAGCCATGGCTAACAACTCGGACCCCAGAGACGGGTATGAAACACTAAGGCTGCAGCTGCAGTCACCAAGAAGCCTGTCAGCAAGCACAGCTTAGTATCCACACCACCGCTCCTGGGAGCCTGTGCAGCCTGCCACTGCCAGGGCCCCGTGATCCAGGGACAATTTTCCTGGTAGAACGCATACCTCAGGCTGGTGCAATGTCACGCTGGCCTCTGCCACCGCAGGCTCACCACGCACACCATACCCCTCCCTCCCCACCGGCCTGAGTGAGCCAGGGCCCCCGAATCAGCTGTTCCTTTAACCCCGTCCTGTCTGAGTGAAGAAGAGTTGCCCTCATGCGACCTACAGGCAGAGGCGGGTCCAAATTCAAAGCTGAACCCTGGGAGCTGTGCAAAAAAAGAGAAAGGGAAATTTCTCCCAGCAGCCTCAGGAGCAGAGGATTAAATCTCCACAATCAACTTGATGTACCCTGCATCGGTGGAGTACCTGAATAGACAAGGAATCATCCCAAATTGAGGAGGTGGACTTTGGAAGCAAAGATATATACATATTTTTTTCTTTTTGTGACTGTGTATGTGTATGCTTCTGTGTGTGACTTTGTCCATATAGTTTTACTTTTACCTTTTGTCCTAGGGTTCTGTCTGTCCAGATTTTTTTTTCTTTTCTTTTCTTTTTTTTACTTAAAAATTTTTTTCTTAATAATTATTTTTTACTTTAATAATATTTTATTTTATCTTTCTTTCTTTCTTTCTTTCTTTCTTTCTTTCTTTCTTTCCTTCCTTCCTTCTTTCTTTCTAATTTTCTCTTTTATTCTGAGCCATGTGGATGAAAGGATCTTGGTTCTCCAGCCAGGCATCAGGGCTGTGCCACTGAGGTGGGAGAGACATGTTCAGGACACTGGTCCACATGAGACCTTCCAGCTCCACATAATATCAAATGGTGAAAATCTCCCAGAGATCTCCATCTCAATGCCAAGGCCCAGCTTCATTCCACGACCAGCAAGCTACAATGCTGCACACCCTATGCTAAGCAACTAGCAAGACAGGAACACAACACTACCCATTAGCACAGAGGCTGCCTAAAATCACAATAAGGCCACAGACAACCCAAATCACACCACCAGATGTGGACATGCCCACCAGAAAGACAAGATCCAGCCTCATCCACCAGAACACAAGCAATAGTCCCCCCCACCAGGAAGCCTACAAAACCCACTGAACCAACTTTAGCCACTGGGGACAGACACCAAAAACAATGGGAACAACGAACCTGCAGCCTGCAAAAAGGAGACCCCAAACACAGTAAGTTAAGCAAAATGAGAAGACAGAAAAACACAGAGCAGATGAAGGAGCAAGGCAAAAACCCACCAGACCTAACACATGAAGAGGAAATAGGTAATCTACCTGAAAAAGAATTCAGTATAATGATAGTAAAGATGATCCAAAATCTTGGAACTAGAATAGAGAAAATACAAGAAAGGTTTAACAAGGACATAGAAGAACGAAAGAGCAAACAAACAATGATGAACAACACAATACATGAAATTAAAAATTCTCTAGAAGGGAACAATAGCAGAATAACTGAGGCAGAAGAACGGATAAGTGACCTGGAAGGTGAAATAGTGGAAATAACTACTGCAGAGCAGACTAAAGAAAAAGGAATGAAAAGAAATGAGAACAGACTCAGAGACCTCTGGGACAACATTAAATGCACCAACATTCGAATTATAAGGGTCTCAGAAGAAGAGAAAAAGAAAGGGACTGAGAAAATATTTAAAGAGATTATAGTTGAAAACTTCCCTAATATGTGAAAGGAAATAGTAAATAAAGTCCAGGAAGCACAGAGCGTCCCATACAGGATAAATCCAAGGAGAAACTTGCCAAGACACATATTAATCAAACTATCAAAAATTAAATACAATGAACAAATATTAAAACCATCAAGGGAAAAAGAACAAACAACACACAGGGGAATCCCCATAAAGTTAATAGCATATATTTCTGCAGAATTTCTGCAAGCCAGAAGGGAGAGGCAGGACATACTTAAACTGATGAAGGAGAAAATCTTACAACCAAGATTTCTCTACCCAGCAAGGATCTCATTCAGATTTGATGGAGATATTAAATCCTTTAGAGACAAGCAAAAGCTAAGAGAATTCAGCACCACCAAACCAGCTTTACAACAGATGCTAAAGGAACTTCTCTAGGCAGGAAACACAAGAGAAGGAAAAGACCTACAATAACAAACCCAAAACAATTAAGAAAATGGTAATAGGAACATACATATCGATGATTACCTTAAATGTAAATGGATTAAATGCTCCAACCAAAAGATATAGACTGGCTGAATGGACACAAAAACAAGACCTGTATATACGCTGTCTACAGGAGATCCATTTCAGACCTAGGAACACATACAGACTGAAAGTGATGGGGTGGAAAAAGATATTCCATGCAAATGGAAATCAGAAGAAAGCTGGAGTAGCAATTCTCATATCAGACAAATGGACTTTAAGATAAAGAGTATTACATGACACAAAGAAGGACACTATATAATGATCAAGGGATCAAGCCAAGAAGAAGATATAACAATTGTAAATGTTTATGCACCCAATATAGGAGCACCTCAATAAAAAAGGCAACTGCTAACAGCCATAAAAGGGGAAATAGACAGTAACACAACCATAGTAGGGGACATTCACACCCCACTTTCACCAAAGGACAGATCATCCAAAATGAAAATAAATAAGGAAACACAAGCTTTAAATGATATATTAAACAAGATGGACTTAATTGATATTTATAGGGCATTCAATCCAAAAACAACAGAATACACTTTCTTCTCAAGTACTCATGGAACATTCTCCAGGAAAAATCATATCTTAGGTCACAAATCAAGCCTTGGTAAATTTAAGAAAATTGAAATCATATCAAGTATCTTTTCCAATCACAATGCTATGAGACTAGATATAAATTACAGGAAAAAATCTGAAAAAATAAAAACACATGGAGGCTAAACAATACATTACTTAATAACCAAGAGATCAGTGAAGAAATCAAAGAGGAAATTTAAAAATACCTAGAAATAAATAACATTGAAAACAGGATGACCCAAAACCTATGGGATACAGCAAAAGCAGTTCTAATAGGGACGTGTATAGCAATATATTCCTACCTTAAGAAACAAGAAACATCTAAAATAAACGACCTAATCTTACACCTAAAGCAATTAGAGAATGAAGAACAAAAAACCCCAAAGTTAGCAGACGGAAAGAAATCGTAAAGATCAGATCACAAATAAAAGAAAAAGAAATGAAGGAAACGATAGCAAAGATAAAAAAAAAAACTAAAAGCTGGTTCTTTGAGAAGATAAACAAAATTGATAAACCAATAGCCATATTCATCAAGAAAAAGAGGGAGAAGACGCAAATGAATAGAATTAGAAATGAAAAAGGAGAAGTAACAACTAGCACTGCAGAATATACAAAGGATCATGAGAGATTACTACAAGCAATTCTAGGCCAATAAAATGGACCTCCTGGAAGAAATGGACAAATTCTTAGAAATGCACAACCTTCCAAGGTTGATCCAGGAAGAAATAGAAAATATGAACAGACCAATCACAAGCACTAAAATTGAAAGAGTGATTAAAAATCTTCCAACAAACAAAAGCCCAGGATCAGATGGCTTCACAGGCGAATTCTATCAAACAATTAGCGAAGAGCTAACACCTATCCTTCTCAAACTGTTCCAAAATATAACAGAGGGAGGAACACTCCCAAACTCATTCTACAGGGCCACCATCATCCTGATACCAAAACCAGACAAAGATGTCACAGAGAAAGAAAACCACAGGCCAATATCACTGATGAATATAGATGCAAAAACCCTCAACAAAATATTAGCAAACAGAATCCAACAGCACATCAAAAGGATCATACACCATGATCAAGTTGGGTTTACCCCAGGAATGCAAGGATTCTTCAATATATGCAAATCAATCAATGTGATACACCATATTAACAAACTGAAGGAGAAAAACCATATGATCATCTCAGTTGATGCAGAGAAAGCTTTCAACAAAATTCAACACCCGTTTGTGATAAAAACCCTCCAGAAAGTAGGCATAGAGGGAAACTTCCTTGACATAATAAAGGCCATATGTAACAAACTCACCGCCTACATCATCCTCAACGGTGAAAAACTGAAACCATTTCCGCTAAGATAAGGAACATGTCAAGGTTGCCCACTCTCACCACAATTATTCAACATAGTTTTCAAAGTTGTAGCCACAGCAATCAGAGAAGAAGAAGAAATGAAAGGAATTCAAATTGGAAAAGAAGAATTAAACTGTCACTGTTTGCAGATGACATGATACTATACCTAGAGAATCCTAAAGATGCTACCAGAAAACTACTAGAGCTAATGAATGAATTTGGTAAAGTAGCAGGATGCAAAATTAATGCACAGAAATCTCCTGAATTCCTATACACTAATGATGAAAAATCTGGATGTGAATAAAAAAACACTCCACTTTACCATTGCAACAAAAAGAATAAAATATCTAGGAATAACCTTATCTAAGGAGACAAAAGACCTGTATGCAGAAAATTATGACACTGATGAAAGAAATTAAAGATGATACAAATAGATGGAGAGATATACCATGTTCTTGGATTGGAAGAATCAACATTGTGAAAATGACTCTATTACCCAAAACAATCTACAGATTCAATGCAATCCCTATCAACTTACCACTGGCATTTTTCACAGAACTAGAAAAAAATTCTTCACAATTTGTACGGAAACACAAAGCACCCTGAATAGCCAAAGCAATCTTGAGAAAGAAAAACGGAGCTGGAGGAATCATCTTCCCGGACTTCAGATTATATTGCAAAGACACAGTAATCAAGACTATTTTACTGGCACAAAAAGAGAAATATAGATCAATGGAACAGGGTAGATAGCCCAGAGGTAAATGCACGCACATATGGTCAATTTAACTTTGATAAGGGAGGCAAGAATATACAATGGAGAAAAGACAGCCTCTTCAATAAGTGGTGCTGTGAAAACTGGACAGCTACATGTATAAGTATAAAATTAGAACACTCCCTAATACCATACACAAAAATAAATTCAAAATGGATTAAAGACCTATATATTTGGCCATACTGTCAAACTCTTAGTGGAAAACACAGGCAGAACACTCTATGACATAAATCACAGCAAGATCCTTTTTGATCCACCTCCTAGAGAAATGGAAATAAAAACAAAAATAAATAAATGGGAGCTAATGAAACTTCAAAGCTTTTGCACAGCAAAGGAAACCATAAACAAGATGAAAAGACAGCCCTCAGAATGGGAAAATGTATTTGCAAATGAAGCCACTGACAAAGGATTACTCTCCAAAATTAACAAGCAGCTCATGGAGCTCGATATCAAAAAAGCAAACAACCCAATCCAAAAATGGGCAGAAGACCTAAATAGACATTTCTCCAAAGAAGATATACAGATTGCCAAGAAACACATGAAAGAATGCTCAACATCATTAGTCATTAGAGAAATGCAAATCAAAACTACAATGAGATATCATCTCACACCGGTCATCATCAAAAAATCTACAAAAAATAAATGCTGGATAGGTTGTGGAGAAAAGGGAACCCTCTTGCAGTGTTGATAGGAATGTAAATTGATACAGCCACTATGGGGAACAATATGGAGGTTCCTTAAAAAACTAAAAATAGAACTACCATACGACCCAGCAATCCCACCACTGGGCATATACCCTGAGAAAACCATAATTCAAAAAGAGTCAATTACCAAAATATTCATTGCAGCTCTATTTACAATAGCCAGGACATTGAAGCAACCTAAGTGTCCATCAACAGATGAATGGATAAAGAAGATGTGGCACATATATACAATGGAATATTACTCAGCCATAAAAAGAAACGAAATTCAGTTATTTGTAGTGAGGTGGATGGGCCTAGATTCTGTTACACAGAGTGAAGTAAGTCAGTAAGAGAAAAACAAATACCGTATGCTAACACATATATATGGAATCTAAAAAAAAAAAAGGTCATGAAGAGCCTAGGGACAAGACGGGAGTAAAGACACTGACCTACTAGGGAATGGACTGGAGGATATGATGAGGGGGAAGTGTAAGCTCTGATAAAGTGAGAGAGTGGCATGGACATATATACACTACCAAACGTTAAATAAATAGCTAGTGGGAAGCAGCCGCATAGCACAGGGAATCCAGCTCTGTGCTTTGTGACCACCTAGCGGGGTGGGATAGGGAGGGCGGGAGGGAAGGAGGGAGATGCAAAAAGGAAGAGATATGGGAACATATGTATATGTATAACTGATTTATTTTTTTATAAAGCAGAAACTACTAAAACACCATTGTAAAGCAATTTTACTCCAATAAAGATGTTAAAAAAATAAGGAATAAGTAAAAGAAATGAAAGTGTACACGTTGGAAAGGAAAAAGTAAAAGTATATTTGTACATGATATGATATATATGGAAGGAATCCAGTAAAATATATCAGAATTAATTAAAATGTGTTCAGCATCATGGCAGCATACAAGATCAATGTGCAAAAAAATTGTTTTTCTGTACACTAGCAATGAACAGTTGAAAATGAAATGAGGAAAACAACCTCATTTATAATAGCATCAAAATAATAAACTACTTAGGAATAAAGTTAACAAAAGAAGTATAAGTGTGTACACTGAAATCTACAAAATATTCTTTAAAGAAATAAAATAAGATCTTTCTTAATGGAAAAAAATCTTATGTTCATTCATCAGATTGATACAGAAGTGACCCTCCCCCGACCAAATGAAACCCATTAATAACAGGGAATTTTTTTTTTTTGTGGTATGCGGGCCTCTCACTGTTGTGGCCTCTCCCGTTGCAGAGCACAGGCTCCGGACGCGCAGGCTCAGCGGTCATGGCTCACGGGCCCAGCTGCTCTGTGGCATGTGGGATCCTCCCAGACCGGGGCATGAACCCGCATCACCTGCATCGGCAGGCGGACTCTCAACCACTGCGCCACCAGGGAAGCCCGGGGATTGATTTTTTAATTGCTTAATCGCAATTGTAGAAGCAGGATTTTCTGATGTTAAAAAGGTATAGTTCTATTTAACTCTCTAACATATTCAACATTCAATTTTCTCTTTCCTGAACTGTTTCTTGGTTATGATTTTTGTTTACCACTGTCCTGACTGATCTCCCTGCCTCTAGTCTGGGCCTGTCCATTCTGTCCTTTATACTGCTACCCATGTTTTCTTTTTCCAAAGTGCAAATCTCTCCATCTTAATCTTCCACTTACAACCCTTCATCGATCACTTTTTTTTAACCAGGCATTGTCCACTGTCTTTAGTTTAACTTTCAAAGCCCTGTAAGGACTTCCACCTGTCATGGTCTCCAAGCCTTTGGTCACATTCTTCTCTCTGCTTTATCCTGTGTGCAAGTATCTGCTCATCTTTCAGTAAACAACTGGAGGGTCTTCTTCTCTCTGAAGACTTTTTACAACCAGTACTTCCGTACCCACTATTGCCCCCAGATCACTTGCCTCATGACAGCTACTGGATCCCAAATTGGCTGTGCCCCATATTTACTGACAAACATCCAAAAATAAAGATTCCCAGTCCCCACTCTGGACTATGAAAAATAATTTCTACTGATGGGCCCAAAAAACTGTATTTAGAAGCTCCACATGGTTCCTAAATGCAACCAATCCAAGGACTAGTGCTCGAGAACCACTTTGTTCTCCTTTTTGTTGCTCTGTATCTTGCCTCTGGCTCTTATTGTAGCACATATAAGCCTCAATTATTCTTGCTTACTGTTTTGTAGTTCCACTATTATTATAATAAGCTCCTTGCCTGGGGATACAGTAGGCACCTAAACATTCTCACATGGTATCTTTGTCTTTCCTTTGGTCTTTCTCTTTGAATATTTCCTCTTCTTCCCATGTTGTTTCTGCTCACCCATTTGCCGGGACTGATCTCTGGCAGTACTTTGTTCACAGCCTAACCAACCACATATTTTCCTTCTCCTAGATCAGAACTTCCCATTTCTAAACCTAAGCAGTTCTGCCTGTAAGAATAAAGAGAGATGGCATGGGTTCCATATTTAAGGGAAATTCAGGATGAATAAGAACAAAGCACTTGGCCAAGGGAGTGAAGAAGCTATAAATACTACATTCTTTAAGGTATGTTTTGGTGTGGATCCTTTTTTGTTTTGTTTTGTTTTGTTTTTTTAAACATCTTTATTGGAGTATAATAGCTTTAAAATGGTGTGTTCGTTTCCGTTGTATAACAAAGTGAATCAGCTATACATATACATATAATCCCATATACCCTCCCTCTTACGTCTCCCACCCACCATCCCTATCCCTCCCCTCTAGATGGTCACAAAGCAACGAGCTGATCTCCCTGTGCTATGTGGCTGCTTCCCACCAGCTATCTATTTTACATTTGTTAGTATATGTAAGTCCATGCCACTCACTCACTTCGTCCCAGCTTAACCTTCCCCCTCCCCATGTCCTCAAGTCCATTCTCTACACCTGTGTCTTTATTCCTGTCCGGCACCTAGCTTCTTCAAAACCAATTTTTTTAAGATTCCATATATATATATATATATATATATATATATATATATATATATATATATATATATATATATATATATATACGGTATTTGTTTTGCTCTTTCTGACTTACTTCACTCTGTATGACAGACTCTAGGTCCATCCACCTCACTACGAATAATTTTGTTTCTTTTCATGGCTGAGTAATATTCCATTGTATATATGTGACACATATTTTTTTTACAACTTTATTGGAGTATAATTGCTTCACAATGGTGTATTAGTTTCTGCTTTATAAAAAAGTGAATCAGTTATACATATACATCTGTTCCCATATCCCTTCCCTCTTGCATCTCCCTCCCTCCCACCCTCCTTATCCCACCCCTCCAGTCGGTCACAAAGCACTGAGCTGATCTCCCTGTGCTACGTGGCTGCTTCCCACTAGCTATCTGCCTTACATTTGGTAATGTATGTATGTCCATGCCTCTCTCTCGCTTTGTCACAGCTTAGCCTTCCCCCTCCCCATATCCTCAAGTCCATTCTCAAGTAACGGTGTATCTTTCTTCCTGTTTTATCCCTAGGTGCTTCATGAAATTTATTCCCCTTAAATTCCATATATATGTGTTAGCATACGGTATTTGTCTTTCTGTTTCTGATTTACTTCACTCTGTATGACAGACTCTAGGTCTATCCACCTCATTACAAATAGCTCAGTTTCATTTCTTTTTATGGCTGAGTAAAAATTCCATTGTATATATGTGCCATATATTCGTTATCCATTCATCTGTCGATGGACACTTAGGTCGATTCCATGTCCTGGCTATTGTAAACAGTACTGCAGTGAACATTGTGGTACATGACGCTTTTTGAATTATGGCTTTCTCAGGGTATGTGCCCAGTAGTGGGATTGCTGGGTCGTATGGTAGTTCTATTTTTAGTCTTTTAAGGAACCTCCCCACTGTTCTCCATAGTGGCTGTATCAATTTACATTCCCACCAACAGTGCAAGAGGGTTCCCTTTTCTCTGGTGTGGATCCTTTTTTATGAAGCCTAGTGCCTACCTGGTGGGCTCCTTTTACATAAAGGCTGAAGTATTTCTTCAGTTCTGGAAATACTGCTTATATCATAAATGTTTCATCTCCATTTTTTCTCTTCTATTCTTCTGAAACACATTAAAACTTCTTGCTTTCTATATTTCTCATTTTAATTTCTTTCTCAATTGCATGTGGTGAGAATCCTAAATGCAACATCCAAGTTTTCTGTTATTTTCTGACTGTTATCAATTTCATCTATTGAGGTTTCTGTTTCCTCCCTGGGGAAAAAAGAAGGATGGATGATTGAATGGGAGGAGAGAGAGAGAAACATAGGTTATGTGTGGAACACCAACTGATGTGTCAAATGCTATCAACGAGGCTTGGAATGTCAAGGAAGTGCAGAGGAATATGGCAGGTGCTGTGTAAATAAATAATTGGAAACCTTAGGGAATATGGTATTTTATCTTGGTCTTAGGAGGTTAGGATTTCAGCAAGTGGAGATGGGAGAGGAAGGGCATTCCACGTCACAGCAACAGCGTGAGCTGTGGCCTGTGACAAGACAGTGAGGCATGGGGGTGTGAGGTGTCTGGGCCGGGAGGATATCTGAAAAGTTAACTAGTTCTACGTCTGGGAAAGCTCCTCCAGGTCAAGTCATATGCCAGGCTAAGTAGGAATTTGGAGGCTGATACTTCAAACTTGCTGCCAAACTGGAGGAATTTCTGGGAACTTATGAGTTGCAATTTTCCAATCATCCTCCATTTTCCGTCTTATTCAAAGCCCTTTTGTGTTTGGACTTACTTCCCTGTGGGGGATGAGATGCAAGCATACTCTGGGATGGAAGTGAGTGTCATGTCAGCGTGACGGACAACTCAGTACTTTTCTAAAACAACACGTTATTTTTTTAAAACATGTTATTAAGATGTTATTTTTTAGAATACTTTCAGATTGACAGAAACACTGAGCAGATAGCACAGAGAGTTCTCATAGCGCCTCCCCCAGTTTCCCTTATTATTAACATCTTGCCTTAATGTGATACATTCATTACAAGTAATACACCAACGTTAACACATTACTATTAACTAAAGTCCACAGTTTTCACTGATGTTTGATCTTTGTGTTGTACAGTTTGATGGGCTTGAAAATTCATAAAGTCATGCATCCATCATGACGGTATCAAACAGAATAGCCCCATTATCCTAAAAATCTCCTGCGCTTTACCTATGCATCCCTCAGCCACTACCAGCACTGTGCTGAAAACCTGTTATCCACTGATAGTTTTGCCTTTTCAGAATATCATATAGTTGAAATCATGCAGTTGTAGCCTTCTTAGGCTAGCTTCTTTCACATACCAAAATGCATTAATGGTCCCTTCATGTATTTTCATGGCTTGATAGCTCATTTCTTTTTATCACTGACTAATGATTCATTGTATGGATTACCCCTGTTTGTTTATCCCTTCACCTATTGAAAGGCATCTTGATTGCTTACCAGTTTGGGCAACTATAAATAAAGCTGCACAGTTGTATGCAGGGTTTTTACCTAAAAGTATAGAAGTGTGATTTCTAGATCATATGGTAAAACTGTGTTTAACTTGGTAGGGGGCTGTCAAAATGTCTTCCAAAGTGGCTGTACCATTTTACACTCCCTCCAGCAATGAATGAGAGCTCCTGTTGCTCTACTTCTCTACCTGTGTATGCCTACACGTCTATTACAGTAGCTAAAATTCAAAAAATAATTAAAAAATAAAAACACAAATTCTGGTAGGGATGTGGAGCAACGGGAGCTCTCAATCACCACAATAAATCCTGTTACCTTCTGTCACCATACATAGTTGCAAAAAGGATTTTTCTTGTGATGAGAACTTTTAAGATTTATTCTCTTAGCAACTTTCAAATACAGAATACAGTATTATTAACTAAAGTCACCATAGTGTACATTATATTCCCAAGACTTATTTATTTTATAACTGGAAGTTTGTAACTTTTGACCCCATTCACCCATTTTGCCCACCCTGACAGCCCTCACCTCTGGCAACCACCAATCTGTTGTCTGTACCTGTGGGTTCGGTTAGGTTTTGCTTTGATTTGTTTTTATGCTTGTTTCGTTTTCTTAGTTTCCACAGATAAGTGAAACCATATGTATTTGTCTTACTCTGTCTGACTTGTTGCACTTAGCAAATGCCCTCAAGGTCCATCCATGTTGCCACACAAGGCAAGATTCCATTCTTTTTTATGGCTGAAGAGTATTCCAATATATATCTCACATCTTCTTCTTTCATTCATCTACCAACATACACTCACATTGTTTCCATATTTTGGCTATTGTAAATAATGCTTCAGTGAGCATGGGGGAGTGCATATATCTTTTCAAATTAGCATTTTCGTTTTCTTCAGATAAACACCCCAACTAGTCAAAGCAATCTTGAGAAAGGAGAACAAAGCTGGAGGTATCACACGCCCTGGTTTCAAACTATATTACAAAACTATAGTAATCAAAATAGTGTTGTACTGGCACAAAAGCAGACACATTGATCAAAGGAACAGAATAGACAGCCCAGAAGTAAACCCAGGAATATATTGACCAATTAATTTATGACAAATGAGGGAAGCATATACAGTGGAGAAAGGATAGTCTCTTCAAGAAATGGTGTCAGAAAAAATGGGGAGACACATGCAAAAGAATGAAACTAGAACACTACCTTACACCATACCCAAAATTTAACTCAAAAAAGGATTAAAGACTTGAATGTCAGACCTGGAAACATAAAACTCCTAGAGGAAAACACTATGGTAAGATCCTTGACATTGGTCTTGGTGATGATTTTTTGGATCTGACTCCATAAGCAAAGACAATAAAAGCAAAATAAAACAAGTGGGACTACGTTAAACTTTAAAGCTTTGCACAGCAAAAGAAAGCATCAACAAAATGAAAGGGCAACTTACTGAATGGGAGAAAATATTTGCAAATCATGCATCTGATAAGGAATCAAATTCAAAAAATATAAAGAATTCATATGACTCAATAGCAAATAAACAAACAATCTTATTAAAAAATGGGCAGAGGACCTCAATCATTTTTCCAAAGGAGACATACAGATGGCCAACAGGCACATGAAAAGATGCTCAGCATCTCTAATCATCAGGGAAACAGAAATCAAAACCCCAGTGAGATATCATCTCACACCTGTTTGAATGGCTATTATTAAAAAGAGGAGAAATAACAAGTGTTGGTAAGGATGTAGAGAAAAGGGAACCCCTGTTCACTGTTGGTGGGAATGTAAATTGGTGCAGCCAGTATGGAAAACAGTATGGAGATTCCTCAAATATTTAAAAACAGAACTACCATATTATCAGCAATTCCACTATTGGGCATTTATCATACTTTTAATTCTCAAGGTTGCTGAACACTTCATTTTGAAATCATCCTATCATCATCTGTTTTAATTTTTTTAATTATTTATAATTTAAACACGTATAACAACATAAATTTCGTTATATATACATGCCCCCCATTTTAGTTCAGTATTCTGTTATTCCCTTACCTTTTGCTTGAATTTCTCACCTCCTTCCTCTCTAAAAACAGCTGCTTCAATAACCCATTTTAACAATCTACCATGTATTGTTTCATGTTTTTCAAAATTCTTATAGTCCTTTACAGATGGATATACACATGCATGTGTATGTAAACATATACACAGTTTTCTGTCATTGCTAACAAAATGGTTTCACATTAATCACACTTTTCTGGATCTTGTATGTTACATGTAATGATAACCTTGTGTGAATGTCTCCATGTCAACTTGTATAGTTCTAACTCATTTCTTAATGGTTATATAATATTTGTGGTGTAGACAAACTATACTTTATTCAGCCCTTCTTGTTTTGATTAGCTTTAATTTCATTTCCAGTACTAAATAATATATTTGCACATATGACTATGTATACTTATGCTTCTACTTCTATGGAATAGATACCCAGGAGTTAGATTAGTGATTCAAGGTGTGTGTGTGTGTCTGTGTGTGTGTATATGTGTGTAGTTTTAATACATAATTTCACACACTTTGCCTTCTTAAGTCCCAAAATTCTTAATGCTTCATGGTTTTACCACTAATGTAAATGAATAAATGTTTCCTCACATCCTTGCCAATAATTGAAATTATAGCTCGTAGTGCTTGCCAATCTCATGTATATAAACTAGTAATCTCATCATTTCTTTAATTTGCATTTATCTGACTACTACAGAATTTTAGCTCCCCCCCAATATTTATTGATTTATTGGTCATTTAGATTTGCTACTCTGTGAATTCCTGATTTTTATTCTTTTCCCAATTTAAAAAAAATTAGATTTCTTGCCCTTTTTTTAGTCAAACTGTAAGAGTACTTTCTATATAGTTTGGATATTCAACGTTTGTGAACTTTATTAAATTATATTTCCTGATTTGTTTTTATATTAATGACGTTTGTCAGTCAAAAGTTTAAAATTGCATGTGTCAGTTTTATTTATTTATTTATTTTTACCTTCAGAGTTTCCAGTGTAGATTTCTCTGGCTCCTATACTGTACATATAGCTTCCTAGTTCTTCTTGTGACAATTATTTTGATCATTTTCTGTATTTAATACTTTAGCTCATCTGGATTCTGTGATGTACTGTATGGTACATGATATAAGATGGAAATTCAGCTTTATTACTAGTTATACCATGAATTCAAGTCCACCTTTATTTTAAATTATTATATATATATATATATACATACATAATTATATTAGCATTATAATATATTGATATCCACTAAGGCAAGTCCTTTTACTATTTTTCATGTTCATACTGTCCCTGCTTATTCTTGGTCATTTACTTTTCCAAGTAAACTTTTGATTATTTTATAAAATTCCCACATAATAAATCCAGTGTATTCTAGTTACTATTGAACGTTATATTTTAATTTTGGGAGACTTGTTTCTTTGTGATATTAATTAAATCTTCTCACCAAAGAACATGGTTTATCTTTTTAATACCTCAGATTTTGGCTTCTGTCTTTCAATCAGATTTTATAGTTTTTTTCCTCTCGTTCTGCTTTACTTGTTAAATTGATGTCTGAATATTTTATATTGTTTCACTGTAATAAATGTAATGCTTTTCCCCCTTCCTACTTCCTTTCTCCTTAACTTAACTGTTTGTATTTAAGCCTTGCTCTCAGACTCTTGTTTCAAATGTTGTCAAAGTTTCACAGACGCAGATTATTGATCACTTTTGGAGGTGGTTAAAAAGCTTGAGTCACTGGGTCATATAGTTCAATCCTTACCCAGAAAAAACTAGGTAAATTTATCCAAACGACCTAAACATCCTCTGCTGTAGGTCTTTCATTTGCCACTCCAGATCCATTCCCCACACTTTTGCACCCTGCTCTGTGCCCCAGGAGGGGCCTTTGCCCTTTGTCTTGTGATGGAGCTCTTTCAGTGTGCAACCCTGGCAGGAGATCAAAGGGTCGGAGAGTGGTGTGATATTTACACTTCTCTGCCGGCCCATCACTGGCTGGCTACATCCCCTCACATGAAGGTCTCAGCTTCTGTACATACAGCCCTCTAGATCTTGGGAGATACAGTAAAGCTCTTTTACCCCATCCCTTCAGGAGCAGAATTACCAAATGATCCTTCAGTTATGAGCCAGGGGATGTGATTGTCCTTTTTGTTTTCCCCTGGCCCACCTTTGTCATGGGTTCCTTTAGTAAACTCTCCTCAAATTACTCAATTTGGGTGTCATCTGTCTTCTGGTGTGACCCTGACTGGTACCTGCTCATAACGCTAATTATGATTTCCTCCTTCCTCCTAGTTCAGTCTAACTCTGGAGACTCAGTAACTTAGATGCACTAGATGGAAAAAGCTTTTGGACTACATTAAATTAGCAGTTTGGGATGTCTTAGAAGGAACACATGGTGCACAGTGAGATTTTGGTCTAAACCTTTCTTCTAAACCAAGACTGTAAGGCTATAAGTCTACCCAGGATAATTCTATTGTCTAAACTGTACAGGACACTCTGCCCAGGCTCCATCACTTCCTTCACCCACAGTCCCAACTCCATCTTCTCTAACAGACTTGAATGCACTCGCAAGGCTGAGTAGGATCCAGCTTTGCTTCCTTATGCTTGCTACATTGCAAAAAGCAAATACTCTTGCTTTATTGCCCCTCTCTCTCTCTTTAACATTCCCTCACAAGTTTCAAATTTCTATTGTAATTTTCCAAGTTTTATAGGTATAGGAGGAAATTTTCTTTTTCAAAGTTGAATGCAAATTTGGTCTGTTGTGAAAAAAACATAACAGTTATCAGATATGGAATCTACTCCAAGAATTGTCACTGCTAGTCCTTGTGAGTACATAACATTTATCCTCTTTTAGTCACTGTTTCCTGATTTATGAAACAGAATCTTTCTTCCCTGCACACTTTACAACATATGATAGTATACGGGAAATTTTAAAGTAACATACAATTTGTGTGTGTGTGTGTTTGTGTGTGTGTGTGTGTGTGTGCATAGGGTGGTAGCAGGGGCAGAATCCTGTTTTTTAGCTTGCTTATCCGGTCCTTTAACATGATGGCAAATGAGCATTTCTTTAAATTAGGCAAAACTTTTCCCATATTTTCAGACCAGCTGTTGATCTGTTCTCAGTATAGCAAACAGTTGATGTTTTGAATTTTATTTTTATCATTTCAGTTGACAACCCTCCAATGGACACTATAGAATCTCTTTTTAACCAAAAAGTACTTGAACAGATTAAAGCAAACTGGATTTTGCTGAAAGGAATTCCACGAGCCCTTCTTCAGCACCCAGCTTTGATGAAGGCAGTTCAGAGATATCCCTGGGAAACTCAGCATGGGAAAGACTAAGACACATCCCTTGTAGAGGTTGTACAGATTGCCTATGGACTAAGCCCCACAAAGGAGCTCTGATGTGAGGGCACACTGGTATCATCAGAGGAAGATCCTATGTGTGATCAAGTCCCAGATTATGATTCACATCATCCAAGTTTGAGCCCAATTCAGAGTATCTAAGACGCATAAGAGGTCTGAATATACAGAAATCTTAAGAATGCAATGAATGTGGTCAAAGTTTCAGCAGACGTTCACATCTTACTAGGCATCACAGCATTCATACTAGGGAAACACCTCATAAATGTAATGACTGTGGGAAAGCTTTCAGTCAGAAGGCATCTCTTATTGGGCATCAGAAAATCTGTAGTCGGGGAAAGCCTTATAAGTGCAATGGAGGTGGAAATGTATTTATTAGGAACTCGCATATTATTCAGCATCAGAAAAGTGGAGAAATAACACCTGACTGTAATAAATGTGGAAAAGCTTTTGGTTGGAGTTCATCCTTTTCTGGACATCAGAGAATTCATAGTGGTGAGAAAACGTATTTGTTTAACCCATGCGGAAAAAAATTTCAGGTGGAGTTCTGCTCTTAATGACCATTAGCATATGCATAATGGGAAAAGACCCTACGAGTACAACACGTGTGGTAAAGGCTTTGTGAGGAGATCTCCTCTTCTTTGTAATCATCAAATTCACAGAGGAGGAAACCCCTGTGAATGCAGAGTGTGAAAAGGTCTTCAGCTGGAAATCTCATCTTGTTTGACATCATAAAATCCATAATGGAAAAAACTCTTTGGCTATGAAATGTTAAAGGTTCCAATCAGAACCAAGGTTTTGTGGGTTAAGCAATTCTTCCCTACACCTGAAATGATCTTCACTGCTCTCACTTCTATTTCTCTTTCCAGACAGTTCAGATACCATCTGCTCAGCAAGCCTTCTCGAGCATCCTGATGGGGTGGCAGGGTTACATTCTCCACAGCAGTGCTTTCCATGTTCTGTTGGAATAATCGATTTATTCAACCATCTCTTCCACTTTTCTGAGCTCCTTGTGGGGAGCACATTTTGAAGGTTATGAAATTCACAGTGCCTAGAACATACTAGGTTCTGAACAAATGCTTAGTCAGCATTTATTGTCAATACAAGTGAGACTGTTTTGTGAAGTGCAACCCTTTTAAAGAAACTATTATCCTAAGAACACGTAATGTGAGCTCTATCTTCTTAACCAATTGTAAGTGTACTTTACTGTTGGCTCAGGTAGAATGTTGTATAGCAGATCTTGACATAACTGAAATTTTATCCTTGTTGATTGATAACTTCCTATTTCCCCCTTCCCCAGCCCTTGGTAACCATCATTCCAATTCGACTCTATGAATGTGACTATTTTACATACCTCATATAAGTGGAATTATGCAGTGCTTGTCCTTTTTGCTCTGGCTTATTTCATCCAGCATAATGCCCTCAAGGTTCAGGGACGTCACATATTGTGAAATCAAATTCATTTTTAAGGCCAAATAGTAATCCAGTGTATGCATACACCACATGGCCTACCTACATTCCTTTGCATGTTGATTTCCAGTTTCAACAAAAGCATTTGTTGAAGGATTCCCCGTTGAATATCCTTGGCACTCTTGTTCAAAAAACTCAATTGACTATATACATAAGGGCTTATTTCTGAATCCTTTTTCTATTCCATTAGTCTATATTTCTGTCTTTAGGCCAGAACCACACTGTTTTTATGACTGTACCTTTGTAGTAATTTTGAAATCAGGAAGTTTGAATCCTCCAAATTTGTTCATCTTTTCTGGACTGTTCTGGGTATTTGGGAGTCCTTGAAAGTCTATACGATTCTTACAATGTATTTGACGATATCTGCAAAAAATAAAAAATGTCACTGGGGTTTTGACAGGTATTTGTTATACTTATAGAATGCTTTGGGCACTATTGACATCTTAACATGATAAAGTCTTCAAATCCATGAACATGGTATCTCTTTCCATTTATTTATGTCTTTTTAAGTTCCTTTCAGCATTTTCTTTTGTAGGTTTCAGAGTATAAAACTTTCACCTCCTTGGTTAAGCTTATTTCTAAGTATTTTGTTCTTTTCCCTGTTATTTTTATTGTTGAGTTTAGAGAGTTTTTGTATATTCCACTACTAATCCTTTGTAAGATATGTGGTTTGAAAATATTTTCTCTAAGGTTGTAGCTTGTCATTTTATCATTTTAACGTGGTGTTTCTTTCATTTCCAAGGTTACTTGTTCAACACTGTTTCCCTCACAAACTTCAGTGATATTTTTCATACATTCGAAATATGGTTAGTTTCTTTTGTCACGTTCTGCATTCCATCCTGATATTCCCGACCTTGATGATGATCTCAAATTTTGGATAGTTACGTTTTACTCTGTAAGCTGTAAGTCTCCATGTCTTTTGACAAATGCATAGAGTCATGTAACCACCATTAAAATATCACACAGTCTTAGTCTGCTCAGGCAGCTATAACAAAATACCATAGACTGGACGGCTTAAACAACAGACATTTATTTCTAACCATTCTGGAGGCTGGGAAGGCAAATATCAGGGTGCCACTGTGGTGGAGTTCTTGATGAATACACTCTTTCCAGCGTGAAGGGAGCACCCTCCTAGCTATAATGTTCACTTGACAGAGTGAGAGAGAGGTCTGGACTCCTGTTCTTATAAGGACACTAATCCCATCATGAGGGCCACATATTCATCTGAAACTAATTGACTCCCAAGGGACCTACCTCCAAATACCATCACACTGGAGGGTTAGAATTCAACATATGAATGGTGGGAGGACACAAACATTCAGTCCATAAGGCACACATAATAGTTTCAAAGCCTTAAAATATTACCTGTGTTTTTCAAGTCCTATTCAAGTCCCCATTCCCGAACTCCTGGAAGGCACTGTGATCAGTTTACTCATTTCTGTTTTTACCCTTTTGCACAGTTTCTGATAATTGGATCACACAGTATACAGCCATTTTCGGCTGGTTACTTTCACTTTGCAATATGAATGTAAGATTTATCCATTTCTCTCTGTGGCTTGAAAAGCCATCCCTTTCTTTGCCAAATAATGTTCCACCGTATGGATGTACCAAGATCCTTTATTCATTCGGCTATTGATGCACATCTTTGTTGCTCCCCATTTTTGCCATTGTGAACAAAGCTGCTATAAACATTGGTGTGCAGGATTTTGTGTGGACTGACAATGTTGGACTTTACCCAAGCACTGTGATTCTGGAAAACAGTGAAAGTTAAGAGATCTGCCCAAACTTTGTGTTTCAGGAAACTGCTTACTACCAGGAGTCTTCGGGCCTCATATGACTCAGGTAACATTCACTGCCCCCCCCCCCCCACGTTGTGTACCTGTGATAGCACCAGACAGGGTCTCTCCAAGTTTCCATTCCTCAACTCACAAATAATTAGCTGTACTTCTTATGTCCAAGGGACAACAGGACCAAAATACTTGTTAATCAGACTGTGCTTAAGGTTCCGTCCTTCCTCTAGGTTTCTGCACTTTGACCCACCCTCAGCCTGAGCCAGCACACAACCCCTCCTGAGCGATGAAATGCTCTTTGATTTATTATCGGTTCACACCACCCGTTCATCCCATTCCCCGACACTGGTTCTTTGTATCCTCCATATAAAAGAAAGTGCCTTTTTTGCCTAACTCTTGAGATGCTTGCTGATCCTGTGGTCTCAGTGTTCTCCCTGTTACACAGTCCCTTCTCCCCACACTTTACCTTAAAATAATCTTTGGAATAAAGTTTCTCCTTACCAATTCTGAATTCATATTTTATTTGACAAGGTATAAGTTTCGTAATACGTTAGGCAAATACTTAATATCACAATTACTGTACCCTATTACTGTAAAACTCTGTGTAAAGCTGGTAAGAACCTGTCAGACTGTCTTCCGAAGTCTGTGTGTGACTTAGAATTCCAGCCTTAAATGAATGGCTGTTGTTGTTGCTCTGCATGTTCTCCAGCATTTGGTTTTGTCAGCTTTTCAGATATTAGCCATTCTAATAATGTGTAGTGTTATCTCATTATGACTTTAATTTGCAATTCCCAAATGCCAAATTATATTGAGCATCCTGTCGTACGCTCATTTGCCATTAGTATATCTTAATTGGTGAGGTGTCTGTTCAGACCTTTTGCCCATTTATAATTGAGTTATCTATTAATTGTTGAGTTGTATCAGTTCTTCGTATATTTAGATACAACCTTATTATCAGACTCGGGTTTTGAAAAAGTTTTCTTCCAGTCTCTGGTTTGTCTTTCATTTCTTAACATTCTCTTTTGTAGAACACACATTTTATTTTTAATGAAGTCCAACTAATCCTTTTCTTCTGATATGGATTCTTCTTTTGGTGTTCTGTCTAAAAGCTCATCAGAAAACACAAAGACATGTTGATTTTCTCCTATGTTTTCTTCCAGACGTTTTATATTTTGAATTTTACATATAGGACTTTGGTCCGTTTTGAATTAATTTTTTGTAAACGTGTAAGGTCTGTGTGTAGGTTAATATTTTTTTAATTGAACTATGGTTAATTTACAGGGCTGTGTTAGTTCCAGGTGTACAGCAAAGTGATTCGGTTATACATATACATATGTGTATATACATATAGGTTAACTTTTTTTTTTTAGGTTAAATTTTTTTGGCCTTGGTCTTTGAATTCCTCCAGCATCATTCATTGAAAAGAATGTTCTTTCTCCATCAAATTGTGCTTGTGCCTTTCTCAAGTTCAACTGAGTAATATCTGTGCAATCTATGACTAAGGCTGTTATTCTGTTGCACGGAACTCAGGGTCTCTTCTTTGCCAATGCCACCCTGTCTTGATTACTATATCTTTATAGTAAGTCTTGAAATCAGATAATAAGAGTCCTGTAACTTTGCTTTTCTTTCTCGGAATTGCTTTGTCTATTCAGAGGTCTTTGGTCTTCAATATAAATTTGAGAGTCAGTATGTCTATTTCTACAAAGAGCTTGATGCAATTTTGATTGGTATTCTGTTGTTTCTATAGATAAGTCTGGGAAGAATTGAAATCTTAACAACTAGGAACCTTCCAGTCCATGTATACAAAAAAAGAAATCTCTCTTTTTAGTAAGATCTTCTTTGATTTCTTTCATCACTCTTTGTGGTTCTCCACAAACAATTCCTGGATATGTTTGTTTTATTTATACTTAAGTGCTTCATATGTAGATTGCTCTTTTAAAAGGTAATTTGAAAAAAAATATCAAATTCTAGTTGTTCATTGCTCATATATAGGTAAGCAATCTTTGTGTGTATGTTGACCTTGGATCCTGTGGGCCTGCTAAACTCCCTTGTTAATTCAACAGTAATTTTGTAGATTTTTTGGAGTTTTCTACATAACTAATCATGTCCTTGGCAAACAAAGATCTTTTTATTACAATATTTCCAATCTCTACTGCTTTAATTTCTTTTTCTTTTCTTATTAATCAAAGTGAGGTTCCATTACGTGTTGAATAGGAGTGATGACAGCAGACATATTGTAGGGGGAAAGCGTCCAGCCTCTCACCCTTAAGTATTATGTTGCCTGTAGGTTTTTCAGAGATCATCTTTATCTGGTTGAAAAAGTTCTCCTCTCTTGCTAGTTTACTGAGAGTTTTTAACCTGAATGCTCTTGAATGATATCAAATGCTCTCTGCATCAGTTGATATGATCATATGATGTTTCTACTTTAGCCTGCTGATGTGGCAAACTACACTGACTAATTTTCTAATGTTGAAGGGGTCTTGTATGCCTGAAAGTTTTCACATTTGATGGTTTTTGATAATTCTTTTTATACATTGTCAGATTCAATTTGCTAATATGTTGCTGAGGAACTTTGTGTCAATGTTCATGAGAGATACTGGTCTGTAGTTTTCCTTCCTTGCAATGTCTTTGCCTGTCTTGCTAGTAGAGGAATGCAGACCTCAAAGAATGAGTTAGGAAGCATTCTTCTACTTCTATTTTCTTGAAGAGAGGGTGGCAAATTGGTAATAGTTCTTCTTTAAATGTTTGTTTAGAATTCGCCAGGGAAAAAAGTCTGGGCCCAGTGCATAACTATATAACTATTCAGGTTATCTATTTTTCCCTGTGAGTTTTGGTAGTTTGTGTCTTCCAAGGAATCTGGTCATTTCATCTAATGTATCAAATTTGCAGGCACAGAGTTGTTAGCGGCATTCCTTTATTATATTTTTAGTGCCCATGAGATCAGTAGTGATATCCCTTCTTTCAAATCAGATATTGGTTACTTGTGTCTTATCTCTTTTTTTTCCTCTTTGCTAGATAGAAGTTTACCTTTCTTAATTGATCCTTTCAAAGAACCAACTTTTGGTGTCATTACTTTTTGCTATGGTTTTCCAGACTACAATTTCCTTGATTTTTGCTCTAATTTTTATTATTTATTTTCTCCTGTTTACTTTAGGTCTAAATTGGTCTCCTTTCCTGCTTTTCTATGGTGAACGCTCAAGTTATTGATTTTAGTTGTTTCTTCTTCTCCAATACATGAATTTATGCTGTATGTTTCATTTTCCTCTAACAATGCTATTACTGGATCAAATTTTTTTTTTTTTTTTTTTTTTTTTTTTTTTTTTTTTTGCGGTATGCGGGCCCCTCACTGTTCTGGCCTCTCCCGCTGCGGAGCACAGGCTCCTGACACGCAGCCTCAGCAGCCATGGCTCACGGGCCCAGCCGCTCCTCAGCATGTGGGATCCTCCCGGACCGGGGCACGAACCCGTGTCTCCTGCACCGGCAGGCAGACTCTCAACCGCTGCGCCACCAAGGAAACCCATCATCAACATATTTTTGATAAATTTTGTTTTCATTTCAACTTAGTTCAAAATATCTCTAAGTTTCTCTGGCGCATTCTGATTTCATCCATGTGTTAATTAGAAGTGCTTTGTTTAATTTCCAAACATACATGGATTATCCATCTATTTTTCTGTTGTGGATTTCCAGCTTAATGCCATCGTGGTGTGAGAACATACTTTGCGTGACTCTTTTTCCTTTATATTGGTAAAGGTGTGTTTTCTGTCCACAGATATGGTTGATGTTTGTGAATGTACCCTGTGAGTTTGAGAGGCTATGGATTCTGCTGCTGTAGGACGGAGTATCGTATAAAAAAAAAAAGTCAAGTAGATTGATGATTGTGACTTTCACACACACAGGCCTAATGATTGAATGAGTGCCTTTGGGATTGCCTTTTGTTCCCTCTAAATTGGTTTTTCTTTAAATTTAACCTTCAGTTTTGAGTCACTTAGTTGGCTGTTGCATCAAATAATTCTTCTTTGGTTTTACAGGTTATCTCCCAGTGATGCCCGATGGGATTAGCACAGCCCCAGTGCTCGTTGCTAACGCCTATAAATTAATCTCCCCAAAGGAGAATCATTTAAGAGTTCTCTGGACTTCATCTTCAAAAGTAGTCAAAGAATTCAAGTGACAGTTTATCCCAGAAAATCTCTGGCAGTTAGTGAAATTAGGGTATGACATTCAGAACACCACAGTTTAGGTGATCTTGGTATAACTCGTAGTGGTGGGAAAGCAGTGATTGTAAAATGAAAGTAATTAACATGTACATGTTCTGTTGGGGGAGACTAGGGCAAAACAGGTGTTCAGCCTAGAAAATCGTTTCTCAGTGGATTTCCTATGAAGTCAATGTGTCTTGGATTTAACTTTGAAACAGGAATAAAATTTTTTTAATTGTGAAAGCAAGTCATGTGGATTGAATTAATGGAGAACTCTGTTCAAGTTATGAAGTATTTTTTTTTTTTTCTGATTGCCTGCCTGCTTGATTTACCAATTACTGAGAGAAGGGTTTTGAAATCTCCCATTACAATCGGGCATTTATACATTTCTTCTTGAACTTCTATCAGGGTTTGCCTGATATCTTTTGATGCTGTGCTGTTAGGAGCTGACATATTTAGCATCGTTACGTCCTCTGGAGAATTGACCCCTTAATTATTTTGTAGTGCCCCTCTTTACCCCTGGAAAGTTTCCTGTTTCTGATGTGTTCTTTTTCTAAAATTTATCCACCTACTGCATCTTTCTTTGGGTTGGTGTTAGCATGGTAAACCTTTCTCCAAGTCTTTACTTCTAAGCTGAGTGTTTACATTGAATGTGAGGTTCTTGTACATAGCATATAGTTGGATTTTCTTTTTGTCCACACTGAAAATTGGTGTCTTTCATGGGTATGCTTAGATCACTTTCTTTAAACTGATTATTAATATAATTGGATTACTATCAACCATATTTGCAACTTTTATTTTCTGTTCACTCCATTTGTTCTTTGTCTCCTTTTGGCCCCTCTTTTTCTGCTTTCTCTAGATTTAATTGTGCTTTTTGCATGATTCCATTATCCCCTCTCTTAGCATATTGCTTATACTGCTTCTTAAGCTGTTTTTTATGCTTGCCCTAGAGTTCCAGTATGCACTTTTACTGATCTAAGCCCACCTTCAAATAACACCGTAGGGCTTCATGTGTATGTGTAGTTCAGGTACCTTGTAACAGAGTATTCCCAATTCCTCCCAAACATTCTGCCCATCATTCTGTCCATCATTTCGCTTACCCATATGCTATAACCTCCCAATACATTGTTACAATCATGTTTTAGAAAAGAGTGATCTTTTAGATGACACAAGAATAAGAAACATAAAAGGTCTTATTTTAATACTTCCATTTTACTTCACTGACTCTCTTTCTTTCTTTACGTAGATCCAAGTTTCTGACTTATATTATTTCCCCTCTGCCTGAAGAACATCTCTCAACATTTTTGCAAGGCAGGTTTCCTGGAGATTAATTTGCTCAACGTTTTTTTGTTTGTTTCATCTGAGAAAGTCTTTATTTCTTGTTCACTTTTGAATGATAAGTTTGCTGGACATGGAATTCTGGGTAGGTGGTTTTCCTTTTCAATCAACACTTGAAATAATTCACTCTACTCTTCTTTGCATGGGTTCTGATGAGAAGCTGGCTGTTGTTCTCATCCAGATTCCTCCATGGGTATGGTGTTTTTATCCTTTAGCTTATTCTTTCAATATTTTGCTTAGTCTTAGTTTGATACAGTTTGAAGGCAACATGTCTAAGAGTGTCTGTGTGTGTGTGTGTCTGTGTGTGTGTGTGTGTCTGTGTGTGTGTGTGTGCATCTTTAGTATACCTACTGCTCGGTGTTCACTGAGAGTCTTCAATCTGTGGTTTGGTGTCTGTCATTTATTTTGGCATTTCTTGGCCCTTACTGCTTCCAAAATTCTTTCTTCTCTGTTATCTCTATCTTCTTTCTCTTTTTGGTATTCGAATTAATGTGTCAAACTTTTTCTAATTTCACATGGCAGTATGTTCAGTTACCTTTTTTCTTTATTCTGTTTTACTCCTCTTTGCAGTTCCATTTGGAAAGTTTTATTGACATATGACCCATTTTCAAGCTCATGGATTCTTTCCTTGGTTGTGCTGAGTCTACTGATGAGCCCCTCATTACTGTGAGTGTGTTTTTACCTTCTACTATTTCCTCTTAATTCGATCTTAGAATTTCCATCTCTCTGCTTACATTACCCATCTGCTTTTGCATGTTGTCTATTTTTCCATCAGAGCCCTTAATATATTAATCATACTTATTTTAAATCCCCTGTTTGACAATTCCAACATGTGTGTCATATCAGCGTTTGGTTCTACTGTGTCCTTTGTCTCTTAATTCTCTTGATTTTTGGCATGCTTTGTAATTTTTCGGTTGAAAGCCAGACAGTTTCTTTTGGGTAATAGGACCTGATGTAAATAGGCATTTGGAGTGAACATTTCTGTTAATCTGGCTCAGGGCTGGATTGTGTTTTATGCTTGCTCTAATAAAAGTGCCGGAGGCTTCCAGTTCCTGTAGTGTCCTTATTTCGGTCCCCCCCCCTTGAATTTAGGCTTCCCAAAACAGTCCTTCTCAGAGAGAATCAGTGTTTTTGCGGTGGTTTCATCAAAAATCCGCAGTTTTTTCTCTGCAGCACCAACAGTGTGGTGGCAAGGGGTGGAGGAGGGAGGCAAGTCTATAGCTTCATCATTAAATGTCAGTCTTTTAGAGGGACTGTGTCTTTGGGCTGCAACCTTCACAGGTGTTTCTCCAGTGGCATTACCTTCTCCCCATGCCTTCTATCCTTTCCCTGGCTGCATGCAGTATTCCCAAATAATTTCCTGGAAGCCTTGACCTCTATAGACTGCTCTATTTCCCTTAGGTGAGACAAGAATGCTAGAGGGTACTAGAGTGGAAGGAATACACTTCCTCCACTTAGGATCAGGCTCTAGCACAATCTTTTCCATGGAAAGTAGGCCTTGTCAAAGAAAAGGCTCTGGGGGTACTTTGACAGTGATTACTCTTTCTCTCACCCAGCCACAGAAACCAGGGCATCTTTCTCAGATCTTCACCATGAAAACCTGTTTCCTGGAGCAAAAGACCATGAATATATGGATGCTCCCTAAGACTGCAGCGGGTGGAGGTGAGTAGGGGAAGCAAAGTCTCACTTTCCTGCTAGTCCACACTCAACCTCACACAGTTCATCTTATTTACCATTTAAGTGTTCTTACCAGTTTATGACTGCTGAGGAGTCTGATTCAGGAAGGTAGATCTCAGTTTTGTGAGTCTGGATTCAACCGTCTCTCAGGATATTACATGGTGGTTTGCCCTGCCACCTCAGTCCTCTGATGAGTCTAGAAAATAGGTTGATTCCGTTTTTCCAGCATTTTCTTGTTTTAAGGAAGGATTGGTCTTTCCCCCCTCTTTACATGTTGGAGCTGAAACCAGACATCTCATTTGTGGCCATTCTTTAAATATGCCACAATAAGTGTAAGCCTATGATTTTCAAATAGCATGGTAAATACCAAGAGAAGCAGATAAAAGTTGAAAGTAGTTGTGTCAGGGAGCCAGTAGGAGGGGTGTGTGTGTGTATATGTGGTAGGGAGGGTGGCAGGGTGTAAGGTGGGGGTGGGGGGTGGATGGATTTAGAATCAAGCGATATATATATATATATATATATATATATATATATATATATATATATGATATATGATGTCAGAAAAATAATAAGTGATGCATTTGATGATAAATAGGCTACCGAAATTTTACATAGAAAAACACGTGGAAATTGTAAGCATGATTTCGAGAAGATTGAATAAATGCTCTCAAATACGTACAGTTCTTAAAGCATATATTATCTCTTGCTTGTTGATATCAATTGTCACTATTTGTTAATTAACATGTATGTATCACTCACGATCACAGCAGGTTTGCACACTAATTGGCTGAGGTAACAATGTTAAATTTGCCCTCTTGCCCTCTGCTAAGTGTTGGGGAAACAATGAAAGAGAGGGGCTATGTTCTCACTTTGTGAACGAAGAAACACGCTAAAAGAGATTAAGTAACTTGCTGAAAGTCGTGCACTAATTAATGGTGGCTCTGGGACAATCTCTCAAGTCTGTCTGATTGTCAGCATCCATGTTCTTGCCTGTATACTCCTCTGCCTGCACTCCCCAGCATGCACATTCTTGAAGAGTCACAGCTTCATCAGAAAATGGTGGGTTTTTTCCCCAACTAGGTTTGTGAACCAAATTTACTGAGGCAAGTACAAGGAGAGATGAATGCAATCATCCAATTCTTTTCAGAAATCACAAATTCCTAAGCCTTGTTGGGTTGCTTTAGACGCTAGAAACAAAGACAGAAATCTTCCAAATTTATTTAATGAAGATAGGCTAAATTGATGAAATAAAATTCATATTTTAAGGCAGGGCAAAAGTTTAAACATAAAATTCTCGATGTCCCTTTGGGCCTCCTCCCTCTCTCCCTAATGTGCAGTATGCACTCTGATGTAACTTCTTAAAAGAATAGAGTTCCTTCCCAACTCTGTAGGGAGTCATTGTGACTTGCTGCTCCCTTCATCCATGTCTATGGGACTGTGAATCTTTGGTGAACTTTCTGTAAAAGTCTTTCTGTATCAGTATGTCATTTTCATGTATGACCCTTTGTCTCAAAAATGTATATGACTGTGCCTTCGACTTCTAATGGGCAGAACAGTTCTCAGAGTTTTTGGAGCATCTGTCTGCCATGTTATGTTCCTCAGTTTGGCTCAGAGAAGCATCCCGTTTTCTTCTTAACTTGATTGCGAATTGAATTTTCATTCACATTTTCTTGGCGTAGTCGGCAGGATATGAGAGACACCCAGCAGAGGACACCTGTAGTCCACCCTGAACTGGCACTTGGTACCAGCTTGGGCCCTTTGAGCCCCACCAGTTTCTCAGGATTCCTCAGGTGTTTCGGTGAGTTCTCCTGATATCTGAACATCATTGCTTTTAAAATGACATCCTGAAGTATACTCAAGCTGTTTTTCATGGGACTTGGAGTCCTGAGGGGGTACCAGTACATTTCCTAGGCAAGGACCTGGGGGGAAGGTCCTAGGCAGGGAGCTAAGGGGAGTTTTGGAGTGACTTGGGTTAGCTGGCCCTTTTTAAAAAAAATTGTCTTAAACTAGAAAGATTATGTGTATATGGTCTGAACAAACTGTTTGCTAGTGAAATGGGAGACTTAGCCTGCTCAGCTCTGAAGAAAAGGGACGTTGGCTCCTTCTGGCCACATGGTATTCTCAGGTGACTGAGAACCTAGCAGAAGTGTCTGAGGATCAATCCTTGTGAAGTGCTGCAGTCCCACAGGGGATCCCACTCCAACCATTAAGTAAAATCTGCTGGCCAGGGGTGCACAATGGGCTGATCACCTAGAGCCTCAGCACCCAGGGCTGTTTTAAACTATTAGGTGGAGAAACCTAGACACATGAGAGAGTCAAACCAACCCAAGGGCAGGTAACTCCTTAGGGAGCTAGACTCAGAAGCAGCATACATTCGATCCATAACAGTGCCCTCAGACAATTGTGCAGGTCATATCCGAATTAGGCTACCAAATTAGTAATGGGAAATCGTGCCTCAAAGGCGAAACAGCTCCCTGATGGACAGCCACCCACTGGAACTTGGCTGGCTTTGTGTACAATTGGAATGAAGCCAATATTTGCAAGTACTTATCTTAACTCTTAAATGGCCAGGATGGAGCTCTTTTGACACTCCCAAACTGTAGAGAAAGCCGGCTTGAGAAAACATCCTTTCAAAATTCTGCCACTGAGAGAACCAAAAGTATTTCTAGGGAAACCTTGAAGTTATAAAGCACAACTCACATTGCCCGACACTACAGCCTTGGCTTAATTAGTAGAACCTAAAACTGAAAAAGAAAAAAAGGGAGGGAAAAGGCCTTTTTAAACTCAAGCAGGAAAACTATGACATCTCTGTCTTTGCCTACCTAGATCTATGTATGTCTGTTGTGTATGTTATAAATATGATATGTCTCTAACTCTGGATGCTATTATCAAAACTAATTTGTAAAAGAGCTCTATTTATTTGACTTAGAAGTAAGCACTTACAAATCAAATATTTCTAGATGGAACTTAAAGTAGCCTCAGTTTTAAAAGATCACGTGATCTAGGATTAATTTTTAACAAATGAAACAAGTTCAAGTTGATGGTTTGATTAATACAAACATGTCTTTAGAGTCATCAACATTAAGTGTGATACTTTTATTGGACCTAGGTTTACTGCAAGTCAAGAAAGTTATGTTCTCTCTGTTATAAAATGTGTCAAAAAGAAAATTAACTTGGCACTGTTGGTGGGAATGTAAATTGATACAGCCACTATGGAGAACAGTATGGAGGTTCCTTAAAAAACTAAAAATAGAACTACCATATGACCCAGCAGTCCCACTCCTGGGCATATACCCAGAGAAAACCATAGTTCAAAAAGACACATACACCCCAGTGTTCATTGTAGCACTATTTACAATAGCCAGGACATGGAAGCAACCTAAATGTCCACGCATGGAAGAATGTATAAAGGAGATGTGGTAAATATATGCAATGGAATATTCCTCAGCCATAAAAAGGAACGAAATTGGGTCATTTGTAGAGACGTTGATGGACCTAGAGACTGTCACACAGAGTGAAGTTTAGCCACAAAGAGAAAAACAAATATCGTATATTAACGCATACATGTGGAATCTAGAAAAATGGTATAGATGATCTTATTTGCAAAACAGAAATAGAGACACAGACGTAGAGAACAGCCATATGGACACCAAGGGGGGAAAGGGGGGCGGTGGGATGAATTGGGAGATTGGGATTGACATATGTACAGTATTGATACTATGTACAAAACAGATGACTAATGAGAACCTACCGTATAGCTCAGGGAACTCTACTCAGTGCTCTGTGGTGACCTAAATGGGAAGGAAATCCAGAAAAGAGGGGATATGTGTATACGTATAGCTGATTCACTTTGCTGTACAGCAGACACTAACACAACATTGTAAAGCAACTAAACTCCAATAAAAATTAATTATCAAAAAAAAAAAGAAAATTAACTTGGTGTGATGATATTTTCATAAGTAATGAAAAAGAGATAAATGGGATAAAAGTTTTGGGGTGACCTCTTTAAGAATAATTAGTTTTATGGTGTGTCTACCTAAAAACAGTTTCTCCAGTTTTTGGTAACTTGAAGCTTCAGAGTTCTGCTACATTAAGTTAAATGATGGAAATTCATTGAATGTCTATGTCATTCTTAATATGATAAATTCTGAAACATTAATTGCTAAAGAAGTCTATGTTTACTTGTTTTGACTGCTTATTACAGAGAGACTAAATACATTTGAGACTATTAATAAATATATTTGGTGCTTATTGGAAGATTGAACTAGGAAGCGGTGTATATTTTTAGAAATTAGTGTTTAAAAAGGAACCCTGAGTAAAGGGTTCTATGAATGGCCAAGACTGACTAAGATTAGATTTAATTTAATAAAATGAATGAATTCTAATATGAAAGGTCAAATGGTGCAAAAGTAGAATTTGGCTTTTTCTCTGCTAAGGGGACAAAGTTTTCTTGAAACATTGATCTGTTTTTGACAACAGCTTGTAAGAGTTCTTTATCTCTTAAGTAAGCTGTTGTATCTTTCTGTAATTGCCTTGGAAATCTTTTGTTGTCACTTTGGTTAAATGAATAAGTATTGTTTCATGGTAACTTATGATCCTACTTGGCCAGATGTTTAAAACCTTCTTATATCCTTGACAAACTTGCTCAAATCAAATGCCAAATGAAGTTCTTTTGACCTCTAGCTAACTTTGTGATGCTTCAGAGGTCCCTGAACACATCAAAGGCAGATATTAAATTAATTAGGCTAATTTGGTATGTTAAATTCTAAACATGGGAAACATTGTCAAGTGAGTAATGATAAGCATTCTTAGGTTATATTGCATGGGTAAGTATTCTTAACATAAATGTTCGAGAAATTACATGAAGTTCTTAAAATTTGAAATATCCTGGTGTGTTGTCAGTCATAATTCTAGTCGTTATTTTAAGATGTTGTATGTCACAGAAATAGCCAAATTTCCTTGACAGTTGCATTGTAATCAGGTCTCTAACCATGATTTTAAGTCTTTCGTTATTTATAGGCAGTTATTGTCTTACTCTGACTCTTTTGCAGAAATGCTTGTAGATGACTAGCCTTTATGCTCCAAAACTAAATTAGACTCGGTAGCAAATGGATTTCCACCTTTTATGAGGTCTATTTCAGCAACAGCTCTCTTATGTAAGTCTACTGAAGAGTGTCTCCTTTAAAAAATATAGTTTTCCTTTTTGGGCTGTGCCGGTTCTACAGTTATGGCACACGGGATCTAGTTTCCTGACCAGGGATGGAACCTGGGCCCCCTGCATTGGGAACACGGAGTTTTAACCGCTGGACCACCAGGGAAGTCCCTACTTTAACTAATTATGTCCCACACTCAGCTGAGTCTCTTCTAAACTCTCACCACACTCAGCACCATTCTGTAAGCCAACTAACTTCTTCTGAAGTATTTTTGCTTTCTGCACCTAATAGTAAGTTGGTTTGATATAATCACCTTAACCCTACAACTTTGCTTCCAGCACCACAGGAAGAAAACAACCGGGACTGCACTTTGTTAACTGATTATCTTCTTGCACCCAGGAATGATTTCCAAGAAGCTCCTATGGATAATGTTGATCTAATTTAATTTACAGATGGGTCCTAAGCAAAGGATGAGCAGGGACCTTACCGGGGTGGATATGCAGTAATGCCCACAGTGGACATAACTGAAAGCTCTTATTTACCAGAAACAACCTCAGCACAACAAGCCCAATTAATTGCCTTTACCTGAGCTTATCAACTAGCTAAAGCCGAGGTAACACATATTTTTACTGACAATCGCTATGCTTTTGGAGTGGCACACAACATTGGAATGCTCTAGGGAAAAACATGAGGTTTTTAACCTCTTCAGGACAACCTATTTTAAAAAATGGAAAACAGGTTGAAGAGTTATTCATTGTTATACAGCTGCCAAAACATTCAGCAATTATTAAAACACCAAGGCATTCCAAATCTGACACTATGGAAGCTAAAGGAAATCAGCTTGCTGATGCTGCAACCAAACAGGCAGCTTTAAATACTCACCCTGTCCAGCCTCGAGGACGTCCACTACTCTCCATAAACACTGCTAACCCAGTGGAAGATGTCCTTCTACAGTCTCAAGAAAAGGCCACTGAAGAAGAGAAACTGACATGGCAACAAAAAGGGAGAATTTTAACCCCACCACACAAATATGGTTTGGATGTGATTTAAAGAAAAAAATCCTACAGTGTCTGTTGGAGCATAATTGTGGTTGCTCCAACATGTATATTCTTTAACTCATTGGGAACCTGAGGAAATGGTCTTATGGGGAGAACGATATTTTTGGAAAACTTCACCCATGATGGTTCAAGGGAAATTGTATTACATTATTATCAGGGTCTTATTGAGGCACTTTTTAAAAATTGGCAGTTAATTCCTTTTATATTGAGCTCTCAGGAGATGCAAACCCTACGGCTCATGGATTACAATCTAGAAATTTTCTGTATTGGATAGGACATCAAATAAAAGGCTCTTTGCAACCATGATGCAAAGGACCTTATCAGGCATTATTAACAAATCCATGCACATAAATTCATGGATTCACATCTCTCTTTTTATTTTATTTTATTTTTTCCAACATCTCTCCTTTTAAAAAGGCCCCTCCAACTGAATGGACTTCGATCCCTGCTTTTCACACCTGGCTTCAACTAACTAAAACAAGCATCATCAAGATGGGTCGAGAAGAAGACAGCAACAGTAGCAGATAAGCTAACCCAAGAGTCCAGACCAGGCCTGTAAGACCCATCCTACAAGTTCAATTGTACTGTTTACCAAATGTCTGTCTCTCTATCAAAATTGAAAGTCATTGTTTTACTTCTAGCTGTACTTTCGCCTCAGTGTTTGAGATAGAATGAAAATTCTTTAGCAAAATGTTCCCAAAGTATAGCTACTAGCCTCAATTTAACCTGTTGTTGGATCTGTCATCAAATTCCTCCACCAATACAAAACCGATAAGGCCCCTCATAATTCCTGTACTCAGATCGACCTGCCTCTGGCTTAAGGTTTCAGATTCAAATTCTTCAACATATTAATGTGTCGATTCCTTGTCTGGCACTATCCTCGGTCCTTAGAGGCCAGACACAATTTACCCTAGGACTCTCCATCTGCTCCAACCCTTCCTTAATTAACAAATGTCTTGCAGAGAAAAACATGAGTAACTTGTGCCAGTAACTCCCCTATGTCAGGTACCATAGAGCTGGCTTTTGGAAAGCCTGCAAGAGGAAAGATCCAGGGTTTAATACATTGTTAACAAAACTTCCAGATGATGAGGCTATCAGTGAGATCACTCTGGGAGGCATCACTTGCACTCCCTCAGGTTTTTTCTTCATCTATGGTGTTGGAATTGACCCGCCTATGCAAGGATCGACACAGAAATATCTTAAGAGCTGGCAGGTACAAGATTTATGTTTGTTGGGACATTATGTTACCCCATTGTCTATACAAAGAGACAGATGAACCTCCTTTCTCTCTCCATTTCAGAGTCAAGAGATCCATGTTAGCATGATACCAAGATACCTGGTGGAAAAGTCTTTGGGGGGGGGTCTTGATTCCTAATGCAAGAGTATGTATAAACAGGATATGCTCAGAAAACTATCAGCCATCACTGGTCAAATAGCCAAAGAGAGTGCAAAAAGCATTGCAGCACAACAGACACCCCTAACTTTATTAGCCCAAGTAGTATTCAATAACAGTGCTGCCTTAGAGGATGCATAATCTATAAAATGTTTCCCCATCAGCATATACCTCCATGTTTGTTTACTGCATTTGATTAATTTACTCAATTCCAAAGTTTATAGGATGGGAAAGAGGTGTCGCCAAACTGAATGGCTCTTGATTTTTAAAACCACTTTGGAAGGGGAAACTGGTGGTATAATCCAGACTGAATGCTCTGCTTTCATACCAGATGAGTCCTCTAATATAACTCATCTAATGACTCACATATAAGATCAAATTTCTGCATTGAAGGATCCCCTTCCTAATCTAGGTGAAATCTTGGGTAAATGGTTCAGCTCTGGGGATTCATGGCTTAAATGTCTGCTTAGGACTGTGTTATTGTTGTTGGCCTCTGTATCATTTATAGAGTAACAATCTCTTGTGCCTCTCAATGTATATTCAGAAATACAACTAAAATAATGTCTAAATTACCTGAAACTATTGATCATATCTGTAGTTCTACATAAGATAATGGGCATGCACAAGGCACATATAGGGTAAAACTGTCATAAGTCCTATTGGACAACCTAGAATTGACTATCAGTCCTTGGCAAGCATTCTACTAGTATAACCCCCTAAAAAGGAAGGAAAGAACTTGGCTATTAAGACCTGGCATTGAATGACATGATAGATCCAAGGGCAGGTAAGCAACCGCCCTAGCATGGGAAACCAAATCTAATGCTTTCTATCAAAAGATTAATGCTCCAAACTGGGAAATCGATGAAAGAAAATTTATATTTTAAGGCAGGGCACGAAAATGCAAGCATAAAATTATCTCTGTGTCCTTTTGGCCATTCTCCCTTCTTCCCTAATGTGCGGTGTGCATCTGCATTACACATTACCCAGACCACCTCAAAGATGGGAATGCCTGCTCGACCATAGTGATCAGTATTTTCCCCTTTCTTCTAACGTTAGCAATGTAACATTAAAGAATTGCTTTCTTTCCCAACCTGTAGGGGGTCAAGGTGACTTGCTGCTCACTTTGTACATGCTTACCTGGACTATGTATCTTTGGTGAACGCTCTGTGAAATATCAGTATGCCATTTTGATGTGTGATCCTTTGTCTCAAGAATGTATATGACTGTGCCTTTGACTTCTAACGGACGGAAATGTTCTCAGAGCTTTATGAAAGTCTGTCACCCGGGTTGTAATCCTGAGTTTGCCTCAAATAAAATTCCCCTTTTCTTCTTAACTTGATTGTTAATTGACTTTTCATTTATAAAACACTCATTCCAAAACCTGGAAAAGGTAGTACATTCACACAAGCCCAGAAATACAGGTACACACACAAACATGTGCTCCTATACTCAGTCGTGTGCACATACACACAGAAATATGGATTTAGCTTACTTAGATGCATAGGTTTAATTTTTTATCCATAAAGATTGAGTTTAAAGTTCAATATAGAAAATCCCACATCCTGGGAGCTTTTCTAGTCACAAGAGGATGGTGTAATAATGAGACATATTTTAGTGTTTTAATAATAAGTCAAAGGAGAAATACCGGAAAAATCAGAAATGATGAAAAAAAAACACCTCAAGAAATTCTGTCCATCTCTGATAAACTTGCTGTGGTCTCTCTTAGTTCTTGTCCACTTGATCTGTCTTCAGCTGATAGAACTGTGTTGAAATCCTTTATTACTACCCATCCAGAAACGCTTATCTGAAATTCTTGGGACCAGATGTTTCAGAATTCATATTCTGTTCTTTACATAAAGAGCCAGAGCAGGGTCTGGAAGAGCACTGCAGAATCTAATAAAACAATATTTCTGCAGCAGAACATAAATTTTCATGCCAAGAAGGATAAATAAAGACTAAAAACAGCCTTATGTCAGTTCAGGTCATGTTTTGCTGGCAAATGAGTCAGGAAAAGTAACTTTGGTTTTCATAGCCTTTGACATTTTAAACTTACGATAACGGATTTTGACTCCGAAGCATGTTTCTGTCCATTCTTCTTGCGTTTTATACATGCTTTTTCCCATCTATTTTTGTTAGATTTTCTTTTATTGAAGTATAACACGCAAACATAAGAGAGCACAAATTATAAATGACAAGAATTTGATGACATTTCACAAAGTCAGCAGACGCAGGTGACCACCACCAAGACCAAAATATAGAACATTACTGGTGGCCAGAAACCTATATTATGACCTTATCTTGTCATTACACCTGTAAGTTAACCACTATTCTGACCTGTGTCACCACAAGGGATTTTGGGGTCCTGTTTTTAAACTTTATACAAATAGAATTATGAATCATGTACATTTTTGTACCTGGCTTCTTTTGCTCAATATTCTGATATTGATATCTGCCCATGTTGTTCCATGTAGGGATATTTGCTTGTTTCATTGCTGTATAGTTATTATGTGACATGAATATACCACACTGTATTTACTCATTCAACTGTTGATAGATGTTCAGATTGTTTCCCATTTTGAGTATCATCAGTAATGATGCTGTGAAAGTTTTTATTCATGTGTTTTGAAGAACATGTTTGCATTTCTGTTGCACATATTCTTGGATTGTGTGGTAGCCAGAATTCTATGATGATGTCCAGTGACACACGTCTTTTTATAATCCCCTCTCACTGAGTTGGTTGGAACCTGTGGATATGAGGAAATATCAGTCTCATGGCTATATTGCTTTCTATGGCAAAAAGGATTTTGCAGATGTAATTCAGGTCACAGAGGTGTCGATCTTAAGACAGGGAGATTACTTGGGGTGGCCCAGACCTAATTCAGTGAGCAATTACAAGGGCCTTGGCCCTTGCTGAAAGATTTGAATCATGAGAGAGTATTTTGGAGGGGGCCGCAGGGTGAGGAAGTGCAGGCAGCCTCTAGTAGATGAGTGCTGCCCCAGGCTGACAGCCAGCAATGAAATGGGGGCATCAGTCCTCCAGCAGCTGGGAACTGAATTCAGCTAACAAAGATGGGAGAGTTTGGAAGGGACTCTTCCCCAGAGCCTCTGGAAAGGAACACAGTAAGTCCACTGTCATCTCACCCTGTTAGACCCTAGCAGGGAGGCCGGTCACATTGGGCACAGACTTCTGACCTGCACAACTGTGAGCTAATAAATGAGGGCTGTTTATTTTAACATCTTTATTGGAGTATAACTGCTTTACAGTGTTGTGTTAGTTTCTGCTGTATAACAAAGTGAATCAGCTATATGCATACGTATATCCCCGCCCTCTTGCGTCTCCCTCCCACTCTCCTTATCCCACCCCTCTAGGTGGTCGCAAAGCACCGAGCTGATCTCCCTGCGCCATGCCGCTGCTTCCCACTAGCTATCTATTTTACATTTGGTAGTGTATATATGTCAATGCTACTCTCTCACTTCGTCCCAGCTTACTCTTCCCCCTTCCCATGTCTTCAAGTCCATTCTCTACGTCTGTGTCTTTATTCCTGCCCTGCCCCTAGGTTCATCAGACCATTCTTTTTTGTTTTAGATTCCATATATATGTGTTAGCATATGATATTTGTTTTTCTCTTTCTGACTTACTTCACTCTGTATCACAGACTCTAGGTCCATCCACCACACTACAAATAACTCAATTTCCTGTCTTTTTATGGCTGAGTAATATTCCATTGTATATATGTGCCACACCTTCGTTATCCGTTCATCTGTCGATGGACACTTGGTTGCTTCCATGTCCTGGCTATTGTAAATAGTGCTGCAATGAACATTGTGGTACATGACTCTGTTTGAACTATGGTTTTCTCAGGGTATATGCCCAGTAGTGGGATTGCTGGGTCATATGGTAATTCTATTTTTAGTTTTTTTAAGGAACCTCCATACTGTTCTCCATAGTGGCTGTATCAATTTACATCCCACCAACAGTGCACGAGGGTTCCCTTTTCTCCACACCCTCTCCAGCATTTATTGTTTGTAGATGTTTTGATGATGGCCATTCTGACTAGTGTGAGGTGATATCTCATTGTAGCTTTGATTTGCATTTCTCTAATGATTAGTGATGTTGAGCATCTTTTCATGTGTTTGTTGGCAATCTGTATCTTCTTTGGAGAAATGTCCGTTTAGGACTTCTGCCCATTTTTGGATTGGGTTGTTTGTTTTTTTGACATTGAGCTGCATGTGCTGCTTGTATATTTTGGAGATTAATCCTTTGTCAGTTGCTTCATTTGCAAATATTTTCTCCCATTCTGAGGGTTGTCTGTTCATTTTGTTTATGGATTCCTTTGCTGTGCAAAAGCTTTTAAGTTTCGTTAGGTCCCATTTGTTTACTTTTGTTTTTGTTTCCATTTCTCTAGGAGGTGGGTCAGAAAGGATCTTGCTGTGATTTATGTCATACAGTGTTCTGCCTATGTTTTCCTCTTAGAGTTTTATAGTATCTGGCCTTACATTTAGGTTTTTAATCCATTTTCAGTTTATTTTTGCATATGGTGTTAGGAAGTGTTCTAATTTCGTTCTTTTACATGTAGCTGTCCAGTTTTCCCAGCACCACTTATTGAAGAGGCTGTCTTTGCTCCATTGTATATTCTTGCCTCTTTTATCAAAACTAAGGTGACCATATGTGCGTGGGTTTATCTCTGGGCTTTCTGTCCTGTTCCATTGATCTATATTACTGTTTTTGTGCCAGTACCATACTGTCTTGATTACTGTATCTTTGTAGTATAGTCTGAAGTGAAGGAGGCTGATTCCTCCAGCTCCATTTTTCTTTCTCAAGATTGCTTTTGCTATTCGGGGTCTTCTGTGTTTCCATACAAATTGCGAATTTTTTTCTTCTAGTTCTGTGAAAAATGCCATTCTTGTATTGTGTGGTAGCCAGAATTCTATGATGATGTCCAGTGACACACGTCTTTTTATAATCCCCTCTCACTGAGTTGGTTGGAACCTGTGGATATGAGGAAATATCAGTCTCATGGCTATATTGCTTTCTATGGCAAAAAGGATTTTGCAGATGTAATTCAGGTCACAGAGGTGTCGACCTTAAGACAGTTCCATCTATGCCTACTCTCTGCAGGGTTTTTATCATAAATGGGTGTTGAATTTTGTAGAAAGTTTTCTCTGCATCTATTGAGATGATCATATGGTTTATCTCCTTCAATTTGTTAATATGGTGTATCATGTTGATTGATGTGTGTATATTAACGAATCCTTGCATTCCTGGTATAATCCCCGCTTAATCATTGTGTATGATCCTTTAAATGTGCTGCTGGATTCTGTTTGCTGGTATTTTGTTGAGGATTTTTGCATCTATGTTTATCAGTGATATTGGACTGTAGTTTTCTTTCTCTGTGACATCTTTGTCTGGTTTTAGTATCAGACTGCTGTTGGCCATATAGAATGGGTTTGGGAGTGTCCCCCACTTTGCTATATTTTGGAAGAGTTTGACAAGGCTAGGTGTTAGCTCTTCTCTAAATGTTTGATAGAATTCGCCTGTGAAGACATATAGTACTGGTGTTTTGTTTGTTGGAAGATTTTTATCAGATGTTTTATCAAACATTAAAACATAAATGTTTGAATTTTACCAAATATTTAGAGAAGAGCTAACACCTATCCTTCTCAAATTATTCCAAAGTATAGCAGGGCAAGCAACACTCCCAAACTCATTCAATGAAGCCAATATCACCCAATATCATCTATGTTCATCAGTGATACTGCTCCATAGTTTTCTTTTTTTGTGACATCGTATTCTGGTTTTGGTATCAGGGTGATATTGGCTTCATACTAATGATGAAAAATCTGAAAGAGAAATTAAAGAAACACTCCCATTTACCATTTCAACACAAAGAATAAAATACCTAGGAATAAACCTACCTAAGGAGACAAAAGACCTGTATGCAGAAAGGTATAAGACACTGATGACAGAAATGGAAGATGATACAAACAGATGGAGAGATGTACCATGTTCTGAGATTGGAAGAACCAACATTGTGAAAATGACTCTACTACCCAAAGCAATCTACAGATCCAGTGCAATATCTATCAAACTACCAATGGCATTTTTCACAGAACTAGAAGAAAAAAATTCGCAATTTGTACGGAAACACAGAAGACCCCGAATAGCAAAAGCAATCTTGAGAAAGAAAAATGGAGCTGGAGGAATCAGCCTCCTTCACTTCAGACTATACTACAAAGATACAGTAATCAAGACAGTATGGTACTGGCACAAAAACAGTAATATAGATCAATGGAACAGGACAGAAAGCCCAGAGATAAACCCACGCACATATGGTCACCTTAGTTTTGATAAAAGAGGCAAGAATATACAATGGAGCAAAGACAGCCTCTTCAATAAGTGGTGCTGGGAAAACTGGACAGCTACATGTAAAAGAACGAAATTAGAACACTTCCTAACACCATATGCAAAAATAAACTGAAAATGGATTAAAAACCTAAATGTAAGGCCAGATACTATAAAACTCTAAGAGGAAAACATAGGCAGAACACTGTATGACATAAATCACAGCAAGATCCTTTCTGACCCACCTCCTAGAGAAATGGAAACAAAAACAAAAGTAAACAAATGGGACCTAACGAAACTTAAAAGCTTTTGCACAGCAAAGGAATCCATAAACAAAATGAACAGACAACCCTCAGAATGGGAGAAAATATTTGCAAATGAAGCAACTGACAAAGGATTAATCTCCAAAATATACAAGCAGCACATGCAGCTCAATGTCAAAAAAACAAACAACCCAATCCAAAAATGGGCAGAAGTCCTAAACGGACATTTCTCCAAAGAAGATACAGATTGCCAACAAACACATGAAAAGATGCTCAACATCACTAATCATTAGAGAAATGCAAATCAAAGCTACAATGAGATATCACCTCACACTAGTCAGAATGGCCATCATCAAAACATCTACAAACAATAAATGCTGGAGAGGGTGTGGAGAAAAGGGAACCCTCGTGCACTGTTGGTGGGATGTAAATTGATACAGCCACTATGGAGAACAGTATGGAGGTTCCTTAAAAAAACTAAAAATAGAATTACCATATGACCCAGCAATCCCACTACTGGGCATATACCCTGAGAAAACCATAGTTCAAACAGAGTCATGTACCACAATGTTCATTGCAGCACTATTTACAATAGCCAGGACATGGAAGCAACCTAAGTGTCCATCGACAGATGAACGGATAACGAAGGTGTGGCACATATATACAATGGAATATTACTCAGCCATAAAAAGACAGGAAATTGAGTTATTTGTAGTGTGGTGGATGGACCTAGAGTCTGTGATACAGAGTGAAGTAAGTCAGAAAGAGAAAAACAAATATCATATGCTAACACATATATATGGAATCTAAAACAAAAAAGAATGGTCTGATGAACCTAGGGGCAGGGCAGGAATAAAGACACAGATGTAGAGAATGGACTTGAAGACATGGGAAGGGGGAAGAGTAAGCTGGGACGAAGTGAGAGAGTAGCATTGACATATATACACTACCAAATGTAAAATAGATAGCTAGTGGGAAGCAGCAGCATGGCGCAGGGAGATCAGCTCGGTGCTTTGCGACCACCTAGAGGGGTGGGATAAGGAGAGTGGGAGGGAGACGCAAGAGGGCGGGGATATACGTATGCATATAGCTGATTCACTTTGTTATACAGCAGAAACTAACACAACACTGTAAAGCAGTTATACTCCAATAAAGATGTTAAAATAAACAGCCCTCATTTATTAGCTCACAGTTGTGCAGGTCAGAAGTCTGTGCCCAATGTGACCGGCCTCCCTGCTAGGGTCTAACAGGGTGAGATGACAGTGGACTTACTGTGTTCCTTTCCAGAGGCTCTGGGGAAGAGTCCCTTCCAAACTCTCCCATCTTTGTTAGCTGAATTCAGTTCCCAGCTGCTGGAGGACTGATGCCCCCATTTCATTGCTGGCTGTCAGCCTGGGGCAGCACTCATCTACTAGAGGCTGCCTGCACTTCCTCACCCTGCGGCCCCCTCCAAAATACTCTCTCATGATTCAAATCTTTCAGCAAGGGCCAAGGCCCTTGTAATTGCTCACTGAATTAGGTCTGGGCCACCCCAAGTAATCTCCCTGTCTTAAGATCGACACCTCTGTGACCTGAATTACATCTGCAAAATCCTTTTTGCCATAGAAAGCAATATAGCCATGAGACTGATATTTCCTCATATCCACAGGTTCCAACCAACTCAGTGAGAGGGGATTATAAAAAGACGTGTGTCACTGGACATCATCATAGAATTCTGGCTACCACACAATCCAAGAATATGTGCAACAGAAATGCAAACATGTTCTTCAAAACACATGAATAAAAACTTTCACAGCATCATTACTGATGATACTCAAAATGGGAAACAATCTGAACATCTATCAACAGTTGAATGAGTAAATACAGTGTGGTATATTCATGTCACATAATAACTATACAGCAATGAAACAAGCAAATATCCCTACATGGAACAACATGGGCAGATATCAATATCAGAATATTGAGCAAAAGAAGCCAGGTACAAAAATGTACATGATTCATAATTCTATTTGTATAAAGTTTAAAAACAGGACCCCAAAATCCCTTGTGGTGACACAGGTCAGAATAGTGGTTAACTTACAGGTGTAATGACAAGATAAGGTCATAATATAGGTTTCTGGCCACCAGTAATGTTCTATATTTTGGTCTTGGTGGTGGTCACCTGCGTCTGCTGACTTTGTGAAATGTCATCAAATTCTTGTCATTTATAATTTGTGCTCTCTTATGTTTGCGTGTTATACTTCAATAAAAGAAAATCTAACAAAAATAGATGGGAAAAAGCATGTATAAAACGCAAGAAGAATGGACAGAAACATGCTTCGGAGTCAAAATCCGTTATCGTAAGTTTAAAATGTCAAAGGCTATGAAAACCAAAGTTACTTTTCCTGACTCATTTGCCAGCAAAACATGACCTGAACTGACATAAGGCTGTTTTTAGTCTTTATTTATCCTTCTTGGCATGAAAATTTATGTTCTGCTGCAGAAATATTGTTTTATTAGATTCTGCAGTGCTCTTCCAGACCCTGCTCTGGCTCTTTATGTAAAGAACAGAATATGAATTCTGAAACATCTGGTCCCAAGAATTTCAGATAAGCGTTTCTGGATGGGTAGTAATAAAGGATTTCAACACAGTTCTATCAGCTGAAGACAGATCAAGTGGACAAGAACTAAGAGAGACCACAGCAAGTTTATCAGAGATGGACAGAATTTCTTGAGGTGTTTTTTTTTCATCATTTCTGATTTTTCCGGTATTTCTCCTTTGACTTATTATTAAAACACTAAAATATGTCTCATTATTACACCATCCTCTTGTGACTAGAAAAGCTCCCAGGATGTGGGATTTTCTATATTGAACTTTAAACTCAATCTTTATGGATAAAAAATTAAACCTATGCATCTAAGTAAGCTAAATCCATATTTCTGTGTGTATGTGCACACGACTGAGTATAGGAGCACATGTTTGTGTGTGTACCTGTATTTCTGGGCTTGTGTGAATGTACTACCTTTTCCAGGTTTTGGAATGAGTGTTTTATAAATGAAAAGTCAATTAACAATCAAGTTAAGAAGAAAAGGGGAATTTTATTTGAGGCAAACTCAGGATTACAACCCGGGTGACAGACTTTCATAAAGCTCTGAGAACATTTCCGTCCGTTAGAAGTCAAAGGCACAGTCATATACATTCTTGAGACAAAGGATCACACATCAAAATGGCATACTGATATTTCACAGAGCGTTCACCAAAGATACATAGTCCAGGTAAGCATGTACAAAGTGAGCAGCAAGTCACCTTGACCCCCTACAGGTTGGGAAAGAAAGCAATTCTTTAATGTTACATTGCTAACGTTAGAAGAAAGGGGAAAATACTGATCACTATGGTCGAGCAGGCATTCCCATCTTTGAGGTGGTCTGGGTAATGTGTAATGCAGATGCACACCGCACATTAGGGAAGAAGGGAGAATGGCCAAAAGGACACAGAGATAATTTTATGCTTGCATTTTCGTGCCCTGCCTTAAAATATAAATTTTCTTTCATCGATTTCCCAGTTTGGAGCATTAATCTTTTGATAGAAAGCATTAGATTTGGTTTCCCATGCTAGGGCGGTTGCTTACCTGCCCTTGGATCTATCATGTCCTTCAATGCCAGGTCTTAATAGCCAAGTTCTTTCCTTCCTTTTTAGGGGGTTATACTAGTAGAATGCTTGCCAAGGACTGATAGTCAATTCTAGGTTGTCCAATAGGACTTATGACAGTTTTACCCTATATGTGCCTTGTGCATGCCCATTATCTTATGTAGAACTACAGATATGATCAATAGTTTCAGGTAATTTAGACATTATTTTAGTTGTATTTCTGAATATACATTGAGAGGCACAAGAGATTGTTACTCTATAAATGATACAGAGGCCAACAACAATAACACAGTCCTAAGCAGACATTTAAGCCATGAATCCCCAGAGCTGAACCATTTACCCAAGATTTCACCTAGATTAGGAAGGGGATCCTTCAATGCAGAAATTTGATCTTATATGTGAGTCATTAGATGAGTTATATTAGAGGACTCATCTGGTATGAAAGCAGAGCATTCAGTCTGGATTATACCACCAGTTTCCCCTTCCAAAGTGGTTTTAAAAATCAAGAGCCATTCAGTTTGGCGACACCTCTTTCCCATCCTATAAACTTTGGAATTGAGTAAATTAATCAAATGCAGTAAACAAACATGGAGGTATATGCTGATGGGGAAACATTTTATAGATTATGCATCCTCTAAGGCAGCACTGTTATTGAATACTACTTGGGCTAATAAAGTTAGGGGTGTCTGTTGTGCTGCAATGCTTTTTGCACTCTCTTTGGCTATTTGACCAGTGATGGCTGATAGTTTTCTGAGCATATCCTGTTTATACATACTCTTGCATTAGGAATCAAGACCCCCCCCCCAAAGACTTTTCCACCAGGTATCTTGGTATCATGCTAACATGGATCTCTTGACTCTGAAATGGAGAGAGAAAGGAGGTTCATCTGTCTCTTTGTATAGACAATGGGGTAACATAATGTCCCAACAAACATAAATCTTGTACCTGCCAGCTCTTAAGATATTTCTGTGTCGATCCTTGCATAGGCGGGTCAATTCCAACACCATAGATGAAGAAAAAACCTGAGGGAGTGCAAGTGATGCCTCCCAGAGTGATCTCACTGATAGCCTCATCATCTGGAAGTTTTGTTAACAATGTATTAAACCCTGGATCTTTCCTCTTGCAGGCTTTCCAAAAGCCAGCTCTATGGTACCTGACATAGGGGAGTTACTGGCACAAGTTACTCATGTTTTTCTCTGCAAGACATTTGTTAATTAAGGAAGGGTTGGAGCAGATGGAGAGTCCTAGGGTAAATTGTGTCTGGCCTCTAAGGACCGAGGATAGTGCCAGACAAGGAATCGACACATTAATATGTTGAAGAATTTGAATCTGAAACCTTAAGCCAGAGGCAGGTCGATCTGAGTACAGGAATTATGAGGGGCCTTATCGGTTTTGTATTGGTGGAGGAATTTGATGACAGATCCAACAACAGGTTAAATTGAGGCTAGTAGCTATACTTTGGGAACATTTTGCTAAAGAATTTTCATTCTATCTCAAACACTGAGGCGAAAGTACAGCTAGAAGTAAAACAATGACTTTCAATTTTGATAGAGAGACAGACATTTGGTAAACAGTACAATTGAACTTGTAGGATGGGTCTTACAGGCCTGGTCTGGACTCTTGGGTTAGCTTATCTGCTACTGTTGCTGTCTTCTTCTCGACCCATCTTGATGATGCTTGTTTTAGTTAGTTGAAGCCAGGTGTGAAAAGCAGGGATCGAAGTCCATTCAGTTGGAGGGGCCTTTTTAAAAGGAGAGATGTTGGAAAAAATAAAATAAAATAAAAAGAGAGATGTGAATCCATGAATTTATGTGCATGGATTTGTTAATAATGCCTGATAAGGTCCTTTGCATCATGGTTGCAAAGAACCTTTTATTTGATGTCCTATCCAATACAGAAAATTTCTAGATTGTAATCCATGAGCCGTAGGGTTTGCATCTCCTGAGAGCTCAATATAAAAGGAATTAACTGCCAATTTTTAAAAAGTGCCTCAATAAGACCCTGATAATAATGTAATACAATTTCCCTTGAACCATCATGGGTGAAGTTTTCCAAAAATATCGTTCTCCCCATAAGACCATTTCCTCAGGTTCCCAATGAGTTAAAGAATATACATGTTGGAGCAACCACAATTATGCTCCAACAGACACTGTAGGATTTTTTTCTTTAAATCACATCCAAACCATATTTGTGTGGTGGGGTTAAAATTCTCCCTTTTTGTTGCCATGTCAGTTTCTCTTCTTCAGTGGCCTTTTCTTGAGACTGTAGAAGGACATCTTCCACTGGGTTAGCAGTGTTTATGGAGAGTAGTGGACGTCCTCGAGGCTGGACAGGGTGAGTATTTAAAGCTGCCTGTTTGGTTGCAGCATCAGCAAGCTGATTTCCTTTAGCTTCCATAGTGTCAGATTTGGAATGCCTTGGTGTTTTAATAATTGCTGAATGTTTTGGCAGCTGTATAACAATGAATAACTCTTCAACCTGTTTTCCATTTTTTAAAATAGGTTGTCCTGAAGAGGTTAAAAACCTCATGTTTTTCCCTAGAGCATTCCAATGTTGTGTGCCACTCCAAAAGCATAGCGATTGTCAGTAAAAATATGTGTTACCTCGGCTTTAGCTAGTTGATAAGCTCAGGTAAAGGCAATTAATTGGGCTTGTTGTGCTGAGGTTGTTTCTGGTAAATAAGAGCTTTCAGTTATGTCCACTGTGGGCATTACTGCATATCCACCCCAGTAAGGTCCCTGCTCATCCTTTGCTTAGGACCCATCTGTAAATTAAATTAGATCAACATTATCCATAGGAGCTTCTTGGAAATCATTCCTGGGTGCAAGAAGATAATCAGTTAACAAAGTGCAGTCCCGGTTGTTTTCTTCCTGTGGTGCTGGAAGCAAAGTTGTAGGGTTAAGGTGATTATATCAAACCAACTTACTATTAGGTGCAGAAAGCAAAAATACTTCAGAAGAAGTTAGTTGGCTTACAGAATGGTGCTGAGTGTGGTGAGAGTTTAGAAGAGACTCAGCTGAGTGTGGGACATAATTAGTTAAAGTAGGGACTTCCCTGGTGGTCCAGCGGTTAAAACTCCGTGTTCCCAATGCAGGGGGCCCAGGTTCCATCCCTGGTCAGGAAACTAGATCCCGTGTGCCATAACTGTAGAACCGGCACAGCCCAAAAAGGAAAACTATATTTTTTAAAGGAGACACTCTTCAGTAGACTTACATAAGAGAGCTGTTGCTGAAATAGACCTCATAAAAGGTGGAAATCCATTTGCTACCGAGTCTAATTTAGTTTTGGAGCATAAAGGCTAGTCATCTACAAGCATTTCTGCAAAAGAGTCAGAGTAAGACAATAACTGCCTATAAATAACGAAAGACTTAAAATCATGGTTAGAGACCTGATTACAATGCAACTGTCAAGGAAATTTGGCTATTTCTGTGACATACAACATCTTAAAATAACGACTAGAATTATGACTGACAACACACCAGGATATTTCAAATTTTAAGAACTTCATGTAATTTCTCGAACATTTATGTTAAGAATACTTACCCATGCAATATAACCTAAGAATGCTTATCATTACTCACTTGACAATGTTTCCCATGTTTAGAATTTAACATACCAAATTAGCCTAATTAATTTAATATCTGCCTTTGATGTGTTCAGGGACCTCTGAAGCATCACAAAGTTAGCTAGAGGTCAAAAGAACTTCATTTGGCATTTGATTTGAGCAAGTTTGTCAAGGATATAAGAAGGTTTTAAACATCTGGCCAAGTAGGATCATAAGTTACCATGAAACAATACTTATTCATTTAACCAAAGTGACAACAAAAGATTTCCAAGGCAATTACAGAAAGATACAACAGCTTACTTAAGAGATAAAGAACTCTTACAAGCTGTTGTCAAAAACAGATCAATGTTTCAAGAAAACTTTGTCCCCTTAGCAGAGAAAAAGCCAAATTCTACTTTTGCACCATTTGACCTTTCATATTAGAATTCATTCATTTTATTAAATTAAATCTAATCTTAGTCAGTCTTGGCCATTCATAGAACCCTTTACTCAGGGTTCCTTTTTAAACACTAATTTCTAAAAATATACACCGCTTCCTAGTTCAATCTTCCAATAAGCACCAAATATATTTATTAATAGTCTCAAATGTATTTAGTCTCTCTGTAATAAGCAGTCAAAACAAGTAAACATAGACTTCTTTAGCAATTAATGTTTCAGAATTTATCATATTAAGAATGACATAGACATTCAATGAATTTCCATCATTTAACTTAATGTAGCAGAACTCTGAAGCTTCAAGTTACCAAAAACTGGAGAAACTGTTTTTAGGTAGACACACCATAAAACTAATTATTCTTAAAGAGGTCACCCCAAAACTTTTATCCCATTTATCTCTTTTTCATTACTTATGAAAATATCATCACACCAAGTTAATTTTCTTTTTTTTTTTGATAATTAATTTTTATTGGAGTTTAGTTGCTTTACAATGTTGTGTTAGTGTCTGCTGTACAGCAAAGTGAATCAGCTATACGTATACACATATCCCCTCTTTTCTGGATTTCCTTCCCATTTAGGTCACCACAGAGCACTGAGTAGAGTTCCCTGAGCTATACGGTAGGTTCTCATTAGTCATCTGTTTTGTACATAGTATCAATACTGTACATATGTCAATCCCAATCTCCCAATTCATCCCACCGCCCCCCTTTCCCCCCTTGGTGTCCATATGGCTGTTCTCTACGTCTGTGTCTCTATTTCTGTTTTGCAAATAAGATCATCTATACCATTTTTCTAGATTCCACATGTATGCGTTAATATACGATATTTGTTTTTCTCTTTGTGGCTAAACTTCACTCTGTGTGACAGTCTCTAGGTCCATCAACGTCTCTACAAATGACCCAATTTCGTTCCTTTTTATGGCTGAGGAATATTCCATTGCATATATTTACCACATCTCCTTTATACATTCTTCCATGCGTGGACATTTAGGTTGCTTCCATGTCCTGGCTATTGTAAATAGTGCTACAATGAACACTGGGGTGTATGTGTCTTTTTGAACTATGGTTTTCTCTGGGTATATGCCCAGGAGTGGGACTGCTGGGTCATATGGTAGTTCTATTTTTAGTTTTTTAAGGAACCTCCATACTGTTCTCCATAGTGGCTGTATCAATTTACATTCCCACCAACAGTGCCAAGTTAATTTTCTTTTTGACACATTTTATAACAGAGAGAACATAACTTTCTTGACTTGCAGTAAACCTAGGTCCAATAAAAGTATCACACTTAATGTTGATGACTCTAAAGACATGTTTGTATTAATCAAACCATCAACTTGAACTTGTTTCATTTGTTAAAAATTAATCCTAGATCACGTGATCTTTTAAAACTGAGGCTACTTTAAGTTCCATCTAGAAATATTTGATTTGTAAGTGCTTACTTCTAAGTCAAATAAATAGAGCTCTTTTACAAATTAGTTTTGATAATAGCATCCAGAGTTAGAGACATATCATATTTATAACATACACAACAGACATACATAGATCTAGGTAGGCAAAGACAGAGATGTCATAGTTTTCCTGCTTGAGTTTAAAAAGGCCTTTTCCCTCCCTTTTTTTCTTTTTCAGTTTTAGGTTCTACTAATTAAGCCAAGGCTGTAGTGTCGGGCAATGTGAGTTGTGCTTTATAACTTCAAGGTTTCCCTAGAAATACTTTTGGTTCTCTCAGTGGCAGAATTTTGAAAGGATGTTTTCTCAAGCCGGCTTTCTCTACAGTTTGGGAGTGTCAAAAGAGCTCCATCCTGGCCATTTAAGAGTTAAGATAAGTACTTGCAAATATTGGCTTCATTCCAATTGTACACAAAGCCAGCCAAGTTCCAGTGGGTGGCTGTCCATCAGGGAGCTGTTTCGCCTTTGAGGCACGATTTCCCATTACTAATTTGGTAGCCTAATTCGGATATGACCTGCACAATTGTCTGAGGGCACTGTTATGGATCGAATGTATGCTGCTTCTGAGTCTAGCTCCCTAAGGAGTTACCTGCCCTTGGGTTGGTTTGACTCTCTCATGTGTCTAGGTTTCTCCACCTAATAGTTTAAAACAGCCCTGGGTGCTGAGGCTCTAGGTGATCAGCCCATTGTGCACCCCTGGCCAGCAGATTTTACTTAATGGTTGGAGTGGGATCCCCTGTGGGACTGCAGCACTTCACAAGGATTGATCCTCAGACACTTCTGCTAGGTTCTCAGTCACCTGAGAATACCATGTGGCCAGAAGGAGCCAACGTCCCTTTTCTTCAGAGCTGAGCAGGCTAAGTCTCCCATTTCACTAGCAAACAGTTTGTTCAGACCATATACACATAATCTTTCTAGTTTAAGACAATTTTTTTTAAAAAGGGCCAGCTAACCCAAGTCACTCCAAAACTCCCCTTAGCTCCCTGCCTAGGACCTTCCCCCCAGGTCCTTGCCTAGGAAATGTACTGGTACCCCCTCAGGACTCCAAGTCCCATGAAAAACAGCTTGAGTATACTTCAGGATGTCATTTTAAAAGCAATGATGTTCAGATATCAGGAGAACTCACCGAAACACCTGAGGAATCCTGAGAAACTGGTGGGGCTCAAAGGGCCCAAGCTGGTACCAAGTGCCAGTTCAGGGTGGACTACAGGTGTCCTCTGCTGGGTGTCTCTCATATCCTGCCGACTACGCCAAGAAAATGTGAATGAAAATTCAATTCGCAATCAAGTTAAGAAGAAAACGGGATGCTTCTCTGAGCCAAACTGAGGAACATAACATGGCAGACAGATGCTCCAAAAACTCTGAGAACTGTTCTGCCCATTAGAAGTCGAAGGCACAGTCATATACATTTTTGAGACAAAGGGTCATACATGAAAATGACATACTGATACAGAAAGACTTTTACAGAAAGTTCACCAAAGATTCACAGTCCCATAGACATGGATGAAGGGAGCAGCAAGTCACAATGACTCCCTACAGAGTTGGGAAGGAACTCTATTCTTTTAAGAAGTTACATCAGAGTGCATACTGCACATTAGGGAGAGAGGGAGGAGGCCCAAAGGGACATCGAGAATTTTATGTTTAAACTTTTGCCCTGCCTTAAAATATGAATTTTATTTCATCAATTTAGCCTATCTTCATTAAATAAATTTGGAAGATTTCTGTCTTTGTTTCTAGCGTCTAAAGCAACCCAACAAGGCTTAGGAATTTGTGATTTCTGAAAAGAATTGGATGATTGCATTCATCTCTCCTTGTACTTGCCTCAGTAAATTTGGTTCACAAACCTAGTTGGGGAAAAAACCCACCATTTTCTGATGAAGCTGTGACTCTTCAAGAATGTGCATGCTGGGGAGTGCAGGCAGAGGAGTATACAGGCAAGAACATGGATGCTGACAATCAGACAGACTTGAGAGATTGTCCCAGAGCCACCATTAATTAGTGCACGACTTTCAGCAAGTTACTTAATCTCTTTTAGCGTGTTTCTTCGTTCACAAAGTGAGAACATAGCCCCTCTCTTTCATTGTTTCCCCAACACTTAGCAGAGGGCAAGAGGGCAAATTTAACATTGTTACCTCAGCCAATTAGTGTGCAAACCTGCTGTGATCGTGAGTGATACATACATGTTAATTAACAAATAGTGACAATTGATATCAACAAGCAAGAGATAATATATGCTTTAAGAACTGTACGTATTTGAGAGCATTTATTCAATCTTCTCGAAATCATGCTTACAATTTCCACGTGTTTTTCTATGTAAAATTTCGGTAGCCTATTTATCATCAAATGCATCACTTATTATTTTTCTGACATCATATATCATATATATATATATATATATATATATATATATATATCGCTTGATTCTAAATCCATCCACCCCCCACCCCCACCTTACACCCTGCCACCCTCCCTACCACATATACACACACACACCCCTCCTACTGGCTCCCTGACACAACTACTTTCAACTTTTATCTGCTTCTCTTGGTATTTACCATGCTATTTGAAAATCATAGGCTTACACTTATTGTGGCATATTTAAAGAATGGCCACAAATGAGATGTCTGGTTTCAGCTCCAACATGTAAAGAGGGGGGAAAGACCAATCCTTCCTTAAAACAAGAAAATGCTGGAAAAACGGAATCAACCTATTTTCTAGACTCATCAGAGGACTGAGGTGGCAGGGCAAACCACCATGTAATATCCTGAGAGACGGTTGAATCCAGACTCACAAAACTGAGATCTACCTTCCTGAATCAGACTCCTCAGCAGTCATAAACTGGTAAGAACACTTAAATGGTAAATAAGATGAACTGTGTGAGGTTGAGTGTGGACTAGCAGGAAAGTGAGACTTTGCTTCCCCTACTCACCTCCACCCGCTGCAGTCTTAGGGAGCATCCATATATTCATGGTCTTTTGCTCCAGGAAACAGGTTTTCATGGTGAAGATCTGAGAAAGATGCCCTGGTTTCTGTGGCTGGGTGAGAGAAAGAGTAATCACTGTCAAAGTACCCCCAGAGCCTTTTCTTTGACAAGGCCTACTTTCCATGGAAAAGATTGTGCTAGAGCCTGATCCTAAGTGGAGGAAGTGTATTCCTTCCACTCTAGTACCCTCTAGCATTCTTGTCTCACCTAAGGGAAATAGAGCAGTCTATAGAGGTCAAGGCTTCCAGGAAATTATTTGGGAATACTGCATGCAGCCAGGGAAAGGATAGAAGGCATGGGGAGAAGGTAATGCCACTGGAGAAACACCTGTGAAGGTTGCAGCCCAAAGACACAGTCCCTCTAAAAGACTGACATTTAATGATGAAGCTATAGACTTGCCTCCCTCCTCCACCCCTTGCCACCACACTGTTGGTGCTGCAGAGAAAAAACTGCGGATTTTTGATGAAACCACCGCAAAAACACTGATTCTCTCTGAGAAGGACTGTTTTGGGAAGCCTAAATTCAAGGGGGGGGGACCGAAATAAGGACACTACAGGAACTGGAAGCCTCCGGCACTTTTATTAGAGCAAGCATAAAACACAATCCAGCCCTGAGCCAGATTAACAGAAATGTTCACTCCAAATGCCTATTTACATCAGGTCCTATTACCCAAAAGAAACTGTCTGGCTTTCAACCGAAAAATTACAAAGCATGCCAAAAATCAAGAGAATTAAGAGACAAAGGACACAGTAGAACCAAACGCTGATATGACACACATGTTGGAATTGTCAAACAGGGGATTTAAAATAAGTATGATTAATATATTAAGGGCTCTGATGGAAAAATAGACAACATGCAAAAGCAGATGGGTAATGTAAGCAGAGAGATGGAAATTCTAAGATCGAATTAAGAGGAAATAGTAGAAGGTAAAAACACACTCACAGTAATGAGGGGCTCATCAGTAGACTCAGCACAACCAAGGAAAGAATCCATGAGCTTGAAAATGGGTCATATGTCAATAAAACTTTCCAAATGGAACTGCAAAGAGGAGTAAAACAGAATAAAGAAAAAAGGTAACTGAACATACTGCCATGTGAAATTAGAAAAAGTTTGACACATTAATTCGAATACCAAAAAGAGAAAGAAGATAGAGATAACAGAGAAGAAAGAATTTTGGAAGCAGTAAGGGCCAAGAAATGCCAAAATAAATGACAGACACCAAACCACAGATTGAAGACTCTCAGTGAACACCGAGCAGTAGGTATACTAAAGATGCACACACACACACACAGACACACACACACACACAGACACACACACACACAGACACTCTTAGACATGTTGCCTTCAAACTGTATCAAACTAAGACTAAGCAAAATATTGAAAGAATAAGCTAAAGGATAAAAACACCATACCCATGGAGGAATCTGGATGAGAACAACAGCCAGCTTCTCATCAGAACCCATGCAAAGAAGAGTAGAGTGAATTATTTCAAGTGTTGATTGAAAAGGAAAACCACCTACCCAGAATTCCATGTCCAGCAAACTTATCATTCAAAAGTGAACAAGAAATAAAGACTTTCTCAGATGAAACAAACAAAAAAACGTTGAGCAAATTAATCTCCAGGAAACCTGCCTTGCAAAAATGTTGAGAGATGTTCTTCAGGCAGAGGGGAAATAATATAAGTCAGAAACTTGGATCTACGTAAAGAAAGAAAGAGAGTCAGTGAAGTAAAATGGAAGTATTAAAATAAGACCTTTTATGTTTCTTATTCTTGTGTCATCTAAAAGATCACTCTTTTCTAAAACATGATTGTAACAATGTATTGGGAGGTTATAGCATATGGGTAAGCGAAATGATGGACAGAATGATGGGCAGAATGTTTGGGAGGAATTGGGAATACTCTGTTACAAGGTACCTGAACTACACATACACATGAAGCCCTACGGTGTTATTTGAAGGTGGGCTTAGATCAGTAAAAGTGCATACTGGAACTCTAGGGCAAGCATAAAAAACAGCTTAAGAAGCAGTATAAGCAATATGCTAAGAGAGGGGATAATGGAATCATGCAAAAAGCACAATTAAATCTAGAGAAAGCAGAAAAAGAGGGGCCAAAAGGAGACAAAGAACAAATGGAGTGAACAGAAAATAAAAGTTGCAAATATGGTTGATAGTAATCCAATTATATTAATAATCAGTTTAAAGAAAGTGATCTAAGCATACCCATGAAAGACACCAATTTTCAGTGTGGACAAAAAGAAAATCCAACTATATGCTATGTACAAGAACCTCACATTCAATGTAAACACTCAGCTTAGAAGTAAAGACTTGGAGAAAGGTTTACCATGCTAACACCAACCCAAAGAAAGATGCAGTAGGTGGATAAATTTTAGAAAAAGAACACATCAGAAACAGGAAACTTTCCAGGGGTAAAGAGGGGCACTACAAAATAATTAAGGGGTCAATTCTCCAGAGGACGTAACGATGCTAAATATGTCAGCTCCTAACAGCACAGCATCAAAAGATATCAGGCAAACCCTGATAGAAGTTCAAGAAGAAATGTATAAATGCCCGATTGTAATGGGAGATTTCAAAACCCTTCTCTCAGTAATTGGTAAATCAAGCAGGCAGGCAATCAGAAAAAAAAAAAAATACTTCATAACTTGAACAGAGTTCTCCATTAATTCAATCCACATGACTTGCTTTCACAATTAAAAAAATTTTATTCCTGTTTCAAAGTTAAATCCAAGACACATTGACTTCATAGGAAATCCACTGAGAAACGATTTTCTAGGCTGAACACCTGTTTTGCCCTAGTCTCCCCCAACAGAACATGTACATGTTAATTACTTTCATTTTACAATCACTGCTTTCCCACCACTACGAGTTATACCAAGATCACCTAAACTGTGGTGTTCTGAATATCATACCCTAATTTCACTAACTGCCAGAGATTTTCTGGGATAAACTGTCACTTGAATTCTTTGACTACTTTTGAAGATGAAGTCCAGAGAACTCTTAAATGATTCTCCTTTGGGGAGATTAATTTATAGGCGTTAGCAACGAGCACTGGGGCTGTGCTAATCCCATCGGGCATCACTGGGAGATAACCTGTAAAACCAAAGAAGAATTATTTGATGCAACAGCCAACTAAGTGACTCAAAACTGAAGGTTAAATTTAAAGAAAAACCAATTTAGAGGGAACAAAAGGCAATCCCAAAGGCACTCATTCAATCATTAGGCCTGTGTGTGTGAAAGTCACAATCATCAATCTACTTGACTTTTTTTTTTTATACGATACTCCGTCCTACAGCAGCAGAATCCATAGCCTCTCAAACTCACAGGGTACATTCACAAACATCAACCATATCTGTGGACAGAAAACACACCTTTACCAATATAAAGGAAAAAGAGTCACGCAAAGTATGTTCTCACACCACGATGGCATTAAGCTGGAAATTCACAACAGAAAAATAGATGGATAATCCATGTATGTTTGGAAATTAAACAAAGCACTTCTAATTAACACATGGATGAAATCAGAATGCGCCAGAGAAACTTAGAGATATTTTGAACTAAGTTGAAATGAAAACAAAATTTATCAAAAATATGTTGATGATGGGTTTCCTTGGTGGCGCAGCGGTTGAGAGTCTGCCTGCCGGTGCAGGAGACACGGGTTCGTGCCCCGGTCCGGGAGGATCCCACATGCTGAGGAGCGGCTGGGCCCGTGAGCCATGGCTGCTGAGGCTGCGTGTCAGGAGCCTGTGCTCCGCAGCGGGAGAGGCCAGAACAGTGAGGGGCCCGCATACCGCAAAAAAAAAAAAAAAAAAAAAAAAAAAAAAAAAAAATTTGATCCAGTAATAGCATTGTTAGAGGAAAATGAAACATACAGCATAAATTCATGTATTGGAGAAGAAGAAACAACTAAAATCAATAACTTGAGCGTTCACCATAGAAAAGCAGGAAAGGAGACCAATTTAGACCTAAAGTAAACAGGAGAAAATAAATAATAAAAATTAGAGCAAAAATCAAGGAAATTGTAGTCTGGAAAACCATAGCAAAAAGTAATGACACCAAAAGTTGGTTCTTTGAAAGGATCAATTAAGAAAGGTAAACTTCTATCTAGCAAAGAGGAAAAAAAAGAGATAAGACACAAGTAACCAATATCTGATTTGAAAGAAGGGATATCACTACTGATCTCATGGGCACTAAAAATATAATAAAGGAATGCCGCTAACAACTCTGTGCCTGCAAATTTGATACATTAGATGAAATGACCAGATTCCTTGGAAGACACAAACTACCAAAACTCACAGGGAAAAATAGATAACCTGAATAGTTATATAGTTATGCACTGGGCCCAGACTTTTTTCCCTGGCGAATTCTAAACAAACATTTAAAGAAGAACTATTACCAATTTGCCACCCTCTCTTCAAGAAAATAGAAGTAGAAGAATGCTTCCTAACTCATTCTTTGAGGTCTGCATTCCTCTACTAGCAAGACAGGCAAAGACATTGCAAGGAAGGAAAACTACAGACCAGTATCTCTCATGAACATTGACACAAAGTTCCTCAGCAACATATTAGCAAATTGAATCTGACAATGTATAAAAAGAATTATCAAAAACCATCAAATGTGAAAACTTTCAGGCATACAAGACCCCTTCAACATTAGAAAATTAGTCAGTGTAGTTTGCCACATCAGCAGGCTAAAGTAGAAACATCATATGATCATATCAACTGATGCAGAGAGCATTTGATATCATTCAAGAGCATTCAGGTTAAAAACTCTCAGTAAACTAGCAAGAGAGGAGAACTTTTTCAACCAGATAAAGATGATCTCTGAAAAACCTACAGGCAACATAATACTTAAGGGTGAGAGGCTGGACGCTTTCCCCCTACAATATGTCTGCTGTCATCACTCCTATTCAACACGTAATGGAACCTCACTTTGATTAATAAGAAAAGAAAAAGAAATTAAAGCAGTAGAGATTGGAAATATTGTAATAAAAAGATCTTTGTTTGCCAAGGACATGATTAGTTATGTAGAAAACTCCAAAAAATCTACAAAATTACTGTTGAATTAACAAGGGAGTTTAGCAGGCCCACAGGATCCAAGGTCAACATACACACAAAGATTGCTTACCTATATATGAGCAATGAACAACTAGAATTTGATATTTTTTTTCAAATTACCTTTTAAAAGAGCAATCTACATATGAAGCACTTAAGTATAAATAAAACAAACATATCCAGGAATTGTTTGTGGAGAACCACAAAGAGTGATGAAAGAAATCAAAGAAGATCTTACTAAAAAGAGAGATTTCTTTTTTTGTATACATGGACTGGAAGGTTCCTAGTTGTTAAGATTTCAATTCTTCCCAGACTTATCTATAGAAACAACAGAATACCAATCAAAATTGCATCAAGCTCTTTGTAGAAATAGACATACTGACTCTCAAATTTATATTGAAGACCAAAGACCTCTGAATAGACAAAGCAATTCCGAGAAAGAAAAGCAAAGTTACAGGACTCTTATTATCTGATTTCAAGACTTACTATAAAGATATAGTAATCAAGACAGGGTGGCATTGGCAAAGAAGAGACCCTGAGTTCCGTGCAACAGAATAACAGCCTTAGTCATAGATTGCACAGATATTACTCAGTTGAACTTGAGAAAGGCACAAGCACAATTTGATGGAGAAAGAACATTCTTTTCAATGAATGATGCTGGAGGAATTCAAAGACCAAGGCCAAAAAAATTTAACCTAAAAAAAAAAAGTTAACCTATATGTATATACACATATGTATATGTATAACCGAATCACTTTGCTGTACACCTGGAACTAACACAGCCCTGTAAATTAACCATAGTTCAATTAAAAAAATATTAACCTACACACAGACCTTACACGTTTACAAAAAATTAATTCAAAACGGACCAAAGTCCTATATGTAAAATTCAAAATATAAAACGTCTGGAAGAAAACATAGGAGAAAATCAACATGTCTTTGTGTTTTCTGATGAGCTTTTAGACAGAACACCAAAAGAAGAATCCATATCAGAAGAAAAGGATTAGTTGGACTTCATTAAAAATAAAATGTGTGTTCTACAAAAGAGAATGTTAAGAAATGAAAGACAAACCAGAGACTGGAAGAAAACTTTTTCAAAACCCGAGTCTGATAATAAGGTTGTATCTAAATATACGAAGAACTGATACAACTCAACAATTAATAGATAACTCAATTATAAATGGGCAAAAGGTCTGAACAGACACCTCACCAATTAAGATATACTAATGGCAAATGAGCGTACGACAGGATGCTCAATATAATTTGGCATTTGGGAATTGCAAATTAAAGTCATAATGAGATAACACTACACATTATTAGAATGGCTAATATCTGAAAAGCTGACAAAACCAAATGCTGGAGAACATGCAGAGCAACAACAACAGCCATTCATTTAAGGCTGGAATTCTAAGTCACACACAGACTTCGGAAGACAGTCTGACAGGTTCTTACCAGCTTTACACAGAGTTTTACAGTAATAGGGTACAGTAATTGTGATATTAAGTATTTGCCTAACGTATTACGAAACTTATACCTTGTCAAATAAAATATGAATTCAGAATTGGTAAGGAGAAACTTTATTCCAAAGATTATTTTAAGGTAAAGTGTGGGGAGAAGGGACTGTGTAACAGGGAGAACACTGAGACCACAGGATCAGCAAGCATCTCAAGAGTTAGGCAAAAAAGGCACTTTCTTTTATATGGAGGATACAAAGAACCAGTGTCGGGGAATGGGATGAACGGGTGGTGTGAACCGATAATAAATCAAAGAGCATTTCATCGCTCAGGAGGGGTTGTGTGCTGGCTCAGGCTGAGGGTGGGTCAAAGTGCAGAAACCTAGAGGAAGGACGGAACCTTAAGCACAGTCTGATTAACAAGTATTTTGGTCCTGTTGTCCCTTGGACATAAGAAGTACAGCTAATTATTTGTGAGTTGAGGAATGGAAACTTGGAGAGACCCTGTCTGGTGCTATCACAGGTACACAACGTGGGGGGGGGGGGGCAGTGAATGTTACCTGAGTCATATGAGGCCCGAAGACTCCTGGTAGTAAGCAGTTTCCTGAAACACAAAGTTTGGGCAGATCTCTTAACTTTCACTGTTTTCCAGAATCACAGTGCTTGGGTAAAGTCCAACATTGTCAGTCCACACAAAATCCTGCACACCAATGTTTATAGCAGCTTTGTTCACAATGGCAAAAATGGGGAGCAACAAAGATGTGCATCAATAGCCGAATGAATAAAGGATCTTGGTACATCCATACGGTGGAACATTATTTGGCAAAGAAAGGGATGGCTTTTCAAGCCACAGAGAGAAATGGATAAATCTTACATTCATATTGCAAAGTGAAAGTAACCAGCCGAAAATGGCTGTATACTGTGTGATCCAATTATCAGAAACTGTGCAAAAGGGTAAAAACAGAAATGAGTAAACTGATCACAGTGCCTTCCAGGAGTTCGGGAATGGGGACTTGAATAGGACTTGAAAAACACAGGTAATATTTTAAGGCTTTGAAACTATTATGTGTGCCTTATGGACTGAATGTTTGTGTCCTCCCACCATTCATATGTTGAATTCTAACCCTCCAGTGTGATGGTATTTGGAGGTAGGTCCCTTGGGAGTCAATTAGTTTCAGATGAATATGTGGCCCTCATGATGGGATTAGTGTCCTTATAAGAACAGGAGTCCAGACCTCTCTCTCACTCTGTCAAGTGAACATTATAGCTAGGAGGGTGCTCCCTTCACGCTGGAAAGAGTGTATTCATCAAGAACTCCACCACAGTGGCACCCTGATATTTGCCTTCCCAGCCTCCAGAATGGTTAGAAATAAATGTCTGTTGTTTAAGCCGTCCAGTCTATGGTATTTTGTTATAGCTGCCTGAGCAGACTAAGACTGTGTGATATTTTAATGGTGGTTACATGACTCTATGCATTTGTCAAAAGACATGGAGACTTACAGCTTACAGAGTAAAACGTAACTATCCAAAATTTGAGATCATCATCAAGGTCGGGAATATCAGGATGGAATGCAGAACGTGACAAAAGAAACTAACCATATTTCGAATGTATGAAAAATATCACTGAAGTTTGTGAGGGAAACAGTGTTGAACAAGTAACCTTGGAAATGAAAGAAACACCACGTTAAAATGATAAAATGACAAGCTACAACCTTAGAGAAAATATTTTCAAACCACATATCTTACAAAGGATTAGTAGTGGAATATACAAAAACTCTCTAAACTCAACAATAAAAATAACAGGGAAAAGAACAAAATACTTAGAAATAAGCTTAACCAAGGAGGTGAAAGTTTTATACTCTGAAACCTACAAAAGAAAATGCTGAAAGGAACTTAAAAAGACATAAATAAATGGAAAGAGATACCATGTTCATGGATTTGAAGACTTTATCATGTTAAGATGTCAATAGTGCCCAAAGCATTCTATAAGTATAACAAATACCTGTCAAAACCCCAGTGACATTTTTTATTTTTTGCAGATATCGTCAAATACATTGTAAGAATCGTATAGACTTTCAAGGACTCCCAAATACCCAGAACAGTCCAGAAAAGATGAACAAATTTGGAGGATTCAAACTTCCTGATTTCAAAATTACTACAAAGGTACAGTCATAAAAACAGTGTGGTTCTGGCCTAAAGACAGAAATATAGACTAATGGAATAGAAAAAGGATTCAGAAATAAGCCCTTATGTATATAGTCAATTGAGTTTTTTGAACAAGAGTGCCAAGGATATTCAACGGGGAATCCTTCAACAAATGCTTTTGTTGAAACTGGAAATCAACATGCAAAGGAATGTAGGTAGGCCATGTGGTGTATGCATACACTGGATTACTATTTGGCCTTAAAAATGAATTTGATTTCACAATATGTGACGTCCCTGAACCTTGAGGGCATTATGCTGGATGAAATAAGCCAGAGCAAAAAGGACAAGCACTGCATAATTCCACTTATATGAGGTATGTAAAATAGTCACATTCATAGAGTCGAATTGGAATGATGGTTACCAAGGGCTGGGGAAGGGGGAAATAGGAAGTTATCAATCAACAAGGATAAAATTTCAGTTATGTCAAGATCTGCTATACAACATTCTACCTGAGCCAACAGTAAAGTACACTTACAATTGGTTAAGAAGATAGAGCTCACATTACGTGTTCTTAGGATAATAGTTTCTTTAAAAGGGTTGCACTTCACAAAACAGTCTCACTTGTATTGACAATAAATGCTGACTAAGCATTTGTTCAGAACCTAGTATGTTCTAGGCACTGTGAATTTCATAACCTTCAAAATGTGCTCCCCACAAGGAGCTCAGAAAAGTGGAAGAGATGGTTGAATAAATCGATTATTCCAACAGAACATGGAAAGCACTGCTGTGGAGAATGTAACCCTGCCACCCCATCAGGATGCTCGAGAAGGCTTGCTGAGCAGATGGTATCTGAACTGTCTGGAAAGAGAAATAGAAGTGAGAGCAGTGAAGATCATTTCAGGTGTAGGGAAGAATTGCTTAACCCACAAAACCTTGGTTCTGATTGGAACCTTTAACATTTCATAGCCAAAGAGTTTTTTCCATTATGGATTTTATGATGTCAAACAAGATGAGATTTCCAGCTGAAGACCTTTTCACACTCTGCATTCACAGGGGTTTCCTCCTCTGTGAATTTGATGATTACAAAGAAGAGGAGATCTCCTCACAAAGCCTTTACCACACGTGTTGTACTCGTAGGGTCTTTTCCCATTATGCATATGCTAATGGTCATTAAGAGCAGAACTCCACCTGAAATTTTTTTCCGCATGGGTTAAACAAATACGTTTTCTCACCACTATGAATTCTCTGATGTCCAGAAAAGGATGAACTCCAACCAAAAGCTTTTCCACATTTATTACAGTCAGGTGTTATTTCTCCACTTTTCTGATGCTGAATAATATGCGAGTTCCTAATAAATACATTTCCACCTCCATTGCACTTATAAGGCTTTCCCCGACTACAGATTTTCTGATGCCCAATAAGAGATGCCTTCTGACTGAAAGCTTTCCCACAGTCATTACATTTATGAGGTGTTTCCCTAGTATGAATGCTGTGATGCCTAGTAAGATGTGAACGTCTGCTGAAACTTTGACCACATTCATTGCATTCTTAAGATTTCTGTATATTCAGACCTCTTATGCGTCTTAGATACTCTGAATTGGGCTCAAACTTGGATGATGTGAATCATAATCTGGGACTTGATCACACATAGGATCTTCCTCTGATGATACCAGTGTGCCCTCACATCAGAGCTCCTTTGTGGGGCTTAGTCCATAGGCAATCTGTACAACCTCTACAAGGGATGTGTCTTAGTCTTTCCCATGCTGAGTTTCCCAGGGATATCTCTGAACTGCCTTCATCAAAGCTGGGTGCTGAAGAAGGGCTCGTGGGATTCCTTTCAGCAAAATCCAGTTTGCTTTAATCTGTTCAAGTACTTTTTGGTTAAAAAGAGATTCTATAGTGTCCATTGGAGGGTTGTCAACTGAAATGATAAAAATAAAATTCAAAATATTAACTGTTTCCTATACTGAGAACAGATCAAAAGCTGGTCTGAAATCATGGGAAAGGGTTTGCCTAATTTAAAGAAATGCCCATTTGCCATCATGTTAAAGGACCGGATAAGCAAGCTAAAAAAACAGGATTCTGCCCCTGCTACCACCCTACGCACACACACACACACACACAAACACACAAATTACATGTTACTTTAAAATTTCCCATATACTATCCTATGTTGTAAAGTGTGCAGGGAAGAAAGATTCTGTTTCATAAATCAGGAAACAGTGACTAAAAGAGGATAAATGTTATATACTCACAAGGACTAGCAGTGACAATTCTTGGAGTAGATTCCATATCTGATAACTGTTATTTTTTTCACAACAGACCAAATTTGCATTTAAATTTGAAAAAGAAAATTTCCTCCTATACCTATAAAACTTGGAAAATTACAATAGAAATTTGAAACTTGTGAGGGAATGTTAAAGAGAGAGAGAGGGGCAATAAAGCAAGAGTATTTGCTTTTTGCAATGTAGCAAGCATAAGGAAGCAAAGCTGGATCCTACTCAGCCTTGCGAGTGCATTCAAGTCTGTTAGAGAAGATGGAGTTGGGACTGTGGGTGAAGGAAGTGATGGAGCCTGGGCAGAGTGTCCTGTACAGTTTAGACAATAGAATTATCCTGGGTAGACTTATAGCCTTACAGTCTTGGTTTAGAAGAAAGGTTTAGACCAAAATCTCACTGTGCACCATGTGTTCCTTCTAAGACATCCCAAACTGCTAATTTAATGTAGTCCAAAAGCTTTTTCCATCTAGTGCATCTAAGTTACTGAGTCTCCAGAGTTAGACTGAACTAGGAGGAAGGAGGAAATCATAATTAGCGTTATGAGCAGGTACCAGTCAGGGTCACACCAGAAGACAGATGACACCCAAATTGAGTAATTTGAGGAGAGTTTACTAAAGGAACCCATGACAAAGGTGGGCCAGGGGAAAACAAAAAGGACAATCACATCCCCTGGCTCATAACTGAAGGATCATTTGGTAATTCTGCTCCTGAAGGGATGGGGTAAAAGAGCTTTACTGTATCTCCCAAGATCTAGAGGGCTGTATGTACAGAAGCTGAGACCTTCATGTGAGGGGATGTAGCCAGCCAGTGATGGGCCGGCAGAGAAGTGTAAATATCACACCACTCTCCGACCCTTTGATCTCCTGCCAGGGTTGCACACTGAAAGAGCTCCATCACAAGACAAAGGGCAAAGGCCCCTCCTGGGGCACAGAGCAGGGTGCAAAAGTGTGGGGAATGGATCTGGAGCGGCAAATGAAAGACCTACAGCAGAGGATGTTTAGGTCGTTTGGATAAATTTACCTAGTTTTGTCTGGGTAGGGATTGAACTATATGACCCAGTGACTCAAGCTTTTTAACCACCTCCAAAAGTGATCAATAATCTGCGTCTGTGAAACTTTGACAACATTTGAAACAAGAGTCTCAGAGCAAGGCTTAAATACAAACAGTTAAGTTAAGGAGAAAGGAAGTAGGAAGGGGAAAAAACATTCAATTTATTACAGTGCAACAATATACACTATTCAGACATCAATTTAACAAGAAAAGCAGAACGAGAGGAAGAAAACTATAAAATCTGATTGAAAGACAGAAGCCAAAATCTGAGGTATTAAAAAGATAAACCATGTTCTTTGATGAGAAGATTTAATTAATATCACAAAGAATCAAGTCTCCCAAAATTAACATATAACGTTCAATAGTAACTATTGAGTAATACACGGGATTTATTATGTGGGAATTTTATAAAATAATCAAAAGTTTATTTATAAAAGTAAATGACCAAAAATAAGCAGGGACACTATGAACAAGAAGAATAGTGAGAGGACTTGCCTTAGTGGATATCATTATATTATAATGCTAATATAATTATGGATAATATAATAATTTAAAATAAAGGTGGTACTTGAATTCATGGTATAACTAGTAATAAAACTGAATTGCCATCTTATATCATGTACCATACAGTACATCACAGAATCCAGATGAACTAAAGTATTAAATACAGAAAATGATCAAAATAAATGTCGCAAGAAGAACTAGGAAGTTATATGCACAATATAGGAGCCAGAGAAATCTACACTGGAAACTCTGAAAGTAAAAATAAATAAATAAATAAATAAATAAATAAATAAATAAATAAATAAAACTGACACATGCAATTTTAAACTTTTGAATGACAAGCAACGTCATTAATATAAAAAAAGCAGGAAATATAATTTAATACAGATCACAAAGGTTGAATATCCAAACTATATAGAAAATACTCTTACAGTTTCACTAGAAAAAGGGCAAGAAAACTAAATTTTTTTAAATTGGGAAAAGAATAAGAATCAGGAATTCACAGAGTCACAAATCTAAATGACCAATAAATCAATAAATATTGGGGGGGGGAGCTAAAATTCTGTAGTAGTCAGATAAATGCAAATTAAAGAAATGATGAGATTACTAGTTTATATACATGAGATTGGCAAGCACTACGAGTTTTAATTTCAATTATTGGCAAGGATGTGAGGAAACATTTATTCATTTATATTAGTGGTAAAACCATGAGGCATTAAGAATTTTGGGACTTAAGAAGGCAAAGTGTGTGAAATTATATATTAAAACTACACACACAGACACACAGCTTGAATCACTAATCTAACTCCTGGGTATCTGTTCCATAGAAATAGAAGCATATGTATACATAGTCACATGTGCAAATATATTATTTAGTACTGGAAATGAAATTAAAGCTAATCAAAACAAGAAGGGCTGAATAAAGTATAGTTTGTCTACACCACAAATATTATATAACCATTAAGAAATGAGTTAGAGCTATACAAGTTGACATGGAGACATTCACACAAGGTTATCATTACATGTAACATACAAGATCCAGAAAAGTGTGATTAATATGAAACCATTTTGTTAGCAATGACAGAAAACTGTGTATATGTTTACATACACATGCATGTGTATATCCATCTGTAAAGGACTATAAGAATTTTGAAAAACATGAAACAATACATGGTAGATTGTTAAAATGGGTTATTGAAGCAGCTGTTTTTAGAGAGAAAGGAGGTGAGAAATTCAAGCAAAAGGTAAGGGAATAACAGAATACTGAACTAAAATGGGGGGCATGTATATATAACGAAATTTATGTTGTTATATGTGTTTAAATTATAAATAATATAAAAAATAAAACAGATGATGATAGGATGATTTCAAAATGAAGTGTTCAACAACCTTGAAAATTAAAAGTATGATAAATGCCCAATAGTGGAATTGCTGTTCATATGGTAGTTCTGTTTTTAAATATTTGAGGAATCTCCATAATGTTTTCCATACTGGCTGCACCAATTTACATTCCCACCAACAGTGAACAGGGGTTCCCTTTTCTCTACATCCTTACCAACACTTGTTATTTCTCCTCTTTTTAATAATAGCCATTCAAACAGGTGTGAGATGATATCTCACTGGGGTTTTGATTTCCATTTCCCTGATGATTAGTGATGTTGAGCATCTTTTCATGTGCCTGTTGGCCATCTGTATGTCTCCTTTGGAAAAATAATTGAGGTCCTCTGCCCATTTTTTAATAAGATTGTTTGTTTATTTGCTATTGAGTCATATGAATTTTTTATATTTTTTGAATATTGATCCCTTATCAAATGTAAGATTTGCAAATATTTTCTCCCATTCAGTAGGTTGCCTTTTCATTTTGTTGATGTTTTCTTTTGCTGTGCAAAGCTTTAAAGTTTAACGCAGTCCCACTTGTTTTATTTTGCTTTTATTGTCTTTGCTTATGGAGTCAGATCCAAAAAATCATCACCAAGACCAATGTCAAGGATCTTACCATGGTGTTTTCCTCTAGGAGTTTTATGTTTCCAGGTCTGACATTCAAGTCTTTAATCCTTTTTTGAGTTAAATTTTGGGTATGGTGTAAGGTAGTGTTCTAGTTTCATTCTTTTGCATATGTCTCTCCAGTTTTTCTGACACCATTTCTTGAAGAGACTATCCTTTCTCCACTGTATATGCTTCCCTCATTTGTCATAAATTAATTGGTCAATATATTCCTGGGTTTACTTCTGGGCTGTCTATACTGTTCCTTTGATCAATGTGTCTGCTTTTGTGCCAGTACAACACTATTTTGATTACTATACTTTTGTAATATAGTTTGAAACCAGGGCATGTGATACCTCCAGCTTTGTTATCCTTTCTCAAGATTGCTTTGACTAGTTAGGGTGTTTATCTGAAGAAAATGAAAATGCTAATTTGAAAAGATATATGCACTCCCCCATGCTCACTGAAGCATTATTTACAATAGCCAAAATATGGAAACAATGTGAGTGTCTGTTGGTAGATGAATGAAAGAAGAAAATGTGAGATATATATTGGAATACTACTCAGCCATAATAAAGAATGGAACCTTGCCACGTGTGGCAACATGGATGGACCTCAAGGGCATTTGCTAAGTGCAACAAGTCAAACAGAGAAAGACAAATCCATATGGTTTCACTTATCTGTGGAAACTAAGAAAACAAAACAAGCATAAAAACAAATCAAAGCAAAACCGAACCAAACCCACAGATACAGACAACAGGTTGGTGGTTGCCAGAGGGGAGGGCCGTCAGGGTGGGCAAAATGGGTGAATGGGGTCAAAAGTTACAAACTTCCAGTTATAAAATAAATAAGTCTTGGGAATATAATGTACACTATGGTGACTTTAGTTAATAATACTGTATTCTGTATTTGAAAGTTGCTAAGAGAATAAATCTTAAGAAAAATCCTTTTTGCAACTATGTATGGTGACAGAAGGTAACAGGATTTATTGTGGTGATTGAGAGCTCCTGTTGCTCCACATCCCTACCAGAATTTGTGTTTTTATTTTTTAATTATTTTTTGAATTTTAGCTACTGTAATAGACGTGTAGGCATACCACAGGTAGAGAAGTAGAGCAACAGGAGCTCTCATTCATTGCTGGAGGGAGTGTAAAATGGTACAGCCACTTTGGAAGACATTTTGACAGTTCCCTAACAAGTTAAACACAGTTTTACCATATGATCTAGAAATCACACTTTTATACTTTTAGGTAAAAACCCTGCATACAACTGTGCAGCTTTATTTATAGTTGCCCAAACTGGTAAGCAATCAAGATGCCTTTCAATAGGTGAAGGGATAAACAAACAGGGGTAATCCATACAATGAATCATTAGTCAGTGATAAAAAGAAATGAGCTATCAAGCCATGAAAATACATGAAGGGACCATTAATGCATTTTGGTATGTGAAAGAAGCTAGCCTAAGAAGGCTACAACTGCATGATTTCAACTATATGATATTCTGAAAGGCAAAACTATCAGTGGATAACAGGTTTTCAGCACAGTGCTGGTAGTGGCTGAGGGATGCATAGGTAAAGTGCAGGAGATTTTTAGGATAATGGGGCTATTCTGTTTGATACCGTCATGATGGATGCATGACTTTATGAATTTTCAAGCCCATCAAACTGTACAACACAAAGATCAAACATCAGTGAAAACTGTGGACTTTAGTTAATAGTAATGTGTTAACATTGGTGTATTACTTGTAATGAATGTATCACATTAAGGCAAGATGTTAATAATAAGGGAAACTGGGGGAGGCGCTAAGAGAACTCTCTGTGCTATCTGCTCAGTGTTTCTGTCAATCTGAAAGTATTCTAAAAAATAACATCTTAATAACATGTTTTTTAAAAAAATAACGTGTTGATTTAAAAAAGTACTGAGTTGTCTGTCATGCTGACATGACACTCACTTCCGTCCCAGAGTATGTTTGCATTTCATCCGCCACAGGGAAGTAAGTCCAAACACAAAAGGGCTTTGAATAAGACAGAAAATGGAGGATGATTGGAAAATTGCCACTAATAAGGTTCCAGAAATTCCTCCAGTTTGGCAGCAACTTTGAAGTATCAGTCCCCAAATTCCTACTTAGCCTGGCATATGACTTGGCCTGGAGGAGCTTTCCCAGCCATAGAAGTAGTTAACTTTTCAGATATCCTCCTGGCCCAGACACCTCACACCCCTATGCCTCACTCTCTTGTCACAGGCCACAGCTCATGCTGTTGCTGTGACGTGGAATGCCCTTCCTCTCCCATCTCCACTTGCTGAAATCCTAACCTCCTAAGACCAAGTTAAAATACCATACTCCCTAAGGCTTCAAATTATTTATTGACACAGCACCTGCCATATTCCTCTGCACTTCCTTGACATTCCAAGCCTGGTTGATAGCATTTGACACATGAGGTGGTGTTCCACACATAACCTATGTTTTTCTCTCTCTCCTCCCATTCAATCATCCATCCTTCTTTTTTCCCCAGGGAGGAAACAGAAACCTCAATAGATGCAATGGATACCAGTCGGAAAATAACAGAAGACTTGGATGTTGCATTTAGGATTCTCACCGCATGCTATTGAGAAAGAAATTAAAATGAGAAATATAGAAAGCAAGAAGTTTTAATGTGTTTCAGAAGAATAGAAGAGAAAAAATGGAGATGAAACATTTATGATATAAGCAGTATTTCCAGAACTGAAGAAATACTTCAGCCTTTATATAAAAGGAGCCCACCAGGTAGGCACCAGGCTTCATAAAAAAGGATCCACACCAGAGAAAAGGGAACCCTCTTGCACTGTTGGTGGGAATGTAAATTGATACAGCCACTATGGAGAACAGTGGGGAGCTTCCTTAAAAGACTAAAAATAGAACTACCATACGACCCAGCAATCCCACTACTGGGCATATACCCTGAGAAAACCATAATTCAAAAAGCGTCATGTACCACAATGTTCTTTGTAGCTCTATTTACAATAGCCAGGACATGGAAGTGATCTGAGTGTCCATCAACAGATGAATGGATAATGAAGATGTGGCACATATATACAATGGAATATTATTAAGCCATAAAAAGAATCAAAATTATTTGTAGTGAGGTGGATGGACCTAGAGTCTGTCATATAGAGTGAAGTAAGTCAGAAAGAGAAAAACAAATAACATATGCTAACACACACACACACACACACATATGTATATATTTATATGGAATCTAGAAAAAAATAGTTCTGAAAAACCTAGTTGCAGGGCCTGAATAAAGAGGTAGACATAGGAAGTGGACTTGAGGACAGGAGGTGGGGGGGTGAAGCTGGAGCGAACTGAGTGTAGCATTGACATATATACACTACCGAATGTATAATAGTTAGCTGGTGGGAAGAAGCAGCATAGCACAGAGAGATCGTCTCAGTGCTTTGCAATGACCTAGAGGGGTGCGATAGGGAGGACTGCAGGGAGACTCAAGAGGGAGGGGATATTGGGATGTGTATTCATATGGCTGATTTTCTTTGTTGTGCAAGAGAAACTAACACAGTCTTATGAAGCAGTTATACTCCAATAAACATCTATTAAAACAAAATATATTTGGTTTTTTTTTAACCAGACATAAAACAGACTCTTTATTTCTAAATAAAGAAACTCCAGCAGTTGGCAGTCCCCAACACCCACTCTCAACCTCAGACTCAAATGTAGAGAATTTTCACTTTATCTCCTCGGGCTTGTTTTGCCTTCACTTAAATTATTTATTCAGTGTCCTAGTGCTTTCTTTTTGCTTTCATAAAAAAATATGGGGACCTGATCTAGAGCTTCAGTCATCCTTTTCAAAACAGCCCCAATGCAGGGAAAGGCACCTTCAGAAAGGGTGTGGAAATCTGTTTACAACTTTCTAGAGTGTAATTCTGAACCACAGGGAAGAAAATCCTTCTGCCCTTTGCAGCTAAAAAATTTAACAAACCATAACTGTCTTTCCCACTCAGAGGCAAGATACCACCTCCAGCTGAAAATCTGGATTCTGAAGAGAAAGACTTATAGGAAAATTAATCACAAAGAGGAGATTTTCTCCAAAGCACTCACCTTTGAGTTCTGAGTGTCTAGTTGTGTGTGTGTGTGTGTGTGTGTGTGTGTATGAGAATGTAGACATGTGTATGCATGAGTACATATTTGCAGGAGTGTATATAAGTAAATAAGTATATGTAGAGTGAATTAAGTGTGTGCAAGTATGCATACATGTGTATATAAGTGTGCGTGTGAATGTGTTTGTATGCGTGGGAGTGTATGTAAGTGTATGTGTATATGTGTTGGTGTGTGTTCACATATGTGAGATTATGAGTGAGTGTGTGAATGTATGGGAGTTCATGTTTGTGCACGTTGTGAGTGTGAGACCATTTGTATCAGTGTGACTGTGTGTATTAGTGTGTGGGGGGGTGTTTTTAAAATTAATTTTTACTGGATTATAGTTGCTTCACAATGTTGTGTTAGTTTCAGCTGTACTGCAAAGTGAATCAGCTATACGTATATGTATATCCCCTCTTTTTTGGACTTCCTTCCCATTTAGGTCACAACAGAGCACTGAGTAGAGTTCCCTGTGCTATACAGTAGGTTCTCATTAGTTATCTATTTTATACATAGTAGTGTATATATGCCAATCCCAACCTCCCATTTCATCCCACCCCCACCTTCCCCCCCAGTAGCCATATGTCCATTCTCTATGTCTGTGTCTCAACTTCTGCTTTGCAAGTAAGTTCATCTGTATCATTTTTCTATATTCCACATATAAGCGATATTATATGATATTTGTCTTTCTGTTTCTGACTTACTTCACTCAGTATGACAATCTCTAGTTTCATCCATGTTGGTGCAAATGACACAATTTCATTCCTTTCTATGGCTGAGTAATATTCCATTGTATATATGTACCACATCTTCTTTATCCATTCCTCTGTTGATGGACATTTAGGTTGTTTCCATGTCCTGGCTATTGTAAATAGTGCTGCAATGAACATTGAGGTGCATGTATCTTTTTGAGTTATGGTTTTCTCTGGGTATATGCCTAGAAGTGGGATTGCTGGGTCATATGGTAGTTCTATTTTAGTTTTTTAAGGAACCTCCATACTGTTCTCCATAGTAAGTCCTTATAAGATACTTGGTATACAAAGATTTTCTCCCATTCCACAAGTTGCCTTTCATTTGTTGATGGTTTCCTTCCCAGTGCAGAAGCATTTTAATCTGATGTAGTCCAACCTGCTTATTTTTGCTTGTGTTTTCTTTGCTTTTGGTGTCAAATCCAAAAAATCACTGACAAGATCATTGTCAAGGAGTTTATACCCTATGTTTTGTTCTAGGAGTTTTATGGTTTTAGGTCTTACTTTTAAATCTTTAATCCATATTACACTGATTTTTGTGTACGGTATAAAATAGGGGTCCATTTTCATTCTTTTGTATGGAGATGTCTGATTTTCCAAACACCATTTACTGAAGAGCCTATCCTTTCGTCCCTGTGTAGTCTTGATGACTTTGTCAAGAATTAATTGAACATATAGGCATTTATTGGGTGACCCTCTATTTTGTTTTATTGACCTATGTATCTGTTTTTATGCCAATGCAATACTGTTTTAATTACTATACCTCTGTAATATACTTTGAAATCAGGAGGTGTTATGCCTCCATCTTTCCTCTTTTTTCTCAAGATTTCTTTATCTTTTGAGGCCTATTGTGTGTGTGTTTAATTTTATAATTGTCTCTTGTGTTTCTGTTAAAATGGCATTTTAAATTTGATAAGGATTTCAGTGACTCTCAAGGTCATTTTGGGTAGTATGGATATTTCAACAATATTAATTCTTCTGACCTATGAATATGGGACATTTTTCCATTTATTTGTGTCTTCTTCAATTTATCTCATCAATGTTTTATACTTTTCAGTATACAGATTTTTCATCTCCTTGATTACTTTTATTCCTAAGTATTTAATTGTTTTTGATGATATTGGAAATGGGATTGTTTTCTTAATTTCTCTGATAGTTCATTGCTAGTGTATAGAAACACAACTGATTTTTGTATATTGGCTTTGTATCCTACAACTTTACTGAATTTGTTTACTAGTTCTAACAGTTTTGCCCCTTCAGATGCCTAATGCAGGCTAATTAAAATGCTGACCTTCAGGATGCTGCTGGGAAAGTCAGGACATTAAATATGCAGTCTAGCCCCTATCAGGGAAAACCTGAGAGCTGGATGTTTGTGCCTTCTCTGCTGAGCTGGAGGGAAGAGTTGCTGGGGGTGCCTGTGTGCCATGTAGAAATGACTCTTTGTTTTGAGTGATCCTGGTAGATTCCTGAATGTCAATCCCTGTTGGCTCCCCAAGCTAGGCGATTTGTGAGCCAGTCACTCAGGTGACATTCATAACTGGTGGGGTGCTAGATGTATGGACAAGTTCCCTCTTGGGAGAAACTGCAGACTTGGTTTTACTGTGAGTTAGCCAGAAGAAGGAGGTGCCCACCAGCTCTTTTAGGAGGATCCTAGTCAGCTCTCAGTTGCAGGCTGATTAGAAGCCAGGTTCTCAGTCACTAGTTGGGAAAGGATGAAATCAAATCCCTTCCAGGGAGAAAGTAGGAAATGGTCATTTTTGCCTGCTCCCTCTGCACTGAGCCCCAATATAGCTGGGACTGTGGGTATAGCCCTGGGACATGCTCATGCACCCATTTAAAAACTGTCTCTTTGTTTACTATAGCCCTGTGAGATTCATGAATGCCAAGCTCTGTCGTGTCTCAGACAACGTGATCTGCATGCCCATCTCTCAGATACCAGCCTTTTTTGGGTTGCTGTATCTGTGGTCCAACCCATCTGCTCCTCAAGGAGAAACTGGGAGTTGGGGATTCCTTACCAACTGTAAGGTGCTGTGCTGGGGGGATGCCTTATGGTGAAAATGTGTCTCAGCCTTTCTTACCTATTTCTATGCAGGTATTTTTTTAGTCACCCAATATGTAGGAGTCACTTAACTAGTTTCTGAACTTCTCACAGAGGGAATTGATCTACATGTAGGTATACTCGGCTTGTCCATAGAAAGAGGGAAATATGGGAGCCTTCTATCTCACCATCTTGATTATGTCCCCCTCACAGTATTTTCAAATTTCCAATATTTCTAATTTTATATTTTAGGGCAATGATACAATTACAAGTGATAATATAATGGTGGTTACATGAGACTATGCTTTTTTCAAATTCATAGTAATTTACAGCACAAAAATTGAGATTTAATGTATGCAAAATTTAAACATATTATTAACGATAACAGGGGATATCAGGATGGAATGCAGAATGTAAAAAAGTAACCTAACCATAATTCAAATGTATACAAAAATTGCACACTAAAGGGGGGAAGGAAACAGTGCTGATGTAAGTACCTGTGGAAATGAAAGAAGTTTGAAAATCCAAAGAGAAAAGAAAATTTACATATGCAATACACTCGAATGGACAACTTTTCTGCCTGTGGTTGTATAGGTTTAAAATACTGATAACAGGGAGGGGGAAGATGGCGGAAGAGTAAGAGGCAGAGATCACCTTCCTCCCCACGGATACATCAGAAATACATCTACACATGGAATTGCTCCTATAGAACCCCCACTGAATGCTGGCAGAAGACCTCAGACCTCCCAAAAGGCAAGAAACTCCCCACGTACCTGGGTAGGGCAAAAGAAAAAAGAATAAACAGAGACAAAGAATAGGGACGGGACCTGCACCAGTGGGAGGGAGCTGTGAAGGAGGAAAGGTTTCCACACACTAGGAAGCCCCTTCACGGGCAGAGACTGCGGGTGGCGGAGGGGGAAAGCTTCAGAGCCCTGGAGGAGAGCTCAGCAACAGGGGTGTAGAGGGCAAAGCGGAGAGATTTCCGCAAAGAGGATCGGTGCCGACCGGCACTCACCAGCCCGATAGGCTTGTCTGCTCACCCACTGAGGTTGGTGGGGGCTGGGAGCTGAGGCTCAGGCTTCGGTCGGAGTGCAGGGAGAGGACTGGGGTTGGCGGCGTGAACACAGCCTGCAGGGCGTTAGTGCACCACGGCTAGCCGGGAGGGAGTCCGGGGAAAAGTCTGGACCTACCGAACAGGCAAGGGACATTTTCTTCCCTTTTTCTTTCCTGATGTGAGAGGAGAGGGGATTAAGAGTGTGGCATAAAGGAGCTCCAGAGATGGGCACGAGCAGCAGCTAACAGCGCAGACCCCAGAGACAGGCATAAGACGCTAAGGCTGCTGTTGCCACCACCAAGAAGCCTGTGTGCGAGCACAGGTCACTATCCACACCTCCCTTCCAGGGAGCCTGTGCAGCTCGGCACTGCCAGGGTCCCGGGATCCAGGGACGGCTTCCCCAGCAGAACACACATGCGCCTCAGGCTGGTGCAACGTCACGCTGGCCTCTGCCTCTGCAGGCTCACCCCGCATTCTGTACCCTTCCCTTCAGCCGGGCTGAGTGAGCCAGAGTCCCCAAAGCGGCTGCTCCTTTAACCCCGTCCTGTCTCAGCGAAGAACAGACACCCTCTGGCGACCTACACACAGAGGCGGGGCCAAATCCAAAGCTGAGACCCGGGAGCTGTGAGAACAAAGAAGAGAAAGGGAAATCTCTCCCAGCAGCCTCAGAAGGAGCGGATTAAAGCTCCACAATCAACTTGATATACCCAGAATCTGTGGAATACCTGAATAGACAATGAATCATCCCAAATTGAGGAGGTGGACTTTGAGAGCAAGATTTATGATTTTTTCCCCTTTTCCTCTTTTTGTGAGTGTGTATGTGTATGCTTCTGTGTGAGATTTTCTCTGTAAAGCTTTGCTTTCACCATTTGTCCTAGGGTTCTATCCGTCCGTGTTTTTTTTTTGTTGTTGTTGTTTTTGTTTGTTTCTTTTTTTCTTTAGAAAAACTTCCTTCTTAACAATTATTTTTAATTTTAATAACTTTATTTTATCTTACTTTTTAATTTTATTTTACCCTCTTTCTTTCTTTCTTCCTTTCTTTCTACTTTTTCTCCCTTTTATTCTGAGCCATGTGGATGAAAGGCTCTTGGTGCCGCAGCCAGGAGTCACTGCTGTGCCTCTGAGGTGGGAGAGCCACATTCAGGACACTGGTCCACAAGAGACATCCCAGCTCCACATAATATGAAAAGGGGAATATCTCCCAGAGATCTCCATCTCAACACCAGCACCCAGCTTCACTCAACGACAAGAAAGCTACAGTGCTGGACACCCTATGACAAACAACTAGCAAGACAGGAACACAACCACACCTATTAGCAGAGAGGATGCCTAAAACCATAATAAGTCCACAAACACTCCAAAACACAGCACCAGACGTGGACCTCCTCACCAGAAAGAAAAGATCCAGCCTTATCCACCAGAACACAGGCACTAGTCCCCTCCATCAGGAAGCCTACACAACCCACTGAACCAAATTTAGCCATTGGGGACAGACACCAAAAACAACGGGAACTACAAACCTGCAGCCTGCACAAAGGACACCCCAAACGCAGTAAGATAAGCAAAATGAGAAGACAGAAAAACACACAGCAGGTGAAGGAGCAAGATAAAAACCCACCAGACCTAACAAATGAAGAGGAAATAGGCAGTCTACCTGAAAAAGATTTCAGAATAATGATAGTAAAGATGATCCAAAATCTTGGAAATAGAATAAAGAAAATGCAAGAAACATTTAACAAGGACCTAGAAGAAATAAAGATGAAAGACACAATGATGAACAACACAATAAATGAAATTAAAAATACTCTACAAGGAATCAATAGCAGAATAACTGAGGCAGAAGAACGGATAAGTGACCTGGAAGATAAAACAGTGGAAATAACTACTGCAGAGCAGAATAAAGGAAAAAGAATGAAAAGAACTGAGGACAATCTCAGAGACCTCTGGGACAACATTAAATGCAACAACATTCGAATTATAGGGGTTCCAGAAGAAGAAGAGAAAAAGAAAGGACTGAGAAAATATTTGAAGAGATTATAGTTGAAAACTTCCCTAATATTGGAAAGGAAATAGTTAATCAAGTACAGGAAGGACAGAGAGTCCCATACAGGATAAAACCAAGGAGAAATATGCCAAGACACATATTAATCAAACTGTCAAAAATTAAATACAAAGAAAACATATTAAAAGCACCAAGGGAAAAACAACAAATAACACACAAGGGAATCCCCATAAGGTTAACAGCTGATCTTTCAGCAGAAACTCTGCAAGCCAGAAGGGACTGGCAGGACATATTTAAAGGGATGAATGAGAAAAACCTACAACCAAGATTACTCTACCCAGCAAGGATCTCATTCAGGTTTGATGGAGAAATTAAAACCTTTACAGACAAGCAAAGGCTGAGAGAGTTCAGCACCACCAAACCAACTTTACAACAAATGCTAAAGGAACTTCTCGAGGCAAGAAACACAACAGAAGGAAAAGACTTACAATAACAAACCCCAAAAAATTAAGAAAATGGAAATAGGAACATACATATCGATCATTACCTTAAATGTAAATGGATTAAATGCTCCCACCAAAAGACACAGAGTGGCTGAATGGATACAAAAAACAGACCCATATATATATGCTATCCACAAGAGACCGACTTCAGACCTAGAGACACATACAGACTGAAAGTAACGTGATGGAGAAAGATATTCCATTCAAATGGAAATCAGAAGAAAGCTGGAGTACCAATTCTCATATCAGACAAAATAGACTTTAAAATAAAGACTATTAGAAGAGACAAAGAAGGACACTACATAATGATCAAGGGACCGATCCAAGAAGAAGATATAAAAATTGTAAATATTTATGAACCCAACATAGGAGCACCTCAATACATAAGGCAAATACTAACAGCCATAAAATGGGAAATAGACAGTAAAACATTCATAGTAGGGGACTTTCAAACCCCATTTTCACCAATAGACAGATTATCCAAAATGAAAATAAGTAAGGAAACACAACCTTTAAATGATACATTAAAAAAGATGGACTTAATTGATATTTATAGGACATTCCATCCAAAAACAACAAAATACACATTTTTCTCTAGTGCTCATGGAATATTCTCCAGGATACATCATATCGTGGGTCACAAATCAAGCCTTGGTAAATTTAAGAAAATCGAAATTGTACCAAGTATGTTTTCCGACCACAACGCTATCCCTTAAAAATACAAACACATGGAGGCTAAACAATACACTACTTAATAACGAAGTGATCACTGAAGAAATCAATGAGGAAATCAAAAAATACCTAGAAACAAATGACAATGGAGACATGAGGACCCAAAATCTATGGGATGCAGCAAAAACCATTCTAAGAGGAAAATTTACAGAAATACAATCCTACCTTAAGAAGCAGGACACATCTCAAATAAATAAACTAACCTTGTACCTAAAGCAATTAGAGAAAGAAGAACAAAAATCCCCCAAAGTTAGCAGAAGAAAAGAAATCATAAAGATCAGATCAGAAATAAATGAAAAAGAAATAAAGGAAACGATAGCAAAGAGCAATAAAACTAAAAGTTGGTTCTTTGAGAAGATAAATAAAATTGATAAACCATTAGCCAGTCTCATCAAGAAAAAAAGGGTGAAGACTCAAATCAACAGAATTAGAAGTGAAAAAGGAGAAGTAACAACTGACACTGCAGAAATACAAAAGATCATGAGAGATTACTACAAGCAACTCTATGACAATAATATGGACAGCCTGGAAGAAATGGACAAATTCTTAGAAATGCACAACCTGCCGTGACTGAATAAGGAAGAAATAGAAAATATGAACAGACAAATCACAAGCACTGAAATTGAAACTGTGATTAAAAATCTTCCAACAAACAAAAGCCCAGGACCAGATGGCTTCACAGGCAAATTCTATCAAACATTTAGAGGAGAGCTACCACATACCCTTCTCAAACTCCTGCGAAATATAGCAGAGGGAAGAACAGTTCCAAACTCATTCTACGAGGCCACCATCTCCTTGATACCAAAACGAGACAAGTATGTCATAAAGAAAGAAAACTACAGTCCAATATCACTGATGAACATAGATGCAAAAATCCTCAACAAAATACTAGCAAACAGAATCCAAAAGCACATAAAAAGGATCATACACCATGATCAGGTGGGGTTTATTCCAGGAATGCAAGGATTCTTCAATATACGCAAATCAATCAACATGATACACCATATTAACAAATTGAAGGAGATAAACCATATGATCATCTCAATAGATGCAGAGAAAGCTTTCGACAAAATTCAGCACCCATTTATGATAAAAAAAAAAAACCTCCAGAAAGTAGGTATAGAGGGAATTTTCCAAACATAATAAAGGCCATATATGAGAAAACCACGGCCAACATCGTCCTCAATGGTGAAAAACTGAAAGCATTTCCACTAAGGTCAGGAAGAAGACAAGGTTGCCCACTCTCACCACTCTTATTCACCTTAGTTTTGGAATTTTTAGCCAAAGCAATCAGAGAAGAAAACAAAATAAAAGGAATCCAAGTCGGAAAAGAAGAAGTAAAGCTGTCACTGTTTGCAGGTGACATGATACTATACATAGAGAATCCTAAAGATGCTACCAGAAAACTACTAGAGCTAATCAATGAATTTGGTAAACTAACAAGATACAAAATTAATGCACAGAAATCTCTGGCATTCCTGTACACTAATAATGAAAAATCTGAAAATGAAATCAAGAAAACACTCCCATTTACCATTGCAACAAAAAAGAATAAAATATCTAGGAATAAACCTACATAAGGAGACAAAAGAGCTGCATACAGAAAATTATAAGACACTGATGAAAGAAATTAAAGGTGATGCAAATAAATGGAGAGATATACCATGTTCTTGGATTGGAAGAAACAATATTGTGAAAATGACTCTACTACCCAAAGCAATCTACAGATTCAATGCAATCCCTATCAAACTACCACTGGCATTTTTCACAGAACTAGAACAAAAAATTTCAAAATTTGTTTGGAAAAACAAAAGACCCTGAATAGCCAAAGCAATCTTGAGAACAAAAAATGGAGCTGGAATATAAGGCTCCCTGACTTCAGACTATACTACAAAGCTACAGTAATCAAGAGAGTATGGTACTGGCACAAAAACAGAAAGAGATCAATGGAACAGGATAGAAAGCCCAGAGATAAACCCATGCAGATTTGGTCACCTTATCTTTGATAAATGAGGCAGGAATGTACAGTGGAGAAAGGACAGCCTCTCCAATAAGTTGTGCTGGGAAAACTGGACAGGTACATGTAAAAGTATGAGACTAGATCACTCCCTAACACCATACACCAAAATAAGCTCAAAATGGATTAAAGACCTAAATGTAAGGCGAGAAACTATCCAACTCTTAGAGGAAAACATAGGCAGAACGCTCTATGACATAAATCACAGCAAGATTCTTTTGGACCCACCTCCTAGAGAAATGGAAATAAAAACAAAAATAAACAAATGGGACCTAATGAAAATTAAGAGCTTTTGCACAGCAAAGGAAACCATAAACAAGACCAAAAGACAACCCTCAGAATGGGAGAAAATATTTGCAGATGAAGCAACTGCCAAATGATTAATCTCCAAAATTTATAAGCAGCTCCTGCAGCTCAAGAGCAGAAAAACAAACAACCCAATCCAAAAATGCACAGAAGACCTAAATAGACATTTTTCCAAAGAAGATATACAGACTGCCAACAAACACATGAAAGAATGCTCAACATCATTAATCATTAGAGAAATGCAAATCAAAACTACAATGAGATATCATCTCACACCAGTCAGAATGGCCATCATCAAAAAATCTAGAAACAATAAATGCTGGAGAGGGTGTGGAAAATAGGGAACACTCTTGCACTGCTGGTGGGAATGTGAATTGGTACAGCCACTATTGAGAACAGTATGGAGGTTCCTTAAGAAACTACAAATAGAACTACCATATGACCCAGCAATCCGACTACTAGGCATATACCCTGAGAAAACCATAATTCAAAAAGAGACATGTACCAAAACTTTCATTGCAGCTCTATTTACAATAACCCAGAGGTGGAAGCAACCTAAGGTGTCCATCGACAGATGAATGGATAAAGAAGATGTGGCACATATATACAATGTAATATTACTCAGCCATAAAAAGAAACGAAATTGAGCTATTTGTAATGAGGTGGATAGACCTAGAGTCTGTCGTACAGAGTGAAGTAAGTCAGAAGGAGAAAGACAAATACTGTATGCTAACACATATATATGGAATTTAAGAAAAAAAAAACGTCATGAAGAACCTAGGGGTAAAACAGGAATAAAGACCCAGACCTACTTGAAAATGGACTTGAGGATATGGGGAGGGGGATGGGTAAGCTGTGACAAAACGAGAGAGCGGCATGGACATATATACACTGCCAAACGTACGGTAGATAGCTAGTGGGAAGGAGCCGCATAGCACAGGGAGATCAGCTTGGTGCTTTGTGACCGCCTGGAGTGGTGGGATAGGGAGGGTGGGAAGGAGGGTGACGCAAGAGGGAAGGGATATGGGAACAGATGTATAAGTATAACTGATTCACTTTGTTATAAACAGAAACTAAAAAAAAACACTTAAAGAAGGGCTAACACCCATCCTTCTCAAACTCTTCCAAAAAAATTGTAGAGGAAGGAACACTCCCAAACTAATTTTATGAGGTCACCATCTCCCTGATACCAAAATCAGACAAAGATACTACAAAAAAAAAAAAAAACTTACAGACCTATATCACTGATGAATATAGAAGCAAAAATCATCTACGAAATACTGGCAAACAGAAGCCAACATATTACAAGGATGCTACAGCATGATCAAGTGGGATTTATCCAAGGGATGCAAGGATTCTTCAATATACGGAAATCAATCAATGTGATACACCATGTTAACAAATTGAAGAAGAAAAAGTATATGATCATCTCAACATATGCAGAAAAAGCTTTTGACAAAATTCGACATCGATTTATGATTAAAACTCTCCAGAAAGTGGGCATACAGGAAACCTAACTCAACATAATAAAGGCCATATACAACAAACAGACAGCAAACATCATTCTCAGTGGTGAAAAACTGAAAGCATTTCCTCTAAGATCAGGAATAAGACAAAGATGTCCACTCTCACCACTATTATTCAACATAGTTTTGGAAGTCCTAGCCATGGCAGTCAGAGAAGAAAAGGAAATAAATGCATACAAATTGGAAAAGAAGAAGTAAAATTGTCACTGTTTGCAGATGACATGATGCTATACATAGAGAACCCTAAAAATGCCACCGGAATACTACTAGATCTAATCAATGAATTTGGTAAAGTTGCAAGATACAAAATTAATGCACAGAAATCTCTTGCATTCCTATACACTAATGATGAAAAATCTGAAAGAGAAATAAAGGAAACACTCCCATTTGCCACTGCAACAAAAAGAAAAAAAAACCTAGGAATAAACCTACCTAGGGAGACAAAAGATGTGTATGCAGAAAACTATAAGACACTAATGAAGGAAATTATAGATGATACAAACAGACGGAGAGGTGTACCATGTTCTTGGACTGGAAGAATCAATATTGTGAAAATGACTATACTACCCAAAGTAATCTACAGATTCAATGGAATCCCTATCAAATTAACAATGGCATTTTTTACAGAACTAGAACAAAAAATCTTAAAATTTGTATAGAGACACAAAATACCCCGAATAGCCAAAGTGGTCTTGTGGGAAGAAAACAGAGCTGGAGGAATCAGACTCCTTGACTTCAGGCTATACTACAAAGCTACAGTAAACAAGACAATATGGTACTTGCACAAAGACAGAAATATAGATCAATGGAATAGGATAGAAAGCCCAGAGATAAACCTATGCACCTATGGTCAACTTATCTATGACAAAGGAGGCAAGGACATACAATGGAGAAAAGACAGTCTCTTCAATAAGTGGTGCTGGGAAAACTGGACAGCTACATATAAAAGAATGAAATTAGAACACTCCCTAACCCCATACACAAAAATAAACTCAAAATGGATTAGAGACCTAAATGTAAGACTGGACACTATAAAATTCTTAGAGGAAACATAGGAAGAACACTCTTTGTCAAAAATCAGTGCAAGGACTTTTTTGATCCACCTCATAGAGTATTGGAAATAAAAACCAAAATAAACAAATGGGGTCTAATGAAACTTAAAAGCTTTTTCACAGCAAAGGAAAGTAGAAACAAGATGAAAAGACAACTCTCAGAATGGGAGAAAATATGTGCAAACGAATCAAGGGACAAAGGATTAATCTCCAAAATATATAAACAGCTCATGCAGCTCAGTATTAAAAAAAACAAATAACCCAATCCAAAAATGGGCAGAAGACCTAAATAGACATTTCGCAAAAGAAAACACACAGATTGCCAAGAAGCACATGAAAAGCTGCTCAACACCACTAATTATTATAGAAATGCAAATCAAAACTACAATATCACCTCACACCAGTTAGAATGGGCATCATCAGAAAATCTACAAACAACAAATGCTGGAGAGGGTGTGGAGAAAAGGGGGCCCTCTTGCACTATTGGTGGGAATGTAAATTGATACAGCCACTATGGAGAACTGTATGGACATTCCTTAAAGAACTAAAAATAGAATTACCATATGACCCAGCAATACCTCTACTGGGCATGTACCCAGAGGAAACCATAATTCCAAAAGACACATGCACCCCAATGTTCATTGCAGCACTATTTACAATAGCCAGGACATGGAAGCAACCTAAATGCCCATCTACAGACGAATGGATAAAGAAGATGTGGTACATATACACAATGGAATATTCCTCAGCCATAAAAAGGAACGAAATTGGGTCATTTGTAGAGACATGGAATGATCTAGAGACTGTTATACAGAGTGAAGTAAGCCAGAAAGAGAAAAACAAATATCATATATTAATGCATATATGTGGAACCTAGAAAAATGGTACAGATGAACTGGTTTGCAGAGCAGAAATTGAGACACAGATGTAGAGAACATACGTATGGACACCAAGGGGGGAAAGTCGTGGTGATGGGGGTGGTGGTGGAGTGATGAATTGGGAGATTGGATTGACATATATACACTAATATGTATAAAATGGATAACTTATCAGAACCTACTGTGTAAAAAAATAAATAAAATAAAATTCAAAAGAAAAAAAATGATCAAGAGAGATATTGTGTCATTATGTGGATTTTGAATGTTTGTAAAACTCTATAGGACTCCTTACTTCAGTGAGGTGACTTTTGCAAAAGAACATTTATCACTGTTCTGATTTTTCATGATCTAGTCATGTTTTCCACTTCTCATGTCAATTTTGAATGTTCATTTTTTAATTAAGAATATTATCCATTTTACCAATATTTTCAAATTTACTGGCAGATGAAAAAGAAGTACTCTTTTATTTCCCAGAACACATGGGGTTTTTAAGCTATGTATTATCATTGATTTCAAATTTCATTGCAGTCTGATCCAATAACATAGCTTTTATATATCTGTTCTGTAGAATTGTTGAGAATTCTTTTATGATCTCTACATAGTCATTTTTAAAATTTGTGTTTGATACAAGTACATTTTCTATTGAGGTATAAAATTCCACTTTTTAAATCATATTTTCCAAATGTTATTGTTGCTTATTTTTATATGCATGTCTCAAAAGTTCTGAAAGGACTGTATAATATCTCAAAATTATAGGTTTTTTTCTGTACCCTTTCAATTTTTACTTTACCTCAAAGATATAACATTGATTTTACGTACATGACACTTAAAATGACATCTCTTGTTGCATAATATGGGAGAGGGTGAAACCTAATACGTGGTCATAAAAAGTGTTGGGTGGGAGGAAGAAAATGACAACATCATCCCTGGTTTAATATATGAGTGTTTATCATGTGTTATTGAGTTTATAAAAGATGTAATAGAATTAGCCTACCTTCTGCAATAGTTAACATTCTGGGCTTAGAGGACAACATTAATCCTGAAATCAATTTCAAAATAAATATAAAGCCATTAAAAAAACTATAAAAAAGTTAAGATGGAATAGTTTTCAAAGTAAGGCACAGAAAGGCAATAAACGTGGAACAGTTGAATGAGATACAAGGGAAACAAAAAAATAAAATAAAACAAAATAAATTGCCAGACATAAACACTAGCATACCAATAGTTACAATAAGGTAAATTGACTAAATGAATCAATTAAATCAATTAAAATGTAGATATTGGCAGTATCAGTAAGACACACAACCTAACATTACAATGTTTATATGAAAATCATTTCAATGTCAATGGTATAGGTAAATTAAACATAAAACGGATAGAAAATGTCATATCATGTAAACATTAATTATAAAACAGGTGTGTTTGTCAGGTCTGTCTACTGTAATGTTACCTTCCTTCCCTTTCCATACTGTACCCTTTGGAAAGAATGACTATGGGCAGTCCATACTTAAGGAGTGAAGACTTATGCTCTACCACCTTGAGGGCAGAGTATTTACATAAAATATTTGGAATTCTAATGCACAAGAGATTTGTCTCTCTCCATTTATTAATTTATTCAGTCATTATTTCTATCAGTATGGACTCATGGATTTTTTATACTTTGAATTACAATAATCCAACACTATTTTTTAAAACATCTTTATTAGAGTATAATTGCTTTAAAATGGTGTGTTAGTTTCTGCTTTATAACAAAGTGAATCAGCTATACATATACATATATCCCCATATCCCCTCCCTCTTGCATCTCCCTCCCACCCTCTTTCTCGCACCCCTCTAGGTGGTCACAAAGCACCGAAATGATCTCCCTGTGCTATGCGGCTTCTTCCCACTAGCTATCTATTTTACATTTGGTAGTGTGTATATGTCCATGCCACTCTCTTACTTTGTCCCAGCTTACCCTTCCCCCTCCCTATGTCCTCAAGTCCCTTGTTTGGTTGCTTAAATTTCTATTTGGGCCATAAAGACAAAACAAAACAAAAAGCAGGAGTATCTATATTAATTACATAATGTAGACTTCATTGCAAAGAAAATTAGTAGAGATCAAAACAAAAATTATATAATAATAAAAGAATCAATCCTCCAAAAAGTCTTCCCTGATACTTCCCTATCCTCCTAAGGATCCTCCTGATCCTTCCCACTCCTTCTATTAGTGTGTATGGGTCTTTCTCTGTGTTCCAGACCCACCTGTCCTTACTCCTGTCAGAGCAAACGTCATGATATTTTGGTAATTATATATTTTTATAACTGACCCTAATAGATTGTAAGTGCTTTGGAAAGCCTTATCCATCTCCACATCGTCAGACTCCAACATCGTACCTGGTGCCCAGCAGGTGCTCAGTAAATTATTGCCTTACTGAGGTAGAAGATAGGCCCCAGGCTGAGCAGCTGCAACTGGTTTCCTGCTGCCCTGAGACCAAAAATAGGCACAAATGAGATGACTGGCCAAAGACAACCCAGAAAACTACCCCCATATGAACAACCTAAGCTGCCCCTATTACACACAACTCACTCCAAATTCACCTGTGTGCTCTTCCATAAGTACTTTGCTTCTAATAACTGTTGTCTCTATTTCACAATCTTGGTCTCTTTGCTGAATTCTTTCTTCAAAGAAGATAATGACTGGGGTCCTTCTTCCAGCCACCTCACCGGCGGAATCATTACAACTGAAATTCAAGCAGTAAAGGTTGTTTCTCTTTATTTTAATTGAAGTATAGTTGATTTACAATATTATGTTAGTTTCAGATGTACAGCAAAGTGATTCAGTTTTATATATATATATATATATACATATTTTTTCAGATTCTTTTCCATTATAACTTATTACAAGATATTGATTGTAGTTCCCCATGCTATAAAGTAAATACTTGTTTTTTTAAATCTATTTTATGTATAGTGGTGTGTATCTGTAAACCCTATACTCCTAATTTATTCTTCCCTCCCTTTCCCCTTTGATGACCCTAAGTTTGTTTTCTATGTCTGTGTGTCTATTTCTGCTTTGTAAATAAATTCATTTGCATTATTTTTTGATTCCACATATAAGTGATATCATATAATATTTGTCTTTCTGTCTCTGACTTACTTTACTCAGTATGATAATCTCTAGGTCCATTCAAGTTGATGAAAATGGCAGGATTTCATTCTTTGTTATGGCTGAGTAATATTCCTGTGCAGGAAGAATCAGTACCAGACACTTCCTCATCCCAGGATCATGCTTCATCCTCCTCCTGGGTTCTGAGAACATCACCAGGCATGGATCCCTCACACACAGGGTGCTGCACAGCTTCTGTAACAGGTGCAGGGTGCAGTTTCCACGCATCAGTCTCTGACCCCAGAGTTTACGGCATCACCCTGCACTGCCTGGATGCAGGCACCGTGTGCAGCATGGTCGTCGAAGAGGTCACAGTTAGCGATGTGGGGGAGGAGGCCATGAAGGAGCACAAAGCCGTCCAAAGTGGGTCCACCAAGTGAGCCCCTACCTCTCTTCCTGAGGAGGGGCAGGCACTGGGCCCACAATACACCTGAATCAGAAGGGAACCACCTCAGTGCTTGTCAAAGACAGTGTGTGAAAGAGGTCTGTTTCTGGACTGGTGAACCCATGATGTTGCTCCAAGCTTCTACTCCTTCCCTGTCAGTATTTTTCAAGGGACTTGCTCATAATAATAATAATAATAACAAAAAACCTGAGCATGAATTTGTCTGGATACAACGATAATAATTTTCCAGTCCAATCAGCAAGTAGTGGCTCTACTTTTTCAAGTCGTCTTTTACATCACCCAGTTCTCACAAATCACTTGCAGATTGTTCATATGTGCTGTACAGTTATGGCGCTATTGTGAACAGGATTCTCTTTAGCAGTTGCATCTGGTACATAGGACCACTACATCCAAATGGTTTCCTAAACATTTTTAGGACGTTTTCTATTGCTTATCCCTGTGTGTGTTCTAGGTAGGCACTCACATTTTTGCTACTTAGACGTAGGCTTTACTTCCAGCTATATTGTTTATTTAATGTGTTTTATATAGTATGTTTAAGATTCATTAGTACATCATTAGATACATTAGATTCATTAATTAGATACATCATTGTACTTATTTTTCAAATGATGTTGTTATTTTGCTTGGTTTTGTTTTGAAATCTGTCTCTGGGTAGGGGGACAAGGAGATGGAAGGGTGAGAGAGATGTCTGTGTACTCTACGCCCTGTTTGATGTTCTGAAATTCCTACCTTGTACATGTGTTAAGTATTCAGAAATTAGTAAATACTTTAAAAATGAGATTAGGTATTTTGATTTATATACAACAGGGCTTGTCTATGGGAATGGTTGGTTGTTGAATGTATTTGGTCTCAGATTATTTGAGAAAATGGTGGTGTCCAGATCCTCTAAATTCTTGAAAAGGAGAAATAGCAGAATGTTTACAGATTCAAACTCTGGGTAAGACTACCTGTGTTTGAATCCAGGCGCTGCTACCTACTAGTTAAATGACATGTCAAGTTGCTTAAACTCTGTATTCCTCAACTTTATCTTCTGTAAATAATGTTAACAACTAACAGTTTTGTCTTCAGGGTAGCAGAGTACTTTGTACTTACTAAGTTGTTAATGAATGCTTGTTTTCTTTTTTCCACTGATTTAAAATCTCAAAACCTCCTCCTATCAAGTCATCCCATAATGTAGGAGCATCTCCATGATAGCTGAGATTTAGCCATAATATTTACACCATCTCATGCTGGGTTAATATTTAGAGCAGAAGGCACAATGATACTAGGTGAAAGTAATTAATATGGCAATATTTTTAAATCCTAAATCCAGACAGAAATCAGGAGGAGGCAATTGTTTCCGTAAAGATCATTTAGAGGGCAACAAGGAGGTACTCTCAGAAAAACTGAAAGGAAATAAGATTTTTCTCTACATGTGAAACACAAAAATCAGAGCAAAGATATTCAAATTTTCTTTAAGAAATTAAACATATTCACAGTGTGATTGCATGTATAAAAAGATTTTTGAAAACAAGCAATACTAAACAGTATTGTTTAGGTGTATATATGGTTGGACAACTCTAATGAAATGCAAAGAAATAATTTAAACAAGGATCTGATTAGGGCTTAAATCTATGGAGGAGGGATGGCTTTATGACTTGAGTGGGGAACATGTCATATGTTTCTGTTACTCTTGCTATATAACAAACTACCCCAAACTTAGTCCACACACACACACGCACAAACCATTTTATTATATGCTTGGAGTTTCAGAATAAGTAATTCAGAAAGAGCATAGTGGATATGACTTGTTTCATATGATGTCTGTGGCCTCAGTGGGAAAAAAACAAATGGCTGGGGGCTGGAACCATCTGAAGGCTCATTCATTTGCATGGCTGGCACCTGTGTTGAGAACACTGGAAGACTAGGACTGACAAATAGAGTGCCTTCATATTACGTCTCAGTGTAATTTGGCTCCCTCACAGCATGACAGGCTTCACAGTAGTCAGGCTGCATATTTCATAATTCAGGCTCCAAAAAGGACCATTCTAGTAAATGAGGTAGATGTGGCATCACTTTGTATGATCAAGACTCAAAAGTCATGTCACATCACTTCTGTCACACTCTATGAATTACATGTGAGTCACAAGCCCTTTCAGATTCAAGTAGAGGTGGTATAATTAGACTTCATCTCTTAAGGCAGAGAGGTGGTAACTTTTATAAGAGCCTGAGAGGTGGAAGATATCATTGTGGCCATCTTTGGAAAATCCAGTCATTCACAGTGGGCTTTTAGGTAGCTCTTTATGCTTTATTCAGCTGTTTTCTGTATAATTATTTAACAGTTCACAGAGAGTTTAGGTACAATTAGTGTATGATTTAATTAACAATATAAAAAAGGGTGATTCTGACTCTAATCTCAGAGCAGGATCAAGACCAGGCTACATGTATTACTGGAGTTACAGAGAGAATATGACAGCCAGAAGGAGGCTGGTTGGTTAGGCCTAAAGGAAACCTTGGAAATGCCCATATAAGAACAATCCAGGGTAGAAAAATTCTTGTCCAGAGGATTATAAATATTCCTCATCTCACTGGAAAAGTTTAACCTATTACTACTTGGACCTATTGAAATACCTTGACATGATGTCACTGAATGACACTTACTCTGTCCTTTCTAAGTGCTCATTCACTCCAAAAATATTTACTGAGTGTTTATCATGTACTAAATAGAATGTTAGAAGGATTCAAGGCTATGGGAAAAAAAGTGGAGATAGATAAAGATGCTCAAGTACCAATGTTTAGGGTAAATATTAAATGAGTGTTGGGTTAGACAAACTTAGAAAGTCCATAATGACCACAAAGAAAAATATCTATAGAATACACACAAAAGGAAATGAGAAGGAAATGAAAGTATGTCACTACAAAAAAAATAATAAACTAAACATAAAGGAAGGCAGTACAGCCAGAAATCAGAGACATTAAAAGCTATAAGATGCATAGAAAACAATTAACAAAATGGCAATTCTAAGTCCTTCCTTATCAGTAATTCTTAAAATGTTAATGGATTAAACTTGTCAATCAAAAGACATTGGCAGATTGGATTTTAAAAGAAGATTCAACTATATGCTGTCTACAAGAGATTCACTTTAGCTCTAAGAATATCTACAGGTTGAAAGTAAAATGATTGAAGAAGATATTCCATGCAAGTAGTAAAGCAAAGAGAGTATGGGTGGCTATATTAATATCAGATAAAATACACTTTATGTCAAAAACTGTCACAAAAGACAAAGAGGGACATTATGTAATGATAAAAGGGTCAGTTTGCCAAGAAGGTGTAACAATTTTAAATATACATATATCAAAGACCAGAGCTATTAATATACGAGGCAAATAGTGACAGAATTGAAGGGATAAATAGGCAGCTTTTTAATAATAGTAGGATATTTAAGTACCCATCTTTCAATAATGGATAGTACAAACAGGCAAAAAATCAATAAGGAAACAGAGGCCTTGAATAAAACTATAGACCAATTGGACCTAATACTCATATACAGAACATTCCACCACCAACACCAGAATACACATTTTTATGAAGTTTACATGGAACAGTTCTCCAGGATAGACTATATGTTAGTCCCCAAAACAAGTCTCAGTAAATTTTAAAAGATTAAACTCATACAAATTATCTTTTCCAATCACAATGGAATGAAACTATAAGTCAATAGCAGAAGGAAAACATGAAAATTCACAAATATGTGGAAATTAAATACTACACACTTAAACAACAAATGGGTCAAAGAAGAAATCACAAGGAAAATTAGCAAATACCTTGAAACAAATGAAAACAAAAATACAGCATAGAAAAACACAGGTTGAGGTAAAAGTAATGCTAAGAGGGAAATTTATAGTTATAAATGCATCCAGTAAAAAAGAGGAAAGATCTCAAATCAACAACCTAACTTTACACTTCATGGAACTAGAAAAATAAGGACAAACTACATCCAAAACTAGCAGAATGAAGGAAATAACAAAGATTAGAGAAGAGAGAAATGGCTAGATAATCAACAGAACCAAGTGTTGGTTCTCTGGAAAGATCAACAAAATTGACAAATTTTTAACCAGATTGACTATGAAAAAAAGAATGCTCAAATAATTAAAATCAGAAAAGAAAGAGGGCACATTTCAACCTATTTTGCAGAAATAAAAAGTACTATAAAAGAATACTATAAAGAACTGTACACCAACAAACTGGGTAATCTAGATGCAACAGATAAATTCTTAAAAATACACAAACTATGAAGTCTGAATCATGAAGAAATAGAAAATCTGAACAGATCAATAACTGGCAATGAGATTGAATCAGTGATAGAAAATCTCACAACACAGAAAAGCCCAGGACCAATGGTTTCATTGGTGAATTCTACCAAACATTTAAAGAAGAATTAACATGAATCCTCCTCAAATACTTGCCCCAAAAAATGGAAGGGAAGGGAACATTTCCAACTTCATTATATGAGGCCCGCAATACCCTGACACCACAGCTAAAGACATTACAAGAAAAGAAAATGACAGATCAATATCTCTCATGAATATTAATGTAAAAATCCAGAATAATATACAAGCAAATAGAGCTCAACAGCACATTAAAATGATTATACACCATGACCAAGTAGGATTGATTCCTAGAATGCAAGGATGTTTCAATACAGGAAAATAAATCAAAGTAATTCACCACATTGAGAGAATGAAGAAAAAATTACCACATAATAATAACAATTATACAGAAAAATGATTTGAGTAAATCAATACTTCATAATAAAAGCACTCAACAAACCAGGAACAGAAGGAAACTACTTCAACATTTTAAAGGTCATATATGAAAACCCCACAGCTACAATCATACTCAATGATGAAAGACCGAAAGCTTGGCCCCCTAAGATCAGGAACAAGATCAAGAGGACTGCTTTCATCACTTCTATTTAACATAGTACTGGAACTCCTAGCCATAGCAATTTTGTAAGAAAAATAAAGGCATCCAAATTAGAAAGGAAGAAGTAAAATTATCTCTGTTTGTTGATAACATGATCTTATATGTACAAAACTCAAGATTCCACAAAAAATTATTAGAACTAACCAATAAATTTATCAAAATTGCAGGACACAAAATAACCCTCAAAAAACTGTTATGTTTCTAATACACTAACAATAAAAAAAATCTAAAAAAGAAATCAAGAAAACAATCCTATTTACAATATAGCATGAAAAATAACAAAATATTAAGAAAAAAAATTACCAAGGAGCCAAAAAACTTGTACACTGAAAACACAAAGCATTTCTGAAAGAAATTAAAGAAGCACACACAAAAAATGGAAAGGCTTCTATATTCATAAATTGGAGGACAATATTATTAAGATATCAGTACTACCTAATGTGATCTAAAGATTTAACACAATTGCTATCAAATTCCTAATGGCAATTTTTTGCAGAAATAGAAAAATCCATGCTAAAATTCATGTGGAATCTCAGGGGACTTCTAATTGCCAAAACAATGTTTAAAAAAGACCAAATTTGGATGACTCACAATTCCTGATTTCAAAGTTTACTACAAAGCTACAATAGTCAAATCAGTGTGATACTGGCATAAAGACAGACATATTGACCAATGGAATAGAATGGAGACTCCAGAAATAAACCTGAGTCTATTTGGTCAAGTCACTTTCAACAAGTGTGCCAAGACCGTTCAATACGGAAAGGTAAGACTTTTAAACAAATGGTTCTTGGAAAATTCAATACTCCCATGCAAAAGAATGAAGAAGGTGTCTTACCTTACACAAAAATTAACACAAAATGGATCAATGACCTAAGGATAAAAGATAAAACTATAAAACTCTAAGATGAAAACATATGGGAAACTCTTCATAACACTAGATTTGGAAATGATTTCTTTTTTTAACATCTTTATTGGAGTATAACTGCTTTACATTGTTGGGTTAGATTCTGCTGTATAACAAAGTAAATCAGCTATATGCATATGTATATGCCCATATCCTCTCCCTCTTCCGTCTCCCTCACAGCTTCTTTATCCCACCCATCTAGGTGGTCACAAACCACCGAGCTGATCTCCCTGTGCCATGCAACTGCTTCCCACTAGCTATCTATTTTACATTTGGTAGTGTATATATGTCAGTGCTGCTCTCTCATTCATCCCAGCTTATACTTCCTCCTCACAGTCTCCTCAAGTCCTTTCTCTACATCTGTGTCTTTATTCCCGTCCTGCCCTTAGGATCATCAGAACCTTTTTTTTTTTTTTTTTTAGATTCCAATATATGTGTTAGCATAAAATATTTGTTTTTCTCTTTCTGACTTACTTCACTTTCTATGACAGACTCCATGTCCATCCACCTCATTACAAATAACTCAACTTCGTTTCCTTTTATGGCTAAGAAATATTCCATTGTATATATGTGCCACATCTTCTTTATCCATTCATCTGTTGATGGACACTTACATTGCTTCCATGTCCTGGCTATTGTAAATAGAGCTGCAATGAACATTTTGGTACATGACTCTTTTTGAATTATGGTTTTCTCAGGGTATATACCCAGTAGTGGGGTTGCTGGGTCGTATGGCAGTTCTATTTTTTAGTTTTTTAAGGAACCTCCATACTGTTCTCCATAGTGGCTGTATCAATTTACATTCCCACCAATAGTGGAAGAGGGTTCCCTTTTCTCCACACCCTCTCCACCATTTATTGTTTGTAGATGTTTTGATGATGGCCATTCTGACTGCTGTGAGGTGATACCTCATTGTAGTGTGGACTTGAATTTCTTTAATGATTAGTGATGTTGAGCATCTTTTCATGTGTTCTGTTGTCAATCTGCATATCTTTTTTGGAGAAATGTCTATTTAGATCTTCCCCCTTTTTTTTGGGATGGGTTGTTTGTTTTTGTGATATTGAGCTGCATGAGTTGCTTGTATATTTTGGAGATTAATCCTTTGTCAGTTGCTTCATTTGTAAATATTTTCTCCCATTCTGAGGGTTCTCTTTTCATCTTGTTTACGGTTTCCTTTGCTGTGCAAAAGCTTTTAAGTTTCATAAAGTCCCATTTGTTTAATTTTTTATTTCCTTTTCTCTAAGAGGTGGGTCAAAAAGAATCTTGCTGTGATTTGTGTCATAGAGCGTTCTGCCTATGTTTTCCACTAAGAGTTTGGTAGTGTCTGGCCTTACATTTAGGTCTTTAATCCATTTTGAGTTATTTTTTTGTATGGTGTTAGGGAGTGTTCTAATTTCATTCTTTTACATGGAGCTGTCTAGCTTTCCCAGCACCACTTATTGAAGAGGCTGTCTTTTCTCTATTGTATATTCTTGTCTCCTTTATCAAAGATAAGAGACCATATGTGCATGGGATTATCTCTGGGCTTTGTATCCTGTTCCATTGATCTATATTTCTGTTTTTGTGCCAGTACCATACAGTTTTGATTACTGTAGCTTTGTAGTATCGTCTGAAGACAGGGAGCCTGATTCCTCCAGCTCCGTTTTTCTTCACAAGAATGCTTTGGCTACTCGTAGTCTTTTGTGTTTCCACACAAATTGTGAAATATTTTGTTCTAGTTCTTTGAAAATTGCCATTGGTAGTTTGATAGGGATTGCATTGAACATGTAGATTGTTTTGGGTACTATAGTTATTTTCACAATGTTGATTCTTCCAATCCAAGAACATACTATATCTCTCCATCTGTTTGTATCATCTTGAATTTCTTTCATCAGTGTCTTATAGTTTTCTGCATATAGGTCTTTTGTCTCCTTAGGTAGGTTTATTCCTAGATATTTTATTCTTTTTATTGCAATGGTAAATGGGAGTGTTTCCTTTAATTCTCTTTGAGATTTTTCATCATTAATGTAGAAGAATGCAAGAGACTTCTGGGCATTAATTTTGTGTCTTGCTAGTCTACCAAATTCATTGATTAGCTCTTGTAGTTTTCTGGTAGCATCTTTAGGATTCTCTATGTATAGTATCATGCCATCTGCAAACAGCAAGAGTTTTATTTCTTCTTTTCAGATTTGGATTCCTTTCATTTCTTTTTCTTCTCTGATGGTTATAGATAAAACTTCCAAAACTATGTTGAATAATAGTTATGAGAGTGGCATCCTTGTCTTGTTCCTGATTTTAGGGGAAATGGTTTCAGTTTTTCAACATGGAGAACAATGTTGGCTGTGGGGTGTCATATATGGCCTTTATTATATTGAGGTAGGTTCCCTCTATGTCTCCTTTCTGGAGAGTTTTTATCATAAATGGGTGTTGAATTTGGTCAAAAGCTTTTTCTGCTTGTATTGAGATGATCATATGGTTTTTATCCTTCAATTTGTTAATATGGTGTATCACATTGTTTCATTTGCATGTATTGAAGAATCCTTGCATTCCTGGGATAAACTTCAGTTGATCGTGGTGTATGATCCTTTTAATGTGTTGTTGGATTTTGTTTTCTAGTGCTTTGTTGAGGATTTTTGCATCTATATTCATCAGAGATATTGGCCTGTAGTTTTCTTTTTTTGTGACATCTTGTCTGGTTTTTGTATCAGGATGATGGTGGTCTCGTAGAATGAGTTGGTGAGTATTTCTCCCTCTGCTATATTTTGAAGAGTTTGAGAAGGATAGGTGTTAGCACTTCTCTAAATATTTGAGAGAATTTGCCTGTGAAGCCATCTTGTCTTAAGCTTTTTTTTGTTGGAAGATTTTTAATCACAGTTTCAATTTCAGGGGTTCTGATTGGTCTGTTTGTTTTCTTTTTCTTTCTGGTTCAGTCTCAGAAGGTTGTGCTTTTTAGGATTTTGTCCATTTCTTCCAGGTTGTCAATTTTATTGGCATATAGTTGCTTGTAGTAATCTCTCATGATCCTCTGTATTTCTACAGTGTTAGTTGTTACTTCTCCTTTTCAGTATCTAATTCTGTTGATCTGTGTGCTCTCACTTTTATTCTTCTCGAGTCTGGCTAATGTTTTATCAATTTTGTTTAACTTCTCAAAAGGCCAGCCTTTACTTTTATTGATATTTGTTATTGTTTCCTTCATTTCTTTTACATTTATTTCTGATCTGATCTTTATGATTTCTTTCCTTCTGCTAACTTTGAGGTTTTTTTGTTCTTCTTTCTCTAATTGCTTCAGGTGTAAGGTTAGGTTGTTTATTTGAGATTTTTCTTGTTTCTTGAGGTAGGATTGTATTGTTATAAACTTCCCTCTTAGAACTGCTTTTGCTGCATCCCATAGGATTTGGGTCATCGTGTTTCCATTGCCATTTGTTTTATGGTATTTTTTTATTTCCTCTTTGATTTCTTCAGTGATCTCTTGGTTATTTAACAGCATATTGTTTAGCCTCCATATGTTTTGGTGTTTTACACTTTTTTTCCTGTAATTGATATCTAGTCTCATAGCATTGTGGTCTGAAAAGATACTTGATACGATTTCAATTTTCCTAAATTTACCGAGGCTTGACTTGTGACCCAAGATATGGTTTATCCTGGAGAATGTTCCATGAGCACTTGAGAAGAAAGTGTATTCTGTTGTTTTTGGATGGAATGTCCTATAAATATCTGTTAAGTCTATCTTGTTTAATGTGCTGTTAAAGTTTGTGTTTCCTTATTTATTTTCATTTTGGAGGACCTGTCCATTGGTGAAAGTGGTGTGTTAAAGTCCCCTACTATTATTGTGTTACTGTTGATTTCCCCTTTATGGTTGGTAGTATTTGCTTTATGCATTCAGGTGCTCCTATGTTGGGTGCATAAATATTTACAATTGTTATATCTTCTTCGTGGATTGACCCCTTGATCATTATGTAGTGTCATTTTTGTCTCTTATAATAGTCTTTATTTTAAAGTCTCTTTTGTCTGATATGAGAATTGCTACTCAAGCTTTCTTTTGATTTCCATTTGCATGGAATATCTTTTTCCATCCCCTTACTTTCAGTCTGTATGTGTCCCTATGTCTGAAGTGCGTCTCTTGTAGACAGCATATATATGGGTCTTGTTTTTGTATCCATTCAGCCAATCTACGTCTTTTGGTTGGAGTATTTAATCCATTTACATTTAAGGTAATTATCGATATGTATGTTCCTATTACCATTTTCTTAATTGTTTTGGGTTTATTATTGTAGGTCTTTTCCTTCTCTTGTGTTTCCTGCCTAGAGAAGTTCCTTTAGCATTTGTTGTAAAGCTGGTTTGGTGGTGCCGAATTCTTAGCTTTTTTCTTCTCTGTAAAGGTTTTACTTTCTCCATCGAATTTGAATGAGATCCTTGCTGGGTAATCTTGGTTGTAGGTTTTTCTGTTTCCTCAATTTAAATATGTCCTGCCACTCCCTTCTGGTTTGCAGAGTTTCTGCTGAAAGTTTAGCTGTTAACCTTATGGGGATTCCCTTGTATGTTATTTGTTGTTTTTCCATTGCTGTTTCTAATATTTTTTCTTTGTATTTCATTTTTTATAGTTTGATTAATATGTGTCTTGTCGTGTTTCTTTTTGAGTTTATCCTCTATGGTACTCTCTGTGCTTCCTGGACTTGACTGACTAATTCCTTTTCCATGTTAGGAAGTTTTGGAGTATAATCTCTTGAAATATTTTCTCAGCCCCTTTCTTTTTCTCTTCTTCTTCTGTGACCCCTATAATTCGAATGTTGGTGTGTTTAATGTTGTCCCAGAGGTCTCTGAGACTGTCCTCAATTCTCTTCATTCTTTTTTTTTTATTCTGCCCCTGGCAGTTATTTCCACCATTTTATCTTCTAGCTCACCTATCTGTTCTTCTGCCTCAGTTATTCTGTTATTGATTCCTTCTAGAGTATGTTTAATTTCAGTAATTGTGTTGTTCATCATTGTTTGTTTGCTGTTTAGTTCTTCTATATCCTTATTAAATGTTTCTTGTATTTTCTCCATTCTATTTCCGAGATTTTGGATCATCTTTACTATCATTACTATGAATTCTTTTTCAGGTAGGTTGCTTATTTTGTCTTCATTTATTTGGTCTTGCAGGTTTTTACCTTGCTGCTTCGTCCGTAACATAATTTTTTCATTTCACTTTTTTATTGTTGGGTGGTGCTGTATTCCTGTCTTTCTTACTGGTTGTTTGGCTTGAGTCGTCCAGTACTGGAATTTGCAGGCAGTTGGACAGAGCTGGGTCTTGGTGCTGAGATGAGGACCTCCATGAGGCTTCACTCTGATTGATATTCCCTGGGGTCTGAGTTTCTCTGTTAGTCCAGCAGTTTGAACTTGGAGCTCCCACCACAGGAGCTCAGCCCCACCTCCAGCTTGGGAAGCAAGACCGCAAAAGCTCCATGGCACGGTAAAAAAAAAAAAAAAAGTAATAAAGAAAGAAAAAAGTTGCACTACAATATCAAAGAATAAAAAACAAAATAGAATTAGAAAGATAAAAATTATTTTAGGAAAAAGAAGACTATAATTGAAACAACTGCAACAAGGTAAAATAAAACCACAGTAGAAAAAAGAAAATAAAAGGGAGAGGGGACAAACCAGAAGGAGAGAACAATACCAAAGTATAAAGAGTAAATTAAAATTAGAAAAATAAAAGATTTATTAAGAAAAATAAAAATATAAAAGAATCAACATCAATTAATCAACAAGGTAAAACAAAACCCCAATCTAAAATAAGAAAGAAGAAAAGAAATGAAAATAGCCTTGGCTGTGTTGGCTTAGTTTAGGTGCCGGTGGAACTTAGGCAGGGGCAGGGTTTAGGGTGGGGTGAGACCTAGGTGTTTGGTGGGGAGGTGTTTGAGTGTGGGGCGGGGCCTAGGCAGGATGATGTTGAAGCATGCAGCGGGTCTCTGCCTAGGACCTGCATGGAAGGGGAGAGGCAGCACATCATAAGGTGGGCCTTCAGAGTGTGGAGTTCCAGAGTTTGGAGGTAGGGCCCTGAGTGAGGGTGTGTGGGTGGGGTTTAGGCCTAACTCATTCAAGGGGGTCTCCAAGTGTAGAGGGAGGGCCCTGGGTGGGGGTGTAGGGGTGGGGGTGGTTCTTCATGGCAGGAAGGAGGCCCTGAGGGCAAAGGAATAGGCCCGAGAGCCCAACAGGCTTCCTGCTGCCTAAGTGGACAGGGAAAGCACTGGCCCCGTTCCCTTCCATTCCTTCATGCCCCTCCCCCACTGTCTCCCCTAGGCTCTCCCCCATCGCCACTGGACCCCTAACCATGGGTGGATCCCACTGGGTGTAAGGACTCCTCCCTCCCCCAGCCACCCCTCAGGGGTGCCGGTCCCAGAGGTCCGGCCTTTACTTTTGCTCCCCCTTTCCTCCCTCTCACTCCCTCAGGATCCATGCAGCTGGAGGGGGCGTAGGTGGGCAGAGGATCAGGCCCAGGTTCTCACCAGGTTCCTGGGGGCCCAAGTGGGCAGGGGAAACCTGGCCATGTTCCCTTTTGATCCTCTGCTCTCCCAGTGGTCCCCCAATTTCCCCCCTTTGGGCATGGGATCCCTTCCCCTCCCCCAGCCGCCCCTCAGGGGCACCAGTCCCGTCCCACCTCCACTTATCCTCTCTCTTCATTCCCCCCACGCCCCACTTCCTACCCAGTCGCTGGGGGTTCCTCCCATCCCCTTAGGTGTCTGTGGTCTCCCTCCGGTGCCTGGTAGGTGCCCTAATTGTGAGGAGACGTGAATTCCAAATCCTTCTAGTACACCATCCTTGGCTGACCATCAGCAGTGATTTCTTGAATATGACACCAAAATCACAGGCAACGAAAATAAAAATAGATAAACCGGGCTACATCAAAACTGTAAACCTCTGTGCATCATAGGACACAATCAACAAGGTGAGAAACCAAACTATGGAATGGAATAAAATATTTCTAAATCATGTATCTGTTAAGGGTAATATCCAGAATATATAAAGAACTCCCAGGCCTCCTACAATAACAATAGCAACAAAAACCAAACAACCTGGACCTAAGGCTTTAAGAAACCTTGATCTAGCAGATGTCGGTTGGAGAAGACGTGAATCCTTCTCCACCAAGCAGAAAACCAAAGGAAGTGTGCTAAGAGGCAGTGGTCTAGTGGAAGGTAGATGGGCAAACTGGCTGGAGCACCATAAAGAAGACAGAAGGAGAAAGGAAAACCAGATTGGAGGGACTCAATGATTCTTCTCCAAGGTATTTCTAAATAGGAGATTAACATGCTTAATTTCCAGAATGTTTCTTCAGTGATTTAGTTGTAAGGATGATCCTAGTTGGAGACAAGATGGTGTAGTAGGACGTGAGCTCACTGATTCTTATGAAAACACCAAAATCACAACTAACTGCTGAACAATGATCCACAAAAAAATGCTGGAGCCTAACAAAAAAGAGAACTTACTTCCAAAGACAAAGAAGAATCCACAATGACATGGTAGCAGGTGTGCAATTGCAATAAAATCAAATCCCAGACCCACTGGTTGGGTGAGCCACAAACTGGAAAATAACTATACCATAGAAGTTCTCCCACAGGAATGAAAGTTCTGAGCCCCACGTCAGGCTCCCCAACCTGGGGGTCTGGCAACAGGAGAAGGAGACCCCAGAGAATCTGGTTTTGAAAGCCAGCAGGGTTTGATTGCAGGAATTCCTCAGGACTGGGGGAAAAAGAAACCCCACCTTTGGAGGGCACACAGGGTCTCGTGCACACCAGAACCCAGGGAAAAAAACAGTGACCTCATAAGAGAATGGGCCAGACCTACTTGCTAGTATTGGGGAGTCTCCTGTGGAGGCAGAGGGTGGCTGTGGCTCATTGTGGTGATACAGACTGGCAACAGCAGTTCTGGAGAGTATTCATTGGCATGAGCCTTCCTGGAGGCCACCATTTTCTTAAGAAGACCTGGCCCCACCCAACAGCCTGCAGGCTACAGTGCTGGGATGCCTCTGGCCAAACAACCAACAGGGTGGGAACACAGCCACACCCATAAGCAGACAGGCTGCTTAAAGTCTTCCTGAGCCCACAGCCCTCTAGGCATGCCCTTTGGCACAGCCCTGCCTACCAGAGGGACTACAGCCAGCTCCATCCACCAGTGGGCAGGTCCAGTCCTTCCCACCAGGAAGCTTGCACATGCTTCTTAGACAGCCTCATCCACCAGGGGGGCAGAGAGTGGAAGCAAGAAAAACTACAACCCTGCAGCCTGTGGAATAGAAACTGCAATCACAGAAAGTTAGACAAAATGAGACGTCAGAGGAATATGTCCCAGATGAAGGAAAAAAAAAATAAAAACCCTAGAACAACTAAGTGAAGTGGAGATAAGCAATCTACCTGAAAAAGAATTAATAGTAATGATAGTAAAGATGATCCAAGATCTCGGAAAAACAATGGGGGCACAGGTCAAGCAGATACAAAAAATGTTTAACAAAGACCTCAAAGAACAAACAAACCGAGATGAACAATACAATAACTGAAATGAAAAATACACTAGAAGAAATCAATAGCAGAATAACTGAGGCAGAAGAACGCATAAGTGAACTGAAAGAATGGTAGAAATCACTGCCACAGAACAGAATAAAGAAAAAAGAATGAAAAGAAATGAGGACAGTCTAAGAGACTTCTGGGACAACATTAAATGCACCAAAATTCCCATTATAGGGGTCCCAGAAGGGGAAGAGAGAAAGGAAGGTCCTGATAAAATATCTGAAGAGATAATAGCTGAAAGCTTACCTAACATGGGAAAGGAAACAGTCACAAAGGCCAGAAAGCACAGAGACTCCCAGGCAGGATAAACCCAAAGAAGAACACGCCAAGACACTTATGTAGTAAACAAATTGACAAAAATTAAAGACAAAGAAAAAATATTAAAAGCAACAAGGGAAAAATGACAACATATAAAGGAACTCCCATAAGTTATCAGCTGATTTTTCAGCAGAAACTCTGCAGGCCAGAAGGGAGTTTCATGATATACTTAACGTGATGAAAGAGAAGAATCTACAACAAAGAATACTCTACCCAGCAAAGCCTTCATTTAGATTTGATCGAGAAATCAAAAGCTTTACAGACAAGCAAAAGCTAAGAAAATTTAGCACCACCAGACAAGCTTTGTAACAAATGCTAAAGGAAATTCTCTAGGTGGAAAAGAAAATGCCACAACTATAAAAAAGAAAATTAGGAATGGAAAAGCTCTCTAGTAAAGGCAAACGAATGTAAGTGTCAGACATAATCCACACAAAAATATGATATCAAAACCAGCAATTGTGAAAAGAGGAGTGCACAAATGCAGGAAATGCAGGATATTGGAAATGCATTTGAAATTAAAAGACGAGCAACTTAAAACAATCTTGTGTATATATAGTCCACTTTATCAAAACCTCATGGTAACCACAAACCAAAAATCTACAATAGATACACACACACAAAAAGAAAAAGGAATCCAAACACAACACTAAAGTTAGTTACCAATTCACAAGAGAAGAGAATAAAAGAGGAAGGGAAGAAAAAAGACCTGCAAAAACAAAACCAAAACAATTAACAAAATGGCAATAAGAACATACATATAGATAATTACCTTAAACATAAATGGATTAAATCCTCCAACCAAAAGACATAGACTGGCTGAATGGATACAACAACAAGACCCATATACATGCTGTCTACAAGAGACCAACTTCAGATCTAGGGACACATACAGACTGAAACTGAGGGGATGGAAAAAGGTATTCCATGTAAATGAAAATCAAAAGAAAGCTGGAGGGCTCCCCTGGTGGTGCAGTGGTTGAGAGTCCGCCTGCCGATGCAGGGGACATGGGTTCGTGCCCCGGACCGGGAAGATCCCACATGCCATGGAGCGGCTGGGCCCGTGAGCCATGGCTGCTGGGCCTGCGCGTCCGGAGCCTGTGCCCCGCAGTGGGAGAGGCCATGGCAGTGAGAGGCCCGTGTACCGCAAAAAAAAAAAAAAAAAAAAAAAAAAAAAATTCCAACATAGTAAATCCCGTGTATTATAGTTACTATCGAATGTTATATTTTAATTTTGGAGGACTTGATTCTTTGTGATATTAATTAAATCTTCTCATCAAAGAACATGGTTTATCTATTTAATACCTCAGATTTTGTTTTCTGTCTTTCAATCATACTTTATAGTTTTCTTCCTCTCATCCTGATTTTCTTGTTAAATTGATGTCTGAATACTTTATATTGTTTCACTATAATAAATGGAATGTTATTTTCCCCTTCCTACTTCCTTTCTCCTTAACTTAACTGTTTGTATTTAAGCCTTGCTCTGACTCTTGTTTTAAATGTCGTCAGAGTTTCACAGAAGCAGATTATTGATCACTTTTGAAGGTGGTAAAAAAGCTAGAATCACAGGGTCATATAGTCCAATCCCTACCTGGACAAAACTAGGTAAATTTCTGCAAACTACCTAAACATGCTCTGCTGTTATGTCTTTATTCCCCATGTTTTGCACCCTGCTCTGTGCCCCAGGAGGGGACTTTGCCCTCTCGATTCTTTTTTTGGTAATTTTTAAATTGAAGTATAGTTGATTTACAATGCTGTGTTTCAGGTTTATAGCAACGTGATTCATATATATATATATATATATATATATATATATATATATATATATATTTCTTTTTCATATTCTTTTCCATTATATGTTATTACCAAATATTGACTATAGTTACCTGTGCCATACAGTAGGTCTTTGTTGTTTACTTATTTTATATATATAGTAGTATGTATCTGTTAATCCCTAACTCCTAATTTATCCCTCACTGCCCCTTTCCCCTTTGGTAACCATAAGTTTGTTTTCTATATCTGTGAGTCTATTTCTGGTTTGTAGATAAGTTCATTTGTATCATTTTCTTAGACTCCACATATAACTGATATCATATGATATTTGTCTTTGTCTGGCTTACTTCACTCAGTATGATAATCAGACTGGTGCTCTGTAAGAATGAGGCTCTATAACCAAGCCTACTCTTCATGCTTTCCCTAGGAAAGAATACGTGGAGATCCAAACAGACCTTCTGCAGTTCAGCAGAACGTTTAATGCTGTCCTTTGTATAAGCCATCACCAATATGGAGAAGTAGCAAGACAAAACCCCTTGGGAGAGGAAGCAAGATTGCCATTTTTATCATTTTCTTTTTGTCCTCTCATCCAAGGCATAAATATGCTTTCTTTCTTAGGTGGTCTCTGCTAGGAAAGCTTATAAAAATAAGCTATAAATTATTCAAATTAGCCCTAACAGTTCTTTTTGTAGTACCTAGTAACAGCGGTGACTTTGCGCCCTCTGGTGGATTTTGTAGGAACAGACACAGCTCTGTGCAGTTACAGATCTTCGGTAGACATCAAAATGCACAGAAGAGAATTCTGGGAGCATCATCAGAAGTCAGCAGGCAGCTGATTCTTGTTTTCATATGGTACAGGAAGAAGGTTCTTGGCATCTGGTTAATACTTCAGTTATGTTAGTTTCATCTATAGTTACAGTTTCAGGCATCACATCTAGGCAAAGCAGAGTCCAACAGAAAAAAGAGGAGCTTTTTCCCCTTGGGTATAGTTTTTGAAGAATGAGAAAATGTGTTCTATATCATTTGCCCCTAAATTCAGATTCTGCTTACCTTTCCCTAATTCTGATTGTGATCTTGATTCATTCAGGATAATAAATCTTATCCTCTGTCATTTTCCATTCCAGGAAATCCTTTCACTATACCTTTACATCCATGTTTGAACTAGACCTAGGTGAATAGGAAAAGGACGTTGGCGAATTTCTCCTATATTGCCCTAGTACTCCCATCATAACTACCTGATCTCACCTCTTGGATCTCTGGACCTCACATTCTGTGCAGTGGATATTTGGGACTTCATGGTTGAGAAAGGCAGACATGGACCCTACTTTTAGGGAATTCACAGTCAGCTGGGAAGACAGACAATAAATAAATAAATAAATAAATAATCTTCAACTGTGATGAGTGTACTGTGTAATGGGCAGGATTCTCCTTCACTCTGGAATGAGAATGGCACTGGCAGCATATGGCAGGGGACTATAAACCTTGTTTAGGGTGTGTCATCTCCCTGAGTGACCAATAAGTTCAGATATAAAGGATGAGTAGGAGTTAGTCCAAGGAGAAGTGGGTAGAGTTGTCAAAGCAAAGGAACAGCATGCATGTGGTCCCAGGGGCCAGAAATAGCATGGCATATTCAAGGAACAGACTTCATCCCTGACCCCAGTAGCAGACCATAGAAAATACTGGTTTACCCGGCTCTTAAAAACTATGAAGTTCCCGTCGAATTAATGTGAATAAGTTAAAGAGCGTGAGCACTAGACCATCTGGGTTCAAATCCCCTCCCCACCTCTTACTAGCAGTGTAACCTTCAGCATATAACCTGAGATGTCTCAGCAAGTGCTTCTTCTTCCTCTACTGTGGAATTAGGAAAACTGTATCACCTATCTCATGTCAGAGAATAATTTATAATGCTGCTGTGAGGATTAAATTAGTCAAGTTAAGCACTTAAAACAGTGCCTAGTACACTGTAAGGACTCAAAATAGTGGTGTTATTATTAATATTTATGTATAACTAGGTTGGGAGCTAATTGATTTGAAAGCTGTATTCAAAAGCTTCTGACATCATTGTTTATTTGACATACACCTCCAAGGTGGAACAGATAGTTCCAACATTAACAGTATGTAAAACTCTTTTTCTAGAGTGTGTGTGTATGGGGGTGGCTGTAAACATATGCTCCCATTTAGGCAGCCTGTGATGTAGGATTCGGAGCACATGTGAGTTTTGGAAATTTTTACGTTAGTTAATTTCAAACTTATACAAATGTTGCAAGAATAGTACAAGGAATTCCCCAGTTGTTAATATTTTACCACCTTTGGTTTATCATTCTCTTTTTCTCCCCTCTCTCTCTCTGTCAATAGTTACACACATACGTAACTATATTTCTTTATGAATCATTTAAGAATAAGTTGCAGACTTCATGCCCTTTTATGCATATATATTTATCATGGTTCCTAAGGACAAGTATAATTATCAAAATAAGGAAATGTGCATGAATGAAAATAATATTATTAATAAATAATGAAATAAATAATGAAATAAAATATTTCATTATTGTACTTAGTCTACAGATTTTATACAAACTTCACCAATTTTCCCAATAATACCTTTTATAGAATTTTTTCCTGATCAATGATCCATTTCACGGTCATGCATTGTATTTAATTGACATGTCACTTTAGACTACTTCATTCTGGGACTGTTTCTCAGGCTTTCTTCATCTTCCATACCTTGACAATTTTCAAAACTTTGGGCTAATTATTTTCTACAGCGTCCATCAGTTGGGGATTATCTGATTGTTTTCTCATGACTCAACTAAGGTTAGGCAAATTTGACAGGAACATCACAAAAATGATAGCATGTCTTTCTCATTATACCATAAAGGCAGGTTTATCCCAATATAGATTCTGATCACTTTGTTAAAGTGGTGTCCAATAGGTTACTCAAATGTAAATGTATTACTTTCCCTTGTAACTGTTAAGTTTTATTTGGGGAGCTAATTTGAGAATATGTACATATTCCTTTGATCATAAAACTTCCATGTAGCAATTTTAGTGTTCAATGATGATTCTTGTCTTTGAAATTATTATATAATAGGTACAAAATGGTGCTTTTCTAACTCCGACATTTCCTCTATATTTATTAGATGGCACTCTTTTGTAAGGAAGAGCTTTTCTTTTATTTATGTATTTATTTATTTATAGTACAGATTCATAGATTCTTATTTTATTCAATTAGATATAAAACATCATTATTATTATTTATTCCCATTTTGGTTTTTGATTTCCTCTTTTTATCTTATTTTTTCCAGTTTTATTCAGATATAATTGACATACAACATTGTATAAGTTTAAGGTGTACAATGTGATAATTTGCCACATATGTATATATTTATTTAACATCTTTGTTGGAGTATAATTGCTTTACAATGGTGTGTTAGTTTCTGCTTTATAACAAAGTGAATCAGCTATACATATACATATATCCCCATATCTCCTCCCTCTAGCGTTTTGCTCCCATGCTCCCTATCCCACCTTTGTCTAGGTGGTCACAAAACTCCGAGCTGATCTTCCTGTGAGATGTGGCTGATTCCCACTAGCTATCTATTTTACATTTGGTAGCGTATATATGTCCATGACACTCTCTCACTTCCCCCGCACTGTGTCCTCAAGTCCATTCTCTACGTCTGCATCTTTATTCCTGTCCTACCCCTAGGTTCTTCAGAATACTTTTTTTTAAAGATTCCATACATATGTGTTAGCATACGGTATTTGTTTTTCCCTGTCTACTTACTTCACTCAGTATGACAGACTCTAGGTCCATCCACCTCACTACAAAAAACTCAATTTCGTTTCTTTTTATGGCTGATCAATATTCCATTGTACATATGTGCCACATCTTCTTTATGCATTCATCTGTCGGTGGACACTTAGGTTGCATCCATGTCCTGCCTATTGTAAATACAGCTGCAATGAACATTGGGGTACATGACTCCTTTTGCATTATGGTTTTCTCAGGGTATTTGCCCAGTAATGGGATTGCTGGGTCATATGGTAGTTCTATTTTTAATTTTTTAAGGAACCTCCATACTGTTCTCGAGAGTGACTGTATCAATTTATATTCCCACAAACAGTGTAAAAGTGTTCCCTTTTCTCCACACCCTCTCCAGAATTTATTGTTTCTAGATTTCTTGATGATGGCCATTCTGGCTCATATGAAGTGATACCTCAGTGTAGTTTTGATTTGCATTTCTCTAATGATTAGTGATGCTGAGCATCCTTTCATGTGTTTGTTGGCAATCTTATATCTTCTTTGGAGAAATGTCTATTTAGGTCTTCTGCCCATTTCTGGATTGGGTTTTTTGGTTTTCTGATATTAAGCTTCATGTGCTGCTTGTAAATTTTGGAAATTAATCCTTTGTCAGTTGCTTCATTTGCAAATAATTTCTCCCATTCTGAGGGTTGTCTATTCATCTTGTTTATGATTTCCTTTGCTGTGCAAAAGCTTATAAGTTTCATTAGGTCCCATTTGTTTATTTGTTTTCATTTCCATTTCTCTAGGAGCTGGGTCAAAAAAGACCTTGCTGTGATTATATCATAGAGTGTTCCTTCTATGTCTTCCTCTAAGAGTTTTATCGTGTCTGGCCTTGCATTTAGGACTTTAAAAATTTTTGAGTTTATTTTTGTGTATCATGTTAGGGCGTGTTCTAATTTCATTCTTTTACATGTAGCTGTCCAGTTTTCCCAGCACCACTTACTGAAGAGGCTGCCTTTTCTCCATTGTATATTCTTGCCCCTTTATCAAACTAAGGTAACCATATGCGTGTGGCTTTATCTCTGGGCTTTCTACCCTGTTCCATTGATCTATATTTCTGTTTTTGTGCCAGTACAATACTGTCTTGATTACTGTAGCTTTGTAGTATGGTCTGAAGTCTGGGAGCCTGATTCCTCCAGCTTCGTTTTTCTTTCTCAAGATTGCTTTGTAGTATAGTCTGAAGTCCAGGAGCCTGATTCCTCCAGTTCCATTTTTCCTTCTCAAGATTTGTTTGGCTATTTGGGGTCTACTGTGTTTCCATGCAAATTGTGAAAGTTTCTGTTCGAGTTCTGTGAAAAATGACATTGGTAGTATGATAGGAATTGCATTGAATTTGTAGACTCCTTTGGGCAGTAGAGTTATTTTCACAATGTTGATTCTTCCAATCCAAGAACATGGTATATCTCTCCATCTGTTTGTATCATCTGTAATTTCTTTCATCAGTGTCTTACAGTTTTCTGCATGCAGGTCTTTTGTCTCCTTAGGTAGGTTTATTCTTAGGTATTTTATTCTTTTTGTTCCAATGGTAAATGGGAGTCTTTCCTTAATTTCTCTTTTAGATTTTTCATCATTAGTGTATAGGAATGCAGGAGATTTCTGTGCATTAATTTTCTATCCTGATACTTTATCAAATTGATTGATTAGCTCTAGTAGTTTCCTGGTAGAGTCTTTTGGATTCTCTATGTGTAGTATGTCATCTGCAAACAGTGACAGCTTTACTTCTTCTTTTCCGATTTGTTTTCCTTTTATTGCTTTTTCTTCTCTGCTGGTGGCTGTGGCTAAAACTTCTAAAACTATATTGAATAATAGTGGTGAGAATGGGCAACCTTGTCTTGTTACTGATCTTAGTGGAAATGGTTTCAATTTTTTACCATTGAGGACTATGTTGGCTGTGGGTTTGTCATACATGGCCTTTATTATGTTGAGGTAAGTTCGCTCTATGCTTACTTTCTGGAGAGTTTTTATCATAAATGGGTCTTGAATTTTGTCAAAAGGTTTTTCTGCATCTATTGAGATGATCATATGGTTTTTCTCCTTCAATTTGTTAATACGGTGTATCACATTGTTTGATTTGCCGATATTGAAGAATTCAGCATTCCTTGGATAAACCCCACTTGGTCATGGTGTATGATCCTTTTAATGTGCTGCTGGATTCTGTTTGCTAGTATTTTGTTAAGGATTTTTGCATCTATGTTCATCACTGATATTAGCCTGTAGTTTTCTTTCTTTGTGACATCTATTTCTGGCTTTCGTATAAGGGTGATGGTGGCCTCGTAGAATGAGTTTGGGAGTGTTGCCCCCTCTGCTATATTTTGGAAGAGATTGAGAAGGATAGGTGTTAGCTCTTCTTTAAATGTTTGATAGAATTCGCCTGTGAAGACATCTGGTCCTGGGCTTTTCTTTGCTAGAAGTTTTTTTTTTTTTTTTTTGGTACGTGGGATTCTCACTGTAGTGGGCTCTCCCGTTGCAGAGCACAGGCTCCGGACGCGCAGGCTCAGCGGCGATGGCTCACGGGTCCAGCCGCTCCGTGGCATGTGGGATCCTCCTGGACCGGGGCACGAACACGTGTCCCCTGCATCGGCAGGCGGACTCTCAACCCCTGCGCCACCAGGGAAGCCCTGCTAGAAGATTTTTAATCACAGTCTCAATTTCAGTGCTTCTGAATGGTGTGTATATATTTTTTATTTCTTCCTGGTTCAGTCTTGGAAGGTTGTGCTTTTCTAAGAATTTGTCTATTTCTTCCAGGCTGTCCATTTTATTGGCATATAGTTGCCTGTAGTAATCTCTCATGATCCTTTGTATTTCTCCAGTGTCAGTTGTTACTTCCCCTTTTTCATGTCTAATTATATTGATTTGAGTCTTCTCCCTTTTTTTCTTGATGAGTCTGACCAATGGTTTATCAATTTTGTTTATCTTCTCAAAGAACCAACTTTTAGTTTTATTGATTTTTGCTATTGTTTCTTTCATTTCTTTTTCATTTTTTTCTGATCTGATCATATGATTTCTTTCCTTCTGCTAACTTTGGGGGTATTGGTTCTTCTCTCTCTAATTGCTTTAGGTGTAAGGTTAGGTTATGTATTTGAGATGTTTCTTGTTTCTTGAGGTTGGATTGTATTGCTATAAACTTCCCCCTTAGAACTGCTTTTGTTGCATCCCATAGGTTTTGGGTCATCGTGTTTTCATTGTCATTTGTTTTTAGGTATTTTTTGATTTCCTCTTTGATTTCATCAGTGATCTCTTGGTTATTTAGTAGTGTATTGTTTAGCCTCCATGTGTTTGTATTTTTTACAGGTTTTTTCCTGTAATTGATAGGATTGTGGTTGGAAAAGACACTTGATACGATTTCCATTTTTTTTAAAATTACCAAGGCCCTATTTGTGACCCAAGATGTGATCTATCCTGAAGAATGTTCCATGAGTGCTTGAGAAGAGAGTGTATTCTGTTTTTTTTTTTTTTTTGGATGGAATGTCCTATAAATATCAAATAAGTCCATCTTGTTTGATGTATCATTTAAAGCTTGTGTTTCCTTATTTATTTTCACTTTGGATGATCTGTCCACTGGTGAAAGTGGGGTGTTAAAGTCCCGTACTACGATTGTGTTACTGTTGATTTCCCCTTTTCTTGCTATTAGCATTTGCTTCATGTATTGAGGTGCTCGTATGTTGGGTGCATAAATATTTACAATTGTTATATCTTCTTCTTGGATTGGCCCCTTGACCATTATGTAGTGCCCTTCTTTATTTCTTGTAATAGTCTTTATTTTAAAGTCTATTTTGTCTGGTATGAGACTTGCTACTTCAGCTTTCTTTTGATTTCCATTTGCATAAAATATCTTTTTCCATCCCCTCCCTTTCAGTCTGTATGTGTCCCTAGGTCTGAAGTGGGTCTCTTGTAGACAGCATATATATGGGTCTTGTTTTGTATCCATTCAGCCAGTCTATGTTTTTTGGTTGGAGCATTTAATCCATTTACATTTAAGGTAGTTATCGATATGTGTGTTCCTGTTACCATTTTCTTAACTGTTTGGGTTTGTTATTGTAGGTGTTTTCCTTCTGTTGTGTTTCCTGCCTAGAGAAGTTCTTTTAGCATTTGTTGTAAAGCTGGTTTGGTGGTGCTGAATTCCCTTAGCTTTTGCTTGTCTGTAAAGCTTTCTCTAATTTTTTTGTGTGTGTGTGGTACACGGGCCTCTCACTGTTGGGGCCTCTCCCGTTGTGGAGCACAGGCTCCGGACACACAGGTTCAGCGGCCATGGCTCGCGGGCCTAGCTGCTCCGTGGCATGTGGGATCTTTCCAGACTGGGGCACGAACCCGTGTCCCCTGCATTGGCACGCGCACTCTCAACCGCTGCACCACCAGGAAAGCCCTCTCTGTTTAATTTGAATGAGATCCTTGCTGCGTAGAGTCATCTTGGCTGTAGGTTTTCCTCTTTCATCACTTTAAGTAGGTCCTGCCACTCCCTTCTGACTTGCAGAGTTTCTGCTGAAAGATCAGCTGTTAACCTTATGGGGATTCCCTCGTGTGTTATTTGTTGTTTTTCCCTTTCTGCTTTTAATATTTTTTCTTTGTATTTAATTTTTGATAGTTTGATTAATATGTGTCTTGGCGTGTTTCTCCTTGGATTTATCCCATATGGTACTCTCTGTGCTTCCTGGACTTGACTATTTCCTTTCCCATATTAGGGAAGTTTTCAACTATAATCTCTTCAAATATTTTCTCAGTCCCTTTCTTTTTCTCTTCTTCTTCTGGGACCCCTATAATTCGAATCTTTGTGCCTTTAATGTTGTCCCAGAGGTCTCTGAGACTGTCTTCAATTCTTTTAATTTTGTTTTCTTTATTCTGCTCTGCAGTAGTTATTTCCACTATTTTATCTTCCAGGTCACTTATCCGTTCTTCTGGCTCAGTTATTCTGCTATTGATTCCTTCCAGAGAATTTTTAATTTCATTTACTGTGTTGCTCATCATTGTTTGTTTGCTGTTTAGTTCGTCTAGGTCCTTGTTAAACGTTTCTTGTATTTTCTCCATTCTATTTCCAGGATTTTGGATCATCATTACTATCAATACTCTGAATTCATATTCAGGTAGACTGCCTATTTCCTCTTCATTTTTTTGGTGTGGTGGGTTTTTGCCTTGCTCCTTCATCTGGTGCATATTTCTCTGTCTTCCCATTTTGCTTAAGTTATTGTGTTTGGTGTCTCCTTTTCGCAGGTTGCATGTTTGTAGTTCCTGTTGCTTTTGTTGTCTGCCCCCAGTGTGTAAGGTTGGTTCAGTGGGTTGTGTAGGCTTCCTGGTGGAAGGGACTAGTGCCTGTGTTCTGGTGGATGAGGCTGGATGTTGCCTTTCTCATGGGTAGGATTGCATTTGGTGGTGTGTTTTGGGGTGTCTGTGACCTTATTATGATTTTAGGTAGCCTCTCTGCTAATGGGTGGGGTTGTGTTCCTGTCTTCCTAGTTGTTTGGCAAAGGGTGTCCATCACTGTAACCTGCTGGTCATTGAGTGGAGCTGGGTTTTAGCATTGAGATGGAGATCTCTGGGAGAAGTTTTGCTGATTCATATTACATGGAGCCAGGAGGTCTGTGGTGGAGCAATGTCCTGAACTGAGCTCTGCCACCTCAGTGGCACAGGTCTGACACCAGGCCCCAGCAACAAGACCCTGTCCGCCACATGGCTCAGAAGAAAAGGGAGAAAGAAAGAAAGAAAAAAATAAATTAAAATAAAGTTATTAAAATACAAAATAAAAAATTATTAGAAATTTAAAAAATTTAAAAATAATTTTACAAAAAGAAAGAAAGAATAGAGCAACCAAACCAAAAAACAAATCCACCAATGATAACAAACACTAAAAACTATACAAAAAGAGACAGACAGAGCCCTAGGAGAAAAGGTAAAAGCAAAGCTATACAGACAAAATCACACACAGAAGCATACACGTACACACTCACAAAAAGAGAAAAAGGATATATATATATATATATATATATATATATATATATATATATATATATATGTATATGTATAAAGGGAGAGAGTAACCAAATCAATAAACAAATCTACCAATGATAATAAACTCTAAATACTAAACTAAGATAAACATAGAACCAGAAACAAATTATATGCAGAAAGCAAACCCCAAGTATGCAGTTGCTCCCAAAGTCCACCGCCTCAATTTTGGGATGATTCATTGTCTATTCATGTATTCCAGAGATTCAGGGTACATCAAGTTGATTGTGGAGATTTAATCTGCTGCTCCTGAGGCTGCTGGGAGTGATTTCCCTTTCTCTTCTTTGTTCCCACAGCTCCCGTGGTTCAGCTTTGGATTTGGCCCCGCCTCTGCATGTAGGTTGCCTGAGGGCGTCTGTTCTTCACTCAGACAAGTCGGGGTTGAAGTAGCAGCTGATTAGGGGGCTCTGGCTCACTCAGGTCAGGCGGAGGGAGGGGTAAGGATTGTTGGGCAAGCCTGCAGCAGCAGAGGCCATCATGACATTCCACCAGCCTGAGGTGAGCCATGTGTTCTCCCAGGGAAGTTGTCCCTGGATCATGGGACCCTTGCAGTGGTGGGCTGCACAGGTTCCCGGGAGGGGAGGTGTGGAGAGTGACCTGTGCTTGCACACAGGCTTCTTGATGGCTGCAGCAGCAGCCTCAGCGTTTCATGCCCGTCTCTTGTGTCTGGGCTGATAGTCACGGCTTGTGCCCTTCTCTCGAGCTTGTTTAGGCAGTGCTCTGAATCCCCTCTCCTCACCCACCCCAAAACAATGGTCTCTTGCCTCTTAGGTCCAGGCTTTTTCCCGGACTCCCTCCTGGCTAGCTGTGGCACACTAGCCCCCTTCAGGCTGAGTTCACACAGCCAACCCCAGTTCTCTCCCTGGGATCTGACCTCCGAAGCCAGAGCCTCAGCTCCCAGCCCCCACCCGCTCTGGAGGGTGAGCAGACATGCCTCTCAGGCTGGTGAGTGCTGGTTGGCAGTGGTCCTCTGTGCAGGAATCTCTCTGCTTTGCTCTCTGCACCCCTATTGCTGCGATCTCCTCCTTGGATCCAAAGCTTCCCCCCTGCCATCCCCTGTCTCCGCCAGTGAAGGGGCTTCCTAGTGTGTGGGAACTTTTCCTCCTTCACAGCTCCCTCCCAGTGGTGCAGGTCCCGTCCCTAATTTTTTGTCTTTTTTTTTCTTTCTTCTTTTCCCCTAGCCAGGTACGTGGGGAGTTTCTTGCCTTTTGGGATGTCTGAGGTCTTCTGCTAGGGTTCAGTAGGTGTTCTGTAGGAATTGTTCCACATGTAGATGTATTTCTGATGTATTGGTGGGGAGGAAAGTGACCTCCACGTCTTACTCCTCCACCATCTTGAAGGTCTCTCCCACACATGTATATTTTAAAATGATTACAAGATAAGGTTAATTAACACATCTATCACCTCACAGAATTACATTTTGTGTGTGTGGTGAGAACATTTCAGATCTAGTCTCTTAGCAACTTTCAAATATTTAGTACAATATTGTTAACTATAGTCACCATCATGAATATTAGATCCACAGACTTATTCATCTTATAATTGGAAGTTTGTAACCTTTGACCAACATCTACCCATTTCCCCCATCCCCTAACCCCTGGCAACCTCCATTATATACTTCGTTTCCATGAGTTTGGCTTTTTTGTAGGATTCCACATATGAATGAGATCATAAGTATTTGGCTTTCTCTGTATGGCTTATTTCACTTAGCATAATGGCTTCAAAGTCTTTCTATGTTGATGCAGATGACAGGAATTCCTTATTTTTTATGGCTGGGTAATATTCCATTGTGTGTGTGTGGGCATGTGACACATTTTCTTTATCCATTCATCTGAGGATGGACATTTAGGTTGTTTCCAAATCTTGGCTATTGTGCCTAATGCTGAAATGAACAGGTGGGGGCAGATCTCTTTGAAACCTTGATTTCATTTCTTTTAATATATACCCAGAAGTGGAATTGCTGGATCATGTGGTAGTTCTCTTTTTTTTTTTTTTTTTTTTTTGCAGTATGCGGGCCTCTCACTGTTGTGGCCTCTCCCGTTGCGGAGCACAGGCTCCAGACGCGCAGGCTCAGCGGCCATGGCTCACGGGCCCAGCCGCTCCGCGGCACGTGGGATCTTCCCGGACCGGGGCACGAACCCATGTCCCCTGCATCGTCAGGCGGACTCTCAACCACTGCGCCACCAGGGAAGCCCGGTAGTTCTCTTTTTGATTTCTTGAGGAACGTCCATTCTGTTTTGATAGTGGTTGTACAAATTTACATTCCCAGCAACAGTGCACTTGTTTTCCCTTTTCCCCACACCCTTGACAATGCTTCTTATCTATTGCCTTTTTATATAATAGCCATTCTAACAGATGTGAAGTGATATCTCATTGTGGTTTTGATTTGCATTTCCTTTATGATTAGTGATATCAAGCATCTTTTTATGTACCTGTTTGTCATTTGTTTGTCTTTGAGAAATTGCCTATTCAGTTCTTCTACCCATTATAAATTTTATTATTTGTTGGGTTTTTTGTTGGTTTTTCTTAATGTTTATTATTACTCATCCATTTTATACACATCAGTGTATACTTGTTAATTCCAATCTCCCAGTTCATCACACCACGACCCCACCCACTGCCGCTTTCCCCCCTTGGTGTCCATAGGTATTTTTTCTCTACTTCTGTGTCACAATTTCTCCTCTGCAAACCAGTTCATCTGTACCATTTCTAGGTTCCACATATATGCGTTAATATACGATATTTGTTTTTCTCTTTCACTTACTTCACTCTGTATGACAGTCTGTAGATGCATCCACGTCTCTACAAATGACCCAATTTTGTTCCTTTTTATAGCTGAGTAATATTCCATTGTATATATGTACCACATTTTCTTTATCCATTTGTCTGTTGATGGACATTTAGGTTGCTTCCATAACCTGGCTATTGGAAATAGTGCTGCCATGAACATTAGGGTGCATGTGTCTTTTTGAAATGTGCTTTTCTCTGGGTATATGCCCAGGAGTGGGATTGCTGGGTCATATGGTAATTCTATTTTTAGTTCTTTAAGGAACTTCCATATTGTTCTCCATAGTGGCTGTATCCATTTACATTCCCACCAATATTGCAAGAGGGTTCCCTTTTCTCCACACCCTCTCCAGCATTTGTTGTTTGTAGATTTTCTGATGATGCCCATTCTAACTGGTGTGAGGTGATACCTCATGGTAGTTTTGATTTGCATTTCTCTAATAATTAGTGATGTTGAGCAGCTTTTCAAGTGCTTCTTGGCCATCTGTATGTCTTCTTTGGAGAGATGTCTATTTAGGTTTTCTGCCCTTTTCTGGATTCGGTTGTTTGTTTTTTTAATATTGAGCAGCATGAGCTGTTTATATATTTTGGAGATTAATGCTTTGTCTGATGATTCATTTGCAAATATTTTCTCCCACTTTGAGGGTTGTCTTTTTGTCTTGTTTATGCTTTCCTTTGCTGTGCAAAAGCTCTTAAGTTTCATTAGGTCCCATTTGTTTATTTTTATTTCCATTACTCTAGGAGGTGGATTAAAAAAATATCTTGCTGTGATTTATGTCAAAGAGTGTTCTTCCTATGTTTTCCTCTAAGAGTTTTATAGTGCCTGGACTTACATTTAGGTCTCTAATCCATTCTGAGTTTAATCTTTTGTAGGCATTATGTTCTAATTTCATTCTTTTACATGTAGCTGTCCAGTTTTCCCACCACCACTTATTCAAGAGACTGTCTTTTCTCCACTGTATAGCCTTGCATCCTTTGTCATAGATTAGTTGACCATAGGTGCGTGGGTTTATCTCTGGGCTTTCTATCCTGTTCCATTGATCTATATTTCTGTTTTTGTGCCAGTACCATATTGTCTTGATTACTGTGGCTTTTTAGTATAGACTGAAATCAGGGAGTCTGATTCCTCCAGCTCCATTTTTTTCCCTCAAGACTGCTTTGGCTATTCAGGGTCTTTTTTGTCTCCATACAAATTTTAAGATTTTCTTTCTAGTTCTGTAAAAAATGCCATTGGTAATTTGATAGGGATTGCATTGAATCTGTAGATTGCTTTGGGTAGGATAGTTTTTCACAATATTGATTTTTTCACAATATAGATTCTTCCAATCCAAGAACATGGTATATCTCTCCATCTATTTGTATCATCTTTAATTTCTTTCATCAGTGTCTTACAGTTTTCTGCATAGAGGTCTTTTGTCTCCTTAGGTAGGTTTATTCCTAGGTATTTTATTCTTTTTGTTGCAGTGGTAAATGGGAGTGTTTCCTTAATTTCTCTTTCACATTTTTCATCATTAGTAGGAATGCAAGAGATTTCTGGGCATTAATTTTGTATCCTGCAACTTTATCAATTCATTGATTAGCTCTAGTAGTTTTCTGGTGGCATCTTTAGGATTCTCTATGTATAGTAGCATGTCATCTGCAAACAGTGAGTTTTACTTCTTCTTTTCCAATTAGGATTCCTTTTATTTCTTTTCCTTCTATGATTGCTGTGGCTAGGACTTCCAAAACTATGTTGAATAATAGTGGTGAGAGTGGACATCCTTGTCTTGTTCCTGATCTTAGAGGAAATGCTTTCAGTTTTTCACCATTGAGAGTGATGTTTGCTGTGGGTTTGTCATATATGGCCTTTATTATGTTGAAGTAGGTTCCCTCTATGCCCACTTTCTGTAGAGTTTTTAATATAAATGGGTGTTGAATTTTGTCAAAAGCTTTTTTCTTCATCTATTGAGATGATCATATGGTTTTTCTCCTTCAATTTGTTAATATGGTGTATCACATGGATTGATTTGCATATATTGAAGAATCCTTGCATCTCTGGGATAAATCCCACTTGATCATGGTGTATGATCCTTTTAATATGTTGTTGGATTCTGTTTGCTAGTATTTTGTTGAGGATTTTTGCATCTATGTTCATCAGTGATATTGGCCTGTAGTTTTCTTTCTTTGTGACATCCTTGTCTGGCTTTGGTATCACGGTGATGGTGGCCTCATAGAATGAGTTTGGGAGTGTTCCTTCTCTGCTATATTTTGGAAGAGTTTGAGAAGGATGGGTGTTAGCTCTTCTCTAAATGTTTGATAGAATTCACCTGTGAAGCCACCTGGTCCTGGATTTTTGTTTGTTGGAAGATTTTTCTTCACAGTTTCAATTTCATTGCTTGTGATTTGTCTGTTCATATTTTCTATTTCTTCCTGGTTCAGTCTTGGAAGATTATAACTTTCTAAGAATTTGTCCATTTCTTTCAGGTTGTCCTTTTTATTGGCATAGAGTTGCTTGTAATATTCTCTTAGGATGCTTTGTATTTCTGCCATGTCTGCTGTAACTTCTCCCTTTTCATGTCTAATTTAATTGATTTGAGTCCTCTCCCTCTTTTTCTTGATGAGTCTGGCTAATTGTTTATCTTTTTGTTTAACTTCTCAAGGAACCAGATTTAGTTTTATTGATCTATTGTTTTGTTTCTATTTCATTTTGTTTGTTCTTCTTTCTCTAGTTCCTTTAGGTGTAACGTTAGATTGTTTATTTGAGATTTTTCTTGTTTCCCGAGGTAGGCTTGTATAGCTATAAACTTCCCTCCTAGAACTGCTTTTGCTACATCCCATAGGTTTGGATCATCCTGTTTTCATTGTCATTTGTCTCTAGGTGTTTTTTGATTTCCTCTTTGACTTCTTCAGTGATCTCTTGGTTATTTAGTAAAGTATTGTTTAGCCTCCATGTGTTTGTGTTTTTTACGTTTTTTCCCCTGTAATTGATTTCTAATTTCATAGCATTGTGGTCAGAAAAGATGCTTGATATGATTTCAGGCTTCTTAAATTTATTGAGGCTTGATTTGTGACCCAAGATGTGATCTATCCTGGAGAATGTTCCATGCACACTTGAGAAGTAAGTGTAATTTGCTGTTTTTGGATGGAATGTCCTATAAATATCAGTTAAATCTATCTGGTCTATTGTGTCATTTAAAGCTTGTTCTTCATTATTAATTTTCTGTTTGGATGATCTGTTCATTGGTATAAGTGAGGTGTTAAAGTCCCCCACTATTTTTGTGTTTCTGTCGATTTCCTCTTTTAGAGATGTTAGCAGTTGCCTTATGTATTTAGTTGCTCCTATGTTGGGTGTATATATATTTATAATTGTTATATCTTCTTCTTGGGTTGGTTCCTTGATCATTATGTAGCGTACTTCTTTGTCTCTTGTAACATTCTTTATTTTAAAGTCTATTTTGTCTGATATGAGTATTGTTACTCCAGCTTTCATTTGATTTCCATTTGCATGGAATATCTTTTACCATCCCCTCAGTTTCAGTCTGTATGTGTCCCAGGTCCGAAGTGGGTCTCTTGTAGACAGCATATATGTGGCTCTTCTTTTTCTGTCCATTCAGCAAGCCTGTGTCTTTTGATTGGAGCATTTAATGCATTCACATTTAAGGTAATTATCAATATGTATGTTCCTATGACCATTCTCTTAATTGTTTTGGGTTTGTTTTTATAGGTCCTTTTCTTCTGTTGTGTTTCCCACTTAGAGAAGTTCCTTTAGCATTTGTTGTAGAGCTGGTTTGGTGGTGCTGAATTCTCTTAGTTTTTGCTTTTCTGTAAAGCTTTTGATTTCTCCATCGAATCTGAATGAGATCCTTGCTGGGTAGAGTAATCTTGGTTGTAGGATCTTCCCTTTCATCACTTTAAGTATATCATGCCACTCCCTTCTGGCTCGTAGAGTTTCTACTGAAAAATCAGCTGTTAACCTTATGGGAGTTCCCTTGTATGTTATTTGTCATTTTCCCCTTGCTGCTTTCAGTAATTTTTCTTTGTCTTTAATTTTTGCCAATTTGATTACTATGTGTGTCGGTGTGTTTCTCCTTGGGATTATCCTGTAAGGGACTCTCTGCAATTCCTGGACTTGGATAGTTATTTCCTTTCTGATGTTAGGGATGTTTTTGACTATTATCTCTTCAAATATTTTCTTGAGTCCTTTCTCTCTGTCTTCTCCTTCTGGGACCGCTATAATGCGAATGTTGTTGTGTTTAATGTTGTCTCAGAGGTCTCTTAGTCTCTCTTCATTTCTTTTCATGCTTTTTTCTTTATTCTGTTCCACAGCAGTTAATTCCATCATTCTGTCTTCCAGGTCACTTATCCGTTCCTCTGCTTCAGTTATTCTGCTACTGATTCCTTCTAGTGTATTTTCATTTCATTTATTGTTCATCTCTGTTTGTTTGTCCTTTAATTCTTCTAGATATTTGTTAAATATTTCTTGCATCTTCTCGATCTTTGCCTCCATTCTTTTTCCGAGGTCCTGGATGATCTTCACTATCATTATTCTTTTTTTTTTTTTTTTTTTTTTTTTTTTTGCAGTACGCGGGCCTCTCACTTTTGTGGCCTCTCCCGTTGTGGAGCCCAGGCTCCGGACGCGCAGGCTCAGCGGCCATGGCTCATGGGCCTATCCGCTCCGCAGCATGTGGGATCTTCCCGGACTGGGGCATGAACCCATGTCCCCTGCATCGGCAAGCGGACTCTCAACCACTGCACCACCAGGGAAGCCCTTCACTATCATTATTCTGAATTCTTTTTCTGGAAGGTTGCTTATCTCCACTTCATTTAGTTGTTTTTCTGGGGTTTTATCTTGTTCCTTCATCTGGTACATAGCCTTCTGCATTTTCATCTTGCCTATCTTTCTGTGAATGTGGTTTTTCGCAGGCTGAAGGACTGTAGTTCTTCTTGCTTCTGCTGTCTGCCCTCTGGTGGATGAGGGTATCTAAGAGGCTTGTGGAATTTTCTTGATGGCAGGGACTGGTGGTGGGTGAGCTGGCGTTGCTCTGGTGGGCAGAGCTCAGTAAAACTTTAATCTGCTTGTCTGCTGTTGGGTGGGGCTGGGTTCCCTCCCTGTTGGTTTTTTGGCCTGTGGCAACCCAACACTGGAGCCTACCCAGTTTCTTTGTTGGGGCTAATGACGGACTCTGGGAGGGCTCACGCCAAGGAGTACTTCCAAGAACTTCTGCTGCCAGTGTCCTTGGTCCTTGGTGAGCCACAGCTGTCCCCCACCTCTGCAGGGGACCCTCCAACACTAGCAGGTAGGTCTGGTTCAGTCTCCTATGGGGTCACTGCTCCTTCTCCTGGGTCCTGATGCACACACTACTTTGTGTGTTTCCTCCAAGAGTGGAGTCTCTTTTTCCTCCAGTCCTGCCAAAGTCCTGCAATCAAATCCCACTAGCCTTCAAAGTCTGATTCTGTAGGAATTCCTCCTCTGGTTGCCAGACCCCCAGGTTGGGAAGCCTGACGTGGGGCTCAGAACCTTCACTCCAGTGGGTGGACGTCTGTGGTATGTGTTCTCCAGTTTGTGAGTCACCCACCCAGCAGTTATGGGATTTGATTTTATTGTGATAGCACCCCTCCTACCATCTCATTGTGGCTTCTCCTTTGTCTTTGCATATGGGATATTTTTTTGGTGAGTTCCAGTGTCTTCCTGTCGATGATTGTTCAGCAGTTAGTTGTGATTCCGGTGTTCTCGAAAGAGGGAGTGAGAGCATATCCTTTTAGTCTGCCATCTTGAACCAAATTTGGCTTTTTTGTTGTTGTTTGTTTTGCTATTGAGTTATATGAGTTTCTTATATATTTGGGATATAAACCCCTTATCTGATATATGGTTTCCAAAAATTTCCTCCCATTTTGTAGTTTGACTTTTCATTTTCTTGATTGTTTCTTTTGCTGTGCAAATGCTTTTTAGTGTGATGTAGTCCCAAATTTTAATTTTTGCTTTTTTTGCTTGTGCTTTTTGTGTTGTTTCCAAAATCTTATTGACAAGATCAATGTCAAAGAGCTTTTGCCCTATGTTTTCTTCCAGGAAATTTATGGTTTGGGGTCTTACATTTAAGTATTTAATCCATTCTGAGTTAATTTTTGTAAGTGGTATAAGATAGGGGTGCAATTTCATTCTTTTGTATGTGAATATCCATTTTCCCTACACCATTTATTGACTGCCTTTTCCTCATTGTATATTTCTATATTCCATGTTAAATATTAGTTGAACATATATGCATGTGTTTATTTCTGGGGTCTAAATTCTATTCCATTGGTCTATATGTATGTTTTTATGCCAGTACTATACTGTTTTGATTATTAAAGCTTTTTAGTATATTTTGAAATTAGGAAGTGTGATGCTACCAGTTTTGCTCTTCTTTCTCAAGATTGCTTTGGTTACTCAGGATCATTTATGGTTCTATGCAAATTTAGGATTGGTTTTTGTATTTCTGTGAAAGATGTCACTGGAATTTTAATAGAGAATCTATAAATGGCTTTGGGTAATATGTACATTTTAAAAATATTAATTCTTCTGATTCACTAATGTGGGATATACTTCTATTTATTTGTGCCTTCTTCAATTTCTTTCATTAATGCCTTACAGTTTTCAGTGTAGAGATCTTTTACCTCTTTGGTTAAATTTATTCCTAAGTAGTTTATTGGTTTTGATGCTATTGTAGATGGGATTGTTTTCTTTATTTCTCTTTCAGATATATTATTGTCAGTGTATGGAAATGTAACTGACTTTTGTAAGGTTGATTTTGTATCCTGCAACATTACTGAATTCATTTGTTTGTTCTAACAGTTGTTGGTGATGTTACAAATCATGCCATCTATAAAAAAAAGACAAGTTTTCTTCTCTTCTGATTTGAATACCTTTTATTTGTTTTGCTTGCCCAATTTCTCTGGCTAGGACTTCCAGTACTATTTTGAATAGAAATGGCGAGAGTGGGCACCCTTGTCTTGTTCTTAATTTTAGAGGATAAGCTTTCAGCTTTTCACCATTGAGTATGATGTTAGCTGTGGGCTTGTCATATATGGCCTTTATTATGTAGAGGCATGTTCCTTCTATACCAAATTTGTTGAGAGCTTTTATCATTAAAGGATGTTGAATTTTGTCGAATGCTATTTCTGCCTCTGTTGAGAGGATCATATGATTTTTGTCCTTCATTCTATTAATGTGGTGTATCACATTTATTCATTTGCGTATGTTGAACAATTCTTCCATCCCAGGGATAAATGCCACTTGTTCATGGTGTATAATCCTTTTAATGTGCTGTTGAATTTGGTTTGCTAGAATTTATTGAGAATTTTTTTCATTTAAAAGACTTTATTTTTTATTGACATATAGCTGATGTACAATATTATATAAGTTATAGGTGTACAACATAGTGACTCATAGTTTTTAATGGTTATACTCCATTTATAGTTATTATAAAATATCCCTGTGTTGTACAATATATCCTTGTATTTTGCATCTGTATTCATTGGGGATATTGGCCCATTGTTTTCTTTTCTTGTAATGTCCTTATCTGGCTTTGGTATCAAGGTAATGCTGGCCTCACAAAATAAGCTTGGGAATGTTCTCCCCTCTTCAATTTTTTGGAAGAATTTAGTAGGATTGGCATTAATTCTTTTTTAAATTTTGGTAGAATTCACCAGTGAAACCATCTGGTTCAGGGCTTTTATTTTTGGGAAAGGTTTTGATTTTTGCTTCAGTATCCTTAGTCTTTATTGGTTCAAGTTTTCTATATCTTCATGATTCAGTCTTGGTAATTTGTGTGTTTCTAAGAATTATGTCTTGTAGGTTATCCAATTTTTTGGTATATAATTGTTCATAGTAGCCTCTTATGATACATTGTAATTCTGTAGTGCCATTTGTAATGTCCCCTCTTTCATTTATAATTTTGTTTATTTGAATCCTCTCCCTCTTTTTTCTTGGTTGGTGTAGATAAAGCCTTCTTAATTTTGTTTCTTTCCAAAAAAAAAAAACAACTCTTAGTTTCGTTGATTTTTTTCTATTGTCTTTCTAGTCTCTATTTCATTTATTTATGCTCTGTTCTTTATTTCCTTCCTTCTGCTAACATTGGGCTTACTGTGTTCTTCTTTTCCTAATTCCTTGAGGTATAAAGTTAGGTTGTTTATTTGATATCTCTATATTTTTTCTTAGGTAGGCACTTATTGTTATAAATGTCCCTCTTAGAACTGCTTTTGCTGCATCCATTATGTTTTGGTATGTTGTATTTTCATTTTCATTTGTCTCAAGATACTTTCTAATTTCCCTTTTGATTTCTTCTTTGACACATTGGCTGTTCAGCAGCGTATTGTTTAGTTGCCACGTATATGTGGATTTTTCAGTTTTCTTCCTGTTTCTAGTTTCATACCATTTTGGATAGTAGATATGATTTCAATCTTAAGTTTGTTAAGGCTTGCTTTGTGGTGCAACATATGATTTATCCTAGGGAATGTTCTAAATCATTATCTATTCTAATCCTCATATTGTGCAGATTTAGGCAGTGTGAGCTCCATTCAAGCTGCCTCCTGTGTTCTTTTGACAACCCCACATAATTTTTTTGACCACTCCTTTATTTTCTGTCCTACACTAATCTTAGACTTTCCATATGCCTTCGCAGGAATCAGTGATTTGTCCAAGGAGCTGTGATTCCTTTCATTAGGAAATAGCATTCAGAAACAATGATCTGGGTGCTAGATGTTCTCATGGCAACTGGGATACAGCCATTTTTTATTATATTCCATGTTTCCTGCCTTACTGTGTCCTGGAGCTGCAAGTGTTTATAATAAAAATGAACTAGCTCCAGTATAATACTTAGAGAACTAGTTGAATCTTGGTTTTCCTTTATTGCTGGAGAAGAGCAGACCCTGGAGAATTAAACCAAAATGATTTTAGATACTTGTTGTATGACTTACCACTGATTTCCACTTGCATTCCAGGAAGAATTTCCCTTTGGGACTGAGAGTTTTATTTTGTCTAAAAAGCAAAACCTTTCTTGGCTGGAGCCGAGAGAGTAGAAAACAATGATACTTAGATCATAGTATGTCAAAATTAGTCATTATAGTCTGTTTCTGGGACAATGGCATGGGCTCACTTTTCTCTAAATACAATTAAGATCCTGAAAATAATTCAAGAGACTCTAAAAGATAGAAGAAGATGGACTGAATAGTGAACTCAGAACTTAAAGAACGACAGCACAGAGAGTTCCCTGGGTTTTATTTATATCATTCCCATAACCCAGACTGGGTCTGCAACTCCCAAACTGCCAACAGGTACAGACCAAAAAATTCCCCCCCCCCCAAAAAAAGGAAAAGGAAAAAAAGCTTTTTCTCTCTGAACAAAGATCTGGGAAAGGGAAAGCTTAGCAGGGACATCCATACCCAGTGGCAGCAGCTGGCTTATCTGTCTGTGGTAGCTTCACCAGCTGAGTTGGGACAGAGAGGACAATCTATCTCCTAAGCTTCACACTAGCCAGCAGCAGCAGCAGAATCTGATCTACTCTAAGCAGTAACAGCAGAACTAGGGAAAGCTGACACTCTCCCAGCTCCACATCAGGAGGCAACAGATGAGACCTTCCACCTGCAATGGTAATGCCAGTTGCCCTAGTGTCTCCCAGTCCTCTACTGAAATGCAGAAGGCAGCCCAAGGCAATGTTTCCTGATCTTATACTCACTGGCAGCCAGCCACCTAGGTCCAGGGGTCCTGGCCTTCCATCCAACGGCTGAAGTCATCCTAGGCCTGGTGCCTCCTGGGTCTATACTCAGTGGCAGAAAATGAACAGGGCCAGGGTCTCCTGACCCACCACCCAGACCCATGGCTCTGGCCTTCCACACAATGGCAAAAGGCAGCCCATCCCTGGTTGCACTATCAGAGATAGAGTGAGAAGCTCCTGGCAGTGAGTGGTTGGAAAACAGGTCAGGAGAAATGTTTTCTGTCCTATGGGTCTGGATTTCCCCACAACTCACTTTAACTACACTGGGAGATGAGGAAGCACCTTCTTTCCCTGCATGTGGTAACAATGGAAGCTCAAGCAGAGTCAGAAGGATAAAGCAGATCAAATGGCATTGAAAAATCTCAGGAAACTAAATTGTCATTGGAATTACAGGCCAGAACCTGTACACTAAACCTAACAGCGTGGTTGCCTGATAAAATAGAAGATATAAAAAGGGCGAAGAGTCTCTTAACCTAATGTTTAAAGTGTTCATAAAACAATTGAAAATCACTTATTATACCAAGAATCAGTAAGATAAAAACTTGAATAAGAAAAGCCAATCAGGGCTTCCCTGGTGGCGCAGTGGTTGAGAGTCCGCCTGCCGATGCAGGGGATACGGGTTCGTGCCCCGGTCTGGGAAGATCCCACATGCCGCGGAGCGGCTGGGCCCGTGAGCCATGGCCGCTGAGCCTGCGCGTCCGGAGCCTGTGCTCTGCAACGGGAGTGGCCACAACAGTGAGAGGCCCGCGTACCGCAAAAAAAAAAAAAAAAAAAAAAAAAGAAAAGCCAATCAAATGACACCAAATACTGAGATGAATTAGATGTTGGAACTATATCATAAAGATTTTAAAGCAGTCACTATAAAACTGCTTCAAAAAGTAATTACAGGTAATCTAAAGAATGGGAGAAAATATTTGCAAATCATATATGTAATAAGAAGTTAATATCTAAAACATATAAAGAACTCACACAACTCAATAGCAAAGAAACAAGCAATCTTATTAAAAAGCAGGCAGAAGATCTGAATAGACAATTTTTCAAAGAAGACGTACAGATGGCCAACAGGTACATGAAAACAAGCTCAACATCACTAATTATAAGGGAAATGCAAATCAAAACCACAATGAAATACCATCTCACACCTGGTAGAATGGCTATTATCAAAAAGACAAGAAATAACAAGTGCTGCTGAGGATGTGGTGAAAAGAGAACATTAGTGCACTGTTGGTAGGAATGTAAATTTGTGCCACTACTGTGGAAAACACTATGGAAATAATTTAGAAGTTAAAAATAGAGCTGCCGTATGATCCAGCAATTTCACTTCTGAGTATTTAGTCATAAAAGAAAAAAAAAACTCACGAAATTAAAAAGATACCTGCACTCCCATGTTCATTGCAGCATTATTTAAAATAGCCAAAATGTTAAAACAACCTAAATGTACATTAACAGATGAATGGATAAAGAAGATGTGGTACATATATACAATGGAATACTACTCAGCCATAAAAAAGAATGAAATAATTCCATTTGCAGCAACATGGATGGACCTAGAGATTATCATATTAAGTGAAGTAAGTCAGACAGAGAAAGATGAATACCATATGATATCACTTATATGTGGAATCTAAAAAAACAAAGCAAAACAATAAGCTCATAAATGTAGAGAACAGGAAAACAGATTGGTGGTCGCCAGAGGCGGGGGGAGGAGAGAGTTGGGAGGTGAGTGAAGGGAATCAAAAGGTACACATTTCCAGTTATAAAATTAGTTAATAATAATGTTCTGTATAGTTGAAAGTTGCTAAGAGAGTAAATCTTTTTTTTAAGATCTTTATTGGAGTATAATTGCTTTAAAATGGTGTGTTAGTTTCTGCTCTATAATAAAGTGAATCAGTTATACATATACATATGTCCCCATATCTCTTCAGTCTTCATATCCCTCCCTCCCACCCTCCCTATCCCACCCTCTAGGTAGTCACAAAGCACCGAGCTGATCTCCCTGTGCTATGCGGCTGCTTCCCACTAGCTATTTTACGTTTGGTAGTGTATATATGTCCATGCCACTCTCTCGCTTTGTCCCAGCTTATCCTTCCCCCTCCCCGTATCCTCAAGTCCATTCTCTAGTAGGTCTGTGTCTTTATTCCCGTCTTGGCCCTAGGTTCTTCATGACATTTTCTTTTTTTCTTTTTTAGATTCCATATATATGTGTTAGCATACGGTATTTGTTTTTCTCTTTCTGGCTTACTTCACTCTGGAGAGTAAATCTTAAAAGTTCTCAATACAAGAAAAAAAATTATGTAACTATATGAGGTGATGGATGTTAACTAGAATTATTGTGGTGATCATTTCTCAATATATACAAATATCATATAATTTTGTTGTACACTTGAAACTAACAGAAAGTTGCACGTCAATTATATCTCAATAAAAATTAATTAAATTTTAAAAAGTAATCAAAAATTTGCTTGAAAAAAGGAAAAAAACCTAAGAAAAGAAGTACAAGTATATAAAAGAGGCAAATAGAAATTATAGAACCAAAAAACATAATAACAGAACAAAAAATTCACTGGATGGGCTCAATAGTAGTGTAGAGATGACAGAAAATAGAATTAGTGAGCTTGTGGAGAGATCAATAAATTTAACTGAATCTAACGAACAGAAAGTATATGCCTGAAAAAATGAAATGAGCAGAGTATCAAGGAATTGTTGAAGTCTAGCAAAAAATCTAATATTCATATCATTGATGCCCCAGAAGGAGATGAGAAAGAATGTGGGGCTCAAAAAGTATTTCTATTAGTCAGGGGTCTCCAGAGAAACAGAACCAATAGGGTGTGTGTGTGTGTGTGTGTGTGTGTGTGTGTGTGTGTGTGTGTGGCCTTATTATAAATAATTGCCTCACACGATTATGGAGGCTGACAAATTCAAAAAATGTAATGTTGGCTGGCAGGCTGGAAACACAGGAGAGCTGATGGTGCAGTTCCTGTCTGAAAGCCAGCAGGTGGAGACCTAGGAAAGCCAATGGTGCTTAAGAGGTCCAAAGACAATCTGCTGCAGAATTCCCTCTTGCTCTGGAAGGCCAGTTTTTTGTTTTATTCAGGCTTTCAACTGATTAGATGGGTCTTACCCACATTATGGACGACAATTTGCTTACTCAGAGTTCATTGATTTAAATGTTAATCTCACCCAAAAACACCCTCCAGGTTGACACATAAAATTAAGCATTACAAGTTCACCCCATGTCAACTTGGTACCTGTATGCATCTCCTTAAACCATACTTAATCTCCAAATAAAGACAATAACAAGGTCATCCTTCTACCTAACATGATACAGCTATCATGTACACTGAAAATGTACAACTGAAAATGCACTAACCTTTTCCTCAGAAAAAGATACAAACTTCTTGGGTTATGGTCACTCTTCTCCTTGATCACCCATACTTAAATACCATGATGTATTAGTTTCTGCTTTATAACAAAGTGAATCAGTTATACATATACTTATGTTCCCATATCTCTTCCCTCTTGCATCTCCCTCCCTCTCACACTCTCTATCTCACCCCTCTAGGTGGTTCCAAAGCACCGAGCTGATCTCCCTGTGCTATGCGGCTGCTTCCCACTAGCTATCTATTTTACGTTTAGTAGTGTATATATGTCCATGCCACTCTCTCACTTTGTCACAGCTTACCCTTCCCCCTCCCCATATCCTCAAGTCCATTCTCTAGTAGGTCTGTGTCTTCATTCCCATCTTGCCCCTAGGTTCCTCATGACCTTTTTTTCCCCCTTAGATTCCATATATATGTGTTAGCATATGGTATTTGTTTTTCTCTTTCTGACTTACTTCACTCTGTATGACAGATTCTAGGTCCATCCACCTCACTACATATAACTCAATTTCATTTCTTTTTATGGCTAATATTCCACTGTATATATGTGCCACATTTTCTTTATCCATTCATCTGTTGACGGACACTTAGGTTGCTTCCATGTCCTGGCTATTGTAAATAGAGATGCAATGAACATTTTGGTACATGACTCTTTTTGAACTATGGTTTTCTCAGGGTATATGCCCAGTAGTGGGATTGCTGGGTCATATGATAGTTCTATTTTTAGTTTTTTAAGGAACCTCCATACTGTTCTCCATAGTGGCTGTATCAATTTACATTCCCACCAACAGTGCAAGAGTGTGCCCTTTTCTCCACACCCTCTCCAGCATTTATTGTTTCTAGATTTTTTGATGATGGCCATTCTGACCGGTGTGAAATGATATCTCATTGTAGTTTTGATTTGCATTTCTCTAATGATTAATGATGTTGAGCATTCTTTCATGTGTTTGTTGGCATTCTGTATATCTTCTTTGGAGAAATGTCTATTTAGGTCTTCTGCCCTTTTTTTTTTTTTTTTGTGGCACGCGGGCCTCTCACTGTTGTGGCCTCTCCCGTTGTGGAGCACAGGCTTCGGACACGCAGGTTCAGTGGCCGTGGCTCACGGGCCTAGCCGCTCTGCGGCATGTGGGATCCTCCCGGACCGGGGCACGAACCCACGTCCCCTGCATCGGCAGGTGGACTCTCAACCACTGCGCCACCAGGGAAGCCCCTTCTGCCCATTTTTAGATTGGGTTGTTTTTTTGATATTGAGCTGCATGAGCTGCTTGTCAATTTTGGAGATTAATCCTTTGTCAGTTGCTTCATTTGCAAATATTTTCTCCCATTCTGAGGGTTGTCTTGTAAAGCAATTATACTCCAATAAAGGTGTTTAAAAAAAAGATTCACATACACACACACACAATAAATAAATAAATAAATTATTATTCAACCATAAAAAAAAGAATAATGCAACTGCATTAGGAGGTTATGGGTTGAATTATGCCCCACCCCCCAAAAAAAGATCTGTCAAAGTCCTAACCCCCAGTATCTCAGAATGTGACCTTATTTGGAAATAAGGTCTTTGCAGATGTAATCAACTTAAAATAAGGTCAGGATGGGCCTTAATCCAATATGACTGATATCGTCATAAGGAGAAATTTGGACACATAGACAAACACAGAGGGAAGACAATGAGAAGACACCCAGAGAGAAGGCCATGTGAAGACAGAGAATTTTAGTGATGTATCTACAAGCCAAGGGATGCCAAAGACTTCTGGCAAATCACCAAAAGCTAAGAAGAATCGAAGCCTCCCCTATAGGTTTTAGAGGGAGCATGGTCCTGCTAACACCTTCATTTTAGACTTCTAGCCTCCAGAATGGTGGGACAATGGAATTCTATTGTTCCAAGTCATCCAGTTTGTGACAATTTGTTATAGCAGCCCTAGGTAACTAATATAGGCATCTTACACTTGCTACCAGGAGTAATAATGACAGATATGGCTACATTTTTCTGTTGTTTTCTTGTCTCCACTCCTAGGCATTTAGTTGTAAGGCCAGAAGTCTTGTTTAGGGCCAGATTGTTGAATCTGTGGTTGAAAACCAAACTCTCATTTGCCTATATTTCTCTGTCCTGTGCATTTTTACCACACCCCAAGGATATTTTCTAAGAATAACTGTGAAGTCATAAAGACCATATGGCAGTAACCAGACATAATCGGAAGGGGCAACAAAATGTACATTTTATAGCAGCTTTTGGTATTCCAGCCAGATTCCCTAGAGCCAGCAGATCTCCCATGTAGAGGGAAGGATGGTTTGGAATACATTTATATAAAAGCTCTCCCCTATAAGCAAATTCAAACTTAGTGTGTAACTGTCCTGATTTGTTGCTCAAAACCCATGGAGTTTAGGTAGCATTCCACTGAACTATGGCCATGACGATCTTGGTCTTCCAAATAAAATCAGACTGGTTTCTGCTAAAAAAAAAAATACCATGATGTAAAATTAAAAACATTTAAATATTATCATATGAAGTTAATACATCTTATGTCATATGATAAGGAGGTAAGAAAGGAAAGAAAAAAGATACATGCTTATTTTATGTATATATAGACAAAAACATATTCATAACAAAATAAGGAGAAAATACTCATAACAATTACAGTCCCCCTTTCTGTAATTTGTCACATGGTTGTAGTTGGTATTTGCAACTTCCTTCTTCTACTACCCATTCCATATTCCCTATGCCTTCAGCAGACACCTCAGCTGGTCATGGTTATTTACATGGTGGGGTGACACAAACTTTTGTTCCTGAAGGGTCTGGGCCATTAGCAATCCTGTCTGAATTGGATTTTTGTAATTCTTCATTGTCCTTAATCACAGGGTGTGGAAATACTAAGGGATCTCCTGTGTTGCAGACATGCTCTTTCTTTTTTTGGCTATTTTTTAACATCTTTATTGGAGTATAATTGCTTTACAATGGTGTGTTAGTTTCTGCTGTATAACAAAGTGAATCAGCTATACATAAACATATATCCCCATATCTCCTCCCTCTTGCGTCTCCCTCCCACCCTCCCTATCCCGCCCCTCTAGGTGGTCACAAAGCACCGAGCTGATCTCCCTGTGCTATGCGGCTGCTTCCCACTAGCTAAAGATGCAGATGTAGAGAATGGACTTGAGGACACGGGGAAGGGGAAGGGTAAGCTGGGATGAAGTGAGAGAGTGGCATGGACATATATACACTACCAAATGTAAAATAGACATGCTCTTTCTTACCTCCGTTATAGAGTAGTGGTCCAATGTCCCCTTGGTAGTCAGGATCAGCCACCCAGCCAGCACAGTAACTCCCTTCTTTACATTGATTCAGAGGCACAAAAAGATTAAAGTGGTGTGGCAGCAGTCTTAACTTACAGGTCAGAGGAATCATTGTTGTGTCTCCTGGTGGAAGCATTCTTCCCTTTGGAACTAAGGCCTTTAGGCCAGCTGAGCATAAGGTCACAGGAACAGGAAGCAAAAATTTTACTAGTGGGTCACTAGGGGTAACAGTGTCTGTTGCCACTCCCATTTCCACCCCCTGATTCCTGAACCCATGAATCCTGGCTATGGGATAAAGAGCACCACATATTGGACTCTTATTCAGAGCATATACAACCTTCTTGAGAAACTTGCCTTAGCTCTGCAACTTATTGCCACTTAGCTGGAGTTGTAACTGAGTCATTCCACTGTTCTATCAAAACAGAACAGCATGGTGTGAAACATGGTAAGACCAGTGAATTCCATGAGTATGGGCCCATTGCTGCACTTCATTTGCTATAAAGTTAGTAACGTAATCAGAAGCACAAGCACTGTTATGTAGAATACCATGACAGTGGATAAGTAATTCTGTAAGCCCACATATGATAGTTTTGGGAGAAGCACCACATGCAGGGAATGTAAATCCATATCCAGAGTAAGCGCCTCTTTCGGTAAGAACAAAACACTGCTCCTCCCATGATAGAAGGGGTCCCACTTAATCAACTTGCCACCAGGTAGTTGACTGGTCACCCTAGGGAATGGTGCCATATTGGGGACCATTGGTCTCTGCTTCTGGCAGATTGAGCACTCAGCAGTGGCTGCAGCCTGGTCAACCTTGGTGAGTGGAAGTGCATGTGGCTGGGACCATGCATAACGTCCATCCCTCACACCATGGTCACTTTGTTCATGAGCCCAATAAACAATGACCGGGATTGTGGTGGGCTGGTGAAGGAGGCTGACTGGTATTTAGAGAATGTGTCAGTGGATTATTAAAATCATGCTTTGCTGAGGTCACCCTTAAGAGGACATCAACAAGGGACACAAATAATTTTGTATTTTTTGCCCATTCAGAGAGGTCTATTCACATACCTCTTCCCCAAATTTCCTTGTCAACAATTTTCTATGTTCTTTCTAAATCCCTGACCATCCAGTCAAACCTCTGGCCATAGCCCTTGAATTGGGATATAATCACATATCTGACCATCTCTCCTTCAAGCCAAATGAACAACAAGATGCACTGCTCTAAGTTCTGTCTACTGGAGGATCCTCAAAAAAAATAAAAAAATTAGAACTACCATATGATCCAGCAATTCCATTTCTGGCTGTATACCCAAAGGAAATGAAAATAGGATACCAAAGAGATATATGTACTCCCATCTTTATTGTAGCATTATTCACAATAGCCAAGATATGGAAACAACCTAGGTATCCATCAATAGATGAATGGATAAAGAAGATGTAAGATGTGTGTCTGCTATGGACAGATAATATGTGTGTCTGCTATGGACCGATAATAATATGGAATATTATTCAGCGATGAGAAAGAAGAAAATTCTGCCATTTGTGACAACATGGATGGACTTTGAGGACATTATGCTAAGTGAGACAAATCAGACAACGACAAATGCTGTATGCTGTCACTTACATGTGAAATCTAAAAAGGCCAAACTCATAAAAACATAGGGTAAAATGTTGGTTATCAAGGGTTGGGTATTGGGGAGAATGAGAGAGATGTTGTTTAAGGGCAAAAACTTGCAACTAGTAGATAAATAAGTCTTGTAGATTTAATCTACAGTGTAGTGAATATAGACAACAATATTGTGTTATAATCATCTAACTTGCTAAGAGACTAGATCTTATTTATTCCCACCACAAAAAAGAAATGATAATTGGGTGATGGTGTAGAGGTGTTAACTATTGCTACAATGGCAGTCATATTATACTATATAAATGTATCAAATCACCATGTTGTATACTTGAAATGTACAGTTATATGTCAAATAAATTTCATTTTTTAAAAAAAACTGAGGGAAAACCAAACCTCTAAGCAAGTTAAGAATAGAGGGAATGATTATCTGAACTTGGTAAAGAGCATCTACAAAAAAACTACTTCCAACAAAATAGTTAATGAAGAAAGACTGAATGCTTTCCCCCTAAGATTGAAAAGGAGGCAAAGATTTATGCCCTCGCCACTTTTATTCAACATAATACTGGAATTCTAGGTAGTGCAATAAGGCAAGATAAAGAAAAAATTATAAAAATTAGAAGGAAAAATAAAACTGTCTCTATTTGCAGATGACATGATGGTCTACATGTAAAATTCCAAGGAATCTACCAAAAAACTCCTACTATTTAGTATAAGTGAGGTCAGCCATGTCACAGTATAAAAGATCAATGCATTAAAATCTATCCCATTTCTTTATACTGACAATGAATCTGTGGAAACCAAATTAAAAATACAATACCATTTACAATTACGCCAAAGAAAATGAATTACTTAGTTCCATGGCCTGAATTGTGTCCCCACCCAAATTCATATGTTAAAGCCCTAAGCCCCAATGTGACTGTATTTGGTGATACGGCTTTTAGGAAGTAATTAAGGTTAAATGAGTTCAAAAAGTCAGAGTCCTAATCCAGTAAGATTCGTGGCCTTAAAAGAAGAGGAAGAGATCTCCCCCTGCACCTTCACATGCATGCACTGAGGAAATGCAATGTAAGCACTTGAAGAGAACTCTAACCAGAACCTGACCATGCTGACATCCTGATCTTGGACTTCCAGCATTCAGAACTGTGCGAAAATAAATTTCTGTTGTTTAACCTACCCAGTCAATGGTAATTTGTCATGGCAGCCCAAACAGACTAAGATACTTAGGTATGTATTTAACAAAACATGTACAGTATTTTTATGCTGAACATTGAAATATACTGATGAAAATAATCAAATAATAACTAAATAAATGGAGAGGCATACCATGTTCAGAAATTGGAAGACTCAACAACATAGTAAAGATATCAATTCTCCCCAAATTGATCTGTAGTTTTAATGCAATTCAATATCAAAATTCCAGCCAGGTTTTTGTAGACCTAGAGAAGCTTATTTATCAGCTCGGTGCTTTGCGATGACTTAGAGGGGTGGGACAGGGAGGGTGGGAGGGAGGTTCAAGAGGGAAGGGATATGGGGACATATGTATGCATATGGCTGATTCACTTTGTTGTACAATAGAAACTAACACAGCATTGTGAAGCAATTATACTCCAATAAAGATGTATAAAAAAATAAAAGCCATCTCCCTCCAGGTTCTAAAAAAATAACAATAAGAAAATAAATCATCTAATTCTCAGGCTTTTTTTTTGGAGAAGAAAAAATTTGTATGGAAGAGTTGCCTGGTGGTCCAGCAGTTAAGACTCCGTGCTCCCACTGCAGGGGGCGCAGGTTCAACCCCTGGTTGAGGAACTAAGATCCTGCATGCTGCACGGTGTGGCAAAAAAAAAAAAAAAAAAAATTTATGGAAAAGCACAGGCCTTAGAATAGCATAAATCATCTTGAAAAAGAAGAATAAAGTGCAAGGAATTAGTCTATCTGATATGAAGCCACACTATATAGCTACAATACTTAATACTGTGTGGTATTAGTGTGAGTATAGACACATAGATCAATAGAACAGGATAGAGAACCCAGAAATAGACCCACACAAATATGTTCATCTGGTTTTTGACAGTGGTGCAAGAACAATTCAATAGAGGAAGGATAGTTTTCTCATAACCTTTTCAGGAAATGGTGCTAAAAAATAAAAAATATATATATTTAATAAAATAAAATAAAATAGTTTTAAAAAAAGAAATGGTGCTGAAGTCAATGGACATCCATAGACAAAAAAAAGAAACCTTAATCTAAACCTAACACTTTATATAAAAATTAAAGCGAATCACAGACTTAAATATAAAACTTTGAGGATAAAACTTAAGAAAATCTTTGGGGTTTAGGGTCAAAGAGTTCTGAGGCCTGACAGCAAGTCATGATCAGTAAAAGAACAATTGATAAATTGGATGTAATGAAAATCTAAAACTTTTGCTCTGCAAAGCACATTGTAAACAGGATGAAAAAATCAGAACAGACAAGAAGAAAATATTTGTAAACCACATATCCAACAAAAAACTATCCAGAATATATAAATAACTCTTAAAACTCAACAGTAAAAATGCAAAACAAAAATATCCCAACCAGGGCTTCCCTGGTGGCGCGGTGGTTGAGGGTCCGCCTGCCGATGCAGGGGACGCGGGTTCGTGCCCCGGTCCGGGAAGATCCCATATGCCGCGGAGCGGCTGGGCCCGTGAGCCATGGCCGCTGAGCCTGCGCGTCCTGAGCCTGTGCTCCGCAACGGGAGAGGCCACAACGGTGAGAGGTCCGCATACCGCAAAAAAAAAAAAAAAAAAAAAAAAAAAAAAAATCCCAACCAAACCCAACTAGAAAATGGACAAAGACATGAGGATACACAGATGGCATATAAGCACATGAAAAGATGTCCAATATCATTAACCATGAGGAAGATGCAAGGGAAAACCACAATGAGATATCACCACACACCTATCAGAATGGCTAAAATAAAAATTAATGACAACACTAAACACTGGGGAGAATATGGAGACATCATCAGATCACATGCATTGCTGGTAAAATTGTAAAATTATACAGCCACTCTGGAAAGTAGTTTGGCGGTTTCTTATAAAACTAAATATACAACTACCAAACACCCCAGCAAATGAACTCTTTATCTTAAAGAAAAGAAAACTTATGTTCATACAGAAACCTGTACATAGTGTCCATGGAAGATTTATTTGTGATAACTAAAAAATGGAAACATCCCAGATGTCTTTCAACAGGTAAATTTTTAAACAAACTGTATAAAACAGCCACCATGGAATACTGCTCAGCAATAAAAAGAATGAACTATTGATACTCCCAACAAGTTGGACGTTACCCAGAGTATTATGCTGAGTGAATAAAAGCCAATCTCAAATAGCTACATATTGTTTGATTTCATTTATATCAAATTTTGGAAATGACAAAATTTAGAAATATTAAACAGATTTATCATACCAGTGGTTAATAATTGTGATAATGGGATAATTACCTATATATGTGATATAATTGCATAGAACTTGTTTTGTGCTGGTCTTAACCTATCAATAATCAATGTTGTGGCTGGACTGGCCCTAGTGGTTCTTATTATAATCACAAGACACACTCAGCAATAACCATCAAGAAACTTTGAAAAAAAGGTTTATTACTTACAGGTCCTGGAAATGACATAGCACACCTGGGGCCACACAGCAAGGTCACAGGTAGAGATAGAGGGCAAGATCTGGGGTTCTGCTTTTAGAGGTCTAGAGTGGGGGGGGGCTTTTGTTTTATGGGCTCCCTCTTGTCGATGGAAGAAAAACACACAACCTAAAAGTCATGAGTTATGTTTTACTCAGGGAACTTACTGAGGACTGTTGCCTGGGAGACAGCCTCTCAACTCTGAGGAAGTGTTCTGAAGAGGTAAAGGAGGAGCCGGGATATATAGGAGTTTTTGCTGAAAAAAATATATAGTCGAACATCAGAAAATTACTGCTAATCACAGAAACAGACATCTCAAGTTGATTTCAGTGTTTTTCTATGTAGGGGAAGATGCAAGAAACTGGGGTCATTGAAACTTTTCCTTAGATATATATGCATCTTAACTATCTAGGGCCAGTATCTTGTTTTTCTCCATCCTGAATTCCCCTCAGTGTGCACCATTGTGTGTGGGGGGATTGGTTGCAGTGGCTGATGGCTTGGTCGTGGGCAACATTTGTTGTTTACTGAAATGGCAAGAAACATTTTTTTGTCCGCACTTTATATTGGTGAATTTAAAACATAGGAGTGGGAATTTAAAGGTCAGGAAGAAAAAAAGACAAGCGGCCCAAACGATCAGTTATAAAAATCATCCAAGATCTCTAAAAGGAGTTTGGGGTTACTGTGGGGTTCAGCCAGGTTCTTTATGTAGTCACATAGGCGGCAATTGTGTTTATTGAGGTAGCCACCTTTGAAGTGGATGCTTCTTTGAAGTGGATGCCTGGACAATCAAAGCTTAAGTCAGGTACTTGCATTACAAAAAGAAAAGCCAACTGTCAGGCTTATACTATAGGACTATCAATAAATACATACACACACACACAAGAGAGTATACATAAAACTGGGGAAATCTGATGGATTTTATCAATAAAAATATCCTGGTTGTCATACTATAGTTTTGCAAAATGCTATCATTGGGGGAAATTGGGTAAGGGGTACAAGGAATCTTTCAATGTTATATATTACAACTGTATGCATATCTACAATTACCACAATAAAAAGTTCAGTAATAAAAAGTGTGTCATGATGTACCCAGGCATTGTTCTGAATACAATGCTCCACTAAAAGAAACCAGAGCTCTTTGTAGAAATGTGTAATTCCAGGGCCAGGATAGTAAAAGTCCAAGGAGAGCCTGGGGCATCTAGTTGATCTGGAAAACAAGGAAGTGCTCAAAGATTAATGGGTAAATGCAAAAGGATACAGAAAGGAGCTGGTTTGAAAGGGTTCCCATGGGCCAAAGTTGGGACAACTTAAACTTTAAAAAATTGACTGTAAATTACTGAATAAATAAAAATCCATGAGTCCAAAATAATACCCAGAGGAAAAGAGAGAAAGAGACAGAGAGAGGGAATAATTTTCAGTAATTGGAGATAACTATTACTGCTACTCTTTTTAAATTTTTATTTATTTTTATTTTATTGAAGAATAGCTGATTTACAACATTGTGTTAGCTTTAGCGTACAACAAAGTGATTCATTTATACATATTTCTGGTTCTTTTCCATTATAGATTATTACAAGATATTGAATATAGTTCCCTGTGTTATACAATAAATCCTTGTTGTTTATCTATTTTATTTATAGTAGTGTGTATCTGTTAATCCCAAACTCCTAATTTATTCCTCCCCCACCCCAACTACCTCCTTTGGTAACCATGTTTGTTTTCTATGCCTGTGAATCTATTTCTGTTTTGTAAATAAGTTCATTTGTATTATTTTTTAGGCTCTATATATAAGTGATATCATATATTTGTCTTTCTCTGTCTAGCTTACTTCACTCAGTATGATAATCTCTAGGTCCATCCATGTTGCTGCAAATGGTATTATTTCATCCTTTTTTATGGCCGAATCAAATTCTATTGTATATACATATACACCACATCTTCTTTACCCATTCATCTGTCGATGGACATTCAGGTTGCTTCCATGTCTTGGCTACTGTTAATAGTGCTGCTATGACATTGGGGTGCATGTATCTTTTCGAATTAGAATATTACTTCTACTCTTTACCTATAATTATCAGTTTGCAGAGTAAAGAATAAAGTACATACCCTGCCTTTAAAGGAGAAATAGTCCATCTGCAGTTGATGAGAGAAAGCTCATCTTTATGGATGAATGAAAGCTAATAAAAGTAGAAGGAAATTTAGAATCAGAAAATCACTATTTTGTAATTTAACAATAAAATAATTGGTTCAATCAAAGGTTATCAATGAATTCTTAAACCATTAGGCAGAAGGTTGGAAAGGAACAAGATAGTTACACAGTGTCAAAATAACACCTCTCAGATTACTTGTTTATTGCAAAGGAAAAACTGTACCTTCACAATGGAGAAACCTGGAAATCATCATTTTAATGAAGAGTAACATTTAGTATCATTACTACTGGGATAACTTGACATCATGAACTTCTGATGTGATGCAGTATGATGTATGCAACAACATCTGCCATAACAACATACTTGTCAAAATGTGTAACTTGAATCTAATCAAACCTTTAGCCCTGAGTTTTAGCTGTATAGGAAATATATTGGGTAGAAGAACAGTCTAAATGACACCACAAGGAAGCAATCAGGTAAAATCAGCAGGTAACTGACCTGGTCTGTTAAAAAAAATCAATATCATGGAGAAAAAAAAGGGTGGTGAGATTGTTCTAGATTAAACAGACTAAAAAGACATAACCAAATTTAATGTGTGGTTTTTAATAGATCCTGTGTTGAGGGGGGAAATTTTAAAAACACATTTAGGAAACAATTTGGAAATTTAAAATATATACTGGTGTTACTGAGTCCAAGCTTGTGCTGCTCACTGCACGACAGGCCAATAAATTGAGAGATGAGTTGTTGGGTGGGGCAAAGAATAGCAGCTTTATTCGGAAAGCCAGAAGACCAAGAAGATGGTGGACTAGTGTCCCAAAGAAACACCTTCCCTGAGTTAAAATTCAGGCTTCTTTTATACTAAAAGGGGAGGGGGTAAAGCCCTGGTTCCAGCCAGACTCCGGAGGGGATGTGTTAATTTGTTCCTTTGTACAGCCATTCACAGGTGGGCCTGGTCAGGACATTTCCTATGAGCTAAACAAAGGTATTTTAGCTTAACACTCATTACCTGGGAGGCAGGGTTCCCAGAGATGGGCCATTATGTATAATTTAAGCTTTACAGGCAACATCCCTTTAGTGATTAACTTGTTATAGAATACAAAAGTTCTTCCCTACTACACTGGAAGTTAGATGAAATTAGGAAATTATCATTGACTTAGAGGTGTGATAATGATATTGTGGCTATAAATTATGTCTTTATTCTTAGGCCAGGAGTGCTGAAGTACTGAGAGACGAAATGGCACTGATATGTGTATCTTACTTTAAAATGTTTTTGAAAAACTACATACATATATGCATGCATATAGATATGTGTATATGACAAAATGTTAAGAATGACTGAATTTAGATTGCAGGTGGATTTGTGCATCTCTGCTTGCAGCCAATATGTGTAGATGTCACTACTTAATTCAGGAAGTAATTTTTTGAAGACTCCTCACTGTTTAACTGTTACACCTCAGGGAATAGGATCTATGTTCATTTTGTGGGGTCTCTCCTCTGGCCATGCCCAATGATCACATCAATCTCCAGAGAACAGTTCAGCTTCCTATCTATGCTTCCCAGAGCTGTTAATTTGTTCTTGGTACAGATGGACAAATTAATGTATTCTTTCTTCTTTTACTTCCTGTTCATAGAGAACGAATTTAAATAAGTGACTTTTTGTCCTACATTGAGGTTAACATCCAGTTTCTCTATGGATCCACTGGTGTGTTGTAACACAGTATTGTGGGTCATCATCTTTACTACTCCCAACTTTAGCACAACTATTCACACACGACACACTCTCATCCCTGAAAGTCTTTTTGTATGCCTCAGTTTGACTCTACTAGGTGAACAATGCTTATTTTGAACTGTTCTGCCTGCTGCTGCATGCTAGCTAAAAGGTCTGCATTATTTTCAGTGTTTCAATATTTTAAGGTTAGGCTGCTGATTTGCATCGACAATAGAAAACAGTAGTTAGGAGAAGAAGCAGCTGATGGGCTCAGCCAGAATTTCAGGCCAGCAAAGGCTGTTTCATAGGGGCAAGGGAAGGGTCTCTTCACAGCACAAGTGGTCAATCAGGCTGATGCAATGAGGCTGCTCAGTAACTTACTGGGAAACCAAGGGCGGTGGGCACACACTTGAAGGCTGCGGGCACTTTGGGCAGAGTGAGGAGCAGCGCGAACGTTCAGCCGCGGGTCCAAAAGGAAACCGGGGATCCTGCCGCCGCCTGCGCAGCCATCTGGTCAGGGACACGCGGTGCCCACCTATCCAAATCCGGGTGGGGAGCCACGCGGTGGGAGGAGGCCAGCGACGGCCAGGTGGGATCTGGTAAGGATTCAGCAGAAGCGCTGGTGGCGGCGGGCCCAGGAGGAGGGCTCCATAGGTGTGCCACAAGCCCCGAGGCTGCCGGCGCCCTCCGTTTCCCCCTCAACGAGATACACCTGGGCGTGCAGCCAGAGCGCTAGAGACATTGGGGAAGCTGTGAGGCCTCAGCTGCACGCATACGGCCAAGTTTGTTGGACACCTTCGAGTCCCCAGGCCTGGTGAACTACACTGGGGATGAACCACTGCTGCACGGTTAAACTTGAGCCTGGGCCCCTGCAAACCTGTGAGTTCTGGTTTGCAGCTGCTGGCTGTGCAGGAAGGAGCAGCACCCACACTTCCTTGTCCCAGTCTTGCGCTTCATGCTCTTCCTGGGCGCCAGGAGCATCATGACGTACCGATCCCGCACCCACCCAGCTCTTCACAGCTTCTGCAGCAGGTGTAGCGTGCAGAGTGCAGAGTTTCCACGCATTAGTCTCTCAACCCAGAGTTTACGGCGTCGCCTCCCACTTCCTGGACGCAGGCACGCACTGCCTGGACGCGAGCACGCATTGCCTGGACGCAAGCACCGTGTGCAGCGTGGTTGTCGAGGAGCTCAACAGTGGCGACTGGTGGGGGGGGTCATGAAGGAGCACAAAGCCGTCCAGAGTGGGTCTACCAAGTGAGCCCCTGCCTCTCTTCCCGAAGAGGGGCAGGCACTGGGCCCGCAACACACCTGAAACACGAGGGAACCACCTCAGTGCTTGTCAAAGACAGTGTGTGAAAGAGGTCTGTTTCTGGACTGGTGAACCCGTGATGTCGCGCCAAGTTTCTACCCCTGCCCCGCCAGTGTTTTCCAATGGACTTGCTCATAATGACAATAAAAACAAAAAACCCGAGCACACATTTGTCTGGGTACAACGATAATGATAATTTTCCAGTCCAATCAGCAAGTAGTGGCTCTACTTTTTCAAATCGTCTTTTACATCACCCAGTTCTCACAAATCATTTGCAGATTGTTCATATGCACTGTACGGTTATGGCGCTATTGTGAACAGGATTGTTTTTAGCAGTTGCATCTGGTATGTAGGACCACTATATCCAAACGGTTTCCTAAACATTTTCTGGACGTTTTCTATTGCTTATCCCTGTGTGTGTTTTAGGTCAGCACTCACATTTTCGCTACTTAGACATAGGTGTTATTTTCAGCTACATTGTTTATTTAATGTATTTTTATATACTATGTTTAAGATTTATTAGTATTACATACCTCATTGTGCTCATTTTGCTTGGTTTTGTTTTGGAATCTATCTCTGGGTAGGGGGACAGGGAGACAGAGGAGTGAGAGAGATATCTGTGCACTGTATGCCCTGTTTGATGTTCTGAAATTCCTATCTTGTACATGTGTTAAGTATTCAGAAATAAATACTTAATAAGTAGAAAATATGTATTACTATGTTGTATATGACAAAATCAGCATTAATTTATATGTAATTTCTTGATACTGGAGATTTTTATCAAACAATAGGTGGTCAGTGTCTTTTCATGCCAAATGATATGTATAAACATCATCACTTAATGGCTTCATAGAATTTTAAAATATGGCTCTTCCATAACTTATTTAACCAACTTCTGATGGATGTTTAGTTTTTTTCCAGCTTTTCACTGAGGTAATATTTCATAGGAGTAAAGTTCCAATAAATATCTTCAGTGTTCTAGCACTTGGGTAAAAGGGTCTGGAGTTCTTTCAATTTGTCATTTTCTTGCTGTTTCTCTTCTGTACATATGTTTCACTAGATGGGCATACAATATGCATTGAATTGCTTAACTTGACATATCAACAAATTAAAACCCAACTCAGGGGAATTCCCTGGCGGTCCAGTGGTTAGGACTCCTTGCTTTCACTGCTGAGGGCCCGGGTTCGATCCCTGGTCAGGCAGCTAAGATCCTACAAGCTGCACATGGTGCAGCCAAAAAATATAATAATAATAATAAAAGCATTTAAATGTATTTTTAAAAATAAATAAATAAATAAAAGCCAACTAAGTACATATGTTTCCATGTATAACTGTGAGTAACATGACTGTGCCATCACACAGAGAAGCTGTCATCCTTCAATTCCTACCCCTCATTTTTCCATCATCCCCCACCCCAAACTGGAGGGAGGGAATTTATGACCTGGTTTCTCTAACATGTCCCCCTACTCTGCAAGCTTCCTCCTTTGTTATTTGGAATAGCTTGTCTCTTCACCATCTAGAGATTGAGTTGAGCTAGAAAAGGTAGAAATGGAGGAAGAACATTAACTTACATATATGCCCCAGGAGATTCCATCATCTTGGTGGTCAGAAAATACTAAATTGCACTTGAGTTATACCTATATGACATTCCACTGCATGGATGGGATCCAGAGAGAGAAAGAAAAAAATGGTTCAAGACTTCATGCTTCTATTATGTTAGTGCTTTTGTACAAAGAAATGTGTATATATGATTTTTCTCTTTTCCTCAGAGTGACTTTTCTTTCAAAGTGAATGTTGACTATTTTCTGCTTCTCTATGCCATGTGCAAATCATTCATGAGTTTATTTGGTTAAAAACCCATGTTCAGGAGTTTCAGACAACATTGTTAAGCTGGCATACAATGTATGTGTCCTGGGCTGGTGTGAGAATGAAAGTTGAGAACTGTTGTGCTGGTGAAAAGGGATGAGAGGAAGTGCTAGAACCTGACACTGGACAAGCTGTTGGGGAAAGGGGATGACCTCCTAGGTGTTTGGTGATGGGGAACTGGAGGGAAAGAGAAGCGCTAAGCAGCTTAGACCCAGTGGGGAAAGGACAGAGGTGTTCAAGGGAGTCTTTAAAGGGTCTTGCACAGGCTGTGTGATGTCAATGTTTTTCCCCCTGCCTCTGAGGAAGGCCTCAATATTTCTTCATGTGTTAGCTGTCTTCTCTTCTATTGCACAAAAAATATAATATACTTTAAAATTGTATATGAGATGTTCATCCATGTACCATTAAAGTCATTGTGGACACTTACAGTGGTCTATGTGCCATGCTTTAGGCATCTCTTACTTCAAGGAAAGAGCAAGGACTTGGCATTTGGGCCTGGGCTGAAATCCCAAGTCTTCTACCTACTGATGTCTGGCTTTGTAAAATCTGGAAAAACCTACACTCAACTTCACTGTGAGGTTTAAATGAGGTCATGCATATAATCTCCTGGAACAGTGAGTGACACCTAGCAAGCACGCAATAAGAATTTGCTAGTGTTGTTGCTGTTACTATATCAGGGCATTGATAAGAAGGATCAATGATCATGATTGTAGTTGGCTCTAGGATCCAGATAATTTAATATACATTCTCTCAGGTGCCATTTTTGGCCACTTGAAGTGAGAGTCAGAGCAGTCTAGTGATGGAATAGAAGAAGTAATAGGCTACAAGTCTGCAGGATGCTAGATGCTCTTTCCCCATTTAATGGACTCATCAGACAACATACATCATTTCTTCTCTGTCCTCTCAGACATACTTCTGTCTTCATTCATCCAAGCCACTAACAGAGGAATCACGTCAGATAGAACCTCATCCTACCCCACCTCATACCTTATTATCTCTCCAGCTTTACTCCATTTTATGCTTACTAGCTGCCTAGCACTGCTCTCCATGCTAGGATAGAGCAGTGAACAAAATGCAGTCCCTACAGAAGCATAATTCGAAAAGATACATGCAGTCCTATGTTCATATCAGCCCTATTTACAATAGCCAAGACATGGAAGCAACCTAAATGTCCATCAAGAGATGAATGGATAAAGAAGATGTGGTATATATATACAATGGAACACTACTCAGCCATCAAAAAGAATGAAATAATGCCATTTGCAGCAACATGGATGGACCTAGAGATTATCGTACTAAGTGAAGTAAGTCAGACAGAGAAAAACAAACACCATATGATATCACTTATATGTGGAATCTAAAATATGACACAAATGAAACAAAACAGAAACAGACTCATGAATATAGAGAAAAGACTTGTGGTTGCCAAGGAGGAGGGGAGTGGGAGAGGGATGGATCGGGAGTTTGGGATTAACAAATGCAAATTATTATATATAGGATGGATAAACTACAAGGTCCTACTGTATAGCACAGGGAACTACATTCAATATCCTGTGATAAACCATAATGGAAAAGAATATGAAAAAGAATGTATGTGTATATGTATAACTGAATCACTCTGCTGTATAGTAGAAATTAACACAACATTGTAAATCAAATCATACTTCAATAAAATAAACTTTTTAAATTTTTAATAAAATTTTTTAAATGTAGGTACTTCCTGATGGTGCAGTGGTTAAGAATCCGCCTGCCAATGCAGGGGACATGGGTTTGAGCCCTGGTCCGGGAAGATCCTACATGCCGTAGAGCTAAGCCCTTGTGCCACAACTACTGAGCCTGTGCTCTAGAGCCTGAGAGCCACAACTACTGAGCCCGTGTGCCACAACTACTGAAGCCCGTGTGCCTAGAGCCCATGCTCCACAACAAGAGAAGCCACCTCAATGAGAAGTCCGCTCGCCGCAACGAAGAGTAGCCCCTGCTCACCGCAACTAGAGAAAGCCCATGTGCAGCAACGAAGACCCAGTGCAGCCAAAAATAAATAAATAAATTTATATAAATATAAAAACATTTGCATTTAAAAAAAATGCAGTCCCTAGGCATCTATCACTTCCATCTAGTGGATGAGAAAGACAAATAATAGTCAGCTTACAACAGAGTGTGGCTAGGGAAAGAACAGGGTGCTGTGGGAGCACAGAGATGAGGCCCCTATTCTTGGACCAGATAGTAAACTTCTCTGGGCTTCAGTTTCAGGGTCCTCATCTCTAAAATGGTTAAAATAATAATACTCATCTCCTAATCTTGTCCTCTCTCCAGGATGAGATACAGAGGAACCTAAGAAGACCAGCTATACTCCAGGGGAAACCATTAACTCTGTGCCCTGTGTCACACATCAGTGTGGAACAGAAGCATTCCAGAACCCCTGGGAATCTAGTCTACCCTGGGACCATGGGTAAGGAAATGGGAGTGGGGGCAGGATTGGTACCATTTACATCTTTTCCTCTATGTCTTTACATATATCGAAGGGGCGTCTTTTATTTTACTTATTTAATTTATTATGTGTTCTTAATACTATAAGTAACTAAAGTTAGTCCTCGCAGATTATGCAACAGGTGGTATCAGTAGGAGCATATCGCCCTCCGGTGGACATTGTAAGTAATGTCACATTACTGGATGATTTTGTTGCAACACTTGAGAAATTCAAAGGGAATGGGTGAAGCTTTCTTTCTCAGAGTCTCTGGGAAAGAACCCCAGTGGGTGGCATGCTTTCCTCTACAATAACTGTTCCAGGAATTACAACCAGGAAAAACAGTGTCAAGTAGAAAAAGAAGACCTGTCTCTTTCTGTGTGTCTCTTCTCATGAAATAGGAAATGTTTAATAAAATCATTGCTCCCAGATTCTATTTTCAGTTTTCTTTTTCTGGCTGAATAAGATCTTGCACTATATAGTAGCTTAAGAAAAGAACCCCTATCAATAAATTTCCAGTCCTTAGCCATGTCTGTTCATCCAGCTTTGCCTGTGACATGTGGATAAGAAATTGACATGGATGCATTATTTCTGTCTGCTTTTTATCCTTACCCTATAAACTCAGACGTCCAGCTGTCATAGTGCCTTTTTTTAATATCAGTGTGGTATGTACTTGTCGACTGAAAAAATTGCACAACCTAAAAGTTGAGAATTAAGTTTTATTTGGCGGACAAAACTGAGGACTTAACCCCGGGACACAGCCTCTCAGATAGCTCTGAGGGACAGCTCTGAAGAGGTAAGGGAGGAGCCAGGACATATAGAAGTTTTTGCAACAAGGCCAGGTAGTTGGAACCTCAAAAGATTACTGTTGATTAAAGAAAACCAGACATCTCAAGTTAATGAATTTAGTGCTTTTCTATGTATGGGAAGATTAAAAATTCTGGGCTCAATGAAATCATTCCTTTGATATGCACCTCAGCTATCTGGGGCCAGTATCCTGTGCTTTCTCATCTTGAGTCTCCTGAGGGTGCACTGTTGGGGGGGTGGATGCAGTGGTTGATGGCTTGATGGTGGGCATCCTGTTTCTATCCTGAGTTCCCTCAGGGTTCACCGTCGGGGTGGTTGTAATATAGTGGCTTGATGGCTGCAACATCTTTTGTTTCCTGATATGGCAAGCGACATCTTTTCATTGACATCCTGAAATAGGTTCTGGGATTATACCTGGTCTCAGTCCTTGCCAAGCTTGCAGCTTGTTGGAGGAGGCAGAAACTACAACAAACTCTGGTAGGTGCTCACAGTGATGGGGGAATTCAACATGTCCTGACACAGATCAAGATCGGGCAAGCTATAGACTTTCAAAGAAAGGGACTTGCCATATGAGACATAAGAAGTAAACAGGAGTTGGTCAGGTGTAAAATGGAACTAGAATTTTCCAGGGAAAGGAATAATATATATGATGTCTTAGAAGTTGTAGAGAGTGTGATGCACATGAGGAACAGACTTCTGGCCTCAATATCCGATCATAAATTGTATTTGTTTGTTGTTCTCTGCAAGCATTTTGAGGGTAAGGATCCTAACCAATTCTATCTAAAGCCCAAGTGCTCAGTACAGCATCTGATACATCAGTATTCAATAAATATCTATGTATATATAAACTAAGAGCACCCACAATGTGCCAGACATTGAAGTAGAACTACTACTAGCTTTTCATAAAATTCAAACTTATTCAGAAAGTATGTAAATTAAAATATAGCTATTTCTTGCCAATGGTAAGAAATTCTGAAAAATGTATTTACCATTTGAGTACAAAAAGTGGGGAAAGAACCAACCAGTGTTTTTGAAAATTCTTGAACATTTACTGTAAAAGCTGCCATGTCTATGCTTTAACTTATTTTAAAATGAAATAAAATTCATTACATCTATCATATTTATATGCTTGAAATCTATCTGTGTGTGTACATTTGTGTACATGTATATCCTTGGATCTGCATAGAATATGCTTTGAAGTTTGTAAACAAACAAATCTAAAGTAAACATTAGATATATATTCTCACACAGGTTTACTCATAGAAACGGCCTAACTCCTCCCCCTCTTCATTATTTTCTCCTTCTTCCTCCATTTGTACCCAACTCCCACCCCTTGCTTCAAGACCTTATGGCTCATTTTCTCTAATCATCTCTTCCAATGTCACCTACACTGCTCCGGAACCACTAGTCAGTGCTGGGAGGCCAGGTTATTTTGTGTGTGTGTGGGGGGGGGGGAGTTAAGGGTATTGACCCAATAAATACTTAACACGTGTCTCTCCAAGTGTAGTTCTGACATGAATTTTGTTTTTTAAGTTGTTTATGTTAACTAGTAAGACAAAACTCAAACAGAGGTGAAGACCTATATCAGAACTTCACTAATTCATTAATGACTTCCACGACTTCCTTATTGAATTGCACAACAGTTTTTCAAATACTAAAAGACTAGTTCCTCAATTCTGTGTACTATTCTATTCACAATGTAATGGCTACAGAAACAAAACACATTTAAATTTAATCTGCATTAACATATTTTAAGGAATTCCCTGGTGGTCCAGTGGTTAGGACTTGGCGCTTGTACTGCTGTGGGCCCGGGTTCAATGCCTAGTTGGGGAACTAACATCCCCCAAGTCTCACAGACAAAGAAAACAAAGACCCCCCACAAAAAAAAAACATATTTTACATCACTTTCTTAATTCTAGACAATCAACATAACAATCGATCAAACCCCGATTTCCTGATCTCTATGGTGTGCTGTAAATGCCCTCATCATGGCCTGTTTCCAGTTACCAATGTAAAGGCACTGGATACATATCTAAGTAGAGATATGCAGTTGCATACCAGTATATAACATTTCCACAATACAGATACAAAAGATATAAATAACTTCAAGAACACAGACAATAGTAAAATGTAATAAAATAATTAGGAAGCAATAAGTTTTGAGTATTTTTACCTTTTTATATAATTAATTTATTGTAAGTTCAAATAATTTATTTTTAATCATCTGCTCTGAGTTGGTATGAGCTGCCTACAGCACACCACTGGTCTTACCCCCTTACTCCAGGCAGTCACCATCATCTTTGGGTGTATTGGACCAATGCAGAGACTCTACTATGCTTGGTGCTCTGTTCTCTGTGGTTTTAACCCTTGTCTTTGCAGGGGTGCCTAGTCATTTTAAATGAATAATAAATACTTGTTACAGGAATAATCTGATCGATGAACCAGCTTTGGACACAAGGTCCATCCTAAACAAGGATGAATTCTGAATTCTGAGTAGCATGGAAGGTGGCCAAGTTAAGCTGTAGGGAGTCCCAGAGTCTAGTAAAACTAATACAACAAAGAGTGCATGCTTCCTGCTTTAGGCAGAACTGGGATGGAATTCTGCCTCTCTCACTTGCAAGTTGTGTGACATTAAGATTATTTTAGGAATACTCTTAGCCTGTTATCCCCTCTGCACAGTTGTATAAAATTCACAAAAGCTCACATTCATTTATTCAAGAAGCATTTATCAAATGTCCTCTATGTACCAGGAACCTGTCATGGGTGCTGAGAATAAAAAGAGGAATAAATACATTTCCTCGCCCCTGGAAGGTCACAGTGGTGAGATAGACAAGTTAGCACTGTTTACAGTGCAATGGGATTAGGGCTCTGACAGGGATATTATAAGAGTGCCCCTGGCAGATGGAGTAAAAGAAGCTGCTGCTGTTCACATCCTTCCAACCTTTCTGGTAATAAAGTCATACACCGCTAAAAGGCCTCCAGCCTGCCTCTTGAATCATCTGTGTATAAAATTTAACATGGAAGAGAGAGTGACAAGTTGTTTCTGGCTCAGCTCCATCCAAGTGTAGCTCAATAACTCAAATGACAGCAAAAGTCACAATGGAGCAAAATATACTTTCGTCTGTGGAGAGGACCATCACTGTTGGCACATGAAAAGTTTCCATAGACCTCTAGGACGCAAGAAAGAAACTCCAAGATACGCAAGAAGGAATCTTCAAGATAAGCATTGTCACTTCAGAGCAGAAGCAGCTGAAACGTGGTTCAGAAAAATGGCACGAGAAATTAGACAGAGTGGCTATACTGGGCTGGACATATTTCTGGGAATTTTCAGGTCACAGAGATGACTCAGAAAAGGTCCCTACACTGAGAACTTACAGTCTAACAATACAGAAACATAAACAGATCATCTCAATATGTGGATTTTTTTCTTTCCCAACTACTCTGAGAGGTATTTTTCAATACCCACTCCCTGCCTTCTACAGATGAGGAAACAGGCTGAGAGATGTTAGGTAACGGGTGGTAAATGATGGAGTTGGGACCCACATCCAGGTTTGTCTGTTTCCAAAGCCAGACCTTCATCCACTCACTATGACATTTCGCTTACGTTATACTTACTGAGTTATACCTGTCCTTCCTGATGAGACATGCATTATGTTTTCTGATAGGGTTCACACGTGCAAAATCTAGGAACCCATCAGGGAAGAGTATCCCTGTAAAGTGCTGAGTTAGATCTCAAAATTGCTGCTCTGAAACCAATAGGCCTGAAACCAACAACTTTTCTCTATAGTGAGTCAGGAAAGAGAAGGCACCATGGAAGTGACAGCAGAGCGAGGGGGCAGTGTACATTTGAGTCCTGAATTAAAAGTGATGACACTGTTATAGGTGGGAGCTTGGGGTAATGTAAATTGCATGGACCACTAGTGATGAGAACTGACTACACCACTATGTCCCTGACCAAGATAAGCCTTTTTACAGCCTGATCACACTTGCCCACCCCTCAGCCTGGTGTTTAGAAGCCTTACCCTGTTTCCAGTGCCTTTTCTTCCTAACCCTGTCAAAGCCCTTGTCAAATGTTTGGTGATGACATTTCTGTATAACTGTCTGTCCACTAGACTACAAGTATTTGTAGCCTTGTCTTTGTTCCTCTCCATGTCTAGAAATCCCAGTTGTGGTACACACAGGTGCTCAGTAAACATTTATTGTGTGACCCATCCCTCAGCAAAGGACAGCTGTTATCCCACCACTGTACTCAAACTTCCTTTCACTTAGAGGGAGATTTGTAGTTTTCATCATTACATCATGTTTAGAACCCTCCAGACCTACCACTCCTGACTTATTTGCTTATTAATGAATCTTGGACAATTTGGTATCATCCTATCCACTAATATGGCCTCAGGGTGAGAGCACCTTAGATGACTTACCGAAACTTTCCCAAATACAAACGGTGTTATACACAATGAGTCTTTAATAAATCCTTGTTGGGTGAATAAACTGTTGAATTCATGTAAGCCTAACAACTGTATTATTTAATTTTAGAATTTAAATTCATAAATAGAATTTTGAAAGAATTAAATCCTGGCAGAATTAAATTCATCAACCTAATGATTAGTGAAACTGCCAATATAAGTGAACATTTTCACACTCACAAGGAGATAACTCTCCTGGTTTTCCTCCTACTCCTTTGGCCACTCATTTTCAACCTATATGAATTAATCTTTTTCTTCCTGCTGTACCGGGTAAAGACTTCTAACTCATCTCCTACAGTCCTGTTTTTATGCTGTCCCGTGCATGCATCGGCCTCACCCAGGAAATCCAGACTGAAATATAGTAAGCATCATTGAATGTTTGTTGAAACCTGTCTTCCAATCTGGAATTAGTAAAGTCGGTACCATAATTTGGCTGCTGTGTATTAGATGCCAAGTAAAGTTCTCTATTGCGCTATGAGGTACAATAGAGAGGGGAATTCTGACCCATTTTCAGTGTCATCCTTCATTGTAGCCAGCAGTCCACATCACAGGGCATAAGTTGGGTTAGCATTTCTCACAACGCAGTCACTCATTCCCCACTTTTAAGACTGTGACATATCTGGATGCCACTGTGCTGATTTTTTCTAACATTTTCAGGAAAATTGAATGACTCTTAAGATTGAAATGAAAAATCATGGTAATTGAAAGATAACTATAAAAATAAATACAACAAGATGTTTAAAAGTTTTTTCTACGTTTTCATTTTAAATTTTAAACTGAAATAAAAAGAGTGAAATGAATTGATGTCCATACTACTTAACATTTCATACGTATTCTCTCATCTAATTCTCATAAGACAATCCAGAATGCATAATACCATTTCCATTTTTCAAGATGAGTAAACTGAGATCTGAGAAGTTTGGAGACACGCACAAAGTAAGAGAAGTGCTATGTCACAGACTTAGCATGGAAACCCACAGTCATACGATGCCAAGGCCCACAAAGACTGCTGAGCAGGCCGTGCAGGTGCTCCTCAGCTTAATTATCTACCAACAATCGTCCCTTTCCTTTTCTCTCTGACACAGTTTTATGGAGTTTACATCCCATTTCCTCTCAATACTATCAGCCAATTTATCACCCCTGAGACATCTCCCCAGAGCCTGTGGCAAGATGCTCACGACACCCCAATGAGATTAAGTATGGCATTCTTCTTCCTGAAATGTAGTTATGTTTTCTGTCTTTTGGGGACAGGGTAATTTATTTGAACACTTTCTAAGAGGGAAAATTCATTGCTGTTTACAGTTGTCCTGCTGTCATCCAAAAAACTGTATCCTGAGGAGAGTCCTTTATTGCAGAAATGGTTTCTGGGAGAAAGTATGCAAATGAGAAGCTTAGAGTTGTCTTCTGGAAAAACAGATGATAGAGGGGAAGGAAGGAGAGGCAGCTTTTATTCCTGGAGAATCAAGAAGTATGATAAGGGATGGAGGATTGAGAGGAAGACAGCGAGAGGGAGTGAGAGTGGGGAGAGAGAAACTGGTCAATTGCCAATAAAGGAAGAAATCTGGGAGAAAGAGCAGACATATTTATAGGAAAATTTATGGTGATATTCCATGGAGTGTGTAATGTCAATGCACTCCCCATCATCCCACCAAGGCCTTGAAGTGGCTGTGATTAGCTATATGTTTACTGCCAAATAAAACACATATATTACTATTAAATATTTTTTGGCCATGCCACACACGTGCCCCCTGCAGTGGAAGCATAGAGTCTTAACCACTGGACCACCAGGGAAGCCCTACTATTAAATTTTTAGTGTCCAAGTAGCACTAAAACTATTCTGGGTGTCACCAGTTTTCTGTGTTCCACACTTTTGAGAGCTCTTACTTTCAGGAAAGAGAAAGGGCTTTGCAGTTAGGCCTGGATTGAAAAGTTACACATGAAGGTGGTGGAATAGGTAAGCAAACAGTTAATAATCTTGTCTAGAATAAGCCATTTTGCACTTCACAGCTGGAGATAATCCCTCAGTCCTGGATTATGGCATCCTTTACGTAGAGTTGCTGAATAGTACACGCCATTCCAGGAAGAGCATTCACACTGTGCCTCTGTCATCCATGCATGAGTGTGGAGGGAAGCATGCCAGGACCCCAAGAGTCTTCAGGCCAGGGATGGGGGAAATAAGGCCAGTGGCAGGAACATTACAATTTCTATTTTATCTTTTTGTCCATACAACTAAATCCTGGACCTGTTTTATTTTACATTTATGTGCTCTGTGCTATGAGCACTTATAATAAATAATAGGCTGTAAATGATTCACATTTACTCTCACTGGAAAATGGCAAATGATAGCAGCAATGGAGTAGCAACCTCCAGTGGATATTGGGGGAAATTGTACAATCCTGGATAGGTTCCTTGTGAAGCCGAAGTTTTGGCTGGCTCCTTTTCAGCAAGTCTGGAAAGATTCCCTGAAGCTGGCAGATAGATGGTTTCTGTCTCCAGAGGGTCAAAGAACTGAGCCTTCTGACATCAAAAGATATTTCACTTATGACGCTTTCCTCTGCCATAAGAGTTCCAGGCATCAAGTCTAGGCACAACTACATTCAGCAGAAAAAGAAGGCTGCTCTCTCCTGTGTGTCCTTTCTGAGGAGCAAGAAAACCCTTCATAGAAATCCCAAATTCTATTTCCAATTTAATTCTTCTGAGCCCGAATAAGATCTTGGTCTTATTTGCTGATTTTTAAATTCTGTGAAAGACTTATAATCAGAAATAAAACAATCAAATATGCAATTTGTTCACATGGTAGCAAACATAAACATAACAAAATGCACATAAAAATGGCGAAATACAGCATCTATAATGCCTTCACTCAGAGATGTCCACAGTCAGCCATGATTGTGTTTGTGTATCTTTCCAAACTTCTGGCTATGCACATGCATGCACACTCACACAGACACACACACACACATTTCTCTATTTCAAAAGTCACTTTTTCATTTGGCTTTAGAAGGTGAATATACTTTTACGTCAAGTAATATATGCCTGCATCATTTTTAATGTTTCCATGATGTCCAATTTCATGGTCATAATATAATTCATTTAATCACCACCCACATTGGTAAACATTTAGGGTTTTTTTCTGGTTGTCTATGGTTACAGTGCTAATTCCAAAGAGCAAGGTACAGAACAGTGTGTACAATGTGCGACACTTAGGTAAAAATGGATGGAGAATCTATTGATCAATACACTTAATTCCCTTGGAAAATTACTAAATTCTTTACCGAGTGAATATTATAAACTATTTGTAAAAATCCATAAAAATTCAAATGAAGAGTCATTTATTCCCACATGAGCATAGTAAAACAGAAATAACCTATAATGCCAGTCACACAGAGAAGCCCACCCCCTTCAACCCTCCCACCCTCCTCTGCCTCCCAAAGTCCCTGCCTGCCACCCAAAGAATTAAAAAAAAAAAAACAAAGCAGGTTCTCCAACCTGTCCCTTTGCTGTAACTCCAGGTCCAGTACCCTGTAACCTCCTGTACTTTTTCTTCATGAATCACCTGTCATCACAAATCACCACCCCAGAAGTGGCAGCCCTCTACTGTGGAGACACTGTCCAGTGCCAAGGGACCTAGTATTTTTGGAATCCAAAGAAGTAGTGATGTATTTTGTGTGGGGTAGAAACAATTAAGCCCTCACACAGAGATGCCCACCTTCCCTTTATGTCTGCCCCCCACCCTCTACCCTCCATCCCTGCTCCTTTATCCACCCCTGCCTTAAGAATGAATTTAGGATCCATTTTCCCTAATACACCCCTTGCAGGTAATCTGACAACCAAGACATTTTGTTTTCAGGAGAAACTGCTATAGTCAATCACTTCCACTTATTGGAGAGTCTCCAAGGGCTACAGCTCCTTTAACATGCCAAAAGGGCTCTTTGTCTCTGGTATTAACCGTGTCTCTCCCAGAGTATCCATTTATTTTGAGGTTGTAGTCAAAGAATGTCAAAGGAGCACTTGAATTTAGAAGTGTGCAATATCACATAGCATGGATTTGATGGACTGTGGCAGCAACGGGGAGGGAAAGAGAGTGGTTTAATAAGAGAAAGTGTTACATTCTTACCATGTCTGTATTTCTGTATTAAAATGTCTTTCTGTTTCTTCTTTTCACAAATAAGAAGGAAATAGTGTCCTATAGTAGGCTAAGATTGTGGATATGGGGACCAGGCTAATGCTTGGATTCATATCTCAGCACCACCATTCGCTGGCTGTGTAAATTGACTAAGGTTCCCCATGTACCCATGTGTGATATTTAAAAAGTAATAGTGCCCACACCGCAGTAAGGATTAAGTCAGTCCCAGAACACGAAGTACTTAAAGCAGTGCTGGCATATCCTAAGTAGTCAATAAGTATTAGTATCAATATTTCTGTAAAAATCAGTTCAGAGGTAATTGGTTTAAAATCAGTGTTCAGAGGTTTCCAACATCCCTGTTTGCTTAACACAGCATCTTCCATAAACAAACATTCCCAACATAGAATTTATATGAGATTCTTTTGCTGTAATGCACATGCGTGTGTGTGTGTCCATCCAGGCTGCCTGGAATGAATGAACAGACAATGTTAAATTTTTAAAAATTATTTCTGTGCCTCCGGCCCAAGTCTGTCCTGGAGCTACACATTTTGTCAGTAAAATTTCTATGTTCCAGTATAATATTTAGGAAAAATAGTGGAACCTTGGATTCCAAGTTTGGTGAAGTGAAATGGATACTGGGAAACAGAACTATATTGTTCTTTAAAAGTATATTTTATGCTTAGCCACTGATTTCTATTTGCATCTTGCCCTTGGATACAAGAGATAATTTTGTTTAAAAAGAAAGTTTTCATGACTAACTGTAGATAGCGTGTTCCAGAAAGAGAGAAAAAGATAAAGATTTTAAATTGCAATGTATCAAAAAGTAGTGACCATCAGGATTATTCTCAAAGAGGCTATTGTAGAGAGTGTGGGTGGGGGAGAGGTTACAGAGTTTAAATTCTAGCTCAAGGACTTAGGCATGAGGAGGAGATATCTGCTGTAGACTCATGTAAGGGGATATTTTTCCAAATTAGCTTTTAATATTGAGGAAATTTAAAATATATATTTAATTATTTGAAAATGGAAACAGATTTTATTATACTGCTAGATACAATTTTTTTGTCATGCAGTTAAGAACCTGAGTGCAATGGACCATTTTCCATTTCACAGCATGTAGATAAATATTCAGTTTGGGATGATAAAAGCAATTCAGTTATGTTAGAATTGCTGAGATACAGATGTCTTTGTTCCACAGATAGTCATCCATTTCCAATACTATTTATCCTGAAAAATATAGGCACCTCACAGGGCATAGCATCCCTATAAAGTATTCTTGACCAAAGCTAAAAGGCTCTTCTGTGAAACCAACAAGATTGGGTTCTATCTTTCTAAATTTCCATTGGTGAAGATGGAGCATGTGACCTAAACAACAAAAGTAAAAGACAGTACAAGATGGATGGGTACCTTACAGAGTTTAAAGGACTTGGGAAACAGAGCCACTTCTTCTGTTCTGCCCTTCAAATAGGGCCCATTCTTCAAAGAGAGCAGCTTCTCAATAACAGCTGTTATCTGGGAAAGAAGAGGTCATGTCTTACCTGAAAGCCCTGTGCCACTCACAGCTAAAGAGAATTGTCAACCACAGAATTCCCCTGTGGTGGCATGGGTAATTAAAAACCCAAGAACCTCTATCTTTCTGGACAGAAGATTAGTTACAGGGGTCTTTGGAAGCCAGAGAATATGGAGAGGGGAATCTTGGATAGGACAGTGTGCAAGAAGGGAATATCCTAATTCTGTGAATGAAATTTCTATACATTTCAGGCTTATTGTTAAGTTGCACATGCACAGCATAGACCCAAAGCAGCATAGTAAGATACTTTGAACTTAACTATGCCATAAAACACCACTCAAGTCTCAGACTAAATCCTGAGAGATGCATGTGTGAGACAGTCAAAACAGCATAGCAATTTCTTTGCAAATTGAACTTAAAGTGGAATAATCATCCAAAGGTGAGATAGGATTTTTACTTTAAACCTAACCAGGTTGATTTCTAGCTAAACCAACCAACCAAACAAAAAAGTATTCTCCAGAGGATATTAATAGGACCCAAAGTCAAACAATATAATATTCAGAATACAATACAACTATATAGTCAAGAATACAATCCAAAAATATACTACATATCAAGAACAAGGAAAGTTTGAAAAGAAGTATAAGGGAAAATTCAACATGTGCCAACCTCAAGGTGACCCAGATATTAGAGTTGTCAGATAAAGATTTTAAAGAAGGTATTACAACCATCCTCCATGGGTGAAGGTAAAGTGAAGGTAGATGCTGTTGAAATGAAAGGAAAGACAGATGTTCTAAGCAGAGAAATATAAATTATTTTAAAAGCCAAATGGAAATTTCATAAATCAAAAATACAATATCAGATATTTAAAAGTTCACTAGATGGGCTCAATAGAAGAATAGAAATGATAAAGACAGACTGAGTAACATCCAATCACATAAGCAAAGAGAAAAAAAAGATGGAAATAAAATGAGCAGAGACTCATAAATTGTGGTATTCATTGGACTCTAAAAAGGAGAGGGAAAAGATACTAGTGCAGAACATACATTTCAAGAAATAATTTCTGAAAATTCCCCAAATAAGTGAAAGACATAAATATACAGATTCAGGAAGCTCAGTGAACCACAAAGATTATAAACTCAAAGAAAATCATGCCCAGAACAATCAAAATCAAACTTCTAAAAACCAAAGATTAAAAGAAAAACCTTGAAAATGGCCAATAAAAAATAATGCAACACATATAAGGGGATAATGATTCAAATAACAGTGCACTGCTCCTAGGAAACCATTGGGGCCAGAATACAGTAGCAATACCTTGAAAATGCTGAGAGAAAATAATTGTCAACTTGGAATTCTACATTCAGCAAAAAATACCCTTAAAGGAATGACATTTAAATAATGACCTTCTCCGATAAAGAGAACAGTAATAGAGTTTGCTGCTAGAAAAACAAGTCTAAAGTAAATGCTAATAAAGTTTTTAGACTGAAAGAAAATGATAGGAGTAGAAAACTTTGAACTTCAGAATGAATAAAAATAGAAATGGTAAATTTCTGGATGAATATAGTAGACTATTTTTCTCTTCTTAAATTTTTCAAAATATGTATGGCTATAAAAAGCAAAAACTTGTAACATTAACTGGTGGGGTTACCACAGTGGGTAGATGTAAGACCTACAACAACTATGAAGGGGAGGTGATTTTACTTGAAATGGTAAAACATTAACTGAAGTAGATTTTTTAAAGTAAGGTATATACATTTTAATCCCTAGAACAGCCACTAAAAATCTTAATATAAGGAGATAGTTAAAAAAACAAAAGATAAATAAAATGGCATATGAAAACTATTCAAATGACATAAAATAAGGGAGGAAATGAACAGAAAAATTTAAAACGCAGGGGAAAAACAACAACAAAAACAAAATAAAATAGTAGAGCTAAATCCAATATAACAATAATTATATTAAATATAAATGTTCAAAACAAATTAATTACAAATAGATGTAAGATTAGGTAAAGGAAAAAAGATTAAACTATATGCCTTTTGTAAGAAACACTCCTTAAATAAAATGACATGGGTGGCTAAAAGTAAAAGATAGAAAAAAAGATGCCATGCAAAGTCTAATCAAAAGAGAGCTGGAATAGTTAAAATAATATCAGTCAAAGCAAATTTCAGAACAAGAAAAAGTATCAGACATAATGAGGAACAGTAGCTAATGATAAAAGAGTTAATTCACAAAGAAGGAATGACAATCTTAAATATGTGTGCACTAAGAACAAAATTACAAAGTGCATGAAGCAAAATCTGATAGAACATGAAGCAGAACTACAGAAATTCATAATTAAACTTTCAGAATTGGCACTCTTCTCTCAGCAATCAATAAAACAAGTGGTTTGAAAATCAGCAAGGCTGTAAAAGACCCAAACAATATCACTGACCAACTTGGCCTAATTGATATTTGTAGAACGCCCCACCTGATAAGAGTATAATAAACAGTCTTTTTAGGTACACGTTGAACATTTAAAGAAGATAGGCCTTCATCTAAACCATAAAAGAGAAAAGCTTAACAAATTTAAAAGAATAGAAAGAATATAAGATATATTCCTCAACCATAGCACAATTAAACCAGAAATTAATAACAGAAAGGTATCTGGGAAAATCTCTAACTATATTCAATCAAAAGCACACATTTATAAATGACTCATGAGTCAAAGAGGAAGTTTAACGACAAATTTAAAAATATTTGGAACTGAATAAAAATGAAAATATAATGTTTTCAAAATTTGTGATATATGCAAGATGGAGCAGCCCCACTGCTTTAAGTTTCTCCTTCTTATAACTAAAAATATCTAGACATAACACTGTAAATATGAAAACACCTGAAAGGTGGAAAAAAATCAGGCTGCGTAGGGACCTTGAGACTCAAGGAACGACACAGGTAGTGATTTCCCAAGTTTCCTTATTGCCTCCATTATATTCCAGACAGACAGAGCTCTGCAGAAGCCTCCAACCCAGAACTGCTAACAGGCATAGACAAAAAGCTTCAAGAAAAAAGATGTTCCTTTTAGCCAAAGGACCAGAAAAGTATGCCCTAACAATAGAAAACCTTTTTGGCAATATCGGCACTACTCCAGCCAAACATCAAAGAAAAAACTGCACCCTCCTCCCCCTACAGTGACAGTCCTGTAATTCTCTAACCCAGTAGTATTGGTGAAGCTGAGCAGAGAGCTAATGTTACATTTCCCACCTGGAAGAAGCAGGTAGTGCTCTTATTGCCCCACTGAATAGTTTCAGTGTGCCAAGAAGTAAAATGATACTCCACTTCTATCTGAAGGGAGCAGGCTGTGATGTTCTAATGATTCCCATGCAGGGCTTGTACTTCTGGATGGTGTGAAGAGGAGCTGATCTCCCACCCCTCACTTGGTGGAAGCAGGCAATGCAGACTCTCCTGCCAGGATGTTGTAAGTGGGGTCCAGTAGTGAGCTGGATGTCCAATCACATACAGAAGCAAAGAGACTTAACAAGGGAGTTCAAGGTAGAGCTAGTCACCACTATGCTTCACCTGCCATTCCTGCCAGTGTCAGCAGGGCTGGCTGAGGAGCTGAAGCCTCCACCTCCCCACCCAGCATCAATGAGACAATGATATTGTGATGTGAAGGTAGTTGGCACTCCACTTTCCTGCTACCCATGACATTGTGTCAAAAAGGCCAAACTGGGATCTGGGTTTACACCAGCACTCAGAGGAAACAGATACAGTGAAAGTTGGTACCCTATTACCATCATGAAGAAGTTAGTGGGATCAAAGGAGGAAGCTGAATTTCCACTCCAGCAGTTTGCAATGAGGCAGTGTTAGTGAGTACTTACTTTTGCCAGGGTACTATAGGTAGGGCCCAGCAGGAGCTGAACATACACACTCACCTGGTCCTTGTGCTATACCTTGACAGAAGCTACACTAGGTTTTTTTTTTTTTTTTTTTTTTTTTTTTTTTTTTTTTTTTTTTTTTTTTTTGTGGTACGCGGGCCTCTCACTGTTGTGGCCCCTCCCGTTGCGGAGCACAGGCTCCGGATGCGCAGGCTCAGCAGCCATGGCTCACGGGCCCAGCCGCTCCGCGGCATATGGGATCCTCCCAGACCGGGGCACGAACCCGTATCCCCTGCATCGGCAGGCGGACTCTCAACCACTGCGCCACCAGGGAGGCCCTACACTAGGTTTAAAAGGAGGAGGACACAAGAGGGAAGAGATATGGGAACATATGTATAACTGATTCACTTTGTTATAAAGCAGAAACTAACACACCACTGTAAAGCAATTATACTCCAATAAAGATTAAAAAACAATAATAATAAAAAAAGGAGGAGGATTAAATAAATAAGATCTAGTGCCTCACAATATAATATCTAATATGTCCCGTATACAACAGAAAATCAAATGTCATGCCAAGAGCCAGAAAAATCCCAACACAAATAAGAAAAGACAATCAATACACAACAAGACTGAGATGAGCCAGATATTGTAATTTTCTAATAAGAATTTTAAATCAGCCATCACAAAGATGCTTCAACCAAAACATAATAAATTCTCTTAAAACAAATGAAAAAATAGAAAATCTCAGCAAAAAATATAATTTATGAAAAGGAAATCAATAGAAATTATAGAAATGAAAAACACAATAAACAAAGTTTTAAAAATCCTCTCACATTCAGTGAGTCCCTCCAGGGCTCAAAATTAGAGTGGAGATGACAGAAGATAGAATTAGTGAAATTGAAAATAGATCAATAGAATTTACCCAAACTGAACAACAGAGAGACACTGGGCTGAAAAATGGAGAGTTTCAGTGGCCTATGAGACAATAAAACAAGAGCTAGCATTTGTATCATCAGACTCCCAAAAGGAGAGGAGAGAGAGAGAGGGACTGGAAAGTATTCAAAGAAATAATGGCTGAAAACTCCCCAAATTTGGCAAAAGATATAAACATAGAGATTCAATAAGCTTAGTGAACCCAGAATAGGATAAACCCAAGTGCATATGAAACATTCTCCAGAATATACAATATGTTAGATCACAAAACAAGTCTGAATTAATTTTAAAAGGTTGAAATCATACAAAGTACTCTCTCTGACCATAATGGAATGAAATGAGAAACTAATACAAGAAAAACTGGAAAATATACAAATAGCTGAAAATGAAACAACACACTTTAAATAGCCAGTGAGTCAAAGGAAAAAATCACAAGTGAAATTTTAAAATACTTTGAAATGTATGAAAATGAAAACACAATATACCAAAAATTATAGTGATGCAGTGGAAGCAGTGCTTGGAGAGGAAACTTATTGCTGTAAATACCTATACTAGAAAATAATAAAGATCTCAAGTCAATAGCATAACTTTCCACCTTAAGTAATTAGAAAAAGAAGAGAAAACTAAACCTAAAGCTAGCAGAAGTTAGGAAATGATAAAGATTGACTAGACATAAACAAAAGAGAAAACAGGAAAACAAAGGAGAATCAATGAAATCAAAACCGGTTCTTTGAAAAGAAAAACAACTTTGAAAAACTTACATTGACTAAGATAAAAAAGAAAGACTAGGTATGAAACTAGAAATCAGCTACAGAAAGAAAAATGGGAAATGAGCAAACACATTGAGACTAAACAACATGTTACTAAAAAACCAGTGGGTCAGTGATGAAATCAAAGGGGAAATCAGAAAACACCTTGAGACAAATGAAAATGGAAATACAACTTTCCAAAATCTATGGGATGCAGCAAAAGCAGTTCTAAGGGTGAAGTTTAGAGTGACACAGGCCTTCCTCAAGAAACAAGAAAAATCTCAAGTAACAACCTACCCTATCACCTAAAAGAAGAATAAGCAAAGCCCAAAGTCAGCAGAAGAAAGGAAATAATAAAGATCAGAAAGGAAATAAATAAAATAAAGCTAAAAAACAATAGAAAAGATCAATAAAACCAAGAAGTGGTTTTTTGAAAAGATAAACAAAACTGCTAAACCTTTAGTCAGGATTATCAAGAGAGAGGACCCAAATAAACAAAATAAGAAATGAAAAAGGAGAAATAACAACCGATACCACAGAGATACAAAAAATCATAAGAGACTACTATGAATAGTTATATGCCAACAAACTTCACAACCTAGAAGAAATGAACAAATTTCTAGAAACATACTATCTGACAAGACTGAATCAAGAAGAAACAGACAATTCGAACATACCAATTACTAGAATTGAAATTGAATTTCTAATTTTAAAATGTCCAGCAAATAAAAGTCCAGGACCAGGTGGCTTCACAGGGGAATTTTACCAAACTTATAAAGAAGTACTAATATCTATCCTTCTCAAACTATTCCAAAAAATTGAAGAGGAGGGAACACTCCCAACTTCATTCTACTAGGCCACCATTACCCTGACACAAAAATTCAAGTAGCCCTTTTTACAGAAAATGGCAATCTGATTCAAAATACAGAAAACAAGAGACCTAAAATTGGCAAAACGATATTGAAAAAAAAGAAAAAAGTTGGAGGATTTATATTACTCAGTTTAAAAGGTTTTTATAAATCTACAGTAATCAAACACTTTTACTGGCATAAAGACATATAGTTCAATGGAATAATTTTGAAAGTTCAGAAATAATCTCTTACATTTATGATTAATTTTTAACAAAGATGCTAAAGCAATTCAATGGGGAAAGGATAGTTTTCTCAACAAATGGTGCTGGGAAGAGTGACATCAGCAAAATGCCCGAATACGATGTCCCTTGCTCATATCCCCCCCTCAATAATAACAATTTGGCATCCACCCACAGACAAGAGTGCTTCTGTGGGAGCTGTAGAATCCAACACCATACACCAAGGGACCTGAGAGTGTATTTGCCCATTTGTGCATTGGGTAATAGGCATATAGACCTTGGTCCTGATTGCAGACTCTACAGTGGCCCATGAACTGGCATCAGTCCCTCTCAGCCATAGTTTATAGGCCCTTGGAATACACTGTGTTAGACAATCATGCATAGAAAGGGAGCCTTCATGGAAGTCCATGAGTGCAGGAGTCCAGCAGAGAAGTTCCAACACACTGTTAGAGAAAAATATATATATATATGAGTTTGGATACACTGGAGAGGTTAAGAGGAAGTTTGACTTTACCTGTGTCCCCTCTCTCCTAAGGCAGCACAATTTAGTGCCAAGAGGGACTTTCTCAGCTTGTGATTTCTCCCATGGGGGAATGTGAGACCATGTGAGTAACTGTCCAGCTTCTCCAGCTGTGTCGGATGCTGCCAAAGAGGCCCATTTCTCTCTTGCTGCATCCAGAGCACTGAGATGTTAATTTGATGACTGCAGGGGAGGGGGAAGGAGGAAGCTGGGAGAGTAGCAGATAGGACTCTCAGAGGGCATTAAATGGGAACAGATTCTACTAACTACATTGCAGACTCCATTAAGAAGTCTGACTATGAAACACTGGTGAAACCTGACTTGCTGATCTCCCCCAATGAAACACAGGAACCTCCAGTACTCCACACACCTCACATACACAATTCCCCACCCTGTGGCCAGCTCCTTGTGTGCACGCCTGAATGTGGCAAGAGCAAGCCTGGCAGATGGCTAGTGAGCACATACAGAAAGATGGCCCAAATGTGTGAGCCAGAGAGAGACCACAAACTTCAGATTTAGCACCATCCTTGAGAAAGCAAAGGGAGGATGTCAGCACTCAGCCTGGTATGTTGCAGAATTAAAAGAAAGCATATATGCTCAATATTCTGTGACAGAGGGAGCAAGAAGTGTGGAGCAGGCATATCCATAGAAGGTCTGAGAAAAATTCACAATCACTAGCAGAGCAGACAGAAGTTATTTCTCTCCCAAAGACAGTCAGAAAGACTGGAGAAGGTGACAGCTACTTCCTATGTGAAGACAGAAATGCAAGACTTCAAGGAGCATGAAAAATAAAGGTAACAAGACACCACCAAAGGATCACAATTATCTTCCAGTAACTGACATAAAAGACATGGAGATTTGTGATTTATTTGATAAAGAATTCAAAATAGCTGCTTTATGAGCTACAAGAAAACACAGAGAGGGGCTTCCCTGATGGCGCAGTGGTTGAGAGTCTGCCTGCTAATGCAGGGGACATGGGTTCGAGCCCTGGTCTGGGAGGATCCCACATGCCGCGGAGCGACTAGGCCCGTGAGCCACGACTACTGAGCCTGCGCGTCTGGAGCCTGTGCTCCGCAACAAGAGGCCGCGATAGTGAGAGGCCCACGCACCGCGATGAAGAGTGGCCCCCGCTTGCCACAACTAGAGAAAGCCCTCACACAGAAACGAAGATGCAACACAGCAAAAATAAATTAATTAATTAATAAAAAAAAACTCCTACCCCCAACATCTTCTTAAAAAAAAAAAAAAAAAAAGAAAACACAGAGACACAATTCAATGAAATCAGGGAAAAAAAGAACAAAATGAGAAGTTTAACAGAGATAGGAATAATAAAAAAGAACCAAACAGAAATTCTCGAGCTGAATAGTACAATGAATGAAATGAAAAATGCAATAAAGAGAATCAACAGCAGAATGGATCAAAGAAGAAAGAATCTGTAAGTTGGAAGACAGGACCTTTGAAATTATTCAGTCAGAGAATAAAGAAAAAACAATGGAAAGAGTAAAGAAACACTATGTGATTGATACAAAATCATTTTTAAAAATCTGCGTATTATTGGAGTCGTGAGAGAAAAGAGGGAGAATGGAGTAGAAAGCTTATTTAAAGAAATAACAGCTGAAAACATCCCAAATCTGGGGAGAGATTTGAACATCCAACTTCATGAAGTTCAACTGTCCCCAAATAAACTCAACTGAAAGAGATCTTCCCCAAGACATATTATAATAAAACAGTCAAAAATCAAAGACAAAGAGAGAATCTTAAAAGCAGCAAGAGAAAATAAGCTTGTAACTTACAAGAAAACCTTCATAAGCCTATCAGAGGATTTCTCAGTAGAACCATACAGGCCAGGAGAGAGTGGAATGATATACTCAAAGTGCTCAAAGGAAAAAACAAAAACAAAAAACTGCCAACCACGAATACTCTATCTGGCAAAGTTGTCCTTCCGAAATGAAGGAGAGTTAAAAGATTTTCCCAGACAAACAAAAGCTGAGGGAATTCATCACCACTAGACCTGCCTTACAAAAAGTGGTGAAAGGAGTTCTTCAAACTGAAATTAAAGGACAATAATCAGTAACATGAAAACATAAGCAAATATACAACACACTGGTAAAGGTAAGTATATGCTCAAATTCAGATACTTTAATATTTTAATATGACAGTGTGTTAACCACTTAACTCTAGTATAAAGGTTAAAGGACAAAATATTTAAAATAAACTATAGCTATAATAACTGGTTAATGACTACATAATAAAAAAGAGGTAAATTGTGAAAGCAGTAACATAAAAAGGTGGGGAGTAAAGCAATAGAGTTTTTGTATGCAATTAAAGTTAAATCTTTATCAGTGTAAAATAACTATTATAAGATGTTTTATGTAAGCCTCATGGTAACAACAAAGTAAAAACCAAAGCAGATTCACAAAAGATAATGAGAAGGAGTCAAAGCATACCACTACATAAAATTATCAGTTCACAAAGGAAGGTGGCAAGAGAGGAAGAAAGGAACAAGGGAACTACCAAACAGCTAGGAAACAATTAATAGGACAGCAATAGTAAGTCCTTACCTATCAATAATTGCATTAAATGTAAATTGATTAAATTCTTCAATCAAAAGGCAGAGAGTGGTTGGCTGGACAAAAAACAAAACCCAACTACATGCTACCTACAAGAGACTCAGTTTAGCTTTAAGGACACGCATAGGCTCAAAGTGAAGGGATGCAAAAAGATATTCCATGCAAGTGGAAACCAAAAAAGCACAGGAATAGAATACTTATACCAGGTGAAATATACTTTAACTCAAAAGCTGTGACAAGACACAAAGAAGGTCGTTATATAATGATAAAGGGGTCAATTCATCAAGGGTATATAATAAGCATAAATATATATGCACACAACATTGGAGCACCTAAATATATTAAGCAAATACTAACAGATCTAACAGGAGAAATAGACAAAAATGCAGTAATAGCAGGGGGCTTCCATACCCCACTTTCAACAATGGATAGATCATACAGATGAAAATCAATAAGGAAACATTGAACCTGACCAAATGAACCTAACAGACATATACAGAATATTCCATCCAAGAGCAGCAGAATAAATATTCTTCTCAAGCACACACTTGAGGACAGATCATATGATAGGTCACAAAACAAGTATTAGCAAATTTGAGAAGACTGAAATCATACCAAATATCTTTTCCAACCACAATGGTATGAAATTAGAAATCAAGAAGGAAAACTTGAAAATTCACAAATAGGTGGAAATTAAACAACACACTCCTGAACAACCAATTGGTCAAAGAAAACAAAAGAGAAACTTGAAAACGTGAAGAAAATGAAAATGAAAACACAGCATACCAAAACTTGTGGAATGCAGCAAGAGCATTTCTAAGAAGGAAGTTTATAGCAATAAACACATACATTAGGAAGAAAGAAAGATCTCAAACAAACATCCTAATTTTTCACCTCAAGGAACTAGAAAAAGAAAAACAAACTAACCCAAAAGTTAGCAAAAGAGAAGAGATAACATACATCAGGAAAGAAACAAATGAAATAGAGACCAGAAAAACAATAGAAAAGATCAACATACCTAAGAGTTGGTTTTTTGAAAAGATAGCGAAATTTACAAACTTTTAGCTAGACTAAGAAAAAGAGAAGATGCAAATAAGTAAAATGAGAAATGAAAGAGGAGACATTACAACTGATACCACAGAGATACAAAGGATCATAAGAGAATACTATGAATAACTGTATGCCAACAAATTGGATAGCCTAGAAGAAATGGATAAATTCTCAGAAACATACAACATACCAAGAATGAATCATGAAGAAATACAAACTATGAGCAGACCAATTACAAGGAAGGACATTGAATTGGTAATCAAAAACCTCTCAAAAAGAGAAGCTCAGAACCAGATGATTTAATGGTGAATTTCACCAAACATTTAATATTTCATCCATATTCCTGGATGAATATATTTGTAAAAATTACCAACAAAATATTAACAAACCTGACCAAAGTCATGTTAATCAAAACAGTATGGTACTAGCATGAAAACAGACACATAGACCAATGGAACAGAACTGAGAGCCCAGAAATATGTTCAACAAATATTTGACAAGGGAGCCAAGAATACTCAATGGGAAAAGGGCAGTCTCTTCAATAAATGGTGTTGGGAAAACTGGATAACCACATGCAGAAGAATGAAGTTGGAACCTTATCTTATACCACTCACAAAAATTAACTCAAAATGGATTAAACACTTAAACATAAGACCTGAAACCATAAACCTGCTAGAAAAAAACATACGGATAAAGCTACTTGATACTGATCTTGGCAAAGAATTTTTGATACGATACCAAAAGCACAAGCAACAAAAACAAAAATAATTAAGTGGTACTACACCAAGCTAAAAAGCTTCTGCACAGCAAAAGAAACAATCAACCAAATGAAAAGGCAACTTATGGAATGGGAGAATGTCTTTGCAAACCTTATATCTGATTTGGGATTAATATCCAAAATATATAAGGAACTCATATAACTCAATAGCAAAACAAAAACAAAAACAAACAAATAATGTGATTTTAAAATGAGCAGAGGAACTGAATAGACATTTTTTTCCAAAGGAGACATGCACATGGCCAATAGGTACATGAAAAGATGCTCAACATCACCAATTGTCAGGGAAATGCAAATCAAAACCACAGTGAGATATCACCTCACACCTCACAATGGCTATTATCAAAAAGACAAGAGATTACAAGTGTTAGCAAGGATTTGGAGAAAAAGGAACCCTTGTGCACTGTTGGTGGGAATATAAATTGGTACAGCACCATGGAAAACAGCAAGGAGGTTCCTCAAAGAAAGTAAAAATAGAACTACCATATGATCCATCAACCCACTTCTGAGTCTACATCCAAAGAAAACTAAATTAGGATCTTGAAGAGATACCTGCACTCCTATGTTCACTGTAGCATTATGCACAACAGCCAAGATATGGAAGCAACCTAAGTGTCTTGTCTATAGATGAATGGATAAAGAAGATGTGATGTGTGTGTATATATATACATACACAATAGAATATTATTAGACCATGGGAAAGAAGGAAATCATGCCATTTGTGACAACATGGATGAACCTTGAAGGCATTATGCTAAATGAAGTAAGTCAGACAGAGAAAGACAAATACTGTATGCTATTACTTATATGTGGAATCTAAAAAAGCTAAACTCAGAAACAAAGAACAGAATGGTGCTTGCCAGAGGTTGGGGGCAGGGGGAAATAGGGAAATGTTGGTCAAAGAATATAAGGTTCCAGTTATAAGATGAATAAATTCGGAGAGCTAACTACAGCAGGGTGACTATAGTTCATGATACTATCTTATATACTAGAAAGTTGCTAAGAGTAGATCTTAAATGTTCTCACCATAAATAAGAAATGGTAATTATGCAAGGTGATGTATGTGTTCACTAATCCTACTGTGGTAATTATTTTCAATATATAAGTGTATCAAATCATCACGTTGTACACCTTAAACGTACACACTGTTATATGTCAATACTACCTCAACAGAGCTGGAAAAAATGGTGCTGGGACAACTGGAAATCCACATGCAAAAAGACAAATTTAGACCCTTACTTCATAGTATACAAAAAGTTAACTCATAACAGATCTTAACGCTACATGTAATAGCTAAAACTATATATAATGTTTTTTGAAAACAAAAAAACAGATTCATATCTTCATATCCTAGGGTTAGGCAATGAGCTCTTGAATACAACACTAAAAACCCAATCCACAAAAAGAAAAAAATGATAAATTGTACTTCGTCAACATCAGTAGAGCTGCACTTCAGAAGAGTAAGAAGAAACAAGCCACACACTGGTAAAATATTTGCAAATCATATATCTGATAAGGGTTTTTATCTTAAATATATAAAGAATTTATATGACTAAACAGCAAAAGGGCAAGTAAGCCAACCAAAATTGATCAAACATTTTAATAGTTTTTCATTGATGACAATATATGAATATCCGATAAGCACATAAAAAGAAACTCATCTTTACTCATTAGGGAAATACAAATCTACACCACACCCACTAGAATATGATTATAATCAAAATGACAAACAACAAGAAGTGTTTATGAGGATGTGGAGAAATTGAAACTCTTTTACATTGTAGGTGGAAATGTAAAATGAAGCAGCCATTTTGGAAAAGAGTTTAGCAGTTTATTAAATGGCTAAACATAAATTTACCATATGACTGTACCCCTAGGAATTTACTCAAGATAAATGAAAACATATGTCCTTACAAAGACTTGACGAATGTCTACAACAGCATTATTCTTAATAACCAAAAGCTGAAAACAGCCCAAATGCCTATCAATGTTCTAAAATTTGATTTTGGTGATGGTTGCATAACTGTAAATTTATTAAAAACCACTGATTGCACACTTAGAATCAGTGAATTTCATGGTAAGTAAATGATACCTCAAAAGTATTAAAGAACAACATAAAACTCAAAGAAGCCAAAAGGAAGGAAAAAGAGTAGAAATCATTATCATTGATAACATAATACTAAAAAATCAATAAAACTAAAAGCTGGTTCTTTGATAAGATCAATAAAATTGATAAACCTCTGGCCAGACTGATCAAGAACAAAAGAGAGAACACACGAAATACCAATATCAGGAATAAAAGAGGGGCTATTGCTACAGACTCTATAGGGTTTATGGGATAATAAGTAAATATTATAATCAACTCTATGCTCAGAAGTAGTATTCAATCCCATTTTTTGCTTGTGTACTCAAGACTTGCATAGCCAGCCCCCATCTTGATTATTGTCCCAACAGTTAGCCTTGATTCCCTTCTCTTTTCTCACTAAGAAATTCCCCAAAGTTTGTAGTCTAATTTCCTCTTAAGAGTTTCTACCAGCTCTTTATTCCAGAGACTTCTCAGGATCTCCAGCAACTGTCTGGTTAATTTAAACTAGTTTTCAACCTGAACCATATCAGTGTTTTAGTTATATTGTGTCAAGGAAATTTGCTTTCAACTTTTGAGAGAGTGAGAAAGAATTATGTTTCCAGGTGCCTCCTATAAGAAGTAAAGATTCTGAGAAGGATCCCTTGTTGAAGACCTAGTTTGGGAAGTGATCATGCAATATGGGGCTTAGACAGAGACATAAATTGGTCATCTATTAACAGAGATGAGTGAAAAGTCCTGAAGATGCAGTGGATATAGGGAAAAGAATGAAGCTATCAGTGGATGATATTTAATATGTGGAATTAGGTGAGTGAAACTGATAGAGGGTTCATCTCTAGTTTTTAGGTTCTTTGCCACAGCATTGAAAAAACAGAAGTTTCTGCTATCACCCAGAGATCAGAAAACTAGCAAACTCCATTAATCCTTTGCATTTCTGAGGCAGATGACTGATAAGGGAAAACAGAAGCCCCTGCAAAACCCATGTTTACCAAAACCAATGTATAAGCCACTGTAGCTGGGGAAAAAAATGGCTTCTGCTTCCCCTGCACCTTCCAAATCTCATAAGAGGTCATCTTTTTAGCTGAATACATAAAAACATTGACATTCCTGCTGACAAGGAGGTCGAGGTCTAGGAAAAAAATATATTTTCCAGGTCTCCAGCCACTGAGATTCAGGGGAGAAAAATAGAAATGACTGGGAATGAATGTTCATTGCAAGGAAAACACAATGCCTCTTTCAAAGCATTTTGGGAAATATAATCACATGCAAATATGGGTTCATTTTGACAAGAGCTTACCTTACAGTGCGTGCACCTAGTATCTAGCTTATTTGTTTCCTTGTTTTAATATGGACTCTTTAAAATAAGTTTATTACATTGGATATTTAAAATAAACAGATTTTTTCTCAATTTTTTGGACATTTGAGATAAGTTAGCTAACACAAGCACAGGTTTTGAAGTGTGAAAGGACTGAGTTAAACCCTAGTGTGGCACCTTCCTAGCTGTGTGACTGGGAGAAAGTTATCTTTTTTTTTTTTTTTTTTTGCGGTACGCAGGCCCCTCACCGCCGTGGCCTCTCCCGTCGCGGAGCACAGGCTCCGGACGCGCAGGCCCAGCGGCCATGGCTCACGGGCCCAGCCGCTCCACGGCATGTGGGATCCTCCCGGACTGGGGCATGAACCCGCGTCCCCTGCATCGGCAGGCGGACTCCCAACCACTGCGCCACCAGAGAAGCCCAGTTATCTTTTTTTGAATCTTAATTTCTTGACATTAGTAAAATTGTAATAAAAACACCTATGTCACAGGGGTTTTGTGATAATTAGCAGTAAGATTGCCTTCTATTCACTACTTTGCTGAGGGAGATATTCCTGCACTTTGGTTATGGGGATGGCCAAACACATGACACTCAACACTGAACAGATGAAATCAACAGTAGTTTATCAGTCACCTATATTCACAACCTGGGGGAGAAGGACACCTCATGCCATGCAGGGCCACACAGGGGTTGCACTTGGGAGCAGAGTAGACAACTAGTGTTGTGTAAAGCAGGTTTTGTAGTGTTAAGAGGCTGATGTGCCCCTGTTTCCCATGGAAGGATTTGATTGGCTTGTTTGAATAATTCCTTAGGCATTCAGGGAAGTGAAACCTGCTACTCAGGGATAAGCAGGAACTGTGCCTGGTCATCCTGATAAGGAAGGCTGTTTGATTAAAGGACCTTATCCATGGTATAACTGGGGAGGGGAACTTGTGGTTAGGTCATTCAACACCCTCCTAATTTCACCACATGTCAAGGCAATACATAATATTGAGCCTAAATTTTTGGTCTTACACCACATATCCATAAAGTGTCTGTCATATGGTTGGAATTTTTAAATAGGCATCTTAGTAATTGCAAAAACAGACAAATTTTTTTAAGTTGAGGATGATTCCCTCTGAGATGTACATTGATATTGAAAGCTATCAGATTAAAGCAAAAGAGAAGCTCATAGACTAAACATCTGATTGATATCATCTCCTACAGAGCATTACTGTAATTTGGGAAAACTAAAATACAGCTACTTATTGGAAAAAATGGTCCTGAAATACACAACCTGAAATAAAATAAAATGAAAGGAAAAAGTTGTTTTCCTTCCAGACAGATTCCAAAAAATAATGCCTGAATCAGAGCCTGTGGTCATAACCTCTCTACCATTGGTGCCTGCTAATGAGGCATCACTCCAGAATAGGCTGATTGTACAGAAAGGCACTTAAAAGCTTCTACAAATGAACAGGAAATGCAAGCCATTTTACTTACTGACCATACATTCTGAGACCAAAAAGATAGCTGTGTGAGCTTTTATTTTTTTTTCAATCTCAGGAATCTGTGAGATTTCGGAAGCTGCTTGGTGACCCTAGGAAGTATGTGCACCCTGTGTGGGGACCGGTCCCATGGAGTCTCTGCCTGATAGCATACACTATGCTACTGGTAAGGAAACAATATTTTCTCCTAGTCTTGTTTGGTGTGTTGACTTAAAAAACTATATCCACAACGTGAGAGTCGCAAGTTAAGTTTTATTTAGGGCAAAATGAGGACTGCATCCCAGGAGACAGCATTTCCAATAGCTCTGAGAAACTGCTCCAAGGAGGTGAGGGGAGGAGCCAGGATGTATAGGAGTTTTGCAACAAAGGACAGGTAGTCGGGATTGTCAAAAGATTATTGTTAATTAAAGAAAACCAGACGCCTCAAATTAAGGAATTTAGTGCTTTTCTATGTATGGGAAGATGTAAGAGTCTGGGCTCACTGAAATCATTCCTCTGATATGCACCTCAGCTATCTGGGGCCAGTATCCGGACACATCTTGAGTTTCCTCAGGGCTCACCACAGGGAGTGGCTGCAGTCTGATGGCTGCTAGATGGCAGGTATTCTTTTCAGCCCTGAATTTCCTTGGCTCACTGGCTCACGTTGGAGGGCTGAAATCGTTGTTGACTGTGACATCCTTTGTTTGTTGATATGGCAGGAAATATTCCATTTCTCAGTGTCCCTGGGGGAAAGAACATCCTCCCTAATTTCAGGGTGAAAATTACTATATCAGGGAAAGCTTCAGGGTATGAATTATTATATGAATCTGCAAGTACCATATATAAGTGCTTGCACTATGTACCAGACTCCGTGTCAGATGTGCCACCAAATTCTGTCACTATCCTACCAGACTTGAAGTGTAACTCATATGATGCCTGTTTAATTAGGAGCTATAACTCAGAAAGGGCAGATAACTAAGAGTTAAGGTGTGCCACACAGAACCCGGTCAGTCTATAGTTTTCTGTGCTACATGTTATAAATGATTGTTCATATGTTAATTTTTAAATTTGTCTCTAGGGAAAGGCCCATACAGGAATATTCTGGTAAATATGTTAGTTATTGCTCATAAAGAGTAGATTCAATTCAGGAGTTAGTTAAGGAAAGTGGTAATGATCTTGTTTTACTGTTACACAGAAAGCAGTTATTTTTGTCACTATTATAGCACCTGTGGGCCAAACCCAGTGTTAGGCACTCTCCCACTGTTATCTCAGTAAGCCTTCAGAGCATTCCTTCAGTGCAGTTATTCTCAGTCTCAGTTTACAGTGAGGAAATTATGATGCTGACTGTTTAACTGCCTGCCCCATTGTCGTGGTATGCCGGAGCTGGCTCACACTGGCTCTTGAGAGCTGATTGTATGCATCCCTCCCTTGAAATTGGTTATGGTGGATTATTTCCACCACAGAAATCAGAAAACTCTACAAAATATGTACTCCCAGGCCTCTCCTTCTTCCCTTGATGGCTTTTAAACATTTACCAGCATACCACTGACCACGTTAAGTTCCAACGTTGCAGGAAGGGGGACCCCTTCCAGGGCCTGAGAGTGGGCTTTTGTCTAACACTTGGAAATGAATTGTCTGAGGAGACACACGTGCTGACAAAGCAAGAGACTTTATTGGAAGGGGCACCCGGGCGGAGAGCAGCAGGGTAAGGGAACCCAGGAGGACTGTTCTGCCACATGGCTCACAGTCTTGGGTTTTATGATAATGGGGTTAGTTTCCGGGTTGTCTCTGGCCAATCATTCTGACTCAGGGTCCTTCCTGGTGGTGTGCGCAACCGCCCAGCCAAGATGGATTCCGGTGAGAAGGATTCTGGGGGGATGGTAGGACAGACAGACTGGCGTCTCCTCTCCTTTTCACCTTTCCCATATTCTTCTGGTTGGTGGTGGCTTGTTAGTTCTGTGTTCCTTACCAGGATCTCCTGTCATAAAATTACTCATACAAATTGTTACTGTCTTTGCCTGGCCAGGGCAGGCAGTTTCAGTCAGTGTTTCCCCTAACACCAACTCTAGTTTTTTCAGCTACTAACTATATGACCTTGGATAAGTTGCTTATCCTGAGCTTCACTTTCCTTATATCTAAAATCAGTAATTAATTGTCTGTATTGTCTATGTTGTTTTGTGGATTTAACAGTTTGTATTCCCTTGGATTTGGGGGTAAATTAAGCCAGTTCCTGGAATATAGTTAACATCCTATAATAACAGTGATTTTTCAACTTTCTCTAGAAAAATCTATCATCAAAAAGAGTTTGAGAAAAGACTTTGTGCATTTAGTGGATATGGCATGCTAAAGCCACGAGGAAGAGACTGTATTACAGAGGAGGAGCACCTGAAGCACTCATTTACCAAGTACCTGTCAGAACCACTTTCTTTAAAATGGATATTAATGGTATGCTACCTGCTAATCTCCTCCTTCCTGAGCCAAGGAAGTGCCCTTTTCCACAAAATATTAGAATGACTTGGGGCTGTCTGAATGATGACTGTTGAGTTAGAACAAAACAAAAATCAATTCATATTTTCTTATAGGAACAATTAATAATTTCAGACAAAATACTCCCAAAAGGATAGATCACAGTGTTATTTACCATAGCATTTTGTGTTGTTTTCAGTAGGACTTGGTCTCTGCCATAATTCCAGAAATGTAACTCTGTGGCCTAAGTCTTAATTATGTTATACACTGGACGTTGCTTAAAGTAGTAAAAAATTAAGAATTTTTCCTCTTTTTTGAAGTTTTTCTTATTTTCCATAAGTCTTATTTATCCGTTTAAGGGTTTGGAAATAAATTTTATTTTTTAAATAAATAAATGTATAAGTATTCAGTAGGCATCTCTGATGTATCTAGATATGTTCAAATAGAATAACTAGGATGTATATACGACACATACACACATAAAAACTGACACATAGGGCTTCCCTGGTGGCGGAGTGGTTGAGAGTCTGCCTGCTGATGCAGGGGACACCAGTCCGTGCCCCGGTCTGGGAAGATCCCATATGCCGCGGAGCGGCTGGGCCCGTGAGCCATGGCCGCTGAGCCTGCGCGTCTGGAGCCTGTGCTCCGCAACGGGAGAGGCTACAACAGTGAGAAGCCCGCGTACCGCAAAAAAAAAAAAAAAAAAAAAAAAAAAAACTGACACATAAACTGAACTCTATTAGATGTTTTGCTGGCAAAGGAATTTTATTAAAACCTTTGTAATGAATGAATTTATTGCAGCATTCACCATAACCATAAAAACTGAAAACAAAAACTACTTACTGTCTATGAATTACAGACCTTTATATTTTTTAATGTGCAAATACACACATAGTTTATACAAAGTATGTTGGAATTTTTAAAAATGTTCCGAAAACCAGAGCTGCTAATATCATGGTCTTAACCTGCTGTGGCAAACTCTTGTCTAATATTATCTCCATTCCCCACAAGATCCTGGCAGTAGATAAGAGCATCCACATTTTACAAAACTGAGCTTCAGAGATGTTCAGTGACTTGTCCTCAGTGACACAGTATTCTCAACTGGAAAAAAAATGCACAATCTAAAAGTTGAGAATTATGTTTTATTCAGCAGACATGCTGAGGACTTAAGCCTGAGAGACAGTCTCTTAGATAGCTCTGAGGGACTGTTCCAAAGAGGTAAGGGAAGAGCTAGGATATATACAGGAGATTTTGCAAACCAAACCAAACCAAAACAAAAAAAAAACAGGTAGTCGGAACATCAAAGGATTACTGTTAATTAAAGAAAAACCAGATATCTCAAGTTAATGAATTTAGCTCTTTTCTATGTTGGGGAAAATGCAAGAGTCTGGGCTCACTGAAATCATTCCTTTGATATGCACCTTAGCTATCTAGGGCCAATATCCTGTTTTCTACATCCTGAATGCCCTCAGGGTGCACCTTGGGGAGGAGGGGTACAGTGGCTGATGGCTTAATGGCCACAACATCCTTTGTTTACTGATCTGGCAGGTGACATTCTTTATCCACAGTGTAATCTCACTGAATCCAAAGACTACCCTAGCTGTTCTGACACACAGTCCTGACCCAAGTCAGCCTTTTCCTAAGATCTATGACTCCCCTAGAAGATTCTAGTATGCAGATAATTCTGAAAAGTGACGATTTACTAGTCTTAACTGTCACCCTGCTCTGAGTTTGACTAAAGAATAAGGACAGGTTCTTTCCATGGTCCACTCACTCAGAGTTTGCTTCAGCTTCACCAGGTTTGGAAGCTGTGGCTTGGACCATGATTATATGAGTCTAAGGAAACTGGACACGTCCTGGGTCAGTCCTGTGGTTGCTCTAGGGTCTGTTCCAGGGAACCACACTGCTCTCTACCAAGGGGGTAGAGACACCTTTATCAAACACGTGTTCCTACTCTAGAATCCAGGAGTCCTCATAAACTTTTTCTTTGGGGCACAAACAACTAGAGGTAACAGCCTGGGCTCTGACATTTTCAATCTGTGTGACCTTTAATGAGACATTCAATCACTCTGAGCCTATTTCCTCATCTGTCCTGTGGGGGGAACATCTGCCTTGCAGATTGGCTCTGAAGATTTCATGGAGTATAATACATAAATTACCTGACATGGTGGAGGAAGGGTGCCAATAAGCAACATAGTTCCCTTCCCTCTTCCTCTTACTACATATTCTATCCCTTGGCTTTAGCTACCAGCTCCAGATTCATTATTCCTTGAATCCTATCTCACCTCAAATCACTGCTGCCTCAAGTTTCCTTGATCTGGCTACTCAGCTTCTGAAACAGAAGAAAGATTTTTGTTAACCCAAAGGCAAAGTTCCTGGTCACAGCTTCAATTTGGAAGGCAATTTCCTGATTATATGGTTCCCCGTAATTTACCACATCTCTCTCTAGTTAAAATTTATGGACATTTACTGGGTACCCACCATGAGCCCTCCCTTATCTCCTACATTTCCTGAAGATCAGCAGCTCACTCTCCCTTCCTCCCTCCACAGCAGCCTCTAGATCCTCCAGACTCCATCTCCTCCCCCAGTCCTTTGCACAAGGAGGACAATTTCTATCTCTCCTTCAGGCCCCTATCTGCATTCTCACTCCAAGAAACTCAATCACAAAGAGCCCTCCTCAGATGCTCACCCCTTAATAGTTCTCAGGAAGGTGTAGGTAACAATTATTTTATGTTCTCAGAAAGACTTTAAAATATTCATTTTCCTTTGTTCTAGCAAGTCTCAGTGTTGAATGTACAGGCAGTGGGCCACAGGATCTGGGGAGTGGCCTATGGGATGAGGAGCTGCTGAAAGTGTGAAGAGGAGCTGGCCTGAAAACGAGGGAAGTCTGGATCAGTGAGAAAAAGGGGAAAGGATTCAGGGTGAAGTACTTGGGAATAATAAAGTTAGTGACAGTGCACTCCATGTGGGCGTTAGCATCAGTTAAAGTTCAGGTTCTCCCTTATCCTAGCTGTGAGACCCTGGGCTGTTGCCTAACTTCCCTGGGTCTTAATCTCATCTGTGGTTATGGGAAGAACATTTTTCTATAAGAGCTATTATGAGTATTGAAAGAGAGAAGATATATAAAGTAGTTAGTATAATGCACATACTAGCTTACTATTACTTGTACTGAATCTTAATTTCATTTTAAGATATTTCATAACATTATTTTGTGTTCTTAATTTTTAGAGTTATGTTTCACTTTAAAAGATACTTTTTTATTTCAAAAAATGAAAACATTTTAATCAAAGTACAGATTGTGCACAGATAAAGCAAAAACCGTACGACTGACACCTGAATGACTGAGATCAAGGAAAAGCTGCAGTAAATCATTACATGTACTATAAATACTAGCTTCTGTGTGGAATACCAAAGATAATGAGTCAGATTTCTGTGCTCTCAAAAACTCAGCTGATTAGAAAGACTAATTTGCTTGGTACCTGTATGCAAGAGCAAAATATGTGGTGCCTACATCAGTAATATCTTCTGTACTATGTCCACACTGGGCGAATGATTTTCTTATCAATGTTACTCACAAAAGGATAACTAATTCAAAATTTAGTGGTCCTTAACAGGATTTAGACAGTGGATGCTGGATTTACAAAGACCAACGAAAGCTTGCCCTTGCTCTCAAGGATCTCATAATCTAGTGGGGGAAACAAAGACCTTCATTCAATGGATGAATATTTACTGAGTGAATACAAATGTCAGGAACTGTTCTATAATCAGTATCACACAGCTAGCTAGTGGCAAAGTCAGTTTTCAATCCTGGGTCTCTTGACTCCAACCTGCAGTATGTTCTCATTTCTGGCTTCCAAAACATGTCCCATGGCTCTTTTGGTTCTACTTAAAATCTGTTGAAGTCTCTAAAGAAACTTTTTCTGACACCTCTCACAGGGGAACCCTGGAGGTGAAAGATCTGCCCAGCTCTGAGTGGCTGAAGGCTCTGAGCTAGGCCTTTAACTGCCCCTTTCCAAAATAACAATTGTTTCTTTTTTTTTAACATCTTTATTGGAGTATAACTGCTTTACAATGGTGTGTTAGTTTCTGCTTTATAACAAAGTGAATCAGTTATACATATACATATGTCCCCACATCTCTTCCCTCTTGCGTCTCACTCCTGCCCACCTTCCCTATCCCACCCCGGTAGGTGGTCACAAAGCACCGGGCTTATCTCCCTGTGCTATGCGGCTGCTTCCCACTAGCTATCGATTTTACATTTGGTAGTGTATATATGTCCATGCCACTCTCTCACTTTGTCACAGCTTACCCTTCCCCCTCCCCATATCCTCAAGTCCATGCTCTGGTAGGTCTGTGTCTTTATTCCTGTCTTACCCCTAGGTTCTTCATGACTTTTTTTTTTTAGATTCCATATATATGTGCTAGCATACGGTATTTGTTTTTCTCTTTCTGACTTACTTCACTCTGTGTGACAGACTCTACGTCCATCCACCTCACTACAAATAACTCAATTTCGTTTCTTTTTATGGCTGAGTAATGGGCAGAAGACCTAAATAGACATTTCTCCAAAGAAGATATACAGATTGTCAACAAACACATGAAAGAATGCCCAACATCATTAGTCATTAGAGAAATGCAAATCAAAACTACAATGAGATATCATCTCACGCGGTCAGAATGGCCATCATCAAAAAATCTACAAACAATAAATGCTGGAGAGGGTGTGGAGAAAAGGGAACACTCTTGCACTGTTGGTGGGAATGAAAATTGATACAGCCACTATGGAGAACAGTATGGAGGTTCCTTCAAAAACTACACATAGAACTACCATACGACCCAGCAATCCCACTACTAGGCATATACCCTGAGAAAACCATAATTCAAAAAGAGTCATGTACCAAAATGTTCATTGCAGCTCTATTTACAATAGTCAGGACATGGAAGCAACCTAAGTGTCCATCAACAGATGAATGGATAAAGAAAATGTGGCACATATATACAATGGAACAATTGTTTCTGAAGAACTGTTCTCTTAGCATTGGACCCCATTGAGATGGCAGAAACAAAGAGGCAACTGTAGCTTCACAGCCCTTTATACTGGGTAAAACTCACCTTCCACAGCAGGGCGCAATATTGTGGCTCTCACTTTCCAAGCTCTCCACTCATTCCTAATGTAAACAAAAAGAACAAAGAGTGTTGCTCATCATCTAGTTATGCAAAGGGTTAAGTTGCAACCCACTGCAGTAGCCCACTGACAGTGTGCCCTAAGGGAACTCGGGATGCGGTGTGTGTGTGGGGGAAGGATGGAACATTCTGTGCTTTGGATACGTGGGCCCCGCCCCTAGATAGTTAACATGCATATCTAAGGAAGAATTTCAATGACCCCTGCTCCTTGCATCTTCCTATACATAGAAAAGCACTAGAATCATTAACTTGAAGTATATGTTCTTTGTAGTTAGCAGTCATTTTTTACCAAGATATACGCTTGACTACATGTATTTCCCAGCCAAAAAAATGTGTATGTATCCTGGGTCCTCCCCTACCTCTTCACAGCAGTTCCTCAGAGCTATCTGAGAGGCTGTGTCCTGGGCTATAGTCCTCAGTAAGTCCCAGAATAAAACTTAACTCACAACTTTTACATTGTGCGATTTTCTTTAAGATGACAGTAACACAAAGCACATTTCTTATCTGTGCTCTGACTGAAAGTGATCTGGTTCTTTACGGGGAAGCTAAGCCTTGCTGTATGCCTGGATTTTCCAGACATGAATCCTATTGGGAACAGGATGACTGTCTCATTGGGAATTATACCTGCTACTACATATGAAATAAGTGTTGCCATAACGAGTGGAAAGAGGATCAGCTTTAGTGTCAAAATACTTAGTGTAAGTCCCAGCTTTAGCACTATTTATTTATTTACCCTCTCAGCAACATTGAGAAAACCCCATTGAGAAAAAAATTATGTATATATTATATATATACATATATAGTATATTGTAATTATATATAATAAATATATATATATTTGCATGGCACAGAGTAGATCATCAAGAAAGGTTATGATTTATTAATCTGTTTATGTTTCTCCTCCAACTAGACTCTTAACATCTTGACGGAAGGATTTCTATATGATTCATCTCTGCACCTCCATATCTAGCACAGCACCTAACATACTTGGTGTCAGTGTATTCTAGTTGATCAAATACATTCTTGGTCTCTTCCTCTGCAAGATAATGTGATTCCATTTGAAAGTGTATCCAACACTTCTATGAAAACTACTAACCCACCAAACAGAAAATTCAAATTTTCCTGTATTATGACTTTTAACTTGGTTATTTTTACCTGAGGCTTTGATTTGGATGTTTCTAGATGTGGACCAGATTTGTTTCTTCACATTCTACACTAGGCTGGATGATAAACACGCCCAAAAGTTAAGGTACAATAAAGGCAACTCGACAATATCATCGTTACCCAAAATGTCACAGAATCCCTTGTGAAGGTGAAGATTTTTATCAAAATGGTTGCATGGAGTGATGGCAAAGTAGACTATCCTCTTTTCTGAGTGACTACATGAAATTTTATGCATGTTGAGGGAACTGAGGCTCCAACTTTTTAAACAGTTTATCCAAGGTTACACAGCTATTAACTGCTGGGAATGTAATTGGAATGCAGATCTGTATTACGATAAAACTCAAGATTATTCATTATACCCTGCAGAAGAAGAAAACACCCAACACAGCCAACACCATCCAGGGAACTAGTGTTTTAAGCAGATGAGGAACTGATCTAAGTTGTAAACTCTACACACCACCAAAACTGACATAACCAAAAAAACAGTACTCAATGAAATAATTCTTTAGATAAGTCATGGTGGTGGTGTAAGGAGCACAGGATAGGGAGCACAGGATAGGGAGCCAGAAAAACTTGAATTCAAATCCCAACTCCACTTTAATCTTTGGTCTCCTTTAATATAATTAGCATCAATAGCAAAATGTTATGAGAATTAAACATGAAGTGCTTAGCACAGGACCTGGCACATAGATTGTTCTCAACCAATGTTGGATGACTTAAACCCTTCCCTTTCCTTCTACTTAGGCAATGTTAAGCATTTACCCGCTTGACCATAGATTTAATTTCTACTACAAAAGCAAGTTTTGTGTTATTTTTGTCTCTCTACCTTGTGGTGAAACTAAAAGATGGGAGTTAAAGTTCAAAACAGTTAGCAAATAATATTTAAGCAACATTAGCAAATTATTTAATAATTATTGCAAATTCAGACATTGGAATGCCAAGCTTTTGAAGATGATTTTACTCTTCTTAAATTACTCATTCTTTCAATGTTATTCTAATAGGTGAATATTAACATGGTTATGCTGAGTTCTGAAAGTAAAATTCCATTGACATTTTGACTGGGATTGTATTAAACCTGTAAGTTATGGCCCTTGCGCTCTAGAAATAAAGTTTTGTCTACCTTCATCATTAGGGGACCACCTATCCCATAACTCCCCTCCTGTGTTAGCACGCCTTTCTCCTCTTTCCCCTTCCCTTTGACACAGGTCTTTGCAAAGATTGGAAGGGCATAATGCATTGTGGAAGTGTTGAATTATTCAATTATAATGAATTATACAAAAGGACACATAGATGAGACATGGGAATCCTGCCTAATGATTACGAGGGATCCCTGTGACACGGCTAGAACCTGGGGACTTTATAATCTGAGAGGGGCATTGTGATTGCTTCCTTATCACCCCAGCCACCACGTCAATCATCCCCAGCTCTGCAAAACTGTCTCTCCATTTATCATTCAAACCTTCTTTCAAAACTCTCAATTTTATCATTTCTTTTTAACTAACTGTTGTGAATGCCATCATTTCTCTCATTATGTTTTGGATGTGGTTCTTGCTGATACACGTAAAAGTTATTGATATCTTAAATAGTCACTGTTTATTCTAGCTTTTTATAGAATTAATGTATAGCAAGGCATTTTATGTTGTTTCTAATGTGTTTTCCAAGAATACACTGCTTTCATCTTCAAGCAATGATTATTTTTTCTCCGTCCAGAAAGTTATAGGCCTTATTTTTTATTTTTATTTTTTTTTGCGGTACGCAGGCCTCTCACCATTGTGGCCTCTCCAGTTGCGGAGCACAGGCTCCGGACGCGCAGGCTCAGTGGCCATGGCTCACGGGCCCAGCCGCTCCACGGCATGTGGGATCCTCCCGGACCGGGGCACGAACCCGTGTCCCCTGCATCGGCAGGCGGACTCTCAACCACTGCGCCACCTGGGAAGCCCCCTTATTTCTTTTTAACATATTTTTATGGTGGAGAGAATTTCTAAAGCAGTATTAGGTAGTAGGGATAATGAGCATATTTGTCTTGGTCCTAATTTTAATGGAATTTCCTCCAGTGGTATAAAATCATTTTGTGTCTTTTTACAGAAAAAAACCCCCAAAACCTCACATCGATATAGCCTACTACATATCTACTTTTAAAATATACATTTTTAAAAAAATGGGAATAGGTGTTGAATTATTATTGAGTGCCTTTGGAAAATTTATTGAGTGTATAAAATAATTTATATCTGTATAATACAGTTTTCAAATCCAGCTGCACAGTAAATATTTCAGCTTGTTCAAATCACCTTTTATTCTCACTCCATTTAATATTTGTCCTCATATAGGACCCATATCTCTTTTATATTATTCTTAAGATATTTTGTTTTTATTACTAGTGTCAATAAGTCATTATTTATGGTATACTGGGAAATATCAAACTGGGAGTTGTTGTGCATATAGATGATTTACCAAGCACTTTGATTAAGAGACTTATCTTCACCATTAACTCTCTTCATTTTTCTAGATATACAATCAAATTGCTTATAAATAAGGAATTATTTGTTTAACCAGTGTTATGCTTGTTAGTGTACATTTTAATTTTGTAGGGGACCCCATACAGACTGTTTACTTTTCCCCCAAATCTCCACTGTTTATGTTTTACTTTAAAAATTATTATGTTTTTAATCAGAAAAATGAACTAAAATACCCAAGACAAAAACTATTGCGCATTTGCTAAAAATGTAAAATATAAAAATATTTACCCATTATAAATAAACAGAAAAATGACTGAACAGGAAATATGTGAAAATGTTATGAGTGGTTGCTTTTTTTCCCCCCATTTCTAAATACATTAATGACTTTCCATTCTCACAACTAAAAATACTACTAAAATAACAATACTGAAGTCAGTCAAACAAAAAGTATCTTTCACAATTCAATAATCTGGCAGGCTGCAACAGAAAAAAAGCTAACATGTAATGTTTTAGACTACATATATCAATCACGCTAACAGGCTTTATTTCCAGTGATCTTTGTTTGAAGAGGAATTAGACCTTGGTCCATTCTAGATAGTTATAATAAACCTCCATCAAGCTCCAGCCAGTGAAATTTCAAGGTTTTACTTGTATGAAAAGCAGTATGTGATGAGCAGCAAATGAAATCTGGAACAGGAACAGGAATGTGACAAAGTCTTTATTTCTATACGTTACCTCCATCCCTCAAAATGGACTTCAGCTGTGATCGTTTTTCTCCAAACCCTTAATATATCACTTGAAATGTGTGATGGAGAAAACACAAAATCTGGAAGAGCATATATGGATTGAAATATGTACTTACCCATTTCTTAACCTCGGAGCAGTGCCTTGCTGCCTCATTTTCTTCATCTGTAAAATGGGGCCAATAATAATTATTAGAGCAACAATGTAATCAGGACCTAGGGAACATGCATGTTTATCAATACTACCCTTGACTATTCTTGAATAGAAGGAAAATGTCTAGTAACACAAAACATCCATATTTGGCAAGGACATCATTTTCATACTTACAAATGAACAAGGGAGTATCTGGAAATTCACACATAAAGGACAAACCCATCCATTATTATGATCTCTCAAATAAATACCCATAAATAAAACCACCATCTTCTTTTTGCCTGATTGCTCCAATGATACCTTCCCTCTGGAGAGTTAAAAGGTAGAAGAAGTGAGCATACAGAGCACAAGTGGATGGATTTATCTTAGGTGGGAGAAAGAACATCTATTCCACTGTACTTGAAAGGAAGGGAAGATGGATGCTGTGATCAATTTCAAAAATGGAATTCTCTACCCCTCCCTGGGTTACATCCCTTTCCAATGTGACTCTGAAGCTCCTAACATCAAGAGGTGTAGTCTATTTCTCTACAGCTTGAATTGGGGCTAGCCTTGTGACTTGGTTTGACTAATAAAGTGCTGAATAAATGGTATTGTGCTCATTCTGAGTATATGCCTAAAGAAGCCTTGAGTACTTCTGCTCTCACTCTTGGAACCCTGATCAGTTTCCAGGTGAATAATCCTGGGCCAGTTGGCTGAAGGATGAGAGATCACATGTAGCAGAGATAGACAACCCATCCCTTCTGGGGCCATCTTAAAAAATCCAGTCCCTGGTTTATCTGTCAGTTCACCAGAGGAATATGAATGGGTCCAACTGAGACCAGAAGAACTGATTATTTGAGCTAAGCTTTAATTGCTCACCCAGAGTAAGAAGAGCTAAATAAATGGGTATAATTTTAAGCCACTAAGTATAGGGGTTATTTGTTGTACAGCAATAACAAAATGATACAAGAGTGAATGTGGCAAAGTTTTTAGGTTTGGTTGTGAGAAAATGAGAAGAATTCTACCTGATAGAGTGAAAATTCTGGTTATGGTGGCTTGAAGAATTTGGCTAATCCTCTCCGCCAAAATCAAGTATAAAAATGGAAAAAATTGTCGAAAGTAATGTAGTAAGTTCCAGACAATTAGCTTTGCTGATTGTAATGTAACTGCCTGACACTAAGCTTTTGATTGCTGAGGCATCTATTTCCAACATCCATCTCCAACAAGCACATTGCCCAATACACAACTAGATAAGGAGCCAGGCCACCTCACCCATTTTAGAAATCCCTGGTTGACCTAGATTACTGACCATTTGAGTGATCCTGCTTTTCCCTTCCCATGCTTTAATACCCACTCTCCTCTTTTAAATTCACCAATAAAAAGTGAACCCACGAAACCCTAGGTGCTCCACCTTCAACCCCAAATAAAGGCAGAACCTCAGGTTCAGGTTCTTTCTCTCTCTCTCTCTGTCTCTCCCTGTGACATCCGTTTGTGGCCCTGGGTATGCCAAGTACCCTCCAGGATTTGTAAGTAATAAACTTTGTATTTTTCGAAGTTCCATGATGGTTACTGCTGAGGTGTGTCTTGCTATCATAATAAGCATCACAAGGGCCAGATTGGCTCTGGTTGGGGAAATGTCTGTGGGGGCTCCCCACAAGTAGTAGGGGTCCAGATGAGTGTCCCCAGGCATTTGTAGCTGAGAGCATCACTATTGATAGGCTGAGACCGATACAGAACAAGCAACTATTTTATGTCTCTGAAAGTCTACTGAAGACATACAACTTACTGAGACACTGCCTTGAAAAACTACTAGAGCTGTGTATAGGAATAGGAGTCTGTGGCCTTGCATGAGGCTATTCCCATACAGCACCTACTTCATTCCCCTTCAGCTATGAAGGTGAAAAGGATAGTTTTACCAAACTATGGGCTGGCCCCCCAAAATTAGCAGCTTTACTCTGAGAGGAAGTAAATTCCATTTGGGTCAGATGGGGAAAAAACAGGTCACCGTTGGCTAACGCTTGTAAACTCATTAGGAAACAAATGGTAAAATCTGTTCATTTGGTTGACGGTGCTTCCCAGAGCAGCTGAGAGTGGAAGCCTTACAACCTCAAGATATTTGAGAACAACCTCTTCCCAAATCATTGCCTGACCACTAAACTATGTAGGCACAGGGGTAACCAACAGGAAGACAGAATAAAAAATTAAAATTAAAAAAAAAACTGAACAGAGATCTCAGTGGCTGCTTACCATGGAATGAGAAATTACAATGCTAAAGCTAGGCAACTCTCCAGAAAAAAAAAACTCATAAAGTTAAAACCAAATCCAGAATTACTACAATATATTAGCTAAAATATCCAGTTTACCACCCAAAGTTTTGTGACAACCAAATTGAAAGTGTGACACATACATAGGAGAAAAACAATAGGCAAAACTTACTCTGAGTTGGCCCAGATGTTATATTTAGCAGACAGATCATTCAAAGCAGTTATTGGGTTGGCCAAAAAGTTCATTCGGGTTTTCCATAACATCTTACGGAAAACCTGAACGAACTTTTTGGCCAACCCAATATAACTACACGTATACAATGGAGATCGGGTTTGGTTCCAGAGCACTGCAGTAAAGCAAATATCACAACAAAGCAAGTCACACAAGTTTTTTGGTTTCCCAGTATATATAAAAGTTATGTTTATACTATACCACACTCTGTTAAGTGTGCAATAGCATTATGTCTAAAAAACTGTACATACCTTAATTAAAAAATAATTTATTGCTAAAAAAATTCTAACCCTGACAATGCAGGGTTGCCACAAACTTTCAATTTGTAAAAAATGCAGTATCTGCGAAATGCAATAAAGGGAAGCACAATAAAACAAGGTATGCACGTATGCTGAAAGAATTAAAGGAAACAATACAAAAATAATTAATGGAAAATCTGATGACAATGACAAAACAAATAGAGAGTCTCAACAGATAAAGAGAAACTATTAAAAAGGACCAAATGTAAATTCTGGAGTTGAAATATTCAATCATAAAATTAAACATTCACTAGAGGGGTGGAATGGCAGATTTGAGATGTCAGAAGAAAGAGTCAGTGGACTTGACTACATACCAAAAGAGCTATTTTATCTAAAGAGCAGAGAGAATATGATTTAGCAATTCGACTTCTGAGTACTTATCTGAAGGAAATGAAAACATTAACTCAAAAAGAACATTGTAAAGGAATTATACTCCAATAAAGATGTTAAAAAAAGATACATGCACCCCCATGTTCACTGCAGCATTATTTACAATAGTCAAGATACTGAAATAAACAAAATATATATCAAAATATAAATGGATAAAGAAAATGTGATATATATATATAATGGAATATTATTCAGCCATAAAAATAATGAAATCTTGAGGGCATTATGCTAAGTGAAGACAGACAAAGACAAGTACCATATGATCTCACTTATATGTGGAATCTACAAACAAAAAACAAGCTCAGGAAAACTGAAGAGCTACATGTAAAAGAATGAAATTAGAACACTCCCTATCACCATACACAAAAATAAACTCAAAATGGATTAAAGACCTAAATGTAAGGCCAGACAGTATAAAATTCTTAGAGGAAAATATAGGCAGAACAATCTACAACATAAATCACAGCAAGATCCTTTTTGACCCACCTCCTAGAGAAATGGAAATAAAAACAAAAATAAACATATAGGACCTAATGAAACTTAAAAGCTTTTGCACAGCAAAGGAAACCATAAACAAGATGAAAGACAACCCACAGAATGGGAGAAAATATTTGCAGATGAAGCAACAGTCAGATGATTAATCTCCAAAATATACAAGCAGCTCATGCAGCTCAATATCTAAAAAACAACCCAATCCAAAAATGGGGGCCTCCCTGGTGGCGCAGTGGTTGAGAGTCCGCCTGCCGATGCAGGGGATACGGGTTCGTGCCCCGGTCTGGGAGGATCCCATATGCCGCGGAGCGGCTGGGCCCGTGAGCCATGGCTGCTGAGCCTGCGCATCCGGAGCCTGTGCTCCGCAACGGGAGAGGCCACAACAGTGAGAGGCCCGCATACCACAAAAAAAAAAAAAAAAAAAAACAAAAATGGGCAGAAGATCTAAATAGACATTTCTCCAAAGAAGATATACAGATTGCCAACAAACACATGAAAGAATGCTCAACAACACTAATCATTAGAGAAATGCAAATCGAAACTACAATGAAGTATCACCTCACACCAGTCAGAATGGCCATCATCAAAAAATCTACAAACAATAAATGCTGGAGAGGGTGTGGAGAAAAGGGAACACTCTTGCACTGTTGGTGGGAATGTAAATTGATACAGCTACTATGGAGAATAGTATGGAGGTTCCTTCAAAAACTAAAATTAGAACTACCATACGACACAGCAATCCCACTCCTGGGCAAATACCCTGGGAAAACCATAATTCAAAAACAGTCATGTACCACAATGTTCACTGCAGCACTATTTACAATAGCCAGGACATGGAAGCAACCTAAGTGTCCATCGACAGATGAGTGGATAAAGAAGATGTGGCACATATATACAATGGAATATTACTCAGCCATAAAGAGAAACACAATTGAGTTATTTGTAGTGAGGTGGATGGACCTAGAGACTGTCATAGAGAGTGAAGTAAGTCAGAAAGAGAAAAACAAATACCATGTGCTAATACATATATATGGAATCTAAAAAAAAAGTTTCTGAAGAACCTAGGGGCAGGACAGGAATAAAGACACAGACATAGAGAATGGACTTGAGGACACAGGGAGGGGGAAGGATAAGCTGGGACGAAGTGAGAGAGTGGCATGGACTTATATCTACTACCAAATGTAAAATAGATAGCTAGTGGGAAGCAGCCACATAGCACAGGGAAATCAGCTGGGTGCTTTGTGACCACCTAGAGAGGTGGGATAGAGAGGGTGGGAGGGAGATGCAAGAGGGAGGAGATATGGGGATATATGTATATGTATAGCTGATTCACTTTGTTATAAAGCAGAAACTAACACACCATTGTAAAGCAATTATACTCCAATAAAGATGTTAAAAAAATGGTTCTGGCAAAACTAGTGAAGAACCAAATGTAAAATAGATAGCTAGTGGAAAGCAGCTGCATAGCACAGGGAGATCAGCTGGGTGCTTTGTGACCACCTAGAGAGGTGGGATAGGGAGGGTGGGAGGGAGATGCAAGAGGGAGGGGATATGGGATTATATGTATATGTATAGCTGATTCACTTTGTTATAAAGCAGAAACTAACACACCATTGTAAAGCAATTATACTCCAGCAAAGATGTTAAAAAAAAAAAAAAGTTCATAGGTACAGAGAACAGATTGCTGGTTGCTGAGGCAGAGCTTGGTTGGTGGCAAAATGAGTGAAGGGAGTCCAGTTATAAAATAAGCCCTGGGGATGTAATTTATAGCATGGCAACTGTATTTAAGAATACTGTATTCTGTATTTGAAAGTTGCCAAGAAAGTAGATCTTAAAAGTTCTCAACACAAAGAAAACAATATTCTGTAACTATATATGGTGACAGATGCTAACTAGACATTGTGGTGATCATGTCACAATATATACAAATATCGAATCACTATGCTATACATCTGAGACTAATACAATGTTGTATGTCAATTATACATCAATAAAAATTTTAAAATAAAAGCAGAGAGAATAAAAAATGAAGAAAAATTAACAGAGCCTCAGAGAGTTGTGAAACAACATACACCTAAATATATATTTAATGGGAATGCCCGAAGGGGAGGAGAGAGAAAGGTGGAAAAACATTTGAGGAAATAATGGTCAACATTTTTGAAATTTAATAGAAACAATATATATAGATCTAAGAAGCCCAACCAACCATGAGTAGGATAAACAGAAAGGTATCCCTACCTAAACACATCATAGTCGAAGTCTAAAATACAAGGAGAAAATCTTAAAAGGAACAAGCGAAAAATGACCACTTATAGTGGAATAACAATACAATAATAGCTGACTTCACACCAGAAACCATGGAGGCCAGAAGATAGTACAGTGACATGTTCAAAGTACTAAAAGGGAAAAAAAAGTCAACCAAAATTCTATATCCAGTGAAACTATCCTTTAAAAATAAATGGAAATAATGACATTCCCAGGTAAATGAAAACTAAGAGGATTTATTGCTAGCAGACCTGCCCTATATGAAATCCTAAGGGGAGTCCTATAAACTGAAAGGAAATTATATCAGGCATTAGCTTGAAAACATAAGATGCAATGAGAGGGAAGGGATGTGGGAACAGATGTATATGTATGACTGATTCACTTTGTTATAAAGCAGAAACTAAAAAAAAAAAAAAAGATGCAATGAGAAACACGAGAAATAGTAAATATATGAGTAAATACTATATACAGTATTTATATATATATTATATATTTTTTTTCTTAGTTTCTTTGAAAATATAAGACTGTTTAATGAAAAATTACAACATTGTTGTATTTTGGGGTTTATAACATAAAGGTAATACATATGAAATAATAGGACAAAAGGGTGCTATACTGGAGCAAACTTTCTATACACTACTGCATTTAGATTAGTATTAATCTGTAGTAGATTGGTCTAATTAAAATGCATATTGTAATCCTCAAAGCAACCACAAAGAAATAACTCAAAATAATTCAACATGGATGAATCTCAAAATAATTATCTGAGTGAAAGAACCCAGAAAGAAATTGCATGTGTCATTCCATTTATATAAAATTAGGAAATATAAACTAATAAAAAATAATAGAAATCAGATCAATGGCTGCATGAGGATAAGGAGTGGTGGGAGGAGTGAGAAAGAGACATGAATATATTCACTATCTTGATTGTGGTAATTGTTTCAAAAGTATATACATATGTGAAAAGATCAAATTGTATATTTGATTTGTATATGAAAATTATACCACAATAAAGCTGTTAAAAAATAAGTATCAGGGGGCTTCCCTGGTGGCGCAGTGGTTGAGAGTCCGCCTGCCGATGCAGGGGACACGGGTTCGTGCCCCGGTCCGGGAAGATCTCACATGCTGCGGAGCGGCTGGGCCCGTGAGCCATGGCCTCTGAGCCTGCGCGTCCGGAGCCTGTGCTCCGCAATGGGAGAGGCCACAACAGTGAGAGGCCCGCGTACAGCAAAAAACAAAAACAAAAACAAAAACAAAAAAGTATGAGGGAATTTTATCCATAATGTAAGTGGTTTTGAACTGGATTGTGGGTGGTAATGCTTGTACAACTGTAAACATTTCCTATAAGTTCTCTAAATTTAGAGTTACAGCGGGTAATTTTTTTTGTATATAAACTATAATGCAGTAGAACTGTTTAAAAAATTACTAGATTTTTTCCCTCCTTCCTTGATTAAGTAGTTAGGCTTATATGTTATGACTGAGGTGGAGGTGATAAGTGAAAGGAAAGGTCTGATGAGATGTGAGAAGTTTTGAAAAGCTGTGTGCAGGATGGAAGAGAGTACTTACTACAGAAAAACATAAAGCCTTCCAGGCGGCATTTAGGTGAAGCTTATAAGAAGTGCTCCATGGGGGCTTCCCTGGTGGTGCAGTGGTTGAGAATCTGCCTGCTAATGCAGGGAACACGGGTTCGAGCCCACATGCCGCGGAGCGGCTAGGCCCGTGAGCCACAACTACTGAGGCTGCGCGTCTGGAGCCTGTGCTGGGCAACAAGAGAGGCCGCGATAGTGAGAGGCCCGCACAACGCGATGAAGAGTGGCCCCCGCTTGCCACAACTAGAGAAAGCCCTCGCACAGAAACGGAGACCCGACACAGCAAAAATAAATAAATTAATTAATAAACTCCTACCCCCAACATCTTAAAAAAAAAAAAAAAAGAAGTGCTCCATGAATGCCAACTAAAAGGGAAAATGACGCACAGATTTATTTACACAACAAATACTTACTGAGCACCCACTATATAACAGGCACTCTGTTAGAGACACTGTTTAATTTCAGTTACTAATTTCTGCTTCATTTGCTTAGTGTACTAGATTGTTCACTTTTGTAAACCCTAAATGGCTGTTCTAGTACTAATTACTGTGTAAAGTGAATATTTCCCTTTATCTAGGTATCTGCCTATATATATACTGCATTAACATATTATATATGTTATATACTACATATAATATATATGGAAAATACTTTGAGCATTTTATTTTGTTAATACATTAATGGTTCAAATATATAATCTCATGTGTGTACTACACACGTAAGTATGTTCTAATAAAATAACCTAACCAGTGTCTTCCCTAGAAATCCATCATTTTTCATTCCATCAAAATGTCAATCTTTAGCTGTATCTTTTTATCCATTCTTAAACTTTTCCTGGATGAATAGGAAAAAGATGTTGGAATTATTCATATATATGCTAGCACCCACTCTCAACCAATCATTTGGTCCCAGCAGGAACAGAATTCCTCTAAGATCTATGGACCTCACTCTCCTGTAGAGTGAAGATTTGGGGGTTCTCAGCTGAGAAAAGCAGACATAGACTCTGCTTTTAGGGAATTCACAGTCAGCTGAGGGGAGGCAGACCACAAATAATCTTCAACTGTGATGAGTGCACTCTGTGATGAGCAGAATTCAGTGAGCTCTAGCAGCATACGGCAGGGGACTATAATGCTGCTTAAGGGTATAAGTCTTCCCAAGTGACCGGTAAGTTCAGGTTTAAAGGATGAGTAGGAGGTAGCCCAGTGGAGAGTGGGTGGTGAGTTGTCCAGGCAGAGGAACAGCATGAATAAGATCCTGGGGGACAGAGACAGCATTGAAGGAGCAATCTTCTTCACTAGCCCCCAGTAGCAGATCACAGAAGATATTGGTGTATGCAGCTGCACAACCCCTTTGAAAATTACCAGGGCCCCAACTGCTTAATGTGAATAAGTTAAAGAACATGGGCAATGAGCCAGACCGCTTGGGTTCAAATTCCAGCCTCAGCCACTGTTGGCAGTGGGACCTTCAGCAAGTGACCTGAGATGCCTCATCAAGTGCCTCTGCTTTCTCTATTGTGGAATTAGGAAAATCATTGCACATACCGTATGTCAGAAAATAGTTCATAATGTTCCCATGAGGATTAAGTTAGGCATTAGGCAAAAACAGAGATTTTTAGCTGTTTTGCCTTGGACGTTTTCTCCTGGTCAATTTTATACTATCCTGAGCAAATTTAGTTTTCAAATTTATGGGCAAGCAAAGCCAAGGAAATGTAGCTAGTATCTGTGCAGTAAAGGAGATGAAATGATTAAAAGAGTATTCATTCTTTAAAAAAATAAGATAAAAACCTGGTTTTGAAAATAGTAGCACTTATGATAGCTATTAATCCAACTATATCAATAATCATTTGAAATGTCAATGGTTTAAATATACCAATAAAAAGACAGAGTGGGTAAAAAACGAGACCCAACTATATATTGTCTACAAGAAACCCACTTTTATAGAGACACAGGTTAAAAGTAAAGTGGTGGAAAAAGGTCTACCAAACTACAACTAATCAAGAAAGCTTAAGTAGCTATATTAATAGCTATATTAATAGCTATATTAATTTCAAAGGAAGCAGGCTTCAGAGCAAGGAAAATTATCAGGGATAAAGACGGTCATTACATAATGATAAAGGGGTCAATCCTCAAAGAAGACATAACAGTCTTTAATGTGCATGTGCCTAACAACAAAGCATCAAATATGTGAGGCAAAAACTGACAGAACTGTAAGAAGAAATAGATGAATCCACTATTATAGTTGGAGACTATATAAGTGACAGATCCAACAGGCAAAACATTAGTTAGGACTTAGTTAAACTGAACAGCACCATCAATCAACTGGAATGAACTGACATTTATATAGTATTTTATCCAAAACCAGAATACAGAATACAAATTCTTTTCAAGTTCACATGGAACATTCACCAAGACAGACCACATTATGTACCCTAAAACACACCTTAACAAATTTTAACAAATAGAAATCATACAAAGACCACAATGGAATTAAACAAAAATGACCACAATGGTACTAAACTAAAAATTAATAACAGAAAGTTACCTGGAATATCCCAAAATACTTGGAGATCACGTCTTCTAAACACACTTCCTCAACACACTTCTAAATAAATACTGAGTCAAAGAAGATACATCAAGAGAGATTCTAAATCATTTTGAACTAAATGAAATGGAAGTACAACTTATCAAAATATGTGGGATGCAGTGGAAGCAGTGCTGAGAGAGAAATTCATACTATTGAATGCATATATTAGAAAAGAAGAAAAACCTAAAATCAATAATCTAAGTCTCCACCTTAGGGAATTAGAAAAAGAAGAGCAAATTATATTCAAAATAAAAAGAAAAATAATAAAACTTAGACTAGAAGTCAGTGAAATTGAAAACAGGATATCAATACAGAAAATCAACAAAACCAAAATCTGTTATTTGAAAAGGCCAAAATAATTGACCTGGTTAAACCTCTATCCAGGTTAACTAAGAAAAAAAGAGAGAAGACACAAATCGCTAGTATCAGAAATGAAAGAGGGGCCATTACTACTGATCCCATGGACACTACAAGGAAAATAAAGGAATATTATGAACAACTCTATGCCCACAAATTTGATAACATAGGTGAAATGGACCAAGTCGTTGTAAGACACAGTCTACCAAAACTCACATAAGGATAATTAGATAAACTGAATAGGCCTACATCTATTAAAGCAACTGAATAAACAATGAAGAGCTTTCCAAAACAGAAAGCACCAAACACAGACTGGTTCACTGGTGAATTTTACCAAGCATTTAAGAAAGAAATTATACCAATTCTCCATAATCTCTCGCAGAAAATAGAAGCAAAGTGAACGCTCCCTAACTCACTCTATGAGTCCAGCCATTACGTTAACACCAAAACCAAAGATATTATAGGAAATGGAGACACAGGTCAATATCTCTCATGAGCATAGATACAAAAATCCTCAACAAAATATTTAAAAATTGAATCCAACAAGTATAAAAAATTACACACAACAGCCAAGTGAGATTTATTCCAGGTATGCAAAGCTGGTTCAATATTTACTAATCTGTTAATGTAATCCATCACATCAAGAGGGTAAAGAAGAAAAATAATATTGTCATATCAGTAGATACAGAAAAAGTATTTGAAACAATCCAATACCCATTCATGATTAAAAACTTCAGCAAACAAGGAAGAGAGTGGAACTTCCTCAACTTGATAAATAACTACAAAATCCTACAGTTAACTTCAATGACAAGAAACTAGATGCTTTCCCCCTAAGATAGGATGTCCACTATCACCACTCTTACTCAACTTTATATTGGAAGATCTAGCTAATGGAATAAGACATAAAAGGAAATAAAAGGTATATAGATTGGGAAGGAAGAAATAAAACTATCTTTGGTCACAGATGACATGATTGTCTATATAGAAAATTCCAAAGAATCAACAACAACAACAAAAACTGGAACTAATAAGTAATTATAACAAAGTTTCAGGACACAATGCTAATATACAAAATTCAACTGCTTTCTTATGTACAGACAATGAACAATTTGAATTGGAAGTTAAAAACACAACACCATATACAGTAACATTTCCCTCAAAATGAAGTGCCTAAGTAAAAAAATCTAACAAAATAAGCACAAGATCTATAGGAGGAAAACTATAAAACTCTTGATGAAAGATCAGAAAAGCACTAAATAAATGGAGAAATATTCCATGTACACGTATAGGAAGACTCAACATTGTCAAGATGTTAGCTTTTCCAAATTGATCTATAGATTCAGTGCAATCCCAATCAGAGTAACAGCAAGTTATTTTGTGGATATCGACAAACTGATTCTAAAGTTTATATGGAAAGACAAAATACCAAAATTGTCAACACAATATTGAAGAAGAACAAAGTTGGTAGCTGACTTTACCCAAGTTCAAGACTTACTATAAACCTACAAAATCAACACCTTGTCATATTGGCAAAATAATAAACAAATAGATCAATGGAACAGAATAGAGAGCCCAGAAACAGATCCATACAAATACAGTCAATTGATCTTTGACAAAAAAATCAAAGGCGATTTGATGGACGAAGGAAGTCTTCTCAACAAATGATGCTGGAACAACTGGACATCCACGTGCAAAATAAATGAGTGGAGACACAGACTTTACATCTTTCACAAAAATTAACTCAAAATGGATCACAGATCTAAATGTAAAACATGAAACTATAAAACACCTAGAAGAAACCATAGGAGAAAATCTAGGTGACCTTGGGTCTGGCGATTACATACATACATACATACATACATTTATTTATTTAGGCCGTGTTGGGTCTTAGTTGTGGCACACAGGATCTTCGTTGCCACATGCAGGATCTGTAGTTGCGGCATGTGGGATCTAGTTCCCTGACCAGGGATCGAACCTGGGCCCCCTGCATTGGGAGCATGGAGTCTTAGCCACTGGACCACCAGGGAAGTCCCTGGCAATTACATTTTAGATACAATACCAAATGTATGATCCGTGAAAGAAAAAACTGATAACTTAGACTTAATTAAAATGAAAAACTGTGCTCTGCAAAATACACTCTTAAGAGAATGAAAAGATAAGCTGAAGACTGGGGAAAAAATCTTTGCAAAACACATAGATACAATAAAAGGCTGATATCCAAAATATATAAAGAAAAAACTCAACAATAAGAAAACAACCCGATTAAACATGGACAAGAGATATGAACAAATATCTCACCAAACAAGATATGCAAATGGCAAGTGGGCATGTGAAAAGATGCTCAACATCATATTTATTGAGGAAATTGCAAATTAAAACAACAACGGGAAACCGCTATAAATCTATTCGAATGGCTAAAATCCAAAACACTGCCAAATGCTGGCAAAGATATGGAGCAAAAGGAACTCTCATTCATTGCTGGTGGAAATGAAAAATAGTACAGCCAATTTGGAAGACAGTTTGGCGGTTTCTTACAAAACTCCTTAGTATTTACCCAAATGAATTGAAAATTATATCCACACAAAAATCTGCACACAGATGTTTATACTAGCTTTATTCATAACTGCCAAACCTTGGAAACAACCAAAATATCCTTCAAAGGTGAATGGATAAACAAATTGTGGTACACCTATACAATGGAATATTATTCAATGATAAAAAAAGAGCTATCAAGCCATAAAAAGACATGGAGGATCCCTAATTGCTAAGTTAAAGAAGCCAATCTGAAATGACTACATATTGTACGATCCCAACGACGTGACACTGTAGAAAAGGCAAAATTATGGAGAGAGTAAAAAAATCAGTGGCAGCAAGGGGTTTGGGTTGTGGGGGGGAGGGAGGAAGGGCTAAAATAGGTGGAGCACAGAGGATTTTCAGGCAGTGAAACTACTCTGTATGATGCTGTAATGACAGATACATCTAATACATTTACAAAAACCCAGAGAACGGTATAATGCAAAGAGTGAAACTTTATATAAATTACAGACTTTAGTTATTAATAGCATATTAATATTGGCTCAACAATTGTTACAAATGTACCACATTAACTCAAGACGCTAATAACAGGGGAAGGGGGTTGTGAAGGGGTATATGGAGACTCTGTAATTTCTGCTCATATTTCATAAACCTAAAACTGCTCTTAAAAAGATTATTAATTTTTTTAATATAAAAATTACTTCCATACAGTATCTGTCTCTGAAATGTTGGTCAAATACTTCGAGTGTCTGCTATCTTCCTGGCACCATTCTCTCTGTTCCTAGGTTTCCCTATCTGAAAAATGGGAATGATAATAATAGCAACTATCTAATAAAGAATGAGAAGCAGTTTAGAAATTGTGAATTAGCAGCACATTCTCTGTTCTTAATGTGCACTGTGCTTACTTCTGTCATGTTGTCTTGATAATAATCCAGAAATTATGTTTCTGTGTTCTTATGTTCATTAATCTGAGAAGTCGCTGAAAAATGGGACTCAGTCTACGTCACACGTGTTCACAGAATTTGGCACATAGCCTGGAAATGTGTCCAGCAGGTGCCGAATAAACATTCATGGTATAAATGTGGATGACCCATGATCTGATAATCACCCAATAAAACACGGCTATTTTTTATGAGCCATTTGTTCATTGGGGAAACTCCATGATCAATTACTGGATATAGGATATCACTGTACTCAGTTTACCCTCATTTAGAGAAAGTTTATGTACTTGATCATTGCTCTGTTTTGAGAAATATCTGGTACCAGCACATTCTGAACTTCTTAACGTATGATTTCACAATGTACTTGGGACAGTCTGTTATTTTCTGACCGTTTGATCTGAACTTACAGTTGGACTTGATTTGGTAATTCTCCAAAAACTTATCAACTATAAACTGATTAATTTTTAACATAGCTTCTCAAGTATTTATTTTTTGGATGGAGAAACAGTTGAACAAATATGTGTCTGATAATTAAATTATTTAATTTCACATAATAAAGATATATTTCATTCAGGTTTATATTGATAAAAACAAGGATATGAATTCAACGAAGAAATCAATGGTCATGTAAAGGTGAAGACTCTGACCTTAACAAGGAAGAGACAGCTCTCCTGCCCTTATCCTACATTTTGGGATACTCCTTCTCTGTCCATTTCTCTGGTCCACTTTTCCTGTGTCCCTCCTTAGTATTTCCACTGTAGTCTGTACAGATTTATATCTCAGAGTCTACAGTTCCTTCTTTTTTTCATTTGTCTGTCTGTTTCCAACACAAGATGGTGAAATCCATGATTATGATATACCATATATTTCATTGGTCTTTGCATATCCAGGGTACAGAACACTTCTGGAAATATGGTAGGAATAACTGAGTATTTGCTGTCATAACAAATTAATATTTTATAGCGACCACAGATTGGAAAGATACCCACTTCCAATAGGGACTTGATACACTAGATGCTATTTTTGCAGACGCTATTTCTACAACTTCTGAGATCAGGTTCCAAGCAGACCACTCGGCAACTGTGAGCCTTTCTGGGAGAATCTCATCAACAAAAAAATTTTAGCAGCCCTACATGGTAGCTAGCAACACCAAAGGCACGATCCATGAAATAAATAACTGATAAGCTAGATTTCATTAAAATAAAAAACTTCTGCTCTACAAAAGACAATGTCAAGAGAATGAGAAGACAAGCCACAGCCTGGGGAAAATATTTGCAAAAGGCACATCTGATAAAGAACTGTTATCCAAAATATACAAAGCATTCTTAAAACTCAACAAGAAGAGATGCTGTACCACATAGTACCTATAGTTAACAATATAATATTGTGTGCTTTAAAATATGTTAAGAGGATACATCTTAGGTTAATTGTTCTTACCCCACACAAAACAACAACAAAAAATACACAAAAGAGGACAAGGAAATTTGGGGGTGTGATGGATATGTTTAATACCTTGATTGCGGATAGGATATCACAGGTGTATACGCGTGACCAAACTCATCAAAATATATACATTAAATATGTGCAATTTTTGGTATACAAATTATACCTCAATAAAGCTTAAAAACTAGATCTGAAGAGACACCTTACCAAAGAAGATGTACAAATGGCAAATAAGCATATGAAAAGATGTTCAACAACAATGAACTACTATCACACACCCATTAGGATGGCCAAACCCAAAATGCTGACAACATCAAATGCTGGCAAGGATGTCAAACAACAGGAACTCTCCTTCATTACTGGTGGGAAGGCAAAATGGTGCAGTCAGTTTGGAAAAGAGTTTGGCACTTCCTACAAAACTAAATATCCTCTTACCATATGATCCAGCAAACATGCTCCTTAGTATTTACCCAAATGAATTGAAAACTTATAAACACACAAATATCTGCATACAAATGTTTATAACAACTTAATTCACAATTGTCAAAACTTGGGAGCAATAAATGGCCTTCAGCAGGTGAATGGATAAATAAACTGTGGTCCATCCAGCCAATGAAACATTATGCAGAGCTAAAAGGAAATGAACTCTCAAGATATGAAAAGACATGAAAGAATCTTAAATGCGTATTACTTCATAACAATAAAATTACTGTTTTTAGATTTCAGCCTTAGACATTTCCATGCATTTTCTCAGATATTCAAATCCCCATTTTCTTGAAAGGAACACTTCATCTCAGGGAAGTTAAGTGACTCACTTTCTTGTGGATTCTGCTTTCCAATTTCCCACCTCAGCCCCCAGTCTACATCTCATTCTACCTCCAGCCATTACAAACTACTCCTACTTCCCTGAACCCAGCAAGCTCTCTCTCACCTCCACATCCACTCTCTCTTCTGTACACACACATGATGGATGATTACCTATTTGATCATCAAGCTGTAACTTTTCCACCATATTAAATCTTATCTATCCCTTTCTTCACTGTCTGTCTTTTCACACTAGAATGAAATATTGATGAACACCCGGGATCTGACTATTGTGCTCAGAGCTCTGTCCCCCGAGACAGAAAGGCCTATAATAAGTGATCCATAAATATTTGTTGAATTAAATGCCTGATCCTTGAACCAGTCTCGGATATGCAATCTGGTGCCTATGGGTCTCCCACCTGACTCTGGGAAACATGGAAACTGAACAAGTTAATCTTTCTGGGAAGGCCCACTGTCCAAAGAGGCCAATACAACTAAGACTTCTGGCTTCTAGAGTCAGACCAGGATGGAATTCCACCTCTATCTCTTACTAGTTGTATGACCTTGGGGATGCTTCTCTACCTTTTGGAGCCTTAGTTTCCTCCTCTCCTTAGTTATCCTAATGAGATATTTCAAACTGCTCAACACTTCCATTCATTCAGTCGGCAAACATTTGTCGAATGTCTGCTATCTGACAGGTACTGTTTTAGGTGCCGAGAATAAGTCATAAACAAGTTACATCCATCAGCTCACAGTCTAATGAATGAAGCAGACAAACAACTGTTTACAGCACAGTGCTCTTAGGGCCATGATAAGGGAGGTCCTGGGTGCCAGAAGAAGGCTGTAGGAGTAGCTGGTGCTCTTCACTTCATGTCCTTTGTTTCTAATACTGAAGTGGTGTCAGTCACCAAGGCCTGAGGCCTGCTTCTGTGCTCATGCTTCATGTTTCTATTTTTGCAAGCTCTGTGATGCTGTTGAGTTGGCCTTGACTTGACAAGGCTACTATTGTAAACCTGAGGTTTTTCCCAGAGGTATCTCTTATTGACAGTCAGAAGTACTTGGTAGTAACAAAAATGATGATGAAAATAGCTACCACTTATTTTCAAATGGACTTATAGATTCTTATTTTATTCATTGGGTGATAAACCATTATTATTATTATTATTTTTGATGCTGAAATTATGCTATTTTTTAAAAACTACCTGTGTGCCAAGCACTGTACTACATGCTTCATTACTGTATCTAAACCTTACAACACAACAATAACAAAAACCCTGTTTCTGGGAATTCCCCGGCGGTCCATTGGTTAGGACTCAGCGCTTTCACTGCTGGGGCCTGGGTTTGACCCCTGGTCAGGGAACTGAGATACCACAAGCTGTGCAACATGGCCAAAAAAAAATTCCTATTTTTATGCCAATTCCACATATTGGGTAACGAAGTTAAGGGAAATGTAGGGGGGTATAAATTCATACTGCCAGTAAGAGAACAATAGTTAAAAGCACAGACTTGATTCTAAATACCATTCGACACAAAAGAAACCAGAGCTTCTTGGGAAATGGCTGATTCCAGGGCCGGAACAGGGAAAGTACAAGAAGAGCCAGGAATATCTTGCTGTACCAAAAGAAATTTTCAAAGAAAAATAGGGGTACATCTAAAAGGATACAGGAACAAGATTTACGGGGCTTCCACTGTTCCACTGACCAAATGTGGGCAAACTGGAGCATCAAACTGAATCGCGATGGTAATGGGTTTATATACCCAGTAAATAAAATATATGTCCATGAGCTGATAGGATATCAATGAAGACATGAATAATTCACAAATGAGGGTCAGAGAAAAGCTCTTCATTGCAAAAGAATCCCAACTAGTAAATGGGGGGAAATGATGGAGTTGGAAATGCATGATTTTTCAACCATCATTTATTAGTGGGTTTAGGGAAGAATCATCAATGATGGTAGAACAGGATATTTCCATAGTCTCCAAGTATCCCCCCACAATATAGTTAAGTGGACAAAGGGAAAATAATAACTTTATTTTGGTGAATACAACCTTAACCAAGTGATCAAATTTAACCTCACCAGTACAGAATAAATAAATAGCATGTGCCGACTGATATAATGCACTGAGAAGGATATACTATCACTTTCGTCGTTTCCCTGGCAAAGATACACACGCTGAATCTAGTCATGAGAATCGAAAATCAGGCAAACCCAAATTGAGTGGCATGGTTCATACTTTCAAAACTTTTATGGTCGTTCAAGACAGGAAGTCTGAGGACTTGTCCCAGACTGAAGAAGACTAAAGTGAAACAACAAATACATACAAGCGTGATTCTAGACTGGAGAGTAGAACAGAAAATTATAAAACTTTCTATAAATGACATTGTTGAGATAATTGCCACATTTGAATAAGGTCTGTGATGAGATACATAATAGTACTGTATCAATGTTAGTTTCCTGGCTTTGATAAGTGTACAGTGCTTACCCCAAAGGATGCCCTAGTTCTCAGGAAGTAACACCGCAGTATTTAGGGGTCAAAGGACATGTCTGCAGCTTACTCTCAAACGATTTAGAAAAAGTTTGTATGTATGTGCGCCTGCGTGTGGTGTGTGTATGGACAGGAAAACAAGACAGTGAGACAGACAGAAAGAGAAAGGTGGAGGAGAGAGAGAAAGAGAGAGAACAAATATGGGAACTATTACCTATTGTGGAATTTGGGTGAAGTAGAAATGGGAGTTCCTTGCGCTATTTTTGAAACTTTTCTCTAAGTTTGAAATTATTTCCCCAAAAAAGTATCGCCCTCACAAAAAGTAATGTGGGTTCTAGATACCGACTGGGATCATTTCCTGTGTCCTTCATGATTAACTGTGTGATCACAGAAAAGTTACTTAATCTCTGAATTCAAGGTTTTTGACTGGTAAATAGGGGTAATCACTGAGTTTACCTACCTCCTCAGGCCATGGTAAGGATTAAATGAGATGATGCATATAATATGTTTTGAGCAATAGATTGGATGCAGGGAATACTCAACAGAACTTAAGCCTCCCTAACGTTTTTAATTCTTTAAAAAGTGAAGTACATCATTAACCTAGACGCTTCTGGTCTCAGTACTCAGATCTTACTGTGTCACTGAGGTGCCCACTAGGAGGCAGACTCCCTGTGCCTGTGGGGGCTTACAGTGCACAGTACAAGTTAGCTTTCACCATGATTATAATCATTAAGCCTGATATTTCTGATCTTAACGTCCAGCCTCCTACCACTCCACTTAGCTGCCTTGGTGTGTTCCTGGGGCCAAAGAAATCCTCACATTAACACCTAGTAGGTACTAAAGTCACTAGACTCGTATGTATGCTCTGTAGACTGTTCAGAGAAAACTGAAATATTGTTCACCCTTCCTTCGGACCAGTGCAGTGAGTTACAGCAGAGAGCTACAAACGTCCACACATGGCAACCCTGGGGAGCAGGTTTTAAATCTCTCTTTAAGAAGTAAGTACACGGGCTCAGAGATGTAGAGAGACTCACCCCAAATCACAAACTAGGGAGAGGCGGCACATCGAATATCTCACCCATGGCCTTGCTGCTAACCTGAGCTGTCTTGAGCTCTGCCAGTGCACAGCATCGGTAAGCACCATCTTCCTACTTAGACTATAGACTCACTGGAGGTAGAGAACACCGTTTAGCTCTCATATATACCCTGGCATTGAATTCACCACCAAGCACATATTTGGGAAGAGGATTTGTCCCTTTAACCTGGGAAGAGGGATTTCTTTATACATTTCAAGGAGCCTCTAGAAACAAGTTACATGAGGTGGTTTTCTGAGTGTACACTTAAAACTCAAAGCAGACATGGGATGCCTGATGCCATAAGGGTTTTTTGTTTTTGTTTTTTAATGAAACTAGATAGTTTAGTGTACTTTATATAGGTGGTAGGTGAAGATACAATGAACATCAAGAAGAGATACTGGGGACTTCCCTGGTGGCGCAGTGGTTAAGAATCTGCCTGTCAAGGCAGGGGACACGGGTTCGAGCCCTCGTCCGGGAAGATCTCACATGCCGTGGAGCAACTAAGCCCACATGCCACAACTACTGAGTCTGCGCTCTACAGCCTGCGAGCCACAACTACTGAGCCCGCATGCCACAATTACTGAAGCCCACGTGCCTAGAGCCCGTGCTCCGCAACAAGAGAAGGCACCGCAATGAGAGGCCCGCAAACCGCAACGAAGTGTGGCCCCCGCTCGCCGCAACTAGAGAAAGTGCACACGCAGCAACAAAGACCCAACACAGCCCAAAATGAATAAATTAATTAATTAATAAAAAAAGAGATACGGAAGAATGATTAGGATGGCAGACTTGTCTACTAAGGAGACACACGGTTGTGGTCAGGGAGCGAAGCCTCAGGGGCTCTGGGGTTTTAATACTATTTGATTCATTGTTTTGGGTGGTGGTCACATAGGTTTTCACGTTATAATTGTTCATTATAAATCTCTGTATATATGTTTTGTGCTTCTTTTGTATGCAGGTATATATTATTTCAAAACTGAACCCAACAAAAGAGAATAGGAAGGTCCCAAGACAGGGAAGCCTTGAGATTTGAATAAAGGTATTAACATGGCTATGTGAAGAAGATGTTATCAGTCAGAAGGGGTTGGTTACTCATCCATGAAATAAAACACTTTTAATGCCTATCTAAACACTGTGTGGGTAAAAGTGTCTCTACCAACTTGACTGTGAGTATTTCTGGTGCCTCTGTCAAAGCATTACCTAGTATGAGATGGACATATCAGATGATGTTAGCCTCATGCCGTTAACAGACCAGGAGTTTGTATGCAAGATGTCAACTTTCCCCCATCTTCTGCCTCCTGAATTACCATCATCTGTTTCTTTACAATCTGAAACCACTGAGTACCAGAATTCCGCCCCCTATCAAGTACACACACACAACCTCTCTCTCTCTCTCTCTCCTCTCTCTACTGGCACCGCCCCCGACCTCCCTCTCATCTTATCACACCAGTGCACAGATGTGTTTCAGGGAACACTGTGATAAACTCATCATCTCATGTTCATCTAAGCTGGTCATGATGCATCCAACATCCTTGACAATCTCTGATTTTACGTTGGTCATGTGACCAGATTCAGTCGCATATGTTTGGGTTGATGCGGGTGGATATCTTCTGGAAAGTATCATGTCAGTTTTCTTTCTCTTTGAAAAGGAACACTGGAAGATATTTTCCCTTTTTGCCTAAATATTACCATTCCTAGATATGAGCCCTGAACTGCTACAGACATCTGGGGACCAAAATGATGAGGACCCTGAGGTGGCAGAGGAAAACAGAGGGAAAGTATCTGAACCCTTGATGACATCCCTGAGCTAGACTTCACCATGCCTAGAACCCACCCTACTTTGCACTTCCAGTCTATTTGGAAAATGCACCAAACCGTACTGACTGACAGCTAACTGCCAGGCACTCCTGTTGACCCTGAAGATACTGTAGTCAACAAAACAGACATCTGTCTCTGCCCTCATAGAAGTCATATATTGGGCTAACTGTATAAACAATAAATAAAATAAATGATTAAATTATACTGTACGTAGGAAGATTACACTGTTATGAAAAGCAAACTAGGTCTGGAATGCTGAGAAACTGGAAATTTTGTGAAGTGGTCAGGATAGGCCTTCCTCAGAAAGTGATATTTGAGTAAAGTCTTGAAGGAGTTGATGGGGCGAGCCGTTAAATATGTGGAGGAAGAACACTTGCAACACAGAGAACAGCCAATGCAAGAGGCTTCAGCTAAAGTGTAACTACTAGAGTTAAGGTAGATGTGGAGGGATCTAGTGGTAGTGTAGTTGGATTTCAGAGAAATAACACGAGCAAATCTTGTAGAAAGTTGGAGACCACGTAAATACTTCGAAGGTGTTGCAAGTTGTTGTTCTAAGGCAATAAAGTGTCGTGGCTTAGAATCAAGTGGTAGCACGGGAGGAGGCATTAGACCATGGAAGCAACAGGATTTCTGGATGGATATAATGGCAAGACTGACCCCAATCTTTCTAAGTGAGCATCTAGAAGGATAATGTGTTTTTCTGTTTGCTTGTTTTGTTGCTGTTGCTTGTTTTCAACAGCTTTATAGGAGTTGAATTGCTTTACAATGGTGTGTTAGTTTCTGCTGTATAACAAAGTGAATCGGCTATACATAATACATATATCCCTATATCTCCTCCCTCTTGCATCTCCCTCCCACCCTCCCTATCCCACCACTCTAGGTGGTCACAAAGCACTGAGCTGATCTCCCTGTGCTATGCGGCTGCTTCCCACTAGCTATCTATTTTACACGTGGTAGTGTGTATATGTCAAAGCTACTCTCTCACTTCGTCCCAGCTTAGCCTTACCCTTCCCCATGTCCACAAGTCCGTGCTCTACGTCTGTGTCTTTATTCCTTTCTGGCCCCTAGGTTCTGCAGAACCATTTCTTTTTTTTTTTTGTAGATTCCATATATGTGTGTTAGCCTATGGTATTTGTTTTTCTCTTTCTGCCTTTCTTCACTCTGTATGACAGACTCTAGGTCCATCCACCTCACTACAAATAACTCAATTTCGTTTCTTTTTATGGCTGAGTAATGTTCCATTGTATATATGTGCCACATCTTCTTTATCCATTCATCTGTCGATGGACACTTAGGCTGCTTCCATGTCCTGGCTATTGTAAATAGAGCTGCAATGAATATTGTGGTACATGACTCTTTTACAATTATGGTTTTCTCAGGGTATATGCCCAGGAGTGGGATTGCTAGGTCGTATGGTAGCTCTATTTTTAGTTTTTTAAGGAACCTCCACAGTGTTCTCCATAGTTTCTGTATCAGTTTATATTCCCACCAACAGTGCAAGAGGGTTCCCTTTTCTCCACACCCTCACCAGCATTTACTGTTTGTGTGTGTATATATATATATATATATATATATATATATATATATATATATATATATTTTTTTTTTTTTTTTGCGGTACGCGGGCCTCTCACTGTTGTGGCCTCTCCTGTTGCGGAGCACAGGCTCCGGACGCGCAGGCTCAGCGGCCATGGCTTGCGGGCCTAGCTGATCCACGGCATGTGGGATCTTCCAGGACCGGGGCACGAACCCGTGTCCCATGTATCGGCAGGTTGACTCTCAACCACTGCGCCACCAGGGAAGCCCGTTTGTAGACATTTTGAGGATGGCCATTCTGACCCGTGTGAGGTGATACCTCATTGTACTTTTCATTTGCATTTCTCTGAAGATTAGTAATGCTGAGCATCCTTTCATGTGTTTGCTGGCAATCTGTATGTCTTCTATGGAGAAGTGTCTATTTAGGTCTTCCTCCCATTTCTTGGATTGGGTTGTTTGGTTTTTTTTGATATTGAGCTGTATGAGCTGCTTGTATGTTTTGGAGATTAATCCTTTGTCCATTGCTTCGTTTGCAAATATTTTCTCCTATTCTGAGGGTTGTCTTTTTGTCTTGTTTATGGTCTCCTTTGCTGTGTAAAAGCTTTTAAGTTTCATTAGGTCCCATTTGTTTATTTTTGTTTTTATTTCCATTTCTCTAGGAGCTGGGTCAAAAAGGATCTTGCTGTGATTGGTGTCATAGAGTGTTCTGCCTAGGCTTTCCTCTAAGAGTTTTATAGTGTCCAGTCTTACATTTAGGTCTCTAATCCATTTTGGGTTTATTTTTCTGTATGGTGTTAGGGAGTGTTCTCATTTCATTCTTTTCCATGTAGCTGTCCAGTTTTCCCAGCAACACTTATTGAAGAGGCTGTCGTTAGAAGGATAATGTTAACTGAGATGACAAAGAACAGAAGTCGCCTGTTTGAAATAAGTTCAGTTTTACAGGGCTAAAATCTAATGTCTATTAGACATCCATGTGGTCTTCCAAGTGGACAGTGGCAACAGACGCTGGAGTCTAAGTTGGATATCTAAACTGGGGAGAGAAGAGGGTACAGATGGCATAGAAAGCCACAGTACTGGATGAGATCACGAAAGGAATGAGTGTAGGTAAAGAGGAGAAGAGGACAGGGATTCAGTTCTGAGGTTTATCGGTATCAAGAGGTCACAGGAAGAGGAAGAGAAACAGCCAAGAAGTCTGAGGAGCCACAGCTGCATGACCTCAGAGAACAACCAGGAAAGTACTGTCCTGAAATGCAGGTGTGTATGTGTCAACTTGATTGGATAACAGGGTGTCCAAATATTTGGCTAAACATCATCTCTGAGTATGTCCGTAAGGCTCTTTCCAGGTGAAACTCACATTTGAATCTGTGGACTCAGGAAAGCAGTGTGCCCTTCCCAGCACGCGTGGACATGAAACAACCCCTCGAGGCCTGAAACAATCCCTCGAGGCCTGAACAGAAACTAACATTTGAATCTGTGGACTCAGGAAAGCAGTGTGCCCTTCCCAGCACGCGTGGACATGAAACATTCCCACCAAAACGTAGAGGAAGGAAAAACTGAGCCTTTCCTGCCTGACTGAATGAACTGGGACATTGATCTTCTTCTGTCCTCGGCGCTACAGTTTCTCAGGTCTTCAGACCCCGACTGGAAGCTACATCGTTGGTTCTCTTGGTCCTCGGGCCACTGCAGTCAAACTGAATTAGGCCACCAGCTCTTCTGGGACTCCAGCTTGCAGACACCAGATTGGGAGACTTCTCAGCCTCCACAATTGCGTGAGACAATCCCTTTTAATAAATCACTACCCGTAAAGCTGGACAGGTACATGTAAAAGTATGAGATTACATCAGTCCCTAACACCATACACAAAAATAAGCTCAAAATGGATTAAAGACCTAAATGTAAGGCCAGAAACTATCAAACTCTTAGAGGAAAACATAGGCAGAACACTCGCTGACATAAATCACAGCAAGATCCTTTTTGACCCACCTCCTAGAGAAATGGAAATAAAAACAAAAATAAACAAATGGGACCTAATGAAACTTAAGTGCTTTTGCACAGCAAAGGAAACCATAAACAAGACGAAAAAACAACCCTCAGAGTGGGAGAAAATAATTGCAAATGAAGCAACTGACAAAGGATTAATCTCCAAAATTTATAAGCAGCTCATGCAGCTCAATATCCAAAAAACAAACAACCCAATCCAAAAATGAGCAGAAGACCTAACTAGACATTTCTCCCAAGAAGATATACAGATTGCCAACAAACACACGAAAGAATGCTCAACATCACTAATCATTAGAGAAATGCAAATCAAAATTACAATGAGGTATCACCTCACACCAGTCAGAATGGCCATCATCAAAACATCTACAATAATAAATGCTGGAAAGGGTGTTGGGGAAAGGGAACCCTCTTGCACTGTTGGTGGGAATTTAAAGTGATACAGCCACTATGGAGAACAGTATGGAGGTTCCTAAAACACTAAAAATAGAACTACCATATGACCCAGCAATGCCACTACTGGGCATATACCCTGAGAATACCATAATTCAAAAAGAATCATGTACCTCAATGTTCATTGCAGCACTGTTTACAATAGCCAGGACATGGGAGCAACCTAAGTGTCCATCAACAGATGAATTGATAAAGAAGATGTGGCACATATATACAATGGAATATTACTCAGCCATAAAAAGAAACGAAATTGAGCTATTTGTAATGAGGTGGATAGACCTACAGTCTGTCATACAGAGTGAAGTAAGTCAGAAAGAGAAAGACAAATACCGTATGCTAACACATATATATGGAATTAAAAAAAAATGTCATGAAGAACCTAGGGGTAAGACAGGAATAAAGACATGGACCTACTAGAGCATGGACTTGAGGATATGGGGAGGGGGAAGGGTAAGCTGTGACAAAGTGAGAGAGAGGCATGGACATATATACACTACCAAATGTAAGGTAGATAGCTAGTGGGAGGCAACCGCCTGGCACAGGGAGATCAGCTCGGTGCTTTGTGACTGCCTGGAGGGGTGGGATGGGGAGGGTAGGAGGGAGGGAGACGCAAGAGGGAAGAGATGTGGGAACATATGTATATGTATAGCTGATTCACTTTGTTGTAGGGTGGAAACTAACACACCATTGTGGAGCGGTTATACTCCAATAAAGATGTAAACAAAAAATACAAACACAAAAACTCAAATAAAGAAGAATTACATTATAAAAAAAATCACTTCCCGTATACATATCCTATTGTTTCCACGTCTCTAGAGAATGCTGAATAATACACCAGGGGAGAAAGTAGTTCCAGGTGGAGGGAGGGATCAACTGGGTCCAAAATTATGGACAGGTCCCTTAAGGAGGGAACTGTGACACAGCCATTGACTTAGAAATATCGATGTCATTCTTACGTTGACCGGAACAGTTGCAGTTTAGGTGAAGGTGTACTCATTCGATCAGAGTGAGATTAAGACGGAATGGGAAGAGGGGAACTGGAGACAGCGAGTGTAGACACTCCTTATGGGAGGTCTGCTACCAAGGGGAGGAGAAATGGGCCCATAGGAGGTAAGAGGGAGGGAGGCAAAAAGAACGTCGTTTTGTGTTTGCTTTTTCAAAATAATAATAATAATAATAAAAATAACCACACCAGTTTGTATGCTGACAGGAATAATCGAGCAGAGGAAGGAAAAGTAATGCTGATGTTACAAATACTCTGAGACCATGAACTTCCTTTTGGATTGAGCCAATCTAGGAAAGAATTTTCTGCTACTTGCAACCCAAAGAATGTTCACTAACAGAGTGAGCAGTGTCTTCATACGTGTAAGTCTTCCTGTTTTATGCCCACTGACGTATAATTTTTAATAGTGCTCTCATTCTGGTGTGGATGACAAATTATATGGTCACACTAATTGGCTAGGGACATTGGCTCTGAAGCCATAGATTCCAATCCTGGGCCTGCCACTTACCAGCTGTCATCTTGGACTAATTACTTAACTTCTGTGCTTCAGTTTCTTCATATGGAAAGGGGACTAACAATGGCATGTATCTCATGGTGTTTTGCTGAACAAATGAGGTAAAGCATTTAAAGAGCTTACAAAAGGACTTGCTAAATATGGTAAATATTTCATAAATATTAGGTATTATTAAATCTGCATGCCACATGATGCAGAATTCTCCTATACGGTAAAGAATGTAAGCTGCTTCCTGATCCGTTTTTCCCTTTCATACATATAACCTTAAAGGTAATTAGTTTAAATGCAACGAACAAAGTGAAATTATTCACAACTCCGTCTTATAGGAAACGAAGCTGGGAAACCCAACAGTTAAATGAGACAGAATAGGAATTTTAAAATAAATGTTAATTTATGGACTGGGTCAAGGTGCCAGGAGTGATGTGTGATATTATGTGTCGTCGTGACTGGCCCACGGAGGATGCCCAGATATTAGGTCGACCATTATTGTGAGTGTGTCTGTGAGGGAGTTTTAGATGAGATCACCATTTGGATAGGTGGCTGAGTAAAGCAGGTGGCCCTCTAACGGGAGTGTAGCATGGCAACCACTCGAAAGCCTGAATAGGACAAAAAAAGCTGACCTTCCCTCAAGCAGGAGGGACTCAAGCCTGACTGCTTGAGGTGGGACACTGGTCTTTCCCTGCCTACGGACTTGAACTGAAAAAGCGCATCTTCTTGAGACGATGCCAGCAACTTTGGGACTGGAACTTACACCACTGGCTCTCCTGGTTCTCAGGCCTTTGGACTCGGACTGGAACTACACCATCAGCTCTCCTGGGTCTCCACCCTGCCAAATGCAGATCTTGGGTCTTATCAGCCTCCACAAACATGGGAGCCAATTCCTAATAAAAAAAAAATCTCTCTCTCTCTCTCTCTCTAAATATCCTATTGGTCCGGTTCCCCTGGAACCCTGACCAATACACGTGGGAAGGCACAAGCTCCTGGTGCAAGTAAAACTACACAATGACATGATGGAACTCAGTACAGAGTGGGCAGTATGATCACAGGAATTACAGATACCCCATCAGGGTCGCAAAACAGGGTTTTAACAAATAATCATCTGATGGTTAGTAAAGGCTGTGGTAGGCAGAATTCTAAAACTGGTCTCCCAACATACCCCTCCATAATCCCAGGTACTGTGAATTAGAGGAGGAATCACGTGCACATTTGCACTATGCTGCATGGCTAACAGGATTTTGCAGTTGTAATTAAGGTTATTAAACCCCTGACCATAAAATAAGGAGATTACCCTGGATTATCCAATAGGGCCTAATCTAACCACAGGAGCCCTTTAAAAGCAGACTGTTTTCTCTGGCTTGCAGCAGAGGAAAGCAACAGAGACCTGAAGCCCAAGGAGGACCTGACACACCACTGTTTGCTTAAAGATGGAGGAAACCATACACAGGCAGCCTCTAGGATCTGAGAGCAGCCCCGACGACATCCTGCAAGGACATAGTTCAGTCCTGCCACCACAGGAGCTGGATTCTGCCAGTCACCTGGATGAATAAGCTTGGCAGCTGCTTTTTCCCCGGAGCCCCCAGGTAAGATCCCAGGCCCACTGACACCTTGATTTCAGCCTTGTGAGACCCTAAGCAGAGAACTCACTTGATGCATGCCACACGTGTTACCCGTGGAAGCCGTGAAATAATAAATACGTGCTGGTTTAAGCTGCCAAATTGGCAGCAATTTCTTACACAGCACTAGAAAGCTGATACACCAGTATTCAGGTCATTAGCATATTGAACCTGTTGTGCGTAAGGTAATTCCCTGTACTATCCAACCTACTGGGGAGGGTGAGGAATCACTTCCGGCCCAGCCATAACCACATGAACCTCTAAGGTGCAAATTAAAATAAGCGCCACCAAAGTCACAGGGCAGAGAATTCTAACACTAGTGTAGTGGAAGATTAACTGCAATACAGAAGCAAGAACAGACAGCCTGCAGTGTGACAGCAACACGAGGGCACGTCCTGGTAAGATAAGGCCATACTCAGTGTGAAGGGCTTGGACACTGGAGCTGCCCACTCAGTCCCTGCACTTCAGATAAAGCAGACCACTCAGTTCCCAGGCCCTCTACAGGGCAACAGCAGGCAAGCACAGTCAGGGAAACTGCAGGTAGTGGCTCTGAATTAAATGGAAATAAATTTTTATGAAAAAGGGTTTGATGTCATAGACATTCTTTGAGGCTTTAGAGGTAGACAGACTGGCTCCAACACTCTGTGATCCTAGCTGTGTTTCGGAGTTCTAATTTATTAACTCTGTGTGAGTATGTGTATGTGTATGTGTGGGCACGCGCGCGTGTGCGCAGGTGACACGCCTCCTCGATAATCCTGACAAATCTTTACAGACCACTGGATTTAAGATCTGCCTGCGTGATTTTCTGTACTAAGACAGCTGGATCAGCTTGCCTGATCCCTCTACCCCGAGAGGCTACCACGGCACATGGAACATACACATTTTCTGACTTTTACACCAGCTCCCTGTATTCAGCAGCTTCTAGTACCAGTGCACTGCGGACTTCCTGGCTTCGTGATCAGTGTTGGCCGTTCTAACAATCTCTCAGTTTCTGAAATGTCCTCACGGTGGGAGCTTTTTTATATCCCCTAGGCTTTGTAAGTGAAAAGTGATTGAAGCATAAAAATCATTTAAAGAAATTTAACTGCAGAAATTAATTAGTGAATATAAGACTGGTAATTTGATTATTTGTTTTGCTGAAGATCACAAATATTCGGGATTAAGGAATCATATCCATGAGCCCCCAAACAGTGGAATTTTCAGATAGAGGCCTTCATGCTCACAGTCACAAGGTCCCAGTTCCCCTGATCTGACTCCTGCTCCTACTGCCTCTACTTTTTTATCACCCAAATCTTTGTCTCCTCTTCCTCTTTTCCTCTCTTGCACTGTAAATGTACTCCGTGGATACTTCTAATTCAGAAATTACATTCTTTCTTTATGTTTGTTTTCCTGTGAGATCCTTAAGGGCTAGGACCATATTTTCTTTGCTCTTTGCTTATCCTGTACGACGTACACTGCATGAAACATGGTAGGCATTGCTGAAGGTTTGCTGAAGGCATTTCTTTCATACTGAAACTCTGACAGCAAAAACATCCACTTGCAATCTGGGAGTAGGACAGTAGATGCATTCTATATAGGTAGCATGTGTGTGGTTTTTGAGTATCATGCAAACTCTTCTAGAACCTAGGAGGTGTTGGAGGACGAGATCTGGTTCATTTGTCCATGGGCCTCTACAAAGCACGTGGCACGGTCTTTAGACCACAATATGGCTAAAAGCAACAATTCCCAGAACTTAGCCATGTGTAAGCCTTTCCATGTCTGCCACCCCCAACTCTAATGTTATAAGCTTAATGTTTTCTGTAAAGGAAGGTACTATGTGTCATGAGAAAAACTCGAAAAATAAAGAGAATGGTGACATAGCAACGGTGTGGAATTTTAAAATTTACATTGGTGGCTCTCAAGAACACAGGAATTTTTTTCAAAACTTTTAAAAAATGTGGAGATATGCAGACAATGGATTGAGACAGTAGTTCTCCTAAATCCCAGCTCTCCCACTTCCTAGCTCTGTGATGAGCAAGGTATCTACCCTCCTGGGCCTTGATTTCCTCATTTGTGAAACTGGAATAATGGTACTTATGCCACAGGGACTTTATGAAAATTGTCAGTGAGATATGTAAACACCTGACACATGGTAGGCCCTCAAAGAGATTTTATCATGTCTTCTGATATGTAGTTAGGAAAAAGCAGCAACAGAAAAAAAGGATTCCTTTACAAGAATTTTGCGAATTACACACAGCAGAAAGTTCATCTGAAGCAACAAATCAAGGATACTTCCTTTGACATGTAGGCTGGTACTAAAAGCTTTTTGATCAAAGTTAAAGCGAAGCTCAGAAACTAAGAGTCTAATTGGTGTCCTCTCCTAGGAGACCTCGTATTTGGGGAACACTGCTAAGAAAACCACCGATTTTCCAATGTGCCCTGAAAAATTAAACACCCGAGGAGAAGATGGGGGGAAAAAAGAAAAGGAAAAGCCGTTTTCCTACTAATCTCGAATTCCAGAGGATGACGCCCGGCTCAGAACCCCTGGTCAGAGCCACCCTACCATGCTGCTCACTAACGGTGCACCTTCCCAGAACAGGTGGATTTTACTGGGGGTGCCGGGAGAATGTGGCCGTTTTCCTGATCCCAATTTTGATTCCATACCTCACTTGTGGTCTTCATCAAAGGAGCCTGCGAAATGTGCAGAACAGCTTGGTAACCCTGAGAAATCTGCAGTATTGCTTCTGAGGGAACTGGTCTCACGGTGCCTGGGCCTGTGGGTGCACAGCAGCATTGATCAGTAAACTCCTGATCTTCCCTCCTGGGCCAGTTGGATGTCTTTGTGGAAGGAAAGGGCATCCTGCCAAGAACAGGATTCTCACACAAGGAAACTAGCTCTGCAACAAAGGACCCTCCCCAGGATCCACAATCATCAAAAGTCATGAAGGAGTGTAAACAACAATTACTTTCTTCCTTCACAAGGACTCAGAATAGTCACCTTCCATCTGCCGCAGCACGAATCACTGTTGAATATACCAACATTTGGCCAAAGCAGCTGGGGCGAGGTCTCTGGGATGAAGAGCTTCTGCAAGTGTTAGGAGATGGGATGAAAGCTTTGCAGAGCTGGATCAGTGAAAAAAGGAAGGGAACCGGACAGGACTGCTGGGAGCAAATTAAGCGGGGGTCTGCCTATGCTGCACTCTTTCTGGGGTGTTATCATCGGTGAGCCCCGAGTTTCCCTCTCATTTGGGCAATCTCGCTATGCCAGATCGTGGGCAACTTACAGAATGTCCGTCATCTCAACAGTCCCCCTTATGAAGTGGGAATGACAATATTTCCTTTGAAGGAATTCAACTACAAATCCTGTAGTCCTAGGATTCAACTACAGAAGATCAGTGAAGAGCCTAGCTTGGTGCCCTTCACTGCGTGTACTATCACTTCACATTAATCTCAACTTCCATTTCAACGAGCTCATTACATTCTTTTGCATTCACCATGTTTAACTGTATGATTACCTTTTATTCTCAAAGATACAATTTTATTTGAAGAAAATATATTATGTAAATTAGTACATGTTCTGCGCAGATAAAGCAAAGTCTATTTAGGTGACGAAGCCCTGAGGTCTGGAAACGCCACCCTAAGTCATGCTGTGTAGTAAGCACAGGGCTGGCCTAGGAGGGATCCACGGAAAATGAGTCAGACATCTGGCCGCGCCGACTAGCAGAGTTTGCATGGCAGCTGATACAGACGTGGTGCTCACACAGATGGCACCTACTGGAATAACTGCAGTTTGTAAACAGAATGTTTTCCCTGTTAGGATCACTTTCACAAATTAATTAATTAACGGATAGATTAATTCAATGAATATTCAGTAGTGCCTTCCCAGTTGTATCAGAAAGTGTCCTGGATCATGGACTGACAAAGACCAGTGAAACATGGCCCTTGCCCTCAAGGGTATCACAATGTACCTAGGGAGGCAGACACATTCATTACATCAACAGATATCCTCTGCATGACTACAATGTGCGCTCAGCAAAGTTCTGGGCTGCTGGAGATTGACCAGTGGGCAAGAGACAAAGATCCCTAAGACCAAGGACCTCACAGCTGGGAGCTCTGGGGGAGGACAGAGATAAGCAACAAACATAACAAAGAAGTAAATAACAGAGTCTGTTAGTTGATAAGTGTTATAACAAAAGGACAATTTAGGCCAAGGCAAAGGGGATCAGGGATAGGGTGGAGGGTGGGAAAGACGGGTGCACTTGGCAATATGCTGTCCTGTGGCCTGGTTAGCCCTCACTGAGAAGGCGAGAACTGAGCAAGGCCTCCAGGGAAATGAGGAAGTCAGCCAGGCAGATGTGGGTGAGGAGCATCCGGGCAAAGGGAAGAGCTTGAGCAAAGACCCTGAGGAGGGAGCCTGGCTGACAAGACCCAGAAACTGCAGAGTCCTGGACCTGAGTGACTGAAGGGAGGCTGGTGGGGTAAAGTCAGAGAGGAAATGGGGCCAGATCTTGTAGGGCCTCCTACACCTTTCTGAGGGTTTCGCATTTGACTCTGAGCCATGAACGGAACAGCGCTAGGAAGGGTTTAGTTGCTGAATTAGAGGTCTGTACAGAGGACGGTATCAGTGAAGACAGGGGATACAGCAGTCAGGGGACCGGAGGGAGTGATCAAAGAAGCAGGAGAAATCAAGGAGCGCTGCCCCTTTGCCAGAGAGTGGAAACACTCGCCTGGACTTGACCTCCATTGACCGTTGGGCTCACACCCGTGACTGTGCACGCGTGTGCCGTTACTCACAAAATCACAAACGTACAAGTCCTGTATTCATCCCCATGGTGCCTCCGTTAAGCAAAGAAAAAGAAAAATGGGGAGGTATTTTTTTGTTCCAATCCCTTTGTATCTGCGGAGTTTCTACTGAACTACATACTGTAGCCCCACTCTGAAGCCCTTGCTGCGCTTCAAGGAAAAACAGATTATCCAAGGATCATGATGAAGCCTTCCTTTTCACACACGTGAAAAGCTATGTGTGGAGTTGCCTCTCTTCACTCGTCTTTCATTTTATATTTGTAATAAACAATTATTAGGTGCAATGAGACCATCCTTCTTGATCCATGTAGGCTTTGTCACACTCTTTCATTCAATCAATGTATTTTGAAATCCTGCTGGATGCCGAGCTCAGGTCACTGTGCTGACTCAGGGGGAACAGGTATGTATCAGGCTGGACCCTAGCCTTTCAGGTGCTTACAAACATACAGACAGATCATCACAGTTCTCCTTGATTAGAGCCATGACAGAATTAAAGTCAAGGGAGCCCAGTAAAATGGACGAGGGTCATTGAATCGCAGTGTAAGGGCTGGGTGAGTACACATGGTCAGGAAAGCCTTTGGGGGAGGGTTGAAGTTAATGAGGTAGGTGCTTTTATTATCCCCAGTTCACAGATGAGAACTATCAAGGTCCAAGATTTTCACTTGCTTAAGGCTGCACGGCTACTGAGAGAGCCAGACTTAAGTTCTAGGGCATTTGGTTTACAAAACACCAATGTTTTCCCACTCACTGACTACTACTAAAATCACATTTCCCAACTCTCCTTCCCTTTAGTACATCTAGGAATCCTCTCAGGTATGTGTGGTCACTCTCCTGAAAGCTGGGTCCAGCTGTGAAGACCACAAGGCCCTCAGAAGGTCTGTAACATTCTCCATCTGTGGTGACAGCTGTTCTGGAGAGCTCCTCCCTCTTAGAATTGCATTCCACTTAAAATTAATGGCAAAAGAGGCAGCTCTAGCTTCCATGCCCATCTCACCAAGAAAGGCACCCAACTTCCCAGGACCATGCTTCTAATGTTGCTGTCACTTTCCAATCTGCCTGCTCTTTCCTAAATCAGAAAACATGTGGAAATATGTATCCCAGACTTGTTGCGCTCAGAGCAGATCCTCTCAGTTTCAGAACATTACATAGAAGCTGTGTTCTCCTGGGTGCCCAGATCTCCCAGGCAGAAAAAAAGGAGAGCGGAGGAAGTCTGTGCCACAAGGAATGACATGTACTGTGTGTGTATCTCAGCAACTCTCAACACACACGAAATCTGTCATAGTGAAGGGAAGATTACCTTTGGTGTCAGGCAGACCAACGTGTGACTCAGCTCCATCACTTGCTGCCTCACTTCCTTAAACCCATCTCAGTCTGTCTCTTAATCTGTTGAAAGGAGATTTTGATACTCATTTTTCAATTTAGCCGGTAAATAAATATTACATGCATAAAGCGGACGCTCGACAAATCAAAATCAATGCCCAGGATGATGACAAAATAGAACATCTTCTTCTCTGTAACACTAATTCCATTTTATGCTTGCAGGGGAAATTGAACTTCAAGGTGTTAAGTAACATGTCAAGGTGACACCCTTCATTGGTGGGAGTGAGATGGGCCGTCTGGTGGGCTTTTCACTATATTTGTCAGGAGAACAACATCCAGAGCGGAAATAGCTTCCTTTGAACTCAGTGACCCTTAGCAAATGAACACCTTACCTAAGAAGTCAGCTCTGAACGTCATCCAAAAATGCCACAACAGAATGCAAACTGGTGGAGACACTATGGAAAATGGTATGGAGGTTCCTCAAAAAAACTGAAAACAGAGTTGCCATATGATTGCCATATGCAATCCCACTCCCGGGCATATATCCGGAGAAAAACATAACTTGAAAAGATACATGCACCCCAGGGTTCACTGCAGCACTCTTCACAATAGCCAAGATATGGAAACAACCTAAATGTCCATCGACAGAGGAATGGATAAAGAAGACGTGGTACTTATATACAATGGAAAACTACTAAGCCACAAAACAGAATGAAATAATGCCACCTGCAGCAAAATGGATGCAACTAGAGATTATCATACTAAATGAAGTAAGTCAGAAACAGAAAGACAAATACCATATGCTATCACTTATATGTGGAATCTAAAATATGACGCGAATGAACTTATCTATGAAACAGAAAAGGACTCACAGACACAGAGAGCAGCCTCCTGGTTGCCAAGGGGGAGGAGGCTGGGGGAGGGATAGATTAGGAGTTTGGGATTAGCAGATGCAAAGTATTATATATAGAATGGATAAACAGCAAGGTTCTACTGTACAGCACAGGGATCTATATTCAATATCCTGTGATAAACCATAATGGAAAAGAACATGAAAAAGAATGTATACATATGTATAACTGAATCACTTTGCTATACAGTAGAAATGAACACAACGTTGTAAATCAACTACACTTCAATAAAATAAAATTTTTTAAATGCCACAATAAACCGTAGCTCTTGATAAAAAGAATCCTTTTGACAAGACATGGTGACTTTGTGAGAGCACAGCTATAGAGATATGAAGACTTGAATTCAAATACTAACTCCATTCTAAGCCTTCTCTTCTGTGAAACGGAAATAATAACTGTCTCCTTAGGATTTAATGGGCTGTCAGTTAAACAAGATACAGGGCTCAACACAGGGTCTGGCACAAAGACTGACACGTACAAATATTACATGTCTTAACTTCATCCCTCTCCTTCTGACTCCAGGGAAAGTTCAATGGCAACCTCTTCAAGAAGAGGTGGAATTTCTACTGGGGAACATACTTTCTTTATTTTTGGTTGGATTTCGATGGATGGCAGTTAATGGTGGTGTCAGCTAGCTCTTGATGTATAAGAAACCACCCCAAATTTTAGTGGCTTTAAACAACAACTGATTCTTTTGCTCATAATTCTACAGCTCAACGACTTCAGCTGGGCTCGGGTGACTGGTCCTTCTGCTCTCCTCAGAAGGCTTACTTATGCATCCGTGGTTGGTGCTCTATCGGCTAACTGGCTCTGCTGAGGGCTGGATGGTCTAGGATGGTCCCACCTACATTTCTGACAAAGGATCCACTGTAAGGTGGGGTGAAGGCGATGCATGGACTGTGGATCTCTCAGCATCCACCTAGCCCAGGCTTCTTCACATTCCTGTCATCTTGATTCAAGAGCAGCAAGAGAGGGTAAACCCCAGTGCACAGGCACTTTTCAATTCTCTGCTTGCTTCACACTTGCTATGGTCCCATGGCACAAAGCAAGCTCCATGCCAAGGCCAAGGATGATGCGGGAGGCAAGCACGTATCACAGCTATTGCTGTAAAAGTCTGCTACCACAGTGGCTCATAAAACAACCCTGTTCATCAGTGGAGAAACAATGAACTATAGATAAACCAGACAGCAGAGTGCTAGTCTCCCAAAACAGATTTCTACTCCTCTTTAGAAGAAGTTAAAACTGTCTTGCCCTATTGTTTTAACAGGTAGAAAATAAAATTATTTTATGAAATTTGGAAAAAAACTAATTTGAAAATTTCCTTGGCATTGCACTAAACCTACAACCCGTGGATCTCTTTATCCAGGAACATGCTATGGCTTTGCCAGTAGGAATTCAGTCTCTACCTCCTTCCATATTATAATGTTGCTTCTCCTCCCCCTTCCAATAAGTATGCCCCACCCCCGGCACAGACATATTGCATAGGCATAATCTGATGTGGGAGTGATGCAGCAGACCATAAAACAGCACCTCTGGTGAGACAAGGACATAGTACCTGGTAACTGTGAAGCAGACTTGTGATGTGGCTGGGGCCTGTTTGGTCCACACCTCCCTGCAGGCACCAGTCCAATCTCCCAGCTTTGCTAAAGTTCCTCTTAATTTATTCAAATATCTTTTAGAGTTGAGTACAAGTTTTATCACTTTCTACTACAATGCCCTAACCATATGTTTTAGGATCCCTCAGTATTTTGTTTATTCTGTAGTGGTTGATATTGCTACTGTGATGTCATCGTTTCCCCATTATATGTTCTAGAGGGTTATTGCTGGCATACATGAAAGTTCTTGGGATTTTAAATGTTAATGTTTATTAACTTCTACCATTTAAAGAAATTTTTTATTTATTTATTATTTATTTATTTATTTATTTTTGCGGTACGCGGGCCTCTCACCTTTGTGGCCCCTCCCGCTGCAGAGCACAGGCTCCGGACGCGCAGGCTCAGCGTCCATGGCCCACGGTCCCAGCCGCTCCGCGGCATGTGGGATCCTCGTGGACCGGGTCACGAACCCGTGTCCCCTGCATCAGCAGGCGGATTCCCAACCACTGCGCCACCAGGGAAGCCCTAAAAAAATTTATTTTTACATCGTTTCTTAGGTGTTTCCCAAGAATATATTCCTACCATCTGCTAAGAATGACAATTTTGTCTTCTTTACCAAAATGGTAGGCTTTTTTCTCTTTACAATCTCATTACACGGGAAAGAAAATCTAAAATGATATGTAATAATATGGGTGATAATTGGTATATTTGCCTAGATCCTGACTATAATGGATTTTGTTTCTAGTTATTTAACATCATTTGTGTATTTGTGAGTATGGGCACACTGAGGTATACAGCCTGTGCTGAAATCTATTTTCCTAGGGTTTTGGGGTTTTTTGTTTTGTTTTGTTTGTTTGTTTGCTTTGCCCGCACCTCGTGGCATGAGGCAGTTCCCCAGCCAGTGATCCAACCTGTGCCCCCTGCACTGAAGTGCAGAGTCTTAACCACTGGGCCACCAGGGAAGTCCTCCTAGTTTGTTTTTAATCATGGTATGTTGCCTTCCTCCAAATGTTCCTTGATCATCCATATATCGGTAAAATATGGTCATCAGCACCAGTATCGCTATTGGTTGAGGTCATTCTCTTCATTTCTCCATTTTATCATTTTCTTCATACAGTTTTATTATATTATGACCATATATTTTTGTCTTATTATGCTCTAGATATTGAGGGTAGTCTTGCCACCAGGAACAGAATCATTTTTATGAGCTATTTACATATACACGGCATGGAACAGACCCTGGCAAGCTGAACTAACTTGTTATTGAAAAACCGGACTGTATGTTTCATAACCATTTTCCACATACCTTTCCGATTCAATTTCCCCTTCATGAGTGGATTATTTCACTGGAAAAGTGAGCTGTTGTGATCCTGCTTGCCTGATGCCAGCAGAGGGTCTGTGGGTAAGAGAAAGACAAAGATGCCTAAGTTGCAATAAGGCAAAAGGGAGGGGATATCAGAGGTCTTCTCCATAGGTTACTGTGAGAGCAGGGAAACAATAAGAAAAATTACAAAGGAGGGGGAAGGCTTTAGGCTGTTACAACTGGGGCTGTGGGAGAGCCACTTCTTGGCCAAGGGGGCAGGATGACCAGACAGAGGTGAGAGAGCACCAAGTGGCCTTGCTGGATTCCCTGGCCAGGAGGCTTCTAAAAATCAAAATGCAAAATATGAAGGGATTGCCAGAGGCACGTTTCCCAAAGCCTCAACCAGTACTTCTCAATGAGAAAGAGAGACAAGGGTGGAGTGTGTGGAGGGGAGAGATTCCTGGGATTTAATAAAACACTGCTTGGGGTGGTTCTCCAGCTGTTGGGTGAACATGACCCCAAATGCAAAGGTCTGAACCAAGTAGGTGAGGAGTTTACTGCTGAGGAAACCGAGGACCAGAGGTTAGGTAAGATGTCAACAGGGGTTCAAGAAAGGTGTTCACTTATGGGCTGTGCCAAGATGCCTGGCAAGGTGAAGAACCTGTTGAAGAAACAAAACCGCATGATATGACAAAGCAAAGATTAGGTTCTGTTTTGTCAAGAATACCAAGGATCGTCTTCACACAACCGGGACCTTCCTGTAAGTAAGCGGGTACTCTACCTTATGGCTGATGACGAAGACCACACGCACTTGACCATCCGTCCTCTGTGTAAAACGGTTGCGTGTGTGTTTCCTGCAACCTGGTGGGGAGAGTGAGGAGAAACGTCCATCCGCGCCACAGCCACGTCTGGCTCGAAGGCACACGTGGAAGCAAGCTTGGCCCAAGTCACAAGGCGGGGCATTTCATCCCGGGGGATGCACATTCCCAGCCCGGAGGTGCGGGGCGCCTGCGCAGTGCGCCCCAGGCGCCACGCGCTGCGGGGGCCACGAGACCCCCGCCCCCCGCCCCCCGCCCTCCGACGGGAACGCGCACGTGCCCGGGGACGGGGACGCGCCCGCGAATGCGCCTCACCTCGCTCAACCCCGGCCCCGTCGGCTGAGGAGGGAGGGAAGGGGACACGCACTGGAGACGCGGCTAGGCTCCGCGCAGAGTGGCGGGCTCCGGGCCGGAGGCGGGGATGGGGGCGGTGGCGGCGGCGCCTCCTCCAGTCAGGCGTCTGCGCCCGGGACCCCCCGGCCGCGCGGGGGGAAGGACCTACTGACGTACCTCGTGCGCCCCCGCCTCCGTCCCCGCCCCCGCCTCATCTTCCCCGAGCTCCCGTGGCTCGCGGGCTGAGACGCTTCTCTCTCCCCGCCCCTGCCCGCGGCTCTTTCTCTCCACAGCACCTCGGAGTCCCTCGGCCCGGTGGCGACGGCAGCGGGGACCCGAGCAGCGGCGAGCGGCCTCGAGGATGAAGTGCAAGCCGAACCAGACGCGGACCTACGACCCGGAGGGGTTCAAGAAGCGGGCGGCGTGCCTGTGCTTCCGGAGCGAGCGCGAGGACGAGGTGCTGTTAGTGAGTAGCAGTCGGTACCCGGACCGCTGGATCGTGCCGGGCGGGGGCATGGAGCCCGGGGAAGAGCCGGGCGGTGCTGCAGTCCGCGAGGTGTACGAAGAGGCGGGAGTCAAGGGGAAGTTAGGCCGGCTCCTGGGCATTTTCGAGCAGAACCAAGATCGCAAGCACAGAACGTACGTGTATGTACTGACTGTCACTGAGATTCTGGAGGATTGGGAAGATTCGGTTAGCATTGGGAGGAAGCGAGAGTGGTTCAAAATCGAAGATGCGATCAAGGTTCTCCAGTGCCACAAGCCCGTGCATGCCGAATATCTGCAAAAACTAAAGCTGGGCGGTTCCCCAACCAGTGGAAACTCCATGGCCCCGTCCCTGCCAGAGAGCGATCCCTAGTATGTACCGCTCCTGCACAGACTCTTGCTTTCTACCTACCTGACAGTAAATAGTGCCCGGGGCACCCCTGGTGCCGTGTGCGGTCTCACCGGGAGGAGGGAGGCTTCTTTTGTTTCCTTGGCAGACCTCTGCATCACGCTTGCAAACTGTCTCAGTTGCCAGGCACTGTTTTCAGACATTTTGCACGTTTTTCAGATGCTTTCAGAATCGCTTCTTGGTAGCACTGTAACACATTTCGGAAAGCCAAAGCCACATGGGATTTTTTGGTTTGTTTGTTTGTTTGTTTGTTTTTTATAAAGGTGCCTTAACTGCTAACCCAGTCTTTGGGGGGCGGGTGTGTGTGTGTGTGTGTGTACACGTGTATACGTGTTGTGGTTTGTTTTTTTTAACAGTTCACACGTGTGTGTGTGTCCGTATGTGTCTGCGTGTGTCTGCGTGTGTATGCACTTTTGGTACCAGTCTTGTGGTTTTTTTGTAGTGAAGGCCTTTAAAATCTGATCACCTTGGTTGTATGGCAACTTCATTAGTTTTTTCTCTTAAGTTGTTTTCTCATTCACAGCATTAGCCCTTGTCAGAAAGCCCTTCTGTGATTGGTTTGAAGGACCAGTGTTGAATTTCAAAGAAGCATTTAAGGAATTTTACATCATGTGCTCTTTCCACACTGAACAATAATTTTATCTTCAGATATGTGATCTAATTTGCCCTTTTCAGAAATTGCTTAATTCATATGTCGATAATTCGATTTTCAGAACATTTTCACAACTGGTAGTTTTTTACTTCTTACTTGAAATGGCCATTTCCCATTGAGCCTGAATGTAGCTTAGCAAAATATTATTTTATAGAATAAGGACCCTCTCGGGAAGGTATTGTTATGTACATATCCTGATATGTACATATTATGAAAACTGTATTCTGAGTGAGATTTAGCGTGCTCAACTTCCAACTCCCATTGCTCCTTTCTCAGTGCTCTAGAACAACATGGTTCTCTCATTATAAACTAGTCTTTGAAAGAAAGTTAGTTCACATATTTGAGTTCATGATAGTCCACTTAAACTTGTCTGAACACCAGTAGCCAAAGGAATGGAATATTATATGGTAATTACATCCCAGTTGAGTGAGTTAGCCTTCTTGATATTCAGCTGCTACAGAATTCTCAAACTGTCAGGACGCCTGAACAATCTCTTGTGAAGATTTAGGATAAAGGTTTTGTGTCACATGACAGACTTAAAAGCTACCAAATTAAAAGCTCTTACATTTGCTTCAGTACTTGTTTGAAATCAGGGATCCTGTCTAAAGTGCATAGGTCTGTCTTCTGGAACTACCTTTATTCCTCTAGCCATGTCGTCAGTTAGGTAGTGGGAAAATCTACTTTCTGAAGAGGACATCAGGGTGGAAAGGTCATTCCTTATATAACGCTTAAGCATTTTTAAAACATTCTTCTAGTAAATAAATAAGGTAGAAAATAATGGTTGTTTAAAACATTTTGTTAGTTCTCAAAGTCACCTTTTTAAACACAATTACTGCTGAAGATTGAATGGAAGTTACCTTTCTTAAATTAATTCATAGCTTACTGTTGTGCAGCATACATACAGAACAGTTGACAAATCTTTACAGCTTAATGAATCTTTATATAGTGAGCACATACATGTAACCAGAGTTCAGATCCAGAAATTAATATTACCTGTTACTCAAAAGCCCATTGCATTCCTCTTCCTAATCAGTACTCCGCCCTCCTATCTTTTAAGTTCTGCTTTTGAACTTTATATTGAATTTCAGAACACACTCTTTTGTGCTGCCCCCTTGTGTGCTATGTGTATTTTGTTCCTCAAAATACTCAAATATTTTTCTCTATTTGGTTGCATTTTAATTCTACAAATTGGTAACATGCTTATACGATTGCTTCTAAAAAGTGGGTTCTGTTCCACTTTCTAAAGAAATTCAGTACCACTCTTTTGAAAACAAATCTTATTACACATTCAAGCACAGATAAACAATGTACAAGTTTCAGTTCACAAAACATTTTCGGTACTAATGCTATCAAAGTAAACTAAAAAATGAGTGGGTTTTTAAAACCAATGACAGTTTTATTATCTGAATTATATCATTTGATTAATTATGGTTATTGTGTATTTTTCTGTTTTTCTCTGCAAAAGTGATATATATCGAATATATATTTGAGTACATATTTTTAATTCCAAACAATCTGACTTTTACTATTCATTCAATCTCAAATAGACCCAAAGATATTTTCCCCCAATAACTAGTTATTCTAGGTTAGAAGATTCTTAAATTCTACATTAACATTAACACAGCAGATATACTGGGTTCTTATTTTACAGATAATTTTGCAGATAAAAACCCCTTCCACCTGAAATGCTATCACAAATACTTTGGAGCCTTAACTTGTGATTCTTAGAGGTAATAATGCATCCTCTTATTTGGTTCTTAAATTAAGTATCTGACAAAGGCAAAAATGTACAATATTCATATTAACCCGTTATAAAGAATTTAGCCTATAAATATGTTGTGGGTTTGTTTTTTTTGTTTGTTTCTTTGGGTTTTTTTTTGTCGTTGTTGTTTTTTGCCAGAAACATTTAGAATATGTCATGCTTTTTTTTTTTTTTTTTTTTTTTTTTTTGCGGTACGCGGGCCTCTCACTGTTGTGGCCTCTCCCGTTGCGGAGCACAGGCTCTGGACGCTCAGGCTCAGCGGCCATGTCTCACGGGCCCAGCCACTCCGCGGCATGTGTGATCTTCCCGGACCAGGGCAAGAACCCGTGTCCCATGCATCAGCAGGCGGACTCTCAACCACTGCGCCACCAGGGAAGCCCTGTCATGCTATTTTTTAGGATTGACCGTTAGGTTCATCTAAGTAGTTTTTGTGAAATATTCTCTGGAACCTAGCCTAAAATAGTTTAAAGCTCCAAGGAGATTTTGGTTTTTTTCTCTTTAAGACCAAGTGTTTCAGGCTAAACAGGTGAGCAGAGGTCATATATAGAAAATTTCTACCACCTCAGTGCTCCAAAGATTGTACAGTTGGGATTCTTTTTCCTTCTAAGAGTGTTAAAAAGTCACTTATATGTTGTTTGTTTGGTTTTTCAGCCCTCCCCTTGGTAGAAACGGAGAAAGGGTACTCTCCATAGCTAATTGAAGTTTGCAGAAATGAATCAAATTTATGTTCTGCATGTTTTATAAACAGCATATATTTTCAGCTGTGACCCGTGTCCCCTGCATCGGCAGGCAGATTCTCAACCACTGCGCCACCAGGGAAGCCCAAAAACTTGACATTTTTATGAGAGTTTGATGTGATACATCACACTACATTGGGCTTTGAAGTCAAACAGACCTAGGGTTGAAAACTGCTTCCAGTTTTTGTAAATTCTGTAACTTCAGCCAAACTGTCTAACTGTCTGATGCTCAGGGGTTTTTAATATAAAATTGAAGATAATAAAAGTAGTTAATTCATAAACTTTTCCTATGAGAAGCCTTTTCTGACCACCTGGGTCAACATATCCTCTTCTGTGCGTGTCATGGTTCTCACAATTTATTGTACTTCTCTATTTGCATGGCTGTGTGGCCAGTAGACCACAAACTTTTTGATGGGTAGGAACCAGCCTGAATAATTGCCATAAGCTTAGAGTCCAGAACATGGACTTTAGGACTTTTTTATGTCTTAGATGACCACTCCCCCCTTTGCAAAACTTGTGGTATCACTGCTTTCCTGACTTCTTTGTTTTGTAACATATACTGACCTGTAACTCCCTCAGCTGCGGATCCAGACTCACATTGCATCTGCATTAGATAATTCTGTGAAGGCTTTCCAGATGCAAAGTGAGTGATGCAGATAATAAACCTTTTGTAAATTTATCAATTGGAAGAATTGTCAAATTAGTATGAGCCTGCTAATTGTATGTTGGTTTGTTTCTCCAGATGAACAGCAAAGATATCCAGGATTGCTTTGAAAGAGTCATTGATGTGAACCACTGATGAATGGAATTGGCAAGTATAAGTGAGCACTTCCATGTTTCCAAGGAGACAGCTCATCTGGTTTTACTCGTACATCTTGGGACACTCCTTCCCTGTCTATTCCACTGACTCCTCTTGCCCTGGTGATTGTACTATTGTATGTGAACAGACTCTTATTCAGCACCCGTAGCCTTTTATTGTGCTTTTTTGATATGTCTGCCTTCTTCATTAGACTATGATATCCTTGAGAGCAAGGACCACGTTTCCTTACTCTTTGCATATTCTGCATCTGAGACACTACTTGAAATATGGTTGGCATCACTGAAGGTTCTTTGATTCAACTCATATTTTATAATCACTACATGGTAAAACAATCCCCCTTCCAATCTGGTGCTAGTAGAGTATATGCTGTCCAGGCACCACGTGTGTGGCTTGTCTGTATCAGGTGTTTCAGAAACTTTTCAAGGCAGTTGTAAGATATTCAAGGACAAGAATTATTACTCATATTTCTAAGTCATACCACACAGTGGCTGGCAGTTTTAAGATTACCCATCACTTAAGGCAGCATTTTGTAGAATCAGTCCTTTGTGTAACAACTTCAGTGTTTTTGTACTGTTGTTAATTTGCTTAAAATTTTATTCAAAAATATCACTTGCTATAAAAGTAACTATAAAAATAAATACAATGAACATAAGATAATGTGCTTTTTATAAAAATTTTAAAATGATATACAAATAATAAATTTAATGTTTTTGCACTGCCCTAACCAGCTCTTTCATGTAATCTTAACATCTCTTTGAAGAAAAGATGTTTTTTCTTATTTTTCAGATTCAGTGTACTGTATTATTTGATGCCAGAGGCAAAAAGACTGCTATAGGCAGTTTCCAAAGTTAATCATGCCACTTAGTTTGCCTAGGTTTCTTTTGCATCTCTTAGTGATTCAGTTGGCCACAGTTTTCCTCCCCTTTTCCAATACATCAGCTAGCTCCTCATCCCCCCTGGTTTCTGTATGTGAGAATGCAGAGGACTGAAACACAACTAAATTGTTGTCACTTGGCAAAGGCATTGGGGGAAAAAAAAAAAAAAACTTCTGTTGGGAGGGAACCAAAAATGAAAGATTTAGAGAGGACTTGGGTCAGCTACCTCCAGGAGATCAACTTTAAGAAAATGACAATGGTGTTTAGAGGAAGTTTTATGGAGTTCTGCCGTGGGGTTTGTGATGTCAGCACTCTTCCCCAGCTCCCTACGAAGTCCCTAAAGTGGCTTTAATATGGTAGTTTTCTTTCTTTTGCATTGTAAAGCAATTACATCAGGAAAAAAATGGGCTCCATCTGAGTGTTACACCCTTCCTCATGTTACCAGTGAAATGTATTTATTTAGTAATTGTTCCCCCAACCTTTACAGAATTTGAAATAAAAACACACCTCCCCAACATATTGGGGTTTTTTAGGTGTGATATGGTACTGTGGTTATGTTTTTTTATTCTTATCTGTTAGAGAAATGTACTGTAAATTTGACACATGAAGTGATATGCTACTGATATTTGCTTCAAAATAATCTGAGGGTGGAGTAAGTGAGCATACAGTTGACAGGAAATTGGTGATAAATTGATAATTATTGAAGCTGCGTGATGGATATTTGGGAGTTCATTATTCTATTCTCTATACTTTTGTATATGTTTGACATTTTCCATAATAAAAATTGAAAACAAATTCTTCAGAGTTTACTTGTAGGCCCCCCTCTATCCCTAAGACTTAAGTAGAGAAGTTTGGTTGGAACATCAATCTACAGCCCAGCTGCCAGACTCTCTCCTCCCCTCCAAAAACCTAGGTTTTGTTCCCGAGCTGACATGTTAGCAGACTTGCTCTTCCTTTAGTGTGAATTCTTTCCTTGGAGGTCTCCCAGTTCTACATGTAAAAAGACTTTTAGTCGCATCAGTATGTCAGATATGACCAGAAAGTTTTGAACCCCAGTGGTGGACATAAGCTTAGGTTCCACTCCCCATTCTACAATTTACCTTAAAAAAATTGAATTGTTTTCCTGATTACAAAATTAATTCATCTTAATTTCAGAAAATTTGTAAAATTCCCCCCAAAATAAATGAATCAAAAATCACACATGATCCCCCTACCCAGAATAACCAAGTTCAAAAAAGTGTGTGTGTGTGTGTGTGTGTGTGTGTATATGTGTATTCCAGCCTTTTTTCTTTCCAAATACAAACATACGTAACCCAGGCACAGATGGCACAGGTGAGCCCCTTCCTCCAGAATATTTCCCAAAATCCATGACCCCTTTTGTTAAGCACACACCACACAGGCACCTTGCTGTTCCTCAGTTTTTTAGGCTAAGGCTCAGGGCCGTCATGGAATTTGTGTTACTTCTTTCCTGCACAAGTGCGGCAGGCATGGCACAAAACTTGGGGGTGAAATCCAGACCAAGCTCTCTACCAAGTCCTGATGTAGGGCAGAATAGGCTTGGCTTGGTTTGGTTTGGTTTTTCTTCTAATTCCCACACAAACTTTCTACTCACCAAGCACTGAGGCTGCTAGGGGAGGGGGAAGTATCAATTCAGAGGGAGTGCCCCTTTGTTAAATCACACATTGCAATGTATTGGCTAAAAGCAGGCCTGATACTACCTTGTTTTCCAGAAAGTTCCCTCTGTCTTTTCTGACTCCTCAGCAAGCTACCATGTCTGCAGCCTCTGACCCTCATGTGCTCTTCTGGGGACAGTGATTTTCAACTGGTAAACAAGGGCACCACCACTCTGGACTCAGGAAATGGAACCCTGTTCTCACCCTTCTACCTTTTTACCCCAGAATGTGCCCTTATCCATCCCTCATTTCCTACAGTACTCCAGAGACAAGGCCGTAACTTTTGATGAGATTTTATTGAAGATTACCAGATTTTGTGAGGCAAAGAACACAATTTACACCTACTGCACAGTTCATATCTTTTCTAGGTTCCATTGCTAGACCAATTCCCTAATGCAGGCTGACTCCAAATGGCCTAGGAAAGTCCCTCAACCCCCCACTCCCCATCACTACCAAAAACCTGAGAGTTTGCAGTTTCACATCATGGATAAACTGATCCTCACCATGGAGAAGGGAAAGCTGCTCCCACAACTCAATCTCTAAAAAGTACTCAAAGTGTCTCCAATTTACCTGAAATCAATGGAATGGAGCAAAGGGCTAGAATGTGATGGGTTGGATATAGAAATTCAGTCTCCTATTACTCCAAAGATCATGATTCATGTTAAGATGAAGAAGAACAGGGCTGACAATATCTTACAGTGAGCTCAGTGCTCCACCTCTTCCCAGGATAGTAAACATAGGGAACCAAAATGTCCATCCATGGTCCAAGAAGACTTAACACCCTGCCCCTGTGTAATCCTACACAGCAGTGTGAAAAAGCAGGCAGGACCTCTAGAAGTTTAGACTTCTTTGGGGCCAGTGCTGAGGGCATAGAGGACTTGGAACAGAGTTGGTATCAATTCTCTCTTTTCCTTTTGTCTACGCACTCAAACTTAGACCTCTTTTCTTGGGTGTTACAAAAGATAAATGGACTGCAAAATCCTTCGTAGTAGGTGGTATCAGCGATGGCATCACAATCCCTAGTGGGCATTTTAGGAATTAACCCAGTCCTGGATGCATTCTGTTTAGAGCAAGGAAACCCTTCCCAGGAATATCAGTACTTTGCTGCCCAAGAGCACCTTGCTGTCCAAGTCTATTTACAATTTTTTTCATAATCCTGAATTAAATCTTAATATGTTATATATGAAGAAAGACCCTCTATCATGTCCCAGTCAATAAAATTTCAAGTCTTTAAGCTGTGTTCTTTCATCTAGCTTTAACCTGGTAGATAAATAGGAAAGTATTTGCATTTATCTAGTACCTCAGTCCTTAATTGGAGCTCTCAGTGTACTGGGGAGACAGATGATAAAACAAGAAATCTCAGCAAAATGTACAGTTTTTATGATAGTGGGGATTCAGTGGGTTCTGGCAGCACATAGTAAACCAACCTAGTTTAGCGGGGATGAGAGATTATCAGAGAAAGTGCCTTCACCTGAAGGGTGAATAGAGCTTAGCCAGGAGAAGTAGTGGGAGAGTATTCCTCCAGAAGGAGGGAAGAGCAGGTGTGAGATTCTAGAAGCCAGATAAAGTATGCTGCTTTTAGGAACAGGAACTTGTTCATTATGTCTGGAACATAGTTTGAGCATGTAGAGAAGAAGAAAGGATCTCCTAGTGATGAAGTCAATGGGGTAAGAAAAAGATTATAGAGGGTCTGATGTGACTTGTTCAGGGATTTGAGGAGAGGAGACATGACATCAATTTGTCTGAAGAATGGAAAACTATTTGTAAAGGGAGAGAAGACTGTGGTAGTAGTTCAGGTGAGAAATGATGGTGACCTGAACTAGGGTAATTGAGTATATTTATAGGCGTGGACACATTTTAGAAATTTATAGGGTTTAAAGGGGTATGAGTTGATTGATTAGATGTAGGAGATTAGAGAGAGGTAGATATAGAGATATTTAAAGATATCTGGCTAGAGCAACTGAGTTGATGGTACCATCCCCTTAGGTGGAATTTAATAGAGGGAAAGCATTAGTTACGGAGGACTGAGAAGATGAGATTAGTTTTATAACTGTTAGTTTCTGGTACCCAAGGGACATTAACTTGGACATGTCCAAAAGGCCAGAGATACATAGACAAGCAGCTTAGGAAAGAGGAATGAGCTGCAAGTGTAGATTTTTGGAATCATCAGTAGATGGATAATAGGTGAAGAGGTGGGTCAAGGTCATCCAGGAGAGGGTGTACAGAGAGGACAGTGAAACTCTCCCTGAGGGATATCAACATTTAAGGGTGGGTGCAGGACTTCCAGAATAGTTGTGTGAGGATCTTGGTGGATCCACTCCCCAGTGAAACACCATTTAATTGGTGACAAATATGTATATACATACATACATACCACACACACACACACACGCACACACACACACACGTTTAAAGTCCCTAGAAATTGTCATAAGGGCATACAGCAAATGGATAAACATTTGTTCAAAAAGATCTACTAAATCTCTGTAAAAATAGAATCTGGCATTTGAGCTATAACCTGTTCCATCTCCCACAGCTCTATGTGACAAGCTTTACTCCAGATATGGATGTGCCCAAGAAGACGATGGCTCCCTATCCCCTCAGTTCCTAGTCTAGGGCCATACTTTCATCCCAGGAGGTGGGCACCAGTGTCTTTTATTCCACCACAGTTGCCAAGGCACTATTCCAGGCAAGCCTGGGCTAGAGGACTAACTCCCAATTATAGGGTGAGGGCTTGACCTCAGGCATGAGAGGCCAGTAAAAGTGGGATCCCAATCTCCTCTGCCCAAGTTCATTGATAGGGTGAAGTTTCTACATGGAGACAGGCAAGCTGAAATAACCAGGTGTTACTATCTCCCCTGAATGCCCAATGGGGTGTTACGGCAGGAGAAGTGTCCTGCTATATCCACCCCCAGTTCAGGTATAGTTGTCTGAAGTTTCTGCCTGGGTGCAGAAGCAGGCTGTAAGAACTAAGCACAGCAGCTTTGCCTGAAGGGACTGAATTTATTTGGAAAAGAACCTGGAAACATTTATGCCTAAGGGCATTTTTGAAAAAAAACGATGGGGATCTTAATGGTGAGCCATTAAGAGGGGCCTGGTAGCTCCAGGACACTAGTAGCAACAGGGGAACAACACTATAAAACACTAGACTAATATACATCTAATGACTACTCCACCAAAAAACAACAAAATGAACATTCCACTCAAGTACATGGATCCTTCTCCAAAAAAGACTGTATGCTAGGCCATAAACGTGCCTCAAAAGATTTAAAAGATTGAAATCATACAAATTATGTTCTCTAACCAAAATGGAATTAAATTAGAAATCAACAAGAGAGAGATATATGGGAAACTAACAAATATGTGGATATTAAACAATACATTCCTAAATAACCAATGGGTTAAAGAAGAAATCATGATGGAAATTAGAAAATACTTTGAGATGGATACAATTAAAACACCAAAACTTGAGATGCAGCTAAAGCAGTACTTTAAAGGATAATTCATAATTATTAATTCCTATGTAAAGAAGAGCAAAGTAAACACAAAACAAGCAAAAAGAAAGTAATACAAAAGAATAGAATGAAAATAAATTAAACAATAGAAAAACAATAGTGAAAATCAACAACACTAAAAGTTGGTTCTTTGAAATGATCAACAATCTGTATTATATCCAGAATATTAAGAATATGTATAAGTCAATGATAAAACAAATAATACAATTAAAAATGGGCAAAGGATTTGAATAGACTTCTCCAAAGAAATACACATGTGAACCATAAGTACATGAAACATTATTAGCTATTAGGGAAATGCAAATCAAAACCACAATGAGATACTACTCACCCACTAGAATTACTATAATGAAAAAGACTAAAAGTAACAAGCACTATTGAGGATGTGGAGAAATTGGAGACCTCATGTGTAAAATATTACTACCACTTTGGAAAATAGTTTGGCAGTTCTTTAAAATGACAAATAGAGTTACCACATAACCCAACAATTCTACTACTGGATATATACCCAAGAGAAATAAAAACATATTCCATAAAAAAGATTTGTTCATGAATATTTATAGCAGCATTATTCATAATAGCCAAAAAATGGAAACAACCGAAATGTCCATCAACTGATGAATATATAAACAAAATGTAGGTCTCCTAGGTCTCACCTAGGAAGGTTACACCTAGGAAGTAAATGTGTATAGCGAAAAAAAGGGCAATAAAGGCAAAAAAACGGAGGCCTTGGGCAATCCAACACTTAGAGGTGTGGAAAATGAGAAAGGTCTAGGAGAATGTGGGGTGGACATAAAGACAACAGTCTTCAAAGATTAAAGAAGAACACATATAAAGGAAAAGGGAATGATTAACTGTGTCAAATGCCGCCAAAAGGTGAAATGCTGCCAAAAGGTGAATTAAGATGAAATCTAGGGCTTCCCTGCTGGTGCAGTGGTTGGGAGTCCGCCTGCCGATGCAGGGGACGTGGGTTCGTGCCCCGGTCCGGGAGGATCCCACATGCCGCAGAGCGGCTGCGCCCATAGGCCGTGGCCGCTGGGCCTGCGCGTCCGGAGCCTGTGCTCCGCGACGGGAGAGGCCGTGGCAGTGAGAGGCCCGCATACCACCAAAAAAAAAAAAACAAAGAAGAAGAAGAACATATATAAAGGAAAAGGGAATGATTAACTGTGTCAAATGCTGCCAAAAGGTGAATTAAGATGAAATCTAGCGCTTCCCTGGTGGCGCAGTGGTTAAGAATCCGCCTGCCAATGCAGGGGACACAGTTTCGAGCCCTGATCCGGGAAGATCCAACATGCCGAGGAGCAACAAAGCCCGTGCGCCACAACTACTGAGCCTGCACTCTAGAGCCAGCGAGCCACAACTACTGAAGTCCCACGTGCCTAGAGCCCGTGCTCCGCAACAAGAGAGGCCACTGCAATGAGAAGCCCGTGCACCGCAATGAAGAGTAGCCCCCGCTCGCCGCTACTGGAGTGAGCCCGTGTGCAGGAATGAAGACCCAACGCAGCCAAAGATAAATAAACAAATAAAATAAATAAAAATTTTAAAAAAAGCTTCATGATGTTGGGTTTGGCAATGATTTTTAGGTTTTGACGCTAAAAATACAAGCAACAAAAACACAAGCAACAAAAGTGAAAATAGATAAATTGGATTACATCAAAATGAAAACTTTCTGCATCAAAGGACACACTTTAAATAGAGTGAAAAGGCAGCCTATGGGAGAAAATATTTGCCAATCATACATCTGAAAAGAGGCTAACTTCCAGAACATATAAAGAACCCCTACAACTCAGTAACAAGAAAACTGATTTTAAAAATGGGCAAAGGACTTGAATAGACATTTCTCCAAAGAAGATACACAAATGGCCAACAAGCATACGAAAAGATGCTCAACACCACTAATCATTAAGGAAATGCAAATCAAAACCACAGTGAGATATCACCCCACATTTATTAGGATGGCTGCTATCAAAAAACAAAACAGGGACTTCCTTGGTGGTCCAGTGGTTAAGAATCTGCCTCCCAATGCAGGGGAAGTGGGTTCGATGCCTGGTCGGGGAACTACGATCCCCCAGGCCACAGGGCAACTAAGCCCGAGCGCCACAACTGGAGAGCCCATGCGCCTCAACTAGAGAGAAGCCTGTGTGCCGCACCTAAGACCCGACAAAGCCAAATAAATAAATATTTTTAAAAAGGGGGTAGTCAAAGCCATAGAAAGAGAAAGTGGAATGTTGATTGCCAGGGACTTCAGAAAGAGAGGAATGGGGAGTTATGGTTTGATGGGACAGAGTTTTAGTTGGAGAAGATGAAAAATTCTGGAGATGGAATGTGGTGATGGTTGCATAACAGTAAATGCCATAGAACCGTACACTTACAAATGGTAAATTTTGTTATACGTATCTTATCACAATTAACGAAAAAAAATTTAACGTGTACAGGGAATTCCCCTGTGGGCCAGTGGTTAGGACTGCCAAGGGCCCAGGTGCGATCCCTGGTCAGGGAACTGCGATCCCACACGTTGCACAGCCAAAAAAAAAAAAAAACAAGATGAAATCTAGGAATTGTCCACTGGATTTTGCAGAAGGAAGGTCTGCTATGTGATGACAATTGATACTTTCATAGGGAGGGTCCAGAGAAGGAAGAAATGCTTATGGCCAATAGCAGCTATGTAAATTTTAGTATGGTGGGCTTGAGTTAAGGACATTGGATTGAGGTCCACTCCCAAACAGATCAAATGCCAGGAGACGCACTAAAACATTAACATGCAGTAGAGTGGTGGCATCTCTGATTCAGCCCACTGAATGCTAGCTCACTGCAGGAAGGACCAAACCTAGGACCTGAACTATTGCTTCCCTCAACATCTTGAGATATTGATGTTGTTGTATGGTCAGAGCCACTTCCAGGGACAAGATGTGGCTTCCTAAATATATTGATATATCCCTTAGTGTCTCTAACTCTCTGAGGCTGGGCTACAGAGCTAACTACACATCCAGGGCAGTCGCTAACATTTGCAGTATGTCTGGCACAAAAGTACAAATGTAGGCCCTTGGTCCATGTCCTTGATCTCTTCCCATTGCCAGCTATGTCCTACACCAAGAGATCGCTCACACCTAACCCAGAGAACACTTCAGCCTACATCTCCAAGCTCCGTCTACCCTTTGCTTCTACAGTGGCCACTTGGCCACCTTTTGGGCCTGAGTTTGCATACCATAGGCCCAGACCTCCCTTCCTTAGGAAGGACCCTGAAAGTAAGGCCTCACAGGACCTGGAAGCACCCTTGGGGAATAAGGAAACCTAAACATTTTACACAAATGTTGCAGGGTGTTGGGACCTGGTGAGAACATCCCATTGTCCTTGTGGTCAATGTCCCTAGCTTTTTGGTCTGAATACAGCACGAAGAGGGCCTGAGTGGGAACCTTTATAATGTGGGGCCCAGGAAGAGGGTTCTTCTTGGCCAGTACTATGCCAGTACTGGCCACATACCAGAAAAGCAAGGAGAAAAAAATATGGGAAAGTAGGGAGGAGTTTCCTTTTACTGGTTTGGCTTAAATTTTTTTCACTCTATTCTTTTAATGTGGTCTCCTACCATGTTTCTACAACGAAACTTCTTAAAAAAACAGCTGAGTTGAGTTTCATCATAGAACCAGCAATACGGTCATGGTGGAAAATGTAGAACATAGAAGACCATACCACCAGTTATTCCAAAGATGAGATATATGCCCTGATCACAGCATGGTGTATGTCCATCCAGTTGTCTCCAAATACGTCTGTATGTGCACACACAAACACACACATACACACTCACCCTCGCATATCTGCTCACACTTAGGCACAATAATTTTTTCAATGGGATTATCCATTAACACAGTTTTCACTAAATATACGACCATTTTTACATAGTCATTAACCTTGAATCACTCTCCTATACCTTCCCCTCCCCTCTCCCCACAGACCTCAAGAGCCCCTGTTCCCAACACATAAATTTTTTTCTCCCCTAGAAACTGAGACCTTCCCCCTTCTGCTCCTGACTCCTGCTGTTCTCCCCCTTCCTGATCCTGAGTCTTCCTTCTAGCACCCCCTACTCTCATCTGAGGAGGAAGTATTCTCCCTGTCCATACAGGGTCATGCCCTGCCTCTTTCTTCAACCTGGATATCTCCATCACCCCTCCTTTTCTCTAGCCACCTTGAGTTAAACCCTGCCCCCTTTTCTTGTCCATAGTTGCAAACCACCTATGCAAAGAGCATATATAATATATAAATGGAATTTTCCTGGACAGAACTCCATGTTAGACAGTGGAAATAAATGATTGCTAGGATAATATTGTATTCCCCCTCCCTACCAATGAGTAAGCTAGTATGCCAACAACTTTCTTAAGTCCTCTAAATAAGACACAGGATTAACCGTTTTTTGGACAATAAAAAAAGCTACAATTTTTAAATGCAACCAACATTTTAATTTGTTCACTCAAAACTTTCATTATGGAAAGGCAACTTGGAAAAGGGAAATCTCAGAGGCCAAGGCAGGCCCTTTTGGGGGATAAGGGGGTGCTGGAATCAAGTGCCAACAGCAGATAAGTGCTAGGTACTGCTATTATGGGAATGGGAGGCTTCAAAACTGCCTCTTCAAACAACAACTTCAAAACTGCTCATGATGTTGCTTAATAGCTAGAGCATTTGGAAACCTCACAGTTAACCGGCAGAGCCGGCAGCCCATTCAGGACAGTGGGCGGATGTTGATTTCTTTTGCAGGCCTTATGAGTCTGCTCATGGAGGATCACAACATAGGAAATGTAGGAGAGGGAGGCATGCTCCCTATTTCAGCCAGCTCTTCTGAAGAGAGAGGGTTCAGGGCATCAAATTCGAGCAGCCAGATGCGCCTAAGGCTAGTGGGGCTAGGAGTAGAGATGGAGCTCAGGCCAGGAAACCTATGGGAACTCCTGCCAGGAAAATTAGTGGGGGAGGAGGAGGGGCTCTGGCCCGGAGACCAAGGAGCAGAGGAAGAGGAGGAGGAGGAGGAGGAGGAGGAGGAGAAACTGTCAGCATATGGCTCAGGAGGTGATGGTGAGGAGGCACGCATACGAACTGCATGCCAAACCTGCTGGGTAGGAAAGTTTGGGACCTCAGAATCAGAAGAGCTTGAGCTGCTCTGGAAGACTACCCTTCATAAGGCGAACCCAGGCGATGAAGGAGGACTCTGACTATTAAGCCCAGGCAGAAAAGGGCGGATGCTACGGCCTGATCTTCTCTGAGTGGTATGGCTCCGGTGCACAAAGCCCGGAGTCGTGCTGCTGCTTCGAGGGCAGAGCCGGGCCGGGGTGCATGGCCGCGGAGAACAGGGCGTGTCTGTCTGGAGTGGTTGTTGACGACAGCGCCTGGACGAGATGCACGGCGGCGGGAATCAGGGCCTGGCGCGGAAGCATGGCGGCGGCGATGAGCAGGGCCCGGTGGGCTGGACTGGTTGCCGATGGCAGGGCCTGGCCCAGATGCACGGCGGCGGGAAGCAGGGCCTTGTGCGGAAGCACGGCGGCGGGGATGAGCAGGGCCTGGCGGGCTGGAGTTGTTGTTGACGGCAGCACCTGGCCCAGATGCACGGCGGCGGGAAACAGGGCTTGTTGCCCAAGCACGGCGGCGGCGATGAGTAGGGCCTGGTGGGCTGGAGTGGTTGCCGATGGCAGGGCCTGGCCCAGATGCACGGCGGCGGGAAGCAGGGCCTTGCGCGGAAGCACGGCGGCGGCGATGAGCAGGGCCTGGCGGGCTGGAGTGGTTGTTGACAGCAGCGCCTGGCCCAGATGCACGGCGGCGGGAAGCAGGGCCTTGTGCGGAAGCACGGCGGCGGGGATGAGCAGGGCCTGGCGGGCTGGAGTTGTTGTTGACGGCAGCACCTGGCCCAGATGCACGGCGGCGGGAAACAGGGCTTGTTGCCCAAGCACGGCAGCGGCGATGAGTAGGGCCTGGTGGGCTGGAGTGGTGGCCGATGGCAGGGCCTGGCCCAGATGCACGGCGGCGGGAAGCAGGGCCTTGCGCGGAAGCACGGCGGCGGCGATGAGCGGGGCCTGGCGGGCTGGAGTGGTTGTTGACAGCAGCGCCTGGCCCAGATGCACGGCGGCGGGAAGCAGGGCCTGGCACGGAAGCACGGCGGCGGCGATGAGCAGGCCCTGGCAGGCTGGAGTGGTTGTCGATGGCAGCACCCGGCGCAGATGCACGGTGGCGGGTAGCACGGTGGAGGCGATGAGCAAGACCTGGTGGGCTGGAGTGGTTGCCGATGGCAGGGCCTGGCCCAGATGCACGGCGGCGGGAAGCAGGGCCTTGCGCGGAAGCACGGCGGTGGCGATGATCAAGCCCTGGCAGGCTGGAGTGGTTGTCGATGGCAGCACCCGGCGCAGAGGCACGGTGGCGGGTAGCACGGCGGAGGCGATGAGCAAGACCTGGCGGGCTGGAGTGGTTGTCGATGGCAGGGCCTGGCCCAGATGCACGGCGGCGGGAAGCAGGGCCTTGCGCGGAAGCACGGCGGTGGTGATGATCAAGCCCTGGCAGGCTGGAGTGGTTGTCGATGGCAGCACCCGGCGCAGAGGCACGGTGGCGGGTAGCACGGTGGAGGCGATGAGCAAGACCTGGCGGGCTGGAGTGGTTGTCGATGGCAGGGCCTGGCCCAGATGCACGGCGTCGGGAAGCAGGGCCTCGCGCGGAAGCACGGCGGCGGCGATGAGCAGGGTCTGGTGGTCTGGAGTGGTTGTTGACAGCAGCGCCTGGCACGGAAGCACGGCGGCGGCGATGAGCAGGGCGTGGTGGGCTGGACTGGTTGTCGATGGCAGGGCCCGGCCCAGATGCACGGCGGCGGGAAGCAGGGCCTGTCGCGGAAGAACGGCGGCGGCGATGAGCAGGGCCTGGCGGGCTGGAGTGGTTGTCGATGGCAGGACCCGGCGCAGAGGCACGGTGGCGGGTAGCATGGCGGAGGCGATGAGCAAGACCTGGTGGGCTCGAGTCGTTGTCGATGGCAGGGCCTGGCCCAGATGCACGACGTCGGGAAGCAGGGCCTTGCGCGGAAGCACGGCGGCGGCGATGAGAAGGGCCTGGCAGGCTGGAGTGGTTGTTGACAGCAGTGCCTGGCCCGGATGCATGGCGGCGGGAAGCAGGGCCTGGCACGGAAGCACGGCGGCGGCGATGAGCAGGGCGTGGTGGGCTGGACTGGTTGTCGATGGCAGGGCCCGGCCCAGATGCACGGCGGCGGGAAGCAGGGCCTGGCGCGGAAGCACGGCGGCGGCGATGAGCAAGGCCGGGCTTGGGTGTACAGCAGCGGCGTTGAGCAGGGCCTGGCACTGATGCTGGGCGCCGGAGACCAGCACCCGGCACGTATGGACGGCAACGAGCTGCGCCTTGTTTGGGTGAATGGTGGTGGCGGCGAGCAGGTCTCTGCTCAGCTGCACGGCGACCAAGAGCAGCGCTGGACTTAGATGTGTGGCTACGGAGAGCAGGGCCTACCCTGGCTGTCTGACTGCGGAGAACGGGACCCGACGGGGAGGTGCGGCCGCGGCGAGCAGGGCGTTGCACCGATGCACGGCTGCGGACAGCAGGGCCAGACTGGGTGGCGCGGCGGCAGAGGGCTGGGCCTGGTCTGACTGCTTGATTGCGGATAGCAGGGCCTGGTGCTTTACCCTGGCTTTCAAGGACAGGACCCGGCTGTGATGCATGGTTCCCCAGAGAAACCTGAAAATGGCCACTGCTGCTAGGCTCAGACCTTGGAAAAGATGGCTTGGCCGACCACGGGAACACCGGAGGTCTGGGAAACAGACAGCGCCGTGGAAGCTTCAGAGACACGGAAGCCTCCTCGCGGCTGGGCCGCTTCCTCCCACGCCCATCCCCTGGGCTCCTGGTCTGGGTTGGACGCTGGCCAGCGCCCCCAGCGGCTTGCCAGATGGAGGCCCCACTGAGCACAGGCACTGTCTGGACGCCTTGGCCCGTCCTGGGCACCACACAGCTCAGCTCTGCGTAGGGACTCCCGCCGCCATGGAGGTCGGGGCGCCCCCCTTCCTGCACACCGTCCACGGAGGGGGGCCCCGGGTCCTCCCCGGTGAGCGAAATGGCGCCGGCGGCAGCCATCTTGCAGGATGAAGAACCTGCTGTGCCACCGCCTGAGGCGCCGCCACCTGACGGAGATGGGTTGCTCGAGACTGTGGGGACCAGGGCACCGGGATCGGGGTTTTCAGTCTCACGGGTGTCGCCAGGGGCAGAGGCGACCTTGTTCTTTGGCCTGGCCGGCATCTTACCCTGCTGAGGCTTCGGCTCCCTCTCACAGCACGACTGGGTGGCCGCAAGGCCAGGTTCTCACTCAGAGACACGAGAACGTGGCTGCCGACCGTTACCTCAGAGAAGCCCTGGGCGCCAAGAGGGAGGAGGATGGGCGGGCCCCGTGGAGTCTTCGCTTCTGATTGGTGGGCTGGATGTCACGTGACCTTCGTCTTCCGGGGAGGGGCCAACTTGGCTCCACCCAGCGACAAACAGGAGGGTGTGCTCCACACGTCAGGAGTTTGGTCCGCCCCGCCCCGCTCAGCATGCTGGGTCAATGCTGGGAATTCCCCATCCTTACCCTAGGAGTGTGTGCGTCTCGAAAGAGGGGTTGAGGGCCACAAGGCTGTCTATATAAATGACTCGGGTCACACCGAATCAGCTTAGCTTATAGCACCACTCTGGTGGCTCAACCCTTAGCCAGGTGTCCCTCCTGGAATATAGTCAGGACTCTGGACCCGTAACTGTGACCCTGGAGGGGATGGTCCCGGAACTGCTCCGGGCATCTAGATGACCCCACAGGAAGGTTTGCTTGGAGAGTGGCCTGAAAGCGAGCAAACGGATGGGTCCTACACGGGGGTCTTGGCTCAGGATGTTCAGTATGCTGCCACATATGCGGGACGGGGGGGAAGTTAGTTCTTCAGCAAGATGCTTCCCCCTGCCCTGCTCCCTGAACACAGACAGGTTGCCTGGGATTAAGGGTGATGCTGCCCTTAAAGATGGGCTGCATAGTAATCCACTGATGAACGTACATAAATTTATTTGACCTACTCTCTAGTTTCTGCTCATATAAATATGGTGTGGTGCACAGGCTTGAAGTGCAATATTTGGACACATTTTTAGTCATTATTATAAAAGTCATTATTACTGCATGTTCAGTACCCAAAACAAAAGTAAATGTAGGAAAACTAGAACCTAGATTCCCACAGACCAGCAGGCAAGTACTGGGAATGTTTCATTATTTTTTGGTAGAATGGCCATTCATAAATAATTCATAGTCCTTTTGTTTTATAAAACTGGAATTATTCATGCATACATATTGTTTTGTAACCTGCTTATTGTGTCCAGAAAACACACTTTCCATGTCAATAAATACATTTCCACAAGGCCATTGTGTAACTACAAAATATTCCTTTTATGGAGGAAGCTTACATTTGCTTTTTTGTAAAAAAAAAATAAATTTATTTATTTATTTTTGGCTGAGTTGGGTCTTCGTGCTGCTGTGTGCAGGCTTTCTCTTCGTTGTGGAGCACAGGCTCTACGCATGCAGGCTTCAGTAGTTGTGGCACGTGGGCTCAGTAGTTGTGGCTCACGGGCTCTAGAGTGCAGGCTCAGTAGTTCTGGCGCATGGGCTTAGTTGCTCCATGGCATGTGGGATCTTCCTGGAGCAGGGCTCGAACCTGCGTCCCCTGCATTGGCAGGTGGATTCTTAACCACTGCGCCACCAGGGAAGTCCAGGAAGCTTACCTTTTCAAACTGCTATAGTGATCAACATTTATGTTGTTTCCAACTTTTCACTCTCTATAACACATCAATGTAAGACCTTTCCTTTTTACTAAAAATTGTTCATATCCTCGAATGTGAACTTGATGTGGATAAATTCCCAGAAAAGGATATTCTGAATACGGGCCATACACATTCGTAATTCTTTGATAAGAATTTAGGAAAGTGGTTCTCCTGAAAGTTGCTGTTACAGCGATTTTGGTGGAATGGAATGGGATATTTAGTGGAATGGATGAACAAATGGACTGAAACAACACAGGAATAGAATGGAATGGTGTTTGGAGTGTTAAATAATAGAGAGTAGAAAATGGATTTGAAATGGAATGCAGAATGTCATGAAATTGACACTGACTGTAGTGGAAATTAGAATAAAATGGAAAAGGAATATGGACTTGAACAGCATATCAAATGGAAAATTGAATGGAATATAATGGGAAGATGGAATGGAATGCAAAATGGCAATATCTAATGGCCTACGGAATAAAAGAAAAATGTTATATGAGAAAAGGAATGAAATGGAGTATGGTGTGATATAAAATATTAAAGAAAATAGAAGGAAATCAAAATAGGAACGACCATAGTATGGAGTACAATATGCAATGGCCTGAAATAAATGGACCATGAAATATGCACTATAGATTTAAAAGTACCATAAAAGAATGGAATGAAATTTGGAATGAAAAACAGAATCCAAGATTATGAAGGATGGAATAGGAATTGAATGCTAATGGAATATGTAAAATCAAATACTGACGAAATGCAGGATGGACTTAAATGAAGAATAAATGAATAGAATGTGTTCTGGTCATCCACCATTCCATAATATAGTGTTGTGGAGTAATGTCCATTTCAGGATGCTCATGGATTTTGTAGAGCTAGAATTCAGATAAGTTAGAGCAGGAATGGCTTATCTCTGCTCCACAATGTCTGGAGCCTCAGGTGTGAAAACTTGAATGGCTGTGAGGTCATAAGGGAAGGACAACAATCATTTGGCCAGAGTATCTGGGTAGATGGTGTCACTTCCTGGAATAGGGAGGGCTTGAATATTGGGGTCACAGTGGGAATCAGTGATCTGTTCTGACCATATTAGCCACTATGTGCTCTGTAGTTGTCCTAGTGATTTAGGGTTATGAACCCCAACTTATCTCATGGCCATTCTCTTAATTCTATAGGTCAACTTTCACCAGTTTCATAGATGCAGTTTTCCTCTTAAGAGTCATTTCAGTTTACTCTCTGAGATCTTTCCTTTCCTCCTCCTCCTTTCTAGAATCTCTGGGTCTTAGTCATGATCCGTGACTTAGTAATAACTAAAATGCCCCCATCCCTGCTTTCTTTAAAGGAGCTATCTATATAGATACAGAGATGTATATAGTTTTTCCCCACTTATTGATTTGCTCTTCTCTAAGATCTCAAACTTTATGCTAAGGAAGTCCCTCTGTTTAACTCTATTGGTGTGTCTTCAGTGCCCTCTCCTTTTGCTTTCCCAGTGCTCCTGTTTAAGAGATAGTGTTTATGTATGTTTGTGCTCATAGAAAAAGAATCCGGAAGGGTGAGTTTTGTTCTCTCGTACTTTATCTTCTGAATGTTTTCAATGAGCATACATTACTCTTGTACTCAGAAAACATAGAGCTATTTGCATTTTTAAAACAATTTATAATATTTGTTTAGATTTTAAGCTGTTGTAAAAACAAGACAAAAAGAACAGGCTATCCTATATACTACTGGATGGGGTTATAAATTCATAGCATCTTGCCGATGAAATGTCCATTTGACACTAGAATTTCTCTTCTAGGCATTAACTCTAAAGAAATACTCATATATACTCACACTGTTATGTGCTCAAAGGTGATTATTATAGTGTCATTTATTTTAAATAACCTGAAATCCTATTTCCAATAGGATACTGGATGTCCATAAAATAAACCTATGCAGCATTTATAGGATTTTTTTTTTAAAAGTTTAATGCTGTGGGCCATGATAGTTACACAGAAAACACATGATGTATTCTATCTACTGATCTATGTTTACAACTGTATATTTATTTTTACATCTACCTAGCTTTCTACATATACTAGAATTTCATTCACTATAGTGCAACAGGGAGGGGGGCATTTTGCCCCCCAGGTGTGGGGATTTGGAAGTGTCTGGAGACCATCACAATTGGGGAGGGAGAGGTGCTACTGGCATCTAGTATGCAGAGGCTAAGGATGCTATCAGTCCCTTCAATGTGCAGGAGAGCCTCTGACAACACAGAATTACCTGACCCAAAATGCCAACAGTGTCCACTTTGACAAACCCTGCAGTAGAGCATTTGCATTATTCAAAAAAGTTTAAGACAAATTTTACATCATGATCTATCCTACCAGTTATTGATCAGTATTGCTAAAAGTTTGATATGTGTATGTATTAAATTTTCTATGATAATTGTGTTTTAATAAATAGCAAAAGGGTATTTTTTGAAATGAATTAATTTTTTTTCAGTTTAAAAATTTATTCTTCTTCAACAAGCTACAAATGTTTTGCACGTATGAAACGTACTAGTCATTGCTTAATAAATTATATAACTTAAGAAATATAATTTCAACTCATTTACATGGAGGAATATTCCACAAAAAATCCATCATCATATATTTACTGATTCTCAACCTTCTAATCAAAGTATTAATATGTAAATATTTATATATTTGGTTAAAATAAGGAAAAATTGTGGCATCATAATCATAATGCAATGTATTTGATATATAAAGGGCAGTGTGTTTGACTAACCAGGTCATAGTAACTTCATTACTACTCCAGTGACTGCTTTGTGAATGTATATTTCCCAGTTGTGGTTAATGAGATATAAATGTAAGTAGCTTTGGGGTCTTTGGGGAATGGTTTCTCCGCTTTTGAAAAGTAGAAGAGACATAACAGATTGTTTACATAAAATAACTTAAAGAATGTATATATCAAATATTAGAATTAATAAATGCATTTAGCATGATTGCTGGTTATAAGGTCACTATTATAAAATTGAGTTGTATTTCTATATTTTAGCTTCAAAAATTATAAAGAAAACAATCTTAATGCCATTCACTATAAATCAGAAAACATCAAATACCTAGCAACAAATCTAATAAAAGATATTCACAAGACCTCTGCCCAGAAATCTATATGACATTTCTGAGAGATATTAAAGAAGACCTAGATAAATTGGTGATATATCATGTTCATTAATTAGAAGACAACATTATGAAAATTAAATCAAAGAGAGACTTCTCATCAAAATGATTTATGGATTCAATCTAACTTCAGTTGAAATCCCAGCTGATATTTTGTAAATGGAAATTAGCCAACTGATTCTAAAATATATGTGAATATCAAAGATCCAAGAACAGCCAAAGCCATCCAGAAGAAGAAATTTGAAGGACTTTCAAAGCTACATTACAAGGGCAACTATAAAGCCATAATCATTAAGATAGTGTGATTTTAAAAAAATGGTCATGAAGAACCTAGGGGCAAGATGTGAATAGAGACGCAGACCTAATAGAGAATGGACTTGAGGACACGGGGAGGGGGAAGGGTAAGCTGGGACAAAGTAAGAGATTGGCATGGACATATATACACTACCAAATGTAAAACAGATAGCTAGTGGGAAGCAGCGCATAGCGCAGAGAGATCAGCTCTGTGCTTTGTAACCAGCTAGAGGGGTGGGACAGGGAGAGTGGGAGGGAGATGCAAGAGGGAGGGGATATGGGATTATATGTATATGTATAGCTGATTCACTTTGTTATAAAGCAGAAACTAACACACCATTGTAAAGCAAGTATACTCCAGCAAAGATGTTAAAAAAAAAAAAAAAAGCTTATAGGTACAGAGAACAGATTGCTGGTTGCTGAGGCATGGCTTGGTTGGTGGCAAAATGAGTGAAGGGAGTCCAGTTATAAAATAAGCCCTGGGGATGTAATTTATAGCATGGCAACTGTAGTTAAGAATACTGTATTCTATATTTGAAAGTTGCTAAGAAAGTAGATCTTAAAAGTTCTCATCACAAAGAAAAAAATATTCTGTAACTATATATGGTGACAGATGCTAACTAGACATTGTGGTGATCATGTCACAATATATACAAATATCGAATCACTATGCTATACATCTGAGACTAATACAATGTTGTACGTCAATTATACGTCAATAAAAATTTTAAAATAAAAGCAGAGAGAATAAAAAATGAAGAAAAATTAACAGAGCCTCAGAGAGTTGTGAAACAACATACACCTAAATATATATTTAATGGGAATGCCCGAAGGGGAGGAGAGAGAAAGGTGGAAAAACATTTGAGGAAATAATGGCCAACACTTTTGAAATTTAATAGAAACAATATATATAGATCTAAGAAGCCCAACCAACCATGAGTAGGATAAACAGAAAGGTATCCCTACCTAAACACATCATAGTCGAAGTCTAAAATACAAGGAGAAAATCTTAAAAGGAACAAGCGAAAAATGACCAGTCACTTATAGTGGAATAACAATACAATAATAGCTGACTTCACACCAGAAACCATGGAGGCCAGAAGATAGTACAGTGATATGTTCAAAGTACTAAAAGGAAAAAAAAAGTCAACCAAAATTCTATATCCAGTGAAACTATCCTTTAAAAATAAATGGAAATAATGACATTCCCAGGTAAATGAAAACTAAGAGGATTTATTGCTAGCAGACCTGCCCTATATGAAATCCTAAGGGGAGTCCTATAAACTGAAAGGAAATTATATCAGGCATTAGCTTGAAAACATAAGATGCAATGAGAAGCACGAGAAATAGTAAATATATGAGTAAATACTATATACAGTATTTATATATATTATATATATATATTTTTTTCTTAGTTTCTTTGAAAATATAAGACTGTTTAATGAAAAATTACAACATTGTTGTATTTTTGGGTTTATAACATAAAGGTAATACATATGAAATAATAGGACAAAAGGGTGCTATACTGGAGCAAACTTTCTATACACTACTGCATTTAGATTAGTATTAATCTGTAGTAGATTGGTCTAATTAAAATGCATATTGTAATCCTCAAAGCAACCACAAAGAAATAACTCAAAATAATTCAACATGGATGAATCTCAAAATAATTATCTGAGTGAAAGAACCCAGAAAGAAATTGCATGTGTCATTCCATTTATATAAAATTAGGAAATATAAACTAATAAAAAATAATAGAAATCAGATCAATGGCTGCATGAGGATAAGGAGTGGTGGGAGGAGTGAGAAAGAGACATGAATATATTCACTATCTTGATTGTGGTAATTGTTTCAAAAGTATATACATATGTGAAAAGATCAAATTGTATATTTGATTTGTATATGAAAATTATACCACAATAAAGCTGTTAAAAAATAAGTATGAGGGAATTTTATCCATAATGTAAGTGTTTTTGAACTGGATTGTGGGTGGTAATGTTTGAACAACTGTAAACATTTCCTATAAGTTCTCTAAATTTAGAGTTACAACGGGTAATTTTTTTGATATATTAACTATAATGCAGTAGAACTGTTTAAAAAATGACTAGATTTCTTTCCTCCTTCCTTGATTAAGTAGTCAGGCTTATATGTTATGACTGAGGTGGAGGTGATAAGTGAAAGGAAAGGTCTGATGAGAGGTGAGAAGTTTTGAAAAGCTGTGTGCAGGATGGAAGAGAGTACTTACTACAGAAAAACATAAAGCCTTCCAGGCGGCATTTAGGTGAAGCTCATAAGAAGTGCTCCATGAATGCCAACTAAAAGGGAAAATGACGCACAGATTTATTTACACAACAAATACTTACTGAGCACCCACTATATAACAGGCACTCTGTTAGAGACACTGTTTAATTTCAGTTACTAATTTCTGCTTCATTTGCTTAGTGTACTAGATTGTTCACTTTTGTAAACCCTAAATGGCTGTTCTAGTACTAATTACTGTGTAAAGTGAATATTTCCCTTTATCTAGGTATCTGCCTATATATATACTGCATTAACATATTATATATGTTATATACTACATATAATATATATGGAAAATACTTTGAGCATTTTATTTTGTTAATACATTAATGGTTCAAATATATAATCTCATGTGTGTACTACACACGTAAGTATGTTCTAATAAAATAACCTAACCAGTCTCTTCCCTAGAAATCCATCATTTTTCATTCCATCAAAATGTCAATCTTTAGCTGTATCTTTTTATCCATTCTTAAACTTTTCCTGGATGAATAAGAAAAAGATGTTGGAATTATTCATATATATGCTAGCACCCACCCTCAACCAATCATTTGGTCCCAGCAGGAACAGAATTCCTCTAAGATCTATGGACCTCACGCTCCTGTAGAGTGAAGATTTGGGGGTTCTCAGCTGAGAAAAGCAGACATAGACTCTGCTTTTAGGGAATTCACAGTCAGCTGAGGGGAGGCAGACCACAAATAATCTTCAACTGTGATGAGTGCACTCTGTGATGAGCGGAATTCAGTGAGCTCTAGCAGCATACGGCAGGGGACTATAATGCTGCTTAAGGGTATAAGTCTTCCCAAGTGACCGGTAAGTTCAGGTTTAAAGGATGAGTAGGAGGTAGCCCAGTGGAGAGTGGGTGGTGAGTTGTCCAGGCAGAGGAACAGCATGAATAAGATCCTGGGGGACAGAGACAGCATTGAAGGAGCAATCTTCTTCACTAGCCCCAGTAGCAGATCACAGAAGATATTGGTGTATGCAGCTGCACAACCCCTTTGAAAATTATCAGGGCCCCAACTGCTTAATGTGAATAAGTTAAAGAACATGGGCAATGAGCCAGACCGCTTGGGTTCAAATTCCAGCCTCAGCCACTGTTGGCAGCGGGACCTTCAGCAAGTGACCTGAGATGCCTCATCAAGTGCCTCTGCTTTCTCTATTGTGGAATTAGGAAAATCATTGCACATACCGTATGTCAGAAAATAGTTCATAATGTTCCCATGAGGATTAAGTTAGGCATTAGGCAAAAACAGAGATTTTTAGCTGTTTTGCCTTGGACGTTTTCTCCTGGTCAATTTTATACTATCCTGAGCAAATTTAGTTTTCAAATTTATGGGCAAGCAAAGCCAAGGAAATGTAGCTAGTATCTGTGCAGTAAAGGAGATGAAATGATTAAAAGAGTATTCATTCTTTAAAAAAATAAGATAAAAACCTGGTTTTGAAAATAGTAGCACTTATGATAGCTATTAATCCAACTATATCAATAATCATTTGAAATGTCAATGGTTTAAATATACCAATAAAAAGACAGAGTGGGTAAAAAACGAGACCCAACTATATATTGTCTACAAGAAACCCACTTTTATAGAGACACAGGTTAAAAGTAAAGTGGTGGAAAAAGGTCTACCAAACTACAACTAATCAAGAAAGCTTAAGTAGCTATATTAATAGCTATATTAATAGCTATATTAATTTCAAAGGAAGCAGGCTTCAGAGCAAGGAAAATTATCAGGGATAAAGACGGTCATTACATAATGATAAAGGGGTCAATCCTCAAAGAAGACATAACAGTCTTTAATGTGCATGTGCCTAACAACAAAGCATCAAATATGTGAGGCAAAAACTGACAGAACTGTAAGAAGAAATAGATGAATCCACTATTATAGTTGGAGACTATATAAGTGACAGATCCAACAGGCAAAACATTAGTTAGGACTTAGTTAAACTGAACAGCACCATCAATCAACTGGAATGAACTGACATTTATATAGTATTTTATCCAAAACCAGAATACAGAATACAAATTCTTTTCAAGTTCACATGGAACATTCACCAAGACAGACCACATTATGTACCCTAAAACACACCTTAACAAATTTTAACAAATAGAAATCATACAAAGACCACAATGGAATTAAACAAAAATGACCACAATGGTACTAAACTAAAAATTAATAACAGAAAGTTACCTGGAATATCCCAAAATACTTGGAGATCACGTCTTCTAAACACACTTCCTCAACACACTTCTAAATAAATACTGAGTCAAAGAAGATACATCAAGAGAGATTCTAAATCATTTTGAACTAAATGAAATGGAAGTACAACTTATCAAAATATGTGGGATGCAGTGGAAGCAGTGCTGAGAGAGAAATTCATACTATTGAATGCATATATTAGAAAAGAAGAAAAACCTAAAATCAATAATCTAAGTCTCCACCTTAGGGAATTAGAAAAAGAAGAGCAAATTATATTCAAAATAAAAAGAAAAATAATAAAACTTAGACTAGAAGTCAGTGAAATTGAAAACAGGATATCAATACAGAAAATCAACAAAACCAAAATCTGTTATTTGAAAAGGCCAAAATAATTGACCTGGTTAAACCTCTATCCAGGTTAACTAAGAAAAAAAGAGAGAAGACACAAATCGCTAGTATCAGAAATGAAAGAGGGGCCATTACTACTGATCCCATGGACACTACAAGGAAAATAAAGGAATATTATGAACAACTCTATGCCCACAAATTTGATAACATAGGTGAAATGGACCAAGTCGTTGTAAGACACAGTCTACCAAAACTCACATAAGGATAATTAGATAAACTGAATAGGCCTACATCTATTAAAGCAACTGAATAAACAATGAAGAGCTTTCCAAAACAGAAAGCACCAAACACAGACTGGTTCACTGGTGAATTTTACCAAGCATTTAAGAAAGAAATTATACCAATTCTCCATAATCTCTCGCAGAAAATAGAAGCAAAGTGAACGCTCCCTAACTCACTCTATGAGTCCAGCCATTACGTTAACACCAAAACCAAAGATATTATAGGAAATGGAGACACAGGTCAATATCTCTCATGAGCATAGATGCAAAAATCCTCAACAAAATATTTAAAAATTGAATCCAACAAGTATAAAAAATTACACACAACAGCCAAGTGAGATTTATTCCAGGTATGCAAAGCTGGTTCAATATTTACTAATCTGTTAATGTAATCCATCACATCAAGAGGGTAAAGAAGAAAAATAATATTGTCATATCAGTAGATACAGAAAAAGTATTTGAAACAATCCAATACCCATTCATGATTAAAAACTTCAGCAAACAAGGAAGAGAGTGGAACTTCCTCAACTTGATAAATAACTACAAAATCCTACAGTTAACATCAATGACAAGAAACTAGATGCTTTCCCCCTAAGATAGGATGTCCACTATCACCACTCTTACTCAACTTTATATTGGAAGATCTAGCTAATGGAATAAGACATAAAAGGAAATAAAAGGTATATAGATTGGGAAGGAAGAAATAAAACTATCTTTGGTCACAGATGACATGATTGTCTATATAGAAAATTCCAAAGAATCAACAACAACAACAAAAACTGGAACTAATAAGTAATTATAACAAAGTTTCAGGACACAATGCTAATATACAAAATTCAACTGCTTTCTTATGTACAGACAATGAACAATTTGAATTGGAAGTTAAAAACACAACACCATATACAGTAACATTTCCCTCAAAATGAAGTGCCTAAGTAAAAAAATCTAACAAAATAAGCACAAGATCTATAGGAGGAAAACTATAAAGCTCTGATGAAACATCAGAAAAGCACTAAATAAATGGAGAAATATTCCATGTACACGTATAGGAAGACTCAACATTGTCAAGATGTTAGCTTTTCCAAATTGATCTATAGATTCAGTGCAATCCCAATCAGAGTAACAGCAAGTTATTTTGTGGATATCGACAAACTGATTCTAAAGTTTATATGGAAAGACAAAATACCAAAATTGTCAACACAATATTGAAGAAGAACAAAGTTGGTAGCTGACTTTACCCAAGTTCAAGACTTACTATAAACCTACAAAATCAACACCTTGTCATATTGGCAAAATAATAAACAAATAGATCAATGGAACAGAATAGAGAGCCCAGAAACAGATCCATACAAATACAGTCAATTGATCTTTGACAAAAAAATCAAAGGCGATTTGATGGACGAAGGAAGTCTTCTCAACAAATGATGCTGGAACAACTGGACATCCACGTGCAAAATAAATGAGTGGAGACACAGACTTTACATCTTTCACAAAAATTAACTCAAAATGGATCACAGATCTAAATGTAAAACATGAAACTATAAAACACCTAGAAGAAACCATAGGAGAAAATCTAGGTGACCTTGGGTCTGGCGATTACATACATACATACATACATACATTTATTTATTTAGGCCGTGTTGGGTCTTAGTTGTGGCACACAGGATCTTCGTTGCCACATGCAGGATCTGTAGTTGCGGCATGTGGGATCTAGTTCCCTGACCAGGGATCGAACCTGGGCCCCCTGCATTGGGAGCATGGAGTCTTAGCCACTGGACCACCAGGGAAGTCCCTGGCAATTACATTTTAGATACAATACCAAATGTATGATCCGTGAAAGAAAAAACTGATAACTTAGACTTAATTAAAATGAAAAACTGTGCTCTGCAAAATACACTCTTAAGAGAATGAAAAGATAAGCTGAAGACTGGGGAAAAAATCTTTGCAAAACACATAGATACAATAAAAGGCTGATATCCAAAATATATAAAGAAAAAACTCAACAATAAGAAAACAACCCGATTAAACATGGACAAGAGATATGAACAAATATCTCACCAAACAAGATATGCAAATGGCAAGTGGGCATGTGAAAAGATGCTCAACATCATATTTATTGAGGAAATTGCAAATTAAAACAACAACGGGAAACCGCTATAAATCTATTCGAATGGCTAAAATCCAAAACACTGCCAAATGCTGGCAAAGATATGGAGCAAAAGGAACTCTCATTCATTGCTGGTGGAAATGAAAAATAGTACAGCCAATTTGGAAGACAGTTTGGCGGTTTCTTACAAAACTCCTTAGTATTTACCCAAATGAATTGAAAATTATATCCACACAAAAATCTGCACACAGATGTTTATACTAGCTTTATTCATAACTGCCAAACCTTGGAAACAACCAAAATATCCTTCAAAGGTGAATGGATAAACAAATTGTGGTACACCTATACAATGGAATATTATTCAATGATAAAAAAAGAGCTATCAAGCCATAAAAAGACATGGAGGATCCCTAATTGCTAAGTTAAAGAAGCCAATCTGAAATGACTACATATTGTACGATCCCAACGACGTGACACTGTAGAAAAGGCAAAATTATGGAGAGAGTAAAAAAATCAGTGGCAGCAAGGGGTTTGGGTTGTGGGGGGGAGGGAGGAAGGGCTAAAATAGGTGGAGCACAGAGGATTTTCAGGCAGTGAAACTACTCTGTATGATGCTGTAATGACAGATACATCTAATACATTTACAAAAACCCAGAGAACGGTATAATGCAAAGAGTGAAACTTTATATAAATTACAGACTTTAGTTATTAATAGCATATTAATATTGGCTCAACAATTGTTACAAATGTACCACATTAACTCAAGACGCTAATAACAGGGGAAGGGGGTTGTGAAGGGGTATATGGAGACTCTGTAATTTCTGCTCATATTTCATAAACCTAAAACTGCTCTTAAAAAGATTATTAATTTTTTTAATATAAAAATTACTTCCATACAGTATCTGTCTCTGAAATGTTGGTCAAATACTTCGAGTGTCTGCTATCTTCCTGGCACCATTCTCTCTGTTCCTAGGTTTCCCTATCTGAAAAATGGGAATGATAATAATAGCAACTATCTAATAAAGAATGAGAAGCAGTTTAGAAATTGTGAATTAGCAGCACATTCTCTGTTCTTAATGTGCACTGTGCTTACTTCTGTCATGTTGTCTTGATAATAATCCAGAAATTATGTTTCTGTGTTCTTATGTTCATTAATCTGAGAAGTCGCTGAAAAATGGGACTCAGTCTACGTCACACGTGTTCACAGAATTTGGCACATAGCCTGGAAATGTGTCCAGCAGGTGCCGAATAAACATTCATGGTATAAATGTGGATGACCCATGATCTGATAATCACCCAATAAAACACGGCTATTTTTTATGAGCCATTTGTTCATTGGGGAAACTCCATGATCAATTACTGGATATAGGATATCACTGTACTCAGTTTACCCTCATTTAGAGAAAGTTTATGTACTTGATCATTGCTCTGTTTTGAGAAATATCTGGTACCAGCACATTCTGAACTTCTTAACGTATGATTTCACAATGTACTTGGGACAGTCTGTTATTTTCTGACCGTTTGATCTGAACTTACAGTTGGACTTGATTTGGTAATTCTCCAAAAACTTATCAACTATAAACTGATTAATTTTTAACATAGCTTCTCAAGTATTTATTTTTTGGATGGAGAAACAGTTGAACAAATATGTGTCTGATAATTAAATTATTTAATTTCACATAATAAAGATATATTTCATTCAGGTTTATATTGATAAAAACAAGGATATGAATTCAACGAAGAAATCAATGGTCATGTAAAGGTGAAGACTCTGACCTTAACAAGGAAGAGACAGCTCTCCTGCCCTTATCCTACATTTTGGGATACTCCTTCTCTGTCCATTTCTCTGGTCCACTTTTCCTGTGTCCCTCCTTAGCATTTCCACTGTAGTCTGTACAGATTTATATCTCAGAGTCTACAGTTCCTTCTTTTTTTCATTTGTCTGTCTGTTTCCAACACAAGATGGTGAAATCCATGATTATGATATACCATATATTTCATTGGTCTTTGCATATCCAGGGTACAGAACACTTATGGAAATATGGTAGGAATAACTGAGTATTTGCTGTCATAATAACAAATTAATATTTTATAGAGACCACAGATTGGAAAGATACCCACTTCCAATAGGGACTTGATACAGTAGATGCTATTTTTGCAGACGCTATTTCTACAACTTCTGAGATCAGGTTCCAAGCAGACCACTCGGCAACTGTGAGCCTTTCTGGGAGAATCTCATCAACAAAAAAATTTTAGCAGCCCTACATGGTAGCTAGCAACACCAAAGGCACGATCCATGAAATAAATAACTGATAAGCTAGATTTCATTAAAATAAAAAACTTCTGCTCTACAAAAGACAATGTCAAGAGAATGAGAAGACAAGCCACAGCCTGGGGAAAATATTTGCAAAAGGCACATCTGATAAAGAACTGTTATCCAAAATATACAAAGCATTCTTAAAACTCAACAAGAAGAGATGCTGTACCACATAGTACCTATAGTTAACAATATAATATTGTGTGCTTTAAAATATGTTAAGAGGATACATCTTAGGTCAATTGTTCTTACCCCACACAAAACAACAACAAAAAATACACAAAAGAGGACAAGGAAATTTGGGGGTGTGATGGATATGTTTAATACCTTGATTGCGGATAGGATATCACAGGTGTATACGCGTGACCAAACTCATCAAAATATATACATTAAATATGTGCAATTTTTGGTATACAAATTATACCTCAATAAAGCTTAAAAACTAGATCTGAAGAGACACCTTACCAAAGAAGATGTACAAATGGCAAATAAGCATATGAAAAGATGTTCAACAACAATGAACTACTATCACACACCCATTAGGATGGCCAAACCCAAAATGCTGACAACATCAAATGCTGGCAAGGATGTCAAACAACAGGAACTCTCCTTCATTACTGGTGGGAAGGCAAAATGGTGCAGTCAGTTTGGAAAAGAGTTTGGCACTTCCTACAAAACTAAATATCCTCTTACCATATGATCCAGCAAACATGCTCCTTAGTATTTACCCAAATGAATTGAAAACTTATAAACACACAAATATCTGCATACAAATGTTTATAACAACTTAATTCACAATTGTCAAAACTTGGAAGCAATAAATGGCCTTTAGTAGGTGAATGGATAAATAAACTGTGGTCCATCCAGCCAATGAAACATTATGCAGAGCTAAAAGGAAATGAACTCTCAAGATATGAAAAGACATGAAAGAATCTTAAATGCGTATTACTTCATAACAATAAAATTACTGTTTTTAGATTTCAGCCTTAGACATTTCCATGCATTTTCTCAGATATTCAAATCCCCATTTTCTTGAAAGGAACACTTCATCTCAGGGAAGTTAAGTGACTCACTTTCTTGTGGATTCTGCTTTCCAATTTCCCACCTCAGCCCCCAGTCTACATCTCATTCTACCTCCAGCCATTACAAACTACTCCTACTTCCCTGAACCCAGCAAGCTCTCTCTCACCTCCACATCCACTCTCTCTTCTGTACACACACATGATGGATGATTACCTATTTGATCATCAAGCTGTAACTTTTCCACCATATTAAATCTTATCTATCCCTTTCTTCACTGTCTGTCTTTTCACACTAGAATGAAATATTGATGAACACCCGGGATCTGACTATTGTGCTCAGAGCTCTGTCCCCCGAGACGGAAAGGCCTATAGTAAGTGATCCATAAATATTTGTTGAATTAAATGCCTGATCCTTGAACCAGTCTCGGATATGCAATCTGGTGCCTATGGGTCTCCCACCTGACTCTGGGAAACATGGAAACTGGACAAGTTAATCTTTCTGGGAAGGCCCAATGTCCAAAGAGGCCAATACAACTAAGACTTCTGGCTTCTAGAGTCAGACCAGGATGGAATTCCACCTCTATCTCTTACTAGTTGTATGACCTTGGGGATGCTTCTCTACCTTTTGGAGCCTTAGTTTCCTCCTCTCCTTAGTTATCCTAATGAGATATTTCAAACTGCTCAACACTTCCATTCATTCAGTCGGCAAACATTTGTCGAATGTCTGCTATCTGACAGGTACTGTTTTAGGTGCCGAGAATAAGTCATAAACAAGTTACATCCATCAGCTCACAGTCTAATGAATGAAGCAGACAAACAACTGTTTACAGCACAGTGCTCTTAGGGCCATGATAAGGGAGGTCCTGGGTGCCAGAAGAAGGCTGTAGGAGTAGCTGGTGCTCTTCACTTCATGTCCTTTGTTTCTAATACTGAAGTGGTGTCAGTCACCAAGGCCTGAGGCCTGCTTCTGTGCTCATGCTTCATGTTTCTATTTTTGCAAGCTCTGTGATGCTGTTGAGTTGGCCTTGACTTGACAAGGCTACTATTGTAAACCTGAGGTTTTTCCCAGAGGTATCTCTTATTGACAGTCAGAAGTACTTGGTAGTAACAAAAATGATGATGAAAATAGCTAAGACTTATTTTCAAATGGACTTATAGATTCTTATTTTATTCATTGGGTGATAAACCATTATTATTATTATTATTTTTGATGCTGAAATTATGCTATTTTTTAAAAACTACCTGTGTGCCAGGCACTGTACTACATGCTTCATTACTGTATCTAAACCTTACAACACAACAATAACAAAAACCCTGTTTTTGGGAATTCCCCGGCGGTCCATTGGTTAGGACTCAGCGCTTTCACTGCTGGGGCCTGGGTTTGACCCCTGGTCAGGGAACTGAGATACCACAAGCTGTGCAACATGGCCAAAAAAAAATTCCTATTTTTATGCCAATTCCACATATTGGGTAACGAAGTTAAGGGAAATGTAGGGGGGTATAAATTCATACTGCCAGTAAGAGAACAATAGTTAAAAGCACAGACTTGATTCTAAATACCATTCGACACAAAAGAAACCAGAGCTTCTTGGGAAATGGCTGATTCCAGGGCCGGAACAGGGAAAGTACAAGAAGAGCCAGGAATATCTTGCTGTACCAAAAGAAATTTTCAAAGAGAAATAGGGGTACATCTAAAAGGATACAGGAACAGGATTTACGGGGCTTCCACTGTTCCACTGACCAAATGTGGGCAAATTGGAGCATCAAACTGAATCGCGATGGTAATGGGTTTATATACCCAGTGAATAAAATATATGTCCATGAGCTCATAGGATATCAATGAAGACATGAATAATTCACAAATGAGGGTCAGAGAAAAGCTCTTCATTGCAGAAGAATCCCAACTAGTAAATGGGGGGAAATGATGGAGTTGGAAATGCATGATTTTTCAACCATCATTTATTAGTGGGTTTAGGGAAGAATCATCAATGATGGTAGAACAGGATATTTCCATAGTCTCCAAGTATCCCCCCACAATATAGATAAGTGGACAAAGGGAAAATAATAACTTTATTTTGGGGTAACCTGGTGAATACAACCTTAACCAAGTGATCAAATTTAACCTCACCAGTACAGAATAAATAAATAGCATGTGCAGACTGATATAATGCACTGAGAAGGATATACTATCACTTTCGTCGTTTCCCTGGCAAAGATACACACGCTGAATCTAGTCATGAGAATCAAAAATCAGGCAAACCCAAATTGAGTGGCATGGTTCATACTTTCAAAACTTTTATGGTCGTTCAAGACAGGAAGTCTGAGGACTTGTCCCAGACTGAAGAAGACTAAAGTGAAACAACAAATACATACAAGCGTGATTCTAGACTGGAGAGTAGAACAGAAAATTATAAAACTTTCTATAAATGACATTGTTGAGATAATTGCCACATTTGAATAAGGTCTGTGATGAGATACATAATAGTACTGTATCAATGTTAGTTTCCTGGCTTTGATAAGTGTACAGTGCTTACCCCAAAGGATGCCCTAGTTCTCAGGAAGTAACACCGCAGTATTTAGGGGTCAAAGGACATGTCTGCAGCTTACTCTCAAACGATTTAGAAAAAGTTTGTATGTATGTGCGCCTGCGTGTGGTGTGTGTATGGACAGGAAAACAAGACAGTGGGACAGACAGAAAGAGAAAGGTGGAGGAGAGAGAGAAAGAGAGAGAACAAATATGGGAACTATTACCTATTGTGGAATTTGGGTGAAGTAGAAATGGGAGTTCCTTGCGCTATTTTTGAAACTTTTCTCTAAGTTTGAAATTATTTCCCCAAAAAAGTATCGCCCTCACAAAATGTAATGTGGGTTCTAGATACCGACTGGGATCGTTTCCTGTGTCCTTCATGATTAACTGTGTGATCACAGAAAAGTTACTTAATCTCTGAATTCAAGGTTTTTGACTGGTAAATAGGGGTAATCACTGAGTTTACCTACCTCCTCAGGCCATGGTAAGGATTAAATGAGATGATGCATATAATATGTTTTGAGCAATAGATTGGATGCAGGGAATACTCAACAGAACTTAAGCCTCTCTAACGTTTTTAATTCTTTAAAAAGTAAAGTACATCATTAACCTAGACGCTTCTGGTCTCAGTACACAGATCTTACTGTGTCACTGAGGTGCCCACTAGGAGGCAGACTCCCTGTGCCTGTGGGGGCTTACAGTGCACAGTACAAGTTAGCTTTCACCATGATTATAATCATTAAGCCCGATATTTCTGATCTTAACGTCCAGCCTCCTACCACTCCACTTAGCTGCCTTGGTGTGTTCCTGGGGCCAAAGAAATCCTCACATTAACACCTAGTAGGTACTAAAGTCACTAGACTCGTATGTATGCTCTATAGACTGTTCAGAGAAAACTGAAATATTGTTCACCCTTCCTTCGGACCAGTGCAGTGGGTTACAGCAGAGAGCTACAAACGTCCACACATGGCAACCCTGGGGAGCAGGTTTTAAATCTCTCTTTAAGAAGTAAGTACACGGGCTCAGAGATGTAGAGAGACTCACCCCAAATCACAAACTAGGGAGAGGCGGCACATCGAATATCTCACCCATGGCCTTGCTGCTAACCTGAGCTGTCTTGAGCTCTGCCAGTGCACAGCATCGGTAAGCACCATCTTCCTACTTAGACTATAGACTCACTGGAGGTAGAGAACACCGTTTAGCTCTCATATATACCCTGGCATTGAATTCACCGCCAAGCACATATTTGGGAAGAGGGTTTGTCCCTTTAACCTGGGAAGAGGGATTTCTTTATACATTTCAAGGAGCCTCTAGAAACAAGTTACATGAGGTGGTTTTCTGAGTGTACACTTAAAACTCAAAGCAGACATGGGATGCCTGATGCCATAAGGGTTTTTTGTTTTTGTTTTTGTTTCTTAATGAAACTAGATAGTTTAGTGTACTTTATATAGGTGGTAGGTGAAGATACAATGAACAACAAGAAGAGATACTGGGGACTTCCCTGGTGGCGCAGTGGTTAAGAATCTGCCTGTCAAGACAGGGGACACGGGTTCGAGCCCTCGTCCAGGAAGATCTCACATGCCGCAGAGCAACTAAACCCGCATGCCACAACTACTGAGCCTGCGCTCTACAGCCTGCGAGCCACAACTACTGAGCCCGCATGCCACAATTACTGAAGCCCACGTGCCTAGAGCCCGTGCTCCGCAACAAGAGAAGCCACCGCAATGAGAGGCCCGCAAACCGCAACGAAGAGTGGCCCCCGCTCGCCGCAACTAGAGAAAGCGCACACGCAGCAACAAAGACCCAACGCAGCCCAAAATGAATGAATTAATTAATTAATAAAAAAAGAGATACGGAAGAATGATTAGGATGGCAGACTTGTCTACTAAGGAGGCACACGGTTGTGGTCAGGGAGCGAAGCCTCAGGGGCTCTGGGGTTTTAATACTATTTGATTCATTGTTTTGGGTGGTGGTCACATAGGTTTTCACGTTATAATTGTTCATTATAAATCTCTGTAGATATGTTTTATGCTTCTTTTGTATGCAGGTATATATTATTTCAAAACTGAACCCAACATAAGAGAATAGGAAGGTCCCAAGACAGGGAAGCCTTGAGATTTGAATAAAGGTATTAACATGGCTATGTGAAGAAGATGTTATCAGTCAGAAGGGGTTGGTTACTCATCCATGAAATAAAACACTTTTAATGCCTATCTAAACACTGTGTGGGTAAAAGTGTCTCTACCAACTTGACTGTGAGTATTTCTGGTGCCTCTGTCAAAGCATTACCTAGTATGAGATGGACATATCAGATGATGTTAGCCTCATGCCGTTAACAGACCAGGAGTTTGTATGCAAGACGTCAACTTTCCCCCATCTTCTGCCTCCTGAATTACCATCATCTGTTTCTTTACAATCTGAAACCACTGAGTACCAGAATTCCGCCCCCTATCAAGTACACACACACAACCTCTCTCTCTCTCTCTCTCTCTCTCTCTCTCTTCTCTCTCTCCTGGCCCCGCCCCCGACCTCCCTCTCATCTTATCACACCAGTGCACAGATGTGTTTCAGGGAACACTGTGATAAACTCCTCATCATCTCATGTTCATCTAAGCCGATCATGATGCATCCAATATCCTTGACAATCTCTGATTTTACGTTGGTCATGTGACCAGATTCAGTCGCATATGTTTGGGTTGATGCGGGTGGATATCTTCTGGAAAGTATCATGTCAGTTTTCTTTCTCTTTGAAAAGGAACACTGGAAGATATTTTCCCTTTTTGCCTAAATATTACCATTCCTAGATATGAGCCCTGAACTGCTACAGACATCTGGGGACCAAAATGATGAGGACCCTGAGGTGGCGGAGGAAAACAGAGGGAAAGTATCTGAACCCTTGATGACATCCCTGAGCTAGACTTCGCCATGTCTAGAACCCACCCTACTTTGCACTTCCAGTCTATTTGGAAAATGCACCAAACCGTACTGACTGACAGCTAACTGCCAGGCACTCCTGTTGACCCTGAAGATACTGTAGTCAACAAAACAGACATCTTTCTCTGCCCTCATAGAAGTCATATACTGGGCTAACTGTATAAACAATAAATAAAATAAATGATTAAATTATACTGTACGTAGGAAGATTACACTGTTATGAAAAGCAAACTAGGTCTGGAATGCTGAGAAACTGGAAATTTTGTGAAGTGGTCAGGATAGGCCTTCCTCAGAAAGTGATATTTGAGTAAAGTCTTGAAGGAGTTGATGGGGCGAGCCGTTAAATATGTGGAGGAAGAACACTTGCAACACAGAGAACAGCCAATGCAAGAGGCTTCAGCTAAAGTGTAACTACTAGAGTTAAGGTAGATGTGGAGGGATCTAGTGGTAGTGTAGTTGGATTTCAGAGAAATAACACGAGCAAATCTTGTAGAAAGTTGGAGACCACGTAAATACTTCGAAGGTGTTGCAAGTTGTTGTTCTAAGGCAATAAAGTGTCGTGGCTTAGAATCAAGTGGTAGCACGGGAGGAGGCATTAGACCATGGAAGCAACAGGATTTCTGGATGGATATAATGGCAAGACTGACCCCAATCTTTCTAAGTGAGCATCTAGAAGGATAATGTGTTTTTCTGTTTGCTTGTTTTGTTGCTGTTGCTTGTTTTCAACAGCTTTATAGGAGTTGAATTGCTTTACAATGGTGTGTTAGTTTCTGCTGTATAACAAAGTGAATCGGCTATACATAATACATATATCCCTATATCTCCTCCCTCTTGCATCTCCCTCCCACCCTCCCTATCCCACCACTCTAGGTGGTCACAAAGCACTGAGCTGATCTCCCTGTGCTATGCGGCTGCTTCCCACTAGCTATCTATTTTACACGTGATAGTGTGTATATGTCAAAGCTACTCTCTCACTTCGTCCCAGCTTAGCCTTACCCTTCCCCATGTCCACAAGTCCGTGCTCTACGTCTGTGTCTTTATTCCCTTCTGGCCCCTAGGTTCTGCAGAACCATTTCTTTTTTTTTTTTTTTGTAGATTCCATATATGTGTGTTAGCCTACGGTATTTGTTTTTCTCTTTCTGCCTTTCTTCACTCTGTATGACAGACTCTAGGTCCATCCACCTCACTACAAATAACTCAATTTCGTTTCTTTTTATGGCTGAGTAATGTTCCATTGTATATATGTGCCACATCTTCTTTATCCATTCATCTGTCGATGGACACTTAGGCTGCTTCCATGTCCTGGCTATTGTAAATAGAGCTGCAATGAATATTGTGGTACATGACACTTTTAGAATTATGGTTTTCTCAGGGTATACGCCCAGGAGTGGGATTGTTAGGTCGTATGGTAGCTCTATTTTTAGTTTTTTAAGGAACCTCCACAGTGTTCTCTGTAGTGGCTGTATCAGTTTATATTCCCACCAAGAGTGCAAGAGGGTTCCCTTTTCTCCACACCCTCACCAGCATTTAGTGTTTGTATATATATATATGTTTTTAGTTTTGTTTTTTTTTTTTTTTTTTTTTTTTTTTTGCGGTACGCGGGCCTCTCACTGTTGTGGCCTCTCCTGTTGTGGAGCACAGGCTCCGGACGCACACGCTCAGCGGCCATGGCTTGCGGGCCTAGCTGATCCACGGCATGTGGGATCTTCCAGGACCGGGGCACGAACCCGTGTCACATGTATCGGCAGGTGGACTCTCAACCACTGCGCCACCAGGGAAGCCCATTTGTAGACATTTTGAGGATGGCCATTCTGACCCATGTGAGGTGATACCTCATTGTACTTTTCATTTGCATTTCTCTAAAGATTAGTGATGGTGAGCATCCTTTCATGTGTTTGCTGGCAATCTGTATGTCTTCTATGGAGAAATGTCTATTTAGGTCTTCCTCCCATTTCTTGGATTGGGTTGTTTGGTTTTTTTTGATATTGAGCTGTATGAGCTGCTTGTATGTTTTGGAGATTAATCCTTTGTCCATTGCTTCGTTTGCAAATATTTTCTCCTATTCTGAGGGTTGTCTTTTTGTCTTGTTTATGGTTTCCTTTGCTGTGTAAAAGCTTTTAAGTTTCATTAGGTCCCATTTGTTTATTTTTGTTTTTATTTCCATTTCTCTAGGAGCTGGGTCAAAAAGGATCTTGCTGTGATTGGTGTCATAGAGTGTTCTGCCTAGGCTTTCCTCTAAGAGTTTTATAGTGTCCAGTCTTACATTTAGGTCTCTAATCCAATTTGGGTTTATTTTTCTGTATGGTGTTAGGGAGTGTTCTCATTTCATTCTTTTCCATGTAGCTGTCCAGTTTTCCCAGCAACACTTATTGAAGAGGCTGTCGTTAGAAGGATAATGTTAACTGAGATGACAAAGAACAGAAGTCGCCTGTTTGAAATAAGTTCAGTTTTACAGGGCTAAAATCTAATGTCTATTAGACATCCATGTGGTCTTCCAAGTGGACAGTGGCAACAGACGCTGGAGTCTAAGTTGGATATCTAAACTGGGGAGAGAAGAGGGTACAGATGGCATAGAAAGCCACAGTACTGGATGAGATCACGAAAGGAATGAGTGTAGGTAAAGAGGAGAAGAGGACAGGGATTCAGTTCTGAGGTTTATCGGTATCAAGAGGTCACAGGAAGAGGAAGAGAAACAGCCAAGAAGTCTGAGGAGCCACAGCTGCATGACCTCAGAGAACAACCAGGAAAGTACTGTCCTGAAATGCAGGTGTGTATGTGTCAACTTGATTGGATAACAGGGTGTCCAAATATTTGGCTAAACATCATCTCTGAGTATGTCCGTAAGGCTCTTTCCAGGTGAAACTCACATTTGAATCTGTGGACTCAGGAAAGCAGTGTGCCCTTCCCAGCACACGTGGACATGAAACAATCCCTCTAGGCCTGAACAGAATCCCTCGAGGCCTGAACAATCCCTCGAGGCCTGAACGCGTGGACATGAAACAACCCCTCGAGGCCTGAAACAATCCCTCGAGGCCTGAACAGAAACTAACATTTGAATCTGTGGACTCAGGAAAGCAGTGTGCCCTTCCCAGCACGCGTGGACATGAAACATTCCCACCAAAACGTAGAGGAAGGAAAAACTGAGCCTTTCCTGCCTGACTGAATGAACTGGGACATTGATCTTCTTCTGTCCTCGGCGCTACAGTTTCTCAGGTCTTCAGACCCCGACTGGAAGCTACATCGTTGGTTCTCTTGGTCCTCGGGCCACTGCAGTCAAACTGAATTAGGCCACCAGCTCTTCTGGGACTCCAGCTTGCAGACACCAGATTGGGAGACTTCTCAGCCTCCACAATTGCGTGAGACAATCCCTTTTAATAAATCACTACCCGGGCTTCCCTGGTGGCACAGTGGTTGAGAATCTGCCTGCCAATGCAGGGGACATGGGTTCGAGCCCTGGTCTGGGAAGATCCCATATGCCGCGGAGCGGCTGGGCCCGTGAGCCACAATTACTGAGCCTGCGCGTCTGGAGCCTGAGCTCCGCAACAAGAGAGGCCACGATAGTGAGAGGCCCACGCACCGCGATGAGGAGTGGCCCCCACTTGCCACAACTAGAGAAAGCCCTCGCACAGAAACGAAGAGCCAACACAGCCATAAATAAATAAATAATTAAAAAAAAAAAAAAAAAAAAATAAATCACTACCCGTAAAACTGGACAGGTACATGTAAAAGTATGAGATTACATCAGTCCCTAACACCATACACAAAAATAAGCTCAAAATGGATTAAAGACCTAAATGTAAGGCCAGAAACTATCAAACTCTTAGAGGAAAACATAGGCAGAACACTCTCTGACATAAATCACAGCAAGATCCTTTTTGACCCACCTCCTAGAGAAATGGAAATAAAAACAAAAATAAACAAATGGGACCTAATGAAACTTAAGTGCTTTTGCACAGCAAAGGAAACCATAAACAAGACAAAAAAACAACCCTCAGAGTGGGAGAAAATAATTGCAAATGAAGCAACTGACAAAGGTTTAATCTCCAAAATTTACAAACAGCTCATGCAGCTCAATATCCAAAAAACAAACAACCCTATCCAAAAATGAGCAGAAGACCTAACTAGACATTTCTCCCAAGAAGATATACAGACTGCCAACACACGAAAGAATGCTCAACATCACTAATCATTAGAGAAATGCAAATCAAAAGTACAATGAGGTATCACCTCACACCAGTCAGAATGGCCATCATCAAAACATCTACAATAATAAATGCTGGAAAGGGTGTTGGGGAAAGGGAACCCTCTTGCACTGTTGGTGGGAATTTAAAGTGATACAGCCACTATGGTGAACAGTATGGAGGTTCCTAAAAAACTAAAAATAGAACTACCATATGACCCAGCAATGCCACTACTGGGCATATACCCTGAGAATACCATAATTCAAAAAGAATCATGTACCTCAATGTTCATTGCAGCACTGTTTACAATAGCCAGGACATGGGAGCAACCTAAGTGTCCATCAACAGATGAATTGATAAAGAAGATGTGGCACATATATACAATGGAATATTACTCAGCCATAAAAAGAAACGAAATTGAGCTATTTGTAATGAGGTGGATGGACCTAGAGTCTGTCATACAGAGTGAAGTAAGTCAGAAAGAGAAAGACAAATACCGTATGCTAACACATATATATGGAATTTAAGAAAAAAATGTTATGAAGAACCTAGGGGTAAGACAGGAATAAAGACACAGACCTATTAGAGCATGGACTTGAGGATATGGGGAGGGGGAAGGGTAAGCTGTGACAAAGTGAGAGAGAGGCATGGACATATATACACTACCAAATGTAAGGTAGATAGCTAGTGGGAGGCAACCGCCTGGCACAGGGAGATCAGCTCGGTGCTTTGTGACTGCCTGGAGGGGTGGGATGGGGAGGGTGGGAGGGAGGGAGACGCAAGAGGGAAGAGATGTGGGAACATATGTATATGTATAGCTGATTCACTTTGTTGTAGGGTGGAAACTAACACACCATTGTGGAGCGGTTATACTCCAATAAAGATGTAAAAAAAAATACAAACACAATAACTCAAATAAACAAGAATTACATTATAAAAAAAAATCACTTCCCGTATACATATCCTATTGTTTCCACGTCTCTAGAGAATGCTGAATAATACACCAGGGGAGAAAGTAGTTCCAGGTGGAGGGAGGGATCAACTGGGTCCAAAATTATGGACAGGTCCCTTAAGGAGGGGACTGTGACACAGCCATTGACTTAGAAATATCGATGTCATTCTTACGTTGACTGGAACAGTTGCAGTTTAGGTGAAGGTGTACTCATTCGATCAGAGTGAGATTAAGACGGAATGGGAGGAGGGGAACTGGAGACAGCGAGTGTAGACACTCCTTATGGGAGGTCTGCTACCAAGGGGAGGAGAAATGGGCCCATAGGAGGTAAGAGGGAGGGAGGCAAAAAGAACGTCGTTTTGTGTTTGCTTTTTCAAAATAATAATAATAAAAATAACCACACCAGTTTGTATGCTGACAGGAATAATCGAGCAGAGGAAGGAAAAGTAATGCTGATGTTACAAATACTCTGAGACCATGAACTTCCTTTTGGATTGAGCCAATCTAGGAAAGAATTTTCTGCTACTTGCAACCCAAAGAATGTTCACTAACAGAGTGAGCAGTGTCTTCATACGTGTAAGTCTTCCTGTTTTATGCCCACTGACGTATAATTTTTAATAGTGCTCTCATTCTGGTGTGGATGACAAATTATATGGTCACACTAATTGGCTAGGGACATTGGCTCTGAAGCCATAGATTCCAATCCTGGGCCTGCCACTTACCAGCTGTCATCTTGGACTAATTACTTAACTTCTGTGCTTCAGTTTCTTCATATGGAAAGGGGACTAACAATGGCATGTATCTCATGGTGTTTTGCTGAACAAATGAGGTAAAGCATTTAAAGAGCTTACAAAAGGACTTGCTAAATATGGTAAATATTTCATAAATATTAGGTATTATTAAATCTGCATGCCACATGATGCAGAATTCTCCTATACGGTAAAGAATGTAAGCTGCTTCCTGATCCGTTTTTCCCTTTCATACATATAACCTTAAAGGTAATTAGTTTAAATGCAACGAACAAAGTGAAATTATTCACAACTCCATCTTATAGGTAACGAAGCTGGGAAACCGAACAGTTAATTGAGACAGAATAGGAATTTTAAAATAAATGTTAATTTATGGACTGGGTCAAGGTGCCAGAAGTGATGTGTGATATTATGTGTCGACGTGACTGGCCCATGGAGTATGCCCAGATATTAGGTCGACCATTATTGTGAGTGTGTCTGTGAGGGAGTTTTAGATGAGATCACCATTTGGATAGGTAGGCTGAGTAAAGCAGGTGGCCCTCTAATGGGAGTGTAGCATGGCAATCACTCGAAAGCCTGAATAGGACAAAAAAAGCTGACCTTCCCTCAAGCAGGAGGGACTCAAGCCTGACTGCTTGAGGTGGGACACTGGTCTTTCCCTGCCTGAGGACTTGAACTGAAAAAGCGCATCTTCTTGAGACGATGCCAGCAACTTTGGGGCTGGAACTTACACCACTGGCTCTCCTGGTTCTCAAGCCTTTGGACTCGGACTGGAACTACACCATCAGCTCTCCTGGGTCTCCACCCTGCCAAATGCAGATCTTGGGTCTTATCAGCCTCCACAAACATGGGAGCCAATTCCTAATAAAAAAAAAAATCTCTCTCTCTCTCTCTCTCTCTAAATATCCTATTGGTCCGGTTCCTCTGGAACCCTGACCAATACACGTGGGAAGGCACAAGCTCCTGGTGCAAGTAAAACTACACGATGACATGATGGAACTCAGTAAAGAGTGGGCAGTATGATCACAGGAATTACAGATACCCCATCAGGGTCGCAAACAGGGTTTTAACAAATAATCATCTGATGGTTAGTAAAGGCTGTGGTAGGCAGAATTCTAAAACTGGTCTCCCAACATACCCCTCCATAATCCCAGGTACTGTGAATTAGAGGAGGAATCACGTGCACATTTGCACTATGCTGCATGGCTAACAGGATTTTGCAGTTGTAATTGAGGTTATTAAACCCCTGACCATAAAATAAGGAGATTACCCTGGATTATCCAAAAGGGCCTAATCTAACCACAGGAGCCCTTTAAAAGCAGACTGTTTTCTCTGGCTTGCAGCAGAGGAAAGCAACAGAGACCTGAAGCCCAAGGAGGACCTGACACACCACTGTTTGCTTAAAGATGGAGGGAACCATACACAGGCAGCCTCTAAGATCTGAGAGCAGCCCCGACGACATCCTGCAAGGACATAGTTCAGTCCTGCCACCACAGGAGCTGGATTCTGCCAGTCACCTGGATGAATAAGCTTGGCAGCTGCTTTTTCCCCGGAGCCCCCAGGTAAGATCCCAGGCCCACTGACACCTTGATTTCAGCCTTGTGAGACCCTAAGCAGAGAACTCACTTGATGCATGCCACACGTGTTACCCGTGGAAGCCGTGAAATAATAAATACGTGCTGGTTTAAGCTGCCAAATTTGCGGCAATTTGTTACACAGCACTAGAAAGCTGATACACCAGTATTCAGGTCATTAGCATATTGAACCTGTTGTGCGTAAGGTAATTCCGTGTACTATCCAACCTACTCGGGAGGGTGAGGAATCACTTCCGGCCCAGCCATAACCACATGAACCTGTAAGGTGCAAATTAAAATAAGCGCCACCAAAGTCACAGGGCAGAGAATTCTAACACTAGTGTAGTGGAAGATTAACTGCAATACAGAGGCAAGAACAGACAGCCTGCAGTGTGACAGCAACACGAGGGCACGTCCTGGTAAGATAGGGCCATACTCAGTGTGAAGGGCTTGGACACTGGAGCTGCCCACTCAGTCCCTGCACTTCAGATAAAGCAGACCACTCAGTTCCCAGGCCCTCTACAGGGCAACAGCAGGCAAGCACAGTCAGGGAAACTGCAGGTAGTGGCTCTGAATTAAATGGAAATAAATTTTTATGAAAAAGGGTTTGATGTCATAGACATTCTTTGAGGCTTTAGAGGTAGACAGACTGGCTCCAACACTCTGTGATCCTAGCTGTGTTTCGGAGTTCTAATTTATTAACTCTGTGTGAGTATGTGTATGTGTATGTGTGGGCACACGCCCGTGCGCGCAGGTGACACGCCTCCTCGATAATCCTGACAAATCTTTACAGACCACTGGATTTAAGATCTGCCTGCGTGATTTTCTGTACTAAGACAGCTGGATCAGCTTGCCTGATCCCTCTACCCCGAGAGGCTACCACGGCACATGGAACATACACATTTTCTGACTTTTACACCAGCTCCCTGTATTCAGCAGCTTCTAGTACCAGTGCACTGCGGACTTCCTGGCTTCGTGATCAGTGTTGGCCATTCTAACAATCTCTCAGTTTCTGAAATGTCCTCACGGTGGGAGCTTTTTTATATCCCCTAGGCTTTGTAAGTGAAAAGTGACTGAAGCATAAAAATCATTTAAAGAAATTTAACTGCAGAAATTAATTAGTGAATATAAGACTGGTAATTTGATTATTTGTTTTGCTGAAGATCACAAATATTTGGGATTAAGGAATCATATCCATGAGCCCCCAAACAGTGGAATTTTCAGATAGAGGCCTTCATGCTCACAGTCACAAGGTCCCAGTTCCCCTGATCTGACTCCTGCTCCTACTGCCTCTACTTTTTTATCACCCAAATCTTTGTCTCCTCTTCCTCTTTTCCTCTCTTGCACTGTAAATGTACTCCGTGGATACTTCTAATTCAGAAATTACATTCTTTCTTTATGTTTGTTTTCCTGTGAGATCCTTAAGGGCTAGGACCATATTTTCTTTGCTCTTTGCTTATCCTGTACGACGTACACTGCATGAAACATGGTAGGCATTGCTGAAGGTTTGCTGAAGGCATTTCTTTCATACTGAAACTCTGACAGCAAAAACATCCACTTGCAATCTGGGAGTAGGACAGTAGATGCATTCTATATAGGTAACATGTGTGTGGTTTTTGAGTATCATGCAAACTCTTCTAGAACCTAGGAGGTGTTGGAGGACGAGATCTGGTTCATTTGTCCATGGGCCTCTACAAAGCACGTGGCACGGTCTTTAGACCACAATATGGCTAAAAGCAACAATTCCCAGAACTTAGCCATGTGTAAGCCTTTCCATGTCTGCCACCCCCAACTCTAATGTTATAAGCTTAATGTTTTCTGTAAAGGAAGGTACTATGTGTCATGAGAAAAACTCGAAAAATAAAGAGAATGGTGACATAGCAACGGTGTGGAATTTTAAAATTTACATTGGTGGCTCTCAAGAACACAGGAATTTTTTTCAAAACTTTTAAAAAATGTGGAGATATGCAGACAATGGATTGAGACAGTAGTTCTCCTAAATCCCAGCTCTCCCACTTCCTAGCTCTGTGATGAGCAAGGTATCTACCCTCCTGGGCCTTGATTTCCTCATTTGTGAAACTGGAATAATGGTACTTATGCCACAGGGACTTTATGAAAATTGTCAGTGAGATATGTAAACACCTGACACATGGTAGGCCCTCAAAGAGATTTTATCATGTCTTCTGATATGTAGTTAGGAAAAAGCAGCAACAGAAAAAAAGGATTCCTTTACAAGAATTTTGCGAATTACACACAGCAGAAAGTTCATCTGAAGCAACAAATCAAGGATACTTCCTTTGACATGTAGGCTGGTACTAAAAGCTTTTTGATCAAAGTTAAAGCGAAGCTCAGAAACTAAGAGTCTAATTGGTGTCCTCTCCTAGGAGACCTCGTATTTGGGGAACACTGCTAAGAAAACCACCGATTTTCCAATGTGCCCTGAAAAATTAAACACCCGAGGAGAAGATGGGGGGAAAAAAGAAAAGGAAAAGCCGTTTTCCTACTAATCTCGAATTCCAGAGGATGACGCCCGGCTCAGAACCCCTGGTCAGAGCCACCCTACCATGCTGCTCACTAACGGTGCACCTTCCCAGAACAGGTGGATTTTACTGGGGGTGCCGGGAGAATGTGGCCGTTTTCCTGATCCCAATTTTGATTCCATACCTCACTTGTGGTCTTCATCAAAGGAGCCTGCGAAATGTGCAGAACAGCTTGGTAACCCTGAGAAATCTGCAGTATTGCTTCTGAGGGAACTGGTCTCACGGTGCCTGGGCCTGTGGGTGCACAGCAGCATTGATCAGTAAACTCCTGATCTTCCCTCCTGGGCCAGTTGGATGTCTTTGTGGAAGGAAAGGGCATCCTGCCAAGGACAGGATTCTCACACAAGGAAACTAGCTCTGCAACAAAGGACCCTCCCCAGGATCCACAATCATCAAAAGTCATGAAGGAGTGTAAACAACAATTACTTTCTTCCTTCACAAGGACTCAGAATAGTCACCTTCCATCTGCCGCAGCACGAATCACTGTTGAATATACCAACATTTGGCCAAAGCAGCTGGGGCGAGGTCTCTGGGATGAAGAGCTTCTGCAAGTGTTAGGAGATGGGATGAAAGCTTTGCAGAGCTGGATCAGTGAAAAAAGGAAGGGAACCGGACAGGACTGCTGGGAGCAAATTAAGCGGGGGTCTGCCTATGCTGCACTCTTTCTGGGGTGTTATCATCGGTGAGCCCCGAGTTTCCCTCTCATTTGGGCAATCTCGCTATGCCAGATCGTGGGCAACTTACAGAATGTCCGTCATCTCAACAGTCCCCCTTATGAAGTGGGAATGACAATATTTCCTTTGAAGGAATTCAACTACAAATCCTGTAGTCCTAGGATTCAACTACAGAAGATCAGTGAAGAGCCTAGCTTGGTGCCCTTCACTGCGTGTACTATCACTTCACATTAATCTCAACTTCCATTTCAACGAGCTCATTACATTCTTTTGCATTCACCATGTTTAACTGTATGATTACCTTTTATTCTCAAAGATACAATTTTATTTGAAGAAAATATATTATGTAAATTAGTACATGTTCTGCGCAGATAAAGCAAAGTCTATTTAGGTGACGAAGCCCTGAGGTCTGGAAACGCCACCCTAAGTCATGCTGTGTAGTAAGCACAGGGCTGGCCTAGGAGGGATCCACGGAAAATGAGTCAGACATCTGGCCGCGCCGACTAGCAGAGTTTGCATGGCAGCTGATACAGACGTGGTGCTCACACAGATGGCACCTACTGGAATAACTGCAGTTTGTAAACAGAATGTTTTCCCTGTTAGGATCACTTTCACAAATTAATTAATTAACGGATAGATTAATTCAATGAATATTCAGTAGTGCCTTCCCAGTTGTATCAGAAAGTGTCCTGGATCATGGACTGACAAAGACCAGTGAAACATGGCCCTTGCCCTCAAGGGTATCACAATGTACCTAGGGAGGCAGACACATTCATTACGTCAACAGATATCCTCTGCATGACTACAATGTGCGCTCAGCAAAGTTCTGGGCTGCTGGAGATTGACCAGTGGGCAAGAGACAAAGATCCCTAAGACCAAGGACCTCACAGCTGGGAGCTCTGGGGGAGGACAGAGATAAGCAACAAACATAACAAAGAAGTAAATAACAGAGTCTGTTAGTTGATAAGTGTTATAACAAAAGGACAATTTAGGCCAAGGCAAAGGGGATCAGGGATAGGGTGGAGGGTGGGAAAGACGGGTGCACTTGGCAATATGCTGTCTTGTGGCCTGGTTAGCCCTCACTGAGAAGGCGAGAACTGAGCAAGGCCTCCAGGGAAATGAGGAAGTCAGCCAGGCAGATGTGGGTGAGGAGCATCCGGGCAAAGGGAAGAGCTTGAGCAAAGACCCTGAGGAGGGAGCCTGGCTGACAAGACCCAGAAACTGCAGAGTCCTGGACCTGAGTGACTGAAGGGAGGCTGGTGGGGTAAAGTCAGAGAGGAAATGGGGCCAGATCTTGTAGGGCCTCCTACACCTTTCTGAGGGTTTCGCATTTGACTCTGAGCCATGAACGGAACAGCGCTAGGAAGGGTTTAGTTGCTGAATTAGAGGTCTGCACAGAGGACGGTATCAGTGAAGACAGGGGATACAGCAGTCAGGGGACCGGAGGGAGTGATCAAAGAAGCAGGAGAAATCAAGGAGCGCTGCCCCTTTGCCAGAGAGTGGAAACACTCGCCTGGACTTGACCTCCATTGACCGTTGGGCTCACACCCGTGACTGTGCACGCGTGTGCCGTTACTCACAAAATCACAAACGTACAAGTCCTGTATTCATCCCCATGGTGCCTCCGTTAAGCAAAGAAAAAGAAAAATGGGGAGGTATTTTTTTGTTCCAATCCCTTTGTATCTGCGGAGTTTCTACTGAACTACATACTGTAGCCCCACTCTGAAGCCCTTGCTGCGCTTCAAGGAAAAACAGATTATCCAAGGATCATGATGAAGCCTTCCTTTTCACACACGTGAAAAGCTATGTGTGGAGTTGCCTCTCTTCACTCGTCTTTCATTTTATATTTGTAATAAACAATTATTAGGTGCAATGAGACCATCCTTCTTGATCCATGTAGGCTTTGTCACACTCTTTCATTCAATCAATGTATTTTGAAATCCTGCTGGATGCCGAGCTCAGGTCACTGTGCTGACTCAGGGGGAACAGGTATGTATCAGGCTGGACCCTAGCCTTTCAGGTGCTTACAAACATACAGACAGATCATCACAGTTCTCCTTGATTAGAGCCATGACAGAATTAAAGTCAAGGGAGCCCAGTAAAATGGACGAGGGTCATTGAATCGCAGTGTAAGGGCTGGGTGAGTACACATGGTCAGGAAAGCCTTTGGGGGAGGGTTGAAGTTAATGAGGTAGGTGCTTTTATTATCCCCAGTTCACAGATGAGAACTATCAAGGTCCAAGATTTTCACTTGCTTAAGGCTGCACGGCTACTGAGAGAGCCAGACTTAAGTTCTAGGGCATTTGGTTTACAAAACACCAATGTTTTCCCACTCACTGACTACTACTAAAATCACATTTCCCGACTCTCCTTCCCTTTAGTACATCTAGGAATCCTCTCAGGTATGTGTGGTCACTCTCCTGAAAGCTGGGTCCAGCTGTGAAGACCACAAGGCCCTCAGAAGGTCTGTAACATTCTCCATCTGCGGTGACAGCTGTTCTGGAGAGCTCCTCCCTCTTAGAATTGCATTCCACTTAAAATTAATGGCAAAAGAGGCAGCTCTAGCTTCCATGCCCATCTCACCAAGAAAGGCACCCAACTTCCCAGGACCATGCTTCTAATGTTGCTGTCACTTTCCAATCTGCCTGCTCTTTCCTAAATCAGAAAACATGTGGAAATATGTATCCCAGACTTGTTGCGCTCAGAGCAGATCCTCTCAGTTTCAGAACATTACATAGAAGCTGTGTTCTCCTGGGTGCCCAGATCTCCCAGGCAGAAAAAAAGGAGAGCGGAGGAAGTCTGTGCCACAAGGAATGACATGTACTGTGTGTGTATCTCAGCAACTCTCAACACACGCGAAATCTGTCATGGTGAAGGGAAGATTACCTTTGGTGTCAGGCAGACCAACGTGTGACTCAGCTCCATCACTTGCTGCCTCACTTCCTTAAACCCATCTCAGTCTGTCTCTTAATCTGTTGAAAGGAGATTTTGATACTCATTTTTCAATTTAGCCGGTAAATAAATATTACATGCATAAAGCGGACGCTCGACAAATCAAAATCAATGCCCAGGATGATGACAAAATAGAACGTCTTCTTCTCTGTAACACTAATTCCATTTTATGCTTGCAGGGGAAATTGAACCTCAAGGTGTTAAGTAACATGTCAAGGTGACACCCTTCATTGGTGGGAGTGAGATGGGCCGTCTGGTGGGCTTTTCACTATATTTGTCAGGAGAACAACATCCAGAGCGGAAATAGCTTCCTTTGAACTCTGTGACCCTTAGCAAATGAACACCTTACCTAAGAAGTCAGCTCTGAACGTCATCCAAAAATGCCACAACAGAATGCAAACTGGTGGAGACACTATGGAAAATGGTATGGAGGTTCCTCAAAAAAACTGAAAACAGAGTTGCCATATGATCCTGCAATCCCACTCCTGGGCATATATCCGGAGAAAAACATAACTTGAAAAGATACATGCACCCCAGGGTTCACTGCAGCACTCTTCACAGTAGCCAAGACATGGAAAAAACCTAAATGTCCATCGACAGAGGAATGGATAAAGAAGACGCGGTACCTATATACAATGGAAAACTACTAAGCGACAAAACACAATGAAATAATGCCACCTGCAGCAACATGGATGCAACTAGAGATTATCATAATAAGTGAAGTAAGTCAGAAACAGAAAGACAAATACCATATGCTATCACTTATATGTGGAATCTAAAATATGACGTGAATGGACTTATCTACGAAACAGAAAAGGACTCACAGACATAGAGAGCAGCCTCGTAGTTGCCAGGGGGGAGAAGGCAGGTGGAGGGATGGATTAGGAGTTTGGGATTAGCAGATGCAAAATATTATATATAGAATGGATAAACAGCAAGGTTCTACTGTACAGCACAGGGATCTATATTCAATATCCTGTGATAAACCATAATGGAAAAGAACATGAAAAAGAATGTATACATATGTATAACTGAATCACTTTGCTATACAGTAGAAATGAACACAACATTGTAAATCAACTACACTTCAATAAAATAAATTTTTTAAATGCCACAACAAACCGTAGCTCTTGATAAAAAGAATCCTTTTGACAAGACATGGTGACTTTGTGAGAGCACAGCTATAGAGACATGAAGACTTGAATTCAAATACTAACTCCATTCTAAGCCTTCTCTTCTATGAAACAGAAATAATAACTGTCTCCTTAGGATTTAATGGGCTGTCAGTTAAACAAGATACAGGGCTCAACACAGGGTCTGGCACAAAGACTGACACGTACAAATATTACATGTCTTAACTTCATCCCTCTCCTTCTGATTCCAGGGAAAATTCAATGGCAACCTCTTCAAGAAGAGGTGGAATTTCTACTGGGGAACATACTTTCTTTATTTTTGGTTGGATTTCAATGGATGGCAGTTAATGGTGGTGTCAGCTAGCTCTTGATGTATAAGAAACCACCCCGAATTTTACTGGCTTTAAACAACAACTGATTCTTTTGCTCATAATTCTACAGCTCAACGACTTCAGCTGGGCTCGGGTGACTGGTCCTTCTGCTCTCCTCAGAAGGCTTACTTATGCATCCGTGGTCGGTGCTCTATCGGCTAACTGGCTCTGCTGGGGGCTGGATGGTCTAGGATGGTCCCACCTACATTTCTGGTAAAGGATCCACTGTAAGGTGGGGTGAAGGCGATGCATGGACTGTGGATCTCTCAGCATTCACCTAGCCCAGGCTTCTTCACATTCTTGTCATCTTCTTTCAAGAGCAGCAAGAGAGGGCAAACCCCAGTGCACAGGCACTTTTCAATTCTCTGCTTGCTTCACACTTGCTATGGTCCCATGGCACAAAGCAAGCTCCATGCCAAGGCCAAGGACAATGTGGGAGGCAAGCATGTATCACAGCTATTGCTGTAACGGTCTGCTACCACAGTGGCTCATGAAACAACCCTGTTCATCAGTGGAGAAACAATGAACTATAGATAAACCAGACAGCAGAGTGCTAGTCTCCCGAAACAGATTTCTACTCTTCTTTAGAAGAAGTTAAAACTGTCTTGCCCTATTCTTTTAACAGGTGGAAAATAAAATTATTTTATGAAATTTAAAAAAAACTAATTTGAAAATTTCCTTGGCATTGCACTAAACCTACAACCTGTGGATCTCTTTATCCAGGAACATGCTATGACTTTGCCAGTAGGAATTCAGTCTCTACCTCCTTCCATATTATAATGTTGCTTCTCCTCCCCCTTCCAGTAAATATGCCCCACCCCCGGCACAGACATATTGCATAGGCATAATCTGATGTGGGAGTGATGCAGCAGACTATAAAATGGCACCTCTGGTGAGACAAGGATATAGTACCTGGTAACTGTGAAGCAGACTTGTGATGTGGCTGGGGCCTGTTTGGTCCACACCTCCCTGCAGACACCAGTCCAATCTCCCAGCTTTGCTATAGTTCTTCTTGATTTATTCAAATATCTTTTAGAGTTGAGTACAAGTTTTATCACTTTCTACTACAATGCCCTAACCATAATTTTTAGGATCCCTCGGTATTTTGTTTACTTTGTAGTGGTTGATATTGCTACTGTGATGTCATCGTTTCCCCATTATATTTTCTACAGGGTTATTGCTGGCATACATGAAAGCTCTTGGGATTTTAAATGTTAATGTTTATTAACTTCTACCATTTAAAGAAATTATTTATTTTTTTATTATTATTTTCTTTTGCAGTACGCGGGCCTCTCACCATTGTGGCCCCTCCCGCTGCAGAGCACAGGCTCCGGACGCGCAGGCTCAGCGGCCATGGTCCACGGGCCCAGCCGCTCCACGGCATGTGGGATCCTCCCGGACCGGGTCACGAACCCGTGTCCCCTGTATCGGCAGGCGGATTCCCAACCACTGCACCACCAGGGAAGCCCTAAAAAAATTTATTTTTACATCGTTTCTTAGGTGTTTCCCAAGAATATATTCCTACCATCTGCTAAGAATGACAATTTTGTCTTCTTTACCAAAATGGTAGGCTTTTTTATCTTTACAATCTCATTACACGGGAAAGAAAATCTAAAATGATATGTAATAATATGGGTGATAATTGGTATATTTGCCTAGATCCTGACTATAATGGATTTTGTTTCTAGTTATTTAACATCATTTGTGTATTTGTGAGTATGGGCACACTGAGGTATACAGCCTGTGCTGAAATCTATTTTCCTAGGGTTTTGGGGTTTTTTGTTTTGTTTTGTTTGTTTGTTTGCTTTGCCCGCACCTCGTGGCATGAGGCAGTTCCCCAGCCAGTGATCCAACCCGTGCCCCCTGCACTGAAGTGCAGAGTCTTAACCACTGGGCCACCAGGGAAGTCCTCCTAGTTTGTTTTTAATCATGGTATGTTGCCTTCCTCCAAATGTTCCTTGATCATCCATATATCAGTAAAATATGGTCATCAGCACCAGTATCGCTATTGGTTGAGGTCATTCTCTTCATTTCTCCATTTTATCATTTTCTTCATACAGTTTTATTATATTATGACCATATATTTTTGTCTTATTATGCTCTAGATATTGAGGGTAGTCTTGCCACCAGGAACAGAATCATTTTTATGAGCTATTTACATATACACGGCATGGAACAGACCCTGGCAAGCTGAACTAACTTGTTATTGAAAAACCGGACTGTATGTTTCATAACCATTTTCCACATACCTTTCCGATTCAATTTCCCCTTGATGAGTGGATTATTTCACTGGAAAAGTGAGCTGTTGTGATCCTGCTTGCCTGATGCCAGCAGAGGGTCTGTGGGTAAGAGAAAGACAAAGATGCCTAAGTTGCAATATGGCAAAAGGGAGGGGATATCAGAGGTCTTCTCCATAGGTTACTGTGAGAGCAGGGAAACAATAAGAAAAATTACAAAGGAGGGGGAAGGCTTTAGGCTGTTACAACTGGGGCTGTGGGAGAGCCACTTCTTGGCCAAGGGGGCAGGATGACCAGACAGAGGTGAGAGAGCACCAAGTGGCCTTGCTGGATTCCCTGGCCAGGAGGCTTCTAAAAATCAAAATGCAAAATATGAAGGGATTGCCAGAGGCACGTTTCCCAAAGCCTCAACCAGTACTTCTCAATGAGAAAGAGAGACAAGGGTGGAGTGTGTGGAGGGGAGAGATTCCTGGGATTTAATAAAAACACTGCTTGGGGTGGTTCTCCAGCTGTTGGGTGAACATGACCCCAAATGCAAAGGTCTGAACCAAGTAGGTGAGGAGTTTACTGCTGAGGAAACCGAGGACCAGAGGTTAGGTAAGATGTCAACAGGGGTTCAAGAAAGGTGTTCACTTATGGGCTGTGCCAAGATGCCTGGCAAGGTGAAGAACCTGTTGAAACAAAACCGCATGATATGACAAAGCAAAGATTAGGTTCTGTTTTGTCAAGAATACCGAGGATCGTCTTCACAAAACCGGGGCCTTCCTGTAAGTAAGCCAGCACTCTACCTTATGGCTGATGACGAAGATCACACGCACTTGACCATCCGTCCTCTGTGTAAAACGGTTGCGTGTGTGTTTCCTGCAACCTGGTGGGGAGGGTGAGGAGAAACGTCCATCCGCGCCACAGCCACGTCTGGCTCGAAGGCACACGTGGAAGCAAGCTTGGCCCAAGTCACAAGGCGGGGCATTTCACTCCAGGGGATGCACATTCCCAGCCCTGAGGTGCGGGGCGCCTGCGCAGTGCGCCCCAGGCGCCGCGCGCTGCGGGAGCCACGAGACCCCCGCCCCCCGCCCTCCGACGGGAACGCGCACGTGCCCGGGGACGGGGACGCGCCCGCGAATGCGCCTCACCTCGCTCAACCCCGGCCCCGTCGGCTGAGGAGGGAGGGAAGGGGACACGCACCGGAGACGCGGGTAGGCTCCGCGCAGAGTGGCGGGCTCCGGGCCGGAGGCGGGGATGGGGGCGGTGGCGGCGGCGCCTCCTCCAGTCAGGCGTCTGCGCCCGGGAACCCCCGGCCGCTCGGGGGGACGGACCTACTGACGTACCTCGTGCGCCCCCGCCTCCGTCCCCGCCCCCGCCTCATCGTCCCCGAGCTCCCGTGGCTCGCGGGCTGAGACGCTTCTCTCTCCCCGCCCCTGCCCGCGGCCCTTTCTCTCCACAGCACCTCGGAGTCCCTCGGCCCGGTGGCGACGGCAGCAGGGACCCGAGCAGCGGCGAGCGGCCTCGAGGATGAAGTGCAAGCCGAACCAGACGCGGACCTACGACCCGGAGGGGTTCAAGAAGCGGGCGGCGTGCCTGTGCTTCCGGAGCGAGCGCGAGGACGAGGTGCTGTTAGTGAGTAGCAGTCGGTACCCGGACCGCTGGATCGTGCCGGGCGGGGGCATGGAGCCCGGGGAAGAGCCGGGCGGTGCTGCAGTTCGCGAGGTGTACGAAGAGGCGGGAGTCAAGGGGAAGTTAGGCCGGCTCCTGGGCATTTTCGAGCAGAACCAAGATCGCAAGCACAGAACGTACGTGTATGTACTGACTGTCACTGAGATTCTGGAGGATTGGGAAGATTCGGTTAGCATTGGGAGGAAGCGAGAGTGGTTCAAAATCGAAGATGCGATCAAGGTTCTCCAGTGCCACAAGCCCGTGCATGCCGAATATCTGCAAAAACTAAAGCTGGGCGGTTCCCCAACCAGTGGAAACTCCATGGCCCCGTCCCTGCCAGAGAGCGATCCCTAGTATGTACCGCTCCTGCACAGACTCTTGCTTTCTACCTACCTGACAGTAAATAGTGCCCGGGGCACCCCTGGTGCCGTGTGCGGTCTCACCGGGAGGAGGGAGGCTTCTTTTGTTTCCTTGGCAGACCTCTGCATCACGCTTGCAAACTGTCTCAGTTGCCAGGCACTGTTTTCAGACATTTTGCACGTTTTTCAGATGCTTTCAGAATCGCTTCTTGGTAGCACTGTAACACATTTCGGAAAGCCAAAGCCACATGGGATTTTTTGGTTTGTTTGTTTGTTTGTTTGTTTGTTTATAAAGGTGCCTTAACTGCTGACCCAGTCTTTGGGGGGCGGGTGTGTGTGTGTGTGTACACGTGTATACGTGTTGTGGTTTTTTTTTTACAGTTCACACGTGTGTGTGTGTCCGTATGTGTCTGCGTGTGTCTCTGTGCACTTTTGGTACCAGTCTTGTGGGGGTTTTTTGTAGTGAAGGCCTTTAAAATCTGATCACCTTGGTTGTATGGCAACTTCATTAATTTTTTCTCTTAAGTTGTTTTCTCATTCACAGCATTAGCTCTTGTCAGCAAGCCCTTCTGTGATGGGAATTGGTTTGAAGGACCAGTGTTGAATTTCAAAGCAGTATTTAAGAATTTTTTTTTTTTTTTGGCTTCGTTGGGTCTTCGTTGCTGCGTCCCAGCTTTCTCTGTTTTCAGCGAGCGGGGACTACTCTTCGTTGTGGTGCACGGGCTTCTCATTGCGGTGGCTTCTCTTGTTGTGGAGCACAGGCTCTAGGTGTGCGGGCTTCAGTAGTTGTGGTACGCAGGCTCAGCAGTTGTGGCTCGTGGGCTCTAGAGCGCAGGCTCAGTAGTTGTGGCGCACTGGCTTAGTTGCTCCGTGGCATGTGGGATCTTTCTGGACCAGGGATCAAACCTTCCCCTGCATTGGCAGGCCGATTCTTAACCGCGGCACCACCAGGGAAATTTTACATCATGTGCTCTTTCCACACTGAACAATAATTTTATCTTCAGATATGTGATCTAATTTGCCCTTTTCAGAAACTGCTTAATTCATATGTAGATAATTCGATTTTCAGAACATTTACACAACTGGTAGTTTTTTACTTCTTACTTGAAATAGCCATTTCCCATTGAGCCTGAATGTAGCTTAGCAAAATATTATTTTATAGAGTAGACGCCCTCTCGGGAAGGTATTGTTATGTACATATCCTGATATGTACAGATTATGAAAACTGTATTCCGAGTGTGATTTAGCGTGCTTAAATTCCAACTCCCATTGCTCCTTTCTCAGTGCCCTAGAACAACATGGTTCTCTCAATACAAATTAGTCTTTGAAAGAAAGTCCGCATATTTGAATTTGTGATAGTCCACTTAAACTTGTCTAAATACCAGTAGCCAAAGTACTAGAATATTATATGGTAATTACATCCCAGTTGAGTGAGTTAGCTTTCTTGATATTCAGCTGCTACAGACTTCTCAAACTGTTAGGACACCTGGCCGATCTCTCCTAAAGATTTAGGATAAAGGTTTTTTGCCACATGACAGACTTTTTTGGGTGCCAAGTTAAAAGCGCTTACGTTTGCTTCAGTACTTGCTTGAAATTAGGGATCCTATCTAAAGCGCATAGGTCTCTTTTGGAACTACCTTTATTCCCCTAGCCATAGTAAGTAGGTAGAGTAAAGCCTACTTCATGCAGTGGGTATTGGTACGTAGAAAGATCATTTTTAATTTTTAGGGCAACCTAAAATGTGTCATATTTCTTAATCATTATTGATAGATATTTTGTGTCAGTCAACTAACTTTGGGGGGGGTCACTGTTAATGCACTCTGTGACCTCTTGATCTTTTCTCAAGAAGGTTGAGGAAAAGACTACTTTGTGAAAAGAGTATGGGTGGGGGATGTCTTTCTATATATAACATTTAACATCTTAAAAATATTCTACAGGTCAATAATAATATAAGTGGATAATAACTGTAATTTAAACACTTTTTTCTTCTCCAAATTAACCTTTTAAAAAGAACACAATCACTGGTAGAATTGAATATCACTACGTTTTCTTTTTCAACTTCGGTGCCAATTTTTAAAATAAGATCTTTGTTATATAGAAATATGTCTAAATAAAGTACTTATTGTAATTGACAAAACTAATGTTGCCAAAGGAATGAGTAGAGAATGAACAGCTTTTAAAAACCAATTATATGCTTTCATATTCGAAATTATATAGAATTATCAAATATGTGTTTCAAAAATATGTTTTTGTACAGAAAGATATCTTATTTTTTAAACAAACTTTCTAAATCCCACAAGTTGACATTTCCTATTCTAACAATCCAAATCAATGAATGATATTCTCAGTAACCTGAAATTTTTCAAAGTATACAGTAACAGCAGTGAAATTGGATTATTGTTTTATGACCATTTCATATATAATACTGCCTCCATCTAAAGTGTTGCTACAAGCACTTGGGAGGTTTAACTTGTACATGGCATCCTTAGAGATAATAATGTACCATCTTGTTTTGACTTTTCAACTCGTATTTGACAAATGTGAAAAGTACAGTGTTGATGCTAATCAACTCTTGTTAGCCTGCAGATATTTGCCGTATTTAATTCTGAAAGATTTGTATTGAAGTTCTATCACTTGCTAGGATCATCTTCAGTTCCCAGTTATCTTCAATTTATGCAATCTGTAAGACTCCTTTCATTTATAAATTGCAAAAGAACATTTTACAGTTATCACACTTTAAGCTTTCAAATTCACATGGGCAGTTCTTGTTATGCTTTTGGAGTTCAGTCAAGAAAAAGTTAAATGAAAGAACCTAAAAAGCCTTTCATTTTAAAAGAGAAATCCAAAGAATTCAGCTTAAAACAGTTGACACAGAGGTAACAAACCAAATGGTATCTAGTTAACCTCCATCCTCCAAGAACTTGATCCATCAACAGTTGGAATTTTCTTCCTACAGTCATTACATAGCACCCATGCATTATTTATAAGATTATTACACTAAAAATGTACAGATGAATCTTTCAATTCATTCTGTCCAGAAAGGAAACAGTGCATTGATCAAAGATAATTAAGACTTTCAGACATGAGGTAGAAATTTGTTTCCAGCATATTTTTTAAAGACTACGTTTTTTCCCCCAAAGTGGGCAAGTGCCTTAACGAAAGTTTTAAGAAGACATGTTGGAGTAAAGGTAATATTGATATGTTTGATATATCGTTTCCCTGGATGCCCAATATATTATATTTTCTAAGAAACCTGTTTTGCTGATCAGATCACTGTTGAAAGAAGTAACTCTGCAAGGGATGGGGGTGGCTATAAATATTTTGAATTCTGTTGTATGGTTTAATTTTAAAAGAACTGTAAATATTTCAACATTTTTGTGTTTAGAAACATCAAATAAATATTGGTGTGTGTGTGCGTGCACACGTGCTCACACACGTGTAAGCAACAGGAATAGGCAGCTCCTAAAGTACTAGCAACATTAGAGTGCCCTTCTGGGACAGATGGGTAAAGGGTTCTGAAGCTGGAGCTGCTCCTCTCACTTCCCTTTAGGTGGAAGAAAGAGTGATTCGTCCATCAATAGTTGTTAACTGGGAAAAGGAAGGTGAAAATGCTGCTTTAAACCTATAGTACTAACAACTGGCCAGAGTTTTCTTTCTCAGGGTTCCTTTTGTGGAAGCACCAAGCAAAACAGGAAATATTTTCAGCATTGTTCTAGTATTGTAATCATCTTTCTGAATGACTGTTTGGCCTGTTAGACTATGAACTCTTTGAGGACTAGGACTCAGCCTGAATCCTGCCCATATCCTCAGAGCCTAGAACAGTGGCTAAAATTTGGAGACATCTGTCATTGATCCACAGATTAGAAATGTCTACTACTAGTGTTTTCTATAACACTGTAATACTAGTGTATTGATTTCTTAGCTTTATATTTTATTCCTGTTATATTTTATTTATATATTTTATTTATATATTTTATTCCTGTTCTGTTATTCCTCAGGCTCTCATGTGGCCTTATAGTGGAACTGCATTAGATAATTCACTGAAGGCTTTTCCAATACAAAGTGGTTGATGAACCATACTTCAGTAAATATTTGTTGACTAGAGGAATTGATGAACCAATAAAACTATTAATGAGATATTTTTTTAGGTGAATGGCATAGATGTTGTTCAGATTTACTTTGAAAGAATCAAGTATGTGAACCCTATGATGAATGGAATTGTGAAGACAGGTGAGCTCTTTCACACTCCCAAGGACACAGCTCGTCCTATCCTTTTGGACACTTCCTCCCTGTTTATTACAATGACTACTCTCCAGGTTGTTGCACTACTACTATATCTGTACAGACTTCTAATTTGGCACCTATGGCCTTTTTTGTGCTTTTATGATTATATGTCAGTATTTCCCACCAGGTTATGTGACCTTGAGTGCAAAGACCTTACTTATTTCCTTCATCTTTTTTTTTATATATCTAGCATATAAGACATCACTAGAAATATGGTAGACATCACTGAAGGTTTGTCTAAAAAATTAATATTTTGTAATGACACTGAGTGGTAAAGCATTTACCTTCTAATCTGCTGTTAGTACAGCAAATGCTGTCTGTTTAGCTTATATGTGGCTTTTGTATATCAGGTGTCACACAAGTGTTTAAAGGCATTTGTGAGATATTAGAAAGCAAAAATTCTTACTCATATGTCTCTGTCATCCCAGACATTATGTGTCTGCTAATGGCAGTACACTACACTACCTATGAAAAATTATATTTCATATTTTTTAACCTAAATCTGACTGTGCCTCTAGACATAACTCCTGATCTGTAGAAAATACAGGGAACAGAGAAACATTACTCTACATCACGGAGATGATATGAGCAGAATCCAGACTGCAGGAAACTACAGGACAAATGGCCTAGTACCTTCAGTAAATGATTGCCAGAATGAAAGAAATGGAGGATGAACCTATAGATTAAAAGAGATTTAAGAGACTTAACCAGTTGTAATATATGGATCTTTTTCCAGTTGTAATATATGGATCTTTTTCAGATCCTGATTTGACTAAACTGTAAAATAAATACATTTTGAGACAATCTGGATAATTTGAAAATTGACTTGATATTTGATATTAGTTGGAATAATAGTATTGTGGTTATGTTGAAAATAAGAGTCCTTATCTTTAAGCGATATATTCTCAACTATTTACAGTTGAAATGATGTCTGGAATTTGCTTCAGAATAATAAGTCTGGATGTTAATTGTGTTGGAGATATTGATGAAACAAGACTGGCCTTGACTTGATAATTGTTGAAGCTGGGTGATGGTTAAATGATGGTTCATTATATATGTTTCTCTCCACATTTGTATATTTGACATTTTCCATAATAAAAAGTTAAGAAAAAGTTATCAGAATTCTTATTAAAACTAATATATGAGGCATTGTGAAGAAGAAAAATTTTAGATTTTTTAGTAAATGTTGGCTCTAGGGTGCCATTTCTGGCCCAAGAGGTCAAATGCCCAAAAAGAGAGGGGCAACATACCCTGGAATAGTTAGTGTTCCCCTTGCTAGGGGGAGTTGTTAGGAGTTTTTTTCTCCATTTGGCCCATGGAAGTAAGAAGAGTTAAATTTTTATTTATGTCTGTCGGAAAATGGGAATGGATCCTCATGTTCTCTTGAGCAAGATTTTTGACAACACTTAAGTCCAGTTTATATCAATGTGAAAATCAAAGGGGTGAAGTCTCCAGGGAGCAAATTTATAGAATTATAAAAATCCACAAAATGCTTTTTTTGAATAGTTTTTTAGAAGAATAATGGCTGTAGAATGTGTTAGTTACACATTCATTAATTTTAAAGTTATACTTGAAGGTAGGTGACACAGGAAAGTAGTTAACATTCTTGACTGCAGTGAACCATTTTGTGTTTCACAGACTGCAGATATTCCTTCAGTTTTGAACTGTGCTTAGAATTCTGTAAAGGCTAAAACCTTCTAGGTCAGAGTTAATGAAGCTGTACTGAAATCAACAAACATAGGGTCTGTCCTGACTTATTTTGTGGGTCAAGGAGCAGCAGGCAGAAAGTGAGAACAACATTGGAGGTCCCTTCCAGGGAAGATAAACACCTTCATAAGTGTGAAGGGACTTCCCTGGTGGTGCGGTGGTTAAGAATCCACCTGCCAATGCAGGGAACACGGGTTCGAGCCCTGGTCCAGGAAGATCGCACATGCCGCGGAGCAACTAAGCCCGTACGGCGCAACTACTGAGCATGCGCTCTAGAGCCCGTGAGCCACAACTACTGAGCCTGTGTGCCACAACTACTGAAGCCTGTGCGCCTAGAGCCCATGCTCCACTACAAGAGAAGCCACTGCAATGAGTAGCCCAGGCACCACAATGAAGAGTAGCCCCCGCTCACTGCAACCAGAGAAAGCCTGCACGCAGCAACAAAGACCCAATGCAGCCCAAAATACATAAAATAAATAAATTCATAAGTGTGAAGGGCTGTGAAGATGAAGCTGCCCATTCTACTCCTTACTGTCCTCTAGGTTGTGTTCCAATCATGTGAGCAAGCAGTTCCCCCAGAAACAACTGTTTCCTGGATGAGAGGAGATGAAAGGTTTACCTCAGAGCGCTTTACTGCTCACAGCTGGGCAGAGCTTTCACTTTCAAGGTTCCCCTGTTAGAAGGAACAGAAAAGTTACAAAAAGTTTTTCATTCATCTTTCCCTGGAAGTTTTTTCCTAACTTGAGTTTACTCTGATTTTAGCAGAGTTTTTAAATTTGGAGGCAAACAGAGCTAGGGGAATAGAATGGTAGGTGATGGTTGTAATTACAACAAATAGTGGTTTAGAGTCCAACAGGCCATGGTTCAAAGTTGGCCTATCTGCTAGCTGTGTGGCCTCTGCCAAGTTACTTTACCTGCCTAATCTTCAGTTTCCTCATCTGAAAAATGGGGACAATCATAGACCCTGCCTTTGTAAACAGCACTGCTTCTGAAAAACCCTTGATCTCCTGGGGTGAGGTATACTCTGATGTTCCCAGGTACCCCATTGCTTTGTTATTTGATAGTTCTTATCAAAATTATACTTATTAGCCTGCATGTCTCTACCTTCTAAACTCTGAGGTCTCCTGGCTCTGTGACCCAGACTAGGTTGTCTCTGTGTCCCCAGAGTCTGGCACAGAGCCTGGAACATGGTGCCCCACAGGTGCCCATAACATTTTTATTATATAAATGATTGTCATACATCCTACATGTCAAAAATATATTGCTGTTATTTTACCAGGTATTTGTTTACTGGAAATGTGAAAAATGAGACACCATAAGACTGTGGTTTGTACTCCAATTTCTCTTTATTGGGAAGAATATTTTGTCTATAAATGATGCTTCCATTTTTCAGAATCTTCCAGTACCAATTATTTGTAACTTCTTAGCTTCATAAAGTACTATGGGATATTCGCTCAGGTGGTGAACTGGCCCCACAGCTGCATTTGATAATTTACTGAAGGCTTCCCAAATACAAATGATTGAAAGAAATAGTAAGCCCTCAGTATTTATTAAGTTTAAGAACTGTTGAATGAATACAAGTATGCTAATTATTTTATTTTATGGGTAAAAGATATAACTAACAATCAGGATTATATGGTAACAAATTCACACATACAAGACAAGCCAAGGCCAAGACCTGACTGATTGGACTGGTAAAGATACAATGAGCTACTTTTAGATGTAGACAGTTTATTACTTAAATATACAGTGCAAAGAAAAATGAGCCAAAGGTGCCAGCTCCCCAGACGCTTGCCCCACATTCCCTAAAAGACAACAAAGAAACAAAGGGGGCTGTGTGATGGTAATGCAAGTTTTGGGATACTCCATTACTGAACAGCCACATCTAGACTGCAGCTGAGTGCCTTTATGTTCTCCAGGTCTGTTCTAAGGGGCACAGGACAGAAAGCCCCATACCTCATCAGAAACTGGTATGTGATGAGAAACTGCCTCATGACAGACTCCTAGAGGAGATAAGGAGGTGTGTGGGAGATGGCCTTGTAGTGGCTCCTTACAGCATTCCATCTCCTCATGTTCTGGGAGGTCATGAGGCACTTAACCAAGACTCAGATTAGCTGCAGTTCAAGCCTATGTGGAGACATGCAAGGGTGTCAGGCCACCATGGAGGAGCCATTCCCCTACAACTCCACTTTCCCTTCACATGTCCAGCTAGGAAGTCTTTCTGTGAACAGAGGCCACCAGTTATGGGCACTCTAAAGACACAATGGACCTCCATCCAAAATTTGGTTCAGATGTCAAGACTGATGATACTACTAACACACCAAGAGGATATTCAAAGATTTATTACTCACAAAAAAGGCTTTATGGAGAGAGCAGGACAGGCTTCCAAAGCTGGTTTGGAAATGAGAGAACAGGAAAGGAGACTGACTTGGATTTTTATTGCAGTTAGAGGGTGGGGATGAAGTGAGCATTGCAATGCACAGCCACACACATTTCTGGAGACTAGTGAGTCCAAAATCTGCAGTGTGGGCTGGCAGCTGAGAAATGAAGGAGAGCCAGTGGTGCAGTTTCTGTCCAAAGGCTGGCAATCTGGAGACCCAGAAGAGCTGATGGTACATTATGAAGTCTGAAGGTCGCCTGCTGGAGAATTCCCTCTTGCTCGGGGGAGGTTGTTCTTCTTGTTCTATTCAGGCTTCAACTGAGTAGATGAGCCCCACGTACATCATGGAGGGCAATCTATTTACACAGAGTTCACTGTGTTAAGTGTTAATCTCATCCAAAACACCCTCCAAGTTGACACATAAAATTAACCATCACAAATCTACCCCCAGCCCAGTCAACTTGGCACTTGTACACAACTCCTAAAGTCATACTTACTCTCCAAATGAAGACAGTAACAAGGTCATCTTTCCACCTAACATGATACAAGGATCCTGCGCACACCAAAAATGCACTAAGTCCTTCCCCAGAAGAGAAGGTAAAGTCCTTGAGTCAAGTTTACTCTTCTTGATATCCCGTAACTAAAATACTATGATGAAAAATTAATAACAATACTATGATATAAAGTGAATACATCTTATGTTACATGATAAGAGGTTAACAGAGGGAGGGAAAGAAAGGTATTATACACACACAAACATATAACAAAAAAGGAGGAAATACTCAGGACAGTTACAGTCCTCATTTTTGTAGCAGGTCATGTGGTCACAGCTGGTATAAATACCTTCTTCCTCTGTTCCATAATCCCTTTGCCTTCAACAAGCACCACAAGTGATTATGGTTCTTTACCTGGAGGGGTGACCCAAACCTTCATTCTCGAAGGGTCTGGGCCATTACTAATCCTGCCTGGATTGGGTGGTTGTAGCTTTCCATTTACTTGAATCACGGGACATATAATACCAAGAGATACTCTAGGGCATCTCCTGTATTGCAGACATGCTCTTCCTTACCTCTGTTATAGAATAGCAGCCCAATTTCCCCTTGGTAGTCAAGATCAATTACCCCGGCCAGCACAGTAACTCTCTTCTTTGTCTACTGGTTCAGAGGCATAAGGAGCCCAAAATGGACAGGTTAACTTCTAGTTCAATGGAATCATTGTTGTGTCTGCTGGAGGAACTAAGACCTCTAGGCCAGCAGAGCATAATATGAGAACAGGAAGCAAAAATTTTGCTAATGGGTCACTAGAGGTACCATTTCCACCCCTTGATTCCTGGACCCATGAATCCTGGCTATGGGAAAAATAGCACCATATGTTAGATGTTGACTGAGAGCACATACAGCCTCCTGGAGAAGCTTGCCCAGCCCTACAAGGTATTATCACCTGCAAGGTATTACTCAATGGAACTGAGTCCTCTAAGGGCCATTCCATATTCCAAAGCTGGTCATTCCAAAGTAGGCCAGCTGCTTTAAGATGGTGGAGACCATGGTAAACCAGTGAATTCTATGAGTGTGAGCCCACTGCTGCACTTCATTTGTGATGGAGTGAGTTCCTTGATCAGAAGCAATGCTATATAGAATACCATGATGGTGGAAAGGCATTCTGTAAGTCCATGGATAGTGGTTTTAGCAGAAGCACTAAGTGCAGGGAAGGCAAACCCTCATCCAGAGTAAGTGTCTATTCCAGTAAGGACAAAATGCTTCCCCTTCCGTGATGGGAGTGGTCCAATGTAACCAACCTGCCACCAGGCTGATCACCCCAGGGAATGGTGCTGTAGAGGGGGCTCAGTGTTGGTCTCTGCTGCTGGTAGATGGGTTATTCGGTGGTGGCCGTAACCAGGTCAGCTTTAATGAATGGAAGTTCATGTTGCAGAGCCTGTGCACAACCCCCATTGCTGTCACCATGGCCACTTTGTTCATGAGCTCATTGGGCGATTAGACAGGTGGCTGGGGAAAGAGGCTGACTGGTGTCCACAGAATGCGTCATCCTATCCACTTGATTATTAAAATCCTCCTCTGTTAAGGTCACACTTCAGGGAGCATTCACATGGGATACAAATATCTTCATGGTTTTTGACCATTCAGAGAGGCCTATCCACATACCTCTTCCCAAAACTTCCTTGTCACCAATTTTCCAATCACGTTCCTTCTAAGTGCCTGACCGTGCAGCCAAACCATTGGCCACAGCCCATGAATCGATATGTAATCACATGTGTGGCCATTTCTTCTTCCAAGCAAAGGGAACAACCAGGAGCACTGCCTAAAGTTCTGCCCACTGGGAGGAATCTCCTTCACCACTGTCCTTCACGGACGTCCCAGAGAGGGGCTGTAGTGCTGTAACTGTCCTCTTCAGGGTGGTGTCTGCATGTTGTGCAGAACCATCTATAAACCAGGCCGGAGACTTTTCTTCCTCTGTCAACTGATCGTAGGGAACTCCCCATGAGGCCATAGGTGCAGTCTGGGGGAGAGAAGGCAGTGTAGGAGGAGTAGGGGCCGTGGACATTTGGGCCACTTCTTCATGTAACTTATTTGTGCTTCAGTACCTGCCCAGGCCCGATCACGTATTATATGTAGTGATTCCATTTGATGATGGAGTGTTGCTGTGCATGCCCAACTTGGCTTGGTGGGTCATTTCCACTGTGAAGGTGACTTCATGGCCATAGTTAAGCATTCAGTCTCTCCTAAGGCCTGGCAGCAAGCCAACAACTGTTTCTCAAAAAGAGAGTAGTTATCTGTGGATGATGGCAGGGCTTTACTCCAAAATCCTAAGAGCCTGTGCTGTAATTCACCTAGATGAACCTGCCCAAAGCTCCAAACAGCATCCCTATCTGTCACTGACACTAAAAGCACTATTGAATCTGCTGGATGATATGGCTTAAATGGAAGAGCAGCCTGGACCTGTTGCAGAGCCTTCTCTGGTTCTGGGCCCCACTCAAAACTAGTACCTTTTATGTGTCATTCAGAAAATGGCCCAGAGTAACACACCCAGATGAGGAATATGTTGCCTCCAAAATCCCAAGAGGCACAAGAGGCATTGTGCCTCTTTTTGGTTGTAGGAGGGCGGGATACAACATCTTATCCTTCACCTTAGAAGGGATATCTCAACATGCCCCACCCCACTGGACCCCTAGAAATTTCACTGATGTAAAATGACCTTTAATTTTTGTCAGATTTATTTCCCACTTCACAGCATGTAAATGTCTTATCAGTAAGTCTAGAGTAGTTGCTACTTCTTGCTCACTAGATCTAATCAGCACAATGTCATCAACATAATGGACCAATGTGATATCTTGTGGAAGAGAAAGGCAAACAAGATCACAGCTGACTAAATTATGACATACAGCTGAAGAGCTGATATAGGCCTGTGAAGGTGTACCTGTGAAGGTAGGACAGTGAAGGTGTATTGCTGGCCTTTCCAGCTGAAAGCAAACTGCTTCTGGTGAAACTTATTGACAGGCATGGAGAAAAAGGCATTTGCCAGATCAATAGCTGTGTACCAGGTACCAAGGGATGTGTTAATTTGCTCAAACAATGAAACCACATCTGGTACAATAACTACTACTGGAGTCACCACCTGGTTAAGCTTATGATAATTGACTGTCATTCTCCAAGATCCGTACATCTTCTGCACAGGTCAAATAGGCAAGGCGAATAGGGATGTGATGGGAATCACCACCCCTGTATCCTTCAAGTCACTGATGGTGGCACTAATCTCTGCAATCCCTCAGGAATGCAGTACCGCATTTAGTTTACTATTTTCCTAGGTAGAGGCAGTTCTAGTGGCTTCCACTTGGCTGTTCTCACCATATTAACCCTCACACCACCGGTCAGGGAACCAGTGTGGGGATTCTGCCAACTGCTGAGTACAGTTGATTCTTGAACAACACAGGTTTGAACTGTAGGGTCCACTTACACATGGATTTTTTAAAATAAATACATGAAAATATACATGTAGAACATTGTGTGCAAGGCTTGTATTGAAGTATTGAAGTGGATAGCCTATCCTTACATACGCATAAGGTGAGTGCTATTTAATATAAAATTAATAAAGTGTTAGTTTTCTTGCTGTTTTATAACTTTGCTTTCAAAGAATTTCATTATTGTACGATATTCCTCTCCCTCTCGTGATTGGAGAAACTGTGAATCAGCCTATTATCACAAGTGTTTTTTTAAATTTATTTATATTTTATTTTATTTTTATTTTTGGCTGCGTTGGGTCTTCGTTGCTGCGTGGGGTCTTTCTCTAGTTGTGGCAAGCGGAGGCTACTCTTCGATGCGGCGTGCGGGCCTCGTTGCGGTGGCTTCTCTTGTTGCAGAGCACGGGCTCTAGGTACACGGGCTTCAGTAGCTGTGGCTCGCGGGCTCTAGAGCCCAGGCTCAGTAGTTGTGGCGCACGGGCTTAGTTGCTCCGTGGCATGTGGGATCTTTCCGGGCCAGGGCTCAAACCCGTGTCCCCTGCATTGGCAGGCGGATTCCCAACCTCTGCGCCACCAGGAAAGTCCGGGGTGGTTGTTGTTGTTGTTGTTTTTTAATATGACAATGTTTCCAATACTCTGCTATGAACATAACTGAAATACTGGATGCCATAAAAATTTTATAACCATTCATTAGTGTATAGGCTAGGCTACCATAAAGCAATCATATTGCTGCTTCTTCATTATCAATGCATGAATCATTATACCTGTAAATAAATATGAATTCCTTTTTCACGTTATGTTTTCATTTTTGATGTCTAGTGTTAGTAATACATATAACATCTACAGTGTTACAGTGTTTTGTATCATATAAGACAATATTAATGTAGGTACTGACAGACAGATGATTCATCTTGTAAACAGACGACATAAACTTAAGTATTGACAAATACAGTGCAGTACCGTAAATGTATTTTCTCTTCCTTATGATTTTCTTAACAACATTTTCTAGCCTACTTTATTGTAAGAATACAGTATATAATACATATAACATACAAAACTGTGTTAATTGACTGTTTATTTTATTGGTAAGGCTTTTGGTCAACAGTAGGCTATTAGTAGTTAAGTTCTGGGGGAGTCTAAAGTTATACATGGATTTTCAACTGTGCGGTGAGCTGGCACCTCTAACCCCTGCATTGTTCAAGGATCAACTGTGTATCTATTCTAATTATTCATTTTGGAACTGGGAAAGTAACCACAGTATGGGTTTGGGGGCCCACTGAACCCACTGTGAGACACACCTGCACTAAAATTCCATTGATCATCCGACCTCCGTAAGCTCCTACTCTGACTGGTGGGCCACAGTGGCATTTCAAGTCTCCTGGAAACAGTGTCAGTTCAGGGCCAGTGTCCAGTAGTTCCTGAAAGGTCCGATTATTTTCTTTCCTCCAATGTACAGTTACCCAGTTAAAAGACTATAGGTCTCTTTGGGGAAAGCTGGGGAAAAGATTAACAGTATAAATTTTTGGTAGTGTATCAGGGTCCTTCCTCAAGGAGTTCCAGTCTCCCCTTCATTCAGGGGTTTCTAGGCCTGTAAACTGGGAATTTATTGAAGGACCACAACTCTGTTTTTATGATTCAGACCAGACTTTTGTTCACTTGGCCTAGAACTTTTCTGCTTATACAAATCAAGTAAGAATTTGGTAGACTTCCTATCTATTTCACTGGTAGGAACACAATGATCAACTAGCCAATGCCATAGGTCTGCATGAGTCAGACTATTCTGATTACTGCTTTGACTCTGTTGTCCATTACAGCAACCACACCCACTTTGCCTTTGGTGGATGAGTGGCACCACTTGGCCCCTGACACCCATGGATCCAATTACTCCCATTGCATTTAGGTCTTCCAATGCAGTGACCGCAGTTCCTACTGTGATGTGTGGCCTAAAAAGAAAGTGCATTCACAGAGCTATTCAGGGATACTGGGGCTGTCCTCACAAACTTATTTCTCACAGTATTGGTAAAAGGTATGGCTTCAGGACCCTCCCCAGTGTAGGTGAGTAGGTCATAAATGATTCGAACATTCCAATCTCCCTAAACATTTGAATCCCTTCCTCTACATTAAACCAAGGCAGGTCCAGCATTTCCAGTTCACTCACTGTGGGCCACCTTTGGTCCATGTTTCAGCCAACAAACCAAACTAGAGCCCTTTCTAACTCCCTGAGATGCAACATTAAAAGCAGAATCTCTGCTTAGTGGACACATATCAATAAATTTAGCCTAACACAACTACATGTTCCTTCCACCATTATTGCATATTCCATGGATATTTTTAGTATCTATTCCTACATATGTTCCCCAGATTTCTGTCTGCATAACTTAGAAAACTCAAGTAGTTCTTTTGAAGTGTAGCACACCTCCTCAAGGGTCACACTTTGTACCAGACCTTTAGGGGCCTGCTGGGACTTGTGTCTAGTTATAGGTCTAGAAGCAAAGAGCATTAGTGGGAGTGAGTCTTGAGGAGAATCAGAATTGTCTTGTATGACAGTTGCCTCCAGGGAGGCCATTATAATTTCCTCAGGCTTTTGCCAGATAATGCCAGGGATTATCAGTTCTCTCTTTACTCCTGGAAATAGAGTCCTTAGGGCTTTTAAGTCGAATGGGATTAGAGAGCCAATTCCAAAACCCCAGAACTAATTCAGAAGATTCATGATTAAGATTTTGTTCTTCTAGACCCACTCTTTACCAAAATCTGTGTGTACCATATATATATGGTAGGAGATTTATTAAAGGAATTGGCTCACAAGGTTATAGAAGCCAGTGAGTACAAAATTTGCTGTGTGGGCCATGAAGTTTTGCCAATTTTGCATTTCAGCAGTTGTTAAAGTTAATTCAGTACTTATGTTGTAGAAGCACAAAAGCCAGTCAGTGCCCCCTTTATCTTTTTCTTGTATGAATTCACTTATTAAATGTTGAATTTCCAACTGGGTCAGATTCTGGACCTTTGTTTCAGTTGTTTTTTCTTCCTCCATTATCCACTTTTCGTTTCTTCTTCTCTCTCTTTCTCTCTCTCTGCATATACTATCTATTTATAACTTTCTTTTATCAGAGAGCCTCAAAATTGTATTATCAGGGTTAGGCAATATTTGCTTTTTAAGGTTTAAGGACCCTGAGCTTAAGTTGAGTTTGTATTAATATCTTGGTATATTACAGGAGTGTCACTGATGTTTTTCCATATTATCCTCAGGATCAGGATCTTTTTTGGTGACATATAGGCAGCAGCAGAAGCAAAAGCATTTTGTAGCATCCTAGTGATCCATCTGCCTTTAGGGTTGTGGACCTCAAAAACTGAATTCTTCCAACAGCAACTGCTCTTCAAATAGTGACTGTTCTTCCTCCACACAGGTGACCACTTGACAAATCCATATATTGCATATATTGCTCATTCTATAGTCTTTCCCCTGAGTGCTTTATAGGAGGGGAACCAATGCCTGATTGAGATACACAACTAATTGGTCACAGGGTAAAAGTCATTCCCCTGAGCCTAGTGTCAGTGACAGCTTATTCTGCATTTGAGACACACCATTCATTCTAAGACACCTGGGTCTTAGATGGGTCTGGACCACGGCTACTTTAAAAAGGGCATCAATTCCATAAATTCAGTCCCTAAATACCAACTACTTATCAAAACTTTCAACTTATGTTGGTTAAATCTATAACAGAAACTTGGTAGAACTTAACAAATGCAACACACACACACAAAAAAAAAACTCAAAAGACAAGCAAGCCAGTTAGTAGCATCTAAAATTGTACACTTTCCATCAGACAGCAGAGCCAGTTAGCAAGACAAGACAAGACAAAAAAGACCCCCAATGGTGGTGGTCATCTTGTAGACTATGCTGCTCACATTGCCAATAGTTGGGCCCACTCTGAAGACACAGGATGGACCCCCACCCAAAATTACGTTCAGATGATGCCACATACACACCAAGAGAGTATTCAAAGGTTTATTATTCACATAATGAAGATTTTGAAGGAGAGGTGGGTGGGCTTCCCAACCAGATCTGAAAATGTCTTAAGAGAGCAAAATAAGAAGACTGGCTAGGAGGTTTTACTGTGGTTAGGGGGTAGGGCCAGGGTGACCAGGGACTTGCATATTTTGAAATTCCCATCAGCATCAATGGAGGGTGCACTCAGGTTTCTTATCAGCTTGCCCAAATGTGCATAGATGAAAAAGAGGGTCAGCAGTCAGCTACTTTAAAAAAATGGAGTCAGACTCTTTATTACACCACCCAATCAGAAATCTCAATTAACTGTACTGATAGGGGCTTGTACCAGGTCTGTTCTGTTCGACTTAGGCAACATTGGGCAAGAGTGACCACAACTATAACTCCTAGTAAGATGATTGGACCCATCTAGAGAGGAGAGACCTTAGCCAGCTGCAGTCAAGCCAGTGAAATATGTAAAAGCATAGAAAAGAGCCCAACAATAACAGCATAAGGATAAAAGGAATCATATCAGTGTCCAGAATGTTAATCTTGTTCTTTGTTTCAAGTGAAGGCTGTTCTTTGTGGAGTCAGTGGGTATTGGGAGGTTTCTGACAGTTCTTAGATTAAGATTCTTTCTTGGTCAGAAGTTAAGTTATAAGTGATGGCAGCAGTCTGTGTTAAACTGACCAGATGCACTGTGAATAAGAACTGAGAGAGAGAGAGAGAGAAATTAATGTCCTCTTCCCCACCCTTGACCACCCAGGGTCAAAGATTTTCTCTCCTCACCAGGGTTGTTATTCTCTTTCCACAGCCACATGATTGGTGTGTCTGGTTCCTGCAGCAATCACTTCACCATTTTTTCCAATCCCCCCAATGTCTTACCCGAACCATATCCCCGATCTCATACCTATGTGGTTCAGAAATTTCTTTATATTTTTTTGTATCATCTGAGATTATCTCCCACCTCTTAGAGGTTATCACCTCATATTTATGATTATTATTATAAATATCCACAATTGCTCAAATTCAGCAGGCATAGCCAGACAGCCAAAGAAGCATCAGGTTAGAGTCTCCCACCCCCACATCTTCTTGCTTCTTGCAAATTCTAGTAGCCTGATTTCCCAGGAGTAGTTATAGTGGTGAAAATGATAGAGTGAGAAGAGTGAATTATGTGGTTTGGATTTTCTTACAGCCAGTCTGGGCCTCCTCCTCTCCTCCCCAACCTCATAATTAAGCATTTTATTTAATGGGAGGTACCCTTCTGAGGAATTACCATATTTAGAGCCTAAAGTGCCTATCTTAAGTGTGTGTTCCACTGGGAGCTGAGGAGCCTTGGTTATCCAGTTATCTTTTTCACCTTCTCTTTTTAGAGTTCATTTTATCTTTCAATTTACCTACTGCCTGGGCATGATATGGGACATAAAAGGTACATAGGATGTCTATATAGCTGCCCACTGTTTTGAGGGGGGTTGTTTTTGCTGTGAAGACAGTACCAATGTCTAATCACATGTTTAGAGAACCAAAACATGTATCAGAGTCCATCTAAGAGGCATTGAATAGTATGGTTCCCTCTTGCTAAGTGGATGGGGACGGCAATGCCATATTCTGAAAAAAGTGTCTATGAAGTAATGCCCAGTGGTATTCTCAAGAGGAAGGTATTGGGGCTATATAGTCTATTTGCCAGGACTGGCGAGGTTTAGTACCTCTGGATATGTGCTCCAAAGCTCCCTTTGCCACGCATCTGTGTAGCTGGCAAACTGGGCACATTTACCAGGCTTCTTGGCCTCATGTTCTGGAAACACTAGGCTTTGCTTTTTGGACCTAGCCCTGAATTGTGCTTGAATTACCATACTCTGTGTGATGCTATATCCAGATGCATGCTGTATCCAGGTGTCCTTTTATGGGTACTGTAGATTTGGTCAGTGTAATGATTAATCTCATGTGTCACCTTGACTGGATCACAGGATGCCCAGATATTTGGCTAAATATTATTTCTGAGTATGTGTGAGGGTATTTCTGAATGAGATTAACATTAGAATTGGTAGACTGAGTAAATCAAATTGCCTTCTTCAATGTGGGTGGGCATCATCCAATCCATTGAGGGCCTGAGTAGAAAAAAGAAAAGCGGAAGAAAGGAGAATTTGTCCCCTCTCTGCCTTACTAGTTTAGATAGGACATCAGTCTTCTCCTGCCCTTAGACTAAGACTTGCAGCATTAGCTCCACCTGGTTCTCAGGTCTTCAGAGCTTTCCTGGGTCTCCTGCTTATAGATGGCAGATTGAGGGACTTCTCAGCCTCCATAATCACTTGAGCCAATTCCTCTTAATTAAGTAATTAATATCCTATTAGTTCTGTTTCTCAGGAGAACCCTGACTAATAAAGATTTTGGTACTGAGTGTGGTTCTAGAGGAATAGATAGTAAGAATGAGTTTTCTGAATTGGCCCAGAATTTCTGGAACTGGCTCTCCATACTTATTAGATTTAAAGATACTAATGACTATTTCTAGTAGTAAAGAGAACACTGATAGAACATGGTATGATATGGCAATACAGATATGTAAAATATCTGTATTATATGTTCCTAACCCACCACTTAACAAGAAGCAAGAGGCTGGGTGACTATCTATATTATACTTTTGAACATTTTTAGACAATTAGTGAATATAGTGAGGTTGGCTGGTTGCTTCTAATGTCATTGGACAAAGCAGTGCAAGAAAAGGATGGGCTCAGGGAATTCAAATTCCTAACTCCAGAACCACATAAATTATCTGAAAGCTTCTATGTGTGCCGAGAAGGAGACCCTAATCTGCTGTTGCAGCACTGATATTGCTGAAAATCAAACAGAATCTCACCCACTAATTAGCTCAATTGCAACATGAACTCCCAGCATCACAGGGTGTCTACCATTAAAGTGAGGGCATTGATTAGGAAAGAATGGGATTTTATAAGTTGGGATGGAAACATGTGGGAAGACCTTGATGAAATCGAGGATGTGCAGTCCCTAAATTCTGATGTCTGCTTTGTCAATGAAAGCAGCCTCCCCATCTGCAGTAGAAGTGGCCTCCCCACCCCCAGTGGTAACAGCTTTCCCACTGCCAGTGTTAGCAGCTCTTCCACCCAATCTGAGGAGATTAACCCTGCACTGCCTGAGGAAACTGTAATGTCTTCACTCTAGGCAGTTGCCATGCAACACAAAGATGATTTTCCTCAAGACCCACCCCAGCACCCCTCTTTGATTCTACATCTATAACTAGACTCAATTCTCAGCAGGCCCCTAAAGGTGCGGTACAAAGTGTGACCCATAAACAGGTGCGCTACACTCCAAAAGAACTGAAGTGCTATTGGAGTTACAACCTGGTTAATCTCACAATAATGCATTGTCATTCTCCATGACCATCTATCTTTGCATAGGCCAAATAGGTGAAAATGTGTATACACACACACACACACACACACACACACACACACGCAGGGGTTGTGGGTCTTGTACACTTTGCTGCCATATAGTGTTTGTCTCTACAGAGGCTGGGAGTCGTCCTTCTGCCAGGCACCACAGTGACAGCCTGTTGGCTTTTGCCCATGAGTCAGTAAACATATAACACAGTACATTTTGGGCAGTGCTTTCCAGGGAAAACATCATGGAAATTCACTTTTGAACAGTGTTCCTTTTCCATGCACAGTTTTAGTACACAGTTTTCTTTGGGGCTACACAGCAGCAGTGGCCCATTATACCCTACTGGCCTTGAACATAGCTGATCCATCAGTGAATCTGGCCCAGGTACCCTCAGGAACCTCAAGAGTACTAAAGCCCCCAAGAAGCTCAAGGTGCTGGCACAGAGCCCCATATCTGAGATAGCCTCATCTTGAGGGTGACCAGCCACTTTTTCATGTAACCATGAGACTCCATAATGCCTAGCTTGCTTTTTCTCTGAATATACCACTTCCACTTAGTAATGGATGCTTATTGGGCAATATCCACTTTGTTGGTGTTCTCATATCTGACCCATCTCAATATCAGGGTTTAACAACACTACTGTTTATTTGTTAGTCTCTCAGAGTCTATGAACACCCCAGAACAAGACAGTAATAGTCTCTCAAATGGGGTATACCAGGTGGTCACCTGCTACCTGGGTGAGGAGGGGGTGCCAAACTCCAGGGAGTACTGTTGCCTAGTGGCCAGATCTTTTTGTCACAAGCTCCAGTCTGCATAGTTGTCAGTTACTGATACCTGTTGCTGAAAGGGCTCCTTAGAGCTGATTAGCCCAAGTGGAAGTCTATACAGCTTGCTGGATAGTTTCTTTAGCCTGTTGTTGGTCAGGGCCACATTCAAAGATGGCTACTTTTGAGTGATCTTATGTAATGGGCTGAACAGGATCCTCATATGAGGTATGCTGTACCTCAAATACCAAACAAGTCTATCAAATGTTGTGCCTCTTCAGGGAGACCTTCAAGATGGCAGAGGAGTAAATGTGGAGATCACCTTCCTCCCCACATATACATCAAAAATACATCTACATGTGGAAGAAGTCCTACAGAACACCTACTGAATGCTGGCAGAAGACCTCACACTTCCCAAAAGGCAAGAAAATCCCCACGTACCTGAGTGGGACAAAAGAAAAAAGAAAAAAAAAAGAGACAAAAGGATAGGGACGGGACCTGCACCTCTGGGAGGGAGCTGTGAAGGAGGAAAAGTTTCCACACACTAGGAAGCCCCTTCACTGGTGGAGACGTGGGGGTGGGCGGGGTGGAGGGAGGCTTCAGAGCCGTGGAGGAGAGCACAGCAACAGGGGTGCATAGGGCAGAGCGGAGAGACTCCCGCACAGAGGATCAGTGCCGACCAGCACTCACCAGCCCGAGAGGCTTGTCTGCTCACCCGCCCGGGAGGATGGGGGCTCGAGCTGAGGCTCGGGCTTCGGAGGTCGGATCCCAGGGAGAGGACTGGGTTTGGCTGTGTGAAGACAGCCTGAAGGGGGCTAGTGTGCCACAGCTAGCCAGGAGGGAGTCCGGGAAAAAGTCTGGACCTGCCTAAGAGGCAAGAGACCATTGTTTCTGGGTGCGTGAGGAGAGGGGATTTCTGCTCTGTGTGCCCACAGAAGGCAGAGTACTGCTTAAGCGAGCTCCAGAGATGGGCATGAGCCATGGTTATCATCTCGGACTCCAGAGCTGGGCATAAAATGCTAACACTACCACCACTGCCACCAAGAATCCTGTGTGCAAGCACAGGTCACTACCCACACACACACACACCCCGGGGGGACCTGTGCAGCACACCACTGGCAGGGTCCCGAGATCCACGGATAACTTCCCCAGGAGAACACACAGCGCACCTCAGGCTGGTTCAATGTCCTGCCGGTGCAGGCTCGTGCCACATTCCAATTATGACTACCATACCCCTCCCTCTCCCCGGCCTAAGAGACCCCTAATCAGCCACTGCTTTAACCTGCTCCTGTCTGGTCAGAGAACACACGCCTGAGGACAGCCTACATGCAGAGGCGTGGCCAAAACCAAACCTGAACCTCAGGAGGTGTGCAAACAAAGAAGGGAAAGGGAAATATTTCCGTGTAGCCTCAGGAGAAGTGGATTAAATTCCCACAATCAACTGGATGAACCCTGCATCTGTGGACTACCTGAATAGATGACGAATGTTCCCAAAATTGAGGTAGTGGACTTTGGGACCAACTGTAGACGTGGGGTTTGCTTTCTGTATCTGATTTGTTTCTGGTCTTATGTTTATCTTAGCTTAGCTTTTGGAGCTTGTTTTCATTGGTGGATTTGTTTATTGGTTTTGTTGCTCTCTTCTTTTCCTTTTATTTTGTATTCCTTATTTTTAATTTTTTAAATTTTATTTTGTTTTACTACTTAAAAAAGTTTTTTTCCTTTTTTCCCTTCTTGTGAGTGTGTATGTGTATGTTTCTTTGTGTGATTTTGTATGTTTAGCTTTGCTTTTACCATTTGACCTAGGGTTCTGTTTGTTAGTTTTTGTTTGTTTCTTTTGTTTTGTTTTTATGAGTGTGTGTTTATGTTTCTAGGTGCGATTTTCTCTGTTTAGTTTTGCTTTTACCATTTGGTTTAGGGTTATATCTAGTCATATTTTTTCCTTTTTTTCCATCCTTTTCTTCTGAGCTGTGTGGCTGGCAGGGTCTTGGTGCTCTGGCTGGGTGTCATGCCTGAGCCTCCAAGGTGGGAGAAAAAAGTACAGGACATTGGACCATCAGAGACCTCTGGCCCCAGGTAATATCAATCATCAAAAGCTCTCCCAGAGATCTCCATCCCAACACTAAGACCCAGCTCCACCGAATAGCCAGCAAGCTCCAGTGCTGGATGCCCCATGCTAAACGTCTAGCAAGACAGGAACACAGCCACACCCATTAGCAGAGAGGCTGCCTAAAGTCATAATAAGGTCACAGACACCCCAAAACACACCACCGGATGCAGCTCTGCCCACCAGAAGGACAAGATCGAGCCTCATCCACCAGAACACAGGCACTAGTCCGCTTCACCAGGAAACCTACACAACCCACTGGACCAACCTTAGCCACTGGAGACAGACACCAAAACCAATGGGAATTACGAACCTGCAGCTGATGAAAAGGAGACCCCAAACACAATACGATAAGCAAAATAAGAAGACAGAGAAACACACAGCAGATGAAGGAGCAGGCAAAAACCCACCAGACCTAACAAATGAAGAGAAAATAGGCAGTCTACTTGAAAAAGATTTCAGAATAATGATAGTAAAGATGATCCAAAATCTTGGAAATAGAATAGACAAAATGGAAGAAACATTTAACAAGGACCTAGTAGAACTAAAGAGCAAACAAACAGGGATGAACAACACAATAAATGAATTTTAAAATTCTCTAGAAGGGATCAATAGCAGAATAACTGAGGCAGAAGGATGGATAAGTGACCTGAAAGATAAAATAGTGGAAAAAACTACTGCAGAGCAGAGTAAAGAAAAAGGAATAAAAAGAATTGAGAAGTCTCAGAGACCTCTGGTAGAATATTAAACACACCAACATTCGAATTATAGGGGTCCCAGAAGAAGAAGAGAAAAAGAAAGAGACTGAGAAAATATTTGAAGAGATTATAGTTGAAAACTTCCCTAATATAGGAAAGGAAATAGTTAATCAAGTCCAGGAAGCACAGAGAGTCCCATACAGGATAAATCCAAGGAGAAACTCACCAAGACACATATTAATCAAACTATCAAAAATTAAATACAAAGAACAAATATTAAAAGCAGAAAGGGAAAAACAACAAATAACACATAAGGGAATCCCAAAACTTTAACAGCTGATCTTTCAGCAGAAACTCTGAAAGCCAGAAGGGAGGGGCAGGACATTTTTAAAGTGATGAATGAGAAAAAACTACAACCAAAATTATTCTAAACAGCAAGGATCTCATTCAGATTTGATGGAGAAATTAAAAGCTTTACCGACAAGAAAAGCTAAGAGAATTCAGCACCACCAAACCAGCTTTACAACAAATGCTAAAGGAACTTCTCTAGGCAGGAAACACAAGAGGAGGAAAAGACCTACAATAATAAAACCAAAACAATTAAGAAAATGGTAATAGGAACATACATATTGATAATTACCTTAAATGTAAATGTATTAAATGCTCCAACCAAAAGACATAGATTGGCTGAATGGATACAAAAACAAGACCCGTATATATGCTGTGTAAAAGAGACTCACTTCAGACCTAGAGACACATACAGACTGAAAGTGAGGGGATGGAAAAAGATATTCCATGCAAATGGAAATCAAAAGATAGGTGGAGGAGCAATTCTCATATCAGACAAAATAGACTTTAAAACAAAGACTATTATAAAAGACAAAGAAGGACACTACATAACGATCAAGGGATCAATCCAAGAAGAAGATATAACAATTCTAAATATTTATGCACCCAACAAAGAAGCACCTCAATACATAAGCAAACACTAACAGCCATAAAAGGTGAAATCGACAGTAACAAAATCATAGTAGGGGACTTTAACACCCCACTTTCACCAATGGACAGATCATCCAAAACGAAAATAACTAAGAAAACACAAGCTTTAAATGATACATTAAACAAGATGAACTTAATTGATATTTATAGGACATTCCATCCAAAACAACAGAATACATATTCTTCTCAAGTGCTCATGGAACATTCTCCAGGATAGATCATATCTTGGGTCACAAACCAAGCCTTGGTAAATTTAAGAAAATTGAAATTGTATCAAGTATCTTTTCTGACCGCACCGCTATGAGACTAGATATCAATTACAGGAAAAGATCTGTAAGAAATACAAACACATAGAGGCTAAACAACACACTACTTAATAACCAAGAGATCACTAAAGAAATCAAAGGGGAAATCAAAAAATACCTAGAAACAAATGACAAAGAAAACACGATGACGCAAAACCTATGGGATACAGCAAAAGCAGTTCTAAGAGGGAAGTTTATAGCAATACAGCCCTACCTTAAGAAACAACTCACATAAACAACATAACCTTATACCTAATGCAATTAGAGAAAAAAGAAGAAAAAACTCCAAAGTTAGCAGGAAAGAAATCATAAAGATCAGATCAGAAATAAATGAAAAAGAAATGAAGGACACGATAGCAAAGATCAATAAAACTAAAAGCTGGTTCTTTGGGAGATAAACAAAATTGATAAACCATTAGCCAGACTTATCAATAAAAAAAGAGAGAAGACTCAAACCAATAAAATTAGAAATGAAAAAGGAGAAGTAACAACTGACACTGCAGAAATACAAAGTATCATGAGAGATTACTACAAGCAACTCAATGCCAATAAAATGGACAACCTGGAAGAAATGGACAAATTCATAGAAATGCACAACCTTCCGAGACTGAACCAGGAAGAAATACAAAATATGAACAGACCAATCACAAGCACTGAAATTGAAACTGTGATTAAAAATCTTCCAACAAACAAAAGCCCAGGACCAGATGGCTTCACAGGTGAATTCTATCCAACATTTAGAGAACAGCTAATACCTATTCTTCTCAAACTCTTCCAAAATATAGTAGAGCGGGGAACACTCCCAAACCCATTCTATGAGGCCACCATCAGTCTGATACTAAAAGCAGACAAAGATGTCAGAAAAAAAAAAAACTACAGGCCAATATCACTGATGAACATAGACGCAAAAATCCTCAACAAAATACTAGCAAACAGAATCCAACAACACATTAAAAAGATCATACACCAGGATCAAGAGGGGTTTATCCCAGGAATGTGGGGATTCTTCAATATATGCAAATCAATCAAAGTGATACACCATATTAACATATTAAAGGAGAAAATCCATATGATCGTCTCAATAAATGCAGAGAAAGCTTTCAACAAAATTCAACACCCATTTATGATAAAAACCCTGCAGAAATTAGGCATAGAGGGAACGTTCCTCAACATAATAAAGGGCATAACAAACCCACACCCAACATTGTCCTCAGGGGTGAAAAACTGAAGCCATTTCCACTAAGATCAAGAACAAGACAAGTTTGCCCACTCTCACCACTATTATTCAACATAGTTTTGGAAGTGTTAGCCACAGCAATCAGAGAAGAAAAGGAAATAAAAGGAATCCAAATCAGAAAAGAAGAAGTAAAGCTGTCACTGTTTGCAGATAACATGATACTATACATAGAGTATCCTAAAGGTGCTAACAGAAAACTACTAGAGCTAATCAATGAATTTGGTGAAGTAGCAGGATACAAAATTAATGCACAGAAATCTCTGGCATTCCTATACACTAATGATAAGAAATCTGAAAGTGAAATTAAGAAAACACTCTCATTTACCATTGCAACAAAAAGAATAAAATATCTAGGAATAAACCTACCTAAGGAGACAAAACACCTGTATGCAGAAAATTAAAATAAACTGATGAAAAAAATTAAAGATGATACAAATAGATGGAGAGATATACCATGTGCTTGGATTGGAAGAATCAACATTGTGAAAATGACTCTACTACCCAAAGCAATCTACAGATTCAATGCAATCCCTATCAAACTACCACTGGCATTTTTCAGAGAACTAGAACAAAAAATTTCACAATCTGTATGGAAACACAAAAGACCCCAAATAGCCAAAGCAATCTTGAGAACGAAAAACAGAGCTGGAGGAATCAGGCTCCCCGACTTCAGACTATACTACGAAGCTACAAGAATCAAGACAGTATGGTACTGGCACAGAAACAGAAATATAGATCAATGGAACAGGATAGAAACTCCAGAGATAAACCCACACACATATGGTCACCTTATCTTTGACTAAGGAGGCAAGAATATACAGTGGGGAAAAGACAGCCTCTTCAATAAGTGGTGCTGGGAAAACTGGATAGCTACATGTAAAAGAATGAAATTAGAACACTCCATAACAGCATACACAAAAATAAATTCAAAATGGATCAAAGACCTAAATGTAAGGCCAGACACCATCAAACTCTTAGAGGAAAACATAGGCAGAACAGTCTATGATCTAAATCACAAGAATATCCTTTTTGACCCACCTCCTAGAGTAATGGAAATAAAAACAAATATAAACAAATGGGACCTAATGAAACTTAAAAGCTTTTGCACAGCAAAGGAAACCATAAACAGGACGAAAAGACAGCCCTCAGAATGGGAGAAAATATTTGCAAATGAGGCAACTGACAAAGGATTAATCTCCAAAATTTACAAGTAGCTCATGCAGCTCAATATTAAAAAAACAAACAACCCAATCCATAAATGGGCAGAGGACCTAAATAGACATTTCTCCAAAGAAGATATACAGATTGCCAACAGACACATGAGAGAATGCTCAACATCATTAATCTTTAGAGAAATGCAAATCAAAACTACAATGAGATATCCTCTCACACCAGTCAGAATGACCATCATCAAAAAATCTACAAACAATAAATGCTGGAGAGGGTGTGGAGAAAAGGGAACCCTCTTGCACTGTTGGTGGGAATGTAAATTGATACAGCCACTATGAAGAACAGCATGGACTTTCCTTAAAAAACTAAAAATAGAACTACCATACGACCCAGCAATCCCACTACTGGGCATATACCCTGAGAAAACCATAATTCAAAAAGAGTCATGTACCAAAATGTTCATTGCAGCTCTATTTACAATAGACAGGACATGGGCGCAATCTAAGTGCCCATCAACAGATGAATGGATGAAGATGATGTGGCACATATATACAATGGAATATTACTCAGCCGTAAAAAGGAACGAAACTGAGGTATTTGCAGTGAGGTGGATGGACCTAGAGTCTGTCATACAGAGTGAAGTAAGTCAAAAAGAGAAAAACAAATACCGTATGCTAACACATATACATGGAATCTAAAAAAAAATGGTTATGTAGAACCTAGGGGCAAGACAGGAATAAAGATGCAGACCTACTAGAGAATGGACTTGAGGATATGGGGAGGGGGAAAGGTAAGCTGGGATAAAGTGAGAGAGTGGGGAAGCTATTGGGAAGCAGCCTCATAGCACAGGGAGATTAGCTTCATGCTTTGCGCCCACCTAGAGGGGTGGGATAGGGAGGGTGGGAGGGAGTGAGATGCAAGAGAGTAGAGATATGGGGACATATGTATATGTATAACTGATTCACTTTGTTATAAAGCAGAAACTAACACACCATTGTAAAGCAAGTATACTCCAGTAAAGATGTTAAAGAAAATCAATATCTTTGAAAGAATTGTCAGAGTATATTCCAAAGTTGTCATATCATTTTTCATACTGAACAGCAATGAATGAAAGAGCCTGGTTCTCCACATCCCTATCAGCATTCGGCATTGTGTTTGGGATGTTAACCATTCTAATAGGTGTGAAGTGGTGTCTCACTGTTGTTAATTTTCAATTCTCTAATGACAAAAGATGCTGAGCATTTTTTCATATGCTTATTTGCCATCTGTATTTTTTCTTTGGTAAGGTATATGTTCTGATCTCTTGAACGTTTTTCATTGGGATGCTTGTTTTTTTTTATTGAGTTTGAATAGTTCTCTGTATATGTTGGATACCAATCTTTTATCAGATGTTTGTTTTGCAAACATTTTCTCCCAGTCTGTGGCTTTTTTCATACTCTTAACAGTGTTTATCACAAAGCATAAGTTTTAATTTTAATGAGTTCTAACTTACCATGTTTTTCTTTCATGGGTTGTGTTTCTGATGTTTTATCTAAAAAGTCATCACTAAACCCCCAAGTTCACCTAGATTTTCTCCTGTGTTATCTTCTAGAAGTCATATTATTTTGCACTTTACATTCAGATCTATGATCCATTTTGAGTTAATTTTTTGAAAGTTTTTGTCTAGATTCATATTTTTGACATGTGGATACCTAGTTCTTCCAGCACAATTTGTTTAAAAGGTTATCCTTTCTCCGTTAAATTGCTTTTGATTTTTTGTTGAACCACAGCTGACTATATGTGTGTATCTATTCTAATCAATTGATCTATTTGCTATTATTCTGCCAGTATCACATTGTCTTGATTACTATAGCTTTATGGTAAGTATTGAAGTTTTTTCTTCAGTATTGTGTTAGCTATTCTATGTCTTTTTGCTTTCTGTATAAACTTTAGGATAAATTTGTTGATATCAACAAAATAACTTGCTGGAATTTTGCTTGGGATTGCATTGAATGTATCGATCAAGTTAGGAAGAAATGACATCTTGACAATATTGAGTCTTTCTATCCATAAACATAAAATATCTTTTCAATTATTTAGTTCTTTGATATCTTTCATTAGACTTTTATAGTTTTCCTCATAGAGATCTCGTACATATTTTGCTAGATTTAAACCTAAGCATTTCATTTTGGGGGGTAATAATGTAAATGGTATTGTGTTTTTTATTTCAAATTCCAGTTGTTTATTGCTGGCATATAGGGAAGTGATTGAACTTTATATATTAACCTTGTATCCGTTAACCTTGCTATAATCACTTATTAGTTCTGGGAGGGTTTTTTTTTTTTTAATGTGGACTATTTTTAAACTCTTTCACTGAATTTGTTACAATATTTCTTCTGTTTTATGTTTTGGTTTTTTGGCTGTGAGGCATGTGGGACCTTAGCTCCCCAACCAGGGATCAAAACCTCACCCCCTGCCTTGGAAGGTGAGGTCTTAACCACTGGACTGCCAGGGAAATCCCAGGGAAGAGTTTTTTAGTCAATTCTTTAGGATTTTCTGCACAGACAATACTGTCATCTGTGAGAAAAAGACATTTCAATTTCTTCCATTACTAACTGTATACCTTTTCTTTTATTTTCTACCTGTATTATTGCATTAGTTAGGAATTCCAGTACAAGGCTGAATGGGAGTGAAGAGGGGACATATTTGTCTTGCTCCTAATCTTAGGGGGAGAGCATCTAGTTTCTCATCCTAAGTGTAATATTAGCTATAGCTTTTTTTTGTAGATGTTCTTAATCAGTTCAAGAAGTTCCCATTTATGCAAACTTTTCCAGGGTTTTTTTTTTTTTCATGAATGGGTGTTGGATTTTATCTATTGATGTGATCAGTTTTTTTTAGCTTATTCATATGATGGATTAAACTAATTATTTTTCAAATGTTGAAACAGCATTGCATACTTGGAATAAATCTCACTTGATTGTGGTGTATAATTCTTCTTATACATTGTTAGATTTGATTTGCTATTAATTCTTGATGAGTTTTGCATCTATATACATGGGAGATATTGGTGTGTAATTTTCCTTTTTTGTAATACCCTTTTTGGGTTTTGGTATTAAGATAATGCTGGACTCATAGAATGAGTTAGAACGTGTTCTTTGTGCTTCAATTTTCTAGAAGAAATTTTAGACAATGGTATCATTTCTTCTTTAAATATTTGGTAGAATTCGCCAGTGAACCCACTTGGGCATGCTGCTCCCTATTTTGGAAGGTTATTAATTATTATTCAATTTAGTTAATAGATATATGCCTATTCAGGTTATCTATTCCTCCTTGCATGAGTTTTGGTAGATTGTGTCTTTCAGGAAATTAGTCCATTTCATCTAAATTCTCAAATGTGTGGACATAGAGTTGTTAATAATATATTTTATCATTCTTTTTAATGTCCATGGGATCAGTAGTGATAGTTCTTTTAAAATTTCTGATATTAGTAATTTGTCATCTTTCTTTGTTTTGGTTAGCCTAGATAGAAATTTATCATTTTATTGATCTTTTAAATGAATTAGCTTCTGGTTTCATTGATTTTTCTCTGTTAATTTCCTATTTTTAATTTCATTGATTTCTGCTCTAATTTTTATTATTTCCTTTCTTCTGCTTACTATAGATACAATTTGTTCATCTTTCTCTAGTTTCCTAAGGTGGAGCTTAGATTGATTTTAGATATCTCTTCTTTTGCCATATATGCATTAAATGCTATACACTTCCTCCCAAGCTCTGCTTTCACTGCACCCTAAAGATTGTGATAATTTGTGTTTTCATTTTCATTTAGTTCAAAATACTTTTTAATTTCTCTAGAGACTTATTCCTTTACTCATGCATTATTACAAAGTGAAGTTTGTTGTTTAATATCAAGATTTTGGGATTTCCAGCTTTCTGGTACTGATTTCTGGTTTAATTCCATTGTGGTCTGAGAACATGCTTTGTATAAATTTTATTCCTTCAAAGTTGTTAGAGTCTGTTTTATAGCCCAGAATATGATCTTATCGATGTTTCATGCGAGCTTGAGAAAAAATGTGTACTCTGATGTTCTTGGATGAAGTATGCTGTAAATGTCAATTCGATCCAGTTGATCAATGGTGCTCTTCTGCTCACCTATAACTTTACTGATTTTCTGCATGTGGATGTGTTGTGTATTGATAGAGTGGTGTTGAAGTCTCCAACTATAACAGTGGATTTGTCTATTTCTCCTTGTTCTTCTATCAGCTTTTGCCTACATATTTTGATGATCTATTATTAAACACGTATACATTAAGGATTAGTGTGTCTTCTTTGTGTATGGACCACTTTGTCATTATGTAATGTGCTTCTTTACCTCCAGTAATCTTCCTTGCTATGAAGTCTGCTTTATCTGAAATTAATATAGCTTCTCCAGCTTTATTTTGACTAATGTTAGCACGAATTTTTCAGGTTGTTGCTAAAACTTTTCATCTGTACTTAATATGGTAGTATTTTATTATTAAATTTAGGAAATTAACAAAATTAATTCATGAAGTTCTGCTTCTGGTATGGCATAAATGTTCCTATCAGACCAACCTCCCTACAGGTAACAACTATATAAATTCACACACACACACACACACACACACACACACACACACACACACACAGAGTCATACACTTACCTGAAAGTATGAGAATGAACAAAAGTAGGCAGAAATTAGAGGAGAATGACATGTTTAAAGAAAGATAATTTTACCATTATTATGAATTTTAGTCTGAGAGCAGGTTCCAGTCTTCTTTTACAGAATGACCAAAAACTCAAATGGAAAATCTACAGTCTTGATGGCTTGACAAACTGGAGTACACTGTTTGGGGGTAACCATAGCAGATAGAAGGTGAGGACGGTATATGCTGGTATAGAAATAGCCAGAGAGGAGGAAGCGAAGTTCTTCACATGATATTTGCTAAATTCTTGGTTGACCTCTGAACTCTAAATATATAGGCAGACTCCAAGCTGTCCAGCTATGGCTAAAAAACTGAATTGAATGACATCAACAAATGGCAGAGTAAGAAACCCTAGCCTCCATTCTTCCACAAAGAACAACAATTAGATAGCTATCCACAAATGAAAATAACTTTGCGAGATCTCAGGAGTACACTAAAGAAGGTTCAGCAACACAGCGGAGCAAAAAAAACCTGTGAATAACCATATAGAAATGGTAATAAGAACAGTTTCGTTTTGCCTACATTATCCTATCCCACAGGCCAGCACTGCTCGGTGCCAAGATGGAACTCCCTAGCCCAAGAGAGTTCACTTGCCAGAAAAAGGAGATCAGGGTGAGTCACCATATTTCCCAGCCTTTCAGGGCACTACAAAAAGGACCCTCTTTGGTTTCATCCCACCCAGAGACCAGCAAATCTGAGACATCTAGAGATGGCTAGGAACAAGGAAGAAGGGCAGGGGTTACCAGTGTCAGCCACACAGTGGGAGCAACCATGGTTCTCAGCGGCCTGCTCTGCAAAAGAGTCCAACAGCATTAGCCTCTGATGACTTAGTACCCCTGGAGGATGCTGTGACACCCTCCCCCTGCAGCTTTCATCACTGAGGACCTCATTACAGGCCCTATCAGACTACTCTGCAGAAGATCCCAGCAATTTGCTGCTGAGGAAACCAATGGGCAGAAGAGCCACTGTGAACCCTCATCAGATTTCATCACTCAGGGACCCACAGATTTTCAGGTTCACAGACATTACCTAACTGAATTCATCCCCACCCCCTCCCCACCACACACCAGAGCCACCCAAGCCAGTGCCATCACAGACACCCCAGTGTTGGATCTCTGCCAAGCCCAGCCTCTGCAGATCCATGTGTTCATGACAGTGCCTAGAACCCCATAGCGAACCTCCACCACTGTGTGCATGCCCATGGCTAGCCCTTGCAGCCACATGAGTACATGCCAACAACCAAGTCCCCACAAATGCCTGTGGGTCTGGATCCAGCACCAGCTCCTGTCACTGGCCTGCACCACTGTGCATGACCACAACTAGCCACTACAGCTGTCCACATGCATTTGCTAGCCTCAACTCCTGTCACTGGCTATCATTGCCATGCATTCACCAGCAGGTACCTTTGCGGACGCATGACTGCCTGCCAATAGCCCAGGAACCCATGTGTGCTTGTGCACCTGGATCTGGCCCTGATCCTGTCATTGGCCTGCATCATTATACTCACAGCTAGCCTCTGCAGAAGTGCACCTGCATGTCCCCTCCACCAACTCCTGTCACCAGCCCCCACTGCTGTATGTCTGCCCGCTCCTAGACTCTGCAGCCAAACAAGTGCACGCTGATAGCCCAGGCCTCTGCTGCTCTTCATGTGCCCAAAGTTGGGCACAGCCCCTGTCACTGGACCCTAGCCCTCATTGTTGGACCTGGAGGTGCTGTTGAGGACCCCAAGAGTCCTTGAAGCCACCAAAGACTCCCTGAAGCACTTGCTGTCAAGGATGACACAGGTGTTGATGTGAACACAAGCTGCCTAAGCTAACAAGACACCACAACCTCTGGACATGGCCCTGCACTTGGCATGTCACATCACAGACCCAGGACCACAGCACACTCCAGCATGCCCCCACCCACAGATGAAGATTTTTCTTACAGAAGTCAGTCCATAAAATCTGGGAGAGGTGATTGCTTCTTCAAATGAGCAGACATATATGCAAGGCTACAGAGATCATGAAAAATCAGGGAAACATGATACCACCAAAGGAACACAATAAACTTCCAGTAACTAGCCCCAAAGAAATGGAGCTCCATAAACTGCCTGACAAAGAATTCAAAATAATTGTTCTAAATAATCCCAGGGAGCTACAAAAGCACACAGATAAATAATTTAACAAAATAAAGAAAACAATGCAAAAACAAAATGAGAAGTTCAAGAAAGAGATACAAAACATAAAGAAAAAGAACCAAAGAGAAATATTTGAGCTGAAAAATACAATGAATTAGCTAAAAATTGCAATAGAGAGTCTCAACGGTAGACACAATCAAGCAAAAGAAACAATCAGAAAATTAAAAGGCAAGTCATTTAAAATTATCCAATGAGAGGAACAAAGAGAAAAAAAGAATAGAAAAGAAAAAGCTATGGGACTTATGTGACACCATCAAATGAAACAATATTTGCATTATGGAAATCCAAAAATGAAATGAGTTGGAGAAAGGAGCAGAAAGTTAATATAAAGAAATAATGCTTGAAAACCTCCAAATTCTGGGGAAATAAATGAAGCTCAAAAGTTTCCAATCACTTTCAACCCAAGGAAGACTTCACCATGACATATAAAAATAAAATTGTTAAAAATTAAAGACGGGGGACCCTGGGAAGATGGCGGAAGAGTAAGACGCGGAGATCACCTTCCTCTCCACAGATACATCAGAAATTCATCTACACGTGGAACAACTCCTACAGAACACCTACTGAACGCTGACAGAAGACCTCAGACCCCCCAAAAGGCAAGAAACTCCCCACATACCTGGGTAGGGCAAAAGAAAAAAGAATAAACAGAGACAAAAGGATAGGGACGGGACCTGCACCAGTGGGAGCGAGCCGTGAAGGAGGAAAGGTTTCCACACACTACAAGCCCCTTCGCGGGCGGAGACTGCAGGTGGCGGAGGGGGAAAGCTTCGGAGCAGCGGAGGAGAGCACAGCAACAGGGGTGTGGAGGGCAAAGCGGAGAGATTCCGGCACAGAGCATCGGTGCCCTCAGGCACACACCAGCCCGAGAGGCTTGTCTGCTCGGCCACCGGGGCGGGCGGGGCTGGGAGCTGAGGCTCGGGTATCGGCTTTCAGTCGGAGCACAGGGAGAGGACTGGGGCTGGCGGCAGGAAGAGAGCCTGAAGGGGTTAGTGCACCACGGCTAGCCCGGCCGGAGGGAGTCCGGGGAAAGGGTCTGGAGCTGCCGAAGAGGCAAGAGGCGTTTTCTTCCCTTTTGTTTCCTGGTGCGCGAGGAGAGGGCATTAAGAGGGCTGCTTTGGGAAGCGCCGGAGACGGGCGCGAGCCGCGGCTAAAGGCACGGACCCCGGAGACGGGCGTGGGACGCTGGGGTTGCTGCTGCTGCCGCCGCCGCGGGGCCTGTGTGCGAGTGCGGGTCACTGTCCGCCCCACCTTCCGGGGGGCCTGTGCACCCTGCCACTGCCGGGGTCCCGGAACCAGGGGACGGCTTTCCCGGGAAAGCGCACGGAGCGCCGCGGTCTGGTGCAACGTCACGCTGGCCTCTGCCGCCGCAGGCCCGCCCCACACTGCGCGCCCCTCCCTCCCCTCTGCCTGAGTGAGCCAGAGCCCCCGAATCAGCGGCTCCTTTAAACCCGTCCTGTCCGAGCGAAGAACGGACGCCCTCCGGCAACCTACACGCAGAGGCGGGGCCAGGTCCAAGGCTGAGACCCGGGAGCTGTGAGAGCAGAGAAGAGACAGGGAAATCTCTCTGTGCAGCCTCGGAGGCAGCGGATTAAAGCTCCACGGTCCACTTGATGTACCCTGCGTCTGTGGAGTGCATGAATGGACAGCGAATCATCCCAAATTGAGGAAATGGACTTTGAGGACAAGATTTAAGACTTTCCCCCCTTTTCCTCTTTTTACAACGAAGTATCCCAAATTGAGGAGGTGGACTTGGAGAGCAAGACTTTCGATTTTTCCCCCTGCTCTCTTTTTGTGAATGTGTATGTGTATTCTTCTGTGTAAGATTCTCTCTGTATAGCTTTGCTTCCACCATATGTCCCAGGGTTCTATCTGCCAGTTTTTTTTTCAATAATTACTTTTTAATTTTAATAACGCTACTATATTTCATACTTTATTCTATTTTACTTTACCTGCTCTTTCTTTTTTTCCTACCTTCCCTTCCTCCCTCCCTCCCTCCGCCCCTCCTTTCCTTCTTTCTTTCTTTCCTTCCTCCCTCCCTCCCTCCCTCCCTCCCTCCTGTCTTTCTTTCCTTCCTCCCTCACTCCCACCACTCTTCCTTTCACTTTCTTTTTCTTTCCTTCCTCCCTCCCTCCCTCCTGTCTTTCTTTCTTTCTTTCTTTCTTTCTTTCGTTCCTCCCTCCCTGCCTCCCTTCTTCCATTCACTCTTCCTTTTTCTTTCCTTCCTCCCTCCCTCCCTCCTTTCTCTCTTCCTTCCTTTCTTTCCTTCTTCCTTTCTTTCTCTCTCTCTTTCTTTCTTCTACTAATTCTTTCTTTCTACATTTTCTCCCTTTTATTCTGAGACGGGTAGACGAAAGGCTCTTGGTGCTGCAGCCAGGAGTCAGTGCTGTGCCTCTGAAGTGGGAGAGCCAACTTCAGGACACGGGTCCACAAGAGACCTCCCAGCTCCACATAATATCAAGCAGCGAAAATCTCCCAGAGATCTCCATCTCAACACCAGCACCCAGCTTCAGTCAACGACCAGCAAACTACAGTGCTGGTCACCCTATGCCAAGCAACTAGCAAGGCAGGAACACAACCCCACCAATTAACAGAGAGGCTGCCTAAAAACATAATAAGGCCACAGGCACCCCAAAACACACCACCAGACGTGGACCTGTCCACCAGAAAGACAAGATCGAGCTTCAACCACCAGAACACAGGCACTAGTCGCCCCCACCAGGAAGCCTACACAACCTACTGAAACAACCTTAGCCACTGGGGACAGACACCAAAAACAACAGGAACTACGAATCTGCAGCCTGCAAAAAGGAGACCCCAAACACAGTAACATAAGCAAAATGAGAAGACAGAAAAACACACAGCATGTGAAGGAGCAAGATAAAAACCTACCAGACCTAACAAATGAAGATGTAATAGGCAGTCTACCTGAAAAAGAATTCAGAATAATGATAGTAAAGATGATCCAAGATTCTATTTCCAAGATCCAAAATCTTGGAAATAGAATAGACAAAATGCAAGAAAGAGTTAACAAGGACCTAGAAGAACTAAAGATGAATCAAGCATTGATTAAAAACATAATAAATGAAATGAAAAATACTCTAGATGGGATCAATAGCAGAATAACTGAGGCAGAAGAACGGATAAGTGAGGTGGAAGATAAAATAGTGGAAATAACTGATGCAGAGCAAAAGAAAGAAAAAAGAAAGAAAAGAACAGAGGACAGACTCAGAGACCGCTGGGACAACATTAAACGCACCAACATTCGAATTATAGGGGTTCCAGAAGAAGAAGAGAAAAAGAAAGGGACTGAGAAAATATTTGAAGAGATTATAGTTGAAAACTTCCCTAATATGGGAAAGGAAATAGTTAATCAAGTCCAGGAGGCACAGAGAGTCCCATACAGAATAAATCCAAGGAGAAATACGCCAAGACACATATTAATCAAACTGTCAAAAATTAAACACAAAGAAATCATATTAAAAGCAGCAAGGGAAAAAAAAATCAAATAACACACAAGGGAATCCCCATCAGGTTAACAGCTGATATCTCAGCAGAAACTCTACAAGCCAGAAGGGAGTGGCAGGACATAATGAAAGGGATGAAGGAGAGAAACCTGCAACCAAGATTGCTCTACCCAGCAAGGATCTCATTCAGCTTTGATGGAGAAATTAAAACCTTTACAGACAAGCAAAAGCTGAGAGAGTTCAGCACCACCAAACCAGCTTTACAACAAATGCTAAAGGAACTTCTCTAGGCAAGAAACACAACAGAAGGAAAAGACCTACAATAACGAACCCAAAGCAATTAAGGAAATGGGAATAGGAACATACATATCAATAGTTACCTTAAATGTAAATGGACTAAATGCTCCCACCAAAAGACACAGATTGGCTGAAAGGATACAAAAACAAGACCCATATATATGCTGTCTACAAGAGACCCACTTCAGACCTAGAGACACACAGATTGAAAGTAAGGGGATGGAAAAAGATATTCCATGCAAATGGAAATCAAAAGAAAGCTGGAGTAGCAATTCTTATATCAGACAAAATAGACTTTAAAATAAAGACTATTAGAAGAGACAAAGAAGGACACTACATAATGATCAAGGGATCGATCCAAGAAGAAGATATAACAATTGTAAATATTTATGCACCCAACATAGAAGCACCTCAATACATAAGGCAAATACTAACAGCCATAAAAGGGGAAATCGACAGTAACACACTCATAGTAGGGGACTTTAAGACCCCACGTTCACCAATGGACAAATCATCCAAAATGAAAATAAATAAGGAAACACAAGCTTTAAATGATACATTAAACAAGATGGACTTAATTGATATTTATAGGACATTCCATCCAAAAACAACAGAATACACATTTTTCTCAAGTGCTCATGGAACATTCTCCAGGATAGATCATATCTTGGGTCACAAATCAAGCCTTGGTAAATTTAAGAAAATTGAAATTGTATCAAGTATCTTTTCTGACCACAATGCTATGAGACTAGACATCAATTACAGGAAAAGATCTGTAAAAAATACAAACACATGGAGGCTAAACAATACACTACTCAATAACGAAGTGATCACTGAAGAAATCAAAGAGGAGATTAAAAAATACCTAGAAACAAATGACAATGGAGACACGACGACCCAAAACCTATGGGACGCAGCAAAAGCAGTTCTAAGGGGGAAGTTTATAGCAATACAATCCCACCTTAAGAAACAGGAAACATGTCGAGCAAACAACCTGACCCTGCACCTAAAGCAATTAGAGACAGAAGAACAAAAAAACCCCAAAGCTAGCAGAAGGAAAGAAATCATAAAGATCAGATCAGAAATAAATGAAAAAGAAATGAAGGAAACGATAGCAAAGATCAATAAAAGTAAAAGCTGGTTCTTTGAGAAGATAAACAAAATAGACAAACCATTAGCCAGACTCATCAAGAAAAAAAAGGGAGAAGACTCAAATCAATAGAATTAGAAATGAAAAAGGAGAAGTAACAACTGACACTGCAGAAATACAAAAGATCATGAGAGATTACTACAAGCAACTCTATGCCAATAAAATGGACAACCTGGAAGAAATGGACAAATTCTTAGAAATGCACAACCTGCCAAGACTGAATCAGGAAGAAATAGAAATATGAACAGACCAATCACAAGCACTGAAATTGAAACTGTGATTAAAAATCTTCCAACAAACAAAAGCCCAGGACCAGATGGCTTCACAGGCGAATTCTATCAAACATTTAGAGAAGAGCTAACACCCATCCTTCTCAAACTCTTCCAAACAATTTCAGAGGAAGGAACACTCCCAAACTCATTCTACGAGGCCACCATCACCTTGATACCAAAACCAGTCAAGGATGTCACAAAGAAAGAAAACTACAGGCCAATATCACTGATGAACATAGATGCAAAAATCCTCAACAAAATACTAGCAAACAGAATCCAACAGCACATTAAAAGGATCATACACCATGATCAAGTGGGGTTTATTCCAGGAATGCAAGGATTCTTCAATATACGCAAATCAATCAATGTGATCCACCATATTAACAAGTTGAAGGAGAAAAACCATATGATCATCTCAATAGATTCAGAGAAAGCTTTCGACAAAATTCAACACCCATTTATGATAAAAACCCTGCAGAAAGTAGGCATAGAGGGAACTTTCCTCCACATAATAAAGTCCATATATGACAAACCCACAGCCAACATTGTCCTCAATGGTGAAAAACTGAAACCATTTCCACTAAGATCAGGAACAAGACAAGGCTGCCCACTCTCACCACTCTTATTCAACATAGTTTTGGAAGTTTTAGCCACAGCAATGAGAGAAGAAAAGGAAATAAAAGGAATCCAAATTGGAAAAGAAGAAGTAAAGCTGTCACTGTTTGCAGATGACATGATACTATACATAGAGAATCCTAAACATGCTACCAGAAAACTACTAGAGCTAATCAATGAATTTGGTAAAGTAGCAGGATACAAAATTAATGCACAGAAATCTCTGGCATTCCTATACACTAATGATGAAAACCTGAAAGTGAAATCAAGAAAACACTCCCATTTACCACTGCAACAAAAAGAATAAAATATCTAGGAATAAACCTACCTAAGGAGACAAAAGACCTGTATGCAGAAAATTATAAGACACTGATGAAAGAAATTAAAGATGATACAAATAGATGGAGAGATATACCATGCTCCTGGATTGGAAGAATCAATATTGTGAAAATGACTCTACTACCCAAAGCAATCTACGGATTGAATGCAATCCCTATCAAACTACCACTGGCATTTTTCACAGAACTAGAACAAAAAATTTCAAAATTTGTTTGGAAAAGCAAAAGACCCCGAATAGCCAAAGCAATGTTGAGAACGAATAACGGACCTGGAGGAATCAGGCTCCCTGACTTCAGACTATACTACAAAGCTACAGTAATCAAGACAGTGTGGTACTGGCACAAAAACAGAAAGATAGATCAATGGAACAGGATAGAAAGCCCAGAGATAAACCCACGCACATGTGGTCAACTTATCTTTGATAAAGGAGGCAGGAATGTACAGTGGAGAAAGGACAGCCTCTTCAATACGTGGTGCTGGGAAAACTGGACAGGGACATGTAAAAGTATGAGATTAGATCATTCCCTAACACCATACACAAAAATAAATTCAAAATGGATTAAAGACCTAAATGTAAGGCCAGAAACTCTCAAACTCTTAGAGGAAAACATAGGCAGAACACTGTATGACATAAATCACAGCAAGATCCTTTTGGACCCACCTCCTAGAGAAATGGAAATAAAAACAAAGATAAACAAATGGGACCTAATGAAACTTCAAAGCTTTTGCACAGCAAAGGAAACCATAAAGAAGACCAAAAGACAACCCTCAGAATGGGAGAAAATACTTGCAAATGAAGCAACTGACAAAGGATTAATCTACAAAATTTATAAACAGCTCATGCAGCTCAATAACAAAAAAACAAACAACCCAATCCAAAAATGGGCAGAAGACTTAAATAGGCATTTCTCCAAAGAAGATATACAGACTGCCAACAAACACATGAAAGAATGCTCAACATCATTAATCATTAGAGAAATGCAAATCAAAACTCCAATGAGATATCATCTCACACCAGTCAGAATGGCCATCATCAAGAAATCTAGAAACAATAAATGCTGGAGAGGGTGTGGAGAAAAGGGAACACTCTTGCACTGCTGGTGGGAATGTGAATTGGTACAGCCACTATGGAGAACAGTATGGAGGTTCCTTAAAAAACTAAAAATAGAACTACCATATGATCCAGCAATCCCACTACTAGGCATATACCCTGAGAAAACCATAATTCAAAAAGAGACATGTACCAAAATGTTCATTGCAGCTCTATTTAGATTAGCCCGGAGATGGAAACAACCTAAGTGTCCATCATCGGATGAATGGATAAAGAAGATGTGGCACATATATACAATGGAATATTACTCAGCCATAAAAAGAAATGAAACTGAGCTATTTGTAATGAGGTGGCTAGACCTAGAGTCTGTCATACAGAGTGAAGTAAGTCAGAAAGAGAAAGACAAATACCGTATGCTAACACATATATATGGAATTTAAAAAAAATGTCATGAAGAACCTATGTGTAAAACGGGAATAAAGACACAGACCTACTTGAGAATGGACTTGAGGATATGGGGAGGGGGAAGGGTAAGCTGTGACAAAACGAAAGAGAGGCATGGACATATATACACTACCAAACGTAAGGTAGATAGCTAGTGGGAAGCAGCCGCAGAGCACAGGGAGATCATCTCGGTGCTTTGTGACCGCCTGGAGGGTTGGGATGGGGACGGTGGGAGGGAGGGAGATGCATGAGGGAAGGGATGTGGGAACAGATGTATATGTATGACTGATTCACTTTGTTATAAAGCAGAAACTAAAAAAAAATAATAAAAATAAAAAAATTAAAGACAAAGAGGGAATTCCCTGGCGGTCCAGTGGTTAGGACTCCATGCTTCCACTGCAGGGGGCCCGGGTTTGATCCCTGGTCCAGGAACTAGGATCCCGCACGCCTCGCGGCACAGCCAAAAAAAAAAAAAAACTATAAAAAAATAAGGAAAAAAGAAACTTGAAAGCAGCAAGAAAAAAGAAACTTAACATAAACAAGGAAGTTTCCATAAGACAATCATCAGATTTCTCAACAAGAGCCTTGCAGGCTTAGACAGAGTGGAATTATATATTCAAAGTTCTAACTGGAAAATTAAAAAAACTGCCACCCAGGAATACTTTAGCTGGCAAAGCTAACCTTCAGAATTGAAGGAGAGATATAGACATTCCCAGATAAACAAAAGCTGAAAGAGTTGATCACTACTACTGCCTTACAAAAAGTGCTAAAGGGGGTTGTTCAGTTGAAAGAAAGAATGTTATCAAGTAACATGAAATCATATAAAAGTATTAAACTCACTGGTCAAGGTAAATATACAGTCAGATTCAGAATATACTAATATTGTAATGGTGATGTGTAAATCACATAACTCTGGTATAAAGGTTAAAATACAAAAGAATTAAAATTAATTTATAATTAATAAAAATTACATAATTTGTTAATGGATACACTATATAAAAAGATGTAAATTGTGACAACAAAAATATAAAATGTGGGAGGTGGGTAAAAGTGTTAAGCTTTTACATGCAAACAAAGTTGTTGTTATCAGCTTAGTATAGACTGTTATAACTATAAGATACTTTACGTAAGCTCCATGGTAACCACAAAGCAAAAAGCAACAGTAGATACACAAAAGAGAAAGGTAAAGGAACCAAAGTATACCACTATAGAAAATCATCAAATCAAAATCACGAAGGAAGAAAGAGAAAAGGAGAGGAACAAAGGATCTGCAAAATATTCAGAAAACAATTAACAAAATAGCAACAGTAACTCCTTACCCATCAATAATTACTTTAAACCTGAAATGGATTAAACTCTCCAATCAAAACAGAGTTGCTGAAGTAATAATAGAACAGTATCCAACTATATGCTGCCTACAGGAGACTCACGTCACCATTAAGAACACTCATATCTGAAAGTGAATGGATGGGAAAAGATATTCCATGTGAACAGAAACCTAAAGAGAACAGGAATAACTATACTTATATTAGACAAAATACACTTTGCATCAAAATGATAATAACACCTATGGTCATTATAAAATGATAGAAGGGTCAATTCATTAAGAGGAAATAACAATAGTGAATATACATGCTCCAGCAACAGTGCTTCTAAATATATGAAGCAAATATTAACAGAGTTGAAGGGAAAAATAGAAAGCAATGCAATAAGAGTAGGGGACTACAATAACCCACTTTCAACGATGGATAGATCATCCAGAAAATCAATAAGGAATCATTGGACCTGAGCTACTCTTTGGAGCAATGAACCTAACAGACATATATAGAACATTCCATCCAACAGCAGCAGAATACAAATTCTTCTCATGCATCTCCAGGATATATCATATGTTAGGCCACAAAGCAACTCTTAGCAAATTTTAAAAGATTTAAATCATACCAAGTATCATTTCCAAACACAATGGTATGAAAGTAGAAACCAAAAACAGGAGGAAAACAGGACATTTCACATATAGGTGGAAATTAAACAACACAATCCTGAACAAACAATGGGTAAAAGAAGAAATAAAAAGAGAAATAAAAAAAATATCTTGAGAAAAAAGCAAATATGGAAATGCAACATACCAGAACTTATAATATGCAGTAAAAGCAGTTCTAAGAGGGAAGTTTATAACTATAAACACCTACATTAAGAAAAAAGAAAGATCTCACATAATCTAGCTAACTTTACCTCTCAAGAAAATAGAAAAAGAAAAAACTAAGCCCAAAGTTAGCACAAAGAAAGAAATAACAAAGATCACAGCAGAAATAAATTAAGACTAGAAAAATGATAGAAAAGATGAACGAAATTTAGGTGTGTTTTGAAACGATAAAATTGACAAACCTTAGGGTAGACCAAGAAAAAAAGATAGAAAACACAATAAATAAAATCAGAAGTGAGAGAAGAGACATTACAACTGACACCATAAAAAAATAATAAGAGGCTACTATGAACAATTTTATACAAATAAATTGGGAAAACTAGAAGAAATGTATAAATTCCTAGAAACAAACAAACCATCAACAGCAAAATGAAAAAGGTGAAAACTTGAGCAGACCAATAACCAGTGATGAGATTGAATCAGTAATCACAAATCTCCCAACAAAGAAGGATCCAGAACCAGATAGCTTCAGTGGTGAATTCTACCAAACATTTAAGGAAGAATTGATACCAATCCTTCCAAAACTCTTCCAAAATATTAAAGAGGAGGAGGGAAGATTCCAAAGCTCACTTGATAAGGCCACCATTACCCTGATAACAAAGCCAGACAAGGACACTACAGGAAAATAAAATTATAGGATAATATTCCTGATGAACATGGAAGCAAAAATCTCCAATAAAATGCTAGGAAACTAAATTCAACAGCACATTAAATGGATTACATGACATGATCAAGTTGTCCTTATCCCTAAGATACAGAAATGCTTCTACATATGCAACTAAAGAAATATGATATACCACATTAACAACATTAAGAATAAAAATCATATGATCCTCACAATAGATGTGTTAAAAAGCATTTGACAAAATTCAACAATCTCTGATGATAAAAACTTTCAACAAATTAGGCGTAGTAGGAATGTACCTCAACAAGATAAAAACATATATGACCACTAACATCACACTCAATGGAGAAAACCTGAAAGCTTTTCCTCTAGGATCAGGAATAAGACAAGGGTGCCCATTCTTACCACTTCTATTCAATATAGTACTAGAAGGCCTAGCCAGAGAAATTAGGCAAAAAAAGGAATAAAGGCCATCCAAATCATAAAGGAAGAAGTAAAACTGTCTCTATTTGCAGACACTATGAGCTTATTTATAGAAATCCCTAAACATTATAGCAAAAAGACTATTAAAAGTAATATACAAATTCAGTAAAGTTGTAGGATACAAAGTCAACATACAAAAATCAGTTGCATTTCTATATAGTAGCAATAAATTATCCAAAAAGACCATAAGAAAAAAATATCCATAAGAAAAAAATCCTATTTACAATAGCATCAAAAGGATAAAGTACTTAGGAATGAATTTAACCAGGAGGGTAAAGATCTATACACTGAAAATTATAAAACATTGATGAGACAAATCAAATAAGACACAAATAAATGGAAATATATTGTGTGCTCATGGACTGAAAGAATAAATATTGCTATAATGTTCATTCTACCCAAAGCAATCTACAGAGTCAATGCAATCCATTTCAAAATTCCATTGGCATGTTTCACAGAAATAGAAATAATCCTAAAATTTGTATGGAACCACAAAAGCCCCCAAGTAGATAAAGCAATCTTTTTTTTTGTTTCAGCCATGTTGCGTGGCTTGCAAGATCTTTGTTCCCTGACCAGGGATCAAACCTGTGCCCCCTGCAGTGGAAGCATGGAGTCCTAACCACTGGACCACCAAGGAATTCCCTAGATGAAGCAATCTTTTTAAAAAATAATTATTTATTTGTCTGTGCCAGGTCTTAATTGCAGCACACGGGATCTTCATTGCTGACTGTGGGATCTTTTTTAGTTGCAACATGCGGGATCTTTAGTTGTAGCATGCGGGATCTTTAGTTGTAGCATGTGGGATCTAGTTCCCTGATCAGGGATCAAACCTGGGCCCCCTGCATTGGGAGCCCAGAGTCTTAACCACTGGATCACCGGGGAAGTTCCTAGATAAAGCAATCTTGAGAAAGAATAACAAAGTTGGAGGCATCATACTTCCTGACTTCAAACTAAATAACAAAGCTATAGTCATCAAACACATATGTTACTGGCATACAAAGAGACACATGGTCTAATGGAACAGAATAAAGTGAATAAAAATAACCCCACCCATATATGGTCAACTAATAGTTGACAAAGGAGCCAAGAATACTCAATGGGAAAGGATAGTCTTTTCAATTAAATGGTGCTTAGAAAATTGGATATCCACATAAAACTGGATGCTTATTTTATACCGTACATAAAAGTCAACTCAAAATGGATTAAAGACTTAAATGTAAGATCTGAAGACATAAAATTCCTACATAGAGCATATGCTCTTTGATATAGGTCTTGGCAATGAATTTTTGGATTTAACATTGAAAGCATAGGCAACAGCAAAAATAAACAGGTTGGACTATATAAAATTAAAGTGTTTCTGAACAGCAAAGACTCAATCAAAAAAATGAAAAGGCAACTTATGGAATGGAAGAAAATATTTGCAAACCATATCTGATAAGGGGTTAAAATCCAAAACTTAAAAGGAACTCATATAATTCAATAGACAAAACACAACCTAATTAAAAATGGGCAAAGGGGGCTTACCTGGTGGTGCAGTGGTTGAGAATCTGCCTGCCAATGCAGGAGACAAGAGTTTGAGCCCTGGTCTGGGAAGAACTCACATGCCCTGGAGCAACTAGGCCCGTGAGCCACAATTACTGAGCCTGCACGTCTGGAGCCTGTGCTCTGCAACAAGAGAGGCCGCGATAGTGAGAGGTGTGTGCACCACGATGAAGAGTGGCCCCGGCTTGCCGCAACTAGAGAAAGCCCTTGCACAGAAATGAAGACCCAACACAGCCATAAATAAATAAAACTTAAAAAAATTTTATTAAAAAATTGGGCAAATGAATTGAATATACATTTTTCCAAAGGAGACATACATATAAATGGCAACAGGTACATGAAAAAGTGCTCAACATCACTAATATCCAGGAAAATGCAAATCAAAACCACAGAGATATCACCTCACACTGTTAGAATGGCTATTATCAAAAACTCAAAAGATAATGATGGTGAGGATATGGAAAAAAGTGAACTCTTGTGAACGACTGGCGGAATGTAAGTTCAGCCACTATGGAAAACAGTATGGAGGGTTCTTGAAAATTAAAAATAAAACTACTATATGATCCACCAACCCCACTTCTGAGTATATATCTGAAGGAAATAAAATATCTCGAATAGATATCCACACTCCCATCTTAACTGCAGCATTATTCACAGTAGCCAAAGTATGGAAACAACCTAAGTGTCCCTCAATAGACGAATGGATAAAAAAATGTGATTGATACACACACAAACACACACTGGAGTATTTTATATTCTTTAAAAAGAAGAAAATCCTGACATTTGGGACAACACAGATGAACCTGAAGAACATTATCCTAAGTGAAATAAGTCAAACACAGAAAGACAAATATCCAATGATCTCACTTATATGTGGAATCAAAAAAAAAAAGTTGAACTTACAGTATCAGTCTGTTGAACACTGGTTACCAAAGGTTGGGTGGTGGGGGGAAAGGGGATATACTGATCAAGGGGTACGTACTTTCAGTCATAAAATGGATAAGTTCTGGTGATCTAATGTACAGCATGGTAATTATAGTTAATAATAATGCATACTTGAAAATTCCTAAGGGAGTAGACCTCTAGTGTTCTTATCACACACAAAAAAGGTAACAATGGGAGGTGATGAATATGTTAAATAATTTGATTGTGGTGATCTTTTCACAATGTATACATATATCAAAAAATTATGGAAGATGAGGGGGATCACACAGGCTCAGTGACCCTCCCTGGGGAGTGAGCAGCTCGAACTATATATTTGGCACCCCAGCTCTTGGGTCCAACACCAGGAAGAAGAGTCCCTTAAGCTGGTTTGAAAACCAATGGGACTAAAAGGAGGGCTGTAAGAAACTGAGACTCTGCTCATAAACAGCACACACACTCCTGGGAACAAGGCAGAGGAAGCAGGAAGAAACTGCCCAGGACTCTGGCTGGTTTCCCATCCATGTCAATTGCCTGGCCCCTCTTGTTCCAGTGGAGCTCCCCAGTAGGGGGAAGGCAGCTGTTGCAAAGGAGAATGCACACTTGGGAAGCACAGACTTGGCTGGCACCCAGCACTACTTCTGAAAGGGGTGAGGATGGACATTACTGGCATTTGGTGACAGATTGGTATGGTCTGGAGCTCTGACTGGTTTGCACGAACCACCCCAGCACATGCCTGGACCACACCAGGTGCTAGCTATGGCCCCTCTTGCTCCAGCACTGCTACCCTTTTGGGCATAAGTGCTGATGCTGGGAGGGTGGAGTGTGCACACTTAGAGGAAAAGGAACCAGCACAGACCCAAACCTCAGGACTTCCACTCCAGCACCCTGGGACACTACCCCACCCCTGATAGGGTGGAGATAGCCACTGAGCATAGGGAGAACATAGGAAAAGCCCGGCTCACACCTGGCTCTGGCTCTAGCCCCTCCATCTCCAGCCTGACCCCCCATTAAGGGGGTAGCTGCCAGTTCACCCTGGGGAAAGATCTAACATGTGCTCACTTCAGATCCAGCTCTCCCACCAAAGCCACTGGGCACACGTAGACTGAGTAGGGATGCTTCCATACAAGGACACACTTTCAAGACTGGGATAGGTAACCATTTCACCTAATTTCATAGAGACAGAGGAAGTTAAGCAAAATGAGGAGAAAGAGGAATCTGTTCCAAATGAAAGAACAAGAAAAAAAAACCCTGAAAAAACAACTAATGAAACAGAAAAATAATTTATCAGATAAAAATTTCAATTAGTAATAAGAATGCTAACTGAACTAGGGAAAATAATAGATGAACACAGTGAGAATTTAATATAAAAATTTTAATATAAAAAGAACCAGTCAAAGCTGGAGAATACAATAACTGAAATGAAAACACACTAGAAGAAATTAACAGCAGACTACGTGATATGAAGAACACATAAGTGATTTGGAAGATAGAATAATGAAAATAATCCAATCAGAACAGCAAAAATTTTTTAATGAGAATAGGTTAAGGGACCTCTGGGACGACATCAAGCATACTAACATCCACATTATAGAGGTACCAGAAGGAGAAGAGAGAGAGAGTGTGTTGAAAAGGTATTTGATGAAATTATGGCTGAAAATTTCCCGAACCTGAAGAAGGAAACAGATATCCAGGTACAAGAAGCACAGAGAATCCCCAAAAAGATGAACCCAAAGAGACCCACACTGACATAACATAGTTAAAATGGGAAAAGTTAAAGATAAAGAGAATTCTAAAGGCAGCATGAGAAAAAACAGCAAGTCATATACAAGGGAATCCACATAAGGCTATCAGCTGCTCTTTTTGCAGAAACTTTGTAGCAGAAGGGGGTGGCATGATATATTTAAAGTGCTGAAAGGAAAAAAAAAACCCTAAAACCTAGGATACTCTAACCAGCATGATTATCATTTAGAATAGGAGAGATAAAGAACTTCTCAGACAAGCAAACACTAGAAGTTCATCAAGACTAAATCAACCCTAAAAAAATATTAAAGGGTCTTCTATAAGTAGAACAGAAAAGGATTCAACAAGAAGTATTTGTATGAAAGGAAAAATCCCACCATTAAAGGAAAATATATAGTTGAGGCTGTGGGTCAACCACTTAAATAAACTAGTTTGAAGATTGAAAGACAAAAAGTGTAAAATCAACTATAATTACAATAAACAGTTAATGGATAAACATGAAGATGTAAAATATGACATTAAAAACACTAAATGTCAGGGAGGGAAATAAAAATGTAGATCTTTTAGAATTTGTTTGAACTGAAATGACTATCAGTTTAAAACAAGTAGATATAGATAGATATGGGTCAAAATATATCAACCCCATGGTAACCACAAATCAAAATCCCACAATAGATAGACAAAAACTGGAGAGAAAGAAACACAAGCATACCACTAAAGAAAATCATCAAACCAGAAGGGAAGAAACAAAAACAAGAAAAGAACTAAGAACTACAAAAATAACCAGAAAATAAGTAACAAAATGGCAGTAAGTACATACCTATTAGCAATCATTTTAAACATCAACAGACTAAATGTTTTAATCAAAAGAAATAGGGTGGCTGATTGGATAAAAAAAAGAGAACCTACTTATATGGGTCTCACAAGAGACTCACTTCAGAACTAAAGACACACACAGACTGAAAGTGCGGGGATGGAAAAAGATATTTCCTGCAAATGGAAATGACAAGAGAGCTGGGGTAACAATACCCATATCAGACAAAGTAGACTTTAAAACAAAGTTTATAACAAAAGACCAAAAAAAGGGCATTATATAATAATAAAAGGACCAGTACAGAAGAGGATATAACATTTGTTAACATATATGCACCTGGGGTTTCCCTGGTGGTGCAGTGGTTGAGAATCTGCCTGCCAATGCAGGGGACACGGGTTCGAGCCCTGGACTGGGAGGATCCCACATGCTGCAGAGCAACTGGGCCTGTGAGCAAAAATGACTGAGCCTGCGCGTCTGGAGCTTGTGCTCCGCAACGAGAGGCCGCGACAGTGAGAGGCCCACGCACCACGATGAAGAGTGGCCCCAGCTTGCTGCAACAAGAGAAAGTCCTCACACAGAAACGAAGACCCAACACAGCCAAAAATAAATAAATTTATTTAACAAAAAAAACAGGATCACCTAAAGATATTAAGCAAATATTTACTCAAAACAATCTACAGATTTAATGCAATCCCTATCAAAATCCCCATGACATCTTTTGCAGAACTAGAATACTCCTAAAATGTATATGGAACCACAAAAGACCCAAAATTGCTAGAGCAATCCAGATAAGAAAGAACAAAGCTGGCGGTATAACTCTTCCAGACTTCAGACTATGCTACAAAGCTACAGTAATCAAAACTGCAAGGTAGTGGCACAGAAACAGACATATAGATTAATGGAACAGAATAGAGAACCCAGAAGTAAACTCACACACCTATGGTCAATTAATCTATGACAAAGGTGGCAAGAATATACAATGGAGAAAAGATCTCTTCAATAAGCGGTCTTGGGAAAGCTGGACACCTACATATAAATCAATGAAACTAGAACACTACTTTACACCATATACAAAAATGAACCCAAAATGGTTTTCTTTGTTTGTTTGTTTTTTTAATTCTTTGGCCTTGCTGCATGGCATGTCAGCATGTGGGATCTTAGTTCCCCAGCCAGGGATTGAACCGTGCCCCCTGCAGTGGAAGTGTGACATCCTAACTACTGGACCTCCAGGGAAGTCCCTCAAAATGGTTTAAAGGCCTAAATGTAAGACATGACACCATAAAACTCCTAGAAGAGAACACAGGCAAAACATTTTTCGACTTAAATCATAGAAATATTTTTTTTAAATCAGTCTCCCAAGGCAAAAGAAATAAAAGCAAAAATAAACAAATGGGACCTAATTAAAGTTAAAAGCTTTTCCACAGCAAGGAAACCATCAACAAAACGAAAAGACGACCTATGGACTGGGAGAGGATATGTGCAAACGATGCAACTGACAAGGTACTAATTTCCAAAATATACAAACAACTCATAAACTTCAATATTGGAAATACAAACAACCCAGTCAAAAAATGGGCAGAAGATCTAAATAGACATATTTCCAAAGAAGACGTACAGATAAATGGCCAAAAGGCACATGCAAAGATGTTCAACATCACTAATTATTAGAGAAATGCAAATCAAAACTACAACGAGTACATGTTCAGGCCACTCAAGATGGCTGTTCTCTTGTTCTCTGTATATCACCTGCACGACCAGTGCCTGCTCCACCTAAACCCTACTCACATGATTGACCTTCCTGCATGCTTGCCCTAGGCCCCAGCTGGTGATTGTTCTTACCAAAGGTGTGGTGAGGGGCGTGTCCCTCCACCTCTACTGGTTTCCCTGGTAACTAATGAGCCCACCTGATGTCAATTCCCTTATAACTGGTAATCTCCCCTTCCCCACCCCCACCCTCAGCAAAGACTGCCCCCATGTCCTGCGTGCAGTCAGCCCCACAAGGTGCGGTGTCACTCCAGGACATTGCTTCAGATGTGTAATCTCCCCTATCCATTAAACCACCAATGCCTCTGTTACTGACTCCAGGCTCTTTCTTCAGTCTTAAAGCTGGGTGAGCACAGGTCCTGTAGGCCTGTGGGGTGCAGCCCAACAATGAGGTATCACCTCACACTGGTCAAATGGCTATCATCAAAAAGTCTACAAGTAACAAATGCTGGAGAGGGTGTGGAGAAAAGGGAACTGTCCTACACTGTTGATGGGAATGTAAATTGGTGCAGCCACTATGGAGAACAGTATGGAGGTTTATCAAAAAACTAAAAGTAGAGGTACCATATGATCCAGTAATCCCACAACAGGGTATATATCCAGAAAAAATGAAAACTCTAATATGAAAAGATATATGCACCCCAATGTTCATAGCAGCACTGTTTACAATAGCCAAGACATGGACACAGCCCAAGTGCCCATCAACAGACAATTGGCTTAAGAAGATGCTGTATACATATATAATGGAATATTACTCAACCATAAGAAAGAACAAAATATTGCTATTTGTAGTAACATGGATGGACCTAGAGAATATTATACTCAGTGAAGTAACTCAGACAGAGAAAGACAAATACTATAGGATTTTGCTTATATGTGGAATCTACAAAATAATACTAATGACTCTATATACAAAACAAACAGACTCACAGACATAGAAAATAAACTTATGGTTACAAAAGTGGGGGAGGGGCAAGTTAAGAGTATGGGATTAACAGATACAAACTACTACACATAAAATAGATAAGCCACAAGGATTTACTGTATAGCACAGGGAATTAGACTCAATGTCTTATAATAACCTATAATGTAATATAATCTGCAAAAAAAACCCTGAATCACTATGCTGTAATCTGAAACAAATGCAATAATGTTAGTCAACTAAATTCACTAAAATATTAAAAAGACAAAATGGGTTTGGTAAAACCAACCCCACAGTGTTGATCTGTATGTAAAGCACAAAACACAATGCTGACACATATAAACAACAGCTAGTTGGGAAACCTTATAAAAAGTGAATATTAACAGACATAAAGTGAGAAACTGGCAACAATACAATAATAGTAGGGGACTTTAACCCCCTATGGACATCAATGGACTGATCAAACAGATGTCAATAAGGAAAGAGTGGCCTTAGATGATACAGTAGACCAGTTGAACTTAATAGATATCTACAGGACATTCCATCCAAAAACAGCATAAACACATTCTTTTCAAGTACACATGAAACATTCTCCAGGATAGATAACATGCTAGCCACAAAACAAGTCTCAACAAGTTTAAGAGGACAGAAATTATATCAAACATTTTTTCTGACTGCACAGTATGAAAGTAGAAATCAATTACAGGAAGACAAATGGGAGAAACACAAACACTTGGAGATTAAACAACATGCTACTAAACAACCAGTAGGTCAGGACTTCCCTGGTGGTCCTGTGGTTTAGACTGAATGCTCCCAATGCAGGGGGCCTGGGTTCGATCCCTGGTCAGGGAACTAGATCCCACATGCCGCAACTAAAACCCCGTATGCCACAATGAAGATCCCGCACGCCTCAATGAAGAACCTGCATGTGGCGACTAAGACCCAGTGCAGCCAAATAAATTAATATTTTTAAAAAATTAAAAAAAAATACGTCAATGAAGAAATCAAAAAGCAAATCAGAAAATAATCGAGACAAATGAAAGTAAAAACACAACTTTCTAAAATTTATGGGACACAGCAAAAGCAGTTCTAGGAGGGAAGTTTATGGTGATAAAGGCCTACCTTAAGAAACAAAAAAATATGAAATAATCTAGCCTACCATCTAAAGGAATTTAAAAAAGAAGCACAAACAACGCCCAAAATCAGCAGAAGGTAGTAAACAATAAAGATCATAGAGGAAATAAATAAAACAGAGACCAAAAAAAACAATAGAAAAGATCAATGAAACCAAGAGCCAGTTTCTTGAGAAGATAAACAGAATTGATAAGACTTTAGGCAGGCTCATCATGAAGAAAGGATTGAGGACCCAAATAAACAAAATAGGAAATGAAAAAGGAGACATTACAACCCAATATCACAGATACAATAAATCATAAGAGAATACTATGAACAGTTACATGCCAACAACTTGGACAACCTAAAAGAAATGGATAAATTTCTAGAAACACACAATCTCCTAAGACTAAATCAGGAAGAAATAGACAGTCTGAACAGACCAATCACCAGGAGTGAAATTGAATTAGTAATAAAAAAATACTCCCAGAGGGACTTCCCTGGTGGCCCAGTGGTAAAGAATCCGCCGTACAATGCAGGGGATGCATTCTATCCCTGGTCAGGGAATTAAGATCCCACATGCCTTTGGGCAACTAAGCCCGTGCCCCACAACTACTAAGCTCACACACCTCAACTAGAGAGTCTGTGTGCCGCAAACTACAGAGCCCATGCACTCTGGAGCCCATACACCACCACTAGGGAAGAGAAAACCTGCACGACGCAGACAAAAATAAATAAAAATAAATAAATAAATAATAAATCTTAAAAAAAAATACTCCCAGCAAACAAAAGTCCAGGACTGGACGGCTTCACAGAGGAAGTCTACCAAATACATAAAGAAGAGTCAATACCTATCCTTCTCAAAAGGACACAAAAATAGAACCATAGATCAACAGAACATAATAGCCCAGAAATCAACCCACACACTTACGGTCAATGGTCAATTAATCTATGACAAAGGAGGCAAGAATATATCAATACGATGGATAAAAGACAATCTCTTCCATAATTGGTGCTGGGAAAACTGGACAGCTACATGTAAAAGAATGAAATTAGAACATTTTCTCACACCATATACAAAATAAACTCAAAATGGATTAAGACCTAAGTGTAACACCAGAAACTATAAATTTCCTAGAGGAAAACATAGGCAGAACACTCTTTGACATAATATTTTTTTGAATTGTATCCTAAGGCAAAGGAAACAAAAGCAAGAATAAACAAATAGAACCTAATTAAACTTAAAAGCTTTTGCACAGCAAAGGAAATCATCAACAAAAGGAAAGACAACCTAATGAATGGGAGAAAATATTTTCAAATGGTATGATTGATAAGGGGTTAATGTCCAAAATATATAAACAGCTCATACAACTTTATATCAAAAAACAAACAATTTGACTGAAAAATGAACAGAAGACCTGAATAGACATTCTTCCAAAGAAGACATACAGATAGCCAACAGGCACATGAAAAGATCCTTAACATCGCTAATCGTCAGTAATAGCTATTAAGTGTACCATAGAGGGTGCTGTGAAAACAGTAGGTGGGGCACCAATCCAAGATTCAGCTGAGGAACCATAGAGGTTTTCCTAGAGAAAATGAGGTCTAAGCTTAGACTTGAAATGAATAAGAGGTATAAAGTGAAGGGGGCACCCTAAAACGGAGTTAGCAGGACTCCCCACACATGAGGGACAGTCTTCCTGGGATATTTCTCCTTTGTACTCTGCCTCTTGGTGGGGCAGGATTTGTAAATATCTGGATGAGATTAGCCCACCACTTTCAGGTACAACCTAGACTGTCCAGCTTATTTGTCACTCCAGGGTAAACCTCTCCTATTCCCATAAGCCACATCTGTCCCCATGGGCCAGTGTTTGGTTGTGGGAAGGCTTGGCAGGCAGAAGTCGGATCTCAGTCTGACTGAAACAATTGGAGTACCTTTTGCAAATACGAGAGTGAAAATGCCTGGGGTTCCCTAGCCTCTGGGAAAGGAAATTCTGGTAAACTGAAAAATACCCCTCCCCCGAGTATCCACATCCTAATTCCAGATCTGTGGATGTTACCTTATATGGCAAAAGGGACTTTGCAGATGTGATTAAGTTAATGATCTTGACATGAGAAGAGTTTACTGGATTAGCCAGGTGGGCACAGTATAATCACAAGGGTCCTTATAAGAAGGAGAAAGAAGGGTCAGTGAAGAGAAGATGTGACAATGGAAGGAGACAGGGGAGGGAGAGGGAGAGCGAGAGGGGGAGAGAGAGAGACAGAGAGAGAGACTATGCTATTGGCTTTGAAGATGTAGCAAGAGGTAGGCAGTCTTTAGAAGCTGCAAAAGGAAAGAAACAGATTGTCCCCTAGAGCATCAAAAGGAACTTAGCCCTGTGGATCCATAAGGGTGAAATAATAAATTTGGGTTATTTTAAGACACTAATAAGATTGTGGCAATTTGTTACAACAGCAATAGGAAACTATGCTAGAATCCCACAGCCTTTCTTGACCATCAGGCCCAACTCAGTCCTCAGTGAATGTTATGAAGTTATCAAGGACATGATAACTAAGACACTCATCTGGAGAGAAATTAGTCTGATAAAAGTGAGTAGAATTCAGGTGCTGCTCCTGTAAAGCCCTTGAAAGTAGTATAGCAGTTTTGCCTGCCCCACCTGTCTGGAGGACACCTGATGGCTACTGACCTCAATGATAGTAGTGGGTGTTGGAGCAACAGTTGCTTCTGTTTTGCTCCCAAGTTAATGGCTCCTCTTGGGAATCCTGTTTCCTTTTTGGAGACCCATCTCCAGTCCATCCCAGTCTTCAACCCTTTTCTTTGTGTCTCTCTTGTGCAGTCTCACAATACCCCTAAAAGACTGATAATTCTCATGTAAAGCCTTTTCTTGTAATTTGTCTGTGTGTCTGCCTACCACACTAGACTGGAGAAAAAGGATCAAGTTATGTTGGCTTTTATGCATCCAGCATCCAGAACACTTCCTGAATCTTGGCACTGCAGGAAACTAAAGTAAATCCAACAAAAGTTTTAAAACTTAGGAAATTATTGGAAAATGAATTTAGAAATAATATAGTCATAATAAATCCAATTCCCTTCTGCTGTATTAAATAGTACTTCAAATACATTTTTGACTTTACTACCCACCACTTCAGAATATAGCATATTATTCCCCTTTTCTCATATGAGATAACTGGGAGCCAAGAATTTCAGGACCATTTCCATGGTCGCAGGGCAGATATGTAACAGGATGAGCATGGATACAGGCAATCTCCAGGTGTATATGGATGATCTAAAAAATCTCTTTGGAGAAAGGGCTACAATATACAGTTCGCCAAAATGTTACAGCAGTAAAGTTGTTTTAGGTTCAGGGTGATGAGCCTCTTGGCCTCATTTCCAGTAAGTGGTCAATCTTGGTAGTGCAGACAAAGGGGCGACCTGGTAAGTTCTTAGAACCTGAGCACACCCCCCACCCTGTACTGCAGGGTGACGCCCTGGCCAGATTTGCTTTTATGGCTGAGGATGCCCTAGGCAAGGTAAGGAAGAGAACTGCGGCTCAATCGCACAGCCAAGAGCAGCCAGGGATCCCTGATCCCCTTGCTCCCCGCCCCCCAACCCCACCCTCAGCCTCAGTGCCCCCACCAGCGCAGCCACTTTGGTCTTGGTGCCGGGCGCGTGCAGCCACTGGCTTGTCTAAGGTCAGGAGCCCAGCGGCGGCAAAGAACACTACTGAAAAATGTCGGCAGGCTAGTGAAGCAGACTCCAAAAGATCCATAGCCACATGCGCCGCCCTGGCACTCGCCGTGTCCTCAAAGGAGATAAACTGAGCGCGCAGCCAGAGCGCTGGGAGACCTTGGGGAAGCTGTGAGATCTCGGCTGCATGCATACGACCAAGTTTGCTCGACACTTCGAGTCCCCAGGCCTGGTGAACTACACGGGGGCTGCCACTGCTTCACGGTTAAATTTGAGCCTCGCCCCTGCAAACCTGTGAGTTCTGGTTTGCAGCTGCAGGCTGTGCAGGAAGAATCAGCACAGATACTCCCTCCTCCCAGCCTCACGCTTCATGCGCCTCCTGGGCGCTGAGAACATCATTATTTACCTATCCCACACCCACCCGGCACTGCACAGCTTCTGCAGCAGGTGCAGGGTGCAGAGTTTCCACACGTCCATCTCTGACCCGGGGATTTACAGCGTCGCCTCACACTGCCTGGACGAGGGGAAATTTTCCTGAAGGTAAAGCTCACAGACACGTGGAGGCTCCCTTACTCTCGTACTATTCCATGCTCAGCTTTAAGCAATTCAGCAAATTTACCATTTAAGTGTTGTATGTTTATGGCTCTAGAGACATCTCCAGGTAAGCAGATCTCCATCGTGACTCTGAATCCGTCTTTCGCAGTGGTGGTTTGCTCTGCAACCTCGGCTCGCCAATGATATTTTTTAATGTTGATTCAGTTTTTCCAGCTTCTTCTTATAAGAAAGGGGGTGAGGATTTCCAGCCTCTTTACACGAGGGAGCTAGCACCAGAAGTCCTCACCTGTGGTCATTTTTGCAATATGCTACAATCATTATAAGGCTATAATTTAGAAATATCATGGTAAATTTCAGAGAAACAGAAAAGATGAAAGTTGTCTCAGGGGGCCGGAGCAGCAGGAGTGGGTAGGTTATGTGTGTGTAACAGAACTTAGAATCAAATGATTTCTGATTTCATTAAAGGCTAGTGTTACTATTTAACTTTTAAGAGCATGCATGTGTGCTATTTTCAGAAAATTAAAGAATAGGTGATGCATTTTATGTAGAAATAATCTGTATGTGGAAAATACATAGAAATAATAAGCATAACTTCAAGAAGATTAATAAAATCTCAGAAATACATACAATTTCCTAAAATAGTTATTACCTCCTACTTGTTGATGTTAATGGTTACTTAGTAAATTACCACATGTTTTACTCTTGATCCCAGCAGGCTTGCACATTGACTTGAGTAATAACGTGAAAATTGCCCTTTGCTAAATTTGGGGTGAACAATGCAAGAGAGGGGACTATATTCCCATTTCCCAGATGAAGAAACTCAGGGTTGAAAGATTAAGATTAATTTGGGGAAAGTCATACACTAAGTAGTGGAACTAGGACAGTCACCCAAGTCCCTCTGTAATCAGCATCTATGTTATTTACAGTGTATCTCTCTCCCTTTCCTAGAATGCACTTTTGAATAGCCACACCTTTATCAGAAAATGCTGTTATTCTTCCACCAGGTTTGGGAACCAAAATTACTGTTGAACGCACAAGGAAAATTGAATACAATCATCCCATTCTTTTAATGAATCACAAATTCCTAAAACAACTTTAAAAAGTGATCTAGAAGCTAGAAGAAAAGATAGAAATCTTCCAAAATTATGAAGGGAGTCTAAACCCTGATTCTAAAAACTGGAAGAGATGGTATACCACCCACACAGATAAAAATATGGCTCTATCTCACTTACGAACATACATTTTTTTTAACAATAAAGCTTGAGTGAATAAAATTCAACAGTTTATAAAAATCTACCACAATCTGGTAGTTTCCTAGTCATAAAAGCATGGTGTAGTATTAGGAAATATTTGAAAATTTTAATAATCTACTATATCAGTAAGTCAAAGGAGAAAGATCATAGGTTCATCTGAAGCACTGAACAAAGAACTCAATAAATTCAATCAAATGATAAATTTTGCAGTTTTTCTTAGTTCTTGTTTACTCTGCTGACAGAATTATGTTAAAATCCTAAACTCTTAAAAAAAAAAGTAAAAAAGGGGGCTTCCCTGGTGGCGCAGTGGTTGAGAGTCCGCCTGCCGATGCGGGGGACACTGGTTCATGCCCCTCTCCAGGAAGATCCCACATGCCGCGGAGCGGCTGGGCCCATGAGCCATGGCCGCTGAGCCTGCGTGTCCGGAGCCTGTGCTCCACAATGGGAGAGGCCACAACAGTGAGAGGCCCGCATACCGCAAAAAAAAAAAAAAAATCCTAAACTCTTGGGACCAGGGCTCCTTAGTTGTGGCTTTCAGGCTCCTTAGTTGCAGCAGGCGGGCTCCTTAGTTGTGGCTTTCAGGCTCCTTAGTTGCAGCAGGCGGGCTCCTTAGTTATGGCATGCAAACTCTTAGTAGTGGCATGCATGTGGGATCTAGTTCCCTGACCAGGGATTGAACCCGGGCCCCCTGTATTCACAGCGTGGAGTATTATCCACTGCGCCACCATGGAAGTCCCAATAGTTTGTATCTGTTAATCCCATACTCCTAATTTATCCCTTCCCCCCTCCTTTTCTCCTTTGGTAAACATAATTTTCTATGTCTGTGAGTCTGCTTCTGTTTTGTATATAGATTCATCTGTATTATTTTTTTAGATTCCACATATGAGTCATATCATATATTACTTGTCGTTCTCTGTTTGGCTTACTCCACTAAGTATAATATTCTCTAGGTCTATCTGTGTTGCTGCAAATGGCAACATTTCATTTTTTATGGCTGGAGTAATAGTCCATTGTATATATATATATCACATCTTCCTAAGCCAGTAGTCTGTTGATGGATACTTGGGTTGTTTCTCTGTCTTGGCTGTTGTAAATAGTGCTGCTGTGAACATTGAGGTGCATGTATCTTTTCAATTAGAGTTTTTTGGGGGTTTTTTTTCCAGATATTTACTCAGGAATGGGATTGCTGGATCATCTGGTAGCTCTATTTTTAGTTTTTCAAGGAACCTCCATACTATTTTCCATAGTGACTGCAATAATTTACATTCCCACCGACAAAGTATAAGGGTTTCCTTTTCTCCACACCCTCTCCAGCATTTATTATTTGTAGACTTTTTGATGATAGCCATTCTGAATGGTGTGAGGTGATACCTCATTGTGGTTTTGATTTGCATTTCTCTAATAATTAGTTATGTTGAGCATCTTTTCATGTACTTGTTAGCCATCCATATGTCTTTGGAGAAATGTCTGTTTAGGTCTTCTGCTCATTTTTTGATTGATTGGGTTGCTTGTTTTTTCAATATTGAGTTGTATGAGCTGTTCGTATATTTTGGATATTAACCTCTTGTTGGTCACACCACTTGCAAATATTTTCTCCCATTCCATAGGTTATTATTTTGTTTTGTTGATGGTTTCCATTGCTGTGCAAAAGCTTTTAAGCTTGATTAGGTCTCATTTGTTTATTTTCTGCTCTTATTTCTTTTGCCTTGGGAGACTGACCTAAGAAAATATTGCTATGATTTATGGCTGAGAATGTTTGGCCTATGCTCTGTTCTAGGAGTTTTATGGTGTCATGTCTTATATTTAGGCTTTAAACCATTTTGTATATGGTATGAGTATTTTAATTTCATTGATTTATATGTAGCTGTCCAGCTTTTCCATCACCACTTGTTGAAGAGACTGTCTTTTCTCCATTGTATATTCTTGTCTCCTTTGTCATAGATTAATTTACTGTAGGGTGTGTGGGTTTATTTCTGGGTTCTCTATTCTGTTACATTGATCTATATGTCTGTTTTTGTGCCAATACCACGCTATTTTGATTACTATAGCTTTATAATATAGTGTGAAGTCTGAAAGGGTTAAAAGCATTTCCATTTTTCCATTTTAAAATTGCCTATAAGGGGTGTGATTCTGAAGTATATTTCTGTCAACTCTTCTTGCCTTTTATAAGGTTTTGTCTTTTATGTTAGCTTTTTTGTTTTCATTGAAGTAGAACATACAAAGAGAACAGTTCATAAATCATAAGGGGCAACAAATTGATGACATTTTACAAAGCGAACCCATGCATGTAAAACCACCAAGACTAAGATATAGAACATTACTGGTGCCCAGAAACCTATATTATGACCTTATGTAGTCATTACACCTGAAAGTTAACCACTCTTCTGACCTATGTCACTATATATTCATTTTGCTTGTTTTTTAAACTTTATACAAACAGAATTATCAATCATGTACATTTTTATGCTGGCTTCCTTTGTTCAATACACTGATTTTTGGATCTGTCCATATTTGTTGCAGGTAGGGATATTTGATTATTTCATGGCTCTGTAGTATTCCATTATATGGATACCACACTTGTATTTATTCACTCAACTGTTGATAAACATTCACACTGTTTCCAGTTTGTGACTATTTCTAATAATGCTACCAAGAACATCTTGTTCATGCCTTTTGGAGAACATATTTATGCATTTCTGTTTGATATATACTTTGTGCAGTAGGCAGAATTCTATGATGATACCCAATGATGCTTAACTTTGTATAATCTCCTCCCATTGAATGTGGATGGAACCTGTGGATATAATAATAATCAATAAGATATCACTCTGTTGATTGTGTTAAATTGTATGGCGGGGGGAGGATTTTGCAGGTGTAATTCAGGTCACAGATAGTTGATCTTAGGACAGGGAGATGTTTTGGGGTGGGCCAGACCTAATTGAGTGAGCACTTACAAGGGCCTTGGCCCTTGCTGAAAGATCTGAAGCATGAGAGAGTATTTGGAGGGGGCCACAGGGTGAGGAAGTGCAGGCAGCCTCTAGGAGATGAGTGCTGCTCCAGGCTGAAAGCCAGCAATGAAATGGGGGCCTCATTCCTCCAGCAGCTGGGAACTGAATTCAACTAACAAGATGGGAGAGTTTGGAAGGGACTCTTCCCCAGAGCCTCCAGAAAGGAACATAGCAAGTCCACTATCATCTCATCCTGTTAGACCCTAGCAGGGAAGCTGGTCACACTGGGCACAGACTTCTGACCTGCACAACTGTGAGCTAATAAATGAGGGCTGTTTTAAGTTGCTGAGTGTGGTCATTTGTTCCATATCAATAGAAAACTAATATAGGTTTTGACACCTGGATGTGGGGTGCCGCCATTGCAAACCCCTAAAAATGTGGGTGTGGCTTTGGAACTGAGTATTGGCTGAAGACTGGAAGAATTTTGATGTCAAAATACTAGAGAAAGACTAAGTTGTCTTCCTTAATTGCCTTGGACAGACTGTTAGTAGAAATCAGCTGAATTTCCAGACTGCTTTGGAATTCTGACTCCTTTCTGCCTTCTATGTCCCCCCATATTAAACCATAATGTTTATAGCTGTTATCCAATGCCAGTCCCACTATTGTGTGCAGGGGAAGATAGTTTGTCACTTTAGTATCACCAGTACGCAGTTGCAGAGGGATTGTGCCCCAGGAGTTGTACTGCATGGATTATATACCAAGGAACCTCATGCATGCTTGATTTAAATGATTGAGATGATAAGATTTTGGACTTTGAGCTGATGAGATTTAGCTGAGCTTTTGGAACTGAGCTGATGCTATAATACCATGAGAAATTTGGAAACTGTGAGATGAGGTGAATGACTATTCTATGTGGGACGGACTGGATTGCCTGGCGCCAGAGGGAAGAATTCTAAGATGACTCCTAATGACCCTTGACCTAGTATAAACTCCTCTCGTTAAGTGTGAGAAGAGCCTGGTATTATGATGCCATATTGCTTCTGTGATTATGTTACATTATATGGGAAAAGATTTTGCAGATATATTGAGGTCCCAAATCAGGACTTTCAAATAAGGAGGTACCCTGAGTGAGTCAGACCCAACCAGGTGAGACTTTAAACTGGCCTGTGCACTTTCTAAGAGATTCAAGTGTGAGAGAATTATATGGAGAGATTGATGTTACAAGAAACTGTTAGAAATCTCTAGGAGCTAAAAGTGGAACTAAATTCTGCCAATAACTTGAATGAGCTTGGAAGTGGATTCTTCTGAAGAGCACTCAGAAAGAAACACAGCCTGGCTGTCTTAATTAGTTTGGGCTGCTGTAACAAATTACTATGGACTGAGTAGCTTAAACAACAAAAATGTATTTCTCACAGTTCTAGAGGCTGGGAAGTCCCATATCAAGGAGCCAAAGGTTTGGTGTCTGGTGAAGGCCTGCTTCCTGGTTTGCAGATGGCCACCTTACTGTATCTTCACACACAGAGAGAGCTCTGTTCTTTTCATTCCCGTATAAAGGCACCAGTCCCATCATGGGGCTCCACTGCCATGACCCATCCAACCTAATTACCTTCCAAAGGCTCCACCTCCAAATTCTACCACATTGGGGATTAGGGTTTTAACATGTGGATTTTAGGAGAGACACAAACATTCAGTCCATAGCACTGGCCGACTGATTTCTCAGGCTGACTTCACCCTGTGTGACAACTGAGCAGAGAACCCAGCCATGCCATGCATGGACTTCTGAACCTACAAAACTGGGAGCTAATAAATGGACATTGTTTTAAGCCACTAAGTTTGTGGTAATTTGTTATGCAGGAAGAGAAAGCTAATACAGATGGAGTTGCTGGGTTATAGAAAAGTCATAAATTCAGCTTTGATACTGCCAAACAGTTTTCCAAGTAGTAGTACCAATGTATACTCCCACCAGCAGTTGGAGTTCCACTTCTTTATTTTCTCCACCTCTTGATACTGGTTGTCATTTTGGCTATTCTGGTAGATGTTTACTGATATCTCACTGTAATTTAAATTTGCATATCCCTCATGACTGAGTTTGGGCAATCTTTTGTTTATTGGTCAGTTGGATGTCCCATATTGTGACGTGCCTGTTGAAATATTGCGCCAATGTTCAATTGCATTGACTTTTTTTCTTCTTGATTTCATTCTGTACGTAAGATATTTTTTGGATGTGTGTGTGGATATATATTTTTCAATGTTTTCCTTTATTGTCAGTGCTTTTTCTGTCCTGCTTCAGATATCATCATCTACTCCAAGGTCATGAAGATATGTTTATACATTATACATGTATACATTTCTTTCTTTCTCTTATTGAAGTACAGTTGATAATATGCTTATACATTATTTTCCAGCTTTATTTTCTTTTTGTGTATGATGTAAGTTAGGAGCCAAACTTATTTTTTCCATAAGGATGGATATACAATTTGTCTAGTTCCACTTATTTAAAGGACTGTCCTTCCTCCCAAGCACTGCATTGGTACCTTTGTTGTAAATCAGGTGAAAATGTATGTGTGTGTGTGTGTGTGTGTGTGTGTGTGTATAGCTATATGTGTGTGCGTCTGTTTGTGGATTCTTTTCTTTGTTCCATTGGTCTATTCGTCTATTCTTTTACACAAATCACACTATCTTTTGTTTTGTTTTGTTTTGTTTTGTTAAACATCTTTACTGGAGTATAATTGCTTTACAATGGTGTGTTAGTTTCTGCTTTGTAACAAAGTGAATCAGTTATACATATACATATATCCCCATATCTCTTCAATCTTGCATCTCCCGCCCTCCCACACTTCCTATCCCACCCCTCTAGGTGGTCACAAAGCACAGAGCTGATCTCCCGGTGCTATGCACTGCTTCCCACTAGCTCTCTATTTTACATTTGGTAGTGTATATATGTCCATGCCACTCTCTTACTTTGTCCCAGCTTACCCTTCCCCCTCCCCGTGTCCTCAAGTCCATTCTCTAGTAGGTTTGCGTCTCTATTCCCATCTTGCCCCTAGGTTCTTCATGACCATTTTTTTTTAATCACACTATCTTAATGATTATGGCTTTATAGTTGCCCTTGCAATGTAGCTTTGAAAGTCCTTCAAATTTCTTCTTCTGGATGGCTTTGGCTGTTCTTGGATCTTTGATATTCACATATATTTTAGAATCAGTTGGTAATTTCCATTTACAAAATATCAGCTGGGATTTCAACTGAAGTTAGATTGAATCCATAAATCATTTTGATGAGAAGTCTCTCTTTGATTTAATTTTCATAATGTTGTCTTCTAATCAATGAACATGATATATCACCAATTTATCTAGGTCTTCTTTAATATCTCTCAGAAATGTTATATAGATTTCTGGGCAGAGGTCTTGTAAATATCTTTTATTAGATTTGTTGCTAGGTATTTGATGTTTTCTGATTTATAGTGAATGGCATTAAGATTGTTTTCTTTATAATTTTTGAAGCTAAAATATAGAAATACAACTCAATTTTGTAATAGTGACCTTATATCCAGCAATCATGCTAAATGCATTTATTAATTCTAATATTTGATATATACATTCTTTAAGTTATTTTATGTAAACAATCTATGTCTCTTCTATTTTTTAAAAGCTGAGAAACCATTCCCCAAAGACCCCCAAAGCTACTTACATTTATATCTCATTAACCACAACTGGGAAATATACATTCAGAAAGCAGTCACTGGAGTAGTAATGAAGTTACTATGACCTGGTTAGTCAAACACACTGCCCTTTATATATCAAATACATTGCATTAGGATTATGATGCCACAATTTTTCCTTATTTTAACCAAATATATAAATATTTACATATTAATACTTTGATTAGAAGGTTGAGAATCAGTAAATATATGATGATGGATTTTTTGTGGAATATTCCTCCATGTAAATGAGTTGAAATTATATTTCTTAAGTTATATAATTTCTTAAGCAATGACTAGTATGTTTCATATGTGCAAAACATTTGTAGCTTGTTGAAGAAGAATAAATTTTTAAACTGAAAAAAAATTAATTCATTTCAAAAAATACCCTTTTGCTATTTATTAAAACACAATTATCATAGAAAATTTAATACATACACATATCAAACTTTTAGCAATACTGATCAATAACTGGTAGGATAGATCATGATGTAAAATTTGTCTTAAACTTTTTTGAATAATGCAAATGCTCTACTGCAGGGTTTGTCAAAGTGGACACTGTTGGCATTTTGGGTCAGGTAATTCTGTGTTGTCAGAGGCTCTCCTGCACATTGAAGGGACTGATAGCATCCTTAGCCTCTGCATACTAGATGCCAGTAGCACCTCTCCCTCCCCAATTGTGATGGTCTCCAGACACTTCCAAATCCCCACACCTGGGGGGCAAAATGCCCCCCTCCCTGTTGCACTATAGTGAATGAAATTCTAGTATATGTAGAAAGCTAGGTAGATGTAAAAATAAATATACAGTTGTAAACATAGATCAGTAGATAGAATACATCATGTGTTTTCTGTGTAACTATCATGGCCCACAGCATTAAACTTTTAAAAAAAAAATCCTATAAATGCTGCATAGGTTTATTTTATGGACATCCAGTATCCTATTGGAAATAGGATTTCAGGTTATTTAAAATAAATGACACTATAATAATCACCTTTGAGCACATAACAGTGTGAGTATATATGAGTATTTCTTTAGAGTTAATGCCTAGAAGAGAAATTCTAGTGTCAAATGGACATTTCATCGGCAAGATGCTATGAATTTATAACCCCATCCAGTAGTATATAGGATAACCTGTTTTTTTTTGTTTTGTTTTTACAACAGCTTAAAATCTAAACAAATATTATAAATTGTTTTAAAAATGCAAATAGCTCTATGTTTTCTGAGTACAAGAGTAATGTATGCTCATTGAAAACATTCAGAAGATAAAGTACGACAGAACAAAACTCACCCTTCCGGATTCTTTTTCTATGAGCACAAACATACATAAACACTATCTCTTAAACAGGAGCACTGGGAAAGCAAAAGGAGAGGGCACTGAAGACACACCAATAGAGTTAAACAGAGGGACTTCCTTGGCATAAAGTTTGAGATCTTAGAGAAGAGCAAATCAATAAGTGGGGAAAAACTATATACATCTCTGTATCTATATAGATAGCTCCTTTAAAGAAAGCAGGGATGGGGGCATTTTAGTTATTACTAAGTCACGGATCATGACTAAGACCCAGAGATTCTAGAAAGGAGGAGGAGGAAAGGAAAGATCTCAGAGAGTAAACTGAAATGACTCTTAAGAGGAAAACTGCATCTATGAAACTGGTGAAAGTTGACCTATAGAATTAAGAGAATGGCCATGAGATAAGTTGGGGTTCATAACCCTAAATCACTAGGACAACTACAGAGCACATAGTGGCTAATATGGTCAGAACAGATCACTGATTCCCACTGTGACCCCAATATTCAAGCCCTCCCTATTCCAGGAAGTGACACCATCTACCCAGATACTCTGGCCAAATGATTGTTGTCCTTCCCTTATGACCTCACAGCCATTCAAGTTTTCACACCTGAGGCTCCAGACATTGTGGAGCAGAGATAAGCCATTCCTGCTCTAACTTATCTGAATTCTAGCTCTACAAAATCCATGAGCATCCTGAAACGGACATTACTCCACAACACTATATTATGGAATGGTGGATGACCAGAACACATTCTATTCATTTATTCTTCATTTAAGTCCATCCTGCATTTCGTCAGTATTTGATTTTACATATTCCATTAGCATTCAATTCCTATTCCATCCTTCATAATCTTGGATTCTGTTTTTCATTCCAAATTTCATTCCATTCTTTTATGGTACTTTTAAATCTATAGTGCATATTTCATGGTCCATTTATTTCAGGCCATTGCATATTGTACTCCATACTATGGTCGTTCCTATTTTGATTTCCTTCTATTTTCTTTAATATTTTATATCACACCATACTCCATTTCATTCCTTTTCTCATATAACATTTTTCTTTTATTCCGTAGGCCATTAGATATTGCCATTTTGCATTCCATTCCATCTTCCCATTATATTCCATTCAATTTTCCATTTGATATGCTGTTCAAGTCCATATTCCTTTTCCATTTTATTCTAATTTCCACTACAGTCAGTGTCAATTTCATGACATTCTGCATTCCATTTCAAATCCATTTTCTACTCTCTATTATTTAACACTCCAAACACCATTCCATTCTATTCCTGTGTTGTTTCAGTCCATTTGTTCATCCATTCCACTAAATATCCCATTCCATTCCACCAAAATCGCTGTAACAGCAACTTTCAGGAGAACCACTTTCCTAAATTCTTATCAAAGAATTACGAATGTGTATGGCCCGTATTCAGAATATCCTTTTCTGGGAATTTATCCACATCAAGTTCACATTCGAGGATATGAACAATTTTTAGTAAAAAGGAAAGGTCTTACATTGATGTGTTATAGAGAGTGAAAAGTTGGAAACAACATAAATGTTGATCACTATAGCAGTTTGAAAAGGTAAGCTTCCTGGACTTCCCTGGTGGCGCAGTGGTTAAGAATCCACCTGCCAATGCAGGGGATGCAGGTTCGAGCCCTGCTCCAGGAAGATCCCACATGCCACGGAGCAACTAAGCCCATGCGCCAGAACTACTGAGCCTGCACTCTAGAGCCCGTGAGCCACAACTACTGAGCCCACGTGCCACAACTACTGAAGCCTGCATGCGTAGAGCCTGTGCTCCACAACGAAGAGAAAGCCTGCACACAGCAGCACGAAGACCCAACTCAGCCAAAAATAAATAAATAAATTTATTTTTTTTTTACAAAAAAGCAAATGTAAGCTTCCTCCATAAAAGGAATATTTTGTAGTTACACAATGGCCTTGTGGAAATGTATTTATTGACATGGAAAGTGTGTTTTCTGGACACAATAAGCAGGTTACAAAACAATATGTATGCATGAATAATTCCAGTTTTATAAAACAAAAGGACTATGAATTATTTATGAATGGCCATTCTACCAAAAAATAATGAAACATTCCCAGTACTTGCCTGCTGGTCTGTGGGAATCTAGGTTCTAGTTTTCCTACATTTACTTTTGTTTTGGGTACTGAACATGCAGTAATAATGACTTTTATAATAATGACTAAAAATGTGTCCAAATATTGCACTTCAAGCCTGTGCACCACACCATATTTATATGAGCAGAAACTAGAGAGTAGGTCAAATAAATTTATGTACGTTCATCAGTGGATTACTATGCAGCCCATCTTTAAGGGCAGCATCACCCTTAATCCCAGGCAACCTGTCTGTGTTCAGGGAGCAGGGCAGGGGGAAGCATCTTGCTGAAGAACTAACTTCCCCCCCGTCCCGCATATGTGGCAGCATACTGAACATCCTGAGCCAAGACCCCCGTGTAGGACCCATCCGTTTGCTCGCTTTCAGGCCACTCTCCAAGCAAACCTTCCTGTGGGGTCATCTAGATGCCCGGAGCGGTTCCGGGACCATCCCCTCCAGGGTCACAGTTACGGGTCCAGAGTCCTGACTATATTCCAGGAGGGACACCTGGCTAAGGGTTGAGCCACCAGAGTGGTGCTATAAGCTAAGCTGATTCGGTGTGACCCGAGTCATTTATATAGACAGCCTTGTGGCCCTCAACCCCTCTTTCGAGACGCACACACTCCTAGGGTAAGGATGGGGAATTCCCAGCATTGACCCAGCATGCTGAGCGGGGCGGGGCGGACCAAACTCCTGACGTGTGGAGCACACCCTCCTGTTTGTCGCTGGGTGGAGCCAAGTTGGCCCCTCCCCGGAAGACGAAGGTCACGTGACATCCAGCCCACCAATCAGAAGCGAAGACTCCACGGGGCCCGCCCATCCTCCTCCCTCTTGGCGCCCAGGGCTTCTCTGAGGTAACGGTCGGCAGCCACGTTCTCGTGTCTCTGAGTGAGAACCTGGCCTTGCGGCCACCCAGTCGTGCTGTGAGAGGGAGCAGAAGCCTCAGCAGGGTAAGATGCCGGCCGGGCCGAAGACCAAGGTCGCCTCTGCCCCTGGCGACACCCGTGAGACTGAAAACCCCGATCCCGGTGCCTTGGTCCCCACAGTCTCGAGCAACCCATCTCCGTCAGGTGGCGGCGCCCCAGGCGGTGGCGCAGCAGGTTCTTCATCCTGCAAGATGGCTGCCGCCGGCGCCATTTTGCTCACCGCGGAGGACCCGGGGCCCCCCTCTGTGGACGGTGTGCAGGAAGGGGGGCGCCCCGACCTCCATGGCGGCGGGAGTCCCTACGCAGAGCTGAGCTGTGTGGTGCCCAGGACGGGCCAAGGCGTCCAGGCAGTGCCTGTGCTCAGCGGGGCCGCCATCTGGCAAGCCGCTGGGGGCGCTGGCCAGCGTCCAACCCAGACCACGAGCCCAGGGGATGGACGTGGGAGGAAGCGGCCCAGGCGCGAGGAGGCTTCCGGGTCGGCGAAGCCATCTTCTCCAAGGTCTGAGCCCAGCAGCAGTGGCCATTTTCAGGTTTCTCTGGGGAACCACGCATCACAGCCGGGTCCTGTCCTTGAAAGCCAGGGTAAAGCACCAGGCCCTGCTATCCGCAATCAAGCAGTCAGACCAGGCCCAGACCTCTGCCGCCGCGCCACACAGTCTGGCCCTGCTGTCCGCAGTCCTGCTTCGGTGCAACGCCCTGCTCGCCGTGGCCGCACCTCCCCGTCGGGTCCCGTTCTCCGCAGTCAGGCAGCCAGGGTAGGCCCTGCTCTCCGTAGCCACGCATCCAGGTCCAGCGCTGCTCGTGGTCGCCGTGCAGCTGAGCAGAGACCTGCTCGCCGCCACCACCGTTCACCCGAACAAGGCGCATCTCCTTGCCGTCAATACGTGCCGGGCGCTGGTCTCCGGCACCGAGCAGCAGTGCCAGGCCCTGCTCAACGCCGCTGCTGTACACCCAAGCCAGGCCTTGCTCATCGCCGCCGCCGTGCTTCCGCGCCAGGCCCTGCTTCCCACCACCGTGCATCTGGGCCAGGCGCTGCCATCGACAACCACTCCAGCCCGCCAGGCCCTGCTCATCGCCGCCGCCGTTCTTCCGCGCCGGGCCCTCCTTCCCGCCGCCGTGCATCTGGGCCAGGCCCTGCTTCCCGCCGCCATGCATCTGGGCCAGGCCCTGCTACCCGCCGCCGTGCATCTGGGCCAGGCGCTGCCGTCAACAACCACTCCAGCCCGCCAGGCCCTGCTCATCGCCGCCGCCATTCTTCCGCGCCAGGCCCTGCTTCCCGCCGCCGTGCATCTGGGCCAGGCCCTGCCTCCCGCCGCCGTGCATCTGGGCCAGGCCCTGCCTCCCGCCGCCGTGCATCTGGGCCAGGCCCTGCCTCCCGCCGCCGTGCATCTGGGCCAGGCCCTGCCTCCCGCCGCCGTGCATCTGGGCCAGGCCCTGCCTCCCGCCGCCGTGCATCTGGGCCAGGCGCTGCCGTCAACAACCACTCCGGCCCGCCAGGCCCTGCTCATCGCCGCCGCCGTTCTTCTGCGCCAGGCCCTGCTTCCCGCCGCCGTGCATCTGGGCCAGGCCCTGCTACCCACCGCCGTGCATCTGGGCCAGGCGCTGCCGTCAACAACCACTCCGGCCCGCCAGGCCCTGCTCATCGCCGCCGCCGTTCTTCTGCGCCAGGCCCTGCTTCCCGCCGCCGTGCATCTGGGCCAGGCCCTGCTACCCACCGCCGTGCATCTGGGCCAGGCGCTGCCGTCAACAACCACTCCAGCCCGCCAGGCCCTGCTCATCGCCGCCGCCGTGCTTCCGCGCAAGGCCCTGCTTCCCGCCGCCGTGCATCTGGGCCTGGCCCTGCCATCGACAACCACTCCAGCCTGCCAGGGCCTGCTCATCGCCGCCGCCGTGCTTCCGCGCAAGGCCCTGCTTCCCGCCGCCGTGCATCTGGGCCAGGCCCTGCCATCGACAACCACTCCAGCCCAACAGGCCCTGTTCTCCGCAGCCGCGCACCCAGGCCAGGCTCTGCCCTTGAAGCAGCAGCACGACTCCGGGCTTTGTGCTCCGGAAGCCATGCCACTCAGAGAAGATCAGCCCGTAGCATCCGCCCTTTCCTGCCTGGGCTTAATAGTCAGAGTCCTCCTTCATCGCCTGGGTTCGCCTCAAGAAGGGTAGTCTTCCAGAGCAGCTCAAGCTCTTCTGATTCTGAGGTCCCAAACTTTCCTACCCAGCAGGTATGGCATGCAGTTCGTATGCGTGCCTCCTCACCATCACCTCCTGAGCCATATGCTGACAGTTTCTCCTCCTCCTCCTCCTCCTCCTCCTCCTCCTCCTCCTCCTCCTCCTCCTCCTCCTCTTCCTCCTCTTCCTCTGCTCCTTGGTCTCCGGGCCAGAGCCCCTCCTCCTCCCCCACTAATTTTCCTGGCAGGAGTTCCCATAGGTTTCCTGGCCTGAGCTCCATCTCTACTCCTAGCCCCACTAGCCTTAGGCGCATCTGGCTGCTCGAATTTGATGCCCTGAACCCTCTCTCTTCAGAAGAGCTGGCTGAAATAGGGAGCATGCCTCCCTCTCCTACATTTCCTATGTTGTGATCCTCCATGAGCAGACTCATAAGGCCTGCAAAAGAAATCAACATCCGCCCACTGTCCTGAATGGGCTGCCGGCTCTGCCGGTTAACTGTGAGGTTTCCAAATGCTCTAGCTATTAAGCAACATCATGAGCAGTTTTGAAGTTGTTGTTTGAAGAGGCAGTTTTGAAGCCTCCCATTCCCATAATAGCAGTACCTAGCACTTATCTGCTGTTGGCACTTGATTCCAGCACCCCCTTATCCCCCAAAAGGGCCTGCCTTGGCCTCTGAGATTTCCCTTTTCCAAGTTGCCTTTCCATAATGAAAGTTTTGAGTGAACAAATTAAAATGTTGGTTGCATTTAAAAATTGTAGCTTTTTTTATTGTCCAAAAAACGGTTAATCCTGTGTCTTATTTAGAGGACTTAAGAAAGTTGTTGGCATACTAGCTTACTCATTGGTAGGGAGGGGGAATACAATATTATCCTAGCAATCATTTATTTCCACTGTCTAACATGGAGTTCTGTCCAGGAAAATTCCATTTATATATTATATATGCTCTTTGCATAGGTGGTTTGCAACTATGGACAAGAAAAGGGGGCAGGGTTTAACTCAAGGTGGCTAGAGAAAAGGAGGGGTGATGGAGATATCCAGGTTGAAGAAAGAGGCAGGGCATGACCCTGTATGGACAGGGAGAATACTTCCTCCTCAGATGAGAGTAGGGGGTGCTAGAAGGAAGACTCAGGATCAGGAAGGGGGAGAACAGCAGGAGTCAGGAGCAGAAGGGGGAAGGTCTCAGTTTCTAGGGGAGAAAAAAATTTATGTGTTGGGAACAGGGGCTCTTGAGGTCTGTGGGGAGAGGGGAGGGGAAGGTATAGGAGAGTGATTCAAGGTTAATGACTATGTAAAAATGGTCGTATATTTAGTGAAAACTGTGTTAATGGATAATCCCATTGAAAAAATTATTGTGCCTAAGTGTGAGCAGATATGCGAGGGTGAGTGTGTATGTGTGTGTTTGTGTGTGCACATACAGACGTATTTGGAGACAACTGGATGGACATACACCATGCTGTGATCAGGGCATATATCTCATCTTTGGAATAACTGGTGGTATGGTCTTCTATGTTCTACATTTTCCACCATGACCGTATTGCTGGTTCTATGATGAAACTCAACTCAGCTGTTTTTTTAAGAAGTTTCGTTGTAGAAACATGGTAGGAGACCACATTAAAAGAATAGAGTGAAAAAAATTTAAGCCAAACCAGTAAAAGGAAACTCCTCCCTACTTTCCCATATTTTTTTCTCCTTGCTTTTCTGGTATGTGGCCAGTACTGGCATAGTACTGGCCAAGAAGAACCCTCTTCCTGGGCCCCACATTATAAAGGTTCCCACTCAGGCCCTCTTCGTGCTGTATTCAGACCAAAAAGCTAGGGACATTGACCACAAGGACAATGGGATGTTCTCACCAGGTCCCAACACCCTGCAACATTTGTGTAAAATGTTTAGGTTTCCTTATTCCCCAAGGGTGCTTCCAGGTCCTGTGAGGCCTTACTTTCAGGGTCCTTCCTAAGGAAGGGAGGTCTGGGCCTATGGTATGCAAACTCAGGCCCAAAAGGTGGCCAAGTGGCCACTGTAGAAGCAAAGGGTAGACGGAGCTTGGAGATGTAGGCTGAAGTGTTCTCTGGGTTAGGTGTGAGCGATCTCTTGGTGTAGGACATAGCTGGCAATGGGAAGAGATCAAGGACATGGACCAAGGGCCTACATTTGTACTTTTGTGCCAGACATACTGCAAATGTTAGCGACTGCCCTGGATGTGTAGTTAGCTCTGTAGCCCAGCCTCAGAGAGTTAGAGACACTAAGGGATATATCAATATATTTAGGAAGCCACATCTTGTCCCTGGAAGTGGCTCTGACCATACAACAACATCAATATCTCAAGATGTTGAGGGAAGCAATAGTTCAGGTCCTAGGTTTGGTCCTTCCTGCAGTGAGCTAGCATTCAGTGGGCTGAATCAGAGATGCCACCACTCTACTGCATGTTAATGTTTTAGTGCGTCTCCTGGCATTTGATCTGTTTGGGAGTGGACCTCAATCCAATGTCCTTAACTCAAGCCCACCATACTAAAATTTACATAGCTGCTATTGGCCATAAGCATTTCTTCCTTCTCTGGACCCTCCCTATGAAAGTATCAATTGTCATCACATAGCAGACCTTCCTTCTGCAAAATCCAGTGGACAATTCCTAGATTTCATCTTGTTTTTTTTTTTTTTGGCTGTGCAACGTGTGGGATCGCAGTTCCCTGACCAGGGATCGCACCTGGGCCCTTGGCAGTCCTAACCACTGGCCCACAGGGGAATTCCCTGTACACGTTAAATTTTTTTTTGTTAATTGTGATAAGATACGTATAACAAAATTTACCATTTGTAAGTGTACGGTTCTATGGCATTTACTGTTATGCAACCATCACCACATTCCATCTCCAGAATTTTTCATCTTCTCCAACTAAAACTCTGTCCCATCAAACCATAACTCCCCATTCCTCTCTTTCTGAAGTCCCTGGCAATCAACATTCCACTTTCTCTTTCTATGGCTTTGACTACCCCCTTTTTAAAAATATTTATTTATTTGGCTTTGTCGGGTCTTAGGTGCGGCACACAGGCTTCTCTCTAGTTGAGGCGCATGGGCTCTCCAGTTGTGGCGCTCGGGCTTAGTTGCCCTGTGGCCTGGGGGATCGTAGTTCCCTGACCAGGCATCGAACCCACTTCCCCTGCATTGGGAGGCAGATTCTTAACCACTGGACCACCAAGGAAGTCCCTGTTTTGTTTTTTGATAGCAGCCATCCTAATACATGTGGGGTGATATCTCACTGTGGTTTTGATTTGCATTTCCTTAATGATTAGTGGTGTTGAGCATCTTTTCGTATGCTTGTTGGCCATTTGTATATCTTCTTTGGAGAAATGTCTATTCAAGTCCTTTGCCCATTTTTAAAATCAGTTTTCTTGTTGTTATTGAGTTGTAGGGGTTCTTTATATGTTCTGGAAGTTAGCCTCTTTTCACATGTATGATTGGCAAATATTTTCTCCCATAGGCTGCCTTTTCACTCTATTTAAAGTGTGTCCTTTGATGCAGAAAGTTTTCATTTTGATGTAATCCAATTTATCTATTTTCACTTTTGTTGCTTGTGTTTTTGTTGCTTGTGTTTTTAGCGTCAAAACCTAAAAATCATTGCCAAACCCAACATCATGAAGCTTTTTTAAAATTTTTATTTATTTTATTTGTTTATTTATCTTTGGCTGCGTTGGGTCTTCATTCCTGCACACGGGCTCACACCAGTTGCGGCGAGCGGGGGCTACTCTTCATTGCAGTGCGCGGGCTTCTCATTGCAGTGGCCTCTCTTGTTGCGGAGCACGGGCTCTAGGCACGTGGGACTTCAGTAGTTGTGGTTCGCTGGCTCTAGAGTGCAGGCTCAGTAGTTGTGGCGCACGGGCTTTGTTGCTCCTCGGCATGTTGGATCTTCCCGGATCAGGGCTCGAAACTGTGTCCCCTGCACTGGCAGGTGGATTCTTAACCACTGCGCCACCAGGGAAGCGCTAGATTTCATCTTAATTCACCTTTTGGCAGCATTTGACACAGTTAATCATTCCCTTTTCCTTTATATATGTTCTTCTTCTTCTTTGTTTTTTTTTTTTTTGGTGGTATGCGGGCCTCTCACTGCCACGGCCTCTCCCGTCGCGGAGCACAGGCTCCGGACGCGCAGGCCCAGCGGCCACGGCCTATGGGCGCAGCCGCTCTGCGGCATGTGGGATCCTCCCGGACCGGGGCACGAACCCACGTCCCCTGCATCGGCAGGCGGACTCCCAACCACTGCACCAGCAGGGAAGCCCTAGATTTCATCTTAATTCACCTTTTGGCAGCATTTCACCTTTTGGCGGCATTTGACACAGTTAATCATTCCCTTTTCCTTTATATGTGTTCTTCTTTAATCTTTGAAGACTGTTGTCTTTATGTCCACCCCACATTCTCCTAGACCTTTCTCATTTTCCACACCTCTAAGTGTTGGATTGCCCAAGGCCTCCGTTTTTTTGCCTTTATTGCCCTTTTTTTCGCTATACACATTTACTTCCTAGGTGTAACCTTCCTAGGTGAGACCTAGGAGACCTACATTTTGTTTATATATTCATCAGTTGATGGACATTTTGGTTGTTTCCATTTTTTGGCTATTATGAATAATGCTGCTATAAATATTCATGAACAAATCTTTTTTATGGAATATGTTTTTATTTCTCTTGGGTATATATCCAGTAGTAGAATTGTTGGGTTATGTGGTAACTCTATTTGTCATTTTAAAGAACTGCCAAACTATTTTCCAAAGTGGTAGTAATATTTTACACATGAGGTCTCCAATTTCTCCACATCCTCAATAGCGCTTGTTACTTTTAGTCTTTTTCATTATAGTCGTTCTAGTGGGTGAGTAGTATCTCATTGTGGTTTTGATTTGCATTTCCCTAATAGCTAATAACGTTTCATGTACTTATGGTTCACATGTGTATTTCTTTGGAGAAGTCTATTCAAATCCTTTGCCCATTTTTAATTGTATTATTTGTTTTATCATTGACTTATACATATTCTTAATATTCTGGATATAATACAGATTGTTGATCATTTCAAAGAACCAACTTTTAGTGTTGTTGATTTTCACTATTGTTTTTCTATTGTTTAATTTATTTTCATTCTATTCTTTTGTATTACTTTCTTTTTGCTTGTTTTGTGTTTACTTTGCTCTTCTTTACATAGGAATTAATAATTATGAATTATCCTTTAAAGTACTGCTTTAGCTGCATCTCAAGTTTTGGTGTTTTAATTGTATCCATCTCAAAGTATTTTCTAATTTCCATCATGATTTCTTCTTTAACCCATTGGTTATTTAGGAATGTATTGTTTAATATCCACATATTTGTTAGTTTCCCATATATCTCTCTCTTGTTGATTTCTAATTTAATTCCATTTTGGTTAGAGAACATAATTTGTATGATTTCAATCTTTTAAATCTTTTGAGGCACGTTTATGGCCTAGCATACAGTCTTTTTTGGAGAAGGATCCATGTACTTGAGTGGAATGTTCATTTTGTTGTTTTTTGGTGGAGTAGTCATTAGATGTATATTAGTCTAGTGTTTTATAGTGTTGTTCCCCTGTTGCTACTAGTGTCCTGGAGCTACCAGGCCCCTCTTAATGGCTCACCATTAAGATCCCCATCGTTTTTTTTCAAAAATGCCCTTAGGCATAAATGTTTCCAGGTTCTTTTCCAAATAAATTCAGTCCCTTCAGGCAAAGCTGCTGTGCTTAGTTCTTACGGCCTGCTTCTGCACCCAGGCAGAAACTTCAGACAACTATACCTGAACTGGGGGTGGATATAGCAGGACACTTCTCCTGCCGTAACACCCCATTGGGCATTCAGGGGAGATAGTAACACCTGGTTATTTCAGCTTGCCTGTCTCCATGTAGAAACTTCACCCTATCAATGAACTTGGGCAGAGGAGATTGGGATCCCACTTTTACTGGCCTCTCATGCCTGAGGTCAAGCCCTCACCCTATAATTGGGAGTTAGTCCTCTAGCCCAGGCTTGCCTGGAATAGTGCCTTGGCAACTGTGGTGGAATAAAAGACACTGGTGCCCACCTCCTGGGATGAAAGTATGGCCCTAGACTAGGAACTGAGGGGATAGGGAGCCATCGTCTTCTTGGGCACATCCATATCTGGAGTAAAGCTTGTCACATAGAGCTGTGGGAGATGGAACAGGTTATAGCTCAAATGCCAGATTCTATTTTTACAGAGATTTAGTAGATCTTTTTGAACAAATGTTTATCCATTTGCTGTATGCCCTTATGACAATTTCTAGGGACTTTAAACGTGTGTGTGTGTGTGCGTGTGTGTGTGTGTGTGGTATGTATGTATGTATATACATATTTGTCACCAATTAAATGGTGTTTCACTGGGGAGTGGATCCACCAAGATCCTCACACAACTATTCTGGAAGTCCTGCACCCACCCTTAAATGTTGATATCCCTCAGGGAGAGTTTCACTGTCCTCTCTGTACACCCTCTCCTGGATGACCTTGACCCACCTCTTCACCTATTATCCATCTACTGATGATTCCAAAAATCTACACTTGCAGCTCATTCCTCTTTCCTAAGCTGCTTGTCTATGTATCTCTGGCCTTTTGGACATGTCCAAGTTAATGTCCCTTGGGTACCAGAAACTAACAGTTATAAAACTAATCTCATCTTCTCAGTCCTCCGTAACTAATGCTTTCCCTCTATTAAATTCCACCTAAGGGGATGGTACCATCAACTCAGTTGCTCTAGCCAGATATCTTTAAATATCTCTATATCTACCTCTCTCTAATCTCCTACATCTAATCAATCAACTCATACCCCTTTAAACCCTATAAATTTCTAAAATGTGTCCACGCCTATAAATATACTCAATTACCCTAGTTCAGGTCACCATCATTTCTCACCTGAACTACTACCACAGTCTTCTCTCCCTTTACAAATAGTTTTCCATTCTTCAGACAAATTGATGTCATGTCTCCTCTCCTCAAATCCCTGAACAAGTCACATCAGACCCTCTATAATCTTTTTCTTACCCCATTGACTTCATCACTAGGAGATCCTTTCTTCTTCTCTACATGCTCAAACTATGTTCCAGACATAATGAACAAGTTCCTGTTCCTAAAAGCAGCATACTTTATCTGGCTTCTAGAATCTCACACCTGCTCTTCCCTCCTTCTGGAGGAATACTCTCCCACTACTTCTCCTGGCTAAGCTCTATTCACCCTTCAGGTGAAGGCACTTTCTCTGATAATCTCTCATCCCCGCTAAACTAGGTTGGTTTACTATGTGCTGCCAGAACCCACTGAATCCCCACTATCATAAAAACTGTACATTTTGCTGAGATTTCTTGTTTTATCATCTGTCTCCCCAGTACACTGAGAGCTCCAATTAAGGACTGAGGTACTAGATAAATGCAAATACTTTCCTATTTATCTACCAGGTTAAAGCTAGATGAAAGAACACAGCTTAAAGACTTGAAATTTTATTGACTGGGACATGATAGAGGGTCTTTCTTCATATATAACATATTAAGATTTAATTCAGGATTATGAAAAAAATTGTAAATAGACTTGGACAGCAAGGTGCTCTTGGGCAGCAAAGTACTGATATTCCTGGGAAGGGTTTCCTTGCTCTAAACAGAATGCATCCAGGACTGGGTTAATTCCTAAAATGCCCACTAGGGATTGTGATGCCATCGCTGATACCACCTACTACGAAGGATTTTGCAGTCCATTTATCTTTTGTAACACCCAAGAAAAGAGGTCTAAGTTTGAGTGCGTAGACAAAAGGAAAAGAGAGAATTGATACCAACTCTGTTCCAAGTCCTCTATGCCCTCAGCACTGGCCCCAAAGAAGTCTAAACTTCTAGAGGTCCTGCCTGCTTTTTCACACTGCTGTGTAGGATTACACAGGGGCAGGGTGTTAAGTCTTCTTGGACCATGGATGGACATTTTGGTTCCCTATGTTTACTATCCTGGGAAGAGGTGGAGCACTGAGCTCACTGTAAGATATTGTCAGCCCTGTTCTTCTTCATCTTAACATGAATCATGATCTTTGGAGTAATAGGAGACTGAATTTCTATATCCAACCCATCACATTCTAGCCCTTTGCTCCATTCCATTGATTTCAGGTAAATTGGAGACACTTTGAGTACTTTTTAGAGATTGAGTTGTGGGAGCAGCTTTCCCTTCTCCATGGTGAGGATCAGTTTATCCATGATGTGAAACTGCAAACTCTCAGGTTTTTGGTAGTGATGGGGAGTGGGGGGTTGAGGGACTTTCCTAGGCCATTTGGAGTCAGCCTGCATTAGGGAATTGGTCTAGCAATGGAACCTAGAAAAGATATGAACTGTGCAGTAGGTGTAAATTGTGTTCTTTGCCTCACAAAATCTGGTAATCTTCAATAAAATCTCATCAAAAGTTACGGCCTTGTCTCTGGAGTACTGTAGGAAATGAGGGATGGATAAGGGCACATTCTGGGGTAAAAAGGTAGAAGGGTGAGAACAGGGTTCCATTTCCTGAGTCCAGAGTGGTGGTGCCCTTGTTTACCAGTTGAAAATCACTGTCCCCAGAAGAGCACATGAGGGTCAGAGGCTGCAGACATGGTAGCTTGCTGAGGAGTCAGAAAAGACAGAGGGAACTTTCTGGAAAACAAGGTAGTATCAGGCCTGCTTTTAGCCAATACATTGCAATGTGTGATTTAACAAAGGGGCACTCCCTCTGAATTGATACTTCCCCCTCCCCTAGCAGCCTCAGTGCTTGGTGAGTAGAAAGTTTGTGTGGGAATTAGAAGAAAAACCAAACCAAACCAAGCCAAGCCTATTCTGCCCTACATCAGGACTTGGTAGAGAGCTTGGTCTGGATTTCACCCCCAAGTTTTGTGCCATGCCTGCCGCACTTGTGCAGGAAAGAAGTAACACAAATTCCATGACGGCCCTGAGCCTTAGCCTAAAAAACTGAGGAACAGCAAGGTGCCTGTGTGGTGTGTGCTTAACAAAAGGGGTCATGGATTTTGGGAAATATTCTGGAGGAAGGGGCTCACCTGTGCCATCTGTGCCTGGGTTACGTATGTTTGTATTTGGAAAGAAAAAAGGCTGGAATACACATATACACACACACACACACACACACACACACTTTTTTGAACTTGGTTATTCTGGGTAGGGGGATCATGTGTGATTTTTGATTCATTTATTTTGGGGGGAATTTTACAAATTTTCTGAAATTAAGATGAATTAATTTTGTAATCAGGAAAACAATTCAATTTTTTTAAGGTAAATTGTAGAATGGGGAGTGGAACCTAAGCTTATGTCCACCACTGGGGTTCAAAACTTTCTGGTCATATCTGACATACTGATGCGACTAAAAGTCTTTTTACATGTAGAACTGGGAGACCTCCAAGGAAAGAATTCACACTAAAGGAAGAGCAAGTCTGCTAACATGTCAGCTCGGGAACAAAACCTAGGTTTTTGGAGGGGAGGAGAGAGTCTGGCAGCTGGGCTGTAGATTGATGTTCCAACCAAACTTCTCTACTTAAGTCTTAGGGATAGAGGGGGGCCTACAAGTAAACTCTGAAGAATTTGTTTTCAATTTTTATTATGGAAAATGTCAAACATATACAAAAGTATAGAGAATAGAATAATGAACTCCCAAATATCCATCACGCAGCTTCAATAATTATCAATTTATCACCAATTTCCTGTCAACTGTATGCTCACTTACTCCACCCTCAGATTATTTTGAAGCAAATATCAGTAGCATATCACTTCATGTGTCAAATTTACAGTACATTTCTCTAACAGATAAGAATAAAAAAACATAACCACAGTACCATATCACACCTAAAAAACCCCAATATGTTGGGGAGGTGTGTTTTTATTTCAAATTCTGTAAAGGTTGGGGGAACAATTACTAAATAAATACATTTCACTGGTAACATGAGGAAGGGTGTAACACTCAGATGGAGCCCATTTTTTTCCTGATGTAATTGCTTTACAATGCAAAAGAAAGAAAACTACCATATTAAAGCCACTTTAGGGACTTCGTAGGGAGCTGGGGAAGAGTGCTGACATCACAAACCCCACGGCAGAACTCCATAAAACTTCCTCTAAACACCATTGTCATTTTCTTAAAGTTGATCTCCTGGAGGTAGCTGACCCAAGTCCTCTCTAAATCTTTCATTTTTGGTTCCCTCCCAACAGAAGTTTTTTTTTTTTTTTCCCCCAATGCCTTTGCCAAGTGACAACAATTTAGTTGTGTTTCAGTCCTCTGCATTCTCACATACAGAAACCAGGGGGGATGAGGAGCTAGCTGATGTATTGGAAAAGGGGAGGAAAACTGTGGCCAACTGAATCACTAAGAGATGCAAAAGAAACCTAGGCAAACTAAGTGGCATGATTAACTTTGGAAACTGCCTATAGCAGTCTTTTTGCCTCTGGCATCAAATAATACAGTACACTGAATCTGAAAAATAAGAAAAAACATCTTTTCTTCAAAGAGATGTTAAGATTACATGAAAGAGCTGGTTAGGGCAGTGCAAAAACATTAAATTTATTATTTGTATATCATTTTAAAATTTTTATAAAAAGCACATTATCTTATGTTCATTGTATTTATTTTTATAGTTACTTTTATAGCAAGTGATATTTTTGAATAAAATTTTAAGCAAATTAACAACAGTACAAAAACACTGAAGTTGTTACACAAAGGACTGATTCTACAAAATGCTGCCTTAAGTGATGGGTAATCTTAAAACTGCCAGCCACTGTGTGGTATGACTTAGAAATATGAGTAATAATTCTTGTCCTTGAATATCTTACAACTGCCTTGAAAAGTTTCTGAAACACCTGATACAGACAAGCCACACACGTGGTGCCTGGACAGCATATACTCTACTAGCACCAGATTGGAAGGGGGATTGTTTTACCATGTAGTGATTATAAAATATGAGTTGAATCAAAGAACCTTCAGTGATGCCAACCATATTTCAAGTAGTGTCTCAGATGCAGAATATGCAAAGAGTAAGGAAACGTGGTCCTTGCTCTCAAGGATATCATAGTCTAATGAAGAAGGCAGACATATCAAAAAAGCACAATAAAAGGCTACGGGTGCTGAATAAGAGTCTGTTCACATACAATAGTACAATCACCAGGGCAAGAGGAGTCAGTGGAATAGACAGGGAAGGAGTGTCCCAAGATGTACGAGTAAAACCAGATGAGCTGTCTCCTTGGAAACATGGAAGTGCTCACTTATACTTGCCAATTCCATTCATCAGTGGTTCACATCAATGACTCTTTCAAAGCAATCCTGGATATCTTTGCTGTTCATCTGGAGAAACAAACCAACATACAATTAGCAGGCTCATACTAATTTGACAATTCTTCCAATTGATAAATTTACAAAAGGTTTATTATCTGCATCACTCACTTTGCATCTGGAAAGCCTTCACAGAATTATCTAATGCAGATGCAATGTGAGTCTGGATCCGCAGCTGAGGGAGTTACAGGTCAGTATATGTTACAAAACAAAGAAGTCAGGAAAGCAGTGATACCACAAGTTTTGCAAAGGGGGGAGTGGTCATCTAAGACATAAAAAAGTCCTAAAGTCCATGTTCTGGACTCTAAGCTTATGGCAATTATTCAGGCTGGTTCCTACCCATCAAAAAGTTTGTGGTCTACTGGCCACACAGCCATGCAAATAGAGAAGTACAATAAATTGTGAGAACCATGACACGCACAGAAGAGGATATGTTGACCCAGGTGGTCAGAAAAGGCTTCTCATAGGAAAAGTTTATGAATTAACTACTTTTATTATCTTCAATTTTATATTAAAAACCCCTGAGCATCAGACAGTTAGACAGTTTGGCTGAAGTTACAGAATTTACAAAAACTGGAAGCAGTTTTCAACCCTAGGTCTGTTTGACTTCAAAGCCCAATGTAGTGTGATGTATCACATCAAACTCTCATAAAAATGTCAAGTTTTTGGGCTTCCCTGGTGGCGCAGTGGTTGAGAATCTGCCTGCCGATGCAGGGGACACGGGTCACAGCTGAAAATATATGCTGTTTATAAAACATGCAGAACATAAATTTGATTCATTTCTGCAAACTTCAATTAGCTATGGAGAGTACCCTTTCTCCGTTTCTACCAAGGGGAGGGCTGAAAAACCAAACAAACAACATATAAGTGACTTTTTAACACTCTTAGAGGGAAAAAGAATCCCAACTGTACAATCTTTGGAGCACTGAGGTGGTAGAAATTTTCTATATATGACCTCTGCTCACCTGTTTAGCCTGAAACACTTGGTCTTAAAGAGAAAAAAACCAAAATCTCCTTGGAGCTTTAAACTATTTTAGGCTAGGTTCCAGAGAATATTTCACAAAAACTACTTAGATGAACCTAACGGTCAATCCTAAAAAATAGCATGACAGGGCTTCCCTGGTGGCACAGTGGTTGAGAGTCCGCCTGCTGATGCATGGGACACGGGTTCTTGCCCTGGTCCGGGAAGATCACACATGCCGCGGAGTGGCTGGGCCCGTGAGACATGGCCGCTGAGCCTGAGCGTCCAGAGCCTGTGCTCCGCAACGGGAGAGGCCACAACAGTGAGAGGCCCGCGTACCGCAAAAAAAAAAAAAAAAAGCATGACATACTCTAAATGTTTCTGGCAAAAAACAACGACAAAAAAAAAACCCAACCAAACAAACAAAAAAAACAAACCCACAACATATTTATAGGCTAAATTCTTTATAACGGGTTAATATGAATATTGTACATTTTTGCCTTTGTCAGATACTTAATTTAAGAACCAAATAAGAGGATGCATTATTACCTCTAAGAATCACAAGTTAAGGCTCCAAAGTATTTGTGATAGCATTTCAGGTGGAAGGGGTTTTTATCTGCAAAATTATCTGTAAAATAAGAACCCAGTATATCTGCTGTGTTAATGTTAATGTAGAATTTAAGAATCTTCTAACCTAGAATAACTAGTTATTGGGGGAAAATATCTTTGGGTCTATTTGAGATTGAATGAATAGTAAAAGTCAGATTGTTTGGAATTAAAAATATGTACTCAAATATATATTCGATATATATCACTTTTGCAGAGAAAAACAGAAAAATACACAATAACCATAATTAATCAAATGATATAATTCAGATAATAAAACTGTCATTGGTTTTAAAAACCCACTCATTTTTTAGTTTACTTTGATAGCATTAGTACCGAAAATGTTTTGTGAACTGAAACTTGTACATTGTTTATCTGTGCTTGAATGTGTAATAAGATTTGTTTTCAAAAGAGTGGTACTGAATTTCTTTAGAAAGTGGAACAGAACCCACTTTTTAGAAGCAATCGTATAAGCATGTTACCAATTTGTAGAATTAAAATGCAACCAAATAGAGAAAAATATTTGAGTATTTTGAGGAACAAAATACACATAGCACACAAGGGGGCAGCACAAAAGAGTGTGTTCTGAAATTCAATATAAAGTTCAAAAGCAGAACTTAAAAGATAGGAGGGCGGAGTACTGATTAGGAAGAGGAATGCAATGGGCTTTTGAGTAACAGGTAATATTAATTTCTGGATCTAAACTCTGGTTACATGTATGTGCTCACTATATAAAGATTCATTAAGCTGTAAAGATTTGTCAACTGTTCTGTATGTATGCTGCACAACAGTAAGCTATGAATTAATTTAAGAAAGGTAACTTCCATTCAATCTTCAGCAGTAATTGTGTTTAAAAAGGTGACTTTGAGAACTAACAAAATGTTTTAAACAACCATTATTTTCTACCTTATTTATTTACTAGAAGAATGTTTTAAAAATGCTTAAGTGTTATATAAGGAATGACCTTTCCACCCTGATGTCCTCTTCAGAAAGTAGATTTTCCCACTACCTAACTGACGACATGGCTAGAGGAATAAAGGTAGTTCCAGAAGACAGACCTATGCACTTTAGACAGGATCCCTGATTTCAAACAAGTACTGAAGCAAATGTAAGAGCTTTTAATTTGGTAGCTTTTAAGTCTGTCATGTGACACAAAACCTTTATCCTAAATCTTCACAAGAGATTGTTCAGGCGTCCTGACAGTTTGAGAATTCTGTAGCAGCTGAATATCAAGAAGGCTAACTCACTCAACTGGGATGTAATTACCATATAATATTCCATTCCTTTGGCTACTGGTGTTCAGACAAGTTTAAGTGGACTATCATGAACTCAAATATGTGAACTAACTTTCTTTCAAAGACTAGTTTATAATGAGAGAACCATGTTGTTCTAGAGCACTGAGAAAGGAGCAATGGGAGTTGGAAGTTGAGCACGCTAAACCTCACTCAGAATACAGTTTTCATAATATGTACATATCAGGATATGTACATAACAATACCTTCCCGAGAGGGTCTTTATTCTATAAAATAATATTTTGCTAAGCTACATTCAGGCTCAATGGGAAATGGCCATTTCAAGTAAGAAGTAAAAAACTACCAGTTGTGAAAACGTTCTGAAAATCGAATTATCGACATATGAACTAAGCAATTTCTGAAAAGGGCAAATTAGATCACATATCTGAAGATAAAATTATTGTTCAGTGTGGAAAGAGCACATGATGTAAAATTCCTTAAATGCTTCTTTGAAATTCAACACTGGTCCTTCAAACCAATCACAGAAGGGCTTTCTGACAAGGGCTAATGCTGTGAATGAGAAAATAACTTAAGAGAAAAAACTAATGAAGTTGCCATACAACCAAGGTGATCAGATTTTAAAGGCCTTCACTACAAAAAAACCACAAGACTGGTACCAAAAGTGCATACACACGCAGACACACGCAGACACATACGGACACACACACACGTGTGAACTGTTAAAAAAACAAACCACAACACGTATACACGTGTACACACACACACACACCCGCCCCCCAAAGACTGGGTCAGCAGTTAAGGCACCTTTATAAACAAACAAACAAACCAAAAAATCCCATGTGGCTTTGGCTTTCCGAAATGTGTTACAGTGCTACCAAGAAGCGATTCTGAAAGCATCTGAAAAACGTGCAAAATGTCTGAAAACAGTGCCTGGCAACTGAGACAGTTTGCAAGCGTGATGCAGAGGTCTGCCAAGGAAACAAAAGAAGCCTCCCTCCTCCCGGTGAGACCGCACACGGCACCAGGGGTGCCCCGGGCACTATTTACTGTCAGGTAGGTAGAAAGCAAGAGTCTGTGCAGGAGCGGTACATACTAGGGATCGCTCTCTGGCAGGGACGGGGCCATGAAGTTTCCACTGGTTGGGGAACCGCCCAGCTTTAGTTTTTGCAGATATTCGGCATGCACGGGCTTGTGGCACTGGAGAACCTTGATCGCATCTTCGATTTTGAACCACTCTCGCTTCCTCCCAATGCTAACCGAATCTTCCCAATCCTCCAGAATCTCAGTGACAGTCAGTACATACACGTACGTTCTGTGCTTGCGATCTTGGTTCTGCTCGAAAATGCCCAGGAGCCGGCCTAACTTCCCCTTGACTCCCGCCTCTTCGTACACCTCGCGGACTGCAGCACCGCCCGGCTCTTCCCCGGGCTCCATGCCCCCGCCCGGCACGATCCAGCGGTCCGGGTACCGACTGCTACTCACTAACAGCACCTCGTCCTCGCGCTCGCTCCGGAAGCACAGGCACGCCGCCCGCTTCTTGAACCCCTCCGGGTCGTAGGTCCGCGTCTGGTTCGGCTTGCACTTCATCCTCGAGGCCGCTCGCCGCTGCTCGGGTCCCTGCTGCTGTCGCCACCGGGCCGAGGGACTCCGAGGTGCTGTGGAGAGAAAGGGCCGCGGGGAGGGGCGGGGAGAGAGAAGCGTCTCAGCCCGCGAGCCACGGGAGCTCGGGGAAGATGAGGCGGGGGCGGGGACGGAGGCGGGGGCGCACGAGGTACGTCAGTAGGTCCTTCCCCCCGCGCGGCCGGGGGGTCCCGGGCGCAGACGCCTGACTGGAGGAGGCGCCGCCGCCACCGCCCCCATCCCCGCCTCCGGCCCGGAGCCCGCCACTCTGCGCGGAGCCTAGCCGCGTCTCCAGTGCGTGTCCCCTTCCCTCCCTCCTCAGCCGACGGGGCCGGGGTTGAGCGAGGTGAGGCGCATTCGCGGGCGCGTCCCCGTCCCCGGGCACGTGCGCGTTCCCGTCGGAGGGCGGGGGTCTCGTGGCTCCCGCAGCGCGTGGCGCCTGGGGCGCACTGCGCAGGCGCCCCGCACCTCCGGGCTGGGAATGTGCATCCCCCGGGGTGAAATGCCCCGCCTTGTGACTTGGGCCAAGCTTGCTTCCACGTGTGCCTTCGAGCCAGACGTGGCTGTGGCGCGGATGGACGTTTCTCCTCACCCTCCCCACCAGGTTGCAGGAAACACACACGCAACCGTTTTACACAGAGGACGGATGGTCAAGTGCGTGTGGTCTTCGTCATCAAGCATAAGGTAGAGTACCCGCTTACTTACAGGAAGGCCCCGGTTGTGTGAAGACGATCCTTGGTATTCTTGACAAAACAGAACCTAATCTTTGCTTTGTCATATCATGCGGTTTTGTTTCTTCAACAGGTTCTTCACCTTGCCAGGCATCTTGGCACAGCCCATAAGTGAACACCTTTCTTGAACCCCTGTTGACATCTTACCTAACCTCTGGTCCTCGGTTTCCTCAGCAGTAAACTCCTCACCTACTTGGTTCAGACCTTTGCATTTGGAGTCATGTTCACCCAACAGCTGGAGAACCACCCCAAGCAGTGTTTTATTAAATCCCAGGAATCTCTCCCCTCCACACACTCCATCCTTGTCTCTCTTTCTCATTGAGAAGTACTGGTTGAGGCTTTGGGAAACGTGCCTCTGGCAATCCCTTCATATTTTGCATTTTGATTTTTAGAAGCCTCCTGGCCAGGGAATCCAGCAAGGCCACTTGGTGCTCTCTCACCTCTGTCTGGTCATCCTGCCCCCTTGGCCAAGAAGTGGCTCTCCCACAGCCCCAGATGTAACAGCCTAAAGCCTTCCCCCTCCTTTGTAATTTTTCTTATTGTTTCCCTGCTCTCACAGTAACCTATGGAGAAGACCTCTGATATCCCCTCCCTTTTGCCTTATTGCAACTTAGGCATCTTTGTCTTTCTCTTACCCACAGACCCTCTGCTGGCATCAGGCAAGCAGGATCACAACAGCTCACTTTTCCAGTGAAATAATCCACTCATGAAGGGGAAATTGAATCGGAAAGGTATGTGGAAAATGGTTATGAAACATACAGTCCGGTTTTTCAATAACAAGTTAGTTCAGCTTGCCAGGGTCTGTTCCATGCCGTGTATATGTAAATAGCTCATAAAAATGATTCTGTTCCTGGTGGCAAGACTACCCTCAATATCTAGAGCATAATAAGACAAAAATATGTGGTTATAATATAATAAAACTGTATGAAGAAGATGATAAAATGGAGAAATGAAGAGAATGACCTCAACCAATAGCGATACTAGTGCTGATGACCATATTTTACCGATATATGGATGATCAAGGAACATTTGGAGGAAGGCAACATACCATGATTAAAAACAAACTAGGAGGACTTCCCTGGTGGCCCAGTGGTTAAGATTCTGCGCTTCAGTGTAGGGGGCACGGGTTGGATCCCTGGCTGGGGAACTGCCTCATGCCGCGAGGTGCAGGCAAACCAAACAAACAAAACAAAACAAAAAACCCCCAAACCCTAGGAAAATAGATTTCAGCACAGGCTGTATACCTCAGTGTGCCCATACTCACAAATACACAAATGATGTTAAACAACTAGATACAAAATTCATTATAGTTAGGATCTAGGCAAATATACCAATTATCACCCATATTATTACATATCATTTTAGATTTTCTTTCCCGTGTAATGAGATTGTAAAGAGAAAAAAGCCTACCATTTTGGTAAAGAAGACAAAATTGTCATTCTTAGCAGATGGTAGGAATATATTCTTGGGAAACACCTAAGAAACGATGTAAAAATAAATTTTTTAGGACTTCCCTGTTTGTGCAGTGGTTGGGAATCCGCCTGCCGATGCAGGGGACATGGGTTCGTGACCCGGTCCATGAGGATCCCACATGCCGCGGAGCGGCCGGGCCCGTGGGCCATGGCCGCTGAGCCTCCGCGTCCGGAGCCTGTGCTCTGCAGCGGGAGGGGCCACAACGGTGAGAGGCCCGCGTACCACAAATGAAAATAATAATAAAAAAATAAATAATTTCTTTAAATGGTAGAAGTTAATAAACATTAACATTTAAAATCCCAAGAACTTTCATGTATGCTAGCAATAACCCTCTAGAACATATAATGGGGAAGCGATGACATCACAGTAGCAATATCAACCACTACAAAGTAAACAAAATACCGAGGGATCCTAAAAAATATGGTTAGGGCATTGTAGTAGAAAGTGATAAAACTTGTACTCAACTCTAAAGGACATTTGAATAAATCAAGAAGAACTGTAGCCAAGCTGGGAGATTGGACTGGTGTCTGCAGGGAGGTGTGGACCAAACAGGCCCCAGCCACATCACAAGTCTGCTTCACAGTTACCAGGTACTATGACCTTGTCTCACCAGAGGTGCCGTTTTATGGTCTGCTGCATCACTCCCACATCAGATTATGCCTATGCAGTATGTCTGTGCTGGGGGTGGGGCATATTTACTGGAAGGAGGAGGAGAAGCAACATTATGATACGGAAGGAGGTAGAGACTGAATTCCTACTGGCAAAGTCATAGCATGTTCCTGGATAAAGAGATCCACAGGTTGTAGGTTTAGTGCAATGCCAAGGAAATTTTCAAATTAGTTTTTTTCCAAATTTCATAAAATAATTTTATTTTCCTCCTGTTAAAACAATAGGGGAAGACAGTTTTAACTTCTTCTAAAGAAGAGTAGAAATCTGTTTTGGGCGACTAGCACTCTGCTGTCTGGTTTATCTATAGTTCATTGTTTCTCCACTGATGAACAGGGTTGTTTTATGAGCCACTGTGGTAGCAGACTGTTACAGCAATAGCTGTGATACATGCTTGCCTCCCACATCGTCCTTGGCCTTGGCATGGAGCTTGCTTTGTGCCATGGGACCATAGCAAGTGTGAAGCAAGCAGAGAATTGAAAAGTGCCTGTGCACTGGGGTTTGCCCTCTCTTGCTGCTCTTGAAAGAAGATGACAAGAATGTGAAGAAGCCTGGGCTAGGTGAATGCTGAGAGATCCACAGTCCATGCATCGCCTTCACCCCACCTTACAGTGGATCCTTTGACAGAAATGTAGGTGAGACCATCCTAGACCATCCAGCCCCCAGCAGAGCCAGTTAGCCGATAGAGCACCGACCACGGATGCATAAGGAAGCCTTCTGAGGAGAGCAGAAGGACCAGTCACCCGAGCCCAGCTGAAGTCGTTGAGCTGTAGAATTATGAGCAAAAGAATCAGTTGTTGTTTAAAGCCAGTAAAATTTGGGGTGGTTTCTTATACATCAAGAGCTAGCTGACACCACCATTAACTGCCATCCATCGAAATCCAACCAAAAATAAAGAAAGTATGTTCCCCAGTAGAAATTCCACCTCTTCTTGAAGAGGTTGCCATTGAACTTTCCCTGGAGTCAGAAGGAGAGGGATGAAGTTAAGACATGTAATATTTGTACGTGTCAGTCTTTGTTTCAGACCCTGTGTTGAGCCCTGTATCTTGTTTAACTGACAGCCCATTAAATCCTAAGGAGACAGTTATTATTTCCGTTTCATAGAAGAGAAGGCTTAGAATGGAGTTAGTATTTGAATTCAAGTCTTCATGTCTCTATAGCTGTGCTCTCCCAAAGTCACCATGTCTTGTCAAAAGGATTCTTTTTATCAAGAGCTACGGTTTGTTGTGGCATTGAAAAAATTTATTTTATTGAAGTGTAGTTGATTTACAACGTTGTGTTCATTTCTACTGTATAGCAAAGTGATTCAGTTATACATATGTATACATTCTTTTTCATGTTCTTTTCCATTATGGTTTATCACAGGATATTGAATATAGATCCCTGTGCTGTACAGTAGAACCTTGCTGTTTATCCATTTTATATATAATATTTTGCATCTGCTAATCCCAAACTCCTAATCCATCCCTCCACCTGCCTTCTCCCCCTTGGCAACTGCGAGGCTGCTCTCTATGTCTGTGAGTCCTTTTCTGTTTCGTAGATAAGTTCATTCACATCATATTTTAGATTCCACATATAAGTGATAGCATATGGTATTTGTCTTTCTGTTTCTGACTTACTTCACTTACTATGATAATCTCTAGTTGCATCCATGTTGCTGCATGTGGCATTATTTCATTGTGTTTTGTGGCTTAGTAGTTTTCCATTGTATATAGGTACCACGTCTTCTTTATCCATTCCTCTGTCGATGGACATTTAGGTTGTTTCCATGTCTTGGCTATTGTGAAGAGTGCTGCAGTGAACCCTGGGGTGCATGTATCTTTTCAAGTTATGTTTTTCTCCGGATATATGCCCAGGAGTGGGATTGCAGGATCATATGGCAACTCTGTTTTCAGTTTTTTTGAGGAACCTCCATACCATTTTCCATAGTGTCTCCACCAGTTTGCATTCTGTTGTGGCATTTTTGGATGACGTTCAGAGCTGACTTCTTAGGTAAGGTGTTCATTTGATAAGGGTCACTGAGTTCAAAGGAAGCTATTTCCACTCTGGATGTTCTTCTCCTGACAAATATAGTGAAAAGCCCACCTGAGGGCCCATCTCACTCCCACCAATGAAGGGTGTCACCTTGACATGTTACTTAACACCTTGAAGTTCAATTTCCCCTGCAAGCATAAAATGGAATTAGTGTTACAGAGAAGAAGACGTTCTATTTTGTCATCATCCTGGGCATTGATTTTGATTTGTCGAGCGTCCGCTTTATGCATGTAATATTTATTTACCGGCTAAATTGAAAAATGAGTATCAAAATCTCCTTTCAACAGATTAAGAGACAGACTGAGATGGGTTTAAGGAAGTGAGGCAGCAAGTGATGGAGCTGAGTCACACGTTGGTCTGCCTGACACCAAAGGTAATCTTCCCTTCACCATGACAGATTTCGCGTGTGTTGAGAGTTGCTGAGATACACACACAGTACATGTCATTCCTTGTGGCACAGACTTCCTCCGCTCTCCTTTTTTTCTGCCTGGGAGATCTGGGCACCCAGGAGAACACAGCTTCTATGTAATGTTCTGAAACTGAGAGGATCTGCTCTGAGCGCAACAAGTCTGGGATACATATTTCCACATGTTTTCTGATTTAGGAAAGAGCAGGCAGATTGGAAAGTGACAGCAACATTAGAAGCATGGTCCTGGGAAGTTGGGTGCCTTTCTTGGTGAGATGGGCATGGAAGCTAGAGCTGCCTCTTTTGCCATTAATTTTAAGTGGAATGCAATTCTAAGAGGGAGGAGCTCTCCAGAACAGCTGTCACCGCAGATGGAGAATGTTACAGACCTTCTGAGGGCCTTGTGGTCTTCACAGCTGGACCCAGCTTTCAGGAGAGTGACCACACATACCTGAGAGGATTCCTAGATGTACTAAAGGGAAGGAGAGTCGGGAAATGTGATTTTAGTAGTAGTCAGTGAGTGGGAAAACATTGGTGTTTTGTAAACCAAATGCCCTAGAACTTAAGTCTGGCTCTCTCAGTAGCCGTGCAGCCTTAAGCAAGTGAAAATCTTGGAACTTGATAGTTCTCATCTGTGAACTGGGGATAATAAAAGCACCTACCTCATTAACTTCAACCCTCCCCCAAAGGCTTTCCTGACCATGTGTACTCACCCAGCCCTTACACTGCGATTCAATGACCCTCGTCCATTTTACTGGGCTCCCTTGACTTTAATTCTGTCATGGCTCTAATCAAGGAGAACTGTGATGATCTGTCTGTATGTTTGTAAGCACCTGAAAGGCTAGGGTCCAGCCTGATACATACCTTTTCCCCCTGAGTCAGCACAGTGACCTGAGCTCGGCATCCAGCAGGATTTCAAAATACATTGATTGAATGAAAGAGTGTGACAAAGCCTACATGGATCAAGAAGGATGGTCTCATTGCACCTAATAATTGTTTATTACAAATATAAAATGAAAGATGAGTGAAGAGAGGCAACTCCACACATAGCTTTTCACGTGTGTGAAAAGGAAGGCTTCATCATGATCCTTGGATAATCTGTTTTTCCTTGAAGCGCAGCAAGGGCTTCAGAGTGGGGCTACAGTATGTAGTTCAGTAGAAACTCCGCAGATACAAAGGGATTGGAACAAAAAAATACCTCCCCATTTTTCTTTTTCTTTGCTTAACGGAGGCACCATGGGGATGAATACAGGACTTGTACGTTTGTGATTTTGTGAGTAACGGCACACGCGTGCACAGTCACGGGTGTGAGCCCAACGGTCAATGGAGGTCAAGTCCAGGCGAGTGTTTCCACTCTCTGGCAAAGGGGCAGCGCTCCTTGATTTCTCCTGCTTCTTTGATCACTCCCTCCGGTCCCCTGACTGCTGTATCCCCTGTCTTCACTGATACCGTCCTCTGTGCAGACCTCTAATTCAGCAACTAAACCCTTCCTAGCGCTGTTCCGTTCATGGCTCAGAGTCAAATGCGAAACCCTCAGAAAGGTGTAGGAGGCCCTACAAGATCTGGCCCCATTTCCTCTCTGACTTAACCCCACCAGCCTCCCTTCAGTCACTCAGGTCCAGGACTCTGCAGTTTCTGGGTCTTGTCAGCCAGGCTCCCTCCTCAGGGTCTTTGCTCAAGCTCTTCCCTTTGCCCGGATGCTCCTCACCCACATCTGCCTGGCTGACTTCCTCATTTCCCTGGAGGCCTTGCTCAGTTCTCGCCTTCTCAGTGAGGGCTAACCAGGCCACAGGACAGCATATTGCCAAGTGCACCCGTCTTTCCCACCCTCCACCCTATCCCTGATCCCCTTTGCCTTGGCCTAAATTGTCCTTTTGTTATAACACTTATCAACTAACAGACTCTGTTATTTACTTCTTTGTTATGTTTGTTGCTTATCTCTGTCCTCCCCCAGAGCTCCCAGCTGTGAGGTCCTTGGTCTTAGGGATCTTTGTCTCTTGCCCACTGGTCAATCTCCAGCAGCCCAGAACTTTGCTGAGCGCACATTGTAGTCATGCAGAGGATATCTGTTGACGTAATGAATGTGTCTGCCTCCCTAGGTACATTGTGATACCCTTGAGGGCAAGGGCCATGTTTCACTGGTCTTTGTCAGTCCATGATCCAGGACACTTTCTGATACAACTGGGAAGGCACTACTGAATATTCATTGAATTAATCTATCCGTTAATTAATTAATTTGTGAAAGTGATCCTAACAGGGAAAACATTCTGTTTACAAACTGCAGTTATTCCAGTAGGTGCCATCTGTGTGAGCACCACGTCTGTATCAGCTGCCATGCAAACTCTGCTAGTCGGCGCGGCCAGATGTCTGACTCATTTTCCGTGGATCCCTCCTAGGCCAGCCCTGTGCTTACTACACAGCATGACTTAGGGTGGCGTTTCCAGACCTCAGGGCTTCGTCACCTAAATAGACTTTGCTTTATCTGCGCAGAACATGTACTAATTTACATAATATATTTTCTTCAAATAAAATTGTATCTTTGAGAATAAAAGGTAATCATACAGTTAAACATGGTGAATGCAAAAGAATGTAATGAGCTCGTTGAAATGGAAGTTGAGATTAATGTGAAGTGATAGTACACGCAGTGAAGGGCACCAAGCTAGGCTCTTCACTGATCTTCTGTAGTTGAATCCTAGGACTACAGGATTTGTAGTTGAATTCCTTCAAAGGAAATATTGTCATTCCCACTTCATAAGGGGGACTGTTGAGATGACGGACATTCTGTAAGTTGCCCACGATCTGGCATAGCGAGATTGCCCAAATGAGAGGGAAACTCGGGGCACACCGATGATAACACCCCAGAAAGAGTGCAGCATAGGCAGACCCCCGCTTAACTTGCTCCCAGCAGTCCTGTCCGGTTCCCTTCCTTTTTTCACTGATCCAGCTCTCCAAAGCTTTCATCCCATCTCCTAACACTTGCAGAAGCTCTTCATCCCAGAGACCTCGCCCCAGCTGCTTTGGCCAAATGTTGGTATATTCAACAGTAATTCGTGCTGCGGCAGATGGAAGGTGACTATTCTGAGTCCTTGTGAAGGAAGAAAGTAATTGTTGTTTACACTCCTTCATGACTTTTGATGATTGTGGATCCTGGGGAGGGTCCTTTGTTGCAGAGCTAGTTTCCTTGTGTGAGAATCCTGTCCTTGGCAGGATGCCCTTTCCTTCCACAAAGACATCCAACTGGCCCAGGAGGGAAGATCAGGAGTTTACTGATCAATGCTGCTGTGCACCCACAGGCCCAGGCACCGTGAGACCAGTTCCCTCAGAAGCAATACTGCAGATTTCTCAGGGTTACCAAGCTGTTCTGCACGTTTCGCAGGCTCCTTTGATGAAGACCACAAGTGAGGTATGGAATCAAAATTGGGATCAGGAAAACGGTCACATTCTCCCGTCACCCCCAGTAAAATCCACCTGTTCTGGGAAGGTGCACCGTTAGTGAGCAGCATGTACGGTGGCTCTGACCAGGGGTTCTGAGCCGGGCATCATCCTCTGGAATTCGAGATTAGTAGGAAAATGGCTTTTCCTTTTCTTTTTTCCCCCCATCTTCTCCTCGGGTGTTTATTATTTCAGGGCACATTGGAAAATCGGTGGTTTTCTTAGCAGTGTTTCCCAAATACGAGGTCTCCTAGGAGAGGACACCAATTAGACTCTTAGTTTCTGAGCTTCGCTTTAACTTTGATCAAATAGCTTTTAGTACCAGCCTACATGTCAAAGGAAGTATCCTTGATTTGTTGCTTCAGATGAACTTTCTGCTGTGTGTAATTCGCAAAATTCTTGTAAAGGAATCCTTTTTTTCTGTTGCTGCTTTTTCCTAACTACATATCAGAAGACATGATAAAATCTCTTTGAGGGCCTACCATGTGTCAGGTGTTTACATATCTCACTGACAATTTTCATAAAGTCCCTGTGGCATAAGTACCATTATTCCAGTTTCACAAATGAGGAAATCAAGGCCCAGGAGGGTAGATACCTTGCTCATCACAGAGCTAGGAAGTGGGAGAGCTGGGATTTAGGAGAACTACTGTCTTAATCCATTGTCTGCATATCTCCACATTTTTTAAAAGTTTTGAAAAAAATTCCTGTGTTCTTGAGAGCCACCAATGTAAATTTTAAAATTCCACACCGTTGCTATGTCACCATTCTCTTTATTTTTCGAGTTTTTCTCATGACACATAGTACCTTCCTTTACAGAAAACATTAAGCTTATAACATTAGAGTTGGGGGTGGCAGACATGGAAAGGCTTACACATGGCTAAGTTCTGGGAATTGTTGCTTTTAGCCATATTGTGGTCTAAAGACCGTGCCACGTGCTTTGTAGAGGCCCATGGACAAATGAACCAGATCTCGTCCTCCAACACCTCCTAGGTTCTAGAAGAGTTTGCATGATACTCAAAAACCACACACATGCTACCTATATAGAATGCATCTACTGTCCTACTCCCAGATTGCAAGTGGATGTTTTTGCTGTCAGAGTTTCAGTATGAAAGAAATGCCTTCAGCAAACCTTCAGCAATGCCTACCATGTTTCATGCAGTGTACGTCGTACAGGATAAGCAAAGAGCAAAGAAAATATGGTCCTAGCCCTTAAGGATCTCACAGGAAAACAAACATAAAGAAAGAATGTAATTTCTGAATTAGAAGTATCCACGGAGTACATTTACAGTGCAAGAGAGGAAAAGAGGAAGAGGAGACAAAGATTTGGGTGATAAAAAAATAGAGGCAGTAGGATCAGGAGTCAGATCAGGGGAACTGGGACCTTGTGACTGTGAGCATGAAAGCCTCTATCTGAAAATTCCACTGTTTGGGGGCTCAGGGTTATGATTCCTTAATCCCGAATATTTGTGATCTTCAGCAAAACAAATAATCAAATTACCAGTCTTATATTCACTAATTAATTTCTGCAGTTAAATTTCTTTAAATGATTTTTATGCTTCAGTCACTTTTCACTTGCAAAGCCTAGGGGATTTAAAAAAGCTCCCACCGTGAGGACATTTCAGAAACTGAGAGATTGTTAGAAAGGCCAACACTGATCACGAAGCCAGGAAGTCCGCAGTGCACTGGTACTAGAAGCTGCTGAATACAGGGAGCTGGTGTAAAAGTCAGAAAATGTGTATGTTCCATGTGCCGTGGTAGCCTCTCGGGGTAGAGGGATCAGGCAAGCTGATCCAGCTGTCTTAGTACAGAAAATCACGCAGGCAGATCTTAAACCCAGTGGTCTGTAAAGATTTGTCAGGATTATCGAGGAGGCGTGTCACCTGCGCACACGCGCGCATGCCCACACATACACATACACATACTCACACAGAGTTAATAAATTAGAACTCCGAAACACAGCTAGGATCACAGAGTGTTGGAGCCAGTCTGTCTACCTCTAAAGCCTCAAAGAATGTCTATGACATCAAACCCTTTTTCATAAAAATTTATTTCCATTTAATTCAGAGCCACTACCTGCAGTTTCCCTGACTGTGCTTGCCTGCTGTTGCCCTGTAGAGGGCCTGGGAACTGAGTGGTCTGCTTTATCTGAAGTGCAGGGACTGAGTGGGCAGCTCCAGTGTCCAAGCCCTTCACACTGAGTATGGCCCTATCTTACCAGGACGTGCCCTCGTGTTGCTGTCACACTGCAGGCTGTCTGTTCTTGCCTCTGTATTGCAGTTAATCTTCCACTACACTAGTGTTAGAATTCTCTGCCCTGTGACTTTGGTGGCACTTATTTTAATTTGCACCTTACAGGTTCATGTGGTTATGGCTGGGCCGGAAGTGATTCCTCACCCTCCCCAGTAGGTTGGATAGTACAGGGAATTACCTTACGCACAACAGGTTCAATATGCTAATGACCTGAATACTGGTGTATCAGCTTTCTAGTGCTGCGTAACAAATTGCCACAAATTTGGCAGCTTAAACCAGCACGTATTTATTATTTCACGGCTTCCACGGGTAACACGTGTGGCATACATCAAGTGAGTTCTCTGCTTAGGGTCTCACAAGGCTGAAATCAAGGTGTCAGTGGGCCTGGGATCTTACCTGGGGGCTCCGGGGAAAAAGCAGCTGCCAAGCTTATTCATCCAGGTGACTGGCAGAATCCAGCTCCTGTGGTGGCAGGACTGAACTATGTCCTTGCAGGATGTTGTCGGGGCTGCTCTCAGATCCTAGAGGCTGCCTGTGTATGGTTCCCTCCATATTTAAACAAACAGTGGTGTGTCAGGTCCTCCTTGAGCTTCAGGTCTCTGTTGCTTCCCTGTGCTGCAAGCCAGAGAAAACGGTCTGCTTTTAAAGGGCTCCTGTGGTTAGATTAGGCCCTTTTGGATAATCCAGGATAATCTCCTTATTTTATGGTCAGGGGTTTAATAACCTCAATTACAACTGCAAAATCCTGTTAGCCATGCAGCATAGTGCAAATGTGCACGTGATTCCTCCTCTAATTCACAGTACCTGGGATTATGGAGGGGTATGTTGGGAGACCAGTTTTAGAATTCTGCCTACCACAGCCTTTACTAACCATCAGATGATTATTTGTTAAAACCCTGTTTGCGACCCTGATGGGGTATCTGTAATTCCTGTGATCATACTGCCCACTCTTTACTGAGTTCCATCATGTCATCATGTAGTTTTACTTGCACCAGGAGCTTGTGCCTTCCCAAGTGTATTGGTCAGGGTTCCAGAGGCACTGGACCAATAGGATATTGAGAGAGAGAGAGAGAGAGAGAGAGAGAGAGAGAGAGAGAGATTTTTTTATTAGGAATTGGCTCCCATGTTTGTGGAGGCTGATAAGACCCAAGATCTGCATTTGGCAGGGTGGAGACCCATGAGAGCTGATGGTGTAGTTCCAGTCCGAATCCAAAGACCTGAGAACCAGGAGTGCCAGTGGTGTAAGTTCCAGTCCCAAAGTTGCTGGCATCGTCTCAAGAAGATGCGCTTTTTCAGTTCTAGTCCGCAGGCAGGAAAAGACCTGTGTCTCACCTCAAGCAGTCAGGCTTGACTGCCTCCTGCTTGAGGGAAGTTCAGCTTTTTTGGTCCTATTCAGGCTTTCGAGTGGTTGCCATGCGGCAGTCCCATTAGAGGGCCACCTGCTTTACTCAGCCTACCTATCCAAATGGTGATCTCATCTAAAACTCCCTCACAGACACACTCACAATAATGGTCGACCTAATATCTGGGCATCCTCCATGGGCCAGTCATGTCGACACATAATATCACACATCACTCCTGGCACCTTGACCCAGTCCATAAATTAACATTTATTTTAAAATTCCTATTCTGTCTCAATTAACTGTTCGGTTTCCCAGCTTCGTTGCCTATAAGACAGAGTTGTGAATAATTTCACTTTGTTCGTTGCATTTAAACTAATTACCTTTAAGGTTATATGTGTGACAGGGAAAAACGGATCAGGAAGCAGCTTACATTCTTTACCGTATAGGAGAATTCTGCATTATGTGGCATGCAGATTTAATAATACCTAATATTTATGAAATATTTACCATATTTAGCAAGTCCTTTTATAAGCTCTTTAAATGCTTTACCTCATTTGTTCAGCAAAACACCATGAGATACATGCCATTGTTAGTCCCCTTTCCATATGAAGAAACTGAAGCACAGAAGTTAAGTAATTAGTCCAAGATGACAGCTGGTAAGTGGCAGGCCCAGGATTGGAATCTTTGGCTTCAGAGCCAATGTCCCTCGCTAATTAGTGTGACCATATAATTTGTCATCCACACCAGAATGAGAGCACCATTAAAAATTATACGTCAGTGGACCTAAAACAGGAAGACTTACACGTATGAAGACACTGCTCACTCTGTTAGTGAACATTCTTTGGGTTGCAAGTAGCAGAAAATTCTTTCCTAGATTGGCTCAATCCAAAAGGAAGTTCATGGTCTCAGAGTATTTGTAACACCAGCATTACTTTTCCTCCCTCTGCTCAATTATTCCTGTCAGCATACAAACTGGTGTTGTTATATTTATGATTATTATTATTAATTTATTTTATTTTATTTTTTGCGGTACGCGGGCCTCTCAGTGTTGTAGCCTCTCCCGTTACGGAGCACAGACTCTGGACGCACAGGCTCAGTGGCCATGTTTCACGGGCCCAGCCGCTCCGCGGCCTGTGGGATCTTCCCAGACCGGGGCACGAACCCGTGTCCCTTGCATTGGCAGGCGGACTCTCAACCACTGCGCCACCAGGGAAGCCCTATTATTATTATTTTAAAGAAATAAACACAAAACGACGTTCTTTTTGCCTCCCTCCCTCTTACCTCCTATGGGGCCATTTCTCCTCCCCTTGGTAGCAGACCTCCCATAAGGAGTGTCTACACTCGCTGTCTCCAGTTCCCCTCCTCCCATTCCGTCTTAATCTCACTCTGATCGAATGAGTACACCTTCACCTAAACTGCAACTGTTCCAGTCAACGTAAGAATGACATCGATATTTCTAAGTCAATGGCTGTGTCACAGTCCCCTCCTTACGTGACCTGTCCATAATTTTAGACCCAGTTGATCCCTCCCTGCACCTGGAACTACTTTCTCCCCTGGTGTATTATTCAGCATTCTCTAGAGACGTGTTAACAATAGGATATGTATACAGGAAGTGATTTATTAAAAGGAATTGTCTCACGCAATTGTGGAGTCTGAGAAGTCTCCCAATCTGGTGTTTGCAAGCTGGAGATGGTTCTGCAGAAATGGTTCTGCAGAACCTAGGGGCCAGAAGGGAATAAAGACACAGACGTAGAGTACGGACTTGTGGACATGGGGAAGGGTAAGGCTAAGCTGGGACGAAGTGAGAGAGTAGCCTTGACATATACACACTACCACGTGTAAAATAGATAGCTATTGGGAAGCAACTGCATAGCACAGGGAGATCAACTCGGTGCTTTGTGACCACCTAGAGTGGTGGGATAGGGAGGGTGGGAAGGAGATGCCAGAGGGAGGAGATATGGGGATATATGTATTATGTATAGCCAATTCACTTTGTTATACAGTAGAAACTAACACACCATTGTAAAGCAATTCAACTCCTATAAAGCTGTTGAAAACAAGCAACAGCAACAAAACAAGCAAACAGAAAAACACATTATCCTTCTAGATGCTCACTTAGAAAGATTGGGGTCAGTCTTGCCATTATATCCATCCAGAAATCCTGTTGCTTCCATGGTCTAATGCCTCCTCCCGTGCTACCACTTGATTCTAAGCCACTACACTTTATTGCCTTAGAACAACAACTTGCAACACCTTCGAAGTATTTACGTGGTCTCCAACTTTCTACAAGATTTGCTCTTGTGTTATTTCTCTGAAATCCAACTACACTACCACTAGATCCCTCCACATCTACCTTAACTCTACTAGTTACACTTTAACTGAAGCCTCTTGCATTGGCTGTTCTCTGTGTTGCAAATGTTCTTCCTCCACATATTTAACGGCTCGCCCCATCAACTCCTTCAAGACTTTACTCAAATATCACTTTCTGAGGAAGGCCTATCCTGACCACTTCACAAAATTTCCAGTTTCTCAGCATTCCAGACCTAGTTTGCTTTTCATAACAGTGTAATCTTCCTACGTACAGTATAATTTAATCATTTATTTTATTTATTGTTTATACAGTTAGCCCAATATATGACTTCTATGAGGGCAGAGAAAGATGTCTGTTTCGTTGACTACAGTATCTTCAGGGTCAACAGGAGTGCCTGGCAGTTAGCTGTCAGTCAGTACGGTTTGGTGCATTTTCCAAATAGACTGGAAGTGCAAAGTAGGGTGGGTTCTAGACATGGCGAAGTCTAGCTCAGGGATGTCATCAAGGGTTCAGATACTTTCCCTCTGTTTTCCTCCACCACCTCAGGGTCCTCATCATTTTGGTCCCCAGATGTCTGTAGCAGTTCAGGGCTCATATCTAGGAATGGTAATATTTAGGCAAAAAGGGAAAATATCTTCCAGTGTTCCTTTTCAAAGAGAAAGAAAACTGACATGATACTTTCCAGAAGATATCCACCCGCATCAATCCAAACATATGCGACTGAATCTGGTCACATGACCAACGTAAAATCAGAGATTGTCAAGGATATTGGATGCATCATGACCGGCTTAGATGAACATGAGATGATGAGGAGTTTATCACAGTGTTCCCTGAAACACATCTGTGCACTGGTGTGATAAGATGAGAGGGAGGTCGGGGGCGGGGCCAGGAGAGAGAGAAGAGAGAGAGAGAGAGAGAGAGAGAGGTTGTGTGTGTGTACTTGATAGGGGGCGGAATTCTGGTACTCAGTGGTTTCAGATTGTAAAGAAACAGATGATGGTAATTCAGGGGGCAGAAGATGGGGGAAAGTTGACGTCTTGCATACAAACTCTTGGTCTGTTAACGGCATGAGGCTAACATCATCTGATATGTCCATCTCATACTAGGTAATGCTTTGACAGAGGCACCAGAAATACTCACAGTCAAGTTGGTAGAGACACTTTTACCCACACAGTGTTTAGATAGGCATTAAAAGTGTTTTATTTCATGGATGAGTAACCAACCCCTTCTGACTGATAACATCTTCTTCACATAGCCATGTTAATACCTTTATTCAAATCTCAAGGCTTCCCTGTCTTGGGACCTTCCTATTCTCTTTTGTTGGGTTCAGTTTTGAAATAGTATATACCTGCATACAAAAGAAGCATAAAACATATCTACAGAGATTTATAATGAACAATTATAACGTGAAAACCTATGTGACCACCACCCAAAACAATGAATCAAATAGTATTAAAACCCCAGAGCCCCTGAGGCTTCGCTCCCTGACCACAACCGTGTGTCTCCTTAGTAGACAAGTCTGCCATCCTAATCATTCTTCCGTATCTCTTTTTTTATTAATTAATTAATTCATTCATTTTGGGCTGCGTTGGGTCTTTGTTGCTGCGTGTGCGCTTTCTCTAGTTGCAGCAAGCAGGGGCCACTCTTCGTTGCGGTGCGCGGGCCTCTCATTGCGGTGGCTTCTCTTGTTGCGGAGCACGGGCTCTAGGCACTTGGGCTTCAGTAATTGTGGCACGTGGGCTCAGTAGTTGTGGCTCGCAGGCTGTAGAGCGCAGGCTCAGTAGTTGTGGCATGCGGGCTTAGTTGCTCCACGGCATGTGAGATCTTCCCGGACGAGGGCTCGAACCCGTGTCCCCTGCCTTGACAGGCAGGTTCTTAACCACTGTGCCACCAGGGAAGTCCCCAGTATCTCTTCTTGTTGTTCATTGTATCTTCACCTACCACCTATGTAAAGTACACTAAACTCTCTAGTTTCATTAAAAAACAAAAACAAAAAAGCCTTATGGCATCAGGCATCCCATGTCTGCTTTGAGTTTTAAGTGTACACTCAGAAAACCACCTCATGTAACTTGTTTCTAGAGGCTCCTTGAAATGTATAAAGAAATCCTTCTTCCCAGCTTAAAGGGACAAACCCTCTTCCCAAATATGTGCTTGGGGGTGAATTCAATGCCAGGGTATACATGAGAGCTAAACGGTGTTCTCTACCTCCCGTGAATCTATAGTCTAAGTAGGAAGATGGTGCTTACCCATGCTGTGCACTGGCAGAGCTCAAGACAGCTCAGGTTAGCAGCAAGGCCATGGGTGAGATATTCGATGTGCCGCCTCTCCCTAGTTTGTGATTTGGGGTGAGTCTCTCTACATCTCTGAGCCCGTGTACTTACTTCTTAAAGAGAGATTTAAAACCTGCTCCCCAGGGTTGCCATGTGTGGACGTTTGTAGCTCTCTGCTGTAACGCACTGCACTGGTCCGCAGGAAGGGTGAACAATATTTCAGTTCTCTCTGAACAGTCTACATGGCATACATACGAGTCTAGTGACTTTAGTACCTACTAGGTGTTAATGTGAGGAATTCTTTGGTCCCAGGAACACACCAAGGCCGCTAAGTGGAGTGGTAGGAGGCTGGACATTAAGATCAGAAATATTGGGCTTAATGATTATAATCATGGTGAAAGCTAACTTGTACTGTGCACTGTAAGCCCCCACAGGCACAGGGAGTCTGCCTCCTAGCAGGCACCTCAGTGACACAGTAAGATCTGTGTACTGAGACCAGAAGCGTCTAGGTTAATGATGTACTTTACTTTTTAAAGAATCAAAAATGTTAGGCTTAAGTTCTGTTGAGTATTCCCTGCATCCAATCTATTGCTCAAAACATATTATATGCATCATCTCATTTAATCCTTACCATGGCCTGAGGAGGTAGGTAAGCTCAGTGATTACCCCTATTTGCCAGTCAAAAACCTTGAATTCAGAGATTAAGTAAGTTTTCTGTGATCACACAGTTAATCATGAAGGACACAGGAAATGATCCCAGTCGGTACCTAGAACCCACATTACTTTTTGTGAGGGCGATACTTTTTTGGGGAAATAATTTCAAACTTAGAGAAAAGTTTCAAAAATAGCGCAAGGAACTCCCATTTCTACCTCACCCAAATTCCACAATAGGTAATAGTTCCCATATTTGTTCTCTCTCTTTCTCTCTCTCCTCCACCTTTCTCTTTCTGTCTGTCTCACTGTCTTGTTTTCCTGTCCATACACACACCACATGCAGGCGCACATGCATACAAACTTTTTCTAAATCGTTTGAGAGTAAGCTGCAGACGTGTCCTTTGACCCCTAAATACTGCGGTGTTACTTCCTGAGAACTAGGGCATCCTTTGGGGTAAGCACTGTACACTTATCAAAGTCAGGAAACTAACATTGATACAGTACTATTATGTATCTCATCACAGACCTTATTCAAATGTGGCAATTATCTCAACAATGTCATTTATAGAAAGTTTTATAATTTTCTGTTCTACTCTCCAGTCTAGAATCACGCTTGTATGTATTTGTTGTTTCACTTTAGTCTTCTTCAGTCTGGGACAAGTCCTCAGACTTCCTGTCTTGAACGACCATAAAAGTTTTGAAAGTATGAACCATGCCCCTCAATTTGGGTTTGCCTGATTTTCGATTCTCATGACCAGGTTCAGCGTGTGTATCTTTGCCAGGGAAACGACAAAAGTGATAGTATATCCTTCTCAGTGCATTATATCAGTTGGCACATGCTAGTATTTATTCTGTACTGGTGAGGTTAAATTTGATCACTTGGTTAAGGTTGTATTCACCAGGTTACCCCAAAATAAAGTTATTATTTTCCCTTTGTCCACTTAACTATATTGTGGGGGGATACTTGGAGACTATGGAAATATCCTGTTCTACCATCATTGATGATTCTTCCCTAAACCCACTAATAAATGATGGTTGAAAAATCATGCATTTCCAACTCCATCATTTCCCCCCATTTACTAGTTGGGATTCTTCTGCAATGAAGAGCTTTTCTCTGACCCTCATTTGTGAATTATTCATGTCTTCATTGATATCCTATGAGCTCATGGACATATATTTTATTCACTGGGTATATAAACCCATTACCATCGCAATTCAGTTTGATGCTCCAATTTGCCCACATTTGGTCAGTGGAACAGTGGAAGCCCCGTAAATCCTGTTCCTGTATCCTTTTAGATGTACCCCTATTTTTCTTTGAAAATTTCTTTTGGTACAGCAAGATATTCCTGGCTCTTCTTGTACTTTCCCTGTTCCGGCCCTGGAATCAGCATTTCCCAAGAAGCTCTGGTTTCTTTTGTGTCGAATGGTATTTAGAATCAAGTCTGTGCTTTTAACTATTGTTCTCTTACTGGCAGTATGAATTTATACCCCCCTACATTTCCCTTAACTTCGTTACCCAATATGTGGAATTGGCATAAAAATAGGAATTTTTTTTTTTTTGCCGTGTTGCACAGCTTGTGGTATCTCAGTTCCCTGACCAGGGGTCAAACCCAGGCCCCAGCAGTGAAAGTGCTGAGTCCTAACCAATGGATTGCCGGGGAATTCCCCAAAACAGGGTTTTTGTTATTGGTATGTTGTAAGGTTTAGATACAGTAATGAAGCATGTAGTACAGTGCCTGGCACACATGTAGTTTTTTAAAAATAGCTTAATTTCAGCATCAATAATAATAATAATAATAATAATAATAATAATGGTTTATCACCCAATGAATAAAATAAGAATCTATAAGTCCATTTGAAAATAAGTCGTAGCTATTTTCATCATCATTTTTGTTACTACCAAGTACTTCTGACTGTCAATAAGAGATACCTCTGGGAAAAACCTCAGGTTTACAATAGTAGCCTTGTCAAGTCAAGGCCAACTCAACAGCATCACAGAGCTTGTAAAAATAGAAACATGAAGAATGATCGCAGAAGCAGGCCTCAGGCCTTGGTGACTGTCACCACTTCAGTATTAGAAACAAAGGACATGAAGTGAAGAGCACCAGCTACTCCTACAGCCTTCTTCTGGCACCCAGGACCTCCCTTATCATGGCCCTAAGAGCACTGTGCTGTAAACAGTTGTTTGTCTGCTTCATTCATTAGACTGTGAGCTGATGGATGTAACTTGTTTATGACTTATTCTCGGCACCTAAAACAGTACCTGTCAGATAGCAGACATTCGACAAATGTTTGCCGACTGAATGAATGGAAGTGTTGAGCAGTTTGAAATATCTCATTAGGATAACTAAGGAGAGGAGGAAACTAAGGCTCCAAAAGGTAGAGAAGCATCCCCAAGGTCATACAACTAGTAAGAGATAGAGGTGGAATTCCATCCTGGTCTGACTCTAGAAGCCAGAAGTCTTAGTTGTATTGGCCTCTTTGGACAGTGGGCCTTCCCAGAAAGATTAACTTGTTCAGTTTCCATGTTTCCCAGAGTCAGGTGGGAGACCCATAGGCACCAGATTGCATATCCGAGACTGGTTCAAGGATCAGGCATTTAATTCAACAAATATTTATGGATCACTTATTATAGGCCTTTCTGTCTCGGGGGACAGAGCTCTGAGCACAATAGTCAGATCCCGGGTGTTCATCAATATTTCATTCTAGTGTGAAAAGACAGACAGTGAAGAAAGGGATAGATAAGATTTAATATGGTGGAAAAGTTACAGCTTGATGATCAAATAGGTAATCATCCATCATGTGTGTGTACAGAAGAGAGAGTGGATGTGGAGGTGAGAGAGAGCTTGCTGGGTTCAGGGAAGTAGGAGTAGTTTGTAATGGCTGGAGGTAGAATGAGATGTAGACTGGGGGCTGAGGTGGGAAATTGGAAAGCAGAATCCACAAGAAAGTGAGTCACTTAACTTCCCTGAGATGAAGTGTTCCTTTCAAGAAAATGGGGATTTGAATATCTGAGAAAATGCATGGAAATGTCTAAGGCTGAAATCTAAAAACAGTAATGTTATTAAATTATTAACCAATAAAGAGAATAATAGTAGCTGGTTAGTTGGAATCTATGGTATGTTGCCTTTTCAGTTTGGCTTATTTTATGAAGTAATATTCATTTGAAGGTCCTCCATGTCTTTCCATAGCTTGATAGTTCATTTCCTTTTAGCGCTAAATATTTCGTTGTTTGAATGTACCACAGCTTATTTATCTATTCACCTGCTGAAGGCCATTTATTTCTTCCAAGTTTTGGCAATTGTGAATTAAGTTGGTATAAACATTTGCATGCAGATGTTTGTGTGGATATAAGTTTTCATTTCATTTCGGTCAATACCAAGGAGCATGATTGTTGCATCATATGGTAAGAATATGTTTAGTTTTGTAAGAACTGCCAAACTGTTTTCCAAACTGCACCAGTTTGCATTCCCATCAGTAATGAATGAAGTTCCTGTTGTTTCACATCCTTGCCAGCATATTATGTTTGTCAGCATTTTGGATTTGGCCATCCTAATAGGTGTGTAATGCTTATTTGCCTTCCGTACATCTTCTTTGGTGAGGTGTCTCTTCCGATCTTTTTTTGTTTTAAATTGGGCTGTTTTCAAGCTTTATTGAGGTATAATTGATATACAAAAATTGCACATATTTAATTTATGTATTTTGATGAGTTTGGAAACATGCATACACCTGATATATCATCACCACAATCAATGTATTAAATATCATATCCATCACATCCAAAAATTTCCTTGTGCTCTTTTCTTTTTTTTTTTGATGTGTGTGGGGTAAGAACACTTAACATGAGATGTATCCTCTTAACATATTTTAAAGCACACAATATTATACTGTTAACTATAGGTACTATGTTGTACAACAGATCTCTTGTTGAGTTTTAAGAATGCTTTGTATATTTTGGATAACAATTTTTTATCAGATGTGTCTTTTGCAGATATTTTCTCCTAGTCTGTGTCTTGTCTTCTCATTCTCCTGACATCATCTTTTGCACAGCCAATGTTTTTTATTTTAATGAAATCTAGCTTATCAAATATTTCTTGCAATTGTTCGTCAATTATTTATTTCTTTTGTTTTCTAGCTAAAAAGCCATCATCATATCCAAAGTCCTCTAGATTTTCTCCTATATTATCTTCTAAGAGTTTTATAGTTTTGCATTTTACTTTTTTTTTTGTCTAAATCTATTTTATTTTAAATCCAGCAACTTACAGCTGTAGTCTTTTTTTTTTACATCTTTATTGGAGTATAATTGCTTAACAATGGTGTGTTAGTTTCTGCTTTATAACAAAATGAATCAGTTATACATATACATATGTTCCCATATCCCCTCCCTCTTGTGTCTCCCTCCCACCCTCCCTATTCCACCCCTCCAGGCGGTCACAAAGCACCAAGGTCATCTCCCTGTGCTCTGCGGCTGCTTCCCACTATCTATCTACCTTACGTTTGGTAGTGTATATATGTCCATGCCTCTCTTTCGCTTTGTCACAGCTTACCCTTCCCCCTCCCCATATCCTCAAGTCCATTCTCTAGTAGATCTGTGTCTTTATTCCTGTCTTATCCCTATGTTCTTCATGACATTTTTTTCTTAAATTCCATATATATGTGTCAGCATACAATATTTGTCTTTCTCTTTCTGACTTACTTCACTCTGTATGACAGACTCTAGGTCCATCCACCTCATTACAAATAGCTCAATTTCGTTTTCTTTGATGGCTGAGTAATATTCCATTGTATATATGTGCCACATCTTCTTTATCCATTCATCCGATGATGGACACTTAGGTTGTTTCCATCTCCGGACTATTGTAAATAGGGCTGCTATGAACATTTTGGTACATGACTCTTTTTCAATTATGGTTTTCTCAGGGTATATGCCCAGTAGTGGGATTGCTGGGTCATATGGTAGTTCTATTTTTAGTTTTTTAAGGAACCTCCATACTGTTCTCCATAGTGGCTGTACCAATTCACATTCCCACCAGCAGTGCAAGAGTGTTCCCTTTTCTCCACACCCTCTCCAGCATTTATTGTTTCTAGATTTTTTGATGATGGCCATTCTGACTGGTGTGAGATGATATCTCATTGTAGTTTTGATTTGCATTTCTCTAATGAGTAAAGATGTTGAGCATCCTTTCATGTGTTTGTTGGCAGTCTGTATATCTTCTGTGGAGAAATGTCTATTTAGGTCTTCTGCCCATTTTTGGATTGGGTTGTTTGTTTTTTTGTTATTGAGTTGCATGAGCTGCTTATAAATTTTGGAGATTAATCCTTTATCAGTTGCTTCATTTGCAAATATTTTCTCCCATTCTAAGGGTTGTATTTTGGTCTTATTTATGGTTTCCCTTGCTGTGCAAAAGCTTTGAAGTTTCATTAGGTCCCATGTGTTTATTTTTGTCTTTATTTCCATTTCTCTAGGAGGTGGGTCAAAAAGGATCTTGCTGTGCTTTGTGTCATAGAGTGTTCTGCCTATGTTTTCCTCTAAGAGTTTGATAGTGTCTGGCCTTACATTTAGGTCTTTAATCCACTTTGAGCTTATTTTTGTGTATGGTGTTAGGGAGTGATCTAATCTCATAATTTTACATGTCCCTGTCCTGTTTTCCCAGCACCACTTATTGAAGAGACTGTCCTTTCTCCACTGTACATTCCTTCCTCCTTTATCAAAGATAAGGTGACCATACGTGCATGGGTTTATCTCTGGGCTTTCTATCCTGTTCCATTGATCTATATTTCTGTTTTTGTGCCAGTACCATACTGTGTTGATTACTGTAGCTTTGTAGTATAGTCTGAAGTCAGGGAGCCTGATTCCTCCAGCTCCATTTTTCCTTCTCAAGATTGCTTTGGCTATACGGGGTCTTTTGTGTTTCCATACAAATTGTGAAAATTTTTATTGTAGTTCTGTGAAAAATGCAGGTGGTAGTTTGATAAGAATTGCATTGAATCTGTAGATTGCTTTGGGTAGTAGAGTCATTTTCACAATGTTGATTCTTCCAATCCAAGAACATGGTATATCTCTCCATCTATTTGTATCATCTTTAATTTCTTTCATCAGTGTCTTATAATTTTCTGCATACAGGTCTTTTGTCTCCTTAGGTAGGTTTATTCCTAGATATTTTATTCTTTTTGTTGCAATGGTAAATGGGAGTGTTTTCTTGATTTCACTTTCAGATTTTTCATCATTAGTATATAGGAATGCCAGAGATTTCTGTGAATTAATTTTGTATCCTGCTACTTTACCAAATTCATTGATTAGCTCCAGTAGTTTTCTGGTAGCATCTTTAGGATTCTCTATGTATAATATCATGTCATCTGCAAACAGTGACAGCTTTACTTCTTTTCCAATTTGGATTCCTTTTATTTTCTCTGATTGCTGTGGCTAAAACTTACAAAACTACGTTGAATAAGAGTGGTGAGAGTGGGCAACCTTGTCTTGTTCCTGATCTTAGTGGAAATGATTTCAGTTTTTCACCATTGAGGACGATGTTGGCTGTAGGTTTGTCATATATGGCCTGTATTATGTTGAGGAATGTTCCCTCTATGCCTACTTTCTGCAGGGCTTTTATCATAAATGGGTGTTGAATTTTGTCGAAAGCTTTCTCTGCATCTATTGAGATGATCATATGTTTTTTTCTCCTTCAATTTGTTAATATGGTGTATCACATTGATTGATTTGCGTTTATTGAAGAATCCTTGCATTCCTGGAATAAACCCCACTTGATCGTGGTGTATGATCCTTTTAATGTGCTGTTGGATTCTGTTTGCTAGTATTTTGTTGAGGATTTTTGCATCTATGTTCATCAGTGATATTGGCCTGTAGTTTTCTTTCTTTGTGACCTCCTTGTCTGGTTTTGGTATCAAGGTTATGGTGGCCTCGTAGAATGAGTTTCGGAGTGTTCCTCCCTCTGCTATATTTTGGAAGAGTTTGAGAAGGATAGGTGTTAGCTCTTCTCTAAATGTTTGATAGAATTCGCCTGTGAAGCCGTCTGGTCCTGGGCTTTTGTTTGTTGGAAGATTTTTTATCACAGTTTCAATTTCAGTGCTTGTGATTGGTCTGTTCATATTTTCTGTTTCTTCCTGAGTTAGTCTTGGCAGGTTGTGCATTTCTAAGAATTTGTCCATTTCTTCCAGGTTGTCCATTTTATTGGCTTGTTGTAATCTCTCATGATCTTTTGTATTTCTGCAGTGTCAGTTGTTACTTCTCCTTTTTCATTTCTAATTCTATTGATTTGAGTCTTCTCCCTTTTTTTCTTGATGAGTCTGGCTAATGGTTTATCAATTTTGTTTATCTTCTCAAAGAACCAGCTTTTAGATTTATTGATCTTTGCTATCATTTCCTTCATTTCTTTTTCATTTGTTTCTGATCTGATTTTTATGATTTCTTTCCTTCTGCTAACTTTGGGGTGTTTTTGTTTTTCTTTCTGTAATTGCTTTAGGTGCAAGGTTAGGTTGTTTATTCGAGATGTTTCCTGTTTCTTAAGGTGGGATTGTATTGCTATAAACTTCCCTCTTAGAACTGCTTTTGGTGCATCCCATAGGTTTTGGGTCGTCGTGTCTCCATTGTCATTTGTTTCTAGGTATTTTTCAATTTCCTCTTTGATTTCTTCAGTGATCATTTCATTATTAAGTAGTGTATTGTTTAGCCTCCATGTGTTTGTATTTTTTACACATCTTTTCCTGTAATTGATGTCTCATAGCATTGTGGTCGGAAAAGATACTTGATACAATTTCAATTTTCTTAAATTTACCAAGGCTTGATTTGTGACCCAAGATATGATCTATCCTGGAGAATGTTCCATGAGCACTTGAGAAAAATGTGTATTCTGTTGTTTTTGGATGGAATGTCCTATAAATATCAACTAAGTCCATCTTGTTTAATGTATCATTTAAAGCTTGTGTTTCCTTATTTATTTTCATTTTGGATGATCTGTCCATTGGTGAAAGTGGGGTGTTAAAGTCCCCTACTATGATTGTGTTACTGTCGATTTCCCCTTTTATGGCTGTTAGTATTTGCCTTATGTATTGAGGTGCTCCTATGTTGGGTGCATAAATATTTACAATTGTTATATCTTCTTCTTGGATCCATCCCTTGATCATTATGTAGTGTCCTTCTTTGTCTTTTCTAGTAGTCTTTATTTTAAAGTCTATTTTGTCTGATATGAGAATTGCTACTCCAGCTCTTTTGGTTTCCATTTGCATGGAATATCTTTTTCCATCCCCTTACTTTCAGTCTGTATGTGTCTCTAGGTCTGAAGTGGATCTCTTGTAGACAGCATATATATGGGTCTTGTTTTTGTATCCATTCAGCCAATCTGTGTCTTCTGGTGGGAGCATTTAGTCCATTTACATTTAAGGTAATTATCGATATGTATGTTCCTATTCCCATTTTCTTAATTGTTTTGGGTTCGTTATTGTAGGTCTTTTCCTTCTGTTGTGTTTCTTGCCTAGAGAAGTTCCTTTAGCATTTGTTGTAAAGCTGGTTTGGTGGTGCTGAACTCTCTCAGCTTTTGCTTGTCTGTAAACGTTTTAATTTCTCCATCAAATCTGAATGAGATCCTTGCTGGGTAGAGTAATCTTGGTTGCAGGTTTTACTCCTTCATCACTTTAAATATGTCCTGCCAGTCCCTTCTGGCTTGCAGAGTTTCTGCTGAAAGATCAGCCATTAACCTTATGTGGATTCCCCTGTGTGTTATTTGTTGTTTTTCCCTTGCTGCTTTTAATATGTTTTCTTTGTATTTAATTTTTGACAGTTTGATTAATATGTGTCTTGGTGTATTTCTCCTTGGATTTATCCTGTATGGGACTCTCTGTGCCTCCTGGACTTGACTATTTCCTTTCCCATATTAGGGAAGTTTTCAACTGTAATCTCTTCAAATATTTTCTCCGTCTCTTTCTTTTTCTCTTCTTCTTCTGGAAACCCTGTAATTCAAATGTTGGTGCGTTTAATGTTGTCCCAGAGGTCTCTGGGACTGTCCTTAGTTCTTTTCATTCTTTTTTCTTTCTTCTGCTCTGCAGTAGTTATTTCCACTCTTTTATCTTCCACGTCACTTATCCATTCTTCTGCCTCAGTTATTCTGCTATTGATCCCATCTAGAGCATTTTTCATTTAATTTATTGTGTTTTTAATCGTTGCTTGATTCATCTTTAGTTCTTCTAGGTCCTTGTTAACTGTTTCTTGCATTTTGTCTATTCTATTTCCTAGATTTTGGATCATCTTTACTATCATTATTCTGAATTCTTTTTCAGGTAGACTGCCTATTTCCTCTATATTTGTTAGGTCTGGTGGGTTTTTATCTTGCTCCTTCTCCCGCTGCATGTTTTTCTGTCTTCTCATTTTGCTTATCTTACTGTGTTTGGGGTCTCCTTTTTTCAGGCTGCAGGTTTGTAGTTCCCGTTGTTTTTGCTGTCTGTCCCCAGTGGCTAAGGTTGGTTCAGTGGGTTGTGTAGGCTTCCTGGTGGAGGGGACTAGTGCCTGTGTTCTGGTGGATGAGGCTGGATCTTGTCTTTCTGGTGGGCAGGTCCACGTCTGGTGGTGTGTTTTGGGGTGTCTGTGGACTTTTTATGATTTTAGGCAGCCTCTCTGCTAATGGGTTGCGTTGTGTTCCTGTCTTGTTAGTTGTTTGGCATAGGGTGTCCAGCACTGTAGCTTGCTGGTCGTTGAGTGAAGCTGGGTGCTGGTGTTGAGATGGAGATCTCTGGAAGATTTTCACCGTTTGAAATTATGTGGAGCTGGGAGGTCTCTTGTGGACCAGTGTCCTGAAGTTGGCTCTCCCACCTCAGAGGCACAACACTGACTCCTGGCTCCTCAATTTGGGATGATTCGTTGTCCATTCATGTATTCCACAGATGCAGGGTACATCAAGTTGATTGTTGAGCTTTAATCCGCTGCTTCTGAGGCTGCTCTTGCATTTTACTTTTAGGTCTATGATCCATTTTGAGTTAATTTTTGTAAAGTGTGTAAATTCTGTGTCTAGATTTATTTTTTTTCATGTGAGTGTTCAATTGTTCCAGCACCATCTGTTGAAAAGGCTATTCTTCCTCTATTGAGTTGTCTTTGCTGTCTTGAGGATCCCTTTTACTTATTTGTGAGAATCTATTTCTGGGCTTTCTATTCTGTTCAATTGATCTATTTGTCTATTCTTTCACCAATACCACATTCTATTGATTGCTGTAGCTTTTTTTTGTGTGTGGTACACGGGCCTCTCACTGTTGCGGCCTCTCCCATTGCAGAGCACAGGCTCCAGACGCGCAGGCTCAGCAGCCATGGCTTACAGGCCCAGCTGCTCCACAGCATGTGGGATCTTCCTGGACCAGGGCACGAACCCTTGTTCCCTGCATTGGCAGGCAGGCTCTCAACCACTGCGCACCAGAGAAGCCCGCTGTAGCTTTATAGTAAGTCTTAAATTAGAGTAATGTCAATACTCTGATTTTTCCTTCTCTTTCAATAGTAAGTTAGCTATGTTGGATCTTTTCCCTCTCTATATAAACTGGATCAGTTAGTCAATAACCATAAAATAACTTGCTGGGATTTTGATTGGTATTGTGTTGAATCTTTAAGCCAAATTGAGAAGAACTGACATCCTGACAATATTGAGCCTTCTTATCCATGAACATGGAACATCTTTTCATTTATTTAGTTCTTCGTTGATGTCTTTCATCAGAGCTTTATAGATTTTCTTAGATAGGAATTGTACATATTTTGTTAGATTTATATGTACATATTTCATTTTTGTGTGCTAATATAAATAGTATTGTGTTGGGGCTTCCCTGGTGGCACAGTGGTTGGAAGTCTGCTTGCCGATGCAGGGGACGCAGGTTCGTGCCCCGGTCCGGGAGGATCCCACATGCTGCGGAGCGGCTGGGCCTGTGAGCCGTGGCCTCTGCGCCTGCGCGCCCGTAGCCTGTGCTCTGCAGCGGGAGAGGCCGCAGCGGTGAGAGGCCCGCGTGTTGCAAAAAAAAAAAAATAGTATTGTGTTAATTTCACTTACACTTGCTCATTACTTGCATATAGGAATTATTGACTTTGGCATATTAACCCATATCTTGCAAACTTCCTATAGTCACTTGTTAGTCCCAGGAGATTTTTGTTGATTCTTTCAGGTTTTTTGTATATTCAGGTTTTTTGTTATTTCTTTCTCCATAGATGATTATGTCTTCTGACAACACAGATAGTTTATTTCTTCCTTCCCAGTGTATATACATTTTGTTTCCTTTTGTTGTCTTATTGCATTAGCTAGGACTTCTAGTACAATGTTGAAAAGTAGTGGTGAGAGGGGACTTCCTTGCCTTGTTCCTAATCTTAGCAGGAAAACTTGTAGTTTCTCACCATTAAGTATGATGTTAGCTGTAGGGTTTTTGTACATGTTCTTTATCAAGTTGAGGAAGTGCCCCTTTATTCCTATTTTCTGAGACTTTTTAGCATGAATGAGTGTTGGACTTTGACAGATGCTTTTTCTGCACCTATTGATATAATCATACGATTTTTCATTATTTGTCTATTAGTGTGAAGGTTTACCTTAATTGATTATTGAATGTTGAACCAGTCTTGCATGCCTAGGATAAATTCCACATGATTGTGGTGTATAATTCTTTTTATATATTGTTGGATTTGATTTGCTAATATTTTTCTGAGGATTTTTATATTTATATTCCTGAGAGATATTGGCCTGTAGTTTTCTTTTCTCCTGTGTAGTTTTTATATTAGCATAATGCTGGCCTCTTAGATAGGTTAGGAAGTATTCCCTCAGTTTCTATCTTCTGGAATACATTATAAAGAATTGATATAATTTCATCCTTAAATGTTTGGTAGAATTCACTAATAACCTATCTGGGCCTGTCACTTTCTATTTTGGAAGGTTATTAATTATTCATTCAATTTTTTATTGATAGAGGCCTATTCAGGTTGTCTGTTTCATCTTGTGTGAGTTTTGGCAGATTATGTCTTTCAAGGAACTGGACCGTTTTATCTAGGTTATCAAATTTGTGGACTTAAAGTTGTTCTTAATATTACTTTCAATTTTATTTTCAATGTCCATGGGATTTATAGTGAAATAAAAATTGCGACTATACAATGGAGAAACCTGGCAAACTCTACCTGAGCCAAGTGATCAAGGTTAACTTTATCAGTTACAAGTCAAGTTTATAGAATATACCCTGGATATGTTGTATTGAGAATGTCACTTCATGTCTGTGGTCTTCCTCCCCAAAATCCATAACCTCAGTCTAACCATGAGAAAAACATCAACAAACACAATTGAGGTGCATTCTAAAAATTACTTGACCAGTATTACTGTACACTGTCAAGGTTATCAAAAACAAGGAAAGTCTGAGAAACCGTCACAGCAATGGAATACTATTCAGCCTTTATAAAGAAGTAAATCCTGCCATTTGTGACAACATGGATGAATATGAGGGCATTATGGTAAGTGAAATAAGCCAGACACAAATACAGCATGATCTCACTTGTATGTGGAATCTAAAAAAAGTCAAACTCATAAAAGCAGAGAGTAGAATGGTGATTGTCAGGGACTGGGCAGTGGGAGAAATGGGGAGATGTTAGTCAAAGGGTATAAAAGTTCAGTTATGCAGGATGAATAATTTCTGGAGACCTAGTGAACAGCATGGTGACTGTAGTTAATAATACTGTATTAAATACTTGAAACTTGCTAAGATAGTTGATCTTAAGTGTTCTTACCACACACGTACAAAATTGGAACTATGTGATATGATGGATATGTTAATTAGCTTGATTGTGATAATCATTTCACAACATATACATGTATCAAAATATCATTTTGTAAGCCTTAAATATATACAATTCTTATTTGTCAAGTATATCTCAGCAAGGCTGGAAAAAAGAAAATTAATAACTGTTACCCCCCCCCCCAATAAAGAAGAGCCTAGGGAGACATGATGACTAAATGTAATGTAGTGTCTTAGATGAGGTCTTGGAACAGAAAAAGAACATTTGATAAAAATTGAACAAATATGAATAAAGTATGGACTTTAGTTCATAATGTGTCAGTGTTGCTTCATTATTTCTGACAAATGTACCATAGTAATGGAAGATGTTAACAACTGGGGAAACTGATTTCTGTAAATCTAAAATTGTTTTAAAATAAAATTTCATTTAAAAAAGACTAACCACACTAAGTGTTAGTCAGGATGTGGAAGCGCTGGCATTCTTATACACTGCTTTGGAAATATATAATGGTATAACACTTGGAAAACACTTTAGAAATTTCTTTAAAAAAAAAACCTGGGCCTGTGTCTACCATGTGATCCAGCCATTCTAGTCCTAAGCATTTAGCCAAGAGAGAAGAAAGCATATGTCCAAAGGGATCAAGTATACTTAAATAAAATTTTTGTAAAAGCTAAGGATAATTTCAGTTTGTGATTATTAAAATTACTTGATTCTGAAAAAGAGAGAAAGCATATGTCCATATGAGGAATTGGGAATCATTGGGAGGCAGGGAGCATAGAAAGCTTCCTGGAGAATATACATATCAACTGAGTGTTGATATGAAATAAAATCCCTAAATGACTGAGATGTTAAAAATGTCGCCTTAGTTTATGTTGGTGCCAAGAACTATGCTAACTGCTATATCAGAAGCTGTATGAGTTTGCTAGGGCTGCCATTATGAAGTTATGACTTAAACAACAGAAATTTATTGTTTCACAATTCTGGAGGCTAGAAATCTGAAATTTGAAATAAATGTGTCAGCATGGTTGATTACTGCTGAGGACTATACGGGAAAGACTGGTTCCAGGCCCCTCTCCTTGGCTTGTAAATTCATCACCCCGATCTCTGGCTTCATTCTCCCTTTGTGTTTGTCTATTTCTTTACATGGTGTTCTTTTATAAGGACACCAGTTGTATTGGATTAGGAACTAAGTACCTCTGCAATGACCCAGTTTCCAAATAAGATCATATTCTGAGGCAGTGGATGTTAGGATTTCAACATATGAATTTTGAGGGGACAAAATTAAACCCATAACAGATGACGGAAATGGAGCAGAGTTCTGGATCTCCGAAACCTCAGATTTCTTGTACAAATTAAATGGCATCTAATACACAGAAGCTATTCGTGTGGTGTCTTGGAAAGATAGCATCTACTATACCAATACCAGTTTGGAATAGGAATTTTTTCCTTACAGTATATTTACAAAATATTTGTTAAATCAAAACCTCTTCAGGGAGTCCTGCCATATTTCAGGCAGTTTCAGGTGCTAGACATGAAAGCATAATGAAACATGGTTCCTACCTTGAAGGATCTCACAGTCTAATGAGGAAGTCAGAAACATACTTTTAAAAGTAAAACCAAAGGTTGTAGTTGTTGAATTCAATATCTGTATTTGTACAGTAGCAGGACAAAGACCATGGGAAGTAAAATAGAAAAGCAGTGTCGAAATGTATAGGAAGAAAATAAAAGCAGTTGTGTCCTCTAGATTGTAAGAGAGCTCACCTGGATGTGACGATTCCATTGTGTATCATTTCACACTTTTAAGTCTTACTATGTGAGCTTGAAGGAAAACCATGCTTTTCACCTAAAAAATCCAAATAACATATTTGTATTTGTTCAACAGTTCATCCATATGGACATAATTTATTAAGGGCCTCGTATGTGTGCCTAATAGCATTGTATTTGGGAAACCTTCAGTGAACGTTCAATTTAATTTGAAGATGAGGCCAGCTCTGAGACAGAATGTAATGGGGAGGCTCTAGTCTTTCATAAATCTACAATGTCAGGATACCAGAAGTCCCATTCTAGAAGTTTTAGAAGTTTAGAGATACAATAGAGAGTGAAGATGAAACTGAATTCTAGGATATCAGCTATTCACTAATTTTTCGTGTACATTCTCAAGTGACGAAATACTAAATACAATAATAGTGATCTATCATTCCCTGACCACTTGTGAGTATCTAGACTGGGACTCTGCCATGCTCTGGGGAATACACATGGCAGGTCTTATCCCTTAGAAACCTTACCATCTGTGTTTGCTTAACACAGACAAGCAGACAGATAATTGCAGGATTACTATCGGAAGAGCATGACTGAACCCTTGGACCACACAAGAGGATATCTTATCAAAAGTTGTCAGGAAAGACTTCTCAGATACTGTGCTATTTAATAATGAAACAGATCTGATTATCCCCATTTTACAGATGAGGAATCTAAGGATAAGACAATTTGTTGGCCAAGTTCACACACCTGGTAAACCTGTGGAGCCAGTTTTCACTCTTGGTCTGTTTAACTCTAAACCACTATGTGCTTTAAATGGTAGCCACCAAGTAGAAGTCCTATGAATTTTTTGGCCTAGAAATTACTAAAACTGCTAAGTCTAGAGTAGTTTTGGATCAGGAGGCATCTTCCAGGGAGAGATTACTGTAAATGCCTCTGTATTTTCCTGGTGTCTCACCACAGGGTAATTGGCTTGGACAAGCTGTGAGTGTTGCAGGACTCTGAAGCAGGCCTTTCACTTTGCCTTTTCTAGTTAACAGCCGTGTCTGTGGAACTGCTCCCTGTTAGGATTAGACATGACTTCTTTTTTAAAATTGAAGTATTGTTGATTTACAGTATTAGTTTCAGGTATACAGCATAGTGATTCAGTATTTTTACAGATTATACTTCAGTAGAAGTTATTACAAGATGATGGCTATAATTCCCTGTGCTGTACAATATATCCTTTTTTAAATTTTTTTATTTTTGGCTGTGTTGGGTCTGCGTTTCTGTGCGTGGGCTTTCTCTAGTTGCGGCGAGTGGGAGCCACTCTTCATCGGGATGCGCGGGCCTCTCACTGTCGCGGCCTCTCTTGTTGCGGAGCACAAGCTCCAGACGCGCAGGCTCAGTAGTTGTGGCTCACGGGCCTAGTCGCTCCGTGGCATGTGGGATCTTCCCAGACCAGGGCTCAAACCCGTGTCCCCTGCATTGGCAGGCAGATTCTCAACCATTGCGCCACCAGGGAAGCCCACAATATATCCTTTTTGCTTATTTATTTTATGTATAGTAGTTTGTATCTCTTAGTCCCTACCCCTGTCTTGCCCCCTCCCCTTCCCTCTCCCCACTGGTAACCACTAGTTTGTTTCTATATCTGTGAGTCTGTTTCTGTTCTGCTGTATGCATTCGTTTATTTTATTTTTTTGATTCCACATATAAGTGATATCATGTAGTATTTGTCTTTCTGCCTGACTTATTTCACTAAGCATAATATTCTCTAGGTCCATCCACATTGCTGCAAATGGCAGAATTTCATTCTTTTTTATGGCTGAGTAATATTCCATTGTATATGTGATATATCACATATTCTTTATTCATTTGTCTGTTGATGGGCACTTGGGTTGCTTCCATATCTTGGCTATTGTAAATAATGCTGGTATGAACATTGGGGTGCATGTATATTTTCGAATTAGTGTTTTTGTTTTTTTTGAATATATACCCAGTAGTGGAATTGCTGGATCATATGGTGGTTCTAATTTTAGTTTTTTGAGGAGCTTCCATACTTTTTTCCATAGTCCTTGACACAATAGAACAGTTGGACTTATCTACAGATATCTACAGGACAGTACATCCAAAAACAGTAGAATATACAGTCTTTTCAAGTGCACATGGAACATTCTCCAGGATAGATTACATACTAGGCCACAAAACAAGTCTCAACAAATTTAAGTGGACACTACTTTAAGTGACAAGGACAGAAGTTGTATATCCAGTTTCCAAGCCCTTTCACTGGATAAGACACCTGTCTTCCCCAGAAGGAAAGTTTAATGTTGCTGTTTTCTTCCAAGATGCCTGCTTCTTCCTGATCTCACAAAAAATGTGAGGGAAAAAAAAGCAGATCTGTGGTTTCCATACAAATTTGATAGGGTGTCTTAATGTAATATATAATATGCAAATATCTTTTAAACTTTCTATTTTGAGATAACTGCTGACTCACAGGAAGTTCAGAAATAGTACATAGATTCCTATGTGCCCTTCAACCAACTTCCCACAATGGAGACATCTTATATTTAGAGTACAGTATCACAACTAAGAAATTGACATCGGCAGAATATTATTAACTAGACTTTTACAAAACATTCAATTTCACTATTTTTTGCAGGCATTAAAAATTGTGTATGTATAGCTTTATACAGTTTTATCCCATGTTTAGATTCATGAAATCATCACCACAGTCATGATACAGAATTATTTCATCATTGCAAAGGAAGTTCCTCATATTGCCTCTCATTTAGCAACAACTCTCCCCCATCTCCATTCCCTGGCAACCACTAATCTGTTCTCCATCTTTATAGCTTTGTCATTTTGAGAATGTTATATAAATAGAATCATACAGTATGTAACCTTTAGAGTATTTTTCTCATTGAGTGTAATATCTATGACATACATACAGAATGTTGCATTTATCGATAATTCAATTATTTCTTTTTGCTAAATAGTATTCAGTTGTATGGATGCACTAGAATTTGTTTAACTACTGAAAGATATTTAGGTTGTTTCCAGTATTGTTGTTGTTATGAATAAAGCTGCTATGAACATTCACATGAAGATTTTTGTGTAAAGATAAGTTTTCATTTCTCTGGAATAAATACTCAAGAGTGTGATTGCTGGGTTATATGGTAAGTACAGGTATAGTTCTATAAGAAAATGCCAAATTACTTTCCAGAGTAGTTGTGCCATTTTACAGTACCATTAACAATGTATAAAGATCTAGTTTCCTAATTCTCACTAGCATTTGGTATTGTCACTATATTTTATTTTAGCCAATCTGCTATCTGTGTAGTGATATTACATTGTGGCATTAATTGGCAATTCCCTGATGGCTAAAAATGTTGAACATCTTTTCATGTGCTTATTTTCCAACGATATGACTGACTTTGGTAAAATGTCAGTTCATGTCTTTTACTTCTTTTCTAACTGAATATTGTTTTACTGTTAAGTTTTGAGACTTCATTATATATTGTAAATATAAGATCATGTTTGATATGTAATTTGCAAAATGTTTTCTCCCAGTCTGTAGCTTGTCTTTTCATCATCTTAACAGTGTTTAGCGGCACAAATGATTTTTATTTTGATAAAATCCAATTTATGTTTTTTTTAATGGATCATGTTATTGTGTCATGTCTAAGGACTTTTCATCTATCCCCAGGTCATCAAGATTTTCTCCTGCTTTTTTTTCTTAAATTTTTAAAAGTTTATTCTTGACATTTAAATCCACTATCCATCTTGCATTTGAGTTTTGTATATGATGTGAGTTTTAGGTTGAGTTTCTTTTTTTTTTCCCTATAGATGTCTAATTGTTCCAGTACAATTTTTTAAAGAGGTATCATTCTTCCACTGAGTTGCTTTTGCCCTTTGTCCAAAATCAGTTTGGCATATTTGTGTGAATCTATTTCTGTGTTCTCTCTTCTGCTCAGTTTACATGTGTGCCTATTCCTCTGCAATACCACATTGTCTTCATTATTGTAACTATATAGTAAGTCTTAACATTAGCAGAGTGATTTCTCCCACTTTATTTTTCTTTCTCAGAATTGTTTTAGTTATTCGAGTTTATTTGTCTTTCCATAGTAAGTCCCCTACATATGAATGAGTTCTGTTCCAAGAACGTGTTTGTAAGTCCAACAAAGTTAGCCTGGGTACCCAACTAACACAATCGGCTATATAGTACTGTACTGTCATAGATTTAAAATACTTTTCATACAAATAATACATAAAAAACAAACACAAAGGGGCTTCCCTGGTAGCGCAGTGGTTAAGAATCCACCTGCCAATGCAGGAGACACAGGTTCGATCCCTGGTCCAGGAAGATCCCACGTGCCATGGAGCTACTAAGCCCGTGTGTCACAACTACTGAGCCTGCGCTCTGGAGCCCATGAGCCACAGCTACTGAGCCCACGAGCCACAACTACGGAAGCCCACGTGCCGAGAGCCTGTGCTCTGTGACAAGAGAAACCACCACAGTGAGAAGCCCGTGCACCATAACGAAGAGTAGCCCCCACTCGCCACAACCAGAGAAAAGCCCACGTGCAGCAACAAAGACCCAATGCAGCCAGAAAAAAAAAACCACAAAAATTAAAGAAGACGTTTTAATCTTACAGTACAGCACCTTGAAAAGTACAGTAGTACAGTACAACAGCTGGCATACAGGGGCTGGCATCGAGTGAACAGGCAAGAAGAGTTACTAACTGGAGGAGGGAGAGGAAGTGGGAGATGGTAAAGCTGAAGGATCGTCAGCAATAGGAGACGGAAGGCAAGCTGCAATTTCACTCATGCCTGACGGTGATGGCACAGATTCTGGTTCCTTGCTGGATTCAATTCTATCTACCCTCTTGAAAAAAGGATCCAGTGATGTCTGGGTAGTAGCTCTTTTTTCTCGTCATAGATGACACAGTAGCAGTGGGTTGCATTCTGAACGGCTGCTGCAACCATCATGTACCGTTCTATGTTAAGGTCCTGAGCCTCAAAAACTAACAGTGCCTCCTCAAATAAAGAGAATCCCCTTGCCATTTCCTGTGTCATGAATATCTTCGGTTCTTCAGTTACTTCTTCCTCATGTCTCTCTTCATCCTTTCTCTGGGCGTCCAACTCCATCAGGTCTTCATTAGTAAGCTCCTCGTGTTGCACAGCAACGGTACTGTACAGTAAAGTACACAAAAGCACAGCCACTTGTAGAGGATGCATGCACGTGACAGTGTATACCAGACATGCGAACTAACTTACATGATTGGACATGTGAAGGTATGTTCACATCTTTGAAAGTTTGAAGTTTGAAGGTTTGTATGTAGGGGACTTACTGTATAAATTTTAGTACTAACTTGTCTGTATCTATAAATAATCTTGCTGGAATTTTTGATGAGAATTGTGTTAAACCTATAGATCAATGTGAGAAAATTGACATATTTTCTGTTTTCATTCTTCCAGTCCATGGAAATGTTCTGTATCTTCATTTATTTAGTTCTTGTTTTATTTATTTAATCAGCACTTTAATTGGCTGCAGTCATAGATGGTGAAATTGCCCCTGACAGTGTTTCATCCATTGATCTTCACAGACATCTTGCCAGCTATGTGGTTTGGAATAGATCAAGGGAGACATGGAAGGGATCTCCATTGACATCAGAAGCTGTGATATCAGGACCTCTTGCTCATCTTCATGTAAGAGATCAACGTACAGATGCTTTACAAGTCTTACTATTAAAATTACACCTAGTATTTCTTTTTCAGGAGTGATTGTAAATAGTATTTAGTTTTTGATTTGTTTCCACATATTCTTTGCTAATATAGAGAAATAAGGTTGGTTTTTGGCTGATGATCTTGTAGCCTGTAATGTTGCTGAATTCTCTTATTAGTTCTAGAAGTTTTGTGTGTGTGTTTTTTTTTTGTAGACTCCTTGGGGCTTTGTACATAGACAACAATGTTATCTACCATTAAGGATAATTTATTTTTTCCTTTCCAATCTGTATCCCTTTTATTTCTTTTTCTGGCCTTACTGTATCAATACTTGCTAAGACATCCAGTAATATGTTGAATAAGAGTGGTGGGACTGGACATACATTCCATGTTTCTAATCTTAAACAAAAAGCATTCACTCTTTCACCACTAAGAATGATCTTAGCTCTAGGGTGTTTCTAGATGTTCTTTTTCAAGTTGAGGAAGTCCCCCTCTCTTACTAATTTGCTGAGAGTCTCTCTTTTTTTTATCCTGCTTGGGTGTTGAATTTTTTCAAATGCTTTTTCTTTATCAATTGATAGGATTTTTCTTCTTTAACCTATTGTTACAGTTTTTTTTTGTTTTTGTTTTTTTTTGTTTTTTTGCGTTACGCAGGCCTCTCACTGTTGTGGCCTCTCCCCTTGCGGAGCACAGGCTCCGGACGCGCAGGCCCAGCGGCCATGGCTCACGGGCCCAGCCGCTCCGCGGCATGTGGGATCTTCCCGGACCGGGGCACGAACCCGTGTCCCCTGCATCGGCAGGCGGACTCTCAACCACTGCGCCACCAGGGAAGCCCTATTGTTACAGTTTTTATTTTAAAATATTGAACCAGCCTTGTATTCTTGGAATAAACCCCACTTGGTCATAGTATATAATTATTTTGATATATTACTAAATAAAATTTGCTAGTATTTTTTAGGGTTTTTGCTTTTATGCTCATGAGAGATATTGGTTTTTAGTTTTCTTTTGTTGTACTGTCTTTATCTGTTTTTGGTATAACACAGGTCTCATAAAAGTAGTTGGGAATTGTACTCTCCTATATTGCAGAAGAGATTTGCAGAATTGGTGTTAATTCTTCTTTAAAATTTTGGTAGAATTCTCTAGTGAAAAACTTCTGGGTCTAGATGATTTTTTGAAGCTTTTAAATTACAGATTCAATTTATCTTATAGATATAGGACTCAGTATTATCTGTTTCATATGGGGTGAGTTATGGTAATATGTGGTTTTAAAGGAATTGTTCCAGACTTGTGGTTGCCAAGGGAGAGTGGAGGGGGGAGGGAAGGACTGGGAGTTTGGGATTAGCAAATGTGAACTATAATATATATGATGGATAAACAAGGTCCTACTGTATAGCACAGGGAACTGTATTCAATATCCTGTGACAAACCGTAAGGGAAAGAATATTTAAAAAAAGAATGTCTATATATAACTGAGTTACTTTGCTGTACAGCAGAGATTGGCACAACATTGTAAATCAACTATACTTCACTAAAAAAATAAATTTAAAAAAAGGAATTGTTCTATTTTATTTACATTGTCAAATTTGTATTTGTACAATTGTTTATAATCATCCCTAAGTATCCTTTTAAAGGATCTATAATTATATTCCCCAGTTCAAACTTGATATTAGTAATTTTTGTTTTCTTTCATGTTATTTTCTGTCAAACTCATTAAAGGTTTGTCAATTTTATTGCTATTTTCAAAGAAAGAGCTTTTGGCTTTATTGATAATAGGTTTTCAATTTTATTGATGCCTGGTTTTATCTTAGTTATTTCCTTTCTTCTGATTGCTTGGGATTCATTTTACACTGCTACGTTTTACCTCATTCACCTAGTTAGAGTAGGGTAGTTAAGCTCCCCTCTTGGCCTTCCTGACATCAGTCGAGATAATTGTACCATTGGTGCTGGCTTGGAGTAGCGCAGGTATTGTCAAAAGTTTTCTGTTTTGCTAGGTTGCCCTATTCCAATACCTTTGGCTAAAGGGCTTATTTAAACATCTTCTTGTTTGTATGTTTTTATTTTTTTAAATTTTTTTAACACCTTTATTGGAGTATAATTGCTTTCCAATGTTGTGTTAGTTTCTGCTATATAACAAAGTGAATCAGCTATATGTATACATATATCCCCATACCCTCTCCCTCTTGAGCCTCCCTCTCACCTTCCCTATCCCACCCCTCTAGGTGGTCACAAAGCACCAAGCTGATCTCCCTGCGCTATGCAGCTGCTTCGCACTAGCTATCTATTTTACGATTGGTAGTGTATATATGTCAATGCTACACTCTCACTTCATCCTAGCTTACCCTTCCCCCTCCCCGTGTCCTCAAGTCCATTCTCTATGTCTGCGTCTTTATTCCTGTCCTGCCCCTAGGTTCATCAGAACCATTTTTTTCTTAGATTCCATATATATGTGTTAGCATACAGTATTTGTTTTTCTCTTTCTGACTTACTTCACTCTGTATGACAGACTCTGGGTCCATCCACCTCACTACAAATAACTCAATTTTGTTTCTTTTTATGGCTGAGTAATATTCCATTGTATATATGTGGCACATCTTCTTTATCCATTCATCTGTCGATGGACACTTAGGTTGCTTCCATGTCCTGGCTATTGTAAATAGTGCTGCAATGAACATTGTGGTACAGGTCTCTTTTTGAATTATGGTTTTCTCAGGGTATATGCCCAGTAGTGGGATTACTGGGTCATATGGTAGTTCTATTTTTAGTTTTTTAAGCAACCTCTGTACTGTTCTGCATAGTGGCTGTACCAATGTACATTCCCACGAACAGGGCAGGAGGGTTCCCTTCTCGCCACACCCTCTCCAGCATTTATTGTTTGTAGATTTTTAATGGTGGCCATTCTGACCAGTGTGAGGTGATACCACATTGTTGTTTTGATTTGCATTTCTCTAATGATTAGTGATGTTGGGTTTCATGGGTTTGTTGGCAATCTGTATGTCTTCTTTGGAGAAATGTCTATTTAGGTCTACCTCCCATTTTTGGATTGGGCTGTTTGTTTTTTTGATATTGAGCTGCATGAGCTGCTTGTATATTTTGGAGATTAATCCTTTGTCAGTTGCTTCATTTGCAAATATTTTCTCGCATTCTGAGGGTTGTCTTTTGGTCTTGTTTATGGTTTCCTTTGCTGTGCAAAAGCTTTTAAGTTTCATTAGGTCCCATTTGTTTATTTTTGTTTTTATTTGCATTACTCTAGGAGGTGGGTCAAAAAGGATCTTGCTGTGATTTTTGTCTAAGAGTGTTCTGCCTATGTTTTCCTATATTTAGGTCTTTAATCCATTTTGAGTTTATTTTTGTGTATGGTGTTAGGAAGTGTTCTAATTACATTCTTTTACACGTAGCTGTCCAGTTTTCCCAGCACCACTTATTGAAGAGACTGTCCTTTCTCCATTGTACATTCTTGCCTCCTTTGTCAAAGATAAGGTGACCATATGTGCGTGGGTTTCTCTCTGGGCTTTCTATCCTGTTCCATTGATCTATATTTCCATTTTTGTGCCAGTACCATACGGTCTTGATTACCATAGCACTGTAGTGTAGTCTGAAGTTAGGGAGCCTGATTCCTCCAGCTCTGTTTTTCTTTCTCAAGTGTGCTTTGGCTATTCAGGATCTTTTGTGTTTCCATACAAATTGTAAAATTGTTTGTTCTAGTTCTGTGAAAAATGCCATTGGTAGTTTGATAGGGATTTCATTGAATCTGTAGATTGCTTTGGGTAGTATAGTCATTTTCACAGTGTTCATTCTTCCAATCCTAAAACATGGTATATCTCTCCATGTATTTGTATCATCTTTAACTTCTTTCATCACTGTCTTATAGTTTTCTGCATACAGGTCTTTTGTCTCTTTAGGTAGGTTTATTCCTATGTATTTTATTCTTTTTGTTGCAATGGTAAATTTTATCGAACATTTAGAGAAGATCTAACACCTCTTCTTCTGAAACTCTTCCAAAATATAGCAGAGAGAGGAACACTCCCAAACTCATTCTGTGAGGTCACCATCACCCTGACAGCAAAACCAGACAAAGATGTCACCAGAAAAGAATACTACAGGCCAGTATCACTGATGAACATAGATGCAAATATTCTCAACAAAATACCAGCAAACAGAATCCAACAGCACATTAAAATGATCATACACCATGATCAAGTGGAGTTTATCCCAGGAATGCAAGGCTTCTTCAATATATGCAAATCAATCAATGTGATACACCATATTAACAAATTGAAGGAGAAAAACCATATGATCATCTCAATAGATGCAGGAAAAGCTTTTGACAAAATTCAACAGCGATTTATGATAAAAACTCTCCAGAAAGTGGGCATAGAGGGAACCTAACTCAAGATAATAAAGGCCATGTATGACAGACTCACAGCCAACATCGTTCTCAATGGTGAAAAACTGAAACCATTTCCTCTAATATCAGGGACAAGGCAAAGGTGCCCACTCTCACCACTATTATTCAACATAGTTTTGGAAGTTTTAGCCACGGCAATCAGAGAAGAAAAAGAAATAAATGGAATCCAAATCGGAAAAGAATTTAGTAAAACTGTCACTGTTTACAGATGACACGATACTATATATAGAGAATCCTAAAGATGCCACCAGAAAACTACTAGAGCTAATCAATGAATTTGGTTAAGTAGCAGTATACAAAATTAATGCCCAGAAATCTCTTGTATTCCTATATACTAACAATGAAAAATCAGAAAGAGAAATTAAGGAAACACTCCCTTTTACCATTGTTTTAAATTTTGTAATAAAAATTTTTATCTGCAACTGTTGGCATTTCCAGATGGCAGGTTTCTCCAGCACTCTGTCTGGGATATATGGCATGCAAAAGTAAAACCCAGGGACCTCACCACTGTCTTGTACCTGAAGTCCTGAGTTTCTGAGGCAGTCTGCTTTCTTATTTCCATCTTTCAGAATCTTCCTATGCTTGTTTTATCTTTGGATTTTTATTTGTAAGAGGTAGAACCAGGAAGTAATGGAGCTATTGCATTTTGGCCAGAACTAGAGGTACAAATATATGTTAAAAATTTAAAAATTCAGCATTATGAGCAAAAAAAGATCTGAAATTGTTGAGAATGCTTTAACTCATTCAGCACACAAATGATTTATACATACCTCAAAATAGTCTCTGGCTCATATTTCATTACATAGAAAACAAAATTTTCACTTTAAATGAAAAAAGTTACATACACATTTTTATATAGAAATACTGCCATTTTTCTTTTTTTTTTTGTCTTTTTTTTTAATTAGTTTCTGCTTTATAACAAAGTGAATCAGTCATACATATACATCTGTTCCCACATCCCTTCCCTCATGCATCTCCCTCCCTCCCATCCTCCCCATCCCACCCCTCCAGGCGGTCACAAAGCACCGAGCTGATCTCCCTGTGCTCTGCGGCTGCTTCCCACTATCTATCTACCTTACGTTTGGTAGTGTATATTCAACAGTTAACCTCAACTAGCATGCTCTTGGAACATTCTTTGGTTATGTCTTGATAAACTGCATATCACTGAAAATTTTGCAGTTCTACCCATGAAAGCAAGTTTATTTTAAAGCCACACACACGTCCTGTTAAAATCCCTGTCTTTACAACGAGGGGTGTTAAGACCCCAAGAAGACTAGACTTCCCTTTGATCCTAGCATGGATGCTTAGTGTGATAGGCTAGTTAAGCCATTTATTTATTTTTTATTTTTTTTCAAGGAAAAGTAAAATTTGTGTTGGTTTATATGCAGGAATTCACTCTATATATACTTCACCTATAATCTAACCTGCTACTATAAATATAGCCATTTATAACTATATAAATTTTAAAAATACAACTATTTAAATTTATCATGTACTTGTTTTTAAATATGTAAAACAATGTCCATGGCAAAGACTCAATGCATGTTCTATGTATATCTTAGCAGCTATTGATAGTTGGATGAAGAGTTGCTACTTAGATAGATAAGTAAGTTGTCCCCAGTGGTAGCAAAATACATATTCAGTGGACAGCCTGGGGAGGGGAGGTTTTGGAAGATGTTGGTTTCTGTTAACATGAACTTTTCAGTACTTGTCATGGAGTCAGATGAGGGCAGACTAGAAAGGCTAATATTTCTTGTCTGTCCAGGCTCTCAGACTGTGACCTTGGGCAAGTTATTTGAATTTCTTGTAGCTGGATGTTGTTACCTATAAAATGTAGCCAATAATAGTACCTACCATATAAGGATTATTCTGAGTAGTTAAAGTGCTTAAAATAGTGCATGAACATGATGTATTATCATATTTATATATAAGAATGCTTGCATCTGTATTCATGAAATATTTGGTCTGTAGTTTTCTTTTCTTGAAACATCATTGCTTGGTTTTGGTACCATTGTATTGCTGGCCTCAGAGAATGAGTAGGGAAGTATTACCTCCTCTTCAAGTTTCTAGAAAAGCTTGTAAAAAATTGGTATTATTTCTTCTTTAAATATTTGGTAGAATTCCCCAGTAAAGTGATCTGAGCTGAAAGAGTTCTTTCTTGGAAGGTTTTTTAAAAAATGTTACTTATCATAATCAACCTTTAAATAATGCTGTATTGCTTCATGTATGAAATAAAAACCATGCAGTATTCTACTTTCATTTATTTTGCCTCCAACTTTATGCTAATATTGCTATGTTCTACATGTGACATAAAACCTAAAATATGTTATTATGATCTTTGTTTTACATAGTTGATTACTATTTTTTATAGGTAAGGATTTTTCCAAGAGGGGGGAAAGAGACTATTGCATGGGGAAAATTCTCTGACCATGAGATCCACAAGCGTCTCAAAAGTTAGGGAGAAAGAGCTTTTCTTTTTTTTTGACTTTTGTATTTTGGGACAATGTGACTTATTTCTTAAAATTGTGGTAACATAAGATAAAATTAACCATTCTAACTAGTTGTAAATGTACAGTTCAGCGGCATTAAGTTCATTAACATTGTTGTGCAAACATCACCACCATCCATCTCCAGAAATTTTTCATCTTCCCAAACTGAAATTCTGTATTCGTTAAACAACTATGTATTCCCCTCTCCCTCAGCCCCTGAAAACCACCATTCTACTTTCTGTTTCTATGAATCTGACTACACTAGTAAATCATATAAGTGTAAACATACAAAATGTCATTTTCTGACTAGTTCTTTCACTTAGCGTAATGTCTTCAAGATTTATCCATGTTGTAGCATGTGTCAGAATTTTCTATCTTTTTAAGGCTGAATAATATTCCATTGTCTGTATATACCACCTTTTATTTATCCATTCATATGTTGATAGACAACACTGAGGGTTACATCAACCTTTTGGCCATTGTGAATAATGCTGCTATGTTCATGAGTGTACAAAAATCTGTTCAAGCCCTTCCTTTCAGTTCTTTTTGGTAAATACTCAGAAGTGGAATTAGTGGATCATACACTAATTCTATTTTTAATTTTTTGAGGAACAGTCAAACTGTTTTCCGCAGCAGCTGCACCATTTTATGGTCCCACAAGCAATGCTCAAGGGTTGCATTTTCTCCACATTCTTACCAAATTTGTTTTCTCCATTAAAATTTATGTTTCATGGTTACCATGAGGTTTGTATAAAACATATCATAGATAAAATAGTCGTTTTTCTGCTGATAGCATCTTATTTTCACTTGCCTATGAGGCTTCCTTCATTTTTCCTCTTTCCCTTTTATATTTCTGTTGCCTCAAATTATCTCTTTTTATGTTGTGAGTTAGTTGCCAAATTGAATTAGGTATAGTTATTTTTATTGCTTTTTCTCCTTTAAACTTTATGCTATAATTGTTTAAGAACATACTTTTATATAGAGTTGCAACTTTCTGATTCTATTTATCATTTTACTCAAAATTTTGTGTACTCTTGCCCTTTATTTCAGGTAGAAGAACTCCTTTCAACAGTTCTTGTAAAGCAGGTCTAGTGGTTATGAACTCCCTCCATTTTGGTTGTCTGGGAAAGCCTTTATTTCTCTTTCATATCTGGATAACTTTGCCAGATAGAGTATTCTTGGGTGACAACTTTTATCCTTCTGTATTTTGAATATGTCATTCCACTCTCTCCTGGCCTGTAGAGTTTCTGAGAAACCTGCTGGTAGCCTAATGGTGGTTCCTTTGTAGATTACCTTTCTTTTTTTGCTGGCTGTCTTTAAAATTCTTTCTTTGTCATTGACTTCTGACAGTTTTAAAATAATGTGTCTTGGAGAAGGTCTGTTTGTGTTGTGATAATTAAGTATTCTGTTAGCTTCATGGGCTCGAATACCCAATTCCTTCCCCAGGCTTGGAAAGTTCTCAGCTATTATTTCTTTAAATAATCTCTTTGTTCCCTTCTCCCTCTCTTCTCCTTCTGGGATACCAATTATCCTATGTTGACCTTTCTAATGAAGTCAGAAAGTCTCATAGAATTTTTCTTTCTTTCTTTCTTTCTTTCTTTCTTTCTTTTTCTTTCTTTTTTTTCTTTCTTTCTTTCTTTCTTTCTTTCTTTCTTTCTTTCTTTCTTTCTTCTTTTTTTAGTTCTTAGTTCTTTCTCCTTTTATACCTGTAAAATTTCTAGATTTCTGTCTTCAAGCTCACTAATTCTCTCTTCCATATTATTGGCATTATTTCCAATGATTTCTAGTGCAGTCTTCATTTCATTTATTGAGTTCTTCAGCTCCAGAATTTCTATTTGGTTCTTTTTAGTTTCAATCTCTTTGGTAAGGTATTCATTCTGTTTTTTAATTTTACTCCTTAGCTCATTGACCTGCCTTTCTGAGTTTTGTTGTAGCTCATTGAGTTTCTTCATGACAGCTATTTTGAATTCTCTCTCAGTTAGATGGCAATATTACATGATACTAAGTTTGGTTTCTGGAGTTTTGTCTTTTTTTAGTGATACTATGTTACTGTGGTTTTTCATGGTGTTTGATGAGTGGTTCCTCTACTGGTACATTTAAAATAACAAACACCTATCTTCTTTACATAAAGTTCTTTTTTTTTTTTTTTACTTGATTCTAACAATTCAAGACATTAGTGATCAGAGGCCTTTCTTTTGTTTTTCAGTAGGTGGCGTTAAAGCACAAGTTTTTTGTTTCTCCTACCTGAGCTGCCTCTGGGTATATTTGAGAATCTACACTTTCTACACTCTACTACCTCTGATAGAGGTGTCATCTGATGCCCTCTTTGTCACTGCTTGTGCCTCTGGGGTTGCTGGTGCCTTGTTGCTGCCAGTGTCACTGCTATTGATGGCATTGACACCTGGGGCACTGGGTTGGTGGGTGCTTCTGCTGTGTTTCGCTTGCCTGGGTTGCAGGCTCCACTGCCTCAGGGAGAGGGGGAGGTTCGGGGGCATGCCTCTGCCACATCTGGAGTTTTCAAGTTTGAAGGTGCAGCCACTGTGGGCTGGGGGGCTGGAGAGGCAGGTGCCTCTGTGGCTAGAAGGATGGGGTTGCAGGCTCTGCTGCCACTGCTGTTTGGTTCCTGTGTTAGAGAGCGCTGCTGTCACTGGGAGGCTAGAGTCATGTGTGCTGTCTCCGCTGCTGCTACCAGGTGCTCTGGGACTGGGGGGCCCATCACCATGCCTGAGGGGCTGGGCTTGCAGGCACAGCCTCCACTGTTCACCCTGGTTCCACCTCCTCTATGTATTCTAGTCCACCCACCTTTAGATCTACAGATGTATAGAACTTTCTGGCTTCTGGTGTGTTGGACAGAGGAACCTTTGTTGAATTATGGATGATTTACTGGTTGTAGATTGAAGGGGAGAGACAAAGGAAGTGTTTCATTCTCCATTTTTTTTGGTACTAGCCATCCTAATGAATGTTAACTGCTATCTCATTGTGGAATTCATTTGCATTTCCTTAATGATTAGTGATGCTGAGCATCTTTTCATGTGCTTATTGGCCATTAATCCATCTTCTCAGGATAAGTGTCTATTCAAGTCCTTGGCCTATTTTTAGTTGTTTTTGTTTTTGCTGTTGAGTTGTAGGAGATTGTTACATATTCTATTAATCCCTTATTAGATACATTTGTAAGTATTTTCTTCCGTTCTGTGGGTTCCCTTTTCATTCTGTAGATAGCGTCCTTTCATGCACAAAAGGTTTTAATTTTCATGAAGTCCAATTTATCTGGTTTTTGTTCTTTTGTTGCCTGTGCGTTTGGTGTCATATCCAAAAAAAAAAAATTACCAAATCCAATGATATGAAGCTGTCCCCTTATATTTGCTTCTAAGAGTTTTACAGTTGCAGCTCTTATGTTTAGGTCTGTGATCCATTTTGATGGATATAGTGTAAAGTAAGGGTCCAAAGTAAGGGTTCATTCTTTTGCTTGTGGATATCCAGTTTTCCCAACACCAATGGTAGAAAAGGCTGTTCTCTCTGTATTCAATGGTCTTGGCACACTTGTCAAGAATAATTTGATGATATACAGACAACATAATGCTATTAAACCAAAAGATTCTACAAAAAAAATCTGTTAGGACTAATAAATTCAGCAAAGTTACAGGATACAAATTCAACACACAAATATCAGTTGTATTTGTATATACTAAGAATAAACAATCCTAAAAGTAAATTAAGAAGACAGTTCCATTTACAGTAGAATCAAAAACAACAAAATACTTAGGAATAAACTTAACCAAGCAGGTGAAAGGCTTGCTCACTGAAAACTGTAAAACATCACTGAAAGAAATTAAAGACACAAATAAATGGAAAGACATCCTGTGTTCATGGATTAGAAGACTTAATATTGTTAGAAATCAATACTGCCAAGTGTGATTGACAGATTCAATGCAATTCCTATCAAAATCCCAATATTTTTTGTAGAAATAGAAAAATAAATCTAAAAATTCATGTGGAATCTCAAGGGACTTCAAATTGCCAAAACAACCTTGAAAAACAAGGACAAAGTTGGAGGTCTCACATTTGCCAATTTCAAAACTTACAACAAGGCTACAGAAATTAAAACAGTATAGTACTGGCATAAAGACAGACATATAGACCAATAGAATAGTATAGAGAGCCTAAAAATAAATACTTGTGTATATCAAAGTGATATCAGAGTCTTGTGATGAGGACTTTTAACATCTAATCTCTTAGTAATATTCAAATACACAGTACAAGATTGCTAACTATAGTCACCATGCTGTAATTTCAGCCCCAGGACTTATTTATCTTATAACTAGAAGTTTGAACATTTTGATCACCTTCACACACTTCCCCCGCTCCTCACTCCCCACCTCTGGCAACCACCAATCTGTTCTCTCTTTCCATGAGTTCAGTTGTTTCTGTTTTTGTTTTCAGATCCCACATATGAATGAGGTCATTCATTATTGGTCTTTCTCTGTCTGACTTATTTCACTTAGAATAACAAACTCAAGTTCCATCTATGTTGTTGCAAATGGCAGGATTACCTTCTGTTTTATGGCTGTATAATATTCCATTGTAAATATATACCACATTTTCTTTACCCACGCAGTCATCAGTTAACATGTAGGTTGTTTTTATGTCTTGGTTATGGTAAATAATGCTGCAATGAACACAGAATGCAGATATCTCTTCAAGGTAGTGTTTTCATGTCCTCAGGTATATAACCATAAGTGGGATTGCTGGAATATATGGTAGTTCTATTTTTAACTTTTTGAGGAACATTTCCAGTGGCTTCCAGTTTTCCCAGCACCATGTTTTTTCTCTTTTTTTTAACATCTTCATTGGAGAATAATTGCTCTACAATGGTGTGTTAGTTTCTGCTTTATAACAAAGTGAATCCGTTATATATATACATCTGTTCCCATATCTCTTCCCTCTTGCATCTCCCTCCCTCCCACCCTCCCTATCCCACCCCTCTAGGTGGTCACAAAGCATCGAGCTAATCTCCCTGTGCTATGTGGCTGCTTCCCACTAGCTATCTATTATACGTTTGGTAGTGTATATATGTCCATGCCACTCTCTCACTTTGTCACAGCTTACCCTTCCCCCTCCCCATATCCTCAAGTCCATTCTCTAGTAGGTCTGTGTCTTTATTCCCGTCTTGCCGCTAGGTTCTTCATGACCTTTTTTTATTTCTTAGATTCCATATATATGTGTTAGCATACGGTATTTGTTTTTCTCTTTCTGACTTACTTCACTCTGTATGACAGACTCTAGGTCCATCCATCTCACTACAAATAACTCAATTTCATTTCCTTTTATGGCTGAGTAATATTCCATTGTATATATGTGCTACATCTTCTTTCTCCATTCATCTGATGATGGACACTTAGGTTGCTTCCATCTCCTGGCTATTGTAAACAGAGCTGCAATGAACATTTTGGTACATGACTCTTTTTGAATTATGGTTTTCTCAGGGTATATGCCCAGTAGTGGGATTACTGGGTCGTATGGTAGTTCTATTTTTAGTTTTTGAAGGAAACTCCATACTGTTTTCCGTAGTGGCTGTATCAATTTACATTCCCACCAACAGTGCAAGAGTGTTCCCTTTTCTCCACACCCTCTCCAGCATTTATTGTTTCTAGGTTTTATGATGATGGCCATTCTGACAGGTGTGAGATGATATCTCATTGTAGTTTTGATTTGAATTTCTCTAATGATTAATGATGTTGAGCATTCTTTCATGTGTTTATTGGCAATCTGTATATCTTCTTTGGAGAAATGTCTTTTTAGGTCTTCTGCCCATTTTTGGATTGGGATGTTTGTTTGTTTTGTTATTGAGCTGCATGAGCTGCTTGTAAATTTTGGAGATTAATCCGTTGTCAGCTGCTTCATTTGCAAATATTTTCTCCCATTCTGAGGGTTGTCTTTTTGTCTTCTTTATGGTTTCCTTTGCTGTGAAAAAGCTTTGAAGTTTCATTAGGTCCCATTTGTTTATTTTTGTATTTATTTCCATTTCTCTAGGAGGTGGGTCAAAAAGGATCTTGCTGTGATTTATGTCGTAGAGTGTTCCGCCTATATTTTCCTCTAAGAGTTTGATAGTTTCTGGCCTTACATTTAGGTCTTTAATCCATTTTGTGCTTATTTTTGTGTATGGTGTTAGGGAGTGATCTAATCTCATATTTTTACATGTACCTGTCCTGTTTTCCCAGCACCACTTATTGAAGAGGCTGTCCTTTCTCCACTGTACATACCTGCCTTCTTTATCAAAGATAAGGTGACCATATGTGCATGGGTTTATCTTTGGGCTTTCTATCCTGTTCCATTGATCTATATTTCTGTTTTTGTGCCAGTACCATACTGTGTTGATTACTGTAGCTTTGTAGTATAGTCTGAAGACAGGGAGCCTGATTCCTCCAGCTCCGTTTTTCGTTCTCAACATTGCTTTGGCTATTTGGGGTCTTTTGTGTTTCCATACAAATTGTGAAATTTTTTGTTCTAGTTCTGTGAAAAATGCCAGTGGTAGTTTGATAGGGATTGCATTGAATCTGTAGATTGCTTTGGGTAGTAGAGTCATTTTCACAATGTTGATTTGGAACTTCCAATCCAAGAACATGATATATCTCTCCATCTATTTGTATCATCTTTAATTTCTTCATGAGTGTCTTATAATTTTCTGCATACAGGTCTTTTTTCTCCTTAGGTAGGTTTATTCCTAGATATTTTGTTGTTGTTGTTGTTCCTGCGGTATGTGGGCTGTTCACCACTGTGGCCTCTCCCGCCGTGGAGCACAGGCTCCGGACACGCAGGCCAGCGGCCATGGGCCATGGGCCCACCCACTCCATGGCATGCGGGATCCTCCCGGACCGGGGCACGAACCCGTGTCCCCTGCATCGGCAGGCGGACTCTCAACCACTGCACCACCAGGGAAGCCCGATTCCTAGATATTTTATTCTTTTTCTTGCAGTGGTAAATGGGAGTGTTTTCTTGATTTCACTTTCAGATTTTTCATCATTAGTGTATAGGAATGCCAGATATTTCTGTGAAATAACTTTGTATCCTGCTACTTTACCAAATTCATTGATTAGCTCTAGTAGTTTTCTGGTAGCATCTTTAGGATTCTCTATGTATAGTATCATGTCACCTGCAAACAGTGACAGCTTTACTTCTTCTTTTCCGATTTGGATTCCTTTTATTTCCTTTTTTTCTCTGATTGCTGTGGCTAAAACTTACAAAACTATGTTGAATAAGAGAGGTGAGAGTGGGCAACCTTGTATTGTTCCTGATCTTAGTGGAAATGCTTTCAGTTTTTCACCATTGCGGACGATGTTGGCTGTGGGTTTGTCATATATGTCATTATGTTGAGGAAAGTTCCCTCTATGCCTACTTTCTGGAGGGTTTTTATCATAAATGGGTGTTGAATTTTGTCGAAAGCTTTCTCTGCATCTATTGAGATGATCATATGGTTTTTCTCCTTCAATTTGTTAATATGGTGTATCACATTGATTGATTTGCGTATATTGAAGAATCCTTGCATTCCTGGAATAAACCCCACTTGATCATGGTGTATGATCCTTGTAATGTGCTGTTGGATTCTGTTTGCTAGTATTTTGTTGAGGATTTTTGCATCTATGTTCATCAGTGATATTGGCCTGTAGTTTTCTTTCTTTGTGACATCCTTGTCTGGTTTTGGTATCAAGATGATGGTGGCCTCATAGAATGAGTTTGGGAGTGTTCCTCCCTCTGCTATATTTTGGAAGAGTTTGAGAAGGATAGGTGTTAGCGCATCTCTAAAAGTTTGATAGAATTCGCCTGTGAAGCCATCTGGTCCTGGGTTTTTGTTTGTTGGAAGATTTTTAATCACAGTTTCAATTTCAGTGCTTGTGATTGGTCTCTTCATATTTCCTGTTTCTTTCTGGTTCAGTCTCGGCAGGTTGTGCATTTCTAAGAATTTGTCCATTTCTTCCAGGTTGTCCATTTTATTGGCATAGAGTTGCTTGTAGTAATCTCTCATGATCCTTTGTATTTCTGCAGTGTCAGTTGTTACTTCTCCTTTTTCATTTGTAATTCTGTTGATTTGAGTCTTCTCCCTTTTTTTCTTGATGAGTCTGGCTAATGGTTTATCAATTTTGTTTATCTTCTCAAAGAAGCAGCTTTTAGTTTTATTGATGTTTGCTATTGTTGCCTTTATTTCTTTTTCATTTATTTCTGATCTGATCTTTATGATTTCTTTCCTTCTGCTAACTTTGGGGGGTTTTGTTCTTCTTTCTCTAATTGCTTTGGGTGCAAAGTTAGGTTGTTTATTTGAGATGTTTTCTGTTTCTTAAGGTAGGTTTTTTTTTCTATAAACTTCCCTCTTCGAACTGCTTTTGGTGCATCCCATAGGTTTTGGGTCGTCGTGTCTCCATTGTCATTTGTTTCTAGGTATTTTTTAATTTCCTCTTTGATTTCTTCAGTGATCACTTGGTTATTAAGTAGTGTATTGTTTAGCCTCCATATGTTTGTATTTTTTACAGATCATTTCCTGTAATTGATATCTAGTCTCATAGCGTTGTGGTCGGAAAAGATACTTGATATGATTTCAATCCCAGCACTGTTTTTTAAAGAAACTATGCTTTCCTTTCTTCATTACATATTCCAGGTTTCTTTGTAGTAGATTAATTGACCATGTATACATGGGTTTATTTCTGGGCTTTCTATTCTGTTCCATTGATCTATGTGTCTGTTTTTAAGATGATACCATACTGTTTTGAATACTATGCTCTTTTAATATAGTTTCAAATTAGGAACTGTGATGCCTCCAGCTTTGTTGTTCTTTCTCAAGATTGCTTTGGCTATTTGGGATCTTTTGTGATTCCATACAAATTTTCGGATTTTTTTTTTCTATATTTGTGAAAAATGTCGTTGGATGTTTAATAGAGATCACATTGAATCTGTAGATTGCTTTGCGTGGTGTGGATTTTAATTCTTCTGTCCATGAGCATTGAATATATTTCAATTTATTTGTGTCTTCAGTTTTTTTTCATCAAAGTCTTATAGTATTCAGTGTAAAAATTTATTCCCAAGTATTTTATTTAAATTTATTCCTAAGTGTTTTAGTCCTTTTGAAGCCATTGTGAATGGGATTGTTTTCTTAATTTCTCTTTCTGATAGTTTGCTACTACTGTATAGAAATGCAAGTGATGCTTGTATATTGATTTTGTATCCTATAGCTTCACTGAAATAATTTGTTAGTTCTATCAGTTTTTTGTAGAGTCTTTAGGGCTTTCTATATATAATATCATGCCATCTGCAAATAGTGACAGTTTTACCTCTTCCTTTCCAATTTGGATGGCTTTTCTTTCTTTTTGTTCCCTAATTTCTCTGACTAGGACTTCTGCTACTATATTTAATAAAAGTGGTAAGATTGGGCATCCTTGTCTTTTTCCTGATCTTAGAGGAAAGCTTTCAGCTTTTCATCATTGAATATGATGTATTTGTGGGCTTTTCATATGTGGCCTTTATTATGTTATAATTATTTTTATTTCTGTAAAATTTGTAGTAATAGCTCCACTTTCATTTCAGCTTTATTTATTTCAGTCTTTCCTCTTTTTTCTTAGTATAGCTAAAACTTCATCAATTTTGTTGATATTTGGACAGATCAACTATTGGTTTCATTAATTTTCTCTATTGTTCTCCTATTTCTGTCTTATTTATCAATGCTCTAGTCTTTGTTATTTCCATCCTCTGCTAGCTTTGGATTTAGTGTGTTCTTTTTAAATTCCTTATGGTGTAAAGTTAGGTTGTTGATTAGAGATCTTTCTTCTTTTTAAGGTAAGCATTTACAGTTATAAACTTCCCTGTTAGCACTGCTTTCACTACATGCTGTAAGTTTGGGGGTTGTGTTTTTATTTTCATTTGTCTCAAAATATTTTATAATTTCACTTGTGTTTTCTTCTTCAACCCATGGTTGTTTAAGAGTGTGGTGTTTAATTTCCTCATATGTGAATTTTCCAGTTTTCCTTCTGCTTCTGATTTCTACTTTCATTCTATTGTGATCAGAAAAGGTACTTTGTACGATTTTAATCTTTTAAATTTATTAAGATTTGTTTTGTGTCCTAACATATGCATCTATTATGGAGAATATTCCATGTACACTTGATAAAAATTTTTATTATGCTGTTGGGTGGTGTAGCCTTCATATGTTTGTAGGTTCAATTAATTTACAGTGTTGCTCAAGTCTTCTATTTCCTTGTTGATTTTCTGTCTGGGTGTTCTATCCATTATTGAAAGTGGGGTATTAAAGTCTCCTGCTACTTTTTCAGAGCTCTCTATTTCTTTCTTCAATTCTGTCTATGTTTACTTTGCCTATCTGGGGACTCTGATGTTTGGTGCATATATGTTTATAATTGTTACATCTGGCAAAATTGACCCTTTTATCTGTGCATAATGTCCATCTTTGCCTGTTGTAACAGTTTTAAATTTTTAACTTAGAGTCTATCTTGTCTAATATTAGTATAAACTCTCTGCTCTTTTGTTTACTCTTTATATGTAATATCTTTTCTCATCCTTTAATTTTCAACTGATAGGTGTCCTTATAGCTAAAGTGTCTTTTTGTGTATTGATCTAAGATATAAAAAGGAGAACTCCTTTTGTCCCTCATTTCTTCCATTACTGTCTTCTTTTTTGTTTAGTTAATTTTTAGTAGTGACATATTTGATCCCTTCTCATTTATTTTTGTGTATTTCTATAGATATTTTCTTTGAGGTTCCCATGGGATTTCATATAACATCCCATCCTAAAATTATAAGTCTTTTAAAAATTAATATAAACTCCTCTTTAATCACATACAAAAACACTACTCCTTTACAGCTCCACCTCCCGCAATTTATGTTATTGATGTCACAAATTACATCATTATTTAGTGTGTAACCATTAACATCAATTTATAATTATTTTATGCATTTCCCTTCTACATCCTATAGGATATTAAAACTGTACATAAAAAACAAATTACAGTACTACTGTCCTTCATATTTGCTCATGTATTTACCTTTAATAAAGAACTTTATTTCTTCATAAATGGCTTTGAGTTACTATCTAGTGTCCTTTCATTTCAATTTGATAGACCCCCTTTTACATTTTTTGTAGGGCAGGTCTACACATAACCAACTCCTTCAGCACTTGTGTATCTGGGAGTGTCATAATTTCTCCTTCATGTTTGAAGGATAGTTTTGCTGGATGTAGAATTTTTGTCAGTTTTTTTCGTTTAGCATTTTAATTGCCATCCCATTGCCTTCTGTCCTCCATGACTTCTGATGAGAAATCATAAATTTATCTTATTGAAAATATCCTTTATGTGAAGAGTCGTATCTCTCTTGCTACACTCACAATTCTTTGTTCATATTTGTCTTTTGACAGTTTGCTTAAAATGTATTTCAGTGTGGATCTCTGAGTATATCCTACTGGGAGTTTTTTGAGCTTTTTAATACGTAGATTCATATATTCCATTAAACTTCTTAAGTTTTTGGCCTAGTATTTTTTCAAATATTCTTTCTGTCCTTTTCTCTCCCTCTTCCTCCTTGGACCCCTATAATGTGTATGTTGCTATGCTTCATAATATCCCACAGGTTCCTTAGGCTCTCTTCACTGTTCTTCATTATTTTTCACTCTTCTTTTAGACTGGATAATTTGAATTGTTCTATCTTCAAATTTGCTGATTCTTTATTCTGCCTGCTCAGATCTACTGTTGAATTGCTCTAGTGAATATTTTCATGAATCCACTGCTGTACCTTTCAGCTCCTGAATTTCTATTTGTTTCCTTTTTACAATTTCTGTCTCTTCATAGATTTTCTCATTTTGTTCATATATTGTTTTCCTGATTTCCTTTAGTTCATTGTCTATGGTTTCCTTTAACTCTTTGATCATATTTAATACAGTTGATATGAAGTATTTTTTTTTTTAGTAATTCAAAAGTCTGGAATTTCTCAGGGATTGTTTCTTTCAATTTAGTTTTTTTTTTTTCCTGTGAATGGGCCATAGTTTTCTGGGTTTTTTGTTTGTTTGTTTGTTTGTTTTTTTATACCTTGTGGGTTTTTGTTGAAAACTTAACATATGAATAATATGATGTAGTAAGTGTTGAAGTCAGATTCTCCTCTTTCCCCAAGGTTTTCTATTTATGATTGCTGAAGGCTGAAATCATTCATTTATTTAGTGACTTTCCAAACATTTTTTAAACATCTTTATTGGAGTATAATTGCTTTACAATGGTGTGTTAGTTTCTGCTTTATAACAAAGTGAATCAGCTATACGTATACATATATTCCCATATCTCCTCCCTCTTGCATCTCCCTCCCTCTCTCCCTATCCCACCCCTCTAGGTGGTCACAGAGCACCAAGCTGATCTCCTTGTGCTATGCAGCTGCTTCCCACTAGCTAGCTATTTTACATTTGGTAGTGTATATAAGTCCATGACACTCTCTCACTTCATCCCAGCTTACCCTTCCCCCTCCCTGTGTCCTCAAGTCCATTCTCTATGTCTGTGTCTTTATTAATATGTTTGGATTTAGGTCTAAATTTAAACGTTTTCTCTTTCTTCCCCCGATCTATATTCCTCTGTTTCCTCATATTGCCTTCTTTTGTTTAAACATTTATTAGTATTCCATTTTAATTCATTTAATCCATTTAATTAATTAAATTTAATTAATTTAAATTCCATTTAAATTCCATTTAATTTACCTGTTATGTTTTTTACTTTATATCTTTGTATAAATATTTCAGTGATTGTTCTAGGGTTTTCCGTATAGATACTTAACTTTTTACAATCTACTTATAATCCATATTTTTCATTTCAAGTGGAGTATAGAGTCTTTAACACCTTATGAATCCATTTATTTCTCCCTTTGTTATATCAGTCTTATATTTCACATATGCATACGCTGAAAATCCCTTTGAACAACATTACAATTTTTTCTTTCAACCATCAAACATATTTTAAAGAATAGTAGATGAGAAGATTAGTTCATTTTATTTACCCAAATACTTAGCATTTCTCTTGTTCTTTCTTTATTTTCAATATTCCAAGTTGCCTTTTGGTTTTATTTCTCTTCAGTCTAAACTTCCTTTAATATTTCTTTCAGAGGATGTCTATTGGCAGTGAATCCTCTTAGTTTTCCTTCTTCATGGAATGTCTATATTTATTGCTCATTCATTAAAGATATTTTTTCTGGATATAGAATTTGGGGTTGACAGTTCTTTAACACTTGAAAAGATTTTTGCTTCCTTTTAGCCACTGTGGTTTCTGATGAGAAATACACAGCTATTCAAATTGTTGTTCTCCTATTGGTAATGTGTCATTTTTTGTTCTGTCTGCTTCAATGTTTTTTATTTGTATTGTTTTTCAGCAGTTTGATTATGTTGAGTGTGGGCATGTATTCCTATGAGGTATTTTGTTTGAGGTTTCCTGATCTTAAATTGGTTGGTTTGTGATTGTTACCAATTTGAAGAAGCTTTTAGCAATTGATATATCTAATAATGTTTTAACACTAGGCTCCTTTTTCTCTATTTCTGAGACTCAGTTGACACAAATGTTAGGCCTTTGATATTATATCTGAGTCTCTGTTCATTTTTAAATATTTTTTATATTTATTTACTTTATTTATTTTCTTTATCTTTTTGGCTGTGTCGGGTCTTAGTTGTGGCATGCGGGATCTTTTGTAGCGGCGCACGGGCTGTTTGTTGTGGCGCTTGGGCTTCTCTCTAGTTGTGGCATGCAGGCTTTCCCTCTAGTTGTGGCATGTGGGTTTTCTCTCTCTAGTTGTGCCTCGTGGGCTCCAGGGTGTGTGGGCTCTGTAGTTTGCGGCACTCGGGTTCTCTCGCTGAGGCGCGCGAGCTCAGTAGTTGTGGCATGTGGGCTTAGTTGCCCCATGGCATGCGGGATCTTAGTTACCCCCCACCAGGGATCGATCCCCTGTTCCCTGCATTGGAAGGCATATTCTTTACCACTGTACCACCAGGGAAGTCCCTCTGTTCATTTTTAAGTGACCTTTCTGAAAATTAATTGACCACCTATTAAACAACACTTGAATGAGAGAATAAATAGAAATGATAATTATGGAATTTTTTAAAAAGATAGTGAAATTAGTATATATCAGGATCTTTGTTATACATGAAAAGCACGGTTAGAGGAAAATTCAAAGTCTTACACTTTTTATCAATTAAATAACATTTTAAATAATTTAAAATTATAAATAACAACTAAAAATAATAAAAATGAATTAAATTTATCATTCAAACAGTTAAACAAACAAGGTAAGTCAAAAGGAAGTATGAAGAAGGACATACTAAGTATAAAATTAGCAAGTAGAATGTAGTAATGATGTAGAAAAGAGAAAAACATATTCTTTCTTGGTTTCTTGAAAAATATTAATAGACATACCACTAGCTAACATAATCAGGAAAAAAAGGAGAAAGCAAAGACATACAATACAAAATAAGAAATTATAAGGGAAAAGAACTATTTTTTTAAATTTCTTAATTTAATTTAATTTTTTTTTATACAGCAGGTTCTTATTAGTCATCAATTTTATACACATCAGTGTATACATGTCAATCCCAATTGCCCAATTCATCACACCACCACCCCCACCACCCTGCCGCTTTCCCCGGTTGGTGTCCATACGTTTGTTCTCTACATCCGTGTCTCAATTTCTGCCCTGCAAAGTGGTTCATCTGTACCGTTTTTCTAGGTTCCACATATATACGTTAATATACGATATATGTTTTTCTCTTTCTGACTTACTTCATTCTGTATGACAGTCTCTAGATCCATCCACATCTCAACAAATGACCCAATTTCGTTCCTCTTTGTGGCTGAGTAATATTCCATTGTATATATGTACCACATCTTCTTGATCCATTCGTCTGTTGATGGGCATTTAGGTTGCTTCCATGATCTGGCTATTGTAAATAGTGCTGCAGTGAACATTGGGGTGCATGTGTCTTTTTGAATTATGGTTTTCTCTGGGTATATGCCCAGTAGTGGGATTGCTGGATCATATGGTAATTCTATTTTTAGTTTTTTTAAGGAACCTTCATACTGTTCTCCATAGTGGCTGTATCAATTTACATTCCCACCAAGAGTGTAAGAGGGTTCCCTTTTCTCCACACCCTCTCCAGCATTTGTTGTTTGTAGATTTTCTGATGATGCCCATTCTAACTGATGTGAGGTGATACCTCATTGTAGTTTTGATTTGCATTTCTATAATAATTAGTGATGTTGAGCAGCTTTTCATGTGCTTAATGGCCATCTGTATGTCTTCTTTGGAGAAATGTCTATTTAGGTCTTCTGCCCATTTTTGGACTGGGGGAAAAGAACTATTGAATCTGAAGAAATGTCAGAAAATCATTCAACCTAGTTCACAGGCTTCTATCAAAGTAAATTTTAAAACTTTATGAGATGAATAATTTCCTAAGGAAATATTTGTTACCAAAATTGATACTATTAGAGTTAGAAAGCCTAAATAGACCAATTTTCCTAAAAGAAAGAGAAAAGGTTATCAACTAATCTACCAGAAAAGCTCAAGGCCCAGATGACTTCACAGGGGAATTCTACCAAACTTTCAAAGACCTGATTGTTCCATTGATCTGTAAATTGTTTTACAGTATTGAAAAGCAAGGAAAACTACTTAATTTTTTAGGTAAAGCAAATATAAGTTTTTAACATAAACCTTATAAAAACAGTATGAAGAATAAAAGCATAGAATATGATCACTTATTAATATATTAGCAAACAGATCCAGCATATTAAGAAAATAATAGTCCCTGACCAGGAAGATTGTATGCTAATAATTCAGAGTTGGTTGAATATTATTAATTCCATAAAGAAAATATATAATACCGATAGTTCTAAAGAGAAAACTCATATGATTCTTTCTTTAGATAGCTATAAAAGACCTTTGAAAAAAGTGAACACTCATTCTTAATACAGTAGAAATTGATAGTTTTTTAATGGAAGAAACACTAGAGGCACTTCCACTAATATCAGGAACTAGTTAAAGTTGTCTACTCTCTCCACTGTTATTTAACATTTTACCAGAAGTATTAGCCAATGCAATGACAAGAGAAGTTCATTTATGGCATAGGAATTGCAAAAGAGGATACACTATTATCTCTATTTGCATATTACATGAAAGTGTACCCGGAAAACTTAGAGAATCAATGGTAAAAATAACTCAAATAATAAAATATTTTATTAGAGGAGCAGGCTATAAAATTGACATAAATCAATAGTCTTCATTTACACAAATAAATAGTAACCAATTAGAGGACACGATGGTAGAAAAAACCCCATTAACCATAACAACAAAGAGGATAAAATACTTAGGAATACATTTAACCAAAAAATATGAAAAACTTATATGAGATAAACTTTCAAATCCTCATAAAAGGCAAAAACACAGACTCTAACAAATGGCAAGATATCCCTTGTTGGGCTTCCCTGGTGGCGCAGTGGTTGAGAGTCCGCCTGCCGATGCAGGGGACACGGGTTCATGCCCCAGTCTGGGAAGATCCCACATGCCACGGAGCGGCTAGGCCCATGAGCCATGGCCGCTAAGCCTGTGCGTCCAGAGCCTGTGCTCTGCAACGGGAGAGGCCACAGCAGTGAGAGGCCTGCGTACCACAAAAAAAAAAAAAAAAAAAGATATCCCTTGTTTATGACAGGAAGACTCAACATCATAAAGATGTCAGTTCTTCCTAAATTAATTGTAATTTGATGCAATCTCAATAAAAATACCAACGTACATCTTTATGGAACTAGACAAGTTGATAACTAAACTTCATATGGAAAAATAATCATTCAAGAATCTCCAGGAAAACACTAAAGAAGAAAAGCTACAAGGGGAGGGGGGACTATCCCTACCATACATTAAAACACACTATAGAGCCTCTGTAATTAAAACAGTGTGGAACTGGCTTATGAATAGACATACCAGTGGAATAGAATAAAAAAATCCAGGGCTTCCCTAGTGGTGCAGTGGTTGAGAGTCCGCCTGCCGATGCAGGGGACGCAGGTTCGTGCCCCGGTCCAGGAAGATCCCACATGCCGCGGAGTGGCTGGGCCCGTGAGCCATGGCCGCTGAGCCTGTGCGTCCGGAGCCTGTGCTCCGCAACGGGAGAGGCCACAACAGTGGGAGGCCCACGTACCACACACACACACAAAAAATCCAGATAAAGAAGATGTGGTACATATATACAATGCAATATTACTCAGCTATAAAAAAGAATGAAGTAATATCATTTGCAGCAACATGAATGGACCTATAGATTGTCATACTGAGTGAAGTAAGTCAGACAAAGACAAATACCATATGATATTGCTTATATGTGGAATCTTAAAAAATGGTACAAATGAACTCATTTACAAAACAGAAATAGAGTCACAGATGTAGAAAACAAACATGGTTACTGGGGGGAAGGGGAGGCAGGATAAATTGGGAGACTGGAATTGACATATACACACTACTATATATATATATAAAATAGATAACTAATAAGGATCTACTGTACAGGACAGGGAACGCTACTCAATACTCTGTAATGACCTATATGGGAAGAAAAGAATGGATATATGTATATGTATAACTGATTCACTTTGCTGTACAGCAGAAACTAACACAATATTGTAAATAAGTACACTCCAATAGAAATTTTTAAAAATAATAAAATGTTATGTTTACACTGTAGGAAAAAACAAAAAGAATCGAAAATCCAGAGGTAGACCCAAATAAAAATGGAATAGAATTTTGATATATGATAAAGGTGGGATCTCAATACATTGGGACAAAAATGGACTTTTAAAATAAATGGTACTTGGACAACTGGATAGCAGTTTGGGAAAAAATAAGATAAAATTAGATACACACTTCACACCATATAGAGAGTAAACTTCAAATAGATCAGGAATCTAAATATTAAAAATACCATAAAAGTGCTAGAAGCAAATATGGGTGAATTCCTCTTTAGCCTGGGTATAGGAAAAAGTTTTTAAACTATGACTCAAAATCCAGATGCAATGAAAGAAAAGGTTGAGAAATTTGACTGCATAAAAATTTTAAAAGATAGCTTCTGCATGGCCAAAAAATCCCCCACATCATAAATAAAATCAAAATTCAACTAGCAAATTGGGAGAATATGTTTGCAACATAAATAACAGACAAAAGGCCAAAATCCCTAATATTTAAAGAACTCTTAAAAATTTAGGGGCAGAAGATGAGAGTTTTTGTTTCAGAAGTCACACTTTACTTAAGTTTCTGCAGTTTGCTTTTTTTTTTTTAACAGTGAGGTTTAGGGTTTTATTAGTCTCAAATACAAATAGAACTACTTCATTCTGTTTAATTCCTTCATAGTAGAACATTCCACAGTGTGGCACAATTAATGAACCATTTAGCTTTTGAGGGTATTAATTGATTCAGCACATATCTATTAAGCACCTACTGTGTCTCAGTCAGCACTGGATACCCTAAAAATAATAAGGAAAAAAACAGCCCGTGCTGTCATAGAGCTGATAGTTTAATAGTGGGGACAGACAGGAGAGAAGTGCATAATCTTAAGAATCCTCTCCTGACCTTCCTCCTAGCTGCTCTTCTATATCTCCTTCAAGATTGAGATAGCAGGTTACCCTACCTGCCTCCACCCACATTTCTGGTAGTCATTCCATACCCCCTGCCCAATCAGATGGTTTCTGACCTACTGTGTTTGGTCACCACCAGTCACCTCCAATGTGAACATCCCAATGGGTGTTGATTAGTCCTCATCTCATCTTAGTTAAAGTCTGCAATCATTGACACCTGGTGACATTTTCCACTTCCTTATTTTTAAATTCTGTCTCAGGCCACTATTCTTCAGTATTCCTTGATGAAGACTGAGCAGCAAAATTGTTCTCACCAACTCCAACCCCATATATCCAATTGACTGCTAGACTCAAGTTCAGTGAGAATATAAATGAACTCATCTTCTTTCATGTACCAAGTTTCTCTTTGTTCTCAGTCCTCTATTTGTGCTAATGAGTTTCCAAAGATGGCTTCTGATGAATGATGACTCAGTATTCACGACTTTGTATAGTCATTTTCCACACTGAATATGGGCTAGCTCTGTGACTAAAGAATAAAGAAGTGATGATATGCCATTTCCAGGCCTAAACTTTAAGAGAGCCTGACAGCTTCCCATTTCACACCGCAGGGAGTCCTGATATACCCTGTAAGAAGATCTGCTGTCTTCTTGTAAGGAACAATTAAAAAGCTAGTATAGTGAGGGAGAGGCTCTGAGACTACGTGAAGAGAGAGAGGGAGGCCTAGCAGTCTCAGTTGAGTCCGACTTTCCAACTATCCCCTACCAAGGATCCAGATATATCTACATAAACTGTCATAGATTTTCCAGATTTGTCAAGCCCTTGGATGACTGCTGACCCAGCCAATATCAAGTGGAGCAGAAGAAACAACCAGCATATAATCTAAGAGGTAATAAAACAGTGGTTATTTGAAGCCACTGTGTATGCACCATCTTACCCAATACCAACCACCATATAACCCAAACAGCGATACAACAAAATCCTTCTTTCCATAAAGACTACCATCTGCTCAGCCCTGCCTATACCAGGGTCTTCTCATCACATTAGGTGGGATACTCTACATGTTCCTGCTCTTACCATGGAGGTTCTCTTCCTTGTAGGTAGGCTTCTAGCCATTCTTACCCACACCTCACTCTTCAACACCACTACATTGCAGTGTTATAGTTCAGTTCCATCATTAATCTCTGTCACATATGTGTTCCTTTTTTATTTAAGTTCTATTATATCACTCCTCTATCATACATAGGGATTCCACAGATACCTATATAATAAAATTTTCCATATGTGTGGTGCTAGAACCTATACTTGGATTTAGAATATACATTACAATTATTACATAATGGCTTTTCCCATGGTTTTCATATGCTCTGTGTGTCTGTGTGTATACCCTCATTTCCTCCATTCAGGTGACTCTGAATGGGCCAATGGGCACTGGGCCAATTTTCCAAATTGTAGTACACAAACTTCTGCAGCTACTTCACTATTTACAGTATTTCAGAGACCCGTCCCAGACTCTACTTTTAACTCTTAGACCCTGTATTCTATGCCCAATTGTTCCTCAATTAGTTTCCTAGTGCTGCTGTAATGAATTTCCACAAACTTAGTGGCTTAAAAATCCTACAAATTTATTCTGTTACATTTTTGGGAGGTCAGGAGTCAGAAATGGTCTTACTGGGCTAAAAATCAAAGGATCAGCAGGGATGTGTTCCTTCTGGAGGCTCTGAGAGAGAATTCGTTCTTTTGCCTTTTCCAGCTTCTAGAGCTGCCTGTGTTCCTTGGCTCATGGCCCCTTCCTCCATCTTCAAAGCCAGCATAGTAGCATCTTCAAGTCCCTCTCTTCCACGACCCCTGCTTCCGTGATCTCCTTTTCTGACCTTGGATTTGACCCTTCTGCCTCCCTCTTGTGATGACATTGGGCCTGTCTAGATAATCCAGGATAATCTCCCCATCCTAAGATCCTTAACCACACCTGCAAAGTCCATGTTGTCTTGTAAGAAAATATATTCACAGGTTCTGGGAACCAGAATGTGGATCTCTTTGGGAGTCCATTTAGCCTATCATGGCCCTCAATCTCAATTCTCTCGCCTCAATGACCTCACCTTTCAAATGGGTCATTGGCAGAACTGTTTGACACCAACACAGCATTGCTGTTGAGCAAAGCACTTCAGATTCTCCCGATATTCATGCTCTGCAACTGGTGTTACAATTTCCAAAATCTGTCTAATCCTTCCCAGGCTCAACTGTACCTTCCGATACCCTAGCCCAGTTACAGTTCCACATGTCTAGAAAGGGAATTTGGACAGGTTGAGTGGTGGGTAAAATAACTAGGGCGGAGGTCCCTACCCAAAGAAGAAACATTTGAGAAACATAGGGATGAGTGCACAGATGAGAGTCGCCTCAAGCTGCTTGAGGGAATCTTCCATGGAGATAAAAATTAGGATCTGCAAGGTGAATGGGATATTGGCAAGCAAAGAAGCCGCAGAGAGCAAGAAGGAGTTCTGAGATGAAAGAATAGCATGTACAAAGATGAAGAAATAAAAGAGAGTGTATCTGATTTAAGAATCCTACAAAGTAGTTCAATATAGCTGAAGGGAGAAAAAGAAAGGTTGGGGTGAGATGGGAAATAAGGGAGAGTGGAGACAATAGGAATGACAAACATTTAATGCATGTTGGGCAATATGCTAGTTGATTTATGTGCATTTCCTTCACTGAATCTTCACTATTAGCCTGAGTGAGCATTTTTGTAGATATTACAGAATTGGATAGCATTAGGTGGCAGACTTGAAATTCCAGTGCAGCTCTGCCTAAAATCAAAGATCATGGTCTTTTCACAAAGTCAGTGCTGCCTCAAATGTGGCATGCAAGCCATGGATGGTCCCCAACCGGTCATTACTGGTACATGGACAAAGTTGTTGTGTTTGTTGTTTAATTATAATATATTTGTTTATGATTTTAAAAATAAGATTTAACCGACTCAGGCCTTTATCGGAAATGAATAAGAGTATTTCCAGGGTGTAAGCTAAGGGGCAAACTTCCTTAAATCCCCTCTAAATATGACACTTCCTTTTCAGATGTTCCTCATGGGGCAACAGTTGCCCAATTAAAATCCTACATGCTCTGGTACTCCACCTCTACACACAACATTTGTAAGTCTCTCTTCTTTCCCCACTACTTACTAAATGTGTATTCTTCATTTTACTAACTGCTCTCTGCCTCAGTTTCCTCATCTATATAATGAAGGTGATAATAGGAGCTAAGATGTTAGATTATAATTAGGACTAAATGACTTAAAGTTCTTAGATAAGTGCTTGACATATGGTAAACACCATACAAATATACTTTTAAAAACTTTAATAGACAAGTCAATCTCTTCCATAAAGATCTTCCCTTGTATACCACATCATACTGGGTCCAAAGCTCCATTGCCTGCTGGCCACCTGCTCTAACTCCAGTCGCCTCTCCAGCCTCCTGCCTCTAGCCATCATCCCTCATATTGTTTCATAAAGGTGACAATATGGTTTCTCAGCTCTTATTTATATTTTCTCACTAAGTTATCAGCTTTGCACCACAAATTCTCCTCATAAACCACAATTCTTAGTGAATATCAGAAAAATATAAATACCAATTATCTCTTCATCTCAAAAATACTTAAAAGCAAAGCTGTTTGTTACAAAGGGTTAGCTTCAGGGAAGATACTTAACCCTGTAGAAGATGACATGGAGTAACAAGATTCCAAAAGAGATAACTAAGCAAGCAATCAGATTGGCTTGCCAAAAGCTGGTACGTGCTGAGTAGATAATGAGACAATGAATCAGAGCAAGACAGTTTATTACAGCACAGCAATAGCAGGAACATCAATATGGTAGCACTGGTTTCCCTGTTCACAAGTCCCACAGGGCCCAGAAGGTGGCTTCACACACAGTGGGTTGCACCACGGCTGAGGAACCAAAGAGCAAGGGCTCTGCACCTTTTGTAGCAAGCAGCAAGCAGGTAAGTTCTATTTCCCAAGGAGTAAGCAGTCACATAGTAGTTAAGGTAAGGTCACCTTGACCTATTTAATTGCCTATATGACCAGCTACAGAAACTGCTCAGTGTTAAGGGATGATTAGGCACTGCAGTTTGGATGTGCAGACACTCAGGGCCCATGGTGGACTGCTTTTCCCAACAGGTAGAAAATCCATGTACAGTATTGTAATATATCACAGAGGGTGAAAAAAGAAGTCAGTGTTGGGTGTGCACAGCATTTAGCCACTGGATCTGGAGGGAAGGTGCAGGAATGAGGAGCATCTGAAACTGTTAAGAGATAGGATGAAAGTTGTGAAGAGCTGTAACAGAGAGGAAAGGCAAAGGAAAGAGTGGGAATTGCCAGATCATTAGTCGATTGGGGATTTCCTAAATTACGGGTCACTGGGACTTTAGAATAAAATAGTCATAGGATTGAATTCTGGCTCTGTCCCAGGTATATTAGGGAATAATAATACATGCATTGAGAAAACAATGAGAAGAGCAATTTAAATAGCTTATATGAGACAATTAAATTTAAAATCCCCTGCATTTCTTATAATTTAAGTTTCCAAAATCTTCCTATGTTTTGTTTTCATTGTAATTATATCTTTATGTCAATTAATCTTACATAAAAATATTAGGCATATAATTAAATGAGCTGTGTAACTGACAGAAACCCTAGGGGTAGTATAAGAATGAGGTATAAAAAAATGTTGTTCAAGTTATGGTGTATATGGGCAAATTTGCTAGTGTGTGTGTAGGTTGATGTAGAAAAATATGTGAGAATTCCACATTCCCTGGTACACAAAGATCTCACATATAGTTACATATGGCAGATAGGATCTACTGTACTGACTCTTAATTGGAAAGAGGGCTATTTCTCTATCGAGTGTTATTACCATAAATTAATTTTTCAATTAAACATCTATTGATGTCTACTAGATTTCAAGAAGTGTACTTTGCTGGATATGCAAAGACCAATCACTCAAGGCCCTACCTTTCAAAGATCAAACATCTTAGTGAAAGAAGCAATCATATAGGTCTTAAAGGATAAGTTACTGAAGGTCACAGAACTAGTAGTGGTAGTAATAAATTGTCTGCTCTAGTTCAGTCTATGGTCCCATGCAATTGTTCTCTTATGATCTCCATTTTTACTTATCTCACTTCCCCTGGCTCTGCTTGCCCATAAATTATTAAAATATGCACAATAAGTTAATAGACTTGGATCAGGAGGCAGCTTCCAAGAAAACATTGCTGGACACCTCTCTGTATTTTCTTGGTGGTTCCCCAGAGAAGAATTCTGGAAATAAAGCTCTGCCCATCTGTGAGTGGTACAGGGATCTAAGGAAGGCCTTTCACCCTCCTTTTCCTAAGTAATAACTGTTCCAGGGGAACTGCTTTCTCATAGTCATTTAAGGAGTAATGATAAAAGGGACAGCTCCAGCTCCCAACCTTTTAAAATTGTCCTCAGAGATGGCCCTTAGGGGGGCTTCTGTCATTGTCCAAACCACCTAACCCTTTCTGATGTATAAAAATGTCAGGTAGTTGGACCCCAGGCTGGTTGGTTTCAGCATAGATCTCTGAACTTTGACCTAGGCTTTTGAAGGATGCTACAACCTTGTGAGTTCCTGGATTTTCCAAGTGTCCTCCTGTGTTGGCAGGAATATGACTTTGTTGTTGGGAACGACATCTACATCTCAGCAACTGTAACATAAGCAGGGTTTCCGTGGTGAATGGAGAAAGGCCCACTTTTGGAGTTCAGCAGGCCTGGATGTGAATCCGAGTTCTACCACTTAACTACCTAATTTACCTAACTCATAGCCTATTTCTTCAACTGTAGAAGTGGAATAATAATATATTTCTCACAGGTCTTTGAAAAATAACAAGTGTAAAGAGTTGAGTATGCAGTTGATATTCAATATAGGTTATCACAGAAATGATATGTTTATGTTGTTCTTTTATATTGTTGAGCTCCTCGAGGTATGGCCCCTGTGTGAGTCATCTCTGTGTCCTTCAGACTCCTAGCACAAGGTTTAAAATAAAGTGTCAGTGAATGTTTGTGGAGCACAGCTGACCAGGCCTCAGTCTTTACATCTGTAAAACAACTGAGCATTTCAACTCTTGATTTTTTACAGTTCTGTATACAGGCACACCCCCCTGTTTTATTGCACTTCGCAGATACTGCGTTTTCTACAAATTGAAGGTTTGTGGCAAGCCTGCATCGAGCCAAGTCTCTCAGTGCCATTTTCCATCATTTGTTGGTTTCATGTCTCGGTGTCACATTTTGGTAATTCTTGCAATATTTCAAACTTTTTCATTATTATTATATTTGTTATGGTGATTGGTAATCAGTGATCTTTGATGTTATTTCTATGACTTGCTGAAGGCTCAGATGATAGTGCATTTTTAGCAATAAAGTATTTTTAATTAAGGTATGTACATTACTTTTTTAGACATAATGCTATTGCACACAATAGACTACAGCATAATGTAAACATAACTTTTATGTACACTGGGAAACCAAAAAAATTCGTGTGACTCACTTTGTTGTGATGTCTGCTTTATTGTGGTTGTCTGGAATTGAACCCCCAATATCTCCGAGGTATGCCTGTAAACTACTTATATGCTAACGTTGTTGATACTGATCTCTGTTATAATAAAGTAAAATGTTGCTTCCTGTAACTCTCTTGCCATGATGATTTTCATTTGTGCTGTTGAGCTACATGGGACTAGGGCTTGACTACAGCATTCCTCGTCCTCAAATCCAGACAGGGCAATATGCAAAGGCTGAAAGATTTGGTCTCTCACCTCATATGCTCTTTTTTAAGAACAGAGAAGTGTATCCAAGAATCACCTCAGCAGACTTCCCCTCAGGGAGCATTGCCCAGCGCTGGGCCACACGCACAATATAAATCAAATGTAAGGAAGTTCTTGTAAAAGAGGTGTGTGTGTATGCAGGTGTCTAGGGGCAGGAAGGATGCAGTTGTGCATGTGTATGTATGTGTCCACGCCCAATGAATGGCTCATTCCTGGGTCCATCAAGATGGTGCAGAGTGAAGATAGTCTGATAGTTTACAGATTTCAAGGAATAGGGGACAGCCAACATGAAATTTGCATATAATTTTACCTGTTTAATGGCATCAGGCTAAGATAGCCCACTGTATCTATCTAGTAATTGTTAAAGCTTTGCAAATGGGATCTGACATATGCATAATCCCCTGGGTAAGACTTTTTCTACCCTGGACAGTGCTGGAGCAGGCACTATGATTGTTTCCATGGCTGACCAAATATTTACCTTCTGATTGATCATTTTTTTCTGTAACTATTATAACATTTGAATGGTTTTTTTTTTTTTTTTTTTTTTTCTGTGGTACGCGGGCTTCTCACTGCTGTGGCCTCTCCCGTTGCGGAGCACAGGCTCCGGATGCGCAGGCTCAGCGGCCCTGGCGCACGGACCCAGCCGCTCCGCGGCATGTGGGATCCTCCCGGACCGGGGCACGAACCCGTGTCCCCTGCATCGGCAGGCGGACTCTCAACCACTGCGCCACCAGGGAAGCCCCATTTGAATGGTTTTATGCTTAAGTTTTTAAAGACTCTTTGCAAATATCTTCCCTGGTTTTGTAGTTCAAACTTAGAGAACAAATATATTTACCTGGAGTCTCAATGTTGCCACCACCCCCCATGAACACCCATTGGAAAGCTTTTACATTCTGGGTTTTTCTCTCAGGCTTCTATATCGGTACCTATTCATGTAAGGAGCTCTTTCCCATGGGATAATTCTGGCTTCAGATAACAAGTGTAAGGTCTGAATGAACTAGTGGTCACTTGTCACATAAATCCCAAGAGGCATGGAGATTCTACTGCAAAATTGAGTTCTCTGAAATATGACAGATTTGAGACATGTTCTCCAGTGGCACAGTGATAGCTAATGTTTATTGAATGCTTATGAGATAACTTTTCTGAATGCTTTAATCATATTAATTAATTTAATGATCAAAGCAAGGTCCCTATTAGTTTAGGTATAGGCATTATCCAATTTTATCAATAAAGATATGTATATGTATAACTGATTCACTTTGTTATAAAGCAGAAACTAACACACCATTGTAAAGCAATTATTCTCCAATAAAGATGTTAAAAAAACAAAAAGAACACCTGAACAAATTGTTGTATATTATACAATGGCTTACTACTCGGGAGTAAAATGGAATGAGCTATTGATATGACCATGAATGAATTTCAAAATGATTAATGCTGGTGAAAGAAGCCAGACCAAAAAATGCATATCTCATTGTTCCACTTATTTAAAAAATGTCAAAATTTCAAACTGATCTACAGTGACAGAAAGCTGATCAGTAGCTGTGGATGGTGGATAGAGAGAAGGGTGAACTACAAAAACAAACAATGTGGGCTTCCCTGGTGGCGCAGTGGTTGGGAGTCCCCCTGCCAATTAGGAAACACGGGTTTGAGCCTTAGTCCGGGAAGATCCCACATGCTGCGGAGCAACAAAGCCCGTGTGCCACAACTACTGAGCCTGTGCTCTGGAACCTGCAAGCCACAACTACTGAGCCCACGTGCCACAGCTACCAAAGCCCATGCGCCTAGAGCCTGTGCTCTGCAACAAGAGAGGCCACTGCAATGAGAAATCTGCACACTGCAACAAAGAGTAGCCCCCGGCTCACCGCAACCAGAGAAAGCCCACGCCCACACGCAGCAACGAAGACCCAACGCAGCCAAAAATAAATAAATTAATTAATTTTTTTAAAAAACGAACAATATGAGTGTATTCCTTGTTTTGCTCATGATTTTTAGGTGTATACATACGTCAGAATTTATCAAATCATAGGCTTTTTTTTTTGTGCTACGCGGGCCTCTCACTGTTGTGGCCTCTCCCGCTGCGGAGCACAGGCTCCGGACCCGCAGGCTCAGCGGCCATGGCTCGCGGGCCCAGCCGCTCCGCGGCATGCGGGATCCTCCCGGACCAGGGCACGACCCCGTGTCCCCTGCATCGGCAGGCGGACTCTCAACCACTGCACCACCAGGGAAGCCCCAAATCATAGGCTTTAAATGCAACTTATTGTATGTCAACTATACTCCAATATAGTTATTTAAAATAATCTAGGTTGTTATTATTTTGGTTTCTATTAGTTTATTCTCTTCACTTTTCATAATAAATAGCTTAATATGCCATTATTTTAAAATTCATTTTTCATAGTATTAGTATTTTATCCAGAGAAAGCTTCCTTCTTTAACTACATCCTTCATGCCTAAGCTTGTCTCTGCACCCCCGTATGAGGTCCGGACTCTTTTTCCTTGCCCACCTCCCAAACTTGTCACTAGAGGGAGGTCCTCCGTGGCCCCCCACTCTCCTTAACCTTAACCTGCTCAGTACAGTCCATTGCTCATGGAGCCCCCAATTTGGACATTCCTGAAGTTCCCGCCACGATCCAGCGTTTTTTTCTGAAGGTCCTCTCGCTTGCCTTTCCGTCCCCTCTGCTGGTGATTGGACCAACACCACGCAAGGGGTGGGTGCTCTGAAGCCCAAGCCTGCGCAGTGTACTTCCAGTCCTTTGTTAATAGCAGAAGCCCAGGAGCAAGAAGAACTAGTAGTTGGTCTCGGCAAGCGGCAGGTTATCTGGTGTGAGGAAGATGGAGAGTAAGAGTGCCAGGCGTATGTCCTCACCTGCTGTTCTGCGTCACCAGCTGTGCCTGTGTTGGGGGCTCCTGGGGAACAGATGGGGCCATTGTGGTGGGGATGCTGAGGAGCCCCCTGGGGGAGAGGGGAGGGGCTGAGGGCTCACCAAGAGGGGCGGGCAGGGCCTCCCTGCTGAGGATTTCTTTGTACAGTTCCTCCGCCTGCTGATACTTGTTCTGTTTCAGGTAGGCTGAGGCCTGCAGGGAGGGCATAGCCTGGGTGATCTTGGCTCAAATCTGGGAGCTTCCCAGGCCCCAGCACTGCACCCAGGCACATCCTTCCAGCTCCCGCAGGAAGAAGCCCAGGTTTACACCACACTCCAGGCCTCGGCCGACAGCAGGGTGGGCTTGGAGCCCAACCCCACCACTTCCCATAGAGTAGGTGACTTCCTGACTCAGAGCAGTAACCTGTTCCCCACTCTACCTTGAGCCAGTGACACACCTCTCTGTGCCTCAGTTTCCTCATCTGCAAAATGGGGCAATGGGAGCACCTAACTCATAGGGCCCTTGAAGAAACGGACAGTACAGGCAAAGTCCTAAGAAGGGGGCTTAGCTCAATAAATGCTCTCATCTGCAAAAAAAAAAAAAAAAAAAAAAAAGAGTGCCAGGCGTAGATACTTGTGGTTTGGGACAACTTAAGCACAAGATTCTCTTTTAAAATCGTCTCAGGCAGGCCATGGGCAATGGTGTCTTTTACGTCTGGTCACCACTGCCCCCCAAGCAGGCACTGTCTTCCAAACAGAATACCTCTTTCAACCAGAAGTGCCGGCCGATTGCCAATGGGACCTTATCAGGCCATGGATAATTCAGGCCAGTTATTTCCTCAGAAGGCAAATCTCTGACGCAGAGCCGAGGGTAGGCTGTCCAAGAGTAAAGGTGCAGCCCCTTCCAGAAGCTGGAATATCACTTGGTGCGGGGCTGAGGAAAGTGGGGCAAGGGTTTACCAAAGTCAAAAGGAATTCTCTCTGGGGGGCATCCAGCACGTCATGTGGTCTACAGTCATGTGGAATCCTTACCCACATTGTGTCCAGACCCTCAGAAACTGCCCTCCTGAGTGCAAAAGTTCCAGCCACAGGACTCTCTAGCAGTCTTCCTCTTCTCCCTCCCAACATGGTGCAGAGATAAAGGGTCAAAGCTGAGGCTAGTCCCTCTTCAGCTTGCTTCACATAGTTTCAGTTTTCAGAGATACATACATAAGTCATTATGGTTGGGTCACTTCTGCAAAAGCCAGGTGGGGAGGCATAGAGCCACTCCTATTGTGTCTTCACCCAGGGGGTGTTTGTTCAGCAATTACAGTATATAAAGCCAGTTCTAAGAGACAGACCTACTCAGGTTGTCTTCAGCCATAATAGATGTGTAATACCAAAAAAGTGAAAATGTATTAGATATAATGATACTCAAAGAGAAGTATCAGGGTAATATTAGTCTAAAAATAAGTAATGTTTCCTCCTCTTCCATTTTCTGGAAGGCATTATGTAAAACTGGTGTTATTTTCTGAATATTGGGTAAATTCTTCAGTGAAACCATCTGAGCCTGGAGATTTCTTTTTTGTGAGCTTTTTTCTATTAAAATTTTTTCCTTCTAGTTTTATGGAAATACAATTAATATACAGCACTGTATAAGTTTAAGATGTACAGTATAATGATTTGACTTACATACTTCATGAAATGGTTACCCCAATAAGTTTAGTGAACATCCATTATCTCATACAGATACAAAATAAAAGAAAAAGAAAAAAAATTGTATTTGTGAAGAGAACTCAAGATTTGTTCTCTTAACAACTTTCACATATAACATACAGCAATGATAATTATATTTATCATGCTGTACATTACCTCCCTAGTACTTACTTACCTTATAACTGAAAAATATGGAATGCTTCACGAATTTGTATGTTATAGCAGGGGCCATGCTAATCTTCTCTGTATCACTGAAATGAGCACTGTTGATCTTCCTTTTATTAGGTTGTCAGAGCTGCTTATATATTCTAGTTACAAGTCATTTGTTGGGTATGTGTTTTGCAAATTATTTTTTCCCAGGCTCTCACTTACCTCTTCATTTTCTTAACAGTGTCTTTGGAAGAGCAAAATGTTTTAATTTTGAAGTTCAATTTATTGAATTTTTTCTTTCGTAGTTTGTTTTTTTGTGCTGTAATCAAGAAATTTTTGTGAAATCCAAGGTCACTAAGATCTTCTATTTTTTTAGAAGTTTTATAATCTTAGCTCTTTTAAAATTTTTTAATTGAAGTATAGTTGCTGTACAACATTATATGTTACAGGCGTATAATATACTGACTTTTGGGGTATGATACCAAAAGTGCAAGCAAGAAAATAAAAAATATACAAGTGGATCTACATCAAAATAAAAAGCTTCTGCTCAGCATAAGAAACAATTGACAGAATAAAGAGGCAAGCTGTGGAATGGGAGAAAATATTTGCAAACCAAAAAGATAAGGGTTTTATATCCAAAATGTATAAGGAACTCATACAACTCAATAGCAAAAAAGCAAATAATGTAATTTTAAAATGGGCAGAGGACCTGAATAGACATTTTTTTCCCAAAGAGGACATACAAATGGCCAACAGGTACATGAACAGATGTTCAACATCGCTAATTATCAAGGAAATGCAAATCAAAGCTACAATGAGATGTCACCTTCCACCTGTTAGAATGGCTATCATCAAGATGACAAGAGATAACAAGTGTTGGCAAGGATGTGGAGAAAAGGGAGTCCTTGTGCACTGTTGGTGGGAATGTAAATTGGTGCAGCCACTAAAAATACAGTATGGAGCTTCCTCAAAAATTAAAAATAGGGGCTTCCCTGGTGGCGCAGTGGTTGAGAGTCCGCCTGCCGATGCAGGGGACACGGGTTCGTGCCCCGGTCTGGGAGGATCCCACATGCCGCGGAGCGGCTGGGCCCGTGAGCCATGGCTGCTGGGCCTGCATGTCCGGAGCCTGTGCTCCGCAACGGGAGAGGCCACAGCAGTGAGAAGCCCACGTAATGCAAAAAAAAAAAAAAAAAAAAAAAAAAAAAAAAAAAAAAAATTAAAAATAGGACTATCATATGATCCAGCAATCCCACTTCTTTGTATATTTCCAAAGGAAATGAAAACAAGATGTTGAATAGATATCAACACTCCCATTTTATTGCAGCATTATTCACAATAGCCAAGATATAGAAACAGCCTTAGTGTCCATCAGTGGATGAACGGGTAAAGAAGATGTGGTATATACATACAACAGAATATTATTCAGCCAGGAGAAATGAGTAAATTCTGCCATCTGTGTCAACGTGGATTGACCTTGAGGGCAATATGCTACATGAGAAAGTCAGACAGAGAGAAACAAATACTATATGATCTCACTTATATGTGGAATCTAAAAACATCAAGCTCATAGAAACAGAGAGTAGACTGATGGTTACAAGGGGCTGGGTGTAGGGGAAATAGGGAGATGTTGGTCAAAGTGTACAAACTTTCAGTTATAAGATGAATAAATTCCAGAGAACTCATGTACAACAGGGTGAGTATAGTTAACAATACTGTATTGTAAACTTGAAAGGTACTATGAGAGGAGATCTTAAATATTTTTACCATAACACCAACAACAAAACGATAATTACATGAGGGGAAGGATGTGCTAACTAACCTGATTGTGGTAAACATTTTGCAACATACATGTGTAACAAATCATTACATTGGACACCTTAAACTTACACAATATATAGGGCAATTATATCTCAATAAAGCCGGGGGAAAACATAAAATCCCTCCCAAACGAAAGAAGCAACACTAATACATATTACCACTCACCACAGGAATACATTTTCTCTAGCCCAGACTAATATTGCAAATTTTTTTATTTTGTCATCTGATCTGTGAAAAAGTATAATTCATTATTGTTGTTTGTGGTTGCATTATTTCCTTATACAACCATTTATAATTATAATGAATGCTTCTGAGAATATTCTGTGTTTATCCTTAAGCATTTCACTATTGGTTATTTTGTATTTACTAAATAGTTTGCATAAAATCATTATATATTTCATATGTTTATCTTTGGCATTTTTATACATTTCAAATATTTCTTTCCAATTTGTCTATTATCTTTACTTTTTTAGTTGTAAGATTTCTAAAAAAAAGGTTTATGTTTTCAGATTGATCAGTCTTCTCCTTTATGAAGACTTTTATCTTCTTGAAGGAATCCTTCTCTATCTCTAGGTCATAAAATTAGCCTCTTATTTATTTTCTTAAAAATGTTTATAGTTTTGATTTTACATTTAGGTATTTAACCTATCTTGGTTTTATTTTTGTGAATTATATGAGAGATAAGCACACTTTTTTCCCCAAGTGAATAACCTATTTTCCCATTACAATAAAATATTCCTACTTTTCCCCATTGAGTTAAAATGCCATGTTTCTCGAAAACAAATTTCCATATCTAATGGGTCTGCTTCTCTCTTTTCTCCCATTGATGCAATTTTCTATTAACAGACCATTACTGTACTGTTTTTAGAATTACTAGAGCTTTGATCCCTTGTTGTCAAACTACCCACAGTATTTAACTTTTTTTTCAGATTGTCTTCTCTTCTTGTCTGTTTTTTATGACAGAAAAAATTTTTAATTGTCTTCTTAGGTTTCTTTTTTAAAGTTATTTTTTTAATTGTTGGTATATTGTTTAGGATTGTCTTGAATTAATAGATTAATTTGAAATATCAATCCATCTCAAGAGACATGGTATATTTCTCAATCTATTATATATATATATATATATATATCATGTATGTATGTATCTTTTTTTACAGCCTTCAGTAATGTTTTATGCTTTTCTTCTTGTTGTTATGGCATATTTCCTATATGATTGTTTAAAGATAATTTATGGATTTTTGACTGTTACAAGTGTATAGAACAACACTTGCTATTTGTATTATGATACAGTAGTCTTCCTAGGTTGTTTAATTTCCTTAGTAGCTCTAAAAGTTTATTGCTGGCTTCATTTGGATCACCTACATAGAAAATAAATTCATATCTTTTATATAGAGACTTATTAATTGCTAAGATGTCCAATACTAATGAATGGTAATGGCAATTGTGGTCACAATTATTTTGGGTATTAAGTACAGTGGTTGGTATATCTTTTGATACATTCAATTTTTTATATAGTTAAGAACATTCTCTTCCAAAAGTTATTTATCCATAATAAATATTCAAAGTTCTGTAACTATTGAGATTGTTACCCACACTATTTCTATTTTCTCACCTCCTAATCCTCTTCAATCCATGACAAAATAAGTTTTAGCTTCAGGACTCCACTGAAATTGTACTTACCAAGGTCCTTACTGACCTCTATGTTGTTAAATCAACTGGACACCTTTCAGGGCCAAGCTTTGCTTTGCCCATCTCAACTGTATCGACCACTCCCTCCTTCTACAAATATTCAGTTGCTTGATTTCCATACACCTAGATATAATTCTACTTCTGACTAATATTTCTCCTCTCATTTTACAGCTCTGCTTCCCCTAACCAACATTTAACTGCAGAAGATGGATCTGACTCCTCTTCTCTCTTCAGTTTGCACTCCATGGATGATCAAAAGCTCCCATGTTTTCTATTACTAAATAAATATATGTCTATGAGTTTACATTATGCACTCAGTACACATACCTCATCCTAGTCAGATGTTAGGATTACTGAGATGCCACACTCATTGATTAAATGCTCTATTAAGCTCAATAAGTACTATTAAGTGCTGACTAAAGCCCTTTGGGCAGGAAATTTAAACCCATTCCCAGAATATGTATTTTTTCATATGAGAGTGAACTATTGGCCCTTCCAGGATGGAAGGGAACCAATGTAGCCAATTTGCCACCAAATGACCATTTGATTTCCTTAAAGAATGGTGCTATATTGGGGGTTTGACATTGGAGTCTCTTTTTTAAAAATATATTTTATTGAAGTATAGTTGATTTACAGTGTGTTAATTTCTGCTGTACAGCAAAGTGATTCAATTATACACACACACACAGACACATTCTTTTTCATATTCTTTTCCATTATAGTTTATCAAGGATATTTAATATAGTTCCCTGTGCTATACAGTAGGACCTTGTTTTTTATCCATTCTATGTATAATAGCTTGCATCTGCTAATCCCAAACTCCCAATCTATCCCTCCCCCACAGCCCTCCCCCTTGGCAACCACACATCTCTTCTTTATGTGTGTGAGTCTGTTTCTGTTTTGTACATAAGTTCATGTGTGTCATATTTTAGATTCCACATATAAGTGATATCATATGGTATTTGTCTTTCTCTGTCTGACTTACTTCGCTTAGTATGTTAATCTCTAGGTCCATCCATGTTGCTGCAAATGGCATTACTTCATTCTTTTTTATAACTGAGTAGTTGTCCATTGTATATATGTACCACAACTTCTTTATCCATTCATCTGTGGATGTACATTTAGGTTGCTTCCATGTCTTGGCTATTGTGAATAGTGCTGCTATGAACACAGGTGTGTGTGTATCTTTTTGAATTATAGTTTTGTCTGGATGTATACCCAGGAGTGGGATTGTGGGATCATATGGTAACTCTATTTTTAGTTTTTTGAGGAACTTCTATACTGTTTTCCATAGTGGCTGCACCAATGTACATTCCCACCAACAGTGTAGGAGGGTTCCCTTTTCTCCACACCCTTTCTAGCATTTGTTACTTGTAGATTTTTAAATGATGGCCATTCTGACCAGTGAGAGGTGGTACCTCACTGTAGTTTTGATTTGCGTTTCTCTAATAATTAGTGATGTTGAGCATGTTTTCATGTGCCTGTTGGCCTCTGTATGACACTGGAGTCTTACTGGCCAGTTGGATATTCAGAGGTGACATTAGCTAGATAAGCATTGATAGATTAGAGGCCATTAATAGCCTCCATCCCTGCCATCATGGCCACTGTATTCATATGTCCATTGTACAGGCACTGGGATGGCTGATGAAAGAGGCTAGCTGATGTCTTTTGTCCACTTGGTTGTTTAGTGCCTCTTGTATGGTGGATGCTCTGTGGTTTGTGTTAACCTGTGATACCAAGAGTTGTACATTTCATGTACATTTCCCTATATCCATCCACATTCCTCAAACCCCAGAATTCCTTGTCACCAATCTTCCAATCTTTTTATTTTCAGAACCCTGACCAGCCAACTAGAACATTCGCTACTGTCATGTGTCAATATATTCTAACCTCAGGCTACTTCTCTTTCCACACAAAGTGGATGGTCAGGTATACTCCCTGAAGCTCTGCCCACTGGTTGGATTTTACCTCTCTTCTTTCTTCTTAGGACACTCCTGAAAGTGACTGTTATGCATCTCCCATCCATTTTTAGTGTGCACTCACATACCACATACTAATCCAACCCACCTATAAACCAAGCTCAGGATTGTGCCTCCTTCTTCAGCTGTTGATACAGGGCTGCCCATGTGAGCATAGATGTGAGCCTAGAAAGGAGCACTGTTGCAAGTATGGTGAAATGAGGTTCTGGGTCACCTGCTTATGAAACATACTGGTCTTGCTTGAGCTCAATCCTAGATATACCATTTCCAATTTATGACAGATTGCTTCTAGACCTTCCTGACCTTAAGACTTCGTGATTCTAATAGAACTTAGCTAGTGATGGGCATTTCTGGCCACATTGTCACTTGGTAGCCCATGGTCAAGTCTTTCATCTCTACCGGGGCCCAGTAACACACCACGAGTTGTTTCTTAAAAGGCAAATAATTCTCCATTGCCTATGGCATGCTGCTGACTCAGAATCCCAGGGACCTGTCTTGTGGTTCTTCACTGGGGCTTACCATAAGCTCCAAACTGCATATTTTCCCACTTCTTACACCTTAAACACCATAGAGTCTACTGAATCATATGGCCAAAGTAGCAGAACTGCTTGCACTACAGCATGGTCTTGTTGCACAGCAGGAGACTAATATAATAAGTAACTTTGCTTCCTATCTCCCTGTTGGGTTAGCAGAGACTTTCTTAGTCCTCCATTATGGTCTAAAGACATCCTTTGCTCAATTTACTTTCACCAGTGCACCTTCTCATAAATCTTTTGCACTTCTAATTCCATTTCAGTATCTGCTTCTTGAAGAACTCAGCTGGCACAAATATTGTTGTCCTTTCCATGAGATTGCAATTTTTATGATCTCTTTTCTTATTGGAATATAAAAGATTTTTTTTTACCACCTCAGTGGCTGCATGCCATGTGCACATTCATCTGCTCTAACGATGATACTATGTCCAGCAAGATGGCTGTTATCCAGGCTATGACATAAGACTGAGTTTACAGTAGACTACAATCATCCTCCAGGATCCATCTGGTTTTGTAGCGGACAGCCTGGTGAATTAAATTAAAAATATGATAGGATCCATCACCCCTATATTCCTGAGAGTCTTAAGGATTTCACATTCTCCACTGTTTCCCAGGGATGTGATAATGTTTGATTTACTATCCTGGCTAGGGTAAGGGCGCAGTTTCAGAGGCTTACATTTGGCCTTCCACATAGACAAGGACCCAATGTGGAGATAATGACAAATGTCAAGTATATCTATCCCAGTTTTACATTTGGGATCTGGGAGACTACCACTGTGTGAATCTTCAGATCCAAGTACCCACTGAAACTACACCTCGGCTAGGACTCCATTTATTAGTTCCTTTATGCCCCACTCTAACAGCGGGGCTGTGATGACACTGCAGATCTCCAGGTATCAATGTCAACACAGACTCTGTGTCCAATAATCCTTTAACTGTCTGAGTATTCCTCTTTTCTCAGTGAACAGGTATCTGAATAGATGACCATAGGTCCCTTTGGGGAAAGACCGGAAGAGTCCTTACTGTGTATACTTGCCATGTTGTTGTAGGGACATGATGTCCTCTTTAGTCAGTGTGTTTAAGGGTCTAAAAACTGACTTAGGTGTAGAAACTGGCCAAGTGTTGCCTTTTTTATTTGAGTGAATGCCGTCAGCGTCCTGGTTATCCATGCTTGATTTATTCTGCTGGCAAAAGCTGAGTAGTAACCTTGTCAGCTCTCCATCTATTTTCCCTTAAGGAGATCATGTTCTATTAATCATCTCCATAACTCTTTACATGTTAGAGCTCCCTGGATGCCTTTGTGACCATAATGCCTTTGTGACCACATTATGGTAATGTGAACTCTTGACTTCTGGCAGCTAAGGGTTGCTACCTTGCCTCTGTTGTTTCAGGGTCTTATATTTCCAATGTTATCAACAAGACAATCTCTTTAACAGAATCTCCTACAGTCATCTATGTCAACAGAAGAGAGTCACTATGAAACTTATTAGTGATTCCACTACCTCTCTCAGCAGTGTATTTTTATGGCCTCAGTAAATGGTGTGTCCTCTGAGTTTTTGCATGGAATGTAATCATTGGAAGGAGCATGTCCATATCCCTGAGCCCTTTAATCCCTTCCTTCATTATATCCCACAACAATTCTGACATTTCAGTTTCACTTAGCAAGAGTCATTATGTTTTCAATGTTTCTGGGAGCCATCCTACTAATGAGTTTGCACTGTCTACTGGTGTCATTAGCAGTAAGTCTTGTAGGAGAACACTCCCAAGTGAACAAACCCTTGCTTATACAAGTTTAAGTTATGGCCCCTTGATCAAGCACCCTTGTAATATGGTCCTATCCATACTCCCCCAACTCCTTTCAGTATATACAGGCTAGGTTTTGCAGTCCATTTGGGGTATATTCCCTTTCCTTCCTAGTAAATTAGATTATGCTCCAGATGGGTTATGCAATGTCTTAACTCTAGTTATAAGTCTAGTGATCAGGAGCAGAGGTGCCTATCCCACGGGTCAGAGTCTCAGTCCTGCCTTAGTTGGAGTTTTACTGTCTTTGAGGTTTAGCCACTCTGACTATTAAGTCCTGGGCTTGTTCTACTTGGCTTTCTCTGCCTATCACTACAAACGATGAGAGTTTATACCAAAGATGCTTCTGGTTTTCACGTTTGGCTTAAAGTTGCCTGTTACTCTCAATTGCTCATTATCTTTCTGATGGTTACCAATGATGCTTACCAATAGCCATCTCATCCCTTTATCTTTAAAATTACTATTATATCCCTAAGTCTCAAACAACTAATATGCCTGCCACCACATCCCCTTCCATTGGTATACACTCCTAGTTTACTACCAATGAACGTTTTAATAACTGGACCTCCACCTTGTTCCAGAAGGTGGCTGTGCTCCACCTGTCATCAATGATGGGGTTTTCATTGCAAGCTAGGTGGTGAGTGATCCAGCTCCAAATCCCATCTCATCACTTGCTTTATCAGAGCACTCCACTTCTAGTTCCAACAGTCATAGCTTGGGCTTACTGGAAATGGAGCTTGAGATTGCGTTGAAGATGCAAGATTGAGTTGAAGATCTATGTTTATCATAGATCATTCCCTGTGAAGGTAAAGGGAAGAAAGTAGGATTGGGTAGAGGGATAAGTTAAACTGTGGTGCAAGTCCAACAAAGCCTTGGGCAAATATAGTCCATCAGAGTGCCCCTTGTTGGACCCAAATAAGCAGACCTTTATACCTCTTTCTTGCTCAGTCAGATGTGGGCTACCAGGGGAAAGGTGTGATCTCAGGCATGGTGGCTTTCTGCAGCTGAGCCAGACTCTGAAGAAACAGATATGTGGATGCTGTCTACTGAAAACACTTCCTGTGGCTGGGCATTAAGTCCTTCCTTGAAAGGAGATCTGGGACACACATCTCCATGTCTACCACATCATGTCTTATCAGCTATTCCTCCTAAAGATTTCTTGCCCCTATCCACCTCTTTACACCTCCCTTATCACTACCCTCGCCAAGTCACTATTATCTGTTTCCTGAATGATTACAATAGTATTCCAGCTGGGCTTCTTGAATCCATTTTTGCATCCTATCAATCCATTCTTCACACAGAAGCCAGAGTGATCTTCCAACAATATGAATCTAACCATGGCACTCCTGTGCCTACCCACTGATCTCGGGATGAAGTCTCAAACTCTTGACATATCCAACATGGTTTTGAAGGATCATGCCTGGCCTGTCTCTCCCGTGTTATCTATTACCACTCTCCCTCCTACTCACTATGCTCTAATCATACTGAAAGTATTGCTTTTTTCCTTCCAGTTTTATTGAGATAAAACTGACACACAGCAATGTATAAGTTTAAGGTATACAGCATAATTATTTGAGTTACATACATCATTAACTGATTATCACAAGTTTAGTGAACATCCATCATCTCATATAGGTACAAAGTTAAATAGGAAAAAAAAAGGAAAAAATTTTTTCTTGGGATAAGAACTCTTAGGATTTACTCTCATAACAACTTTCATATATAACCTACAGCAGAGTTAATTGTATTTATCACGTTGTACATTACATCCCTAGTACTTATTTATCTATTTATCTTATAACTGGAAGTTTGTACCTCTTGACTGACTTCATCCAATTTCCTGTAACCACAAATCTGATCTCTTTTACTATTTTTGTTTGTTTTTGTTTTTGAAATATAATTGACCTACAACACTATGTTAGCTCCAGTTACACAGCATAGTGATTTGATATTTCTTTACATTTCAAACTGATCACCATGATTTGTCTACTTACTATATGTCACCATACAAAGATGTTACATAGTTATTGACTATATTCCCCACACTGTACATTTCATACCCATGAAAATATTGTTTTTTATTCTAGCTCCTATAGGCCCAGGGGCCCTTCCTGGCTCAAAAGCTTCCAAAGAACTATGCTCTCAGCTTGAGGGGCACCTGCCAACTGCTTTTTCCACTCTTCTTTGCCTGACTCTCATATTCACCTTTCCACTTTCAGTTTAATTGCCACTGATTCAAACAAGCTCTCCTTGATCCTCCTACACTAGGGCAAGACCTGTGATATTCTCTCATAGTTCCCTGTACTTTTAACATATATGTTAATCTCAGTTTTAACCACTCCCTATGACTACTTTAATGGCTGCTTTCCCAGATAGACTAAAAGCTCAATGAGGGCAGAGACTTGGTCTTGTTGTTTACTCCTGTGTCTTCAAGCCTACACTTACTAAAATATATTTGCTCCATTCCTTGACATAGAGCTTCTTAACAATTTAACAATTTCCTTTGGACCTGTAATCTTGGTTCTCATCCTCATGTAATTTAATGTGGGCCTTCTCCATGCGGGTCTATAGTTCCTTAAATAAAACAGTAATAATTAGTATTATAACAAAAGAGATCACCAATAATAATTTAACATCCAAACTGAAAATTCCATCCCCTCCACAGAACAATAACCAAAAGGATTGCTGCAAAACTCAAAATGGTCCACCCTCACCTTGCTCTGACTCTGTTCAAATGAATTCTCAATAATCACTGTTTGTTGTTGCTTGTGCCTTATCCAAAACATGCCTTACCCAATAATATTTATTCTTTTCAATCTGTTCTTTATTTTTTTTAATTTTATTTTTTTATACAGCAGGTTCTTATTAGTTATCAATTTTATACGTATTAGTATATATATGTCAACCCCAAACTCCCAATTCATCCCACCAACCCCCCACCAGCTTTCCCCCCTTGGTGTCCATACATTTGTTCTCTACGTCTTTGTCTCTATTTCTGCCTTGCAAACAGGATCATCTGTACCATTTTTCTAGATTCCACATATATGCATTAATATACGATATTTGTTTTTTCTTTTTCTGACTTACTTCACTCTGTATGACAGTCTCTAGGTCCATCCACATCTCTACAAAAGAACTCAATTTTGTTCCTTTTTTATGGCTGAGTAATATTCCATTGTACATATGTACCTCATTTTCTTTATCCATTCATCTGTTGATGGGCATTTAGGTTGCTTCCATGACCTGGCTATTGTAAATAGTGCTGCAATGAACATTGGGGTGCATGTGTCTTTTTGAATTATGGTTTTCTCCAGGTGTATGCCCAGGAGTGGGATTGCTGGGTCATATGGTAATTCTACTTTTAGTTTCTTAAGGCACCTCCATACTGTTCTTCATAGTGGCTGTATCAATTTACATTCCCACCAATAGGGCAAGAGGGTTCCCTTTTCTCCACACCCTCTCCAGCATTTATTGTTTGTAGATTTTCTGATGATGCCCATTCTAACTGGTGTGAAGTGATACCTCATTGTAGATTTGATTTGCATTTCTCTAATAATTAGTGATGTTGAGCAGCTTTTCATGTGCCTCTTGGCCATCTGTATGTCTTCTTTGGAGTAATAGCTACTTAGGTCTTCTGCCCATTTTTTGATTGGGTTGTTTGTTTTTTTAATATTGAGCTGCATGAGCTGTTTACATATTTTGGAGATTAATCATTTGTCCATTGACTCGTTTGCAAATATTTTCTCCCATTCTGAGGGTTGTCTTTTCATCTTCTTTGTAGTTTCCTTTGCTGTGAAAAAGCTTTTAAGTTTCATTAGGTCCCATTTGTTTATTTTTGCCTTTATTTCCCTTACTCTAGGATGTGGGTCAAAAAGATCATGCTGTGATTTATGTCAAAGAGTGTTCTTTCTATGATTTCCTCTAAGAGTTTTATAGTGTCTGGTCTTACATTTAAGTCTTTAATTCATTTTGAGTTTACTTTTGTGTATGGTGTTAGGGAGTGTTCTAATTTCATTCTTTTATATGTAGCTGTCCAGTTTTCCCAGAACCACTTATTGAAGAGACTGTCTTTTCTTCACTGTATGTCCTTGCCTCCTTTGTCAGAGATTAGTTGACCATATGTGCGTGGGTTTATCTCTGGGCTTTCTGTCCTATTCCATTGATCTATATTTCTGTTTTTGTGCCAGTACCATACTGTCTTGATTACTGTAGCTTTGTAGTATAGTCTGAAGCCAGGGAGTCTGATTCCTCCAGCTCCATTTTTCTTTCTCAAGATTGCTTTGGCTATTTGGGGTCTTTTGTGTCTCCATACAAATTTTAAGGCTTTTTATTCTAGTTCTGTAAAAAATGCCATTGGTAATTTGATAAGGATTGCATTGAATCTGTAGATTGCTTTGGGTACTATGGTCATTTTCACAATATTGATTCTTCCAATCCAAGAACATGGTATATCTCTCCATCTGTTTGTGTCATGTTTGATTTCTTTCATCAGTGTCTTATAGTTTTCTGAGTACAGGTCTTTTACCTCCTTAGGTAGGTTTATTCCTAGGTATTTTATTCTTTTTGTTGTAATGGTGAATGGGATTGTTTTCTTAATTTCTCTTTCTGATCTTTTGCTGTTAGTATATAGGAATGCAAGAAATTTCTGTGCATTAATTTTATATCCTGCAACTTTACCAAATTCAATGATTAGCTCTAGCAGTTTTCTGGTGGCATCTTTAGGATTATCTATGTATAGTATCCTGTCATCTGCAAACAGTGACAGTTTTACTTCTTCTTTTCCAATTTGTATTCCTTTTATTTCTTTTTCTTCTCTGATTGCCATGGCTAGGACTTCCAAAACTATGTTGAATAGTAGTGGCCAGAGTGGACATCCTTGTCTTGTTCCTGATCTTAGGATACTTCCAGGTTTTCACCAGTGAGAATGATGTTTGCTGTGGGTTTGTTGTATGTGGTCTTTATTATGTTGAGGTAGGTTCCCTCTATGCCCACTTTCTGGAGAGTTTTTATCATACATAAATGGGTGTTGAATTTTGTCAAAAGCTTTTTCTGCATCTATTGAGATGATCATATAGTTTTTATTCTTCAGTTTGTTAATATGGTGTATCACATTGCTTGATTTGCATGTATTGAGGAATCCTTGCGTTCCTGGGATAAATCCCACTTGATCATGGTGTATGATCATTTTAATGTGTTGTTGGATTCTGTTTGCTAGTACTTTGTTGAGGATTTTTGCATCTATATTCATCAGTGATATTTTTCTGTAATTTTCTTTTCTTTGTAGTATCTTTGTCTGGTTTTGGTATCAGGGTGATGGTGGCCTCATACAATGAGTTTGGGAGTGTTCCTTCCTCTGCAATTTTTTGCAAGAGTTTGATAAGGATGGGTGTTAGCTCTTCTCTGAATGTTTGATAGAATTCACCTGTGAAACATCTGGTCCTGGACTTTTGTCTGTTGGAAGATTTTTAATCACAGTTTCAATTTCGTTACTTGTGATTGGTCTGTTCATACTTTCTATTTCGTCCTGGTTCAGCCTTGGAAGGTTTCACCTTTCTAAGAATTTGTCCATTTTATTAAGTTTGTCCATTTTATTGGCATAGAGTTGCGTCTAGTAGTCTCTTAGGATGCTTTGTATTTCTGTGGTGTCTGTTGTAACTTCTCCTTTTTCATTTCTAATTTTATTGATTTGAGTCCTCTCCCTTTTTCTTGATGAGTCTGGCTAAAGGTTTATCAATTTTGTTTATCTTCCAAAGAACCAGCTTTTAGTTTTATTGATCTTTGCTCTTGTTTTCTTTGTTTCTATTTCATTTATTTCTGCTCTGATCTTTATGATTTCTTTCCTTCTACTAACTTTGGTTTTTGTTTGTTCTTCTTTCTGTAGTTCCTTTAGGTGTAAGGTTAGATTGTTTGAGCTTTTTCTTGTTTCTTGAGGTAGGATTGTATTGCTATAAACTTTCCTCTTAGAACTGCTTTTACTACATCCCATAGGTTTTGGATTGTCGTGTTTTCATTGTCATTTGTCTCTAGGTATTTTGTGATTTCCTCTTTGATTTCTTCAGTGATCTCTTGGTTATTTAGTAAGGTATTGTTTAGCCTCCATGTATTTATGGTTTTTATGTTTTTTTCCCTGTAATTTATTTCTAATCTCATAACGTTGTGGTCAGAAAAGATGCTTGATATGATTTCAATTTTCTTAAATTTACCAAGGTTTGATTTGTGACCCAAGATGTGATTATCCTGGAGAATGTTCTGTGTGCATTTGAGAAGAAAGTGTAATGTGCTGTTTTCGGATGGAACGTCCTATAAATATCAATTAAATCTATCTGGCTTATTGTGTCATTTGAAGCTTGTGTTTCCTTATTAATTTTCTTCCTGGATGATCTGTCCATTGGTGAATGTGGAGTGTTAAATTCCCCCACTATTATTGTGTTACTGTCAATTTCCTCTTTTATAGCTGTTAGCATTTGCCTTATGTATTGAGGTGCTCCTATGATGGGTGCATATATATTTATAATTGTTATACCTTCTTCTTGGATTGATCCCTTGCTCATTATGTAGTGTCCTTCCTTGTCTCTTGTAATATTCTTTATTTTAAAGTATACTTTATCTTATATGAGTATTGCTACTCCAGCTTTCTTTTGATTTCCATTTGCATGGAATATGTTTTTCCATCCCCTCAGTTTCAGTCTATATGTGTCCCTAGGTCTGAAGTGGGAATCCTGTACACAGCATATAGATGGGTCTTGTTTCTGTATCCATTCAGCCAGTCTATGTCTTTTGGTTGGAGCATTTAATCCATTTACATTTAAGGTAATTATTGATTTGTATGTTCCTATTACCATTTTCTTAATTGTTTTGTGTTTGTTTTGGTAGATCCTTTTCTTCTCTTGTGTCTCCACTTAGAAAATTCCTTTAGCATTTGTTGTAGAGCTGGTTTGGTGGTGCTGAATTCTCTTAGCTTTTACTTGTCTGTAAAGCTTTTGATTTCTCTATTGAATCTGAATGAGATCCTTGCTGAGTAGAATAATCTTGGTTGTAGGTTCTTCCCTTTCATCACTTTAAATATATCATACCACTCCCTTTTGGCTTGTAGAGTTTCTGTTGAGAAATCACCTGCTAACCTTATAGGTGTTCTCTTGTATGTTATATGTCATTTTTCCCTTGTTGCTTTTAATAATTTTCTTTGTCTTTACTTTTTGCCAATTTGATTACTTTGTGTCTCGGTGTGTTTCTCCTCGGGTTTATCCTGTATGGGACTCGCTGTGTTTCCTAGACTTGGGTGGCTATTTCCTTTCCCATGTTAGAATAGTTTTTGACTATAATATCTTCAAATATTTTCTCGGATCTTTTCTCCCTCTCTTCTCCTTCTGGGACCCCTATAATGTGAATGTTGGTACGTTTAATGTTGTCCCAGATTTCTCTTAGGCTGTCTTCATTTCTCTTCATTCTTTCTTCTTATTCTGCTTTGCAGCAGTGAATTCCACCATTCTGTCTTCCAGGTCACTTATCCATTCTACTGCCTCGGTTATTCTGCTATCGATTCCTTCTAGTGTATTTATTTTTATTAGTTTCTGCTTTATAACAAAGTGAATCAGTCATACATATACATCTGTTCCCACAACACTTCCCTCTTGCATCTCCCTCCCTCCCACCATCCCTATCCCACCCCTCCAGGCGGTCACAAAGCACCGAGCTGATCTCCCTGTGCTCTGCGGCTGCTTCCCACTATCTATCTACCTTACGTTTGGTAGTGTATATATGTCCATGCCTCTCTTTCGCTTTGTCACAGCTTACCCTTCCCCCTCCCCATATCCTCAAGTCCATTCTCAAGTAGGTCTGTGTCTTTATTCCCGTTTTATCCCTAGGTTCTTCATGACTTTTTTTTTTTAATTCCATATATATGTGTTAGCATACGGTATTTGTCTTTCTCTTTCTGACTTACTTCACTCTGTATGACAGACTCTAGGTCTATCCACCTCATTACAAATAGCTCAGTTTCGTTTCTTTTTATGGCTGAGTAATATTCCATTGTATATATGTGCCACATCTTCTTTATCCATTCATCCGATGATGGACACTTAGGTTGTTTCCAGCTCCGGGCTATTGTGAATAGAGCTGCAATGAACATTTTGTTACATGTCTCTTTTTGAATTATGGTTTTCTCAGGGTATATGCCTAGTAGTGGGATTGCTGGGTCATATGGTAGTTCTATTTTTAGTTTTTTAAGGAACCTCCATACTGTTCTCCATAGTGGCTGTACCAATTCACATTCCCACCAGCAGTGCAAGAGTGTTCCCTTTTCTCCACACCCTCTCCAGCATTTATTGTTTCTAGATTTCTTGATGATGGCCATTCTGACTGGTGTGAGATGATATCTCATTGTAGTTTTGATTTGCATTTCTCTAATGATTAATGATGTTGAGCATTCTTTCATGTGTTTGTTGGCAGTCTGTATATCTTCTTTGGAGAAATTCCTATTTAAGTCTTCTGCCCATTTTTGGATTGGGTTGTTTGTTTTTTTGCTATTGAGCTGCATGAGCTGTTTATAAATTTTGGAGATTAATCCTTTGTCAGTTGCTTCATTTGCAAATATTTTCTCCCATTCTGAGGGTTGTCTTTTGGCCTTGTTTATGGTTTCCTTTGCTGTGCAAAAGCTTTGAAGTTTCATTAGGTCCCATTTGTTTATCTTTGTTTTTAGTTCCATTTCTCTAGGAGGTGGGTCCAAAAGGATCTTGCTGTGATTTATGTCATAGAGTGTTCTACCTATGTTTTCCTCTAAGAGTTTGATAGTTTCTGGCTGTACATTTAGGTCTTTAATCCATTTTGAGCTTATTTTTGTGTATGGTGTTAGGGAATGATCTAATCTCAAACTTTTACATGTCCCTGTCCAGTTTTCCCAGCACCACTTATTGAAGAGGCTGTCCTTTCTCCACTCTACATTCTTGCCTCCTTTATCAAAGATAAATTGGCCATATGTGCGTGGGTTTATCTCTGGGCTTTCTATCCTGATCCACTGATCTATCTTTCACTTTTTATGCCAGTACCACACTGTCTTAATTACTGTAGCTTTGTAGTATAGTCTGAAGCCAGGGAGCCTGATTCCTCCAGCTCCGTTTTTCGTTCTCAACATTGCTTTGGCTATTCGGGGTCTTTTGTTTTTCCAAAAATTTTGAAATTTTTTGTTCTAGTTCTGTGAAAAATGCCAGTGGTAGTTTGATAGGGATTGCATTGAATCTGTAGATTGCTTTGGGTAGTAGAGTCATTTTCACAATATTGATTCTTCCAATCCAGGAGCATGGTATATCTCTCCATCTATTTGTATCCTCTTTAATTTCTTTCATCAGTGTCTTATAATTTTCTGCATACAGGTCTTTTGCCTCCTTAGGTAGGTTTATTCCTAGATATTTTATTCTTTTTGTTGCAATGGTAAATGGGAGTGTTTTCTTGATTTCATTTTCAGATTTTTCATCATTAGTGTACAGGAATGCCAGAGATTTCTGTGCATTAATTTTGTATCCTGCTACTTTACCAAATTCATTGATTAGCTCTAGTAGTTTTTCGGTAGCATCTTTAGGATTCTCTATGTATAGTCTCATGTCATCTGCAAACAGTGACAGCTTTACTTCTTCTTTTCCAATTTGGATTCCTTTTATTTCCTTTTCTTCTCTCATTGCTGTGGCTAAAACTTCCAAAACTAGGTTGAATAAGAGTGGTGAGAGTGGGCAGCCTTGTCTTGTTCCTGATCTTAGTGGAAATGGTTTCAGTTTTTCACCATTGAGGACAATGTTGGCTGTGGGTTTGTCATATATGGCCTTTATTATGTTGAGGAAAGTTCCCTCTATGACTACTTTCTGCAGGGTTTTTATCATAAATGGGTGTTGAATTTTGTCGAAAGCTTTCTCTGCATCTATTGAGATGATCATATGGTTTTTCTCCTTCAACTTGCTAATATGGTGTATCACATTGATTGATTTGCGTATATTGAAGAATCCTTGCATTCCTGGAATAAACCCCACTTGATCATGGTGTATGATCCTTTTAATGTGCTGTTGGATTCTGTTTGCTAGTATTTTGTTGAGGATTTTTGCATCTATGTTCATCAATGATATTGGCCTGTAGTTTTCTTTCTTTGTGACATCCTTGCCTGGTTTTGGTATCAAGGTGATGGTGGCCTCGTAGAATGAGTTTGGGAGTGTTCCTTCCTCTGATATTGTTGGAAGAGTTTGAGAAGGATGGGTGTTAGCTCTTCTCTAAATGTTTGATAGAATTCGCCTGTGAAGCCATCTGGTCCTGGGCTTTTGTTTGATGGAAGATTTTTAATCACAGTTTCAATTTCAGTGCTTGTGATTGGTCTATTCATATTTTCTATTTCTTCCTGAGTCAGTCTTGGCAGGTTGTGCATTTCTACGAATTTGTCCATTTCTTCCAGGTTGTCCATTTTATTGGCATAGAGTTGCTTGTAGTAATCTCCCATGATCTTTTGTATTTCTGCAGTGTCAGTTGTTACTTCTCCTTTTTCATTTCTAATTCTATTGATTTGAGTCTTCTCCCTTCTTTTCTTGATGAGTCTGGCTAATGGTTTGTCAATTTTGTTTATCTTCTCAAAGAACCAGCTTTTAGTTTGGTTGATCTTTGCTATCATTTCCTTCCTTTCTTTTTCATTTATTTCTGATCTGATCTTTATGATTTCTTTCCTTCTGCTAACTTTGTGGGTTTTTTGTTCTTCTGTCTCTAATTGCTTTAGGTGCAGGGTCAGGTTGTTTACTCGAAATGTTTCCTGTTTCTTAAGGTGGGATTGTATTGCTATAAACTTCCCCCTTAGAACTGCTTTTGCTGCGTCCCATAGATTTTGGGTCATCGTGTCTCCATTGTCATTTGTTTCTAGGTATTTTTTAATTTCTTCTTTGATTTCTTCAGTGATCACCTCGTTATTGAGTAGTGTATTGTTTAGCCTCCATGTGTTTGTATTTTTTACACATCTTTTCCTGTAATTGATGTCTACTCTCATAGCATTGTGCTCGGAAAAGATACTTGATACAATTTCAATTTTCTTAAATTTACCAAGGCTTGATTTGTGACCCAACATATGATCTATCCTGGAGAATGTTCCATGAGCACTTGAGAAAAATGTGTATTCTGTTGTTTTTGGATGGAATGTCCTATAAATATCAACTAAGTCCATCTTGTTTAATGTATCATTTAAAGCTTGTGTTTCCTTATTTATTTTCATTTTGGATGATCTGTCCATTGGTGAAAGTGGGGTGTTAAAGTCCCCTACTATGATTGTGTTACTGTCGATTTCCCCTTTTATGACTGTTAGTATTTGCCTTATGTATTGAGGTGCTCCTATGTTGGGTGCATAAATATTTACAATTGTTATATCTTCTTCTTGGATCGATCCCTTTATCGTTATGTAGTGTCCTTCTTTGTCTCTTCTAATAGTCTTTATTTTAAAGTCTATTTTGTCTGATATAAGAATTGCTACTCCAGCTTTCTTTTGATTTCCATTTGCATGGAATATCTTTTTCCATCCCCTTACTTTCAATCTATATGTGTCTCTAGGTCTGAAGTGGGTCTCTTGTAGACAGCATATATATGGGTCTTGTTTTTGTATCCATTCAGCCAATCTGTGTCTTTTGGTGGGAGCATTTAGTCCATTTACATTTAAGGTAATTATTGATATGTATGTTCCTATTCCCATTTCCTTAATTGCTTTGGGTTCGTTATTGTAGGTATATTCCTTCTGTTGTGTTTCTTGCCTAGAGAAGTTCCTTTAGCATTTGTTGTAAAGCTGGTTTGGTGGTGCTGAACTCTCTCAGCTTTTGCTTGTCTGTAAACGTTTTAATTTCTCAAAGCTGAATGAGATCCTTGCTGGGTAGAGTAATCTTGGTTGCAGGTTTCTCTCCTTCATCACTTTAATTATGTCCTGCCACTCCCTTCTGGCTTGTAGAGTTTCTGCTGAGAGATCAGCTGTTAACCTGATGGGGATTCCCTTGTGTGTTATTTGTTGTTTTTCCCTTGCTGCTTTTAATATGATTTCTTTGTGTTTAATTTTTGACAGTTTGATTAATATGTGTCTTGGCGTATTTCTCCTTGGATTTATTCTGTATGGGACTCTCTGTGCCTCCTGGACTTGATTAACTATTTCCTTTCCCATATTAGGGAAGTTTTCAACTATAATCTCTTCAAATATTTTCTCAGTCCCTTTCTTTTTCTCTTCTTCTTCTGGAACCCCTATAATTCGAATGTTGGTGCGTTTAATGTTGTCCCAGAGGTCTCTGAGACTGTCCTCTGTTCTTTTCATTCTTTTTTCTTTATTTTGCTCAGCATCAGTTATTTCCACTATTTTATCTTCCACCTCACTTATCCGTTCTTCTGCCTCAGTTATTCTGCTATTGATCCCATCTAGAGTATTTTTCATTTCATTTATTGTGTTTTTAATCGATGCTTGATTCATCTTTAGTTCTTCTAGGTCCTTGTTACCTGTTTCTTGCATTTTGTCTATTCTATTTCCAAGATTATGGATCTTGGAAATAGAATCTTGGATCAGCTTTACTATCATTATTCTGAATTCATTTTCAGGTAGACTGCCTATTACCTCTTCATTTGTTAGGTCTGGTAGGTTTTTATCTTGCTCCTTCACCTGCTGTGTGTTTTTCTGCTTTCTCATTTTGCTTATGTTACTGTGTTTGGGGTCTCCTTTTTGCAGGCTGCAGATTCGTAGTTCCCGTTGTTTTTGGTGTCTGTCCCCAGTGGCTAAGGTTGTTTCAGTAGGTTGTATAGGCTTCCTGGTGGGGGGGACTAATGCCTGTGTTCTGGTGGTTGAGGCTCGATCTTGTCTTTCTGGTGGACAGGTCCACGTCTGGTGGTGTGTTTTGGGGTGCCTGTGGCCTTATTATGTTTTTAGGTAGCCTCTCTGCTAATGGGTGGGGTTGTGTTCCTGCCTTGCTAGTTGCTTGGCATAGGGTGACCAGCACTGTAGCTTGCTGGTCGTTGACTGAAGCTGGGTGCTGGTGTTGAGATGGAGATCTCTGGGAGATTTTCGCTGCTTGATATTATGTGGAGCTGGGAGGTCTCTTGTGGACCCGTGTCCTGAAGTTGGCTCTCCCACTTCAGAGGCACAGCACTGACTCCTGGCTGCAGCACCAAGAGCCTTTCATCCACCCGGCTCAGAATAACAGGGAGAAAAAGTAGAAAGAAAGAATTAGTAGAAGAAAGAAAGAGAGGGAAAGAAAGGAAGAAGGGAAGAAAGGAAGGAAGGAAGGAAGGAAGAAAGAAAGAAAGGAGGGAGGGAGGGAGGAATGAAAGCAAGAGGAAGAGTGAATGGAAGAAGGGAGCGAGGGAGGGAGGAAGGAAACAAAGAAAGAAAGAAAGAAAGAAAGAAAGAAAGAAAGAAAGACAGGAGGGAGGGAGGGAGGGAGGAAGGAAAGAAAAAGAAAGTGGAAAGAAGAAGGGTGGGAGGGAGGGAGGGAGGAAAGAAAAAGAAAGAAGGAAAGGAGGAGCGGAGGGAGGAAGGGAAGGTAGGAAAAAAAGAAAGAGCAGGTAAAGTAAAATAGAATAAAGTATGAAATATAGTAGCATTATTAAAAGTAAAAAGTAATTATTGAAAAAAAAACATGGACTGATAGAACCCTGGGACATATGGTGGAAGCAAAGCTATACAGAGAGAATCTTACACAGAAGATTACACATACACATTCACAAAAAGAGAGCAGGGGGAAAAATCAAAAATCTTGCTCTCCAAGTCCACCTCCTCAATTTGCGATACTTCGTTGTAAAAAGAGGAAAAGGGCGAGAAGTCTGAAATCTTGCTAAGTCCACCTCCTTAATTTGGGATAATTCGTTGTAAAAAGAGGAAAAAGGGGGGAAAGTCTTAAATCTTGTCCTCAAAGTCCACTTCCTCAATTTGGGATGATTCGCTGTCCATTCGTGCACTCCACAGACGCAGGGCACATCAAATGGACCGTGGAGCTTTAATCCGCTGCCTCCAAGGCTGCACAGAGAGATTTCCCTGTCTCTGCTCTCACAACTCCCGGGTCTCAGCCTTGGACCTGGCCCCGCCTCTGCGTGTAGGTCGCCGGAGGGCGTCCGTTCTTCGCTCGGACAGGACGGGTTTAAAGGAGCCGCTGATTCGGGGGCTCTGGCTCACTCAGGCAGAGGGGAGGGAGGGGCGCGCAGTGTGGGGCGGGCCTGCGGCGGCAGAGGCCGGCGTGACATTGCAGCAGCCCGTGGCGCTCCTTGCGCTTTCCCGGGAAAGCCGTCCCTGGGTCCCGGGACCCCGGCAGTGGCGGGGTACACAGGCCCCCCGGAAGGCGGGGCGGACAGTGACCGGCGCTCGCACACAGGCCCCGTGGCGGCGGCAGCGGCGGCGGCGGCGGCGGCGGCAGCAGCAGCCCCAGCGTCCCACGCCCGTCTCCGAGGTCCGCGCCTTACCCGCGGCTCGCGCCTGTCTCCGGCGCTTCCCCAAGCAGCCCTCTTAATGCCCTCTCCTCGCGCACCAGGAAACAAAAGGGAAAAAAGTCTCTTGCCTCTTCGGTAGCTCCAGACCCTTTCCCCGGACTCCCTCCATGCTAGCCGTGGTGCACTAACCCCTTCAGGCTCTCTTCCTGCCGCCAGCCCCAGTCCTCTCCCTGCGCTCCGACTGAAAGCCGATACCCGAGCCTCAGCTCCCAGCCCCGCCCGCCCCGGCAGCCGAGCAGACAAGCCTCTCGGGCTGGTGTTTGCCTGAGGGCACCGATCCTCTGTGCCAGAATCTCTCCGCTTTGCCCTCCGCACCCCTGTTGCTGTGCTCTCCTCCGCTACTCCGAAGCTTTCCCCCTCCGCCACCTGCAGTCTCCGCCCGCGAAGGGGCTTGTAGTGTGTAGAAACCTTCCCTCCTTCACGGCTCCCTCCCACTGGTGCAGGTCCCGTCCCTATCCTATTGTCTCTGTTTATTCTTTTTTTCTTTTGCCCTACCCAGGTATGTGGGGAGTTTCTTGCCTTTTGGGGGGGTCTGAGGTCTTCTGTCAGCGTTCAGTAGGTGTTCTGTAGGAGTTGTTCCACGTGTAGATGAATTTCTGATGTATCTGTGGGGAGGAAGGTGATCTCCGCGTCTTACTCTTCCGCCATCTTTCTCCGGGTCCCCCCTTCTAGTGTATTTTTCATTTCAGTTATTGCATTGTTAATCTCTGTTCATTTGTTCTTTAATTCTTCTAGGTGTTTTTTCTTTAATTCTTCTAGGTCTTTGTTAAACATTTCTTGCATCTTCTCGATCGTTGCCTCCATTTTTTTCCGAGGTCCTGGATCATCTTCACTATCACTATTGTGAATTCTTTTCCTGGAAGGTTGTCTATCTCCACTTCATTTAATTGTTTTTCTGGGGTTTTATCTTGTTTCTTTATCTGGTACATAGCCCTCTGCCTTTTCATTTTGTCTATCTTTCTGTGAATGTGGTTTTTGTTCCACAGGCTGCAGGATTATCATTCTTCTTGCTTCTGCTGACTGCCCCCTGGTGGATGAGACTCTCAGTCATCACTTTTGTATCTCAATATCTTTTCCAATTAAAGCAAAAACAGGAAACACAAGAAATTACCCAGAGCCATTCTGTTAATATATCTCAAAAAGTACTACTACAGTTTATATGCAAATACCCCAATGGGGAAAAAAAAAACCATCATTTGCTCAACTGCCTAATTTTACATTCTGTGATGCTGGTACGTACAACTACCACAAAATGCATAAAATTTCACTGTGATAATAATCTTCAACAACAAAACTAACAAAATTAACAAGAGTACCTAATTGCAGTTTTATGTTCACTTTATTGAGCAACTTCCTCACTGTGGCATTTTTGCAGCTCTCCATAGGTGCTCATAGCTTTTCTCTCTTCTGAAAAATCCTCTCTTGAAACTAAGAAATTCCCATTAGAAATTAGCCCCCAAGTGCTTTTAAATACCAGGAGATAAGATACCCGTGTTGGTCGGCAGCCAAGTCTGGGACCAGCAAACCTTCAGCCTATATCTGCCCACTGCTGTGTAGGAGTCAGGATTAATGGTGAGTGACAAATCATCCCATCCCTCATCCTGAAATGTTGCAGGGGACAGGAGAATTTTTACTGCTTGTAAGAAAGAAAGGGAAGGATTACCTAATGAAGCATGAAATCTCTTTAAAATGGTATAAAACAAAATTTCAGGTATTCCATCATTACCCAGTTACTACATCAAAGTGAAAGTGGCCTCATTTCTGCAAAGCATACACATATACACAAATTTAAGAGAATATCTCCAACATTTAGCTACTTATCCTCTACTTAATGAAGACTCAGTTCCTAATAGCATTTTGAATTGAAACAGCCATGATGTTTGTTTTATAATGTCAACAATAGAAATATGGCTGTCATAAAAAACCACTGACACACTCGTATGGTTTGAATTGTTTAAATTCCCATGAAGGAGCAGATGAAAAAGGAAGCCAAAAGTTTATTTCACAACAATTTCTCTTTATATTCACACTGAAATATTCATCTCTCCCCACTATGAACACAGCCACACATTTAAAATTTCCTGAAATTTACCCAATAGGGATTTACTCATCCAGCTAACCATTATTCTTTTTGTTTTTATTTGCCTAGGAAAAAACCAACCTCCCTGAGCTCCCAAGTTCACAGGTAAAAACTACTCACAGGGCATTTCCTATGATGCACTATAGTCATCTGTTTTGGGGGTTGTCTCCCACAGTAGCCTGAGAGACTCTGGAGTAAGGAGACTATGATTACACCATTCTGCGTCTTCAGCACCCAGTACAGGCTCTGGAACAATGTATTTTCTCTGCCTTTCTTTAAAGCAGTGGTTCTTTAAGTATGGTCCCCTAACTAGTGACACTAACCTTGCCTCAGAACTTGTTAGAGAGATGCAGATCCTTCGGCCCAGACCTGACATACTGCATCAGAAACTCTGGGAGTTGGAGCCCGGATACCTGTGTTTTAATAAGCCCTCTACATAGAGCATGCATTCCAATGAGTGTTCAAGTGTGAGAACTACTGCTTTAAAGAATGAATACCAAATCTCAAGACAATGAGAATTACATATCATAAAGACTCTGATTTATCTAAATGTTAGTGATATCACTATAGTTTTTGCATCATAGGACTATTCTGTTCCAATTATGATGAGCTTACTTACTAGGGGCTACCAAGTATTCTAAACAAATGGAGATGTATACTATAATCATGGATTACAAGTGTCAACATTGCAAAAATATAAATTCTCTCTACATTAATCTAAAGATTGAATATAATCCTATTCAAAATCCGATAACTTTTTGGACCTAATTTGTGGAATTTGACATGTTTCTAAAATTGATATAGAAATTCAAAACATAAAGAGTAGGTAAAGCAATATTGAAAAATATGAATAAAGCTGGAGCACTTACACTACCAGATGTCATGAACTTTTACAGGGCTATTGTCATTGAGCCAGCATGGTATTCTTACAAAGATGCGGTCAACTTCATTAATCATCAGGGGAATGAAAATTAAAACCACTACTCACACCACCAGAATGGTAGTACATAACTCAGGCTGGGGAGAATGTGAAGCAACCCTGCTGGTTGCTGTGAAGCAGTACATTGCTGGTGGGAGGGTACATTTGTAAAAATTTGTGAAGTAAAATACTTTGGAGGGAACTCCCTGGTGGTCCATTGGTTAAGACTCAGCGCTTCCATTTCAGGGGGCACGGGTTCAATCCCTGGCCAGGGAATTAAGACCCTGCAAGCTGCAATGCACAACTAATAAATAAATAAATAAAATGGGTGATTTAAAAAACATTTGGGAAAACTTTTAGGCAGGCTCTACTAAAGCTGAACATATGTGTAACCTATGACTCAGCAATTCCAGTGGAAGAGGAGGGGGAAGAGGAGAAGAGTCTGTTATCTTAGAATGCACAAACAGGTTACAAAATAGAAGATAGGGATTTCAAAGTGCCCCAGTGAGATAGGATTATCCCCTAAAGCTTAAAATTTATCATCATCATCTGGGTTCATGGAAGTATCAGTACACAATGTGGGGGCACTTTGTCTCAAAGACTATAGCCTGGCAACTAGCTCATGAAGGGGAAAGCCCTTTTCAAGAGAAAGGGCCTTATGGGGTTGTGCAAAAGAGCTCTGGAGTTATCCTCTTCTGCGGGTCACCAGGAAGGCAGCCCCTTGCTCCAAAATGGGCCTCCCTTCATTCCCTCACATCATCAGAAAGGCCTTCCAGAAAAGGTCATTAACTCAGCCCCTAACATGTTCCAAGTCTTCCCCGTCCAGATGTGCAGATGCCCACTCTCCACTGACAACTGACTCAGATTAAGTAGAAGGTATCACACAACCTCCTCCAAGAAATACTATTTCAAAATCAGCATCCTTGTGGGGTGGATATCACTGCCTTAATTGTCATCGAAGACTTCAGAAATGCCAACTGAGAGCCACGGGGGCTTGTAGGTGTTCCTCACACTGAACCTGACCTCTGCATGACACCATGGCCTACATATCCTCAAATGGGTATCCTGTCTATGAGATGCATGGGTTTCTATCTCACGGCCACCACCTTGTGACCTCCTTCAGCTGCTAATACCCACTGGCCCTTATCCCACTGAGATGGAAAAAATAGAGGTGTGCGTGTGTGTGTGTGGGTGTGTGAGTGATAAGGCTGCCTAGGAAGGGACCTCAGTTTTCTTTGTACCTGAGGTCCTTGCACATTGCCTGGACACTGCATAAGTGATTGAGGAGTGACTGGAGGAGCCAGCATGTACCCAGTGTTGAAGAAAGAAGCCATCATTTCCAGAGTAATCACAGTGGACATAGCAGGAGTGCTGTGAACAGCAGTCACTCATCATTCTTCTCTGGTCATTTAAGCAGGATCACTAATCGTTTCCACTTAAGCTTACATGCTGAAGGGTAACTGAGCTGTATGTCTTTAGAAGGTCCTGTCACCAGACTTCAGCCGGATTTATGAGAAAAATTTCCCAGGTTCCTTTGCTTTATCTTCCTCTGGGTTCAATCCAAAGCAGAAGATAGTGAAAACAACTCCTGAAGATGGTATATTAGGTCAGGGAAGCAAAAATATGAAAGTAAGAGGCACCAAGCTCCCTACCCAAGTCGATAGTCTGATTATTGAAAGAATAAAACCCAGTCATGAGGAAGACCCTAGTCTGAGAACATTTTCAAAGAAGGGAAAGCACAGGTGTTGAGATAGATAACCTGTTGTGTTCTGAGGTATTGAGAAGCTTTCCATTAAAGGCAGTAGCAGAGGTCTCTTTCCTAGAAGGGAGTTGGGAGCTGGGCCAGAAAGCAGGGAAGAGATGTGGATTAGCAGAGAGTAGGAAGCCAAGGCTTGTGAAAAATCCTGAGAGAAATGGGGAGTTGGAACAGAGTGTGTATCTGTATATGGGAAGTGACGGTTAGTGATAGGTAAATTGATGAAATAAGAAAAATGATTGTCAGATATACCAAGGATGCAGGAGGGCATGTGTTGTTGGCAGTGCTTGAAAGCCAAGCACAAAATTAGAGTCCATGCAGGCAGATACCTGTACAGAAGCACGATGGATGGCCTGCATCTGAAGAAGGCTCGCCCAACACAGGGCTTCCCAAAGAGTTCATAAGGGAGCCCTAGCATTCTGCGGGTGTCAGGGATCACTAAACTGAGAAGGAAGAAGAGGTGCTGGCTGGGCAAGAGCCTAGGTTCACGGCCATCACTTCAATTACAACTGCTCTGCCATCCTTGTTTTCATGGACTGGGGATGATGCACAGTGAAATTATTGCTAGCCTATTCGAGGGAAATTATTCAGGTGGATAAAGGGATTATACTAATAAAAACTTGGAAACAACCGTATGCCATTTTTATATAAGAGTACTGGCCTCAAAGGACCATAGACCCAAGTTTACCCACCACATCTCTAATCAGGATAGCATGAGAACCTTTTAGATATTTTGCAAAGCTGTCAGCTGCTTAAAGAGTGAGGACAGGGAGTAGAGGAGTGTTTTCTTTTTTTTTATGGGAAATGAGTGTTTTCTTCTTCTTTTTTTTTTTTTTTTGGCCTTGGGCTAAAAAGGCCAGTGTGGAAGGAGGCCTTATCTTCAGATAACAAATAGATAGAGCAGACAAGATAGGATGCCTAGACAATGAAACTTCAGTGTGTATGGTGGGAGAGTAAGTGAAGGAAAACAGGGGATGACAGGTGTTTTGGGGGCACAGAAAGAGGCAGGGTGCCTCAGTCATGGAAGGATGAATTATAACGTGAGGTATGACTACCTAATTGTCTTTCTGATTTTGGATTTGGAGAATATAATTACCTTAACTGTAGCATTCCAAGCACCTTGTATACTAATGTGGGAAGAGCATTAGACTCTAAGCTATTTGTCTCTGAGCACATCAGGTGGCCAAATTACTGGGTCTATGATTGTCTAATACCAGTTCCAGGGTTCATAGTACAAGTGAAGATCAGAATTCAGTAGTATTCTGAATTTAACATTAAACTCTAACACAGTAGAATAGAAAATAAACATATGGAAATACATTAATCTTCATTAATCATTAGGGAAACTGTAAAAACCACAAGGTGATACCTGTCAACTGAAAAAATGCACAACTTAAAAGTTGAGAATTATGTTTTATTTGGCAGACAAAACTGAGGACGTAAGCCCGGGACACAGCTTCTCAGATAGCTCTGAGGGACAGCTCTGAAGACGTAAGGGAGGAGCCAGGATATATAGGAGTTTTTGCAACAAAGACCAGGCAGTCAGAACATCAAAAAATTACTGTAAAGAAAATCAGATATCTCAAGGTAAGGAATTTAGCACCTTTCTATGTATGGGAAGATGCAAACTTCAGGGCTCATTGAAATCATTCCTTTGATACATACCTCAGTTATCTGGGGCCAGTATCGAGTGCTATCTCATCCTGAGTCTCCTGAGGATGCACTGTTGGTGGGTGGATGCAGTGGCTGATGGCTTGATGGCAGGCAATCCTGTTTCTATCCTGAGTTGCCTCAGGGCTCACTATTGGGGAGGCTGTAATGTGATGGCTTGATGGCTGCAACATCTTTTGTTTACTGATATGGCAGGCAACACTTTTTCACTCACATGCTTTTACACAAATACCAGAATTGCTAAAATGAAATAAAAGAAAAATACCTTTTCTTTTCTGGTGAAGATATAGAGCAATAAGTATTCTCTTATACTGCCAGTGAGAGTGGAAGTTGGTACAACCACTTAAGAAAACCATTTCCCTATGTTAACTAAGCTGAATAAATGCATGTCCTATGACTCAGCCATTGAACTCCTGGTATATATCCCACAGAAATTTGTATATATGTCCATGAAAGAACATGTAAAGGGGTGATCATAGCAGCATTATTTATAATGATCATAAACTGGCAACAACTCAAATCTCCAGCAACAGTGGAATGGATAAACTGTATCACAGAGACACTGATCAACTATTTCTGCTCTCCTTATCAAACAAGTTGCTTGGTTAAAGTTTATTTTGTTGGTTTTCCACAATTAAATTTGTATTGCTTTAAAATAGTACTAAAACAAAAACCAAAAGAGCAAAATCCACGTAAATCCTATACTTATTATTTCTATTGTAGGGAAAGTTCTGTGGTTCCATGCAAAAGGAACTTTGAATATTTGATCTTTCCAGGCCACACTGCTCATTAAATCCCATGGTTTCCTATCAAAGTCCCCAACCTTGAGAGCTGCCCTCATAGGGCTCAGATAATTCCTTGTGCCTCTTCCATTTTCCACAGATATTTCAAGTTCATTCACTGGAAAGGACATGGATTGTGAAGTCTATAATGCATTCCTCTTTCTGAACACATCCTTCTCTCATGCCATCCTCCCTGCAATACTGCTCTTACAATCTCACCTGTTCTTCATCCACATGGGAACATCTATGTGTCCTGTTGCCCTTCACATGAGTGGCTTACTCAATTTCAGCATGATGGGCACTGAGTATTCAGAAGTACCTGCTGTACAGCTGCTGGGAATCAGAGAGTTCCTTGAGGTTGACCTTGGGCTGCCTGGAGCACTCTTGTGTTCTCTGCTCCTCTCACTAGGGTAGGCTTGCAGCTGACCTTTGAAACATTAGACCCCCATGACATATACACTGATTAATGCTATTTACTGTCTAGGATGTCTGAGGCCATCTGTGGAAGTGGAGAAACCCTATCTTTGTGAGGGAACTTGGCATCCCTGAGTGGATTAAGGAGACTAGCCAATCCTGAGCTTGTAAAAGTGCCAGATGGTGCCAGCATGATGTAAGTACAATCCCCAAGGTACTTGCTGATTTTTTATTGTAAGCCTTATCCTTTCTCCACCCTTCTGCCTGTATCCCACTGCTAAAGCTGACTTGCAGATCCTGATTCTGGGCGTGGGCAACGAGTGGCATGCCCACTCTATAAGGGCTATGAACTGAGAAAGGGCAGAAATGAACTTTCCTTGCTGATGTCAACAGTTTTCTGAGAATGGGAGAAGGGAGTGAATATTAACAAATTCCATGGAGGGGAGAGTATGGTACAACTGTCCCATGGAAGGTTATCATCCTCCAATCTTTGGAAATATTCCCCCATCTGGAAACTAAACTGGGTTGGAGTGGGATATTAGAGGTGGAAATATATATTGGAAGTTTCTTACCCAGAAACCTGGATAATATGTTACCCAGCAATAGTACCATAATCTGAATTGAACCCTTTCCTCTGGCCTTTACACCCCAACCATGTCCACCATCTTTGTACCTCATAAGCAGTTGCTGTTGAGCTAGTTTTGTTCCTGTCTCTGATTTACAGCAGTCTCAAAGATTGCTTTTATTACTAAATATATTCATCATGCCTCAATAATTTATCTCATTTTCCAAAAAGCAAGAGCTGCTGATCTCTGGTTTTCACATAATTCTTTCCTAACCTTTCTTAAATGATCTATCAGTGACAATTTTTACAAAGCTGTTATTCTCTCCCAAAGTCTAACATCTTTAAATGCTTGGGTCAAGTGGTCAAGCAATTTCTAAGCAACAGTGATGACCACAGTACCTGCCAGGCTGCCTTACTACACTTCCGTAGATTGGCTAGTAAGGAGAAGGAGCCCAAGAGGGTTTAGGCAGTTTATTACACAGCAGGCAGCATGAGCATGAGCTTCACGTTCACATTGGTTCCCGCTGGTTCCCGCGTCCCTCATGGTGTCTTGTGTCACAGCTGAGGAACTCTGAATTTAGGAATCCCCCAACCTTATAAGGATACTGCTAGCAAATTGCCCATACTGTGCCCTAGAGGAATACATTATCATTATTATTCTGGTTAGGAGATAAATCTGTCCTCTGACTCAGAGAGAGACATTAACTTTGTCTCTCTGGAATGTCTGAGAAGGGAAGTCAGACATTATTACCCTGGAATGTAAGCAAATATGCTCCTTGAATGGGAGCAGCTCTGCAAACATCATTGATAAAAACTGTCAATGCCATTCACTCAGATGTGCAGAAACACCAGGTCCATGGAGAATTATCTTCCAATAGTTTGTCACTTCCTACATGGTTTGAGTTTTATCACCTTATTTGCAACAGGAACCACCTTCAGGAGGAAAAATATCACTTGGATCAAAGAAAAAAAAGACATTTAAAAATTTTAACATTCCATCTTAATAAAACCTCTCAGTAAACTATGAACAGAAGATATACATCCTTAACTTGATAAGCATATAAATGAGAAAAAACAGTATATAAGATGGTGAAACACTAGGATAATTCCAGCTAAGGTAAGGCAACCTGGATGCCTGATAGCACCATTTTGGTAAAGATTGCACTGGAGGTCCTATTCAATTCAATTAAAAAGGAACAAAAACAAAAATAAATATAATAAAGAGATTGAATGTACAGTATGAAGACTGTAGTAAATAATACTGTATTGAATGATGGAAATTTATTAAGACAGTAGATTTCAGATACTCTCATCACACACAAATAAGTGGTAACTTTGTGAGGATATGATACGTTAATTAGTTTGACTGTAGTAATCATTTCACTTTGTATATGTATATTGTCATTACATTGTGCACTTTAAATAGATACAATTTTATTTTTTAAATTGCCCAAAAAATAGGAAGAGCAAAATTTTATCATGATGCTCCAAAAATTTGATTGTCCACCAAGAGAAGTGAAATGTAGGTGAAGCAATAGAAAAATACCAAAAGTTTAAAAACAGCACTTATTTAGTTGGAATTATGTCAAATAAATATATGAAATTCTATAGTTTTGTAATATGTGATCAATCACAAAATGGAAAATAGTAAAAAAAAGAGTGCGTATAAAACAATTATGAATTATGTCTAACAATAAACTTACGAAAAGTGTTCCATTGCTAGACAAAAGAACATACAAAATTTTACTGAAGGTCAAGAAAAATCTGAACATATAGATATATCATATTCTAATAAGACCTGCATGACATATGAGAAAATTTTAAATTTTATAATTGACCTTAAATGTGATTTAGATGCATATGCATGGCTATATAAGAGATACATAACCAAGACAGTACTGAAGAAAAGAAAACAATAAGTGTGAAATTGTCCTCAGTAATAGTAAACTCAATGCAGCAATTAAGCAATGTGATTCTGGCATAAGAATTGGCAAATTAATTAATGAAAAAGAATAGCGGGTCCAGAAATCAATCCAGGTGTACATGAAAAAGTCATATATATGCCATAGGGGAAGGAAAAGAAAAAGAAACTGGAAGAGATCATCTGCATTCTAGAGAAGCAACAGAATTAATTTCTGCAGGAAATTTTCTTATCTCTGAAACAGATGAAGCCCTATAGAGCAACATCACCTGCACCCTGGCTATCAGCTCTGGAAGATCCCAGGGAGGGTTGGCCAACTGAATCCAGTGGCATTTCCTTATTCTTTCTCAGGTGACTGGGAGATAAGGACCTTGGTTTGAGATGGGGAGGCCTCAGACCAGCAAAGGATCCTAAGCCCTGACTGTAGCTAAGGGGATGACCCTAACATGAGGACAAAGGCCATACTAACACCATATATATTGGACCCTATAGAGTCTGGTTGGTCCCTGCTATCACCCCTGGGAGGTCCCAGGAAGGACTGTCAGGATGAAACTCCCCAACTTCCTCCTCAGAGGTCTCCTGGAGGTGAGAGCTAAGGTCTGAGGAGGCAGGCCTCAGGTCAGCAGAGAAGAAGAAGCCCATTCTATTCCAGGACTCAAGTGGAAGACTCAGGGGACCACCGACTCTGGAACAGTGAGGATATCACACAATCCCACCCCTGCTGTCATCCCCAGAAGGCCCCTGGCAGGGGTAGCAGAATGAAGTGTTTTCTTTTTTTACTTCCTTGCAGAGATCTTAGGGAGGTGAAGCCTTGGTTAGAGAGGTGGGGATGTTCAGGTCAGCAGATGGGAAGGAACTCATTCCCTGCCAGGAGCCAAGATGGGGATGCTGAGTGGGAATGAAAGGGACAACCCACTCCAGAACAGAGGGTGTCCCACAGAGTCTGATCCCTGCTATCAGCCATGGGAGGCCCCAAGCAGTGCTGCCCTTCTGAAACTTCCCCTCACTTCCTCCTCAGGGGCCTTTGTGAAGCTTGGACTTGGTCTGAGGGGTCAGCCTCAAGTCAGCAGAGGGAAGAGTCCTAGATCCTGCCAAGAATCTAGGTAAGGGACTTGAGAGGGGATTGAGAAGACCATCCAAACCAGAAGGGAAATGGGTGTGGGGGAAGGTGCACAGATCCTCATTCCTGATATCTGCACTCAGAGGCCTAGAGTAGAGGTGACTGGAAGACATACATGATTATTTTCTACTTTTTTTGTGAGGTGGGGCCTTTGTCTGAGAGGAGAAGCATCAGGTCAACAGAGGAAGGAATCTCAGGTCCTGTTAGGGGTCAAGGTGAAGATTTGCCAAATTCAGCAGTTCCTAAGCATCCTCACATCTGACACCAACTGCAAGTTTGAGAGTCCTCAAGACCATCCCCAGGTTTGATAATTCACTAGGACTAAAAGAATCCACTGAAAGCTGTTATACTCACAGTTATGGTTTATTGAAAAGATACAGACTAAAATCAGCCAAGAGAAGAGATGCATGGGGCAGAGTCCAGGAGAGTTATACACATTCCACATACAGAGCTTCCAGTTGTCCTCTCCTCATGGAGTCGTGGACAGTGCTAATTTCTGCTGACCGCAATGTGTGAAATATACATGGAGCATTGCTAACCAGAGAAGATCAATTGAGCCTTTGTGTCCTGAGTTTTTACTGGAGCTCAGTCATGTAGATGTGGTTGACCACCCATGTAGCTAACTTTTCCTTCAGCTCCTCTTGAGATGGGACTCATGCCATGTGCCCCTGCCCACCATAAAGCATTGCCAGCATAGACTACTCATATGGCCCAAGGCCCCCAAATAAACAAAGACACTTTTCTCAGGCAGGACATTCCAAGGGCTTAGGGATTACCTCCCAGGAGCCACAGGCAAAGTTCAGACCTTTCTTTGGGCAAGGTTAATTCTTTACCACACCACAGTACCCACAGAAGGATGAAGGGAACCACCCATCCCTGACCAGAGGGGTCCCCACAGAGCCCCACCAATGCTGTCATTCCTGGGAGACCCTGGGCACAGCTGCCTAGTGGAGGACCCCCCTCACTTCCTCTTCTGGAGTCTCATGGAGGTGATGCCTTCGTTTGAGGGAGCTGGCCACAGGTCAGAAGATTGGATGGAGCTCAGGCCCTGCCTTGAGTCAAGGTAAGGACCTTGATTGAGGACTTAGGGGACTGCTCACCCCAGATCAGGCAAGAGCCCACATAACATAGTACCTGTTGTCCACTCTGGGAGTGCCTCCCTGCTGCTTCCTTTTCAGAGGTATCCAGGAAGTGAGAGCCTTGGTCTGAGGGGGCAGGTCTCAGGTCAGCAGATGGCAGCGGGTGCAGTTTCTGCCTGGCGTTAAGGTGAAGATCCTGAATGAGGACTGAGGGGACTACCCAGCCCATAACACAGTTGGCCCAATAGAACCCCATCACTGTTTTCAGCCCTGAGCCCTGGGAGATCCTGGGAATTACTTCCTTTAACCTGAGGTATCTCTTCACCTCCTCCTTGGAGTATCAGGAGATGGGCCAACAAATAAAACAGGATATTTCTGGCTGTGAACACCTTCAGAGCCCAGGAAATAGAGCTCAAGCTCTTCACTAACCCTGCCAAGTAAAGTCTTGGTGTCCAGGAGTATGAGGGACAAGGTAGGCAGCCATGACCCATGAGACTAACATGCACACAAGAAGGCTAAATTTATCCCAGTCCTTCCATATATTCTCACACCTCCACAGGAATGGGGAGAGATCATTTAAACTTCTCTCCAATTCTGCTATAGACATATGGGGGTTTGGGGTTGAGGAGCAGACTTGAGCTTTCTCTGTGGAGAGTGGGGAGGGTGGTGGTTTAAATGGAAACAGCCTCAGTTGAGGGAGACAGGCCCTAACAGGAGCCAAGGTAATGACCCCTGAATGTGGACTGAGTGCCCCACCATCTGCAACTACTTCTGTTAAGGCTGGGAAGCACGGGACAGGACTGGTAGTGTGAAGCCTGAGAAGCTTCTTTACTTTCTCTTTAAGAGTCTCAGGGGACAGGATGATCAGAAGGACCAGAGCCTGGCTGAGGTCTAGATCAGTATTCTGAATTACAAAAAGCAGGGATGGCCTTCTTCTAAGTCATGGTGGAGATTCCTTGCTGAGGCCACTCACACCTCCTTCACTTCATCCTCCTGTTTCCCTTTCCACCCTTCCTCTGGGTCCCCATCTCCAGCCCTGCTACCCACATTCTTCTCAAGGCCCCTACAAGAGGCCTGTTTCAAGGTCAGAAGAGTTGATGCAGAGCCCACAAGAAATGCTGCCAGGCCTCAGGTGAGAATCAGGCTTCTGAGGCCTAGGAGTGGGTCTTCTCCCCACCCTCCTATTATCATATCATAGGTCTCTTAAAGGGGGAACCTGCTGATGGGACACTGTGTGCTTCTCAGCACCTTTAGAACCCCCATTTCACCTCCACTGCTGCCTTAGCCACCTCATGGAGCAACTCAGATGAGGGATCCAGCAGCCAAAAGGAAAACGAGAGCCTATGCACGTCATTGGCCTCACTAGTTACTGAGTTCAGGCCCAGGAACCTTTTGAACAATAAGATGGCTGACTTAGAGGTGTTCCTGCTGCTCAAAAACCAGATGAAAGAGCCCATGACCCAACAGTACAAGGATATCACCCAACAGTACAAGAATTGCTTCCCTGAGATCCTGAGGAGAATCTCTGAGAGCCTGGAGTTACTCTTTGGCCTTAAGTTGAAGGAAGTGCACAGAGGTGCCAGGGAGCAATGTGACATCCTCATCAACAAAATGGACCCTCACCTGTGCTGAGGGACTGAATAATGACCAGGACTTGCTCAAAACTGCCATCCATCCTGGACTTGATCTTCATGAAGGGTAACTGCTTCTGAAGAGGTCATCTGGAACATGCTAAGCAAGTTGATGTTACATCCTGGGAGGAAGAACATTATCTTTGGGGAGCCCAGAAGACCCATAAGAAGATTTTGTGCAGCAAAATCTGAGACATATACACAACAGTGATCTTATAAGCTACCAATTCCTGTGGGGCACTTGTACCTATACTGAAACCAGCAAGATGAAAGTTTTGGAGTTTGTGGATGAGATTAATAATGTTGATGTCTGAAGGTCACAGTATGAAGAGGCCTTGAGAGAGGAGGAGGAAAAAGTCCAAGCCAGAATTTAAGGCAATATTGGTACTGATACCACGGCCAGTTCTGGGGCCAGGGCCATTGTCAGTGGTGTAGCTAATGCCAGTTCTATGGCCAGCAGCAGACACAAGTGAAGGCGGAGGCACATTCTTTGGAGTGGACAATCAAATATGCTACACTGAGAAGTCATGAAGACTTGAGTGTGTGAGGGGAAGATAGTATATTCCATTGGTATTTGCTATGGACTGAATTAGGCCCCCACCCCCACCAATTCATATGTTGAAGTCCTAACCCCACTGTGACTGTATTTATAGATAGAATCCCTAAGGAGATAATTAAGATTAAATGAGGTCATAAGGGTGGGCCCTAATCCAATAGGATTAGTTCCCTTATAAGAAGAGACACCAGAGATTTCTCTCTTTCCCCATGTGCATGCACTGAGGAAAGGCCATGTGAAGACACAGCGAGAACGCAGCTGTCTGCAAGTTAGGAAGAGAGTTCTTACCAGAAACTGACCATACTGTCACCCTGATCCAGCTACCAGCCTTCAGAACTGTGAGAAAATAAATTTCTGTTGTTTAAGCTACCATGGTATTTTGTTATGACAGCTTAATCAGATTAATAAAGTATTCCTATTACACTTGGGTAAATTAGTGATTTATCTGTTGTTTATCTGTATCTTTTAGCGTATTGTCGAAAGAGAATGTTCAATTCACTTCAGAATCTGTAGGTTTATGTATGGAATGGGTCAAACATTCTATTGTTCTTTCCCAGATATTGAGTAAAAGTTTTGCTATTTTGGAAAAGTTTCTACCATATTCTGTGATATGGAACAAATTACATGGTATTGAAAAAGGATGCTTCTTGTGCAAGAAATTCACCAGTAAATAGTTGAGAATAGGGGATAAAAATATAAATATGATTATATCCTGGCTTTCCCCTTCTCTTTTAGTTTGTTGTTTTTCAAAATTGATATACACATGGATTTGCTTAAGTACTCAAAAATATGGAGAAAATAAAACCTGATAAATATAATGCCCATTTTATCATTTATTCATCAAACACTGATTGAATATCTGCTATGTGTAAGTGAATTTGCTAAGTGCTGGAGGTATAAGTATATATAATATATCACCGAAGACAAAGGTAGGAAATTGTAAGCCTCAAATTACTAATATTGGTTAAAGGGGATAGTGTAGGAAGAAGGTAAGAGGAAGTAGGGCAAACTGCTTTAATTGTTCACAAAAAATCCCAAGGGTGCAAGTTAATTACACACATATTTGTATGAGTGTGTGTATATATAGAAAAAGAGGTACATTAAAGGATTGTCACTATATTTGCTATTGCTGTCATTACAAACTACTACAAACTTAGTGTCTTAAAACAAAACCCATTTATTATCTCACAGTTTTCATGGTCAGAAATCTGGGAACAGTATGGCTTAAATGGGTTCTCTGCTTAGGGTCTCAAAAGGCTGAGATCAAAGAGCAGGCAGGGCCACATTCCTTTCTGGAGGCTCTGGGGGAAGAATCTGCTTCTAATCTCATTCAGATTTTTGGCAGAATTTAATTTCTTGTGGTTGTAGGACTGAGGCTCCCATTTCTCACTAGCTGTCAGCCAGGGTCCTTCCTCCCAGGAACTTCAGACTGCCTGCATTCCTTCTCACATGACTCCATCCTCAAAGAAGCAACAGCCTATTGAGTCCTCGTGCTTCAGATTTTTCTGACTTCCTTTTCTGTTTCCACCATGTACTTTTAAGGGCTCATGTGATTACAGCAAGATCACCTTAAAAATCCAGGATAATCACTCTATCTTAAGGTCAACTGACCAGTAACTTTAATTACATCTGCAAAGTACATTTTGTTATGTGATACAACATATGCATGGGAATGAATAACACTAAGGAGTGAAGATTGATTATGGGGGCCAAACTTGTGCCTCTCATAGTCAGCAAACTATTAATTGCTATCACTTCAAAGTAGAGAAATTTCAAAGTGGAGAAATACTTTGAAATGATTTTTACTTTTACTCACATGCATTCCTGAGTTGTTTGAATTTTTAAAATAATTCACATGTACTAATTATAATCAGGGGGAAAAAGCTATTTATTCCATAGGTAAATAAAGTACACTAGGGTAAGAGGCCTGGCTCTTTATTATGGATTATTGTTTTGTGGAGTGTGTGGGAATTCTACAGCTACCCAGTAGCCTTGCATCTAAAGGATGTTATTCCACTCTGTTACTCCCTTGCTTAAGATTATTCAATTGCTTCCTTCACTTTCACAGTCTGGGAAATGGCAAGATCCATTTTTGTGAATTAAAGCCTAGGTGGGCATCTGTATATCACTCCATCCCAGGTGCCCAAGATGGTGTACTGAGCCTTTGAAGCAGGTCACAGGGCTTGAATTTTCCAGGCCATTTCCAAGAGAGGATCATTTCAGCAGAGTCCTATGGAGATAAGCAGCCCCAGAAAAGCCCATGGTTTTCCACAGTCCTTTGGAAGAGAACAGGGGCACTAGTTCCCGAGTATCATGTGCCTGGTTAACAGGCCAATGTATTTCCTTCCCTGGCCATTCTCAGGCCCATGCAGAGGGAGAGGAGAGCAAACCCATATGTCTGCTGGTATTTTCAAGGTTAGAGGTTAGCATTTCCGGGAATCCAGTCTTCCAGGTCAAAATGATTTCTGCTTTCCCATAAGAGAGCATTATAAATGAGATCGTCAGGGAATGAAGCAAGTGCTGCATGTCCTTTTTGATAACTGGTGAGGTGACTGACTTGAATACTTTCTGTGGAGGAAGGGAAGTGTCGTATGTCCCACTACGAGCTTTGTGGGGTTACCCTCAAGTTCCGAGCTCAGCACTGTATGGGGATGAGCAGAGGTCTGAAATATAGCCAGGGCCATTCTTGGCCACAGCTGAGCGCAGGCTGCACAGAAGGCCTCTGTTCTGAGCAGCAAGGGTCTATTTGGGACAGACTTTGCAGAGACACTATGAATTTTCCTAATATGGGAGGGGCCTACTACAGGCCTTCTTTTAGGTATAGGGTAGAATATAACTCCATACAAGGAAAATGAAAAAAAATGTTGATATGTGTCTATATTTACACATCTAAATATCTAGCTCTGCAGGGAGTATAGGCTCGAGCATTCATAGTTGTTACCTCCGGCAGTGGTGTTGGGGGTCAGGAGAATATGAGGGAGATCATCCTCATTTTACACTCATTTTTGCCATCTGAAACTTTTAACAGGTGCTTGTACTATGGAAGAGAGTCGCATTAATATCAAGGCCTAGCAGCTTGTCCCTTGGTTTTGTGAGACCTGCCCCTCTTCCCTGGTCTGTGGTCATGACCAGAGTCTTGGCAGTGTCTCCCAACCTTTGGCTGGACTCTCAGTGCCAGGCTCAGTAGCCTCTGCTATTCGAAACATTGTTTGCTCCCTCAAATGGCAAGTTCTGCATGGAGCCCGCCACACCAACGAAGAACTTAGGGTAATTAAATGAGATCTTTCATCCTAGAGAAAGTGAAAAGCAATTCAGACTTACCATATGGGAAGGCAAGCAGCAAAATCACCAGTTGTACGTCATGCTTCAGGAAGAGGTGATGAGCAGGGAAGTCTAGAAGTAATCCCTGGCAGCCACCATTTGAGTTGCTCACTGTGCAGAAAAAAAGTAGTGAGTGGTCTATACCTTGCAATGATCTGCCTTGGCCCACCCTTAGACTGCAGAAAGGATCTTGATCAAAAGTTGATATATTTCTGATGTGTGGTTCAGATCTCCTCATCATTCTTTCTCTAGTTTTTTTCTTTTTGCTGGGCCTCCTGGCCTTGTCTGAAATTTCCAGACTCAAAGTTGTGTTTCAGCTTTGCTGAGCAGAATGGTAACAACAACAAAGCCCCAAACTGAAGAGACGATGTTGGAAATACTTCCATTGCATTTAATTGAGCTAAAGCCTGTTGTTTTTCAAATATCTAGTAGCCTATTATGGTTTGTAAAAGAAAATATACAAAAACACTTATTATATGGATATGAGATTATTTTTATTGTGAGATATAATATTATAAATATACACATACATGTCTGTATATATCAAGAAATAGTCATTAGAGCCTCCCAGATGTTTCCTGTGTTTCTTTCCCACTCACTAAGTCTTCATTTTTAAGGATAGCATTAAATATGTATCAGTAAATGGCAATATATGATATAAAACATATGTGTGCACTCAAATAATAATTACAAAGCATACACTTGTGTAACTATGACCTAACTTAAAGATCAGGTCATGTAATTTATAAACCCTTAGTGTGCCCCTTCTCAAATACATCCCTACTCCATCAAAACTAAAGGTACCCCTTTCCTGGCCTTTGTAAAAATCTTTACCTTGCATTTATTGGTATTTGTACCATCTTCACATACACCCCTAAACACAATAGTTTTGTCCGTTCTTAAACCTTTTAACATGCAATCATACTCTATGTTTACTCCTTTTGACTTACTAATTTTGCTCACTCTAATAAAAGTTGTTTATCTTGATGCTAGTAGCTATAATTTCCTCATTTGTTATTGTTGCATAAATTTCATTCTATGAACATTCCAAAATATATGCACCAGTTCTAATAATGAGGAACATTTGTGTTGTTTCCAGTTTGGGAGTATTACAAATAATGATGCTACGAATAGCATAAAGTAACTTCACATTAAAAGAACTCTCAGATATTTGACACTTTAGTTCTCAGTATTTCTAATGTCTTAAATGACAGCTTTACTATTTAAAAAATTCTTATACATGTATAACCAAAAGTAAGAGATTTTTAACTTTTGACAAAAATGTTTAATGTTCACAGAACAATCATAATTTTTCCTACTGATTATTACAATTGCTCTGCATAGCTTCAGCTTGAATGGTCTTCAACTACCACGCAAAGCAAAGACTGCCCGTGCTATTGAATATCTTCATAACTTTTTCTTCCTCTTTGGTATTCTTGACCTACTGAACTACTGCATAATATTTAAAATCACCTTGTCAAATGTCACATACAATGATTGTTGGGATTTTTGTTTGTGATTACATTGAATCTTTAAAATAATACAGAGAGAACTGATATCTTTACAATATTGAGTTTCTCAGTCAGTGAACATAGTAAATTTCTCTATTTGTTGAACCATTATTATTTGTATTGCTTTCCTATCTATTAGTTTGCAGTTTAGTTTGCAGTAACAAAGTATCACAAACTGGATTGTTTAAATAACAGGACTTGATTGTCTCATGATTCTGGAGGCTAGAAGTCCAAAATCAAGGTATCAGCAGGGTTGGTTCTTTCTGAGGGCTGTGAGGGCGAATCTGTCCTATGCCTCTCTCTTTTGCTCTTTTGCTTGTCTTCTCCTTGTGTGTCTTCGCATGGTCTTTCTTCTATGTATGTTTCTTTTTCCAGATTTCCCCTTTTTATAAGGACACCACTCATACTGGATTAGGGTACACCCTAATAACTTTATCCTAACTAATTACAACTGCAATGACCCTATTTTCAAATAAGTTCTCATTCTGAGGTACTGGGGGTTAAGATTTCAACATATGAATTTGGAGCGGTGGTGAGGGGCACAATTCAACCTACAGCAGCATCTCTGAATAAAGTTTTATAATTTTTCCACATAGGTCTTTACTTTCTTAGATTTATTCTCTGGTATTTGTGTCAGTTATCAATTTATTGCCTCTCAGCTTGGAATGATACTTTAATATATGCTCTGTGATAAAAAATATATTAATAATTCCATTAAGCATTTCTCCTTTTAAGTAAGCACAGTGTTAAGCTTTCCCAGTAGATGGCAATAGAGGGACATTGAAAGAGAGGCTTTCCTTCAAGTTCCAGCTGAGGCAGGGTGAGTCCACTGTGTAAGTGTGAGGTCAGCTAGTAGACTTTTGCCCCAGCCACAGGCCCAGAACTCAGGATCCCTCAATGACCTTGCAGCTTCTGTCTAGCAATAATCTGTCCATGGAACCTCTCAACACAGAAACGGGAACACCTGACTCTATGCCAAAATGTTTCTTTTTTTAATGTTTTTAAATTTATTTATTTTTTTAATCATGTAACATTTTTATTTATTTTTATTTATTTTAACTGGAGTATAATTGCTTTACAATGTTGTGTTAGTTTCTGCTGAACAATAAAGTGAATCAGCTATATGTATACATATATCCCCTCCCTCTTGGACCTCTCTCCCCCCACCATCCCACCCATCTAGGTCATCACAGAGCACCGAGCTAAGCTCCCTGTGCTATACAGCAGGTTCCCACTAGCTTTCTTACCAGCATGTTTACTCAAAGGCCTCCCTCCTGTGCCTGTGTCCCCAAAGGCCACTCACCCACACCAGTGCTCTGATTCTTCTGCAGGCCACAGCACAAGCCTGCCTGTGGCCGGAAGGGGTCCCATCCTCTCTATCCACCCACTGTACATCCAAGTGACCAGTTTACTGATCACCTTCTCCCTGCCTACACTCCAGAGGGTTGTATTGCCTTCTACTTGTCCAGAGACTGTAGACCAGTAGCAGCCTGGTTAAACCAGCCAACTTCTCTGCTATATAGAGGACTGGACTCTTGGCCCTAGGGTATCATATAGAGTTTCTTAATATCTTATAGTTACTTCTTTTTTCACAGCTAATAATAATTTGTATCAAATTTATCCACTTTCTTCTGTTGTGTGATGTGTCTTTCCTGATTAGACCCATACTGACATAGTACTTCATATTTCTGATGAAATTGTTGTTCCTACATTTCAATTTTATTCATTTTCTATCTCTCATTTGCAGATGTATAGGGCTGCAAATTATATATATATATATATATATATATATATATATATATATATTCCAATATCCATAGTTAGTCTATAGATTATTTTGAGTTTTCTAGTTCATAATCACGTCACCTATGCGTAATGACAGATTTATCTCTCCATTTATAACCCTTATACTTTTTATTATTTTTGCCTTACTGAAAGAATTAAGATCTCCAATAGCATTGTCAAGAGGAACTATTTCTCAATCTCAAAAGGAAAACTTTTAATATTTCACCATTTACAAGGATGTTGTAGGGATTTTTAAGATAAACTTTATTGGGTTAAGAAAGTTCTTTTCTATTTTTAAATATCTGAAAAAGATATTATGAATGAAGCTTGACTTTTGTCAGACATATTTTTTACTACATGTATATGATTTCCATGCTCTATTCTGTTAATATGGTGGATTACAATAATTTATTTCCAACCTTGGTCTTGACGTATCACTTTGTTTATACTTGCTGAATTTATTTGCTAATATTTTCTTGATGATTTTCAGCTATTTTCATGAATGTAATTCATCACTTACTCTCCTTTACTTATAATATGTCCATTGTCATATTTACTATGAAAATTATTCTTACCCCACGATATGAATTGGGGTAAAGATAATTCTTACCTATGTTATAATTCTTACCTCTCCTATGTTCCTTGGAAGGCTTTGTAGAAGACTGGGATTACTTTCTCCTTTAATATTTGGTAAGGCTAGAATATTTTATTTTTGCTTGAATTATTTTGGAAAGATTTTTTTAAAATATTTGTTTTAATGGCTATAGTCTATTCATGATTTCTGTATCTTCTTGAATCAAGTTTGTTAAGTTATATTTTTCAAATTAAAAAAAATCTTTATTTATTTATTTGGCTGCTCCAGGTCTTAGTTGTGGCACACGGGACCTTCGTTGCTGGTTCAGGATCTTTGTTGCAGCATGCGGGATGTTTAGTTGCAGCATGCGAACTCTGGGATCTAGTTCTCTGACCAGGGATCGAACCCGGGCCCCCTGCACTGGGAGTGTGGAGTATTAGCCACTGGACCACCAGGAAGTCCCTCAAATATTTATTAATTGATTTAAATTTTCAAGTAGGTTGTCATAAAATTTTGCATATTTTCTCATTATTTTTAAGTTTTTATTTTGATATATCACACATATACAAAATGTGAATGAAATATAGATATGTGTATAAAAATGAACACCTATAGATTACCACCAAGGTCAAGAAATAAAACATTGCCAACATTCTTGAAATCCCCATGTGCCTCTTCCTTGCTACACGCATCACCTTAACTCCTTGAAGTATCCACTATTCTTTTTTAGAAATTACTTCTTTGCTTTGCTTTGTAATTTTCCTACATATACATATCTCTGAAACAATATATTTCATTTTCCATGTTTCTTAGATTTATATAAAAGAAATCAGAATGTATGTGTAATTTGTGTTTGGCTCAACTTACCCAACATTATATTTGTGAAAAACATTCATGTTATTGCTGCATAATGTTCCATTATATTAACATACCAAAATGTATTTGTGCAGCCCACTGTTAATGGACATTTGGGATTTTCCAGTTTTTAGCTATCATGGAAAATGCTGCTATTAATATTCACGTCTATGTATCCTTCTGCATAGATGCATACTTTTCTGTTAGGTACATACCTAGAAATGAAATTAGTGAGTCATAGGAGAGTGATAGTGAGTCATAACCTCGACTCTGCTAGAAAATGCCAAAATATTTTTAAAAGTGGTTGTATCCTTTTACACTCCTGCCAGCGATATGTAAAATTTCTTGGTTCTCCACATTGGTGACAACACTTAGTATTGTGAGATATTTTCATTTTGAGCAGATAGATGGTTTTCTCATTGTGGTTTAAATTTGCTTTTCCTTGTGGGGTCTGGGCCAATAAGGAGGAGTAGGAAGATCTTGAGCTAACCTCCTCCCACAGGCATACCAATATTACAACTACTTACAGAACAACTGTCTCTGAGAATGACCTGAAGAAGAGCAGAAATGATTTTTCACAATTAAAAACACAAAGAAGGAACCACAACAAAATGGGTATGAGTGGTGCAGATGTGTTCTAGCCAGGAATCACACCCCAGTGCAGCAACCCACAAGGAGGAGGAAAATCACAACCATGGAAGTCCTCCCCAAGGAGCAAGGAATCTGATCCCCACATCTTGCTCCCAAGCCCAGGGGACCTGCATAAGGAAGATGAGCCCTCAAAACGTCTGGCTTTTAAAACCAACAGGACTTATGTTCAGGAGGGTCGGAAGTTATAGGAAACTAAGGCTCTACTCTTAAACGGCATGCACAAAAACTCACTCACTCTGAATCACAGTGCAGAGATAGCAGTTTGAAAGGTGCCAGGGTCAGACCTACTTGCTGATCTTGGAGAGCCTCTAAAAAGGCACAGGGGGCAGCTGGTACTCCCCTTGGGGACATAGATGCTGGCATTGCCCATTTTTGTGATCTCATTCTACTGTGCTGACACTGGTGCTGGTGGATCCCATTTTGGAATCCTCCTTCTAGGTTATTAGTCCTGGGGGCATGCCACACCTAGCAGCATGTCTACAGCAGTTGTGTACCACTGGGCCACACAGTCAGCTGTCCCCACAGGAGTTGCATGCTGCGGGGCCTCACAGCCTGCTGCACTGGGGGCCTGCCCCACCAAATAGTGCACCCATAGCAGTTGCACACCATTGGGTATCACAGCCAGCTGCCCAGAGGCCTGCCTAGCCTGCCACCATGCCAGCAGTAGTAGCATGACACTGGCTGCACAGCCAGCCATGATGGGGGTCTGCCCTACACACCCATGTGCCTGGAGGAGTCGCATGCTGCCAAGACTCACAGCCAGCTGCAGTGGGGGCCTATCCAGCTGTAGCATGCTGGTGGATCTAATGGACAGCTGTGCTGGGGGCCTGCCTTGCCCACCAGTGTGTGCACAGCAGTCAGCCTTGTCACAACAGAAAGGCACACACAACACACATAGGGAATACTCTTGAAGTATTTGGCTCTGGTGGCCAGAGAGGACCATGCTGCTAGGCTCCATAGGACATCTCCTACAAAAGGTCACTTATCCAAGATCAGGAGATGTAATGAAACTACCTAACAAAGAAATAAACACAGAGAACTAGGCAAAATGAGGAGATAGAGGAATATGTTCCAAATTAAAAAATAGGACAAAACCTCAGAAAAAGAGCTAAATGAAATGGAGATAAGCAATGTACCCAATATAGAGTTGTAGGGTATGATCATAAAGACACTCACCAAACTTGGGAGAAGAACGGATGAGCACAGAGAGAACTTTAACAAAGAAGTAGAATATACAAAAAGAAACCAATCAGAGTTGAAGAATACAATACCTGAAATGAAAAATACACTATAGGGAATCAACAGTAGATTAGATGATATAGAGATCAGTGATCTGGAAGATAGAGTAGTGAAATTACCCGAGCTGAAAAGAAAAAAAAAAGAATTAGGAAAAATGAAGATAGTTTGAGGGACTTTTGGAACAACAACAAGCATACTAATATTTGCATTGCAGGGGTCCCAGAAGGAGAAGAGAGAAAAGGGAGCAGAAAACTTAGTTGAAGAATTAACAGCTGAAAATTTCTCTGATCTGGAGAAAGAAACAGACATCTAGGTCCAGGAAGCACAGAGAGTCTTAAACAAGATGAACCCAAAGAGGTTCATAATGTGACAAATTATAATTAAAATGTCAAGAAATTAAAGATGAAGAGAGACTCTTAAAAGCAGCAAGAGAAAAACAACTAGTTACATACAAGGCAACTCTGAGAAGACCATCAGCCAACTTTTCATTAGAAACTTTACAGGCCAGAAGGGCATAGCATGACTTATTCAAAGTGGTAAAAAGGAAAAATCCTACAACCAAGACTACTCTACTTGGCAAGGTTGTCATACAGAATTGAAAGCAAGATAAAGAGTTTTACAGGCAAGCAAAAGCTAAATGAGGGCCTCCCTGGTGGCGCAGTGGTTGAGAGTCCGCCTGCCGATGCAGGGGATACGGGTTCGTGCCCCGGTCTGGGAGGATCCCATATGCCGCGGAGCGGCTGGGCCCGTGAGCCATGGCTGCTGAGCCTGCGCGTCCGGAGCCTGTGCTCCGCAACGGGAGAGGCCACAACAGTGAGAGGCCCGCATACCACAAAAAAAAAAAAAAAAAAAAAAAAAAAAAAAGCTAAATGAGTTTATCAACACTAAACCTGTCTTACAAAAAATGTTAAAAGGACTTCTTTAAGAGGAAGAGAAAAGGCCATAACAAGAAATATGAAAATTATGAAAGGCAAAATCTCATTGGCAAAGGCAAATATACAATAAAGGTAGTAGATCAACCACTTATAAAATTAGTAGGAAGGTTAAAAGACAAAAGTAGTAAAATCATCTGTATCTACAATAAGCAGTTAAGGGATAAAAAATTGTAAAATATGACATCAAAAACATAAAACATGGGGGGATTAAAAATGTAAGACTTAGAATGCATTGGACTTAAGAGATCATCAACTTAAAATGCTCAGTTATATACACAGGTTGTGACATATGAGCCTCATGTTAATCACAAACCAAAAATCTATAATAGAAACACAAAAAATAAAGAAAAAGAAATGCAAACATAACACTAAAAATAGTCATCAAATTACAAGGAAGGAGAGCAAGAGAAGAGGAAAGAAACAGAGAAGAACTACAAAAACAACCAGAAAATAATTAACAAAATGGCAATAAGTACATACTTATCAATATTTTTTAAAGTAAATGGATTAAATGCTCCAATCAAAATACATAGGGTGGCTGAGGGATTAAAAATAATAAGACCCATTTATATGCTGCCTACAAGAGACTCACCTCAGATCTAAAGACACACACATAGACTGAAAATGAAGAGATGGAAAAAGATATTCCATACAAGTGGAAACAAAAAGGAAAATTTTGTCTGATATAGCAATGCCTAGACAAAATAGATTTTTAAAAAATCTACAAGAAGATAGTAAGAAGAACATTACATAATGATAAAGGGATCAATCCAACAAGAGGATATAACATTTGTAAATATCTATGCTCCCAACATAGGGACATTTAAATACATAGAGCAAATATTGACAGACATAAAGGAAGAAATAGACAGTAACACAATAATAGTAGGAGACTTTAACACCCTGCTTGCATCAATGGTTAGATCATCCAGATAGAAAATCAATGTGGAAACATTGGTTTTAAATGATACTTTAGACCAGATGCACTTAATAGATACCTACAGAACATTCCATCTGAAAGCAGCAGGATACACATTCTTTTCAAGTGCACATGAAACAATCTCCAAGATACATCATATGCTAGGCCACAAAAAAGTCTCAGTAACTTTAAAAAGATTGAAATCATATCAAGTATCTTTTCCGACCACAATGGTATGCAACTAGAAATCAATTACAAGAAGAAAACTGGAAAACACACAAACACTGGATGCTAAACAACATGGTACTAAACAAACAACCAATTGATCAACAAAGAAATAAAAAAGGAAATAAAAAAATACTTTGACACAAATGAATGGAAACAAAATGTCACAAAATCTACAGGACACTGCAAAAGCAGTTCTAAGAGGGAAATTTATGGTGATACGGACTTACCTCAAGAAACAAGAAAAACCTCAAACAAGCAACCTAACATTATACACAAAAGAACTAGAAAAAGAAGAAAAAACAAAGCCCAACGTGAGTAGAAGTAAGGACATAATAAAGATCAGAGTGAAAATAAATGAAATAGAGACTTAAAAAAAATTAAAAGGTCAGTGAAACTAAGAGTTGGTTCTCTGAAAAGATAAGCATAATTGATTGCCCTTTAACCAGACGCATCAAGAAAAAAAGAGGGCTCAAATAACTAAAATTGGAAAAGAAAAAGAAGTTACAACCAACACAACAGAAATACAAAGGATCATAAGAGATTACTATGAACAATTATATGCCAACAAATTGGACAACCTAGAAGAAGTGTATAATTACATAGAAAACGTACACAGTTATAAGACTGAATCAGGAAGAAACAGAAAATCTGAACAGACTGATCTCTAGTAGTGTAATTGAATCAGTAATAATAATAATAATAATAAACTCCCAACAAACGTCCAGGAACAGATGGCTTCACAGGTGAATTCTACAAAACATTTAAAGAAGAGTTAATACCTATCCTCCTGAAGCTATTCCAAAATAATGGAGAGGAAAGAGCACTCCCTAATTTGTTTATGAGGCCAACATTACCCTGATACCAAAACCAGAAAAAAACACTACCAAAAAAGGAATTTACAGGCCAATATCCCTGATGAACATAGATGCAAATCTTCAACAAAATACTAGCAAACCAAATACAAAATAAATTAAAAGGATCACACACCATGATCAAGTAGGATTTATCCCAGGGATCCAAGGGTAGTTCAATCAATGTGATCCCCAAATCAATCAACAGGATATACCACATTAACAAGACAAAAGATAAAAATCTCATTATCATCTCAGTAGGTACAGAAAAAGCATTGGAAAAATCCAATATCTGTTTTTGATAAAAACTCTCAACAAAGTGGATATAGAGGGAATATACCTCAACATAATAAAGGCCATATATGATAAACCCACACATAACATCATATTCAATGGAGAAATGCTGAAAGCTTTTCTTCTAAGATCAGCAGTAAGACAAGGATGCCCACTTTCTCCATTTTTAACCAACATAGTATTGGAAGCCCTAGCCACAACAATCAAAATGAAGAAATATAAGGAATCCAAATTGGAAAGGGAAAACTAAAACTGTCACTATTTGCAGATGACATGGTACTATATACAGAAAACCATGAAGACTCCACCAAAAAAACTATTAGGACTAATGATTGAATTCAGTGAAGTTGCAGGATACAAAATTAATATACAGAAATCTGTTGCATTTTGATGCACTAACAATGAACTGTGACAAAGAGAAATGAAGAAAACAATCCCATTTACAATTGCAACAAATAGAATAAAATACCTAGGAACAAATTTAACCAAGGAGGTGAAAGTCCAGTAATCTGAACTCTAAGATATTGAGGAACGAAATTGAAGATAACAAAAATAAATGGAAATATATAACGTGTTCATGGATTGGAAGAATCAATATTGTTAAAATATCCATACTAACTAAAACAATCTACAGATCCCATGCAATCCCTATCAAAAAAAAATACCAGTTGCATTTTTCAAAGAACTAGAACAAAAAATCTTAAAATTCTTATGGAACCAAAGAGACCCCCAATAGCCAAAGCAATCTTGAGAAAGAAGAACAAAGTTGGAGAGGTATCATGCTCCCTGATTTCAAACTATACTGAAAAGCTATAGTAATCAGAACAGTATGGTACTGGCACATAAACAAACATATAGATCTGTGGAACAGAATACAGAGCCCAGAAATAAACCCACACTTATATGATTAATTAATCTATGACAAAGGAGGAAAGAATATACAGTGGGGAAAAACAGCCTCTTTAATAAATGATGTTGGGACAACTGGACACCTACAAGCAAAATAATGAAACTGGACCACTTCCTTACACCATATAAACTCAAAATGGATTAAAGACTTAAATGTAGAGGAGGAGCTTCAAGATGGTGGAAGAGTAAGACACGGAGATCACCTTCCTCCCCACAAATACATCAGAAATACATCTACATGTGTAACAACTCCTACAGAACACCTACTGAATGCTGGCAGAAGACCTCAGACATCCCAAAAGGCAAGAAACTCCCCACGTACCTGGGTAGGGCAAAAGGAAAAAGAAAAAACAGAGAAAAAAGAATAGGGACGGGACCTGCACCAGTGGGAGGGAGCCGTGAAGGAGGAAAGGTTTCCACACACTAGGAAGCCCCTTCGCGGGCAGAGGCTGCGGGTGGCGGACGGGGGAAGCTTCGGAGCCATGGAGGAGAGTGCAGCAACAGGGGTGCGGAGGGCAAAGCGGAGAGATTCCCGCACAGAGGATCTGTGCCGACCCGCACTCACCAGCCCTAGAGGCTTGTCTGCTCACCCGCTGGGACGGGTGGGGTCTGGGAGCTGAGGCTCGGGCTTCAGTCGGATCCCAGGGAGAGGACTGGGTTAGGCTGCATGAACACAGCCTGAAGGGGGCCAGTGCGCCACAGCTAGCCGGGAGGGAGACCGGGAAAATGTCTGGAGTTGCCGAAAGACAAGAGACATTTTCTTGCCTCTTTGTTTCCTGGTGCACGAGGAGAGGGGATTCAGAGCACCACTTAAAGGAGCCCCAGAGATGGGCACGAGCCGTGGCTATCAGCGCAGACCCCAGAGACGGACGTGAGATGCTAAGGCTGCTACTGCAGCCACCAAGAAGCCTGTGAGCAAGCACAGGCCACTATCCACACCTCCCCTCCTGGGAGCCTGTGCAGCCTGCTACTGCCAGGGTCCCGTGATCCAGGGACAACTTCCCTGGGAGAATGCACAGAGTGCCTCAGGCTGGTGCAACGTCACGCTGTCCTCAGCCGCCGCAGGCTCGCCCCGCACTCCGTACCCCTCCCTCCCCCTGGCCTGAGAGAGTCAGATCCCCCAATCAGCTGCTCCTTTAACCCCGTCCTGCCTGAGCAAAGAGCAGACGCCCTCAGGTGACCTACACACGGAGGTGGGTCCAAATCCAAGGCTGAACCCCAGGGGCTGTGCAAACAAAGGAGAGAAAGGGAAATTTCTCCCAGCAGCCTCAGGAGCAGAGGATTAAATCTCCACGATCAACTTGATGTACCTGCATCTGTGGAATACCTGAATAGACAACGAATCATCCCAAATTGAGGAGGTGGACTTTGGGATCAATGACATATTTTTTTTCTCCTTTTCACTTTTTGTGAGTGTGTATGTGTATGCTTCTGTGTGTGATTTTGTCTGTATAGTTTTGCGTTTACCATTTGTCCTAGGGTTCTGTCTGTCCGTTTTTGTTGTTGTTGTTCTTTTTTTTATTAAAATTTTTTTTCCATAATAATTATTTTTTACTTTAATAACTTTATTTTATTTTATTTTACTTTACTTTATCTTATCTTCCTCTTTCTTTCTTTCTTTAGTTTCTCCCTTTATTCTGAGCTGTGTGGAGGACACGTTCTTGGTGCTCCAGCCAGGCGTAAGGACTGTGCCTCTGAGGTGGGAGAGCCAAGTTCAGGACACTGGTCCACAAGAGACTGCCCAGCTCCATGTAATATCAAATGGCGAAAATCTCTCAGAGATCTCCATCTCAATGCCAAGGCTCAGCTTCACTCAACGACCAGGAAGCTACAGTGCTGGACACCATATGCCAAACAACTAGCAAGGCAGGAACACAATGACACCCATTAGCAGAGAGGCTGCCTAAAATCATAATAAGGCCACAGACACCCCAAAACACACCACCAGATGCGGAACTGCCCACCAGAAAGACAAGATCCAGCCTCATCCACCAGAACACAGACACTAGTCCCCTCCACCAGGAAGCCTACACAACCCACTGAACCAACCTTAGCCACTGGGGACAGACACCAAAACCAATGGCAACAAAGAACCTGCAGCCTGTGAAAAGGAGACCCCAAACACAGTAAGTTAAGCAAAATGAGAAGACAGAAAAACACACAGCAGGAGAAGGAGCAAGATAAAAACCCACCAGACCTAACAAATAAAGAGGAAGTAGGCAGTCTACCTGAAAAAGAATTCAGAATAATGATAGTAAAGATGATCCAAAATCTTGGAAATACAATGCAGAAAATACAAGAGACGTTTAACAAGGACCTAGAAGAACTAAAGAGCAAAATAGCAGTGATGATAAACACAATAAATGAAATTAAAAATTGTCTAGAATGGATCAATAGCAGAATAACTGAGGAAGAAGAACGGATAAGTGACATGGAAGATAAAATAGTGGAAATAACTACTGCAGAGCAGAATAAAGAAAAAAGAATGAAAAGAATTGAGGACAGTCTCAGAAACTTTTGGGACAACAATAAACGAACCAACATTCGAATTATAGCGGTCCCAGAAGAAGACAAGATAAAGAAAGGGACTGAGAAAATATTTGAAGAGATTATAGTGCAAAACTTCCCTAATATGGGAAAGGAAATAGTTAATCAAGTCCAGGAAGCACAGAGAGTCCCATACAGGATAAATCCAAGGAGAAACACGCCAAGACATATATTAATCAAACTATAAAAAATTATTTAATTTTTATTAAATATTAAAAGCAGCAAGGGAAAAACAACACATAATGAAATTGCTATAAGCTTAACAGCTGATCTTACAGCAGAAACTCTGCAAGCCAGAAGGGAGTGGCAGGACATGTTTAAAGTGATGAAGGAGAAAAACCTACAACCAAGATTACTCTACCCAGCGAGGATATCATTCAGATTTGATGGAGAAACTAAACGCTTTACAGACAAGCAAAAGCTAAGAGAATTCAGCACCACAACACCAGCTTTACAACAAATGCTAAAGGAACTTCTCTAGGCAGGAAACAAAAGACAAGGGAAAGACCTACAAGAACAAACCCAAAACAATTAATACAATGGCAATAGGAACATACATATCAATAATTACCTTAAATGTAAATGGATTAAATGCTCCCACCAAAAGACATAGACTGGCTGAATGGATACAATAACAAGACCTGTGTATATGCTCTCTACAAGAGACCCACTTCAGACCTAGGGACACATACAGACTGAAAGTGAGGGGATGGAAAAAGATATTCCATGCAACTGGAAATGAAAAGAAAGCTGGAATAGCAATTCTCATATCAGACAAAATAGACTTTACAAAAAAGACTATTACAACAGACAAAGAAGGACACTACATAATGATCAAGGGATCAGTCCAAGAAGAAGATAAAACAATTGTAAATATTTAGGCACCAAATATAGGAGCACCTCAACACATAAGGCAAATACTAACAGCCATAAAAGGGGAAATCGACAGTAACACAATCATAGGAGGGGACTTTAACACCCCACTTTCACCAATGGACAGATCATCCAAAATGAAAATAAATAAGGAAACACAAGCTTCAAATTATACATTAAACAAGATGGACTTAATTGATATTTATAGGAAAATCCATCCAAAAACAACAGAATACATATTCTTCTCAAGTGTTGATGGAACATTCTCCAGGATAGATCATATCTTGGGTCACAGATCAAGCCTCAGTAAATTTAACAAAATTGCAATTGTATCAAGTGTCTTTTCTGCCCACAACACTCCGAGACTAGATATCAGTTACAGCAAAAAATCTGTAAGAAATACAAACACATGGATGCTAAACAACACACTACTTACTAACCAAGAGATCACTGAAGAAATCAAAGAGGAAAGCAAAAATTACCCAGAAACAAATGACAATGAAAACATGATGGCCCAAAACCTATGGGATGCACCAAAAGCTGTGCTAAGAGAGAAGTTTATAGCAATACAATCCTACCTCAAAAAAACAAGAAACATCTCAAATAAACAACATAACCTTACACCTAAAGCAATTAGAGAAAGAAGAACCAAAAAACCCCAAAGTTAGCAGAAGGAATGAAATCATAAAGCTCAGATCAGAAATAAATGAAAAAGAAATGAAGGAAATGATAGCAAAGGTCAATAAAACTAAAAGCTGGTTCTTTGAGATGATAAACAAAATTGATAAGCCATTAGCCAGACTTATCAAGAAAAAAAGGGAGAAGACTCAAATCAATAGAATTAGAAATGAAAAAGGAGAAGTAAAAACTGACACTGCAGAAATACAAAGGATCATGAGAGATTACTACAAGCAAATATATGCCAATAAAATGGACAACCTGGAAGAAATGATCAAATTCATACATACACACAACCTTCCAAGACTGAACCAGGAAGAAATAGAAAATATGAACAGACCAATCACAAGCACTGAAATTGAAACTGTGATTAAAAATCTTCCAACAAGCAAAAGCACAGGACCAGATGGCTTCACAAGTGAATTATATCAAACATTTAGAGAAGAGCTAACACCTATCCTTCTCAAACTCTTCCAAAATATAGCAGAGGGAGGAACACTTCCAAACTCATTCTACGAGGCCACCATCACTCTGATACCAAAAGTAGACAAAGATGTCACAAAGAAAGAAAACTACAGGCAATATCACTGATGAACATAGGTGCAAAAATCCTCAACAAAATACTACCAAACAGAATCCGACAGCACATTAAAAGGATCATACACTATGATCAAGTGGGGTTTATCCCAGGGATGCAAGGCTTCTTCAGTATATGCAAATCTATCAACGTTATACACCATATTAACAAATTGAAGGAGAAAAACCATATGATCATTTCAATAGTCACAGAGAAAGCTTTCAACAAAATTCAACACCCATTTATGATAAAAACCCTCCAGAAAATAGGCATAGAGGGAACTTTCCTCAACATAATAAAGGCCATATATGAGAAACCCACAGCCAACATCATCCTCAGTGGTGAAAACCTGAAACCATTTCCACTAAGATCAGAAACAAGACAAGGTTGCCCACTCTCACTGGTATTATTCAACATAGTTTTAGAAGTTTTAGCCACAGCAATCAGAGAAGAAAGAGAAATAAAGGAATACAAATTGGAAAAGAAGAAGTAAAGCTGTCACTGTTTGCAGATGACATGATACTTTACATAGAGAATCCTAAAGATGCTACCAGAAAACTACTAGAGCTAATCAATGAATTTGGTAAAGTAGCAGGATACAAAATTAATGCACAGAAATCTCTTGCACTCCTATACACTAATGATGAAATATCTGAAAGTGAAATTAAGAAAACACTCCCATTTACTATTGCAACAAAAAGGATAAAATATCTAGGAATAATCTTACCTAAGGAGACAAAACCCTGTATGCAGAAAATTATAAGACACTGATAAAAGAAATTAAAGATGATACAAATAGATGGAGAGATATACCATGTTCCTGGATTGGAAGAATCAACATTGTGAAAGTGACTCTACTACTCAAAGCAATCTACGGATTCAATGCAATACCTATCAAACTACCACTGGCATTTTTCACAGAAAGAGAACAAAATATTTCACAGTTTGTATGGAAACACAAAAGACCCTGAATAACCAAAGCAATCTAGAGAAAGAAAAACTGAGCCAGAGGAATCAGGCTCCCTGACTTCAGAATATACTACAAAGCTACAGTAATCAAGAGAGTATGGTACTGGCACAAAAACAGAAATATAGATCAATGGAAAAGAATAGAAAGCCCAGAGATAAACCCATGCACATATGGTCACCTTATGTTTGATAAAGGAGGCAAGAATATACAGTGGAGAAAAGATAGCCTCTTCAATAAGTGGTGCTGGGAAAACTGGACAAGTACATGTAAAATAATGAAATTAGAACACTCCCTAACACCATACACAAAAATAAACTCAAAGTGGATTAAAGACCTAAATATAAGGCCAGACACCATCAAACTCTTAGAGGAAAACATAGGCAGAACACTCTATGACATAAATCACGACAAGATCCTTTTTGACCCACCTCCTAGAGAAATGGAAATTAAAAACAAAAATAAACAAATGGGACCTAATGGAAGTTAAAAACTTTTGCACAGCAAAGGAAACCATAAACAAGACCAAAAGACAACCCTCAGAATTGGAGAATATATTTGCAAATGAAGCAACTGACAAAGGATTAGTCTCCAAAACATACAAGCAACTCATGCATCTCAATATCAAAATAACAAACAACCCAATCCAAAAATGGGCAGAAGACCTAAATAGACATTTCTCCAAAATAGATATGCAGATTGCCAAGAAACACATGAAAGAATGCTCAACATCATTAATCATTAGAGAAATGCAAATCAAAACTACAATGAGATATCATCTCACACCAGTCAGAATGGCCATCATCAGAAAATCCAGAAACAATAAATGCTGGAGAGGGTGTGGAGAAAAGGGTACCCTCCTGCACTGTTGGTGAGAATATAAAGTGATACAGCCACTATGGAGAACAGTATGGAGGTTCCTCAAAAAACTACAAATAGAACTACCATACGACCCAGTAATCCCACTACTGGGCATATACCCTGAGAAAATCATAATTCCAAAAGAGTCATGTACCAAAATATTCATTACAGCTCTATTTACAATAGCCAGGACATGGAAGCAACCTAAGTGTCCATCAACAGATGAATGGATAAAGAAGATGGGGCACATATATACAATGGAATATTACTCAGCCATAAAAAGGAACGAAACTCAGTTATTTGTAGTGAGGTGGATGGACCTCTAGACTGTCATACTGAGTGAACTAAGTCAGAAAGAGAAAAACAAATACCATATGCTAACACATATATATGGAATATAAAAAAAAAGAAAAAAATTGTTCAGAAGAACCTAGGGGCAAGACGGGGATAAAGATGCAGACCTACTAGAGAATGGACTTGAGGATATGGGGAGGGGGAAGGGTAAGCTGGGACAAAGTGAGAGAGTGGCATGGACATATATACACTACCAAATGTAAAATAGATAGCTAGTGGGAAGCAACCGCATAGCACAGGGAGATCAGCTTGGTGCTTTGTGACCACCTAGAGGGGTGGGATAGGGATTGTGGGAGGGAAGGAGATGCAAGAGGGAAGAGATATGGGGACATATATATATGTATAACTGATTCACTTTGTTATAAAGCAGAAACTATCACACCATTGTAAAGCAATTATACTCCAATAAAGATGTTAAAAAAAGAGTTAAATGTAACCATAAAATACCTAGAAGAAAACCATAAAATTCTTAAGCAGTAAATCTTTGACATTGGTTTCTTAGCAATATCTTTTTAGATCTCTCTCCTCAGTTAAGGGCAATAAAAGCAACAAGAAACCCATGGGACGACATCAAACTAAAGTTTTTTTGCACAGCAAAGGAAACCATGAACAAAATGAAAAGGCACCCTACTGAATGGGAAAAGATATTTGCAAATGATAGATCCCATAAGGGGTTAACATCCAAAATATACAAAGAACTCATACAACTGAGTATTTAAAAATCCCTCAAAACAAAAAACTGTCTGATTAAATAATGGGCATAGGACCTGAATAGACATTTTTCCAAGGAAGATATACAGATGGCCAACAGACATATGAAAATATGCTCAATATCACTAATTATCAGTGATATGAAAATCAAAACCAAAATGAGATATCACCTCACACCTTTCAAAATGGCTATTATCAAAAAGACAACAAATAACAATTGTTTGAGACGTCATGGAGAAAAGGAAACCCTTGTACATGTTTGTGGGCATGCATATTGGTGCAGCCACTATGGAAGACAGTATGGAGGTTCCTCAGAAAGCTGAAAATAGAACTACCATACAATCCAGCATTTCCACTTCTGTTTATTTACATGAAGACAATGAAAACACTAAATCAAAAAGATATATGTACACTTGGGTTCATTGCAGCACTATTTACAAAAGCCAAGATATAGAAGCCACCTGTGTCCATCAATGAATGTATAAAGAAGATGTTTTATAAATATTCAAAACCAAGCAGGACCCTATGGGGCCTTCCTAGGACAGACCTCTAGGCCTTCCCTGAATTCCAAAGAATAAATTTAATCAGAGAAGTGGGAAAATGCAGAAACAAAGAAAAACAGTCAAGCAAGACAAAATAATATCAGTTTAGCCATTAAACAAATTCAAGGACATTTAATTCCTTCTCAAGGGCTATAGATAATACTCTGAGCCAAATTCTTTGATCCTTTTTGCAGATATTGAAACCACCACCAGGTGGAAGAAGTTAGCTGTATGCTGCTCACAAGCACATTAGACCCAAGACTGGTTGGAACCAGAAGGTTGATGATGTTGACTCCCCATTATCTCACCACCAACCAGTCAGCAGACCTTCCATGAGCTGCTCACACACCCCACAACCCTCTTCCTCACCCTATCTTTAAAAAAACTTTCCCTGAAAGCCAATGGGAAGTGCTAGCTGCCTGGACTCCTTGCTTGGTACCCTGCAATAAATGCTGCACTTTCCTTCACTACAACCTGACGTCAGTAGGTTGGCTTTACTGTGCTTGGGTGAGCTGACCCAACTTTGGTTCAGTAACATTTTGTATATATATATACACACACACACACACACACACACACACACACACATAGACACACATATATATATACATACATATATATAGTTATAGTTATATGTATATAATATATATACATATATATTTCACACACACAGAGAATATTATTCAGCCATAAAAAAGAATGAAATCTTGCCACTTGTGGCAAAATCGATGGATCTGCTATTTTGCTAAGTGAAAGAAGTCAGAGGAAAACAAATACCATATGATTTCTCTAATATGTGGAATCTAAGAAACAAAACAAAACAAAACAGAAACAAACTCATAGATATAGAGACCAAATTGGTGTTTGCAAGGGGGAGGGGAGAACAGACAATAGTTGAAGGGGATTAAGAGGTGCAAACTTCCAGGTATAAGTCACAGGGGTATAATGTACACGTAGGGAATGTTGTCAATAATATTGTAACAAATTTTGTATGGTGACCAACGGTAATTGGATTTATTATGGTGATCATTTCATAATGTATAAAAATATTGAATCAGCATGTTGTACACCTGAAACTAATAGAACATTGTGTGTTAATTATAACTCATTTTTTAAAAAAGAGTTAAAAAAACTCCTCTCCTCTTTCTTGATAAGTTTGTTCACCAAGAGGTTGAGTTTGGTGTAGATGTGAATCCCTCAGATAGATCTGTCATTTACTGTCTGGGCTGGCCATATGAGGACTGTAATTACCTTGCCTGGCACTCTCTCCACCCACCAGGAGGTGACGTGGACCAGAAACTTGGGGTGGGGTAGGGAGAATAGGTCAAATGTGTAAGGGGAGGCAACAATATCCTAAATAAGGGGGCTGTGAGAGAATATCCCTCCTCTCACACATCTTTTTTGGAAAGTTACATGACTCAAGGACATGGGAAGATACTTTCTTTCAGGAGGTTTACTGGTTATCCAAATTTTTAATAGGGGTGTGATCATCACCAGAAAATATTTGCCTTTTGCTCCCCAGGAATGACCAAAGAGCAAAACCCAAATTAAACAAAACAAGACATTGTTATCTGAAGTCAACAGCAATCTCCCCAACTGAGTCCTAGCCTAACCTATGGAGTTAAGCTTTACTTGGAACAGTCTGTATTCTTGAAAAAATTTATATAAATTACATCTGTTCCTTTGGTTATGCATTCATTCAACACTGTTCAAGGCATATTCTAAGTACATATAATTGTGCTAAGAAAATTGACTGAAAAGGATTCTTGTCTTGGGCGGGAAGGTGGACCAAGTCCCTTTTAACTCAAATATTTTAGGACTCTTGTTAAAAAAAACCCGCATTGATCTCTTTTTTTTTTTTTTTTTTTTTTTTTTTTTTTGCGGTATGTGGGCCTCTCACTGCTGTGGCCTCTCCCGCTGCGGAGCACAGGCTCCGGACACGCAGGCTCAATGGCCATGGCTCACGGGCCAAGCCGCTCCGCGGCACGTGGGATCCTCCCAGACCGGGGCACGAACCCGCGTCCCCTGCATCGGCAGGCGGACTCTCAACCACTGCGCCACCAGGGAAGCCCTGATCTCTTTTATAAACCATAGCCTCTTGCACTTTATTTGAAAAATCTATATTTTTATATATTTTGCTTAATCATGGGCTACATGCATTCTTTTAATAAAATTAAAAATATAGGTATATGTGTTTGTGTGCAGTTAGAATAAAATCTCAAGAGGTAGAAAAGACCTTAAAGGTTCTCTATGCAATCCTACCCAATGAGTGTTTTCCTTCTGCAAGTTCTTTAGAGTAGGCATTTAACTTTTGCTTGAATACATCTGGTGATGGGAAGCTCATTACCTTGCAAAGCATTTTGTTGTAGAACACTCTTCTCCTTTAAATGATCCTTGCAATTTACATTGAGGATGAAATTACTGGCTTGCTGGGTTTTGATCTGGAAATGAGGAAAGAGAGTATACTTATGTGGTCTAGAGATGAACAGGGTACAGGGAAGCTTCAAGAAAGGAAAGGAGGTACTTGGGAGGAAGACCCTGAAGGTCATAAAAATAGCTGGGTCCATGGTGAAGCTGCTAGAGACTGGAGGAGGTTCCCTGGGTTTCAGGAATTCGGTTGGCTGACTGGGATATCAGTGTGGCTGGAGCAGAATGAGAAGGCGAGCAGGCAGAGGGAAATGAGGTCAGAAAGGGAGATGGTCAGGATCATACAGCTGTATAAAGGATTTTGATTTTATTCTAAGTTTGGTGGGAAGCACTTGGGTGTTTTTAAGCTGGGAAACTATTATCTTTTACCTTCTTTACACATTCCCACGGCATTTATTTTATAACTTTATAAGGAAGTTTTTACCTTTTGACCCCCCCCATTTTTTTGCTTTTAAAACACCACAATTTTATTTGTGCAATTCTCTCAGCATACCCCCTGCTTTGTCACTTTATACCTCACTCCAGAAAACCTGAACTATTCATAGTCCCCTGACTGCACCAGGTGGAGGAAGCATATCATATTTTCTTACACTTATGTGCATACCCACTTCTCTGTTCCTACAATTCCTTCCTCCCTGCCCTTGTCCACCTGGCAAATGCTCTCTTTGGTGCCAGACTTGGTTCAACTATCACCTCCTCTAGGACATCTTCTTTTACTTTCTTAAGCCAATCTTGGTGCTTTGTAAGTGTCTCCATTATTTCAACTAGTTACAGTCAGCAACTTATGTGACATCTGTGAGGGCCAGGGCGGTATCTGTTTTGTCTCTTAATCTCCAGCATCTAGCACTGTGTCTGGGTTAATTAATCAATTAACACATTGTTGAACTCTTCTAAAATGAAAAATAATATTTTAGGAGCAGTGATCCTCCAAAATATAACTAGTTTATATTTAATGATACCATGTAGTACATTTTTTTCATTTTTCCTGGGTATATTTTGCAGCTATTTCATCCTGGTGGTATCATATAGAAATAACATAGCTCAAATCAGTTGTTCTCTGAAAGCATTATGGAGTCTTTTCTATAGTTGTGATAGATAATTGCTAACACCTGCTTTAAAAAGTTGCAGGTCAAAATCATCGGTACCATGTTTTAAGGTGTAGAATTTGGGGGTCTTAACTAATCACTTGTTCATATAGCTATAAAATGTAGAATTTACAAGAATAACTGAAGAAACTAACCAGGGCAAGTAGCTGGAGACCAATAGCGATGAGCAGTTGGTAGGAAACCTAGTGAGTGAAAGCATGACCTCTGGATCCTTACAACTTAGGTTTGAATCCTGCCCCTTTCAAGCAATTACCTCACCCTTCTGTGTCTTAGTTTCCTGGACTCTAAAACAGGCACGATAATAATACCTAGCTCACAGGATTTTTATAAGGCTTAAATTAAGTAATTCACTTAAGTGCAATCCAGGCTGTGGCTGGAGGAACACATAAACTGTCCTAGGGCAGCCCAGAGAAGGGAGGAACTGATTGCTGGGTTGGTTTGGGAAGGCTTCTTAGAGAGGAGACATCTGAGCTGGGGCATGAAAGATTTATAGAAGACTTTCCAAGGTAGGAATAATTCCGTCCAAGATAGCTTAAGCAAAAACTTAGAAAATTTTTTCTTCATTTCCAAGGCGGGGAAAAAAGCCCACATTAAAGATGGCTTTTCCTGGGTATTCTATTAATCAAATCCCTGGGTTCTATTTTGTGCATCAGCAGAGTGGCCACCAGGTGGCAGCACAAAGTTATAAAATCGTGTATCCCAGAGAGACTGCATCCCTTTGCCTACAGCTCTCTCATAAATTAGGATTTTCTTAATTAACGTAATACAGAAACCAGGCTGAGCTCTCTAGAATATTCACAATGTCCTGCTCACCAAGATTAGGCAAGGAGTAACTGCATCCAGGTCTGCAGAAGCCTGTGATGGAACTCAAGGTGCTGGCATCTACTCTGAAGAACCTGGGCTACAAGACCCCACAGAGCCTACTGGGTACAAGTGAAAGCTTGAAGCAGGATGAGAGACTAGTTGGACCTGTCAGCCAAGGTCTTTCATGTATTTGGAGTAGTAGGTAGCCATGCAGAAAATGGCATTGCAGGGCGGCACTGCCACTGGGGTACTCACCAAGGATGTCTGGTTGACAGAGCAGGCAGCAGTGACTTTTACCAGTCCCTGAAGGCATGAGATCACAGGCTGTGACATCTGGACAGGGCCTCATATATCAGAGTCCAGTCCTTCTGTAGTGGATGCTGTAATGCACTGTCCAAATCCCCCTTCAGGACTAAAGGATTTATTCTCCTAGCTGCTGGAAGCAGTGCCTGAAGATAGCTCTTTGGGAATTGCCATTCACTGAAAAGAGCTGCCTTGCCCAAAGCTGCATTCCCAAGGCTGCGTGTATTCAGTGCGTTATATGGAGGTAAAAAACCTTATTGCTGGCTCCAATTCAGGAGGGCCATCCCAATTCCAGAGTTCCTGTGGGATCACCTGGAGCCTTTGTTGAGGTTTTATCATAGTTCGGCATCTCCCTCTGCCCAATCCTGCTTCTTTCCTTCCCCCCACAGAAGTCAATTGTGAGAACATCCCAAAAAACTTTCTGCACACTGAGTTCTGACTCAGAGTCAGCTTCCCTGGGGAACACAATCCCACCCTTGTTTTACACGTGGGGAAACTGAGGCAATTTTGAGGGTCATATTTTGAGAGACAAGTGATTATTTTCAATGACCAAAGACCTCAAATCTAAGAATAGCTGTCCTCAAAGACATGCTGAACATTAAGTGAGCAAGTCCCCAATAGCAGGGTTTGTCTGTCTTCTTCCCCACTGTATCTCTAGTGCCTCCACATAGTAGGTATTCAGTAAATGTGTGTTTAATGATTGAATGAATGAAAACTGGTCACTAGATTGCAGGATTCCCTTAAATCCCTTTAATAGGAAGCTAATGAGACTATGTTTTACTTCTCGATGTCTCTGGCAGGTGTTTTCTTCTTGAAATCCCATAACTGTCCCCAAAGGAAATATTCTTCCCAATCCCCACTGAGAATGGCAAGAAGCTCTGGAGCAGCATGACCTACCCTATGTCAATCTTTGGATACATAGCCTATGTTGACTGTATAATACTCAAACTGAGAATAGACACCTAAATCATCTTCATGCACCCTAGCTGGAAGAATGCAAATATTAAGGCAGAGAGTGTCTGTATTTTTGAGGCCCCAGATCAAAACCATGAGAAATTAGTCCTAATTATATTCTAGTCAGTGCAGAGAGCATTCCTTTGACATTAGCTGAGTTTGACCTTGCTAATCCACTCTTTACACTGCCAATTTTTTTTATTCTGGAACAGCTAGGAGAGAGAATGGCCTAGGAAAAACGAAGCAGTGTAGCCCACAGCAGACTGATTAAGAGCATTGCTTCTAAACTCCGAGGTGTTTTTGTTCAAATCTTGGTACTATTAGTTTAGTGGCCGTGTGACCCTAGGCTAGTTACTTAATCTCTCTTTACCTCAGTTTCCTCATCTATAAAATAGGGACAATAATAGTATCTCCTTGGAAGTTTTGCTGTGAGAATTAAATGAGTTAATATATATGTAATGTGCTTAGAAATGTTGCCCAACATCTAGTAAGTGTTTTATAAGGCTATTATGCATATGTTGGATCCCACCTTGCCACATTTCTAAAGAGACTCTAGGAAAAACAAATATTGTATATTAACGCATACATGTGGAACCTGAAAAAAATTGGTATAGACGATCTTATTTACAAAGCAGAAATAGAGACATAGACGTAGAGAACAAATGGATGGATACCAAGGGGGAAAGGAGGGTGGGATGAATTGGGAGATTGGGATTGACATATATACATGACTATGTATAAAATAGATAACTAATAAGAACCTACTGTATAGCACAGGGAACTCTACTCAATGCCCTGTGGTGACCTAAATGGGAAGGAAATCCAAAAAAGAGGGGATATATGTATATGTACAGCTGATTCACTTTGATGTACAGTAGAAACTAAATAAAATTGTAAAGCAACTATACTCCGAGAAAAAATTTTTAAAAAGCCTCTAGGTACTGGAATATGTATTCCAAGGAGCCTGTGGAGTCCTGGATGCCCTTTGCTTTAGGATTATCTGGTTCTGTGGCTACTGTTTGTTTAGCTGCATAACTTATGAGAAGCTGAGGTGTCTGGTCAGAAAATGAAACAAATGCCTTATTTTAGCCACTCTCAAGTAACTGGTAAGCTGTGTGAGTGTTTTTTTTTTTTATTATAGCTCTCGAAGGTACAGGGTGTTTCTACTTACAGTTACCTCCATTCTATAAACACCACTGGAGGGATTTCCAACCCTGGCCCTAGTCAACTTATTCATAGCTTTGGGGGCAAAGTGGTAAGGGTGAAAGATGTGGAAATTTTACACAAATTGAATTCCCCCCTTAAGTACTCTGGATGTAAGGAGACACAGGGGATCAAGAAAATAAACTGATGGTGTAATTATGGGTCCTCTGCAAAGTGTACTCCCGTGGAATTTTATTGGGATAGTTCAAGGGCGCTTGCTTGCTAGTTAAGATGAAATCTGGTTTTATGTACTTCCCAAGTTTTTTACAATGACTATGTATTTAAGAAAAATGGGGTGTTCCACTGAGAGTCTCTCCTTGGATAGAAATACTCATCCAATTCTTTCTGTTATCTTGGGATAGGAATTATGGCTTATGGAGTTCTGGGATTGTTCAATTTTAGGGTTTCAGGGTCAAGGGTTTGGTGTTGGAGGGAGAAAGGCTTCCTACTGCCAGAGTCTGGCAATCAAAAGAAAAAGGTAACTGACCATCCCTCCCTTGGCTAAGAGCATGAAGGGTGCTTCCTTCTGGACATCCATACAAAGGGTGTCTTATAAATAGACAAATATTAGGTAGGAGTTTGTTTTACAAAGACAAAGATGGTTTAAAGCAAATAAGATCATGGCAAAATAAACTTTAATAAATTTGATTTAGGGAACTACAGAAAGAAAAAGAAAGGTAGGAGTAGGTAAACATTAGCTAAGGTGCATACTCCAAAGATAATGAGGCAAATATGAATAAATTTACATACCAGGGTAAAGTAAAAACAGATCAACTAAGAAAGAAAAACAGTGGTTATAAAGTCCAAAGCCTAATTTTTCCCTCACGTGCCCCCATCTCTGTTCCTGTCTGTGCACTTTATCTGCAGCTGAGGAACAGGTAGATAACCACCAGATGCCCCTGGACTCACCTGGAGGGACTCCAGGGAATTTTCATGCCTAAATAGAGACACCCCTAGTGAGTATCTCCACCAAGCGTTCCTCGCCCTAGGCAGCTGACATCTTTCTACCTGGATGTAAAGTGTAAATATCTTTCCTAAGTGCCAGTGAGCTTGGGTCCTCTTCAGGGTGCCAAAGTTGAAATACAGGATCATAGGAAAAGAGGAAAGCCCGCTTACAGACTGCCTCTAGCTCTGCCACAGGAAGTAATGGCTTGATACCTGTTGGAGACGAAAGAGAAAGCCAGGATGCTTTATTAGACTATTCAATTTAAATTTTTGTAAGGTTTCAAAGGAGCTGTATTTCAATATTAAGATTGGGTGAGGGGATATTTCATATGGGAAGACTGGAATGTCTACCTCAAACACTGAATTTCCAAAGAGGTGAAACCTCTTTTCTTAAAAGGAAAAGAATGATGTCAAGCAATAACAAGGATACTGTAGCATGAGACAACCTCTCCTTTTCCAAGCAGGAAATCATACTCGACCTGCCAAGAGAAGGAGAAAATAAAAAGGGAAGGAGTAACTGCTTACAATCTGTGAGCTCCTAATTTTTGCCAGAAACTATGCTGGGCTTCTTATGTATGTTATCATCTACTAGGTGAGTTGGGTATTATTTTCATCTCCATTTTACAGACAAGGAATCTGAGGCTCAGAAAGGTTAAGTTACTTGCCTGTGGTTACACAGCAAGTAAGATACAACTAGAATTTGAAGTGAGGTCTGATTTCAACACCTATGTATTTTTCATTAAACCAAAGGAAAGCAGTACCATTATCTTTATTGAAGAGTGAAAGTCCACTGTGATTGTTGCTTACACTCTTGATAGGGCAGTAAAATGTCTGTTATTTAGACTAGCTTTGGCCTTACACTGCCTGGTTTGAATCATTGTTTTGCTTCTTACTTGGCTGTATGACCATGGGAAAGTTACCCTACCTTGTTGCACCTTAATTTCCTCATCTGTCAAATGCCTCCTAAGGCTGTTGTGATGATTAGGAGGCAAAATACCTGCAAGCATATAATAACTCATACTTGTTATTGTTGCTATCATCCTGCAAGGCCAATGAGATCAGAGAAGCCAGGGTTACATGGTTCTGCCATTGACTAGTTGTGATTCTGAATATGTCTCTTAACCTTTTTGTTCCTCAGCTTAGTCATCTATAAAATGGAGAGAATAACAGTATATATTTCGTAAGGGAGTTTCTGAGGATCAAATGAGTTAATACATATAAAACACTTAGAATGGTGCCTGGCACATAGTAAGCACTCAATATTATAAGAATTATTATTATTGTTTAAATGGAGGGTTCAGTGACTGCTTAAACTCTTAAACTACCAAGGAACTTTGGAGCTAATTCAGGTGGCTGAATCATTGGGAATTTGAATTAGGAAATAAACATTGCAATCCTCTCCAAGTGATTATTTGGGGGTAGGGTCGCTTCTTCCCACTAACTACGTAGATGACTTGTCTCTTCCCAGCCTGAAGCATACTCCCAATTTGTAGCACAGTTGGGAGAGTCTCTTAGTATGCCAGATATGTGAGCTGTTCTTGTACTCAATTTTTCCTTAGGTAAGTAAATGGGACACTCAGTATTGATCTCTAGGGCTATATCAGAATTACTCAGTGATTTCCTGGTAGATGATCTAGAAATATTGAGCTAAGCAAGATCAACAAAATGGATTTAATAAAAGTAAATCACAATCAGAGAGATTTTACTCTAAATGAAATAGACGATAATTCCAAGTTTGAATGGTTTAGGAGGGGTTTTGCAAGTAGTGGAAGGGTCAATGATGTCTGTGCTATGTAGCCATTTTGCCACAGATACCAAGTCACAAAGGAATAAAGGAGAGAAAATCAGAGTCCACTGTCAAAGGGAATGCAAGAAAGTGAAGAGGTGAAGCCTCTTTAGCTCATATACTTAGGTACTCAGAAGGGCTTGTTTCCACATCTGTAAAAGGAGGTAGTTAGAATAGGTCCCTTTGGGATTCAACATTCTCTGCTCCTGGGAACATTTTCCCCCTATTTCACTACTTGCCAAGCACAAAGAGTACTAAACAATACATGTGAACGCCTGCTACAGCAGTATGACAGTGGTTATATGTGTAGGTTCAAGGGCAAAACTATCTGCTACTTACTAACTCTAGGCTTTAGGGCACGTTATTTAATCTCTCTGTGCCTCAGTTTCCTCATCTGTAAAATGTTAGCTATGATAAGAGACCTTGCAGGAGCTCCAGCTTTGACTGAGTCTATCATTGTAAGTATTTCCCAAATCCTGACATTTAGGACCGTCTTCCTTTCAGATATAGTAATGGTTCTCAAAGTCTTCTCCCTGAAACTCCTGCATCAGAATCCCTATTGAGGATTACTTTTAAATGCACCTTTCTGGGCATCCACTCCCAGTCCTACTGAGTCAGAATTTCTGAGTATGGGGCCCAAGAATATGCATTTTCAACATGCCCTCTGAAATTCGAGCACTGCTGCTTTGTAATTTCTGTAGCTTAATAAGGAGTCCTTCTAAAAATGGTGTTGAAGCCCTTCCTGCTAAACTTTAACTTCAGGAACACCACTTAGGACCTTCTTTTTTAAAATGTTTTATTGGAGTATAGTTGATTTACAATGTTGTGTTAGTTTCAGGTATACAGCAAAGTGAATCAGTTATACATATACATATATCCACTCTTTTTTTTTTTTTTGAAGGTTCAACTTTTTTTTTTTTTTTGGCTGTGTTGGGTCTTCATTTCTGTGTGAGGGCTTTCTCCAGTTGCGGCGAGCGGAGGCCACTCTTCATCGCAGTGTGCGGGCCTCTCACTGTCCCGGCCTCTCCGGTTGCGAAGCACAGGCTCCAGATGCGCAGGCTCAGTAGTTGTGGCTCACGGGCTTAGTTGCTCCACGGCATGTGGGATCTTCCCAGATCAGGGCTCGAACCCATGTCCCCTGAATTGGCAGGCAGATTCTTAACCACTGCGCCACCAGGGAAGCCCTATATCCACTCATTTTTAGATTCTTTTCCCATATAGGTCATTACAGAGTATTGAGTAGAGCTCCCTGTGCTATACAGTAGGTCCTTCTTAATTAAGTAATCAGGTCTCTTAGTGATGCTATGTGTAAAAGTCCTTCAGGAGGTCTTTCCTGGTGGCGCAGTGGTTTAGAGTCCTCCTGCCGATGCAGGGGACACGGGTTTGTGCCCCGGTCTGGGAAGATGCCACATGCCGCCGAGCGGCTAGGACCGTGAGCCATGGCCGCTGAGCCTGCGCATCTGGAGCCTGTGCTCCACAACGGGAGAGGCCACAACAGTGAGAGGCCCGCGTACCGCAAAAAAAAAAAAAAAAAAAAAAAAAAAAAGTCCTTCAGAAGACCTGAACTGGACTGGCTTGGCCCTAATAGAGTTCTTAAGGTAGATGGATAGCTACTAAAGTACAGCTTATGTTTGGTAGCACCAAAAGTCCAGCAACTTTCCTTACACTACTTAATAGGTCATAGAGATGACCACCATGTTAGCATCTTTCTTCACAAAATTTTTCAACAGTTTCTTTGGAGAACTCTCCCCCATGGAAACCCCATCTCTGATTTCCTAATGGGACCATGGAATTCAGTTTAAATGCTCTTCAGTTTTAGTCTTACAGGTGGAAATTTGGGGAATTCATCTAGCTCATAAAGCAAAGTATATGTGTTTTATACCATCAAGCAAATATAAATAATACTGATTCTCTGATCAACCACCCTACTCCCACCAGCAGAGAAATCAAATTGCTATGGGTTTATCTTTAACTCATCGGTGAAAATTATTTGAGCCAAACTAGCTCCCTGGCAGATATTTGTGAAGTTTAAAACATGTTTCTTATTTTATTGCCAGTTTTATGCAAGACCAAATCCAAAGCTGGCTGAAGTGAAGATTTAGTTTAACATGTACTTGTTTTTTTTTTTTTTTTTTAGTTTCTGCTTTATAACAAAGTGAATCAGTCATACATACACATCCGTTCCCACATCCCTTCCCTATTGCGCCTCCCTCCCTCCCACCCTCCCTATCCCACCCCTCCAGGCGGTCACAAAGCACCGAGCTGATCTCCCTGTGCTCTGCGGCTGCTTCCCACTATCTATCTACCTTACGTTTGGTAGTGTACATATGTCCATGCCTCTCTTTCGCTTTGTCACAGCTTACCCTTCACCTTCCCCATATCCTCAAGTCCGTTCTCTAGTAGGTCTGTGTCTTTATTCCCGTTTTACCCCTAGGTTCTTCATGACATTTTTTTTTAAATTCCATATATATGTGTTAGCATACGGTATTTGTCTTTCTCTTTCTGACTTACTTCACTCTGTATGACAGACTCTAGGTCTATCCACCTCATTACAAATAGCTCAGTTTCATTCCTTTTTATGGCTGAGTAATATTCCATCGTATATATGTGCCACATCTTCTTTATCCATTCATCCGATGATGGACACTTAGTTTGTTTCCAGCTCCGGGCTATTGTGAATAGAGCTGCAATGAACATTTTGGTACATGTCTCTTTTTGAATTATGGTTTTCTCCGGGTATATGCCTACTAGTGGGATTGCTGGGTCATATGGTAGTTCTATTTTTAGTTTTTTAAGGAACCTCCATACTGTTCTCCATAGTGGCTGTACCAATTCACATTCCCACCAGCAGTGCAAGAGTGTTCCCTTTTCTCCACACCCTCTCCAGCATTTATTGTTTCTAGATTTCTTGTTGATGGCCATTCTGACTGGTGTGAGATGATATCTCATTGTAGTTTTGATTTGCATTTCTCTAATGATTAATGATGTTGAGCATTCTTTCATGTGTTTGTTGGCAGTCTGTATATCTTCTTTGGAGAAATGCCTATTTAAGTCTTCTGCCCATTTTTGGATTGGGTTGTTTGTTTTTTTGCTATTGAGCTGCATGAGCTGTTTATAAATTTTGGAGATTAATCCTTTATCAGTTGCTTCATTTGCAAATATTTTCTCCCATTCTGAGGGTTGTCTTTTGGTCTTCTTTATGGTTTCCTTTGCTGTGCAAAAGCTTTGAAGTTTCATTAGGTCCCATTTGTTTATCTTTGTTTTTAGTTCCATTTCTCTAGGAGGTGGGTCCAAAAGGATCTTGCTGTGATTTATGTCATAGAGTGTTCTACCTATGTTTTCCTCTAAGAGTTTGATAGTTTCTGGCCTTACATTTAGGTCTTTAATCCATTTTGAGCTTATTTTTGTGTATGATGTTAGGGAATGATCTAATCTCATACTTTTACATGTCCCTCTCCAGTTTTCCCAGCACCACTTATTGAAGAGGCTGTCCTTTCTCCACTGTACATTCCTGCCTCCTTTATCAAAGATAAGTTGACCACATGTGCGTGGGTTTATCTCTGGGCTTTCTATCCTGATCCACTGATCTATCTTTCTGTTTTTATGCCAGTACCACACTGTCTTAATTACTATAGCTTTGTAGTATAGTCTGAAGTCAGGGAGCCTGATTCCTCCAGCTCCGTTTTTCGTTCTCAAGATTGCTTTGGCTATTCAGAGTCTTTTGTTTTTCCAAACAAATTTTGAAATTTTTTGTTCTAGTTCTGTGAAAAATGCCAGTGGTAGTTTGATAGGGATTGCATTGAATCTGTAGATTGCTTTGGGTACTAGAGTCATTTTCACAATATTGATTCTTCCAATCCAGGAGCATGGTATATCTCTCCATCTATCTGTGTCCTCTTTAATTTCTTTCATCAGTGTCTTATAATTTTCTTCATACAGGTCTTTTGTCTCCTTAGGTAGGTTTATTCCTAGATATTTTATTCTTTTTGTTGCAATGGTAAATGGGAGTGTTTTCTTGATTTCATTTTCAGATTTTTCATCATTAGTGTACAGGAATGCCAGAGATTTCTGTGCATTAATTTTGTATCCTGCTACTTTACCAAATTCATTGATTAGCTCTAGTAGTTTTTCGGTAGCATCTTTAGGATTCTCTATGTATAGTCTCATGTCATCTGCAAACAGTGACAGCTTTACTTCTTCTTTTCCAATTTGGATTCCTTTTATTTCCTTTTCTTCTCTGATTGCTGTGGCTAAAACTTCCAAAACTAGGTTGAATAAGAGTGGTGAGAGTGGGCAGCCTTGTCTTGTTCCTGATCTTAGTGGAAATGGTTTCAGTTTTTCACCATTGAGGACAATGTTGGCTGTGGGTTTGTCATATATGGCCTTTATTATGTTGAGGAAAGTTCCCTCTATGCCTACTTTCTGCAGGGTTTTTATCATAAATGGGTGTTGAATTTTGTCGAAAGCTTTCTCTGCATCTATTGAGATGATCATATGGTTTTTCTCCTTCAACTTGTTAATATGGTGTATCACAGTGAGTGATTTGCGTATATTGAAGAATCCTTGCATTCCTGGAATAAAGCCCACTTGATCATGGTGTATGATCCTTTTAATGTGCTGTTGGATTCTGTTTGCTAGTATTTTGTTGAGGATTTTTGCATCTATGTTCATCAGTGATATTGGCCTGTAGTTTTCTTTCTTTGTGACATCCTTGCCTGGTTTTGGTATCAAGGTGATGGTGGCCTCGTAGAATGAGTTTGGGAGTGTTCCTTCCTCTGATATTGTTTGGAAGAGTTTGAGAAGGATGGGTGTTAGCTCTTCTCTAAATGTTTGATAGAATTCGCCTGTGAAGCCATCTGGTCCTGGGCTTTTGTTTGATGGAAGATTTTTAATCACAGTTTCAATTTCAGTGCTTGTGATTGGTCTATTCATATTTTCTATTTCTTCCTGATTCAGTCTTGGCAGGTTGTGCATTTCTAAGAATTTGTCCATTTCTTCCAGGTTGTCCATTTTATTGGCATAGAGTTGCTTGTAGTAATCTCTCATGATCTTTTGTATTTCTGCAGTGTCAGTTGTTACTTCTCCTTTTTCATTTCTAATTCTATTGATTTGAGTCTTCTCCCTTCTTTTCTTGATGAGTCTGGCTAATGGTTTATCAATTTTGTTTATCTTCTCAAAGAACCAGCTTTTAGTTTGGTTGATCTTTGCTATTGTTTCCTTCATTTCTTTTTCATTTATTTCTGATCTGATCTTTATGATTTCTTTCCTTCTGCTAACTTTGGGGGTTTTTTGTTCTTCTTTCTCTAACTGCTTTAGGTGCAGGGTCAGGTTGTTTACTCGAAATGTTTCCTGTTTCTTAAGGTGGGATTGTATTGCTATAAACTTCCCCCTTAGAACTGCTTTTGTTGCGTCCCATAGGTTTTGGGTCGTCGTGTCTCCATTGTCATTTGTTTCTAGGTATTTTTAAATTTCCTCTTTGATTTCTTCAGTGATCACTTCGTTATTGAGTAGTGTATTGTTTAGCCTCCATGTGTTTGTATTTTTTACAGATCTTTTCCTGTAATTGATGTCTAGTCTCATAGCATTGTGGTCGGAAAAGATACTTGATACAATTTCAATTTTCTTAAATTTACCAAGGCTTGATTTGTGACCCAAGATATGATCTATCCTGGAGAATGTTCCATGAGCACTTGAGAAAAATGTTTATTCTGTTGTTTTTGGATGGAATGTCCTATAAATATCAACTAAGTCCATCTTGTTTAATGTATCATTTAAAGCTTGTGTTTCCTTATTTATTTTCATTTTGGATGATCTGTCCATTGGTGAAAGTGGGGTGTTAAAGTCCCCTACTATGATTGTGTTACTGTCGATTTCCCCTTTTATGGCTGTTAATATTTGCCTTATGTATTGAGGTGCTCCTATGTTGGGTGCATAAATATTTATAATTGTTATATCTTCTTCTTGGATCGATCCCTTTATCGTTATGTAGTGTCCTTCTTTGTCTCTTCTAATAGTCTTTATTTTAAAGTCTATTTTGTCTGATATAAGAATTGCTACTCCAGCTTTCTTTTGATTTCCATTTGCATGGAATATCTTTTTCCATCCCCTTACTTTCAATCTGTATGTGTCTCTAGGTCTGAAGTGGGTCTCTTGTAGACAGCATATATATTGGTCTTGTTTTTGTATCCATTCAGCCACTCTGTGTCTTTTGGTGGGAGCATTTAGTCCATTTACATTTAAGATAATTATTGATATGTATGTTCCTTTTCCCATTTCCTTAATTGCTTTGGGTTCGTTATTGTAGGTATATTCCTTCTGTTGTGTTTCTTGCCTAGAGAAGTTCCTTTAGCATTTGTTGTAAAGCTGGTTTGGTGGTGCTGAACTCTCTCAGCTTTTGCTTGTCTGTAAACGTTTTAGTTTCTCCATCAAATCTGAATGAGATCCTTGCTGGGTAGAGTAATCTTGGTTGCAGGTTTCTCTCCTTCATCACTTTAATTATGTCCTGCCACTCCCTTCTGGCTTGTAGAGTTTCTGCTGAGAGATCAGCTGTTAACCTGATGGGGATTCCCTTGTGTGTTATTTGTTGTTTTTCCCTTGCCGCTTTTAATATGATTTCTTTGTGTTTAATTTTTGACAGTTTGATTAATATGTGTCTTGGCGTATTTCTCCTTGGATTTATTCTGTATGGGACTCTCTGTGCCTCCTGGACTTGATTAACTATTTCCTTTCCCATATTAGGGAAGTTTTCAACTATAATCTCTTCAAATATTTTCTCAGTCCCTTTCTTTTTCTCTTCTTCTTCTGGAACCCCTATAATTCGAATGTTGGTGTGTTTAATGTTGTCCCAGAGGTCTCTGAGACTGTCCTCTATTCTTTTCTTTCTTTTTTCTTTATTTTGCTCTGCATCAGTTATTTCCACTATTTTATCTTCCACCTCACTTATCCGTTCTTCTGCCTCAGTTATTCTGCTATTGATCCCATCTAGAGTATTTTTCATTTCATTTATTGTGTTTTTAATCGATGCTTGATTCATCTTTAGTTCTTCTAGGTCCTTGTTAACTGTTTCTTGCATTTTGTCTATCCTATTTCCAAGATTCTGGATCAGCTTTACTATCATTATTCTGAATTCTTTTTCAGGTAGACTGCCTATTACATCTTCATTTGTTAGGTCTGGTAGGTTTTTATCTTGCTCCTTCACCTGCTGTGTGTTTTTCTGCTTTCTCATTTTGCTTATGTTACTGTGTTTGGGGTCTCCTTTTTGCAGGCTGCAGATTCGTAGTTCCCGTTGTTTTTGGTATCTGTCCCCCGTGGCTAAGGTTGTTTCAGTAGGTTGTGTAGGCTTCCTGGTGGGGGCGACTAATGCCTGTGTTCTGGTGGTTGAGGCTCGATCTTGTCTTTCTGGTGGACAGGTCCACGTCTGGTGGTGTGTTTTGGGGTGCCTGTGGCCTTATTATGTTTTTAGGTAGCCTCTCTGCTAATGGGTGGGTTTGTGTTCCTGCCTTGCTAGTTGCTTGGCATAGGGTGACCAGCACTGTAGCTTGCTGGTCGTTGACTGAAGCTGGGTGCTGGTGTTGAGATGGTGATCCCTGGGAGATTTTCGCTGCTTGATATTATGTGGAGCTGGGAGGTCTCTTGTGGACCCGTGTCCTGAGGTTGGCTCTCCCACTTCAGAGGCACAGCACTGACTCCTGTCTGCAGCAGCAAGAGCCTTTCATCCACCCGGCTCAGAATAACAGTGAGAAAAAGTAGAAAGAAAGAATTAGTAGAAGAAAGAAAGAGAGAGGGAAAGAAAGAAGGAAGAAAGAAAGAAAGGATGGAGGGAGGGAGGAAGGATGGAAAGAAAGAAGGAAAGAAAGGAGGGAGGGAGGGAGGAATGAAAGCAAAAGGAAGAGTGAATGGAAGAAGGGAGGGAGGGAGGGATGAAGGAAAGAAAGAAAGAAAGACAGGAGGGAGGGAGGGAGGAAGGAAAGTAAAAGAAAGTGGAAAGAAGAAGGGTGGGAGGGAGGGAGGGAGGAAAGAAAAAGAAAGAAGGAAAGGAGGAGCGGAGGGAGGGAGGGAGGAAGGGAAGGTAGGAAAAAAAGAAAGAGCAGGTAAAGTAAAATAGAATAAAGTATGAAATATAGTAGCGTTATTAAAATTAAAAAGTAATTATTGGAAAAAAAAAAGACACGGACCGATAGAACCCAGGGACATATGGTGGAAGCAAAGCTATACAGAGAGAATCTTACACAGAAGATTACACATACACATTCACAAAAAGAGGGCAGGGGGAAAAATCAAAAATCTTGCTCTCCAAGTCCACCTCCTCGATTTGGGATAATTCGTTGTAAAAAGAGGAAAAGGGCGAGAAGTCTGAAATCTTGCTAAGTCCACCTCCTTAATTTGGGATAATTCGTTGTAAAAAGGGGGGAAAGTCTTAAATCTTGTCCTCAAAGTCCACTTCCTCAATTTGGCATGATTCGCTGTCCATTCATACACTCCATAGACGCAGGGCACATCAAATGGACCGTGGAGCTTTAATCCACTGCCTCCGAGGCTGCACAGAGAGATTTCCCTGTCTCTGCTCTCACAACTCCCGGGTCTCAGCCTTGGACCTGGCCCCGCCTCTGCGCGTAGGTCGCCGGAGGGCGTCCGGAGGGTGTCCGTTCTTCGCTCAGACAGGACGGGTTTAAAGGAGCCGCTGATTCGGGGGCTCTGGCTCACTCAGGCAGAGGGGAGGGAGAGGAATGCCCTCTCCTCGCGCACCAGGCAACAAAAGGGAAAAAAGTCTCTTGCCTCTCCGGTAGCTCCAGACCCTTTCCCCGGACTCCCTCCGGGCTAGCACTAACCCCTTCAGGCTCTCTTCCTCCCGCCAGCCCCAGTCCTCTCCCTGCGCTCCGACTGAAAGCCGATACCCGAGCCTCAGCTCCCAGCCCCGCCCGCCCCGGCTGCCGAGCAGACAAGCCTCTCGGGCTGGTGTGTGCCTGAGGGCACCGATCCTCTGTGCCAAAATCTCTCCGCTTTGCCCTCCGCACCCCTGTTGCTGTGCTCTCCTCCGCTACTCCGAAGCTTTCCCCCTCCGCCACCTGCAGTCTCCGCCCGTGAAGGGGCTTGTAGTGTGTAGAAACCTTCCCTCCTTCACGGCTCCCTCCCACTGGTGCAGGTCCCGTCCATATCCTATTGTCTCTGTTTATTCTTTTTTTCTTTTGCCCTACCCAGGTATGTGGGGAGTTTCTTGCCTTTTGGGGGGGTCTGAGGTCTTCTGTCAGCGTTCAGTAGGTGTTCTGTTGGAGTTGTTCCACGTGTAGATGAATTTCTGATGTATCTGTGGGGAGGAAGGTGATCTCCGCGTCTTACTCTTCCGCCATCTTCCTCCGGCCCCCTCCATGTACTTGTTGTGTAATCATAGTCAATGATCCTAGGAGCCATTTGCTTCTGGATGAACCCCATGGATTTGGATCAAAATCAGACCCAGGGATTTTATTGGGAGAAAAAAATCATTGAGAAAAATGCAAATTGGTGTCTCCATAAAAGACAAGAGTTCAGGACTTCTAATCTCAAAAACTGACCTCAAATCGGATGCCCTTCTCAGTAGTCCTTAGGTCTTTATGGAAAGCAAGTCAGTGTGATCCTATGGTTAGGTCCTGAGCTCTGATATGGTTTCAAGCATGCTGAAATTTCTGAAGAATTTCGAACAGGCCTAACTTCTCCAGGTCTAGTTGTCAGCTATCTGAACCCCTGGGCATCTGTAGAATAAGCAAGTTTCTGACTAAGTCTCAAGGTGCCTGCAAAAATCAATTTGTCAGGCCTCTCACATGTCTAGACTCTTAGCGACTTCCGTGACTTTGTAACATATATGAATTATATGTCAATAAAGCTTCTACAAGTAAAAACCCATTCAGGTATATGCTAGATGGACTAGGTATGCCCAAACCAGCCATGGCTAGTAATACTGGATTCCTAGCTCTTAGCAGAGCTACAACGTATGATTTTTTCAAAGTGTGTACTCTGCAATTCCAAGAAACACCATTATATAGACTACCATGTGAATGGTATCCCTGAAGTTTTGTAGTGTATAATATGCACAGCCTTAAGCTTTAGCACTGGCTCTTAGGAGAAGAATTCTGAAGCTGATGGTTATGGTTGACCAAAGTTCATTCCCAAGGATTCAGAAAGAAGCTAGCTTTCAAGGAAGGGGTATAAAAGCTAATTTTCCCCATACAGTTCTTAAGCTCAGCATTCAGGTAAGCATTGTGCTCCCCATCTTTTATTCCTTCTATTCAAGTAGATTTTTTCCTTCAATTTAAATAATTTACAATTAATACAGTAAATAGGTTTACCCATAATCCTCCACCCTGGACACAATTGCTTTTATATTTCTAGATCCCCTTCCAATTTTTGTTCATATGTACACATGCTTTTAAAAAAATTAAGACAACTTTTAAGAGCAGTTTTAGGTCCACAGCAAGTTTTAGGGAAAGGTACAGAGATTTCCCACATACTCCCTGCCCCACACATGCATACCTTCCCCCATTATCATCAGCATCCCCCATAAGAGTGGTACATTTGTTAAAACTGACACATCACAATCACCCAAACTCTATAGTTTACTTTATGGTTCACTCTTGGTGTTGTACATTCTATAGGTTTAGACAAATGTATAATTGCATATATCCATCATTATAATATCACACAGAGTATTTACACTGCCCTAAAAATCCTCTGTGCTCCACCTATTCATCCCCCTCCCCCAATCCTTGGAAACCACTGATTCTTTTTTTTACTTTCTCCATAGTTTTGCCTTTTCCAGGATGTCATTTGTTGGAATCATATAGTATGTAGATTTTCCAAGTTCTTTTACGTAGTAATATGTATTCCTCCATGTTGTTTCATGACTTGATAGCTCAAAACTCATCTATTTTTAGCACTGAATAATAACTGTCTGCATGCATGTACTACAGTTATTTATTCATTCACCTACTGAAGGACATCTTAGTTGTTTCCAAGTTTTGGCAATTATGAATAAAGCCACTGTAAACATTTGCATGCAGATTTTTGTGAGGGCGTTCAACTCCTTCAGGTAAATATCAAGGAGTATGATTGCTGGATCCTGTGGTAAGCATATGTTCAGTTTTGTAAGAAGCTGCCAAAATGTCTTCCAAAGTGGCTGTATCATTTTGTGCTCCCACCAGCAATGAATAAGGGTTCCTTTTGCTCCACATCCTTGCCAGCAGCATTTGGTGTTGTCAGTGTTCTGGAGTTAGGCCATTCTAACAATGAAGTCTAGCTTATCAGTTATTTATTTCATGGACCATGCCTTTGGTGTTGTCATACTATTTTACATAGTTCTAACCATAGTATATATGCAATTTGGTTCTATTTTTTCTATGTAACATTATTGCATAAACACTGATCTAAATTGCTCCATAGTCTTTGCATTTACTGTTAGTGAATACATAGCATTTCTTCCAGGTGATGTGCTATAATATATTTGATTCTTTCATTCTCTGAATGCAAGACAATTTGTGAAGTTACATAACAACCCCAACATGGAAATACCTATCTGCAAGGATTCTGCTCTATGCCCCCACCCCCGCTATTTCTTGTACCCATATATGCATAGTATCTAATTTACTCAATTATACTTATTGCTTATTATTGGTTCCTCCCACTTTGAAGTTAATCTACAAGGGCAAGGTCCTTTGCCTCATTTGTTTACTGATGTATCCCAGATCCTAGATGCTCAATAAATATTTGTCAAACAAATGGATTTTAAATAATTCTCTTAGGCTCAATTCTTAGTAGTAAGGTATTCAAAGGGAATCTTTAAAATGCCAAATTCATAGAAACAAAGAGTATAATGGTGGTTGCCAGGGGCTGGGGGTGGAGAAAATGGGGAGATGTTGGTTAAAGGGTACAAATTTTCAGTTATAAAATGTAAGTTCTGGGGCTCTAATATACAGCATGATGACTATAGTTAACAATACTGTATTATATACTTGAAAGTTGCTAAAAGACTAGATCTTAAATGTTCTCAACACACCAAAAATAAATCTGTAGTTATGTGAGATGATGGATGTGTTAACTAACCTTATTGTGGTAATCATTTTGCAATATATACATATAACAAATCATCGTATTGTACATGTTAAACTTACACAATGTTATATGTAAATTATATCTCAATAAAGCTGGAATAAAAAGTGCATGAACATTGGCTTTTGAGCAAGAAATTATAGTTGGAATTTTCTTCCAACTCTGTACCAGCCAAATGGACATTCAGCTAGAGTTAGGAACATATGATTCTGGAGGTAGTACTTCGGTCTTTAACCTATGGCACTGTGGCCCACAATTAGCACCCTAGTTTGTGCAAAATGTTCATAGCTTGAAAAGATAAAATTAGAGGAGGGAACGACCATTTCTCTATTTAACATGAGAGTTTGAACTTAAGGCCGGGCTGAGAGCAGATCTAAAATATGTGTTTTGAAAGCCATCTTTGGAAAATAGACCCTCTTTTTCATGAGAATGGACCCAGTGCAAATGAAAAGAACCATAAATACTGTTGTTCCAAATTTTGGGTATTGACAACTTCTCTAGACTCCAGGAGACTTTTTATGGACAAGAGGACCTTAGAGCATACTTGGAAACCTGAGCTCAGGTCCAGTCTGTAGGAAAACAGTGATTAATCTATAGAAAAAAGGTACTGTCCCACCCCTATGCTACCATCTCACTCAAACACTCACCATGTTGTCTGTCACAAGCAAACACAAGGACTCCATGAGATCTGGAAACTGTGTCATAATGTAATAGTAAGATTAGAGAAAGAGCACTGGATGAACAAAGAAAAAGCAGTGACATTACAGAGCCATTACTGTCTGCCACACCCTTCACATCCATTTACTATTCACCACAATCCTATGAGATGGGTACTATTTTTCCACACAAGAAACTGAGGCATGTAGATGTGAAGTAATTTGTCTAAGATCAAAGGGTAAGTGCAAGAACAGGGACTCAAACCCAGGTTTGACTGACTTCAAAGTCATACATTTTCAGTGGTAGCATTATGACATCATAATTCCACTCATAGGAGTGGCATCCTAATACCAGCTGAGTGGCTTAGAATATGAGAAATATCCTTCTCTTGGGGCCTCAGGTTCTTCATCTATACAGTGAAGAAGTAGACATAGAGTTGGATTTCTAAGTGCTCTTCTTTTTCTGATCACATTTGATTATCACATCATCCTATGAAAGAAATTGGGCAAACATTGTCTCCATCTTATAAATGAAAAATGGAAGTTCAGAGAGGTTTTGGGTCTTGCATACAGTCACATAACTAGTTTCTGGGAGTCAGACTGAACCCATGTTTCTGAACTTCGAGAATGAAGCATCACAGGCCACTGGTCAAGATCATGTGACCCTCTGTTTCTTCTCACCATGGGAAAATTCCCCATTCCCATAGACCAGGACTCCCATGAATAAAATGTTTGCCATTATAGTATGACCTGAAATCCTCATATATTTTCTCTGAATCTGAATAAGTCATCAGTTAGAGGTTTGTTCTTGCTGTTCCAGAGATAGAATAACCCATTACTCACACCTTTTTCCAAAGGGTTTTGATGGGAAGAAGTGATGTTTAAAATGCAAGAGCCTATTATATATACTAGATCCTGGACATTATTTCTGCAGTTCCTAAGCTTGCTTGATAATCATAATACCTAGAGAACTTGTTAAAGACACAGATTCCTACAATCCACTGAGAGCTGCTGATTTGGAATAAGAATATGAATTTTTAGTAAGTCCCCACACACAGTGGATCTTCGCCATGAGCTAGGGCTGTTTTTTAATCAGATGGCTGACTAGTTGGTTTTTGGGCAGTGTACATTCTGATTGGTCAGAACACATGCAATACTAGTTGTTAAATATTCTGAGCACAATCAGCAAGGTAGAGGTCAATATGTTCATCTGAGGAACTAACGTCCCAGGAAGCTCAATAGCTTGCAGAGATATTAAGCAGGTAGGGTGGGGAGGTGAAAGTATAGCATGCTCATTTTTTTCAATGGCAATAAGTGGTCACTGTCAATGATAGCAGACCATAGAGTGTGTATCAGTCAGGGTTCTCCAGAGAAACAGGACCAGTAGGAAATATATAAATACAGAGATTTATTTTAAGGAATTGGCTCATGTGATTACGGGGGCTGGCAAATTCAAAATCTATAGGCCAACAGGCTAGAAACTCAGGCAGGATTTCTATGTTACAGTCTTGAGGCAGAATTCCTCCTTTCCCAGGAAACCTCAGCTTTTGCTTTTAAGGCTTGGATCAGGTCCAAGCACATTATCAAGGGTAATTTCCTTTTTTTTTTTAAGGGTAATTTCTTTTACTTAAAGTTAACTGATTTTACTTGAGAAAGAAGAAAAAAGCTTTAGGCAACTTGCTCCCTGATTTCAAACTGTATTACAAAGCTACAGTAATCAAAACAGTATGGTATTGGCATAAAAACAAACACACAGATCAATAGAACAGAATAGATGACCCAGAAATAAACCATGCATATATGGTCAATTAATTTATGACAAAGGATCCAAGAATATAGAGTGGGAACAGGACAGTCTTTTCAATAAATGGTGTTGGGAAAACTGGACAGCTACATGCAAAAGAATGAAACTATACCCCTACTTTACACTGTACACAAAAATTAACTCAAAAAAGTCTATAGATTTGAATGAAGGGGTGAAACCATAAAACTCCTAGAAGAAAACATAGGTGGTAAGCTCCTTGACATTGGTCTTGGTGGTGCCTTTTTTTTTAATATATGACCCTAAAAGAAAAGGCAGCAAAAGCTAAAATAAACAAGCGGGACTGCATCAAAAAGAAAATCTTCTCCACAGCAAAGGAAATCATCAACAAAATAAAAAAGCAACCAACTAAATGGGAGAAAATATCTGCAAATCATATATCTGATAAGGTGTTAAGATCCAAAATATATAAAGAACTCATACAGCTTGATAGCAAAATACAAAAAAACACCAATCCAATTAAAAAATGAGCACAGGATCTGAATAAATATTTTTTCCAAAGAAAGAAAAAGCCACCAATCAATTAAAGAATGAGCACAGGACCTGAATAAACATTTTTTCAAAGAAGACATACAGATGGCCAACAGGCATATAAAAAGATGCTCAACATCACTAACCATCAGGGAAATGCAAATCAAAACCACAATGAGATACCACCTCACACCTGTCAGAATGGCTGTTATCAAAAAGAAAAGAAATAACAGGTGTTGGCAAGGATTTGCACTGTTAGTGGGAAGATTAAAAAGGGGGAGTGAGTTCCGTACACCCTCCGAGCATTACGAATTACCTTTCCTGATCCTCAAGACAGTAATAGAGGACTTCTGGAGCTCTTTGTCTATGCCATTGTGCCCACTTCTGTGTTTCAGGCTGTGTTAAGACTACAGAATACTAAAGGGAAAAAAAAGTTAAAAATGGTAAACTTACTGCTAAGAGGGTGATTCTAATTCTGGTATCCATTCTTAAAAAACTAAAAATAGAACTACCGTATGACCCAGCAATCCCACTCTTGGACATATACCTGGAGAAAACCATAATTCAAAAAGATACATACACCCCAATGTTCATTGTGGCACTATTTACAATAGCCAAGACATGGAAACAACCTAAATGTCCATCAGCAGAGGAATGGATAAAGAAGGTGTGGTACATATATACAATGGAATATTACTCAGCCATAAAAAGGAACAAAATAGTGCTATTTGCAGAGGCTGTCATACAGAGTGCAATGTTTATATGAGTATATGGAACCTATAATTTTTATATAAAGGAAAAAGCATTATTTTTTTCTCCTTTCTTCTGCCATTACTTTTTCCCCTTCACCTGCCAAAGCTATTGTTGTTCCCTAATTTAAAGAAAAAGTACAAAATGTGTACACCTTATTGTACATAAATTTTATCTCAAAAGAAACAAGGAACTGCAAAATATTGATCTCTAGTTAATTATATGCATCCAATAAAATATTCAGATGTAAAAAAAAGAATCTAATTCATGTATTTGTAGACTTGTTTATTCTCCTTTTTCCATGGAAATTTCAGTTCTCAGAGGGCAGAAATTCTCTTAGTCTTTCTTGTTCACTGCTGTATCCTCAGTATATAGAGCAGCATTTTACATATAGTAGATTCTAGATGTGGCACATATAAACAATGGAATATAACTCAGCCATAAAAAGAAATGAAATTGAGTTATTTGTAGTGAGGTGGATGGACCTAGAGTCTGTCATACAGAGTGAAGTAAGTCAGAAAGAGTAAAACAAATACTGTATGCTAACGCATATATGTGGAATCTAAAAAAAAAAAAAAAAGGTTCTGAAGAACCTAGGGGCAGGACAGGAATAAAGATGCAGATGTAGAGAATGGACTTGAGGACACAGGGAGGGGGAAGGGTAAGCTGGGACGAAGTGAGAGAGTGGCATGGACTTACATATGCTAACAAATGTAAAATAGATAGCTAGTGGGAAGTAGCCACATAGCACAGGGAGATTAGCTTGGTGTTTTGTGACCACTTAGAGGGATGAGATAGGGAGGGTGGGAGGGAGATGCAAGAGGGAGGAGATATGGGGATATATGTATATGTATAGCTGATTCACTTTGTTATAAAGCAGAAACTAACCACCATTGTAAAGCAATTATACGCCAATAAAGATTTTAAAAAATAAGTAAAAAAAATAAAAATAATTTGTTCAGTGAATGAACATCTTTTGTATCTTACTTTTATGCATACATTTTAAAATTGTAAAACATTTTTGGTAAAGGCTATGTTTAGTAGGGCATAATAATGTTTTATTAAATGTATTTCAACAACATCACCTCAAGAGCTGCTTCATTGCATTGGGTGCTTTTGCATGAAGTGGCATAAGAATCTGCATTCAGCCATTCCTCCGGTATCTAATTTGCTTTGCACTGGAATTATAATCTTGTCTTTGTTCATCTTGTCATTTTCTCATCCTTTTAAGATTTTAGATGTCTCTTCACAAAGCATTTCTTCACTGACATCATCTTGTTTATTAGATTACTTGATTATTTTTATACTTACCCCTTAACAATATAAGCTTCAGAACTGCTGTTTTGTTCACTGCTCTATCCCTAATTTCCAGAACAGGCACTCCATCAATGTTGGTTGAATGAATACATCATATTTAACTTCTTCAATTGCCTCACTTGTAAAACAGGGATGGTACTACCTATGTCATTGACTCTTAGAGAGAACAGTAGTGCTGTATCATGACGTGGATGCTAGAGGGCATGTGAGATGCTGTGACTAGCTAAGGGTCTGGGTGCTACATACCAGCTTCCACAGCAATGCTAATTCAAATCTGTGTTTCAGCAAAACTGCAAACTCTCACCTGAAGTTGAACATTGGCATTGCACTTATATAGTTAAAACTGCAAGTGTGAAATCCCAAAGTGTTGTTTCCACTCCATACGAAGACAATGAGTCCTGTAAAGAACTTTATATGCTGGGAAATAGGGGTGAAATCGATTATGAAACACCTCATTTCTAAAATCAGGGAATTTCAGAACTTGGGCTTGACATAGTGGGCACTGGAAATAATTTTAAATTTCTGAGCAGGGGGACAGTGTTATAAAAGTGGTGTTTGCAACGAAGACTGCCTCCATGTCCTACCTGTCGTCTGCCGCACGTGGTGGGGTGTCTCTCCAAGACCTTGCTTCAGGTGTGTAAGCTCGCCCATCCTGTAAACCACTGATGTCTCAAAAAATGGTGTCTGTGTGTGAGTGTGTTTTTCATTGCCAAAGGAGAATCAACAGTTCCATGCTATTGATTTTGGTGGTGCTGTTGGTCAGGTAAATGGGAAGAGTAGGTAGGTTCTTTGTGGGGCTTTCAGTATTGGGAAAAGCTTCCCAGCAGCAGTGTTTGGTGGTGGGGGAGGGGTGTGGAAGAGAGTAGGGATTAGGGACTTGTTTGTAGCTGTGTTTGTTTGCAAATTTAGAATATTTTGCTATGTTTCATGATAGGAAAAATGCCAATAATATAAAGGTACTATGTGTTCTAAGTCTCCTCCCTTTCACACATATTCCTTGAGGCTACCTCAGCTTGGGTAGCTCTTTGCTTTTCACTCAATAATTATCTTTCTCAGTATGCTGCAGTGAGCTTGGAAAGTACTGATGTCTCATTCAGTGATTCATCCTATTTACTGCCTAATTTAGAAGGACAGTGAAAGCACTCATAATTACTTTGTGATTTTCCACATTGACAGCTTAGCTAAGATATGGCAAGTCCCAAAGTAATTCAAGTATTTTCAAGTTCTCTGCAGCCTGGCAGAGTGCGTGTCTAGAAAGAGAGAACTTTACAGGGATCCAGTCTTAACACTAGACTCTCCAGCAGTCTTTGCTGTCATTCCTTTGCCAAGCTAATAGCTATAAGGAGACTTCCTTAATCTTCTGCCTCCATCTGAATTGGCTTGTCAGGAAGATGGCCGTCTTAAGTCTAAGGTCTAGACTTTACATAAAGGTATGCTTTGGGAACATCCCTAAAAGAACTCCTGCCTCCAAATCCCTCCCCCACTATCTTGCCACACTGCCCAAACATTCCAACTCTATGAATTAATTCCTGTATGACATTACCAAGAACATATGCTAAAATTATTTATAACAAGGAGAAAGATAACTGTTTAATTCTGGAAGGCATCCTTTTTTGTCCATGTAAACAATCTATCTTCATCATGATTCCTTCCATAGCCTAAAGAAATTATAATTTAACTTTTAAAATTCCCTCTTTTCGATTCACGCTTTTTGCAGCTACATGACTCCTGGTTTGAAATACAAACTCTGTTTAAGCTAGGAGTTAAGCCATTTGAAGCCACGGGTATCTTGGGATGCATTAGTGTGGCAGAGTGGACAAAACCCAGGCTTAAGTCCCACATATCTGGGTTTGAAACCCTGCTATATCAGTTAGTAACTGGGTGGCTTTGGGAAAGTCCCTTTAACTCTTTGTGTTTCAGTGTCCTGAGGATGGTGTTACTTAATTCTTAGGGTTTGATTAGGAGAGGGAAGGAGAAGAGAGGGCCAGTTTATGTGGGTAATGTAGAGCTATTGTGTAACCAGCTTTAGAGTCTCTATAATTTCTCTGTAAGAGGTTGATAATGGGGTGAAAAGAACAAAAGTGGTGGGCACAGGCTAGGGGGCTTGATTGTTCTGTTTTAATGTGGCATCATACTGTTTTTACTCATATATACATTGGGGGTAGCTAATGCTGATGTGGAGGAGAGGGGCTAAAGCCCTCCAAGCTTCCTGCTGTCACTGGATCTCAAGAACGGACCAATATCAGAAGAGGTCTTGAATACAAATTTGCTGACTTCACACTATTGCAGAGGTCTCTACCTAGGATGCTGCTGCTGCTGCTAATAATAATAATAGTAATAATAATAATAATAGCAACAACAATAACAACAAAACCAGCTGATATACAGCTAACATTTATATAATGATTATTGATGTGCAAGGTATTGGTTTAAGAACTTTAATTCGATTTCATCCTCCCAAAGCCCCTAAGAGGTAAACACAATTGTTATCTACATTCTATAGATGAGGAATGTCATCTGTTAGATGACAGATATATGACAAAGGTAGGAAAACTCCTATTTTTTAGGTCATTTGTAGGCAGGACTCTGATCTCTCTCCTTGCTTCTAACCTCAGTAATTTCCCTTCCAGGGACAGAGAGAGCATGGTCCAATATAATAGGCACTGTATTTTAAATCTGGCTCAGTCATTGAGTCTGGAGGTTCCAATCCTGATAAGCAATTTGGAGAGGTGGTAGCAGATTTTGCCTTTGGGGATCAAGCCCATGCTGTCCCAAAGATGTCCACTCCCCCCAAACACCCAATAATTGTTAGTTTTATGTGTTAATTTGGCTATACTATGGTGCCCAGTTGTTTGTCAAACACTAAACACTGTTTTTGTAGATGTGATTAATATTTACAGTTGGTTGAGTTTTTCACAATTTTAAAATTTACTTTTCTTTTTTCATTGAAGTATAATTGACATATAACATTATATTAGGTTCAGGTGTACAACACAATTCAATATTTGTGTACATTGCAAAGTGCTGACCATAATAAGTCTAGTTAACATTTGTCAGCATACATAGTTAGTATTTTTCTTTTTTCTTTTTTACGATGAGGGCTTTTTCGACCTACTCTTAGCAACTTTCAAATATGCAATACAGTATTTTTAACAATAGTCACTATGCTTTTGACCCCCCCCATTCACTTGTTTTGTCCATCTCCCCCTGCCACCTGACAACCACCAATCTGTACTCTGTATCTATGAGCTTAAGTTTTGTTGTTGGTTGGTTGGTTTTGTTTTTAGATTCCACATATAAGTGAGAACATATGGTAGTTGTCTTTCTCTTTCTGACTTACTTCACTTCGTATGATAATCTCTAGGTCCATCCATGTTGCTGCAAATGGCATTATTTCATTCTTTTTAATGGCTGAGTAATATTCCATTGTGTATATGTACCACATCTTTTTTATCCATTCATCTGTTGATGGACACTTAGCTCTCACTTGCAGTATTTGGTTTCACATTCTATGGTCTAGCGCAAGCAGTCCCAACATACTTGCCATGAAGGATTCGATAGAATGTAGTCATCCTAGCCACCTGGAGATGATTGGTAGACCCATGCCATCTAATGGTTTTGCCACAGCCTCATTTACAGGTTCAAAAACGTTATCTTCAGTTGGGTTTGAGTAAGGGTCTGAAAAAAGGGAAAAAGGAGAAAGTAGATTCAATCTAGTGCTCAATCCCATCTCACCCACCTCCCAAGGCTTAGCATTGTGAAGTTCTATCAGACTTACCAGCTGAGGTGCCAGCAGCAGTAGTAGCAGCAAAACATGTCGTGATTCCAGTAAGGTATAATATGCACATAGTGCCAGAAAAGAATCCTGGCAGATTTCAGCTGAGTTTCTGTTATTTTGGTGAGAAGTAGTACAGTTACACTAAGCTTCCTTATGCTCCGTAGCCCATCCCACCACACCCACTCTTGAGATTGCTCCTCCTACCTAACAGACACTGTTCAAGTATTTGATACACTTCTGAGTATGGAAATCCCTATGCCTCTGCCTCTCTGACCCAAACACCTCCCATCTTCTTTCTCTGATATTTTTCTGTCGGTACTCCCAGGGTCAGATAAAAGCACAAGGTTTAAGGTCAATTTTCCGCTTGCTGAACATAAAAGCACTCAAAATCACAAAGATGAGAAAGTGATAAAAGCATCTGATTCCCGTGTGTAGGGACACCACCTTCCTCCACATTAATTCTACTTGCAAGTGAATTCTAGCAATGAACTCTAGTTGCAAATGAGATTGCATATGGGACAGATGGATGGATAAATGAATAGATGAATGGATGAATAGATAGATGGACATATATAGATTTATATCTATCTATAAATAAATCTATATATGTAGAAGATGGGGTATATGTGTAGGTATGCAGAAAAGCATAAAAGTATATAAACACTCTGGTTTCTAAGTCTATTTGAAACTTAGAGAATGATTAGAAATAGCTGAATTATAGGGGTCCTAGAAGAAGAAGAGAAAAAAAAATGGACTTAGAATATATTTGAAGAGATTATCATTTAAAAGTGCCCTAATATGGGAAAGGAAATAGTTAAACAAGTCCAGAAGTGTAGAGAGTCCCATACAGGATAAATCCAAGGAGAAACATGCCAAGACACATATTAATCAAACTATCAAAAATTAAATACAAAGAAAAAATATTAAAACCAGCAAGGGAAAAGCAACAAATAAAATACAAGAGAATCCCCATAAGGTTAACAGCTGATCTTTCAGCAGAAACTCTGAAAGCCAAAGGGAGTGGCAAGACATATTTAAAGTGATGAAAAGGAAAAATCTACAACCAAGATTACTCTACCCAGCAAGGATCTCATTCAGATTCAATGGAGAAATTAAAAACTTTACAGACAAGCAAAAGCTAAGAGAATTCAGCACCACCAAACCAGATTTACAACAAATGCTAAACCATGTGTTGTAAAGGAACTTCTCTAGGCAGGAAACACAAGAGAAGGAAAAGATCTACAATAAAAAACACAAAACAATTAAGAAAATGGTGATAGGAACATACATATCGATAACTACCTTAAATGTAAATGGATTAAATGCTCCCACCAAAAGACATAGACTGGTTGAATGGATACAAAAACAAGACCCGTGTATATGCTCTCTACAAGAGACCCACTTCAGACCTAGGGACACATACAGACTGAAAGTGAGGGGATGGAAAAAGATATTCCATGCAAATGGAAATCAAAAGAAAGCTGGAGTAGCAATTCTCATATCAGACAAAATAGACTTTAAAATAAACACTATTATAAGAGACAAAGAAGGACACTACATAATGATCAAGGGATCAATCCAAGAAAAAGGTATAACAATTGTAAATATTTATGCACCCAACATAGGAACACCCTAATACATAAGGCAAATGCTAATGGCCATAAAAGGGGAAATTGACAGTAACACAATAATAGTAGGGGACTTTAACACCCCACTTTCACCAGTGGATCATCCAAAATGAAAATAAATAAGGCAACACAAGCTTTAAATGATACATTAAACAAGATGGACTTAATTGATATTTATAGGACATTCCATCCAAAAACAACAGAATACACTTTCTTCTCAAATGCTCACGGAACATTTTCCAGGATAGATCATATCTTGGGTCACAAATAAAGCCTTGGTAAATCTAATAAAATTGAAATCATATCAAGTATCTTTGCAGACCACAACACTATGATACTAGATATCAATTACAGGAAAGAAACTGTAAAAAAATACAAACACATGGAGGCTAAACAATATGCTACTAAATAACCGGGAGATCACTCAAGAAATCAAAGAGAAAGTCAAAAAATACCTAGAAAAAAATGACAATGAACACATGACGACCCAAAATCTATGGGATGCAGCAAAATCAGTTCTAAGAGGGAAGTTTATAGCAACATAATCTTACCTCAAGAGGCAAGAAACACCTCAAATAAACAACCTAAACCTTACACCTAAAGTAATTGGAGAAAGAAGAACAAAAAACCCCTCAAATTTAGCAGAAGGAAAGAAATCATAAATATCAGATCAGAAATAAATGAAAAAGAAATGAAGGAAACAATAGCAGACATCAAAAACTAAAAGCTAGTTCTCTGAGAAGATAAACAAAATTGATAAACCATTAGCCAGACTCATCAAGAAAAAAAGGGCGAAGACTCAAATCAATAGAATTAGAAATGAAAAAGAAGTAACAACTGACCCTGCAGATACACAAAGGGATGAGAGATTACTACAAGTAACCATATGCCAATAAAATGAACAACATGGAAGAAATGGACAAATTTTGGAAAAGCACAACCTTCTGAGACTGAACCAGGAAGAAATAGAAAATATAAACAGACCAATCACAAGCACTGAAGTTTGAGACTGTGATTAAAAATCTTCCAACTGGGCTTCCCTGGTGGCGCAGTGGTTGAGAATCTGCCTGCTAAGGCAGGGGACATGGGTTCGAGCCCCGGTCTGGGAAGACCCCACTTGCCGTGGAACAACTAGGCCCGTGAACCAAAACTACTGAGCCTGTGCGTCTGGAGCCTGTACTCCGCAACAACAGAGGCCGTGATAGTGAGAGGCCCATGCACCATGATGAAGAGGGACCCCCCGCATGCCACAACTAGAGAAAGCCCTCACACAGAAATGAAGACCCAACACAGCAAAAATAAATAAACAAACAAATAAATAAATAAATAAACTCCTACCCCCAACATCTACTATAAAAAAAAAAATCTTCCAACAAACAAAAGCCCAGGACCAGATGGCTTCACAGGTGAATTCTTTCAATCATTTAGAGGAGAGCTAACACCGATCCTTCTTAAACTCTTCCAAAATATAGCAGACGGAGGAACACTCCCAAACTCATTCTACAAGGCCACCATAACCCTGATACCAAAACCAAAGGTGTCACAAAGAAAGAAAACTACAGGCCAATATCACTGATAAATATAGATGCAAAAATCCTCAACAAAATACTAGCAAACAGAATCCAACAGCACATTAAAAGGATCATACACCATGATCAAGTGGGGTTTATCCCAGGAATGTAGGGATTCTTCAATATATGCAAATCAATCAATATGGTAGAGCATATTAACAAACTGAAGAATAAAAACCATATGATCATCTCAATAGATGCAGAAGAAGCTTTCAACAAAATTCAACACCCATTTATGATAAGAACCCTCCAGAAAGTAAGCCTAGAGGGAACTTACCTCAACATAATAAAGGCCAAATATGAGAAAGCCACAGCCAACATCGTCCTCAATGGTGAAAAACTGAAACCATTTCCACTAAGATCAGGAACAAGACAAGGTTGGACACTCTCACCACTGTTATTCAACATAGTTTTGGAAGTTTTTGTCACAGTGATCAGAGAATAAAAAGAAATAAAAGGAATCCAAATCAGAAAAGAAGAAGTAAAGCTGTCACTGTTTGCAGATGACATGAGACTATACATAGAGAATCCTAAAGACTCTACCAGAAAATTTCTAGACCTAATCAATGAATTTGGTAAAGTAGCAGGATACAAAATTAATGCACAGAAATCTCTTGCATTCCTATACACTAAGGATGAAAAACCTGAAAGAGAAATTAAGGAAACACTCCCATTTACCACTGCAACAAAAAGAATAAAACACCTAGGGATAAACCTACATAAGAAGACAAAAGACCTGCATGCAGAAAACTATAAGAAGCTGATGAAAGAAATTAAAGATGATACAAACAGATGGAGAGATATACCATGTTCTTGGACTGGAAGAATCAACATTGTGAAAATGACTATACTATGCAAAGCAATCTACAGGTTCAGTGCAATCCCTATCAGATTAGCAATGGCAGTTTTTACAGAACTAGAACAAAAAATCTTAAAATTTGTATGGAGAGAAAAAAGACCCCGAACAGACAAAGCAATCTTGGGAAAGAAAAATGGAGATGGAGGAATCAGACTCCCTGGCTTCAGACTATACTACAAAGCTACAGTAATCAAGACCGTATAGTACTGGCACAAAAACAGAAATATAGATCAATGGAACAGGATAGAAAGCCCAGACATAAGCCCATGCACATATGGTCAACTAATCTATGAAAAAGGAGGCAAGGCTATACAATGGAGAAAACACAGTCTCTTCAATAAGTGGTGCTGGGAAAACTGGACAGCTACATGTAAAAGAATGAAATGAGAACACTCCCTAACACCATACACAAAAATAAACTCAAAATGGATTAGAGACCTAAATGTAAGACTGGACACTATAAGACTCTTAGAGCAAAACATAGGCAGAACACTCTATGACATAAATCACAGCAAGATCCTTTTTGACCCACCTCCTAGAGAAATGGAAATTAAAACAAAAATAAACAAATGGGACCTAATGAAACTTAAAAGCTTTTGCACAACAAAGGAAACCATAAACAAGATGAAAAGACAACCCTCAGAATGGGAGAAATTATTTGCAAATGAAGCAACGGACAAAGGATTAATCTCCAAAATTTACAAGAAGCTCAGGCAGCTTAATATCAAAATAACAAACAACCCAATCCAAAAATGGGCAGAAGACCTAAATAGACATTTCTCCAAAGAAGACATGCAGATTGCCAATAAACACATGAAAGAAGGCTCAACATCACTAATCATTAGAGAAATGCAAATCAAACTACAATGAGTTATCACCTCACTTCAGTCAGAATGGCCATCATCAAAAAATCTAGAAACAATAAATCCTGGAGAGAGTGTGGAGAAATGGGAACCCTCTTGCACTGTTGGTGGGAATGTAAATTGATACAGCCACTATGGAGAACAGTATGGAGGTTCCTTAAAAAGCTAAAAAAAGAACTACCAAACTACCCAGCAACCCCACTATTGGGCACATACCCTGAGAAAACCATAATTCAGAAAGAGTCATGTACCACAATGTTCATTGCAGCTCTATTTACAACAGCCAGGACATGGAAGCAACCTAAGTGTCCATCAACAGATGAATGGATAAAGAAGATGTGGCACATATATACAATGGAATACTGATCAGTCATGAAAAAAATGAAATTGAGTTATTTGTAGTGAGGTGGATGGACCTAGATTCTGTCATACAGAGTGAGGTAAGTCAGAAAGGGAAAAACAATACCGTTTGCTAACATACATATATGGAATATATATTTTAAAAAAGTTCTGAAGAACCTAGTGGCAGGACAGGAATAAAGATGCCGATGTAGCGAATGGACTTGAACACACAGGGAGGGGGAAGGGTAAGCTGGGATGAAGTGAGAGAGTACCATGGACTTATGTGCACTACCAAATGTAAAAGAGATAGCAGGTGCGAGGCAGCCGCATAGCACAGGGAGATCAGTTCAGTGCTTTGTGTCCACCTAGAGGGGTGGGATAGGGAAGGTGGGAGGGAGACCCAAGCGGGAGGAGATATGGGGATATATGTGTATGTATAGCTGATTCACTTTGTTATAAAGCAGAAACTAACACACCATTGTAAAGCAATTATACTCCAATAAAGATGTTTTAAAAAATGAAATAGCCTATTATCTGGAGAATTTCGTATCTGTTGAACAAATGAATGAGTAGATAAGACATGGAGCTATAGATCTCTGGCAAAAGTCACAGTGAAATGGGGCTAATAGAAGACCACTTCAGCAATGGTGCAGCAAGGAGCTCCAGAAATCCACTCAATAAAATCAGTAAGAACATTGGCAAAAAATATATATTAAAAAATCAACTTTGGGGTAATTTCCTGGTGGTCCAGTGGTTAGGACCCCGTGCTTTCACTGCCGAGGGCACACGAGTTCCATCCCTGGTCAGGGAACTAAGATCCCTTGGCACTTCATACCCCCCCCCCAAAAAAATCAGCTTTTTCAGAATTCTGGATTTAACCAAAGGCTTGCAACAATCCAAAAAGCAATTATTCAAGGAATATGACTGAACCTCCATGAGAATACTGAGCTGTATGGCATTTTAACTTGTTCTATTCTAATCCCCATGTCGTCAACTCCATAGTAGCGTTGAAAAATAACAGCCTGACAACAACCAGTAGTTGTGAAAATCTGTAGCCTAGAAGCCACTGGAGGGGGCAGACTGGGTTTGAGGTCCCCAAAAGGCCCCATTCCCAGAGAATTGTCACAATTTGACCTGTCTGGCAGTTCTTGGAAACACCCACTCACATGACTCATCATTATTTGCCCTGGCTCAGAGCTCACTGCACACAAAAAAGCCTTTTTTTGTTTTAATAGACTTTCTTTTTTTAAGAGCATTTTTGGTTTTAGAGAAAAACAGAAGAAAGTACAGAGAGTTTCCATATACTACCTTTCCTTCCTCTCCCCCTGCCACAGTTTTCCCCTATTATTAATAGCTTGTATTATTGTGGTACACTTGTTACAGCTGAGGAACCAATATTGACACATTATTATTAACTAAAATCCATAGTTTACAGGAAGTTCACTCTTTCAGTTGTATATTGCATAGGTATTTTGACAAATACGTATGCCATGTATCTACTGTTACAGTGTCATACAGAAGCATTTCACTGTCCTAAGGATCCCCTATCCTTCATGTATTCATCCCCCATTTCCCTCCTTCTGAACCAGTGGCAATCACTGATCTTTCTTACTGTCTCTATAGTTTTGCCTTTTCCTGAATGTCATATGAATGGAATCATACAGTATGTAGCCTTTTCAGACTGACTTTACTTAGCAATATGCATCATAGCTCATTTATTTTTATTGCTGAATAATATTGCATTGTATACATGGACTAATTTGTTTATCCCATTTACCTATTAAAAGACATCTTGGTGGCTTCCAAGTTTTGGTAATTATGAATAAGGCTGCTGTAAACATTCACGTGCAGGTTTTTGTGTGGACATAACTTTTCAACTCATTTTAATAACAAGGAGTGTAGTTGCTGGATTGTATGGTGAGACTATGTTTAGCTTTGCAAGAACTGTCAGACTGTCTTCCAAAGCATCTGTTCCATTTTGCATTCCTACCAGCAATTGGTGCTGTCAGCGTTTTGGGTTTTAATCATTCTAATAGTTGTGCAGTGGCATCTCGTTGTTTTAATGACATATGATGTGGAACGTGTCTTCATATGCTTATTTGCCATGTATATGTCTTCTTTGATGAGGTTTCTATTCATATATTTTGACCATTTTATAATTTGGTTGTTTGTTTTCTTACTGTTGAATTTTAAGAGTTCTTTGCATGTTTTGAATACAAGTCCTTTATCTAATATGTGTTTTGAAAATATTTCCTTCTAGTCTGTGGCTTATCTTTACATTCTCAACGGTGTCTTCTGCAGAGAAGAATTTTTAACTTTAATGAAATCCAACTTATCAGCTTTTTCCTTCTTAGACCATACTTTTGCTGTTACATCTAAAAAGTTATCATCAGGGCATCAGACAGATTCAGGTTAGGATCCAACTACCCACTCATTTGCTATGATTTATGACTTTGGGCAAGTCTCCAGAAACCTTCGTTTCCACAAATGTAAAGTGAAATGATACTTGTTCAAGCCAAGATGAAATAAAATGATAAAAAGCCCTAAAAGAGCAAAAAGTAAAATATAGGAAAGAAATAAAAGTCATCACCAAAGCAAAGTTTACCTACATTATCTTCTAGAAGTTTTATAGTTTGTGTTTGACATTTATGTCTATGCTCCATTTCCAATTCATTTTTGTAACAGGTATAATGTCTTTGTACAGATTCATTGTTTTGCATGTGGTTGTCCAGTTATTCTAGCACCATTTGTTGAAAAGATTATTTGTTATCCATTTAATTGCCTTTGCAGCTTTGTCAAACATTAGTTGACTATATTTGTGTGGGTCTATTTTGGGGTTCTCTATTCCATTCCATTAATCTATTTGTTTATTCTTTCACAAATAGCACACTGTGTTGATCAGTATAGCTTTAAAGTAAGTATTGAAGTTGGGGAACTATGAAAAACCACAGTTAACAAATTTACTGGTAAAAGACTGAATGTTTTCCCTCTAAGATCAGGAAAAAGAATGTCTGTTCTCACTACTTCTATTCAACATTGTATTGGAGGTTCTAGATAGGGTAATTAGGCAAGAAATAAAGAAGAAGTCCAGATTGAAAGAAGTAAAACTATATATATTCACAGATGACATGATCTTGTATATAGAAAATTCTAAGAAATCCATACAAACTATTACAGCTAATAAATGAGTTTAGTAAGGTTGCAGAGTACTAGTTCAGTATACAAAAATAAATTGTATTTCTATATACTAGCAATTAATGGCCTGAAAAATTTAGAAAAAATCCTTTAATAATAACATCAAAAAGAATAAAAAAACTAAGGAATGGATTTAAAGTGTAAGACATATACTGAAAAATGACAAAACTGTTGAAAAAATTAAAGAAGTCCTAAATAAATGGAAAGACATCTCATTTTTACAGACCAGAAGATAATAATATTAAGATGGCAATACTCCCCAAACTTATATATAGATTCATTTCAGTCCATAATCAAAAAAAAAAAAACTCAGCTAGTATTTTTTTAGAAATTGAAAAGCTGATTCTAAAATTCATATGGAAATACAAGTGACCCAGAATAGCCTAAACAATCTTGGGAAAGAAGAAAACATTTGGAGGAATCACATTTCCCAATTTCAAAACTTACACAAAGCTACAGTTATCAAGACAGTGCTGTCTTGGCATAATAGACATATGGATCAGTGAAACACAACTGAGAGTCTAGAAATAAACTCTGATGGTCAATTTTCGTCAAGAGTGCCAAGATAATTCGATGGGGAAAAAAATTAGTCTTTTCAACAAATGATGCTGTGACTATTGGACATCAACATGCAAATTAATGAAGTTAGATCTTTACCTCACATAATATGCAAAAATTAACTAAAATGGATTAAACATTTAAACGTTACAGCAAAAACTATAAAACACTTAGAAAAAGACATAGGTGTAAATTCTCATGATCTTGAATTATTCAATGATTTTTAGATGACACCACAAGTGTAAGAGCAAAAGATAAAAACAGGTAAAGTGGATTTCTTCCAAATTAAAAACTTCTGTGTTTCAGAGGACACCATCAAGAAAGTTAAAAGACAATCCACAGAATCAGAGAAAATATTTGCAAATCATACATCTGATAAGAGACTAATATCCAGAACATATAAAGAACTTTTACAACTCAACAATATGAGAAAACCCAATTAAAAACTGGGCAAATGACTTGAATGGTCATTTATCTTAAGAAGATATGCAAGTTGCAAATAAGCACATGAAAAGATGCTCAACATCTTTAGTCATCAGGGAAATGCAATCAAAACCACAACAAAATACCACTTTACCTCCACTAGTATGGCTAAAATAAAAAAAGGCAGAAAAAAGAAGTGTTGGTGAGGATGTAGAGAAATTGAAACCCTCAGACATTTCTGGATTGTTAGATGGTACAGCCACTTTGGAAAACAGTTTAACAGTCCCTCAAAATGTTAAACATGGACATACCATATGATTCAGCCTTAACACTCCTAAGTATATATGCCAGAGGATTGAAAATATATGTCCACACAGAAACTTCCACATGAACATTCTTGTCAGCATTATTCATAATAGCTGGAGTAGAAACAACTCAAATGCCCATCAATTGATGAATGGATAAATAAAATGTGGTATATACTACAATGGAATTTTATTCAGGAAAAAAAAGGAATGAACAACACAAATGAACCTTGAAAGCATAATCCTAATTTGAAGACAGTCACAAAAAGCCAAATATTGCATGATTTGACTTGTATGAATATCCATAATCTATAGAAAAAGAAAATGGATTAATAGTTGCCAGGGGCTGGGGTCAGTGAAATGGAGATTAACTGCTGCTAATGGGCATGGGGTTTCTCTTTGTGGTGAAATCAGTTGTAGTGTTTTTTGCACAACTCTGAATATACTAAAAACCACTGAATTGAACACTTAAAAATGGTGGCTTCTAGGGCTTCCCTGGAGGCGCAGTGGTTGAGAGTCCGCCTGCCGATGCAGGGGACACGGGTTCGTGCCCCGGTCCGGGAAGATCCCACATGCCGTGGAGCGGCTGGGCCCGTGAGCCATGGCCGCTGAGCCTGCGTGTCTGGAGCCTGTGCTCCGCAACGGGGGAGGCCACAACAGTGAGAGGCCCGTGTACTGCAAAAAAAAATTAAAAATAAAATAAATAAATAAATAAATAAATAAAAATGGTGGCTTCTATAGTATACAAATTATATCTCAATAAACCGTTCTTTTTTTAAATGGGGCTAATAGCTCCTGCTTTATAGTGCTGTTGGGAGAATTAACTGAAGACATTTGAAAACTTACAAAATTAGGCACCCAAATATTTGATGAAACTGGAGATAAATTTCACCTGCTTCCTAACTTTGCCCAGAATTGGACAAAATATACTACCTAGGTAAATGTAACAGAGCTCCAGGGTCAGAAGAAAGCTTAATCGCCTGCTCCTTTTGCACCCACACATTGAATGGAGTTCTGGCCTATTCACTGGGGGAGCTGGGACAACGTGGACTTTGCACTCTGCTTTCCCTTTCTGGACCAAGTAATTATTTCTCCCCACCCACCTGGGCAGAATCCCATACACACACACTCCTTCACTAGCAAGCATGTCTCCTTCCTCCCAGAGAAAGGTTTGAGGTATAGATCTCTCACTTTGGACTTGAGAAAAAGTGCTGAGCTGAAAGAAATATTTCAAAAGAAAAGAATCCGTAACATCAGCCACAACTGATTCTGTCCTGCCAATGTTTTCTTTGGGTATTCTGACAACTCAGGGCTTAATGGATAAGGGGGCCAATTAACCCTGAGCCCTCCATAAACAGATTAAGTTTCAGACATATTCAGGACTCAAGGCTAAGAGACCATGTTTTCCTGAAAATTCCAAAGAACACTGAGATGCTGAATTCAGAATCTGGTCCGGTGACCAAGGTCTGTATTCAGGCCTGTTAGGTATTTGTGCCTACCCCAGCTAGGCTGGGGAAATGACTGGCCTGGAAGCCCATATTTACATTCCCATTTTAACTCCCAACATATATAACAATTCCATGAACTGCCTTACTCAAGAACACAGCTGTCACATTCTATTGTAATCTGAACCACGATTTTGAAATAATGGGGCACAAGAATTCACCTTACTTTATATACAAAGTATATCTTGTATTGCATTTATTCCAATGGAAAATGAGATGTGAACATTGAAATAGTCCATGTTAGGAAGGATGCGTCCCTCCCCCAAAAAATAGTGTGACTGTCCTATGTTTGTATCCATCAAGGACCTACTATGTGCCAGGCTCCAATAATATGGAAATGGATAAAACACAGTTGAAACTCTCAAAAGGAGCTCCATCTTTTGGCAACAAAGACAGTTACACTAGAGTGCGTTAAAGGAAAGCAAATACTGCTGTGAGCACAGAGAGGGAGATCCTACCTGAGTCTGGGGTATTATGGGGGCGTTGAGATGAAGAGAAATGCCTGAGCCCATTCCTAAAGATACAGTAAAGAAGATAGATGGATAAAAGGATGCTCCTCAGGCAGCAGAATAAAATTTGTGTATTTATAGACATGTAAGATGTTTAGCCTAGCTGGAACCAATTTAAGGAGGTGGTAAAAATGAGTTAATCTACAATGGATAGGGGAGAAAGAGATAGGGATTTACATTTGGCAAATATATGAAGACACCCTAAATCAGTACCATTCCACTGATAAGGACCATAAGGCTAGTCAAGGAACAGTTGGGCAGGGGAAATGCCTTACTGGGCTTCCTCAGAGGGGCCCTTTGGTGAGCGCTGATTGCTAGCAGTGCTGCCTTAAGAGAGAACTTCGTTGGCGCCTCCAGCCCCACCCTGGGGGATTAGGGTTGAGTTCCTGGCCATAGCTAAAGGGAACAAATGAAATAAATCCCTTCCACCCACTCTCTCCCAATCCCCAAAACATTCAAGATTTTCTTTAACAACAAAAAATGATTTATTTGCAACACAGCCCAGTCCCCATCATTTCCATACAGCACAGGAGTAGGAAAGAGTCACACTGCAAGTATCATTTAGTCCAAGACAGAGCTCCATGCCTCCCAATAGAGCAAGCCCATCTCCCCCCAGAGACCCATGCCCGGAGCCCAGCTGAACACTCAAACAGGCAAGCTCAGAATGAAGTGGGCCCCAGGCCTCATCACATTTCACCCTTCCCCCACAGCCCTTTTAAGCTTCCTAACTGCAGCCTTCTAGCCCCTCCACTTCCAACCAGGCCAAGTCCCAGCCTCCTAGCCACCAGGGAGCTTTCTTTGTGGGATCATTATCAGGGGGTTAAGGGTTACCTAAAATGAGAAAATACCCTGTGAAATCTATTGCTCCATAGAAAGTTTAAAATGACTCCCCCATACATAATCCTAATCAGCAATGACAGTTCTTCATCTCTTCGCTATAGATACAGGCGATTTTGAAGTGATTGTCATCTCAGCTCCATACACATTTCCCTACTGGCCTTATTAAAGACTGCTCTCCTCACCCTAGGGTATATAAAGGAAACCCAGGTATTTCCACCAGGTTCAGAGCCTGAGAGGAAAAGCCCTGATGGCTTAGAAAAAGATTCCCTTCCTTCTGTTCCCCTCAAAAGAGTTTTATGGAGATTATTGCCTAAAAGTTTTCTAGTCCATCTGAGAAATGGTTTTAAATTTAGAGGGTAACCCGAACACAGAAGCAGGCAGTCTTTCCGATATGGTACTAGTTTCTAGGGTTCAGGAGGCAAGGAAGAGGAATATAAAACCTCAAGTTGCTTTCTTCACCCCAAATCTTCTAGATCCTCAGAAGATGGACTCTAGGAAGATTCCACCTTTCCCAGGACTTGGCGGTACAATTCCTAAAGTTCTACCATCATGGACTGGTGACGTTTGACAAAGTCACAATAGAAAAAAGAGACAAGAAAATAGAGAGGGCCTCTCCAAAGGAAGATCTTAAACATTAAGGGCTCTGACAAATGGTCAAAACATACTGATGTTTGATATCAGAACTATTTTTATACAGTAAAGTAGGGGAAGAGACTTAAGTAACAACACTGAAGGCAAGGAATAGAACCTATAGATTGGGTAGAGCATCACTTGCAGCTTTAACATTAATATTACTTTATTTTAAACCCTTTTCTAATTTCTCAGGCAAACCTGAGCTAGCTGTACTTTTGCTATCACCTGCACGTGCAGGACTGGGCAATCATATCCTCATATTCCTTGTACAGGATACTCCCATTTGCTTCAATCAGAAGAATGCTAATGGGAACATACTTATAAGGGACACAGGAGGGCTGAGGGACGCTCTGGTCCACCAGCTCATTGACAAGGTTCTGGATGATGGCATGATTGGGAGAATTGAGACCATAATGTAGTACCCGAGGGCAGACTCCCTTACAGTAGTTTGGAGTATAGAGATGGGGAGCAATGATCCAGTGATCCCAGCCCAGCTGCTGGAAGCTGACTTGGAAAGGATGGAGGGAACACTGGTTACTTTCAGGCCCATCACGCTCCCTGGAGAGGCCAGGAACCTCAGATGCGATACTGCCTGCTTGACGAGCCCTTCGCAAGAGAAGAGAAGGATCTCTTTCCGTAAACTCTTCCAGGCCTCTTGGGAGAAGTTTGGCCTTCTGAACACTCTGAGTGTCATTGAAATAGAGTAACAAGAAAGCAGTGTCCAAGGATGAAGTGCCATGCCACCGGAACTCAAGAACCTCACTACCTCTTGGCTGCTGACACAAGAAGCGGAGTCGTAGAACCCTGCGTCCCTTGTGATTCCAGAGTTTTTGCCCAACATGTTGCGTGATATCCATCTCTGTCCAAGCTTCGGGCAGCAGGGAAGGCTTTGAGGAGCCTCTTCCTGAAGAAGGAAAGTGATCGGTTGGGCTTTTCTGGACCCAGGGCTCCACATGGCAGGAGAGGTGGGAGTGAGCTAGGTGAAGTTGATGGCGGTAAACCACAGTGGCTCTGACTAGTTGGTATGCTACCGAGTTTGGTCTCAGAGGAAAGTCCAGGGTCTGTTTGTGCCAGGGGCCTGCATCAGTAAGAGGGAACAAGAGCAGAGCATTAGCTTCTTACCTCCTAGCCTGAGTCTCGCTCACAAACCTGCTCAGTGCAAACTGACAAGCAGCCCTAAAGTGAATTCAAGATCATAATAATAGCTATCATCTATTGAGCACTTACTAATGTATTAGATGCTTTACGTGCATTAGCTCTTGAATCTGCAAGAGCCTTATGAGATAGTTATTTTCCCCATTTTGTAGACAAGGAAATTGAAGCTCAGAGAAGCTATGCCAGAGGACACACAGCCAGTGTGTTAGAATAAAGATTTGAGCCCAAGTATTTTTCCCTTAAGACAAATTGTGTCTAACTTTTAGATCACTTACAGCACCAGGCTGAGAAAAACACCTCAAATGCAGAATTGTGTGTATATATTGTATGTATTATTAGCCGACTATCAAAGGTGACCAATTAGGAGGGTCATTGAGACCTACATGAATAACAAATCCTCATGCTATATCACTATACAGATGCAGCTTTAGGGTGACAGTCCAATACTGGGGGCTATGGTCCACCATCACTTCGAATCCGGGGCTGAGATGGCACAAAATAATTCTGTCTATCCACTCCTAGTGGGGGCAGGTATTTACCATTTCTGCCTTCTATTTGAATTTCTTCTCGAGCAGCAATTCCCTTCTTGGGCCGTTTCCCCCTTAACCCTCAGTCTCTCCCTTTTCCATTCCTTACTGGAAATGATTCTTCATTTACCCAATTCACTGTAAATACCATTTTCAACAAGGCCCTGTTCATGTAAATATTTCGTTAGCTAAGAAGTCTACTTAGAAGCTATATGCCTCTTAGTGATTAAGAGTTTTAATCTAAACTGTGAGGCTGACACCCAGTGGCCAAAGTGTTGGAAAGCTGGGCCTGCAGTGCTCTGACCTTCTGCGCCCTCTCCTGGCAAATGTCAAGAGCAACAATTACAAAAACCACGCACAGCAAGAAAAAGCCTTCTGTCATCTTCACACATCAGTAAACATTCCCATGTTAATTTACATATTATTCACCTAACCTTCCTTCTCCACTGAATCCACGAGCCTGGAATTCTTCAGTAGGCCTGGGACATTCAACATAGAAACTCTTTAATGTTTTGATGCCTCAGGATTTTTTTAAATATTATGTATCTAAGTTTCAGGTGTAAAGCATCATAATTCAACATCTGTGTACACTACAGTGTTATCACAACCATAAGCCTAGTTACCATCATCTGTTACCACACAGTTGACTCCCTTCACCTATTTCACTCACTCACCCCCCACCCCCTTTCCCTGGTGGTAACCACTAATCTAATCTCTCTGAGTTTGTTTTTATTTTTTGTTGTTCATTTGTTTTGTTTTTTTATATTCCACGTATGAGTGAAATCACACATCAGGATTTTTTTTAAGTTCATGTTCCAGCTCATGCTTAATACACCCTCAAGTTTGGGGCACTTGGATATCATTCAGACAAGGCCCAAGCCAGGCTTGTATTTGCTTTCTCAAATTACTCCATACTCCCATCCTACAATAATCTTTCCAAGAGACCCACGCATACATCTGCCCCACCCTGCCTGAAAAGGAATCCAAACCCAGCCTCTAACAGGCTGTCTAGTGAGGAACTGCCCTTTCCTTTCAGACCCTGACATCACATATTTCCTGAAGCAGGGTGGGGTTGCTAAGGATCAGAGCCAAGAAGGGTCTGCTCAGAACTTTTCAGGGAAATGGCTGACTCACACATCCTGTGTGACTGAACCTGGAATAGCTCTCCAGGCAAGCTCGATTCAGCTGGGTCATCTCCTGATGGAAAGATCAGGCCCAGCTCTCTTGTCATCCATTTCTGGATCCTTTCCAGAGTCCCTAGATGCTGGTATGTCCCACAGTCAGACCAGGGTACCGGCCTAATTCTAGGCATCTTCCTTTCTAGCCTCATATCATCTGTACAGAACTGATTTGTGCAGCTCCCGGTTGCACTTGGGAATGAAACCCAGATCGCTTGTAATGACCTCTGAATCTCATATCCCATTGCTCTCCACAGTCTCACTAGGTTCCAACCATCCTGATCTTCCTTCTGTTCTTCAAGTCGGACAAGCTTCTTTCCACCCTTTAGGCCCTTGCACATGCTGTTCCCTCTGCCTAGATCAGACTTCTCGCTCCCCTTCTCATGCAGAGCTTCTTATCTTAGAGACCTCAGCTCAAATATCACCTCTTCAAAGATGCCTTCCCTGACAATCTCATGCAAAGGGAAGATCTCTTCGCTATTCTCTATCAAAACCACCTATTTCATTCTTTGATAGCATTTACCACAATTTACAACTATCTGTGTTTACTTACTTGTCTCACCCATGAGAACCATGCCTATGTTGATCATATTCCACCACCTAGAACAATGCCTAGCACTTAGCAGTTGCCAAATAAATATTTGTTGAGTAAATCTCCACCCACACCAAGTTATCTTCTTATTCCTTAATCAGAATGCATTCCCCTCCTTGTATGCATAATCTCTTTACTCCTTACGCAAAAGTCCAGCTCAAATGCCACCTCCTCAGTGAGGCCTTCCAACTGTCTCACTGCTTCCCTCTCCTTGCACTAAGCGCAACCTATTTCTTCTTTGGAGTCCCGGGAGCCCTACTGCTTATCATTTTCGAAGCATTTGCCACACTGCACCACCATTGTGTGATTACTTATGTATCTATTCTACCATAGTGGGGGCTCCTAGAGGTCAGGGGAGCGGTTATTTGCCTCTTTATACCCAACCCAAACACAGTGCTTGGTGCTCAATTAAAATCTGTTAAGCAGTCAGCACAACAGGGTAATTAAAAGCAAAGGCTCTGGAGCCTGAAACCTTGGGTTAGAAACCCAGCTCTGTTAATTACTAGCTGTGTTACATTGAGCCTCAGTTTCTTCACCTATAAAATGGGTATGTTCATAGTACCTACCTTGTATGATAGTGGGGAGGATTAATGAAAATAATGTTTGCTAAGTACTTTGCCCAATGCCTGGCACATGGTAAGCTCACACTAAAGGTTAGTTTAGGGAAATGGTAGTTGTTTTACTTGGAGGGAAGGAGGGTAAATCGTGTCTGTTGTCATCGCTGAGACTAGCAAAGGCTTAAGATTGATCTCACCAGGTTCCCAAGATTTCCCTGAATGATGGCTTTCTGCATTTCACAGAGAGCCCCACACCACAGGAGCCCACTGCTGCCCTGGAACAATGTCTAATGCAGATGTTTAAAGCAGAAGCAACTGTAATGGGAACAAAGAAAACTCCAAAATACATTTGGTACCAAAAACCCAAAGTAGCAACCACAGTCTGAATAGAAAAACTGTTTGGTGTACAAGGATATCAGGGTACCACATTCAAACACAAGTAGTTACGGACAGACAGACTTGAACTCAAATCCTGTCTCTGCCACCCATTGTCCTTGTGACCTCTGCAAGTTATTTAACGTCTTGCTGTGTTTTACTTTTCTTATCTTTAAAAATTAGGCTAAGTGCTCCAGGACAGCTAATGAGAGTAGCTGTCATTAAGGATTAAATACGATAGCAGATGCTCACGGAGCCAGGTATACACACTCTCAGATGTGAGCCTGTTTCTGTCCTTTCTGAGGCCTTGTAAATTTCCCCACTTCAGCATCCTGTACGCTTTGCCTTCTAAGAATAAAACAACACAAACAGCCCTGCACAGGAACGTATATGGCTATTTCTCAATTATAGCTTTCAGTGATATAACAAGCATTAAGACTTTCTTTGAAAGATAGGAGCTGACACATCACTCAGTTGCCCTGGGGCCTGGGAGAGCTTCCTCAGGTAGGCCCCAAGGCAATCTGTTCTTAAATTGGGCCCCTGAAGGGAAGCAGGCTTGGAGTCAGCTTCTCCCAAGTTTGCCATCTTTTGAAAACCAAGCCTGAGAAAACCACCTTCCAGGCAATGAAGCCTGACAGTAAACTCGCAGATCCCCTTTTCTCTACACTCTTCTTCCCCATTTTTCTCCCCTCCAGGACAATATAGTATGATAACTCACCTCTGAGAGGTCTTGCTACATTAGCCAGCGGTCTCACCAGCCTCACCATGGTGGCCCCAATGGTGCGGTTCTCCCTAGGGTGCCCACTCTCATCAGCTGAATGCTGGTACAACTCCAGCATATACCGCAAGGGAGGCCCTAGGATCCGTGGCTTCCTCTGCTGCTTGCCAGGGGCTTCTTCTAGCAGCTCCCGAATCAGGGGCAAGGTAGGGGCCTCAGGCAGGAGGGCAACAGAAGGCTGCCCTACCTGTGTCATTTGGACCCTGTGTTCCATAAAAAACACCAGTCCCCAAAGAAGAAGGATTCTAAGGATGCTCAGGAAGACCATCTTGAAAGGCTTGGTGTTCAGCAACACTTTCCAGCACAAGCCCAAAGGATGCCACTCTGACCCTTTCCTTTCACACAGGTAACAGCATCCAGGCTCCACTACCACAAAGGATAGGGCAAGAAAAAATGAAAGGCAGGCAGGCAGGTCCTATGTTGCTTCCTCTAGGAGGATCTCCTGGACCAAAAGGAGGTCTTCTAAATTGTCCTCTTTGCATCAAAACAAACAGAAACGCAGGTGGGACAAGGCAGCATGCCCCTCCTGCTCTCCAGGGCCAGGAACAAGATAGCACTTAAAAGGAGAGGTCCATCCCAGGACCTGCTCCCTTACCTTATCCACTAGGATGAAAAGAAGCAGCCCTATCCTCCTCCACTCCAGAGCTTTAAAGGCAGCCTCTTAATCAGTCCTTAAAGGGCCAGAGGCCTCCTGCTCCCATCCCACTTCCATGCAGTACTTTTCCTAATGCAGCATTTCCCAAAATGTGATCTACTAAGGACTTGCAGTGAGACTATCTGAGGTGATTGTTAAGAATTCAGGCTCCAGGGCCCAGCCCAAAACATGAACTCTCTGAGGGTAGGCTCCAGAAATCTGAATCTTAAATCCTCCAAGAAGTTCCCACTAAAATATGGGAACATCTGTGTGAGTATGGCTGCTGGAGCTTGAAGAAGATACCTTAACAGTGGTTCTCAATCTTGACTCTACACTGAAATCACCTGGGGAGTTTTAACTATTATGGATTCCTGGGTACCATCCCCAAAGATTCTGATGTTGTGGGTCTGGGGTGTTACAAGGGCATCAGGATTTTTTAAAGTTCTGCAGGTGATTTTAATGCACAGCCAAGTTTGAGAACTCTGACTTAGAATTTTCTGGTTTCCCCATGGAAGGTGTTGAGATCCTGAGTGGGCTTCATCAGAGAAGCCTGGGGCAGTGGGAGATGAATCTGTGGAAGTTGGCTGGGAGCTGACCTAGCTTGGCTGGTTAACGGAGGCATCAGGGTTGAGCCAGTTAAGGCTACCCCAGACCAGGATTCTTCAGAAAAATGGTAGGTGTAATCCTGGCCCTGTCCAAGTAGAATCAGTTTGCTGGGGCTCTAAGGAGAAGGCGGGGCAGGAGGTCAAGACATGGCTCTTGTGGAACAGGCATGGACTTTGTAAACAGACAGACCTGTGATTCTGTCTCTTATTAGCAGTCATTTATCCTCTCCAAGGCAAATCTCTTCGTTTCCCTGAGCTTCAGTCTCCTCACCTGTAAAATGGAAATAACATGTTTTATCTCATAGCTTGTTGTGAGGATACAAGGAAATAATCTGTGTTAATTCCACAAAACCTAATTAGGCATATGATATATTGTTACATGCTAGAAATTATTTGTTTCCTTCCTCTGTTTTTTCTAACATGGCCTTGGTCCCTGGCATGTATTGTAAAACAAAAGATATTGGCCCTCTAGTTCTGGGCTCAAATCCCAAGTCAACGACCCATTAGCTGGTGACCTCAAGCAAGGTTACTCCCAGACTGAGTTTCTTCATTTGTACTGCTGGCTTCTACAGAGAGTTGTTGTGAGTGTTGTATTGTGTACATTTTTATTGTATACAATGACATACAAGTAAGAGATATAAGCAGATGATTCACAATAGGCAAAACCTGAATGACCAAAACATGAAAAGATGTAAAAGAAATCAGAAAAAATGCAATTTAAAACCACATGTGCTTCCACACCTGTTGAATTGGCAACATATTAGAAGTCTGATGCTATTAAATCCAGGTGAGGATGTAGAATGCAGGTAACTCTCTTACATTGCTGGTGGGAATGTGATTTGGTACAATTGTTCTAGAGAGCGATCTGGCATTACCTCTACTGAGTTTGAAGATGTGCAATTCAGGTATTGCTACTATTGCTATAACAGTAGCTTTTAGATATTTTGGTCTGTGATTCACAGGAATAAATATATTTTACATCAGACCCAATATAAACACAAGCACACACATGCACACACACACACACACACACACACACGTATCTGAAGTAAACATTTCCTAAAACAATTTTTATCTTTCCAACATGTTGGGAGGGATAATATATCATGATGGGTAAGAACACAGCTCTGGAGTCAGGATCCTAATTTCAAACTCCAGCTCTACCACTCATTAGCTTGACCTCGGGCAAGTTACTCAACTTCTCTGTGCCTCAGTTTCCTCATCTGTGAAATGGAAACCATAGCCTCTCTCTTCCTCAATTTTGTAATATATATGTAAAATGAGGTTAATCAAAAGACTTACCTCATAGGATTTTTGTGAGTATTTAATGAGTTAACACATGTAAGGCACTTAAAAGAGTGCCTGGCACAAAGTAAGTACTAGATACAGGTTAATTATTATTACATTTGATGCAAGTTGTGCTCTCCAGAAAGCTGGGCTCACCCTGAAGTGCTAGCTCTGACCTCATATGAGCTGTGGAGAGGTGGCCCATAAGTTTCTCTGTCCTCCATGTCCACACCGCTTCTCCCTGCTTCCTTTCTCCCTTCTCTGCCTCCCGACATTCTCTTTGGCCCTTGACCTCTGTTACCAATTTAAACTTCCTATTTTCTATCCAACATAACTCAGTAAAAGAGCAAGTTATCAGGACAACTAGCAAAGGATCCATACAAGAGTTCCCAGCACAGTTTTCTTTGATGTTTCTGTGGTATTTGAGTGGGATTATATACGTCAAGAACATTTTTCTGCCATAGTAGTGAGATTTTGATACAGGATCAAAAGAAGTAAAAAGAGACCACATATTCACTGGAAATAACATGATTTGGGTTAGAATTCCTGGTTCTGCCATTTTTGTCTGTTGCTTAACCTCTCTGCATCTCAGCTTTCTTAACTGTAAATTTGGAATATTCTTTAGGGCTGTGGTGAGATTTAAATGAGGTAACGTATACAAAGTATTAGCATATAGATACTCTTAAATAAACGTTAAAATTTATCATTAATAACCTATGATTTTAAACTGTATGTAAAGTGTAACTGACTGAAGGAAATATCTACTCAGCATCCTTCTAAAGTTCAGCTGAATTTTTATTCCATCCCTCTACTCACCAGGGCTTCAGAAGACTCACCTGAATGAATAGGTCAGCTTTCTTATTTTCAGAAAAAGATCCAAAAACTAACTCCATTCTTATCACCAGAATTGAAAGAAGCTGACATGATTATTTCCTGGAAATGCCCCCTGGTGGGCCCGATGTATGCTACTGCCCCAAACCCCCAGAAGAGGGCACCAACTGTCTTTCCAGCCTTTATGGTTGGAGGGGTGGGGTGGAGTGGAAGGGCAGGTTATAGGTGATTGGAACAGGATCTACTAAATGATATTTACCAGGCCTTTCTGCTTTAGAAAAAGCCAGTATGTGAAAACACTAATTATTTAAATTGGACAGTTTAGGAGGTGATTATTGACATGACTAAAAGGGTTCTTGACACAACAAAATAGGTCACCACGAGTTGCTTTGAGCAGCAGGAAACAACGCACACTGTGGGTTAACTTTTCAAACTATAATATGCTGGGCACACTGGTAAAAGGCGTGAAATTTACAAAAGAATAGATTTTTATCCAATTTGGGGGAGCATGGGTATTGTTTAAAGTACATATGTACTTTAAACGTCATCTTTTACACGATTATAATTTACATTTCCTTACAATTGTGTTCATTCAACAAATATCTAATAAGTACCTCCTATGTGGTTGTGTAAGGTGTTAAGGGTGCAAGCCTATTGCCAGACAGCCTGGGTTCAAATTCCAGCTCTACCACTTAACTAGCTTGGTAATTTTTGCAATTGACTTAACCTCTCTCTACCTCAGTTTCCTCATCTAATAACAAGGATAATAATAGCAATATTTTAGAAGACTGTCATGAAGATTAAATGAGTCAATGCATATAATGAGCATACTATGTTCTAGATACTGTACTAGATGCTAGGAGTACAGAAATTAATAAGACAAGTTCTTGGTCTTTAACACTCCCAGTACTATGCTTGGCACTGCAGTAGGTTGGGGGACACCACGATCAAACAGGTTCTATCTCAAGAAGATAACAACCTTGATAGAGACATAAAAGATAGGAAATGTTTCCCATAACCATGATATTTCCTCTGATTATTCTTCTGAGTTCTTAAAATATGGACCTATTTTCTAGATGTTCTATTAAAAAAATAATTTTCCTTAAAACAGAGAGTATGATATATTTTATAGAAATATTTATTTATTTGGCACTAGACTATCATTTTACATATTATATCTCATTTTATCTTCATATCAACTCTGTGAGTTAAGTATTATATTCCCATTTATAGGTAAAGAAGTTGAAAATCAGAAAAGGAAACTTGTCCAAGGTTGTACAGCTCACAAATGGTGGAATCCACTGGGATTTTGACCCAACACAGAGGAAACTTCAGAGCCCCTCTCTTTGTATCTTGTAGGTTGCTACATAAGCTGCCAATGAACATTTAACCCCTTAAGAAGACTCAGTTCCCCAATAAGATAATCCCACAAGGATTCCTGAGTACAGAATTTTAACTCTCATCATTGCTTATAGACCATATCATTCCCAGACAACTAGAAGACCAGGTTTTCTTTTAGCCAAGTAAGCAAGCGAGAGCTAAGTAAGAGCTAAGCATGATACACTCTGAAGTTCCTTTTGCCCTCAGAGACACCTGCTGTCTTTGGAGCTTTTGGTCATTTTTGGGTAATCAAGTCATCAGTAATCATTGACCATATTCCCATTCTATGGCCTCCCTCTGTTTGGTCCCAGTAGCTACTTGTATTTCTTTAATTTGATAATAAAGCAAATGACTAGATAACTGACTTCCCACATTAAAGGTAGGGAGACTGTGCTTCCCCTGAAAGACCTACAGAGACTGGTTACATACCTCACTCCATCTTCTATTGTATGTCAGCTTCGCAGGGATTGGCATGGTTGAATACAAATGGATACTGGGCCACAACGACTCAGACATTCTGAATACTTGGGACAGGGAAGAAGGACATTAAGAGTTACCTCTTCAAAGATTCAGCAGCTATTCTTCTGCTCTGCAGGTCTACAAGCCCTGCCCTCATCATAAAAGTAGAGTCTGGTGTTAAAAAGGAAAAGATCTAGAGCGTGGACCTAAGCCAAGCACTTGAGATCAACAGTGGGGAGTATAAGGGCTTATTTTATTTTATTTATTTTTATTGGAGTATAGTTGATTTACAGTGTTGTGTTAGTTTCAGGTGTACAGCAAAGTGAATCAGGTATAATTATTTTCCAGTGTAGGCCATTACAGAGTACTGAGTGGAGTTAAGGGATTATTTTAGAATGGTCACTTTCTCTAAATAAATTGTTGACACTGTCTTGCTGAGTCAGACAGGGTTAGAAATGACTTTATCTAACTTTTCACTTCTGACGTCAGTAAGAAAATGTGCAGGTTGATGTTTCTTCTGTCCATAAGAAGTATTCCCTTCCCCTACTACTATGGCAAGACTTCTGGAAAGACCAGAGCATAAGCCCCCATTGACCTGGGAGCCAGAATCTGGGACACAGACACTGTGGGTCATGAGGTTTGGAAGTACAGATTCCTTGTCTCACCTTTTACACCTTAGACTCTAAGATTTACTGCTCCACTGGGGCCATGAGGAGAGTCCAGTTCCATCTCTCACCCTGAAACAGAAAGTTGAAGGAGAAGCAAATTTGTGAAAGATAAATTAGTTGCATAAACTTGGAGACATCCCCAAACTTCAGCCAAATTTCAAAGCAGACTTCAAATCTTTTGGAGTCTCAGGAAAATCTAGTGACCACTTTAAGACTATTTTTCTTTTTATCTCTTCTCAGGTTAAGGAAAAGCTGGTAGATTCTATTTGACATAATATTGGAAGTCCTATCCACAGCAATCAGACCAGAAAAAGAAATAAAAGGCATCCAAGTTGGAAGGGAAGAAGTAAAACTGTCATTTTGCACATGACATGATACTATATATAAGAAACCCTAAAGTCTCCACCAAAAACTATTAGAACTAATAAACAGATTCAGTAAATTTGCAGGATACCAGATTAATATACAGTAATCTGTTGCTTTTATATACACAAATAGTGAACTATCAGAAAAAGAAAGCAAGAAAACAATCTTGCTTAAAATCACATCAAAAAGAATAAAATATCAGGGCTTCCCTGGTGGCACAGTGGTTGAGAGTCCGCCTGCCGATGCAGGGGACACAGGTTCATGCTCCAGTCCGGGAAGATCCCACATGCCGCGGAGGGGCTAGGCCCATGAGCCATGACTGCTGAGCCTGCGCGTCCGGAGCCTGTGCTCCACAACGGGAGAGGCCACAACAGTGAGAGGCCCGCGTACTGCAAAAAAAAAAAAAAAAGAATAAAATATCTAGGAATAAATTTAACTAAGGAGGTGAAAGACCTATACCCTGAAAACTATAAAGCACTGATGAAGATATGAAACCATAAAACTCCTAGAAGAGAACATAGGCAGAACACTCTTTGACATAAATTGTAGCAATATTTTTTGATCAGTCTCCTAAGGCAAAATAAACAACAGCAAAAATAGACAAATGGGATCTAATTAAAAGTAGCACAGCAAAGGAAACCACTGAGAAAATGAAAAGACAGCCCATGGAATGGGAGAATATAATTTGTAAATGATATGACCAATAGGGGTTAATGTCCAAAATATATAACCAGCTCATACAAATATCAAAAGTATTAAAATATCAAAAAACCCAGACAACCTGATTAAAAGATGGGCAAAAGACCTGCATAGGCATTTTCCCAAAGAAGACATACAGGTGGTCAACAGGCACATGAAAAAATGTTCAACTTCGCTAACCATCAGAGAAATGCAAATCAATACCACAGTGAGCTATCACTTCACACCTGTCAAAATGGCTATCATCAGAAAGAACACAAATAGGTTGCTTCCATGTCCTGGCTATTGTAAATAGAGCTGCAATGAACATTATGGTACATGTCTCTTTTTGAATTATGGTTTTCTCAGGGTATATGCCCAGTAGTGGGATTGCTGGGACATATGGTAGTTCTATTTTTAGTTTTTTAAGGAACCTCCATACTGTTCTCCATAGTGGCTGTATCAATTTACATTCCCACCAACAGTGCAAGAGGGTTCCCTTTTCTCCACACCCTCTCCAGCATTTATTATTTGTAGATATTTTGATGATGGCCATTCTGACCAGTGTGAGATGATATCTCATTGTAGTTTTGATTCACATTTCTCTAACGATTAGTGATGTTGAGCATCTTTTCATGTGTTTGTTGGTAATCTGTATATCTTCTTTGTAGAAATGTCTATTTAGGTCTTCTGCCCATTTGTGGATTGGGTTGTTTGTTTTTTTGATATTGAGCTGCAAGGGCTGCTTGTAAATTTTGGAGATTAATCCTTTGTCCATTGCTTCATAGCAAATATTTTCTCCCATTCTGAGGGTTGTCTTTTCATCTTGTTTATGGTTTCCTTTGCTGTGCAAAAGCTTTTAAGTTTCATTAGGTCCCATTTGTTTATTTTTGGTTTTTTTCCATTTCTCTAGGAGGTGGGTCAAAAACGATGAATGGATAAAGAAGATGTGGCACATATATACAATGGAATATTACTCAGCCATAAAAAATGAAACTGAGTTATTTGTAGTGAGGTGGATGGACCTAGAGTCTGTCATACAGAGTGAAGTAAGTCAGGAAGAGAAAAACAAATACCGTATGCTAACACATATATATGGAATCTAAAAAAAAATGGTCATGAAGAACCTAGGGGCAAGATGAGAATAAAGACACAGACCTACTAGAGAATGGACTTGAGGATATGGGGAGGGGGAAGGGTAAGCTGGGACAAAGTAAGAGAGTGGCATGGACATATATATACTACCAAATGTAAAATAGATAGCTAGTGGCAAGCAGCCGCATAGCACAGGGAGATCAGCTCAGGGGTTTGTGACCACCTAGAGGGGTGGGATAGGGAGGGTGGGAGGGAGAGAGACACAAGAGGGAAGAGATATGGTGACATATGTATATGTATAACTGATTCACTTTGTTATAAAGCAGAAACTAACACACCATTGTAAAGCAATTATACTCCAATAAAGATGTTTAAAAAAGATGTATAAAAAACAAAAAAGAAAGAAAGAACACAAATAACAAATGTTGGTGAGGATATGAAGAAAAGGGAACATTTGTACACTGTTAATGGGAGTGTAAATTGGTGCAGCCACTATGGAAAACAGTGTGGAGGTTCCTCAAAAAACTAAAAATAGGACTGCCATATGACCCAGCAATTCCACTCCTGGGTATAATATATCTGAATAAAACAAAAACACTAATACATGCCCTCCAATGTTCATAGCAGCAGTATTTATAGTTGGTAAGATATGGAAGCAACCTAAGTGTCCATCAACTGGTGAATGGATAAAGAAGATGTGGCACATATATACAATGGACTATTACTCAGCCATAAAAAGAATGGAATTCTGCCATTTACAACAATGTGGATGGACCTAGAGAGTGTTGTGCTTAGTGAAATAAGTCAGACAGAGAAAGACAAATACTCTGTTATCACTTATATGTGGAATCTAAAAGATAAAACAAACGAATGTATATAACAAAACAGAAACAGAGTCACAAGACATAGAGAACAAACTAGTGTTTAACAGTGGGGAAAGGGAAGGGAGAGGGGCAATATAGGGGTAGGAGATTAAGAGACAAACTATTTTGTATAAAATAAATAAGCAACAAGGGTATATTGTACAGCACAGGGAAATATAACCTTTATTTTGTAACAACTTTAAATGGAATATAATCTATAAAAATATTGTACACCTGAAACTAAAATAATACTGTAAATCAAGTATGCTTCAATTAAATAAAGAAAAGCTGGTAAAACTCCCCAGGGAGAGACCTTGGGACAAAAACAGAATAAGGGAGTATAATAGCGAGATCCAACTTGGGAAATGATTATAAAAATATTTGAGAACTTTGTTGAGAACTTCAATGAGTTGTCAAAAACAGATGTCAATCTTTCAGACTATCCACTCATCAGATCCTGAAGTAGGCCCCCCAACCTCAGAAGGCCTTTCTTCTTTAGTAGAAGGGTGTATGCTCTTTGAGAAAAACCTGTACTCATTCACTTATTCATAGCTATATTCACTGAATGAATATTTATTAACTACCTGATATGTGTCAGTTCTCAGTGTGGAAGACATAGAAGAGAACAATACTGATAGTGTCCCTGTCCTCATGGAGTTTACAGTCAAGTAAGGGAGACAGGTAGTGTGTAGACATCCTCAAAATATGAATAAATATTTCAAATTGTAATGGAGTGATAAGAAGAAAAATTATGGGCCCCCAGGAGCATAATTCAGGGAGAGATGAAGGTGTGATGGCAGAGCCAGTTTAGTCAGATGAGTCCAGGAAGGTTCATGCAAGGAAGCGACATTCAAATTGAGACATAAATGTTAAGTAGGAGCTCACCAGGTAAAAATTTGCAGAAAGAATGTTCCAGGAAGAAGATTCATCAATATAAAGAGTTTGAGGCAAAAACAAAACAAAACAAAACAAAAACCACCCGGGTGTCCTCAAGGAATGAAAGAAGGCAAGTTTGGCATGAGCACAGAACATAAAATGAGGCTGGAGAATTCAGCAGCGGCCAAACCATGCAGTTGCCATTTAGACTATATCAATTATTTTGTATTTGGGAAAGGAAGGTATCAAGAATAGTTGAATTCTGGTTTGCTTCACTGGAGGGATGGTGGTCTTTTTACTGAGTTGCAGAGCACTGGAAAATGAGCAAGTTTGAATAAGAGGGAAGATAATGAGTTTGATTTTGGATATTAATGATTTCAGATGCATGTCAAGTAAGTGATTGAATATCCTATTTTGAACTTTAGAAGAGAAATCTAGAAACACTGGGAGTTGTTGGCATATATGTTATTATTGAAGACATGGGGCTGGTTGAGCTCATCTGGAGGAGAAAGTACAGAGTGAGAAAAGGAGAGGGTCTAGGGTGAAACTTAGATGATTCCAACATTTTAAGATTAAGTAGAAGTTAAGAGGTCCGAAGAGGCAGGAAGAGAGCCAGGAAAAGACTGAACCCAGAAGCTAAAGAAAGATAATATTTCAAGAAGGAAATAATGAACTGTATTGAATTATGCACAGAAGTAAAGAATATGAGAACAAACAAGTGATCATCAGATTTAGCATCAAGGTCATTGACAACCTTAGTGCGAGCTGTGTTTGGTGAAGTAATGGTAGCACTAATCTGATTGTATTGGGTTGGGGAGTGAACAGGAGGTGAGACAGTAAAAATGTGAGACTAGAAATTCTTTTCAGAAGTGTGGTTGTAAAGGAGAAAAAAGAAATAAAGTGATAGCTAGAGGAATGTGTGGGATCCAGGAAGATTTTTTAATGGGAGAAACTCATAATTGCTGATGGGAAAGTATCATGTACCAACTCTATTTTTTAGGCTCCAAGGACCATAAATTAGTCAAGGTCAGACCATAGATAGAATGCTTGGGACCACTGCCAACAAAAGCAGATTCCCTTGGGGTGTCCTGAGCAGACACAACTGCACTGCTCTCAGCTGCTTTTAAATAAGATATACTTTAATTTTTCTGATGACACCTATAAAGCAAGAGGGGTTTTCCTGTAACTTTTATAGGCTAATGACCTGTTTTTCACTTGAATGATATCTTGAAGCTGTCTTTCTCCACTACCTTCAAGACAAAGTCCCAGACTCCTCAGAATGACAAGCAAGGCCCTTTCTGATCTGACCTGTAACTATTTCTCAGGTCTCGTCTATATTCACATGCACATTTGCATCCTACACTTCATTTAGGTTCAAGAACTTACAGTTCTTGGAATCAGGCAAGCTCTCCCTTAATCCCCCCATCTTTTCTCATGCTGTTCCCCTTGCCTAGAATGCTTTCAGCTGAGGTGCTCAACAAAAATTGTTAAATAAATGAATAAGTGAATGAGTGAATGAATGTGTTTATCTGTTTCCTTGGCCATTTTTGAGAGCGGCTACATGGCTGTGCATGATCATGAGTGGGGTATTTATTTGGGGAACTTGGAGGATATTTACATGGTAGGATTTCAGGGAATCATTGAGATCCTCACTGCATTAAACCATCACTCCTGTTAGCTTATCACTGGACCTTATCCCATGAGCTTTATTTCCCTGAACAAAGGCTTAGTGTTACTGGAAGTCTCTGATGGAGGGAGGAGTGCTAAAAAAGAATGAGGGGGTCAGACAGAGAAATTGGAAGTGGGAGGCAGCTGATGGGAAAAGCTAACAGTACCACTTTGCCCAGAACAGATGTTGTTGTGATGACACTGGAGCAGAAACAAGCCAATCTGAAATATAACAAAGTGCAAGGGGAAAAAATTGACTTAGAGCCTAAAATATACTGTGGGCAGTTTTAATCATCCTGTTGTCGACCTAAAAGGCAGATTAAAATCATGTATATTCCTAATCCCAGATACCTAAGGTAGCAAACTAATTGGAATGCAGCAGGGTTTTGGGTCATTTCCAGAGATAGATCATTTTCAATAGAGCCCTTTGGGCTTGAGAAGGAATGGCATGGAGCATGGGTGGGTTAGGATCCCCTAGCGAAGCCAAGTCCATTAGACAAACAGCTCTAAAAAACCACAGGCTTTTCATAGTCCCTGTGGAGGGACAGGAGAGGCCTGGATCACAGATATCAAAAACCTGGTGAAAGACCAAGATATGTCCTCTTCTGGCCACTTTCAGGCCTACCCAAAAGAAGATCAAACTCATCTAGTCTACTAGGCTTTTCTGGGATGGCTAGAGTTGATGTTTATGGGAGTCCAGTATCCCAGGTCAAAAGATTTCTACCCTTTTCCAAGAGCCTGGACTGGAATAGTAGGTGAGAAATGAGAGAATCGAATCAAGCTCCATTGTACTTTCCCTCTATACTCTGCTCCCTGTCAACTACTAAGCATAACTTCCTTCCATTGGCGAATTTTATTAGTTCTTTGAAGAAACAGGAAATTGGAGAATTGAATAGGAGATAACACTTGGGAAAACATAGGATACAAATGAGCATTCCGGGCCTGGTTAAATAAAGGTCCCATAGAAGTTGTCCCATAGAGGAGTAGTGGAAAGAATACAGACCTTGGACTCGTTTTGTTCAAATTCCCCTTTGCCAACTTATTAGGTACATAATCTTAGAAAAGCCCCTCATTGAGCCTCAGTTTCTCACCTGTAAAATGAAACTAATAGTACCAACTTTGCCCATGTGAAGGTTGAATGCCTGGCACCTCGGTTGTAGTCAATCAATGTTAGTTAATTTTCCCCTATTTGTGGAAAATCGTGGAGTGGTAGGTGAATCTGGTCCTGAGAGACAAGAATTTTGAAATCCTGAGGTCTGCGTTGAGCAGAAAGGGCTTGGCTAAGCACTCAGGTCTTACAGATTTGGTATGTAGAGGGGAAGGTCATTGGATGGATGAAGTACAACTCTAGCTGGGAACTATTGTCTGGGTACTTTCTATATGAGTAAGCTGAGTTTGGGGGGTAATATGTAAGTGGATGATGTAATAGGGCCTGTGATACCATAAAATCTGGGCTTCTCATCCTGTCTGGCTCAGCTTTGCACTTGTTTTGTTATCTTGCATAAGCCACTATGTTTTCCCAATTCTAATCTCTTTCTCTCCCCTCCTGCCCTCGCTCCCACAGTCAAATCAAGATGTTATACAGAGTACTTATTATTTACAAACTATGAAGCCCTGAATTCTCTGTGGAGAAGGAGAAAGGAGAAAGGAGGGTAAAAACTGAGAGAGAACAGAAAAAAAGAGAGAGAGGCAGGGTGTCATCAGTGGGAGAAGGACGTTTAGAGAGGTGCTATGGAAAGATGTTTTGCATAAGAAGGAATATGGTTTGGCATTTAACATATGGAATTTGAGACCAGAAGTCGTAACTATCTCTTCATCAAGAGTGGAATTTGATTGATTGGCCCAATTGGAGGGCCTTGCTTTGAGCCATGTAAGATAGAGTTTGAGAACATGAATTTATATTGTATGACATGTACATTTTTACAGGATTGGTAAGGGTTTGTGGTATGAGTAGAGGTGGGGAGGACTGGAAAATAATACTTGCCATGCAATCAATTGGGTGATTTTTAAAAATTGCTTAATCACTTATGTAAGGAACTCTACAAGTAGCCATATTAAACAAGCTTGTCTCTCAATGTTTCTACTCCCTAGAGATATATTTCTAACTCTTTCCCTCCTTTTGCCATCAAACTTCTGGCTTCATAATACACAATTGTATACTGACTTCTGGTCCTGCTATTCAACCAATACTATTATCTCAGATGTTTCAACAATCTTCACATAGTGTAAATCTCTGTCCTCCTTTTTCGTGATCCTCTAACGCTACTGATTTCTTCCTCTTTGAAGTTATTTTTTCTTCCCCCTAGGCTTCCATGAGCCAGCACACATCAGGTTCTCTAATTACCTTTCTGACAGCTCTTTCTTTGCCTCTCAAGGCTCCATTTTTCCTCTGGCCCACTCAGAGTAGGTTTTCCTCATGATTCTCTTCCCAGCTCTCTTCTCTTTCTGCAGATTCTTTCTTTGCCATCACATTCCCACAACATCAGCTATCCTCTCTGAGTGATTTTGGTCTCCTTATTTCAATCTCAAGCTCCAGTTAGTATTTCTAATTGCCAGCTGGGCACCTCTGCCTGAATTTCCTGCTGTCATATGCTACTCTTGTCCTAACAACACATATCTACTTTCCCAAGCCAGTTCTCCATCATGTATTCCCTTCTCTTATTGCACTACCACTTTCTCTGCCAAAAAAACCCAGTCATCCTTGACTTGTTTCTCTCCTTCAGCCTTCATATTTGGTCCCCACATCCTATTGATTCTACCCCTCAAAAGTATCTTCTCCCCCCAGAAATTGCAATAACCTCTTTATACATTTCATTACTGTTACAACAGCTCATTTCTTCAACAAACATATATTGAGTCAATTACAGGGTGCTGGGCACTGGGTATACCACTGTGTATCTGATCTCAAGGAACATGCAGTCCAGTAGGGAAGGCAGACAACTAAAAAGGAAATAAACATACAGAGATAAGTGTCAGAATAGATGTAAATATAGGAAACTGTGGGACACAGAAGGACAGTTCCTAAGCCATATTGCAGGGTTAAGGAAAGCTTCACAGAGAAGTATAAGAGTTTATCTGGCACAGGAGGATTAATGGAACATTCTAAGTAGAGGGGTAAGCATGAGCAAAAGCATGGGAGAGAGAGCACACTTTTGGGAAATGTAACTTATTAGAGATGACTAGAGTGCAGGAAGAGAAGTGGGGCAGGACACTAGACTGATTGGCAGGGGTCAGATCATGAAAGGTCTAGTATCCCTGCTGAGGAGTTTAGAGAGTTTGGGAAACTCAAAATATTTTAACCAAGAGAAGAACAGTATCTGTTTTGTACTTGAAGTTTGTCCTGGCAGTAGTGTGGAGGCTGAATTGGATGAAGGCAATTCCAATGAAAATCCTAATGATAATAATTAGAATCCAGAAAAATACAATTGGAAAAGTAAATGGCAAAATAATTAAGAAAGTTGTACGAAGGGCCAATTAATAAGCGTCAAGGAGGGTGGGCACTAGTAAAATAGTCCCATGGTTAAACCCACTGTGATGGCTAATTCTGTGTTAACTTGATGGAGCCAAGGGGTACCCAGACATTTGGTCAAACATTATTCTAGGTGTGTTTGTGAGGGTATTTCTGGATAAGATTAACATTTGACTTGGTAGACTGAATAAAACAGATTGTTTTCCCTAATATGGGTTGGTCCTGTCCAATCTGTTGAAGGCCTGAATAGAACAAAAACATTGACTATTCTGTGAAGAAGAGGGAACTCTTCCTGCCTGCGTGCTTGAGCTAGGACATAGGTCTTTTCCTGCCTTTGGACTCTAATTGAAAAATCAGTTCTTTTGGTGTCTTGAGACTGCTGGCTCTCAAACTGGAACTTATACCATTGGCTCTCCTGGTTCTCAGGCCTTTGGACCCGGACTGGAACTACACCATCAGCTCTCCTGGGTCTCCAGCTTGCCTACTGCTGACCTTGGGATATCTCAGCCTCCACAAGCACGTGAGCCAATTCCTTACAATAAATTATATATAAATATAAATACCCTGTTAGTTCTGTTTCTCTGGAGAATGCTGATTAATACAGATTTTGGTAACTAGAAGTAGGGTGCTGATATAACAAGTACCTAAGAATGTGGAAGTGGCTTCAAAATAGGGTAATGGGTAGAGGCTGGAAGAGTTTTGAGGTACATGCTAGAAATATGGATATTAAAGGTGATTCTGGTGAGATCTCAGACAGAAATGAAGAATAGGTTATTGGAAACTGGAGGAAAGGCGATCTTGTTATAATGTGGCAGTGAACTTGGCTGAATTGTGTTCTAGTGTTTTGTGGAAGGTAGAAGTTGAGAGTGATGGAATTGAATATTTAGCCGAGGAGATATCTAAGCAAAGTATTGAAGATTCAGCTTGGGTCCTCCTTACTTTTTATAGTAAAATGTGAGAGAAGAGAGATGAATTTAAGAAGGAATTGTTAGGTAAAAAGGAAGCAGAACTTGGAGATTTTGAAAATTCTTAGTCTAGCCATATTGCAAAAAAATGAGAAAGCTTGTTCTGAAGAGAACAGAAAGGGTGTGGCTGAACAATCATTTGATAAGGAGATCATGGGTGCAACTCATAAATTTGATCAGCTATCTCAGCAGAAGCTAGGAATAGAGATGGGATTACACCAACAGAAACACTTCCAGTTGAGCCTAAAGAGGACAGAAAAAATGAAGTGAAGAAAGGCTGTCAGACTTCCTAGGTCTCACAGGACCAGCCCATAGGACCCTTTGGCTGCAAACATGCACTATTCTTCACAAAAAGGGAAAAATGGCCCTGAAGGTGATTCAGAGACCATCAGGGCTTCCTCCTTGGTTTCAGAGTATCGTTGTCCCCTCAGTGTCAGCAAGCCAGATGGCCCTCAACTAGAGGTGGGGGGAAAGGGCTGCCTGGAGCCTTTTGTGTGGGATTGCCACCTCTGTGGGTCCAGAAGGTGGGGTATCAAGCCAAAGAGGATTATTTTTGAAACTTAACATTTAATGGAATTTGCCTTGCTAGGTATGGACTTGCTTGAAACATTTCACTCCTTCCTTCTTTCCTATTTCTATCTTTTAGAGTGGGAAATTCTATCCTATGCCTGTTCCATCACTGTATTTGGGAAGCATGTAACTTGCCTGGTTTCGCAGGTTCACAGCTGGAGAGGAATTTTGCATCAGGATCAATTGAACCTCAAGTCTCACCCATATCTTATTTAAATGATATTTAGATGAGACTTTGGACTTTAGACTTTAGAGTGATGCTGGAATGTATTAAGTCTTTGGGGGCTATTGGGGTGGAATGAATGTATTGTGCATGCAATAAGGACAGAAATCTGGGGGGGCAAGGGACAGAATGCCATGAACTGATCTGTGTCCCCCTAGACTAATATAAGGAAGCCCTAATCCCTTGTGTGACTGTATTGGAGATAGAATCTTTAAGGAGATGATTAAGGCAACATGAGGTCGTAAGTGTGAGGCCCTGATCTTATAGAATTGGTATCCTTAGAAAAGAGGCTGAATCAGCAGAGATTTCTCTCTCCACTATGCAAGGACACTGTGAGAAGGCTGCTGTCTGCAGCTCAGGAAGAGAGCTCTCACCAGAAACTGAACTCTGCTGGAACCTTGATCTTTGACTTTTCTGTCTCCAGAACCATAAGAAAATATATTGCTGTTGTTTAAGCCACCCTGTTTATGGTATTTTGTTATAGCAGAGTGAGCAGACTAAGACACCCACAGACTCTGCTGCATTGCTTGAGTTCAAGTCCCAGCTTTATCATTTACTGACTGAGTGAACTTGGAGAACTGACTTGGCTTTCCTGTGTTTTAGTTTCTTTATCTCTAACACATAGTTTCATTTTTCTGCACAGTTTTTGTAACTATCATTTAAAATTTGAATAGCCTTTACTGTGTTGTTGAGTTTTAGGTGTTTTCAGTATTCTTACTATTATAAAAAATATTCATACATTTAGCTTTTTTGTTTTCTACTGAGTTTTCCCTTTAGGATTGACTCTCAGGAGTAAAATTACTAGGTCAAAAAATATTTTTATTGCTGCAGATCCATATTGCCAAATTGCTTTCCAAAAGGACCAAACCATTATGGACCGATTTAATAGATATAAAAAAACTTCCTATTTATTATTTCACTTCACATTTCCTTTGTTATTAGTGACCTTGAACGTGCCCCCAAATGTTTGTTTACTCTTTATATTTCTTATTTTGTGAATTATCTTCATGTTCTTTGTCTATTTATCTAGTAAATTCTCAATATCCCTATACATGTAGATATTAAACTTTTTCTATCATACTTTATGTACATATTTCCTTAACTATTTCTTCCTTACGTTTTAGTTTTGTTCCTTTTCTCTAAACAGAAGATTTAAAATATATAGTAAATTCTATTGAGCTCTACCTTTATAATTTTTAAAAACAGAATTAAAACGTTAAAATAATTCCAAAGGACATCTAAAAATTATTCCAATCCTCCTTTTTCAAAGTTTCTTATGACTGAGTTTTCAAATGTATTCTTTAATCTACCTTGAATTTACCTTTGTGTACATCATAAGGCTTAAATCTAAATTTTCTTTTCCTGATTGTTAAATAATAAATCTAATATCAATAATTAAATATCCTTTCCACACCCACATTGGTATATATTTTTTACTTCATTGTATAGGCAATTATGTTAATAATAATTAATATAATAATTATTATATATATTTATGTTCTACTGATCTGTATTTGGCTAAGAACCACCATATTTGCACTATAGTTACTTTCTTTTTTCATTCCAATATTATTTATTTAATTTTGATAGTTCTCATATGGTTATTATTTTTTTAACATCTTTTTTGGAGTATAATTGATTTACAATGGTGTGTTAGTTTCTGCTTATAACAAAGTGAATCAGCTATACATATTTCCCCATATCTCCTCCCTCTTGCATCTCCCACCCACCCTCCCTATCTCACCCCTCTACGTGGACACAAAGCACTGAGCTGCTCTCTCTGTGCTATGCAGCTGCTTACCACTAGCTATCTATTTTACATTTGGTAGTGTATATATATTTTTGCCACTCTCTCACTTCATCCCAGCTTAACCTTCCCCTTGCCCGTGTCCTCAAGTCCATCCTCTGTGTCTGCATCTTTACTCCGGTCCTTCCGCTAGGTTCTTCAGAACCTTTTTTTTTTTATTCCATATATATGTGTTAGCGTATGGTATTTGTTTTCCTCTTTCTGACTTAATTCACTCAGTATGACAGACTCTAGGTCCATCCACCTCACTACAAATAACTCAATTTCATTTCTTTTTATGGCTGAGTAATAATCCATCCTATATATGTGCCAAATTTTCTTTATCCATTCATCTGTTGATGGACACTAAGGTTGCTTCCATGTCTTGGCTATTGTAAATAGAGCTGCAATGAACACTGTGGTACATGACTCTTAGAATTCTGGTTTTCTCAGTGTATATGCCCAGTAGTGGGATTGGTGGGTCGTGTGGTAGTTCTATTTTTAGTTTTTTGAGGAATCTCCATACTGTTCTCCATAGTGGTTGTATCTATTTACATTCCCACAAACAGTGCAAGAGGGTTCCCTTTCCTCCACACCCTCTCCATCATTTATTGTTTGTAGATATTTTGCTGATGGCCATTCTGACTGGTGTGAGGTGATGCCTAATTGTAGTTTTGATTTGCATTTCTCTAATGTTTAGTGATGTTATGATGTTGAGCATCCTTTCATGTGTTTGTTGACAGTCTGTGTGTCTTCCTTGGAGAAAAGTCTATTTAGGTCTTCTGCCCATTTTTGGATTGGGTTGATTGCTTTTTTGATATTGAGCTGCATGAGTGGCTTGTCTATTTTGGAGGTTAATCCTTTGTCAGTTGATTGCTTTTTTGATATTGAGCTGCATGAGCTGCTTATATATTTTGGAGATTAATCCTTTGTCAGTTGCTTCATTTGCAAATATTTTCTCCCATTCTGAGTCTTTTTGTCTTGTTTATGGTTTCCTTTGCTGTGCAAAAGCTTTTAAGTTTCATTAGGTCCCATTTGTTTATTTTTGTTTTTATTTCTATTTCTCTAGTAGGTGGATCAAAAAGGATCTTGCTGTGATTTATGTCATAGAGTGTTCTGTCTATGTTTTCCTCTAAGAGTTTTATAGTGTTCAGTCTTACATTTAGGTCTCTAATCCATTTTGAGTTTATTTTTGTATATGGTGTTAGGGAGTGTTCTAATTTCATTCTTTTACATGTAGCTGTCCAGTTTTCCCAGCACCGCTTATTGCAGAGACTGTCTTTTCTCCATTGTATAAGCTTGCCTTGTTTTTCATAGATTAGTTGACCATAGGTGCATGGGTTTATGTCTGGGCTTTCTACCCTGTTCCATTGATCTATATTTCTGTTTTTGTGCCAGTACCATATTGTCTTGCTTACTGTAGCTTTGTCGTATAGTCTGAAGCCCGGGAGTCTGATTCCTCCATCTCCATTTTTCTTCCTCAAGATTGCTTTGGCTATTTGGGGTCTTTCGTGTTTCCATACAAATTGTGAAATTTCTTGTTCTAGTTCTATGAAAAATGCCATTGGTAGTTTGAAAGGGATTCCATTGAATCTGTAGATTGCTTTGCATAATAGAGTCATTTTCACAATGTTGATTCTCCAAATCCAAGAACATGGTATATCTCTCCATCTGTTTGTATCATCTTTAATTTCCTTCATCAGTTTCTTATAGTTTTCTGCATATAGGTCTTTTGTCTCCTTATGTAGTTTGTTCCTAGGTATTTTATTCTTTTTGGTGGAGTGGTAAATGGCAGTGTTTCCTTAATTTCTCCTTCAGATTTTTCATCCTTAGTGTATAGGAATGCAAGAGATTTCTGTGCATTAATTTTGTATCCTGCTACTTTACCAAATTCATTGATTAGGTCTAATAGTTTCTGGTAGAGTTTTAGGATTCTCTGTGTATAGTATTATATCATCTGCAAACAGTGACAGCTTTACTTCTTCTTTTCCAATTTGGATTCTTTTTATTTCTTTTTATTCTCTGACTGCTGTGACTAAAACTTCCAAAACTTTGTTGAATAGTAGTGGTGAGAGTGGGCAACCTTGTATTGTTCCTGATCTTAGTGGGAATGAGTTCAGTTTTTCACCATTGAGAACGATGTTGGCTGTGGGTTTCTCATATATGGCCTTTGTTATGTTGAGGTAAGTTCCCTCTATGCCTACATTCTGAAGAGTTTTTTTCATAAATGGGTGTTGAATTTTGTTGAAAGCTCTTTCTGCATCTATTGAGATGACCTTATGGTTTTTATCCTTCAATTTGTTAATATGGTATATCACATTGATTGATTTGTGTATATTGAAGAATCCTTGCATTCCTAGGATAAACCCCAGTTGATCATGGTGTATGATCCTTTTAATGTGCTGTTGGATTCTGTTTGCTAGTATTTTGTTGAGGATTTTTGCATCGATGTTCATCAGTGATATTGACATGTAGTTTTCTTTCTTTCTGACATCTTTGTCTGGTTTTGGTATCAGGGTGATGGTGGCCTCATAGAATGAGTTTGAGCGTGTTCCTCTCTCTGCTATATTTTGGAAGAATTTGAGAAGGATCGGTGTTAGCTCTTCTCTAAATGTTTATAGAATTCGCCTGTGAAGCCATCTGGTCCTGGGCTTTTGTTTGATGGAAAATTTTAAATCACAGTCTCAATTTCATTGCTTGTGATTGGTCTGTTTATATTTTCTATTTCCTCCTGACTCAGTCTTGGAAGGTTGTGCTTTTCTAAGAATTTGTCCATTTCTTCCAGGTTTTCCATTTTATTGGCATATAGTTGCTTGTAGTAATCTCTCAGGATCCTTTGTATTTCTGCAGTGTCAGTTGTTACTTCTCCTTTTTCATTTCTAATTCTACTGATTTGAGTCTTCTCCCTTTTTTCTTGATGAGTCTGGCTAATGGTTTATCAATTTTGTTTATCTTCTCAAAGAATCAGCTTTTAGTTTTATTGATCTTTGCTATCATTTCCTCCATTTTTTTTCTGACCTGATCTTTATGATTTCTTTTCTTCTGTTAACTTTGGGGGTTTTTTGTTCTTCTTTCTCTAATTGCTTTAGGTGTAAGGTTAGATTGTTTATTTGAGATGGTTCTTGTTTCTTGAGGTAGGATTATATTGCTATAAACGTCCTTCTTAGAACTGCTTTTGCTGCATCCCATAGGTTTTGGTTTGTCATGTTTTCACTGTCATTTTTTCTAGGTATTTTTTGATTTCCTCTTTGATTTCTGCAGTGATCTCTTGGTTATTTAGTAGTGTATTGTTTAGCCTCCATGTGTTTGTATTTTTTACAGAATTTTTCCTGTAATTGATATCTAGTCTGATAGCCTTGTGGTCGGAAAAGATACTTGATATGATTTCAATTTTCTTAAATTTACCAAGGCTTGATTTGTGACCCAAGATATGATCTATCCTGGAGAATGTTCTATGAGCACTTGAGAAGAAAGTGTATTCTGCTGTTTTTGGATGGACTGTCCTATAAATATCAATTAAATCCATCTTGTTTAATGTATCATTTAAAGCTTGTGTTTCCTTATTTATTTTCATTTTGGATGATCTGTCCATTGTTGAAAGTGGGGTGTTAAAGTCTCTTACTATGATTGTGTTACTGTCGATTTCCCCTTTGATGGCTGTTAGCGTTTGCCTTATGTATTGAGGTGCTCCTATATTGGGTGCATAAATATTTTTAATTGTTATATCTTCTTCTTCATTTGGTCCCTTGATAATTATGTAGTGTCCTTCTTTGTGTCCTGTAAGAGTCTTTATTTTAAAGTCTATTTTGTCTGATGTGAGTATTGCTACTCCACATTTCTTTTGATTTCCATTTGCATGGAATATACTTTTCCATCCCCTCACTTTCCATCTGTATGTGTCCCTAGGTCTGAAGTGGGTCTCTTGTAGACAGCATATATACAGGTCTTGTTTTTATATCCATTCAACCAGTCTATGTCTTTTGGTGGGAGCATTTAATCCATTTACATTTAAGGTAGTTATTGATATGTGTGTTCCTATCACCATTTTCTTAATTGTTTTCCATTTGTTTTTCAATGTCTTTTCCTTCTCTTGTGTTTCCTGCCTAGAGAAGTTCCTTTAGCATTTGTTGTAGAGCTGGTTTGGTGGTGCTGAATTCTCTTAGCTTTTGCTTGTCAGTAAATGTTTTATTTTCTCCATCGAATCTGAATGAGATCCTTGTTGGGTAGAGTAATCTTGGTTGTAGGTTTTTCCCTTTCATCACTTTAACTATGTCCTGCCATTCCCTTCTGTCTTCCTGAGTTTCTGCTGAAAGTTCAGCTGTTAACCTTATGGGGGTTTCCTTGTATGTTATTTGTTGCTTTTCCCTTGCTGCTTTTAATATTTTTTTCTTTGTATTTAATTTATGATACTTTGATTAATATGTGTCTTGGCATGTTTCTCCTTGGATTTATCCTGTATGGGACTCTCTGCACTTCCTGGACTTGATTATTTTCTTTCCCATATTAGGGAAGTTTTCAACTATAATCTGTTCAAATATTTTCTCAATACCTTTTTTTTCTCTTCTTCTTCTGAGACCCCTATAATTTGGATGTTAGTGTGTTTAATGTTGTCCCAGAGGTCTCTGAGATTATCCTCAATTCTTTTCATTCGTTTTTCTTTATTCTGCTCTGTGGTAGTTATTTCCACCATTTTATCTTCCCGGTCAGTTTTCTGTTCTTCTGCCTCAGTTATTCTGCCATTGATTCCTTCTAGCAAATTTTAAATTTCATTTATTGTGTTGTTCATCATTGTTTGTTTGTTCTTTATTTCTTCTAGTTCCTCGTTAAACGTTTCTTGTATTTTCTCCGTTCTATTTCTAAAATTTTGGATCATCTTTACTATCATTACTCTGAATTCCTTTTCAGGTAGGCTGCCTATTTCCTCTTCATTTGTTTGGTCTGGTGGGTTTTTACTTTGCTCTTTCATCTGCTTTTTATTTCTCTGTCTTCTCATTTTGCTTAAATTACTGTGTTTGGTGTCTACTTTTCACTGGCTGCACTTTCATAGGTCTCTTTGTTTTTGGCGTCTGCTACCAGTGGGTAAGGTTGGTTCCGTGGGTTGTGTAAGCTTCCTGGTAGAGGAGCTGGTGCCTGTGTTCTGGTGGATGAGGCTGGATCTTTTCTTTCTGGTGGGTAGGACCACGTCCAGTGGATTGTTTTGGGGTGTCTGTGAACTTAGTATGACTTTAGGCAGCCTCTCTGCTAATGGGTGGGGTTGTGTTCCTGTCTTGCTAGTTGTTTGGCATAGGGTTTCCAGCACTGTAGCTTGCTGGTCTTTGAGTGGACCTGGGTCTTAGTGTTGAGATGGAGATCTCTGGGAGAGCTTTTGCTGTTTGATATTACGTGGGGCTGGGAGGTCTCTGGTGGACCAATGTCCTGAACTTGGTTCTCCCACCTCAGAAGCTGAGGCTTGACACCTAGCCAGAGCACCAAGACTCTGTCAGCCACACGGCTCAGAAGAAAAGGGAGAAAAAAGAAAGAAAGAAAGAAAAATTAAATAATTAAAATAAAGTTATTAAAATGGAAAAAATTATTAAAAATTAAAAAGTAATAAAAAAAGAAAGAGAGAAAGAAAGAAGAGAGCAACCAAACCAAAAAACAAATCCACCAATGATAACAAGTGCTAAAAACTATACTAAAAAAGAAAAAAAATAAACGGACAGTCAGATCCCTAGGACAAATGACAGAATCAAAGCTATACAGACAAAATCACAGAAAGAAGCATACATATACACAGTCACAAGAAGGGAAAAAGGAAAAAACGTATATATTTATATATATAAAAGGAAGAGAGCAACCAAATCAATAAACAAATCTACCAATGATAATAAGCTCTAAATACTAAACTAAGGTAAACCTAAAACCAGAAAGAATTAGATGCAGAAAGCAAACCTCAAGTCTACAGTTGCTCCCAAAGTCCACTGCCTCAATTTTGGGATGATTCGTTTTCTATTCAGTTATTCCAGAGATGCAGGGTACAATAAGTTGATTGTGTAGATTCAATCCGCTGCTCCTGAGGCTGCTGGGAGAAATTTCCCTTTCTCTTCTTTGTTCGCACAGCTGCTGGGGTTCAGCTTTGGATCTGGTCCCGCCTCTGCGTGTAGGTCTGTTCCCCACCCAGAAAGGACAGGGTTAAAGGAGCGGCTGATTACGGGGCTCTGGCTCACTCAGGCCAGGGGGAGGGAAGGGTACAGAATGCGGGGCGAGCCTGTGGCGGCAGAGGCCAGCATGATGTTGTAACAGCCTGAGGCGCGCCATGTGTTTTCCTGGGGAAGTTGTCCCTGGATCACAGGACCCTGGCAGTGGCAGGCTGCACAGGCTCCCAGGAGGGGATGTGTGGATAGTGACTTGTGCTCGCACACAGGCTTCTTGATGGCTGCAGCAGCAGCTTTAATGTCTCATGCCCGTCTCTGGTGTCCGTGCTGATAGCCGTGGCTCATGCCTGTCCCTGGAGCTCGTTTAGGCAGTGTTCTGAATCCCCTCTCTTCATGCACCCCGAAACAATGGTCTCTTGCTTCTAGGCAGTTCCAGACTTTTTCCTGGATTCCCTCCCAGCTAGCTGTTGCGCACTAGCCCCCTTCAGGCTGTGTTCACGCAGCCAACCCTAGTCCTCTCCCTGGAATCTGACCTCCGAAGCCTGAGCCTCAGCTCCCATCCCCCCACCCACCCCAGCGGGTGAGCAGAGAAGCCTCTAAGGCTGGTGAGTGTTGGTTGGCACCGATCCTCTGTGCAGGATCTCTCCTCTTTGCCCTCTGCACCCCTGTTGCTGCGCTCTCCTCCATGGCTCTGATGTTTCCCCCCCACCCACCTTCCATCTCTGCCAGTGAAGGGGCTCCCTGGTGTGTGGAAACCTAGCCTCCTTCACAGCTCCCTCCCACTGGTACAGGTCCCATCCCTATTCTTTTGTCTCTGTTTTTTCTTTTTTCTGTTGCCCTACCCAGGTACGTGGGGAGTTTCTTGCCTTTTTGGAAGTCTGAGGTCTTCTGTCAGCATTCAGTAGGTGTTCTGTAGGAGTTGTTCCACATGTAGATGTATTTCTGATGTATTTGTGGGGAGGAAGGTGATCTCCACATCTTACTCCTCCGCCGTCTTTAAGGCCCATTATTGTTACTTTATAAGAGGTTTTGATATCTTTTTTGGAGCCTACCTCTCCCCATTATTGCCCTGCCTTTTCCAAACCTTCTTTGATAGTATTTTCTGTTTACTTCTCAGTTATATTTTATAAATCATCCAGAAGAATAAAGACTGGAACATGGTCCCAGTGCTTTCTTCTATATTCTTCTTCCTCTAGGCACTCAATAAACATTTGTGGAATTAATAAAAGATAGAAGAAAGTATACAGCATGGCGTTTGCTGAAGGATGCCAAGGTAAAAACAAGTTTACACCTGCTTCCCCAAACCCCTGACACTTCCAAATGACACTTGGACTCTAGGATGTGTATTTGAGAAACCCTACTCTGCTGTTGGAGGATTACTGTTTGCTCATGCATGCAACAAATATTTAGTGAGCACCTACTTTATCCCCAACATTGTTCTAGATACTGGGGATAGAGCAAATGAACAAAAGAGACAAATAAAATAAACAAATGAATATATTATATAAACCATTTATATATAGTTTATGAATATACTTATATAAGTAAACACACATGTACAAATAAAGTATAAAATAAATATATAATTCAAAAATAAATAACTATATAAAATAAATAATATATAAAAATATAACCTCAAGTTGATATAACTGCTCTAAAGTAAAATAAATCAGGGTGAGGACATAGGGAGCGACTGAGTTGGGGATAACATTAGAAGGGCCAAAGAAGGTTTCTCAAGAGGTGGCTTTGGGATAAGACCTGAATAAGAGGCAGGCATGGGAAAACCTGTGGGAAGAACATTCTAGTCAGAGGGAACAGCAAGCATAAACATTCTTAGTCAGAAATAAACGTTATGATCAAGGAAGGAAAAGATAACTATTGTGGTTAGAATCTCATAGACAAGAGAAAGACTCTCAGCAGATGTTGCTCAGGTCTGGGTTCCTCTTTGGCCCATAGACTCCCTAGTCCTGAGCTTCTCTTCTGATGGCAAGCTTGCTGGGCTTGAATGAGGAAAGTCCTGGGGAAGGGTTGTTTTCTTCCCATGGTTATAAACCATTCAAGCTACACTACATGACAAGTGTCATGGCTGGCCCTTTCAGGCTGATGTTTGCAAGTCAGCGTCTGTTGAGTTATTGGTTTGGAACTATCAGGCCTAGGATCACCAGCCTTTCCTCTGTTCCAGGAAAGGCAAAATCAAAATTTGTTATCTGTCATCAAAAAGTCTACAAATAATAAATGCTGATGAGGTTGTGGAGGAAAGGGAACTCTTGTACACTGCTAGTGGGAATGTAAATTGGTGTAGCCATAGTAGAAAACAGTATGGAGGTTCTCAAAAAACTAAAAATAGAACTACCATATGACCCAGCAATTCCATTCCTGGGTATATATCCAAAAATAAAGCCCCACTAATTCGAAAAGATACATGCACCCCAATGTTCATCGCGGAATTATTGACAATAGCCAAGATATGGAAGCAACCTATGTATCCACCAATAGTTGAAGGGATAAAGAAGGTGTGTGTGATACATAATAGAATCTAACTCAGTCATAAAAAAGAATGGAATTCTGCCATTTGCAACATGTGGATAGACCTAGAGAGTATTATGCTTACTGAAATAAGTCAGAAAGAGAAAGATACTCTGTTATCACTTATATGTGGAATCTAAAAAATAAAACAAACCGATATATATAACAAAACAGAAGCAGACTCTTAGGTACATAGAACAAGCTAGTGGTTACCAAAGCGGAGAGGGAAGGGGGGAGGGGCAAGTTAGGGATATTTGATTAAGAGGTACAGACTACTATGTATAAAACAGAGAAACAACAATGATATATGGTACAGCACAGGAAAATATAACCATTGTTTTGTAATAACTTTAAATGGAGTATAATCTATAAAAATACTGAATCACTATGTTGTATACCTGAAACTAATATAATATTGTAAATCAACTCTACTTCAATTTTAAAAATGAGTTGTTTTTTGGGAGAAGATGGGTTCCCCCCTCCCCAATTGTTTCTTTGAGCCTAGATGGAAAAATCAGTGGAACTAGTTTTAACTGTTTTGCTCAGAGTGACTGGTTATCAGCTATCCATAGTCTTTGAGAAGTCAACTTCAGATCTCAGAGTTGGTTCTCTCCCTATGGATAAAAGGGAAGCTCCCACACAAGAGTGCTATGTAAACAAGTAAATATCTGTCTATAATGTAAAAAGACACAATGTAAGTGTCTACAAAAATCCTATTTGTAGAGTGGAAATTCCATTAGAACATTGCTCAATAGGACTTGCATTCAGATATATCACTTGGCAAGTAATAATGGATGGCATGGGCACACAGCCTAAGAGTTTATAAAGCACTTCCACTCCCATTATTTCATTAAACTTCACAACAAGTCCACAAGATGGAGGGCATTCACCTCTGTATTGGTCAGAATATAATAGGTTATGCTGTGGTAACAAACAACCCCAGAATTTCAGTGGCTTAAATCAGTGAAAGCATTTTTTTTTTTTACTCAATATAGGGGCAGGACAGGAATAAAGACGCAGATGCAGAGAATGGACTTGAGGACATGGGGAGGGGGAAGGGTAAGCTGTGACAAAGTGAGAGAGTTGCATGTACTTATATATACTACCAAATGTAAAACAGATAGCTAGTGGGAAGCACCCGCATAGCACAGGGAGATCAGCTCGGTGCTTTGTGACCACCTAGAGGGGTGGGATAGGGAGGGTGGGAGGGAGATGCAAGAGGAAGGAGATATGGGGATATATGTATGTGTATAACTGATTCACTTTGTTATAAGCAGAACCTAACGCACTATTGTAAAGCAATTATACTCCAATAAAGATGTCAAAACATTTTTAAAAAAAATAAATATAGAATGTTTACTCATTCTATATTGCTGGCCAGTGGAGGATTCTGGTCCATGTCATCTTCACACAGAAACCCAGGCCAAAGGAAGCACTACCATTTTGAATGTTGTCCAAGGGGAAGAGAAGACAACAAATCATGTGATCTCTGAAATGCTTCCACCCTAAAGTGACACACATCACTTCTACTCCTATTTAATTGGTCAGAGCAAGTCAATGGCCACATTTAACTTAAGGGGAGCAAAGAAGTATAATAACCCCATATTCCTGAAAGTAGAAAGGAAGTGAATAGTGGTGACAGTAGTAATTTCCACCACAGCCTTATTTTACAGACGAGAAATCCAAGACTCAGAGGTATGACATGTTGAGGGAAAGAGTTTGGAATTGTTGACCGAGCTTACAATAAAGGATGTTTAGGTACTGTTACTAAGAGATAGTATGATTTCATTTGAAAGAAGGTTCTCAAAAGTTGAGAATATGAGAACCCCAAATCGTGCCACTCACTAACAGAGTTCCTTAAGCAGGTGATACCACTTCTCTGAACTTCCATTTCCTCATCTATAATATGCGGCTAAAAGATTAAAAAGAGAAGCTTGCAGGGTTGATCAATAATTGGAGTTAATTGGAATTAATGTGGATAAAGTGCCTGAGCCCAAACTCAGTTATTCTAACCCTAAATTTATCCCCTTTGACTCTGCTAGGTGTGCCAGAACATGGAAATCTCATGCAGCAAGTCTTAGTCCAATTCTTCTCTGGCTATTTCCCATTGTGACATGTGAATAGGTGAGAGGATAGAAAGGAAAAGGAAAATGTGAGACAAGAAGGAAGGTCAAAAAATAAAAATTAAAAAAAGTAGGAATATCATTTTTACCAAGAGTTCAGAAATACCTTTTTATACCCCATCCCCTCTCTTTACAATGCCCTCTCCTGTCTCCTTCTTCCAGTCAACCCCTACTTATCCTTCAAGACTTAGATCAATCCAATCATTTCTCTGGGAGGTGCTCCCAGACTCCCTCATGCTGAATTTGATGCCCCGTCTCTAAACCTCCAAATCACCTTTTGTCTAGGTCTATCTCAGCACTTAGCACATGATGTGTTAGTATTTGGCATATAGCAAGCACTTAATAAACATCTATCTAAGGAATGAATAATATCATTGTGTGGCATAGAAGTATCCTGTTGATTTTTCAATCTAGCCTCATTTCTCTCTATCCATCTCCTTACCCTGCCTCACCTATTCCTCCCACCAGCACCCCAAACACACACTTGCTATTCCAGAAATACTACACCGTTTACAGACCCTGAATTCCCTCAGAATCCCCAGCCCTCCATCTTTGCACATCCTGCTTCCTCTGCATGGCATGCTCTCTCACCACCTTTCAAACCCTTAATCATCTTTTGGCAGAAGCTGAGGACACGGTAGTTTCTGAAACTAGGCCACCTGTGTTTAAGTTCCAGCTCTGGTTATTAGCTGTGTGACTTCAGGCAAATTATCTAACTTCTCTGGGTCTCTGTTCCCCCACCTATAAAATAGGGCTAATAAAAGTACCTACCTAATAGGCTTGCTATGGAGATTAGATAGGTTACTACATTTGAATTGTTTATAAGCATACCTGGTACAGAGTAACCTCTATAGAAGAGCTTGCTATTATAATTTAAATCTTAGCATCAATACTACCTCTGTCTATGCTGGGGTCACAAATGGGCAGGTTGCAGGCTATATTTTATTAGGATCACATGGTGTTTACATTTTATATTGCAATGCCCTCCAATTTAGTAGAAACTCTACCACTCCCTGTATCCACCTGTTTGATTCATTTGCCTGGTCTTGGAAGCTTTGGGTTTGCAATCTTGAGTAATCACATCTCTTTTCTGACCCCCTTGGACAAACTCCCACAGGTTCAGTGCATACCTCCATTAAAGCAGTTCTACAGATAAGTTCATTTGTATCATGTTTTTTATTTTTTTATTTTATTTTATTTATTTTTTTTTTTTTTTTTTTGCTGTACGTGGGCCCCTCACTGTTGTGGCCTCTCCCATTGCGGAGCACAGGCTCCGGACGCGCAGGCTCAACGGCCATGGCTCACGGGCCCAACCGCTCCGCGGCATGTGGGATCCTCCCAGACCGGGGCACGAACCCGTGTCCCCTGCATCGGCAGGCGGACTCTCAACCACTGCGCCACCAGGGAAGCCCGTATCATGTTTTTTAGATTCCACATATAAGTGATATCATATGATATTTGTCTTTCTCTGTCTGACTTACTTCACTTAATGTGATAATTGTTTAGGTCCATCCATGTTGCTGCAAATGGCATTATTTCATTCTTTTATTATGGCTGAGTAATATTCCAATGTATATGTATAACACATCTTCTTTATCCATTCATCTGTTGATGGACATTTAGGTTACTTCCATATCTTAGCCATTTACCAAAGGGGAAATGTTGGAGGAGGGATAAATGAGGAGTTTGTGATTAACATATACATACTACTATATATAAAATAGATAAACAACAAAGACCTACTGTAAGGCACAGGGAACTCTACTCAATATTCTGTAATAACCTATATAGGAAAAGAATTTGAAAAAGAATGGATATATGTATATGTATAACTGAATCACTTAGCTGTGCACCTGAAATTAACACATTATAAATCAACTATAGTCCAATATAAAATAAAAATTAAATTAAAAAATAAATAAATTACACGTGCCATAAATGAATGTCTGACTTGCACAAAATTATGATAGGTTATACTAATTTTGTGTGGCATATTTGTATTTAGTGATTTTTAAACACAGCATGTAAGTGCATATATAGTGGGAAAACTGTGAAAGCATGAGTACTATTCTTTTCAAATAACTCTGTGACACTGATTTCCAATTATTAAAAATTTAGAATATGAAATTAGTAGTAGTTAGAAGTTTTACACTGCTGACTAAGTTGGGAATCTTCACTTACACCTTATTTTTAATCTCACAAATTATTAATTACCTAGAGTATAGTTTAGATGCATTCTTTCTGTTAGACTGTTTAAAAGAACCGCATGACTGTAAATAGGGTCTGACACAATCATCACTGTGCAATAAGCCAGACAGTGTAATAAACTTACCCTGTTATTTCAAACAAACAAAAAAGCAGTTCTACAGCCTTCTGATTATTTTCTTGTCTCAGTCTTCACTCCACTGTGAGTTTCTTGAGCAAAGGGATGGTGATCTCAGTATTGCTAGTACCTAGAATGTTGCCTTACACAAAGAATTGCTCAATAAACACTTATTGAATTACTGACTGAATGAATGAAATGAAATGAATAGTTGACGTAGCCCCTATTGTCACTTAAGAACAGGCTTCTGGAGAGAGTTATGGGGTTTCTTTGCAGGCAAACCTAAACTTTAGAAGCCATCTGCAGAGAGCTTTCTGGTCCTGGCTGGCTGATTTAAAGAGCTCTCTTTAACTCCTTTCCTCCAAGGCCTCATCTTCTCTGACAGTCATTAATGGGATCAAACTAATGAGACTTAGCCACAAAGGCAAAAGAGGCACAACACAGCACAACTCCCTTTGCCTTTGTAAATAACTTGGAATTTGTCAGGATAAGAGCTGAGGTCTCCTAAAATGAAAAGACATACATCCTTTTTTTTGGAAGATAACAAGCTCAGGGTTTGCACAAAATTGTCCCAAAACAACATTCCATCTTTAGAAGAAATGAATTTTTTTTTCTAAGTTAAGAATGTGGGGATGTGTCCATATGTCATTTGGCTAGGACCCTAGGCTGTGTGACCCAGGCCACAGGTTTACAGGCAGAGCAGGCTTCATGGATTTACTCTACTCTGTGCTTGGGAAATGCACCTTGAATAGGTGTACATACATTTGGGAGTAATAGGACTGGATGTCATGCATCCCTAGGGACTACAGTGTGATCCAGTAGAAAGATCACTGGATTTGGAATCAGACAAAGCTGGATTGGAGTCTGTGGCAAACAGACGTTAATGTGGCAACCATAACCTCCACTTCTGGCACTGATATGCCTGTGTAATGCCCTCCCCTTGAGTGGGGGTGTAACCTGTGATTTGCTCCTAACCAATAGAATATGGCAAAGGTGATGAAATATGTCTCTCATGATTATATTATGTTACACAGTCGTCCCTCAGTATCTGTGGGGGATTGGTTCCAGGACTGCCTTCAGACACCAAAATCTGTGGATGCTTAAGGCCCTTACACAAAACGGTGTAGTTTTGGCATAAAACCTACGTAACTTCTTGTATACTTTAAATCATCTATAGATTACTTATAATACCTAATAAAATGTAAATGCTATGTAAATAGTTGTAAATACAATGTAAATAGTTGCGAGAGCACAGCAAATTCAAGTTTTGCTTTTTGGAATTCTCTGGATTTTTTTTTTCAAATATATTTGATCCATGGTTGGTTGAATCCATGGAAGTGGAACCCACGGATATGGAGGGCCAACTGTTAATGACACCATCTTGCTAGCCAACTCATTCTCCCCTTGCTGGCTTTGAAAAACAAGCTGCCATAAATCCTACAAGGAACTGAATGCTGACAACAACCACATAAGTGGGGAAGCAGATTGTTCCTTAGTTGAGTCTCCAGACGGGAACGCAGCCCTGGCCAGCACTTTGATTGTGGCCTTGCAAGACACTAAGCAGAGAACTCATCTAAGCCATTCCCGGAGTTCTAACAAAATAAATTATGAGATAATAAATGTTTGGTGTTTTAAGATGCTAAGTTTGCGGTAATTTGTTACACAGTACAACAAACCAATACAGAGTTGTACCTGTACCACTCCACCACATGACTCTGGGCATGTTCCTTCCCCTTTCTTGGCCTCTATTTGCTCATCTGTAAAATAGGAAATGATAACCATGCAAATGCTTATCCTGCCCCCTTTCCAAGGGACTTTAGAATCCAATGAATGTAGGAGCTCTTTGTAAATCATAAAGCCTGATACAAATGTGAGGGATGCCTGTTATTTTTCTTTGCAGACTCTCCAGGGCATAGCAGCTCAAGTAGGTGACCTTGAAAAAAGAGAAAATGGGAAACAAATAACAAAAAAACTGCAGTGGCCTTAAAATTGACACTGGCTTATCTGGCCCATGTTGGAATATATGAGTTTATGAAAAACAATCCCTGTGGGTAGACTGAAACATCTCAAACTGTTTGGAAGACATCCTAGCTAGATCCTTAAGGTGTCTGGCTCCTTTGGCTTCAGACTACCCAGCAGCCAGGTGCAATGTCCCATCTGTTTTCTCTCCATCCACCCCACTCCCAGATCCTCAGTTTACAGACATCAGCTCCAAAAGTTGTCGTGCAATAGCCTCATTACTTCTAGGTCACTGCCTGAGGCCATGGAGGTTATATGGGGATACGACAGCCTGAAGCTCTTGCCAGATGGAGCAGAAAGCTGCTGACAACCGAGGGAGGGTTGAGTTCCTTTCTCTTTTTTTCTTATAAATTTATTTATTTTTTATTTTTGGCTGCGTTGGGTCTTCATTGCTGTGCATGGGCTTTCTCTAGTTGCGGTGAGCAGTGCACAGGCTTCTCATTGTGGTGACTTCTCTTGTTGCGGAGCACGGGCTCTAGGCATGCAGGCTTCAGTAGTCGTGACATATGGGCTCAGTAGTTGTGGCTCACGGGCTCTAGAGAGCAGACTTAGTAGTTGTGGCGCACGGGCTTAGTTGCTCCGTGGCATGCGGAATCTTCCCGGACCAGGGCTCGAACCCATGTCCCCTGCATTGGCAGGCGGATTCTTAACCACTGCACCACCAGGGAAGTCCCTGAGTTCCTTTCAAAACAGACCAGCAGTTCATAAGGCCACACACAGCCATTCAATCTTGTGAACCTGAGCTAGGGAAAAAGGTTTGCTGCATGCTGGGGGCACCAGACCACATGTACTGGTTGATCACCCAGCCTGCTCTTCCTTGAAATAGCAGAAATGTAGGTGTTGGTCAACCACCTCTTCAGAGACCCTGCTCCAAACCCATTCTGCCACATGGCTTGGCACAATGCATGGCCTTCAAGGCACTGAATGATCTGGGCCCTGCCTGTCTCTTCTTCGTCCTCCTTCCAGGCATCTTGTGGCTCTTTCTCAAACACTGGTTTAGGGCCTTCTCTTAGCCATTGGGACTCTACCATAGAAGAGAGAAAGCACCCCCTCTGCCACCACCACCACCAGTAATAATAACAATAATAGCATCTAACACTTATGTGCTTCGTAAGTTTATTACATATATTAATCCATTCATCACCACAACAATCCTATTAGGAATATGCTGATATTATCATCTCCATTTTATGGATGAGGATATCAAGGTGTAGGTCCTATTGCTAATATGTAGTGCTGTGATTTGAACCCAGATACATTGAGCAGGAAAGTATGTTCTTAATCATCATGCTATGCTTTGCTTTTGTTTACTTGACTATCTCTCCCACCAGACTGTGTGCTTCTTATGAGCAGCAATTTTGTGCCCAGTTCCCAGTACACTGTCTGTCACACAGTAGTGTTTAAAAAATGTTTATTGGATGAGTGGATAAATGAATACACAGTGAAAAGAGCACAGAATTTGGACTCAGAAAGCCTAGTGTCCAGCCTAGTAATCTATCTTCTAACAACTTTTGTGGCTTTGATCAAGTGAGTTTACCTTTCCAAATCCAAATAGCATAGTGTTCACACATGTGGGCTCTGGAGCCAGAATGCCTATGTTCAAAATGAGGCACCACCACTTACTGGCTGTGTGACCTTGAACAAGTCCCTTAGCCTTTCTGAGCCTCAGTTTCCTAAACTTTAAAGTTAGATAATTGTAATAATGAGGTCATGGGTTGTTGTGAGGGAAATATGAGTTAATACATACACAGTGCTTAGAACACTACCTGGGATGTAGCAAGTGCTTGATGCATGTTGGTCATTAATGTTATTATCACGCTTTAATAGTTTCACATATGAAAATGGGGATGAGAATATTTGTCTCACCAGGTTGTCATGAGGATCATATGAGGCAAAAGACGTGGAAATACCCTGTCATCTTAATAGCACAGTGTAGATACTACAACTAAACTTAGAAAACATCCCAAATCAGTTCAGGACCTAAAACTCAGATTCTGTGTAGCTTAATTTCACACTCACAGGTGAATGGCAACCCCCCAAAAGTTTGGATAAAGACACTAGTGTTGGTCTTGCCTGTGGCCTACAACTCCCAGATTATGTGTGAGCATGGTGTTATATAAATAGAGACCTTCCCTTTTGTAAATTGTGGGCCAGAAAGTCTTCCAGATATGTGACATTTACCCCTATAAGGGGCCAGGAGGTGGTCAGAGTTTGGCAGAAAGAGTGACATGACAAGAAGAAAGGACCTGTGAAGCCTTAGAAAAGTTTCCACCCTCTTCACCATCTCCACTGAGAGAGAGGAATGACCAAGGCACAGAGAAAATGAGGGGCTTGGGTTAGATCAATGTGTCACAGTCCAGGCTACACACCATCTACCGTGGACACCATGAGTGAGAGAGAGAAGTTGTCAAGAGGACAAGGAGTCAAGCAGTGGTCCAGCAACCCTGGTTCCCAAGAAGAAAAGAAGTAGGGAGGGAAATAACCACACATTGCTCTAAAACATCCTGGGCTACTGTGTAGGAAGGGCCCAAGAAGATGATTACAGTTTCCACATACTAAGATTCCCAGAGACAAGGGTGGCTAGATTTTGCTCAAGCTGTGACCCTCTTTGGTCTGCCTAAGACAAGGGCCTCATCCACCCAGCCTCACTGAGGGCAAGAGGGATCTAATAACTTCAAGTGAGCAAAACACATTTTTTAACAATGAGGCAAAGGTGAAGTGTCTGGAAAAAATCCCCATTTGGGTTCTCAAAGCCCCTTACTGCTGGCAGCTGCCGACTGAGATTTGAGTGGGAGGGTACAAAGGAGAGGGAAGGGAGTGAGAGATTTATGCCCAGACTAGACTGAGGGACTGATCTAAAGGAGGCTGCGTTAAGTATAAGAAAGTATAGATACAATGCTTGGACTGGAACCAGAGGGACAACAGTGAGTGAAGCTTGCAGAAATTTTTCCTGTGTGGAGGCTGGAGCAGATCTTGTAGTATTTTCTTCTTGCTTTGTAATGCCTGCACTGACCAGAATAGGAAAGACCACACAAGCAGCTGACTGACTGTTTAGTAGAAGAGGGGCTGCTGAGGGAGGCCTTAGTGAGGTTTGGAAAGCATAGGAGACCTCAGACTGGATGTGAGTGTTCTGCTATACAGCTGCAATTTTAATGTGATTTCCACAAAAACATACAGCTCCAACTATGTGGCTACCTGCTTGACTGGCTTGTACTACATCCACTGCTCAGCAACTGGATTTTAATCTGGATTTCCTGAGCACTTCACTGGGGCCTAGTCTCAGGAGAAGGGGATTATAGTAGCTACAAAAAGGCTAAGACTTAGCCTTTGCTATCTAGTTGGGAAGGCAAAACAAACCCTTGGGTTCCATTATAAAATATACCAAAGGGCCAAATGAGTGAGCTCAGAGACCCCTAGAAGGCAAAATTGACTGAGGTGCTGGACCTTGAAGAATGGTTAGATTTGTGAAAGGAGAAAAGGGAAAAGACAAGAAGGGAAGGGAAGAGAAACTCCGGGCAAGGTAACAACTTGAGTAAAGACTTGGAGGTTGGAGTGAGCATAGTCTGTTCCAGATACACAATCTTCATGTGATATAACACGACTCATAGTCAAGAACACTTCCTCCACTCTTTGATCAAACACAGCTTTGACTATGTAGATAGATGGATAGATGTTAGAGATAGATATAGATAGATAGATAGATAGATAGATAGATAGATAGATAGATAGGTAGTCTGGGGCCAAGAAACAGAACTATGTTTAAATATTCTGGGTTTATCATTAATTCACTATATACGAATTCAATAATTCACCATGACTTTGGACACGTTATTTATTCTCTGTGACCTCTGCTCTCCTCTCTGCAACAGAATGGGGGGCAGGCACCCAGAGTCTTATCCTGAAGGAGATTCACACTCTAACTAGCCTCTGCGTCATCCACACACTCTTTACAATGCTCCCAGGAACTCCCAGGAACCCAGAGAATAACTGTGAAGTGAACAGTGTTTCCCAGATCTAATCAGAGGCAATGACACCAAGAGCCAAAGCCCATGAGAGCCTGAGTCCCTTCTATTCTCCTGTTCCCAGGGTGAAACTTTAGATTCAGGGTGCTGGGCGGGAGAAGGGACCCCAGTGTGGACGTGGGGCCTACATGGCTGCAGGAGAAACAGCCCTGTGTCTTTGGGAGGCAGAAGTTTCAGTCTCCCATCTTGAACATCAAAGGCTCCCCCTTGGTCACCCTGAAAACAGGTGGGGTTGAAACTGGGCAGGCAAGAGACAGAGCTGAAGCAAGGCACCCGAGTGTCAGGTACAGAAGGGGCCTGGGGTCCATCTGTCCCACTTCATCAGTCCTCCTCCCTCCAGGCCCTCGTCAGACTCGGGCTAGAAACTCTTTCAGCTCACCTGCTCCCACCCTCTCTACCTGGTGGAGGATTCCCCTCCTCAGCCTTCCTGCCAAGCATCCCCACCCAGTTTCCAAGTGACCTGGGACAGACCTGGAAGCTCCGTGCCTCAGCGGGCACAGGATTCCACTTGACAGAATGTTCTTCCTGCTGGTGAGCCAATCCTGCTCCCTGCAACTTCCTTCCACACACCCACGTTCTGCCCTCAGGACAACCAGCCAGACAGGACAGCTCCTTATTCTCAGGAATGTCCTTCACATATTTGAACACAGCTACCTCTGCCATTCTTCCTCCCTAGCCAGACCCTTTCTCTCTCCCTCCCTCTCTCTCTCTCTCTCTCTCTCTCTCTCTCACACACACACACACACACACAATTTTGTTGATATATAATTAACATACCATACTGTACGATTTTTTATCCATTTAAAGTGTACAATTGAACACTTTTTAGTTTATTCACAGAGTTGGGCAACCATCACCACAGTCAAAGAGAAATCTTGTACCTACTATCAACCCATTTCTCCCCAGCACCTGAGGCCTAGGCAGCCACTAATCTACTTCATGTCTTTATCAATTTGTCTATTATGGAAATTTTTTATAAATGGAGTTGGAAACATGGGTTTGATTCACACTCTGTGGAAATTTGTGTAAGTCCCTTGACCTCTCTATGACTCAATTTCCCCAGCATACAAGATAGTAATATTGGTTTCAACTTCACAGATTAATAATGAGGCTTAAAGGAGCTAATGAATATAAAACACTTAGTAGAGGGTTTGCTTTTATTACTGCTTTTTACAAAGTGATTTTCCTGATCATTGCTCTCACCTTCAACTGATATGTTCTCATTGGAATGGAGCAGAGAAGGACCTGGGGTGATAATGTAAGACTTTAGGTGATATTCAACATATTTAGTAGCCCATGAAAGCATGACCCATCAGAGTGGCCTCGGCACTGAAGCAGGTCCTATATATAGGCTCTCTGTTGGGCTGGGCAATAACTCACTAATTTCTGAACTATGAAGATGTCAAGGGCACAGGGAATAATTAGGGTAACAGAAGAGGCACTTGGAGGCTTCCGGAATACTGCTATTTACCAATCAGAATGGAAGGATTTCAACATTTTAACAACCACTATGGCTATCCCATCGTGTACTGGCTTGAGGTTGGGGCTGAGCAGGACCGTCATCTTCCTTGCTATGGACACTGCACTTCTGGTTATGCAGACTATATCCTCACTGATTTTAGTAACCACCCCACACTGCGCTGAGGATTGAGATTGAAGCTCTTAAACTTTTTCTATTCAGGCTGCTGTTAAGCTCCATCATCCTACCTCTACTAGGTGGTGTTTTGAATCTAAGTTCAGAATCTTAGATTTACAAATGTGATTCACGTTGATCATGAAGCTCCTTGAATTAGGGTGTGTGCTTCATACCAGACATTCTAGAGGGGCTTCAAGGCTGCCAGGCAGGCAGGGCTGGCAATGGCAGCAATGACACCTGGCCCCCACATTTGTTCCTTGGCTCCTCAGAAATGGAAGGGACTCTGTTAAACCTTGCCCTTGACCATGAAATTAGAATATACTACACATTGAGAGAAAAGGAGATAGCCTGAAGAAACAGAAGGAGATGGAGAGACTATAAAAAGGATCAAACTTTCAATCTGAACAGAGATGTGGCAATGCCAGACCAATTTTAGTTCCAAGCAGTTCTCCAGGTGGAGGCTGATCTGGGAGCAGCAGCCAGGAAGGAGGCTTCAGAAGTAGACTGAAAGAGCCTCAGGCCAAGTAGACACATTCCAGGAAATCTAACTGAGAAGAAGAGGAAGGCAAATAGAAAAATGACCCTGAAATGAGGACAGCAAATGGGCTTCTGGTCCAATGGTATTGTGTGAAGTAATGGGCACCAGGGACAGCTAAATGGGGGCAGAGGTGGTATCTAGAATTTCTTCCCTGGAACCTGGACTAGCAAGGTATTTCCAATCTTGTTATTTGAAAGGTTGGGGTTTTCGCCGTTTGTCTGACTGACCTCCCATTGGTACTTAAAGTGGGCAGAAAGAAGGCAGCTGGTGCAAACAGCTGCAACATAGCTCTACCTAGGCTGAGGGCAGATAACCTAAGGGTCCAGTGTGGTGATGAGGTTAGTCTGTCTGGTGAGGAAGGCAGAGGCTTTTTCGAGGTAGGCAGCAGGTGTGCTGAGGAGGATGGCTGTCACCTGGGGACTCGAAGAAAAAACGTATCTCCTCAGAAGGCAGTGGAGCTGCTTGGAAGGAGAAGAGAGAGGGTAGTATTGCAGCTTCACTTCTTGCTCAACTCTGGTGGCTGAGTGTTGAGGGGTTGGGAGCAGGTATTCAAGGGACCATAAGATGCTCTGTAAGGGCCTCTGAACGGATGCTCACTGATGCTGATGCCTACTCACAAAATTCTTGAACATTGTGTTAGGAATACTTGCTAATGAAAACCCTGACCTATCTAACAAGGTAAGGGTGTCTTTCCAATGTGAAACCCCCAAATGTAGATTGGATATTTTTCTCCAGGAGACAGGACTAGGTGTCTCCATCCCCAAGGCTAGGTCTCTCTTCCATTTCATCTGCTTTCAAAATGTGGTTAAGAGCAGAGTCTTACCTGGGATTAAATTCAAGCCCTGCTACTTACTGTTAACTTCATCTCTCTGTGACTCAGTTTCCTCATCTGTAGAATGGTTATAATGAGAGAATCTACCTCTTAGTGTTATTGTGAGGAATCACACTGTAGGTCACACACTTAGAGCAGAGCATATCATGTACTAATAACTCAATATATGTTATGATTTGGATTCTGACTCATGATCTGATTTAGTCATAGCCCTTCCTGCTTTGCATCTTCTGTAAATGTCCCTAACTAAGCCACTGAAAAAATGACGTTGGCACAAAGAGGGATCTCCCTTTTCCTTCTTATCAGCCTTCCATTCAGTTCTCTGACAGATCTGGATATGTACTTCAGGCACATACATGTATATATCCTGCAGTTACTGTGGTCTCACTTCTCACCTCTGCTGTACTGTTCTAGGACCACTCCTCACATCCTCTATTCTCCTATATTACCACAGACTTCTTCCCCCAGGAGGTTGTTCCTTCTATCTTTCCTCCCTTCCTCTCTGCCTTCTTCTTCCCCACATCCATTCATCCATCTAGTCATACAAGCCAGATATCTAAGGGCATCATACTAGATCAAGAGTCAGAAAACTTTTTCTGTAAAGAGCCAGATAGTAAATATTTTAAGCTGCAAGAGCTACATATAGTCTCTGTCACGACTACTCAACTCTGCCATTGTAGTACAAAAGCAGCCTTAGACAATACATAAACCAATCAGTGTGGCTGTGTTCCAATAATACTTTATTTACAAACACAGGCAGCGGGCCAGATATGGCCTGCAGGCTGTAGTTTGATGATCAGAATTATTGTAGAGCATTCCTTTTTACTCAAAACCCATCCTCTTATCCAATTCATAAAAAATATCTCAAATCTGTTCACTTCTTGCAAACTCCACTACCTCCACCCTGGACCAAGCCACTGTCATCTCTTCCCTGGACCATTCACTATAGCAACCTCCTGATTGGTTTCTCTGATTCTACTCTTGTCCTCCTACAGTTCATTCTTCACACAGCAGCCAGAGTGTTCCTTTAAATTCAATCATGTTACCCTTCTAATTAAAACCATTCAATAACTTCACGCTTTTCTTAAGATAAAGATCCAGATCCTTACTATGGCTTTTATCATGCTGCATGATCTGATCCTGCCTAGCTTTTTAGTCTTTTCTCCCACCACTTGCTTCCTACTCACTATGCCTGAGTCACACTGGCCTTTTAGTTCTTCAAACATGCCAAGCTCTTTTATATGCCAGGGCCTTTGCATAAGCTGTCCCCTGTACTAAAAATCTGCCTCCTCTCCATCCCTCCATCTCCATTAATCCATGCTTAATTAATAGCTATTTATCCATCAACGTTCAACTCAGAGGCCATTTGTTTTGGAAAGGCTTCCCTAGTCATTCCCAGACTAGAATCGGTCCCATATTAATACCCTTTCAGAACTCCCCATAATTTTCCTTCCTAGAATATGTCCCAGTTTCTAATTAAGCAGTGGTTTGTGTGATTATCTGATTAAAACCTATCCTTCTTACTAGGGTGTAAACTTCATGACAGCAAAGACTGGGCCTGTCTTGTTGATTATACAGATCCAGTCTTTAATAAAACTGGTTGCTTAATAAGTTCTCATTTTTAAAAAACTACTTTGTTGAGGTATAATTGGCATACAATAAACTGCACATATTAAAAATGTACAATTTAATGAATTCTGATGTATGTATGTATCATGAAAACATCATTGCAATCAACATGATGCTTATATCCATCACCCCCAAAATTTCCTCTCGCCCCTTTGTAATATTTTCCTTCCCAGGCAATCACTAACCTGAATTCTGACACAATAGGTTAATTTGAATTTTCAAGTTTTTATTTTTTATTTTTCACAACTAGGAAGTTATTTTTACTGTTGTTATTTTTCTCATCCAATTCACCACCTCCTCTCCCCTCTTTTTTTTATTGTGGTAAAATATATAGTATAGTATAAAATTTGCCATTTTAACCATTTTTAAATGTACAATTCAGTGGCATTAATTACATTCAAAATGTTATGCAACCATCACCAGTATCTATTTCCAAAACTTTTTCATCACTGCAGACAGAAACTCTGTAAACATTAAGCAGTAATTCCCCATTCTTTTTTCCACTAAGACTCTGGTAATTACTAATCTACTTTCTGTTTCTATGAATTTACCTCTTTATATATTTCATAAAATATTTGTTCTTTGTGTCTGGCTTATTTTACTTAGCATATTGTTTTCGATGTGCATCCAAGTTGTAGCATATGTCAGAACTTCAGTCCTTTTCATGGCTGAATAATATTTCATCATATGGATACACAGCATTTTTTATACATTAGCCTGTTGATGAGCACCAGGGTTGCTTCCACCTTTTGACTATTGTGAATAATGCTGCAATAAACATTGGTGTACAAGTATCTGTTTGAAACTAGTTTTCAATTGTTTTGAATAGGAATATGGTAATCCTATGTTTAGCTTTTTGGGGAACTGCCAAACTGTTTTTCACAGTGACTGAACCATTTTACATTCCCACCAGCAATGTATGTGGGTTCCAATTTCACCATATCCTTGCCAATACTTGATACTTTTCATTAAAAAAACTAGCCGTCCCAGTAGGTATGAAGAGGTATCTTATTGTGTTTTTCATTTGTATTTTCCTGATTACTACTGATGTCAAGCATTTTTTATGTGCTTATTGCCATTTTTATGTCTTCTTTGAAGAAACTACTCAAGTCCTTTTCACATTTTTCACTTGAGTTATTTGTCTTTATATGTTGTTGAATTGTAGGAGATCTTTATATATTCTAGATATTAAACCCTTATCAGATGTATGATTTTCAAATGTTTTCTCTCATTCTGTAGGTTGTCTTTTCACATTCTAAATAATGTCCTTTAATGCAAAAATGTTTTCAATTTTGATTAAGTCAAATTGAGCTAGTTTTTCTTTTGTTTCTCATACTTTTGTTGTCATATTGAAGAACCCATAGCCAAATTCAGGGTCATGAAGTTTTACACTTATGTTTTCTTCTAACAGTGTTACAGTTTTAACTCATATTTAGGTCATTGATGAATTTTTGTACATGGTATGAGATAGGGGTTCAAATTCATTCTTTTGCTTGTAGAAATCCAGTGGTCCCAGCACCATTTGTTGAGGAGACTCTTCTTTCCCCACTGAATGGGTTTGGTACCCTTGTCAAAAAATCAATTGAATAGAGATGTATGGGTTTATTTCTGGACGCTCAATTCTATTCCATTGGTCTATATGTCTATCCTATGTCAGTACCACACTGTTTTGATTACTGCAGGCTTTTAGTAAGATTTGAAATCTGGAAGTGTGAGTCCTCCAACTATTTTCTTATTTTTAAATATTGTTTTGGCTATTTAAGTCCCCTTAACAATTCTATATGAGTTTGGTGATCTGCTTTTCCGTTTCTGAAAAAAAAAAAAGGCTGTTGGAATTTTGATGGGGATTGTGTTAAATTTGTAGATCATTTTGGGTATTATTGACATTTTAATAATATTAAGTCTTCCTACACATGAACATGGAATGGCTTTCCATTTATTTAGGTCTTTAATTTCTTTCAGCCATGTCTTGTAGCTTTCAGTGTGCAAGTTTTTCATCTCTCTGGTTAACTGTATTCCTAGTTATTTTATTCTTTTAGATGTTATTGTAAGTGGAATTGCTTTTGAAATTTCTTTTTCAGATTGTTCATTGCAGGTGTATAGAAACACAATTGATTTTTGTGTGTTGATCTCGTACCCAGGAACTTGAAATCTTTTATTAGCTCTAGTAGCTTTCTTCCGGATTCTTTGGCATTTTCTATGTATAGGAACATATCATCTGCAAGTAGAGATAGTTTTACTTCTTTCTTTTAAATTTGGATGCCTTTTTTTTCTTATCTAATTGCCCTAGCTAGAACTTCCAGTACAGTGTTGAATAGCAGTGGTAAGAGTGGGCATACTTGTCTTGTCTCCTGATCTTGAGGGGACAGCTTTCAGTCTTTAGCCATTGAGGATGTTATTAGCTGTGGACTTTTCACAAATGCCCTGTATTATGTTTAAGAAATTACCTTCTATTCCTAGTTTTCTGAGTGCTTTTATCATGAAATGGTGTTGGATTTTGTCAAATGCCTTTTCTGCATCAATGGAGTTAATCATGTGGATTTTTCCTTCCAGCTATTGATGTGGTGTATTACATTGATTGATTTTCTTATGTTGAATCACTCTCGTATTCCTACCTGGCCATGGTTTATAATCCTTTCACTATGCTGTTGGATTCAGTTTGCCAGTATTTTGTTGACAATTTTGCTTCTATATTCATAAGGGATATTAATCTGTTATTTTCTTGTGATGTCTTGCCTGGCTTTAGAATCAGGATAATGCTGGACTCATAGAATGAGTTATAAAGTGTCCCCTCCTCTTCTATTTATGAAGAGTTTGAGAAGGATTGGTGTTCATTATTCTTCAAATATTTGCTAGAATTCACTATTGAAGAAATCTGGTCCTTGACTTTTCTTTGTTGGAAGGTTTTTGATTACTGATTCAATCTCTTTACTTTTGATAGGTCTGTTGAAATATTCCTCGTCTTCTTGAGTCAGCTTAGGTAGTTTGTGTATTTTGAGGATTCCGTTTCATCTAGGTTATCTAATATTTTTGTGTAGAATTATTCATAGTATTCTTTTACAATCCTTGTTTATTTATGTGAAGTGTAATCCCCACTTTCATTTTTATTTTATATATTTATTTTTCTTCTTTTCTTTGTCAGAATAACTAAAGATATGTTAATTTTGTTGAGCTTTTCAAAGAACCAGCTTTTGATTTCATTGATTCTCTCTATTGCTTTTCTATAGTCTATTTTATTTTTCTCCACTCCAGTCATTATTATGTCCTTCCTTCTGCTAGCTTTGGGTTTAGTTTGCTTTTCTTTTTCTAGTTCCTCAAGGTGTAAAGTAGGTTATTGATTTTAGATATTTATTCTTTTTAATTATAGGTATTTACAGCTATAAATTTCTCCCCTAAGCACTGCCTTTGCTGTATCCCATAAATTCTGGTATGTTGCGTGTGTTCACTGAAGTGTCTGTTCCTTAGCTTGTTTTCAGCTAATATTTTGACAGAGTTTTCCTTGAATAAACACAGATTAAAACAAATAGACAAATACCTCTTTCAATCTTTGCAAATTGGTTCTTAGCTGAGCTTGCACAGAGCCTAGGGATCAGCCCAAAGTGAAAGTTTAGGGTTTTCTCAAGCCTTTTCTGAGCATGTGTCTTGCCCGAGGCATGCATGTGGCCTTCTAGATTCCCCTGTATGCATGGTGCTTTTGAATGTCCTAATTTCCCAAAGAAACTCTCCCCAGCTTATGTTGCCAGGCTTTAGACCAGTCTATTGTCTATTTTGAAAGTTATCTTTTGCCCCAGGCATCCGTGGGTTCTTAGTTCAGTTGGCTGTGTTTTCAAGCAGTGCCCAAGGCTTTTCTGACCTGAGTTCCAAATTAGTTAGACAGAGATGAGCATCTTGTGTCAGTCCTTCAGGTAACTCCAGACAGGTTAAAACAGACATACTCAATAATTTGTAAGTAAGGTCTCTTCTTCCTCTGGAACCAGGGACCAGGATCCCACACTGGGAATACAGGCTAGGTCTGCTGCTGCCCTGGGGAGGAGGTGAGAGAAGGCAAGTAAAAGTGCTGCAAAGCTTTTCCACCATTTTTCTTGATTAAGCATTTGATTGGTGGCTGTAAACCCCTCATTATTTACCAGAGTTCTGACAAAGTTGTGTCTGATTTGCTTGCTTTTGGATGTTTCTGTGGGAGCAGAGAGCTCCTACAAACCCTCCAGGTGATTCTGATGCAAGATCAATTTTGAGAACTTATCTTGTAAGGCCTAAAAGATTTCCTGGAGCACAATAACTGGAGCATTTGTGGTACTCTCTGGCATCTCTATGTGAGGATTCTCTATGTCAGAAATCCAGACCAGGAGTCCAGTGGTGAGTTGACCTCCACTCATGTCTCCCTTTTCTACTGCTCCCAAAGAGGACAGACAGTCATGGCCACTCAACATTGGCTCTACAGCCCTTATACTAGTGCACTTTTACCTAGGTGAATCAAAGTCTGAGTAAAGCCAGACTATGTATGGATGGACACATGAAATCTAGGACTTGACCTTGGCCTAATTCCACTCTATAGAGGCAAGGTTACTATTGGTTTTGATAGCCATGCAAAAGGCCATAGACCCAAAACTCAGATACTGAAGGAAATTCAAGTGAATCTCAAATAAAAGATGTTCTGGGGCAGCGGAGGCTGCTGAATTTCCATGTAGGAAAAGCTTGAATAATTGTTCTATTTGTAAATGGGCAGGGTGAGTAAAAACTAGGAAATTTGTTCTGAAACTGCATTTGAATACTATTTTGAATTAGAATGTATGCTTCTTCTGGGAGCTTCAGGAGTGACTAGTGGAGATTATGAGTTTAAAGCCTTACCTCTGTCTTGATGCCAAGCCAGGTGAAGTTTTCTTGACCAGTAATGACTAATCATTTGCAGAAATGGACTTGAGAGTGTGGAGGAAAGGACCAGTCCTATAAGACAGCAAAAATCTCCAGCCTCACTGTCTAGGGTCAGTGTCCTCCTCCTCTATAAGAGTATAGATGAAAAGCCTTAGCTGGAGTCACCAGACCTGAAGGCATGCACACCCAGTCCCCTGTACTCACGTGCTCCCCTAAGAGTCCACATACCACACCCTGCACACATGCTGTGAGCCGAGACACAGCATGATTCTACTCTAAAGCAACAACAGCAAAGCATTTATTTCCAAAAAAGGGACAAGGTCACAAGAAAAAGCCTATAATAATTAACTAAGTCAATGGAAAACTCATTTTAAAATACCCCCCATGGAGGTTTAGGACAAAACAACAGCTTAGTGAATGTTTGGTTACAGTTTATAGCTATTACTTCTTTTGCCCTTGATGTACTGCTGTGATTTTTCAGCTTCCTCTGCTAATCTTGCTCAACACTAGTGATTCAAAGATTAAAGTCCAGGTATGTGAATAGCCCTATTTTCAGCTTTGATATGTGGGCTCTTCTGAGCCCGGTGGTCCCTGTGTTGATTGTTGTCAGTTTTTACCCTGCCAAAAGAAATAAAACTACAACAGTAAGAATCTAGTCGGGAAAAGCCCATATCAAGTGTCCAATAGATGAAATTTAATAGGGGGAATGAAGTGGGAGAGCTGAGAGACCAACCAGGAGAAAGTGAGGCAACTCAGAGGTTAGCCATAGTAGAAACCTGCCTATCATCCCGAGGACTGCAAGAAGACAGGGAGGAGGCAGTGCTACTATAGCCTAGGTGCCAAGTTCATTGTAGAGGCTGCCAGGTAGAAGCTATAACAATTGAGGGAAGGTTCCTCAGCAGAAACTAGAACTTAGGAAGAGACGCAGCTACAGCCAAGATGCCACTTGAATTAGAGAACACAGTGCTGGATACCTTTTGTTGAACTGCTTCTCTCCCATTTGTTGCAGTCTTGGTGATACTGTCATACATGGTGCTCTGCCCAACTCTATCCAGGGCATGGATGGGTATGTGATAAATGGTATACCAAACACATCCTCTCTCAGAAATTGTAATCTTGAGCTCAAGGACAGAAAAGAGTTGGAACTGCTTCAGCCATATGGTGGTACCTTGAAAAGGCCACACATCCATTCCTGTCTACCTAGATCCCCAGAAACACTCTAATGTGTATTTTGTTTTATTTCCCCCCAAATCCTTTATCAAATCTTCCATTAAACTCCTTTATTTGTTCCCATTTGCTTAAGTCTGGCAATTTTTAACTATGATGCTTGCCATTCCCCTTTACATCAAGTCCTTGTTTCCAATCCTCAGAATGCCCTTCCATGCCTCCTTGGTCTTAAGGACATCTACTCATCCTTCAATACTCAATTCAAATGTTTCTTCTTCTGTGAAAACTTCCCCAGTCTCCACTCACACCAGAAAACTTTAGTTGCTTATTCCTCTCATTTCCCATAATATTCTTTTTTTTATTAATTTTTATTAAAGTATAGTTACTTTACAATGTTTTGTTAATTTCTGCTGTACAGCAAAGTGAATCAGCTATATGTATACATATATCCCCTCTTTTTTGGATTTCCTTCCCATTTAGGTCACCACAGAACACTGAGTAGAGTTCTCTGTGCTATACAGTAGGTTCCCATTATATTCTATACACATCTCTGTTTCAGCACTTATCATATTATCTGATTATTCTATATTTACTTGTCTGTTTCCCTTCTAGACTGTGAGTTCCTTAAGAGCAGAACCATATCTTATTTTATCTCAGGAGTCTCAGTACCTAGCTGCTTGGCACATAGTAAATGCTTGATGAAAGTTTCTTGAATGTATGAATAAGTGAATGGATAAAGTTGCCTGCATATCTCCACTGATTACACTGGAAACCAGAGTTCTTTCCTTCTTTGCATTTAAAAGGGTTTGGAACTCATGGCTTTAAGGGCTTAAAGGGGAGAAATTATTTCAATGTACGTTCCCAAGAAGAGATATAAAAGAATACTTTTATAAAGACAGGAGACAGAAGAGAGGGAGAGAGACAGAGAGAGAGAGAGACAGACAGACAGACAGAGAAAGAGAGAGGGAGAGGGAGGTGGGGAGAGGGAAAGGGAGGGAGAAGAATGAGAATGAGAAGAAGGCAGTGAGGAGTAACAGCCAATTGCCAGACTGTACAAGGAAATTCTGTTTGGGGTTCAGAGATATTGAGAGAAGTCTTAGTGTTCCACTTGAGATGATGACCATCAGATTCTCTAGAGTTTTAAGGGCGGTAAGTCCAACGGTATGCTGGTAAATATTTAACAACTAGTTCTCTGGGGGGAAAATACCTTAATTTGTAACATTTGCCAGTTTTCTTCTTGTAACTACTCCCACTATGGCCAAATTCAAGCTATCAATGTGGCATGATTGAATGCAGACTTGAGAAGAGATGCTCTGTAGCACACCATGATATCATATTTCCACCATATAGATACAACAGATACAAATAACTTTGAAATCATAGATCATAATAAAATGTAGTAAAATAATTAGTGAATAATGAGTATTTATTACTTTAAATGTAAGTCTATATAATTTAATTTTTAACGATGACTGTGTTTAACCACTTCCTTGCAAAATTCCTGAAAGTTTAACTGTCAGCTCTCATGAGCAGGTGTGAGGTAGTAGCACAGAACTGTAGGTAACCCTATCCTTGGGCTGGCTACCTGGAACTCAGAGAAGCCCAAATAGATAAGGTATACCAAAGTGAGATAATGATTTTTGGTTAACTATCACTGTAGTATGATGGACAGGATCTAGCCTGCTAGGTCTAAAAGGATGAGTGCTGGACACTGAGGCAGCAAATATATAAACATCGTGGTTTCCTGGTACCCAGAAGAGAAACTACACTTGGTAGCTCCAAATACAACACAGCTTCAAAATGGAATACTTCCAATTCATTGCATAACCTGCCTTATTGCTGAAATTTGTCTTTATAATTGAAATGGAGCCAGTGAGCAAAACAACTTGTTCTGTTGAGACCATCTGTTGAATATCCCTGGACTGAGATGGTACTTACAGAGCTATGTTGAGAGCTATGCTCTCTGAAATTTGTGCAACCAACAGTTTGGTCTTCTTTCTTTTTTTTATTAATTAATTAATTTATTTTTGCTGTGTTGGGTCTTCGTTTCTGCGCGAGGGCTTTCTCTAGTTGTGGGAAGTGGGGGCCACTCTTCATCGCAGTGTGCGGGCCTCTCACTATTGTGGCCTCTCTTGTTGCGGAGCACAGGCTCCAGACACACAGGCTCAGTAGTTGTGGCTCACAGGGCCTAGTTGCTCCGCAGCACATGGGATCCTCCCAGACCAGGGCTCGAACCCGTGTCCCCTGCATTAGCAGGCAGATTCTCAACCACTGCGCCACCAGGGAAGCCCTGGTCTTCTTTCTAAAGCATCCAGTTCATAAAGAATCCCCTTTTACTCAAATAAGGAAAATGTATTTGGAATGCCTATGTTCAGATTTTATGCATGCAAGAAAAAGGTGGTACCAATTATAGTCTGCCAAGAAAGTCTCACCTTCGCAAACTCGTCTCTTGGCAGTGAATTGGGCATATTTGTGGTTCCTCACTTCAACATTGTATTTTTGGTCTCCCTTAACCTTGGGCTCCATTTTCACAGGACATTTTCAATATCTTTAAAAAGAACAAGGACAAAATACAGCTCAACACCTGGTATTGTAATTACAAAAGCACCTACTATGTGCTTAGCACACTATATACATCATCTCATTTAATCTTCAAAAAAACCCAACAAGTGGATACTATTATTTTCTTATTTTACAAATGAGGAAATTGCATATCAGTAAGTCAAAGTACCTTGCCCAAGGTCATTTAGCTCATGAGAGCAGTCCTGGGATCTGAAGGCAGGTGTGTCTGATGCCCAAGTCTCATGGGCTATCTGCTATACCACGCTGCCTGAAGCGCTGTCTCTCCATTGGAGAAGCTAGTGAGAGAGCAAGGGTGGTCTGTGCACAGTGTCAAACGGTAAGTAGAAAAGCATGTGTCTTTCTGGAGAGTTACATGGGAATTCTGAACTCAGGCCATAAGAATTAAAAGCACAATTAATTGAAACCAATATTTCCTTTTGAAAGTTGGTACTTCAGGGCAGCTTGTAAAGAAAGTTATTAGATAAAATGAGACATCTTTATTCCCTTTCTCTTGTTCTTATTTTTTTTCCCTTTCCATACTTTGGAAAGGAAAGGTTTTCCTGGCGGTTTAGCCTGCACCTCTGTTTGGCATAAAAATCTCTTTAGCCTTCATCTGAGCTGTCAGACCAATTTGCCTTCCTATTTCATCTCTCCCTCTCTCAGCCTGAAAGAACACCTTAAGTGGAGGCAAAGGGGTAGGAGAGAAAGACTAATAGTGATCTCTCTCCTCTAACATTTCTCCTTTCTTTCTTTCCATTAGTAACACCAAATGCCCCACTTACTTAGCAGGTTTACCCCAGTCCTACAGTTTTATAGCCATTTTGCCTGGGCAGTTTGTGTGTGTGTATGTGTGTGTGTGTGTTTGTGTATGTTTCCTCCTTCCTTATTAGCGTTCACTTCACATTCCATCCTTCTACAAGAGTGCCTCAAGCAGAGAGTTGCTTACATACATTGCTGAGGTTACTGCTAAATTTGCTAGCTGGTTCCCTTTAAAAACCCCTTAACAATGGTCTTATTTACAAAGTGCTCCAGAAAATTGAAAGAGGCCATATGGATCCCATCTTAACTAAATAATTTGAATAAAATTTGAACGGAAAATTAAACCAGTTTTATTAAAGGGCCCATCCTATCTTCCTTTTCATTCATGTTCTTGATTCTTCCCAGCATCTCCCTTTTTGCAGCCCTGTCAGGAGCCCAAGATCCACCCTCTTCCCCAAACCACCAATGAAACAAAACTGGCTGGAAGCATGTGGACTAGTGGTTCTCAACCCTGGTTGAATGATGGAATCATCTGGGAACTTTTAAAATTATTATTATTCAATTGTCTAGGGTGGAGCTTGGGCATCAGTATTGTTTCATAGCTTCCTAGATGATGATTCTAATCCTATTCTCTGAGCCTGTCTTCCCTGCCTCACCTTTTTCCCTATCAAAATTTGTTCTCATCTATCAATTGGGAAAAAGATCTAATAAATTCATCTGCAATAAGGCATTGATAACTGATAGAAGCTTAATGTGCTAGCTGCCAGTGGGATTTTTCATTTTGATTATGAAAAAAATAAAAAGAAAAAACCCTGATGGTCTATATTTAGGCATAGGGGAAATATTTGGGTTGGAAATGTTTTCCAGCCTCCAATTCAAATTATATAAGTTAGGGTCTTCCATGTTTTTCTCTCTCTCACACACACACACAAATATCCATTACAAACCTTAACTAAAAACAGGAAAACTGAATTCTAAAATTCAATGATAATAATTTTATTATAGTGAGAATAATGTTAATTTATTTGCAGTATTTCACCAAGACACTTACATCCAGATAAATAATGACTGGAGTTATAGGTCAGGTTCTACATCTCTTTGGTTTCTTTGCTTACCTTTATTTTGATTAAAAGAAAAAACACAATTCACAAATTAAAGTTGTTAGGAATGGCAGTAAGTATTTGGTGGTTCTGGCAGATTGTTTTGGATATTCATGTTCAGATAGAATATTAACCTAGAAATTATGAAATAATTTCTCACTACGGGCTACATTCAACACTCCATCAGACAGACAGGGAGATGATAAGCATTTACACTTAAAAGCTGAAAAGGTGAATGTTTCAACTTGGAAGATAGTAGCAAATGGATCTAATCCTTTCTTTGGTTGTATTCAGCTCTGAAAGGTATTTTTTCACATTTCATTACAGCATGTGGATGTGGTTTTAATATACAATGAATTTCTTTCTCCGATGAGTGAAGAAAATCACCAAGTCAAACTCTTGATCACTGAACCATTTGTATCATATTTGAGTCATCTAAAGAAATCCTGATACCATAAAATGGTAGTACTTAATCCTGAAGTGATAAGCCTCAGGCTGTTCAAAATGCAAAATATATTGCTGAGATATACCACCTGAACAATTCTATTGAAATAATACAGATTTTCTTTGGTGTTATCACTGTCATAAAGAAATGCTTTATGTTTCATTCCTCAAAAAACTTGGGAGAATATTTTTCCCCTTGATAGTCCTCATAAATCACTGTAGAAAGATAGACTTGTGTACTTACTGCCCATTTCTTCACTTAGCATCATGAAAAGATGAACACTCAATGGGAGGTATGTTATCATAGTCCCAATCTTGACCATTTTCTTCAACACTGAATCAAAATCAAGAGGTATATTGTTGACCACTAATTTTCTCTGAATACTTCTAAGTGTGAATTGACATTCAGGTGCAAGTTCTTTTATTCATGTGGCCGCAGGGTCCTTCCTTGTTGCATGCATAACTGCTGCTTTGTCAATTTTGATTTTAGCCCTATTTTTTTCAGTTTTTAACCATATATCACAAAATGATCTTTAAATAAGTGAATATTATCTTCTCTTGAAGGCTTATTTTTCAGTGATTAATGGAACAAAAGTTAACCAGCACTTTTCTTTAATATGTATATCAATATGCCAACTGAAAATGTCTTGTAATATGTTCACATATTAGAAATTGTTCTTCCACTATGTCATCCAATAATATTATGCAACATATGATAGTAATGAGCCAATTGTGCCAAATATTCATTCTGAATGTTTATGAATATAATAGTTGCCACAAACTCTGTGGTTAGTATTTCTTAGAAAAAATGTTAAAAGTAGTGCATATACTCTAAGCAGTGCAATTTTTGTTGATGCCATTGTAGTTTGGGCCTCTTATTTCTTGTTAGTAATAATATTCATCAATCTAGTATTGGAAAGTATTATTTTCTGCTTTTTCTGGAAACATATGACTGGTTACCAGAGTGGTCCCTGTGCTTTCTATGAAAATGTTATGAAGGCTTTGGTGGCATCATTGGATCAAGTTTCCTAACACTATGATCTTCACAAAAGTCAGTGTTTCCTAATTTCTGTTGCTATATTAGCAGAAATTGTTTTTTAATCATAGAGAAGCCACATATTAATCTTATTAGTTATGAAAAAGTAGCATTGTAAATTTTTTTGCCTGCTACATCAAATCATCATATTTTCACATTACTTGTCCTAATGCACATGTTTTCACATTCTATATTTATCCCAAAGTCAAGTTCATTATTTATGTTTTTAATGTTACCTTGAGCTACTGTGGTTTTTCATCACTGATCTTGTACTTGAATAAACCACTTTTGAGCCATTAATAATTTGGAGGATTAGAGAGAAAATGCAAAAAGTGGTAACCATGAAACATGCAAAATTAAGACTATAGCCAATGACACGACAAATGTTACGACACGAACATCTTGTTAGCTAAATGTTAGCTAAGATGAACCAATCACTGAATTTCTTTTAGTATATGGGCAGCCTCACCTATTAACACCACACTGAGATACCTAGGGAAAAAATATGATTAGTCAGGTATAATCTGGCCATTATGTCCCACAAGTTCTGGCATGGAATGTAAATACATTCCACTACCACAAAGAAAACCAATATACATATGGGGGAAATGAGTCTTAGAGAGGCAAAGTGACTTACCCAAAGTTTCACAAGTGTAAATCAAACCCAATTTGCACAAATTGGGCATTTAGCTGCCTCACTCCAGCATCAAGATAAGCATCACCTCCTTTGGCATCAATAAGGAGTGACGGAAAGAGATGAGGGTATTTACCTTGGGAAAGAGAAGCCTGTCTAGGGAGGAAGAATGGCAGAGGTAGCTGTGTTCAAATATGTGAAGGACATTCCTGAGAATAAGGAGCTGTCCTGTCTGGCTGGTTGTCCTGAGGGCAGAACGTGGGTGTGTGGAAGGAAGTTGCAGGGAGCAGGATTGGCTCACCAGCAGGAAGAACATTCTGTCAAGTGGAATCCTGTGCCCGCTGAGGCACGGAGCTTCCAGGTCTGTCCCAGGTCACTTGGAAACTGGGTGGGGACGCTTGGCAGGAAGGCTGAGGAGGGGAATCCTCCACCAGGTAGAGAGGGTGGGAGCAGGTGAGCTGAAAGAGTTTCTAGCCCGAGTCTGACGAGGGCCTGGAGGGAGGAGGACTGATGAAGTGGGACAGATGGACCCCAGGCCCCTTCTGTACCTGACACTCGGGTGCCTTGCTTCAGCTCTGTCTCTTGCCTGCCCAGTTTCAACCCCACCCGTTTTCAGGGTGACCAAGGGGGAGCCTTTGAGGTTCAAGATGGGAGACTGAAACTTCTGCCTCCCAAAGACACAGGGCTGTTTCTCCTGCAGCCATGCAGGCCCCACATCCACACTGGAGTCCCTTCTCCCGCCCAGCACCCTGAATCTAAAGTTTCACCCTGGGAACAGGAGAATAGAAGGGACTCAGGGCACTATCTACACTTGGCAGCCAACACTGGAGAAATATGAACAGCTGAGCGGACTCACCCTTAACCCTTGGCCATTCTCAAACCACAAGACACCTTCTACTTGAAAACCTTCTAGCTTAACTCTACCACATCAGCAAATTGCAATCCCCATATCCAGTGAGCTCTTTGGCTTTAAGTATAAATGCAGCAGCAATAGAACAGCATAACTTAGGATGAGGCCAGAAGACAAGTATTACCCGGTTTGCAATTTGGTCAAGACTCTAGTATTACTGGTGTCATCAGCACACTTTTCCAAGGTAGATAGTAGAAGATTTTAGAGACTTATTTAAACCATCTCTTTGTAATACTGTGGTATTGTCTGTATGCCTAATTATAGCTGACAAGAGGATCTCAAGGAATTCAAAAATTCTCTATGTCAGTGCTAGGGGTGGACACTGGATAGATGGCTAAGAATGCTCTCATACAGCTGGTATGCACTGTGATTAAAATTCTCGGGGGTTGGGACTTCTCTGGTGGTCCAATGGTTAAGAATCTGTGCTTCCAGTGGAGGGGGCACAGGTTCAATCCCCGGTCAGGGAACTAGGATCCCGCATGCCATGGGGCACAGCCAAAAAGTAAAAAAATTAAAAAAATTATCTGGGGTTAAAATATTAACATACTTCTGTACTGGTTTGTAATTAGCACTGTCCCAAGCTTCCCAAGTACTCCTTTGGCCCTGGCCACTTGAGCCTCCCCCTCCCCAGGCTCCTGCCATGCCTCAACTACGGGGAAATGACTGACATGCACGGAGCCTTCCAGACCCAGCTCCTGATGAGACCAAAGATAGTTCAATATTTTAAAATATTACCTCTGATTAAGTCTTAGGTCTTTTGTCTGGGAGAGGGGACATGAGACTTGGGGTCAACCACTTCAATGCTGAGAAGCCAAATTTGGAAGAATTTTATTGTACTATATATAAAGAGGAAATACAGAGCAACTTAGGTGCCGAAGAAGAGTCATTGAAAGACTGTGTTCTAATTCCCAACATTATGACCTGAGGTCAGACACTTAAACTCTTTGTAACAAAGTAGGTTTAGTGTTATAAAGCTTAATAATATGTTCCAAGAGCTTCTGATGAAGGGCAAGAAAGACTTTCTTTAAATCTGTAAGTTGGAATTTGTTAATTACTGTCATTGTTCCTCTGATAGTTCTGAGTACAGAAGAATACACCATTTTTATCATAATGCAGTGATCGTCCTTGAAATATCTGTCACATTTAATAATATCAGCTAACATTTACTAAGCACTTACTCACCCAGACACTATTCTAAGCATTTTATGTGTAGTGTCTAATTTAATACAACTATTCAGGTAGAAATCACTATCGTCACTATTTGATGTTGAAGAAACTGAAATCCAGGGATTATTTAACTTGCCCAAGTCACTCAGCTGGTAAGTGGCTGAGCAAGGTTTTGAACTGAGGCAGTCTGACTTCTGAGCCCACATGCCTACCTGCTATGCTATATTGTATATCAACCAAGTCCACTATACCTCATTTAATCCTCGAACATCTACCTTAAGGTAGGCATCATCACCCTCATTTTATAGGCAAGGAAGCTGAAGCTCAGAGATGAAACCACTTGCCTAAGTTCACCCAATCAACAATCATCAGAACTGCAGCTCCAACCCAAGCCTTTTATGCCAAAGGCTGTGCTTTCTTGCCTCATGTGCTTTCCCATCTCCCAAATAACTTCCCTTCCTCTAGTACATTTATCCTTCCCTGGCTTTATGTTCTCATGGTTATCTTCAACTTACCAGATTGGTAATTCCCTTCCTGAGACCCCTGGTAACATTCAGCCTTTAACATTGACCCTATAACTAGTCTGTAACCTACCCCTCATTAAAATGTCCCCCAGATGTAGTGTCCTGAACCAATCTTTACTGTAATGGTTGCAAAATGATGATTTTCCCAACTCTAGCACTCCCATTTTCCAAATCCTGCACAACAGAAATCACAAAGCTGACCCTCTAACTATTTCCTGAGCCAGTCAAGCAAACTTTTTTAATGACCTCTGTTTCAGTTACAGTGCTCTGGGCTGCAACTACAGATATCTGACTAATTCATACTTAGACAATAAAGACATTTCATGAGCTCACATAACAAGAAGTATGGAACAAAGTAAATTCCCAGGTTGCTTAATTCAGGAATTCAGTGATGTCATCAAAGACCCAGGCTCTTTCCATCTTTACGCTCTACCATCCTAGGAGTGTTGTAATGTCTCTCCTTTCTTCAACACCACATATTGTCTAACTGAAACAATACAGAGAAGATTACATGGCCCTGTATGAAGATACCTGAATTCATGAAGCAACTCATTTTTTCTCAAATAACTCCTTTTTTTAACATCTTTATTGGAGCATAATTGCTTTAACAATGGTATGTTACTTTCTGCTTTATAACAAAGTGAATCAGCTATACATATACATATATCCCCCCATATGTCTACCCTCTTGCATCTCCCTCCCACCCTCCCTATCCCACCCCTCTAGGTGGTCACAAGGCACTGTCAAATAACTCCTTTTTAATTGGGCTGTCCTCAAAATCCCTATAAAAAATTACAACCCCATCTCTGCATTCCCTCTCTTCCTTCCCTGCTTCACTTTTTCCATATCACTTATCACCATCCAGCATATATTTTATTTATTTGTTTTCCTCTCTCCCACATTAGAATGTAAACTCCATGAAGACAGAGACTTTTGTTCACTCTTGTATCCCCAGTACCAAGAACATTGCCTGGCACACAGGATGCACTCAATAAATATTTATTGAATTAATGAATGGCCACAAGATGACTGCTACAGCATTAACATCACATCCTCAAACAACAACATTCTAAGGAGCAAAAAAGAGTCATGAGACAAAGAGGCTGTTTTATTTCAAGGCTTGCAGTTTTTATTAGAGTATATTCTTACCTAGAAACCCCACAACAGACTTCCCCTAAGGTCTCATTAACCAGAACTGATCATATGCTCACTAGTAGGTTTCACCAGGCAAATGGGAATGGGATTGCCATGATTGGCTTAATCCAATAATGACACATCTCCTAGGTTGGACAAAGAACGACTCTGGGTTCTTCCTTGAGCATATGGGGTGAGCATGTAAGGCTGTCATTTGAGCAACCTACAATGTTTGCCATGGTAGCTGCACATACTCTTGAGAACATCATCTAATCCCTGTTTTCCTCTCTTTCCCCCATAGCTAAGAAAGCTCTCTTCTATCTGGCCAGCTCCTAATGGACCTTTCTGTCATTCAATTCAACACCTAATGTCCAGATCTTGATCTCCAACACCATTCCCCACTAAAAGAATCAGAGGTCCTTGGAGAAATGGATGATCCCAGAGTTGGAACAGAGTAGGTACAAGATGAGCCTGGAACGTCTAATTATGCCAGAAAGTAAGGAAGTGCTGGGACTTCTCTGGTGGTCCAGTGGTAAAGAATCTGCCTTCCAATGTAGGGGACGTGGGTTCGATCCCTGGTTGGGGAACAAAGATCCCACATGCTGCAGGGCAACTAAGCCCACGCGCTACAACTACTGAGCCCACACACCTCAACTAGAGAGCCTGTGTGCCACAAATTACAGAGCCCACGCGCCCTGGAGCCTGCATGCCACAACTAGAGAAGAGAAAAACCTACACGCCACACCTAGAGAGAAGCCCGCACGCCACAGTGAAGAGCTCACACGCTACAACAAAGAGATCCCGCATGCCACAACGAAGATCCCGTGTGTTGCAACTAAGACCCGACGCAGCCAAATAAATAAATAAGTAGATATTTTTAAAAAAGAAAGTAAGGAAGTGCTCAAGAAAATAACGGGCACTTATCTCAAGGACTCAGGAACCAGATATTGAAAGGGTTCCCACTGTCCAAACATAGAACAATTTGAGCACCAAAATAATTAAGGACAGTAATGAATTATAAGCCATTGATGAAAAATAGGAATCCATGAGTTCATAGTGGTAACAGGAAGATAAATAAAGGGGGAGAAGGGAGGGTTCATGCTTATAGTAGAATACTGAGAATTGACTGGTAAATGTGGAGGGAGTGCTAGAGGTGGAAAAAAAATCATCGTTTTGCAACCATCACGGTAAAGATTCATTCAGGCAGGGATCAATAGATACTAAATATGGAACATTTTAATGAGAAGCAGTTTATTTGCAGGCTATTAATGTGTCTTCCCACAGATGCAAGAGATAAAATATTAACTATACAATGAAATGATTGGGCAACATCTTGACACGGGTGCCACCTTCTACAATTCCCTAAGAAGGACATAGCATCACCTATGTGATATTCCTGCCTGGAATACATAACCTGAATCTAACCACAAGGAAACATCAGGCAACTAAAATGAAGGACATTACATATTTTTAAAAAGCATAGGGTGGAGAAGACGATATTCTTCAAAAATGTCAATGTCATAAAATATGTACAAAGAAATGCTGTGGAAATGTTCTAAATCAAAAGAGAGTAAAGATACAGGACAGCTACCTGATCCTAGACTGGATCCTATACTGGCAGAAGCAAACAAAAAAAGCTATCAACAGTGGCCAGTTGCCACAACTGGAATATGGAATATCTCACATAAGAAATATGGAAAGTAGATGATATTAAAGTATCATATTGATGTAAAATTTAGTGGTGATAACTGTGCTGTGGTTATGTAAGAGAGTATTGAAGTATTTATGGGGAAAAGGGCCATGATATGTGCAACATACTCTCAAATGGTTCAGGAAAAATCAACTATGACATATGTATAGATAGATAAATAGGTGGTAGATGATAGATAGAGCAAGCAAATGATAAAGCAAATGGGCAAAATGTTGGAAATAGGTGAATCTGAGTAAAGAGTACTTGAGTCTTCTTGGTATAATTCTTATTCTTACAACTTTTCTATAACTTTGAAAACATATCCAAATAAAACATTAAAAAATAAAACATTACAGCTCATGATCCATTCCATCTTCTTTCGAAGTCTTCCCTGCTTAGTTTTGTGGGGGCTCTCAGGGCTCCAGGATAATGAAGGATGTCACCTGTGGATTTGCGTGTTTGGGCAGATATGAACTCATCCAAGTTATTTGTGGGAAATCTTCCAGGAGAAGAATAATTACTCAAAAAACATTTACTGTGTGCCAGGCACTGTGTTATATATATGCTGGGATAAAAGGTGACTAAAGTCAGCTTCTTGCCCTCAAGAAGTTCATGAATAGACACATAAGGTATGTGTCAAGTACTATAATTAGAGGAATGCACAGGTTCTAGGAGAAACCAGAAGAGAGATTGCTTATTCAGCTGGGAGCGGGGATCAGAGTTAGCATAGGAATGTGGAGAGGTCAGGGAACTTTTCCCAGAGAAGACTCTTGAGTTAAGCCTTAAAGGGTTTAGCCTGTGGACAATGAGAAGGAGGGAAGGACATTCTTGGCACACAGAAAGGAATGAAAGAGGTAGGGTAGTAGTTAAGAACACAGACTCTGGAACCACAGTGCCTGGGCTCAAATCCCGAATCTGCCACTTATTAACTGCATGACCTTGGGTAAATTAGTTAGCCTCTCTGTCTCAGTTTCTTCATCTGTCACATGGGGATAATGACATTATCTACCACAAAGGATAGTTGCTAATGATTAAATTTTAAGAGATGATATGTCTGGGCCACAACCCGGCACATAATAGGTGCCCAATAAATATGAGCTCAGTTTATATCCCTTTCAGGAAACTAGAAAGTTTCAGTCAGTAGACTGCAGAGTTCATGTCAGGGAAGGTGGGGAAAAAGGAGGAAGGATGTGACGCCAAGCTAAGAAATTCATAATTTAGCCTAAAGACAATGGAAAGTTATTGAAGAGTTTTAATAACTTGATCTAATCTGTGGTTTAGAAAGGTCCTTCTGGCTTGGAGAATGAAGCAGGGTAAGAATGGAGGCAAGAAATCCAGTGAAAAGGTCATTGCATCAGTTCAGATAACAGGAGATGAGAATCTTGGATAATGTAGTGAGGCAGCGTTATTGAGGAGGGAACATTCAAGAGACACCATGGGAGTAGAAGTCAAGGTTAACTCCCAGGTGCCTGATTGAACACCAGGGTGGATAAAGGCTCCATCCTCTGTGATAGAGAAGAGAGAAAGAGAGCAAGTTTTGGGAGGTAGGGGACAAAGTCGATGAGTTCAGTTTTCACCACAGTAAGCTTGAAGGGCCTGTGGGACATCCAAGTGGAGAAATCTAATCAAAGGTAAGATATAAAGGCTGGGATTCACTATCACTTAAGACTAGCAAAGCAAATTCTACCCTTTTCTACCTGTGTGGCCTTGAACTAGCTATATGTCTTTGCTGAGCCACCCTTTCCTCCATTATGAAATGACTGTAATGATTAAACTGCCCTATTATAAGTGAAAAGCACTCTATTGAATTATAAAGTATTATACAAATGCCAGATATTTTTCTTTGGGGAAGAGCTAACACACAGAAAAAAAATTACTTTTTAGATCATCTTTTAGGAAACTTTTCCCTTCTGGGGCAATAAAAAGAGTTTCAAGAAAATATAGGAACAGCCCTGTCTATCCTAAGCCTGGGTTTTTTCTCTCCTCCTAATTTATCTAGACTCAAAATGGGCTGGAAATTTGAAAATAAGTCTTCAGTGGGCTGGAAGGAACCAAAGTTGAAATGAGGGACTACAGAGGCCAAAACTTGAGATAGAATTCAAGCATTCTGGAGCTAATGTCATCTGTACTGAGATCTGGCCAACTTCCAGGCACAACGGCAACATCCCAGACCCTGACTAGAGACAGCCTTGCAAGGCCTTTTGCAAAGAGCTTGGTTCTCATCTACCCTTATGGCGGTAGGTGTGGTTTGGAACTACAGGGGCCACACAACAGGTACCCTAATTCTCTGTACCACAAACTAAATTTTGTCTTCAAATCCTTAGGGACTTGTCTGCCAAAATATACCCTTGGTTCAATGGCCTTGCCTCATAATTTTCCTATGGAAGTCCTCATAAGCCCCCAGATTCTTTTAGAACAGAAGATATAATATTAGCTATTCAGGCTGTAAAACTGACTTCATTTGTAGAATGTGGGAGTATACAGTCTCTCTCTGGGAAGAGAGTATACAGTCTTTCTATTAAGTTCAGCTTGTTCACTTATTAATAGGTATTTTATTGGGCTGGTATTTTTGTTGCATCCCCAGACCTTGTGGCCCTGATCTTTGAGTCAATCATCTTTGAATCTATAGGCCCAGTAAATATACCAATTTCTCAAAATCTCTGTTATTCTCTGTGTGGGATAATGAGGAACTTTATTTTCCTCACCTTTAAAATAGAAACATTAATAGTTACCTTGCAGGGTTGTTGTGGGGACTAAATGAGATTATACATTGAAAGTGCCTACCCTCCACATTCATTCAAAAATATTTACTGAGAACTTACTATATGCCAGACACTGCTATATGCACTGAGGATACAGCGATGAACAAAGACAAACATTACTAACCTCATGGAGATTATATTATAGTGAAGGAAGTCTAACAAACAATTAAATAAGTAAAATATATAATATGATAGATTGTGATAAGAGCTGTGAAGAAAAATAAGACAGGAGAGAGGGCTAGTGAGTGCCACTCAGAGTTGGAGATCGTCACACACAGAAGGTACTTCATCACACATAGAAGGTACTTCATAAATGGTAGATATTTCTAAGTCTCTTTGGTCTCTATACCTCAAGCATTACTTGCATACAGAACCTAAGTGCCTGCAACAGTTCAAAGACACAGATCAAAACCTAACTATGGACCAGGGACTCGCTAGATTTTAGGGGTATAAAGATGAACAAGACATGATCCATAGCCACACAGATCATTTCAATACACTATAGTAAGTGACTAGACATGGGGCGAGAGGGACAAAGGGTAGAGGAGAGTCAATTAGCACAGTCAAGGGTCAGGAGAGGCTTTCAGGGTGTGTTGATGCCTAGGCTGAGACTTAAAGGTTGAGAGGAAAGGAATTTAAAGGGTGAACTTGGTGGAAGAAATGACACCAGCAAAAGTCATGAGGCCCATGGACTAGTGAGGGGAGTAAGAAGGAGCTACACTGAAGTTCAGAGGATAGAGAGTGAAAGGAGATGAAGCCAGAGAAGTAGGTACAAGTCAGGAGGACATGGAGAGTCAAGTCACAGACATCACTCAGAGGACAATTATGGAACAACTGGAAGTTCTTGGGTAGAGAAATGATATGATCAGATTTGCATGTTAGTGAGATTATTTTGTAGAAAAAAAAGAAAGTAGAAGAAAAGGGAGCATGTTGCCTGCAGTTTGTAAGCTAGATTACAAGGAAGTCGAAACTAAAGGCAGAGAATCCAGATAGGACACTACTAGAATAGCCCATGTTGGAGAGAATGAGAGCTTGAATTGCAGGAGACAGAGAGGAAATGATGGATTTCAAAAATATTTAGGAAGGCCTTAGTGGCTGATTCAATTAAGAATGAAAAATCAAGGTGGTTCCCAAGTTTCTGACTTGGGTAGATGGTAGTGCTCTGATGGCAAGTACAGAATGAAGGATGGATTCCCTGGGAAAAGATGATGAATTCTGTTTTGGATCCTCCAAACCTTATTCAATAGCTTATTTTCAAAAGATACTCTTTGGGGACCTGGTATACTTTAAGGTTTTGTAGTCAGGCATAGCTGGGTCCAGAACATAATATGGGAGTAATAATAAAAATTTACCTCGTAGCATGATAAGGAAGACAAAATGATATAATGCATATGAATTGCTTAGCACAATGCTGACACATAGTATAGATTTGGTACTAGCTATTATTATCAGCCTCTTTCTTTTCTGGGCTCAGATCCCACCTCCCACTTCTACTCAACTTCGCTAAGTTTGCTCTTCAGGTTTTCTAGCTGACTTGCCTCTGACCTCTTAGCATACTCCTTTGGGGACTGCCCCATGAATTTCTACAATCTGCATTAATCATCCTGTTTACTTTCTAGTTTCTTCACGGTTTTGAAAAGAGCTTCGTCTTTATTCTGCACATGTTTTCCCTGCTGAGTCACCATCTCAGATTCCCCTTGACCTTCAGATTCATACTGCTTGCTTAGAAGGAATTTTTAACAGGTATGTCTCTCCAGGCACCAATCTACTTGTTATCAGCATGAGCATTAAATGACCCCTTTATCACCTAAATAATTTTGTTACTGGACGAGACTACCCAGTGCAGCAATTTTTCTGACAGCTACCATACATTTAACACCTATTAGGCAAGGAGCTTGAAATTTATTCTCCCATTTCATCTCTATGAACCTTCTGAGGTAGGTGCTAGTACTATTCCAATTTCGTAGCCAGAAACTAAGATTTATTTAGCATTTACATGGTACCTGGTACAGTGCTAAGCACTTTGCATATGTTAACATATTTAATTCTCACACCATCCCAAAATGTAACTACCATTATTAGCCCCATTATTCAAATGAACAAACTAAGCCAAAGACAAGGTAAAGTAACACACTTAGGGCCACGCAGCTGATAGTGGCAGCTTGGGGATGGAAATATGAATGTGTTTGCTCCTGTGCCCTGCTGCATGCCACAATGGGACAAGAAAAGGAAGGGCTGGGGAGTGGGAGCCAGACTGAGTATGTATATCTGATAGGATGAGTAAGTATGGCTACTGTATATCTTTGTATTGAAAGACAAAATTAAGTCTTTTTCTTAGTTGGCTTTACTTGTAAGGTGATGATTGGGAAATGGAGTTAAGGGGGCTGGCGTTTGAAATTCCTTCTCCAACTCTTTCACACTCCTCACCTCCTACTCAAACACACATTAAAACTTCTAAAGTCGGGGGCTTCCCTGGTGGTGCAGTGGTTGAGAGTCCGCCTGCTGATGTAGGGGACGTGGGTTCATGCCCCAGTCCGCGAAGATCCCACATGCCGCAGAGCGGCTGGGCCCGCAAGCCATGGCCGCTGAGCCTGTGCGTCCGGAGCCTGTGCTCTGCAACGGGAGAGGCCACAGCAGTGAGAGGCCCACGTACCACAAAAAAAAAAAAAAACCTCTAAAGTCAATAATCAAAGACATCGAAGTGGAGAGGAAGAGACTATCATTTGACCCACTGTCCTAATGCAATAATTTTCATTTTCTATAGTCCTTTCTAGGTTGTGTCCATATAAAGACAGTTTGATCTGGTTGTAACTATTTTGTATTTTGCTTTATTCATTTAATATTATAAAGTGAACCTTTTATCTTTCCTATTTCATTTATTGACAGGTCCTAATATACATCAAGTTGTTCAACATTAACATTATTTCCAGTTTCTCATTAGTAAAAATTATACTGCATTGACAATCTTTGTGCCTATAGGCTTGTGTTTTCCTTCTGCTGAAGTCTGTCCTTAGGATAGAGTCCCCGGGGGATTGCAGTGTCAAAGGCCAAGAACATAATTATGGCTCTTAATGCAAATTACCAAATTGCTTTCCCAAAGGATCAGACCTATTTGCATTGCAGTTGTGAGAGTGCAAGCTTGTCATTGGTGGATGGGGTTTTTTAGTTGTTATTTTTCTTTCCATGTTTTTAGTTGAGTCTTAAACTTTACTGTTTCAGTGATTACATATATACTCAAAATAGTGGGAAGGTGACAGGAAAATAAAAATTACCAGTGAGGAATGAAACAACTGGCCACAATTTTATATCCCTTTCAGATGTATTTGTGTCCATGAGGATCTGCTAGCAGGCTGGTGTTTCAGTCATTTTCAGATCCATTTTTTCCATAATGAGATGACAGGTAGAAATATGGCCAACCTGGCAGGAGCCCCAGTTGGGAAGGTTAGATGGATAGTGGGAGGGACATCAGCCAGTGTTGAGGGACCTGGTGAGTGGCACATGTAACCAGGACACAAGAAGGTAGAATCACAGTTTAAGGATGAACTAAAAATCATCATTGGCATCAAAGTTCCCTCCATTGTGTAATTAACCTGGTAGTGCCTCCCTCATATGGAAACTCATTTGTAGTCATACTAATTAGAATCAAGAAGCAGTGCTGGCAGCAAAGAAGGAAAGTCCAGACCAGCTGCCCCTAGGAACAATGCAGAGATAGAATGATAACAACTTTTATTCAGAGCTCCTTCCTTGTGTTCATTATTGTATGAAATACTTCCCCCAACTTATCTCTAATCGTCATAACAACCCTATGAGGTGGGTACAATTAAGCTGATTTTACTGATGAGGAATCTGAGGCTCAGAGAGGTTGAGTTGGCAGGCAGCATGAAGAGGTAGTTAATAGCATGAGTTCTAGAGTGAGATTGTCTAGGTCGGAATCCTGGCTTCCCCATTTACTAGTTATGTGATCTTAGACACATTACTTAACTTCTCCACCCTTCAGTTTCTTCTACTTGTAGAAGAAGATAATAATAGAAGAACCTACCTTGTTTGCAAGGATTGAAGGAAACAATATATGCAAAGTGCTTTGAACAGTGATTGGCACATAGTAAGCACCCAAAAAGTCTGAACTGTGATCATTATTATTACCCAAGATGCCACAGTCAGTAAAGAGGAGAGCTTGGATTCTGGCCCAGATTTGCTGGCCTCCAAATGGCATCCTCTCTTCATTAAATCAAAGAGCCCACTTAGAACTAGTGTATGTTGTTAGCAAACCCTGTTTAGCCACCCAAATTATTTGCTTGTACTCTGATTCTCCTAGGAGCCACATGAGGTGGCAATGCAGGGATCTGAGTCATCTCCTAGCTCTTGTGGAACAGCACCTCTTCCCCAAGGGAAAAGACCACTTCTTCCTTCTCTGTATCTATGAGGCTTGGACTAGTGGCTCATTAGGAAATGGTAATTTCCCACTAAGAGAGCCAAGGTCCTAGGTTTTATGTCCAAATACAACTCTGCCAGGGCTAAAACAAGCTTCTATTCTGTTCTATTGTCTTTTTTTGAAAACCCAGAAGCTGTATTCAGGCTCAATTTTAAATCCCTAACCCAAGGGCCTTGCCTCAGGCCAAGTATAATGGTTAAAGTGAAATTTAAGTAGAGAGGAGTTTCTGTGAATAGCTAATCATAAGAGTTAACACTTATTAAGGACTTTAAAATGTTCTAGGTACTATTCTCAGTTCTTTACCATTTCTGTATTTAATCCTCACAACAACCCTGTATGGTAGGTACTATTCTCACTTGACAGAAGAAGAAACTAGACACAGTGGTTAAGTAAACTGGCAGAAGGTCACTTAACTAGTAAATGCAAGTGCTAAGATTTTAATCTAGGGCCCTAGAGCCCACACCTACAATCACTATACACTACTGACTCTCATTAATGGTAAAGGGCTAATTAATAGGCAGAGGCTAATCTTAGTCTCTAGCATAGTGCCTGACACAGAGAAGGCATTTATTACATAATTTTGAATGAACCATTAATTATTTATATCTCTTTACCATGCAACCTAGTAATAATTGTGCATTTAATTAAATAGAGTCATGTTATTAATTTGTCTAATTAGCAAATTAAACTATGTGCCTGGATTAGCCTTCAGTATGGCTCCATGTAATTTAATCATCCATTCAAAATTCTCAGCAAAGTCATTCATCCTACACTGGTTGAACATACCTACTAGAAGGCAAGCCCCCATACTGTCTCCTGGGATACAGAGATAAATAGACATAGGAACTCACAGTCTAGTGCAGGAGACAGACATATATACAAATACAAATGATACCGTCTGATCAGAAGCATTGAAATGGAGAGGAACATGGGAGGACAGAAGAGGAAAACTAAGTGTGAACATATAGTGCTTTTGCTGTCCAACATGTCTTCTTCTGGTAACATATCTCATCTCACTTAGATGGGTATATCACCCAACTCTGGTGTGATAATTAATTTTAAATGTCAGTTTGACTGGGCTGAGGGATGCCCAGATAGCTGTTAAAACATTATTTCAGGATATGTCTGTGAGTGTGTCTCTGGAAGACATTATCATTTGAATCAGTAGACTGAATAAAGATCACCTTCACCAATGCCAGTGGACATCCTCCAATCTGTTGAGGGCCTGAATGGAACAAAAAGGCAGAGGAAGAGCAAATTTGCTGTTTGCTTGATCTGGAATATCCTGTCCTTGGATATTGGCACTCCTGATTCTTAGACCATCAGAGTCAGACTGAATCATACCACCAGCTTTCCTGGTTCTCCAGCTTGCAGGTGGCAGATCAGGGAACTTCTCAGCCTCCTTAATTGCATGATTCCTGTAGTAAACAAACAAACGAATAAACAAACAATTGGTTCTGTTTCTCTGGAGAGCCCTGACTAATACATCTTGTCATTGTTATTAGTTTGGGGATGGACTCAATTCAGAAACTTTTGCTGGGACTATTGAGAAAGTGGGTCTGTGTTTCTATTGGGGTTGCTGAGTGGTAAGATGCAAATCTCTAGCTCTTGGTGGCTATCTTGGCCACCATGCAGAGAGAGCCTGCTTGAGAACTGAATCAACGTAGAAGAGGTCAGAGCCAAGAGAGAGAAACAAATTGCAGATGACATCATTTGAGCACCTGGATCTAGCTATGCCTAAAATTACCTCTGTGCTTTTCTATTAGTATCAATAACCCCTTTCTTTTGGCTAAAGCTTATTTGTGCTGTATTTCTGTCACTTTCAAGCAAAAGAGTCGTGATTTATACAAACGTCTATCTAGACTCTGTGTGTGTGTGCACATGCCAGAGTATGCACACATATACACTGGTGTGTTGGTTAGTTAGGGAAGGCTTCCTGGAGGAAGTATGGCCTGAGCTAAATCTTATGTTGGTAGGAGTTACCTAAAGCAAAGGGAAATGTATTCAAGGCAGAGAGACAGCATGGTGGGGAGGTGGGAGTAAACAGTTTGGTGTGGTGGGAGGGTAAAGTGAGAGTCAGAGGACGAAGAGACAAAGCTAGAGAGCAAGGCAGGGGCCAGTTTGTGGAGCATTTGGAATGTTGTGTTAAGGAGATGACAATTTGTATTTCTTATATGCCTTTTCTACAGCCCAGCCAAATTTTTACAAAAATTTTGCAAATTTTTGCTTCTCTTTGTAATTTTTCTCCAGTAACATGTACCAACAAATAGTATCAAAGTAGAAAGCTCTCTAGGCTTGGAGTTTGGTCAATCTCAGGATCCACTATGAATTCTGAATCACTAGAGGAGCCTCTTTGTGATGTCCTATTTGTTGGCTGCTCTAGGGGAGGCAATCTTTATCTTCCATTCCGTGATTAAGAGATATATCAAGACACCAACCAGAATGTTCCTTCCATATGACAAAAAAATGCCTTTGGTCTTCCAGTCTCAGCATCACATGTTCAGTGATGACTGAGCATCAACCATGTCCATGCCCTGTGCTAGACATTGGGGAGCATATTGAAGAATCAGACATGGTTCCTGCCCTCAAAGAATATCCAGCCCAAGGGAGGAAACAATTACAATAAAATATGATCAGGGCCACAGTAGAATAATATAAAGGGGGCAGTGGGTATATCAGGAAAGAATACTTTACAGGTATCAAGGAAGATTTCTTCTACCAGTGTGATCTTTGAACTGACTTGAAGAAGGAGTAGGGGTTTGCCAGATGGACAAGGATAAAGTGGAGGGTATTCTAGGCAGGAAGAAAAGTTTGTGAAAAGGCCTAGAGGTACAAGAGAACAGATTGTGCTTAGGGTGACTGCCCATAATTCGGTACATCTGGAGATCCAAGTGTGTGTTGTAGGGGGAGGTTGGAAGAGGGCTGTGGGTGGCAGGGGGAATAGTACTATGTAAGCAGGAGCCACAAAATAAGGATCTTAGTCAAGGGACTTAGATTTTATTCAGTAAACAATGGGGAACCACTGGAAAAAAATTGAACAGAGGAGTGACATACAGTTTGTGTTTTAGAAAGAGCATCCTGGCTACAAAGCGCTGCAAAGTGGAGAATGGATGTGCGCCATCAGGAAGCCCAGTTAGGAATCTGTTCCAATGGTCTAGGTGTGAGATGATAATGAAGTGGTGGTGGGCGTGGAGAGAAATAGATGGATTTGAGAACTATTTTAGGACTGTAAATGACAGACCTTGGTGGCTGAGTGGATGTCAGTGGTTGGGAAGAAAAAGGGAGAAGTTAAGTATGATATCCAGATTTCTGAAGTTTAATCTGAAATTAAAACACTGAAAGAAAGAAAAAAGAAATAAAATAAATAATAATAATGAAAACACTGAAAGAAAAAACACTGAAAGTGCCCTAGATATTAAAACATCAAGTAATTGTCAGGTGCCTGACAGTTATTCCAGAATTTAGGGACCTATTTCTTTAGCAATCTGAGCTGCCAGACTCTCAGAGAAAGGAGCCAGGCATTCCCAAATTTGAACATGAGGCCTTATGTGTGGCTTTGTTCATGTATCTATATGGGTGAAGAGGTGGATGTATACACATCTAGGCACACATACACATGCCTGGGACCACCTCCCCAAAGAAAATATTTGGAGAAAGTCATATTTTTCTGAAGTCCCTCTGACACTCCTGGACAAAGGCAACAGGTTATTCTTTCCTCTTTGGGCTAGGTCATTCTAGATCCAAGCCAAAGCAAAACAGTTTCCTCTTTAGCCAGTATTTCATAGATAGGGTTCATTTCTACTTACTCTAGAGTAAAAGTAAACTATCAAAGAAAAAAAGGATATCTATATCTATATTTTGACTGTCAACTGTGTACTTCTCCAGAGCTTCATCAAAACCATAATGGGGACTTTGTTTTGCTCAAATGCTCAGTGCATTGGTGTATCTTCTCTGTCACTTCTCTGCAGGGCAAAATGATGGAAACTTTTTGAAAGTAAAAGGGCTGGATTTTGTGTGTATATGAACATGTGATTTTTTTCTTCCCATGGCTGAAGTAATTGAGATAAGAGCTTAATATGCACCAAAATTTTATTTTATTAATGACTAAGGAGTAATGAATGACTCACAGAAAACAGAATTTGAGAAGCAGAATGGACTGGCTAACACACAGCTCAAAGCAAGGGATGGCCCCTGTCCAAGCTGGGTACCATAAGAGGCCAGCGTCAAGCCCACATTTTTTTTTACAACTTTATTGGAGTATAATTGCTTCACAATGGTGTGTTAGTTTCTGCTTTATAACAAAGTGAATCAGTTATACATATACATCTGTTCCCATATCCCTTCCCTCTTGCGTCTCCCTCCCTCCCACCCTCCCTATCCCACCCCTCCAGGTGGTCACAAAGCACCAAGCTGATCTCCCTGTGCTATGTGGTTGCTTCCCACTAGCTATCTACCTTACGTTTGGTAGTGTATATATGTCCATGCCTCTCTCTCGCTTTGTCACAGCTTACCCTTCCCCCTTCCCATATCCTCAAGTCCATTCTCAAGTAGGTCTGTGTCTTTATTCCTGTTTTACCCCTAGGTTCTTCATGACATTTTTTTTCTTAAATTCCATATATATGTGTTAGCATACGGTATTTGTCTTTCTCTTTCTGACTTACTTCACTCTGTGTGACAGACTCTAGGTCTATCCACCTCATTACAAATAGCTCAATGTCGTTTCTTTTTATGGCTGAGTAATATTCCATTGTATATATGTGCTACATCTTCTTTATCCATTCATCCAATGAGGGACACTTAGGTTGCTTCCATGTCCTGGCTATTGTAAATAGAGCTGCAATGAACATTTTGGTACATGACTCTTTTTGAATTATGGTTTTCTCAGGGTATATGCCCAGTAGAAGCCCACATTTTGGATCTCAGCAATTCATCTGATATTCACATCCTTGATATGGAGTCAATCCCTGGCTGAAACTCCTGTAGAGCAATGGTAAACATTCATTACAGCCCAGCTGAACCTGTACCAGATGACTTATTTCCCCAAGGGCAAATTGAAGGTTTCCAGTTGGGCTGACATTAGTGTGAGCTTAGAACACAAACAAACCAACTCCTGCTCCAACAAGCCTTCCTGGAGAACACCAACCACAACAGATGGCAGCCTCTTGCACACACACACACACACACACATACAAAAGCTGTCTAGATTTGTCTACTAAGGAAGGAAGAAGTTCTAAATCTATAGTCTCAAACATAATACCAAGCCAAGATCCTGAGATTCCATGAGACAATTGGTGTTTTTCTGAGTGGATAAAAGCATAGGTTGACCCAAATGGCAATAGAAGGAAGGATTCCTTATAAAGTTACCTAAGGGGAAACTGAAACTCCATATTTCTCCAGCAGCATGTACTTATGATTTATTTAACAAAAGTACTGTCCCAGATACAGTATTTTGTATGCTAATGTTATACTAGCTTTAATTCAAAAGAAACAGGCCTCTATCGTATTGTCCTTCCCTAGCCCCAGGCAAAATTCCCCAGGAATCAGACTCTTTAGTAGGTTAGTCTACTTAGATTTGTCCTTTGTTGCAACCCTCACCTCCCACCTCCCCCCAACAACACACACGCCTTTAGGTGTATACTAGGTGGGAGGGAGGAGTTTGCTATTATTTTCTTGTAATCTGTATATGAAAAATACCTGCCACACTAGACTTTTTGCCCTCTCCACTGATAATTATCATTGTCCCAGATCTCTCCTCTGTGAGGAACATTCAGAAGAGCCAGGGTAATTGTTGGGCAGGGTGGGGATAAATGGAGAAACAAGGCCCTTAGAAATCCAAGTAGAATAGTCCAATAGATCCAATTGATGAGACTAAAAATGAACACTTTTTGATATCATTTATGACATAATCTGTTTCATTAAAAAATGTTTTGGGTCCCCCTTTGCCTATGAGTCAACTGGCTCAGGAATATTCTGGGTCCACCAATACTTGATTTTCCAAGAAAGCATGGAGGGATGATTAGTAAAGCAATGAATCTATTCTGTCTTTGGTTTCACCTGTAAAATGGTGACTCTAATTCTGACTCTTACCTTATTTTTCCCAAGGGAGTGATGAAATTAAGAAGATGACTTGAGTATCTTAGAAGTATGTGCCATAGTACACAAGATAACAATCACAAAACACAGGTTAGATTTCTCTAATAGGATCATTTGCCTCTGACGAATGAGAACTTCCCTAGTCTCTAAATAATCTTCAAACAATCTGTGAGGCAGCACAGAAAGGGTTTCTGAAATAGTGACTGCTAGCACACAGACAGGAAGTAGGAAGTCTGTGACCCCAGAATGGAAGGAAAGGGAAAGAAATGCAACTAAGCAGTCTTTTGAGGTAGAGCCTGCTTCTAAGGGAGAAGGTAGAGCCTGCTTCAAGAATCAGTATGATCACTGTGGGAAGGTGGCCCTCAAAGCTAAGTTCAAGGAGCACATCTTCATTCTCTCTCCCTCTCTCCCCAGCACATACTCAGATCAACCTCCCTTGAGGACTGCATGGAGCTTGGGCCTAACACCCACATACACTTCCTGTTATACAGATGTACCGACACAGAGGCACCTAGGCAATCAGAGCTGCATTCAGAAACAGGTCCATATAGACATTCAGAAGACAATATGGAATAGAAAGCGGACAGAGGACACACAAATTGCATAAAATGGGTTGGGTAGATATATTTGGGCGGTAGTGGTGAATATTAATACTCTCATCCACACACAAGTTCAGAACCAATTGAGAGACATGGAAAGCAGAGAGGCAGAGTTTTAAAATAGCTGTTTATTACTGTTAAAATCTGGATTGTAGAAAAAGGAATATGTAGATGTCCATAGTAGGCTTCTTAATACCCTCCCCACTTAGCCAGACAGAATTGCCAACCCACCCAAAGGTGGGGAAAAAGGCCAAGAGAGTTATTCTAACAGAAGTACTCCCAAATGGAAACATGAAGAGAGCAGAATGGAGCATTCCAAACCCTTCCCTCCCCTGCAAAAGAGGAGACTATGACAGAGACATGATTAATAAAGCCATCGCAGGATGCTTCTGCAGCCTCCCTGCCTTGAAATCCTGGTTTTACCATTTCCTGACTTAGTTTCCTCACTTGGAAAACAGTTACTAATACCTACTTTGCAGGGTCATTGTAATCATTGCCAATAATACATGAAAAATGTGTTGCATGGTGCCTAGCATTTAGCAACTGTCCTCTGAATGTAGGGCAAATTAAGCCCACTGAATGAATACTAAATTTTCTTTTGAAACATTGTTTCAGTAAATAGGTAAGCCCTTTAAAAGAACTGATGGCATTTTTCAAAGAAATAGAAAAAAATCCTAAAATTTGTATGGAACCACAAAAGAACCCAAATAGCTACAGCGATCTTGGGAAAGAAGAACAAAGCTAGAAGCGTTACAGTCCCTGATTTTGAAATATATTAGAAAGCTATAGTAATCAAAACAACAGGATATTGGCATAAAAAACAGACATATAAACCAGCAGAACAGAATAAACAGCCCAGAAATAACCCCCCACACAGACATTCAGCTAATATTTGACAAGGGAGCCAAGAACATCCAATGGGCAAAGGGTAGTTTCTTCAACAAATGATCTTAAGAAGACTGGATATTCACATGCAAAAGAATGAAACTGGACCCCTATCTTACCATTCACAAAAATTAACTCAAAATGGATTAAAGACGTAAATATAAGGCCTGAAATTGTAAAACTCAGAGAAGAAAACATAGGGGGAAATCTTTGTGACGCTGGTCTCGGCAACAATTTCTTGGATATGACACCAAAAGCATAGGAAACAAGCATAAGTATATGGGACTACATCAAAATAAAAAGCTTCTGCACAGAAAACACAAAACCTAACAAAACAAACAGTAGATAAGGCAACCTATAGAATGGGAGAAAATATTTGCAAACCATATATCTGATAAGGAGTTAATATTTAAAATCCATAAGGAACTCATACAACTCAATAGCATAAAAGAGAAAGAAAAAAGAAAAAGCAAATAACTTGATTAAAAAGTGGGCAAAGGATTTGAATGGACTTTTTTCCACAGAATACATACAAATGTCCAACAGGTATATGAAAAGATGCACAGCTCACTAATCATAAGGGAAATGCAATGTCTATCACATCATACCTGTTCGGGATGGCCATTATTTAAAAAAAAACAGAAATTCATATTAACCATTGTTGGCAAGGGGGTTGAAAAATTGGAATCCTTGTGCATTGTTGATGACAATGTAAAATGGTGCAGCCAGCATGGAAAACAGTACAGAGGTTCTTCAAAAAATTAAAAATAGAACAACCATATGATCTAGAAATCTCACAACTGGGTATTTATCCAGAAGAATTTAAATCAGGATGTTGAAGAGATATTTGCACTCCCAAGTTTATTGCATCATTATTCACAAGAGCTAAGAGGTGGGAACACCTAAACACCCATTGACTGATGAATGGATAAAGAAGATGTGAGACATATGCATATATATATATATATATAATGGAATATTATTCAGCACTAAAAAAGGAAATATTGTCATGCTACAACATAGATGGGCATTGAGAACATTGCTTAGTGAAATAGGTGAGTCACAAAAAGACAAATACTGCATGATTCCACTTATATGAGAAATGTAAAATAGTCAGATTCATAGAATCAGAGTGAAATGATGGTTGCCAGGAGCTGAGGAGAGGTAGGAATGGTTGTTGCTATTCAATGGGTACAAAGTTTCAGTCAAGCAAGATGAAAATGTTCTAGAAATCTGCTGTACAACATTGTGCATGTAGTTAATGATACTGTACTCTACACTTAAAAATTTGTTCTGAGGGTAGATTTCATGTCATATTTTTTTGCCACAGTAAAAAAAATCTGATCTTTTACTAGAGTAAGGATTCTGAAGCTAGGGTCTTTAAGCCTTAGCCCAAACTGTATGCAACATGGGGTGATAATGTATAGCTTTCTAGGAGTTTCTACGGGAGAGAGTGCATAGCTTTCACTAGACTCTCAAAAGAGTCCTTAATTCAGAAAGGAGCTAGAGGCACTACTATGAGGAAAATTGTATTCAAATTTGTGTTAAAAAATAAAAAAGTTCTGGGGCTTCCCTGGTGGCGCAGTGGTTGAGAGTCCGCCTGCCAATGCAGGGGACATGGGTTCGTGCCCCGGTCCGGGAAGATCCCACATGCCGTGGAGCGGCTGGGCCCGTGAGCCATGGCCGCTGAGCCCTTGCGTCCAGAGCCTGTGCTCTGCAACGGGAGGGGCCACAACAGTGAGAGGCCCGCGTACAGCAAAAAAAAAAAAAAGAAAAAGAAAAAAAAAAAAAGAAAAAAGTTCAAAGGACTGCTATTTCAATCTCCTTCCTACCAATAAAGGTAAACTGGTCAATAGATTTCTAATGAGAAAAGACTCCTGTGAGGATTTTTTTTTTATGAGGTGGAAGTAAACAACCTGTTTTTAATTTCTCTCTCCCTGTTTCTGCTGATGGACCTTTTGCCCATCTCCGCTGTTGGCTCATTTTTAGATCCTTTGTGATCCTTCTTGACTTTTAAATACTAGCATAATATTTTAAATATTAGCATAATCCAAGGTTTCATCTAAATCTCCATTTTCTTATCATTCTGATATCCCTGCATGAGATTTCCACTTCAAATGGCTTCAACTATAATCCAAATGTGTATTACCAATCACCATTCCTCTCTTGACATGCGGTTTCCTATTCCTACCTGCTTAATGGACTTTCCACCTTTCTACCCACAGGCAATTTAACATACTTTAGAGTGAATTTATCATCTGTCCATTGGCTGCACACACACACACACACACACAGAGAGAGAGAGAGAGAGAGAGAGAAAGGAGGAGAGAAATACACCCCTGGACTCTTCTCCATTGCTTTATTTTCACATGGTTCATCTCCATCATTAAGGCTTTGTTTGCACATATAACTATGTTTAGCCACTTGCCAGGAAGTAGTCCCAGAATTTTCAAACTGTAGAGGAACTTAAGAAATCAAGTAGCTCAATCTTTTCCATTAACAGAGAGGGGCAGTGATCTGCTTAATATCACACAGCAATTTAATGGCAGAACCAGCTTAAAATCCAGGCATCTCACATCCTACCCTGTACCCTTTCCATTACATAATCATGCTCCCACTAACTGTACTTCCAAGGAAGAATGAGATCCCTGCCACTAGCAGTAATTTTTATCAGTAAAGAAGCAAGATTATCCAGCCATCCAATGTTCAAAATGGCTCCTTATGTGCTGTTTGCACCAGGGGCTACATAATTTATGTTCTTTTGCTGTAACAATGGAAATGATAAACTGAAGAGTACAACAAGAAATCAATGTGGAGTAAGTCTTGGAATGAAAATAGATTGGTTAAAGGCTAGCTCAGTGCTTGCTTTCATAATAAGGTTGTGAGGATTTTGACTCTTTCCTTACCAAAGTGTTTTCATATGTATTATTTCATTTTAGTCTTCAACAGGCCTGGGAGGGAGGGAGGTCAGGGCTTATTAGCTGAAGTTTACAGATGAAAAAAAATGAGACTGATTTGCCCAAGGTCACCCATCTAGTTAGTGACAAGGCCAGGGCTCACATGTGTGTCTCCTGCTTCCCAATCTCTTTTCTCTAGTCTAGACACATAATTCTAGTAGACCTTGAGTGATGACCACAGATCTTGTGAACTGCACTTTATAGATTTCAATATGCTGAAACTGAAACATGCTAAGTTTTACCAAGTGACACTCATGGAGATAGAAGTCTTATCTCAAAAAGATGAAGGAAAAAAAAAAAAGCTCAGTTTCAAGGTGGGACAGAACAAATGAGTGTTATGTCATAGGTTGACATGCAATCAAGAAACTCAGCTGCCATCTTCTCAAATTTTCTGCTTTCTAGTAGGAGAAATGCAAACAAAAAAATGAACATGATTGAAAGGATTTTTGCAGGTCTAAAAATCTAAAAGATTGAAGATGGTTCCCCATGTGAATCATCTCTAAAGACTTTTTTCCTTTTTTTTGTTTTTTAAAAAAATATTTTTATTGGAGTATAGTTGATTTACAATGTTGTGTTAGTTTCTACTGTACAGCAAAGTGAATCAGTTATACATATCTGAGGACTTTTAAAAAGCAGGTTATAAACACCAAAGCTGCAGTTTTATTAAAGAAAAGTCAGGTCACCATCATATAATGCAGAAGGTCCAGGAGGCGGAGAAGAAAGGATTGGGGGAGGGAGGAGAGCCTGTGAGAGAAGTTTCAGTGGCCTGAAGGAGCACACACAGGCTGAAGTGTGTTGAAGAGGCTGTGACAGTTGAGGAAATGGAAACAAAGAGTGACAACCTTGTCTGCAGAAAGCTGACTGTGGAAGTAAGGGTGTCATGGTGTGTGTTCTTGGCGATGAAGAAGAAACTGCACAAGAAGAAGGCAAGAGATGGAACAGGCAATAGGGCATTGAGGGGTTCTGTGGAGTCACCGCTGAGTTGTCAAAACTTTCCCCGCTACTACGAAGCTCTTTAAAAACTCACTGCCTGAATGTGGCTCCAGAGACAACACCGCAGAGAGAGGTGGTAACCGTGCCCAGATCAAGACTGAGAAATCAGCCCAAGATTTAGTAACAAATTCACTTTTGGGGACTATTAGTGTGGGTATTTGTTTGGTCTGTTCTAAAAGCTCAGCTCAGACACTACAGCCTCAAGCATGAACAGATGAGCAGAGACGTTCTGGCCCCTGTCTAAAAGCCGATTCTTCCAAAAGTCACCACATTGTTAATTGGCCAGCTTATCAATGGATGCTCCTTCCTGTAGGTTTGTTTAGGAGTGAAAACAATACTGCTAGTCATAAACTTTGCTGATTCCTGGCTTGGTCATCTCAGTGGGGCAAGTGCAAGGCCGTGCCAGGAACTCCAGATGACTGGAACATACATGAGCACAGTGCTACCCATAGACGCCAGCACTGAGCCAGGGTGCGGCTGAGCCTGGGCAGGGGGCATCCTCAAAGTGCTTCTTTATTTAAACTATGCTCCGGGGCGATGTTTCATAATGACCCCACACACCTAGCTCATACACACAGAGCAGCCTACACACACAGCCCCACTGTGTTCGCTGGCCTGCTTGCTTGACTTTCCATCCCTCTAGGCAAGGTCCACAAATTAGCAGCTTTGTGACCCTCCCAGGACCCGGTTCTCGGGACCTTCAGAAGAAAAAGGCAGTCAGAGAAACATGAACGCGCTAATCGGGAAACCAGCATTTCAGCCCACTCAGCCACGCGGGCCATCCACACTAACTACTTTCACCTCCCCTCGCCTCGGCTGGCTGGAGGGGCGGGGAACTCTGCAGTAAGGAGGAGAACCAAAGAGGGGGGACTGCTTGAATGAAACAATGTAACAATTGATGTGAAGCCTCGCCTTGCTCCCACTCCCCAGCGATCCTATAGGCGAGGTCCCAGTGACTGCCCCTCCCCATTGCTCCGTTTTCTTGTCCATTACGCGCTATCCCTCCGCCTCTCCTTCTTTCTTTTCTTTCCTTTTTTTTTTCCTCCTTCTCCTTTCCCCCCTCTCTCCCCCTCTCTCCAGCTCCGTGTCATTTCCTCCTTGCGCTCGCTCGCTGCCCGAGCGTCTCCAGCCAGGAGAGTAGGCGGAGCAGGGCGGTGCGGGGTGGCGTAGCGCTGGAGGGCTATGGTGGTGGAGCCGCTGGGGGCGGAGGCAACGTAGCCCCCGCGGAAAAGGAGCCCCGCGGCCCTGAGCCGAGCGGAGGATGGAGAACCGGCCTGGGTCCTTCCAGTACGTCCCTGTGCAGCTGCAAGGGGGGGCGCCCTGGGGCTTCACCCTTAAGGGGGGTCTGGAACACTGCGAACCGCTCACAGTGTCTAAGGTAAGAACTGGCGGCTCTGTCCCAGCGGTGCCCAACTTTGAATGGGCAGGCGGGTGCGCAGGCTGCCATGGGACGCGGCCCTCAGACCAACTTTGAAACTTGTTCGGTGCTGGGGATCAAAGCCCCGACGTGAAGCGTTAGCTGCACTGGTGGGGGGGGGGGGTGTCTGGCCACCAGCCCCGGCGCGGACACCCCTTCGGGGTGGCGGGAGTGCTGGATGAGAATGCGGCCGACCCCGGGTTAGAGCCCCACGCGCAGACACCCTCGGGAGGGCTTGGGGGCCGATTCTGCTCCCCAGTGTCTGGGCGGCTGCTCCCCTCCGTTGGAGCTGGAGGAAGTGGTGGCTGTTGGGGGTTCCTCCTTGGAAGTTCCCGTGCCCCTGCGGGACAGCGAGGGGCTGAAGGGACAGGCAAGGCGCCTTGGCACATTTCTTCACGGCGTCGGTCCCTGGATCGACCGGCGGGCCATCTCGCCCGGGCAGGTTGCGGGGCGAGGGTCCGGTGTGGGAACGGAGATGAGGCATCGGTGGCTTTCGTCAGCCTCACTTCCCACGGCCGGACGCGCGCACATCCATTCAGCCGGTGGGGCGTTGCTGCTGCCGCTTGGGCTCGGCCTTTCCCTCCCGCCGGAGTCCTGCCCCAGCGCCGGCGAGATTTCCTGCACGTTGAGGAGAGTGGAGGAAACTTTTGCGCCATGGAGCGCAGCTGCGCCGCCCGCCGCCCGCCGCCGCCGCCGCCGCCGCCGCCGCCGCCGCCGCCGCCGCCGCCGCCGCCGCCGCCGCCGCCGCCGCCGCCGCCGCCGCCGCCGCCGCCGCCGCCGCCGCCGCCGCCGCCGCCGCCGCCGCCGCCGCCAGGGTTTGTTTGTTTTAGGAGGCTGTGGTCTGCTGGAAGCCAAGTTGCAGCTGAGGGCAGGGGAGAGGAGCTCTCCCGAGCGCTCCAGAATCCCTGAGCAAGCCATCCCCCGGTAGGGGTGAGTGTAGGGGGTGGGGGCCGCGGGGGCTGTAACTGGGAAGAGAGATTTGCAGGACGACTCACCTTGAGGCGCCAGATGGCCAAGGGAGCGAACTTCACAAACTTTATCCTGTTTTTTTTTGTTTGTTTGTTTTTGTTTCTCTGAAATGCCCAAATCTGAAAAGCCCTTCCCCTTCCAACCCGCTCAAATTGCAGTTGAGGTGGAAGACGTGGGTTTGGGCTGCAGATAAAAAGATGTGGTTTCTCTGTGGGGAACAAATGTCACTTTATTGTTTTGGCTTCTTAACGTGGGTCACGTCTCAGCAGGGGGTGGCGAATGCCCCCGCCACACCCCCGCGTAACCTGTGCCCCTTTCGCCAGGCACCGGAGCTGCTGGTTAACTTGTAGGGGGTCCTTCAGGCCTTGGGGGCCACACTGTTAGCAATCCTGGGGTGTTGCCATGGAGTGTACCAATCATCCTGAGCGCCTGAGGCAAAACTTTGAGGGGCTGTCAGGGAAACCTGGGATCTTTAGCTTCCCCAGACACCAATAACCAGCCCAGATCTTCACCAGCACCCCCTTTCCCCATACTAGTCATGTATTTCTAACCAGCCTAAGATTGCTTGGTCACCCACTGTCACGCCATTCCTTTCCCCCCCAACACACACACAAGGCACTACCCCTTTCCCTCCAGTATTATCCGGAGGGAGTAATAAGCTTTTTTTTTTTTTTTTTTTAAAAAAACACTCTCAAACAACCCCTTTGAGGAAGGGAATCCTGGCCTTCAGGAATTTCTTCTAATCAAACTCCTCCTCTCCCTGCTCTTTCCACCAAGGTCAGAACTGTCTATGCAGCCCTCCATGGTCTGGAGGTTCCCCCCTTTCTTTTTCTCCTGACACCACCCACAGACTTTCCAGTCTGCCCAGACAACCTGCCTTGGAGAGGTCATTTTTCACCCCTGCCCAGGGCTGACCCATCCTGAGAAGCACCCCAGAGAGTGGTTGCTGCTGTGGTCCTGGATTGTTTTGTGAGCCAGCAGGAGCATGGCAGGGGGGTGTTACTAAGTATGGGGCAGCCAACAATTTGTGGTCTGGCTGGGGAATTATTTGAGGGTAGATGAGGGTTTCCTTGGCCAAGCTGTTGAGGAAATGACTCGTGTGTTGAGAGGCAGGGTACCTTTTAACGACTCCCTTTCTGCTGAATGTACAGTTGACCCCTATTATATATGAAGGCTCATTATGACACTCATTTGGATATGCAGGGGGTAATATCATTTCTCCCATCTATCCCAGATAGCTTGATTCCTTCCAGTAAAAGCCAGCTATATATAAGCTGGTTAGCCCTATTAGTATATAAAGGGGCCATGGCATTTTTGTAAGGTGCAATGGTTGCCTGTATATTTTTTTCTTGCCAAGACAGTATGTGGCATAGTTCATTAACCCCCTTTTAATTCTTCTACCTTAGTTTTGTTTCCCCTTATGCTTCAGAACAATACAGATTTCTTCTTGAAAATGACTTCAGTCTGTACACATTGGTGAGGATGGGATGGAAGGGTGTAGAAAGAGAATTGTATTGACAGATTGAAAACTTGGGTTCTAATCCTTGCTCTGCCACTCACTAGCCCCAGGATCCTGGGTGCATCACTTGCCCTCCCTGGGCTTAGGTGTCTTCATGTCTACTACGAGGTTCAAGTCTTTAAATAAGACTATGACAGTCTGGTAGCCAATCCTTTATGCCAGTGGTAGGCTCCAAATCTATCATATTTTCTACCACTTGGAGAGTTTCTTTTTTTAATTATTATTTTTATTGAAGTCTAGTTGATTTACAATTTTGTGTTAGTTTCAGGTGTACAGCATAGTGATTCTTTTTTATTCAGGTTATATTCCATTATAGATTATTATAAGATATTGGGTATAATTCTCTGTGCTATACAGTAAATCCTTGTTGCTTATCTGTTTTATGTATAGTAGTTTGTATCTGTTAATCTCATACTCCTAATTTGTCCCTCCCCTTCTCCCTATCCCCTTTGGTAACCATACGTTTGTTTTCTGTGTCTGTCAGTCTGTTTCTGTTTTGTATATAGATTCATTTGTATTATTTTTTAGATTCCACATAAAAGTGATATCATACAGTATTTGTCTTTCTCTGTCTGACTTATTTCACTAAGCATTATACTGTCTAGGTCCATCCATGTAGCTGCAAATGGCAATATTTCATTCTTTTTTATGGCCGAGTAGTATTCCATTATATATGTGTGTGTGTGTGTGTGTGTGTGTGTGTGTGTGTATATATATATATATATATATATATATTACATCTTTATCCATTCACCTGTTGATGGAAACTTGGGTTGTGTCTACGACTTGGCTATTGTAAATAGTGCTGCTAAGAATGTTGGGTTGTATGTATCTTTTCAAATTAGAGTTTTTGTTTTTTCCAGCTCTATACCCAGTAGTGGAATTGCTGGATCATATGGTAGTTCTATTTTTAGTTTTTAAAGGACTCGCCGTACTGTTCTCCATATTGGCTGCACCAATTTACATTCCCACCAACAGTGCACAAGGGTTCCCTTTTCTCCACATCCTCTACTTGGAGAGTTTCTCAATTCTTCCGGTAGTACTGCAGTTTGTGAAGGGGCATGGGGCAATACCATTGAGGGATGTATCCAGTCTTGGCGGCCTTCCACCCCAGTGACCTTTTGCACGCCAGCTTGTGTTTCCAGAGTAGGTGAGCACTGGGTTGCAGACACTCCCTGGTGGAGTCTGGGCTCAGGGAGTAAGAGAGGAATGTTTTGGTGACTCCAAATCACTTGTGATGATCTCAGGTCAGGCAGAGACAGAGGTAAGGTGCCAGAACCATGGTAAGAAATATTGGAGAACCTCCTTCGGTGTCATGGGGAAAAACACCAAAAACGATTTGGGTCTGATGAGGTGGTGTACATGCTTGGAGATAGCTTGTGGAACAGGTGGAGGCATCTTGGGAGTGGAGGAATTTGAGGAAAGATGATTAGTGGGAAGAGTGCATAGAGTGTGAAAGTGTATTTCATATTTGTTATGGGGGATCCTTTGGATCAGGAAATAATCAGGTTGGGGAAATCATCAGTTCCTATAGGCTCCTATGATTTCCCTGAAAGTAGGGAATTCAGCTGCCGAAGTTGTGGAGACTGGTATAGCCTTCTCTTAACAATTAAGTGACAAAAAAGAAGAAATGTTAAAAAACAACTATTATTATTGATTATCCCATGTGTTAAGGGATGGCTTATGATTGCCCCATACAGTGTGATGTTCCCAAAGAAATGTGACCAACTAGAGAATTGGGCCCATGCCCTTGGCGTTATTGATTCCTTTGGTTAGCATCTACCTCGTTGACCCAGGGGGCCTGTCTGGATGAAGTGGAGATTCTCTTCTAATCAGACTTGGCTATTTGCTACCTAGGGGTCCCCCCGTACCCCCTCTACAGTGTAGACAGTCATCCATGAAGTTGGCTCCGTGCACTGGAAACGATCCACTTTGGAGGGTGGGTGACCTTTTCAAGGTTCTGGCGCCAATGATTATGCATCAGATAGGGCCTCTCAGAGGCCTCAGAGATTCAAATTGTATCCTCCTGTGGTGTGTGTGCGTGCGTGTGTGTGTGAGAGAGAGAGTTGCTAAGCTGTAGTGTAAGATTCCTATACTCATTTTGAGTTCTTGGAAATGTGCCCTGAGGTTGGCTGAGGGTGGAGAAAAGAAGGGGTGGAGACCAATGTGGGGATGCAGGAAAAGGAGTACGAGGAAAATTGGGGAGAAGGACAAGACATTGCAGAAACTGGCTCACCCTACATATTTGCCCTTTTCCTGGACCATTTTTGGTGGCAGTCTCTATCTGGCACAGTGAAGGAAGTGGACGCTAGTTACTGCCCTGGAACCATGTAGGGTGGGGTGGGGCAGTAGCCTGGAGGAGGAAGAAGCTTCACCTCCTCCACTTAGTGTGCACTGATGTTCCTATATTATTTAATCCTCTTTGGACCCAAGATTCTATTTGCCAAATGGGGGTCATTGGCCCATCTTTATTAGCACAGATGATGTGAAAATGAATTGGGCAAACCCTAATTCTGTGTGCCATCCTTAGCCTAGGAAAATGGCAGGACATGCTCTTTAAGTTGTTTTTATACCCTCCCCCATCGCCACTATGACTTTATTTCTAGAAGAAGCACACAAAGAGGCATTTGAGATTTCAAGAGGACGTGGGTAAAGTCAGATTCAGGCTATCTTGTGGCTGGCAGTAGATTTGGCTCTGACTTTGAGTTCTGTTGGGTGCAGAGAAATGGTAGTTCTGTGAAACCTTCTTAGTTATGTTACAGGCCAGGCCCACCCCCAGGCCAGGGCTTGGCATTCACAAAGGGACCCTTCATGGGGTGTGCTTCTTGAGAGCTTAGTCCAGCCTGGTTACTTAGATGAATCTCCTCCTCATCTCTGCTTCTAGAATCAGCAAAGATGTCTACTACCTCAGTTCCCCAAATGCTCCTCTCTCTCATGGGGACATGGGGTAGGAATCCATCCAGAGAAATACAAAGAAGGTTGGAGGGAGGTAGTAAGGCAAAGAGGGTGGGTGGTATGTCTGGTAACCCTTGGCTGAGCTTTGGGTACACACTACTTTGGGGCCTGCTGGGCTGTCACAATACACCTGGTAACCTACTGCAATCCACACATGTGCTCCCTGAAGTGAAAAAAGGCCAAGCCTATTAGAGGCTTTTCCTTCTCTAAAACCTCAAAGAAAATAATTCAACGCCAGCTGGAAGACACTTGAATGTTGTCCCTTAAACAGAATTCAGATGATTTTGCCCCTTGCTCTCCTCCATCTCCTCCCAGGAATTTTTTTTTTTAAGAGAAAAGAGAGACTCAGATTTGAGGTTGGTGTTTATGGAGTGATTATCTGGAGGGAACATCAGAATTTTTATAGTTAGGCTCCTTCAGAACCAGGGGACAAAAAGATGCTGACCTGTCTGAGAAAAGTTAATGAAGAACAGCAGAGATTAAGTCAAGGGCTGCTCTCACTAAGCACCCTCCTTCCCCGCCCCTCACCAAAGGGCAGACTCAACTCAGGCCTGCTAACGGAATGCTGTTCTTTGAGGTGGCTGGAATCACAGGTTATCAGAGTGAGGAAGGCCTTGTGGAAGTCACCTGGTCTTAATCTTAACCGATCCATGTGCAGTAGCCCTGAGCTTGTTCTCCTGTGGTCACGGGGGAGCTCACTCCCTTCTTAGCCAGTCCATTTCAGTGTTGAAAAGTTTTGACCATAGTAGACAGCTTTTTCTCAGGTTGAGCTGAAATCATTCTCCATCTACTTATTCTCTATGGGTCCTATAGCTCTGCCTTCTGGGACCACACAGAACAAGATGCTTTCTCTTACTTAGGACAACCTTTGGGAGGTCTGAAGACAAAGACTGTGTCTCTTTGTCTCATTTTTCTAGGCTAAAGAGCCTTAGCTCTTTCAGCTGTTCCTTACAGGATCTGAGATCCAACCTCCTCCCACTCTGGATGCACTCCAGCCTGGCCATGTTCCTCTTGAGTTAGGGAGCCCACAGCTGAATGCAGTAACTGAGGAGAGCCTGACCAAAATTAGGTAGGACCATTCTTTAAAAAAATACAGCTGAAGACCACTTTGGCTCTTTGTGGCATCCATGCCATACGAAGACTCTGTGTCAAGCAAAGCCTTTTAGTGGAAGTATCTGTGCTGCTGCTAAGCCACACCTGCCCAAGGCCTCTACCTAGGCACCTGGGACAGCTACATAAGAGATTTAGGAGGGACACATCTCATCACTCACTATGTATTTAGAATTGCCCCTAGCCCTGCCCCTAGCCCAGGTCAGCCTTGGAAAAAGTGTTCTAAGGGAGATGATAGAGAAGACACAAATCATGAATTCCAGGAGCGTATATATTTCTACAAAGAGTTACAGACAAGGAATTTGTATAATAGAAGAAGGAAGTGGCATTTGGCGAATAGTGTCAAAATCAGACCTCTAGAACATCAGATTGATTGATTGATTTTTAACCAACTGCTGGCTTGGAAATTGTAGGAATAACCTCTCTGAACTTAATTTTCCCCTTCTGGAACAAATAGGTGTCTCCAAGATTGAAGATGCTGACCCTATGTGACATACAAGCAGTCTCCAACTTACAGAACCCCTCGGTAGGAATTTAGACACAGCAGTCCCCAGCCCTGTCAGACGTTTATTTCTGTGCACATTGCCACTGGCACTGGCTGCAAATCTCCTATTGTTGCTGCCATTCCTGTGTTCTGAGGTCTTCCGTCTGTACCTGGAATACCCACAAGAGTCGTTCCTTCTGGAGGTCTTGCACTGACAGTCTCGCCCCTCCCCCACACCCTCACATCTAGCAGTTTGTCACCTGAGTTGGGCAAATACCTTTTCTTGCTCCTGAAGCCCTGATCGGGGAGTGTATTGAAGTGGAGCTTAATCCTCATTATCACTGAAGGATGAGAGGCCTGGAGAAGAGAGTTAAAGTCTAGGAAATATGTCCCCCTGACCCTTATTGATAGTGGCCACGTTCAGAACAGTTCTGGAGAGACCTCTTTCATCCATAGTGTATCACTGATGAAATTACAGAACCTAACCACCATTTACAATATTCTGTCTATAGGGAACTGCATTCAAAGCTCCAAGCTGCTTATTTACGAAAGGTAATCTTGGAAAACAATCCGTAAGTCAGGGACAACAAGTGCTCTAGATATCTGTTACATAGACGTAGATGAGTTTGGGGTTTCTACTACTATCACTGCCCAGGTGCTCATATCCTTGATCCTGGGGCCAGATTTGTGTGTACATGCAGTGTATGCGTCATTAAATTTCTCTCTGAAACTGAACTCCGGGTTTACCTGATTTATCTTGTAATCAGCAAGTGACCCTTTTATATGACTTATGTTGGTAGCTAGATCACTTTCACTCAGTTTCTGTGAAGGCAATATTTTGTTTCCTGGTGCTCCCCTGAAATACCCGCTTCAGACAGACTTCAATTAAGTCATCAATGAACAAGCTGAGATATTATTTTTCCCTGCGAAAGACTGTGTTCCAAGGACTGGGATGGGATAGAGGTTTGTCTCCTTACACCCCTTCGCCCCATCCAGTGTAAACAAGCCAAGTGGAAAGATTATCTTAGGCATTAGTTTTGCAAGGGATGATTCGTTCTTCCTCACATCACACTGGCATGTTTACTTGGGCACATAGCCATGCTGGCTGGGCACTGAAATTGCAGAGATCAAGATGACTTCGTTTCTCAAAGAGACTAACTCCTCCCCATTGACTTCACCTCCACTCCCTCCTCTTTCAGTGCCAGTCTGTGACTATGCCATGCCATGGGATGAGCACTGCCTGGTAGCAACAGAGACAGATTTTCCATGCATCTAGGCTACCCTTCTTTCATGTCCAGTCTGTGGTTCCCAGCCCCCACCCACCAGCACCAAGTGGCTTGAGGCCTACATTTGGGACTGTCTCATTCAAGTGTCACTGCTTCTTGGTTCATTCATTGTCTTCCCTGCCCGCTGTCCAAAACCCAGCTTTTCTGTTGTTGTTTTTCTGTTTTGGTACAGTGGGCCCTTCTAGGCTGCTGTACCAGCTCTGTCCCTCTTGGCTCAGCCATACTTCTGGTGTGGGGAGGTGGGGGAGAGAAGTTCACAGAGTTAAGGTTGATAAAGTGTGAAAACTCTCAGCAAATTGGTAGCTGGATCAGGGGGAACTTTTCTCATACTGTGTCTCTCTCTGTCCTGTTTCAGTGGAGGACTGGACCTTTGTCTCATTCCTGATCTTCTCTTATCAACTCGCTGAGTAATCTTGGCATGTTATTTCACCTCTCTGTACCCTCCTGTTTCTTCTCAGCCTCTCCGAGGGGCAAGCTTCTGCTTTACTGACGGGATGCTAAGAGCTCCAGGATCTTCGCTCATGATCTAGGCTGTGGAAGTGTAAAGGCTGACTGACAGCAGGCAGTTCTTCCAGGGCTTAGCTTTTCTCCACGCTCCTACTTCCTATGTTTCCAGAAGTGGCTGTTTCCTGGTATGTTCTCAGGGATGGCATGCCGCATGGTCTGTTAACTTTCACTCAAGTCTTTTAATGTTACATCTGTGAGGAATGCGGGAGGTGGGACTAATTTGACAGGATCAAGGGTTAAGCCCAGTGATGGACAGACCCTTTGTGGTGTCTTCTGGCCCCCACCCTAACGCCACTCAGCAGATTCCCAGCTGTATGGTCTTCTCTCTTCCTGAGCCTCTGGCAGGGAAGTTTTGAATGGTTCTCCTATACTGCCTTTCACGGTCCATCAGAAATTGATTTTTCTTTTGGGGGAGGGGGTTGGGGGTGAGATGAGGTAGACCTGGGAGGAAAGCTCGTTCAACTAGTTATTCTGGAAAGGGGTTAGAGTCTCATGGCTGCTGCCCCATCTTTGCTTATGAGAACATGACAAGCTAAAGCCTTGTCTTTGTTGGGCTGCCTTGCTGCTTTCCATTTCTTTTTGTTTGTGTTTGATGTAAGTAAAACCTCCTCTGAAAACTTCTGCAGGTAGGCAGTTTTTGATGGCATATTATCTCTGACTTAGAGGGTGAGGGATGATATCTTGGAGACTCAGGGGAGAGTAAGTATCAGTTCTTGACGCTCATGTTCTTTGAAGGACTTGACTGAGAGTTTGGAGCTCTGTGTTCATTTAAATTTGTAATCAGGGAGTAGCAAGGCAACAGGAGGAAAAGTGGACCAGGCAGGGACCTGGATACTCCACTTGTGTGGTTGTGCCTCATTGGATGGAGGTAATGCCATTTGGTTGGATCTCAGTAACCTCTTGAACTAAATGGGTGATCCAAGCATAGATATGGGGGGATAGGAGAGGTAGTGGACCTGCTATGTGGTAAATACTGCTACTTCTAGGTGTTTTACATATATTCTTATTTAATTTTTACAGTAACTCTTTGAGGTAGATATTGATCTCCCCATTGTGTAGATGAGGGGACTGAGGCTCAGGAGAAGTTAAGTAACAGACTCCACATGGATGAGCTGGCATTCAAATTGACTTCTGTCTGACTCCATATCCCAGGCTGTTTCAACACTATCATGTTTACATAGGTGAAAGAAAGAGAGAGAGAGAGAGAAAAAGAACTGGATAAGAATATGACAGGGGGTGGTGAATGAGAGAAATTAGAGAAATGTAACTTACTGCAAAAATTGGTACTGTTACCAGTCCATGCCCGTCAGGGGTCAGGGTCAAAGGAAAGGTTTTGTTTTGTTTTATTTTGTTTTAAATCTCAAGTCAGGGTAAGAAGTATACGCTTGGATTCAGAAGACCTGAAGTTCAGTCTTCGCTTTGCTGCTCAATATTTGTGTATGACTGGGCATGTCATTTTCCTCTCTGTGTCTCCATTTCCTCATTTGCAAAATGAAAATAATAAAACTTGCATTTTTCCCCAGCAGGGAGGGAGATTGATTTTATCTTTTATCTCATATAAATACTAGATGTGTATGTGATTGAAGAAAGGAAAAGCATTCTACAGGTGTCCCTTATTAAGCAGAAATGCTCTTAAGGGAATTCTGAACTTAAAAAATTAAGTGTATGAAGTTACCAAATCTTTGGAAGTTGTATGGAATGGCAGGACATCTTTAATGTGACGTTTGCTCCTGGCAGAAGTTGGAGGACCAGACATGATTTCTGGCTAATGTTTGAAGAGACAGCAATTTGAAAGGCTATGCTAAGCCTTGTTTGGCTCCTACCTAAGAGCTCTCAGTTAAGCCTCCAATCAATCAATCAGTCCACCAGTCAACACGTATTTGTTGAACACTTTGTAAAGTGCCTTACCCTAAACTAGAGAATACAAGAGATAGCCACCATGGAAGACCTGTTCCCTGGAAATGACAGTTTTGTTGAAGAGAGGCACTACTGCAAGCCTGGGGAACAGAAACCTTAATTTAAGTGCTGAAACCATGGGCTAGGATCTAAGAGCAACATTTTAAAAAATTTATTGAACTATAGTTGATTTACAATGTGTTAATTTCTGCTGTACAGCAAAGTGATTCAGTTATACATATACATACATTCTTTACATATTCTTTTCCATTATGGTTTATCACAGGATATTGTATATAGATCCCTGTGCTATACAGTAGGACCTTGTTGTTTATCCATTCTGTATATAATAGTTTGCATCTGCTGATCCCAAACTCCCAATCCATCCCTCCCCGACCCCCACTTGGAGACCACAAGTCTGTTCTCTATGTCTGTGAGGAAGAGCAACATTTATTCAGTGAGAAGAGATTTCATTGCAGGCTGATGTGGTTAGGGAGCTTTGTGGAGAAAGGAAGAATTGAAGCTAGGCCTTGAGGGCTATACAGGATTTAGGTAGGTTGGGGAGGAAGAAAGGCATTCATTCCAGTTAGTACAAGTGCTCCATGTCCTAAGGACTCAGGCGACAGGCCAGTTGGTTCACCCCCACAGTGAACTGAGTAAGAGTATGAGCTCCCCAAGGGCCAGGTATGTGTGGTTTCTTCATTTATTCACTTATTAATTCACGCATTAAATTTATTGAGTGCCTGTTCTGGGAGCTGAGCTATACTTCCTATGGCCTGTGAAACCAGCGCAAAGCCCCATAAACGTCACTTTTATTTGCTTTCTAAAAATACTTTCATAGGGCGTACCTTGGACCAGGCACTGGTTTTCTATTTTAACACATATTAGCTCCTTTATCAACCCCATTTTACAGATGAGGAAATTGAGGAATAGAGAGGTTAGGTAACTTGCCCAATGTAATACTACTTGTGTGGCTGGATAAGTGGATCAGTGAAGATCTGCTTGTGTAATGAGACATAAGGGTGAATGGATTTGAGCCAGTTATTCTGAAGAACCCAGAACATTGGGGTATAGGATGGATTCAGGTTGGAAGTATGTAGCCATTTTGTTGTTTTTTGGAGGATTAGAGTTAAAGTTTTCAAAATAAAGCATCTAACACAGTACCAGCCATATAACTGCTTTCACGAGGAAAGACCTGTACTGAACAATTGGAGATGGCATTATAAAGGAATCAGTCATCTTGGCAACGTGCTGACTGTTGTTAACACATTAGCAAGTTGCCAGAGGTTGTGGTAATATACACCATTTGGATCTGAAGAAATGAGGGAGAGGCAGGAGTTAGAGATGAATCCAGTATTTCTAATCTAGAAGGCTCTAGGTGGTGACGGAGATTGGGAGGGCTAACCAGGTTTAGTTCAGTTTTGGATCTTCTGAGACCATAGGACCATCAGGGAAAGGAGTTCCATAGGCAGTTCAGAAAAAGAAAAAGAATTTTATTTAAGGCCACTGGTCAGTTAAAACAACAAATCATTATTTTAGGAACATAATGGTTAACACAGATGATTTACTAATCTGCTGATTGTTGTGGAAATGACTTAATTGCCAGACAATCTCATGCCCCAACAGACATTGGAACAGGCCTGCATTGTTATTTAATGGGCTTTTCTGGTCATAGTTTGGTCTTGCTATCTCCTCCAATCTGCAGGCTGCCTAGTCACCTGAGGTATTAACTGGTTGAAGTTCTTTCTGCCTAACTTAGTACTTTCAAGTGATGGGGAAGTCCAAAAATCAAACAAACAAAAAATAGAAGAAGCTGTCAAAACGCCAAAGTTCAGACATGAAGCTGGAAATGTTAAAAGATTCGAGGCTGTTAAAAAACATCAGTTGTCTTGCCAAGATATTTAAGGATTGTTTTCGCTATATGAAAAGTAAAATGTGGAGGCTTCGTAAGGCAAACTCGACTGGAGTTTCAAGTCTGGATTGCATTTTTGTTGTTAGTAGTTTTATGCTCTCTGCATGGGGGAGTATTATTAATCTGTGAATATCATTGTTCATATTTCTGCAGTAGCATTGGTTCTTAAAATGTGACCTTTGAAAACGCATTGTTAAACTTGCAAATATGATTTAATTGTTTTCAGTGATGTCCTCACCGTACTTTCATCCTGAGTTTTATATGAAAATAAAAAAGAAACTAGCACAACATTGTAAAGCAACTATACTCCAATAAAAATTAATTAAGAAAAGGAAATAGGGATTTACTTCACAAATTCATTGGCTGCAAATATGGCTGGAAAACATCACTTTATTATTAAGAGACTTCTGCACATTTGGAGTGATTATCTGACCCAAACCCTAGACTGGATGTCCTGTATACTTACAGAAAATTCTCAGGAAAGGTTAACTTTCCTACCTCCATCCTTCTTAGATTTGCTTTCTAGATCCGTTACTTTTTTTGTACAGCATCACATGCTTTTCTGCATGGGGAAAAACTGAAATTCAGAATGTTGTGAAGATGCTTGTGCCATGGAACTTGGTCTCTTCACTCCCTCCCTCCTCTTAGACAAAACTCATTTCATGCTAAAAATCTAATGGGCACATGGGTTCCCTTTACCTAACTCTGACCAGGTGAAATAGCTTGTAATTTATATTTGAAACTGATTTGAGTATCTAGCTGCTGGGGTTTTTTTTGTGAAAAAGGCTACCCAAGTGCTCGGGCTTTTTTTTTTTTTTTAACATCTTTATTGGAGTATAATTGCTTTACAGTGGTGTGTTAGTTTCTGCTGTATAACAAAGTGAATCAGCTATACATATACATATATCCCCATATCTCCTCCCTCTTGCGTCTCTCTCCCACCCTCCCTGTCCCACCCCTCTAGGTGGTCACAAAGCACCAAGTGCTGGGGCTTTTGCAAGAACCAGCTTGCCAGTTTGTCTCTGCTGTGTGAGCGCTGGTGGGAGGATGATACTCTCCCTTTCTGGATGTAAAGGGTTAAATATGTAATTTTCATGTTTTCCCATGCCTTTGGCTGGAGAAATGTGCAGTGTTCTGAAACCTGCCCAGGCCCTGCACATATTGTATCTGCTTAAGGAAGGTTTTGGCTCTTAGCCCTTCTCAGCTGCATTAGGGTTCAGGTTTCATCCTTCTCCCCTTCCAGCCGCTAATAAAAGCCAAAAGAATTAAGGATCAGGGAGAGTTAATTCCCACTGCTAAGACCCAGGTGGGGCCCTTCCACCTCCCATCCCGGCTTCTAGGTTAGAGCCCTAATTTAGGGCTGAGCTCTAGTCTAAGCCTGTAAGTGACAGTGATCTGGAACAGGCCCCAGAAAAGCACTTGACAATCAGGTTTTGACTTATGTTGGCACCTCTCTCTCTCTCCCCCCTCCCTCCCTCCCTCTCCTCCCTCCCCCCCCCTCCCTCTCTCTCCCTTCTCCCTGTTTCCCCTCCAGCTCCTTTGTTGGGATCATAGAAGAGACCAGGGGCCAAGCCAACCGATGCTATTACAGAAATGGAAATGATGTATCATAGTTCCTTTCTTCTAAACTGGGAGTCTGGTATGAAGCTTCTACTTTTTTCTTAAGTCCCTGACCCAACTTCAGTACAACATTAGGAGTCTCATTCAGAATAAGAAATGTCATTGATATCTCACCCAACTTAAAAGAGATGCATAGTAATGAGCTCTGAAATTGTGAGCTCAGACAGAGAAGGCAGCTTTGAGGGAGGATCTTGCAAGAGCTGGGACAGGCAGGAAGAAGCATCCCTCTGGAACAACTACACTATTGTAGTGGCCTCTTCAATGGTTTCCCTCCCTTTGATCATCCCCCCGCCCACTTAAAATTATTTAATATTTCCCTGCTACCTCCAAAATAGAGCCCAAACTGCTTCAGCCTGGTGTAGGGACCATTGTCCATTGGGCTCGAGTCTTACTTTCTAGCATTCCTTCCAGGACCCAGATTCTCAGGCAGAGTGTTTTCCTCTCCACTCCCGCTACCAACACACCTGGGAAGTTCTGGCCTCCAAATTTCCCATCGCGATGTTCCTTGAGTGGTTCGGCTTCATGTTGCCGACTCAGAAGGCCTGCTCCCCTCTCCTCTCCCCTCCCCTCCCACTTGGGCCTAACCTTCAAGCTCTACTCAGTCTGCTCCTGGTGGATGTAATCTCTCCCTTTTTGGAATGCTGGACTTCTGATTTTCCAGTAGAAATTTTGGGGGACTTTGACTGCCCTGTGTCTGGTTTGCTGGACCAAAATCTTCTAGAGGACAATGGCTGTGTCTTCTGTATCTTTACTATCCTCAGCACAGAGCAGAGCAGATTCTCTGTAATGGTTTGCTGGAAGAGTCAAGCAAAACTTTTGTACTCAGTAACTGGTCACATCCCCCTTTCTTCTCCCCATTACAAGTGAGAAAGCAAATATGACTTGAAGAGCTGGATATACTAGCCGAGTTTTCCAGTCTTTCTGAGAAACCTAGTAAGTGGAGTGAGCCTTGAATGACAGACACATACGAGCTTGGGACAGAGGGAACAATTAGAAGGAAGTAGTGGTACAGGTGGACATGGAGAGGGATCCCAGGTGCAACCCTGGATGAGAGGGGAGAGGGCGGCAGTGGAGGCTAGGGTCATCTACCTGCTTGTCCAACAGCTGCCTCGAGTTGGGTTTGCAGTGGTTGGGTTTCTTGCCGCTGCAACTCCTGTGTGTGAGCTGTGTTCCTGAGGCTTGCATGTGGGAGAGGCCTGCTGGCTGATGATTACAGCATTCCCTTGCTGTTGGGAAGCGTTGCTGCGAGACTCTTAAAACAGCAGCCACCCCTCTTGTTGCTATGTGTTCAGGGAGGGGAGAGTGTGAGGCTTCTGCCTGACTCAAGTGTTTCATCGCTTCAGCTGAAGCAATGTGAACCTACTCTGTGTGTGTGTGTGTGTGTGTGTGTGTGTGGGTGTGTGTGTGTATGTGTGTGTGTGTTTTCACTTTTGCTTAAGCAAGCCCTAACGTGTTCTGTCTGACTAGCCTTGGATATGAGTCACCGTCTGGTATTTATACCCAGTGCCTTAAGTGTCCTTATTATTTGACCATGACGTTCCTTTTCTCACTGTTTTACTCAAAGCTGAGAATGCTGAAAAAGGCCAAAAGGAACCTTCTCTGTCCCCCTTCCTAATGGGGGTCTCATCTAATTGACAGCTGTCTCTGTGGAAGTCAGGTTATGTCAGGGCACTAAAGGAAACACATCAAAACTCACACTGGCAGTACTGTGACAGTTTAAGATACACTGTGGGGTCTTCTCTGAATTTGTTCCTGCCCAGACTAGTGCTAGAGAGTTTGATTGCTGGAGCAAACTTTAGGAACAGGCCTCGAAAGAGACCCCAGGGAAATGTTTATCCTCATCAGGATCGCATAGTAAGTTTGCAAGGAGTACAGCAATCTGAGAAAGTCTTAGAGGAGATAATTCATAATTAATGTTCCCATTAAGGTCCTTCTGAAGTTGACAATTTTGTCTTGGGAGGGTGCTCTTAGAGTGTTGGAATGTTAACCCCATCAGGGGCACTGTTGTTATCAAAAGGACAGAGCCTCAGAGAGGAAGGACACGACTGCTAGCATGGTCATTTGGAGGCTAAGTAGGCGGTAAATCATTTGAGAATGAATTAAAAGTTCAAAGGGCAGGAAGGAATGCTTTGGGTGACCTCATAGGTGTGTGAAAAATCAAAGGGATGGCTGATGTGCTTTTATTTTTTGAGGGCTGGTTCGAAGGAGCAAGAGAATGGAAGTACACAGTAGGAAATTGTCGTCACTACTTTCATGTGTTTGGGAGTCAACTCTGGGATGGGGATGATCAAAGCTACCATTGATTAACTGCCAATTACATTCTGGGAATTTTATGGGCATAATCTCTCATCTTATCACTACTGTAAATTAAGTGATAGGATTCCTATTTTACAGATGGAAAAAAAAAGAGGCTCAGAGAGGCCAAACAACATTCTCAAGGTAACAGAGCCAATAAGTGGTACAGCTGTGCTTTGAACCCAGCTTGGCTCGACCCCAAATCCTATGCTTGTCCCACTATACTTTGGAATTTTGTGTCAAATCCTCTTTTTGTGCCTCACGTTCTCTTTCTAATACCAATATTAACTATTCCTCTGCCCGCGTTCTGCATGCCGTAGCATTGGAGAAGAGGCAGGTCACACAGACCAGTCATTCCCAAGCTTTCCTGGAAGGTTTTTAAATATGTGAATTAGACTCTCAGGATTCAACAATATGGTGTTTGATATGTACTTAGTAGTGTCCCTATTCTAAGAGGCAGAAATTGAGGCTGAGAGAGTTTCCAAATTCCATTGGACTTGTAAGTGGCGGAGCTGGTATTAAAATTCAGATTTTAGAGTGCCTTTTCTTCCCAATGCCCATGATGCCTCTCACACTGGGACAGGGGAAGTGATAAACAAAAAACTCTTCAACTGTCTGATGGACAGTGTCTACTTGAATAACTTTTCTCTTCTTTTATCTCAAACCCCAATATATCAAAAACGGAACTTGTTATCTTCCCCTTGCCAAACAGGCTCTGTCCTTGGCCTCCTGCCTTCCACTCAGCCAGCATTGAAATCTTGGAGTCACTGCTTATTCATCCTCTATATCCAATCAATCACCACATGCTGTCAGTCCTTCTTCCTTCAAAATAGCCCTCATATCTAACTCCCTTCCTTTCAAATCCTGCTACTCCCACCCTCTTCCAAGCCCTTATTTATTTCTGGATTTCTGGATTCCTGGCTGGCTTCCCCGCCTCTAGGCTCACCCCTTTAAAATTTACCCACTTCCTCTATCTGAGAATTTTAATTTCCCTGTCTGTACAGTGAAGAAGCTGAACTGGCTGGTTGATCTTTGCGGTTCTTTCCAGCTCTGATATTCTAGACCAGCAAACCCACCATTGACTCTCTTGTACTGCCCTCTCTCACTTGAACAGTTGCTCTGTCTCCGTGCTTAGTCTTGCATAAAACTCTCCTCCATATTGGTCCTAGCATCTTTATCCGAAATCAACTTACAGTTGAAAGGAATCTTAGAGGCCTTTCAAGTTGGCCAACACTGACCCACTGCCTGACTACCATTTATGACACCCTTGACTTTGGTTGACCAGGCTGTGCTTGAACCCTTCCGTTGATGGTAAAAACTCTCTCACGAGCCAGCCCTTTGCACTGTCAGGCAGCTAGAGTTGTAAAAATCTCCTACCACAAATTGACAACAATTACCCTGCCTTTATGGCACTCTATTGTTCAAAACTTTCTTCATTTTGATTTAAGTACCAACCCCTCAAGTTTGGCAACCCAAGTTCTCCATAATATGGCTTCTACCTTCTCTCCTAGCCTTAAATCCTGGATACTTCCTTTGCACTTCCTCCAAAAAACAAACAAACAAAAAAGGCTGACATTCGTTGCACATTTACTGGATGCCAGACACTGTTCTAAGTCATTTTACATGTATTATCTTATTTAATCCATACAGCAACCATATACATTCCTATTGTTCTTCCCCATTTTGCAGAGGAGGAAAACGAAGCATATGGAATTCTAAGTGATTTACACAAAGTCTCACAGCTAGTAACTGGTAGAGCTAGGATGTTAATCCAGAAAGGCTGTTTTGAGAACCCGCGTCCATAACCCCTGCCATACACAGTAAGCCCCAAATGTGACAATTCACAATTTCCTAAACATACCCAGTGCTTTGTTCATCATCTTCTTTCAACACCTTCTTAGTCCTATCTACCTGACTAAACCTTGCCTATTCTTTGAGGCTCAACACAAATCATACTTCCTTCTGGTACCATTCTACTCTTATCTTCCATCCCTCCATTCTTCTTCCGTTTTCCTCCCATAAAATCCTTATAGTTTTCTTCATGTCTCTGCTAGAGCTCATCATGTTCTTTCTAATGAGCAGTGTGAACCTGTTTTATATTCCTCATGGAGATTTTTTTTTCATATTTTAAGTTTATATGAATCTTTGCTTTCTGAATCTGGTTTCTTTCTTCACCTCAAAGTTGCATTTCTGTCATTGCCCTGTAGTTTGTACATTTGTTCCCAAGTACCATCAGTGACAGGGACAAAAACCCAACAGTTCAAGCATTGCCATCTGTAGTAATATTTTATAGTATATATTGCATAGTAATGTAATTTATATATTTATTACATTTATATTACATTTATAAAATGTAATATGAATTATATATATTTATTAATTATATATTATATTAAATATTTATTTATTTAAACTGAGAGCTGAATGAGGAGCAACCTAAAAATAAGCAGGGATTTTCTTAGAGCCTCTATTCCCAATATGACTGCCTTAACATTTATTACTTCTCATTTTCCCTCTTCCTAGCCCATTTTTTGCTATGCTATCTACGAAGTGATATAAATTTTGCTTTTTTACATCCATGGATAGATGGATGGAAGGGTAGATACTTTGCCACTTGATCTAGAGATTGTGAGTGTGTGTGTGTGAAGTGTGGGGGGAGTAGGTGATGGTGGTGGTTGTTGGATGGTTGGAGGTAGATGCTAAGAAAAAAACCTTAATTTCCCCCCCAGCTTTATTGAGATATGATTGACAAGTAAAATTGTACATATTTAAAGTGTACAATGTGATGATTTGATACATGTACACTTTTTTTGGTGAGAACCCTTAAGATCTACTCTCTCAGCAAATTTATTATTAAAAATTATTAACTATAGTCACAGTGCTGTACAGTAGATCCTCAGAACTCATTCATCTTATAACTGAAGGTTTGAACCCCTTGACCAACATTCCATTTCCCCCACCCCCTATCCTCTGCCAATGACCATTCTACTCTCTGTTTCTATGAGTTTGACTTTTATTTTTAGATTCCACATATAAATGATACCAGGCAGTATTTGTCTTTCTTTGTCTGGCTTGTTTCAATTAGCATAATGCCCTGCAGGTTCATCCATGTTGTCATGACACTTTCTTTATCCATTTATCTGTCAATGGACACTTAGGTTATTTCCATATCTTAGCTATTGTGGATAATGCTGCAATGAACATGGGAGTGCAGATATCTCTATGAAATACTGATTTCGTTTCCTTCAGATATATTCCCAGAAGTGGGATTGTTGGATCATGTGGTAGTTCTGTTTTTACTGTTTTTGAGGAACCTCCATAATGTTTTCTATAATGGCTATACCAACTTATATTCCCACCAACAGTGTACAAGGGTTCCCTTTTCTCCACATCATTGCCAACACTTGTTATCTCTTGTCGCACCTTTTCATGTACCCACTGGTCCTTTGTATATTCAGGTCCTTTGCCCATTTTAAATTGGGTTATTTGTTGTTTTTTTTTTGTTGTTGTTGTTGTTGTTTTTTTTTTTTGCTATTGAGTTGTTTGAGTTCCTTATATATTTTAGATATTAACCCATTATTAGATACATGGTTTGCAAATATTTTTCTCCTACTCTGTAGTTTGCTTTTTTACCCTGTTGATTATTCCCTTTGCTGTGCAGAGGCTTTTTAGTTTGATGTAGTCCCACTTGTTTAGTTTTGCTTTTGTTGCCTGTGCTTTTAGTGTCATTTCCATGAAATCACTGCCAAAACCAATGTCATGAAGCTTTATCCCTGTTTTCTTCTAGGCGTTTTATGGTTTCAGGACTGTAAGTCTTTAATGCATTTTGAGTTTATTTTTGTGAGTGGTATAAGATAAGTGTTCAGTTTCATTCTTTTGCATGTGGATATTCAGTTTTCCCAACAGCATTTATCGAAGAGGCTATCCTTTCCCCCATGTGTGTTCTTGGCACCGTTGTAAAAGATTAGTTGACTGCATGTACTTGGATTTTTGTGGGCTCTCTATTTTTATTCTATTGGTCTGTGTTTTTATGCCAGCATCATACTGTTTGGACTACTATAGCTCTGTAATATAGTTTGAAATCAGGAAGTGAAATACCTCCAGTTTTGTTTTTCTTTCTCAAGATTGCTTTGTTATTTAGTGTCTTTTGTAGTTCCATATGAATTTTAGGATTTTTTTTTTCTATTTCTGTGAAAGATGCACTGGAATTTTGATAGGAGTTGCATTCAATTTGTAGATTGCTTTGGGTAGCATAAATGTTTTATCAATATTAATTCTTAAAATCCAAGAACATGGTATATCTTTCTGTTTGTGTCTTTAATTTTGTTTTTTTCTTTGTTCTTGGATATTCAGCTTAGTTATTCCTTTTTTTCTTAAAAAAATGAAGCATAGTTGATTTACACTATTGTGTTAGTTTCACATGTATAGCAAAGTGATTGTTTATATATATATATATTTTTTCAGATTCTTTTCCATTATACATTATTACAAGCTATTGAATATAGTTCCCTGTGCTATACAGTAAATCCTTGTTGTTTACCTATTTTATATATAGTAGTGTGTATCTGTTAATCACAGACTCCTAATTTATCCCTCCTCCCCTTTTCCCTTTTGTAACCATATGTTTGTTGTCTATGTCTGTGAGTCTGTTTCTGTTTTGTAAATAAGTTCATTTGTATTATTTTTTAGATTCCACATATAAGTGATATCATATGATATTTGTCTTTCTCTGACTTATTTCACTTAGTATGATAGTCTCTAGGTTCATCCATGTTGCTGCAAATAGCAATATTTCATTCTTTTTTATGGCCGAGTAATATTCCATTTTATATACATATATATGTGTGTGTGTATATATCTCACATCTTCTTTATCCATTCATCTGTTGATGGGAACTTGGGTTGCTTCCATGTCTTGACTATTATAAATGGTGCTGCTATGAACATTGGGGTGCATGTATCTTTTTGAATTAGAGCTTTTGTCTTTTCTGGATATATACACAGGAGTGGGACTGCTGGATCATATGGTAACTCTATTTTTAGTTTTTAAAGGACCCTCCATACTGTTTTCCACAGTGGCTTTACAATTTATATTTCCACCAACAGCATAGGAGGGTTCTCTTTTCTCCATTTGTGTCTTCAATTTGTTTTATAGTTTTCAGTGCATAGGTTTTTCACTTCCTTGGTTAAATTTATTCTTTTTGATGCTATTGTAAATGGGATTGCTTTCTTAATTTCTTTTTTTTAACATCTTTATTGGAGTATAATTGCTTTACAATGGTGTGTTAGTTTCTGCTTTATAACAAAATGAATCAGTTATACATATACATATGTCCCCATATATCCTCCCTCTTGCATCTCCCTCCCTGCCACCCTCCCTATCCCACCCCTCTAGGTGGTAACAAAGCACGAAGCTGATCTCCCTGTTCTATGTGGCTGCTTCCCACTAGCTATCTGTTTTACATTTGGTAGTGTATATATGTCCATGCCACTCTCTCACTTTGTCCCAGCTTACACTTCCCCGTCCCCGTATCCTCAAGTCCATTCTCTTGTAGGTCTGCATCTTTATTCCCATCTTACCCCTAGGTTCTTCAGAACTTTTTTTTTTTATATTCCATATATGTGTGCTAGCATATGGTATTTGTTGTTCTCTTTCTGACTTACTTCACTCTGTATGACAGACTCTAGGTCCATCCACCTCACTACAAATAACTCAATTTCATTTTTTATGGCTGAGTAATATTCCATTGTATATATATGCCACATCTTCTTTATCCATTCATCTGTCGATGGACACTTAGGTTGCTTCCATGTCCTGGCTATTGTAAATAGAACTGCAATGAACATTTTGGTACATGACTCTTTTTGAATTATGGTTTTCTCAGGGTATATGCCCAGTAGTGGGATTGCTGGGTCATATGGTAGTTCTATTTTTAGTTTTTTAAGGAACCTCCATACTGTTCTCCATAGTGGCTGTATCTATTTACATTCCCACCAACAGTGCAAGAGGGTTCTCTTTTCTCCACACCCTCTCCAGCATTTATTGTTTGTAGATTTTTTGATGATGGCCATTCTGACCGGTGTGAGATGATATCTCATTGTAGTTTTTTTTTTTTTTTTTTTTTTTTTGTGGTACATGGGCCTCTCACTGTTGTGGCTTCTCCCATTGTGGAGCACAGGCTCCGGACGCGCAGGCTCAGCAGCCATGGCTCACGGGCCCAGCCGCTCCGCAGCACGTGAGATCCTCCCAGACCGGGGCACGAACCCATGTCCCCCACATCGGCAGGAGGACTCTCAACCACTGCGCCACCAGGGAAGCCCCTCATTGTAGTTTTGATTTGCATTTCTCTAATGATTAATGATGTTGAGCTTTCTTTCATGTGTTTGTTGGCCTTAATTTCTTTTTTAGATAGTTCATTGTTAACGTATAGAAACACAACTGACTTTTGTATGTTGATTTTGTTTCTTGCAGCTTTACTGAATTTGTTTTTCAGTTCTAACAGTTTTTTGGTACAGTCTTTAGGATTTTCTATATATAACGAAAGGTCATCTGCAAACAGAGACAGTTTACTTTTTCCCGTCCAACTTAGATGCCTTGTATTTATTTTTCTTTCCCAGTTGCTCTGGCTAGGACTTCCAGTTCTATGTTGGATAGAAGTCTTGAGAATGAGGAACCTTGTCATGTTCCTGATCTTAGAGGATAAGCTTTTAGCTTAATATTTACTACTTCTCATCTTCCCTGTCTCTTACCCTTAACATTTATTGCTATGCTATCTAGAAACTGATATGAATTTTGATTTTTCACATAGATGTATGGATAGATACTTCACCACTTGAACTTGTAAAATTTAGTGTGTGTGTGAGAGAGAGTGTGTGTGAAAAATAGAGATAGAGAGAAAGAGAGAGAGAGTGGTGGTGGTAGTGGTGGTGGTGGTAGAGTGATTGAGGGGGTGATTCTTTTTGAAGTAGAAAGTTTCCATGTTTTCTGTGCAGATAAAGCCCCTTTAAAATGCTACTTCCTACAGAACTTCCTCCTTCCCCTCCCCTCCTCTCTTCTTTCTTCCCTCTTCTCTCTTTCCTCCCTTCTTTTGGTAGTTATTGTGGTTTCCCATTTGTATTTATAAATGATTTCCATCTGAAGTTTCTGAGTTCTCTACTTGAGTGAGATATGCTTATCTAGCATGTTAGACAAGAACATGATTTACTACCCAGATGGACAGACTACTTAAATGGGTAACACATTGGTCTCTAAAGGATCAGGATACTTTTGCTAATTCCCTGTGTGTACCAATTTAATTACATTTCAGAAGTCAGAAAAATTTAAGTAGTTCCAGTTGCAGTGTTCCAGTTCACTAAGCATTAGCTATAAATCACTAGTGGGCACTTCAAAAAAATCTGTTGATGGATTGGCTGGTATTTTACATGAGTATAAGCCACCTAACCTAAGGGTCTCTAAGTTGCTTTTGCAAAGTTAAAAACGTGCTCTTGATATCTCTCTCTGGCCCCATAATATCTTTGTCAATCCCCACCCTAACCCTGTACACCTTTCATAGGGCCCCCTTTTCTTCTCCCTTCATATTTTTCAACAGACTGTTTAAGGGACTGGTTGTGATTATTACTGAACCATATAGGAACCACACATCTTTTTTTCTTCTTCTACTTTCTTGAATTATGGTTATGTCTTCCTAAATGAATTTTTTTTTTTTTTTTTTTTTTTTTGCGATACACGGGCCTCTCACTGTTGTGGCCTCTCCCGTTGCGGAGCACAGGCTCCGGACGCGCAGGCTCAGCGGCCATGGCTCACAGGCCCAGCTGCTCCGCGGCATGTGGGATCTTCCCGGACCGGGGCACGAACCCGTGTGCCCTGCATCGGCAGGCGGACTCTCAACCACTGCGCCACCAGGGAAGCCCCCTAAATGAATTTTTTTAAAAAACAACCAATACTAGTTTTTAACTATTGAAGAACTTATTGGCAAGTAGCCCAGTCTTAAGTTTATCATCCAGTAAAGCGCAAGTTCATAACCCCTCTTTTTTTCTTTTCTTTCAGCTAACACCTGAAATCTGTTCTATAGGAGGGAGATACTAGTTATTGCAGTATATATTAGTGTGCAGCCTTCATGACCCCTTATTTTTTTTGACTAACAATTCTTCTGGATTAGAAGGGTCTGGGAGTCATTATTTAGTCTCCTTTTCCAGAATGAACTATATATACTGTGTAAAGTTTGGCTACAAAATAAGCATACTTATTTTTATTTGTTTGGGAAATCAATCCCTATTTTACAAGTATGTTAACTATTGCGTTGAGGCAAATTTGACTTGATTTTATATTTTATATCGAACTATAATTGATGTATAAGAAATTATACATGTATAAATGCCTATACAATTTGATGAATTTTGACAATGCCTATGAAACTATCACCATAATAAAGGTAATAAACATATGATTCACCTCCAAATGTTTCTTTGTACCCCTTCATAATCCACCTCCAGACAACTACTTTCTATCACTATAGATTAGTTTGCATTTTCTAGAATTTTATATCAATAGAATCATTTAGTATATATTTTTTGTCTTCCTTCTTTCACTCAGTATAAATATTTCTACATTTTTCCATGTTCTTGCATGTATCAACAGTTTATTCCTTTTTATTGCTGAGTAATATTCATTGCATGAATATACCACAGTTTGCTTATCCATTCGCTTGTTGTTGAACATTTGGCTTGTTTCTGGCTATTATGAATAAAACTGCTGTGATCATTCATGTATAAGTCTGTGTGTAAACATATACTTTCATTTGTCTTGGTTAAATCTACAAGTAGAATGACTGTCATATGGTAGGTGTATCTTTATCATTTTTAAAAGCTGCCAAATTATTTTCCAACATGGTTGTAAATATCTTACACCAGTAGTGTAAGAGAGTTCCATTCCATACCAATACTTATTATGGTCATTTTTAAAAATTTAGCCATTCTAGAAGGTATGCATTGGTATTTCTTTGTAGTTTTAGTTTATGTTTTTATAATGATTAGCGATGTTAAGCATCTTTTTATGTGCTTATTTGCCATATGTATATCTTCCTTGGTGAAGTGTCTATTTAAATCTTTTGCCTATTTTTATTAGTTTTTCTCTTCTGATATTGAGTTGTAAGAGTTCTTTATATTCTAGGTACAAGTCCTTTTTTGGGTATATGTGATTTGCAAATATTTTCTCCCAGTCTGTGGCTTGCCTATCCATTTCTTAACAGTGTCATTTAAAAAGTAAAAGGTTTTTTTTTTTTTTAATGTCTGTGTCTCTATCTCCATCTCTGTCTAGATCTCTCTCTGTCCGTCCTAGTGGGTGTGAAGTTATATCTCATTCTGGTTCTGATTTGCATTTCCCTTAATGACTAATGATATTGAGCAGCATATTTTCATGTGCTTATTGGCCATTTGTATATCTTCGTTGAAGAAATGTCTATTAAATCATCTAAATATTAAAAAAGAAAAGTGAAATGTTTTAATTTTGATAAGGTCCATTTAAATATTTTTAAACATTTTATAATTTTAGCTTTTTGTGTCCTAAGAAGTCTTTGCCTTACCCAAGGTAACTATGATTTCTCTCCTATATTTTCTTTTAGAAGTTATATAGTTTTAGCTCTTGCACTTGGGTCTAGGATCCATTTGGGGTTAATTTTTGTAAGTTGTGTGAGATAATAGCTGAGGGTTTTTTGGTTTGCTTTTTGTTTTTGTTTGTTTTGCATGTGAACATCCAATTGTTCCAGCAACGTTTGTTGAAAAGATTATCCTTCTTCTATTTAATTGCTTTGGTACCTTTGTCAAAAATCAATTGACTCTATACACATGGACACTGTAGTATGTACCTTTGACCTATATGTTTATCTTTATGCCAAAACCATATTGTTTTGATTAATGTATCTTTATAGTGTCTTGTATTCAAATAGCGTAAACCCTCCAACTTTGTTCTTTTTCAGAAGTGTTTTGGCTACTCCCAGTTGTTTGAATTTCCATATAAAGTTTAGAATCAACTTGTCAATTTCTATTTAAAAAGCCTGCCGGGATTTTGATTGGGATTACACTGTATCTGTAGATAAATTTGCGGAGAATTAACACCTTAACAATACTGACTTTTCCAATGTAGGAACAGGGTATATCTCTCTATTTAAATGTTCTTAATTTATTTCAGCCGTGTTTTGTAGTTTCAATCTACAGCTCTTGGACATCTTTTGTCAAAATGATCCCTAAGTATTTCATATGTTTGATGCTATTATAAATGGTTAGTATTCTAAAATTTTACTTTCTGATTCTTGATTGCTGGTAATAGAAATGTGATTGATTTATGTATATTGATTTTGTGTCAGAACCGTACTAATCTTTTGTTAGTTTTAATAGCCCTTTTGTAGAATCCTTAGAATTTTCTACCTAGCTGATCATATCGTCTCTACATAAAGATGATTTCACTTCCTTTCCTATTCATATCGAAACCTGGTTTTAACCAGCAGTGTGCAAGTTAGATGTGTTATGTAACTTCTCTTAAACCTCCATTTCCTCATCACTAATATGGAGATCTAATAGTACCTACTCATAGGGTTATTGTGAGGATTAAATGAGATAACATAGGTAATGTTACTAGTGCGGGACCTGGCAGAATATATAACCCCTAAATCTTCATCTTTGGGCCTAGTCAACATCTATAGTAAGTGATATTCTCCAAACAGTAATTTCCTTTTTTAATATCTGTCAATGAATTTATCCAAATGTAAAAAAAAAAACATTGTATTGTCAGACTTTTCTAATCTTTGGAGGGGATATGTTTTCTAAGTATACTAATTGATGAAGTTGGACTTTGTTTTATTGGCTATAAATTTACCATTTTAAGCCTTTTCCTGGACCTTTTCCAGCTTGATGGTATTGTCCCTGAGATGCAATGACCAGACCTGCACACAGTATCCCAGATGAGGGCAAACCATGAAGGAAGGAATTGAGGGCAGGGTGAGGTGAGGGAGTGAGGGAAAGGAACATCTCATTTTTTTTCTATTCCTGACATGCGTAGACCAATACTTATTTTGGCTGAAAGAACAAATTAGGCTGGTGTCTTCATTAAACAGTCTACAGTGCTTTCCAGATCTCTTTTCTTATTTAGAGCTGATAGCTTGGAGCCCATATTCCCAAAGGCAGAACCTATACTACAGAAAAACCCCACAAAAACATAAAAAGCATTAATTACCTTATACTTGTCCCTTTTGAGACTGTTATCTGGAGTAGCTGGGAGGTCTCTTGGTCTCTCGGCATACAAGTATAAGTAGCCAGGGTGTCAGAAAAAAGCATCTTTGGAAGTGTCCAACCATTCCCCTCATTGCACTCCCATCTCTGTCCCTCTAACCAAGAGCACTCACTGGAAATACATGAATATTTAAAGAGCTGCCTACCAATTCTACCTGCTCCCCTTTAACCTGCAGTGGGCTTCAGCTCTATTTACATGACCTGTGTGGAGCAAAATAAGAATTTTGGATTAGAAAAATGGAGATAAGGTGCCTATACCATATTGTCCTTTCATGTTAACCTCCTATTACCATCCTAGTCTAAATTAGAACCTAAAGATGTAGAATGAGGGAAAATTTGCGGCTTAACTTGATATAGTTTGATGAGCCTTGCACTAAAGAGAATATACCCCAGTGATTTCAAATTGACTCTAATAGCTGGAGGGATGGGGGTGTGGGGGTATGTGGGGATAAGGGAAGGAGGATTGTGCCCAGGCATAAGTTCAATTTGAGACTTTACTGTGGGGAGGATGAGAGAAATCCTAGTAGCCTGGCTGTTTAAGTTGCCCCCAGTGATTCTGCATATACGTAGGTGGGCCCCATCTGTCTTCTAACTTATTTTCCCCAAAACTGCCTATGCATTCAGTAAGCCAAAGTTTGGCATCTCTTATGTGTAAGGTCCCATTTCTGAAACTTAGGTAATTTCCTTCTCTGCCTGTTTGTTTTGTTCTGTGTTTTTTTTTTTTATTGGGGGGTTGTTTGTTTGTGGTTTAGCAAAGTGACTATTTGAGATGATTATTCAATTCATCTCAAGTATAGAATTAGAAATGGAGAACATGTATGGTCCCTGACTTCAGGGAACTTTACCCTATCATACTCCACCCTCACCAGATTTGTAGTTCATGTCAAGCAAAATGCCCTACAGTCCACAGTTGAAATTCTTACGTGATCTGTTACCTTGAGCAAGTGACTACCATTCTTTTTTTTTTTTTTTTTTTTTTTTTTTAAATTAATTTATTTATCTTTGGGTGCATTGGGTCCTCGTTGCTGTGCGTGGGCTTCTCACTGCGGTGGCCTCCCTTGCCGCGGAGCATAGGCCCTAGGCACTCAGGCTCAGTAGTTGTGGTGCACAGGCCCAGCCGCTCCGCGGCATGTGGGATCCTCCCGGACCAGGGCCCAAACCCGTGTCCCCTGCATTGGCAGGCGGACTCCCAAGCACTGCGCCACCAGGGAAGCCCGACTACCATTCTTTAGGCCTCATTTCCCCTATCTGTAGTGAAGATTTAAACTAAGGACCCTGTCAGCCTCAAGAATTCTTATCCTAACCTTTGTTTTCCCTTTGTGAGTGTGATATAGGGCTTAATAAATTATTTATAATGGTGATGATGATGGTTTATTTTCAGATTAATTTTTTTTAAACTACCCATTTGAATCTTAACTCTGTTGGGAGTTTTAGCTTTGCAGGCAATCAAATAAAACTCTTATAATATCCAGCTATATGTTCTTGAAAAGAGATCAAGTGAGTTAGAGATGAAATAGCTGGATCTGTTTGGGGTCAACACTTTAATATTTGTCTCTATAGTCATGGTTTTTATTAATATGAAACCCTCTGAGGACACAGACTCCTGAGTTGCCACTAGCCCGTATGGTGCTTTTATGCCAATTACAAAAAGATCCTCCTTTCTTCTGGGGTGCATTCAGCCCTGTGTAGAGCAACAGGCTTACCAAGTGGAGCCCAGGTTCCGATTTATTCCTCAGCTTGGGGACCTTATACAGTGCTTGGATGCTTTGTGATTTCATTAATAGCGCTTTTCATAATGTCTTTTTCAGATAGGACTCATTTTTTCTTGTTTTTCTAACTCTTTATAATTGAGTTTTGCAATCAGATCTTATCACTGCTGTCACGGACTCATATTCAGCTGCAGCATCCTTTGAGGTTGCAATGCAATCTTTGTTTCTTCTTCCTCACTTTCTTTCCCTTTGCTTGGAATACCATATTGTTGATTCTAGGCCCCATGACCTCTGCCTACTTTTTGGTTGACTTTTTAAAACTATCTTATTAATTTAGGTGGCTAAAATTCTCTCACCTGTATGCACAGAGAATTCTGTGTCTGTTTTCCTGCCCTTGGTATACACAGGGCTGACTCAGTACTCTTTTGCATACTTCCTTGCCCAAGGAATTTATTACTGAACAGCCATACAAAGAGGTCCTCGCCCACGTGCCAAACACCATACTGGGAGCTCACTATGCCTCTGGCCCCTGGGCCTTTTCCCTTCACAAGATGCTCCCACTGCTTGCTATGAGTTTGGAGGACTCCCAAAGGCCCTCACTTGCCCCATCCCCCTTCCAGTTTTTTCAGCAGAAAGGGAACATTGTACTGCTTTCCTAGTTTTGGCTCTAATCCCAGGCATTATCTCCCTCTGACTTCTCTTAAGAACACTGTGGCGGTTTGCCTTAAGTAGTGGTGGTGGTGATGATGGTGACCAGGTGAATCTCTAGGACAGGAAAGAAGAACCAGAGGTAGCAATGTCCAGGACAGGAGTGTTGCAGGCCATTGTGGGCCTCTCCTTCCTGTGTGTTTCATGTTCTCTCATTCCCACATAGAAATATCTACACCTAATTCCTGTCCAGGGACAGTCTAGGTAGCTGGGGATACAGACGAGTTTCTATTATCCATTTCTTGGCCTGGAATACTGAGGGAGAAATCCCAGAGCCACAGATGGTTGCCTTTGGCTTACCCTCCGCAAACTGTTTGCTTCATGTTTAGCTCACTGAGTGCAATATCCACAATACTATTTTAATTATTCGTATCAGTGAGCTTGTGAGCTCTTACAAAGTTAGATCTTGCTTTTCCAAAATCTGGGTACCCCCAATAGTCAAGCCATCAACTTTTACCTCATTCTTTATTATTTCTTAAAACCATAAACTATTTCTTTTCTCTATTGCCTTTAAAGCCCCCTGTTTACACACTTTAGAGAACATGGACTCTGAAGTTCTTCAGGCCTGAATTCAAGTTTAGCTGTGGAAACTCTGTCTTCTGTAAAATAAGACGACTGTCAATCTCATTGAAGAGTTGTGAGAATTCAGAATGACTATCCGTGCTAAATTCCCAGCACACACTCCATCTTGGAAATAATTCTGTAGTTATATGATTGTTAATGGCCTAAATTTTGAAATCATTATCATAATGCTCTTCTAAGGCAACATTTGTAATACCTAAAACTTATATAGTGGTAACTGTGGCAGATGGTGTTTAAGAGCTTCCCATTGCTTCACTCATTTAATTCTCACAACAATCTTTTGAATATGTATTAATATCTCCATTTCACAGATGAGTAAATTGAGGCACATAGAGGTTAAGTGCCCAAGGTCACTCAGCTGGAAAGTAGTGGAGCCAGGTTTTTGATCTCAGGCTGGCAATTCCAGATTCCATGTTCTTAACTACTGTGCCATATTAAATAAATTTGATCATGATTACTTTTAAATATGGCCTTTAAAGCTGTTTTGAGTTGATGATCAGTTACTGAGAGCCTCCTGGATGATAGGAGTTGGGACAAAGGAAGAGAAAAATGTAAGTTACTTTTATTTTTTGCTGAGAAGATTTTTTTCTAGAAAAATTAAATATAGTTTGTCCTCTGTCAAAATTAATTTAATTGAAGAATAGAAAACATTACCATTCAATTCCACTTTGCTTTTTAAAACATTTTATTGGAGTATAGTTGATTTACAATGTTGTATTAGTTTCAGGTGTATAGCAAAGTGATTCAGTTATACATATACATATATTCATTCTTTTGCAGATTCTTTTCCCATATAGGTTATGTAAGTTACAACTTTTTAAATAGTCTTACCATCCAAACAAGGAGATGGACAAACACACGAGAGAAGCAGTAAGGACAGCTTGGAAAGAGTTAATAAATCTGTCAATTAATTACAGCTGTCAATACTTCGCTTTACCTTGACAGCTTTAGGGCCTCCTAGGCCAGTGCATTTCAAACATTACTGTGCATACAAATCACTTGGATACTCTTAAATGCAGACTTTGATTCGATAGGTCTGGCTGCAGCCAGAGATTCTGCCTGTCTAAAAACTCCCAGGTGAGGCTGATGATACTGGTCCAAAGACCACACTTAGAGTAGAAGGGTATGACACATCGAGGGTCTACTATGTAATATGGTGCTTTCTAGTTAAGCAAAGACATGTTGAAGACTTTTAAGCTGATTATATGGGGACTAGGGTGATAGTTGGAGAATGTTGTAGAAGAATTGATTTAAAAATTGGTGTGGTATGTGAAGAGTACTTGGGAGTCTGAGCAAAGGATTAATATGACCATAAAAGTGATTCTTGGTGCTTTGTGGAGGGTGGATAGTGGGGGCCAGAGTCTGGAGGAGATCCAGCTAGGAGACTAGTGTGGAAATTCAGGCAATTAGAGGGTAAATGCCTGGAGTGTGATTATGGCAGTGGAAATGGGCAGGAAGAGACAGAGATTGGCCCCAGGAGAGACTGGCTCCAAGAGAGATTGATTTCTGCAAACCACCAAAAATTTAGCACACTTAGGATCTCCTCAGTAATAGCTTAGAAGTGAATAGTACTCTGTTTGAAAAATCACTTTCACATCCATTATCTCATTTCATCAATACAGCAACTATGGGAGATTAGTAGCTACTTTCACCCCTATTTTACAAATGAAACTGAGATAATGTAGCAGCAACTTAAACCATGTCTGAGAAAAGGCAAAGCTAATTGCAAGAGAAAAGACACAGGGGAAAAGGTCACAATTATTCATCTTGTTTTTATAAACTGATGTTTTTCTCATTAAGAGTAATATATTTTTATTATAAAAGTAATGTGTATTTGAGATTATACTACATGGCTATATTGTCTGTATCCTTCCCTCAAATTCTTCCACTTAACTTATTATGGCTCTTTTTCCTTGTCATTAGGAATTTTTTAAAACTTACTTTTAGATCACTGCATAATAATAGCCCCATATGGGTGCATTATAATTTAATTTACTACTTCCATGTAATTGGCCATTTAGGTTTGCAGTTTTTTTGCTATTATAAATAACATTGTGGAGAATATCTTTGTACATACATCTTGGTCCAAGCATCTGATAATTTACTTAAAGACGAATCACCCTTTAAGAAGTTTTTCTATTGATTTACAACTGGCTGACTTAATGCTTGATAAAAGATTGGGTCAGCCTAGGGCTTGAGGAGGTTACCCAAGCATCTCTCATTGTCTCAGATGACACAGTGAGCTCTTGCTGGGCTGCCAGATTCATGAAATCATGTCTTGGAAAATTCTGCTGCATTCTGGTATCATCATTGAGCTTGACTCTCCTCATGGTGGTCCATCGGCAACAGGTATGACTACCCTTTGGGCTCTGTGCTGCGGCTGGAGTGAGACAGTGGGGAGGAACAAAATAGAAGGCCTAACTCCTGCCTGCAAAGGGCTTATCAGCTCTTTGGGGACAGACACATGTGGGATAATTAAGGAACAGATCAAATCAAAACACCGGGGTATGTAGCTTGAAAGTCTGTAGAGAAAAGCAGATATGTCTATGCTGTTATGGGTGATTTTGTTTTCCTTTTTTTGCTCATCTCTATTTTCTGAAGTATCTATATGGAAGAGTTAGGAAGACAGTGCCGTATGGATCTGGAGGCTGAGTTGAACTGAAATTCTGTCATTTATTCCTTGTGTAACCTCAGACAAGTTATTGAACCTCTCCAAGCCTAATTTTTCATCTGTGGATTGTGGATAATAAGATTTATATGTAGATTTTCTCATGTGAGGAAATGATCTAAGCCATGAAGTGCTTAGTCCTGTATCTGGCACAAAGTAATGCTTATTACTAGGTAATAAGTACTACCTAGTATTATTATTATTAATATATAATATAACATAATATAAATATAATATATATTGATATTATTTAAATAAAAGGTTAAAATATATGTCATTATATATATATATATGTGTGTGTGTATGCATATATATATTCCTACCTATTCTGTTCTCTCTAAATATAACTATGCACACACACACACACACACACACATCTATATTTATAGCTATATTTAGAAAGAATAGAATAGGTAGGAATTTAAAGAAGCCTAGAAATCTAATTTTGATTGGTCCTACTTCAGGAAAGAAGCTTTTCTTAGACTGCCAAGGTGAAGTTGCTGATCCCCCCACACCCCCCGCCACCACCGATGTTGGGGCCTTGGTTCCTTAGCTGTGCAGGACTGGCACTGTTCAGGGGGATGTGTTGAAAGACTACAAGTTGTGGAGCCACAGACATCTTGGTTCAAAGCCTGGAAGTTCTCTTTCCTAGCCAGGTAATTACCCTGAGTAATTTCTGTGAAGCAACAACCTGTGTCTCATTTTCCTCATCTGTCAGAGGGCAATCATTCTTAGGTCACAGGATTGTTGTCAGGACAATTAAATTGAGTAATAATGATTGTGTTTAGTCAGTGGTTGAGTGCAAATTCTATTCTTTTCATTTCTTATTGGAATTTCGGCTTGGCTTTTTTTTTTTTTTTACAACTTTATTGGAGTATAATTGCTTCACAATGGTGTATTAGTTTCTGCTTTATAACAAAGTGAATCAGTTATACATATACATATGTCCCCATATCCCTTCCCTCTTGCGTCTCCCTCCCTCCCGCCCTCGAGACACCACACCCTCCACCTCTTCTCTTAGCCTGGACTAGGACCACTTCCCTCACATCTCACACCTCGATGAGACTTTGGCTCCTAACAGTATCTCCTTTTACTTGTCAGCTGTTGGTCTCATAACGTAAGTAAAAATGTCCTTTTAACTAGCTATTCAGAATTTTGCTTCCCAGACTCTGTTTTTTCAACCTCCCTTTTACCTTCCTTTGTCAGCATGCCATTTATTTCTCTTTACTTGCTTCAGACTTGCCCCACCTCCAGGTCAGTTGGGGTGGGGGTTGGGAGGTTTCCCATGATTAAAGCCAAACATTTTTTTCCAGCTTTGGAGTCCTTGCTCTGGCACTGTTCCTAAAAACTGAACTGTCTGCTGGTTAACACCCCCTCCCCCGGCCCCACTCTCTGTATTCACACCTAGCATTCTTTTCTCCTGAGTATGATCTTTAATCCAAACTGGGCCTGCCTCTGGTCTGGCTTGCTTGATGCTGATTACTTTTTCTTTTTTTGTGCTTCTGGTCCAACAGGCACATAAGCTGCAGTAGAAAGAGGCCCTTAGGTACCACTGACTCTCCTACTCAAAGCCTAGTGTCAGCTGTTTCTAAGGAACTAGGCTGCTAGTTAAGGCAGTCGACACCACATAGCCCTAAACATATTCTAGGCCAAAACTGGTATTTTCTCTGCTCTCTGGGCATAGCATTTTTTGAGATCCCAACCAAGTATCCAAGAACTTGGTGCAGATCCAAAGCTGCAGTTTCAGGGGTGCATTGGCACTGCTTGTTCACAGGTACCTCAGTAAGAGTACTGGGAATCAAGTGAGGAAACAGAAAAAGATCGTTCACATAGGGAGGGTGATTTAAGATGTGAGGGTCAATTTAAGAAATGATTATATGACAAAAGTACATTTTGCCAAAATGATGTTGAACAGACCAGCCTTTGTGAGTTTTTTCAATTGTCCCCTGTATAATTCATATGTAGAATCCAGGGCCGACCAATAGTTTGCCTCCTGACTAGTTAGCTTGTTTCCTTTTATCAGACCAAAGTTTTAGAACCTCTAGTGTTTGCCTTTATGCCTTGGCTGCTAGGAAGCTTGGAGCAAATTTGAATTTTCAACTGAAGCACATATCAACAAAAGGTTTTCTTCTTTTAAATAAAATCATCTCCTCCTCTGTTTCTTTTAAACCTCTTTTAATTTTATGGTCCTGTGCTATAAGAATTTTTATTGTAAGGTACTTCAAATCTTTTTGGATATAAGTAGGGTACCTGGTGGGTACGGCTTGTCATCCTTGATTTTTTTTGCTATCCTAGGAAATAGGCAAAAGAATAAGAGAAATTCTTCAGTCTTCCTTGGATGAGGCAACAGACCTTACAGGGAGAAGCACCCCTGCAAGCTTAGCTTAGGTAGAGAGAGGGAGCTGTGCATGGTCTTTGGTATTTTGCTTGGCAGGAGCTCTATTCTCCAGTCCCAAGTTGGTCTTTTGTGAAATTAGATGCAGATGGTTCAGGTGAAAAATAGCACATTTTAGACATTTTAATGGGTGTTGTTGCTACCTGACACCATTCTGAGACAGTAGGGAGGCTGAGGTGTCTTCTTCAGCGTGAACTTTATAATATGCAGTGATAGGGAACTGGGGTCCTAGCTTTCTATATCACCTCCAAGAATGTGGTTGTGAGTCCTCAGTTTGGGAATTCAAGGAGACAGGTGACCTCAGATAGTATCTTGGAGTCCTCCACCAGAAAAGGGAGCTTGTTCTGTAGACTAGGGTTTCTTGTCTGTATTCTACCTCAAATGAGAGGCAACATTGCCTCAGGGGACAGGTGTCACCACCATCAGGTTAATTTTCCTAAAGCCCAACTTTGATAGTGTCACTTTTTTTCTCACCACTCTTCCTTGCATCTACCTCATGCTCCCCTTTCTGATCCATCTTGTTCATTGTGCCCTTGTCATTCCTTTTAGCTAAAACCTAATTTATTTATCAAAAAGGAAGTACCTCTCATGAAGCTGTGCAAGGAGCTTTGGTGTCAGTCAGAACTGGGTCTAAACTTTGGCTTTGTCACACTGAAATAGTGTGGGATGACCCTTTCTGAACCACATTTACTCACCTGTAAAATGAGATCAAGGGTACTTCTATGATAGGGTTATTGTGAAGCTTAGTATATGAAGGCAAGATCTATCATTTATTGGGCATATAATCTTCATATCATCATTATTATCTCATGCACCCTATAAGTCAGGTACTAGAAATAGCACACAAGACAAAAAATCATGAATTACTGGAAATTCTCCCTGAAAATCCCTTGTATTGCAATAAAGCGCTACATCTATGTATAGAACCCTAGATAGTAATGCTTTAAGTATGTGAGCCTCTGATCTGGACTAAAGAAGGGAACAGGATCCTTATTCCCCTACTGGCTTTGAAGAAGCAAGCTGACATGAATGTGAGTTAACTATGAAGGAGGCCATGTGGCAAGCAAATGAAGGCAGTCTTTAGCTGACAAGCAGCAAGACTCCAAAAGCCTACGAGGAACTGAATCCTGTCGACAGTCACATGAGCTTGGACATGGATTCTTCCCCAGATGAGCCTCAGATGAGACCCTAGCCCTGACCAACACCTTGATTAAAGCCATACAAACGACCCAGCTAAGCCATTCTTGGACTCTTACCCACAGAAACTGAGAGATAATAAATATGTGTTGTATCGAGCCAAAAGAAAAAAAAGGAACAAATGGAAAGTGTTTATAGAGTTGTCTGGTTATTCAAACATTTTACCTCTATGATGACCATTATATTTCTAGTTGTGAATAGGGGAATCTGTGGAGAACTCTACAGGTTTTGTTTGTTGGATTTGTTCCTTTTTGTTTTCATATTAAACCTCTACCTTAATCCAAGTTAATAGAATTGTGGTTGTGAACATATATGCTGTATGTAAAGCACTTAGCCCAGTTTCCACCACTACCAGTAAGGACTTAATAAAATGTTACCTGCTATTTTCCTTAGTAGTAGCAATAATAGTAATACTAGTAAGATATGTGACAGCATACAACACAGGGCCTGGTACATAGTCATTGCTCAATAATGTTGGATGGTTTTGGGTAATTGAATCCATATATTTACTATTCTTTTAAAGTATAGTAAAGAAGGATTTGGCCACCTGTTTCCTGTCTTTCCAAGTTTCCTTCTATGGCCCTTTGGCCATTGGTCACATTTCATCATGAAGTTTGTTCTCAAGTAATTCTGAAGGCCAGGAGTCTGCCTTGTTCACCTTTGCACTCCCACAGTTCCTGGCACATGATAGGTACTCAGGGAAGGAATAGATGGATGGAGGAAGCAAAGGTTTGAATCAAGCAAGGACTCTCCTTGCCTTTGTGAGATTTTAGGGACCAGACTTCAGTTTGGGCTATTGCTGCTTTTTCTGGGCTTTTGGTACCAGGCCTTGATGGTTCTGTATATTCTTGAAATCTTGCTTTGAGCTGACAACAGTTATACTCATAATGGGGTCTCTCTGACATAAGTACTCAAAAATATAAAAATTGGCTTTGGTACATTGAGCACTTCAATGGAGAAATGGCCCTTGAGAAGGGAGATGATAGAACAGCAAATAAGAGCATGAGATTTAGAGTGAAGAGGAAACCTTGGTTCAAATCCTAGTTTTGTCACTTCTAGGTATGTGACCTTGGGAAGTCCTTTAAACCTTCTGAGCCTCAGACTCCTCATATGTAAGATGGGGGACAATATTACATACCTCCTGCTATTGTTATGAGGGTTAAAATATGATGTGTGTTTGAAGCTGTGGTACATAATAGTTGCTCAATAAATGGACGGTAGCTACTACTGTTGTTGCATACCATATTTCTTCTCCTGTTCAAAATGAATATAGCTTTATTTTCCATGTAATCAAAAACAATACTGTTTATTGTTTTAATATTAACTTAGAAGATACATAAACGTTTAAAGAAGAAAATGAAAATTACCTGCATTCTATCACCTAGCGATAACCAGATTGATAATTAGGTGTATATATATCTTACGCTAATTTTTTTCTGTTTATACACACATATTAAAAATGAGGTCATAGAATGTATATTGTTTTGTAGCCCACTTTTTTATACCTGACAATATGTTGCAGAAATCTTTTCCAGTCTACATAATCATTTTAATGACTTTACAGTGTCACACTTTATGACTGTATGAATACTATAAATATTTTAATCAGAACCACATTAATTTAATTCACTTCTAATGTTTTGCTATTATAAACAGTGCTACAGTGGCCATTTGTGTACATACATCTTCACACACTTGTCTAATTATTTTATTTATTAAGAGATATTCATAGAAGAAGCAGAATTGCTAGGTCAGATGGAATACACTTTAAATATCATCCCCTTCATTAACTACAGCACATACTGGGTTAATTTGTATTAAATGGGATAATGAATGGGAGGAAGCTTTGTAAACTGGCAAGTGCTATATAAGTACGAGTTATTGCTTTGCAGTTGTTATTGTTGGAGGCGTGGCAGAATGATGACCTTAAGGACTAGAAGAGGGGGGAAGGCTCAATTTCTCCCTGATTCCCATGAATCACACCTATAGGAACATGCATGCATAAGTGGGTGGTTACCGTTTATCCTAAAGGATCTATATCTTCACTTCCTCCCCCAGACTTCGAAGATGAAGAAAGCCTCTTGTAAACTTGAATTGACAAATTGCTTTTAAACATGGCTCTTTTAACCAAATGTTCACACCTATTTCTTTGCCAACCTTTAATTCTAGGACAGCACTGGAATAAAGAAGGTCTCCCAAGATAGTTCTGCCCTGAGTTGTTCTGCTATGCTCTTGCGCCCCAAGCCTGAGGTCCTGGTGACTTTATTTGTGTCTGGGGGTGGTGTGGGGGCTGTAGGGGGTATCGGGGAGAAATACTTTTTTAAAGGCAAGGCTGACATTAAAAAGTACAAAATAATGCCATTTGCAGCAAAATGGACTGACCTAGAGATTATCATACTAAGTGAAGGAAGACAGAGAAAGACAAATATCATGATATCACTTATACGTGGAATCTAAACAAATTATATAAATGAACTTATTTACAAACCAGAAATAGATTCACAGACATAGAAAACTTATGGTCACCAAAGGGGAGAGTGGGGGGAAGGGAGAGATAAATTAGGAGTTTGGGATTAACATGTACACACTACTGTATATAAAATAGATAAACAACAAAGACCTACTGTATAGCACAGGGAACTATATTCAACATCGTGTAATAACCTATAATGCAAAAGCATCTGAAAAAGAATATATATATATATATATATATATATATATATATATATATATATGACTGAATCACTTTGCTGTACAAATGAAACTAACACAACATTGTAAATTAACTATACTTCAATTTTAAAAAATGGTTAGAAAAAAAAGGCAAGGCTGGTTTGTCAGCACCCAGCTTAAGGATCCCTTGGTCACACCTTCAGTGGAGGGACTCAACTTTGCAGGGAGCCTGACATTCCACAGAGCTCAGGCCAGCCTAGATACACTAACTTACCCACCCACTCCTGGCTTCCTGTTTTTCTAGCAGCCAGAGTACCTCTTGAGTGTAACTTTATTGTAAGCATTGTTGAGTAGGGGGAAGTGTGTGTTGAGAAGTCTTGAATCTGGATCTCCTCATCTAACAGCCTGAATTCTCTCTGACTTCAAAGGCTGGGCACTCATCCAGAAATGATGCTCTTGGCCCCTGCTAGAAGGTGGGGCCAGGTGTGGGAATGCAAACAGACTGTGGGGGCCTTACGAGGGTAGAAGGCAGCAGGAGAATATGTGACCATGGTGGGGAGCAGATGCCTGTGTGCTTGGCCAGGCTCCACCTTATGAAGGGTGCTTCTTGCAGGAATGTTTTTAATGATGCCTGTCAGAGATCTTGGGCTCTTTGAAGCTCGGAGTCTGAATTGGGTGATGTTTGCCATAAGCAGTAATGAGCATGGAAATGATTTATTCTGGGACCTTGACTATATTACTATGAAATCACTGGCATACTGATGGGGCCTATTGATCCTCAAACTGTTTCCTGAGTTCTAGCTACAAATCCATTCTCTCCAGTCCCACCAAATCACTTGTCACTACTGGCTCTGTGTATGCTGCTGTCTTGAAAGGCAGTACTCTGTGGGTATTTTGGGCTCATTCTTTCTCCTTCCTACCCAGGTCTCCAGCTCACTGAGCTGTGAACTTTCACCACCCCTCCCCAATCTGTTTACTTTCTCTTCTGACTGTGTACATACCTTTTCATATGTTCATATGCATTTCTGGGTATGCATGCTTGGCTCCCTGAGGCTATTTATAAGTCTGTGTGGATGTGGGTAAGCCTTCTTGTGATTGAAGGGATATCATCTGTGTATACCTCATCAGGAACCTTGACTGTGTGTTCAGTAGAGGCAGGATGGCAGGCAAGAGAGCTATTGCACTGGAGTGGAGTGGTTGGCCCTTCTTTTGGACAAGCAGCCTTGAGTCCTTAATTGAATTATGAACAGGGAACTTATCTCCCATTGTTGGGGAAAAGATGGAAGATTACACTGACTCTGGAAGAGAATGTCTTCGTTTTTCCTAGAGCTTGTGGGGGTAGACTCAGATGACTAATGCGGGGTCTAGAGTCAAAAGGTCTCTTCTGTTCAGGAAAAATGTGGGTTTTGAGATGTGCAGGTGGGCTTAAGACAAGTGAAGGTTTTGAATGGTTCTTATGTTCCCCATCCCCTCTAGACTCAGCCCTTTGAAGGTACAGTCTTCCTTATTTTTGCATTTCCTCTCTGGGTCTAATACAACACAGATACTTAATAGTGAATTGATTATTAAGGCAGAAGGAGAGACTACTAGGCTTACTGAGACTGTCGATGGCTCTACAGAGTCCCACATAACTCCCCAGGAAGGCAGGCTTGAACCAGGGAGGTCTTTCTTTCCAGAGCTGGCCTTAGACAAGGGTCCCGCCCTCCCCATTTATGAAGTAATCGGCAGAATGGCTAGAACAAGTGAATGATTGTGCCATAATTAGTTTATGACCTGAGGGCATGCCAGTTTGTAGCGCTGCCAGTCTGCTAGCTGCCACCAGCACAGATATGCCTCATAAAAGTGCAAGCGAAAAAGCTATGGTACTATTCCCTGAGCCCGCTAAACCGAATGACTCAGTCCTATGAACTGAGAGTAACTAAGCTAGTACGTTAACATTTCCTGAACACTGACCTTTTATATTTCCATTTTATGCAAAAGTAACCTTTATTTCTTACAGTTGTTAATCCTTGCTTTAGCTTAATTGTAATATTCCTCCCTCTCTCCCTCCTTCTCCCTCTCCCTCCCTCCCCCCTTCCTTCCCTTTCTACTTTCCTTCCTCCCTCTTTGTTTTGGAAGGGGGAGCACAGTGAGGCTAGGGCAGGACAGAGCATCTGGCCTATTCTGTGACAAGAATTGAAATAATTTCCTTCTGATATGCTTAGGAAATGGCTCAGTCAGTATCTCCTGCAGGTCTCACCTTCCTGGCCTGCTGCTGGTATGATTGTTGTCTAAATATTCTCTTCCAGTGTCCTAAGAGTTCAAGAAACCCAACTTTGGTCATGAGAAATCTATCAACCTGCCAATCTAATTCATATAAATGTGTATCAGAGTGTCGGTGCCAGACATCAGCAGATGTAGGTTCTGAAAGTGGGTTTTGATTCTGTGATTCCATGAGCTCTTCTTTCCTTTCCTGCCCATCAACCTGCATTGTCTTTTTATTTCAGATGCTCAACATATGGGAAGCTTTGGATCCATTAAAGTTGAATTAAGAGGGTACACTGTATTTGTTGCTGGCCAAAGCACTAAGCAGCTCATGTTCATAGGCAGAGAAAAAGATTTATAGATAAAGCAATTTGCAGAAAGAGCAAAATTAAGGAATGGCTCCCATTCGCGGATTCCTTGCAGAATTATTAGGATGGTTGTTTCTATCACACAAGCAGAATTAACACCCCTGGCCCCATCTAGGGAACAGATTCAAGGTGGGAAATTCTTCACTTTTTTTATCTTCTTGTCATCACGGCCAAGTTTTCACAGCTTAAATTTCTTCTGAGTATTTTGTTTTGTTGGTTGTACTGGTCAAAATGAAGATATCATTCTCTTTTAACATTGCCAGCAATCACTTTTTTCCACCTAAAATGTTCTTATTTCTATTTATTTTGAATTGCCTTTAATGTGTCTATTCACTTCTTTGGTAGGACTGGTGTCTAGACCTTTCACAAAAAGGCTCTAGTATGTTTATGTTAGGGTTTGTATTTGGTCCCTGCATTGATTTCAGATTTGAAGGCTAATCATATATGGCCTTAAATAAAACCTATGACTCACAGAGAACTGACATTTTGTTTTTTACAAATTAGTTTGAGATTGGGTCCTTGATGAGAAATGTTTGCAATTGGTTCTTTGTGATAAATATAAGACTGTAATTTTCATATGTTTGTGAAATTCAAGCACATTATCTATTATTTCAAAGCAGTAGTAAGCTGTAATAAACCAAATAAACCTAAGTTTAAATAAATGTATTTTAGTTGATAATAGGCATATGAGCATGACTCTTAATAAATGAATTTGCTGTTACTTGTTCCCAAGTTTCTCTTTAATCATAACATGGCCACATGTATTCTCAAGACTTATAATTTATAGAGTTTAAGGCGATCTTTCCTGATCCGAGTTGTTTCCATATGAAAATATTTCTAGTATGAACTGAAAGAGTTTTGTTCAAAAACATAGTGTTCATGAAATGCAAACAGTTTTACTAAAGGCCTGTAATTAAGGCAAAACCATTTGCAGTAATGCCTCACTTATCCAGGAGCTCAGAACATAGCCTGGACCCCAGTAATAAGTTAGAAAAAAAAAAAGAAGGCTTTGAGATCTTGATACAGCTGTCACAAAGCCCATGGTACAGGGGAAGAGGCCCTGATGCCTTGACTTCAGAAAGACCCACTGATCCTTAATTTAATGGGAACCTGTCATTCCCTCAGTTATAGTGGAACACAAGCAGTAAATTAGAATTGGGGGTAGCAGGCTGCATAGGTTTCAGTAGGTAGTTTACCCTAGAAATTGGCACAATGACAGTTGAGTGAGTACCGAACGACTGGGATGGAGAGAACACAAAAAGGAAAAATCTGGTAATATGGAATAGGGAGATAGCCTTCCACACAAAAATATAAGATTGTGGTATACTGTTGTGTTGATATGCCAGATTTTGCTTAGCCATTCTATTATTACTGGGGATTTGTTATTTAAAATTTTTCACTCTTATAAAAAGTGATATAGTAAACGGTTTCTGTACAAATTGCATTTCTTCTATTCAGAGTTATTGCTTTCTGATATGTTACTAAACATATAATAACCAGGTCAAAAGGTATGAGTTGTTTTATAGCTGTTGCATGTTGCCAGATTGTACTCCCAAAAGATTAAACTGTGTAAGTATTCCTATTTTCTCACAGCCCTGCAGCACTGAATGTTATCATTTTAATTTTTTAAATAAATTTATTTATTTTATTTATTTATTTTTGACTGCATTGGGTCTTCATTGCTGCACGCGGGCTTTCTCTAGTTGTGGTGATCAGGGTTTACTCTTCGTTGCGGTACATGGGCTTCTCATTGCAGTGGCTTCTCTTGTTGCAGAGCACGGGCTCTAGGCGCGTGGGCCTCAGCGGTTGTAGCGCGCGGGCCTCAGCGGTTGTAGCGCGCGGGCCTCAGCAGTTGTAGTGCGCGGGCCTCAGCAGTTGTAGCTCGCAGGCTCTAGGGCGCAGGCTCAGTAGTTGTGGCACACGGGCTTAGCTGCTCTGCGGCATGTGGGATCTTCCCGGAACAGGGCTCGAACCTGTGTCCCCTGTATTGGCAGGCAGATTCTTAACCACTGCACCACCAGGGAAGCTGCTATCATTTTTAATATTTTTGCTAGCTTAATAGGTATGTATGTATACTCTCCATTTGTTTTAATTTTTATTTATTTAATGAAGCTTTACATTTCTTAATGTCATAATTTGCCATCTGTTTCCTTATTCATTTTCTTTGAACACTTATCAAGTAAAATCTATTGACCTTCTATATTTTTATCCATTCCTTATATTTTGGATAGTTCAACTTTATCATTTATATTTGTCACATATTTTTCCAATTTTGTTGCTTTCATTTTTGTGTGTGCTTTATAATATTTCACTATGCAAAAGTGTTCTTTTTCACATTTATGTATTCAGATCCATTCATCCTGTCTCTGATGTTCCTTTCATTTTTCAATATTCAGAAATTTACCACTCCTCCACAGCTGGGACAAATATGTGATTCTGTCCTCCCACTCCCCCAGGGTGTTTTTTCTTTTTTGTGTTTAATTCTTGGACCCATCTGGAATTTATTGAAGTGTATGGTATGAGGTATGGATCTAAAGTAAAATCTCCATACTGATATCCAAATGTTTTAGCAATTCAATTTGGCAAATATTTCTTGAACTCCTATGTGCTAAACATTGTGCTAAGTACCACAAGGAAGTTTTTAAAAAATGAGGCAAAGCCCATGCTTTCCAAGTATGTTATCCTTTGTCTGTGTCTGTCTGCCTCTTTCTCTCCCTGTTTCTGTGAAGAACGGAAGGCTGGCAGTGGCAGTAATTACCTAGATATTTAAATAATTATAACAAAGCACAAGGAAGACTATGATATAGGTATTATTAGAGAGGTTAAAAGCAAGAAGCCATGGGAATTTAAAGGAGTGAGACATTGCACACGAGACAAGGAAAGGCTTCAAAGTAGAGATGACATTTAAGAAGGGCTCAGATGACAGGATTTCATTCATTAATAAAACAGGTACTGAATGTGTATTCTGCTGTGCCTCATGCTGGTGCTAGGGCTAGAGATGAACAAGACGTAATCCCTGACCTCAAGGAGCTCTCAGACTAGCAAAACAGGGTGTGGATAAAGGAAATATACTAGGAGGAGGTAGTAGAAAGGGAAATGGATGTGGTAGGAGAAAGTTACAAGTTGGGGAATAATGGAGATTGAGACTGGAAAGGAAGGTTGGGGCCTCAAATGTCAAGAAGAGGCATTGATTCTTCCTTTGTTTTGGCATGGAAAAGGTTTAGAGATATGAAAGTGCCATGACCAGAGTGGATTTCTAGGCCAGTCCATTTCATTAGGAAGGCTGTTATCTCTTTGGACTGTTCTCTGAAATGTGAGTACAGTAAACGTGTGCACCTTTTTGATATTTGGGTTGCTTGGCAGTATCACGTCTACCCTTTACAGTGTCTATCAGTATGTCTGATACCGCTATACAATTGACAGGGTTTGTGATATCTTTCTGATATATTGCAGCTGGTTCCTTTTTAGTAATCCTTCATTCTCTCTTTCAAGTAGTTAGGATCACCTACCTTTTGCTTAAGTTATTTAGGAGACATTTTAGAGTGAGTACATCAAGATGGCTAAAATGAAGTGTCTGTGCTTAAAGGAATGAAGTTCAGGTATCAAGAAGATTTGGTTATGGGAAAATATTTCCTTGCCACCTTCTGATGGAAAAATGAGGGGCCAATATTCATGAAACACAAAATTAACTTGAATGTGGCTGCTTACATGAACATACACCTAATTAATTTGAGAAATGTTTTATTTCTTGTTGTGGGCATGAAGACTACAGTGTAGAAGTTAAACCATTGGTAAGTGGAGCCAAGCCATCTGCAAATTTGAAAATGGGTTGTTTTCCAGAGGCTAAGAAAAGCTTAGTCAGAGGCTTGAAAATTAGTGGTTTGGGAGCAGAACTTCCAGAGAGGCTGTGTGAGGAGTTTGACAGACCCTCTTCCCAGAGAAACAACCATTTAACTGATGAAATTATCAAAAACAACATTTGAAGTCTCTGAAGTTGACCTATATATATTGACCTCAATATATTGAGAAACATTTATTCAAGGAAATCTACTAAGTCTCAGTGAAAACAATGGGTGCCTAGTTGTCACATCTCTCCCACCCAGCTCCATGCTATGGATGCTTTACTCTGGACAGTTGTAGCCAAAATATGGGGCTCCCTTTAGCCCCAGCTCCCAGTCACAGGGCAGTGGTTTCACCTCACTGGGGACAGGCTGCCAACATCTCTCTTCCCACACTCTCAGCTTCATGTTGTGGAGGCTCTATTTAGGGCTGGCATGGGCAAAGAGACTGGGGTCCTCCCACTCTAGTTCCCATGTGTAGGGCAGAGGTTCCATGCTAGAAGAGGCAACCATAGAAGACCATGGGCTACCAACCTCCCACAGGTCCTGCTTGTACGGTGGAGATTCCATACCAAGAAGGGCATACCAAGAAGATGGGGGCTCCCATCTCCACCTTCCAGCTCTTGCTTATAGGGTGGAGATATCACTCAGGGAGGATCAGGCCCTCACCATACCCTCCCTCCAGTGAAACAGTATAGAAATTCTGTGCAGGGGCTTAGGCAAGACTGGAGGGTCAGCAGCTCCAGCTCTGTTAAGGGACCTGGTTTTATTTGGAACAGAGCATGGATGCACTCCTTCCTGTATTGTCAAAAACAATACAGATCTTTGTGTTGAACAACTGGTAGAAGGCTAATAGTTCCATGAAACAAGGAGCAACAAATTAAATGGCAGACCAGCCAGAAGTTTAACAGAACCAGAGAGAGAGAGACAGCTAAAAAAGAGCCCTGTTAAAATCATACTTATCCCTGGGGGTGGGGAAGGCTGTGCACATATGCTACATTGCATTCCTTCAAAAACAACCTGAGTGGGCACTTGAGAGCTACTAGCCACTTCTTGAACGTGGAGCTGACTTAAAAGCATTTCCCAAGCCACACAGAGATCCATCATCAAGTTTGAAGCCTTACTGGCTCAAGGGGCATAAGCAACCTCTGACCAGTCACTAGCTGAACATTAAGTTATGCTGACCCAGGAGCAACTCTGAGGTAGTTAAAAACAAGGAAACAAACAAGGAGAAAAAACTGAGCAGTAACATTAGAGGTTGTACAATGCAAAGGAATTAGACTTCACAAACTTAATTCAGGCAAGCCACCAGACAACAAGGCCCACAGTGGTGGTGGTGGTGGTGGGACTAATCAGAATCTAGAATCGCTACAATATATTATCTAAAATGTGCAGTTTTCAACAAAAAATTACAACAAATACAAAGAAACAGTGTGACCATTGTACAGGGAAAAAGTAGGCAACAGAGACTACCTTTGGTGGGGGGCGGGGGGGCACATGATGTACTTAGCAGACAAACACTTCGAAATAGCTATTATAAATATTTTTAAAGAACTAAAGGAGTCATTTTAAAAAATGATGAAAGGAAGATATGATAACAATGAATCATCAAAGAGAGAATATTAGTAAAGGGATAAAAGTTATATTTTTAAAAACAGTGACATTAAACTTTTTTTTGTGTGTGTGGTATGCGGGCCTCTCACTATTGTGGCCTCTCCTGTTGCGGAGCACAGGCTCCAGACGTACAGGCTCAGCGGCCATGGCTCACGGGCCCAGCCGCTCTGCAGCATGTGGGATCTTCCCAGACCGGGGCACGAACCCATGTCCCCTGCATCAGCAGGCAGACTCTCAACCACTGTGCCACCAGGGAAGCCCTGTGACATGAAACTTCTGTAGCTGAAAAGTACAATAACTGAGATGAAAAATTTACCAGAAGGGCTCAGCACTAGAATTAATCTAGAAGAAGACAGAATCAGTGAACTTGAAGATAAATAATTAGAGATTGTACAGTTTGAAGAACAGAAAAAATAACTGAAAAAAAATTTACAGAGCCCCAGAAACCTATGGGACGTTATTAAGTGCACCAACATACACATGATGGGAGTACAAGGAGAGGAGAGGGTGAATGGAGTAGGAAAAAAATTGAAGATATAGTGGGTGAAAACTTCCAAAACATTGTAAAAAAACATTAGTCTACACCTGCAAAATCTACCAAGGTCTACACCTAGGCATATCATAGTTAAAATGTTGAAAGCCAAAGGAAAAATCATGGGAGCAGAAAGAGAAAAAATGACTCATCATGTATAAGTGAACCTCAATAAGATCAGTAGCTGACTTTTCATCAGAAAAAAATAGAGACCAGTGGCAGAGGGGTGACATATTCAAAGTGCTTAAAGGGGGAAAAAAAGAAAGAAAACAAGAATACTATATCCAGCAAAACTTTCAAAAATGTAGGTAAAATAAAGACATTCTCTGATAAACAAAGGTGGAGAGAATTCATTGATAACAGACTTGCCTTACAAGAAATATTAAAGGAAGTTCTTCAGGCAGAAAGGAAATCACATCACACAGTAATTCAAATCCACATGAAAAAAACAGAGTGCTAGTAAAGGTAATTGTGTAGTAACTATAAAATACAGTATAATTGCATATTTCTTCTCATCTTTCTTTAATTGATTTAAAAAACAATAGCATTTAAGATATCTGTATAATTGAATTTTGGGGCCTGTAGCGTATGGAAATATACTTAACAATGACAGCAGGGAGGGAAGGAAGTGATAGTAGAGCAAGAAGGTGACACCAGAGAGTACCTAAAATCCACAGGAAGAAACAAAGAGTACCATAAGTGGTAAATAAGAAGCTCAACTAAAAAAAAAACTTTATATAGTTTTCCCTTTCTTTTCCTAGTTCATTCAAAGAGCATATGATTATTTAAAGAAACAATTATAACACTGATGTTGGGTTTGTAAAGTATATAGCCATATATGGCATTAGTAATACAACAGAGGAGGTAGGGGATAGAGCTATAGTGAAGTGAACTTTTTATATTTTATTGGAATTAAGTTAGTATAAAACTAGAGTATGATAAGTTATGGTGTATATTGTAATCCCCAGAGCAACAAATAAGAAAATAACTTTAAGAAATAGAGTGAAAAATTAAAGTAGTTTAAATGATACATTAGAAAATATCCATTTTCTATCGGTAGCATAAATGACAGAAATTTATCTCACAGTTCTGAAGGCTAGAGGTCAAAGATCAAGGTGTCAACAGGTTTGTTTTCTCTTGAGACTTCTCTCTTTGGCTTTCAGATGGCCCCCTTTTTACTGTTCTCACATGGTCTTTCCTCTGTACACATGCATGCTTTTGTTGTCTCTTTTGTCCAAATTTCATACTCTTATAAGGACGCCAGTCACACTGGATCAGGGCCCAACCCAATGGCATCATTTTAACCTAATTACCTCTTTTAAAGGCCTTATCTCCAAATTCAGTCATATTCTGAGATACTGGGAGTTAGGGCTTCAACATATGGATTTTGTGTTGACACAATTCATCCCATAACAATTGACAAACCTTTAAATATATTGATTGAGAAAAAGAAGAATGAAATTACTGATATCAAGAATGATGAGAGAACATCACTACTGAACTTACAGAAAAGTGAATAAAAATGGTAAGAGAAAACAATGAACAGCTGTATGCCAACAAATTTGATAACAGATGAAATGGAAAAATTAAAATTGTCACAACTGCTCAAGAAGAAATAGAAAATCTGAATAATCTTATAACAAATAAAGAGACTGGATTAGTATTTTTAAATCTTCCCACAAAGAAAAGCCCAGGCCCAGATAGCTTCACTGGTGAAGTCTACCAAACATGTAAAGAAGAGTTAATACCAATCCTTCACAGTCTCTTCCAGAAAATAGAAGAGGGAACAATCCAATGCATTTTACAAGTATTGCCTTGATTCCAAAGCCAAAGATATCACAAGAAAATAAAACTAGAGACCAATATCCCTTATGTAAAAATCCAGGACAAAATACTTGCAAACTGAACCCAACAGCATATAAAAAGGATTATACATCATGACCAAGTGGGATTTATCCTAGGAATACAAGGGTGTTTAGCATCCAAGAATCAGTCGATGTAAACATTGCATTATTAGAATAAAGTACAAAAAGAACATGATCAGTTCAATAGATGCAGAAAAAGCATTTGACAAAAATCAACACCCATTCGTGATAAAAACCCTCAACAAATTGGGAAGAGAAAGGAACTCCTCAAGCCGATAAAGGGCATCTATCAAAATCCTACAGGTAACATCATATTTAATAGAGAAAGACTAAATGTTTTCTGCTTAAGATGAGAAGAAGATGAGGATGTCTGCTCTCACCAGTTATAGTCAACATTTTACTGGAGCTTCTAGCCAGGGCAACCAGACAAGAAAAAGTAAATCTGTCTTCATTTGTAGATGACATGACCTTATACATAGAAAACCCTAAGGAATCCACTAAAAAAACTACTATAACGAATAAAGAAATTCATCATGTTTGCAGAATACAATATCAACATTAAAAGGCACTTGTATTTCTGTACAGTAGCAATGAACAATCTGAAAATGAAATTAAAAAAAATTTCCATCTGTAATAGTACCAAAAGTAAAATAATTAGGAATATATTTGACAAAAAGTGCAAGACTTGTACACTGAAGACTATAAAACATTAGTGAAAGCAATGAAATAAGACCTAAATAAATAGACATCCCATGTTCGTGAATTAGAAGATGATATTGTTAAGATGTCAGTACTCACCAAATGGGTCTACTGATTCAACACAACCCCTATCAAAATCCCAGGTGACTTTTTTTTTCTTTCAGAAAATGGCAAGCAGATAGATCTTAAAATTCACATAAAAATACAAGGGACCCAGAATAGCCAAAAGCAATTTTGAAAAAGATAAAACTTGGAGGACCTACAATTGCTCATTTCAAAACTTACTACAAAGCCACAGTAGTCAAGTCAGTGTGGTTCTGGCACAAGGACAGACATATAGATTAATGGAGATTGGTTGAGATCCCAGAAATAAGCCCTTACATTTTTGATCAATTGATTCATGACAAAATTGCCAAGGAATTTCAAAGGGAAGAAATGATGTTTAGCTAATAGGATTTAGCCAATAGGACTGTCTAAAATTGGTATTTAGCCAATAGGCTATCCGCATGCAAAATAATGAATTTGGTCCTTGACCTCACACCATACACAAAGAATTAACTCAAAATGTATAATAGGCCTAAGTATAACACCTTAAACTATAAAACTCTTTGAAGAAAACATAGGAGTAAATCTTCATGATCTTGGGTTCCACAGATTTTTAGACATGACAAAAAAGCACAAGTGATAAAAGAAAAAATGATAAACTGGACTTAGTCAAAATTAAAATTTTTCACTTTTTAAAAGATACCATCATGAAACTGAAATGTCACCCCAAAGTCTGGGAGAATATACCTCTAAATGATATATCTTCTAAAGTATTTGAATTCAGAATATATAAAGACCTCTTACAACTTTAGTACTGACTAAAAAGACAAATAACCCATTAAAAATTAGGATAAGAATTTGAATAAATATTTTTTCCAAAGAATATATACAAATGGCCACTAGCACATGAATAGATACGCAGCATCCTTAGACATGAGGGAAATAAAAATCAAAACCACAATGAGATAATATTTCTCACTCTTAGAATGGCCATAATAATTATTTAAAAAGACAATAACAACTGTTGGTGAGGATGTGGAGAAATTGGAACTCTCTCATACATGGCTGTTGGGAATGTAAAATGATGCAGTTCTTTGGAAAATGGTTTAGCAGTTCCACAAAATGTTACACGTGGAATTTCCATATGAATCAACAGTTTTACTCCTAGTTACCTATTTACCTAAGAGAAATGAAAACATGTTCACATCAAAACTTGTATGTGAATGTTCATAATATCATTATTCACACTTGTCCCAAAGCAGAAGCACCCCAAATGTCCATCAAATGATGAATGGATAAAGTGTGGTATATCCATACAATGGAATATTGTTCAGCAATGAAAAGAAATGAAGCACTCTTACATGCCACTATACGAATGAACCTCCAACACATTATGCTTAGTGAAAGAAGTCAGACACATAAGGTCAAATTGTATGATTCCATTTATATGGAGTGTTTCTTTTTTTTTTTTTAAAGCAAATCTATAGAGACAAAGTAATTGGTGATTGCCTGGGGCTGGGTATGGGAATGGGGACTGACTGTAAATGGCACAAGGGTTTTTAAGATGATGGACATATTCTAAAATTAGATTGGATGATAGTTGCAAAACTCTATAAATATGCTGAAATTCATTAAATTGTACATTTTAAATGGGTGAATTTTGTCATATGTAAATTATATATCAACAAAGCTGTTAAATGCAGTAGTTTGAGAAAGTAATAATTGTGATGATTTTTATAAAGAATAAGATCACTAAAACAAATTATAAAATCTATTCCCAGATAAAGTATAACTCCCAAATTTCTATTCCTGTTACCTTTTCAGGAACTTGTTCCATTTGTCAATTTCCTCCACGTACCCCTTCTGTACCCTACTATGGACCTCTTCCTTTCAATTCTGTGTCCCACCTTTTCACTTGCCTTGAGCCTATTTACCCTTCCAGAACTTCCTTCTCTCCCAGCATTATGGTTTGTGCTCTCATCTCTCTCCTAAAGTCCTTTTCTCCTGAGGTTTTATTTCATTTCCAAATCATGAGTGTTTTTCTCAAACTGCTGGTTCTATTTCTTTGACCAAAGGGGGAACATAATTTCTCCTGGGTTTATGCATTTGACATAAGCATCTGCTGTGTACTTGACCCTGTGATGATACTTGTGGTGGCCTATGTTGCTGATCTTTATATTTGGGGAACAATAAGAATTTTTAATGTGGCATATAAAATATTCTGTGTAGAAGTTCTAAAGAGCTATATTTCATGGCAATTTTTGTTCAACCTATATAAAGCTCTCTATTTCAAAATGGCAAGTGTGTAGTTGCCTTCTCTTAGTCCCTGAGCTGTCCCTCTGTTTGGGGGTTAAGCCAGTGGTGTGCTGGTAAACAGGAACTCCAGGGAAATTAAATGAATAAAACCTGATTTGTTGAATTTGTGATTTCCATAGTGGGTATACTCCCACCATAGTCAGTTTCAAGTTATTAACATGATATTACTGAATGCAGAGGTGGGAAGCTATCCAGTCTGAGCCTTCTGGGAGGTAATTGCTTAGTCCTAATCCCACCAAAAATAGCTTTCACACTGTCTCTGAAATTCTACCCAACTTAGTTGGAAGGACTTTGGGGAGAAGAGAATGAATGGTTCTGGAATACCAATTCTGTGCTAGGCACTGTGCCCTTTAAGTACTCCTCATAAACCTGTGAGGGAGATACCCATTTCACAGGTGAGTAGATGGAGGCTCAAAGAGTTAAAATGGTCTGCCCAAAGCCCCACAGTATACTGCAGAGCTAGGATTTGAATCCTGATCATTTTGATGCCAAATCCCATGCTACTTTTCATTGTACCATGGTACCTCCTACAGCAAAGCTAGCAGCAGAGAGAATGAGACAATGTACTTTTCCAATGGTAGTGCCCTAGATATTGTTCACCTTCTGGGGATTGGACATAAGCACATCACTTGAAGTGCATTTCACTTGCTAGAGGATGTTAGGGTAATCTCTCTGTGGGCAGCAGGAAGGGAAGGTGGTGAAGACCTTGGTGTGGGGCAGGGGACTTCTAAACCCTTTGATTAATTTGAGCTAAGGAGGGACTGAATTGAATAGCCAGGAGTTCCTGACTATTCCAGAGGAGTGGTAGCGGCACTGAAGCAGCACACAATCCTTTTGGGCCTCAGGCGAGGCCTAGAATTGTCCATTTGAGGTCATTACTGTCCCTGGAGGTAGTGGTTTTCAAATCAAGTTAGGGAACATAAATGATTGAAGCAATTTTCTGAAAACAAATCTATGCCTTTTTTTTTTTTTTTTTGGCTGCGTCGAGTCTTAGTTGCGGCATGTGGGCTCAGTAGTTGAGGCACGTGGGCTTAGTAGTTGCGGTGTGAGGATTAGTTATGGCATGGGGGATTTTAGTTCCCTGACCAGGGATTGAACCCGCATCCCCTGCATTGGAAGGCGGATTCTTAACCACTGGACCACCAGGGAAGTCCCCTATTTTTTTTAAATTAGAAATAAAACTCCATAACAACAGGAATCTTTGTCTGTTTTGTATATTGCTAGATCCCTGTTGTCTAGAACAGTGCTTGACACTCAATATGTGGGATGGATGAATGGATGAATGGATGATTTGCCTCCAGGCCTGTAGCTCTTTTCCAGACCTGGCTACTACTTGAAAGCAAGTTTTTTTTTCAGAGATCTCTAAGAGACCAACACTGAGGCTCCTCACTTTTTGCCAGCTAAGGATCTCATTAGTAATTATGTAAAAACAAATGATGTTACTTGGTGATGAGATGAGATTGCTTTAGGAAGTCCTCTTCATTGTCTTTGGGTAGAATAGCTACTAATTATTGAGTGTTTACAGTATGTTAGGTAGAGAGATAAGTGTTTTTCATGCATTAACATGTTAAATCCTCATAATGGCCTTATGAAAGAGACAATTAGGTCCATGTTATGGATGAGGAAATGGAGGCCTGGGGAGTTTAAATAGATTGCACCACAAGGCTGTACTCCTAGTATGAAGAAGAGCCAGTAACCAACCCCAGTTTCCCCCAACTATTAATCCTATACTTGCTCTAATATAGTACATTGCCTCTTTTTCTGTGTTACTAATCATTCATTGATTCAGGGAACATTTATTAAGTTCTAAGCTCTGTTGTATGCCAGACACTTAGACTTTCTGAAGGGAAAGGGAATCTTGCTCTGCTGAAATGTGATTAAAAACACTTACGGGCTTCCCTGGTGGTGCAGTGGTTGAGAGTCTGCCTGCCGATGCAGGGGACACGGGTTCGTGCCCCGGTCCGGGAAGATCCCACATGCCGCGGAGCGGCTGGGCCCGTGAGCCATGGCCACTGAGCCTGCACATCCGGAGCCTGTGCTCCGCAACAGGAGAGGCCACAACAGTGAGAGGCCTGCGTACCACACACACACACAAAAAAAAAACAAAACAAACAAAAAAAAAACACTTACATTTTCTAACACCATTTCTTCCTATTTCCCATAACTATGATGCCTAGTAATTTGGAACTACCAAGAGACATCAAATAACTTTACCTCTCCTCTTCCCAAATGCTTCAGCAAGTTCCCTGGGGTAAGAGTATCTTATTTAGTCCCAGAAGATGAATGAAATCTCAAGCAATGGTTTTACAAACTCCATCATATCTAACTCGCAAAGGTTTTCTTTTGGCTTTCAGTACTTGAGATGCTCCCCCCAAAATGCTTACCTTATATCAGATGAGTCAGAGCCATATGAATACAGCCTCTCCTTTCAAGAATGTTCTTTCAAAAATCCTAAATCTATTTAATGCTAGTTAAAGGGGCTTTAAAGGGTCACATAAGGAGTCCCAGCAATACAGTTTGCCCCTCTTGGGCTTGGAGACTCAGAAGGAGGCGGAAATGGATTGGATTAAACCCAGGGCTGAACCAACCATTCCTTGATACTTCCGTTAAAGTTCTTGTCCCTTTTGTTGTTGTTGTTCTTTTGTTCCTTCAACAAACATTTATAGGATGTCAACTATGTGGCAGGCCTGGTTCTAGGCTGGTGCTGTCCAATATAAATATAATGAGATCTATGTATATGCCATTGTAAGTGATCAAGTAGTCACATTAAAAAAGTAAAAAGAAATAGGCGAGGGAATTCCCTGGTGGTCCAGTGGTTTGTACTCGGTGCTTTCACTGCCAGGGCCCGGGTTCTATCCCTGGTCGGGGAACTGAGATCCCACAAGCTGCACAGTGTGGCCAAAAAAAAAAAAAAAAAAAAGAAAAAGAGGCAACATAAATTTTAATAATGGATAGACCTAGAGATTTCACACTAAGTGAAGTGAGACAGAGAAAGACAAATATCATATGATATCACTTATATGTAGAATCTAAAAAAACTGATGCAAAGGAACTTATTTAACAAAACAGAAACAGACTCACAGACATAGAAAACAAATTTAGGGTTACCAAAGGGTAAAGGTGGAGAGGGATAAATTAGGAGTTTGGGATTAACAGATACACACTACTATATATAAAATAGATAAACGACAAGGACCTACTGTATAGCACAGGGAACTATAGTCAATATCTTGTAATAACCTATAATGGAAAATCTGAAAAAGAATATATATATTCTTTTTCACTGAATCACTTTGCTGTACACCTGAAACATTGTAAATCAACTATACTTCAATTAAAAATTGGAAGAAATTTTAATCTATATTTAACCTAATATATCCAAAATGTTTACATTTCAACATGTAATCAATATAAAATGTTATTAATGAGACATTTTACATTCTTGTTTTCATATTAAGTCTTTGAAGTCTGGTGTGTATAATAAACTTACAAACACATCTCAGTTTAGACGAGTCACATTTAAGTGCTCAGTACTCACATGTGGCTAGTGGGTAGGTAGTGGACAGGACAGTTCAGCGCTAGGCCTTGTTCTCAGGAACACTGGAATGTATTAGATACCTTTCTGTGAGGTGATGAAGAAAGGCACATTAGTGGGAATGAGCCTGATAATAATTTGTTCAGCAGAAAGCTGTTCTTTCAATTATTACCCCCATGGGCTGCACATCATGAGGTTAGAACCCCATGTAACATTAACAGTCCCTTAAGCTCCTTCAAAATCTCCTCCACTGCTTTTGGGAGAGCAACTCTCTTAAAGCATGATATCATTTTGATTCTGCAAATATTCTCCAAGGCAGGGAGGTCATAGGCCTCTGGAGAGTGGCCATGAACTGAGGCAGGAAGTGATTTAAGGTGGGAACATCAGAGTCATCAAAGAAGAGGCCCCTGGTATTCAAGTCCTTCAAGTGATCCAGGGGAAGTACCAACAAAGAACTACCTACTAGCCTGGGAATTCTCTCTCTTTTCTATCCTCTACCCTTTCCCATACTCAATCTCTTTTCCCAGGACAGTCCATCTCTCAGGGGCTCCCTGTCTCACCTCTGCACTCTGGAGGATATGTAACTGTATGTGTGAGCGTGTGCACTCATGTGTGTGGCTGTGTGAAAGCGTGTGGCTGTCTGTGGGACTGTGTCTGTGCTGTCATAACTCAGCTGTGTAAGGGATGGATAGGTGACTTTACAGCCCCAAAAGTATATCTAGGAATAATCAAGTAAAAGAAATCTTCCTAGTTTGTGTCCTCTCAGAAAGTGACACAAATTAGTGTAGCCTGAATTTAGGCCCTGAGCTCACCTGACAATTTCTAGCGACAGACTCTCCCTGTCATTGCAGGGGCTGTCTGCCACAAAGGAGGAGTCAAACCTGGAATCGGTTTTTCTCCTTTGGAAGACAATATTTTAAATCTATTTTCTCACATAAAGGGCTTTAGAGTTATCTTAAGTTTTAGGCAATCTTCCTTGATTGGTGACTTAGCAATGTGTTTTAAAAGAGAGCCCTTAGAGAAGGCAGGTTTCTTTTCTTAACCTTTCGGGGTAGAAAGGAAAGAAGGGATGAGAGAGTAGTACTTTTCAGGGAGCCCTTCCCAGCAGGCCTTAAGCCACATCAGGGGTTCCCTCATACTGCTTGTAAAGGCAATCTGGATAATGGGGTTAATCATCTGAAAAGTAAGACAGGTGGCCATCTTCCTGCTCTGAAACAGACACAATCACAGATTGTCTGTTGTCTGCTTTCCCCAGGGAGAAGATGTGGCTCTAAGCCAGTGCATCAAAAGAGAAGAAAAAAGGCACATTCCTTAGGATTAAGGTGTGGGTGAGACTTACCCTGTCTGCTCTATCAGAATAGGAGGTGCTTACAGACCACATTTCCCAGAGGGCTTAGTCTGCTATTGAAGAACCATGTGCAGCCAGGAGTGACTAAACCTGGGTTAAAGCTAGAGGGAGATCAGGAAAAGGAATCCTTGTAAATATTGGGAACAAAAAGCATGGAATAAAATTGTTTATCCTCTGTTTAGTCAAGATTTATTGAACACCTGATTAGAACATCCTGTGTTATCTTCCCAGATGTAGGAATCGCAGAGACGGAAGGGGGAGGTAACTTTCACTTACAGAAATGTGCCAAGCACTTTACATATGCTTAAGGCCATCCTATGGGGTAGATGGCATCTTCCCTACTTTATCGATGAGGGGACTAATGACATCTATAGGACTTTTGTGACTTATAGTTAGTGAGGGGGAATTCAAACTTGGATATGCCTTATTCCAAAGCCCATTCTTCCCACTGCCCTATGCTGCTGTCTTGTCTTACTGTTTAGCTAAGGAGACATGACATCTATTCTCAAGAAACAATCAGAGAAAAGAAAGTTCTATGTTAACAATAATTAAACACTAATAATGTAAAGTAGAGACAGCATGTATTTGACATGATCAGGAACAGTTCTAAGGTCAGAGCAGACTTTGTATTTCCCTGATGGTGTTGGTTAGTTTCATGTTGGGTAGTAGGAAAATTGGACAAAGAGCTGTCAACAATACAGTCCAGTGTTACTAAAGAAAATGACTATGGTCACCCTCCCCCAAACCATCTCAAAAACAAACCTGGACCAAAATTTAACAATGAACCCCAGCTCTGCTTGGTATGCAGAATATCATTAGCTCCTTAGCTAACATTATTTTGCCATAGTGATAGAGAAACACCCTTTTGGCAAGGCTAGGTCTGAGTTATACCAGTGGGTGAAGAAATACTAGATCTTTATTATTTCCCTAGGAGACATAGCTGAGGATTCAATGCCTGATATTTCTTTTTTTTTTTTTTTTTTTTTTTTTTTTTTTTTTGTGGTATGCGGGCCTCTCACTGTTGTGGCCTCTCCCGTTGCGGAGCACAGGCTCCGGATGCGCAGGCTCAGCAGCCATGGCTCACGGGCCCAGCCGCTCCGCGGCATATGGGATCCTCCCAGACCGGGGCACGAACCCGTATCCCCTGCATCGGCAGGCGGACTCTCAACCACTGCGCCACCAGGGAGGCCCTGCCTGATATTTCTTGACGACAAAAGTTCCAATATTGTTTTGTCCCACTGTCACATCACCCTAGAAGCAAAAATTTCACAGTTAATCAAAGCAGTGGTACCACATGGGTCCATCTATATTCTGAACTATGTTTAGCATAGACTCCATGATTTCAATTAGAATGATAGAATTCTCTCATTGCCTCATAAGTCTTAACAAAACCAATTGTCTTATTATAAATGAATAAAGATGGGTTCAATTAACAGTGCTTCTAAAAATACATTCTTCTATATGTATGTCTTTATGAAACCTTGGGTGAAGATAACAAAGACAAGTCTTAAAATTTCATCCCCTTTTTATTGAGCAAGAAAGACATATGGAGTGATATATTAAATGATGTCTTAATGGCTTGACAAGTCTTAATGACCAACCTCTTCTAGTAACCCATTTCAGAACAATCTTAACCAAGCTGTGGTTGGAGAGCTTTTATTAAATGCCCAGCACTGTACTACTACTGTCTACCATTTTCCAACCTGATCATTTGCTTGAGGGTGATGAAGGATGATGATGAACATTATAAGGTTTCTTTCCTTATAGTCCTTAAAATCAACTGAGGTAAATGCAGTTAGAAATAATTCAGAGACTTGACTGCTTCCGAAGAGATATAGCTATAGAAATAGGACCTCTTGGAACCATTTTAAAAAGAAAGCTACTGACAAATTCAGAAGTTCATCCCTTTAGGAAGGGCCTGTAATAGCAGCAATAAGAGTTCCTGACTGAAGCCCTTTGGACACTTTCCTCTGGAAAAGCATGGGCCTTTAGTAGCTGATGTTGGCCAGGTGGGCTGGCACATATGGCACTCCTTTCTGGTCTCTCAGTATTAGAGTCTCATTGCCTAGATTCTAGCAAAGACCTCCATAATAATCCTTCCCTTCCTGGAAGTGTTGCCTGGAGGAGGCCAAAATAATGAGGTGGCTTTCCACTTTTGTTGGTGGCTTATGACCAGCTCCAAGTCCCCAAGAAGTGTCTCTGTTGTCCAAGACCAGTTCACTGTGGCTTTGGCAATCCTCAAGAGATAGATGATGGAGGTCTTCTAACAACCAGATTTCTAGTGGCAAGGTCACAGCCCAGTCTGGGGTCAGCAGTGGAAGCCAGTTCAGGGTATCAGCAATTGGTAAGCTTGCTGAAACTCTAGTTTTATTTTTTTAATTTAATTTTTATTTTATACTGGAGTATAGTTGATTTACAATGTTGTTTTAGTTTCAGGTGTACAGCAAAGTGGTTCACTTATACATATACTCATTCTTTTTCAGATTCTTTTCCCATATAGTTTATTACAGAATATTGAGTAGAGTTCCCTGTGCTATACAGTAGATCCTTGTTGATTATCTATTTTATATATAGTAGTGTGTATATGTTAATCCCCAAAGTCTAGTTTTAGAGAGAATCTCCCCGTAGCAAGAATATCAAGAAGTTGATTCACCACTTCCTCACACATCCTATGCCCTAACCAATCCATACCTGATAAACTATATTCTTCAAGTACACCAAGATCTTTCCCACCGCTTTGTCTTTGCACATGTTGTACCCTTTCTAGAGTATACCCATCTCCTTTTTACAGAACTATTCTAGCATTGTTCATACTGGGAAGTAAATCATCTATGAGGAGATCTCTCTGTTACATTGTGATCTTTTCAAAGGTGGGAATTGTATCTTATTATCTCTGTTATCTCTATTAGCCAGAACAGAGACTGGCATACAGCATGCTGAACCAGGTAAATGCTGATTAAGTAACTGAATTATTTATCCAGATGTGGTTGGGGTTGCATATTTCTGAATTCCATTATCAGTAGGCTTTATTTGGTATCATACCCTGTGTATGTGTATTTCAGGGACCTCTTGTTTAATGGAATGATTAAACTTTTTGAGCTTTTTTGTTTGTTTCTTTGAGCGAAAGGTACGTTTGTAGCCTTCAAGTGAATTGGTCCAATTCCCAGATTCCAATGGAACACCACTGGCTCCCTCTTGTGAGGCAGTCTCAGAATTTCTCCTATAATTAATTTCTTAGGAGGTCTGTGGACAAGTACATCTTAGTAAAGTTGTTCTGGGTCTGAATGCTTTGGCTTCTAAGTGTTGTGAACCAACCGGTTACTTCTTGGAAAACATTAAGACTTTCACTTGACAAGGGTAAAGAAGCCATTCTAGGAATCTTGACCAGCTCAAAAATCTGAGCACCCTGGAGTTAAAAGCCTTCCTGAAGGTCATCTTTATAACCTAATCTCACAAAGCAACTCGTACCAGTTTTGAGTTGCTCCCCCTTCTAGAGGTTTCTCTGTCTTTTAGAAGATTATTCCTTTTAAGGAACTAAAATCTGCCTCCAACTGGTCCATAAAAAATGATCTGTACCTTCTTAATAACTAACTGCCTTTTGGGTAGTTAATGACAGTGTTGGATTCCTCATGACATATTTTCTAAATTCAGTTTTTTCAATATTTTTGAGCACCTTCCTAGTGCCAGGCACCCTGGTCTAATCTTCTCCAGGTCCCTCAACTGTTTCCCATGTATCAGGTTCCTCTGAACCACTTCTATAGATAATTTCCACCTTGTCACTGGCTCCAAAGTTTGGAACTTGTTACATGATATTCTTGTTAAATGCTTCCCATTATTCCAGCCAGTCCAGATCTTTAAGATCCCATCATATGTGAGACCTGCCATGTTCTAGGTGAGTCTGCTCTTTTAGTTAATCAGTATAAGTACCCAGTTAAGGGACTTTGAAATAGTACCTCTCCTGAAACAGTATGGTCTAGTTGAATTGGAGGGCACAAGATCTGTTTTCAATTTATGTAACTTCTTTGGGACTCTTTGAGTGCTAATTATCCTTCCTTCATAGGGTCATTGTCAGGATTCAAGAGATACTATCTATAAAACATTAAGCACTGTGCCTGAGCACTTAGTGGGTACACAATAGAAGTTAATGTCCCTCTCTTCCTGCCAGTTGGTCCTGCCTACCACTGCCCTCTACTGAGGAGAGTCAGTAACTGCTTTGAACTTGCATTTCTCATTTCTGGTTTGAGCCAAGTAGCTCTGTTCCATTCACTTTCTTTTTAGCCCTTTAAAGAAGGGCAGTCTTATATGAGATATAACATAAACTGGTGGACTGGACTCAGTTTTGAGAAAGTAGTTCTTGTAAAAATATTGCAGTAGATATCTTTGCCAATTTCTGACACAGCACAACTGAATTAGAGTTCTATACTGCATGGATAGCTATTGGTGAGACTTTTTTTTTTTTTAAGTATTATAAGATCCCAAGGTGCTAATCATTGATGTTTGGAATATAATCCAATTTCTGTTGTTCATTGTCAGGTAAACAGTAAAAATCACAGCCTGAATATGAATTTCATTCACAGGTCTTCTGGATAATATGATTCCTGTGTTCTTTCTGAGAAGGAACATGTATATGAATTGGTATTTTAATTCCTCTGACAGGATGATGTAGGTTTGCGTAAGAGCAATAAAAATACAGGGACCCAAATGGTTCTTAGTGCCACACTAGTGAAAGGTCACATCGTTAGAATTATCTTCTATGAGAGGATTTTGGGGTGTGGAGGGAAATCCCTAAGCCTGGCAATCAGACATTATAGTAGAGTGAAGAGAGGGTAGTCTTGGTGTCAGATCTGAGTTTGAATTCCACCTCAGCCATTCACTAGCTGTATGATCTAGGACAGGTCCTTTGACCTCACCTTACCTCAGCTTTATCTTGTATAAAATGGGGAAGAATTATACCAAGTATTTATTGTGAGTATTATAAATGAGGTTAACAATTCTGTACCACTTAGCACAGTGCTTGGCATATGGTAGGCAAGCAATAAATCATTGCTCTTAGGATCAATTCCAGTTAATAGCAGTTAAGTCCCTTGGAGCTGCAGTATCATTTCCCTATTGGAGAGTGAAAGGAGTAATATCATGTACATGATTTGGGGATTCAATTCCTGGGTTCACGTAGAAACTAAGCCACCCTGAGTCCTTCAGAGTTTGCTAGAAGTTTATAATCATTCACCTGAAGGGCAATGGGAATACACTGGGTTGTTTAATAGCCCTTGGCGGCATGTGGGCAAAAACACTGAGAAGAACCCTGGGGAGTAATGTATTGCTTGTTCTCTTGCCCGCAATTCTTTAAATGCAAGTACTTGGATTTATCAACCCAAGCAGGAGTCAAATGCTGCTGCCATTTTGGCGTTCTATAAACGTATATTCATGAATCTGGTGAGCCAGTCACCAAAGCTCCCTTTAGGGAGGAGGGAGGTTACTGGAATCTTTGTTTCCTGTTGAGGAATCTTGCCCTAGAGACAAAAAGAAAATCCTTAAAATATTCTGCTCACAAGAAAAGAGCAATCTGGCTGAGGTGGGTTACTTAGTAAAGGATAAACTTTGCCACCAACCAGCTTTATAAATTAAAAATAAGCACAAAAATTAATCTATAGTGACAGAAAGATGATCAAGCCTGTGGAGGGGGCCACGGAAGGGTGGGTGGCAGTTCAAAGGGCAGAAAGAAACTTTTGGTGTTAATGAGCTTTGACATATGTTCACCATCTTGATTATGGTGATGGTACATACATATGTCAAAGCTCATCAAATAATATACTTTAAACATGTGCAATTTAATGTATTTCAATTGTACCTTAATAAAGCTCTTACTTAAACCCAGTGACTATAACACCTGGCATGTAGTAAGTGCTCGCTAAGTATGTTCTTGAATTAAGATAAATAATTGTGACAGACCAACTTCTGGAATGGCTGTGTGAGAAGCTCAGCAGACACCCTCACTAGTGAAATAACCATTAAACTGGTAAAATTTTTTATCAGAAACAACTGTTTAAAGTGTCAGGAAATTGGTTTAAGGGCATGCAACACATTGAGAAGCATTTATTTAAGAACATTTATGGAATCTTGGTAAGAACAATTGTCATATGTGGCATTTGATCCAGGACTTGCTCCTACTTCTCCTCCTAGCTTTATATTGTGGAAAATTTATTCTAGGTGGGCACAGCCAAAAGGCAAACACACAAACAGAAAGCACAAGGGCTCTCTTCTTCACTAACTCCTGGTTATAGGGTATAGTTTCACTCCAGGATGGGCAGGCTGCTAGTGACTCTAATTCTGCCCTCTAGTTTTATGTTGTGGAAGATTTATTCTGGGCGAAAATGGCCAAGAAGATGGAGGGCTCTCATCCCCGGCCCAGCTCCCACTCTTAAGATGAAGTCTGTTTCCTCGGCAGGTACAGCAAACTATGAGAGGCAGTTGGAGAAGACTGGCAACTCCTGTTTTCTCCCTCCCAGGTCCAGGGCCAGGACCCAGATGTTGTACTTGTCAGACAAGGACTTCAGGGGCTCACAGGGCAGAGGTGTCACTCCAGAAAAAACAGGCTGCCATATCACACTTTCCTCACCTAGCTCCAGCATAGTTGCACAGCCTATGGAGGCTGACTTTCTTTAGAACAGAGCATGAAGGAACTCATGCCTAAAGGTGTTGTTGAAAACCATAGAGATCATAGTAGTGAAAATTAGAAGAGCAATTATATATTAGTAGCAGACAGAAAAGAGCAGACCAGCCAGACATTTTGCAGAGAGACCTAGGGAAAGAAACCATCAAAATGGGCCCTGCTAAGATCAAACTTATCCCTAGTTTGGGCTGTACACATGCTGTAGGTAGGAGCAACCCATGCAGGGGCAACCAGAAATGTTATTTGTGAACTGCTGAATTCTGTTTGAATGCAGGGTAGAATCAAAACCTCCCTGAACTATGAAGGCATTCCACAAGCCATACAAAATACATTGGCAAAGGGTAGAAGCTTTACTGGATCTTGGTGCCTAAGAAAAACCTTTGACCACTTGATCACAGGCTAAAACTAATTATGCTGAACCAGAGGTGACTCCCAGAAAGCCAGGTTTAAAAATAAAACAAAGGGAAAAATGAGCATGATGTCAGAGGTTGCACACTGCAGAGAAAATAGACTTCAGCGAGAATTAGTCCAGGCAAGTGATTAAACAAATAGAGAAAAACAAGACAAAATAGAAACAGAAATAAGACCCAAGAAGGGGAGGTAAGCAGAATCCAAGGTTACTACAATGTATTATTTATTTATTTTTTAACTTTTTATTTTATATCGGAGTATAGCCAATTAACAATGTTGTGATAGTTTCAGGTACACAACAAAGGGACTCAGCCATACATATACATGTATCCATTCTCCCCCAAACTCCCCTCCCATCCAGGCTGCCACATAACATTGAGCACAGTTCCCTGTGCTATACAGTAGGTCCTTGTTGGTTATCCATTTTAAATATAGTGGTGTGTACCTGTCAATCCAAAACTCCCTGATTATTCCTTCCCCCCATCCTGCCCCCCTGGTAACCATAAGTTCGTTCTCTAAGTCTGTGAGTCTGTTTCTGTTTTGTAAGTTCATCTGTATCATTTCTTTTTAGATTCCGCATATAAGGGATATCATACGATATTTCTTTTTCTCTGTCTGACTTACTTCACTCAGTATGATAATCTCTAGGTCCATCCATGTTGCTTCAAATGGCGTTATTTCATTCTTTTTAATGGCTGAGTAATATTCCATTGTATGTATGTATGTGTGTATATATATATATATATACCACATCTTCTTTATCCATTCCTCTGTTGATGGACATTTAGGTTGCTTCCATGTCTTGAGTATTGTAGACAGTGCTGCAACGAACATTGGGGTGCATGTATCCTTTCAGACCATGTTGTTCTCCAGATATATGCCTAGCAGTGGGATTGCAGGGTCATATGGTAGCTCTAATTTTAGCTCTATTATTTAAAATATCTAGTTTGCAATAAAAATTATGAGCCTTCCCACCCCCCAAAAAATAACCCAGGAAAGTGTAACCATGGAAAGAAAATAAGTCAGGTAATAGAAATTACTTTTGAAGGAGCCCAGATGTTATATTTGTCAGATATGTACTTCAAAGTTGCTATTATAAATATATTCAAAGAAGTAAGGGAAAGCATGTTTTATGATCTAAAGGATATATAATGGCAATGACTAATCAAATAAAGAATATCAATGAAAAGATAGAACACATTTAAGAAAAGAACCACATGGAAATTCTGGATTGTAAAAGTACAATAAACTAAATGAAAAATTCATAAAAGAGGATCAACAATATATTTTACATGGCAGAAGAGAGAATTAGTGAACTGGAAAACAGATCAATAGAAAGTATACATTCTGAAGAAAATAAAAAGAATAAAAAAATTGAACAGACACATGTAGAATACAAGCACACCAACATGTGTAATGGGAGTACCAGAAGGAGAAGAGAGAAGGGGCAGAAAAATTATTCATAGAAAGGATGGCTTAAAAGTTTCCAAATATGATGAAACACATTTATCTAAACATCCAAGAAGTTCACGAACTCCAAGTAGGATAAACTAAACAGATCCACACCTAGAGATATCATAGTCAAGATGTTGAAATTCAAAGCCAAAGAGGAAAATCTTGAAAGTAGCAAGTGAAAAAAGACCCATCACAGAAAGGAACCCCAGTAAGTTTGACAGTTGACTTCTCATCAGAAACAATAGCTATCATGGGATGGGGGGATGACATATTCAGCATGAAAAAACTCAACCAATAATGTTATATCTGGAAAAACTAACTTTAAATTTGTAGATTAAATAAAGATGTTCCCAGAAAACTAAATATGAGGAGAATTTGTTGCTAGCAGACCTGCCTTACAAGAAAAAGTAAAAGAAATCCTTCAGGCTGAAAAAAAAGCAATAATGGACAGTAATTTGAATCCATACAGAAAAAAAAAGAGTGCTTATAAAGTAATTATGTAGTAACTCTAAAAGACAGTATAATTACATATTTCTTCTCCATATTTCCTTAGTTTATTTAAAAAACAATAGCATACTGAGACAGCAATGAGCGTACTTAGCACCAAGATTTTAGATTTTAGTACCATTCTCCAATAAAAGGAACCAGGGATCTTTGGAGGAATGGCTGATTCTAGGACTGGGCTAAAAAATATACAGGATGAGCCTGGAGAATCTTGTAGTGCCAGAAAGTATGGAAGTGCTCAAAACAAAACAAAACAAAAACCACACACACACACACACACACACACACACACACACACACACACACACACACACACACACACTGAAGGGGGTATGTGAAAGGGACACTGAAGTCAACTGAAAGAGGTCCTAATGGCCAAAGCTGAAACAGCTTGAGCAGAAAAAAACCCAATAAATTAGTAATGGACTATATCCCAAGATATAAAATAAATATCCATGAGTCTATATGGGTATAAATAAATGATTGAATAAATATATAAATGGGGAGACTAGACAACTCTTTCATGCAGAAGAATCCCAAATAATTTATGTTGATACTCTTCTCTCAGGTACATGGAATATAACTCTCCACTCTTTAAGTCAGGCCTGTGTATAGTGACTTCCTTGAAAGAGTACAGTATGGAAAAGGAAAAAAGAGTAATATATAGTGAAGAAAGCTGACAAACACTACCTCAGCCAGGTGATAAAGGTTAACATCAACAGTATTAAGTCATGTTGATAGTATGCCCCTTGATATGATGTGATGAAAAGGGCATTGCACTTTTGTGATCTTCCCCTCAAAAACCCATAGCCCCAGTCTAATAGTGAGAAAAACATCAGACAAATACCGATGGAGGAACATTCTACAAAATACCTAACCAGTACTCCTCAAAAATGTCAAGGTTGTCAGAAACAAGGAGAGTATGAAAAACTGTCAAAGGAAAGAAGAGCCTAAAGAGATGTACCAACTAAATGTAATGTTGTATCCTGGATGGCATCCTGGAACAGAAAAAGGACATTAGGTAAAAACTAATGAAATTTTGAATAGTATGGACTTTAGTTACTAATAATGTACCAATATTGGTTAACTAGTTATTACAAATGTACCATATTAATGTCATACATTAATAATAGGGGACATTGTGTATGGGATGTATGGGAAATCTCTGTACTATCTTTGCAATTTGTATATCTAAAACTATTCTAACATAAAAGTTTATTTTAAAAGCAATAGCACTAACATCATACTTAATGATGATAAGCTTTCTCATAAGATCAGAAACAAGGAAAAGATGTTCCCTTTCACCACTCCTTTTCAACATTGTACCGGAAGTACTATTTAATGCAGTAAAATAATGAAAGGTATACAGTTTGGGATGGAATAAAGAAAACTGCTTGTAGGTGACATGACGATATATATCAAAAATCTGAAAGAATGGACACAAAAAACTTGGAACGAGTAAGCAGTTACAGCAAGGTTGCAGGATACAAGGTTAATATAGAAAAGTAAATCACTTTCCTATATATCAGCAATGAACAAGTGAAACTTGAAATTAAAAACATAGTACCATTTACACTAGCACCCCCCAAAATGAAATACTTAGGTATAAATCAAACATAATATGTACAACAACTATATGAGGAAAACTACAAAAAGTCTGATGGTATTAAAAAAGAACTAAATAAATGGATAGATATTCCATGTTCATGGATAGAAAGACTCAATATTGTCGAGTCATTTCTTCTCAAATTGATATATAAATTCAATGCAGTCCCAATCAAAATCCCACCAAATTATTTAGTGGATATCAACGAACTAATTCTAAAGTTGGTTTGGAGAGGCAGTAGACCCAGAATAACCAACGCAGTATTGAAGGAGAACAAAGTTGGAGGAGTGACACTACTTGACATTAAGATTTTTTTAAAAATAAATTTATTTATTTATTTGTTTTTTAAAAAATTTTGGCTGTGTTGGGTCTTTGTTCTGTGTGTGGGCTTTCTCTAGTTGCAGTGAGTGGTGCGCGGGCTTCTCATTGTCGTGGCTTCTCTTGTTGCAGAGCACGGGCTCTAGAGTACAGTCTCAGTAGTCGTGGCACACGGGCTTAGTTGCTCCACAGCATGTGGGAATCTTCCCGGGCCAGGGATGGAACCCGTGTCACCTGCATCGGCAGGCAGATTCCCACCCACTGTGCCACCAGGGAAGCCTGTTAAGATTTACTATAAAGCCACAGTAATCAAGAAAGTGTGGTATTTGCAAAAGAATAGAAAAATAGATGAATGGAGCAGAACGGAGAGCCCAGAAATAGGCCCACATAAATATAGCTCACTGATTCTTTTTTTTTTTAAAAAAAATCTTTATTGGAGTACAGTTGCTTTACAATGGTGTGTTAGTTTCTGCTTTATAACAAAGTGAATCAGTTATACATACACATATACCCCCATATCTCCTCCCTCTTGTGTCTCCCTCCCACCCTCCCTATCCCACCTCTCTAGGTGGTCACAAAGCACCTAGCTGATCTCCCTGTGCTATGCGGCTGCTTTCCACTAGCTATCTATTTTACATTTGGTAGTGTATATATGTCCATGCCACTCTCTCACTTTGTCCCAGCTTACCCTTCCCCCTCCCCATATCCTCAAGTCCATTCTCTAGTAGGTCTGTGTCTTTATTCCCGTCTTGCCCCTAGGTTCTTTTTTTTTTTTTTAGGTTCCATATATATGTGTTAGCGTATGGTATTTGTTTTTCTCTTTCTGACTTACTTCACTCTGTATGACAGACTCTAGGTCCCTCCACCTCACTACAAATGTGCCACATCTTCTTTATCCATTCATCTGTTGATGGACACTTAGGTTGCTTCCATGTCCTGCCTATTGTAAATAGAGCTGCAATGAACATTTTGGTACATGACTCTTTTTGAATTATGGTTTTCTCAGGGTATATGCCCAGTAGTGGGATTTCTGGGTCATATGGTAGTTCTATTTTTAGTTTTTTAAGGAAGCTCCATACTGTTCTCCATAGTGGCTGTATCAATTTACATTCCCACCAACAGTGCAAGAGGGTTCCCTTTTCCCCAAACCCTCTCCAGTATTTATTGTTTGTAGATTTTTTGATCATGGCCATTCTGACCGGTGTGAGATGATATCTCATTGTAGTTTTGATTTATATTTCTCTAATGATTAATGATGTTGAGTATTCTTTCATGTGTTTGTTGGCAATCTGTATATCTTCTTTGGAGAAATGTCTATTTAGGTCTTCTGCCCATTTTTGGATTGCTTTTTTTGTTTTTTTGATATTGTAGCTCACTGTTTCTTGACAAAGGAGCAAAGGCAATACAATGGAGCAAAGATAGTCCTTTCAACAAATGGTGTTGGAACAACTGTACATCCACATGCAAAAAAAAATCAAGACAGACTTTATACCCTTCACAAAAATTAACTCAAAATGGATCATAGACTTAATGTGGAATGTAAAACTATAAAACTCCTAGAAGATAATATAGAAGAAAACCTAAATGACTTTGGGTGAGGTGAAGAATTTTTAGATAAAACACCAAAGGCATGATCCATCAAAGAAATAATTTATAAGCTGGGCTTCATTCAAAATTAGAAACTTCTGCTATGCAAAAGACATTGTCAAGAGAATGAGAAGAAAAGCCACCAGACTGAGGGAAAATATTTGCAAAAGCATCTTCTTTATCCATTAATCTATCAATGGACACTTACAATATCTTGGCTATTGTAAATGATGCTGCAGTGAACATGGGGTGGGGTGCACATATCTTTTCAAATTAGTGTCTCCAATTTCTTTGAATAAATACCCACAAGTGGAATGGCTGGATCATATGATAGTTTTATTTTTAATATTTTGAGGAACCTCCATACTGTTTTTCATAGTGGCCAAACAAATTTACATTCATACCAACAGTGCACAAGTGTTCCCTTTTCTCCACATCTCCTCCAGCACTTCTTTTTTCTTTCCTTTTTGATAATAGCCATTTTGACAGGTGTGAGGTAATATCTCATTGTGGTTTTGATTTGCATTTTGATTTGATTGGTTATGTTAAGCATCTTTCATGTGCCTGTTGGCCATATGTCATCCTTGGAAAAATGTCTATTCCGATCCCCTGCTCATGTTTTAATCAGCTTTTTTTAAATTGGGTTGTGTGAGTTCTTTATATATTTTGAATATTAACCCCTTGTGGGATATTTCATTTATAAATATCTCCTCCCATTCAGTACACTGCCTATTTGTGTTGTTGGTGGTTTCCTTCACTGTGCAAAAGCTTTTTAGTTTGATATAGGTCCATTTGTTTATGTTTGCTTTGTTGCCTTTGCCTGAAGAGACAGATCCAAAAAAAATATTTCTGAGACTGATAACAAAGAGCATAAGTGTATGATTTCTTCTACAACTTTTGTGGTTTCAGGTCTTAAATTTAAGTCTTTAATCCACTTTCAGTTTATTTTTGTATTTTGTAAAATAGTGCCCCATTTTCATTCTTTTGCATATAGCTGTCCAGTTTTCACAACATCATTTATCAAAGAGACTTTTTCCTACTGTATGTTCTTGTCTCCTTTGTCATAACTTAATTGCCCATTTAAGTGTGGGTTCATTTCTGGGCTCTATTCAGTTCCAGTGATCTATCTCTTTGTTTTTGTGCCAGTACCATACTGTTTTGATTACTGTAGCTCTGTAATATAGTTTGAAATCAGGGAGTGTGATACCTCCTGTTTGCTTCTTCTTTCTTAAGATTGTTTTGGCTATTAGGGGTCTTTTGTGTTTACGTACAAAGTTTAGAATTACTTGTTCTAGGTCTGTGAGAAATGCCATTGGTATTTTGATAGGGAATGCATTGAGTCTGTAGATTGCCTTGGGTAGTATGGTCATTTGAACAATACTAATTCTTCCAATCCATGAGCATGGTATATCTTTCCATGTATTTGTGTCATCTTAAATCTCTTTCCTCAGTGCCTTGTCATTTTCTGAATATAGGTCTTTTACCTCCTTAGTTGGATTTACTCCTAGGTATTTTATTCTTCTGGATGCAATTATGAATGGGGTTGTTTTCTTAATTTCTATTTCTGCTAGTTTATGTTAGTGTATAGAAAAGCAGCAGAGTCCTGGGTATTAATTTTTTATCCTGCAACTTTACCCAATTCATTAATGAGTTCTAGTCGTTTTTTGGTGGTATCTTTACAATTTTCTATGTATAGTATCATGTCATCTGCAAACAGTGACAATTTTACTTCTTCCTTTCCAATTTGGATCCTTTTTATTACTTTTTCTTGTCTGATTGCTATGGCTATAACTTCCAATACTATATTGAATAAAAGCAGCAAGCGTGGGCATCCTTATCTTGTTCCTGATCTTAGAGGAAGTGCTTTCACCTTTTCACCATCGAGTATGATGTTAGCTGTGGGCTTGTCATATATGACCTTTATTATGTTGAGGTATGTTTCTTCTATACCTACTTTCTTGAGAGTTTTTATCATCAATGGATGTTGGATTTTGTCAAAAGAATGTTCTGCATTTACTGAGATGATCATATGATTTTTACTCTTCAATTTGTTAATGAGGTGTTTCATATTGATTGATTTGCAGATATTGCAGAAATTGACAAGCTGAATATTCATTCATGCATTCATATCCATTTAATGTTAATTCCAAAATACGTATTGAATTGCACGTACCCTGTCTAGCCAAAATAATCTTGAAAAAGAAGAACAAAGTTGGAGGACTCACATCTCTTAAATTCAAACTTAGTACAAAGCTACAGTAATGAAGACAATGTGGTACTGGCATAAGGAAAGACATATATAGATAAATGGAATAGAATTGAGTGTCCAGCAATAAAATCATACATCTATGGTCAATTACCATATGATCCAGCAATTCTACTCTTAGATATCTACCCAAAAGAAATGGAAACATATGTCTACACAAAAACTTGTACATGAATATTCTTAGCAGCATCATTCCTCATAGTCAAAACACAGAAATGCCCCAAATGTCCATTAATGGTGACTGGATAAACAAACTATTATACATCCATATAATGGCATACTATTTGGCAATAAAGAGAATTGATAGCACTGATACATGCCACAATATGGATGGAACCTCAAAAACATGCTAAGTGAAAGAAACCAGGCACAAAAGACCATACATTTTATCATTCCATTTATAAGAAAGGCAAGTCTATAGAGACACAAAGTGATTAGTGGTTGCCTAGGACCGTGGGTAGGAACATGGGCTGACTGAATATGAGCTCAGTTTCTTTCTTGGGGGTATGAACATGTTCTAAAATTAGATGTGGTGGTGATGGTTGCATAACTCTATAAATGTACTAAAAACCTTTGAAATATACTTAAAATGGATGGATTTTATGGTATGATAATTTTATGGTATATAAATTGTATCTCAACAAAGCTATTCATTAAAAATTATAAATAATTGTTCCCCTAAATGCTACACCTTGTCGGAAGACTTCAGCTGTACTTTCTCATTATATCTTAAGGGAAATGATAGAAAGGGAGTGAGATGGAAAATAAAATAAAATCTGTTCCACTAGTCTTTTTTTATATTGAAGTATAGTTGATTTACAATGTTGTGTTAGTTTCAGGTGTACAGCAAAGTGATTCAGATATATATATGTATATATATACACATATATGTATATATATGTGTATATATATATTCTATGTATATGTATATATATTCTTCTTCAGATTCTTTCCCTTATAGGTTATTACAAAATACTGAGTATAGTCCTCAGTGCTATACAGTAGGTCCTTGTTAGTTATCTATTTTCCACTAGTCTTTTTTATACAATTGGAATTTCAAGAATATAGTTGTCCATGAGTAGGAATCTACTGTTCTGAGACTGGGAGAGACATACACATGACCTGGCTTCTCATCTAGGGTCCATTTCAGAATTGTACAGTTATATATAGAGGGAAGCCTGGGAGGTTTTTGTAAGATCCTCCAGTTCTTGGGGAGCATGGGCTTCTGAGGAGTGCATTGTTGGCTGCCTTTACCTGTAAAGTGCTTTTGGTTCATTTTAGTGCTTTAATTTCCATGGTTAACAGGGAGAGCCCACACCTTGCGGGCTGTGCTGGTGCTATACAGCTGCTGATGACCAGAGCAAAATCAATCTGAGTGCTGATTGCAGAGGAGCCAAGGGCTTCAACTAGCCTGCATGTCAGGGGCCATGTCCCTTAGGTAGGCTTTTGCCTGACTTCTATACACTTGCCCTAGCTGAAACCCCACTGCCACCCCTCCACAGCCACATTCTCTGGCCTTCTCTGAACATTGCTGTGAGCCCCCACACTGGATTTCCTTCCCTCCTCTGGACTTTTCCAGAAACATCTTTTCTGCATTGCTGCAAATTTTCATTTTCTCTCACCCTCTGCTATTACTTAACTCAAGGACAGAGGAAATAGTTGCAGTCCAGAAACACACATAATAAAAAAAGAAGAAAAAGAAGGAAAGAGAAGAAGCCCCAAACCCATCCCAAATCTTTAAGAAAACAATCCCATAGGGTTTGGTTTTGAATTGCCATGCAATGTGGGGAACGTGAAACATGTGTTCATCAGGGCCCTTTCTGCTTGGAGCCTACCTGACTTCTCTCCTCCCTCCCCAGACTGCTGGGCTAGGCTAGGCTCAGGGGAGCTACAAAGCCGCCAGCTTAGAAGATGGAGACAAATGGCAAGGCCCCAAGGGACAAAACAAGACTTGTTACTAGTTTTGAGGCCAAAGCAACACACGCAGTGTTTAAGAGCTGTGGGGGTAGATGCTGCGAAGCCTGGAATCCAAGCTTTGAAGTTAGACTGAGGCTGACTTGCAATGACTCTTCTGGAGGCAGCATTTTATAAGCTGGGCCTCCATTTGTTTCACCACCCTGACTCTCGCCTTGACTGTTACCACACATTCCCGACTTGGTCTCCCTGCAGCCAGTCAGTGCCTCTTCCAAACTGTCTGCCCACATGGCTGCCTTGGTGCTCTTTCTAAAACAGAGGTGTGATCTCTACTCCCTCTCTTCTAGTATTTTTCATCTCCTGCGAAAGAAAACCACATTCCTTAACATGATAGATGAGACCCTTTATAAACTGGCCTCAACTGCTCTAGCCTCATGTTTCATCACCTGTACTCACTCTCAAGTAACCCCACAAAACTATTTACCATTTTCCCGAATGTGCTTTTTTCTTTCCTTCATCAGCCCCTTTGCATCTGCTATTCCTTCAGCCAGGAATGAATACCGTTTTCCTCTTTTTCTCCATTAGACGATGTCTCACTCATCATTTAAGACCAAGTGCTCACTGGGAGTGGTTTTCAGCTTTTTTCTTGTTGCCAGAGCTCACTGAATATACCTGAGGAAGGCAGAGTGGTGCAATGGAAAGAACCCAGAATATGCAGTCAGCCAGACTGTGTGATGACAGGTAAATGACTTAATTTCTCTCTGAGCTTCAGTTTCCATACCTGTAAAATCGGAATGTGAATCCCAACAGTACAAAGTAGTTGATGTTTATAAGTTCCAAGCACAGTACCTGATACATGGTAGGTACTTGGGCAATGTTACACATTATAAAAGAGATAGAAAAATTATTCCTTCATCCTCAGTTGGGACTCTATGGAGGCATTTCCCTCCAGGCAAACTAGTGGGTGGTGTTCTCTGGGACCTGCTTTACCTAGTTGTCTTCTTGAGGTTCACCTGCCTTTGGCCACCCTCATATCTAAAGGGTGTTTTGCAAGTATCCTGCCCTCTTGGGAGCAGCCATCAGCTGTCTTCCCATTCATGTCCCTTAGAAATCTAAATGGGCAGGTATGAGAGGGGAGGGTAACATTTTAGTGCCTCTTTCTTCTCTTCCTCATGCCCTGCTCTTGTCCTCAAGCCTCAAAGAGATTATCAAGCAGTCACTCCACGTTGGCCTCGTTCTTTCCTGCAACCTGCTCCCTAGGCTTTTTTCTGCAATTGGGATTTCAGAAATGAAATTGTCCATGAATAGGAATCTACTGTTCTCTGGTTGAGATGGACATACACGAGCTCATTTCTCATCTGGACTCTATTTCAGAAATGTACACAAGATGTCAAAAATATACCACTTGGAACCAGAGCAATATTTATTTTTTAAAAAATTAGAGGGAAAAAAGTTGCCTTGCTTCAATTCCTACTGGAATGTACAATAACTATGTGCTGATGCTGCACTTTGAAGGCATTGATTTAGTTATCCTCAGGGTCACTGGATGAGTGGTGCATGGATACACACACACACACACACACACACACACATATTCAGAGTGCTTTGTTGTGAACTGGGAATTTCAGGCATTACAATGCCAGGGTAAGGCTCTATTGGATCCAGTTATTCATTAACAATGCTTTATTAAGTGTTCTCTTGTGTGCCAAGCCTTGTGCTAGACAGGGAGAAAAAAAGAAGCCAGGGAACCAGAAGTCACAGATGGAGAAATCAGAACACAATAGGAGAGAATAAAGAAAGCACTAAGGCAATAATACGAACTAAATATTAAAGGAGAAGGGGTTGAGGTTACTGAACTGGTGTCCCAGAGCAGATTTCCTGGAGGGGATGGTAAGACTTGAGCAGGGCCGTGGAGGATAGGGTTGGAGACTCTGAGTCATCCACAGTACTCTCTTAGCAATGTGCATTAGAATTAGTATTTGTTTGCAGGACGTGAGAACAAGAATGATCAGGAATTATTCTGAAGGAGGCCTCCACATGGAAGGTTGAGAGAAACAGGAGACAGAGGCAGAAGAACAAAACAGAAACAAGTGGTACCACTGACCCATCACGAATGACCTTCTTTCCAAACCTCAGTTTCCCTATCTATACATTGGAACTAAATAATACCAGTCCTACCCACCTCCCAGGACCATTGTTAAGAAAGCAAATGAGATATTTGTGTTACTAGGCTTGGAAAATTAGAGAGGACGATCCATAACATAGGTTGGTATCATGAAGGTAGATGTTTATACTGCAGCCACTCTCCTGCAGCTGGGAATAGGATGACCTCAGTATTTAAATGAAATTTTCTTGGCAGGCCTCTTACTTGCCATAATTATAGCCTGCCAGCCACTGGTTGAGTGTGTATACTTAAACAGGACCTGTCACACAAGTGTACACGTGTATGTATTTGTGTATATATGTGTTTGTATGTATAAGCTTGCACTGGGCTAGGATATTGGAGGCATGACAGCAAAGAGACTGGAGAACTCTTAGGAACAAAGGTGGTATATAGAGATGGGGATTTGTGCAAACATCTTTGAGCATGCTTACAGAAATACATGACCTGTTGCCACTGCAGTAAGCCCTGCTATCTATCTTCCTTGGTGTATTGCAAAGCGTTTCTACTTGTCTCCCTGGCTGCGTGCTGCCCCAATTCAGTCCAGCCTCCATACTGCTGCTAAAGTGCCCTTTCCAACCCACATGGAATTCCTGGGCTCCTGGTTGCCCACAAGGTAACATACATGTTCCTTCACATGACATTGAAGCAGGGCACAGACATAGTCACACCTCTTGTTAAAATTGTGGAATATTTTAATACCAGCTGCTCCTCTTTGTCCTCTCAAGACCCCTCCTTCTGCCCTGTTCCCCACTCCTGGACCCACTTTTAACCTCCGCAAGACCCAGAAACTAAAGGAATAGTGCCCAGCACAGCAGGGAGCCTGGAGGACACTGTTTTGTGTGTTGATCTGCATCTGTTCTGCGTGGTCAGTGCTCCTGATGTTCTGGTTTTTAAATATTTTGAGGATTATCTCTGCATTCATGGTTCATCTCATCCCAGATCATCTTTCTGGCCTCATCTCTCACAAGTTCTCCCCACAGATGGCAATAACACTGAAGTCCTCATATTCCATGTCTGGATTGATACACCTGTCTCTCTAACTATATTGGAAATTTCTTGCAGGCAGAGACAGTGACTCCGTCATGTAGTCCCATAGCCCAGCTCAGAACCCAGAACATAGTAGACACTCAATACATGCTTGTTTCTTAACATAGAGAATGCTGGTAGATGGAACTGTTCTGTTTGTAATCCTCTAAACTACTCCAGGGTCCAGACCTGAAGCTGAGGCAAGGCACTTTCCTGGTCTTGTTACATACATCCTGAATGTTATTCACATTTCCAATATCCTTGAGTTGGAGGGAAAGAGCAAATACTATTTCCATTCTCTTACTGCGAAATGGAAATATTTCAAGAGTGTGTCTCAACCACACAATGAATGCTTAATAGAATTGAGACATACAGTCATGTCTCTGGAACTTTCCCTTACCCACAGTGCTGTAAAGCCCTTTGGGATTTGGGGGTGAAAACTGCTGTCCTAATGTGAGTAATTGTAGACCACTGACTTCTGGTGAGATGCTGGCTTGCAGTCTCTCTAAGGGGGGCCTGAGGCCTATCTGTCGGAAGTGATGTAAATGTCTTGCCCCTTCTCCTCCAGCACTGCCAGGGAAGACACCAGTTTGTGGGGTTGGGGTGGAGAATATATTACATCTCTCTTGATTTCGTTGCCAGCTTCTGCTTCATTAACATGGCTTCATAACTGGTGGTCCCTTGAGCAAGAAGCTAACTTTTGTTTCAGGAAGCTCTCTTACAACCTATCTTCCCCACCGCCACAAGAATAGTCCACTGTAGCCAGCCAAGCTGTAAGGACTGTAGAGAAGACCAGGCTGGGAGAATGGCTGGGCCCCATCTTCAAAGAACTTAGTCAACAAGCCTCATCCATCAGGTATGACTTAGGCTGCAAGTAACTGAAACTGACTGTAACTAGAAATTATCTCACATAACAGGAAGTCCAGGGAAAGGGTAGGCTTCAAGATGGGTTGATTCAGCTGATCATAATGACTGTCAACATGTACCAGGGTTACCTTGTTCTTATCCAGCAGGAGAGAGAAGAATCTAATAACTAGGAAGTCCAGGAAACCAAGTTGGTGTCCAACATTCTCAGTTCCATCTTTATAGATAGTAGAGAAACATGGGCAGTGTAGAGCGGTAGGGTAGATTCAGAGTACCCACTGAGTTCACATTAGCTGTGTGGCCTTGCACAAGTCCATTAACTGCTGTAAGGCAGTTCCCTTACATGTCAAATGACAATTGTTATATCTGATTTGGTTTCTAACAAGCTCATGGTGGGGATCATGTGACATAATGCGAAAGCATTTGGTAAGCCAAATAAAGTACCATATATCTTTTTTTAACATCTTTATTGGAGTATAATTGCTTTACAATTGTGTGTTAGTTTCTGCTGTATAACAAAGTGAATCAGCTATACATACACATATACCCCCATATCTCCTCCCTCTTGTGTCTCCCTCCCACCCTCCCTATCCCACCCCTCTAGGTGGTCACAAAGCACCAAGCTGATCTCCCTGTGCTATGCAGCTGCTTCCCACTAGCTATCTATTCTATGTTTGGTAGTGTATATATGTCCATGCCACTCTCTCACTTCGTCCCAGCTTGCCCTTCCCCTTCCCCATGTCCTCAAGTCCATTCTCTACATCTGCATCTTTATACCTGTCCTGCCCCTAGGTTCTTCAGAACCATTTTTTTTAGATGCCACATATATGTGTTAGCATACGGTATTTGTTTTTCTCTGACTTACTTCACTCTGTATGACAGTACCATATATCTTTAAGCCCTTTAAAAATTACTTTTATCAGAGAAGATATACATAGAACACCTACTGTGTATAAGGTACTGTTAGATTACAAGGTTAAAATAAAACTCAGTTAATACCCTCAAGTTCCCCCAAACTGTCCAACAAACATCTACTAAGCACCCATAGGTGCTGGGGAAACAGATATGAGAAAGACCTAGTCTCTGTCTTCAGGGAGTTCCCAGTAGAGCAGAGAAGACAGACCCACGAACAGACAACTTCAGTACAATGTGGTAAGTGCATGGAACAGTAGAGGTGAGTGTAGAGAGCTCTGGGAGTACATAGGAGTTACTAACCTATCCAGGCTACACAGGGAAGGGATAGGAGTAGTGTTGGGAGCTTATAAAGCAATAAGAAGATAAGAAGAGAAGCATCTGGCATAGACAACTATATAACAATGCCCCCAAACAGCCTTCTTACTTTATACTTGAGGAGCAAACTAAGGAGTAGAGCCTGTAGAAAACAATGGAGTGACGGATTCTTTCCTCCCTCGTCTCCATATGTTGTGGTTAACCCACCACATATGCTCCCTAGAGGTTCCAGTCCACATCTACAGTCTGAAACCTAAGCATCTCCATGCATAATGGGGCCTCAAAAAATGTCATGGAACACTGACTCTCATTGACAGAACAGTATCCTCCTAAGTCACTTCATGATCTGCTATAGCATATCCTCTGGGGGTTGCTGAAGATTGGACCTCTAATAACTGGTTGGGGCATGTGTATCAGCTTTTTCAGAAAAGATTATTTGGCTGAAGAGCCTCACATATCCTATCATTAAAAGTTACAATTCTCTATCCTATGTTGCTGTCTTAACATACCTTAATCTAAAACTGTATTCATAAAGGATTTATATACATTTTTAAAACAACAAAATATTCTTTAAATATAAGGCAATCTTTTAGTATTTTTCACGTGCTGTTTTCATCAACCTTATCAGTTCCCTGAACCTGCTGGTTGTGCTGTGGAGAGAGGGTATATAAGGCCTGCGGAATCTAATCCTTGTCTTTCTGTGTCTGACTTATTACACTTAGTATGGTCATCTATAGGTCCATCCATGTTGCCGCAAATGGCATTATTTCATTCTTTTTTATGAGAAAGACAAATGTCATATACTGCTTGTATGTGGAATGTAAAAAAATGATACAAAGGAACTTACTTCCAAAACAGAAACAGACTCACAGACAGAAAACAAACTTATGGTTACCAAAGGGGAAAGGTGGGGAGGGATAAATTAGGATAAATTAGGAGTATGGGATTAAGAGGTACACACTACTATATATAAAATAGATAAACAACAAAGACATACTGTATAGTACAGGGAACTATATTCAATATCGTGTAATAACCTATAATGGAAAAGTATCTGAAAAAGAAGTGTATATATATATATATATATATATACAAATTGCTTTGCTGTACACCTGAAACTAACACAACATTGTACATCAACTATACTTCAATAAAAATAAAAGTTAAAAAAAGAATCTAATCCTTGACCCAGACTTCAGGGTTAGATGTTGAGTCTCAGTGACAAAGCCTTACATGTCACCACTTTCTTGTGTAGAGATATTTGCTGCCCAAGGCTTTTGCCTCCTAAAACGCCTTAGTTAGAGCCTGATTGGATTTGACCACTAGAAAGTCTGCTGCACTTTTGGTGCATGGTTTCCTGTACTCCAGAGAGCTCTGCTGTTCACAGGCTCATAAAGCACCCTCCTGGACAGCTTCTCAGGCCCAGGTTTCTGCTCCTTGGCCGGCTCTGTGCTTTATTACCTCCTGAGGTACTTACCCACTTGCCTGTTCTCAAGTTACTTCCCCAGGCCCACAGTTTGACAGTGCTTTCCTAGGGGACACAGCCAGCCTCCCTGTTGCTCCAAACCAGCTGGAGGACTCACAAAAGCCAGAAGCAACCACTTGCATGGGCCTGGCCTTGAAAATAGAACACCTCACCTTTCTCACACCAATTAGTGAAGTTATTATTCTCCCTACTGAACAGATAAGAAGGCAAGTTTCAGAGAGGTGAAGTGACTTGCCCGAGCTCAAACCTTTACTAAATGGCAGAACCAGGATTTGAACTCATGCCTAACACACAGTAGAGTCTCAGCTCATGCATACTGTTTATGGAATGAATAAATGAATGAACAGTCTTTTAGACAGCTATATCCAGGAGCAATTTTTGGGCCTGTTGGTATGTGTTTCTGACATTTTATAACTGAATTTTTCAAACATACAGAACAATTGAAAGAATTTTACATTGAACATTCAAATACCCATCATTTAGATTCTATTATTAATGTTATACTGTTATATTTATTTGATCAGTTCGGTTATTGATTCCCTCTTTGCATCCATCAATCCCTGTTATTTTCTGATGCACTTCAAAGTAAATTGAAGACATCAGTACAGGTCTCTATAAACATTTCAGCATGCATATCATATATCCTTGTTCATAGTTCTTTCTTTTTTTTGAATTTTATTTATTTTTTATACAGCAGGTTCTTATTAGTTATCCATTTTATACATATTAGTGTATATATGTCAATCCCAATCTCCCAATTCATCACGCCACCACCCCCCTCCCCCGCCACTTACCCCCCTTGGTGTCCATACGTTTGTTCTCTACATCTATGTCTCTATTTCTACCCTGCAAACTGGTTCAACTGTACCATTTTTCTAGGTTCCACATGTATGCATTAATATATGATACTTGTTTTTCTCTTTCTGACTTACTTCACTCTGTATGACAGACTCTAGATCCATCCACGTCTATACAAATGACCCAATTTCGTTCCTTTTTATGGCTGAGTAATATTCCATTGTATATATGTACCACATCTCCTTTATTCATTCGTCTGTCGATGGGCATTTAGGTTGTTTCCGTGACCTGGCTATTGTAAATAGTGCTGCAATGAACATTGGGGTGCATGTGTCTTTTTGAATTATGGTTTTCTCTGGGTATATGCCCAGTAGTGGAATTTCTGGGTCATATGGTAATTCTATTTTTAGTTTTTTAAGGAACCTCCATACTGTTCTCCATAGTGCCGGTATCAATTTACATTCCCAGCAACAGTGCAAGAGGGTTCCCTTTTCTCCACAACCTCTCCAGCATTTGCCCTTTGTAGATTTTCTGGTGATGCCCATTCTAACTGGTGTGAGGTGATACCTCATTGTAGTTTTGATTTGCATTTTTCTAATAATTAGTGATGTTGAGCAGGTTTTCATGTGCCTCTTGGCCATCTGTATGTCTTCTTTGGAGAAATGTCTGTTTAGGTCTTCTGCCCATTTTTGGATTGGGTTGTTTGTTTTTTTAATATTGAGCTGCATGAGCTGTTTATATATTTTGGACATTAATCCTTTGTCCATTGATTCATTTGCTAATATTTCTCCCATTTTGAGGGTTGTCTTTTCATCTTGTTTGTAGTTTCCTTTGCTTTGTAAAACTTTTAAGTTTCATTAGGTCCCATTTGTTTATTTTTGTTTTTATTTCCGTTACTCTAGGAGGTGGGTCAAAAAGGATCTTGCTGTGATGTATGTCATAGAGTGTTCTGCCTATATTTTCCTCTAAGAGTCATACAGTGTCTGGCCTTATATTTAGGTCCTTAATCTATTTTGAGTTTATTTTTGTGTATGGTGTTAGGGAGTGTTCTCATTTCATTCTTTTACATGTAGCTGTCCAGTTTTCCCAGCTCCACTTATTGAAGAGACTGTGTTTTCTCCATTGTATATCCTTGCCTCCTTTGTCATAGATTAGTTGACCATAGATGCGTGCGTTTATCTCTGGGCTTTCTATCCTGTTCCATTGATCTTTGTTTCTGTTTTTGTGCCAGTACCGTATTGTCTTGATTACTGTAGCTTTGTAATATAATCTGAAGTCAGGGAGTCTGATTCTTCCAGCTCTGTTTCTTTCCCTTAAGACTGCTTTGGCTATTCAGGGTCTTTTGTGTCTCCATACAAATTTTAAGATTTTTTGTTCTAGTTCTGTAAAAAATGCCATTGGTAATTTGATAGGAACTGCATTGAATCTGTAGATTGCTTTGGGTAGTAGAGTCATTTTCACAATGTTGATTCTTCCAATCCAAGAACATAGTATATTTCTCCATCTGTTTGTATCATCTTTAATTTCTTTCATCAGTGTCTTATAATTTTCTGCATACAGGTCTTTTGTCTCCCTAAGTGGGTTTATTCCTAGGTATTTTATTCTTTTTGTTGCAGTGGTAAACGGGAGTGTTTCCTTAATTTCTCTTTCAGATTTTTCATCATTAGTGTATAGGAATGCAAGAGATTTCTGTGCATTAATTTTGCATCCTGCAACTTTACCAAATTCATTGCTTAGCTCTAGTAGTTTTCTGGTGGCACTTTTAGGATTCTCTATGTATAGTATCATGTCATCTGCAAACAGTGACAGTTTTACTTCATGTTTTCCAATTTGGATTCCTTTTATTTCTTTTTCTTTGCTGATTGCCGTGGCTAGAACTTCCAAAACTATGTTGAATAATAGTGGTGACAGTGGACATCCTTGTGTTGTTCCTGATCTTAGAGGAAATTTTTTCGGTTTTTCACCATTGAGAATGACGGTTGCTGTGGGTTTGTTGTATATGGCCTTTATTTTGTTGAGGTACGTTCCCTCTATGCCCACTTTCTGGAGAGTTTTTATCATAAGTAGTGTTGAATTTTGTCAAAAGATTTTTCTCCATCTCTTGAGATGATCATATGGTTTATCTTCTTCAGTTTGTTAATATGGTGTATCACATTGATTGATTTGCACATATTGAAGAATCCTTACATCCCTAGGATAAATCCCACTTGATCATGATGTATGGTCCTTTTACTGCATTGTTGGATTCTGGTTGCTAGTATTTTGTTGAGGATTTTTGCATGTATATTCATCAGTGATATTGGTCTCTAATTTTCTTTTTTTGTAGTATCCTTGGTTTGGTATCAGGGTGATGGTGGCCTCATAGAATGAGTTTGGGCATGTTCCTTCCTCTGCAATTTTTTTGGAAGAGTTTGAGAAGGATGGGTGTTAGTTCTTCTCTAAATGTTTGATAGAATTCACCTGTGAAGCCATCTGGTCCTGGACTTTTGTTTGTTGGTAGATTTTTAATCACAGTTTCAAATTCATTACTTGTGATTGGTCTGTTCGTATTTTCTATTTCTTCCTGGTTCCGTCTTGGAAGGTTATACCTTTCTTAAGAATTTGTCCATTTCTTCTAGGTTGTCCATTTTATTGGCATAGGGTTGCTTGTAGTAGTCTCTTAGGATGCTTTGTATTTCTGAGGTGTCTGTTGTAACTTCTCCTTTTTCATTTCTAAATTTATTGATTTGAGTCATCTCCATCTTTTTTTTTGATGAGTCTGGCTAATGGTTTATCCATTTTGTTTATCTTCTCAAAGAACCAGCTTTTAGTTTTATTGATCTTTGCTATTGTTTTCCTTGTTTCTATTACATTTATTTCTGCTCTGATCTTTATGATTTCTTTCCTTCTACTAACTTTGGGTTTTGTTTGTTCTTCTTTCTGTAGGTCCTTTAGGTGTAAGGTTAGATTCTTTATTTGAGATTTTTCTTGTTTCTTGAGGTAGGCTCGTATTGCTATACACTTCCGTCTTAGCACTGCTTTTGCTGCATCCCAGAGGTTTTGGATCGTCGTGTTTTCATTGTCATTTGTCTCTAGGTATTTTTTGATTTCATCTTTGATTTCTTCAGTGATCTCTTGGTTATTTACTAACATATTGTTTAGCCTCCATGTATTTGTGTTTTTTACGGTTTTCTCCCTGTAATTGATTTCTAATCTCATAGCATTGTGGTCAGAAAAGATGCTTGATATGATTTCAAATTTCTTAAAATTACTGAGGCTTGATTTGTGACCCAGGATGTGGTCTATCCTGGAGAATGTTCTGTGTGCAGTTGAGAAGAAAGTGTAATCTGTTTTTGGATGGAATGTCCTGTAAATATCAATGAAATCTCTCTGGTCTGTTGTGTCATTTAAAGCTTGTGTTTCCTTATTAATTTTCTGTTTGGATGATCTGTCCATTGGTGTACGTGAGGTGTTTAAGTCCACCACTATCACTGTGTTACTGTCGATTTCCTCTTTTATAGCTGTTAGCATTTACCTTCTGTATTGAGGTGCTCCTATGTTGGGTGCATATATATTTATAATTGTTATATCTTCTTCTTGGATTGATCCCTTGATGATTATGTAGTGTCCTTACTTGCGTCTTGTAACATTCTTTATTTTAAAGTCTATTTTATCTGATATGAGTATTGCTACTCCAGCTTTCTTTTGATATCCATTTGGATGGAATATCTTTTTCCATCCCCTCAATTTCAGTCTAGGTCTGAAGTGGGTCTCTTGTAGACAGCATATATATGGATCTTGTTTTTGTATCCATTCAGCAAGCCTGTGTCTTTTGGTTGGAGCATTTAATCCATTCATGTTTAAGGTAATTATTGATATGTATGGTCCTATTACCATTTTCTTAATTGTTATAGGTTTGTTTTTGTAGGTCATTTTCTTCTCTTGTGTTTCCACCTAGAGAAGTTCCTTTACCATTTGTTGTAGAGCTGGTTTGGTGGTGCTGAATTCTCTTAAGTTTTGCTTGTCTGTAAAGGTTTTAATTTCTCCATCAAATCTGAATGAGATACTTGCTGGGTAGTGTAATTGTAGGTTGTAGGTTCTTCCCTTTCGTCACTTTAAATATATCATGCCACTCCCTTCTGGCTTGTAGAGTTTCTGCTGAGAAATCAGCTCTTAACCTTATGGAAGTTCTCTTGTATGTTGTCATTTTTCCCTTGTTTCTTTCAACAATTATTCTTTGTCTCTAATTTTTATCAATTTGATTACTATATGTCTCGGCATGTTTCTCCTTGGGTTTATCCTGCCTGGGGCTCTCTTCACTCCCTGGACTTGGGTGGATATTTCCTTTCCCATGATAGGGAAGTTTTCGACTATAATCTCTTCAAATATTTTCTTGTGTCCTTTCTGTCTCTCTGCTCCTTCTGGGACCCCTATCATGCAAATGTTGTTGCGTTCAATGTTGTCCCAGAGGTCTCTTAGGCTGTCTTCATTTCTTTTCATTCTTTTTTCTTTATTCTTATCCGTGGCAGTCAGTTCCACCATTCTGTCTTCCAGGTCACTTATCCGTTCTTCTGCCTCAGTTATTCTGCTATTGATTCCTTCTAGTTTGTTTTTCATTTCAGTTATTGTATTGTTCATCTCTGTTTGTGTGTTCTTTAATTCTTCTAGGTGTTTGTTCTTTAATTCTTCTAGGTCTTTGTTAAACATTTCTTGCATCTTCTCGATCTTTGCCTCTGTTCTTTTTCCAAGGCCCTGCATCATCTTCACTATCATTATTCTGAATTCTTTTTCTGGAAGGTTGCCTATCTCCACTTCATTTAGTTGTTTTTCTGGGGTTATATCTTGTTCTTTCATCTGGTACATAGCCCTCTGCCTTTTCATGTTTTCTGTCTTTCTGTGAATTAGGTTTTTGTTCCACAGGCTGCAGGACTATAGTTCTTGCTTCTGCTGTCTGCCCTCTGGTGGATGAGGCTATCTGATAGGCTTGTGCATGTTTCCTGATGGGTGGGACTGGTGGTGGGTAGAGTTGCCTGTTGCTCTGGTGAGCAGAGCTCAGTAAAACTTTAATCTGCTTGTCTGCTGATGGGTGTTCCTGTGTTCCCTCCCTGTTGGTTTTTTGGCCTGAGGTGACCCAACACTGGAGCCTACCTGGCTCTTTGGTGGGGTTAATGGCGGACTCTGGGAGGACTCATGCCAAGGAGCGTTTCCCAGAATTTCTGCTGCCAGTGTCCTTGTCCTCACGGTGAGCCACAGCCACCCCTGCCTCTGCAGGAGACCCTCCAACACTAGCAGGAAGGTCTGTTTCAGTCTCCTATGGGGTCACTGCTCCTTCCCCTGGGTCCTGATGCACACACTACTTTGTGTGTGGCCTCCAAGAGTGGAGTCTCTGTTTCCCTCAGTGCTGTCCAAGTCCTGCAATCAAATCCCACTAGCCTTCAAAGCCTGATTCTCTAGGAATTCCTCCTCCTGTTGCTGGACCCCCAGGTTGGGAAGCCTGATGTGGGGCTCAGAACCTTCACTCCAGTGGTGGACTTCTGTGGTATAAGCGTTCTCCAGTTTGTGAGTCACCGACCCACCAGTTATGGGATTTGATTTTACTGTGATTGCGCCCCTCCTACCATCTCATTTTGGCTTCTCCTTTGTCTTTGGATGTGGGGTATCTTTTTTGGTGAGTTCCAGTGTCTTCCTGTCAATGATTGTTCAGCAGTTAGTTGTGAATCCGGTGCTCTCCCAAGAGGGAGTTAGCACACGTCCTTCTACTCCGCTATCTTGAACCAATCTTCTCTTTTTTTCTTTTGAGGTAACATTTACATACAATGAGATATACAAATCTCCAGTGTACCATTGGGTGAGTTTTGACACACTTTGCACCTGTGTATCCCAAACCCCTATCAATATATAGAATGTTATCAACACAGAAATTTTCTTCACATATGTTGCTTTTAACTGTGCTGTACAGCTTCCTTAACTGAACCAGCAACTCCACTGAAAGGCAGACGTCAGTGATTCTAACTGGGAGGATGTGTTGAGATTGCTTTTCCTTCATTGACTGATGCTTTGGGAGTGAACCAGGTGGCACTTAACAGGATTTGGTCCTCAGGTCCCTTCACTTTGATAAATTTCACCTAGAAGCACTTCTTCTCCTTTCAGGCAAACATTTGTGAAAGGTTGCCCATTGATTATGGCAATTAACTTTATCAGTTTAAACTGAAGTGAAACAATGACTAATTTGTTTTATTTTATTGTAATTTAATGTCAGTAATGTATAAGGGCCTGCTCTTTTCAGCAGGGAATCTTTCGTCTGTGTTTTTTTTAAAGTAAAAGTAATGCTGCTAAAGATAAAACGTTCCCGGCTTGGACGTCAAAGTGAACTCTAGTCAGTTCATTGAAACTCAGATCAGGGCTAAGAGTTGAAATATACATAGAACACCCAAAGGAGTGTGTGTGCCTGAGTAGGATCTAAATGAGAAACCCAAAGGTCCTTTGCCCTATTTGAAAGAGGGCTATTGGAACAGATAAGCAGGGTTGCCTCCTTGAAACCCAGGCTTCGAGTAATTTGGTATGTAGTAAGAGTCAGGCTCTTCTATGATCTGGGGATTTTGAAAGGCATTTAGGCTGAACTGGCAGAGATATTGATGGGCCTACCAAACATGCCTGTGGCTTTGGTCCTTTTGGTTAATGGTACTGTTGCTGGTGGGCAATGGGATCATCACCACTAGGACTTCTGATCCAGGAATTTTCACAATTTAGAGTTTATCAGAATCACCCTGAGGGATTGAATCACAAATGGCTGGGGCCCACCCTCAGAGTTCATGATTCAGTACACCTACGGTGGGTTTGGAAAATTGGCATTTTTAACAAGCTCCCAGGAGACCCTGGTGCTGCTGGTTCAGGGATCACACTTTGAGGACCACTGCTTGAATGAATGAATGAATGAGTGAATAGGATCTCTTGTACAAGACTGCATTTTTCCCCTCTATAACCTTATGGTATTGTTTATAGTTGGACACAATAAATAGGAACAGGCACACCCTACACTACACTACCGTATAGGGTGTGCCTGTTCCTACTAAGTTTTAGAGTTGGCAGGGGATACTGGAGAAGACATACACACTACTTCTTTCTGCAACCTCCACAGCAGGGGTTTCAGTTTGTACTGGGCTTATTATGACCCTGGCTTCTTCATACTCCTAACTGATCTTGCTGCAGACAAGGAAAGAACCCAGGCCTTAAACCACATGGCACAGTTTTCACTCCCTCTGTGTTGGGACCCTTAGAAAGAGATAATATGTGGCTACGGAGACCATACGTACCAGATTTCCTAGGACAGCTCTGATTTCACATATTCTATCCTCTTGTCCCCATAAATATAATTGGCAGACCATGTCCCGCTTTGGGTTCAAAAAATATTGTTCCCATATGCATGGCTTAGGTGTCCTGGGGAGCCAAAAGCAAGTCTTCCCCTTCTTTCCTGAGATTGTGGCGGCCAGGGCATAAAGCTTGGCTCATAGAAAGGGCTAAAGAATTGGGGTAAATCTAAACATCGGAGATTGGCAACAAGCTGCTTGTTGCTCCTTTTTTGACAAGCGTCTCTCAGTGATCCCTGTTACAGATCCTTGAATGTTATGAATATGAGATTCTGAGTGCTGAGAGGGACTGAATTGGACCGCTGGCTGCCTCTCTCTCCTCCTTCCCCCGCCCTCTGGAAGGACCACACAGAAATAGCCCAGACAGAAGAGCCACTCCAAAGAAGGAAATTCCACATCCCTCATTGACCAACCACTCAGTCTAATATTTACCTACTTTCTCTGGCAGGAAGTTCTTCCTTCTTGCTAACATCAGTCCCTCTCATTGTGATTTCAGTTTCTCTTCCCTTGTTCTGCTTTCAATCAAAATTGAGAACAGCTGGTCCTCACCCTCTACATTCTTTATGGCTTAAAAGTCATTAAACCATCCTTCCTGGGCCCAGGTTTAACCATCCTTGGAGCTCCTTTATCCTTCCTGCGTGTATCTGACTTGCCAACCGTTTAATCATCTTTGCCATGGGGAAGCAGCTTAGGCAGTTTGGACTAACAGTGCAGCAAAGCCTAAAGCTTTATGACTTGTGCTAATGGCCGTGCTAAATGTTTAGTAGAGACTATTTTCGAGCACACAATTGTGAACAATTTAAAGTGGACTGTACATGGAACCCATTTCCTCTCCCAGCTCCCCCAACGCGGCCTCCCCTTAGCAGCTGAAATGAGTTAGTGGCAATCAGCACAGAGTAGGAATCCTGTGGTTTCTGCCATTCCCTCCTGCTGGTTCTATGGCAGCTAGTCTCTTAAAATAAGCTTTCTCCTTAGTATGGCCAGTAAATGTGACTTTGGAATCAGTTGGGCAAAGGGTCTAGGAATCACATTAGCCAAAGAGCAGGAGGTGCTAGTGCCGAAGCTCCACGTGAGGTTTAGGAGAGGCTGCGGGGGCAGAGGTGAACAGGGATCTGTGAGAGAGATTGGATCTGGAATGTTTGCTATCTACCAGATGATTGCACCTCAGAGTTGGACATGCCTTTTTTTGCAAGTTTGTGGAGGACTTATCTGGCCTCTGTTTGTGTACTTGGCCTTTGTCCACTGCACCAACTCTGTGAAAGTGATGCCAGATCTGTGGCAGAATCCCAGCCTCAGGGCCAGTTTGGTTCTTAAAGAGAGGAGGATAACTTGCCACATGAAACGACTCTCTTTGTCAGGGGGGTTACATGCCTTCGGTGGGATGCATTACTGAGCTGTTCATGTGCTGTTTTAGGTCACACTGTAGGGTGGGTTCAGGGCCTCTGCTGATCAGAATGAAATAGATCTAGCTGATGGCGCTGCACGGGAAAAGCATAGGGCCAACTGATATGTGTCCTGTTCTCATCTTCTCACTCTTGGCCCCTCCTTTTTAATAAAACCTTAAAAGCTCTCCTTTTCATAAATGCTAGCCAGGCAGTTTGTCTCAGCAAAGCTATAGGAGCAGTTAATATACCCAGCCATAAAGAAGGAAGAGAAAGTGACAGAGAAAAAAAAAAAGAAGTTGGCATCTGTATGAGGGTGTCATTGAAGGCTTCATCACAGATACACTAAAGACTTAGGAACAGAAATTGTCTTGGGGTGGGGGTGGAGAGAACAGCTTGATTGAAGCATTAGCTGCCTTGGCGCCGAGCCAAGGCAAATTGCCAGAGAACCATTAAACTCTTTGTAATTCCATATAATTCACAGCAGCCACAGGTAATCTGAATCAGACCTGACAAAACTTCCCTATCACTTATTATCCATTAGTGCTGAATGCATACTACAGATATTTAAACATTTTAAAAGTCATATCATGATGGCCATATTTTCTAAAACCCAAATCAGGAATCCTGGCTTCACAAAGGATTTTTTTCAGACTTGTGAATATGTTTATATGAAAAACCTCACAAAAGTATAAACACTAAATCACACTTAGTTAAACACTGAACAAATGGCCTTTAAGGAGGGAACTATAGTCACATGAAATTGGGTCAGGGCTAACTTACATTCAAACATTGGTGAGGGTCCCATACACACACCTTTTTAGGGGTCTGAGGGAATTGGTTAACTAAGCACTAAATCAAATTAGAATTTGGTTTATGCCCATCGTCTGGATTTGCTCTTAAAATTTCCAGGGATGGTAGACTGAAAGAGCCTGTTGTAATTTCTGTACACAGGAAGGTGGAGTAGATGTTACTTTGAATTCCCAGATGCTGGGAGCAGTTAAATCTCTCAGTGTTCATGTCTGTTTGTGAGGGCTTGTGTGTGTTTTAAATTAACTTCCTAAGGCCGGGAATGTTACAAACTAAGCAGAATCATATATGGATACAAGGTATTGTTGCCATGCACCTAAATTTACTTAAAAGTTTCATTCCTCCCACCAAATTAAGAGTCTAGCATTCACCTCTGGGCACTCACCAAGAAGAGGAGATGGTACTGTTGAAGCTATTGCAGGACAGGAATAAAGATGTAGACATAGAGAATGGACTTGAGGGCACGGGGTGGGAGGGGGAAGCTGGGGCGAAGTGAGAGTAGCATCGACATATATCCACTACCGAATGTAAAATAGTTAGCTAGTGGGAAGTAGTAGCATAGAACAGGGAGATCAGCTCGGTGCTTTGCAATGACCCAGAGGGGTGGGATAGGGAGGATGGGAGGGAGGCTCAAGAGGGAGGGGATATGGGGACATACGTGTACATATAGCTGATTCGCTTTGTTATACAGCAGAAACTAACACAACATTGTAAAGCAAGTAAACTCCAATAAAGATCTATTTAAAAAAGAAAAAGAGGAGATGTTTAGCTCAAAGGATAATAATTCTGAGCCAATAATAACAATGCTTTTTAAAAGGCTTGGAAACCTAAAGTGCCTCTTTAACCAGAACTCTTTGCGTTTCTAGTTAAGGATCATGACTAGCAATATACCCATGGAGAACAAAACTGCTTTGTCACAACCTTGCAGAAGAAAATATCTGAAGCCTAACAGATTCTCTATCTTGGGCAAGTCACGTAACATCCCTGAATCTCAGTTACATGATCGGAAAAGTGAAAATAATGTTACTTGTCCAGAATTAGGCAAATGAGTGGGGTGATATCCTGAGGTCCCTTCTAATTCTAATTTCAACAGAGTTATTGAGCAAATACTATGTACTCAGTACAGACGTTTCTTTTCCTAGGTCCAGTGATAGAACTGTAAAAAGACATTGTCTGACTATCTCTCTCACTATAATGCAAGTGTCCTGACAGAAAGTCAACACATATAGGAATAAATAAAATAATGCAAAATGATCAATTCTGTGAAGAAAATAAAACAAGGTAACGTGATGGAGAATGATGGGGATTGGGGTGGGGGAAACAAAGAAGGAATCTACTTGATATTGGTGGTCAGGAAAGGCCTCTCTGAGGAGGTGGCATTTGAGCTGATAACTGAATGATGAAAGGGGCTACATAAAGATCTAAAAAAGAATGTTCTCAACCGAGAGAACAGCAAGTGCAAAGGTCCTGAGGTGAGGATTGGCCTGACCTCTCTGAAGAACAGAAAGTTTGGTATGACTGCAGTACATGTAGGAAATGAGACCAGAAAGGCAGACATAGCCAGATTGTGTAGGGCTTCTAATCTGCTGCTATTTACACTGTAAGAATCATTCCTTGGTCTCTCTGATTCAATTAGTAAACATAAGTGCCAGATGTTAATGATAGGGCTGCTTGATATTTACCCACAAAGAAACCCAGGAAGAGGCACTGGTGGAGGGGGGTGGATGTGGGGGTTAAAACAGAGAATGAAAGCTCAAATTCTTGGGGGAGAGAGAGCGGGGATGAAAGAGTGAGTGTGTACACAAGGAAAATGTTTAGAGAGGGCTGGAGAAAGTTTGGAGGGAGGAGGAAAAGCACCAGAGCGACCTTGGCTATGAGAAACACCCTCAGGGCCTAGGTTTGTGGAGTCCACTGTCAGAAGGGTTAACCATTATAGGGGAAGGGGCAGGGCTCTGCCTTTGTGATTAAAATCTTAAGTGGGGGAGTGAGTATGGCAGGAGGCAAAAGTTTGGTTCTTTCTTTTCATCGAGCCTTAACCTGAAAAGCAAGCCTGCTAATCAGGAGAAAGGCTTCTGTACTGCTTTACCCTTATTGATTCCTCAGACCTTGAGCTCAAATGCCCATCATTTCCTCCTTATTTTCTGCCCCAGCAAATCCCGGCATTGCAAAGGGAAATGCGCTCTGATGTAAGAGTCCCTATCCAACACTAACACGCGAACAATTGAGTACATTTTCTCTCCCTTTAGGTTTTTTCATTTGTGGAAACTCAGTTTTGTTTTCTGTTATTGACGCATCTCACTGAGTGGAAAAGAGATGGTATGTCACTTCTCAGCCACCACGTGAACAGGACAGTAGCTTGGAACACAACAGTATGATGGCTTACTTGTTCCCAGATTTGCAGCACTATGTGAAAGCAGCGGCAAGTGTGCCGGTTTAATTTAACATTGGATCTGTCCTAGGGTCAGTAAGGAATGGTATTGTTATTCCCTTTGCAACATGTATATATACCTTGGTAGGTTATTTCTGTGGGAGTTGTTTGCTTTGGTAGCAGTTATGCAGAAGGGTGAGAGGAAATTAAATGCCTCTTTCCCCCCCCGTCTTTATCTAATACTGTTCCAAGGGCTAAGTGAAGACCAAAGATTCAAATCACTGCTGGGTGAAGGGGACCTGGGCAGAGGCAAACAATGTTCTGGGAGCAGAATGCAGGGGCCCAGCTGTGGGCAATAGGAAGCAAGCCCCCCACCGGCACCCCCGCTGCAACCCCTTGGTCCACGTTGGCAGAGGGCACACGGGTGCCTAGGAAGCTGGACAAGTGGGTTCCAGGCGGTAGAGCTGGCCTAGTGGTTTCCAGAGGCAGCCTTTCGTCCCTTCCCGGAAGGGTGTTAGTCCTTTGGTCTTTTTCTAGTCAGAAATGACTAATGTGGGGTACGTGCACTCTTTAGAAATTGTCTTTAGCTTTTTGCATAATGGGTTATAAATAAATGGCTTCAGGGAACCAGAAATGAGTTATTGAGTGAACTTGGCTATGGGATGGTTCAGATTCCAGATAGTTAATCACATTCTCTTGGGCTGGAAGGCTGTATCTAACCCATTCACATTCAGCTAGAAAGTTAAAAAGACACTTTTGATCAACTTGAAGAATAGTTTTTACATCAAAAATAGGTTGGTACTAGAGAAAGAAAGATTATATTAATCCAAGAAGAATAATTTCCATCTCTGTGTAGTAATCTGGTGATAAAAGTAACACCCACTTGTATTTTTAATTTGGGCATTTCTTACAAGCATTCATGCACAGTTCATAAATGCCAATAAGTTAATGTGTCCTATTTACAGTGTTTTTCTATTAGGTGGTATATAAAAGACTGTTTTGTCTTTTCAGCCCCCTGGGCTCAGCCACTAGATCTGCATACTATACTCTCTTAATGCTGGGTGGCATCATGGACTTTCTGGTTTGTTTTAGACTTATGTTTTAACCCTATACAGGGGAGCTTATGTCATGGTTGTATACAGTGAACTCTTGCTGGTAACTGCTTCTAGAAGTCAGGAGCAAAGTCCTTACCATGCTACCATATCCTTTTGTCAAGTTTCTTCCACCCCGGTCCTCCCTGAACTCCCTCTACCACATCAGCTTTGCAAGGTTCTTTGCTCACTTGTACCACTGAAATTCATAGCTTATTAGACAGCTAAGGAGCATAGGTAATCCAGTAGGAAGCAGTAATGATACCTGAAGAAGAGATTGTTGCCTCTGTGACAATGGCCTGACCTAAAGTTCTGCTTCTCAGAGTGGGTAGCAGGAACCCTAGGGACCATGACAAAGAGAGGTGTCTGGGAGAGACAGGAGGAACAGAAGTGGATGGCTCCAAGATTAGATGAGGGATTGATTCCGGTTTTATGATATGTCAAGATAGAAACTGGCTGGTGATTTAAAAAAACACTTTTCATCTTTACCAGTTGGCAGGTAAGGAAAACAAAATGTTTGTCTTCATTTTCATTTCCTACGGAAATCATCCACCTTATTGGAAGGGTGGGTGTGGGAAGAAGAGCAGATGAATACTGTCTCAAAGCCCAGAGGAACAATGGGCAAATTCGTAAATTATAGGCCTATTGTAAAGACTTACCCTTTAAGTGAGATGTTTTTGCCTTGATTAAAGCTATGAGTATGTGAAAATAGTGCCCAATCCTTGGGCCCTACCTCAGAAATATAATCTGTATATCTGTATAGTGTAGAGTTCTTAATTTTTAAAATTCTTTCTTAAATTAAGGAATAAGTTTTATATATATATATATATATATATTATACATATATATATATAAAACACATATCTCAGTGAATTTTTTTGTTGTTGTTGTTGTTTTTTTGCGGTACGCGGGACTCTCACTGTTGTGGCCTCTCCCGCTGCGGAGCACAGGCTCCGGACGCGCAGACCCAGTGGCCATGGCTCACGGGCCCAGCCGCTCCGCGGCATGTGGGATCTTCCTGGACAAGGGCACGAACCCGTGTTCCCTGCATCGGCGGGTGGACTCTCAACCACTGCGCCACCAGGGAAGCCCTCAGTGAATTTTTAGATGTGTATATTTCCATGTAATCAGTTCCCAGATTAACATGTAAAACATTTCCAGCACCCCTGAAAGTTATGCTCATGTGCCTTCACAGTCAGTACACCCTTTCAAGGTAACTACTAGTCTGAGTTTTATCACCATAGATGAGTTTTGTCTGTTCTTGTCCTTTAAATAAAATAGAATCATACAGTATGTATTGTTTTAGTCTGGTCTCTTTCACTCAGTGTAATATTTTGGTAGGCATCCATTTCGTTGCATGTATCAGTAGTTTGTTCTTTCTTTATTGTTATGAAGTGTGCTACTTTGTGTGTAGGTATGTTTTGATGGATTATTCCTAGTTTTTGTCTATTGTGAATAAAGCTGCTATGAATAATCAAGTCCTTTTTTTTGTGGACACATATGCTACTTTCTCTTGGGGATACTTAGGTGTGGAATTTCTAGGTGCTAAATTAGGTACACAGATTTCCAAAGTGGTTGTACAATTTTACACTCCCACCAGAAATGTGGAGTTCATATTGCTGTACATACCTTTTTAGTGAAGTTCCTGTTCAAGTCTTTTGCCAATTGGTTGTGTTTTTCTAATTGATTTGTATGTCTTTTTATATTCTGAATGTAAGTCATTTGTCAGATATACGTATTATGAATATGTTTCCAATCTGTGGCTTGGCTTTTCACTTTTTCAGTGACATTTTAAATGAACTTTTTTTTAATTTGATGAACTCCAATATAACACTATATCTTTTATGATTATTGCTTTTTGTATCCAGCCCATAAAACTTTGCCCACCTCAAGGTCATAAAGATATTCTCCTATGTTTTCTTCTGAAAGCTTTATGGTTTTAGCCCTCTCATTGAAGTCTATGATCTCGCCAAAATTTTTTTAGTAAAAATTTATGTCAGTAAAAATGTTTTGAGCATGTGTCCCCAATATACATAATTTTATTTATGGATGATACAATCTACCACCACCAATATTAAATACTAATAAAGCTTGGTTTTTAAAAAAAATTAGATAAATATAAACAGAACTTCCATTATCACCCTTTCCAGTAGATCATTTGTGCATAGCCTGGGATATATAAATCCACCCTGGAGACTACTGTTCTAAACCACCAAAGACTAAATAACATTTTTGACAAACACTGATAACATTAATGTCAGCAAAAGCCTTCAGTGTTAACAAATGGCTAGAGTTGACAAAGTGTGAAGAGGACCCCAATGAGCATATTTGCTGATAATGTAAGAAACTCTGAGTTTGCTCTTGCACAGTGATGCTTGTTCTCCCTTGCCTGACTTACGGAGACAGCAAGACTAATCTGACTTGGTAGGAGCAAAGACAGACTTGCTTTTGGTCGCTGATGTAGGGTACAGTGCTCTTGACTCCCTATCCCTTTTCTCATTACCAAGTTCCTAGAGCTGAGCTTGGCTCTGGACTGGCTTTTTGGCAAGGATACTTAGAATTTGACTTGGGGTAATCCCCGGGGAAATTTAATGATTTGGAGCTTAGAGAGCTTTCCTTGTGAGGATTAGTAAAATAGATGGTAATTAAGCAGCTGGGGAGGAAGGAGCTGTCTGTAAGGATAGGTCATACTGTGGGGCACAGCATAGCTCCCTTGGTCCAAGATCAAGAGAGCCGATGGGCGTGATCCACAGAACTGAACATTCTGGGGCAGCCCCTTGTAGGATTCTTAGCTGGTAAGGTAAAGAATATCTTTTCCTTTGGTGTTCACCTCCTCAGTCTAGTTCCATATAGGACTTACTACTTAGAACCATGCCTACTTACATCTTTTTAATTGGGTGATGTTTTTGAATTCTCATTTATTTGAGAGAGGTTTTTGTTTTCTGTTTTGCCTTTTGGGAAGCTGGGGTAAGGTAGGGAAGATGAAATTAGGAACAGCAATTTCTTATTTTTCAAATCTAGACTACTTTGGAATTTGGGAGGGATTTTGAAGGGAGAAAGTTGCTAAAAGAAACAAGTTAGGGCAGGCAGTTTGTCTGCAACCCGGGATCAGACCGTTGAAAGTCATGGCAAAGGGATCACAGAGGTTTCAAAGCCTGTATCTCCCTTGTCCAGGACACTCTGATTGATCTCTCCTAGCATGATCAGATTCTAAGGGATACCAATGGGGTAAGAGAGGGCAGATCAGAAACAGCCCCCAACTTGTGGTCTGCTCAAGTCAAACTAAGTTTCAGAATAAGCACAGACTTTATTATTTGATGATCCTACTTCCTAATAGTTAAACTTCTCAAAGACAGATTATCTCCATCTCTACATTTTCTCTCTATTGATTCCCCAGAAAAGGCCAAATTGCTGATTTGGTGTCTGGAGTGTTACTAAAAACTTGAAAATCTTTCAAAAAGTGATAAAAAGACATTCAGAGGATATACTTATTTTTAAAAAAAGCAATATAACTATTGTATTCTAGGTGGACCTTTTCCATTTATGTAGTCAAAAAAAATCAATTCATTACAATTAACTATGTTATTTGCCTTCTTAGACAATGGACACGCTGGTGGAGGTAGGAGAACGGGCGGGTACAGTGGTCCCTAGGTATCTGTGAGAGATTGGTTCTAGGACCCCCACGTGGATACCAAAATCCATGGAAGCTCAAGTACCTTACAGGTGCCCCCCCATGCATGGGATTTTGCATCTGTGGATTCAGCCAACCAGATGAACCCGTGGAATGCCGGAACATTCTGCGGAACATGTGCCGTGGCATGTTCTAGAAGTTCTAGAAGCTCCTAGAACTGGCCAACAAAGTTTCAGTTAATGCCTAGTTTTTCCAATAAATTTCTTGTAGCAAGCAGAGGTATTCACAATCATGCCATTGACCTTTAATACTGCTCTTACACTATTGTAATAAGCATTCAGTACCTGCTGGTTATTGTCGCAGATGGTATGTCTCCTGCTGATGCATTTTTCCCCCAAGATAAATCTGGCTTAACTTTTCTTTCCTTCACTTTCTCATATTTCCTAGTTTAGTCAAGAAACCTAAGCAAGTATCTGCTAGTATCTTTTATTTAGTATAAAAGCTACTAGAAAGCCAGTAAGTACTGTTAAGTCCATTTTCCTTTGCCTTTACTCTCAAGCGGCCAACTTGTCACTTTGTTGACAGTTATTAGAGCACTTCATGCTTCATAGAAGATCCATCAAAAATTTCCAATTCATCAGCTCATTAGCACAAAATGGGGCTTCAGGAATCTCTTTCTCTCAGTGTCCCAACTGTGCTTTTATAAGTGTTCAAACCTTGATGGACCACTCTGAAACAATGGATAAAGACCACAGGGAAATGAGAGATGGATGTTGATTAGTTTCGAAGGAGTGAAACATAGGTGAAGGCAAAGCACAGTGGGATTATCTGTGTCAGCAGAATGGTAATGCACGAGTTTGCTAACTGTACACAGGTCACTGAATGTCAGAGCTCCACAGGTCGTCAGAGACCATCTAGTCAGACCCCCACGTTTTACTAGTAAGAGTGAAAGAGGCCAAAAGAGGGGAAAGGGACTTGTCCAAGGTCAATCAGCTCTTCCCAACTTTCCAGGCAACAGCTGGCTTTTGGCTATATGACCTTTATGCAATCAATTTTCAATTACTTGGACCACTCACTGCTAGCCCAGCGATCACTTGGATAATCCAAAATGACACATAAGTTAACCATCGTTTACATTGGGCTTTGTGGTGTGTGTTTATACTGACATTCCAATGCGTCTGGGTCCAATCTGAGAATTCACAACACTTCAAATGAAACAAGAAAGCCACCCTGAAGGGCTGATTCAGGAAGAGCTGGAAAGTTGACCAGCCTTACTGAACGGACAGCATCAAATGATGCTATACAGCCCTCTCAAGAAGGACATGTTATTCTCAACATGTTTGTTGATTCACACCTCTTCTGTGCCCCAGCCAGAGTTACGAGTGGCACAGTGGGAAGGGAAAAACAAAATCTTTTATAGGAGAATATACATATTGTTTCCCCTCCCTTCCTTCTTCCCTTTCCCCCCCTCCCTTCTTCCTTTCCCCTCCCCTCCCCTCCCTTCCCTTTCCTTTCCTTTTCATTCCTTTTCCTTGCTAGAAAAATGAACAGCTGCTTTATCTTCTATATAAACAAATATGTGGTTGAGCCATCGACCTGGAGAACTGTCTGTCAGGATGCCAAACAATAAATGGAAGGCGTGCTGGATCCCAGGAGTCTAGAGGTGGAGGGGGGAGGAGGAAGACCCATGAGCAATACTTTTTAAAAGAGTCCAAAAGTTAGGAGGAATAAGAAGGAATCTGTTGTATAGCTCAGTAAATGCCCTGGGTTTGGGAAAGGGCTAGTTTGGGGTATAGTCCAAGGGCTCTTCAACCAAATGGAGTTTCATTTCCTGATCTGGACCTGTCTGTACTTTGGGATTTGGTGCCATAATTTGCTGGTTTGTTGTCTGCGAACCCTCAAACTTGTGCTAAAATGGAGTTACTATTATTCATGTTCTGAAGGTGATGCTGCTGGTGACTGAGAAAGGGCATGGAACAGAAAAAGGGGTGTGGACAATTGGCTTGAGGCTATAGTCCAAGAAAGAGTCCCTGCAAGGATTCAGATAGTGGCCAGCAAAGTGGCAGTAGGGAATGCAAAATGCCTGATCTTTTGCTGCAGCCATAATTAAGCATTTTAGTTTAAAAGGTACCCCTCTTTCATTTTCTGGTCTAGAATAAACAAATCTTATTGATGTAACAAAGTGCTTAATTAACCCGAGGTGGTACTTAATATCAATACATATTGAAGGAAAGACTTGCTATGGTTAACAGTAATATGGATAATTGAGTTATATGAATTTAAAAATGGGTAGAGTGAATTAAGACTAATGTACATCAACAGGAAAAATCTATTAGCATTCATTAGTTAGACTCTTGTTTGTGGTTCTTTGTTAGCCTGAGGAAGCTCTTTCAAATGGCTGATGATGCCTGTTGAAAGTCCTGCCTGGTGCTGAGGGCCTTCCATGGATGCCAAAGGAATGAATCATTCAAACAGAACTTCTGAAATTCAAGTACAGCACTTGGCTTCTTCTTCTTTTTCTTTTTTCTTTTTTTTTTTTGGCAGCAGTGACTGTGAAGTAATAATGATAATGACAATGGAAATAAGAGTGTGATCCTACTTAATTTGCTGAGAGTTGTTCCCCATTTACCAATATTGGCTTGTTTTGTCTTGAGTGGTGGCCCAGGTATTGGAACAAAGGTATATATATATTCAATGTCACTTGGCTAACCTATGATTTGTCAGACAAAGGTTAATTTTAAAAATTGTTGGGTTAGCAGCAATAAATTTAATAACAGTCTGTGATTTAACTCAGAATTTCAATTTATTTGATGGGATTTTTAAAATCCTGAATTAACATTTTTTCTGAACTCAGGAGGTCTCATCTGCCAAATTGCACATGAGCTGGCCAACCTAAAGCTCAGCAATATTCTAACTTACGTGGTGTGGGGATAGATTGGAGGGATGCTATAAAGGACTGAAAGGAAGATTGGAACAAGAGTAGAAGTAAATGTAAAAACACCTGCAGCAAAGACCAGCCCTTAGCTGCACCATTTAGAACCTGCCTTTCCCTAAGAATTGTATGGTTTAATCATCCTCAACTCTTTTGCTTCTGAGAGAAACAAACAAACACCTCTTCCTGATTCCATTAGTGAGTTGGACCTTTTTTCACCTGCCCATCTCCATGGACATATGAACTTTAGATGGTAACCCACCCCTGAATCTGGGAGCTATGTGTACTTTGTTCATTTCTGTATCTCTAGCACTAAGCATGTTGTCCCCTGCATACTAGAAATTAACAAAAAACTTGAGGATGGATTAATGGATGGATGAGATGACTCTTACCACCATGGATGGAATTGATGTTCCAATCGGTGGAACTCACCTTTGTAGTAGAAGAAATGTCACATACAAAAGTAGCCGTAAGTAAGGATCCTTGGGGGAACATTCTGCTTTGCTTTGCTTTTGCCTACCCTAGTGGCTATTATTTCTTCCTTTGCTTTCAATGCCCATGCCCCAGCCTGACTACATTCCTGCCAAGATTGCCCTTGACCAATGGAAATACTGTAGGCTATGGTGGAACAGTGAACACCCATGCTCCCAGCATTTGGTCAGTGCCCACTGTCAACAACATACTTGTTGAAGAGATATAGATAAATGATCAGTTACTTTGTATCTTTTGGATTTGCAATTCCACTCACAGAAGGTTGAGCTGGAAGCCACCTTCAAGGTCTTCAGAGTCAACCCCTTGCTCCCAGATACTTCACATACTAACAACCCTGTGAGGTAGGGATGCTTATTATCTGTATTTCACATATGGGGCCATTGAGACATGGAGATGTTAGGTAACTTGCTTGGGGTCAGAGAGCTAGGAAGTACTAGAGCCAAGATTCACACTGAAGTTTGTCAGACTTCAGAACCTGCCCAAAGAGAGAAGGACTTGCCAAAGGTCATTTTGCTGAATCCTAGTTCTTCTGGCTCTAATTTGTGTGCACAATTTGCTATTCCATGCCCACACTGTGGAGTTCCTTCGAACATCGTTTTCTTATTTAGAAGCACTTGTCTCCCCAAATGGACTGTTGATTCCTCCAGGGCAAAGATTGCATTATGTCTGTGTTGTTTTCTTCCTCAAGGGCTTGCCAAAGCTTTTCCTTCAGTAAATAATGGCCTATAATCAACTTCTTAGCTGCTCCCTGGAGCGTCTTGGTGCCATCCCCCAGGACTATTTGTGGCTCAGAAGTTGGGAGGAGCCAGGAAGTAGAATTTGGGGGAAGGAATCGCCTCACCACCTGCTTTCTTTTTTGTCCTCTGCAACACAGATTGAAGATGGAGGCAAGGCAGCCTTGTCCCAGAAGATGAGGACTGGTGATGAGCTGGTGAATATCAATGGCACTCCATTGTATGGCTCCCGCCAAGAGGCCCTCATCCTCATCAAAGGCTCCTTCCGGATCCTCAAGCTGATTGTCAGGAGGTAAGGCACAGGGAGATTTGCTATAAGGTGCAGGGGCCGCTGAAACCACTTGGTTGGTAGTAAAGCCTCAATAGAGGCATGTCTCTATCAATATCAAGGAAAGAGGTGTTTCATGTGAACAGAATTTTGCAGACAACTGAAGCAGAATGGCATAAGAGAAAGGGCCTTTGGTTCAAATCCTGGCACTATCCCATACTACCCATGTCATCTTGCATAAATTTATTTTACCTCTGCAAGACTCACTCTCCTCATTTGCTTTTGAGAGAACTAAATGACTCAATACACACCAAAGGCCTACCTAACCAGTGTTTTTCTGTATCCTCCTTCATAAAAGGCTGCCACTGCTGAACCACATAGATTTAAAGAGATCCTACTCCCAGCCATGCTAGACACTCTGGAGGCTGTGGCAAACTCTAAGACAGGAAGCCTGCCCTTGAAGAGTGTACAGTCTAACGGGAGAAAAGACACGCATAAGACAAATTAATTAGCAATACATTTTTTAAAGAAAGCCATAAAGGAGATTCCACAGGGTGAAGGGTGATTGTCAAATGAACAGACAGAAATTGCTGTTAGAGTTCAAGAGAAAGAGAAAGCACTTCAGAAGAGATGGTTAGGGTAAGACTTCATAGAGGAGGTGGAATCTAAGCTAAAAGACAGGTAGAATTTGACAAAGAAACCATCAGGAGGGGAAAGGCTTTCTAGGTAAGTGGAGTGGCACAAGCAGGAGGAAGATAAGGACATATTTGGAAGATAGGGACAGTCATTCTACTGCTGCCAAAGCATCCACCTATAGGTGAGCTTACCATAGGTCTCCCTTTCATTCTGCTGCTGTATCTTTGTTCTCTACTCCTGGAGCTCATACTTCTCCCTTTCTGTTAGTTTCCTTTATCCTATACACATGCCTAAGTTTTTCCATCTTAATTATTTTTATTAGAAAAAATTTTGTGTCTTCCTGTAATCATACTTCCCCCTCTGGCTTCTGCCCCGTCTTCTTTTTGTTCATATCCAGTCTCTCAAAAGGCGAGTCTATACTCACTGTTTCTACTTCACCTACCTTCACCTACCGTTTAGGTTTCCACCCACTGCCGTCTGAATTTGACCCCCAGAAGTCCACTGAAACTACTCTGTCAAAATATATGTATTACCTCCTAGTTGTCAGAGTCAATGGGTTATTTCTAGTCTTCATCATATATGACTTACGTGTGGCGTTTGACATTGTTGCTCTGGATTACACCCTTCTTTGTGAAACTCTCCTTTCTTGCTTTCAAGATACCCCATTTCCTTGTTCTTTTTCTATCTCTCTGTTCATTTTTTAAAATGAGGTTCCTCTACCACCTGCTCTTCCTCTGCCCATCCCTTAAATGTTGGTGTTTCCCCTAATTCTACCCTTTCTAATTTCATCAATATACCATGGAAAATCTCACCTGGTCCCCGAGTTTCAATTATCATCTGTATGTGGATGACTAGATCTCTTACGCCCCAGACCCCTATAACCAACTTCTACTAGACATTTATACTTAGATGTCTCAGAAGCATTTCACACACAACATGCTCAAAACCTAATGCATCATCTTCTTCTCCTCCCAAGCTCCTTATCTCAGTGACTGGGACCACCATGCCCTTAGTCAACCAAGCCAGAAACACAGAAGCCATCTTTAATTTTTCCATTGTTCTCCTGCTCTATATGCAAATGATTTATCCTGAGGAGAGAATACTTAGGGGGAAAGATTTTGAGTTAGTAAGGGTGAAGTTATATAGGATCCCATTGATTTATTATATTACCTGCTGCTACATAAGACTAAGCCATGCCTGCCCATGTACCTAGGTAAGAGGTGACATGTTAAATAATGTCTTATACAATAGACACATTGTCACTGACTCAGTATTGGATAGGTCATAATTTAGGTTTTAAATAAGGCTTCTTAAAGGGGCAGCTTGGTGAATTTAGAAGTTTTTGTTTTAGAATCAGATAGACACATGTATGCTACTTCCTGGTTCTGTCACATGGGAAATAATAGTTCCTATATAGTAGGATGATGATTAAGTGAGGCAATTTATGTAAAATGCCTTTAACATAATAGGTTCTCAGTGAATTTCAGTCCCATTCCTTTCCCTAGGGTATAAAAGAAGCATAATTGGAGTAACCAACCACCATTATGAAATAAGGAGATAATCAAACTGTATTGTGCTTTGCAACCTAACCTTCAGAGACAAGATTTGCTGGGAAATCATTAGGGGTGAAAAAGATCTGACAGGAAATAAAGCCCCTTGAGAAATACTGGTTATACAGAGGTACCAGCACTTAGAAGGAATGTAGACATGATCCGTATTGGCTTCTGATCCAGTCATAAGAATGAGAGTGTTCAGGTGTGTCACTCACTCATCCTCCCTTGGTGAGCTCCATGTCTTCTTTCTCCCTGCTGTGGTGACATCTGCCACTACCAGTCACTTAAGAGTGGCTATAATTATGGCCTTGGAGATAATCGGGCCCTTTGGTCTTCATGGTGTGGCAGGTCCTATGGCTCCCAGAACCTACGTCGTCTACCCTTTCACCTTCCCCGTCTCAACCCCTATTGGAGGAGGCGTTCAATGACATAATTTATTAGGTGATGCTGCCCTCTTGTGGAAAACTTAACCTTCACCTATGGACTACCCTGGGGATGGTGTAGGACATTTATTCCTTCTTTCCTGGTCCAAGTTATTCTTCTAATTTATGAAAGAGCTCTCAGCACATAAAAGAAATGTGATCTCCATGAAATTTAATATTTAGCCTAGTGTTTTATACTAAGGTAGAAAGTCTTTGGTTTGAGTAAAGCAATCAACTGACAAAGATTCAACACTGAGCTTTAGGTCTGAGCTTGAGTGTTTGTGGGCGAATATAAAGAAGGAACTTCAGAAAATGGCTTATTCTGAAAAGCCAGCCCAGCTCTTCCTCCTATATTGCTCTTTAGATAATGGTTAACTAAGTCATAAATCTAGGTGTTGCCCTCAACTCTTCTCACTTGCCTCAAGCCACTTCAATCCAAGTTATTCCAAGTCTTGATTATTCTACTTGCTAAAAACCTCTCTGTAGCCCTTGTCTTAATCCAATTGTTCATTATTTCTTACCTGGACCATTGTAATAGTCTTCTCACTGGCTTCTTATCTTGTAGTTTCACCTCCTTCCAATCAATCCATTCTCCAAATAAGCATCAATTCATGTCACTTATCTATTTGAAAAAAAGAAAACAAAACAGGACCAATAACCATACAATCACATTGGTCCCAAGAGATAGAAGATACAGACTATATTAAGGATTGGTATTCATGAAACCATTCTTTGAGGAAAAAAAAGGATATAACTATAAATATGTAAAGAAAAAACCTTTAATAAAAGAAAAAAAAATTATATAAATGTCTATATGGGAAACTTTAATGTAATTTAACTATATCAGATAAAGTAGACCTGAAATATATACTTCAAAGTTTTGAAAACCATAATTCATAGGGTTAATTAATAAATGTCAAAATTGTATTCTATAGACAGTGAATGCACTATCTTTTCAAATATTCTGGTAACATTTAAAAAAATGATCATTGAGGGCTTCCCTGGTGGCGCAGTGGTTGAGAGTCCGCCTGCCGATGCAGGGGACGCGGGTTCGTGCCCCGGTCCGGGAAGATCCCACATGCCGCGGAGCGGCTGGGCCCGTGAGCCGTGGCCGCTGAGCCTGTGCGTCCGGAGCCTGTGCTCTGCAACGGGAGAGGCCACAGCAGTGAGAGGCCCGCGTACCGCAAAAAAAAAAAAAAAAAAAAAAAAATGATCATTGATATGCCACAAAGAAAACCTTTGCAAACTCTTGCAAGTAGGCACACTTTCTCTGTTCTCTGATGATAATGTAAAACTTTTATAAACTTGAAAACAAATGTAAACAGAAGTCTTCAACTGCATGAATATTTCAGAACACAATTTATATGCAAGTATTAGCTCAAAGAAACACTGGCAGACTAATAAAAAATAACAAAAATGAGATCACGACTTATCAAATCTTTGAGAGTAATATTCAGGAGTAAATTTATAGCCTTAAATATTTCATTATTAAATATGAAGAATGAAATTATGTGACTAAGAATCCAATATAATATGAAGCCGATGGGTAGGTTTTTTTTTAATGGGGGGATGAATTAAGTAGATAAGCCTCTAGCAAATTTAATCAAGAAAACAATGATGGATTATAAATAAAATTTAAATGATAAATGGAATATAAGAGCAAATACAAAGGCTTCTTAAATTATAGGATACTACTAAATTGTACCTTAATAAATTTGAAAATCTCAGAGAAATTTAAAATATCTAATAAATATTAAATGGCAAGCATTATTGAGAAGTTGCAAACTAAATGGACCTGTAATTGTAAAAACATTGAAAACAATCATCAAAGAGAAACTTCTACAAATACTTTAAGGTCAGATGTATTTACCAGTGAGTTCCTTCAAACTTTCTGGGAATAGACAAATTCAATTCTATAGCAATGTTATACAATTGAACATCTTGAAGAGTTATTCACATTGGTTTTGAAGGTAGCATCACTCTGATACCAACATCTGACAAACTGCTCCAAAAAGAACATTCTATCCAATTTTTTTTTTTTTTTTTTTTTTTTTTTTGCGGTATGCGGGCCTCTCACTGCCGTGGCCATTCCTGCTGTGGAGCACAGGCTCCGGAAGCGCAGGCCCAGTGGCAATGGCTCATGGGCCCAGCCGCTCCGCGGCATGTGGGATCCTCCCGGACCAGGGCACGAACCCGCGTCCCCTGCATCGGCAGGCGGACTCCCAACCGCTGCGCCACCAGGGAAGCCCTCTATCCAATTTTTGAACTTAGATGGAAAACCTATAAATGAAATTCTATCAAATCTAATTCAGTAATGTTGGACAATAACAATTCATTGCAAATGTTAAAAGATAATTTTTAAAAAGATAAAATCTTAACTCATAGCAATAGAAAAATGAACGTGTTAAAGATTTTTATTTAACATTAATAAGAAAATTGTAAGGTGTTACAACCAGTTCAAAGGATAAGTCAAAGAAGCACAAATTTAATTTAAAACTAGACCACATTAACCAATGAGGAGCTATAAGGAGAAACATATCCCATTCACAATAGCAACCAAACACATACAATTCTTAGAAATGACCTTAGTAGGAAATATGTGTGAAAGAAAGAAGTTGTTTATGCTGGAAATTACAAAACTGTCCAGAAAGAGAAAATGTGTAGACGCTATTTTTTATCACGTGGGTAAAGTCTCAGGACACTGTTGTAATGATAAAATTAAGACACAATTTGATGGATTGTATATACACATGCCCTGGTTTAGGCATGCTTTCCACAGACAACTTCTAAACCATTATTCCTCTACCCTCACACAAAAATCCCTTTTGAAATTCAAACAAGCAGGTTTTATCATTTTCATTTCCTTACCAATGTCATCTATCAGCCTGCAGGTCATTCTCCCACTTCCGTTTTATACTTTGGCACCTGCTTCACCATCATCTTCTCTCCCCCAGTTCCTGCCGTCATACTGAAAGATTTCATTGTTCTTGTAAAGAATCACAAACTTTAGTCTTATGGGTCCTTGATATCAACTTCAGAGATAAACCTTTCTATATCAGCAGCTCACTCCCCCGACTGTACCATGGACTGTGCCAACCTTTCAGTCAACAAGTATTTATTGAATGTCTAACCTAGGCTGGGGTCTGGTGACTCAATCATGGAACCCTGACACCTTCCAGTCTTTCTCCATTGGAGTTCCTTATCTGAATCACAGAAGAAAGAAAATAAGTTGAGTGACCATTATCTCAATTTTCCTAAGGATGGCACATAACTAGGAGTGTGCTAGATGCAGAAGAGAGAAGTTAATTCATTACATACAATGGATTCTTCAGGGCTGTGTTTCTTACTGGTGAGCATCACTTAGAAACTTGTTAGAAATGCAAATTATTGGGCATTACCATAGACCTACTGAATCAAAACTCTGAGGGTTGTACTCAGCAATATGTTTTAACAAGCTTTCCAGGTGTAAAGCTTACAGTTTGAGAACCACTGTCTTGAGGGCTTCGGGCTTAATTCTCAGGAATCAGCTGAGAAAGACTAAATTCAACTCTCTGATAACAACCTTACCTCTTTCTAGCTTTCACATACCCCATTCTCTTTACAGCTGCTCTTCAATATCATCAAGCCCTCAAATATCATTTTCCAGTATTCTGTGCTCACGACTATATCTCTAGTTCTGATCTCTCCCCAAAGCTCATATGCACAGCAGCCTGGTAAACATCTCTACAGGAAAACCCAGCAGAAACTGAAAGGCAATGTGTGTAAATCTGAACTCATTATCTGGCTTATAAAACTCTCTCCCTTTCCAATAGCAGTTGGTGGTACTTTCATCCATCTAGCCATCCAAGTGAGAAACCTGAGTCATTTTTCACTCCTTGTTCTCCCTCACTAAGCCATGTTGATTTAACCTCTTAGACATTTCCAGAATTTACACTCCTCCCTCCATTTTCACCACTATTGCCCTTATCACCTCTCCCCTGGACTATTTCAGTAGCCTCTTGGCTGTCTCAGATCTGTCTGCCAAGGTGTTGCCACAGAAGTAAATCTAAAATACAGATTCAATTATATTAATCCCCTACTGGAAACTTGTAAGTGGCCTTCATTGCCCAGAGGCATGGTAAATAAGACATTGTATATCTTCATCCCTACCCATACCCGCAACTTCATCTGACACTTGTCTTTTGTGCTAGAGCAATACCATTCCCTAAGAATTTCATGCTGTTTGTCACCTCTGACTCCGATCATTCTCTGCTTTCTATTGGAGCAAACTTTCCTCTTTCTTTCCTTAGTTAATGCCTTCATATTAACCTTTAAGATTCAGCTCTGGGGATGTTTCTAGGGTACTTTCTTTGATGCCTTGGCTTGAGTTAGGTGAACTTTCTCTGGCTCCCATAGAACTCTAGTAGGTTTTATCACATGTGTTGAAATAATATGTTTCTACGTTTATCTTCCCCATTACACCAGGCCAGGAGTTTAGCCCATGGGCTAAATCCAACCCATCACCTTTTTGGGGATGGCCTGCTACTAAGAGTGTTTTTTAAAATATATTTTTAAATGGTTGGGGAAAAGAAAGAATAGGATTTTATGACATGTGAAAATTATATGAAACTCAATTTCCAGTGTCCATAAATAAAGTTTTATTGGAACAGAGCCATGCCTATTCATTTACATATTGTCTATAGCTGCTTTCACACTATGATGGCACAACTCAGTAGTTGTGACAGAACTGTCACAACTGAAATGCCAAAAAAATATTATTTTGCCCTTTACAGAAAAAAATGTGCTGACCCCTGGACTAGAAGAACCATGAGGGGAGCAGCTGCTTCATATTCATTGTTGTGTCCTCAGCACCTAGTACAGCTTATGGCACATAAGAAGGACTCAGAATTTTTTTTAACATCTTTATTGGAGTATAATTGCTTTACAATAGTGTGTTAGTTTCTGCTTTATAACAAAGTGAATCAGTTATACATATACACATGTCCCCATATCTCTTCCCCCTTGCGTCTCCCTCCCTCCCACCCTCCCTATCCCACCCCTCTAGGTGATCACAGAGCATCGAGCTGATCTCCCTGTGCTATGCGGCTGCTTCCCACTAGCCATCTATTTTACGTTTGGTAGTGTATATATGTCCATGCCACTCTCTCACTTTGTCCCAGCTTACTCTTCCCCCTCCCCATATCCTCAAGTCCATTCTCTAGTAGGTCTGTGTCTTTATTCCTGCCTTGCCCCTAGGTTCTTCATAAACTTTGTTTTTTTTTTAAGATTCCATATATATGTGTTAGGATATGGTATTTGTTTTTCTCTTTCTGACTTACTTCACTCTGGATGACAGACTCTAGGTCCATCCACCTCACCACAAATAGCTCAATTTTGTTTCTTTTTATGGCTGAGTAATATTCCACTGTATATATGTGCCACATCTTCTTTATCCATTCATGTGCTGATGGACACTTAGGTTGCTTCCATGTCTTGGCTATTATAAATAGAGCTGCAATGAACATTGTGGTACATGACTCTTTCTGAATTGTGGTTTTCTCAGGGTATATGCCCAGTAGTGGGATTGCTGGGTCATAGGGTAGTTCTATTTTTAGTTTCTTAAGGAACCTCCATACTGTTCTCCATAGTGGCTGTATCAATTTACATTCCCACCAACAGTGCAAGAGGGTTCTCTTTTCTCCACACCCTCTCCAGCATTTATTGTTTGTAGATTTTTTGATCATGGCCATTCTGACCAGTGTGAGATGATATCTCATTATAGTTTTGATTTGCAATTCTCTAATGATTAATGATGTTGAGCATTCTTTCATGTGTTTGTTGGCAATCTATATATCTTCTTTGGAGAAATGTCTATTTAGGTCTTCTGCCCATTTTTGGATTGGGTTGTTTGTTTTTTTGATATGGAGCTGCATGAGCTGCTTATAAATTTTGGAGATTATTCCTTTGTCAGTTGCTTCATTTGCAAATATTTTCTCCCATTCTGAGGGTTGTCTTTTCGTCCTGTTTATGGTTTCCATTGCTGTGCAAAAACTTTTAAGTTTCATTAGGTCCCATTTGTTTATTTTTGTTTTTATTTCCATTTCTCTAGGTGGTGGGTCAAACAGGATCTTGCTGTGATTTATTTCATAGAGGGTTCTGCCTATGTTTTCCTCTAAGAGTTTGATAGTGTCTGGCCTTACATTTAGGTCTTTAATCCATTTTGAGTTTATTTTTGTGTATAGTGTTAGGGAGTGTTCTAATTTCATTCTTTTACATGTAGCTGTCCAGTTTTCCCAGCACCACTTATTTGAGAGGCTGTCTTTTTTCCACTGTGTATTCTTGCCTACTTTATCAAACATAAGGTGACCATATGTGTGTGGGTTTATCTCTGGGCTTCCTATTCTGTTCCATTTGGGGTCCTTTGTGTTCCATACAAGTTGTGAAATTTTCCAGTGGTAGTTTGATAGTAATTGCACTGAATCTGTAGATTGCTTTGGGTAGTAGAGTCATTTTCACAATGTTGTTTCTTCCGGTCCAAGAACATGGTATATCTCTCCATGTATTTGTATCATCTTTAATTTCTTTCATCAGTGTCTTATAATTTTCTGCATACAAGCCTTTTGTCTCCTTAGGTAGGTTTATTCCTAGATATTTTATTCTTTATGTTGCAGTGGTAAATGGGAGTGTTTTCTTAATTTCACTTTCAGATTTTTCATCCTTAGTGTATGGGAATGCAAGAGATTTCTGTGCATTAATTTTGTATCCTGCTACTTTACCAAATTCATTGATTAGCTCTAGTAGCTTTCTGGTAACATCTTTAGGATTTTCTATGTATAGTATCATGTCATCTGCAGTGACATCTTTACTTCTTCTTTTCCGATTTGGATTACGTTTATCTCTTTATTCTTCTCTGATTGCTGTGGCTAAAACTTCCAAAACTATGTTGAATAATAATGGTGAGAGTGGGCAACCTTGTCTTGTTCCTGATCTTAGTGGAAATGGTTTCAGTTTTTCACCATTGAGGATGATGTTGGCTGTGGGTTTGTCATATATGGCCTTTATTATGTTGAGGAAAGTTCCCTCTATGCCTACTTTCTGGAGGGTTTTTATCATAAATGGGTGTTGAATTTTGTGGAAAGCTTTCTCTGCATCTATTGAGATGATCATATGGTTTTTCTCCAATTTGTTAATATGGTGTATCACATTGATTGATTTGTGTATATTGAAGAATCCTTGCAGTCCTGGGATAAACCCCACTTGATCATGGTGTATGATTCTTTTCATGTGCTGTTGGGTTCTGTTTGCTAGTATTTTGTTGAGGATTTTTGCATCTATGTTCGTGAGTGATATTGGCCTGTAGTTTTCTCTTTGTGACATCTTTGTCTGGTTTTGGTATCAGGGTGGTGGTGGCCTTGTAGAATGAGTTTGGGAGTGCTCCTCCCTCTGCTATATTTTGGAAGAGTTTGAGAAGGATAGGTGTTAGCTCTTCTCTAAATGTTTGACAGAATTTGCCTGTGAAGCCATCTGGTCCTGGGCTTTTGTTTGTTGGAAGATTTTTAATCACAGTTTCAATTTCAGTGCTTGTGATTGATCTGTTCATATTTTCTATTTCTTCCTGATTCAGTCTCAGAAGGTTGTGCATTTCTAAGAATTTGTCCATTTCTTCCAGGTTGTCCATTTTATTGGCATAGTTACTTGTAGTAATCTCTCATGATCTTTTGTATTTCTGCAGTGTCAGTTGTTACTTCTCCTTTTTCATTTCTATTTCTATTGATTTGAGTCTTCTCCCTTTTTTTCTTGATTAATACTCAAGATTTTTTTTTACACATCCTGATGTAGGGTAGTAGGAAAGTAGAGAATATGAGTAATTGGTCCACTTGATAGTTTTCATGGTCACCTAAATTGGCCTATGAGATTGCATGCAGTCTCTTATGGGTATGGTTATTTGTGAGCCTGTTTTTAAGTGATCAACTCTAGGTTCACTGATGAAAAAAAGCCGAAAAATCAAGTTTTTTTCTCTGCAAACCTGGTGTCCAGATCTTCTACCAACATGATTGGAGAAGGAACCATATTTTGGGGCTTTGTCCAGGCTCCCTGCCAACCTCTCTCGTGGTTGATCTTAGTGGAAATGATTTCAGTTTTTCACCATTGAGGACCATGTTGGCTGTGGGTTTGCTATATATGGCCTTTATTATTTTGAGGAAAGTTCCTCAAGATCAGAAAGCTGATATTTCTCTCTCGTGATTATGCCTCTGCCATCTACAGTTATTAAATGGAAGGGGTTTAACTGTTAAAACTCATTAAAACTCTATTTGTCCTGTCATGTATTAATATACCAAGGATAGGAGGAGCTTCACAGTTGACACAGTGTTAGAGAAGTCCTGGAAAGGCAAGAGATGGAAGAATCGAAGTACTATTATAAAACAGGGATAAGTAAACTATGGTCTGTGGTAAAATCTGGCCCGCTACCTGTTTTTGTGAATAATGTTTTATTGGAATACAGGCATGTTCATTCATCTACATGTTGCTTTTATACCACAATGGCAGAGTTGAGTATTTCCATCAGAGAACATATGGCCCTCAAAGCCTAAAATATTTACTACCTGGCTCTTTATAGAAAACGTTTAATGCATCCTCCAAAAAGAAGCATCCTCCAAAAAGAAGGTATAAACATCCTCCAAAAAGAAGACCTTGAGACTATCTAAAGGTTAAAAGGACTGAAAGAGAACCACCACTGTCTACAAGTGAGACTGCATAAAAAAAAATCACAGAATGTTTAAACCAACAAACATGTGAGGCCAACTGATGAATTCTTGAGATTCAATTATTCTTTTGAGTTTGGGTGATGATTTGTGTTCATACAAGTATGTGTTTGCTTGCTTGCTTCCTCCTATTCAAAAGATATACACACTACTATATATATATTAAAAAAAACCAAGGACCTACTATATAGCACAGGACCTATATTCAATATTTTGTAATAACCTATAATGGAAAAGAATCTGAAAAAGAATATATATGTATGTATATATGTATGTTTATATATATGTATACATACACACACACACACACACACACACACACATATATCTGATTCACTTTGCTGTACACCAGAAACTAACACAACATTGTAAGTCAACTATACTTCAATAAAAAAAGATATATATTTTAAAATTTTTATTAGAGTATAGTTACTTTACAATGTTGTGTTAGTTTCAGGTGTATAGCAAAGTGAATCAGTTATACATATACATTAAGAAAGATATGTATTGAGTGCTTCTCTAATCTAGATAATGAGCTAACTGCTGGGGATACCATAAAGAATAAAACAGACACATTCCCTGCCCTTATGTAGCTTATAGTCTATTGTGTTTGACCCTGGCATGACTTTGAACAAGTTTACATAACTTCTTTTAGCCATTCTTTTCCCTCCTGTATAATGAGAATGCTAATGCCTCTTTTGCAAGTTTGTTGTAAGGATTAAATGAGATTTTATATATATATTTTTCCCAAGTCATTCAAAGAATATTTATCGAGTGCCAACTATATTCTAGGCACTATTCCAGGTATTGGTGATACAGCAGTTAATACAGTAGATTTAAAGAGAAAATCTTGCCCTCATGGAAGTTGAATTTTAGTCAAATATATGAAAGTACCTGAAGCAAAGTAGGATTTAATGATTGTTCTTCTCCTTTTCCCGATAAATAAAAAGATGGCAGTCCTTATCTGTCAGTACTGACTTTAGCAGGGAGTACAATACTGGTTAAAACTATGTCACACAGATTTCCTTTTAATGGCTAGCAATTTTAACAACATAGATGAGGTGTTATTATCAATCATAATAATAATTGTCAACCAGAATAATCATTAGGTTGGATAGCACAAGTTGTGAAAAACAACTAGATCCAAATTGGTTTACTTCTCGTTCCTTGAATGTGCCTCTTTGCCTTTTCTATGGTGTTCCTTGACCTAGAAAGTTTTTCACCTTTCTCTGCTGAACCAAAGACTGGCCATACACTAAAGTCAAGCTGCAATCAAAGGAAAATGTACTGTCAGAGCTAAAAGGGGTCTCTCTAAATCACTGTATTTAGCAACCCCATTTTATATGTGGAAAAAATGCCCAGGACAGGAAAAGACTCTAAGTTCACATAGCTTAGAAGTGACAGAGGTAGGACTAAACAAGCAGCTTCTGCTTACCAGTTAAGCATTCTTTTCACCACTTCTGGGATGTCTCACATTTGCTACCTCCTCTAAGAAGCCTTCCTGCACTTGAGGGAGACATCATCTTCTTACACCCAAAGTACCTTCACTGTCCTAACCTTTACCTTATCTTTTCCCTCTGCCAACTCTTTCATGAATTGATCCACATCCAAGTGTTTCACCTCTCTCCTAGATGCAGGAGACTGCCAGATACCTCTGCCCAACTTTACCTTCTTTCTGACCTGCAGACTTCCATTCCAAAGTGTGTATTACCCCTCACCCATCTTCCCCACCTACTATCTCTATTTCTGACCATGGCATGTTTCCCACCCCTATAAGTCAAGCTCACAACTGTAGAATCCTCTTCCATTCCCTTTTTTATCCCCAACAGTCCCCAAGCCCTTTCTGAGCTTCTTCTGCAGTGTTTCTAATATCCAACTCATCTATCTCCTTTGCCTTCTTCCTGCTACTGCCAGGGACTCATTACCTCTTGTCTGGATGCCCTCTAACCCATTCTCTGCAATTCTGCCAAATGAATCTCCCTAAAGCACATCTCCATATTCATTTCAATCTGCAGTAATTGTGCTCTGGGTAAACCTCATGAATTATGAGATCTCAATTGTGCTTAGCCTGGGTCATGTCATTCCCTTTCTCAAAAAAAAGCTGCAATTGCCTCCAGAATTAAGTCCAGCCACTTCATTCCAGCATTGAAGACCCTGTATAGATGGGTCTAAAGGACTTTTATTCTATCCTCGTCTCCCTGAAACTCAAGGGATATGCATTTGAAGCGTTTATCTCCTCGCTTGGACATACCCAATTCTTTCACTTGTGGCCTGGTCCTCATTCCCCTCTACTTCCTGGAGAAATTTTGCACTTTTGATTCCCACTCTCCTTTTTTCACATATTATCAGCCTGTTATCCTTCTCCTTGCCCTGAGTCCACCCTCTATGTCTTCAAACCAGCTCAGATCTTTCCCATCTTGAAAACAACCTTTGTCAGACCTATGTTTATCTTTAGATATTACCCTTTTTTTCTTTCATAGCTAAATTACCTTGTCTACACTCACTGTTCCTACTCTTCCACTTTCCATTCACAACATAACTCATAAGAATCTAATTCTGTCCCTCACCATGTTCCTCAATTGACTCTGGCCAATATTACCAGTGCCCTGTTAATTATTTAAAGCAATGAACTTTTTCCTATTCTTATCTTACTTCACCTCTGCATTAGTATGCTAGAAATGCCATAACGAAGTACCACAAACTGGGTACCTTAAAACAACAGAAATTCTTTCACAGTTCTGGGGGCTAGAAATCTGAAATCAATGTGTTAACAGGGCCATGCTCTTCCTGAAGACTCTAGGAAAGAATCCTCCTTGCCTCTTCCTAGCTTCTGGTGGTCGCCAGCAACTCTTGGTGTTCCTTGGCTTATAGGCACATCACTCTAATCTCTGCCTCCTTCTGTGCATAGCATTTCTCTCTTTGTGTCTGCGTCTGCATGACCTTCTTATAAGGACACCATTTATTGGATTTATGGCTTACCTTAATCTTGTATGACCTCATCTTAACTAGTTACATCTGCAAAAGCGCTATTTCCAAATATGCTTGCATTTTGAAGTTCTGAGTGGACATTAATTTGGGGGGGGGACACGATTCAACCCAGTACAGCCTTTCCTCAGTACTTAACACTGTTGAACACTGCTTCCTTCTCAAAATTTCCTCTTCCTTTGGCTCCAGTAACACTATATTTCCCCTAGTTTTTCTTTGTTTTTTTCTTTTCTATTCCTCCACTCCCCTTAAGTATATATTCTCTAGAATTCTACACAAGATTCTCTACTCTTCTCACACTGTACAATCTCAGTGATTTTAATTCATTCTCATGATTTTACTTAGCAAGTAAGACTTCTAAATATCTCATTCTATCCCATACTACTCTCTCATATATCCCACTGCTTTATGGATATTTGTATGCCCCCACAGATATCTCAAAAACTCCACATGTATGTATTAAATTTATTAACCTCCACCTCCAACACCTGATGAAATCTGCTTCTCCTCCTGTGTACCTCTGTATAAGTAAATAGTTCCCAGTGAACTCAGTTTTCTCAACTACTCAGTCCTGTATCTAATCGACCAAGTCTTGGCAATTTTTACCTACTGAAAATTTCTCACATTTCTCCTCGCTTATGTGTTCACTGCAATAGGCCCTCAACTAGTTTATCTACCTCTAGTCTTTCCATGCTCTCCACCTCCTGAATTGAATCTGTTCTCCACACTACAACCAGAGTCTTCTTTTTAAACTTGGATCTGGTCATGAAACCCTTACTCACCACAACCCTTCAAGGTTCCCTATTATGTTTAAGATAAAATCCAAACTCCTTAATTTGGTTGAACAAAGCCCTTTAGAATATAACCATATTTATCTCTACACAAGCTTCCAATCTGTGCTATGCCCATGTTCAACTGCAGGTACTCCCCAACTATGACATCATCTCCCATATCTCTGTGTCTTTTCACATTCTGCTCCTTCTTCCTGGCATGATGACTGCTCCCTCCTCTTGTTTACTTAGCTAACTCAAGACTTGACCAAGGCTTTGCCACTTGTAAGACTCTTTCCTTAGCTCTTTCATCCCTGGACTGTATTAAGTTTTCCTCCCATAAACAACACCCGCTGATTTCCTCTGTCTAGAAATGCTTATTCTATATTGTAACAGCCTGTTTACTCATCCATTTCCCCCTATAAATTTTGGGTGGTGTCCATGTGTTATTTATCCTTGTATCTTTGACATAGCCATCATAGTGCCTAGCAGGGATACAAGTTCAATACTCATCGAATAGCTAATTGAATTGAATGAATGTGTGCCAGGCAAGGGCAATCAGGGTTACCAGAGTGAGGATTAAAAGCTGAGAATCCCAGGGGTGTTGGGTTGTCAGACTTCCAAATACTTGAAAATTGAGGTGGTGGGTTCAAGAAAATAAATATGAGTCAAAGATGAGTCCAGAGTTTCTTGCTTAATAGGCTAGATGGAGTTACAAGAACTAGGATTTATTGAGTCCCTACTAGACACGGCTCATTTGACTCAGTATTTTATATACATTATATCAGAAGGAAGTAAAATAATGAGCTCAGTTTTAGACAGACAGAGATTGAAGTATCTATTAAGACCTCTTAGTAGAAATGTCCAGCAGTCAATTGTAATTATAAGTCTTGGGTATAGAAAAGAAACAAAGACGCAAAAATTAGATTGAGAGTTAGTTGGGTAGATTGTAATTGAAACCTTGGGGATGTGGGAGGGATCTTCCAAAAAGGGCAGTATAGAGGGGAAGGGAAGAGGGATGGACACAATCCTGGGGGACGTATACTTAAGAGCTAAGCACAGGGAGAGAAACTCTTCCTTCCTTCCTCCCTCCTTCCCCTCCTTCCTTCCTTCCTTCCTTCCCTCCATCCCTCCCTTTCTTCCTTCATCAGACAAATATCTACTAGGGCCATACTCTGTGCCAGGTACTCTTATAGGAACTGGGGATATACCACGGGACAAAATAGTTCTTTTTCTTATGAAGCTGATACTCTAGTGGGAATAGAGGAAGTACACAATAATCACAAACAAGTAAACATATTATATAATATCAGTTTGTGAGAAGTGCTGTAAAGGAAAACAAATAAGTGTAAGAGCATATAAAATGACTGAGTGTGGATACAATGGGGACAGAGGAGACTTTAGCTAGTTCGGGGAAGGCTTCTCTGAAGATATTTGAACTAAGAAGTAAATGATGAGAGACAGGCAGCCATATAAAGATCTGGGGAGAAGAGCATTCCAGGCAGAAGGATATCACGTATAAAAGTCCTTAAATGGAAAAATACATGATGTATTCAGGGATCAGAAAGAAAGCTCCTGAAACTAGATTGTAGTAAGCAAAAAGGAGCATGAAAGGAGATGAAATTGAAAAGGTAGTCAGGAACACAGTCACATAGGGCCTTGTAAGCTCTGGTAAGGAGTTCAGATTTATTCTAATTGCAGAGCAAACCTGTTTTAAGCAGGACAGCACTATGAGTTGTTTTGCACTTGGAGATGAGCACCCTGTCTGCTGTATGGAGAACAGACTGTAGGGGGCAGAGAGGAAGCAGGGAAATTTGTTAGGAGGCTAATTAATTCAGGCAAGAGGTGGTTATGGCTTGGCTTGGATTTTAATAGTGGAAATAGTGAAAAGTAGTTGGATGTGGAATTTGTTTTGGAGGGCTTGTTCATGGATTAGGTTTGAGTTGGGCAGCGTTGTGGTATGGAGTGGGTAGGTAAGGAATAAAGGGTTCCTTGGTTTTGGCCTGAAAACCAAGGTGGGAAAACTGAAGTGGGAGAGACTGGAAGAGGAACAAGTTTGGTGAGTGGTAAGAAGGAATAGGAAATAAATAGCTTGGTTTTATACGTGTTAAGTTTAAGATATCCATTTGACAGCTACATGCTAATATTTACAAAGAAATGACATAGATGTCAGGAAATAAGTCAGTGTTAACTATTTAAATTTTAGAATCACCCTCTGATAAAGCTTTGAGACTAGATGAAATCTCTAATGGGTTAAGTGTAGACAGCAAAGAGGGGAGGTCCTTGGACTGAGCCTTGGGGTACTCCAATATTTAGAGGTAGGTCAGATGAGCAACCAAAAAAAAAAAAGCTGAGAAATGTCCAGTGTGGTAGGAAAATACCAAAAGAGAATGGTGTCTACAACCCAAGTGAAGAAACTGATTAAAGAAAGAGGGAGGGCTCCCCTGGTGGCGCAGTGGTTGAGAGTCCGCCTGCCGATGCAGGGGACACGGATTCCTGCCCCCATCTGGGAATATCCCACATGCTGCGGAGCAGCTAGGCCCATGAGCTATGGCTGCTGAGCCTGCGCATCCAGAGCAAAAAAAAAAAAAAAAAAAAAAAGAAGAAGAAAGAGGGAGTAGTCAACTGTGTCAAATGTTGATGAGACATTGATTCTGAGAACTGACTATTGATTTTGGCAACATGGAAGTGATTGGTAACCTTGACAATGGAATGTTGGAGATAAAAGCCTGAATGGATTATTTCATTAAAGAATGGGAAGTGAAGATAATAAGTCCCTAGGAGTTTAGCTGTGAAGGGGTACGGAAAAGTGGAGTATTAGCTGGAAGTGATTTGGGATCAAGAAAGGGAGATTTAATATTAAATATCTGACTATTTAATATTAAATATCTGACTGCTAATGGGATAAACCAGTAGTGAGGGAGAAATAGATGGTGTAGAGAATAAGGGATAATTTCAGCAGCAAAGTCCTTGGGAGGTCTGAGCAGAAATAGGGCCTTGAACTTTGATTTTAAAAACTAAGCATAATGATCTATATTAAGAAGAGGTAAAGGGCTTCCCTGGTGGCGCAGTGGTTGAGAGTCCGCCTGCCGATGCAGGGGACACGGGTTCGTGCTCCCGTCCGGGAAGATCCCACGTGCCGCGGAGCGGCTGGGCCCGTGAGCCATGGCCGCTGAGCCTGAGCGTCCGGAGCCTGTGCTCCGCAACGGGAGAGGCCACAACAGTGAGAGGCCCGCATACCACCAAAAAAAAAAAAAAAAAAAAAAAAAAGAAGAGGTAAAGCAAGGTAGGTTGGTAATGAAGTGATGGAAATATGAAGATGTTCTCTTTTCAATACGTCGCTTTTTATTTATTTATTTTTTTATTTTTGCTGTGTTGGGTCTTCGCCTCTGTGCGAGGTCTTTCTCTAGTTGTGGCAAGCGGGGGCCACTCTTCATTGCAGTGCGCGGGCCTCTCACTATCGCAGCCTTTCTTGTTGCGGAGCACAGGCTCCAGACGCACAGGCTCAGTAGTTGTGGCTCACGGGCCTAGTTGCTCCGCGGCATGTGGGATCCTCCCAGACCAGGGCTGGAACCCGTGTCCCCTGCATTAGCAGTCAGATTCTCAACCACTGCGCCACCAGGGAAGCCCCCGTCGCTTTTTAAATCAAACATAAGGGGAAGCCATCAGCTAAGAGTGAGAGGAGAAAAGGGGTGTAAAAGAGAAAGAAAGGACAATCAGAGATGTAGGAGGAGACATATGGGAGAGTGGAAACCAAGGGCAGGGGGAGGATTTCAAGAAGGAGCAGGCCATCGATCAATAATGTTAAATGCTCTTGAATTGAAGTTGTATGAATATTGAAAAGAGGCTATTGGCTTTGCTAATTAGGTAACTGGTTGACGTTGGCAGAAAAGACTTCATTAAAATATTAGAGACAGAGGCCCAATTTCAGTGAAGGGTAAACGGGATAAAAGGAACTGTATTTGTAAATAATATTCTTTAGTAAAGGAGGTAGGCTCCTAGAGTAATGAAAATAAAAACAAAAATAAACAAATGGGACCTAATTAAACTTAAAAGCTTTTGCACAACAAAGGAAACCATAAACAAGACAAAAAGCCAACCCTCAGAATGGGAGAAAATATTTGCAAACAAAGCAACAAAGGATTAATCTCCAAAATATACAAACAGCTCATGCAGCTCAATATAAAAAAAAACCCAAAAACCAAAAAACAATCCAATCAAACAATGGGCAGAAGACCTAAATAGACATTTCTCCAAAGAAGACATACAGGTGGCCAACAAACACATGAAGAGATGCTCAACATCACTAATTATTAGAGAAATGCAAATCAAAACTACAATGAGGTATCATCTCACACCAGTTAGAATGGGCATCATCAGAAAATCTACAAACAACAAATGCTGGAGAGGGTGTGGAGAAAATGGAACCCTTTTGCTCTGTTGGTGGGAATGTAAATTGATACAGCCACTATGGAGAACAGTATGGAGGTTCCTTAAAAAACTAAAAATAGAATTACCATATGACCCAGAAATCCCACTCCTGGGCATATATCCAGAGAAACCATAATTCAAAAAGACACATGCACCCCAATGTTCATTGCAGCACTATTTACAAGAGCCAGGTCATGGAAGCAACCTAAATGCCCATCAAAAGACGAATGGATAAAGAAGATGAGGTACATATATACAATGGAATATTACTCAGCCATAAAAAGGAATGAAATTGGGTCATTTGCAGAGGCGTGGATGGACCTAGAGACTGTCATACAGAGTGAAGTAAGTCAGAAAAGGAAAAATATCATATATTAATACATATATGTGGAATCTAGAAAAATGGTACAGATGAACCGGTTTGCAGGGCAGAAATTGAGACACAGATGTAGAGAACAAATGTATGTATAACAAAGGGGAAAGGGTGGTGGTGGGATGAATTGGGAGATTGGGATTGACATATATACACTATTGATTCTAAGTATAAAATAGATAACTAATGAGAACCTACCGTATAGCCCAGGAAACTCTACTCAGTGCTCTGTGGTGACCTAAATGGGAAGGAAATCCAAAAGAGAGGGGAGACACATATATGTATAGCTGATTCACTTTGCTGTACAGTAGAAACTAACACAACATTGTAAATCAACTATACTCCAATAAAAATTTTAAAAAAAGAAAAGGAGGTAGGGGATAATAAGTTGGAGAGAACGTTCTATTTATCTTCTTTATTAGACTGTGAATTCCTTGAGGAAGAGGAATATGTCAGATTCACATGGTATACCTAGTAACTTGTACAGGATATGACACTGCTGGTTTTCAATAAAAATTGAGTATGTGAGTGAATGAATGAATTCTGTACCCAGATAGAGTCAATGAAATCTTCTAAGATGTTCTTTTGAGAAATTGTATCTGTTTTACTACCCTCAAAACAAGTGGTTGGAAAAAATAGCTAAAGAGGTGCTTCTGTACCCTAGAGGAATAGAAGAATGGAGATGACAAAGGAGGAAGTTCAAATGCAATCTGTGTTGTCTGGACACCCACACCACTGCCCAGTGTATAGGTGGAGACCTGGAAGGTCTGACCCCAGAACTGCAAGAACTTAGATGGTGTTTTCTGCATAGGGTAGGAAATACTGAGGTGGCTAGAAGTTGTGACGGGGCTGCAGAGTTTCCTTTGCCGATGTTAGCTTAAGAGTCAGCCAGTTGACTCTTGGGGATGGGAGGGAATAGGGTGTGATAGCCATATAGTTATATTTGAAGGGTATAAATACAACAACAAATGAGGAATTGCAGAGATTGGGATCAGGGTTGATCAGAGCATAATTAGATGAAATCAAGACAAGGGATATTTTGGCTATCAGAGAAACCATCTTGACACTGAAAATTACTGGATTGTGGGCTAACCTTTGAGAGGAAATAGTGGAAACCCTGCCACTGAGTCATTTATAATTATTTACAATTAGGCAGGACAATGTAGTTGAGAAATAATGTAGCATAATACAAGGAGTGGTTTTGCTCTGTTCCCAGAGGGATGGACTGGATATGACCTAATAGCTTTTTCCTACACTAATTTGGTTGATTGTGTCAGAGAAAAAACTGGTTGATCATTTTGTTTTCCTGCTGTTGAGTGACTCATACCTGAGTTGACCACAGGGTTATAACAAAGAGAATGTCCATTGATTAGGCAGGGACAGAATATGGTTGATGACAGAATATGGAATGGGGGGCCAAGAGGTTGGAGGAGAAGACAAACTTCTTCAAAACTTGAAGAGATGGTTAGGAACAGGTAAAACTCCCTAAAATTAAGGCCTTGTGTTGTTTACCATTGATTTCAGGACATGAATCCAGAGCCTGGAATATAGTATTTGAGGAATAAATAGCTAATGAATTAATGAATGGCACCTTGGGAAGAACACTTAGGAATACTAGTATAATACAAGCAGTGGACTGATAGATTGAACATGTTCCTTAACATATTTGAATCAGCCTTCTCATTTCCTTTTCAATGGGTGCTTCTGAGGATGAAATAAGAGCATGTAGATAAGATGCTTGGCATTTATCACCTTAAAAAGTATTAGCTCTAGTTCCTGTTTATTTTTCCAGACTCAGTCTCTCCCAACAAGTCAAACTTTCTGTTTATGTTTTACCATGTTGGAAATAAAGAAAATTATACCTTTTCTCTTAAAAAATCATAGATATTGATGTTAAAACAGCTTAGCTTACCATTAACCGACACAGCAGGCAATTTTAGAGCAATTTTTAAAAACAATAAACAGCTAAGGCACTATCGGGTATGATACTCCTTCACTTTGCTTTTATCAACTCAACCCTAAATCTTAATGCAAACAAAATAAAAAAGCTCTCTGGCAACATGTCCTCATCCTTGGGACTCGGTCAGTATCCAAAACACCCGGGGCTGCCGCTCTCAGTGATTAACTGTAATTCACACTATGTTGGCCACAGATAAGCTGCTCCGCTGGCCTTAGCTGTTGGAGCTAACCAGTGGAAGAAATTCTAAGCTTACCTTTTCCACCTCCTTTCTTCTGGATTTCGTTCTATCGTTTTTTGGTCGTTCCACACCAGACAGAATTTATAAATAAAAGAATAGCTTCATTAAAAATGTATAAAAATCTCTTTTCTCTCTTGTCCTTAAGCAGAAGGTTATTTTCTCTTTTTCTCTTTTGTATTTCTCTTCCCTCCACTTTGCTGCTTTTTGAGTTGGAGTTAGGAGACACTGGTTTAATTTGGATACAATAACTGGGCTTAATTAATATCCCAGGGCAGGTCATTTCCTTTAGCAACACTGCCTGACACTTTTTTTTCTCTGAAATGTTTATTCCAAGAGCTTATATCCCTTGCACGGAACAGAATGTTTTGGACAATATTTAAACATAGTTTTTTATCAGAGAGTTAAAGTGATCCTATCATAACAGCTAAAGATGGGTGCAGAGAATTTGGTGAGCAATCTAGGAAGTGCAGTAAAATGATTCATGGATTGAAAAGTCATTCAAGTGAAGGCTTTGTAAAAGAAGCAAGATTATTCAACCCAAAGAAGATAAAATTTTCAGACCTTGAGAAATAGCCACTTACCATGGATGGTTTAAAAAACAAAGCAAAACAAAAAAATGCCTAGTTAACTCATTCCACAACCAATTTAATGTTCATGGAGGAATTTTGCCTTGTAAAGTAAATAAGCCTTGTGTTGGATTCTTTATATATTTGTTTTGCAAGACAGGAAGACATGATTTAATAATTGCTTTTAAGTATTGAAAAGTATTCTCTAGGAAGAAAAATCCACGTTTCTAGAATGCTAGGAATTGAGTCCCATGGTCTCCTCTATCCACCCCCATTTCCCTGTCGACCCTAAGACTTCCCGTCAGCCAATTTATTTTTCTTAAAAAAATCTACTTTCCCATGCTGTCCATACCAGAAAATACATTCTGTGACACACACAACAGGATGTCTAACTGTTTTCTTTTTCCATTAAGGACAGCACAAGAGGAAATGGCATCATTTGTAGCAGAAGGGATTTTAGCTAGGTCTTCTAGAGGACTTCCAAATCACTTTCTGTAGTCAGTGATAATTTACCAAAGAAAGCTATGGAATTTTCTTTACTGACCTCAGCAGATCCTTACCTCCCCAGAGATGCCGTGCTGAGACAGAACAGGAGAAGGGAGTTGGCAGCAATGGCTGAGAAATGGATGAACTACAGCCTTTTCATCTCTTTATTTTATTCAAGCCAGAGTTCTCAAAATGCATTGAGGGGAATCTAAGCTACTTTTGTGAAGACTGAATGGCAAGCAGTCAGAAAAGAACATTTGGACTTTGCTCCATCAGTGTCTTATTGTCCCTCACATGTACACACACACACAGCTTCCCAGTCTGTCCTTTCAACATGTAATGCAATTTATTACCATGGCTTCAACTACCTGAATTCTGATTACTCTTCCATTTACATCTCTAGCCCAGAACTATTTTCTGAATACTAGCTTCATATTTCCAGCTGTCAAAGGACATTTCTGTCTAAAAACAGTTACCTCAACCTCAACATTTCTTGATATTCCCCCTCCAAAAACAAGAACCCCTCTTCCTTTCCTGTTCCTTATTTCATTTAATAGTCCTAGTCACCTAACATAGGACGTAGAGGAACATGTTGATCCCTCCTTTCTCTTAGCTACCCATTTCACTTTTATCTAATCAGTTACCAAATCCTGTTGATTCTACCTCAAATATGTCTTCTTTCACATCTCATGCTTTCAGCCTCTTTGAACATCTTAATCATTCCCTGAATATACAGCATCTTCTTCTTTTTTAAATTTGATTTAATTTTTATTTTTTATTGGCGTATAGGTGATTTACAATGTTGTGTTAGTTTCAGGTATACAGCAAAGTGATTCAGATATATATATATATATATATATATATATATATATATATATATATATATATGTATGTATGTATATTCTTTTTCAGATTCTTTTCCCATATAGGTTATTACAGAATATTGAATAGAGCTCCCTGTGCTATGCAGTAGGTCCTTGGTGATTACCTATTTTATATAGATAGTCGTGTGTATATGTTAATCCCAACTTCCTGATTTATCCCTTCCCCCTTTCCCCTTTGGTAACCATAAGCTTGTTTTCGAAGTCTGTGAGTTTGGTTCTGTTTTGTAAATAAGTTCACTTGTATCATTTTTTTAAGATTCCACATATAAGTGATATCATATGATATTTGTCTTTCTCTAACTTAACTTTAGTATCTTCTAATGACTCTTTGCCATTTACAGATACATTTCTCTCTGCTTGGAATAGTCTCCCATCCCTTCTTTACCTGGTAAGCCCCTACTCATTGTAAAGGGCCCCACTATATATTACAAGCCACTCTTCATTCCCACAGGAGAGCTCATGGTTCTCTTCTCTGTGCACTTACTGTATCTCATCATACCTATCAGTTTAGGTATCTCTTTTCCTACTAAACTATGAGCACCTTGAAGGCAGGGACTGCATCTTACTCGTCTTTAAAATCCCAGCATTTAATGATCTGTGATAACAATAAAGAATGAATGATGTAACCTAAATCCAATTTATCAATTTTTCTTTTAATGGATCAGTCCTTTTGGTGTCAAGTTTAAGAATTATTTGCATAACCCTAGATTCCAAAGATTTTCTCCCTTTTTTTCTAAATTTATGGTTTTATTTTTACATTAAATCCATGATCCATTTTGAGTTTTTTGTGTGTAAGTGTAAGACTTATGTCAAGGTTCATAAGTCTAATTGCTTCAACACCATTTGTTGAAAAGGCTATCTTTCCTCTATTAAATTGTTTTTGCAACTTTCTCAGAAATAAGTTGGGCATATCTGTTTGGGTTTATTTCTGGATTTTCTATTTTGTTCTTAGGTCCCTGTCTTTCTAGAATAATTGTGTCTATACCTACAAAAACAATCTTTCTGAGATTCTGACAGGAATTGCATTAAATCCGTATATGAATTTTGGGAGAGCTGACATTTTTACTATGTTGAGTCTTCTAATCCATGAACACAGTGTGTCTGTTTACTTAGATCTTTGATTTCTTTTATCAGCATTGTTGTCATTCTCAACATACACATCCTATACATGTCCTATTAGATTTGCACCTAAGTATTTCATTTCCTTTGCAGCAATTGTAAATGATACTTTAAAAAATTTGTTTCCTCATGTCTGTTGTTAACGTATAGAAATGCAATTGCTTTTTGTGTTTATCTTGTATGTCTCAAACTTGTTGAACTTGGAAGTTCCAGGAATTTCCTTTATTTGTTTTTGTTTTTAGATTCCTTGAATTTTCTATGTATGTCATCTATAAATAGGGACAGTTTTATTTCTTCCTTTCCAATTTGAATGCCTTTTTATTGCTTTTACTTGCCTTATTGTGCTGGCTATAAATTCCAGTGCTATTTTGAATAAGAGTGGGGAGAGTGGATATCCTTCCCTTGTTTCTTATCTTGGGGGGAAATCATCGTCTTTCATTATTAAGTATGATGTTAGCAGTAGGATTTTTGTAGATGCTCTTTATCAAGTTGATGGAGTTCTCCTTTATTCCCTGTTTGCTGAGAATTATCATGAATGGATGTTGGATTCTGTCAAATGCTTTTTCTGTGTGAATATATGATTGTATGAGTTTTCTTCTTTAGCCTGTTGATGTGATATATCACATTGACTGATTTTTGAAAATAGAACCAGCTTTACATCAGAGGAATAAACCCTACTTGGCCACATTTTATTATTCTTTTTATATATTGCCAAATTCTTTTTTCTGATATTTTGTTAAAGATTTTTTATTACCTGTGTCATTATTCATGCAGTCTGTAGTTTTATAAATCTGTCTTTGTCAGGTTTTTATATCAGGGTAATACTAGCTTCATAAAATAAATTGGGATTTATTTTATCTGGAGGATACTGTGTAGAATTGGTGCTAATTCTTCTTTAAGCATTTGGTAGAATTCTCTAGGGAAACCATCTGGGTTTGGGGATTTCTTTAAGAAGAATATTTACCTACAAGTTAAATTTCCTTAATAATTATGGGACTATTCAAATGATCTATTTCACATTGGGTAAGTTGTAGTATTCAAGGAATTTGTGCATTTCATCTAAGTTGTCATATTGATGTGTATAAAGTTGTTCATTGTTGTCTTTTTTATATCTGCAAAGTCTATAGTGAGAGCCTTTGTTTCAGTCCTGATATTGGTAATTTGTATCTTGTCTCTTTTTTCCTCTGTCAGTCTTGCTAGAGGTTTGTCAATTATATTATCCTTTTCAAAAAATCAGCTTTTTTTACACATTGATTTTCTCTATTTTTTTACTTTAAATTTCACTGATTTTTGCTCTTATCTTTACTACTTCCTGTTTTCTGCTTGCTCTGGGTTTTTCACTTTTCTTTTTCTAGCTTTTTGACATGGGAGCCTAGATTATTGATTTGAGCCTTTTTTCCTTTACAAGTATAAGCATTTAGTGCTATAAATTTTCCTCAGCACTACTTCATCTGTGTCACACAAATTTTGATATGTTGTATTTTCATTTTCATTTAGTTAATGTAATTTGTATTTCTCTGGAGAGTTCCTTTTTGATCCATAGATTCCTTAGGAGTATATTGTTTAGCTTCCATTTGTTTTCTACAATAGTATTCATTCCTAGTTTAATTTCACTGTTGTCAGAGAATATGCTGTGTATGACTTCAGTTCTTTTAAATCTGTTCAGGTTTGTTTTATATCCCAGGATATAGTCTATCTTGGTATATGTTCCATGAGCACTTGAAAATAATGTACATCCTACTGTTGTTGGGTGAGGTAGTCTGTAAATGTAGATTGGATCTTGTTGGTTTATGGTAATGTTGAATTCTTCAGTATCCTTGATTATCTTCTGTATAGTTGTTCTATTAATTGCTGAGAGAGGAGCGTTGAAGTCTCCAAGTATAATTGTGGATTTGTCTATTTTTCCTTCTAGTTCTATCAGTTTTTGCTCATGCGTTTTACAGTTCTGTTGTTTGATGCATACACATTTAGGGTTGTTATTTCGTCTTGGTGGGTTGACCCTTTTATCATTTTGCAATGTCCTTCCCTTTCTCCAGTAATTTTCTTTTCTCTGAAACCTGCTTTACCTGTTATTAATATAGCCATTCCTTCTTTGTTTTGATTAGTATTCACATAATATATTTTCCTATCCTTTTGCTTTCAACCTGCCTATATTGTTTTATTTGAAGTGAGTTTCTTTTGATGGTATGTCGTTGGGTCATGTGTTTTTATGCACTCTGCCAATCTCTTATCTTTTAATTGGTGTATTTAGACCATTTGCATTTAATATAATTATTGATAAATTAGGGCTTAAGTAAAATATTTCATTTTTCTTTCTCTTTGTACTCTTTGTTTTTCTTACCTTACTCTGGGTTACTTAAACATTTATTAGAATTCCATTTTTATTTATCTCTAGTTTTGGGGCATATCTCTTCATATAGCCTTTTTAGTTGCTACTATAGGTATTATATTATATGTACATAAATTATCCCAGTCTACTGGTGTTGTCACTACCATTTTGAGTGAAGTACAGAAAACTTATCTCCCTTTACAACCCTTTATCTCCCAACATTTATAATAAAATTGTCTTCAATATTTATGCTACATACGTTTACAACCATATCAGACATTGCTATAATTTTTGTTTCCACCATCAAACATAATTTAGAAAACTCTAGAGGAAAAGGAAGTCTATTGTTTTTACCCAGTTTTTTGCCTTGTTTTCTTCCTTCCTGAAATTCCAGAATTTCTTCTTTTGTCATTTCCTTTCTTTTAGAGAACTTCCTTTAGCCATTATTTTAGAGTAGGTCTGCCAGTGACGAATTATCTTAGTTTTCCTTCATCTGGGAATGTCCTGATTTCCCCTTCATTCCTGAAGGATATTTTCTCTGGATATAGGATTCTGGGTTGATAGTTCTTTTCTTCCAGCAGTTGAAAAATATTGTGTCAACTTCTTTCTGGCTGCATTGATTTATGTGAGAAATCATATGGCTTTCAAATTATTTTTCTTATACAGGTAAGGTATTATTTCTCTCTCTCTCTGCTTTTAAGATTTTCTTTTGTCTTTAGCTCAGACTTTTGGCTAAGATGTGTCTTGGTATGAATTTCTTTGGGTTTATCCTGTTGGAGTTTGCTTAACTTCTTGAGTTTCCAGGTTTAGGTCTTTTGTCAAATTTGGGGAGTTTTCAGGCATTATTTGTTCAAGTATTTTTTTTAGTCCTGTCATCTTTCTTCTCTTTTTCTAGGACTCCAATGCCATTAATGTTAGATATTTCATTATAGTCCCACAGGTCCCTAAGGTTCTCTTTATTTTTCTCAGTCTATTTTCTTCCTGTTGTTAATAATGGGTAAATTTTATTATTCTGTCTTCAAGTTCACCGATTCTTTTGTTCCCTTCATTATGTTATTGAGACTATACATCTAGTTTTTTATTTTGAATATTGTATTTTAAGTTCTAAAATTTCCATTTGGTTCTTTTTTATAGCTTCTATTTCTTTGCTAAGAATTTCTGTTTTTTCATTTGTTTCATGTATGTATATATTTGATCACTGAAGCATTTTTATTATGGTCACTTTGTCATATGATTCTAACATTTTTGTCATCTTGATATTGGTGTCTATTGATTATCTTTTTAAATTCAGTTTGAGATCTTCCTGTGTTCTTTGTATGACAGGTGATTTGCAGTTGAAATCTAGACATTTTGAGTATTATGTTATGAAACTTTGAGTCATATTTAAACTTTCTGTTTTAGCTGGCTTCTTCTGGCAGGGGAAAGGGGTTGCTGCCTCCTTGCTACCACATGGAGGTAGAAGTCCGGGTTCCCGATTGGAATTTACTAATACCCAAGGAGAGAGGCTCCTTTCTCTTGCTAAATCTGTCCTTGGTGCTCCCCATGTGGCCTCCTCTGACACCACCTCAATAGGGAGAGGGGGTGCCTCCTTGTTACCCCAGGTGGGATTACATGACCATGTTCCTTACATGGTCTCCATGACAGTGGAGAGAGGAGTGGATAGAGAAGGGCTTGTTACCACCCAGCATGGATGAGAGTCCTATCCCAGAATTCAGCCTTTTCTGCCACCACCTTGGCTGTGATGATATCAGAAAAGACCTTATTATAGCATGGCCAGGGTGGAAATCTAGGCTCTCCATTCAGCCTTTGTTGGCATGAGGAGAGACGGGGCCACAGTTTTTCTGTGGTATTTGGCTGGAATACAGAAGTTATATCTAAAAGTTTTCTGTCTTGCTAGTCTACCCCTCTCCTGGTTCTCTGGACAGGAAGAGCAGACTTCTGTTGGGACTTATTTTGTCTGTGCCCATTTAGCATTTCCAGTTTGTTGCCTCTCAGATCCAAGCCTTGGCTATATAAGGCAAAAAGGAAGCCCAGGGAACTTACAACCATATTGTTCCTTGGAAAGGAAGGTCCTTTGTCAGTCAGCTTTTTTAATGTAATAGATGTCTTCTTCATTACCTTAAGACTCTTCTAATTGGATTGTTTGTTTTTTACTATTGGGTTTTAAAATTTCTCCATATAGTCTAGATACTAGTCCTTTGTTGAATGTATGTTTTGCAAATATTTCCTCCTAGTAAGTGGTATCAGAGGAAAACATATGAGAGTCTATGTTTGTTTTAGTGTCCAAGATTTTTAGTTGTACTTCGTGGAAGGAATAAGGAAAAGTTCATCTACTACATTTTCACAGAAGTGGAAGTCTCAATAATGTTTTAATCCTTCATCCTGAGATTTTTAAGCCTTACCTCCCCATATCTTCAATTAATTCAAAATTAAATAAGTGTCTAAATTGAATAAAAGTCTTTATTAAAAATCAATATCTAGCAAAAAATGAATCTAGAAACAGACCTTACACCCTTCACAAAAATTAACTGAAAATGGACCATAGACCTAAATGCAAAATGTAAAACTATAAAACTCCTAGGAAATAACATAGGAGAAAACCTAGATGACTTTGGGTATGGTGATGACTTTTCAGATACAACACCAAAGTCAGGATCCATGAAAGAAATAAATGATAAGCTAGGCTTCATTAAGATTATAAACTTCTGCTCTGGGAAAGACATTGTCAGGACAATGAGGAGACAAGCCACAAACTGAGAGAAAATAGTTTTAAAAAATATATCTGTTATCCAAAATATGCAAAGGGATCTTCAAACACAACAATAAAAAAACAAACAACCTAATTTTAAAATGGGCCAAAGCATTTTTCACAGAACTAGAATAAAAAAATTCACAATTTGTATGGAAACACAAAAGACCCCGAATAGCCAAAGCAATCTTGAGAACGAAAAATGGAGCTGGAGGAATCAGGCTCCCTGACTTCAGACTATACTACAAAGCTACAGTAATCAAGAGAGTATGGTACTGGCACAAAAACAGAAAGATAGATCAATGGAACAGGATAGAAAGCCCAGAGATAAACCCACACACATATGGTCACCTTATCTTTGATAAAGGAGGCAGGAATGTACAGTGGAGAAAGGACAGCCTCTTCAATAAGTGGTGCTGGGAAAACTGGACAGGGACATGTAAAAGTATGAGATTAGATCACTCCCTAACACCATACACAAAAATAAGCTCAAAATGGATTAAAGACCTAAATGTAAGGCCAGACACTATCAAACTCTTAGAGGAAAACATAGGCAGAACACTCTATGACATAAATCACAGCAAGATCCTTTTGGACCCACCTCCTAGAGAAATGGAAATAAAAACAAAAATAAACCAACAGGACCTAATGAAACTTCAAAGCTTTTGCACAGCAAAGGAAACCATAAACAAGACCAAAAGACAACCCTCAGAATGGGAGAAAATATTTGCAAATGAGGCAACGGACAAAGGATTAATCTCCAAAATTTATAAGCAGCTCATGCAGTTCAATAACAAAAAAACAAACAACCCAATCCAAAAATAGGCAGAAGACCCAAATAGACATTTCTCCAAAGAAGATATACAGACTGCCAACAAACACATGAAAGAATGCCCAACATCATTAATCATTAGAGAAATGCAAATCAAAACTACAATGAGATATCATCTCACACCAGTCAGAATGGCCATCATCAAAAAATCTAGAAACAGTAAATGCTGGAGAGCATGTGGAGAAAAGGGAACACTCTTGCACTGCTGGTGGGAATGTGAATTGGTACAGCCACTATGGAGAACAGTATGGAGGTTTCTTAAAAAACTACAAATAGAACTACCATATGACTCAGCAATCCCACTACTGGGCATATACACTGAGAAAACCATAATTCAAAAAGAGTCATGTAACAAAATGTTCATTGCAGCTCTATTTACAATAGCCCGGAGATGGAAACAACCTAAGTGTCCATCATCGAATGAATGGATAAAGAAGATGTGGCACATATATACAATGGAATATTACTCAGCCATAAAAAGAAACGAAATTGAGCTATTTGTAATGAGGTGGATAGACCTAGAGTCTGTCATACAGAGTGAAATAAGTCAGAAAGAGAAAGACAAATACCGTATGCTAACACATATATAGGGAATTTAAGAAAAAAATGTCATGAAGAACCTAGGGGTAAGACAGGGATAAAGACCCAGACCTACTTGAGAATGGACTTGAGGATATGGGGAGGGGGAATGGTAAGCTGTGACAAAGCGAGAGAGAGGCATGGACATATATACACTACCAAACGTAAGGTAGATAGCTAGTGGGAAGCAGCCGCATAGCACAGGGAGGTCAGCTCCATGCTTTGTGACCACCTGGAGGGGTGGGATGGGAAGGGTGGGAGGGAGGGAGACGCAAGAGGGAAGAGATATGGGAATATATGTATATGTATAACTGATTCACTTTGTTATAAAGCAGAAACTAACACACCATTGTAAAGCAATTATATTCCAATAAAGATGTAAAAGAAAATGGGCCTAAGACCTGAACAGACAACTCATAAAAGAAGATATACAGATGGCTAATCAGCATATGAAAAGATGCTCCATGTCATATGTCATCAGGGAAATGCAAATTATAACAAAGAGATACCACTACATACCTGTTAGAATGGTCAAAATCTGGAATACTGACAATACCAAATACTGACAAGGATATGGAGCAACAGGAACTCTCATTTATTGCTAGTAGGAATGCAAAATGGTACAGTCACTTTGGAAGATTGTTTGGCAGTTTCTCACAAAACTAAATATACTCTTAGCATAAGATCCAGCCGTTGCACTCCTTGGTATTTACCCAAATGAGATGAAAACTTATGTTCATTCAAAAACATGCACATGGGTGTTTATATAAGCTTTATTCATACTTGCCAAAACTTGGAAGCACCAAGATATCCTTCAGTAGATGAATGGATAAATAAACCATGGTACGTCCACACAGTGTAATATTATTCAGTGTTATATATATATGAGTTATCACGCCATGAAAAGACATGGAAAAATCTTAAATGCATATTATTAAGTGAAAGAAGCTGATCTGAAAAGGCTATATAATGTATGATTCCAGCTATATGACATTCTTGAAAAGGCAAAACTATAGAAACAGCGAAAATATCAGTGGTTGCCCAGGGTTAGAGGGAAGGAAGGGAGGGATGAAAAGGCAGAACACAGGATTTTCAGGGCAGTGAAACTATTCTGATGATACTCTAATGGTGGATACATGTCATTATGCATTTATCCAAACCCATAGAATGTACAACACTGAGAATAAACTATGTAAACTATGGACTTTGGGTGATAATGTTGTATCAAGGTAGGTTTATCAGTTGTAACAAATGTACCACTTTGGTGGAGGATATAGATAATGAGGAAGGTTATGCGTGTGTAGGGGCAAGGGGTATAAGGGAAATCTCTGTAACTTCTTACTTTTGCTATGAATCTAAATCTACACTAAAAAATAGTCTTTATACATTTTCTTTTCTAAAACATTTTTATTGGAGTATAGTTGATTTACAGTGTTGTGTTAGTTTCAGGTGTACAGCAAAGTGAATCAGTTATACATATAAAAATCCAACGTCTTTTTTACAACAGCTAAACTAAGCAAACCTTAAGCACCAAAAGTGTTTCTTTTAGCTGATGAAAGAAACATGTGAATCCTGAAGGCAGTCAGTATTTTATTTTTCACCAGTCCTTATTACTTAGCTTCTTCAAGCCCCAGTCTTAAACTTGGATCCTAATGAATATGCCAAACCTGGATCTTATTGCAAGTGTCAAGATCCCTTCTGGGGATTTGTCTCTGAACTGCCAGCTCTGGACTTCAGGCCAGTTTCTATTTTGAGTGAAAGCTTCAATCTAGCAAGAGTGCATTGATTGCTTTCCAGCTAATCAAAGGGAAAGCTTTGGTTGGCCGTTCTGGCATCCTTGTTCAGCTAAAAATGATTATGTCTCTGGCTCCTAATGCGAAGATATATTCTTCCTTTTTTTCCTGTGATGAGGGTGCAGAATATCCTTCAATTTTGTTAAGTATAAAGTTAATGTATGCCTTTGAATAGTCTTTGAGAAGCTATGAAGGGTAGTTTTTCTCTCTAGGGGAAGGAGCAGAACATCACCTGCCCTCTCTTTCTCTCAGTCATAAAACTTGTGTGATTTAAATTTACATACAGTTGGTCTTCCCTGGTGGCACAGTGGTTAAGAATCTGCCTGCCAGTGCAGGGGACATGGGTTTGAGCCCTGGTCCGGGAAGATCCCACATGCCGCGGAGCAACTAAGCCCGTGTGCCGCAACTACTGAGCCTGTGCTCTAGAGCCCCTGAGCCACAATTACTGAAGCCCGTGAGCCACAACTACTGAAGCCCACGAGCCACAATTACTGAAGCCCGGGCGCCTAGAGCCCGTGCTCCACAACAAGAGAAGCCACCGCAATGAGAAGCCTGCGCACCGAAACGAAGAGTAGCCCCCACTCGCCGCAACTAGAGAAAAGCCAGCGCACAGCAAAGAAGACCCAACACAGCCAAAATAAATAAATAAATAAATGTATATAAATAAATAAATTTACATACAGTGAAAGTTACTTACCTGGGGTTATCCCTCTTTGCACTTCAGGAATAGATTTCTTAAAGTACTCATGGCCCTTCCAACAGAATGGAACATTTGAAACGAAAATTCAAAACTAGTTTTGGTACATGAATTTTGTATGAAATTAGGAAAATTTTCTCTTGTGATATCCTTCCTTCTCTCTCTCTTTGTGTGTGTATTAGTGTGTGTGTGTGTGAGAGAGAGAGAGAGAGAGAGAGAGAGGGAGAGATTCTTTGCTACTCTGTACTTCTTGGGAGAACTTGAGGTTTAATAAAGAAAAGTTTAAGGACGAGTGGAGGGTATTCCCTGGTGGTCCAGTGGTTAGGACTCCATGCTTCCATTGTAGGGAGCCTAGGTTCAGTCCCTGGTTGGGGAACTTAGATCGTGCAAGCTGCACAGCCAAAGAAAAAAGGATGAGTGGAGAAGGGCACTCATGAAGTGATGGAGAGTATGGCTGATCTCTTATATGTGATTCAGGATCACGATTATGATGAATCCTTCCAAACACGAAGAATGAAGAATTGCTAGAAGCCCTTTGTCATGCCACAGTAAAAAGAATTTCTTCTTTCCTCCCTAATGCTTATCAGGGTAAACACTTGCAATAGCCATTGGTTTGCCACAACTGGACAGGGAAAGTAGCTCTGCGTTGCCTGTGTATTATATCCGAGGATCTAAGTGGCTTGCTTGGCCTGAGACCTCATGTGATCAAGAGAACTTAATTAGTGATAGCACCCTTACATCTATTGAATCCTTACCAAAGTTCTACAAAGTATGTATTATGTGAGGAAACCAAGGCTCAGAATGGACATGTCAGTTTCTTAAGCCTCATAGCTAATAAGTGTCAGAGCTGGGACTCGAATCCAGTCTCTGTGTGTGACTCCAGAATCCATCTCTTTTTCCTGTATTAACATTGCTGTGAATTCCAGTCATAGGGACTATCATAGTTCTACAACTCACTGAGATAGTGCTGTATCAGTTCTCTACCAAGTAGTTCGTTTGAATATGTTAAGACCAGTAAGGAAGAACTGAGTTCTCCACAGGGCTTTGGATTCAGGACGAAGGGTTTCTCCAAGGTGCCTTCCCACCTAAGTCTGAAGCGGTACAGCCAGAACCATGATTACTTTCAGATTTAATAGACATTCTGTAAATGTTAGTTCTGTCCCCCTATCCCAGCACTTACTGTGGGTCAGATGCAGTGCTTGGAGCTCTCAAGTGCATCATGTCATTTAATCATCACAGCTCTCTTATGAGGTATAGGGATGAATATATCCCTATATTACAGATGAGGAGATGGAGGTACAAAGAAATGAAATAACTGACATGTCCACTATCTCATAGCCAGGTCCATCTGACTCCATAGTATATAGTTTGCTGTCTGTAATACCTCATTTGTTCCTACCTACCTGCTTACCTACTATTTTGCTTCTGTCCGAGGCTTTAAATTGAATATATTGGTTGAGATCTTCAAGAAATCCTTGTGTGACTTTAAAAATCCTTAGGCTGTGCATGCTTTCTCCCTTGCCTCACCCTGTTAGTATTATCCTCATCAGTAACCTTGCACTCCAGTAGAGCCCAGAGCAAAAGAAAGTGTAAGAAGTAGTCTGAGAGGACAAATGAATCTTTCTCAGACATCCAGGCTTAAGCTTTGCCTTGACCTGGGATACTTGCTAATCTTGACAGAAGAATAATCTGAGTTAATTGGCTCTTAGATAGGGTGAGAGTTAAGGTTCTAGGAATGGGTCTGTTTGCAGCTGAACTGATAGGTTTTGGCACCTTAATAAAGACATCCAATAGCCATCTGCTGGGTGAAGGCATCTTCCTTTGTCACCTGAAGCTGGGTCAGTCTCAGTCAGTGGGAAAGTGTTGTCATTTGTATTCTGCATTCCTCCTGTTTCTTTGGGTTGTGCTATGTTTAATAAAGCATGCATTAGGAGATATTGAAAAAAGAGTTTTTAATCTAGTCTTTTTCTCCCAGAAAGTTTAAATTGCCCCCAAAGTACATGTGTGTGTGTGTGTGTGTGTGTGTGTGTGTGTGTGTGTGTGTAGACCAAATATCACTGAAGAAGTTGACACCTTATTACATGTAGGTTATTGCATTTGTAGAACAAAATCTCCCTTAAGTGATATATCTACTATGTGTCATAAAAATTAATTCACTTGATGTGAGTGTGTTTTCATTTTGGGTGTCCTTAATAGGGAAATATATTCTGGTAGATTACAGTGTTTCTAAATAATAAATCATAAGCACCAATAAAAGAAAATAGCTAAAATGTGCATATTTGAGAGTCGATTATATGTTGATTAACCTTTTGTGCTTTTGCCATAATTCTTACTATTGCCATTTTCCTTTGCTGGCAAACAATTCATTTTTGGAACATAATTATGAATGTTAATATAGCACTCTGCTGCATCTCATCTTTATTTGCATTATGGCACAAGTTTACTTCAGGGACACACAGGTACTTTCTCTCATTATTCATAGTAACTGTAATTAGACACTAAACTTGAGATATAAATATATTTATTATTTACCTATTTTGTTAGTCATATTTTTTTCTTACATCAAGACTATAGAAAAACCATGTTTATAGTTCAACTAAGAACCATAGGAGCCTGTTTAAAAATTAAAATGAAAGAAAGGAATCTGTATTATGGAGGATAGAGCAGTGGACTTGTGGGTTTTCATTGTAGGCTCTGAGTACTCAGTAGAAATACTGGACAAGTCTTTAACCATCTCATAGTCTTGTACTTATGAGTAATTCAGGGCAGTAATTCCCACCTGACAGGTATCTGGTAAGGATTAAATAGGTACTTCATGAGATTGTGCCTACAATAGTACTAGACACTGGGTAATAACTAGTGAATGTGTACTGTTTTTAATATGACATTTGAAAGTGAAAAATAAAGTAGGTATTTTCTAAACATTAATTCACCAAATATCTCTTTAAATACCAAGTTCTCATGATACAATTTCATTGATTTAATAAGTGTTTTTGAGCTTGAGTGCTTAGCATGTATATAGCAATATGTTAAACAATGTAGTGGGGCTCACAGCAGGAGTATGTTCCACCCCTGAACTCTAGTGATGGAGATAAGACATATATAGGTAAAATGGTTGAGAAAGGACGTAGGTGATTGACAAAATGAGTGATACCAGCAGCAAGTGGTTATGAAAATTGGAAGAAGAACATCACAAGGAACTTGAACAAAAGAAGGGGAGGTTGGCTCAATTCCTAAATGGTATGTGGGAAGGCATGAAGAGAGGATGGAGAGAAATGTAGATGCAGGCTTGAGGAATATTTAGGAAGCCCATCCAAATTTACCCATCAGTGAGAGGCAAATTTGAACTAATAGAAGGCCCAGTAAAGCAAAGTTTATCTAGTAGGCAGTGAGGAGTCATTGCAGGATTGTGAATAGATGAATAAGAATGAAATTGGTGTTTGTGGGAAATTGGTGTGGGTTGGACTGGATGTAGGGAGGCCATGTGACATGCCTGCTTATGTAAAGTAGTGACAGTAGGAATGGACAGGACGAGTTAATGGGGGAGATATTTCAAAGCCAGGACTTGGTGAGTGATTCAATATAAAGGCCGAAGAAGAGAAGGAAACAATGGTTACAAGGTTTGAGCCAGTCAGACCTTTAAGGATTTAAGACAAAATAAAAAGATAAATTAGGAAGAGCTAGGCTTGATGTCAGTGTTTGTTTGGTTTTTGTTTTGTTTTGTCTTTAGTTTGAGGGGATTGATGGGATATGTAGAGATTCAACTGGCAGTTGTAGAGCATAGGTAGAAGTGGTGTGTTGTTTAGGTCCAGATCAGGACCAGAGATTGTCCTAGGCCTATTGAATGTTACTCCTAATCTAAACTGATCTCAATTACACATAAATATCTTCTGGTGGTCACTTCATCCTAAAAATCTCAGCTCTCCTTAACTTTCATCCTCCATTTTCTTCTTCTCATTTTCTCACTGAAGTGTGCCTTCTTCCACTACATGACAGTCTTCTCTATAGTTCCAGATGAATTAGTATCCTCCAGGTTGAGAAAAAAACATCAAGGAGCATCTTTTTTTCTCCTTTTCCAGTGGGCAATTTTTCAATAGCAGTTTTTCAGCAGTACATTGGAAGGAGTACAACGGAAGGCACATAACCATTGGTATATAACAGCACTGGTGTCAAATCACATATCATCTGGCTGACCTTTAGCAAGTTAGTTAACCAAAATTTTCTCATCTGCAAGATGGGAATAATGGTATCTACATTATGGAGTTATATGAGTAAATGAGGTAATATGTATGAAGCCCTTTGAAAATAGTTGTTGCTTAATTAATATTGGCCCTATTGAACTTTTTTTCTGGAAATTTCTTCTCTTTGATTATTAAATATATCTTTCTCCTGGTTTTCTTACTACTACTTATTTTCAGCTCTCTTTCCTTAATTTGTCTGTTAACTACAGTATACCTTAGAAGAGTGGTCCTCAAACTTGAGTGTGCATTAGAATCCTCTGGAGGGTTTGTTAAGGAACATATTGCTCCCCTGCCCCAAGTTTCTGATCCAGTCAGCATCCAAGAAGTTCTCAGGTAATGCTGGTGCTGCTGGTCTGAGGACTGAACTTTGAGAACCACACTAACCTAGAGTTCAGCCTCAGACCCTCTTTTTCATTCTATGGACTTTTCTTGAGAGGCTTTAGGTATCACTGATGACTCTCAGATTTCTATATCCAGAGAAGACCACACTACTAGACACCAGATTATCATTTTCAACTGCATGTTACACTTTGCCACCAAGTTGTCTCCCAAACATATCATAATTCAACATGCCCAAGCTGATTCTAAAGTACATATGGAAATATAAATCTGTAAGATTAGTCACGAAAGGTCTGAAAAAGAAGAGTGATAAGGGAGAAAGGAACCAGTCCTGTTGAAACCTATTATAAAACTAGAGTTATTAAAATAGTTTGGTACTACCACATGAATACAGATCAATGGACCATAATTGAGCCTAGGAATTGATCCAAAGCCATAATTTAGATTTTTTAATATATGATTTTATTATTAAGTATTAAAGGTCTCTCTAAGCAAGACACAAAGGAAGCCATAAAGGAGAAAATTGTTAAATTTGACTACATGAAAGTTAAAATTTACAACACCACAAAAATACAGAAACAGAATCCAAAGACAAAAATCTGGGAAGAAGGATTTGCATCTGATATGGGAAAGGGCTGGTTCCCTGTATATATAACGAGCTCTTGAGATTGAGAATCACTTAGAAAAATACCCATAAACCATTATTAAAAAAAGAGGAAAAAAGGACCTAAACAGCCAGTCCAAGGAAAAAGAAAATTGGCTTATAAAAATAAACAGAAAGATGCTCAACAACACTCATAATTAAAGAAATATAGGTTAATTTAAGCAACAACTCTCACCTTAAGATACAACTTTCACCAGTCAGAATGGCAAAAATCAGAGCATGTAATATACAATTTTGGGCAAGCATGTGGAGAAATGCACACTCTTACACCCTGCTATATACCTTGCTACTCAAAGCATGACCCTTGAACAAGCAGGATCTGCATGAACTAAGAGCTTGTTACAAATGCAGCCCCATCCCAGACCTACTAAATCAGAATCTGCATTTTAACGAGATCCCTAGGTGATTTGTTTGCACATGAAAGTTTGAAAAGCACTGTTCTAATACATAGTTGGTGGAAATGCAAATTAGCATAACCTCTTTGGATTTCAGGAGACTTTATCACAATTAAACATTCATACGCTCTGAACCAGAATTCCAGTTACAGGAATTTATCTAACAGATATAATCATATATGTGTGTAAAGAGATGTTCAAAGATATTCATTGCAGCATTATTTGTATTAACAAAAAATTAGAAACAACCTTAATTTTCATTAATTGGGTAAAGGTTAAATGAACTATGAAAAAGTCACACAAGTGCAACACTAGGCGGTTATTAAAAATTTGTGAAAAATTACATGCAGATACAAAATTAACTCCAAGATATATTGTTAAACACTAACAGCAAGGTTCTGAACAGTATTCTAGTATGGTTTTTTTTTGTATTCTGTTATTATAATTCCGATTTTACAGATAATGTAAGTGAGGCAGAGATATTAAATAACTAGCCCAAGGCCACACAGCCAGAAGTGGCAGGTTCAAATCTAGACAGTCTGGTTCCAGAGCTTATGTTTATGCCATACTGCTGCTCTGGGATAAACAAGAACCTGTTAATGATGGTTTCCCCCAGAGTGTGGGGAACTCATTTTTCATTGTATATGCTTTTGTACTGTTTGAATGGTTTACCTTTTGCAAGTATTGCTTTAAAAAATAAAAACTTAAAAATCGACTTGTCCAAAATTGGACTAATTTCCCTCCCCACTCTTCTTGGTGACAGGCTCAATTATTTGTTGAAATGAGAAATATGGCAGACACTCTGGGCTCCTGCCTCTACCCCTCACATTTTGTCCAACTGGGAACCAAGATTTATTGGTTCTACCTCCTAGACCATTCTCAGACAAGCCTCAAATCTGCCTTGCCACTCTATCCCTGAATCATAGATCACTTTGGACTATAACATTCATTTCCTAACTGGTACACCTGCTTCTTTTCTCCCTAAAAATGTTAGCAGATACATCTTTCCAAAATGCAAATCTGATTCTGCTATTGTCATGCTTACAGTTTTTCACTGGCTCCCCAATGCCTGTGGGAAAAGTCCAAACTCATTAGCATGGCAACCTGGGTCTTCTGTGTTCTGGCCCAGCCTGCCTCTCTAGCCTTACCTCCCACCACCCCTCCTCATACACCCTACCTTCAGGACACTATTTTTTCCTCACATTTCCATGATTTTTACATACTACTCCTTCTATAGAAGTATGTTTTATCTTGGTCAATTCCTACCCTTCCTTCAAGACCAGACCTCAAGCATGACCTCCTTTATGTGGGTTTTTCTGGCTGCTGGCTATTAGACATTATGTATTCTGTACTAGGCAGGTTAGGATACCCTAAAGTCCCATGGCCTCTCAGTTTCCCACAGGAAATGTCTCCACTATCAAAGCACTCCTGTCTGAATGCTGTGCATTCACATTCCTCATGGACTCCCAACATGGATGCAGTATCCTGCAGCCTGTTTCTCTAGCTCTCTCCCCAGCTAGTTCAGTCTTCTCCCCAGGTCTCCCATAGGCCCCAGAACTCTTCTTGGTCACCCAGGACATCTGGGAGACTTTTTCTTTTATTCTCAATTGTAGATTCATCATGCCCCCCTTCCCATCCTTCTATCTCTACCTGTAGGTGAGGCAGGTTAGAATAGTGGTTAAGAACATGGGCTGTGGAGCCAGGCTGCCTGTGTTTGAATACGATCTCTGTGACTTTGTAGTTCTGTGATCTTGGGCAAGTTACTCAACCTCTCCAAACCTCTGATTTTCCTCTCTGCACAATGGAGATGAGTAGCACCTGCTTCATTGGGTTGTTATGAGTATTAAATGTTTTAATATTTGTAATACATAGTGAACACTATAAGTGCTTTTGATATAAAAATGCCTAAAGTATGGCGTGGAAGAATCTTTTCAAATTGGCATAGGAGGCAGGCCTTTTTCTCCTTTGGAGCTCTTTTCTACTAAAGATGGCTCGTTAGTATCAGGAACAAGTATATATGAGTCAGCAAGAATCCCCACCCCTTTTCAAGTCTCCTGTAATTCTGGCTTGTTTCCCTAAATGGATGACAGATTGAAGCTTCTTGAGAGCAAGGATCATAGTGTAGACTTTTTAAGACTCTTTGGCACCTGTTAAACACATGATAGACACATTTATTCCCATCAGTCTTACAATTAAATCCAAGTCCTTACAATGACCCACTCACCTGGCCCTTGGCTCCTTCCCCAACCTCATTTCCTACCCTTCTTTGTCTTGTTCATTCTGCTCCAGCCACACTGGCTTTCATGGTTCTTGGACCATGGCAAGCTGATCCTATCTTGGGACCACTGCCCTGGCTGATGCCTCTGCCTAGAACATTCTTCCCTCAGATATTCGCCTGGCTCCTTCCCTGACTTTAAGTCGCTGCTCAGATATCACCTCCTAATAGAGGCCTTCCCTGACCACACTCTAAAATAGAATCGGCCCTCACATAGCCCCTGTCTGACAGTTTACCCCTTACCCTGCTTTCTCTGTCTTCATAGCACTTAGCACTACCTGTCATATTATATATTTATTGAGTTGAGCCCCCTGAGGTCTGTCTAGTCTGTTTTATTCATTGGTTTGTCCCCAGCACCTTGAACAGTGCTTTCTTGGCTCTCAGTAACTAATGAATGAAAGAATCAATGAATGAATAAATAAAGGAGTGAATTCAATGCAAGTACCTGTGTAGAAGGGGAAATACAACAAATTCTGTTCACTCCTAGAATTTTGAAAACTTTATAATTTTCAGTCCATGATTCTGTCTTTCAGCTTTAGCATTTTCAAATTAAATCCATATCCATGTATGGGTTTTGTTTCAATTTTATAAACATCACCTTGACAAAAGTTAAAATCCAATATAAATCAAGTCCAATTTTACAAAAAAATGCTGATTTGTTTGTTTTCCATCCCATGGGGAAGGAATGTGTATGATTGTGTGTGTGTGTGTGTGTGTGTGTGTGTGTGTGTGTGTGTGTGAGAGAGAGAGAGAGAGAGAGAGAGAGAGAGAGAGAGAGAGAGAGAGAAAGAACAGTTACCTGTAGTGAGGAAATTGGGTAGGGAGTAGGTTGGGGAGGCGGGAGTAGGGAGTCCAGGTTCCCCAGAAGGAAAATAATTTTGTTCAAATTGCTGTCTATTTTTTGTCTAAATTGTTGCTTCCAAATCCATTAGAAAACCAAACTGAAATCCAAAGAAATGAAAAGCTTGATGAACTAGAGTTTCGTAAACGTAAATATATCAGAACAGGGAATTTCTCAGCGGCTCATGTAGAGCATTGTGAAACCATGTGAAAGCTTTATGAAGAGAAACTTCAGCAAGGGGGACAGATATATGGCAGCTGCTTGCCAGCTCATATCTCCACTCAACATGGGAAGTTGTGATGTGGGAACTGCCCTCTTGGTTCTGGGATGCGCCTCACCATGAAGTAGAATGTTCCTGCCCCTGGAGTCCAAATTCTATTCAAGCAGCTGCCCTCTATTGTGTACATAGCCACTGGAAGTTGAAGGAAGGTTCCCAGGCTCCCTTGGAAGACAAGACCCCACATAAGTCAAACCAGCAGCAGCCAGTATTTTAAAGAAGCCATTTGAAAATCTGTTTTCAAATGTATGATAGCATTCTTTAGAGCGATGTGTCTCAAACTTGAGCATGCATCAGAATCACTTGGCAGTCTTGTTAAAATTCAGATGGCTGGGCTCTACTCTCAGAGTTTCTGATTCAAAAGGTCTGGAGTGGGGCCCCAGAATTTCATTTCTTACAAATTTCCCACGTGATGCTGATGCTGATCTATTCGACAGACTTTGAGAACTACTGTTTAGGGAAAAAAACACAGGAATTTGGAAGCAAAGAACTTGGATTCAAGCCTTGTATGATTTACTTCACCTCTGAACTTGAGTTTCTTCTTTTCTAACATGGAGTTTATAAGGTTGTTGGAAGGATTAAATAGCATGGTGTCTATGAAAGTTCTTTGTGAACTGTAAATATTAGCAGTTAAACGGCTTCACAAATAGTACTTGCTGCCACCCCCCCAGCAGATTTTCCTGTGCTTTGTCCCCTCTCCACACAACTTTGTCCCACCAAGTCCATCAGGCGCCTAGGAAAAACTAAAGCCAAGAAGGCCCTGAGTAGTAAAAAAAATTTTAACCCACTGGGCATGGCCATAATGCTGACCTTGACTTGACCTCCCTTTTCCTCTGACTGGCCTCTTCTCAACTTGCCCCTCGTTCTTCCAGCCCTGGCCACCTCTCACAGCAAAGAACAGCAACTAGTGCTGACATTGGGGTAAAAAACTGTCAGATGGAATTTTTTTTAATTAGTAGCATAAACAGAGGAATCCACTGCCAAGCAGGAAAGCATTTGTTGGGGAAACCATTTTGCTAGGTTGGTGGGCTCTGAGCTGATTTCCCTGAGGGCAAAATCCAGATGTTTGAAAGAGTTAAGTGGAATCATAAGTATAATTGCAGATTTCTAACTTAGGAATGTGTCAGACAGTTGTATTAGACAGTTGCCAGGGTAAATGATATGTCTGTGTAGAAGGGTGTCCTTTTTCTTTGGAAACCTTTTCTCATTCAAAACTAATACATGTGTAGTGTAGAAAACTTTGAAATTTTCTAACGGTATAAAGAATTAACATGACCCTTAATTCTGCCACACAGAGATAAATACTTAGTGGTAAGATATTGGTACATTTTCATTCAGCCTTTTAATATGTGTATGCTTATACATGAATATATGTGTATGGATATATATTTTTTGAATTGGGCTGGTACTACATACAGGTTTGTACACTGTTTTTTCACTTTTGTAATGGCAGACTATTATTCCTTCCTGTAGATATACAGTACTTCACCTAACTTCCTAAATGTTGAACAGTTAGGATATTCCTAATTTTACATTATAAATAACCCTGCATTCGATGACACTTCATGTACATAAATCAATGTGTGCATCTCTAATTGCTCTCTTAGGATAGAATCCTTGGAATGGAAAGATTAGATTAAAGGTAGGAACATTTTTAAAAACAGATATAATTCACCTACCATAAAATTCATTACGTTTAAGTATGAGATTCAGTGGTTTTTAGTATATTTACCAGGTTGTATGACCACCACCACTGTCTAATTTCAGAAAAAACAAGCAGTGCTTCACAAATTTGCATGTCATCCTTGTGCAGGAGCCATGCTGATATTCTCTGTATTGTTCCAATTTTAGTATATGTCAGCTAAAGCAAGCACAGTAGGAACATTTTTATGTCTCTTGATGACATATGGCAAGTTTCCCTCTAGCAAATGTATACCCAATCCATTCCCATTCAGCAATGTATAAGAATGCCTTTTCCCCTGCAACTTTGCTGACACTTAGTTAAAAAACTGTATTGCCAATATCATTGAAAATGGCATTTTATTGTTTTGTATTTTTGATTAGCTCTTCTTCCTCTGTAGCTGTTCTGTAGAGATATGTCACCCACCCTCTTTCCTTTGCACGCATTTACCGTGGGCAGTCACATCCACTGCGACAGCCTCGGCTGCCTCCTCTCTGTGGATAATGACCACATGTCCATACCCTGCCCTAACCTCTTTCTGGCACTGCAGCCCAGATGTCAAGCTGCTTGCTGGGCATGACTATCTACATTTTTTTTAACATCTTTATTGGAGTATAATTGCTTTACAATGGTGTGTTAGTTTCTGCTTTATAACAAAGTGAATCAGCTATACACATACACGCGTTCCCATATCTCTTCCCTCTTGCGTCTCCCTCCCTCCCACCCTCCCTATACCTCCCCTCTAGGTGGTCACAAAGCACCGAGCTGATCTCCCTGTGCTATGCAGCTGCTTCCCACTAGCTATCTATTTTACATTTGGTAGTGTATATATGTCCATGCCACCCTCTCACTTTGTCACAGCTTACCCTTCCCCCTCCCCATATCCTCAAGTCCATTCTCTAGTAGGTCTGTGTCTTTATTCCCATCTTACCCCTAGGTTCTTCATGATCTTTTTTTCCCCCTTAGATTCCATATATATGTGTTAGCATATCTGACAGCATATCAAACACGCTCATGTCTAAAATCAAACTCATGACTCCTGAAGCCAGCTCTGGCTCTCAACTTCTCTATCTGGATTAGTGATACCACCATTCTCCTAGGTGTTTCATGGTCACCTTAACTCCTCTTTCTACTCCATATTTAATTAGTAGTCCAAGCTTCTTGATTCTGTCTCGTATGTCCTTTCTCACATCCTTCCCTTCTGCTCCACCCTCACTGTCATTGCTCTACTTCTACCTTTTATTATGTCTATTACACTAGCCTACTCACTTCACTATGCTTTCAGTATTTATCCATATAATTCATTCTACATGTGGCTCTGAGAATAACCTTCCTAACGTATGCTTTTACCATGTTGCTTTCCTATCCTGGAACCTCCAAAGCCTCTCTCTCGGCTATTGGTAAAGTAAATGCTTTATCCTGACACTTAAGGCCCACCGTGTTGTTGCATCATTCTAATTTTACTTCCTGTGTGCCTTACAGAAACTGTGTTCTTCCTTCAGCATATTCCTGCTTTATCCACTCTTGTTTTTGCAAAACCTGGCATGACCTCTTCCCCAGTCTCCTCCAGCTGAAATTGTCCTGAGTCTTCAAAATCAGAGGCTCTGTGAAGTCTTCCTTGATTCAATCAGCTGTACTTACCCCTTTTTTTCCTCATTGTCTGGTTTTAGACAGCAATTTTATAGTGTTTTCAACAAAAAATTAAGGAAGCTTGCTTAATAATGTTTTTATTACATGAGTGGCTTTAAATTTTTATTGAAATATAGTTGACTTACAATGTGGTATTAGTTTCAGGTGTACAGCAAAGTGATTTGGATATGTATGTATGTATGTGTAGGTTCTTTTTTTGGATTCTTTTCCATTATAGGTTATACAAGATATTGAATATAGTTCCCTGTACAGTAAATCCTTGTTGTTCTCCTTTTATAAACTCTCATTTTGTTAGCATTTCCTTTATGACACGATATTCTGCCCTGTTTAGTTACTTAGCTATTTTTATTCACCCCCTACCACACTATAAATTTCTTGAGCGCAGGAATTATATCTTCTTCATTTTGGCATGTTCCATAGTACCTCTCCAAGCACGTTAAATGTAGATAGGAGCTCCATAAATGCTTGAATAAAAGAATGGTAAAGACTGCCAACTTTTTTTTAAAGCACTACTAATGACTCAGTTTCGGGAATGAATTCTGTGCTAAGAAGGTACAGATACCAGACAACCCAAATGTCATGGCTTATTCTTCTTTTTCCCTCACTGTCCACAGCCAATCTGTCAACAAATACTGTAAGCTCTACCTCAAGATACCTCTAATCAAGCCTCTTTTCTCTACCCCTACTGCTTCCTCCCTAGAACAAATCACCATTATCTCTTACCTATGAGAGCCTTTTTAAACTGGTTCCCTGGCTTCTACTCTTGTCCTGCCTAAATCTATCAGCCAAGTGAGATGTTTATAAAACTTAGATCATGGTAGTCCTCTGCTTAACAACCTCCAGTAACTTACTTCCCACTACACTGAGAATAAAACACAAACTTCCTATCTTGGCCTTTGGAAACTCCATGATCTGGCCTTGGCACTTCCCCAACCTCATGGCCCTGTACTGTCTACCTTGCTCACTGTGCTCCAGCTCTGCTGAGCATTGGCCATTCCTCATTGTCATGTTTGCTCAAAGCAGAGTGAGTAGGTTCTCTTGGTTCTATTTAGGTCCTCACTGTTATTGGACGTTGTCTTTGGGCTTCATGCCTTTAGTAGTGGAGATGACTCAGGGAGTGGCCAGAAGCAATTCTAAAGGTTTTGAGACTTGACTTTAGGCAAAACTTTTGTGGAGTCCATCATTTTGCTGAAAATTGGTACTCCAATACTGAATTTGAGCTGAAGGAGGTATTTGGCTGAAAGGGAAAAGAAAGGAAATCTTATATTATTCCTGTAACCTTCTTCCCAAGGGATGCTACAAATATTACTGATAGAAATTGGAGCTGGAGGACAAACATCCTCCACCTTCTTTATCACTCTGGGTGTTGATTTAGGAAATTGGGCATCACAGCAGAAGCTGACTCAACAGATGGGGTTCTGTGAACCTATTGTCATTTTCCCTATGTGCTCCTCTGAAGTCTCCCTCAGGCCTCTGGTGTTGCACCCTTAGCTTTTGTACATAAGGGAAGAGAGAAAAGCCCTCTTTGTTATTCAGATTCTTGACTTGCTCCCCTTGCTTCTAGAAGCTGTGAAATATGCACCATCCACCTCCTTGCCTTTGGGATCATTGACAAGAAATAGTCTATGATGGGTATTTGTTATCAGACTATACATAGATAGAGTATGCTTTACAGCCCACTCTGAAAGAGAATTCCAAGTACTGTGTTTCTAAACTACTAAGCATTTTTTCTAGCCCCTAATATTTGCAGAGCTCTCCCACATCATTCATATGGTTGCTTCGTGCCAACCTTCTTTAGAAAAAGAGGTGTCCCTGTGTTTTAAACATTCCAATGTTTAAAAGTGGAGAAATGAAAGCAAAAGGTCAAGTGTAAAGGCCCTAGCCAGATGAGGGTATTGCTCTTTACTTGGAAAGCCACAAGACACCCCTTGACACGCAGCACAGCATTTCAGGGAGTCTTTACTCCCACCCCAACATCCCTTTCCTTTCTTATTCACTACCCTGGGTTTGCTTTAAGCCATGAATGGATCCTGAGGTGGAGGCTGGAGAGGGGGATCCAGCAGGTTTACATGAAAGAACTTGACCTGGCTATTCCGAGAGGTGAGGGGAGGTAGTCCCTTCTATGTAAAGTACCTGTATCTCAGATGACCCAAATTATAGCTCCCCAACTGACAAGAAAGGCCTTGTCCTAAAAGTTCTCTTTTAAATTATACATACATATATACAGTCACATACACATAGATATACACACAGATACACACATACATACCCATACATGTACACAGACACATACATTCACACATTTACATACACATACATGTTCTCCCTTGGTTGGGTCTGTATAAGGAAGGTCTCCAGATCACCAGGTTGCAGGGTCCCCCAGGTAACAGTGTGAGGGTGTGAGGAGGCCTTCACAGCTCTATATCCCTGTACAGTGATCAAGCGACTTTTGCCTCCTTCTGTCAGATAAACAAGCCATGCATTGTTCTGTCCACCAGCTGTGTGCGGGCTTCCCTTCCTGCTGAGCGGGCCAGAATGAGCATGGATTCCTTCATGTGGGGCAGGTGGAATGCGCTGTTTTGGGGTGGGGGAGGCTGGAAGAGCCACAGAAAGTAAACGGAGCTAATCAAGGACACTCTTTTGTGCTTCTCCTTATCTAAACACTTTCAAAAAAGGAAAGAGCCTGCAGTAGGTTATGGGCCAGACCTCAGGCTAAGCATAACCCCAAGCAACAGGGGCCATATTTTTCTTCTTGCCCTGGGTTGGATCAGAGCCACGGTTCTCTTTCTGCTTGCCCTCTACCTTCCTCCCTCCAAGTAGCTCTTGAGGGGTCTGCTGGGAGCCAGGCTCAGAGACTGGTAGTGCTGTCGGAAGGTATTGGGGTGACACCCCACTACAGCAGCCAGAGGTTGACTCCTTCTAGAATTGGTCCACCTGCCTCCCCTCACCTCTCACAACAGCCTTTATGAGGCCTCTTCTGGGAGCCAGCTTCTGACAGATCTTCCACTTCTGCCTGCATGTACTCACCCTCTTTGCAGCCACGCCAAGTTCTTATCCTCTTAGTACTTGGAAAAGAAGCAGTCATCTTTTCCTTCCCCTGAACATAGGAGGTGATGGTCGCTCATGCTGTCTGGAACTTAGCCCTGCTAAGTGAGCGGGTACCTCTTTTACCTCCACCCCATCTCCCAGCCTCCTTTCTAAATCCCAAACTGGCCAAACTGCTCACATTCCTCTCTAATCATCCTCTGCCCAAGGATTTCTTCAGTATATGCTATCTGTGCCCATCTGCCCATCATATCACCTCCTCTGGTGACTACCCAACTGTCATGCTTACACCCTGCCTCCCTACCTGAGCCAGTCCCAAGAACGTGCTTGCACCTTTAATCAAAACTTCCTCAGCCCACCTGGCCACTGACAGGGCCAGACTGCTATGAAATTTGTTATTCTTTATTTTGTTAGGAAATGGGGGGTCAGGGAAGCATTTTTATGGACTGGGTTACTGAGTGGAGGGAGGAAGGCACTTGGCGACCAGATTAGGGAAGGCTGGGTACCCAGGCCTGAATAATGACATTAGAAGGGACTGTTTATTCTGATGCTGTTTCAGACCAGGGGCCATTCCCTAGTGTACTGCGAACACTAAAGGTATTATATTCCCTAGTGTATCGTCAGAATGTGGTTATCACACTGGCAGCATCACCATCACTCTAGAGCTTGTTAGAAAGCCAGAATCTGGAGCTCAGTCTAGAGCTACTGAATCAGAATCTGATTCAAGATGGACAGGTGGTTAGTCTGGCCACTGAAGTTTAAGGAGTGCTACTCTAGAGAACTAGGCTTGGCTTTTGAACATTCTCTCAATTAGTCCTTTTGCTCTCCTCTTCATCTGGCTTGAAGACATTCTTTTTCTAGCCACTAACAATACCCTTCCCATTATTATTTGGGTAGAGGATCATATTAATAATGGATATCATTTATTGAATGCCTATCACATGCCAGGCCTGCACTGCAGATGAGGAAATTGAGGCCCTGTGACACGCCCAAGGCCAAGCAACTAGTGGGTGGGAAAGCTGAGACTCCAAGCCAGATCCACATGCACATAAAATCCCCAAACTTCCCCCTTACAGTACTTCTAACTACCAAAGGAGGGCTTTGGCACCTGCCTTTTGTGGAACAGACAAAAGTCCACCCAAACCTCCCTAGGAGGTACAGAGGGAAGAGAGGGGAAGGTGCCTCCCGGCATGATTTCCCTAGAAAGCAAAGGTCCTGACATCCTTCTTGTCCTGAGGAAGCTCACATAAACCCTCTCAGGGGCCAGAAATGGCTGGAATCGGGACCAGAGGCCAAGGGAAACTGGAGTGGGGATCCAGGAATATTATGAAGGGAAAACCCTAACTCTAAATCCCCAAGAGAAATCAAATTCTGATGCCTGAGCTTGGGCTTAGTGTGTGCAACAAACTCCTGTGGGGCTGCTCTGGGTTCTGGCTGTTGCGTAGGTCATTGAGGACATCATGTGGACCCCCAGGCTCGGGCCTGGGACTATTACATCAGAGCATGCCATAGTTGGACGGGTTGTTTGTGACAATAGACTTTAATGTTTTATTTTGCAGAAAGGAAACAGAAGCCCATAGAGGGGGAGTAAATTGCCAGAGGTCAGAGCAAAATCATGGCAGAGGCAGGGATGCTTACTCCAAGCAGCACTGTTCTGGAGTTGGAGTCTCTGGTGTGAAATGCAATTTCCTTTGGGTCTGCTCAGGTGCCTGTGGGACGTGCAGACCCTGAAAATACAGCCCAGAATGGTTTGTGAATCTTTCTATCTCAGCAGGACATTCATCTTGGGAGATCTCTAGGTTACTTGCCCCCATCTATGTAAAATCAGCTGTAGTGCTACTTGCTTTTCTGGACCTGGAGGCTGCTGGGCCTGGCTGATCTGGGCTTTCCTTTTCTGGGGCCCAGAGGACCTGCGGAGATGGCTGGGTGGGGTCAACCCAGTCCAGGAAGCACAGGAATTCTTTTAAGTGTATGTGTCTGGGGTATTTTTCTCTCTCACTTACGTGTATTTTTAAAAATTCTTTTTAGACACCCGCTTTATCTTTCCCAAACATCATTTCCTTGCTCCTTTCCTGAGTTCTAGCAGTGGCTGGGGGCCCAGCTTCCTTATTGGCCTCTGAGCTGTGGAAGGGGGCGGGCCAGGGCTCAGAGGAGGCTGGAGTAGGGAACAGGGGGGCTGTTTATGCTGCTGGAGCTGCCTTTCATCCTTCCCTTTGCCACCAGGGTGCTGGCTGGTTTCTGGAGCAGCGTCTTCACTCCTATCCAGCTCTTGACACTGGCTTTCATTCCCTAAGGCTGTGGCCTCCTCTAGGCCCAACCAGGCTGATGGCCATACCTTGCCTTCAGTGCTACTCCTTTCTGCTCTTGGAACTGGGACCTGGCTGTGCTTGAGCCCCTTGAATCACACTCAGGGGCTTGGGCTGATGGCCCCTCTTGTCAAGAGGACTTAAAGGAAGGCAGATGGGTTTCTGCTAAAGGAGGATCCAGCCTGCAGAAAGAAGCCCAGGGGGCTGGCTGGAGGGGTTGTTGAGGAGCATCTGAGCTGGCTGGATAACCAGCTCTCTCCTAAGCCATCTCCCCATCCTGGGCAACTTCCATGGTAGGTACTACTGGTAGCCATGGCAATCATGGCTGCTGCTCCCTCTTCCCCCTTTGGCTTTCTTTCTTCAATATCCTGTTTTGCTTCCTAAGAAAGGAATTTGGGGGTAATGAATGATAGGGTGTGTGTTTAATGATAGTGCCTTAGGAGAAAGGGGTTGTTGCCTCCACAGCTAGGCCTGGAGCTACATGGTTGGTGGTTGGCATTTTCTTACCTCTGTGCTTATTTCTCCCCATCCTCTTTCCCCACTGCCTAAGGAGGGGATGGTTTAAACTTTAGGACTACTGAGACTTCCCTTTTCTGACTGCTTCTTGAAGGAATGGCTAGGAGAAGCCTTAGGTGTATAAGCTTTTTGAGATAGATCCCTCTTTGGGGAGGCGAGGTCGTGTGGTATCCTAAAAAGGGTTGGAGGACCTGAGCCCCATTCTCAACTGCTGGTTACTAGCTGTGTGTTCTTGGCAAAGCAGTTCAGCTCTCTGTGTCTCTGTTTCTTCATCTGTAAAGGGGCCATAATAATAGTGCTTACTGATAAGGCTGGAGTGAGGAATGAATCAGCTAATGCATGCAAAGTGCGCAGTGCCAGGTACATCTTAAGTACCCAGTAAGTGGTCCCTGTGTTATTTTTTTTAAGTTAATAGTGTTATGTTTTTTTAAGTTAATAGTACGTCAGACACTATGCTGAGTGATTTCACACATGGGACTGCATTTAATCCAGACTTTAACTCACGAGTAAGGGATGGTGATCATCTCCATTTTACAGATAAAGAATCTACAACTGAGAGAAGTGACCTGCCCCAGGTCACACTGCTAGGATTGGAATGTGAGTGTGGCCTGACTCCAAGTCTAGGGCTCTTCAGGAATAATAATAGGCCAAGTATTAGACCCTATAGATAGTTTCCTCTCCTTTCCTAATCTAGGGCTAGAAGGCTCCAGCTCTGGCTACAGTTCCTCCACTGGGCTTTTCCTCTCTGCAGCTTGTGCTTTTCTCCCAGTGGTCCCAAAGCCCCCACTGCCTTGCTTCTGTCTCCTTTAGGGTTCTTTCCCACTCCTGGAGAAACCCTAGAGAGGGTAGGAGCCTTTGTAAGCTATCTTTCAAAGTGTGGCAAGGGAGTGATGCTAGTGGAACCTTGACAGTGGATGGACAAATCTGGGTGGAAGTACTCTTAAACGATCGAGAAGGAAAAGTCTGAGCTGACAACCCTTACTATAGCGCCTACTACATATTGACCACTTGTTATGCATCAGGATGTGTCCCAGATGCTTTGAGAATATTCTCTCTCATCCCCACAATAACCTAGCCAGGTAAGGATTATTGTTTTGTTTTGGTTTGGGTTTTTTTGAATAAGAAAACTAACTAAAGCTCAGATAGGTTAAGCGACTTACACAGAATCACACATCCAAAATGGTAGTTAGGCTATGAACCTAGTAGATCTGTCTCACTTGTTTTTGTCTCGTTGCCTGCTGGCTTGGTATAGTTGGTAGGATGAGACTAACGTACATGAAATGATGATGAGCAATGTCAAACATTATATTATGATGGGCTAAATTGTGGGGACTAGATTACTAAGGACAAGCTCCCTGGAATAGACATTACTCGAGCAGTACCTTGAATAACAGGGTGGATTTAGAGTAACAAAACGAGAGGGGGCATTCCAGGCAGAGGGAACATTCACAGTAACAACTGAAACCCTGTTCTAGGCAGTTAACATTCATGGTCTCATTTGATTTTTTTACAACTCCATTAATTCGGTACTGTTATCCCCATTTTACTATCATGGAAGCTAGAGCTCTGAGAAGTGAAAGCACCTGTCTAAAGCAACAGAGCTTTTTTTTTTTTTTTTTGAGGTACGCGGGCCTCTCACTGCTGTGGCGTCTCCCGTTGCGGAGCACAGGCTCCGCGGCCATGGCTCACGGGCCCAGCCGCTCCGTGGCACGTGGGATCCCCCAGACCGGGGCACGAACCCGTGTCCCCCGCATCGGCAGGCGGACTCCCAACCACCGCGCCACCAGGGAAGCCCCAAGCAACAGAGCTTTTAAGTGGTGGATTCCAAGAGCCAATTCCAGAGCCTGTGCTAGATTCTCCTAGAAAACCGAAAGCAGAGGCACAAAGCTGGTTGCAGGGTGTGATTGGAACCGAGACATGAGAGGTTGGGCTGGGTGGGTAAAGATAGCTTATAAAGGGCTTTGAAAGTCTGATCCAGTTTACATTTGCTGCAGGACAGGTTAAGAAATAGGGAGCCAGTGAAGATTCTTGAATAGGAAAGTGCCACAATCCAATTGGTGTCTGACATGATATGATCTAAAAGCAGTGACTGGAGGTGGAACAAGGTGAGACTGGCTGGCAGAATAACACAGCATTTTGGACACAAAGTGTTAAAGGCTAGAACAGGAGCTGTGGGTGGCGGGCTCTGTGGAGGAGAAAAATGATTATGTGGAATAGCCTCAATGAAAATAGTGGTGGGGGGCTGGGGGAGAGATAGAAAGAGGAAAAGCCAAAGAGATACTGTAAAAGAAGGCTCAGTAGAATTCAGTAAGAGACTGGATGGTTGGTGCACTCAACTTCAGGAATGCTGGATGTGGAAGAAGGGCCCAAACTAAGAGAGGTGCCGTGCTCTCCACTGTATCCACAGTGCCTAGAAATGTGGTACATGGTAGATACACATGGTACCTAGCACATACTAGTACATAGTACTTCTGTGAGATGCTTTATAAATCGTTGTTAATGGATGACTTCTGGGTAACAGCCGCTGGAGAGATTTCTAGCATCATGGTTTTGTGTGTGAAACTCTGGAGCAGGTGCCTCCCCACAAGGTTTTCTAGTGCCTTGAGCCTCCCTGCTGGGCACTCTGAATCCATAATAGAACAGTGTGGTTAAATGTGGGGGCCTCACCTCCTTTCCTTCCCATAAGTTTTAGCCACTGCTACTGACCTGTGGCTCTGGTTCCTGACCTTTCGTAGGCAGCTTCCCGTGCCCTTCCTCTTACACCTCCTTCTCTGTGTCTGGCCCGTTACCGCTCAACACATGTTTTCCCCAGCAAGGTCATTCTCCTCAGGACTACCTTTTTAGGCCTTAGCCCTCTAGAGCTCTGCACAGCTGGGATATTCTGTGTTTCCGCTGGGGTGAGGGGCATTCCCAGCTAGGATGGAATCAGCTTGAGTCTGTCTACTACTGCTCCTGGGAGGTAGAGAGCTGATTTATCCCCCTCTATAACAAGAGTGTTGAAAACACGGGCCCTTATCTTAGTCAACTCTGCTCCCTCAGTGTGTCTAGTATGGAATCTGCCACAGTAAATGAATGAATACATTAGTAAATGAGCTATCATCTATTTATCTCTCCATCATCTCCTTTATTTATCATGTTTCTCTTACTCTGTCCTTATTTTGTTCTCTATCATCCATTTCTGTCTGTGTAGTTCCTTATAGTCTTTCTCAGACTTTTCTTCCTTTCTTTTATTTTTTTCTGTACCATCTCTCCCTCTTATCTCTGTCATCTGTCTGGCCCTTCTGACATCTATCTTTCTCTCCTTGTTTCCTCTCCCCTCCCCTCCTTTTCCCTCCCTCTCTCTCTTTCTCTCCTTCCCCCTTCCCTCCTCCCTTTCCCCTCTCTCTTATTCTCCCCCCTCCCCTCATTCTCTCTTGTATCAATCATCTCTTTATCTTCTGGCACTACGCATGCTCCATACATGCTCTTCCCCATCCCATTCTTCCCCACTTGCAAGGGTGGCATCTATTCATGTGAAATATACCTGAGCACAGGGATGGGTCCTGTAGAAGCCAGTCAGTGCAAGAGTTGTGGCTGCAGCCTCCAGCACCAGACAGATGCTGTGGTTGTATCCAGAGCCTTGGCCTCAGACCCATTTCCCTTTATTCACCCCTGTCCTGCTGAACAGCCGGTCTCCCCTGTCAGCCTAGTACACCATCCACCATCTCGTTCTATTCTCCCTGGCAGGAGTTGGGGCTCCTTGCCACCCTTTTGCCTACAAACTTGGGGATCTCACCTCTGTGCCCATCTTATCCTTCACTCTCTGAATGCCTGTACCATGCTTTATTTGAATTAGGTCTTTCTCTCTCACTAATCTGTAAGTTCTCAAGGGCAAAGCCATATTTGATTGATCTCTGTATCCCCAGAGCTATGTACAGATGGTACACAAGACACATACAGCAAATGCTTATCAAATGAATAAGCCAAAAATTGGCAGCCAATTGGTGTTGACTTGCTCAAACTTCTCAGTCATTTACCTATCCCTTTCTTAGAGAAAAATGGGAAGATGGCCAGAATGATTTTTTTCTCAGAGAAAACTTAGGGTGGGCACACTGTTCATTGGGCAGCAGCACTCACTTATTCCACAAATATTTATTGAGCATCTACTATGCATCCGGCACTGCTGTACACGCTTGGGATACACCCATGAGCAAAAGAGCCCTGTGACGCTAACATTCTGTATCTCCAGGGATTGTCCTCGGGGTGAAGGAGATTTGAGTACTGAGAGCTGAGGGGGTGGCCACTAAGATTCCTACATCAGCTCCTTGCAAGATGTTCTACTTCATTTAAGGGAAAGAGGGGGTGGGGGCGGAAGCTGCCTGGGAAGTGATTTCAGCTCTGGTTCCCTAAGTTGACTTCCTGTCCCTTTCTTACTGTAGGAGGAACACCCCCGTCAGTAGGCCACATTCATGGCATGTGGCCAAGCTGCTGGAGGGATGCCCTGAAGCGGCCACCAACATGCATTTCCCTTCTGAAGCCTTCAGCTTGTCCTGGCATTCCGGCTGCAACACGAGGTAAGTCTAGAACCTTCCCCTCAAGATGGGGTAGAGGCTAGATCACTCAGCCACTCCCTCTCCTCTGCTCTCATCCCCATTGGCGGCTATAGAGCCCAGAGTGCTATCCCAGAAAATGGGGTGGGGTTCCAGAGTGCCTGGCTTCTGGTCCTCATCTACTGAGAACTGTCTGTGACTTTGGGACAGTACCTTTCCTTTTAAAAAATGTTTCCTTGAAATACTGACCTCGCTTGACTTGCAAAACACCACTCTCTCCTTTTCACCTTATTTCCTTTGCAGTCTCTTTCCCTGGCTCCTCTGCATTGTCCCGGTCTCTGGTATCGGTGGCCCTGGGGCTGTGTTCTGGTCCTCTTCTCTAGCTACAGTGACTCATGGTGACTTCATCCATTGTTCCTCTCATCCCAGCTCTGTCACAGAACCAAAGCTTTCAGAATGGGAACCTCCCTGAATAACAGGGTCCACCTGCAATGAGGATCTCTCAATTTAGGGTGCTTGGGATGGTCTGTGGTTGAAACAGCTGCCCAGCAGACTCAGAGAACTTTCTCAGCAAGCCCAGAGCCAGCAAAGCTGCTGGCCTCAGCTGCCTTTTCCCTTCCACAACAAGATCTTCCCTCTGAGAAGGGATTTCTGTTGAGGAGGCTCAGGGGAGCTAAGGGTTGAGTTTGCCCTGACTCGGTGTCTTTATTTGGCATCGGAAACCAGGGGCTCAGGGAAGAGGCAGGGGCAGCTGTGTTCTGGGAGAATACACAGAAATACATTCTGAGCTTGGCTCCTGTTTGAGTGGGGGTGTGGCTGTTTTCAGCAGGAAGGGTGGTGGGTTGGGTAGCAGATCTCCTTGCCAAGGAGTAATTGATGGATTCCTAGCCCAGAGGTCAAGTAAGTGGAGTGGCTAAGGGGCAAGGCAAGGAGCAAGAATTAGGAAAGGCTGACCTGGGGGATCTTGTGGGCTTCCGCTACCACTCAGCTCTGGTGTTTGGAACTGTGGCCTTTCTGAGGGCAGCCTGCAACCTCCTGGGTTTCTAGCCACAGGGTGTTACTGGCATGACTTGGCTCAGTTTGGCTTTGTGTGTGGGAAATGTTACTTAAAATTCAAGATTGTGTCTGATCCTAGTCCCTTCTTTGTTCTCCCCGGTTTGGCTTTGCCATGGGGGATGAGGGCGGCCTGGGTGGGCAGGGACCACTATAGTATCAAAAGTCGTAGTAGAGAGGATGCTGGTAACAATAGCCATGAAAACAACAATCAAGGGAGCAGCAGCTCCAGGTATTGAACCTTCGCTAGGTGCCCAGGCTGCGACAAGAGCTTCACTTTTATTATCTGATTTCACCCACAAAGCAACCCTCTGATACAGATATTACTATTATTTACGTTTAACAGACAGTGTAGCAGAAGACCTAGGACATTAGACTCATAGAGGCCTGGGTTCAAATTCCAGGTCTGCATCTTTAGCTGCTGTGTGAGCTTGTCAGTTTACTTTCCGTCTCTCAGCTTCAGTTTTCTCATTTGTCAAGTGGAGATAATAATCTCTCCCCTTCAGTTTGAAATGAGACATTGTAAAGTGCCTGGCACATTGTAGGTCCTCGGTAAATGGTGAGGATTACTATTACCAAGAAAAGAACAGGGGGACGCCTAAATTCTGGCCCTGTCTGGGCCATGAATTAGAGCTGGGCGATCTTGAGAAAATCACATCCTCAAAATCACTTCCCTTTGCAGGGCTTGCTCGACACCAGTGATTCTCAAAAGCATGGTCCCTGAACCAACAGCACCAGCATCACCCAGGAACTTGTCAGAAGTAAAATTCTCAGGATCCACCCAGACCTAAAACTCTGGGCATGAGACCTAGTCACCTGTGTTTTGATGAGCCCTCTGGGTGATTCTGATACATGCTCAAATTTGAGAACCACTGATTTACAAACTGGGCTGGCTGAAATTAAATCAGCCCTTTAGGGCCCCTCTCAAATGCTAATAGTCTGTGCTTGTTTCTTCTAGCAGAGAGCTATAGCTGACTCCCTGGGGACAGCAATAGTCCAGAAGCAATTCTAGACTCACTGAAGGCAGAGAAACCGAGCACAACCCTCAGTGGAGTTCTCACACTGTTAGTCTTTGGGATCTTGCCCTATCCTTCTTCCACATATCATCTTGTCTCCCATTTTACCACATTTCTGTGGTACCCCCAGTGTCCATCTGTTCCCCTGTTTCCGTTCCTTCCTCTTTTGCCTTATCTCTCTCTCACTTGTGACATGGGTGCCTCTGGGTTGTCCTGCTTCTCCCATGGCAGGGCTGGCCAAGGTGGGAAAGGGATCTGGTGACGTAACTAACTGGTGTGTCCTGTGTCTTGCAGTGACGTGTGTGTGCAGTGGTGTCCACTCTCCCGGCACTGCAGCACTGAGAAAAGCAGCTCCATTGGCAGCATGGAGAGCCTGGAGCAACCAGGCCAAGCCACCTATGAGGGCCACCTCTTGCCCATTGACCAGAGCACATACCCCAATCAGCGTGACTCAGCCTATAGCTCCTTCTCGGCCAGCTCAAATGCCTCTGACTGTGCCCTTTCCCTCAGGCCAGAGGAGCCAGGCTCTGTGGACTGCATCATGCAAGGCCCAGCGCCAACTAAGGCCCCTAATGGCCAGCTTAATGTGGCTGAAACCTTAGGAGGTGGCCGGCATACCAGTGGGGGCCAATTGACTCCTAGCTCCCAGATATCATCCCGTCCACAGGAGGTCCACCACTCAGGGCCTGCCAAGGCTGCCAGGGGTCCACCACAACCTCCAGTGAGGCGAGACAGTCTTCAGGCCTCCAGAGCCCAACTCCTCAATGGAGAGCAGAGCAGGGCTTCTGAGCTTGTGGACTCCTTGCAACAGAAGGAGAAACCTAGCTTGGACACCATGCTATCCCCAAGGAACCCTAACAGGTTCTGCTGCCTCAGCGGGCAAGACCAAGTGACAAATGAGGGCCATCAGAACTGTGAGCTCAGCCAACTTCCTGAATCCAGCCAGAAGGGCTCTGAGCATCTACTGATGGAGGCCTCGGCCAAAGCTGTTGGATTCCCAAAAGCATATGACAAAGCTTCCATCACAGATTCCAGCCCACTTAACCAGGCTTCAGCAGAACTAGCTAAGGCCTCTTCTTTTGGCAGTCCTCCACACCTCACAGGACATCGCCATAGTGCCCCTGAACAGCTACTGGCGTCCCACTTGCAGCATGTGCACCTTGATACTAGGGACAGCAAGGGGACGGAGCTTCCAGCTGGGCAGGATGGGCAGGAGTGGACTCTATCCCCTTTGCACAGTAGCCACATAGGCAAGAAAAGCCCATGTCCCCCTGCAGGAGGAATCCAGGACCAGCCCAGCAAAGAGAGAAAGACCAGGCCAGTGGACGATAGACTAATGGGTTCGGGGCATCAGAGCCCAAGCAGTTCCCCACATGGAGAGGCTGATGGACACCCTTCAGAAAGAAGTTTCCAGGACCCAAACAGGGCAAGCAGAGCTGACGGTGAATTGGCCAGCCAGCAGTCCTCTGCCCCTGGCTCCCTTGTTCAACAAACCACTAAAGTAGCTGGCCGCACAGAGACAACTGAAGAAGGGGACAGTGAGCCCAAGGAGTGTGGCCGGGTGGGTGGTAGGCGAAATGGAGGGACCCGGGGCCGCTCAATACAAAACCGGCGGAAGAGTGAGCGTTTTGCTACCAATCTACGTAATGAAATTCAGAGGAGGAAGGCCCAGCTCCAGAAAGGCAAGAGTCCCTTGTCACAGCTGTGTGACACCAAGGAGCCAGTGGAAGAGACCGAGGAGCGCCTAGAAAGTTCTCCACTTCCTGCCTCTAACTCATCCCTTCTATCTTCGTATAAAAAACCACCTAGCCCCAGAGACAAGCTCTTCAACAAGAGCGTGATACTCAGGGCTAGGTCTTCAGAGTGCCTCAGCCAAGCCCTTGAGGGCCATGAATCTAGGACGGGCTTGGAGGGACGAATGAGCCCTAGCCAGAGACCTGGCCAGTCTTCTTTGAGCCTGAACACCTGGTGGAAAGCATCTGACCCATCTTCCTCAGACTCTGAAAAAACAAATGTTCACCGTGGAGTCCGTGGAGGTCACTGGAGATGGTCGCCAGAGCACAACCTGCAGCCACATGTGACACTAGCCGTGGAAAACTCTTCCAACCCGGGTGACAAGGAATTGAAGGCTTCTACTGCCCAAGCTGGGGAGGAAGCCATCCTCTTGCCCTTTGCAGACAGAAGAAAGTTCTTTGAAGAGAGTAGCAAATCCTTATCTACATCTCATTTGCCAGGTTTAACCACTCATAGCAAGACTTTTACCCAGAGACCAAAACCTGTTGACCAAAACTTCCAGCCAGTGAGCTCCAGCTATAGGGAATTGAGGCGCCATCCCATGGACCAATCATACCACTCCACAGACCAACCCTATCATGCCACAGACCAGTCATATCATTCCATGTCACCCCTTCAGTCAGAAACTACCACTTACAAAGAATGTTTTGCAAGCAAAGGTCTAGAACAATCCATGTGTTGTAAGCCACTACACTGTGGTGATTTTGATTACCGCAGGACATGCTCTTACTCCTGCAATGTCCAGGGAGCTGTAGTCCATGACCCTTGCATTTATTGTTCTGGGGAAGTCTGCCCTGCTTTGCGAAAGAGAAATATGATGCCAAACTGCTACAACTGCCGGTGCCACCACCACCAGTGCATCCGGTGTTCAGCTTGTTATCATAATCCCCAGCACGGTACCCTTGAGGACAGCAGCTTGGCACCTGGCAACACTTGGAAACCCAGGAATCCAACAGTGCAGGTGAGGACTTGGCTTTTGGATGGGTGAGCTTCATTATTCTCTTTGTGAGGTGAAAGCTAGGTAAATCATTCGAAAGCGTAACAATTATAATATCTTAAAATTATATAGTGCTGGGTCCACCAGGTGGTAGCTTACTAACCTTGGGCAAGACATTCAGTGATCAAAATTGCACTTACCTCATCTTTAGAGGTAGAATAAAATAACTTTTGCTTCACAAAATGAACAGAACTGGGCTTTATATCCTGACTGTATAATTGGTATCTGAGTGACCTTAAGCAAGTCATCCAGCCACCAAAAGTTGTAGTTATGTGATTCTTTTTAAAGGGAAAAAGAAAAGAATTTTTACCTCATAAAATGGCCAGTACTAAATAAAGTCTTATTACCTCATCTCTAAAGTGGAGGAAAGTAATGGCTGCCTCATGAATTAGTTGGGTGGATCAAATGAGATTGTGTAACACAGAGTGCCAGGCTCAGTGCCTGATCCAAAACAGTATGTATTCCCTTCCATTTCCTGCTTTAAAATATATTTGGAGCTGAAAAACTTGCAGATGTCTCCCAGGCTTTGTTTGCAGAGACCCAGGTCTAAACTGGCTGTTGCTATACCCTGGTTATGACCTACAACTCTAATACAAGCCACCACCATCCCTCAGGGTATCTGTGGGAGGACTCCCTATGCTGTTGCCAGTTTACCACCAGATTCCTTCCCCATGGCTTTCCTAGTGCCACCTTTTGGCTGGTGCATTCAAACCAGAAGTTAGTTCCTGTGTTGAACTGTTTTTGCATAGGCCTACACTTCTGAAAGACTAACTGTATGAAATTGCTCAACACATATTCTTTGAAGAAACGAAACTTAGGGGTAAAAGAAGCCTTACACAGAAGAGTACATACTCTACTATTCCTTTATATAAAGTTCTAAAACAGCTATTCTATGGAAAAAAAATTCAAAACAGTGGTTGCCTGTGGCAGGCAGCACAGAGATTGACTAGGAAAGGGCATGAGGGAAATTTGTTGGGTGATGATCTATATCTTGATAAGAGTTTGAGTTACACAGGTGTATACATTTGCCAAACCTTAACAGATGTACACTTAATGTTTGTGCATTTCGCTGGAAGTAAATTTTGCCTAAAATACTGTAAACAAATATCAAACTTTAATGATATGTATGCTTGAGCTTTTGAAGTATATTGATTTACACAACTTATTTTCTAGTTTTCAGCATACAGATGTTGCACATATCTTGTTATATTTAGCCTTAAGATTTCATGTTTTTGCTGCCATTGTAGATACTAATGTTTTCTTAAGGTCAAGTTAAAATTCTTTACTATTATGTAGAAATGCAATTTAATTCTGTATATTTTCCTTGTATCCTGCAACCTTGCCAAACTCACTTTTCTTGGTAGATTTTAAAAGATTTTCTACATAGACAATCATGTCATCTGTAAATATAAGTAATTTTGTCTTCATTTCCACTGTGTATGGCTTTATTAGGAGAGGGAGGCCCCTACTGCACTGTCTAGGACCTCCAATACAGTGTTTAGTAGAAGTGGTGAGAGCAGATATTGTTACTTTGTTCCCAGTTTTTCACTATTAAGTTTGATGTTAGCTGTAGATTTTTTTGTAGATGCCTTATAACAGGTTGAAGAAATTCCCTTTTATTCCTAGTTTGTTGGGAGAGCTTTTATCAAGAGTGGATATTGAATTTTTTTTCAAGTGCTTTTTCTGTATCTATTGAGATGGTCATACAGGTTTTCTCTTTTAGTCTATTGATATGAATTACATTGATTGATTTTTGAAATAAGAACCAGCCTAGCATTGCCAGAATAAATCCCACTTGGTCATGACATCGTATCCTTTTTATATAGTACCAGATTTGATTTGCTAGTATTTTGTTAAGGATTTTTGTCTATGTATATCAGGGATTTTAGTTTGTAGTTTTCTCATGATGTCCGAGTCTGGTTTTCATATCAAGATACTGGCCTCACCAAATGAGTTGGGAATTGTTCTCTTCTCTCCTATTTTCCGGAAGAGTTTGCATAGAACTGGTATTATTTTTTCCTTGAATGTTTGGTAGAATTCATCATTGAAGCCATCTGGGCCTAGAGTTTTCTTTGTGGAAAGATTTTTGACAACAAATTCAATTTCTTTAATAGATATAGGGTTATCTGGGTTATCTATTTCTTCTTGAGTGAGCTTTGGTGGTTTGCCTTTCAAGGAATTTGTCCATGCCATTTAAGTTTTCAAATGTATGGGGATAAAGTTGTACTTTGAAATGCATCAAGAATTTAAGATGGATTTGTGGATGGATAGAGGAGTGAATAGATATGATAAGGCAAATATAGTAAAATACTAACTGTAGAAACTACACAATGGTGGATATATAGGGGTTCATTGTAAACTTGTTCAACTTTTCTAAGTGTTTCAAAATATTCATAATAAAATGTAGGGGGAAAAAAGGAGAGGAAATATAAAATATGGTTTAAGGGCATGATGCTGAAACCAGACTACCTGGGTTTGAATTCCTAAGCATTCCCATCTAAAAAAAAATGGAAATGATAACAGTACCTACTTCATAAGTTGGTTGAGAGGATTAAATGATGTAACATGTGCAAGGCATTTAGAACAGTAACTACCAGATACTAATCATTTTTTAAAGGTGAGTTATTATCTTTTAGAATAAAGGGAGATTTGGGCTTACCTTGAGAAACTTTTGCTGAAACAAGGACCTGCAAGTAGACAATGGAGAAAAGGGGCTAAAGTTGGGGGTGGCGGTGGGGTAAGCAGATGACAGCTGCAGAACGGTCATCCTAGGGCCAGTAACTCCATAAGGGAAGGAGGTGAAACTTGCAGGTTGCAGCAGCTGACAGCAGCAATGCAGGTGTGCCTGTGCCCATACCATGCCTCTCCTTTTGTACTCTGAGGGAAGGACACATTAGGTTCCTAATGTCTGTTAGATTAGATAAGTAGGTCTGCTTAGATGCTAGGCTTTCAGACATGTGGACAGCCATCCAGAAGCCACTTCATGCCCATTTCTACCCCTGCCACCTGAGCTCACCCTCCCCCCAGACATGGGGAAAACTTGTAGATGGGTTAGGATACCCCAGCTCAGCTGGCTAAGGTAGTTGTGATGGTGGCTATCTGAAGTAGGGTTGAGATCCTGCTCTTTATGGTCCCTGGAAGAGGATGGGGAGCCAGTTGGCTCCTCTTTGGTGCTGTTAAGAGAAATAAAATCAGCACACACCTAAATCCTTCATGCTTCATGCCAGTTAGTTCTGCATATATTATCAAAGTATATCATTTAACAACTATATGAGATACATTATAATAGGATCCCCATTTTACAGCTGAGAAAGCTGAGGCTCAGTGAGATCACACATCTTGCAAGTGGTGAAGCTAGGATTTGAACAACATAATGATAATTAATATTTGAGTGCCTACGGCGTACCAGGTGCTGTTCTAGGTGCTTTACGTGTGTCAACTCATGTCATCCTCAAAGCAATCAAGAAATGGTCACTATTAAATAGCTGGGGGAAATGAGCTAAGAGGAACTCGGTAGTTTGCCTGAGGTCACACTCAGTGTGGGATTTGAATCCATGTAGTGTGGCCTCAGAGGCCAAGCTCCTAGTTGTGCTACACTGCCTCTGCAAAAGCTGATTGCAAAGCCCAGGCCCTCCCCACTCTGACAGGTTGCCTTCTAGCAGTATAACTTCCACTAGGGCAACAAGTTTCTACCACAATCAATCCCCATCTGCAGCAAGCCGTGGAGATATCTGCCTCTTTGATTCAAAGAGTGCAGACAATTTACAGCAACCTAAGTGGCTCAGTGATAAAAAAAAAAAAAAAAAAGTAAGGTGATACTGGGGAGTTGAGGAGATTGAGAGTTGGGACAGGACTTTGGTTTGGCCACTTCTAGTTACTGAGCACTTCCCACAGGGCTAGACAGGGCATGGACAGGAAATCCTGGCTCCCACTGTGGCAAAACGAGTAATAGTGTCTTTGAAAGCAGTAAGATTACAAGGGCATCAAGGCAGAATCTAAGTTGAACAAGTGGTTTTTGCTGCTCTCACATGACAGGTACAGGCAGGGACTGCTCTGGTCCTGTGAAAGCTGTGAAACCTCATCGTTTCCATGGCTACTAACGTCCAGAGCCTCCTATGTGCCGAGTGCTGTGCTAAACATTCTCTATACACATCCCATTTTATCCTCACTCCCGGGAATCCAGCAAGGCTAGATAGCCTAGTCCTTATTTGCCAGACAGGAAGCTGAGGTTCAGGGAAGTGACATAACTACCCTCAAATAATGAGTATCTTAGCCAGAATGACTGACAACCAGGTGTCTTACCCCCAAAAGGTAGTAATTTTTTTTTTTTTTTTACTGAGGCAAAGTTAATAAAACTTTGAATGGGACCAATAATAGCATTGGAGAAAGCAGGACTTTGGAAGATCAGTGAGGTTTAGGAAAATCTGTGCATTCCCATTGGGCTAAGTTCTGAGTCACGAGGTAGAGGGTACTGAATGCTGAAATCAGGGAGAATGTCAAAGGCAAATTTGCATTAGGCTTGGAGCTAGAATAGGAAGGCAAGGACATTTTTACAAATGGCATATGTGGCTTGGGCTGCAGGGAAAAGAATGCTTGGGCAAAGCCCTTAAGGACAGTATGCCCAGGGTGAAGAGTCTCCTTCTGTAATATGGGGGATGAATGCTCCCCAGAAATAAGCCCACCTCAGCCACTGTCAGCGGATCTGGAATGAGGAGGAAGGGCCCCTGCAGTACAGGGTGGGCTAGGACAGGGTTGTAGCAGCAGGAGCTTTAGGCCTCAAAGCCCCCTCAAGGGCTGCAGCTTCCAAGAAGATGCTTTCTATGGTGGAAGAGGCAAGAGGAACAAGCAGGTTCACTGGGAAGAACAAACAAAGAGATTTTCTTTACAAGAGCCAGAACAAACAGCAAACATGCTAAACTGGTTTTTAACGTGGTTTGGGAGGGGAGTGGAGAAAGAGAGGGAAACTCAGAGTTTCTAGACCACATTGTCCAGGTCCTTGAGTGCTGTCTTAGACTCTGCATGCCCCCAGCAGCCCAGCAGACCTCCTGACAGAAAGGCAGCCCTCTAGGTACATAGTTCTATAGGCTGCATGGGAAAGTAGAAGGAACCAGCTGCAGGGGCGGGGAAGAGGGGTTGGGCCTGGCCCAGGACAGGCTCCTGACCTCTTTACGTTTTTGAAGCCATCTATATCCCTGGCTGCCCAGAGCTCCCTAACTTATCAGAATTTTGCTTTGCAGGACTTTCCTGGGGACAAATGGAAACCAATAACAGGAAACAGGAAGACCAGCCAGTCAGGGAGGTAAGTGACCAGTCTGGGAGTTGGGGTGAGTTAGTACCTCTGAGGCTTCTGTGGAAACTGGTAAGGTTTTCTGTTTTCTATTTGCTCTGTTTCCTTTGAGGAACCTTGTCTGGTGTCAGTACAAAGGCCTTGATGCTATAAGATGTAATCCAGCCTGCCCACCGGGCAGCTGGGCTATAGACCAAACTGATGGGTAGAACATTTTGGAATACGTAGTCAGGAGTATTGTGGGACATTGTGCCCATCAGCTCAGAGGCCTGAGGCAGGTGCCCAGGCACAAGGACATGGGGACCAGAGGGGACCAGACCATGCTAAAACACAGATGGGAAGGCATAAACAATGCTTGCCTTCCCAGCAGCCACTGGGTGGTTGGAGGGGCCAGAGAGGAGGTAAGACTGTCCAGCTACTGCTGTGCCTTTGCCTCAGAGTGTTTCTTGGGTTCTGCCACCTTTCTTTCTATAGGGCTTGTTGAGAGCTTAAGGTCTGTTCATTAAAAATCCAAGGCAGATCATGCTAACAATAGGTTAGAATTCCTAAAAGAAGGCAGGGACATTTTTCAAAATGATATGTATGGCTTGGGCTAGAGGGGAAAGAGTTGCTTCTGCAGAGCCCTTAAGGAAAAAAGAACGCCCAGAGTGGAGAATCTGTTCCTGTAATGTGGGGAACATGGCACCTGGCACTTATGCTCCAAAGACATGGGCCTGCCTGCCATAGGTGACCATGCGGAGGAGACAGTTACCTCCTCCAGGTTGCTCTCCATCAGTCTGGTTGGAATCCCTCTTTTGTGAAATTGTTTGATATACTCTTTCAGCTAGTTCTTCTCCAGGACAAGAGGCCCGTAAATTGTATGGATTCTTTAACTCAAACTCCAGGAATAAAGGAGGGACAGGGAAGATGGCTCTTAGCTGTGCCTCTGTGGGGGCACCTAGGGAGAGGGCTAGAATCTGGATCCCCTGACCTCTGAAAAGCCCAGGGTTCTTTCCAAGGGTCTATATTATCCCCTGTGATTTGGTGGTATAGTCAGGAATAATTTGGGCTTTCTTTTGACTCCAAAGTCTGGGAAACCTATCGGTTTCCTGATTGGCAATGGAAAGAGAGGAAGCCAACATTTACTGATCACCAACTAAGTGTCAGTCACTGGGCTGGATCTTTTTATACCCATAATCTCATTTATTCTCCACAACAGTTAATTTTACTACCTATTTTATAGATGAAGTCCAGAGAGGTTATATAACTTAGTTGAGGTCGCACAGCTAGTAAGTGATGGAGCCAGGACTCAGACTCAGGTTTGTCTGGCCCCAAAGTTCATGCTTTTTCCATTATAACTGCTTCAATTAGGATCCCTAAGGAAACCCTTCAAATGGACCCCTCAGTGTCATGTCTCAGGGACCTAAGGCCTGGGTGGGGATACTGTGGGATTCTATGGCTGGCCTTGATTCCCCACTGTTCTTGGAGAAGTCATTTCAGTCTAGTGGGTCTGCTGAGTTTCCCCTACTAGACTGAGACTGTCGAGAAAGGAGACCACACCTTGGTCACGGATGTATTCTCCATGCCTAGCACTGTGCCTGACACAGAAGTTGCTCAAGATGTATTTGTCATTTGCTTGCCAAATGAAGAAACAGAGCCTCCTACACCATTGAATAGGTAAAATGACACAAAAATAATAATGCCAACTAACATTTCTTGAGCACAGTACTCTATTCAAGGCACCATTCAAAGCGCTTTACAAATATCTATTTACCACCATAACCTTAAGGGGTAGGTACTGTTAGTTTCTTCATTTGACCGAGAGAAGAAACTGAAACACAGATAGATAAATTCAGTTGCCTAAAGTCCCACAGCTAGTAAGTTGACTAGACCCAGGTAGTCTAGCTTCAGAGACACTATAATATGCTATGGTGCTTCTCCAAAATGGCTCTCTTACTTTACTAATCAGCCAGTCAAGGAAGAGGACTTTATTTAAAACCTAGTATATGTACTGCCTGTTTCTAGGCAAGCAGGGAAATATTAGAGGAAGAGCATCAGGAAGCATAATGCCTCCCCATCCCCAGCTTGAGCAAGGAAGACTCATCCACACAAAGTTAAGTAGCAGTAATAATAAATTACCAGTTGCAAAACAACCTATGTGCCACTAGCTAAGTTACACATATCCTGTTTTATCTTCCTCAAAACTGTCAGGTAGGCATTATTATAACTAGGGAAGTGATTCTTGAACTTGAATGTGCATTAGAAATACCTGGAGGGCTTGTTAAATAAAAAATCCAGATACATGGTAGCTCCCACCCTGCCCCCAGGGAGTGTGATCCAGTAAGTGTGGAATGGGGCTCAAAATGTGTATGTCTAACAAGCTCCCCAGGTGATGCTGATGCAGCTGGTCCTGGGCTCACACTTTGAGAACCAATGACTCAGATAAAGAATCTGAGGTTCAGAGGAGCTAAGTAACTTTCTCAAGATCTCACAGATACTAAAGGGACAAGCCAGGTTTTCAACTCAGGCTAGTTGCTATAAGATGAAAAAGTGTCAAATACATGGTTTAAACAAGAAAAGCCTGGCAAATGGTAAGGGTCCAATACATGATAAGTATCATTGTGCCCTATTTAAGTTCATTGGAGTGTAAGAAAACTAAAGGCTGGGGCCTACAGGAGGAAAGGCCCAGAGGGGAAACTAAGCAGGCTGTATTGGAGGAATAAACCCTGCTGGTTGTTAAGAGTTCTGGCCTGATCATTAAAAAGTCTACAAATAGGGCTTCCCTGGTGGCACAGTGGTTGAGAGTCTGCCTGCTGATGCAGGGGACACGGGTTCATGCCCCAGTCCGGGAGGATCCCACATGCCGTGGAGCAGCTTGGCCCGTGAGCCACGGCCGCTGAGCCTGCGCATCCGGAGCCTGTGCTCCACAACGGGAGAGGACGCAGCAGTGACAGGCCTGCGTACCGCAAAAAAAAAAAAAAAAAAAAAAAAAAAAGTCTACAAATAACAAATGCTGGAGAGGGTGTGGAGAAAAGGGAACCCTCCTACACTGTCAGTGGGAGGAATGTAAGTTGGTACAGCCACTATGGAGAACAGTATGGAGGTTTCTCAGAAAACTAAAAATAGAATTACCATATGATCCAGCAATCCCACTCCTGGGAATATATCTGGACAAAACTATAATTCAAAAGGATACATGTGCCCCTATGTTTATAGAAGCACTGTTCACAATAGCCAAAACATGGAAACAGCCTAAGTGTCCATCAACAGATGAATGGATAAAGAAAATGTGGTATATATATACAATGGAATACTACTCAGCCATAAAAAAGAACGAAATAATGCCATTTGCAGCAACATGGATGCAACTAGAGATTATCATACTAAGTGAAGTAAGTCAGAAAGAGAAAGACAAATACCATATTATATCACTTATATGTGGAATCTAAAATACGGCACAAATGAACCTCTCTACAAAACAAAAACAGACTCAAAGACATAGAGAACAGACTTGTGCCTGCCAAGGGGGAGGTGAGGAGGGAGAGGGATGGAGTGGGAGTTTGGGGTTGGTAGATGCAAACTATTACATTTAGAATGGATAAACAAGGTCCTACTGTATAGCAAAGGGAACTATATCCAGTCTTATGGGATAAACCATAATGGAAAAGAATATTAAAAAAAGAATGTATATATGTACATAATTGAGTCACTTTGCTGTACAGCAGAGGTTGGCACAACATTGTAAATCAACAGTACTTCAATTAAAAAAAAATTCTGGCCTTGAAGTCAGTCTGCCTGGGTTCAAATCCAGGTTCTTCTGTTCTCTAGCTGTGTGAATTTGGCAAGTGGCTTTCTCTTCCCCCCGACCCCCACCCCGCCCAGCTCCTCTCTTTCACCCCACCCCATCGGTTTCCTTATTTGTGAAATGGGGTAAGAGTGCTTACCTCCTGTGACTGTTGTGTGGAATAATTGAGTTAATATATGTAAAGCATTTAGGACAAAATCTGGCACCAGAAACCCTCAGTAAATGTTAGTTGTAATGAGGAGGAGGAGGAAGAGGAGGAGCAGCAGCAACAGTAACAGCAGAGAAAAAGGGTAAAGAGTGAAGTATTGCACCAGGATAGTTAGGGCTTGAAAACTAGGTAGGATGGTAAATATGGAAGCAATTGAAGGTTATTGATCAGGTAAGTGACATGGTAAATATGGCACTTTAAATAATTTAGCAGCATTTGCAGCCTAGATGGATTGAAAAAAGACCAATTAGGGGCAGTGATCCAGGCATGAATGAGTGTGGCCTTGGATTGGGTAGGTGGGGGTGCAATAGGAATGTAACAGAAGAGATAGATAAATATGTGGATATTTGGGGGGAAATGTTTATTGTGAAAGCAATATTACAGGAAATTAAAAACAGAAGAAAAAGTATCTTTTTTTAACATCTTTATTGGAGTGTAATTGCTTTACAATGGTGTGTTAGTTTCTGCTTTATAACAAAGTGAATCAGCTATACACATATATCCCCATATCTCCTCCCTCTCGCGTCTCCCTCCCACTCTCCCTATCCCACCGCTCTAGGTAGTCACAAAGCACCGAGCTGATCTCCCTGTGCTATGTGGCTGCTTCCCACTAGCTATCTATTTTACATTTGGTAGTGTATATATGTCCATGCTACTCTCTCACTTCGTCCCAGCTTACCCTTCCCCCTCCCTGTGTCCTCAAGTCCACTCCCTACATCTGTGTCTTTATTCCTGTCCTGCCCCTAGGTTCTTCAGAACCATAGACAAATTATCCTTATTCTTACCACCCGAACACCCTGATTGTTTTCATTTCCCTGCCAGCCTTTATCTATAGGTGCAGAGATTTGTGGGTGGGGGTGTCATGATTATAATAACTATGTAGGTGTGATTTTATGTGTCCTGCTTCTTTTTTCCCCACTAAGCATTACTTGGTGAACAACTTTTCCTGTTGCTATAAAGGCTTCCTTAATAGTTATAAATTTTAATGGCTGCATAATATTTCACCAGCTTAATGTGCCCTAATTTGCTTAATCATTCCCAAATTGGTGGATAATTAGGCTGTTTCCAATTTCTTGCTATTATAAAGTAATGTTGCTGAAAATTTTTGAGCAGCTATAACCTTTTTCTCATTTTGAATTATCTCATTAAAAACAGTTATACAGAGTTGGGATTAGTTGTTGAAAGAAAATTAGCATTCTTATTGTTCTTGATATATTTCACCAAACTGCTTTCCCTGGAAGTGTTTTACTCTGCCATTAACAATATAGGAGAATACCAGTTTCCCCTAAAATTTGCCATCATGGAAATTTTTCTTTTTCTAATACAATAAGTATAAATGGTACATATTATAATTTCAATTTGCTTACTTTGATTATTCTGGTTTGAACATTTTTCATGTATTTGTTTAATATTTGCATTGATTCCCATGTGAATTGTTGGTTCAGATAATTTGCTCACAAATACGTGATGACTTTTGAGCGAAAAGTAGAAAGAACTTGGGAATGAAAGGAGTTAAGCCAAAAATAATTTTCTGCCCCAGGACTTTAGAAAGAGAAAATTATTGACATAGTGGGGGCAGGTGACAAGGGGACCTGGTTTGGTGGAGATAAGAAGTTTGAGTTGGGATATGTTGAATTTAAAGTTAGTGAGGAAGACAAGGGGATGCTTTTGAGGAGCACTGTTGATCACCCAGCCAGCGGGGGTAGGATGAAGAAGAATAGCCAGCAAAGGGGATTGAAGGGGCAAGCATCTGGAGTGGTAAGAAGGAGAAGTATGCCAGTGTACCATCACAGGCAATAAGGAGAGGACTGCTATTGGCTTTGACGTTTTGGACGCACAAGTGACTTTCAAGAAAGCAAACTTAGTAAAATGGTGGGCATAGAAAGCAGATGGCATGATGGTCTGTAAAGGGGATGCATACAGAAGAAATGCACACAGTTTTACACATCCTAAATTCACCTTTTAAGTGTACAATTCAGTGAGTTTTGGTAAATTTGCATGCTATACAGTCATCACCACAATCCAATTTTAGAACATGTCTGTCTCCCTAAAAAGATCCCTTTTGCTCATTTCCAGTCACTCTCTATTCCACACTCAGCCTCAAGCAACCACTAATCTACTTTCTGTCTCTATGGATTTGCCTATTCTGTATGTACCTTTCATATAAATGGAATCATACAATATGTGGGCTTTTGAGTCTGGCTTCTTTTACTTAGCAAGCTTTAGCAGTTCATCTTTCTTGTAGCATATATCAGTATTTCATTCCATTTTTTGCCAAGTAATATTCCACTGTATGGACATACCACATTTTATTTATCCATTCATCCATTAATGGACATTTGGGTTGTTTCCACTTTTTTTGTGAATAATGCTGCTATGACCATTCACATAAAAATTTCTATGTGGACATATGTTTTCAATTCTCTTGGGTGTATATTTAGGAGTAGAATTTCTGGGCCATATGATAACTTTGTTAACTTTTTAAGGAACTGCCTAACTGTTTTCCAAAGTAGCTGTACCATTTTACACTTCCACCAGCAAAGTAAGAGGGTTTCAGTTTCTTTTCATTAATTTTACTACAATGATTATGTGCTACTGTGTGATTTGGAAAAGGGTTTAAAAGAAGAGTGCTTGAAAAGACATTTATACATTTTAAAATGTTTAAAAAGAAGTTGGCTAGGAAAAGGAAGGAGAGAAATGGGGTGGTAGTTAGAGGGGGAGATAAGGTTTAAGTTAGTGGTTCTCAAAATGTGGTCCTAGGACCAGCAACCTCAGTATCACCTAAGAACTGAAGTAACAATGCAAATTATTGGACCCCACCCAGACCTACTGAATCAGAAACTGGGACATGGCCCAGAGATGTGTGTTTTAAGAAGCCCTTCAGGCAATTCTGATGCAAGCTAAATATGAGAACCTCTGGTTTAAGTGATGGTTTGATCAGGACTTGGGAAACTGATTTAAGTTTAAAAGCAGAAAGGAGAGGTCAGTGGAAAGGGAAAGAATATTTATGCTGAATATGGAGGCAGCAGATCATAGTTTATGATCTCAAGGAAGATGAGAAGGCCTAGGAAAGGTCAAGGGCAGAGATGACATTTAAAGAGGAGAAATCCTGATGCAGCTTCCGCTTACCTTCCCCCCACTACACACACATTTTTAACATTTCTTACATCATTTCTGTCACAACTGGAATGATGGGTGTAGGTGGGAAAATCAAATGTATATTCTTGAGCCATTCTCTGCCTGGAAGCCTGCAACGAATTTTAATTCCAGGTAGTTACACTCTTGGTTGTCTCCCTCCACAGTTATTTAGTTTGCATGCAGAGAATGCAAACGCATTTTGATATTAGCAGGAGGGAAAAAAACATTGGTGAGTAGATCTGCTGGGAGAAAAAGCTACATAAATGTGAAGCATTTAAAAGCCCAAAGAAATTATTTCCTAGATTATCTCATTTGGTTTTCCATACTTATAATTGCCTCCTGCGATCGTTTCCATTTTTCTACTTTGCATAGACCTTTAGAATGTGTAGAGTGTTTATATATATATATATATATATATATATATATATATATATATATATATAACCACAGTTAATCCTCACAGAAACTCTGTGAAGCCTTATTTTTCCCATTTGACTGATAAGGAAGCTGAGACTCAGGAAAGGTATTATATACTATTATTAACAACAACAACAACAAAAGGTATAATAGCTAACATTTATTAAGTGTTTATTGGGTGTCAGGCACTGCTCTAAGCATTTCACATGAATTATTTTATTTATTACTAATCATGACCCTATGAGATAGTTACCATTTATTGACCCAGTTTTACAGATGAGGAAACTTACTCACAGATAGATTAAAGTCACTTGCCCAAGGTCAAACAGGCATCTGACTCCAGAGCCCATTACTTCTGGGATTATACAGCAACTACGTGACAAAGCTAGACTACTACCCAGGTTTTTCAGTTGGCAGCCTACGGCTCTCTTCCTTCTTTTTATCATACAACATCATGAGCAGAGTGTGGAATATCCAGTACACAGTTCCTATTTGCCTATTGAGTAAAAGAAAACGGATAGTTCAGAATTGAATCTCATTTCATTAGGAACAGTACACTTTTCAGGAAGGCTTTACCAGCTAAGAAGAATGCAACCTTCAGAGGCATGAAAGGATTTGTCAAAGAGTGTGACAAAGTGAATTTAAATACTTGGGTATTAATTTAATCCTGGGCACACAAAACCTATTCAAGGAAAATTATAAAACCCTAATGGGAGAAATAAAGACATGAATAAATGCATAGCTATACTCTGCTTCAATTTGGGAAGACTAATATAGTAATGATTACAATACTCCCTAAGTTAATAATATATAGATGTAATGCACTACCAATTAGAGTCACTGTGGTATACTTTGTAGAACTTATCAAATTAACCATGAAATTTATGTGAAAGAATAAGTGGGCAGGAAGACCAAAGAATACATTTATTTAAAAAGGTAATTGTGGTTCAGCCAACATCATCCTCAATGGTGAAAAACCGAAACAATTTCCATTAAGATCAGGAACAAGACAAGGTTGCCCACTCTCACCATTATTATTCACCATAGCTTTGGAAGTTTTAGCCACAACAATCAGAGAAGAAAAAGAAAAAAGGAATCCAAATCGGAAAAGAAGAAGTAAAACTGTCACTGTTTGCCGATGACATGATACGATACATACAGAATCCCAAAGATGCTACCAGAAAACTACGAAAGCTAATCAATGAATTTGGTAAAGTAGCAGGACACCAAATTAATGCACAGAAATCTCTTGCATTCCTATACACTAATGATGAAAAATCTGAAAGAGAAATTAAGAAAACACTCCTATTTAAGATTGCAACAAAAAGAATAAAGTACCTAGGAATAAACCTACCTAAGGAGACAAAAACCTGCATGCAGAAAACTATAAGACACTGATGAAAGAAATTAAAGATGATACAAACAGATGGAGAGATATGCCATGTTCTTGGGTTGGAAGAATCAACATTGTGAAAATGACTATACTACTCAAAGCAATCTAAAGATTCAGTGCAACCCCTATCAAACTATCAATGGCATTTTTTACAGAACTAGAACAAAAAATCTTAAAATCTGTATGGAGACACAAAAGACCCCGAATAGCCAAAGCAGTCTTGAGGGAAACAAATGGAGCTGGAGGAACCAGATGCCCTGACTTCAGCCTATACTACAAAGCCACAGTAATCAAGACAATATGGTAATGGCACAAAAATAGAAATATAGATCAATGGGACAGGATACAAAGCCCAGAGATAAACCCATGCACCTATGGTCAACTAATCTATGACAAAGGAGGCAAGGATATACAGTGGAGAAAAGACAGTCTCTTCAATAAGTGATGCTGGGAAAACAGGACAGCTACATGTAAAAGAATGAAATTAGAACACTCCTTAACACCATATACAAAAATAAACTGAAAATGGATTAAAGACCTAAGTGTAAGTCCAGATACTATAAAACTCTTAGAGGAAAACATAGGCAGAACAGCCTCTGACATAAATCACAGCAAGATCCTTTTTGACCCACCTACTAGAGAAATGGAAATAAAAACAAAAATAAACAAATGTGACCTAATGAAACTTAAAAGCTTTTGCACAGCAAAGGAAACCATAAACAAGACCAAAAGACAACCCTCAGAATGGGAGAAAATATTTGCAAATGAATCAATGGACAAAGGATTAATCTCCAAAATATACAGGCAGCTCATGCAGCTCAATATCAAAAAAACAAACAACCCAATCGAAAAATGGGCAGAAGACCTAAATAGACCTTTCTCCAAAGAAGATATACAGATTGTAAACAAACACATGAAAAGATGCTCAACATCACTATCATTAGAGAAATGAAAATCAAAACTACAATGAGGTATCACCTCACACCAGTCAGAATGGCCATCATCAAAACATCTGCAAACAATAAATGCTGGAGAGGGTGTGGAGAAAAGGGAAGCCTCTTGCACTGTTGCTGGTAATGTAAATTTATACAGCCATTATGGAGAACAGTATGGAGGCTCCTTGAAAATCTAAAAATAGAACTACCATATGACCCAGCAATCTCACTACTGGGCATATACGCTGAGAAAACCATAATTCAAAAAGAGTCATGTACCAAAATGTTCATTGCAGCTCTATTTACAATAGCCAGGACATTGAAGCAATCTAAGTGTCCATCGACAGATGAATGGATAAAGAAGATGTGACACATATATACAGTGGAGTATTACTCAGCCATAAAAAGAAACGAAATTGAGTTATTTGTAGTGAGGTGGATGGACCTAGAGACTGTCATACAGAGTGAAGTAAGTCAGAAAGAGAAAAACAAATACTGTATGCTAACACATATATATGCAATCTAAAAAAAAATGTTTCTGAAGAACCTAGGGGCAGGACAGGTATAAAGTCGCAGACGTAGAGAATGGACTTGAGGACATGGGGAGGGGGAAGGGCAAGCTGGGACTACGTGAGAGAGTGGCATGGACATATATACACTACCAAATGTAAAATAGATAGCTAGTGGGAAGCAGCCGCATAGCACAGGGAGATCAGCTCGGTGCTTTGTGTCCACCTAGAGGGGTGGGATAAGGAGGGTGGGAGGGAGACACAAGAGGGAGGAGATATGGGGATATATGTTTATATATAGCTGATTCACTTTGTTATACAGCAGAAACTAACACACCATTGTAAACCAATTATACTCTAATAAAGATGTTTAAAAAAAAGGTAATGGTGGTAGACTTACCCTATCAGATTTTAAAGTCTGTCATAAAGTGACAATCATTAAAACCATATGATAGTGGGTTGAAAAAAAGTCAAACAGTGAAATTAAATAAAAAAGAGAGATTCTAGGAACAGATACTAAGACTATAGAGCACACTGGGTGCAACCGTGAACTTTGGAAAGCAATCATCTGTCTTCAATAAATGTTGGGAACTGTAGGTATCACTATGGAGAATAATTAACTTAGAGCCACGGTGCATACAATACTCTGTAGTAAATTTCAGAAGGCAGACCAGTGGAACAGCATATTCATTCCAGCTATGGATGGAAGATAAATTTGTGCCTGTTAAACGGAGGATGTCATCAGAGACAAGATGGATGGTTTCAAATATTTAAAAGTTGGGGGAAGAAACCTTTGTACAACAAAATGTAATAAAAAGCTAAATAGCAGAATGAGGAAAATGTCTGGGGTCAGCATCACAGATAAGAGTTGACTGTCCGAAAAATATAAAGAATGGATACAGATATAGAAGGTCGGCTTTCAACTTCAGCTTCATAAAAGGGCAAGGAAAATGAACAGCCCATTTACACATGAGGAAATAAAGGCAGTAAAATCACTGGCTGGAAAAGTACAACCTCTCTACCAATTAAAGAAGTGCAAATAAAAACAACATCAAGGTATCACAACCTGCTTATTAAATTATCAACAATTAATGGAAATTATAACTAGAAATTACAAAACCCTATCTTGACAAGACTTAAGGAAACAGTATGTGTTTTGGGGAGCAGTATAAATTGGCTCAGTTTTCCTAAAAGACAGTCTAGAAATATGTGACAAGAGTTACAAAACTGTTTGTACATACTCCTTGATCCAGCATACCCCCAAGGAAATAACCTAAAAAGGAAAAAATAATTTTTTAAAGATATTTAAAGTAGTGCTATTTATAATCATGGAAAATATTTACTAACCTAATATATCATCATGATGGAATAGAATATAGCCATTAACAGTGACAGGTATACAAATATTGGGTCTTACACAGAAATGGGTATTTGTAATAATATTAACAACAAAAAATGCTAAATTCTAAACTCACATGTTGAATCTGATAGTAGCCTTGCACAAAGAAGATTCAGAAAGGCATCTGGTAAAATGTAAATAGCTGGAGTTGAATGCACATGGTGTTCTTTGGGTACATGTCAAGTTGCTGGAATTCATAATAAAAAAGAAAATCTGAAGAAGAGGCAGCTCACATTGGTTTGATTTAGGCCTGCAAAGTTAAAGATCAAGGGCTTTAGAAAAATCCCCATACCAATGACAGACAGTGTTACTTACCAGACATGCTTGATCTCTCTGTTAGCTAGAATTTGTTTTGCTAGAATTCTCCATCAACCAGCACTTCTGCTTATCTAAATCTGTGAGAACTTGACATTTCTGAGGGGGTACATCACCAGACATTTGTGAATCTTCAAATTTGTCACCATTACTACAACATAGAACCTCTCCACCCCCACTAATGAACATTTTATTATCTGACTCAGAACCATTACTTTCTCAAGACCGTTACATTTCTCTTCACTTCCATCATCAGCACTAGTTTGCAAATAGTTTGCATTTCAGTGCCATTATTCACAGAGAAGCACATATTCTCTCTACCATGGTTACTGCACACCTATGTACCTTGTTAACAAATAGAGACCTATCAAGCCACATTGAGATGGGAATGCCAAGTGGTTGACTAGGTTCCCTCCTTTGCTTGGTGACTTGCCCTACAAACCAGTATTGTGAGGCCTTGCAAGTCAAATTCATACCCTTTGCAAAATGACCAGTTATTACACTTCATGGATCTTTAGGGCTACTCTCAAAGGGTTAAAGCCTCAAATGTTAAATATGTTTATGCCAAAGAACTACTCTATGATAATAATTGTCATTGATAATTGAGCACCCAGAATGCCTTTTAAACTGAGATAAAATCGTGTTCTTTATAACTTTGGTATTAAGTTTATTCCACTGTATTTTAGGTCTTCGAAATTTAGCACATTAACATCTGATATATATGAGGACTCAAATATACAAAAATTGCTCTCTTCCCCTGGCACATCCATTGTTTAATGATTGTGGGGCACTGAATTTCCTTAAATAGCATCAGGATTCCCAGAGCTTTATGGACCTCCCATTATTTTATTTTGTAAATCTTCATCGCACTTGTTACATGGGTGTATGTATATAGTTAATTAAAATGCATTTCGTTTTGAAAGTTTTTTTTCTTTTTTGGCTGCATTGGGTCTTTGTTGCTGTGCATGGGCTTTCTCTAGTTGCAGTGAGCAGGGGCTACTCTTCCTTGTGGCATGCGGGCTTCTCATTCTTCTCATTGCAGTGGCTTCTCCTGTTGCAGAGCATGGGCTCTAGGCACGCAGGCTTCAGTAGTTGCAGCACACGGGCTCAGTAGTTGTGGCTCATGGGCTCTAGAGCGCAGGCGCAGTAGTTGTGGCACGTGGGCTTAGTTGCTCTGCGGCATGTGGGATCTTCCCGGACCAGGGCTCGAACCCGTGTCCCCTGCATTGGCAGGCGGATTCTTAACCACTGTGCCACCAGGGAACTCCTTGAGAGTTTTTTTTAATGGCTTTATACCTCTTAAGATACCCTGGTGAGTTGGGAACTTGGTAGATAATGACTGTTTAGAGCAGTGGATCTCAAAGTGTGATCTGGGACCAGCAATACCATCATCATCCTGGGAATTGTTAGAAATAAAAATTCTCCACTCTGCCCCAGACCTACCAGATTAGAAATTCTGGGGGTAGGACTAAGCCAACTATGTTTTAATAAGCCTTCCAGGTGAGTCTGATGCATGTTCAAGTTTCAGAACCACTGCCTATTAGAGAATAGAGCCTCAATAACCTCGGCCAGCCTGATCCTCCATTAAATTGTTCTCATGGATATCAAACCCTCCAGGCCCGTCCACAATGTGTCACGTGCCCCTAAAATGTCTTTTATTAAATCTCTTGAGAAGGTTATGAGAATGCTGAAGAGGCAGCATGTTGTGCTGGCAAAAGCGTGGGCATTGGAGTCAGATGGACCTTAGTTGTAACTTCTCCTGGCTGCTTATTCTCTTTATGTTCCCTCAGTTGTTTAACCTCCATGAGTCTCATTTCTAACATGGGCAAGAGAATACTCAGGCTAGAAGATTGTCTTCAGGGTGAAACGAGATGGAGTCTGTTAACTGTCCAGTGCTGTGCCTGACACATGGTGGACTCTGAGTAAACAAGAGTGGTCATTACCATCCCTTAGCACCATGTCTGTGACACTATGTAGGGTTCAGAGGAGTAATGGGAAGACCTTCTTGGGAACTCCAAGTTGGAGTCATTGGAAAGAGGAATCTAAGCTTCACCCAGGACAGCCCCAATATAGCAAGGACTTCTCTGATCTCTTCAAAGGACACTTTGCATCAGGCTCCTGGGGGCTGTAGAAGGCTCAGAGTGAGTCCTGCCACTTGTATTTGCTGTTGCCAGACTAATTGTTCCTTGCTTGAAGTTCTGTGGCCCCAGAGGCGGAGAAGGGTGGCAACAACAAGCTCTCTGGGCCCTTCTCCCCTCCCTGTGTAGCCTCCTTGTATCTCACTTCCTGGATCTTGTAAATATTTCCTTCAGCAATAAGCTGGGAGTGGCTGTTTCTCTTGGAGCAGTCTTATCTTTTGGCTGCCCAGGAAAGGGGAAGGGGAGAGGGGCTGGGACTGTGCACTCTTGCTGCTGAGATCCTGGAATGCCAAGCTATTGTGGTGAGGTTAAAAATAAAAATTCCAAACAAGAAAACTTCAAAAGGCCTAAGGAGGAGGCGGGAGGAGATTTTTCAGTCTCTGAAAATACTGGTTTGCATTTTCAATTACTATGAGCCCCTCCCCCCCAAAAAAAGATAGTAACAAAAGGGGAAAATCTATTCATCAGAAGAACAGGCAACCTGTGCCAAGAGGAAAAGAGAAGAACAGCCCAGGACTTGGCACACGATTTGCTTTTGTTTTTGAGATGTAGGCCCCTTGCTGGTGTCAACAAAGCCCTTTCTCAGACTTAGCTTTCATGCTTCCTCCCCTCTCTTCAGCAAGGAGCTAAAGTCTTTGAGAACACCTTGGGGATGAATGTAGTGCAAGTACCTTTTGCCTTAACTCAGAAGTCCTTGCTTCAGTGGGATTTCCCTTGGAGCCAGATAAGGCAAGTTTCAGTCTGGACATTACTACTTCTTAATAGCTGGGAAAATTAATGACCCTCTCTAAGCCTCAGGATCCTCACCTGCAAACTGGCACTAATGGTAATTACTTCAATGAGCTGGTGTGAAGATTAATAGAAATACCTACATGAAAGTGCCTACAACATTGTGTGACACATAGTAAGTAAGATGTAAGAAACCATAGTTCTTTTCCCTTAATTTAGCTCCTTATCCTCCACTCTAGGGAAGAATCCTTACTTCATCCCAAAGAAGAGTTGTAGATTTAGATTTCTCTGCATATAGGTGGCTTGAGCCCTTTGAAACTAGGGCCTCTAGAGACCAATATCCTTGGCTTGAGCCTGACACACTTCAATGGAAGCCTCCCATTCACCAGTCTGCTTCAGCTATTTGTGCCTGGAAAGCAAGGGCTACGGGTTTTGCTCCCCTGAGATCTGGTCACCTTGCACAGTGTAATACTGAATGACAGCTTGGATGACTTGTACACACATTGGCCCAGCTGGTCCCATCGAGGGCAGTCCTTCCCCTTTTCTGGAGTCTTGCCTAGTTCTGCTCCCCTGATGTAAATGACTCTGCAAGGTTCAGGCTGCCCTTACACAAGCTGTGTCGGTGGGAGAGCAGTGCTTTTGAAATTAGGATTGATGCAGAGAATAGCAATTTCCAGGTTGCCTTGCTAGAGCCTAGTGCCTCAGGGTGGTGTCACAGTGCCATAAATTGGTGCACCAAATGTCCCTAGAAGGGTGTGCTCTTTTCTTCCAACTGGTTCTGGAGTTGGCTACTTAGAGGTAAATTCTGTAACGCTGACATAAGTGATTCATACCTAAACAAGAAAACATAGAATATCTAGTCTTGTTGATCGTCACACTGCTTTTAAGCCAAAACTTGCCTTTTATTCTCTCTCCCTTTTAGTAGATGAGAAGAGTGAGTGAATGAGCCTAGGATTAAAATCCTTGGTTATCTAGGGCCTCCTGGCCCGGCAGCCATGTAGCTGAGCTGGGACCCCAGGCCTCTTGGTTTCTTGGCTATTAAGCAGGGCTGAACATTAACCAGGGGACAGTGCAGTTCAACTCCCTTGATGGGAACAAGGAGCGGGGCTGAAGCATACAGCAGTGAAGGCTGTACACTGCACAGTTTGCACAACCATATGCAGTGGCCCTGAGTAAGGACTTCACTCTAATAATAAGCATAGTTCTGTCATTTATTAATCAATTTTCCATGTACCCAGCATCATTGCTAGGTCCCTTTTATTTTATATGGTTAATCCTCACAGCAGCTTTGTTAAGATAGATATTTTACTGAAACTGAGGTAAATTAAATACTTTCCTCAAGGTCATGCAGCTTTTGGGTTCTGGAGGCAGATTTTTAAATTTTACTGAAATTCAGACCCAAGTCTTTCTAACACTGTGTTCTTTGTGTTCTGCTCTGTTGCCTTTCCTGTGCCCTGGCAAGGAAAGAGTGCTGAATTTGATGACTATCATGGAGCAGGGTTTTTCTCACCACAGCTGCAGGACATTGGCCCAACTTGAGCCTCTGGAGACGTTGCTTTCACCACCTGCATCTCATAAGATCTAGATTAGAGATGAAGGTGGGGAAGAACAGGAGAGGCAAGGACAGAAGGTAGGAGTGTGTGTGCTGAGGGGTGGGACACATACTGTACAGATTGGAAACCAACCTAACTGGAACAAATAACTCTATCCCCAAACCTCTACCTCCAAACCACAACACTCCCATCTTTTTCACCCTGGACCTTTGTTTCCATAGTATGATCCCTGAACCACTGGTATTAGAATCCCTTTGGGAAGTTGTTTAAAATGTAGATTCCTGGGCTCCACCACAGAGGTACTAAATCTCAATTTCTATTGATAGAAGTGGAGCCGAGGAATTTGGATTTTAAAGAGCATCTTCAGGTAATTCCAATTAAGAGCCACTTCTATTAGGAACAACTGCCTCAGACCAATGGTTTCCAACTTTTTGGATCATGCACCCTTCTCAGAAAGAATTGTTTTGAGCATTCACCATTAATATGTGTTGGTAGTTTATTAATAAATTACTTATATCTACTAATGTTCTAATATTTATGTTTTTAAATGCAAAAAACAGTGAGTTTTGCATTAGTATTCTTCAGTGAGAATGGTCTCTGGTCTTCCTTTATGTATGTTCTAGTTGCTGGGTTTTGGTATTGATGTTATGCAGGATTCTTTTCTTCTCCCACTATTCTCTAGATTCCAGAATCTAGAAAGCGTAAATAGCATTGAGGTTGTCTGTTCCTTGAAGGTTGGTAGAATTAACACAAGATCATGGGAGTGTGCTGTTTTTTTGGTCAAATTTATCAAATTTTTTTCCTATGATAACTGGTGGTTTAGATATTTTCGTTCTTCTGCAATTCGTTTTGGTAATTATGTTTTCCTAGAAAACTAAGTTTTCAAATCTGTTTTCATAGAGTAGAGCAAAGTGTTCTCTTACTCTTTTCATTTACTTTGTAACTGTGGTTATTTCTCCATTTCTAATTTTGCACATTTAGGGTTTTTAATTAAATTAGCAAAAGGTCTATCTGTTTTATGGTTTTGTATTTTCTTTTGAAGAAAGGTTTGGCTTTAATTATTAGTTCTATCATTTGTTTTCTAGTGTATTAATTTCTGCCATTAGTTTTATTTCTGCTTTGCTTAGGTCTGTTTTTGTGGCTCTTAACTTCTTTTGTTGAAAGCATAATTCATTTATGTTAATTTGTTTTTATGTATTAATATAAGTATTTAAGACTATCAATTTTCCTTTAATCATTGCTTTAATCAACCACATCCTCTTGCTTCTGATATTTTCATTGTTGGTATTTTCTAGGTAGTCTACAATTTTAGATTAGATCTCCTCTTTGACTAGAGTGGGGGATATTTTCTCCCTTTTATTTTCTGTGTGCTAGAAGTATTTGTTTTTCATTTTGCTATTAATTTCTAGTGTTATTGTGACTAGATACAGTATTGTCATCAGCTGAAAAAGTCTTATATTTTGTTTCTGCTTTTTCTACCTTTGCATTTTCTACATATTTGCTTTATGAATTTTGATGCTACGTTATTTGGTACATAAAGATTCAGGGTAATTAGATCTTAATTGTGATTTCTAATCATTAATATTATAGTGCCCTTCTTTGTCTTGTTTATTGCTTTTTGCCTTTAATTCAACTTTTTTTATGATATGAGTATCATGGTCCTTGGGGGTTTTTTGGGAATTAGCTCAGTTATTAAGTATTCATTGAATGCCTACTATGTGCCAGGCAGTAGGTACCAGATGAATGAGACACACAAGATCTCGGCCCTTGTGGGGGTGTATGCTCTGAGAAAGGCAAAATAGAAAAATGATAATTAAGGATAAGTTGTCTCTACTTTAGATAAGGTGGTCAGGAAAGGCCTCTCTGCCTGATAGCATTTATCATCCTATTACTTCCCACTCACCACCTTGTTTGTTTCCTGAGGGAGGAAATGCCAGGTGGAACAGTTTGTACACAAGGGATTATTATAATCTTAAGGAGCTATAGGTGGGCTAAGGTCCAAATGAGAAGAGAATGGGGATGTGTGGCTATGAATTTCTGATCTACATGAGGGATGAGCTAGCCAGGATGGGGACTGCAGATGAGGGGAATGAAGGAGATTTTGCTTTCCATTCTATCTGACCTGGGCCACCATTATGTGTATTATTATTTTTTGAGGAAATATTCTCAGTCTTCAATGTGACTACTGAATGGATATTCTGTCTGATGATTTAATTGAACTGCTGGAATTTCCTGTCACTAGGCAGTACTTAGCATGATGCTGATTGCTCACAGACTACAGCAGGAAACCAGATCTTCTGGCTTAGAGGGCTTAACTCTTTAAACTCAGAGATTAAAGAGATGTCCTTTGCTTTGGTCCCTCTTTATTATACAGAAGTTTAACTTTTTATACATATTTAAATAAACCTGGACTTGTTTTCCTTGCATATACTTTTCTATTACTTATGAGATGAGAGTCTTATTTCACCTCACAAGTCATAGTTTTAAAGTTTTCTGATAGTTTTTTCTTATAACTATATAATATATATACATATATACACATATAACACATATTAAAATTTTATACACACACACACACACACCCTTAACTCTTGAATCTGAAATTTATTTTGGTATATAATATATGGTGCAGCTCCAAATAACACTGCTCTGCAATTGTCTCAAAAATATCTATTAAATAATCTTTATCTTCTTGTTATGGAAGGTGAATTATATATGACATTTTTATAAATAGTTTGATAGGTTTCTGGACTTTCAATTATGTTCTATTAGTCAGTAAAACAGTTCTAATTATAATTGCTTTATATTATGCTTTATGCCTTACTTACCCCCCATTTCTTCTGTAGCAAAATATGTTTTTTATTATACAGTAGTCTTCATGTATCTGTGGGAGATATATTCCAAGACCCTCAGTGGATGCCTGAAACCACAGATAGTACTGAACCCTATATATACTATGTTTCTTTTAAATACATACATACTGATGATAAAGTTTAATTTGTGAATTAGGTAGAGTAAGAGATTAACAGTAATAACTAATAATAGAACATTATAACAATATACTGTAATAAAAGTTATATGAATTCTGTCTCTCTCCTTGATCAACTTCCTCAACTCTGCCAGAAACGTGGCAGTGGCTTCTTCATCGACAAATGCAGCCTTTCCAGTAACTTTCCTGTTGTTCAGTCCAAACCTATTCCTAAATCTTTGTAACCATCTCTTACTTGCAGTAAATGGCTGAAGTCACTTGTTTCAGGGGATCCCTTGCTGAAGTCTTCGTATAGGCTCCATGTTTTCTGGCGCAACACGTTGCTGTCAGTAGGAACATGCTTTCTGTTCATGTCTTCCATCCACAAATTTAATGCCTTTCCATCTTACCTAAGCCCATATCATGCACTCTGGCTGTAACTTTTGCAGTTTGAGGTATGACAGCAGGCACGAATTTCTTTTTCCTTCTTCATGATTTGATGGATACAAGATTCATTCTTACCATAGATCTTAGCAACCTCAGCATATGATTTTTTCCCTTTCCTTATTAAGTCAAGAACGTTCACCTTTTCACTTAAAGGAAGCACTTTACGGCTTCTCTTTGGCAGATCTAAATTGCCAGCATCTCTACTCTTAGGCCTTGGGGCCATTCTTAAGTAAAATAAAGGTTACTTGAACACAAGCACTGTGACACTGTGACAGTCCATCTGATAACCTAGACAGCTACTAAGTGACTAATGGGTGGGATCCTCTGGACAAAGGGATGATTTAAGTTCCTGGGCAGGATGGAGCAGGACGGCGGGAGATTTCATCACACTACTCAGAATAGTGTGCACTTTAAAACTTATGAATTGTTTATTTTGGGAATTTTCCATTTACTATTTTTTGGACTGTGGTTGACTACATGTAGCTGAAACCTTGGAAAATGAAACAGCGGACAAATGGGGACTACCATATCCTGCTTTATTTTGCAAGTTAACACAAAAATTCTATAGTTAAAAGTCCTGGTGAGAATTCTGATTGGAATTGCATTAGAAAGATATATTTTAAATCCAAAATAGCAGATATTTGTGAATGGCATGCTCAGTGTTTTTTGGTACCAGTATAAGAACATGGACAGAAAGTATACATGCCAAATTCATGATATAGCTTGCATGTAGAGAGGCAGCAGGGGAATAGAAGTGGGGAGTGAAACAAAGGATATTATTATTTTAAAAATTCATGAAGCATAGATGGTAAAGTATTAAAATGTGCTAATTGTGGGCAGTAGGTGGGAACATGAATATTTATTATAACGATCTCTGTATGTTTTTAAACATTTGAAATGTTTCATAATTAAAAACAAAACAAAAACAACAGATGTAGCAGGATAACCACACTTGCAAGCCCCAGAACACAGCACATTTGAGTGGGGTGGTGTGTATATCCAGACTTTGGAGCTAGACTCTCCATGTTCAAATCCTAGCTCTGCCACTTACCAGCTTTATGACCCTGAGCAATGACTTAACCTGCCCATGCCTCAGTTTCCCCAGCTTTAAAATCAGGACAATAATAATAGCTACTTCCTAGGGTTATTGTGAGCATTAAATAAGTTAAGACATGGAAAGCACTTAAAACAGTGTCTGGCACTTAGTATGCACTCAGTAAGTGTTAGCTATCAGTATTATATATCATATATTATTATTACTACACTTACTACCTATATTATATTGTTTTGTGGCCGTTTTAAATTTTATATAAATGATGTTATCCAAAATTATGGGACCATCTGCAACGTGCTTGCTTTGTACAACCTTTATCTGCTGTTTTGCAGGGAAATGGCTCATTCCAAGGCTAGCTTTTCATGGGCAACCCCCTTCCATCCTTGCTTTGAGAACCCAGCACTGGACTTGTCAAGCTACCGAGCAATCTCTTCTCTTGACCTCCTTGGAGACTTCAAGCACTCCTCAAAAAAACCAGAGGAAACCTCCGTTTATGAAGAGGAGAGCTCCCTAGCCTCCGTGCCCCGCCCACTGCGCAGCCGGGCCTTCTCAGAGAGCCACATCAGCTTGGATCCTCAGAGCTCCCGGGCCTGGGGGCAGCATAGGAAGGAGCCCTTTACCAAAGTTGATGAGATCCAGCCAGATCCTCTGGGTGCCAGGAAGAAGGCCTTTCCTCCTCCTCGCCCTCCTCCTCCCAACTGGGAGAAGTACAGGCTATTTCGTGCAGCCCAGCAGCAGCAGCAACAGCAGCAGAAGCAGCAAAAGCAGCAGCAAGAGGAGGAGGAAGAGGAAGAAGAGGAAGAGAGAAGAGGAGGAGGAGGAGGGGGAGGAGGAGGAGCTGCCACCCCAGTATTTCAGTTCAGAAACCACTGGTTCCAGTGCCCTCAATCCTGAGGAGGTCCTGGAGCAGCCCCAACCGCTGGGCTTTGGCCACCTGGAGGCTTCAAGGCAGGGCTCACAAAGCCTTCCAGCAGAGCAAGAGTCCTTTGCTCTCCATTCCAGCAATTTCCTGCCTCCAGTAAGGGGCCATTTGGGATCTCAAGCTGAGAAGGCTCTGCCCCCTTGCTATTATGGCATTGGTGGGCTTTGGAGAACATCAGAGCAGGAGACCACTGATTCCCCCAAGTAAGTGCTTATGAAAGACGTTAGGTCCCTGAAGAGGTGGCAGCATGAGTTTGAATTCCACCTTCACCATTTGCCAGCTGTGTGACCTTGGGCTGGTCAATTAAACTATTTCCAGCCTCAGTTTTCTCACCTGGAAAATGGGCATGATGATACATGGTTGTTGTGAATATGAGGATAATCCACGTAAAAGACATAGCCCCATACTTAGCACATAGTAGGTACTCAGTAAATGTCATTGATGTTCTTATCCCTAAATATCACTATCAAGGTACTATATTTATTTTTTTCTAGTTTGTCTTTAAGGTATGCATCAGTTTCTGGCCCCTGAGCAATAAGGCATTAAACCCTTATTGCCTTGTGGCCTTTTCCAGAAGCCTGGCTCAGGTCCTTTACTGCCTTTTCTGCTGCTTGCTCTCTAGAACAAGAGGCCAGCTCACAACCTGACCTGCCTCTGCTCTAGGACCTGTCTGAGCTTCTAAACTCTTCCCCCACCCCCAGCATCAAAGGCGTTCCTGGGGTTGGATGCTTTATGCCCTGACCATTCCTTACAACAGCCAAAGGCATTCTTTCCATCTTCCACTTTCTCCATCACCCCCACGCTTGTTTCCTCTGCCTCTTTGCATTTGCTTCAGTGGGCAAATGGTAGTACCAAAAGTGGTAGTTGAGAGGGTCAGCTGTCTGGGCAGAGAGGCCAAAGAAGGAGTGTACTCTGGCCACAGAACTGTTCCTTTCACTCTGCCAGTGCTCATTGGCGTGCCCCACAATGTGTGGTTGTCCTCTTTGCTCCAAAACAAAAGAGCTTTGGCTTTCGGCTCTGCCAATCCTCCTGCAGAGAGCTCCACCAACTCTCTGCTGTGGATGGTGATGAGGGGCAGGTGTCTATCCTTTTAGTGCTTTCTTTAAATACCTTTACAGAAGGAACTTGCCTGAGACTTGTTGCTATTAGAAGTACCTTGTTATTGTGTCTTTTACTGATGGACAAATCCATTACTTGGCTATCTGGAGCTAGTTGACAAGTTTTCCAGCCTAAGGTGCCACAGGCACAGCACTTACAGGGCCTGGCTCCCAGACACTATGAGAATTTGTCAGATCCCTAGTGGCTGCTTCTCAAGCTGCCCATCTAGCTGGGAAGTATTCTTATTGTAATTAGAAAACATTTGTGGAAAGTGACTGTGGATTGTTACCTATCACAGCAGAGAGAAGAGAAGGCAACCTAGCACATAGTAGGCACTTAATATTTCTGAAGAATGAATAAATGAATGAATGATCACGTATTAAGCATTTGATATGTTTCAGACACTGCTAGTCATTTTATATCTATTATTTCATTGAATTCTCCCAATGGCCCTATGGGCCATTATTATTCCCATTTGACAGATGCGGAAACTAAAGCTGAGTAAAATAAGGGACTACCTAACTCAGAATTACACAGAAAAGACCCAAAGCCAGATCTTACTCCAAAATCCATGCTTCTTTTGCCATCCTACGCAGCCTCTCTCAGGGAGATCTGGTTCCTGCAGTAGCCAGGCCTTTACTCAGACCTCCTGTCCCCTGGAAGGCAATGTGTACCAGAGGTAGTAGTTACAGGCCCCAGGCTTACCCCTTTCAGCCTCCTAGTCCTTCCTCCTTTATGTACCTCCATTCATCTTGGCACCTTGTCCAGAGAGAAGGAAATTGCTATTACTAGAGATCTTGTAACTTGTTCCACAGATTTTTTTTTCTTAATGACTATGGGATGCAAGGCGAAACATTTGTTTGCACACAAGCCTGGCTTGTGGCTGCAAAAAATCAATTATAGATGCTTCTTTGAGTGATGGAGATTTAAGGAAAAACATCATTCCCGACATAGCTAATATTTTTTGCCTCTTTACTATGTGCCAAGTATTGTTCTAAGCACATTTGTGTATTGACTGATTTAATCTTCACAACAAGCCTATGAAATAGATACCATTAGTTTCCTACAGTTTTTAGATGAGAAAAGTGAGGCACAGGGATATAAATTAAGTTGCAGAAGATCACAGGTAGCCAACTACATCACCCCAGGATCTCTGGGCTCCTCAAGAAGATCCTATCCCAGACCCTCAGAGAGCACAGGGTTCTACCCAGCAGGAAGTGTCTTTAAGGTTTTGTAAGGGAAAGTAGTGTTAAGGGCAAGTAGATGTGTAATATTTTGAAACTCAAATGCAAAAAAAAAAAAAAGACGTCCTAATTTCAGCCACGTTAAACTAGAGTCTCTCTGTAACCCACATACTCTTTAGTTACAAAGTGTCAGGATACATGTAGAAGCAGGTGAGTGGAATTATTGAGCATTGGTTAAATCTGATAACTCTGATTCAATTACAGGTATAGTTTGCTTTATGGACTCTATGCATTTTCTCTCAGTGCTCAGGAGAAGGAATCTTATTTTTGCAACAAAGTTCATTATCAGGGTCAAATTATGTTCTCATAGATCTCCTATAACCTCTGCCCTATTAATGGAGAGTATGAGGAAAGGAGCCCTAGAACACAGTGCCTGATATGATACACTATAATATAGTACAGGGCCATGTCTACTAGGGAACTGAGTCTCTAATTAGCACATCCTTTTTCAAAATTTTTCTCCAGTTTTATTGAGATATAATTGACAGATAGCCACATCCTTTTTTAAAAAAAAAAATTCTGTGCTTTCTTTCAGTACTTTCTAACTTTCAACTCGCACAGATGCCCCTAAATATTTTTCTTATAGGTAGGAATTCCCTAAATTCATACATTTATATTTCCTCCAGAATGTTCTCTCTTCTCTGCTAACATAGATACAGTCCAACCAGAAAATTCCTTACATGCAGGGTTTTATGTGATGTCAAGTTGATCCTTTGACAGTATAGTATAGTGGCTAAAAGCACAGATTCTGGAGTTAGGTACCTAGCTCTAAATCACGGGTCTGCCATTTACTGTCGTGATCCCGGGAAAGTCACTTTACCTCTCAGTGCCTCATGTTCCTTATCCATAAAATGGTTGTCATGAGCATTACATTTTATGTCTATATTTACACACACACACACACACACACACACACACACACACATACACATACACATATATATATCTTAGGACAGCTCCTGGGTATAGTAAGCACTATGTGAATGTTAGCTAGTAGTGCTCTTTTATCAGTGCTATCAGCTTAAAAACCTACATGTAAAATGAATACCTAGGATGAGCAATGTTGGCATGCCCAAATTTCTTTTGTGTGATGAATTAGGAGACAGCATAGCATGAATCAGTAAATAGCTGTGGAGCCTTTTACCCATTATTTTTGACCTTTATCTAAGAGCTGCAAATAGCTGCAAAAATGACTAATGAGTTTCTCCTATTTTTCCTTTCAAACAGCTAGAGGTTAGTGAAGGGGCAGTGACACAGACAGGTGGAGGGTAGGGATGGCTGGTAGGCAACAAGAACATAGTGGGGGTGGGTCTCCCCCTCTTATAAAACATAGGCGGAATTATTTGCCCCTCCATCACTGAACCCTAACATTGAAGCATTTCATTTCTTTCCTCACATCAGACCAGAAGCTTTGATGGCAGAAGAGTCCAAACCTAAGCCAGCATGGAGCCAGAGCTACTTGTTTCCTGAGGAGCAGTTCTCTTTCATGGGCTGGGGCTCCGAGAAGCAGCACCTCAACCCCGCAGGCTTCAGTGAACCCAAGACAACAGGGTCTGCTGTTACACTTGTCAAGCCCCTGGGCACCACTGGTTCCATTTCCCCCCATTTCATTCTGCAACCATGGAGGAGGCTGGGACCATTGGGGATATACCAGAAGTTGAGAGGTGTTATCCCTTCTCAGGCCAAAGGCCTGCCCCACCTCAGGCAATCTCAGAAGAGCTCATGAGAGATGTGGTGGGCCGTGAAAAGTCTCTGGCAGGGGTGCTAAACTCATCCTCCAACACGGTGACCACTGCTGAGGTCATGGGTGACCTCTTTGCTGTGGGAGAGATGCAGTGGAGGGGTTATTTCAAGCAGGAGTGGCACCACCAGGAAAGGTGAAAATGATGAGCGTGTCCAGGAAAGCCAGGGGTGCCTTTATAAGCAAGCAGACTAGATAGAGCCAGGTTGGGCTGGCATCCAGGATGGGTAGGCTGGAGCCCAACAGCCTTAGAGGACAAATAGCTAAGGTCTCAGACATGTCCCTACCACCTAGCCCCTCCCACGGGATCCATATACTGGGACCCTGAACCAAGGGGAATCACTGATGATCAGAAGCCTGGAACTTTAGGGGCCTGCTAGGTTTTTCTGGATTTTATTGGGGTGTTAATGACCAAACCCATTGACCTCTAAAGAAGTCCCCCCAGCTGTGGAAGTCAGGGATGTAGAAACAGCCTTCTAAGTTCTTAAAGTTGGCCTTGACTTGGTTTCTAGAGAGCCTTCACATGGGCTGTTTATGTTTGAACAGTGCCTCCCCGTCCATTATTTCCTTATTTTATGACTCCTTGGTGAAGCGGGGTCCCACTTTATAAATGAGGAAATTAAGGAGCAGAAAGGTCAGCAGGCTGTCAACAGAGGTGCTCAAATGCTCATTTTTTTGTTTCCACAGACAAGAGTTTCAGCACTTCTCACCTCCTCAAGGTGCCCCAGGGATCCCTACCTCTTATTCAGCTTATTACAATATTTCCGTGGCCAAAGCAGAGCTGCTGAACAAGTTGAAAGACCAACCCGAGATGGCAGAGATTGGCCTGGGAGAGGAGGAAATTGACCACGAACTGGCTCAAAAAAAGGTGAAGTTTTTGGCATGCCTTAGAGATTTACTGCATTTAGCTTGAGTGTGTCTGGAGGTTGACCTGCCCTCTACACAATCCAGAATATCTTGGTACATTCCTGTATTTTCAATATGGAAATCAAATAGCCTGTCTGGGTTTCTCACAAGTGTAACTGCAGTCTCTTTTTGATCCACTCAATTATAGTAATAATAGTATAGTAATCATCATCATCATCATCATCACAGTGTCTCTCAAATCCTAAAACCAACTCTATAAGATAGACATTACTGTCTTCCTTTTACCAGTTGAGAGGACCAGATTGCCCAGGGTTACAGACTAAGTGTTGATCCAGGACTCAAAGTCAAGACTGTCTGACTTTCTACTCTGAAATAAGCCAGCCTTGTAAGTAACTCGCTACCCAAGGCACATCAGAGTCTTTGCCAGTAAGCTCTAACCAATGGCAGCCATTGATTTTATTCTGTGTAACTTTCAAAGAGAGAGCAGACTGGCCAAGAAAGAAAAGGAAAAATTATAGGCCAGTCAACTTTAATATTTATTTGCAAGGATAGTCAATCATCTCTTAAAAGTACTAAAATAGGTAAATGGAGATGATGTTGTTCTGAAGCCTCCCCTTTCTTCCTCTAAGTACCACTAGCCTGGGTTTCTAATCAAATTCCTGGAATCACTTTGCCCTCCCTGCACTTACCCCTTTTATTTCATAAGCAAATAGGGTTTCCATGGCAACCTCAAAGGCCCAATTTACCACTTTGTAGACATCTGAACTCAATGCAAATTGCTCTTCTGCCCATATTTCTTATTCAGGACATGACCTGCACAAAAGCTCAAGGCCATTTGCAAGAGACCCCCACCACTTTCCAATCTGAAGCAAAATGTCAGGGAAAGAATAGGAAGCATGGTGGCATCAAAGTTTTATTGATCCAGGTGCCTGCTTCCTTGGATTCCATGTTTCCTAAGTATGACAGGGCTGCTCCTGGCTCACCCAGGATTTTTTTTTATTAGGAGCAAACCTAATAAACGTCTGATGAGGAGAAGAGAGACATGATCAGAAATGGCAAAGCACAGAACAGCAGATAGTGACTTGAAGTGATTGTGGGTGGGCTAAGACAGTTTTTGTCTCTGAGGAAAATAGGTGAGGAAGGTCACCAATTTGTAATATCCCAGAAAAGCCACTCAGCTCTAGCTGGGTCTGTGATGACTCCACAGCTCTATCCACTACTCTTTCCCCAGAGTTGAAGTTCAGGTTATAAAGCCCAAGTGCTGAGAAACAAAGGGCTCTGTCCACTTTCTTACTTCCAGATCTATGGGACCTAAGAGCTGGGGGAAGGTAGGTGATTTTCCAAGTTGATCATTTGGCCCCCAGCCCTCCCTTGTCCCTGGCACTGAGTTTTGTTTGGGAAAGCAGAGGGTGCGGATATAACTGGGAGCTTCTTGGCATCTAATTGTGTTGCCTCATTCATATCATTGATCCTTAATTTCCAGTGGGTTTTGGAAATTTCCCTAAATGTAAACCTATTACACTTTACACTAAGATCATGGTGAGCTCCTGACTTCTGACCAGTTCTGAATTATGACACCTGGCCCAGACCCAGAGCAGGCTCTCTTGTCCTTTGTCACCTCGGACATCTCTAAATAAAGGACAAGAAAAGAACATACTCTACATAACTACAAGCTTATGCTCCCAGAATGCCTGAGCAGGAATAGTAATAAAACACTGAAGCATACTTCCTATATAGAAGACACTATTCTAAGCATGTAGTATGTATTAACTCATTTCATTCTCATAACAACACTATGAGGTAAGTAATATTTTTACCCCATCTTTTAGATGGTGAAATTGAGGCACAGAGAGGTTGAGTAACTTGCTGAAGTTTACACCATTACTTTGTGGCAGAGATGGGGTTCAAACCCAGGTAGTCTGGCACTAGAGTCCATGCCATTGACCATAATGCAATACTGACTGCAAAGGGTGGGAGCAATCTGGGACAGGTCTATTCTTGTCAGGACCTTGCAGGTAGACAGGTATCCATTAGCTCAGAGTGCCAGGTGGTGGTGGTGGTGGTGGTGGTAGTAGTAGTAGTAGTAATAGTAGTAGTAGTAGTAGTAACAGCATCAATAAACATATATTGAGCACTTAATGTGCCAGGCACAATAGTAAGTACTTTATTTACTCCTGTGATCACATCTAACCCTCACAACAATGGAGGGTTGGTGGAGGGCACTTCTCCAATTTACAGATGAGGAAACAGAAGTCTCAGTGGGAATGGGTATCTTGCCCAAGGTCACACAGTTTGGAGGAGGTGGAATTGGAATCCAGGCATCTCTGACTCTAAAACTCCACTCTACCACACTACCTTCCTATGAGTGCAGTCCCACAACTGGTTACACCTATAGGGGAGACAAATCAGAAGACACAAGCAGTCCTTCCCTTGAGAAACTTACAATCAGTAGTAGGAGAGGGATCAGATGCACACACAGGAAACAGAAACTGAACAACCTCAAATTACACTCAAGGGTTCTCATTCTAAAAGACTGGAGAGTTTAGAAAAGAAAAAGATCATTGAGAGAGGAGTTATGGGGGCAGGGGCTTCCAGCAGGGAGGGTAGGGGCAAAGCTGGGCTCTGAAGAAAGAATGGGAATAGCCAAAGTGAAGGAAGAGATAAAGAGCTGGCAAAACTGCATAAGCAAATCAGGAATATAAGAATGAGTGTTGTGAACACAGCATGAGGGGGCTAATCCTCAGAGGTTCTGAGGAGTGAGATTAGAATGGTAAGGTGAGGCCAGACTGAATCATAATCATAGCAGCTGCTTTTATTGAGCACTTAGTCTGTGCTAAACCCTTGGCATGCATTATCTCACTGAACCCTTATTACAATTCAGTGAAGTAGGTACTGCAGTTACCCCATTCTGCAGATAAAGAAAGCAAAACTCCATACAGAAATTCACCTAAGGTCACACAGCTAAGAAGTGGCAGAGCTAGCAGTCAAACCTAGTCATTATGACTCCAGGACTCACACTTTTATCCAAAAGGCCTCAAGAGCCAAGCTGAGTGGGGGAAGATCTAGCACAGTGTCATCAACATCAGAGGTACTGAAAGGGATTGAAGGAGAATGAATGAAGTAATAGGCAAACACTTGATGGCAATGCTTTTCTTACCTATGCTCTCACAAGCATTCCTGTTTATTAAATAGCCTCAGCAAGTATTTAGTAAGTTACATTTGGCAAACGAGAACTAGCCAATGGGTACCAGTCATCTAATGCCAAGAAGTTTGATTGCTAGCAGATCTGAAGAGATGGGAAAGAAGGTGCCTGTCCAGAAAACTGGAATTGCTCAGGTTTCCTTTGTTTGCAGTGACTAGGGTAGAGCCCGCCTTCGGTTATTTAGATCTCAAAACAGCGGTTCCAGGGACAGATCCGTTTCTGTCAGTCCCCATTCTCATCCTTTGCTTCTCCTGTTTATTTCTCCTAGATTCAGCTCATCGAAAGCATTGGCAGAAAACTTTCTGTCCTGCAGGAGGCCCAGCGAGGATTGCTGGAGGACATCACTGCCAATTCTGCCCTTGGGGAGGAGGTGGAGACCAACCTAAAAGCCGTCTGCAAATCCAATGAGTTTGAAAAATACCGTTTGTTTATTGGGGACCTGGACAAAGTAGTCAACCTGTTGCTGTCACTCTCTGGTCGACTGGCCCGTGTGGAAAATGCTCTCAACAGCATCGATTCAGAGGCCAACCAGGAGAAGGTAGGGTTGAGGTCTCCAGGGTGTGGATGGAGGGAAGTGCCATCTGCTTCTTCCCAGGGATCCCTCTTTCAAGTTTGGCTAGTCTGGAGGCAGCAGAGCATAGTGTGAAGAGTGTGGGCACTGGCTTTTAAGTGGAAATTCTGGCTTTACCACTAAGTAACTGTGTGATTGTGGGCAATTCACTTAACCTCACTCTGTCTCCATCCCTTCAAAAATAGGGTAAACACACTACCTACCTCATGAAACTTAAATTGGATAATCCATGTTAATGACTTAAAACAGAGCCTGGAACAAGATGAACACTAAATCATTGCCAGCTGCCAGTAGTAGTAGTAGTAATAGTAGCAAGTAGTTGAGATTGGGAGTCTGTCAATTTCATAGGTTGGGACACTGCATAATTCCTAAACCCAAATGGCATTACCTTTTTCTATCCAAGTGGTTCTTGGATACAAATTTGAACCCACAGTGAAAGGCACATATGCTTGTGCATACACACATGGATACATATACACACACACACTCATACAGAGACACACACTGTTTTGAAAGCATCATCACAGCGATGTTTTTTTTTTTTTTACCAGATGGAAGGTGTACGAGCTGGCTTTGTCAGAGCCTTCCCCCACCCCAATCCCAGTGGTGGTCCACAGATTAACAACAGTTTAGAGATAGAAAGAGGTGATTGCTCATCCCCCATCCAGAATCGCTGTCATGTTTATCCTCCCCTTGCTACAGGAAAGAAAGGCTTTTGCATGAAGGTGGACTTCAGGGCAAGAAATCTAGGACTGATCTCTGAGCAGAGGGGCTAGTGGCTTTGTGGGAGCATCACTGGTGGAGCACTGGGTCGGGCAGATGACTGGTCATTGGGATAGCCCTTATTGGTCTTCTGCTTCCCCAGTTGGTGCTGATAGAGAAGAAGCAGCAGCTGACAGGGCAGTTGGCAGATGCCAAGGAGCTGAAGGAGCACATGGAGCGCCGGGAGAAGCTGGTGTTTGGTATGGTCTCCCGCTATCTGCCTCAGGACCAGCTCCAAGATTACCAGCACTTTGTGAAGATGAAATCTGCTCTCATCATTGAACAGCGAGAGCTGGAAGAGAAGATCAAGCTCGGGGAAGAGCAACTCAAATGTCTCAGGGAGAGCCTACTCCTGGGGCCCAGTAATTTCTAATTCCACCAGCAGACTGCCTGCACCATCCCTGCCCCGCCATAATGGGAAGCGCTTTCAATCCTTGTTAGCACTTTGTTAGCAAGTAGATAACAGTTAGTTAGCAGTTTGTTCCATATTCTCTACCCTGGACGTCTCTCACTGCCCCTTAACCTAGCAGTGTTCCCAACCAGCTAAGAGGACCTGGGGAGGCCCCAAGCTTCTACCCAAGGGAGTAGAAGCAAGAAGCAGGAGCCGCAGCAAAGTGTGATCATACAACCACACTCTCCTTCCCACAGTTGGCACGGCCAAGCATTCACCACACACAGGACCAACAAAGTGCCTTCATTATCCTTTGTACTAGGACACCAGGAACATCATGTACTCAGCCCCCCGCCCCCACACCATCATCAGCCTTCGATGTCTCAGAGAGAAGTTGCCTGTGCAGCTCCACTCTTCCCCAGGGCTCATGGCCCAGCCATTTCCCACAGAGATCTGGCTGTCTTGAGGGCATTCACCTACCACCAGCTTCAGGGCCTCACCCCAGCTTTGCAGTAGGAAGCACAGAAGGAGAAATGACATTTAACAGAATGTGAGCAGAGGTTGGGAATCAGCCGATGCCCTGCTAGAAGGAGCTATGCTTAAACAAACTCGCTCTACCCCTGCCTTTCCCATTATCTAGCTGAGGGGGAGGAGGCCTATCTTCATCCCCAGCTAGTGTGGCCCTCCTCCTGTCCTAAGACTTTGGCCTACCACTTCCTGTTTCCTCGTGCCTTTTCACTGCTGGGAGTTACAGGTGCCTACCCTAAGGGCTTCACACTATGGGCCATGAATAGCTCTACTAAAGCTGACTTCTGGATACATGTTTTATTATTGGGGGGAGGGAGTTGTTGTTATATTTTAAATGGCCTTTTGATTTTATTTATTTTTACGTCTTGATGTTTTTTTTTCTTTTTTAACTACTAAGGTAAGAAGAGGGGAGTTGGAGAGGGAAAAGTTAGCCCAGAAGGAAAGCATTTTCTGCAGATCAGCCTGAATTCACCATGGCTAGGTAAGCAAGTGCCAAGGCCTTGAATTCTTCCCACCATAGCTAACAAGTGTCTAAGGAAGGAGTTCTCACTTCGAACTCAGAGTTTCCCCACTGTGGCCTGGCCATATACTTCCCTTGAAGTCTGGATGACCATGAGCTTAGAGTTCCCCAACAGGCTTCAACTGCTTCTTATTTTTTCTTGAAACCAAAGAAATCTGAAAGGGACAAAGGTTCACCCATTTCTCTACCATTTCCAAGCTAAGGAAGGCGTACAGGTGAGCTCAGGAAGAGCTCCTCTATCTAATTGTTTTCTTATCCTGTGGCCTGGCTCGAGGAACCGAAATTCATGGTAGCTGGAAGCTCCAGCCAGGGCCAGCCCGCCAGAGCAAGTTATAATCCAGCCGGGATCTTAGGCACACAAATAATGAATGCTGCTGCTGTGGCCACCGGTAGCCAGTTTCTATCTTGGAAAAGCCCTCAGGTGGGTGATGGCAGGAAGGGAGTTGTGGCCAAATGCTGCCCTGTTACCCAGCTCAGTCTTCTGTTCCTTGCTAACTGGGGCCCATGCTTGGTATTGCACAGCCCTGTGCAGCCAACCCGGCATTGGCATCACTTCTAGTTACTGCTCAGTTCCTCAGGGTCCTTGGAGGTTAACTGTAGCAGCAGGGGTGCCTCATTCAACCAAAGAATTTGCCAAGGAACTTTGCTGCTGCTACAAATACTGGTTGCTGGCTTCCGTTTCCTCTTCATTGTATTTGGAAACAATGGAAGAATCTTGGCCAGCAGGGTGTCCTGTGGGGAGGGGTGCCCTGAGTATGCTCTTAGTACACTGCTGCTGTCAGAACCACTGTTAAAATGTCAACCTGCCATTCTCCCATCAAGTGGAGGATTCTACTCTATTCAGGAAGGCTGATGGCTTATAAAGGGCTAGGTTTACCTAAGCCAAGGTTGCATGAGATGGGGGAATGCTTTGAATAGAGGCTGTGGTTGCCATCTTTTTTTTTTTTTTTTTTTTTGTAAACAGGCTCTTAAACAGTGAGCAGGCGGAGATGTCCTCTATTGGGGAGGATGAGGCCAATGTAGCCCAACATTCTAATATTTTTTGTTGTTGTTGTCAGAACAGCTTTTTGGGAATATAGCCCAGGGAAAAAAGTGGCCACTTACCTGGACACCATGACCATGGCCTGGGCTTTTCTAGTCAGCATTAGAATGATTGTATCTTAAGTTTATCAGACTAAAAGTACTATTGACTTTGTTATTTGTGTCCCTTATCCCACCTCCAATTATTCTAAAGTTGGGATCAGAGTACAAGAATGCTCATTTTCACACGGAGGGACAGTTTCCAAAGCACTTAATACTATATTGAGCAGTGAAGCTCGGCAGACAAAGGTGAACTACCAGACAGGCACAGATGCTCCACCATGCTGACGTGGCAGGCCCATCATGAGTGATAGCACTGCAAAGCCGCCGGTATTACTTGAGATGCAATATCTCTTGCCCGTTCTCATTTCCTGTGCTCAGCCCTCCACCAAGGCCTGCCAGGGAGTAGCAGTTTGGAAGGCAGGGCAAGGGATTTCCCCGTACAGGCCACAGTGGTTAATGTGTAAGCACAGTGGTTGAAATTTAGAGAGGAATCAGTGTAAGGGGCTCTGGGTAATTGAGTCTCCTTGAGTCCCACCAGCTGCAGACTCAGCCAGGGTAGAGCAGTAAATGCTCAAGGGGAAGCCAAGAGAAAGGACAGAGACACTGAAAAAAAAAGCCCTAGAAAGTGAGAGACTGGAAGCTGAGGAACGGAGAGGGTGAAAAGATGAAAAGCCTCTTTCAAGGCCAGGTTCAGGTTCTGTTTTCCATTTCACCTCATGTGCCAAAATGCTGCCAAGGGGCACCGGAGCCACAGCCTTAACCTCAGCCTCCCTAAAGGTGCTGCTCTGCCAGTAGCAGGCCCCAAATGGAGGAAGCTGGGCACATTTCTGGCCACTTTCTCCTGTCTGGAGCTTGATGTCTCCCTCTGTCTTTGCCAAAGGAGTTGTCTATGCCAATAATATTTCTGTAATAGCATATTGTATTCTTTGAAGATTAGTAGGTCTTTAGAGGGGGGTGGGGCAGGGGGCAATTTCTATAGAGAAAGAACCAGTGTTTGTTGTACAAATGTTGGGGGGGGGGGTCATCTATCCCATGTGAAGCTATTATTTTTCTGAATTTATTGTTTCTGCATTTGTGTCCTCCACCACTCCCTTCTTGGCTGACATTGATATGCCTGCCAGATTGTCATCAAGGGTCATACTTCAATAAAAGGTGCTAAGGACAAAAAAAATTATCTCACGTGTTTTGACTAAGGTCATGGAAATTCCCTAATATTCTGCTGAAAAGTATTGGAAAGGAATTTGGTCACCTATCCATAGTCCTTCATAGGTAACCGTATGATCACAGCCTTACCCACATCCCTAAACCCTTACGCTGGCCCCTCAGGGATAGCATTGATGCTACACCATTCATTATTCCCAGTACAATAACTGAGAATTCAGGAAGAGTCAACAATAGGCATGATCTCAAGTGTAGACCTCAGCAGTATACAGAGTCCAGTTCTGGAGTCTATCCTGATCAGAGGTGAGCCACTTTCTAGACCTCCTCCAATCTTGAGTTCTCTCTACTAGTATCATCTGACTTCTACCTGATAGTTCAGTCTCCCACCTTTACTCTTAGTCACTGATCAGCTTTCCAAGATAATCTCAAGATTTAGACCCAAATACACTCCAGGCGGCTCCTCTGACCCTGAAAATCTTACTTGCCCCCCAATCCATACATTATTGATATCCCAACTGATCTCCTCCTATTCCAGATATCCAGTGCAGTACAGTAGAAAGAGCCTAGTTTGGGTATTGGAGTGAACTGTGTTCAAATCCTGATTCTGCAACTTACTTCTTATTCTATGAATCTGGCTTATTTGCTCAACTTCTGAGTTCATTTTCTTATCTGTAAAATGGAAACAATAATATGTATCTTTCTTACAAGACTGTTGTGGCTTAAAAATAATAAATGATAGCCACCAGCTATATACCAAGAGGTTGTTTGTTAGAAAGGCAGAATCCCAGGCTCCACTCAAAACCCAATGATAATAGTCTGCATTTTAACTAGACTCCCAGGAGATTCACGTGCATATTAAAAGTTGAGAAGCACCAGCTTATCACAAACAGGCTCAGTACATAGTAACCATCATTCGAGTCCTGATTTACTTAATTCATTCTTTTCCAACCCAGACACATTCTTGCTCTTCTCATATTGCTCACAGCTACCTGCCTAAATGAGTTTAGCAAGGTCTCAGGATACAAGGCTGATATATAAAATCACTTCTGTTTTTATACACTAGCAATGAACAATCCGAAAACAATTTCATTTATAGTAGCATCAAAAAGAATAAAATACTTAGGAATACATTTAACAAAAGAAGTATAAGAATTTTATACTGAAAACTAAAAACATTATTGAAAGAAATTTTTTAAAATCTAAATAAAGGCACTCTATGTTCATCGATTGGAAGAGTTAATATTGTTTAGATCACAATACTCCCCAATTGACCCACAGATTCAGTGCAATCCTTATGAGAATCCCAGCTGGTTTCTTCGCATAAATGGAAAAGTCAAACCTAAAATTCATATGGAATTTCAAGGGACCCAGAATAGTCAAAACAATCTTTAAAAAATAACGTAATTGGAGGACTCACACTTAATTTCAAAATCAAATCTCACTACAGAGCTACAGTAATCAAGACAGTATATGTACAAGGAGAGACATATAAATAAATGGAATAACATTGAGAGTACAGTAATAAACCCTCATATTTATGGTCACTTAATTTTCAATAATGGTGCCAAGACAATAAAATGGAGAAAGAATAGTCTGTCAACAGATGATGCAGGGACAACTGGGTATCCAAATGGAAAAGAATGAAGTTGGATCTATTCCTTACACCACACAACAAAATTAAATTGAAATGGATTATAAAGCTAAATGTAAGCATTAAAATTACAAAATTCTTAGAAGAAAACATAGGAATAAATCTTCCTGACATTGGGTTAGGCAATGATTACTTCAGTAGAACTCCAAAAGCACAAGTGACAAAAATATCAATAAATTGGAATACATCAAAACTTTAAACTTTTGTGCTTCAAACAATACCATCAATAAAGTGAAAAGACAATCCGCATAATTGGAAAAGTATCTAATATTGGGCTTTTATTCAGAACACATAAAGAACTCTTACAATGAAAAAATAACCAATTAAAAATGGGCAAAGACTTTTTCTTTTTATCAGAATACACGTTTCTCTGAAGAATATATGCAAAGGACCAATAAGCATGGGGAAAAATACTCAACACTAAGGAAATACAAATCAAAACCACAATGAGATACCAGTTCATACTGACTATGATGGCTATAATAGAAAAGGCAAACAATAACAAGTGTTGGTAAGGATATGGAGAAATTGAAACACGTACATTGCTGGTGGGTAAAATGTAAAATGATGTGGCAATATTGGAAAACAATTTGGCAGTTTCTTTAAATGCTAAACATAGAGTTTCCATATGACTTAGCAATACCACTCCTAGGCATATAGCCAAGAGAATTGAAAACAGGCATTCAAACAAAAACATGTACCCAAATGTTCAAAGCTGCGTTATTCATAACAGCCATAAAGTAGAAACAACCTAAATGTCCATCAGCTGAGGAAGGGATAAACAAACTTTGTTGGGATATTATTCAGCCATAAAAAGGAATGAGGTACTGATACCTGCCACAACATGGATGAACCTTGAAAATGTTATGCTAAGTGAAAGAAGCCAGTCACAAAAGATCACATATTGTATGATTCCATTTATATGAAATGTCTAAAATAGGCAAATCTACAGAGGCAGAAAGCAGATTAGTGGTTGCCAAAGGCTAGTGGTCTGGTAAAAATGATTGCTAATGGGCATGGGGTTTCTTTCTGGGGTGATGAAAATATTCTAAAATTAGATTGTCATCAAGGTTGCCCAACTCTGTGAATATGCCATAAACCATTGAATTGTACACTTTAAATGAGTGAGCTGTATGGTATATGAATTATTTCTCAATAAAAGTGCTTTTTTAAAAAAGAAAAACACTTTGGCCTATTTCTGTCAGTCTCATTCCTATGGACCAAAATCTGAATTGATGGTAAGCATGTAGTTCATGCCTGAGCCTGAAAGATACAATATTCACACCATTTGTGTTTTGGGAGGGAGCTTGTCATTACATCCTTCCCCTTGCAGACTTGGCAGACCCAGCAACACAAGGAGTAAGAGTAGTCTCAGCTCTATCTCATGACTTCAGCAGGAATAATAGGGATGGGACCTATTGGGGAAGAGGGCAATCTTTCTAGGCAAGGAGTATGGTAGAGTAGATAAGGACTTCAACTCTTTAGGCAAATAAATCAGGTTTTAGATCCTGAGTCCACCAACTTACTATGTCACCTATACAAGTTACTTGACCCCTCTCAAGCTTCATCTCTAAAAGGGGGCTAATAAAAAGCACTACCTCAAAGTGTTATGAAGATTAAATAATCCACATGAAGCACCTAAAATAATGCCTGCCATACAGTAAGCATTCAATAAAGGTTAGCTGCTAGATTTATTATTTTTATTGAGGTAAAATTGAAGCAAAACCATATAAGGAAAAGTAAAGCACCCTCAGCTTTGGAATCAGACAGCTCTGTTAGGGTGACCTGGGGAAGTCACTTCATTTATGGAGCTTTAAGCTCCCTGTAATAATAAGGATAATAATCCTTCTCTAGGGAGGCAGTTTAAAGCCTAGACACTGGAACCCACACTACCTGGTTTTGAATACTGTCTCCACCACTTACAAGTTGTGTGACTGTGAGCATATTAAACTTCTCTGTGTGGGTATCCTCTTCTGTCCATTGGAGGTAACAAAAATACTTACACCTCCTTGGGTTAGTATGAATAATTATTGAGTTAATCCGTGTAAAGTGCTTAGAATAGTGCCTAGCATACAGTAAGTACTCAATGAATATTAATGGTTGTTATAAAGCTAAAGTAGGAAACAAATGAAATCCTTGGTAAGGCTAGACATGTAGTAGGTCCTCAGTAAAAGGTGGTTCCCTTCCTCACCCATCCTGCTCTGTGAACCAGGTCAAGATTTCCTCTGACTTGCAGAGAAAATGTTTCAGACTAAGGAGGTCTTCATGGTAAGTAGAATTTTCTGGCAGGCTCAATGCTACCATCTGATGGGAACAATGCCATCTATAAGCTGCCTGCAAGATGACCACCTATATTTCTAAGAACATACCCCATTCAGAGCAGTAGGGAAAGAATTATTTTGCCTGTGGACTACTTGGGCTCCAATTTGAGGATGGCTTAGGGAAATCTTCTACTTCTCCTCAAACTTTCTCTTTAGATTTGGTGTCAACTTAAATGTCACTGAGTTCCCTACCCTAGGTTAGGCACTTTTACATATGTGCCACTATTTTTTTCTAGCTAGATATACAATTTTAAACAAAAACTCTCATTTAATCCTTACAATATCTCTGTGACTTTTAAACACTTTACTAAATAGAGATTCAGAAGTGAACAAAACAGGCAAATTGTCCACCTTCATGAGGCTTCCATCCTAATGAGACAATTACATAATGCTTTATATATAGAAATATACACACATAATCATTTGTTACCCTAGTAGAGCAAGACAAAACAGACTTTTCCTTGATTCCACAGCTATTAGCAATAGATTAAATTCATGACTCTCTTTGCTACTGTAATAACTAAAATATTTTATGTTAATTTTTAGCAGTGATATTCTTATTTTCTGACTGAATGGAATTTGTAATGGGATTTTTTAAAAATGCCTAGCAAAAGGATGGCAAACCCCTGTCCCTGAAGAAGTTGGATTTAAAGATGGTTTAGACAGAAAGGTTGAATTCCACTATTAATAAAGACAACTAACTTATATCACATGGAACTAATGCCCATTTTGTGCACGGTTCAAACACAGCCACAGGCTAAAGCGTTCTGGCAAAAGCCTCTCTGCTACTGGGCAATGTAAATCTTAAAAGACCATGCTCTGTTTGTAAACTAAGTTTCTTAAATATGTCCCTTCATCCTGGATTTGCTCACTGCTGCTAACTGAGTGAAACAACATGGTTTGAATTTCCATTTTCCTCTCAGCTACTGATTTTCCATCTAAAAAGGATAATTAATGGAACTCACTTCTTTGGGTGCTGAGTTGGTCATATTTTTTACAGAGGAAATAATTTGGGAAAAGGCCATGAGTGACAAATCTTTCCAACTTGAAAATGCATTAGGTTAAATGTGAATAAGTCAAAGTGCTGGAAAAAATCATCTGTACCCTGATTTGTCCACATTTTTTAGTTTGAGAAAGGTAAAATAGCAGACCAAACCCATTAGTAGATACAATAAATGATAACTTCTAATTGAGAGAAATCTCTTATTTTGGCTAAGCTTAAATAGCTACTGTTTAGAAGTCTCATACATGACTATATATTTAAACACCTTTTACAAATAGGAAAGCTTTATTTTCCTTTCAGAAAAGTAGGCAATGGTAAGAGTGAGGAGAGAAGAGTAATGAGACTGTGGGTAAATTAGATAATGCAATGCATTTAGAACATAATTTTGGTCACTTTCACACAGCCTGGTAGCTATTAACTAAGCCTGTTTTAAGAATCAGACAAATCCGGTTTTGACAAACATAGCCTAAAGCATGTCTGTTACTGAACAATCTGAAAATGAGGAAAATCACATGTCTTCTGGACCTTGCTGTAATGGCACTCAGACCCTTAGACCTAGAGTTATCTCTGCCCTCCCTCTGAGACCTAGAGCTCCATTGTCAGGTCTGTGAAGCAGATACTTTTGGGGTTATTAAAGAAGTAATACCCCTCCTGGCTCCAAGCTCTGAATATAGGGTGCATGTAACACCACTCTCCACACCTGGCCCCCAAATGGCATACAAGGCCAGGTCCCTCTAACTGGCCTCACTGCCCACAGGATAAAGTCCTGACTCCTTGCATACAATGCCATTTGTGATCTGTCTCCTGCGGACCTCTCTCTTCTCCAGCTAGGACTCCTGACACCTCCTCACATTCATCCTCAGCTCTAGCCAGTTCTCCAAACATGTCATGCAGTCTAATCCCTCTGTGCTTGCAGAAAGACAGGTTCCTCTGCCTGAAAATCCCTCCCCTGACTTCACCCATTTAACTAATTCCAGCTTGTCCTTTGATGTCAACTCGGAATTCACCTCTTTCAGAAACATCCCTTTATTATACTAATAAGAGTATATAATATTTGGATATGATAATTATGCTTTCTGTCTCTTGCTTTAGGCTGTGGGCTCTTTGAGGGCAGAAAGTAATTTAGACCACCACTTTTCACAGTGGTGAAAAGGTCCACTTTTCACAGTGGACCTAGCTCATTGTACACACTTCAGAAATAGAGGGTAGTAATATTTTATGAGAGGGATGCATTCATGAAGTCTTTACTATGAGCTTCATATTCTGGAGATATTTTATTCTGGTTTCTCTGCCTCAACACAATTATTAAATATTTGAGTGTCTTTTTTTAACATCTTTATTGGAGTATAATTTCTTTACAATGGTGTGTTAGTTTCTGCTTTATAACAAAGTGAATCAGTTATACATACATATATATATATGTTCCCATATCTCTTCCCTCTTGCATTTCCCTCCCTCCCTCCCTCCCTATTCCACCCCTCTAGGTGGTGACAAAGCACCGAGCTGATCTCCCTGTGCTATGCAGCTGCTTCCCACTAGCTATCTATTTTACGTTTGGTAGTGTATATATGTCCATGCCAATCTCTCACTTTGTCCCAGCTTACACTTCCCCCTCCCCGTATCCTCAAGTCCATTCTCTAGTAGGTCTGTGTCTTTATTCCCCTCTTGCCGGTAGGCTCTTCATGACCATTTTCTTTTCTTATGTTCCATATATATGTGTTAGCATACGATATTTGTTTTTCTCTTTCTGACTTACTTCACTCTGTATGACAGACTCTAGATCCATCCACCTCACTACAAATAACTCAACTTTGTTTCTTTTTATGGCTGAGTAATATTCCATTGTATATATGTGCCACATCTTCTTTATCCAATTTATACAATTTTTGACTTAAAATCTGTTTTCTCTAAAGAATGAAATTTTGCCATTTGCACCAACATGATGGACTTGGGGGAATATTATGATACATGAGATAAGTAAGACAGAGAAGAAAAATACTGTATGATATCAGTTATATGTGGAATCTAAAAAATACAACAAACTAGTGAATAAAACAAAAAAGAAGCAGACTCACAGATATAGAGAACCAACAGTGATTACCAGTGTGGGGAGAGAAGGAGGGAGGGGCAATATAGGGGTAGAGGAAAAAAAAGTGTTATTATGGGATTATAATGAAATCATGTGTGTGAAACATAAAAATTGTAAAGCACTTTAGAATTTAAAAATCTTTCATTCAATAAAAAAAATAAAGTCTGTTTTGTCTGATATAAGTATAGTACCCCTGCTCTCTTTTGGTTTTCATTTCTGTGGAATATCTTTTTCACCCCTTCACTTTGAGCCTATGTGTGTCCTTGAAGCTGAAGTGAGTCTCTTATAGGCAACATATAGCTGGGTCTTGTTTTTACTTAATCATTAAGTAACTTTATGCCTTTTGATTGGAGAATTTAATCTATTTACATTCAAAGTAATTTTTGATAGGTAAGGACTTACTATTAAAAGCTTATTAATTGTTCTCTGGCTGTTTTGAAGTTCCTTTGCTCCTTTTTACTTCTCTTACTGTCTTCCTTTCCAATTGATTTTTTTTCCACAGTAGTGTACTTTGATTCTCTTTTCTCTATTTTGTGTTCATGTATTATAGGATTCTTTGTGTGTGGTTACCCTGAGGCTTATTGGAAACCTTTTATTGATATAACAGTCTACTTAAGCTAATAACAACTTAATATTGATTGTATACAAAAACTCTACCCTTTTGCTCCCTCCATTTTATGTTTTTGATGTCACAATTTACATGTGTTTATATTGTGTAGCCATTAACAAATTATTGTAGCTATATTTTAAACATCTTTATTGGAGTATAATTGCTTTACAATGGTGTGTTAGTTTCTGCTTTATAACAAAATGAATCAGCTATACATATACATATATCCCCATATCTCCTCCCTATTTTTAATACTTTTGTCCTTTAACTTTTATACTAGAGTTATGTGGTCAACATACTACCCTATTACAGTATTAGAGATTTCTAAATCAGACTATATACTTAACATTGCCAGTTTGTTGTATATTTTCTTATGTTTTCATATTACTCATTAGCATCCTTTCATTTCAGCATGAAGAACTCCTTTTAGCATTTCCTGTAAGGCAAATTTGGTGGTGATGAACTCCCTCATCTTTTGTTTTTTTGTGAAAGTCTTTATCTCATCTTCATTTCTGAAGGACAACGTTGCTAGGTAAAGTCATCTTGGTTGGCAGCTTTTTCTTTCGGCACTTTAAATATATCATCTCATTCTCTCCTGGTTTGCAAGGTTTCTGCTGGGTTCCCTTGTATAAGAGATTTTTTTCTCTTTCTGCTTTTAAAATCCCTTCTGTATTAGATTTTAGACAGTTTTATTATAATGTTTCTTAGAAAAGATTGTTTTGGATTGATATTATCGGGTGGCCTCCTAGGTTCATGAATTTGGATATCCAAATCTCTCCCCAGGTTTGGGAAGTTCTCAGCCATTATTTATTTAAACTTTCTCCTTTTCTTCTCTTTCTGGGATTCCAATGACACCATAGATTGTTTCTTTTAATGATGTCCCATAAGTCCTATAGACTTTTTCATTCTTTTTTTCTTTTTGTTCCTCTGACTCAGTAATTTCAAATGATCTGTCTTTGAGCTCATTGATCTGTTTGGTCCAATCTGATGATGAAGCTCTCTATTGAGTTCTTCATTTCAGTCATTGTATCCTCAGCTCCACAATTTTTGTTTGATTCTTCTTTATGTTTTCTATCTCTTTGTTGGACTTTATTTTGTTTTTGTATTTTTTTCTGATTTTGTTAAATTGTTTATCTGTGTTCTCTTATAGCTCTCTCAGCATCTTTAGAAAAATTACTTTGAAATCTTCGTCAGGCAATTCACATAACTCCATTTCTTTAAGGTCAGTTACTAGAAGTTTACTATGTTCCTTTGGTGGTTTCATATTTCCCTGATTCTTTGTGATCCCTGTAGTCTTGCATAGGTTCCTGCACATTTGAAGATTCAGTCACCCTTTCCAGACTTTATGGACTGACTTTGGTAAGGAAAGGCCTTCACTTGCAATTGGAGCATGATGGAGCATGATGTGACCCTGGATCTGGTGGTGAAGGGCACGAGTTCAGGGGCATGTGGCGGCTCCAGGTCTGAGTGGGGTCATGATGTCTTGTCAGCTCAGGCTGCTGGGATCCACAGCATCAATAAATGTGTGGTGAGCACTGTGTGAGGTTGCAGTGGCTATAGGGGTTGTTGGAGTCCTCAGCTGTACCTCCAGGTCTAGCAGCTAGAGACCAGGGCAGGCAGTGGTGGTAGCTGGAGCTGGTGGCATGCGCATGCTTGGCTATGGGGGCCAGCTGCAGGTGCCTGTATAGTGGGAGGGGCTGCTTGCAGACATACACACAGTGGTGGGGGCCAGGGCCAACAGTAAGGGACTGGGCCAACTGTTGGTTCACACTGGCAGCTGTGGAGGACCTGGGTATTGGCATGCACTCCTGTTGCTATAGGGTCTTCCCATGAGTGCACATACAGCAGTTGAGGCCAGGGAAGGAAATCAGCTAGAGTTATGCAGGTGCAAACCTGGAGGGGCTTGTAGCAGGTGAGACCAGTGGTTCAGGTTAAAGACAGGAGACAGGACCAGAGCCAGGTCCACAGCAGTTTCAGGGGCCTTGTTTGTTGGCATGCAGTGTCTCCACATGGGTTTGTGCCCAACAGTGGATGTGGGTGATGCAGGTCAGGCAAGGGGCATGCAGGTGCATAGCTAGGGGATGGGGGAGGCTAGCTGCAGGTAAGCCCATTGGTGGCTCACCTGGATATAAGGCCAGTGACTGGATATAAGGCCAAATCTAGACCCAGAAGCAGCTGTGAGGACCCTGACTACAGGAACTTGCCATGGGCACAGACATAGCAGTAATGAGAGGCAGGGTGCTGGCGTGCTAGTGCACAGCTCGAGGGACTATCCCCAAGCACTCATATAGCAGCTAGGGTCAGCCACAGGCATTTAGACTAGTGTCTTGCATTCACATGGCTACAGAGGCCTGGGCTGGCTGCTGGTACAGATCTCAGGCTCCAGCAGGAGTGGGTAGAGGGAGCTGGTAGGGTCTTGGGTAGCTGGCATCTGTGAATGCGAATACCTGTGGAGCAAAAAATGGTGAAATCTGCAGGAGATCCACACAGGCTGTGCTGGCCATCGGTTTCTTTAGTGGCAAAGGCTGCTGGGTCCTCTATAGTGCAGGCCACTGGGAACCATGGACTCTCCTGCTGCATAGCTAATACTGGTAGCCCTGCTCTCTTTCTTGTTCCTTGCCACCTCTATATGTCTCAGCTTTGCCAGTCACTGGGTGAGAAAAAACTGAAATGGGTCCTCCATGTGGTGCCTTGAAAGGCTGGGGAAGCTGGTCCCTCACCCCATTCTCCCTTTCCTAGCAATGGAACTCTTTCTAACTGGAGAGTTACTTCCTGGCACTGAGTAATGTCAGCTTAGGGGATGGGATGATGCAGGCAAAATGAAGCTGTTGTTCCTTCTCTTTTTGTGTGATTATTCTTAGGTTTTTTGTTCCACTGTGTTGCTGAAGTTTCTTCAGTGGACTCTTGTGGTCTCCCAGAGCTGTTTCTGTTTGTGGATAGCTATGTAATTGTTGATGTTTGTGGGAAGACAGAGGCTTGGTATTCTACTTCACCATCTTGATGACATTACTCCTTAGCTTTGGCTTTGATATTTGCAGACTGAATAGCCAATATATTCTTCAACTTTTAATTAATTAGTTTATGTTGTGGCAACAAACAATTCCTAAATTTCGATGGTTTACAACAAACATTCCCTATGATTCTTACATGAGGGCTAATGGTTAGTTACAGCTTTGATGCTTGGCTGGGCCTCATGAATCTTTTCATTCAGTGACCCAAGCTAAAGGTACTGCCACTCCCTTTGGCCCACTCTTCTCTTGTTGGAAAGCTAAAGCTTGAGGGACACAGAGCCAAACCATGAAAGGGTATTTAAACCTTCTTTTCTGATGTGAGGTATACCATGTCCACTATATTAGTTAGCTATTGCTAAATGATAAATTACAACAAAGTTAGTGGCTTACAACAACACATTTATTGTCTCACATTTCCCGTGGGTCAGGAGTCTGGACATTGCTTAACTGGATCCACTGCTTAAAGGTTCACCAGCTACTTGCTGGCTGTAAGCTGAAGGCTACCCTCATCTCCTAAAGTTTGCCCTCAGCTCCTAGAGGCTGCCCACAGTTTTAGATGCTGTTTGCAGTTCCTAGAGGCCTCTCCACAGTTCCTTGCAATGTGACAACAGGGCTGATGACTTCATGAAGCTAGCAAGAAGAGTCTCTAAAGTAAATCTGCTAGCAAGACTAGACCTTATATCATGTAATATAATCATGGAAGTGACATTTCATCACCTTTGCCATATTCCATTAGTTAGAGGCATATTACAAGTCCCACCCAAACTCAAGGGGTAGGGATTGCAAAAGGGCACGAACCAGGTAAGGATCATGGACACAATTCTAGAGTCTGTACACCACATTTACCTACATTCTATTGACTGAAGTAAGTCACATGGCTGGCCAATTCCCTAAACGATGGAGCAGTAAGGTATACTCGGCCTACAGAGTGGGGAAGGAATAAATAATGTTAAGTATATAATACAATCTACCAAAAACTTAATCTCTGGCAATCTTAAGCTTGTGTGTAATCAATAATCATGTGATAACCTGTCATACTCATTATCATAATAATGATAGCAATATAAACAAGGGAAGTCAGTAAGACTTATTGTTAACATCTTAATATTCATTTTTAAAACATATTTATTGGAGTATAATTGCTTTACATTGTTGTGTTACTTGCTGCTGCAAAACCAAGTGAATCAGCTGTATGTATACATATATCCCCATATCCCCTCCCTCTTCTGTTGCACTCCCACTCTCTCCATCCCACCCCTCTAGGTGGTCACAAAGCATGAGCTGATCTCCCTGTGTTATGTGGCTGCTTCCCACCAGCTATCTATTTCACATTTGGTAATGTATATATGTCGATGCCACTCTCTCACTTCAGCTCAGCTTAACCGTACCCCTCCCCATGTCCTCAATTCCATTCTCTATGTCTGCGTCTTTATTCCTGTCCTGCCCCTAGGTTCTTAAGAACCATTTTTTTTTTAGATTCCATATATATGTGTTAGCATAGGGTATTTGTTTTTCACTTTCTGACTTACTTCACTCTGTATGACAGACTCTAGGTCTATCCAAATCACTACAAATAACTCAATTTCATTTCCTTTTATGGATGAGTAATATTCCATTGTATATATGTGCCACATCTTCTTTATCCATTCATCTGTCAATGGACACTTAGGTTGCTTCCATGTCCTGGCTATTGTAAATAGTGCTGCAATGAACATTGTGGTACATGACTCTTTTTGAATTATGGTTTTCCCAGGGTATATGCCCAGTAGTGGGATTGCTGGGTCATATAGTAGTTCTATTTTTAGTTTTTTAAGGAACCTCCATACTGTTCTCCATAGTGGCTGTACCAATTTACATTCCCACCAACGGTGCAAGAGGGTTCCCTTTTCTCCACACTCTCTCCAGCATTTATTGTTCCTAGATTTTTTGATGATGGGCATTCTGACTGGTGTGAGGTGATACCTCATTGGAGTTTTGATTTACATTTCTCTAATGATTACTGATGTTGAGCATTCTTTCATGTGTTTGTTGGCCATCTGTATATCTTCTTTGGAGAAATGTCTGTTTAGGCCTTCTGCCCATTTTTGGATTGGGTTGTTTGTTTTTTGCTATTGAGCTTCATGAGATGCTTATAAATTCTGGAGATTAATCCTTTGTCAGTTTCTTCATCTACAAATATTTTCTCCTATCTGAGGTTTGTCTTTTCATCTTGTTTACGGTTTCCTTTGCTGTGCAAAAGCTTTTAAGTTTCATTAGGTCCCATTTTTTAATTTTTGTTTTTATTTCCATTTCTCTAGGAGGTGGGTCAAAAAGGATCTTGCTGTGATTTATTTCATAGAGTGTTCTGCCTATGTTTTCCTCCAAAAGTTTTATAGTGTCTGGCCTTACATTTAGGCCTTTAATCCATTTTGAGTTTATTTTTGTGTATGGTGTTAGGAAGTGATCTAATTTCATTCTTTTACATGTAGCTGTCCAGTTTTCCCAGCACCACTTCTTGAAGAAGCTGTCCTTTCTCCATTGTATATTTTTGCCTTCTTTATCAAAAATGGGTGACCATATGTGCATGGGTTTACCTCTGGGCTTTCTATCCTATTCCATTGATCTATATTTCTCTTTGTGTGCCAGTACCATACTGTCTTGATTACTGTAGTTTGTAGTATAGTCTGAAGTAAGGGAGCCTGAATCCTCCAGTTCCATTTTTGTAAAGCAATTATACTCCAATAGAGATGTTTAAAAAATAAAATAAATGTTTTGTTCTAGTTCTGTGAAAAATGCCATTGGTAGTTTGATAGGGATTGCATTGAATCTGTAGATTGCTTTGGGTAGTATAGTCATTTTCACGATTAACATTCACTTTCTTTTCTTTTTTTTTCTTTAATGTGGTATGTGGGCCTCTCATTGTTGTGCCCCCTCCCGCTGTGGAGCACAGGCTCCGGACACACAGGCTCAGTGGCCATGGCTCACGGTCCCAGCTGCTCCGCGGCACGTGGGATCTTCCCTAACCAGGGCACGAACCCGTGTCCCCTGCATCAGCAGGTGGACTCTCAACCACTGCACCACGAGGGAAGCCCTAACATTCACTTTTAAACATAGATAAGCATTTTAGATGGAATTTGAAGAGAAAGTATTGTCATATATTCTATATGTTTTACTTCTATCAATCAGTTGAAGAATAAATATATACTATTATGGTAAAAGTAAAATATAACAAAAACTAATGCTGGTTGTAACAACTGTTAGTTTTACCTCTATAAAACTTAAGAACTTTCAAATAGTTAAATAGAGAAGTATATTGGTGGTTAATACAAATTTTAAAATAGTGTACTCACTAGATAACCTTAGGAAGAATAATATATCAATTTCAAACTATAAATTCTTTAAAAATTTTAAGTAACAGAGATCCAAATATATTATAATTCTAAACTGTAGACTTGTTTGAGGTATTAGCATTCATAATACTAAACAAAATAACCTTTAAGTATATTCTTAATTTTTAGTGATTAATTTCATTATTCTTTCAAGAAAAAATATCTTATTTGGAAATTGTTCACATCTTATGAGGATGGCTTAAAACCAGTATGTCAACTTTTCTATCTCAAATTTTTCAAGGAAGGAAAATCTCAAAAATGCAGGTTAAAGAATTCTTTCCAAAGGAAATGACAATTAAAGTAAAACCCGAAGGAGTTAGCCAGGCAAAAGTATAGTGAAGAAACTGGAGGGAAATTCCAAGTAGAGGGGGTGGCATAGAAAAGAATGAGAAGGCTGAGTACATGTTAAGGGGCTGAAGTGCTGTGAGGAAGGTATATTAGTTTACTATGCTACCACAACTTAATGACCTAAAACAACATACGTTTCTTATCTCACAGTTTCTATGTGTCAAGAATCCAGGCAAAGTTAAGCTGGGTTCTCTGTAAGGCTGAAATTAAAATCTTAGCCAAGGTTGGGCTCTAATCTAGAGGCTCAACTAGAGAAAGGGCCACTTCCAAGCTTAGTCCAATTGTTGGCAGAATTCCTTTCCTTGTGGCTTTAGGAATCATGGCAGGTTGCTTCCTCCAAGCCAGCAATGGGGGGAGAGAGAGAGAGAGACTCTATAAAAGTCAGCTAGTGGTATGGCCAAGATGGCAGGGTAGGAAGATCCTGAACTCACCTCCTTCTAAGGACACACCAAAATTACAACTATTTACAGAGCAACTCTCTGTAATAACTGAAGACTAGCAGAAAATATTTTCCACAACTAAACATACAAAGAAGGAATCACAATGAGAATGGTAGGAGGGAAAGAGACACAGTATAATCAAGACCCACACCTCCAGGTAGGCAACCCACAAATGGGAGGATAATGGCAATTGCAAAGGTTCTCCCCAAGGCGTGAGGAGTCTGAGCCCCATATTAGTCTCCCCGGCCTCGGCGGTCTTGCACTGGGAAGACAAGCCCCCAAAAGTTCTGGCTTTGAAGGCCAGTGGGGCTTGCATATAGGAGAGCTGGAGAGCTATAGGAAACAGACCCTATTAAAAGGCACATGAAAATCCTCATGTGCTCCAAGTTCCAACACAGAGGAAGTAATTCGAAAGTAACCAAGGTCAGAAGCATTTGTTGATCTTGGAGAGCCTCCTGGAGAGGGAGGTGGCAACTGGGACACCCTCTGAAATCAGAGATGCTGGCAGTACCAACTTTTGGGAATTCATTCTACCACGAGGACACTGGTGCTGGCAAGCATCATTTTGGAGTCCTCTCTCTAACCTAAGAGCACCAGGGACTTATTTACCCACCAGCAGGTTGACACAAACCCTGGGAAACCCAGGCCCCACAGCCAGTCACACTGTGCCCTCACCCCTGCCGACCAGCAATCCAGTACCAGCACCAGAACCCTCTGGGCCACAGAGCAAACCATGCTGGGACCCAACAATGCCCACTAGTGGGTTGGCAGCCCCATTTAAGGCAGGGCCTGGCAGCCAACCAGGCCAGGGTTTAGTCCTGCCTACCAGTGCACATACAGTAGTCAGGCCCACCACAACAGAGCTTCCCACCCAACCCACATAGGGGGAAACTCCTAGAGAACATAGTTCTGGTGACCAGAGGGGAATGCAGAGCTAGGCCCCATAGGATGTCTCCTACATAAGGCCATTTCTCCAAGATCAGGAAATGTAACTAACCTACCAAATACATAGAAATAAACAGAAAATTAGGCAAAATGAGGAGACAGAGGAATATGTTCCAAACTAAGGAGTAAAACCAAACCTCAAAAAAAAACCCACTAAACAAAATGAAATAAGCAATCTACCCAATAAAGAGTACAAGGTTATGATCATAAAGAGGCTTAGTGAACTTGCAAAAAGAATGGGTGAACACAATAAGTTTAACAAAAAGTTGGAAAATATGAAGAAAAAACAAACAGAGCTGAAGAATACAACTGAAATTAAAAATACACTAGAAGTAATCAGCAGTAGACAGGTGGTACAGATGAACGTATCAGTGAGCTGGAAGAAAGAGTAGTGGAAATCACCCAAGCTGAACAGAAAAACCAATTTTAAAAAATAAGGACAGTTTAAGAGACCTCTGGGACAACACCAAGCATGCTAACATTCGCATTATAGGGGTCCCAGAATGAGAAAAGAGAGAGAAAGAGACAGAGAACTTATTTGAAAAAGTAAGAGCTAAAAATTTCCCTATCCTGGAAAAGGAAACAGGCATCCAGGTCCAGGATGCACAGAGAGTCCCAAACAAGATGAAGCCAAAGAGGACCACACCAAGACACTTTATTTTAAAAGTGGCAATAAAAAATCCCACTACTGGGCATATACCCTGAGAAAACCATAATTCAAAAAGAGTCATGTACCACAATGTTCATTGCAGCTCTATTTACAATAACCAGGACATGGAAGCAACCTAAGTGTCCATCGACAGATGAATGGATAAAGAAGATGTGGCACATATATACAATGGAATATTACTCAGACATAAAAAGAAATGAAACTGAGTTATTTGTAGTGAGGTGGATGGACCTAAAGTCTGTCACACAGAGTGAAGTAAGTCAGAAAGAGAAAAACAAATACCATATGCTAACACATATATATGGAATCTAAAAAAAAGAAAATGGTTTTGAAGAACCTAGGGGCAGGACAGGAATAAAGATGCAGATGTAAAGAATGGACTTGAGGACACGGGGAGGGGGAAGGGTAAGCTGGGACGAAGTGAGAGAGTGGCAATGACATATATACACTACCAAATGTAAAATCGATAGCTAGTGGGAAGAAGCCACATAGCACAGGGAGATCAGCTCAGTGCTTTGTGACCACCTAGAGGGGTGGGATAGGGAGGGTAGGAGGGAGTGAGATGCAAGAGGGAGGGGATATGGGGATATATATATACATATAGCTGATTCACTTTTTTATACAGCAGAAACTAGCACAACATTGTAAAGCAATGATACTCCAATAAAGATGTCTAAAAAAGTGGCAAAAATTAAAAGTAAAGAGAGAATCTTAATAGCAGCAAGAGAAAGGCAATGAGTTATATTCAAGAGAACTCCTGTAAGACTCTCAGCTGACTTTCAGCCGAAAATTTGCAGCGCAGAAGGGAGTTGCATGATATATTTAAAGTGATGAAAGGAAAAAACCTACAACAGAGAATACTCTACCTGGCAAGGCTATCACTCAGATTTGAAGGAAAGATCAACAGTTTTACAGAGAAGCTAAAGCTAAAAGAGTTGAGAACCATTGAATTAGATTTACAAGAAATGTTAAAGGGACTTCTCTAAGCAGAAAAGAAAAGACCTCCGCAACTAGAAATATGAAAATTATGAAAGGAAAAATCTCACTGGTAAAGGCAAGCATACAGTAAAGGTAGTAAATTATCTACTTATAAAGCTAGTAAGAGAGTTAAGAAACAAAAATAGTAAAATCATTCATATCTACCATAAGTAGTTAAAGTGATAAAAGAAAATAACATGATGTTCAAAACATTAAACGTGTTATGGGGGATTAAAATGCAGGGTTATAGGATGCATTTGAACTTAAAATATCATCAACCTAAAATAATCATTTATATATATATATATTTGATTGTATATATGTTGTTATACATGAACCTCATGGTAACCACAAACCAAAACTCTGTAAGAGATACAAAAAATAGATAAAGGAATTCAAACATAAAACTGATAGTCATCAAATCACAAGGGAAGAGAAGAAAAGAACAAAAAAGTACTATAAAAACAACAAGAAACAATTAAGAAAATGACAATAAATACATTCCTATCAGGATTTACTTTAAGTGTGAATGGACTCAATGCTCCAATCAAAAGTGGCCAGATGGATACAAAACAAGACCCATATATATGCTACCTACAAGACACCCACTTCACATCTAAAGACACACACACTGAAAGTGAAGGGATGGAAGAAAGGTATTTCATAAAAATGGAAACAAAAGGGAAGTTGGGGTATCAATCTTTATATCAGATAAAATAGACTTTACAACAAAGACTGTCACAAGAGACAGAGAAAGACATTACAGAGAGACCAATCCAACAAGAAGATATAACATTTGTAAGTATATATGCACCCAAAATAGGAACACCTAAATAGATCAAATATTAACAGATATAATGGGAGAAATTGATGGTAACACAATAACAGTAGGGGACTTTAACACCTCACTTACATCAATAGACAGATCATCCAGACAGGAAATCCATATGGAAACATGGGCCTTAAATAACACATAGAACAGATGGACTTAATAGATATATGTAGGACATTCCACCCAAAATCAGCAGAATACACATTCTTTTCAAGTGCACATGAAACATTCTCCAGGACAGATCATATGCTAGGCCACAAAACAAATCTCAGTACATTTAAAAAGATCGAAAGTATATCAAGCATCTTTTCTGATCACTATGGTATGAGACTAGAAATAAACTACAAGAAAAAAACTGCAAAAACACAAACACATGGAGGGTAAACAGTATGCTGCTAAACAACCAATGTATCACTAAAGAAATCAAATAGGAAATCAAAAAGTATCTGGAGAAAAATGAAAATGGAAACACAACGATCCAAAAATCTATGGGATGCAACAAAAGCAGTTAAGAGGGAAGCTTATAGCACTACAAGCCTACGTCAGGAAACAAGAGAAATCCCAAATGAACAATCTAGCCTTACACCCAAAGGACCTAGAAAAAGAAGTACAAAACCCCCAAAGTTAGAAGAAGGAAAGAAATGACAAAGATCAGAGCAAAACTAAATAAAAAAAGAAACTAAAAAAATAGAAAAGATCAATGAAACTAAGAGCTGGTTCTTTTGAAAGAAAGAAATTGATAAATCTTTAGTCAGACTCATCAAGAAAAAAAGAGAAAGGGCCTAAATAAATAAAATCAGAAAGGAAAGAGATGTTACAACTGACACCACAGAAATACAAAGGATCACAAGGGATTCCTACTAAAAATTATACAATAATAAAATGGACAACCTAGAAGAAATAGAAAAATTCCTCAAAATGTACAATTTCCTAAGACTGAATTGGTAAGATATGGAGAATATGAACAGATAGATTATCAGTAATTAATTGAATCAGTAATTTAAAAAACCTCCCAACAAACAAAAGGCCAAGACCAGATGGCTTCACAGGTGAATTCTACCAAACATTTAAAAAAGAGTAAACACCTATCCTTTTCAAATTATTCCAAAAAATTAAAGAGGAAGGAACTCTTTCAAACTCATTCTATGAGGACAGCATTACCCTGATACCGAAATCAGATAAAGACACCACACAAAAGAAAATTACCAGCCAATATCATTGATGAACATAGATGTAAAAATTTTCAACAAAATATTAGCAATCTGAATTCAACAATACATTAAAAAGATCATACACCATGATTAAGTGAGATTTACCCAGGGATGTAAAGATGGCTCAATATCCACAAATCAATCAATGTGATATACCACATCAACAAAATTAAGCATAAAAATAATATGATAATCTCAATAGATGCAGAAAAAGCTACTGACATAATTCAACATCCATTTATGATAAAATCTCTCCACAAAGCGGGTATAGAGGGAACATATCTCAACACAATAAACCTACAGCCAACATCTGACAATGATGAAAAGCTGAAAGCATTTCCTGTAAGATCGGGACATTTCAAGGATTCCCACTCTCACCACTTTTTTCAACATAGTATAGGAAATCCTAGCGAAAGAAAGAAAGGAAGGAAGGAAGGAAGGAAAAAAGGAAGGAAGGAAGGAAGAAAAAAGAAAAATAAATAAAAGGAATACCAAATTGGAAAGGAAAAAGTAATACTGTCACTGTTTGCAGATGACAACGTTGCTATATGTAGGAAACCCCAAACACTCCCCAAAAATCTATTAGACTAATAAATGAATTTAGTAAAGTTGCAGGACACAAAATTAACATGAAGAAATCTGTTGTGTTTCTCTAGAATAACAACAAACTATCAGAAAGAAAAATGAAGAAAACAATACCATTTATAATTGCATCAAAAAGAATAAAATACCCAGGAATAAATCTAACCAATGAGGCAAAAGAACTGTACTCAGAAAAATATAAGACAGTGATGAAAGAAATTGAAGATGACATAAATGAAAACATATACTGTGCTCATAGGTTGGAAGAATCAATATTGCTAAAATGACCATACTCTCCAAGGCAATCTACAGATTCAGTGCAATGCCTAGCAAAATAACAATGGCATTTTTCACAAAACTAGAATAAATAATTCTAAAATTTGTATGGAAACACAGAAGACCCCAAACAGCCAAAACAATCTTGAGAAAGAAGAATGGAGCTCGAGGAATAATGCTCCTTGACTTCAGACTTTACTATAAAGCTATAGTAATCAAAATAGTATGGTACTGGCATAAAAACAGACATATAGATCAAAGAAACAGAGAGCCCAGAAATTAACCCACATGTATATGGTCAATTAATCCATGACAAATGAGGCAGGAATATACAATGGGGAAAAGACAGCCTCTTCAATAAATGGTGTTTGGAAAACTGGACAGCTACATGCAAAAGAATTAAAGTGAATTTTTTCTCACACCATATATAAAAGTAAACTAAATGAATTCAAGACTTAAATGTAGGACCTGAAAACATAAAACTCCTAGAAGAAAACTAGGCAGTATGCACTTTGACATAAGTCTTAGCAATATATTTCTGGATTTCTCTCCTCAGGCAAGGGACAAAAACAAAAATGAAAAAATGGTACTACAACAAACTAAAAAGGTTTGCAGAACAAAGGAAACTATCAACAAAATGAAAAGGCAGCCTACTGAATGGGAGAACATATTTGCAAATGATATATTTGATAAGGGGTTAATATTCAAAACATAAAAAGAACACATATAACTCAACATCAAAAAAACAAACAACCCAATTAAAATGTTGGCAGAGGACTTGAATAGATCTTTTTCCAAAGAGGACATACAGATGACTAAAAGACACATGAAAATATGCAATATCACCAATCATCATGGAAATGCAAGTCAAAATTATAATGTGATATCACCTCACACCTGTCAAAATGGCTATGATCAAAGAGACAATAAATAAGAAGTATTGATGAAGATGTGGAGAAAAGGGTACTCTCATGTACTCTTGCTAGGAATGTAAATTGGTACAGCCACTAGGGAAAACAGTATGGAGGTTCATCAATAATTAAAAAATAGAGAAGAGCCGGTGCCCATGCTCAGGCCACTCAGATCTCCCAGCTAGACACTGGAAATAGCTTTTGATGGTTTAGAACCTCTTTCACTTGAACCCAGATGGCAGAGGAGTAAGACATGGAGATCACCTTCCTCCCCATAAATATATCAAAAATGCAACTACATGTGGAACAACTCCTACAGAACACCTACTGAATGCTGGCAGAAGACATCAGACTTCCCAAAAGCCATGTGGCTGACAGGATCTTGGTGCTCTGGCTGGGTGTCAGGCCTGAGACTCTGATGTGGGGAGAGCTGAGTTCAGGACATTGGTCCACCAGAGATCTCCTGGCCGCACGAAATATCAAATGGTGAAAACTCTCCCAGAGATCTCCATCTCAATGCTAAGACCAACTCCACTCAACAACAAGCAAGCTAGAGTGCTGGACACCCCATGCCAAACAACTAGCAAGACAGGAACACAAACACACCCATTAGGCGAAAGGCTGCCTAAATTCATAATAAGTTCACAGATACCCCCAAACACCACTGGACAAGGTCCTGCCCACAAGAAAGACAAGAACCAGCCTTATTCACCAAAACACAGGCACCAGCCCCTTCCACAAGGAAGCCTACACAACCCACTGAAAAAGACTTACCCACTGGGGGCAGAAACCAAAAACAATGGGAAATACGAACCTGCAGCCTGTGAAACGGAGACCCCAAACACAGTAAGTTAAGCAAAATGAGAAAACAGAAAAACACACAGAAGAGGAAGAAGCAAGATAAAAACCCAACAGACCTAACAAATGAAGAGGAAATAGGCAGTCTACCTGAAAAAGAATTCAGAGTAATGATAGTAAAGATGATCCACAATCTTGGAAACAGAATGCATTAAGTACAAGAAACCTTTAACAATGACCTAGAAGAAATAAAGAGCAAACAAACATTGATGAACAACACAATAAATGAAATTTTAAAAATCCCTAGAAGGAAGCAATAGCAGAATAACTGAGGCAGAAAAATGGAAAAGTGACCTGGAAGATAAAATAGAAGAAAAAACTACCACAGAGCAGAATAAAGAAAAAAGACTGAAAATAATTGAGGACAGTCTCAGAGAACTCTGGGACAACATTAAATGCACCAACATTCGAATGATAGGGGTCCCAGAAGAAAAAGAGGAAAAGAAAGGGACTGAGAAAATATTTGAAGAGATTATAGTTGAAAACTTCCATAATATGGGGAAGGAAATAGTCAGTCAAGTCCAGGAAATGCAGAGTTCCACACAGGATAAATCCAAGGAAAAATATGCCAAGACACATATTAATCAAACTATCAAACATTAAATACAAAGAAAAACTATTAAAATCAGCAAGGGAAAAGCAATAACATACAAGGGAATCCCCATAAGGTTAACAACTGATCTTTCAGCAGAAACTCTGCAAGTCAGAAGAGAGTGGCAACACATATTTACAGTGATGAAAGGGAAAAACCTACAACCAATATTACTCTACCCAGCAAGGATCTCATTCACATTTGACAAAGAAATTAAAATCTTTACAGACAAGAAAAAACTAAGACAATTTAGCATCACCAAACCAGCTTTACAACAAACGCTAAAGGAGCTCCTCTAGGCAGGAAACATAAGAGAAGGAAAAGGCCTACAGTAACAAACCCAAAACAATTAAGAAAATGGTAATAGGAACATACATATAGATAATTACCTTAAATGTAAATGGATTAAATGCTCCAACCAAAAGACATATGCTGGCTGAATGGATACAAAAAGAAGACCCATATATATGTTGTCTACAAGAGACCCACTTCAGCCCTAGGGACACATACAGACTGAAAGTGAGGGGATGGAAAAAGATATTCCATCCAAATGGAAATCAAAAGAAAGCTGGAGTAGCAATACTCATATCAGATAAAATAGACTTTAAAATAAAGAATGTTACAAGACGCAAGTAAGGACACTACATAATCATCAAGGGATCAATCCAAGAAGAAGATATAACAATTATAAATATATATGCACCCAACATAGGAGCACCTCAATACATAAGGCAAATGCTAACAGCTATAAAAGGCAAAATCAACAGTAACAAAATAATAGTAGGGGACTTTAACACACCACTTTCACCAATGGACAGATCATACAAACTGAAAATAAATAAGGCAACACAAGCTTTAAATGACACATTAGCAGAGGGGGAAGATGGCAGAAGAGTAAAACGCAGAGAGGAAGGTGACTTCCTCCCCACAGATACATCAGAAATGCGTCTACACGTGGAACAACTCCTACAGAACACCTACTGAACGCTGGCAGAAGACCTCAGACCTCCCAAAAGGCAAGAAACTCCCCACGTACCTGGGTAGGGCAAAAGAAAAAAGAATAAACAGAGACAAAAGAATAGGGATGGGACGTGCACCAGTGGGAGGGAGCCGTGAAGGAGGAAAGGTTTCCACATGCTAGAAGCTCCTTCGCGGGCAGAGACTGTGGAGGGGGGATGCTTCAGAGCCACAGAGGAGAGTGCAGCCACAGGGGTGCAGAGGGCAAAGCAGAGAGATTTCTGCACAGAGGATCAGTGCCGACCAGCACTCACGAGCCCGAGAGGCTTGTCTGCTCACCCGCCAGGGCAGGCGGGGCTGGGAGCTGAGGATTGGGCTTCGGTCGGAGCACAGGGAGAGGACTGGTGGCGTGAACACAGCCTGCAGGGGATTAGTTCACCATGGCTAGCCGGGAGGGAGTCTGGGGAAAAGTCTGGACCTGCCAAAGAGGCAAGAGACTTTTTCTTCCCTCTTTGTTTCCTGGTGCGCGAGGAGAGGGTATTAAGAGTGCTGCTTAAAGGAGCTCCAGAGACGGGCGTGAGCCACAGCTAACAGCGCAGACCCCAGAGACGGGCATGAGACGCTAAGGCTGCTGCTGCTGCCAACAAGAAGCCTGTGTGCGAGCACAGGTCACTATCTACACCCCCCTTCCGGGGAGACTGTGCAGCCCGCCACTGCCAGGGTCCCTGGATCCAGGGACGGATTCCCCGGGAGAACACACGTGCGCCTCAGGCTGGTGCAACAACACGCCGGCCTCTGCCGCCGCAGGCTCACCCCGCACTCTGTACCCCTCCCTCCACCTGGGATGAGTGAGCCAGAGTCCCAGAAGTGGCTGCTCCCTTAACCCCGTCCTCTCTGAGCGAAGAACAGACACCCTCTGGTGATCTACATGCAGCAGCGGGGCCAAATCCGAAGGTGAGGCCCGGGAGCTGTGAGAACAAAGAAGAGAAAAGGGAAATCTCTCCCAGCAGCCTCAGAAGCAGCGGATTAAAGCTCCACAATCAACTTGATGTACCCTGCATCTGTGGAATACCTGAATAGACAGCGAATCATCCAAATTGAGGAGGTGGATTTTGAGAGCAAGATTTATTATTTTTTCCCATTTTCCACTTTTTTTGAGTGTGTATGTGTATGCTACTGTGCGAGATTTTGTCTGTATAGCTTTGCTTTCACCATTTGTCCTAGGGTTCTGTCCATGCGTTTTTTTTTTTTACTTAAAAAACTTTTTTTCTTACTAATTAATTTTATTTCAATAAATTTATTTTATATTACTTTATTTTATTTTATCCTCTTCCTTCCTTCCTTCCTTTCTTTCTTTCTTTCTTTCTTTCTTTCTTTCTTTCTTTCTTTCTTTCTTTCTTTCTTTCTTTCTTTCTTTCTTTCTACATTTTCTCCCTTTTATTTTGAGCCATGTGGATGAAAGGCTCTAGGTGCTGCAGCCACGAGTCAGTACTGTGCCTCTGAGGTGGGATAGCCAACTTCAAGACAATGGTCCACAAGAGACCTCTTAGCTCCACAAAATATCAAACGGTTATAATCTCCCAGAGATCTCCATCTCAACACCAATACCCATCTTCACTCAACGACCAACAAGCTACAGTGCTGGACACCCTATGCGAAACAACTAGCAAGACAGGAACACAATCCCACCCATTAGCAGAGAGGCTGCCTAAAATCATAATAAGTCCACAGACACCCCAAAATACACCAACTGATGTGGACCTGCCCACCAGAAAGACAAGATCCAGCCTCATCCACCAGAACACAGGCACTACTCCCCTTCACCAGGAAGCCTACACAACCCACTGAACCAACTTTAGCCACTGGGGACAGACACCAAAAACAACGGGAACTATGAACCTGCAACCTGCAAAAAGGAGACACCAAACACAGTACAATAAGCAAAATGAGAAGACAGAAAAACACACAGCAGATGAAGGAGCAAGGCAAAAACCCACCAGACCTAACAAATGAAAAGGAAATAGGCAGTCTACCTGAAAAAGAATTCAGAATAATGAGAGTCAACATGATGCAAAATCTTGGAAATAGAATAGAGAAAATGCAAGAAACATTTAACAAGGACCTAGAAGAACGAAAGAGGAAACAAGCAATGATGAAGAACACAATAAATGAAATTAAAAATACTCTAGAAGGGATCAATAGCAGAATAACTGAGGCAGAAGAACGGATAAGTGACCTGGAAGATAAAATAATGGAAATAACTACTGCAGAGTAGAATAAAGAAAAAAAAAAAGAAAAGAACTGAGGACAGCCTCAGAGACTTCTGGGACAACATTAAATGCACCAACAATCGAATTATAGGGGTCCCAGAAGAAGAAGAGACAAAGAAAAGGACTGAGAAAATATTTGAAGAGATTATAGCTGAAAACGTCCCTAATAGGCGAAAGGAAATAGTTAACCAAGTCCAGAAAGCACAGAGAGCCCCATACAGGATAAATCCAAGGAGAAACACGCCAAGACACATATTAGTCAAACTGTCAAAAATTAAATACAAAGAAAATATATTAAAAAGCAGCAAGGGAAAAACAACAAATAACACACAAGGGAATCCCCATAAGGTTAACATCTGATCTTTCAGCAAACTCTGCAAACCAGAAGGGAGTGGCAGGACATATTTAAAGTGATGAAGGAGAAAAATATACAACCAAGATTACTCTACCCAGCAAGGATCACATTCAGATTTGATGGAGAAATTAAAATCTTTACAGACAAGCAAAAGCTGAGAGACTTCAGCACCACCAAACCAGCTTTACAACAAATGCTAAAGGAACTTCTCTAGGCAAGAAACACAACAGAAGGAAAAGACCTACAATAACAAACGCAAAACAATTAAGAAAACAGGAATAGGCACATAAATATCGATAATTACCTTAAATGAAAATGGATTAAATGCTCCCACCAAAAGACACAGAGTGGCTGAATGGATACAAAAACAAGACCCATATATATGCTGTCTACAAGAGACCCACTTCAGACCTAGAGACACATACAGACTGAAAGTGAGGGGAAGGAAAAAGATATTCCATGCAAATGGAAATCAAAAGAAAGCTGGAGTAGCAATTCTCATATCAGACAAAATAGACTTTAAAATAAAGACTATTAGAAGAGACAAAGAAGGACACTACGTAATGATCAAGGGATCGATCCAAGTAAAAGATACAAAATTGTAAATTTTCATGAACCCAACATAGGAGCACCTCAATACTTAAAGCAAATACTAACAGCCATAAAAGGGGAAATTGAAAGTAACACACTCATAGTAGGGGACTTTGACAACGCACTTTCACCAATGGACAGATCATCCAAAATGAAAATAACTAAGGAAACACAAGCTTTAAATGATACATTAAACAAGATGGACTTAACTGATATTTATAGGACAATCCACCCAGAAACAACAGAATGCATATATTTCTCAACTGCTCATGGAACATTCTCCAGGATAGATCATATCTTGGGACACAAATCAAGCCTTGATAAATTTAAGAAAATTGAAATTGTATCAAGTATCTTTTCCGACAACAATGCTATGAGACTAGATATCAATTAGAGGAAAGGGTCTGTAATAAATACAAACACATGGAGGCTAAACAATACCCTACTGAATAACGAAGTGATCACTGAAGAAAGAGGAAATCAAAAAATACCTAGAAACAAATGACAATGGAGGCACGATGACCCAAAACCTATGGGACGCAGCAAAAGCAGTTCTAAGGGGGAAGTTTATAGCAATACAATCCCACCTTAAGAAACAGGAAACATCTCGAATACACAACCTAACCTTGCACCTAAAGCAATTAGAGAAAGAAGAACAAAAAACCCCAAAGTTAGCCGAAGGAAAGAAATCATAAATATCAGATCAGAAATAAAAGAAGGGCTTCCCTGGTGGCGCAGTGGTTGGGAGTCCACCTGCTGATGCAGGGGACACGGGTTCGTGCCCCGGTCCAGGAGGATCCCGCATGCCACACAGCGGCTGGGCCCGTGAGCCATGGCCGCTGAGTCTGCACGTCCGGAGCCTGTGCTCCACAGCTGGAGAGGCCACAACAGTGAGAGGCCCGCAAAAAACAAAAAAAAAAACAAAAAAACAAAAAAAAAACCAAACAAACAAACAAAAAAGAAATAAATGAAAAAGAAATGAAGGAGATGATAGCATTAATATATAAAACTAAAAGCTGGTTGTCTGAGAAGATAAAAAATTTGATACACCATTAGCCAGACTCATCAAGCAAAACAGGGAGAAGACTCAAATCAACAGAATTAGAAATGAAAAAGGAGAAGTAACAACTGACACTGCAGAAATAAAAAAGATCATGAGAGATTACTACAAGCAACTCTATGCCAATAAAATGGACAACCTAGAAGATATGGACAAATTCTTGGAAATGCACACCCTGCCAAGACTAACTCAGGAAGAAATAGAAAATATGAACAGACAAATCAAAAGTACTGAAATTGAAACTGTGATTAAAAATCTTCCAACAAACAAAAGCCCAGGACCAGATGGCTTCACAGGCGAATTCTGTAAAACATTTAGAGACAAGTTAACACCTATTCTTCTCAACTTCTTCCAAAATAAGGCAGAGGGAGGAAAAATCCCAAACTCATTGTACGAGGCCACCATCACCCTGATACCAAAACCAGACAAGGATGTCACAAAGAAAGAAAACTACAGGCCAATATCACTGATGAACATAGATGCAAAATTCTCAACAAAATACTAGCAAACAGAATGGAACAGCACATTAAAAGGATCATACTCCATGATCAAGTGGGGATTATTCCAGGAATGCAAGGATTCTTCAATATATGCAAATCAGTCAACGTGATACACCATATTAAAAAATTGAAGGAGAAAAACCATATGATCATCTCAATAGATGCAGAGAATGCTTTCGACAAAATTCAACACCCATTTATGATAAAAACCCTGCAGAAAGTAGTCATAGAGGGAACTTTCCTCAACATAACAAAGGCCATATATGACAAACACACTGCCCACATCATCCTCGATGGTGAAAAACTGAAACCATTCCCACTAAGATCAAGAAGAAGACAAGGTTGCCCACTCTCACCACTCCTATTCAACATAGTTTTGGATGTTTTAGCCACAGAAATCAGAGAAGAAAAAGAAATAATAGGAATCCAAATCGGAAAAGAAGAAATAGAGCTGTGACTGTTTGCAGATGACATGATACTATATAGAGAGAATCACAAAGACGCTACCAGAAAACTACTAGAACAAATCAACGAAGTTGGTAAAGGAGCAGGATACAAAATTAATGCACAGAAATCTCTGGCATTCCTATACACTAATGATGAAAAATCTGAAAATGAAATCAAGAAAACACTCCCATTTTCCATTGCAACAAAAATAATAAAATATCTAGGAATAAACCTACCTAAGGAGACAAAAGACTTCTATGCAGAAAATTATAAGACACTGATTAAAGAAATTAAAGATGATACAAATATATGGAGAGATATACCATATTCTTGGATTGGAAGATCAACACTGTGAAAATTATTCTACTACACAAAGCAATCTACAGATGCAATGCAATCTCTATCAAACTACCACTGGCATTTTTCACAGAACTAGAACAAAAAATTTCACAATTTGTATGGAAACACAAAAGACCCCGAATAGCCAAAGCAAACTTGAGAACGAAAAATGGAGTTGGGGGAATCAGGCTCCCTGACTTCAGACTATACTACAAAGCTACAGTAATCAAGAGAGTATGGTACTGGCACAAAAACCAAAGTATAAATCAATGGAACAGGATAGAAAGCCCAGAGATAAACCCACACACATATGGTCACCTTATCTTTGATAAAGGAGGCAGGAATGTACACTAGAGAAAGGACAGCCTCTTCAATAAGTGGTGGTGGAAAACTGGACAGGTACATGTAAACATATGAGATTAGAACACTCCCTAACACCATACACAAAAATAAGCTCAAAATGGATTAAAGACCTAAATGTAAGGCCAGAAACTATCAAACTCTTAGATAAAACCATAGCCAGAACACTCTATGACATAAATCACAGCAAGGCCCTTTTTGACCCACGTCCTACAGAAATCGAAATAAAAAGAAATATAAACAAATGGGACCTAATGAAACCTCAAAGCTTTTGTACAGCAAAGGAAACCATAAACAAGACCAAAAGACAACCCTCAGAATGGCAGAAAATTTTTGCAAATGAAGCAAGGGACAAAGGATTAATCTCCAAAATTTACAAGAAGCTCATGCAGCTCAACAACAAAAGAACAAAAAACCCAATCCAAAACTGGGCAGAAGACCTAAATAGACATTTCTCCAAAGAAGATATACAGTTTGACAACAAACACATGAAAGATTGCTCAACATCATTAACCATTAGAGAAATGCAAATCAAAACTACAATAAGATATCATCTCATACCTGTCAGAATGGCTATCATCAAAAATATAGAAACAATAAATGCTGAGAGGGTGTGGAGAAAAGGGAACACTCTTGCACTGCTGATGGGAATGTGAATTGGAACAGCCACCGTGGACAACAGTATGGAGGTTCCTTAAAAAAAAATAAATAGGACTACCATATGACCCAGCAATCCCACTACTGGGCATATACCCTGAGAAAACCATAATTCAAAAAGAGTCATGTACCAAAATGTTCATTGCAGCTCTATTTACAATAGCCCGGAGATGGAAACAACCTAAGTGTCAATCATCGGATGAATGGATAAAGAAAATATGGCACATATATTCAATGGAATATTACTCAGCCATAAAAAGAAATGAAGTTGAGTTATTTGTAGTGAGGTGGATGGACCTAGAGTCTGTCATACAGAGAAGTAAGTCAGAAAGAGAAATACAAATACCATATGCTAACACATATATATGGAATGTAAGAAAAAAAATGTCATGAAGAACCTAGGGGTAAAACAGGAATAAAGACACAGACATATGAGAAAATGGACTTGAGGATATGGGGAGGAGGAAGGGTAAGCTCTGACAAAGTGAGAGAGTGGCATGGACATATATACACTACCAAACGTAAAATAGGTAGCTAGTGGGAAGCAGCCGCATAGCACAGGGAGATCAGCTCGGTGCTTTGTGACGAACTAGAGGGGTGGGATAGGGAGGGTGGGAGGGAGGGAGATGCAATAGGGAAGAGATTTAGGAACATATGTATATGTTAACTGATTCACTTTGTTATAAAGCAGAAATTAACACACCATTGTAAAGCAGTTATACTCCAATAAAATGTAAATAAATAAATAAATAAATGACACATTTAAGAAGATGCACTTAGTTGATATTTATAGGACATTCCATCCAAAAACAGCAGAATACACTTTCTCCTCAAGTGTTTATGGAACATTTTCCAGGATACAACATATCTTGGGTCACAAATCAAGCCCTGGTAAATTTAAGAAAATTGAAATCATACGAAGTGTCTTTTCGGACAACAAGGCTATGAGACTAGATATCAATTACAGGAAAAAGTCTGTAAAAAATACAAACACATGGAGGCTAAACAATACACAACTAAATAACCAAGAGATCACTGAAAAAATGAAAGAGGAAATAAAAAAATACCTAGAAACTAATAACAATGAAAACACAATGACCTAAAACCTATGTGATGCAGCAAAAGCAGTCCTAAGAGGTTCTAAGGGGGAAGTTTACAGCAATACAATCCTACCTTAAGAAACAAGAAACGTCTCACATAAACAACCTAACCTTACACCTAAAGCAATTAGAGACAGAAGAACAAAAAGGACACAAAGCTAGCAGAAGGAAAGAAATCACAAAGATCAGATAAGAAATAAATGAAAAAGAAATGAAGGAAATGATAGCAAAGATCAATAAAACTAAAAGCTGGTTCTTTGAGAAGAAAAACGAAATTTGTAAACCATTAGCCTGACTCATCAAGAAAAAACGGGAGAAGACTCAAATCAATAGAAATGAAAATGGAGAAGTAACAACTGACACTGAAGAAATACAAAGGATCATGAGAGATTACTACAAGCAACTCTATGCCAATAAAATGGACAACCTGGAAGAAATGAACAAATTCTAAGAAATGCACAATATTCCAAACCTGAAACAGGAAGAAATAGAAAATATGAACTGACCAATCACAAGCACTGAAATTGAAACTGTGATTAAAAATTTTCCAACAAACAAAAGCCCAGGAACAGATGCCTTCACAGGCAAATTCTTTCAAACATTTAGAGAACAGCTATCACCTATCCTCCTCAAACTCTTCCATAATATAGCAGAGGGAAGAACACTCAGAAACTCATTGTACAAGGCCTTCACTACCCTGATACCAAAACCAGACAAGGATGTCACAAAAAAAGAAAACTACAGGCCAATATCACTCATGAACATAGATGCAGATATCCTCAACAAAATACTAGCAAAAGAATCCAACAGCACATTAAAAGGGTCATACACCATGATCAAGTTGGGTTTATCCCAGGAATGCAAGGATTCTTCAGTATATGCAAATCAATCAATGTGATACAGCATATTAACAAACTGAAGGAGAAAAACCAGATGATCAACTCAATAGATGCAGAAAAAGCTTTTGACAATATTCAACACCCATTTATGATAAAAACTCTCCAGGAAGTAGGCATAGAGGAAACCTCCCTCAACATAATAAAGGCTATATATGACAAAGCCACAGCCAACATTGTTCTCAATAGTGAAAATCTGAAACCATTTACTCTGAGATCAGGAACAAGACAAGGTTGTCCACACTCACCACTTTTATTCATGATAGATAGTTTTGGAAGTTTTAGCCACAGCAATCAGAGAAGAAAAAGAAATTAAAGGAGTGCAAATCAGAAAAGAAGAAGTAAAACTGTCACTGTTTGCAGATGACATGAAAGTATACACAGAGAATCCTAAAGGTGCTACCAGAAAAAATACTAGAGCTAATCAGTGAATTTGGTAAGGTAGCAGGATACAAAATTAATGCAGAAAAATCTCTTGCATTCCTCTACAGTAATGATGAAAAAACTGAAAGAGAATGTAAGGAAACACTCCCATGTAGCATTGCAACCAACAGAATAATATAACGAGGAATAAACCTACCAAGGGAGAGAAAAGACCTGTATGCATTAAACTATAAGACACTGATGAAAGAAATTAAATATGATACAAACCCATGGAGAGATATACCATGTTCTTGTATCGGAAGAATCAACACTGTGAAAATGACTCTACTACCCAAAGCAATCTACAGATTCAATGCAATCCCTATCAAACTACCAATGGCATTTTTCACAGAACTAGAATAAAAAAATTCACAATTTGTATGGAAACACAAAAGACCCCAAATAGCCAAAGCAATCTTGAGAAAGAAAAACGGAGCTGGAGGAATCAGGCTCTGTGACTTCAGACTATACTACAAAGCTACAGTAATCAAGACAGTATGGTACTGGCACAGAAACAGAAATATAGTTCAATGGAACAGGATGGAAAACCACACACATATGGTCACCTTATCTTTGATAAACTAGGCAAGAATATACAATGGGGAAAAGACAACCTCTTCAATACGTGGTGCTGGGAAAACTGGAAAGCTACATGGAAAAGAGTGAAATTAGAACACTCCCTAACACCATACACACACAAAAAAACTCAAAATGGATTAAAGACCTAAGTGTAAGGCCAGACACTACAAAACTCTTAGAGGAAAATGTAGGCAGAACACTCTATGACATATATCACAGCAAGTTCTTTTTTCACCCACCTCCTAGAGAAATGGAAATAAAAACAAAAATAAGCAAATGGGACCTAATGAAATTAAAAGCTTTTGCACAGCAAAGGAAACCATAAAGAAGAGGAAATGACAACTCTCAGAACGGGAGAAAATATTTGCAAAAGAAGCAACTGACAAGGATTAATCTCCAAAATATACAGGCAGCTCATGCAGCTCAATATCAAAAAAACAAACAACCCAATCCGAAAATGGGCAGAAGACCTAAACAGACCTTTCTCCAAATAAGATATACAGATTGCCAACAAACACATGAAAGGATGCTCAACATCACTAATCATTAGAGAAATGTATATCAAAACTACAATGAGGTATCACCTCACACCAGTCACAATGACCATCATCAAAAAATCTACAAACAGTAAATGCTGGAGAGCGTATGGAGAAAAGGGAACCCTCTTGCACTGTTGGTGGGAATGTATATTGATACAGCCACTATGGAAAACAGTATGGAGGTTCCTTTAGAAACTAAAGATAGAATTACCATACGATCCAGCAATCCCACTACTGGGCACATACCCTGAGAAAACCATAATTCAAAAGGAGTCATGTACCACAATGTTCATTGCAGCTCTATTTACAATAGCCAGGACATGGAAGCAACCTAAGTGTCCACTGACAGATGAATGGATAAAGAAGATGTGGCACATATATAAAATGAAATATTACTCAGCCGTAAAAAGAAATGAAATTGAGTTATTTGTAGTGAGGTGGATGGACCTAGCGTCTGTCATACAGAGTGAAGTAAGTCAGAAAGAGAAAAACAAATACCGTATACTAACACATATATATGGAATCTAAAAAAGAAAAAAAAATGGTTCTGAAGAACCTAGCGGCAGGACAGGAATAAAGACGCAGACCTAGAGAATGGACTTGAGGACACAGGGAGGGGGAAGGGTAAGCTGGGACGAAGTGAGGGAGTGGCATGGACATATATACACTATCAAATGTGAAATAGATAGCTAGTGGGAAGCAGCCACATAGCTCAGGGAGATCAGCTCGGTGCTTTGTGACCACCTAGAGGGGTGGCATAGGGAGGGTGGGGAGGAGACGCAAGAGGGAAGAGATATGGGGATATATGTATAGGTATAGATGATTCACTTTGTTATACAGCAGAAACTAACACACCATTGTAAAGCAATTATACTCCAATAAAGATGTTAAATTATAAATTAAAAATTTTTTAAATCAAAATAAAAAATATATCTATCATAAAATCCAGCAATGCCACTTCTGTGTATTTACCCAAACAAAACAAAACCCAGTTATTCAAAAAGTTATGTGTACTCTGATGTTCAGTGCAGCATTAGTTACCATAGCCAATGTACGGAAAGAAACTAAGTGCCCTTCAGTAGATTAAATGGAATGTTACCTAGCCACAAAAAAGAATGAAATCTTGCCATTTGCCACAACACTGATGGACCTAGAGGGTATTTTACTAAGTGAAATGAGTCAGATGGAGGAAGACAAATACCATACGATTTCACTTATATGAGAAATGTAAAAATAAAGCAAATGAACAAACATAACGAAACAGAAATAGAGATACAGAAAACAAACTGGTGGCTGCCAGAGGTGAGAGAATTGGGGGGATGAGTGAACTAGGTGAGAGATATTAAGAAGTACAGATTATCCTTGATGAGTTTAACCTGGCTGTTCAGCCTGAAAACAAGCTTTGATTCACCTGAGGCTCCACACGGGATCCAGTCCAGCTCAAGTCAGTCCCAATACGAACCCAGACCCAGTCCGGTTTCTAAGTCGGACCCAGCCTGAATCCAACCAGTTTCTGGACCCAGTACGGACAAAGAAATGCTCACATGAAGTCTGAAAGCTGAGACTCCGATCCGGAGGGACTCGCGCATGACCTCCAGAGCCGGCGGGGAAGCGTGAGCTCAGGGCTCAGCAGGAGCCGGAGGAAGATGGCGGAAGAGTAAGATGCGGAGATCACCTTCCTCCCCACAGATACATCAGAAATTCATCTACACGTGGAACAACTCCAACAGAACACCTACTGAACGCTGACAGAAGACCTCAGACCCCCCAAAAGGCAAGAAACTCCCCACATACCTGGGTAGGGCAAAAGAAAAAAAGAATAAACAGAGACAATAGGATATGGACGGGACCTGCACCAGTGGGAGGGAGCCGTGAAGGAGGGAAGGTTTCTACACACTACAAGCCCCTTCGCAGGCGGAGACTGCAGGTGGCGGAGGGGGAAAGCTTCGGAGTAGCGGAGGAGAGCACAGCAACAGGGGTGCGGAGGGCAAAGCGGAGAGATTTTGGCACAGAGGATCGGTGCCCTCAGGCACATACCAGCCCGAGAGGCTTGTCTGCTCGGCCGCCGGGGCGGGCGGGGCTGGGAACTGAGGCTCGGGTATCGGCTTTCAGTCGGAGCGCAGGGAGAGGACTGGGGCTGGCGGCAGGAAGAGAGCCTGAAGGGGTTAGTGCTGGCCCGGAGGGAGTCCGGGGAAAGGGTCTGGAGCTACCGGAGAGGCAAGAGACTTTTTTCCCTTTTGTTGCCTGGTGCGCCAGGAGAGGGCATTCCCCTCCCTCCCCTCTGCCTGAGTGAGCCAGAGCCCCCGAATCAGCGGCTCCTTTAAACCCGTCCTGTCTGAGCGAAGAACGGACGCCCTCCGGTGACCTACGCGCAGAGGCGGGGCCAGGTCCAAGGCTGAGACCCGGGAGTTGTGAGAGCAGAGACAGGGAAATCTCTCTGTGCAGCCTCGGAGGCAGCGGATTAAAGCTCCACGGTCCATTTGATGTGCCCTGCGTCTGTGGAGTGCATGAATGGACAGCGAATCATCCCAAATTGAGGAAGTGGACTTTGAGGACAAGATTTAAGACTTTCCCCCATTTTTCCTCTTTTTACAACGAATTATCCCAAATTAAGGAGGTGGACTTAGCAAGATTTCAGACTTCTCGCCCTTTTCCTCTTTTTACAACGAATTATCCCAAATCGAGGAGGTGGACTTGGAGAGCAAGATTTTTGATTTTTCCCCCTGCTCTCTTTTTGTGAATGTGTATGTGTAATCTTCTGTGTAAGATTCTCTCTGTATAGCTTTGCTTCCACCATATGTCCCAGGGTTCTATCGGTCCGTGATTTTTTTCAATAATTACTTTTTAATTTTAATAACGCTACTATATTTCATACTTTATTCTATTTTACTTTACCTGCTCTTTCTTTTTTTCCTACCTTCCCTTCCTCCCTCCCTCCCTCCGCTCCTCCTTTCCTTCTTTCTTTTTCTTTCCTCCCTCCTTCCCTCCCACCCTTCTTCTTTCCACTTTCTTTTTCTTTCCTTCCTCCCTCCCTCCCTCCTGTCTTTCTTTCTTTCTTTCCTTCCTCCCTCCCTCCCTTCTTCCATTCACTCTTCCTTTTGCTTTCATTCCTCCCTCCCTCCCTCGTTTCTTTCTTTCTTCCTTCCTTCCTTCCTTTCTTCCCTTCTTCCTTTCTTTCCCTCTCTCTTTCTTTCTTCTACTAATTCTTTCTTTCTACTTTTTCTCACTGTTATTCTGAGCCGGGTGGATGAAAGGCTCTTGCTGCTGCAGCCAGGAGTCAGTGCTGTGCCTCTGAAGTGGGAGAGCCAACCTCAGGACACGGGTCCACAAGAGACCTCCCAGCTCCACATAATATCAAGCAGCGAAAATCTCCCAGGGATCACCATCTCAACACCAGCACCCAGCTTCAGTCAACGACCAGCAAGCTACAGTGCTGGTCACCCTATGCCAAGCAACTAGCAAGGCAGGAACACAACCCCACCCATTAGCAGAGAGGCTACCTAAAAACATAATAAGGCCACAGGCACCCCAAAACACACCACCAGACGTGGACCTGTCCACCAGAAAGACAAGATCGAGCCTCAACCACCAGAACACAGGCATTAGTCCCCCCCACCAGGAAGCCTACACAACCTACTGAAACAACCTTAGCCACGGGGGACAGATACCAAAAACAACGGGAACTACGAATCTGCAGCCTGCAAAAAGGAGACCCCAAACACAGTAACATAAGCAAAATGAGAAAGCAGAAAAACACACAGCAGGTGAAGGAGCAAGATAAAAACCTACCAGACCTAACAAATGAAGAGGTAATAGGCAGTCTACCTGAAAAAGAATTCAGAATAATGATAGTAAAGATGATCCAAAATCTTGGAAATAGGATAGACAAAATGCAAGAAACAGTTAACAAGGACCTAGAAGAACTAAAGATGAATCAAGCATCGATTAAAAACACAATAAATGAAATGAAAAATACTCTAGATGGGATCAATAGCAGAATAACTGAGGCAGAAGAACGGATAAGTGAGGAGGAAGATAAAATAGTGGAAATAACTGATGCAGAGCAAAATAAAGAAAAAAGAAAGAAAAGAATAGAGGACAGTCTCAGAGACCTCTGGGACAACATTAAACGCACCAACATTCGAATTATAGGGGTTCCAGAAGAAGAAGAGAAAAAGAAAGGGACTGAGAAAATATTTGAAGAGATTATAGTTGAAAACTTCCCTAATATGGGAAAGGAAATAGTTAATCAAGTCCAGGAGGCACAGAGAGTCCCATACAGAATAAATCCAAGGAGAAATACGCCAAGACACATATTAATCAAACTGTCAAAAATTAAACACAAAGAAATCATATTAAAAGCAGCAAGGGAAAAACAACAAATAACACACAAGGGAATCCCCATCAGGTTAACAGCTGATCTCTCAGCAGAAACTCTACAAGCCAGAAGGGAGTGGCAGGACATAATTAAAGTGATGAAGGAGAGAAACCTGCAACCAAGATTACTCTACCCAGCAAGGATCTCATTCAGATTTGATGGAGAAATTAAAACGTTTACAGACAAGCAAAAGCTGAGAGAGTTCAGCACCACCAAACCAGCTTTACAACAAATGCTAAAGGAACTTCTCTAGGCAAGAAACACAACAGAAGGAATATACCTACAATAACGAACCCAAAGCAATTAAGGAAATGGGAATAGAAACATACATATCAATAATTACCTTAAATGTAAATGGACTAAATGCTCCCACCAAAAGACACAGAGTGGCTGAATGGATACAAAAACAAGACCCATATATATGCTGTCTACAAGAGACCCACTTCAGACCTAGAGACACATACAGATTGAAAGTAAGGGGATGGAAAAAGATATTCCATGCAAATGGAAATCAAAAGAAAGCTGGAGTAGCAATTCTTATATCAGACAAAATAGACTTTAAAATAAAGACTATTAGAAGAGACAAAGAAGGACACTACATAACGATAAAGGGATCGATCCAAGAAGAAGATATAACAATTGTAAATATTTATGCACCCAACATAGGAGCACCTCAATACATAAGGCAAATACTAACAGCCATAAAAGGGGAAATCGACAGTAACACAATCATAGTAGGGGACTTTAACACCCCACTTTCACCAATGGACAGATCATCCAAAATGAAAATAAATAAGGAAACACAAGCTTTAAATGATACATTAAACAAGATGGACTTAGTTGATATTTATAGGACATTCCAGCCAAAAACAACAGAATACACATTTTTCTCAAGTGCTCATGGAACATTCTCCAGGATAGATCATATGTTGGGTCACAAATCAAGCCTTGGTAAATTTAAGAAAATTGAAATTGTATCAAGTATCTTTTCCGACCACAATGCTATGAGACTAGACATCAATTACAGGAAAAGATCTGTAAAAAATACAAACACATGGTGGCTAAACAATACACTACTCAATAACGAAGTGATCACTGAAGAAATCAAAGAGGAAATTAAAAAATACCTAGAAACAAATAACAATGGAGACACGACGACCCAAAACCTATGGGACGCAGCAAAAGCAGTTCTAAGGGGGAAGTTTATAGCAATACAATCCCACCTTAAGAAACAGGAAACATTTCGAGTAAACAACCTGACCCTGCACCTAAAGCAATTAGAGAAAGAAGAACAAAAAACCCCCAAAGTTAGCAGAAGGAAAGAAATCATAAAGATCAGATCAGAAATAAATGAAAAAGAAATGAAGGAAACGATAGCAAAGATCAACCAAACTAAAAGCTGGTTCTTTGAGAAGATAAACAAAATTGACAAACCATTAGCCAGACTCATCAAGAAAAGAAGGGAGAAGACTCAAATCAATAGAATTAGAAATGAAAAAGGAGAAGTAACAACTGACACTGCAGAAATACAAAAGATCATGAGAGATTACTATAAGCAACTCTATGCCAATAAAATGGACAACTTGGAAGAAATGGACAAATTCTTAGAAATGCACAACCTACCAAGACTGACTCAGGAAGAAATAGAAAATATGAATAGACCAATCACAAGCACTGAAATTGAAACTGTGATTAAAAATCTTCCATCAAACAAAAGCCCAGGACCAGATGGCTTCACAGGCGAATTCTATCAAACATTTAGAGAAGAGCTAACACCCATCCTTCTCAAACTCTTCCAAACAATATCAGAGGAAGGAACACTCCCAAACTCATTCTACGAGGCCACCATCACCTTGATACCAAAACCAGGCAAGGATGTCACAAAGAAAGAAAACTACAGGCCAATATCACTGATGAACATAGATGCAAAAATCCTCAACAAAATACTAGCAAACAGAATCCAACAGCACATTTAAAGGATCATACACCATGATCAAGTGGGGTTTATTCCAGGAATGCAAGGATTCTTCAATATACGCAAATCACTCAATGTGATACACCATATTAACAAGTTGAAGGAGAAAAACCATATGATCATCTCAATAGATGCAGAGAAAGCTTTCGACAAAATTCAACACCCATTTATGATAAAAACTCTGCAGAAAGTAGGCATAGAGGGAACTTTCCTCAACATAATAAAGGCCATATATGACAAACCCACAGCCAACATTGTTCTCAATGGTGAAAAACTGAAACCATTTCCACTAAGATCAGGAACAAGACAAGGCTGCCCACTCTCACCACTCGTATTCAACATAGTTTTGAAAGTTTTAGCCACAGCAATCAGAGAAGAAAAGGAAATAAAAGGAATCCAAATTGGAAAAGAAGAAGTAAAGCTGTCACTGTTTGCAGATGACATGATACTATACATAGAGAATCCTAAAGATGCTACCAGAAAACTACTAGAGCTAATCAATGAATTTGGTAAAGTAGCAGGATACAAAATTAATGCACAGAAATCTCTGGCATTCCTGTACACTAATGATGAAAAATCTGAAAATGAAATCAAGAAAACACTCCCATTTACCATTGCAACAAAAAGAATAAAATATCTAGGAATAAACCTACCTAAGGAGACAAAAGACCTGTATGCAGAAAATTATAAGACACTGATGAAAGAAATTAAAGATGATACAAATAGATGGAGAGATATACAATGCTCCTGGATTGGAAGAATCAATATTGTGAAAATGACTCTACTACCCAAAGCAATCTACAGATTCAATGCAATCCCTATCAAACTACCACTGGCATTTTTCACAGAACTAGAACAAAAAATTTCAAAATTTGTTTGGAAAAACAAAAGACCCCGAATAGCCAAAGCAATCTTGAGAACGAAAAACGGAGCTGGAGGAATCAGGCTCCCTGACTTCAGACTATACTACAAAGCTACAGTAATTAAGACAGTGTGGTACTGGCATAAAAACAGAAAGATAGATCAGTGGATCAGGATAGAAAGCCCAGAGATAAACCCACGCACATATGGCCAACTTATCTTTGATAAAGGAGGCAGGAATGTACAGTGGAGAAAGGACAGCCTCTTCAATAAGTGGTGCTGGGAAAACTGGACAGGGACATGTAAAAGTTTGAGATTAGATCATTCCCTAACACCATACACAAAAATAAGCTCAAAATGGATTAAAGACCTAAATGTAAGGCCAGAAACTATCAAACTCTTAGAGGAAAACATAGGTAGAACACTCTATGACATAAATCACAGCAAGATCCTTTTGGACCCACCTCCTAGAGAAATGGAACTAAAAACAAAGATAAACAAATGGGACCTAATGAAACTTCAAAGCTTTTGCACAGCAAAGGAAACCATAAAGAAGACCAAAAGACAACCCTCAGAATGGGAGAAAATATTTGCAAATGAAGCAACTGACAAAGGATTAATCTCCAAAATTTATAAACAGCTCATGCAGCTCAATAGCAAAAAAACAAACAACCCAATCCAAAAATGGGCAGAAGACTTAAATAGGCATTTCTCCAAAGAAGATATACAGACTGCCAACAAACACATGAAAGAATGCTCAACATCATTAATCATTAGAGAAATGCAAATCAAAACTACAATGAGATATCATCTCACACCAGTCAGAATGGCCATCATCAAGAAATCTAGAAACAATAAATGCTGGAGAGGGTGTGGAGAAAAGGGAACACTCTTGCACTGCTGGTGGGAATGTGAATTGGTACACCCACTATGGAGAACAGTATGGAGGTTCCTTAAAAAACTAAAAATAGAAGTACCATATGACCCAGCAATCCCACTACTAGGCATATACCCTGAGAAAACTAAAATTAGAAGTACCATATGACCCAGCAATCCCACTACTAGGCATATACCCTGAGAAAACCATAATTCAAAAAGAGACATGTACCAAAATGTTCATTGCAGCTCTATTCACAATAGCCCGGAGCTGGAAACAACCTAAGTGTCCATCACCGGATGAATGGATAAAGAAGATGTGGCACATATATACAATGGAATATTACTCAGCCATAAAAAGAAACGAAACTGAGCTATTTGTAATGAGGTGGATAGACCTAGAGTCTGTCATACAGAGTGAAGTAAGTCAGAAAGAGAAAGACAAATACCGTATGCTAACACATATATATGGAATTTAAAAAAAATGTCATGAAGAACCTAGGGGTAAAACGGGAATAAAGTCACAGACCTACTTGAGAATGGACTTGAGGATATGGGGAGGGGGAAGGGTAAGCTGTGACAAAGCGAAATAGAGGCATGGACATATATATACTACCAAACGTAAGGTAGATAGATAGTGGGAAGCAGCCGCAGAGCACAGGGAGATCAGCTCGGTGCTTTGTGACCGCCTGGAGGGGTGGGATGGGGAGGGTGGGAGGGAGGGAGATGCATGAGGGAAGGGATGTGGGAACAGATGTATATGTATGACTGATTCACTTTGTTATAAAGCAGAAACTAATAAAAAAAAAAAGAAGTACAAACTTCCAGTTATAAAATAAATGTCAAGGTGATGTAATGTTCAGTGTAGGGAATATAGTCAATAATATTGTAATAACTTGCATACTGACAGATGATAACTAGACCTATCATGGTGATAATGTTGTAAATATATACAACAAAATATTATGTTGTATACCTGAAACTAATATAATAAGTCAATTATACTTCAGTTCAAAAAATAAAAATAAATAAAATAAGTTCGCTAGCAAGACAGAGTCTTATGTAATGTAATGTAGTCACAGGATTGACCTCCTATCACCTTTGCCATAGTCTGTTGGTTAAAAGCAAGCCACCTGTTCTGCCCACATTCAAGCGAAGGGGATTACACAGAAGTGTGAATACCAGGTGATGGGGATCTTAAGGGTCTACCTCAAAACCTGTTCACCACGCAGACGCATAGTGGTGCTAGTTAGGTGGTAGACGTTCACCTAATTCAGAGTTTGGACAAATGCTGCTTGGCCAGGTATCAAAAATAATATTCAGCCAAAGCTAAGGCCAAACACCCAAATCCTCATTTTATATTGAAATTCTTGTATACAAGAGTAAATTGGATATTATATCAAAATATTAATCATAAATTTATTATTTGTTGGTAGTCAATATTTTTAAGTTTATTATTATAATATGGGAATAACATTTCCAAGCACTATCACACTGCCTACCATACTGTTGACCTCTCCTTCATAACATTTTTTTCTGCCACAATTTTACATTTATTTGTATGACTAGTTGATTAACATTTGAGTATTATGCTGAACTCTAATCTCCAGAGGAACAGGAGCCAGTGTCCAGTTTTGCCTATAGCAGTACTTTTGGTGGAATATGGTTCTCCCCCATATCCCCCTTACTCTTACCTATCCTCACCCCTCATGGGAAGGGAGACTGTTAGCATCATAAAAGTACATTAAAATGATTCCATCAGAGATGATCAGTAAATAGCAAGAGAGGGGTTTATGAACAAGGAAGTTCAGTTAAGATTTTTAATAATTGTGAAAATTTGGAAGCAACCTAAATGTCCAATAGTAGGGAAATTGTTAATTATAACATGGTACATCTAATCCATGCAGAAAGAATGGATACTATTGTTTCCTTTTTTAGGTAGTTACCCTTTCCAGATATACAGAATACAATCGAGACTGCTGCCCAAGCAGTACCATCTGCACTTTCTAATAATAGTGTAGCAAAAACTTCATGTACTTTGAACACTCCTAGGTTCTAACTCCAATTCTACCAATCTTGGATGGCTAAATGGAGGTCTCCCTATCCTGAATGAGGTTTGCCTAAAGCAGTGGTTTTCAAACTGTGGTCCTTGAAGCAGCAACAGTAGCCTCACCTAGGAACATGTTAGAAATGCAAGTTTTCTAGTCTCAACCCAGACCTACTGAATCAGAATCTATGGGAATGGGGCCCAGCACTCTCTTTTAACAAGGCTTCCAGGTGATTCTGATGCACACTCAAGTGTGAGACCCCAAATTCAAGTCACATTTGTTTTACCAATCCCATCTTGGTTATATTGGTCTCCAACCACAAGGTGGCAACCTCTGTCTAAAGTCCTATGGGTTGACCAATGGTTACAGTAAGTGTATCTGGTCTAGTCCCTAACTGTCCAAAATGAATGTGATATAGGGATGTGAGAGAGAAGTGGGAGATGAGAGAAGGAACAGAGAGATGGAATGAAGAATGGGGCTGGAGGGGGCTTTATCTTCACTTTTAATATAGCAAGTTAAGAATGAGGTAGTAGTGGTGGTGGTGTCAGTGGTGCTAGTATCAGGTTGTTTTCCACCTAATAATTCAGCTCATTCTGGGTACAAAACAATGTGCATGAATGTTGGAGAGTCTGTGGACAACCAATTTCATCTCTGCTTTTCATCCTTTAATACACAGACACTACTCAAAGGCAAGCACCTCCCCACACCATCACCTACCCTCCTCCTACATTCGTACTCTAATCATGAATTCCTTATCCACTTTTCTTCCCATTATTGATTTCCCTCTTTTAAAACCTTTCCATAGTTCTACCTGGAACTCCGTTGCACAGTAAAGCAAGCTCAGTTCGTGAAAATGTACTTTGTTGCCCCCCTTAACTGAGACTTGGTACTCCCATGAAGATTATACTTTCCAAATAGCCCTCTCTGGTGAAATTTATTTTCTTATTCCCCATAAATTATATGGTTTGACAAAGAGGGTAGAGAATGGGAAATCCCAACAACAGAAGTCTCAAAGGAAGATAAAATTTCTCATCTCTGGCAATGGAATCCATGCAGACATGACACCCAGCACCTTAGATTCTCAATTGTGTTGAATGCCTCAATCCCATTTCACTTCAGCCACTGTCACCCATGACTACACAGTGGATCTTTATAGGAAATCCACATTGGAAATCTTTTTTGACTCATTATCTTTTTCTTCTTTCCTTCTTTCTATAGGATAGATGGAATTTTCTTCTCCTGGTTTAAAAGTTATACATTCTATTTTTGTTCTTATTGTGGTTTCCCTTAACATCTATGTTTATTTACCCCTATTAATTTATCAGTATATTTTCTTCTTAACAATACAAGTATTTGAAAATGTTCTTATGTCCTTTGCATCCCATCACACCTTCCCCATCACTTTGATAATGTTTAAAACTTTAGTTCTGGGCTACTAGGGATATGATTTTTCTTCTTTCTGCTCAGTCTTTTTAATTTTTCACATCAGAAATAAACTATGCCATGATTTTAAATTACCCTTACTTCCCATATCTCTTGCAGTATCTCTTTTTACCTCTTCTCATTTGAAGACCTCCTCCAAAATTGTCTTCAACAAGGATCTTTGTGTGGCAAGCCTTCTGAGACATTGTTTGCACCCAAATATTTTTATTACTCTACTACATTTAAATAAAAAATGACTGAATATAAAATTATAGTTTAAAAGTATTTTAAACATGATAGATCCAGTCCCTTAAAAATATTACTTGATTGTTGTATTTAATTTTGCTAATAAGTTATATCAATTTAATTATTTCCTTTGTAGAGAATTTTACTTTTCTATCTGGAAGATTTGAGAAGTCTTTGATATTCTTAAATGCCATTAAAATATGTGTGTATGTGTATGTGTACATACATATACATATACAGGTTTTACCTCATCTCTCCTAGTCTGTGTCAGCCAAAATGTGTTTAAGAAGTGGAGAAAAGAGAGCCCCAGGTACCACAGAACCTGTTGATCATTCCCATTTGCTGCTATGATCAAGGCTTCATCTTGATACTCTTTGAAATAAGCAGCACTGTTGAGGAGCAAATGTCCCCAGGTTGTAATCTACCAGCCTTTGGGATTTGAAAGGGATGGAAGAGTGAATGTCCAATTAGGTAATCCCCACCTGTTTTCAACCTTCCACTCAACCAAACAGGGCTTTTTTTTGCTGCCTGATATACTCTGATATATCCACAAATACTGTTAACTGTAGTTTGGGATGTTACTATTGATTTCTATAGTGAGGGTAGATAATGTAGGTACCATGACAGTTAGAAGAAATACAAGAGCAAAACAACAAAAGCTTTCATTAAACTTATCCTCTTACTGCTGCCTCCAACTACCCTCTATTCCAGACTGCTAAAAACAAAAAACAAAAACAACACAGCTATGCAGATTGAAGCCACCACAAACAAATGGCTTCTTTTCTCAGTTGGGCCCTCTTGCACCACTCAGCTAACTCTTTATTTGTTAGCTTCCTCTCCCATTTATTCAGTGCCTATTCAAATTGGCACCACACTCATCAAACCCCTCCAATCCCTCTTCTTTTCAGCAATGGGCTGAGAAACTGCACCTTACGCAACCCCAGAGGTACTCTCTCATATGTGAATGGCAGTCCTAGAACACAGTATAGAACACAGCGAAAATTATACCTCTAGTTGTGCTAGACTTTGGCCCTGCAAGGACTTTGAATCCTACGTCAAAGGTAAATGAAGACAGTGAAATGACAAGAATGGAAAATCAGGCCAAATCTCCAAATCCAGTGAACATATGCTTCAGGAATGAAGCAGAAATCAAAACATTCTCAGGCGAAGGAAAACTAAGAGAATTTTTCATCAGTAGACCTATGCTGTGCCTAAAGGAAGTTCTTGAAACATAGAAGAAATATAAAAAAAGGAATCTTAGAACATCAGAAAGGAAGAAAGAACAATGGAAGGATAAAATTACGGGTAAATGTAATAAACTTTCCTTTTCCTCTTGACTTTTCTAAATTATGTTTGATGGTTGAAATAAAAATTATAATATTGTCTGATATGATTCTCAATGTATATAGAGGATATAGTTGATAAAATTATAGTATGAATGGGAGAAGGTGTATTAAATCTAAAGGGAAATACCTCAATGTAACTAATAAAATGTCTACACAACCTGTAGACTTTGATAAGTTATGTAATATGTAATATGCACAGTATTATATAATATCTACAGCAACTACTTAAAAAATCTATATGAAGAGATGCACTAAAAAATACTAGCTAATTCAAAATGGAATTCTAAAAAATCTTGAAGTAACCCATAGGAAAGCAGGAAAAAGAAAACAGAAATGAAGAGCAGAGAGAACAAAGAGAACATGAACCCCACCACCACCACCAAGCACACACATAAACAGTGAAGGACTTAAGCCCTAACATATGGATAGTTAAATTAAATGTAAATTATCTAGGGACTTTGATTGGACAAGATGGCAAAGACTCATCTCTCCTCGTTTCTCTCTGCTAAGTACAACTGTAACATGACATAAGAGACAAACATGGGAGGACTCTGGATGGTGGAGAAAGGAAAGTAGACTGGCTAAAGACTCCAGTGCTGGAGGAAAGATACAGCAGATGGGTATCTTACAACTCCTCACTCAGTAACAGAAGGCTACCCAAGCCTCGCACCTCCTGACCCTAACATATTGGATGAAGGTGACTCAGGCAGGTTCATGCTTTCTCCAGATTAAATGGGAGTTATGCTGACAATTCCAGTCAGGTCCAGTGGCAGTGGTAAGGGTGATCATGTGGGAGCTCCAAAAATAAAAGGTGGCCAGGGGAAATAATCTTTATTTCTGTGAGCCAGAGAGTTTCTTCTCTCACCTAGAGATGCCCAGTGGCCCCAGGGGCACCAGCAGGGGTAATACCACTACAACAAGTGGCCCAGCCTGGAAAGCATTCTTTGTATTCTGTAGTTGAAGACTCCCTTTGCCCACCTAGAGACACTGATAGACCTGACAGCATTGGGAGTGGGGAATCCCACCACCACAAGTGGCAAAATTCAGGAAGGACAAGCACTGCTCTCCTTCTATAAAATATCCTGAAAAATGCACATTATTAGAGAAGAAAGCAGTTTTGCCTGGGATTGTGAATGGGAGCAGGGCTTGACTACAAAGAGATTCAAGAAATTGAGGTTGGGGAGTGGTGGTAAATGTTCTAAAACTGGATTTGGTGATGGCTGCATAACTCTATAAATTTACTAAAAATATTGAAATGTATACTTACAATAGTTGAATTTTATGGTACGTAAATTATACCTCAATAAAACTGTTTTAAACTCACAGCTAACTAAAACTAGAAAGAACTTCTTTAACCTAATAACATGCATCTACTGATATAATCATAATTAATATAAAAGATTGAATACATTTTCCCCTAAGACCATAGAAAAGACAAGCATCCTGATTTTCACCACTCCTATTTAACACCATATTGGAAGTCCTAACTGGCGTAATAATGCAAGAAACAAAAAAATAAAAGGCATACAGAATATGGAGGAAGAAATAAAACTATCTCTATTCACAGACAACATGAGAAAATTCCATGGAATTTACAAAAAAATCTACTAGAACTAATAAATGAGTTTAACAAGGTCTCTAATTGCATTTCTATATTATTAGCAATGAACAATTAGAAGTCAAAGTTTATTTTAAAAAAACAGTATAATTTACAATTGCACCAGAAAAATTAAATTCTTAGGTTAAAAAAAAACTAACAAAATATGTTCAGTATATGTACACTGAAAGCTACAAAACATTTGAGAAAAACATCAAATAAAAACTAAATAAACGTATATATTTATTATATTAATAAATATTAATATATTAATATTTATATTAATGGATTCGAAACCATATTAATGGATTGGAAAATTCAATACTGTTAAGAGGTCAGTTCTCCCAAATACTGATCTATAGATTCAATGGAAACCCAATTAAAATCCCAACAGGATTTTTTTCTAGATATTAATAAGCTGATTCTTAAATTCATATTGAAAGGTAAGGAAATAAGAATAGCTGAAACAATTCTGAAAAAGAACAAAGTTGAAGAACTCACAGTATCTCATTCCAAGGCTTAACTATTAAACTATGGTAATGAAACCAGCATGATATTTGGAGAAATCAATCTATCCAATGTTAAGGCTAACTATATAGCCATAAAAATCAAGGTAATTATTGTATTGGCAGATACATAGATCAATGGAACAAAACAGAAAACCAGAAATAGTCTAATACAAATAGGGTTAACTGATGTTTTACAAAGGTGTGAAGACAAATTAATGGAAAAAGATAGTTTTTTCAACAAATGGTGCTGGAACATTTGGATATCCACATATTAAAAAATGAACCTTGATCTGTACCTCACACTTTATATAAATATGAACTCAAATGGATCATAAGCCTAAATTTTAAATGTAAAATTGTAAGACTTAAAAAAAGAAAGAAAAATTTTGTGACCTTTGATTAGACCAAGGGTTCTTACATATCTCACCAAAAGCACATGCTATTAAAGAAAAAATTGATAAGTTGGAACTCATTAAAATTAAAACCTTCTGCTCTGTGAAGAACTCTGTTAAGGGAATAAAAAGACAAGCCACAGAAAATATTTGCAAAACCGATATCTGATAAAAGACTTGGATCCAAAATATATTAGGAACACTTAAAACTCAGTTAGAAAACAAATGACCCAATTTAAAAATGGACAAAAGAGCAAATACCTCACCAGAGATGATATACAGATGGCTAATAAACATATGAAAATACGCTCAAAATGATATGTTATCGGGGAACTGCAAATTAAAACGAGACATCACTACACACCTATTAAATGGATAAAATCCCTGATAATATCAATTGCTAGTGAGGATGAAGAGCAACAGGTGCTCTCATTAATTGCTGGTGGGAATGTAAAATGATACAGCCACTTTGGATGACAATTTGGCAGTTTCTTGCAATGCTAAATTTAGTCTCATCATGCAGTCCAGCAATCCTGTTCCTAAATATTTACCCAAATGATTTAAGAATTTATGTCCACACAAAATCCTGCATGCAAATGTTTATAGCAGCTTTATTCATAATTTCAAAAAACTGTTAGCAGCCAAGCTGTCCTTCAAGGTAAATGGATAAACAAACTGCAGTACATCTATGCTGTGGAACACTATTCAGCAATTAAGAGGATTGAGCTGCTCCTTCTTTTTCATTTCTAATTCTACTGAGTTGAGTCTTCCCCCTTTTTTTCCTCGATGAGTCTGGCTAATGGTTTACCAATTGTGTTTATCTTCTCAAAGAACCAGCTTTTAGTTTTATTGATCTTTGCTATAATTTCCTTCATTTCTTTTTCATTTATTTCTGATCTGATCTTTATGATTTCTTTACTTCTTCTAACTTTGGGGTATTTTGGGGGTTTTTTCTTTTTCTTTTTTTTTTTTTTGCGGTACTTGGGCCTCTCATTGTTGTGGCCTCTCCCATTGCAGAGCACAGGCTCTGGATGCACAGGCTCAACAGCCATGGATCACGGGCCAAGCCGCTCGTGGCATGTGGAATCTTCCCGGACCAGGGCACGAACCCATGTCCCCTGCATCGGCAGGCAGACTCTCAACCACTGCACCACCAGGGAAGACTGAGCTTTGGGGGTTTTTTGTTCTTCTTTCTCTAATTGCTTTAGGTGTAAGGTTAGGTTGTTTATTTGACATGTTTCTTGTTTCTTGAGGTAGGATTGCATTGCTATAAACTTCCCTCTTAGGACTGCTTTTGCTGCATCCCATACGTTTTGGGTCGTCATGTTTTCATTGTCATTTGTTTCTAGGTATTTTTTTTAATTTCCTCTTTGATGTCTTCAGTGATCTCTTGGTTGTTTAGTAGTGTATTGTTTAGCCTCCATGTGTTTGTATTTTTTACAGATTTTTTCCTGTAATTGATATCTAGTCTCATAGCGTTGTGGTCGGAAAAGATACTTCATATGATTTCAATTTTCTTAAATTTACCAAGGCTTGATTTGTGACCCAAGATATGATCTATCCTGGAGAATGTTCCATGAGCACTTGAGAAGAAAGTGTATTCTTTTGTTTTTGGACAGAATGCCCTATAAATATCAATTAAGTCCATCTTGTTTAATGTGTCATTTAAAGCTTGTGTTGCCTTATTTATTTTCATTTTGGATGATCTGTCCATTGGAGAAAGTAGGGTGTTAAAGTCCCCTACTATGATTGTGTTACTGTCAATTTCCCCTTTTTTGGCTGTTAGCCAATGTATTGAGGTGCTCCTATGTTGGGTGCATAAATATTTACAACTGTTATGTCTTCTTCTTGGATTGATCCCTTGATCATTATGTAGTGTCCTTCTTTGTCTCTTCTAATAGTCTTTATTTTAAAGTCTATTTTGTCTGATATGAGAATTGCTACTCCAGCTTTCTTTTGATTTCCATTTGGATTGAATATCCTTTTCCATCCCCACACTTTCATTCTATATGTGTCCCTAGGTCTGAAGTGGGTCTCTTGAAGACAACATATATATGGGTCTTGTTTTTGTAACCATTCAGCCAGTCTATGTCTTTTCATTGGAGCATTTAATCCATTTACATTTAAGGTAGTTATCAATATGTATGTTCCTATTACCATTTTGTTAATTGTTTTGAGTTTGTTATTGTACGTCTTTTCCTTCTCTTGTGTTTCCTGTCTAGAGAAGTTCCTTTAGCATTTGTTGTAAAGCTGGTTTGGTGGTGCTGAATTCTCTTAGCTTTTGCTTGTTAGTAAAGGTTTTAATTTCTCCATCGAATCTGAATGAGATCCTTGCTGGGTAATCTTGGTTGTATGTTTTTCCCTTTCATCACTTTAAATCTGTCCTGCCACTCCCTTCAAGCTTGCAGAGTTTCTGCTGAAAGATCAGTTGTTAACCTTATGGGGATTCACTTGTATGCTGTTTGTTGTTTTTCCCTTGCTGTTTTTAATATTTTTTCTTTGTATTTAATTTTTGATAGTTTGATTAATGTGTGTCTTGGCGTGTTTCTCCTTGGATTTATCCTGTATGGGACTCTCTGTGCCTCCTGGACTTGATTGACTATTTCCTTTCCCATATTAGGGAAGTTTTCAACTATAATCTCTTCAAATATCTTCTCAGTCCCTTTCTTTTTCTCTTCCTCTTCTGGGAGCCCTATAATTCAAATGTTGGTATGTTTAATGTTGTCTCAGAGGTCTCTGAGACTGTCCTCAATTCTTCTCATTCTTTTTTCTTTATTCTGCTCTGCTGTAGTTATTTCCACTATTTTATCTTCTAGGTCACTTATCCGTTCTTCTGCCTCAGTTATTCTGCTGTTGATTCCTTCTAGAGAAATTTTAATTTCATTTATTTTGTTGTTCATCTCTGTTTGTTTGCTCTTTAGTTCTTCTAGGTCCTTGTTAAACTTTTTTTGTATTTTCTCCATTTCTATTTATAAGATTTTTGATCATCTTTACTATCATTACTCTGAATTCTTTTTCAGGTAGACTGCCTATTTCCTCTTTTTTTGTTTTTTCTTGTGCGTTTTTACCTTGCTCCTTCATCTGCTTCATATTTCTCTGTCTTCTCATTTTGCTTAACTTACTGTGTTTGGGGTCTCCTTTTTGCAGGCTGCAGGTTCATAGTTCCTGTTGTTTTTGGTGTCTGCCCCCAGTGGCTAAGTTTGGTTCAGTGGGTTGTGTAGGCTTCCTGGTGGAGGGGACTGGTGTCTGTGTTCTGGTGGATGAGGCTGGACCTTGTCTTTCTGGTGGGCAGGACCACATCTGGTGGTGTGTTTTGGGGTGTCTGTGACCTTATTATGATTTTAGGCATCCTCTATGCTAATCGGTGTGGTTGTGTTCTTGTCTTGCTTGTTGTTTGGCATAGGGTGTCCAGCACTGTAGCTTGCTGGTTATTGAGTGGAGCTGGGTCTTAGCATTGAGATGGAGATCTCTGGGAAAGCTTTTGCCGTTTGATATTACATGGAGCCAGGAGGTCTCTGGTGGACCAATGTCCTGAACTCAGCTCTCCCACCTCAGAAGCACAGGCCTGACACCCAGCTGGAGCAACAAGATCCTGTCAGTCACACGGCTCAGAAGAAAAGGGAGAAAAAGAAAGAATAAAGAAATAAAACATAAAATAAAATAAATTTATTAAAATAATTTTTAATATTATTAACAATAAATAAATATTTTAAAGTAATAAGAAAAAGAAGGAAAGAAAGAAGAGAGCAACCAAACCAAAAAAACAAATCCACCAATGATAACAAGTGCTAAAAACTATACTGAAAAAGAAAAAAAAAAGACAGACAGAACCCTAGGACAAATGATGAAAGCCAAGCTATACAGACAAAATCACACAAAGAAGCATACACATACACACTCACAAAAAGAGAAAAAGAAAAAAAAATACATATATATATATATATATATATATATATATATATATATATATATATAAAGGAAGAGAGCAAAAAAATCAATAAGCAAATCTACCAATGATAATAAACTCTAAATACTATACTGAGATAAACATAAAGCCAGAAACAAATTAGATGCAGAAAGCAAACCCCAAGTCTACAGTTGCTCCCAAAGTCCACTGCCTCAATTTTGGGATGATTCGTTTTCTATTCAGGTATTCCACAGGTGCAGGGTACATCAAGTTGATTGTGGAAATTTAATCCACTGCTCCTGAGGCTGCTGGGAGAAATTTCCCTTTCTCTTCTTTGTTCGCACAGCTCCTGGGGTTCAGCTTTGGATTTGGCCCCACCTTTGCATGTAGATCACCTGAGGGCATCTTTTGGGAAGTCTGAGATCTTCTGCTTGCGTTCAGTAGATGTTCTGTAGGAGTTGTTCCACGTGTAGATGTATTTCTGATGTAGTTGTGGGGAGGAAGTTGATCTCCATGTCTTACTCCTCTGCCATCTTGAAGGTCTCTCCCCCCAATAGGATATTTGGTGGTTGTGTGTTTAGATAATGAAGCCTTGATTCTATAATATATGTGGTAATGCAAAGGGCCAAAAATATCCACAGCACACTTAACGTAGAAGAATAAAGCATGATAACTTGCTTTACCACATACCAAGACTATAGAGCTATTGTCATTAAGGTAGTGTGGTACTGGCACAAGTATAGACAAGTAAACTGAGACACACTAGAACACACCAAAGCACTCTCACATATATGGATACTTGTTTTATGACAAAATGGTATTAGAAAGGAGTGGATGAAGGAAGATTTTTTTTGATAAATTGTGTTGAGAAAATGGGGTATCCATATGGTAGACAAAGTTAAGTGGAACCCTATTTCATACCAACAGCAGGTAGATTATAGACCTAAAAAGCAAGTGGCAAAACTATAAAACTTTTTGAAAATTATATATGAGAATATCCTCATACCCTTGGAGTAGGGAGAAAATATTTGCAAAACATGTAATCCATACGGACTTGTATCCAGAATATATATTTTAAAAAATTTCCAACACATCGATGAGACAGACAGCCCAATAGAAAAGTGAGGAAAAGACTTGAAAAGTCACTTCACAAAGAAGGAAATCCAAATGATCAATAATCATGAAGTACACCCATTTGTATATATAAAATTTTAAAGTATGACAAATTATAGAAGAAGATATGAATCAATAGTAACTTTTATACACTATTGGTGGGAATGTACATTGGTACAAGCACTTCGTAAAACAGTTTGGCATTATCAATGAAAATGGAAGCTATACTTACACTATGACCCAATAGGTATATTCTGGGTAATTAACAGAACAGAAATGTGTGAATATATACAAAAATGGTATGAAGCTTTATTCATAACAGCCAAAAACTAGATACAATCTAAATTCCCTTTAATGTGGAAGGACACATTTTTCTGATTTATATAATAAACGGCCATACCTCCGCAAAAATAAAGATATTATAGTACATGAAACCACATGGATAAATCTCAGAAATATAATACAGTCATAATTTTTAAGACAGATAAAATTTAACCACAGTGTTTAGGGATGCACACCTAGGTGGTAAAGGTATAAAGAAATGCTAAAAAATCACACCATATTTAACTTTTAGCAGGGTGGAGGGGTGTGTGATAGGAAGGAACACAGGTAGGAGGCCCTTCGTGGGTGCTGACTTTGTTTTTTTTTTTTCTTATCCCAAGTGTTGGTTATACATGGTATTCACTTTGTCATAATTCATTGAGCTATATACTCACAATTTATGTATGATACTTACATTTCACTATTTTAAAAAAATCCTTAAAAACAAAAAATGGGGGCTACCTGACAAACTTTCTCAGCTTGCCACCCCCCTTGCTGGTAAATGCATCTGTGTGTACACTCATTGTTGCCATTTCCTCTCTAGCCTCAAAGATAAGGCATCTCTTCTGTCTCCTCTGAGTCCTTTTGCCACGAAATTATCCTCTTTCTCCAACATCTTTGACCTCTCATTCCACTGCTTCATCCTATAAATATGGTAAAACAATCTAGTATGTCCCCACATTTTTCTTTCCTTCTTTTTCCCATTCCACCTTCCTTTCTCTCTTCACAAACTTTAAAAGGTTAATTTACACACACTCTCTCTCCGTTTCATTCTTCAATCAGTTGAAATCTGGTTTCCACACTTTGTCTCACTGCCCCCTCTCTCTTTATGTTCAACAATGACCTCCTTCCTAATCATCACTGGCTAAGTTTCAGGTGTCATCTTTTTTGGCCCTTTCTATTGTATTTGATATTAGTAACCACATTCCTTGAAATCCTCTCCCTCTTTGGCTTCCAGGACACTGCTCTTTGTTGGATTTCCTTCTGCTCCTGTTACTATTACTAAGAAGAAATATATTTTATAGCTAACAGTCATACATATTTCTATGTCCTGAGCAACTTTCTAGGCATTTACATATATTAACTTGTTTAATCCTCATACAGCCTTATAAAATAGATACTATTGCTGTCATATCTTTTTACAAGTAAAGAAATGGAGGTACCTAAGGTCATCAAGATAAAGTAGCAGGGGTGGAATTTGAACCTAGGCAGTCTGAATCCAAAATCTGTTCTCTTAACTTCTACCTCTCTTGTGTACACAGTTGCCATTGAAGGTTTACCTTCCTCTCTCTATTATTTAACTGTTGGTGTTCCCTGGAATCTATCTGCTCTTCTCACTCTAAAAGTTCTCTTTAGCTAATCTTGTCAACTCTCAGGATTTAAAAGACCATCTATAAGGCAATGATCCCCAAATCCATACCAACCACACTGACTTCTCTGCTAAGTTCGGGACTGGCCTCATGCATCCTGTGGAAGGTCATAGGGCCACATGCTTAGAAGGATCCTGCACTTGGTTTAATGCTCTATTGTCACTGTTTTGAAATACTTTCTCTTTTTTAATTTTTGAATTTCATTTTATTTATTTTTTTATAGAGAAGGTTTTTATTAGTCATCAATTTTTTTTTACTCCATGAAGATTATTAGGTTTATTGAACAATGTAAGTAACATGGAGTTGCTGAGATTGCCAACAGCCATATGTACTCTTTTTCCTTCATTATATTAATAAATACACAATAAGAGTGAGTAAATGGAAGCAAAATAAGTACATAGCAAAAGAGGCATAAAATTTTTATGATGTGATTATAGTTGTGACCAATAAAATTGGTATCAGATGTGTTACATTCTAAAAAGAACATAAGTGCTACATTAGTTTAATAACAATCAAAACATCATTTTTACACCAAATAATACAAGTCACTATAAAACATAAAGGCCATATAAACATGTGCACAGGAAGCAGAAAAGTGCAATTCACAGTCAACTGTTTTTATTTCATAGCTTAATATTTCAAGGTGAAAAAACTTGTAGTATTATGTGAGCACTATTCTATGGAAATTTACCCACTTTCCCCAAATAACTCACACCAATTCTCACATCATGGTGGGGGTGGTGGTGGAGTGACAGGTAGAAAAATATCATTATAATGATCAGACATAGACATGTAAAAGTAAGTTAAACATTGCAATCATATCAAGGATGGCAGAGGGCATGGGTTGAGGGAGCAAAGACAGTTATATTTTGGAAAGTTTATATTTATGATATTCTTGAAAAGAAATTTTAGTCCTTTCTTTTACAGATCATCAATTAATGTTCAATCCTCCAATAGATTATTTACTATGTAGGAAAAAGACAACTCAAGATTATAACCCAACTGAAATTTTCAAGCGTATATCAGGTTCAATTACTTTTAATTTAAAAAAAATTTTAACATCTTTATTGGAGTATAATTGCTTTACAATGGTGTGTTAGTTTCTGCTTTATAACAAAGTGAATCAGTTATACATATATATATGTTCCCATATCTCTTCCCTCTTGCATCTCCTTCCTTCCCACCCTCCCTACCCCACCCCTCTATGTGGTCACAAAGCCCTGAGCTGATCTCACTGTACTATGCGGCTGCTTCCCACTAGCTATCTATTTTACGTTTGGTAGTGTATATATGTCCATGCCACTCTCTCACTTTGTCACAGCTTACCCTTCCCCTCCCCGTATCCTGAACTCCATTCTCTAGTAGGTCTGTGCCTTTATTCCCGTCTTGCCCCTAGGATCTTCATAACAATATTTTTTTCTTAGATTCCATATATATGTGTTAGCATACGGTGTTTATTTTTCTCTTTCTGACTTACTTCACTCTGTATGACAGACGCTAGGTCCAACCACCTCACTACAAATAACTCAATTTCGTTTCTTTTTATGGCTGAGTAATATTCCATTGTATATGTATGCCACAGCTTTAACCATTCATCTGTTGATGGACACTTAGGTTGCTTCCATGTCCTGGCTATTGTAAATGGAGCAGCAATGAACATTTTGGTACATGACTCTTTTATTTTTTTTTACATCTTTATTGGAGTATAATTGCTTTAAAATGGTGTATTAGTTTCTGCTTTATAACAAAGTGAATCAGTTATACATATACATCTGTTCCCATATCCCTTCCCTCTTGCATCTCCCTCCCTCCCACCCTCCCAATCCCACCCCTCCAGGCGGTCACAAAGCACCGAGCTGATCTCCCTGTGCTATGCGGCTGCTTCCCACTAGCTATCTACCTTACGTTTGGTAGTGTATATATGTCCATGCCTCTCTCTCACTTTATCACAGCTTACGCTCCCCCCCCCCATATGCTCAAGTCCATTCTTAAGTAGGTCTGTGTCTTTATTCCTGTTTTACTCCTAGGTTCTTCATGACTTTTTCTCTTAAATTCCATATATATGTGTTAGCATACGGTATTTGTCTTTCTCTTTCTGACTTACTTCACTCTGTATGACAGACTCTAGGTCTATCCACCTCATTACAAATAGCCCAATTTCACTTCTTTTTATGGCTGAGTAATATTCCATTGTATATATGTGCCACATCTTCTTTATCCATTCATCGGATGATGGACACTTAGGTTGTTTCCATCTCTGGGCTATTGTAAATAGAGCTGCAAATGAAAATTTTGCTACATGAATGGCCATCATAAAAAAATCTAAAAACAATAAATGCTGGAGAGGGAGTGGAGAAAAGGGAACCTTCTTGCACTGTTGGTGGGAATGTAAATTGACACAGCCACTATGGAAAACAGTGAGGTTCCTTAGAAAACTAAAAATAGAACTACCATACGACCCAGCAATCCCATTACTGGGCATATACCCTGAGAAAACCATAATGCAAAAGGAGTCATGTACCCCAATGTCCATTGCAGCTGTATTTACAATAGCCAGGACGTGGAAGCAACCTAAGTGTCCATCAACAGATGAATGGATAAAGAAATGTGGTACATATATACAATGGAATATTACTTAGCCATAAAAAAGAACAAAATAATGCCATTTGCAGCAACATGGATGGACCTAGAGATTATCATATTAAGTGAAGTAAGTCAGACAAAGACAAATATTATTATATCATTTGTATGTGGAATCTTAAAAAATTATACAAATTAACATATTTACAAAACAGAAACAGACTCACAGACTTAGGAAACAAACTTATGGTTACCAGTTTTCCCAGCACCACTTATTGAAGAGGCTGTCTTTTCTCCATTGCATATTCTTGCCTCCTTTATCAATGATAAGGTGACCATATGTGCATGGGTTTATCTCTGTGCTTTCTATCCTGTTCCATTGATCTATATTTCTGTTTTTGTGCCAGTACAATACTGTCTTGATTACTATAGCTTTGTAGTATAGTCTGAAATCAGGGAGCCTGATTCCTCCAGCTCCATTTTTGTTTCTCAAGATTGCTTTGGCTATTCAGGGTCTGTTTTGTTTCCATACAGATTGTGAAATTTTTTGTTCTAGTTCTGTGAAAAATGCCAGTGGTAGTTTGATAGGGATTGCATTGAATCTGTAGACTGCTTTGGGTAGTAGAGTCATTTTCACAATGTTGATTCTTTCAATCCAAGAACAACATGGTATATCTCTCCACCTGTTTGTATCATCTTTAATTTCTTTCATCAGTGTCGTATAATTTTCTGCATACAGGTCTTTTGTCTCCTTAGGTAGGTTTATTCCTAGATATTTTATTCTTTTTGTTGCAGTGGTAAATGGGAATGTTTCCTTAATTTCGCTTTCAGATTTTTCATCATTAGTGTATAGGAATGCAAGAGATTTCTGTGCATTAATTTTGTATCCTGCTACTTTACCAAATTCATTGATTAGCTCTAGTAGCTTTCTGGTAACATCTTTAGGATTTTCTATGTATAGTATCATGTCATCTGCAAACAGTGGCATCTTTACTTCTTCTTTTCCGATTTGGATTACGTTTATCTCTTTATTCTTCTCTGATTGCTGTGGCTAAAACTTCCAAAACTATGTTGAATAATAATGGTGAGAGTGGGCAACCTTGTCTTGTTCCTGATCTTAGTGGAAATGGTTTCAGTTTTTCACCATTGAGGATGATGTTGGCTGTGGGTTTGTCATATATGGCCTTTATTATGTTGAGGAAAGTTCCCTCTATGCCTACTTTCTGGAGGGAGTCATCAGTTTTATACACATTAGTGTATACATGTCAATCCCAATCGCCCAATTCATCACACCACCACCACCACCCTCCTTTGAAATTCTTAATAATTTTTGAATAAGTTGCTCTGCATTTTAATTTTGCAATGGGACTTGCAAATTATGTAGCTGGTCCTGCCTAAGCTTCTGACATATAGTCAACTGCCCACTGTACAGCTCTACCTCTCTGTCAAAATCTGCACTCATGTCTTTCCTATCTGAACCTTTCTCATATTCTATCTGGTATCCTATCTTCAGTTGAGGGTAACATCTAGTCACCCAACGCAGAAATCTGAGAACCATCTTTCACTTCTCTTTGTCACTCCCTCTCTACATCCAATCCTGCCAGGACCTGCCACCTTAACTTTCTACCTTTTCTTTGAATCATCCTTTCCTTTTCATTACTGCTGCCATTATCTTTTGTCTAGAATATTGCAATGCTCCTATTTAAAACGTTGTCCTACTTCTAGTCTTACCCTTTCAAACCGATCGTTCATAATGCTACCAAGCAGGGCTGCCACATTGTGTAACTCCAGGTAACATCATTCACACTGTACAATATAGTAGCCTTACTAACAAGACTGATTTTTCTTAAATGCAAATATGATTATGTTAGTACCCTTCTGAAAACTCTTCAGTGGCACCCCAGTAATTACAGGATAAATTCCAAGCTCCTTAACATTCCATTCAAGCATTCCATGATCCAGGCCTCAACAATGTCTCCTGTCCTTCATCTCATGTTCTATCAGTACAGACCTATGCTCTGAATTCCCTGTTCACACCATGCTTTTTTCTCTGCCTGATATGTTCTCTCCCCAGCTTTCTATTCCTTAACCCTTTTCATCTGGGTAATTTCTATTTCTGCTTCAGAACTCAGTTCAAACAATCTCATTCGGGAAGCTTAGTCTGAAACTTAACTGTCAACCCCAGGCTGGTCTAGGAACCCCTTCGTCTATCATAGCACTTGTAACTTGTAACACTCTATGATCATTGTTTGTTTATATTCCCCCACCTCTGAGTATAAGCTTCTTAAGAGCTGATACTCAGTGTCCTCAACACCTAACCAAGTGTTAACCCAGGCTGAATCGACCCAAACAAAGACAAACTCTACACTAACCTCAGGATAGGAAATGTTTTGTTCAGAAATCCTCTTAAGACTGTTCAAAATGGCAAAGAGTATGCAAGTAGCCCCATCAGAGAGGAAGAAAATGATAAATATATCCAGGTTTTATATGAAGCTAGTATTTCAGTCATACTGATTGTAAAAATTATTGAAATATTTTCATACTAACCAGTAAATAGCTATTTAGTACTGAGGCTCTCCAACTCCTTCCACCACTCTTCTGGGCCTTTCCCTAAGATTCTGCCAGACCTCTCCACGATCCAGCCCAACAAGGGCTCCCAGAACCCTGCTCTAGCACTAATGTCTCTTCTGATTGATTATTGCCCATGCTAAGCCAGTTGTTAAAATATTTTGAAGATTGCCTCTAAAATTATACTTCCTCAGTTGTGAAGCACTTCCTCCAACAATATTTTCAGCTAATCTTTACATTTCAGGGTCCTAGGGACCCTGGTTGCTAGGCTTAGACCCTAAGCCGGACAACCAAACATCCACTAGAAAGAGTACACTACATTCAAACGGATATTTAGCATTATCAGGATTGATGTTTTTCAAGCTTTCTCTGGCATTGGATCACCCCCCTTTTTATAAAATAAATTTATTTATTTATTTATTTGGCTGTTTTGGGTCTTCGTTGCTGTGCAGGGGCTTTCTCTAGTTGTGGTGAGTGGGGTCTACTCTTCATTGCAGTGCACGGGCTTCTCATTGTGGTGGCTTCTCTTGCTGTGGAGCATAGCCTCTAGGCATGCAGGCTTCGGTAGTTGTAGTGTGTGGGCTTCAGTAGTTGTGTTCAAATAATGAGTACCTGAACTAGGTCTGAGTAGTTGTGGTGCATGGGCTTAGTTGCTCCGTGGCATGTGGGATCTTCCCGGACCAGGGCTTGAACTTGTGTCCTCTGCATTGGCAGGCAGATTCTTAACCACTGTGCCACCAGGGAAGTCTCCCCCTTTTATTCAAATAAAATTTTTATGTGCACGGCAGGGAAATATACTACTAAGTTAATGTCCAAATACCTTTCTCTTTCTCTTTTCAGTAGAATGGATTAATAAACAAAACATGGAACCAGGAGGTTTGGAACAAATCCAAGGTTGTAGCATATTTAACAAGCTCCTAGGTGATTCTGATACACACTGAACGTTCATCGAAATTCATCATGGAGATGGGATGAGTTGCCAAGATGGAGAGGGCACACACTAGCCTGAAAGAGGAGCAATGAGATCTCTGTTGCCAGAGCCTGATTACCAGGCCCTCTTGGACTGCCTAAGCCCCAAGATTCTGATATAATCGAAGGGAGGTGAAAGGATCCCACACAGCAATTGATATTGGATTTCTGGCCAACACTGTTGAGTGGGAAGTCAAATAGGACATATTAATTTTTCTAATTTAATCCATTTAGATTTTTATTGCACTTTAAAAAATGGATATACATGGCAGTTCATCTAATAAGCCTAAAACATGAGTTAAAAACCAATACTCTTTTGACTTCTAAATATAATACTAACTCTGAAGCTACACTTAGTTCTGCAAGAAATCTTTAGGTTTGTGTACCTCAAAGTTGCTCAAACATGAAACTTTCAAAATTGTACTTATAATAACAAAGCTTCTGTATTCAAAGTTTATCCCAACACCAACAGTAACATATAATGAAGCAAGACCACAGTTACAATAAAACTCTATTTTTCTCTATTTCACAAATCAGAGAATCAATTTTATTTTAACTAAGCATTTAAAACATGTTATCTTGTTTTTCATTAGACTCTTAATTTGAGATAATTATAGAGCCACATGGAGTTGTAAGAAATAATCCAGAGAGATCCTGTGGACACTTCATTCAGTTTCCCCCAATGGTAACTATAGTACAGTACCACAACAATGATATTGACATTGATATGATCCACTGATCTCATTCAAATTTCTCCAGTATTACTTGTACTCCTTTAAGTATATATTTAGTTGTATACAATTTATCATTTGTGTAGGTTTGTGTATCAACCATCATAGTCAAGATACAGAATAGCTCCTTCACAAGAATCTCTTGTTTTGCCATTTTATAACCATATCCACTTCCCTCTCTCAACCCTCCCCAGAACCAAAACTCTAAGTCCTGACAACTACTAAACTGTTCCCAATTTCTATGATTTTGTCATTTAACTTTTTTTCCATAAGTGGAATCATACTGTACATAACTTTTGGGGATTGCTTTTTATTCAGCATAATTACCTGGAGATATTTTTTCTATTAATATATTTTTCAGTTTGCATTTGGTTCTTTTTTATAACTTCTATTTCCTTGCTGAGATTTTCTATTTTTTCATTTGTTTCTAGCATGCTCATAATCGCTCACTGAAGCATCTTTATAATGGCTTCTTTAAAATCTTTGTCAGATAATTCCAACATATGATTCATCTCCGTGTTGGCGTCATTCGATTCTCTTTTCCTTTTAAAGTTATTTTCCTGGTTCTTGGTATGACAGGTGATTTTTTAATGTATCCTAGATATTTTGGCTATTGTGTTAGGAAAGTCTAGTCCTATGTAAATCCTCCACTTTAGCAGGCAGTCTCCTTGTTTAGTTTTAGCATGTAGGTCCTAGCCGATTTTTGTGTTCCGTGATTCCAGTAACAGCTTAATCTTCAGAGCCTTTGCTGTGCTTTGATTGGCTTGGATTATCTGGTACCACTTGGCCTCCCATTGATCTGTGCTGGTTCGGCTTGTGGAGGCAGAAGTTGCTTCCCCAGGCTAGACTGTGTGGTGCCTCTAAGTGGGGAAAGGGAGTCTCCATGAAGACGAACACTTTCTGCACTTGGGCCACTTGTTGTTGCTGGATCCCTCCACCCAGGGCATCCTGGCCAGTCTGTGTTGGGGAGGGGATTCTCAGGACCATGGATGCAAAGAAGCTTCCAGTCTGGGTCACTTGTTCTAGAGGGATCCCGCTTGCAGAAGACTCCCTGGCTATCCAGTATCTCTCAGTGGGGAAGGAAATCTTATGGACCACAGAACAAAGGGGTTTATTTCCAGGATTTATAGTTATACTTAGTGGGGAGGAGCAGAGAGCAATGATTCTATGCCATCTTATCTGGACCAGAAGACCTCTTTATTCTCTTTTATGCTAGTTAAGATATCTGAGTATTGAACTAATCTGTTTCTTTTTATAAATTGTATAGAGCACGTAAAAATTATTGTTCTTGCTCTACGTTTAAGAAACTTAACTTCATCTCTCATTTCTACAGCCAACTGGGTTATTCACCAATAAATTAACTGAGACATTCACTGGTGTTTTATTCAATATTATCACTTAGAAAAAATTTTTCTTGAAGTGTAACACAAATACAGAAAAGTGAACGAATTTTAAGTTTACACACCAGCAAATTACCACAAAATTAACACATTAATATAGTATTACTTTTGATTTAAAAATAACGTGGATATCTATTTCACAAAAATGTGAACATACTTAACACTACTGAACTGTACACTTAAAAATGATTAAGATGGTAAATTTCATGTTATATGTTTTTCACCAAATTTAAAAAAAAAAGGAATCTGGGGAGACAAAACACCTAACTTCTGAACAATACCAACAATGCCTCCAGACTCACAGCCTAGCAGAGGTGACTGGAGCAAATTCCTAGTATGTCTTCAGCTCCTTTTCCTCCTACATATTCAAGCAAACAGTTATTGATGATTTTCATCTGTGAAAGAAAATAAAGAAATGTGGCATCTCTTGCACCTTAAGTGTTGTGGGAAAAGCAAAGCATAGCTGCTCTAGCTGAAGTCGGGGTGGTATAGCAGCCCTGCCGTTTTCACTTGACTTTTCATCACACAGTCATCCTGTCATCAGGACTGTTGTGAAAATTAAGTGAAATAAAATAGGTGAAAGGTCTTCTACATGGCAGGTGTTCTTTAAAAGTTTGTTGAATATGGAGACAAATGAGAGAGTAATACAGACTCATTAACACATGCTGTGGACATCTCTAAAGAGGAAAACCAGGGAAGAACAGTCAAGAAGTAGGACTTACTTTGTGTGCCAAGCATCATTTTTGGATAATGATTTATAAATGATATCCCATTTAACCCTCTACAATTAATGCTAAAGAACTATTAATTTTCCCACTTGACAAATGAAAAAACTGAAGCTCAGAAAAAGTAGGGCATATATCTTTTCGAATTATGGTTTGCTCTGGATATATGCCCAGGAGTGGGATTGCTGGACTGTATGGTAGCTCTATTTTTAGTTTTTTAAGGAACCTCCATACTGTTCTCCACAGTGGCTGGACCAGTTTACATTCCCACCAACAGTGTAGGAGGGTTCCCTTTACTCCACACCCTCTCCAGCATTTATTGTTTGTACATTTTTTGATGAGAGCCATTCTGACGGGTGTGAGGTGATACCTCATTGTATCAATAGTTTTGATTTGCATTTCTCTAATAATCAGTGATGTTGGGCATTTTTCATGTGCTTTTTAGCCATCTGTATGCCTTCTGGAGAAAACCATAATTCGAAAAAATACATGCACTCCAATGTTCATTGCAGCACTATATACAATAGCCAGGACATGGAAGCAACCTAAATGTCCATCAACAGAAGAATGGATAAAAAAGATATGGTACATACATACAGTGGAATATTACTCAGCCATAAAAAAGAACAAAATACATTTATAGCAACATGAATGGACCTAGAGATTGTCATACTGAATGAAGTAAGTCAAGGAGAGAAAGACAAATATCATATGATATCACTTATATATGGAATCAAAAAAAAGGGTACAAATGAACTTATCTACAAAACAGAAATAGAGTTGCAGATGTAGAAAACAAACTTATCGTTACTGGGGGTAAGGGGGGGAGGGATAAATTGGAAGATTGGGATTGACATATACACACTACTATATATAAAACAGATAACTAATAAAGACCTACTGTATAGCACAGGGAACTCTACTCAATACTCTGTAATGGCCTATATGGAAAAAGAAACTAAAAAAGAGTGGATATATGTATATTTATAACTAATTCACTTTGCTGTACACCTGAATCTAACACAACACTGTAAAACAACTATACTCCAATAAAAAAAATTAAATTAAAAAAAAGAAAGATTAGGGCAACTAGGCCTATGGACACACAGTTTTTTTTGTTGTTTGTTTGTTTGTTTGTTTGTGGTACGCAGGCCTCTCACTGTTGTGGCCTCTCCCATTGCAGTGCACAGGCTCCGGACGCGCAGGCTCAGCAGCCATGTCTCACAGGCCCAGCCGCTCCACGGCATGTGGGATCTTCCCGGACCAGGGCATGAACCCGTGTCCCCTGCATCGGCAGGCGGACTCTCAACCACTGTGCCACCAGGGAAGCCCTGGCCACACAGTTAAAAAAAAAAAAAAGTAACAGAACCAGGATTTGAATATCTACTCTTCTAGCCTAGTTACAAAGCCAAGCTTGTCCAAAGAATAAGGCTCAAACCCATTTTCATGGAGTGCAATAATCCAGCCCCAGCAGATCTTCCCAGCCTTCTCTCTCCACTTCTCCACCTTGTATTTTACACTCAAGTAATCAATCCCTCTCTCATCCTTACCCCCTTAACCAACCATTACACATTTACATGCTGCTGTTTCTCACTTTTGTGCTCTGTTCTTAATGCCCTCAACTTGGCATCCTCTCCCTCTCCTATTTACATGGCTAAGTCACCTCTTCTTGGAAATCTCAAATCCCCATTGTCCCTGTCTCCTTAACCTGCCCACCCTCATATACTCCCACTATGCTCTTTGCTTATTTATATTGAATTGTTGTTGTATATTTACTTCTATGTGAGCTCCTTGAAGGGAAGAACCATTTCTTATTCATCTATATTGTGTCTAACATGATTCCTGGCACATACTTATTATCCAATAAATGTTTGTTCAATGAATAAATGATTGAGTGAACAGATGACTCTAAACAGTGTTTTTTCCTCTTCAGCCATTCATCTATCTTGTTCTGAATTTTGGAACCATATTCTTGTGCAGACCACCTCTATAGTTAATATTTTTCTTTAACTCAAGTCACTTTTCAATATTTTAAATCAACTTAGCCTTGTTCTAAGCAGTATCTGTGGAATCATGGGCTGTATGTATATACATATACATATCTCCAATACATATTTCAGTTACATTAAGATGACTACTGAAATTTTTTAAATGCTTATCCTTTTGCCTCTTAAATCATCTTGTGACCCTCCAGTGGTATACATACCATGCTAAGGAAATAATCACCTAATGTCACTGCTGCTGTTGCATGTAGCCTGGATCTGATGGGCAGAGGAAGCTGGGGAGGTAAATTGCAGTTGGATACCCTTGTGGTAATATAACTAGGGCAGGTGACTGAGTCAATACTGAGATGATCTTGACTAAGGAAAGAAATCCCTAAACAGCAGCAGTTGCCCATGACACTGCTTGACCAGTCTCTGGAGTATGTCATCCCAGACTTGACCCTGGGATGTCCATGTGATGCAAGGGGTTAAGCCCAGCTATTCCTGGTCCCATCACAATGCACCTGTTTTGTTAAAATTGAGTCCTGGCCCCAAGTTCTGAGTTCAAGCCTTCCCCGGGTGGTACACAGTGTGTAGTACTGAATATGAGACAGTATAGCCTAGTGCTGATTCTTAACTGGATGACCCGGAGCAAATTTTCTGAACTTAAATTTTCTCACCTGTAAAATGTGTATGTTATATATATATGCCTCATACAATGGTTCTCAATCCTGGCTGTACATTATAATTATCTGGGGAGATTTTTAAAAATATTTTTTGACAGATATTTTAATTTAATTGGTGGAGCTTGGGTCCTGATACTGTTTTTCAAGTTGTCCAATGTGCAGCTAAGGTTGAGAATCACTGAGTTGATTGGAGAATTAAATGAGAGCATTTATAAAGCACCTGGAACATGGTAAATACACAAGAAGTGTAAGCTATTATTAATGTTATCGTCATTACTAACAGGCTTATTCTTTGGTTATCCTTTCTAGTTTCCATTCTGGTAGCCTATCCACAACATGCCTTACTCGGACAAGCCCACACATCTCCTGCCCCAAAGACCAGGCCAGCTGTCTGAATCATGTTTTCTGATGATGGCTTTGAACATCATCCTCTGCCTTCATAGCACAACCTCTGTGCCTGGGACCACACGTATTCCACACACCCTGGTTGAAACCACCCATGACCAGGTTTCTGGGTGATTGTGAACAAGCCCCCTGGCCTGCTTCTCTGTAGAATGAGATAGAGCAATGGCAATCACACATTGCCTCTCTCCCCCTCCCCCTCTCTTATCCAGGGACATCAGGTTACAAGAGAACAAGCTGTTCTTCTATCTTAGTAATGGGGTGGGGGAAGGGGATGAGGCCAGCTGTATGCATATGAGTCGCATATGAGCTGCATATGAAACTCAGGTGAATTTTCTGTAATGGAGGGTGTTTTCCTTTTTTTTCCCATATCATCAGTGACTGAAGCTGGTTTTGAGCCTAAGGAAGGCTGCTAACGTGGCTACTTGCTAATGATCATCCTAAAGGCAATAGTTAATGTTTATTGAATGTCATGCACTGTGTCAAAGTACTTATATAAGGATGATCTTATTTAACCTCCAGAGCAACCCTTGGAGACAAGGTCTATTTTTATCATCTTCATTTTTCAAATAAGAAAACTAAGAGGCCCAAGAGAGGTGAAGTAGCTTGCCTGAAGGTAGCAGGTGAGAGATCCCAAGAAATCTGGCTCTAGAGACTGTGCTTTTACCCAGATTTCTGAACTTAGTCCTAGAGATGCAAAAGACCTGAGAGATCTCCCAATCCAACCCCCTTATGTTATCAGTGGGGGCAACTGAGAACCACCTAGGGAAAGGAACATTTTCCTGAACCATGGGAATACTTTAAGAAAATTCATTTAATCAATACTTATTGAGCACCTAATGCCAGGATCTGTGCTGGGTGCTAAAGATACACAGTTTTGTAAAAAAACAAAAACACTTGCCCTAATGAAGCTGATACTGTAGGGGAGAGACAGTCTATAAACAAACTAGCAAAATAAATGTAGTATATTAGAAGTTGATAAATACTACATGAAAAATAAAACAAGGAAGAGGCAAAAGGAGTATAGGGGTGGCTGAAAATTTAAACAGAGCAGTCAGGGAAGATCTCACTGAAAAAGGACATTATTTTAATTAAGATCCGAAGGAGGTGAGGGAGTGAATTATTTGCATATTGGGGAGAAGATTTTTCCAGGCAGAGCTTGCTTATGTCAAGGACCAGCAAGGAAGCAAGTGTGGCTGAAGCAGAGTGAGCGTGAGGCAAAGTAGTGGGACCTAATATTATAGAGATGAAGAGGGAACAAATCATGCAGGAATTTGTAGGCCATTAAAAGACCTTTGACTGTTACTCTGAATGAGCTAATAAGTCATTGGAGGATTCGGCGTAGAGGAGTGATATGATCTGACTTGAGAACTGAAAATATCCCTCTGGCTGTTGTAAGGAAAATAGGGAGGTGAGTATGAAAGCTATAGTGAGTGAATGGTGGCTTAGAACAAAATGGTAGTGGTGAAAAGGATAAAAACGTGGCCAATTTTTGAGAAAATTTGAAGGTAGACCCAGTTGTAAGGGAAGAGTAGTTGTGAAGTGTGAGAGAAAGAGAAAAGTCAAGAATGTCTAGTTCAGACTCCTCCATCACACTCCCTGTTGAGCCCAAGAATTTCTTTAGCCAAGCAACTGCCATTAATTTTCATCCTGTCTTCCTGTCTTAGTTTTTATTTTTTTAAAAACAATTTCTCATTCTAACTCCTCTTGCTATTTTAAGATGTTGGGGGTAGGAGTTTATTAATTAATTTATTTATTTTTGCTGTGTTGGGTCTTCATTTCTATGCGAGGGCTTTCTCTAGTTGTGGCAAACGGGGGCCACTCTTCATCATGGTGCGCGGGCCTCTTACTATCACGGCCTCTCTTGTTGCAGAGCACAGGCTCCAGACACGCAGGCTCAGTAGTTGTGGTTCACGGGCCTAGTTGCTCCGTGGCATGTGGGATCCTCCCAGACCAGGGCTGGAACCCGTGTCCCCTGCATTAGCAGGCAGATTCTCAACCACTGTGCCACCAGGGAAGCCCCCTGTCTTAGTTTTAATCCAACTCCTAGGATACTCTGGAGAGTCTACTGCCCTCTTAGGGAATCATGGGAAAGAGACGAAGCCAGCAGAATTATTGAGCCACTGTAGTAAAGGTGAGGCAACTTGGTCTGAGGTGCCCTATTCTGATCTGAATTACCTGCCCCAGGACCACTGTGAGAAAAGAGAATTTTCTGAAATTTGAGACCATTTGTGCTCATTTGCCTGCTGGATAAGGCAGTCATTATGGCCTGAACAGGAAATGGTGCAACTCCCCCAACCCCTCCTGCAGATGGTCAGCAGAGGCTTGCTTGACAGCCTGCAGACAGAACCCCAGGGGGAAGAATCCACTCTACTCCAGTTAGAGGTCATCTTTAAGAAGTGCTTCAGATGCTATGGCAGACATTTGGAATCCAGAATGGGGCAAACCCTTTGGTTTTCTATTTTAGGTGACAGCTGTACGTTAAGATATTTGCAGACACGTGAAAAGTAAAAGGTTTTGCTCCTCCTCTCCTCCCTGATTTTTGAGTCCTGACTACCAGGATTTACAGTTTCAAGATTCCTGAGAATAGCAGCTAATCCTAGTCATGCTTTAAATTATGCACCTCTAACAACTGCATTTCCAGGAAGATATTTGGCAAGAGTTTCCTTAGCAGACCCCAAAAATAAAATGACACTTCATTAGAGAGGAAAGAGGGTGTACAAGGAAATAAAGGGAGGTCAGAGTCCCACCAGGGTCCCTGGGCCATGCATTTCTACAGTTATTCACTCCTGTGTTCCAGAACTGGACTGGTGTAGATGAAAGGGATGGAGCAATGCAGACATCTCCAGAGTCTATCAGTGACGTATGGATCAATATCAATAAGAGAAGTTGAGCTATAGCCTCCTCCCTTTCTAGCTGTCCTCAGCCCAGTGGTAATATCCCCAGAGGGGTCACTACCCCTAGGAAGGGTGGGTACACATGTGGGGCAGTTTCCCTAGCCTAAGCCAGTCTTTGGTCATACTTGCCAACTGTAAGGCACCAGCAACCCAAGGCTGTAGGGTTTTCAGTAATCTGAGCCACAAGCTACCAGGAGAAGAAAACAATTTCTTTAAGTGAATGTTTTCACTAGAAATTCCACTCTGATGGGCCTTTGAGGACTCACTGACTAAAAAACTTTAAAATAATTATTTTGAAAGCTCTGCTGTGTACTGTACAAGTCATAAAGTAATAGTCATAGCCTCTATTAATGGTGACCTACTCTGTGCTGGATACATAATATCATAAAATGAATAAATATTCTTTAATCTTCACGGCAACCTAACAGAATTAGCATTGACATACCCATTTGAAAGGTGAGGAAATGGAGGCCACCACTGACTTTGTCCTGTGTCACATAACTAATCAATGGCAGATTCAGGGTTTAAAGCTGGGTTGGCCATGCTTGTTCTACAATTGTTGCAAGTGTTTCTAGAATACAAGACCCTTTGAGGTTGGCTCCCTCCTTACCTATCAAACTCTCCTATCTCATGGTTACCCCATGTGGGCCTCTATCAGCACACACCCTCATGAAAACATCCTGCACACTCCAGGAGGTAAATAGGGTATTAGTTAAGACATACGCTCTAGAACCAGACTGTCTGGATTCATAACGTCATTTCAGCCACTTTCCTGTGGTGTGGCCTCAGGTTCCTTATCTGGAAAATTGTAATAATAATAGTCTCTTCGTCATTGGGTTGTTTTGAGGATTAAATGAGATAGTGCACGTAAAGCTCTTAGAATGGTGCTCGGCACAAAGTAAGAATTCTTTAAGTATTAAGTAGTATTATTGCTGGCTCTGGGCCTTTCCTATGTCTGTTACATTTTCTTTGAAGAGTTCCCAGGCTCTTCTTTCCAGGTACTTCTTAACTAACCTTCAGCTCAAACCCCACATCCTCCAAGATTTCCCTGACCATCACAACTTTCCAGTACTTCGTATCTGGACATATTACCCACTCTGTGTTCTCAGTCCCTAGGTTATGCTTTGAACCTAGAAGGTACTCAATAAGTCCTTGTGGAGATGTATAAATGTGTGAATAAAGGAGTCATGTTGCTGTTTTTCTTTTGTGAAGACTCTTCCCAGCTGCCCTCCCCCCTCCTGCCCAATTAAGCAATGCAGGCATTCCTCTTCTTTTATAGTTTAGTTTAACAAGGATTGGATTTCAGGGTAGGATATTTTTGCCCAGGCAACTTGCTCATTTCTTACTCTCTGCCTGGTCTCCAGGAGACAGATTAACCAAACTTGCTAACACTTTGCCTTCCTGACTGGGTGCCTTAGCTATATAGTGAGAAAAGTGTATCTTTCCTCCTTTTTCTTTCTTTTTTCTTTTACCGGTTTGAGGATTTGAGGGGATTATGGGGGATTCTGATTTGAGGTTTTGAAGCTTCTCTTCCTAGTCCAATTCATTCCACTCTGTACTTACTCTACCTGGGTGATCACATCCATTCACATAATTTTAATTACCACTTCTCTGTTAATGGCTCCCACACAGTGTTGTGCTGGTAAATATTTAACCATTGGTTTTCTGAGGGAAAAAAACTTCTTGATTTGTAGTATTTGCTAATTTCCCTTGTGTAAATACTTCCACCATGGTGGATTTCAAGTTACCAACAGAACACAGAGATGGGAAGAGATACAAGATAGCATACCAACATATAACATTTCCACCCTACAAATCCAAAAATGTGGGCTTCCCTGGTGGCGCAGTGGTTGAGAGTCCACCTACCGATGCAGGCGACACGGGTTCGTGCCCCAGTCCGGGAAGATCCCACATGCCACGGAGCGGCTAGGCCCGTGAGCCATGGCCGCTGAGCCTGCACGTCTGGAGACTGTGCTCTGCAATGGGAGAGACCACAACAGTGTGAGGCCCGTGTACCACAAAAAAATAACCCCAAAAAACAAAACAAACAAAAACAAACAAATCCAAAAATGTAAATAACCTCAAGAGCATAGAAAATAATAAAATAAATAGGAAGTGGTGAGTTTTGAGTATTTAGCTTTCTTTTTAATAAATTTATTTAATTATAAGTTTATATAATTTAATTTTAAATAACTGTTATGTTTGACAACCAGTTCATTAAATCCCTGAAAATTTAGCAGTTTCTCATGAGCCATTACAAGCTGGCTCCAGCCCACCACTGCTCCCATGTGACTGTCTCCCAAACACATGTCTGCAGCCCAGATCGCTCTCCTCAATTCCAGACCCATGTACACAATCGACAATTCAACTCTACTTGGATGTTCGATAGACACCTCTAACACATTTCAACAATTACATTCTCAATAAATTCCCACTGTCCGAAGTCTACTTTACACTTTGTCTTCCCTATCTCAGAAAATAGCACCACTAGTCACCAGTCACCCAAGCCAGAAACCTGGGAATCATCTTTGGCTTCTTTCTCTTTCTAAGATACTCAGTATCCCTGAGCCTTTTCAATCCTAACTTATTAACCCCTCTCCCCCTGCTATTGCCTTAGTTTAGGCTTCTTCATCTCATGCCTAGAACATGACAGCAGTCTCCTAACTGGTCTCCCTGAATTTCCACCCTTTCTCCCTACTAATCTATCCTACACTAAATGACTAGAAGGAAATTCAAACCTCACCATGTCATTATCAAGCTTAAAACTCCTCAGTGGAGATTGACTTCCAGATCACTCCCCAGTGAAACTGGTGAAAAGTATTTTAAAAACAATAATTTAAATCTCTGGAAATAGTCCTAAGGGCAAACAGCAAATGAAGAAACATCTATTCAAGAAAAGCTGCAAAAATTCAGTAAAAAAGGTGAGAATCTGTGGTATTTGAACCGAGACCACACCCTCCATCCCCCTCCCAGCACAGCAGGGTGAGTAACTGCACTCCAGACTTCTGCAGCTGATAACACAGGGTTCCCTCTCCCCTAGCTCCCAATCAGAGGGCTTCCTTCCCACGAGAAGCAAGACTTCAGCGTTTCTCATCCTGCCCTCAGGTACCTGTTGCTAAGGCTAAATCCTGGGTGACTGTGGTCAAAAAGTGGTGTCTCACTTTTTCCACCCAGCCCCCACTCATGGCATGGAGACTCTGCCTTGATGATGCATATTGAGAATACTGCGGCCTTCATCATCCTTTTCCTGCCTAATTAAGTGGTAATTACGTGGCAGGAGAGGAAAGCTGAGAGGACTTCAGGTTACTAACTGCCCCCATCCACCAAGAGATCAGCTCTTGGAGTGGGAGTGTTACTCAGAGAGAAGCTTGCCATTTCCTCACTAGCTCCAGAGCCTTGGCTCAGGGATTTTGCCTGGGGGGTGGGGGGAAGAAGCAAACCATAAAAAAGATAGATCCTGATCTCTTACCAAAGGAAATGATTCTGTTTGCAACAGAGCTTGAAGATGTACAAGCCTAAGGAAACTCTCAAGAGCAGTGGAGGTTGCAGTGAAAAGCAATTGGGAGGACTGGGAGGAGGTTCAAGGATTTTAATAAAGATACAGTCTAGGCTGTGGGCAGGCTAGTTTGCAGGACAGAACTGGGGGATAAGACAGCTGTGAGGAGCCCTCTTAGGGTCAGAACAAATATCAAACATTGAACTCAGAAACTATTGCTTCTGAGAAAATGGAAATCCTGGAGTTTAAAAATATAATAATTGGACTTCCTGCTTCTGGTTCCTTGTAAGGAGCTGGGAAGTTGCCACTCAATCCTCAAACAAGTAAGAAGCGGAACAGACTGAAACATCAACAAATCTTCTTGTATCCATAAGAGAAATGAAGACACAAGGCAAACTTTTGCCGCCAACATTAGAGAGACAGGCAAATAAAGGCTCTCACAGATTACTGCAGCAGAGACTCACCAGCAGAAAGCACCAGGGAACCAGCGCCCACGTAGGAAGTTCTGAACTGTAACTGACGAATTGCTGGAGTCTGAGCACAGAAAACTCCGAAAGTTAAAAACTCCATGGGGACCCAGTTGTGGTAGGGTCCCACAGTATTGTGGGATTTACCTCCAGGAGCTCAACCAGTTTCCATATTATCAGAGAAAATCCCCTCAGGCTTCCAGCAGAGGGATGGGAAAAGGAGCCATTCTGAAATACACGAGAGAACTGTTCTTAACAAGGCCTGCCCCCAGCGGAACTTAATTAACCAGAGCCTAACCTGCAGGAGTATTATCAGAACTTCTCAGGGGAAGAGAAATATCCAAATCTAGCTATCTCTAGCCATCCTCTCCCACCTAAGGAGGGAGAAAAATACTGAGAAACACTCGTGAAGTTCAAAGTCCAGAGGTATAGGCACATTAAAAGACTGGGACCTAATCATAGAACTATAGAATGCTTCCCCTCCCCCCACACTTCACCACCACATTACTAAAGGCCTATTTGCAACATTTTTTTAACCTGGTATATCAGGTCCAGCTATCAAGAAAAAATTACAAGGCAAGTCAAAAATTAAAAACACAGTTTGAAGAGGCAGAGCAAGAAATAGTACCAGACATGGCAAGGATGTCGGAATTACCAGACAGGGAATTTAAAACAACTGTAATTAATATGCTAAGGGCTTTAATGGATGAAGTAGACAACATGCAAGAATACATGGGCAATGTAAACAGAGGGATGGAAATCCTAGAAAGAATCAAAAAGAAATTCTAGATATAAGAAAACTCTATAACAAAAATGAAAAATTCCTTAGATGGGCCCCTTAGTAGACTGGATATGGCCAAAGAGAGGATCTCTGTGCTAGAGGATATACCAATAGAATCCTCAAAAACCTAAGAGAAAACAAATACTGAAAAAAAAACAGAACAGATATCCAAGGACTATAGAACAACTTTTGAATTGGAATATCAGAAGGAGAAGAAAGACAAAAAGGAACAAAAGAAATATTTGAAACAATAATGCTGACAATTTCCCCAAATTAATGTCAGACACCAAACCATAGATGCAGGAAACTCAAAGAACACTGAGCAAGTTAAATGTCCAAAAAGCTATACCTAGGCATATCATTTTCAAGTTCCAGAAAGTAAACCATAAAGAAAAATCCTAAAAGAAGTCAAAGGGGAAAAAACACCTTACCTATAGACGAACAAAGAATTAAATTACATCCAATTTCTCTTCAGAACCATGCGAGTGAGATGAGAGTGGTGTGAAATATTTAGTGTTGAGAAGAAATAACTACCAACCTAGAATTCTGTACCCAGCAAAATTATTCTTCAAAAGTGAAGGAGAAATAAAGACTTTCTCAGACAAAAAAAAAAAAATTGAGGAAATTTGTTACTAGTAGATCTACCTTGCAAGAAATGTTAAGAAAAGTTCTATGGAGAGAAGGTAAATAATATAGGTCTAAATCTTGGATCTACATAAAGAAAGAAAAAGCATCAAAGAAGGAATAAATAAAGCTAAAATTAAAAGTTTTATTTTTCTTAATTGATCCAACAGGTAACAGCTTATTCAAAATAAAAAATAGATACAATGTATCAATTATGTATGCTAATGTATATATCTTATATATATATATGCTTATGTATGCTTATATGTAAAATGAATAACAAGAATGATACAAGAGACAGGAAGAAGGATTATTTTGTTATTATAAGATACAAATGTTATTTGAAAGTAGACTTAGATTAGTTATAAATGTATATTGCAAACTCTAGGGCAACCACTAGAAAAGTATAACTGATATGCTAAGAAAGGAGAGAAAAAAGAATCATATAAAATGCTCAACTAAAACAACAAAAGGCAGAAAAAGAGTGGAAGAATAGGAACAAAGAAAAAAGGTAACAGATCAATAATAGTAATTAATATAGTACATAGTAATACCATATCAATAATCACTTTGATTTTTTAATTGAATATTGTTGATGTACAATATTATATTAGCTTCCAGTGTAGTACATAATGATTGACATTTGCATACATTATGAAATGATCACGACTATAAGTCTGGTAACAATCTGTCCCTATACAAAGTTATTACAATATTAATGACAATACATTTTATTCTGTATATTACATCCCCGTAACACATTATATAATTGGAGGTTTGTATCTCCCCTACACATATTTTGCCAACCTCCACAAGCCCCTCAACTCTGGCAACAACCTGTTTGTTCTCTGTATCTATGACTCTTTCTGTTTTGTTGTTTGTTCATTTGTTTTGCTTCTTAGATTCCACATATTAGTGAGACCTTGTGGTATTTGCCTTTCTCCCTCTGACTTATTTCACTTATTATAATATCCTCTAGGACCATCCATGTTGTCACAAATGGCAAGATTTCATTTCTTATGACTGAGTAATGTTCAATTATAATACATAACATCTTCTTTGTCCATTCATATATTGATGGACACGTACTGCTTCCATATCCTGGCTATTGTAAATAATACTGAAAAGAACATTGAAGAGCATATAACTTTAGGAATCATTGTTTTTGTTTTCTTTGGGTAAATACCCAGAAATGGAATTGCTACATCATATGGTAATTCTATTTTTAAATTTTTGAGGAAACTCCATACTATTTTCCATAGTGACTGCACCAATTTACAAATCCCAACAGTGCATGAGGGCTCCCTTTTCTCCACATCCTAGCAAAACCTTGTATATGTTGTTTTTTTGATAATAGCAATTCTGACAGATAGATGTGAGGTGGTATCTCATTGTCATTTTAATTTGCATTTCCCTGATGATTAATAATGTTGAGTATTTTTCATGTGTCTCTTGGCCATCTGTATGCCTTCTTAGGAATAATGTCTATTCAGGTCCTCTACCTATTTTTTACTAGGTTTTTTATGTTGAGTTGTGTAAATTTTTTTATATATTGGATATTAACCCCTTATCAGATATACATTTTTCAAATATCTTCTCCCATTCAGCAGGCTGCATTTTCGTCTTGTTGACAGTTTTCTTTACTGTGCAAAGGTTTTTTAGTTTGATTAGGTCCCATTTGTTTATTTTTGCTTTTGTCTCCCTTGTCTGAGGAGACATAGTCAATAAAATATTGCTAAGATGGATGCCAAAGAGCATACAGCCTGTTTCCTTCTAGGAGTTTTATGGTTTCAGGTCTTATATTTAAGTCTTAATCCAGTTTGAGTTTATTTTTGTGTATGGTGTTAGAAAGCAGTTTGATTCTTTTACATGTAGCTATCTGGTTTTCCCAAAACCATTTATTGATGAGTCTGTCCTGCCTAATTTGTCATAGATTAATTGACCATAGGTGTATGGGTTTACTTTTGGGCTCCCTATTCTGTTCCATTGATCTATGTGTCTGTTTTTGTGCCAATACCATACTGTTTTGATTACTGTGGCTTCATAATATAGTTTGAAATCAGGGCGTGTGATACCTTCAGCTTTGTTCTTCTTTCTCAAGATTATTTTTTGGTTATTGAGGGTCTTTCGTGTTTCTATACAAATTTTATGATTACTTGTTCCAGTTCTGTGAAAAATGCCTTTGATATTTTTATAGAGATTACATTAAATCTATAGATTGCCTTGGGTAGTATGGTCATTTTAACAATATTAATTCTTTCAATCCATGAGCATAGTGTATCTATCCATTTATCTGTGTGATCTTAATTTTCTTTCATGTGTCTTATAGGTTTCCAAGTACAAGTCCTCTTTGCATAGATTTATTCCTAGGTATTAATATTTTATTTTTTTGATGCAATCATAAATGGGATTGTTTCCTTAATTTCTCTTTCCGATAATTTATTGTTAGCCTAGAGAAACACAACAGATTTCTGTATATTAAATTGTATCCTACAATATTACTGAATTCATTTATTAGTTCTAACAGTGTTTGGGTGGCATCTTTAGGATTTTCTATATATAGTATCATGTCATCTGTAAACAGTGATAGTTTTACTTCTTCCATTAATATTTGGATTTCTTTTATTTCTTTTTCCTGTCCGATTGCTGTCGCTAGGACTTCAAATACTATGTTGAGAAAAAGTGGCTAGAGTGGGCAACTTTCTCTTGTTCCTGATCCTAGAGGAAATGCTGTCAGCTTTTCACCATTGAGTATGATGTTGGCTGTGAGCTTGTCATATGTGGCTTTAATTATGTTGAGGGATGTTCCATCTATAACCACTTTGTTGATAGTTATTATCATAAATGGATGTTGAATTTTGTCAAAAGTTCATCTATTGAGATGATTATACAATTTTTCTTCTATTGTAAATGTTGTGTATCACATTGATTGATTTGAAGATATTGAACCATCCTTGCATCATTGGAATAAATCCCACTTGATCATGGTGTATTATCCTTTTAAAGTACTGTTGAATTTGGACTGCTAATATTTTGTTGAGGATTTTTACATCTATATTAATCAGTGATACTGGCCTGTAATTTTATATTTTTGTGGTGTCTTTGTCTGGTTTTGGTATCAGGGTGACATTGGCCTTGTAGAATACGTTCAGAAGTGTTCCTTACTATTCAGTTTTTTAGAATAATTTCAGAAGGATTTGTGTTAACTCTTCTTTAAATGTTTGGTAGAATTCAAACATGAAGTAGTCTGGTTCAGAACTTTTGTTTACTCTTCTTTAAATGTTTGGTAGAATTCAAACATGAAGTAGTCTGGTTGAGAACTTTTGTTTACTGGGAATATTTTTTTAAATGACAGATTCAATTTCATTACTGGTAATTGTTAATATTTTCTATTTCTTCAGTCTTGGGAGATTGTACATTTCTAAGAATTGTTCCATTTCTTCTAGGTTGCCCATTTTTATTGTCATATAATTGTTCTTAGGAATCTCTTATGATCCTTTGTAGTTCTGTGACGTTGGTTATAACTTCTCTCTCCTTTCTGATTTTATTTATATGGGTCTTCTCTCTTTTTTCTTGATGAGTCTGGCTAAAGGTTTATCAATTTTGTCTATCTTTTCAGAGAACCAGATTTTAGTTTCATTGGTCTTTTCTTTTTTTTTTTAGTCTCTATTTCATTTATTTCTGCTCTGATCTTTATTATTTCTTTTCCTTCTACTAAGTTTCCTTCTACTAGGTCTTGTTTGTTCGTTGTTCTTTTTCTAGTTCCTTTAGGTGTAAGGTTAGATTGTTTATTTGAGATTTCTCTTATTTCTTGAGGTAGGCTTGTGTCACTGTAACTTCCCTCTTAAAGCTGCTTTTGTTGCATTCCATAGGTTTTTGGATTATTGTGTTTCTCTTTTTAATTGTCACCAGATATTTTTTGAGTTCCTCTTTGATTTCTTCAGTGGTGCATTGGTTGTTTAGTAGTATATTGTTTAGTCTTCACATGTTTGGATTATTTGCCGTTTTTTTCTTTTAGTTGATTTCTAGTCTCATTCTGTTGTGGTTGAAAAAATGCTTGAATGATTTCAATTTTATTAGCTTTATTGAGACTCGTTTTGAGCCTAGCATGTTATCTAGCCTAGAAAATTTTCCATGTGCACTAGAAAAGAATGTATATTCTGCTGCTTGGGGATGGAATGTTCTATATATATGTATTAAGTGCATCTGGTCTAACATGTCATTTAAGGCCAGTGTTTCCTTATTGATTTTCTCTCTGGATGATCTGTCCATGATATAAGTGAAATGTTAATGTCCCCTACTATTATTGTGTTACTGTCAATTTCCCCCTTTATATCTGTTAATATTTGGTATATGTATTTAGGTGTTCCTATTTTGGTTGTATATATATTTACAAATGTTGTATCTTCTTGTGGGATTGATCTATTTATCATTATGTAATGTCCTTATTTGTCTCTTGTTACAGTCTTTGTCGTAAAGTCCATTTTATCTGATATAAGTATTGCTACCTCAGCTTTCTTTTTGTTTCCATTTGCATGAAATAACTTTTTCCATCCCCTCACTTTCAACATGTGTGTGTCTTTAGATCTGAAGTGAGTCTCTTGTAGGCAGCATATATACGGGTTTTGTTTTTTTAATCCATTCAGCCATTCTATGTCTTTTTTTTTTTTTTTGAGGTATGTGGGCCTCTCACTGTTGTGGCCTCTCCTGTTGCGGAGCACAGGCTCCAGATGCGCAGGCTCAGTAGCCATGGCTCATGGGCCTAGCTGCTCCGCGGCATGTGGGATCTTCCCAGACCGGGGCGTGAACCCGTGTCCCCTGCATCGGCAGGTGGACTCCCAACCACTGCGCCACCAAGGAAGCCCCATTCTATGTCTTTTGATTGAAGCATTTTGTCCATTTATATGTAAAGTAATTCTTTATAGGTATGTTCTTATTGTCATTTTGTTAACTGTTTTCTGGTTGGTTTTGTAGTTCTTTTTTGTTACTCTCTTCCCTTATGACTTGATAACTACCTTTAGTATATGTTCAGATTCCTTTCTCCTTTGTGTATGTATCTACTGTAGGTTTCTGGTTTGTGGGTATCATGAGGTTCATACATAACAACCTATATTTATATATACATGATTATTTTAAGTTGATGACCTCTTATGTTCGAACACATTCTAGCAACCCTGCAGTTTTACTCACCCATCCATGCTTAATGTATTTGATATCATACTTTACATCTTTTTGCAGTGTGTATCCTGTAACTACTTATTATAGACATAGATGATTTTACTACTTTTGTCTTTTAACCTTCCTTCTAGCTTTATGAGTTGATTTACTATCTTTGCTGTATGTTTGCCTTTACCAATGTGATTTTTTCCTTTCATAATTTCCATATTTCTAGTTGTGTTCTTTTCTTTTTCTGCTTAGAGGAGTGGTTTTAACATTTATGGTAAAGCTGGTTTTGTTGTGATGAACACTTTTAGCTTTTGCTTGTCTGTAAAACTCTTGATTTTTCCTTCAAATCTGAATGATAGCCTTGCTAGGTAGAGTATTCTTGGTTTTAGGTTTTTCCCTTTCATCACTTTAAATATATCATGCCACTCCCTCCTGGCCTACAAAATTTCCACTGAAAAGTCAGCTATTGTCTAATAGGAGTTCCCTTCTACATAACTAGTTGCTTTTCTCTTACTACTTTTACGATTCTCTCTTTATCTTTAATTTTTGCCATTTTAATTATGTGTCTTGGTGAGGACCTTTTTGGGTTCATCCTGTTTGGAACTCTTTGTGCTTCCTCAACCTAGATGTCTGTTTCCTTCCACAGGTTAGGGAAATTTTCATCTACTATTTCTTTAAGTAAGTTATCTGCCTCTTTCTCTGTCTCTTTTCCTTCTGCTATGCCTATAATGCAAATGTTAGTAAGCTTCATGTTGTCCCAGATGTCTCTTAAACTATCTTCATTTTTTTCAATTCTTTTTGTTTTTTCTGTTCAGCTGGGTGTTTCCACTATTCTGTCTTCCAGTTCGCTGATCTGTTCCTCTATGTGTGTCATCTAATCTACTTTTTTTTTTTTTTTGCGGTACGTGGGCCTCGCACTGCTGTGGCCTCTCCCGTTGTGGAGCACAGGCTCTGGACATGCAGGCCCAGCGGCCATGGCTCATGGGCCCAGCCGCTCCACGGCATGTGGGATCCTCCCGGACCGGGGCACGAACCCATGTCCCCTGCATCGGCAGGCGGACTCTCAACCACTGCACCACCAGGGAAGCCCCATCTAATCTACTTTTGATTCTTTCTAGAGTATTTTTAATTTCAGTTATTGTAGTCTTCAGCTCTGTTTGGTTCTTCTTTATATTTTTAACTCTGTGTTAAATTTCTCACTGTGTTCATCCATTCTTCTCCTGAATTCATTAATCATCTTTATGATCATTACTTTGAACTCTTTATTGAGTTGACTGCTTATCCACACTTTGTTTAGTTCTTCTGGGATTTTGTCTTGTTCCTTTGTTTTGAACGTATTTTTCTGTTATCTCAGCTTAACTCAGTTCCTGTGTTTATTTCTATGTGTTACATAGGTTGGTTACATTTGCTGATCTTAGAGAAGTGGACTTATGTAGGATATGTTCTACTGCACTCAGCAGCACACTCCCCTCTGGTCACCAGAGCTGTATGCTCTAAGGGTGCCCCCTATGTGGGCTATGTGGGCTATGTGTGCCCTTATGTTTCAGTGGGACCATCTACTGTGGGTGCACAGATGGGTGTGGCTGGCCCAGTTGGCTTTCAGGCCCTGTCTCATGCTGGGCTGCCTGCCCATTGGTGGGCAGGGTCAGGTACTGGTGCATCTGGTTGTACAGCCAAGTAGATCTGGAGGTAGGTGGTTACAGGGCCAAGGGGGCCCGGGACTGGTGCCAGTTTGCTAGTGGCAGGTAAGCCCCCAGCATTAACAGGCTAGAGGACAGACTCCAAAACTATGTTTGTCAGCACCAGTGTTCTTGTGGTAGTATGAGCTCCCCAAAATGGCTTCCACAATGTCTATGTCCCCAGGGTGAGTCCCATTTGCCTCCAGCCCTTCAGGAGGCTCACCAAAATCAGCAAATGGGTGTAATTCAGATTCCTTTCAAATTACTGCTGCTGCACTGGGGCTTGGAATGTGTGAGAGTTTACATGTGCCCTTTAAGAACAGAGTCTCTGTTTCCTACAGCCCTCCAGCTCTCCTGTACACAAACCCTGCCAGCCTTCAAAGCCAGACATTCTGGGAGCTTGTCTTCCTGGTGCAGTACCCCCAGGCTGGGGAGCCCGATGTGGGGCTTGAACCCCCTTTCGCCTTGGGTAGAATTTCTGCAGTTGTGATTATCCTCCCTTTTGTGGGACACCTACCCAGGGGTGTGGGTCTTGACTATAGTGCATTTCTACCCCTTCCTCCCATCTTGTTGTGGTTCCTTCTTTATATCTTTAAGTGTGGAAGATCTTTCCTACCAGTCTTCAGTTTGTTCTCATAGATAGCTGCTCTGTAAATACTTATAGTATGTCTGTTGTAAGGAGGTAAACTCAGTATCTTCCTACTCCAAAAGTTTGGCCACACCTCTCAATAATCACTTTGAATATCAATGATCAAAATTCACAAGTTAAAAGAGAGATTATCAGAGTAGATTAAAGAACACAACTCAGATTTATGTTGTCTACAAGAGACCCACTTTAAACATAAAGATACATGAAGATTAAAAATAAATGGATGGAGATATCTCAGAAGATGGCAGAAGAGTAAGACGCAGAGATAACCTTCCCCCCACAGATACACCAGAAATTCATCTACACGTGGAACAACTCCTATGGAACACCTACTGAATGCTGACAGAAGACCTCAGACCTCCCAAAAGGCAAGAAACTCCCCACGTACCTGGGTAGGGCAAAGCGGAGAGATTCCCGCATGGAGGATCTGTGCCGACTGGCACTCACCAGCCCGAGAGGCTTGTCTGCTCGGCCGCCGGGGCATGCGGGGCTGGGAGCTGAAGCTCGGGCTTCAGTCAGAGGGAAGGGAGAGGACTGGGGTTGGCGGGGTGAACACAGCCTGAAGGAGTTAGTGCACCACGGCTGCCAGGGAGGGAGTCCGGGAAGAAGTCTGGACATGCCAAAGAGGCAAGAGACTTTTTCTTCCCTCTTTGTTTCCTGGTGCACAAGGAGAAGGGATTAAGAGCACTGCTTAAAGGAGCTCCAGAGAAGGGTGCGAGCCGTGGCTAAAAGCGCGGACCGCAGAGACGGGCGTGGGACGCTGGGGCTGCTGCTGCCGCCACCAAGAGGCCTGTGTGCCAGGGCAGGTCACTGTCCATGCCCCCTTTCCGGGGAGCCTGTGCAGCCTGCCACTGCCAGGGTCCCGGGATCCAGGGACAACTTCCCTGGGAGAACACACGGCGTGCCTTGGGCTGGAGCAACGTCACACCAGCCTCTGCCACTGCAGGCTGGTCCCGCACTCCATACCCCGCCCTCCCCGTGGCCTGAGTGAGCCAGAGTCCCCAAAGCAGCTGCTCGTTTAACCCCGTCCTGTCTGAGCGAAGAACAGACGCCCTCCGGGGACCTACATGCAGAGGCGGGGCCAAATCCAAAGCTGAGACCAAGGAGCTGTGAGAATAAAGAAGAGAAAGGGAAATCTCTCCCAGCAGTCTCAGAAGCAGCGGATTAAAGCTCCACAATCAACTTGATATACCCTGCATATGTAGAATACATAAATAGACAATGAATCATCCCAAATTGAGGAGGTGGACTTTGACAGCAAGAATTATGATTTTTTCCCCTTTTCCTCTTCTTGTGAATGAGTATGTGTATGCTTCTGTGTGAGATTTTGTCTGTATAGCTTTGCTTCCACCATTTGTCCCAGAGTTCTATCCGTCCGTTTTTTTGTTTGTTTATTTCTTTAATTTTTTAATAATTATTTGTTTATTCTAATAAATCTATTATATTTTATCATACTTTATTCTATTTTACTTTATCTTCTCTCTTTCTTTTTTCCTACCTTCCCACCTTCCTCCCTCCCTCCCTCCTTTCCCTCTTTCTTTCCTTTTTCTTTCTTTCTTTCTTTCTTTCTTTCTTTCTACTTCTACTAATTCTTTCTTTCTAATTTTTCTCCCTTTTATTCTGAGCCGGGTGGATGGAAGGCTCTTGCTGCTGCAGCCAGGAGTCAGTGCTGTGCCTCTGACGTGGGACAGCCAACTTCAGGACACATGTCCACAAGAGACCTCCCAGCTCCACATAATATCAAACGGCGAAAATCTCCCAGAGATCTCCATCTCAACACCAGCACCAGCTTCACTCAATGACTAGCAAGCTACAGTGCTGGACACCCTATACCAAACAACTAGCAAGACAGGAACACAATCCCACCCATTAGCAGAGAGGCTGCCTAAAATCATAATAAGGCCACAGACACCCCAAAACACACCACCAGGCGTGGACCAGTCCACCAGAAAGACAACATCGAGCCTCATCCAGCAGAACACAGGAACCAGTCCACTCCAAAAGGAAGCCTAAACAACCCACTGAAACAACGTTAGCTACTGGGGACAGACACCAAAAACAACGGGAACTATGAACCTGGAGCCTGCAAAAAGGAGACCCTGAACACAGTAAGATAAGCAAAATGAGAAGACAGAAAAACACACAACAGGTGAAGGAGCAAGATAAAAACCCACCACACCTAACAAATGAAGAGGAAATAGGCAGTCTACCTGAAAAAGAATTCAGAATAATGATAGTAAAGATGATCCAAAATCTTGGAAATAGAATAGACAAAATGCAAGAAACAGTTAACAAGGACCTAGAAGAACTAAAAATGAATAAATCAATGATAAGCAACACAATAAATGAAATGAAAAATACTCTAGATGGGATCAATAGCAGAATAACTGAGGCAGAAGAACGGATAAGGGACCTGGAAGATAAAATAGTGGAAATAACTGCTGCAGAGCAGAATAAAGAAAAAAGAATGAAAAGAACTGAGGACAGTCTCAGAGACCTCTGGGACAACATTAAACACACCAACATTCGAATTATAGGGGTTCCAGAAGAACAAGAGAAAAAGAAAGGGACTGAGAAAATATTTGAAGAGATTATAGTTGAAAACTTCCCTAATATGGGAAAGGAAATAGTTAATCAAGTCCAGGAGGCACAGAGAGTCCCATACAGAATAAATCCAAGGAGAAATACGCCAAGACACATATTAATCAAACTGTCAAAAATTAAACACAAAGAAAATATATTAAAAGCAGCAAGGGAAAAACAACAAATAACACACAAGGGAATCCCCATCAGGTTAACAGCTGAACTTTCAGCAGAAGCTCTACAAGCCAGAAGGGAGTGGCAGGACATATTTAAAATGATGAAGGAGAAAAATCTGCAACCAAAATTACTCAACCCATCAAGGATCTCATTCTGATTTGATGGAAAAATTAAAACCTTTACAGACAAGCAAAAGTTGAGAGAGTTCAGCACCACAAAACCAGCTTTACAACAAATGCTAAAGGAACTTCTCTAGGCAAGAAACACAACAGAAGGAAAAGACCTACAATAACAAACCCAAAACAATTAAGAAAATGAGAATAGGAACATACATATCGATAATTGCCTTAAATGTAAATGGACTAAATGCTCCAACCAAAAGACACAGATTGGGTGAATGGATACAAAAACAAGACCCATATATATGCTGTCTACAAGAGACCCACTTCAGACCTAGAGACACATACAGACTGAAAGTAAGGGGATGGAAAAAGATATGCCATGCAAATGGAAATCAAAAGAAAGCTGAAGTAGCAATTCTCATATCAGACAAAATAGACTTTAAAATAAAGACTACTAGAAGAGACAAAGAAGGACACTACATAATGATCAAGGGATCGATCCAAGAAGAAGATATAACAATTGTAAATATTTATGCACCCAACATAGGAGCACCTCAATACATAAGGCAAATACTAACAGCCATAAAAGGGGAAATTGACAGTAACACAATCATAGTAGGAGACTTTAACACCCCACTTTCACCAATGGACAGATCATCCAAAATGAAAATAAATAAGGAAACACAAGCTTTAAATGCTACATTAAACAAGATGGACCTAACTGATATTTATAGGACATTCCATCCAAAAACAACAGAACACACATTTTTCTCAAGTACTCATGGAACATTCTCCAGGATAGATCATATCTTGGATACAAATCAAGCCTTGGGAAATTTAAGAAAATTGAAATTGTATCAAGGATCTTTTCTGACCACAATGCTATGAGACTAGATATCAATTACACGAAAACATCTGTAAAAAACACAAACACATGGAGGCGAAACAATACACTACTAAATAACCAAGAGATCACTGAAGAAATCAAAGAGGAAATAAAAAAATACCTAGAAACTAATGACAATGGAGACACGATGACCCAAAACCTATGGGATGCAGCAAAAGCAGTTCTAAGAGGGAAGTTTATAGCCATACAATCCCACCTTAAGAAACAGGAAACATCTCGGGTAAACAACCTGACCTTGCACCTAAAGCAATTAGAGAAAGAAGAACAAAAAAAAAACCCAAAGTTAGCAGAAGGAAAGACATCATAAACATCAGATCAGAAATAAATGAAAAAGAAATGAAGGAAATGATAGCAAAGATCAATAAAACTAAAAGCTGGTTCTTTGAGAAGATAAACAAAATTGATAAGCCATTAGCCAGACTCGTCAAGAAAAAAAGGGAGAAGACTTAAATCAATAGAATTAGAAATGAAAAAGAAGAAGTAACAACTGACACTGCAGAAATGCAAAAGATCATGAGAGATTACTACAAGCAACTCTATGCCAGTAAAATGGACAACCTGGAAAAAATGGACAAATTCTTAGAAATGCACAACCTGCCAAGACTGAATCAGCAAGAACTAGAAAATATGAACAGACAAATCACAAGCACTGAAATTGAAACTGATTTAAAATCTTCCAACAAACCAAACCCAGGACCAGATGGCTTCACAGGCGAATTCTATCAAACATTTAGAGAAGAGCTAACACCCATCCTTCTCAAACTCTTCCAAAATATAGCAGACGGAGGAACACTCCCAAACTCATTCTATGAGGCTAACATCACCTTGATACCAAAACCAGACAAGGATGTCACAAAGAAAGAAAACTACAGGCTAATATCACTGATAAACATAGATGCAAAAATCCTCAACAAAATACTAGCAAACAGAATCCAACAGCACATTAAAAGGATCATACACCATGATCAAGTGGGGTTTATTCCAGGAATGTAAGGATTCTTCAACATATGGAAATCAGTCAACGTGATACACCATATTAACAAATTGAAAGAGAAAAACCATATGATCATCTCAATAGATGCAGAGAAAGCTTTCGACAAAATTCAACACCCATTTATGATAATAACTCTGCAGAAAGTAGGCATAGAGGGAACTTTCCTCAACATAATGAAGTCCATAAATGACAAACCCACAGCCAACATCATCTTCAATGGTGAAAAACTGAAAGCATTTCCACTAAGATCAGGAACAAGACAAGCCCGCCCACTCTCACGACTCTTATTCAACATAGTTTTGGAAGTTTTAGCAACAGCAATCAAAGAAGAAAAGGAAATAAAAGGAATCCAAATTGGAAAAGAAGAAGTAAAGCTGTCACTGTTTGCAGATGACATGATACTATACATAGAGAATCGTAAAGATGCTACTAGAAAACTACTAGAGCTAAGCAATGAATTTGGTAAAGTAGCAGGATACAAAATTAATGCACAGAAATCTCTGGCATTCCTATACACTAATGATGAAAAATCTGAAATTGAAATCAAGAAAACACTCCCATTTACCATTGCAACAAAAAGAATAAAATATCTAGGATTAAACCTACCTAAGGAGACAAAAGACCTGTATACAGAAAATTATAAGACATTGATGAAAGAAATTAAAGATGTTAAAAATAGATGGAGAGATATATACCATGTTCCTGGATTGGAAGAATCAATATTGTCAAAAAGACTCTACTACCCAAAGCAATCTACAGATTCAATGCAATCCCTATCAAACTACCACTGGCATTTTTCACAGAACTAGAACAAAAAATTTCAAAATTTGTTTGGAAAAACAAAAGACTCTGAATAGCCAAAGCAATCCTGAGAACGAAAAACGGAGCTGGAGGAATCAGGTCCCTGACTTCAGACTATACTACAAAGCTACAGTAATCAAGACAGTAAAGCACTGGCACAAAAACAGAAAGATAGATCAATGGAACAGGATAGAAAGCCCAGAGATAACCCCATGCACATATGGTCACCTTATCTTTGATAAAGGAGGCAGGAATGTACAGTGGAGAAAGGACAGCCTCTTCAATAAATGGTGCTGGGAAAACTGGGCAGGTACATGTAAAAGTATGAGATTAGATCACTCCCTAACACCATACAGAAAAATAAGCTCAAAATGGATTAAAGACCTAAATGTAAGGCCAGAAACTGTCAAACTCTTAGAGGAAAACATAGGCAGAACAGTCTATGACATAAATCACAGCAAGATCCTTTTTGACCCATCTCCTAGAGAAATGGAATTTAAAACAAAAATAAACAAATGGGACCTAATGAAACTTAAAAGCTTTTGCACAGCAAAGGAAACCATAAACAAGAACTAAAGAGAACCCTCAGAATTGGAGAAAATATTTGCAGATGAAGCAACTGACAAAGGATTAATCTCCAAAATTTATAAGCAGCTCATGCAGCTCAATATCAAAAAACAAACAACCCAATCCAAAAATGGGCAGAAGACCTAACTAGACATTTCTCCAAAGAAGATATACAGATTGCCAACAAACACATGAAAGAATGCTCAACATCATTAATCATTAGAGAAATGCAAATCAAAACTGCAATGCAATATCATCTCACACCGGTCAGAATGGCCATCATCATAAAATCTAGAAACAGTAAATGCTGAAGGGGGTGTGGAGAAAAGGGAACACTTGCACTGCTGGTGAGAATGTGAATTGGTACAGCCACTATGGAGAACGTATGGAGGTTCCTTAAAAAACTACAAATAGAACTACCATATGACCCAGCAATCCCACTACTGGGCATATACCCTGAGAAAACCATAATTCAAAAAGAGTCATGTACCAAAATGTTCATTGCAGCTCTATTTAGAATAGCCCGGAGATGGAAACAACCTAAGTGTCCATCATCGGATGAATGGATAAAGAAGATGTGGCACATATATACAATGGAATATTACTCAGCCATAAAAAGAAACGAAATTGAGCTATTTGTAATGAGGTGGATAGACCTAGAGTCTGTCATACAGAATGAAGTAAGTCAGAAAGAGAAAGACAAATACTGTATGCTAACACATATATATGGAATTTAAGAAAAAAAAATGTCATGAAGAACCTAGGTGTAAAACAGGAATAAAGACACAGACGTACTAGAGAATGGACTTGAGGATATGGGGAGGGGGATGGGTAAGTTGTGACAAAGCGAGAGAGAGGCATGGACATATATACACTACCAAACGTAAGGTAGATAGATAGTGGGAAGCAGCCACATAGCACAGGGTGATCATCTCGGTGCTTTGTGACCACGTGAAGGGGTGGGATAGGGAGTGTGGGAGGGAGGGAGACACAAGAGGGAAGGGATATGGGAACAGATATATATGTATAACTGATTCACTTTGTTATAAAGCAGGAACTAATAAAAAGAAATAAATTTTTAAAATTAATTAATTAATTAATTAAAAATTTTAAAAAAAGAAGTTAATTATGGAAATTAAGGTGCCTAGAGGACAGAGCTGGGACCAAGATGTAATTCTCCATAAAGGAATAATCACTAACTGTTTTAGATGGGGAAGAGCAAATTGTGTTCTTGGAATTAATGGGGAAATTTCGCACACAAAGGCCTCTGTTCCACCATCATCCTACGAAGGGAGCCTGACAGCAATCATCCCAGGAGGGAAAGATAAACAGAGTGGAATCCCTGGTACGGAGTGCCCTTATCCGGCGGGGTGGGGCCTAGTGGGTGTGGCTTAGCGTGGCGTCCTCTCGAGAGACCGTTAGAACAAACGTCATCTGTACCCAGCAGCACTCTGGGCTGAGCTCGTGCCCGCGGCAACGGCGCCTGAAGAGGAAGCTTGTCCACTGCACCACTGAGGTATAGGCCATGGGAGCACTAAGCAGTCGGATGCCATGGCACTGGTGGGGGCGTGCCCCAGAGGAGCCAGGTGCCAGTGGCGGGGAGGAGGAGGCTGAGGAGGCAGTAGTGGCAGAGAGAGAGGAAGGGAACGAGAGTGAAGAGGCTAGACCCGCCGCCAGTCAGGGGAGCCGCAAGCGGAAGACAGCCCCAGGGGGGCCGCTCACAAAAGAGCCCCGCTGGAAACATGCTAAAGATTGTTCAGGGTCCGTTTATGAGGCACTCTTCCTGAGAGGAGAGCAGAGCGACGTGCGGATCTGCGCACTGGGGGAGGAGTGGAACTTGCATAGGATCTACTTGTGCCAGTCAGGGTACTTTGCTAGCATGTTCAGTGGCGCTTGGCGGGAGACAAACATGGATACTATAGAGTTGCAGATGCCTGACGAGAACATTGATCGTGAGGCACTGCACGAGGCTTTAGGTTCCCTGTACCGAGGCTCCATTCTCATCCCACCCGGTCGAGTCATCACCATCCTGGCCACAGCCAGCATGCTGCAGCTGGACGAGGTGATTCAGCATTGTGGGGAGGTCATGGAGGAGACTGTCAGTGCCCAGACCGTGTGCAGCTACTACTACTCTGCTGAAAGCTACGGACTCCCGACCATCAGGACCAGGTGTCTTCAGTGGCTGCTGGACAACATGATGACCCAGTTTAGTGAGGGGCTATTGCGAGAAGTCAGCCTGGATCTCATGAAAGAGGTCGTTGCCTCTTCACGGCTCTTGGTGATGGGGGTGGAGATGGACGTGTACACCATGCTGAAAAAGTGGATGTTCTTGCAGCTGCAGCCGACATGGAGGGGCCCGTGCAGTGTCCTATTGCCTGACACCGACTCATGGTTTGCCAGGTCCAGGAGGGATTCGGAGGGCACCCCTTTCCTGGAGACCGAGCAGGGCAGAGCCTTCGTGCCAGTGTTCCAGAAGCTGCGGCTTGCCTACATAATCTGCGACCTGACGTCAGCACACGTCATCCACCAGGATGCGCTGATCCCTCCCTCTTGGTTATGTCCCTTGTACAAAGAGCATTGGCTTGGCCCCCTCCGGGCTGAGCAGACCAGAAATCTCTGGCCTGTGGGCCTCTACATGTCTGACCCCCAGGGGAGAAGCGTGCGGTGCGGGGGCCAGCTCCACAGGGACAAGCAGTGCAGCTGGCGGTGGGAAGGCTTCAACTTCAGCTGGGAGCTGGTGCTGTGCTACGCCAACCAGCGCATCATTTTCCGGTGCAGTGCACGGAACAAGTCCCGCAGCCTCGGGGTCAGCCTACTCGGGCAGAGAAGGGTCACGTTCCGCCTGTGCCTGTTCTCCTCGGACAGGGCTGGGAGAGCCATTTTCAGGAAGGACACAGAATACCAGATGCTTTCCCTGAGAACGGGTCAAGAGCTAGAGGTAATGAATCTGGAAAACCAAGACGTGGTTTTCCCCATATATGTGGCCTGTAACTTCCTGTACCTCCACTGAGAGGGGCGTTGCCCAGAGTGAGGACCCCTGCAAAAAAGCTCAGAGAACTGAGCAGCTCTTTCCTGGGGTCAGGGACGACCAGCTTGGTCCAGATGCCAGCTCCTTCTGTGGGATCAACCAGACTTGCCCATCTCTGGTAACCAATTCTGTCAGAGGCTTTGTTGAACTGTAGCTCATAATACTTGAGATTGTTTACATGAGCATATGAAGAGGACAAATTTTGAAGCCCCCCAAACTCCTCGAGAACTCATTTGGGCTGTTAATGTGGCAACCTGTCCTCCTGGTTTAGGATCCATCGACAGCCCCAGCCCCGCCCATCATTTCTGTGAAGACAAAGAGCTATTGACTTTAGAGAGAAACTGTGAGCCTACCTACTCTACTACTCTTACTGAAACTCTCTTAATGTATGTGTTTCCTTTAGTTTGATTAAATGAATGTTAAAGTAAAAAAATAAATTTAAAAAAAAATAAATGGATGGAGAAAAATATACCATGCTAACACTTACTAACTAATTAGCACTTATGCACAGCAAAAGAAATGATAAACAAAATGAAAAGACAACCTACAGAATGGGAAAAACTTATTTGTAGACCATATATTTGATAAGGGGTTAATATCCAAAATATATAAAGAACTCATACAACTCAACAGCAAAAAAACTAATAATCCAATTAAAAATGGGCAAAGGACCTGAATACACATTTTCCTAAAGACATACAAATGGCCAACAAGTACATGTAAAGGTGCTCAACATCACTAATCATTGGGAAGTGCTAATCAAAACTACAGTGAGATATCACTACATGCCTGTTAGAATGGCTAGCATCAAAAAAAATAGAGTTATCAAATCTGGTGAGGATGTGGAGAAAAGGAAACCCTAGTACACTGTTGATGGGATTGTAAAGTGTTACAGCCACTTTGGGAAACAATATAGAGGTTTCTCAAAAAATTAAAAATAGAACACCTCATGGTCCAGTAATTCCACTTCTGGATGTATATCCAAAGAAAATTAAAACACTGTATCCAAATATATGCACTCTTGTGTTTATAGCAACATTATTTACAATAGCCAAGACATGGAAACATCCTAAGTGTCCATCAACAGATGAATGGATAAAGAAGTTGTTATGCACACACACACACACATGCACACACAATGGATTATTCATCCACAGAAAGGAGGAAATCCTGCCATTTGTGACAACATGGATGGACTTTGAGAGCATTATGCTAAGTCAGACAGAGAAGGACAAATACTGTATGATCTTACTTATATGCAGAACCAAAAGAAAAAGAAAACCTCATAGAAAAAGAGATCAGATTTGTAGTTACCATAGGCAGGGGACAGGGATGTGGAATTGGAGGAAGATGGTCAAAAAGTACAAACTTCCAGTTATAAGAGAAATAAGTACTTGGATGTAATGTACAATATTGTGTACAATGTATAACACTGCTGTATGGTATATATGAAAGTTATTTAGAGTGTAAATTCTGAAAGTTCTCGTCACAGGGAAAAAATATTTTTTGTTTTGTTTCATTGTTGTTTTTTTAAAATCTATATGTGATGATGGATGTTAACTAAACTTATTGTGACAGTTATTTCACAATACAGTAGTCCCTCCTTATCTGTGGGGGATACTGTTCCAAGATCCCCAGTTGATGCCTAAAACCGTGGATCGTACTGAAACCTATATATACTGTGTTTTTTGCTATACATACATATGATAAAGCTTAATTTACAAATTAGGCCCAGTAAGAGATTAGCAAAAATAACTAATTTTAAAATAGAACAATTATAACAGCATAATGTAATAAAAGTTATGTGACTGGTCTGACTCTTTTTCTCTCTGAAAATATCTTGTTGTATAAATGTAGTGTCTTTTCCATCTTAACTATGCAATTATCATGCACTATCACCATACATTTTTGCAGTTTGATGTACGACAGCAAAACTAGCATGAATTTCTTTTTTCTTCTTCACAATTACATGGATAAAAGATTTGTTCTTACAGTAGATCTTAGCAACCTCAGAATATGATTCTTTTTTCCTTATTAAGTCAAGAACTTTCACCTTTTCACTTAAAGGAAGCACTTTATGGCTTCTCTTTGGCATATCCAAATTGCTACCATCCCTATTCTTGTCCTTTGGGGCCATTACTAAACAAAATAAAGGTTACTTGAATGCAAGCACTGTGATTACCTCAACAGTTGATCTGATAACTGAGATGGATATTAAGTGACCAACAGACAGAACACACTGGACAAAGGGATGATGAGTCACATCCCAGGCAGGAGGAAGCTGGATGGTGCATCAGACAAATGGATAAAGAAGATATGGTATATAAGGAATGTTACTCAGCCATAAAAAGTGAAATTCTGCCATTTGCAACAATGAGGATGGACCTAGAGTATATTATGCTTAGTGAAATAAGTCAGACAGAGAAAGACAAATACTGTATCTTATCACCTATTGTGGAATCTAAAAAATAAACAAATGTATATAGCAAAACAGAAACAGACTCGGAGATATAGAAGACAAGCTAGTGGTTACCACTGGGAGAGGGAAGGGTGGAGGGACAAGACAGGTGTATGGGATTAAGAGATACAAACTACTATGTATAAAATAGATAAGCAACAATATATATAGTATATTGTATAACATAGGGAATTGTAGCCATTATTTTATAATAACTTTTAATGGAGTATAATCTGTAAAAATACTGAATCACTGATGTACACCTGAAACTAATATAATATTGTAAATCAGCTATACTTGAAGTTAAAAAATTTCATCACACTACTCAGAATGACATGCAATTTAAAACTTGTGAGTTACTTATTTCTGGAATTTTCTATTTAATATTTTCTGAGCACAGTTGACCACAGGTAACTGAAACTGTGGAAAGAAAATCTTCAGATAAGGGGGACTACTATATATGTAAATCAAATTATTCTGCTATACACCTTAAACTTATACAGTGCTATATGCTAATTATATCTCAGTAATACTGAAACAAATGTAAACTCCCTGTGCTGATGAATAGTCCCACCCAACTTTCTTTCCTCTTTAAATGGATTAAAACGTTTCTGTCACTTTTATTCCCTAGCACCAATTGATATCTATAAGCATTTTTATCTCTTCCTGTTCCACTTCTTTCTCTCCAGTCCCACCATTATCATATTTTTCTTTAGCTTGAATAGCTTATGCTTGATCTTTTGCAACAGTTCTCTCTACCTCCATCCCTCTCTGTCCTGTCACCAGTTCCAACTACCCAATGAAGATTACTCAAACAAAAATGTAATCACATTTCCATATGACATGCACAAGAATGCAGTGCATTTGTAATAGCTCCAAACTCCGTATATCAATAGGAGAATCGACACATATATTGTTCTATAGCCATACAATGTAATAATGCACTGCTTATGAAAATGAATGACCTATACCTGCAAGCAATAAATGGATGGACCGCAAAAAAAGTTGATCAAAGGCTACAAGACATAGAATAATTTGTTATATATTGATAATTCTACTTCTATAAAGTTCAGTAATGGGCAAAATTAATATATAGTGATCAAAATAGGACAGTGGTTTTTGTTGGTCAGTAACAGTGGCTGGAAAGAGCACAGGAGGCCTTTTGGGGCTGGGAAATAGGGGGAAGATAATGTTCTGCTCCTTGATGAGTTTTGGTTACATGGGTAGGTTATGTGATTATTTATTACCTTATTACCCATGTGCTTTTCTGTATACACATTATAATTTAATAAAAATGTTTATAAAATTATAAAATTCTGGAGTCAATAAATCTTTAAATGAATCTGATTGTACCACTCCTTTTCTGAGCTAGGTACAATAGAATGAGCACAGGCTTTTGGCATCTGACAGACCTGAGTTAGAATACCAACTCTTCCAGATAATTGTGTAACCTTGGACATGTCATTTCATCAATCCTCAGTTTTCTCATCTGTAAATTGGGAGTAATAATATATACCTTGAGTATATTCCATTGTCTGGATGCACTACAGTTTATTTATTCATTCACCTACTGAAAGACATCTTGGTTGTTTCCAAGTTTTGGAAGTTATGAATAAAGCTGCTATAAACATCCAGATGTGGGTTTTGGTGGGCACATAAATTTTCAACTCCTTTGAGTAAATACCAAGGGGGAAGATTGATGGATCATATGTTAAGAGTATATTTAGTTTTGTGAGAACCACCAAGCTATCTTCCAAACTGGCTGTACTATTTTGCATTCCCATCAGCAATGAATGAGAATTCCTGGTGCTACACATTTTCTCCAGCATTTGGTGTTGTCAGTGTTCTGGATTTTGGCCATTATAATACGTGTATAGTGGTTTCTTATTGTTGTTTTAATATGTACTTTTCTGGGGGTATCTTTTTATATGCTTATTTGACATATGTTTTTATTCTTTGGAGAGGTGTCTGTTAAGGTCTTAACCTCATATTTTAGTCCAGTTGTTTATTTTCTTATTGGTGAGTTTTAAGAGTTCTTTGTATGTTTTGAGTATCTCTCAGGACTTTTTAACTCTCAGGATAGTCCACACAGAACCTCTAGCAATTCATTGAAATTACCATTTAAGTGTTCCTCCCATTTCCTTGCTCAAGCAGCTTCTGCTCCTGGTAAGCTGTGATAGGTCCCTATCTCCGGATTTGGGGATAGCAATTTGTCCTGTCACCTCAACTCTGATAGATCTAAGAAAAGTCATTGATTTTCAGTTTGTTCAACTCTTATTGTGAGGATGGGAGTGACCATTTCTAAGCTCTTTACATGTTGGAACTGAAACCAGAAGTCCCCTGTTCAAGCATTTTTATAATATATGCTTTGTTACACAATCCAATGTCTGTGCCATCTTGTTTGCTTCTTTTCCCACGTGAGTTGAGATTTTCATTGTTCTTTGTATATTAGTAATTTGGGATTACAATCTGGACATTTTAAATACTCTGTTGTGGGACTCTGGATCTTGTTTAAATCCTATGGAAAAGACTGACATTTTATTTAAGCAGACACTTGACTTTGTTTAGTTCAAGCCACAATTTCCAACCCACTTTCTGTAGGCTGCCGTTGCAATGTCAGTTTAGTTTTCAAAGGCTTTGCAGTGCTATTTGTATCTGTCCTATGTGTGCACCACCCAGTGGTCAGTCTAGAACCTGGACTGTGGTCTGTTCATTATCTCAGTTCTCAAAATCTGTATTATGCTAATGGAAATAAAACACATGCATGGGCAAGTCAAGATTGAGCCCAGGAGTTCAAAAACCTTTTTATGGGATCATTTTCACATACTTCTTCTCTGCTATCTCCCTAGTGCTTTCTGGTTCCCTGGGTCTCCCCTTTTCTGTCCCCCATCCTCAAACTGCTCAATTCTGTGATTGTGATGCACCAGGTTCAACCAACAGGAGAATCGAGAGCATGTAGAATAATCAATGGAATTTACCCTGGCTTTCTTGGCACCACAGCTCCACTGAACAAAGCACAGACTTTTGTTTTCTCATAGATTTGGATCCTACGGTTTCCTGTTGCCATTTCGCATTCACTGCTACCTTCTCCGCCACTGAGGAGGCACTTGTGAGCTGGGGCATGATGAAATGGAGAAAAAGGAAAGAAAAAAAGAACCAGGGGATTTCTTCTTCTCTCTGAGTTCTAAAAGCTCCCATTTCTTTCGTTGATCCAGGAGTAGAGTGTTTTTTCCTATGTCTCCCTGTCTGCACTACAGTGCTCACTTTTAGGTTTTAAGTTTCATTGACTTAAGGCCAGAGGATTCCAGAGGAGGAAAAATGGCAAATTTGCAACTAGTTCAGTGTTACTTTGATTTCTGGCAGTCTTCCTCTACTGATATTTACTTTTCATAGTTCTCAAATAACTGCATATGAATTCTTTCCAGGTTTTATAGTTATATTCAATTGGAGAGAAAGGCTGGCATATATTTCCTCAATCCTATCTGGAATCAGAATTCCTTGAGGAAAAATTTTGAAGCATGAATCAGATTATGTCATTCCCCTACTCTCAATCCATCACACTTACAATAAATTTGAAACACATACTTCTAAAATGTAGTGACAATATATCCAGCTGGTTTCCCAAGATGCAATGTAGAAACAAACAGAAATTTCAGTTTATGTATATCAATATCAACCTCAGTCAACAAAAAGATGAATTCTTGCTGTTCATATGATACACCATCTGATTTCAAGTAGAAGGAGGAAGAGAGAAACAAATATAGTAAAACTAAAGTCACAGAAATGAGATAAGAGCTTTCCCAAGGAGAAATAGCTAGCTATCTGCTGAACAAGTGAGCTCAGACATAATTCTATGAAAAGTTTCACAAGAAATAGACCCCTGTGACCTGGAGTGGTCTTAGAAAGCCTCATGGAGGAGATAACACTTATGAGAACCTCATTCATTCATCAAATATTTATTGATAATTTTTTATCTGCTAGCACTCACCCTGACATTTCTTTTTTCTGTCATTCCCACTTTGACTTGTGGATGCCTTGACTTATTTAATCATAACATTTTAAGCACTCAGAGACTATTTATGAAATGCAACATTAGAATTAGTGTTTAAGAGCACAGGCTAAAGATTATATAATGCTTGCAAAGTATTAAGCATAGAGTCTCGCAGGTAATAATCTCTTAATACATGATAGCTGCTATTATTGAGATCTAGTATAAATAAATATACATCAGGTATATGCTGGGCAATACATTCAAGGTTAGTTATTATTTAAATAAGTGGAAAAATGAGGCATGATATATTGTGTATGTTGTAGTGAAAGGGGGGCTGTAGAGGGAGCATGAAAGTTGGCATGAAGGCAGAAAAATTGAATTCATAATAAGAGGCTGGTAAAATATGCCACTTTGTTTTAAATGAAAACTTTGCAAAAGTTAGTAATGAGGTCAGAAGATCAAGAACCTTGGACATTGGGTCAGGGATTCATTTTTTTCTGGCAGGTTCTTGTTAGTTATGTATTTTATACAAATTAGTGTATATATGTCAGTCCCAATCTCCCAGTTCATCCTACCACCCCCCCCACACACACCACTTTCCCCCTTTGGTGTCCACACGTTTCTTCTCTAAATCTGTGTCACTATTTCTGCCTTGCAAACCAGTTCATCTGTACCATTTTTCTAGATTCCACATATATGCATTAGTATACAATATTTGTTTTTCTTTTGCTGACTTACTTCACTCTGTATGACAGTCTCTAGGTCCATCCACATTTCTACAAATGACCCAATTTCATTCCTTTTAATGGCTGAGTAATATTCCATTTTATATATGTACCACATCTTCTTTATCCATTCGTCTGTTGATGGACATTTACGTTGCTTCCATGACCTGGCTATTGTAAATAGTGCTGCAATGAATATTGGGGTGCATGTGTCATTTTGAATTATGGTTTTCTCTGAGTATATGCCTAGGGGTGGGATTGCTGGGTCGTATGGTAGTTCTATTTTTAGTTTTTTAAAGAGCCTCCATACTGTTCTCCACAGTGGCTGTATCAATTTACATTCCCACCAACAGTGCAAGAGGGTTCCCTTTTCTCCACACCCTCTCCAGCATTTCTTGTTTGTAGATTTTCTGATGATGCCCATTCTAACTAGTGTGAGGTGATACCTCATTGTAGTTTTGATTTGCATTTCTCTAATAATTTAGTGACGTTGAGCAGCTTTTCAGGTGCCTCATTGCCATCTGTATGTCTTCTCTGGAGAAATGTCTATTTAGGTCTTCTGCCCATTTTTTGACTGGGTTGTTTGGTTTTTTTTTTAATATTGAGCTGCATGAGCTGTTTATATATTTTGCAGATTAATCTTTTGTCCATTGATTCATTTGCAAATATTTTCTCCCATTCTGAGGGTTGTCTTTTTGTCTTGTTTATAGTTTCCTTTGCTGTGCAAAAGCATTTAAGTTTCATTAGGTCCCAATTGGTTATTTTTGTTTTTATTTCCATTACTCAATGACAATAAAGAAACAACTCAACTGAAAAAAAAGAACAAGTGCAACAAATACAAAAGAGTTACAAACATGGTAGATATTAATTTAACTATGTCAATAATCACTTTAAATGTGAATAGTTTACCTACATGAAAGTACACCATCAATAAAGTGAAAAGACAATCCATGGAATGGCAGAAAGCATTAGCGAATTATATACCTGAGAAAAGACTTGTATGGAGATTACAAAATAAATTTTTAGAACTCAACACTAAGAAGACAAATAACCTAATTTTAAAATGGGCAAAGAATTTGAATAGGCATTTCTCCAAAGAAGATATACAGATTGCCAACAAACACATGAAAGAATGCTCAACATCACTAATCATTAGAGTAATGCAAATTAAAACTACAATGAGGTAGCACCTCACACCAGTCAGAATGGCCATCATCAAGAAATCTACAAAAAATAAATGCTGGAGAGGATGTGGAGAAAAGAGAACCCTGTTGCACTGTTGGTGGGAATGTAAATGGATACAGCCACTATGGAGAACAGTATGGAGGTTCCTTAAAAATCTACAAATAGAACTACCATATGACCCAACAATCCCACTACTGGGCATATACCCTGAGAAAACCATAATTCAAAAAGACTCATGTACCACAATATTCATTGCAGTTCTATTTACAATAGCCAGGGCATGGAAGCAGCCTAAGTGTCCATCGACAGGTGAATGGATAAAGAAGATGTGGCACATATATACAATGGAATATTACTCAGCCATAAAAAGAAATGAAATTGAGTCCTTTGTAGTAAGATAGATGGACCTAGAGTCTGTCATACAGAGTGAAGTAAGTCAGAAAGAGAAAAACAAATACCATATGTTAACACATATATATGGAATCTAAAAAAATTTTTTAAAGGCTCTGAAGAACCTAGGGACAGAACAGGAATAAAGACACAGATGTAGAGAATGGACTTGAGCACACGGGGGGTGGGATAGGTAAGCTGGGACAAAGTGAGAGAGTGGCATGGACATATATACACTACCAAGTGTAAAATAGATAGCTAGTGGGAAGCAACCACATAGCACAGGGAGATCAGCTCAGTGCTTTGTGACCACCTAGAGGGGTGGGATAGGGAGGGTGGGAGGGAGACGCAAGAGGGAGGAGATATGGGGATATATGTATATATATAACTGATACACTTTGTCATAAAGCAGAAACTAACACACCATTGTAAAGCAATTATACCCCAATAAAGATGTTTAAAAAAAGGAAAAATAATAGCTGGAATCACAACTAGCTTAAGCATAAATACAGAGTATATTTGTAAACTCAAAAAAATACTAAAGCAATTATTAATAAAGAAAAACCTATATTAAAAGAAAAATCAAAAAATGAAGAAGAAGGCTTCCTTGGTGGCGCAGTGGTTGACAGTCCACCTGCCGATGCAGGGGACACGGGTTTGTGCCCCAGTCTGGGAAGATCCCACATGCCACGGAGCAACTAGGCCCGTGAGCCATGGCCGCTGAGCCTGCGTGTCCGGAGCCTGTGCTCCACAATGGGAGAGGCCACAACAGTGAGAGACCTGCGTATCGCAAAAAAAAAAAAAAAAAAAAAATGAAGAAGAAGTTAGCAAACAATATGAAGAGGAACCAAACAACAGAAGCTCTAAGGTGGAACTTTAAGCTTCCTTTGATGCTATTAGTTGGGGAATAGATGTGACCAATCCTCTATGTTGATGAGAGGAAAAGAAAAGAATAGACAGTGAATCTTAATAAAAAGCAAAAATTTGGAGTAAAAAAGTAAATTAATAAAGTGAACTTACAATCAAATATATGCTAGAAATAAGAAAATATAATATTAGCACAAGGAAAGGACAACGGATAATAATGTTAGGGGTAATATCTTAAGTTAGTATGTCATGTTTTCGTTATTACCATCTCAGGAACTCAATCTTATTAAAAATAAGTTAAAATTAAAAATATAATTTTAAAATATTGTTTACAAAGACTTGCACACTATTATTGAATCTTAATTTCAATAGAAATTTTTAGATACATCTCTTTGAACATCACACGCAAATGTCAAAATATTGACTCAGTGAGAAAATATATGAGAAGGTATTTGGGACATTAAGTTATTTTCATTTGAATTGACTCAGAGTGAAAGTCAAAATATTTGTGTTTAGGAAAAGAAAGTAACTGCAGTTTTTGTTCCAAAATAGTTCATTTAAATAGAAGCCTCCTACTTATGAGTGTGTTGTATTCTAAATAGTAATGTGTAAATCAATTATTTGAACATTGGAATGTATTTCCCCTTGCAGTAATGTAATAAATGGTGGCTTTGTTACTTTAAAAACAAAATAAAATGGGCAAAGTATTTGAATAGGTATTTCTCCAAAGAAGTTATATAAATGACAATAAGCATATAAAAAGATGTTCAGCATTATTAGTTATTAGGTAAATGTAAATCAAAACCACAGTGAGATAACACTTCACACGCACCAGTCACTTATAATCAAAAAGACAAAAAATAATAAGTATTGGTGAGGATATGGAGAAATCAGAAACCTCCAACTACATTATTAGTGGGGATGTAAAATGGTTCAGACACTTTGAAAAACATTTGACAGTTCCTCAAAATGTTAAACATAGAGTTACCATATGATCCAGCAAACCCACTCCTAGATATTTACCTAAGAGAATTGAAAAAAGTCCACTCAAAAACTTGTACATGAATGTTCATAGCAGCATTATTCATAATACCCAAACTTCGATCAACTGGTGAATGAAAAAAAATTGGTATGCTTCTATGACAGAATAGTTGGAAATAAAAGGAAATGAACTATTGGTATATGGTACAATGTGGATGAACCTTAAAAATATTATGCACATATTCTTTCATATATTGAAATAAGATAGTCACAGAAGACCACATATTTTAGGATTCTGTTCATATGAAGTGTCCCAAATAGCCAAATCTATACAAACAGAAATTTGTGGTAGGATAGGGCTGGAGGGAGGGAGGATTGGCAGATGGGGAGTGACTGCTAATGTGTAATGGGGGTTATTTTTTACATATGAAACTTTAAAAAAGTAAAGATTCAGAGGAAGTTGCAAAGATAGTACAAAGATATTCCATTTACTCTTCACCCAGTTTTCTCTAATGTTTATAACTTACATAATTATAGTGCAATATCAAAACCAGGAAGTTAACATTACTACAAAGTGTGTTTATACACTTGACCCTTGAACAACATTGAGGTTAGGAGAGCTGACCCTCCATGCAGTCAAAAATCCATGAATAACGTATAGTTGACCCTCAATATATGATGTCTCACTGCATCCGTGTTTCCTTAATATCCATGGTTCTGCATCCTTGGATTCAACCAAGTGCTGATCATATAGTACTGCAGTATTTACTATTGAAAAAAAAATCCACATATATGTGGACCTGCACAGTTCAAACTCATGTTGTTCAATGGTCAACTGTAGTCTTGTCATTTTATCACATGTGTAGATCCCTGTAAACACCACCACAATCAAGATAAAAAAGCTATTCCGTCACTACAACTATCTCCCTCATGTTACCCCTTTATGCTTACATCCACCAACTCTATTCCATAAATCTTTATTCTCTGGTAACCACTAGTCTGTTTTCCATCTCTATAGACTGTTGCATGACTGGAATAATGCAGTATATTATCTTTTGAAACTATCTATTTTTTTACTCAGTGAAATACCCATGAGACCCATCCAAGTTGTTACATATATGAGTAGTTCATTACTTTGTATTACCACATAGTATTCCATACTATTGATGTACCAGAGTTTGTTTAACCTTTCACCCATTAGGGCATTTATTTCCTTTTTTTTTTTGGTTATTACAAATAAATCTACTATGAGCAATTATGTACAGGTTTTTATGTGGATATGTTTTCATTTCTCTGGAATAAATACCCAAGAATGAAGTTAATTTTCTTTTGTTTTCATTTTTTTCAAGTTTGTTCATGATTGCTCAGTGAAGCATTTTTATGACAGTTATTTTAAAATATTTGTTAAATAATTCTAACATCTGTGTCATCTTGTTAGCATCTGTTGATTGGTTTTTGTCACTCAAGTTGAAATCTTCTTGGTTCTTGTTATGTTGATGATTTTCAATTGAAACATGGACATTTGGGGTATTCTGTTATGAAAGTCGGGATCTTATTTAAATCTTATGTTTTAGAAAGCCTCCTCTGACACCACTGTTTTTGTGCCACCTCATTACTGCCAGGTGGGTGTGGAAGTCCAGGTTCCCCACTTGGTTTCTGTTGACACCTGGTAGGAAGGGACTACTTGTTACTTCTGGGTGGAGATGAGAGTTCAGTGGCACAATGTCATTCCTTGGGTTCCAAGGGCCCATAACTGTTCTACCTTCTTTATTCCACCTTTTCAATACATCTAATTTTTATTTTACATATAATGTCCATGATTTTATCTGTACTTAGTTGGAGGAATATGGAAACGTATGTCTATCTTTCCTGAAGTATACATACGAGGCATTTCTTTTTGGGGTGGTGAAAATTTCATAACTCTGCATATACTAAACATTGTATTGTAGACTTTCGAAGCATGATTTTTATGGCATGTAAATGATATCTCTATAAAAAGTGGAAAACAAAACAAAAATCAAAAGAAGTGAGGAAGCTGTTCAGTAGCCAGAGGCATAAATGATGCAGTTTAGTTTATTCTAGAGTAGATGTTAAGGAAGGCACAGCCTCTGTTTCTGCCTCCCAATACTCCATTTGTCAATGACTAGCTCCAATGTCACAACCTTTATGTCATCCTATCCACAAAACTTTTCTCCATGGCATTTGCTGAGTGCCAACCTTAGCATTATGGCAGGCATTATGATAGGTATGGTCACATTCAATCATCCCAAAGATCCTGCATGGTAAGTTATCCCCATTTTAAAGTTGAGGAAACTATGGTTCTATGAGGTTAAATGGCTGATCCAAAGTCAAACAAATAAGAAGTGAGGAAACTGGGATTTCCACTTGTCTCTTTTATAGTGTTCTTCACTTTCTGCCCTACATTACAGATATTTGTGTATTTATATAATTATCTCTACTAGGTTTCAAACTTCTTGAATAAAGGAATCATGTCATATTCACATTCGGATGTTTTGCATTGCCTAACATGTAAGTGTTGTAGTTGATACTGAAATGTTTGTAAAATGAATGAATGTATGGCTACAGTAAAGTTTATTAAATAAAAAATCTGTACAGCTGATGCTATTATCTTCCCCTGCCAAGTAAACAGGAGGCCTTTTTTAGAGGCCCCAAATGATTTAGGCATGGAATGAGTGCTCCTGCTCAGTGCTTCCACAGCCCCCAAGGTTTAACTCCATCATATAAATCTTTCCACACTAAACTATAAATCTCCCTTTGTCTGTCTGTCTCCCACTAAACTGTGAGATCCTTGAAGACAAGAACTTTGTCTGAATGATCTCTATATTGGTAATTTCTGGGCCTTCAACACCCTGGACAGAGCTTGATAAAGAAAGTTTGTCCAATGGATAAATGCTGAATAAAATAATGAAGTCAATCAATCTTTGTAATGCAGTTCCCAGGAGGGTAATAAAAGGAAATGCACTTTTTTCCCCTCATCACTCCATCCAATCTATCATCCTGTCCTAATGGCTCCACCTCCAAAATATATCTCAAATCCAATCAAATTTAAATTATTCCTCCACTGCTACTACCCTAGTAAACCTTAACATTTTTAGACAAGACTATTTTAGAAGCTTCCCAGCTGCTCTCCCTGCTTGACTCCTACAATCAAACCTTTAAACGGCAGGCAGAGGAATCTTGTTTTTTGTTTTTGAGGGATTTTCATTTAATGTTTTTACAAATCAATTACCATCTTTGTCCTTTTACTTTTTGAAAAGTTCTCCACCTACCACCACCACAATCAGGATATTAAATGGTTACATTACCACCAAAAATTAAATTCAGGCTCTGCCTTTATGTGCACACACACACACACACACACACACACACACACACACACACTCCCCTGGAAAACATTGATCTATTCTTTATTACTATAGTTTTATCTTTTCAAGAATGTCATATAAATGGAATCATACAATATGTAACCTTTTGAGACTTGGCTTCCTTCACTCAGCACAATGTCTTTGAGATTTATCCAAGTTGTTGCATATATCAATAATGCAGAAAAAGCTTTGGACAAAACTCAGCACCCATTTATGTTGAAAACGCTCCAGAAAGTGGGCATAGAGGGAAACTACCTCAACATAATAAAGGCCATATATGACAAACTGACAGCAAACTTCATTGTCAATGGTGAATAATTGAAAGTCTTTCCTCTAAGATCAGGAACAAGACAAGGTTGCCAACTCTCACCACTAGTATTCAACATAGTTTTGGAAGTCCTAGCCAAGGCAATCAGAGAAGAAAAAGAAATAAAAGGAATGCAAATTGGAAAAGAAGAAGTAAAACTGTCACTGTTTGCAGATGACATGATACTATACATAGAAAATCCTGAAAATGCCACCAGAAAACTATTAGAACTAATCAATGAATTTTGTAGGGTGGCAGGATACAAAATTAATGCATAGAAATCTCTTGCATTCCTATACACTAGCACCAAAATATCAGAAAGAGAAATTAAGGAAACAATCCCATTCACCACTGCAAAAAAAATAATAAAATACCTAGGAATAAACCTACCTAAGTAGGTAAAAGACCTTTACTCAGAAAACTATAAGACACTGATGAAAGAAATCAAAGATGACACAAACAGATGGAGAGATATACCATGTTACTGGATTGGAAGAATCAATATTGTGAAAATGACTATACTACCCAAAGCAATCTACAGGTTCAGTGCAATCCCTATCAAATCACCAATGGCATTTTTCACAAAACTAGAGCAAAAAATCTTAAAATTTGTATGGAGACAGAAAAGACCCCCAAGAGTCAAAGCAATCTTGGGAAAATAAATAATTAAATAAAATGGAGCTGGAGTAATCAGACTCCCTGACTTCAGACTATACTGCAAAGCTACAGTATTCAAGGCAATATGGTACTGGCACAAAAACAGAAATATAGAACAATGGAAAAGGATAGAAAGCTCAGAGATAAACCAATGCACCTATGGTCACCTAATCTATGACAAAGGAGGCAAGGATATACAATGGAGAAAAGACAGTCTCTTCAATAAATGGCTCTGTGAAAATTGGACAACTGCATGTAAAAGAATGAAATTAGAACACCCCCTTACACCATACACAAAAATAAACTCAAAATGGATTAAAGACCTAAATGTAAGGAAAGATACTATCAAACTTGAAGAGGAAAACATAGGAAAAGCACTCTGACATAAATCACAGCAAGATCTTTTTTGACCCACCTCCTTGTGTAAGGGAAATAAAAACAAAAATAAGCAAATGGGACCTAATGAAACTTAAAAGCTTTTGCACAGCAAAGGAAACCATAAACAAGAGGAAAACACAACCCTCAGAATGGGAGAAACTATTTGCAAACGAATCAATGGACAAAGGATTAATCTCCAAAATATATAAACAGCACATGCAGCTGAATATCAAAAAAATAAACAACCCAATCAAAAAATGGATGGAAGACCTAAACAGACATTTCACCAAAGAAGACAAACAGATGGCCAAGAGGCACATGAAAAGATTCTCAACATAACTAATTATTAGAGAAATGCAAATCAAAACCACAATGAGGTATCCCCTCACTCCAGTCAGAATGGCCATCATCAAAAAAATCTACAAACAATAAATGCTGGAGAGGGTGTGGAGAAAAGGGAACCCTCTTGCACTGTTGGTGGGAATGTAAATTGATACAGCCACTATCAAGAAGAGTATAGAGGTTCTTAAAAAAACTAAAAATCGAATTACCATATGACCCAGAAATCCCACTACTGGACATATACCCTGAGAAAACCATAATTCAAAAAGACACATGTACACTGCAGCACTATTTAAAATAGCCAGGTCATGGAAGCAACCTAAATGCCCATCAACAGATGAATGGATAAAGAAGATGTGTTACATATATACAATGGAATATTACTTAGCCATAAAAAGGAACAAAATTGGGTCATTTGTAGAGACGTGGATGGACTTAGAGACTGTCATACAGAGTGAAGTAAGTCAGAAAGAGAAAAACAAATAAATATTAACACATATATGTGGAATTTAGAAAAATGGTACATATGAACCAGTTTGCAAGGTAGAAATAGAGACACAGACATAGAGAATAAGGACACCAAAGGGAGAAGGGGGGTGAGGGATGAATTGGGAGATTGGCATTGACATATATACACTAATATGTATAAAATAGATAACTAATGAGAACCTGCTGTATAGCACAGGGAACTCTACTTCACCTTGCTGTACAGTAGAAACTAACATTGTAAAACAACTATACCCCAATTAAAAATAAATAAATAAAAAATAGTTAATTCTATTTTATTGCTGAGTAATATTCTATTGTTTGGATGTACAAGAGTTTATCTATTCACCTGTGGAAGGCTATCTGAATTGCTTACCTTTTTTTGGAGATTATGAATAGAGCTGTTATAAACACTCATGTATAGATTTATATGTGAACATAGTTGTTTTTTTTCATTTCTCCAGGAGTGGGATTGCAAAGTCATGTGGTAAATCTATGTTTAATTTTATGAAAAACTGCCATATCTTTTTCCATGGTGGCTATATCATTTTGCATTCCCATAAAAATTGTATGAGAGTTTCAGTTCATTGCTACTTTCACCAACAATTGGCATTGTTGGTAATTTTTATTTCAACCACTCTAGTAGGTGTGTAGTGGTATCTCATTATGATTATTAACTCTCATTTTCCTAATAGCTAAAGATATTGAATATCTTATGTGTTTATTTGACACCCACATATCCACTATGGTGAAGTATTTTTTCAAGTTTTTCCCCCACTTTTTAATTAATTAATTAATTAATTAATTTATTTATTTATTTATTTATTTTTGGCTGTATTGGGTCTTCGTTGCTGCACATGGGCTTTCTCTAGTTTGCAGCCACTGGGGATTACTCTTCGCTGCGGTGCGCGGGCTTCTCATTGTGGTGGCTTCTCTTGTTGCAGAGCACAAGCTCTAGGTGCACAGGCTTCAGTAGTTTTGGCACTTGGGCTCAGTAGTTGTGGCTCGCAAGTTCTAGAGCGCAGGCTTAGTGGTGGTGGCACACAGGCTTAGTTGCTCCTCTGCATGTGGGATCTTCCCAGACCAGGGCTCAAACCTGTGTCCCCTGCATTTGCAGGCGGATTCTTAACCACTGTGCCACCAGAGAAGTCCCCACTTTTTTTTAACGTCTCTATTGTAGTATAATTGCTGTACAATGTTGTGTTAGTTTCTGCTGTATAATAAAGTGAATCAGTAATATGTATGTATATATATATATATATATATATATATATATATATATATATATATATATATATATCCATATACCCTCCTTCTTTACCTCCCTCCCAACTTCCCTATCCCACACCTCTAGGTGGCCACAGAGCACTGAGTTGATCTCCCTGTTCTATGCAGCTGCTTTACACTAGCTATCCATTTTACATTTGGTAGTGTATATATGTCAATGCCACTCTCACTTCGCACCAGCTTACCCTTCCCCCTTCCCGTGTCCTCAAGTCCATTCTCTATGTCTACATGTTTATTCATGTCCTGCTCCTAGGTTCTTCAGAACATACTTTTTTTTTAGACTCCATATATGTGTTAACCTACGGTATTTGTTTGTCTCTTTCTGACTTGCTTCACACTGTATGACAGTCTCTAGGTCCATCCACCTCACTGCAAATAACTCAATTTCGTTTCTTTTTATGGCTGAGTAATATTCCATTGTATACATGTGTCACAACTTTTTATTTACATCTTTATTAGAGTATAATTGCTTTACAATGGTGTGTTAGTTTCTGCTTTATAACAAAGTGAATCAGTTATACATGTACATATGTTCCCATATCTCTTCCCTCTTGCATCTCCCTCCCTCCCAACCCCCCTATCCCACCCGTCTAGGTGGTCACAAAGCACCGAGCTGATCTCCCTGTGCTATACGGCTGCTTCCCACTAGCTATCTATTTTTCCTTTGGCAGTGTATATATGTCCATGCCACTCTCTCACTTTGTCACAGCTTACCCCTCCCCCTCTCCATATCCTCAAGTCCATTCTCTAGTATGTCTTTGTCTTTATTCCTGTCTTACCCCTAGATTCTTCATGACATTTTTGTTTCTTAAATTCCATATATATGTGTTAGCATAAAGTATTTGTCTTTCTCTTTCTGACTTACTTCACTCTGTATGACAGACTCTAGGTCCATCTACCTCATTACAAATAGGTCAATTTCGTTCCTTTTTATGGCTGAGTAATACTCCATTGAATATATGTGTCACATCTTCTTTATCCATTCATCCGATGATGGACACTTAGGTTGTTTCCAGCTCCTGGCTAATGTAAATATACCTGCAATGAACATTTTGGTACATGACTCATTTTGAATTATGGTTTTCTCCGGATATACACCCAGTAGTGGGATTACTGTGTCATATGGTAGTTCCCTTTGTAATTTTTTAAGGAACCTCCATACTGGTCTCCATAGTGGCTGTACCATTTCACATTCCCACCAGCAGTGCAACAGTGCTCTCTTTTCTCCACACCCTCAACAGTATTTATTGTTTCTAGATTTTTTGATGATGGCCATTCTGACTGGTGTGAGATGATATCTCGTTGTAGTTTTGATCTGCATTTATCTACTGATTAATGATGTTGAGCATTCTTTCATGTGTTTGTTGGCAATCTGTATATCTTCTTTGGAGAAATGTCTAGTTAGGTCTTCTGCCCATTTTTGGATTGAGTTGTTTGCTTTTTGTTATTGAGCTGCATGAGCTGCTTGTAAATTTTGGAGATTAATCCTTTGTCAGTTGCTTCATGTGCAAATATTTTCTCCCATCCTGAGGGTTGTCTTTTGGTCTTGTTTATGGTCTCCTTTGCTGTGCAAAAGCTTTTAAGTTTCATTAGGTCCCATTTGTTTATTTTTGTTTTTATTTCCATTTCTCTAGAGGGTGGGTCAAAAAGCATCTTGCTGTGATTTATGTCATAGAGTGTTCGGCCTATGTTTTCCTCTAAGAGTTTGATAGTTTCTAGCCTTACATTTAGGTCTTTAATCCATTTTGAGCTTATTTTTGTGTATGGTGTTAGGGAGTGATCTAATCTCATACTTTTACATGTACCTGCCCAGTTTTCCCATCACCACTTATTGAAGAGGGTGTTCTTTCTCCACTGTACATTCCTGCCTCCTGTATCAAAGAGAACGTGACCATAAGTGCGTGGATTTATCTAGGGGCTTTCTATCCTGTTCCATTGATCTATCTTTCTGTTTTTGTGCCAGTACCATACTGTGTTGATTACTGTAGCTTTGTAGTATAGCCTGAAGTCAGGGAGTCCGATTCCTCCAGCTCCATTTTTCTTTCTCAATATTGCTTTGGCTCTTCGGGGTCTTTTGTGTTTCCATACAAATTGTGAAATTTTTTGTTCTAGTTCTGTGAAAACTTTCAGTTGTAGTTTGATACGGATTTCATTGAATCTGTAGATTGCTTTGGGTAGTAGACTCATTTTCAAAATGTTGATTCCTCCAATCTAAGAACATGGTATACCTCCACATCTATTTGTAACATCTTTAATTTCTTTCATCAGTGTGTTATAACTTTCTGCATACAGGTCTTTTTTCTCCTTAGGTAGGTTTATTCCTAGATATTTTATTATTTTTGTTGCAATGGAAAATGGGAGTGTTTTCTTGATTTCACTTTCAGATTTTTCATCATTAGTGTATAGGAATGCCAGAGATTTCTCTGCATTAATTTTGTATCCTGCTACTTTACCAAATTCATTGATTAGCTCTCGTAGTTTTCTGGTAGCATCTTTAGGATTCTCTATGTATAGTATCATGTCATCTGCAAACAGTGACAGCTTTGCTTCTTCTTTTCCGATTTGATTCCTTTTATTTCCTTTTCTTCTCTGATTGCTGTGGCTAAAACTTCCAAAACTATGTTGAATAAGAATGGTGAGAGTGGGCAACCTTTTCTTGTTCCTGATCTTAGTGGAAATGGTTTCAGTTTTTCACCATTGAGGACGATGTTGGCTGTGTGTTTGTCATATATGGCCTTTATTATTTTGAGGAAAGTTCCCTCTATGCCTACTTTTTGCAGTGTTTTTATCATAAATGGGTGTTGAATTTTGTCAAAAGCTTTCTCTCCATCGATTGAGATGATCATATAGTTTTTCTCCTTCAATTTGTTAATATGGTGTATAACGTTGATAGATTTGCATATATTGAAGAATCCTTGCATTCCTCGAATAAACCACACTTGCTCATGGTGTATGATCCTTTTAATGTATTGTTGGATTCTGTTTGCTAGTATTTTGTTGAGGATTTTTGCATCTATGTTTATCAGTGATATTGGCCTGTAGTTTTCTTTCTTTGTGACATCCTTGTCTGGCTTTGTTATGACGGTGATGGTGGCCTCATAGAATGAGTTTGTGAGTGTTACTCCCTCTGCTATATTTTGGAAGAGTTTGAGAATGATAGGTGTTAGCTCTTCTCTAAATGTTTGATAGAATTCACCTGTGAAGCCATCTGGTCCTGGGCTTTTGTTTGTTGGAAGATTTTAAATCACAGTTTCAATTTCAGTGCTTTTCATTTTCCTGTTCATATTTTCTACTTCTTCCTGATTCAGTCATGGCAGGTTGTGCACTTCTAAGAATTTGTCCATTTCTTCCAGGTTGTCCATTTTATTGGCATGGAGTTGCTTGTAGCAATCTGTCATGATCTTTTGTATTTCTTCAGTGTCAGTTGTTATTTCTCCTTTTTCATTTCTAATTCTATTCATTTGAGTCTTCTCCCTCTTTTTGTTGATGAGTCTGGCTAATGGTTTATCAATTTTGTTTATCTACTCAAAGAACCAGCTTTTAGTTTTATTGATCTTTACTATCATTTCCTTCATTTCTTTTTCATTTATTTCTGACCTGATCTTTATGATTTCTTTCATTCTGCTAACTTTGGGGGTTTTGTTCTTTTTTATCTAATGGCTTTAGGTGCAAGGTTAGGTTGTTTATTCGAGATATTTCCTGTTTCATAAGGTAGAATTATATAGCTATAAACTTCTCTCTTAGAACTGCTTTTGCTGCATCCCATAGGTTTTGGGTCGTCGTGTCTCCACTGTCATTTGTTTATTGGTATTTTTTGATTTCCTCTTTGATTTCTTCAGTGCTCACTTCGTTATTCAGTAGTGTATTGTGTAGCCTCCATGTGTTTCTATTTTTTACAGATCTTTTCCTGTCATTGACATCTAGTCTCATAACGTTGTTGTTGGAAAAAATACTTGATACAATTTCAATTTTCTTAAATTTACCAAGGCTTGATATTTGACCCAAGATATGATCTATGCTGGAGAATGTTCCATGAGCACTTTAGAAAACTGTGTATTCTGTTGTTTTTGGATGGAATGTCTTATAAATATCAATTAAGTCCATCTTGTTTAATGTATCATTTAAAGCTTTTGTTTCCTTCTTTATTTTCATTTTGGATGATCTGTCCATTGGTGAGAGTGGGGTGTTAAAGTCCCCTACTATGATTGTGTTGCTGTTGATTTCCCCTTTTATGGCTGTTAGTGTTTGCCTTATATTTTGAGGTGCTCCTATGTTGAGTGCATAAATATTTACATTTGCTATATCTACTTGCATCGATCCTTTGATCATTATGTTGTGTCCTTCTTTGTCTCTTGTAACAGTCCTTATTTTAAAGTCTATTTTGTCTGATATGAGAATTGCTGTTCCATCTTTCTTTTGATTTCCAGTTGCATGCAATATCTTTTTCCATCCCCTCACTTTCAGTCTGTATGTGTCCCTAGGTCTGAAGTGGGTCTCTTTTAGATAGCATATATATGTGTCTTGTTTTTCTATCCATTCAGCCAGTCTATTTCTTTCTGTTGGAGCATTTAATCCATTTATATTTGAAGTAATTATCGATATGTGTGTTCCTATTACCATTTTTAAAATTGTTTCTGGTTTATTATTGTAGGTCTTTTCCTTCTCTTGTGTTTCCTGCCTAGAGAAGTTCGTTTAGCATTTGTTGTAAAGCTGGTTTCGTGGTGCTGAATTCTCTTAACTTTTGCTTGTCTGTAAAGCTATTAATTTCTCCTTCAAATCTGAATGTGATCCTTGCAGGGTAGAGTTATCTTGGTTGTAGGTTTTTCTCCTTCATCACTTTAAATATGTCATGCTACTCCCTTCTGTCTTGCAGAGTTTTTGCTGAAAGATCAGCTGTTAACCTATGGGCATTCTCTTATGAGTTAATTGTTGTTTTTCCCTTGCTGCTTTTAATATTTGTTCTTTGTATTTAATTTTTGATGGTTTGATTAATATGTGTCTTGGTGTGTTTCTCCTTGGATTTATCCTGTATGGGACTCTGTGTGCTTCCTGGACTTGATAAACTATTTCCTTTCCCATATTAGGGATGTTTTCCACTGTAATCTCTTCAAATATTTTCTCAGTCCCTTTCTTTTTCTCTTCTTCTGGGAACCCTATAATTCGAATGCTGTTGCCTTTAATAGTTTCCCAGAGGCCTCTGAGACTGTCCTCACTTCTTTTCATTCTTTTTTTTCTTTATTCTGCTCTGCAGTACTTATTTCCACTATTTTATCTTCCAGGTCACTTATCCGTTCTTCTGCCTCATTTATTCTGCTATTGATCCCTTCTAGCGAATTTTTAATTTCATTTATTGGTTGCTCATCCCTCCTTGTTTGCTCTTTAGTTCTTCCAGTTCCCTGTTAAATGTTTCTTTTATTTTCTCCATTCTATTTGCAAGAGTTTGGATCATCTTTACTATCATTATTCCAAATTCTTTTTCAGGTAGACTGTCTATTTCCTCTTCATTTGTTAGGTCTGGTGGGTTTTTTCCTTGCTTCATTATGTGCTGTGTGTTTCTCTGTCTTCTCATTTTGCTTAACTTACTGTGTTTGGGGTCTCCTTTTTGCAGGCTGCAGGTTCATGGTTTCTGTTGTTTTTGGTGTCTGTCCACAGTGGATAAGTTTGGTTCAGTGACTTGTTTAGGCTTCCTGGTGGAGGGGACTTTTGCCTGTGTTCTGGTGGATGAAGCTGGATCTTGTCTTTCTAGTGGGAAGGTACACATCTGCTGATGTGTTTTGGGGTATCTGTGGCCTTATTATGTTTTAGGCAGCCTCTATGCTAATGGATGGGGTTATGTTCCTGTCTTGCTAGTTATTTGGACTAGGGTGTCCTGCACTGTAGCTTGCTGGTCGTGGAGTGAAGCTGGGTCTTGTCATTGAGATGGAGTTCTCTGGGTGATTTTTGCAGCTTGATATTACATGGAGCTGGGAGGTCTCTTGTGGACCAGTGTCCTGAACTTGGCTCTCCCACCTCAGTGGCACAGCCCTACTATCTGACTGGAGTACCAACAGCCTGTCCTCCACACAGCTCAGTATAAAATGGAGAAAATAAAGGAAGAAGGAAAAAAAAGAAAGAAAGAAGAAAACAAAATAAAATAGAGTTATTAAAGTAAAAGATAATTATTAAGAAAAAAAATGTTTTAAGTAATAAAAAAACGGACAGACAGAATCCTAGGACAAATGGTAAAAGCAAAGCTATACAGACAAAATGACACACAGAAGCACACACATACACACTCACAAAAAGAGAAAAAGGGGGGGAAAAATATATATATATATCGTTGCTCCCAAAGTCCACTTCCTCAATTTGGGATGATTCGTTGTGTATTCAGGTATTCCACAAATGCAGGGTACATCAAGTTGATTGTGGAGATTTAATCCGCTGCTCTGGAGGATGCTGGGGGAAATTTCCCTTTCTCTTCTATATTCCCACAGCTCCCAGGGTTCAGCTTTGGATTTGGACACGCCTCTGTGTGTAGGTCACCGGAGGGCGTCTGTTCTTTGCTCAGACAGGAGTGGTTTAAAGGAGCAGTTGATTGGATGGCTCTGGCTCAGTCAGTCTGGGAGGAGGGAGGAGTATTGATGCGGGGTGAGCCTTCAAGGGCAGAGGCCGGCATGAAGTTGCACCAGCCTGAGGTGTGCTGTGCATTCTCCCAGGGAAGTTGTCCCTGGATCACGGGACCCTGGCAGTGGCGGGCTGCACAGGCTCCCGGGAGGGGAGGTGTGGGTAGTGACATGTGCTTGCACACAGGCTTCTTGGTGGCTGCAGCACCAGCCTTAGTGTCTCATGCCCGTCTCCGGGATCCGTGCTGATAGCTGTGGCGCGCACCATCTCTGGAGCTCCTTTAAGCGGTGCTCTTAATCCCCTCTCGTTGCACACCAGGAAACAAAGAGGAAAGAAAAAGTCTCTTGCCTCTTCGGCAGGTCCAGAATTTTTCCCAGACTCCCTCCCGGCCAGCCGTGGCACACTGAACCCTTCAGGCTGTGTTCACGCTGCCAACCCCAGTTCTTTCCCTGGGATTCGACTTCCGAAGCCCGAGCCTCAGCTCCCTGCCCCCGCCCACCCCCGTGGTTGAGCAGACAAGCCTCTCGGGCAGGTGAGTGCTGGTCAGCACCAATCCTCTGTGTGGTAATCTCTCCACTTTGCCCTCCGCACCCCTTTTGCTGCACTCTCATCCGTGGCTCTGAACCTTCCCCCTTCCACCACCCACAGTCTCCACCAGTGAAGGGGCTTCCTAGTGTGTGAAAAACTTTCCTCATTCACTGCTCCCTCCCACTGGTGCATGTCCCATCTCTATTCTTTTGTCTCTGTTTTTTCTTTTTTCTCTTGCCCTACCCAGGTACGTGGGGAATTTCTTGCCTTTTGGGAGTTCTGAGGTCTTCTGCCAGCGTTCAGTAGGTGTTCTGTAGGAGTTGTTCCACATGTAGATGTATTTCTGATGTATTTGTGGGGAGGAAACTGATCTCCGTGTCTTACTCTTCTGCCATCTTGAAGCTCCTCCTCTTCTTTGATTTCTTGCATCAGAATTTTATAGTTTTTTTCCTATATAACCTGTGTATATTTTGTTGGCTTTATGCCTAAACTTTCTTTTTTGGGTAATGATGTAAATAGGACTATTTTTTTTCAATTTCAGATTCAATAGTTCATTGCTGTTATATAGGCAAGTAATTGACTTTTGTATGTTAACTTTATATCCCGTGGTTTTGCTATAATTATTTATTAGTTCCTAGAATATTTTGGCTATTCTTTGGGATTATTCATGTAGACAACCATGTCTATCTGCACACAAAGACAGTTTTATTTCATTCTTCCCAGTTTGTATACCTTTTACATGTTTTTCTTTTCTTAATGCATTAACTAGGACTTCCAGTACAATGCTGATTAGGAATGATGAGAGGGGCATCCTTGCCTTTCTATCAATCTTAGAAGGAAAGGATACAGTTTCTCATCTTTAAGTATGATGTTAGTTGAAGGTTTTTGTAGATTTTTAAAAATGAGTGTGAGGGAGTTCCTCTCTATTTCTAGTTTGCTGAGAGTTTTTATCATGAATTGGTGTCAGATTTTGTCAAATGCTGTTTTTGCACCTATCGATACAATCATATGCTTTTTATTTTTTAGCTTGCCCATGCAATAGTTACATTAGTTGATTTTTGAACATTGAAGCAATCTTGTGTATTTTGAGTAAATCCCATTTTGTGATGGCATGTAATTCTCTTTATATAGTGTTGAATTTGATTTGTCAACATCTTGTTGAAGATTTTTTGCATATATGTTCATAAGAGATATTGGTCTGAAGTTTTCTTTTATGTTAATGTCTTTATATGGTTTTGGTATTAGGCTAATGCTGTCTTCATAGAATCAGTTAGGAAATGGTCACTACTGCTTCTGTTTTCTAGAAGAGATTATGGGGAATTGATATCATTTCTTTCTCTAAAGTTTGGTACATTCTCCAGTGAAACCATCTGGGCCTAGTGCTTTCTGTTTTGGAAAGTTGTTAATTATTGACTCAATTTATGTAATGGATATATGCCTATTCAGATTATCTGTTTCTCATATTGTGTGAGTTTTTGTAGTTTCTGTCTTTCAAGGATTGGTCCCTTTTATCTAGGTTATCAAATTTGTAGACATAGAGTTGTTCATATTCCTTTATTACCCTTTTAATACCCATGAGATCAGCAGTGATAACCACTCTTTTGTTTCAGATATTAGTAATTCATGTCTTCTCTCTTTGTTTTCATGGTTAGCCTGGTTACTAGTTCATTAATTTTGTCAATTTTTCAAATAATCAACTTTTAATTTTGTTAATTTTTCTGTGGATTTTGTTTTCATTTTCACTGACTTCTTTCTAATCTAGTTATTATTTAAAATTGAAGTACAGTTGATTTATAATGTTGTGTTAGTTTCTGGTGTATAGCTAAGTGATTCAGACATATATATATACTTTTTTTCTTTTTCAGATTCTTTTCCATTATATGTTATCACAAGGTATTGAATACAGATCTACACGTGGAACAACTCCTACAGAACACCCACTGAATGCTGGTAGAAGACCTCAGAACTCCCAAAAGGCAAGAAACTCCCTACGTACCTGGGTAGGGCAAAAGAAAAAAAGAATAAACAGAGACAAAAGAATAGGGACAGGACCTGCACCAGTGGGAGGGAGCTGTGAAGGAGGAAAGGTTTCCACACACTAGGAAGCCCCTTCACAGGCAGAGACTGTGGGTGGCAGAGGGGGGAAGCTTCGGAGCTGAAGAGGAGAGCGCAGCAACAGGGGTGCGGAGGGCAAAGCGGAGAAATTCCTACACAGAGGTTTGGTGCCAACTGGCACTCACCAGCCCGAGAGGCTTGTGTGCTAACCCACCGGGGCGGGCTGGGCCTGGGAGCTGAGGCTCGGGCTTGGTCGGATCGCAGGGAGAGGACTGGTGGCATGAACATAGCCTGAAGGGGTTAGTGCACCACGGCTAGCTGGGAGGGTGTCCGGGAAAAAGTCTGCACCTGCCGAAGAGGCAAGAGACTTTTTCTTTCCTCTTTGTTTCCTGGTGCGTGAGGAGAGGGGATTAAGAGCGCCACTTAAATGAGCTCCAGAGGCTGGCGTGAGCCACGGCTAACAGCGTGAACCCCAGAGACGGGCATGAGACACTAAGGCTGCTGCTGCCACCACCAAGAAGCCTCTGTGTGAGCACAGGCCACTCCCCACAACTCCAAGCCCGGGAGCCTGTGCAGCCCGCCACTGCCAGGGTCCCGTGATCCAGGAACAACTTCCCCAGGAGAACACACATGCGCCTCCGGCTTGTGCAAAGTCATGCCAGCCTCTGCCGCCGAAGGCTCGCTCCGCACTCCGTGCCCCTCCCTCCCCCTGGCCTGAGAGAGCCAGAGCCCCCGAATTAGTAGCTCCTTTAACCCCATCCTGTCTGAGGGAAGAACAGACGCCCTCGGGCGACCTACACGCAGAAGCGGAGCCAAATACAAAGCTGAGACCCGGGAGCTGTGTGAACAAAGAAGAGAAAGGGAAATTTCCCCGAGCAGCCACAGGAGCAGTGGATTAAATCTCCACAATCAACTTGATGTACCCTGCATCTGTGGAATACCTGAATACACAAAAAATCATCCCAAATTGAGGAGGTGGACTCAAAGAGAAAAATTTATTATTTTTTCCCCTTTTCCTCTTTTTGTGAGTGTGTATGTGTATGCTTCTGTGTGAGATTTTGTCTGTATCACTTTGCGTTCACCATTTGTCCTAGGGTACTGTCCGTCCTTTTTTTTTTTTTTTTGTGGTATGTGGGCCTCTCACTGTTGTGGCCTCTCCCGTTGCGGAGCACAGGCTCCGGATGCGCAGGCTCAGTGGCCATGGCTCACAGGCCCAGCCACTCCACAGCATGTGGGATCTTCCCGGACCGGGGAACGAACATGTGTCCCCTGCATTGGCAGGCAGACTTTCAACCACTGCACCAAGAGGGAAGCCCTGTCCATTTTTTTTTTTTACTTAAAAATTTTTTTTCTCAATAATTATTTTGTATTTTAATAACATTATTTTAATTTATCTTAATTTATTTTATTTTATCTTCTTTCTTTCATTCTTACTTTCTACTTTTTCTCCCTTTTAATCTGAGGCATGTGGATGAAAGGCTCTTGGTGCCGCAGCCAGGAGTCAGTGCTGTGCCTCTGAGGTGGGAGAGCCAACGTCAGGACACTGGTCCACAAGAGACCTCCCAGCTCCACGTAATATCAAACGACAAAAATCTCCCTAAGATCTCCATCTCACCACCAACACCCAGCTTCACTCAACGACCAGCAGGCTACAGTGTTGGACACCATATGCAAAACAACTAGCAAGACAGGAACACAATCTCACCCATTAGAAGAGAGGCTGCCTAGAATAATAATAAAGCCACAGACACCCCAAAACAGACCACCAGACGTGGACCTGCCCACCAAAAAGACAAGATCCAGCCTCATCTGCAGGAACACAAGCACTAGTACCCTCCACCAGGAAGCCTACACAACCGAATGAGCCAACTTTAGCCACTGGGGACAGACACCAAAAACAAAGGGATCTACGAACCTGCAGTCTTCAAAATGGAGACCCCAAACACAGTAAGATAAGCAAAATGAGAAGACAGAAAAACACACAGCAGATGAAGGAGCAAGTTAAAAACCTACCAGACCTAACAAGCAAAGAGGAAATATGCAGTCTACCTGAAAAAGAATTCAGAATAACGTTAGTAAAGATGATCCAAAATCTTGGAAATAGAATAGACAAAATGCAAGAAACAGTTAACAAGGACCTAGAAGAACGAAAGAGGAAACAAGCAACAATGCACAAAACAATAAATAAAATTTAAAATACTCTAGAAGGGATCAATAGCAGAATAACTGAGGCAGAAGAATGGATAAGTGACCTGGAAGATAAAATAATGAAAATAACTACTGCAGATCAGAATAAAGAAAAAAAAATGAAAAGAAATGAGGACAGTCTCAGAGACACCTGGGACAACATTAAATGCACCAACATTCGAATTATATGGGTCCCAGAAGAAGAAGAGAAAAAGAAACGGACTGAGAAAATATTTGAAGAGATTATAGTTGAAAACTTCGCTAATATGGGAAAGGAAATCGTTAACCTATTCCAGGAAGCACAGAGAGTCCCATACAGGATAAATCCAAGGAGAAACACACCAAGACACATATTAATCAAATTGTCAAAAATTAAATACAAAGAAAACATATTAAAAGCAGCAAGGTAAAAACAACAAATAACACACAAGTAATAACACACAAATAACCCCATAAGGTTAACAGCTGAACTTTCAGCAGAAACTCTGCAAGCCAGAAGGGAGTAGCACGACATATTTAAAGTGATGAAGGAGAAAAACCTACAACCAAGATTACTCTACCCAGCAAGGATCTCATTCTTATTTGATGGAGAATTTAAATCCTTTACAGACAAGCAAAACTGAGAGAGTTCAGAACCACCAAACCAGCTTTAAAACAAATGCCAGAGGAAATTCTCTAGGCAAGAAGCAAAAGAGAAGGAAAAGACCTACAATTACAAACCCAAAACAATTAAGAAAATGGGAATGGGAACATACATATTGATAAACACTTTAAATGTAAATGGATTAAATGCTCCCACCAAAAGACACAGACTGGCTGAATGGATACAAAAACAAGACCTATATATATGCTGTCTACAAGAGACCCACATCAGACCTAGGGACACATACAGACTGAAAGTGAGGGGATGGAAAAAGATATTGCATGCAAATGGAAACCAAAAGAAAGCTGGAGTAGGAATTCTCATATCAGACAATTAGACTTAAAAATAAAGACTATTACAAGACACAAAGAAGGAAACTACATAATGATCAAGGGATAGATCCTAGCAGAAGATAAAAAATAGTAAATATTTATGCAACCAACATAAGAGCACCTCGATACATAAGGCAAATACTAACAGCCATAAAAGGGGAAATTGACAGTAACACATTCATAGTAGGGAACTTGAACAACCCACTTTCACCAATGGACAGATCATCCAAAATGAAAATAAATAAGGAAACACAAACTTTAAATGATACATTAAACAAGATGGACTTAATTGATATTTATAGGACATTCCATCCAAAAACAACAGAATACACAGTCTTCTAAAGTGCACATGGAACATTCTCCAGGATACATGATATCCTGCGTCACAAATCAAGCCTTGGTAAATTTAAGAAAATTGAAATTGTATCAAGTATCTTTTCCAACCACAATATTATGAGACTAGATATCAATTACAGGAAAAGATCTGTAAAAAATACAAACACATGGAGGCTAAACAATACTTAATAACGAAGTGATCATTGCAGAAATCAAAGACGAAATCAAAAAATACCAATAAACAAATGACAGTGGAGACACGACGACCCAAAACCTATGGGATGCAGCAAAAGCAGTTCTAAGAGGGAAGTTTATAGCTATACAATCCTACCTTAAGAAACAGGAAACATGTCAAATAAACAACTTAACCTTGCACCTAAAGCAATTAGAGAAAGAAGAAAAAAAAACCCAAAGTTAGCAGAAGTTAAGAAATCATAGAGATCAGATCAGAAATAAATGAAAAAGAAATGAAGGAAACGATAGCAAACATCAATAAAACTAAAAGCTGTTTGTTTGTGAAGATAAACAAAATTGATAAATCATTAGCCAGACACATCAAGAAAAAAGAGAGAATACTCAAATGTTTTAGCCACAGCTATCAGAGAAGAAAAGGAAATAAAAGGAATCAAATTGGAAAAGAAGAAGTAAAGCTGTCACTGTTTGCAGATGACATGATACTATACATAGAAAATCCTAAAGATGCTACCAGAAAACTACGAGAGCTAATCAATGAATTTGGTAAAGTAGCAGGATACAAAATTAATGCAGAGAAATCTCTGGCATTCCTATACACTAATGATGAAAAATTTGAAAGTGAAATCAAGAAAACACTCCCATTTTCCATTGCAACAAAAAGAATAAAATATCTAGGAATAAACCTACCTAAGGAGACAAAAGACCTGTATGCAGAAAATTATAAGACACTGATGAAAGAAATTAAAGATGATACAAATAGGGCTTCCCTGGTGGCGCAGTGGTTGAGAGTCCGCCTGCCGATGCAGGGGATGCGGGTTCGTGCCCTGGTCTGGGAAGATCCCACATGCCGCGGAGCGGCTGGGTCCGTGCGCCATGGCCGCTGAGCCTGCGCATCCAGGAGCCTGTGCTCCGCAATGGGAGAGGCCACAGCAGTGAGAAGCCCGCGTAACGCAAAAAAAAAAATAAATAAATAAATAAATAAATAAATAAAGATGATACAAATAGATGGAGAGATATACCATGTTCTTGGATTGGAGGAATCAACATTGTGAAAATGACTCTACTACCCAAAGCAATCTACAGAATCACTGCAATCCTTATCAAACTACCACTGGCATTTTTCACAGAACTAGAACAAAAAAATTTCACAATTTGTATGGAAACACAAAAGACCCCGAATAGCCAAAGCAATCTTGAGAATGAAAAATGGAGCTGGGGGAATTAGGCTCCTTGACTTCAGACTATACTACAAAGCTACAGTAATCAAGACAGTATGGTACTGGCACAAAAACAGACATATAGATCAATGGAACAGGATAGAAAGCCCAGAGATAACCCCACGCACATATGGTCACCTTATCTTTGATAAAGGAGGCAGGAATGTGCAGTGGAGAAATGACAGCCTCTTCAATAAATGGTGCTGGGAAAACTGGACAGATACATGGAAGAGTGTGAGATTAGAACACTCCCTAACACCATACAGAAAAATAAGCTCAAAATGGATTAAAGACCTAAATGTAAAGCCAGAAACTGTCAAACTCTTAGAGTAAAACTTAGCCAGAACACACTATGACATAAATCACAGCAAGATACCTTTTTTTGCTTTTTTTTTTTTGGTTTTCTTTTTTTGGTTTTGTTTTGTTTTTGTGGTATGCGTGCCTCTTACTGTTGTGGCATCTCCCGTTGCAGAGCAGAGGCTCCGGACACGCAGGCTCAGTGGCCATGGCTCATGGGCCCAGCCGCTCCACGGCATGTGGGATATTCCCAGACTGGGGCATCAACCCATGTCTCCTGCATTGGCAGGTGGACTCTCAACCAGTGCACCACCAGGGAAGCCCCAGCAAGATCCTTTTTGACCCACCTCCTAGAGAAATGGAAATAAAAACAAAAATAAACAAATGGGACCTAATGAAACTTAAAAGCTTTTGCACAGCAAAGGAAACTGTAAACAAGACCAAAAAACAACACTCAGAATGGGAGAAAATATTTGCAAATGAAGCAACTGACAAAGGATTAATCTCCAAAATTTACAAGCAGCTCATGCAGCTCAATAACAAAAAACAAACAACCCAATCTTAAAATGGGAAGAAGACCTAAATAGACATTTCTCCAAAGAAGATATACAGATTGCTAACAAACATATGAAAGAATGCTCAACATCATTAATCATTAGAGAAATGCAAATCAAAACTACAATGAGATATCATCTCACACCAGTCAGAATGGCCATCATCAAAATATCTAGAAAGAATAAATGCTGAAGAGGGTGTCAAGAAAAGGGAACACTCTTGCACTGCTGGTGGGAATGTGAATTGGTACAGCCACTATGGAGAACAGTATGGAGCTTCCTTAAAAAACTACAAATAGAACTACCATATGACCCAGCAATCCCACTACTGGGCATATACCCTGATAATACCATAATTCAAGAAGCATCATGTACCAATATGTTCTTTGCAACTCTATTTACAATAACCAGGAGATGGAAGCAACCTAAGTGTCCGTCATTGGATGAATGGATAAAGAAGATGTGGCACATATATACAATGGAATACTACTCAGCTATAAAAAGAAACGAAATTGAGTTGTTTGTAGTGAGGTGGATGGACATAGATTCTGTCATATAGAGTGATGTAAGTCAGAAAGAGTAAGACAAATACCATATGCTAACAAACACATATATATGGAATCTAAGAAAAAAAAATGTCATGAAGAACCTAGGGGTAAGACGGGAATAAAGGCACAGAGCTACTGGAGAATGGACTTGAGGGTTTGCGAAGGGGGAAGGGGAAGCTGTGACAAAGTGAGAGAATGGCGTGGACGTATATACACTACCAACCGTAAAATAGATAGCTAGTTGGAAGCAGCCACATAGCACAGGGAGATCAGCTCGGTGCTTTGTGACCACCTAGAGGGTTGGGATAGGGAGGTTGGGAGGGAGGGAGACGCAAGGGTGAAGAGATATGGGAACATATGCATATGTATAACTGATTCACTTTGTTATAAAGCAGAAACTAACACACCATTGTAAAGCAATTGTACTCCAATAAAGATGAAAACAAAGAAACAAACAAACTTTAAAAAAAGAAAAGTTATTGAATAGAGTTCCCTGTGCTATATGGTAACCAAAATGGAAAGGGGGGAGGGATAAATTAGGAGCTTGGGATGAACAGATACATACTACTACATAGAACATAGCAAACAACAAGGTCCTAGTTTAGTTTTTATTATTTCTTTTTTTCTGCTTTCTTTCGGCTTATATTGCTTTTCTTTTTCTAGTTTCCTAATCTGGAAACTAAGATTACTGGTTTTAAATTTATCTTCTTTTCTAAAATATTAATTCAATGCTATAAAGTTCCTCTAAACACTGATTTTGCTGCATCTCACACATTTTGGTAAGTTGTATTTTCATCTTCATTTAGTTCAAAATATTTTAAGATTTCTTGTAGTATGTCTTCTTTGACCCATTTGTTATTTAGAAGTGTGTTACTCAATCTCTAAATATTTTGGAATTTTCCAGCTATCTTTGTATTATTGACCTCTAGTTTGATTCCAGTTTAGTCTGAAAGCATATTTTGTATGATTTATATTCTTTAAAATTTTTAAGATGTATTTATGGTCCAGATTGTGGTCTATCTTGGTGTTGGTCCATGTGAGATTGAGAATAATGTGTATTCTGCTGTTGTTGGATGAAATATTCTGTAAATGTCAATTAGATCTAGTTGATTGATGTTGCTGTTGAGTTCACATATATCCTTACTGATTTTTGCTAGCTGGATCTGTCAATAGAAGGGTGTTGAAGTCTCCAACTTAATAATGAATTTCTCTATTTCTCCTTGTAGGTCTATCACTTTTTGCCTCACATATATTTATGCACTGTCTGTAAGTGCATACTTTTTCATGATTGTTATATCTTCTTAGACGATTGACACCTTTATCATTATGTAATGCCCTTCTTTATCCCTGATAAATTTCCTTGCTCTGAATCCTGTTTTGTCTGAAATTAATATAGCTACTCCAGCTGTCTTTTGATTAGAATCTTGGTATATCTTTCTCCATTCTTTACTTTTAATATATTTGTGTCTTTATACTTATATTACTTTTAGACAACATATAGTTGGGTCTTATTTTTTATCTCCTCTGACAGTGCTAGTCTTTTAATTGATGTAGTTATATTATACACACTTAAAGTGATTATTGATATAGTTAGATTCATCTTTATCATGTCTCTAACTCTTTGGCATTTATTGAAATTGTTCTTTGTTTCTTATTTTATCTTCTATTTTTCTGCTTTCTCTGATTTTAATTGAGTACTTTTATGATTTCATTTTCTTTGTTTTCTTAGCATATCAATAATACTTCTTTTATATTTTAGTAGTTTCCCTAGAGTTTACAATATACATTTACAATTAATATAAGTCCCTTTAAAATACTGTAAAATAGAATACTATTGATTCACAAGAAGTATGGACACTTTATAACAAAGTATTCCCAATTCCTCCCTCTCAATTCCTCATAACATTGCAATCATTCATTTCACTTATCCACAAGCTACAATCACTAAATACATTGTTAGTATTATTATTTTGAATAAACTGCTATCTGTTAGATCAACTAGGAATAAGAAATATTCAATATTTTATTTTACTTTCATATATTGCTTTTCTAACATTCTTCCATTATCTAAATCTGAGTTTTTGACCTATATCATTTTCCTTCTCTCTTAAGAACTTATTTTAACCTTTCGCACAAGGAAGGTTTACTAGTGACAAATTGCTACACTTTCAGTTGGTTTGAGGAACAACTTTTACCTCTGCTTCACTTTTGTTTGTTTGTTTTCTTTTGTTTTTACTGGAGTATACCTGCTTTACAATGTTGTGTTAGTCTCTGCTGTACAGTGAAGTGAATCAGCTATATGTATACACATATCCCCTCTCACTTGGACCTCCCTCCCCCCTCATCCCACCCATCTAGGTCATCACAGAGCACCGAGCTGAGCTCCCTGTGCTATACAGCAGGTTCTCACTAGCTATCTATTTTACACTTGGTAGTGTATTTATGTCAAACATAATCTCCCAATTCATCCCACCCTCCCCATCCCTTGCTGTGTCCACAAGTTTGTTTGCTACATCTGCATTTCTATTCCTGCCCTGCAAATAGGTTCATCTGTACCATTTTTCTAGAATCCACATATATACACTCATGTATCATATTTGTTTTTCTCTTTCTGACTTACTTCACCCTGTATGACAGACTCTAGGTCCATCCACATCTCTACAAATGACCCATTTTCATTTATTTTTATGGCTGAGTAATATTCCATTATATAGATAGATAGATAGATAGATAGATATTGATATATATCTATAGATATACACCACATCTTTTGTTTAAATATCTTTATTGGAGTATAATTGCTTTACAATGGTGTCTTAGTTTCTGCTTTATAACAAAGTGAATCAGTTATACATATACATATGTTCCCATATCTCTTCCCTCTTGCGTCTCCCTCCATTCCACCCTCCCTATCCCACCCCTCTAGGTGGTCACAAACCACCGAGCTGATCTCCCTGTGCTATGTGGCTGCTTCCCACTAGCTATCTATTTTACGATTGGTAGTGTATATATGTCCATTCCACTCTCTCACTTTGTCACAGCTTACAGTTCCCCCTCCCCATATCCTCAAGTTCATTCTCTAGTAGGTCTGTACCACATCTTCTTTATCCATTCATCTGTTTATGGCCATTTAGATTGTTTCCATGTCCTGGCACTTGTAAATAGTGCTGCAATGAACATTGGGGTACAAATATTTTTTGAAATATTGTTTTCTCAGGGTATATGCCCAGTTGTGGGATTGCTGGGTCATATGGTAGTTCTATTTTTAGGTTTTTAAGGAACCTCTATACTGTTCTGCACAGTGGCTGTATCACTTTACATTTCCACCAACAATGCAAGAGGGTTCCCTTTTCTCTTCACCATCTCCAGCATTTAGTTTGTAGATTTTTTGATGATGGCTATTCTGACTGGGGTGAGGGGATACCTCGTTATGGTTTTGATTTGCATTTCTCTAATAATTAGTGATGCTGAGAATCATTTCATGTGCCTCTGCACCATCTGTATGTCTTCTTTGGTGAAATGTCTATTTAGGACTTCCACCCATTTTTTGCTTGGGTCTTTCTTTTTTTGATATCTAGCTGCATGAGGTGTTTGTATATTTTAGAGATAATCCTTTGTTTTTTGATTCATTTGCAAATATTTTCTCCCATTCTGTGTTATATTTTTGTATTGTTTATGGTTCCTTTTGCTGTGTAAAAGCTTTTTTAAGTTTAATTAGGTCCCATTTGCTTATTTTTGTTTTTATTTTCATTACTCTAGGAGGTGGGTCATAAAAGGTCTTGCTGTGATTTATATCAAAGAGTGTTTTTCCTATGTTTTCCTCTAAGAGTTTTATAGTGTCTGCTCTTACATTTAGGTCTTTAATTCATTTTGAGTTTATTTTTTTGTTTGGTGTTAGGGAGTGTTCTAATTTCACTCTTTTACATGCAGTTGTCCAGTTTTCCCAGCACCATTTATTGAAGAGGGTGTCTTTTTTCCATTGTATATCCTTGCCTCCTTTGTCATAGATTAGTTGACCATAGGTGTGTGGGTTTATTGCTGGGCTATCTATCCTGTTCCACTGATCTATATTTCTGTTTTTGTGCCAGTACCATACTGTCTTGATTACTGTCGCCTTGTAGTATAGTCTGAAGTCAGGGAGTCTGATTTCTCCAACTCCATTTTTCTTTCCCAAGATTGTTTTGGCTATTCGGGGTCTTTTGTGTTTCCATACAAATTGTAACATTTTTTTGTTCTAATTCTGTGCAAAATATCATTGGTAATTTGATAGGGATTGCACTGAACCTGTAGATTGCTTTGGGTATTATAGTCATTTTCACAATACTGATTCTTCCAATCCAGGAGCATGGTATATCTCTTCATCTGTTTGTGTTATATTTGATTTCTTTCATCAGTGTTTTATAGATTTCTGAGTACAGGTGTTTTGCTTCCTCAGGTAGGTTTATTCCTAGGTTTTTTATTATTTTTGTTGCAATGGTGAATGGGATTGTTTCTTTAATTTATCTTTCTGATCTTTCATTGTTACTGCTTAGGGATGCAAGAGATTTCTGTGCATTAATTTTGTACCCTGCAACCCTACGAAATTCACTGATTAGTTCTAGTAGTTTTCTGGTGGCATCTTTAGGATTTCTGTGTATCGTATCATGTCTCCTGCAAACAGTGACAGTTTTACTTGTTCTTTTCCAATTTGTATTCATTTTATTTCCTTTTCTTCTCTGATTGCCATGACTAGGACTTCTAATACTCTGTTGAAAAATAGTGGCAAGTGTGGACATCCTTGTCTTGTTCTTGATCTTAGAGGAAATGCTTTCAGTTTTCACCAAGAAGAAAACATAACAATTATAGATATTTATGCACCCAACATAGGAGCACATCAATACATAAGTCAAATGCTAACAGCCATAAAAGGGGAAGTCAACAGTAACACAATACTAGTGGGAGACTTTAACACCCCCACTTACACCAATGGATGAATCATCCAGACAGATAATAAATAAGGAAACAAAAGCTTTAAATGACACAATGGAGCAGATTGGCTTAATTGATATTTATAGGACATTCCATCCAAAAGCAGAAGAATACACTTTATTCTCAAGTGAACACAGAAAGTTCTCCAGGATAGATCACATCTTAGGTCACAAATCAAGCCTTGGATAATTTAAGAAAACTGAAACTGTATCAAGCATCTTTTCTGACCACAATGCTATGAGATTAGAAATCAATTACAGCAAAGGAAAACTGTAAAAAACCACAAACACATGGAGGCTAAACAGTGCACTGCTAAATAACCAAGAGATCACTGAAGAAATCAAAGAAGAAGTGAAAAACACCTAGAAACAAATGACAATTAAAACACAACAATCTAAAACCTATGGGACACAGCAAAGGCAGTTCTAACAGGGTAGTTTATAGTAATTCAAGCTCACCTCTAGAAACAAGAAAAATCTAAAATAAAAAATCTAATCTTACACCTAAAGGAACTAGAAAAAGAAGAACAAAGAAAACCACAAGTTAGTAGAAGGAAAGAAATCATAAATATCAGAGTAGAAATAAATAAAATTGAAACAAATAGAACAATAGCAAAGATCAGTAAAACTAAAAATTTGTTCAAGAAGATAAACAAAATTGATAAACCTTTAGCCAGACTCATCAATAAAAAAGGGAGAGCACTCAAATCAATAAATTTAGAAATGAAAAAAGAGAAATTACAACGGGCACTAAAGAAATACAAAGGATCATAAAAGTCTCTTACAAGTGATTATATGCCAATAAACTGGAGAACCTGGAAGAAATGGCCAAATTCTTGGAAAGGTACAACTTTCCAAGAATGAACCAGGAAGAATTATAAAATATAAACAGACCAATCACAAGTAATGAAATTGAAACTGCAATTAAAAATCTTCAAACAAACAAAAGTTCAGGACCAGATGGCTTCACAGCTGAATTCTATCAAACATTTAGAGAAGAGTTAACACCTATCCTTCTCTAACTCTTCCAAAAAATTGCAGAGGGAGGAACACTCCCAAACTCGTTCTACAAGGCCACTATCACCCTGATACCAAAACCAGACAAAGATATCACCAAAAAAGAAAATTACAGACCAATATCACTGATGAATATATATGTAAAACTCCTCAACAAAATACTAGCAAACAGAATCCAACAACACATTAAAAAGTTCATACACCATGATCAAGTGGGATTTATCCCAGGGATACAAGGATTCTTCAATATATGCAAATCAATCAATGTGATACACCATATTAACAAATTAATGAATAAAAACCATATGATCATCACAATAGATGCAGAAAAAGCTTTTGACAAAATTCAACATCCATTTATGATAAAAACTCTCCAGAATGTGGACATAGAGGGAACCTATCTACTTCACTTTTGAAGGACAAAGAACTCTAGGTGAGTAGGAAGGTTTTCTCTTTCTAAACTTTAAATATTTCTCTCTACTCTCTTTGTGCTTGTATTATTTCTGAAGAGAAGATTGATTGTTTTATTTTTCTCTGGCTTCTTTCAAAATTTCCTCTCTGTCTTTGATTTTCTGCAGTTTGAATATGAATTGCCTAGGGGCAGATTGTTTGATATTTATCCATCATGGTGTTCTCTGAGCTTCTGGGATCTGTGGTTTGGTGTCTGTCATTAATTTTGGAAAATTCTCAGCCATTATTACTGTAAATATTTCTTCTGCTCCTTTTTCTCTTTTCCTTCTGGTATTCCCATTACACAAATGTTACACATTTTCTAATTGTCCCTAGATTTTAGATATTCTCTTATGTCTTGTTCATTCTTTTTTCTCTTTGCATTCCAGTTTTGGAAGTTACTATTGAGACACCTTCTGCCATATCTGAGTCTCGTTCTGATGCTTGCTGTGTCTCCTCATATTGTTTTAGTTTGGCTTTGTTTTGCCTTTTACCACTCCTTGCAAATTTTTGTTGAAAACTAGACATGATGTATCAGGTAATAGGAACTGAGGTAAATATGCCTTTAGTGTGAGATTTTATGTTTATCTGGCTAGGAGTTAGGCTGCCTTTAATGTTTTCTGCAGAAAACTTCAATTTCCTGTAGTGTCCTCATTTTTGTCTCCCTTGTTGTCTTTGAGTTTGCCTAGAAGCTCCTTCCTAGATAGAGTCCACTGTTCTTTCAGATGTATTCCACTGTTATTATAAAGGAACACTGTTGATGTTGTGGTTAGGTGTGAGGGGAAGGAAAATATTCTATAATCCTATGATTTGATATCATTCTTTTAGTGGGCTTGTGTTTTTATACAATTTGATAATCTCTTTTTCGATTGAATTTTTAAATCCATTAACATTGAATATTATTATTGAGAGATTGGATTTGTGTCTATCATTTTACTTTTGGTTTTCTATATGTCTCGTGTGTTTGCTGTTCCTCCTTTAATGCTTTTTTTGCATTAAGTGAATATCCTTAGTGAAACATTTTAGTACCACTAATTATTTTTTCACTATATGTTCTTAGTTATATTCTTACTGGTTTCTCTAGGGATTTCCATATACATCTTAACTTATCAGAATCTATATTAGAATTAGTATAATTCCAGTATGATGTAGAAACTCTATTCCTATAAAACTGTATCTTCCCTGTTTTGTGCTATTATTGTTATATATGTTATATATATATATATATATATATATATATATATGATAAAAACCAATATAGATTACTTTAATTATTGCATTATATAAATTTATATATTTGAAAGAAGCTGAGGGAAGAAAGAACAGCAAGTATATTTTATACACTTTATTATAGTAGCCTTCGTAATTAACCATTTTTTTCTTTGTTTCTTCCTGTGTATTCAAGTTACCATCTGGTGTCATTTTCTCACTCTGAATCACCTTTTTTCCTACCTGCATCCTTTGTCCTTTTATTATCAAATGGATCACATTCTATATGTCATAGGCCCAAAATATGATTATATGATTGCTTGTTTTAATATCAACTAACCAGCACATAAGCTTTATTGGACAATTCCTGTGTACTAGAAAATGCTGGGATAAGAAAAATTCCTGTAAGTTCATATGTCTTATGTCTTACACCCAAAAAGCAGCAGATCTACAGTGAGAGGGATTTCAGGGAAGATTCTCAGGCTATGTGTACATAACTATTAGATGGCAGTGGAGATTAATGAGGAACAATATCCACAAGGAGCAAAAGATACTGTCCACTTCACTACAAAAGACTGTTCAAAAAGATAGGTCTTTCTGGTGAGGAAAGTATAAAGTTAAGCAAAGTAATAGTCTCAAGGATCCTACAGTGAGTGTGAGCTCAGCTGTTTCTTGGTCCTGAGGTTATTTGACCTCCTTCTCCATGTAATTCTTCCAGAATTCATTAAAAAAAAAACCCTACATCCAACCTGCTGTGGATGCCATAGGGTTACTACTATCTTCTCTAAGGTAAAGATGGAGAATATCTGCTTATTTTTATCATCATAAGTGGCGCCTGTGTTTGTGGAGGAATTAAATTCCCTTGTTTGTGAGGTACTTTTGATGGGGTTGTGACTTGCTGTCCTCAGGTCTCTCCTGCACATGTGGGACTGACTTACAGTGAGGAGCATGTACCTCAAGGATACCCCAGCACACCTTACTGACTGTAGGAGGGTCAGGAAGAGTTGTCAGCACCAGGCTTCATTGCTGCCAGGCAGTTCTCCCTTTGGACTTGCTTTAGGTAACATCAGTTCCCCAGGTAGAACAGAAGTATTGGAACATTGACTTACCTTGGTCTGTCAGTCTTGACTCCTGCTGAAAAGGAGCTTAGGACGGAAGGAGAGTACTTGACATTCAAATATCTTCTAATGGTGAAAGAAAATCACTGGAGTACTACCTGGAAATCTCATGGGCCCATGACAATGTCATATGTGCACTGTCCCACAGCTGATTTGAATGCAGTCTGTATGTTTCTCATGTCATTGAGAGGGCTTTAGGTCACTTTAGGCCTCTTCCTTGTAATTTATTTAGTCCTTGATTTGCCACTAGATTTGTGTATGATCTTACCAGAGCTCTGGGGTGGGATACGTGGTTGCAATCTGACTTTTAAGACTTTGCATATCTATTGGAAAAATTGCTTTTTAAATCAGCTATACTGTTATAATTTCTTACATAATTACCTTTATCAGTGTTAATTGTTTTTCTTGTGGATTTTACTTACTATCTGCTGTCACTTTCTTTCAACCTGAAGAATTTTCTTTAGTATTCTTGCTAACAACAAGAACACTAAATCACATCTGCTAACAACAAATTCTCTCAGGTTTTGCTGATCTTAGAATGTCTTTATTTCCCCTTCCTTTCTGAAAGATAGTTTTACTGAGTACAGTTGATCCTTGAACAATGCAGGAGTTAGAGGCACCAACACTCATTGCAGTCAAAAATCTGCATATAAAGTAAAGTCAACCTTCTGTATATGTGATTCTTCTGTATCTGTGGATACAGAGGAACCTTGGATACAGAGGAACCACATATTTGGATCCTTGGGTTCAACCAACCATGGATTGTGTAGTACTACAGCACTGACTACTGAAAACAATTACATATAGGTGCACCAGTGCTGTTCAAAATCATTCTGTTGAAAGGTCAACTGTATAAGATTATTGCTTGACAGTTTTTTTAACATGTTTTAAGATGTCATGTCACTGCTTCCTGGCCTCCATTGTTTCTGATGAGAAGCCACTCACTCATCTTATACTGTCGTCCTTGCATATAATGAGCCATTTTTCTCTCACTGAGTTTAAGATTCTCTTTGCCTTTCAATATTTTAACTATGATATGTCTGTATGTGGCTCTCCTTGAATTTATTCTTCTTGGAGTTTATTGATCTTCTTGCTTGTATAGATTAATATTTTTCATCATTCTGCGAAAATTTCAGACAATATTTCTGTAAATACTTTCCTGTTCATTTAGCTCTCTCCTTTCCTTCTGGTATTCCCACTATGCATATATTGGTATAGTTAATGAGGTCCCATATTTATCTGGATCCCTCTTCAATTGTTTTTCACTCGTTTTCTTCTCTGTTCAGATTGCCTAATTTTCTTTGAATTTTAGACTTTTATTTATTTATTTTATACAGCTGGTTCTTATTAGTTATCCATTTTATATATATTAGTGTATATATGTCAATCCTAACTTCCCAATTCATCACACCACCACCACCCACTGCCAATTTCCCTGCTTGGTGTCCATACGTTTGTCCTTTATATCTGTGTCTCTATTTCTGCCCTGAAAACCAGTTCATCTGTACTATTTTTCTAGGTTCCACATATATGCATTAATACATGATATTAGTTTTTCTCTTTCTGACTTACTTCACTCTGTATGACAGTCTCTATATTCATGCATGTCTCTAGAAATAACCCAGTTTCGTTCCTTTTTATGGCTGAGTAATATTCCATTGTATATATGTATCACATCTTCTTTACCCATTCGTCTGTTGATGGGCATTTAGGTTGCTTCCATGACCTGGCTACTGTAAATAGTGCTTCAATGAACATTGGGGTGCATGTGTCTTTTTGAATTATGGTTTTTTCTCAGTATATGCCTAGTAATGGGATTGCTGGGTCATACGGTAATTCTATTTTTAGTTTTTTAAGGAACATCCATACTGCTATCGATAGTGGCTGTATCAATTTACATTCCCACCAACAGGGCAAGAGGGTTCCCCTTTCTCCACACTCTCTCCAGCATTTGTTGTTTGTAGATTTTCTGATGATGCCCATTCTAACTGGTGTGAGGTGATATGACATTGTAGTTTTGATTTGCATTTCTCTAATAATTAGTGATATTGAGCAGCTTTTCATGTGTTTCTTGGCCATCTGTATGTCTTCTCTGGAGAAATGTCTATTTAGGTCTTCTGCCCATTTTTGATTGGGTTGCTCGTTTTTTTAATATTGAGCTGCATGAGCTGTGTATATATTTTGGAGATTAATCCTTTCTCCGTTGATTCATTTGCAAATATTTTCTCCAGTTCTGAGGGTTATATTTTAGTCTTCTTTATAGTTTCCTTTGCTTTGCAAAAGCTTTTAAGTTTCATTAGGTCCCATTTGTTTACTTTTGTTTTAATTTCCATTTAAAAAGATCTTGCTGTGATTTATGTCAGGGAGTGTTCTTCCTATATATTCCTCTAAGAGTTTTACAGTGTCCAGTCTTACATTTAGGTCTCTACTCTATTTTGAGTTTATTTTTGTGTATGGTATTAGGGAGTGTTCTCATTCATTCTTTTACATGTAGCTGTCCACTTTTCCCAGCATCACTTATTGAAGAGACTGTCTTTTCTCCATTGTATATTCTTGCCTCCTTTGTCATAGATTAGTTGACCATAGGTGCGTGGGTTTATCTCTGGGCTTTCTATCCTGTTCCATTGATCTATATGTCTGTTTTTGTACAAGTACCACATTGTCTTGATTACTGCACCTTTGTAGTATAGTCTGAAGTCAGGGAGTCTGATTCCTCCAGCTCCGTTTTTTACCCTCAAGACTGCTTTGGCTATTCGGGGTCTTTTGTGTCTCCATACAAATTTTAAGAGTTTTTGTTCTAGTTCTGAAAAAAATGTCATTGGTAATTTGATAGGGATTTCATTGAATCTGTAGATTGCTTGGGTAGTATAGTCATTTTCACAATATTGATTCTTCCAAACCCAGAACAGGTTATATTTCTCCATCTGTTTGTATCATCTTTAACTTCTTTCATCAGTGTCCTATAGTTTTCTGCACAGAGGTATTTCGTCTCCTTAGGTAGGTTTATTCTTAGGTATTTTATTCTTTTTGTTGCAATGGTAAATGGGAGTGTTTCCTTAATTTCTCTTTCAGATTTTTCATCATTAGTGTATAGGAATGCAAGCGATTTCTGTGCATTAATTTTGTATCCTGCTACTTTACCAAATTCATTGATTAGCTCTGGTAGTTTTCTGGTGGCATCTTTAAGATTCTCTATGTATAGTATCATGTCTTCTGCAAACAGTGACAGCTTTACTTCATGTTTTCCAATTTGGATTCCTTTTATTTCTTTTTCTTCTCTGATTGCCATGGCTAGGACTTCCAAAACTATGTTGAATAATAGTGGTGACAGTGAATATCCTTGTCTTGTTCCTGATCATAGAGGAAATGCTTTCAGTTTTCACCATTGAGAATGATATTTGCTGTGGGTTTGTCATATATGGCCTTTTTATGTTGAGGTAGGTTCCCTCTATGCCCACTTTCTGGAGAGTTTTCATCGTAAATGGGTGTTGAATTTTGTCAAAAGCTTTTTCTGCATCAATTGAGATGATCATATGGTTTTTATTCTTCAGTTTGTTAATGTGGTGTATCACATTGATTGATTTGCATATATTGAATCCTTGCATCCCTGGGATATATCCCACTTGATCATGGTGTATGATCCTTTTAATGTGTTGTTGGATTCTGTTTGCTAGTATTTTGTTGAGGATTTTTGCATCTATATTCTTCAGTGATATTGGTCTGTAATTATCATTTTTTGTAGTGTCTTTTTCTGGTTTTGGTATCAGGATGATGGTGGCCTCATAGAATGAGTTTGGGAGTTTTCCTTCCTCTGCAATTTTTTGGAAGAGTTTGAGAAGGATGGGTTTTAGCTTTTCTCTAAATATTTGATAAAATGTACCTGTGAAGCCATCTGGTCCTTGACTTTTGTTTGTTGGAAGATTTTTTTTTAATCTGAGTCCACTGAATGGAAACCTAACACACTTTAAAAAAATTTATTTATTTATTTATTTATTTTTGGCTGTGTTGGGTCTTCGTTTCTGTATGAGGACTTTCTCCGGTGTGGCACGCGGGGGCCACTCTTCATCATGGTGTGTGGGCCTCTCACTGTCACGGCCTCTCCCGTTGTGGAGCACAGGCTCCAGAAGCACAGGCTCAGTAGGTGTGGCTGTCGGGCTTAGTTGCTCTGTGGCATGTGGGATCTTCCCAGACCAAGGCTCGAACCCGTGTCCCCTGCATTGGCAGGCAGATTCTTAACCACTGTGCCACCAGGGAAGCCATGTTGGAAGATTTTTAATCACAGTTTCAATTTCATTATTGTGATTGGTGTGTTCATATTTTCTGTTTCTTCCTGGGTCATACCTTTCTATGAATTTGTCCATTTCTTCCAGGTTGTCCATTTTATTGGCATTGAGTTGCTTATAGTAGTCTCTTAGGATGCTCTGTATTTCTGCAGTGTCTGTTGTAACTTCTCCTTTTTCATTTCTAATTTTATTGATTTGAGTCTTCTCCCTCTTTTTCTTGATGAGTCTGGCTAATGGTTTATCAATTTTGTTTATTTTCTCAAGGAACCAGCTTTTAGTTTTATTGATTTTTTTATTGTTTTGTTTCTATTTCATTTATTTCTGCTCTGATCTTTATGATTTCTGTCCTTCTACTAACTTTGGGTCTAGGTTGTTCTTCTTTCTCTAGTTCCTTTAGGTGTAAATTTAGATTGTTTACTTGAGATTTTTCTTGTTTCTTGAGGTAGGCTTGTATTGCTATAAACTTCCCTCTTAGAACTGCTTTTGCTGCATCCCATAGGTTTTGGATTGTCCTGTTTTCATTGTAATTTTTCTCTAGGTATTTTTTGATTTCCTCTTTGATTTATTCAGTGATCTCTTGGTTATTTAGTAACGTATTGCTTAGCCTCCATGTGTTGTGTTTTTTACGTTTTTTTCCATGTAACTGATTTCTAACTTCATAGTGCCATGGTCAGAAAAGATGCTTGATATGATTTCAATTTTCTTAAATTTACTGAGGCTTGATATGTGACCCAAGATGTGATCTATCCTGGAGAATGTTCTGTGTGCACTTGAGAAGAAAGTGTAATCTTCTGTTTTTGTATGGAATGTCCTATAAATATCAATTAAATCTATGTGGTTTATGTGTCATTTAAAGCTTGTGTTTCCTTATTAATTTTCTATTTGGATGATCTGTCCATTGTTATAAGTGAGGTGTTAAAGTCCCCCACTATCACTGTGTTACTGTTGATTTTCTCTTTTATAGCTGCTAGCAGTTGCCTTATGTATTGAGGTGCTCCTATGTTGAGTGCATAAATATTTATATTTGTTATATTTTCTTCATGGATTGATCCCTTGATCATTATGTAGTGCCCTTCCTTGTCTCTTGTAACATTCTTTATTTTAATCTTTATTTTATCTCATATGAGTATTGCTACTCCAGCTTTCTTTTGGTTTCCATTTGGATGGAATATCTTTTTCCATTCCCTCACTTACAGTCTGTATGTGTCCATAGGTCTGAAGTGGGTCTCTTGTAGACAGCATATATATGGGTCTTGTCTTTTATCCATTCAGTGAACCTGTGTCTTTTGGTTGGAGCATGTAATCCATTCACCTTTAAGGTAATTATTGATATGTATGTTCCTGTTACCATTTTCTTAATTGTTATGGGTTTGTTTTTGTAGGTCCTTTTCTTCTCTTGTGTTTCCCACTTAGAGAATTTCCTTTAGCATTTGTTGTAGAGCTGGTTTGGTGGTGCTGAATTCTCTTAGCTTTTGCTTGTCTGTAAAGCTCATGATTTCTCTGTCGAATCTGAATGAGATCCTTGCTGGGTAGTGTAATCTTTGTTGTAGGTTCTTCCCTTTCATCACTTTAAATCTATCATGCCACTCACTTCTGGCTTGTAGAGATTCTTTTGAGAAATCGGCTGTTAACCTTTTGAGAGTTCCCTTGTATGTTATTGGTATTTTTCCCTTGATGCTTTCAATAATTTTTCTTTCTCTTTAATTTTTGTCAGTTTGATTACTGTGTGTCTCGGCGTGTTTCTCCTTGCATTTATCCTTCCTGGGACTCTGCACTTCCTGGACTTGGGTAGCTATTTCCTTTCCCATGTAGGGAAGTTTTTGACAATAATCTCTTCAAATATTTTCTTGGGTCCTTTCGCTCTCTCTGCTCCTTCTGGGATCCCTATAATGTGAATGTTGTTGCATTTAATGTTGTCCCAGAGGTCCCTTAGGCTGTCTTCAGTTCTTTTCATTCTTTTTTCTTTATTCTGTTCCATTGCAGTGAATTCCACCATTCTGTCTTCCAGGTCACTTGTCTGTTCTTCTGCCTCAGTTATTCTGCTATTGATTCCTCCTAGTGTATTTTTCATTTCATTTATTGTATAGTTCATCTCTGTTTGTTTGTTCTTTAATTCTTCTAGGTCTTTGTCAAACATTTCTTGCATCTTCCCCATCTTTGCCTCTATTCTTTTTCTGAGGTCCTGGATCATCTTCACTATCATTATTCTGAATTCTTTTTCTGAAAGTTTTCCTATCTCCACTTCATTTAGTTGTTTTCCTGGGTTTTTATCTTGTTCCTTCATCTGGTACATAGCCCTCTGCCTTTTCATCTTGTCTCTCTTTTTGTGAATGTGGCTTTTGTTCCACAGGCTGCAGGATTGTAGTTCTTCTTGCTTCTGCTGTCTTCCCTCTGTTGGATGAGGCTTTCTAAGAGGCTTGTGCAAGTTTCCTGATGGGAGGGACTGGTGGTGGGTAGAACTGGGTGTTGCTCTGGTGGGTAGAGCTCAGTAAAACTTTAATCCCCTTGCCTGCTGATGGGTGTGCCTGGGTTGGTTGTTTGGCCTAAGGTGACCCAACACTGGAGCCTACCCAGCTCTTTGGTGGGGCTAATGGCAGACTCTGGCAGGGCTCATGACAAGGAGTATTTCCCAGAACTTCTGCTGACAGTGTCCTTGTCCTCACAGTGAACCACAGCCACCCCCCTCCTCTGTAAGAGACCCTCCAACACTAGCAGGGAGGTCTGTTTCAGTCTCCTATGGGGTCACTGGTCCTTCACCTGGGTCCCGATGTGCACACTACTTTGTGTATGCCCTCCAAGAGTGGAGTCTCTGTTACCCTCATTCCTGTTGAAGTCCTGCAATCAAATCCTGCTAGCCTTCAAAGTCTGATTCTCTAGGAATTCCTCCTCCTGTTGCCGGAATCCCAGGTTGGGAAGCCTGATGTGGGGCTCAGAACCTTCACTCCCGTGGGTGGACTTCTGTGGTATAAGTGTTCTCCCACCCAGCAGTTATGGGAATGGATTTTATTGTGATTGCACCCCTCCTACTCTCATTGTGGCTTCTCCTTTGTCTTTGTATGTGGGGTATCTTTTCTGGTGAGTTCCAGTGTCTTCCAGTCGATGATTGTTCAGCAGTTAGTTGTGATTCTGGTGCTCTCCCAAGAGGGAGTGAGCACATGGCCTTCTACTCCACCATCTTGAACCAATCAGCCAGATTGCCTAACATTTTTAATCTATCTTCTAGTTCACTGATTTTTTTCTTTTGCCAACTCTAATCTATTGTTGAGCCCTTTTTAAAAATAAATTTAATAAATAAATAAATTTATTTATTTATTTATTTTTGGTTGCATTGGGTCTTTGTTGCTGTGTGCGGGCTTTCTCTAGTTGCAGCAAGCAGGGGCTACTCTTTGTTGTGGTGTGTGGGCTTCTCATTTTGGTAGCTTCTCTTGTTACCGAGCACAGGCTTTAGGCATGCGGGCTTCAGTAGTTGTGGCATGCAGGTTCTAGAGTGCAGGCTCAGTAGTTGCAGCACATGGTCTTAGTTAATCTGCAGCATGTGAGATCTTCCCGGACTAGGGCTTGAACCCGTGTCCCCTGCATTGGCAGGCGGATTCTTAACCACTGCACCACCAGGGAAGTCCCTATTGTTGAGCTCTTTTAGTGACTTTTTTTCAGTTGTTTACTGTACTTTTCAAATCCAGAAATTCACTTTGATTCTTTTTTTTATAATTTCTTTCTATAATTTCTCCTTTATGAGATATTGTCATCATACCTTCTTTTAATTCTTTAAGCAAGGTTTCCATTAGCTATTTGAACATCTTTATAATGAGTCTTTGCCCACTACGCTAATATCTGGGTCCCCTCAAAGGCAGTTTCCTTTGTATGCTTTTCTCCTGTTCGTGGGTCATACTTTGATGTTTCTTTGCATGTCTCAATTTTTTGTTACAATGGAAATTTTAGAAAATACATTGAAACAACTCTGGATATAGATTCCCTCTCTCCTGTCTTGGTTTTTATTGTTGACTGCTTATTTGTTTGTTTGTTTTGTGACTCAGCTGGACTATTTCAGTGAGGTCTGTTTTTCCCTTGATACAGAGCTTCTGTTGCTCCTCAAAGGGTACAGCCTGAGGCATGAACACAGTATTCCTGCCCACCAGGAATGACTGTGATCTTAGTTTGTCTCTCTTTGACTATCTCTTTCCCTGATGTTCTTGTTAAGCTCCTGGCTGGTCCACTCCTATTAGTATTATACCTAGCTGTTTGCCTCTATTAATTGCTAGCTGATTGCTCTATTGTTTTTAACAATGCTCTGCAGCATAAATTGCTCCACAGTCTAATCTAATTGTAGTTAGATTCCTTGGCAGAGATACAGTGTTGCCAGTCTTTTAGGCTTACTCAGACCTGCCTCTGGGAAGATATTCTGCATTATAGATCAGGAGCTGAGAGGTGGGATGTGAATAAGAATTGGGAAACTCATTATTCACTAGACGTCCCACCTAGATCCTCCCTCTGGAGCAGGTGATGTATGTGTGTGTGTGTGTGCGCATGAGCATGCAGGAGGCACTGGTACATGTAGGAGACACTGGTGTCACCCCCAGCTGCTGACACAATGTAGTATGGATTATTTGCAGTTCAGAGCTGGGGAGGATGGGATCTGTAGTGTTCACTGGCCACTGATTTTACTTGGAATAGGTCTTCTACCCTCAAAATTTTGGCATGATGGGAGCTACCACTCGACCGCCAAGTGCATTGGAAGAGCTCTCTCATAAGACAGAGCTCTGCAGGAAAGAGGGACTATTTTCTTCATCAGCTGCCCTGCCTGGATTCTCCCTATATTGTGGGAGTTGGGGTGGAGAACAAGTGCCTCCTGGCTACTGCCACCCATTCTATATAGATCTTCCATGTAACAGAGCTGTGGAAAATGGGATCTGACGATGTTTAACAACTGAAAGCACACAAAATAGCTTTTCCACCCCAGGGGTCTGGGGAGAGAGAATTGTCACTTGGCAGCGGAGACTGCTGAAATAGTTCTTCTGCATGGCAAAGCTGTCAGGGATGGCTGCAGTCTCTAGCTCAAATGCTATGGCCTCCCACTGTTCTTATTGAGTTTCTATATATATATTTTTTAATGTTTCTTAACTTTTTGTAAGCCTTTTGCTCAATCTCCAAAGACTTTGATAATTTTGACCAGCTTACTAAGTGTTTTTCTGGGGGAGAGATTTCCTTGAGCTCCTTACTTAGCCATTCTGGAAGTTGGAAAATTCTCCTTTTTCCTTTTATAGCCACTCTTGTAGAATAAGTTGTTTACACTTAGTCTCTCCACTTCCTCCTTTCATTCCCTCCTCAACCTATTGAAGTCTGGCTCCTGCTCCTACTATTCCCACGTGGTAAGGTTCCTGGTGAACCCCTATCTGTCAAATCAGTGGACACTTTTCAGTTCTAATTTCACCTACAACTCTTAGCAGAATTTGACTTTTGAAGTCTCTCCCATCTTGTTTTTGTGATGCCATCCTCTCTTGAGTCTCCTCCTTTTCTTTCTTTTTCTTTTTTTAATTTAATTTTATTTTTGACTGCATTGGGTCTCTGTTGCTGCACGCGGGCTTTTCTCTAGTTGCGGCAAATGGGGGCTACTCTTCACTGTAGTGTGCAGGCTTATTGCTGTGGCTTCTCTTGTTGCAGAGCATGGGCTCCAGGCACACAGGCTTCAGTAGTTGTGGCACGTGGGCTCAGCAGTTGTGGCTCACGGGCCCAACTGCTCTGTGGCATGTGGGATCTTCCCAGACCAGGGCACGAACCCGTGTCTCCTGCACTGGCAGGTGGATTCTCAACCACTGCCCCACCACGGAAGCCCTACTTTTCAAACTATGCTTTGATATTCTATCTTTTAGATGCTTCTTTACTTACCTTCCTATTAAATGAGGGGTTTTCCCAGACTTCCCTCCCTGTTGCTTCTTCCTCTATAAACTCTCCCTAGGTAATCAAATTCACCCTCTTGGTGTCAAGTACTACTGATATTAAAGTGCATCCTAAATCTGCATCTATATTACCTTGCCTGGAACTTGATACTTATGTATCCAAAAGCCTGCTAAAAATCTTCACACAGATATTTCCTGGGCTCTTCAAATTCAACATCTACAAAACAGGCCTTATCATCTACCTCCCTTCAACCTCTTCCTTCTTCTGTATTTTCAGTTTCAATAAATTGCACCAATATCCACCTAGCCCCTCAGGACAGAAACCAATAAATCATCCTTAATTGCTCTCCCGTATTCCCCCACCAATCCAATCAAGTCACCAAGTCCTATTGATTTTATCCCCCAAATAACAGTCAAATTTATTCTTTTATCTCTAGTCTTACTGCCCCTGCCTTAATTCAACAACCATTACAACTAACCTTGACCTAATGGTCTCCATGTTCTAGTCTAGCCCCAACACCTCCCCATCCTTCCCACAGCAGGCATAATGATGTATCTATAATATACAAATGATGTTGTCATTACCTTTGTAAAAACCTTATGACAGCTCCTCATCACCAATAAGATAATATTCAAATTTCTTATGTTCTATAAAGCCCTTCATGACCCTGACCCTGACCACTTATATGGTTTCATTTCTTACCAATTTCTTCCTTCCTCTATCCCTTCCCATCACATATCCCCTTTTTAACAAACATCTTTTCTCCTTTAGGTTAGGTCTCTGTTCCTTAGGATAACAATTACAATCAATTCATGATCTCTTTGTGTTACTCAGCAAATGAATCAGGCTTTTGATTGCTTCCTCATCTTCTCAGAAGCTCTTCAAAAAGTTAGAGTACCCCACTTACATATCTTGACTGCCTGACAATATCTACAAATTCTTCAAGATTCATTCCAATACCAGCTCCTCCATGAGGCTATCCTTGACACTCCTGTACTAAATTAGGCATTTTCCCCTTCACTAGACCTGTGGGTTTCCAAGTGTAGTGTTCACCTCTGTATCCATGAGTCCTAGAACAGTGCCTAGTATATAACAGGTGTTCTGTAAATGTTTCATAGATACATAAGTGATAGCTACCACTTACTGAGTTTTCATTATGTGCAGGGTGCTCTACTATTACTTTTTTTATATCTGTTAGTACAACTCTGTCAATAACCCTGCACAATTTGTATTATTATTATCTCTCTTTTATATGTAAGGAAACTGAGGCACAGAGAAGCAAAGCCCCTTGCCTAAGATCATATGGCTGATCAGTGGCAGTGTCTGAATTGGAGCTCAATTCTTTAGGACTCTGAAGTCTACTCTTTATAAACTCCTGGAATGAACTTCAGCCTGGGGGTATACTGAGTAGCATAAACAAAGGTGCAGAACTGAGAAGATAAAATGCATATATGGGAAACAGTAAAGAGTTCAGCTGGTTTATAGATTTTCAGAAGCTGGCATAGTAGGAAGAGATCTGAATGCAGATGGCCTCAAATGCCAAACAGAGAAGCGTGGGCTTTATTTAGCAGACATATATAGGAGTGACATGATGAATGTGTCCTTTTGAGAATATTAATCAAGTGCCTGTGCAAGATGGATTTGAGGCCAAGAGACTGAAGGACAGGAAATAAGTCAGGGCCCTTGATGCTGTTCAGCAATCTTGTTCCTCAACACTTCCCTCTCTCCTTCTTCACATCATGATCCAAGCTTTTTAACACTTTTATTCAGCCCCTTAACTGCCCCCATCCCTTGTACTTTCAGCAACTGACCTTTATTGAGAGGAAGTTAAAGGACTTAGGTAGGAGTGCCTTCCATTCCTGACTCTCTACTGCCAAATTTATCTCTAGCTTGTCCCTAACCTATCTTCCTTAATAATAGTAGCTGCCATACTGAGCACTTACTGTCTCATGTAATCCTTACAACTACACTGTGAAAAAGGTTTAGTCATCCTCAATTAGTAACCGAGAAAATGAGGCCTGGAGTGGTTCAGTGCTTCTCAAGTTCTCCCAGATAGCAAGTGGCATTTGGGATTCGAATCTGGGGTTGTCTGATTCCAAGATCACCTTATTACTACTACAGCCTGGGAGTGAAACATATCCATACCACTCTCCTCTTGGGCTCCATTCTACCCATTTCTTTCCACCTCCTTGGGGTGCTTTTCCAACGACTATCCCTTGTCTTTCTCCAGTAAAGTCAACCTCTCTATTTCTGTGGACTTTTTCCTCTCAGTGAATACATACCCTAAAGCTTCATGTACTAAAAAACAATATCAAGCCAACAAAAGAGCCAATTTCACCCACTTTTCCCTGTAATCCTAGTTCATACTCTTTATTCCATGTGCCTATAAATGTTTGCTACCCTGTCTCTACTTCCTCACCTCCCACACTGGAATCTGGTTTCAGTCTCTACCACTGCATGATATCACTTTTGCTAAATCCACCAAACTGACAAATCTTAGTTCAGTCCTCATATTACCTAGTCTCTCTATTCCAGTCTTTTCCTCCTTATCCCTCTTCCACTGTGTCCTCTAGTCTCAACTTCCATACCACTACGTTACTTCAGATCCTTCAGATCCTCATCATTGCTTGTCTGGATAAATCTTTCTCCACTCTTACCATCTCTAATCCATTCTCCACACAGGCCATAAGAGTGAACTTTCTAAAATGTAAATCTCACCATATTATTGCCCTGCTTAAAATCCTTCAATTCAAATACAAAACTACATAGTTCATTATACATGGCTCTTATAGAATTATGACCCTTCTTTGACTTTCAGCTTCATCTTTCTCCTCTCCTTCCTGCACACTCTGTGTTCCAGCCATATTTAATGCTTGATTCTTCATACCTTCATGCCTTTCCATGTGCTTTGCACCCTCTTTTTTCACACATTTCTTCTCCCTGGTCACTGGTTGAAATTCTCTCCCTTCAAGACTCAGTTCAAATGTAGTTTCCTTTGTTCTATCTGATTTCCCTTCCTGAAACCCTCCACTCCTGCCTTTTCCACGTGTCCCAATCTGCCAGACACAGTTTGTTGCTTTTCCCTGTATTTCAAAACAGTACCTCTAATAGCACTAACAGATTCCAATAAAAATCATTATATGCCCTAATGAGACTGGTAATTCCTCAAAGACAAACTGAGTCATAAACATTGTTTTATCTTCAGTGCCTGGTACATAGTAGATGCTCAATGAATGTTGAATTTAAAGAATGAATTACATATATATATATATATATATATGAATTATATACATATATATAGTGAATGTCCATATATATATAATGAATGTCCATATATATAAAATAACAGAGACCCAGCCTATGATAGCAGCCATAGAAATATAAAATAGAAGAGACAATAGGCTTTGACTGGGCATGGAAAAGAGAAGATGAACAAAGCAGCAAAGATAATTGGAAATGTTGATATCAATGACAGAGAATGGAAGGCTAATAGGCTTGAAGCAAAAAAATGCTGAAATAGGACTTGTTATATTGAATGTAAACATGGCACATCCAGGTAGCAATTCAGAGCTATTGGAAATAGAGGGACAAAGCTTGGGAATAAAGTTGAGGTTTCCGACAACCTGGAAATAGCTCTCTTTCATAGAAAACAGATGTCATAACAGGATTTAGTTTGATTGAAATTTCCCTGTATCGCTTTCTTATCTCCCACAGATTTGGGGAAGATAGTTATTAAGACCTTCTTATTTATAAACCAGGACCAGATTACTGTGGTTGCATGTGTCTGAGTGAATGAATGATGAGGACAGACATCCAGGTTCCCTTTCAGTCACCCATTTATTCAACAAATATTCAGCAAGCACCTACTTTCTACCAGAATCTGTGCCAGGTGCTGGTCTGAACAAGACAGATTAAGTGCCTGCCTTCATGTGATGGTTAACAAAACACCATGAAACCAATAATCAAGTGGATTTATATAAAAGAAATATAAATTAAAAGTTATGAAAACTATGATGTCATAAAAGTAGAGAATAACTGGGGGAATTCCCTAGGAATTCTTTGAAGAAGTGATATTTAAGCTGAGACACTTAATTTTCATCAACTTTCTAAATGGTCAGCTACTTAGAAATAGGGCAAAACCATAAATTAGGAATCATTTAATGTCAGGGAGCTCAGTAGCACATCCAACTGATCCTCTCAACCTCACTCCCATACATAACACCACCACCATCATCCCCATTCCCACAAATCTGTCCAGTTGTAGCTGCAGAGAAGCAAAGACTATTGGAATTAGGGGATAGGACGTGCTTTGTGGTGGTTAGTTTCCAAAGATGATCCCCAATGAACCATATATGCCAGTGTTCACACCCTTGTATAGTCCCCATCCCACATTGATTCTGGGCTGGCACCATGACTCATTTTCACCAATAGTAAGCAGCAGAAATAATGCTTTGTAACTTCTGAAGTCGGGTCTCAAGGGATCTGAAGTTTTTGTTTTCACCACTTAGTACTCTCCTTCTTGAACCCGGCTGTCTGGCTGTGTGGAAGCCCAAGCAGTCTTGTGAAGAGGACTGAGTGAAGGAAAACCAAGCCCTCAGCCGACAGTCCATCTGAGTTCCCAGCCAACAGTTAGTAATGTGAATGAGACCATTTTGGACCTTCTAGTCATCCCAGCACATGAAACAGAACTGCCAAGTTAACACACAGAATAATGAAATGTAAAAAAACATTGTTGTTTTAAGCCACTAAGTTTTTCAGCAGTAACTGAAATAAGTCCTAACATCCATGAAAAACCAAAAGTAAGATAATATGCTAAGCCAAAGTTGCATATCTCCTTTGTGATTTTTGGGTTTTGTTTATTTTGTATTTTCCAACCGTTCTTTCTCTTATAAAGATCAGTAATTGCCTTTGTAATTAGAAAAAAATATTTTAAGAATTTTAAAGTAGGAGCATACTGGGATGATTTGGACGTAGCATTGGCCAGAGGCTTGAGTGCTCAACTTGACAGATGACTGCCCACACAATCCCTTTGCTGACTCTCTGTTGACTGCACAAGTGAGAAATGCATGTTTTTTACCTAGCCAGTGCAGTATTGGTAAAGTATCTTCCTGACTCATGAGTCCAGTCCAATGTTAGAGGTTGAATAAAAGGCACTCCCAACTATTTGGAGATTTGGAATAGAATGGAGTAAAGCAAGGAATAAATTCAATAATGTAGAAAAAAAACACATCATGTAGCTAAAAGAGGCTGGAAGGTTTGGGGTCTTGAGTAGAGAATGGCTGGACTTTTCTGGAAACAGTTGAAACCCTGCTATTGGGAGAAAAGTCTCAAGCAGACCTTTAAGTATCTTTGTGTGTGTGTGTGTGTGTGTGGTACGCGGGCCTCTCACTGTTGTGGCCTCTCCCTTTGCGGAGCACAGGCTCCGGACGCGCAGGCTCAGCAGCCATGGCTCACGGGCCAAGCCGCTCCGCGGCATGTGGGATCCTCCCAGACCGGAGCACAAACCCGCGTTCCCTCCATTGACAGGCGGACGGACTCTCAACCACTGCACCACCAGGGAAGCCCAACATTTAAGTATCTTAACAGAACACTTGTCCCTCTTAGTCCTCACCTTCCTTTGCTGAATTTCTTTGTTTGGCAAGAGATATGCAGATAATGCAGGTAAACTTCAACTTTCCAAATAAGCAGATCAAAATGATAGTTAGCCAACTGATATTCTCTATCAGACAAGAACCCTTCCTTCCCTTGGCAAGAAGGCATCCCCGTTGGCACCCAGAAGCTTTACAGCAGCAAAACAATGTAGAGGAATTGGACCCCCAAAAAATGCATCTTCATGTCACTTGCCACAAAAGCAATGAGTTGAAAATTGCTATTTCAGCTTTAAAAAAATACATTTTTTAAAAAGCTTTCCTCAGATTCACGCCTTTGGCAAAATAAAGGTAAGTTTTAAATCTTTCCTCCTCTGTTATTCCATTCAATTAGCAGGTGACAATCCATTTCCATCCAATCTGTTGATTAAATGTGCATCAACTTATTCAGATTCAGTCAACCAGCAACTTTGGTGACAGTCTTCTCTTCAGTGTGTATAAATGTAACATAAACAGATATTCACAGCTTGATTATAAATATTTCTGCTTCAACAACACACAACTGCTATTTATTGCTCACCTCCAAATTAGAAATAAACTAAATCAAAGCCAAGTTCAACATTCAAAATAAGACTGAGGTTATTATGAAACAGCAGAATGAGAGAAGAAATGCTTCAACAATTTCAAGACAAATCATCAGTCCCAAATTTGTGGTTTTGAAAAAAGCTTTGCTAAATCCTACTTGTTGAAAGAAACAGCCAAAGAAATGCACAAAGGGATGTGATTAGTAAGTTCCCTTCTCATACCTTGGTAGTGTGGGTGGTGGACTGTGCATGAGTTGATGGTGCAAGAAAATGGACTCAACAGCAAAAAGTGCTTCTTATTCAATCAACTGTGGTTTGAAAATAGTCTCCTTTTTATCTTATACTAGAATTACAAAATGAAATTAATATGTAAATGTGTTCTGGTTCAGGCAAATACTGTGTGTGAAAACCAAGGTCTGTAGAAGTAAGAAACCTTGCCTCAGTGACACCTAGAAGGACTGGTAAGGAGGAGACAGAGAGATGAGAGCTGTTGGAGACAATGTGAGTTTTGAAATTAATGATGAAAGCTTTAAAACAGGACCAGTTACTTCAGGCATGGGTATATAGGGAAGGGGCTTTGCTCTAGTTGATTCTGTAGACAGCATCTGTGGAAACTACAATATTTAGAATTGTACAGAAAGGGCCTCATTTTTTGAGTCATCAGGAAAGCTGTAAGAGAATGCTCTGGTTTTAAATGAGAAGTGGAATTCATTCATTGACTTATTTAAAATATATTTATTGGGTTACTACACCATACCATGCCTTGTTTTAAGTTCTGGGGATAAAGCAGTGAACAAAACAAAGTCTCTGCTCTCACAGAACCTAGATTTTAGTAACTAAATTGAAAATGGCAGTGTACAAAATTTTTAAATGGTTGTAAGAGCAGGATCCATTTGTGAGTGATGTCTGTAATTTCACTTGTACAAACTGTGTCTGACTCCTGAACTGATTTAAATTCCCTTATGGGCATCTCTATATCAACATCAGGGAGCCACCCCCACCCCCAAGATTCTTCCCTTTCTGCTTTTGCTCGTGACTTCCCATCCTTTAACTCCCTGAGGCTGACTTTTAGGGGGATCAGGATGCATTAAGAAAGAATGTTAACACCACATTATGGAATAGGTCCCTCAGCTTGTTCTAGCCTCAAAGGAAGGTCCTAAGTGTCCCAGTCTGTTGGCTGAAGGTCATACTAGATGAGAGAAGCTAGTAAGTGTGAAGGCAGGACAGAATGTGGGGGATGGATCTGAATTCTGAGTCTGGTTGTTTAATTACTTCTAAGAGACACTTTGCTGTGGGACTGTAAAACCAAGACTACATGATACTGCCCAAAAGTAGTCAGAAAGAGATAAACACAGAGACGGACCATAAGCAGATAGAAAGAATCTGAGATAAAAGACAAATAATTGTACTTTCTAGATTAAAGAAATTTTATAACCTCCTGAATAAAAAACTGTATGCATTTGCTGCCTTTGTGAGCAAAGGAAAAATTCAAACTGAAAAATACAGAAACCCTAATCATAATCGATACACATAAGTATAGTGTTAAAACACACCTGCACCAGGATAACTTTTGAATAAGTTTTGAAGTGAAATTAAACATAATGTATAACTAGCATCATCAGGCTCTACTGCACTTGAAACTTTTCAGAAGTCCTCTTCAGAATTTCCACAAAACTCTCAATCTACCTCTTCATCCTCCTCTAATTAAACCTGATTTTCCTCAAGCACTAACATTCCAAATAGGTAAAATAATTTCATACTCAATTTTATTGTTTTCTCATTTACTCACTTAAGAGTATAACTTTCTTTTCTTTTGCATCACAAAAGTTTCCATAACTAAATCAATTATAAAGGATTTTCTTTCTTTTTTTTACACAGACATATTTATTACTCTCTAATTCAAGAAATATTTTAGACATTTTCTCTGATAATGGGTTTTGAATTTCAGTACTTTACTCTGTTTCCCCCAGATTTATTTAGGAATAATTAACAAAATTGTAAGATATTTAAAGTGTACAACATGATGATTTTATGTACATTTACATTGTAAAAGGATTCCCTTCATCACCTTACATATTTACCTTTTTTAAATGAGAACACTTAAGTTCTACTCTTTTAGCACGTTTCAATTATACAGTAGTCAAATATATATCAAATATAGTCACCATGTTATACATTAGATCCTCAGACCTCAGACCTCTATTACAGCAAGTAATAGAAGTAGTATACAGAATTTATAGGATCTCCCCTGTTAGTACTCTCAACCAAATTGAACACAGGGCAATACACAATTCTGCATATATGTGTATGGAAATCATTACATTCCCCGCCACATTATGGCCTATCTTTTTCCTGTACTCCTAAACTCAATAAATAATACTACCACCCATCTATCTGTACCAGGTGAAAAACGTAGGAAATTTTCCTTGATACATCCTACTTCTTCATTCCCGCTTCATTCGGTGAATCCTGTAAGCTCAACCCCACAAACATATTCTGAACATATTCACCCACTGCTCTCCTGCCATACAAACCTCCACTGCTGCCTCCATAGTCCAAGCCACCAACATCTCTCATCTGATTACCTCAGTATCCTCCCACGTTCATACCTGCCACCTTCAACCAATCCACTCCACACTGCAGTCAGAGTGACCTTTACAGAAAGCCAATCTGATCGTGATACACACGTTTTAAACTACTCAGTGTTTTCCCACTACTTTTAGAAAACAAAACTTCTTAACATGGCCTTCCATGGTTTGTCCGCTGTTATATCTCCAACCACACCTCAAAGCATACACCCCCTACTCTCTACACTCAGTCACACTAGCTTTCTTTCAGACTTTCCTCCTTTCAATGCCTCAACTGTCATGGGGTCTTTGAACACATTGTTCCTTCAGCCTAAAGTGTTCTTCTTTTTCTTCATTCTTCACCTACTTAGCTTTTATTCATTCTTCAGATCTCTACTACATAGCAATTCCCCAGTCTCAATTAGGCCCTCATAATTATTCTCTCACAGCACGTGGAAGTTTTCCTTCCCAGCACTTTCAAAGTTGGACCTTTAGATTTGCCTGCGTGATTATTTAATTGATGTCTGTCTCCCCCATTAGACTTTAAGCTCTGGGGGTAGGGGGTAGGGATTGTATTTGTTTTACTTTCCATTGTATCACTGATGTTTAGCACAGTGAGAAACATAACAGTGGGTGCTCAAGAGAAATTTGAATCCAATCTCTTTGATCCCTTGCATTCCAGCTATATTAGCCCCCTTTCTGTTCTACGAACCTGTTCCTTGAACACTCCCATGCGGGAGCTTTGTCACTTGCTGTTCTCGTACCTGTAAAACTCTTCCCCCAACTCACTCTCTTGCATTATTCAGGTCTATGCTCAAATGTCTCCTCTTTGAGCAGATATCTGTGGTGTGAACCCTTGCATAAAGTGTTGCTATAGGTGATGGTGAGGATTATTAACACAGTCCCAGTGAAATATGAGCTTCATGAGAGCAGAGATTTTGATCTGTTTTTTTTTCACTGCTATATCCCCAACTCCTAAAACAGCACCTGATATATAGTTGGTACTCAACAAATATTTGTTGAAAACATTGGGTTATTCCAAGCACCTAGCCAAACCTGTCTATATTATACAATAACACAATTTGAAAGACCATTGAAAAATGAAGATGACTGGAAAATTAGTGGGAAGCCATCTGAAACAATTTGTGTGAGGAGGAAATGTCTGAAGATTTACCAGTTCTTGGAGATTCTCTTGAACTTAGAGTCTATTAATGAGGGAAACATCTTGAGGTCTCTCAGAGAGTCAAGTTTGGGTATGAAGAATTTCTCAGCTTATATTGTCTTCCTCCCAGAATTACCTAACACTGACTTAAAAGTTGTTCTCATAGGGATTAGTCTGATCTTCCTAACTACTATACAGTGTAAATTCCTTGAGGCAAGTGATGATATTTCCCTCTTGTCTCTAGGAGAGACTCAATAGTTGCCAAAACACATGGAGTGAGCCCCATTTAGGGAGATGCTTCTGAAGCATCCTCTTTGCTTTTGCTTGGACCAGTGCTCCCTTGCCCTTTTTCTCCCTTTTTTTCCCAGAAATACTGGAAGTTGTAGGGAGAGAGGAATGGAGCTGTAATTATTACTACAGAAATAATCTCTGAGTGCTCTCCGTTGAATAAGAATACTGTTTTTTTCCACATATGGTCAAATTAGTATATTACAGAAATAGACTAGAGATGTATTTCTTTTTTTTTTTTTTTTTTGCGGTACGCGGGCCTCTCACTGTTGTGGCCTCTCCCGTTGCGGAGCACAGGCTCCGGATGCGCAGGCTCAGCGGCCATGGCTCACGGGCCCAGCCGCTCCGCGGCATATGGGATCCTCCCAGACCGGGGCACGAACCCGTATCCCCTGCATCGGCAGGCGGACTCTCAACCACTGCGCCACCAGGGAGGCCCTGTATTTCTTAATATAGTTAAGAGAGCTATAGCTTCTTCTCAATGGATACAAAGGATATTGGACTTCATAACTAAAATCATTGCTGGAAACAAATGATGGAACCAATTCACAACTCTATAGCAGGGTTCATAATTCATATCATTGAGAGAAGGGACTGTAGGATTCATCTAATCAGTATCATGGGGCCCTGAGTATGGTTCAAACATCAAAGACAAAATACAAAGTGTGCTAAAAGAAAGTTTTCATTTTTCCTGAGGTTACTTGTTAACAGACCTAAGATTTTCTTTGTTTATTTGCTCTTCCATGAGTTGTGTGTCCTTTCAAGCTTCTTAAACATAATATAACAGAATAATAACTACGGAATGCAAATAGCCAGACTTTGGGTTCTTGGGTGAATATGACCTCAAACTACCCCTAACTATTCTTCCTAATTATTTCAACAACGAGAGGAAAGGCAGTGGATGTCTTTTCCTTTATTCGTGTAAAGATAAGACATCAACTGAGCATCGCCAGGCTGTCTTTATAGAGCTGACAGGCAGTTACACTAGGGAAAGAACCAAACAGCACAATATATGCCATTCAAAGCCTTCAACCTACCAGGCCCATTTACAATGGTCCTAATGTGTGGGTATGAAAAAGTGCCAGGCAGGGGCCTGCATTGGTACTGTGAATTGATTCTTGGTAGCTTCTAATCTCCTGTAGAGCTAACCTCCATCCACATATTAGTCACCTATAAGCCTGTTCTGACACGTGAGACACATAAGAAAATGCTCCCAAATATATGGACAAGGGAATGTCCGACGTGTAATCAGGAAAGGGAAATGGACTAGGAAACCAGAACAATCATATAGAATGAGATACCGTATGCTAACACATATATATGGAATTTAAGGGAAAAAATGTCATGAAGAACCTAGGGGTAAGACAGGAATAAAGACACAGACCTACGAGAGAATGGACTTGAGGATATGGGGAGGGGGAAGAGTAAGCTGTGACAAAGCGGGAGAGAGGCATGGACATATATACACTACCAAACGTAAGGTAGATAGCTAGTGGGAAGCAGCCACATAGCACAGGGAGATCAGCTCGGTGCTTTGTGACCACCTAGAGGGGTGGGATAGGGAGGGTGGGAGGGAGGGAGATGCAAGAGGGAAGAGACATGGGAACATATGTATATGTATAACTGATTCACTTTGTTATAAAAAAAAAAGAAACCAACTTCATCATCTTTCATAATTGTTTTTGTTTGGTTTTTTTCAAAGGTATCCCCAAAACCCAACTCCTCTGTTATTAACTATCCTGCCTTATGATTCAGTTAGCAGTATCTGGAACCAGGCTGCTTCAATTCAAATTTCAGTTCTGCCATGTGAGCCTTGGGCAAATGAGTTAACCTCTGTGTGCCCGTTTCCTCCTCTGTAAAATGAGGAGACTAACAGTACCTACTTCCTAGGGTTTCTGTGACAAGAAAATATGTTTATAAAGGACTTAATGCAGTGCCTAACTTACAGGACTTTGATGTTCAATAAAGGGTAGCTATTATTATTATTTACCTAAGGGGTAGGGTAATTAGGTAGTTGTATCAGCCAAGACAAACTATGCCTAAACTTAAGATCAGACAGCCATGATTTGTAAACTTATTTCTTTCAGTATACTGGCATGCTGCTTTCTTTCCCCTTAGCTTTCAACTTTTTAAAAAAAGACTTGAATTCAACTTGCATCCATACCACTTACTATCTGTGTGATATTCATTAAGTTACTTAAGCTCTCTGTCTCCGTTTCTTTGCTTACAAAAAAATATATAATAAGAGCACCTTCATGATAAGGTCATGGTGAAGATTAAGTGGGCTATTTCACACAAAATCCTTAAAGCAATGCCTTCTAGGAAGACTGAGTGGGACAGGGGAAAGATTGAAGAAAGCCCGGGAAAGTGAATTTTAAAGATGAAGAAACTGGAATACAAAGAGATTAAGTAACTAGTCTAAAATCTTACAGCTAGAAGTGGTGAATCCAGGATTTGAGCATAGTCTGAATGTATGTTTTTCATAGAGTCTTTTTTCCCTTCCCTTATTGCCCAATTCTCCCTTTCATGAACTGCCTTCTTCGGAGTAGTATATCCACTGGTCCTCAAATGTACCTTTCCCCAGGACACCTTTGCACACACTGTATCCCTTGTTTGAAATGCCCTTTCTCCTTTCTTAACACCTCTCTTAATCAGAGTCTAAATGAAATCCTACCTTGCAAAATGGAGCCTCAGTGACTTGGTCTCCAGCCCACACTGATCTCTTTGTCTCTCGACTCTGGAATTCTCAGTGTCTTCATCAAACTTCTGACATTACTACTAGTGACTAACACTTACTGAGTGCCTAGTGTGTGCTCAGATATCATGCTAAGCAGGTAAATGCATAATCTCCTTTAATCCTCCCAAGAAGCCCAGAGCTAAGTACTTTGATTAACAGCCTCATTTTGTAAATGAGGAAACTGAGGCTCAGGAAGGCTAAGTTATTTGTTCATGGTTAATAAGTGGAGGAGACAGTGTTCCCATCTAGGCTATGTGATCCCTAAGACCACACTTTTCCCCATACTATTCCACTGGCTGGTGTCCTTAGGCTTCTCTTCACATGTTTCTCTCAGCTTCCTAGCTTGATTCTGAGCTGATTGAAGGGAACAACCATGTCTTATTTATCTTTATAGTTCCAGTGTGCCTAGTGGCATAGTGCTTGGCAAGGAATGAGTATCATAAATGTCTTTAATAAGAATAGGCTTCCAACTTAATCCACAATTTCACCTTGAAAATCAAACAGAAGCAAACATGAATCATGTTTATGGATGAAATTAGGCAAGGGAGTGTGGCTTGATCATCACTTCCATTAGTCATTAGTGGCAGGGTGATGTCTGCATATTCTGGAACCTGAGATAAGCTTCTTTTTGTCTTTCGTCACTCACTCATTCAACAAACTGTAATAGAGGTAAAATCATGCATAGGGTACTGTGGGAGCACAGAGAAAAGAACTCACTGGAGGGTGGGGTGGGCAAGGGGAGGGTGTTAGAAAACATTTCTCATAGACGGTGGCATAGCCTCATTCAGCAGCCACTGCAGTGCCATTTCAATAAGTGAATGTGTAATAAATGGCAGTAATAATACCATTACCTAAATAAATAATGGAAATGGAATAGAGTTGGCAGAGATCACTTGATTTTAGAATTCTTAGTGAAAGCAAGTTAGGGAAAGGATCTCGAGGCTTAAGGGTATGGGGTTTGCCAGGGCTTAAAGCATTGGTTCTTTATAAGAAATAAAAGATGGGGCAATAAAAAAGGAATCCCCAGGTGCCTCTCACGTGCCATATATTTGATGTATATTATTTCATTTAGTACCCAAAAGAATCAAAAAAGATGAGCTTTTCCTACCATTTTAGAGTAATAACGCTGAGGACAGGAAAGTGAAGTGATTTATAAATGGTGAAGATCGGTTTAACTTCAGTTTCAGTGATTCTTCCATGAATACTGGGAGCAAACTCTCATATAGACCTTATTAATTACAAAACATGTTTCTTAGGGTGTTACATTTATTGAGCTATTTAATCCTCTCAACACCCCAGTGAGGTAGGTACTAATATTACCATGTTATTTTACAGAGAATGAAATTGAAACACAAGGAAATTAAGCAATTTGCTCTAGATCATATAGCAAAAAATGATAGAGCCAGAATTCAAACACAAGTCATCTGTCTCTCAAACCATGTATACTAGGCTGCTTCCAATATGTTAGGCCTTATTAGCTAGGAGGAGTCATTTGCCTTCCCAATTCTACCAGACCATTAGCGCAAATTCTTTCCATAAAGGTGAGTGACTGGGGTAGGTATGATAGAGAATAGGAAAAGAGATCTGGAGTCATCAGGGGAAATCAGCATTTCTTACTACCTCTTTTCTTCCCCTGCTTTACTCCAAGGTCAGAGAGGTGGTGGGTGGCAGCCAAGGGGCACAGAGGTCACAAACCTCTCCCTCACCCTTGTCGCTGAGTCTTTCTAGAGATACTCCAAGATGAACCCCGTCAACCTCATCCTAGAGAAATGCACAATGATTGGTGCTGGATCCTTAAATTTCTCCTCAGTTTGCCTTATTTTCTTCCCAGGATGTAACATGCCAAAGAGAAATGTCAGAGTTAACTCATGATGGGGGTGTCCCCTTTAAGGAAGTTTGAGGGGAAGCATGACATTTTCTAGTTCTGAACTGCAGGGACCCAAGTTAAGGAGTGAAAGAAAATTCTAGACCAAAGCAAGCCCCGTGAGAACTCACTGTCCTTCCAGCAACGAGCCTGTTGATTTGTCCTCATATAGGTTGTCAAAATTAATGTCTTCCCTGACCCCCTCACTATCCAACTTACCTTTCACTTCTGTTGCCTTGGTTTTTGACAAAGTAGCTGACTGTATGTCATCAACATTTGTCAGGTCACTTTGGTAAATGAGTTTCAGTAATGTTTGTTAGTTGGTTTTAATAGATAGCCAAGTAGAGCAGACAGGAGGGGCTGGTCCCGACTGTGCCTCCTAAAGGCACTTCCATCTGATACACCAATCACACGCTGCATGCCAGTCAAAGACATTCAACTCAGGTTCCCTCACACATTCGGAATTGAGTTCATCATGCCAGATCCCGACTAACCTGACTAGGATACCCTGGCTTACAGAAAGGCATACACTAATTGAAGTGGGCACTCCCCAATCCTACCATGAATAAGAAATGGCCCATATACTTGATCACTGCCCCCAAGTTTCCATTCTGCAAGGCAGTACAGAGAGTGGTTTGTAACAAGCCAGAGAATTACCATTCTAAGTGTTTTCTGCAGCTTGAATTTATTACACCTTGAATTAAACCAATGTTGTGGCACCCACCCCCGGTAGAGGTGATGAATGGAGGTTAGCTCGGAGGATTTCTGAGGAAATAAAGTGCTTCTCCAATCTGTAGGCAGAAAAAAAGTGTTGGCTGAAACCAAGCCTGCAGCAAGTGTTGTGTGAAAGGAAAGGGGTAGAGGAAGGGGGAGGGGGAAGGGAGATAAGAGGCTCATGGAGGAGGGGGAGAGTAAGTGGAATACTGGATAACTAAGAACAGAGAGAAGGTGAAGGATGCAACAGCTGCTGATCAAGCCCCATAGCACAAAGCCAGTATATCTGGAAGGTTTTTTTTTTCCTCTGGGAAATAACCAGATCAGTGAGCATATTAAGAACCTCATTGAGCAGAACTGTGGTTACAGCTACTTGGAGCTTCCTTCCGGGAAGGCAAAAGGCAATCTCCTGGATGTGGGAATGACTTGACGGGGTTGGGGGGTAGAAGAAGATAGAGAATAGAGGGAAAGATGCAACAATCTGTAAAATAATAGAAAACAAACATTAAAGGTGGGATTCAGATGTTGACATTTTCTTTGCTGTACAATGTCAGAGTCTTGCAGGGGAAGAAAGAATTATACAATCCTCAAGGTGAAAGAAAGACACGTGCCAAATCACTGAGGGGAAGAGAAAACATCAGTAAACCATTCAAATGATGATTTGTTGTCAGGATTAGATACCCAGTGATATAAGTAAATATTCACACAGTGACTGTGTGGTGGGAACATTAATAATTCATACGTTGGGTTGCTTCCCAGGGATCTATTTGCTACGATTCAAATCTGAGGCGTGACAGAATTTGATGTAAGTTAGAGGGCCCAGGGATGGCTGCCTATTGTGGAGTTAGAAATAAAGCTACAAAGGAGAGAATCAGATAAATTTTAGAACTAAGAAATCAGCTAATTGAATCCTCCCCTTGACAGATAAAGACACTGTGTTTCAGAAGGGAAAGGCATTTGCCTTGTGAATTACTGTGAGATCTGGGCTTTTAAGCCAGGAACCAGTGCTCATCCACATACAATTGGTCACTGGTGCCATCTGTGTGGGTCTAGGATTGAGGAGAATTGGACAAAGAGACACTAGAACCAAATGCAATCTCCCACCACCAAACTCATCTCCAGGAATCAGGAAGTGGATAGATCCTGAAATGGGTGTAAACAAAAGAGAAAAATGCCTGTGAGAAAGGTTGGGCCATCATAGCGAGAGATAAATGGGCTTTTCATCTCATTATCTGAATTAATTAAATAGAAACAGCATCAAATAATATGCAGTCAAAATGACAGTCTAGCATCATCTATAAATTGAAAAGTATTTTTAAGATGCTTTTATGTGTTCCATACGTGTAAGGTTGTGAGAGATGTAGGTGAGACATAATACTTAATTTGCTCTCTCAAAGGAGATCTACATGTGGGTGGGGAAAACAGCTCTAGCAAGTGAATCTGGCTACCAAAGGCCTGGGTTTTCCAGATCAGTCCTCATTTAAAATATTCTGCTCCATGATCCCCGTTGTATATTCATAGCTGCAAAACAGCATCTTAAATGACTTGTTTTAGAAAGTTTGGCTTTTCAGTCATTCAACATATATTTATTGGGTGTCTGCTGTGTGACAAGCACTGTACAAGGTGCTAGGGATACAGTGATGAGCAAGACAAAGTCTCTGGCTTCATGGAGCTCGTAATCTGGTGAGAGACACAGACAAGTAAACACACAGTTACAGTCATGAGATATGGGTTATCATGGAGTGAAACAGTGCTACAGGAACATAGAGGAGGGGACACTTTTATGCTTCCTGGAGGCTGAAAAGACTTCTGAGAGGTGGTGATGGCTAAGGTAAAGACTGAAGGACAAGCAGAAATTAACAAGGCAAAAGAGAGTGAAGGGGATGGAAGGATATTCCTGGCAAAGGAAATGGCATGTGCAAAGTCCCCAAGGCAAGAAAGCAAAATATGGAAATTATTTAAGATCAACTAAGTGTCAAATCGTGGGTTTCAAACATTAAGTATATCAGAAAGAGGGGAAACTAAACGGGTTTTTGCAGGGGAGAAGGCAGTGAGTAGGAATGAAGTCTGGGAGAAATTCCAAAATAACGGATGCTGGCAAATATAATTTTGACTTGCAAAAAATGGAAAAAGAAGGATTCTGCAAACTATTGACCAGTGTGTTTTGTGTTAATCCAGATCCATATTTCTAAATGTATTGTTAATGGACTAGTTTAAAAACATATTAAAAAAAAAAAAAACAAAGCAAACCTCACCAAGTGTTACCCATGGCAGGCTAACTTCATTTTCCCTATTGATGGGATTATTAACTCAGGGAAATGCTACAAGCAGGGCATATCTATGTGCCAGACAGTCTCTCCTGATATTTTTTTTCAACAGTTGGAGAAATGAGGCTGGATGATAGTAGAATTTCATGATTCCCAACAGGGTGAATGAGCATCCCCAAACATGCAAGTGATAAGATATCAGATGTGATGGAAAACAGAATAAAGAGGCATAAAAATCTTTCTTCTTAACCAGGCCATAAGTACTCTATAACTAGAATGACCATATAATTTTATCATCCAAACTGGAACATTTTGAGAGTGACAGGGGTCATTTTTAACAATTATGTCAGTGAAATATGCATAAACCTGGACTGTCCCCAGGCAGACCGGGGTATACAGTCCCTGATCTGTAGTAATTTATCAAATGAATGAATGAACAAATGCATGAATGAATCTCATCTAAGAACACCACTTCTCCTTAAGTCCTTTTAAGTGTGCCACAGTCAGGAGACGGTATCAAGTATCTTTCTAATTCTCCACTGCTGCTTCCAAAGAATTACTCCTCATGTAAATATCCTTTTTTGAGGTTCGTATTTTCAGTAGGTGATCAATACCATGTAAAAACCTCCTGGTCATTCTTCCACATTTATTGAAGACTTTGGAACCTACCCCTAATCTCTCCTTCTCTCACACAAGGTTCACTGCCATCCTCAGGGGACTTCAGTGGTCACTAACCCATTCATCCATGTGGTCTCACAGTTCTTTTTTCTCTCTTTAATTCTGGTGACCTTCTCTTTTCTGCTTCAATTGTAACCCTACCTTAGACTTTGTTGGCACTTGGAACTGCTCCTTTTCTAAAACTTGAACTTGAATATCCTATTATCCAACCATGCTTTCCTATGCTTCTAACTCTCTCACTCCCTTACTCCTAGGATATCAATTCTTCAGTCTCATTGAGACTTTAAGTTACATTCTTCAACCAGCATAGAACCCCTGAGCAATAACTTCGCCTCTTTACTGTCCTCTCTGTTACTCCCTTTTCATCTTGTCCCTGCACTGTACCCTAACAATGCACCTGCCCTTTTTTCACCTATCCTAGGCTGAGTATGACTGGAGAAAAATCACACAAGTGTGTGGATTACTACCACTATAAAATCTTGATCTCCAACCTTTGCCTGATCTTCAAATGATCAGAAAATCTTCCTATGTGACCTTAATCAGATTCCCTTTTCAATACCCTCAGTGACTATTTGAAACTTTCACCAAGCACTTCAAGTCCCCTACCCACCATATCTCCCAATACATTCAGTAGATGAACTTGCCTGCTATTTCACTAAGAAAGCAGACATCATCAGGACAGAAACTCTCTCAACTTTATTCCTCTACCTAGAAACTTATCTTCACCTGCAACTACCCTAACCTCATCCCTCATGCCTCAGAGAAAAAGAGGTGTCTCCTTCTAACCAAGGTTTATATCTTCATCTGTGCTCTTTATCTCACATTCTGTTTCCTCAAGAACCTTGCTCCATTATCTTTTCTCTCTTCTCTACCTTCAACATCTCCCTTTCTACTGAAATGGCCATTTTCAATGTCTTCAACTTGGACACAGTCATTTTCTTCAAAATTTGTTTAACTTATTTTGAAATAATTACAGATTCACAGGAAATTGCAAAGATAGTACAAAGTGGTCCCATGTACCTTTCATCCAGTTTCTCCCAATGATTATATCTTAATTATAGTATAATATCAAAATAGGAAATTGACATTGGTACAATGTGTGTAGATAGTTTAATGTCATTTTATCATATGTATGTATTCCTGCAATAACAACTGCAATCAAGATATAGAACAATACCATCACCATAAGGATGTTCATCATGCTACTCCTTTATACTCCAAACACCCCCTTACCCCTGTTATCCTTAACTCAGTTAACCATTGAACTGTTTTCCATCTCTATAATTTTGTGATTTGAGAATGTCAAATAAATGGAATCATACAGTATGTGACTTTTTGAGATTCGTTTTTTTCACTCAACATAATTCCTTTGAGATCCATCCAAGTTGTTGAATGCATCAGTAGTTCATTCATTTTCATTGCTGAATAGTATTCCATGATATTAATATACTATAGTTTTCCCATTCACCTGTGTAGGACATTGTGGTTGTTTCCAGTTTGGGGATATTAAAAACAAAGTTTTTAAAAACTATTCTAGAGCCTGTTCATTTCCATATAAATTTTATAACAAATTTGTCTAATGTCTACAAACAATCTTGTTGGGATTTTGATAGGGTTGCATTAAACCTATATAACACTATGGGGAGAACTGTCATCCTTACTACGTTGAATCTTCCAATCCATGAACACGGTGTATATCTCCATTTAAATCTTTTTTTTAAGTCTTTCATCAGCATTTTGTAATTTCAACATACATATCTTATACATGTTTTGTTAGATTTACACCTAAGTGTTTAATTTTTATTTTTTGAATGATATTATAAATGGTTTTGTATTTTGAATTTTGGTTTCTACATGTTCATTGCTAGTATATAGGAATAAAATTGACTTTTGTAGTTGATCTCATATCCTGTGACTTTGCTGAACTTACTCATTAGTTCTAGGAGTTTTATTGTAGCTTCCTTGGGATTTGATACATAGACAATCATATCCTCTGCAAATACAGACAGTTTTATTTCTTCCTTTCCTATCTGTATGCCTTCTATTTCCTTATTGAACTAATTAGAACTTCCAGTGCTGTGTTGAATAGCAATGATGAGAACAGAAATCCTTGCCTTGTTTTAGATCTTAGGAGAACATTCAGTCTTTAACCATTAAGTATGATATTACCTGTGGGTCTTTTGTATATGTTCTTTATCAACCTTAGGATATCTCCCTCTATTCTAGGTTTGCTAAGAGTTCCTGTTGTAAAAGAGTGTTGAATTTAGTGAACTGTATTTCTCCATCAATAGATATGATCATGTGATTTTTATTCTTTAACCTCAATGTGGTGGATCACATTGATTGATTTTTGAATATCGAAGCAGTCTTGAATCCCTGAAATAAACACCAGTTGTCTTTCTGTTAGTGATTTCTAGTTTGATTCTATTGCAGTCATAGAACAAACTCTGTATGATTTCACTTCTTTTAAATTCATTGAGGTTTGCTTTATAACCCAGGGCATGGGCTCTCTTTGGTATATGTTATTTGAACACTTGAAAAGAATGTGTATGCTGATGTTTTTGGGTAAAGTGCTTTATAAACATCAATTAGATCCTGTTGAGTTCTTCTATATCCTTGTTAATGTTCTGAAAAGTTGTTCTATTGATTGTTAACAGAGGAGTGTTGAAGTCTCCAACTATGAGGGATTTGTCTATTGCTTCTTTCAGCTCTACCAATTTTTGCTTCACATATTAGGTACTTTGTAAGTTTGTTTATATACATTTAGTATTCTTATGTCTTCTTGGTGGATTGACCCTTTTATCTTTATGAAATATTCCTCTTTGTTCCTGGTGATTTTCTTTGCTCTGAAGTCTACTTTTACATAAAATTAATTAAGCCACTCTTGTTTTCTTTTTATTAATGTTCTTATGGTATATCTTTTTCCATACTTTTACTTTCACCCTATGTATATCATTATATTTGAAGTGAGTTTCTTGTAGAAAGCATTTAGTTAGAACATGTTTTTTTTTTCAATTCACTTTACCAATCTCTGTCATTGAGTTGATGTGTTTAGACTATTTGCATTTAATGTAATTATTGATGTTAGGGCTTAAGCCTACAATTTTATTTTTAACAAATCTGGTTTTCTCTTATTTGGTTTTTCAGTTCTCTGTTTTTTTTTCTTACCTCTCTGTAAGTTACTTGAACATTTTTAGTTTAGTTTTTAATTTATCTCTTTGTATAGCATTTTAGTGATCAATCTTAGTTCTCTGCTATACATGTATAACATCACATTATACTGGTGTCAATATTTTTTCTAGTTACAGTTAAATATAGAGACCTTACTTCCCTTTATGTTCCTTTGCTCTCCTCCATTTATAACATAATTGCCTTAAATATTTCCTCTCTATACACTGAGCACAACATCAGTGTTACCATTTTTCTTCAACCATCAAATATAATTTATAAACTTGTGAGAAGGAAAGTGTATTAGTTTACTAGGGTTGCCATAACAAAATACCATAAACTGGGTGGTTTAAACAACAGAAATTTATTTTCTTACAGTTATGGAGGCTAGAAGTCAGATATCAAGGCATTTTTCAGGTTTGGTTTCCTCTGAGGCCTCTCTGCTTAGCTCGCAGATGACCATCTTCTTGCTGTGTACTCACATGGTCTTTCCTTTGTGTGCATTTCTGTGTCCTAATCTCCTCTTCTTATAAGATCACCAGTCACATTGGATCAGTGTCCACCCACATGGCCTTATTTTACGTTAATCACTTCTTTAAAGGCTCCTTCTCCAATTCAGTCACTTTCTGAGGTCCTGTGGGTTAAGACATCAACATATGAATTTTGGGGAGACACAACTCAGTCCATAACAGAAAGCTTATTGTATTTACCCACATTTTTGCTCTTTTGGCTGTTCTTTCTTCCTTCCTGATGTTTCAAGATTCCTTATTTTATAATTTTCTTTCTGTTTTGAGAACTTCCCTTGCCATTCTTTTAAGATAAATAGGTCTGCCAGCCATGTATTCTCTTAGTTTCCTTCCTCTGAGAATGTCTTTATTTCTCCATCAGATCTAAAGGATATTTTACTAGGTATAGAATTCCGATTCAGAAGGTATTTTCTTTTAGCTCTTAAAGAAATTTTGTGCCATTTCCTCCCAACCTTAATGAGAAATTCACTGTCTTTCTAATTATTTTTCTCCTATAGGAAACATCATTTTTCTAATGTTGCTTTCAAGACTGTTTTTATTTGTCTTTAGTTTTCAAAAATTTGACTGTGATGTGTCTTGGCATGGATGATTTGAGTTCATTTAGCATCTTGAATCTGTAGGTTTGTGTATTTTGCCAAATTAGAGGGAATTTCAGCTGTATTTTTCTCCAAATACTTTCTTAGTCCCACCCATTTTTCCCCTCTCCTTCTGGAATGCCAATGACATGGAAGTTAGTTAAGTTTTTTTATTTTTCAGCCTATTATTCACATTGGGTACTTTCTTTCTTTTTTTTTAAGAAGATGTTGGGGGTAGGAGTTTATTAATTTGTTTATTTATTTTTGCTGTGTTGGTTCTTCGTTTCTGTGCGAGGGCTTCCCCTAGTTGTGGCAAGAGGGGACCACTCTTCATCGCGGTGTGCGGGCCTCTCACTATCATGGCCTCTCTTGTTGCGGAGCACAAGCTCCAGATGCGCAGGCTCAGTAGTTGTGGCTCATGGGCCCAGTTGCTCCGCGGCATGTGGGATCTTCCCAGACCAGGGCTCGAACCTGTGTCCCATGCATTGGCAGGCAGATTCTCAACCACTGTGCCACCAGGGAAGCCCTGGGTATTTTCTATTGCTCTATTTTCAAGTCCACAGAGTCTTTTCTCTGCCTTCTCTGTTCTGATATTGAGCCCATCCACTGAGTTTTTGAATTTGGTTATTGTATTTTTCAAGTTCTAAAATCTCCATTTGCTTTTTCTTTATGTCTTCCATTTCTTTGCTGAGAATTTCTATTTATTTGCTGAAACTTTCTCTTTTTTCATTTGTTTCAAGCATATTTGTAATTGCTCATTGAAGCTCTTTAACAATATCTATTTTTAATTTTTTTGATAATTCTAACATCTGTGCCATCGTGTTGTTGGTGTCTGTTGATAGTCTTTTGTCATTCAAGTGGAGATCACCCTAGTCCTTAGTATGATGTGTCTTTTTTCTTAGTGAAGCCTAGACATTTGGGGTATTTTATTATGGGACTCAGGATCTTACTTAAATGTTTTGTTTTACAGGCCCTCTCTGATACCACTCTGGTGTGGGACAGGTGGGTGCTGCCTCATTACTTCCACACTGGAATTAAAGTCCAGGTTCTCCATTAGGCCTCCATTGATATTCAGGGGTGCATTTTTGAAAGTCTCAACTCTCCACAAGGCTTCCTCTGACATCGCTCCAGCAAGTAGAGGGTGAGGTTCCTCATTACCACCAGGTGGAAATGAAAGTCCAAGCTCTCTCTGTGATTTTTCACTGACACCATGGAAGGGTGGTCCTGTTACCTCTTGGTGAGGATGAAAATCCCAGCTTCCCATTCACATTCTCTGACACTTCCCTGGCAGGTGGTGGCGTGGGGTTGGGTGTCTTGTTATAGCCTGGCCAGGGTGGAGGTCTGGACTCCCCATTTTGTCTTTGCTGACAATGGTGGGGAGGTGGTCCACAGATTTTTCTATGGTATTTGACTGGAGTTTTCTGTCTTGCTACTTTCCCTCTTTCCTTGTCCTTTGTCTGGAGACAACAAGCTTTTCTAGGCCATTTTATTTTCTGTGCCTATTGTTGCTGGCCTCTCCAGCACCCAATCTGGGATATATGAAACACGAAGTAAACCCAGAGGATTCACCTCTGTGTCATTCCTTGGGGTCCAAGGTCTCTAGCTGGCCTGCCTTCTTCTTTTTACCTTGTAGTCTTATTTTTGTTCTATAGAAAATTTCCAGGGCTTTTTGCTACATTTAGTGGGCAGAATAGAGGAAACTATGTCTACTCAATCTTACTTGAAGTACAAGTCCCATAATCCCAAATGATTATCTTATATCTTTGACTTATTTGACCTCCCTGTAGCATTTAACTCTGTCAACTACACCTTCCTTCTTGAAATTCTCATATTTTGATTGTTATCCTACTCTCTGCTTTTCTTCTGAATCATCTTCCTGCTCATTCTTTGTTGACATTATGGGCTCCTTTTCCCCACTCATCTGATAGATTTGGGGGTTTCCCTGGTTACACATCTGATTTCTAATTTTTCACTCTATGCCCTATCAAGATTGACTTCCAGATCTAACTATCAAGCTCAGTTTCTTTGGTCAAACTCCCCATCCGTATATCCAATTGCCTACAGGACATAAACACTTGAATATCTCACAGGTTTTGGAAACTTAACATATCAAAAATTAAGCTCATGCCTCTTACATCTCCCTCCCTCCCACCCTCTGGGGATATATGTATATGTATAACTGATTCACTTTGTTATAAAGCAGAAACTAACACACCATTGTAAAGCAATTATACTCCAATAAAAACGTTTTAAAAAATTAAGCTCATCATTTTTCACCTGAAATCTGATTTTTGCCCCTATTCTTGGAGAGGTGGTTAAGGATATAGTGGTTAATCATACACACTCTGTAGCCTAGATTCCAAAGTTCAGTTTATTACTAGCTACATAGCTATGGGCAAGTTATTTAATTTTTCAGTACATCAGCTTCATCATCTGAAACGTGGGGTAGCAATTATCTCATAGGTTGAAGGATGGATCATTATGACTTAAAATTTTTCAAAAGCTTTCCCCTCCTTCAGGATCCAATTCAAACCCATTACCACAGCAAACAAGGTACAGTCCCATGTTTTGACACCCTCCCTGTCACTTCCTCCTCTGTCATTGCTAATACAGTCTATACTCTGCGCTAACAAATTTGCAGTTTTCAGAATGTACCATGTTTTTCCTATCCCTACTGCCTGAAAGGTTTTGTCCTGCCCTTTTAAAATAACTCTTCCCATCTTTTAAGAAACTACACAAACACTCAAACTCAAACTTCTGAAAAGCCTTCCTTGATTTATTTAACACTTACATAACGCTTACCATGCCCCAGGAAGTATTCTAAAAGCTCCACATGCATTAACTCATTTTATTCTTACCGTTCCATAGATGGGTGATATAATTATCCTTATTTTATTGATAAAGAGAATGAGGCACTGAAGGATCACACAACTAATAAGAGGATAACTGAATATACCACTCTAGGCTCATCCTTCCCAAACCAAAGCTTAGAATTGGCACCACTTTTATGTGCTTCTACATAACTCTCAATATACTTATTAAAAAATTTTATTGGAGTATAGTTGCTTTACAATGTTGTGTTAGTTTATACCATACAGCAAAGTGAATCAGCTATATGTATACATATATCCCCTTTTTTGAATTTCCTTCCCATTTAGGTCACCACAGGGCACTGAGTAGAGTTCCCTGTGCTATACAGTAGGTTCTCCTTAGTTATCTATTTTATACATAGTGGTGTGTATATGTCAATCCCAATTTCCTGATTCATCGCACCCCCCCTTTCCCCCTTCATATCCATACGTTTGTTCTCTACATTTCTGTCTCTATTTCTGCTTTGTAAATGAGATCATCTATACCAATTTTTTCAGATTGAACACATATGCATTAATATATGATATTTGTTTTTCTCTTTCTGACTTACTTCACTCTGTATGACAGTCTCTAGGTCCATCCATGTCTCTACAAATGACCCAATTCCGTTTCTTTTTATGGCTGAGTAATATTCCATTGTATATATGTACCACATCTTCTTTATCCATTCATCTGTCAAAGGGCATTTAGGTTGCTTCCATGAGCTGGCTACTGTAAATAGTGCTGCAATGAACATTGGGGTGCATATGTCTTTTTGAATTATGGTTTTCCCTGGGTATATGCTCAGTAGTGGGATTGCTGTGTCACATGGTAGTTCTATTTTTAGTTTTTTAAGGAACCTCCATACTGTTCTCCATAGTGGCTATATCAATTTACATTCCCACCGGCAGTACAAGAGGGTTCCCTTTTCTCCACACCCTCTCCAGCACTTATTGTTTAAAAAAATATAAACACACTTGTAACTTAGCATTTATCTATCAGTCTTTTTATCGTCTATTCCTCCCACAATACATGGAAGTTATGAGGCTGTTTTTGTATCCCAGCCCTAGCACAGGACCCAGCCCATTAAATGTTTTCTGAGTGGGAAATGGGTTAATGAGCTGAATGAAACAAAATGAAATTTAATAGGAATGAATGTAAGGAACTGCCCTTGACTCCCAAGAACCAGCTATACAATGTAGGATGGGCAGCATGTCTTCACACACTAGCCTGTATAAGAACCATGTAGATGTGTGGTTTGACAGTGACCCCCATTCCAGCCAACTCTAGGATGTAGCTGTCCAAAAATATAAAGGAATGGCAATGCTCATTAGCTCAACCCCTCATGGCTAGAATCACTGCAACTCAGCTCTGTCCTCATCATGAGCCTTCCTGACTTAGGCAAGGCATTGTAGTACATTGCAACTCTAAGATGACGTCAAGTGGGAGATACTTCCAAATTTCAAAAACATCAAAATGAAAAATTTCTGATGGCCATTGTAAGATCCCATTGACTTTAAGACCCATTCTTTCTTCAAAGAAAAGAAAAGCATGCATCTTACAGTTAAAACATGAGTATTTGCAGTCTTAGTCCCACCACTTGATGGGACCTAAGGGAGCCTCACTAGCAATCCACTGGCAATGCTAAGGCTAAACACAAAGCTTTTGTATAACCTCTGAGTTACAGCACTTTCTTAAAATTTATTTCCCTTTTCCCACTTGTTCCCACTTTTCGATATTAGTCCAGGCACTACAACAGGGTGTCTGTCCTTCCCCATTTCTTTCTTAAGATTCTATTCCTCTGGTGCTAAGGACCTACTCCAAACCCAAAGTCTATGTGGATGAGACTGAACCCAGATCTCTGAACCTTCCAGTCCCTAAATGCAATTTACAGTTAATACTGGCATTGAAGACCCCTATATCCTTTGGGTTTCTGACTCTCAACCAGCTTTTTCTGGTGGCCTGAAGTGTGCCCTATCCTTTGGACACAATGCATTAGACCCACTGATGATCCCTCAAAGTCTGGCCTCAGTTAGTGTCCACAGTACTGCTCTGCTCCTCTATGAAAAGCAGCCTCACAGCTGCGACAAGAGCTGCTCCAAAAACACTTCATCATGGCTTGAAGCCTGCCGCAGTGTTTAAAGCACATTCGCCACTTGATTATCAGCCTGTGGATCATTTATTTTGTGAATTATCTGTGGTCATTTAGAGCCCTTGTTTGCTCCTCCTCCCAGTTGCAGAGGCTGCATCCAGGCGCCTCCACTTCCAACCACAAGGCCAACCCCCTCCCTTTGCCAACAATTCATGTGTGCTCAAGAAATGCAAACTCATTCTAATACTGGTCCAAGAAAAACAGAATTAGGAACAGAGATGGCTATAAAAGAAATTCTTAAATCCACCTCTAAGCCAAAAGAAGATAATTCAGAGCATATCAGTACCAATGATAACCTCGAGTAGTGCATATAATTAAGAGTGGGCTTGATTCTCTGAAGGCATGCTGAGGTACATACTAACATGTAATCTGATGAAATTCATGCAGCAAAAATAGGCACTGTATATATTGTAGTTGTCCAGAGGTAGATCACGTTTGATATCTGGCTGAGAATAGACTAGAAATCAGAGGACTAGATAAAACCCCAGAGAAAAAGATTGGAATGGTCTGAAAGCTCACTGTGACTGAAAAATAAAAGATTTATAGATGCTAAAGGGTTGGGGGTGGGGAGATGAAGAACTAACAAATAAGGTAGAGGAAAGGAGGGGAAGAAGAAAAAGGGATGGGAGAAATGCTTGTAGACACCCTGGGGATGTTAGATGGTAACAATGATGAAGATGGAGACTTCTGCTGCAGACTAGGGTAATGAAGGGGACTCCAGGGTAGTACACACTCTGGGGTGACTGTAGTTAGCAAGGGGCGGCTCAGGGCCGTCTACAGGGATGAGCTATAGGTATTTGCATTCATTTTTCAACAGGCTCAAAATAAAAAAAGACAAGCAAGAGATGGGAAAAAATGGTAAAAAGAAGTGATGAGGAAAAAGAAAATGAGAAAACACCGCCCTAAAGAGGCTGGGACCAGGACAAAGAGAAGCATGTGGCGAAGATTCAAGCTAAAAAGTACTTGTGGTCCAGCTATTTTAAGAGGTGACTGATGTGGAGAGCCAAATGAGACACAGCCTTAGTCATCACTGTGCCCTCAATGCCTAGTTCAGTGCCTGGCACATTGTGAGTGTTCACAAGAATTTTGTACAATTCGGGATAGGTATGTGTGTGCATGGGCATGCACGTACACATGCATACTCCTGTAGAAAGTTAGGTGTGAGCTAAAAAATAAAATTCTCTTCAGAGATATGACAAATCTAGCAGAGTTTATTCCTATATCTATCTTCATGAATGCTTGGTCTTCCAGATCACATCAAGCCTCAATCATATTCCCCTTCTTGGGACCCCAGCTGCCCTGTTAATGGTACCCATAGTGCTCTGAGAGTCTGATTATATGGATTGTTGCCTTTTCTGTGCAGTCATTGAGCGTAGAGAGCAGTCACCTACAGCACTTCCTGGAACAGAGCTAGACACATAGTAGGTGCTCAAAACAAAAGTATAGAGTGAATTAAATAAGTGGAAAATCCCAGTATTTTTAAGATAAATAGCAGATTGATCTTATTCAACAAGAAACTGTCTTAAGGTGAAAAGGAATGGCAACTTCCCAGCAATGGTGACTGAAGGCTGCTTATTGCTTCAGAGAACATGGCAGATGGGGCTGCTTGCTCGCTCCCTCTACCTTCTCCTCCCAGAGCATCCTGATCCCAAAGATCATGTGGGGAATCACAATCTCTGTTCTTAGTCAACCTACCTTCCTAGAAGTAACCCCTTAATATATTCCTACTGCGTGACGACAGCTCTTCTACATGTGAAGTGTGACCTCACGTTTTAAGACAAAGGCCAATTTTAAAGCATTCTTATTTTTTCAAGAAAACAAATATATCTCTGTGTATTATGTTTAAGAATTCCTATGCAGTTTGCAGGGATGAATCTCATCTTGCACACAATCAAAATGGTCCTTAGAAATGCCTTAACAGAAATAGGGTTAGGAGATGATAATGACACCTAACACTTGTGTAACACAATCTAGTTTGCAAAGGTTTCTCATGTCAATTGTCACATTTAATTCTCACAGCAAATGTTAGGTACAGTTTACACTACCATTTTACAGATTTTTTAAAAAACTGAACCACAATGGAAAAGAATATGAAAAAGTATATATGTATGTATGTATGTATAACTGAGTCACTTTGCTGTACAAAAGAAATTAACACAACCCTGTAAATCAACCATGCTTCAAAAAACTGAGGTTTTGGAGAATTGAAGTGACTTGCGGGTAAGTGTAGGATCTGAAGCTGCATATATTGCAAGGATCAGCTCTACCTAGAAACTTTTGCTGCCCAGTCCCACCTTCAAGAGCAGCTTGTCATGCCCTTCTGAAACTATGATTTAAAGCTCTTTCCTTCAGGAACTCTTCTATTCCTCCATAAGAAGTCTAAGCCACAGCCTGGCTTATACCCCTCACCCACTAGCCTTCTTTTAGAGGACCCAGTCTTTCTCTCAGATGCAGGTGAGTTGTCTGTGTAAGGTCTGGCTGGATGAACATGAACAAGTCACTTAACCACTATAAGCCTCATCTCACCTCCTTGGGGCAGTTATGGGGATAAAGTGTGACAATGCTCGTCAACCTTCCAGCACAGTACTGACAGCAATGACAACAATTGTTGTCAGACTATGTGATCAGCCATGTTTCATTTAAGAAAATATGACACATAAACACAGAAACACATGCTCATACATGTGCACACATGCATGTACACACACACGTGTGCACATATTCCAAATCCATATTTCCAACGGTTGACTGGGTGGGAGTTAGCCAGTTGTTTACATTAAAATAATGTTAAGCTGTTTAGTTATGTTTCATGCATTTTTCTGTATGTATGCTATATTTCACACACAAAAAGTTTTTTTAAAGTTCTGTTGTTTCCAATTGACAAAGTGAAGTATGTACTTGTGGAGATTGTTTGAAGTACTAAAATGTAGTAAATGATTATAACACAGTGCTTCTGAAATATATAAAAGTAATCGGTTGTCTTTATTATCTCTGGAACAACATGTCACAAACGATAAGACCTCCATTAACTCTGAAAGCCCATAAAAGCCCATACTTTGCCCCTATTAAATGAAGGCAATCACCTCTAGTAGATGCACAAGGATTGGTTTGGGGTACAAACCTCTGAAAAAAATTGTGTATGTGTGGGTGTTGCTGTCCTCTAGGATCCTGTTGACATTATCTGGAGCCAAATGACTAATTCGATACAATGCTGCCATGGAAAAAGCAAACATCCAAGAATGGTCATATCACCTCTCTTTCCCAACCTACTCAGGACTAGTTGGGAATATAAGAATAGTGGTAGCCTACTGCACTATTTGTTATTAGATATTTCTTTGTCTTAACCAAAGACAATTCATTAAGAGTGGCTAGTGGAAAAGAACATGATTGCTAAGGAGCAGCTGTACAAAATCTCCTGCTGCAGATTCAAACTATGGCAACACAATAAAATATCAGGAAATTATTATCTTCAGTCATCATATCCTCTCTGTCTCTGTCTTCCCCTCCCTGTATACACCTCTAATCCTTACCACATGCTGCTTCCTCTGCCTTAGAACACTGTCCCCCATTCCCACCCCAGCTCTTACTTGGCTAACCTATACTCATCTTCTATCATCTCAGCTTAAATGACACCTCCAAAAAGCCTATTCAAGGCTACCCAAGGCTAGACTTGATGCCATTCCTCTGTACTCCCATAGCACCCTGTACTACCCCTCTCATAGTCCTGATCACAGTAGATTGTAATGGCTTGCTTGTGGTCTGGTTCACCATAGTAGTCCCAGCATCCATCACAGTTTCTGGCACTTAGTGGGTGTTCAATGAAGGCTGTTGAATAAATAAATGAAAGAAAATTCATTTCTATGAAGCCTTCCCCACCTCTCCCAGTCAGAGCAAATTGCTCTTTCCATGTTTCATAGCACTTTTTTACAGACTTCTATTCTAGGCTGTTTCATGTTATTACTAGTGTACTAGACGTCTTCCCTCACAATGTTTCATGCTTCCAGGTGGCAAGGAATTAACCTTATTTATCTTTGTATTTTCCCTAGGACCTCCTTATTTGTACAAAGTAGACCTCAATAAATGTTTGTTGAATTGAATTGAATTTCTCTGCCCTCTAGCCCCACTGTCACACAGTTAATGATTAGTAATGATTGGTTCATGATCTGTAAACAAAAATTTAACTGCACTAGAGAAATTGCTACTTAAAAGAACCAGTTAGCGAATGTTTTGGGATAGCAAAAAAAAGAAAAAAAAAGAAAAAGAAAAAAAAAGAATGTTGTATATTGTGAATAATTATCTCTTAGTTTACCTGGTTTGTAAATCCAAGATTTCATAAACATGTTTTTCTTCTTGCAAGCAGAAATATACTCCTGTGATTACTTTAAATTGTGCAATTTTAATATTTTACTGTTTTGGCTTCTTGGAATTAATTTTGTCCCTCCCTTGCAAGGGCCAGAATTAACATATATATATTAGGGAGGGACAGAATTAATTTTAGAGAACTAAATGAAAAGACACTGAGATGTCATATGCACACACACACACATATGGGAAAAGGGTTATAAATTAGAGAGAACTTTTTAGTCTCAGCTCTAACCTGAGAGGGTCCCAGTTAACTGAGATGAGAGGCAGCATAATGAACATAGCCTGACACTTCTGCAAGACACTAATTTAAAGTCAAGGCATGCATATTCAGTCTTTTTAATTTGTTGCTTATATTGCATACTTGTCTGGTCACAACTTTGAAAAATTAAATGGAACACTGCCATCTCTACTCCACTGGTCTCCCAGTAGAAACTTTCCCTTACACAGTCCATTTTCCATACAGCTTGCCAGAGTGTTCTAATGAAAACACAAATCGTATCATATATGTATACTGCTTGCTACTCTCCAATGGGTTCACATAACATGAGAACAAAAATCCAAACTCCCTATCTCAGCCTAGCAGACCTCAGCTGACACAACCCCTACCTACCTCTCTTAACTATTTTCCACCTCGCTCTGATTTTTGTTCAGTTACTTGAACAAGCCAAGCTATTCTCAGTTTAGAGACTTTGCAAATACTGTTCCCTTGTCTGGAATGCTCTTCCCTTAGATCTTCCCAGGGCTAGCTCCTTTCCATCTTCCGGGTCCCCGGCCAAATACCATTCCCTGACCACTCTATAGAGAAACCCTCCATCCCAACATTGGTCACTTTCTAAAGTCATTACCTTCATAACATTTGTCACTGTCTAATATCATTATCTTATTTATATACTTGCTTATTGTGTGTCTTCTTCTTTAAGAAAGTAAGTTCTATTAAAGCAGAGGCCTTATACACTGCTGTATCCTCTGCAGCTAGAATAGTGCCTCATACAGAGTAAGTGCTTAATAAATATTCATGAAATAAATTATTGTGAAAATCAGTTGGGATCCTTTTCAGTAACTGAGGTAGTTCAGTGTCTTGCCAAAGGCTGAGAAATTCAATCTGATTCGATTTAATTTAGTTCAGCAAGCATTTATTTGTGTTATTCACCTCTGAATCTCCAGAACCTAGGAAAAGGGCCTGGCACATTGTAGATGCTCAACTAACAATGGTTAAATGAAGGAATGAACTGTGTACCTACTGTGTGCAACATTGAGATAGGGGTAGCCACTGGGGAAGAGGGCCACGATAACGAGGAAAGCAGCCCAGGAGCTATTTGTTGACTGCCAACTGGCCAAAGGCAGAGGCTGGGCCTGGTCTCCATGGCAACCTTTCAATAGTAAGCATAGGAAGGAATCTATCTTATACCTTTTCCCCAGGCCAAATAGGAGCTAGAAGAAAGATGAAAAAAGGAGAAGAGCTTTTTCCAAGGCTCCACGTCACCTCTCTTTTCCGCTAACAGGGTGTGGATCTTCAAACTGCTTGCGGGGTCGGTTTGGGGAGGGGCCTTTCCATCAATCTTGTTCCCACCAGAGCTCACTGATGGAGGAGTACATCACAGAGCCAGTTTTCTAGTAAGGCGATCCCTTGAGGCCTACCTGAATCACTGCGGAGGAAGAGTTTCCATGGAGAGGGCTGCTTCCCTTAGCTCCATTAGGCCTAGGTGAAAGGTAGGGATGGCAAGGGGAAAGGGGCCTAGCCTAGATTAAAGCTGCAACTTGGGAAGCAGGAGACAGGTTCTGTGCCACCTCTGGGGCTCTTCCTATAGCTATATCTCTCCCCTGCTGCCCTAGTTACACTATTGGTGACATCTTTTGGAAAAGCACCCTCTATACTGTAGATTTTACAGAAAGGTTCTTTCTAAAAGAACTAGTTGAGCAGGGCTGAGCTGGACTACCTATGAAGAATTGGCCCCAAGATATATTACTTCTATTTCTCCAAACTCTCCAAAGTAGGATAATACTGACCCCATTTTACAAATGAGAGAACTGAGACTCAAGTTAAGTTTAAAAGCTCAGACTCTGAAACCAGACTACCTGAGCTGAGCTCCACCACTTAACGCTTCAGAGCCTCAGCTTCCTCATCTCTAAAGTCAGGGTAAAAATAATACATAACTCCACAGAGATTACACACACATACACACGAACACACACACACACACACACACACACACACACACACACACCTACATACACGCACACTAACCCCTTGAAACTGCTTAGCACATTATCTAGTAAATAGTACATCATTGCTCACTAAATATTAGCTGTTGTCATTTCCAAGGTTACCTAAGTAGTGTAGAGCCCAGACTCAAACCCAGGTCTGTCAGGCCCCAAAGCCCAAATTCCTTCCATTATACCCAGGTTTTTCAAACCTTAGCATGCATCAGAATGACTTAGAGCACTTGGTTAAAGAGCAGGTTACTAGGCTTCAACCCTAAAGTTTTAGGTCTGGGTGGAGCCTGAGAATTTACATTTCTAACAAGTTCCCAGCTGCTGCTGCTGCTGCTGGTCTGGGGACCATGCTAAGGACCACTGCACAAAACCCCTAAGTTGGAGCTTTGCTCTCAAAGAACATCTGAAAGCGGCTCAAGAGATTTTAGATGATAATAAGGTGTGAATGCTTCCAGAGCAACTGCATTTTAAATAGGGGATTATGGAAGCTGAGAAACTGTGGCTGTGCCTACAGGGAAGCACAAAGTAGGGTTGCTTTTTTAGTGCCAGGAACTTGCCCCTCCAGTCACAGAAAGCTGTAAGCCCACCCTTCATCCAGAGACTATGCAGCTATTGTGTGCAACGTAAGAAGGCCCTAGGGGAGCATCTTCTCTTGACTGCTCATCAGAGCCACAGTGACAAACAGCCGACCATGGAGGCGAGGAGTTTGGGGCTTTTCTAGCCATGTCCAAAGCACATTGTTGACACTGGTTGAAGCCCAAGCTCACACCTTGGGGATTTGGGGGATAATGGAAAATATGGAGTCTATAGGTCTGTTTTAACAGTGAATCCTTTTGGCTGGGATGGGCTTTTCCTTTCAGTGCAACAGCTACAAAATACTGCCTCACCAACAATTCATTTCAAAAAGGATAGAACTTCGATACATAGGCCTTCTCAGTTCTCCCACTAACTAAAGTCCATGCTTAGGAATTCTGCACCCTGAAACATTCATATCACCCTTCCTAAACTCCTATCTCTAGTTCAGCTACCATTGGAGTTAATAATGCATCACATAGGGCTTATGCAAAGCCCCTCTCCCCACTGCTTCTTAAGGTCCTCTGTCCTATGCTTAATACCCATAGCAGCTATCCACTTCCATTGTAGACCCTCAATTATTTAGTTCCCCCTTATAACAACACCATCATAGGCAACCAGAAACCAGATTTCGATCTACTGATAGACAATATTTCCCAAATTTTCTCAGAAACCCTTGTTCAAAATGCAGTTCTTGGGCATAGGCTCCTCAAAATGCAAGTATCCCTGGCAGAATCACACTCCAAAACACAATAAGTCTTAATACTTTAATGTCAGTGATTCTGGGAGTCCTTTCCAAGTGCCAGCAAACTAGGAAAAGATGGAGCATACAGCCCAAGCTTCTGGAGAGCTGGGCCTATGATTGACATATCTCCATATTCATACTCCCAGGAAGCCCCTGCTTTTATTTTGCCCTGTTTCTTTTCATATTTTTTTATTTCTTTGGGAAAGGCAGTTAAGTGTGTGCATGCATTAGCACACACACTGTACATTGAAAATGTAGAAATTTTACATTACTGTCCCAGGTCCCCAGTTTTGAATTTTATATACAATAGATAGCTGGCTTTCCAGAGAGTGAAAGTCCTCTCTGGCTCACTCACTCTCTCTTTCTCTCTCTCTCACACACACACACACACACACACCACACACATACACACATCACCTCATGTAATCTTACAACTGGAAATTCCTTAACGATCATCTATTGCCAGTGTTTCTCAATTGGAGGCATGTATTAAAATCATCCAGGTCACTTCTTAAAACCACAGACACCTAGGCCTTATTCCATATCTACTGAGGCTCCAACAAGGGGACCTGGGCAACCAGATCTGCAAAAAACGTACCTCCTGTTGCTTCTAATGCACACACTTTGTTGATCTAATTCAAGCTCTTCATTTTAAAAATGTAGAACCTGAAATCCAGGGAGGGAAGGCACTTGTACAAGGTTACACAGCCAGTTAGTGGCAGAACTGACTCCTCAGTCCAATCTTGAAATAGCCAATTCATTGCCTTGACTCACAACTTTGTCCAGAACTGCTCTGTCTCTTGTTGGTTTACAAACTTAAGTGTACCCAACAAAAGCTATAAAAGAAAGGACACAAAGAGAAGGGATAAAGGAAAAACGGGGAGAAGGAAAAAGAAAGCACAGTGGATTTCAAACGATTCAAGGGCTTAGATGGGGATAAGAACCTGGGAAGGTCTGAAATTTCCAATACTTACTAACTGGACAGAATCTGCACAGAAACTATTTGAGAGTCACACTGCAAACACTATTGGGAGCTATACGATCCATGAGCTCAGTCGCTGTCATGTTTGTATTGCTATTAGTCACCTTAGCTTGGTCTTCCATCCCCCAGTATAATCTCTTCAACTGTCCTAATCCCCAGGCTGTGCTATGTGACACTTTCACCCCACACTGAATCCTACCCAATTTTCTGTCTCTTTGTGGGTCAGACAGGCTTCCATCTATCCTTTCTGTGTTAAAGCTGCTTATGGATGGGCAGAGACAATGTCCCCATGGACCTACTTGCATGAGTTAGTTTTCTTTTCAGATTTATTTGGGGAAAGGAGGGAACTGAAAGGCTCCAAAGCTTTTTCTATCAACACATCAATGACATCCCAATTGAGAGGAGGGATTTTTTAGCTGTCACAATTGTCTGTTTGAAATAGGATCCTGAAAGAAATCAAGCTATTATAAATTCAAGATTAAGAAAAAATGGCTAGGGGGCTGGTAGCATCAATTACTCAACCACCTTAACCTTCTGCCAATAACCCCTACTGTGTGCATTTGTGATTTCTGCCCTTCTGTGCTTTTATAGCAGAGGTCATATAATTATGCTGAAGTCATTTTATACATAGATTTTGGCTCCTCCATTGCATTCCCTAGAGTATCTTTCGCATACCTTCTCTGCTCAGTCAAGCCCCCTCTACTCAATCTTGCCTCCCACCTTACTGAAAACAAAGTCATTCTAAGTGAGCGCCATAGAATTCCCTTCTCCCTACATTTCTATGCAACATTCTGTTCATTTTTTTATCACCTACCTTCTCTGCAACAACTGCCTATGTCCATATACTTGCCCTTTCCTTAACCTCCAGCCCTCCGGCTTCTTAGTCCCACCACTCTCCTATACTCTTCTACTTTCATCAGTAAACCCATGAAATGAAATGACAGTTGTAGAGCATATAGCACAGTTCATGACACAGAATTCATGCTTGATGACATTGTAGGTTTTCTCAAACATAAGCAAGCATATGTGTGCACCAATGCATGCGCATACACACACACACACAAACACACAGGGTCAACTCCAATGACTTTCCCTCTTTCATTCTTTACCTCTTTGTGACATTTGACACTGTTGACCACTCTCCTTCCATCTCTGAAGTTTTTTCTCTTTTCCTCCTATCCCCTCCGAATATAGTCACAGCCCAAGGTTCACAATGGAAATCCCTTATCTCTCTACATTGTCTCTCCCATACAGCACTGCTACTCAAACCATAGTCCATGTACCAGTGCCGATTCTCAAACTGTTAGTTAGTAGTCCAAAATGATATAAGAGTCTTGTCCAGAATCACTCACATCACTGAGCACATAGATTAGTTCAGCTGGTATTTTTTGGTAACAAAGCTTTCTCAATGAAGTAAACAGTGCATTGATTTATGTTCTTCCAAAATTGTCTCCTCTCCTCACGGTCTGGTGCCATGAGTACTATTGCCTTTGAGGTCCTTGACATTGTTATGGCTTCAGTACTGCTTCTATTCAACATCTCTAACCCCAGCTTCTCCCCAGAGCTCCAAACCTGCATCTCTAGCTGCCTGTTAGATCCCAACCACCAACAACAACCTGGATATTACATTAGCTCTTTAAACTCAACAAGTCAAAAATGAAACTCATACCTGAAATCCTTTTTTGAAACAAATAAACAAAACTACACATCTCCAGATATGTCTTTTAATATAAATTTTAATCATATGCATAATATGTAAATTCATTTTCCTTATAAAAATTTTTGAAGTTACAGATAAGGCTCATTTTGCGTACCAACAACAGTCAAGGTCCACTCCTCTCCTCCTCAGAAATAACCCTCGTTGACAGTTTAGATTTTGGTATACTTCTAGATCTTTTTCTACACGTTTATATATATACATACATATATATATATACATACATATATATATGTATGTATATATATATACAGAATATGTACTTATAGAAAACGGCATTTGAGTTTTTTAATCTCAGTGTTATATTGCAATGTATCATTCTCAAATTGTTCTTTTCAATCAACAAAATATTCTGTAGATCTTTCCATGTGAATCTACATAGATATGTCTCATTCTCTTTTTTTAAGTGCTGAAAACTATTCTATGGAAAAGACATCCACAGCTTATTTAGCCATTTCCTATTGATGGACTTTGTGTCAGAGACACTGTTATGTCTTCATAGCAGTGAAAATAGAGCCACTCTATTTTCCTCCTGGGCACATAAAAAGTTACAGGTGGACAATATGACTAGTTCTGGTCAATGGAATGTGGATGGAAGCGATACATTCTACTTCTAAGCCTTGGTGCTGAAATACAACAAGTTCCTCAGCTCTCTCTCTTTCCCTTCTATTGTGACCATGGGGGCCATATGTGGAAGATGGTGGTATTACAAGATGTGTGAAACTGGATCTCTGAATGACTGTGAGGAGTAGATGATCCCTCACTGACTGCATTGGACCTTCTGAGAAAACAATATATCATTTTGCCATTTGAATGAACAATATATCTTTATGGCATTAAGTCACTGAGATTTTAAGGTTGCTCATTACAATATCTATTATTTATTATCCTAACCAATATATACCTTTAGGCTGTTTTTGAATTTTTGCTACTTCAAACAATGTCACAATGAACGACTTTTGCACATGTCCAGTTGTTTTCCTGTGATAAATTCCTTTCTACAGTTTATCCTCTGTTCTGGCTCAAACCTCATGGTCATTGTTAACGATTCCCAAGTTTTGCCGTCCTCCCCATCCAATTAGTTACAAAGTTTTGGTAATTTTTACTTGGTAATGTCTCTTACATTTCTCCTTCTCCCACCCCCTGTAATATCAACCCAGGTCAAGGCCTCGACCTCCTATCTGGTCTCACTGCCTCAGTCCTCTACCCACTCTAATCGATCCTCACTTAGATGATCTAAGTTTCATAAACCTCCACTTTGATCAAGAAATGATCATTAGCTCCTTATTCCATATAAGATAAAATATAAACTCCTTGACCTGACACTTAAGGTCACAATCTAGTCCCTTTCTACCTTCCAACTTTGACATTAATTACTTCCCCAAAGAAACTCCATTTCAATCAGAAATCTTCCCCTAAATCTGAATTTGCTGCCTATATTTACAATGCTGCTTTTTTTGGTCCCCTTCTTTATTTATCTGAGTCTTACTATCTTTTAGGACCAATATCATACCATCTCTCTTCTGTGAAACTATTTCTGACCAGTTTACCTCACTAGAATCTCCAAGTCCACAAATTCCTTCAGCACCTTTATTTACTCATTTGACTCATGGACACTCTCTGGTTTTTAACCTTTTGAACAATGTTTCATATCACCACCCACATCAAGACCTTTCTGTAGAATAATATAGCTTTCCTGCCTCACGACATCATCTGTTCTGAGATTTTCTACCATACATCTATTTTCTTCCCAATTAGGAGTCCTGTGTTACCTCCTTTTTGTCTCTCTTCCACCACTCATACTTCTCCTTTTGGTATTCTTTCCATAAATATTCTCATATCTTCAAGCACAGCTGCTCTTTCTCTTCTGGCTCTTTTCCACTGACTCTCTCATCTTCTCTTGTCCAAATTAGGGTCAAATGGGTAAGGGTGGAAGATTATAACTGTTGCTACTTCAAGGAAAGTGGGAGCAGCAAAGATTTTGTGGTCATGTGTGAGCAGTTCTTGGGAATTTCATAAAAGAGGGCAGAGCCTAGGTATAAAAATGGGTAGAAGTCACCCCAGGAGTTCCAGATGAAAGAAATGGATGAAGCAGTCTGGGGAAGGGAAAAACCAAGGCAGAAATTGGAGCAGCTATGCGACAAGGTTCTTGTATTGAGAAAACAGGCTGGATGGAAACTAAGGACCAAGTGTTTAGGGGGTGAAAAGGTTACCACTCCTAGGTATCCAAGAATCTATGATGGCCTTAACATTTTCTTCTTTGTTATGTTCGTGATTCAACCAAAAGCTCTAATTATGGTTGATGAGTGTAAAAGCAGTGCTGATGCAACCAAATTAACAAATTGACAGCCATGTGCTTTAAAGTGAAATTAAACATGATAAAAAAATGTGCATCATCTTCTAACATCCTTGAAAGTGCCAGAAGTCCTATTCAGAAGCTCTACTGAAGACTTCATCTTATTTTATCCCACTCTTAATTAAACCAGCTTCTCTTCAAGTACCAGCATTAAAACCCACGTCTTATTCAACTTTATAGTTCATTTTATTTAATTATTAGTACAACATTATTTCTCATACTAATTTTTATAACAAATGTACAGCATTTCAGCTATGTCACAGGATAAATTGGATTTATGGATGCACCTATAAAAGTGCCCATCTTTAGCAAGTTCCTGATATAAAATGCACTCTAAGTTCTAAGCAACCGCCTTACAACCCACCTTTAAAGACACCACCTAGTCTTTACTTTTCTATATGTTTGTTTCTTCCCTCATCAGATAGTCCATTTGAACCTCAAAGTTAGGGAACTTGCCATTTTCATCTCTTATCCCTCCCCAGTGTTTCCTCAACACTAGGCCAGGCACACTGCTTACATCTTCTCCAAAGAATAGGACAGGGTTCAAATAAGAATTCAGCTAACTGGAAAAATAAAACCATGTTCTCCATAACTGTTCCTTTCACTTTCTCTCTTCCTTCACCACCACACTTCTTAAAAGAGTAGTCTGTCAGGACAAGTCTTTCTACCTCTCTGACTTAGTTTCCACACCTGTATCCTGGGGACACAGTAGTTTACATAATTGATGTAAAATGTTGAGGACAATGTCTGGCTATTTAATGAAAGTAGTCCATCATTATTATCTCTCTTCCTGGCTATCACTGAACTACTAATACAGATAGTGCAAGTCAGACTACCTCCCCCAAATGTGCTAGAGTGAGAAAAGGATTAAGCACCACTGTCTGAGATGATGCCTCCATGGATTTCAGAGTTTAGTTTTCATAACTGCCTTGAGGATCCCTGGACTCAGGAGTGCTCCCTAGTTTTGATTTGCAGAAATTTTTATGCCCAGTAAAGTCACACAGAAAGAGGGGAATTCCCAGCATGCATAAATTCAGATGCTCCCAGGAAGGATTCATACCGTACAGGATAACATTCCCTTTATTCTGGGGCTGGGGCTGCTTTTAGGAAAGCAGGAGCTTTTCCAAAACCAAAGGAGTCAGTAAGTCTGTGGACCTTACTCTCCAGATGGGAGCTCCTAAACTGTAATTGATTGCTTACCCTATCAGAAACAAAAGACACCCTCATATATGTATCTTCATTTATGTGTATATTATATAAACCACAGTACAATATACAAAAATAAATACTAAATATTAGATACAGATTAAAAGCATCTGTTACTAATCATTGTACCTCACTGTGCAACAGAACCTCAGGGCAAGGTTCATTGTTATTAGAATGTTTATAAATCCATATTTCAAAGTAAAAACAAAAGGGTAATCTCTCAGTCTCCACTTCCTTCCCTCCCATTTGTGTCTCAGCCCCCTTGGTCTGGGCTGCTTCTGGCACAGTTCTACTGAATATGCTATCTGTAAGGTCACCAAAACCCCAAGTACTGAATCAAGTGGGCCCTGCTCCTATCATCATCTTTCTTGACCTCTATGCAGTATTTGACACTGTGAACAAGACCTTTCATCTCTCCAGGTTTTCCTTCTATCTCTCTCATTATTCATTCTCCTCCTTCAACAACTTCTCTTCCTGTGCCTATCCCTTAAATGTTGCTGTTTCTAGAGGTCCTATTCGTAATGCCCTTTTCATATGTCTGCAAACTTTCCCAGGGAAATCTTTTCCACTCCCATGGCCACAACTACTACATTAATGATACATATATTTTAATCTCCAAACTACATACATTTTAATCTCCAACCTACACATCTCTCCTCTACTCTAGACCCATGTGTTCAACTATCTACTAGATCTCTTCAACTGATCTCTATTAATGGCGTTGTCATCTATCAAGTCACCTAAACTGGAAATCTGGGAGTCACACAAAACTTTCTCTTCTCCCCGGTAACCACATTCAATTGGCCACAGGATACTATTATAATCTTCTTTATAATTGCCTCTTAATCATATTCCTTCCTCATTATTTCCACTGTCACTGCCTTTGTCCCGACACTTATCACTTCTCACTTGGATTTTTGACAGGCTTCTAATCGGTCTCCCTGCATTCATTCTTGCCTCTTTCCAAACTGTCCTCCATGTATTCGCTGGAGTGAATTTTGTCAGTTGTCAATAATATTATGTCATTCTTCTGTCCACAAATATTCAATGCTAAATCCAAGCTCTTTAAGGAGGTCCTTCATAATCACCCTAATTTTCCTTTCTAGCAAGATCACCTGACATTGCTTCAGTCAAACTGAACTTCTTGCAGATCCTTGAACACTCTATGACCCTTTACATTTCTGTTTCTTTACAAATACTGTTTCTTATGCCTGGAATGACTTTTCCCTTTTTCTCTTTCTTTGAAACATAGCTCAAATGTAACCTCCTTTGTGAACACTTCTCTGGTTCCCCTGCAGCAAAGATAGATTATTCCTCTTCTGAGTTAGCATTTTGTCTAGGCAACTAATCATCACACTTATTACTCTGTATTTCAGTGATTTGTGTGTGGCCTTGTCTTAAAGAGAGATCTGTCTGTACAGCTGTAGTTGCATCAAAGGCAGTAAATTGTATTCTATGTGTCTTTATACCTTCAATACCTATTACAGTGCCTGGCACAGAGTAGATGCTCAATAGACTTTTGGTGAAAGGATGAATATGGTTAGCTGCCTAGAAAGGCACTAAACCAAAAAAAAAAAAAAACAACAACAACATAATAAAACAACCCCCTACCCAGAGTTGCATGTATGTATTGAGACCCATGAATTAGTTAGTACTCAAACATCTGGGGTCACAGTCAATGGCTATATGAACTGTATTCTAAAGGTGCCTAGGGCAATAATGGAGGATTCTATAGCAGCAACCAGAACTGCAATAACTAAGAAACTAAGTTACTTAGTTACTTATGGCACTGTGATATTCTTTTTTATTCTTTAGTACATTCATGCTCGGCGGCACTGAAGAAGAAAAACACTAACCCTTAAGTCTAGTGGTGGAAGTGGGAGTGGAGGCGGGAGTGAGGATTAGCTGACTCCTTCAGTCTCATTCACACTTTTTGGTTACCATGGAGGAGAGAGAGAAAGCACACGTGTGATGTCGTCAAGACTACAAAATCTTTCCTCGTCATTCTTGTCTCCAAAGAAGTCAAACCTCTTTTAAGAACTCTATCCTCTGACTTACACTCACCAACATTCACTAGTCACACAAAAAAGAACCTTTATCAGGGGACTAAAATCTATGATATTTCAGTATGTAGTCAGCCAATCTAGTCACCTCTTTTATCATCATACCAGAAGTATGTCTTGATGAAGCTTCATATAGCACAAAAGAAACAGATTTACAGAGAAAGAGTAAAAATCTAACCAGAACTCAGCAGAAAGAAAATGGTTAAAGGCAAAGAGTGAGTCATCCCTACAAGCACTGCCATAGCTAGTAGTACCTAGGAAAACATGGACATCCATGCAAATCTCACCTATGTTTGCTGACTGACTTTGTGGTCAGTGCCCTATATTCTCTCTGTATTGATTAATACTAGGGGGAAAGTTCAATGAGGGCCCAGAAAAGCAGAGTGTGATCCTTGGCCATGGATCATGGATATGTTGAAGCCCTAACACTTAATGTGATGGTATTTGCAGGTGGGGCCTCTGGAAGGTAATTAGGTTTAGATGAGGTCATGAGGGTGGAGAGTTTAATGCCCTTCAAAGAAGAGACACCAGAGAGCTTGCTCTCTCTTCACCATATGAGGACATAGTGAGAAGGCAGCCATCTGCAAGCCAGGAAGAGAGCTCTTGCCAGAACCCAACCGTCTTGATCTCAGACTTCCAGCCTACAGAACTGTGAGAAATAAACTTATATTGTTTAAGCCACACAGTCTATGGCATTTTGTTATGGCAACCCAAGCTGACTAAGGCATCCTCCTAGGCTTCCCCACAGGTTACAACCCCAAGTAATTAGCGGTGGGTTAATTTAGTGTATACTGTGTGCTCCCAGTTCCCCCAACTCTTCCATTTCTCAAGAAGCTCAGGAAAAGTTTCAAAATGCATTAAAATCACTTCTTGATCCCCTTGTTTGTCCTCCTCTAGGCTATGAACAATCTAAAGCATGTCCATTCTTATGCCTTTTATTCCTAAAATTGCACAAAAGTTTGCAGATTGGGCAAAGTTCTCCTCCACTCCAAGCCCCTATTTCTTCTATGAAGAAGTTGTGGAGTAGAATAAGGCTGCAGTTCTGTGCTGCAGTTGGAATAAAGCATAAGAGAGGATTTTAAAAGGAAAGAATGGCAAGGCAAGAATGGGAGGAAGTGGTTAATGGGAGGGGGAGGCAGTATTGATAAAGAGCAGATGTCTTCTACCACAGGTTTGGAGTGTACAGCAAATGAGTAGGAATGGTGGTGGTTAATGTAATGCCCTTCTATCACTTCTAGAGACCCGGACACAATTTGTAGTAAAAACTATTCTCCCCAGAACTTGATTGATTTAGAAAGTATCCACTTGAAGGATCCAATGGTAATGAATCATAGTTGGTATTTACCTCACAGGGCTGTTGGGGAAATTAAATGAAATAATATATAGAAAGGGTTTAGCATGGCTTATACTAATCACTTCACAAATTGGAGCTGTTGTTGTAGTTGTTGTTGCTGGTGGTGGTGGTGTTTAAATTAAGGTTTCCTTGCCATGGTAACTGTGTTCCTGGCAATGTTAGGTTTGCTCTGAGTCAGTTTTGTGGTGACATCAGTTTTGGTAGTGAGGGGATACAAGTGAGTCGATAGCAGTCCTGGAAAATAACCTGACAAACGGAGAAGCAAGAAATAGATGAAATGTACCATCCATCCTGCTACATGAGCTTAAGAGTCATCAGTGACAGCTCTCTCTCTCTCTCTCTCTCTCTCTCTCTCTCTCTCTCTCACACACACACACACACACACTCAATCTACCACCAAGCTCTATTTATTTATCCTCTTAAATATCTCTTGACTAGATACATAACTGTTCTCCCAACTTCTCTTATTCCTCCCTCATAGTCCATTCTTCACAAAAAGGTCAGTGTAATCTGCTTAGCATGTAAATTATGACATCCCATTGACCATAAAAATTTGAACACATGCATTTACCTCCACTCCTTTGGCACACTCACCAAAATGACAGTAATTTGGGGAGAGATGACGATAACAATATAATTTTTGAAGCTAGAAAATAGAAATACAAGTAAAACTGCCTTAGCAGACCTGAGGAAATTGAATCCAAAGTGGGGAAAGTTGATAAGCTACACGATTCAAAACAAAAAAAAACTTCCAAAGGCTCAGCAATTGGTGGTAGAAGTACTTCTGTAAGTGAAGGTGAACATGAGGCTGAAAAGGAGAATATTGCTTGAAATTTTTAGTAAGCAGTTAGATCCCAAGATCCCCTCTACAACTTCTCTGCCCTCCTCCCCCCATAGAAGATGTGAGGCTTATTCTCTGGAGAAGAGTAAAACAGAGGTTCTCTGGACCGGGGAAACATTGAGCACAGTTGAGGCAGAGGTACTATATGGGAAACAGACAAATTAAAAATTTTACGTTTTGATTGTTGAGACTTCTAGGCCTTTATCCCACTTGGTTCTCAGAATGCTGGCAGTCAGACAACCGCCAGGCAGGGTATTGGAATATTATTCTTTGGCAATATGAGAAATCCAAGAAAAGCCTTCAAGATGCTTGCATAAGGGGTTGTCCAATGAAATGACTCAGCCAGATCATATTGCAGTGAAGTCCATTGTGGTAAATAGACCCTAAGGTAATCTTCAATGAGTCTCACCTCCTGATATTCATACCTTTGTGTAATTCTCTTTTCTTGAATGCCATTGGACCTGTGACTTGCTTCTAACCAAAAGAATATGGCAAAGGTGATGAGATATATTCCCATCATTAAGTTATGCTATATAAGGTTCTGCTGAGCCAGGGTCTTTTCTTCTGGGTTAGATGAAATAAGAGGTCATGCTGGGTAAGCCCACATGGCAAGGAACTGCCAGTAGCCTTAAGGAACTGTGGGTGGCCTCTAGGACCTAAGAGTGACCTTCAGCCAACAGCAAGCAATAAGCCAGGGCCCTCAGTTATACAGGCACAAGGAAATAAATTCTGCCAAAAACCTGAATGAGCCTGAAAGCAAATTCTTCCCCAGTCAAATTTTTAGATGAGAATGCATCCTGACCAACACTTTGATTCAGTCTGTGAGACCCTGAACAGAAGACCCAGCAGTGCCAGGCTCCTCATGCATAGAAACTGTGAGATAATCAATGTGTCTTATTTTAAGCCACAAAGTTTGTGGTAATTTGTTACACAGCAATTGAAAACTAGTGCACTCATAGTCTACAAGTCTCAACTAAGCACCCTGATCTTCTAATCACATTTTTTTTAGGAATCTACTCATAAATATGAGCAGAAAGCCAAGGATGATGAGGTATCTGAGGAAAGCCTCTGATATCAAGGATAGAGATCTAAACCAACAAATAAACAAAAAATTAAAAGAAATATAGAGAAAAAAATAACCATTATTATCCTCAGAGATTCAAGAAGCTATTGCATCCACCAACCAAGAATAGGACGATATATAAAGGGAAGAAAAGGATACTCAGAGAACAAAAACTTACTCTTAAAAATTCCTGATCTTGAATTTATTATTAGAAAGTGTTGTACAATAAGGAATTTGTCTGGTCTCTACCCCAGGTTCCTGGGATGGAGCTTCTAAACGCTTGGAATTTCTTGAATGATAGGAGTGTTTTGTTATTCATGGTAGACCTCTGGGACTGTGCCTGAATTTATGCTAACGAGGTGACTGATGTTGGGCCCCTAGATAGCTTCAGGATGGGCGCTGCTCATGCTCGAATGACCAACCACATGATTAGAGAAGTAGGGCTTTGAGTCAGATTATATAAGCCCAACTTGATATCTAGGGAGGGAAGGGGGAGCTGGAGAATGAGTTCAATAATTCAATCAAACATGTCTATATAATGAAATCACAATAAAACTCTGGACACCAAAGTTCAGGTGAGCTTCCTGGTTGGTGAATACATTGATATGCCAGGAAAATGATGTATCCTGATCCCATGGAGTCAGGGGAGGGAGGGTATGGAAGCTCCACTTTTGGGACCCTCTCAGACCTCAACCTATGGGTCTCCTCATTTGACTAGTCCTGATTTGCATGCTTTATAATAAAAATGTAATTGTAAATATAGCACTTTCCTGAGTTCTGTGAGTTCTTCTAGGGAATTACCAAATCTGAGGGGGCACTGGGAGCCCCCAAGTTTCTAGTCAGTTGGTCAGAAATGTGTGTAACCTGGGGACCCCTGAATTTGTGGCTGGTATATGAAAAGAGGGCAATTTTGTTGGGAACTATGCACCTAACCAGTGAAGTCTGTGCTAACTCTGGGTAGTTAGTGTCAGAATTGCATTGTAGTATTGCAGAAGGGTTGGAAGGTAAAACTGAGGAAATCTCCTAGCAGTAGAGCAAACAGACAAACAGACAAAGAGAAACAGAAAATAAAATATAAGCAAATTACAGGATCAGTCCAGAAAGTCCAACATAAAAATAATATGACTTCCAGAAAAAGAAGTCAGAAAAATTGGAGAGAAAAATATGAAATAAATAATTCAAGAAAACTTATCAGAATTAAAAGACAGTTTTAAAATTTATCAGAATTAAAAGACAGTTTTAAAATTTAAAGGGTCCACAAAAATGCCCAGCACAATGGAAGACAAGCGCTAAGGTGTATCAGTGTGACATTGTACATTAAAGGCAAAACAAAGAACCTAACAACTTCCAGAGAAGAAAAAAATTAAAGGTCACTTAGATCAGATATAAGAGTGTCTTCAGGTTTCTCAAAAGTTAGGAACTAGAGGCAACGAAGCAATGCTTTCAAAATTATTAGGGATATTGCAGGATGAGCACAGTGCCACAGATCTAGAGAGCAAATAAGTCATGTTGGAGAAATTCAAAAGGATGTCTCCCAGAAGATGAAATTGATAGAAGAGCCAATGTTCTCAATGCTTTCAATCTTCACATATTAGGAGAAGATTTAGTCAGTTGGAGAACAGGTTATACATGAAGTAATGTTAAGTATATAGAAAATTAAGAAATTGAATAAACAAGACAATTATCAGCTCCATTAAAAACAAACAGATGTGCAAGAAAGGAAAGGTAATCATAGCATGCTACATAACTCTACTGTGAATAGAATTTCCATAGTAATAATAATGTAAACACTGAATATGGACAAAATCAAATTATGACATAAACTATACCGGGAGAGTGGTGAAATGGGAAGTTTGTGTTTGTGTGTGCATGGGAGTTGATGGTGATGATGAGCCAAACCCTCCTTTTCCATAGAATGGTTTAATCTGAAAATTATGTATTAGCTTTATAAGCATGTTATTTGGCTAAAGGAGTTCAAAGTAGTTGCCTTTGAGGAGTAGATAATGGGGGGAGGGAGCACTGACAGCTGTGACAAATAATTATTTGTTTCTTTAAACTGCATATTAAAGTAAAAATTTTAGAAAATAAAAACTACTTTTAAAAGAAAATTCAAATCAGATTATGTCACCAAATTGCTTAAAACTCCTAGTAGTTTACCATTGCAATTAGAATAAAATCCTAACTCTTCCCCCATGATATATATGGTTCATCATGATCTGAATCATGCCTAACTATCTTCCTTCATCTCATACCACTCCCCTGCTCCACTAATATCTAGACTCTAGCCCCTGTGGTCTACTTTCTCTTCCTCAAACACAACAAACTTGTCTCCATCTCAGAGCCTTTGTGCTTGCTGTTCCCTCTTCCAGGAATCACTCTCCCTAGACCTTTGCATGGCTGGATCCTTCTTTTCATTCAGGACTCAGCTGAAAGCTGCCCCTTTAGAGATGCCTTCCACAATCAAACAAACCCAAACTGAGGGACAGTCTAAAAGTCAACTGACCTGGACTCTTCAAAAATATCAATGTCATGAAAGAGAAATAAAAGCTGGGACTAGTCTACATTAAAGGAAACTAAAGAGACAAGATTACATGCAATTTATGATTCGACTACTTCTATTTTAAAAAAGCTATACAAAGCATTATTGGGATGATTGGAGAAATTTTAATATATATTGTATATTAGATAATATTAATGTGTCATTGTTAAACTTCCTGAATATGGTAATTATATTGTGTATGTACAAGAATGTTTTTGTTCTTATGAGATGTATGCTGAAACGCTTTTGGGTGGAGTGTCATCTTGTCTGCAACTAATTTTCAAATGATTCAAAGCAGAGACAGAGAGAGCGAGAGAGACAGAGAGAAAGTTGATAGTTTATAGATATCAAGTAAATGTGACAAGATGTTGACAACTGGTGAATATTAATGAAGAATATATGTGTTCACTGTTTTATTCATGCAACTTTTCTGTAGAACTGAAAACTTGCCAAATCAAAAGTTGGTGGAAAAAATCTTGAACTTTATTTAGCAGGTTTGTTGGTAGTAGTATTGGTGAGGTAATTCCAAACTATTGATATTTTACATATGTTATAGGATTAGGCAAATGAGTAAAAATATTGACCAAAGTAGCCTTCTAGGCACTTTCTACCACACCATCCTGTTTTGTTTTCTTCATCATATTTATCATCTCTAAAACATTTATTTTGTTTTTATGTTTGCTTGTCTGTTTAATGTCAGCCTCTATCCCATAAATGTTATTTGAGCAGAGATGGTGTCTGTCTAATTTACTTGCGAATCCCCAGCATTCAAACAAGTGCCTACTTAGCACATAATAGATGTTAAATAATTACTTGTAGAATGAATGAATGAATGAAGCAATCCCCAAAACCCTTGGGTAGAAACAATGGTCAGGCAACTGCAATTTTGCCCCTAGGGCTAAGTTAAGGCTGAGGCTCAGTTGGGAAATGGTCTTGTTATGGCAGAGACCTGTGAAGTTGAGAGAGGAAAAGGAGAGGGAACTCAGCCTCGTTCTGGCATTTGGAATGTGGTTAAAGGGAATAAAACCTACTCGAAGTGGCAGTGACCCCAAAGGTTACAACTAGAGGATAGGGACTTAAAACTAAAAGGTGAATATGACAGGGAGGTCCTGGAAATGACTTTTTAATGCTTTAATCTGCACCCAAGACAACTGAGTTATGTGACACCTTGTCCTTGCAAAAGTCACTTCAATTGTGTAAAGACTCTTGCCTGAAATTTCCTCTTCCCACAGAGCCAATGAATTGTGCATTTCGAGCTAATGCTCAGGAATAGAAGAGAACTGCAGGGGAAGAGAGAACGAGACACCTAAGAACACAGTAGGTAATTCTTTGGAGGAAAGGAAAGCTCCCTTTCTTCCCAAGTCTTTTCATCACAGCAGTTCTGCTTATCAATGTTTTCTTTTCTTTTTTTTTTTTTTTTTTTTTTTTTTTGCAGGATCTCAGTTCCCTGACCAGGGATTGAACCCGGGCCCATGGCAGTGAAAGCTCTGCATCCTAACCACTGGACAACCAGGGAACTCCCCAGCCTCTCTTTTTCTTAATTTCCTTTCCCTACCTGTTTCTCCCTCCTCCATCATCCCTGCCCACCAGGTTGGTGCCAGAAAGAAGTGTTTGTGGACAGTGGTGGGGTAATAAATTAATTCTGTGTGGGGACAATCCATACTAAAGGAATCTTTTTTCATTTTTGAATAAAGACATACACACCATGAGGGTTCTAAGAATCTTTTCCAGTCTTTCTAAACACCATCACTTCAGGAATACTATCAGCTCTATGCTCTCCCTCACCCACATCCTACCCTCCCACACACCTGTGATCTGTCACACCAAATTGTACCACTACTTTCTCTATGACATAAGAGCAATCTGTTTTCTCTTATTACTCCAAGCTCAGTTTAGGTCCTTGGCAGTTCTTGACTGGATGGCTGTTTCTCATCAGCTTTCCCCCATATCTAAACTATAGTAAGTCAAAGCATCTACAAAGATCCATTTTTCTTATCCTCCTTCAAATTGTCCTTGATCACAAAATATGATTTCAGGTCCACAACCATCCCACTCCTGCCTGCCTAAGAAGACTTTTTTCTCATCTCCTCCATTCTGCTGGTCATTCATCATCAGTTAGAATTTCAAATTAGGAATTCCATTAGCATGTTGAGTCCATTGAAGCCAAATGACACATTATGGACTGAATCCAAATGTATAGGCAGGTGGTTAAGCAGGTCAGGTCAGCAGCCTTGGCAATGCAGACCCAAAACTAGAGGTTGCAACAAAAATCAAGAAAGAATCATAATTTCACAAATGACCCCAAATTAACTGGATGACAGCTCAAGGGGAACAAAGCAGATTTGTACATGCTTCCAAAACTAAGTACACTGTCAAGGATAATTTTTCTCACTAGTTAGTTTTACCATTTTACCATGTCACCCCTATACTCAATATTCATTGGCTCCCAATTACCTTTAAAATCAAATCTTCAAACCCTTCAGTCTGGCATTCAGTGTCTTTTACATCTTCCCTTCTTTCTACCACTTACTCTGCTCTAACCTCATCTCTCAACAATCCTTGGTCCAGTCCCCTACCTCAACCAGCCTGGCGTATTCTCACCACCAGGTTTCAGTTCTTGCTCCTCTCCTTTCCACTTCCTTCTTACTGATCCATATTAAACTGCATCATTCAAGACCTACTTCAAGTATGCGCCCTTCCAAGAAGCTTTCCCTGATTCACTCACAGTGTCACTGATATTTTGTGCTAGAAAAGACTTTAAAGCTAGCTGATCAAGTTCAACTTTATCCTCCCCCCCATTTTTCAGATGAGAAAACTTGAGGCCCAAAGATATTAAATGATATGTATAAGGTCATACTGTGAGTTTCGTGGTAGAAACTTAATCTGAAGCCAGAGTTCCTGACTCCATTTGCAATTTCCTTTCCACACTGTCACACTTTGTTCCCACTGTCACACACACCCCACACAATACAAAGTGTGGTGTCGTAATCATAAACTGATATCTGTGTTTGGGTTGTTTTTCACCTGTATTTGTCTTATCTCAACCACCAACTTCTAAAAATTCTTGAGGGAAAGGATAGCATCTAATATTTCTGCCCCATCTTCTCCTTCCCCATGGCACCTAAGAGGGCTGTATACACCTCAGACTGGCAGTAAATGCATCTTAACTGTGGAGTGCTTCACTTCAAGAAAATATAAAAACAGAACCAACAAAAGAAGCATGCTCTGGGTGGATTATTATATAATATACATATTCAAAAAGGTTCCTCTAAACAGGGACCTCCTATAGTGAGCTTGGTTACAGATCATTAACTACCATCTAGAGAAAGAGTGAGAGCTGAGAAACCTCAGGGTAAAAATGTAAGAATCACTTCTCCTCTTACAGACTCGAGAAATAGAAGGGCATTAAGGTAGGCTTCCTACTTTGCCATGGAGAGGATTTATGCAGCCTCTGTCTCACAACCCCCAACTCAGCACTATGCTCTGGGAGTTGAGTGACACAAGTTCTAAATGTTTGTTCCACCACTAATTATCTCTGTGACCTAAGACATATCACTTAATCTCAAGGGACTTGTGTTTTCTCGTCTGTAAAATGTTAGGGGGTGGGGTTGTGGGATGGAAGTCCAGACTTGCTTTGCCTCACACATTTGTTGTGAGGCTCAAGTGAGATAATGTATGTGGACGTACTTTAAAAAGCAAAAGCATTATATGAATACAAGGTATTAACTTTAAACTCCCAATCCTGGATCAATTAAATCCTAAGAGACTAGAGCAAGTGAAGGATGATGGGTTTGCATGTTAATCCCATTGAAATTAATTGTCTGAATCCTCTACCTTCCTCAGTAAATGCTTTTCTTCATCCCATCTCTTTATTTTATTTAGTAGAGTATTATAAATGTTGCTATTTTGGCTTTGCACATTGCCAAGGTGGCAGAAGTGGGGGAGGTTGGCAGCTGCTAAGACTCAGGAGAGGCACTTATTTCTTCCCTAAAGGGAGGGTTTAGGAAAATGGAAGCTATTGGTCAAGGTAAAGAGGGCTTGCACTCTAGCTCTGCAGTGTCACACTCTCATTCAACAGTGAAAAGAAAATTTTTTAAAAGGAGGGATAAGAGCTTTAATTTTACCACATTTCTCGGGTTTTCTCTCCTTTGCCTCTCCAGAACTCCTAACACGCCTGAAATCAAGGATCTCTGTTCTGACTTGGATGGACTTTATTTTCAGTGGAATCAGGGTAAATAAATGCTGGATGTGGGTGTGAGATAGCACATTGCATGCTCAAAGATATGAGCCCACAGTAGTGATCTATCCTTCATCCAGCGTGATTGGGCAACATATATAACATGACCAAAAATCCCAGATTAGGGACCATGTCTGCCCCGGGGACATCCAGAACGATGTCCACACAAGCCTCTGTGAAGATGGTCATCATTCTTACTCTTATGTAGCTCTTGGCCCATATGTCAGTATTGTTCAACTAGAAAAGAGCCTCTTAGGAGATCATCAATCATCTAAAATATCATATACTGTTTAAAAGCAATGCAGTAAAAAAAAAAAAGGCACCCTAACCAGTAACCTGTAATGAACCATCTATTTAGCAGACATTTCTTTTTTTTTATCATCTTTATTGGCGTATAATTGCTGGACAATGGTGTGTTAGTTTCTGCTTTATAACAAAGTGAATCAGTTATACATATACATATGTTCCCATATCTCCTCCCTCTTGCATCTCCCACCCACCCTCCCTATCCCACCCCTCTAGGGGGTCACAAAGCACCGAGCTGATCTCCCTGTGCTATGCAGTTGCTTCCCACTAGCTAACTATTTTACATTTGGTATTGTATATATGTCCATGCCACTCTCTCACTTCGCCCCAGCTTACCCTTCCCCCTCCTCGTGTCCTCAAGTCCATTCTCTATGTCTATCAGACATTTCTTGAATCCCTACTATGGCCTCAGCCCTGGGTTAGGTTTTGAAGGAAATACACAAGCATCCAAGTAAAGCTTCCTCTGTTAAGAGAACAGTAGACTATGGGGGAGAGGAAGGTATAGACAAGATATGACAAAAGTGTCTCCCTAAGTCAGACACTAATCAATGCATTCTAACCATCCTCCCCTTCCTCCGCTCCCCCCACCTGCCACACCATGGTCCATGCAAAGCATTATGTTCAACACTGGTCTGAGGAGAGAGTAAAAAGCAAAACAAAATGTTGCTGTAACATAAGGCAACAAGGCAGCTTGTGATGTGCTGATAATTTTTTAATTAAATTAATCATAATACAATCTAGCCAGTATATGTCTAGTAACCCACCCTAATGGAGCAAAAGCCAGACACAAAAAACTATTTTAACGTTCACCCTCAAACTGATCTTGCAGCAAGAGTTTACATCATACATTTTGGACTCCTTGTGATTAAGTATAGAATTATCAATGAACATATATAAAGCAATAGCTCCAAGTTGTCCCCTGGTGGTGTCCTGCTTGATGACACCCGGTCTATGCCAAACCCCACTCCATCACTCTCTAACCCAAGAGGCCATTCTACTCAGTGACTCCTCTGCCTTCAGCCCTTCTAACTAATATGTCAGGGCTTAGTGAAAATAAGATTTAAATGTGAGATAATGGCCCCTTCTGAGGACAGAGATTTCACCAAAGTCTGAAAGCCTGAGGAGTGAGCTCCAAGCATAGGTTTACTGGCTGGTCAGACCTGACATCTGTATGTTTCAGTCCTGAACCCTTAAGGTTAAAAGCAGCTTGGCTGCTTGAGTGTGGGATAGAAGAGGAGTGTGGGATAGAAGAGAGGAGAAAGACACCAAGGAGGATGATGAGGATGAGCCCTTTGTGTGGGTTTACTGGAAGGAGGCCTGCCATCAGTGAGGAACTTGATAGACAGGGTTCACCTCCCCTGGACTTTCCCAGCCCCAGAGGTTAAGGATGGTCCCCCACTAGCTTAGTAGCTGCCAACCAGTGTAACCCTTCTCCAGAAGAGTGGGCTTAAGCTGGGACTCTTCAGTGAGGATCTGGGAAATGCAGGTCTCATCAGAGATTATGGTCTTTGGAGGGGGCTAGGTGAGACTGTTTTCAGCGGTGTTATCTACTGCTGGGACGTGGTGTAGGGAACAGAAAAATGCTGCAGGTTCTAGAAAATTCCAGGTGGGTCACTGTCATTTGGCAGAAGAAGAGGGATTAGAGTAGGATATGGTCTGAGAGGAGACGGTGAAAGGAGGGGCTGCAGAAGGAAGGCTGCCATCCACAACTGCAGTATTATGTGTGTCAGAGATAAATTCACTTGTCATATTTCAAATTAGGTTTATAGGTGCTCCGGCCCCCACCCCCACACAACAGTGGCTCAACGGGTGGTTTTCTCAATTTTTAATTGAAAATTTGCAGTATATTGGCGTCTAAAGTCTAGGTCCGACTGAAGTGATGGTTTGTATGTATGTGAACGTGTACGTGACTAACAATCGAGAGAGCTGCTGAAGTCTCCCGATGCGGTGGGAAGGGTGCTGCGGCAGGGACTGGCCGTTCTCTTCGCAAGAGAATCTTCCAGCCCTAATGTCAGAGTGCTTCTGAGGTATCAGGAGGTGAAAAAGGTGTGGGTGTTGCAGTGAATTTCCCCAGCCCAACACACACACACACACACACACACACACATACACACACACACATTAAGGAGTTCAGTCAAAAGTCTTCCTGATGCCTGGGAAGTCCAGCTAAAGGCAAAAGGTAGTCTCCCATGGCAAAGGCGAGCCAGACAGACGCCCGGATCGCTGCGGAGACCCGCGCAGCCTCAGCTCCGGAGCGCGCAACCCAGCCGCCACTACCCGGGCACTCTTGCCTGGCTCTCAGGGCTACATCAGCAGGCTGCGGAAAGCCAGGGCTGCCACCCACCCTCACCATACACCTTTCCCGAAGCACCCCCAAACCCTGGACCCAACGGCAAACCTCTCAGATCTGGCAAAGCTCAGAAATGCAAAAACTGTGGCGGGGGACAAATTTTACTTCAATCCAAAGGATTGAGCACACACACACATGAATTTTACTTCAACCCAAAGGATTGAACACACACACACACACACACACACACACACACACACACACACACACACGCACAGATGCAACACCCCCAACCCCGTGCCGCTTAATTTCTTTTCCCGGGTTAGAAAAAAGGATTACTTGCCCACAGAGGCTTGGAGATGAGGGGCAAGAGGTTGATCCGAGGCTAGGTTCACCTGCTGCTGAGGTGAGAGAGCAGACACAGGATGGAAGCTGTTCTAAGCAGCAGCTCACACTGAGTGGTTAGGGGGATTGCAAAGACCCTCAAGTTCGCTTCTAGCTTTTTTTTTTTTTTCTTTTTTTCTTTTGCATTCGCGTCACTAAAGGGTTAAACGCGGCCGGGCTCCAAACACCCCCCCAACGCCTCCCCACTCCCCCTCCCCTTTTTGTTCCCCCCCCTCCGCGCGTCGCTAGGAGGTCATCAAGCGCTCTGTCCAGTCCGCGTTCGCAAGCCCCTCTGCTTCCCGCCCATCGGGCCCGTGGCTGCTTACGAAGAGGTGTGCGCTCACCGAGGGGCGTGTTCCAGCACTGGGAGACGCCGAGCGCCCCCGGGTTAGACCTCAGAGCGGAGCCAGCCATGGAGCGGGGCGGGGGAAAGTTTGGCACCCTGGAAGGGGTTGTCAAACTGGGGTGGGCGGGGCGCCCGAGGGTACTTTAGCCCTCCGAATTCAGGGTCGTCCGCTGCCTGGACCTGAGGCGGTGTGCGGCCATGGACCGCGGAGCTGCCGCGGCCCAGGGCACTGCCCCGCCTCATGTTGGCGAGCAGCCCGCGGAGTCTCCGGAGCCGCCGCCGCCGTGGCCGCCGCCGAAGCCGCCGCCGGCGCCGCCGGCGCGAGCTCCTCAGCTGCTCCACGCGCCTTCGCCGGAACCGGCACCGCAGTTCTGTCCAGAGCCTGCTCCAGAACCCGGTCCGGAGGCGACCCCAGAACCAGCCCCAGAACTAGACACAGAAGCGATCTCAGAACCAGCCACGGAACCAGCCCCCGAGCCGGCTCCAGAACCAGCCCCAGATCCGGCCCCTGAGCCGATCCCAGTACCAGCCGTAGAACCGGCCCCCGAGCCGGCCCCAGAACCAGCCCCAGAACCAGCCACAGAGTCCTGCCGTGAGCCGGCTCAAGTGTCCCGTCCGGAGCCGAGCCCAGCACCACATCTATTACAGTGTCCGGTGGTCGCTCCAGAGAAAGGTCTAAGGACCTCGCCATCGCCGCGAACGCCAGTGCCGTTGTCCAATATAAAGGTAAGAAAAAGATCCCCTGGGGCGGGAGGGAACGAAGCCAGGCGAGGCCGGATGGCTATCCAGCTTGCGGGACTCTGCGCACCCTTAGCATCCCACTTGGTTGCCACCGACTAGCAAAGATGCTGGGAGAGATGCGGGGATGGGGGAGCCCAGGGGAGTGGGAAGCGGTTGGGAGGCGGGAAGCAACATGTGGAAGTGAGAGTGGGCTGTTTGGGGCTAGAAACGGGGGTGATAGCACCGGTTGGGAGTCGGAGCAGTTTTCCTCGGGAGGAGAAGTGACAGTGCGGTGAGCGCCTATATCTTGAAAAAGAAGAGGAAGACGGCCCAGGGAGCGCAAGAGACCTAGAGAGGTGTTAGGGGCTGGCCCAAGGTGCACAGGGACGGGATTGGGGAGGGGGCGCGGTGGGATACACCTCTTAGCCGCGGTCACTGCCGCAGAGGCCCAAGCTGCGGACCAGCAGCCGTCTGCTTGGCACCCTCCCTGCCACTGGGGAGGGGGTTCCTCAGCTGGGGCGCAACTGGCAACGCTCCAGGGAGGGCCCGGAGCCTCTGTTGGCTGCTGGGCGCTGGTACTCCGCGTGGGGATGAGGGGTTGGGCGGCGCCCACGCGCACTGCAGGGGAAGGGCAGGGTTCGCAGGGGAGGAGGGGGAGAGCATGCGTGTGTCGAAGCCACCATTCCATCTGTCTGCAGGATTTCCCGGCAGGTAGGTGCAAACACGGTGACACAGTGATGGGCCACGTCACAAACGGTCAACCGGCATCCCGCACTGGTGCCAGTTGGAATGGTACAGGAGCCCCAGGTTAGACACACGAAAATGAGTTGGTATTTGAGAGCATGTGAACGGGAACCCTCATCTCTTCCAGTCTTCAGAGACGCCTTCTTAAACGTTGCACTTAGCCGGAAGGAGACCAGTGGACAATCCTCGGGCACCCGCCCACGGCGGAGGGAGGAGGAAGAAGGTTTTCAGTCCTTGCCTTGGACCCTGAAACCCCGAAACCCAGTCTGCTCTTCAGAAGGAGTCTTTCTTGCTTTCTCTGTGCTCCCCCTACTCTTCATTTTTCCTAAACTTTGTTCCACAAGATTGTGAAAATCATAATAATGCATACACACACTTTCATTTAGCTTCCCCCCAGAGAAAAACAAAACAAAACACAGAAACAACACATCACACCAACGATGCCCGTCCATCCTGCTGCTTAGCAGGGCATAGGGACATGGCTTGGAATCCTTCTGCTCTGGACTGTACACTTGTAGAATGTAGGGGAAGGGGGCAGGGGTTGGCATCTCTAAATGGAAATGGAAGGGTTGGTTGCTTCCTGAGTTATGACTAGGGAGGCTTGAATTTGCAAAATAACTGAAATGATAAATGACTGAGAAAGAGGAACGCTAAAGGGAAAAGTTTCACAGGGATAAAAAGGTGCAGAGGTTTCAAAAGAAATAAAATAGAACTGTAGGAGACTAGTACATATATATATATATATATATATATATACATATATATATTTAATCCAACAACCCCGCTCTCACCAGAGGGTGGATCTACACACACACACACACACACACACACACACACACACACACACACACACACACACACACACACACACACACACACACACACACACACACACACACACACACACACACACACACACACACACACACACACACACACACACACCCCCTTCCTGCAACAGAGCAGCCCTTCCCTTCAGTGATCTCAAGAAGGGAAAGGGCGGGGCAGCTAGACCTGGGAGGTCACCCTAACCAGGTGCTTGCTCTTGTCTTTTTGGAAGAGTTTGCATAAAGCTGGTGAGAGGGAGACCAATAAGGACCACCTGACTTGCGGTCTTCTTAAGTGACATTCTGCGCACGTGACTGAGAAACTGACACCTGAGGGCTTAATTACCTGGATAGTCAGCGAATGTATGGCCTCTTTGGTCTCTGGAAGACTGACTGGAGGTCCGGAGCTCCAGGGATGAGCCCTGTGACAGTGGGAAAGCATCTCCCACCAGCTTGACCAGAAAATTTCTATTGCCAGACAGATAAGGAGGATCAAGGTAAGGGGAGGCAGGTTAGCTTCCTCTACATAGTATCCATTCAGGCTTGCTGGCCAACTGACCCACGGGCACTTGGCAGCCCTGGCAGGGGACCAGGATCACCTCCCCCCAGTTTCATTTTGCCAAGTAGAGCTGGTCTTTTGTTCAGTCACTTATCTTGCAGAGTGGGCTTCAAAAGGGCCATATAAATGAATCCTAGAGGGTTTTGAAGGATGCAAAGATCTGGGTAAATGCTAAAATTCCTGGGAGGAACCCTTCTCCAACACTTTAGGTGTTGCTATGCGATTGCTCTCTGATGCAGATGAGAACATCTGATCTTCAGTGATAGGACCAGTCTCTGCTGCATTCTCCTCAGGCAAATAGCACCCATAGCCAGCTGACTTGCATCTTAACATTCAAGGCAAACAGGTTGCCATCTTAGCTAGGGTTGCATTATTCTCAGACACTGCCTCCTTGAGGTAAGCTTAGGGAATGACATACGTGTGTGTGTGTGTACACACACACACAGAATCTTAGAGCTCAAAACTAAATATAGCTCTCATCGTACAATGAAATCCTACGTGGTAAGACACAGTACCAGTTGCATGAAACTAGCCTGATAAGTCAAAGGATAAAATGAGCAAAACAAGGGGTTTGAATGAGACTACAGATTTCTCCCAGATAACTTTGCCGGCCAATACTGCATTAAAAAAAACCAACATCTTCCAGTATGTGGTCTGCTCTCTTTGGGGGTTTCATAACCTGCTGGTTGCAAATCTATGACAAGCATGAGGGTAGGGACTGAGAAAGGTGGGGGGGGCTCATGTTTTCTTTCTGAATACCTACTTGGATAACAGTCTGTGAACCAAACCTGTCTATTTCCTTCCTTTCTGAAATGGTTTAATTTCCAGGAAATGAGCCGTGGTCTCCCACCTGGTGGCAACAAGTGTAAGTAAAGACGTGTGAATTGGTTCTTTAACAATGCTATAACTCTCTTTGGGGGTGGGGGTTTACATGTAGACCATATTTGCTTTCCTTCACTCAGCTGTGGTTGAAGAAAGACAGTTTATATTTTTATTCATTGGGTTTTGACCAGCTATGAAATTATAATCACACCATACAGGTGATTAAAGAAATACACTTTTATGGCTTTTATTTCTGGATTAGAGAGGGGTCTGTGTATCCCTAACTCCTAATGACTACACAGCAATTACTATTACATCCCAAACCATAACAGAACAGTTTCCTGGTATTTTTTGCACACATTTTCTTGCAAAGTAGCAAGCATTTGCTTATATGACATCTGGTAATTCTTGCCTGACTGCTTCATATCTTACCTACGTCTGAGCTTCTCAACGGTAGATACTGTCTCTCCTTCCCAGTGCCTAATATAATTCAGCCCTCTCTATTTTTGTTCAGTACACTTGCTGAAGCTTGAAACCTATCAATTCCATTTTCAACAATGACGTAGAGACTGCTGCTGTGAATGAATTTAAAAAAAACGCATTCTCACTCATTTCAGAGTGAGAAGTAAATGCTTATTTAAGTAGCCTGGAATATATAGCCCTTAGGAAATGCAGTCAATCTCTCCATTTTCAGAATGGATGTTACAACCATAATTAAGAAGAAAATTACTAACAATTAAAAAAAATGATTTGGAAAGTGTCCTTATCCCCTGCAGTCCCGGCAGCCGCAGACTAATGATGATGTTGTTGGTTTCAGGGGTAATAAATTTTTTTCCTAAGTGAACAGAATATCTGCAGTGACTGTAAACAACTTCAGGATTGTAGTTCTAATCTTTAACCTGTTGAAGGTCAGGATGAAATTACTTTCTTTCCTCATAGGTTCTTTCTCCCCTCCTTGCCAGGTTTTGATGATACCATCTGATTTATTTGGTATATTCTGAGAGCTCCTGAGCATTTGCTGCAGGATGTTTTAGAAACGATAATGAGATATTTGGCCAGTGGTCTTTCTTTTCTGAGAATACAGTTCTTTTATGTTTATTAAAATCTCCAACTGGGGCTTCTGCAGATCTGCAGCCCAAAAGACAAGGCTGAGCCATCAGTTACCCAAAGTGCTTCCAAGAAAAGGGGAAAAATCCATAGAGGCCAGGAAAGCATTCAGGGGCATTATAATAAGGATTATATAATCCCTACTTCTAGTATGGTACTTTACAGTTTGCAGAATGCTTTCCTCTGCATTATTAACTCTTTTATTCCCCTGAAGAAGGCAGCAGGGTGGGAGAGCGCAAAAATAGAACTTGACACCTAATAGGATATAACTATTAATTTATCTATTATGGATTTAAAAAAAATATCCAACATATGGCTTTCTGTGACATGTAGGATCCTCATTAGTCTAAGAACAATCTTTAAGCTGACATTCCATCAGCCTTGATTTTTTTCCAAAGCAGTGATTGCTGTCCCCTGTCTGATACTCCCAGAGGAGGCCATCATAGAACAGGAGCCTGAGAAGGAAGAAGAAGAGGCACAAGACCCTGAACCTATTACTCCCAAAGAAGGCCTTTTTTTTTTTTTTTTGGAAAGAAAATAAATAGAAATTCTGCTAGGGATACAGTTCCCAACCTTTCCAAAGCCCGCCGACTGTAATTCTCTCAGTGGAAAAATAAAAACTTAAAGCATTTAAAAAGGAAAGCAGCCATTCCTAAAGGGAGATGCCCCCACCCTCACCAAAGCAAATAAACCTTATTCTCAAAATAGAAAAACAAATTTACAAATTTTTAAAAAAAGAAAGGGACAGCGACCCCAGATAATGAAACTTATACCTCCCCTGAAAATTATTTTAAGAAAAAAAAAGAAATTCTAAAGGGAGGAGCTCCTTGCCCTTTCCAAAGCCCATGAAACATACCCCTAAGAGAAAAATTTTTAATGAAAAGGATGAGAAATCATCTCCAGGTAAACAGTATTTTTAGCCCTAAAATTTTCTTGAAATTTATAAACTTTATTTGCACCTCATGGCCCATGCCCAATCTCTCACAAAAATTATGGGGGCAAAAATAAGTCTTCCAAATGTTCACCAATCTCACCAAAGCTCCCTACAGTTATTTCTTCCAATTATAAGAAATGTCCAAAATAGGCAAATCCTTAGAGACAGAAAGTAGATTAGTGGTTGCCAGGAGGTGAAGGAAGGGGGGAGGGGAAGTGTGGGTGATAGCTAAAGGGTACAGGGTTTCTTTGGGGGATGATAAAAATGTTCTGAAATTAGACAGTGGTGATGTTTGCACGACTTGTGAATACACTAAAAACCACTGACTTGTATGCTGTAAAATGGTGAATTTTATGTTATGCAAATTATATCTCAATTAAAAAAATAGGTAAAGATCGTTCATCCAACTATATGATAATTAACCTACTACCTTCCCACAAATAAGCAAACAAAACAAATGAATAAATTAGGAAAAAAAGAAATTTTAAAAGAGGGGATCCTCTTAAGGGCCTCCAACCTCACCAAGAAAAATAACTGTTATTCACCCCCAATTTTTTTTTCTTTTGAGAAAAACAAACAAAAAAGGAAATCTCTTCAAGAGCAGATACTTTCAAAATCATCAAAATCGATGAAACTTACTAATCCCTCCACCCAGATACACACAAACATTTTAACTTAACAAAAAGAATGAAATATTAAAGGATAGGGTCCCTGATCTTACCAAATCTCCTGAATTTGTAATTCCCATAAAAGGAAAAAAAAGGAACAAAAGAAATAAATCCCCCCCCCAAAGAGAGATTCCCCATCCTCACCAAAGCACATGAATATTATTTCAATTTCTTTATTGAAGTGTTTTACAATTTCTTTAAGATTTAAAAGAAAATTAATGATGGAAGGATGTGTATATTGGTGGAGGGGATAATATCAATGAAACGAAAACAAAATCCTCTTAAAAAGAAGTGCTCCAACCTCGCAAAGACACATGAACTTTTCTGTTCAAACACAACGAAGACAAATGCAGAAAAGAAGAAAACAATAAAAGGAAATCCCTCTAATGAGAGGTGACCTGAATTCATCCAAACCCAAAAGCTTTATTTTTAATATAGGAAAATTTTAACTTGGAAGGGAAAGGTAGGAGAGAAACAGAAACAAAACCAAGAAAACCCTCTTAAGGAAAGATGTCCCCAGTCTCCACAAAGCTCCCTTTTCTCAAAACAAGTAAATACATTTAGAATTAGAGGGGAAAGAAGGAAGAAAATGAATATATTTTAAAAGAGAAACCTCCTTTTTAGGGAACGAAGAAGCCCCCAAACTCACCAAGTCCCTGAATATTTTTCTCCAAGAAAAAAAAGAGAGAGAGAGAAAGAAAGAGGGAGGTGAGAGAAGAGGAGGAGGAAAGGGAGAGAAAGGAAGGGAGGAAAAAAAGGGGGTAGAAAGGGAGGAAGGGATGGAAGAGGAGGAAGAAGAAAATTAATTAAGGGATAGTTTTTAAAAAGAAGAAATTCTCAGGGAAGATGAACCAATGAAAATAATGAATGTTTTTGAAAATAATGAATGTTATTCCTGATAATCAATGCATTCCACCCCCCATAAAAATGAGAAAAAAACACAAAATCTCCTAAAGCTTCTTCAAAGGGAGATGCACCCAATCTCACCCAAACCCAGGTGCCTTATCTGTCTTCCAGCCTTCAAATATTTATTTTTTTAATAAAAGAAAAGGAAAAGAAATCCTTTCAAAGAGAGATGTTCCCAATCTTATTTCTTCCAAATAATTTATTTTAAAGAAAAGGAAAGAAAAATCCTCCTAAGAAGGGCTCCCCAACCTCATTAAAGCCAGTGGCCCTTATAGCTCCTCTCCACAAAACCTAGTTTTTAAAAAATGAAAATCCTCCAAACCTGAAGACAGGTGCTCCCTCAACCCTACCAAAAACAATGAACCTTTTCCCCAGAGATGATTTTTAAAGAAAAATCCTTCCATCATAAGAGATACCTTCAACGTCACTAAAATCAATAGACCTTACTCCTCTCCACACCCAAAAGGAAAAAAAGAAAAAGAGAAATTTAACAGGAAAAGAAGAGAAACCCTCCTAAGGCAAGTTGGCCATAATCTCACCAACACCATTGAACTTTATTCCCCTAAAAAAAATTTTTTAAAGAAGGAGCCAAAAAGAGAAAAAAAAGGCCTGTCTTTTAAGAAAAAGTACCCTCTCCACCCACCCCACTCTAAAGACTAGAAAGTATTATGCAAAGAAAAGGTAATATCATTCGAGAACAGTACCAGTGAACCTTAAATTCAGCACGTGAGGCTGAAGGGTAGTCAATGTTTAATCCCAGGCTGGCTTCCCTCTGCCCCCAGCCCATTTCTGGTTACCTTTCCAATCCGTCATTCAGGCTGTACACTCAGGAAAGGAAAACCCTGTCCATGGAAAACAGAATTAAGAAGGCAAAGCTTCTGAGGATAAATCATATACCTCTATTCCAAACCAAACAGAAATGATTTGGGAATTAGCTGCATCATCATTCTGCTCTAATACTATAGAAACTCAAGAGTTGATGATAAACTTTAAAGCAATGACACGCTTACTATTAATTTTCAAATTAGACAAACACCCCTACCTAGCACAGAAGGAGCTTAGCCAATTCAATAATGGGGCTCTGACAGTGGTTTAATCATGTGCTCACTTAAATGTCTGTTCTCATAGAGTGATAAAGGGCTTGACTCACAAGTACATACAATTTGCAAGTCAGATTTATAAGCAGAGAATAAAACTCAATGTTTTCCAAATTTTTAAATTCATTTACTTATTTAAAAATTAAATTGAAGGACCTACTGTATAGCACAGGGAACTATATTCAATATCTTGTAATAACCTATAATGAAAAATAATCTGAAAAGAATAGATATCTGTATATATATATATAATATATAACTGAATCACTTTGCTGTACACCTGAAACTAACACAACATTGTAAACTAACTGTACTTCAATTTTTAAAATGGTTAAAATATTTTAAAAATTAAATTGAGTACCTGCTCTATGTCCTACATGCTTAGCACTGAGGAATCCACGGTGGGCAAAATCATATAGATGAGATTTCCTTTAAGCAGCAATGGTAAATGAGGGACCCAATTACCAAAACAGATGTACAGGGAGTGATTATTTGTTTTACCAGATGTGCTTTACCAAGGTATTCACTCAGTCAATTCTCTCAGCATACCTCTTCTTAAACAAAAATATAATGTAATAAAATAATGGAATATATGCTAATTTCAGAGAATGTGGAAAATCATGAAAGCTTCCAAAAAGTAAATAAAAATTATGTAGCACCCCACCATTGAAGGGATAATTACTGTTAATATTTTTATATATTTTTTCCATTTATTTTCTCTGAATATATGCTTATAGTCTACAATAGTAAGACTTTAGGGAATGTGCAGTTATGTCTCAGGCTTCCCCCTGTCCCAGTCACCTTTCCCACTTAATTATTAGATTACGTACATTGTTCTACATTATATTTAGGAAACACTAATTAATTTTAGCTTAAAGTGTATCTACCTGTATGATCTGCTTGATAAACATGTGCTTGAAACATAACTGTTCAGGGATGTATTTGCAGTGTAAAGCAATGAGAGTATACGTTTTATGTAGATACAATTGTTGTATCTACACAAACAAATGTCCCATATATAAATAGCTGACTGAGCTCACGTTTACTAACAGCACTTTCTTGGTCATCTAGATTTCATTTGTCCCGCTAGCTTTTGTGACTTGTGTTTGGAGAAGGAGACCCAGAACAAAATCCACCTTCTTCCTACTGTTAAATTCCCAAAAGGAAAATCTAAATTTCTGAGACTCTATTGGGTCACTTTTAACCATGTGCAAAGATGTACTGATGGTTTTGTCTCCTTAACACAAAGTCACAGCATCATGCTCTTCTGGGTGCCTCCTACCCAGAAGGGAAATACGTATGTGTGAGGACATTAACAACAATTATTAGGAGATAGACTATTCAATTCATCCAGCTTTCATTAACCAAATGTGGTAGAAAATTGAGAGAGTTAATAAACTGTATACAATCCAACCAGGGTTGAATTAGTAATTTAAAAGGCGAGTGTAATGCACTTTTAAGATCAGAATCTTCAGCCTTGTCTGCAGCACTTAGAGATTTTCATCTTCCAAAGCATTACAGGCATTTGCTGTTTAAGCCTTTTGCTTTTAAAGAGCCTGTAAAAGAGATATTGGCCCCTGAGAGCAGGGATTCCCGTTGCCTTGTTTCCCTCCCAGCAGCACAGGGCGAGGCATGTGATACTGTGGGATTCTGAGAGATAGGCATGATGCTCCCACCCAGAGTTTTGTGAGTTCTTCTGAAAGAAGAGGTGATGGGCATGGGGACTGAGCCTGGCCCCTGCCTACAGGAGTAGGAGAGGGCTGGAAGCACTGCTTGCAGGACTCAAGTAAGAACATCCAGAATCCTGAATGTTCATTCATTTGCTTTCTCCTGCAGCTAATATCCCTTCTGGGGTTTTGCAGCTTGAGGCAGGAAATGAAAGGTACCTGCTGAGTAAAATTTGTTAATCTCCTTGGCTGTGAGTACAGATACTTGAAACCAGGAAAATTTTCATTAAGCCCAGGCTTTGTCAATTGAGTCCCCATTCTCCTGAAGTGGCTCCAGCATGACAGCACCATCCTACAAACCCCAGCTCTAACAGTAGTCTCTGCATCCCATTTTAGAATTACCTTGATTGTTAACTTTCCCTTAATAAGTGTCATTTGCATCTATTATCTACCTTTAACATATTATTTCATGGTTTACTTACATCACTGTACATCTCCCTTTCAGTATAAAAGGAAAATGTGATGTAGCTTTACTAAAACAGCTAAGCATAAACAGCAGAGGGGAAAGTAAATGAGGCTACAAAACAAGATTATTGATTTCCGAAAATTAACAAGTTAGTGCCCTTCTCACTAACCTCAATTAATGCTTACTGTGACAATTTCCCTCCTGCCAGGCTTGAGTAGAACATAACTTTTCTTTTACCCAAAATTTGGATATTGTTGTCACTTTCTCCCTCACTTTAATCGGCTTGACTGTTAAGACTAATTAAAATGATAATTTTGGCATTTGCTGTGGTCTCCTTTGCTTTAATGTACTCAACTCGGTGACAAGACCTCCAGGGCATTTTTGTTTGTTTTTGGCTTCACTTTGGTTTCACATGGAATCAAAGCAACCCCTCAGTGGCTCTCTTCATGGTGTTCCTATTATATTGCTTCTCACTAGTGAGTCCTCTGTCTAGAAGTTCTTGGAAAAGCCTTATTTTGTCTTTCCATCATCCCTCATCAGAACTAAACTTTTACAAGTTTTTAAAAAAGAAGAAAAAGTCTTTCCTTCTAATGGTGCAAAACAAAGCTAGACATTCCCAGGCAGCTTGAAAGCCTGTTTTTTTTTTTTTTTTTTTTTTTTTTTTTTGGTTTGTATCCACTATAGTAAAAGCATCATTGTGAACTACACATATCTGCTAATTAGTTCATTAAATGTTAATAATTAGGCATTGGTGTTTTAAATGCTTTACAATATGATACATATTTGGAGGACTGTTACATAAGTATTTTAGAGTGTTTTACTGGTATTTGAGGAAACTGGTTGGGGGTTTGGAAGATGCAATGGGAAGGCATTATTACTTTTTCAATTGGGAAGAATGGAATAAAGTTGCCCACTATCTGAAATTCACTATCCAACGTTTTCGGAGATGGACTAGATTCAGATATGAGGGGTTACCTGATAGCAAATTCACGTTGACATAAGAAATTTAGGGGAAAGAATGAAGTTGTCTGAGGTAAGTGGGAACAATATATCTTCCTCAAACCTAGAGAAAAGTGGAATTAAATTAAATTAAGCAGTGACAGTGAAAAATATCAGATAGAGGTGCAGCTATGCTTGATTTGGGCAGGTTAGGCCAGGGCCTACAGACAGGAGAGTGAGGTATATGGACTTAGAAAAAAGGCGACTTTGATAAAATTGTAGAGTACAGACTGAAATCTTGTGGAAAATAAAGTAGATTGGGGAAAGTCCTATTGAAACTTTGAAGGCAACCTGCAAAATTGTGTATATCATCTGATTCATAAGGTATAACTATTGGAGGGCTGTTGATTAGTAAAATAATGACTGAAGCAGAGGGTTGGCTGATGGGGCATATACCTAAACACTACAAAACTTTCAATTTCCTTGTATACCAAATTCCAGACTGTCCTGAAAGGGACCTTTGGAGATCAGCTAGTCCAGTGTTTTAAAAACCTTTTCAGCAGTAGAATCTTTTTATGTTTTTCTCAATGAAATCAAGTGAAAGCCTACAAGAAGTATTTCATTAGTCCTCCTCTATGCTAGTTTGGGTTTGTAACTGACATGCCTTCCCAGCTCTTTATTTTAAGCTAATAGGAAAGTGAGTTTGTACTCCCTGTTTATTACTGGTTTCTTAGCAAGGATGCTGGTGAGGTAGGAATACACTGTATAGTAAAAAGAAACAAGTCAGAGTTTAACATTTGGCCTAAAATATTCCAGAAAGTAGATAATACTGTCCTGGAAACATGTCATTTTAGAGTTCCTCCCTCCTCACTCACCCTAGGAATGTATTACAACTATCTTATAAAGTGGGTTGTCATAATGTACACTGTCTTTGCTTGTAGGAACATTTTTATTATTGGGGATTGTGTTCCTGACCAAGGACACCACACCAAGTAAATTGTAGATATAACTAAAAATATGTAATAAAAGCTAATATATAACTGTAAGCTTCTGTAATAATTTAAAACAACAAAATTGTTCCAACACCTATAAAATGGGCATAAATGTACCATACACACTGATTTTGTAAGGGGCCCAAGTGTACTATAAAATGTACATGCAGCACATAAAAGAGCCAATTCTACATGAATTTAATCCATTGTTATTATTTACTTAGAATTTGCACTCTGCCCGCATCCAAAAAGGATATAAAGTATCCTACAAAATTAAACACATATAAAATAGGACAATTAAGCACAAATAAAAACAGAACAAAACCAATTCAAAGCAGTGGTGAATGAGACTTTAATATATGCTAGTTGTAATAAACCCTAATTACACATTTAATTAGCAGTACTTTTGTTTGCTGCCTTTGGTGGTAGAAAAACTTTGGGGAATGATTTGAATGACTCAGGCCTCTTAAAGTTGGTATCTCAGGAAGTCTGAGCTAATGCCTCATTTTTATGCAATACATCTTCCTGTAGCAAGCTGCAGCAACCACAGAATGAAGAACTAAAGGTTGCCAGGATTGTGGTATAGGTGTTAATTAGCTGTCCTAATTAACATAGGTTTGGGTTGTTTTGGTGTGCCTGAATTTTTCTAATATTCTAATGCATGTATGCAACTGTGAGGCATATGAGTATGGAACCTTCTCAAATAAAATTCTATTTCAAATAAAATTTATTTCTGAAATAAGTCCAAATGGTACCTCGTAGCCAGACATTCAATAGTTTGAGCTCTTTCTTGGATTGGGAGTTACTTCACATTGATTCTAGGCCTGATTCCACTTTACATAGCTGTGTAATGTGGGGTAAATTGCTTAATCTTTCCGTGGCTTAGCTTTTGTGTCTCTTAAATTAAGCCAGTAATGTGCAGCTGACTCAGCTCAGCTCAGCAGTCTCCTCCAGCAAGTCTTCACTGTTATCCCATCTAGGCTGGGTGCCCTTCTTCTGGGCTCCCGTACCACCCTGTACAAAATTCTGCTTCTCATTTGCTTCTCATAAACTGCGATTATCAACTTGAATATCCCATTAGGACTATAAGGATAAAGCTCTTAGGGCCTAACATACTGCCTGCCACTCAATACATGGTGTCTGAACTACTTTATGAAAATGCCATAAAGGCTGAATGAGAAATTAGATTTGAAACATATATTTCAAAAATAAGAAATATGCAAATGCTAGCTTATTTTAGTATTGTTTGTATATATGCCATGATATTTGCTATCATCACTTTCTACCTTTAGGTATGTAGGTAAGTTTTAATATATTCACCCCTCAAAAAATGGACTTAACAACTCAGGTGCATTACCAGTAGGTGATGGTACGCAGGGCTGCCTCATATCCTCCCAGAGGGCTGTAGTTTTTTCTAACTCAAACGGAGGGACCCTACACATTAGTAGCAGCCGTGTATTGATCACGTGGACTTGAATTACTAGTCTTTGGTTATATGCATAGTTAATCTTGACAAAAATGAGAATGATGAGTTATCTAGTCAGTTCTTTTAAAAAACAAAATGCAAATGTATTAAAACACTCAAGTATAGCAACACTAAAGAATATTATACTTAATTATAGTATATAGAGAGCAGGGTTAAACACATAACTAGGTACCACTTGGTAGTCTTTTCACTAATCTTAACTGTTAATTAGAATTTAATCTATTTATGGTATTCTTTTAACCATAATTGAAAAGCTCCTGACTCATTGCCTTGGTGTTAAATTTCTCCTGTATCTGACACTTGAATTTGGAGCTAGGTGTCAATATGACTATTCTGAGGTTCTCCCTTTCTTGTGAGGAATAAAAAGCAACAACTAAGCTTTGGTGTCCCCTTGGCAGTCCAAGTTTTATCCAAAATAGCTTTCTACTAGTTACAGGAAAAGCCTTAATTTGTTTCACCAATGCTCGAGCACCCTGAGCTTGAAAATGATCCGATCAAGAAAGTGAATACAGAGTCTCTACTTAGACAGCAGGAAACCCTAATGGCCATCTTGTTTCCAATCAGAAGGAACTTTTCCATTAAAGGAGGTAGAAAACTTCTACCCGTTCTAGAATAGCTACTGGGCAGGATCACCACATAAAGTTGTGCAGGTTGTACACTATGTGAGAGTGCCATGACTAAGGGGAACACCTTTCACAAAGTAGACATCATATAGATAGATGATAGATATAGATATAGATGATATAGATATAGATAGATATTTATTCTAACAGTTTTCCTGCAGATGGCAGTCAAGCGCCTCATGCTAACAAAATCAGTTGACCCCTGAACAACTCTGAGGTTAAGGGCACCAACTTTCCATGCAGTCGAAAATCCTCATATAATTTATAGTTGGCCCTCCATATCCGGGCTTCCTCCTTATATGCACTTCCTCCATATCCAAGGTTCCACATCTGTGGATTCAACCAACCACAAATCGTGTAGTACTGTAGTATTTACTATTGAAAAAATTCCACGTGTAAGTGGACCCGCACAGTCAAACCCATGTTGTTCAAGAGTCAACTGTATTATGACAATTTTCTGACAAATGGAACTAAAATATCTTTAGCAAATGGTGCCTTTTCCTGATGTGCCTTATGGGCTGATCCTGATACTAATTCCTTACATTTAAGTACAATGGCTTCCTTTGTAACTCCCTAGAAGCCTATAAACCATATGCTCAGAACTGATTTCCAAAATATCCTATTTTATTTCATATCACATTTACCTTAGGCATCATTTTATGGGCCCAGCATGCTTCCACTGTGCCACTCTGCTAGGTGTGACCATCACTTTAAAACAGAAAATTGTGACAAGGATTTGAACCAGGAATTTATAGGGGCACAGTCATGGGCAGGCATGCATCCACAGGTACACAGTGGTACATTCGCTCCCAGGAACGTACCCAAGTATACATACTCCAATAGCTGAACAGCCTGGTAGGTAGACACAAGTGCACACGCACGTGTGCGCGCGCACACACACACACAGATAAATAGAGATTTAGTTGGACATTGAAGCATATGAAGGAGGAGGCTCTGGCTGCTCACTGTGGCACCAAGCTCTTGCCCAGCTCTCCTATTTAACCTATTTTCAGCCTGTTTCACTCTCACAAGGCAATGAGTTCCCTAAAGTTTACATGCTCTCATGTGAGTTCAATTCAACAAACCACTTTTAGGGCATACTAGTGACAAAGAACTGTGCTAAGTAGATATAGGAACCCACTCAGTCTTGGAAGGTTATTTGAGGGAGGTGAGATCTGAACTGTGTCTGAAGTTTAAGTAGGACTTTGATAAGTAAACATGGGAAAAGAGACAGGAGGCAGAGGGACTATCTTAAGCATAGACATGGAAGAAGTAGAAAGGGCGATGCTCTGAGAATCCCACAAAGACGTTTGCAACATTTAGTGCATCAGGAAGAAAGGCTAGAAAACTTAGTTGGGAGGTAAATTGCAGAGGGCCTTGAATGCCAGGTGAAGGAACACGTGTTTTATTCCATAAGCAGTGGAGAATCATGGAAGGTTTTTGATTAAGAGTAACATGACTAGGCTTAGATTTAAGAAAACTGTCAATATACAGGATGGGTTAGCCAGGAAGACTCTAGAGAAAGGGGCATCAATCTATGCAAGATATGTTGAGGACCTAATGCAATCAGTATGGGAAAAAGTGGATAGAAGAGATGCTGTTGGTATTTGGTTTGTAATTGATTAAGAGTGGATGGTGGGGAAAGAGAAGAATGGAAGGTGACTCTAAACTTTCTAGCCTGGAGTTGTTAAAATTATAAAAAAGACAGGAGCAAGAGCAGGCTTAGGTAGTTTCCAGAGGAAGATCATGAGTACAGTTTTGGAAATTTTGAGTTTGAAGTGTTGGTTATGCTCAAGACAGTGATTAGAGAAGGATGAGAACTTAAGGGTTAAAGGACCAAAGTATGTATGTTTTACCATGAAAAGTAAGCAGGGTGGAAAAAGTTTGTTGCTCCCCCCACCACATGCACACTAATTGAAAGCAATGAACAAAATCAATAGAATCAGATAATGGAAGAGACATGAACACGGACAAATAATATTTGGGGAAATAGGCAGAGAAAAAGTTATTGATTTCGAAGTTGAAGTATTGAGCAAGCAGGGAGAAAGAAGAGAATGTGTAATTTTTTACAGGAACATTTTCTTTGAAAGTGTCAATCCTGAGTAATTTTTTTCAACAATTTTTCTATCCTCTCCTTTAGCTGTTTTCTCTTTGTTTAGAAAAATCCTCTGAATGGTCTTGAAAGGAGAGGGGATATTGTTCATGTGTTGTCCTCGGATACAATGCAAGTAGCTTTTCTCTTATTACCCAAGTCTTTATATGTAAGCCTAGAAATATAGTGTGTTTTCGGAAACCAGTAAGGTTAACAGTTATCTAGTTATTAATAGGAGGAGCGTGAGAACATTTCTCTTGTGTTAAAGAAGAATATATTCTCTATAACAAAGATTCTATTTTAAAGCTCTTCATATATAGTAGGCACTTAATAACTGTTGAATTTATAAGAAATAACAAAACAGTCATAGATAGATAGATAGATAGATAGATTTAGGTATAGATATATAGATATTAAGATATCTCCAGAGACAGCAAGCTAGGATATACTTAGGGTATTGTAAGATTAGCTCTGAAAATGTTGAGGGGAGGTGGGGACTTTCTTAAAGAAAACTATTCTTACCAGGTAAACTTTGTCTTTTAGGTATGAACTGAATAATAAGCCCCTTAAAATAGCGGCAGACAGTGGAGGAAACAAAGGGCAAGTCAGATGGAATAATCAGGGAATAAATTGACAAATGTTTGAAAGTGTGAACTGAAAGCTTGGTAGGCCCCCAGCCCTTTGCTAGTTGGTGTGGAAAGAGCAAGGGTAGATGTGAAGTCTGCAATCTCACTTGGAAAACAAAACATGTACACCAGAGACAGGTACATAACAATACAAGAAAATATACGATTAGGTTACAGCCAGTGTAGGTCAGAGAGTAATGCTGTATGATTATAAAAGAGGGGAACAATAAGGGACGGAGTAGTTAAGGAAGGCTTCCTGATGGAGGTGAGATCAATCAAACCTAGATCTGAGAGCAACATACACAAAGACTTGGATGTAGCAAGGACTCTATTTAACTGATATCAAAGAGTTTTGAGAGAAAGGCAGAAGGATTTGGACTTTATTCTGTACAGCAGGGTATTATTTAACGTTCTTGAGTAGGAGAGTAACATAATAAAAGTAATTTTATCTGATATATATTGTGATAGTGAGGAAGATAGATTGGAGGGGGATAAGATAGGAGGCAGGGAGATTACCTAGGCTGTTGCAAAAATCCAGGTGAGAGATGATGGTGGCCTGCTTATTGAAAGCAATGATGATCATTCGTTCATTCACTTAAAATCATTTCTTGAACACCTACTCTGTGTCAGGCACTGTGCCAATAACTGTAAATTAACTGAAGGAAATTATAGCTAAGTAAAGAAAATAAGACCAAGTGTACAAATAACTACAAGCCCAAGTAGAAAATGACAATGGCCATGAGAGAAACTCTGAGTTCAAAGGAGATAAGAACTGATTGGAGCCTAGCAGGATGGGGTAGACTTGAGTTCGGAGGTGAGTAAAAGGACATTCTAAAAGTTTTCTTATTTGAGAAAAGATGCTGGGAAGAGTGATAAGAAGGGAATTCTAGGCAAACAAAACAGTGTGAGCAAAGGAACCAAGGTGAGAAAACACTGGGTATTTTTTTTGGAGACAAGAGGATGTGAAGCTTGGGGATGCAGACAGAAATGAAGAGCTAGGAGAAGGTGAGGGTAGGACAAGTGAAAGGGGGTGGATGCGTAAGGAGGAGGGGAAATGGTCAGGGAAGATAGCATAGGACATTAATAATTTCTAATGTTCTTTCTGCTTTGCTACTCACACTTTGCTCAAACTCTGTCTGGATCCTTTCCAAGGGTCTGGGATGCTTTTGTTTCATTCCTGGCCTACCCACTTCTATGCACCATCTTCTCTGATGTGGGAGCATAAGGTCCTGACTGATAGAGGTGCCCTAGTCTGAGAAAGGAAGTGATTCCCGCATGCATCTCATACAAGGCTAGTTTCGACACTAAGTAGTATCTATATTCAATCTTTGGTGTTCAGGGACATCTCTCAGTCTCGGTTTTGCTGCCTGTATATACCTGTTTGACATACCTTTGGAATGCCTTGTCATGTGTGTAAGGAGCACTGTTCCTAATTTGTTTCTCAGTACATTTCAAACTGAGCCTTCAGAGACACTTCTCAATCAGTTACGTTATAGCCATAAAATGTAGTGGTCTTTCTAGACTATTACTTGATATTTGTATCATACTCTACAGCCTTCTAAAATACTTCCATATTTCCCATGTCCTATGTCCTTGAATTCTCACCACAACTCTGTAAGTGGTATTGGTTTCATCCCTATTGTGCAGATGAGAAAAATGAGACTGAAGGATAATCAGAGTCAAGATTCAAGCCCAAGGCTCCTACTCCAAAACCAATCCCTAATCCATGTCAGGCTAGTTAGTACCAGGTTTTCAAAGCAGTCCTCTTGAGCCCAGAAATGATATAGGTTACTCTAAACAAAGTAGGATAATGGGGGCCATCTGCCTTTATCTCAGGACTAATTACCTTCCTTAAAGCTAACCAAATCCACAGGCTTAAGATGAGACACAGTTTTAAGGTCGTTGTTATGGTTGTTTCATAATAAACTCTTTTGGATGCTTATAATGATGATTCATCGTGTAAATAATTTGGGACTTCCTAAGATCAGAATGCTCAGAAGGTTCTATAATTCTTAAGAGATTAAAAACACACCAGTCTAGAGGTTTGGGCACAGAATTGAGATTTAAGAGGCTGATTCTATTCCTAGCTGTGCCTTTGTGATTTGAGGTAAATCCTTTAACCTCTCATTTATTTATCCACTGGTAAATAAGCATAATTCCCACCATATACTAACTGGGAAGCACTTTAAAATTCTAAGCTCAAAGGCATTTTAAAGCCTTAAAACTTCTGTAAAGCACTTTGCACAGCTTCAAAATGACTGTGACATCAATACACGGTGGAATTAGTTCATTAAAAACGAGTATATGGAGACAGGGTTAAAGCACAGATTTCTGCCTGCCTACTACTGTTTTAATAGGCACAGCTAAGCTCTGTGTTCCCCTTTCATATCTGCCACAATGTGGTGTTGCCACAGCAAGTTGGCTCATCCTGCATGCCATCTCCTGCAGGGTCATATGTCACTACAACTAATATCCCTGGGTAGAGATTTTTCTAAGGTAGAAGCCTAGTGGAGAAGGTTAATTCTCTATTTCATTTTTCCCCTTTGAAGGCTGGATTGTGTGGAAGGGAAAATGTTTTAGACTTTTTGTAATAATACTTCTCTGTCCTATGCCTTAATGTTCCTGTCTATAAAATGGAGTTACTAAGATCTGCTTCTACCTGCAGAGGCAATATGTGAACCTAACTGTGGGAGTTGCAGTGTAACATAGTGAGTTTCACAGTCAGACACATTTGGGTTGAAATTCCAGCTCTGTCATTTCCTAGCTCTGTGACCTTGGGCAAAGACCTTCACTCACCTCTCTGAGTCTCATTTTCCTCAATTATCATATGAAATTAATAATTCCCACTTTGTGTGGTTGCTCTAAGGATCCATGGCATAGAAAGTGTTTAGTTCAGTGCCTGGTACCTGGTTAGTTCTTTTAAAAAAATGGTAGATGCTATGATATGAAAGACACTGGTTTCATTTCAAGCAAGTACTATACTCGCTCACTGTCTCTGCTCCCCTTCCTGTTCAAAAGGGGTGAATGTTCCACGCAAAATAAGGAAAACATGGGAACAAGAGTGTCTATCATTGCTTTTTAACACTGCATCTTAATATCACAGTCATGGACCCCCTTTACTTACTGCTGTTTTCTTCTGGTTAAAGGGGCATGTCAAGAGAGAGACTTGCAATTCAATTCAACAAGTATTTTTGAGCACTTAGTAATCGCATCTCTGACTTCTTTCATAATAAGTTCTCTCTTCTTTCTATAATTTATTGGTAATGGACAGGTATTTCATTCATATTAATTGATTATAGAATTCTAAGTTTCTAGTTAATTATTTCAATCCTTCCTGACATTTGAGTCACTGATACCTCTCAAGATTTTTTTTTCTCCCAGAAAAACAGCAATTTTAATTTGAAAGCAATTTTATGTCTGAGTGAAAGAGAGGAAAAAGGAACCCCTGAAGAGCTGCAGGGCAAAAATCATTCAGCTGCAGCACCCTATCTCTGCAGACCTGCAGAGACAGAGAGAAAGAGCGAGAGAGAGAGAGATAATGGATAGATAGATAGATAGATAGGTAGAAGATAGATTAGATAGGATAGATAGATATAGATATAGAGACAGATAGATACATAGATAGATATAGATGATAGATAGATATATAAATAGATAAATAGATGATAGATGATACATAGATACATAGAAATGATATATATATAGAGAGGTGATAGGTGATATATAGATGATAGATACATAGATAGATCTAGATGATAGATACAGATAGATACACAGATATAGAGATAGATGATAGATAGATGATAGATCGATAGATAGAGGTAGAAGATAGATTAGATAGGATGGATGGATGGATAGATAGATAGATAGATAATCTCCAGGTTACATAGAATTGGCACCAATTTAATTTGGGCGGGCCTCCAGCAAGAATGTCGGTAACACTTGAGTGATCTTCCTTCAAACATCAAAGATGATGATGAACTTTCATGATAAAGGAATGAGAATTTTCAAAGTCTAGTGTTAACTTTATTCCAACTTTTGAAGAAGTTGCTGCAGAAACCTAAGTCCTGAAAGAGACTTTTTTCATTTGGAGACTCTCCTAGGGAGATTTTTCAAGCAGATAGGATTTTCCTAGTACTGCTTTGTAATTTGAGATTGCAGCATAGCAAACATGGCAGGCACAAACTCTGACGCATGGATTTATATCTACGAGGAGAAGTGGAGGGAACAAGGATGTTTATGCACTGATATTACTACAATATTTGCTATTAAGAGACCTGAGCTCTGATATCAAGTTTGGCTGCATTGACAAGGTCTCTCAGATCCTAAGGCTCCTCATAGCAAACGATATCATGTATAACCAACTCTCCATCTCTAGGTGAAATTAAGACAGATTTAGGTATTTAATCCATGATGCCAAGTAGCCTTGAGATTTTATGGAGGAGACTCATGTCTGAGCACGTCTCCTGTCTTCTGAGAAATTCTTGGACTCTGTAGTTTAAAAATAACATTAGAATTCCAAAGATAGTCATTTAGATACTGTTGTGGTTAAGTGGTCGTATTTGCTAAGCACACACCTCAGAAGACAGGCAAATGATTATAAATAACAGTACAGATGCAGCACTGCACTTCTGGGAAGCATGAACAAATCCAGCTTATGTGTCATCCTGCAACAGGATCAAGTTCTGTCCACAGATGACACTCAGTGGAAAGCTACCACTTAAAACCCACCAATGGAGCAAGGAAGGCAGTATCAAAAAGTTAGGGCAGCAACATCTGAGTTCCCATCACACCTCAACTCCTCTGAGTTGGCACTCTGTGGATTATAAATGGAAGCTGGAAATTCAACAACCGGTATGTGATGAGGTGAGGTAATCAGAAGCCTACAGGATAAAGAGAAGCTTCCAAGATACACTGAAACATAGCATGACTAGACCTTGGACTTCTAGCAAATGAGAGTGTATGTACAGGCCATTCTAGTCAGGAATTCTCAGAAATAGCATATCTTTTTACATATTGATATTTGCTACTACAAATATAAATCTTAGTAGCAAAGTTATGAAAAAAACCTGGCATGAGTAGTGGATAGGGCCAGCCTCAAGGATAGGGTTCATGTGTAGAACATGGAAGAGATTGCCCCCACACTAAATATTTACAGCCATGTGTATACATGACTAGTCAATACTCTCACCTGTGCCACCTTCCAGCATGAAGGACAACTATGTGTGCCTTGTTTTTAAAGTCCACATTTCAAAAGGCTGATATACACGTTTTCTATGATTTGGGGGAAGTGGAGAGGAAGAGAAAAAGGAAAGAAAAAAACACCACACAAACCTAGTCATCCTTTCTAGGCTGAAGTCAATCCTAGGAACTGACTCTTGGTTGCCAAGGGGAGTTTTATGGAAAAAGTTAAAGTAGTGTAGCTGGAGAAGTCAGGCATGAAAGCTTCAACTCACTGTAGGAGCTGTTTAATCACTCTACACTCTAAGTGTGTCTGAGCAAGGGTGGGCATCATACCAACAGTGTAAACAGTAGCACTGGGGTGGTTGTGAGCCAGCCTAGCTCTTATGACCAGAGTGCTTTATTATTGGTTTTTCTTTCTAGGGAGCCTGGTAACTGGGGTATATGCATGACACATTGCATTCTTTGCTCAGTGGCAGCATAGGGCATCTGTTCTCTGGCATGTAGCTTCTTTCTAAGTCTGGAGTGGAGGGAGGAAAAGCAAACAATTAAAGTAGTAGTTGGCCTTCTCTTTCCTCAGTGTCTTCTAGTCCTATTGGTGTTGAACTTTGTCTTAGCTGTTTTAATCAAGGCTTCCACCACAGCAGACATTTCCTTTGTGGGATGGCTGTTGGTGGGGCATTTGGGTAAGTAATCACCTTCAGGCAGGCCTTTCCCAGTTTCCGCTTGAGGAGGGGAAATGTGGGAGGAGTAAGGGAGGAGAGGAGGCTCCAAGTGGGTAATATCTCAGATTCTGCTATTTCCCCCTTCTGACCACTCCCTGGGCTGCCATCCCAAGGCGCACATGGTTCCTGGGCTTTAGTGTCACCATGTGGTTTAGCATGTTACTCACACTCCAGAGCTTGGACTTCCTGCCTAGCAGCAGCAATGTAGTGGTGACCTCAACAAAGAAGGAAGTTGATATTCTTTGTGAGAAACAAAACTAGTGTGGGCAGGCTGCTGATGCTATGGGCTGATGACAATGACCTCCGCCTTAACCTGCCCCTGCTCTAAGAGAAAGGGCCCAACAAATCATTATAGGTAAAGATAGTACTCAGTTCATTCTAATATCCTGACAATTATTTTGTCAGGGTGGATACAGAGGCACCTCCCCATCTCTCCCAACTTCACATGTCCCTGCAGTTCCTCTGGGGCAGTGAAGATCATTATTTGTAGCGAATCCTGCAGGAGGAGTTGCAGGTCAGGGGGCAGGATGGAGCCCTTAGCTTTTATGGAATGCAGCTTGGTTTACTGTTGGGGCACCTTCCACAGTGACTCATAGTAGGCGCCTGATCTTCTGACTCACCACTATTAAGGGAGCATGGTCATCCAGTGCTTATTATGAGCCCCTGATAGCTATGCAGACTTTACAGACCCTAAGAAGTACAGGAGAATCTATTTTGAATCTCACCACCCCCTACTGCACCTCCTCTATGCATTATTGAGTCCATTTGTGGCTTGCTGTATACTTATGCACATTCATATGGATTTGCCCCTGCTGATGTATGTGTGCTTCTCTTCCTACCAGTGTGAGTTAGTGTTTTTGTGTAGGAGTCCAGCATTATATTCTTAAGTCTAAGTCCTGTGAGGGGTATTCTCAGGAGAATTAATAGAGCAATTTGTTTAAAAAGAACTTCCCACCTCCAGATGTCCCTAAGCAGACCAAACTGATTACAAAAAGGACCAGTTCAAATCAGAACTCTTTGAGGAGTTCCCAGAAGATCAAATAGCCGAATATCAGATCAGCCATTTGTGGTCTAGGGAAAGATATTGGGACTAGAGCCTACAAAATGGAGGTACTGAGGATGGGATGGAAAAAAGAGGAGGAGAGAAAGGAGGTTTGGTAAAAGGTTAAAAAGAACAACAAAAAAGGACATAGCCCCTGCCAGATGCCTAATTTCTCTTTCAATGTTTGGAAATACCACACAAATAGCTCTTACATTTGAGTTGTCCAGGTGGCTGGAGATCTATTTATTTTGCATTTAACCAAGGGTCAAAGGATCTTTGCTGATGTTTTTGCTTAAGGGTTCCGAATAAACTTTCCACCATGCTTATCTGGGAGTGGACCGAGGTAGAGGAGGTTTATCCAGTACTTAAGTTATTTTTAGATCACCTTTAAGTCACTCCTTTGGAAGAACGCAGCATTTATGTCCTGAAGGATTTCTGAAAAGAATACAGAAAAGCTGGGTTACTGCCCCCTCATTCCTGACTCTGAAAAGATTTCCCACTGGGAATCCGAGTAAGTCACTTGGACTCTTTGTTTTCCCTGATCTCAAAGAGTTATTGCTCAAATAACTGGAATTGGTCAAATAGTGGTAAAAACTAAGGCAACATATCAGAGATCTAGCCCTACCTTACACTAAGTTGAGTTTCAACGGCTGATAATGACAAGTAGTCAGTGCTTGGTGATATAAACTCATGGAATCTGACCATCCTCATATGGAACACCTAAAACCAGTGTCCTGCTGTGTCTCTTTTTACTCAATTTTGATTCTTGTTATCTACTTACTAAAGTAGGTGTTTCAAGCATTTGTTGTACAGTGGCCCTCAAGTCTCGATTTCTGCAAAAGTATACACTGCTTCTCCTAGAAGCTAAAGAATTTTAGATTTTGTATTTTTTGCCTATGTCTGCATAATTTTCAAGGTAGAAATTTCACAGATTTATTATATAACATTGTTTATATACTAGTCATGCTTCTCTATTTTTTTCTAAATGGAAGACAGTATAATTCAAAGAGGAATTGTAACTTTATGAGCTATTTCTCCCCTGCTCACATCAGGCATGGTAAATAAACTCTCAAAATTCACTATGTGCATTTTGTAGTATTATAATCAGCTCCAGGAGCGGCATAGTAGTACAAATGCATTAGTAATTATGCACAAGCAATAAGCTCAAAATCTTCTAGTCAGGCCAGTCAGCGTGCATGCACACGCACGCACACACACACAGAAAATCCTCCAAAGGCATAAAGATAGCAGAAAGTTATGGTGAATGTTTCTCCAAAGGTGTTATATAATAGGCATATAACAATATGATACCAAAAGCATGATCCATAAAAATAAAGATTGATATACTGGACCTCATCAAAATGTAAAACTTTTGCTCTGTGAAACTTGTTAAGAGGATGAAAAGGCTAATTACAGACTGGGAGAAAATATTTTCAAATCACATATCTAACCAAGGACTTGTTTTTAGAATTATAAAGAACTCTAAAAACTCAACATTTTAAAACCAAAAAAATCCAATTAGAAAATGGGCAAAAGACATACATAGACATTTCATCCAAGAGAATATACAGATGGCAAATAAGTGTATGAAAAGATGTTCAATATCATTAGTCATTAGGGAAATACAATTAAGACCACAGTAAGATGTCACTACACACCTATAAAATAAAATAGTAGTGACACCACCAAATGCTAGAGAGGATATAGAAAAACTAGATCATTCATACATCGCTGGTAGGAATGTAAAATGGCACAGGCACTCTGAAAAATAGTTTGACAGTTTCTTTTCAAACTAAAAATAGATTTACCATACGGCCCAGCAATTGCACACTTGGGCCTATATTCCAGAGAAATGAAAACTTACTTTCGTGCAGAAATGTGTACACATATGTTCATAGCAGCTTTATTCGTAATAGCCAAATACTGGAATCCACCCAGATGTCTTTCATTAGATTGAATGGCTAAACAAATTGTGGTACATGGATACAATAGAATCCTATTCAACAATACAACTTTGATGAACCTCAAGGAAACTATCCTACGTGTAAAAAGCCAATCTTAAAAGGATATATCCTGAATGATTCCATTTATGTAACAATTGCAAAATAACAAATTAGAGAGATGGAGAACAGATTTGTGGATGTCATGGGTCAAGGATGGAGGTGGGGGTGCAGAGGAAGTAGGTGTGGATATAAAGGAGTAGCACAAGGGACTGGTGATGGTACCACAATAGTGGTGATGGCACAGTTCAATATCTTGACTGGCATGATCTTTACTCAAAGCTACAAATGTGATAAATTTGCATAGAGGTACACACACACATACAAAATGGGTTCATGTAAAACTGGTGAAATCCAGATAAGATCTATGGATTGTACCAATGTCAATCTCCTGCTTTTGATATTGTACTATAGTTATAAAATATGTTAGCACTGGGGGAGGATGGGTGAAGAGTACACAGGACCTCCCTGTACATTTATTTGCACCTTTTTGTGAATCTGTAATTATTTCAAAAAATTTTTAATGTTTTTTAAAAAAACAAGGGTAATATTTTTTGGATGCTGTATATTTTGTTTCATATGTAAGGCACAACTAATTTCTTTATTTTGTGCATTACAAATAAATTCTGTGTATTAAAATTAATTTTGTCTTTTTGTGCCAAAATATAGCATAATATATATATATATTTTTTTGGCATGTTAGTTTCTGCTTTATAAAAAATTTAATCAGTTATACATATACATATGTTCCCATATCCCCTCCCTCTTGCGTCTCCCTCCCACCCTCCCTATCCTACCCCCCTAGGCGGTCACAAAGCACCGAGCTGAGCTCCCTGTGCTATGCGGCTGCTTCCCACTAGCTATCTACCTTACGTTTGGTAGTGTATATATGTCCATGCCTCTCTTTTGCTTTGTCACAGCTTACCCTTCCCCCTCCCCATATCCTCAAGTCCATTCTCTAGTAGGTCTGTGTCTTTATTCCTGTCTTACCCCTATGTTTTTCATGACATTTTTTTTCTTAAATTCCATATATATGTGTCAGCATACAGTATTTGCTTTCTCCTTCTGACTTACTTCACTCTGTATGACAGACTCTAGGTCCATCCACCTCATTACAAATAGCTCAATTTTGTTTCTTTTTATGGCTGAGTAATATTCCATTGTATATATGTGCCACATCTTCTTTATCCATTCATCCGATGATGGACACTTAGGTTGTTTCCATCTCCAGGCTATTGTAAATAGGGCTGCTATGAACATTTTGGTACATGACTCTTTTTCAGTTATGGTTTTCTCAGGGTATATGCCCAGTAGTGGGATTGCTGGGTCATATGGTAGTTCTATTTGTAGTTTTTTAAGGAACCTCCATACTGTTCTCCATAGTGGCTGTACCAATTCACATTCCCACCAGCAGTGCAAGAGTGTTCCCTTTTTTCCACACCCTCTCCAGCGTTTATTCTTTCTAGATTTTTTGATGATGGCCATTCTGACTGGTGTGAGATGATATCTCATTGTAGTTTTGATTTGCATTTCTCTAATGAGTAAAGATGTTGAGCATCCTTTCATGTGTTTGTTGGCAGTCTGTATATCTTCTGTGGAGAAATGTCTATTTAGGTCTTCTGCCCATTTTTGGATTGGGTTGTTTGTTTTTTTGTTATTGAGCTGCATGAGCTGCTTGTAAATTTTGGAGATTAATCCTTTGCAGTTGTTTCATTTGCAAATATTTTCTCCCATTCTAAGGGTTGTCTTTTGGTCTTATTTATGGTTGCCTTTGCTGTGCAAAAGCTTTTGAGTTTCATTAGGTCCCATGTGTTTATTTTTGTCTTTATTTCCATTTCTCTAGGAGGTGGGTCAAAAAGCATCTTGCTGTGATTTATGTCATAGAGTGTTCTGCCTATGTTTTCCTCTAAGAGTTTGATAGTGTCTGGCCTTACATTTAGGTCTTTAATCCATTTTGAGCTTATTTTTGTGTATGGTGTTAGGGAGTGATCTAATCTCATACTTTTACATGTCCCTGTCCAGTTTTCCCAGCACCACTTATTGAAGAGACTGTCCTTTCACCACTGTACATTCCTGCCTCCTTTATCAAAGATAAGGTGACCATATGTGCGTGGGTTTATCTCTGGGCTTTCTATCCTGTTCCATTGATCTATCTTTCTGTTTTTGTGCCAGTACCATACTGTCTTGATTACTGTAGCTTTGTAGTATAGTCTGAAGTCAAGGAGCCTGATTCCTCCAGCTCCATTTTTCGTTCTCAAGATTGCTTTGGCTATTTGGGGTCTTTTGTGTTTCCATACAAATTGTGAAATTTTTTGTTCTACTTCTGTGAAAAATGCCAGTGGTAGTTTGATAGTGATTGCATTGAATCTGTAGATTGCTTTGGGTAGTAGAGTCATTTTCACAATGTTGATTCTTCCAATCCAAGAACATGGTATATCTCTCCATGTATTTGTATCATCTTTAATTTCTTTCATCAGTGTCTTATAATTTTCTGCATACAGGTCTTTTTTCTCCTTAGGCAGGTTTATTCCTAGATATTTTATTCTTTTTGTTGCAATGGTAAATGGGAGTGTTTCCTTGATTTCACTTTCAGCTTTTTCATCATTAGTATGTAGGAATGCCAGAGATTTCTGTGCATTAATTTTGTATCCTGCTACTTTACCGAATTCATTGATTAGCTCTAGTAGTCTTCTGGTAGCATCTTTAGGATTCTCTATGTATAGTATCATGTCATCTGCAAACAGTGACAGCTTTACTTCTTCTTTTCCAATTTGGATTCCTTTTATTTCCTTTTCTTCTCTGATTGCTGTGGCTAAAACTTCCAAAACTATGTTGAATAAGAGTGGTGAGTGGGCAACCTTGTCTTGTTCCTGATCTTAATGGAAATGGTTTCAGTTTTTCACCATTGAGGACGATGCTGGCTGTGGGTTTGTCATATATGGCCTTTATTATGTTGAGGAAAGTTCCCTCTATGCCTACTTTCTGCAGGGTTTTTATCATAAATGGGTGTTGAATTTTGTCGAAAGCTTTCTCTGCATCTATTGAGATGATCATATGGTTTTTCTCCTTCAATTTGTTAATATGGTGTATCACGTTGATTGATTTGTGTATATTGAAGAATCCTTGTATTACTGGAATAAACCCCACTTGATCATGGTGTATGATCCTTTTAATGTGCTGTTGGATTCTGTTTGCTAGTATTTTGTTGAGGATTTTTGCATCTATGTTTATCAGTGATATTGGCCTATAGTTTTCTTTCTTTGTGACATCCTTGTCTGGTTTTGGTATCAAGGTGATGGTGGCCTCGTAGAATGAGTTTGGGAGTGTTCCTTCCTCTGCTATATTTTGGAAGAGTTTGAGAAGGATAGGTGTTAGCTCTTCTCTAAATGTTTGACGGAATTCGCCTGTGAAGCCATCTGGTCCTGGGCTTTTGTTTGTTGGAAGATTTTTTATCACAGTTTCAATTTCAGTGATTGTGATTGGTCTGTTCATATTTTCTATTTCTTCCTGATTCAGTCTTGGCAGGTTGTGCATTTCTAAGAATTTGTCCATTTCTTCCAGGTTGTCCATTTTATTGGCATAGAGTTGCTTGTAGTAATCTCTCATGATCTTTTGTATTTCTGCAGTGTCAGTTGTTACTTCTCCTTTTTCATTTCTAATTCTATTGATTTGAGTCTTCTCCCTTTTTTTCTTGATGAGTCTGGCTAATGTTTTATCAATTTTGTTTATCTTCTCAAAGAACCAGCTTTTAGTTTTATTGATCTTTGCTGTCGTTTCCTTCATTTCTTTTTCATTTATTTCTGATCTGATTTTTATGATTTCTTTCCTTCTGCTAACTTTGGGATGTTTTTGTTCTTCTTTCTCTAATTTCTTTAGGTGCAAGTTTAGATTGTTTATTCGAGATGTTTCTTGTTTCTTAAGGTGGGATTTTATTGCTATAAACTTCCCTCTTAGAACTGCTTTTGCTGCATCCCATAGGTTTTGGGTCGTCGTGTCTCCATTGTCATTTGTTTCTAGGTATTTTTAAATTTCCTCTTTGATTTCTTCAGTGATCACTTCGTTATTAAGTAGAGTATTGTTTAGCCTCCATGTGTTTGTATTTTTTTACAGATCTTTTCCTGTAATTGATATCTAATCTCATAGCATTGTGGTCGGAAAAGATACTTGATACAATTTCAATTTTCTTAAATTTACCAAGGCTTGACTTGTGACCCAAGATATGATCTATCCTGCAGAATGTTCCATGAGCACTTGAGAAAAATGTGTATTCTGTTGTTTTTGGATGGAATGCCCTATAAATATCAATTAAGTCCATCTTGTTTAATGTATCATTTAAAGCTTGTGTTTCCTTATTTATTTTCATTTTGGATGATCTGTCCATTGGTGAAAGTGGGGTGTTAAAGTCCCCTACTATGAATGTGTTACTGTCGATTTCTCCTTTTATGGCTGTTAGTATTTGCCTTATATATTGAGGTGCTCCTATGTTGGGTGCATAAATATTTACATTTGTTATATCTTCTTCTTGGATCGATCCCTTGATCATTGTGTAGTGTCCTTCTTTGTCTCTTCTAGTAGTCTTTATTTTAAAGTCTGTTTTGTCTGATATGAGAATTGCTACTCCAGCTTTTTTTTGGTTTCCATTTGCATGGAATATCTTTTTCCATCCTCTTACTTTCAGTCTGTATGTGTCTCTAGGTCTGAAGTGGGGCTCTTGTAGACAGCATGTATATGGGTCTTGTTATTGTATCCATTCAGCCAATCTGTGTCTTTTGGTGGGAGCATTTAGTCCATTTACATTTAAGGTAATTATCGATATGTATGTTCCTATTCCCATTTCCTTAATTGTTTTCGGTTCGTTATTGTAGGTCTTTTCCTTCTGTTGTGTTTCTTGCCTAGAGAAGTTCCTTTAGCATTTGTTGTAAAGCTGGTTTTGTGGTGCTGAACTCTCTCAGCTTTTGCTTGTCTGTAAAGGTTTTAATTTCTCCATCAAATCTGAATGAGATCCTTGCTGGGTAGAGTAATCTTTGTTGCAGGTTTTTCTCCTTCATCACTTTAAATATGTCCTGCCACTCCATTCTGGCTTCCAGAGTTTCTGCTGGAAGGTCAGCTGTTAACCTTATGGGGATTCCCTTGTGTGTTATTTGTTGTTTTTCCCTTGCTGCTTTTAATATGATTTCTTTGTGTTTAATTTTTGACAGTTTGGTTAATATGTGTCTTGGTGTATTTCTCCTTGGATTTATCATGTATGGGACTCTCTGTGCCTTCTGGACTTGACTGACTATTTCCTTTCCCATATTAGGGAAGTTTTCAACTATATTCTCTTGAAATATTTTCTCAGTCCCTTTCTTTTTCCCTTTTTCTTCTGGAACCCCTATAATTCAAATGTTGGTGCATTTAATGTTGTCCCAGAGGTCTCTGAGACTGTCCTCAGTTCTTTTCATTCTTTTTTTTTCCTTCTGCTCTGCAGTAGTTATTTCCACTATTTTATCTTCTACGTCATTTATCCGTTCTTCTGCCTCAGTTATTCTGCTATTGATCGCATCTAGAGTATTTTTCATTTCACTTATTGTGTTTTTAATCATTGCTTGATTCATCTTTATTTCTTCTAGGTCCTTGTTAACTGTTTCTTGCATTTTGTCTATTCTATTTCCAAGATTTTGGATCATCTTTACTGTCTTTATTCTGAATTCTTTTTTCAGGTAGACTGCCTATTACCTCTTCATTTGTTAGGTCTGGTGGGTTTTTATCTTGCTCCTTCTCCTGCTGTGTGTTTTTATGTCTTCTCATTTTGCTTATCTTACTGTGTTTGGGGTCTCCTTTTTGCAGGCTGCAGTTTCGTAGTTCCTCTTGTTTTTGGTGTCTGTCCCCAGTGGCTAAGATTGGTTCAGTGGGTTGTGTAGGCTTCCTGGTGGAGGGGACTAGTGCCTGTGTTCTGGTGGATGAGGCTGGATCTTGTCTTTCTGGTGGGCAGGTCCACGTCTGGTGGTGTATTTTGGGGTGTCTGTGGACTTTTTATGATTTTAGGCTGCCTCTCTGCTTATGGGTGGTGGTGTGTTCCTGTCTTGCTAGTTGTTTGGCATAGGGTGTCCAGCACTGTAGCTTGCTGGTCGTTGAGTGAAGCTGGGTGCTGGTGTTGAGATGGAGATCTCTGGAAGATTTTCGCCATTTGATATTATGTGGAGCTGGGAGGTCTCTTGTGGACCAGTGTCCTGAAGTTGGCTCTCCCACCTCAGAGGCACAGCACTGACTCCTGGCTCCTCAATTTGGGATGATTTGTTGTCTATTCATGTATTCCCCAGATGCAGGGTACATCAAATTGATTGTGCAGCTTTAATCCGCTGCTTCTGAGGCTGCTGGGAGAGATTTCCCTTTCTCTTCTTTGTTCTCACAGCTCCCGGGTCTCAGCTTTGGATTTGGCCATGCCTCTGCGTGTAGGTCGCCGGAGGGCGTCTGTTCTTCACTCAGACAGGACAGGGTTAAGGGAGCAGCCGCTTCGGGGACTCTGGCTTACTCAGGCTGGGGGGAGGGAGGGGCACAGAGTGCGGGGCGAGCCTGCGGCAGCAGAGGCCAGCGTGACGTTGCACCAGCCCGAGGCGCGCTGTGCGTTCTCCCAGGGAAGCCGTCGCTGGATCCCGGGACCCCAGCTGTGATGGGCTGCACAGGCTCCCCGGAAGGGGGGCGTGGACAGTGACCTGTGCTCGCACACAGGCCTCATGGTGGCGGCAGCAGCCCCAGCGTCCCAAGCCCGTCTCTGGGGTCCGCGCTTTCAGCCGCGGCTCGCGCCCGTCTCTGGAGCTCCTTTAAGCGGCACTCTTAACCCCCTCTCCTCGTGCATCAGGAAACAAAGAGGGAAGAAGAAGTCTCTTGCCTCTTCGGCAGGTCCAGACTTTTTCCCAGACTCCCTCCCAGCTAGCTGTGGCGCATTAACCCCTTCAGGCTGTGTTCATGCCGCCAGCCCCAGTCCTCTCCCTGCACTCCAACCGAGAAGCCCGAGCCTCAGCTCCCAGCCCCACCCACCCCGGCGGCCGAGCCTACAAGCTTCTCAGGCTGGTGAGTGCCGGTCGGCACCGATCCTCTGTGCGGGAATCTCTCCGCTTTGCCCTACCCAGGTACGTGGGGAGTTTCTTGCCTTTTGGGAAGTCTGAGGTCTTCTGCCAGCGTTCAGTAGGTGTTCTGTTGGAGTTGTTCCACGTGTAGCTGTATTTCTGGTGTATCTGTGGGGAGGAAGGTGATCTCCGCGTCTTACTCTTCCGCCATCTTCCCCAGAAATCACAATATAATTTTTAAGTATAGCTTCTAATGTAAAAATATGTTAATTCTCTGCTGTAGGGATGTGATGGTGGAAATGGGAGATATCTAACACAGCCAAACTCAGAGTTTTATAGCTCATTGTTGAACTGTAATTGACTAATTTAATAGGATTTTTTGTTTAGGATTTTGTAATCAGTCCTCAGTTGTGTTATAGCTAATTAAAATACATTTATATTTGGCTTTTAGCACTGGTTTTATGCTTTCACTTAAATATGCTTATATAAGCCTGAGTGACTTCATATTCCATTCAGAAAATAGATGGCAATAGATTACATCCTAATTTCATGCAAAGTACAGAATACCTTCTTGAGACTTGAAAAATTTATATTTCACATATTTCTTAGCTCTTAGTTGCTCTTGGTTGTTTATGATGTGGCGAGATGGCTTTGTGACATTTACCATGAGGAAATTAATCAAACATTTTGATTCAAGAAGCTTCTTTTGGTTGCATTAGAAATCAAGAAGAGAATAGAGAATGTTATCAGTAAACTTTCTCAAGATTCTCTGTTGAATTCTATCAGTGAGTTCCGGAAAGCATTTGGGCCTAGGAGAATGAGATCATTTTTATTTATTTATATCAATTTACTAAAAGGTTTATACCTTTGACTAATATATATATACACACATATTTTGAAAAAAGCATATAAGTGGTGATACTACAAAATTAACGTGGACTATAACACACTTTGACACTTCTTAGAAATAGATGCTATTGAGAAAATATGACATTTTACTCACATTAAACTTGGAGAAGGAAAAGCACTAAGTGTACCAATTGAGGCAATGAGTTACAAAGATGATAACCTACTTTCTCAATGCCTTTGTGTGATATTGTAAGGATATTTAAGCTTCATGTAAAATGTAAGCTTGAAACATTTTTCCATACAATAAAAGATTTTATGCACTGAATTCTTTCTTTTTTTTAACATCTTTATTGGAGTATAATTGCTCTACAACGGTGTGTTAGTTTCTGCTTTATAACAAAGTGAATCAGCCATACATATACCTATATCCCCATATCTCCTCCCTCTTGCGTCTCCCTCCCACCCTGCCTATCCCACCCCTCTAGGTGATCACAAAGCACCGAGCTGATCTCCCTGTGCTATGTGGCTGCTTCCCACTAGCTATCTATTTTACATTTGGTAGTGTATATATGTCCATACCACTCACTCTCTCACTTTGTCCCAGCTTACCCTTCCCCCTCCCCGTGTCCTCAAGTCCATTCTCTATGTCTGCATCTTTATTCCTGTCCTGCCCCTAAGTTCTTCATGACCTTTTTTTTTTTTTAGATTCCATATATATGTGTTAGCATACAGTATTTGTTTTTCTCTTTCTGAACTACTTCACACTGTATGAGAGACTCTAGGCCCATACACCTCACTATAAATAAATAAATTTTGTTTCTTTTTTAATTTTTTTAACATCTTTATTGGAGTATAATTGCTTTACAGTGGTATGTTAGTTTCTGCTTTATAAGAAAGTGAATCAGCTATACATATACATATATGGCCATAACTCTTCACTCTTGCATCTCCCTCCCTCCCACACTCCCTATCTCACCCCTCTAGGTGGTCACAAAACACCGAGCTGATCTCCCTGTGCTACACAGCTGCTTCCCACTAGCTATCAGTTTTACATTTGGTAGTGTGTACATGTCCATGCCACTCTCTCACTTTGTCCCATCTTACCCTTCCCCCTACCCGTGTCCTCAAGTCCATTCTCTAGTAGGTCTGCATCTTTATTCCTGTCCTGCCCCTAAGTTCTTCATGACCTTTTTTTTTTTTTTAGATTCCATATATATGTGTTAGCATACAGTATTTGTTTTTCTCTTTCTCACTTACTTCACTCTGTATGACAGACTCTAGGTCCATCCACCGCACTACAAATAACGCAATTTCATTTCTTTTTATGGCTGAGTAAGATTCCAATGTATATATGTGCCACATCTTCTTTATCCATTCATCTGTCAGTGGACATTTAGGTCGCTTCCATGTCCTGGCTATTGTAAATAGAGCTGCAATGAACAGTGTGGTACATCACTCTTTTTGAATTATGGTTTTCTCAGGGTATATGCCCAGTAGCGGGATTGCTGGGTGGTACAGTAGTTCTATTTCTAGTTTTCTAAGTAAGCTCCATACTGTTCTTCATAGTGGCTGTATCAATTTACATTCCCACCAACAGTACAAGAGGGTTCCCTTTTCTCCACACCCTCTCCAGCATTTATTGTTTGTAGATTTTTTGATGATGGCCATTCTAAATGGTGTGAGGTGATACCTCATTGGAGTTTTGATTTTCATTTCTCTAATGATTAGTGCTGTTGAGCATCCTTTCATGTGTTTGTTGGCAATCTGCATATCTTCTTTAGAGTAATGTCTATTTAGGTCCTCTGCCCATTTTTGGATTGGGTTGTTTGTTTTTTTGTTATTGAGCTGCATGAGCTGCTTGTAAATTTTGGAGATTAATCCTTTGCCAGTTGCTTCATTTGCAAATAGTTTATCCCATTCTGAGGGTTGTCTTTTCACCTTTTTTATGGTTTCCTTTGCTCTGCAAAAGCTTTTAAGTTTCATTAGGTCCCATTTTTTTACTTTTGTTTTTATTTCCATTTCTCTAGGAGGTGGGTCAAAAAGGATCTTGCTCTGATGTATGTCACAGAGTGTTCTGCCTACGTTTTCCTCTATGTGTTTTATAGTGTCTGGCCTTAGATTTAGGTCTTTAATCCATTTTGAGCTTATTTTTGTGTATGGTGTTAGGGAGTGATCTAATCTCATACTTTTACATGTAGCTGTCCAGTTTTCCCAGTACCACTTATTGAAGAGGCTGTCTTTTCTCCATTGTATATTCTTGCCTCCTTTATGAAAGATAAGGTGACCATATGTGTGTGGGTTTATCTCTGGGCTTTCTATCCTGTTCCAGTCATCTATATTTCTGTTTTTGTGCCAGTACCATACTGTCTGGATTACTGTAGCTTTGTATTGTAGTCTGAAGTCTGGGAACCTGATTCCTCCAGCTCCATTTTTCTTTCTCAAAATTGCTTTGTCTATTCGGGATCTTTTGTGTTTCCATACAAATTGTGAATTTTTTTGTTGTAGTTCTGTGAAAAATGCCATTGGTAGTTTGATAGGGATTGCATTGAATCTGTAGGTTGCTTTGGGTAGGATAGTCATTTTCACAATGTTGATTCTTCCAATCCAAGAACATGATATATGTCTCCATCTGTTTGTATCATCTTTAATTTCTTTCATCAGTGTCTTATAATTTTCTGCATACAGGGCTTTTGTCTCCTTAGGTAAGTATATTCCTAGATATTTTATTCTTTTTGTTGCAGTGGTAAATGGGAGTGTTTCCTTAATTTCACTTTCAGATTTTTCATCATTATTATATAGGAATACAAGAGATTTCTGTGCATTAAGTTTGTATCCTGCTACTTTACCAAATTCATTGCTTAGCTGTAATCGTTTTCTGGTAGCATCTTTAGGATTCTCTATGTATAGTATCATGTCATCTGCAAATAGTGACAGCTTCTTCTTTTCCAGTTTGGATTCCTTTTATTTCTTTTTCTTCTCTGCTTGCTGTGGCTTAACCTTCCAAAACTGTGTTGAATTATAGTGGTGAGAGTGGACAACCTTGTCTTTTTCCTGATCTTAGTGGAAATGTTTTCAGTTTTTCACCATTGAGAGTGATGTTGGCTTACACACTGAATTCTGCCTTCCTAAAATCACTTCACTGACACCTTTTCCTCTAATTAAGATTTTTCTCTTTGATTCGCCTATCCAGTCACTCCAGAACTACCTTCTTTCATCCAAATGTCCATATACCCACCCTAGTTTGAAGCCATCAATCCACATCTTCTCTTACCTCTGAACATGCTATTTGGAGGACATGTATATGTGGGTCTAAATTAGGAAATTGAGATAGACCAAAGGGCATGCCAAGGCACCCCTGAGTCCTTGAATGAGATGACATGTATATGTATTTTACACATTTTGTAAAGTACAAATTTTGGGGTCAGAAAGATTGTCTCCTTTCACACTTACTCAAGGCTCATGAGGTTTTCAGTTTGCATTTCCCTTGTTATTTTTCATCATGTAATTTGCTTCTCCTGGCTAAAAATGGTTCAGCAAATCATGAGCCTGGAAAAGAGTCTTACCATGTCTCCAGGTGTGGAGGACCTGGAGAAATCAAAAAGTCCATCGGTTGGGAATACCAATGTGGAATTTCTGCCCGTCAGGAAAACCCCAGGGATTATAGGCAGACATGGAGAGCTAAGAAGAATGAGCATCTCCTTTCTCTGCATCAAGGGTAAAAGGAGGAGAAGGAACTTTTAAGAAAAGTAAGAACAGCCATTTGGAGGGGATAACTTAGGTATATAGTCATCTCACATAGCCATGGGCAAGTAGATGGATTTGTTGACGGTGAAGTCCAATCCAACCATCTTAAGCTTTTGAAAGGAACACAGATAAAATGCAAAGATACATTTGCCAGTGTTTGTTGCATAGCTGTCCATTTAGACTTCCCTTGAAAGCCCAAGGCACATGAATGGCAAGTAGAATAAGAAGGGATTGGAATTTTTACTTTAGGATAAGTACATGGCAGAAGCTGTTATGTGGGTAGTTGCAGATTTCTACATTCTGTCCATTGTAAAAGATCTAGTCAGTTGGTATGATAAAACCCTGATTTTAGTTATTTATGTGGGAAAATGGCCCTGTGATATTTACCTTTATTTCATTTAACTAGTTCTAAGTTTTCAAGTTTATACCTCTAAAAGCAAATGATTTCTTCCTAGATAATTGGCCCTGAATTAAGAATACTATCAGTAGAATAAAATGCCACCAGGTAAATGGTGGTGCTTTAGACATGGCAGATTATAGCTGCTCTTGAAACTGCATTTCCCATAGTTGCAGTTAATGGAATACAACAGAAGAGGATGTTTTCAACTCAGTTATCCTTTTTGTCCTTCAAAAATTGCTTCACTGTTTTAACGTAAACACTAGAGAAGATTAGATTTGAAATGTCTATGTGCTAAATTTAAAGAAATACAAACACTTGGGTTCACTAGTCCTAACTGTTCTAATCACCACTTGTTCTCACACTGGTTTCTCTTCCAGGCTTGAATAGAACATTCCTCTTAACTTGCCTTAAATATTCAGACCTACCATCAGAAGCCCTTCTGATGTTCTAAGATTCTTTTTTTTTGAGAGAGGGGAGTTCAAAAGTCCCAGCATTATGAGTGTCTTTATGGGGACAGCAGGCACAGATTCTCCTCCAGACTTAAATTTGATTTTCTATTTATAGTCTTTGTTTCCTTTCTCAGCCATCCCTGTTCTGTTACTCATGGGAAGGAGAGAGTCTGTGCTTGCATGGAATAATCCACAAAACTCAAAATCACACTAATAGCTGGTACTAAAGACCCACTGGGCTTAGATTATTAGTAGGTAAATTATGCTCCCAATTTTGGCTCAAATACTGATTTCAAATCAATCCCCCAATACCCCATTGCAACCACATATATACTTACACTTGATAAGTCTTGTGGTCAAATTTAGGGGTCAAAAATATTGCCACCATATCCACAGAAGGAAAGAAGAAATATGTATTGAATTTCTACTTGGCACAAAGCACTTTCATGTATTCCCTTGATCTTTATTAAGAGTTGAGTGTCACTGTATGTGGTTTTGTAGGTAAAAATGCTGAGGTTTATAAGTTAAATTACTTGCCCAAAGATACACACATAATAAGAGATGCAGCTGAGTTTCAAATCCAGGTTTATCTGATTCCAAAATCTACACTCCTTTTCACTGCACCAAATTGGGTTTTGGCAATTGTGCTTAGAAATATAAGGATTGGGCTTCCCTGGTGGCGCAGTGGTTGGGGGTCCGCCTGCTGATTCAGGGGACGTAGGTTCGTGCCCCAGTCCGGGAGGATCCCACATGCCGCGGAGCGGCTGGGCCTGTGAGCCATGGCCGCTGAGCCTGCGCGTCCGGAGCCTGTGCTCCGCAACGGGAGAGGCCACAGCAGTGAGAGGCCCGCGTACTGCAAAAAAAAAAAAAAAAAAAAAAAAAAAGAAATATAAGGATCTTCATGTGTTTCCTACAACAGCAACTGGCTTTTAGGAGCCAAGTGATAGGACATGGATCCCTGAACATTTGAGAACACCTTTTTTTCATTGTCCTCCCCAGGTGTGTTTTACTTCACTCAATTTCATTTTATAAACATTTATCAAGTACCTACTATGCATAGGTTGTGGCACTCTGGGCACTTTGCCTATCAGACATAACTCGGCTATGACATATTTTGTGATTTACCAAGAAAGCTTTATACTGAGGTTTGCCTTCCTGAGCTGCTCAGTTTTGAAATAATTTCTATTCCTGGGCCCAGGCCCTATCCTTTGCTGTCATGTTTAATTTGGTAGGAGGTTACTTTATGGCAATAGACCTGAGCAACATTAGCAGTTTTGTTCTGTTATGTCTTTGTCTTCCCTTGATGAAGCAAGTGCCAAATTTTAACATATTTATCTGCAGCTCTTAGTAAGGAGATGGCAGCTTGGGGAAGGGGCATGACTTGCTTACATAGCAGTTTACTGGAGCTGCCCAAACTGTATGCAATTCATAGTCCATTAATCCACTGTCTTCTCCTGGTGCCATATCGCTGCCCATACTGCACCCATGTACAAATATTTCTGTGAAAATTCACAAGTTGGATCATTCAGATCTCCTGTGCTTTTGCCAAATATCCACCCTCTCTCTCACCTCAAATCAATCCTCATTTTCCAGGAGAGAGAGGCTAGGTGTACAGTATAATGAATAGAAATGCTTGTAGGCTTTAGAATCAGACAGACCTGGGTTCAAAGTCAGCCTCCTTTGTAACTGTGTGTGACCTTGGAAAACTTGGTTGATCATTCTGAGCTTCAGTGTTTCATCTGTAATATGAGGCTAATAATACTTACCTTGCAGTATTGTGAGTATTAGCACTAATGGATACAACTTGCTTAGCAGGATACCTAACCATAGTGGATATTTCAGAAAAGGTGTGGATTTCAGACTTATGTCTGTGAGTACATTACTTGTTAATCATATTATGAGGGGCAAAAGGGGTTAGCTGTGTCTCCATATTTCTCTGTATATTGCTATTAGTGAGACTGTTTAACACTGACTCTCCCCTGCCATCTCCTCTACTCCTCCCCTTTCTTAAGCAATACTAGTTTTTAGGCCTTGTTTCCAATGAAAAGACAGTCCCCTCCCCCTACAAGAGGACAATTTTGCCTACAGGTCTAGCTGTTCCCCAGATCTCAGTTGACAATCCTTCTCTTCCCGTTTTAGTCAGCACTGCCTTCTCCCCAACAAACTTAAAATAGAGAGTTGCATACATTGGTTAGGGCACAGTCTCAGAGCCAACGAAATGGTGGTTGAGAGATGGTTCTAGGACGAGTGAGAGTCCTATGCATCACTGGTGGGGAAATGAACATCTTGTGTCATCTGTAAGTCTGTGAGTGTTTTCAGCCACCCCCAGCCACCCCTCCATGCTCATCCTAGTCTTATTTCTTTTCTACTCCTCCTCTCTTCCCCCTTTCCAGGCCTGTCAGCTTGACTTAGAATACCGCTGATCTCTTTCTTCCTCTCTCTCTTTCCCTCTCTCTTAGTGCATTTGTACTTTCTGGTGGCCCCTTCTGGGTAAGCTATCAAGAGTTGAGCAGCACAAAATCCAGATGATAACAGTCAGCTTTTCTGGAAGCCTTGGCCAGTGGGTGTTAGAATTTGATTGCTGTAGTTAGTAGCCATTTAGGAGATGAGCAGTCTTAATCCCTTAAACATAGCCTGGCTAGAGAGGGTGGTGTTGTTCTACCAGGTGTTTGCCTGCAGGGAGAAGTTAGAGAAGGATGCAGGTCTGAATGGTGTTTCAACAGGGAAATAAATGAAGGTCTGAAACTATGAAAAGCGTAGCAGTAGGTCTTAGGGTAAAGTATCTGAACAAGACGTGGGAAATGGCTTCTGGGAAGGGAGGGGAACAGTAACAGCAGTGTTCTCAGTCTTTCCTAGTAAGATCCTTGTAGAATGCTTTTCTGCAGTAGATGCACTGCCAAGTTAATTTTTCATTATTGCTACTAAGAATCATCCAGGTCAGAGAAGAGCTTCCCTTAGGGCCCAGCATGGTACTACCATCATTAACCATGAGTATGCCTAAAAATGGCACACTTGACTATGCCTATACTTCGTTACCAACAGTGATGGCAGAGATTTATACTGCTGGATGGCAGAAAAAGGATGAGAAGGCAAAATTAGGCTTTGAAAATACAGACTACTAATTAAAATGATATCAAACAACACAGAAAGGGCTTCCCTGGTGGCGCAGTGGTTGAGAGTCCGCCTGCCAATGCAGGGGACACGGGTTCGTGCCCCGGTCTGGGAGGATCCCACATGCCGCGGAGCGGCTGGGCCCGTGAGCCATGGCCGCTGAGCCTGCGCGTCCGGAGCCTGTGCTCCGCAATGGGAGAGGCCACAACAGTGAGAGGCCCGCGTACCGCAAAAAAAAAAAAAAAAAAAAAAAAACACAGAAAACATAAAATATAGAGATACAGTGAAAAGAGCCTTGTGCCAGAGCCAGTTTACAACATGGTGACCTTGGGCAAGTCACTTCACTTCCCTGAGTCACAGTGTTCTTATCTGGAAAAGAGTCATATAGCTGATTCACTTTATTTTTTTCTTTCTTTTAACATCTTTATTGGAGCATAATTGCTTTACAGTGGTGTCTTAATTTCTGCTTTATAACAAAGTGAATCAGCTATACATATACATATATCCCCATATCTCCTCCCTCTTGCATATCCCTCCCACCCTGCCTATCCCACCCCTCTAGGTGGTCACAACGCACCCAGCTGATCTCCCTGTGCTATGTGGCTGCTTGCCACTAGATATCTATTTTACATTTGGTGTCTGCCCTTACATTTATGTCTATAATCCATTTTGACTATGCTGTTTATTTTTGTATATGGTGTTAGAGAGTGTTCTCATTTCATTCTTTTCCATGTAGCTGTCCAGCCTTCCCAACACCACTTATTGAAGAGGCTGTCTTTTCTCCATTGTATATTCTTGCCTCCTTTATCAAAAATAAAATGACCATGTGTGCGTGGGTTTATTCCTGGGCTTTCTATCCTGTTCCACAAATCTATATTTCTGTTTTTGTGCCGTACCATACTGTCTTGATTACTGTCGCTTGGTACTATAGTCTGAGGTCAGGGAACCTGATTCTTCCAGCTCCGTTTTGCTTTCTCAAGATTGCATTGGCTTGTCGGGGTCTTTTCTGTTTCCATACAAGTTGTGAAATTTTTTCTTCTAGTTCTGTGAAAAATGCCATTGGTAGTTTGATAGGGATTGCACTGAATCTGTAGGTTGCTTTGGGTAGTATAGTCATTTTCACAATGTTGATTCTTCCAATCCAAGAACATGGTATATGTCTCCATCTGTTTGTATCATCTTTAATTTCTTTCATCAGTGTCTTATAGTTTTCTGCATACAGGTCTTTTTTCTCCTTAGGTAGGTTTATTCCTAGATATTTTATTCTTTTTATTGCAATGGTAAATGGAGGTGTTTCCTTAATTCTCTTTCAGATTTTTTATCTTTAGTGTACAGTAATGCCAGAGATTTCTGTGCATTAATTTTGTATGCTACTACTTTACCAAATACATTGATTAGCTCTAGTAGTTTTCTGGTAGCATCTTTAGGATTCTCTATGTATAGTATCATGTCATCTGCAAACAGTGACAGCTTTAATTCTTCTTTTCCGATTTGGATTCCTTTTATTTCTTTTTCTTTTCTGATTGCTGTGGCCAAAACTTCCAAAACTATGTTGAATAATCGTGTTGAGAGTGCACAACCTTGTCTTGTTCCTGATCTTAGAGGAAATGTTTTCAATTTTTCACCATTGAGAACGATGTTGGCTGTGTGTTTGTCATATATGGCCTTTATCATGTTGAGCTAAGTTCCCTCTGTGCCTACTTTCTGGAGGGTTTTTATCATAAATGGGTGCTGAATTTTGTCAAAAGCTTCTTCTGCATCTATTGAGATGATCGTATGATTTTCTCCTTCAATTTGTTAATATGGTGTATCACATTGATTGATTTGCATCTATTGAAGAATCCTTGCATTCCTGGGATAAGCCCCACTTGATCATGGTGTACTTTCCTTTTAATGTGTTGTTTGATTCTGTTTGCTAGCATTTGGTTGAGGATTTTTGCATCTATATTCATCAGTGATACTGGCCTGTAGTTTTCTTTTTTGGGACATCTTTTTCTGGTTTTGGTATCAGGGTAATGGTGGCCTCGTAGAATGAGTTTGGGAATGTTCCTCCCTCTGCTATATTTTGGAAGCGTTGGAGGATAGGTGTTAGCTCTTCTCTAAATATTTGATAGAATTTGCCTGTGAAGCCGTCTGGTCCTGGGCTTCTGTTTGTTGGAAGATTTTTAATCACAGTTTTAATTTCAGTGCTTGTGATTGGTCTGTTTATATTTTCTATTTCTTCCTGGTTCAGTCTCGAAGGTTCTGCTTTTCGTAGAATCTGTGCATTTCTCCCAGATTGTCCATTTTATTGGCATAGAGTTGCCTCTCGTAATCTCTCATGATCCTTTGTATGTCTGCAGTGTCAGTTGTTACTTCTCCTTTTTCACTTCTAATTCTATTGATTTGAGTCTTCTCCCTTTTTTTCTTGATGAGTCTGGCTAATGGTTTATCAATTTTGCTTTTCTCAGAGGACCAACTTTTAGTTTTATTGATATTTGCTATCATTTCCTTCATTTCTTTTTCATTTATTTCTGATCTGATCTTTATGATTTCTTTCCGTCTGCAAACTTAGGGGTTATTTTGTTCTTCTTTCTCTAATTGCTTTAGGTGTAAGGTTAGGTTTTTTATTTGAGATGTTTTTTGTTTCTTGAGGTAGGATTGTATTGCTATAACCTTCCCTCATAGAACTGCTTTTGCTGCATCCCATAGGTTTTGGGTCATCGTGTTTTCATTGTCATTTGTTTCTAGGTATTTTTTGATTTCCTCTTTGATTTCTTCAGTGATTTCTTGGTTATTAAGTAGTATATTGTTTAGCCTCCATGTGTTTGTATTTTTTTACAGATTTTTCCCTGTAACTGATATCTAATCTCATAGCATTGTGGTCGGAAAAGATACTTGGTATGATTTCAATTTTGTTAAATTTACCAAGGCTTAATTTGTGACCCAAGATATGATCTATGCTGGAGAATGTTCCATAAACACTTGAGAAAAAATAGTATTCTGTTGTTTTTGGATGGAATGGCCTCTTAATATCAATTAGGTCCATCTTGTTTAATGTATCATTTAAAGCTTGTGTTTCCTTATTCATTTTCACTTTGGATTATCTGTCCATTGGTGAAAGTGGGGTGTTAAATGTCTCTACTCTGATTGTGTTACTGTTGATTTCCCCTTTTATGGCTGTTAGTATTTGCCTTATGTATTGAGGTGCTCCTATTTGGGTGCATAAATATTTACAATTGTTACATCTTCTTCTTGGATTGATCCCTTGATCATTATGTAGTTTCCTTCTTTGTCTCTTGTAATAGTCTTTATTTCAAAGTCTATCTGGTCTGATGTGAGAATTGCTACTCCAGCTTTCTTTTGATTTTCATTTTCATGGAATATCTTTTTCCATCCCCTAACTTTCAGTCTGTATCTATCCCTAGGTCTGAAGTGGGTCTCTTGTAGACAGCATATATATGGGTCTTGTTTTTTTATCCATTAATCCAGTCTATTTCTTTTGGCGGGAGCATTTAATCCACTTACATTTAAGGTAATTATCAATATGTATGTTCCTGTTACCATTTTCTTAATTGTTTTGGGTTAGTTATTGTAGGTCTTTTCCTTCTCTTGTGTTTCCTGCCTAGAGAAGCTCCTTTAGCATTTGTTGTAAAGCTGGTTTGGTGGTGCTGAATTCTCTTAGGCTTGTCTGTTAAGGTTTTAATTTCTCCATCGAATCTGAATGAGATCCTTGCTGGGTAGAGTAATCTTGGTTGTAGGTTTTTCCTTTTCATCACTTTAAATATGTCTTGCCATTCCCTTCTGGCTTGTAGAGTTTCTGCTGATAGATCAGCTGTTAACCTTATGGGGATTCCCTTGTATGTTATTTGTTGCTTTTCCCTTGCTGCTTTTAATATTTTTTTCTTTGTATTTAATTTTTACTAGTTTGATTAATATGTGTCTTGCATGTTTCTCCTTGGATTTATCCTGTATGTGACTCTCTGTGCTTCCTGGACTTGATTGCCTGTTTCCTTTCCCATATTAGGGAAGTTTTCAACTATAATCTCTTCAAATATCTTCTCAGTCCCTTTCTTTTTCCCTTCGTCTTCTGGGACCCCTATAATTCGAATGCTGCTGCATTTAATGTTGTCCCAGAGGTGTCTAAGACTGTCCTCAAGTCTTTTCATTCTTTTTTCTTTATTCTGCTCTGCATTAGTTATTTGCACTATTTTATCTTCCAGGTCACGTATCCATTTTTCTGCCTCAGTTATTTTGTCATTGATTCCTTCTAAAGAACTTTTAATTTCATTTATTGTGTTGTTCATCATTGTTTGTTTGCTATTTAGTTATTCTAGGTCCTTGTTAAACATTTCTTGTATTTTCTCCATTCTATTTCCAAGATTTTGGATCATTTTTATTATCATTACTCTGAATTCCTTTTCAGGTAGACTGCCTATTTCCTCTTCATTTGTTTGGTGTGGTAGCTTTTAACCTTGCTCCTTCATCTGCTGTGTGTTTCTCTGTCTTCTTATTTTGCTTAACTTACTCTGTTTGGGGTTTCCTTTTTGAAGGCTGCAGGTTCGTAGTTCCCGTTGTTTTTGGTGTCTTCCCCTAGTGGCTAAGGTTGGTTAAGTGGGTTGTGTAGGCTTCCTGGTGGAGGGGACTAGTGCCTGTGTTCTGGTGGATGAGTCTGGATCTTGTCTTTCTGGTGGGAAGAACTGCATCTGGTGGTGTGTTTTGTGGTGTCTGTCACCTTATTACAATTTTAGGCAGCCTCTCTGCTAATGGGTGGGCTTGTGTTCCTGTCTTGCTAGTTGTTTGGCATAGAATCTCCAGCACTGTAGCTTGCTTGTTGTTGAGTGGAGCTGGGTCTTAACGTTGCAATGGAGATCTCTGGGAAATCTTTCACCATTTGATATTACATTGATCTGGGAGGTCTGTGGTGGACCAATGTCCTGAACTTGGCTCTCCCACCTCAGTGGCACAGGCCTGACACTCGGCTGGAGCACCAAGACCCTGTTAGCCACATAGCTGCTCACTTTTCTAGTTCTGCTCCAGAATCACAACAGAGTTCATTTCCTGGGCCCTGGGCCCCCCACCAGACAGCTGTATTCACTTGCAAATGCCCAGACTGGTGGAACTTGTTTTCTGGCTATTGTTGAAGGCAATTGTTCCTGTGAAACCCCAGGGCCCAGCGGAATTAGATCCTTTGGTGTGGATGAGTGAGCAAGCCCAACCAGGGCTTAGCAGCAACCCCTGGGGAAGGGAAAGGGTTTGGCCTCACTTTGTTATACAGCAGCAACTAACACAACAATGTTAAGCAATTATACTTCAATAAAGTTGTTAAAAAAAAAACGAACTGAACCAAATACCTGCGATTCACACCATCAGTCTCCCCACGCCATTCTGCCTCCTTCCGTCAACTGACATGAGATAGGGTATATCTTGCAATAAGACCAGTGGTTTAAACCTTACTTTTTTTCTTTCAGTGAAGGAATAACTGGTCTTCCATGTCCTGTAAAATCCAAGAGAGATTTTAGCTCTGCCATTTATTAACCTATTAAGGGAAGTTACCTAATCTCTCTAAGCCTCAGTTTCTCAATCTATAAAGTGAAGGTTGTTATGGCACCTACTTTTTAGAATTGTTATTGGGCTCAAATGAAATACCCCATGTAACATGATTTAACGCAGTGCTTCCCACATAGTGAAGACTCACCAACTCTTAGTAATTCATATTACTACTACTATTACTACTGCTACTACTACTCAAGAAAGTTTAGCCCTGGTGGCCTCCTTTTATCAACTGGCACAGCTTTTCAACTTTCTTACCTGGCCAGTGATTTCTCTATAACCAAGGCCCACAACATAGTTTCTTCCTTGACAGATTAGTGTCTCCTGCAATCACAGCTCTTTCCTCCATTTTCCCTCCAGGTTTTGTGGGCTGTCAAATTACCATACCTCATACCCTCTTGCCTCCACATGAGGCAATTTTGTTCAGCCAGGGACAGTCCTCTGCTCAGAGGCAGCAAGGTTATCCACAGCTTTAGGCATTAGGTGGAGTCTCACATGGGTCTGTCCCTCACCCTGCCCCCAAGCCCTTCCTACCCCTGAGGTGTCCTTACCTGAGACCTTGCTCCTGCTCTCACCTACCACTGATGGGGCAAAGTGGGCAAGCACACACACACACTGCATGCACACAGGTTGCCCATTCCCCCCAACACAACTACTAGCGAATTACTGAATTTCATCTTCCCTAGACTACTATTGCTGCAAGAAGCAAGCAAACCAACTGGTTCTAGCATCAGTTTCTGTCTTCCAACTTCATGATTCTTGTCAACACCAGTTCATAAGGCTGAGAAAAAAATTAAAATGAAAAGTCACACATCCCCTCTTTATTATCTAACCACTTCATCCCCAGAGGACCTGTTAGTGAATGTAGTTTTAGATCCTGTGTGCATCTTCAGATGGCTATCTGCATGAGGCCAGTTTGGCAATAAGGCAATGTCCCCAACTCCCTAAGAACATGTGGTTAGGTGATATGGGCTCACCACGCCTACTTTATTAGAGGCACTTGAAGCCATGATTGGAAAGAGGTATTTCTAAAGACCAAAACACAGGAAACACCAATTGAGTCTTCATTGCTTTGCTCTTTGAGTGAGTTGTAGCCAAATGAACTACATATTTGCATACTTGCAAGGTTCATTTTGGCCTTAGGTTGCAAACATTTAAAAATACCTCTAAAGGCTGAAGTTCCCAGGTTTAGGAGCTCCTAGACATGGTCCAGCATATTGTCACAAAGTATCAAAATATGCAAAATATGGGATTATGACATTTCAGGCATCTCTCCAAAAAACTGAGTTTTTTTCCTCCCCTTTGTGAAATCGTTTGTAGTACATGGTCTCCCTCAGCTAAACAAGTGGGAAATCTGCAGACAATACTGGCCATGGCTTTTCCTCCTAGGTGAAGTTGTGACCCCTCGGGGAAGAAATAAGTGGACTGAAGCGATCCTCAGGTTGGACCTGACACCCAAGCTAGATCATTATGACCATCATCCTGTAGATACTTAGGATTTGGAGGGGAGAGGCAGTAGAGTCAAACAGACCTGGCTTTAAACCCCAGCTCTGCCACTCACTGTGACTTAGAACTAATCACTTAACTTGTCTAATCCTCAACTTCTCCACCTCCCCAACAGGACTGTTTCGTGGGCATTAAATGAGATAATGCATGTAAAGCAAGAGCAAATAGCAGACATTTGTCAGCCAGTAACAACTCTCTTCCTCTGGAGTGGGATAATTGAAGAGAAACTAGAGAAGATGCTGCCTTGGCTGCTTCTATGAGGACATCGCCAGAGTCTGAATAGGAACCACTGGTCTCACAGAAGGTGGTTAGGATAAAGAAGGCATGTGGCTTGATGGTGGGACCCAAGGGCTAGAAGCAATGGGGGGAGTGTCTCTGAGAGAAGAAACATCCACAGGATGTTAAAAGAACCTATCCATCTCTGGCTGCTGATGGTCAGGTGAAAGGATGGGGAAGAAAGCAGTTGGAAGCAGGCATGTTTTGTCATTCCTTGTAATTCAGTGACACTAGATATGATAGTTGCTGTCCTGGCCTCTGTGACTTTGGTTAACTTGAAGACCAGTGTCCAAAATTCCCTGATATCTTTCCTTTAGGGACTCTGTGTGACCACAGAACTTCCTTTTCTAGGCAGCAGCAACTGCAGCTGTAGCAACAGGGGTCTTCTGCTAAGCTTCTACTTATACCACTCCTTTAACTGGATTTCCTGCTTCTGAGATTTTGGTTCCCCCAAGGCTCAAAAACAATCCTCCTCCCGCTAGTCGACACCTTTCATCTTCCCTGAATTTGCAGAGCAAAACCAACCTTTTGCAGGAAGCCTTCCCATAAGCCACTCTTCTCAAACTTTCAAAGCTCTGACCCAGTCTGTCCTCTTGATCCCAGTCTTGGAGTCAAGCCATGTTCCTGCTGGTATCCTCGCACCCTTTTCCATGCTTTTCCTCTGAAGCCCCTCAAAACTATACACCTGTTCCAGGAGGTGCTGCCAATATAGAGCAAACTCAATGGCTGTGGTTATAGGGCCCCTCCACTCACATGAAGGAGGTCAGAGAGGATTCCCCACACCACTGAAATAGAGTGGCCAGAAGTCCAGTCCTGGTCCTGTCACAAATTTGCTGTTTGACTTGAAGTGTAGCCCCTCTGGGGCCCTATTTTCATCATCTTTAACAGGGTGGGGAGGGAGATTACTCATTGCTAAGGTCAGGTTAGCTCTGAAAGTTAAAAAGCTGTTTTGTGGCGAGAGGACAGACTTTGAACTACATAGACCAAAGCTTGTATCCCCACCCAGAGCCAAGTTACTTATAGTCTCTCCTAGCAGTGAAATGGCTTGTTCAAAGCTGCACAGTTCAAACCTGCGTGTAGGTCTGGAACGACTCAGCCAAGCTCTTCCCACTTTGTGGCTGGTGCTAGTCCCAGGGCAATTACCAAGAGCCAGGTTACTGCTTTCTGCACTTGGTCAGCCTGGGTCCAAATTGCTCATCTCCTCCCCAATCCGCAAGCAATTAATGGTCCTTATCATTCCTAGGAAACTCCAATAACAGAAAAAGAAAAACAAGAGAGAGATTTGAGAAGACGTATGTTTTTAGGCTTTATAGTCCCAGTGGACTAGTTTTAAAGTGACCAGCCCTTGATATTTATCTTATCAATGTACTCACACCAATGCAAAATGGCATGTATATACAAAGAGTCACTGCAGTATTGTTTGTAATAGAATAAGATTTTAAGCCATTGTCCATCAATAGGGAACTGTTTAAATAAATCATATTATATCCATACAGCAGAATGTTATGCAACTGTAAAAAGAAATGAGGCAGCTCAGTATGTACAGATATTGAAAGGGCTCCATGATATATTAAGTGTAGAAAGCAAGAGACAAAACATCATGCGTAGAATGTTATGATTTACGTGAAGAAAGAATATATGTGTATATATGTGTATAAAATACCTTTGGAATGATATGGAAGAACTGGTAAAAGTTTTTACATATTCAGAGAAAAATGTAACATCATTTTCAACTGTCTTTTATTTCACTCATAGAGAACAGGGATGTGGTTGAAGCTCTATAGTTCTTCCTTAGCACAGAAAGCAGGGAGGGATTTGCAGCTATAGCCCTTGCAGACATGAGCAGCAGGAAGACCTAGCACCTGAGTGCTAGGGTGACAAAAGGTCTCAGTTTGCCCATGACTCTTCTGGTTTTAGCACAGAAAGTCCTGGGAAAACTGGGACAGTTGGTCACCCTATTCCTCATTCTTCTGCTTCAGCCTTTAGCCAGCCCGGCTTGCTAGTGCCAGAGAGGGGAGTTCCCAGTAGTGAGATTAATGGAGTGCTTGCCTCCACAATCCACAAGGGACTCACACTTATAGAATGGCTAGCAGGCACATGCTCTGCAAGGTATTCTCATCTAACAGACAAAGAAATTGAGGCTCAGAGAGGTTAAGTGATTTACCCAAGGTCACACAGCTAGTAAGTGCTGGAGTCAGTCTGTCTGACTCCAGCTATGTCAACAGGATCCTGGGGAATGTAAAGCTTTCAGGAAAGCAGAGGGCCTGGCCTTTCTTAAAGCCTAAAGCACCCATAGTTGCATTTTAACCAAATCAAACATTGTTTCTCTAAATCAACTTTGGCAGTCCTGTGTTAGGAAATGGCTTTCTTCCCATCACCCCAGCCCCCAAAGCAAAGAGAATACATGTTCCAGGTTTTGGACTCCAGGTTTTGGAGCCATAGACAGAAAGCTGGCTTCTCTAGCTATGCTCATAGTGGAAGTCTGGTTTTCACTGGAGGAATGATAACCTACTCATCCCAACTTGATCCAGCCCCCCTCCCAAGAGCCGCATGAGAAAGTAAAACAGCAGAGCAGCCAGCTAATAACAGGTAGTGGTGTATGTTATGATGCTTGTTTACTTTTTGATTGGGTGGGGGTGGAATTCAATTTGGCTATGTAATAGGGGTTTCTTTTGCTAGGAAAGGGTAAGAGAATCCTCCAAAGCCTCATACATCAAAAACTCACCGAGCCACAGAAAAACAGACCTAGCAGATAGTAGAAGCTTTGGGGGATTTCAGAGGAGCACAGGAAAAGGTCATAGAAGCAGCTGTACTTGCCCTTTCCCAATTAAGCAGCAGGCAGGTGTTAATTATATATAGGCAATTGGACTGCTTTATAGACCCTGTTGAGATATTTTATAGAATATATTTTATAAATATGGAGCAAGGGAAATGCTTACCATCACTGTTGGCAATTAATTTGTACATGCTGAGTTGCAGAGCATTGGGGAGAGAGATCACTGGTACCAGAGTGCAGGAGTTTCTGGGAATGATGAATTGGGGGATTGGCTTATTAAAAATGATGCAAAAAGAAACTGCTTTCTCTGCAAGGGCTGCCACAGGTTAGGCAAAGACATTTTGTGTGAACGCTGTACTCAAGACCTGAATTAACTATGCCTCGATAAATCCCGTGCTCTTGGATTTGAATGAAGTCAATTGATGACTGTGGTGATTGAATTCAGCACCACACTCACTCCCACTACTAAACTTCCAGCCTTGAGAGTTTTAGAGCCGTCAGTGCTATTTGGATTTTAATATCAGATAGAACTGCCTGAAATATGTTCTGCTTTAAGAAGCATTAGGTGGGTCACATGGCATTTCAGTATGTACAAGGATCCAATGACCCTTCCTAACTTCTTCCTATCTACAACATCACAAATATTGCTACAGGAATGTGACAGCTTGGACCAAGAGGGTTACAGATGTGCCTCATTTTATGAACTAGCTGTGTGCCTGTAAACTTGGCCACCAAAAATCAATTCCTATATAGAATCCTGTTCTTCATTGCCTTCCATAATAACACTGGAGATGCATTCTTCTGACAAATATTGTAGCCCCAAGATGCTGCAAAATCTCAAAAATGTCAAACATTGACAATCTTACTTAAGAGGAAAAATGTCAAATATCTTGATAACGTCTTAGAAATAAAAATATAAGCCACTGGGACTTCCCTGGTGGAGCGGTGGTTAAGAATCCACCTGCCAATACAGGGGACACGGGTTCAAGCCCTGGTCTGGGAAGATCCCACGTGCCATGGAGTAACTAAGCCCGTGCACCACAACTACTGAGCCTGAGCTCTAGAGCCCGTGAGCCACAACTGCTGAGCCCGTGCTCCGCAACAAGAGAAGCCACCCCTATGAGTAGCCCGCAATGAAAAGTAGCCCCCACTCGCCACAACTAGAGAAAGCCCACGTGCAGCAACGAAGACCCAAAGCAGCCAGAAAAAAAAAAATATATATATATATATATATATATATATATATATATATGCCACTTAAAGAAACCGGAGTTCAGGGTGTCTTTCATAGGACAGAACTGAGTTAGATGCCTTTCACTACCTACTTCAGAGGGGTGCTGGGAAGATTCAATAACAAAAGTAAAAGCACTTTATCCATTCCAAAGTACTGTATACATGTGAATTCTCCTTACTCTTCTAGTTGTTCTTGGACAGTCACTTTAAAGAAACAGGAGAACTACTGATCTAGAAATTGGAAGTAACACTCCACATGGTTGTGGCAAGGGGTCAATGAAATGATGTTATCTGCAAGAAACCAGGAACTGGAAAGCACTGTGAAAATCTTGTCACAGGCTAGGCAAGGGCTCTTCTACAAATGCCTCACTTTACAGGATGTATTTGTTTGTTTGTTTGTCTCTTCCAATTTTTGTCTCATGTCCTTGTTAAGCTTAGTGACCCTAGGCAGGTAAAGGTTCATTTGCATGCATATTTTCTTGACTTGAGGTAATATATTGATTGAGTGATTTTTAGCTTCTGCTTGTTTAAACTGGCTTCCAGGGGATGATTGTTGGGTTTTTAAGTAAACCATGGTTTATTTAGAAACATCTCCCAAAGGGGGGCAGAGTTTAAAGGGAAAGAAACTACAGGAACTTTACCTTCTCCCAACCCAGGTTTGGATATTTGTAGAAGTTCAGAGTTAACAATATAGAGCCTGTGTTTAGAACTTAAGAAACTCTTATATGGTCTTCTAACCTTTCTCCCTCCAATACATAAATAAAGTTATCTGCTACCAACTTGGCAATATATATCTCATATGTACAGGCTCCTCGCACACAAACTCTGAACTCATACACTGCAACCTCTTCTATCGCCAGGAATACCTACCACTCACTCACTTTGTCATCTTGAGAAATTCACAGTAGTTATAGTTCAGAAATTGCAAATTGGTTGCCTATGGGCAGATTTTGGCCTCATCCATGTTGTGTTTGGCCCTCACAAGTTTTTTTGTTGTTTTAATTTAATTAGTAGCTAGTATTTCCATATTCCAAAACTTCACACAAATTTTCACCTGGATTGCCAACTTGTCTTGAAAAATGGAATGAACTGGTAACACCAGTCAGCATTCAATCTCAATCACCTAGAACTTAGCAGCAGCTGGGCTTGGGCTCCCCAGTTCCCCTACTAGGTTGTTGACTCTTCTGTTACCAGCTAGCCTTCTATGGGCATTGAGTAGACAGCACTGCACTTAAAGCTAGTGCATTCAAAGCAACCAGTTTAATATCATGGAAAGGAGAGGAGATAATTGTGATTTGACTGGTGTACCCAATGGCAGGATGTGTGAGTGGATAGCCACTATCTTAATGGAACCTCTCATTTGAACCAGAAGGTAAACATTTAGCACAATGAACATGAAGCTCCCAGGGCTTTTTCAAATGGTTCTCTGAGCTCACATAACTTCGTGTTTTTCTACATGGATTATCAGTCCCTCCCTCTCCACTCCCACTGTCCATATCTCCATATCTTTGTGACAGGGAATATGCCTGTAACTTCTTTAGCTGCCCTGAAGGGCCTAGCAAAAGGTAGAGTCAATAGTAGAAGCTCAGAAAATACAAATGAAGCACTCTATCCAATTATAGATGCACCATGAAGTCTTTGTTTTCTTGACTGTGACAAATGCTGAGTTCACGGAATGAGAACTGAAGGTTCTGATGACTTGCTGTGTCCTCAGATTCATGGATTAATTAACTAATTAATTAACTGGTTTGCTGTGTCTTTAGATGGATAACAGGATGTTATTTATTAGCAGGGCACAAGTAAGGGAAGAAAAGGGAACATTTCTTAAGTACCAGGAAGAGGAATTAAATAGTACTCATTACTACGGGTTGATATCAGGAAGGAAGTAGCTGGGGAGAAGAGGCTGAATTCTACTTACTTTAGTATGTCAAATCAACAGGGTATGGGAATTTTCTGAAGGAACCAGAAGGCCCAGGGTTGTGGGAATCTTCTGGAGAAAGAAATCCCCCTCCTTGTTTCATCATTGCCACCTCACCCCATCATCCTACCCCTGAAAGCAACAGGAGGAGAAGAGAGCTAGGCATGGCAGCAGGGGTAAGAAAAAATAGTTGAAGTTAAGGGAGGTTTTAAACTAAAAATAGAAGGAAGGGTAATATATTCAGCCAAAAACTGTAAATGGGCTATTACAAGGGATACTATACATGATAAAATAAGAACAATGGAAGCATTTAGTAATTGACAAAGTAGAATAACTTGGGAAAGGGGCAGAATGGGTGTGGCTTCAGTTGTACAAAGTTGGAGCACTTAAAATTTTGAACTTAAGTCTTTAGCAGAAAGGGGTAAATATGACTGCCTAGGTCTCATGAAGACTTAGTGTAGAAGAATATATGGCATAAAGGTGAGAAAGTTGGATAGAGAAAACCAAACACCATTATTGAGAGTGTATTCCATAGGCTATCTGACCAGAGAAAGGAAAGAGTGATGTAATCACAGTGTCTACACAAGAGTTGTTTTCTCATTGATGACTCAATTTCAACAATTTAAATGTAATTTCTCAGTCTCCATGCCACCTTCAACCTTCCCACAAGATCTTATTGATTTCTTGTCTTGGCTCCTTGGCACCATTCTTTTGTAAACATATCGAGGGTGGTACAATAATCTTGAAACTCCCATAAGTTATCAAGACAATTCACGTAAACTTTGAATGCTATGAACTACGTTTCAATTGACATACAGAGGCTCTGCCCATTAGTACTACCTTACTGGTTAAATAATTGAACAGGTAGTGTAATAGATGTGTGTATATTTGGGAGAATGGGAGTAACAAAAGATTGTTCAGACAGGGTCCCAAACTTAAATACCTGCTGGAGTCGGGTGTCCCATCTGAAGGGAGCAGCTGCTACTCTGTTCCAGCAGATTGTTGCCATGTGAGAAGATAGGTCCACTGTTACCAGCTGTTCTGATTTTTTTTAAAAAAAAGGAAACTTGGATTTTTATTTGAAATTTTCTGCCTTTTAAATATTATGAACTAATTAAAAACTGAAAAACATCAGATGGGCCAAATAAAACACTTCCACAACCACCAAATGGTGAATTCTAATTTAGATGTTGGATGGAATCCATGGTAGAGCTTTGATCCGATGACTTAACGTCTGTCTCTTCGTCCATTCAGCATGGGCTTGGTTCCAGCTTGGTGGGTGTGAGTACTTCTCCCAAATGGTAGTCTTGCATATTGATTTGTATTCTATAAATGTAACTGAGAACCTCCCCAATTGTAACAGTGGTAAGTACACTCTATGCTTGGTTAGAATCAGTCTATCTGACAAGTAACTGAAAAGTCAGTTGGACAGACTATGAGATATGTAAAGAAACTAATCAAATGGTAGTTCCTTTTTGGTGCCCTTTTTGCTCTCACCAGATCATGAATCCCTTGAAGGCCATGGTAAAGGCTTGGGATTTGGTTCTAAAAGTGTTAGGAAGCCATTGGAGGTTTGTGAGCAGGGAAGGAATGTGGTCCAACTTAACATTCTAAAAGGAACACTCTAAAAGAGCAGAGAGGAAGGCCCTGTCCAGGCCTACAATCTGGAGATTTCCAGAAAATGTGCCTTTACTGAATTCTGCCTCTTTCCTGACCATTTGTTCTTCCCTAGGAATGTAGTTCTTATATTTATGTGTTCCATCCCTCCTCCCCACCTCCCACCACCAATGGAGATGTTCTCCATGGTTCTTGGGCCATGTATCCTTAGAAACTTAGAGCCTATATCATCCTGAATGTGTTATCCAAGGGTAACCAATACCCTTTCTGATTGAACTAACTTCCTTGTGTTCTTGCCTGGCCCTTGGGCCATTCCTCAGATATGTGACGGAGATAGAGCTTTCCAGATATCTGATCTTCTCAAGTGAGAGGACAAGTGATATGGTCTTGCAAATTGATCTAATTACTCAACACTACGCTGCTATCTTTCAGAAAATATTGAAGGAAGGACCTCTGCTGAAGAACTGTAACTCCTTCAAGAGGTGGAAACTCAGATATTTTCTGGTTCGAGGACAAAGGCTCTGCTTTGCACACCATCCTGCGGTAAGAGAATATATATATATATACATATATATACACATATTCTTGTCAGTAGGGTTAGTGGGTGGGTACCAGGAAATGTTTTGTGGGGAGATGGGCCAACATATTGGCAAGCATTAAGGTGGCTAACCCTTACCTGCTCCACTAGGCCCCTAGATAGACCATATCCCATTATCTTCTCCAGCGTAAACCTTTAGTTTTGAAAAATTCTGAACTACCTAAGCCTTCCTATAAATCCACATAAAAGTTTTGGGAAGAGTTGTGTTTTTGGTTTGGTTTGTTTTTTTGTTTGTCCCATGATATATCAATAAAAACCATGTTGCTAAATAAATCTCAGCTCAAGCCAAAGAAATAATGGGATCATGACTGCCAAAAATGCCTAATAGTGTGCCTGTGTGTGTGTGTGTGTGTGTTTACCTTTTAGTGTCTCTTTGCCTTATTAACCAGATGGTTCCTTTTCCCTCTCCCTCTTATACCTTTCCAGTTTGCACGCTTTGAAACAATTGATCTGTCTCAAGTTGCCTTGGCAGAAAGCAGCTGTAGAAACCTTTGCCACAGTTTTTGCGTAAGTAAGATTAGGAATGACTGAATGGGCAGGGGTGGGAGCTAGCTGGGAGGAGGGGTTGCCATAACCACCTGTTGCCTCTTTAGGGTTCAGATTTCCCAAGTTTCCTTTGATCCCAAAGTGCATATGGAAATCCACTTAAAGTAGCTTTGCAAATGAATGCTAAAGATTATTCATGTGAATATTTTCTACCATCCCAATGATGGGAAAAAAAGTGATGGCCCTGTTCCCTATTACCAGCCTGATATAAAGCTGAGCTGATTTTGGAGCGGGAGGAGTGACTATTACAAAAATCAATCCTCCTGGTGAAGATAATTTAAATGAGTGTCATTGGGAGGCTTTCAAGAGACTGCCAATATGTTGGAGAATATATCAGGATAATCGAACTACATGACATTCTCTCCTTTGATGAAATAGATAAGAACCTAAATCCAAACTGAAAGCTATCCTATGCTGAGATTACTGATGAGAGTACTTCAAAGAAAGCAGAGGATTTTCTAGGGAAGTATTCAAGGGCTTGTCACTGCTGAAATATCATAAAGCTTTGGTCATTCACGTAAATCCAGAATAGAAAGCTCACTGAAAAATAACAAGTCCATTGGCCCAGGAATCCTCCTACCCACCTCCTCCCAGAAATGCTTTTTCTCAGCCTCAGTGGTGGGTTATGGAGACCAGGGTTCCTCTTCAGGCAGGTAGAGAGTGGTACTTAGCAGACTAAAGAGCTATGGGCCCAATACCCTGATTCCATGGCTGGTCCACAGTCTATTCTCCTTTGAAAGGAGAGCAGTTGGATATAAGAGGAAGATCCTACTCTCATTTCTCTCTCATTACATCATACTGACCCAGGATAAAGCTGAGGGTTCTGTTGACCCAGTCCCCAAAATCTTAACCTTTGGGTGATGAGCATGCAAGATAATGTTTTTGGTCTCCATTCTACAAAGAAATTCCAAGGGCTAGGTTGCCCCTTAGCCTAATTAAAACACAGAGGCACTATTCATCAACCCCACACAAGAATGGGTTTGGACCAAAGGAGCGGCTATTGTCACAATTCCCACTAGTTCCTATTGCCCTTTATCACAGACACATGTACAAGGAGAAAGAAATTGCTTGTTGGTGTGGTAAGCTCTAGCTCCAAGATTTGGGCTTGGGGTGGGGGCCGCTGGTAGTGAAGGCAAGTAGGGCCATTGAAACAATGACTGATGCTACAGCTATCCATGCTCCCTCCTGCCCTCTGAGAGTAGATGAAGCCCTGATCATGGTCTACCTCTGCTAGACCCTCAGCATGGCTTTCTCATGGTTCCTGCAAGGTTTTTGCACCACACAGGATTAAGGGAGATGATAGTAAAATCCTCTTCAGGTTGTCCCAGACCATAAGAAAGAAAGAAACTGGATTTGTAGTTTCCCCACTCCATTCTCACTCTCCCCTCAAACAGAAAGAGGCACACCCTAATGAAAAATATACCCTTTCCCCATTTTCAAGTAGATAGAGCAGCAGTAAGCAAGTAGTATTTTCACGCAACCTCATTTGAATAACAGATGGGTGCATGGCTTAGTGTTTAAGAGCATGTGTGCTGGAGCCAAAGAATCTGGGTTCGAATTCTGGCTTAGCTTTTTACCTGCTAGGTGGACCTGGGCAAGTCATTTAACTCCCTTTGCCATGGAAAAATATCCTATTAAGTGAGAAAAATAATAATGCTCATATCAGGGGGTTGTAAGGAAGAATGAAATAAATAATATACATAAAGTACAATAGAACAGTGTCCAGCATGTAGTAAGTGCCATTAAAGTGTTGTTTGTTATTATTAGCATTATTATTAGTTGGGGTGGTTATCTAAGGAACTGTGAGTGGCTCTGGGAGCTTCTGTCTTATATTTAAGAAGTGGCTTGGGTTGTGCTTAGTAGACCTGTCTAGTTTCTTGGAGAGTTCAAAGGCTTTGTTTGGGGGCAAAGTTTTGGAGTGGGAACCAGCTAATAATGTGTTTTTGTGTAGGTGATCACACCACAACGAAAAGTTACACTGGCTGCACCCAACCGGAAAGATATGGAAGAATGGATTAACGTCATAAAAACCGTGCAACAGGGAGAAATTCGTAAGGTAAGGGAAATAATAGAGAATCTACACAACTCTCACGGGTAAACACTTAATTGACTGCATTAGCTAAGCCGCCTTTCCAACAGGGAACTAATAAGATGGAAGCAGATACCATCTGGTCAGGAATTGTGGATGGATATAATTAGGAAACCTGTTTATAAGTAAGAGTAATTCACTTAGACTCAAACCTTGGTAAGTATGTGGTTTAGATACCTCTGTACACATCCACTTGATATGTAGATGTCACTGTATGCTCAATGTATGAAGCACTCAAGATGTATGTGAGCAGCTAACTTAGATGTTCTTCTGTTAGCTTAGCTGCAATCAGCAGTCTTCACTTGGGTCTGCTGAGTGACTACAGTAACAGCTAAGGAAATTGAGGCTCACAAAGGAGAAGGAACCAGCCCAAGATGAAATAATTACTCAGTAGCAAAGCCAAGATTTGGACCCAGGCTGTGTGACTCCAAAGCCTATGTCCTTAACCATTATGCCATTCTGCTTCTCTGTTTACCATCTACAACAAAGGAAATGTAGAGGGAAAAGCAAGGAGCAGTCCTCCCCAAAGAATGGCAGGATTCCTTTTCTCCTTAGCAATACCAAGCCCCTGGCTACTGCTCCCTGCAACAAGTGGTGCCAGCATTCAAACCCTGGGCCATGCCTTCAGCTCACTCTTCTACAGACATACCACACTTAGAAGTTATGTAAGTTTCAAGAGGGGAGGGATTTTGTCATTTATTTACTTAGCACAGTGTCTGCCACATAGTAGAGGCTCAATAAATATTTTTTGAATGAATAAATGAATCTGAGGGTAACCTTGGAGCCAAGATTTAGAAAGAGAATGATACATGGTTCATCCTAAAGCAAAGTTCTGCTGTGAAGGTCTTAGAGATAAAGGGGAAGATGAATCCACCCTTAAAAAGAACCTGATGTCTTAAGTAACTAGCAAAGAGTAGAGGATTTTTATAAACATTTGGGGTGGAGCAGTGTAAAATAATGGGTAATAATGGGTTTTAGATATAAAAACAATGCCATGGAGAAAAACCATCTGTCCTCACTCCCCTAGGACTTCTCAGGCTTTTGACCACTTATTTTCATAACTATTCATTCTACTACTCATGGCTATGAGTATATGACAAGTTGACTGAACTAGGGACTAGGTACGTCTCCACATATCATTGAGACCTCTCCCGGTCCCACATTGTAAATGCTTAATTGAGAGCTTCTTTGCTTAGAATCTGATGATGGTCTTTACATGACTTAGCACTCAGCATTTCACTCCTTTGTTATTTTCTTCTTCTTTTCCTAATGGTGAAGCACATCCTGTCCCTCCTGCCCACACCCAATACGGTCACTATGGCTCAGCATTAAAGGTAGCCACAAAAAGTTATGATTTCCACACTCCTCTCCTATTCTCACCCCTGTGGACCAATCCTTTTCATTTTCTTGGCTTATCTCTACCCACACTGGAGGACTTCTCAATTTCAATTTGTCATAAAAGGTCACATAGAATATCTTGAATTTTAATTATCAGTCCAGGAATTCAAGAACTTCTAGAGAAAGCCATCAGACCATTGATGTGCCATTCCTGACTCAGCTGAATTAAACACCTTGTTGACTACCCAGCACAAACTAGAAAGGAAAAAAATCTGCCTGTTAACTCTCTTGAAAGAGTTGTGAATTTCAGTTTATAATCACAACCTCTGTGGAGCTTCTCCAGGGACCTAGATCTATTAAGGAACAATTTTAGCCAATAGTAAAATATCTCACTACCCACATCTTAGCAATTTGTCCTGCTTGAGGCTTGAAGAGTCAAATATGCTTTCTCTCATATGCACCTTATCAGCTGTCAATGCCTGACATGGGTGAAAAAAGGTTAATCATGGACTTAGTGGTCTATTAAAGTCACTGTGAAGTAATGGGGTAACCTATCTAAAACCAGTCAGTACACATTAAGAAGTGAGCCCCTACTAGGTGCCCAGTTCTGTTCCATAGAGAGTTGACAAGAAGGTGTAGCCTTGGATCCTGATCTCAGTGAGCTTTTTAGATAGTTGGGGAGATAAGATACACACCAAAGAAACAGTTAAATGAAAATATTCGAGACAAATAAGTTTTCAAAGATGTTACAAGGCAGATGCTTGATTGCCAGATGAATGAAACAGACAGTATAGTGGTATGGGAGTTCAGGGGAGGAAGAGATTAATATGGTCTGGAGTCCCCTAGGAAGAGTTAATAGAGGAGAGATTTGAGACTGACCTTGAAAGATGAAAAGGATTTTATTGGTGGCAGGGGATTAGGGCCAGCAGGAAGTCCTGAGCAGGGGACTTGGTATAAGGAAAAGCTAAGTAACAAAACAGAACCTTTTTGGAATAGAGTAAAACGGGGACTCCATTTGACCAGAAGAGTTTGGGAAAGTTTAAAGAGGTAGGTTGAAGAGGTAGGTTGGGCCTGATTGTGGAGGATTATCAATGCCAGAATAAAGAGTGGGGAAGAACTTCGTTAATCTGTATATGTCTATATATTTACCTTTACCTGTGAGATTTATACTTTCATGTTGCTGTTTAGCATGTTTTTTTTTTTATTTCAATTTGAAGAACTCCCTTAAGCATTTCTTGTAAGGTAGGTCTAGTGGTGACAAATTCCCTCAGTTTTTGTTTGTCTGGGAAAGACTTTATCTGTCCTTCATTTTAAAGGATAATTTTGCCAGGTATAGTATTCTCAGATATAAGTTTTTTTTCTTTCAATACTTGGATTACATCATCTCACTCTTTCCTGACCTGCAAGGTTTCTGTTGAGAAAACTGCTTATAGTCTTATGGGAGTTCCCTTACACGTGATGAGCTAATTTTCTCTTGATGCTTTCAGAATTCTCTCTTTGTCCTTGACTTTTGACAGTCTGATTATATTGTGTCTCAGTGTAGTCTGCTTTGGGTTGATACTGTTTGGAAATTTTTGAGCTTCATGAATCTGGATGTCCATTTCCCTCTCAAGATTTGGAAAGTTTTTAACCATTATTTCTTTAAATAGCTTTCTGCCCCTTTCTCTCTCTCTCTTCTCCTTCTGGGTCTCCCATAATGTGTATATAGGTTTGCTTTCTTTCACACTTTTTCATTCTTCTTTTTCTTCTCTAACTAGATAATTTCAAATGACCTGTTTTCAGATTCTTTCTTCTGCTTGATCAAGTCTGCTGTTGAAGCTCCCTTTTGCATTTTTTCATTTCATTTACTGTATTCTGCAGCTCAAGAATTTCTGTTTGGTTCTTTTTTATGATTTCTGTCTTATTGTTGAACCTCTCATTTTTTCATGTATTGCTTTCCAGGTTTCATTGAGTTGTCCATCTGTGTTCTCTTATAGCTCACTGAACTTCCTTAAAACAATTATTTTGAATTCATTTCCAGGAAATTCATAGATCTCTATTTCTTTTAGATCAGTTATTAGAAAATTATTGTAATTCTTTGGTGATGTTATGTTTCCTTGATTTTTTTGTGTGTTTCTGGTAGCCTTGTGTTGATGTCTGCACATTTGAGGGAGCAATTGCCTTTTCAGGACTTTATGAACTGTCTTCAGGGGTAAAGACTTTTACCTATAGGTGAGTGTGAGAGTGCCAACTGGTTTGAATATGGTGGCTCCAGCTCCAGGGTGTGCAGCAGTGGTTCTGGCTTCAGGGAGGACACAGATGCATAGTCCTTGTAGAGCTCCATCAGCTGAGGTCATTGTCAGCAAAAACTGCAGAGGACCTCAGTGACCAAGGTTGTGAGTTTCCATGGTGATGGTAAGGGTTATTGTGTTCCTTGCTGGTGAAGACTGCTTGGTCCTCCTGTTCTCCTTTTCCTCCACAGGAGGAAGTCATTGCCAAGGGGATCCCTCTTGTTGCTGGTCCAGCACACAGTTACACATATGGTAGCAATGGTGCCAGGATCAGGGGCACAGACACATTTGTGGTGGCAATAGTGTTGGTGTCTGGGGAGTGGGCACCTGCAGAGTGGCCATGGTACCAGGGTTGGAGCTCAGGAGCATCTAGAACAACTTTGGTACCTGGGGCTGGTGGGCAGGTGTGTTCACCATGATGGTAGCCTTGGTATGTGAGGCATGGGTGTGTGCTGAGCAGCCATGGAACTGGGCTCCAGGGTGTGTACATGCTTTCAGAAGGGAGGACTGTGGCTCTGGCAGGGAGAGCTGGATGCAGTGGTGTCAACTTTGATTGGAGGGATGCATCAGCACTTTCCAAGTAGGGGTGCAGTGGTGGCAGCTTCTCTGGGAGGGGATACTGCAATAGCTCTTTCTGGGGAGTGGTCGCAGCAGTTTGGGCTCCAGGCAGCTACTTCACCTGGATTCAACGGCAATGAAGATTTCAGGACACCACCAAGTTGAAAGATGCTTGTGTCCACAGCAATGATGTAGGCTACTGGAGTCCTCCTGCTCTTCTTTCCCCTTGTTGGGAGAGGTCAGGCCAAGGGGGTTCCTCTTGGCCCCAAGCTCTGCCAGACTGAGGGATGGGGCAATGAAGTTAAACTGCTTACTACACTTTTCTATGTGACCATTCTGTCTCTGTGCTCCATGAGTTTCTGCAGCTTTTTTTGTTGTATTCTGGAGCTCTTTCAACTCCAGAATATTCTAGATGGCATGTAGTTGTTTATTTGTTGTTTTTGTGGGGGAGGGGAAGAGCATTGGGAACTTCTAGTCCATCATCTTGCTGATGTCACTATGAAAAATTAATTTTCTATACAAAATGCTCAGAAGCAATTATGTACATAGTTTGCTTTAACTATTTCCAATGACAGGGAGATTTCTACCTCAAGAGACAGCTGATGACATTCTCAAAGCTCACACTGAATGTTAGAAAGTTCTTCTAGTAGGCCAAAGATTTGGAAAAAACTTTCTAAAATTTAGAGCTTTAGGAACATTGAATGGACTCTTTTGCAAGAAACTTAGTCTTCCACTTTTGGAAGCATTCAAATAAAGGCTACATGACTTGATCTAAAGATGCTTTAGAATCTAGAATCTGGAGTCTAGATGACATTTTTTTAGCTGAGCTGTGTGGCTTGTGGGATCTTAGTTCCCCAACCAGGGATCAAACCCGGGCCCTCGGCACTGAAAGCATGGACTCCTAACCACGTGACCGCCAGGGAAGTCCCTAGATGACTTTAAGGTTCATTCCTGTTCTCATAGTCAATGGTTCCATTAGAATTCATCAGAAGGAGCTAACCTTTTAATCTAGTCTTCTAAGCAGCTCATTATTTCCAATTTTCTCCTTTTTATTCTTTCTTTAAGTCTCCCAGGCTCAAACCTTTCATCAGTCTGAAGTGTTTCATTAATGATAATGGTGCATGAATTACTTTTAACCCTAATATAAAAGTTAGTAGATAAAAATTTGTTAGTGGATACACAATATAAAAAGATCAAACTCTGACCAAAAGAACATAAAGTATAATTGCTGGGGGGAGTAAAAGTATTTTGGTATGCTATTAAATTTAAGTTTTTAACAACTTAAAATAGAAAGATATAACTACAAGATATTTTGTGCAAACCTCAAGCTAACCACACACACACATACACACACAAAATAACACCTATAATAGATAAACAAAAGACATAGAGAAGAAAACCAAAGCAGGTCACTATAAAAAAAATCATCAAATAACAAAGGAAGACAGCAAGAGAGGAAGAGAGAGTCAAAAGAACTGCAAGACATACAGAAATCAATTATCAAAATGGTAATAGTAAACCCTCACTTATCAATAATTATCTTAAATGTAAATGAATTAAACTCATCATTCAAAGAGCACAGAGTGGCTGAATTGATTTTAAAAAACAAGATCAGAAATACTCTGTCTACAAAAGACTCACTTTAGAATTAAAGACACCATAGCCTGAAAGTGAAGGGATGGAAAAAGATACTGCATGCAAATGGTAACTGAAAGAAACAGGGGTGGCTATACTTATATCAGGCAAAATAGACTTTAAATCTAAAACTGTCTCTAGAAACAAAAGACATTATATAATGATAGAAGGGTCAATTCAACTGGAAAATATAACAATTATAAACATATATGCACCCAAGATCAGAGTACCTAAATATATAAAGCAAACAATGACAAATTTGAAGGCAGGATTTGACAGCAACACAATAATACTAGGGGGCTTCAATACTCCACTTATAATGTGTAGGCCATGCAGACAGAAAATCAATAAAGAAACAGCTGACTTGAATAACAATATTGACCTAACTGACATAGACAGAAATTTCTGCCCAACAGCAGCAGAAGACACATTCTTCTCAAGGGCACATAGGACATCCTCCAGAAAGACAACATTTTAGGTCACAAAACAAGTTATAACAAATTTAAGGTAATGGAAATAATTCTAAGTATCTCCTCTGACCATGACAGAAAATGAAATAGAAATCAATAACAGCAGGAAAATAGAAAAATTCACAAATACATGGAAACTAAATAATACACTCTTGAACAACCATTAGATCAAAGAGGAAATTCAAAGGGAATTTTAAAAGTATCTTTACTAAAACAAAATTGAAAACACAACATAATAAAAATAAGGATGTAGCAAAAGAAGTTATAAGGTGGAAGTTTATAGCAGTAAACACCTCCATTAAAAAAAGAAGGATCTTAAATACACAACATAACTTTACACATTGATGAACAGGAAAAACAACAAAATAAGCCCAGAGTTAGCAGAACGAAGGAAATAATAAAGATCAGAGCAGAACTAAATCAAATAGGGAAAAAAATTATAACGAGTCAACAAAACTAGAGGTAATTATTTAAAAGATAAACAAGATTGACAAACTCTTAGATGAAGAAAGAAAGGAGAGAAGATTCAAACAAAATCAGAAATGAAAGAGAAGACATTACAAAAGATTCTTCAGAAATAAAAAGGATCATAAGGACCTATTATAAACAAACTAGATAACCTAGCAATGGATAAATTCCTAGAAACATACAAACTACTAAAAATTAAATCAGAAAGAAACAGAAAGCCTGAACATACCAATAACAAATAGGGAGATTGAATCAGTAATCAAAAATCTCACAACAAAGAAAAGCCCAGGACTTGATGGCTTCATGTGTGAATTCTATGAAACATTCAAAGAAGAATTAATACTAATCCTTCTTAAACTCTTCCAAGAAATAGAAAAGAGAACACTTCCAAACTCATTTTATAAGGCCAGCATCACCTGTTACCAAAACTAGACAAAGATACTAAAGAAAAGAAAGATACATGCCAGTATCCCTGATGAACATAGATGTAAAAATTCTTTTTTTTTCTTTTTAATGATACATCTTTCATTTCTTCACAGTGGGGGCCCATCTAATAAGCCATGTACAGACATTACACCAATCACTTATACTTCTGTTTCATAGATATCAGCATGTTCTATTCTCTATTACAACAAAAGTCTGACATAATAGTACCAAATGAGATGAAAAAGGTCTTAGGGGAACTATACACAAAATAAACATTATCATAATGGTACTTTTTGATATATAATTTAAAAATAAAAAGTCAGAAAATGTTGGACACTACAGAAACAACAAAAGAAAGTTTAAATGCTGTTAATTTTGCAGTTCAATTTGTATGCATATAAATATGAGCAAATAAATTGCTATGACACTGTATAATCAACTTTATACTATATTTTTGTTTAATTTGATGTTTTCCAATATTATAAAGCTTACAAGATTGTGATTTTTAATGAATTTCTGGTTTTCCATTAGTTAGATCAACTATAATTTATTTGGCCATCTGCCTTTGATTGAAATTTAGCATGTTTAAAAATTTTTTCACATATTTATATGAGTATAACTGCTTTACAATGGTGTGTTATCTTCTGCTTTATAGCAAAGTGAATCAGCTCTACATATACATATATCCTCCCATATGTCCTCCCTCTTGCGTCTCCCTCCCACCCTCCCTATCCCACCCTTCTAGGTGGTCACAAAACACTGAGCTGATCTCTCTGTGCTATGTGGCCACTTCCCACTAGCTATCTATTTTACATTTGGTAGTAAATGTAAGTCCATGCCACTCTGTCACTTCGTTCCAGCTTACAATTCCCCCTCCACAGCTCCTCAAATCCATTCTCTACGTCTGCATCTTTATTCCTACCTGCCCCTAGGTTCTTAATAACCTTTTTTTTTAAAATTCCATATATATATGTGTTAATATAAGGTATTTGTTTTTCTCTTTCTGACTTACTTCACTCTGTATGACAGTCTCTAGGTCCATCAACTGCACTAAAAATAACTCTATTTCATTTCTTTTTATGGCTAAGTAATATCCCATTGTATATATGTGCCACATCTTCTTTATCCAATCATCTGTTGATGGAAACTTAGGTTTCTTCCATGTCCTGGCTATTGTAAATAGAGCTACAATGAACATTGTGGTACATAACACTTTTTGAATTATGGATTTCTCAAGGTATATGCCCAGTAGGGGGTTGCTGGGTCATATGGTAGTTCTATTTTTAGTTTTATAAGGAACCTCCATACTCTTCTCCATAGTGGCTGTATAAAACTATATTCTCACCAACAGTGCAAGAGGGTTCCGTTTTCTCCACACCCTCACCAGCATTCATTGTTGGTAGAATTTTGATGATGGCCATTCTGACTGGTGTGAGGTGATACTTCATTGTACTTTCGATTTTCATTTCTCTAATGATTAGTGATGTTGAGCATCTCTTCATATGTTTGCTGGCAATTTGTGTAACTTCTTTGGAGAAATGTCTATTTAGGTCTTCTGCCCATTTTTCGATTGGATTGTTTGTTTTTTTGATATTGACCTGCATGAGATGCTTGTAAATTTTGGAGATTACTCCCTTGTTAGTTGCTTCATTTAAAAATACTTTCTCCCATTCTGAGGATTGTCTTTTCTATGGTTTCCATTGCTGTGCAAAAGCTTTTAAGTTTCATTAGGTCTTTACATTTAGGTCTTTAATCCATTTTGAGTTTATTTTTGTGTATGGTGGTAGGGAGTGTTCTAATTTCATTCTTTTCCATGCAGCTGTCCGCTTTTCCCAGCACCACTTATTGAAGAGGCTATCTTTTCTCCACTGTATACTTTCACCTCCTTTATCAAAGATAAGGTGACCATATGTGCGTGGGGTAATCTTGGGCTTTCTATCCTTTTCCATTGATCTATATTTCTCTTTCTCTGCCAATACCATACAGTGTTGATTACTGTACTTTTGTAGTATACTCTGAAATCAGGGAGCCTAATTCCTCCAGCTCCATTTTTCATTCTCAAAATTGCTTTGAACACACACACTTGCTGAATGGATAAAAAAACAAGACCCATAGACATGCTGTCTACAAAAGACCCACTTCAGACCTAGAGACACATACAGACTGAAAGTGAGGGGATGGAAAAAGATATTCTATGCAAATGGAAGCCAAAAGTAAGCTGGAGTAGCAATTCTCATTTCAGACAAAATAGATTTTAAAATAAAGCCTATTACAAGAGACAAAGAAGGACACTACATAATGATCAAGGGATCAATCCAAGAAGAAGATATAACAATTGTAAATACTTATGCACCCAACATAGGAGCACCTCAATACATAAGGCAAATACGAAGAGCCATAAAAGGGGAAATGGACAGTAACACATTCATAGTAGGGAACTTAAACAACCCACTTTCACCAATGGACAGATCATCCAAAATGAAAATACATAAGGAAACACAAGCTTTAAATGATACATTAAACAAGATGGACTTAGTTGATATTTTTAGGACATTCCATCCAAAAACAACAGAATACACATTTTACTCAAGTGCTCATGGAATATTCTCCAGGATACATGATATCCTGCATCACAAATCAAGCCTTGGTAAATTTAAGAAAATTGAAATTGTATCAAGTATCTTTTCTGACCACAACGTTATGAGACTAGATATCAATTAGAGGAAAAGATCTTTAAAAAATACAAACACATGGAGGCAAAACAATACACTACTTAATAACCAAGAGATCACTGAAGAAATCAAAGAGGAAATCAAAAACTACCTAGAAACAAATGACAATGGAGACACAATGACCGAAAACCTATGGGATGCAGCAAAAACAGTTCTAAGAGGGAAGTATATAGCAATACAATCCTACCTTAAGGAACAGGAAACATCTCGAATAAACAACCTAACCTTGCACATAAAGCAGTTAGAGAAAGAAGAAAAAAAATCCAAAGTTAGCAGAAGGAAAGAAATCATAAATATCAGATCAGAAATAAATGAAAAAGAAATGAAGGAAACGATAGCAAAGATCAATAAAACTAAAACATGGTTCTTTGAGAAGATAAACAAAATTGATAAACCATTAGCCAGACTCATCAAGAAAAAAAGAGAGAAGACTCAAATCAATAGAATTAGAAATGAAAAAGGAGAAGTAACAACTGACACTGCAGAAATAAAAAAGATCATGAGAGATTACTACAAGCAACTCTATGCCAATGGACAACCTGGAAGAAATGGACAAATTCTTAAAAATGCACAACCTGGCATGACTGAATCAGGAAGAAGTAGAAAATATGAACAGAAAAATCAAAAGCACTGAAATTGAAACTGTGATTAAAAATCTTCCAACAAACAAAAGCCCAGGACCAGATGGCTTAACAGGCGAATTCCATCAAACATTTAGAGAAGAGCTAACACCTGTCCTTCTCAAACTCTTCCAAAATATAGCAGAGGGAGGAACACTCCCAAACTCACTCTACGAGGCCACCATCACCCTGATACAAAAACCAGACAAGGATGTCACAAAGAAAGAAAACTACAGGCCAATATCACTGATGAACATAGATGCAAAAATCCTCAACAAAATACTAGCAAACAGAATCCAACAGTACATTAAAAGGATCATACACCATGATCAAGTGTGGTTTATTCCAGGAATGCAAGTATTCTTCAATATACATAAATCAATCAATGTGATACACCATATTAACAAATTGAAGGAGAAAAACCATATGGTCATCTCAATAGATGCAGAGAAAGCTTTCGACAAAATTCAAACCAATTTATAATATAAACCCTCCAGAAAGTAGGCATAGAGGGAACTTTCCTCAACATAATAAAGGCCATATATGACAAACCCACAGCCAACATCATCCTCAATGGTGAAAAACCGAAAGCATTTCCACTAAGATCAGGAACAAGACAAGGTTGCCCACTCTCACCACTCTTATTCAACATAGTTTTGGAAGTTTTAGCCACAGCAATCAGAGAAGAAAAGGAAATAAAAGGAATCCAAATTGGAAAAGAAGAAGTAAAGCTGTCACTGTTTGCAGATGACATGATACTATACATAGAGAATCCTAAAAGTGCTACCAGAAAACTACTAGAGCTAATCAATGTATTTGGTAAAGTAGCAGCATATAAAATTAATGCAGAGAAATCTCTGGCATTCCTATACACTAATGATGAAAAATCTGAAATTGAAATCAAGAAAACACTCCCATTTACCATTGCAACAAAAAGAATAAAATATCTAGAAATAAACCTACTTAAGGAGACAAAAGACCTATATGCAGAAAATTATAAGACACTGATGAAAGAAATTAAAGATGATACAAATAGATGGAGAGATATACCATGTTCTTGGATGGAAGAATCAACATTGTGAAAATGACTCTACTACCCAAAGCAATCTACAGATTCAATGCAATCCCTATCAAACTACCACTGGCATTTTTCACAGAACTAGAACAAAAAATTTCACAATTTGTATGGAAACACAAAAGACCCTGAATAGCCAAAGCAATCTTGAGAACAAAAAATGGAGCTGGAGGAATCAGGCTCCCTGACTTCAGACTATACTACAAAGCTACAGTAATCAAGACAGTATGGTACTGGCACAAAAACAGAAAGATAGATCAATGGAACAGGATAGAAAGCCCAGAGATAAACCCACGCACATATGGTCAACTTATCTTTGATAAGGGAGGCAGGAATGTACAGTGGAGAAAGGACAGCCTCTTCAATAAGTGGTGCTGGGAGAACTGGACAGGTACATGTAAAAGTATGAGATTAGAACACTCCTTAACACCATACACAAGAATAAGCTCAAAATGGTTTAAAGCCCTAAATGTAAGGCCAGAAACTCTCAAACTCTTAGAGGAAAACATAGGCAGAGCACTCTATGACATAAATCACATCAGGATCCTTTTTGACCCACCCTCTAGAGAAATGGAAATAAAAACAAAAATAAAGAAATGGGACCTAATGAAACTTAAAAGCTTTTGCACAGCAAAGGAGACCATAAACAAGGCCAAAAGACAACCCTCAGAATGGGAGAAAATATTTGCAAATGAAGCAACTGACAAAGGATTAATCTCCAAAATTTACAAGCAGCTCATGCAGCTAAATAACAAAAAAAACAAACAAACAACCCATTCCAAAAATGGGCATTCTCCCGGGTAATTTGTCCCTGGATCACGGGACCCTGGCAGTGGCGGGCTGCACAGGCTCCAGGGAGGGGAGGTGTGGGTAGTGACCTGTGCTTGCACAGAGGTTTCTTGTTAGCTGCAGCAGTAGCCTTAGCATCTCATGCCCATCTCTGTCGTCCGCGCTGTTAGCCGCGGCTCGCGACCATCTCTGGAGCTCCTTTAAGCGGTGCTCTTAATCCCCTCTCCTTGCACTCAGGAAACAAAGAGGAAAGAAAAAGTCTCTTGTCTCTTCGGCAGCTCCAGACTTTTTCCTGGACTCCCTCCCAGCTAGTGGTGGTGCACTAGCCCCCTTAAGGCTGTGTTCATGCAGCCAACCCCTGTCCTCTCCCTGGGATCCGATCGAAGCCGGTGCCTCAGCTCCCAACTTCCACCCATCCCGGCGGGTGAGCAGACAAGCCTCTCGGGCTGGTGAGTGCTGGTCAGCACCAATCCTCTGTGCGGGTATCTCTCCGCTTTGCCCTCTGCACCCCTGTTGCTGCACTCTCCTCAGTGGCTCCAAAGCTTCCCCCTTCTGCCACCCACAGTCTCTGCCTGCGAAGGGGCTTCCTAGTGTGTAGAAACCTTTCCACCTTCACAGCTCCCTCCCACTGGTGCAGGTCCTGTCCCTATTCTTTTGTCTCTGTTTTTCCTTTTTTCTTTTGCCCTACCCAGGCACGTGGGGAGTTTATTGCCTTTGGGGAGTTCTGAGGTCTTCTGCCAGCGTTCAGTAGGTGTTCTGTAGGAGTTGTTTCATGTGTAGATGTATTCCTGATGTATTTGTGGGGAGGAAGGTGATCTCCATGCCTTACTCTTCCACCTTCTTGAAGCTCCTCCTGTGCAATCCCCTTGTATGTTATTTGTTGTGTTTCCCTTGCTGCTTTTAATATTTTTTCTTTGTATTTGATTTTTGACAGTTTGATTAATATGTTTCTTGGCATGTTTCTCCTTGGATTTATCCTGCATGGGACTCTCTGTGCTTCCTGGGCTTGATTGACTATTTCCTTTCCCATATTAGGGAAGTTTTCAACTATAATCTCTTCAAATATTTTCTCAGTCCATTTGTTTTTCTCTTTTTCTCCTGGGATCCCTATAATTCGAATGTTGGTGCATTTAATGTTGTCCCAGAGGTCTCTGAGACTGTTCTCAATTCTTTTCATTCTTTTTTCTTTATTTTGCTCTGCAGTAGTTATTTCCACTATTTTATCTTCCAGGTCACTTATCCATTCTTCTGCCTCAGTTATTCTGCTTTTGCTTCCTTCTAGAGAATTTTTAATTTCATTTATTGTGTTGTTTATCATTGTTTGTTTGCTCTTTAGTTCTTCTAAGTCCTTGTTAAATGTTTCTTGTATTTTCTCCATTCTATTTCCAGGATTTTGGATCATCTTTACTATCATTACTCTGAATTCTTTTTCAGGTAGACTTCCTATTTCCTCTTCATTTGTTTGGTCTGGTGGGTTTTTACCTTGCTCCTTCATCTGCTGTGTGTTTCTCTGTCTTCTCATTTTGCTTAACTTAGTGTGTTTGGGGTCTCCTTTTCGAAGGCTGCATGTTCATAGTTCCCGTTGTTTTTCCTGTCTGCCCCCAGTGGCTAAAGTTAGTTCAGTGTGTTGTGTAGGCTCCCTAGTGGCGGGGACCAGTGCCTATGTTCTGTTGGATGAGTCTGGATCTTGTCTTTCTGGTAGTCAGCACTGTATCTGGTGGTGTGTTTTGCGGTGTCTGTGACCTTATTATGGTTTTAGGCAGCCTCTCTGCTAATGGGTGTGTTTGTGTTCCTATCTTGCTAGTTCTTTGGCATAGGGTGTCCAACACTGTAGCTTGCTGGTTGTTGAGTGGAGCTTGGTCTTAGCATTGATATGGAGATCTCTTGGATATCTTTTGCCATTTGATATTATGTGGACCTAGGAGGTTTCTGGTGGCCCAATGTCCTGAAGTCAACTCTCCCACCTCAGAGGCACAGATGCAAAAATTCTTAATGAAATATTAGTACACCGAATTCAATAGCACATTAAAGGGATTATACACTGTAACCAAGAGGGATTTATCCCAGGGATGCAACAGTATTTCAATATACATAAATCAAACAATGTGTTACAATACATTAACAAAATGAAGGAAAAAAAACACATGATCATCTCAGTAGATGCAGAAATAGCATTTGACAATGTTCAACACTAATTCATTATTAAACCTTTCAAGAAAATAAGTGTAGAAAGATCTTACCTCAACACAATAAAGGCCATATATGAAAAGCCCATAGACAGCATTATAATTAATGGGGAAAAAAATGAAAGCTTGTCCTCTAAGAACTGGTACAAGGCAAGGCTGCATACTCTCACCACTTCTTTTCAACATAGTACTGGAAATCCAAGCCAGAGCAATTAGGCAAGAAAAAGAATTAAAAGGCACCCAAACTGGAAAGGAAGAAGTAAAATTGTCTCTGTTTGCAGACAACATGATCATATATGTAGATAATCCTAAAGACTGAACAAAATAATTGTTACAACTAACAAATTCAGTAAAGTCATAGGGTACAAAATCAACATACAAAAAAAGCACTCAGTTTTCTATACACAAACAATGTACTATTTGAAAGGAAAATTAAGAAAATAAGCCCATTCACAATAGCAACAAAAAGAATAAAATACTTAGGAATAAACTTAAACAAAGAGGTGAAAAACATACACTGAAAATTATAAAACATTGATGAAGGAAAGTAAAGAATACATAGATAAATGCATAGACATCCCATGTTCATGGATCATAAGAATTAATATTGTTAAAATGCCCATACTACACAAAGTAATCTACAGATTTAAACAATCCCAATCAAAATCCAATGATATTCCCTACATAAATGGAAAGAGCAATCCTAAAATTCATATGGAGCCAAAAACAACCCCAAATAGCCAAAGCAATTTTGAGCAAGAAGAACAAAGCTGAAGGCATCACACTTCCTGATATCAACATACATTACAAAGCTATAGTAATCAAAACAATATTGTACTGGCATAAAAACAGACATACAGACCAATGGAACAAAATAGAGAGCACAGAAATAAATCCATGCTTTTACAGTCAATTGATTTCCAGAAGGGTGCCAATAACACAAAATTGGGGAAGGGTAATCTTCAATAAATGGTGTTGGGAAAATTAGATATCAACATGCAGGAGAATGAAATTGGACCGTTACCTCACACCATGTACAAAAAATCAACTCAGGCTGGATAAAGACTTAAGTGTAAGACCTAAAACTATAAAACTACTAGAAGAAAACAGAGAAAAACCTCCTTTACATTGACTGGGACAATGATTTCTTGGATATGACACCAAAAGCACAGGGAACAAAAGCTAAAATAAACAAGTGAGATTACATCAAGCTAAATCAACTGAGTGAACAGGCAACCTAGAAATGGGAGAAAATATTTACAAGCTATATATCTGATATGAGGTTAATATCTAAAATACATAAGGAACACCTACAACTCAATAGTTTAAAAAACCCACAAATAATCTGTTTTTAAAATGGGTGAGGGACCTGTATAGATATTTTTCCAAAGAAGACATAAAATGGATAAAAAGTTAAGTGCTCAACACCATTAATCATTAGGGAAATGCAAATCAAACCACAATGAGATATCATCTCACCCTTGCTAAAATGGCTCTTATCATCAGAATAGCTATCATCAAAAAGTCTACAAATAATAAATGCTGGAGAGGGTTGGAGAATAAGAAAACTTCCTACACTGTTGAAAGGAATGCAAATTGGTACAACCACTATTGAAAACAGTACAGAGGTTCCTTTAAAAACTAAAAATAGAACTACCATATGACACAGCAGTCCCATTCCTGGGTAGATGAAAACTATAATTCGAAAAGATACATGCACTCCAATGTTCATAGCAGCACTATTTACAATAGCCAAGACATGGAAACAGCCCAAGTGTCCATCAACAAACTACTAGCTTAAGAAGATGTGAGATATATATACATTGGTATATTACTCATCCATAAAAAAGAATGAAAGATTGTCATTTGCAGCAACATGAATGGCCCTAGAGAATATTATACTTAGTGGAGTAAGTCAGACAAAGACAAATATTGTATCACTTATATGTGGAATCTAAAAATCAATACTGATGAATCTGTGTACACAACAGAAACAGACTCACAGACATAGAAAACAAACTTATGGTTATCAAAGGGGAAAGGGAGTGGGGAGGGATAAATTAGAAGTATGGGATTAACATATATACACTACTATATATAAAATAGATAACCAACAAGGACCTACTGTATAGCACAGGTAACTATACCCAATATTCTGTAATAACCTATATGGGAAAAGAATCTGAAAAAGAATAAATATATATATATATATATATATATATAATATGTAACATATATATAATATATAACTGAATCACTTGGCTGTATACCTGAAACTAATACAACATTGTAAATCAACTACACTTCAATTTAAATAAGCAAATCAGTCTTTAACTATTCATAACTTGGCTCCCAAATTTAGCTGCACTTTACAACTTTCAGTAATCAAATTAGTTGTAGGGCAAAACCAATACATGAATGTATATTTTCAAAAGATTGTATGATGTAACTCTTTTTTCTTAAAGAGATACATTCTGTCTCTTTGCTAAAATAAAAATAATATATTTCTAAAAGATCTGAAAAAATAGATATATATGTATGTATAACTGAATCACTTTGCTGTACATCTGAAACTAACACAACATTGTAAATCAACTATACTTCAATAAAAATAAATAAATAAATTTTTTGAAAATCTCCTAATGCCACATAAAGATAAAATAATGTAAAATAACTTCACAATAAACTTTAAAAAAAAGAAATATGGGATTAATAGATACAAACTACTATACGTAAAATAGATAAGCAAAAAGGATTTACTGTATTGCACAGGGAACCATATTCAATATCTTATAATAACCTATAATGGAAAATAATCTGAAAGAATATATATCTATATAATTGAATCACTTTGCTGTACACCTGAAACTAACACAATATTGTAAATCAACTACACTTCAATTTAAAAAAAGCAAATCAGTCTTTAACTACTAATAACTTGGCTCTCAAATTTAGCTGCACTTTACAACTTTTAGTAATCAAATTAATCATAGGACAAAACCAATATATGAATGTATATTTTCAAAAGATTGTATGATGTAACTCTTTTTTCTTAAAGAGGTATATTCTGAATCTTTGCTAAAATAAAAAATATATAATTATTTTTAAAAGATCTGAAAATAATAGATATATATGTATGTATAACTAAATCACTTTGCTGTACACTTGAAACTAACACAATATTGTAAATCAACTATACTTCAAATTAAAAAAAAAGAAAAACAAAAGAAAAGCAAAAAAGAGGGACTTCCCTGGCAGTCCAATGGTTAAGACTCTGAGCTTACACTGTAGGGGGTGCAGGTTCAATCCCTGGTTGGGGAACTAAGATCCCGCATGCCGTGTGATGTGGCCAAAAAAAAAAGACAAGAGACAACAAGTGCTGGCAACAATGTGAAGAAAAGAGAAAACTTGTGCACTTTTCGTGGGACTATAAATTGGTACAACCATTATGGAAAGTAGTACTGAGGTTTCTCAAAAGTATTAAAAATGTAACTACCCTATGACCCAACAATCTCACTTCTGGGTATATATCCAAAGGAAATGAAATCAGCATCTTGAAGAGATATCAGAACTCCCATGTTTCTTTCAGCATTATTCACAACAGCCAAGATACAGACACAACATAACTGTCCCTCAATGGATAAAATGGATTTTAAAAATATGATATATATATACATATATACATACACAAATACAATGGAATATTGTTCAGCCCGAAAAAAAGAAGGAAATCTTGCCAGTTGTAACAACACAGATGAACCTGAGGACAGTATGCTACATTAAATAAGCCAAACAGAGAAAGACAATACTGTGTGTTCTCATTTATATGTGGAATCTAAAATCGTTGGAGGGCTTCCCTGGTGGCGCAGTGGTTGAGAGTCCACCTGCCGATGCAGGGGACATGGGCTCGTGCCCCAGTCCAGGAAGATCCCACATGCCGCAGAGCGGCTAGGCCCGTGAGCCATGGCCGCTGAGCCTGCGCATCTGGAGCCTGTGCTCCACAACGGGAAAGGCCACAACAGTGAGAGGCCTGCGTACCACAGAAAAAAAATAAATAAATAAAATAAAATAAAATCGTTGGAACTCTAGAAGCAGAGAGAAGAATGGTGGTTACCAAGTGCTGAGGAGAGGGGGAAATGGGGAGATATTGGTTAAGCGGTACAAAGTTTCAGTTATGCAGGAGAATAAGTTCTGGAGGTCTAATGTACAACAATGTGACCATAAGTAACAATCATTCATTTATTTTATACTAAAATTTGCTAAGAGAGAAGATCTTAAGTGCTCTAAACACACATACAAAAAAAAAAAAAAAGAAGAAGGAAAGAAAGTGGTAACTATCCGAGGTGATAAGTTAGTTAGCTTGATTGTGGTGATTATTTCACTACATATGTATATCAAATCATTAAATTCAATATGTACAATTTTAATTGTCAAATATACCTCAATTTTAAAAATTCACTTTAAAAAAAGAAAATCCATTTTTCTGGTGGGTAGACTAGATGAATTCAAACATTCCTTTCAACTTGAAAAGCTTATGATTCTAAGATTTCATTAAGTAAGTGAGAAAAAAAACCTTGGAAGAGTTCAGTTGCCTTGCCTGAAATCACACAATTTATTGTGGCAGAATTGAGATCTTAGCTCTCCTAACTCTAAATCCATGTTCTTGGAAAGACATCTTAAATTTTACCTAATTATCTTTTCTCTCCTCTAGTCCCCACCCCTTGTGAGTATGTGGTAGCCCGATAGGCAACTAAGTGCTACTAAGCCAGACAGCTAGGCTGTATAGATCAACAAATAGATTCAAATTGGCTAAATGACTCTCTAGCTCATGTGGAGCATCTCCATGGCTAGTGGTTTTCTCAGGATGAACACAATTTACACTTATTGTTCCAGCATAATTACATACTATAGCTCCCCCTTTCACTGTTCAAAGTGTCCTGATTTGGATGATATGGTCACCCTACCAATGGCCAACCTGGGAGGCCCTAACATTCTATAGTTTCCAAAACCTTGATATAACAAAAAAGTTGGCTTCAAGTTACAGTACAAACCACTAATTTTGTTTTATCTAAACACAGCCTTTCATCACATAAACCATCCCAAACAAGATTCTTTTAAGGAAACACATCTTTAGAAGATTTTGTGCTTTAGGGGATGTTTCATCTGAGACTTTTATGCACTTTGAAAATACTTAATATTATTAAGTCCTCACGCTTGAACAGTGCTTTAGAGTTTACCAAACACCTGGACTGACAATATCTCCTTTAATGAATAGACAGATAATTAATGAACCTATCTGGGTTCTGGATTATGCTGAAAGGGATTCAGGAGATGGAGAAAATAGCCTTAGCTGCTCTGAAACAGTGAAGAATCAGATTGGAGTGACGGTCCCTGCATGAATGTATTAACCTATGTATTTTAGAGAGCATAAAAATCAAACATAAAACCCACCACACATTGAAAGCCTTAACATTCAGAGATCAGTGGTTTGTATACATGCCACAGTTCTTCATCTGTCTTCAAAGTCAATTTTTAATCTGTGTCAATTACTAGAAAGGCCTGTAATGACATACTGTGTTAGTTTCCCAGGACTGCCATATCAAATCCACAAACTGGGTGAATTAAGATACATCTCCCACAGTTCTGGAGTCTAGAAGTACAAAATCAATGTGTTGGCGAGGCTGTACTCTTTCTGAAGGCTCTAGAAGAGAATCCTTCTTTGCCTCTTCTTAGCTTCTGGTGATTGTAGGCATTCCTTGGCTTGTAGACACATCATTCCAATCTCTGCCTCTATCATCACATGATGTCTCCCCTGTGTCTGTCTAAATTTCCTTCTTCTACAATGAGATACCATCTCACACCAGTCAGAATGGCCATCATCAAAAAATCTAGAAACAATAAATGCTGGAGAGGGTGTGGAGAAAAGGGAACCCTCTTGCACTGTTGGTGGGAATGTAAGTTGATACAGCCACTATGGAGAACATTATGGAGGTTCCTCAAAAAACTACAAATAGAACTACCATACGACCCAGCAATCCCACTACTGGGTGTATACCCTGAGAAAACCATAATTCAAAAAGAGTCATGTACCACAATGTTCATTGCAGCTCTATTTACAATAGCCAGGACATGGAAGCAACCTAAGTGTCCATCGGCAGATGAATGGATAAAGAAGATGTGGCACATATATACAATGGAATATTACTCAGCCATAAAAAGAAACGAAATTGAGTTATTTGTAGTGAGGTGGATAGACCTAGAGTCTGTCATACAGAGTGAAGTAAGTCAGAAAGAGAAAAACAAATACCGTATATGAACACATATATATGGAATCTAAAAAACAAACAGAAAAATGGTCATGAAGAACCTAGTGTCAAGACGGGAATAAAGATGCAGACCTACTAGAGAATGGACTTGAGGATACGGGGAGGGGGAAGGGTAAGCTGGGACAAAGTGAGAGAGTGGCATGGACATATATACACAACCAAACGTAAAATAGATAGCTAGTGGGAAGCAGCCGCATAGCACAGAGAGATCAGCTTAGTGCTTTGTGATCACCTAGAGGGGTGGGATAGGGAGGGTGGGAGGGAGGGAAATGCAAGCGGGAAGAGATATGGGGATATATGTATATTTATAACTGATTCACTTTGTTATAAAGCAGAAACTAGTACACCATTGTAAAGCAATTATACTCCAATAAAGATGTTAAAAAAATTTTTAATTTTAAAAAAAGAGGGAAAGGACACCAGTCACTAATCCATTATGACAACATCTTAAATTGATTATATCTATAAAGATTCTATTTTCAAATAAGGTCATATTCACAGGTACCAGGTACTTGAACATATTTTGTCAGGGGACACAATTCAGCATACAACATGTACTCATCCAGGGTGGTATGTATCAAAGTTTTCTTATACAATAGGATGCACTTAAGGAATATAAATCCCACCTCCTCCACTGCTGAACCAAAGCAATGTCCATTTTATATATTTTTATATTCTGTAGCTAATTGGAGCATGAAATTCAGTAGTCTACCCAGGCAGAGTTCATCATTTCTTCCATTTGTCCTGTAGAATCTTGAACATTATAGGAGAGCTCACTTTTCACTCTACACTGGAGTGATCTGTTTAGGAAGTTGTCTCCTACAGTAGACTATGAGCTCCGTGAGGGCAAGAACTATGGATCATTCATCTCTGGATCTCCAGTGCCTAGCTTTATAGATGACACAAAGTCGCTCTTAGTAATTATTGGAGGAAAGAAGGAGGTTGGAAGGAAGGAACGTACTTGTAAAGTTATAATCTAGTGGCATGGGAAGTAGAAAGGTGCTAGTTGCTCAGCATGTCAAAGCCAAGACTGTGTCACTTCCTCAGGACTCTCCACTCTCTACTTTGATCTTCTCGGAATTTTGCCAGGGTTTCAGTATGCAAAAAACAATACAATCACAAAGTGACTCCATACTAGGTGAGCCTTTAGCGCATCAAAGTAGCTTTTCCTTCCAGAAGCTTCCTGGTCATTCCAACAGCATCTTAGCACATAAACGGCATGCCAGAGGGGGAAGGAGGGATCAGAGAATACCATGTACAGGCTATGTTTTAGATGATGAATTCCTATAAGTTGATCAAGGTTGAACACTAAATATGGCAGATCCCTCAATAGCGCTTTCTCACTTTCCCTCTCTGTCTCTCTCTGTCTCTCTCTCTAGTGGACCAGTATCAGCTAGCATCAGGAAGAATATATAGTTCATTTTAAAGTCTTATGCCTTTACACACCCAACCGATTATAACATCAAGAATAAAAAGCTGAATGCATACGCTTATGTCTACATTCCAGTGGAAGGCATAGAGGGAAGAGATCAGACATTCACAGGAATTATAGAAAAGGTGGAAGTGTCCTGTTGAATGAACACCCAGAAAAATTTGGAAGTTTTTGGTGCCCACTCCTTCCCTTCCCCTTTTAACCCCAAAACTAGTTTCTGGTATGCCCTGTGCTGGCCCCACAGCCATGAGAGTCAGGCTGTGATAAACAAATGTAGCATTTATAGGGAGGTTAATAGTAAATGTTAAATTGAATACCATGAAAGAGGACACCAAACAGAATGCCATTCCATGAGGACAGAGACTTTATCTTGTTCATCAGTGCCTTGAAAAGAGCCAAGCACATAGCAGTTACTCAGTAAAAATTTAATGAATTTTGAATGAATTAAATTGATTAACCAGGAAATTGATATAGGCAGTCAGAGCATGTTATTCAGAAAAGAATACTGGGACCAGAAGCCTCTGAAATGAAACTGTTGTCCCAGCAATGCAATGCTCTCCTCACTTGGCAGCAGTAGGCCCAGGAAGGGTAATGTATAACTCCAGGAGGTAGCTAAAGCCTGACAAGCATTCCTTAGCCTAGAGTCAGAGCCCTGCCTCCTCCCTTTCTTGCCTGGCAAGAGGGCTTGGATATCACTGAATTTCCTACTCACCACCTCCTTTTGCTGACTACTCAAAGAGAGCCAAGGCCAAGGCTAACAGCACTAATTTTGCTTAGGCTAAACCAATGAAATGGTTTAGCCAAGGAGTATAAAGATCATCACTCCTGCCTTCAGGTCCCTGTTCTAGGATCTACCACCCCCTCATTCCTTTTCCCTTTTCAAAACCACTGGGAAAAAACAGAGATGGGAGATTTGTTAAGCATTGGCTCAACTTTGATTCTTCCTCTTCACATGCTCTGACGCCTTAGGTAGCTGGCCATTTCAGCCTTAGCATTCAGATTTTCTGGCCTTCCCTAATCCGTCTCTGTGATTAGCTCTCTATTCTTTCTTCTCTTTGATTTATTTTAGATACCTGCAGCAGAAAACAACCCTTTTCTTGTTGGAATGCACTATTGGTACTCAAGCCACAGTCCCCGGACCCAGCACTGCAATGTTTGTCGAGGGACCATTCCTGCCTTATCTCGAAATGTTATCATCTGCGAAGGTACATTTCTGATTCCTTTAGGAAGTGGAGCTCAATGGGTGGAGATGGGTGTGAAGGAGCTCATGCGGCTCTAGTATCATTAACCCACACTAGGTCACTGATTCTAGTGTAATGTTAACCATGACACTTAACAGACAGGGGAAAGGAGACAGGAGGAAACTGGCATGAGGGGGAATTCTCATTAATCAAAAGGGAGGGTTGGGTCTGGGAGGATTGGACAGTACAGTCACAGGTTTGGAAAAATAGAAATCACCTCATTCTTACCATCAGTTTCAATTCAAGTCAGGTAATAGAAAATTTGGCCAGGAAGAATACAAAGAAACTGAAATATATGGAAAATAAGCCTTTGGAGTTAAGTCACAACTACTTAGATGCACCTAGGTTCTAACTTTTAGAGCAGCTTAGGGAAGGAAGTTAGAATGTTCATTGCCACCAGATTAACATCCATCTTTTTTTCTTCCTCTTTCACAGTGTGCAAAGTAAAGTCTCACAGATTATGTGCTTTAAGAGCAAGCAAAGATTGCAAATGGAATACATTATCCATTACTGATGACCTCCTCATGCCTGCAGATGAAGTAGTGAGTACCAGCCATGCTTTCTCATAATCACCCTTTTCCATCTCCCCTTCAGTCACGACACACAGGGGAAGGAAGACTTCTTCCTGTTTCCAGATAACCCAAGTAGGCTTCTTTCCCAGGCTTATGATCCAACAAATCTAGAAGAATGAAAGCCTCCCCTCGCCAGCTCCCACCTGTCATTTGTCACTAACATGGGAGTGGGGAGGGCAGGATGATGGAGAACTTCCTTGGGGTTATCTAGTGTCCTCCATGGGGTAGTATAGTTATTCCAGCTGGCCCTTCCTCTCCTTATATCTCTAACTTCTACCTCTTGTCTCTTTTTATCCTTCAGAAAACTATGCCTCATCAGTGGGTAGAAGGAAACATATCTGTCAGTTCTCAGTGCGCAGTATGTCACGAGAACTGTGGCAGTTATCAGAGACTTCAAGATTTCCGGTGTCTCTGGTGTAATTCTACGGTAAGACTTTTCTCATCTCTTTGATATTTAGAGAGCTGACTTCTAGAGAAGGGGTGGGTTGGAGTTTGATTGTGCCTACACATAGATAGAAATCTCAGAGACCCTTACCCCAATCTAGAGAAGGGGTGGGTTGGAGTTTGATTGTGCCTACACATAGAGAGAAATCTCAAAGACCCTTACCCCAAAATAGATTATACAGATTCCATAGTATAGAGCTCAGTATCCTGCCTTTCCAGAATTAGCTATGGAATCTTTGAGAGAAAGATTTAATACTCCCTCTTATCTTTGATGGTGAGGCCTATTAGCAAATGGGAAGAGGTGAATTCTCTTACGACAGTATGGGCAATTAAAAAGTTAGTTCTGAGTATACCCTTAAGAAACCGCCTCCTTTCCTCATTCACCATTTCCTAGGAAATTGCAATCTTTGTTAATTAATAATGGTTAATAATATTAGCACATTATTATTGCCACTATGTATTGAGTGTTTTATATACATGATCTCATTAAATCCTTGCAACAACCCTAAACCAGGCCTCGTTGTTCCCATTTACAGAAGAGAGGAAAATGAGGTTCAGAAAAGTGAAGTGATTTGCTCAAGGTCATGAAGCCAGTAAGGAAAAGAGTCTTGATTCATACATAATTGTGTAAAAACTGTGCTCTTAACTACAACATTACCATGCCTTTAAACCAGCAGTTCTCAACTGGGGGTATATTCCCCCACCCACAGGACACATATGACAGTGTCTGGAGATATTTTTTTTATCTAATGATATTCTGATGGAATTTTTTTATTTATCAAGGTATAGTTGATTTACAATATTATGTAAGTTTTAGGTGTACAACATAGTGATTCACAATTTTTAAAGATTATACTCTATTTATATATATTATAAAATATTGGCTATATTCCCTGTGCTGTACTGTATATCCTTGTAGCTTATTTATTTTATGCATAATAATTTGTACCTTTTAATCCCCTACCCCTATCTTATACCTCCCCCAAACTAGTAAACACTAGTTTGTCCTCTATACCTGTGAGTATATTTTTTGTTATATTAACTAGTTTTCTTTTTTTATTATTAGTTTCTGCTTTATAACAAAGTGAATCAGTCATACATATACATCTGTTCCCACATCCCTTCCCTCTTGCGCCTCCCTCCCTCCCTCCCACCCTCCCTATCCCACCCCTCCAGGCAGTCACAAAGCACCAAGCTGATCTCCCTGTGCTATTAACTAGTTTTCTTGTTTTTTAGATTCCATATATAAGTGATAACATACAGTATTTGTCTTTCTCTGTCTGACTTATTTCTCTTAGGATAATACCCTCCAGATCCATCCATGTTGTTGCAGATGGCAAATTTTCACTCTTATTTATGGCTGAATAGTATTCCATTGTGTGTGTGTGTGTGTATGTGTGTGTGTGTGTGTATGACACTTGTTCTTTATTCATTCATCTGCTGATAGACACTAAGGTTGCTTCCATATCTTCACTATTATGAAGAATGCTGCTATGAACATTGGGGTGCATGTATCTTTTTGAATTAGTGTTATCATTTTCTTCAGATGTATACCCGGAAGCAGAATTGCTGGATCATATGGTAGTTCTATTTTTAGTTTTCTGAGGAAGGTCCATACTGTTCTTCATAGTGGCTGCACTAATTTACATTCCCAAAAACAGTGTAGGAGGGTTCACTTTTCTCTACATCCTCTCCAGGATTTATTATTTGTAGATATTTTGGTGATGGCCATTCTGACTGGTGTGAGGTGATGCCTCGTTGTAGTTTTCATGTGCATTTCCCTGATTATTAGCAATGTTGAGCATCTTTTCATGTTCCTGTTGGCATTCTGTATGTCTCCTTCAGAAAAAAAGATGTATATTTAGGCCTTCTGCCCATTAAAAATTTTTTTTCATTTTATATTGGAGCATGATTGATTAACAGTGCTGTGTTAGTTTCAGGGGTACAGCAAAGTGGTTCAGTTATTCATATAGATGTATCTATTCTTTTTTGAATTCTTTTCCCATTTAGGTTATTACAGAATATTGAGCAGCATTCCCTGTGCTATACAGTGGGTCCTTTTTGGTTATCTATTTCAAATATAGCAGTGTGTACATGTCAATCCCAAACTCCCAGTATATCTCTCCCCCCGACCCTTCCCCACTGGTAACCGTAAGTTTGTTCTCTAAGTCTGTGAATCTATTTCTTTTTTGTAAACAAATTCATTTGTATCATTTTTTTTGATTCCATATATAAGAGATACCATATGATATTTGTATTCCTCTGTCTGATTTACTTCACTTAGTATGATAATCTCCGGGTCCATCCATGTTGCCACAAATGGCATTATTTCATTCTTTTTAATGGCTCAGTAATATTCCACTGTATATATGTACCACATCTTCCTTATCCATTCATCTGTCGATGGATATTTAGGTTGCTTCCACGTCTTGGCTATTGTAAACAGCACTGCAATGAACATTGGGGTGCATGTATCCTTTTGAACAATGTTTTTCTACAGATATATGCCCAGGAGCGGGATTGCAGGATCATAGGTTTGCTCTATTTTTAGTTTTTTAAGGCACATCCATACTGTTCTCCATAGTGGCTGTATCAATTTACATTCCCACCAACAGTACAAGAGGGCTCCCTTTTCTCCACACCCTCTCCAGCATTTATTGTTTGTAGATTTTTTGATGATGGCCATTCTGACTGGTGTGAGGTGATACCTCATTGGAGTTTTGATTTGCATTTCTCTAATGATTAGTGATGTTGAGCATTCTTTCATATATTTCTTGGCAATCTGTGTATCTTCTTTGGAAAAATGTCTTTTTAAGTTTTCTGCCAATTTTTGGATTGAGTTGTTTGTTTTTTTGATATTGAGCTGCATGAGCTGCTTGTAAATTTTGGAAATTAATCCTTTGTCAGTTGCTTCTTTTGCAAATATTTTCTTCCATTCTGAGGGTTGTCCTTTCATCTTGTTTATGGTTTCCATTGCTGTGCAAAAGCTTTTAAGTTTCATTACATCCCATTTGTTTAATTTTGTTTTTATTTCCATTTCTCTAGGAGGTGGGTCAAAAAGGATCCTGCTATGATGTGTGTCACAGAGTGTTCTGCCTATGTTTTCCTCTAAGAGTTTGATAGTGTCTGGCCTTACATTTAGGTCTTTAATCCATTTGGAGTTTATTTTTGTGTATGGTGTTAGGGAGTGTTCTCATTTCATTCTTTTCCATGTAGCTGTCCAGTTTTCCCAGCACCACTTATTGAAGAGGCTGTCTTTTCTCCATTGTATATCCTTGCCTCCTTTGGCAAAGGTAAAGTGATCATATGTGCATGGGTTTATCTCTGGGTTTTCTATCCTATTCCATTGATCTATATTTCTGTTTTTGTGCCAGTACCATACTGTCTTGTTTACTGTAGCTTTGTAGTATAATCTGAAGTCAGGCAGCCTGATTCCTCCAGCTCCATTTTTCTTTCTCAAGATTGCTTTGGGGCTTCCCTGGTGGTGCAGTGGTTGGGAGTCTGCCTGCCGATGCAGGGGACACGGGTTCGTGCCCCGGTCCGAGAAGATCCCACATGCCGCGGAGCGGCTGGGCCCATGAGCCATGGCCGCTGAGCCTGCGCGTCCGGAGCCTGTGCTCCGCAACGGGAGAGGCCACAACAGTGAGAGGCCTGCATACCGCAAAAAAAAAAAAAAAAGATTGCTTTGGCTATTCAGAGTCTTATGTGTTTCCATACCAATTGTAAAATTTTTTGTTCTACTTCTGTGAAAAATGCCAGTGGTAGTTTGATAGGGATTGCATTGAATCTGTAGATTACTTTGGGTAGTAGAGTCATTTTCACATGTTGATTCTTCCTATCCAAGAACATGGTGTATCTCTCCACCTGTTTGTTCATCTTTAATTTCTTTCATCAGTGTTTTATAGTTTTCTGCATACAGGCCTTTGGTCTCCTTAGGTAGTTTTATTCCTAGGTGTTTTATTCTTTTTGTTGCAATGATAAATGAGAGGGTTTCCTTAATTTCTCTTTCAGACTTTTTACCATTAGTGTATAGGAATGCAAGAGATTTCTGTGCATTATTATGTAGCCTGCTACTCTACCAAATTCATTGATTAGCTCTAGTAGTTTTCTGGTAGCATCTTTAGGATTCTCTATGTAGTAGCATGTCATCTGCAAACAGTGACTGTTTTATTTCTTCTTTTCCGATTTGCATTCCTTTTATTTCTTTTTCTTCTCTGATTGCCGTGGCTAAAATGTCCAAAACTATGTTGAATACTAGTGATGACAGTGGGCAACCTTGTCTTGTTTCTGATCTTAGTGGAAATGGTTTCAGTTTTTCACCATTGAGAATGATGTTGGCTGTGGGTTTCTTATATATGGCCTTTATTATGTTGAGGTTAGTCCCCTCTATGCCTACTTTCTGTAGAATTTTTATCATAAATGGGTGTTGAATTTTGTCCAAAGATTTTCTGCATCTACTGAGATGACCATATGGTTTTTAGCCTTCAATTTGTTAATGTGGTGTATCACATTGGTTGATTTGCATATATTCAAGAATCCTTGCATTACTGGGATAAACCCCACTTGATCATGGTGTATGATCCTTTTAATGTGCTGTTCGATTCTGTTTGCCAGTATTTGGTTGAGGATTTTTGCTTCGATATTCATCACTGATATTGGCCTGTAGTTTTATTTTTGTGACATCTTTGGTTTTGGTATCAGGGTGATTGTGGCCTCATAGAATGAGTTTGGAAGTGTTCCTCCCTCTGCTATATTTTGGAAGAGTTTAAGAAGGAAAGGTGTGAACTCTTCTCTAAATGTTTGATAGAATTCACCTATGAAGCCATCTAGGCCTTTTGTTTGTTGGAAGAATTTAATCACTGTTTCAATTTCAGTGTTTGTGATTGGTCTGTTTACATTTTCTGTTTCTTCCTGGTTCAGTCTCAGAAGCTTCTGCTTTTCTAAGAATTGTCCATTTCTTACAGGTTGCCCATTTTACTGGCACAGAGTTGCTTGTAGTAATCTCTCATGATCGTTTGCATTTCTGCAGTATCAGTTGTTACTTCCCCTTTTGCATTTCTAATTCTATTCATTTGAGTCTCCTTCCTTTTTTTCTTAATGAGTCTGGCTAATGGTTAATCAATTTTGTTTATCTTCTCAGAAAAAAACAGCTTTTAGTTTTAATGATCTTTGCTACTGTTTCCTTCATTTTTTTTCATTGATTTCTGATCTGATCTTTATGATTTCTTTCCTTCTGCTAACTTTTGGGGTTTTTTGTTCTTCTTTCTCTAATTGCTTTAGGTGTAAGGTTTGGTTGTTTATTTGAGATGTTTCTTGCTTCTTGAGGTAGTATTGTATTGCTATAGACTTCCCTCTTAGAACTGCTTTTGCTGTATCCCATAGGTTTTGGGTCATTGTGTTTTCATTGTCATTTGTTTCTAGGTATTTTTTGATTTCCTCTTTGATTTCTTCAGTGATCTCTTTGTTATTTATTAGTGTATTTTTTAGCCTCCATGAGTTTGTATTTTTAACAGTTTTCTTCCTGTAATTGATATCTAGTCGCATAGCCTTGTGGTCAGTAAAGACACTTGATATGATTTCAATTTTCTTGAATTTAACAAGGCTTGGTTTGTGACCCAAGATACGATCTATCCTGGAGAATGTTCCATGAGCACTTGAGAAGAAATGGTATCCTGTTGTTTTTGGATGGAATGTCCTATAAATATCAATTAAGTCCATCTTGTTTAATGTGTCATTTAAAGCTTGTGTTTCCTTATTTATTTTCCTTTTGGATGATCTGTCCATTGGTGAAAGTGGGGTGTTAAAGTCTCCTACAATTATTGTGTTACTGATGATTTCCCCTTTTATGGCTGTTAGCAATTGCCTTATATATTGAGGTGGTCCTATGTTGGGTGCATAAATATATACAATTTTTATATCCTCTTCTTGGATTGATCCCTTGATCATTATGTAGTATCCTTCTTTTCTCTTGTAATAGTCTTTATTTCAAAGTCTATCTTGTCTGATATGAGAATTGCTACCCCAGCTTTCTTTAGATTTCCATTTGCATGGAATGTATTTTTCCATCCCCTCACTTTCAGTCTGTATCTATCCCTAGGTCTGAAGTGGGTCTCTTGTAGACAGCCTATATACGGGTCTTGTTTTTGTATCCATTCAGCCTGTCTGTGTCTTTTGGTTGGAGCATTTAATCCATTTACATTTAAGGTAGTTATCAATATATATGTTCCTATTACCATTTTCTTAATTGTTTTTGGTTTGTTTTTGTAGGTCTTTTCCTTCTCTTGTGTTTCCTGCCTAGAGGAGTTCCTTTAGCATTTGTTGGAGAGCTGGCTTGGTGGTGCTGAATTCTCTTAGCTTTTGCTAGCCTGTAAAATTTTTTTTCCATTGAATCTGAATGAGATCCTTGCTGGGTAGAGTAATCTTGGCTGTATATTTTTCCCTTTCATCACTTTAAATATGTCCTGCCGCTCCCTTCTGGCTTGCAGTTTCTCCTGAAAGATCAGCTGTTAACCTTATGGTGATTCCCTTGTATGTTATTTATTGCTTTTCCCTTGCTGCTTTTAATACTTTTTCTTTGAATTTAATTTTTGATAGTTTGATTAATATGTGTCTTGCCATGTTTCTCCTTGGATTTATCCTGTGTGGGACTCTCTGCTCTTCCTGGACTTGCTTGACTATTTCCTTTCCCATGTTAGGGAAGTTTTCAACTATAATCTCCTCAAATATTTTCTCAGAACCTTTCTTGTTCTCTTCTTCTTCTGGGACCCCTATAATTCAAAGGTTTTGTGTTTAACATTATCCCAGAGGTCTCTGATACTGTCCTCAATTCTTTTCGTTCTTTTTTCTTTATTCTGCTCTGTGGCAATTATTTCCACTATTTTATCTTCCAGGCCACTTGTCCATTCTTCTGCCTCAGTTATTCTGCTATTGGTTACTTCTAAAGAATTTTTAATTTCATGTATTGTGTTGTTAATACCTGTTTGTTTGCTGTTTAGTTCGTCTAGGTCCTTGTTAAACGTTTCTTGTGTTTTCTCCATTCTATTTCCAAGATTTTGGATCATCTTTACTATCATTACTCTGAATTCTTTTTCAGGTAGACTGCCTATTTCCTCCTCATTTGTTTGGTCTGCTGGGTTTTTACCTTGCTCCTTCATCTGCTTCATATTTCTCTGTCTTCTCATTTTGTTTAACTTACTTTGTTTGGGGTCTCCTTTTCGCAAGCTGTACGTTCATAGTTCCCATTGTTTTTGGTGTCTGCCCCCAGTGGTTGAGGTTTGTTCAGTGGCTTCTGTAGGCTTCCTGGTGGAGGGGACTGGTGCCTGTATTCTGGTGGATGAGGCTGGATCTTGTCTTCCTGGTGGGCAGGACTGCATCTGATGGTGTGTTTTGGGGTGTCTGTGAACTTAGTATGATTTTAGGCAGACTCTCTGCTAGTGGCTGGGGTTGTGTTCCTATCTTGCTAGTTTTTCTTTTGTTTTTTGGGGTTTTTTACATTTTTTTAACATCTTATTGGAGTACAATTATTTTACAGTGGTGTGTTAATTTCTGCTTTATAACAAAGTGAATTTGCTATACATATACATATATCCTCATATGTCTTCCCTCTTGCATCTCTCTCCCTCCCACCCACCCATCCCACCCCTCTAGGTGGTCACAAAGCACCGAGCTGATCTCCTTGTGCTATGCGGCTGCTTCCCACTAGCTATCGGTTTTACATTTGGTAGTGTATATGTGTCCATGCCACTCTCTCACTTTATCCCAGCTTACCCTTCTTCCTCCCCGTGTCCTCAAGTCCATTCTCTAGTAGGTCTGCATCTTTATTCCCGTCCTGCCCCAGGTTCTTCATGACCTTTTTTGTGTTTGTTTTTTAGATTCCATATATATGTGTTAGCATACTGTGTTTGTTTTTCTGTTTCTGACTTACTTCACTCTGTATGACAGAGTCTAGGTCCATCCACCTCACTACAAATAACTCAATTTCGTTTCTTTTTATGGCTGAGTAATATTCCATTGTATATATGTGCCACATCTTCTTTATCCTGTCTTGCTTGTTGTTTGGCATGGCATGTCCAGCACAGGAGCTTGCTGGCCATTCGGTGGAGCTGGGTCTTCGTGTTGAGACAGAGATCTCTGGGAGAGCTCTCGCCAATTGATATTATGCGAGGCTGAGAGGTCTCTGGTGGTCCAATGTCCTGAACTCAGCTCTCCCACCTCAGAGGCTCTGGCATGACACCAGGCTGGAGCACCAAGACCCTCTCAGCCACATGGCCCAGATGAACAGGGAGAAAAAAAAGAAAGAAAAAAATATAAATTTAAAAATTAAAGAATTTTAAAATAAAATAATAATAATAATGGAGAGAGCAATTCAACCAATAAACAAATCCACCAGTGATAACAAGCACTAAACATTAAGATAAGATAAACATAAAAATTAGAAACAAATCAGTCACAGACCGCAAACCTCAAGTCTACAGTTGCTCCCAGAGTCCACTGCCTCAGTTTTGGGATGCTTCATTGTCTGTTCACGTATTCCACAGATGTAGGGTATATCAAGTTTATTGTGGGGATTTAATCCACTGCTCCTGAGGCTGCACGGAGAAATTTCCCTTTCTCTTCTTTATTTGCACAGCTCCTGGGGTTCAGCTTTGGTTTTGGCCCCATCTCTGCATGTAGGTAGCCCTCAGGCATCTGTTCCTGTCCAGACAGGACGGGGTTAAAGCAGCAGCTATTTAGGGAGCCCTGGCTCACTCAGGCCATGGGGAGGGAGGGGTACAGTAGGTTATAATTGGAATGTGGGTCGACCCTGTGGTCGCAGAGGCCAGCTTGATGTTGCAACAGCCTGAGGTGCACCATGTGTTCTCCCGGAGATGTTGTCCCTGGATCATGGGACCCTGGCAGTGGCGTGCTGCACAGGCTCCTGGGGGGGAGTGTGGATAGTGATCTGTGCTTGCACACAGGTTTCTTGGTGGCTGAAGCAGCAGCATTAGCATTAGCATTTCATGCCCGTCTCTGGGGTCCGAGCTGATAGCCGAGGCTTGCACCCATCTCTGAAGCTCATTTAGGTGGTGCTTTGAATCCCCTCTCCTCACACAAACTGAAACAATTGTCTCTTGCCTCTTAGGCAGTTCCAGACTTTTTCCCGGACTCCCTCCCGGCTAGCTGTGGCGCACTAGCACCCTTCAGACTGTCCAACCCCAGTCCTCTCACTGGGCTCTGACCTCCAAAGCCCGAGCCTCAGCTCCCAGCCCCCACCTGCCCCAGCGGGTGAGCAGACAAGCCTCTCAGGCTGCTGACTGCTGGTCGGCACCTATCCTCTGTGAGGGCATCTCTCTGCTTTGCCCTCCACACCCCTGTTGCTGTGCTCTCCTCTCTGGCTCCAAAGCTTCTCCCCCCCACCCCGCGTCTCTGCCAGTGAAGGGGCTTCTAGTGTGTGGAAACTTTTCCTCCTTCACAGCTCCCTCCCAGAGTTGCAGGTCTCGTCCCTATTTTTTGTCTCTGTTTTTTCTTTTTTCTTCTGCCCTACCCAGGTACGTGGGGAGTTTCTTGCCTTTTTGGAAGTCTGAGGTCTTCTGCCAGCATTCAGTAGGTGTTCTGTAGGAGTTGTTCCACATGTAGATGTATTTTTGAGGTATTTGTGGGGAGGAAGTTGATCTCCACGTCTTACTCCTTCGCCATCTTGAAGGTCCCCCTCTGCCCATTTTTTAATCAGGTTGTTTTTTTAGTTTTTTTTTTTTTGATATTGAGTTGTATGAGCTGTTTATATATTTTGGATATTAACCCCTTATCGGTCATATCATTTGCGAATATTTTCTCTCATTCTGTAGGGTGTCTTTTCATTTTGTTGATGTTCCCTTTGCTGTGCAAATGCATTTAAGTTTAATTAGATCCCATTTGTTTATTTTTGCTTTTATTTCTTTGCCTTAGGAGCCAGAATCAAAAAAAATATTGCTATGATTTATGTCAAAGTGTGTTCTGCCTATATTCTCTTCTAGGAGTTTTATGGCTTCAGGTTTTATATTTAGGTCTATAATCCATTTTGAGTTTATTTTTGTATATGGTGTGAGAAAATGTTCCAATTTCATTCTTTTACATGTAGCTGTCCAGTTATCTCAGCACCACTTATTGAAGAGACTGTCTTTTCTCCATGGTATATTCTTGCTTCCTTTTTACTAGATTAATTGACCATAAGTGTGTGGGTATATTTTGGGGCTCTTTATTTTGTTCCATTAATCTATGTGTCTATTTTAGTTCCAGTACTATACTGTTTTGATTACTGTTCCTTTGTAGTAAGATCTGAAGTTAGGGAGTGTGATTCTTCCAGCTTTCTACTTCTTTCTCAAGACTGTTTTGGCTATTCAGGGTCTTTTGTGGTTCCATACAAATTTTAGAATTATTTGTTCTAGTTCTGGAAAACTGCCATTGGTATTTTGATAGGGATTGCATTGGATCTGTAGATTTCCTTGGGTAGTATGGTCATTTTAACAATATTAATTCTTCTAATCCATGAAAAAGGTATATCTTTCCATCTGTTTGTGTTGTTTTTCATCAGTATATGTGTACAGGTCTTTTACTTCAGGTAAGTTTATTCTTAGTTATTTGATTCTTTTTGATGTGATTGTAAATGTGATTGTCTCTTTAATTTTCTATCTGATACTTCATTGTTAGTGAATAGAAATGCAACCGATTTTTGTATATTAATTTTGTATCCTGCAACTTTACTGAATTCATTGAATAGCTCTAGTAGTGTTTTATTGGTGTCTTTAGGGTTTTCTATGTACAGTATCATGTCATCTGCAAATAGTGGCAGTTTTATTTCTTCCTTTCTAATGTGGATTCCTTCTAATTCTTTCTTTCTTTTTATCTGATTGCTGTAGCTAGGACTTCCAATACCATGTTGAATAAAAGTGGTGAGAGTGGGCTTTGTTGCCTTTTTCCTAATGTTAGGGGAAATGCTTTCAGTTTTTCACTACTGTTGAGTATGATGTTAGCTGTGGGATTATCATATATATCCTCTATTATGTTAAGATATGTTCCTTCCATACACACTTTCTGGAGAGTTTTTTTTATCACAAATGACTGTAGAATTTTGTCAAAATATTTTTCTGCATCTATTAAGATGATCATATGTTTTTTAGTCTTCAATTTGTTACTGTGATATATCACCTTGATTTGTGGATATTGAACCATCCTTGCATCCCTGGGATAAATAACACGATCATGCTGTACGATCTTTTTAATACATTGTTGGATTCTAATATTTTGTTGAAGATTTTTGGGTCTATGCAAATCAGTGATATTGGCCTTTAATTTTCTTTTTTGTGTGATATATTTGTCTGGCTTTGGTATCAGTGTGATACTGGCCTCATAGAATGAGTTCAGAAGTGTTCCTTCCTCTGCAATTTTTGGAAGAGTTTGAGATAGGTGTTAACTCTTCTTTAATGTTAGGTAGGATTCACCTGTGAAGCTATCTGGTCCTGGACTTTTGTTGGGAGTTGTTTTATTACTGATTCAATTACATTACTGGTAATTGATCTGTTCATATTTTCTATTTCTTCCTGGTTCAGTCTTGAGAGATGGTACATTTCTAGGAATTTGTCCATTTCTTCTACATTGTCCATTTTATTGGCATATAATTGTTTGTAGAAATCTCTTATGATCCTTTGCATTTCTGTGGTATCAATTGTAACTTCTCCTTTTTCATTTAAGATTTTATCCATTTGGGCCCTCTCTCTTTTTTCTTGATGAGTCTGGCTAAGGGTTTATTGATTTGATTTATCTTTCCAAGAACTAACCCTTAGTTTTATTAATCTTTTCTATTGCATTTTAGTCTCCATTTCATTTATTTCTGCCCTGATCTTTATGAATTTTCCTCTACTAACTTTGGGGTTTGTTTGATATTATTTTTCTACTTCCTTTAGGTGTAAGGTTAGGTTCTTTATTTGAGATTTTTCTTGTTTCATAAGGTAAGCTTATATCACTATAAAATTCCCTCTTAAAACTGCTTTTGCTGTGTCTCATATATTTTGGATTGTTGCATTTTCATTTTCATTTGTCTCCAGGTATTTTTTAATTTCCTCTTTGATTTCTTCAGTGATCTATTGGTTGTTTAGTAGCATATTGTTTAGCCTCCACGTGTTTCTGTTTTTCACAGTTTTTTTTCTTGTAGTTTTCTTGTAGTTAATTTCTAGTTTCATAATGTTGTGGTCAGAAAAGATGCTTTATATGATTTCAGTTTTCTTAAATTTACCAAGGCTTATTTTGTGGCCTTGCGTGTGATCTATCCTGGAGAAAATTCCATGTACACTTGAAAATATGTGTACTCTGCTGCCTTTAGAAGTAATATATATAGTTCCTTTTCTCTAATGTGTTATTTAAGGTTAGTGTTTGCTTATTGACTTTCTTTCTGGATGATCTATCTATTGATGTAGTGGGGTGTTAAAGTCCCCTCCTATTACTGTGTTACTGTCAGTTTCTCCCTCTATGTCTGTTAATATTTGCTTTATGCATTTAGGTGCTCCTATGTTGGGTGCATATATATTTACATTGTTATATTTTCTTGGATTGATCCCTTTATCATTGTGTAATATCTCTCTTTGTCTCTTATAATAGTTTTTGTTTTTAAGTCTTTTGTCTCATATAACTATTTCTACCCCCCTCCTTTTTTTCATTTCCATTTGCATGTAATAACTTTTTCTATCCCTTAACTTTCAGTATGTGTGTCTTTATATCTGAAGTGAGTCTCTTTTAGGCAGTACATATATGGGTCTTTTTTTGTATCCATTTAGCCACTTGATGTCTTTTGATTGGAGCATTGAGTCCTTTTACACTGAAAGTAAATATTGATAAGTATGTACTTATTGCCATTTTGTTCATTGTTTCTGGTCATTTTTGTAGTACTTTTTTGTTATTTCTTCCCTTGCTCTCTTCCCTTGTGATTTGATGACTATCTTTAGTATTATGTTTGGATTCTTTTGTCTTTTGTGTATGTGTATCTATTACAGATTTTTGGTTTGTGGTTACCATGAGGTTTATATATAGCTATATATATATATATATATATATATATATATATATATGATTATTTTAAGTTACTGATCTCTTAATTTCAAATGAATTTTAACAACCCTGCATTTGTACCCTCTTCCCCAATGATTTACTGTTTTTGACATCATATTTTATATCTAATTGTTTTGTGTAACCCTTAACTATTTATTGTAGATATAGATGATTTTACTCCTCTTGTTTTTTAACCTTCCTACTAACTTTCTGTGTGGTTGATTTTCTACCTTTACTATATATTTGTCTTTACCAATGAGCTATTTCCTTTTGTAATTTACATGTTTCTAGTTGTGGCCTTCTCTTTTCCACTTAGAGAAGTCCCTTTGACATTTCTTGTAAGACATGTTTGGTTGTGCTGAACTCTAGCTTTTGCTTATCTGTATAGCTTTTGATCTCTCCATCATATTTGAATGAGAGCCCTGCCAGGTAGAGTATTCTTAGTTGTAGGTTTTTCCCTTTCATCACTTTAAATATATCATGCCACTCCCTTCTTGCTTGCAGAGTTTCTGCTGCAAAGTCAGCTGATAGACTTATGGGAGTTCCTTTGTATGTAATTTGTTGATTTTCCCTTACTGCTTTTAATATTCTCTATCTTTAATTTTTGCCATTTTAATTACAATGTGTCTTGGTGTGTTCCTCTTTGGTTTAATCCTGTATGGGACTCTCTGCACTTCCTGGACTTGGATGTCTGTTTCCTTTACCAAGTTAGGAAAGTTTTCAGCTATTATGTCTTCAATTATGTTCTCAGTGCCTTTCTCTCTCTCTTCTCCTTCTGGGTCCACTATAATGCGAACATTAGTGCTCTTGATGATTTCCCAGAGGTCTCTTAAACTGTCCTCATTTCTTTTCATTCTTTTTTTCTTTTTCTGTTCAGCATCAGTGGTTTCCACTACTCTGTCTTCCAGCTTTCTGATCCATTCCTCTGCATCATTTAGTCTACAGTCGATTCTTTCTAGTGTATTTTTATTTCAGTTATTGTATTCTTCATCTCTTTTTTGTTGTTCTTTATATTTTCCAACTCTTTGTTAAACACTTCTAACTTCTCACTCTGTGCATCCATTCTTCTCCCAAGTTCTTTGATCATCTTTATGATCACTACCCTGAACTCATTCTCAGGTAGATTGCCTGTCTCCATTTCCTTTAGTTTTTCTTCTGGGGTTTTATCTTGTTCCTTCATTTGGAACCTGTTCCTCTGTCACCTCATTTTGCCTAAGCTGCTGTTTGTATTTTTATATATTTGATAGGTTGGTTAAGTTCTCTGACCTTGGAGAAGTAGGCTTTTGTAAGAGACATCCTATGCCTCCCAGGAGCACAATGCCCTCTTGTCACAGAGCTAAATGCTCTCAGGATGCCCCCTATCTGGGCTGCATGGATCCTTCTGTTGTGGTGGGCTGACTACTGTGGGTGGTCTGGTAGGCATGGCTGACCCTCAGTCCAGTTGGTTTCCACGTCTTGCCTTGTGTGGATGCTGCCAACTGTGGGTTGGCAGGGCCAAGTCACTAGGCAGCTGTCTGTGGAACACCAGGGTGCCCTGGGACTAGTGCTGGCTCACTGGTGGTCAGAGTCAGGGTCCAAGAGATCCTGGGGCTGGTGCTAGCCCTCTGGTGGTTGAAGCCAGGTCCTCTGGCTAGTGGCAGCCCACTGGCAGGAAGAGCCTAGTCTTGAGGTCTGGCTACAGGGTCCTGGGGTCCCAGAGCTTGTGTTGGCCTGCTGGTGAGCAGGACCATGGTCCCACTGGTCCTGTGGCTGGTGCTGGCCTACTGTTGGGTAGGCTGAGTCTGCAGGCTGTGGATCTACAGTTTTCATGTCATCATGGTGTCTGTCCACTGATACGTGAAGGTGGTCCTGAGGCTAGAGCAGGCTTGCTGTTGAGTGGGGCCAAGCATTCTGGAGCTGGTGCCTGCCAACTGGTGGGTAGGGCTAGATCCCAGGTCTCTGGCTGCAGGGCTCTGGGTTTCCCTGGTCTAGTACCTTCACACTTGTGTGTGGGGACAGGTCCTGGGCCCTCTGGTGGGCAGGGCCATGTCCAGGGGTAGCTGTGGGCGTAGAGGATCTTAAGGCAGTACGTCTACTGTTGGGTAGGGCTTGGCCTGACGCATTCTGATACTGATGCTTACAGGCTGTTAGGTGGGGGTGGGGCTGGGTCCTGAGGTTAGTAAGATGGAGGGATTATCCCAAAATGGCGCTTGCTAGCTCCAGTGTCCACCTGGTAGAGCAAGGTCCCCAAAATGGCTGCCACCATTCTCTGTGTCTCCAGGATGAGCTCCAGTGGCTGCCTGCCTCTCCAGGAGACTCTCCAAGATCAACATTTAGGTCTGACCCAGGCTCCTTTCAAATTACTGCTTCTGCCCTGGGTCCTGGAGTATGTGAGATTTTGTGTGTACCCTTTAAGAATGGAGTCTCTATTTACCACAGCCCTCTGGGACTCCTGAAAGTAAGCCCTGCTGACCTTCAAAGACAAACATTCTGGGGGCTCATCTTCCCAGGGTAGGACCCCCAGGCTGGGGAGCCTGATATGGGGCTCAGACCCTTCTCTTCTTGGGGAGAACCTCTACAATTGTAATTCCTGTGTGTGCATTGCCCACCCAGGGGTATGGGACTTGACTATACCACAACTCCACCCTTCCTACCCATCTTGTTGTGGTTCCTTCTTTATAGCTTTAGTTTTAGAAGATCATTTCTGGTAAGTTCCAGTCTTTTTCATGGATGGTTGTTCTGTAAATAGTTGTAATTTTGGTGTGCCAGTGAGAGGAGGTGAGCTCAGGGTCTTTCTACTCTGCCATCTTGACTGATCTCCCTGTCTAGAGACATTTTTTATTGTTACAGCTCAGGGGAAATAGGTGTGCTGCATACTTCTAGTGAGTAGAGGCATGGGATTTTGCTAAACTTCCTACAATACACAGGACAACACAAAGAATTTATTTGGCCCAAAATATCAATAGTGACAATGTTGAGAAACACTGATCCAGACTTTCTAGCCTTTTAGATGCTTCCGTAAAACTGATCATTCTAGACAAGAAAAAATGAAAGTAATAGCTGCTTCTTAAAAGATTCTGGTTCCCTCTGCCTTGCTTCAGCCAGTGGGCATCATCTTTGTGCTCTCCTTCTGATTTTCCGTAGCTCACCATTATCTCCTGGAAAGAAGCTTGAACCTTCATCAAGTACCCTGATTTTTACATCTGCCCCCAGGGGACACCTCTAGATCACCTGGATGTGATGGCCAGCAGGGCTTATGCTCACGGGTCTCAAAGAATTGTAGCAAATCAAGAAAGAGTTCTTACAGCTACCACCCCCAAGGCACGGCAAGAACCAACAGTCTGAGGAGCCCAATCTTCTAACAAAAGGGGCCTATTAGCTTATCTTCATTGTTGCAGCCTGAGGAGCAGGCTTTTAATTAAAAAACATCTAAGGACCAACTCTAATCCTTTCCAGAGACCTCAGGAGGCAGGTGCTATTCTTTCTGCCGTGATTCAGAGTGCTAGTATCTCCTGGAGGGGAGCTGTTACACAATTCTTGTGCCCTGGTGTTCTGTGGCTGCTGCTTTGGGCATACCCTTTGATCCCCTGGCTCTGGTGGCCAGTGGAGCTTGCATTTTTGTGTCCCATGGGACTATAAAAGAGAGGGAGAGAGAGTTCTTGGCCAACCACCACCCCAAGGGCACAGCACTGGCAGTAGGCTGAAACACAACCCATCTTTCTGTGAAAGAGGCCTGTTTACTTGTCCTGGAGCTTTGGCCTGAAGGGCAGGCCTCTGGTTTCACACATATCTAAGATGCTCTCTGAGGATGTTGGATGCCATAATTGTGCTCTCCCTCTGACCTATAACAGGTCATGAACATCTACTGGAAAGGAGCATGTACACTCATCTGGAACCCCAGTTTTTGCAACTGCCACACAAGTGACACTTCTATGTCACCCATCTCTGGTGATCAGTGGAACTTATGCATTCAATCCCACAGAACTATATATATTGGCATACTCTAAAAGCTGTGGCCTGAGGGTCCAGCTGCCAATTAACCTGAATCTAGGTACTGATTGAGATCCTCCCCTTTGGGACACTGAGGTTAGGACACCCCTAACTACTGGGAGCCACTAAAAATAAAATAGGCTGCTTGGAAAATCACAAAACCTTGAGAAACAACCAAGAGCTAGGGAAGGGTTGAATGATAAGTTTCATCCCCTATGAGGCCACTCCCTCAAGAATGGGAGAGGTAGCTGTTTTATCTAATGCTAAAAACCAACACAGAAAGTCAAGGAAAATGAAGAAACAGAGGAATATGTTCTAAATGAAATAAGAATATAAAACCTCAGAAAAATTCCTTAATGAAACAGAGATAAGCGATTTACCTAATAAAGAGTTCAAAATAGTGGTCCTAAAGATGCTCACCATGCTGAGGAAAAGAATGGATGAACACAGTGAGAACTTCAACAGACAGAAGTTATAAGAAAGTACCAAATGTAAGTCACAAAGCTGAAGAATACAATAACTAAAGTGAAAAATACGCTAGAGGGTTTTAGCAGCAAACTAGATGAAGCAATAGAAAAGATCAGAGAACTCAAAGACAGGGAAATGGAACTCATCCAAATCAGAGCAGCAAAAAGAAAAAAGACTGACAGAAAGTGAAGATAACTCAGAGGATTTATGGGACAACATCAGGTGGACAAACATTCACATTATAGGGGTCACAGAAAGAAAACAGAGAGGGAAAGTGACAGAAAACTTATTTGCAGAAATGATAGCTGAAAACTTCCCTAACCTGGGGAAGGAAACAGACCTCTAGATCCAGTTAACCCAGAGAGTTCCAAATAAGAGGAATGCAAAGAGACCCACACCAAGATACATTGTAATTAAAATGTCAAAAGTTAAAGACAGGGGCTTCCCTGGTGGCACAGTTGTTGAGAGTCTGCCTGCTGATGCAGGGGACACGGGTTCGTGCCCCGGTCCGAGAAGATCCCAAATGCCACGGAGTGGCTGGGCCCATGAGCCATGGCCTCTGAGCCTGCGCGTCCAGAGCCTGTGCTCTGCAATGGAAGAGGCCACAACAGTGAGAGGCCCGCATACCGCAAAAAAAAAAAAAAAAAAAGTTAAAGACAAAGAGAGAATTATAAAAACAGCAAGAGAAAAACAATTTGTTACATACAAGGGAACACCTATAAAACTATCAGCAGATATTTCAGCACAAAGTTTGAAGGCCAGAAGGGAATAGCACAATATATTCAAAGTGCCAAAAGAAAAAATTTTCCAACTCTACCAGACAAAGCTGTCCTTCGGAATTGAAAAAGAGATAAGGTTTTCCAGACAAGCAAAAATCAAAGGAGTTCATCACCACTAGACTGGCATTACAAGAAATATTAAAGGGACATCTTTAAGTTGAAATGAAAGGGCACTAACATGAAAACATAAGAAAGTATAAAACATTGGTAAAGGTAAATATATAGTAAAACTCAGAATAATCAAATGTTGTAAAGGGAGTGCATTAATCACATAAAACTAGACAAAAGCAGTAAAAATAACCATAACTACAAATAAAAAGAGGTAAATTGTGGAATCAAAAGCATAAAAAGTTGTAGGGGGAGAATAAAAATGTGGAGCTTTAGAAGGCATTCAAACTTAAGTGGTTATCAACACAAAATAGACTTATAAATATAAATTCTTATGTGTAAACCTCATGGTAACCACAAAGCAAAAACCTATAGTAGATACACAAAAGATAAAAAGAAAGGAATCTAAGCATACCACTAGAGAAAATTATCAAATCACAAAGGAAGAGAGCAAGGAAAGAAGAATGGAACAGAGGAAATACAAAACAGCCAGCAAACAATTAACAAAATAGAAATAAGCACACACCTATCAATAATTACTTTAAATGTAAGTGGCCTAAATTCTCCAATCAAGAGACATAGAGTGGCTGAATTGATAGAAAAACAAGACCCATCTCTATGCTCCCCACAAGAAACTCACTTTGGATATAAGGTAACACAGGGACTAAGGGAAAGGATGAAAGGAGATACTTTGTGCAAATTTAGTCCAAAAGAAAACAAGGGCCACTATACTTATATCAGACAAAATAAACTTTAAAACAATGACTGTAATACGAGACAAAAATGGTCATCATATAATGATAAAGGGGACAATCCAACAAAAGAATATAATATTTATAAATATTTATGCACCCAACATAAGAGCACCTAAATTTTAAAGTAATTATTAACAGACTTAAAGGGAGAAATAGACAACAAAATATTAAGAATAGGGGACTTTAATATCCCATTTTCATTAATGGATAAACCATCCAGAAAGAAACTCAATAAGGAAACTTTGGCTTTAACTGATATGTTATATCAGATGGACTTAACAGCTATATATAGAACATTTCATCCAAAAGCAGAAGAATACACATTATTCTCAAGCACACATTGAACATTTTCCAGGATAGGTTACATGTTAGGCCACAAACAAGTCCTGATACATTTTAAAAGATTGAAATCATATCATTTTTTCTGACCACAATAGTATGAAACTACAAATTAATTACAGGAAGAAAACTGGAAAATTCACAAATATGTAGAGATTAAACAACATGCTACTGAACAACCAATGGGTCAATGAATAAATCAGAAAGATAAAAACAACCTTGAAACAAATGAAAATGGAAAAACAACATACTAAAACATATGGCATGCAACAAAAGCAGTTGTAAGAGGAAAGCTCATAGTGATAAATACCTACTTCAAGAAAGAAGAAGTTTTTCAAATAAACAACTTAACTTTATACCTCAAGGAACTAGAAAAAATAAAATAAGAAGCCTAAAGTTGATAGACAGAAGGAAATAACAAAGATCAGGGTTGAAATAAATGCAACAGAGACTAAAGAGAAAACAGAAAAGATCAGTGAAACTAAAACAAACAGAATTAACAAATTGTTAGCTAGACATACCAAGAAAATAAGAAAGAGGATTCAAATAAATAAAATCAGAACTGAAAGAGGAGACATTGCAACTGATACCAAAGAAATAAAGGATCATAAAAGATTACTATGAACTACTTCTCAACCAATTGGAAACCTAAGAGATGGACAAATTCCTAAAAACATACAACCTACCAAGGCTCAATTATAAAGAAATAGAAAACCTGAACAGACCGGTTACAAGTAAGGAGACTGAATCAGTAATAAAAAAAAAAATTCCCAACAAACAAAAGTCCAGGAACAGATGGCTTGACTGTTGAATTCTACCAAACATTAAAAGACGAATTAATATCAATCCTTCTCAAACTCTTCCAAAAAATAAAAGAGGAAGGAACACTTCCAAACCCATTTTACATGGTCAGAATTACCCAGACACCAAAACCAGACAAGGATGCTACAAGAAAAGAAAATTACGGAACAGTACCCCAGATGGACAAGTATGCAAACGTCCTCAACAGAATATTAACAAACTGAATTCAGTAGTATATTAAAAGGATCATACACCATGTTCAACTGAGCTTTATTCCAAGGATGCAAGGATGGTTCAACATCTGCACATAAAACAATGTGATACATTAATACAATGAAAGATAAGAATCACATGATCATCTCAATAGGTGTAGAAAAAACATTTGACAAAATTCAACATTCATTTATGATAAAAACCCTAAGCAAAGTGAGTATAGAGGGAATATACCTCAACATGATAAAGGCAATATATTACAAGCTCACAGCTATCATCACACTCAGTGATGAAAAGCTGGGAATTCCCTGGCAGTCCAGTGGTTAGGTCTTGGCATTCTCACTGCCAGGGCCCTGGCTCAATCCCTGGTCGGGGGGCTAAGATCCCTCAAGCCATGTGGCACAGCCAAAAAAATGGTAAAAAGCTGAAAACTTTTCCTCTCAGATCAGGAAAAAGACAAGGATGCCCACTCTCACCACTTTTATCCAACATAGTATTGGAAGTCCTAGCCACAGCAACTGGACAAGAAAAAGAAAGAAAAGGCATCAAAATCACAAAGGAAGAAATAAAACTGTCACTTTTTGGAGATGACATGATGTATTTTTTCCAGTTTTATTGAGATATAATTGACATACAGCACTATATAAGATTAAGCTGTACAGCATAGTGATTAGACTTACATACATCGTGAAATGAGTGTCAAAATAAGTTTAGTGAGCATCCATCATCTCATATAGATATAAAATTAAAGAAATAGAAAGCATTGTTTTCCTCATAATGAGAGCACTTAGGATTTACCCTCTTAACAACTTTAATATATAACATACAGCAGTGTTAATTATATTTATCATGTGTACATTACATCCCTAGTACTTATTTATCTTATAACTGGAAGTTTGTACCTTTTGCCTGCCTCATCCAATTTCCCCTCCCTGACCCCCCACCTCTGGTAACTACAAGTCTGGTCTCTTTCTATTGTTTGTTTCTTTGTTGTTTGTTTTTGAAGTATAATGACCTGAACACTATGTTATTTCCTATTACACAACATAGTGATTCAATATTTCTATATACTGCAAAATGATCACCACAATATGTATAGTTAGAATGTCACTATACAAAGGTATGACATAGTTATTGACTATATTTCCCACACTGTACACTTCATACCCATGACTCATTTATTTTGTAACTGGAAGTGTGTATCTCTTAATCTCCCTCACCTATTTCTTTCCTTCACTAACCTCCCCTCCTTTCTGGCATCCACCTGTTTGTTCCCTGTATCTATAACTCTGTTTCTGTTTTGTTATATTTGTTCATTTGTTTTCTTTTTTAAGATTCCCCATATAAGTGCAATCATATAGTATTTGTCTTTTGCTGTCCGACTTACTTCACTTAGCATAATACCCCCTAGGTCCATCCATGGTATCACAAATGGGAAGATTTCATTCTTTTTAATGGCTGAGTAATAATCTACTGTATATCTATATCACATCTTTATCGATTCATCTTTGGATGGGCAACTTAAGTTGCTTTCATATCTTGGATACTGGAAATAATGCTGCAGTGAACATAGAGGTGCATATACCTTTTCTGATTAGTGTTTTTGTTTTCTTCAGATAAATACCCAAGAGTGGAATTGCTGGATCATATGGGAGTCTATTTTTAATATATTTTTTGGGATCTCCATAGTGTTTTCCATAGTAGCTGCACCAATGTACATTCCCACCTACACTAGGGTTTCCTTTTCTCAACATCCTCACAAACGCTTGTTATTTGTTGTCTTTTTGATAAAGGCCATAATGACAGTTGTGAGGTGATATCTTATTGTGGTTTTTACTTACATTTCCATGATGATTAGTGACGTTGAGCATCTTTTCATTTGCCTGTTGGCCATCTTCTTTGGAGAAATGTCTATTCAGGTCCTCTGCTCATTTTTTAATTAGTTTTTTTGTTTTTATGATGTTGAGTTATATGAGTTCTTTGTATATTTCAGGTATTATACCCTTATTAGATATATCATTTGCAAATATTTTCTACAATTCAGTAGGTGGTCGTTTCATTTTGTTGATAGTACCCCTTGCAGTGCAAAAGCTTTGTAGTTTGATTAGGCTCCATTTGTTTACTGTTGCTTTTGTTTCCCTTGACTGAGCAGACATATGCAAAAAAACAAAATTACTAAGACCAACGTCAAAGACCTTACAGCCTATGTTTACTTCTAGAAGTTTTGTGGTTTCAGGTCTTATATCTAAGGCTTTAATCCATTTTAAATTTATTTTTATGCATGGTATGAGAGAGTAATCCAGTTTGATTCTTTTGCATGTAGCTGCCAAGGTTACCTTTACCTAACACCATTTATTGAAGAAGCTGTCTTTTCCCCACTATATATTCTTGCTTCCTCTGTCATAGATTAATTGCCAAAAAAAAAGTGTGCATTCATTTCTGGGCACTCTATTCTGTTTCATTGATCTATGTGTTTTTGAATCAGTACCAATGTGTTTTGATTACTGTAACTTTGTAGTACAGTTTGGAATCATGGACGGTGATACCTCCAGCTCTGTTCTTTTTTGTTTTCAAGATTATTGTGGCTATTTGAGTTCTTTTGTGTTTCCACACAAATTTTAGAATGATTTGTTCTAGTTCTGTGAAAAATTACGTTGGTATTTTGATAAAGATTGCATTGAATCTGTAGATTGCCTTGGGTTATATGGTCATTTTAACAATATTATTTCTTCCAATCGATGGACACAGTATATCTTTCCATCTGTTTGTGTCATCTTCAATTTCTTTCATTAGTGTCTTAAAGTTTTCTGAGTAAAGGTCTTTTATATCCTTAGTCAGATTTATTCCTAGGTATTTTATTCTTTTGATGCTACTGTAAATAGGATTGTTTTCTTAATTTCTCTTTCTCATAGTTCGTTGTGAGTGTATAGAAATGAAACAGATTTCTGTATCTTAATTTCACATCCTGTAAATTTGCCAGACTCATTGATGAGTTCTAGTAGTGTTTTCATGGCAACTTTATGGTTTTCTATGTATAGTACCATGTCATCTGCAAACAGTGACAGTTGTACATCTTCCTTTCCAATTTGGATTCCTTTTATTACTTTTTTTCTCTGTTTGCTGTGGATAGGACTTCCAATATCATGTTGAACAAAAGCAGCGAGAGTGGGATTCCTTGTCTTGTTCCTGGTCTCAGAGAAAATGCTTTCAGCTTTTCACATTAAGTATGATGTTAGCTGTGGGTTTGTCATATATGGCCTTTATTAGGTTGAGGCATGTTCCCTCTATTCCCACTTTCTGGAGAGTTTTATCATAAATTAATGTTGAATTTTGTCAAAAGCTTTTTAAAGCATCTTTTGAGATTATCATATGATTTTTATTCTTCAGTTTAATATGGTGCATCACATTGATTTTTTTGCAGATGTTGAATCATATTTACATCCCTGGAGTAAATACCACTTGATCTTGGTGTATGATCCTTTTAATAATGCAATATTGGGCTTCCCTGGTGGCGCAGTGGTTGAGGGTCCACCAGCTGATGCAGGGGACATGGGTTCATGCCCCGGTCCGGGAAGATCCCACATGCCGTGGAGCGCCTGGGCCCCTGAGCCATGGCCGCTGAGCCTGCGCATCCAAAGCCTGTGCTCTGCAATGGGAGAGGCCACAGCAGTGAGAGGCCCGCGTACGGCAAAAAAAAAAAAAAAAAAAAAAAAAAACTCAGACAAAATTAAATAAATAGTAAATAAACTTAAAAAAATAATGCAATATTTTGTTGAGGATTTTTAAAAATTCTTTAACATCTTTATTGAGACATAATGCACATGCCACACAATTCACCCATTTAAAGTGTACATTCAGTTATTTTTAGTATATCACAGTGTTGTGCAATCATCACTGCAATCAATTTTAGAACATTTTCATCACCCCCAAAAGAAACCACGTACCCATTGGCAGTCACTCCCCAGGACCCCTCCTTGCAGACTCTGGAAACCACTAATCTACATTTTGTCTCCGGATTTGCCTATTCTGGACATTTCATATAAATGAAATCATACAATAGGGGCCTTTTTTGACTGCTGCTTTCATTTAGCTTAATGTTTTCAAGATTCATCCATGTTATAAGAATGAATGTAATACTTCATTCCTTTTTATGGCTGAATAATATTTCAGTCTAAGGTTTTCAATTTCTTCTCATCCTCATCTACACATTTTGTAGTCTTTTGTTTCATTTTTCAATCAAAGTATAGTTGATTTTCAATATTGTATTAGTTTCAGGTATATAGTATAATGATTCAATTTTTTTGCAGATTATATTCCATTATAGGTTTTTACAAGACATTGGATATAATTCCCTGTGCCATACAGTAAATCCTTGTTGCTTATCTCTTTTATGTATAGTACTTTGTACCTGTTAATCCCATACTCCTAATTTTTCCCTCCCCTTCTTCCTCTCCCCTTTGATAACCCATTTGTTCTCTATGTCTGTGAGTCTGCTTCTGTTTTGTATATAGATTCATTTGTATTCTTTTTTAGATTCCACATAAGAGTGATATCATATAGTATTTGTCTTTCTCTGACTTATTTCACTGAGTATAATATTCTCTAGGTCCATTCACTTTGCTGCAAATGGCAAGATTTCATTCTTTTTTATGGCTACTATTCCATCGTGTATATATATTACACCTTCTTAAGCCAATCATCTTTTGATGGGCACTTGGGTTGCTTCCATGTCTTGGCTATTGTAAATAGTGCTGCTATGGACGTTGGGGTGCATGTATCTTATCAAATTAGAGTTTTCATTTTTTCCAGATGTATACCCAGGAGAAGAAACGCTGGATCATATGGTAGTTCTAGTTTTAGTTTCTTAAGGAACCTCCATACTGTTTTCCATAGTGATTGCACCAATTTACTTTCCCACTGACAGTGTAAAGTGTTCCCTTTTCTCTTAATCCTCTCCAGCGTCTATTATTTGTAGACCTTTTGATGATAACCATTCTGACCAGTGTGAAGAGATACCTCATTGTAGTTTTGACTTGCATTTCTCTAATAATTAGTGATGTTGATCATCTTTTCTTTTGCCTCTTGGCCACCTGTATTTCTTCCTTGGAAAATGTCTATTTGGGTTTTCTGCCCATTTTTTGATTGGGTTTTTTCAATATTGAGTTGTATGGGCTGTTTGTATATATTGGATATTAACCACTTCTCAGCCACATCGTTTGCAAATATTTTCTCCCATTCCATAGGTTTTCTTTTAGTTTTCTTGGTGGTTTGATTAGGTCCCATTTGTTTATTTTTCCTATTATTTCTTTGGCCCTGGGAGACTGATCTAAGAAAATATTGCTATGATTTATGTCAAATAATGTTTTGCCTATGTTCTCTTCCAGGAATTTTATGGTGTCATGTCTTAACATTTAGGTCTTTAAACCATTTTGAGTTTATTTTTTTATATAGTTTGAGGGAATGTTCTAATTTCATTGTTTTACATGTAGCTGTCCAGTTTTCCCAAAACAAATTGTTGAAGAGACTCTCTTTTCTCCATTGTATATTCTTGCCTCCTTTGTCATAGATTAATTGACCATATGTGCATGGATTTATTTCTGGGCTCTCTATTTTGTTCCATTGATCTATGTGTCTGTTTTAGTGCCACTACCATACTCTTTTGATTGCTGTTGCTTTGTAGTAAGATCTGAAGTTAGGGATTGCGGTTCCTCAAGCTTTCTACTTCTTTCTCGATTGCTTTGGTAATTCTGGGTCTTTTGTAGTTCCATATAAATATTAGGATTATTTGTTCTACTTCTGTGAAAAATGTCATGGGTATTTTGATAGGGATTGCTTTAAATCTGTAGATTGCTTTTGGTAGTATGGTCATTTTAGCAATATTAATTCTTCCATTGCAAGAGCAAGTGATATCTTTCCATTTCTTTGAATCATCTTTAACTTCCTGTGTCAAAATTTTATAGTTTTCATGCTATAGGTCTTTCACTTCCTTGGTTAACTCTATTCCTAGGTTTTTTTTTTTAATCTTTATTGGAGTATAATTGCTTTAAAATGGTCTGTTAGTTTCTGCTTTATAACAAAGTGAATCAGTTAAACATACACATATGTTCCCATATCTCTTCCCTCTTGTGTTTCCCTCCCTCCCATCCTCCTTATCCGACCCATCTAGGTGGTCATAAAGCACCGAGCTGATCTCCCTGTGCTATGCGGCTGCTTCCCACTAGCTATCTATTTTACGTTTGGTAGTGTATATATGTCCATGCCACTCTCTCACTTTGTCACAGATTACCCTTCCCCCTCCCAATATTCTCAAGTCCACTCTCTAGTAGGTCTGTGTCTTTATTCCCGTCTTACCCCTAAGTTCTTCATGACATTTTTTTCTTAGATTCCATATATATGTGTTAGCATACGGTTTTTGTCTTTCTCTTTCTGAATTACTTCACTCTGTATGACAGACTCTAGGTCCATCCACCTCACTAAAAATAACTCAATTTTGTTTCTTTTTATGGTTGAGTAATATTCCATTGTATATATATGCCACATCTTCTTTATCCATTCATCTGATGATGGACACTTAGGTTGCTTCCATCTCCTGGCTATTGTAAATAGAGCTGCAACGAACATTTTGGTACATGACTCTTTTTGAATTATGGTTTTCTCAGGGTATATGCCCAGTAGTGGGATTGCTGGGTTGTATGGTAATTCTATTTTTAGTTTTTTAAGGAACCTCCATACTGTTCTCCATAGTGGCTGTACCAATTCACAGTCCCACCAGCAGTGCAAGAGGGTTCCCTTTTCTCCACACCCTCTCCAGCATTTATTGTTTCTATATTTTTTGATGATGGCCATTCTGACCGGTGTGAGACGATATCTCATTGTAGTTTTTCTTTTGTTTTTTTTGTTTTTACGGTACGTGGGCCTCTCACTGTTGCGGCCCCTCCCGTTGCAGAGCACAGGCTCTGGACGCGCAGGCTCAGTGGCCATGACTCACAGGCCCAGCCGCTCCGCGGCATGTGGGATCTTCCTGGACCAGGGCACAAACCCATGTCCCCTGCATCGGCAGGCGGACTCTCAACCACTGCGCCACCAGGGAAGCCCTCACTGTAGTTTTGATATGCATTGCTCTAATGATTAATGATGTTGAGCATTCTTTCATGTGTTTGTTGGTAATCTATATATCTTCTTTGGAGAAATGTCTATTTAGGTCTTCAGCCCATTTTTGGATTGGGCTGTTTGTTTTTTTGTTATTGAGCTGCATGAGCTGCTTGTAAATTTTGGAGATTAATCCTTTGTCAGTTGCTTCATTTGCAAATATTTTCTCCCATTCTGAGGGTTGTGTTTTGGTCTTGTTTATGGTTTCCTTTGCTGTGCAAAAGCTTTGAAGTTTCATTAGGTCCCATTTGTTTATTTTTGTTTTTATTTCCGTTTCTGTAAGAGGTGGGTCCAAAAGGATCTTGCTGTGATTTATGTCATCGAGTGTTCTGCCTATGGTTTCCTCTAAGAGTTTGATAGTGTCTGGCCTTACATTTAGGTCTTTAATCCATTTTGAGCTTATTTTTGTGTATGGTGTTAGGGAGTGATCTAATCTCATACTTTTACATGTACCTGTCCAGTTTTCCCAACACCACTTATTGAAGAGGCTGTCTTTTCTCCACTGTATATTCTTGCGTCTTTTATCAAAAATAAGGTTACCATATGTGCGTGGGTTTATCTCTAGGCTTTCTATCCTGTTCCACTGAGAACTCCATCTCAGCACCAAGACCCAGAGAACCCCATCTCAACACGTTGATTGATTTGCATATGTTGAACCACACTTGTGACCCTGGAATGAATACAAATTTATCGTCATGTATGATTCTTTTTATGTATTGTAAGATTTGGTTTTCTAACATTTGATTGAGGCTTTTTGCACCTACATTCATCAAAGATATTGGCCCATGATTTTCTTTTTTGTAGTGTTTTGTCTGATTTTGGTATCAGGGTAATGGTGGCCTTATAGAATGAATTTGGGAGTGTTCCCTCTTCTTCAGTATTTTGGAATAGTTTGAGAATATAGGTGTTAACTCTTCTCTAAATATTTTGTAGAATTCACTTGTGAAGCCCTCTGGTCCTGAACTTTTTTTTGTTGAGAGTAATGTTTTATTACTGATTCAATTTCATTACTGGTAAGTGGTCTATTCATATTTTCTCTGTCTTCCTGGGTCAGTCTTGGGAGATTGTGCATTTCTAGGAATTTGTCCATTTCTTCTACATTGTCATATAATTGTTCATAGGTGTCTCTTATGATCCTTTGTATTTCTGTGCTGTCAGTTGTAAATTCTCCTTTTTCATTTCTGTTTTTATCTACTTGGACCCTCTCCTTTTCTTTATTAATCTGGCTAAAGTTTTATCAATTTTATCTTTTAAAAGAACCAACTCTTAGTTTCATTGCTCTTTTCCATTTTTTAGTCTCTATTTCATTTATTTCTTCTCTGATCTTTCTCATTTATGTCCTTCTACTAACTTTGGGTTATGTTTGTTTTTCTTTTTCTAGCTCCTTTAGGTGTAAAGTTAGACTGTTTATATGAGATTTTTCCTGTTTCCTGGGGTAGCCTTGTATCACTATAAACTTCACCCTTAGAACTGCTTGTGCTGCATCCCATAGATTTTGGATCATTGTGTTTTCATTTTCATTTGTCTCCAGGTATTTTTTAATTTCTTCTTTGATTTCTTCAGTGATCCACTGGTCATTTAATAGTATAATATTTAGCTTATATATATATATATATTTATATATATATATATATATATATATATACATTTTGTCTGATGTGTTAAGGACAGCATTTCCTTATTGATTTTCTATTTTCTGTCTGGATGATCTCTTCATTGATGTAAGTGGGTTGTTAAAAACCCCTCCTATTATTGTTTTACTGTAAATTTCTCCCTTCATGCCTGCTAATATTTGCTTCATGTATTTATTTGCTCTTATGTTGAGTGTATATATATTTTCAATTATTATATCTTCTTCTTGGATTGATCCCTATATCATTACATAATGTCCTTCTTTGTCTCTTGTTACAGTCTTTGTTGTAAACTCTATTTTGTCTGATATAAGTATTGATACCCTGGCTTTCTTTTAATTTTCATTTGCATTGGATAGTGTTTTCCATCCTCTCACTTTCAGTCTGTGTGTGTCTTTAGATCTGAAGTGAGTTTCTTGTAGGTGCATATATATGGGCCTTGTTTTTGTATCCCTTCAGCCGCTCTGTATATTCTGTTTGGAGCAGTTAGTCCATTTAAATTTAAAGTGATTATTGATAGGTTATGTACTTATTGCTATTTTGTTAATTGTTTTAAGGGTTTTTTTGTAGTTCTTTTTGTTCCTTTCTTCTTCTTTTGTTCCCTTCCCTTGTGATTTGAAGATTACCTTTAGTGTTATGTTTGAATTCCTTTCTCTTTTTTGTGTGTATCTATTATAGATTTTTGGTTTGAGGGTACCATGAGGTTTAGATATAGCTGTGTGTGTTTGTGTATGTGTGTGTGTGTATTTTATATATATATATATATATATATATATATATATATAATTATTTTGGTTTTGATCTCTTAAGCTCAAATGCATTTTAACAACCCTGTATTCCCCCCTCCAAGTTTGCTCTTTTTGACATCAGATTTTACATTTTTTGTTTTGTTTCTCCCTTAACTGCTTATTGTGGATATATATGGTTTTCCTACTTTTGTCTTTTAACCTTCCTACTACCCTTATACATCATTAATACTACCTTTACTATATATTTGCCTTTACCAATGAGATTTTTCCTTTTGTGATTTTCATATCTCTAGCTGTGGCCTTGTCTGCTTACAGAAATCCCTTCAATGTTTCTTGTAAAGGTGGTTTTGTGATGCTGAACTCCTAGCTTTTGCTTATCTGTAACCCTTTTGATCTCTCCATCAAATCCAAATAAAATCCTGGCCAGGTAGAATATTCTTGGTTGTAGGTTTCCTCCTTTCATCACTTTAAACATATTGTGCCACTCCCTTCTGGCCTGCAGTTTCTGCTGAAAAGTCAGCTGATAGCCTTATGGGAGTTCCCTTGTACATAACTTGTTGATTTTCCCTTGCTGCTTTTAATATTCCCTCTTATCTTTAATTTTTCCATTTTAATTACAATGTGTCTTGGTGTGGTCCTCTTGGGGTCAAGCTTGTTTGGGACTCTCTGTGAATCCTCAACTTGGATATTTGTTTCCTTTCCCAGGTTAGGGAAGTTTTCAGCTATTATGTCTTCAGATAAGTTCTTTGTCTCTTTCTCTTTTTCCTTTCTGAGACCCCTATAATGTGAATGTTACTACACTTGATGTTGTTTCAGAGGTTTCTTAAACTGTCCTCATTTCTTTTTATTTGTTTTTCTTTATTCTGTTCAGCTTCAGTGATTTCCATTCCTCTGTCTTCCAAATTGCTGATATGTTCCTCTGTATCAGTTAAGCTACTGCTGATTCCTTCTTGTGTATTTTTTATTTCAGTTATTGTTTTCTTCTTCATCTCTGTTTGGTTCTTCTCTATGTTGTGTAACTCTTTGCTGAATACTTCTAACTTCTCACTCTGTTCATCCAATCTTTTCCTGAGTTCATTGAACTTCTTTATGTCATTACCTTGAAATCTTTATTGCATAGGTTGCTTACCTCACCTTCATTTAGTTCTTTTTCCTGGATTTTATCTTGTTCCTTCATTTGGAACATGTTCCTCTGTCACCTTATTTTGCCTAATTTGCTGTTTTTATTTCTGTGTATTCGCAGGTTGGTTATATTTCCCGACCTTGAAGAAGTGGCCTTTTGTAGGAGACATCTTATGTGTCCCAGCAGTGCACTCTGCTCTGGTCACCAGAACTATATGCTCTAGGGTTGTCCCCTATGTGGGCTTCATGGGTCTTTCTGTTGTGGTGGGCTGACTGCTGTGGGTGGTCTGGTAGGCTGGTTGGCACCTGGTCTGGTTGGTTGCCAGGCCTCACCTTGTGTGCAGACTGCCAGTTGCAGGTGGGTGGGACCAGGTCATGAAGCAGCTGGCTATCAAGCCGTTTTGGAGGGGCAGGGCTAATGCTGGCCTACTGGTCAGCAAAGCTGGGTTCTGTGGTGGTAGGTTGCAGGACCAGTGGTCCTTGGTCTAATGTTGGCTTGCTAGTAGGCAGGGCTGCTTCCTGACACAGCTGACTGCAGCATCTGAGGTGTCCCAAAGCTGGTGTCAGTGTGCTGAGTGTGGCTGTATCCCAGGGTGATTGTCTCAGGAGTCCAAGGTGTCTCATAGCTGGTGTTGGTCTGCTGGTGGGCAGGGCTGAGGCTCAAGGGGTTCTGGGGCTAGTGCCAGTTCACTGTTTGGTATATCCATGTCCCAGGGTCTCTGGCTGCAGGGCCTTGGGGGTCCTGGAGTTGGTGTGTTGACCTCCTTGTTGGGCAGATTTGGGGCCCAGGGGGTCCTGGGGCTGGTGTGTGCCCACTGGCTGGTGAGGCTGCTCCCAGTGCTAGTGCTAGACCACTGATTTGAAGGGCCAGTTCTGGGGTCTCTGGATGCAGGGCCCTGATTTTCCTGGAATTGGTGCTGGTCCACTGGTGGTGAGACTGGGTCCCTATGGCTAGCTGAGAGGGCCCCTACGGGGTCCAGTGCACTGGTGTGTGGGGCCGGGTCCTGGGCCCTCTGATGTAAGGGTTGGATCACAGGGTGGCTGTGGGCGCAGGAGGTCTTAATGCAGCCCCCCTGCTTTTGGGTGGGGCTGTGTCCATTCCTGACTAGCTACTTCTTCTGAGGCATCTCAGTACTGGTGCCAAGAAGCTGACAGTTGGGGCTAGGTCTCTGTGCTAATAAGCTGGAGGGAAGATGCCAAAATGGCCCTTGCCAGCACCAGTGTGCATGTGGTATAACGCATTCCCAATAATGGGTGTTGCCAGTGTCTATGTCCCGAGCATGAGTTCCAGTTGACCCTCTCTGGGAGGCTCTCTAAGATCAGCAGGTGGGTCTGACCCAGGATGCTTTCAAACTACCACTTCTGACTTCGTTCCCAGAGCATGTGAGGTTTTATGTGCATCCTTTAAGAGTGGAGTCTCTTTCCCCACATTCCTCTGGCTCTCCAAAAAATAATTGCTGCTGGCCTTCAAAGCCAAACTGTCTGGGAGCTTGTCTTCCTGCTGCAGGACCCCTGGGCTTGGGAGCTCAATGAGGGGCTGAGGCTCTTTGCTCTTTGGGGAGAACCTCTACAATTGTAATTATCCTCCCACTTGTGGGTCGCCCACACAGGAATATGGCTCTTGACTGTACTGCGTCTCCACTCCCCTACCCATCTCATTGTGGTTCGTTCTTTATCTCTTTAATTGTAACACTTTCATGCTAATCTTCTGGTCTTTCTCATCAATAATTGCTCTGTAAATAGTTGTAATTTCTAGTATGCCTGTTCGAGGAGGCGAGCTCAGGGTGTTCCTTCTCTGCCATCTTGACCACTTCCGACTGTTGATGACACAGTATTATATATAGAAAACCATAAAGACTCCACCAAAAAACTGTTAGCATTAATAAAAAAAATTCAGTAAAGTTGTAGGATTCAAAATCAATATACATTTAGGTCGCTTCCATGTCTTGGCTATTGTAAACAGTGCTGCAATAAACATTGGGGTGCATGCATCTTTTTGAATTATGCTTTTCTCTGGGTATATGCCCAGGAGTGGAATTGCTGGGTCATAGGGCAGCTCTATTTTTAGTTTTCTAAGAAACCTCCATACTGTTCTCCATAGTGGCTGTACCAATTTCCATTCCCACAAAAAGTGTAAGAGGGTTCCCATTTCTCCACACCCTCTCCAGCATTTATTGTTTGTAGATTTTTTAATGATGCCCAATCTGACTGGTGTGAGGTGATATCTCATTGTAGTTTTCATTTATATTTCCCTACTAATTATCAGTGTTGAACATCTTTACATGTGCCTCCTGGCCACCTGTATGTCTTCTTTGGGGAAATGTCTATTTACGTTTTCTGCCCATTTTTTAGTTGGGTTGTTTGTTTTTTCGATATTGAGCCTGATGAGCTGTTTGTAAATTTTGGAGAGTAATCCCTTGTCAGCTGCATTGTTTGCAAGTATTTTCTCCCATTCTGTCGATTTTCATTTCACTTTGTCTATGGTTTCTTTTGTTGTGCAAAAGCTTTTGAGTTTAATTAGATCCCATTTCTTTATTTTTGATTTTATTTCCATTACTCTGGGAGACAGCTAGAAAAAGATATTGCTGCAATTTATGTCAAAGAGTGTTCTGCCTATGTTTTTCTCTAAGAGCTTTGGTTGTTTTTTAGTTGTATTTTTATTTTTTAAACATCTTTATTGGAGTATAATTGCTTTACAATGTTGTATTAGTTTCTGCTGTATAACAAAGTGAATCAGCTATACGTATACATATATCCCCATATCCCCTCCCTCTTGAGTCTTCCTCCCACCACACCTATCCCACCCCTCTAGGTGGTCGCAAAGCACCAAGCTGATCTTCCTGTGCTATGTGGCTGCTTCCCACTAGCTATCTATTTTACATTTGGTAGTGTATATATGTCAATGCCTCTCCCTCACTTCACCCCAGCTTGCCCTCCCCCCTCCCCATGTACTCAAGTCCATTATCTATGTCTGCGTCTTTATTCCTGTCCTGCCCCTAGGTTCTTCAGAACCTTTTTTTTTCTGATTCCATATATATGTGTTAGCATACAGTGTTTGTTTTTCTGTTTCTGATTTACTTCACTCTGTATGACAGATTCTAAGTCCATCCACCTCACTAAAAATAACTCAATTTTGTTTCTTTTCATGGCTGAATAATAGTCCATTGTATATATGTGCCACATCTTCTTTATCCATTCATCTGTCGATGGACACTTAGCTTGCTTCCATGTCCTGGCTGTTGTAAATGGTGCTGCAATGAACATTGTGGTACATGACTCTTTTTGAATTATGGTTTTCTCTGGGTATATGCCCAGTAGTGGGATTGTTGGGTCATATGGTAGTTCTATTTTTAGTTTTTTAAGGAACCTCCATACTGTTATCCAGAGTGGCTGTATCAATTTACATTCCCACCAACAGTGCAAGAGGGTTCCCTTTTCTCCACACCCTCTCCAGCCTTTATTGTTTCTAGATTTTTTGATGATGACAATTCTGACTGGTGTGAGGTGATTTTGATTTGCATTTCTCTGATGATTAATGATGTTGAGCATTCTTTCATGTGTTTGTTGGCAATATGTATATCTTCTTTGGAGAAATGTCTATTTAGGTCTTCTGCCCATTTTTGGATTGAGTTGTTTGTTTTTTTGATATTGAGCTGCATGAGATGGTTGTAAATTTTGGAAATTAACCCTTTGTCAGTTGCTTTGATTGCAAATATTTTCTCCCATTCTGAAGGTTCTTTTCATCTTGTTTATGGTTTCCTTTGCTGTGCAAAAGCTTTGAAGTTTCATTAGGTTCCATTTGTTTATTTTTGTTTTTATTTCCATTTCTCTAGGAGGTCAGTCAAAAAGGATCTTGCTATGATGTATGTCATAGAGTGTTCTGCCTATGTTTTCCTCTAAGAGTTTTATAGTGTCTGCCCTTACATTTAGGTCTTTAATCCGTTTTGAGATTTTTTTTGTGTATGGTGTAAAGAAGTGTTCTAATTTCATTCTTTTACATGTAGCTGTCCAGTTTTCCCAGCATCACTTGTTGAAGAGGCTGTCTTTTCTGCATTGTATATTCTCGCCTCCTTTATCAAATATAAGGTGACCATATGTGTGTGGGTTTATCTCTAGGCTTTCTATCCTGTTCCATTGATCTATATTGCTGTTTTTGTGCCAGTACCATACTGTCTTGATTACTGTAGCTTTGTAGTATAATATGAAGTCAGGGAGCCTGATTCCTCCAACTCCGTTTTTCCTTCTCAAGATTGCTTTGGCTATTCGGGGTCTTTTGTGTTTCCATACAAAGTGTGAAATTTTTGGTTCTAATTCTGTGAAAAATGCCATTGGTGGTTTGATAGGGATTGCATTTAATCTGTAGATTGCTTTGGGGAGTATAGTCATTTTCACAATGTTGATTCTTCCAATCCAAGAACATGGTATATGTCTCCATCTGTTTGTATCATCTTTAATTTCTTTCATCAGTGTCTTATAGTTTTCTGCATACAGGTCTTTTGTCTCCTTAGGTAGGTTTATTCCTAGATATTTTATTCTTTTGGTTGCAATGGTAAATGGGAGTGTTTCCTTAATTTCTCTTTCAGATATTTCATCATTAGTGTATAGAAATGCAAGAGATTTCTGTGCATTAATTTTGTATCCTGCTACTTTACCAAATTCATTGATTAGCTCTAGTAGTTTTCTGGTAGCATCTTTAGGATTCTCTATGTATAGTATCATGTCATCTGCACACAGTGACAGTTTTACTTCTTCTTTTCCGATTTAGATTCCTTTTATTTCTTTTTTCTTTTCTGATTGCTGTGGTTAAAACTTCCAAAACTATGTTGAATAATAATGGTGAGAGTGGGCAACCGTATCTTGTTCCTGATCTTAGTAGAAATGGTTTCAGTTTTTCACCATTTATCCTCTAAAACTTTTATAGTGTCCAGTCTTGCACTTAGGTCTTTAATCCATTTTGAGTTTATTTTTGTGTATGGTGTTAAAGAATGTTGTAATTTCATTTTTTTACATGCAGCTGTCCAGTTTTCCCAGCACCATTTATTGAAGAGGCTGTCCTTCCTCCATTGTGTAGTCTCTCTTTCTTTGTTATAGATTAATTGATTGTATGATTGTGGATTTATTTCTGGACTCTCTGTTCTGTTCCATTAATCTATGCATCTTGTTTTTGTACCAGTACCATACTGTTTTGAATTCTGTAGCTATGTGGTATACTTTCAAGTATGGGAGTGTGACACCTGTAGTTTTGTTTTTCTCTCTCAAGATTGCTTTGTCTCTTTGGAGTCTTTTGTGTTTTCATTAAAAATTATATATATTTTTTCTAGTTCTGTGAAAAGTGCCACTGGTATTTTGATAGGGATTGCATTGAATCTGTTGATTTCTTTTGGTAGTATGGACATTTTAATGATATTGAATCATCCAATCCATGAGTGTGGGCATATTTTCCAAATTTTTTGGGTGTTATCTTCAATTTCTTTAATCATTGTCTTATTGTTTTGAGGCTACACGTCTTTTATCTCCTTGATTAAATTTATTCCTAGGTATTTTATTATTTTTGATGCAATTATAAACGGGATTGTTTCCTTCATTTCTCTTTCTGTTGGTTCATCCTTAATGTATAGAAATGCAACAGGTTTCTGTATATTAATTTTTTAAATAAATTTATTTATTCATTTATTTTTGGCTGCATTGGGTCTTCATTGCTACACCCAGGCTTTCTCTAGTTGCAGTGAGTGGGGGTTATTCTTCATTGAGTTGCGCAGGCTTCTCATTGCAGTGGCTTCTATTGTTGTGGAGTATGGGTTCTAGGTATGCAGGCTTCAGTAGTTGTGGCACGAGGGCTCAGTAGTTGTGGCTCACGGGCTCTAGAGTGCAGGTTCACTAGTTGTGGTGCATGGGCTTAGTTTCTCCGTGGCATGTGAGATCTTCCTGGACCAGGGCTCAAACCTGTGTCCCCTGCATTGGCAGGCAGATTCTTAACTACTGTGCCACCAGGGAAGTCCTGTATATTAATTTTGTATCTGCAAGTTTCTGAATTCATTCATTAGCTTTAATAGATTTTTGGTGGAGTATTTGGTGTTTTCTCTATATACTATTCTGTCACCTGAAAATAGTGATTATTTTACTTCTGACTTTCTGGTTTTGATGCTTTTTATTTCTTTTTCTTGCCTCATTGCTGTGGCTAGGACTTCCAATACTATGTTGAATGAAAGTGGCAAGAGTGGGCATCCTTGTCTCATTGCTAATCTTAAAAAAAAGCTTTCCACTTTTCACGTTGAATATAATGTTAACTGCGAGTTTGTCATATATGGCCTTTTAATATGTTGAGGTACTTTCCCTCTATACCCACTTTGTTAAGAATTTTTGATCATAAACTGATATTGAATTTTATCAAATGCTTTTCTGCATCTATTGAGATGCTCATGTGATTTTTATCCCTCTTTTTTTTAGTTTGGCATATCACATTTATTGATTTATGGATGTTAAACCATCCTCACATCTCTGGAATGAATCCCACTTGATCATGGTGTATAAGTCTTTTAATGTATTGTTAAGTTTGGTTTGCTAATATTTTGTTGAGGATTTTTGTATCTATATTTATCAAAGATATTGGCCTGTAATTTTCTTTATTGCAGTGTTTTTTTTGTTTGTTTGTTTGTTTGTTTTTTTGCGGTACGTGGGCTTCTCACTGCTGTGGCCTCTCCCGTTGCGGAGCACAGGCTCCGGATGCGCAGGCTCAGCGGCCATGGCTCACGGGCCCAGCCACTCCGCGGCATGTGGGATCTTCCCAGACCGGGGCACGAACCCGTGTCCCCTGCATCGGCAGGCGGACTCGCAACCACTGCGCCACCAGGGAAGCCCTATTGCAGTGTTTTTGTCTGGTTTTGGTATCAGGTTAATTGTGGCCTTGTAGAATGAATTTGGAAGTATTCCTTTGTCTTCATTTTTTGCAATAATTTGAAAGTGATAGATATTAAGTATTTTTAAATATTTGGTAGAATTCACCTGTGAAGCCGTCTGGACCTTGACTTTTGTTTGGGGGGAGTTTTTTGATTACTGATTCAATGTCATTACTAATAATCAGTCTATTCAGATTTTCTATTTCTTCATGATTCAGTGTTGGAAGATTATATGATCTAGAAATTTTTCCATTTCTTCTAGGTTGTTTAATTTGTTGACATATAATTGTTCATAGTATTCTCTTATCCTTCATATTACTGTGTTGTCAAGTTGTAATTTTTCCTCTTTAATTTCTGATTCTACTTATTTAGGTAATCTCTTTTTTTCTTGATGAGGCTGGCTAAATAAGATTCTTGATTTTGTTCATCTTTTCAAAAGGCCAACTGTTACTTTCATTGATCTCTTGTATTTTTTGTCTCTATTTCATTTATTTCCTCTATGATCTATTATTTTTTTCCTTCTTCTAACTTTTGTCTTTGCTTATTCTTCTTTTTGTAGTTCCTTTAAAGGTATATTTAGATTCTTTATTTGAGATTTTTGTTTCTTGAGGTAGGCCTGTATTAGTATGAGCTTCCCTCTTAGGACTACTTTTGCTTTGTCCCATAGATTTTGCTTCTGCTAACTTCGGGGGTTTTTTGTTCTTCTTTCTCTAATTGCTTTAGGTGCAAGTTAGGTTGTTTATTTGAGTTGTTTCCTGTTTCTTAAGGTAGGATTGTATTGCTATACATTTCCCTCTTAGAACTGCTTTTGCTGCATCCCATAGGTTTTGGGTCATCGTGCCTCCATTGTCATTTGTTTCTAGGTATTTTTTTATTTCCTCTTTGATTTCTTCAGTGATCACTTGGTTATTAAGTAGTGTATTGTTTAGCCTCCATGTGTTTGTATTTTTTACAGATGTTTTCCTGTAATTGATATCTAGTCTCATAGCGCTGTAGTCCAAAAAGATACTTGATACAATTTCAATTTTCTTAAATTTACCAAGGCTTGATTTGTGACCCAAGATATGATCTATCCTGGAGAATGTTCCATGAGCACTTGAGAAAAATGTGTATTCTGTTGTTTTTGGATGGAATGTCCTATAAATATCAGTTAAGTCCATCTTGTTTAATGTATCATTTAAACTTGTGTTTCCTTATTTATTTTCATTTTGGATGATCTGTCCACTGGAGAAAGTGGGATGTTAAAGTCCCCTACTATGATTGTGTTACCATCGATTTCCCCTTTTATGGTTGTCAGTATTTGCCTTATGTATTGAGGTGCTCCTATGTTGGGTGCATAAACATTTACAATTGTTATATCCTCTTCTTGGATTGATCCCTTGATCATTATGTAGTGTCCTTCTTTGTCTCTTGTAACAGTCTTTATTTTAAAGTCTATTTTGTCTGATATGAGAATTGTTACTCCAGCTTTCTTTTGATTTCCATTTGCATGGAATATCTTTTTCCATCCCCTCACTTTCAGTCCGTATGTGTCCCTAGGTCTGAAGAGGGTCTCTTGTAGACAGCATATATACGGGTCTTGTTTTTGTATCCATTCAGCGAGTCTGTGTCTTTTGGTAGGAGCATTTTATCTATTTACATTTAAGATAATTATCGATATGTATGTTCCTATTCCCATTTTCTTAATTGTTTTGGTTTTGTTATTGTAGGTCTTTTCCTTCTTTCGTGTTTCCTGCCTAGAGTAGTTCCTTTAGCATTTGTTGTAAAGCTGGTTTTGTGGTGCTGAACTCTCTCAGCTTTTGCTTGTCGGTAAAGCTTTTAATTTCTCCATCAAATCTGAATGAGATCCTTGCTGGGTAGAGTAATCTTGGTTGTAGGTTTTTCTCCTTCACCACTTTAAATATGTGCTGCCAGTTCCTTCTGGCTTGCAGAGTTTCTGCTGAAAGATCAACTGTTAACCTTATGTCCCATAGATTTTGGACAGTTGTGTTTCCATTTTCATTTGTCTCAAGGTATATTTTTATTTCTTCTTTGATTTCTTCACTGACCATTGGTTTTTTAGCGTCATGTTGTTTAGTCTCCACGTGTTTGTGTTTTTTCCAGTTTTCTTCTTGGAGTTGATTTCTAGTTTCATAGTGTTGTTGTCAGAAAAGATGATTAATATAATTTGAATCTTCTTATATTTAATGTGACTTGTTTTGTGGCCTAACACGTGATGTATCTGGAGAATGTTCCATGTGTACTTGAAAAGAATGTGTGTTCTGCTGCTTTTTGATGGAATGTTCTATAGGTGTATATATTAAGGTAATCTCATCTAATATGTTAAGGCCAGTGTTTCTTTATTGATTTTCTGTCAGATGATATATCCATTGACGTAACTGAGGTATTATAGTCCCCTACTATTATTGTATTTCTGTCTATTTCTTCAGTTATTTCTGTTAATATTTGCTTTATATATTTAGGTGCTCCTCTGTTGAGTGCATAAATGTTTACAAATGTTATACCATCTTGTTAAATTGACCCCTTTATCATAATTTAATGTCCCTCCTTGTTTTGTTACAGTCTTTGCTTTAAAGTCTATTTTTTCTGATATAAGTACCGCTACCGTGGCTTTCTTTTAATTGCTATTTGCATTGAATACCCTTTTCTATCCTATAACTTTCAGTCTGTGTGTGTCTTTAGATCTGAATTGAGTTTCTTGCAGGCAGCATATATATTGACCTTGTTTTTGTATCCATTCAGCCACTCTATGTCTTCTGATTGGAGCATTAGTTCATTTAAATTTAAAGTGATTATTGATAGGTATTTACTTATAGCTATTTTGTTCATTGTTTGCTGGTTGTTTTTGTAGTTCTTCTCTGTTCTTGTCTTCTCCTCCTGGTTTCTTTCTTTGTGTTTTGGTGGATTCCTTTAGTATGATGTTAGGGTTCCTTAAGAAAGTAAATCTTTTAACCAACAAGGACCTACAGTATAGCACAGGGAACTCTGCCAAATATTCTGTAATAACCCAAATGGGAAAAGAATGTGAAAAAGAATAGATACATGTATATGTATAACTGAATCACTTTGCTGTATACCTGAAATTAACACAACATTGTTGATCAATTATACGCTAATATAAAATTTTAAAAATTTTTTAAAAGAGAGTAAATCTTAAAAGTTCTCATCACAAGGAAAAATATGTAACTATGTATAGTGATGGATGTTAACTAGACTTATTATGGTGACCATTTCACAGTATATACAAATATCAAATTATTATTCTGTACACCTGAAATTAGTGTAATACTTATCTCAATTATATTGTAATAAAAAGGAAGATGACTCTGATTGTCCTCTGGATCTCTTTTAATTGTTTTGCATAATTAGGCCAGATTCATGTCTTCTAGGAACTGTGTAGTTTTCCAGGAAGTGATGCTTGAAGATATCAGAAATCTGGGAAATATGCCATTAGTGGGGAAGGCAGCAGAGTCTCAGCCTTTTCACTTCCCAGTTGTTTGACCTTGAGCAAGATCCTTTACCTCTCTGAGCTTTGGTTTCTTCATTTCTAAAACAAACTTAATATGTCTTCCCTACAGCACACAGTTGTTGTAAGGAATGAAGCATAACAACACGTTATCAGGATTTGCACTCTTATACTGCAAGTAAACTACCCATTCTGTAGGCCACTAAAATTGTGCCCTAGGACTGGCATCTATGCAGTGCCTGTGATATGTATCTTCTGAAAGCCACCTTTGAAAGGAACAGAATTCAGAGGTCACACTCAGGGATGGTGCAGGCTCAGGTTGGAAAGAGAGGTTGAGTCAGGGGTATGTGTATGGCACCAAATCTCATAAAGGGAATTTTGAATACTGAGCACTTAAATTTTGGAATTGGGACAAAATGCTAGTCTATGTTATCCTTTTCTCACCCCACTCAAGATTTTTCTTTCTTCTCCTGTTGTTCCAGGTGCATGATGACTGCAGGAGACGGTTTTCCAAGGAATGCTGGTTTGGAAGTCATCGATCATCAGTCATTCCTCCCACTGCCCTCAGCGACCCCAAAGGTGATGGTGAGTAGCTAAACTTTCATACATTGGGGAATACATTAGGGAGGGAGGGAAGATGCAAAGCCTAGAGAAAAAGACTGCAATTAAATTAATCTGGTCAACCAGTCAAACATTTCTGGGAGTACGAGTCTGCATATGTGTATAGACAGCTCATGTTTTTCTTTAGACTTTTGGGATGGTGAATATTGTTTATGGTGTATATGTATGTGGGCATGTTCTTTGTAGCCTCTGTCAAAATTGTTTCCAAATGATCAGAATTGATTTCAGCTTTTACATGATTTCCAGACAGTAGATAATCCATGAAATAGTGTTTTTTCCTTGCTGCTTACTTCATTGCCAAGGAAACGCCAGCATGACTAGGGGGCAAGGATTCCTGTAACCGTTACAACAGTTTTAGAACTAGACACAGCACATGTGTACGTGTGTGCACATATGCGTACATACACTCTGAGCGACTCTAGTCTCTTCCAGTTCATTTCCCAACCCCAACACAGATACAGACAGACATTGATACATGGAATGAGCCACTCACACAGTTTTCTGCAGGCAAGCATACTCATATGTCCCCATAATGACATGCACAGACACACATCCCTCACTCAGAGATGCATGCATATATTATTCTCAGAGCTACTCAAATATTTATCCACATAGAGTCACTTACCAGATAGCTGACTAGAGAGAGGATGAGATTGATGACTTGGTAAATAAGAGACACTTGACTGTCTAGGAGAAAGAAGGGCCTAGGGGCAAGATGGGAAAGTATCAAACTAGTCAGCCAAGTCTACTCAGGCTGCTAATGAAAGTCAATGAAGTCTTGAATCTGAGACTTTGCTCAACCCCACAGGGACCTGGGGAAGATGTCTTTGGGCAGACTGAAGGATGGCCGCCTCAGCATCTTATAAATCTCCCCCAAATAGGTGTTAAGGGGCTGCCATCTCTTCTTTGTAATTGGCACAACAGGTTCTGTGTTCTTGTGGAAGTTGGGTTTTTTAGTTTGTTTTTTCCCATCTTATATCATTTCTTATTCTTGTTATAGATCGTCTACTAATAGCATTACTACTTTCTTTGGCTTTCCACCAATGACATATTATTGCTTAGAAGCACCTGTGCTAAGCCATTCTTTTTGTGTAATGTATACAATGTCCCATGAGTTAGCTTTTAGCCTTTCCTCCTAGTCATCTGCAATCTTGATCCAATTGAATGTCACTCTTGAGAGCCCTTCTTTCTATCATGTGTTACTTGACCTGTGGTTTCTTAGGAGTATCTTTTGAAACCTCCATATCTTCTTGACTCTTTCTGGCTTCTTGGCCTAGGCAAATACACTCTTTAATGTCCCCTGTTGGGAAGTCTCACCCATCTTAGAGATGATGAGGTCATTAAAGATGATCTGGTCCAACCCTCTGGCCAGGCTAGGGAATCCCTTCTCCAGCATCCAAGGTGGAGGCATCCATTTGATGACTTTCTGAGGAAGCACATGCCATTGCTGATTAGCATTCATTCATTATTTATTCAGTCAACAGACTCTAATTTCTGATGTCTTCTAATTTCCCTTTTTCCTACCCGATCTGCTTGGTAAATTTCTTCTCTCATCCTAGAGGGTGAGAACAACGTCAAACATTGTCTCCTGTTTAAAGGCTTCTGTAATTGCCTCTCCCCATTTCTCCAGACAAATAATTACTTCCTTTGCTGTAAACCCAGAACACATATCTCAGAGCACTTAACACACTATATTATAGTTCGTCACATGTATGTCTCCCACTCTAGACTGTAAGCTCTTGTATCACTAGCACTTAACTCAAACCCGGATACACGGCATATTCACAGTCAAGATTTGTTACATGAATTCATTAATACATTTACTGAATAATGCATATACGTAAGGCTCAGTGATGAACAATGTAGAGAATAAGATATGACTAAGACAGGATCCCTGATTCATATGGGGCAAAACAGTATAATGCAGTATTTGTCAAATGCAAGAATGCCTCAGAATCATCCAGAAGGCTTTTTAAAACACAGATTTCTAGGCCCTATGCCCCTGCCTCAGAGCTTTTGATTCAGTAGATCTGGGTAGGGCACAAGAATTTCCATTTTTTACAGGAAATGATTCTGATACTACTACTCCCGGGAGCATACTCCATCATTTACTAACTGTGTGACCTTGGGCAAGTTACTTAACCTCTCTGTGCCTCATGTATCATTTGTTTTCTGCCAATAGGGAATAAAAGTTATACTCAAGTGCGTTATGAGGGGTAAATTAGTTAGTATCTGTAAAAGAGGATTTTAAAATACAGGAAGGGGAACTGGAAGCCAACCTTATGCTAATTTAGCATCCTTCTGTGGTATGAACTGAACAAATTTGAGAGGGACTCTTGGCTCCTTGGTTTTGGGCACTGTGATTATATTAACGTAGCTCAAAGAAGCACGATCCTTTTTTTTTTTTTTTTTTTAAAGCTCTTTCAGACTGTTGACTCATCTGGAGCTTAAAGTCAAGTAAATCCCCTAAGCCCTTTTCACGCTTGATGCTGCCAAGCCAAGTTCCTATTGTCTTGTTTTGCTGCAACTTATGTCCTTATGCCTAAAGGCCAAGCTTCACATTTATTCCCTTTTCAGCTTGTTGACTTTGACCTTACTGCCTGTTAAGGTCATTTTTTCAATCTTGATTCTGTCATCCAGGTGCTCTCCCTCCCGCTTTAGGTACTTCAAAGTTGACAAGCTAGTCTTCCATGTTTTTATTTGAATTGGTTAAAATTGTTGAATAGTACCGGACATTCCCTTACAATTAACGTCAGCCTATTCAAAAGCAACCTTATGGACATGATCATTTACCTTGTTATGAATCTGCCTAATATCGCTATATTCCAGCCCACAATACCATCCATTTTTGTCACCTTGTTCACAGGATTCGTCTAACATCTTGTTGTCATTTTATGTGGGCCCTGTCACCTCTCTCCCTCACTTACTCCACAGCAGCCATGCTATTCTCTTCACTGTCCACAAACATCCCAGGCAGTCTCCCTTCTCTGGGAGGGTTCTTATTCTTCCTCTTGACCCCCAAAAAACTCTTCCCCCAGATACCTGCATTGCTCACTACCTCATTTCATTCAAATGTCATCTCACCAGAGAAGACATCCCTGGCCACCTGTCTAAAACAACACCCCCTTCAGTCTCCATTCCCCTTTTCCTGCTTTATTTTTCTTCATATCGCATTATTTTCTATATTTATTTGTGTATTTATTTATGGTCTGCATCCTTCCATTAGAATAGAAATTCCACAAGAGCAAAGATCATTTCTATCTTGTCCATCACTGTATATCAGAACATAACAAGGACAGGCACAAAGAATGCCCTCAATACATATATGTTGAATGAATGAATGAATGTCTTAACTACCATTGTGTTAACATATATTTTGTAAAAAAATGTTGAAAAGGGTTAACATGTTCAGGGAGGGTAACTACTTCCAAGCTAGGCTACTGAAGGGACATAGCAGACTCCCCTTGCAGCTATGAGCCCTGGCAAGCCCTGAAGGTTTAGTGCATGACAGGCTAGCTGGCTCAGGAGGTATTCAAGCTCCACTGGCCAGTGAGTAGAGATTGGCCCATAGAGGAATCTTGCTTTAGATTTTTCCAGGAAAAACAGCCATGAAATCTTCTCAAGTCAGCAGTCTTCCTCTTCAGGCTCCCTTTTACCCAGGCTACAACAAATGGGACACTTCAACTTGCCTCTCTCCCCGTGGCACACACCATTCAGTAGCAAGCCACATGCTTTTTTCCCTTTGCATTTATTTTTGCTGGGGCATCCTTGGCAAGCCACGAGCTCAGAGGTTTGGAGGCTCACAATTTGTCTAGCATCTCCTATGAGGCCATTGCTCACTGCCTGTCTCCCTGCCAACAAGCTCTATGAGTCAGTATGAGCTGGCAGGCTTTGGAACTTTAGACTGCTATAACTCCACTTCTCTATGGGGAACTTCAGTGTTGGGGATTATTAAAAGCCTCTCTCTTGTCCAGACAGTTTCCCTATAGTCTTGTTTCCCCTGATAATTGGTATGATAACTTAGATTGCTCTGCCAGAACTTTAGAGGAGTGATTAAAGCTCCCTGCTTCACTCCACATTGATATGTTCTGTCATTAGGTCCTGGCTGAAAGGCAGCCTTTTCTCCCCATCTCTCCTGACCTTGTATCTTCTCAGTGTTAGAACTGAGCTATCCCAGGCAGAGAGAGGACAAGTTGGGTGTGCTGATCCTCCTCCTGGGCTTTCAACCTTCTCCTTCTTCAGTTTTCCCTTGACATTTTATTGATCTTTGGTTGTGGCACAAATTTTTTTTATTCCTTGTCTTCCAATACACTGCTGTGTATGAATCTGTCTCCCCAGCTTGAGGGCAAGAACTAGACCCCTAGCAGTATGTAGCATTATGATTGGCATGTAGTAGTTGCTCAGCAAATGTTGGTTACCTGGCAACAGCTGTTGTTGTTTCCTTAAATAAAAGCCCCTTTGGGTTGCATGTAACTTCCCCTCTGTCCCTCAGTCTCAGAGGCACAGGGAAGCTGGGGGAGGTGTTGGATATCTATTATCTTGATTGTGGTGATGGTATCATGGGTGTTTGCATATGTCTGAACTCATTAAATTGTACACATTAAATGTATGCAGTTCTTTGTATATCAATTATACTTCAATAAAGCTGTTTTTTAAAAGTCTTTGCAAAATTTGATGTTAAGTCATGCCTTGCTTTCATCTAAATGGCCCTTTTCTTTTTTTCCCCTTTTCTTTCTGTTGTATGCATTATTAGGCCAAATAGTAGTATCTCCAGATTTCTGGAATCTTGATTGGTCTTCAGCCTGTTCATGCCCCCTTCTCATCTTCATCAACTCCAAAAGCGGCGATCACCAAGGGATCGTCTTCCTCCGGAAATTCAAACAATACCTTAACCCGTCTCAAGTGTTTGACCTTTCGAAGGGTGGACCTGAAGCCGGGTAAGCATGGGATAAGGGATGTAGTTGCGGGTATAGAAGGGACTCCCCCCTCTACACATTCTAGAGTAGGATAGGCTTCCTGGAATTAGTTCTAGTACCTGGGCAGGAAAGGTCTATTTTCTCAAGTCAGGACACAAACACAACTCCACAGCATCTTGAGTTGGCTGGCTGGAGGACTTTTAGCCCTCTCCCAGAAATCCTTTCAAGCCTATGTCCTGCTCTCAGATTTGCTTCACCTTTTCCAGTTGGAAAAGGTAACTATGTCTCCTGACTTCAGAGGAGGAGGCAAATGGATATTATTTTCCACCATTCCTGTCACTCACTCTTTTTCTTGGGGGCAAGTAGATACATCTCTACTACAGGCCTGTTTTAGAGACCATCTGGCTGTTCAGCCCTGGTTTCTGTGAACCCACTGGCAACTGTGCAAGACATTCTTCCTGGGCCTCAGCAAGTAGATTAGGCTAGGCAACTAGTAACTTCCCGAACAAGGTTGGGCAAAGAAGAGTGTAGGTTGAGGCAGGGCCTGATCTCCAGGATTGTCTGTGGGAGCATTCCCTGTGATCTTAGGTACACAGAGAGATAGGGGTTAAGGGAAAGGAAACAGGTAGCCTGATAGCAGGGTGCAGAAGCAGCAGTCCTTAGCTCCTGGCACATTGTTAAGAAAGAGTTGTAAAACTCATCAGCTCATGAAATAACTCCCCTTTCCCCTCTTCCTTCCAGGCTCTGCATGTTCAAGAACTTTGCTCGCTTTCGCATTGTGGTTTGTGGTGGAGACGGCAGCGTGAGTTGGGTCTTATCTCTGATTGATGCCTTTGGATTACAGGAACGGGTGAGTCCCTAGCTGAATTAATTTAGCCATTGCTAAAGAGACTGGCGGTGTGGAGCTGCTTATCCCAAGAAGTCCCTGGTCTTTACTCTCCTTGTCTGTAAAATACACGTTTCCTACTGGTTTCACAGTCAACCTGACTGGCACCTTCCCAATCTCAGCCTGCTCACCTATACCATTTTCTGGTTATCTAAAAGTAGGAAGGAAGAAAGAGGAAGTTAGCAGAAAAAAAAATGAGCAGTGATCTATTTCCCAAGCCCCAAAATGAAGATTTGAAGGGGAGGAAAGCAAGAAAAAAATAAGTGGCATCAGGCAGCATTCAGCCCCCAATTCCCTACCCCTCCTGAGGCCACTGAGTTTCTTCCCTGAGCCTCTAGAGTAGCAGAAATGTTCCTCTACCTCTCCCCCCTCTCCCTAAGCAGCCCCCTGCTCTTCTGACTGCAGTAGCTTTGTCTCCTTAAGGCACCTTACCTCTTTGGCCTAGCCTAGATAGAAATTTGTGGCTATATTTCTCTTTTATAAGCATGGCTACAAATATTGTCATATTCCAGCAACGTTTCCCCTTACTGAGTAGGTTCTGTATTGCCAAGAGTGGGACTCAACTCCTTAGGGAAAATTTCACTCAACTTCAAACATCTTCCTATTACACTTCCTAAAATCATAGGTCCCTTATTGCCACTAGTTTTGAGACCATACTTTTTTTCCCAAAAAGCACCCTCTGGGTTCTTTTATGGGTGGATCTTGGTAGGATTGTCTGAAAAGGGTGCCCGGTTTTGTTCTTGCAGTGTCAGCTGGCAGTCATCCCTCTTGGAACCGGTAATGATCTGGCCCGTGTCCTCGGCTGGGGTGCGTTCTGGAACAAAAACAAATCGCCTCTGAACATCCTCAACAGAGTGGAGCAAGCTGGTGTGAGGATTCTAGACAGGTGAGTAGCTGAAAGATCAGGTCATTGTGGCTCTTCCATTCCCTTGCCAGTTACTCCCAGTTACATCATCTCAATCAGGAATGTTCTAAACTCCCTCACAGAGCTTCATTGCCTTTCTGGCTTCGGTGCAAGGAAATTTGGGGGACCTTGCCTATTAAGAAGCCAGGGTCTACTGTGTATCCTTTAAACATCACTGAAGCCCCTCTTCAAACTAAAAAGATCCTAGAGCAGGAGCCCCCATAAGTAAATTTCAAGGGTTCTATAAACCTCCTTCAAATTGCATAGCTAATTATCCATGTAAGCATATTTCTTCCTTGGGAAAGTTTCCATCTTTCTGTTCTATTCTTGGATAGTATAGAAACTATTCTATAGCTTCATCAGGTACTCAAAGAAACTCAAAAAAAGAGGGCTCATAAACAACTGGCCTGGATTATCTGTGCCCTAGAGAAGAGACAGTATTCCCCTCCAATCTTCTGATAAGAAAGACTTTCTATGTGGGGGCATAGTATTTGATTTATGGCTGCTCATAAGGATAACCTGGGGCGCTTTTTCAAGGTACCAAGCTGGGCCCTACCACAAATATTCTTATTCAGTAGGTCTTGGGTAGAGCCCCAGTATGTGTATTTTACAAAAGCACCTCAGGTGATCTTGGTAGTTACTACTGCTTGAGAAGCACTGCTCTCTGAGAACTCTGTGGTGGAATTCCTTCCATCACACTGACCTTGAGAAGTCATGAAGCAGAGGTCTCTCTTGGGGTATACCTTGAGATGAGGTGACCTGAGATAACTTGGGCAACCCCTACAACTCATCCCTACCCATCACATAAATATTTTGACCCCTTTCATGACATGTGAAGCATTGGTGCCAACCTGTGATGAAACAGAGCCCTAAATATCTGTCTTTAAACTTCATTTCAGATGGAGTGTGATGATCCGTGAGACTCCCAGACAAACCCCATTGCTAAGAGGACAAGTTGAAATGGATGTACCCCGATTTGAGGTAACAACTGCCTAGCTATAATTCAGGCCAACATCTTTATTACACATTGAAATAATAGGCTAAACCCAGAGAGAAGCTTTTGTATAGTCCATGGGCTTGATAAGGATGAGATCATTCAGGATTGGGGACATTTCAATTAGCAGTTATTTACCAAAAACTGTTAGGTGTTGGGGATATAATTCAGTCAGCCATCTACTTATGCATTCACTAAAAATATTTATGGAAAGTATGGATTAACTACAGTGTGTTCCTTCCTCTTCAATTTTTGGAATAGTTTGAGAAGAATATGTATTAACTCTTCTTTGTATGTTTGGTAGAACTCCCCTGTGAAGCCATCCAGTCATGGACTTTGGTTAGTTGGGAGTTTTTTAAATTACAAATTCAGTTTCCCTATTAGTGATCAGTCTGTTCAGATTGTCTATTTCTTCCTGATTCAGTCTTTAAAGATTGTATGTTTCTAGAAATGTGTCTATTTCTTCTAGGTTGTTCAATTTGTTGGCATATAACTGTTCATATTATTCTTTTATGAGTTTTTGAATCTCTGTGGTATTGGTTGTTATGTCTCCTCTTTAATTTCTTATTTTATTTGGGTCCTCTCTCTTTTCTTCTTGGTGAGCCTCACTAAAGGTTTATCAATTTTATCTTTTCAAAGGAACAGATCTTGGTTTCATTGATCTTTTTTATTGTTTTTTTGGTCTCTGTTTTATTTATTTCCTCTCTGATCTTTATTATTTCCTGCCTTCTGATGACTTTGAGCTTTGTTTGCTCTTTTTCTAATTCTTTTAGTTAGTAATATAAGTTGCTTGAGATTTTTCTTGTTTCTTGAGGTAGGCCTGTATCACTGTAAACATCCCTCTTAGAACTGCTTTGCTGCATCCCACAGATTTTGGAATGTTGTATCTCCATTTTCATTTGTATCGAGGTATTTTTGATTTCCTCTTTGATTTCATCATTGTCCCATCATTTTTTTAACATCTTTATTGGAGTATAATTGTTTACAATGGTGTGTTAGTTTCTGCTTTATAACAAAGTGAATCAGCTATACATATACATATATCCCCATATCTCCTCCCTCTTGTGTCTCCCTCCCACACTCCCTATCCCACCCCTCTAGGTGATCACAAAGCACTGAGCTGATCTCCCTGTGCTATGTGGCTGCTTCCCACTAGCTATCTAGTTTACACTTGGTAATGTATATATGTCCATGCCACTGTCTCACTTCATCCCAGCCTACCCTTCCCACTCCCCGTGTGCTTAAGTCCATTCTCTATGTCTGTGTCTCTATTCCTGTCCTGCCTCTAGGTTCTTCATAACCTTTTCTAATTTTTTTTTAGATTCCATATATATGTGTTAGCATACGGTATTTGTTTTTCTCTTTCTGACTTACTTCACTCTGTATGACAGACTCTAGGTCCATCCACATCACTACAAATAACTCAATTTCGTTTCTTTTTATGGCTGAGTAATATTCCATTGTATATATGTGCCACATCTTCCTTATCCATTCATCTGTCGATGGACACTTCGGTTGCTTCCATGTTCTGGCTATTGTAAATAGAGCTGCAGTGGACATTGTGGTACATGACTCTTTTTGAATTATGTCCCATTGGTTTATTTAGTAGCATGTTGTTTAGTCTCCTGTTTGTGTTTTTCCATTTTACTTCCTGTAGTTGATTTCTAGTTTCATACTGTTGTGGTCAGAAAAAATGCTTGATATAATTTCTATCTTCTTAAATTTGTTGAGACTTGTTTTATGGCCTAGCATGTGATCTATCCTGTAGAACATTCCATGTGCAATTGAAAAGAATGTGTATTCTGCTGCTTTTGGATGGAATGTCCTGTAGATAAGTCCAACTGTTCTATTGTGTCATTTAAGACACCATTTCCTTATTGATTTTCTCTCTGGATGATCTGTCCATTAAAATAAGTGAAGTGTTAAAGTCCCCTACCATTTTTGTATTATTGTCAATTTCTCCCTTCATGTTTGTTAATATTTGCTTTATATATTTAGGTGTTCCTGTATTAGGTGTGTATATGATAAAGAGTGTTATATCCTCTTATTGTATTGATCATTTTATCATCATATAATACCCTTAATCTTTTGTTATAGACTTTGTTTTAAAGATTATTTTGTCATATATGAATATTACTATCCCCATGTTCTTGTTGTTTCAATTTACATGAAATATCTTTTTCCATCCTCTGACTTTCAGTCTGTGTGTGTCTAACTCGAAGTGAGTCTCTTGTAAGCAGCATATAGATGGGTCTTCTTTTTTCATCCAATCAACCACCCTATGTCTTTCAATTGGAGTATTTAGTCCAATGACCTTTAAAGTGATTATTGATAGGTATGTTCTTATTGCCATTTTGTTAGTTGTATTCTGGTTGTGTTTGTACTTCTCTGTTCTTTTCTTCTTCTTTTACTTTCTTTGTGGTTTGATGGTTTTCTTTATTGGTTTGTGTTCCTTTCTCTCTAGTTTTATGTATCTATTGTAGGTTTTTAATTTGTGGTTACCAAGGGGTTCCTATATGTTGACCTACAACTGTATCTACTTTTTAAAAACTGTTACTCATTTAAGTTCAAACACATTCTAAAATAACTACTTTTTTATTCCCCTCCCCCACATTTTGTGTTTTTAATGTCATATTTTACATCTCCATGTTTATCCCTTCACAGTTTATTGTAGTTATACTTGATTTTACATTTTTTTTCTTTAAATCTTTGTACTAGCTTACTTACTTGGTTGATCCTCAGCCTTTATTATGTATTTGCCTTTACTAGTAGAATTTGTTCCTTTCCCATAGAAATTTACTTTTTGTTATAGCCTTTTCAATTAGAGAAAACCCTTTAACATTTCTTTTAGGGTAGGTTTAGTATTGCTCAATTCTTTTAGTTTTTGCTTGTCTGAGAAGTTCTTTATCTCTCCTTCAATTCTAAATGATAATCTTGCTGGGAGAGCATCCTAGCTTGCAAGTTTTTCCCTTTTAGCATTATATATATATATATATATATGTCATATCCTTCCTTCTGGCCTGCAAGTTTTCTGCAGAGAAATCAGCTGATAGCCTTATGGGGATTCCCTTATATATGACTCTCTGATTTTCTCTTGCTGCCTTTAGAATTCTTTATCTTAAACGTTTGCCATTTTAATTATTATGTCTTGGTATGCGTCTGTTTGGGTTCATCTTCTTTGGGACCCTCTATGCTTCTTGTACCTGGATATTGGTTTCCTTCTCCAGTTTCAAGAATTTTTCAGCCATAATTTCATCAAATACATTTTTAAGCCCCCTCTCCCTCTCTCTTCTTCTGGGACCTCTATAATGCTGATGTTGGTATGCTTTGTGTTGTCCCAAATGTCCCTTAAACTGTTCTCATTTTTTTCTTAATTTTCTTTTTACTATTCTGATTGCATGATTTCCATTCTTCTGTCTTCCAGATCACTTATTCATTCTTCTGTATCACCTAGTCTGCTGTTAATTCCTTCTATTGTGTTTTTCATTTCACCTTTTAAAACTTTTTATTTCCTTGTTAAAATTCTGTGTTCATCTATTCTTTTCCCTAATTCAGTTAGCCTATCTATTACTAATGCTTTGAATTCTTTATCTAGTAAATTGTTTATTTCTGTTTTATTAGTTGTTTTTTTTTCAGGGGTTTTCTCCTGTTTCTTCAATGAAACAAATCCCTCTGTCTTCTCATTGTTCTTAACTTTTGCTGTCTCTATTCTATGAAATTAGATGAAACAGGTACCTTTTCCAGTCTTGAAGGGGTGTCCTTGTGTATGAGCATCCCCATACAGTCTGCATGTGCCCAGTGACTTTGGTGAGAGAGCTAGATCTGACTTGAGCACAAGTCATGTCTTTCCCTAGAGTGTGCTGGCAGCTATCACCTTGGTAGGAGGTGGTGCTGCAGATGGAGCAGCGAGAGCTAGAGTCAGGTGTGAGCCAGGGCTTCTCCCTTTTTCAGTGGCCAACACCACCCTCTTGGGGCTGGGGGCGGGTCCGAAATTGCTGAAGCAGAAGCACTGAGGGTCAAGTCCAAGATGGCTCCCTTCCCTCTAAGCGTGTTCTTTCCCCCATCCCAGCACCAGCACACTTGCCCAAGAGGGGAACAGTGCTGGAGCAAGAGGGGCTGGAGCAGGCATTTGGCATGGGTGTGGGCCTGGGTTCAGGCTGTGATGTCCCCAGTTCCACTTGGAATCCTGGAATACTTCTGATGTGGTGCCTCCATAAACGCCAGGTTGCTGCCCCTGCCCCATTCAGATGCTATTTGGGGTCTGGGCTGGCATAGTCCCTCAAATCTGAGCACTCCCCTCAGCCACCCTCACCCTAGTGTAGAGTTGTTATGGTGAAGCAAGTGGGGTAGAACAGGTGCTTGGCTCAGCCTGGCTGTGTGCCAGAGTGGTTGCAGGAAACTGGCTAGAGTCCCATTCAGTTTCAACCTGTTTTTTTCTGCCTTGTTTCAGGAATAAGCAAGTGTGTGTGTGCTCTTCACTAGCAGAGTGTAGGTTTCTTTTGTTTGTTTGTTTGCTGTACAATATATCAAAGTTGCTTATTTATTTTATACATAGTGCTTTGTATCTCTTAATCTGATACCCCTATTTCACCCCTCCCTATTCCCTCTACACTGGTAACCACTAGTTTGTTCTCTACGTTTATGAGTCTGTTTCTGTTTTTTAAATATACATTTGTTTTGTTTTTCACATTCTACATGTAAGTGATAAAATAGAGTATTTGATTTTTCTCACTGACATATTTCACTAAGCATAATACCCTCAAGGTCCATCACATTGTTGCAAATGGCAGAATTCCATTCTTTTGGGGGGGCTGAGTAGTATTCCATTGTATATATAAACCTCATCTGTTGATGGGCGCTTAGGTTGCTTCCATATCTTGACTATTGTAGATAGTGCTGCTATGAACATTGAGGTACATGCATCTTTTCAAATTAGTGTTTTCATTTTCTACAAATACATACCCAGCACTGAAATTCCTGGATCATATCATAGTTCTATTTTTAGTTTTTTAAAGAAACTCCATACTGTTTTCTATGGTGGCTGGAAACAATGTACAACCCCACCAATAGTGTACTAGGGTTCCCATTTCTCCACATCCTCTCCAACATTTGTTATTTGTAGACATTTTGATGATAGCCATTCTGACAGGTGAGGTGATATCTCATTTTTGTTTTGCATTTCTCTAATAATTAGCAATGTTGAGCATCTTTTCATGTGCCTGTTAGCCATATGTAGGTCTTCTTTGGAAAAATTTCTATTCAGGTCTTCTGCCCATTTGTTGATTGGGTTGTTTATTTTTTTGATATTGAGTTGTATGAGCTGTTTGTGTATTTTGGATATTAACCCCTTGTCAGCCACACCATTTGCAAATATTTTCTCTCTTTTCATAGGTTGTATTTTCATGTTATTGATAGTTTTCTTTGCTGTGCAAAAGCTTTTTAAGTTTAATTAGACCCTATTACTTTATTTTTGCTTTATTTCCTTTGGCTTAGGAGACAGACCCAAAAATATATTGTTACGATTTTTGTCAAAGAGTGTTCTGCCTATGTTCTCTTCTACAAGTTTCATGGTGTCATGTCTTACATTTAGGTCTTTGAACCACTTTGAGCTTACTTATATACATGGTCTGAGGGAATGTTCTAATCTCATTGTTTCACATGTGGCTGTTCAGTTTTCCCAGTACCACTTGCTGAAGAGACTGTCTTTTCTCCATTGTATATTCTTATCTCCTTTGTCATAAAGTAATTCACAATAGGTGTGTGGGTTCACTTCTGTTCTCTATTCTACTCCTTTGATCTATGTGTCTGTTTCTGTGCCAGTACCATGCTGTTCTGATTTCTGTAGCTTTGTAGTATATTCTGAAGTCTGGGAGGGTTATACTCCAGCTTTGTTCTTTTTTCTCAAGATGACTTTGGCAATTTGGAGTTTTTTGTGGTTCCCTATGGATTTTTATTTGTTCTTATTCTGTGAAAAACGTCATGGATATTTTTATAGGGATTTCATTAAATCTGTAGATTCCTTTGCATATTATGGCCATTTTAACAACATTAATTCTTCCAATCCAAGGGCACAGGATATCTTTCCATTTCTTTGAATTATCTTCAATTCCTTTCATCAGTGTTTTATAGTTTTCAGATTATAGGTCTTTCACCTCCTTGGTTAAGTTTATTCTTGGTATTTTCTTCTTTTTGGTATGATTTTAAACAGGATGATTTTTTACTTTCTGTTTCTTAAATTTCATTATTAGTGTATATAAATGCAACAGATTTCTGTATGGTAATCTTGTATCCTTCAATCTTGCTGAATTCATTTATTAGTCCTAATATTTGGGGGTGGAGACTTTAGAGTTCCCAATATAAAGTATCATGTCATCTGCAAATAGTGACAGTTTTACTTCTTCCCTTCCAATTTGGATGCCATTTCTTTCTTTTACTTATCTGATTGCTGTGGCTAGAACTTCCATTACTATGTTAAACAGAAGTGGTAAGAGTGGGCATCCTTGTCTTGTTCCAGAACTTAGTGGGAAGTCTTTCAGCTTTTCACCATTGAGTATGATGTTGGCTATGGGTTTATCATAATGGCCTTAATTATGCTGAGATATGTTCCCTCTATACCCACTTGGATAAAAATTTTTATCATGAATGAATGTTGAAATTTTTCAAATGCTTTTCCTGCATCTATTGAGATGATCATGTGATTTTTATACTTCCTTTTGTTAATGTGCATCACATTGATTGATTTGTGAATGTTGATTCACCCTCTTGACTCTGGAATAAATCTAACTTGATCATGGTGTTTGATCCATTTTATATGGTGTTGTATTCAGTTTGCTAATATTTCGTTGAGGATTTTTGCATCTATATTCATCAAAGATATTGACCTATAATTTCTTATTTTGGTGTGTAGTTTCCTTGTCTGGTTTTGGTATCAGAGTAATGGTGGCCTTGTAGAATAAATCTGTGAGTGTTCCTTCCTCTTCAAGTTATTGAAATAGTTTGAGAGGGATAAGTATTAGCTCTTCTCTATATGTTTGTTAGAATTCCCCCTCTGAAGCCATCTGGTCCTGGACTGTTGTTTGCTGGAAGTTTTTTTTATTACAGATTCAGTTTTACTTGTAGTGATTAGTCTGTTCAAATTGCCTGTTTCTACTTGAAGCAGTCTTGGCAGGCTGTATCTTTCTAGAAATTTATACATTTCTTCTAGGTTGTCCAATTTGTTGGCATATAACTGTTCATAGTATTCTCTTATGATTTTTTACATTTCTGTGGTATTGGTTGTTATGTCTCCTCTTTCAATTCTTATTTTGTTTATTTGGATCCCTTCTCTTTTCTTCTTGGTGACCCTGGCTAAAGGTTTATGAATTTTATTTATCTTTTTAAAGAACCAGCTCTTGGTTTTATTGATCTTTTCTATTGTTTTTTGGATCTCTCTTTTATTTATTTCCCCTATGATTATTATTTTTATTACTATTATTTTATATTATATTATTATATTATATTATATTATATTATTATTATTTCCTTCTTCCTGCTGACTTTGGGCTTTGTTTGTTCTTCTTTTTCTAATGCTTTTAGGTGGTAAGATGTTTACTCAAGATTTTTCTTCTTTCTTGAGGAAGGCCTGTATTGGTTCTAACTTCCCCCTTAGAACTGCTTTTGCTGCATCTCATAGATCTTAGAAAGTTGTGCTTCCATTTCCATTTGTCTTGAGGTATTTTCTGATTTCCTCTTTGATTTCATCATGTCCCATTGTTGTTTTTTTTTAACATCTTTATTGGAGTATAATTGCTTTACAATGGTGTGTTAGTTTCTGCTTTATAACAAAGTGAATCAGTTATACATATACATATGTTCCCATATCTCTTGCATCTCCCTCCCTCCCACCTTCCCTATCCCACCCCTCTAGGTGATCACAAACCACCTAGCTGATCTACCTGTGCTATGCAGCTGCTTCCCACTAGCTATCTATTTTACATTTGGTAGTGTATATATGTCCATGCCACTCTCTCACTTTGTCACAGCTTACCCTTCTCCCTCTCCATATCCTCAAGTCCATTCTCTAGTAGGTCTGTGTCTTTATTCCCTAGGTACTTCATGATCTTTTTTTTTCTTAGATTCCATATACATGTGTTAGCATACAGTATTTGTTTTTCTCTTTCTGACTTACTTCACTCTGTATGACAGACTCTAGGTCCATCCACCTCACAACAAATAACTCAGTTTCATTTCTTTTTATGGCTGAGTAATATTCCATTGTATATATGTGCCACATCTTCTTTATCCATTCAGCTGATGATGGACACTTAGGTTGCTTCCATCTCCTGACTATTGTAAATGGAGCTGCAATGTACATTTTGGTACATGACTCTTTTTGAATTATAGTTTTCTCAGGGTATATGCCCAGTAGTGGGATTGCTGGGTCAAATGGTAGTTCTATTTTTAGTTTTTTAAGGAACCTCCATAGTGTTCTCCATAGTGGCTGTATCAATTTACATTCCCACCAGCAGTTTAAGAGGGTTCCCTTTTCTCCACACCCTCTCCAGCATTTATTGTTTCTAGATTTTTTGATGATAGCCATTCTGACCAGTGTGAGATGATATCTCATTGTAGTTTTGATTTGCATTTCTCTAATGATTGATGATGTTGAGCATTCTTTCATGTGTTTGTTGGCAATCTGTATATCTTCTTTGGAGAAATGTCTATTTAGGTCTTCTGCCCATTTTTGAATTGGGTTGTTTGTTTTTTTGTTATTGAGCTGCATGAGCTGCTTGTAAATTTTAGAGATTAATCCTTTGTCAGTTGCTTCATTTGCAAATATTTTCTCCCATTCTGAGGGTTGTGTTTTGGTCTTGTTTATGGTTTCCTTTGCTGTGCAAAAGCTTTGAAGTTTCATTAGGTCCCATTTGTTTATTTTTGTTTTTATTTCCATTTCTCTAGGAGGTGGGTCAAAAAGGATCTTGCTGTGATTTATGTCATACAGTGTTCTGCCTATGTTTTCCTCTAAGAGTTTGATAGTGTCTGACCTTACATTTAGGTCTTTAATCCATTTTGAGTTTATTTTTGTGTATGGTGTTAGGGAGTGTTCTAATTTCATACTTTTTTTTTTTTTTTTTTTTGCGGTACGCGGGCCTCTAACTGTTGTGGCCACTCCCGTTGCGGAGCTTCGGACGTGCAGGCTCAGCGGCCATGGTTCACGGGCCCAGCCGCTCCGCGGCATGTGGGATCTTCCCGGACCGGGGCACGAACCCATGTCCCTTGCATTGGCAGGCGGACTCTCAACCACTGCGCCACCAGGGAAGCCCCTAATTTCATACTTTTACATGTACCTGTCCAGTTTTCCCAGCACCACTTATTGAAGAGGCTATCTTTTCTCCACTGTATATTCTTGTGTCCTTTATCAAAGATAAGGTGACCATATGTGCGTGGGTTTATTTCTGGGCTTTCTATCCTGTTCCATTGATCTATCTTTCTGTTTTTGTGCCAGTACCATACTCTCTTGATTACTGTAGCTTTGTAATATAGTCTGAAGTCAGGGAGCCTCATTCCTCCAGCTCCATTTTTCTTTCTCAAGATTGCTTTGGCTATTTGGGGTCTTTTGTGTTTCCATACAAATTGTGAAAATTTTTGCTCTACTTCTGTGAAAAATGCCAGTGATAGTTTGATAGGGATTGCATTGAATCTGTAGATTGCTTTAGGTAGTAGAGTCATTTTCACAATGTTGATTCTTCCAATCCAAGAACATGGTATATCTCTCCATCTATTTGTATCATCTTTAATTTCTTTCATCAGTGTCTTATAATTTTCTGCATACAGGCCTTTTGTCTCCGTAGGTAGGTTTATTCCTAGATATTTTATTCTTTTTGTTGCAATGGTAAATGGGAGTGTTTTCTTAATTTCACTTTCAGATTTTTCATCATTAGTGTATAAGAATGACAGAGATTCCTGTGCATTAATTTTGTATCCTGCTACTTTATCAAATTCATTGATTAGCTCTAGTAGTTTTCTGGTAGCATCTTTAGGATTCTCTGTATATAGTATCATGTCATCTGCAAACAGTGACAGCTTTACTTCTTCTTTTCCGATTTGGATTCCTTTTATTTCTTTTTCTTCTCTGATTGCTGTGGCTAAAACTTCCAAAAGTATGTTGAATAAGAGTGGTGAGAGTGAGCAACCTTGTCTTCTTCCTGATCTTAGTGGAAATGTTTTTTTAGTAGCATGTTGTGTAGTCTCCATGTGTTTGTTCTTTTCCCATTTTTCTTTCTGTATTTGATTCCTAGTTTCATATTGTTTTGGTCATAAGAAATACTTGATATAATTTCTATCTTAAATTTATTGAAACTTCCTTTGTGGCCCAGCATGTGATCTGTCCTGGGGAACATTCCATGTGCACTTGAAAAGAATATGTAGTCTGCTGGTTTTGGATGGAATATCCTGTAGATATCTATTAAGTCCACTAGTCTATTGTGTCATTTAAATCCACTGTTGTCTTATTATATGTCTGGATGCTATGTCCATTGATGTCAGTGGAATGTTAAAGTCCTCTACTATTATTGTATTATTGTCAAATTCTCCCTTTACATCTGCTAGTATTTGCTTTATTTATTTAGGTGCTCCTATGTAGGTGCATATATGTTAACAAGTGTAATATCTTCTTGTATTGATCCCTTTATCCTTATACAATGCCCTTGTCTTTTGTTATAGTCTTCATTTTAAAGTCTTTTTGTCCTTTATGAATATTGATATCACCACTTTCTTGTCGTTAATGATTTTATGAAATATCGTTTTCCATCCCCTCTCTTTTGTTCTGTGTGTATTTGGCCTGAAGAGATTCCCTTATAGGCAGCATATTGAACGGTCTTGTTTTTTAATCCAGTCAGCCACCGTATGTCTTTTGATTGGAACACTTAGTCTCTTGACATTGAAAGTAATTATTGATAGGTGTGTATTTATTGCCATTTTATTACTTGTTTTCCAGTTGTTTTTGTAGTTCTTCTCTGTTCACTTCTTCTTTTTGTTTCTCCCATTGTGATTTAATTATTTTCTTTAGTACTATGCTTGGGTTCCTTACTTTTTGGTTTTTGTGTGTCTTTACCATGGCTACCATGATTTGTGGTTACCATGGGGTTCAAATATACTGGCCCATAATTATATCTATGTGACTTAAACTGAGAGTCATTTAAGTTTAAACACATTCTAAAAGATCTACCTTTTTTATTCCCCTCCCCTACATTTTGTGTTTTTTTAATCATATTTTACATCTTCATGCTTATCCCTTTACTGTTAATTGTCTTTATACTTGATTTTACATTTTTTCTTCTTTTAATCTACGTGCTTGCTTATTTAATTGATCTTAAATCCTTACTATATATTTGCCTTTCTTATTTGGGAATTTCCATTTCCTATAGATTCTTACTTCTTTTCTATTTAGAGAAGACCCTTCAACATTTCTTTTAGAGTAGGCTTAGTATTACTCATTTCATTTAGTTTTTGCTTGTGTGAGAAGTTCTTTATCTCTCCTTCTAGTCTAAATGATAACCTTGCTTGGTAGAGTGTCCTATAGGTTGCAGGTTTTTCCCTTTCAGGACTTTGAATATATCTTGTCATTACCTTCTGGCCAGCAATGTTTCTGTGAAGAAATCAGCTGATAGCCTTATGGGGGTTCCCTGGTAACTGACTATTTTTCTCTTGCTGCCTTTAGAATCCTCTTTCACTTTTAACATTTTAATTATGTATCTTGGTGTGGTGTGGGTCTGTTTGGGTTCATCTTATTTGAGACACTCTGTGCTTCTTATACCTGGATATCTGTTTCTTTCTTCAGGCTTGGGAAGTTTTCAGCCATAATTTTCAACTGTCTTCTCTCTCTCTTCTCATTTTGGGACCCCTATAATGTGAAAAATTCCACACACACACACACACACACACACATACATGTATACATACTTTTTGCTGTTCTGATTGTGGTTTCCATTTTCTATCTTCCAGATCACTTATGTGTTTTTCTGTATCACCTAGTCTGCTGTTAATTCCTTCCAGTGTGTTTTTCATTTCAGTTATTGTATTCTTCAGTTCTGACTAGTTCTTTTCTTATATTTTCTAATTTCTTGCTAAAATTCTCACTATGTTAGGGAAATTCTTTTCCCTAATTCAGTTAGCTTTCTTATTACTAATGCTTTGAATTTTTTATCTAGTAAGTTTTTATGTTCCATTAGCTGTTTTTTCAGGGCTTTTCTCTTTCTCTTTCAATTGAGACAAATTCTTCTGTCTTCTCATTTTGCTTATCTTTATCTGTCTCTATGAAATTAGGTGAAACAATTACCTATGGTGGTCTTAGAGGGATGTCCTTACGTGGGGAGTATCCCTATACAGTCTACAAGGCCCCACTGGCTTTGGTGGCAGAGCTGGATTTGATGTGAGCACAAGTCACACCTTTCCTCAGGGTGTGCTGGTAGCTGTCACCTTGGTAGGAGGTGGGGCTAGAGATGGAGGTGCTAGGGCCAGAGCAATGTGTGAGTCAGGGCTTCCCCTCTGTTCACTGGTCATCACCGCCCTATTGGGAGCAGGGTCAAGTCCCAAGGTGCTGGAGCAAAAGCCCTGAGGATTAGGTCCGAGCTGGCTCAGTTCCTTTTAAGTGTGTGCTCTTTTCCCTCCCAGCACTGGCACCCTCACCCGAGTGGAGCAATGCTGGAGAAAGAGGGGCTGGTGTGGGTATTCAACAGTGGTGGGGGCATGGGCTGTGTTGGTCTGACTGCCATCAGAGATCTGGTCTGCCCCTGATGCTCCACCTGTGCAACTGCCAGTAACAGCTGCCCCCTGCTTGCTCAGATGCCACTTAGGATTTGAGCCACCATAACATCTTTTTTTTATTGACGTATAGTTGATTTACAATGTTTCAGGTATAATATATATATATATATATGTACACACACACACACACACACACACACACACACACACACACACATATATATGTTCTTTTTCAGATTCTTTTCCGTTATACGTTGGTACACCATAGCATCTTACAGCCAAGCTTTTTCCTTGTTGTGGCAGCCCTTAGTCCCATGTGGAGCTGCCATACGAGGCAAACTGTGCTGGAGCATTTGCTTGGCTCAGGCTAGGATGCATGCCAGAGTGGTCACAGGAAACCAGTCAGCCAGCTGGGTGGTTTCAATCCACCCTTTCTGCCCTGCTTTGGGAGCTAGCAAGTTTTCACGGCCTCCTCCCAAGCAGAGTCCAGGCATCCCACAGCCGTCCTATTAATCCCACCGGTCCTTCAACCAGCCAAGGGGGCTCATCTTCCCTTTGTTGGACCCAAGGGCCGAGGCACCCAATCTGTGGCTCAAACCACCACTCCTCAGGGAGGATCTCTACATGTGTAATCCCCTTTCTCTTCTGAGTCCCCTCCTAGGGGCACAGGTCCCAACTTGATCGCTTCTCTTCCCTTACTATCTGATTCTATGTGGATCTTTCTTACAGCCTTGGGTATATAGGAGTCCTTCTGCCAGTCTCCTGTTAGTTTTCAGTGAGAACTGTTCCACATGTAGATGTATTTTTGATGTATTCATGGGGGAAGGTGAGTTCCACTTCCTCCTACTCTGTCATCTTGAGTCCCTCCAAGTCTAGGTTTCTTACAGCCCTCCTGTTAGTCCCACTGGTTTTCTAACCAGCTAAAGGGACTTGTGTTCCTGATGTCAGATTCCAGGACTGTGGTGCCCAATGTGTGGCTGGAGCTGCTCATTCCCCAGGGAGGCTCTCTGTCTTTGTAATCCTCTCCCTCTTCTGTGTCCCCTCTCAGGGGCACAGGTCCCAACCTGATCACTTCTCTTCCCTTCTTATCCAATTTTGTGTGGATCTTTATTACAGCCGTGGTGGTACAGGAGTCTTTCTGCCAGTCTCCGGTTAGTTTTCAGTGATAATTTCTCCACATTTAGATGTATTTTTGATGTGTTCATGGGGGGAATTGAGTTCCATGTCCTCCTAATCTGCCATCTTGATATCTTCCCCCAGGAAGTTTGAACTTCTATCTAAAAGCAATAAGAATTATATAAGGATTTTTCTTATGAAATTTTCAAATATATAAGAAATTTTAAATGGTAGCTTCTACCATTAATATTTCACTATACTTTCTTTATCACATATCTATCCATCTATCTATTCTGCTATCTAATAGAAAGGTTTAAAACCAAATATTTACATGTTATGTGGAGAAAAAATTGAAGGAATAAAGACTAGAGGCAAGGAAAAAAGATAGGCAGTGCTGTAATTGTCTAGGCAAAAGATGATGGTGATTTGGACTGGTGAAGTGGTAATAGGAATAAGAAGAATTGGACGTAGTTAAAACATATTGAAGAGATAGAATCATCAGGACTTGGTAGATGTTTGAATGTGTGGGTGATGGAGAGGGATGAGTATAAGTTGTAGTTAGGAGTACAGACTCAAGAGCCAGATTACCTGGAATCAAATCCTGGCTGTGCCACCTATCAGCTGTCCCTTCCCTATGCCTCAGTTTTCTGTTCTGTGAAATGGGGATAATAATCCTTATTTCATAAGATTGTTATAAGGGTTACCTGAAAAAATATATATGTATCTTAGAACAGAACCTAGCACATAGTAAATTCTATATAAGTGGATGCTATTATTATATGTAACATTATATATAAGAGGTGACACTCTGGTTGGAAAGATGTGGGTTCAAATCCCAGATCTATTATTTACTAGCTATGTAATATGAGATTGTTTTTTCATTTGAAACATGGAACAAATAGTAACTCCTTCATATGAGTTTTTGAGCATTAATTTAAATGACAGGAAACAATATACATCTCTTATTTTTAGAATGACCACAGATCTAAGATTATCTGTGGAGATCTTCCACAAGAATTCTTTAATTGTGATTATTTTCAGAGAGACAGTTGGGTTGCTGGTAAAGCATCAGTAGGAAGTAATGAGGGGGGTGAGGATGGGTAGCACACTATGTCACAGTGCTAAGATTCCAGGGCTCAACACTCCTTTTCCCCCAAGGCTGCTGCCATCCAACACTTAGAATCTGCAACCACTGAGTTGAACAAAATCCTGAAGGCCAAGTACCCGACAGAGATGATCATTGCAACCAGGTCAGTCTTCCTTTGGCTCTCAACCTTTGGGATGTTTTTGCCTCTCATGGGCTGTTCCTCAGTCAGAGATGGGGCTCATTTTAATAACTTGGGGGTTGAGGCCAAGGAAAGCATATGTTTACCTTCCCAAATCAAATTTCTTCCAACTCAAACCTCCTGAAGAGAAAGTTTACGGGGTGGGGGGGGGGGGGGGTGCGAAAAAGGTGAGATTGGAGTGAGGGCTCTTGCTACTCCAAAAAGACAAAATTGTAAGCCACAGATTTGGAAGAAGCGTTACAGAAGGGAAACACATTCCATACCATTCAAGAGCATAACATAGCTCCCTACAGTAGGGAGACCTTGTTTTCCATTTAATACTTGGAAAATTCTCTGTGGTACCTGCTACAGCTGCTTTCTCATAGCTGAGCAACACATTCTCCCCTTCTAAATACGTGGGTCATTCATTCCTCCTGGGACTCTGGTGGGTTCCTTCCAAATCTACCACATTCTCTTTTGAGAAACAGTCCCTACAGGTACCATCGTCCCAAAGTCATTATATTTGTACTGAATTAGCCAGGCCCTTGAACCATAGCTGATTTGACCCAGGGTGAAACCCTAACCCAAGTTGGACCGACTGAATTCTGTTTCCTGGAAATTTGGAATTTGGGCTAAGAAATGCTAGTTAAATTCTCTTAGGTACTGGCATATTTCACCATATGCATATGAAGAATCAGAATAAACAAAGAGGGGAGAGGGAGTGGGGGGAGAGGGGCAAGGAGAGGGAGGGAGGAGAGATCAGGAAAGAGAGAGGGAGAATGAAGAGGAGGAAGATGGAAACTAATGACATTATAAGAGAGAAGGTCTCTGGACCTCATGGTCCATGTCACATTGTGTCATCTATCTTATATTTCCAGATTCCTGTGCTCAGCAGTGGAAGATTTTGTAGTTGATATTGTAAAGGCCTGGAGCCAGATAAAACAGAACAATACAGCAATAGAGTCTGTGATTTTGAAAGTAAGTTTCCATCCTTTTTTCTTGTACTCTTTGTGGTGCCAGGGTCCCATTTTTAATAAAAGCAAATGTGCCTTTCACTGGGAATTGTAAAATAGCAAGGAGGAGCAGCTGGTAAGCCTCCCTGATGGGGGAAATCCTCATCAAACTTCCACCTTTCACCAAATGAAGGGTGGCACTATACATGCTTATCCATGTATCATGTACCTAAGCATATGCCAAGCATCTGTCCACACCGAGACACAAGCGTACACCAACATGTATGCACATGTTTGTATAGCAGAACATTCTTGAAAATACATACAAATACATGCTAGAAATACACCCACATTCACCTCTATAACAACCACAGTAACAATAACAGCTAACACTTATATAGCACTTACTCTGTGCCAGGAACTGTTCTAAGCACTTATAATGTATTAACTTATTTAATCTTCACAACTGCCTTAGAATATAAAAGCACAAATAGATTAAGTGACTTGCCTAAGTTTACAAACTATTAAGTGATGGAGCTGGGAACCAAGCCATAATCATGTAGTACACCCCCAAACATACACACAGACAAAGGCAGACACCAGGCACCCATGCAGAGCCACATCCACATTCATAGGAGCATGCCCATGAAAACACCAATCCAGAAATGTTTATCTTTCCTCAGTTTTGCCATATTACACATCATTTTATAGGCCACTCTGACATGAGAAAGACTAGGCAACATATATTGATGCCTGCAGCTGTTCTGAAACAAATAGTGTCTCTTTGACCCCCTAACACCCTTTGGTTATCTTATCACATCTACCCAAGCAGTTCTTTCTCTAAACTTTCATCTCCCCACATGTAGCTTTCTATGCTCAGTGTTCCTGGCCAACTAGTACCCCTCCCTACCTCTCCCCATACCATCTGACTCCTCATTCTGTCCTTTCAGGCACAAATCCCTCATAACAATGCCGTGTCTCCTTCCCCATATAGAGCGACTTAATGTATGACAAGCTCAGTGTCCTGATTGATATCCTTGCTGAGGATGCAGCAGTTGGGAAGAGTACCACAGCACATACAGACAGTGCCAAGGCAGATGGAAAGCCCTTCATCCCTCAAATAGACCACATAGCCAAGTGCAAGTTGGAGCTGGCCACAAAGGCCCAGAATCTCCAAAAGTCCTTGAAACTCATCATATTCCAAGTTGAACAAGGTAAAGGCCCCAGGGTTGTGGTGATTGAGGTAGGGGAAAGAGAAGGTTCCTGTGGGTAGTTTGCTGGTCTACCTAGCTCTGGGTCTACTATTTGACATCACTACCAAAACTTGACTAGATTCTGCATTCATAAAGTATCCAAAGTCTGTCCTCAGTCTCCACTGATTTGAAAAGCCTCAGTCCTGATAAGCTTCCCCTTTGGCTCCTCCTACCTCCCAGGCACTCAACTCTTGCTACTTACTTATTTTTGGAACTAACAATCATCCTAAACAATTACAGCTGCTAAGTGGCTTGGCTCAAAGGTCTGTCAGCTTCAACCTCCAGCCATGGAATCTTTTTCCACCTGCGTCTGTCCCCTTCCAACCACTGAGCCTATGATGATTTTAGAAATAAAATAGTGTTCATCTCTGCATGTCTTACACAGTATTAATCAGGCACAAGGGCTCTGAGAGTGGTCCTGGCAGCTCTAGCATTGATTGCCATTTCCCATAACTCATGACAATCTGCAAGCTTCCAACAAAGTATGAAAACTCTTTCAACTCCTCCAACTTCTTAATTAACATTTTGGTTCCCACTTCTTCTCCACAATGCTTCTTTGAAAAACAGTTCAGAAAATATAACACCAAGTGTGTTCTGCCTGAGCTATTGGAATTGAACAGAAGTCCATGTAGCAGGGAAGTCCTTTTGGCTGACCTTTGACCTTTAGCTACAGTACCTTCTCCTGCCTTGGTACCTTTACCTACAGTACCTTCTCCTGCCTTGGTACCTTTAGGTACAACCTCAGCCAAGTTTCTAAGAAAGAAAGGAAATAACCCTTCTGCACTGTGAAATCATTAAACAGCCAGTTTGCCTCTATTTCTGTAGGTAGTTTCCAAGTAGCAGGGATCAGATCAATCTGATGTAGCCATAACCCTGTCACAACTAATCCTCAGCCTGCTCCATCAATACATAAGTCAGATTTAGAAGTGCAACTTGTGGCCCTGGGACAGAGAAAGGGTCCCCTGGCAGCACAGGGGTTGAACCTATGAGCTTTGGCATAGGCTGAGCACCTGAGCTATACAATATACAGGCTGGTAAAAGAAAGGAGACTTCTCAAATATTCTGGGTATTGGTGAGACATTTGGTTGAAAGAACGGCATGTTCCCAGAGGCTTAAGTTTAGAACAAAGGTCATGTGAGTAAATGAATTAACAAAGAGGCGAGAATGGAGGTAGAAGAACAGAGAGTTTCCCACCCTGCTCTCCCTACCCCTGGCCCCAAGCTTCTACTCACAACCACATTTACTGGACGATAGGAAAAGAGTAACAAGTCAAACAGAGAAAGCTCAGGCACGGATGTGAAGAGACATGGCAATACTGTAAGAAAGCTGAAACCACAAACAGCATCATGGAGGAGATGTGATGATCAAATGGGAGTCTCCATTGTCTCCTCACACACTGACTGGTATTAACTAAACAAAAGAGATGCTCAAGAAATGTGACCAATCCTCCCTCCCTCCTTTCCTCCTTTTCTTCCTTCCTTTCCTTCCTCTCCTTCCTTCCTTCCCTCCTTCCTTCCACTTTTTCTCTATAGTTCTTGATGAGCAAAGCCGACAGACAATATCAGTCAAGAACTTTAGTTCAACTTTCTTCCTGGAAGATGACTCAGAAGATATTAACCAGATGAGCCCAAGACACCGTAATGATCTTTCTCTTCTCCTTCCTTTACTCTAAGCTTCATCTCTGTCTTCTAGTTCCCAGAGAATAAAGATGTATTTTCATGCATCTTCCTTTAGCCATAATCCTACTCTGCAGTAGATATCCCTCCCTCTTCTCCAGAAACCTCACACTATAAGACCCCATGCTTATGTCCAGAAGTAATGACCCCATTAGATACTTTGAAAAGGCTGGCCTGATGAAACCCAAGATTTGAAGCTGTTTCACTGCTAGCAAGCAAGCAGCCCAGCCTTACTATTCTGTCAGTGGAAGTCCCTGTCCATCCAAGATGATCCCTCTTTGGAATGAGAACCCTGAATATTATCGAGGAGAAAGTCATTAAGCTTGACCCTGCTTCAACAGAGAAAGTGGGGTGAAATACAAGTGGGGGGAAGGGCTTTCTTGTTTGTATCTGACACCAAGGTGACATCTTTTGTGTCTAGGTTCTCGTCTTGGTACTCTGTCTTCTATATCTTCTCTCAAAAGTGAAGACCTAGATAACCTCAATTTGGAGCACTTATATTTTACACCTGAAACTATGTAAGTATTTAAGCCTATCACCTTCCTATGGCTTCTCCCTTTCTCTGGTTAAGAGAATAGTCTAAAGATACCCACAGTCAAATGCTGACTCTACTTACTAGTTGTGTGACCTTACACAAGTAATTCAACCAAACCTCAGTTTCCTCATGTATAAAATGGAGATAATTGTAGAACTTGCCAGATAGATAGGTTTGCTGTATTTATTGAGTTTATATATCCAAAGTACTTGCATTGGGCAGCGTTTGGTACCCATAGTTAGGTGCTATATGTGTTACAGTTGTTATTATTATTTTTTTATTAAAACAACTTCATTTCATTTCAAAGAACCTGTTTTTCACTGTTGCCTTTAATAGTAAATGATTGGAGTTGCTAAGAAGTAAGTGGGCATTTAGGGGACTAGCTAGCAAATCTAAAGACATCGGTCTCAATAGCCCTACCTCTTTAGAATATTCCCAGTAGCCAAGTTCCATCACACTCACTCATTTTGAGTTCCATTAAGAAAATCAGTTACATCAGTTAGAGAATCCCCAATTTCTGGACTGTGGTCAAGGAAGACAAATCTCATGTGAGAGATGTAGGGTCAGTTTAGTAATGAATAAAAAAAAAATCTGTGGTTAAGTAGCTAAATTGTACCTATTTTCAGTTTCTCAAAAGAAAGTCACAGCTAGCAATTATTTAAGTTTTCTGCAGCTTCCCATTTATTCCTATATTCAACTCCCATTCCCCTCCACTTTACCATTGGCTTAAGCTCATATATGAGGCCTCAGTGGACCTACATAATGAGTTTTGATCAATGGTGTGCTGGAAAATGTTTAACAACCAGCTCTCTGAGGGGAGGAAAGCCCTGATTTATTCCTGGTGTAAACCCTTCCATCATGGCCTATTTCAAGCTACTGATATAATGTCATTGAATGCAGAGTTGGGGATTATAGGCATAATCAACTTACATAAACTGGTATGAACTGGCTCCAGCACACCACTGGTTTTAACGGATGGATGCAGAAGAATAAAACAAACTGCTTGGTTTTGTTGTTGTTGTTGTTGTTGTTGTTGTATATATATCTACCCTCTTTTATCAGTTTTTTTTCCTTCAAGTGTGTGGTCACTTTGCCCTTTGATGTGAAAGTACTACAAAGGAGTTCAGACACATCTGGAAACAGTAATACAAACTTTTCTCTCATCATATATTTTTATCTGAGATACTTAAATGTTCTTTCTTTATGGGAATAAGTCAATGACTCTTATTTCCCTTTATTTTATGTGGAGAAGATAATGGCCACTCATATCTGACAGCCTCCAAAGATGACTTCTTTATTATGAACCCCAATTCCACTGAATCCGCCCAACTGGCTGGGTGTCCTCTCTTACAGCTAACAAGTTAGTTGTTAACACAATAGGACATCTACATGTGCCTCTCAAGAATATTAAGCCTTGTGCGCAGTGTAGAGGGGGACTTCCCTCAGTGGTTGTTGATCATGCAGATAAAGTCTGCAGCCTAATGATAACAGCACTTCTTTCCTGCACCAGTGTCTATTCTCTTCTTCCGTTTGGCTAATTTCAGACGCTTCAAAGAAAGGTGTGTCATGAACAACTATTTTGGAATTGGACTAGATGCTAAAATTTCTCTGGAATTCAACACCAGAAGAGATGAACACCCAGGACAATACAAGTAAGGAAAAGAAACTCTCCTCCCTACATACAAACACACAATCATAATATACACATGTATTCCCACATCCCCTACCTCACAGACAAGAAACAGAAAGAGTCCGTCCTTTGGAAGTAAAACACATTAGTCTCAAGGTTAGTCTAGTGGGATAGCTTTCCCCAAATATTGACCAAATCTGTGATGACGCTGCACTGGCATCCTGAACTTGGAGTTGCTTTCATAGTCTTGACCTGTGTTCAGCTAACTGTGTTACTGTTACTGAAAACAGATTACATTGACTCAATTCAGCCAATTGCCTATCTTTGTTCTGTCTCCAAGAACTTGATGAGGTCCTAGTAGTGGTTTTAGGTCTGTTCTTGCTTGGCAAGGCTGCAAAGTATCAAAGATCGCCCTACTGGTTCTTAGTGTTCCTAACTTGGTTCCCCAGGACCTACTGATTTTACCCCATCTTGTTTGGTCTGCTTGGCACCTTCTGGTACCTTTGTACTACAGGCATACACTAAGGCAGCCTCAGAGTTCTTGTGGTAAATTGAAATTACGAGTAAAAAGAAGCACACCCTCCACCCATCATCATCACCCCCTGCCCACCTGCCACCAGAACTTCTTTCTCAGAGCAGGCCTGGGCTGAGGAACAAGTACTTTATCAGCTGTGTCTTGCAAATATTGCTTCCCAGTTGCTTGTCTTTTTTGTTATTATTGCTTGTCTTTTCATTTTTAATGGTCTCTTTTGAAATACAAAAGGTTTGAATTTTGATGAGTTCCAATTGATCAATTGTTTTTACAGACCATGCTTTTGATGCCATGTTTAAGAAATCTTTGCCTAACCCAAGATCTTAAAAATTTGCTGTTTTCTTCCAAAATTTTTGATTTTGCTCTTACATTTAAGTCTATGATCTGTTTTGAGTTACTTTTTATGTATGGTATTAGGTAAGAATCTGAGTTCATCTTTTTGCACATGGATATCCATTTACCACAGCACCACTTTTTAAAACTATCCTTTCCCCCAATGAATTGTGTTGGCACCTTTGTTGAAAATCAGTTGACCATAAATGTAAGGGTTTTTTTCCTAGACTCTCACCTACGTTCCATTGATCTATGTGTCTATCCTGTGCAAGCACCGTGCTGTCTTGATAACTGTAGCTTTATAGTAAGTTTTGAAATTGGGAGATGAAAGTCCTCCAACTTTGTTCTTTTTTCAGAATTGTTTTGGCTGTTCTAGGTATTTTGCATTTCCATATAACCAAACTCCAATTTTTAATAGATAAGGAAACTGAAGTGCCCAGAGAACTTATGGTTTAAAACAGAGTGCAAATAATTTTGTGCTATGTGCTAGCCATCTTACATTTCAAAACCCATGCCCTGTGGTGGCTCATTTCTGTGGCTCTACTTTAAAAGCTCACAGTAAACTCTATCAAGCCTTTCTAGTGATTGTTAAGTACCCTGCCTGTTTTTATCAGAGACTCTATAGTCAACAGGATCTTGTCCTTCCCACCTCCACCACAAGTCTCCTAATATCCTTGCCTGTCCCATATTCTCTTCACTGGCTCCTACTCTACAGTCTTCCTAGTAAGCTTATTTCTATTCTGTAGCATTGAATTAAGTGTTTGATATACAGCTCTTGGAAATCCCTCCACTTTGCCAGAAAAGTTATGCTTCAAAGAAACTGCAGTGGGCTTCCCTGGTGGCGCAGTGGTTGAGAGTCCGCCTGCCGATGCAGGGGACACGGGTTCGTGCCCCGGTCCGGGAGGATCCCACATGCCGCGGAGCGGCTGGGCCCGTGAGCCATGGCCGCTGAGCCTGCGCGTCCGGAGCCTGTGCTCCGCAACGGGAGAGGCCACAACAGTGAGAGGCCCGCGTACTGCAAAAAAAAAAAAAAAAAAAAAAGAAACTGCAGTCTAGAGTCACATGTTTCAAATGAAATTGATTCCAAGTGGCTGAAATCTTGAGCTCCCAGAGTGGCACTTGCCAGGGTAGCTGATGTGTACTAGCTAGTTATGCTCACAGCTTTTTATGAGCCTTACTTTCTAAATATAGCCTGTCTCTTCCAAGCCTGAACCAATATCAGAAGCAAGTAAAAGTGACAAATCAATGGGATGCTGATGCCTCAAGAAGACCCAGGAACTCGTTGCAACTGGTGTTCACATAAGGATACCAGTAACACTATCCTAGCGTTCCCTCTTGTGTCCAGTTACCATTAAACATGACTCCTCTCTATAAGAAGGCACTTGACGAATAAGATGGTGTCTCCTCTTACTTTTCTTCATCCACTTATCTTTATATTATTCACCCTCTGACTACCTTTCTCTACACTTATCTCCCTGTAGTAGCCGCCTTAAGAACAAGATGTGGTATGGCCTTCTGGGAAGCAAGGAACTTTTTCAGCGCTCTTACAGGAAACTGGAAGAACGAGTGCACCTGGAGGTTAGTGGAAAAGAGGGTGATCCTTCCTGGGCATGAAGAAAGGAAATATCATGACCCTGGGAATCAGCTTTCCTCTATATCCTTAGTTCTTCCCAAGCTTTAACTCTGATCCTCACTCATTGCTCATGGGAGGAAAGCATGAAGATAGATTTCCATTTTATGGATAAGAAAATAATAGCATGAAGAGAAGACAGAGCCCTTCCCCCATCTCTGTAAATGGCCCTTCACATTGGTATCTGAAGAGCCAGCCAATAAGGGCTACTCTTTTCTTTCAGTGTGATGGAGAAGCCATCTCCTTGCCAAACCTGCAAGGCATTGTAGTGCTCAACATTACCAGCTATGCTGGAGGCGTCAACTTTTGGGGAAGCAGCACAGCTACCACAGTGAGTATGGAACAAGGAACAGGGAGGAAGAAAGGCTTGACCCCTCTAAAGTCTATCAGAAAGGAGAGTTGAACTGACTGGAGTGTAGGGGAAGAGGAGGTGGGCTGGGGACCTTTATTGGCAGCAGCTGTATGATGAGGGTTTTTTTTTTAAGGCAATTACCACCCCAGAGCACAAGAATCAACCAAAAACCTCAGGATCAGATAAATTCTTCAGTGTTGCCTGGACTTTGAATTTTCCATTCCTCACGTTTGAAAGATCCTTGAAAGGTTACCTAGGCCATGCCCTTTTCTCAATAAAATCTCCTGAGAAATTGGCCATGAATCCTTTCGTCTGAGCTCACCCAAGAAGGCCATGAGACCAGTGGGACTGGCCTTGGGGATTTATGATGCTAGATTGGACAGGGAGAGAACCAGTTAAGAGTTGTGATCTCAAAAGAGACTGAGTATTTATCTCAGTGCCCTTTTCCCAAGTTGGCTTCCTGACCTCATTCTTCTCCTTTTAATAAAGTAGTAGTTTCTCCACTCTTCATGAGCTAGAAAAATTCTCACCAGGAGATTTCAAAGCATACCTGCTTGTGATAGGCAAGGTGTGGTTTCTCAAGGGTGAGATGTGTGACACAGTTCTTCCTCCTCAGGAATATGAGGCTCCTGCAATAGATGATGGGAAGCTAGAGGTAGTGGCAATCTTTGGTTCTGTACAGATGGCAATGTCCCGTATCCTCAACCTGCATCATCATCGCATCGCCCAGGTAGGCACGGGCCTGGTGGGCACCAGAAAGGGTTTGAGCTCTGTGGCTACAATCCAGGATGTGGGGTAGTCTCAGGAATTAACCAGGTATAAGAATGACAGGGTGGAGGGAGCAGGTTATCTGGTGGGAAGCAAGGTGCTGGCTGAAGTTGGAAACAGAGGTGGTAGGGACCAAAGGAGCAAAAAGCCCATAGCAAACATGTGTTTCCTCCCTGGGACAATCTGATTCACATTTTTGCCAGTCCTGTTCAGATACACATTTAGGCCATGACTGTGAGATTATCAGATTGGTCTACAGTCGTTACCTCATTTTTCTCCCCCATTCTCCCTCCTCCTCTTCTCTGGCAGTGCCGTGAGGTGATGATAACCATCAATGGTGAAGAAGGTATCCCAGTGCAGGTGGATGGGGAGGCCTGGATTCAGAGGCCAGGCCTTATCAAGATTAGATACAAGAACACTGCCCAGATGCTGACAAGAGATCGGGTAAGAAGGGAAAGGCTCATCTGGGGCTCCTACGTTGTCTCATCTATAGCTATCACTTGAGTACTGAATACTTCCAGTCAGGCAGAATTCCTTAAAGAGAGGTCTGCGTGATACTTATCTCAGAGTCACCTTGGGTGCTTGTTAGAAATGCACATTCCTGGGCCCCACACAGGCCCACTGCATCAGAATGGAGATGGGTATTTCCTGGGAACTTGCATTTGCAGACAGGCTCCCTGAGACATTCTGATATACATAGACACTTGCAAAGCACTGTCCAAGAGAGTGAGACAAGAAGCTCCCTTCTGTAGTTTTCCACAAAGTTGTAGTCCTCCCTCCACTGCACAGAGTTAAAGGCCTCAGGTGGTTATGGAGAAATCTGCTCCTTCAACAAGAGAGTCTTCATTGAATATGGTCTTTAGGTTCCTCTAAGGCGTCTTAAAATACTGCATTCACAAATGTCACTCACCTAAGCTAAACCACCTAAAGCTAGAAAGGAGCCAGTATTAAACAGATGTTCAATGCTTAGAGGCTTTCTTCCACTCTGGCCTGTGGACAGTCCGTAGACCCAGCAATAGAGAAGGGATGGGATGTCTAGTTTATAAACTACCTACTTTGTGTTGGGCACTTTACATATATTCTCTCAAGTAGGTCCTCTCAACAATCCTATGAGGTAGATACACTTATTCCCATTTTACAGGTGAGGAAAATGAGGACCATAGAGGTTAAATACTTTGCTAAAGGTCACGCAACTAGTCAATGACAGAAGCACAATTCAAAATTAAATGAGATATGTCTAGCTCTAAAATCCATCAGAATATATTGCCTAGATTTGGCAAAGAAGGGAGCTGAAAAGGGCTCCACTTTCTTATTGATCATGATACCTACCTATAGGAGCTTCTGGAAGGCAGACATCTGTCTGATTCAAGTATGTTGTCCCAAGACTTGGCATGGTAACAGCAACAACGACAACAACAACAAAAAAACTAAAACTGCTTAGTATGAAAGAGACATTGAATAAAATGTTGGACATATGTATGGGTGTGGAGATAGGTGTATGGGGGAATGGATGAGGCCCTCTTTCCCCTTTCCCCACAGTACCCACAAATATCAGACTCACAGACAGATCTGTCACATACCATCTTAGCTACAGCAATCTTTATGCTCTGCCACTGTCTTTATCGCCAGGACTTTGAGAACTCAATGAAAATGTGGGAGTGCAAGCATTCTGAAATCCAGGCTGCCTCTCAACCCCAGCTGGACTCCCAGGAATCTCAAGATAGCCTCTCTGATGAGGAGTATGCCCAGATGCAGCACTTAGCTCAGCTTGCAGAAAACCTCATCAGCAGGTAAGTGGACTGGCCCAGATACAGGGCTGGGAATCCCAAGAAGAGACAGGGAGAAGAAGCCAACTTGTATCTATTGGCTGCTGGAGAGCCTGGCCTCAGAAAGGAGTATTGCTCAGAGCTCTGAGGATTGACAGGGACCCTGAAATTCTAGGTAGGAAATAATCTTTGTGGTCAGCAGTAAGCCAGCTTGGACCTCTCCCATTGGGCCCAGAGATAAATTTTGATCTCCTCTTGCTGCCCCAGACCCAACAGGACTAAAAATGCTTATCCTTGCCCTTAAATATCAGGAGGGCCTTAGACTTTCTGGAGTCAGCTCCTTCCTCTATTCTAGCCTCCCACTCTCCCAAAGCACCCAGTATCTAATTCTGGTGAGACAAGGATGGACAAAAGTGAATACCTAGAGAAGAGTAGAAACATTTTCTGGCATAGGTGGCTCCCTAGAAATGAGAAGAAATAACAGGAGAGAGTAAAGAATACAATTTACCCTTAATTCCAACCCTCACCAGCACCTCAGGCCAGACATCCTTCAGAGCTCTAGACTCATTTATCTGTCCTTTATTACAGACTTACTGACCTGAGCAAGGTCCACCAGCATGTGTCTGTCCTCATGGATTCTGTGAATGCCAGTGCTAACATCCTGAATGATATATTTTACAACCAAGACAGTAGCAATGAGGCAGGTGCAGCTTCCTGCACTCCCATTGAGGTAAGGGGGGAAGGGACAGATGAAGGAAAGGAGTCAAACCAAATAGGACAGGGAAGGAAGGAGAGCTGGAGGCTGGGTAGAGAAACTGGGCAAATGACATGACAGGAAACTGATGGATAGAGTAGAGGGGGAGGCAGATATTGCTTGACTTGTTACTGGGAGAATGGTTACTGGGAGAATGGTTACTGGTCCAGAGTGATTACTGGGAGAATCCCATAGCCGATTTCATCAGCCTGATAGCTATCTACCACACTGGCCTCAAGGAGAAATAGCCTGAGAATGGAGAGGAACTTGGCTTAGGCCCTTCCTCATTCTATGTGGATCCCTATATAACCTGTTAAGGTGACACTTGTCATTGAAACTTGTGCTCCAGGCTGCCTTGGTTTTCCTCTTGAGGGGAAGATCTAGATTAGATTCTTGATGTTAAATGTGCCATCCTGTGACTTTACCCACTTGCAGAACATTTTTAAGTGATGCTTTTAAAAAGTAACTTTAGTGCTAGGCAAACAATACAAAGGGGCCATATACAGGGTCAGGGCCTCCTAAAATGTAGGTTACCTATTTATTTGGGGCCGGATCTTAGTTGGAAGAGGCCTGGAGCTCCAGGCCTAGAGTTTCAAGAAGACAGATGGTTAGGCCTAACTTCATGTACCATGGGAAAGGTGGCTTTAGCCAAGTGGCAACGAGTGGCCTCAAACTTACTATCTGGTTTGCATATTCCCTGTTTCCCTATACCCATAGCACTCAATCAGTGACGCCAAATGCCAAGTTGTACTGTGCCACAGCATACAACACACCAATACAGCTGTACTGGTAGTTGATAGCTGGCATCAGTTTTGACTGGTAGGTGCCCATGCTGAACTACTAGTTGTGCTATATTGTGAATATTACTTTTTCACTTATAGCCACATCCTACTAGCCTGCTCCTACCTTCCCACAGAGAAGCCAGCTGCATGCTTACTAACCGACTCCTCTGTCTTTGTCCTTTCCCTTCCTTTCTTTTCCTTTCTTCTCCTCTCAGACTCTAACCAGAAATGACGCAGTAGATGTTACATTTAGTCTTAAAGGGCTCTACGATGACACCAAAGCTTTCCTGGATGAAAACTTGGTGAGTGGATGGGGTTGGAACAGGGAGGGCAAAGTATCCCATCTGAATTTGGTCACAGCCTGTGCTTGGTTCTAGGGCATTGGAAGACATGTAGGAGCATTTTGGCCAGGTGCTTACCTGGCAGTCCTTGCTGTGTCATCTTCACCCAGAGTTGTCATTGATCGTGTCATTTTATAAGTTATGCGAATCTATAGGGACTACCATATCCTTGAAGAAAAGTCTATCTCCTTTGGCAAATGTCTCCTGGGTACAGACCAGGCCAAACAAAAGCAGCATTTTCTCATCATACCTAATATAGTTTCAGTAGAAAAGGGTGAGCTCTTTTGAGCTGCTCTGCATCTCCCAAGTTTCCACATACATCTCTCACCATGTGGAAAGACAGTAAGGAGTAGTGGGAAAAGTTGGGGGTCCCTGAGTTCAAATCCCAAATCTGCCAATTACTAGCTATATTACTTTCCTAAGGCTGCTGTAACAAAGTACTAAAACCTGGGTGACTTAGGACAACAGAACTTTATTGTCTCACAGTTCTGTAGGCTAGAAGCCTGAAATCAAGGTGTCAGCAGGGCCATGTTCCTTCTGAAACCTGTAGGGAAATACTTCCTTGACTCTTCCTAGCTTCCGGTGACTTGCTGGCAATCTTTGCTGTGTTCCTTGGCTTGTAGATGCATTACTCCAATCCTCCATATTCACATGGTGCTCTCCCTGTGTCTCTCTGTCTTCCCATGGCCATCTCCTTAAAGGATACCAGTCTTACCGGATCAGGTCCCACCCTAATCCAGAGTCCAGACCAGACCAATGATCTCATCTTAATAATTACATGTGCAATGACCCTATTTCCAAAAAATTGAGGTACTGAGGGTTAGGATTTCAAGATATCTTTTTGGAGGGGTCACAAATGAATCCTTAACAGTAGGTATGTGAAGTAACTTCACCTCTCTGGGTCTCAGTTTCCCTACCTACAAAATAGGAATTAAAATCTCTACCTGTCCAGGTTGTTGTGAGGAATAAACAAACTACTGTATATTATGTGCCTAGCTCTTCCTAGCAGCTTGACAGATGGTAGATTTTATTAGTGTTAGGGAAAATGGACTGAGGCTCAGTTTTTGAGCTACAGGAAGAGTTGCTGTTTCTCATAATGCAAAGCCCATGGGCACACCTGGTGAGTGTGCTTTAATGAGTCAACTGATCATGACCACTCCACTTTGAGATTTGCTGCTAAGGCCCCTAGGAAGGTACTGTTCTTGCCTCTCATCTAATTAAGATTTATTTGAAGAAGGGCCTCTGAGTTGATTTTTGCAAGAAGTGCAGCCACTTCCCCTTTTCCATTTGCACATCTAACTGGCACACTGCACAGGTGTAAGAGTGGTTAAGGCAGTCAGGCCAGGCTGTCCCAGCATCTGAGCCCCAGGCTAGAGTCTTTCAGCCTTCAGCGACAGCAACAGAAGTACCTTCTATATATAGGCAGAGCTCAATGGCCTTGCCAATTTGGGCAGCAGGAAATACAGGAGCTTGGCCTCTTATTGCCACTCAGGCTTTCTTGAGGCTCATGGACTCATGAAAATTGGTTTGTGCCAGCCAACAACCCAAATTGAGCACATATCACACTTAATATAGAACCTGGTAAGGACCCTCCCCACACATACATACATCCAAATGAGACCTGGGTGCAAACGGCCGCTAAGAATGACCATGTATCTCCAGAAAGGCCATATCACAGAGGTGGCATGGATGTAAGCCTTATTTCATTTTTTAAAATTTATTTTTATTTAATTTATTTATTTTGGCTGCATTGGGTCTTTGTTGCTGCATGCAGGCTTTCTCTAGTTGTGGCGAGTGGGGGCTACTCTTCATTACAGTGCACAGGCTTCTCATTGTGGTGGCTTCTCTTCTTGTGGAGCACGGGCTCTAGGCATGCAGGCTTCAGTAGTTGCAGCATGCAGCCTCAGTAGTTGTGGCGCACAGGCTTAGTTGCTCCACGGCTTATGAGATCTTCCCGGACCAGGGCTCGAACCCGTGTCCCCTGCATTGGGAGGCGGATTCTTAACCACTGCGCCACCGGGGAAGTCCAGGCTTATTTCATTTGAATGTTGTTATTCCTCCCCTTGAAGGAGGAGAACAGTCAGTGTTGGGAGAGGGATGTAGCCTGTTTTTTTTTTTTTTTTTTTGCGGTACACAGGCCTTTCACTGTTGTGGCCTCTCCCGTTGTGGAGCACAGGCTCCAGACGCGCAGGCTCAGCGGCCATGGCTCACGGGCCCAGCCGCTCCACGGCATGTGGGGTCTTCCTGGACCGGGGCACGAACCCGTGTCCCCTGCATCAGCAGACGGACTCTCAACCACTGCGCCGCCAGAGAAGCCCAGGATGTAGCCTTTTGATGAAGAAAATCCCACCCAGTAACTCCCACTTCCCTTATGTGGCAAACTGGCTTAGTGATGTGTTAGAACAGAAACCAGGAAGTGAGCAACAAAGTCCCCTGAGTCAGTTTGCACATTTATCTCAGAGAAGAGTCCTGAACAAGGTCTCTATTGAAGCCAGAAGGACAAGAGAACAGAGCATAAGATTCAGGCCCAACCATATACTATTTTTCAGAGCCCGAGTCTCTAGGTGCCAAATAGGAAGTCATTAGGAAGCCATTTTATTCCTCTCCTATTATGATTAGGAATCATTTTCTAAGACCCCAATTCCTCTTTCTTCTCTGTGGCTTTGGGTTTGACTATCAAATCCCTTTTGAGCACTGCTGGTAAGTATGCCCCTAAGAATCCCTTCCCCTTTCCCCCTTACCTTGAAGTGATGGCCATTTCTACTTGACACCACTGTTCCCCATCCCACCACCATGTACACACACGTGTCCTGTGCATCTGGGCTACTTTGTACTGTCCTAAATCATTCGTTGTAAAGCAAAAGCAAGAGATTATTTGTCAACATGACTTGTTCCCCTCTCATATCCCATCCTGATTGGTCATAACCTCCAATCCCATCCCTCACTCATTCACCTGCCACCCATTTGTGACAGTTGGCAGGGTTCCACTTAAGGCTGGCCCATGCACAGCAAGAAGCCACATAAGTGCCAGATTGAAAGTAGAGCGCATGCCAGAGAGGAGAGATGAAGCCAAATTAGGTGGGCTGGAAAGCATGTCAGAACTGATGATATCAGCATGCATCTGTTCTCCCAGCTCACTATTTAATGGAACATGAACTATCTCACTTATGTTGTTGGTTTAGAACTTGGTTCTTCTGAGTTGGAGATGGTCCCAGAATAATCTATTTTAACTCTCCCATGGAGCATACAGAGTTCATCCTGTGGGTGCTGGGAGTTACTAGGGAATGCTTGAGCTTTGTTTCCTAAACCCATGGGACAAGCCATCATTCACTAAGAGTGAATAGCTAGGGGCTAAAAGCACAGCCTGGGGAGGCAGACCCTCTTTGCCAGGAAGGGAAAATTTGACCCAATCTCTCTCTAGCCCTCCCCTTGCTTCACAAAGCAGCCTTTAAATTATGGTAACTGTGTAATAAAGATTCCCCCCACCCCAGCATCTGGCCACCCCACATACCCTTTCTGGGATGGTGTGGTATAGAGGGTAGGCTATAGAGTTGAATAGATCTGGGTTTCTGTCTAGTCATGTGATCTTGAGCACTAAACTTCTTTGAGTCTGTTTTCCCACATATAAAATGAGAACAATAGTACTTTGTAAGGTATTATCAAGCTATTGGGAAGATGGGATGAAACTATGTATGCACAGTGCCTGGCATATAGTATTTGCTCAAAAATTGGTAGCTATTATTAGGGGGACACTTAGATATCTCCAGGGGCTTGAGGGTCAAGGGTAGGACCCTTATCCTGGACCCTAAGCTATAGGGGTACAACTCAGCGTTAATTGATACTGGTCAAAGGGCCCCTCTGCTTGCCAAACTGTGAGCATGCCAAGTCCTAAGGAAAGCATCACTGTCTGATTGATTGTCTCCTGGATCTCCCTATTGAGAAAGTAAAGAGCTGGCTATACTTTCCACTGACACCATGAGCCAAAGGAGATATAAGTTGGCACCCTGTGGTCTCATGGCCACTAGCAGGGACTGGGAGTTGGGGAGAAGTAAGAGTCTATGAAGGTAGGGTGCTAGGCATTGGATACTCACTCTTTTTCCTGTCTTCACCAGCTGAGAAATGCTGAGTATGAGGCCACACTGCAAACTTCCCTGGATGCCATGAATAAGGAGTTTGAAAAGCTATCTGAGATTGACTGGATGAATTCAATCCTTTCTCCAGAGGTATGTGACCTGTGGATTGGGAAATAAAGGGGAAGAGGGATTCTTCCTTGGTGCTTTGCCTTCCAGTGTGGGCCAGGACACAGTGACTTATGTAGCATAGGGAGGCCAGTAGTGGCTTTCAGCTTGAGTTTAATGGAGCCTCCTCCTCCTTTGTCCTCACCATAAGTATATAGGACAAGGCAGAAGGCACACTGAAAAACTAGATGACCATGAGAACATAACCAGAAAGAAGAACCACTCTGTAGCAGAAGATTGGGAAAGAATAAGCAAGAATGGTCTTTTTCTGTGCTGTTCTCCTGGCTGCAATTCCCCTCCCCTGCTCAGTACCTGCTGCTGGGACTGAATTTTGTCTGGTACATACCATTATGGCCAATACCAGGTGTTTAGAGTCAACATCTCTTCTAAATGGTTGGTGCCCAGGCCATACTGGTGGTTAAATCTACCAAATATCACCTCTCCTTGCTGCTTTCTGTCCCTCCCACTCTGGGAGGAAAGTAGGCTATCTCAATGCTTTCCCCTAGCAGGTGTGTGGCTTAAAAGAAAATCAAGCATGGCAGCTGTGGCTATAATATAGCTGTGGGGATGTCATCATTTTTTGACAATTCTGAGTGCTCTCCTGAGATTGAAAAATAGTCCCATTTCATAAATCAAATGACTCAAAGATGTCCACCTATCACCAGCTAAATTATACCTTTTATGGTCTGACAGTGTTTTTCTTTAAATTTCTCCACCATGGAACTGCTCACTTCAACTGTAGGAATCCTTGGTTCTCCTATTCATTATGCCTGTTTTCTGGCTTCATACACCAGTTATATGCATGTGAGCAAGCCATACAAGCATGTTTGGACTTGTGCAGCAATTGGACTACCATTTAAGAGAAAAAGCCATAGGCAAATTCAGGTCTTAAAGGATTTAATAACTTTCTCATATGCCTTTGCTGCTCTTGACCAGTAGCCCCCTGGGGAAGAAAAACAAGCTCTTATGCAGAAAAGAAAGCAAACTCTTGTAGCACCCCCTTCCTACTCAGTTCAGCTATCTTGCACCAAGCTCCTGACCCAGGCAAACAGACTGGATATTGAGAGAAATGAAACAAACAGTCCATGCTCTGAGGTCTCAATATGAGAGTCTTCCTGGCCTAGGCATAATCTCTTTTCTGGACTTCAGCATTTCCATAAAGATGAAGAAGTGAGGCTCTAAAGAAGGGCAGAGTAGATTGAAAGAAAGGCAGGAAGATGTTGCTCATTCACTTGATACCAAACTTGCTCACCTTAAGGCCACAGAAGACGCAGATCCATTTTGGTGGGGAAAAGCAGAAGGAGAGTCAATTATTCATTGGACTTTCCAAAGCTTTGGTTCCGAGGGAAGGTCCTGTGCCCTTCCTTTAGGTTTCTTCTGAAAGGCAATTCAGAAGAGCATTTATTAATATGAGATCATTTATTAAAGCATTTAGCAAAGCACCTGGCACAGAGTAGCATCTTGGTAAAGATCAGGTGCCTTCTAGGGCACAAGACTAGTGAGTAGGGGTATCTCCCATACCTGGATAGATAGCAGATCTGCCTGCTTCTTGCAGCCATCCTTGTTCACCACCTTGCCAGGCCTCTAGGAATTGTTTCTGACTATTAGGCAAGTAACATTTTGATCTTCCTCTTGTTGTGGTTTGCCAGGAAAAGTCTTCAGACACTGACAGTAGAAGCCTCAGATTGAAAGTTAAGTTCCCCAAATTGGGGAAGAAGAAGCCAGAAGAGGAAGACAAACCTAAATCAGGCCAAGGCATCCAGGGTTTTATTGGTAAGTTTCTCCCACAGGCATTGAGGTCATAAAGAATTCCCCAGCAGCCTGAGTACTTCCCAAAGACCTGAAGCTCACATTAGAAATGTGCACGGGTACAGTGGTGATGGAGGAGGTGGCCGGCTGGAAGCCAACCTTAGGGGATGCCAAGCAGTCTCTTGGACAAGGTGTGAGTTAGAAAGTGATATGGAGGGAATTCCCTGGCCATCCAGTGGTTAGGACTCCACGGTTCCACTGCAGGGTCACGGGTTCGATCACTGGTTGGGGAACTAAGATACCGCATGCCACGCGGCACAGCCAAAAAAAAAAAAAAAAGCTCCTTAAAGAACAAAGAAAGTGATATATGGATACTGACAGGGAGAGAACCTGAGAGGCAACCTTGCTTTGTGATATAAACAGCTGAAGAGAAAAATAAGAACAGCCAGTTACCTTTCTGCTTGACCCATTCCTTTCCTCAGTGGATAAAGTATGGCAAAACAGTCATATTTAGATCTATTTCCCAGTCAAATACAACTACAAGCTTTTGGTCCTGCTCCAGAAAGCACTATTATTTGCGATGGGTTGGGGGTGTCAGTGCTGGGCACCTACAGGGTCAGGAACAGGTTCCATGACCTATCTAAACACTCTTATTCTTTATCTGTTATAGTAAATCCCTGGAAATGCAAAATTTGTTTCATTATTTGAATTTTGGTTCCACCCCTTCTTCAGAATTGGACTTAAATGTTCTTGATATATCAGTGGGGCTCAAAAGAAGGTTCCCTTAGAATTGTCGGTTATGCCAATTCTGATGTCAATGGTCTCTCCTAAATTCTGAGCCTAGATGACCTGGAAGCTTGAGAGAGATGACCATAGTGGACATGGGGGGAAAGGGATGGAGGGTGGCAGTTTGTTTTGTTTTTTTTTGAGGAACTGAGACTTCATACAGATGCCAAGAGAGAATCTCCTGGACCAAGTTGTGTTTGGTCCAACTGGTTTGAGTCCCTAAGAATCTGCCAGTTGGGAGACCCATGGTGCTTGAGAGTCTTTCTGAAGACTCTGAAAGGGTCAATAGCAATTTCATGGATTATCAGGTTCTGAGAACTCATCCCATTTGTGTTTGGCTTGCATGGCATCAGCTGGTTTTCTAAGATGGCTTAAAAATGGTTGGTACAATAGGAACAAACCAGACTGTCTCCTAAAGGACTCTTTGTTTGCTCTCTTTAGCGTCCATACATTTAGGCATCTGGCAATGCGCTAGCCTCATTATTTCTATACTTGCTTTTTTTCTATAAAGGAAATTTGTGGCACCGCAGACATCGTGAAGGTGAAGCAAAAGATGATGATCCTCCAACACCATCAGGATCTCAACTATAACCCTTGAAAGCTGGAAGGAGAACTCACAACGTTTAGGATTCTACTAAAAACTCTTGAAACCTCAATACAGGCTAGACTAAATTATTTCAGAACAAACATGAGCACCACCAAGAAAGATCCTCCAATTCTTTACACTAATACATTTTTTTCCTGGACTCAATCAGGTCTCCTTAGAGGTTTACATTTTCTCATTGGCCAAAGATTCTTGTTCCGAGTTGTCTTGTTCAGTTCTCCTTCTCTTCATGCATCTTGAGCAACTACAGTATTTAATTGAACTAAGCTTTTTGTGAATGGCCTGGGATCTACAAAGGATTCAAGGGAGTTCACCTTTTCAGGGAGTTGGGGAATGTTTTCCTCTGACTGGCAGAGAAACTGTTGATGCTAGGGAATGAATGAAAGAAATACTCTCAGGGAGATGAGGAGAGGGGTCAGGACAGCCAGGCTTGGTGGTGTTTCTCCCCCAATCCCTGTCAATTGCAACTTGTGACTTCAGGAGTTCTCTCCTAGTTGGCCTATTAAGATGAGAACTAGGTCCTGGGGGCTTGTCCACTTGCCTCTTACAATGACCATGTGAAATCTTTTCTTGTGGTGACTGCTCTCTCTGCAAACCCTTTCTGTTTTTCCATGTGCGCATGTATGTCTTTGCACATGTCCAGGTGGTGCTCTGGTGGCTGGGTGGGCCCATTGGTTGGAACTCACCCCTATGGCAACCATACAGGCTCCCCTCCTACTGCCTTGATCCTAGCCTGCATGCCTCCATGGAGTGTTTGCCTGCATTCTTGCTGGATTTTTTAACTAAATGTTTTGCTGCTGTGCTGCAGTATAGTTATGTATAGAGACATATAAAGATGTATATATATAAATATATATATATATATTTTTAAGAACTGAAAATACAACTCGACCTCTAAATGACCCTATAATTTATTGTGCTAACCCAGGAATCCCTCCCCACCCTGATCCCATCTTCCACCCCCATTACCCTACACACACACATGCCTCTACCAACTGCCCTAGTTCTTGGTGGAGCTTCTAATCTTTTGGTGCATTTTCAGTGTCTTAGAAGTGGCTGGGATCTACCTATGGCCCAGCTGATTCTGATGCCCCCTTAAAATTCTGAGCCAGGCCACAGAAAGGGGAACAAAAACACCAATGCCCTAGAGAAGGGGACTAAGCTGGCATGCTGCCTTTTTCGCTCTTTCTGTCCTGGACTCTACATCAGCAACTGCCCCAACCTGTGCTTTCCCCTTCCCCAATAAACACTATATGGAGCAACCAGGCCTTGAGCTCTGTGACTCAGATGTCTGAGCTAGGGACTGCCTGATAATCAAGTCACAGCCTAGGCTCTTCCCCACAAGCTCCATCTTGGCCTGCATCTTCTGGGCAGGCTGTTGGCTAAGTCCCCAAATCACTTTTGAATCTCCCTTCTTGCTCCTTTCCCTTGAGTACAGAGGGATATTCAAAGTGACCAGAAAGAACATGGGCCTGGGAAAATGGAGGCTAAAAGCTTCTGCTTCTCCCATGGTTCTTCTTCCAAATTTCTCATGAAAACAAACCAGGCCAAAATTGCTCCAGATCCCAATTAGCATTTTTTTTTGAATGCCTGCACCCAGTCAGGCAAATCTAATCAAACTCCAGTATTTCTCTAGTGGTTCTCTCATGTCTGCCTTGTATCCCCACCCACCCTCAACTTATACCTTTGAGTAAGTGTCCCTTCCCACTTATCAACAGAAAGCCAGAAAACTGGCCTCTCCCCACTTCTCAGACAAACTTAGCGTGCTCAATTACCTGACTCAGTCCAATCGCTGGTTTATTGAGGTGCACAATCCAACTCTAAGCACTGGTTCTCAACTCTGGAACTCCACCAGCCTAGTCCACTTAAACCAGCCACCTGTGTTCCACCTCTGCAGGGGTGAGGAGAAAAATACTAACAAGGGGATAGTCCCCAGACATCTGATTGCTGTGCCAAACAAACAAAAATGTCCTAGCTCTACAACTAGGGAAGAAAGTTAATGGAAAAACATTGAGAGAAAACATTTAAAACTTATTTAAGCATCAGAATATGTTAACTTACTGTATGTATTTAAGTGGGGAATGTGCTGTTGCTGTGTCTTTGGCTTTCTCTGCATTACTCTTTCTTCCCAGGAGGAGGTATTAGATCAAATCAATAAGGTCACCGTTGCAGCCCAACTTGGCTCCTCCGTGGCTGCCCACAGTAACAGCTGCACACACGCTCACTCACAGAGTTGGGAACCAAGTTGCATTTTTTTCAGAAAAGCCTTTTTCAAAATGAAAAATTTCCAAATGAGCAAATTTAAGGAAACAAAAGGAAGTCCTGGGAGAGGGTAGCTTTTACTTGGCAGTGTCTAAGCAGGGCTGTGTCTTGTAATTATTTTTATCACTAATGACAGTAAACTGTAATAGTACTCCATCTCTTGTGTTTACTTTGCTGACTTACTATCCGTCTTTGTATGTTGTAATGCTACTGTTGCTCTGTTGTACCATCTGAATTCCCTTTCACCAACCCTATCCTCCCACCCTGAATCAGAATGATATTGAATGAAACCACTAAGATTGGAGGCTGGAGTCAACTCATGGAGCAGAATTGATAGGGGATGAGGCCCAGGAGCAGGTGTGGCTTGCTAAATCCCTTGGTTACCTCCTAAACTACTTAGTTACCAGTTGTTTACCAAAACAAGGAAGACAGCTTTGCTGAGCACCTGTTCTTGCACATACTAGCTTGAAAAAAAAGCAAGAAGTGGTGATCTCTTCCTCAAGGGGGGTGGCCCATCTTCTGGAAGCATAAGCTCCTTTCAGGACTTCATGGTTAACTACTTGCAGTAATATAATTGTTCAGGTGGTGGGACCAGACACCAAATATCCATCTCGATTATGTTCAAAGTTGACATCAAGAGCCAAAGTTCTGGGGTTTGGTTGCATCTTTGGAGCACTTTCTGAGGGACTGATTGAATGGGCAATTCCTAGCAAGAAGAACAGTGGGGAAGGAGAATGCCAGTGGATTTGGACTGCCATCAACTGCTTTTGGTGTCAATACTACAGGAGGTCAGCAGCTATCAGTCACCTCACTGGAAAAGGGCCTGTGTTGTGTCCAAAGGGGCAAGGGAAGAATAAGGAAGACATTTTCAATTTAATAAATTATTCAATTTAATAAATTAGATTAAAGTTGATCAGAAGAAACAGTTGGGGTTAATGTCATCTTCCCTCAGGACACAAGTAGAAGAATTTTAGTTTCATAAGAAGTAGAAACTAATACCAAAACAACCAAACCCATTAGCACCATTCCATTCTGTAAAGGACCTTGATTGGCTTTATGGTTTGTGGAATTGCATTTGTCTACTTGTCTGCTAATATTTAATCTATGTTTTTTTTTGTTTATTTGTTTTGTTTCCTCAGAGGCCCCTGCAAGTAAGCAGCAGGGCCAGGGGCTGATTGGGGGAGGAAACTGGGGTAGTTATGGGGTAACAGAAAAAAGCAGAAAGAAAAGGTCCACAAAGTGTGCCTATTCCTCCTCCCCACAAAATGGAACACCAGTCTTCAAAGTTAATGAAGTTTTGCTTCTTAAAGTATTTTAATAAATGGATAAATATAATCAACACCAGTGTCTCATCATTTACCTCAGCATGGGAGGAGTTGAATGGTGGTGGAAATGGGGAGTGGGCTTGGGTTGTCATCCAAGCTCTAAACAAGCCACATGCATGTAGGGATGGCAGGTGGCGAGGGGTGGGGAACAGCAACAGCACAAACCAAGACTCCATCAGGGTGATCATAACACTAAAAGGGCTGCTACAAAAAGTTCTAAAACCTAAAACAACTCAGGACAATCCTATGGGGGAATACCTGCCACTGTATTTGTTTTAGAAGCCAACTCTCTGCAGGATCCAGATTCCAATGAAATGAATTAGTTACAGGAGAGGTGAACTGAGGTAGAGTACAGCCCAGATTGCTAATTAGATGCATACATGCAAAAAGTACCTCGAAAAACTTTCGACAATACAATCTGCCCCCCTAAACCATACATCACATACTCCTCTCCCCTCCATAAAGGTTGAAGTGGGAAGGAGTGTTCTGTTCAGATGCAAAATTGGCCACGCCTGGGATCGAAAGTGGTTCAATTTCTGCCCTACTAACGGTGACCCTGAGGGAACCAGTTATTTGTCACATTTAATGGGGAGGCAACTGAGGCTGTACTAGACCAAGATTCCACAAAATGCTACACCAGTGTGAGAACTCAGATATTCTAAATCCTCGACTTTCCAATACTAAAAACTGTCTCTTACTTAGAGACAAAACAGTTGTGACCTTCAGGACCACAGTATACCTCCATAAAAACAACATTCTTATGCTTTATGAGGGAAAAAGCCCTATTGCTGAGGAGCTACCACCAGGGTGGGCCCTGTAATTCCTGCTAAGAAGTTTAGACTACATCCTATAAAACTAGTAAAGTACCATCAGAATTGGTCTGTTTTTTAAATTATCATAAGATAAAATTGCTTTTTTTTCTTTTGGTGTATAATTCAATGAATTTTAACACATGTAGATATTCATGTAACCACCACCACTACCAGGATACAGAAGTTTCCACTATCCCATTAATCTCCTTTATATCATTCCTTTATAGCTACACCTTAACCCTACCTCTAACCACTGATCTATTTTTCCATCCTTATAGTTTAAGGAATGAATGTCATAAAATATGTAACCTTTTGAGGCAAGCTTCTTTAACTCAGCATAATGCCTTTCAGATTCTTCTGTTGTTTTGTGATCAACAGTTTGTTCTGTTTTATTGCTGAATAGCATTCCATTGTATTGATCTACCAGTTTGTCTATCCATTTAGCCATTGAAGGACCTTTAAGTTGTTTCCAGTTTTTGGCAATTATGAATAAAGCTGTTATGAACATTCATATCCAGGTTATTGTATCCACTTCTCTAGGATAAATACCCAGGAGTGTGATTGCTGGATTATATGGTAAAATCGTGTTTAACTTGATAAGAAACTTCCAAATTATTTTCCATAGTGACTGTACCATTTTGCATCCAAACCAGCAATGCTTGAAAGTTCCACTTTTTCCACATCTTCACCAGCTCTTGGAATTCAGTAATTTTTATTTTAGCCATTCTAATAGGTGTTTAGTGATACCTCATCATAGTTTTTCCCTAATAGCTAATGATGTTGAACATCTTTTTATGTGCTTATTTGTCATACTTAAATCCTCTTTGGTAAAATGGCTGCAAATTCTTTTCTCTTTTGTAATTGTGTTTTTCATTTAGTTATTGTTGAGTTTTCAGAATTCTTTAAATATCCTGGATCCAAGTTCTTTGTCAGATATATGATTTACAAATATCTCCTGTCAGTCCATAGTTTGTCTTTTCATTCTCTCAACAATATCTTTCAGAGGAAAAGTTTTCTATTTTATTTATTTATTTTTTAGGCCACGCCATGCAGCATACAGGATCTTAGTTCCCAAACCAGGGATCGAACCCATGCCCCCTGCACTGGGAGTGTGGAATCTTAACCACTGGACTGCCAGGGAAGTCCCTAGTTTTACACTTTTATAAAAAGAACAATTCATCATTTTTTTTCTTCTATGGACTGTGCTTTTTTGCATTATATCTAAAAATTCTTTCTCCAACTCAATGGTTCTTAACTTTGTCGCCAGGAACATTGGGCAATGTCTGGATACATTTTTGGTTGTCATGACTTGTGGGGCATGGTGTTACTGGTCTCTCATGGGTAAAGGCTGGGGATGCTACTATATATCCTACAATGCACAGCAAAGTTTCCATGACAAAGAATTATCAAGCCCAAAATGTCAGTGGTGCTGCTGCTCAGAAACCCCGATTTAACCCTATGTCACAAAGATTTTCTTTTACATTGATTTCTAAAGGTTTTATAGCTTTATGTTTTAATTTTAGATCTATGACTCATTTTGAGTTAATTTTTGTATAATGAATGAGGTTTAGGTGAAGGTTCATTCTTTAGCATATGGATATCCAACTGTTCCAATATCATGTATTATAGTAAAAAAAGGTTGCTTTTATCACTGAATTTTTTGCACCTTTCTCAAAAATCAAACACCCATAATTGTGTAGGTCTAACTCTGAACTCTCTACTCTGTTACATTGTTCTGTCTCTCTCTTCCCCAATAACCACACCATATTCATTACTTTGTAAGCTTTAAAGCAAATTTTCAAATTGGATGTTGTGATTCTTTCAACTTTATTCTTTTTCAAAATTTTCTTAGCTATTGTAGTTCATTTGCCCATGAAATTTGAGAATCAGTTTGTTTGTATGTACAAAAAAAGTCCTGCTGGGATTTTGACTGGTATTGAGTTCAATCTACAGACCAATTCAGAAGTGACATCTTTACTCAGTTGATACTTCCATTCCATGAATACCATGTTTCTCAATTTGCATGATTTCTTTTATCAGCATTTTGTAGTTTCTGCCACATAGAATTTATAGATGTTTTAGCAGATTTATACCTAATCATTTCATTTTGGGGACCTACTATAAATGGTATTTTCAAGTTTTAATTTCCTTGTACATTGTCAGGATACAGAAATGGGATTGATTTTTATTTGTTGATTTTGTGTTCTGTTACTTTGTTAAGCAAACATGTTAGTTCTAGGAGTTTCTCTCTCTCTTTTTTATTGTAGATCCCTTGATATTTTCTACACATATGGTTATGTCATCTGCCCAAAAGAAGTCAGTTTTACTTATTCTTTTCAAATCTGTATTTTTTTTTTACTTCTTTTTCTTGTCTCATTGCACTGGATAAAACTTCTAGTATAATGTTGAATAGAACTGGTGAGATTAGACATCCTTGCCTTGTTTCTAAGGCAAGGGGAAATTATTCAGTCTTTCACCATTAAACATGATGTTACATGTAGGTCTTTGGAGACAACCTTTATCAGGATGAGAAAGTTTCTATCTATTCTTAGTTTGTTGATAATTTTTATCATGGATGAATGCTGAATTTTGTCAAATGCTTTTTTCATATCAATTGATATATGATTTTCCTTCTTTAAACTGCTAATATGATTGATTACATTGACTGATTTTCAAATATTGAACCAGGTTTGCATTCCCAGGGTGAACTTCGTTTGAGTCATACTATTTCTGGATTGGATTTGTTAAAGATCTTGAGTCTATGTTTATGAGTGATACCGATCTGTAATTTTCTTTTTTTATACTGTCTTTGTCTGGTTTTGGTTATATGGATAAAGCTAGCCTTGAAAAATGGGTTGAAGTGTTCCCTTTTCTGTTTTCTGGAGAGATAGTGTAGAATTGGTGTTAATTCTTCTTTAAATGTTTGGTAGAATTCACCAGTGAAACCACATGATAATGGAGACTTCTCTGGGGGGAGGTTTTCAACTATGAATTCAATTTCTATATTAGTTATAGGACTACTCAGATTATCTATTTTATCTGGATGACATTTGGTAGTTTGTAGGTTTCAGGGAATTGGTCCATTTCATCTAACTTGTCAAATTTATGTGCATAGAGTTGTTCTTAGTATTCCCTTAATAGCCTTTTAATGAATATGAAGTCGGTAGTGATTTCCCCTATTTCATTCCTGATATTGATGATTTGAATCTTCGTCCATTTTTCTTTGTTTAGCCTGGCAAAAATTTACCAATTTTACTGATCTTTGCAAAGAAGTGGTTTTGGGTTTCATTGATTTTCTCTATTTTTTCTTCTGTTTCCTATTTCATTGATTGTTGCTGTTTCTTTCCTTCTGCTTGATTTATTTAATTCTTTTTCTACTTTAAGGTGGAAGCTTAAGTTATTGATTTCAGATCTTTCTTGTTTTCTAATATGAGCATTTAATGCTATACGGTGCCCTCAAACCACTGCTTTTTGCTGTATTCAACTAATTTGATATATTTTCATTTTCATTCTGTTCAAAATATTTCTAATCACTCTTCGGACATTTCTTTGACACGTAGATTATTTAGAAGTATATTATTTAATTTCCAAGTGTCTGGAAATTTTACTATTATTTTCCCATTACTGATTTCTAACTTAATTCCATTGTGACTAGAGAACACATTCTGTATGAGTTCAATTATTTTTAATTGGTTAAGGCTTGTTTTATGACCTAGGATATGGTCTATCTTGGTGAATGTTCCATGTGCACTTAAGAGAATGTATATTCCTGCTGTCATTGGGTGGAGTAAAATATCAGTTGGATTCAGTTGATTGATGTTGTTGTTCATTTCTTCAATATCTTTTCTGATTCTGTCTGCTTATTTCCATCAATTACTAAAACTATAATTATAGATTTTTTCCACTTCTCTCTGCTCTGTCAAGGTTTGCTTCTTGAAATTTGAACTTCTGTTATTAGGAGCAAATACATTTAGAATTATTAGGTCTTCTTGGTGAATTGACCCTTTTATCAATATATAATGTTGTTCTTTACCCCTGACAATTTCTTTGCTCTGAAGTCCATTATGTCTGATGTTAATATAGCCATTCCAATTTTTTTACATTAATTTTTCTCTGGTTTATTTTTTTAATTGAAGTATAGTTGATTTACAATATTATATTAGTTTCAGGTGTTACAACATAGTGATTGAATATTTTTATAGGTTATACTTCGATAAAGTTATTAAAAAAATTATACCTATATTCTCTGTGCTGTACAATATATCCTTGGAGCTTATTTATTTTATACAAAGTAGTTTGTACCTCTTAACTCCTTACCTTTATGTTGCCTCTCCCCTCTTCTATCTCCCCACAGATAACCACTAGTTTCTTCTCTATATCTGAGTCTCTTTCTGTTTTGTTATATTCATTCATTTTTTTAGACTCCAACATATAAGTGATAACATACAGTATTTGTCTTTCTCTGTCTGACTTATTTCACTAAGCATAATACCCTCCAGGTCTATACATGTTGTTCCAAATAGCAATATTTCATTCTTTTTTAAGGCATTTCATTCATTTCTTTTTCTTTTTAATGTCTTAATTCGAGTATAATTCCTTTACACTGGTGTGTTAGTCTCTGCTTCATAACAAAGTGAATCACTTATACATATACATATGTCCCCATCTCTCTTCCCTTTTGCATCTCCCTCCCTCCAACTTCCCTATCCCACCCCTCTAGGTGGTCACAAAGCACTGAGCTGATCTCCCTGTGCTATGCGGCTGCTTCCCACTAGCTACCTATTTTATGTTTGGTAGTGTATATATGCCCATGCCACTCTCTCACTTTGTCCCAGCTTACTATTCCCCCTCCCTGTATGCTCAAGTCCATTCTCTAGTAGGTCTGCATTTTTATTCCCGTCTTGCCCCTGATTCTTCATGGCCTTTTTTTTTTTCTTCTTAGATTCCATGTATATGGGTTAGCATATGGTATTTGTTTTTCTCTTTCTGACTTACTTCACTCTGTATGACAGACTCTAGGTTAATCCACCTCACTAAAAATAACTCAATTTCTTTTCTTTTGATGTCTGAGTAATATTCCATTGTATATATGTGCCACATCATCTTTTCCCATTCATCTGTTGATGGACATTTAGGTTGCTTCCATGTCCCAGCTATTGTAAATAGAGCTGCAATGAACATTGTGGTACAAGACTCTTTGAATTATGGTTTTCTCAGGGTATATGCCCAATAGTGGGATTGTGGTGTCGTATGGTGGTTCTATTTTTACTTTTCTAAGGAACCTCCATACTGTTCTCCATAGTGGCTGTATCAATTTACATTCCTACCAACAGTGCAAGAGTGTTCCCTTTTCTCCACACCCTCTCCAGCATTTATTGTTTGTAGATATTTTGATGATGGCCATTCTAAATGGTGTTAGGTGATACCTCACTGTAGTTTTGATCTGCATTTCTCTAATGATTAGTGGTATTGAGCAACTTTTCATGTGTCTGTTGGTGATCTGTATATCTTCTTTGGAGAAATGTCTATTTAGGTCTTCTGCCCATTCTTGGATTCAGTTGTTTTTTTTGATATTAAGCTGCATGAGCTGATTGTAAATTTTGCAAATAAATCCTTTTTCAGTTGCTTCATTTGCAAATATTTTCTCCCATTCTGAGGGCTGTCTTTTTGTCTTATTTATGATTTCCTTTGCTGTGCAAAAGCTTTAAAGTTTCATTAGGTCCCATTTGTTTATTTTTGTAAAATAAACAATTTTATTTATAACAATTTTTATTTTGTAAAATAAAAAATTTCCATTTCTCTAGGAGGTGGGTCAAAAAGGATCTTGCTGTGATTTATGTCATAGAGTGTTCTGCCTATGTTTTCCTCTAAGAGTTTGGTGGTGTCTGGCCTTAGATTTAGGTCTTTAATCCATTTTGACTTTATTTTTGTGTATGGTGTTATGGAGTGTTCTCATTTCATTCTTTTACATGTAGCTGTCCAGTTTTCCCAGCACCACTTATTGAAGAGGCTGTCTTTTCTCCACTGTATTTTCTTGCCACCTTTGTCAAAGATAAGGTGACCATATGTGTGTGGGTTTATCTCTGGGCTTTCTATCCTGTTCCATTGATCTATATTTCTGTTTTTGTGCCAGTACCAGACTCTCTTGATTACTGTAGCTTTGTAGTATAGTCTGAAGTCAGGGAGCCTGATTCCTCCAGCTGCATTTTTCTTTCTCAAGATTGCTTTGGCTATTCGGAGTCTTTTGTGTTTCCATACAAATTGTGAAATTTTTGGTTCTAGTTCTGTGAAAAATGCCACTGGTAGTTTGATACGGATTGCATTGAATCTGTAGATTGCTTTGGGTCGTAGACTCATTTTCACAATGTTGATTCTTCCAATCCAAGAATATGGTATATCTCCCCATCTATTTGTAACATCTTTAATTTCTTTCATCAGTGTCTTATAATTTTCTGCATACAGATCTTTTGTCTCCTTATGTAGGTTTATTCCTAGATATTTTATTGTTTTTGTTGCAATGGTAAATGGGAGCGTTTTCCTAATTTCACTTTCAGATTTTTCATCATTAGTGTATAGGTATGCAAGTGATTGCTGGGCATTAATTTTGTATCCTGCTACGTTACCAAATTCATTGATTAGCTCTACTAGTTTTCTGGTAGCATCTTTAGGATTCTATCTGTATAGTATCATGCCATCTGCAAACAGTGACAGCTTTACTTCCTCTTTTCCAATTTGGATTCCTTTTATTTCTTTTTCTTCTGTGATTGCTGTGGCTAAAACTCCCAAAACTATGTTGAATTGTAGTGGCAAGAGTGGGCAACTTTGTCTTGTTCCTGATCTTAGCGGAAATGGTTTCAGTTTTTCACGTTTGAGGATGATGTTGGTTGTGGGTTTGTCATATATGGCCTTTATTATATTGAGGAAAGTTCCCTCTATGCATAGTTTCTGCAGGGTTTTTATCATAAATGGGTACTGTATTTTGTCGAAAGATTTCTCTATATCTATTGAGATGATCATATGGTTTTTCTCCTTCAGTTTGTTAATATGGTGCATCATGTTGATTATTTTGCATATATTGAAGAATCCTTGCATTCCTGGGATAAACCCCACTTGATCATAGTGTATGATCCTTTTAATGTGCTGTTGGATTCTGTTTGCTAGTATCTTTTTGAGGATTTTTGCATCTATGTTCATCAGTGATATTGGCCTGTAGTTTTTCCTTTGTGACATCTTTGTCTGTTTTTGGTATCAGAGTGATGGTGGCCTCATAGAATGAGTTTCCTCCCTCTGCTATGTTTTGGAAGAGTTTGAGAAGGATGGGTGTTAGCCCTTCTCTAAATATATGATAGAGTTCACCTCTGAAGCCATCTGGTCTTGCTTGGGCTTTTGTTTGTTGGAAGATATTTAATCACAGTTTCAAATTCAGTGCTTGTGATTGTTCTGTTTATATATTTTATTTCTTCCTGGTTCAGTCTCAGAAGGTTGTACATTTCTACGAATTTGTCCATTTCTTCCAGGTTGTCCATTTTATTGGTATATAGTTAATTGTAGTAATTTCTCATGATCCTTTGTATTTCTGCAGTGTCAGTTTTTACTTCTCCTTTTTCATTTCTAATTCTATTGATATGAGTCTCCTGCCTTTTTTTCTTGATAAGGCTAGCTAATGGTTTATCAATTTTGTTTATGTTCTCAAAGAAGCACCTTTTAGTTTTATTGATCTTTGCTATCATTTCCTTCATTTCTTTTTCATTTATTTCTGAGCTGATCTTTATGATTTCTTTCCTTCTGCTAACTTTGGGAGTTTTTTAGTCTTCTTTCTGTAATTGCTTTAGGTGTAAGGTTAGGTTGTTTATTTGAGATGTTTCTTGTTTCTTAAGGTAGGATTGTATTGCTATAAACTTCCCTCTTACAACTGCTTTTGCTGCATCCCATAGATTTTGGGTCATTGTGTTTTCATTGTCATTTGTTTCCAGGTATTTTTTTATTTCCTCTTTGATTTCTTCAGTGATCGCTTGGTTATTAAGTAGTGTGTTGTTTAGCCTAAATGTGTTTGTATTTCTTACAGATTTTTTCCTGTAACTGATATCTAGTCTCATAGCGTTGTGGTCGGAAAAGAGAGTTGATATGATTTCAATTTTCTTAAATTTACCGAGGCTTAATTTGTGACCCAAGATATGATCTATCCTGTGGAATGTTCCATGAACACTTGAGAAGAATGTGTATTCTGTTGTTTTTGGATGGAATGTCTTATAAATATTAATTAAGTCCATCTTGTTTAATGTATCACTTAAAGCTTCTGTTTCCTTATTTTCATTTTGGATGATCTGTTCATTGCTGAAAGTGGGGTGTTAAATTCCCCTACTATGACTGTGTTGCCACCAGTTTCCTCTTTTATGGCTGTTAGTATTTGCCTTATATATTGAGGTGCTCCTATGTTGGGTGCATAAATATTTACAATTGTTATATCTTCTTCTTGGATTGATTCCTTTATCATTATGTAGTGTCCTTCTTCATCTCTTGTAATACTCTTTGTTTTAAAGTCTATTTTGTTTGGTATGAGAATTGCTACTCCAGCTTTCTTTTGATTTCCATTTGCATGGAATATATTATTCCATCCCCTCACTTTCTGTCTGTATGTGTCCCTAGGTCTGACATTGGACTCCTGTAGACAACATATATATGGATCTTGTTTTTGTATCCATTCAGCCAATATATGTCTTTTGGTTGGAGCATTTAATCCATTTTCATTTAAGGTAGTTATTGATATGTATGTTACTATTACCATTTTCTTAATTGTTTTTGGTTTATTATTGTAGGTCTTTTTCTTCTCTTGTGTTTCCTGCCTAGAGAAGTTCCTTTAGCATTTGCTGTAAAGCTGGTTTGGTGGTGCTGAATCCTCTTAGCTTTTGCTTGTCTGTAAAGCTTTTAATTTCTCCATCAAATCTGAATGAGATCCTTGCTGGGTAGAGTAATCTTGGCTGTAGGTTTTTCTCCTTCCTCACTTTAAATATGTCCCACCACTCCTTTCTGTCTTGCAGAGTTTCTGCTGAAAGATCAGCTGCTAACCTTATGGGGATTCCCTTATGTGTTACTTGTTGTTTTTCTCTTGCTGCTTTTAATATATTTTCTTTGTATTTAATTTTTGATCATTTGATTAATATGTGTTGTGGCGTGTTTCTCCTTGGATTTATCCTGTATGGGACTCTCTGTGCTTCCTGGACCTGATAAACGATTTCCTCTCCCATATTAGGGAAGTTTTCAACTGTAATCTCTTCAAATATTTTCTCAGTCCCTTTCTTTTTCTCCTCTTCTTCTGGGACCCCTATAATTCGAATGTTGGTGCGTTTAATGTTGTCCCAGACGTCTCTGAGACTGTCCTCAATTCTTTTCATTCTTTTTTCTTTATTCTGCTTTGCAGTAGTTATTTCCACTATTTTATCTTCCAGGTCACTTATCTGTTCTTCTGCCTAAGTTATTCTGCTATTGGTCCCTTCTAGAGAACTTTTAATTTCATTTATTGTGCTGTTCATCACTGTTTGTTTGCTCTTTAGTTCCTCTAGGTCCTTGTTAAACGTTTCTTGTATTTTCTCCTTTCTATTTCCGAAATTTTGTATCATCTTTACTAACATTATTGCGAATTCTTTTTCAGGTAGACTGCCTATTTCCTCTTCATTTGTTAGGTCTGGTGGGTTTTTGCCTTGCTCCTTCATCTGCTGTGTGTTTCTCTGTCTTCTCATTTTGTTTACCTTACTGTGTTTGGGGTCTTCTTTTCACAGGCTGCATGTTTGTAGTACCCATTGTTTTTGGTGTCTGTCCCCAGTAGCTAAGGTTAGTTCAGTGGCTTGTTTAGGTTTCCTGGTGGAGGGGACTAGTGCCTGTGTTCTGGGGTATGAGGCTGGATCTTTTCTTTCTGGTGGGAAGGTCCACATCTGTTGGTGTGTTTTGGGGTGTCTGTGGCCTTATGATTTTAGACAGCCTCTCTGCTAATGGATGGGGCTGTGTTCTGGTCTTGCTAGTTGTTTGTCATAGGGTGTCCAGCACTGTAGCTTGCTGGTCGTTGAGTGTAGCTGGGTCTTGATGTTGAGATGGAGATCTCTGGGAGATTTTTGCCATTTGGTATTACATGGAGCTGGGAGGTCTCTTGTGGACCAGTGTCCTGAACTTGGCTCTCCCACCTCAGTGGCACAGCCTTGACGATTGGCTGGAGTATCAAGAGCCTGTCCTCCACGTGGCTCAGAATAAAAAGGAGAAAAAAAAAGAAGGAAGAAGATAAAATTTAAAACAATAAAGTAAAATAAAATTGTTATTAAAATAAAAAATAGTTATTAGGAAAAAAAATTTTTTAATAAAAAAAAACGGACAGAGAAAACCCTAGGCCAAATGGTAAAAGCAAAGCTATACAGACAAAATCACACACAGGATACACATACACACTCACAGAAAGAGAAAAAGGGAAATATATATATATATATATATATATGTATATATATGTATATATATATATATATATACATATATATACATATATATATATATATATATATATATATATCTTTGCTCCCAAAGTCCACCTCCTCAATTTGGGATGATTCATTGTCTGTTCAGGTATACCACAGATGCAGGGTACATCAAGTTGATTGTGGAGATTTAATCTGCTGCTCCTGAGGATGCTGGGAGAGATTTCCCTTTCTCTTCTTTGTTCGCACAGCTCCCGTGGTTCAGCTTTGGATTTGGACATGCGTCTGCGTGTAGGTCACCTGAGGGCGTCTGTTCTTTGCTCAGACATGACGGGGTTAACGGAGCAGCTGATTCAGGGGCAGGGTGAGGGAGGGGTATGGATGCCGGGCAAGCCTGAGGCAGCAGAGGCTTGCATGACGTTGCACCAGTCAGAGGCGTGCTGTGTGTTCTCCCAGAGAAACTGTCCCTGGATCACGGGACCCTGGCAGTGGCAGGCTCCACAGTCTCCAGGAGGGGAGGTGTGGATAGTGACCTGTGCTTGCACACAGGCGTTTGGTGGCTGCAGCACCAGCCGTAGTGCCTCATGCCCATCTCTGTGGTCCACGCTGATAGCCGTGGCTCATGCCCGTCTCTGGAGCTCATTTAAGCGGCGCTCTTAACCCCCTCTCCTTGCGCACCAGGAAACAAAGAGGCAAGAAAAAGTCTCTTGTCTCTTCGGCAGCTCCAGACTTTTTCCCGGACTCCCTCCCGGCTAGCTGTGGTGCACTAGCCCCCTTCAGGCTGTGTTCATGCAGCCAACCCCAGTCCTCTCCCTGGGATCTGACCTCCGAAGCCTGAGCCTCAGCTCCCAACCTCCACCCAACCCAGCGGGTGTGCACACAAGCCTCTCGGGCTGGTGAGTTCTGGCTGGCACCAATCCTCTGTGCGGGATCTCTTTGTTTTGCCCTCTGCACCCCTGTTGCTGTGCTCTCCTCCATGGCTCCGAAGCTTCCTCCGTCTGCCACCCACAGTCTTCACCCGCGAAGTGGCTTCCTAGTGTGTGGAAACTTTCCTCCTTCACAGCTCCCTCCCACTGGTGCAGGTCCCATCCCTATTCTTTCGTCTGTTTTTTTTTCTTTTGCCCTACCCAGGTACATGGGGATTTTCTTGCCTTTTGCAGGTCTGAGGGCTTCTGCCAGTGTTCAGTAGGTGTTCTGTAGTAGTTGTTCCACATGTAGATGTATTTCTGATGTATTTGTGGGGAGGAAGGTGATCTCCACGTCTTACTCTTCTGCCATCTTTTTTGTTTTTGTTTTTGTGTTTTTTTGCTTTTTGGTTTGCGGTACATGGGCCTCTCACTGTTGTGGCCTCTCCCATTGTGGAGCACAGGCGCCGGATGCACAGACTCCAGACGTGCAGGCTCAGCGGCCATGGCTCACAGGCCCAGCCACTCTGCGGCATGTGGGGTCTTCCCGGATCGGGGCATGAACCCGTGTCCCATGCATCGGCAGATGGACTCTCAACCACTGCACCACCAGGGAAGCCCTCTTCCGCCATCTTGAAGCTCCTCCTCATTCATTTTTGAATGCTATCTATTTTTTTCCTTTTGTTCTCAACCTATTATATTTGAAGTGAGTTTCTGTGGTGACATACAGTTGGGTTGTGGTTTTAATCCATTTTAATTTTTGTCTTTTCATTGGTGTTTAGACCATTTAATATAATTATTGATATGACTGGATTTAGGTTTGCCATTTTACTATCTATATTCTGTTTGTTTCCTCTGAATTATTATTCCTGTTTCCCTTCTCCTGCGTTCTTTTAAATTATTTAAACATTTTTTCATAACAAATTTTAATTTATTTATTGTGACTTTGACTTCTCTTTGTCTAAAATTTTTAGTAGTTGCTCTAGGGATTACAAAACACATACTTTTCACAGTCTATTTAGAATCATTATTTTACCACTTTAATTACAATGTAAAACCCTTTCTAGCATTTTGGGCCCTTTACCCTCTCCACTTTATGCTATCATTTCCTTACATATTACATCTACATACACTGAAAATCCCATCAGAAAATGCTGTAATTCGCTTTCAATCAAAATTCAGGAGAAGAAAAATAGTCTATTATATTTACACAGATTTTTACCATTTCTGTCTTCTTCCATCATTTGTAATGTTCCACTCTCCCTTCTGGTATCATTTCACTTCTGTATGAAGAAATTCCCTTAGCAATTCTTTTTCAGCAGGTCTGCTTGCTATGAATTTTCTTAGTTTTCCTTTATCTAAAATTGTGTTTTAAATTTTACCTTCATTCCTGAAGGGTATTTTTTGCTGGATTCTCTGGATTGATAAATCTTTCAACATCTGAAAAATTGTTTGTTGCTTCTTTCTGATCTAGAGTTTCTGATAAGAAATCTACAGTCATTCAAATCATTGTTCCCCTATACGTAATGCATTATTTCTCTCTGAATGCTTTCAAGGTTTTTTTATCTTTATTTTTCAGTGGTTTCCTTATGATGTATCTATCTATGGGTTTCTTTTTGCTTATCCTGGTAGGGATTTACTCATTTTCTTGAACCTGTAGGTTGGTGTATTTCACCGAACTTGGGAATTTTTCAAGCCATTATTTCTTCAAAGATTTTTTTTTCAGCACTGCTTCTTTCTCCTTTCCTTCTGGATCTCCAGTGGCATGACTGATAGACCTTTTGTCATTGTCCCATGTGTCCCTAAGGCACTGTTTATTTTTTTCTAATCTTTTTTCTGTTGTTCATATTACATAATTTCTATTTATCTACCTTCAAGTTTATTGACTCTTTCCTGACATCTCACTTCTGCTATTAAGCCCATCCATTGAGGTTTTTTTTAAATTTCAGTTATTGTATTTTTCAATTCTGAGTTTCCACTTGTTTTCTACTTCTTTATATCTATTTATCTAATTAGACTCTGTATTTTAACATTTGTTCCAAGAGTGTTTATGCCATTCATTTGAGTTTTTAATAGTAGCTGATTTAAAGTCTTTGTCAGATAAGTGCAACATCTGCATCCTCTTGTTAATATCTGTTGATTGCCTTTTGCCATGCAACTTGAGATTATCGTGGTTCTTTGTATGCCTGGTAAACCTGGAGTATATCCTGGACATTTTGAATATGACATTATAAAACTCTAAGTCTTGCTTAAATTGTATGGAAAACATTTATGTTTTTGCTTTAGCAGTCAATCTGATTAGGTTCAGGTCACATGTTCCCACCAGCCTTCCATGGGCTGATGGTTCAATGTCAGTTCAGTTTTCAAAGCTTTTGCAGTGTTATTCAGATCTGTCTGGTGTGTGTGTGTGTGTGTGTGTGTGTGTGTGTGTGTGTGTGCGTGTGTGTGTGTGTGTGTGTGTGTGTGTGACTAAGTGGTCAGACTGGAACCTAGATGGATGCCTGTTATCTCAGTTCTTTGGTATGCTCATTGGGATCTGATCAACATAGGCACAGGTTAGTGGTGGGTATCTAGGAGCTCATTAACAAAGAAATATTATGGGATCACTTTCCTGAACTCCTACCTCTCCACAGTCTCCCCAGTGCTACTCCATTCCTGGGACTTCCCTTTCAGTCCTCCAGTTGGAAATTGTTCACCTCTGCAGCTGTGCCACATCTGGAAACAAGCAGTGGGAAAAGAGAGATTAAAAAAGGCAACAGTGTGTGGCTTAGCTCTCTTGTGGCCAGAGCTCCATCAGAGACTAAGCATTCCCCTCTCCAAGAGTATTGGTTCCTGAAGGCTCTCACTGCTGCCACTGTTGCTGCCACTGCATGATTGCCTGAGGGTTGGGATGTGAGAGAAGAGAAATAAAGGAAAAAATGGAGGATTTCCCCCCTTCTCTCACTTCTCAAGCAAGAACTAGAGGGCTTCTCCTAGAGTTCTCTGCCTGTAGTACAGTACTCACTTCCAGGTTTCCAAATGCATTAAGTTCAGGTCAGGGAATGGGGTGGGGGGTGTGGGAAGCTCACCATTTTTTTTGTTGGCTTCTCAAATGCTGGTGTCCTTCTTCAATCTTCCTGCAGCTACTTACTTTTCAGAACTCTCAAACAGCTGTGCCATGAATTCTGTTCAGGTTTTATGATTGTGCTCAGTGACAGATAAAGAGTAGCAAGTACTTAACCATCTTACCCAGAACTGTAATCTAGAATCGAATTTTAAATAAATCACTCTGTTGGTTATATGGAGGGTGAAGTAGAAGGGAACAAGATTGAAGATGGGGAGACCAGTTAGGAAAGTACTCTAGTAATCTAGGCAATAGATGAGATCTCAAACCTGGGCAGTAATAATAGAGATTATGATGAAAATGCCAATTCAAGAGACATTTGGGAGGTAAAATTGATGAGACTTAATGAGGTCACTCTCTTACAAGGCCATAATTGAAATATGTAAGAAAGGAACTGACAGTGATCAAGACAGATGGCTCCATTAAAAAAAATACTTAGGGATAAATATAACAATAGAAATATAAAAGTTAAACTCTGATAACTATAGAACATTGTTGAAAAGAAAGACTTAAATAAATGGAAAGACATACCATGTTGTAGTATAAGTCCTGACATTTGGATTTTCTCTTTTTTGTAATGCAAATGTCTGACTTAAGCTTTGATTGCCCAGACATCCACTTCAAAGAGGCACCCACTTCAAAGATGGCTACCTCAAAAAACACATTGCTAGTCACCCCCACCCCAGTTCCTATTCCTTTGTTTTAGCAATCTTGCTTGATTTCGATAATGACCATTTGGGCTGCTTTTTTTTCTCTTCTCTAGCTTCAAATTCCCCTCTTCTATTTTAAATTCACCAATAATGAGTGAGGCCCAGAATCCCTAGGTTCCCACCTTCAATAAAAGCAGCCCGCTAGGCTTGCTCACTCATTCTCTGTCTCTCTGTATGTCTCTCTGTCTCCCTCTCCCCTTTCTGTCTCTGTGTGTGTCTCTCTCTCCCCCAACCCTTGACCTTGCTGTGTGGCCCCAGGTGTGCTGTGTATTTTCCAGGACCTGTAAGCAAAAAACTTAGTCTCCTTCAAAGTTTTTCTGATGGTTATTGCTGAGAGTATCTTGCAATCATAAGAACCACAGGGCAGGTCAAGCCACAACACTGGTTATGAACAGGATGAGACCAGCACAAAAGACATGTTCATAGATTAGAATATTTAATATGGTTAAGATGGCAGTTCTCCCCAAACTGACCAATAAATTCAATGCAATCTCTATCAAAATCTCAACTTTCTTTTCAGAAATTCACAGGCTGATGCCAAAATTCATATAAAAATGCAAGGGACCCAGAATAGCCAAAACAATCTTAAGAGGAATGAAGTTGAAGAACTCACATTTCCCAATTTCAAAACTTACTAAAAAGCTACAATAATCAAAATGTTATGGTACTGGCATAAGGATAGACAAATAGGTAAATGGAAGAGAACTGAGAGTCCAGAAATAAGCTTTCACATTTATAGTCAATTAATCTTCAACAAGAGTGCCAAGATAATTAAGTGGAGAAAGTATAGTTTTTTCAACAAATGGTATGGGGCAACTGGATATGTTACCAAGGCTGTTGCCCCAGAATCATACCCCTGTCCCTTCCTGGAATGGAAACCAAGTGCTCTTATCTAAGTTTCAGGAGGAAGCTGCAAAGAGAAAAACAAGAACTTGTTAGAACCAGCTAGGCCCAATATGGTGGAATATTTGACTTCCAGTAGGCCTTGAGCCTCACGATATGCTCATTATAATACATTAGTAGGCTAAATGACACACCCACCAGTGCCTTGACAGTTGACAATTGCCATGACAACAACCAGAAAAGCCCATACAAGGACTAAAAAGGAGTGTTGCCTCAGTTCTGCTCCAAACCACACTTCTGTTCTCAGATAAATCATGAATATTCCTCCCTCTCTTTCCAATTCCCTCCATTTTACATCAACCCTCCTATATATATGGTGTCTCCACCCAAATTGGGTTGAGAAGCTGATTTGCAAACGAGGTTCCCACTTCCCCATTCTTTAGCTATTGAATAAAGCTTGTGCTGTTCCAGTCTCAGCATCGGTTTCATTACTGTCGAATCTGATCGGAAAAAGAACCTCCCTGGCCAAGACAACAGGACTTGGCCTGGGTTAGGACCCTGGCGTGGGTCCAGGTGACCAATTCAGTAACATGTCCACATTCAAGAAAATGAAGTTGGACCCCTATATCACACCGTATACAAAAATTAATTCAAAATAGATTTAAGACCTAAATGTAAGAGCTAAAACTATAAAATTCCGAGAAGAAATATTGGCGATAAATCTTCATGACCTTAAACTAGGTAATGATTTCTTAGATAAATTAAACTCATCAAAATTAAAAACTTTTATGATTCAAATAACACAATCAAGAATGTGAAAAGACAATCCACAAAATCAGAGAAAATGTTTGCAAATCATATAAATGATCCAGATTATATAAAGAATTCTTACCACTCAATAATAAAGAAATAAATAACCCAATTAAGAATGGGCAAATAATTTGAACAGACATATCTCCAAAGAAGATACATATATGGTGAATAAGCACAAGAAAAAAAAATGTTCAACATCATTAGCCATCAGGGAAATGTGAATCAAAACCACAGTAAGATACCACTTCATGCCCATTAGAATTGCCATAATAAAGACGGATAATAAAGAGTGTTGGAGAGGATGTGGAGAAATTGGAACCCTCATACACTGCTGGTGGTAATGTAAAGTGGTCCAGCAATTTCCCTCTTCAGTATATACCCAAGAGAAATGAAAACACATGTCTACCCAAAAACTTGTACATGAATGTTCAAAGCAGAATTATTCATAATAGCCAAAAAGTGGAAAAAATCCACATTTCCATCAACTGGATAAACAAAAGTGGTATATCTATACAATGGAATGTTTTTCAGCAATGAAAGGAAATGAAATACTGACACATGCTACAACGTGGATGAACCCTGAAAACATTATGCTAAGTGAAAGAAGCTAAACACAAAAGGCTACACATTGTAAGATTTAATTTATACACAATGTCCAGAACAGGTAAATCTATAGAGACAGAAAGTAAATCAGTAGCTGTCTAGGGTTGGGGGGTGGGGATGGGGACTGACTGCTACTGGGTATGGGGTTTCTTTCTGGGGTGATGAAAATGTTCCAAAATTAGACCATGGTGATAGATGTACAACTCTGTGAATATACGAAAAACTATAGAATTATACACTTTAAGTGGGTGAATTGTATGATATGTGAATTATATCTCAATAAAACTGTTAAAAATCCATAAGGTTACAAAGAAAACCAGTTATACTGAACTAGAAGAATCAAAATATAAACACAAATTCTTGATAAAAAATAGATGTGCTTCTTTAGAAAGGCATCAAACAACAAGATCCAGATCTAATAATTACCTTAGTTCTGAAGTAATGATGAGTGTAAAATAAATTTTGAGATGTGCAATGATTATAACAAAAATGATTGATGGTTCTACTAGCACCTCTAAAGAACAATGGAGTTGGAAAAAAGGAGAGGAAATAAACCAGTTGTTTCCCCGATGAAGCTCCAGGATTAAAAAGCAGGTACAAACAAGACACTTCCTTTTAGTGAGGCTGGAGATTTGCAAGACAGCTTCCAGCCTAGTGCTTTTAGCATGTTTACACATAGTTGGCTGTACCAGCCAAATCACTGCCAAGCAGCTTGGACCTCTGTGGCTGTACTCTTTAGTCATCCTGAAAGGCAGTGGGATGGAGCAAGAGGGAACCTAATGATATCTGGTCATCAAGGCAAAGCAAGTTGGGAGGGAGAATGGAAAACTGACACAACGGGTAAGAAAGCACTAAGACTATTTGCAAACAAAGCGACCAACAAGGGTTTAATCTCCAAAACATACAAACGGCTCATGCAGCTCTGTGTCAAAAAAACAAACAACCTAATGAAAAAATGGACACAAGATCTAAATAGACATTTCTCTGAAGAAGATAAACAGATGGCCAACAAACACATGAAAAGATGCTCAATATCACTAATTGTCAGAGAAATGCAAATCAAAACTACGAGGTATCACCTCACACTGGTCAGAATGGCCATCATCAAAAAGTCTACAAATAATAAGTGCCGGAGAGGGTGTGGAAAAAAGGGAACCCTGCTACACTGTTGGTAGGAATGTAAACTGGTACAGCCACTATGGAGAACAGTATGGAGGTTCCTTAAAAAACTAATAATGGAACTACCATATGATCTAGCAATCCCACTCCTGGGCATATATCCAGAGAAAACCATACTTCGAAAAGATACATGCACCCCAATGTTCACTGCAGCACTATTTACAATAGCCAAGATATGGAATCAACCTAAATGTCCATCGACAGATGAATGTATAAAGAAGATGTGGTACATATATAATGAGCCATAAAAATGAATGAAATAATGCCATTTGTAGCAACATGGATGGACCTAGAGATTCTCATACTAAGTGAAGTACTGAGCCCACATGCTACAACTACTGAAGCCCGTGGGCCTAGAGCCCATGCTCCGCAGCAAGAGAAGCCACCACGATGAGAAGCCCATGCACTGCAACGAAGAGTAGCCCCCACTCACTGTAACTAGAGGAAGCCCGTGTGCAGCAACAAAGACCCAACGCAGCCAAATAAATAAATAAATAAATAAGAAGAATGAAATAATGCCATTTGCAGCACTATGGATGGGCCTAGAGATTATCATACTAAGAAAGTCATACAGAGAAAGACAGATACCATATGATATTGTTTATATGTGGAATCAAAAAAATAATACAAATGAACTTACTTACAAAACAGAAATAGAGGCATAGATGTAGAAAACAAACTTACGGTTACCAGGGGGGAAAGGGAGGGAAGGATAAAATTGGGAGATCAGGATTGACATATACACACTACTGTATATAAAATCGATAACTAATAAGAACCTGCTGTATAGCACAGGGAACTCTAGTCAATACTCTTTAATGACCTATATGGGAAAAGAATCTAAAAAAGAGTGGGTATATGTACATGTATAACTGATTCACTTTGCTGTACACCTGAAACTAACACAACATTGTAAATCAACTATACTCCAACTAAAAACAAAAACAGACTCACAGATTTCGAAAACAAACTTATGGTTACCAAAGGGGAAACATGGAGGGGGTAGGGATAAATTAGGAGCTTTGGATTAACATACACACACTACTATATACAAAATAACCAATGAGGATCTACTGTATAGCACAGGGAACTCTACTCAATATTCTGTAATAACCTATATGGGTAAAGAATCTGAAAAAGAACATATACATATATGTATATGTATAACTGAATCACTTTGCTGAAACTAACACAACATTGTAAATCAACTATACTCCAATAAAAGTTTTTAAAAAATAAAATTTGAGGAAACAAAAAAATAAAAAGTTTTTTTAAAAAAGAAAGCACTAAGACATCTAAGGGCATGGCATGCTCTCCCTCCTGTGTCCAAACCTTCAGAAAAGGAGATATGACCAGACTAGCATGGGGATTCTTGGGTCAGAATTGGGGAGTCTTCAATGACTGCCCCCTCTACCAGATATCCACCTCCAGGACTAATTTTCAAAATATTTGACAAGTGATAACAATCGGCCACAGAGCAATCACAACAGTTGCCAGCCACAGTAGTAGAACAGAGTCTTGGAGGTCTCCTGCTATGACAGACATTACTTGATTCAGTTGCTAGATTGTGGGGAGGTCCCAGAGGTCCTAGAGGCAAGATTGAGGCAGTGGCTCTTCATCAACCGGCACAGAAGATGTTCAAGTCCTCTGTTAACAACTGAAGTACCTGTACCAGTACACATTACCCCAAAGATAGGGGAGAAAGAGAGAGTAGAACCTCCTTAAAGCTTTATGAATGAAGGATTGAGCAACTGGTTGATGCTTACATTCATGGGACATCTTGCTGATTTCACAGGTGGAAATTTCTCCTCTTGACTGAAGGACCAAAAGAGACTTCAGTGCACCAAAGTTTTTTTTCAAATTTAGACTCTAGAAAGCCACCTTACTACAAAAGTAGGGGTACATTTCAGTGACAATCCTTATCCCTACCTTTTCATCATCTAGGAAGAAGCAAGGAAAGCTGGCAACCTGAAATGGGGACCAAAGGGTATTGGCCCACGCTTCCAGCTGCCCCAGATCTGAACACTGAGGCCTGTCGGGTAGTGGGGTCTCTTTGGACTACCCCTCCCACCACCAGGATCCTCCTTCTACAGACTCATTCATCAGTTCACACCTAGCTCAATTCCTCTTCCTGTGAAGAGAAAGTCTCCAAACAGCGAGGGAAATTGGATAAGCTAGACCCTGAGGCACAGCCTTTACTAGGCAGGAAAGAAACAGGGCTACGTGTGGGGCTCCTGAGCAATAAGAAGGGAAGTGAGCCATTTTAACAACAACCATTAATTTTTATTAAATTTCTAATCAAATACAACAATAATTTCTTCTCTTTCATAAAAAAACACAAACATTTACAACATTATCAGTTTGGGAAAAGATAAACAGTAAAAATTAAGAAAAGTGATGAAAAGACAAATTCAAGGACAGAATAAATACAGCTTATTTACACGCCTGCCTGGCCCCGGTGGCTGCTGCCAGAGTACCAGACCCTCAGCTTCAGAATTAGCAGCAGTTCAAAATCTCCTCCAGTTTCAACATGTCCAAGGGTGGGATTTGGGTGACTTCAAAGAAGACCCTGCAAAAGGAAGAGGGGTCTGCTCAGTGTAAAATAGCCCAAAGCAAGCAGGCTCCATGGAATAAGTGGGACATAAGCCCTTGGTTTCCTATCTTGCTTTAACTCTGGAGCATAAATTAAGGTAAAAAGTACCTGAATCTTTCTTTTCCCTTAAATGAGGTTAGTCTGGGCCTCCCCATGACTGAGCGCAAACCCAACCTCAACTGGAGCTTGGTACTTACCGGTGGGAATACTTGGATTGCACAGTCTTGAGCCTATTGCCCAAACACAAAGTCAGCAGGACGTTCAGCTGCCTGACCAAGGGGTGAAGATCAGAGGTCTTGTAGCCACTGTAATACTCCAGGGTAGGAGCCTGGAAGAAGCAACATGGACAGTGACTTTTACAACAGGAAGCAGACACTTCCTGTCTCCAATACCCAAATCCAAACTTCCTATCCATAGTACAGGCAGGGAAGAAAGTCAAACAATTCAAAGACTCATAGAGCACAGACACCGACCAATAATTATAGGGTACTGCCTAGAAAACTATGTTCCAGCTGCAGGCTAGTGGTATGGCTATATCCATATGCACCAGCTGGATATTAGCCCTAGCCATAGGTATTTAAACTGAAATCCACCAAAGAATTTAAGGAACAGGACTGACTTTGTTACTTACTCTCAGGTTAAGAGCCAATGACCAGGCAAACCTCAGAACAAACTTGAGGTCCCAACTAAACAGCCAACAGGAACTTAAGGCTGTTCCTCCTCTCTGGCTCAAACAGCTATCATTTCATGCATTCATTTTCTCAGTCAACTTTAAGGATGCCTATCATGTGGCAAAAGGAATATAGCAGAGTGTTTAAGAGCAAAGGTTCTGGAGGCAAACTACCTGGGTTCAAATTCCAGCTCCATTAACAGCATGGCCTTGAGCCAGTTACTTAACCTCTAGGTGCCTCAGTTTCCAAATCTGCCAAATAGGGACGATTACAGTAATTACATAATAGGCTTAAATGAGTTAACAGACATAAAGCACACGGAACAGAGTCTAGCACATACCCAAACAATGCTAGCTAGGATATTACCAAGCCCCATACAGGATGCTGGGAATACAAAGATGACTAAGAGTTGACTAAGGCTCCTGCCCTTGAGGAGTCTGTAGTCTAGTGAGGGAGACAGACATGCACACAGAGAATTACAAAATGTGTGGGAAGTGCTACAATGGAAGGGAGCATGGACACTGGAGCAACAGAGCTGCAGGACCCACGAATTTTGGCTGGGAAAGTCACAAAAAGCTTTGCAGAGGAGGGCACATCTTCAATAGGCACTGAAAGTCTAGTGGGAGTTCCACAAGTAGAGAAAAGAAAATTCATTATTCTGTGAAGCAGTGGTTTTCTTAAAATGTCTTAAATTATTTTCCCTGAAATCATGTTTTCCCAAATATCTTACGTGGAAGCCCAAATATCTTACCTGGAATTGGGGGCGGGAACTAAGAAGCCCACCAATTTGGATCCCTTTACCTTTTACATGGCCCCTGAGATACTTCTGCAGGAATCCCAGGGCTCTACTGAATACTCTTTGGAAACCACTGCCACAGGCAAAGGGCAGTCATTGGCATGCTGAGCAAGGGAGTAACACATGGGATAACACATCATATTGGGTGTGTTAATTAAGATTAACAGCCCTACTGTCACTGCCCCAATTGTTCACATTGTTCAATTGTTCAACTGTTCACTGCCCCAACGCTTCACATTGATTATTATAAAAGCCCACTCACTGGTGTTGATACGTTCACATACGCTCTCTCATCTAACATACCTTCTGTACTGCTATATACTAGTACTGCTTCCAAAACATACAAACAGGAAGATGTCACTCCCCTGCCTTAAAAACTTGCAGTGCCATAGTGTAAAATGGATCTTTCAGCATGGCATCAAAGGCCTCTCACAATCTGACCACACTCTACCATTCTGGTCTCACCTCTCACCATTCCCTACTCATACATCCTCTGCTCTATCCATAGGAAATGTCTTATTCTGCCCTGAATACATCACACTGTTTTCTTATTGCCTTCACATCTTTTCAATTATTGTTCCCTCTGCCTAGAATGTCTCTTCTCAAGGTTCCTACTCATCTCTCAAGACCCAACTCAAAAGTCACCTCCTCTGTGAAGCCTTTCTCATCTATAGCAGTATATATATATAGTGTAGAGGACTGTGGAGCCAGACTACCTGGGTTCAGATCAGGGCTGACACTTAGCTGATACTCACTGGTACAGCCATGCCAAGTGTTAAAACACTGAAATATTTTTATACTGGTTGGCAAGCAGTTTGCTGCCCTGAGCCTCTCAACTGTCCTCCCTCAGGACCTACCAGCCTTCCCCAGGATCCAAGGGTAAAAGCCTGGGTCAGCATGGGGCCTCCAAGATCATGGCTCCGGGGCTACCGCCACATCCATTCTGATTATAGAGTAGGTATATTCTTTGAACAGACTCCTAGTTCCCAAAGCCTAGCTCTGCCTCTCATTAACCAAACACGGGAAGTTATTTCTTATCTGTACAATAGGGATAATAGTGCTGATCTCATAGGGTTGTTGTGAAGATTGAGTTAATAGACAGAGTGTTTAGTTCACTGTCTAAGCACTCAATAAATGCTAGCCATTATTATTACGTATTCTTTCTCATCGTCATCCCTGCCATTTACTTAATGCTTTCTCTGTCCCAAGAAATTTCAGTGCCTTGTCCAAGTTCACACAACTGTTTATAGGGTTCTTCCTCAGCACACAGAGGTTTCTCCATCAGTAGTGGTGCTAGAACTTCTAGGCCGCAGGGGCTTAGGAGTGGTTGGGAAGAGTATGCTCATTTGCAAGCATACTCTTTCTATTGGGTTGCATGTTACACGTCAATAAAAATTCATAGTTTTCTAAAGTTGCTTTTATTCACAATTTTTTATAAAATTGAGAAAGCATCAAATATGCATTTTATTTGTATTGGGTAAGGAGGCTGTGGGGGCCTTCCTCCTCAGAGAAGAGCACAATAGTATATCTCTGAGTCCCCTGTTATACACATGGACAGTTGCTTTCACTACTCTGTTCTCTGGGTCAGTGCTTTCCAAATCCTGTTCCAATGAGCTCCCTTGGGGGGCCAACCTTGCTGAGGGGACTGCAAGGAGCAGGGGTGGAATGGGGTCAGGCAAGAAGTGGGTCCACCCCACCCCCTGCTGCAATCAGAATAATTTCACATTAGTCTGTTTTGTGATACTGGGCTTTCAGGTAAGCTGTCTTTGGAAGAAAGGGTACTGTGATGAAGAAAAGTGAAATAAAATACTTTAAAACCATGGCTCTAGAAACGCTTTAGGCAGCCAGGCCCTTAAGATGTCAAGATGTTAAAGGATTCATAACGGCAGGTATGTAGTAGTTTTGTCACAGAGTTTCCCACAGCCGTAGTTTACACCTTCCTCCTGAGCTGACCCTGTGCTTTTAAATCCCTATCCCTGGGACTTTCCTGGTGGTCCACTGGTTAAGAATCTGCCTTCCAATGCAGGGGACGGGGGTTCGATCCCTGGGCAGGGAACTAAGATCCCACATGCCGCAGGGCAACTAAGCCCATGCACCGCAACTACTGAGCCCACACACTCTGGAGCCCATGTGCCACAACTAAAGAGAAGCCCGCGTGCTGCAATGAAGAGCCCACATGCTGCAACTGAGACCCGATGCGGCCAAAAATTAAATAAATAAATAAATATGTTTTTAAAAATCCCTACTCCTTCTTCCCCACCTCCCACAAGTGTTTACCAAGTGTCCGAGCTTCTTCATGTAGAGGGCCAGGAGGAAGGAGCCAGCAGCTAGCTTGGAAGCCCTCTCCTGGACATAGTCGTATTCCTGCAGGGTCATTTCACAGATGAAGCGGGACAAGGTCAGTGTCTTCATGTTGGCATGGACACACTAAAGGCAGGAAGAAGACTGGCTCAGCAATCAATTCAGAACACTGGCACCAAGCAGAAAACCCCCTGCACTCACTCACTCCAGTTATCCCACCTTGGGCCTAAATGGCTCTCTGCCTGAACAATGTACCTCTTTTGCCACCATGACTCACACTAAGGACCCTGCCCCCAAAGCACAGAATCTTTAGGAGGGGGGATTATGAAATTGGCAATGGTATTTGCCATTTTCAGGGTTTTAAACCAAATTATCAAGTGTGATTGTGGTACCCTCCACCTCCCCTTTCTGTACATGTCATCCTTTGAAGAGCTGAAGGCCTCCAACTGTTGACTTTTCACTGGGCTCCAGACTAGGAGGTATTCCATGCTCCAAAAGAACTCCTTCTCTTTTCTTGTTTGAATATATGTGTGTGTGTGTGTATACACACACACACACACACACACACACAAATCCTACAACAAGACACACTTGTATAATACAAAGTGACTTCCCCTGTAACCAATATTCAGGTGAAGGAAGAGAACTTTGACAGCATCTCCCCTAAACTTCCCAAGTGTCCCTTCCTGATCAAAGAATCTTCTTCCCCTCCCCTACTCGGCCCTCACCTCAAAACTTTATAGGCATACCATGGAAATCTGCAATTTTCTTCCCCCCACACTCCATAAAGACTGCCAATCTAGGAGGGTGGACTGAAGAAGAAATTCCCCTGTCCCCAGTTGTCCCTTTCCCTTTTCCTATGACTCAAGCAGCCACTCTGGGAATGGAGGGGACAAACCCAGCAGTGGGAAAATGAAGATGTACCTCCCCTGTCTTACCTTAGCATATCTGCGCAGAAAATGATAGGCGATGGGAATGTTGATATCATATCTGAGGGTTTTTAGGATGCTGATTTCCATGGCGAGCATCTCATCTCGCTTATAAATATCGTCACAGATGTACAGGAAGTCATCCACACAAGGTGGGCAGGTCTCCTATGGGTGGAGAGGAGAGGAAGTCACAACCAGGCAAAGACAGCCCACTCCTCTCTGCTTGGAGATGAAAGGCAGGGGAGGAGAGGGGTGAAGGATAGGAGGTAATAACATTCCCTGGCATGAACCTTCAGGGTAGCTCTGAGAGCCAGCTTCTGGTTTTTGAGTAGTACATCTGAAAAACAAAATCAGAGAGATAGGAGGAGAGAGGATAGGGCCTCTTGGGGTAGATTCTTATAGCACTGGAAGCGGCATAATATGGCACAGGGACTGGAAGCACTGATCTCTCTTCTAATGACTGAGAGCCAGAAATGGGAAATCTAAGGCCTACTCTGGGGGCAACAGAGGGAAGGAGACCACAGGAAGGGAGCTAGAGATGGAAAATAAGCCCTCACTTTGTTTTCTTGTTTAAGGAATGAATAAGGATGTTTGGGAGGGGGCACTGCTGGGGTAATAGGCAGTGAGAGACAGAGAGAGATAGGCACAGAGGGAACCTAAGCAGAGACTGAAGACCAAGGGATGGGAGATGTGCAAGAGGGCTAGACTGGGAAGGTCCAAGCTAAGCCAAGGGTGAGAAGAACACCCCCCCCTCCACAATCTGGGGTACCTTTCCATGTCCTGTCCTCTGCAGGTTGAACCTTTGTTTTGGGGAAAGAACTAGGAGGCAGGAAGACCCCTGAATCTTTTCTCTAGCTGCACCTCACTGCCCACTCCAGCCTTCTTCTCACACCTTGATTTTCAGATCACAAACTGGACCAACACTCTGGGTTTGCAGACAGGGAAACTGAGGCCCAGAGAGAGGAAGTGACTTGCTCAAGGTCACACAGCAACCTAGTGACAAGACCAGGACAAGAAACTCTCCCTTCCACTGCTCTACTCACCAGTGGCTCCTTCCTTTCTTCTCTTCTCATATCATCTCCATACCTCCCCTTGCAAAAGTCTTTCTGTACTTCTCAATCCTGTGAGGGGAAGACACCCCTGCTCCAAAAAACTTAGTGGAGGTCCTGTCCTGATAACCAGAAGAGGGGTGCTCCTGGTTCCAAAATTTGCTAACGAGAGCACCTTGCACACTCCTTCTCCCTCCTGCTCTTCATTGTCCAGGAACCCCCAGCTTCTTTTTTAACCCCCTTGAGGCTGAGACAGGGAGCACTTAATTAAGCCACAAGGACATCCCTAGGTAGGTGGAAGGAGGAGGAGAGAGGGAGAGACGTAAAAAGAGAAAGGAAGGGGAGCAAGGGAATGAACCAGGAAGCCAGTGAGCAGGGAAGGAAATGAGCTAGAGAGCGAAGCAGGGAACAAGGGAGAGAGTGAGGGAGGAGGAAGGGAAAGAGGAAGAAAGGGAAGGAGGAGGCTAGGGAGCAAGGGCAGGAAGGAGGGAGGGAGGATGGGAAGGAGGGAGAGGACCAAGGAGAAAAGGAGCCAGGGAGGGAAAGAGGGTAGAAGGGAACAAGCATGAGTGGGTGGGAGGGAGTGACCAGGGAAGTGAATGAGAGGGAGCTGAGCAGAGAGGGAGCAGGGAGTGAGGGGGAGCAAGGGAACCAGGGAGCAAGAGAGTAGGGAAGGAAGTGAGCCAGAGAGGGAAGTGGGGAAAATGAGAGAGGGAGGGAGGGAGGAAGGAAGAAGAGAGAGAAGGAGGAAAAAGGAAGGAGACAGGGAGGGAGGGTGGGAGGAAGTTAAGGTGGGGGGAGTCACGGTGCCAGAGTACCATGGAGCAAGGATGGGAGATACGGAGGGAAGGAGCAAGCAGGGAGGGAAGAGAAGGAACCAGCAGAAAAGGAAGGGTGAGGGAGGAGGGGAAGAGGAAGCAAAGGAGGAGGGAGGGGAGCACACACTAGAGAAGCAACAGGGAGGAGAGGGAAGGAGGAGGAAGGGAGAGAGGGAGTGACAGAGGGAAGAGCATTAGCTAGGGAAGGAGAGAAGAGAGTGAACAAAGGAAAGGGACAGGAAGGGAGGGAGGGTGGAAGAGAGGAGGGTGGAGTAGGAGGGAAGGCACGATGGGGTGGGTAGGTGGGTGGGAAGGCATGGAGGAGTGAGGGATAGAACCTGGGTGGAAGGGAGAGGGTCATGGAAGGAGGGATCAAGTGAGGAGGGGAAGGAGTGAGCGAGAGAAGGATAGAGAAAAGGAGGGTTAGAAAGAGCAACAGAGAGTGGGTGGGTGGGATGGAGGGAGGGGCCCAGCATGGAGTGAGCGAGTGTACAAAACAGGGATTGAGGGATCAAGGAAGGGATTGAAAGAAGGCTAGAGGGAGGAAGGGAGCTACCGAGTAAGGGCAGAAGTGGAGCGAGGGTGGAAGTGGAGAGAGGGCAGGAGTGAAGAGAGGGTGGAAGTGCAGTGAGGGCCGGAAGTGGAGTGAGGGCTGGAAGTGGTGAGAGAGGGAGGCAAGTAAGGAGCAAAGGAGGGGTGGAGTTAGAGAGGGAGGTACTGATCGAGGTAGGAGCTAGTGAGTAAAGGAGAAAATGAAGAAGGGAAGCAGAAAGCTAGTTAGGGATAGAGCTGAGTAGGAAACACAAAGACGAATCCACAGTTCTAAAGGTTTTTGTACTCATAAAAGTTGCTACTTCTCTGTTTCTAAACCCTAAGGTTTTATACTATTAGCCTATCTGAAGGAAAAATGAGAGTAGCACAAGATCATTTAGCATCTAAGGAAGAAGAAAGACTCAGATAAAGTAGTTAGATGGATACGGTTATGAAGGAAAGGCCAGCTACATGCTTTTATACTGCTACTTCAAAAATAACTAATTTACTTGGACTCACTACCATCTACACCAGGCCATTTTCTCTTAAATGTCTCCAGCACCTAGATTTGGAAATGCTTCCTTATATGTGCAATTCAAGACTCCACTAGACGGAGGTGGAGTTTCTGGAAGAAGAAAATGGGGTGGGGACAGAGAATTATGGTCCAGAAAGAAGCTTTAAAAAGAACAATCCATTTAACAAGGAATATGCCCACCTACACACATCTTCAAAGAGGAAAAGGGAGAATTTTGTTGACGCCAGGAAACAAATACACCTCCATTTGCACCCAACACCAGTTTCCCTGCTTAGGAAGACAAAAAATCAGTAGGAAAACTTATTTGTGTGCATGTATATAATTGTATACCCACACAAATACACATATGTGAATGTACACACATGTGTATATATATGTATATAATACATATACACACACATTATACATATGCATGCATATACATATACATACATATGTAAATGCACATACATACATACATACATATATATCTGGCTTGGATAGAAACCGATTGTTTAGTTTCCTCCAGGTCCTATGGACTCAGGCTCACCTCAAATTTTGCTGCAATCAGAAAAGCAGTGGAACCAAGGAGTTGTAGCTTGTCCCTCTTGCATATTACCTCCATAAGGTAGTGATCTACCAGCTTCACTGCCAAGTACAGGGTCTCATGACTCATCTCAAAGGTCATCTGGAGGAACACACAAACAGGGCAGGAATCCACATATTGTCCAACTCCCAAGGCACATCCAGATAGGTGTAACTACCTGGTCTGTGGTATTGAGGACAGTGGTGCTACCAGGCCTGGCTAGCTGAAACTCTGCTATGAATGCAAGAACTCATTCAGTTAGGGGCCTATATATCTAGTGCCTTTGAGGACCCTGGCATTATCTATCCCTACACATTTGGGTAAATGACCAATCTTACATCAGAGGGAGATGCTCTGCCTTCTCTATGAGCACCTTGAGTGAACACACCCTCTCTCTTTCATCTCCAAAACTTAGATTCTTGCTTTCCCCATTTGCTACTTTGTAGTGTAAACCCTGAAGGTTGACGTTTTGTAATGCAAGTGGCTGACTTAAGCTTTGATTGCCAAAGCATCCACTTCAAAGAGGCATCCAGATAATAGTGAGACATCTTCAAGATGGCAGAGGAGTAAGACGTGGAGATAACCTTCCTCCCCACAAATATATCAAAAATACATCTACATGTGGAACAACTCCTACAGAACAGCTACTGAATGCTGGCAGAAGACCTCAGACTTCCGAAAAGGCAAGAAACTCCCCCACGTACCTGGGTAGGGCAACAGAAAAAAGAAAGAACAAAGACAGTAGAATAGGGACGGGACCTGCATCTCTGGGAGGGAGCTGTGAAGGAGGAAAAGTCTGCACACACTAGGAAGCCCCTTCACTGGCAGAGACGGGGTGTGGGTGGGTGGGGGGGACACTTCGGAGCCACAGAGGAGAGTGCAGCAACAGGGGTGCAGAGGGCAAAGCGGAGAGATTCCCGCACAGAGGACTGGTGCCATCCAGCACTCACCAGCCTGACATGCTTCTCTACTCACCCGCCGGGGTGGGTGGGGGCTAGGAGCTGAGGCTCCGGTGTTGGAGGTCAGATCCCAGGGAGAGGACTGGGCTTGGCTGAGAGAACACAGCCTGAATGGGGCTAGTGCGCCACAGCTAACAGGGAGGGAGTCTGGGAAAAAGTCTGGAACTGCCTAAGAGGCAAGAGACCATTGTTTCAGGGTGCACGAGGAGAGGAGATTCAGAACACCGCTTAAGAGAGCTTCAGAGATGGGCACAAACCGCAGGCTACCACCGCAGACAACAGAGATGGGCATGAAATGCTAATGCTGCTGCTGCAGCCACCAAAACTCCTGTGTGCAAGCACAGGTCACTATCCACAGCTCCACTCCAAGGAGCCTGTGCAGCCCACCACTGCCAGGGTCCTGTGATCCAGGGACAACTTCCCCAGGAGAACAAAAAGCACGCCTCAGGCTGTTGCAACGTCACTCGGGCCTCTGCCTCCACAGGCTCACCCCGCCTTCTATACACCTTCCTCCCCCGGCCTGAGTGAGGCAGAGCCCGCTAATCAGCCACTCCTTTTTTTTTTTTTAACATCTTTATTGGAGTATAATTGCTTTACAATGGTGTGTTAGTTTCTGCTTTATAACAAAGTGAATCATTTATACATATACATATGTTTCCATATCTCTTCCCTCTTGCATCTCCCTCCCTCCCACCCTCCCTATCCCACCCCTCTAGGTGGTCACAAAGCACTGAGCTGATCTCCCTGTGCCACATGGCTGCTTCCCACTAGCTATCTATTTTACATTTGGTAGTGTATATACGTCCATGCCACTCTCTCACTTTGTCACAGCTTACCCTTCCCCCTCCCCATATCCTCAAGTCCATTCTCTAGTAGGTCTGTGTCTTTATTCCCATCTTACCCGTAGGTTCTTCATGACTGTTTTTTTCTTAAATTTCATATATATGTGTTAGCATACGGTATTTGTCTTTCTCTTTCTGACTTACTTCACTCTGTATGACAGACTCTAGGTCTATACACCTCACTACAAATAACTCAGTTGGGTTTCTTTTTATGGCTGAGTAATATTCCATTGTATATATGTGCCACATCTTCTTTATCCATTCATCAGATGATGGACATAGGTTGCTTCCATGTCCTGGCTATTGTAAAGAGAGCTGCAATGAACATTTTGGTACATGACTCTTTTTGAATTATGGTTTTCTCAGGGTATATGACCAGTAGTGGGATTGCTGGGTCGTATGGTAGTTCTCCTTTAACCCCCTCCTGTCAACACCAGAGGGCAACCTACATGCAGAGGAAGGGCCAAATCCAAATCTGAGCACGAGGAGCTGTGCAAACAAAGAAGAGAAAAGGAACTTTCTCCTTGCAGCCTCAGAAGCAGCAGATTAAACCTCCACAATCAACTTGATGTACCCTGCATTTCTGGAACACCTGAATAGACAACGAATCACCCAAACTTGAGGTGGTGGACTTTGGGAATGAAGAGGAAATAGGCAGTCTACCTGAAAAAGAATTCAGGATAATGATAGCAAAGATGAACAATCTTGGAAACAGAATGGAGAAAATACAAGAAACGTTTAACAAGGACCTAGAAGAACTAAAGAGCAAACAAAAAATGATGAACAACACAATAAAAGAAATTAAAAATTCTCTAGAAGGAATCAATAGCAGAATTGATTGAGACACAAGAATGGATAAGTGACCTGGAAGATAAAATAGTGGAAATAACTACAGCAGAGCAGAATAAAGAAAAAAGAATGAGAAGAACTTAGGACAGTCTCAGAGACCTATGGGACAACATTAAACGCACCAACATTTGAATTATAGGGGTCCCAGAAGAAGAAGAGAAAAAGAAAGGGACAGAGAAAATACTTAAAGAGATTACAGTTGAAAACTTCCCTAATATGGGAAAGGAAATAGTCAATCACGTCCAGGAAGCAAACAGAGTCCCATACAGGATAAATCCAAGGAGAAACACGCCAAGACACATATTAAACAAAGTATAAAAAATTAAATACAAAGAAAAAATATTAAAAGAAGCAGGGAAAGCAACAAACAACATACAAGGGAATCCCGATAAGGTTAACAGCTGATCTTTCAGCAGAAACTCTGCAAGACAGAAGGGAGTGGCAGGACATATTTAAAGTGATGAAAGGGGAAAGCCTACAACGAAGATTATTCTACCCAGCAATGATCTCATTCAGGTTCAACAGAGAAATTAAAACCTTTACAGACAAGCAAAAGTTAAGAGAATTCAGCACCACCAAATAAGATTTACAACAAATGCTAAAGGAACTTATCTAGGCAGGACACAGAAGAGAAGGAGAAGACCTACAATAACAAACCAAAAACAACTAAGAAAATGGTAATAGGAATATACATATCGATAATTACCTTAAAGGTAAATGGATTAAATGCTCCCACCAAAAGACATAGACTGGCGGAATGGATACAAAAACAAGATCCCTATATAGGCTGTCTACAAGAGACCCATTTCAGACCTAGGGACACATACAGACTGAAAGTGAGGGGATGGAAAAAGATATTCCATGTAAATGGAAGTCAAAAGAAAGCTGGAGTAGCAATTCTCATATCAGACAAAATAGACTTTAAAATAAAGACTGTTACAAGAGACAAAGAAGGACACTACATAATGATCAAGGGATCAATCCAAGAAAAAAATATAAAAATTGTAAATATTTATGCACCCAATATAGGAGCACCTGAAAACATAAGCCAACTGCTAACAGCCATAAAAGGGGAAATCTACAGTAACATAATCATAGTAGGGGACTTTAACACCCCACTTTCACCAATGGACAGATGATGCAAAATGAAAATAAATAAGGAAACACAAGCTTTAAATGATACATTGAACAAGATGGACTTAATTGATATTTATAGGACATTCCATCCAAAAACAACAGAATACACTTTTTCCTCAAGTGCTCATGGAACATTCTTCAGGATAGATCATATCTTGGGTCACAAATCAAGCCCTGGTAAATTTAAGAAAACTGAAATCATATCAAGTATCTTTTCCAACAACAATGCTATGAGACTAGATATGAATTACAGGAAAAAAACTGGAAAAAATACAAACACGTGGAAGCTAAACAATACATTACTAAATAACCAAGAGATCACTGAAGAAATCAAAGAGGAAATCAAAAAATACCTAGAAACAAATGTCAATGAGACCACGACAGCCCAAAACCTATGGGATGCAGCAAAAGCAGTTCTAAGAGGGAAGCTTACAGCAATACAGTCCTACCTCAAGAAACAAGAAACATCTCAAATAAACAACCTAATCTTACACCTAAAGCAATTCAAGAAATAAGAACAAAAAAACCCCAAAGTTAGCAGAAGGAAAGAAACCATAAAGATCAGGTCAGAAATAAATAAAAAGAAATGAAGGAAATGATAGCAAAAATCAATAAGACTAAAAGCTGGTTCTTTGAGAAGATAAACAAAATTGATAAACCATTAGCCAGACTCACCAAGGAAAAAAGGGAAGAGACTCAAATCAATAGAACTAGAAATGAAAAAGGGGAAGTAATAACTGACATTGCAGAAATACAAAGGATCATGAGAGATTACTACAAGCAACTATATGCCAATAAAATGGACAACCTAGAAGAAATGGACAAATTCTTAGAAAAGCACAACCTAACAAGGCTGAACCAGGAAGAAATAGAAACTATAAACAGACCAATCACAAGCACTGAAATTGAGACTGTGATAAAAATCTTCCAACAAACAAAAGCCCAGGACCAGATGGCTTCACAGGCGAATTCTATCAAACATTTAGAGAAAAGCTAACACCTAACCTTATCAAACTCTTCCAAAATATAGCAGAAGGAGGAACACTCCCAAACTCATTCTACAAGGCCACCATCACCTTGACACCAAAACCAGACAAAGATGTCAAAAAAAACAGAAAATTACAGGGCAATAGCACTAATGAACATAGATGCAAAAATCCTCAACAAAATACTAGTAAACAGAATCCAGCAGCACATTAAAACTATCATACACCATGATTAAGTGGTGTTGTGTTTACCCCAGGAATGCAAGGATTCTTCAATATATGCAAATCAATCAATGTGATACACCATATTAACAAACTGAAGGATAGAAACCATACGACATTCTCAATAGATGCAGAAAACCTTTTGACAAAATTCAACACCCATTTATGATAACAACTCTCCAGAAATTAGGCATAAAGAGAACTTGCCTCAACAAAGGCCATATATGACAAACCCACAGCCAACATCATTCTCAATGGTGAAAAACTGAAACCATTTCCACTAAGATCAGCAACAAGACAACGTTACCCTCTCTCACCACTATTATTCAACACAGCTCTGGAAGTTTTAGCCACAGCAAACAGAGAAGAAAAAGGAATAAAAGGAATCCAAATTGGAAAAGAAGTAAAAATGTCACTGTTTGCAGATGACATGATACTATACTGAGAGAATCCTAAAGATGCTACCAGAAAATTACTAGGGCTAATCAATGAATTTGGTAAAGTAACAGGATAAAAAATTAATGCACAGAAATCTCTTGCATTCCTATACACTAACGACGAAAAATCTGAAACGAGAAATTAAGGAAACAGTGTCATTTACCACTGCAACAAAAAGAATAAAATACCTAGGAATAAACGTACCTCAGGAGACAAAAGGCCTTTATGCAGAAAACTATAAGACACTGATGAAAGAAATTAAAGATGATACAAATAGATGGAGAGATACACCATATTCTTGGATTGGAAGAATCAATATTGTGAACATGAGTACACTACCCAAAGCAATCTACAGATTCAATGCAATCCCTGTCAAATTACCAATAGCATTTTTCACAGAACTAGAACAAAAAAATTTACAATTTGTATGGAAACACAAAAGACCCCAAATAGCCAAAGCAATCTTGAGAAAGAAAAACGGAGCTGGAGGAATCAGGCTCCCTGACTTCAGACTATACTACAAAGCTACAGTAATCAAGACAGTATGGTAGTGACACAAAAACAGAAATATAGATCAGTGGAACAGGACAGAAAGCCCAGAGATAAACCCATCCACATATGGTCACCTTATCTTTGATAAAGGAGGCAAGAATATACAATGGAGAAAAGACAGCCTCTTCAGTAAGTGGTGCTGGGAAAACTGGACAACTGCATGTAAAAGAACAAAATCAGAACACACCTCAACACCATACACAAAAATAAACTCAAAATGGATTAAGGACCTAAATGTGAGGCCAGACACTATAAAACTCTTAGAGGAAAATATAGGCAGAACACTCTATGACATAAATCACAGTGAGGTCCTTTTTGACCCAACCCCTAGAGAAATGGAAATAAAAACAAAAATAAACAAATGGGACCTAATGAAACTTCAAAGCTTTTGCACAGCAAAGGAAACCATAAACAAGACAAAAAGACAACCCTCAGAATGAGAGAAAATATTTGCAAACGAAGCAACTGATAAAGGATTAATCTCTAAAATATACAAGCAGCTCATGCAGATCAATATCAAAAAAACAAACAACCCAATCCAAAAATGGGCAGAAGACCTATATAGACATTTCTTCAAAGAAGATATACAGATTGCCAACAAACACATGAAAGGATGCTCAACATCCCTAATCATTAGAGAAATGCAAATCAAAACCACAATGAGGTATCCCCTCACTCCAGTCAGAATGGCCATCATCAAAAAATCTACAAACAATAAATGCTGGAATGGGTGTGGAGGAAAGTGTACCCTCTTGCACTGTTAGTGAGAATATATACTGATACAGCCACTATGGAGAACAGTATGGAGATTCCTTAAAAAACTAAAAATTGAACTGCCATACAACCCAGCAATCCCACTACTGGGCAAATACCCTGAGAAAACCATAATTCAAAAAGAGTCATGTACCACAATGTTCACTGCAGCTCTATTTACAATAGCCACAACATGGAAGAAACCTAAGTGTCCATCAACAGATGAATGGATAAAGAAGATGTGGCACATATATACAATGGAATATTACTCAGCCATAAAAAGAAATGGAGTTATTTGTAATGAGGTGGATGGACCCAGAGTCTGTCATACAGAGTGAAGTAAGTCAGAAAAAGATAAACAAATACCATATGTTAACATATATATATGGAATCTAAAAAAAAAAAAAGGGTTCTGAAGAACCTAGGGGCAAGACAGGAATAAAGATGCAGACGTAGAGAATAGACCTGAGTACACGGGGAGGTGGAAGGGTAAGCTGGGACGAAGTGAAAGAGTGGCATTGCCATATATACATATATACACTACCAAATGTAAAATAACTAGCTAGTAGGAAGCAACCACATAGCACAGGGAGATCAGCTCGGTGCTTTGTGACCACCTAGAGGGTTGGGATAGGGAATGTGGGAAGGATATGCAACTGGGAGGGGATATGGTGATATATGTATATGTATAGCTGATTCACTTTGTTATACAGCAGCAACTAAGAATGTAAAGCAATTATACTCCAATAAAGACGTTAAAAAAAAGAAAAGAAAAAGAGGCATCCGCTTCAAGGATGGCTATCTCCAATGAACACAGTGCCAGCCCCAAGACTAGATAAAGAGTCAGGCCACCTCCCACTGAGGCTTCTTTGTTTTAGAGATCTTGGTTGGTTTTGATAAGTGACCATTTGCACTGATTTTTTTCTCTTCCCAGGCTTTAAATTCCTGCTCCTATGTTTTAAATTAATGAATAAAGAGTGAGCTCTGGAAACTCTAGGCCCCCACCCCTTGACCCAGTAAAAGCAGAACCCCCTGGCCTGCATGCTCATGTGTGTGCTCTCTCTTTCTGTGTGTCTCTCTCCCTCCCTCCAACCTCAACCTCACCATGTGGCCCCAGCTGTGCTGTGTAATTTCCAGGTTCTGTAAGTAATAAACCTGTATTTTTTCAGTTTCCTGATAGTTATTGCTGCAGGGCGTCTTGCTATCATAAGAGCCACAAGGTGTAGTCCAGCCACAGCATTAGTTATTGATATGCTGAGACCAGCACACTACCTCATACAATGAACTCCCAAAAGAGATGTTTATTTAGCTCTAAAATAGAGACTTTTTATCAGTTTATTCACTCATCAGTTTCTCTTCCCAACTAGATATGCTATTAGATTATATGGATTGGGAGCAAGTACCAATAGCACCATTTGTAAGTGAGCTGAGGGACTAAAGAAGCCAGAATGAGATTAAATCATTAGCAGTATAACCCTCCTTTTCTTCTTTCTCTTATTTATCCTTGTTCTTGCCTTCTCCAACTCCAAGAAACCATCTCCTATAGCCCTAGTCCCAGAGTTAGCACTGGCCCATATGGCATCTTTGTGCAAATTAGAAAAAAGGTGTCTCTTTGGGTGAATGCAGCCCTGCAGGCACACGTGTTATCAAGTAGACAATACTTTTATATAAAGTAGCAAAAGGTGCCCTTGCTTCAGTGCATAGCAGCCCCACAGTCAGAATGCACAGCTTGGCAAGTAAGTGTATGAGCTGGATTCCACTGCTTGCTTTTACCTTGGCTGGAAGCTGTGCATAGGCACAATTTGCACTGTACACAGTGGTCCTACACAATCCTCAGTGATGCTTCTTCCTCACAACACCTTAGGTACTTAGGATTCAAAAGTAATAAAATCAATACTAGCCTTGTAATAGGGAATAACAAATCTGACTCCATGTTAGATCTGTTTTTATTTTAGTTTTTTTTTATTAGTTTCTGCTTTATAACAAAGTGAATCAGTCATACATATACATCTGTTCCCACATCCCTTCCCTCATGCATCTCCCTCCCTCCCACCCTCCCCATCCCACCCCTCCAGGCGGTCACAAAGCACCGAGCTGATCTCCCTGTGCTCTGCGGCTGTTTCTTTTACTTTAACCTTTGTATTCTATTGCTTTTGCTACAAGTTAATCACTAAAGGGGTGTTGCCTATAGCTTAAGGTATACTTAATGGCCCATCTCTGGTAATCCTGCCCCCACCCCCAGGCCTGAATGTTAAACTAAAATACCTTTGTTCAGCTCAAAGGAAACATCCTGACCCAGCCCAGCTATGAATGGCTGCCAGAAATAAGAAACTAACACACCCCCTTCCAGAATCTGGTGGAAACCAGGAAATATTTGCAACAGTTTATGGCCTTTTACTTTACCTGCTCACCTGTGCCCTCTTTGTCCTATAAAAAAAAATAGCATCCAGACCCCAACAAGATGGTTCTCGAGGACACTAGTTCGCTGTCTTCTTGGACTCCCAGCCTCCCAAATAAAGGTCGCTATTCCCTCATCTCCCAATTTATTGGCCTGTTTTGCAGCAAGCAGAATGAGCTTGGACTTGGTAACAGTCCAATGCATGAATCCCCTCTTTAACATCTCCACCAAATATTCAGTTCCTGCCACAGAACCTCCAAATACAACCTGATTTCTCTTTGAATGGTTTTAACAGAAAATTCTTCCTTCTACTGAGTAGAAATCAACCTCACTCTAAGCTTCACTTACTTCATTGGGCCTCCTTTTGTATTGGCTACTCTTATTGACTGGAGCCTAGATGAACAAAAAGTAAGTCCATAAAAAGCACTGGAGAAATTGATGTATAATTGGATGGACAAATGGATGTATAATTGGATGGACAAATGATTATCAGAAGATGGTTGAATACATTGGTTCAGCAACTGATATATTACATTTCTGAATAACAGAGATACCATGAGGCTACTCTTATTGTTCCTGGGATATGGCCTTGGATCTTCTCAGAAATCTGGCTTTATTAGTTTCCTATTGCTTCTGTAATAAATTACCACACACTTAGTGGCTTAAAACAACACAGATTCATTACCTTACAGATCTGGAGGTCATAAGTCCTTGGGACTCGCTAGGCTAAAAAAAATCAAAGTGTTAGCAGGGCTGTGTTTCTTTCTGAAGGGTCTAGTAGAAAATCCTTTTCTAAGCCTCCAGAAGCTGCCCACATTCCTTCGTTTGTGGTCCCTTCCATCTTCAAAGCCTGCAATACCCAGCCGAGTCTTTCTCACATTGCATAACTCTCTGCCTCCCTCTTCCACACTTAAGGACCCTTGTGATTATAATTGGGCCCACTTGGATAATCCTGGATAATCACCCTATCTTAAATTCAGCTGATTATAATCTTAATTCCATAGTCTAATTTTCCACTGCCATATAAGGTAACATATTCACGGGTTCTGGGGATCAGGATGCAGACATTTTATTCTGCCTACTACATTTTCCAAAGGAATGTCATAAGAAAGAAATGGTGAGAGTTCATGCAGATAAAGAGTAATGACTATCACCTCTAAGTATCAAAAAATTGAGGTCAAATAATTACAGAAAAAAATGTGTAAGAATGGAAAGCAGCAGTTCTCTGAGGATGGTGCCTTTGTGAGCAAATGACAAAGCCAGTGCTTGTATAGCCTCCGTACAGCACCTCACATAGGTACCTGGCCAACCATGCAGCACACTATTAGCAAATGGTAACATCAAAAAGTGTAGGTAATATCTGAATGAATGGCTGAAATTTGGAGTCAACAAATATTTAAATGAGCAGCTGTGTCAGTTACAGCAATCCTCCTTCCTTGAATGTGAGACAACACTCTTCTAACATAATTCTACCATTTGGGACTATATGGAACAAGTCTAATCCTGCTTGTGACAGCCCCTCAGCTATTGAAGACAGTTATTATGTTTCCTATCCATTTTCATTCTAGACCAAATAACTTGACTTCCTCTAACTATTCTTCACATGATATGGGTTTTTTGACCCCTCAGCATCAGGCTCCACATGAGGAGCCTAACTTTGTGCCAGTTAGAAAAGAGTGGCAGTGCTCTGGGTAATTCCAAGCAGCTACACCAAATGAGGACAAGAAGCCTTTAGCATAGTAGCAAGGTTCTCTCCCTCAAGACTGCCTTTGGCTAGCATATCCATCCAATTATTCAAAAACAACTCTTTTCCATACCTGGAAATGGATAAGAAAAAACAAAAAGGAAGTGATAAATCAATCAAAACTATAGAAATGTAAAGATTACTCTTAATCTTGAACTAGGAGGTAAATATGACAAAATTCATCCCAAATTCAAACACTCAAAGACCATCTTCTACAAAGATGAATAAACAGAGAAAATTTACCAGATATATGAAAAAGAACAAGTAATTTTTCAAGGAGAAATGCTCTGAGGAACCAGAGCAAGTGTCTACATATGAAACCTTTTCACTCCAAAGAACTAGAATAAACTTTTTAAAAGTATACTGTCAACAAGGTCTAAGAGGACACTGAATCTATGAAAAGAGAACACTCCAGGATCTAGAAAGACTGATTTCTAATGAAAAAGCAGTTCCTTTAATAAAATGCAATAGAGGCAGTGAACAGTATATTAGATTATGACGAAAACCAAATCAATGATTCAAAGGCCACCTTAAGAAATTCTCCCAGAACTGAGAGGTAAAAGAAAGTTGAAGATAATGAATGAAAACTTGAGACCCAAGGAGAATAGATTCTGGAGATACACACACACACACACACAATCAAAATGAGAGAAAAGGTAGAAGAGAAATAATAAATAATAAAATTTTCTCTGAGCCAAAGAAAGACTGAACCTTTAGACTACAAGGACCCACAATATACCAGATAAATTTAAGGAAAACAGACATACATCTAGATGTGTAAAAAATAATTATTTATAGGGAAGGTAATATATTAAACAATAATAATCTGGATTTAAAAATCTAGATTATTTTGACTAAAAATAGAAGAAGAAATAAACTAAAAGTATGCTGATTATCTCATCTTTCTTGAGGGTCAATTAATAGATCAGGTCCACCAAAGGGGTTGGTTAACTAAGTAACAACTATATCCATATGGTAGACTATTATGTAGCAGTTTAAAACAATGAGGTAGATCTATACTTATATGGGAAGATTACTAAGACTTATTCTTAAGAGAAGACAAGTTGCAGAGCAATGTGTACAGCATGACTTATTCATACAACAAAAAATACTAAAAAACCCACACTCAGTAAAAAGCTGTATTTTTATATGTGCATATATCATATATGTATATGCATTCATGTATTATTCATATAATTTAAGACTTTTAAAGAAAGGATAGTCAAAAACTTAATAAAAGTGATAAGACACACAAAAAAGATCTGGAAAGATACACTCTAAACTATAGTTATGGGACTTCCCTGGTGGTCCAGTGGCTGAACTCCGTGCTCCCATTGCAGGGGGCCCAGGTTTGATCTCTGGTCAGGGAACTAGATCCCATGTGCCACAACTAAGACCCAGCACAGCCAAATAAATAAATAAATATTTTTTAAGGTTGTTGTTTTGTACATACACACACACAAATATATGTGAATACATACACACATATTATAAACATGTATTAATTTTGTAGTTTAAAAAAACTGTATGGGACAGAGTGGTTAAGGTGAGATAGAGGGGGTGAAGAAATGCCAGGAGAAATTAACTAAACAATGATTATGGGTGGTTACCACATTGCTCTTAGATTTGATAAGTTAAGCAGAAAAAATAAATTAGTGTATAAATTATATAATAATTAAGCCAAAATTAATTGATATAATGATTTTTGTACCTTAAAGAGGATACATATTTTCTTCAAATATCAGTGAATTCTTTACAAAAACCCATTATATCTGAAGCTGTGAAGAAAATCTCATTAACCTAAGAAAAGCAGAAATTATCATTCAGGTCACATTCTCAATAGGCAATACAATAAATCTAGAAATGGGCAATAAAAGGGTAAACCAAATGAACTATGGAAAAGCAAGGCATCTGAAAAAAATGGAAGCATTATTCCTAAAGAAAGAAACAAAACCTGGGTCAAAGGGAAAATAAAAATTGTAATTGCAGATTATTGAGGGGAAAAAAAGATAGCTACAACACTATCTTTCAAAACTAATGGGATGTAGTCAGAACTGTTACTTAGAAGAAAATGTATACTTTTGGAGCTTTTATTATGAAGTCAGAAAAAATTAACATAGACTAAGCATCTATTTTAAGAAGCTAGGGGAAAACAACAAAATAAACCTCAATAAAATAAGAATAAAATTTTAAAAATGAAAGAAGATGTTAATGAATTTTATTAAAAAGAAAAAGTTATACATTTACCCATGACCTGGTTCTTTGACCAGAGGACTGAATGAATCTTTTATCAGGAAAATTGAGGAAAAGAGTGTATACATGCATGCAAACACATGGGAGAGAGACAACACATCACACACAACATTTTGAATGAGAAAAGAAATAATTACAAAGGATTATAAAAGAATACCATGTACAATCTATAATAATAACTGTGCAAATATCCATGAAATGGATGATTTTTAAGGAAAATATAAACTACAAAAATGACTCAAGAAGAGTAATAAAACCTTAGTAGGCCAATAACCATCAAAGTTATTAGAAAATTTATCAAAGAATGACACACAAAAGGCATCATGCCTCAATGGGTTCATGGGCAAGTTCTTCAAGGAAAAGAACTTTTCTGTTAAACTTAATACAATAGGAAAATCTCCCTAATTAATTTCCCTTATTAATTAATTAATAAGCTAGAGTAATCTTGGTACCAAAACTTAATAAAGACAGCATCCTTTTCACCAAAAACTTATAATCTTATTTGTGATTATAGAAGCAAAACTCTAAGTATAAGCACACTAAATCCAAGAGTACATTAAATAAACCATGACTAAATTCAACAAAGTAGATGAATAAAAAATAAATACAGAAAAAATAAACTGCTTTCCTAATATACTAGCAATAGATTTTAAAATTAAAGGAAAAAGGACAACACTCATAACATTTTAAAAAATCCATCAATACCCAAGAAAAACATTTTTAAGTCAGTGAGACTGATATGAAGAGAATCTCTTAAAACTGAAAACTGTAAAAGAAGGCCTGCTAAGGAAATAGACACAACATAACTGGCTTGGAAAGTTCAATATTGTGAAATCTGTGAATTCTCCCTGAATTAATCCCAACAGGCTATTTTTGAAAACTTGACAAAATTATTCTATATCTCACCTGGAACAATTAATGTGTAAGAACAACCATGAATATTTTGTAAAAGATTAGTAAAGAGGTAATAAATGTATTAAAAGTTATAATAATAAAAATGGCATACTACTGATGTTAGAATAGACAAACATACCAAAGAATAGAAAAGACCATAAACAAATCCAAGTATATGTAATTAAAGATGTCATTTCAAACCAGTGGATAATGAAAAACAATAAATGGTATTAGAATAACTGGGTAATCGTTGGGGAAAGGTGTATAAATGCTGACACCAAAATAAATTCCAGATAAAGATTTAAATGTGAACATGAAACTATAAATGTTCTAGAAAAAATTCAGAGAAATATTTATATAATTATGACTAAAGAAGGCTTTTCTAAGGAAGAAACAAATCTTAAAATCATAAAAGAAATAACTGATAGACCTGACTACTTAAAATGCCAATGTTCCTGTACATCAAACCAAAATAATACATTAAAAACTTTCATGTAACAGAAAGCAAAAAATATAACATGCTATGTTGGTAAGATTATAAGAATCACTTTCATTCAGTTATGGTAAAAGTACAAATGGGCATGACACTTCAGAAGCACAGCTATCCACACAAAAATTTTAAATATGCATTGTTTTGATCTAATATTTCTATTTCTAGTAATTTATTCCAGAAGAACATGAGTACAATTATGACCAATGCAAATGTATGCATGTTCACAACAGGATTATTATTCTAAGAGCAAAATTTGGAAATAAGCTAAATGTCCATTAATAGGAGGGTGGGTAAATAATGACAGTTGAAGAACAGAATACTATACAGTTGACAAAACTGAGGTACAAATATGTCAATTTAACTGGAAAGATATTTGCAATTACAAGAGCATTGTTACATGAGAAAAAAAGCAAGACACAAAGCAATATGAAGAAGACATGACAATCCTAAATGTATATGCTCCTAACAACAGATTTTCAAAATACACACAGCAAAAAAATGCCAAAATTGAAAAGAGAAATAGAAAAATTTATAATTATAGTTGAAAACTTCAGTACACTTCTCTCAGTAACAGAATTAGTGCACAGAAAATGAGCAAAAATAATAATGAAATTAACAACATGAACCAACTGAATCTGACATTTTATAGAACACTCACTCCATCCAACAGCAGCAGAATACACATTCTTCTCAAGTGAACATGTCACCAAGACAGACAATATCCTGAGTGAATAAACCTAAAATTTTTTTGAAGAATTAAAATCATACAAAGTGTTTTCTTTGACCACAGTGGAATTAAACTAGAAATCAATAACAAAAATAATAGTGAAATCTCCAAACAGTTAGAAATTAAACAATGCACTTCTAAATAATTAAAGTTGTTAAAGCAGTGCTTAGGGAGAAAATTATAGCATTAAATGCTTATATTAGAAAAGAAGACTCATCCGCCAGAGGGCAGACAGTAGAAGCAAGAAGAACTACAGTCCAGCAGCCTGGGGAAGAAAAACCACATCCACAGAAACAGAGACAAGATGAAAAGGCAGAGGGCTATGTACCAGATGAAGGAAAAAGATAAAACCCCAGAAAAACAACTAAATGAAGGGGAGATAGGCAACCTTCCAGAAAAAGAATTCAGAATAATGATAGTGAAGATGATCGAGGACTTTGGAAAAAGACTGGAGGCAAAGACCAAGAACATGCAAGAAATGTTTAACAAAGACCTAGAAGAATTAAAGAACAAACAAACAGAGATAAACAATATGATAACTGAAATGAAAACAACACTAGAAGGAATCAATAGCAGAATAACTGAGGCAGAAGAACGGATAAGTGACCTGGAAGACAGAATGGTGGAATTCACTGCTGCAGAACAGACTTAAGAAAAAAGAATGAAAAGAAATGAAGACAGCTTAAGAGACATCTGGGACAAAATTAAACCCAACAACATTCGCATTATAGGGGTCCCAGAAGGAGAAGAGACAGAGAAAGGACTGGAAAAAATATTTGAAGAGATTATAGTCAAAAACTTCCCTAACATGGGAAAGGAAATAGCCATCCAAGTCCAGTAAGCACAGCAAGTCCCATACAGGATAAACCCAAGGAGAAACACGCCAAGACACATATTAATCAAACTGGCAAAAATTAAAGGCAAAGAAAAATTACTGAAAGCAGCAAGGGAAAAACAACAAATAACATACAAGGGAACTCCCATAAGGTTAACAGCTAATTTCTCGGGAGAAACTCTACAAGCCAAAAGGGAGTGGCATGATATACTTAAAGTAATGCAAGAGAAGAACCTACAACCAAGATTACAATACCTGGCAAGGAGCTCATTCAGATTCGATGGAGAAATCAAAAGCTTTACAGACAAGCAAAAGCTCAGACAATTCAGCACCACCAAACCAGCTCTACAACAAATGCTAAAGGAACTTATCTAAGTGGGAAACACAAGAGAAGTAAAGGACCTACCAAAAAAAACCCAAAACAATTAACAAAATGGTAATAGGAACATACATATCGATAACTACCTTAAACGTGAATGGATTAAATGCTCCAACCAAAAGACACAGGCTTGCTGAATGGACACAAAAAAAAAAGACCCATATATATGCTGTCTACAAGAGACCCACTTCAGACCTAGGGACACATACAGACTGAAAGTGAGGGGGTGGAAAAAGATATTCCATGCAAATGGAAATCAAAAGAAACCTGCAGTAGCTATACTCATATCAGATAAAACAGACTTTAAAATAAAGAATGTTACAAGAGACAAGGAAGGACACTGCATAATCATCAAGGGATCAAATCAAGAAGAAGATATAACAATTATAAATATATATGCACCCAACATAGGAGCACCTCAATATATAAGGCAACTGCTAACAGCCATAAAAGGGGAAATTGACAGTAACACAATCATAGTAGGGGACTTCAACACCCCACTTTCACCAATGGACAGATCACCCAAAATGAAAATAAATAAGGAAACAAAAGCTTTAAATGATACGTTAAACAAGACGGACTTAACTGATATTTATAGGACATTCCATCCAAAAACAACAGACTACACATTCTTCTCAAGTGCTCATGGAACATTCTACAGGAGAGATCATATCTTGGGTCACAAGTCAAGCCTTGGTAAATTTAAGAAAATTGAAATTGTATCAACGAACTTCTCCGACCACAACACTATGAGATTAGATATCAATTATAGGAAAAGATCTGTAAAAAATACAAACACATGGAGGCTAAACAATACACTACTTAATAACCAAGTGATCACTGAAGAAATCAAAGAGGAAATAAAAAAAAAAACCTAGAAACAAATGACAATGAGAACACGATGACCCAAAACCTATGGGATGCAGCAAAAGCAGTCCTAAGAGGGAAGTATATAGCAATGCAATCCTACCTCAAGAAACAAGAAACATCTCAAATAAACAACCTAACCTTACACCTAAAGCAATTAGAGAAAGAATAACAAAAAACCCCCCAAAGTTAGCAGAAGGAAAGAAATCATAAAGATCAGATAAGAAGTAAATGAAAAAGAAATGAAAGAAATGAAAGCAAAGATCAATAAAACTAAAACATGGTTCTTTGAGAAGATAAACAAAATGGATAAACCATTAGGCGGACTCATCAAGGAAAAAAGGGAGAAGACTCAAATCAATAGAATTAGAAATGAAAAAGGAGAAGTAACAACTGACACTGCAGAAATAAAAAAGATCATGAGAGATAACTACAAGCAACTCTATACCAATAAAATGGACAACCTGGAAGAAATGGACAAATACAAATGCAAAACCTGCTGAGATTAAACAAGGAAGAAATAGAAAATATGAACAGACCAAACACAAGCACTGGAATTGAAACTATGATTAAAAATCTTCCATCAAACAAAAGCCCAGGACCAGATAGCTTCACAAGCGAATTCTATCAAATATTTAGAGAAGAGCTAACTCCTATCCTTCTCAAATTCTTCCAAGATATAGCAGAGGGAGGAACACTCCCAAACTCATTCTACGAGGCCACCATCACCCTGATACCAAAACAAGAGAAAGATGTCACAGAGAAATAAAACTACAGACCAATATCACTGATGAACATAGATGCAAAAATCCTCAACAAAATACTAGCAAACAGAATCCAACAGCACATTAAAAGGATCATACACCATGATCAAGTGGGGTTTATTCCAGGAATGCAAGGATTCTTCAATATACGCAAATCAATCAACGTGATACACCATATTAACAAATTGAAGGAGAAAAACCATATGATCATCTCAATAGATGCAGAGAAAGCTTTCGACAAAATTCAACACCCATTTATGATAAAAACCCTGCAGAAACTAGGCAAAGAGGGAACTTTCCTCAACATAATAAAGGCCATATATGACAAACCCACAGATAACATCACCTTCAATGGTGAAAAACTGAAACCATTTCCAGTAATATCAGGAAGCAGACAAGGTTGCCCACTCTCCCCACTCTTATTCAACATATTTTTGGAAGTTTTAGCCACAGCAATCAGAGAAGAAAAGGAAATAAAAGGAATCCAAAGTGGAAAAGAAGAAATTAAAGCTGTCACTGTTTGCAGACGACATGATACTATACATAGAGAATCCTAAAGATGCTACCAGAAAACTACTAGAGCTAATCAAGGAATTTGGTAAAGTAGCAGGACACAAAATTAATGCACAGAAGTCTCTGGCATTCCTATACACTAATGATGAAAAATCTGAAAGTGATATTATGAAAACATTCCCATTTACCACTGCAACAAAAAGAATAAAATAGCTAGGAATATACCTACCTAAGGAGACAAAAGACCTGTATGCAGAAAATTATAAGGCACTGATGAAAGAAATTAAAGATGATACAAATAGATGGATAGATATACTATGTCCTTGGATTGGAAGAATCAACATTGTGAAAATGACTCTACTACCCAAAGCAATCTACAGATTTAATGCAAACCCTATCAAACTACCACTGGTATTTTTCACAGAACTACAACAAAAAAATTTCACAATTTGTATGGAAACACAAAAGACCCTGAATAGCCAAAGCAATCTTGAGAATGAAAAATGGAGCTGGAGGAATCAGCTCCCTGACTTCAGACTATACTACAAAGCTACAGTAATCAAGACAGTATGGTACTGGCACAAAAACAGAAATATAGATCAATGCAACAGGACAGAAAGCCCAGAGATAAACCCACGTACATAAGGTCACATTATCTTTGATAAAGGAGGCAAGAATACACAGTGGAGAAAAGACAGCCTCTTCAATAAATGGTGCTGGGAAAACTGGACAGGGACATGTAAAAGTATGAAATTAGAACACTCCCTAACACCATACACAAAAATAAACTCAAAATGGATTAAATACCTAAATGTAAGGCCAGACACCATCAAACTCATAGAGGAAAACATAGGCAGAACACTCTATGGCATAAATCACAGCAAGATCTTATTTGACCCACCTCCTAGAGAAATGGAAATAAAAACAAACAAAAAAAAGAAATGGGACCTAGTGAAACTTAAAGGCTTTTGCACAGCAAAGGAAACCATAAACAAGACCAAAAGAGAACCCTCAGAATGGGAGAAAATATTTGCAAATGAAGCAACTGACAAAGGATTAATTTCCAAAATTTACAAGCAGCTCATGCAGCTCAATATCAAAAAAACAAACAACCCAATCCAAAAATGGGCTGAAGACCTAAATAGACATTTATCCAAAGAAGATATACAGACTGCCAACAAACACATGAAAGAATGCTCAACATCACTGATCGTTGGAGAAGTGCGAATCAAAACTACAATGAGATATGATCTTACACCAGTCAGAATGGCCATCGTCAAAAAATCTAGAAACAATAAATGCTGGAAAGGGTGTGGAAAAAAGGGAACACTCTTGCACTGCTGGTGGAAATGTGAATTGGTACAGCCACTATGGAGAACAGTATGGAGGTTCCTTTAAAAACTACAAATAGAACTACCATATGACCCAGCGATTCCACTACTGGGCATACACCCTGAAAAAACCATAATTCAAAGAGTCATGTACCAAAATGTTCATTGCAGCACTATTTACAATAGCCAGGAGATGGAAACAACCTAAGTGTCCATCATCGGATGAATGGATAAAGAAGATGTGGTACATATATACAATGGAATATTACTCAGCCATAAAAAGAAACGAAGTTGAGTTATTTGTAGTGAGGTGGATGGACCTAGAGTCTGTCATACACAGTGAAGTAGGTCAGAAAGAGAAAGACAAATACAGTATGCTCACACATATATATGGAATTTAAGAAAAAAATGTCATGTAGGACCCAGGGGTAAGACAGGAATAAAGACACAGACCTACTAGAGAATGGACTTGAGGATATGGGGAGGGGGAAGGGTAAGCTGTGACAAACGGGAAAGAGGCATGGACATACATACACTACCAAACGTAAGGTAGATAGCTAGTGGGAAGCAGCCGCATAGCACAGGGAGATCAGTTCGGTGCTTTGTGACCGCCTGGAGGGGTGGGATAGGGAGGGTGGGAGGGAGGGAGACGCAAGAGGGAAGGGATGTGGGAACAGATGTATATGTATGACTGACTCACTTTGTTATAAAGCAGAAACTAATAAAAAAAATACTTGCCATAAGAGTCAAGTGAAGAAAAATAAAAATAAAAAATAAATGAAAAAAATAATAATAAAGTCTATTTTGTCTGATATGAGAATTGCTACTCCAGCTTTCTTTTGATTTCCATTTGCATGGAATATCTTTTTCCATCCCCTCACTTTCAGTGTGTATCTCTCCCTAGGTCTGAAGTGGGTCTCTTGTAGACAGCCTATATAGGGATCTTGCTTTTGTATGCATTCCAGCAGTCTATGTCTTTTGGTGGGAGCATTTAATCCATTTACCTTTAAGGTAGTTATCAATATGTATGTTCCTATTACTGTTTTCTTAATTGTTTCAGGTTTGTTCTTGTAGGTCTTCTCCTTCTCTTCTGTGTCCTGCCTAGAGAAGTTCCTTTAGTATTTGTTGTAAAGCTGGTTTGGTGGTGCTGAATTCTCTTAGCTTTTGCTTGTCTGTAAAGGTGTTAATTTCTCTGTCGAATCTGAATGAAATCCTTGCTGGGTAGAGTAATCTTGGTTGTAGGTTTTTCCCTTTCATCACTTTAAATGTGTCCTGCCACTCCCTTCTGGCTTGCAGAGTTTCTGCTGAAAGATCAACTGTTAACCTTATGGGGATTCCCTTGTATATTATTTTTTGCTCTTCCCTTGCTGCTTTTAATATTTTTATTTTGTATATAATTTTTGATAGTTTTATTAATATGTGTCTTGGCATGTCTCTGCTTGGATTTATCCTGTATGGGATTCTCTGCACTTCGTAGACATGATTGACTATTTCTTTTCCCATGTTAGGGAAGTTTTCAACTATAATCTCTTCAAATATTTTCTCCGTCCCTTTCTTTTTTCTCTTCTTCTTCTGGGACCCCTATAATTCAAATGTTGGTGCATTTAATGTTGTCCCAGAGGTCTCTGAGATTGTCCTCAATTCTTTTCATTCTTTTTTCTTTATTCTGCTCTGCTGTAGTTATTTCCTCTATTTTATCTTCCAGGTCACTTATCCGTTCTTCTGCCTCAGTTATTCTGCTATTGATCCCTTCTAGAGAATTTTTAATTTCATTTATTTTGTTGTTCATCATTGTTTGCTCTTTAGTTCTTCCAGAAAGAACTAAAGAACCAGAAAAAGACAGTACAAAAATATTTTTAAAAAGAACACTACAGGGCTTCCCTGGTGGCGCAGTGGTTGAGAGTCCGCCTGCCGATGCAGGGGACACGGGCTCGTGCCCCGGTCTGGGAGGGTCCCACATGCCACGGAGCGGCTGGGCCCGTGCGCGTCCGGAGCCTGTGCTCCACAGCGGGAGAGGCCACAACAGTGAGAGGCCCACGTACCACAAAAACAAAAAACAAAACAAAAAGAACACTACAGACCAACATCCATCATAAACACAGATGCAAAAATCCTCAACAAAATATTAGCATATAAGATTTGCAATATATAAGAATAATACGCCAGAACCAAGTGGAGTTTATCCCAGGAATATGAGCCTGCTTCAATATTTAAAAATCAATATAATCCACCACATCAATAGGCTAAAGCCAAAAAAATAAATCAATAGATGCAGGAAAAAAGCATTTGACAAATTTAACATTGTCATGATAAATATATATCACCAAACTAAGAATGGAAAGTAAATTTCTCAACCTGATCAAAGGTAGCGGCAAAAACTCTACAGTTAAGATCATACTAATGGTGAAAGATTAACTGCTTTATTCCGAAGATCAGGGACAAGGCAAGGCTGTCCACTCTTACTGATCCTATCAACATCATAATGAAGTCCTGCACAGTGCAATAAAACACAAAAATGAAGTTAAATGTATACAGACTAGAAATGGATCAAACTGTCTCCATTTGTAAATGACATAATTGTCTATGTAGATAACTTCAAGAAATCTACCAAAAAAAGAACTCCTAAGATTTAATAAGTGAGTTTTAGCAAGATCATAGAATACAAGGTCAACACACAAATATCAATATTTCATATTGGCGCCGTACAAATGGAAACCAAAAAAAATGTTTAAATACCATTTACAATAGCTACAAAAAAAGAAAATATTTGGGTATAAATCTAACAAAACATGTACAGGATCTGTATGGTTCTTTATAAAAAATCAAAGAAAATCTAAATACATGAGAGACATACTACATTCATGGTTCATGGGTTGCAAGATTCAACACAGAAAAAAATGTTGATTCTATTCAAATTCACCTATAGATGTGTATTGGGGGTCCCCAAGACCACTCCCAGGTACAATGATTCCTAGGATGACTCACAGGACTCAGCACATAGTCACACTCATGGCTATGAGTTATTATAGCAAAAGATACAAAGCAAAGAGAAAAGGAGCATGGGCAAAAATTGGTGAAAACCAGAAGCAAGCTTCCAAGAGTCCTATTCCTGCAGAGTCTCTCAGGATGAAGTTAATTCCTCCAGCAATAAGATGGAACAATACGTGTAAAGTGTTGTGTAACAGGGAAGCTCATTAATGACTCAGTGCCTAACATTTTACTGGGAGCTGGTCACATAAACACTCTGCCTAACATGGACCAAAATTCCAGACTCGCAGAAGGAAAGCAGGTGTTCAGAATAAACCATATTGTTTGCACAAAGAGTTTAGGCACAGTTATCATTAGGGGAGAATTTTACAGCAGTGTAGGGAACTGCTTACCAATCAAGTTCCCAGATGCCAGCCAAAGGGCAACCTTGCAAACAGGCCTTTCTAAGGCTAGCAGCATCATGCCTGTTATGTTAACTCTTTTCTGCACAAGATGTAATTCAATTCCAATCAAACCCTCAGCAGGATTTTTTAGTAGATATAGACAAACTGATTCTAAAATTTGTCTAGAAAGGCTAAGACACTAGAATAGCTAAAACAATTTTGAAAAAAAAAGACAGAATAGAGTTGGAAGCATCATGTTACCTCGTTTTAAGACTTACTATAAAACTACAGAAATAAAGGCTGTGATACTGGCAAAGGGATAGACACAGATCAATGAAACAGAATATTAAAAAAAAGTATAGAAATAGACCCACACAAATAAGGCAAACAGATTTTTGGCAAAGGTGCAAAAGCAATTTAGTGGAGAAAGTATATTTTTCCACAAATGGTATTAGAACAATTAGACATCCATATGCAAAACAATGAAACTTGACTTCAAAACCTGCATACCTTATACAAAAATTAACTCAAAATGGATTATAGATTTAATGTTAAAGCTATAAAACTTTTAGATAAAATACGGGAGAAAATATTCATGACCTAGGTTTAAGCAGAGTTCTTAGACATGACACAAAAATTGCAATCCATAAAGAAAACATTGAAAAACTGGACTATCAAAATTAGAAATTTTTGCTCTGTGAAAGACACAGATAAAAGAATCAAAAGACTACAGACTGGTAGGATATGTTTGTAAATCACACATCCAACAAAGGATTTGTATCCAGAACATGTAAAGAACTCTCATAACTTGACACAGAAAATAAACTACCCAATTTAAAACTGGGCAAAAGACACAGACACTTCATCAAAGAGGATATACAGATGACAAGTATGATGTTCAACATCATTGGCAAATGCAAATTAGAACTATGGTGAGATTCCTCTACACATCTATATGGCTAAAGTTTAAAAAAAAAAAAAAACAGTACCCAGTGCTGACCAGGAATGCAGAGCAGCTAGAACTCTCATATATTGCAGGTGAGAGTGCAAGATGATACAGTCACTCTGTAGCACTTTCTCATTAAGTTAAACATACGTTTATCATATGACACAGCAATCCCACTCCTGGGTATTGATGTTAGGAATGAAAACTTATATTCACATAAAACGCTTTAAATTAATGTTTATAGATGTTCTTTTCACAGTCTCAGAAACTGGAAACAACCCAAATGACCTTCAATGGGTGAGGGGTTAAACAAACCTTGATACATCCATACCATGGAATACTACTCAGCAATAAAAAGGAATGAACTATTGATACACACAACTTGGACAGATCTCAAGGGAATTATGGTGAGTGATAAAAGTCAATCTCAAAATGTTACAAAGGTCAAAAAGAGAAAAACAAATACCATATGCTAACACATATATATGGAATCTTAAAAAAAAAATGGTTCTGAAGAACCTAGGGCTAGGACAGGAATAAAGATGCAGACATAAAGAATGGACTTGACACGGGGAGGGGGAAGGGTAAGCTGAGACGAAGTGAGAGAGTGGCACTGACATATATACACTACCAAATGTAAAACAGATAACTAGTGGGAAGCAGCTGCATCACACAGGGAGATCAGCTCGATGTTTCGTGACCACCTAGAGGGGTGGGATAGGGAGCGTGGGAGGGAGATGCAAAAGGGAGGGCATATGGGGATATATGTATACATATAGCTGATTCACTTTGTTTTACAGCAGCAACTAACACAACAATGTAAAGCAATTATACTCCAATAAAGATGTAAAAAAAAAAAGCGGGGGATAATAAACACACAAATGTTAACACTGTTTGTAGGTTATGGGATCATAAGTAATTATAATTTCTTACTTTGCTATAATAATTGTGAATTTTGTGCAATAAAATAATAACAGCTTTTTTAAAAAAAAGATTCAGTTCATCATTCCTGCTGCTAGAGATATTTTATCTGTTATCCATTTATTTCCTATCCTTACTCCCAGTTTCATGCCATCTGTGAATTTGATGAGATAATCTTCCCTGTTCTCATCTACATCACTTATAAAAATATTGATCAGAACAAAGTCCACTGGCAGTCTACTAGAAGTCTATTTCTTGCTTGGTAATGATCAGCAGTCTTTGTGATCAATTTTACTTATTTAATATTTACTCACATTCTACTCTTACCTAATTTACTATTTTGCATCATTTCCATAAGATGACATTTTCATGCTTTGCTGATGTTCAAATATACCATGTCTACCACATTTCCCTGGTCTGTCACTCCAAAGTGAGCCTGAACCATTACTCTGGTACTTAAAGGATATTAAACTATATTACATTTTCTTCCCAATTATATAGTTAGACTCTGCTGGGCATATACTATGCCTTATATTTCCTTGCAAACTCCACAGCAATCCTTTCAATTCCATTCATTCAACAAATATTTATTGACACCCACTACGTCCAGGTACTATTCTGGGCTGTCCTTTGTTAGTATAAAGTGATAATTAAGTATTCATAACAATATTCTCTCAACATCCAACCCTCAACAAACAGCCATCTGCCCTGTTTGGGGCTACAATGTCCTTCCTATTACCCATCCCATCCAAAGCTTGAGAGACTTTGTCACTAACCCCTATCCAAATCACAAGATATACTTTTACAGGATTTTGAGAATGATTAAACTGCCACACCATCATTGCCTTTTCTAGAAATCTCACTCCTTCCACTGGGTTCTCCGAGTGTCTTATTAATAACATTCTTATAGTACTTAGTATATTCTACTTTGTATTGTTCTTATCTGCCTGCTTGTCTTATCTTGTCCCCTAGGTCATAAGCTCCCTGAGGGCAGGAATCATGGCTTATTCAGCTCTGTAGACCCAGTAAATTTTTACTACGTTTGGGACCCGGCAATGCTGAATGAATAATTGATAAAGAGAATAGCAGCCCCTTAAGGTAGCAGTTGTCAGGCTTACCTGCACCTCCACCAACCAGTCCACGAGAATGGCCCTCATGTCACTGTTGATATCATTCTGCCTGGTCATGTATTTTTTAAGTATGAACTTTTCCTGGCAGCAAGAAGAAAGAAGTGTTAACAAATAAACTCTTCTTGTAGTTCAAAAATCGTAACTTGGGAAAAAATATTTGCAACTAATATCTCAGAAAAAAAATTGTAACCTAACATAAGTAATTTCCTCAGGGTTCTAAATCATTATTTTCAGCTGGTATCAGATAGGGGCAGATAAAAGTATCCTTTTCCAGACAAGTTTCTGTTATCCTTAGGAAATGGACACACATGATATTTAAGTGTCAGGGTAGATATGGAGGAGTCCAGGAGAATATGGAATATGGGCAGGAATACACCTATGACTATAGATGAATACCAAAGAGATTCTGCCCCTTCTTTGCAATTCAGTCTAAAGCACAATACCAGGCTGTGTAGAGGAGTCCTTCTCAAACTTTAACATGCATATGTGAAAGATACTTGGGGATCTTTAAAATTCACATTCTAATTTAGAAGGTCTGGGGTGAGGCTAGGTTTCTGCATTTCTTTTTTTAAATTTAATTCTATTTATTTTTTATACAGCACGTTCTTATTAGTTATTGATTTTATACATATTAGTGTATATATGTCAATCCCAATCTCCCATAAGATCCTCAAGTGAAACCAATACTGCTGAGCTAAGGCCTGCACTTTTAGTATAGTAAAATTATCTCTTGCTTCCTCCAAGGTATACTAGAAAAAGTACAGGCTCTGGAGTCAGTTAATCTATTGCTGTGTCTCTAGAGAGAAGATGAGATATTCATCCTTCCTCTTATGCATGGCCTGCTAAAATTCTAGTTAGTAGATAACCTTGGTCCCATCTGTTCCACTGAGAGACAGAAGAAAATTTGGAATTGATGAATATTAGTGGTAAAAAAGACTGGCAGATTTCAAAGGAGAAAGAAAATTTCACCAGGCTGGAGAGCTGGAATAAAAGGTCTGGTTTTACATATGATGCCAGAAACTTGCATAGAGAAGGGAAAAGATCCCTAAGAGCAGTCACTCAGAAAGAGCCCGCTTGACAATTTTTGTGTCTGAGATTACCTCCTCAGCAATTAGAGGTGTAGGCTTATGGTCTCCAAGGTAATTAGACTTTAGTTCATATCCCAGATCTACCACATACTATTTGTGTTGACTGAGCAGTTTCCCCCAACTATGAAAAGGAGATAATAATACCTACCATCATGAAGTTATTGGGAAAATTAAACAAGATAATGTTTATAAATCCCTTAGCACAATACTTAACTCATAGTATGCTACCAGTAGATGTCAGTTGCTGCTATTATTGTTTTCATCATCATTATTACCTCCCCTTTAAACTTGCAATTGAAGGATGTGTGATGAGAAAATGAGAACTGGAAATCATTGCCCTTTACCCTCACCACCTACACACCTCTCTCTCCTTCATGTAACTGAAGATATCCTTAGCATATATTGAGTTGAAAACTGGATCACTGTGGTCCTTGTCAATATCCTCCAGTGGGGTCATCTGCTTGGAAATCACCAGAAAGACATATTAAGAGAAAGATTCCAAGAAAAGCTTAGCACACGTACATAAAAAATGACTCTTTTCTTCCCACTGTCATCTTCTCCTAAGGTTCCTCAAGGCTTATATGTCCTGGGCCATAACAGAGCACCCCTTGGCCCTGTAATCCTCATACTGTTGAGTAACCAAGAAATGCTTAGTCCTCCTGTACACACCTGCTCTGCCCTAAGAACCAGACACTATTTTTACAGGTAAGCTCAAGATTCTCCAAGAAAGACATTCTTGTCTTACTCTTTCAAATTATGTCACCTGTCTTCTTAGGTCCCTTGTTATGTCTCAGTGCTTTGATCTGGCCCAGTTCATCTTCTTGTTAGCCTTTTCCTCCCTTCTACACCTTTAACCAGGTTGTTCTGCCTACAAGAGGGGTCTTTCTTCTCCTGCTTGCCAAATCTCATCCCTTAGTCCTTCCAATTTACAACTTAAAGACCATCTTCCTTGGAAGATGCCTCTGTGAACTTAACCCATCTTTAGCTAAGGTCCAATGTAATGCAGATTGCAATTACTAAGAAAGGCAATTTCCTGAAAGAAATTGTCTAACCACTACTGAAAGGCGTATATATACATACATACATACACACACACACACACACACACACACACACATACATATATATATTTACACACACACAGTATTCCAGACCCTTGGGGGTATTCCTGGAATAAATACTTTCTAATTGCTCAGGTACATCACTATGCTAATCACGAAGTCAAGAGATTCTACAAGGCCAACTTGATTTAATACCAATTGCTTAGGAAGGCAAAAAAAATCTCTTTGCTAGCAGCCACCTCCAGGACAACAAAGAACACTTCATCTAATTTAATAAGAAAGAAAGCAGAATACCTCCTTCTCTGATCTCTTGTCCTGAGATGAGAAAGGTTCACTGGAACTGGATTCACAAGTACTGGACTGGCTTGTGGTACTGAACTTGCCCACACTGGACATGGTGACAGTGCTGGACAAGCCTGTTCTAGAGTCGGGGGCAATGGTGGACACATGTGGGCTGGTTTCAACTTGGAGGATGATGAAATCTTTGAGAAACGTGTCTTCTTTGTGAGTGAGATTCTTTTGCAAGGCCAATGGCTCCTTGGAAGACAAGTCTTTCTCACTGCTGGGCTTCTCCTGCAAGGCCAAGGGCTCCTTCAGGATAGCCTCCTCCTCAATTGTGGGATTCTCCTGCAAGGCCAAGGCCTCCTCAAAGAGGGTCTCTTTCTCACTCGTGGGCTTCTCCTGCAAGGCCAAGGACTCCCTCAAGATGATTTCCTTCTCAATGCTGGGCTTCTCCTGCAAGGCCTGTGGCTGCTTAATAAGGGACTCCTCTTCACTGGTGATGTTTTCTTGCAAAGCCAACTGCTTTTTCAAGAGGAACACCTCCCCCTGAGCAGTGGGCTTCTTCTTTAAAGATAATTGCCCCTCTATGCTCACTGCCACCTCAGGGGAGAGCTCTTCCTTCAGAACCAATGGTTTCTTGAAAAGAAACTCCTCTTCAGTGGTGCTTTTGTCCTGCAAAGCCAACAGTGCCTTCAAGGAGTCCTCTTTGTTATCAGTCTTCTTCTGCAAGGCAAAAGACTTCCTGCAGAGGGGCTCATCTTTGTTGGTAGGTTTAACATGCAATAAAAATAGCTCCTGAAAGGGGAATTCCTCCTCAGTGGTAGACGTCTCCTCCAAGGTCAGTGGCTCCTTAATATATGATTCTTCTTCAGTGGTGATATTCTCCTGCAAGGCCAATGGCTTCTTTGAGAAGGACACCTCTTGCACAGTGGTGTGTCTCTCTTTCAGTACAGATGGATCCTGGAAGAGGAACTCCTCTTCAGTTGTAGACTTTTTTTTAAAGGGCAACGGCTCCTTAAAGAGTGATTCCTCTTCAGAGGTAGTCTTCTCTATGACCAGTGGCTTCTTTAAGAGGAACGTCTTCCCCTGAGTGATTTGCCTCTTTTTTAAAGATACCGGTGTCTTGGTAAGAATTGCCTCATCAGTTGAAGACTTCTTCCTAAATGACATTGGCTCCATAAAGGAGGAGTCCTCACCTTCACCAATCATATTCTGCAAGTCCAACTGTTCTTGGAAGATAGGCATCATCATTTGAGTGGTACACTTTTTCTTCTTTAAAGATAATGACTCCTTGGTAGAGACTGCCACATCTGTGGTATGTTTCTTCCTAAATGACACTGGCTCCATAAGAAATTCATCTTTACTGTCTATATTCTCCTGCAATGGCCATAGCTTCTTCAAGAGGGCCACATCCCCCTGAATGGTGTGCTTCTCTTGCAGTGCAGATGGTTTCTTCAAGGGGGACTCCGCCTCAGTGGTAGGCTTTTTTTTAAAGGATAATGGATCCTTAATGAGTGACTTCTCTTCAGAAATGGTCTGCGATACTAGTGGCTTGGTCAAACAGGACATCTTACCCTGACTGGTACACTTCTTCTTTAAAGATAACAGCTTATTAGAGGAGGTTGCCTCCTCAATGGTACGCTTCTTGTTAAAAGTCAAAGGCTCCCTTAAAAGGGACTCCTCCTCAGTTGGAGTCTTTTGCGAGACCAATGGCTTCTCCAAGATGGACACCTCCTCCTGAGTGGTGTGCCTCTCCTGCAATGCTGATGGCTCTTGGAAAAGGGACTCCTTAGTGGTAGGCTTCTTCTTAAGGGATAACGTATCCTTAATGAGTGACTTCTCTTCAGAGGTGGTCTCCTGTAATACTAGTGGCTTCTTCAAGCGGTACCTCTTCCCCCAAGTGGTACGCTTCTTCTTTAAAGGTAATGACTTCTTGGAAAGGGTTGCCTCCTTAGTAGTATGCTTCTTCCTCAAGGAAATTGGCTCCATAAGAAATTCATCTTCACCATCCTTTTTCTCCTGCAATGCCCCTGGCTTCTTCAAAAGGGTAACCTCCCCACCAGTGGTGTGCTTCTCTTGCGACACAGATAGCTCCTGGAAGAGGGACTCCTCCTTAGTAGTAGGCTTCTTTTTAAAGGACAATGACTCTTTAATGAATGCCTTCTCTCCAGAGATGGTCTTCTGAAATACTAATGGCTTCTTCAAGTGGGCTATCTTCCCCTGAGTAGTGCACTTCTTCTTTAAAGATAATGGCCTTGTGGTGAGGGTTGTCTCCGCTGTGGTAGGTTGTTTCTTAAAAGCCAATGGTTCCTTAAAGACGGAGTCCTCTTCAGTGTCGATCTTCTCCTGCAAGGCCAATGATTTCTTCAAGATGGACAGTTCTTGTTCAGCGGTGTGCTTCTTTGGCAATGCAGATGGCTCCTGGAAAAGGCACTCCTTCTCAGTGGTAGGTTTTCTCTTAAAAGACAACAGCTCCTTAGCGAGTGACTTCTCTTCAGAGGTGATCTTCTGCAATACTAGTGGCTTCTTCATATAGGACATCTTCCCCTGAGTGGTACACTTTTTCTTTAAAGATAACAGCTCCTTGGTGGTGGTTGCCTCCTCAGTTTTAGGCTTCTTCCTAAAGTTCGTGGGCTCCATAAAGAAAGAATCCTCTTCAACACTGATGTTCTGCAAGGCCAACTCCTCCCTCGTGCAGGACTGCTTCCCCTGATGTGTGTACATATTCTTTAAAGATAATGTACTCTTGTTGATGGCTGCCTTCTCAGTTTTATGCTTCTTCCCAAAAGTCACTGGCACTACAACATCACTGTCAGTCTCCTCCTGCAAGGATAGTGGCTTCTCTAAGAGGGACACCTCTCCCTGATTTGTGCTCTTCTTTAATGACCTCTTGATGAGGATTGTATCCTCAGTAGTGGGTTCCTCTTTTAAAATGAATGGCTTTTTGAAAAGAGATGACTCCTCAGTAGTGGGTGTCTTGGAGCTGGTAGATATCTCCAGAATGTGCGGTTTATCTATAATATTTGGTACCATGGTGGTTGAGACTACTACTGGTGAGAGTTTCAGCTTATTACACCTGTAAAGGAAACAATGTCTGGGTAAGAAGAATGTAGTTCCTAGAATCCTCACCTACCATCTCGTTTTGTCACTCTACTTACTAAATGTATGGAAGTGGAAAGGGCTTCAACCCCAAGAGACTAGAGGGTAAAAATCAATGGGTACCATAGTAAATCAACTAAGTAGCACACGGTATAGTTTCTATGGCCTAGGCCCCCATACTTTTCTAAAAAATTTCCCCTGAAATCCATGTTATTTATGCTTTCTCATATATATTAGCTTTATTTATATACAAAGGCTTTTATTATAATACCACATTGTATGAGTGATTGGCTTATATATGTCTCCCTCACTAGCTGCATTTATTTGTCTTTGTCTATCAGCACTAGGCATCTGATAAAATTCAGGTTGAAATTAATATTGTTTGAAGGCTTATGAGAGAGGATTATAAGAGAGAGGCTTATAAAAGGCTTATAAGAGAAAGTTGGGCTGGTACTTATTGTTCATGGTATCTAACCATATTCCTTTCACTCTAGATTATTCACAAGATGCTTTCCTAGTGGAGATAATAAAAAAGACCAACATAAACATTTGTTCACATGTGTCAGATGCAAAGCTTTGTTTTGAATAGGACTGCATATCCAATCAGAGTGACTAACCTGGTGTGACCAAATATCTGGATGACTAGAAATCAGAATAAGAAAAGGGAGAGAATTAAAGGTAAATACGATCAGCCTGAACAAGAGTAAGTACCTTCAAAAGACTAGATATTATATGATTCCTTTTATATGAAACATCCAGAGGAGACATATCCATAGAGGTATATCCGTAACAGAAAATAGGTTGGTGGTTGCCTGAAGCTGGGAAGGGGTAGGGAGGAGGGTAGAAAGGGACTGGGAAAGAGAAGGGACTATAGGTATGAGTTTCTTTGGGGGAGTGCTGAAAAAGTTCTAAAATTAGATGGTGCTGATGGCTATACAACTCTATAAATATAATTTTTTTAAAAATTACTGAATTGTTAAAAAAAGAAAAGGAAGTGCCTCAAAAGGTTCCATCTGACCAGATAGGTTCCAGGTCCCTCCTGATGAGAACTTTTAGAAGTAGTCTTCAGATAGGCTAGTTATGATAGAGCATGCATTCTGAATCTAGACTGCCTGGATCCAAACCCTGGCTCCTCCATTTACTGGGTGGGTGACCTTGGGCAAGTTAATGCTCTATGCTTCACTTTTTTCACCTGTAAAATGAGGGTCATAATATTACCTCTTCTATAGAATTATTGTAAAGATTTGAGCAATTGATATGCATAAAAACACTTAAAACAAATCATTGTTAGAACAATTACATGCCAATAAATCAGATAATTTAGACAAAATGGACAAGTTCTTAGGGAGGTACAAACTACCAAAACAGACTCAAAAACAGACAATCTGAACAGGCTATAACAAGTAAAGACACTGAATTAATAATCAAAAACTGCCCACAAAGAAAAAATCTAAGCCCAGATGGCTTCACTGATGAATTCTACCAAACATTTAAAGAAGAACTAATACCAATATTACATGAACTCAGGAAGAGGTAAGAATAGTTCCCAAGTCATTCTATGAGGCCAATATTATTCTGATACCAAAAACAAAAACATCAGAAGAAAACTCAAGTCTGATATATCTTATGAACACAGATGCAAAAATCCTCCACAAAATACTAGCAAACCAAATCCAGCAGTATATAAAAGGATTATACACTGTGACCAACTAGGATTTATCCCAGGAATGCAAACTTAGTTTAACACCTGAAAATCAATTCATGTTATCACACCATATTAATGGAATAAAAACGAAAGCTACGGGAGCCGGAGGAAGATGGCGGAAGAGTAAGACGCGGAGATCACCTTCCTCCCCACAGATACATCAGAAATTCATCTACACGTGGAACAACTCCAACAGAACACCTACTGAACGCTGACAGAAGACCTCAGACCCCCCAAAAGGCAAGAAACTCCCCACATACCTGGGTAGGTCAAAAGAAAAAAAGAATAAACAGAGACAATAGGATATGGACGGGACCTGCACCAGTGGGAGGGAGCCGTGAAGGAGGGAAGGTTTCTACACACTACAAGCCCCTTCGAGGGCGGAGACTGCAGGTGGCGGAGGGGGAAAGCTTCGGAGTAGCGGAGGAGAGCACAGCAACAGGGGTGTGGAGGGCAAAGCAGAGAGATTTTGGCACAGAGGATCGGTGCCCTCAGGCACACACCAGCCCGAGAGACTTGTCTGCTCGGCCGCCAGGGCGGGCGGGGCTGGGAGCTGAGGCTCGGGTATCGGCTTTCAGTCGGAGCGCAGGGAGAGGTCTGGGGCTGGCGGCAGGAAGAGACCCTGAAGGGGTTAGTGCTAGCCCGGAGGGAGTCCGGGGAAAGGGTCTGGAGCTACCGGAGAGGCAAGAGACTTTTTTCCCTTTTGTTGCCTGGTGCGCGAGGAGAGGGCATTCCCCTCCCTCCCCTCTGCCTGAGTGAGCCAGAGCCCCCGAATCAGCGGCTCCTTTAAACCCGTCCTGTCTGAGCGAAGAACGGACGCCCTCCGGCGACCTACGCGCAGAGGCGGGGCCAGGTCCAAGGCTGAGACCCGGGAGCTGTGAGAGCAGAGACAGGGAAATCTCTCTGTGCAGCCTCCGAGGCAGCGGATTAAAGCTCCACGGTCCATTTGATGTGCCCTGCGTCTGTGGAGTGCAGGAATGGACAGCGAATCATCCCAAATTGAGGAAGTGGACCTTGAGGACAAGATTTAAGACTTTCCCCCCCTTTTTTTTCCCTCTTTTTACAACGAATTATCTCAAATTAAGGAGGTGGACTTAGCAAGATTTCAGACTTTTCGCCCTTTTCCTCTTTTTACAACGAATTATCCCAAATCGAAGAGGTGGACTTGGAGAGCAAGATTTTTGATTTATCCCCCTGCTCTCTTTTTGTGAATGTGTATGTGTAATCTTCTGTGTAAGATTCTCTCTGTATAGCTTTGCTTCCACCATATGTCCCAGGGTTCTTTCGGTCCGTGTTTTTTTTCAATAATTACTTTTTAATTTTAATAACGCTACTATATTTCATACTTTATTCTATTGTACTTTACCTGCTCTTTCTTTTTTTCCTCCCTTCCCTTCCTCCCTCCCTCCCTCCGCTCCTCCTTTCCTTCTTTCTTTTTCTTTCCTCCATCCCTCCCTCCCTCCCACCCTTCTTCTTTCCACTTTCTTTTTCTTTCCTTCCTCCCTCCCTCCCTCCCTCCTGTCTTTCTTTCTTTCTTTCCTTCCTCCCTCCCTCCCTCTCTTCTTCCATTCACTCTTCCTTTTGCTTTCATTCCTCCCTCCCTCCCTCCTTTCTTTCCTTTCTTTCCATCCTTCCTCCCTCCCTCCTTTCTTTCTTTCTTCCTTCCTTCCTTACTTCCCTTCTTCCTTTCTTTCAATCTCTCTTTCTTTCTTCTACTAATTATTTCTTTCTACTTTTTCTCACTGTTATTCTGAGCCGGGTGGATGAAAGGCTCTTGGTGCTGCAGCCAGGAGTTAGTGCTGTGCCTCTGAAGTGGGAGAGCCAACTTCAGGACACGGGTCCACAAGAGACCTCCCAGCTCCACATAATATCAAGCAGCGAAAATCTCCCAGGGATCTCCATCTCAACACCAGCACCCAGCTTCAGTCAACGACCAGCAAGCTACAGTGCTGGTCACCCTATGCCAAGCAACTAGCAAGGCAGAAACACAACCCCACCCATTAGCAGAGAGGATACCTAAAAACATAATAAGGCCACAGGCACCCCAAAACACACCACCAGACGTGGACCTGTCCACCAGAAAGACAAGATCGAGCTTCAACCACCAGAACACAGGCATTAGTCCCCCCCACCAGGAAGCCTACACAACCTACTGAAACAACCTTAGCCACGGGGGACAGACACCAAAAACAACGGGAACTACGAATCTGCAGCCTGCAAAAAGGAGACCCCAAACACAGTAACATAAGCAAAATGAGAAAGCAGAAAAACACACAGCAGGTGAAGGAGCAAGATAAAAACCTACCAGACCTAACAAATGAAGAGGTAATAGGCAGTCTACCTGAAAAAGAATTCAGAATAATGATAGTAAAGCTGATCCAAGATTCTATTTCCCAGATCCAAAATCTTGGAAATAGAATAGACAATATGCAAGAAACAGTTAACAAGGACCTAGAAGAACTAAAGATGAATCAAGCATCGATTAAAAACACAATAAATGAAATGAAAAATACTCTAGATGGGATCAATAGCAGAATAACTGAGGCAGAAGAACGGATAAGTGAGGTGGAAGATAAAATAGTGGAAATAACTGATGCAGAGAAAAATAAAGAAAAAAGAATGAAAAGAACAGAGGACAGTCTCAGAGACCTCTGGGACAACATTAAACGCACCAACATTCGAATTATAGGGGTTCCAGAAGAAGAAGAGAAAAAGAAAGGGACTGAGAAAATATTTGAAGAGATTATAGTTGAAAACTTCCCTAATATGGGAAAGGAAATAGTTAATCAAGTCCAGGAGGCACAGAGAGTCCCATACAGAATAAATCCAAGAAGAAATACGCCAAGACACATATTAATCAAACTGTCAAAAATTAAACACAAAGAAATCATATTAAAAGCGGCAAGGGAAAAACAACAAATAACACACAAGGGAATCCCCATCAGGTTAACAGCTGATCTCTCAGCAGAAACTCTACAAGCCAGAAGGGAGTGGCAGGACATAATTAAAGTGATGAAGGAGAGAAACCTGCAACCAAGATTACTCTACCCAGCAAGGATCTCATTCAGATTTGATGGAGAAACTAAAACCTTTACAGACAAGCAAAAGTTGAGAGAGTTCAGCACCACCAAACCAGCTTTACAACAAATGCTAAAGGAACTTCTCTAGGCAAGAAACACAACAGAAGGACTATACCTACAATAACGAACCCAAAGCCATTAAGGAAATGGGAATAGGAACATACATATCAATAATTACCTTAAATGTAAATGGACTAAATGCTCCCACCAAAAGACACAGAGTGGCTGAATGGATACAAAAACAAGACCCATATATATGCTGTCTACAAGAGACCCACTTCAGACCTAGAGACACATACAGATTGAAAGTAAGGGGATGGAAAAAGATATTCCATGCAAATGGAAATCAAAAGAAAGCTGGAGTAGCAATTCTTATATCAGACAAAATAGACTTTAAAATAAAGACTATTAGAAGAGACAAAGAAGGACACTACATAACGATAAAGGGATCGATCCAAGAAGAAGATATAACAATTGTAAATATTTATGCACCCAACATAGGAGCACCTCAATACATAAGGCAAATACTAACAGCCATAAAAGGGGAAATCGACAGTAACACAATCATAGTAGGGGACTTTAACACCCCACTTTCACCAATGGACAGATCATCCAAAATGAAAATAAATAAGGAAACACAAGCTTTAAATGATACATTAAACAAGATGGCCTTAATTGATATTTATAGGACATTCCACCCAAAAACAACAGAATACACATTTTTCTCAAGTGCTCATGGAACATTCTCCAGGATAGATCATATCTTGGGTCACAAATCAAGCCTTGGTAAATTTAAGAAAATTGAAATTGTATCAAGTATCTTTTCCGACCACAATGCTATGAGACTAGACATCAATTACAGGAAAAGATCTGTAAAAAATACAAACACATGGAGGCTAAACAATACACTACTCAATAACGAAGTGATCACTGAAGAAATCAAAGAGGAAATTAAGAAATACTTAGAAACAAATAACAATGGAGACACGACGACCCAAAACCTATGGGACGCAGCAAAAGCAGTTCTAAGGGGGAAGTTTATAGCAATACAATCCCACCTTAAGAAACAGGAAACATTTCGAGTAAACAACCTGACCCTGCACCTAAAGCAATTAGAGAAAGAAGAACAAAAAACCCCCAAAGTTAGCAGAAGGAAAGAAATCATAAAGATCAGATCAGAAATAAATGAAAAAGAAATGAAGGAAATGATAGCAAAGATTAACCAAACTAAAAGCTGGTTCTTTGAGAAGATAAACAAAATTGACAAACCATTAGCCAGACTCATCAAGAAAAGAAGGGAGAAGACTCAAATCAGTAGAATTAGAAATGAAAAAGGAGAAGTAACAACTGACACTGCAGAAATACAAAAGATCATGAGAGATTACTATAAGCAACTCTATGCCAATAAAATGGACAACCTGGAAGAAATGGACAAATTCTTAGAAATGCACAACCTACCAAGACTGACTCAGGAAGAAATAGAAAATATGAATAGACCAATCACAAGCACTGAAATTGAAACTGTGATTAAAAATCTTCCATCAAACAAAAGCCCAGGACCAGGGCTTCCCTGGTGGCGCAGTGGTTGAGAGTCCGCCTGCCAATGCAGGGGAAGCGGGTTCGTGCCCCGGTCTGGGAGGATCCCACATGCCGCGGAGCGGCTGGGCCCGTGAGCCATGGCCGCTGAGCCTGCGCGTCCGGAGCCTGTGCTCCGCAATGGGAGAGGCCACAACAGTGAGAGGCCCGCGTACCACAAAAAAAAAAAAAAAAAAAAAAAAAAAAAAAAGCCCAGGACCAGATGGCTTCACAGGCGAATTCTATCAAACATTTAGAGAAGAGCTAACACCCGTCCTTCTCAAACTCTTCCAAACAATATCAGAGGAAGGAACACTCCCAAACTCATTCTACGAGGCCACCATCACCTTGATACCAAAACCAGGCAAGGATGTCACAAAGAAAGAAAACTACAGGCCAATATCACTGATGAACATAGATGCAAAAATCCTCAACAAAATACTAGCAAACAGAATCCAACAGCACATTAAAAGGATCATACACCATGACCAAGTGGGGTTTATTCCAGGAATGCAAGGATTCTTCAATATACGCAAATCAATCAATGTGATACACCATATTAACAAGTTGAAGGAGAAAAACCATATGATCATCTCAATAGATGCAGAGAAAGCTTTCGACAAAATTCAACACCCATTTATGATAAAAACCCTGCAGAAAGTAGGCATAGAGGGAACTTTCCTCAACATAATAAAGGCCATATATGACAAACCCACAGCCAACATTGTCCTCAATGGTGAAAAACTGAAACCATTTCCACTAAGATCAGGAACAAGACAAGGCTGCCCACTCTCACCACTCTTATTCAACATAGTTTTGGAAGTTTTAGCCACAGCAATCAGAGAAGAAAAGGAAATAAAAGGAATCCAAATTGGAAAAGAAGAAGTAAAGCTGTCACTGTTTGCAGATGACATGATACTATACATAGAGAATCCTAAAGATGCTACCGAAAAACTACTAGAGCTAATCAATGAATTTGGTAAAGTAGCAGGATACAAAATTAATGCACAGAAATCTCTGGCATTCCTGTACACTAATGATGAAAAATCTGAAAATGAAATCAAGAAAACACTCCCATTTACCATTGCAACAAAAAGAATAAAATATCTAGGAATAAACCTACCTAAGGAGACAAAAGACCTGTATGCAGAAAATTATAAGACACTGATGAAAGAAATTAAAGATGATTTAAATAGATGGAGAGATATACCATGCTCCTGGATTGGAAGAATCAATATTGTGAAAATGACTCTACTACCCAAAGCAATCTACAGATTCAATGCAATCCCTATCAAACTACCACTGGCATTTTTCACAGAAGTAGAACAAAAAATTTCAAAATTTGTTTGGAAAAACAAAAGACCCCGAATAGCCAAAGCAATCTTGAGAACGAAAAACGGAGCTGGAGGAATCAGGCTGCCTGACTTCAGACTATACTACAAAGCTACAGTAATTAAGACAGTGTGGTACTGGCATAAAAACAGAAAGATAGATCAGTGGATCAGGATAGAAAGCCCAGAGATAAACCCACGCACATATGGCCAACTTATCTTTGATAAAGGAGGCAGGAATGTACAGTGGAGAAAGGACAGCCTCTTCAATAAGTGGTGCTGGGAAAACTGGACAGGGACATGTAAAAGTATGAGATTAGATCATTCCCTAACACCATACACAAAAATAAGCTCAAAATGGATTAAAGACCTAAATGTAAGGCCAGAAACTATCAAACTCTTAGAGGAAAACATAGGTAGAACACTCTATGACGTAAATCACAGCAAGATCCTTTTGGACCCACCTCCTAGAGAAATGGAAATAAAAACAAAGATAAACAAATGGGACCTAATGAAACTTCAAAGTTTTTGCACAGCAAAGGAAACCATAAACAAGACCAAAAGACAACCCTCAGAATGGGAGAAAATATTTGCAAATGAAGCAACTGACAAAGGATTAATCTCCAAAATTTATAAACAGCTCATGCAGCTCAATAGCAAAAAAACAAACAACCCAATCCAAAAATGGGCAGAAGACTTAAATAGGCATTTCTCCAAAGAAGATATACAGACTGCCAACAAACACATGAAAGAATGCTCAACATCATTAATCATTAGAGAAATGCAAATCAAAACTACAATGAGATATCATCTCACACCAGTCAGAATGGCCATCATCAAGAAATCTAGAAACAATAAATGCTGGAGAGGGTGTGGAGAAAAGGGAACACTCTTGCACTGCTGGTGGGAATGTGAATTGGTACAGCCACTATGGAGAACAGTATGGAGGTTCCTTAAAAAACTAAAAATAGAACTACCATATGACCCAGCAATCCCACTACTAGGCATATACCCTGAGAAAACCATAATTCAAAAAGAGACATGTACCAAAATGTTCATTGCAGCTCTATTCACAATAGCCCGGAGCTGGAAACAACCTAAGTGTCCATCATCGGATGAATGGATAAAGAAGATGTGGCACATATATACAATGGAATATTACTCAGCCATAAAAAGAAACGAAACTGAGCTATTTGTAATGAGGTGGATAGACCTAGAGTCTGTCATACAGAGTGAAGTAAGTCAGAAAGAGAAAGACAAATACCGTATGCTAACACATATATATGGAATTTAAAAAAAAAAAATGTCATGAAGAACCTAGGGGTAAAACGGGAATAAAGACACAGACCTACTTGAGAATGGACTTGAGGATATGGGGAAGGGGAAGGGTAAGCTGTGACAAAGGGAAAGAGAGGCATGGACATATATACACTACCAAACGTAAGGTAGATAGATAGTGGGAAGCAGCCGCAGAGCACAGGGAGATCAGCTCGGTGCTTTGTGACCGCCTGGAGGGGTGGGATGGGGAGGGTGGGAGGGAGGGAGATGCATGAGGGAGGGGATGTGGGAACAGATGTATATGTATGACTGATTCACTTTGTTATAAAGCAGAAACTAATAAAAAAAAAAACAAAAAAAAAAAACGAAAGCTACATGACCATCTCAATAGATCTAGAAAAATCATTTGACAAAATTCAATACCTTTTCATGATAAAAGCACTCAACAAACTAGGACTAGAAAGGAGACTCCTTTACTATGAAAGAACATCTATGAAATACCCAAAGCTAATGTCACAGCTAATTGTAAAAGACTGATGCTTTCCCCCTAAGATCAAGGAGAACACAAGGATGTCCAACTCTCTTTTTGGGGGGTGGAGGATTTGTCATGTAGTAGTGAATAACTAATACAGCATTGCTGACGCTTTAGAACTGAACCCCTCTGTTCTTTGAATAAAGTACAAACTCTTTGCCATGGTCCATGAGGCCATGGTGATCTTGCTCCTGCCTGCCTCTCCAAATCCAGCCCTTAAAAAACACTGGTATAGAAAGTAGGTATTTAGTGTCTATGATGTCTAAAGCCTGGGATGATCAGAGTAGGCTTCCTCAATAGAGTGACCAACTGTCCTTGTTTGTCTAGGACTGAGAGGGGTCCTGGGATGCAAGACTTTCAATGTTAAAACTGGGAAAGTCCTAGGAAAACCAGAATAAGTCAGTCATTCAACTCTTGGATGGTAAGGATGTTCAACTCTGAACACTTCTATTCAACACAGTACTAAAGGTTCTAGCCAGGGCAATTAGGGAAGAAAATAAAATAAAAGGGATCCAGATTGGAAAGGAAGAAGTAAAACTACTTATATTAGCAGATGACATAGTCTTATACATAGAAAATCCTAAGGAACCCACACACAAATATTATTAGAACTAATATACAAGTTCAGCAAAGTTCTGTGATTCAAGATCAAGATACAGAAATCACATGTATTTCTATACCCTTGCAGTGAACAACATGAAAATGAAATTATGAAAACAATTCCATTTACAATAGAATCAAGAAGAATAAAATGCTTAGAAATAAATTTAATAAAAGAGGTGAGAAATTTATACTCTGAAAAGTACAAAAATATGTTAAAAGAAATTAAAGAGCTAAATAAATGAAAAGACATCCCATGTTCCTGGATTGGAAGACTTAGTATTAAGATGGTAATACTCCCCAAATTGATTTACAGGTTCAAGGCAACTTCTATAAGAATCCCAGCTGGCTTATTAGTAGAAATTGACAAGCTGATTCTAAAATTTATACGGAATTGCAGAGAACCCAGAAGAGCCAAAACAATCTTGAAAAAGAAGAACAAAGTTGGAGGAATCACACTTCCCAATTTCAAAACACACTACAGAACAACAATAATCAAGATAGCATAGTACTGGCATAATGAAAGACATGTAGGTCAATGGAATAAAATTGAGAGTTCAGAAATAAACACATTTACAGTCAGCTGATTTTCAACAAGGGTGCCAAGACAATTAAGTGGAGAAAGATTAGTCTTTTCAATAAATGGTGCCAAGGCAACTGGATATCTATCAATACACGCAAATCAATGAAGTTAGACCCCTAACATACACCAACAAGAAAAATTAACTCAAAATGGATCAACAATCTAAGTTAAGAGCTAAAAATTTAAATCTCTAAAAAGAAAAAAATCTTAAAAGTAAATGTTCATAACCTTGGATTTGGCAATGGTTTCTTAGATTATGATACCAAAAGCATAAGCAACAAAAGAATAAATTGGATTTCATTACAATTAAAAACATTTATGCCTCAAGGAACACCAAGAAGTAAATGAAAAGACCTACAGAATGGAAGAAAAGTACTTCCTAATCATATATCTGATCAGGGACTTGTACGTAAACTATATAAAGAATTCTTACAACTCAATAATAAAAAGATCAATAACCAAATATTTTAAATTGGCAAAGGATCTGAATAGACATTCCTCCAAAGAAGATATGCAAGTGGCCAATAAGCACATGAAAGATTCCCAAATCATTAGTCATCAGAGAACTGCAAATCTAAACCACAATGAGATACCATCCCACTCTCACTAGAATGGCTGTTAAAAAAACAACAAACAAACAAAAAACCCAGAAAACGGCAACGATGTGGAAAATTCAAAACCCTCATCCACTGCTGGTAGGAATGTAAGATAGTGCAACCACTATAGAATACAGTTTGGCCGTTCCTCAATGAGTTCAACGTAGAATTACCATATGACCCAGCAATTACATTTCTAGTTACATATGCAAAAGAATTAGAAACAGGTGTTCAAACAAAAACTTTACACAGGTGTTCACAGCAGCACTATTCACAATAACCAAAAGGTGGAAACAATTCAAACGTTCATCAACTGATGAGTGGATAGACAAAATATGGTACATTCATACAATGGAATATTATTTGACAATAAAAGAGGATGAAGTACTGATACCTGCTACAACACGGATGAACCCTTAAACATCATTCTGAGTGAAAGAAGCCAGATACAAAAGATGACACATTGTACAATTCCATTTCTGGGAAACGTCCAGTATGGATAAATCTATAGAAAAAGTAGACTAGTGGTTGCCTACAGATGGGGAGGACTGAGAGGTGGTAGCTAAAGGTAGAGTTCCTTTTGGGGTTGATGAAAACATCCTAAAACTCACCGTGGTGACGGCTGCATAACTCTGTGAATATACTAAAAAAACACTGAATTGTACATTTTAAGAGGGTGAATTGTGTATGTGAATTATATCTTAATAAAGCTGTTACCAAAAAAAAACCCCACTTAGAATAATGTGTGATTACAGTGAACTCTCAATAGATGTTAGCTATTAGCTCTAGCACTATTATTAGGGTCCATTTCACTGAACTCTGAATGAGGACAAGAATGTTTATGGCATTTTGTGAGGATTTCCCTGCTAAAGTCAGAATGCTGAAAGAAATTCAAGACAAAATAACACAGGGAATTAAGGTCAAAATACACATGCAAATCCCAGGAATTTCATTCCAGCAAGAAACTGAGTAGGGCTAAATGCTAATCTTCTGGTATGATTTCTTTCTACTGGGTAATTAGCAAAGTGTCCTGTGGACCTGGCATGTTAATTTTTTGGAGTTCCCCAAACTTTTCCCCTTACCATTTGGAACCCATGCTTAGCCGGGTTATAGCTATCTAGCTGATCTATTCTATTCTTCCAGAAAGAAGTAATTCCCACTGGAATGAGGAGAGGATATAAAAAGGTCTCACTCCACTTTCTAACTCTTCTTCTAATAGAAGATTTCCTAGGAGTAAATCCTTTTCCCGATCCTAGATGAGAATACTCCTATCTACTTGCAGAACCTGTGATCAGTTCCCTATAACAGCTAGAAAACACACATTTTGGGCCTAAGGAGATAGTAGTTTCTCTACAGTAACAAGGAACAAACCTCCCCCTAAGGGTTCTAATGGGATAAGCAGACTGGCAAGCTATCAGCCAGCTGCTGAGAATCCCCTGAAAAGTTAAGTTGAGTCCACACTCTCAACCACAGAGTAGCTCAGTCAAGGACTGAAGTACTAAAATGGAGAAAAGATGAGCACAAGACCTTTTGTCAAATTCCTCAATGACAACAGCTCTTTCAATATGCACACACCATGTGGGTGGGTGACAGAGGGAGAGAGGGAGGGAGGGAGGGAGGGAGGGAGGGAGGGAGAGAGAGAGAGAGAGAGAGAGAGAGAGAGAGACAGAGGCAGAGGCAGAGGCAGAGGGAGAGGGAGAGGGAGAGGGAGAGGGAGGGAGGGAGGGAGGGAGGGAGGGGGAGGGAGGGAGGGAGAGGGAGGGAGGGAGGGAGAGGGAGGGAGACGGGTAGAGAGAGAGAGAGAGAGAAAGATTGGGGGGGGTGGTGAGATGAGGCCTATAATTCTTCAGCAATTTAGTCCATCTAAGTACCCAGAGTTAATGTAGTACTCACCACTGTAGCTCACTAAAAATGTTCTCAATGGGGACAAAAGGCAGTCAAAAGGATGTCACACCCTCTCCTTTACCATATAAAACAATGCCATCTGAGTGCCCTCATACTCACCGAGGAGCAGGTGTGCTCCTGTTTATCTTCTTGGAAACAACTTTAACAAGCTCATTACTGGCTTCCTTCTTGGGCTTGGCAGGTTGACTTTGAGAAGCCTGCAAGAAAAAAATAAAGGTGGGGGGGCTGGTCTGGAGGAGGAAGCAAGGAAATGGAGAGAGAGAGGGAGAGAACCTCAAATTAACCAATAGGTGGTTCTCACAGGAAGGTCCTGACACACATCCACACCCTGGACACCTTGTTTGGGTGTTCCCAGGAACATTGATCAAAACATCTTACAACCAGTATGGTACTGGTGCCAACTAGTCATGATGGAAGCTAGCAGTACAGTAGTCCTGGTGCATATTAGCTAAATAGCAGCCCTAAGTGATTTCAAGATACATATGATGTAGTTCTGATCTCCAATGTCAGGCATACTGGCTGGCAAATTCTCAAAAAGATGTTTTGTAAACATCACATTCCATTTTGACCCCATAAGATGTTCAGAGGGGGGGAAAGGCAATATAACTGGCTTTGCTGCCTGAGTATACCAAGATCAACTAGCTTTTCAGGATAGACCTCTAATACAACACTACCTGTGATACATCTATCCCATCTCACTGAGGGGATATTTATTTAACATGGGGCTCTGGAGAGCTCCACCAGAAACTCTAATCATGACTAATTCTATTAAACAGTAGAAGAGACCATGGGACTGTGAATAATGTCAGTAAAAATAATCTTAAAGGTTATGCCTTTAAAATGAAACAAATTGAATCTAATTATATTCCAAATAAATACCATAATCACGCTGAAGGACAAAAGAAAGAAAACAGAAGGAAATACAAGATAATAAACAACTAATCCAAGTAAACACAGACTATACACCCTCACCAAATACATCCTCAGTCAGGATGCGTTTGTGGGATGGTGGAGAATATTGCAAATAAATCTGGAACTCTTTTTAGTAGGTGTGTTTATTATGGTGGTGTGGAAGAAGTAATTCTGAAACTCTTTTAGATGTATTATAGTATTGAGTAAATGTGTTGATGATCTTGGGAACCATGGTTCTCATTGTAGAGAAGGAACATATAAACATGGATTGAGGAATACAAGAAAGAACCCTGTACATTTTGGAATGGGAGCTGTGTGGACTCATGACTTCTTAAATAGGTATATGTGTATAACATCTGAGTATACAGGAGTGTGTGTATTTGTATATATAGATATATGTGTATATATATATATGTTTAAGTACAGATATGTGTGTATCTATATGTATATATACATGCAGACATTTCCTAACTCTGTATGCAGAAAAGGCAGAAAAAGCAGACACCCCAGTAGCACACCTAGCACTGAGATCTTGGTCTCTAATACCATTCCCCACTAAAAGAAACAGGAATTCTTCACAGAAATGGTTGACTCCATGGCAATAAAATAGGTACAAGAACATCCTGGAACATCCTGTTATGCTGGAAAGAAAATGCTCAAAAAGTGATGATAGTATGTCACAAAGACACAGTAGTCAGATTAAAGGGGACCCTAGTGACCAAATCTGGGACAATTTGAGCACCAAAATAATAAAATACAATGCTGAACAACAAACCACTGAAAAAATAGGAAGTCATAAGTCTATACCAATAATAAATAAACAGGGAAGAAGGGAGGCCTCTGCTTGTAGACTGGTAAATGGGGAGCAAGTGCTAGAGTTGGAAAAATCATCATAAAGATTGTGTTAGGCAAAAATCATCAATGAATGCTAAATCTAGGGGACATTTTGATGAAGAGTGGCTATTTGGAGTCTCTTAAGAGTGTGTCCCACAGATTAGCAGTTGCAAGAGGAAAAAAAAACCAGTAATTATACAGCGGAGAAACCAGACAACATCTTGACTGGGTGATCAAAATTAACCTCACCAATGAGGGACAGATGGATGTCGTGTGCCTCCAGATGTGATACTCTAAGGACAGAACATCACCTATACAGTACTCCAGCCAAGCGTACATGACATCAATCTAATCACATGGAAACATGAGACAAACACAAAATGAGGAATGTTCTATTTTTAAAAGGGGGGGTTGGGTGGGACTGTATTCTTCAAAAATATCATAAAAAACAAAGAAAGGCTATGGAAGTTTTCCAGATTAAAAGAAGCTAGAGACATGACAAGTAAACGACCCTAGACTGGATCCTTTACTGGAGGGGAAAAAATGCTTATAACATTGACTTTACAAAGTCAATGGAAAAAAACTGGAATATGGACAATAGATTACATAAAAACGCTATATCAATGTAAATTTATAAAGTTGTTGACTGCACTGTGTTTATATAAGACTATTTCTCTGAGGAGAAATAGTGTATAGAGACTCTTTCTCTATATACACTGAAATACCCTAAGTACTTCATGGTAAAGGACCATGATGTATGTAAGCAGATAGGATAAAATGTTAGTAATACATGAATCTAGGTAAACAGCATATGTGTGTTCTTTGTAGTGTTTTTTTATTTTTGCAACTTTTTATAAATTTGAAATTATTTCCAAATGAAGTATAAAAAATTATGCCTTTGTATCATCGTATCATAATAAGTAACTACAATCCAACAGGGAATTCTTTCTTAGGCCCTCAAGTTGTTGTCCACTTCTGCTCTTCAAAGAGCTTGACACAGTTTCCATTTTAATTTCACCTAAAGTTTTACAAACTCCTTATGTGTCAGGCTGAGATCCAGCATTGGAAAAGATGTGCGTTCTTGGCAGGAGAGAGGTGGAGACCCTAATCCCCAGGGTGAAACTTTCAACTTGCCATATGTGAAGGTTCAAAGCACTAATATTTTCAGATCTAAGCTCAAGGGGACCTTTACCAGTGTCTCCCCATAATTCTTTCACCAAAAAATAGGAAAATAGAGATGACAATCCTACTGACAAAAAATAATTTAGGAAATAGACTTTATCTCCTCATCCACTGGCTTTGGACCAGCTCTAACAAATCAAAAGTCCTTCCCATGCTGAAAGGATAAAGGAGAGGGAAAAAAAGAACACTCACAGCAGACTAACTAATTAAAACAGATCAGCTCTTTTGGCAAGCCAGGACCTCACTGTGGTGAACGTTGAGGAGAAGACAGATATGGGGACATGGAAACGAAGTAATACTGACAGGAAGAAGCAAATCATCATAAAGGGAATCCCCAAAATTCAGAGAGAAAGGAGTCCTCAACCCTCAAAGAAATGAGCTCAGACGTCTGCAGAAATGCCCAACCCTGGAATGGCTTAGGTACACTGTAATGATAGAACTTTGTCTGGAAAGCACCAAAAATCATTCAAGGTGACCAGGACTTGAACGCAAAAGGGAAATGGGCTTTCTGAGCTTCTGAAAAGCTAGAGGCAGAGATACTGCTCAGGGATGCCTTGCATCCCCAACCCTGGACAAGTATGTGGCCTAACAGATGTTGAATTCAGTTGGAGAATCAGGAGGGTCCTAGCATGTGTTTCCTATTAATTTATTTGTGTTTGTTCTTTATAAATGATGATATAAACTTCACAACAAAAAAAGGACTGAGACATGGCAGGAAAGTTTTTCATATGCAGTTAGACTTTGCTTTGCACAGTGTCACTGGACTCCCATCAGGGACTCTGGAGGCCAAGGGAAGCTACATTAAGATGGGCTGCATCTGCTCCTGATTTGTGTGGCTACCTTATTTCAACCAAGTTTCTAGAGCCATGGTTAAATAAGTCAGGAAATTAATCTAACCTTACAGGTCTGTGTGGGAGGTAGCTCTTTCAACCAATCTAGAGTAAATCTGATTATGCAGGAAGCTGTAACACAATCATACATGTTGTAATCTGCATGGGGAAAAGACTGTTTTAGCACAAAGGTGGTCACATAGCATCTAAAGAGCAGAGATACAAAGGGGAGAACTTTGCCAATGCTTATCCAATCCTGCCCAAGGGGGTAAAATATTATCTAGCAGATGTAAGAATTCTGGTAGCCACAGAAGGACACTATTATAGAGGGCAGGATAGGGTTCACTAGGGTTCTCTGTATCCTAGATGAAACAGACTTCAAAACCAACATTGGGCAAGTCTTTATCTGTGAAGTGGAGATAATTATAGTATCTGCCTCAAAGGATTTTATGAGGATTAAGTGAGTGGATACAGGGGGAAATGCTTAGAATAGCGCTTGACATGTGGTAAACACTCAGGAGACATCAGTTATTATTATTTTCTAAGACCGAAGATTACCTCTGACTCAATTCTATATTCAGTTAGTAACTTTCTAACTAGTAAATTTGATTTTTTTTGCTGGCACCTTAATAACACCAGAAGGGAGGTAACTTGGAAGTGAACTCAAGAATTCTAGCCAAAATTGAGTTTCTAGATCTCCATAGTTGAAAACCAGACCATGGAACTGTGGTCATCAATGGTTCTGTACATCAGACGACATTTTTGATTGTCATTATGACTGGGATGCTGCTGGAACTTAATGCTAGGGACTAGGAATGCTGGATGAAGTCAGTCGTATACAATAGAAAAACTTTCCTGTTCAAAATGCCCATAGTGCTTGAATTGATAAACACTGCCCTAGACTACAATGAATCTACCAAAATACTTGCCTCCAAGGCCTATGCAACCAGCTGAGCCACCTCTGGACTTTATCTAAATGCAAGATCCCAAAGTTCTCATATTTGTCTACAATTTCATACCTGATAATCACTAATATTGCTTCCAGAGAGCTCCATCAATTAATCCAGATGGTATGTGCCAGCAGAAGAGCCACTGCAGTTTCTGAAATTGGATCATTGATTCCAAATAAAATTGGCTCTCAACATTCTAGAGAGGGTCAGAGTTTGGTAAACTGGAAAGGTCCCTCAAGGAAGAGGTTGTCTAAACCTTATGCGATACCATGGCAGAGGATTGGACTAGCATACTCACGTTGGTGAGATCTTCAAAAGCTGACCTCTTTTTGAATGGTCCCTGAGGTGAAGATGGAGATATCTTTGCTTGGTAATTCTCCTCTCTCTAAAAAAGTAAAAGAGGTAAATGCGTATATCCAATTGTGAACAGTCTTTTCAGGGACTTCAGATCATCTTTGGGGCTCGGGGGGGAATGGCTGAAACTCCAAGCAACTGCAGACGCCTATAATAAACCCCAATAAACTACAACAAAAGGAAATTTTGGCACCCACTGCTTAGAGAGTCCCTGAAGGAGGTAATCACTGATGATAGGGACAAGGCTGGGAGGAGAAAAGATGACTGTCAGTGTAACTCTCAGAATGAGCAAACTAGCTTGGTGAAGCTAATTTTCTCTCTTACTCCTCTCATATTCATGGCTATACTAGCCAAGATTAACCATCACCACCCCCACCACCCTACAACTCCCAGTCATTCCTTTAATATGGACGTTCCCAGGAAAATTAGTTCAATAATTTAACAAAATTTAAGTGTCTCTTATGTTAAGTAGTTGATTTAAGACATTCTCAATAAGGACAATAACACACATACCTAGATACTGATCCAGAATCAGCTCTTTATTAGCTATTGACCTTGCACAAGTCACTTAGTTTCTGAGATTCAATTGCCTCATCAGTAAAATTGGAATAATAACCTACCTCATTTGAAGATCAAATAAGAGAAAACATGTTTTTAAAAAATCTATATAAACTGTAAACGGGCAGAAATAGTATTTTAAAAGTATATAGTCCAATATGTTTTTAAACCTCATAGGGAAAATTCTGTTTTTTAAGAAAGGAGTTTGGTAATCCATATTAATCCCTTTTAGTGTATACAAGGGAGAGGTGGGGGAAAGGAGGAAGGGTGAATATTTTGGATCAAAGGGAGCTTCCTTTCTAGGTAGTGTTTATCTACACGTGCCTTACCCCACTCCCAAATGAGCAAGACTATCTCAGTGGGGTTAGAGGTTAAGGTAAATCACGCTGTAGCGCTTTTCTGTTCCATAACAGTTTTTATTTGGTGAAAGTCTCCTAAGTATCAGATTTCCTTTATGAATTGAGAACCCTGCCCTACCTATGTCAGAGAGTTGTTATAATATGAAGCAGAACACTGAGGTCAGACCATTTATTTTCCCTGTTCTCTATTTACATCATGGACAGTTAGTACATAACACAGTAAGTGATTACAAATTTAGAGAACTGGATTCATATTACAATAGAACAATCTAGCACAGTGGAGCAATCCTGAAAGAGCTGAGAAGAATTACTTCTGTTTTTTAATTGATTAAGCTAAGAAATAAGTAAACTATTAGTCTCTTATCTAGTTCATGATAAATAATCCTAGTGGAAATAATTAGCAAAAAATAAATTAGTATTTTCTCTCAAATTGGCTAAGAAATTAACTGTTGGTCTGTTATCCAATTCCTACTTAATATTACTGGTAGAAATAACCAGCCCCAAATAAAATCAATGGGTGAAACTGAACTCAATAAAATTTATATTTGCAAAATGTGCCTTGAGAGAGTTGGATTTGGAAAAATAACTGCCACAAAAGAAAACTTACAGTGGCAGAACTCTAATCAGAAAATTTGATATGGACAAAAATCTGATCAATGTATCAAATCTTTCTTGCCAAATTTACATAAGAAAAACACATTTGGCCCCTCCAAGAAAATCATTTCAGTGAGACAAAAATGAAAATGATTAGAAAGTGTTTATCTGTGCTGAGAAAAAAACAATCAAGGAAAATAAATTGGCCTAATGATGTTTGCTCCAGGAAATACTCTCTTAATGACAATTCATCAGGTTAGTAAAATTCTGATTAAAATATGAATGATGAGGAACATAGAACATCGCAGGGTCGGAATGACAAACTATCCACAAGGTTAAAACAGCAGGCTGAAAATGGGCCCATTCTTCAAATGTAATAGCTGTAAGAAGCATTATAATACATTTGTTGACCTAGTCTTCATACTCTCCCCAGGATGTACCAAGCAGCCACCTGGCAAGGTGCTTTGAGCATCTCAGAGAAAGTAAGAGTATAGATGTGATCACTAATGAGAACTGAGTATTGTTGCTTTTGAAGGTTATGGAGGACGGCCTTCATCTTAGCCATGCATTTACGGGAAAGAAGAGTTGACACTTTCTCCCTAAGTCCTAATTTGCTGGTCTTCTCCAACTACAAGGTCTGCCACCCTTTCCCACTTTCTCAGATTAAACCACACATATTTCAAAAGATGTAGGGATAAGGATAGGGACTGAACCAACACAGGAAGAGCTTATTTGAAACACTGTTCGGAGGGACAGCTTGCTCTAACCTTTTCAGATGGGCCATGATCACTGGGCATAATTCTGCTGGACTGAGATTTCTTAGTCTCACATCTGGAGCGTTGGGGTGGTAGTGGCAGTGGCATTTCTTATGGATTCAGCAGCATCTATCCAAGGCAGGGCTGCAATCAGAAAAGGACTCTTTAAAACACCATTCACCAGAAATATCAGAATTCTCTGGAGATCCTTGAGAAAACCCAGTCTCTCTATAGCATCCCTAGGAGAAAACATACTTTGATTTAGGCAGATCTGGGCTCAAATCTTGGTTCTACCACACTTAATCATGGGCAAGTGACTTAAACTCCCTAGGCTTCAGTTATCTCATCTGTAAAATGGAGATAAGTATACATACCTCTGCAGGGCACTGTTCAAATTAAATGAGATACTCTATGTAAAAAGCTCAGTACAGTGCCTTCCACCCCCTGTGGGCACTGGGACTGTGGCCTACCCCCTAGTTTAGCCTAGGAACACTGGGGACAAATTAACAGTTTTGCATACAAAATAATCAAGAACATGACAGATCATATAGTATGGAGGCTCGCTGGTAGGGTTAATGTTCTTTAAAAGGCATGGGGTCTTGGCTTCCCTGGTGGTGCAGTGGTTGAGAGTCTGCCTGCCGATGCAGGGGACACGGGTTCATGCCCCAGTCCAGGAAGATCCCACATGCCGCGGAGCAGCTGGGCTCGTGAGCCATGGCCGCTGAGCCTGAGCGTCCAGAGCCTGTGCTCCGCAATGGGAGAGGCCACAACAGTGAGAGGCCCGCGTACCACAAAACAAACAAACAAAAAAAAATGGCATGGGGTCCTGGCCACAGCAATTAAAATGATGCTACAGAGAAGGCAAAAGAATACACTGCACGCACGCACACACACACACACACACACACACACACACACACACACGTATGCACAATAGGCCAGAGGGTATTCAAAGGCTGCATTCAATCAAGAAACTGTAATCCAGTTCCAGATACCCAGTCAGAAAAAAATAAAATAAAATAAAAAGATAACAGCAGAAGGAACTAACTTGTTGAAAATCACTTGACATAAAAATTTAACAGTCATTACAGACCTTGGGAGAGTCCTACCTTCATCCCATCTCAGTGTGGGATCCCATTCTACATTCCTTAAATTTCTTTTAGTTTGTGAGTTCCCAATAGTTATGATATACTTATGTATCTTACAAGCAAATACATAATTAGGAGGAATCAGTTCTTGGATATCCAAGAGACCCTTCCCACTCAAATACAACTGCCCTTCCAACCCCACCCATTTTCAGTGTCCAAGTTCAACTGCATTTGACAAAGAACAGGCTTCCATAAGAGAGACCCTAAAGGCAATGCACCAGATACTTCAGGCAATGGAGATACAAACACAAATAAATCATGTATCTTACCCTAGAAGTATTCACAGGCACAGCTCTAACAGTAACATAAAAATATGACAAATGATTTAAAAACGGTAGATTAAAAAGTACTTTAGAAACACAATGGAAAGTCAGTAATCTTGTGGGAGATTCCATCTGGACTTTAAACGACAAAAAGGTTCCCAAGTACACAGGGGAGCTTTCCAGGCAAAGAAAGCCTGAGCCTAGGCGGAGGGTTGAACACACAGAGCACAGCAAGTTTGGGAACATCCAGGTTGCCTGGAGTGTGGAGTATAAATAATGTGTTGGGGAGGAGTTAGAAAGAGGCTGCAAGCTAGGCTGGGGCCACGCTGGTAAGACTGCAGAGAAGACTGCAGTTTGAGGGGAAGGTTTAAGAAAGAAGAAAGGCTAACTTGGGCTTTGCTTTGGATGGAGAATATTAAATATTTTGTCGGCAAGGAAAAGTCAGTACAAGTATGTGCCTTCACATTTACTATGTCAGTTAATCCTCCCAACAAAACTGTGGGGGTAAGCAGGGCAAGTACCATTCTTTCCATTTTATAGTCCCAGATGAGTTAAGTGACTTACTACACAGGACAAATTATTAAGCAGCATAGAACACCCGGCTCTTTCCAGGGCTCGTTCCTAAAATACCATCCAGTCTCTCTGATCGTATGCAAAAAAGATTCCAAAATAGCCTACAGTCCAAAGTGAAAGGCCATAGTGTGGTAGTATGAGGAGTAATGAGGAGTTAGAATGAACAGACTTTTTTTTAAGAAGCAATTGGGCTCCTAAATTAGCCAACTTAGCATCTTAGAGCCTCAGTTTCCTCATTTGCAAAAGAGCTATACCACCTCTTACTTGCAGAGGTATTGTGTGGCTCAAATGTAAATTTGTATGTGCAAAGCTTAACCTGGTACTCAGAATAAATGGTGCGTCTTATTCTCCTTCTCTTCCTCCAAATCCAAACCTATTTTCCATCTCATCCCTCAAAACTCAGCCAAGCAGCAATAAAGCTAAATTGAGTGAACCCACCCTTAACTGCACTGTATGAAAACCACTCACTCCACTATTATTCACACCTCATACAATTTTTTATAGATGACCAAAGACTCATGTTCTGAAATCTTTATCTTTCAAGCGGAAAGAAAAAATCAAACTGGAGTCAACAGGCCAGAAAACTTTCAGCTGATGACATCACAGGTTGACTAAACCTCAGAGAGAATAAGGTTTTTCAGATGATGGTCATGTATCACCTTCATTATCCTGAACAATAATCACTTGCTTTGGGGGACACAGACACTGACTTAAGTAACTAATTTCCCTGCCACTAGGTGGGGGGAGGGGATTGACATCACCAAAAGCATGCTTTCATAAAAGGACACTCTGCAGAACACTCTCAACTTCTACTACCTACAGAACCCTTAGCCTTACTTGGACAAAAAAATTAAAATCCTTTCTACTTTCCAGACTTTCCATCTCCCCTACATACACACTGATGAGTGCTGAAGACTCCATTGGGCATCCCAGGACTGGTGCTGAAACCCACACAGGGGCAAGTTGGCTTGTTTAGAAGCCCAATTGCTCAGAGTCCAAAACTGTAGATCAAGGCAATCTCAGGAACAGTAGCGACTTCTTTTTATATATAAAGGCAGGTTACAGACAGCAAGACACTGGGGAGAGAAAGCAGCATGGTGTCAATGAAAGCAGCACTGAGCTGGGACGGATGCCTAGGGTCTAGTTCTAAACCTGCCCTAGCTGGCTGAGTGACACTGGACAGGTCCCTTTTCCCTCTCCAGGCCTCCTTCCCCCACCTAATAAAATGAGATAGTGGGACCAGAGTCTCCTCGACATTTAAACCATGGTCAATGGACCAGCAATATTAGCATCACCTGGGAGCTTGTTAGCAATTTAAAATCTCAGTCCCCGAGGTAGGCCTTACCAAATCAGGAAGTGCAAGTTAATAACCCCAGGTGATCTGTATGCACTTTAAAATTTAAGAAGCACTGTTCTAGGATCCCTTCAACTTCTGACATTCTAAGATTCCAAGAGGGTCCACAGCAGAGAGCAGAGGAAAGCCAGAGTTGGAGGGGTTGAAGGTGGTGATAGAAGAGAGCCAGTGGAGACAACAAGGGAGGAAGGACACATGTTTCCATCTTCCTTCATATCCTTCAACGTGTAGTTCAAAAGGCATCCCTCAAGTAGCATTCTCTAGCTTAAATACGTCCTGTGGATGAAATTGATCGAGCACAGTTTCGCCTGTGAAAAGACGTTATGTAAATGTACTCTGATTCAGGCATGTGTGCTGGTAGCTCCATTTAAAAACTGGGACCCGGTTTTGGTTTTTTGTTGTTTTTGTTTGTTTTTTTGCTTTGCCATCTCTCCCACTAATACACACTCCCTGCCCAACCTCGTACAGGGCTCTCTCCGCAGACTGCTGACTGACAGGAAAAAGCAAAGGTTTCGTGTCAGGGATCCCATGCATCCCGGCAAAAGAAGACAGTGAGTTACAAGGGACTGGAGTGAGGCTCAAGGACCCACCCGCGTGCGACACAACCGGACATTCAAGCGGGCAGTACAAGTTCAAAGGCGCCTACCTCATATCGAGATTGAGGGCAGAAGAGTAAAGACCACGGACGCAGTCCTAGCCCAGGAGAGGCCCGGGAAATGACCGGAGCTCCGCGTCGCAGCAACTGGCGTCCGTCTCAACTTACCCTGTGCTCTCTCCAATCAGCCCAGTAGCGAATTTTGAAAATTACAGCCCAGGAGGCAGAGCAGTGGTGATTGGCCAGCAAGGGCAAATCAGCGTGCAGTTAAGACTTGAGCTCGCCTAGCAAGGAGGGGCGGGGCTGGGTATTTTTAAACTGAACTCCGCAGCTAATTGACTTCACAACGGGGCGTGGTTTCCTGTAACCCTGGTGGGACTGGGCTGGGCTGACAAGCGGGAGCGCTGGGTCTCTTTAAAGACTCGTTTTCATTTAAATAATCCTGCTGGAGGATGGCGAGAGCCGCTGCATTATGTAGTGAAGTTCAGAGCAATTAAAACATTAATATTAATAAGCTTTTGGGAATTCCCTGGCGGTCCAGTGGTTAGGACTCGCCGCTTTCACTGCCGTGGCCCAGGTTCAATCCCTGGTCAGGGAACTAAGACCCGCAAGCCCGCGCGGCGCGGCCAAAACGTGCCTTTGTGAGGGAAGCAGAGCAGAAATTATTGCCCTTATTTTATGGATAGCCTCCAAAGTGCAGAGAGCTAATAGTAGCTAACATTAATTGAGCAATAGCTCTGTGCTAATTGCTATAAATTTTTAAATTGTTTTCAACACTGTCCAAAAAGGTAGGTACTTTTATTATTGCCGTTTTACAGACAACAAAACTGTAGCTTGCTAACTGCCTGATGTCACAATGCTATATTGTGGCAAAGCAGGTAATACAACCGATATGCTCATTCATTTCATTCCTACATTAATTCATTCATTCAACAAATATTTATTGAGCACCTGCTTTGTTCCAGGAGCTAAAAAATATATATATGAGTAACTGGCAAAAGACCTGAAGAGTGTATAGCCCTGCCCTGTCTTCTGAGGAGGGAAAGAGAGAATGGAGATGCCAGGAATAAAATCTAGGAATTCCTGCATATACAACAGATACTCCACCACTAAACTGCATCTTTACACTTATTATTAGTCCATTCTCCTTTTAGTATCTCATAGCTTCTACAATAAATGGAAAATAGTCACACGATCCCAGGCCCTCTTCTCTTTTTAATATCCCTAGGTTATCACATCCAGATCCATGACTTTAAGTGGCATCTAAAAGCTGGCCCTGAACTCCAGACTCATAAATCCAACTGACTACTCCACATCTCCACTTGGATGTCTAACAGACATCTCAAACTTAACGTATTCACAACCTTCACCAAACCTGATCCTTCCTCCAATGTCCCCCATTTCAGAAACTGGTACCACATCAAGCCTGTTAATCAAGCCAGAAACCTGGGTATCATCCTTGATTCAAACTCTTTTCCACCACCTTACCCTACCAAATCCAATCCTTCAGCAAGTCCTGTTGATTCTACCTCAAAAATATATTTTATATCCATCCACTTCCCTCCATCTCCACTACAACCGTAGTCTCTCGATTGGGCCACAGTCAAAAGCTTCCAAGCTGCTCTCCCCCTTTCCAATCTGGCTCTTCTCTAATGCAAATACAATACAGTATGATCAGTCTTTTTTTTAAAAAATATGTATCATGTCCCTCTCCTGCTTTTGTGGTTTCCCACAGAAGTTAAAATAAAATCCAGACTCCTTACCCTGGCCTACAAGTCCCGCCTATCTCACTAACCTTGTCTCATACCACTCTTTCTCATTTACTCCATTGCAGCCATAATGATCTTCTTCCCAAACTTTGAACATACAGAAAATCCCTCTTCTCGGGAACTTTGCACATGATGTTCCCACTGTCAGAAACATTCTTCCCTCTCTTCTTTAAATTACTTTTTTTTTCTCATGCTTTAAGTCTCACCTTAAATATCCACTCTTCAGAGAGGCCTTCCTTGACCATGTGATCTAGAGTAGGATTCTTCTCCCACTCCCTAATATTTTACCTCAGCCCCTTGCATTTCTTTTTTCTTTTAATTTTTATTAGAGTATAGTTACTTTACAATGTTGTGTTAGTTTCTTGCTGTACAGCAAAGTGAATCAGTCATATGTATACATATATCCACTCTTTTTTAGATTTCCTTCCCATTTAGGTCCTTACGTTTCTTTTAGAGTAATTATTGCTATTTGTAATTTTTTAACCTACCTCCTCACTCAAGAATGGAAGGTCCACAACTGCAAGGACTACTCCTATTGTACTCTTATCTCCAGTGATTAGCATTAAGAAGAGTTCACATTTATCAATTGCTTACAATATGTTTGACACTGTTCTGACACTCACAACAATACAATGAGTTGCTAATGTCCCTGTTTTGCAGAAGAGGAACTTGTAGTACAGAGAAGTTTAGTAACTTGCCCAAGATCACACAGATAGTAAGCTATTGGATTGGGGTTCAAACCCAAGCAGTCTGATTCCAGAGACCAAACATATAAGCACTACCCTATACCTGCCTCCTTGACAGATGGATGAAAAATATTAATATTTGTTAACCAAGTAAAGGAGTATCTTCCTTTAAGGGTCATCACTGTGGACAAGGGTCCCACTGGGATGCACTATAAAGGAAATATAGTATTAACACAAGTCACAACAAGTCTTCTTTAGTCAAAAGAGGAAAAGGTCCATCCACCAAAATAACAGCAACACAAAAATCACAAAACAAGCAATTTTATTTTTCCTGTTTCTTTCCACTTCTTCACAAAAACAAAAAAGTTAATGAGTAAAAATTATAATTTTCCAAAAATTAAAAAAAAAATTTTCTCACAACCTTCAAACCTCCAGTGGACTTAACCTTTCCTTTGGGTAGCAGTCAGAGGGAACACTAAGAAAAGAGGAGACAGCCCTTTGACTCTACCATTTTCCAATATTTCCCTCCACCCAGGCATACAACCATCTCATGAACTCTCCTTTCCCCTCCCCACTACATCCCTGTATTAAAACCTGATAGGAAAGATCTGCTATTACCTACCTCACTTTTACATGAAAATATATTTCTCATGGATCCAAGATTTAATTGTGAAAATGAAACCATGGAAATACTAGACAAAATATTTTAAAAATTTTTATAACCTTGCAGAAAGAAAAACCTTTCTAAACAGGACAAAAATCTAGAGATAGCAACAGGCTCATTAAATTTTAGTAGCTAAAAATTTTTAATTTTTGTTTGGCAAAACAAGTAAACAAAAACAGGGTTAAAAAACTTAACAACAAACTGACCAAAAACATTGTCAACACGAATGACAAAGGAATAATTTCCAAAATGTACAAAGAGAATTGCATGATCAGCAAGAAAAAGAAGAACCACCCACCAAAAAATTTGACAAGAAAATGAACAATTAGAGAATAAATACAAATGGTCAATAAACATAAAAATATGCTCAATTTCACTAAAAATAAATGTAGATTAAAACAACAATGCATTGTTTTATTTAGGACATTGGCAAAGGTTTAATAGATTAATAATAATTTCTGTTGGTAAAGGGGTGCGTAAACAGGCATTTTTATTTGTTGCCAGCAGAAATAAAAACTTCCACTAACTTTGGGAGGGTTATTTGAAAATATCTAGTGATCTTTTTTTTCTATTTTTGGCTGCATTGGGTCTTCATTGCTGCATGCAAGCTTTCTCTAGTTGCAGTGAGCAGGGACTACTCTTCATTCCAGTGCGCAGGCTTCTCATTGCAGTGGCTTCTCTTGTTGTGGAGCACGGGCTCTAGGCGCGCAGGATCTAGAGTGCAGGCTCAGTAGTTGTGGCACACGGGCTTAGTTGCTCCACGGCATACGGGATCTTCCCGGACCAGGGCTCGAACCCGTGTCCCCTGCATTGGCAGGCAGATTCTTAACCACTGCGCCACCAGGGAAGCCCTCTAGTGAATTTTTAAAGTTTGAACCCCTTTACCCAGAGGTTCTACTTCTGGTAATCTTTCCTACATAAATACTTAGGCAAGTTTTCCAAATATGAGAGAGACATAAACCTACAGATTCAAGAAGCTAAGCGAACCCCAAACAGGGTAAACCCAAAGAAATTCAAACAAAGACACATCATAATCAAACTTCTGAAAACTAAAGAAAAAACAAAACAAAAACCTTGAAAGCAGCAAGAGAGAAATGACACCTTTCTAAAAGAGCAAAATTTTGTTGAAGACAATAGATTTCTTATCAGAAACCATGCAGGCCAGAAGAAGGTGACAATATTTTCCCAGTACTAAAAAAAAAAAAGAGCTGTCAGCTCAGAATTCTATATCCAAGTAAAATATCCTTCAGGAGTGAAGGGGAAATCAAGCCATTCTTGGATGCCCCCCTTAAAAGAATAGAAAGTTTACAAAGTAGGAAAAATAGTAATAGAAGGAATCTTGTAACATCAGGGAGAAAGAACAGTGGAAAGAGTAAAAATACAGATAGATACAATAGACTCCTTCTGATGCTGCTTTCTCAATTATGTCTGACAGTTATAACAAAATGTATAACTGTCTGATATGGTTCTCAATGTATGTAGAGGAAATGTTTAAAATAATAATATAGATGTAGGAGAGTAAAGGGAGGAAAAGTTTCTAGACTTCCTCAAACTGATAAAATGTCAACTCCAGTAGATTGTGATATGTTGCATATATATAACGTAATACCTAGAACATGCACTAAAAAAAGCTATATACAACTCAACATCAAAAACACAAACACTCTGATTAAAAAATGGACAGAAGACCTGAATGGACATTTTTCCAAAGGGGAAATGCAGATGGCCAAGAGATATATGAAAAGATGCTCAACATTGCTAATCATCAGGGAAATGCATAATAAATCAAAACTACAATAAGATACCACCTCACACCTGTCAGAATGGCTATCATCAAAAAAGACAACACATACGAGTGTTTGTGAGGATGTTGAGAAAAGGCAAGCCTAGTACACTGTTGGTGGGAATGTAAATTGGTGCAGCCACTGTGGAAAACAATATAAAGGTTTCTCGAAAAACTAAAAATAGAACTAACATATGACCCAGCAATTCCACTCCTGGGTATATATCTATTTTAAAAAAAAACATTAACTGAAAAAGATACATGCAAATCTAAATTGGAAAAGAAGAAGTACAGCTGTCACTGTTTGCAGATGACATGATACTATACAGAGAGAATCCTAAAGATGCCACCAGAAAACTACTAGAGCTAATCAATGAATTTGGTAAAGTTGCAGGATACAAAATTAATGCACAGAAATCTCTTGTATTCCTATACACTAATGATGAAAAATCTGAAAGAGAAATTAAGGAAACACTCCCATTTACCATTGCAGCAAAAAGAATAAAATACCTAGGAAAAAGCCTACCTAAGGAGACAAAAGACCCGTATGCAGAAAACTATAAGACACTGATGAAAGAAATCAAAGATGATACAAACAGATGGAGACATATACCATGTTCTTGGATTGGAAGTATCAACCCTGTGAAAATGACTATACTACCCAAAACAATCTACAGATTCAATGCAAACCCTATCAAACTACCAATGGCATTTTTCACAGAACTAGAACAGAAAGTTACACAATTTGTATGGAAACACAAAAGACCCTGAATAGCCAAAGCAATCTTAAGAAAGAAAAACAGAGCTGGAGGAATCAGGCTCCCTGACTTCAGACTATACTAGAAAGCTACAGTAATCAAGACAGTATGATACTGGCACAGAAACAGAAATATAGATCAATGGAACAGGATAGAAATCCCAGAGAGAAGCCCACACACATATGGTCACCTTACTTTTGATAAAGGAGGCAAGAATATACAATGGAGAAAAGACAGCCTCTTCAATAAGTGGGGCTGGGAAAACTGGACAGCTACATGGAAAACAATGAAATTAGAACACTCCCTACCACCATACACAAAAATAAACTCAAAATGGATTAAAGACCTAAGTGTAAGGCCACACACTATAAAACTCTTAGAGGAAAACATAGGCAGAACACTCTATGACATAAATCACAGCAAGATCCTTTTTGACCCACCTCCTAGAGAAATGGAAATAAAAACAAAAATCAGGGTGTCCCTGGTGGCGCAGTGGTTGAGAATCTGCCTGATAATGCAGGGGACACGGGTTCGAGCCCTGGTCTGGGAGGATCCCACATGCCATGGAGCAACTAGGCCCGTGAGCCACAACTACTGAGCCTGCGCGTCTGGAGCCTGTGCTCTGCAACAGGAGAGGCCGCGATAGTGAGAGGCCCATGCACCGCGATGAAGAGTGGCCCCCGCTTGCCACAACTAGAGAAAGCCCTGGCTCAGAAACGAAGACCCAACACAGCCATAAATAAATAAATAAATAAAAAGCCAAGCATTTGAAGCCCTTTAAAAAATTTTTTTTTAATGGGACCTAATGAAACTTAAAAGCTTTTGCACTGCAAAGGAAACCATAAACAAGATGAAGAGACAACCCTCAGAATGGGAGAAAATATTTGCAAATGAAGCAACTGACAAAGGATTAATCTCCAAAATTTACAAGCAGCTCATGCAGCTCAACATCAAAAAGAAGCCAACCCAAATCAAAAATGGGCAGAAGACCTAAACAGACATTTCTCCAAAGAAGATATGCAGGTTGCCAACAAACACATGAAATGATGCTCAACAGCACTAATCATTAGAGAAATGCAAATCAAAACTACAATGAGGTATCACCTCACACCAGTCAGAATGGCCATCGTCAAAAAATCTACAAACAATAAATGCTGGAGAAGGTGTGGAGAAAAGGGAACCCTCTTGCACTGTCACTGGGAATGTAAATTGATACAGCCACCACGGAGAACAGTATGGAGGTTCCTTAAAAAACTAAAAAGAGGACTACCATATGACCCAGCAATCCCACTATTGGGCATATACCCTGAGAAAACCATAATTCAAAAAGAGTCATGTACCAAAATATTCATTGCAGCTCTATCTACAATAGCCAGGACATGGAAGCAACCTAAGTGCCCATCGACAGATGAATGGATTAAGAAGATGTGGCACATATATACAATGGAATATTACTCAGCCATAAAAAGAAACGAAATTGAGATATTTGTAGTGAGGTGGATGGACCTAGAGCCTGTCATACAGAGTGAAGTAAGTCAGAAAGAGAAAAACAAATACCATATGCTAACACATATATGGAATCTAAGGGGAAAAAATGGTCATGAAGAATCTAGGGGTTAGACGGGAATAAAGACACAGACCTACTAGAGAATGGACTTGAAGATACGGGGAGGGGGAAGGGTAAGCTGTGACAAAGTGAGAGAGTGGCATGGACATATATACACTACCAAACGGAAAATAGATAGCTAGTGGGAAGCAGCCGCATAGCACAGGGAGATCAGCTCGGTGGTTTGTGACCACCTATAGGGGTGGGATAGGGAGGGTGGGAAGGAGGGAGACGCAAGAGGGAAGAGATATGGGGATATATGTATATGTATAACTGATTTACTTTGTTATAAAGCAGAAACTAACACACCACTGTAAAGCAATTATACTCCAATAAAGATGTTAAAAAAAAAGATGTGGCACATATATACAATGGAATATTCCTCAGCCATAAAAAGAAACGAAATTGAGTTATTTGTAGTGAGGTGGATGGACCTAGAGTCTGTCACACAGTGTGAAGTAAGTCAGAAAGAGAAAAACAAATACCGTATGCTAATACATATATATATGGAATCTAAAAAAAAATGGTTATAAAGAACATAGCGGCAGGAGGGGCATAAAGACGCAGACCTAGTAGAAAATGGACTTGAGGACATGGGGAGGGGGAAGGGTAAGCTGGGACGAAGTGAGAGAGTAGCATTGACATATATACACTACCAAATATAAAATCGCTAGCTAGTGGGAAGCAGCCACATAGCACAGGGAGATCAGCTCGGTGCTTTGTGACCACCTAGAGGGGTGGGATAGGGAGGGTGGGAAGGAGGGAGACACAAGAGGGAAGAGATATGGGAACATATGTATATGTATAACTGATTCACTTTGTTATCAAGCAGAAACTAACACACCATTGTAAAGCAATTATACTCCAATAAAGATGTTAAAAAAAAGACTTGCATACTGAAAACCACAAAACATCACTGAGAGAAATTAAAGACCTAAATAAATGTAAAGACATCCCATGTTCGTTGGTTGAAATATTTAATATTGTTAAGATGGCAATTCTCCTCAAATTGATCTACAGAATCAGTGCAATCCCTATCAAAATCTGTATAGCAAAGAGTTAACATAGCAGGCCTGAGAATGCTATCAATTGAAAATCCTGCTGGCAAGTTTGGCCCTTGGCTAGGATCTGGGAACTTGAATTTGGGGAGGGTTCCCACCACCCTAACTGATAAGAATAGCTCACTGTACTTTAACTGTTTGTCCAAACAACATGGTTTCTGATGAACACCAGTTTTCCTCCTGGGACTCTGGACTTTTGGTATGTGCTATAGGCAGAGGGTGCCTGCATGACTGAGTCTCTAATGAGCTTCCTTCACAAAACAACATTTCACACATGTTGTCACAACTCTTTACTGGGAAAAGTTATGCTAAGTGAAGGAAATCAGTTACAAAAGACCACATATCGTATGATTCCACATATTAAATGTTCAAAATAGGCAAATCTATAGAGACAGAGAGTAGAATAGTGGCTGCCTAAGGCTGACGAGGTATAGGGTTGGGGGAGCTGAGGTGTGATAGGTAAAGGGTATGAGGTTTCATTTTTTTTGGCGATGAAAATGTTCTAAAATTTATTATGACGATGTTTGCACAACTCTGTGAGTACACTAAAAATCATTGAATTGTACACGTTAGGTGAATTACATGGTATTTGAATTACATTTCAATAAAGCTGTTATAAAAAATAACAGTAGCTAATAAAATATATTGTTCTTCTAAAAATATTCTGTTGAAGAGTGGCAAGGGAAAAACTCAGTGGAACCAGTTAGGAAGGTATTGAAATAAGCCAGGCAGTTTGGACCAACATGATCCAGTATTCTTGGCCGTGGCCAGGCACTTCTGTATGGTTCCGGGCATAGCAATTCTTGAACAACCATTACCAATGATTGTCTTTCTTTTCTTACTGAGATAGAATTGACATAGAACATTATATTGGTTTCAGGTGTACACACTAATTTTCAGTTATGTAAATATCCTTAAGCACTTACTAATACAGACCAACCTAGTACTATTTCTTGCAGGGTAAATGAAAATGAGTAAAACAGTCATTCTCCTCAAGCATTTCTGTATTTGGAAAGATAAAGCTCCTAATGAATTAACTATAACACAAGGCAGAGTGTGATAAGCCCCAAAGCAAGGTGAATGTAAAACTGAGAAGGACTTCAGAGGACACTTGCTGAGTGATTATTTTAACACCATCACTATTGTCGTAATCACTCTGACATCACCAAAAGTGATTACTGATTACTGAGTGGCTAAGTACACGAGGTCCTGTTAGGTGCTCTACAGAGTTGGACAGTCACTGCTTTCCTTGAACCTATACACATCTTTATGATAGGGCCATTAAGGAAATATATCAATAAATATAATATACACAAACATGCAGTTTTTAGGATGGGGCGTGATTCTGGCAGGAAGCACTCACCAATTTCCCTTTGAATTTGAGGAACGCCTCGGCAAAGTGGGCTTGTGTACGGGGGTGAAATTTGTACTGTGTGCAAACACGTTTTCCAAGCAGCTGCGACCTCCTAGTGGCCACAGGAACTCATTACCCCCATTGCCATCTTGATTAAAAAGATAGCCCCACGGGGCCACACTACACCGCAAAGCTGAAGACTAGGGTAGTCTTCATCCTATTTTAATGATCCTTAAGTGTGCTTGTTGGGGGAGGTGGGGACCCGCTACAAGGGCTGTGAGGGAACCTGAGAGGCTTCGTGCTCCCAGATCCCCTTCCTCTCCTCCACGGTCTTTGTTTAAAACATTCACTCGCTGATAATGATACAAGCTGGAGGGAAGGGTAAAAACTCTGTCATCAGTTAATAATTTAAGTATTTAAGTATTTAAATATTTAAGTATTTAAATTTTTTTTGTCAGACGTTTGAGACAGGTTTGTGGGTTTGACAGGAAAAAAAGAATCCGATTAACAGCCAAGTTGCCTCACCAACATCTCCAGCTCTGACACGGGATATAATTATATATTTATATGTTTATATATATAAGGCAAAAGGCTCTTTTAATACCTAGAAAAATATGTTGTACCTTTAACAAGCCACAGAGGGATTCGAATAATGCTATACATTGGATAGGAGCTCCTAACCAATCAGAAACGGAAAAAATACAAAACAAAGAAAACAAATACACACGGAAGAGGGGCTGGGGGTTGGGGGGGGTACTAACCGTCTCAGAATAATCTCCTCAGTATAACCGCCTTCAGAAAAAACCGCCTCAGGAAAAGCTGCCTCAGGAAAAGCTGCCTCAGGAAAAGCGATCTCTCAGGCTCGCGGTTGGACCACACCATTCTCACCAGCAGGGGGAGATAACGTAGCAGCACTTGGTTCAGTCAGACCTGAAGCCACCAGATGGGGCCAAAAGATCAGAGTAGATACCTCGATACTTTTCTTCTCAAGGAATTTCTCTTCTGCGTCTTCGGACCCGAGAAGAAAGAAAAGGCCTACTAATCTCTGCTCACACACACAGACACCCACCTCCAAGGTGATGGTAGTGGCCAGTGCCAGACCACCAACCAAATGGCCTCTCTGCTCCAGCTACCCCTTCATAAAATGAGAATCGAGGGCTTCACTGGCGGCGCGGTGGTTGAGCGTCCGCCGCCGATGCAGGGGACACGGGTTCGTGCCCCGGTTCGGGAGGATCCCATATGCCGCAGAGCGGCTGGTCGTGTGAGCTGTGGCTGCTGGGCCTGCGTGTCTGGAGCTTGTGCTCTGCATAGGGAGGGGCCACGGCAGTGAGAGGCCCACGTACTGCCAAAAAAAAAAAAAAAAAATTGGAATCGAAAATAGTACCCATTTCAGAAGATTGTGTGAGGATTAAATGAGATAATGCATACAAAACACAGTACCAAACAAATTTTCAGGCCCCATTCCAGACCTGCAGAATTAGAAACTCTGGGTTGGGGACCAACTATCTATTTTTAGTTTTGGGTTTTTTTTTAACACTTTACTTACATTTACTGGTTTATAACTCCGGAACAGCCAAAAAGAAGGGATGTACAGGGCAAAGTATGGGGTGGGGATAAGTGTACGCAGAACTTTCATGCCCCTTTCAGGTACATTACCCTCTTGATCCTGGGAGCTCCCCAACTGTTTTAACAAGCCCTTCAGGTGATTCTGATGCACACTGAAGTATAAGAATTATTGCTCGAAGAAGAAGGCTGCCCCCTCAAATAGCTAACCAAGGTTTTTGTCATTATTATAGATTCCATGTTTATGTGGTTTCTGACTTGTTTCCTGCCTGAAATTTCAAAGCCATCATTTGTTTCTTGAGCCCAGCTGTGTGCCCAGTAGTGTGACAGATACAATGAAAGAGACAGAAAACCTGCCTTCCAGGCTTTCAATGTAGGTTATCCAGGAATAGGGAAAGTTAATTAACTCTAGGAGGTCAGACCTAGTCAATGTTAGATGAATTATACAGATGATAAACAAATGTTCTAGGAAATCACAGGAGGGAAACTTCACAATTATAAGAGGGAGGGGCCTGACTAGAAATGGCCACTGCCAAGCCAAGCCCACCCCTCAAAAATAGCTGTAAGTCATTCTCTACAAGGCAATAGAACAGACCTTAGCTGCCTAATTTAGTCACTACCTGAAAGGAAATCCCAACATATCTGAGTCTGCTTTCCTTTAACAGCTGCCCTCTGAAATTTAAAAAATGAGAATGTTTATAGCTTTTAAAGAGTCTTTTATTTTCTCCCTCCACTGCTTCAATCACTCATAGGAAAGGACAGACAGATATGCACAGTACAGTCATAACATAAATACTTGACAGAAGTAATTATGCAGCACCATTGCTGAGATGTTCAGAATAGCTATCTAATTTTTCACTTTAGTGTGGTTGCATGAAGCTACTCTAAATGACATTGTGTATTCTCATGGCTGGAAAACAGTTCAGGAGAAAAAGAAGTGGAGTTCCCATTTGTATTGGTCCACAATAAATAATGTCTGATAATCATTAGCATCACGGCCCATTTTCCAAATGGTCATTGTGTCATCACATAAACTAAATTAGGTAGGCTAAATTTGAGTCTGGAAGATCCTTAGTGGGACTAACAGGCAGAAAGTGATTTCATGTAGGCTGATCATTCAACTCATTTAAATTTCATTTTGCCATTATTCATAATAATTACATTACAGACACAGGTCCCATTTTTATTATCTTAATAGCTCTTTCAAACCAAATGCAAACTGAAAGCATATTTAAAGTGTTGACTTGTATAATTATTCACAAGTTTGTGTGGAAGAGATGTTCGGGTAGAATAAACAAGGTTAGAAAACAGATGATGATTAGGGGAAAAAATGATAACCAAAGCTTCTGTGTTTAACATCTCTGTGTTTGGCTCTTAAAGGTTAACCTAAGTGCATACTACTTCACACATACTCGTACACTTACATAGCATATTCCTTCTTTTTATTTATTTATTTACCTGTTTGTTTGTTTGTTTGTTTTTGGCTGCATTGGGTCTTCGTTGCGGCACATGGGCTTTCTCTGGTTGCAGCAAGCAGGGGCTACTCTTCATTGTGGTGCACGGACTTATTACGGTGACTTCTCTTGTTGCGGAGCACGGGCTCCAGGCGCGCGGGCTTCAGTAGTCGTGGCATGTGGGCTCAGTAGTTGTGGCTCACAGGCTCTAAAGCGCAGGCTCAGTAGTTGTGGCGCACAGGCTTAGTTGTTCCGTGGCATGTAGGATCTTCCCAGACCAGGGCTCAAACCCATGTCCCCTGCTTTGGCAGGTGGATTTTTGACCACTGCGCCACCAGGGAAGCCCCCATATTCCTTCTTTTAACTCTTTGGATATCCCTTCTCCCCCATCTATCCCCATCTCTAGTCAGTACAGACCAGTCTGAGAGCTTCAGCAGGAGAAAAAGAGGCAGTGGATACACTGTAACCTATGACTAAACCTCCTTACATTTCATTATTGGTTTCCCATCCAATTCAAATGCTGCTCTTGTTTGCTCCTGGTTAGCCTCCAAGATGACAGGATTGGGGTGCCAAGGGACAGGCCTCTAATCATCCATAATAGTTCTCTCTTTGTCATTTAGGGGATATGGTAAGACATTTTCCAGGCCAGGATCACAGTTGTTCCCTTCTGGGCTGGGAGACAGAGGTTTTTGGTTTTTTGGTGGTTATTGTCTATTTGTTTTTATCTTAGGGGTATACATTCTTGTGATTGAAGAATAAATAAACATTTTCTTACTTTGCTTCTTATTCCACAGACATGAGCCAGACACAGGAGTTCCAACTTTTTCTTTAATCATCAAAAGCTCCCCTTGACAAATGGGTGGTATAGGAAAAGCAGGTCCTATATTATGTATTCTAACTCATCACCATTGACAAAGCCTCCCTCCTTGACCCAAACTTATTTTTAAATAAAAATTGTATATATTTAAGGTGTAGAACATGATGATTTGATATAGTCAGGCTCCTCTGAGCTGCCTTCTCAACTAGGCCTCAACCTTGGCCTTATAAGAACTACAACTTTCAGCACAATTCCATCCACTCCCTACATTAAGAGACTTGAACAAACACCAGCATAGCTTCTGTCACCTCAAGCCCATGTCCCTAGGATGATGACCCCAGCCTCTTTAAAATGCCTGCCTGAGAAAGTTCAAAAGTGCCAAAAGAATTTACTGTTTATTCCAGCCAAAACCTTACTATAGCCCCCTGACCTCCCTTTTCTCAGAACATTTACTTTAGAAAACTTGTGATTGTAAATCCTTTCTCTCTCCTTTTGAGATGTATCTTCTACAACCCAGGAAAATCTTTCTCAGAGACCTGGGAGTCATCCCTTTGAAATGTAATCATCAAGAAAGATAGGGCCCCTATCTCTCAGTGTCTATGAAAGGGTAGGAACCTAACTTTGTTAAGTACCAGTTAGAAAACACAGATGCCCTGATCACATTGATCAACCTCCCACCCCCAAAATTTCCCTCAGCACTTTTCCTTTAGCACTCCCCAGTATTTAAAAAGCCTTTTGTTTCAGTGGAGTTGAGTTCTGTTCATCTGAAGTCTCTCCCTTACTTCAGTAGCCTGAATAAAATAGGTCTTGCCACCTTTAACAAAGGTCCAGCTCTGTTTGTCTCTGATGCCATGAATTGACAAGGTCAAAATTGTAGAGGAGGGTTAAGACATGTAATTTTAGGGTAATAGATAAAAGAAGAAATGGAAGTAGAACCAAGGATATGAAACTCTATGATTTAGGTGGTAATCTCAACTGATTTTTAATTCAGATACAGTTATTCACACGAGGTTAACGTGAAGGCAGGTGAAGAAAGGACAAGGAGAAAACAAGATGAGACTTGGGCACAATGAGAGCATTTGATTATGGGCTAATGTTTCCAAACTGGGGCTAAACTGAACGCATCTCAAAGTGTAATGGATAATGCTTTAAGGAATACTGTAACCAGCCATCTAGCACTGACCATAATGTAAAAGAATAAGTGGCGCTCAGGTCTTTTCATGGCTTGAGGAGTCTCTGAAAGGCTGACCCTGACCTAAGTGGATTGACTTTGGGGGGGTGCTAATTATGTCTCATGATAAAGGTTAAAGCTTGCTGGACCACTTAGACACCCAGAATCCTAAGGACAGAGCCCCTGTCTTTGTGCTGTCACTGTTCTCTATAGAAAGAATGATGTCATGAAGTAGAAGTTCTGGTACCAACTGGCAGTCAAGTCTTTAGGATAGTTTGGAGGGTTGAGGAAAGTAGCAACATCTTGAGTCAGACTGGAAGGGTCATCACAGCATCCAAATTTACAAGAAAAAATCATTCCAAGTTCCTACGAAATAGCCTACTCTGATACTACAAAGGTAGGGGCATCTTCTGACTTCTTTTTGACTAGCCAAGGGGGTGTCTTGATGATGAGGTGAAACTACAGAAGCTGCTAAGGCAGCCTCAAACTTTCTACTTTCATATTTTTATTCAGGATACCCAGAAAGGACTTTAACATTTCTCTGTTTCTACATAAATCCAAAGATCTCTTGCCACATAACTCTAAATATCTAGAGGGAAACCCAAAGAGAAATAAGCTAAGATGTGAAAATTAATACTGTTTTATTCACAGAGGCTGGTGGTCATTCTGTATATGAAAAATACAGACCTCCACTGGTAACTAATATGACTAGATTGTTCTGGAAGTCTAGCCTGAAGAGTAATGAGAAGGAAGGTCTTAAGGAGTTGTGAGCTGGACAAAATGTAAACGAAATATGTGTACCCTTCTAGACAGAACAGAAAAAATGTACAGCAGACAGCCTGATGTGCTTTTCATGAGAAGGGCTACTGAGTTTGCCAGCCTGCCCCCCTTTGCTAAGGTTCCTACTGTTTCAGGCATTATGACCCAACAAACCCTGTTATCATGTGCCAGGGTCAGAAGCAGCGAGGAGAGCCTGGCTCCTTCAGTCTCATCCAACAGCTGACGGGGTGGCAGCCAGCAGCAGGTGCCCAAGAACTTGGCATTGCCCACTTCCATCTCAAGGGGCACATCTCCCTTCTAGGTGGCACATTTTCAGCCAAAGTCTAAAATAACTTCATTATCAAGGTAATAAGTTCTTAAATTTTATTTTTTTGCAGTTTTTTTTAGGATTTGGACTGAGGCTATATCCAAATCACATGAGGGACCTCTATGCCTCCCCCTCTTTTTCTCTAGGCTAGTGATCTCTAGCTCTTGAAAAAAAGAAACTCCCTCTTCTGAGGATGTGGAAAACCTCTTCCTAAAACTTTTTCAGGGATTTCTAGAGATTTTTGAAGGGAGAGTCCAAGAAGAGCTGGGGAAATGAGATGGAGGGGGGTAAGGGGAATGGTAAAGTGTCAAAATGTAGTAGTATCCTGTGAAAGGCTAGCCATCAGAGGATAGTTGTTACTAAAATGTTGAGAGTGAGACAGGAAGAGAGAGGCAGAGGGAGAGAGGGAAAGAGGAAGGGAGGGAGAGAGAGGGAAGGAGGGAGAATGGAGGGAGGGAGGGAGGGAGAATGGAGGGAGGGAGAGAGAGGGAAGGAAGGTCTGAGGGAGAGAAGGGGAGAGAGGTGGAAAGAAGGGGGAGGGAGGGAGGGAGGGAGGGAGCCAGAGGTTAAAGGGGTCTAAATTTTGAAGGAAGTGAAGGGAAAGGAATTCAGCTGCCCTCTAATACTTGGCCCAAAATGTTTCTCTTGTTAAATTTTAAAGATAAATCAAATTCAACCCCAGATACCAAAACAATTTTACTGAGCTCTTAACTGTATCTTCCCAAATGTGTCTTACATAGGGAAAATCAGTCAGTGGCTTCTGCCATTTCCTTTTTACTTTTAGTTCCAGGCTGGGGTGGGAGGTGGCAGGGGAGTTGAAGGAAGTTGGCAGAGATTATTCTCTCTTTCAAATAAACTTTGTCGTATGGGATCAGGGTCTGGTCTTCCCGCAGACATTTGTCCCTTAGGTATACTTATGGCTATTAGACTGAGTGTTCCCAGTATTCAGAAACTTTTTCTATATGTTGTTTTAATAAAAAGAATTATTCACTTTACTGGTATTGACCTTAGTCTTTTCTAGTGGCCCTATGTGGTAAGTAATTTCACTTTCTTTAATGTCATGAGAAAGACTCGGGTTAGACTAGGTTTAGCTAAAATCCAGTTAAAGGGGATTGAGCTTGACTATTTGAAGGTACCCAAGAGTGGATAAAGAAAAGAGGATACAGGTGAGATTTAGTTAATGAGGTTGGGGAGAAGTAAATCACTAAATTTAACCCCACAGTCTCTAGACCTCCTTTTAAGTTTACTTCCCATCCTGTCATTTTTCCTGACTGGCATTTTCCCAAGTCAATATGATACTCCCATGATTCCAAATACCTGCTGTGGGGAATCTAAATTAAAGAAGACTATGGATTGAGCTAAAAGATAATGATCTTGATCATCAGGTTCAAACATTTCAGAGTGTTCTTCCCCCATGGCTTACCCCACCAGTTCCTAGCCTAAACCTATATGAAACAGAGATGGGTTTCAGAACCCCCTTCAGGGATTCTTATTCAAACTGATTCAGTTTCTAAAAGTCATATATAAGACTTTCAGATTTATTTTCTTTCTCTTTCCAGATGTCTGATAATAATATTGAGTGGTTACATAGCCACAGGGGCATGTGCAAGGTAGATCTCTACAGCCCAACAGGACAGCAAGATCAGGACCAGAATGTGGTAATATACAAAATGACTCCTACCAAGAAAGGCTTGGCATTTGGGTATAGATATCCTGGGGCCCAGGATAGACTAATGGATAGTGGTACTGTGACTTCTCCAAGGAATCAAGCTCAGTAAGGTCTGAGGGGGACAAATGGGCTCATACATCACACAGGGACAATTCAAGGGAGGGGCAAGATAAGGAGTGATGTGATGTGAAGGAGCTGAGGAGGGGAGGCTGGTGGGGGAGCCTGAGGGGAGCCAGGGGTGGTGGTTGCCTAGTTACCAGCCTCTATTATCTCATACCTCTGAAGTCATAATAATGTCACCTAGCTACCAGTAAGTTACCCTAAAGCTGGACTCCTTCAGGAGGGCAAAATATGTATTTTTCCTAATGAATAACAATAAAAAGCACCCATTAAACACAGAAATGTTTATCCATGTACCACTTAAAATCTTCTATGTCATCAACAGTAAAAACACCACATTTTGGCAACATTAGTGTAGTAGAAAGTGCTCCAAACTGGGAGCCAGGGGAATCAAGTTCTAATACAAGTTCCACTTTTGAAGACGTCTGTGTCAGTAGGGCAAGCCATCTCTCTTCTCAGTTTTCTCAAGAAATGTGGATGTTGTATTTGGGGCCTCTTTCTCTCACAGGTAGGTATTCTCATTTAGGAAATATAGTAACATTAAGATTCTGTCTACCTAGAAGTTGAGACACAGATGTAGAGAACAAATGTATGGACACCAAGGGGGGAAAGCCACTGGGGGGTGGGGATGGTGGCATGCTGAATTGGGCGATAGGGATTGACATGTATACACTGATGTGTATAAAATTGATGACTAATAAGAATCTGCTGTATAAAAAAATAAATAAAATTCAAAAATTTACAAAACATTCTGTCTGCCTAATAAAAATCATTTGTCTATTGTTTATTGAGTACTTAACTATGTCTAGGTGCTCTACTAAAAGCTTTACACACACTATCTCAATCAATCCTCACAAGAACCCGATAAGGTAGGTCCTACTATCATCTCCCAGAGAAATTAAAGCCTTTTCTCTAGAATTTTTCTAAATTCACCATCCTAATTTGATGCAGATATGCTTTGTTGATGTGTCCACCCTGAACATGGAAGATAAAGATTCTAAGGTGGGTACTCTCTGCTTCCCTCAGAGTTGGAATGGGTGGGAGGATGCTGAGAAGGGTTATCAGTTTCAGCATGAGGAAAGGGAAAGGTTGTGGCAGAGGGTGGAAAGGTGACAGGGACTCAGGTGGGAAGCCATCATTCTCATGAGCCCATGATCTGTGGTTTGGAATTTACTGTCATTCTTGATAACAAATCTCATTTTATAAGCCACTTAAGTTGCTGGTAGGGCTAAAAGAATGAAAGCATGGAAGATAGCATGTCAGAAAAGTGGTGTGTGTGGGGGGAAACCCTGTCCAAAAGGTTGATGTTTAATGGAATATGGTTCCTGAGACTGGTGGCTTTGTGAATACCTTCAGTGGAGTGGGAGGGAGTAGTAATTTGTAGAGGGAGCTTTATCTCATTCTTCAAAGACTAGCTAGCCTTACAAGCCTACGTTTCCTTCAGAAAGAAAGGGGATAATAGGAGACATGACATTCATGCTTTGAAGTAGTAGCCTAGCGGTCAGCTTGGAGAAGTCTCAAAAAGCAACTTTTCACAAGAATCTTGCCCTTTAATTCCATAGGATGCTGCTGTTTCCAATTCAGAAGGTGACTTAAACCTGGAGAACCTGGAAGAAGAAGAAATTATTGTGATCAAGGATACTGAGAAGCCAGACTCCTCTAAGGTATAGACTTAGACTCTGAGTCTACCCTTTCTCATTCCCAGAGCCCAATGCTGAATCTGAGGACTCTGGTTCAGAGACAGTAAGAGAACTATTGTCAAACAGGCCCAAAATTTAAATATTATGATATTCTAGAGAACACAGGTGTAAGCTCACAGTCACAGTAAGTTCAATGCTCAGGTAGCTTACAATGACACTATCACAGAGGCTCAGAATGCCCTCTCCTAATTTCAGGTACCTACAGCAAAAAATCTTGCTATGCTTATCTTAACAAAGATATGGGCTTATAAGCAAGATCCTTTGCAATGTTCTTTGCTGGCTTGTAATGGACTTGTGTGCCCCACATTGCCCAGTGTCCAACAATGAAGAAAGAGGATATGAAGAAGAGCGAATCCACAACAACCAAAAACTGTAGTTGCCCTACCCTGTTGTCTAAGAGATTACCCAGGCTGTTGGGTAGCATAAAGTTCAACGCAATTACACTTGCACACCACTGTCAGATATGGAATCCTTTTGTTTTTGTGTAAATATCCCAAATTACACCTGGCAGGCTGGTGTACATGCACATGACAAGTCACTCTCACAGTCCTAGAAGCCTGGAGTTGCTGATATTGGAACAGGATATTTGGCTTCAGTGCAAAGGAGTCAAATATTTCTTGTTCTGTGTTCCTAGGCTCATATTATAAACAGAAACATCATTTCTGACCCCAGATTCCTTTGGAGTGATGAGAGTAGCCCCTGAGGAAGGGAAAACCAGTTAAAAAATATTCTCCAAAGAGTCTTGGGTTCAGTTGGGGGTGGCCAACTCCATTTTGGGGTCTTAACAAAAGGATATACCTGGTGTTTGGGGTTTTTTTGTTATTCTATTTTTTTGAATTTTATTTTATTTATTTTTTTATACAGCAGGTACCTATTAGTCATCCATTTTATACACATCAGTGTATACAGGTCAATCCCAATCTCCCAATTCATCACACCACCACCCCCATCCCCTGCCACTTTCTCCTGTTGGCGTCCATATGTTTGTTCTCTACATCTGTGTCTCACTTTCTGCCCTGCAAACCGGTTCATCTGTACCATTTTTCTAGGTTCCACATATATGCTTTAATACACGATATTTGTTTTTCTCTTTCTGACTTACTTCACTCTGTATTACAGTCTCTAGATCCATCCACGTCTCTACAAATGACCCAATTTTTTCCTTTTTATGGCTGAGTAATATTCCATTGTATATATGTACCACATCTTCTTTATCCATTCGTCTGTCGATGGGCATTTAGGTTGCTTCCATGACCTGGCTATTGTAAATAGTGCTGCAATGAACTTTGGGGTGCATGTGTCTTTTTGAATTATGGTTTTCTCTCAGTATATGCCCAGTAGTGGGATTGCTGGGTCATATGATAATTCTATTTTTAGTTTTTTAAGGAACCTCCATACTGTTCTCCATAGTGGCTGTATCAGTTTATATTCCCACCAACAGTGCAAGAGGGTTCCCTTTTCTCCACACCCTCTCCAGCATTTGTCCTTTGTAGATTTTCTGATGATGCCCATTCTAACTGGTCTGAGGTGATACGTCATTGTAGTTTTGATTTGCATTTCTCTAATAATTAGTGATATTGAGCAACTTTTCATGTGCTTCTTGTCCATCTGTATGTCTTCTTTGGAGAAATATCTATTTAGGTCTTCTGCCCATTTTTTGATTGGGCTGTTTGTTTTTTAAACACTGAGCTGCATGAGCTGTTTGTATACTTTGGAGATTAATCCTTTGTTGATTCGTTTGCAAATATTTTCTCCCATTCTGAGGGTTGTCTTTTCGTCTTGTTTATGGTTTCCTTTGTTGTGCAAAAGCTTTGAAGTTTCATTAGATCTCTTTTGTTAATTTTTGTTTTTATTTCCATTACCCTAGGAGGAGGATCAAAAAAGATCTTGCGGTGATTCATGTCAAAGAGTGTTCTTCGTATGTTTTCCTTTAAGAGTTTTACAGTGTCCAGTCTTACATTTAGGTCTCTAATCCATTTTTAGTTTATTTTTGTGTATGGTGTTAGGGAGTGTTCTAATTTCATTCTTTTACATGTAGCTGTCCAGTTTTCCCAGCACCACTTACTGAAGAAACTGTCTTTTCTCCATTGTATATCCTTGCCTTCTTTGTCATAGATTAGTTGACCATAGGTGCGTGGGTTTATCTCTGGGCTTTCTATCTTGTTCCATTGATCTATATTTCTGTTTTTGTGCCAGTACCATGTTGCCTTGATTACTGTAGCTTGGTAGTATAGTCTGAAGCCAGGGAGTCTGATTCCTGCAGCTCTGCCTTTTTCCCTCAAGACTGCTTTGGCTATTCGGGGTCTTTTGTGTCTCCATACAAATTTTAAGATTTTTTGTTCTAGTTCCGTAAAAAAAATGCCATTGGTAATTTGACAGGGATTGCACTGAATCTGTAGATTGCTTTGCATTGTATAGTCATGTTCACAATATTGACTCTTCCAATCCAGGAACATGGTATATCTCTCCATCTGTTGGTATCATCTTTAATTATTTCATCAGTGTCTTATAGTTTTCTGCATACAGGTCTGTTGTCTCCCTAGGTCTGAGGTGGGTTTCTTTCAGACAGCATATATATGGGTTTTGTTTTTGTATCCATTCAGCAAACCTGTGTTTTTTGGTTGGAGCATTTAATCCATTCACGTTTAAGGTAATTATCGATATGTATGTTCCTCTGACCATTTTCTTAATTGTTTTGGGTTTGTTTTTGTAAGTCCTTTACTTCTCTTGTGTTTCCCACTTAGAGAAGTTCCTTTAGCGTTTGTTGTAGAGCTGGTTTGGTGGTGCTGAATTCTCTTAGCTTTTGCTTGTCTGTAAAGATTTTGATTTCTCCATCGAATCTGAATGAGATCCTTGCTGGGTAGAGTAATCTTGCTTGTATGTTCTTTCCTTTCATCACTTTAAGTATATGATGCCACTCCCTTCTGGCTTGTGGAGTTTCTGCTGAGAAATCAGCTGTTAACCTTATGGGAGTTCCCTTGTATGTTGTCATTTTCCCTCGCTGCTTTCAACAATTTTTCTTTGTCTTTAATCTTTGCTAATTTGATTACTATGTGTCTCGGTATGTTTCTCCTTGGGTTTATCCTGTATGGGACTCTCTGCGCTTCCTGGACTTGGGTGGCTATTTCCTTTCCCAAAATATTTTCTCGGGTCCTTTCTCTCTCTCTCCTTCTTCTGGGACCCCTATAATGTGAATGTTGTTGCATTTAATGTTGTCCCAGAGGTCTCTCAGGCTGTCTTCATTTCTTTTCATTCTTTTTTCTTTATTCTGTTCCTCAGCAGTGAATTCCACCATTCTGTCTTCCAGGTCACTTATCCGTTCTTTTGCTTCAGTTATTCTGCTATTGATTCATTCTAGTGTATTTTTCATTTCACTTATTGTATTGTTCACCTCTGTTTGTTTGTTCTTTAATTCTTCTAGGTTTGTTAGACCTTTGTTGCATCTTCTCGATCTTTGCCTCCATTCTTTTTCCAGGGTCCTGGATCATCTTCACTATCATTATTCTGAATTCTTTTTCTGGAAGGTTGCCTATCTGCACTTCATTTAGTTGTTTTTCTGGGGTTTTATCTGTTCCTTCATCTGGTACATAGCCCTCTGCCTTTTCATCTTGTCTCTCTTTCTATGAATGTGGTTTTTGTTCCACAGGCTGCAGGATTGTAGTTCTTCTTGCTTCTGCTGTCTGCCCTCTGGTGGATGAGGCTTTCTAAGAGGCTTGTGCAAGTTTCCTTTTGGGAGGGACTGGTAGAGCTGACTGTTGCTCTGGTGGGCAGAGCTCAGTAATACTCTAATCTGCTTGAATGCTGATGGGTGGGGCTGAGTTCCCTCCCTGTTGGTTGTTTGGCCTGAGGTGACCCAACACTGGAGCCTACCTGGGCTCTTTGATGGGGCTAATGGTGGACTCTGGGAGGTCTCACGCCAAGGAGTACTTCCCAGAACTTTTGCTGCCAGTGTCCTTGTCCTCACAGTGCGACAGAGCCACCCCCTGCCTCTGCAGGAGACCCTCCAACACTAGCAGGTAGGTCTGGTTCAGTCTCCCATGGGGTCACTGCTCCTTCCCCTGGTTCCCCATGTGCACACTACTCTGTGTGTGCCCTCCAAGAGTGGAGTGTCTGTTTCCCCCAGTCCTGTCAAAGTCCTGCAATGAAATCCCACTAGCCTTCAAAGTCTGATTCTCTAGGAATTCCTCCTCCCATTGTGGACCCGCAGGTTCGGAAGGTTGACATGGGGCTCAGAACCTTCACTCCAGTGGGTGGACTTCTGTGGTATGTCTTCTCAAGTTTGTGAGTCGCCCACCCAGCATTTATGGGATTTGATTTTATTGTGATTGTGCCCCTCCTACCATCTCATTGTGGCTTCTCCTTTGTCTTTGGATGTGGGGTATCTTTTTTGGTGAGTTCCAGTGTCTTCCTGTCGATGATTGTTCAGCAGTTAGTTGTGATTCTGTTGTTCTCGCAAGAGAGATTGAGAGCATGTCCTTCTACTCTGCCATCCTGAACCAATCTCTGGTGTTTGTTTTTAAAAGAGGAGCCCATATTTACTACACACAATGCAGGTCTACTTGATTGTAACTGAAGCCCATTTTCAAAAAGTGGACCTTATTATGACCTCACGTTTCCAGGAATTCATGGTGATGAAGCAATGAATGGAGCAAAGAGGGCAATGGTACTTAGTGTTGAGTAGATGTGTACACAATATGTATACACATATCCAAACGGGCATACACAGTCACAAGTATAGATATACACATATACGTTTACACAAAGTGACATACACATAGATATATACATGTATATACATTAACAAAAAATAATTTATAAAATAATTCATAATAATTTGTAGCCAGGCCACACACATGCCTGGCTACATGTGACACTGACAAACACACACAAGCATTGAAATAACAAACTTATGTATAGTGATCTAGTCATAACAATGACTTACACACACATGCAAAGATATACAGTTATACAGAGTCAGACACACTAATGTGCCCACATGTGATACACATAAACATTTATATATACATCCAAGCACACTATGCATAAACACACACTCACATTGATACACACTAGCCTTGATCAAAACAGACCATGCAGACTCAGGTACAGGCATACTCACTTATAAATATACCTCATGTTGATACACACGCATACAAACTTTAACAAAGTGACACATTAACTAACGCACATGCTTGTGTACACTGATACACATATTGACACAAATGCAGTGATATCCCCACTCATGTACTCACAGACACACTCAAATGCCAGTGTGTATGCAACACTGACATACATCAATTATTGACATAGTATATAAATATAACATAAACTGATACCTAATATATCGATATACACAGTCATTATACAATCACCTATTTATACATATTCATTTTTAACATACATATTTATTAATATATTATACATTAATTATATATTAATATATTGATGAGTATGTATGCTAATACCTGAATGTATGCTTCAACATATATAAATACATTTATAGCTGCATGATACATGCTATTGGATTTATATCATAAACACATATGCAGCTCTCTCAACTCGACACTTGCCTGTTTTCATATTCAGAGACACACTGATATACACACTCATATTTTTACATTCACACACATGTACAAAATATACATACTAACATGCACATGCTGGCCTCTACAGTTGACATATACAATGGGTATGATGTCAGCACATTATGACACATGCTTACACACGGTGACATCACACATTGTGCATTGACATACACATATGCACACACATACACACAGGCACATTTTCACACACTAACAGTACAGACTGACACATGTTCACACTCATGAATTGATATATTGATGTGCATATACACACACGACAGAGACACTGACATATATTGAAATAAGCACACATACTCAGATGAAATTGACAAACATATTGATAACACTTGTGTATAGTTAAGTGTACAAATGTATCTACTCTGAGCTTTTGTTGCTACTACTTGTGCTTGAACGTGTATTAATGGATATAATTGTGTGTTATGTGCCCATGCATATACTAAAGGCCAAATCCCTAATCTGTGCAACTTAGAAGATATATCTTCTAAATACAATAGGGGAAAGAAGTAGCCTACCCAAAGCCTTATTGATAGGTCTTCTTTTTTTAGATGGAGAGATCAATGTGCCTTTTCAAACAAGCTCCTTCTAATCCTATAAGTGTCCTCAATTGTCTACTCAGTGATCTTCAGAAGTACACCTTGTGTTTCCCACATGCACTTAGCTCCTCATACTCTAGCTGTAGACATAAAGTAGGAGACACAGAGGGCAAATATCACAAACTGCCCACTGGGAACTACTACAGAGTCTATGCCAATCAACTGAAAATGGATTACATGGCCAAAGGACCTCAAGGCCAACATCTGGAAATGACAACGGCCAAAAACACCAATAACCAGAGTCCTTCCACCCCACCAGCCAAATCTCCTAGCAATCAGAGGGCAGTTATCTCCCCTGATGGAGAATGTTCTATGGACAACCCTTCCTTCTATGTCAACCGACTATCTCCTCTGGTGATCCAGATGGCCCATAAGAAAATCAAGGAGAAGTTGGAAGGTGGAAGCAAATGTCTTCATCATTCAATCTATCCACCCAGTGGGGACAAAGGGAAAAACAGCTCTCGTAGTGCTGTGAGCAAAATCACTTCAGAAATAGCCCATGATGCTGTGGAAGTGACCTCTGCAGAGAGGCAGGGCACTGGGGAGGAGTGTAGGGAAGGTGGCCAAAAAACGTTTCTGTATAGTGTATTATCCAACAAGAGCAAAGGTGGAGACCAACAGATGTGCCAAAGAGACAACAAAGAATTTGCAGATTCGATCAGCAAAATGTCCATGGTTTATGCAAATCAAGTGGCATCTGACACGATGGTCTCTGTCATGCAGAACTTGAAAATTCATAGCTCTGGGAAGACAATTCCAGCTTGTGTGGTCCTGAGGAGGGTGCTGTTAAAACACACCAAGGAAATTGTGTCCGATTTGATTGACTCCTGCGAGAAGAAGCTACATAATATCACCAGGGTCCTGATGGCCAACTCAGACTTTGTCTCAACTGTCAAGAGGAATCTGTTCAACCATGGGAAACAAAACACTGCTGATATCATGGAGGCCATGCTGAAGCATCTTGTCTGTGCTCTTCTTGGGGGAAAAAACGAAACTAAGTCTCAGAGTTCGTCATATGCATCCTTGAAGCCTGGGTGCCATGATCCCAAATGCAAGAACAAAAGTCTCGAATTCTCAGCTATGAAGGCCAAGATGAAGGGGAAGGGCAAAGGCAAAATGAAACCAGAGGAGTGCAAGTCATTGACCAGTGTGGAGAAAGTCAGTGAACATACCCTCAAGGAGAGCCTGACAATGTGGAACCAAAATCAAGGCAATCAAGGCAAGATGGCTGGCAAAGCATGCGCCAATAAGGAGGAAAAGCGAGAGATCAGCCTTTCCATGGATTCACTGGCAAAGGACTTGATTGTCTCTGCCCTTAGGCTGATCCAATACTATCTGACCCAGCAGGCCAAGGGCAAAGATGCATTTAAAGACTATCCTTGTTCTACCACCGGCTATATGACTCAGAGTGCCCAATACAAAAAGTGCAGAGGTAGCCAAAGTGACAAGGCACTTTCAATGAAACATCTAGAATCTCGTGGAGCACCTGGATCATCCACCTCTCTAAAGGAGAATCAATACCTGGACTCCCAGAGGCTGGATATGTCAAACATCGTTCTGTCACTGATTCAGAAACTACTTAGTGAGAGCTCCTTCAACTGTGGAGATCTATGTGAAGGTGAGAACAAACGTTCTGGGCCCAGGACAGACAAAGGAGCCTCCATGTCCAAGAGGCCTGACAAAGGGGAAGAACAATGCCAGGACAATCAAGAACTTGACTTTATCAGTGGGATGAAGCAAGTGAACCGACAATTTATAGATCAACTGGTAGAATCTGTGATGAAGCTGTGCCTTATCATGGCTAAGTATAGCAACAATGGGGCAGCCCTTGCTGAGTTGGAAGAACAAGCAGCCTTGACCAACAACCCCAACTACCAGGCCGGTGGCCCCAGATGTAGTCACGATGCTGCGATGTCACAGAACTATCAAGACTCTCCTGGACCTGAAGTCATTGTCAATAATCAGTGCTCAACAAGTAGCTTGAGAAAGCAGCTCCAGGCTGTCCTGCAGTGGATTGCAGCCTCACAGTTTAACATACCCATGCTCTACTTAATGGGAGATGATGCTGGACAACTGAAGAAGGTAAGCAATGCAACAAGGAACAAGAAGAAAGAGGGTTGGAATGGGTAGGGGCAGGGAGGCGGTATTGTACTTAGAGCCCAAGAAGCAGTCCATTTTTTTGAGTCTGTTCTTTATCATGTGACTCATGAATTACTCTCACCTCATAAAGACACAAAAGTGATGAACCATTAATTACGTGGGGCTCTGGACACCTCAAGGCCTGTGTACTTCCAAGAGGAGGAGAGTGAGATTAGCTCATTTTATGAGTAATCCTTTCAACAAACTATTTGGTAAAACATCAGGGAGCAATTTTTAAGTCTTATGTTTTGCACACATGCATGTGCGTGCACACACACACACACACACACCCCACAGCTGTGTTTCCTACATTAGATGGATTCCAGAGAAATAAAATACTGAACCAAATTATCCTCCCTATTTCCAATCTCATGTACTTTTTTTAGGGAGGCAGGGGAATGGCAACCCCTAACCTTGACCTAGAAATCAGTACAGATTAACTGAAGGATCCCAGTACCTGATGAGAAGTATTAGTGAACACAATTGATTCCAGAGTTTGTTTTTTGAAGCTCAAAAAGAAAGGACCTTTGGCATTTTAGTCTATGCCATTAGTGGAGGGTCCAGAAAAAAGGAAAGCCATGTCAGCAGCCTCCAGTCCTGTACCTGTGGCAGCCTTTAATCCTAGAATCATAGGCAGGAAGGTGGTGGGGTGTAGTTGACTTTCTCTGTCGGGGCCCTGGCTCCAAAAGCATCATGTGACTCAAGCTATCTGCTCTCTCCACAGCTTCCTGAAGTTTCAGCTAAAGCAGCAGAGAAGGGGTACAGTGTAGGAGATCTTCTTCAAGAGGTCATGAAGTTCACCAAGGAACAACCACTGGATGAAGCCGTGGGAAACGTGGCTAGAAAACAGCTGCTAGACTGGCTGCTCACTAACCTGTGAGCCAACAATTCTTTCTCCTCCTCGCCGTTTACTCCCCACCCCCAGCAGCATTCTATCCCAGCTGGAGCACCCTCTACCATCAGGCCAGTGAACTGCACGCTGCACGACTGTATTTTCCAATACATCTGAGCAGTTGGACTGTGCAAATACAGGGTGTCCAACAAACTGGGCAAGAACGTGAATAAAAAAACTTTTTTTAAATTGTGTCATTGTTTTCTTGGTCAGATATATCCGAGGCAAGGGAGGGGAATGCGTCCAATTTCAAGGACTGGTGATACAGTGTTGGACTTGTGTCCGGATCTCACCCTGGGTTATTTTCTAAGTACCCAAGACACAGGGATATAACCCATGTCCAAGTTCCTAAGTCATCCGGTTTATCCAAATCTCAGTTCACAAGCTATTTAGAGTTTTGCCACCTGTGGTCTCCCTCTTTCTCCCAGAATTGCACAGTTAACTTGATAATCCCCCTTCTAATCCCAAGGATGCAGCTTTCTTGATCACTTTTAAGAGTTTGCAGATGGGCTAGCTTAGATGAAAAACAAACCAAAGAAAGTATATTACCCATGGACACACATACACTCCCAGTGTTCACTGCACATGGCTAAACACTATCCAGAACTACAATGGGATCTGATCCTTCCCAACACAAAATAAAGCTTCCTTATAAGTCATTTCCTTCAACTGATGAGATTTCCTTGCTTTCCAGCAGTCTGAGAGAAAAATTTGCAGAGAACAAAGCTACAGAATGGTAAATTCTTCACAGCCACCTTATGTGAATCCCAATGTCTCTTTTGAGACTAGCACTAAATTCCTAGATTTGTTCTATGCTTCTCAGAAGTCTATCACAATACTATAACTCATTACAAATCAGATCAAGACAGTGGTTTCAGCCCTGTGGTCCTCTGTTAGCTAGTTTGCTGTGGCATACCTTGGCACCTTTGAGGTGCTTGTGGCTTAGTAAAACAAGCACAGGATGTGGCTTCCTTCTCGACTCAAAAGTTAAAGCTTTGGCCTCTTACTAGTTGCATGGCCTTAGAGTCACCTAGGTAGACTCTGAGGCTTTTCCTTTATCTGTAAAATGTAGACAAAAATTACCCCCCCTGTTTAGAGGTTAAACTAGAGGAATAGATGTAATGATGCTTTGCAAAGAGAATCTTGTTACAAATTAGATATGGGATTGAAGTTGTACCTCTCAAAGCCCATCCTAACACAGTTGCAAGTGCCCTTGATATATTTCCAAACTGAAAGCGAGATTCTCTGAGTGTGGGACCCGGAAAGGCACATTTTCGGGGAGGTAAGAAGCATAGAGACAAACTTTAACAACTTCTCCACAATGCCTGGACCAGTCAGATAGAAGTAAAGGTAGGCTCCTTCAAAGCCAGGATTTTAAAACTCCCCAGCCCTGCTAAAGCTAATCAAACCTTTTCTAGTCGCATCCCGACCCCATGAAAAGCTTTGGAGTTAAGCTACCACAGAACCTTCTCTTTGTCCTTGAAGAAAATCCTTAATAAACAAATCCCGGGACCAGGTCTGCATTTCTGATGACTCAGTCCTCCCTGAGCACAGCTGGGTCCCATAGTAGTTTACTTCCTTGATTAACTCGGCTCTTGACTTACTCCTGATTTTTATTATGAGGTGGCCTTGGGGATTCTTTGGAACGTGGAAATAGAGCAAAGGAAGTTATATGTTCTGTTAAATGAGGGCCATTGGGGCAAAATGGTCTCTAAGGGCCCTTCCAGCTCCGACATTTGAGGATTCTAAGAGTTTCTCTTCCATAATTTCTCAGGGAAACTTGTGTGGATGAGGTAAGATGAGGGTGAGGAAACTTGATTTTTGCCAGAGCTAACTGACAGACTCCAGCAGAGAAAGGAATGCTTTGGGCCAGACAGGGCCCTGGCAAGGATCTGGAGGAGCTCAACAGTCCTTGGGGTTTATTCCTGGAGGGTGAGACCCTGACCTTTCACCCCTCGAAATGGGGAAATGATCCCAGGCATCCTATTAGCAATGTGGCCATGCTCACTGCCAGCAGCTAGAAATGGACAAGGGCTTCTGCTGAGCTGAAAGCCCCACATACAGTAGGAAAGGGATGACAGGAGCAGAAGGAGAAGGAAAACAGGATTATCTCCTGGCAGGCAGTGTCACTGGTTTGATATCGCTGACAATTTTAGTCTTTCTGAACATCAGGCCTCCATTTCACAAGAAAGTTGTGAGCAGAACTCATCTGGGAGGTTACCACAGGGCCAGGCCTAGGCTGAGGTGAGGCAAGAGAGACATTTTCCTCCGGGGCAAAATTTAAGGGGGCAGCAGAAAAAGCTTGGTAATCAAAATCAATAGTTTTTTTCTTAATTGAAGTATAGTTGATTTACAATGTTGTGTTAATTTTTGCTGTACAGCAAAGTGACTCTGTTATACATATATACTTTTTCATATGCTTTTCCATATGGTTTATCACAGGATAATGAGTATAGTTCCCTGTGCTATACAGTAGGACCTTGTTTATTCATCCTATATCTATAATAGTTTGCATCTGCTAATCCCAAACTCCCAGAATCAATAGATTTAATGTACCATTTAAGAAATCAAAATTAATTCAGAGTATCAAAATGTCAAATATTGTAATACAGAGGATTAGTAATAGTGCCAGGCCAAAACATAATGGAGCATGTGGTAAAAGGAAAAATTGGTAAGACATTTTATGGGAGGACCACTTTATGGGAGATTGCCAAGGCAGTACTTAGAGAATGTATAGCCCTGAAAGCCTTCATCAGTACAAAAAAGCAACAATGAATTAAATCCCTGCCTAGAGAACTTCGGGAGGGAACAAATAATAAATCAAACAAGTTTAGGAAAGGGGAAATAAAATTTGGAGCAAGGAAACAAAAGACAGAGAAAGCAAAGTTTCACTTAAACCTTAAAAAACAATCAGGGGTGAGGAGAGGGGTATTGCAGTGTTCTCTCTCTTGCTTAACTTAAGAGTATATCTTTCCAAAGAAAGCTCAGATTAATTCTGGTTAAAAACAGGAACCACACAAGATTGCCCCAGTTAAAATTCTACTTTACAATAGTTCTAATAATGGAAGAAGAAAAGTAAAAAGTAGAAATATAGGAGTAATAAAAATAAAAATGCCACCTTTGCAAATGATATATTTTTACGTCCATGAAAATCAAATCCCCAAATATGAGAGGCAGTGAATGAGCTTTGCAAAGGTATAGGATAGAATTTACTTGTGAGCTGTAAGAATTTGCCATCAACTATAAAACAATTGCAGCTGCCTTCTCCTCACTGACTCAGAGACATGTAAAAAGTCCAGCAGTTCCACTGCACTGAGGTCTCTGTGGTGTCAGAACATGAAAAAAATCTGGAAGAATTGATTGAATTTCTGTATCCTAGAGCCACCCAGCCAGAAAGAGGAGAGTCTAATTACCATAGTGACAATAATATTAAACACCTATGTATTAAGGAAGGCAAGAAATGACATTTACAGAGAACTTACTGAGTGCCAGACACTACCAGGTGCTTTAGTTCTTTTAAAAACCTTGTGAGATGGTTTGTTATTAGCTGTTTTTTACAGCTGTGAAATTAGAGGGTCAGGTTTAAAGGCCTTTTTTAAAAGTTATACATCAGTAAGTGGGAGAGTTGGAATTCAAATCCAGGTTTGCCTCATGCCAAACACTATTCTTTTTCCATTCTATCACACTGTCTTCCCATTAATTCAGAATCCATGTTTATTAAACAACTATAATACATGAATGAGAAAAAGAAAAACAGGTAAATAGAAAAATAGACCATGCTCCTAACTAGTCAAACTAAGTAAAATAAAACACTTTCTAATTCAACATATAGGTTTCATATAAAGCCAATTTAAATCTTTATGGGGTAGTCTCAAAGTATCTCCCCCAAGATAGTTATTACTTACCAAGGGGAAAGAGTAACTTTACAATGGATGAGCCCACCAGTAACACCTTAATTATGTGATCAAGGTTAACACCATCAGTAAAGACACCTTGGTATCATGTACCTCCTGATATAATGTCAACAGAAGGGCATTCTTGCCAAAAACCCATAATCCCAGTCTAATCATGAGAAACTACCAGATAAACCTAAATTGAGGGACATTCTACAAAATAGCTGACCAGAATTGATTCCAAAGGGTCATGAAGGGAACATTTTAGAGTTGTGGAAATGTTAACTATGTATCTTGATAGGGGATATGTAAACATTTAACATAGGTGTATACATTTCTCAAGACTGATCAAACTGTACACTTAAAATTAGCTAACATTATTCTGTCTAAATTAGATCAATAAAGTTTATTTTTTAATATATTTACACTTAATACCTGTAGGGGAAAAAAATCCCCTTCTGCTGTTCACAAGTTTCTTTGCTCCTCTGCCTCTTTCCAGAAAGTCTCCAATTCAACAAGTCTTTCTGACTTAAGGCTCTCAGCCACCGCTAACTTGCAGCCCTCCCTCCTGCCCCTTCCACTTGTTTGCGGTGGCCCAGAGCAGGACCTTGGGAGCTCCCCCTTTATAGAACTTCCCTCTCAGATCCCAGCTACGTATCCAAGGGGAAAAGGTTTTCAGCTCACCCCACTTCTTGTCATAAAAGTCTCTTTCTCAGAAAAAACTTCCTTCATCACCCTATCTGCCACAGTTACTCTTTATTACATGACCCTGCTTTATTTTCATCACACTAACTGATACATCCTCTTTATCATAATTTACTTGCCTATTGACCATCTCTTCCCTCTAGAATGGTAACTCCAGGAGCACAGGGACCTGCCTGTCTTGTTCACTACTGTATCCACAGTGCCCAGCACTGTGCCTGGTACATGGTAGCCGTTCAATAAATATTTATTGAATGAATAACTATCCACCTATTTCAGTGTTCCCTGACGGGGACAAATAACATTAAATGGGGAATCAGAAAATTTGTCTTTAACCATGGCCACTTAATACCACTTCATCACTTGATATAGTAGCCAAGTATGTTTCCTCACCTCAAAAATCAGGATGCTAATCAATATCTTTCAATATCTACCTCTCTGGAGGTGTTGTGCAAAGAGGCAACAAGCAAGGTGAAAATGTTTAAAAATAGACCTAAATGTGCCCATTAAAGCTTCAGTGCAAAATAAAACTAATAAATCTCTAACATTTACTGAACTTTTACTATATGCCAGACATTCATCTAAGTGCTTCCCACTATTTTGTCCTTTAATCTTCCCAACAACTCTATGAGGTAGGTACTCTTATTGTCCCACTTTGCAGATGAGGCAACTGAGGCCCACAGAAGCTGAGAAACTTGCACAGTTAGAAGTGGTAGAGTTGGTATTCAAACCCAGATAATCCTGGCTCCAAAGCTCCCACTCTGTACTGCTTCATAGAATACCAGGGCCTTGTCCATAAAGTCACTTGTCAGGATAAGTCCTGGTGTAGTGCAGAATGGAGTAGACACATCTAGGAGGTGACAGGAACCTCTGGAGTGGGCTGGCTGGCTGGCTGGAAGGAATCCAGGTTGGTGGAAAAGCAGAGATTTCCAAAGGGTACTGCAGGCATAAGCCAGGGCCCAGAAGAAGGCCAAAAGCTACCCCCAAAGCAGCAGTCATCTCAACAAACAAGCAGACACAGCTCCTGGGACTCATGGAACAGGGAGTACCCCCAAGTTCAAGTAGAGGTGATGCTCAAAATGCATCCTCAGGGGATAAACTGGTAATTCACATTTGCTCACAGTCCCCAGGGCCACGACTGATGGAGGGTGGGTCCTGGGGGTTAGGGGGGAGGGGAACCAGAGTGAAAAAAACCTCCAGACAAGCTGGCAGGCATGTGCCCTGGGGGGAATAAGGGTGGTCCCTGATGGTGTCCATTCAGTGTTCCCCAGATCCAGGCTGCATGAGGCAGAGGGGAAGGAGGCATTATGGAACACTTGGGGTGCTTAGGGCCTTTGTCAATGAGTATGAAAGTTATTTCAATATTTTAACAGCCAGTAGGGTTGTACTGGTGCCTAAAGTCTGAATGCCAGCCCTAGGTTGGAAATTCTTTACTTTCTCCTGTCTTTCTCAAGCCTCAGGGCCTGGCTAAAAACTGAATTTGAGGTGTCATCTGAGGTGCATCCAGCTAAGGTTGGAAGGGAGGGACCCCACAAGTTGCTCCTTCTGGCTCACAAAGCTCCATCCTCACTTTGATCACGCTGTATTATAACGTCCTGTTTACATGTCTGCCTTTCCTCTAGACTGGAAGTAGCATGTAATAAATGGATGCGACACATATATGGAATCTAAAGAAAAAATGGAGAAAAAATGAAGAACCTAGGGGCAGGACAGGAATAAAGATGCAGACGTAGAGAATGGACTTGAGGACACGGGGAGGGGGAAGTGTAAGCTGGGACAAAGTGAGAGAGTGGCACGGACATATATACACTACCAAATGTAAAATAGATAGCTAGTGGGAAGCAGCCGCATAGCACAGGGAGATCAGCTCGGTGCTTTGTGACCACCTAGAGGGGTGGGATAGGGAGGGTGGGAGGGAGATGCAAGAGGGAAGAGATATGGGAACATATGTATATGTATAACTGATTCACTTTGTTATACAGCAGAAATTAACACACCATTGTAAAGCAATTATACTCCAATAAAGATGTTAAATAAATAAATAACTAAATAAATGGATGGGTGGATGGATGGATGGATGGATGGATGGATGGATGGATGGCTGCAAAGGACCTCCCACCTACTGGGCAGCCAGCCAACCGATGTTTGTTGAGCAACAGCTAATGTGGATTGTGTGCTGATTCTGTGCCATGTCTCTCATCTGATCCTCACAGCACCCCTCTTGGTAGCCCCACTCTGCAACTGAAAAAATGAAAGCAAAAAAGATCAGAAACTTGCCCACAACTGGGATTAAGCCCAAGCAGCCTGATTCTGGAGTCTGTACTCTTAACTACTGTGCTTGATTTAAGTGGCTGGTGGGTGGCCATACATGTGCAAAAGTTCAGAGATGAATAAAGTGTGGCTTGTTTAGGAAGTGGGGAGACATATGTAGCTGGAATGCAGAGTGTGTGAAGGGGAGGTGATGGGCGACAAAGCTAGAAAAGTTAGCTGGCGTCCGATTGCAAAGGGCCTTGTACATCATGTTTACAATTTTGGACTCACTTCTAAGGTCAATGAAAAAACATTTGAAAGGTTGGAAGCCCAGCAGTTTCAGGGTGAGATTTATGTTCTGGAATGTTCACTCGATCTGCTGTGGGATGGATAGACTGGAGGGAGTGCTGCTCAACTGTTCTTTACTTCCTTTGTTTATTTCTGGTTATTTCCTCCCTTTCATTTTTCATTTTTAAAATGCCAACCTCACTGGACTTTACTGACAGTTGAAAGGATTTATCCATATCAGGGCCAGCACATCTCTTGGAGGGCAGGTGGGGGAGGTAAAGGATGACTGGCAGGAAAACCCCAGCTGTGATGGAGCCAATTGGTAAAGGGGAGAGTGGTAGGTTTTCACTTACCTTCCCTATGCCTGCACTTTGTCTCACCGCCTGTATTTCACACTCTCACTCTCACCAGATGCTAAGAACAGTCTACTCCAGATTCCATGCTCCCCCCAACCCCCAAATGACAAATGGGTGTATTTTTTCTGACCCTGAAGGGGTTTCACACAACACCTCCCAGAAAATATAAATCCGTTTCCAGAACTCGGCAGGAGGCAGAAGCAAAGTCAAACAGCCTGACCTGCTAACCTCCCTCTTGGGGTTTGATAGCATCTGTCTCCCAGAAACCTTGCTTTTGAAAAAGAGATTTCTCCTGTCTGAGATTTCAGGTGCCTGTCAGCCAGCCCTGTGGCACAGACTATCTGCTGGAGGGAAGAGGGGGCTTGCCAGGGAAATCTCCCCTGTCAACGAAGGGCCCACTTCTGAACTGATATAGCAACTTACTTCTCATCCTGATGCAACTTCTAGACCAGGCACACCTAGAATGATTTGTCATATATCTTTATCTGCCTTTGAGTATACTCTTGGGGTTTCCATCCTACTTCCCTGGCCCCTCCTTCTCAGTCTCTCATGGAATCCTTTTTCTCTGCCCATCTGATAAATGTTGGAGTACCCCCAGATCCACCCTCACTTCATCTTCTCACCACTCCCACTCCCTAGCTGCACCTGCTTTACAAAGGAAGGCCGAGCTGCAACATTGCCAAAGAGAACTAGTGCCGAGGTTTGGGTCCTGAAGGAAACCAAGAACCAGAGGAGGTAGAGCTGTGTCTGAGATGAAATTCCACAGTGGTGCTTCTTTGCTGGGGAGGGGGGTGGCCCCGAACTTTTAAAATGCAGATCCCTAGGTCCTGCCCAGGGAAGGTCTTCGTTCGTTAGCTTGAGGCAGCAACACAGGCATGTGTATTTTGAAAAATCTTCAGGGGATGGTCTATCACTCCTTTTTATTTTGAAAATAATTAAAACGTACAGAAAGTTATAAGATTGGCACGAGTACCCATATACCCTTTATCCAGTTTCACCAACTATTAATATTTTGCAATCTTGCTTTATCTATCTATCTAGCACACAACTGACTAAAATGGTGAAACATGTGGGGATATATGTTTATGTATTTTTAAAAATGGTGAAAGTATAATTATTATTCTATAACACAATAATTATTATTTTGCTGAACCATTTGAAAGTTAGCTGCAGATATCAGAATATTCAAGTACCTCAGTGTGTATGTCCTAGGATCAAGGACATTCTTCCACATATAATTCATACTCATTTTCCTTAAATATCCCAATAATGACTTCTGTAGACATTCCCCTCTATCCCATCCAAAAGCCACTTATTGCATGGAGTTATCCTTTAGCCTCCTGTCATCTAGAACAGTTCCCCGGCCTTTCTGCTGGTCTTTTATGACACTGACATTTTCTAGTCCAGGCCAATAGTTCTGAAGAATGTCTGAGAGATTCTGATCTACAGCCAAGGTAGAGAACAACTTAGAGAATACTTTAGTTTGGAGAGATCATAACCAGTCAATGAACTGAAGGGCAAGCCTAGGGCCAAAAATAGAGACTCAGGAAGTGTGTGAAAACTGAAAGGAGGTCAGGAGGGAAGTGAAGAAGTGTGGTGGCTGGGCAGATTGGATGGCTTAAAAGTAAAAGGTCACAGCAGCTACTCTTCCCAGGGTTACAAATACTGAAATACACCCAGCAGTGATTCACCCGGTAATTTCTACAGTCCTCTCACCTGTCTCCTGTGCCCCAAGCCCTTATGCTGATCTGTCATGGCATTTATTGAACATATACTCTGTGTCAGGCAGTGTTCTAAGCACATTACGTGTATTACCTCATTGAACCTTTACCACCACCATCTCTCTAGGAGGCAAGAACCGTGATTGTCCCTATTTTTTTGATTTTTAAAATGAAGTATAGTTGATTTACAATATTGTGTTAGTGTCAGGTGTAGAGCAAAGTGATTCAGATATATATATATAATATATATATTATATATATAATTATATAATAATATTATATAATTATATATATATTATATATATTATGTAATTATAATTATATAATTATATATATTATAAGATATATATATATCTCAGATCTTTTCTTCCCTGACCAGGGATTGAACCCAGGCCCTCTGCAGTGAAAGAGTGGAGTCCTAACCACTGGACCACCAGGGAATTCCCCCAGATCCTTTTCTGTTATAGGTTATTATAAGATACTGAATATAGTTCCCCGTGCTGTACAGTAAATCTGTTGTTTATCTACTTTATATATAGTGGTGTGGATCTGTTAATCCCAGATTCCTAATTTATTAAATTAGGAGTGATTGTCCCTATTTAATGGATGAGGGAACTGAAGCCCAGCGGGGTGGTAACTTGTTCAGGGTCACACAGCTAGTAAGTAAGGTCCCAGAATTTGAATCCAGGCAGTCCTGTCTCTAGAGCCTTCACTTTTTTTTCATTTTATTTTTAAAACTATTATTCAATAAAATTGACTTTTTCTTTGTTTGATTTTCAGTTCTAGGATACAGAACAGTTCCATCATCCCCCAAAACCGCCCTGGTGCTATCCCTTTATAGTCACTCCTCACCCCCTCCTATGAAGAATGTTGTCATTTTTTGTTTTGTTCCTTCTGGAGGCTGTGTTTCCAATGTCAGGGTTTTTTAAATTGTGCACCGTTTAGCAGGTCTTTCCTATGCATTCTCCAACCAGTAGTCAGTTGGGTCCTCGCGAAGAACAGTTCAGTTTTCCATCTGCGTTATGCTAATTAGGAGCAGTTTAAAGCACCCAGGGGTCAAGAGTAAACAGCTCTATCGGGCGGCTTTCCTGAGCTCCTCATACTTCGTTATCTTTCCAGTACTTCCTCGTTCCCCAGGCTTCCATGTTTGGTTCTCTGGGCTAGAAAGAACCCATGTCCAGGATTGCGCTGGGACTGGGAGGGGACAAGTGGGAGGGGACAAGGAAGGGGGTGACAGAGACGCCTCTCCCTCTTAGGGCTGCAGGTGCATTGAAGAGAGAGGAAGGGTCTTCTCCTTCAGAGTTTTGGCTTCTGCCGTTTCCCATACCCGGCTGTGGGACTACCTGGTGACCGGGGCATGAGGGAACAGAAAAAAGAGGAGGGAGAAGAAAGCACCCGTGTATTTTCTGCACTCTGTCTGGGGCTTAGGATTTCCCTTTGCTGCTCCTCCATCCAGAACTAGAGGCTTCCTCCTGGATCTCCTTTTGCACCACTCTGCTCACTTCCAGTTTTCAGAATGTGTTGAGTGTGTGGTGGGAGATGCTGGAGGAACAAAAGTGGTAAACTTACCACCAGTTCGGTGTTACTTTTATTTCTAGTGTTCTCTGATTTGTCTGCTGATATATGCCGAGTTCTTAAAGAGTTGCTCATGCTTTCTGTACAAGTTTTAGAGTCAAGCTCAGTAGGTGATAAAGAGAGGTGTGTGTTTACTCGATCATATCCAGAATCAAAAATCAACCCTCACTTTTAAACCCCATGCCATACTGCTTCTCCACACAAAGGTCCCAGAGACACTATGAGCTCATCATGTGCCAACCGGATTTCATTACCCATTCATTCACCTAGTTTTACCTCTTCCAATGATCCCTATCTCAACAATCACACCATCATTTGCACAGTTGTCCAAGCCCAAATCCCAGGCATTGTCTTTGACCCCTCTCCCTCTATACTGTCCACATCCAATAATTCATTGATCCTTGCTTCTCCCTCATTTCCACAATCGTAAATTATTCAGGTCTTTATTCTTTACTACCTAGATTATTGCTACAGTCAGCTAATTGGTGTGACAGGCTGATATTTTTATTTTTTTATTCGACTTTCTACTTTGTATTGGCTATATACACAAAAACACACAAAATTATAAGCCCAATATATTATTATTTTTATGCATTTTTATGGAAGTATAGTTAATTTACAATGTTGTGTTAGTTTCAAATGTACAGCAGTTATATATATATATATATATATATATATATATATATATATATATATATATATATATTCTTTTTCAGGTCCTTTTCCATTATAGTTTATTACAAGATATTGACTATAGTTCCCTATGCTATATAGTAGGTCTTTATTGTTTACCTATTTTACATATAGTAGTGTGTATATGTTAATCTCAAACTCCTGATTTATCTCCCCCCCCTCCCTGCTATCCCCTTTGGTAATCATAAGTTTGTTTTCTATGTCTGTGAATCTATTTCTGTTTTGTAAATAAGTTCATTTGTATCATTTTTTTTTAGATTCCACATATAAGTGATATCATATGATATTTGTCTTCTCTGTCTTACTTCACTTAATATATGATAATCTCTAGGTCCACCAATGTTGCTTCAAATGGCATTATTTCATTCTTTTTTATGGCTGAGTAACATTCCATTGTATATATGTACCACATCTTTATCCATTCATCTGTTGATGGACATTTAGGTTGCTTCCATGTCTTAAGCCCAATATATTATTGATAAATTACCACAAGCTGAACTTACCCTGGTCAAGAAACAGAACATTACCAGCATCCAAAAGGCCCTCTTTCATGCTTCCTCTCAAATACTACCCCTTCCCTTCACCCTGTAGGTGACCGCTATACTGGCTCTCAACACCACAGCTAGGCTCTGCCATTTTAAAAACTTTATGTATAAATAGAATCATACTGTATGATTTTCTTGTGCTTAATTTCCTTAGCTCAACATTATGTTTGTGAGAATCAACCATGTTGTTGTGTGTTGTTTTATTCTCACTTCTGTATAATATTCCATTGTATGTTAAATCATACATTTTATGATTGATGGATATTTGGGTTATTTCCACTTTGGGCCTATTAAGAATAGTGCTGCTACAAATACTCTTATACACGTCTTTTGGTGGCATAGGCACTCATTTATACTTGATGTATAACTATATATTATATTTCTGACATGCATATGTTCATCTTTAAAAGATACTGGTAAATTATTTTCCAGAGAGGTTGTACCAATTTATACCTCCACTAGTGGTGTATGAGAGTTCCTGTTGCTCTATAGTTGGATAATATTTTAGGAGATTAATATGCTTATATATATTTTTTTCACCCCATATATTTCTCCTTTTATTTTCTTCCATTAAGCAGGTTCTGGCCCTCTTGGTCACCAGGAGGTTTGTAGAAGAGCAGAAAACTGACAGTTCCCACAATACTTGCTGGCTTTTGTTCACAAGAGCCTTGAGCCCCAGAGGGAGGGAAAAATCTGCAGTAAAGAAAAGACATCTTGGAATAAATAGAAAAGGAAGAGGAATTTCCCAGAGTAAAAAAGAGATTTCTCCAATATAAAGGAAGGAGAGAAAGAGCTCTGTGGATTCCAGAGTGGCAGAGCCTGGCCTGGCTTCTGGGCAGCGTATGGGGAAGGCCCTAGTGAGAAGTGGTGAGGTAGGGAATCTAGGAAGTTGAGACCAGAAGCAAAAGTTTTTCACAAAAGCATCACAGTGCTGCCGGACCTGAAGGACCCTGCACAGGGGTCAATGTGTATGTCAACATTTACCAGTGTGAGCAGATGGCTTGATGACTAGAGGGCCATACTGCCATGTGCTGGTGCATATAGAATTCCAGAACCTAGGCACAACTCAGAGTCAGGGGTCCCAAGAATAACTTAGGTTGAGTTTCCCTCCAGACTTATGGGATTGGGAGCTCAAAATGGAATTAACTCTGATTTATAAAGAGTAGTGATATTTCTTATCCATTGGAGTTGTGGAATGAGGTTTGTGCCTCCAACACTGGTCTGGTATTTCCCCAGGGCTACTGCTAGCACATATAGCATCTTTGTGAAAATTAGGAAACAGGCATTGCCTCTGGGCTAACCAGTTAAGGAAAGGCTCACTTTCCTCTGAGCTGGCAGTGTTGGGCCAGTACTTGGCATGATAAGTGGAATGTGGACTAGATCTCAGCCCCCTTTCATGCTTCTTGTACCATACAACCCACGCAATTATACATAGCAATCCTGAGGAGTCCCTGTCATGATTCACCCTTCCCATCATCACCAGAGTTCTTGCTCTGAAGCACACATCAGACCATGGCATTCCCTAGCTTGAAACCTTTCAGTGGCTCCCCATCACTTAGATCTGCACTAACAGATACACTAGCCACTAGTCACCCATGGCTCTTAAGCATTTGAACTGTGGCTACTTCAAATTGAGATGCACTATAAATGTAAAATACATGTCAGATTTCAATGATTCAGTACTAAAAAAGAATGTAAAATATGTCATTAATAATTGTTTATATTAATTACATGTTGAAATATTTTTATATATTTGTTTAAATAAAATATAATATTAAAGTTGATATTGTCTGTTGCTTTTTTCTTTTTTTAATGTGGTTATCAGACAATTTAAAACTGCATATGTGGCTCACATTATTTTTTTTCCTTCTAGTTTTATTGAGATATATTGGCATACAGAACTGTATAAGTTTAAGGTGTACAGCATGATTTGACTTACACACAGCAAGAAATGATTACCACGATAAGTTTAGTGAATATCCATCAACTCACATAGATGCAAAATAAAAGAAAAAAATTTCCCTTGTGGTGAGAACTCTTAGGATTTACTCTCTTAACATACAGCAGTGTGAATTATCTTTATCATGTTGTACATTACATCCCTAGTACTTATTCATCTTATAACTGAAAGTTCGTACATTTGACCACCTTCATCCAATTCCCCCTACTCCCACCTCCCTCCTCTGGTAACCACAAATCTGATCTCTTTTTCTATGAGTTTGTTTGCTTGCTTGTTTTTGAAATATAATTGACCTACAGCACTGTGTTAGTTCCTGGTACACAACATAGTCATTTGGTATTTCTGTACATTTGAAAATGATCACCACTCACATTATATTTTTAATAGACAGTACTGGTCTAGGTAAAGTCCAAACTCCTGACTTTGACACAAAAGCACATCATATTCTTGTCTTTGCTTCTTCTATAGCCTTATATACCCTCCAGTCTTCCTCCCTTCTCCCCACCCCTCCAGCACATGCATACACACACTCATTCATCTGGCTTACAACCACTTTAAATCCGTTTTCATTCCCTTTCTTACCTTTTGCTTTTGCACAAGCTTTTTCCTTTTCCTCAGATGCACTTGTCTCCCCTGGGTCTTAGGTTCCCCGTGTCTCAAATTTTAAAAGAGCAATAGATAATCTCTAGCATTCCTTCCAGGCCAGTGGTTCTGTAACTTGGCCTCAAAGTAGTACACAGTGGTATAGATAATTCAATAGTCATTGACATTTGCATTCAATGTAAGAAATAATAATATATACTGTGCACTAGTGGCCCACTGTGTTCCAGGCTCTGTTCCAATTGCTTTCCATACCAGTTAACCTCATTAGCAATCCTATGAGATGAGTACCATCCTTATTCCTGTTTTACACATGGGGAAAACCAGGTTCAGAGAAGTTAAGTGATTTGCCAAGGTTACTGGAGACTTCAGAGTTTCTGCTCTTAACATCTATACTGTGTTTGAGAAGCTGGGAACTGATAGCAATTGCAGTTGAAGGAATCTACACAGTGAAAGAAAGGATCAGGAAAAGATGACAAGCTGCCCAGATCTCTTATCCTGTTCTTGCTCTTTCAACATTCAGCTGCCTCGTCCTTCTCTAACACTGGAAGACTGGTGTCTCTACCTCTGTCACTGTCTGACTTTCCTTCCAGGTTTATATTCCCACACCTCAGTCATGGAGGCCCAGCCTACAGCTCAGGATGGCTGCCCATGGACACCATTGGACGCTTCCTCTCTACCCTTGCTCAGCTGTCCCAAGAGTCCAAACGGTCTGGTCAGAAGGGGATTCTCAATATTTTTCAGGCCCCTCTCTTCAGGTTCAGGGATTTCCCTGAATTCTCTGGAATTAGGTTCCCTCATCGGCAAGAAATGCGTTTATTGAATAATCCCACGAAGTCATAGGTAAACACAGAGGAAATGTGCAAATAAAAGAGCAGAAGCACATTCATATAATCGGGCCCCTCTTCAACACACACTCACACTCTTCTCACTCACACACACTTTTAAAAAAAAATCATTCTAAAAACAACCTAACAGCAACATTAAAGAGGCGTTGTGGGAGAAATCATCTGAAGTGATTTAATAGAAAGGCTGTGGAATGTGTCAGACCTGGGTTCTGCTCCTGGCTTTGCTATGGGACCTTCAGCAAGATAACCTCTGTCTGAGTCTTCTGATAAACTGTTGAGCCCCCTCCATCCCTTCAATCCCCCACCATGTATCCAATCATCTAGCCCTCCTGCTTTGGATTCTTCCACAAACCCAGGCATTCAGCTTGCTTTTCTCTCCTTCTGGAGCTGTCAGCCTTTGCTCTGTGTCTTGAGGTTCAGCTTTCGCAGGATTGACTGAGATGTGGAATCCAGGCCTGAAGTCCCCCCTTCTTTGCTGCCCCCAGAGACAAGGGGCCATGGCCTGGCACCCGGGAAACTTTTAGTAATTTGATACTCATGATTTTCATTCAAAGGTTTTGCTGTCAGCCCCTTCAGGGAAACAGAGAGGGGTTAACAAAAATTACTAAAACTGGAATATTGACAAAAGTTCCAGAATCTTAGAAAGTACTGCGAGTCCCTGTCCCTGTTGTTTTGTCCCTACGTCTCTTGCTAGATGCTTCCTTGAAGCCCCAGAAGCCTTCTGTTCAGTTTTATCTCTCAGGATAGAGCTCAGCAATCCTCTCATTTGTCGCTGGCTAGCTGTGTGGTATTGAGCAGGTCACTTACCCTGAGCCTCAGGGGATGTAATATCTCCTACTAATATTTCCCCTTATGCTTTCTTCTTCTTTTTAATCTTTCTCTCTCTCATTGCTCCCCTCACCTGGAGCACTCTCCCCAACTCCCACCCAGGCTTTGTACTGCTGGCAGCTTAATCTTTAGGTCTCAGCTGAGGTAATGCCTCCTGAGATAGGCCTCCTCTGTATACCAAATCTAAAGTAGGCCCTCTGCTCATTATTTTCTCTTGATATTTCTTCTTCCTGTTAGTTATCACAATTTGAAATTATGTATTTACTTTTCTGCTTATTTATTATCTGTCTCATCCCTAGACTGGGAGCCTTAGGAAGGCTGGCACCATATGCCTTGTTCCCTGTCTGGGTACCTATATAGAGATGGTAGTTATTCACACAAAACTACTGTGGCTGAACTCTGGGAGGGCATTTTGTATTACCTGTGCTTTCTCTGGTTCTCACAAGCAATCCAGTTGCATCAAAGCTTTTATTTTTAAAAAATTAGAGGCGGAGAACAGAATCTACTGAAGACGTGGAGAGACTAAGGGAAGGGTCATATTTTCCTCTCTCTCCCCTGCTTCTCTCCCAAGCCCTGTCCTCTGTTTTCCCCACACTCCAAATGCTTCTCTGTCTACTATCAGAATTGCCCTCTCTCTGGACCTTTGCCTCAGTTTGATGCCCTCAGGAGACTTTCTTTTTCTGCAGGTAATTAAATTATGTATAAAAGGACATTACTGAGAAGGTTAAACAAAGCCTCCTTTGTTGCTTCCCCCGGCCCCCATCCCATTTTTCCCAGTACCCACCAGAAGCTAATGGTATTATGAATTTAACGTGTAAAGTTTTGATTCAAGATTGTGGCCTTCCTGAGGACAATGACCACTCTTCCATCCTCCAGATCCTCTGCCTCAAGCACAGGCCTCAGTAAGTATCTGAGGAATGAAAGGAGGAGTGGACTTTCTGTTCTGTCTTGAACACTAATTATTGACTGACTTCCCAAGGAGGGGGAAGCTGTCCTGTGAGGGACACAAGGGCAGTGCCTACCCTTCAGGTACTTATGATCTGAATAAGGAGAGAAAAGAGTGCATAAGATAGCATATTCTCCAGGTCAAATGAAGGAACCAACTAGCATTGTTGGAGTTCAGAGGAAAGACTACCCTGGAGGCCTCAGAGCTAAGGTAGGATTTAAGTTGGGTGTTAAAGAAAAGAAGGTCTTAATTAATCAGAGAGTGAGTGGGGAGAACATTAGGAGAAGAAAGCAACCCTAGTGAACCTGTGGGGTAAGGAATATAAATACCTCCCTGGGCACACCAGTGTCTAGTAGGTTTCTTCCTGACATACCATCATCTACCATTAGCTGCCAGTCTGCAGCTGGAGTCCCCAGGGCAGCCTGTTATTCTAAAGCAGCTTCTCTGGTCACTTTTTGGGGATTTGTGAATGTCATCTACAGGTTACTGTTTTCATAAATAGCCCTAAATTATATTCTGGATATGTTATATGAAGCCAATGGGTGTACACTGAGGTATAAGATGGGCTGCTGCACTGGTAGGGCCTATACAGAAGTTTTCTTAAGTATTACTTTATATTTTATTTACCAAACATATAGCATTTACTAGTGCTAGGCATTGTGCTAAGCACTTTAAAATATTAACTCATTAACAGATACCAACCTCATATTGACCTATGAGGTAAGTGCTATTATTATCCTCATTTCAGAGATGAGTAAACTGAGGCACAGAGAGGTTAAGTCACTTACTCATGGTCACACAGCTGATAAGCAGCAGAGCTGGGATTCAATCCTTTCTTTTTTTTTTTTTTGGTTTTTATAACAGCTTTTTTGAGATATAACTCATGTGACATACAATTCACCCCTTTCCAGTGAATAATTCAGTGGTTTTCAGTTCATTCACCAGGTTGTACAACCACCACCTAACTTCTTCACCACCTCAAAAAGAGACCCTGTCCCCATTAGCAATCACTCCCCATTCCCCCACCCCAGCCCCTGGCAACTGCTGATCTCTTTCTACCTCTTCCGGACATTTCACATAAATGGAACCACACACTATTGTGGACTTTTGTGTCTGGCTTCTTTCACTCAGCATAAAGTTGTGTTTTTTTTTTTAATTGAAGTACAGTTGATTTGCAATGTTTCAGGTGTACAGCAAAGTGATTCGGTTATATATATATATATATGTATTCTTTTTTCCGATTCTTTTCCATTATAGGTTATTACAAGATATCAAATATAGTTCCCTGACAGTAGGGCCTTGTTGTTAGCATAAAGTTTTTAAGGTTCATCCATGTTGTAGCTTGTGCCATAAAACTTCATTCCTTTTTATGGCTGAACAACAGTCCATTGTACCTAGGGACCACATTTTGTTTCTCTAGTCATCATGGACATTAGTTTTTCATGATCCTTGATTTGTCTATTTTTCTATACTAATCCACCTGTCTGTCCAATAGAACTTTCCAATGTTGGAACGTTCTAGATCTGCACTGTCTAATGTGGGAGCCACCAGCTACATGTGGCTACTGACCACTTGAGATGTGGCTAGTGTGGCTGAAAAGCACCTTATTTAATTATACTTGAGTTTAATTACTTCAAATCCTGTGGGATGGACCACAGTCTATAGCTGCAGAGGAGCTATGATAGATTGATCAGAATCGGAGGCTCGATTCACGAGTCACTCTGAGACTGTGCGGCCAAGAAAGGACACTCCAAGCAACCTGAAAAATAAGCCCCCCAGCTCTAGGAGATCTGCTCCCTGCACGGTCATGATGAAATACTGCACAGGGGTCTCGGCCCCTGGTCCAGCCAATCACAAAAGGGATCCAAATTCTGGAAGAAGTCACACATTGGCCCTAACCAGAAGGCTGAAGCTACCCATCATGATGTTGCAATTGCTACAGACCTGAGTGGCTGAGGAGGAAGGGAAACAGAGGTAAAAAACTGCTGGATTACTTATGCCTGACTCCCGGCCAGGCCCAGGAACAGTGGTGAGGAAATAGGAGGGCGTTCCCTTGTGTGATGAGTTATTTACATCCACTCCCCCAACAGCAGCTGCCTGTGCTCCCACAGCACAGCAAGGGCTCCTTGGCCTGAGAACACGGTTGGTGGAGCTGGGACTTCTTGTTCCTCAGAGACAAAGCGAACCCAGAACTGACCAAAGTGAGGCACAGACGTGCACGTGAGGCCAGCACAGGGGACAGTCACGGCTCAGAGAAGACAGAATAAGCCCCTCGGTATGAAGTGCCCAGGGAGCCTGACAGCTCATCAAGGGGATACCCATCTGCAACCCAAGATCCAAAGGTTTTTACGCAAGTTGGCACTCAAGTTCACTTGGAGGCAAACCTGACCCACACCAGCGTGTGTGACTGTTATGGCTCTGATGCTAAACGTCACTGAACACAGGCTCTGCCTCAGCGCTTGTCAACACCAATACCTAAAACCCCAAATTCTGAGTTCTGTAATGCACCCAGCCCCAGGGTTTTCAGGAAAGGGACTAGGCCAGTGTCGGGTCCTCCCAGCTACATTCAAAGCTCTCCAAAAAGGGTTTATTTGTTTTCCTCAGGACAGCTCCTCCAGATACCAAGAAGGACTGCTGTTTCAATGGAAGGATCCGGGAAGGGGGTGTACTCCTAGGGTATGCTTGGCCTTCAGAGACTGCTGCAGGCAGACACCGCAGAGAACACAGGTGGAGCGCCTGCATATCAACCCTGGAAGATGCACCTGCGTGCCTCCCACAGGCCAGAGGAGGCATGGGAAGGCAATTCTTGGAACTCATAGGGTAGTGCTTCCAGGAACGTCCGCCAACGCTAGGTTTACATGCAGGGTGGCTTTCTTTTCAGGATAATATGAATGATAAGCCTTGTGTTCTAAGTCAGTCCCCAGACACTCAATCTTCCTGAACTCCCATAAGGTGTACAGGATAAAAAGGATTTCACCTAAAAGGTATCAGTCACTAGAAACAGCTCTTCATTCAACAAAAATATAAGGTGTGTACACTGTGTGCCAGGTACCAGGGCGGTCCTAGGACACGGTGAGTCCTAGACTCTGCACTCACAGGAAGAGACAGATGGCAGAGGCCAGGAGCCATCATGGATGCAGTGAGAGCAGCAGACGCACAGACAGTGCCCCCACTCAGGGCCTGTGGGTGCAGGGTTTCCTCCCTGAGCCAGGACAGGGTGTGGAGGGGCAACATGGAGCCTGGCTGTGGGTTACTGGCTTGCAATCTTCTCTCTCTGGAGCTTTACTCTGCTCACCTGTCTTTTCCTTGATCTCACAGAGCACAATGAAGAGAGCAGGCTTCATCCCATGGCAATTCAGAGCATGCTTTCTGGCCCGCGCCTCCTCCAGGCTACGGTCGGTGATGGCCATGATCTGCTGCTGCAGGACGTCGCCCGTTTCGGGGCGCGGCGGGGTCCCGGGCGCGCGGCGCGGGGCGGTGGACGGCGGCGCGGGGCGCGGCGGGCGCTTAACCAGGAGCCGCCGAGCCTGGAGAGCTCGAGCTGACGTCAAGGCCAACTGCCCCCATCTGTGCGGCGCGAGCGCGCGCGCGCGTGCGCGCGGCGCGCCCTCAATCAATTCTTAACCATTATGCTCTAGTTGCCCCCTCTACAAAAATCCTGGATGGATGGTTGAATTAAGATCCTTTAAATCTTGTTAAAGGAATCTTGAGACTATTCCTTTTGTTTCTTTTTAATAAACTTTATTTTAGAATAATTTTAGATTTACATAGAAGCTGCAAAGATAGTACCAAAAATTCACCCTGTTTCCCCTTATATTAGCATGTTACATAACTGTGGCCCTTGTGTCAAAATTAAGAAACCAACATTGTTACATTACTGTAAACTAAACTACAGAATTTATTTGTATTATACCAGTTTTTCCACTTATGTTCTTTTCTGTTCCAGGCTTCAATCCAGGCTACCATTTTGTATTTAGTTATCATGTCCTCTTAGTCCCCTCTGGTCTGTCAGTTTGTCATTCTCCTTGGTTCTCATGACCTTGACAGTTTTGAAGAGTACTGGACAGGTATTTTTGTAGAATGTCCCTCAATTTGGGTTTGCCTGATGTCTTCCTTATAACTAGACTGGGGGTGACTGGTTTGGAGGAAGAGCACCACTGAGGTGAAGTGCCCTTCTCATCTCATGGTATCAGGGAGGGCATGACATCCACATGACATCACTGGTGGTGTGAACTTTCATCACCTTTCTAGTTAGTGTCTACCAGATTTCTCCATCAGAAAGTTACTACATTTCCATTTCTATACACATCTCTATTCTGTACACATACTGGTTAGAAGTGAGTTATTAAGTCCAGCTCATACTCAAGGGGGAGGGTGTTAAGCTCCACCACCTAGAGGAAGGGAATACATATATTATTTGGAATCATTCTGTATGAAAGATTTTTTCCCTTCTCCTCTATTTATTTATTTGTTCAATCATTTATTTTTATCAGTATGGACTCGTGTGTTTCATACTTTGGGTTATTATTTGGATTATTATTGACTATTTTAAAAATATATACCCTTCCTGTACCTTTAAAAGGTTATTTGCTTGAAAATCCAGGATTCCTTATTGTGGATTTGTTTGAAGTAGGGACTGTCTGAATTAAGTTTGAGGGAGTGTATGTGTGCATGCAGATGAGGAAATTCAGTGATGTTACGTAAATTGACCATGCTTATATAGTATGTGATGGAATCTCATACAGGAATGGTGTCTACAGAATCCTAATAGTAGGTCTCCATCCTCTGCTTAAGCACCTATTGTGACATGAAGCTCATTACCTCATAAGACAGCTCTTTTGATGTTGAGTCTGCTCTACTCCTAGTGGGATTGCAGTCATCCAGGTAGTGGGATTGCAAGAGAAGAAGGGAAATGGTGGCCATGGGAAGAGCAGAATATGATAGAGCAGTTGACAAGAAAAGGGATTTGATTAGAGGAAGTGGTGACTGAGTCTATAGGATGAAGCAGCTAAAAACTGATGTGTCTCGGTGGCACAGTGGTTAAGAATCCGCCTGCCAATGCAAGGGACACGGGTTTGATCCCTGGGCTAGGAGGATCCCACATGCCACGGAGCCACTAAGCCTGTGCACCACAGCTACTGAACCTGCACTCTAGAGCCCGTGAGCCACAACTACTGAGCCTGCATGCCACAACTACTGAAGCCCGTGCGCCTAGAGCCCATGCTCCGCAATAAGAGAAGCCACCTCAGTGAGAAGCCCACGCACCACAACGAAGAGTAGCCCCCTCTCGCCGCAACTAGAGAAAGCCTGCATGCAGCAACAAAGACCCAATGCAGCCAAAATTAATTAATTAATTAATTAAGTTTTTAAAAAACTGATGTGTCTCCCTGGATTTCAGGGAAGTATTGGGTTGGCAAAAAAGTTCGTTTGGTTTTTCCATAATATCTTACTTTTTGGCCAACCAATAGTTGTCTACCAGGCTGACAAAATATATACAGAGAGAACTTGTAGTGACTACTCTCCCACACCCCATGCCCATCTAGACCCTATTCTTCTCCCCCAGTGGACAACCTTCAGTTATTGTATTACTCCTTTGCCCATCCCCAATACATCCATTCTTAGATATAAACTATATTCATTAATTCAACAAATATTTCTTGAGCACCTACTATATATGCCACAGGATCTATTCCAGGTACCACAGATGAGTAGTGTGTGCGTGCATGTGTGTAGGAGGTGAAGCAAGCCCTTCTATTGCTCTCTTTTATTTGGATTAAATTATTTCTCATTCCTTTTATCCCTGATATGTTTTTAAAAAATCTTTGAGATGTAATTCACATGTCACATATCATACAATTCACCCATTTAAAGTGTACGTACAGGCAACTCAAGATGGCGGACGAGAGTGATACAGCAGTGAAGCCCCGGGCACCTCCAATGCATTCCAGAAATGCAGCCAGAAATGCAATGGAAATGGCCATGAGCACTGCAGCGATTGCAAGAACGAGGAGGACAACAGCTACAACCGAGCTGATTTGAGTCCAGCCAGTGACACTGGAGCCAAAAAGAAGAAAAAGAAACAAAAAAAGAAGAAAGAAAAAGGCCGTGAGACAGATTCAGCCCAGGATCAGCCTGTTAAGATGAACTCTTTGCCAGCAGAGAGGATCCAGGAAATACAGAAGGCCACTGAACTTTTTTTGGTGGCTCAAGGGACCTGCAAAACCATGGAGGAGGTTAGCAAGTGCAGCTACCAGTTCTGGGACACGCAGCCCGTCCCCAAACTGGGAGAAGTTGTGACTATGCACGGTCCTGTGGAGCCTGACAAAGACAACATCTGCCAGGAGCCCTACACCCTGCCCCAGGGCTTCACCTGGGACGCCTTGGATCAGGGGGACCATGGTGTGCTGAAAGAACTATACATCCTCCTGAACGAGAATTATGTGAAAGATGATGACAACATGTTCCAATTTGATTATTCCCCAGAATTTCTTCTGTGGGCTCTCCGGCCGCCTGGCTGGCTCCCAGTGGCACTGTGGGGTTTTAGTGGTCTCAAGTCAGAAACTGGTTGGATTCATCACCGCCATCCCAGCAAACATCCATATCTATGACACAGAGAAGAAGATGGTAGAGATCAACTTCTTGTGTGTCCATAAGAAGCTGCACTCCAAGAGAGTGGCTCCAGTCCTGATGCATGAGCTAACCCAGAGGGTTCACCTGGAGGGCATCATCCAAGCTGTTTACACTGCTGGGATGGTATTACCAAAGCCTGTTGGCACCTGCAGGTACTAGCATCGGTCCCTAAACCCACGGAAGCTGATTGAATTTCTCCTACTTGAGCAGAAATATGACCATGCAACGCACCATGAAGTTCTACCAACTGCCAGAGATTCCCAAGACAGCTGGGCCGCAACCAATGGGAAAAAAGGACATTCCAATAGTGCACCGGCTCCTCACCTGGTACCTGAAGCAGTTTCACCACAGGCCAGTCAGGAGCCAGGAGGAGGTGGAACATTGTTTCTACCCCCAGGAGAATATCACTGACACTTCTGTGGTGGAGGATGCAAACGGTGAGGTGACAGATGTGTTGAACTGTCTACCATCATAAACCACCCAACCCACAAGAGTCTAAAGGCTGCTTATTCTTTCTACAATATTCATACCCAGACCCCTCTTCTAGACCTCATGAGCAATGCCCTCGTTCTCACCAAAATGAAAGGGTTTGACATGTTCAATGCAGTGGATCTCATGGAGAAAAAAAAACCTTCCTGAAGAAGCTCAAGTTCAGCATAGGGGACAGCAACCTACAGTATTATCTTAACAATTGGAAGTGCCCAGCATGGGGGCAGAGAAGGTTGGGCTGGTGTTACAGTAACCAGTTGCCAGTGAGATTCTGGATAAAGCCACTGAGAATTCAAACCAGGAAATGGAGCCCCACCACTTGTTGGTCCAATTTTCACAAACGTGAGAATCTCTGGCAAGGGGAGCAGAACTGAACTTGCTTTACAAACCGCCACTGAATTTGACGATTGTTTTGCAATGGCATAGGCTGTGTGATGTCACCTCTGGCAGTGTCTCTGGTCTCCCTGTTTTTCAATTAATCACATCATTGTGCAGCCGTGATCAAGGGAATGTAACTGCTGAAAACTAGCTCGTGACTGGCATATTATGGAGTTAATGGGTTAATAATAAAAGTATATATATATATATATATATATATATATATATATATATATATATAGTGTATGTACAGTTCAATGGTTTTTAGTATATTCACAGATATGTGTAAACATCACAGTTAATTTTAAAACATTTTCATCACATCAAGAAGAAACCATTTAGCTATCATCCCTCTATTTCCTCAGTCCCTCCTCCCAGCCCTAAGCATCTACTAATCTACTTTCTGTCTCTATATGTTTCCCTTTTCTGAATTTTCATATGAGTGGAATCATATAGTATATAGTCTTTTGTGACTGGCTTCCTTTACTTAGCATAATGTTTTCAAGGTTCATCCATGTTGTAGCATATGTATCAGTACTTCATTCCTTTTTATAGCTGAATAATATTCCATTGTATGGATACCATATTTTGTTTATCCATTTGTCTGTTGATGGATATTTGGGTTGTTTCCACCTTTTGGTTATTGTGAATAATGCTGTTGTAAATATTCATGTACAAGTTTCTCTGTGGGCATATGTTTTCATTTCTTTTGGGTAGATACCTAGAAGTGGGATTGCTGGGTCATATGGTAACTCTATGTTTAATCATTAAGGAACCACCAGATTATTTTTCAAAGTGGCTGCACCATTTTATATGTTCCTGCCAGCAGTGTATGAGGGTTCCTACTTCTCTACTTCTACTCCTCCACGTCAACACTTGTTATCTGACTCTTTTTGTTCTAGTCATCCTAGTAGATGTGAAGTAGTATCTCATTGTGATTTTGATTTGCAGCATTTCCTTGATGACTAATGATGTCTGAGCATCTTTTAATTTGCTTTTTGGCCATTCATATATCTCATTTAGAGAACTGTATATTCAAATTCTTTGCCCATGTTTTAATTGGGTTAGTTATCTTTTTATTATTGAGTTGTAAGGGTTCTTTATATACTCTAGACACAAATCCCTTATTCTTTTTCCCATCACTTGGCTGAGATCCATGTCTGGTAGGAAAGTGCCCAAGGCAGACCTTGTAGTCAAGATGATGGTGTAATAAGGCAGGAAAGAGCCTCAAACAGAAAAAGCTGTACACGTGGAGAAAGGGCCCATCCTGCTTCTGGATTTTCTAGAAGTCTGGCAGCCCGTGGAGGGAATCCTAGGCCAAGGGGAGCTGGCTACATCTAGCTAGCAGGCTAGCAATGCTACTCCAGGTAGTTGTTAAAAAATTATTTGACCATACACAAACTTCACTAAATGATGCCCTTTCTGAGGAAAGCCTCACTCTATGCTTGGTAATTTCATCTCCTTGTCTTGGAACAATCATGCCAGTGTTCATAAAAAAATTATTCATGACACTTGTTAAAGACAGCAAGGCAGACTTTATTTGGGGGAGTACTACAATGGGGTTTACCATGGGGAAAGAGATGGGGTTTAACTTGGAATACAACAAGGAAGGGTAAGGATTTGTGATCAAGGAACAGGTTTAGGGCGGGTATATCAGTGTATGAAAGACTACTAAGAGGAAGCAACAGGGGTAAGGGGGGATTCTGGCTAAACTGACCTAACAGGATTCTAACTGAAGGCAGTCAGGGTGATCAGACATCACCTAGGGGATGGTAAAAGATGAGGAATTCGATCAAATATTGAGAGTGATCAGATGGGGGGGCATTCTGGTTAAAGAGACTTAGGAGTCTTGCTAAAATTGGACAATGCATAGAGGAACACAGAAGCTCAAAAGTCAGGGCCTAGTTGAGAAGACAGTTGGAGACTGACTAAAGTTTGGTCAAGGAGAGACTCTTCGACACTAGTCCCCCACCCCAACTCCCGTATATTTTCCCTGTCTGCTTCCCTATGAGTAGACAGTCAAAGGAGACAAACACTCCTCAAGGCTACTGTGTGGTCTGATGGTTGCTAGGCAGCCCCCAGGGCCCCTTTCAAACTGTAGCCTGCCCCACACCCCTCCCGGCTGGGGTGCCCCTGCCCTACCTTATGGCGGCTGGCTGCTAGCAGTATTATGGGTCCCACAGCAAAGACTCATCTGCCTGCAGGTTGCACTGCCAAGGAAGAGGCAGCTCAGGCCTGGTGGGGGAAGGGGGCAAAGTCGTGTAAGTCCTCAGGATTCATCAGAGCAACCAAAGCCCATTTGGTGCTGCAGGATGTCTCCACCACTCACCTCTCTGTCTCTTTTGCCATGCCCATTTCCCAGGTGAGGGAAGCTGGGAGCCCTAGAGGGTGGACCACTGGCACCCCTGAGGAGGGTCTGGCACCAGCAGGGGTTAATCTCCACATTATTGGGGCTCATTAGCCCCAGCCATAACCTCACTCCCTCTGTACTTCACTCCTAAAGGACCTGGGTTTCTGAGGTTCCTTCCCTGTCACCCAAATGCAAATTTGGGCAGGTCTGAGGTCCAAATCTTGGCTTAATTGTGGTCACATGGATAGACAGTGGTGAGAGTGGGGCTAAGCTTGTTTGTTTTGCTCAGAAAGGACCAGAGCAGGCAAAGGGGGACCTTCAGACGGTCTGTATGCTCCCGTCCCTGAGGTGGGAACAGTAGGTACTGTCACATCCTGGGAATGAACTCTGCAGATATGGGCAAGAGCAGAAGGTACTTTCAGCCTGGGAGCCTCCCAGGGAACAGACACTGCAGCCAGACTACCTACCTGGGTCCAAATAGCGACTCCATCACTTACTAGTTGTGTGACTCTAAGAAAGTTACTTCACCTCTCTGAGTCTCGAGTTCCATAAATGAGGATAACGGTTCCTAACTCATAAGGTTGTTGGGGGGACTAACATGTGTTAATATATGTAAAGTGATGTGTTTACTGTTATTTTCATTGTGAATGGAAAGAAGGCAAATGCCTTGGTTTTCAAGGGCCTAGGCCTGGCAATTCTTGATTCCCATAGAGCTGATAGGCACTGAGAATCTGGGGCATGGGCACTTCACCTACACTCATGGTTAATCCTCTCAACAACCCAGTAATGTATCATCAGTCCCATTTTGCAGATATATCTCTTAGCAAGGCAAGGAAATGGGTAGGGTTGGAGTAAGAGGGAGTGAGTGAGTGCGTGAAAAGCTCAGTCTCCTGACTTCTCCTACAGTGCCCTCTTCACTTCACAGTCTGCAACAGACAGCTGAGGAAAAAACAATTCCTGGACAGCAGGATAGAAAAGCTGTTCTATGAAATCAGAGTAAAATGGCTTAGAGGGAAGAACTGCCAATAGAGGAGGGCTTCCTGCTTGGACCCTGAGCCATGTTTTGACTTCTGGTTCCTGGGGGTTGTTGGTTTCCTCTGAAGAGGGAACTTATTTCCCTCCTGTAGGCAGAATCCAGGAAACAAACCTACTTTCCTATAAGCTAACCTGAGTACTCTCCAAAGAGAGAAACTAGGTCTTCACTAATCACCAACTCCAGCTACCTCATCCCTCCCACCCCTTACAAATCAACAAACACAAACACTTGAAACACTTGGCTCCCTGCCCAATGAGAATTTTGACCTTTATTTATTTATTTATTTATTTGGCTGTGCTGGGTCTTAGTTGAGGCATTCAGGATGTTCGTTGCTGCATGTGGGATCTTTTAGTTGCGGCACGTGGAATCTAGTTCCTGGACTAGGGATCGAACCCAGGCCCCCCTGCATTGGGAGTGCAGAGCCTTAACCACTGGACTGCCAGGGAAGTCCCGAGAACTTTGATTTCTAAGGAGTGAAGAAACCTCTGACTCCGCTCCAGATTTGTTGAATAAATATCTAGTGATTCCCAAGGCAGAAGAAATAATTTTCAGAAGGAAGAGATCAAGAACAAGGGAGAACAGGGGCTTCCCTGGTGGCGCAGTGGTTGGGAGTCCGCCTGCCGATTCAGGGGACACGGGTTCGTGCCCCGGTTCGGGAAGATCCCACATGCCGCGGAGCGGCTGGGCCCGTGAGCCATGGCTGCTGAGCCTGCGCATCCAGAGCCTGTGCTCTGCAACGGGAGAGGCCACAACAGTGAGAGGCCTGCGTACCGCGAAAAAAAAAAAAAAAAAGAAAAGAACAAGGGAGAACAGTGACCTTGTTTTCCCATCACCACATTCCTCTCCATTTCTAAGCCCTCTCTACTACTCTTAGAAGGAGGTAGGGAATCTGCCTTTGACTACTGTAAGAATGGAGTCAACCAAAGTTCAGAGGTTAGCTCAGATGGAGAGTAACAGAACCCAAGTCTATAACCACTGATTCCCATCTCCTGGTTTTTTCACCCTCACAACTAGGACTCTCCCTAGACAGAGGTATAAACTTGCCTCCTGAGATTACCAGCCAGCCAAATTTTGGTACAAACTTCACCCTCCACCCTCACACTCTAGGTCAAAGCTGAATTAAGACTTCGGGAGCATAAGGACTAAAAAAAAAAAACTGTTTTTGGGAAATCAGCTATTTGTCAATCAAGTCTTTTGCATCTTTAAATTCATATATGGACTATTCACGTGTAACATGCCTATAATTTTTAGATCCTCTGAAACAAATTAGATGTCATAAACTTCTCTTTCTCAGGAAAAATGGTTCTAAAGTATGAGGTAATTTGAACTTGTGAATTTGAAGTTGGATTCCAGATAAGTTATAGTTTTATTAAAGAAATTGAGAAAGTCCTGTTTAATGTGGCTGCCCTTTTGGGGAACTTTTTTTAAGTTATTTCAAAAACATGAGTCTTTTTTTGCCATATGAATTTCTGTTGCAATGTACACATAACATCAAACAGCTCGGGTGTAGGGAGTTCACCCTTTTCTAGGCTTCATATGACCTCTTCAAAGATCTTCAGACATTTTCAGAGAAACAGCAGATAAATTTATGTTTTATTATAATCCTTTTCTCCATTCACATTCTCAATGTCTTTCTAAATTAGAGAAGGACATAGTTCTTGTCCTACACTTTGAAATTATAATTTTATGACAGGCTGATATTTTAGCACCTTTTTTATGGCCAGCAATAATGATAGACATCTTGTAGGCACATGTCTAAGGATGCTGTCTCCTTCCATTTCTATAAACTAAGATATCTCATTATGTGCTTCTGCATGTTTTGAAGAAATTGAAAATGACCCCAAACTTTCATTATCAAAGCTCTAGTTTCACAGGTAAGCAAAACACACTCCTTTTAAGCAGCGTTGTGTACAAGGTGTACAGGACATTTAACGGGCAAAATATTTTCATTTTCTTTAGAACGTTTATAGACTGAATGGAATTTTCAAAATTTATGTGTGTACTGTCTGCTGAATATGCAGATAGATGAGCAAAATCTAGTTTGTATTGTTCTGCTTTCTGTGGCTTCATTAACATCTTCATAGGTATCAAGAAAGCAATATGAAACTCTACCTTTTTTAAAAAAAATTAAAGTACCTAATAACTAAGTTTTTTCTTGCTGAGATCAGACTCATCATTTGACACACCGTAGAAAGCATGATCATTGGTAAGATATGACAGAATCAGATCTATGCTATAAGGGACCTACATATCTGTTATCAAAATTTCCCCCTTTTGTTTGCCTAGATTTGCAACCTTGTAATCAGGATATGTAACTTTAGTCAGTTTCATAGAGTAATCAAAGGAATAACATGATAATGCATGTTCATTTGTGTGGTATGCCCAAGCTAATTCAGTGGCTGTTATTTTCAACCGAGCAGTGACGTCTTTTGTGGAGACTTTTGATTGATTTAGAAGGACTTGCCAGTCTCATCCAGGACTTGTAAGATTCAGTCTCTATATGTGCTTTCACATACCGTTCTTCACCATGCCCAATCCCAAATTCTTTATATTGTGTAATAGGTCCTGTTTGGGTTATTTACCTCCCTAATCCAGTTGTGTATGGTCTTCATCTGTCTAAAATAACACAGTAATTTAGTCTTCTTTTTCAGTGATGCTAGTATTGGTATTGTAATGGTTCTCATTTTCATTATCTGCATTCTTGCAGAACATGGTGTTATGGGCTGAACTATGTCCGTCCCAAATTCATATGTTGAAGCCCCAACCCGCAGTATCAAAGAATGTGGCTCTATTTGGAGATAGGGTCTTTAAAGAGGTGATTTCAGGCTGTTAGGGTGGGCCCTGATCCAATCTGACTGCGTCCTTATAAGAAGAGGAAATTTGGACACACACGGAGACACAAGGAGTGCACGCTATGCAGTGGAAAGACCATGTGAGGACACAGGGAGAAGGCAGCAATCTACAAGCCAGGAGAGAGGCATCCGAAGAAACTAAACCTGCCAACATCTTGATCTTGGACTTCCTAGGCTCCAGAATTGTGAGAAATAAATTTCTGTTGTTTAAGCCACCCAGTCTATGGTATATTGTTACTGCCACCTAAGCAGACTAAGACACATGGTGACAATATTTACAATGTTAAAGGTTAAACTAGCACTATTTCAATACAATCACAACAAAGTACAGGCAAAGTCACAGACTGTTAATGCTCATGATTACAATACACTTAAGTTGCACACTGAAGTGGCATCATTCAGAGTGATGCAACAATGAATCATCCATTATTCATTCAGAGTGATGCAATAATGAATGATCCATTACTGTGAACCAAAATCATGGTTGCCAATATCAGTATCCAGGGGAAAAAACAGCTACGACAACTGCAGAAGGCAGATAATCTATACCATATTTGTTTCACACTAAAAACTGTGTTGTTTTCACCCCCTATTTTGGGGGCCACCATACAGGTTTTATACTCCCCCCTCAACAATATTTAGCACCCACCAGTGAAAACTGAGACTTTTAATATCCCAGGAAGGGGTTTCCTGGGATTCAGGACTTTCAGTGCTAAAACTGTAATAGTTCAAGGCAAACCAAGACAGTTGGCCATTCTAAGTGGTGCTCCTGGGATGCCACTGGTTATGTTCTATTCCTTGCCTGGGTGATGGTCACATGATGTACTTTATAATAACTTTTAGCTGTACATTTATGTTTTATGCATTTTTATGTTAGTGTATTTGTTGTTTTTCAATATATTTTAGAAAATGTTATGCCCCCTTGCTTCCCACCCCATATGTAATTCAAAATAAAATGATACTAAATCATAAAACAGAACAAAATCTAACCAATTTCTGATTTTTCCATGGTTTATATATAATGTAAAATTGATTCCACTTTTTGTGATGCCCTGCTTTGCTGGTGCCTTAGATACCTGTTTATTTAAACAACCTGGTACTGCCCTCAATGAATGACATCACATTACCAGACACAACATTGGCAGGCCTTCCGACACTAGCCCCATGTGACCTTTTGCTTTTTATCACTCTTTCAGGTAGAGTTAATGGTTCCTTTCCACTGCACTTTGTCAGTGCTGATCACAATTAATTGAAATTAGGTGTTTATTATGTGTCTCCCAACATTGCACTGAACTCCTTGAGAGAAGAAGGAGTTATTGTTCATTCCTTGTTCATTTCTGCATCATCAGTGCTTTGTGATTGGTACTTAGTGACATTTTTTGAATGAATGATGGGATTTTATTAGGGCCAGCTATCAAAGTCTTCCCTCCCTGGTGCCCTTGTGCTACAACTGCATTATAAGCCTGCCTATGTTGGCTAAATCCCAAACTGGCTCTGTCCAACTGACAGCATTTATTTTCTGAGCACCCCCATTACCCTAGAATATAGAGCTGGTATAAAATTCATTTATATAAGATATATTTATTGACTGTATCAATAAATACAGTCAATAAATATACCCTGACCTGTGCCTGCAGTACAAAGAGGCAAAATCTAAATTGAAAGGATACAAATAAAATAAAATAAAATAAATTGAAAGCGTAATCAAATGCTGAATTATGACAGGGAAAACCAGTCTACATGAATCATTTACTGAGCCTTCTACATTGATGGCTCCTGGAAATAACTGTTTGGCCTCATCTTCTAGAGGTGCCAAACAGTTACTTCCAAAAACCCAAGGGGTTTTTGATCATTTTTCCAAGTTTTATTATTGATTTTTTTGGGGGGAGTGTGTCTTCCAAGCTCCTCACTCAGCCATTCTGAAAATCCCCACAATTATTTATTAATTGTTGTACAACATTCTCTATCCATGAGAATAGATACTATAAATAGCCCAAGATAAAGAGGCACTGCTGTCTTGAAACATAAGGCAAAGATAGCTTCTTCATTGCCCAAAAGCACAAAACAAAGCAAAATCTGTCAAAAGCATTTTTAATATTCAACTCATAAAATAACAAATATTAGGTAATCTGATGGCCCTTGACCATTATGAGGTACTTTTGTTTTCCTGTTTTGTCTTAGAGGTGTTTTGTGTTTTTGATGCAATCAAATTTATTTACCTGTATCTCTATGCTTTATGCCTACCCTACCCTATATTTCCTTTTATAATTTTATATTTTATGTTCAGGCCTTTTATATGAAATTTACTTCTATGAAAGTTGTGAGGTAAAGATCTAACTTTATTTTTCCTAAGTGGATAACCAGTGTTCTTAAGACCATTTACTGAGTATTTTCTCCTTTCTCCTTTCCTCTTTTTTTTTTTTTTTTTTTTTTTGCGGTACGCGGGCCTCTCACTGTTGTGGCCTCTCCCATTGCGGAGCACAGGCTCTGGACGCGCAGGCTCAGTGGCCGTGGCTCACGGGCCCAGCCGCTCCGCGGCCTGTGGGATCGTCCCGGACCGGGGCATGAACCCGCGTCTCCTGCATCAGCAGGCGGACTCTCAACCACTGTGCCACCAGGGAAGCCCCCTATCCTTTCTCCTTTGTCAAAAACTGAATTCCCTTATACAGTTGGATCTGTTTTGGATTCTTTATTCTGATCCATTGATTCATTTGTCAGTGTTTCTTCCATTACCACATCATTTTAATTACTACCCCTCTATGGTGTGTTTTGATATTTGATAGGGCAAGTTAAGTCTCAACCCACTGTTCTTTTTCAAAATCGTCTCAGCTATTTTTTTTTAAAGATTTTATTATTTATTTATTTTTAAATATGTGGTCTTAATTATTTATTTATTTTTATTTTTGGCTGTGTTGGGTCTTCGTTTCTGTGCGAGGGCTTTCTCTAGTTGCGGCAAGTGGGGGCCACTCTTCATCACGGTGCGCGGGCCTCTCACTATTGCGGCCTCTCTTGTTGCGGAGCACAGGCTCCAGACGCGCAGGCTCAGTAGTTGTGGCTCACGGGCCTAGTTGCTCCGTGGCATGTGGGATCTTCCCAGACCAGGGCTCGAACCCGTGTCCCCTGCATTGGCAGGCAGATTCTCAACCACTGCGCCACCAGGGAAGCCCCGTCTCAGCTATTTTTGCACTTTTTCTCTTCCAAGTGATTTTTAGAATCAATTTGTTGAGTTCTGTAAAACTTTTCACTAGGATTTTGATTGGGATTAAATTTATAGACTTTTATAGGTCATTGACATCTTTACAATATTGAGTTTTACCATAGTGAAATACAACATATCTATCACTTCACTCAGATATTCTTCCATTTCCATCTGTAAAGTTTGGGTTTTTTTAATCTATATTTTGTACATTTATTATAGATTTTTTTCCCCTGGGTAATTTATAGTTCTGGGAGTTGTTGTGACTGGGATCTTTTTAAAATCTATTACAATGCCCAGTAGATTATTGTTGGTGTACAAAAATATTATTGCTTTTAGTATGCTGCCCTTGTATTTTGCCACTTTGCTAAATTATTTTTATTGGTTCTAATGGTTTCTCGATTGACTGTCCTGGATTTTTTATGTAGACAATTATATTGCTTACAAATAATGATAGTCATATTTCGCTTTTTATTATTTATATCTCTTTTGCTAAAGTTCATTCATTCATTCAATTAATATTTGGCAGCTGCTTATGTGCCAGGGCAGCTGCCATGTGCCAGGCATTGTTCTACACTTGGGGGATACAGTAATGGACAAAACAGACAAGGTTTATGCCCTCTAGTGCTTATATTCTATTCAGGAGACATTGACAATTTAGGAAAGGCATAAAAAGGTCAGTCACCTAGCTGCATGTAAATCAAGGAAGTTAGAACACTCCCTAACACCATACATAAAAATAATCTCAAAATGGCTTAAAGATTTAAATATACAACATGACACCATAAAATTCCTAGAAGAGAACATAGGCAAAACATTCTTTGACATAAATCGTAGCAACGTCTTCTTAGATCAGTCTCCCAAGGCAAAAGAAATAAAAGCAAAAATAAACAAATGAGACCTAATGAAACGTATAAGCTTTGCACAGCAAAGGAAACCATAAACAAAATGAAAAGAAAACCTACAGACTGGGAGAAAATATTTGCAAATGATGCGACCAACAAGGGCTTAATTTCCAAAATACACAAACAGCTCATACAACTCAATATTAAAAAAAACAAACAACCCAATCAAAAAATGTGGAGAAGATCTAAATAGACATTCCTCCAAAGAAGACATACAGATGGGCAATGGGCACATGAAAAGATGCTCACCATTGGTAATTATTAGAGAAATGCAAATCAAAACTACAATGAGGTATCACCTCACACTGGTCAGAATGGCTATCATTAAAATGTCTACAAATAACAAATTCTGGAGAGGGTGTGGAGAAAAGGGAACCCTTCTACACTGTTGGTAGGAATGTAAATTGGTGTGGCCACTATGGAGAAAACTAAAAATAGAGTTTCCATACAATCCAGCAATCCCACTCCTGGACGTATATCCAGACAAAACTATAATTTGAAAAGATACATGCACCCCTATGTTCATAGCAGCACTATTTACAATAGCCAAGACATGAAAACAGCCTAAATGTCCACTGACAGACAAATGGATAAAGAAGATGTAGTTTATGTATACAATGTATTATTACTCGGCCTTAAAAAGAATGAAATAAAGCCATTTGCAGCTACATGGATGGACCTAGAGATTATCATACTAAGTGAAGTCAGTCAGAAAGAGAAAGACAAATATCATATGATATCACTTATTTGTGGTACCTAAAAAAGAATACAAACGAACTTATTTACAAAACAGAAACAGACTCATGGACATAGAAAACAATCTTATGGTTACCATAGGGGAAAGGGGAGGAGGGATAAATTAAGAGTTTGGGATTAACATACACACACGACTATATATAAAATAGATAAACAACAAGGACCTACTGTATAGCACAGGGAAGTATATTCAGTAACTTATAATAACCTATAATGGAAAATAATATGAAAAAGAATGAATATATACATGTATATAAATATACATACATATATATATATATCTGAATAACTTTGCTGCACACCTGAAACTAACACAACATTGTAAATCAACTACACTTCAATAAAAAAAAAAAAGGTCAGTCATCACTGGCAAAATATCCCCAAACTTAGTGGCTTAAAATAACAATAAAGGGGGAGGGATAATTTAGGAGGTTGGAATTAGCAGATACACACTACTATATATAAAATAAATAACAACTATATATAAAATAAGATAAACAACAAGGACTACTGTATAGCACAGGGAACTAACTATATTCAATATTTTGTAATAAGCTATAAGGGAAAGGAATCTGAAAAAGAATATATATATATATAACTAATATTATATATATATATGAATCACTGTGCTGTACACCTGAAACTAACACAACAATGTAAATCAACTATACTCCAATTTTTTAAAAAAAGGCATAGGCTCTGAAATCAGAAAAAAAAAACAATAAATATTTATCTCACACAGTTGATACTGGTCGTGAATCTGGTAATAGCTTGTTGATGGCTCAGGGTCTTTCATGAGATTGTAGTCAAAGATGTCAGCTGGGCTTGCCATCATCTGAAGATTTGGCTGGGGCTGGAGGATTCATTACCAAGATAGCTTACTTACATGGCTGGCAAGGTTCTGGTTGTTGGCAGGAGGCCTCAGTTCCTCATCTCCATAGGGCCACTTAAGTGTCCTCATCACGTGGCAGCAGGCTGTCCCCAGGAAGAGTGATCCAAGAGGGAGAGACAGGCAGAAGCTGTAAAGTCGTTTATGACCTAGCCTTAACAGTATTCCATCATTTTCACAATATACTATTGATTACACAGGTCAACCTTATTCAGTGTGGGAGGGGACTACACAAAGGTATGAATACCAGCAGTCAAGGGGCCATCTTTTTTTTTATTTTTATTGGAGTATAGTTTATTTACAATATTCTGCTAGTTTCAGGTATACAGCAAAGTGAATCAGTTATACATATACATATATCAACATTTTTTTAGATTCTTTCCCCATATAGGTCATTACAGAATATTGATTCTTTTCCCATATAGGCCATTACAGAGTACTGAGTAGAGCTCCCTGTGCTGTACTGTAGGTCCCTATTAGTTTTCTGTTTTATATATAGTAGTGTGTACATGTCAATCCCAATCTCCCAATTCATCCCTCCCTTCCCTTACCCCATTGGGGGCCATCTTGAAGGTTGGATACCACAAACTATACATGAATTTTGAGGGAATTGTAAAGCATGAAAGTAGAGGATGTCAGCTGTGAAGCATAGACAACTTGAAGCCAGGAGACAGGCTTATGAACAAGAATTGAGGATTATTAAAAAAGGAATCTCTAAGATAGTTATTCTCAACCGTCAAACTCAATAATGACTTTATAACAAATATTTTGTAATACCCTTTTATTTTCCTGAAATGGAGTTTGTGGATAAGTAACTTACCTATATACCTAATTTGAAAAGATGAGCATAATGTCCTAACTGTAATATTAAGGACATAAAATTATATTTTTTAACAAAATAAAACATATTTCAATATCTAAATGCTTAATCATGATTATACTGGAAGACATAATGAAGTCAGTGGCCTCCACCTGAAAATGCTAACTGATACAGGTGTGGTGTATTGGTCACTCAAATACCACAAATGGCGTTGCCATAGTGATGTTGAAATGGAGCAGGACCCTATGGTCCTCCCCACTATGTCCTCTGCCTGCCTTTTGTCTGTGGAAAAACTTTTATTAAAGAATAAATTTAATCAGAGAGTGAGAAAATTCAGAAACAAAGGAAAACAGTCCAAGACTAAATAATAATAGTCACTAAGCATAATCAAGGACCCTTAGTTCCTCTTCATGGGCTATAGATAATATTCTGAGCCATATCCTGTGAGCTATCTTGTAGATATTGAAACCCCCACCAGGTAGAAGAAGTTAACTACAGGATGACCGGACTGTAACCATGACATAAGCGGCCACAATTCTGAGAATTGGGCTCAAGGAAATGGGAACAAACCGACCCTGGAACTGAAGATTAACTGTACTTAAAACAATCAAGGGCTTCCCTGGTGGCACAGTGGTTGAGAGTCTGCCTGCCGATGCAGGGGACACGGGTTCGTGCCCCGGTCCGAGAGGATCCCACATACCGCAGGCGGCTGGGCCCATGAGCCATGGCCACTGAGCCTGAGTGTCCGGAGCCTGTGCTCCACAATGGGAGAGGCCACAGCAGTGAGAGGCCCGCGTACAGCAAAAAAAAAAACAATCAAGATGATGCTGGTCAGACCACTGCATGACCAACTTCAAGAGGACTGTCAGAGCTGACTCTTGCTTCTGCATGTAGCCCCCCCACTCTGTCTATAAAAGCTCTTGCACACTGGTTGTTGGGGGTCGGGGGTAGCCGGCCTTTGGACAGGAGTTCGCCCTCCTCCCAGGTTGCTGGCATCCAAAATAAAGCAAATTTTCCCTTCCACCAACTTGCCTCTTTATTGCCTTTTGAGAGGCGAGCAGCTGGACCTTACTTTTGGTTACATTGTGGTTTTCCAAATGATGAACAACTCTTGGTAAAATTCTGAATAAAACAACGCACAATCTTCCCTTGATTTACATGATTGTTGCATTTTTGAAAACTTCAGTGTTAATTTAAACTGTATAAAAATACTTGGTGTTTTTGTTTAATATGGAGTTGGGTTATAAGCTCGGATAATCGTAAACAGTCTTTTCACCTACATGAATGTCTAGCAGACATTCAAAAGTCACATGAGATAAGACCATCATGTGCACTGCAAGACTTTAGCAACCCTGAACCCTGCCCACCCCCCCGGTTGTTGTGACAACCAAAAGTACCACCGTATATTTCCCAAAATGCCTTCTAGGGAGCAATATGGACCCCCACCTTCACTCCCGTCCCCACTGAGGACCACTTACCGAAGAGAGGGCAGGTATGTGTAGGCAGTGGAAGGAAATGAGAAGTGGAGGGGTATGGTTGTGAGTGGTACTTGAGAACAGGAAATGAGGCAATCTGAATCTTGGGGCTTCCATCGCCATACATATTTATTGATGGAATGAAGGTCTCAGAACCAAACTCAACCTTACACCAGGGACAAGAGGGAAGATGGACAGGGGGGTAGGAGAAAAGGCCAGGACTTGTGGACTCTGAGCTAATAGGACTTAGGACTACTATTGCACTTTTGCTGAAGTCACCTTAGCATTTTAGACACTACCTCATACCTTGCTTTCTTTCCCTTTCTTTGAGCCCAGACTAACTGGAGCTTCTAAAATGCTGAAAGACAGCTCTATTTTACATATGAGAAGATTGAGGCCCAGAGAGATGAAATGCCTTACAGAAGGTCCCCACAGCAAGTTGATGGCTGAGCTGGGGGAGGTGAGGATCTTTCCACTAGAGTCCTTTTTTTTTTTTTTTTTTGAGGATACAAAGAATTTATTTTGGCGTGTCTCTTTCCTGACTGTCTTCTGTGGTTTGTCTGTGAGAACTGCTGATAGCAATATGTCTTCAGGAAATGCCAAAATTGGGCACCATGCCCCCCAGTTCAAAGCAACTGCTGTAATGCCAAATGGTCAGTTCAAAGATATCAGTCTATCTGACTACAAAGGAAAATATGTTGTGTTCTTCTTTTACCCTCTTGACTTCACCTTTGTGTGCCCCACAGAGATCATTGCTTTCAGAGATAGGGCAGAAGAATTTAAGAAACTCAACTGCCAAGTGATTGGTGCTTCTGTGGATTCTCACTTCTGTCACCTGGCATGGATCAACGCACCCAAGAAACAAGGAGGACTGGGAACCATGAACATTCCCTTTATATCAGACCCCAAGCACACCATTGCTCAGGAATATGGGGTCTTAAAGGCCCATGAAGGCATCTCATTCAGGGGCCTTTTTATTATTGATGATAAAGGTATCCTTCGACAGATCACCATAAATGACCTTCCTGTTGGCCATTCTGTGGATGAGACACTGAGACAAGTTCAGGCCTTCCAGTTTACTGACAAACATGGGGAAGTGTGCCCAGCTGGCTGGAAGCCTGGCAGTGATACCATCAAGCCTGATGTCCAGAAGAGCAAAGAATATTTCTCTAAGCAGAAGTGAGCACTGGGCCATTTTAGGGCCAGGTTGCAGTAGGTGGCCATGAGAACAAAACTATTGTATTTTGTACTATTGTAATGCTTAAAACACAGGACCTTACACTCAGCCGAGATGTGGTGTGGGACAGGACAGGCCTTTCCTGCAGGGGTTGGGGAGGTCAGCCTTTCTTCCTCTGGAGGGAATGGCCTGAGCTGTATTATGCGGCAGGCAAACTGATGTGTATAATAGTAGGGCATCGCTTTTGGTCTTTTGTAGTTTTATTAAACTTGAGCTGAGACCTTGTTGATTCTTCATTTTAGGGAGGCATTAGCCTTTGAGTGTAAGAGAAATTTACTTTTTGCTTTCCCTCTTTAGGGGAAAATGAGGTGTTCATAGGGTGGGGCTTTCTGTGTCAAAAGCACAGTGCTGAGCACCTCTTGGCTTCCCTGGGTTTCTATCCTTCATTTAAGGGCAGTTCTTTCTTGTCCTCATACCATTGTCCTGAGGGAGGGTTGTCAGTGGGGCAAAGGTGGATTCCTCCTGGGCTCTTGAGGCTAGGGCAGATTCAGAACTGAGAATCCTTCTGTATATCATGTGGTGCCCTTCTAGACACCTTCCAGACACGGCTACCCCAGCCTACCTACCCCTCCAGTATTCAGACAAGCAAGAACTATGAGCGGCAGTATTCCCGGGGCCTTCAATAATAATAGCTTATTATATGCCAGGCACTATTTCGTATTTATTCAGTCTCCATAATAACCCTCTAAGGCAGGTACCATTATTTAGGGGACAGTTGCTTCTTAAGCCCTGTAACAAGTAGCATCTTGAAGCACTGCAGAGAAATGGTAACAGGTAATAATCCCATATTCCAAGGCAGGTGGCAAGTCTGGATCTGCTTTGGTCTTTTTTGTGTGTGTGTGGTATGCGGGCCTCTCACCGCTGTGGCCTCTCCCGTTGCGGAGCACAGGCTCCGGACGCGCAGGCCCAGCGGCCATGGCTCATGGGCCCAGCCACTCCGTGGCATGTGGGATCCTCCCAGACTGGGGCACGAACCCGCGTCCCCCGCATCGGCAGGCGGACTCCCAACCACTGCGCCACCAGGGAAACCCTGCTTTGGTCTTTTGACCAAATTTCTTTGAGCTTTGTTATCTTCATTTAAGATCTCTACTATAATTCTTTATCAAAAATGATCATCTTGTACCCAATAAAAGTCTTGCCCAGCCAAATTTTTAAAAAAAAAAGAATTTATTTTAATAATAGGCATCTGGTCAGTTTCTAGTGCTGGACCAAGGACTCTAGGCCTGGACCTACTTCAAATTGATCTGGTTTAAATGGATCACACTCTACATTCCGGATTATAACTGCCACTTGGTGAGTAGACATAAGGTTCACCTCAAAACTAAGAAGAAAATGTAAAAATATATTTATTTATCAGTAATAAATAAATGTTATACATATGATTTTTTTTCAGGTTAAAGCTTGAAATACACTTAAGGATGTTAAGCACTGATTTTTCTTCTCTTTTTTTAAATTGAAGTAAAATTGACCTATAACACTATGCTAGATCCAGGTACACAACATGGTGATTCAATATTTCTACATATTACAAAATGATCATCATGATGAATCTTCCACTGTTAAAAGGGAATTAAACCTGACTAGAAAGTGTAACTAGTGAACGGGCCTCTCTTTCCTCTTCAGGTTCCTTTGGAACAAGGTCAGGGACAGATAACACTGTTGTAATTCAGGCTCAGCTTCCTACCATCTGGAAGGTTAAGTCATGGGTTTGTTATGTTTTTTCTTAAAGAGCCAACCACTTGGAAGTCCTGAAGAACTGAAATACTTACAGTTGCTCAAGGGCCTGCCAGTGTCCCCTGACTTCTGACCAGATGTGCCTCAAGCTGGCTGACAGTATTAAGAAATATGTGTCCTCACTAGAGAATGGACTTGAGGATATGGGGAGGGGGAAGGGTAAGCTGTGACAAAGCGAGAGAGAGGCATGGACATATGTACACTACCAAACGTAAGATAGATAGCTAGTGGGAAGCAGCCACATGGCACAGGGAGATCAGCTTGGTGCTTTGTGACCACTTAGAGGGGTGGGTTAGGGAGGGTGGGAGGGAGAGAGACGCAAGAGGGAAGAGATATGGGAACATATGTATATGTTTAATTGATTCACTTTGTTATAAAGCAGAAACTAACACACCATTGTAAAGCAATTATACTCCAATAAAGATGTAAAAAAAAAAAAAAAGAAAAGAAACATGTGTCCTCAGTGAGCGAGTGACCTGAGAAGGTTGACAGGCTGTCCAGTGACGACAGCCTCCTCCTTCTAGCCTCTGTTCTCTGCCTCTAATGTGGGGATGGGGTGGGGCATACCAGAAGTTGGTCTTCTCAGAGTTGTCTAGCTTTCCTTCAAGGGACTGATAATATTCTCTAGCACAGTATCCAGAAACGTGAGTTGCTTCCCCAGGCATCCAGGAAGGGCTTTTGAGAAAGATAGGTTCATATTTCCTGGGGGTCCTAATTATCTATGGCTGTGTAACAAGCCTCCCCAGAACTTAATGCCTGACATAAAAAAGAATGAAATATGGACTTCCCTGGTGGTGCAGTGGTTAAGAATCCACCTTCCAATGCAGGGGACATGGGTTTGATCCCTGGTCCAGGAAGATCCCACATGCCGTGGAGCAACTAAGCCCGTGCATCACAGCTACTGAGCCCGCGTGCTACAACTACTGAAGCCTGTGCACCTAGAGCCCATGGTCCGCAACAAGTGAAGCCACCACAATGAGAAGCCCACGCACCACAACAAAGAGTAGCCCCTGCTCACCGTAACTAGAGAAAGCCTGTGTGCAGCAACGAAAACCCAATGCAGCCCCAAAATTAAATAAATAAATAATAAGAATGAAATAATGCCATTTGCAGCAACATGGATGGGCCTAGAGATTATCATACTAAGAAAGTCAGACAGAGAAAGACAGATACCATGTGATATTGTTTATATGTGGAATCAAAACAGTGATACAAATGAACTTACAAAACAGAAATAGAGGCATAGATGTAGAAAACAAACTTATGGTTACCAGGGGGGAAAGGGAGGGAAGGATAAAATTGGGAGATTGGGATTGACATATACACACTACTGTATATAAAATAGATAATTAATAAGAACCTGCTGTGTAGCAGAGGGAACTCTAGTCAGTACTCTTTAATGACCTATATGGGGAAGGAATCTAAAAAAGAGTGGGTATATGTATATGTATAACTGATTCACTTTGCTGTACACCTGAAACTAACTCAACACTGTAAATCGACTATATTCCAATAAAATTTTAAAAAAGAACTCAGTGGATTAAAACAACCATTTTCTTATATCTCATAATTGTGTGAGTCAAGAATTCCATCAGGGTTTGGCTGGATGATTCTTCTGTCCCACATGACTGAGATTGCTCTCAGCTGGTGGACTGGGATGGTCTGGAGGGTCCAAGATGGCTTCTCTCATATATCTGGCACCTTAGTAGGGATGACTGGAAGGCTGGGCTCAGATGACACTGTTGTGCAAGGTGCCTACATGGGAACTCTGTGGCGTGACAGTCTCAGGGTAGTTGGATTTCTTACATGGCAGCTTAAGGCTTCCAGAGTGAGTGTTATAAGAAACCTGTGTGAAAGCTACAAGACTTATGACCTAACTTCAGAAGTTCCAGAATGTCAGTTTTGCTGAATTCTTTTGGCCAAGCAAATCACTAAGTCTAGCCCAGATTTAAGGCAAGGGGAATTAGACTCTACCTCTCAGGGAGAAGCGTAGCAAAAGATTTGCTATTAACCTTAATCTGCCATACCAGTCTTATAGAAACATTCATTCATTCACTCAACAAATATTTATTGAATGTCTACTACATGCATACCCTAGTCACTAAAGACAATAATGGGAAATAAAGCAGACACAAAAATTCCTGCACTTGTGGAGCTTACATCCTCACAGGGGAGGTAAAAAACAAATAAGAAATTAGTAAAATAGGGGCTTCCCTGGTGGCGCAGTGGTTGAGAATCTGCCTGCTAATGTAGGGGACACAGGTTCGAGCCCTGGTCTGGGAAGATCCCACATGCCGCGGAGCAACTAGGCCCATGAGCCACAACTACTGAGCCTGCGCGTCTGGAGCCTGTGCTCCGCAACAAGAGAGGCCGCGATAGTGAGAGGCCTGCGCACCGCGATGAAGAGTGGCCCACGCTTGCCACAACTAGAGAAAGCCCTCACACAGAAACGAAGACCCAACACAGCAAAACTAAATAAATTAATTAATAAACTCCTGCCCTCAACAACAAAAAAAGAAATTAGTAAAATAAATACTATGTTAGATTCTTGCAAGTTTTAAGGAGAGAAATAAAACAGGATAGGGGAATAAGAAGCATTGGAATGGAGGTAGTATGGCTAGAGAAAGCCTCATTAAGAAGAACACTTTTGGGACGTCCCTGGTGGCACAGCGGTTAAGAATCTGCCTGCCAATGCAGGGGACACGGGTTCGAGCCCTGCTCCGGGAAGATCCCACATGCCGCGGAGCAACTAAGCCCGTGCACCACAACTTCTGAGCTTGCACTCTAGAGCCCACGTGCCACAACTACTGAGCTCATGTGCCACAACTACTAAAGCCTGCGTGCCTAGAGCCCATGCTCCGCAACAAGAGAAGCCACCACAATAAGCCCACGCACCACAACGAAGAGTAGTCCCCGCTCACCACAACTAGAGAAAGCCCATGCACAGCAGTGAAGACCCAACGCAGCCAAATTAATTAATTAATTAATTATTTTGTTAAAAACAGCAGCTGTTATTATTTAAAAAAAGAAGAAGAAAAAGATTTTTGGGTAAAGAGCCGAAGAAAGTGAGGGAAATAGCCGTTCACCTCTCTGGGGGCAAACATTCCAGGCAAAGAAAAAAGCAAGTGAGGAGGGCCTGAGAAGAGAGGGTGCCTGGTGCCTGGAATACTTGAGGAACAGTGAGGAGGCCAATGAGGCTGGAGGGGAGCGAATGAGCAGAAAGAGTAATAAAGTAAGACTAACTATGGAGATTGGTGGGTGAGCGGAGCACCAGATCCCCTATGTTCTTGGGAGCCATGGTTAGCAGTTTGGCTTTTCTTCTGAATGAGACAGGAAGCCATTGGAGGGTTTTGAGCAGAGAAGTGATATGACCTGACTTATGTGATGTCTATTTTAAAAGGAACATTCTGGGTGCTCTATGGAGAAAGAAAGACTTAAGGGAGTCTAAGACAGAACAGGAAGTCCAGTTGGCAGACTCTTTCAATCACGTTAAAGGTGATTCCTGGTGGCTTGCACCAGAATGATGGCAGTGGGCATGGTGAAAAGTGGTCGCATTCTGGATAAATATCTCCAAGGTCAAACAACCAGGATTTGCTGATAGACTAGATGTAGAGTATAAGGGAGAGAATAAGCAGGCACAAAAATATGGCCTCTTCTATAAGTTCACTAAAATCTCAGACCCCTTTAGATTCCCTGTTAGTGCTTTTCATGTGACATCGTTTTGTTGTGTATTTTTTTTCCCAGAGGTTCTATTTTATTTTGGTAATTGTGTGTGTATGTGTGTTTTACTTGCTTCCAGTATGAAAAAGAAAATTCACATCCTACTTATCTTAACTGAAAAAGTTATCTCTGTGTTTACTGTTTTAATTTTTGTCAACCATGACTTTCAACATTTTTGGTTAGATCTGAGAAAAATAATTTAATATAAATGTAAATGAATGTATCATGCTGATGATTGTTGGTTTTGAAAAGATGGGCCAGTAATATACAGACCATATTGAACACAGTAGGTGTTTAGAAAACGTTGAATGACCTGAATTGGTACCTTCATCTAAGAGACTAGAGAAACTGAGAATCTGTAGTCTTTAAGAAAATTCTGTTAAACTGAGTTTCAGGATCATGTGTTATTTCATGCAGACACTTAGGATGATGGAGACTAAGAGTTTCCCTTCTGTTGTGTGGTGTTCATAGAAAATAAGCTACTTCTAACAGGTGTTTCCAGAGGCAGTGTCGCTAATTCCAAGGGGTAACTCACCTGTAAGGTCAGACTTAAGACTGGTTTGCTTTCTCATTCAACAAATATTCTCAAGGTATTCTACATGCCAGATTGTGTCCTGGACACTGGGGCTACATCAGTGAACAAAACAGCTGTGAATATCCTGGAATTTACTGATGGCTTGGATCTTGAGGACTATGGGCAGGAAGTTGTTTGTGGTCATCATATGTTGTTTCCTTTGTGGAAGGGCTGCTATCTGTGGGAAACGTGGTGAGATGCTGCTGGCTGCTGTTGCTTCTCCTCCCAGCAAGGCATCAGTTCATATACAGGGAAGAAGGTGGCTGCAAGAAAAGAGTTCTAGAGGCTGAAAGTCCAAGATCAAGGTGCTAACAGATTCAGTGTCTGGTGAGGACTGCTTCCTGGTTCATAGATAGCTGTCTTTTTGCTGTGTCCTCCTGTAGCAGAAGGAGGCAAAGGACATGTGACATCTTTTAATAGTAGGATTCCGGTGACAAATGCTGCAGTAAGCCTCAGAACACTGGACCAGTTGGGACTTGCAAGCCTAGAGGCACCATTCCACAGGAATTATGCTACTAGGCTGGCTAAATTCTTGTAGCCTGTACATAAGAGGTGGGAGAGCCCGTGTATTTCTAGCCAGTCTACATGTCTTGAGCAGCATTCATTTCACCAATGAAAAAATCATTTCTAATTTGCATTATGCTATTTCACAATCTCTGGTATCAACTGGAGAAAACTTAAGTATTGGTGACAGCCCTCTGGAGTGTGGGCTTCTTCAAATGAAAACTAACACATAGCTTGTGCATTTCTAATTAAGATACTTCAGATGTTAACCAAAAGCTCCTAGGATGTTAATCAACACTAACCAGATACACACACATGGATCCCACTCTCTTTGTTAAAGTAGTTAAAAGTAAATTTCCAGAAAATTTAACTCTAATTGGTCTCAGTTCTGCGTCCCAGAAGCACTTGGTCTATGGACCTTGAGAACCTAGATTCTTGTTGGGAGGGTGTGGGCCAATTAACTGGAGTGGCCTGCAATCCCTTCCCTCTGTGTCAATCTAAGGACACAAAGGTCTCAGAAAGAAATTTCAAATGGTGTTTTTCTGTACCACTGTCCCACCTCTGTCCCATGCTCTTTACCAATGAGGCTTATTTTTCCACTTCCCCAACAAGAGCCAGGATGGACACTGCCAGTGCATCTGAGGGGCAGCTGGCCACCCCTTCCTCACTCACCTCTGCTCACCTCACTGTGTTGCCCTGCAGCTCTGCCTCCTGGATGGATGGGAATGTGAAGGATGGGCTGGATTTGCTTAGGCAGAGAGGAGAGTGATGACAATCTGAGCTGGGGAAGAGCATGATCAAATCCATAGAAGTGGAAGCACACATGGACAGGACAAGGAGACAGGAATTTGTCCCATGCAGTTGGAGCTGAAAGCCACAATAGAGAAGCAGTAGGAGACCAAGTCTGAAACACAGGTTAAGGCTATGTAATAGAGGGGCTTGAAAATTTAGCTAATTCATTTGGTCTTCCTTTCAGTAATAAGAGTAATAACTTCTGTTTGTTGAACGTCCCCTATGTGCCAAACTGTCCCAGGTACTCTTCCTACATTGTCTAATATAATCTCCACATTAAAGTAGAAATTATTTACCCTGTTTTACGTTTTGAGGAAGTGGAGTCTTAGAGAAGTTAAAATCCCTTGCTCAAGGTTACCTGGCTAGTGAGTGGTACAGCCCAGTCGCAAACCTAGGTCTGTGGTTCTTTAGACAATTTAAACAAGTTGCTCTCCTGTTTAAAAAACCTTCAGGTCCTTTGGAAGGCTGGGATAGAGGTGAGTTGAGTCCGAAGAGCTGATGGAACTCTAGGCTGAAGGTCTCCTTCATCCTTAACAGCCACCCGCTACTCTTTTCCTTCCAGAAACTCCAATCCATCCTGAGGAGCTGCCCCAGTCATCACTCCTACACAACTGGGAGCCCCGAGATCTGCTGCCTTCCCCGCACAACCTCACCTACCAGGCAGAGGCACTTTGGCTCAGTCAGGGTGGCAAGTACCATGTGTACACCTAGGTCTACCTTTGCTTCAGTAACAGGGCTAAAGACAAGGAGCCCTTCCTCACAATCCAGTAGCTGATACAAGGTATCAACTGCTACACTGATTACCGCCATCCCATTCTGCTCCTCAAGGGTATGGCCACCAAGTTCTGGTCACTCAAGATCAAGTGTAGCCTACAGGCTCTATTCTAGCTGGGCATCTTTGAGTTGAGGAGTAGGGAGAGCTCTTTGTGTCTTATCATCCCTCTCTGTAGATTACACTGACAGGGCACCCAATTATTTGGGGGCTTTCCATCTGGCCATGTGACCAAGCTCGTGGCCTGGAGTTAGGGAGTAGCCAGACTAGATCACACATTTTTCTTGACTTGTGAACCCTCAGCATGAGAACTAAAAGATAACCAGATACTCAGGTGCCAGTACCGTGGCCAAGCAGCTAGGGATGGCCTTTTGGATCCCCTTCTCCCTCTCCTTCTCAAGAACCTAGTCCATGAGATGCCTGAAGGCCTGACATCATCCCCTCTGCCTATGTAGAGCCTGATGGCCAAAGTGAACAAGGCTGAAGAGAGAGCTGAGGATGAAGAGAAGCAGGAGACCTGTTCAGAGGAAAACAGCAGTTGCCCACCTCCGTGCCATCACCCTTGGGGCTGGCAGAGTGTAGCCAGGGACTGAGAGTTGAATTCTCTGGGAGTGGCTTATGGGACAGTGACTCCACTGAGCACTTCCTGTCAGCTCTTGTTAGGACAAGCAGCACCTACTTTTTCTTCAGAGCATGAAGGAAGTAGGGAAGGCTAACCTATTGGATAAAAATGCTGTTGCTGAAGGAAGGAGAGAAGTAGGTTCTTGCTGCCTCTGAACTTGAGAATTGTGCAGTCCCTTGTGTTTATGTCTGTTCCTGTTGATTATTTCTATTAAATAAACATGTAAGGCTACTAAAGAGGCTTTTTGTCATCCGTCACCTCCTTCTCCTTATTCTAGTCTTTCCTAGTACACCCGAGACTGGCCTCCAAATTGTAACCATTCCTATTTCTTTCCTTTCTTTCTTCGGTAATTCTCTCCAGGCTCCAGGTATCAATTAGCTACAAAAGCCCAGTCTTTTGCCTCAGTTTCTCCACTCAAAACTCTAGCAATTTGTTGGGACTGGGGTCCTCTTGGAACTTCACACAGGCCTTTGAGTTTGTCCTTGACCCTCTGCCTGGCTCTGATCAAATTCTTCCTTAATGGGAAGACTCCTGCTTGTATTTTCCCAGGGCTCTCCTGTGAATGGACCAATTATTCAAAATCCCAAGTCCACCAGGATAGTTGCTTCATGGGATTTTCATGTAAGAAAGCCATGGTAAGAGGCATCTAAGAGTAAAAGAATGAAAAGATGGTTGATGACTTGAGCACAATGTCTGAAGGACATACTCCAATGATAGGATGTCTCTCTGAAATTTGTAGTATGGACTATGTTGGGGGACTTTGAGACCATGTGGAAGAGAACAGGGATACCATGAACTTTTCCTCCCTCTGCTACAGAAAAGGGAGTGAAATCAGAGTGTTGTGCAGTGTCCTGGTATGACATTATCATAGATCCTAAGCCCTGTGGTTTGGGCAGGTTCATATGGAGATTCTCCGGTGGGTCCTGGATTATGGAGTCAAACAGACCTGTGTTGAAGCCCTGCCTCTACTACTTAAGTCACTTGTCCTTCTGTACCTGCTTCTTCATCTTTAAATTGGGACTAATGATAGAGTTGTGAGTATTAAATGAGAATTCAAAAATGGTAGCTGTTACTCATAATAAGAAGACAAAGCTGAACTGAGTCTGTTGATCAAAGGAGAAAGCGTATAAGCTATACTGCATTTCAAGGAAGACAGAGGAACCATAGAGTGAACCCCTCTGACCTGGTTGTCCCGCATTGCTGTTCCCCATTGGTAAGGTAACCATACAATGTATCATCCAAGCTGGGACACTTTTTTTTTTTTAAAGAAGATGTTGGGGGTAGGAGTTAATTAATTAATTTTTGCTGTGTTGGGTCTTCATTTTTGTGCAAGAGCTTTCTCTAGTTGTGGCAAGCGGGGGCTACTCTTCATCGCGGTGCATGGGCCTCTCACTATCGCGGCCTCTCCCATTGCGGAGCACAGGCTCCAGACGCGCAGGCTCAGTAGTTGTGGCTCACGGGCCTAGTTGCTCCGTGGCATGTGGGATCTTCCCAAACCAGGGCTCGAACTCGTGTCCCCTGCATTAGCAGGCAGACTCTCAACCACTGCGCCACCAGGGAAGCCCACAAGCTGGGACACTTTTGAAAGTAAAAGTAGGCTATTAATTATTACACCATGAATACAGGTATAAACTGGGACTGGCCCAGGGCAAACCAAGGTGTATGGTCACTCTACCCACAAGGGACATGGTATAACATAAGATAAAGGCCCCAACATTGTAAAGATAAAATCCATATGGTTTGAATCCATAAATCCATGCTCTTGTCTCCTGGGACCTTGGGAAAATCATTTTGCCTTTCTGAGATTCAATTCACACATCTTTAATTGCAGACTGAAAAATCCACTTCACAGAATTGTGGGTGAGGATTAAGTTCCTTGAAATTTTATGTAAAGTAACTGACAGTTCCAGGTGGCTAACAAATGCTAGTTCCTTTCCTCCTATTTTCCCTATGCCCTCAGGACAGGGTCCCAGTACCACTGTCTCTCCAAGCCCCAGTCCCAACTCAAAATGCCCAACTGGCCTCCAGCCTCATAACTCTGGACCCAAGTCCTACCCATTCAGAAAGCTCAGCTGTTAGCAACCCAGTCTCCTTTTGCCTGGCCAAACTCAAAGGATCTGAGGCTAATTATCATGATCCTATCTGCCCATATGTGCTCCCAGTCTTGCAAAATATTTTCTCATCCAACATTTCATCACTATATGTCCATGCCACTCTCTCACTTCATCCCAGCTTGGTGCTTTGTGACCACCTAGAGAGGGAGGGTAGGAGGGAGACGTAAGAGGGAGGAGAGATGGGGATATATGTATATGTATCACTGATTCACTTTGTTATAAAGCAGAAACTAACACACCATTGTAAAGCAATTATACTCCAATAAAGATGTTAAAAATTTTTTCATTAAAATTAAATCAGTATTCCTACCCTTAACTCACCATGAAACTCAAGAATGGTCTTAAATGGGGACATTTGAAACCATCAAAAAGAATACATGTTACTGGCTATCAGCATGACTACAAAATCCTGGGCCAGTATTCCACAGTATTCCTGGGAGAAAGTGATGAAATGTTGGATAAGAAAATATTTTGCAAGACTGGAAGCACATATGGGCAGATAGGATCATGATAATTAACCTCAGATCCTTTGAGTTTGGCCAGGCAAAAGGAGACTGGGTTGCCTTTTCTCCACACTCTCTCCAGCATTTACTGTTTCTAGATTTTTTGATGATGACCATTCTGACTGGTGAGAGGTCATACCTCATTGTAGTTTTGATTTGCATTTCTCTAATGATTAGTGATGTTGAACATCCTTTCATGTGTTTGTTGGCAATCTGTATATCTTCCTTGGAGAAATGTCTAGTTAGGTCTTCTGCCCATTTTTGGATTGAGTTGTTTGGTTTTTTGATACTGAGCTGCATGAGCTGCTTGTATATTTTGGAGATTAATCCTTTGTCAGTTGCTTCGTTTGCAAATATTTTCCCCATTCTGAGGGTTGTTATTTCATCTTGTTTATGGTTTCCTTTGCTGTGCAGGAGCTTTTAAGTTTCATTAGGTCCCATTTGTTTATTTTCGTTTTTATTTCCATTCCTCTAGGGGGTGGGTCAAAAAGGATCTTGCTGTGATATATGTCATAGAGTGTTCTGCCTATGTTTTCCTCTAAGAGTTTTATAGTGTCTGGCCTTACATTTAGGTCTTTAATCCATTTGGAGTTTATTTTTGTGTATGGTGTTAGGAAGTGTTCTAATTTCATTCTTTTCCATGTAGCTGTCCAGTTTTCCCAGCACCACTTATTGAAGAGGCTGTCTTTTCTCCATTGTATATCCTTGCCTCCTTTATCAAAGATAAGGTGACTGTATGTGCATGGGTTTATCTCTGGGCTTTCTATCCTGTTCCATTGATCTACATTTCTTTTATTGTGCCAGTACCATACTGTCTTGATTACTGTAGCTTTGTAGTATAGTCTGAAGTCAGGGAGCCTGATTCCTCCAGCTCCATTTTTCTTTCTCAAGATTGCTTTGGCTATTCGGGGTCTTTTGTGTTTCCATACAAATTGTGAAATTATTTTGTTCTAGTTCTGTGAAAAATGCCATTGGTAATTTGATAGGGATTGCATTGAATCTGTAGATTGCTTTGGGTAGTAGTATAGTCATTTTCACAATGTTGATTCTTCCAATCCAAGAACATGGTATATCTCTCCATCTGTTTGTATCATATTTAATTTCTTTCATCAGTGTCTTATAGTTTTCTACATAGAGTTCTTTTGTCTCCATAGGTAGGTTTATTAATTTTAACGAAATTTGATGTGTCATATTCTGATTGTCAAAGAAATACATGCTTCATTGTAAGATACTTGGAAAACACAGAACAGTGTAAGGAAGAAAATTAAGAATCCCCTGAAAGCTACCGTTCAGACACAGCACTGTTTCCTTCCAGACTTTTCTAGTAGTGTGAATAATAGAGTAATAACTAGTAATATTTAGTGAGTACTTACTATGTGCAAGCACTATACTAAGGGTTTTGTATTTATTATCTCATTTCAGTATTCACAACAACCCTATGAGGTACATAATAAACTGAGGCACAGATAGTTTAATTACTTGGCCAAAGTTACCACAACTATTAACTATTGACACTGTAGTTTGAATGCAGAAAATCTGCCTCTGGAGTCCAGCACCTACCCCTATGCTATGTGGCCTTGTATGTTAGATATTTCCTACCTAATGCTTCCTACAAGAAGGCAGACAGAACATGCAAAAAGTAAATTGAAACTTTGCACTCACCATTCTTTGCCACATCTGTTCCTTTTCACCAGAGCTGTTCCCCTTCTAGGAGATGGGCTAGAAGCCACAAACTGGTCCGATACCATGCAACAGGAGGAAAACAGAGGAAGAAAATGAATGTTTGGATGAGGTGGCCTGCAAGTTGAAGGAAGCCAGGATCAGACAGAGTAAACCACAAGAAGCCTATCCTCTATGAGCTCACACTCTGTGACAGATACTTTTGGCAGGCATTCTCCTATCTTCTTGCTAACAGAACCCCAACATTGATCAAGTCTCCAACAGAGAACTCTTGACCTCAGGGAGGGTGGGCCAGCACTAGGAGATGAGCCTGTGATTGGTTTATGAAAGTTACAGCAACACTCTTTTCCTTGACCAGTGATTGGTGCCAGTTCTGGCCAGTGAAATATAAAAGGATGTCAGCTAGGAGACTTCTGGGAAAAGTTTACATCCCTTTCCTAGTGACCCAGATACCTCCCTAAAGACTTCCCTGTGTATAGCATCAGGGACAAGAGTGAAAAGTCAGCAGAGAACATGAAATCCATGCAACTCTGCAGGACAGAATATAAACACTACTAAACCCCAAGGTAAAGCCTTAAAGGATGGGAGGGGTTGAATGGCCAGATCATGGAGGGAAGAAGGATTCCAGAAATATGATAAATGGCAGGGCTGAGCACAGTGAGCTTAGCCAGGGGATGAGGTACCATGATCTATTCAGCTTGGATCATGTGTCCATCATCCTTATGGTCCAAGAAATAGAATCTATTACCAGAAAGAAATAGAGATAAAAGGTAGTAGACAGAAACAATCGATGACCATTATTGGGATCATCCACTATTTATATTTTTTCAATAATTTCTCATACATTATATGCTTTGAGAAGTCTGCCAAACCCACCAACCCCATTCTTTGACAACTGGATCCTTCCCCTCATAGGGGTAAGGTCCTGGCATCCATGTTGTAATCCTGACTTCTGGGTCAAGCTGATTGAACCGTACAGGATCCCTGATCCAATCTGGGACAACCAGATTCCATCCTGAGAATTTGGAACTGGAATACAGAGATGCTAGTCAGTCTCCGCTGGTCACTTAAACCTAGGACTTGTAAACCCAATAGGGAAGCTCTATTTAGTCAAGTTCATGGAAAAACAGAGAAGTCAGGATTGACTTCTGACTGTGAAGTGAAGACTGAAGCAGATATGGAAAGACAAAGACCACATGGACTGAAAGGGTTATTAAAAGAAACAGAGAATTACCTTGATTCCTGATAACTTTCTAGTTCACAGATTTAGTCCCTCCTGAAACATGGCTGCACTTAATGACTTTGTGTTCCATGACACTCCCTATACCCTACAATCAATAAGTCTCCCTTTTAACTAAGCTAACTTAAGTAGGTTTCTCTTGCTAGCAACTGGAGGAGCCTTGATGAAGATATATTGTTTGCTCTTCAGACCAAATGAAGTAAGGGCAGTTAGTCATCATCCTCATTTCACACATAAGGAAACTGAGGACTCTCAGAGGTCAGCCATATAGTTTCCACTGAGGCAACTCACAGAACCTTTCTGAACGTAAGTTTGTGAAAAATGTCTGTGAGTAATGTCTGTATCTCTTGAGTTCCTTCAATTAAAGACCCATTGGGTGTGTGTGTGTGTGTATGTATATATATATATATATATATATATATATATATATATATATCACAATTTCTTTATCCATTCATCCATCAATGGACACTTTTGTTGTTTTTGTATCTTGGCTGTTGTGAATAATGCTGCAATGAACACAGGGGTGCATGTATCTTTTCAAATTAGTGCTTTTGTTTTCTTCAGATGAATACCCAGAAGTAAAATTGCTGGATCATATGGTAGTTCTATTTTCAGTTTTTTGAGGAACCTCCATACTGCTTTCCATAGTGGCTGTAGCAATTTACATTCCCACCAACTTTCTGAAGAGAACATAGGAGAAAATCTTTGTGACCTTAGGTTAGAGGAAGAGCTCTTAGATATGACCTCAACAGCAGAATCCATTAAAAAATAGACACATTAAACATTTTTATTTTTTTAAAAAAATTTAAAGTCTGCTATTGTATTCCCACCATTTTAAAACTTTTTTTAAATTAAAAACTTTTTCTCGGTGGGAAAACCTTGTTAAAAGAATGACAAGACAAGCCATCAACTGGGAGAAAATATTTGCAAATCCCAGATCCAACAAAAAACTTGTTAACGGAATATATAAAGAACGTTCTAAAATTGAACAATAAGAAAACAAAGAATCTGATTCAAAAATTGGCAAAAGACTTGAACAGACACTTTACCAAAGAAGACGATATGGATCTAAAAACACATGAAAACATGTTCAACATCACTAGCCATTAGTGAAATGCAAAGTAAAATCATAATGAAATATCACTACACACCTATTAGAATGGCTAACATGAAGAATACTGACAATATTAAGTGCTGACCAGAATGGAGTAATTCGAACTCTCATAACATTCCTGGTGGGAACAAAAACTGGTAAAGCTACTCTGGAAAACACTCTGGCAATTTTGTACTATAGGACTCAACAATTGCACTACTGAGTATTTATCCTAGAGAAATGTAAACTTATGTTCACACAAAAAAAGTGTACATGAATATTCAAAGCAGCTTTATGTGTAATTACACAAAACTGGAAACAACCCAACATCCTTCAGTGGATGAACGATTAAACAAATTGTAATACATCCACCCAATGAATTACAACTCAGTAATAAAGAGAAACAAGCTGCTGATACAGGCAGCAACAGGGATGGATCCCCAGGGGCTTATGTTGAGTTAAAGAAAGCTAATCCCTTTGTGATTCCATTCCCTTTTGAGAATATAAAATTCTCAAAAATGACAATATTATATATAGAGATGGAGAACAGCTAAGAACATATAGGGAATGAGAGGAAATATATAATTATAAAGTAGCAACATTGGGAGTTCCTTTGTTGTGACAGAACACTTCTGTCCCTTGATTGTGGTGAGGGTTATATCCATCTGCACGTGTGATGAAATGTAATAGAATTATACACAAAGACATACCCCAAAAATGAGTGCATGCAAAAACTAGTAAAATCTGAGTAAGAGCTAAGTCTAGATAATTGTTTTGAACCAGTTAATTTCCTGTTTTTGATATGCACTTTAATTATGTGAGATGTTACTGCTAGGGGAACCTGGGTAAGGGGACACAGGACCTCTCTGTGCTAATGTTGCAATTTCTTGTGAGTTTATAATAATTAAGAAATGAAAAGTGTTTTAAAAAGAAAGAAACCTAGAGTTGGTAGTTAAAGCTATGCCCTAATTTTCTAACACTCACATGGCCCTTGTTTGCTAAAGACTATTTGCCCAGGGGTGACTTTCCAGGATATAAACCTTGCCACCAGTGTCTCTATAGAGCCCTTGATCTTGGGGAACTACCAGACTGAAGAGATGGAACATTAAATATTTGGGCAGGCTCTTTCCTCTAAAACAAATGTTCTTAACCTGGAGTCCATGGACCAAGCTTTTCAAGTCTGTCAGTGCTCTCTTTGATATTTTAGAATGGTATTTTTGTTTCTTTAGAAGCTATACACACATGATAAAATATTTGTAATGTACAAATAGTTAAAATCTTAGATTAAAAGCTCTCCAGGGGACTTCCCTGGTAGTCCTGTGGTTAAGACTCCACGCTCCCAATACAGGGGGCACGGGTTCGATCCCTGGTAAGGGAACTAAGATCCTGCATGCCATGGGGCACAACCAAAAAAACCCAACTCTCCAGCCTCAGAACCCTAGTCCTTCTATCCAAATGTAATTTTACTTTTGACAATTTTTTGTATTCTTCCAGGAAAAAGAAAGATACAAGTGGTAGCATACTATAGTCACAGTTCCTACTTTTCACACTTAAGAACAAATCATTGAGATCATTCCACATCACTGTAAACTGGTACAGCCACTATGGAACCAGTATGGAGTTTCCTGAAAAAACTAAAAGCAGAGTTGCCATATGATCCTGCAATCACACTCTTGGGCATATATCCAGACAAAACTCTGATACAAAATGATACATGCACCCCTATGTTCATAGCAGCACTATTTACAATAGCCAAGACATGGAAGCAACCTAAATGTCCACCGACAGATGAATAGATAAAGCAGATGTGGTATGTATACACAATGGAATATTACTCAGCCATTAAAAAGAATAAAATAATGACCTTTGCAGCAACATAGATGGACCTAGAGATTATCATACTAAGTGAAGTAAGTCAGACAGAGAAAGACAAATACCATATGATGTCACTTATATGTGGAATCTAATGAACACAAATGAATTTATCTATGAAACAGAAACACACTTGTGGTTGCCAAGGGGGGAGTGGGGAAGGGACGGATTGGGAGTTTGGGATTAGCAGGTGCAAACTATTATATAGAGAAAGAATAAACAATAAGGTCCTACTGTATAGCACAAGGAACTATATTCGATATCCTGTGATAAACCATAATGGAAAAGAATATGAAAAGGAATTAATATATATGTATAACTGAATCACTTTGCTGTACAGTAGGAATTAACACAACATTGTAAATAAACTATACTTCAAAAAAATAAATTTTTAAAAAAGATCATTCCACATCAGCACTACAGCTCTACCTCTTGGTTTTAAATAGCTGCTTAATGTTCTCAGAATTAATAGATGAACCACAGTTTATTTAACCAAACTTCAATGATGGGTTTTGCCATTATGAAAAATTCTTCAGTATCTTTATATGCTTACACCATGACATGCTTTTGAGTATATATACATATGGTAAATTCTTAGCAGTAGTCTTGCTGGGTCAAAGATACATAAATGGTAAATGCTGATGCACGCTGCAAAATTGCCTCCAGAGAACCTGTACAAATCATCCATCAACAGTGGAGGGTAGCACCTATTTCCCCTTATGCTTGCCAACCATGAGCATTATCAAACTTTAAAATATTTGTTGTCATTCTGATAGACCACAAATGGCATCACTTGTTTATTCCTGGAGATAACTAGCTTTGGATGATTATGATTCTTCTGTAGTCTTTCTCTGAACTTCCCTCTTTGTCTGTTGTCCTTTATTTTTAATTAAATAATTGTATCTCTTTTTGTTAGACAAGTACTAAATAACATTCATTGTATAAAGACAAATCAAACAATAAAGAAGTATAGAGAGTAAAAGGGAAAATCCCTTTTCTCCTCCCCAACCCCATCAGTCCCACTCTGTCCTCAGAGCTGCAGAGACACTGCTGTGTGCCCATGAGTTTCACTCTGCTAGATGCCAATGCAACAGCACTCATTCTGAGTCCTCTCATTTGGGACTGGAATGCTTGTGCCGGGGCATGGCTGAGGTTCAGCTTTATAATATCCAGAAAGAAGTGGGGCTGCTGAGCACTTCAACACTAATAAAGACTGCGGAGAATGGCTAAACAATGTATGTGAACAAAATGGCTTAAAAGTCCTTCAAAAGCTTTAGAGGCACCATTTCCCTACAGCAAACCATAAATAATGTGTTTATTAAAGCAGAGTCCAGAAGCACTTCAAGGAACCAAAGCTTAGTTAATTTATTTCCTATATGCTTTGAAAGTAGTGAGATGGTTATTTAAACAGAGAGGGAGAGAGAGGGGGAATTAGTAAGAAAAGACAAAAGCGTAGTCTACATGTATAGAGACAGACTGGGGTAAATTATTTGACCCTTAATTTCCTCACATCAGATGGGAATAATTAGAAAATATCTAGCTCATAGGGCTATTATAGTAAATAATAATCTACGTAAAGTGCCTAGCACAGAGTTAGGCATAGAGTAAGTACTCTTAGCTATTAGCTACCCTTAGCTATTCCTAAAACCTGTCCTGGAAGGGGGAAGGTATTGTGGATAGGAAGCACGGAATGAATCAAAGCTTGGATTCTGTAATGGGGATAATGTTCTTAGGACAATGATGAGGCCTGACCAGAAGTGGAAGATTTGTGCAGGAAAGGAATGATTGGGGAGGAAAAGTACTGAAGCAGTGGGGAAAATGGAGATATTTTAGGCAAAAATCACTGTGAGAAGTGGGCAGAACAGTTTGGGATGGGGAAATCAGTGGAGCAGGGGTGCAGTAGGAGGCTGTGGCAGTACAGGAGATGGGTCAGGGATATACTAACACAGGAGGAACCAGATGGCAAAAATGTTGTGAATTAAGATGAATGGACAAAGAAAATGTGGTATATACAAACAACAGAATACTATTCAGCCTTTAAAAAGAAGGGAATCCTGTCACTTGCAACAACATGGATGAAACTTGAGGACATTATGCTAAATGAAATTAGCCACTCACAGAAAGACAAATATAAGTGCATGATTCCACTTATATGAGGTATCTAAAATAGTCAAATTCATAAAGAGTGGAATGGTGGTTGTCAGGGGCTGGGGGGATGAGGAAACGGGGAGCTATTAATCAGGCATAAAATTTCAGTTAAGTAAGATGAATAGGCTGTAGAGATCTGCTGTACAACATTGTACCTATAGTCAACAATACATACATACAATATAAGAATATCATACCCTTGAAAATTTATAAGAGTAGCTATCATGTTACATACTATCACAATAAGTTTTTAAAAATAAAATTTAAGAAAAGAAAGAATCCCCAGACCCTGATGCCTAACTATTTAAGGTATTAGGAAAGAAGGGAGAAGAGAAAACTATACTTGTTTGCTGAATGGCTAGACGGCTGGTTTTACTCTAGGTGGAGAACTGAGGCCAGCAGTCTGTTCCCTACATATTGGGTATGTGTGCAGTGACTGCAGAAGACTCCAATTAGTAAGGTTTGCCTAGAGGTAAAATCAACAAGGCCGAGGTCTTCGGGTCTCCTTTCCGGAATTTCTGGCCTCTAAACAGTTCTGATTCAGAATGGCTGACACGACTATTACATGTAACCAAGGTTGCTAATTTAGAAACACTCACTATCCTCCTCAGACATTGTTTATCACATGCAGATTTCAGCACTATTCCAAAACCTCAGTCCCAGGCCTGGTGGACCAGGGGTTTGCTACATCAAGAAGGCTGCTTTGAGGCCTGACTCCAAAATGGTGCCCATTCCAACCTATGGTTTCTCTGGCCTCAGACTGGTTATAGTCCAGAGATCTAGACCCTTGCTATTTCAAGTGTGATCCAAGGACCAGCAGCACTGGTATTACCTGGGAGCTCATTAGAACTGTAGAATCTCAGGCTCCACCCCAGACCTGCTGAATCAGAATCTGCATTTTAACAAGGCCCCCACATGAAAGTCTGAGAGACACTGACCTAGAGCATGGTTTTGGGAGTCTGACAGGTTTTGGATTCTTTTGGAGCAGGATGGGGAGAAAATGACTTTGAATGCAAATGTAAAATAATGGTGTGATGAGCCCCAATTTCAGAAATTTGAAAAAGATACCAAATCATAGAATTGAGGAAATGTGGTAGTTATATATTCAATAAATATATTCTTACTTCTGTAACCCAGCTAGACGACGATATTAACAGTTAACATTAACTTTCATTGAGCACTTACCTTGTTTCAGGTACTATTCTAAGTATTTTCCAGATAGGTTCTCATTTAACCTTCAAAATAATTTTATGTCTCACAACAAACCTATGAGACAGGTACTGTTATCATCCCCATTTAACAGATGAGGAAACTGAAGTACAGGGTATCTAATTGACTTGCCCGAGTTCACATAGCTAATAAGTATTGGAGCCACATTTTCAAACCAGTATATCTGACTCCAGAGGCACAGGCTTAAATTCCATATGTCAGTTGACAAATTTTCCCCTATCCCAGACCTGGGAAGTTCGACCATCTCTCCAAGATGTCTATATTCTCAATGTCACTTGATCACTTTTGGCTCGAAGAACCCGCTGTTACTGAAGTACTCTGCATCGCACTTGTATCTTACCTCCTGTGGCTGATTTCTTCTCCTTTCTCTGAAGCAACCCCTCCATGAGACTCAGTCCCTTTTCCTTAATTTCCTCCAAAATCACTCACAAAAGACATCTGCGTATGTAGCAGACTTTACTGAAAGCTCCGTTCTTCACTTTTGGCATTGATCATTGGATCATTATTAACCTTGGGTCTTTCTTATCACCCAGTGCCCATTTGCATTCTCTTGCTCCCACGCCACAAATCATAGCCTGTGGCTCTCGTGCTATTGCTGTGCTATAGTAAAAAAGGGCTTGAATCTGTGACTTAAGGGAGTCACAGATTCTGGTTCACTCCTTCTACCTGTTCCCAGAGCTGCCATTTCCTCTCATCTTCCCCAGTGAGGTTGCAGGTGAAAACATAGTTATTGAACAGTCACATGACCTGAGGCAAGTCCACAGGGGGCAAACCTCCTTTGGGCTTGGAGCCAGGGCCTGAAACAGGCTGAAGCTGGCTCAGAATAGGCTGGAGAACAGGAAGTCAAAAGCCCAAGAGAGAAATCATTCTGGAGGAAAAGACATCTGTGGAAAGCAATCTGCTCTAATAAATATTAAATGGGAGAAAGAAAGAATATAAGGCACTATGAATCAGCATCACTCTAATTCTGTGTGTGTATGTACAAATGTCATATGCAGAAAAATACTAAAAATAAATTCACCAAAACCTCAACAGTGGTATCTCAGAAAGAAGGAATTATAGATAATTTTACTTTCTTCACTATGATTTTCTATATTTTTTGACAATGTTCCTACATTTTATAATCAGAGAAAACGGAACATGATAGTTTTAAAAAGCAGACTGTTGCTTTTCACATGTCCCAGTGTCATCTGTTGAGCAGTTGGGAACTGAGGGAGGTGGGTTCTGATCACTAGATTCTAAGAACTTTACCCAAGGAAGGTGTATTAGTCAGCTCAGCCAGCCATAACAAAAAATACCATAGAATGGGTGGCTTAAACAACAGAAATTTATTTTCTCATTGTTTTAGAGGCTGAAGTATGAGATCAGGGTGCCAACATGGTCAGTTTCTGAGGAAAGCTCCCTTCCTGGTTTGTAGACAACCACCTTCTCATTGTGTCCTCACATGGATGGCCTTTCCTCAGTGAGTACACACAGAAGGAGCAAGAGAGGGTGAGCTCTCTGGTGTCTCTGCTTAAAGAGACACTAATCCTATTGGGTTGGGTCTGGGGCCCACCCTTACAACCTTATTTAACTCATTACTTCCTTATTCCAATTACAGCCACACTGGGGGGTCTAGGGCTTCAGCATATGAATTTTAGGGGGACACAAATAGTCTATAACAGAAGTAAAGGTACGGGATCTACATAACTACTAAAGACCAGGCACTTTAACAAATAATCTTACAAAATTCTCACAATCTTGGAAGACAAGTGTTGTTTTTCCTCTTGTATATGTAATAATAGCAACAGTAAAATTTATTAAGCATTTACCGTGTGGCAGGCACAGGGTTATGGGGGAATCCCTGTTAAGTAGTGGAAAAAAAGCTTATTGAAATTGTTGCCTGAAGTTAATGTGGAAAGTAGAACACGAAAGTGATAAATTTGCGTATTTACTCAACAAGACTTCCAAGCAAAGTGTTGAAGGTGTGGCCTGGTATTTTCTTGCTACCCATAGTAAAATGTGAGAGGGGAGAAATAAATTAAGAAAAGAACTGTTAAAACTAGAAGGAACCAGTACATGATTGATTCTCAGCCTCTCCAGATGGCAGAAGATGCAAAAATTAAGAAATGGCAGACTTCCCTAGTGGTCCGGTGGTTAGGACTCAGCACTTTCACTGCTGTGGCCCCAGGTTCAGTCCCTGGTCGGGGAAGATCCACAAGCCACGTGGTGTGGCCAAAAAAAGAAAGAAAGAAAGAATGAAAGAAAGAAAGAAAGAAAGAAATGGCTTCCAAGCACTCTTAAGAAAGCATGGCATTGAGAAAAGGCTGAGAGAGTGGCTGTACAACCTTTTGTTAAAACCTCAGAAAGATCAAAGGATCAGAGTGGTATTCACTCATACAATGGGCCCTTTCAAGAGATTAAGGGTATGCCTCCCAGAACCTTTCAAACAATAGGGCCTCTAGGAAGCTTAAGAGCTATGTACCTAGCCATCTCAGGAGTCCAAGGTAGAGGAGAGCTTATCTTGAACAGATCTGTGTGTATGTATTTTTTCTAATGGAGTGAACCTCAATTAAATCCACTGAAGACTCCTAAAGTTTTTGAGAAAGTTATTTCAGCAGAAACACTGTTAGCTTGGACTGAGACAGAGAGTACAAAATTAAAGAAATTTTGGACTCCCCAAAATTCTATTGGCAGGAAGCAGGCTGATAAAAGTACTCAGCTGCAAACTTGTGCCACCTTTCATTAAAAAGGAAGGCTAATTCAGAGGGCAGAACCAAGTGATTCAGAACTAATCAGGGAATATTTAACATTTGCCCAGCTGGATTTCAAAATTGCCATGGACTCTTTGATGCCTCCCAAGACCCCCTGCACCCTTCTCAAATGGAAATGTCTATAGTGGGTATTCTATGCCTCCCCACCATTTTCTGTTGGTTGTATAGGGGTAGATTATTTGTCTCTTTAGTTTTATAGATCATCATATTGAGAGGAATTATACTTAAAGGACCACATCCACACCTGGACCTGATTTAAGTGATGAGACTCTGGACTTTAAGCAGATACTATAATGGGATGAGACTTCGGGGAATTTTGGGAGGGAGTGAATGTATTTTGAATGTGTGAGGGATGTGAATCATTGGAAGTCAAGAGGTGGACTGTGGCAGAAAGGCTCTAACATGGCCCCCAGAACCCGCATCATCACCATCCCTTTGAATGCGGGCAGGACTTGTGACTTTCTTCTAACAGAATATGGCACTAGTAGCAGGTTAGCGCTTCTGTGGTTATGTTGCATAATCTTGTAAGGAGCCTCCTGCTAGGACACTCTCTTCCTTACTGGCTTTGATGAAGCAAGTGGTCATGTTGGGGAGGCCCACCATGGCAAGTGTAATGGTTAGTTTTAAGTGTCAACTTGGCTGGACCACGGTGCCCAGATATTTAGTCAAACATTATTCTGGATGTTTCTGGTGTTTTTTATGAGATTAATATTTAAATTGATGCCTTTGAGCAAGGCAGATTGACCTCCATACTGTGCATGGGCTCCATCCAATCAGCTGAAGGCCTGAGTAGAACAAACGACTGACCTCCCCGGAGCAAGAGGGAATTCCTGGACTTAAACTACAACATTGGCTCTTCCCTGGGTCTTCAGCCTGCTGGCCCACCCTGTGGACTTTGAATTTTCCACCTCCTTTTTCACATGAGCAAATTCCTCATAACCTCCTCTCTCTCTCTCTCTCTCTCTCTCTTTCTCTCTCTCTCCCCCACTCCCTCTCACTCTCCATATCTGTACACACACACACACACACAATTGGTTTTGTTTCTGTGGCGAACCCTGACAAATACAGCAAAGAAGCAAGAGTGACCTCTGGCTGACACTAAGCTAGGAACTGATGCCTTCAGTGTGGCAGCCCACAAGGAATTGAATGTTACCAATAATCATGTGAGCTCGGATGTGGATTTTTCCCCAGGTGAGCCTCAGATGAGAGCCCAGCCCTGGCCAATACCTTGATTTCAGCCTTGCAAACAACCCAGCTAAGCTTTGCCAAGACTCTTGATCCACAGAAACTGTGAGATAATAAATGTGTATTGTTTGAAGCCACTAAGTCTGTGGTAATAGTGTTACACAGCAATAGACAACTAATAAAAGAAGGTATGGAAACTTGGAGATTCCTTTCTATTTAATGAGTCCTATTTTTTCCTTCAAGAGCTCTCCTAGGGGGCTTCAATGGTGGCGCAGTGGTTGAGAGTCCGCCTGCCGATGCAGGGGACACAGGTTCGTGCCCTGGTCCGGGAAGATCCCACATGCCGCGGAGTGGCCGGGCCCGTGAGCCATGGCCGCTGAGCCTGCGCGTCCGAAGCCTGTGCTCCGCAACGGGAGAGGCCACAACGGTGAGAGGCCCGCGTACAGCAAAAAAAAAAAAAAGAGCTCTCCTAGCTTTCAGTAAGTCAGTCCTGTGTAATGCTTCCTTAGCAAAAATAGCCTATGGAAGTATTGAAGCATCGTGATATTATAGAAAGAGGCTCTGGAGTCATACAGACCTGGACTTGAATTCCACCTCCACCACTTCCTATCTGTATAACCTAGGACGAGTCACTTCACCCTCCCACCAGCATGAGCATCCCTTTCCTGAGCTTACATAGGGTATAATAACAGTATCTGTTTCTCAAGGTTGTTGTGGGGATTAAACAAAATAATAGATGTAAAGCATGGAATCTACCACTTCAAACAAAGCAAGCACTCAATACGTGGAAATTTTTTAAATGCTAATTTGTGGAAGGTTCCTAAGCCTGCAAGACCCCAAGGATGAACACCATTGCCTATGGCTGCCCCAGATCCAGGGCTACTTGGTCATCTCAGGTAACAACTGGTAGTGGCATGATGTCACCATTCTCCCTAAATAGCAAAAACCTGGAAGTACCAGGCCCAATGAATATTTGCTGAAAGAGTACAAGGAAAAGAAACAAAAAGACTCTACTAGCCTGTAAGCCCTGTGAAGACAAGGACCATGTCTGTGTTGTTGGCCGCTGTACATCCAGCACGCAACACAGTGCTTGGGACAGAATTGATGTTCAATAAATAGTTGCTGAATGAATGAACAAACGAATGAATGAATGACTACCTCATAATGGGGCATGAAGGGAAGTAGGTTGGGTGTTTATTTCCAACGTGTGTCTTCTCCACCTGAATGGCTCCCCAGAGATCCCTGATACAAGTACTGGGGCCATCCAGGGACTCCCTTTAGACCAAATTATTTCTACTACTGTCTTGGGGAATGGTTAATTTCCCCCAAAGGGAGGCAAATAACTGTGAGAAGAAGGGCCCTGGTTATATAATTAGAGCGAAATAGAAGTAGAATACCATTTTTTTTTTTTTTTTTTTTTTTGCGGTACGCGGGCCTCTCACTATTGTGGTCTCTCCCGTTGCGGAGCACAGGCTCTGGACGCGCAGGCTCAGCGGCCATGGCTCACGGGCCCAGCCGCTCCGCGGCATGTGGGATCTTCCCGGACCAGGGCACAAACCTGTGTCCCCTGCATCGGCAGGCAGACTCTCAACAACTGCGCCACCACGGAAGCCCCTAAAATGCCATTTTTTAAAGCATTTACTGGGTACCAGGCACTGCTGAGGTTTTTACACACATTATCTGTCTCATTTATTTCTTACCACAACTCTCTAGGTTAGGTATTAACATTATCCCCCTCTGGCAGAAAAGATTACCGAGGTACAGAGAGGTTAGGTGCCTTGCCCAGGATCACACAGCTAGTAACTGAGAGCTAGGACATGAACTTAGGCCTGTCAGACTCCAAAGCCTATGCTCTTTCTACTACAGCAGTATTGGGATCTGGCAGTAGCCACAGACTTTTAGAAAGGCAGCGGGCAGGGACCCTATCTTATTTGCCTTTGTGCCTCGAGTTCTGTCAGAGTGGCTGTCAAGTAGTAGAGATTCAATAAATGCTTAATAAACAAATCTATCAGTGAAGAACTCTTCCCATTCATTTGATCATTCATTCAATAAATATTTATTGAGTGTCTATAGTGTGCTAGGTATATCTAGGTAGAAGCTGGGCATATAGTGGTGGACAAAAATCCCTATGGAACTTACATTCTAATTGGGGGAAATAAACTATAAACACATAACTAAGAAAACCTCAGATGACGATGACTACTCTGAAGAAAAAAGAGCATGAAGTAATTAAGAATGACTCAGAGGGCTTCCCTGGTGGCGCAGTGGTTGAGAGTCCACCTGCCGATGCAGGGGACATGGGTTCGTGCCCCGGTCCGGGAGGATCCCACATGCCGCGGAGCGGCTGGGCCCATGAGCCATGGCCGCTGAGCCTGCGTGTCCGGAGCCTGTGCTCTGCAATGGGAGAGGCCACAACAGTGAGAGGCCCACATACCGTAAAAAAAAAAAAAAAAAAAAAGAATGACTGGGAGGTGAGGGAAGGCTTCTATAAGAGAGGTCATTTAAACTGAATAATAAGAAGGTACTAATCATGCAAAAGTCTGAGGGAGGTACATTTAAGGAAAATGAAACAGCTAGTACAAAGATCCTGAGGCAGGAATAAACTGGGTGTGTGAGGAACTGAAGAAAAAAAAAAAGGTAGTGTGCTGGTAGCAAGTGAGAGAGAGGCTGGACACTAAGAGATGAGGTGTATTAGGTTGTTGGGGCTGCCATAACAAAGTGCCACAAACCAGGTGGTTTAAACAACAGAAATGTTTATTGCCTCAGTTCTGGAGGCTAGAAGTCCAAGATTAAGGTGTTGGCAGGTTTGGTTCCTTCTATGGCTGTGAGGGAGAATCTGTTTGTGCTTCTCTCCTAGATTCTGGTGGTTTGCTGGCAAACTTTGGTGTTCCTTGGCTTGTAGACACATCACCCCAATCTCCACCTTCATCTTTAAATGGCATTCTGTGTGTGTGTGCGTGTGCACGCATGTGCATGCAAGTGCACTTGCTTCCAAATTTCTCCTTCTTATAAGGACATCAGTCATATTGGATTAGGGCCTGACCTACTCCAGTATGACCTCATCCTAATTTGACTAAGCACATCTGCAAGGGCCCTATTTCCAAATAAGGTCACATTCTGAGGTACTGGGGGTTAGGACTTTAACACATGAATTTTAGGTGGACACAATTCAACGCATAACATGAGGTTAGCAAGATAGGCCAGATGAAGGTCATGGAAGGCCTCAGAGGCCAGGGTAAGGGGTTTGGATTTGCTCTGGATGTAATGGGAAGCTACCAAAGGGTTTCAAATCAGGCAACTGACATGATCTGATTTATCTTTGAAAAGGATCATTCTGTCTGCTGTGTTAGAATATGAAAGAAAACAGCCCCTGTGCCTGCATGAGTCATATGGCTCCCCTGCTGGGGATGGGAATTCTCATCATAACAACCATTTACTGGACCTGAGGCTTTAATTTTCCTTATTTATCATTAGTTTGCAAGAAAAACAAATTTACCTTCCAACTGATGAGATGAACACATATTTATAGCCACATATAAAAACAGTTTTCTTTCCTGGATGTTTACTTTTAAAAAATTATGAAAGTGACATATGCTCCCAGTAAAAACTTCAAATAATACGAAAGGAAGTCAATTAGTAAATACAGGCCCCCCTCCCCAACCCCAATCCATCCCCACTTCTCACTTTTCTACACAAGCACATTTAAAAAAAAATCTCTTTGGAGATCCCCTTCCTAGGATTGCTTCTGATCACCTCTACACACCTCTATACAGATTCTTACCCACAGTAAATTTCTGACACTAGGCCAACTGTCCAACCAGGCAGGCTCCTGTTACTCTCTTCCCACCAACTGGCCTAGAAACAGTCAGGATGAACAGGAGCACGTAGCCATAAGATTAGTCTGGACCTGGGGTCAAAAACACTGAGTTCCAGCTTCTGTTACAACACTTCCTGCCTCTGAGATACTGAGCAAATCACAAACAAGTCTTAGTCTTAGTATCCTCATATTTTGCCTATCTCACGGGGTTGATGTGAAGTTCAAGTGTATTTGTGTAACAAAATATTTCTAAGTATATTGCTGCTAGTGTAGACAACCCTCCTCTCCACTCCCCATATTCACACAGCCGCATCTGTTGGTATTCACACACATACGAGGGAGTAACTAGAACTAGAAAGAGAAGTTATGCTGGAGGAAAGGGTACAATCGACTTTCTCAGGCTGGGTGATACCTGGGGTAGGGAAGGGTTCTCTGAGTGGCTTTGCAGGCTTCAGCTGTGGTCAAGTGGGGGCTGGAGCTAGAGGGAAAAAATGTAGGTGCATCCCTCTTGACAACCATAGCTGACAGATTGGTTTGAGTGTAGCTGGGATGCCCTGATTCCAGAGTCTCAGAGGCAGAAATAATTGGAAACCATTTTGGTGGGAGAGGAGGTGCCAAGATTCTGCTAATACTCAGCAGAGGCTGCTAAGCCCACAGATATCGGACTTGGAAAAAAAATCTCTTTGTCATTAGAATAGACTGCTGGTTGATGCCACTCTTAATTGACTGTGTTTCGGATTGTCATCTCGGGAATGGGTCTATTTTTTCCTTTTACTGAATCTCCATTGTCTAGTGGTGCTCAATAAATACTGGTTGAATGAACTGACTATTCTCATACATTACCTCCTTTAGCCCTCAGGACCAAATGAATAACAATGATGTTTGTATAGCCAACTTGTAAAACCCAGTTTTCTTACCTAGTTTCATTCGTTTCAACAGTCCAATGAGGCAGGTTTTATCATCATTACTCCTTTACAGATGAGGTTACTGAGGTCACAGAGGTCGAATCACATGGTGAATAAGTAGCAGAGCCTGAAATAAACATGCTCTTCATCACTTACAAAGGGTTGTATGAGATGGTGATTATCAGGTTGTGACTTGTAGTATAAATTATAAGAATTGCTTGGGGGTGGGTAAGCCCGGTGTCCCTGGAAGGTGGTATACATCTAGGGAAGAGATATGTCTTCAGGCAGGAAACAGGAACTAAGAAGGCAAGTTGAGTAATATTCCATTGTATATATGTGCCACATCTTTTTATCCATTCATCCGATGATGGACACTTAGGTTGTTTCCAGAGTCTGTCATACAGAGTGAAGTAAGTCAGAAAGAGAAAGACAAATACCGTATGCTAACACATATATATGGAATTTAAGAAAAAAAATGTCATGAAGAACCTAGGGGTAAAACAGGAATAAAGACACAGACCTACTTGAGAATGGACTTGAGGATATGGGGAGGGGGAAGGGTAAGCTGTGACAAAGCGAAAGAGAGGCATGGACATATATACAGTACCAAACGTAAGGTAGATAGATAGTGGGAAGCAGCCGCATAGCACAGGGAGATCAGCTTGGTGCTTTGTGACCGCCTGGAGGGGCGGGATAGGGAGGGTGGGAGGGAGGGAGACGCAGGAGGGAAGGGATGTGGGAACAGATGTATATGTATGACTGATTCACTTTGTTATAAAGCAGAAACGAATAAAAAAAATTGAAAAAAATAAAATAAAAATAAATAAATAAATAAAAATTAAAAAAAGAAGGCAAGTTTTACACAGGCTGCTGTTCTACCAGTACTGCATTTTCAGAGGTCTTGCTCTGTGCTGGGCACTCTATCTGGCACTTGGGATACAAGAGTGAACAAGAGGAGGAACAATGAATTCTCCCAGGTGGTACTAAGTTGATGCCCACCACGTAGAATTCTGATAAAGCTTCAGGGCAGGGTGAAGCCTGTAATATCCCCCATATGGTTTTTCAAATACTAGTCCAAGACCTGGCACCAAACCACCAAGAATCTATATTTTAATACCCATTTTAGATGATCCTGCTGCACAGTCAGGGTCAGCCCGATGAATTCATTGCACATCACGATGGCTTCATTTTCCTCAAACTTTTAAATTAAAAGTTCTACCTCCGTCTCGGCTGTGCTACAGAGGCACTTTCAGACTAGAATATTAAAAAGGAGTGATCTCCACTACACCCCAAGGCCAGTGAGGTAACCAGAAAGATTGTCTCAACAGGCAGGAGAATCTTATGGAACACACAGCTGACCTGTGTGGTCCAGGAGCCCCTTTTCAAGAGAAGACTCTTCCTCCAAGGCCAATCTCAGAGATCCTGAGTTTTGTTTGATGGAGAAAGGTAGCAATTCCTTTATAGGAAGCCTGAAGCCCAGGTCCCCTGGCTCCAAATTCTATGCTTTTTCCATTCTGTCCGTCTTCTATTCTATCTGCAGCCTCCTGAATCAAGATCCTAAAATGTCTACTTAGAGACACTAGCAGTGGGCAATGTATAGACACAGAGCTTCCTCAACCCAACAGCTTGAAGAGGCCTAAAGGAACCCAAAAGCCATAAGTGTCTTTTTCTTACCCTGAATGTTGCTCTCTGCTCAGAGTCCCATTATTACTTTTGAGAATAAAATTTTATTTTTTACTTGTGGTTGTCTGAACACCTCTCTACCCCATGTCCCAGTAGCAGTTAAGATGAGATTGCTTATTACGAAGGAGGGAAGAGAGGCCAGGAGAGGGGCTTTGGGAGCTGAAGGGAAGGGCAGAAACTTCGATTCTAGGGAAGGAACTTAGGAGCCCTGGAGCTAGAGACCAAAGGACAGGAGCTGGAGATCCCTCAGGAAGAGGGCGCGACCACACTTCTTGGTTTGCCAGTGTTATCGACTGGATGTTTGTGTGGCCCCAAATTCATACATTGAAATCCTAACTCTCAGTGTATTTGGAGGTAGGGCCTTTGGGAGGTGATGAAGTCAGGAAGGTGGAGCCTGAACATGAACAGGATTAGTGCCCTGATAAAAAGGACCCCAGAGAGCGCTCTAGCTCTCTTTCTGCCATGTGAGGATACAATTCTGTAGTCTGCAACCTGGGAGAGGGGCTCTCACCAGAACCCCACCATGCTGGCACCCTGATCTCAGACCTGCAGCCTCCAGAACTGTGAGAAATCAATTTCTTTTGTTTATAAGCCACTCTGTCTATGGTCATTTGTTATAGCAGCCTGAGCTGACTAACACACCTGGGATAGTCCCAGGTTGTGCCTGTTGTCCCTGGGTAATTATTAACACCACCATCCCACCGTCAGAAGTGTCTTAGTCACACAATAAATTATATGGCAATCCTAATGAAGGAAGAACTGGAGTCCTTTCCTCATTGTTTTTATCTGAGGCACTGCTTCTAAAAAGAAACTACAACTTTCAGACACCAGGACGATAGGCTCCTTAAAGGCAGGGACTGCCATGTGATTGACTTGTTTTAACAATAAGAAAAACACAGTTTACTATATACGTTAAAAAGAGAATATCTGATCAACTAAGAAATACCTTGTGATTGAATTTTGTATTCCCAGCATCTAGCTGTATGTATGAATTAACGCTTTTTGCCCTGCCTACCCTCAGACACATTTTTTTTCTGACCAGACCAGAGCTATACCAGTACTTTAATGATTGCACTGACATCTGGTGGTCATTTCCAGGTTCTTCTCTGGGCAGCTCCTGTACTAGATGATGGATTAATCTGTACCTTGTACTACATCAAAGCCATTTTTATCTGAGCCCTACAGCAACTAGTCATGATACTCTAATTCTTCGCAAGTTGTTGAGAGCTGGTAAGAGCTAGATGCAGTGTTTTTTTCTTAGAAGGTATTTAGATTAGAGGCAGGGATGACGATAAGTGTGGAAGGGGTCCAGTAAAATGATAAATAACATCAAAAACTGAAGTTTCCTTGTGGAATTTCAGGCTTATGAGGGAGTTATTTATACATACAGGTGTCCTTCCTGAAATGATACCAAGTAGGCCAAAGTCATTAAAGTTCTTGGTAGCAACAAGGTATCAAGTCAACACCAGTGCAGATGTAATCAAATGTCAACGGAAGAAACTCTTAAATGAAAACTTGGACACACAGTAAACTGCCTTCCTGGTGGTCTGGCTAACAGAGAGAGGGAGGGAGAGGGGAGGAGAAATCAGATGCAGGAAAAATAGAGCGAGAAAGTAGGAAAACCATACTTCAAAGTATAGCTTTCCTTTGTTTTCTGGGTTCCAGAGAGGTGTGAAAAGGAAATGTTTGCATATTCAACCACTTCCCCGAAAAGCCCCACTCCTCAGTCACTTCATAGGGTTTCCCACAGAAAACATTTTAATCCCAACCCACCATAACGATGATACTACTAGCCCTACTATTCATTGGAGGAACATTTCCATCACCCATCCTACTCCTTGTAAGAACTGACTATAGGCAAGAGGCCTGTCAAAGCCCATAATCTTCCATCATTAAAAGCTTAAAAAGAGAGAGAAAAAACACAGCTCCAGCTAATCCTCATTTCATCAGGAAAGGATCACCAATGTATGAGACAGGAACATTTAAGTAGCCATAATGAATGAGGTATCTGGAATCTCTCAGAAAATACAAGGTGCTCCTCATTTGTCTCCTTATAGTAAAAAGTATTACTCGATCTGTAAAACTAATTAAGTCTTTAATAAATCATTTTAAGAAGTGAGACTACTAGCAGGAATTTGCAGGTACCTTTTACGCTACCCTCCCCCAACCTCCACACCGAGCTTTTATGATCAGAAATCAATAGCTACAAAATTGAGGGTCTTCAGAAACACACCAGACACCAAGTTGAATAAGGCTGTGCTTTATTACATGCATAATTACAAATCTGTGCTAAGTGAAAAATGTATAAAGCAATGGCGACCTGGGTTTAAGCCACACAGAGAAAGGGCTGGACAATCCCATTAACCTTTCTGCCAAAGTCCATTCCATTGCCTTTAAAGTGATTGTTTCCTTTTCTTACAATTTGCATAGCACTTACTTGTCAAAGTACTTTCCTTTCATTGTCTCAGTTTATCCTCACAACAACCCTGTGAGGTAGGTAGGGCAATTAACACTATCCCCATTTTGCAGATGGGAACACTGAGGCACAGAGCGGTTAAGATCTCGAGGCTAGTTAGTAGAAGCATAGGGAATAGAAACCAGGTCTCCTAACTCCCCAGCCCACATCTTCCTTTTTAGACTATGTTGCTATGCTTGACCAGGGAGCAGAATGAACTGTGCAGTGAGCCACAGCTTTGGTACAGGCTGTGCCTATGAACAGGGACAAATGTCTCTAAAAGTTAGAATAAAGCTAAGAAAGTGTGGCTAAAGGGTTGGCAACACTCAGATAAATAACTGCTCTGAACAGCTCAGCACCAAGTTTCCTGTGGAAACTCTATTAGCTTTAGTTGACTCTAGTTTCTGGACGCCTAGCTACTGCTAATGTCTATACCTTAGCTTCAGTTGAACTTTTACCAACTCTCAGGAACTAAAATGTCGAGTTAGACAGGTTTTCTTTGGCTACTGCAGTTGGAGCCGGCCCTACAAATGAGCTTATTACAGAGACATTCATATAGTGGCCCATGGGCTGGAACCGGCCCCTCTGATCCTCCTGGCCTCACTGGCTCACCCGACAGGTGGTATTTTTCCCACAGCCAGAAATGAATGGACAGAGGTAAGAGCAGGAGGCTGGCCTTGGTCACATGAAGAAGAGTCACCATCATTACATCAATGGCATCCTTAGGTGACATGACCAGGGTGCTGTCCGTCAAGCCCAACTCCTTTCTGGCCTGTACCTGGTTAGCAGCATAGCTTCAAAAGACAGTTTAAAAGAACAAAATATTAAACACGTCATTTTTTTACCTAGAATGAAATTAATTCTTAATCATTACATAGTCCCAAGGGACCAAATATATATAATAAAAAGTAAATATTTATTAAAATCTGAGCGCTAAAAAGGCAGGACAATGGGAAAGAGAGAGAAAGGATAAAGTGAAATGGAGGAGGGAAAAGGAGCACTCTTGAAGGACCATATATTTGAGGTACACTCAATAAGATAATGAGGCTAAACATTCCTACCCTGACAAAACCATCTCAGGCCATTCCCTCATCTCCATTCTGCCAGGTGGCATTTCACTCATCAAACCCTAGACCACCTCTGACTTTCAACAGATTTGGACCTAGTAGATGATAACAAGGTTTAGCAATGAATACTTCACATGTCTGCATTAAGATGCTAAAGCCCTGGACACCGCCAACAGATACCATTGGCTTTAGCCCCTACAGTGGAGCAAAGCCCCACTGGCCCCATCAACTCAGAAGTATCTTCCATTCTCTACTCTCAGAACTATCCTCTCCCTCCCCAAGGTCCACATTCAAAACAATACACTTAGAGTAACTGAGAAAATTTTGAATTCAGGGTATTGGGGTGAGGAGAGAGAGACAGAGAGACAGGGGTGGGGAGGAAAGAGGAGGAGAGGCAGAGATCATTTATTTAAACCCTCATATTTTTATACCATCACACACTTTTTTCCCCTTAAAAGGTCAAACTTTAGGCAAGGCATTCATTCAATGAGTGTGCACCCAGAGGCTGAAGACCCTTTGGCAGGAACTTAGAGGTAGGAATTTATGGCTGCGGGATTGGGCTGGATGACCTGATAGGTCCCATCCAAGAAACGCAAACTCCGCACATCACAGACCTTCTTTCTTTCTTGGGTGGTTTGGCAAAATCAGACTACAAGGTGGAAAAACCGATTTTGCTCCCTACGTCACTTCAAAACTTTGCCGAGATGCAGATGTTTAGAAATGAGACTGTGACCAGCAAACATTTAGGGAGTAACTTGAAGTTGCTAACACCTACTAGTCCAGGAACTCCTCCCCTTGGGGCAAGCAACCAAAATTGAGGCTGAGCACAGCTCAGTGGTTACCACAGGTCCACCAGACCAACTTCAGTTCAAATTTACACAGCTCCCTGAGCTCTGAGAAATCCTCACCTTTTTCTTTTTAATCTACAATAAGTACCTACCAGGGAGGCTAACAATATAGACTTTTAAAATATTTTGCTATCAGAATTCAACATAAGCTACCTAAAGCTTATCACTTAGGCAATGGCAGTAGAAGCTGTCCTCCTCCGCAAGAGGTCTGGTCTTGGGTCAGCCCTCTCCACAAAAGTAGACTGCCTCCACCAAATGCTGCTTTGAGCCTCTTGGTTGCTTGGTCTTTGGGAGACTACAAAAATTTTTCTCTCCTTGAGGCACATGATCAAGCAGTTTATAAATGTCGGGGTGTTTGGCTTGGGGCATGGAATGGCCTTCCTCCCACCATCTTACAAGAACTCGTATACTTGCTTACTAGGGTTTTTCCACTGCCATAACTTTCCATTCTCTCTCCAAAGGGAATCCAGGTTATCCCAGAGGTGGTTAAAAAAAAATCAAGGTCATAGGACACTGAAGTTCAGACCACATATTTAGACATCTTTTTTTTAAGGACTCAATATTTCACCTCCCCTTTACTTTCTGAACTCCTAATTTTTCTCAGAGTTTTTAAGAGCTCAATACTCTATGCACCACCATGAAAGATGCTCTCCTGCTTTCTCTGAACAGATGAGTGGCCTGCGTTTGGCTCTGATCCAGTGAAAGTAAACCAGTTCCTCACAATACAATGTGGTCAGTCATCAGTAAGTACTCTGGCAATATAAAACACACTGGTCATGTCAAATTTTCAATTGTTTTCACTATTATTTATTAAAAACTCAACTTCTGGGCCTCCCTGGTGGCGCAGTGGTTGAGAGTCCGCCTGCCGATGCAGGGGATACGGGTTCGTGCCCCGGTCTGGGAGGATCCCATATGCCGCGGAGCGGCTGGGCCCGTGAGCCATGGCTGCTGAGCCTGCGCATCCGGAGCCTGTGCTCCGCAACGGGAGAGGCCACAACAGTGAGAGGCCCGCATACCACAAAAAAAAAAAAAAAAAAAAAAACTCAACTTCAAAAACTGCACTCCTTGTGATTTATTAAAAAACAAAACCAAAAGATACTGTGGGGTAACAAGTACACCTTCCTACTCATCACCTAACTAAACAAATCAAGGTCAGGATCCAACCGGGACAGGTGATCCAAATACTTAAAACATACAGCAGTGATTACATTCCCTGATCGACTCTCTTGCACGCTGTTTTAAAAAACATATTTGCTCCCCCGACACCTGAATGGGTTCATAAATTCATAGTTAAGAATTACTTCACAGCCTTAGACCACACAAAGTCCCCATTACTTTATCATTCTCGTGTTCAAACACAATTGAAGACTTGCTAGAGACATTTATGCTTCTTCTCTGCTCTTCCTGTAAAGGGTTCAGATTCAGCCTCTGGTGCCAAAACAATGGAACTGCTTTGCAGTTCCATCAGCAAATTAATCGACTGCTCTGCCAGCTGGCAAATCCAAAGTACCATCAATGTCAGATTATCCACCAGAGGATATCTGCTCTGTGGATTATACCACCTCTACTCCACAGCTGGGCTGAGCCTGAAGGACACCAGAGCCAGAAAAGAGGGGGAGTGTCTGAACGTACATCCAAATAGAAGTGATCTTAAAAGTGGCCATTATTTTGCTTGTTCAGTCCTCTGCTTCTGCCAATGGCATAACTAATCATGCCTTAACTATTTCGGCTTCTTTAATTCTTTACATCACAGATCTGAAGATACAAAATACAGCAGTTAGACTTTTACAAATCCACAGACTCTCATTCCTTTCGTGGCCTGGATGCCTACCAGATATTTTGCCTTGGAAAGGCCTAACTCTCTCGAAGCACTTATTGGCATTCTTTTGTAAATCCTTTCCGTGTGTCGGGAAACTTTCTTTCTTATTACCAGAATCGACTGGTCTCGGCTCATACTAATTTTTAAATCACAGATTATCCAGTCTTTTGCCATTGAGGTATGTGGCTATTTGAGACTACTGACAGACCCCCCTATATCAGCTTTGTTGGTTTAAGTATGTCCAACTGCTGAATTGGCAATGGCAGAAGAACATTTTCCTTTGCCTCAAGACAAGAAACTCTGAGTGTTAAGGTGCTGAGCTAGCAGTCTAGCAGAGAGCTCTACCACAATTAGCCAAACTTGGAGCCAAACCATCGGACTGGACATATAATGGATACCATACACTACAGCTACTTCTAGCATATGAGTTACAAGGATTCCTGAGAAGCTGAGGTTAATGAATGAGATTTATCAGGAGTGAGGTATCAAAGGGATATTATTCTCTGGAGGGCCAATCGGTGCTTAGTATCTAGAAAGTATACCTTGGCACAGTGTTATCTGATTTCTTGAATTTATTCTCTGAAGTAGCACCTGAACACTGGCTCATCTGTCTCAAATCAAAAACAGAGCCTAGAAGAAACACAAAGGCAAACTTAGACACCCTCCATATCACTGCTGTACTATGAAATGCGACCAAACCTTTCACCATCATCAAATACCAGAAATACTAACATTTCCTGTTTTGCAAACTTTAGTTGGACGGCTGATAAGAAAAGACAGGTAGTGAACTAGAAGTACACACATAAGAACTTTGATTTGTGCACAACAGACGCGGTGGTCAGGCAAATAGGCTCATCTCGTGTGAGGGAATCAGTGGTACAGAAGGGACAAAAGACGTGAAGTTACTGAGTCGTGACTATAATATAATATAACCTAGGGAGGTTTTTGTCTTTTTCATTAAAATGCTAGAGTGATATACTTAAAAGGAGAAACTCTGGTGACTGCCTTGATATTTTAGAGATAAAAATGAAAATAAGCCTTGGCTCTCCAGTTCTAGGCAATAAAAGAATTTCAGATTTTGGAAAGATAAGAAACTAGGGGTAAAAAGTCCTAGAATTGGAGATTGGCAACTTTTAAAATGAGGTACGCTGAGGTGCTTGGAGTGGGAGGAGAGGCTGTGCCGAGTGACTGCTGATTCTAGGCTAGAAGGATGGTGGGAAGCGCTGGGAACAGACTTGTAAAATGGGAAAGGCTCAACTCCTACCCCTAGCATTTGAGTCTCACTGCTGTGGGCGTCAGCGTGGAAATGGAGCTACTGGGCTATAGAGCAAAGCAAGTGGTTGTGCGTCACCTCTGGTCCTTAGGCTGTAAGATTGTAGAGGCTGGGTTTACAATTTAACTAGCCCTGGGAGTTATTTTTTTGTAACAGGAATGATTAACCGGGCACACTACTCAATTCCAGAGACAGGACTCAGGACTGAGGCGTGGGAAAGGGAGAATGGAGGGGGAACAACGGCACGTGGGTAAAACTGTAGAAAACGAAACAGTAGTCGGAATGATGATGGTGGCTCTGTAACTCCACCAGGTGTCCCTAGAGTGTGATGTTTTCTACTGCAGTAAAGGTGGTAGGAAATTGAGACAGGCACTTTTTCAATTGTATACAAGCACCTTTGGTGTCACCAGGCCTTGTCCACACCCCTGGGTCTCAGGATGGTTCTGCATTTTATTTAGAATTCTAAGGAGCCTCAAGGGAGTCACAGCTGCCTATCCTGTTCCAATGCCTTGAATATACCTGAAAGTACCCCAAGCCTAAATTCATGATCACGGGGACAACACTGGCCTGTTATATATATGTACTTAACACTGGGAGGAGGCATGAGTGCCCAGTCATTTTAGTACTGGTGGTTGTTATGAAGGAATGCATGAGAACGCAGATACAGCTCGGGATCTTCCCTGGTTTACCAGTATGCAGTCTAGACTTGGTTCCCTTTACTATTCTTACATATTCCAGGAGCCAAAAGCACCATCACTCATGGAGGTGGCATCTGGGTAAGAGTTGGGACCTCACAAAAATGTGAAAGTCCTGGTCATTGACTTTGCTTAGAACTTTACTAATCATTCGTTTCAAGGAAGATGGAGAAATCATTCCTTGCTACTAACAAATTCATGGAGAAATCATTCCTTGCTACTAACAAATTCATGGAGAAATCATTCCTTGCTACTAACAAGTTCATGGCAAAGTCCTTGTCTACTAGCTAACAAAGGCCATCTGGAAAATTACCCTTTTTGCAGACAAGGAGAAAATTCTATAACTTATCTTTTGTGCACTTCAAAAGAGTACCAGGAACAAGCAAGCTATAAAAGTCAACCTCTCTACATTCATTTAGAGGAGGTTAACCAAAGCAGCATTGTCTTATAATCAGATATTAAAATTAACATACACATACACACACATAAACTAATAATGCTAAATATTGTAACAAGAACAAGATAACATTTGAACTGAATTCACAGTCTGGAAAATACCATTACTATTTTCCTTCTGGCTTTCCTTTCTGTGGTTGGAAAAGCAAAGTCCCTGGTTTACACTTCATCTTCCACCAATGACAGAGTCCAAAAAAGTGACTTTTTCATGAGCTTCCTGCAGGCTATAGGTCAGGACGGTTGGAATTTTTCTTGCATAGTTTTCAGTGATTGCATATTGGCTAACATTTATGTTTTAAATTAAAAAAATCTTTAGAAAAAGAAAGAAAAAGAATTAAACCATAGCAATCTTGTTTACTCTTTCATGAAATCTTCCTAATGCAATATCACAGAAGCCTAACTGAATTTTCTCCTAAAGAGAAGATTAATTTCCAGAGATTATGTAGTGCAACTGGTTAACTTGTAGGAAAGAGACAACACACTAATATAACTTCACCATCCAAATGTGGGAAATGTTTTTTGGGTACCCAGTTAATAAAATATATCCATGGTCTGCAATGTCCTTCCTGTTTTATATCCAGTACAACCCTGTGATTCTAGTTGAAGAGAATGGAATCAGGATCTTGGTTCGCCATCTGTGCTATGTGCTTTAGCACATCCTTTTTGGTAATGATTCCAAGCAATCGCCTAAAAGACAAAACAAGACAAGACAAAAATTAATCTGCAGTTAAAATAACATTCTCAAAGGTGACACTTTCTGTGGTCTTTTTAATCTTTGTCTTTGAATACTATCTGTACTTACAGAATGATGACAGGTCTAGATTACATGTACCAGGTAAATGGGACAATGCATGGGTCCCTAAGCATGCTCTAAGCCCTTCTTCCTCTAGGTCTTAATCCTGCTATTTCCTGTGGTTTAAATATTCTTCTCTATATATACAAATCTTACCTTTTGCAACCCAGTTCAAATGTCCCTCTTCCAGAACACCTTCCCCGATCCTACGAGCCAGTAATAACTGTGCCTTCCTCCTGGGAACAGCATGTTCTGTGCACACCTCCTCCGTAGCATTTGTCCAGTTTGCTGTGTTCTCAGCTTCCCTATAAACACTGTATGCTCCTTGAGGGCAGAGAAGGGTCTCATTGCTTTTTGCCTCTCCCCGGAATCTAGTGGTATGCCTTCTTACATGAAGTACAGATTCAGTAAAGGTTGAATGGATCAGTTAGGAAAAGTCCCTTACTGATCTCAATCCTGCAAGACATCTGCTATGCTATTCAGAAATTGTAGAGGGCGAAATTCTTTTATAATCACTAGATTAACATACCAGGGTCAACAACAACAACAACAAAAACAAAAACACCCACCCTTCTCCTCAACCTCCTTTCTTTTCCGATAAAAATAGCATGGCTTCCTTTACTGGATAAGAAATATCCCAGAAAGAAAGAGCCTTAGCCTTGGAAGTCAGAAGACTTGTGTTTAGGGAGTTCCCTGGTGGCCTAGTGGTTAGGATTCCGGGCTTCCATTGTGGTGGCCTGGGTTCAATCCCTGGTCCGGGAACTGATATCCCGCAAGCTGCGTGGCGAGACCAAAAATAAATAAATAAATAAATAAAGCCTACCACTACTAGACAGTAACTGGGTGTCCTTGTGCAAATCTTTAAACCTCACTGGAACTTGGTTTTCTCACCCTCAAATAATAACAACAAAGGTATCGTAAGGACCAAATACTATACATATACTACCTAATACCATTATAATTTCAGTGCTGCCTGTTCATGAGAACATAGTTGTTTCCTTTGTGGGGGAGGAACTGAGTTATTTATAATGTGCAACCAGCAGTTCACATCTCTCAAACCCACTATCTTCCCCAAACTCCTTTTCTATTAATTATGACAAAAAAAGAAACACATTCATCTTCATCTCAGAGCTTCAAAAAGGTCTATAAATGTTACAAATATTCATATGAGTTGGGTTCTTCTTTCTTTATCTCTCTACATTCTCTTTTCCTCCCAAATCCAATTTGCCTTCACCAAAGAGCTCTCACCCATTGTGTGTAACCAGGCACTGCCGCAGTCCCAGCTTGCGGAAGATATCTACCACGATCTCCATGGGTGTAAGGTCAGTCACAGTGAAGGGGCTGAGATCCAGGATGTTCCGAAGCTTGAGGGTAGGTGGGGTGTATGGTGGCACTGGAGGAGAATGCTCGGTGAAATAAATGACAGAAGTGCTCACAACTCCATCCTGTTTTTTTCGAGCATTTTCTATTTGAAAAGTAGAAAAAAAAAGGTTGAAAAAGGAAGGACTACTTCTAAACTTCTGACCCCTAACCAGTCCCCTCTCCACTCTGTCCTTCCCCTTTTCACCCATGCATGCATGCTTAGTGATTGATTGACAGCCGATTTACAATGTTTTGTTAGTTTCAGGTGTACAGCAAAGTGATTCAGTTTTATATATATGTATATATACATATAATTATATATATATCAATATATATAAACATTCTTTTTCAGATTCTTTCCCATTACAGGTTATTACAAGATACTGAATATACTTCCCTGTGCCATACAGGAGGTCCTTGTTGCTTATCTATTTTATATATAGTAGTGTGTACCTGTTAATCCCAAACTCCTAATTTATCCCTCCCTTCCCCTCATTCACATTTATTTATTTCCACAGTGGATTCCCTTATCCCATTTCTGAAATCCTTACCAATTGAAATAATGAGGTCTCTTCGGAGGACAAAACCCACAAGTCTTTGGGACTCCCGGGACACCACAACTGGGAAGCCACTGTAAGTGGTTTCACTGATTATGGTCTCTACGTCTTCCACGGTCATACTGTCCTGAGTAAGGACAGTCAACAAAGGATCATTTCTCCGGGGTTTCATCACATCCATTGCCAGGGTCTTGTGAGCAAACTCTTCTTTGGCTTCAAGAAAGGGGTATCCATTGAGACGGATGTGGGCATCATAGATGCCCTCCCGCCCAAGAGCATCTGCCACCCACTTGCTTGTCATGGCTGCGGCCATCAGAGGCACAATGTATTCCAAGCCACCAGTTAGTTCAAACATTATGACAACAAGAGAAACAGTCATCCGAGTCACCCCGCCTGCAAAAAACAGACACAGGCTACTTACTGAAGGGAGCAAAAGTATAGAATTCATTACAGTTATGGGCCTGTCACAGGCCCCATCCAGAAAAAGCTACTTACCAGAAACATCACTAAAAGGAGGCCTCACCTATAGACCCCTGCAACTGCATTCAAGCAAGTTTACAATGAACATGAGTCAGACTTCTCAAAATAATCTCTACAAAAGTACAAGATACCTCCTTCATTCTTCTTCTTTTTTTCATTCGTCTGTTGCTCCCCACCCCCCAATTATACAAGTAATTGCATAAGATCTCTATGATTTGTGTAACACTACAGATATGAGAGGTTCTCTGGGATGTGCAGGCCCACTGTGGAAAGATCAGAAAATACATATATTTTTAAAGTATATAAAGGAAAGCCATTATCCATAAGCTCACTGTCTAGAAATATGCTGAGTAAAAATTTCAAATGACTTTTTTCAAAAACGTATGTTTTTATATAGATGAACTTGTATTATACGTTTAAATTCCCCACCATGCTTTTTCTCCTAACTTTATATTAGGAATACTTTGTATATTAGTACAAATGTATTTAACATTGTATTTAAAAATATTAAACCTATTAGCATCACATTCAGTGGCTGCATGGTATGGCATTATATGGATGTACTATACCATAATTTATTTAACCAGTCCATTATTGTGCTTTTAGTTTGATTCCAGTTATTTGCTATTACACATAAAACCATGATGCACATTCTTGTGCAGATCATCTTTGTCCAAATTTCTGATTATTTCCTCAATATGACGGAATTTGAGAGAAGAATTACTCTCAAAGGGGAGGAATGGAGATATACGGTAAAGAATGCTTTCTTAAAGCACTTGAAAATGGCAAGCCCAACAAGAAACGGATAGTCATCTTTAAAAAAATCTACAGTCAATTGTGTTTAATATCACTCATCTTTATAATGCCACCTGGGTAGCAATCTCTTTGAAATCAATGCAAACAGTACTCACCCAAGCAGGCTGCAGCCCCAACCATCGCATAAAGGCCAGGGGTGATACAATCCGCTCCTTGACTGCACCAGCTATTGAAGATGGCCCAGTCATGGTGGTAATAAGCCAGCTGTTCCATCCCTACTCCCAAAAGCCGACCCGCTATAGCACCAACAGCCATGCTAGGGATAAAGAGGCCAGAAGGGATCTGCAAAGAGAAAGCAAAAGATGGTCGGTGAGAAGTGACGTGATCGTCCGGCACATGGTAAGGGCTAGAGGACTGACCCTCTGCAAAGCGAACAGGCCAATGACAATTTAACTATGCACTATGCTAGCAAGTGGCCGCAAAGATTTGTGTAACACTACAGGGACTAGAGGTTCTCTGGAACGTGCAGGCAAGGACGACTGCAAAGACGCTTACCCTGATTCGGGGTCCATCAGGCAAGAGCCTGAACTCTCCAGACCAACACAGAACTGGAGGCAGAAATTAAGCCTTTCCCAAAGAAAAAGGAAAATAGATGGAGTTTCTCATATATGCAGACATTTTCCCCAATTTTGAATTCTAATCAACAACAATTACCCTTTATTGACTATCTACAATGTTCTATGCTGGATGCTCTATGGACCAGATTTCATGGGTTCTTTACAACCACCCCAGCAGGCAGGTGTTATAATTCCCAACTCGCAAAGGACCTAAGGTGCAGAGAGGTTAAGGAACTCACCCAAGGCCAAGATTTAGTAAACGCTGGTGCTGCGGTTTAAATGCAATGCTTGTAACCACTCTCATGTATTGAATCTTGACCCATTGCTCACACAAAAAGGATGGCACATGAGGTTTCAGTTTATTTTAACAGTATAAAGAAAGAATAGGGCCTCCCTGGTGGCGCAGTGGTTGAGAGTCCGCCTGCCGATGCAGGGGATACGGGTTCGTGCCCCGGTCTGGGAGGATCCCATATGCCGCGGAGCGGCTGGGCCCGTGAGCCATGGCTGCTGGGCCTGCGCGTCCGGAGCCTGTGCTCCGCAACGGGAGAGGCCACAGCAGTGAGAGGCCCGCATACCACAAAAAAAAAAAAAAAAAAAAAAAAAAAGAAAGAATAAATGATTAAGTTTTCTTAATGAGATAGTGACTATGGTTGCATGACTGTCCCAAAAAGGAACCCCCATCTGTCTCCCCACTCTTTTTTTTTAACACCTTTATTGGAGTATAATTGCTTTACAATGGTGTGTTAGTTTCTGCTTTATAACGAAGTGAATCAGTTATACATATACATATGTTCCCATATCTCTTCCCTCTTGCGTCTCCCTCCCTCCCACCCTCCCTATCCCACCCCTCTAGGTGGTCACAAAGCACGGAGCTGATCTCCCTGTGCTATGCGGCTGCTTCCCACTAGCACTCTATTTTACGTTTGGCAGTGTATATATGTCCATGCCACTGGAAGCAACCTAAGTGTCCATCATCGGATGAATGGATAAAGAAGATGCAGCACATATATACAATGGAATATTACTCAGCCATAAAAAGAAACGAAATTGAGTTATTTGTAGTGAGGTGGATGGACCTAGAGTCTGTCATACAGAGTAAAGTAAGTCAGAAAGGGAAAAACAAATACCGTATGCTAACACATATATATAAAATCTAAGGGGAAAAAAAAGGTCATGAAGAACCTAGGGAATAAAGACACAGACCTACTAGAGAATGGACTTGAGGATATGGGGAGGGGGAAGGGTAAGCTGTTCCCACTCTTTTTTTGACTCCTAGGATACAATAGTGCATTCTCAATTTTCTGTGCTAAGAGACAGAAAATGATGACAGAGATAATCCAAACAGCAGATTATTTTAAAATAGCTTGTATTCAATTCTGGAATATATTTGAATCAGGGTGTGTCTGATGGTCTGCAAATTCACTTTAGATGAAAGAATGAAGCCACGAGGTGAAAAGTAACTCAAGAAGCACTGCAAATCTGTCCAGGGTGTTGAGGAGGATGCATATCAATTCAGAGATTACAGTACTGCCTAAACCGACTTGCTGGCTCTTATTTTCTGTTTTGAATCTCCATTTCCCTAGAGAATAGAGGAAATACCTTGGTAGCTGAGTGCTAAAGAAAAGAAACAAACAAATGAAAACCAAGGAAGAGAAGGAAAATACTTTACGAATTTTCCTTCCTGGTTTCTTCTGACACATGGAAATGATAACGGGTAGTGAAAATAAAAGATGCTGGCCTAATATCAGCTGTTGATAATCTAAATACTAATTTAGGATCACCTGTGAAGTTCTTGATAATTGGACACTGATAACTGTAAAAAATACATTTAGCTACATATTGGGTTGAGCCATATGAAATTGCTATTTTAGTGGTCAAAATGGTTGGCAACTTCTTTTGGTTCAACCTACTATTTTGCTTTATTCGTAACTCTAAAGCCACTTTATAAGGACCAAAAATGTGTTGGTCAGATATTGTTTTGATATAAAATGCACTGGAATAAATACCTCAGCATCCTTTTTGAGAGGCAAAATATGTTTTCCACAGAAAAGGAGAAAATGTTTCTACTTGAAATCTCATCACTGAGGTTTGCATTTGGCCTAAAACTGAGCTTGCACAATTTTAGATAGAGGTACAATCATCTAAGAAGTTATGAAATAAAAGGGCTTTGGGTCTTTGAAGTTGGACACGCCACACGAACTATGAGAATTGCACAATATCTTGGCTTCGCCCTCCAAACTTACAGCCACACAAATATCCACCAAGGACCAAAAGAATCTCCTCACCTTCATGCCAAAGGTGAATATAGTGATGACAATTTTCAGTATGAGTGTCAAGGCCAGCTGCCACATTGCGCTGTAGACTCCCACACCAGCCGGTCTGTCGGGCAGCTCACCCGCCTTGCTTGTGTTGAAACGGTTCTCATAATCACAGAGCTTAGAGGAGTCCAGAAGGCCACAGTCATTGAACAGCTCAGAAATGAGCTCACTTGTGCTCATACGGGTGTACTCATTGGGGAAAGCCAGGATGGCAGTGATGGCCGTCATGACAAGTACCTCTATGACAGGATACTTGCCCAACTGGGTGGTCTTACGCTTCCGACACCAGGCGATGTTGGTGCGGATAAACAAAGCTCCCCACAGACCACCAAATATGCCCAACAGAATGAAGGGCACGAGCTCAAAGAGATGCCACGGGGTGTGAAACTCCACATAAAATAGAACCAGGCGGCTATTCCCAAACGGATTGATGGAGCGTAGAGTGAATGCTGCCACTAAAGCAGCAAAAAACGAACGCCACAGTGTTTTGAGGGGAAAGTAGTAGCTGACCTGTAAGAGAGAAAATGAGAAAGTAAACTCAGTCAACATGCATAAACTGGGGTGAAAACTGGTGCTGCAGGAATTAGAGTTGAGGATGAAAATGGCCTGGAGATCTCCGGCCCCGTGGCAAAGCACTGGAGTTGGGCAGAGCACTTTGGGACTGCAATGTACACAGACAATGGCCAGAATTCCTGGCACAAAATCATGTGCGTGGCTCTACAGACAGATAAAAGTATTACCTCTTCTAGGCTGAATAATACTCCGCCAATAGGTGCCCCAAAGGCTACAGATACACCGGCTGCAGCTGCAGCTGACAAGACCTACGATGCAAAACCCAAAATTAGTGAATAGATCAAGGCCACTTTCCTACCTTCAATCACATTTTTAAAAGGAATGTTAGTGGTTACTAAACATAAAAAAACAATTTTATATGCTTCATATCCAGTTTATCAAAAATGAAGTTCAATGTATACTTATTTTGAGAGCAAACACTGTATGCTGAATCTTGAACACATGGTTCACATGCTGGAACATGTAGAGGGCCTTCCTTCATAATTAATTTAGGCATGTACTTGATCTCAAATTATGCCCCCATCCCCAACACTCCCAATTCCGTAACTGATTTTGAGTCTGCAGACCTATTTACCACCGAAATGAAATACTTCCAGTGATGTATTTACATAGCACTTTCTTTACAAAGGAAAGCTTTTAAAATGAGATTTTAAAGGCTCTAATGATACAAAACTGAAGTAATGATTGGCTCACAGCTAGCCAGAAGTTGAAAATATTCAGACAATAAGTATTTAGAGTTTCCTGTACTATGTGCCCTACTCCATGCCTAGTGACCTATGGAAACAGAAGTAGGGGGGCGACTAGAGGCAAAATTGGGGATAGATTTTGAAAGGAAGAGAAGACCTAAATGTGTTTAGGTGTGGCAAGGAAAAGGGTGAGGAGGGAGAGGAAGTGGAAGAAACTGTCAGAGAGAAGTTAAAAGGGACAAGGAGATGGGGAAAGAGAGCAAGTGACATTTCGAGAGCACCATCTTTTTATGTCATAGGCATTGGCGTGTGTATGTAAAAGGTGCATGACAAACACACCAGAATTAATAGAAGGATAAAGTCCTTTCATTGGATTCTGGTTGCTGTGGGGTGGTATATAATTTGTGGTAGTGAGGAACTATTTTTAAAAGGAAGTTGAATAAAATTAAGAGTTTTTGAAGAAAAAATGGTTCTCGGCAAAAATAAATAGGCAGGTTTCTCTGGGAGTGCAGGATGGCCAAAGAAAATGAAGGGGGTGGGGGGAAGAGTGATCTCTGGTGCTAGCTGGGGAGGACTTTGAAATTCAAGGCTAGAATGACTTTCATCTGAGAAGGATGAGGACATTCAACATGGAACTTGAGAAAGGGGATTTCAGTGACTTTGTTTAGGATGAATTATGAGGGAGAAGAAAGAATCGAAGTGGCCTGTTTGCCTTCATATTATGTTGTAGAGTAGGGTCTATCTACACCCTACCTTCTCAAATCTCTATTTTACTCTCAACCATCTGGTCACTTTGACAAGGCCCTGGGACATAAAAGGGTTACTGCTGATGGTGAGAACAACAGGAAAAAACAACTGCAAAGTCTGAATAAGCAATAGGAACTGAATGACATATTCAAATATTCATGAGTTTAGTTAGAAATATATATGACATCTGTACAGAGCAACAGCCAGATCAAACTCCTCTCTTATTTTATAAAGAACTATTTGAACAAAAATGCCAATTTTTATGGAATGAAAGTAACCAACAATCTACAGTTTCAAAGTTACCTCTACCTATGCAAAACCAGCAACAATCAACACTTTACTCTTGACAGTTAAAATGTTTTTTTTTTCATGTCTTTAGCTTCTGTTATACATTACTCCTGTCTAACAACCTCACTAATTTAATACTGCCTTTATGTCCCTCTAAATTTGACAGATAGCTAAACAACCTACTCAGATATCCCCCTCTCTCTCCTGCTAGCCTAACTCTCCTGCCAGGAACTTTCCCCCTTGAACTATCAAAATGTATTCCATATTTGAAATTTCAACATGTTTGAGTTTCCTTCCGAGTCTTACAGTGAATTTTGTTTTGTTTTGTTTTCAGAACAAAATCATTAGGTTCCAATTTTGTGAAAAATCCTTTCTAATGAAATGACCTTGGTCTCGACCCATTCCATATGTGATTTCTTTGTAATTCAAGGAAAATAGAGCAAGAACCATTTTCTTAAATCCTTAATTATAGCAGGACAAAAGTAACCAATGACTTGGAACTTTTAAAAAAATGTGCTTCCTCCTCAAAATGACATACATTAACAACTGTATAAACACGAGAACAACTATAGAGATGCTGCAGCGGGGTTAATTTAGCGGGGTTGAGCCAGAAGACAGGGAGAGAGAGATCCAATACAGAGAGAAACCAATGCAGCGTGCTGTTATGTAGAAATAAAAGATGGAAAAGCTGGCATCTGAAACACATGCTGAATTTTATATTCTTTCACAGGGATAAACAACTTTCTTTTAAAATAATCTTCCATTAGTTTTGTACTTATTTTGTCCTAGAAATAGCACACGCTTGTATAGAATTATACATAATAAAAGTTGACGTCCTTACTTCTCCCTCACTTTCCCCCTCACCAGAGGTAGACATTTTTTAACAGTTTGGGGTGAAACCACTTTCCAGCCATTTTCTTTCTAGGTGCATATATACCTACTTTTCAAAAACACTAACTGATTTTTACTATACACATTATTCTGAGATTGGCTTCTAAAAGTTTAATGGTATTTTATAGCCATCATTCCATGTGAGTATACATAGCATTATCTCATTCTTTTTAACAGTTGCACAGTATTCTAGAGTATGGACAGAATATTGTTTATTTAATCAGTCCCCCATTGATGGACATTTTGATTGCTTCCGTTTTTCACGATGTTGACAGATGCTTCACTGTCTATCCTATACACCTTTGTGCACACATGGTAGGATGTCTGTAGGATAAATTTCTAGAAGTGGAACTGCTGGGTCAAAGGGCATTTGCATTAACACTGGTAGAATCCCTCAACTCTCATCCCTAAGGTTGTACCATTTATGCTCTCACCAAAAAAGAGACTATTAAGGCCGTTGTTATTACCTCTCTGCGTTTGGCTTCATTCTTCCTGTATTTGTTGAAGCAGTGGCACAGGATGTTCCCACAGCAGCAAGCCACGTGCACTAGGGGGCCCTCTTTGCCCAAGCTCAGGCCAGATGACACTGCCAGCACCAGTGTTATGGTTTTGATAATCAGGGTCCACTTACCCAAATAGCCCCTAATAATGAAACCACTCAAGATAGTTTTTATCTGCAGGTCAAACACAGAGAGATTGAATACAGACTAAGTAAGGAAACAAGGCTAACAAGCAATAAATCTGGTCCTCATTATAGAAACTGCACCTTTTGAAAACAACTGATATATAAATGCTTGACCCACAGTGATCCCAGTTTGGGAGGGAGCCTAGCAGCCCAAGAAAGTGAGAAATGTTCTTTAAACTTTCATGTTCCTTTTTTTCTTTTTGCCCATGTGATAGCTGGGCAAGGTAGTATTGTAAGTATGAGAGTGCACTGTATGGAGAAGGGGCGGCAGAGATGGAGGGTGGTTCCCTTACTTAATCCTTACAGGCTAGTATAGCCTTGACTCTCTACCAAGGAATCTGTAACTATGACTTGGTCAGGAAACAGAGAGGAGGCAAGGTCATCCAGGTAACCTAAAATCTCTGTGGTTTCAGTCACTGTCAAGCAATCTAAACCAAAAGTACTTAGAAATAGGGTTTTAGTCACCCTCCTTCTAGCCCAAATCATATTGCAGGAAATGTAGCAAAACAGTTTTATTTCTTCTGCTCTAACAAAGTTGACAATACCACTATTTTTTCAGACCAGAAGCCTGGGATCTACCCTAGGAGCTTCTTGGTTAGGGAGTCAGGGAGGTCTTCAGGGGCCTGGTTCACCAGGAACCCGGAGGAGGCTAGGAATCAACTCCCTCTATTTATTTATTTTTAAAATATTTATTTATGGCTGCATAAGGTCTTTGTTGCTGTGCTCAGGCTCTCTCTAGTTGCGGCGAGCAGGGGCTACTCTTTGTTGCGGTGCACAGGCTTCTCATTGTAGTGGCTTCTCTTGTTGCGGAGTATGGGCTCTAGGCGCACAGGCTTCAGTAGTTGTGGCATGCGGGCTCAGTAGTTGTGGCTCTCAGGCTCTAGAGCGCAGGCTCAGTAGTTGTGGCACATGGGCTTAGTTGCTCCATGGCATGTGGGACCTTCCCGGACCAGGGATCAAACCTGTGTCCCCTGCATTGGCAGGTGGATTCTTAACCACTGCCCCACCAGGAAGTCCCTCAACTCCCTTTAATGTCCAGGTAGCCCAGCCTGGGAGGAGACTTAAGGGAAGATCTAGAGAGGCCCTAGATTGCCTCGTGATCTGATCCTGCTTGATAGTCAACTGTGGTATGTGCTGGAATACATATTAAATCATTTTAACTAAAAAGGATTCATTATTGTTACCATTTATAAACCATTTTAGAGACTCACCTCAGGGATTCCGGAGCCACAGGCGTACGGTGCGAACACCTTGACAAGAGATACGGCAAGGAAGGCAAATAGGAGAGCCCAGAGGACATACATGAAGTAATTGACTATGTAAGCAAAGGCTCCCTGGAACAGGGGAAAAAGAAAGACGCTTGTTTTAGCCCAGACAGCCTCAGTGAGGCATGCAGCTCTTCTGAGTAATGGGTTTTCAGGAGAGGAGGTCAGAAAGAAAAAAAAAAAACAGTATTAAATTGCTCAAGATGTTCCTTCCCAGACTGTCAGCAAAGCAACTGTCAGCCCACTTGCTACTGAAAATGAGAGGCTTTGTTACACCCAGAGGACACTGACAAAGCCTTCTAAGGATGGACAAGAACGAAGAAGCAAATTCACTTTCTATATGAGTGCTTTGATAGATTTTGTAGTCAAATATATATGATACTATGTCAATTTCATTAAGAGTCTTAACAGCCCTTTTATTGGAATGGCTGAACCTTGACTACACATTAGAAGAGAAGACTGGCTCCAGAGTTCCATTAAATTCATCCTTGCCTACTACCTACCTTGGTGTCAAATTCTCATAGGTTAGAGTATCTAAAATTCTTGGGTGTTTTTCTTAAAATAAGCAATGACATTCTGTAGAGACGACCACATCTTTGAGAGAATTTTGCCACTGTTGTAGCAAAGGTGTAGTTGCTGAGTGGCAACAAGAAAATGCAGTAGAAAGTTTTGGGCTCTGACCATCAAACAAAATCCGTGAGATGTCAGATATCGCAAAGAATAAAACAGCAACAGCTATTTTTAAAAATGGAGAGAATATACTTATGAGACTATCCCCCTATTATAACGAAATCTGCCAGAAATCTAATTTTGACCACTAGCAAGCATTCACCAACATTAAAGGGCTCGCAAAATAGCTATGCCTTACAAAAAAAGATATTTTGAACACTACCAGATGATGCTTGCTCATAGAAACATTTGAAGTTGAAACTCACTCAAATTACATGAAATACAAAACTCAAGGGACTTTCGACTTTTTAAAACCTAAAACACTATCAAAATAATTCATTGACCTAGACAAGGAGAACCAAAATGCTCAGGTTTTTTCTGAGTTATAATTTTGACACAGGTTTCCCATTACTTTAGTCCCTCAGAGGAACAAATAATTGCTCTCTCTTGGCCTTTAGAATGTAGCTAGGGAGGAAGAATACTCTAGAAGTAGGAGACAAAGAGGAAAAGGGAGGGAAAGGGGAAGTAGCTGAAACTGACTAGAGGCAGAGACCAGGAGGTCAAGTTCTTGGCAGGAGAACTCTTCTTAAAACCTAGAAGACTGTTTCCCCAGGCAAGAATTTCATTCATTAAAAGGAGGGCCAGAGAAAGTTGTCACTTGTGCAAATCTCCAGCTCGTTTGAAAGTTATGGTTGGAACACTTAAACACATGCACACAGCTCTCAAGGAGTAGCATGGGGGAGCCTTGTTGTGATGGAACAGTAGTTCTGCATCTTGATTGTGGTGGTGGCTACACAAATCTACGCATGTGCTAAAACTGTGGAGAACTACACACACACACACACACACACACACACACACACAAACACAGACTCACCCTAAATCTGGAGCTTCTCAAACTTTTCTACCCAAGTACATACTTCTAATCTAGGAGAGAGGATAGGGGGTGGGGTACCCAGAGCAGAGCTGAAATAGATATTCTGTTTTATCTTAAACATAGGACTTTTGCATTCCTTTTTAATGATTGTTTACATTTAATTTTTGAAAAAATTTTCTTCCAAATACTGATCAGGAAAAACTGATATTCTGGGAAAGCACATAGCATGTATCCTGAGGTTTCAACATACCCTCTGGTACGCTGACCTAACCCCAGTCTGAGAAGCACAGACTTAAACCCTCTCACACATATAGTATGTAGCTAACCCAAGCCAATATGCACAGTCAGATGTATGTACATAAACACCCTTATTTCTGACTTTATTATTTTCTTATCCTTCTTTTACCTTCACTGAATCTGTGGGGGGTGTGCCATTTCAAATTGTCTGTGGACCAAAATAGGTACGAAAATAAATTTTAAAAGTACAAACAAACATCCTAGTCTTCTCCCCCTCACTTAACCAACAGAGCAGATGAGGAGTGAGCTGAGATAGTACCTGTTTTAGTTGGTGGAAGCCAGAGTGGAATTGGGAGTTGAGAGTTGTTTTGTGTGCTTTCGTGTTTAGTAGGAGAGATCTAACATACAAACCAAATGGTAAGAGAAAGGTAAGGAACCAGAAAACAAAGTTACTTTTACATCCAAAAAGATATGCTAAAAGACAAAGACAAATGAAAATTTTAATTTAGTCTCAAAATGTATGGGCAATTTTATTCCTGGGTTTCTGTTATTTTGCTATGGAATGTATCATAATTTTTTTAATGTTCTAATGCAATGCTCAGGGAAAAATCGCCTAAACACATTTTTAACCCATTCCATCCTTTGTTAGAAATGATAGCTTACCTGTTGGCTGACTCTGACATTTCCACAGAAAAAACTAGAGAAAGATTCAGTCACACGGTGTACTAATAACTAAGAAGAAACATCAGGCTTGTTTAAAACAAGCAAAACATTTTAAGTTGTTGTGTAAGCATCAAACAACTCCACATGTCAGAAGAGATAGAAATAGGGCTGCACTTAAACCACAGAGAAAGGCAGCTGGCACTGGTTCCCCTTTTCATGAAAAGGAAAATAAAGGAAGATTCCACAATTGCCACGAGGACAGTATAAAAAATGAAGTAAATGTATGAATAATTAAATCAGTGGTTCAGAAATCTTCACTACGTGTTACCTCATTCGTGCTGATGATAAGCTGGGACCAGCTATTCCACTCTGGGCATTTGTCTCTGTCTTCAAAGGTGACATGCTGGGAGTTCCAGCAACAGTGTTCATGGTTAAACCAGATTCCCCCTGTGCATATACCTTCTTTTAAGTCTGTCATCCAGTGAGCAGAGATGTCTATCAAGCCAGCTAGGGAACCTGATTTGAGGGGAGGGAAGGAAAGGCCACAGTTGTAAGAGAAAATAAGGGAAAAGGAATCAAAATGATGGACAAGTATATACTTTCTCATTCTATTTGCAACCTCCTTCTGATTCTCTGTCTGCTTGCTTTTCACCTTTTATCTCTAATGGATTTTACCTGTTATTAAATGCCTGTTCAAAAGGGGAAAACAACAACAACAACAACATTGTCTGCATTAAACACTGTGTGTGCAGGATCTTTATTGTATATGGGAAACTTAGAGGAGAGCAAAGTAGTTGGGTGGGAGCAAGGGGCGAGTGGATTTGACTTTTAGCTGCTTCCCCTGGCAAAGACTCTGCTTTGACTTAGAGTTGATGAATACCGATCCATAAAGATGGTCAAGTTTCTTAAAGTTTATTTTATTCTCACTTTATACATAAAACTGAGAAACTGTGAATTGCCCATGTTGAAGAATATTATATGATATTTATTTGAGATGGCTTGCCAAGGGCAGTTGATGAAGACTATGAGGAAAAGGGCTCAGTCTCCATACCGATTTGGCTCCAGCGGCGAGGGAATTTGAGCGGTGGCAGGAAGGCATTCTAGGCTAAGGGAACTGAAGTTATAAAAGCACAAACTGTGATGTACATGGAAGATTAGATGAAGCTGTAGGTAGGCTGAAGCCTCCTGAGCCTAGGATGTGAACATCCTGAAGTTTTCTTAGTGACAAGGAGCAAATAGTATTTTATACAGAACGTTCCTCAAAGAAAATCATGAGAAAATGAATGGGGACTAATGCACTGTGGCTAATAGACTGATAGGGTTAAGATAGTTATAGTACTTTCAATTCTGCCCTTCTCATCATTTCTGCTGTCCAGATGAAGAAACGCTGGCATAAAGAAATTAAATGGTCTAGAATCGTGCTTTAGGGAAATAGCAAAGACATCATAAAATTCACAGCCCCTGAATTCCGAGACTGTTCCTGCATTCTGACACACTGCTTCTATTGTTGCTCTCCAATGCTTAAAAACAAAATACCCTGTGTGTATGAGGGAAAGAAAAATATTCACTGACCACCTAGTGACAAGACATACATTAAAAAGTTGAGGATATTACGCCTACGTTCCAACAGGCTGGAGGCCATGTCATGTGTATGTTTTGGTAGGTGCTATAAGAGTGCTAACACACTCTCTTAGTTATTTACATATTTGAATAACCTAGTCAAATCTAACAAATTGTTTGACACCTACTCTTGGCCACTCCAGTTCCCGCCGTCTCTTCCTTCTAACTCCTATTGCACTTACTGCCTGGATTCAGAAAACTAACACGATGTTAAAGAGTTTGGCTAATTCTCTGGTTGTTTCACGCGTGCATGTCTTATTCTACCTAACACTGGTACCCTCCATCCCATCTTCCCGTCTACATCTCCTTCTCCTTCTTTTCCCAATTGGCTCTTTCCTCCCTGGTTACAAATATTAGCAGGTTTCCCCTGCCCTAAAGAATGAAATGCTTCCCCTTGTCCATGCTACCATTTCAAGCTTCTGTTCCTTCCAGTGACTACCCAGTATCCCCAAAACTTCTACAATGGTTGCCTTCCCTTGAAATCTGGCTCCTGGGTACTCCCTGGTAATCCAGTGGTTAGGACTCGGCGCTTTCACTGAAGGGGCCTGGGTTCAATCCCTGGTAGGGGAACTAAGATTCTGTAAGCCGCGTGGCGCAGCCAAGAAAAAAAAAAGAAAGACATCTGGCTCCTCATATTTATCTGAGATGCTTTTTCAAGGTCACTGGTATCCTCCTAACTGCTAAACTACATAACCTTTTCTCAGCCCCCTTCCTTCTTGTCAGCTTCTGTGCAATACTTGACATTACAGACCACTCAGTCTACTATGAGCCAGCTCTAAATTGTCCAGACCACGTCTCTCTTCTGTGCGAGCCAGAAAAGGGACATCATTAACACCCTAGACCATGGGTTGGCAAACTATGGCCCGAGGGTCAAATCTGCCTCTGTGTTTTTAAATAGAGTTTTTCTTGGTCACAGTCCAGCTCGTTTATTTTCCTACTTTCTATGGCTACATTCTTGCTATACAGACCATTTGGCCCACAAATCCTAAAATATTTACTATTTGGCCCTTTACAGAAAAGGCTTGCTGACCCCTAGCCTAGATAATCTTTGAAAACTCTGCTATGGATGAACCATTTCCCATTTGCTGTGATCATTTTATACTCCATGGCTCATGAATTATCTCTAGGTAGCAACAGCATTGTGAACAACTGGGCACTGTGTTGAGTGCTGTATCGCTGTATTTCATTCAGTTCTTGCAACAAACTTGTAATATAGGTACTCTTATTATCCCCATTTTACAAGTCAGTAAACTAAAGCTTCCAAGGGTTAAGAAACTTGCCTGAAGTCACAAAACTAGCAAGTGGTGGGGCTGGGATTCAAATCCAGGTAGCCATAAAGTAGAGCCTGTGCTATTAACTACCATTCCATCCCAACCGCCATCCAATTTCCCACCTTTTATTTTAGCTCAATATTCTAAATCTTCCTAGGCCCATCTTCTAATGCCACAAGGATATAAGTCTCAGCATCTCTGCCTGGTATTCTTGGCTTTCTGCTTTCCCCATGGGAGGGGAAGCCCGCTTGGGAACCTGCTTTAAAGCTGTATTGCATAGCAAGTGTGCTATTCCTGGTTAAGATTATATATTATTTGGAGTGGCTTAGGAGGTTGATGGAGAAGATAGGAAAAGGTGGTACCATCCCAGTCCTCAGCCACCATGAAAGAGTAAGAATTTAGGCTCCCTAAGGGTATAAGCCGTATCTTATATGCTTTTCTTTACTCCCAAATGAGAGAGTATATATTTAAGAAATAGCTACAAAAATCTCTCAGGAAGTCCTCTTCTACATGTTCTTTCCTAAACCCCATGCTTACTAATATGTTAAAAAAAAAAGGGAATTCCCTGGCTGTCCAGTGGTTAGGACTCAGCGCTTTCACTGCTAGGGCACGGGTTCAATCCCTGGTCGGGGATCAAGATCCTGCAAGCCACGCGGCACGGCAAAAAAACAAAAACAAAAAACAAACAAAAAAAACCTGTCTCTAATAGAAAGGTTCTTCCTCAAGACAAGCACCAAAAGGCAGTACTAACAGCACCTTAAACTGGATACAATATTTTATAGCATACAAATGCGCTTAAATGCATTTCCTCATTTAACCTCATTTATTTAAGGAAGGAGATGAGGTATTAGTATCTCTTTATAGACGGGGACATCAAGCTTCCCAAAGGTCCATGAGCAATTCCGTTCATGTAGGAAAACAGTAAAGCACAGCATTCAATTCAGTTCATGACTCGGGAGAGGGGCACACCACAATTTTAGGAGATTTGTTTAGAAAGCTAACATGGTTTACCATACCTGATAAAAGCCCAATAAGTAGCATCAACAACCAGCCAGAAAAAGCATCGCTCACACTGTGAATTAAGGCCCATGTTGACTCCTTGCTTTTATTGGTAATCTAGGGAGAAATGAGAAAACATTGATACATTCTACACACACTTTTGCTTTTTTACCTCAAAATGTGCGATAAAGAAACACAAAGATAAACCTATTCATTGGGAACAGAGTCCAATTTAGAGTTACTTCTCAAATCTTTGGCTGAACCAACGCCACCACGAACTTTGAGCTTTATTGAACCCTGTCTTACTGAACCCCACCTTCATCTCCAGTATTGCAATGTCTGCAAGTACCTTATTCAGGACTTCCCTATTAGCTGCTAAATTCTTATAACATCAATCTGTTTTGCTTACTGCAGCGGTTTCTTTCTAGCCTGGACATCAGAGAGTCCAAAGATGGTCTCTTGACTCACAGCAAATAGTTTGATTGTTTTTCAAAGAATAAACAAACACGGGCTTATTTGAGGGGTTAAAAGTACAATTTGTGGTTTTCTACCTGGGGCTGTGCTTCAGGTCAGGCAAATTCCAAGACTTGATACCACAAACCTCTTACTGTACAGTGATCACAGATGCGAAATGATATCAGGGATGATCTTTTTCATTTTCAAAAACCTGCTGGGAATATCTGCAGCTTTCAAGAGGTGCAGAAACTTTTACCTTTTAGGTCCTAGCCTTGTCAATTTAACCCTTCAGTGCCCACACTTCAAAACCAAGCATTCTAACAGCTTTGTCATTAGTACTTCCTCCTTCTCTGTACCTCTATTTCTTTCTTTCTTTTTTTTTTTTTGCGGCACGTGGGCCTCTCACTGCTGTGGCCTCTCCCGTTGCGGAGCACAGGCTCTGGACGTGCAGGCTCAGCGGCCATGGCTCACGGGCCCAGCCATTCTGCGGCATGTGGGATCTTCCTGGACCGGGGCACGAACCCGTGTCCCCTGCATCGGCAGGCGGACTCTCAACCACCGCGCCACCAGGGAAGCCCTGTACCTCTATTTCTTATCTTTGAAACTGTAAGTTAGCTACCCCATCTTGATCTGCAGTGACATCACAAGTAATAAATTATTATAAAATTTTAAAAGCAGTTTAAAATTTCATTTTGACTTATAACTTTAAGTTTCCAATTTAAGTGCTGAAAGTAGATGAGGTGACACTTTTCCCTATGACAGTGTTTCCATTCAGATGATGAACAGTTAATGCTAAAAAAAGGTCACCTTTGAACATTTGATAAACACATTTTAATTGATTTTAAATTATTATTAGCTGATATAATGTGTCTCAGATGCAACCATTTTGATATAATGGGAAATGTGCCCTTGTCATATCACAGGTGGCTTTCACAATCTGAGTAACATGTTGAATAAGCAAATGGTGACAAACTGAACTCTGAATACAGATAGCAAAAATTCTAAAGCCGTAAGATTCTATATTTTAAAGGCTGCCTGATGAATTGATATAACAGAAAGAATATGTGTGTATGTTCCCAAACAGCAGGAATCTTATAAAAAACAGAATGTTTTATAGAGATCACCTTTTTGAGTTAGGAGAAGAAAACTCTATGGGATTATGACAAATCCAAGGACTACAAAGAAATTTCTCAAAACCTGTACCTGGGACAACCTGACTCCTGGGTTTAGGTGGTCTTGAGAAAGCCAGTCAGGAGCTCGGAAGGGAATGAAAAGTGATCTGAACCTGACTGCTCAGGAGATTCACTCAGGTCTGAGAGGAGGAAATCATGAATTCAGGAGAGAATGGAGTCAACTTAAAAATCGAATTTTAAATTTGGAATCAAAGCAGAAATAGTAAGAAAGAAAAAATAATCATACTTACTGTTGGCTGAAGAAATGTTCCCTACTGAATCAGGATGACTGGGGCTGGGGCCCTACCTTTTGAATAAGCTCTCTATGTGCTCCTGACACAAACTAGAAATTGCGATTCCCTGATTTAAATGATACACAGCAATAAGTTAAAGGCAAATGACCTTGGCGGACTGCTCTGAGAAGTTTTCACAGTACTTTGAAAAGAGAAAAGTAGGGAGATTCTCTTGTCATATTCAAAACAAACTGGGCCATAGCTATAAGTACCATCTATCACCTAACATATTAATGTCATTGATCTGAATTTGATTGGTCTTGTGGTTTCGTGTGAGTTGAATGCATAAATTTGCTTTGGTTTTATGGTTGTAAAAGAGCTATAATCACGGGTTTACCCTGTAAGCTTCAGTAAACACTACAGCTCTGAGATTTTTTTTCCCTTTATTCCTTTAAAAAGAGCCCATTTACTTTTCTTAGGTGTAAAAATCCTGCTTCAAGGGGAAACCATAAAAGAGAGATGAGATGGGGAAGGAAGATCTTTGAAATTTAATTTGGTTCCTCCCACCAACTTTGTTTTCACCTCTCTGTACAGGCATTTATACCCAAGGATCCTTTTCAACCACTTACTATCGGGAGATAAATCATCATTAAATATAAATTCTTTTCAAAATCATATATAAGATACCTTAAAAATAAAAATATATTAAAAATAAACCCTACATGTCCAACAGAAAACAGATTCAGCCACATCCAGGGTTGAGGGAAAGAATACGTATAAAGAATCTATATCTTCAACTTCTTCTCCTGAAGTTTCCTAACACTCACTCACAATGCATCTTTCGTCTTACCTCTCGGTGCCTATCCCGGTCTCGAGACTTCTCTCTCACCCAATCAATTGTATTGAAATCATCATAGGTCCCCACACCAGGGATTGGCTCCTCCAAGAAGTCCATCATCCTATTTGAAGAACCTATTCCTCCACCATTGTATGACTTGTCCTCTGGATTGAACAGAAAACAGACATTAGTACTTCAGACACTCTGGACATTTTTAATACCTCTTTTCTGAGCACCAAGAGGTGAGCCCTTAAACTATCAGATGACTACTGTTAGGGTGTGCTGATAAAGCAGAATAATCACCCGGTAGGAACATCCATCACATTCAGAAGTTTCTGTGGCTTAGGCACAAAATGATGAGCATCTCAAGGCAGTGTGAATGGAAAGGGACGTATGAGAGCCACAGTACAAAGGGAGAATTGACAGGGGTTGAAGTTCAGTGGGAAACGATTTGTGAAACAAAAAACAGGAGCTTGGAGCAGCTTAGGTATTTCAGTTTCTGTTCTAGGATGAAGACAAAAGGGTCAAAGGTCTTTGCAGACAAATCAAGTCAGAAACCATTTTACATTTATAAGGCAGTAATTCCATCCTCAGAGGTGGCTTTTGCCTGAGTGGGGACTCCAAAGAAAGCATGTAGGTCTCTTCTAGAGTTAAGCTGGTTGGAATGTACATATTTCCCTTCCATAGATATAAGACTTTGATTCCTGATGCCATGGGTTTGTGGAAACTTTTACTGAGTATGCCAGGACAGTCTAAGATTTCCAAGTAGAGATTTAAAGAAAAGTGTATGGCTCAGAGATGACATGTCCCTCCCTGATCCTTCAACTGGAAGAAACATATCCTTTTGGCCAAAAATCACAGTCCTTCACCTGCTTCGTTTTTAGCACTTCTACTCTAATTACTTAAGCAAATGCTTTATCTTCTTTTCTAGACTATAAGCTCTTTGAGGGTAGCCTTATTATCTGATTTACCATTGCCTTCTCCAGTGTCTAGCACATAGCCACGACCCAATAAATATCAGCTGAACCCAAGTTTGTTTGATGAACAGTTGGGATGAGGGAGGAGTGTTCAAACTCAGAAGTTGCACTTACACAAGGTTCCTTAGTATTGTTTAACAAACTTCTTCAAAATTTCCACAATCCTCTGGTGGAACAAGATTTCACTATTAAACATAAAATGTAAAATCGTATTCAGGAATGCATGCAAATGCACAATGAGGAAAAATGCAGAGTAATGCCATCAATGAACTCAACCAGCCACAGCTCACATTTGCAGCATCAACCTTGGCAGGGACAAAGTTCTATCGAGACTGGTGATGAATTCCTCTGTGAAGAAGGCCAAAGTGGGCCTGAGCTGACCTCCTCTTCCCCCATCCATACCCCCACCTTCACTCTAAACTCCTAACAGACAACTTGAGCACCCTCAAAGGATAAGCTTGAATTAACACCCAAGTTGTACCTGGTTTACAAAGTCTAAGTCTCCTGAATACCTACCTAGTTCAGCGTACCTTTCACAAGCAACACACACACATGAAAGGAAAAGCTCTGCAGAATCCAAATCATAGTAAGGGTGGGGGTGGGGTGGGGGTGGAGTGGAGGAGATGAACAAGTTAATCTTAAAACCCCTAACCAAAGTCCTTTCCATATCTTCAAGCATACCTGGCTGTAAAATGGTTGTCTGCTTAATCACCAGCCCAGCATTTCCTATCATGTCAGTGGCATACTGATAAAGATTAACGCTGGTGTGTTGTTTGAGAGCTTGGAGGGAAACAGCCAGCCGAGAAATGAGGGCAGAAAGAGACTAAAGTATGTGGGGCAGGGGGGAACCAAGCTGTTTCAGTTCTCAAGACAAATGCTGACATGAACACAGGACACCAACCAACCAGAAACTGACTTTTTAAAGCAGGTTAATGCTTCAATTGAATTTGGTCTGGTTTAAGTGTGCTCCTTTCAGGAGAAATTTTCAAAGGATTTTGTGAAGCTGATTTTTAAAAGCACCCAATAGTTACCTAACGTTACACTATATATCAAATGAGGCCCCCAGCTGGAAGAATATTAAGACAAAATGAAGATCTGCAACAAGCTTCCTAACAGGAAAGAAAAAATCCTATTACATCACTAGGTAACATGAGCACTGCATCATCCTTCTTTGTAGATAGTCTCCTATTATAAATGCAAATTGTCAGGCAGCTCTAAAAGAGCAGGCGGTGATTAGAATCCGACAACAGACTGCTTGTGATTCTCCAGATCCCCTTCTCCCTGGGGTCACGATTCGGTCCTTGGCCAGGCTCAAGTCTGCTTACCTTCAATCACAGCTTTCTTTTTTTCTGCCTCAAGGAAGAAATAACCTTGGCAGCCCGCATTTGCTCATTTAGGTTGAGGAGCTTTTACAGAAGGAGCCCCTGTCTGAACTGCTTTAGAAGGGCACTTGCTGCATTTTCTGCCTTTCACAGGAACAAACGCCACCTAAAGAACCACCAGTGTTCCCTGGCGGTCAGAATGTGATGTCACTGTTGGAATCACGTGACCAGACCCTTGGACCAGCCTTGGAGAAAGGAAGATTTTTAACCGAGCACAGAAGCCTTAAAGATGTAGTCTCATCTAAACAAATGTCATCAAACTTGGGGCAGTCAGGTCAGTTCAGAAAACTGGGATCCAGAAAGTTTTAGTTTTCAGACCTCATTTAGCAGAAAATCTATGAAGGCAAAGTAGAAATATCGGAAAGCATTTAGAGTTACAGGGACCCTAAGTTTAAAAAAAAAAAAACGAGGCAGGCGAGACAGGCAAATATAGAAAGGCTTTTTTAAAAAGGGCACTGGGGGATTCCCTGGTGGTGCAGTGGTTGAGAGTCCACCTGCCGATGCAGGGTACACGGGTTCGTGCCCCGGTCTGAGAGGATCCCGCATGTCGCGGAGCGGCTGGGCCCGTGAGCCATGGCCGCTGAGCCTGCGCATCCGGAGCCTGTGCTCCGCAACGGGAGAGGCCACAGCAGTGAGAGGCCTGTGTACCATTAAAATAAATAAATAAATAAATAAAAATAAATTAATTAAAAAGGGCACTGGATACTAATAACAGATAAAATCTCACAAACGTAACAAGCTAAATAAGTGAAATGAGTGACAGATGCCGGACACAAGAGAGCACATAACATGATTCTATTCATGTAAGTTCAAAGTCAGCCAAACCTAAATTATATCGTTTTAGGACATAAATGTAAGTGACTACATTCTAAAGAGAAGCAAGAAAATGACAGAAGTAAAGACAATAAAGCCAGAAGTAAAACCAAAGGAGAGAGGGGGTCGCCATCTAGATGGAGCACATGGTGAGGGTGGGGCTTCTGGAAGGCTGGCAATTTTTCTTAATCTGGGCAGGGGTTACCTGAGTATTCACATTATAATTATTCTTTAAACTGTACACACATGTTTTATGTCTTTCTATGCACACATCATAGAGTAAATTATGAAAAACTGAACCACATATGAACTTACTATACAAAGTCAGTTCTTTAATACCACCTAGTAATTTTGAACACTCAGAAAGCAGTCAAGAAAATGAGGTGTGTTAGTGGTAGTGCTCTACCTAGAAAGCAACATCAAGTCTGATCTCATTTATCCAACCTGAGTAAAAGTAGCTATTTCAGCCATGAAAATTAATTCACTACTACAGTTGCATTGTTTCAAAGGCTTTCCCTTCTCTCGTCTTATTCCAAAGGCTATTTTTAAGCAGGTTTTAATAAACTGTGCAGTAAGGCTAGTCCAGTAAAGAAGAATGAAATTGCCACCTCTCACTATACCTACCACTGCTGTATGATATATAGGAAAGTTGTTAAGAGAGTAAATCCTAAGAGTTCTCATCACAAGGAGAAAACTTTTTCCTTTTTTCTTTTCTTCTTTCTTTTCCTTTTATTGTATCTATATGAGAAGATGGATGTTAGCTGAACCTACTGTGGTAATCATTTCACAATATATGTAAATCAAAGCATCCTCCTGTATGCCTTAAACTTATACAGTGATGTATGTCAATTATTTCTCAATAGAACTGGAAAAAAGAAAAGAAAAAAACTGCCATCTCCGAACTCCCTACGTGAATCCACAGGACAGCCACTGTTGAACATTAATCTAGTCAGTGTGCTCCAATAATCAGACTTGAATGTAGGGCTTTAAAATGTTGTGATTACTCTCATCAGTTCTTAAGGCCCAATGCATCCTGAAATGTCAGTACAACAAAACCTTAGGAAATGTGAGGTGCTTCATGGAACCTGCATGCTTTTGGTCTGTCCATCACTATGATGACATCTCAGTCTCTTGATGAACTAACCTAGCACTAATGAGAAGTAAAATGAAGTGGCAATGGAGAGTATTGTGGCAAAGAACTAAAAAGCTTAAAAAGCAAAACCTATGGCCCAAGTGTGACTGTCTTATACAATTACACTTTTAGAAAAGTATGTATATCTTACTTAGAGAGGATGACAGGGCCAACCTCACAAGCCTCCTTCAAAGTTATTCTTTACTCAATAGGATTCTGCCTATAGTATCTGAAGACCACTACAGAATTAACTTACTTTAATAAGATTTACTTTATCTTTTTAGATTATTTTATACTTTAAGATACTATCTATCTCTTTCGGTACTTAAAAAGTGTGTAGTTCTTCAATGTACAGTGATTGGATTGCATAACCAGTACCACATCAATAACTTTTGATGAAAGTGCATGTGTTTTTCAAATACTCCATCAGTGCTTCTAGGGGAGGAACTTTCTTATTCCATGTAAATTTACCTCTTTTGAAAACTAGAGGGCTGATAGCCATGACACAGTCCTCATACTAAAATGAGATTTAATTACAATTCAGATTAAGAAATGAGGCACTGGATTTGCAGCAACATGGGTGGACCTAGAGATTATCAGACTAAGTGAAGTAACTCAGAGAAAGACAAATAGCATATGATATCACTTATATATGGAATCTAAAAAATGATACAAATGAATTTATTTACAAAATTAAAACAGACTCACAGACATAGAAAACAAACTTATGGTTACTAAAGGGGAAGGAGAGGGGGATAAATTAGGAGTTTGGGATTAGCAGATACACATTACTATATATAAAATAGATAACCAACACAGACCTACTGTGTAGCACAGGGAACTATACTCAATATTTTGTAATAACCTATAAGGGAAAAGAATCTGAAAAGGAACACACACACACACACACACACACACACACACACACACACTAAAATTACAATGAGAATTGTTGTATTCAATTTTTTGGCTGTAATTTATGCAACTGCTTTTTGTGATGTTTTAGAAAAGGAGGCACCTGTGTTACTTCATTACTGTAAAATTTTCTTAACCAAAATTTGGTGAATTTTAGTAGTCAGTCTACCTCACTTTTTGCTTATGATTCTAAATTGTTTTAAGTTGTGTTTACAGTATGTTCTTGTCCTTTAACTTGGTGAATGTAGTAAAATTCTCTCCCATCCCCCCCCCCAAAATATATATGAATCACTTTGCTGTACACTAGAAACTAACACAACATTGTAAATCAACTATACTTCAACTTAAAAAAAAAGAAATGAGGCATTGGTATTCAGAATTTGACATTATATTTCTTTTACTCTTTTCTACCCCTCTATTCCCTTCTCTGCCAAATTTGTAATCTCTAGCACATGTTTCTTTATACAGACTGCCAGGTCAACATATTATTATGGAAATAAGAGAAAGAAATGCTTACCAATTTTTAATGCATCCTATGACAAAACCACAATGATAAAGTTAATATTTGGGGACAAACAGAGTTATCTTTGGGGAACACAGATCTGATCAGATCATTTTCTGTTTCTAACACATTAGTGGCTCGTACAACAATGTTTTTAAAACTTTCAACATAGGAAGACCACTTAATGAGCATTTGGCACAAATGTGGACTAGGAATTATAAGATATTCATTATAATTTTTAGAATAGGAAAAAATTATTTTATTTTTTTAAATAAGTAATTTTTTTAAAAAAGAGAGCAGTGTTGTTTAAAAAAAGATTTTGAAATATTTTTCCAACCACTTTGGAAAAAATATTTTTAAATGTATAATAAGGATGATGACAATGACACTACTAATTTTTTAAGGTTTTACCAATGAGAGGGATGAAACTGCACTCTTTCACAGAGGTATCTATATCTGACTTGATGACAAACAGCTTAAGCTGTGGGTCTTATTCCACATCCAATTGGTTTCCTTTCTTACCATTTTTATTACTTAGCAGAAAGAAATATTAATGTCATAAAACTTAGTTGTCAGGAATGGCAGTAGAGATTATTCCATTCAGGACCAACTACTGAGGTACAAAGAGAGTAGTAAAACGCAAAAGGCTTTTCAAAAAGCAGTGTATTAAGAGTTAAACTTCTTTGGATAAACAAGGACCTACTGCATAGCACAGGGAACTACAGTCAATATCTTGTTATAACCTATAATGGAAAAAAATTTGAAAAAGAATATATATATATTATATATACACACACACACATATATATATATGAATCACTTTGCTGTACAACTTGAAACACTGTAAAACAACTATACTTCAATTTAAAAAACGGTAATTAGGGGCTTCCCTGGTGGCACAGTGGTTGAGAGTCCGCCTGCCGATGCAGGGGACACGGGTTCGTGTTCCGGTCCGGGAAGATCCCACATGCTGCGGAGCGGCTGGGCCCGTGAGCCATGGCCACTGAGCCTGCGCCTCCAGAGCCTGTGCTCCACAACGGGAGAGGCCACAACAGTGAGAGGCCCGCGTACCGCAAAAAAAAAAAAAAAAAAAAGGTAATTAAAATAAAAGATTTAAGCTTCTGGTGTGTAAATACTCTACCAAGGGAAGAAGAGTAAAATTAAACAACGACCCTAAATATCAGATTGGGGTGCTTATTAGGCAACTCTAGATTCTTGCCTCTATACAAAAAAAAAGAGTAAAACTTAGGTAAGTTTTGAAGGCATAGTGTGCCCTTCAAAGTAAGTTATATTTAAAATGATTTAATGCTCTAGCAGGAAAATGATTCAGGTTAAAGTACATCTAGCTCTTAAATGATAAAAGTCGCCCGAAAGCTAACCTGGATTGCCCGAGTCTGGGAAAAAATGTACAAAAAACAAGTCAGAAAAATAAGTCAACCTTGAAACAGCTTTCCCGGTAAGTTACACTTAGGTCTAAAAACTTAATTAATGGGTGTTTAAAAGCACACTGCTTGAATGAGGAGGCATATAAATGAATGTATTTAGCTCATTTTCCTTTATGGAAACCACTTTCTAATTTTTTTCTAAAAATCACATGATGCTTAAAACTGGAAAACCCCTTAAAATACAAGAAAAGAAACTCCAATTTGAGAATAATGTTTATTTCAATCCCTAACCAATATGCCATTAGACATTTCCCTGAGGAGCTGAACAGTAACTGATTAAGTGAATTAGTTAAACACTAACAAAGACACAAGGGGAAAGAGGATAGAAGGAAACCTCGTGCACCCTGAAGTACTGCTTTAATGATAACCACAGCTTCATGAGGGCTCACTTATTGGCAGCAGCCTAAAGAAAGAAATAAGCACTCAAAGAAATGGAGCAGGGCTATTGGTACGTATCACAGGACTTGAAAATAGTTCCATTTTTAGAATGTATTTCAGTTTTTACAGGGATATATTGTATTTTTGCAAGGCTAAAAGCACGTATACAAAAAAGTCAACACTCGACCTAGCACACATCAGCAGATATTCATCCTGCAATCTTTTAAACTGTACCTTCATTCAATAGCAAGTACTAAGGGTCTATTATGAGCCACTTCTCACTTCCATACCTGCGCCCTTTTCCCTTCTTGTATTGGTTCATCCATTCCAGATCTCCCAATAAGCCATGAACCCTTTCACATTCCATTCATCTCTACGTTTGAGAATACATTACCGTTGAAGCCCCAATAATTAGTCAACATTTTTAGGACCTTTCTATATATCAACTTGTGCCTCCATTTTGTTTCCCCACTTACCGAAACCCAGTGGCTGAAAAGCAAATGCTTTTTTTTCTCTCCCGGACACACCGTCCTGCTGCTTACAGTATTGAACTCAGGCCCACAGCAATGAAAGCACAGAGTCCTGACCACTGGACCGCCAGGGGATTGCCCAGAAAAGCAAATGTCTTCCTGTGTAAGCCCTGGAGAATGTCACAGGACCATGTTATGTTTTAATATACTATCTTAGTTTGGCCCTGGGACACTTATTCAGGGCGACTATTCCATTGATACACATCTGTACAGCCATACTGGTTGTTAAATAGTGAAATACCTGTGGCTGTAGATAAATAACTACTCTTTCCCAAGGACTCTCCTCCCCCACAACCATCCCCCGGAGGCTCCTGAACTTTCCCATGATGCAGCAGCTGGAACACCAGGAGGCTCCAGAACACTACCCGCAGCTATATCTGACATCCAATCTGACGGGTCAGTGCCTGTGTTGTTTTGACTGTCACCCTGCACGCATTTCATTTAAGGACTGACTGCTTGGTTCCTGCTCACAGCACGTTGAAATGTGAAGCTAAGAGGCAGGAAGGACAACAAAGAGGAAACTCTCTATCCCAGCTCTGCTGAGCTAGACAATCAGAGAGGTGGTGAGAGAGGTGGGGAACGGGACTGCAAAAACAATAATGAACCTATGATATGTACTATTAAAATGAAGTGTGAGGGCCACGAGAAGTATATAGGAAGGTGGGGCATGTGAGAAAGGGATAGGGAAAAGGCTTTCGAGATATGCGTGAATCTAGATTCTTATACCACCTTCAGACTCCTTGGTTCCCACTGGATACAGCTCTGCCCCCACTGGGTTGTAGACATTTGCTTGACAGTGTACCTTTTGTGCCTTCTATTCCCAGCATCTGCTCTAATGTGGAAGTTCCCCACCCAAATCACTTTCATTACCAGTGGAGCCAGGGTGCTAATTGCCAGAGTTACCAATGTTATGAAAAATAGCTTGAGGAGTATGGCTTGGTATCTGCAGACCCCCACTGTACAAAATCAATGTAGAAATAGAAGTAGAGGGGATAGGTTTGACAATGTTGCTGAGAGGGTTGTCCACATAAAGAAAATAGCCCTCTGCTCTATTACATGCTCTTCATTCCTTCCTTCTCAAATTTATACATAAAAGGGACTGACAAGAAGGCTGGTAAATGTAATGGGTAGGGAAACCCTGCTCTAAAATGCACATTCCATACCAGAGTGTTGAGAAAGCCTTTGGCTAGCACGATCCTCCTGTGTGACTACTTGTGCTTATTATTTTAGAAGCAGCATTTCTCCAGTTCTTCTATATTGAGTCTGCACTGGTTTCTCTCTATTAATCTCCAAAAGGAAGTTGGGGACAAAAGATTAGCAACTATTCTTTAGCAGGGGAAAAAACTTCAAGAGAGGAAATACCAAGTAGGAGATTCTTCTTGGATTCATGGGAATAGTGTGATGTCGTGGACAAAAAAAAAAAACAGTTAAACACACACACACACACACACACACATATAATCTAGGAATTGCTCTTAAGGAAACACTTGTACCTGTGCACACCAATGTATGTATGCTATTCACTGCAGCACTGGAAACAATGAAAGAGTTCAGTAATGGGGGAATAGCATAAGGAAAGAAGTAGACTGATGTGTACTGAAATAGAAAAATCTCCCAAACTTACTATGTGATAAAAGCAAGTTACAAAATAATAAGTAGATTTTTTTAAAAAATTAAAGTGTGTGTCTCTGTGTTAACTGGATAGAAAAAGAATTGAAAGGGTCATAACTGAGTTATTTTGAAGGGTTATCTCTGGGGTGGGAAGTAGTGAGGGGACTTTCACATTTTATATACATGTGTATTGTTTGAATCTTTAACAGTGAGGTGTATTTATGTGTTATATAAGTGTTTCTAAAAATAAAAATAATGATAATGCAGCTAGAAGAGTAGAGACAAGACATTGCAAAGGGAAGACTTCCATTCTGAGAGGCAGACCACTGGGGTATTTAGAAACAAAGCAGGTGACAGTTTCTGTAAAACATTAGGAGGAAAGCACCAAGAGGAAGATGACTTACTAAATTTTTACATGAAAGTCAATGGGAGGACTTCCCTGGTGGCGCAGTGGTTACGAATCCTCCTGCCAATGCAGGGGACACAGGTTCCATCCCTGGTCTGGGAAGATCCCACATGCCGTGGAGCAACTAAGCCCATGTGCCACAACTACTGAGCCTGTGCTTTAGAGCCCGTGAGCCACAACTACTGAGCCCACGTGCCACAACTGCTTAAGCCCATGCACCTAGAGCCTGGGCTCCACAACAAGAGAAGCCACAGCAATGAGAAGTCCACAAACCACAACGAAGAGTAGCCCCCACTTGCTGCAACTAGAGAAAGCCCACGCACAGCAACGAAGACCCAACGCAGAAAGGAAAGAAAGAAAGAAAGGGAAGGAAAGGAAGGAAAGGAAAGGAAAGAGGGGAGGGAGGGAGGGAGGGAGAGAGGAAGGAAGGAAGGAAGGAAAGAAGGAAGGAAGGAAAGAAGGAAGAAAGAAAGAAAGAAAGAAAGAAAAAGTCTTTGTGATCAGACCCATTGTCCAGCAGTGAGAAGATACAGATTCCAACCCTAGCTCCATAACTCACTAATTGTGTCACCCTGGGCAACTGTCTTAATCTCTGTGGGTTTCAGATTCCCCATCTGTAAAAATGAGGGCATATCAGCATGTATGATTTTTACGGTCCTTTCCAACTCTCATACTCTAATTTTAGCAATGGTTATTTGTGGGTCATTCGTACATTGTGTTGAATGACTTCTGAGAAGACATTAGCTTTGAGGAATTCCAAATGGTATTTTGATTGCATAGTTATCACAGAATACCCTTCTGGCAAGATCAATAAATGGTACTACCAACCCTTAGAAAAGTAAGATTCAGTTGAGCAGTGAAGTAGAGCACAACCTGGGACCCAACACTTCCAGTCTGTGCCTAACTAGAGCTATAACAACATGGCCACGGTACCTCTGGAGTACCTGCTAGCCACAGACCCCGGAAACATCCAGCACACTTTCCTGAAACATCACAGCAACCTTCTCCTCTACCACATAATGCCATAAATTGGAACAAGGTGAGGTTCATAATAATCCACTCAGGATTTATTAGAGGCCAAACGCCCTCTGATTTTTTTCTCCCTTTGAGAGGGGACCAAAGTGGTCTCACTAATTAGAAAATAAACGGGAAGCTTCCAGATTCAGCTCTGGCAAGTAAAAAGCTCAGAAATTGCCTTGCTGTACACTTGAAACTAATACATTATAAATTAACTATACTTCAATTAAAAAAACAAAAAAAAAAGATGCTGCTCCCATTCGTACAGCAAGAAAAAGCTAGACAAACTGAAAAATCACTAACTTTTCTTGGACCCACCGGAGAATTGCTCGAGGGAAACTCTGACCCCCAAATCTGAAGAGACAGGCTTATCCAAAAAACACAGAGAGATCTGCTTACCTGGAGTAGAAACCGCTAGAAACATAACTGGTAGGGCTACTTAAACAGCAACTTTGACGAATAGCTGAAGGCTGTGTGTGGACTTCTGTGAGAGTAAGGAACTCCTGAGCCTATACTTCGGTGGGTTTTATCTCCAGGAACCCTACCAAGTTCTCAAAATGAAGAGCTAAGAAACATGTCCTCCTAGCTCAGAGGGGAAGTGAAGAGCTATCATTGTGAAATAGGCCAGACCTGTCTCTGTAACAAAGGCCTATGCTCCAGGGGAAAATACTTTGCCTGAGCCTTATCCCAGTTGGGGGAAGGGCATTCTTCCCTCTCCAGCCCCAACCCGACCCTTCTAGTCTCACCTAAGGGGAAAAAGCAAAGTCAGTAGGGGTCTGGGCTTCCTGGAAATGGGCTGGGAATGCTGAGGTCAGAGACGGGAGCAGGGGGCAGGGAGAACAAAAAGCTATACCACCGGATTACACTTTGTGAAGGTCAAAGACACAAGACACAGGTCCAACAGACACTGCAATTTAATCAGAAGATTATAAAATAACCTGCTCCCCCATACCATACAAGCACACCAATGGGGCTCCCATATCTTATTAACAGTGGATTACAGCTGCAAGACACAGAATCTCTTTCAAGGAATTGTACTTAAGGAAACTCAAAATCAAGAGGAGACAAAAACAAGGACACTACAGGAATTTAACCCCTGGCACCAATAATGACCCCAAACATTAAACAAAGCCCAACTCCTAGCCAGTTTAACATAAATCCTAACACAAGGGAATTAAACTAGAAACCAGTAACAGAAAAACAGCTGGAAAATGACCAAATACCTGGAAATTAAGCAACATACTTCCAAATAACCCATGGGTCAAAGAAGTCTGAAGACAAATTTTAAAACATTTTGGAGTAAATGAAAATGAAAATACAACATAACAAAATTTGTGGGATACAGCAAAAAGCAGTACTTAGAAATTTATAATATTAAATGTATATATTAGAAAAGAAGAAAGAGCTAAAATCAAAAGATCTGAACATCACCAAAGAAGACATACAGATGGCAAATAGCAAATGAAAAGATGCTCAACATCATTTGTCATTAGGGTAATGCAAATTAACAACAAGATCCCACTACACACCTATTAGAATGGCTAAAACCTAAAACACTGACAATACCAATTGCTCACAAAGATGTGGAATTACAGGAACTCTCATTCATTGCTGGTGGGAATACAAAATGGTACAGCCACTTTAGAAGACAGTTGGGCAATTTCTTATAAAACCAAACATAGTCTTACCATATAATCCAGAAATTGCATCTATATATTTACCCAACTGACTTGAAAACTTACGCCCACAGGAAAAACTACACACAGATGTTTGTAGCAGCTTTAGTCATAATTGCCAAAAGTTGGAAGAAACCAAGATGTCCTATAGTAGGTAGGTGAATGAATAGACAAACTGTGGTATATCCGGACAATGGAATATTATTTAGGGATGAAAAGGAACGAGCTATCAATCCACACAAAGACATGGAAGAACCTTAAATGCATACTGCTGAGTGAAGGAAGCCAATCTGAAAAGTCTATGTACTGTACGATTCTATTTATAAAGACATTCTGGAAAAGACAAATTTATAAAGATGAAAATGGATCAATGGTTGCCAGGGGCTCAGAAGAAAGGATGCTGAATAGGTAAGACACAGGGGATTTTTTAGGGCAGTGAAACTATTCTGCATGATACTGTAATAGTGGATACATGTCACTATGCATTTGCCAAAATCTATAAAGCTTTACAGCACAAAGAGTGAACCTTAATGTATGCAATTAAAAAAAATCCCAGGATGGAATGCAGAATGTGGCAAAAGAATCCAATTATATTACAAATTTGAGAAACAGCCTCACTAAAGGGGTAAAGGAAAAAGATGCTGACCCAAGTAACTGGAAATGAGTGGAGTTTGTAAGACTAAAGGTAAAAGAATTTTGTATAAGCACTTTACTATAGTTGATAAAGTAGTTTCCCATGGAGGGTATGGGTTAACAATTTGAAACCATGCACGTACACTGGAAATGAACAGTTAAATATTGGATGGTGGATGGTGGGAGCCACGTTTCTCATGACCTGGAGGGGAAGGTTACAGACAAGCAAGGGGAGGAGGCAAGAGTGATCCATGTGGTAAGGGATTACAGTTAGAGACACCAGTATGATCTCATGTTTAGCTTCATATAGATGCAGATAGTTACATACAGATAATCTCTTTACAGGTATGTGTAAATACGTGGGTCAGAATACACATATATTTATATTTCCTTACTGAGAGGGCCTAGAAGCAACAATGCCCCAACAGAAAAAAGCACACCTCATGCCCAGATCTTGCTTTCTTTTTTTTTTTTTTAAAGTTTTACTTATTTATTTTTGGGTGTGTTGGGTCTTCGTTTCTGTGTGGGGCCTTTCTCCAGTTGCAGAGAGTGGGGGCCACTCTTCATCGTGGTGTGCGGGCCTCTCACTGTCGTGGCCTCTCTTGTTGCGGAGCACAGGCTCCAGACACGCAGGCTCAGTAGTTGTGGCTCACTGGCCTAGTTGTTCCGTGGCATGTGGGATCCTCCCAGACCAGGGCTCGAACCCATGTCCCCTGCATTGGCAGGCAGATTCTCAACCGCTGCGCCACCAGGGAAGCCCCCCAGATCTTGCTTTCTAATACTAATCTCTGCTGAAAGGAACTAGGGCTCCTTGGAGAAATGGCTGATTCTAGGACTGAGGCAGGAAATATATAACATGGGCCTGGAGCATACTGTAGTACCAGAAAGTAAATAAGTGCTCAAGAAACCTGCACAGTGACAGGGGTATATCAAAGGGAGACAGAGCCAATTGAAAGAGCTCCAAATGCAAAGTTAGAAAAATTTGAATAAAATAAAGTAATAATGGATTATAGTCCAAAGTATTAAACAGATGAGTCCCTACTGATATAAATAAGTGATGAATAAATAACTGAGAATAGAGAAATCTCCAATGAAGAACAATTCCAAATAGTGTTTGTAGAGACTTCACCCTCAAGGAGGTAGAGAATAACTTCCTTATTCTTAAGTGTCAGCTACGCAGTGACTTCCTTAACCAAAGTACACATTATGGAAAGGATGAAAAAAGTAACTTCACAGTGGAGAAAACTGACAAACACTACCTCAGCCAGGTGATCAAGGTGCAGTGATGAGTCATATTGATGGTATATACCTTTGATATGATGTGGTAAGAATGACACTTTACCTCTAGTCTCCTTCCCCCAAGCCCCAGTCTAATTATGAGAAAAACATCAAACAAATCCCAACTTAGCAACATTCTACAAATACCTGGCCAGTAATCCTCAAAACTGTCAAGGTCACCAAATACAAAGAAGGTCTAAGAAACCATCACAGCCAAGAGGAGCCCGAGGAGACAGGACGACTAAATGTAATGCGGTGTCCTGGATGGGACATTAGGTAAAAACTCAGTAGACCTGAATAAGACATATACTTAAGACAAAAATATAAATATATAAATGGGGGAAAGAGTAGAGGGCATACATTCTAAAATCTGACCGGGTATTTTCCCATTAAGGAACCTAAAGGAAGCCTTTAAAGCCTGTGGACCATCACCATAGGCCTCATTTTATGGGGTCAGCATATTAAAACAGGTGAGGTTTATGGCCCCATGGAGCTTTTGATAAGGGCTACTTTTTCTTTTTTTCAAGCTCAAAAAGCAGCGATAACAATTGCCATTCTCCTAGGCTGAGCGTTTAGGGAAGTTTGAATATTATGAGGGTGACGGTTCCCAAATTCCCTTTCCTTCTCCTCCTGGCACCATCCACACAAATGAGTCAGTTTGGGAGAGCCTAACTGAGATGATGAAGGGAGGATTCTCCATGAGCTGAAGCCCAAGATGTTTTATGTTTCCCTCTGAAGGAATACTATGATCTTTCTTTACAGTGGGGAGGAACAAACAGAACTGTTTCACAGCTTCCATGGTGGATTTCATGCACTGTCATGTTTTTCATTTTAAAAGTTTTTTCCCTTCCCTGGGACATCGGGAGGTTATGCTGAGGCTGGCAGGGGTGGTCTGGGCATGTTCTCACACGTGAGGGGGAAATGGCCTGCTCATACTCCACCGGGGCTTAAGTCATCTGTGACTCTTCTGGTTTATTCTCCATGTCTAATTGGTCCTATTGATCCCCACTCTGAAATTTCTCCAGAACTTATTCTTTCCCCCTCTCCATTTCCTGCTGCCTTAATTCAGGCCTTCGCTCTTTTGCCTAGATTGTTCAAAAATAACAGTTTAACTGGTCTTCCAGTCTCCAGCATACTCTTCCCCTGAATCTATCTTCCACACTGCCATAAATTCTCTAAAACACCAATCTGATCACATCATTCCCCTGCTTTTAAATCATTTGGTGACTCCTTTGGTTACAAGATGAGGTCCAAAAGCGCAGGCAATCTGGACCCCACCTAGATTTCTAACTAGATCTCCCAACCTATATCCTGCTCCAACTCTCACCATCCCCACCCTTGGAGTCTCAGGCCTCAGACACACAGACTCTGTTTCTTGAGCAGAGGACGCTCTCTCACGCTGCTGTGTGCCTTTACCTGTGCTGCTCTTTCTGCCAGGAATGTCTCCTCATTCTACAGTTAGGGAGTAGCAGCAAGGCATGCTAGGTAGAAAGACAAGGAAGCGAGGGGGAAAAGAGAATCGAAGAACATTACCAAAACAACACAGTTCGTATCTGGGTGTTCCATAAATGAATGAATTGCTGAATTGCTGACCAGGAGTTCCAGGCTGCGGAGGCAGGCAAGTGAGAACAGATGGACTATGAGAATAGCTCTGAATTTTTTCCTGTTACTCAAACCCTTTTTCTATTTGCCTCCTCCTCCCCTTCTTTCAGATCTCTGTGTTTATGTTTCTTCTAATCTACAGACTACTAAAACACTACCTCAGATGCATTTAACCATGCCATGCATAATTTATTTATTCATTACTCATAAATCAATCCCTCCAGCCATCTGGAAAACAAGGACCACTTCTACTGCCTTTCAAGCTCCTTTTAACTAATCTTTTTAGTACGTGCCATTGTGCCTGGTACAAAATGTAATATTTTATGCACAGTTTCACCACCAAATATCAAGGACTTTATGACCTTTTTTTCTGTTGTTGTTGTGTTCACTAGGAAATCCCATGTGAAAACATTAAATAAAATAAGAACAATTAAAAAGCAAAGCAAGAAAATTATATCACTACAGAGTATTATAAGTGGACTGATTTTTGTGTGTGGCTCATAGAAAACAGCCTCATTATTATACGGTCAGACCTTGGAAGCCACAAGTAGTAATTCTCCTATAAAGGCTAGTGAAAAGCGGTGAAGGACTACTCACGTGAAACTATATTCCACAATCATAAGCAATGTCAAAATCTTGTCTGCCTCAGTTTTCTAGTTTATTAAATAGGAATAATGGATACTTGCCCCAATCACCTACCGAGAGCAACGTGAACACAGAAAAACTACTTTGGTCATACAGATGCCATATGAAATCATTTTTCATTAGAAGCAATGATGATAACTACGCCAAACCACTCTGGTTTAGCCAGAAGGCTTAAGTAGAGGTAGCCAGTTTAAGCTAATGGATACCCTAACTGACCACTTCACTAGAGCCAGTAATTGGTATGACTGACTCACTGTGGTTGTAAGTACTCATAAATGGACATGATACGCACATGTCCCTTTTATATTAGTAGGCAAATAGGAAAACCCACTAAATACCAAACCATGAGTACCTTTCTTTTATGAACTTTAAATTCAGGGGCTCTCTTCTACTGTCACTGCCCTGAGGTACCTTTACCAGGCAAATTTCTTGTTATCCTTTTGAACCTGTGGTTTTCTTACTTGTATATTCATCCCAAGTTGGGCACCTCCCCTCAGAGGAGCCTTCCCTGACCTTTCCAACTACTGTGGTATTCCCCAGTTATCATCTATTGTCATTCAGTTTATTTCCATCCTCCTACTTATCACAATGTGTAATTAACTAGGGAATCTGTTTATTTCCCCAACTAGATCTAAATTCCAGATCAGCTTGGATCTTATCTATGTTAATCCTGCCACTGTATTCCCAGTGCCTACAGCAGTACCTGGTTCATACCAGGTGCTCGAAAAGTATTTGTTGAATGAGTATGTGAAGGAGTTTTGTCCTCACAGTGATAATAAGGTTAATTCAAACTTCTTAGTATGACATTCAGGCCCCAATTTACTTATTTGGGCTTACAGTCTGCCTTTTTATACCTCTGTATATTATGCCTGTTGCTATCTCTGTAAAAGCTTGCTTTCTGCCTCAAATGCTCTTCCTCCTACCAAATAACTTACCTTTCAAGGCCCTTCTCAAACACACCTTTTCTGTGAAATTTTTTCCAATCCTACACACACACACACAGAATGCGTCCTCTGCTAAGTCCTTGTAATATAGGGTTATAATAGACATAATAATGATGATGATTATGATAGCTAACATTTTATTGAGCATTAACTCTATGCTGGGTACATAAGCACTTTATATGTTATTATCTCATTTAATCCTGAAAACAATTCTTAAGAGGTAGGTAGGTACTATCATAAGTACTTAGGTGTCTGTTAGGCTAGCTAGAATCAACTTCATGAAGGGACGGTGCCTTAAAGCCTTGCTAATTCCCAGAACCTAGCAAAATATCTGTAATTTCATAGGCCCTTAACACAAATTTGCTAAATAATGAATTCTGACAGTAGTTTCTTGTCCCCTGATTTCACTTTGAGAATGGCAATCCCAATCACTTAAAGAACCAGACAATAAAGTATATAAATTTAACCTTAAAGTGATACAGTCCTTTCTAATTATAACAAGAAACACAGAAGTAATAAAAGAAAAGGGTTATATACCTAGCTATACAAAAATTTTAAAAATTTGTAGATTAAAAAAACAAAGTTAACAAAGGCAAACCAGAAATAGAAAATATACATATTCAACCTATATTAGACAAAAGATTAATAATAATAATATAAAGGGCTCTTATAAAAAAATAAGAAAAGATAATCAGCCCATTAGAAAGACAGGAACATCATATGAACAGGAAACTTCCAGAAAAAGAAATTTTTTTTGGCCAGACCGCACAGTTTGGGGGATTTTAGTTCCCTGACCAGGGATTGAACTCGAGCCCTCGGCAGTGACAGTGCAAAGTCCTAACCACTGGACCACCAGGGAATTCCCCAGAAAAAGAAATTTAAATGGTTAATAAACATGAAAATATGCTCAAGCTCATTAATTTTAAAAAGTGAAAATTAAAACAATAATAGGGATGCATTTATTTATTTATCATATTGTAAAGATGAAAAAATAATTATAATATTTAGCACCAGCAAGGCTGGTGAAAGGGGAAATAAGCACTCTTACATACTCATGCTACAGAAATGCTCTCATACACTTAAAAGATACACACACACACACACACACACACACGCACATGGTTGTCCATTGTGGCATTATTTGTAATAGCAAGAGATTGGAAGCAATTGAAATGTGCATCAATAGAAGCTTGGTTAAGTAAACTATGGTACAGCTATACCATGAAATTGTATGCAGCCAATGAAGAGAATGACGTTACTGCATAACCAAATAATAGATAAGGGGAATTCTCATTTTATAAATATATTCCAGATAATACGAAAACAATTATAAAAAGGGGAAAGGATTTGAACAGACACTTCATCGAAGAGGATATAAGGTTGGCAAATAAGCACATGAAATGATGTTCAACATCATAAACCGTTAGGGACATGAAATTAAAACCATGATGAGATAACACTACATAGCTGTTAGAATGAGTAAAATTAAAATTACTGAAAATACTAAGAGCAGAACAAGTGGAAGAACTACCATACATGGCTAGTTCAGATGCAAAATGGTACAGCCACTCTGGAAAATGGTTTGGCAGTTACTTACAAAGTTCAGCATACATTTATCACACAGTCCAGTGATCCCACTCCGGGGTATACTACTCAGCAAGAGAAAGGAATGAACAACTTAAATGAATCTCCAAGGCATTAAGCTGAGTGAATGAAGTCAGTCTCAGAAGTTGAAACTATGTGACTCCATGTATATGACATTCTCAAAAAGGAAAAACTATGGGACAGAGAACAAATCAGTGGTTACCAGGGCTTGGGGGTGGGGGAGGACTGACTGCAAAGGGTAATAAGAAGGAATGCTTTGGGGGTGTTGAACTGTTCTGTATCCTGTCGGTGGTGGTGATTACAAGTATCTACGCATGTGTTAAAATTCACAGGACTGTGTGCCAGGAGATAAATAAATGTTATTGTATGTACATTGGAAATAATTTTTAAAAAGATAAATTGTCATCAGCAGTAATGATACCTTCTATTTCTCCATCTAAGGGAGGAACATCATCTCTCATGGAGAAATCCATAGCTGTCCCTGGTATGTCCATCAAGTCCTCATCACTGGAGCTGCTCTGGAAGCTATTGAAACTCCCCTGCTGAAAGCCTCTGTTATCCATGGCTCCTGTACAGAAAAAAAAAAAAAAAAAACAGGAGGCTTATTACAATGATTTCCAAGCCCCTTACCACTTATTCTTTTTTATTGTGGTAAATACACATAACATAAAATTTACCATTTAAACCATTTTAAACTGGCAATTCAGTAGCATTTAGCACATTTACAATGATGTGCAATCATCACTATCAATTTCCAGAAATTTTTCATCATCTCAAACAGAAACTCGCTACCCAGTAAACATAACTTCCCATCTCCCTTCCACCCCAGCCCCTTATAACCTCTATTCTCTTTCTGTGTCTGTGATTTGCTGATTCTGGATATTTCATATAAATGTAATCATATAAGATGTGGGCTTTTGTGTCTGGCTTCCTTCATGTCTCATAATTTTTTCAAGGCTCATCCATGTTGTAGCATGTATAAGTACTACATTCCTTTTTAGAACTGAATAACACCCATTGTATGGATATACCACATTTTATTTATCCATTTATCAGTTGATGGACATTTGGGTAGTTTTCACCTTTTGGGTTACCACCTATTCATATGTCCTATTTCGTGCTCTTATGTTGACAGTATAGACGTACAAACTACTTAGCATAGTCAGTTACCCTCCAGATATAACATACCGCTACCCTTACCATGTAGTTGATATTGGTTTTTTGAGAACCATTGCAAATAAGCAAATTAAATGAGGACATGCGTACAAAACTCATGGGAGTTCACAATAAGTAAAAATTTGAAATAAAAACTAGACAGCAGTATTCGGAAATGTGCTAGCCATCTGGGAGTGGAAAAATATTATTTTATGCCTCTGGCTCTCCCAGAGTTCTTAACACAATATAGATGCGCAGAAATACTGGGAAAAAGAGGCATACTGTGCTGTTCAATGTTGTTCTCTGCTCAAGAATTTAATATTAAAGATGAAACACTTTCCACATCCCAAGTGGGAATCTTCAGATCATAAAATTTTATTCAAAAAAATCTTAGTATATTGATCTTAAAAAAAAAAACAGCATTACAGCCAACTTTATCTAGCCCTGCAGCACAACACCCCCAGTTTTTGATGAAATCTTGATCAAGTTTCATAGTCAGCAAAGTTCTATTCGATTAGGCAAATAATACTCTTTTTTAAAAATTTCATTCATTCATTCATTTTACTTTTGGCTGCGTTGGGTCTTTGTTGCTGTGTGAAGGCTTTCTCTAGTTGTGGCAAGTGGGGGCTACTCTTCATTGTGGTGCACGGGCTTCCCATTGTGGTGGCTTCTCTTGTTGTGGAGCATGGGCTTCAGGCACACAAGCTTCAGAAGTTGTGGCAAGCAGGCTCGGTAGTTGTGGCTCACGGGCTCTAGAGCACAGGCTCAGTAGTTGTGGTGCACAGGCTTAGTTGCTCCACGGCACGTGGGATCTTCCCGGACCAGGGCTCGAACCTGTGTCCCCTGCATTGGCAGGCACATTCTTAACCACTGCACCCCCAGGGAAGCCCTAAATAATACTCTTTTAAGAAACTTCTTACTCTGGGTTATCAGAATTATGTGCAAGAATGTGGTAAAGACCAAATACGTTAAATTAAACTTTAGGGGGACTTCCCTGGTGGTCCAATGCTTAAGACTCTGTGCTCCCAATGCAGGGAGCCCGGGTTTGATCCCTGGTCGGGGAACTAAGATCCCACATACTGCAACTGGAGAGCCCATGCGCCACAACTAGAGAAGCCCATGCACTGCAACAATGACCCCGCGCAGTCATAGTTAATTAATTAATTAATTAAATGTTGGGCCTAAAAAATTGGAATCACAGCAGTTAAATTAAATATTTTAAACATTAAGCATAAAGGAGAAAGAACCAACATTTACCAGGACTTCAATTAATTTTCAGGCCCTGGGCCATGCACTTAAAGTGAACTCTTGCACTTAATTTTTCCAGCGTTCCTAAGCTGTGGCATTAGCACTCCTAGTGCAGATGAGGAAACCAAAGCTCAGAGAGACTAAATAACTTGCCCAGTTAGTGTTTTTAAAAGAAGGTAAGCTCCAAATCATGTGTTCAATTTCACAACATCTCACTTATGATAAAGAGGTCAGCCTGATGGAGGAGGTCAGCATGAGTGACATTTATGAACCACCTATTATGTATGAAGCATTGTGGGATAGTGGGACAGATACAGAAATGATGCTGAGTAGGCCAGATGAGATGAAGATTGAGAGGCAAAGACTTGGGAGTTATCAACATCAAGGTGATGACTGAAATCAAGAGAACAGATATTCTAAGGGAAATCTGCCATTCACTTATGGATAAGGATGAATATAAATAAAAGAAACACATTCTCAACAACCTTCTTTAGTATACACCAATAGCTTGAACTCTGTGCAGACATGAATCTAAACAACAGGTTCTCCAAGAACATTACCATGCTTCCATGGTGACATATGGTCAGGTGGAGAAGGTAGGGTCATTTACCCAGAGGTACTAATAATTTATAAAACTATCTATCATAAAACCATTCCCTCAGCTACAAAACCTCTAACCTTCCTATGTGGATCAAATGTTTCCTAGGATACTAAGAATCCATGCTTTGCATCTTCAGCCCAGCTCCCTCGCTTCCAGCCAATCCTTCATCCTTGCTAGACTCTTCCTCCTGCTCTATCCTGCTTCCTTCACGCCCCTTCTCTGAGCACACCTGCAAAAATGCACTTACACGAATTCCTCTGAATTATGACTCTAAGCAAGAAGGTGACAAAAGCGGCCTCTGCCGCTGCTCCCAAGTCTAACCTGACTACCATAGGATCCTTAGGCAGGTTTTTCCTATTACCAATGACACATAGGAAATTCTGAAACTCTCAGTCTTCCTTCCTGTCATCCAGGAAGAAGTGTCTTTAATCTTTAAGAAAAAAATTAGTCTCTCTACTTTGCTCTTGATCTGACTAAGATAACAGATCCTTACCTGCCTTACTCTGAGTTACTTTATCTTATCCTTTAAGGAAACCTACTATCTCTAGCCCTCATCTCTATCTCAAGCTCCAGTCCTTAATTCCCAAGAATTCCATTTGACACTTCTGTTGCTGCTTCAAACTCAACAGGATGAAAATGAAAAACAAGCAGAAATAACATTAGCCTAAACACAAATAACAAAATCCAAACAAGGCATGTTTCCTGCCCTCACATCAACTTTCCCTTTTAAATGTAGGTGGCATCAGAGTCATTAGTTGCACTTAATATTTGTCTAACTCTGGGATTTACTACATTCAACGAACTTATAAAAGCAATCTCAAAAGTAGGTATTCCAGGTTTCTAGAAATCTTAACGGAAAACAAGCACCATTTTAGCTGATGAGAAGAACTTGAGAGATTTTCTTTCTGTTTAAATTCATCCAACGCCCGTGAATTCCAGTGACTAGCACTGAACGTAGGCAAGAAAATTTGCAAAATGATGCAGAATCCTTTCTCTCTCTCTTCACTGGTTATGTGCTTCATTCAGGAAATGATTTAAAATACACAGTTCCAGCAACTCTACATTAGCCACACAAATCATAGGGAGAAAAAGTATGGGGAGTCCAAAAATAATTTATATTTGGCTTTGGAATATGTCCTGTAGTCATATTTTCAGAAGGTGTACCTATTGTTCTGGGAATTCATTAAAACAAAATAATGACGCTACAAGATGAAGACTCAACAAAGGAGAAGCTGGAAAACTCTTCCGTTTCCCCATTAGGACCTTACAAACTCCTTCCTGTAACCCACTGACACAGAACAATCCAGCTAAATTGAGCTGCCTCATTTCAAACATTTCGTGGAACAGTTATCTGGCTCAGTGTTTGGGTTATAAAGTGCTTCCTTAATAAGTACATAGAAATAAAGGGTCAACAAAAGAAAATTAGAAGCAGCAAGCAGATCAGGCAAAACAGATGCAACAAACGAGTTCAACAAAGAAAAAGGACATAATCAGTAAAACTCAAAGTGATATTTTGCCCATGGATAATCCATTCTGGTAGTCGCTGGTTTTATTTTGCAGATATAAAAAAGTTCCAGACAAAAAGTTAAAGCAGCAGAATAATGAGGAAATAATTTAAAGTTCCTCAAAGTTGAGATTTGATCCTGCATTTAGTTGAACTCCAAGCCTATTGCTCTTTCCATAACACTCTGGGGCTTCCCTATGACATGTCAGTCCAGAGAATGGCACATCTGGAATAAATCAAACCTCTAGATGGTCACAAGCCTGAGGTCAGCCAGAATTTAGGGTAGACCAGGAACAAAGTAACAGGATTTGATTTATTATCCCAACTAGTGGATTACTATAGGGCTTGTCATACATTGAAGGGTTATGGGGGGAGGGCAAACAGGGAAAAATGTTTGGTTGATATCTGCATTACATAGCTGACACTTTCAGTGCCTTTTGTCACCTTCTTGCTTAAAATCATAAGCTGGTTCCCCATTGCCTTTTGGGTCAAGTTTACATTTCTCTGTATGGTATTCAGAGCCCTATCAAATCTAGATCCCATCTACCCAGACAGACTTATCTCCTGCCATAGATTTGTTATACTCCACATAGGCCATGTACTTTTACACCTCCATACCTTTGCTCAGGCCATATATTCTATCTGAAATCCCACCCAGCCCCCATCCTCTTTTTAGCCTGGTGAAATCCTCTTCAATCCATCTAGGGCCAGCTCAAACAGACTTTCCCTCAACACCCCCTTTGTTCAGACATCTATGCTGATTGCATAATCTCTTCCACTTGAGTCTTGTGACTACACCATATCCTTCTCATTTTTGTGGTCTTAACAACTCTAGTGTTGTTCCAGAGAAGGTATTCAAAAATGCTTATTGAGCAGGATTCTAGTTGGGGAGGAATGGTTAATAGCCAGTCAACACATTTATATAGCCAATACTCAATAAATCTATGCCTTGCACTATGAGGGTAGAGGATTAAGGATACAAAAAGCATTTGTTACCCTGTCACTGCTCTCAAGAATTTATGATCTAGTTGAGGAGGAAACTTCCGCATAATGTAATTATACAACAGCTAAGTGTTAAACTGTTAGAATAAAAGTGAAACTGGCATTTAGAAAATGGAAGGGAGATTGTAAGCTAGAGAAGGCTTCATGAAGGAAAGAAGGTATTCGAGGACCAGGAAACAAAATGGCCAAAAGCTTGAGATGAGACTGAGGCTGGCATCTGTGCTTGACTAGAGGACAGGGTAGCTGTATGTGAGCAAATGGTTGGGAAGCCAATGGAGTCACTGCAGTTTTTGAGGAGCAACATGATAAAAACATAATTTTAGGAAGTAAGTGTGGCAGCAGTGGACTGGAAGAGAGAGGATGAAAAGGCTAGGAAGGCAGTTCACCACTTCCAGTTTCAATGTAGGTCATTTAGGATGGAGGAAGAAGGGGGGAAAGGGGAAGAGGAGTGCATATTCCCAACAGCTGTACTGAAAGAGCCAAGTGGGGATGGGGTGGGATGGTGCTAATTTGTGGTATGGCATACTAGCATCTTGTTTAAATAGTGACAGCAACACATGCTGGTACAAACAAATTAATACCTCCATCTCAACTAGCCCATTTGGCAAAAGCAAATGTATAAACCAATGGGCAGGCTGATACACATGACCCTTCAAATAAAAATATAAAGTATATCACATATTCCAATGCTAACAAGCACAAAGAAGCAGTAAACTTTTCTATTTCTTATTTTGGTTCAAGAACGATAACTGTTGACCTGCACATGGTATTCCGTGTACGTAACATATGCCAGATACCACAAATGTGGAAAAGGGAGGATGCAAAAGGAAAAAAAGGGTAAGAGAGGCATTATACAACCTACCAAGATACGAGTATTGTCTTATCATTTAAAAGAAAGAACATTAAGTCAATTCTAAGTGTAACATTGAAGGTGATAAGAACTGGCACATACATAAAATCACCCTTTCTCTACCCACTATACTTTGAGCTACTTGAGGACAGGGTGCCTTAAATCTGTGTTCCTAAGTGCCTGACACAAAGAGCGAACTCAGGGCTTCCCTGGTGGCACAGTGATTGAGAGTCTGCCTGCCGATGCAGGGGACACAGGTTCGTCCCCGGTCCGGGAAGATCCCGCATGCCGCAGAGCGGCTGGGCCCGTGAGCCTGCGCGTCCGGAGCCTGTGCTCTGCAACGGGAGAGGCCACAACAGTGAGAGGCCTGCGTACCGCAAAAAAAAAAAAAAAAAAAAAAAGAGAGAGAGCTCAGTAAATAATCTAGTTTATACTCCAATTCCAGTTTTAGTTACTTTATTTTGAGAGGCAGAAATGAAATGCAAATCTTGGACAGTAGTCTCTGAGGTGCCTTATTTCAGAGGTTTGGGCCAATCCTTAGCCCAAGGCACCTTCTCTACCTGTCATAATTTCAAGTAAAAAGTCCCAGGAGGAAATAACAGTGCTTCTTCTCACAGTGTGGTCTTCATCTGGGAGTCATCCTCACAGACAAGTAGGGGTTATGAGAAAAAACAGAACTCAGAGCAGGCAGTATGAGAACAGCAGTCCTCAAACTTTTTGGTCTCAGGATCCCTTTAGTCTTCAAAATTATTGAGGGACCTAAAGAGCTTTTATTTATATGGGTTCTATCTATAGATATTTACTGAATTAGAAATCAAAACCCAGAAATGTTCAAAATAAATATTTATTAATGTATTTAAATATAATAATACTCATCCCATTATATGTTTACGTTAACTTTTGGAAAAAAAAATCTATATTTCTCCCCCAAAAATTCGTGAGCAGCATTTTGCAAATCTTTTTATTTTTTAGATTTTTAATTCTTACTTACTTACTTTCTTTCTTTCTTTCTTTCTTTATTAGCCTCACCATGCTGCTTGCGAGATCTTAGTTACCTGACCAGGGTTCGAACCCGGGCCCCCTGCAGTGGAAGCTCAGAGTCCTAACCACTGGACCACCAGAGAATTCCCACAAATCTTTTTAATGTCTGCCTTAAGAGGACACATATTCCATTAGCCATCAGAGCAATGACATCAGCACCTGTCATACAGCCTCAAGAAAACTCCACTGCATATTCATGAGAAAATGAGAATGAAAAAGGCAAAGAAAGTCTTAATATTAATATGAAAATAGTTTTGACTTTGCAGACCCCATGAAAGGGTCTTAGGAAGCACAGACCACTCTTTGAGAATTGTTAAAGGAGAGAAATAACACAGAATGGAGAAACCATACTTGGGCAACACTCATGAGTGGTAAGAAGGAGGAAGAGGACAAACCAGTCAGATGAGACCGTGTTGACAGATGAAGGAAGTGGAAGTGAAGCAAACGACAAACTAATATTTCCTATAAATATTTTTCCAAAGGAGAAATAGCCTTGATATATAAAGAGATTGTTCAAATCATTAAAACTGAATCCCAACAGATGAAAGGGCAAAAGATATTGGTAAGTAGATAATTTATTAAAGAAAAGGGGGAAAGGGGTTTTAAAAATTCAGAGAAGTTAAAATTGAAACAATAATATGCTATTGTCCCTTAGCATTTCTTCCATTTCATCTCAGAGATTCTTTCTTTTTTTTTTTTTTTGGCTATGCCACATATATTGCGGGATCTTAGTTCCCCAACCAGGGATCGAACCCAGGCCCCTGCAGTGAAAGTGCCAAGTCCTAACCACTAGACCACCAGGGAATTCCCTCAGAGATTCTTCAAATATGATAACACTCTGATAGAAAGGCTTTCAAGAGTGACAAATAAGATGGCTAGAGAAGCACCCTGAAGTTCAAGGACAAGAGCCTGCCAGGCCTGACAAAGACACCACTCATATTTTATAGATCACTTTCACTTTGGAATATATGAGTAAAACACCAAAATAAACTTTAGGAAACTGAAATATAGCATTACATTGAAAGATTTGCCTACTATAAATAAGGAGAGTTTATTCCAAGAACACAAGACTGATATCACAAGGAAAATTGTCGACATCATTTATCAGACTAACAGATAAAATTTTAAAAGCCATAATTATCTCAACAGATGTCAAGAACAGATTTTAAAAGTTTATATTTATTCCAGATTAAAATATTTTAAAAATATTCCAGGTGGAAAATTTGTTTCTTGACATGATACAGAAAATTTAAATTAAAACCAAGAAGCAAAATCTCATTCCCCTTAATACGGGAAGATAATGATGCCTCCTGTTGCCTATTATATTTAACATGGTAAAAGAAATCTTTAAGAGGAAAAAAGTGAAGAATGCGTACAGGAAAGGAAGAAATATATTTTTATGTTTGGATTGCATGAATACATATCTATACAGCTCTAAGAATATTAACTAAAAATAACTAAAGGTAATAAATGAATTCAGAAATTATAAGGCAAATAGACAAAAAACAACTGCATTCCCATGGACTATCATAGAACTAGAAAATACAATAATTTATTTATGATAGAGACATACACTTGAAACACAATATTACTGTAAAATTTATAAAGTCCAAGTAGGAGGAAAAAAAGAATGACATAAATCAACAAAGAAGTATCATGCTCTTGGATAGAAAGTCTAAATATAGTAAGAACAAAACAGACACTAATCTGAATTGTATTACAACTATATATTAATCTAGAGTCCCTATGGCATCCTTTAGATAACTTGAAAGATTGATAGTGAACTTCACCTGGAAGAATAAGTAGGCAAGGATACTAGTGTATATATTTTCTTAAGTAAATATGGCAAACATAACCTGTCAGATTTTAGTCTTCTACAAAGAAACAATCATCAAAACCTTATGGCACTGGATTAAGAATACAGTGGACACACACTATTTTACAAACTTAATAGCTGATAAACCAGAAGCAACACAACTATAAGGAAAGAATCAACCACTTTTTAGTAAATAGTTGAGGGACTGCTAGATATCAAAATGGAAAACAACGTACAATTACAACATATACCACATTGTGATAAATTCCAAATGGGTTTTTTTAGGGTTGATTTTAAAAATAACACAGAATAGTATATTCATTCCAGATGTGGTGAACAGGCAAAGTTATTTCTGACCATGGACAGATACAAAATGGATTAATTAATATGTACTAAAATAAATAACTTTTTGCATCAGGGAATGTATGCAATAAAATGAAGTGAAAAGAACAGAGGAACAAATCTGTGTCATCATTGATAAAGGTAATAAAAAAGGTGGATGCACATATTCTAGTAAAGATTAAAGGAGGATTTCTGGTCAAGAATGTAATAAGGAGCTTGGAAGTTCTCAGTCTCATCCTCACAATGAGAAAAAACTGAACAAACTGAAAATCAACAACTCTCCTTAGATCCATCAGAGAACTCAGATTACAGGACAAACTACCGTCCCCAAACTTAGGGAGACAGACAGGCAGATACAGAGAATCATAGCTTACACTAGCAGAACCCTCTTTGAGAACCAGTGCCAGGGTAGGAGAACCTAAACTGTAATTGAAGAATAGCTAGAGGCTTAGTGTGGACAAATTTGAGAGTTAAGAACTCAAAAAGGCCCAGTGAAGACCAGAGAAAAATCCCCTCGTGCTTCCGGTAGGGGCAGGAAAATAAACAGGGCCTTCTCTTCTTTTCACAAGGCTGGCCCTCAAGAGAAACTATTTTACCAACACTTAACCAACTTAGCAGAAAGGAAAACTGAAGTCTAGCTCCATCCAGCCTTCCTGTCTCATGTAAAGGAGAAAAAAACAAAAGAAAATAAAACTGAGAAGCACTTGTGAAGTTCAAAGCCAAGGGGGCACAGGCTTGCTAAAAGAATGAAACCTAATCATAGGACTATAGAACACATCCCTTCCTCCATGGCTTACTAACACATCAACGGGGCTCATGAATAACAACAGGAGAATACAACTATAAGAACTGCAAAACCCAAATACATATGAGAGACAAAAACAAAGACATTAGAGAAAATTTTAGCCTCTGACACATACAGATACAGCCAATAGTAAACATATCCTAACCCCCATCCAGATAAACATAAAATCTCACACTAAAGGCCTATTTACTTTAGTTAGTTTTACCCAGTATATCATTGTCCAGCTTTCAAAAAAAATTCCAAGGCATACTAAAAGACCAGGGGAAAAAAAAAAAAACAGCATGTAGAGACAGAGCAAGCATCAGAACCAGAGTCAGATGTGGAAGGAATGTTGGAATTTTCAGAACAGCAATTTAAAATAACTATGATTAATATGCTAAGGGCCTTGGAAAAGGTGAACAACATGCAAGAACAGATGGGTAATGTAAACAGAGAGATGGAAACTAAAAGAAAAAATCAAAAGGAAATACCAGAAATGAAAAATGCTGTAAAAAAAAAAGGTGAAGAATGTCTTTGATAGATGCATCAACAGACTGAACACAGCAGAGGAAAAGGATCAGCAAGCTTGAAGAAATGTCAGTAGAAACTTCTAAAACTGAAATGCCAAGAGAAAAGAAGAATGAAAAAAATGAAAAGAATATCAAGAGCAGTGGGACAATTACAAAAGGTGTAACATACGCATAACGGGAATAGCAAGAAGAAAAGCTGCAAAAGAAATATTTGAAGCAATAATAATGAAGCAATAATGAAGCAATAAAAACCACAGGTCCAGAAAACTCAGAGAACATGAAGGAGGATAAATATATACATACATACATACTACAACTAGGCATATAATACCCAAACTGCAGAAAATCAAAGACAAAGTCTTGAAAGTAGCCAGAGGAATAAACACCTTACCTATAGAAGAGCAAAGATAAGAAATACATCAGACTTCTCTTCAGAAACCATGCAATCAAGAAGAGAGAAGAGTGAAAAATATGAAGTATTGAAAAGAACCACCAATCAAGAATTCTGAATCCAGAGAAATTATCCTTCAAAACTGAATGAGAAATAAAGACTTTTCTCGGAAAAGCAAAAATTGAGGGAATTTGTCAGCAGTAGACCTGCCTTGCAGGAAATGTTAAAAGATATTCTTTAGAAAAAAGAAAAATGATAGAGGTCAGAAACTCATATCTATGTAAAGAAAGGAAGAGTGCTAGAGAAAGAATAAATTAAAGTAAAATAAAATATTTTTAATCCTTAATTGATCTACAGACAACAGTTTGTGCAAAATAATAACAGCAAAAATATTCAGTGATGATATCTTATGGATAAGTGAAATGAAAGACAGGAATGTTATAAGGGACAGAGGGAGGAAGTGGGAATACTCTGAAAATAAGGTACTTGCATTATTACTCATGAAGTAGAATTGTATTATTTGAAAGAAGACTTAGATTAGTTGTAAATGTATATTGCAAACATAAGGGCAACCACTAAAAAAAGTAAAAAGATAAAAAGGAAAGGAAAAACTATGATTAATATGCTAAGAAAGGAGGAAAAGTGGACTCATACAAAATGTTCAATTAAAACTAGAAGGCAAAGAAAGAGTAGAAGATAAAATAAGAAAACGACAAGGGCAACAAATAGGAAACGGTAACAAATATGGCAGATAATGTGGACTCAACATATAAGTAATCACTTTAAACATCAATAGTCTATTAAATATACCAATTAAAAGGCAGAGACTGCCATAGTGGATAAAAATACAACACCCAACTATGTTGTCTACAAGAAACCATGCTAACACTAATTAAAAGGAAGCTAGAGTAGCTATATTAATTTCAGAAAAAGCTAACTTCAGAGCAAGGCAAATTATCAGGGATAAAGAGGTACATTACAAAATGATAAAGGGGTCAATTCTCTAAGAAACCATAGGAATCCTTAATGTGTATGTGCCTAACAACAGAGCATAAAAATACATGAGGCGAAAACTGACAGAATGGCAAAGAGAAACAGATGAACCCACCATTATAGTTGGAGACTTCAACAGCCCTCTACTGGAAATGGACAGATCCAGAACCAGAAAATCAGTAAATACATAGCTGAACTAAATAGCACCAACCAACTGAAACAAGTTGGCAAATATAGAATCCTTCATCTAACAGCAGCAGCAGAATACACTTTCTTAAGCTCATATGGATCATTCACAAAGACAGATGACATTCTGGGCCCTGAAATACACCTTAACAATTAAAAAAAAAACAGAAATCATTCAAAGTTTGCTTTCAGATCATAATGGAATTAAACTAGAAATCAACAACAGAAAGGTAGCTGGAAAAACCGAAAATACTTAGAGATTAAAGGACACACTTCTAAATAACACATGGGTCAAAGAATAAGTCACAAGAGAAATTAACAAACATTTTGAAGTAAATGAAAATTTAAAATCAAAATTTGTGAGAAGCAGCAAAACCAGCACTTAGAGGGAAGTTTATAGCATTCAATGCATATATTAGAAAAGAAGAAAGGTCTAAAATCAACCCTCTAAGTTTCCACCTTAGGAAACTAGGAAAAGAAGGGCAAATTAAACCCAAAGTAAGCACAAGAAAATAAATAATAAAAATTAGAGCAGAAATCAATGAAACTGAAGACAGGAAATGAATAAAATAAATCAACAAAACCAAGAGTTGGTTCTTTTAACAGATCGATAAAATTAATAAACCTCTAGCCAGGTTAACTAAGAAAAAAGAGAGAAAAGATACAAATTAATAATGTCAAAAATGAAACAGGAACCATCACTATTCATCTTATGGACATTAAAAAGATAATAAAGGAATATTATTAGAAAATCTATGCTCACAAATTTGATAACCTAGATGAAATGGACTAATACCTTGAAAAATACTATCTACCAAAACTCACACAAAGAGAAATAGATCAGTGAATATGCTTATATCTATTAAATAAGTTGAATCATTAATAACCTTCCAAAACAGAAAGCACCAGACCCAGATGGAATCACTAGTGAATCCTACCAAACATTTAAAGAAGAAATTATATCAATTCTCCACAATCTCTTTCAAAAAATAGAAGCAGAGAGAATACTTCCTAACTCATTTTATGAGACTAGCATTATCTTAATACCAAAACAAGACAAAGCCAAGAATAGAAAACTACAATATCTCTCATGAGCACAGTTGCAAAAAGCCTCAACAAAATATTAGCAGATCGAATCCAACAATGTATAAAAAGAGTTATATGCCATAACCAAGTACGATTTATTTCAGGCATGCAAGGCAGGTCCACCATTAAAAAAATCAATTAGTATAATGCATTACATCAACAAGACTAAAGAAGAAAAATCGTAAGAACATATCAATCGATGCAAAAAACAAAAAAAGCATTTGACAAAAATCCAACATCCATTCATGATAAAATCTCTCAGCAAACCAGGAATGAAGGAGAACTTCCTCAACTAGAGCTAACATTTTAAACTTAATGGTAAGAACCTCGATGTTTTCCTGCTAAGACCAGGAATAAGATAAGGATGTCTGTGCTCACCACTCCTATTCCGCATCATACTAGAGTCCCAACTAATGCAATAACAATTAAAGGAAACAAAAGGTATACAGTTTGGGAAGGAAGCAATAAAACTGTCTTTGTTCACAGACCGCATGATTGTCTACATAGAAAAAAACTCCTGGAACTAATGAGCAACTCTAGCAAGGTTGCAGGATACAAGGTTAATATACAAAAGTCAACTACTTTCTTGTATATCAGCAATGAACAAATGGAATTTCAAATTAAAAGCACAATGCCATTAGAGCTGTAAAATGTGCAGCTGTGGGGAGGACTAAATGAACCAGAAATCATTACTCCTTCTAGCCTGGAAAATCTCCAACATTAGTTTACACCATAGGAAACGATCTTTTTTGCCTGTATCATGAACAGCCACTCTGGGGTAGTTGAAAGAGTTTATAATAAAGTTTTGCAGTTGGAGATTGTGGCTATAGAGATACTCATCAGAGAACTATAACAACGTTAGTGATTCCCAGAAAGTCATCAGGCTTGGAGGGCAGGAAGCTTCTCCACGATGCATGTCATCTAGGAATAGATCATGTCATGAAGTCTCTTTCTACACCACTCTTATAGAGAACCTGGCAGTGTTTTCCTAAACAGATGCCCTAGTATCAAAAGCTCAACTGATGGAGTGAGATGTAAACCCCTAGCATAGTAGGAAAATACACATAAAGGACTGGAGAGAAGGAAAGAGTTCAGGACTGGTTGTCAGGAAACCCAGTCCTGTGTCCCTTCCTCCTCTGCCTCTCTAAATATCAGTTTTCACATTTGTAAAATGTGAGGATCAAGCTGCTCCCCCACCCTACCCACCAAGGATTATAGACTCTTTGAGGTCAGTGCTAAGTCTTAGCTCCAGAATCACACATCTAGGTTTGGCCAAGAATAAAATTGAAAAAAAAAAATTAAACACAGTGCCATTTATGTTAGCAGCAAAAATATGAAATAATTAGGTATAAATCTAATAAAATGTGTACAAGATCTATATGATGAAAGAAATCAAAGATCTAAATAAATGGAGACATATTCCATGCACATGGACAGGAAGACTCAATACTGTCAAGACGTCAGTTCTTCCCAACTTGATCTATAGATTCAATGCAATCCTAATCAAAATACCAGAAAGTTATTTTGTGGATATCAACAAACTGATTCTAAAGTTTATATGGAAGGGCAAAAAAGTCAGAATACCTCACACAATATTGAAGGAGAAGAACAAAGTCGGAACACTGACATTACCCAACTTCAAGACTTATTAAAAAGCTACAGTAATTAAGACAATGTGGTATTGGTGGAAGAATAGACAAATTGATCAATAAAACAGACTAGAGAGCCCAGAAATAAACCCACACAAACATAGTCAACTGATCTTTGACAAAGAACAAGAGGCAATTCAATGGAGAAAGGACAGTCTTTTCAACAAATAGTACTGGAACTGGACATCTACATGCAAAAGAGAAAATGAATCTAGACACAGATCTGCAACTTTCACAAAAATTAACTCAAAATGGATCATAGACCTAAATGTAAAATGCAAAACTATAAAACTTCTCCAAGAAAACCTAGGTAACCTTGGGTTTGGAGATAACTTTTTAGCTACAACACCAAAAGTATGATCTATGAAAGAAAAAAGTTGATAAATCGGACTTTATTAAAATTAAAAACTTCTGCTCTGCAAAAGCCACTGCTAAAAGAATGAAAAAAACAAGGCACAAATGGGAGAAAATATTTGCAAAAGACACACCTGATAAGGGACTGGTACCCAAAATATACAAATAACTCTTAAAGAAGTTTTTTTTCTTTTGGCCACACTGCGCAGCTTATGGGATCTTAGTTCCCTGGCCAGATACTGAACCCGGACCCTCAGCAGTGAGAGTGCGGAGTCCTAACCACTGGACCACCAGGGAATTCCCAAGAACTATTAAAAGAGTTTACACATAAGGAAATTTTGACTCTTAAAAATCATCCTGTGGAACACAGAAATCTGTATTAAAGTTATTTAAACCAGTGGTTCTCCAAGCACACCGTGCATCAGAATCCCCTGGAGGGCTTATTACACAGACTGCTGGGCCGCCTACCCGAGCCCACCCCCGATTTTCTGATTCCCTAAGTCTGAGGTGGGACCTGACCATTTGATTTTCTAACAAGGTCCCTGAGAATGCTGATGCTGCTGGCCCTGTGCATCAAAAAAGATGTAAAGTCTGAGAAAAATAAGAGCAAGGCCGAGCAGCCACCAAAATGGGGTTTTAGAGTACACAAAAAGTTACAGGGCACATATTAAACAAGTTGAGTCTTTTTTTGCAGAGTATATTAGGCGAAGTTGGGAGAGAACAAGTCCCACTTATTTAAGAGCTTGAGAAAGAAGACTGAAATGTTGTGTTTGTCTTTTCCTATCATACTCTTTCTCTCTCTGTGTCTCTCTCACCATCTGTAATACTGTATTGCTATACTGACCTGAAATCATAAATCTGTAATGGGCAATGGGCAAAGGCACTAAGAAAGGTAGGAATGAATAGACCAGCCTAGCTGAAATGGAGAGTGCACTGGAGAATACTGCTAAGGCCACCTAAAAATGCTAGACTAAACCTGCATTCTCCATCCCCTCCCTCTTTACTCTTAAAGATTGATCCTAGATAGCATAACTCATTGGACTATCCCTCATTTCCAGGAGACAAAACAGGCTGCTGATAAGCAACTCTGAACTCTGGCACAATACCCTCTGCCTCTCTCTACACCCAAACATGTACGTAGTCAAAAGGTGGATGGAGAACATAAGAAGAGTTTCTAAGAAACTCCTAAATGTGCCCACAAAGCCAAACATCCAATGCTGTCTATTACGTTCACCTCAGTTTTTCTAGCAACCAGCATAGTGGCTGGCGCATAGTAAATGCTCCCTAAATAATTGCTGGAAGAGTGACCAAATCTGAGGGAAGTGATGTAAAGCGGAACGGTCCTCCTATATGATCACAATGCACACTTTCCTTAGACCCAGGCATATAGATGATGGGTTCAGAAAGCCCAGCACCTACATGCAATGAATATGAGGGAGGGAGCCAATCAGAAGGCTCAGGTATGGGAACAGTGTGTGTACATACACGTGCAAGCACTTCCACCTACCTGCAATGACAAGGCCCATCCCGACACACTACACGTGTACATAACAGATAATGATGAAATCTACTCTTCTGTATGCTTCCAACGGTCTGTTAAAAAGAAGATTCGCCTTTCTGTGCACTGAGAGGATGAAACAAAAGGCTTATTTCCTTGCACATTGAGCATGCAGACATAATGATAATAAAGATGTTTATTCTCACACAAATCCCCTAGACAGTAAGGCCACTGCATCCCCCCCAGAAGCCACTCAATAAATATTTACCAAAGAAATAAATGAATGGGAGAGACTGGTAATCTAAGGGCACTCTGCACTTGTCCATGTCAGGCAAGGCTCACCCTCTTAGAATCCTTGTACTGGGGCACTGCACTGAGAGTACTCGGGCCCAGGTACCAAGGACAGGAGAGACGGAGTAAATCCGAACATGCACCTGCATGTCCTAGGTGAGCCAGACAGGGACACACAGACAGAGACAGAGAGAGATGGAAATAGACAGATAGTATGGTAACATAAAAATCTAGGCTGTTCTCATCTCCATGCTGTGTGGTATGCATATAAGATGAGCAATAAGAAGGGCCCCCTGCCCCTGTCCCCCACCCAATTCAAGAAGAGTCTGTGGTAGACATCTTAAGGAAGCTCACAGTCCTGTCTGCAAGTCCTGGGAGATAAGGGACAGCTTATGAGTGCAAACTCCTACACATCCTATAGGCAGGAAGCTTCTCCACAACTGTGCGCACCTCTCCATCCCCAGAGGAGAGGGGGTGAGGGTGCCCTCGTGAGTTGGGGGAATATCAAGACTCACTCTTTGGCACCCCCAACATTCATGCCCATCTGCACTGTGGATCTGAAGTTCGCTCTCCTAAAGGTGCTCACCAGAGGGCAAGTCCAGTGATTCTGCCTGTCTTATTCCTTACTGTATCCTTAACACTCAACACAGTGCCTGACACGTGGCAGAAACTCTGTACATATTCAGGAAGGCAAAAAGGGAGACAGAAGAACGAACTCGGTCCTGCCCTATGTAGGCAAAGCTCCATCTATGTGAAGCCCTGACTGGAGACAACACTTGAGATAGCGCTCACTTCTGGGCTAAAAGGGAGGGAAGGAGGGAGGGAGGAGGTGGGAAGGCTCTGGTCCCCGCCCACCACCCCGGGTGGAGAAGGCAGGAAGGGAGTAAAAGGGAAGCTCACTCTCTAGCACTCTGCACCTCTGAGCACATAGACATTATTTAATAGGACATTTCTTCTAGAACACTGGCAAGCCCACTAGACAGAGAGCCCCAAGTCCCTGATTATTCTGTTTTCCTGTGCTTTCCCGATATCCACCAGTCACTCAAAAACTCTTACTGGGAAGGAAGAGGGGAGGGAAGGAGGGAAGAAGGGAAGGAGAGAAGGAGGGAGGGAGGGAGGGGTTATTTATAGACTGTCCTTCTTGGTGCAGTTCAGCCCACCCTCTCTGAATCCTTGCTCAGGTGCATTGCATCAAGACAGCACTAGCACCCAGATAGCAAGGATTAGAGAGGGGGAGCAGGGCAGAAGGCTCAGGCACCTGAGTGTTCAACACGGAGAAGGCTCTCTACTACCTAAGTCTGTGCAAGAGCAGGAAGCAGAAGTCTGCACACTGCGTGCCCTGGGAGGGGGATTCCTAAGAAACCCCATTCCGCAGCTCACCCAAACTCAGCACGTGCAGGATATTAGGTGGCACAGAAGTCCACTCACCTACACACATCCTTTGAGACAAGGACCACATCCATCTTCTCAGCCCATTGCTCAGCCCAATGTCAGCACACTTGCTCAATAAGTACTTGAGGAAGGGAGGGGGAGGGGAAAGGGAGGAGAGGTGATTCACAGGCGCTTTGTCCTTCCACCTGTAGAAAAGGGCCCCCGCCTGGGGTCCTGGAGTAGGTGCTAGCACTCACATCTGGGGCTCAAGGGAAGTGGGAGCAGAGAAGAAGGCTTGGAACGTGCACACCACAGGCGCATCTGTGTGAGGGGATAAAGAGAAGCCCAGTCCCCGCACGCTGAGCCTGTGTATCCACAGGCACTGTCGTGAGAAAACCGACTGTCCCAGGGCCCTCTAGACAGTGAGGCTGGAGTCCCTGACCAGCTAGCTCACCGTGGCACCCCCAAAGAGCAGGAGCTCAGTAAATGTGTTAAATGGATGAACAAAAAAATGCACACACAAATAACCGATTGAAAGAGCATCAAGCACAGGAAAGCAAGTGCTGTACAGGCTTCGTCCTACACGGAGACCAGGCTCCCCATCTCGCATCCCTGCGCAAGCTCAGGGCACAAAGCCGGCACTCAGCCTAGGTTGCAAGGAGACGGGAGCGGAAGTGAAAGTCACGGTGCAGGCAACGCCATACGTGCTTTTGAGTGTGTGTGCACAACGAGGAAGTTCAAGCTTCTACAGACAAGTGTAAATACTAACAAAGTCTCTCTCCTGCCTTTCAGTTTTGGGCAGAAATGTTGTCTCTACTTAGGTGTGTCTGTGTGCATGTGCATGGCGGCACATGGGTACACACGGCACAGTGAGAGGCCTCAATTCCTGGCACACCCTGTGTGCCTGTGTTCTAGGCTTGGGGAAGTTTATTCACCACACACCTCCACCTGACAGGAAGTCCTGTAAAGAGAGAAGCTATCCCGTATTCAGCAGGATGCTCCCAGCCCAGTTCATGGCACATAGAAAGGGATCAATACACATGTAATGACTGGATTGTTCAGCAGAAGGTGCACGATGACAGGGCTCGCCCTCCTGTAATCCATGCACATAGGAGGTGCTTTGAGAATTCACAACTCCGATATGCAATGGGTATGGGAGAAGGAGCAGTTCGTTCTTCTGCACACCGTGTGTGTGTGTGTGTGTGTGTCTAGTGTTAAGTGCATACCCTGAAAGGTAGTGATAAGGCTCTTCCCTGATAGAGTCTTGGCTGTGACTTCACATAACCTCCTCTGCTTGCCAAGTGTGTGGCTCTAGTCATGAGCACATGTACCCTCTGCCACAGCTCGCGGGGACACAGCACTAGGCACGTACATGAGAAATGGGGAAACGTGTTCCCTTCCACCCTCTACGGGCTAAGTCACTCGGAGGCTGATTTGCTTGTCACTGCATCCCCAGCACTTCCACTAAATCAGTGACTCTCAAACTTGAGCGAACATCAGAGTCAGTGGGAAGGCTTGTTAGAATACAGATGGCTGTGGTCCATAATTTAGTAGGTCAGGGGTGGGGCCCAAGAATTTGCGTTCCTAACAGCTTCCCAGGTGATACTAATGCTGCTGGTCCAGTGACCATGCTTTGAGAGCCACCATTCTTAAAGATTTTTTTTGATGTGAATCATTTTAAAAATCTTTATTGAATTTGTTATGATACTGCTTCTATGTTTTGGTTTTTTGGCCATGAGGTATGTGGGATCTTAGCTCCCCGACCAGGGATCGAACCTGCACCCCCTGCATTGGAAGGCGAAGTCTTAACCACTGGACCGCCAGGGAAGTCCCAAGAGCCACCACTGTACATGGACATGAAAGAAATGAAAGAATGGGACGGGTGATGTAAAGACTCTCTACTATTTTAAGCATGGATGAGATTCACTTTCTATGAAATTTTGTACAAGGGTAATGGACTGGGACAGTATTTGTCTCCAAGTACCAAGAATGACATAGGGACCTGAATAGAAGGCTTGGGGTTCTTCAGACCTAGTCTATCACTCATATGTGTGTGTGTGTGTGTGTGTGTGTGTGTGTGTGTGTGCAGGTACAAGAAACATCACTCTCCTGCTCACAGGTGATTTTCCTATGATTGTGCAAAGATGACATGCCCTTTCTGCATACGCATGTGTGGGATAAGCAATAAATAAGGGCGACTTCCACCCAGGCTCCGGCTGTGGAAGAAGCGTGCAGAAAGCTCACTGTCTTGCACACTGGATACGGGCGAGAGCACACTGCCAGTGACACTTAGTATCCTGCACACTCCGTGGATGCAGCTCTGGGTACAGGGGACACACCTTCTGTGTTTCTATGCCTGAGTGCTGTGTGTGTGTGTGTGTTTACAGGGAAGGCTCACTTTTCTGCATCCAGTGTGTTCACATGTAATCGTACAGAAAGGGAAAGACAAGGCTCTCTCCTGCACACAGCAGCATGAATGGGAACAGCAGTGAGAAGGCCTCCCTCACTGAGTCCCTATCCATGGGAGGGTTAGGAAAGCTGATGGGTCTGCACGCTGGGGTGGCAGTGGGAAGGCACAACAGGCTCCATCTCCTGCCCTTGCTGTAAGTGGGAGTCTCTGCACACAGGTCCACATCGCTGAGCATTTCTGGAGGCTGAGATGTTGAGTAATCTTGCTCTGGCATATCCTGCACATGTTTGTGTCTGCAGAATGGGCAGCAGGGAACATAGAGATCTCCTTCATTCCTCTGAACAATGGCCTATTAGTGCACAGCATCCATGTGTCATAGTGTGTTTATTAGTCCCCCACCAGAATGTAAGGGTAGTAAACATGTCCGTTTTGATCCCTGCTACATCCTCTGTGATGACATAGTAACTGGCATTTAGTAGACACTCAAGTATCTGCGGAAGGAAGGGAAAGAAGGAAGGAAAGTTGCTGCACAGCAGCTCTGTCCTTCTAAATGGAGACATGGCTCCTTCCCTTGGAGTCCTAAACAGGGGCAGTGACTCAAGACAGCATGGGCTCCTAGACTGAACGAGGGAGGGTGGTGCACCCAGCCGGGGCACATGTCTGTGTGTGTGCACCCAGTTGGGCCCTTCTCCTGCACACAGCGCATTTATGTAGGACTGTACTGAGGCTTAGAAGATTCTCCTACACACATCTGGCTGTGACCAGGACTGGGAGTGGTGGTGGCCATGTCAAGTCCCAGTGTGCAGCCTGCCCACCCTCAGGACGTGTGGGCATGATGAACGAAAAGGGGTCCATTCTCCAACCTGCAGGGAGGGACCAGACGCGGCTCATTCTCTCGTGGGCCGGTTGCCCAGCACAGCACCTGAGCTAGAGCAGGTACTCAGCAGGTAGTTGTAGAAAGGAGGAGAGGAGGACACAGAGGCGCTCTGTCCTATGCGAAGGTGGTGCTCCCTCTCTCAGAATCCTTGCCCAGGTGCATTGCATTCAGAAAGCACTCTCACCCAGGTAGCAAGGATTAGAGAGGGGGAGCCAGAACAGAAGATTCCAGCACCTGCATGCCTTGCACGTGTGTTTAACAAGGAGGCTTACCGTTCTTGCCCAGTGCATTTATGTAGGATTGAACTAAAGTTAAGAGAAGGTTCTCCTACACAGATCTGTGTGAAAGCGGTAACGAGAAGTGTCATACTTGTATGTTGGGGTGGGGTGGGGTAGATAAGTCCCGGACGTGGCCCACTCACCCTGGGTACATGCAGGGGTGATGGGTGATGACAAAGTCCACTCTCCTCCCTGGACTGTAAGATCCAGGAGGGCAGGGGCCAAGTCTGTCTTGTCCATCTTCTGTGTCCCATGCCCAGCACGGTGCCTGATAAATATTATTTGTAAAATGAAAGAATGAATGAGGGACAGACGGCAGGCAAGCATGCAGCAAGCAGCAGAGAGGTGATGTCCGTAGCCTCTGTCCTGCTCCATGCAGAGCAGGCTCGCCCTCAAGAATCTCTGCCCCAGTGCACTGCATTCAGAAAGCGCTCTCACCCATGGACAAAAGAGAAGAGGGGGGAACAGAGCAGACAGTGCTGGTGCTGGCACCCTGTATGTGTGCAGATGTACATAGTTAACTCTCACGGTCCCATTCCCACAAAGTATCACTATGTGCATGTAATGAGATTGATCCCTTTCCCCAGCATGTGCCTGTGTACTCATCTCCATGCACGAGGTCCCATGGCCATTCTCTCTCAGACAGAGCCTCTGAATACAGACCGTGAGCAGGTCTATTTTTCAGATCGTACGTGAGAGTTTACGCGTGTCGGCTGTGTGTTTGGGGGTTAACAAGAAGGCTGGGATGATCTGGCGGGGGCACCAATGTACATGCACATGCTGTAGGATGGTACAGTAAAGGGGCTACTTTGCCCCCTTCCATTCCTCTGCTAAACTATAAGCTCAGGGAGGGCAACAACTGGTTGCGGGAGTCTTGTCAGCCACTGGATGTTTCTCCGTTACAGTGTCTGAACGTAGGAAGCCAAAATAAAGAGAAAGCTCATGCCCTGACGTAGGTGGAAGCCTGCCCCCAGGGAATGATGCCCATTCTCCCACATGTGCCCTCCAGAGAGCCCAGGGACGAGGACTCTGGGCCAGTCCATCTTATTCACCAGTGAATCTCACACCCAGTGCAGCGCACCTCATAGCAAATGCAAATATTACAACGACGGTGGGACGGTGGAAAGGTGATATAGAGGTGCTCAGTCCTTCTCCATGCAGACCAGGCTCAGCCTCTTTAAATCCTTGAATAGGTGTGTTGCACTAGAGAAGCACTCACACCTAGGTTCCAAGGATTCGAGAGGGGGAGCAGACAAGAAGGCTCAGGCACCTGCAGTGTGTGTGTCTGTGTGTGTGTGTGTGTGTAGCTATGACAAAGAGTCTTGGTCTCATGTATATACATTGATGAGTGATGGTATAGAGCGGCAGAGAATGTTCCACGTCAGATCAGAGAAGGTTCCTGATTTTGTGTACTTGTGGGTGACAGCAGCAATGAGAAGGCCACTCTGGGACCACCCACTCTCGGGGCAGGTAGGGGTAATGGCTGATGAGGAATTCCATTCTCCTCCCTCAACTGTAAGCAACATGAGGGTAGGAAAGCAGTGTGCCTTGCTGACGACTGTAGGCTCACTGCCCAGCTTAGTCCCATGTATAGAAGAGGTGATCAATAAACATTGGTGGGATGGCTGGAAAGAGGCTGGAAAGGTGCTCTGTCCTGTATGAAGATGAAGCTCTCACTCTCAGAATCCTTGCCCAGGTGCATTGCATTCAGACAGCACTCTCACCCAGGTAGCAAGGATTAGAGAGGGGAACCAGAACAGAAGGCCCCGCGTGGATTTAACCAGAGGGCTCACTCTTCTTCACAGAAGCTGCTTAGTTGTGGCACAGAAGTAAAGACGAGGTTCTGGAGCTTCACACTGAAGATGTCCAGCTGAACAGATATTTTGTCTGTTCTCTCAGATAACAACAACAAAGAAGTATAAACCTGTTAGGACAAAGAGACCAGGAGGAGAGAAGAGTGTGAGAGGAAAGAGAAAACAAATGAATATCACTGAGGCTCATTATCCCCCAAATCCTTTGTGTGAACGTGTGACCACATACAGTCAAGCACAGTTGTTCTCAAGCTCCAACATGCATCAGGATCACCTGGAAAGCTTGGTAATACACAGGTTATAGGGGTTTCTGACTCCATAGGCCTGGGGAAGGGCACAAGAATTTGCATTTTTAACGGGTTCCCAGGAGCTGCTGCCACTGCTAGTGTCTGGGACTACAGTGGTGTGCTGGGAGAACCATACACCCTGTGAATACTCAGGGTATTCACATTACCCTGGTCTGAATCCAAGCTCCACCACGAATGAGCTTAGAGAATCAACACTTTCTGAAAAATGGGGTCAATAAAGCCTACCTCCTAACGATGCCAAGAAAACGAAACAGGATGACAAACGCAAAGTGGAGTGCAGCACCTGTCACGCGGCTGTGGTCACTTCTACTTCTTACCCTCCACTTATATGTGTCTGTGTATTTGAATGAGTGTGCATTTTTAAGGGTGGGGGGGTCACACTCCTGCACGCAAGGGACGCATGAGAGGGAAGAGGCCTGAATACCTGTGAGAGAGTACCTGCAGGGGTGGGGGATGAACAGATTCATTCTCTTGGATTCCTTGTGTGTGCGTGAGTTGACGAGTCTGTCTATCCCTCAATCTCCCTTTTCAACAAAGTTCACACCCCATCATATATAAAGAATATGAAGGGAAACATCAGAAGTTTCCTCTACTCTGCGTGCGTGTGTGTGTGTGTGTGTGTGTGAGAGAGAGAGAGAGGCGCAGTGTGGAACCACTGCAACAAGAAGATGCACCCTGGCACCCTTGTGCAAACGCAACGTATAGGAATGGGGTTTAGAGAGCTCATTGTTCAACTGCAAGAGCAGTGGAATCAGAGGGCCTGTGCCTTTGTACTGGGGATGCATTATGCATGAAGTTCTGCATGCAGGCATGGGGGGCGGGGGCAGCACATACGTCCACACACCAGAGTGGGGCAGCTGAGGCTTGCCCTCCTGAAAACCCTGCACGTTAGAGGGCATTTTAGAAAGCTCACCCTCCCAGGCAAGGGATGTGAGAAGGAGCAGGTGAGGAGAAGAAGTCAGAAAGTGAACTCTTCGAGTGAGAGTCCGTAAGTGCCTGTGGTGAGGGGTGGGGAGGGAAGCAGGGGGGAGAGAGAGAGAAAAATAGAGAAAAAATACAAGTGGGTGAATGCGAATGGGGCATTTGCCCCTGTGAGTATAAAACCAAAGGCACCAGTTGTCTCCCGTCTCTGAAAGCTCACCTGCCTGTCTGCGCTGGAAACTTGGCCATGCGTGGGCCTCCTGTGCACGCTCACCCTCCCGTCTATCTTGCTGGTGTGTATGAGCATGCTGATATCTGTGTATCTGTGAACGTGAGAGCAAGCACTAACAAGCGAGTGCACCTTCATTCAATAACTTCTCAAGGGAAGAACCCTGCGACAGCTCACTGCTCTTCCTGGGAAATATGAGAGAGCAGGGTCAAGGGCAGGAGGGCTCCATCCCTGCTCACCCCGCCAGCGGGACTCTGTGCATGCAGGTCCACACCCCTACGTAGATGCCCGGCTGTCCTGGGGGTGAGGCAGGATGCTTGGTGAGTGGAGACTAAAGAGTAAAAACTCATTCACTAGCATGTGTGCACACCTGTGCAGTGGGTACAAATGAGGCTCATTCTCCTTTATGTGCCCACTAGCCAGTATACTCAGGGGAATATGAGTGTCCTGTTTGCTGCTGGCTCCCTACAGACAGTGGACTGTCTGGCACATAGTAGGAGGTAACGAAATAATGGCAGGCAGGAAGGAGAGAGAGGTGACGTACAGGCACTCTGTGCTTCCATCTGCAGATTAGGCTCAGCCTGCTCTAAATTCCTGCCCAGGTGCACTGTGTGTAGAAAGCACTAGCAACCAGCTACCAAGGATTAGAGAGAAGGAGCAGTGAGAGGGCTCCCAAGGGTGGTGTGGGAAGGACAGAAAAATCTCACTTTTCCCAGCCCCTTGAACACGTGAAGGCAGGCTTAACGGGAGTGAGGAATTTTATTCTGTAGCACAAGCTCACAGGACAGTAAGCCCAGGGCCCCTGATGCTTTGCTAGCTTCCCAAACCCAAGAGATGTTCAAAAAGATCTGTGAAAGGAATGAGGAGAGGTGACAGATAGGCGCTGTTCTCTCTGTGTAGAAGACACTCACCCTCTGAATCCTTGTTCAGGTACACTGCACCAAGACAGTACCTCCATCTGGGTATTAAGATTAGAGGGGGGAACAGAGCGGAAAACTCAATCACACAAGCAGTGTCAGCACAGGTGCCCAACTGATACATGAAAAAGAGGAAAAAGAACACTTAATCTTTGACCCCTCTTTCTCTCATACATCACATCCAATATATTGGTAAATCCGATTGGCCCTAACTTTAAAATAGATCCATATCTGACCAGTTTTCACCACCTTCACCACTATCACCAATACCACCATGTCTCCATCAATCTGTCCCCTGAATTATTTCAATCGTTCTCCCTGTTTCTGCACTTGCTCCCTCTTATAGTCTATTCACCACACAACAGTCAGCATGATACTTTTTAAACAAAGGCATGTAAAACCCCTGTTATCTGATTTTGAATTGGAAGTGTAAGCATGATCTCATGTTTTTGTTTTTGTTTTTGGCCGTACCACGTGGCTTACAGGGTCTTAGTTCCCTGACCAGGAATTGATTGAACCCACACCCTCGGCAGTGAAAGCAAGGAGTCCTAACCACTGGACGGCCAGGGAACTCCCTGATCTCACGTTTTATCTAGAAACAAGACAAAGCAACAACAACAAAACCTTTTTTTTTGTTCTGGTCATTAAAGAAGCCTGAAAACAATGACCAATCCAGGGGCAATGAGCACCCCTAGGGCCTAGAATGTGGTCTCCAAATACCACGTCTAATAAAAGGAACCGAGGCTTACTGAAGACATGGCAGATTCCAGGTCTGGGGAAGGAGATGTCTGAGATAAGCCTGGAACAATTTTTCAATCCAGAAAGCAGAGAAGCTATTGAATCAATATTGGGGCCATGTCAAAAGAACTCAGGAACCAAGTTGAAGGTCTCCTGGCTAAACACGGGACATTTGAGCTTTACTGAGGACAAGAACTGCAATGGAAAGATCAAATATATTTAAATCCATGAGTTTATCATAATAATTTTTTTAAAGATTCTCTTTGGAGTAAGCTAGTGAGGCAACTCATTATTTTGAGTACTGATAAAGAGAATCAAGCATGCATCCTGCCTTTTCTATAAAAACTGTACCACTGGGTAACCAAACAGTAGTTGAGGGGAAGATTTTCTTTACAGAAGTATTCCAGCTAATAAATGAAGACAGAATATATCATCATTTTGCAAACCTAATGAAATAATGGCTCTAGGAATTGAGCATCAATGGCAACTAACGTCACAAAAGGGGGGACAACCAACCATTATGTGCCTCTTGATAGAAGTACTTCTGCCCCCTTCCCCAAAATGAAGCCTGAATCTGATCAGGCTTCTAGATACAACTATCAATTTACAGGAAACACAAACAAGGAAAAACAACAAGTAAACTACACCACAGGGATGCAATCAGAAAAATCCAGCCTGTGGGAAACTGCAGAACAAATAGCCCACTTTCTTCCAACAAATAAATTACAATCAGAGAAAAAAGATAGATGGTGGGAAAAGGTATAATTCAGAGACTTCAGATACCTATCAACCAAATGCAATGTATAGACTTTATTTGGATCTTAATTTTTTTCCCTTTTTTTGGCCACTCCGCACGGCTTGTGGGATCTTAGTTCCCCAACCAGGGATCGAACCCAGGCCTTTGGCAGTGAGAGTGCGGAGTTCCAACCACTGGACCACCAGGGAATTCCCTGGATCCTAATTTATGATATTCTTGAGAAAACTAGACATTTGAACAATGAGTATTTGATGATATTAAGAACTTATTAACTATTATTGTGTGATAATGGTATTATGGTTATGATTTTTTAAACAAGAGTTCTCATCTTCTAGAGATACATACTAATCATCAGCTTTCCATTTCCTCCATCAGATCTTACTACTTCCCATGCCACAGTGGCCTCTTTGTTGTTCCTAGAACACAGTAGCCCTCTCTCTTTTTTTTTTTTAATTTTTACTGGAGTGTAGTTGATTTACAATGTTGTGTTACTTTCTGCTGTACAGCAAAGTGAATCAGTTATACATATACATATATCCACTCTTTTTTAGATTCTTTTCCCATATAGGTCATTACAGCGTCTTGAGTAGAGTTCCCTGTGCTATACAGTAGGTCCTTATTGGTTATCTATTTTATATATAGTGGTGTATATATGTCAATCCTAATCTCCCAATTTATCCCTCCCCCTCCCTTACACCCTGGTAACCATAAGTTTGCTTTCTACATCTGTGATTCTATTTCTGTTTTGTAGATAAGTTCATTTGTACCATTTTTCTAGATGCCATATATAAGCGATATTACATGACATTTGTCCTTCTCAGTCTGACTTACTTCACTCAGTATAACAGTCTCTAGGTCCATCCATGTGGCTGCATATGGCATTATCTCGTTTGGCACTTATCACTAATTGACACACTATGCGTTTTCCTTGCTCACTTTGTTCACTGCCTGTCTCCCTGCCACTAGGGAAGGAATTCTTTTCTTTCCATCACTGATGTTTCCCTAGTGCATAGGAGACTGTCCGATACATACTAGATGTTCAATAAATATTTGTTGAATGAATGAATGAATGGCTCACTGAATAAGCTGCAAATCCTGCATCTGGGAAGAGAACAGAGAAGGCCCACACTCTGATTCACGTCTATGGAAACGTCTAAGAAAACAGACCTTCACACACCCTCTTGTGCAAATAAATGTGCATTGGGGAAGGCATGGGATAGTGAGGGAACCCCACTTCCTGCACCCTATATGGATGTGTGCGTGTATGCACACTTCCATATGTGTTAAGGAACGGATACTTCTTAATTTCCCTCACACCTTGGGTTTGTGAGAATCAGCTAGAAGTCTCCCTTTCTATCACACCCCATGTATGGGAATCCTGAAAAGGCTCTCTCTCCTCCCCGCTAGGTGCTGACAAGGAAGGAACAGGTCAAAAGACTCACCCTCCTTCTAAGTTGTCCTCATCCCTGAGTATGAGGACCTGCACTTTGTACAAGATAAAGGTAAGAGAAAACTCCCTCTCCTGCAAGATCTACGTATGACTGAGATGGGAAAAAGGACATAGGGCAGAGGGTCATCCTCCTTCCCACTGCTGGTGGATATGTCCGTCTTTTCTGAAGGTGTGTGTGTGTGTATGTGTAAAGGCACAAGAGAGCAAGGAAAGCCAAGGCTCACCATCCTGCAAACCCTGCATGTGGGAGGGGTTTTCAGAAAGCGCACCCTCCACCATGCAAGGGATGTGAGAGAGGGAGCAGGGAAAGGCTCACTCTCTTGGCACAAGGTGTGGGTACCCTCTAGAAAGCGAGATACAGCAGCCTGGGGGTTGCCCATGGACAGCAAAGGAGCGAGGGAAGAGTGCTGGGGGGTAAGCCAGGAGGGGCACACAGGGAGCAGGACAGCCATGGTGGGGGGTTGGTGTAGCGCACACACGGCTTAGGAGGGAGGGGTACATCAAGACCCGGATCACCACAGTGTCTATGTGTTTGTGCTCATGTTTGTGCACTGCAGAGGGAGGAGAAGGCTGGCCCTCCTGCAAGCCTTGGGTGTGGGAGGGTAATTAAGACGCCAACGGTCCTACACTCAAGGCATGTAAGAGAGAAAGCAAGTCAGGAGATTCGGTCTCCTGTACACTGTGTGTGTGTGTGTGTGTGTGTGTGTGTGTGTGTGTGCGCGCGCGCGCGCAAGCGCGCGCCCCAGATACTTTGGACAGGTATGTATGTATGTGACTGTGCCCCATATATAAAATGTTTCCCATTTTAATGAGACTGTGTGTCTGTGTGTCCATGCACAATATGTACCTTCAAGAATGTTCACTATTGCCTATTTTTTTCCATTTTCCTTCTTTCTCTTTCTTTTTATTCCAAACACCAGTATGGCATTTATTATTTAGAGGGCACTGTTCCAAGTGCTTTTCACATATTAACTCATTATATCCCCATAAAATATCTACAAGGTAATCATCACTCTATTTTATGTATGAAACAACACTGGACCATTCAGAGAGGACACGTGATAAGAAAGCTCAGAATCTTAGATGCTGCTGTTTAGAAAGAGGCCCCACAAAGGCGGTGCAACCTGCTGACAATTGTATGCATATGAGGGAGTGAGATGGCAGGAATCCTAGGCTGTGCAAGGCATAGGCGAGCGTCTCATTCCCCTTGTGCTGCATGGAGGGAAGGACGTGTGAGTGTGAGAAAAGGAGGTGGAGGAGATCTGTGTTCCATGTGTGCTGTATGCAACAGGGAGGCTCATTCTCCTGCTTATAGTAGGTGTTAAAGTCCACAACCCTACACACATGGCATGAAAAATGATAGGGTCTGGGTGTGGGAAAACAAAGCACAAGAGTGTCAGAGGGAGAGACAAGGTGATCAATTTGCTAAGAAGGCTCCCTTTGGTGCCAGATCATAAGAGGGAGATTCAAAAAGTACAGCTTTTGGGACTTCCCTGGTGCGGCAGCAGTTAAGAATCTGCCTGCCAATGGAGGGGACACGGGTTCGATCCCTGGTCCGGGAAGATCCCACATGCCACAGAGCAACTAAGCCCATGCTCCACAACTACTGAGCCCACGCTCTAGAGCCCGTGAGCCACAACTACTGAAGCCCGCGTGCCTAGATCCCATGCTCCACAACAAGAGAAGCCACTGCAATGAGAAGCTCATACACCGCACTGAAGAGTAGCCCCTGCTCGCCGCAACTAGAGAAAGCCCGTGCGCAGCAACGAAGACCCAACACAGCCAAAAAATAATTAATTAATTATTTTTTTTTAAAAAAGTACCGCTTTCTGCAGGCAAAGGATGTGAGATGGAAAGAGAACAGAAGAAAAGCCTTATTTACTGGCATGTGAGCAAGGTAAGCCAAGGTTCCCTCTCCTGCATATCGGCAGTGGTTTCAGAAAGCTCACCCTCCACCGGGCAGAAGATGCAAGCAAAGGAGGTGAGATGATTCACTCTCCTGAATACCTGTATGTATGTATGTGTGTGTGTACATGCCCCAAACAAGATGCAGAAAGAATGTGGAGTGTGTAAGCCATGGGTAGGCAGGTAGAAAAGCAAAGCCAGGGTCTGGGCCAAATAAGGTGGCTCATTTTCCTGCAGGCCTGTGTCCCTGCACTATGCATGTGTGGTGGTGGCTGGAAGGCAGGGGAGGGGCTGCAATAAGCCTCCCTTTTGCTCAAACTGCATATGGGGGCAGGGTCAGAGGAAAGCTGAGTGTGGGAAAAGGGAACAGTGAGAGGAAAAAGACAGAACCAGACAAAATGGGAGAGAGGGAGGGGGAGGGGGAGGGATGAAGGAGGAGGAGAAAGGGAGAGAGGCCCAGCCTGGAAATATCAATATGGAAGTCATCCACATAGGATGGTGTTAAGAACCACAGGACAACATGAGAACTGCTGAGGATTAATGAGAAGTAGAAAGAAGTCATCCAAAGACTAAGCCCTGTGCCTCTCTAAGGTTTAGAATTCAGGAAGAAGAAGAGGAGCCATCAAAAGAGACTGAGAAAGAGAGGCTGCTGAGGTAAGAGGACAATAAACTGAGAGACAATGGAGTCCTGCAAACCAGAGAGAGGCAATGAGCAACTGTGTGTGGATCTGTCAAAAAAGACGACGAGATTGTCCAATGAACTGGGGGGTGCGAAAGGCATCAGGGACCTTGACAAGAGTGATTTTAGCGGTGTGGTGAGGATTAAAGCCTTAACTGGAGGCCGTTCAAGAGACAATGGGAGAAGCATAAATGGAGTTAGCTCCTTGAAGGAGTTTTTCTGTAAAGTGGAACAACAAAATGGGGAGAAACTGGAGGAGCTTTTAGGGTCAAGGAAGGAGGTAGTGCCTTTTAGTTCTTTAATTTTTTTCAATTTAATTTTTTTCAGTTTTTAATATATATATTGTGGAAATTGAGACAACAAGAGGAAAAGTCGCTTGTCCAGGATCACGAAGCTGGTAAGGGATCATACCAGGATTCCACCACAGGTGATCTGACTGCCAAGACAGCACACCCAACCACCAAACCCCAAGCTGTGTGTGCCCATGCGCGTACGAGAACGACAGGTAATAAGAACTCACTTTCTGTGCATCCTGGGCACACATGTATGGGAGAGGGAGCGGGGAAATAGAAGGGAAAAAGATGAAGGATGTATCCTAAGAAGGCTCAAGCTGCTGTTATAGATGTGTGGGGGTGGGCACAGAGAAAGGAGTAATAGGGAGACTGACACTGTAGCACAAGCAATGCGTGCGTTGGGAGGCTGTAATAACAAGGTTAATTTTGTCACTGTAACCCACGCATGGGGTGGGAGGCAGGCAGTACTAGAAGGCCCCCAGTCCTACAACGCTGGATGAAATGAGACAGCTCACGTGTCTCTCTTATACGCAGACTACGCACGTGTGCATGTGAAAGAAAGAAAGAGGACTGCGGGGTAAGAGAGAGAGGCTAGTGGGACGGGGTTGGGAAAACACACACCAACCGACAGGACACGTAAGAAAGAGAATACGTTGTCAGCAGGGTCACTCGGTGTGTGTGTGTGTATGTGTGTGTTTGGGTAAGCACGCTTAAAGAAAAAGCAAGTTCACAGTCCTGCATGCTCAAGGTAGAAAAGATGGGACAATTCAAGAGGCTTGCACTCTTGCATTGACAGTGGAGGGTGGGGGGTGCTGAGGGGAAAGAAGAGGCAGAGATGGGACAGGTATAAGAAGAATGCTTACTGATGAATCTTATAAAAATGTTAAAACAGAAATATTCACACAATTTTTATGATGTAAACACTTATTTGAACAAAGTTCCAAAACCTTTGAAACAACTAAAAGATAAAGGGCTTTTAATGTATAGACTAAGCAAGCAAACTTATCAGCTGTAGGATGATTCTCATACTCTTTTCCTTACATGTCAGTTGCTTGACAACGCTAATTATAGTGTAAAGAGCCCAATGTATATTCACCTTGACACTTTTTCTTTAGTCTTCAATCTTGTTGGCCAACAGATGAAAGCTTAGAAGTTCCATGCCATCCTTGAAGGATAAACTCCAGTTTCTGATCCTTCTGTTTTCCCCACTAAGTTAAGAGGGGCAGATAGTTTTCATTCTTCCACACACTCCACCATCCAAGACAAATACTAACAGGCAGAAGGATTCTTCTCCCTCGCTTCGTGTGTGTGTGTTTGTGTACACATCTAAATACATATGTGCCTGTGAGTCTGAGGCAAAATTTTTTTTTAAGTTCACTGCTGTTCTACAAAGCATGCTTGTAAGAAGGGAACTTTAAGGCAAGCTGGGTGTAAGAGACAGGGCACAGCTCAGAAAGCATGTATACCTATAAAGCTTGTGTGTGGGAGGGGACCTGAGACAGCTCACACCCAACACGTGAGGCAGTAGAGCCCAAACAGGTCAGGAGGCTGCTGCTCCTCAGACAGAGGACGGACGTGCACCAACACAGGTACAGGGAGGCAGGGGGGCGTAATCAGGAGCCTCCTCCTCTCACCCACCGGTGTATATCATCTCTGTGTGTGTGTTGGGGCAGGGAGGGTGTCACTGTAATAAAGCTCAGTCTTCTGCAGCGTGCCTACGAGAAGGGCATGAAGAAATCTCCGTCCTGCCTGCTGGGCGAAGGCTCACTTCTGCAAACTCCGCAGCTGGGGGTGGAATTCAGAAAGTTCACTCTCCTCGGGTTAAGCCATATAAAAGGGTGATGGGGTCAGAAGGCTCTTCTCTTGGGTTCTCTGTGTGAGGAGACATGGAAAGGCTCATTTGCCTGCAAACCTTTGGCGTGGGAGGCAGACTGAGAAAGTTCACACTGTTCAAAATTTTTTTAAAATTTTTTGCTGAATTAAAAAAATTTTTAATTCACACTCTGACATATATAAGGCCTGTGAGGTAGCAAGCAGGTCAGAGAGTGCATGTGCTTATACATCTGAGGTGAGAAGCCTTGTTTCTCTGCACCTTTTTTGGGGGGCTGCTCATGAGACGGTCCATCCCTCTGTGCAGGGATGTGCAGGTGCCCGCTCAGTGGCAGGCGGTAGGGCACCTGCACATCCCAACCATTCACCTCCTCCCTTGTCTGGGGCCAGAAAGGAGCTGCTAAAGAAGGGGAGTCCCAGACTCCACTCTGTGCTCAACAACCTGGGGCTCAGAGAGAGGGAGAAAGAGAGAACTAAGAAGATAGACCCAGGGGTGGAATCTGCCATAAAAATGTTCACTGTTTTAATTTTGAAGTAAAGGAGCTGGCAAAATGGACTGGAGACCGAAATGGCTGTATGTACGTGTTTTGGAGGAGAGGAAGGGCGGACACTGTACAATGGGGACAGGACACATGGGAGGCAAGATAATAAAGTGGTGACTCTGATGGCTCTGCAGGAAACCCTGGTGATCAACAGGATAGGCTAGATAATGAGCTCCTGAAAAATCATGAGACAATGGCACATTTAAAGGCATCCAGAGTGCAGAAAACCCTAAAAAGGAGCCATATGTTCGAGGCTTGATATGTATAATGTGACTGCTTTCCTCAAGGAGCTTGGAGTCTTTACACCAAGTAAGTCCTAGGCAAAGTTCTTTAAGCGCCATCCCAGCTCTCAGACTTTGTGATGCCCTAAGGACAGACTTAAGCCAGATAAAATGAAATGCTGAACTAGTGACACAAGGCAGTAGGTGTAAAATGCAGGAGTTTAGAGGAGACACTGCTGTAGACCACATGGGTTGGCTTAAAGAGTGACCAAAGAGGATGGGAAAGATGCTGACAGGTCAAGAGGAAGAGGAGGTGAAGGAGGGTATTCCAGAAGGTGGACGAGAATATGTTAAGGTGCTACTTAAGAGGCCACAAATAAACCAGTTTAGCTGGAGCGGAAAGTTCTGCCAGGAAGATGAGGGTGGATAAGGCCAAGGCCATGCTGTGGTCCTTAAATGCTGCAAGAATAATAATGAGTTGGACTGTCCATGCGGTGAGCAACCACTCTGGAGAGGGAACTCTTAACGCGTCCACTTTAGTGTCAAAGAGGAATAAACTAAAACTAACTCCAACTTGCATTTCTATGGAGTTTATTGCTTGAGATGAGACTAAAAGAGAGATTTAATTTTTTTTTTTTTGCAGTACGCGGGCCTCTCACTGTTGTGGCCTCTCCCATTGCGGAGCACAGGCTCCGGACGCACAGGCTCAACGGCCATGGCTCACGGGCCCAGCCGCTCTGTGGCATGTGGAATCTTCCCAGACCGGGGCACGAACCCGCGTCCCCTGCATCGGCAGGCGGACTCTCAACCACTGCGCCACCAGGGAAGCCCGAGAGATTTAATTTTTCAAAAGAGCTGATTCAAAGGAAGATAACAAGTCCGGATGGACATGAAGATTGTGAAGGCAGGATGCAAATGACTAGGATGCCTGCAAAACACAGCTATAGGCAATGGGCAGTTCCCAGCGTTTTATAAGTTGGAGAACAAAATGCTCCTTCAGGAAGTTTAGTCTAGCAGCAAGTGGAAATATGGATTGGCACGAGGGGGATCAATTTAAAAGCTCAGCTCTCATGACTGACAGTTGTGAGAGGAAGTGATGCTGGGCAGGGTGGTGAGGAGAGATTCGGTAGATTTCAAGAGCAGGAATTGGCAACTCACACTATGCGGTGTTTTATGAACATGAGTCTTGTGACAATGTTTGAAACAAGGATTGATGAGGGTGGTAGCTGAGTCAGTATAAATGCGATGGGCATGTAGGATGCTTTAAACAATCTACAGAACTTGGATGATTAAGCTGGGGCATGATTACATCAGAAAATGCCAAGGATTCCAGCGTTAACACACAGATAATGGCTTTGGGCTAAGCATTAGGTATCTGGGGTCTTAGCATCTCTCACTGAAATGGTCATGTTGTATTGCAAAGCACTAAACAACAGAATGCCGTTTGCTGCACAGATACCAATGTATTTAATATACTTTTGCTACTCTGAATTCTGGGCAAGCCACCTATCTGTGACGGTGTTCCCAAGGTGAAACACTAATTTTTCCTCTCATTTCCCAACCCCTGTAGCTCGAAAGCCAAGATATAACACGTGATAAAACTGGCAGTTGAGTGGATTTTATTTTATTGCTCAAGGGAAATTTAAACAAAAAATGACAACTTGGAAGGACTTGACTCATGAGCTGAAGTCCCCTCTAAAAATAGACACAGTTACACCATTCATTTGGTACATAAACTTATTACGTCTTACAACTTGGAGGACTGGCAGGATGAATAGAGTCATTATGTCTTCATTTATGCTTTTCTTAGTAGCTGTCAGGCCTTTGCACTGTCTCTCCTCTGACTGGCTCCCATAGCACGTACACACACTCGGCCTTGCGTTCCAGTTATTTGCACTGTGCCTTATCTCTCCCAAAGGGAAGAGACTGACCTTAACTTCACTTGGAGGCCTCAGATATAGGGTAGAAGCTCCATAACTATCTGTGAGATGAATCCATTTGCTTTTAACCTAAGTACAGCTGCTCCGATTCTGTTTGAAGTACTGCCATTACAAGGCCCCACAAAGGTCATATCAGCGGCTCTTCAAATTACTTCCCCTTCCCCATTATTGTGCACGAAGATATGGATAAAATGATTTACTCATTCAGGAAGATTTCAGGGTGTGTCAGGTTTGGGGACACACGCATACTCCATTCTTCAGTCACTGTTCTGCCTAACCACCCACGCAAGGAGTGGCAACTACTAGCCTGACAAATTACCGCCTACACCTCACTCTGTAATTCTAAAATGTAAGCTTATGAATAAGTCTTGATCTGAATTTAGTTCCAAGAGATAAGATATATAGAGTTGAAGGTTAATCCTTATTTTCTCAATGGGCTAGAGGAACAAAAAACATATTAACCAATCTGGGGAACTGGATTCTAGTTCCAACCCTGTCACCGATGTCTCCATCTCAGCTACTCATGGTGATATGACTAAACATTTGTTTTGGGGAGAAAATAGTCTGCTGAAACTTTGTGGAAAAATTCACCCAATCTTGTTTAACTTTTGTGCCCTATCGTATATATTTGAAGATAACATGCATAAGCCTGTGTTTTATGCTGTCCCTCAGGTTTATGCAGCAGAATGGAGTCATGGGTAAGATTCTTCTAGGAATATCTACCTTCTTAGAATGGAGTCCAAGACTGTATCAAATTCTGCACCATTAAAAGTTGTGTTAGGGCTTCCCTGGTGGCGCAGTGGTTGAAAGTCCGCCTGCCAATGCAGGGGACACGGGTTTGTGCCCCGGTCCTGGAGGGTCCCACATGCCACGGAGCAGCTGGGCCCGTGAGCCATGGCTGCTGAGCCTGCACGTCCGGAGCCTGTGTTCCGCAACAGGAGAGGCCACAACAGTGAGAGGCCCGCGTACCGCAAAAGAAAAAGAAAAAAAAGTTGTGTTATAGTGAGATTCTAACTTTACCAGGTCAAAGGGGCTTAATATCTTCCAGAATCTAACACAGCTAAAGGGAATTTTTTACACTTCCTACTCTTCTCATTTTTTTCTTTTAAGCATCTGACATAAGGTGACTCCCCAATCCTTGAAATGCCCTCATCTTCGTTTGTGTTATCCTGTACTGTAGTATGATTCTCCTACTGCTTCTCTGAGCTTTCCTTCTTTTCAATCTTTGTTGCCACCTCTTCCTTCTTCGAGGTTCCTACTGTTTGTCTTCCCTCCTCCCCCACCCCTCCTACCCCCTGGCAAAAATACATCCTTGGCTTTCTAATCATCTCTCTGAGTTCTATTTCGGGTTTCAGACGTCATTATTCTCAAACAAATTCTAAGTATCTATTCCTGCTCTCCCATTCAAGCCACAGGATATTTCAAAGCATTTATCACAAAATAAAAAGGCTGACACCTAAAAAACATACCTAAAGCTAAACTCACTACTTTTCCCCAAAGCAAATTTCCTTAACCCCCAAGTTGCCTGCAGTCGCTATTGCTATTTTGAGCTTACCAATTTAGAATGTTAATTATCTCTTGCACCCTCCTACTGTCATCTCTATATTTAATTAGTTACCAAGTCCGAACTTTCTGGTTTGCAATGTTTCATATTTGTTCCTTTACTTTCTATCCCCACCTTTCTCACAGGAGTCTGGCCCTGGCTGCTTTACACCCTTCATGATCTGTTATTCCTCTCCAAGACCGTCCCCACTGCCACATTCAATCTCAGACTCCCCTGCCCTCCTACTCAGAATCTCTACAGTCCTCTTGCTCAGTCAAGACAATTTCCTCATGGTCAACCCCCACCCACCCCCAACCAAACTTGTGTTACTGGGCCAGACTGGACTGTCACCTCCCCTTTCTGCATGTCCAAATGCTAACTGTTTTAAAGGCCCAGCTCAAGACTCACTTTCAAGACACTCTGCTTTTCCTAAATTCCCACTGGACAATGCTACTCACTTGTTGACAATATTCTCATCCTCTACCCCCCTTGTTGTTTCTTGAATAACAAGTCCAAGAGAAGCCGGGTTGGGGGCATTTTTCTCTTATATCCTCTTCCACAGTGCTAGACATATAACGAGTACTCAGGAAGGGCTTTTTGCTTATGCAATGATTAACGTTCAAACTATATTATTTTGTTTGAAAGCCTCTGCTCTAATTTCTCTCCTCAGTGATCACATATTGAATCTAGAAGGGCCCAAGAGGGTCATGACACTCTGGTCCACCTCCCTACTCCTCTCCTTGCCTTTAACACATGAAACATAACACACGAAAAACATACACATGGTACTAAAAGTCTGTAATTTGAGAACTTTAGTAACAAAGGATCACAAAATACAGCTAGATACTTCCCTTAAATGTGAAAAACTGCTTTCCCGCCCACAGGAGTCAGGTTAAACAAAGCCCTTAAATTAAAAAGCAAGGACAACCGGAAACCTTTCCTCTTCAGGTCCCTGGGGAAATGCTGCTCTGAAGCTGACACTGGTAGTGGAGAAGGTGGGTGTGGGGAAGAAACTAGAATCTAGGGCTCAAGCCAAGAGAGGAAGAGACCCGAATCCACTGGGGCCCAGCACATCTTTCTCTAACACCAGAAGTTCAAGGGCGGGGGTCTCATTTCCTAATTTGTCTTGCTGTACGCTTAAATCTCTTTAAGTTATTGTACTGCTTATCGCATCACCCACCAGCCACCAAGTAACAAGCCCTTTCTAGTTAGCTGAAGGAAACAACAGCACACCAGTCACACACCCTTCTGTACACTGCCTAAGAGTAACTGCAACAACTAGTTTTTTGTGGGCCAGAACTTACATAACTATGTTATAAACCAAGGAAAAATTATAGCTCCACATATATGCAAACCTTTAGATTTTCAATATGTTCCTCAATTAACCATAAGGGCAAGCAAATTACTTGCATTAAAAACAATCTTTAAAAAAGTTGCTGGGGGGCTTCCCTGGTGGCGCAGTGGTTGGGAGTCCGCCTGCCGATGCAGGGGACACGGGTTCGTGCCCCGGTCAGGGAGGATCCCGCGTGCCGCGGAGCAGCTGGGCCCGTGAGCCGTGGCCGCTGAGCCTGCACGTCCGGAGCCTGCGCTCCGCAGTGGGAGAGGCCACAACAGTGAGAGGTCCGCATACCGCCAAAAAAAAAAAAAGTTGCTGGCTTGCTGCAAAATTAATATATCATTGAGTAAAGAAATTATTGCTAGGGGGAGAATGAAGAAAGCAATGTGCAAAACACTCAGCATATTGTAGTAGCAAAGTGCAAGTTTTGCTGCAATAGATTTTAGGAGTGTGGCCCTTTTTTTTCCTTGACACAAACCGCAATATTTAAATATTTCTTTTCTTTGTTCCTTTTTAATTCCTAAACAGAGGTCTTGGAGATTCTGCCAGTGATGCACCTGGATGGTCACTGGGTATTTTAATGTGGGTACTGATTAAAATGCCAACCCCACAAACCACATAGGACCTCGAAGAAGAAAACAGGCAGGTTTCCCAGCGCAGGTACTTTATGAGCACTGTGTCTTATCCCACGGTAGGACACATAAAATACTGGCTTGGCCAAAACGTTCATTCGTTTTTTTCTGTAAGATGGCTCTAGTAGCACTTTAGTTGTCTTTAACTACATTCAAAACAATTTTGTTAGATTGTACTGTGACAGCTGTCACATCAGCGTGCATTTTTTTAAAAACTTATCAAAATTGGTGAATTTTTGTGTAGCCATTTTAATATTGAAGATGGAAGGAAAAGCAATATTTTCAGCATATTATGCATTATTATTTCAAGAAAGGTAAAAACACAACTGAAACGCAAAAAAAAAAAAGATTTGCGCAGTGTATGGAGAAGGTTCTGTGACTGATCGAACGTGTCAAAAGTGGTTTGCGATGTTTCGTGCTGGAGATTTCTCGCTGGATGATGCTCCACAGTCGGGCAGACCAGTTGAAGTTGATAGCGATCAAATCAAGATATTAATTGAGAACAATCAAAGTTATACCATGCGGGAGATAGCCAACACACTCAAAATATCCAAGTCAAGCGTTGAAAGTCATCTGCACCAGCTTGGTTATATGAATCGCTTTGATGTTTGGGTTCCACATAAGGTAAGCAAAAAAAAACCTTCTTGGCCATATTTCAGCATGTGATTCTCTACTTAAACGTAACAAAACCATTCCATTTTTAAAACACTGTGATGGGCGATGAAAAGTGGATACTGTACAACAATGTGGAACGGAAGAGATCGTGGGGCAAGTGAAATGAACCACCACCAACCACACCAAAGGCTGGTCTTCATCCAAAGAAGGTGATGTTGTGTATATGGTGGGATTGGAAGGGAGTCCTCTATTATGAGCTCTTTCCAGAAAACCAAACGACTAATTCCAACAGATACTACTCCCAATTAGACCAACTGAAAGCAGCACTCAACTAAAAGCATCCGGAATTAGTCAACAGAAAACCCATAATCTTCTATCAGGGTAACGCAAGACCGCATGTTTCTTTGATGACCAGGAAAAAACTGTTACAGCTTGGCTGGGAAGTTCTGATTTATCCACCGTATTCACCAGACATTGCACCTTCGGATTCCATTTATTTTGGTCTTTACAAAATTCTCTTAATGGAAAAAATTTCTATTCCTTGGAAGACTGTAAAAGGCATCTGGAACAGTTCTTTGCTCAAAAAGATTAAAAGTTTCAGGAAGATGGAATTACGAAGTTGCCTGAAAAATGGCAGAAGGTAGTGGAACAAAATGGTGAATACACTGGTCAATAAAGTTTTTGGTGAAAATGAAAAATGTGTCTTTTTACTTAAAAACCGAAGGAACTTTTTGGCCAACCCAGTAGTATGTCAGAATTCATCGTTTGAAAGCCCAAAGAAAATAGTAACCATGGAAAGATAAGGATGTGGGAACCTTTTTATAATTTTTCCAAGCTGAAATGCAGAAGGCAAAAGAGAAAAAAATATAGACTGGGGTGGGGCAGGGTGTAGAGACCGACCCCAATATCTTTTTGCACCTTTTGCAGATTCTACAGCACAAGTTAAGAAGATGTAGCCAGCCAGCTCATAAATTTGCCACTAACCACAACTAAATATAATTCAAAACACCTGGAAAGCTTTTTTATTTTTTTTTTTAAAGAAGTGAACTGAAAGACCCTATAGATTTGGGCAGTTGTTCAGAATTTGTGCTGCCAGACAGATGGCGTCAGTACTCTCAGGACAATGATACAAGTCAAAGGCTTAATTCAGTCAACTGAGCAGCACCTCTGCATATGGATTACAATTTACACTTCATAATGTACACTCCCACTAACACCACATGTTTAAGGAACCATCATTGGGTTTGTGAAAGGAAGTAAGTTCCCAAATTCTCACCACCCTTGGTTACACAGGTGTGTTCACTTTGCGATAAATCTCTAAGCTGTACCTTTGGATTTGCACACTATTTTGTTAGTGTGTTATAATATAATAGTTAGAAAAAAACCTTCCCAGCATCCTCTGACTAAACTAGTAGCATCATTAAACACCTTGCTGCAGAAACACATAAATGGCATAGCATTCCAGTCATTTGGAATAGACTCGCTGGTTGCGATAGACACATAACCACTTGTGAACTACTGGCACATGGACGATAAGAACCAACCCTGCATCTAAATGCATAGGGGAGGACTTCCCTGGTGGCGCAGTGGTTAAGAATCCGCCTGCCAATGCAGGGGACACGGGTTCGAGCCCTGGTCTGGGAAGATCCCACATGCCATGGAGCAACTAAGCCCGGGAGCCACAACTACTGAGCCTGTGCTCTAGAGCCCGAGAGCCACAACTACTGAGCCCGCGTGCTACAACTACTGAAGCCTGTGCGCCTAGAGTCCGTGCTCCACAACAAAGACAAGCCACCGCAATGAGAAGCCTGCGCACCACAACGAAGAGTAGCCCCTGCTTGCCACAACTAGAGGAAGCCTGTGTGCAGCAACGAGGACCCAATGCAGCCAAAAATAAATACATAAATAAATAAATTTATTAATAAATAAATAAATGCATAGGGGAGAAATTATTCATTGATTAAGGAGTGTGCAGACTGGGCCACTTAACCCAGAACAGGGCAATCCAGCAATTTCCAAATTTGGGGCAACTGTAATACTCTCTCAGTTTAAAGTTTCCTCTAACCTCTAAAGGGAAAAAGCATTGCATGGTGTGTAAATGTGTAACAAAAATTAATAGAAATTGGGTGAATAGGAATCAATTTTTGAAGTTTCACAACATTCTTAACATGTGACACTCCATGGAATCATCAAATCAGGGCTGAGAATAACTAGTCTGAATCAGCAGAAAATGCCTGTGTGAGGCGGTACACCTAACCAAAACCTGTGCCATAGTCAACCCTATACAGTGGCCAATAGGTTATGTAACAGGGCAGTATTGGAAAGTGAGTACTCTGCATGTACCCAGACTATAGTCAATTTAATATATTTTTAAAATACATGTTTTAATCAAGTGCCTACTCTGCATTGTGGAAGACACATTTTAGGGGGAGAAAATGTTATTTTTATTTGGATAAAAGAAGATTCATTCATTCGTTCAACCAATATATATTAAAGAACTTACATGGCTAGGTGCCAGGATACAATTTTTTTTTGGAAGACACATTTTATACTCTTTAGCATCTCAGGCTACTTGGGAAGGCAGGAGGGTGGGCGGTATTAACAGAGATGGAACAACTGTAGAAAAATAAAATATGGTGTGTAATCAGGTGCTAAGTGGTGCAGTATTAACTGTAAGCAGAGCAGCAGATTAAGGAAGGGGTATATTCAGTATGGCTTAGTATAGCTGCAGAAGTGGAGGAAGGAGGGGGCACACAGTCTGGATCTTCTAGCATGGGCAGGTAAGATTACTGAAAAATAGGGCATTCTGAGCCAGGGCAGGTACATCTAAGCAAAGGGCAAGGCAGTGTAAATCAGCAGGAGGCAGAGCTGTGGTACACAAAGTATAATTCAAAGCCTAGTGCCAGGCCCCAAACTTTATTACCAGTGTTCACCAAGGCAAGTCCAGAAATTAATAAGCATTTAGAAACTTTGACAGAGTAATTTTATGTTTCATGACTCTAATAATAAATACGAAGCTTTGTATGTCTTTATTTTCCATGTCTTTATAATTTGATTCTCTGAATGATTTTTATTGTATTATGCAAAAGTATCAATTCACAATGGGTTAGAAGCTAAGAAAAAACAAAAACAAAAAAAAACAGTGGGTCTTTCAGCACAGCTCCTTGAGAAGCACTGGTTAAGATTGATGGTACGTCTGACTCAAGGGGCTGGGGTGTGGAGGAGAGGTAAAGGAAGACAAAGATGAATAAATGAGGTGAGGCAAGATAATAAAGACCTTGAAACCCAAACACATGGAGGAGTTTACACTGGAGACAATAAGCATTGGAAAATCACCCTAGGTTCATCAATAACGAAGTGACATGAAGAAAGCAGTTATTTTGTAGGGCAGAGTCCATTGGTTAGGTTGGATTGGAAAGGACCTCAATCTCTCGGGAAATAAAGGGACTGGAGTAATTTGAAAATCTGGTGAAGAAGCTGAACTTGATTCTCCCCTAGCCTGGGGTGATGGACAATCGCACTGTGGAACAAGGGGTAAAGTTCAGTACACTAGCTATCTGGGGGGTGAAAAAGGTGAAACAGGACTCCAAGGTTTCTTGCTGGAGGCCAGACACAAAGGGACCTCATTTCTCTAAAAGGAGAAACTAAGCCTTGAACAAGGATGACAGGTGAAGACAGACTAGTAAGGAATGTGGGGGACCCAAAACACTTACTTGGAAGATGGAGGGCTTTTTCTGGGAGTGGGGGAAGGCAAGGGGTATAACCATGGGAAGCAAGTAAGGTCTAGAAGAGTAACACTATAAACACTGAGACTATGTATCTGTACCTCATCAAATCTGTATAATCTATAAACTAACCTATACAGTTTCTACTCTGAGATTCCTCCGCACTGGAGTTAGTGTATGTTAAAAGGGCTGCACTGTGGGGCAGGGGCCTTTCTGTAAAGGTCTAAATAGAAGACCTTCACTGAGCTTCTTCTCACAGGCACAGGCAAGAGAATGTTACCTGAGATTTAACAGGAGTCTAATTAAGATGGCCTCTTCTTGAGGATTTCCAGGGAAAATGTTTTATAATGACTTGAAAGCATCTTCATACAAAGTTTACAATTATACCACCACTGGTCTGTTAACATTTGGTCTTATATAAAGGGCAGTGATTTTTCCCCCCTTGCCGTAAGTATCAACCCATGTACCTGTCAGGGGTTGATTCTAATGGATTTAATAAGCAATATTTAATAGACTGCTTCTATATAAATATATTTTAGTTAGTAACTTTCCAAAAGGATATACAGACAAATTGCTCCCAGAATCTGGCTGAGAGAAGTCTTATCAGATATCACCTATCTTGTACAAGAAATGTGTTGTTTACACCACCCACCAAGGGGGTAATAGGGTGGACCACAAACAACCTTGGACAGGTTCAGAAGATAAGAAAGCATTACGGGGCTACAGTCTCCTAAGGGGTCAAACTTCTTGAAACTTCAATAAACAGGCAATGTCAATGAACTTTTGCCAATGAAATATTTTAGAGACATAGGGTGGGGTGAGGATGAGAATGTCATTTCAAAAATGTGTTGGGTAACATAAGCTGGTTCTCCTGTCAGCACTCAAGCTTTTAACCTAGTCTACACCTGTGTTAACTGTTGAGTGTGTCTTGCATTTTTCCTTATTACATAATCTTCTGTTTTTGAAGATTATCAAGTCCAGCAGCTTCTTTTGAATGAGTGCAAGTATATATTCCTTAGACCAGCATTTTCTAAACTGAATTATGGAACACCTGGTTACATGAGATGTTACCTCAAAAAATTTTTTTAAGTATGATTGCTCTATGGGCTTTAAAAACCTTTTCTGCCCCTCTTAGAATGCTTCTGAACCTCCTGGAAAACACTGTTTTGTGTAGGAAGTGCTGCCTTGCCTGAGCACAGTATTTTAAAATCAGTATTTAAAAGTCATTTATACTAGGTATTACAATTCATCTCATATTTTTAAAGTATATTTACTTTCCCAGCTGTACTTTCCATACTTTTCATTTTTATTCCTGACACTGGGGGAGAGCATTTGCCAAAACATCAGACAGGCGGCAGGAGGAAGACAGGTGGGATGTAAATTTAGCCACACACTGTTCATTCACAGAAAGACCTGACTAAGGATATATTTTTAAAGCTTATAAATATATATATTTATGATATTAGTATTACATATATATTACATAATTGTATTTTTAAATGTTAAGATACAGTGTAATAAGCAAGCTAGAAGACAATATAGTCAACTTTGCTTTTCAGGAAAAAAACTGCTGTATTCTGCTAAATTTTAAGAGTTTCTTAGAGCTGCTAGTGCAGACAGGAAGGTAGATTTCTAATGTTTTCTTCAATAACTGACATTTTTCTAAATTAAAAATGATGAGAAAAGATGGAAAATTAAACCATGAATGCAAAGGGAAACAGTCATCTTTAAAGGTTTGCAGCATATGAATGTGCTAAATATCACACCTAAGATAAATATTTTTAAAATTTAAACAAACAAATCCTTACATACATTTGACTTAAGGAAAAAACAATTTATTTTCATGTCCTTAGAAAAAAATTCCACAGATGCTTTAAAAACATAATACCAATTGTTAATAGTAGAGAAAATGAATAACTAAAGCTGTACAAGAAGCCAGACATCTCAGCAGATATGGCAAAACAAAAGCTCCTTTGAAATTAAATACATTAAATTTTTTTTCAAATCTCAAAGAATAATGAATATTATTCATTAAAAACTAATCAAGATAGGATGCAATTACTATGATATCTTTTCTCTTCATCTATAAAATGGAGATAATAATAGTATTTATTTCTTGGGTTGAGGAGGGGATAATATGTAAACCTCTTAGCACCACACCTAATAAAGCTCATAAGTACAATGTTCAATACATATTATTTTTAATTATTTTTATTTATTTAAACTAAAACAAACCCAAAAAGCAGTTCACCGATTTTTCCCACCTCACACCCCCTGCCTCTAGCAACCACCAATCTATTCTCTGTATCTATAAGCTATAATGTATATATATTATATATATTAGATTCCACATATAACAAAGACCATATGATATCTGTCTTTGTCTGACTTATTTCACTTAGCATAATACCTTCGAGATCCATCCATGTTGTTGCAAATGGCAAGATTTCATTTTTTTTTAATGGCTGAACAATATTCTATGTGTATGTATGTATATGTGTATACACACTCACATACACACACACCACAATTTATTTATCCATTCATCCACCAATGGATGCTTAAATTGTTTCTATATCTTGGCTATTGTAAATAATGCTGCAATGAATGTGAAGGTGCAAATATCTTTTCAAGCTAGTGTTTTCATTTTCTTTGGATAAATACCCAGAAGTGGGATTGCTGGATCATATGGTAGCTCCATTTTTACTTTTCTGAGGAATCTCCATACTGTTTTCCATAATGGGTGCACCAATTTACATTCCCACCAACAGTGTAGGAGGTTCCCTTTTCTCTACATCCTCCTCTACACTTGTTATTTCTAGTCTTTTCGATAATAGCCATTCTAACAGGTGTGAGATATCTCATTGTGTTTTCTTTTTTTTGAAGTACAGTTGATTTACAATGTTGTGTTAGTTTCAGGTGTACAGCACAGTGATTCAGATATATAAATATAAATATATATATATCTTTTTCAGATTCTTCCGCTTATAGGTTATTATAAAATATTGAGTAGAGTTCCCTGTGCTATACAGTAGGCCTTTGTTGGTTATCTATTTTATATGTAGTAGTGTGTACACGTTGATCCCAAGCTCCTAATTTATCCCTCACCCCCCTTTCCCCTTTGGTAACCATAAGTTTGCTTTCTATGTCTGTGGATCTAACTGTTTTGTATATAAGTTCATTTGTATCTTTTTTTTTTGGATTCCACATATAAGCGATATCATATGATATGTGTCTTTCTCTCTCTGGCTTAGTTCATTTAGTACGATAATCTCTAGGTCCATTCATGTGCTGCAAATGGCATTATTCCATTCTTTTTTATGGCTGAGTAATATTCCATTGTATATATATACCACATCTTCTTTACTGATTCATCTGTCGATGGACATTTGGGTTGCTTCCATGTCTTGGCTACTGTAAATACTACTACAATGAACATTGGGGTGCATGTATCTTTTCGAATTAGAGTTTTATCCAGATATATGCCCAGGAGTGGGACTGAAGGATCATATGACAACTCTGTTTTTAGTTTTTAAAGGAACCTCCATACTCTTCTCCATAGTGGCTGTACCAATTTACATTCCCACCAACAGTGTAGGAGGGTTCCTTTCTCTCCACACCCTCTCCAGCATTTATTATTTGTAGACTTTTTGATGATGGTCATTCTGACCAAAATGAGGCGATACCTCATTGTGGTTTTGACTTGCATTTCCCTGATGATTAATGATGTAGAGCATCTTTTCATGTACCTGTTGACAATCTGTATGACTTCTTTGCAAAAAATGTCTATTCAGATCTTCTGCCCATTTTTTAATTGAACTGTTTGGTTTTTGCTATTGAGTTGTATGAGTTCTTAATATATTTCGGATATTAACCCATTATCAGATATATGATTTGCAAATACTTTCTCCCAAGCAGTACGTTGCCTTTTCATTTTGTTAGTGGTTTTCTTCGCTGAACTGAAGCTTTTTAGTTTGGTGTAGTCCCATACGTTTAGTTTTGCTTCTGTTGCTTTTCCTTTTGGTGTCAGGTTCAAAAAATCACTGCTACGACCTATGTCAAGAAGCTTACTGCCTATGTTTTCTTCTAGAAGTTTTATGGTTTCAGGTCATATGTACAAGTCTTTAATCCATTTTGGGTTAATTTTTGTGTATGGTATAAGATGGTGGTCCAGTTTCATTCTTTTGCATGTGCCTATCCAATTTTCCCAATACCACTTATTGAAGAGGCCATCCTTTCCCCATTGAATATTCTTGGTTCCTTTGTCATAAATGGACCGTGTATATGCATGAGTTTACTTCCGGGCTCTCTATTAGGTTCCATTGATCTATGTGTGTGTTTTTATGCCAATACCATATTGTTTTTATTTCTCTAGCCTTGTAATATAGTGTGAAATCAGCAAGCCTGATGCCTCCAGCTTTGTTCTTTTTTCTCAAGACTGCTCTGGCTATTGGGGGTCTTTCATGGTTCCATACAAATTTTAGGATTGTTTGTTCTATTTATTTGAAAAATGCCATTGGTATTTTGATAGGGATTGCACTGAATCTGTGGATCACTTTGGGTAATATGGACATTTTAACAATATTAAGTCTTCCAATCCATGAGCATGGAATACTTTTCCATTTATTTGTGTGTCGTCTTCCATTTCTTTCATTAATGTCTTAACAGTTTTCAATATACAGGTCTCTCACCACCTTGTTTAAGTTTATTCCTAGGTGTTTTATTCTTTTTGATGCAATTGTAAATGGGATTGTTTTAACTTCTCTTCCTGATAATTCATTATTTATAGAAAAGCAACAGATTTTGAGTGTTGATTTTGTACCCTGCAACTTTACTGAATTTGTTTATTAGTTCTAACAGTTTTTTGATGGAGACTTTAGGGTTTTCTATATATAATATGTCATTTGAAAATAGTGAGTTTTACGTCTTCCTTTCCAATTTGGATGCTTTTATTTCTTTTTCTTGCCTAACTGCTCTGGCGAGGACTCCCAATACAAGCATACCTTGGAGATATTGCAAGTTCAGTTCCGGACCACAGCAATACAGCAAATATCAAAATAAAGCAAGTCACATGAATCTTTTGCTTTCCCAACACATAAGAAAGTTACATTTACACTGTACTGTAGTCTATTAAGTATGCAATAACCTTATATCTAAAAACACATACATACCTTAATTTTAAAAATACTTTATTGTTAAAAATTGCTCACCATCGTGTGAGCCTTCAGCGAGTCATAATCCTTGTGTCAGTGGAGGGTCCTGCCTCAATGTTGATGGCTGCTGACTTATCATTGCTGAAGGCTGGGGTGACCATGGCAATTTCTTAAAACAAAACAACAGTGAAGTTTGCCCCATCAATTGACTTTTCCTTTTGAACACCTAGAGGCTATTGTAGGGTTATTAATTGGCCTAATTTCAATACTGTTATGTCTCAGGGAATAGGGAGGCCAAGGAAAAGGAGAGAGACAGGGGAACAGCTGGTCAGTGGAGCAGTCAGAACATACACAATTTATCAATTAAGTTCGTGGTCTTATATGGGCACAATTCATGGCATCTCCCCAAATTACAATAGTAACATCAAAGATCACTGATCACAGATCACCATGACAAATAATAATTAAAAAGTATGAAATATTGTGAGAATTACCAGAATGTGACAGAGACATGAAGTGAGCAAATGCTGTTAGAAAAATGGCACCAAGAGGCTTGCTTGATGCAGGGTTGCCACAAAACTTCAATCTGTAAAAATCACAATATTTGCAAAGCACAATAAAGCAAAGTGCAATAAAACAAGGTATGCCTGTACTATGCTGAATAAAAATGGTGAGTCTGGGCATCATTATCTTGTCCCTGATCTTAGAAGAAGTTTTCAAATTTTCACTGTTGAGTATGATGTTAGCTGTGGTCTTGTCATATATGGCCTTTATTATGTGGAGGTACATTCCCTCTATATCTGCTTTGTTGAGAGTTTTTATCATAAACGGATGTTGAATTTTGCCAAATGCTTTTTCTCCATCTACTGAGATGATTATATGATTTCTATCCTTCATTTTGTTAATGTGGTACATCACATTGACTGATTTGTTGATGATGAACCATCCTTGTGTCCCTGGAATAAATCCTATTATGATCCTTTTAATATAAGTGTTGAATTCAGTTTGCTAATATCTTGCTGAGGATTTTTGCATCTATGTTCATCAGGAATATTGGCCTCTAATTTTCTTTTCTTGTGGCATCCTTATCTGGTTTTGGTATCAGGGTCATGCTGGCCTTGTAAAATGAGCTTGAAAGAGTTCCCTCCTCTCCTATTTTTTGGAAGAATTTGACAAGGATTGGTATTAATTCTTCTTTGAATGAAATGAAGCTGTCTCCTTTGAATGACCAGTGAAGCCTCTGGTCCTGGACTTTCATTTGTTGGGAGGTTTTTGATTACTAAGTCAATCTCCTTGCTAGTAATAGGTCTGTTCAGATTTTCTCTTTCATCAGTCTTGGTAGGCTGTACTTTTCTAGGGATGTATCCATTTCTTCCAGGTTGTCCAATTTATTAGCATGTAATTGGTTCATGGTAGTGATCCTTTGTATTTCTATGGCACCAGTTGTAACATCTCCTCTTTCACTTGTTTTTATTTGACCTCTCTCTCTCTTTTTTTGTTGGTGAGTCTAGCTAAAGGTTTGTTAATTTTATTTATCTTTTCAATGAATAAGCTCTTAGTTTCACTGATCTTTTCTACTGTCTTTTTAGTCTCGATTTCATTTATTTCTGTTTTAATTTTTGGTATTTCCTTCCTTCTATTAATTTTGGGCTTTTTCTTTTTCTAGATGCTCCAGCTTTCTTTTGGTTTCCATTTGCATGGAACATCTTTTTTCATCCCCTCATTTTCAGTCTATGTGTGTCCTTATATTTATAGTGAGTCTCCTGTAGGCAACATATAGATGGGTCGTGGGTTTTTTTGGTTTGTTTTTGTTTTTTTTAATCCATTCAGCCACTCTCTCTCTTTGGATTAGGGAATTTAGCCCATTTAAAGTAATTATTGATAGGTATGTGTGTGTTGCCATTTTGTAGTTGTTTTTTTGTCTGTTTCTGTAGTTCCTCTCTGTTCCTTTCTTCTTTTCTCTTCCTTTGTGGTTTGATGACTTTCTTTAGTGGTATGCTTATATTCCTTTCTCTTTACCTTTTGTGTATTTACTATAGGTTTTTGCTTTATGGTTACCATAAGGCTTACATATAACAACTTATATCTATAACAGTCTATTTTAACTTGATAACAACTTAAGTTTGATCCCATTTTGAAACTCAACATTGTTACTCTCCCCCCACTATGTTTTATGTTTTTGATGTCACATTTTACATCTTTTACCTTGTATATCCCTTAACTAATTGTTGTAATCATAGTTATTTTTACTACTTTGTTTTTTTAAGCTTCATACTAGCTTTATAAGTGATTAAACCACCTTTACTATATATTTACCCTTCCAGTGTGATTTAGTCTTTCACATGTGTTACTAATTAACACTCTTTCTTTTCAGCTTAAAGAAGTCCCTTTAACATTCTTATAAAGCCAGTTTAGTGGTGATGAACTCCTTTATCGTTTGCTTTTCTGGAAAATTCTCTCTCACCTTCACTTCTGAATGATAACTTTTCCAGGTAGTATTCTGGGTTGGAAGTTTTTTTCTTTCAGAACTTTGAACATATTGCACCACTCCCTCCTTGCCTTCAAAGTTTCTGCTGAAAAATCTGCAGATAGTCTTTTGGGGGTTCCCTTCTATGTAACAAGTTGTTTTTCTCTTGCTGCTTTTAATATTATTTGTCTTTAACTTTTAACATTTTAATTATGTGTCTTGGTGTGGGTCTCTTTAGGTTCCTCTTATTTGGAACTCTCTGGACTTCCTGGATATGGATGTCTGTTTCCTTCCCCAGGTTAGGGAAATTTTCAGCCATTATTTAAAAAGCAAGCCAGGTCCAAGTAAAATGTTTCACAACACTAAAAGCAAATATGCAAAGTCACAAGGACAGAGTGAAAACAGTAGCAATTAAGATAGTATAAGAAAAACAAATATAAGATAGATGGCCTAACAAGTATACAAGAAAGACTACCATTCGATGGCAAATAACCATTAGATTATTAAAAATAAAAGAATCACTGAGCACATCTATAAGAAACTGAGGCAATATTATAAATTAAGGAATTAAGGCTATCCTTCCACATCACTGAACCATCTCTTAAATCTATTAGAGCATGAATTTAAAAGGAAAAAAAAAGTTCATTGCTAAGTGAAAAATACAGGATAATTACAATGCTAAATTTTATGCAATAAATACAATAAAAATAATTATAGATTGGTTTAAATAAAATCTGACCCTAACTGATTACAAAAATACATTTTTTTTTAGGCCACACCGTGCGGCATGTGGGATCTTAGCTCCCCGACCAGGGATCAAACCCGTGCCCCCTGCATTGGGAGCGCAGAGTCTTAACCACTGGACCACCAGGGAAGTCCCTATAAAAATACATTTAAAAAACGTCTACTCCTGCAAATGGCAACAGAAACAGACTCACGGACATGGAAAACAAACTTGTGGTTACCAAAGGGAGAAGGGAAGGGAGGAGGGACAGATTAAGGGTATGGAATTAACAGATACAAATGACTGTGTATAAAATAGATAAGCAACAAGGATACAATGTATAACACAGGGAATTACAGTCATCATCTTGTAACGGCCTATAATGGAGTATAATCTGCAAAAATACTGAATCACTATGCTGTATACCTGAAACTAATACAATATTGTAAATCAACTATACTTCATTTTTAAAAAAAAGGCTACTCCTTTTATGTTTGCTAATGTAAATTAAAAGACATTAGTCACAGAATTTTTTTTTTAAAACAGCAAATTTTAAACCAAAAACAGACATTTTAAAATGATTTTTTTTTTTTTTTTTTTTTTTTTTGCGGTACACTGGCCTCTCACTGTTGTGGCCTCTCCTGTCGCGGAGCACAGGCTCCGGACGCGCAGGCTCAGCGGCCATGGCTCACGGGCCCAGCCACTCCTCGGCATGTGGGATCTTCCCGGACCAGGGCACGAACCCGTGTCCCCTGCATTGGCAGGCGGACTCTCAACCACTGCGCCACCAGGGAAGCCCATAAAATGATTTTTTAAAGCTCTAGATAATGATTTTTTAAATATCCTGGAAATAAAAGAAAATCTAATGATTTTTTTACAAAACAACTGATCAATTTAACATGACAAACACAGTTCTAGTTAGAGAACTGTTCCATTTTTTGAATGTGAGAAATCAAATTAGGAACAAAAACAATGAAAGAATCAATATATCTAAACAAAACAATCAATACAATTATCAGGTTTATCATAATATTCAAGTGGAAAATTTTGAGAAAATTTTTTCACAAAAAATTTATCATATACTCTGACACAAAAACATTCTCAATAAATATGAAGTGGCAGGATTTTTACATAGCACAAAGCAGTAAGATAAAAGTGGGACAAAAGAACACAAACCACATGGAAATTATAAAATATATCTTTCTTAAATGACAACTAAATCAAGAAAGTAAGGGACTATTTAAAATTCAAATATGAATCAAAATATATCCATAGCTTTACATGCCTCTCGTAAGGGCGATTTAAAATAACTAATAAAATTGAGAAATTGGTAGTACAATTCAACGAAAGAGAAAAGCACACAAATTACTGACTTTAAAGATATATAACTCATGCAAAGATGATTTACATTATTAGGGCACTCCATATGCAAATATGTTTTTTAAAAAAAGAAAAGGAATAACTTTCTACAAAAGAAAAGCCCAAGTACCCAGAGTGACATAAGGAAACTAAATAGACCAAAGAAATAAGCAACATTATCAACAAATTTCAAAAGAAACAAAAATGGCACTTAAATGTCTAAACAGTAAATGAATAATAATCCTATTACACAAATGTTTCCTAAAAGTGTTGTATCAAATTCATTTTCATGAGGTGAACATCAGCTTGATTACTAAACCTGACTTATGGCTAAACTCTGAAAAGGAAAGTTATAGTTTTGTCTTATCTGTGAACGTAGATGCAAAATTCTAAATGAAATTTTAGCAAACCATATACCAGCACTTTAAAAGAACTGATCTTCATGGGCATTCAGATTTTAGCCTGAGGTTGCAAGGCTGATTTCTAAATAAGACCAGCGATTCACAAGAAAAATAATAAACACAAAATTAAGTGAATAAATATGGCTTAAATAATCTGAAAATTCAGTATTCATTTCTGATTTTAAAAAAAGGATTTTCTTTTAACTATAAATACGATATGTCTGAAAGAAGTCAACACTATTCTTAAAGCAGACACACTGGAGGTACACATCCAAAAAAAAAGCAGAAAAACACAAAGATATCTAGTCACCATTCCTAATTAATCATGTTAGAAAACTGGACCATTGTAACAACGCATGAAAAATGAGCAAGTAGTATAAGGAGATAAAACTAAAGCAGCACTTTTTGCACATTATGTAGTTATATAACCTGAAAGACCAAGATATTCAAGAAACAAAATTAAAAGTAATGACTTCAACAAAGGGGCAAATTATAAGATAAAATCTCAAAAATCTACTGCATGCCAATAATAAACATCTTCAGAAATTTGTTTTACCACAGCAACAGCCACCAAAAAAAGTTAACCCAAGAGCTACCCTAACTGGGCCACCATATACTTTGTGGGGACTAACTATGGCAAAGATGACAACAGTTTAATACAATACAGAAACGTTTAGGCCTTCATTTCTGCCTAGACGTTCGCTGAATCCTGTCAAGTTTACTTCTGTAATGTGACAGTATGATGTACAAACCACAAGTAAATGGTTACTTAGTACCATATTCACCCACTGTGTTAGTAAAATAATAAAGCCAAATGACTGTGGGCTATTGGGATAATGAAGACACACTCAAATGCTATTGACTATACTACCCCATAAACCAACTGTCTGACCCAGTACTCTCAGTTCAGAGACAGGTTGCCCCCCTCCCCAAAGTAAATCTCTCCTCTCCCATTTATAAAGGGTGCTTTGTACAAAAGATAATTGTCACAATTGCATTCATAATCTTTTTTAAAAATCCCAGAGATGTGATTAAACCAACTCCGATATAGCACTTATTCCCCTCACTCACTGACTGTTCATTTCAAGTGATACACACATGAACGAAACATGCACTCTCTAATATCAAGGAACTTGGGTGATATTATTTAATTCAACCATTTAAATAAGTGTTATATCATGCTACATGATACATGGAAGTGTAAAAACTAATGTTAGCTGAAAAGGTCTATCAATGACAAAAACAAAAAACTGCATAACCATTGGTAAAAGCAATGTGGAAAGATTTTCTCTCTACACACACAAATAGAAACAAAGGAGAGAGACAAGAATGTGTAAGAAATGGACAATAATATAAACAGTTGGTGTTTTAAATCTGTGGAATACTTTTCCACACATGCATACAAACTTGCACTGCAACTTCTATAATGCTTTCAATGGCAAAGTTTGGCATTACCTAGCTGCTTCTGTTTCTATTTTTTACAGGGAGACCAGCCTTTATGTAAATGTAACTCAGTATTCCCCTCTTTTTCCTTCTCCTCCGTGTCTCTTCTAACTGCCAATAACGTAAAACCCAAGTACTTCTTGTAAATTATTGTACTTGCTGCATTTACTGAATAGGGGGTTTTATGTTCCCTTTTTCTAATTTTAAAAACAGATGAATGGAACATGTTATATTTTTTTACTTTTAAAAAGTTGCTTTTTTAAACTTGTGATCCTTAAATGAAATCTTTCAGTGGGTCAGTGACCCTTGATAGAAAAAATAAAATACAAGTTCCCCCATCCTGTTTTATATGATGCTACTTGTTGGAATGTAAAAAGGAATCCTGAAAGTCGACATTACAAGTTTCCCCAGGGGGCAAGGGGCTCCTCTACATTTAGGCTCCCCCTGGCCCTTCAGGACATTTAAAGGAATTTTATATTTAGTCTTAAAACTTCCAACTTATTTTGTTCCTAAATGTCACCTGCATTAAAAACAATGTTTTGTCTCTGTTGCCCCTTTGAAAAACAGCTCAAAATTAGGAGATCAAAAACAGAGAAAGAAATGAGCACGGGTGATAACGGCTGTCAAAGGGAAAAGAGGAACGGCAGCAAAAGCCAAGATAATTCCCCCGGATTCCCGCACCCGTATGGCCACTGGCTCCAGTGAGAAGCATCACAAAGTCTTCAGGCTCAGAGGCAAAGAACACAGGACCCAAGGACTTAGACTAATTTCCTTAATGACGCCACTGAGAGTTTGGTGAATTTAATCTTTAGAAGGTTTATTCTATTGGTTTCAGCTTCATATTTTAGCTCGAACACAATTAACGGTAGTCCAAATACATTCTCTGTGTTCTTTGCTATTCTCTCAAAAGCTCAACAGCTGCTGCTCTCTGGCTACTAGTAACAGAAAGAAATGAATTTAGTAATATTTGGATTTAAATCCTGAATCTTGAAAGGTCTGACTTCTGTACTTAAAAACTTGACTTAAAAAATAAGTAAATAAATAGAATAAAAATCTGCTAAAACTGAGACACAAAGGCTGAGGCATGGAAAAATAAAATAAAATACCTATGGTATCTTTCCATGCAATTTCAAGATGCAGTTTTTTTTGTTTGTTTTATCACTGTTTTTCATTTGGTTAGGGTGTAGTATAGGGTTGAGTTTCCAGAATAAAAAGTAGGGAAATATTTTTTTTTAAGTAGGGAAAGATATGTATAAGGCTCAGAGATTGAGGAATGCATTTACCATGAAATCTGAAATTAGAATAGGATTCAAGCAACTTCAACTATGTGGGAGAATAGACAGCAGAAAAAGAATTCACACAATGTCTTTGAATTACAGTGTGAGAAATGATGGTTCATTGGGGAAAGGAACTTTCGATAAATGCTTTTGAGAAAACAATTAAAATTCATTCCAGATGAGTCAAGGATTCAGTTTTTTTAAAATTATGAGACACTATAGGAAAATGGAAAGGTACGTTTATAATCAATGTGTGAAAGAATTTTATTAATACCAAAGCAAAAGAAGAAATTATCACCTATGGGTGATGAATATGACTAAATAAAAATAAAGCTTTTCGTACATTAAAAACATTATAAAGTTTAAAAAGAAAGCAATACAGATAAAAGCAGCCATGATTTTGATGGAAAAAGAACTTAATACCGAAAATAATAAAGATCTGATACAACCTGATAGTTAATACTACTTTCCTTTGGGTAAGTAGCTAAAAAATATAAAAATCTTACATCAGTCACCAAGAAAGGAACACTGAAAACTGTTTAGCCTCATCAGCGATTAAAGCACTACCTATTAACTCTGTAATAAAATTCAATGCTACAGCCACATTTTATTCTCCTGACAAATGATACTAGTTTTTAAGGTTACAGTACTCTGTTGGCTCCAGATGAATTAGTTAAAGCAACAAACAGGAGGAAAACCCATGTTTTTTGGTCACTGGCATTTTTTATACTATTTCCATGCACCACTAGGATAGCTCTGTAACCTTTAGGGCATGTTTTTAGCATTTCAGTTCCTTTCAGATTTTTTTTTAATTTCAGGTTTTTAGTCATTTATGGCTAAATCTGTTTGGCAGTCTTTCATAAATATTTCTCCATTTTATTTCTGCCATTAAGTGAAACTGCTTTCGGAAATTTGGTTGAAAATATTTCCAGTCACAAGCTCCTTTATCAATAAATAACTTATACACTTTCTGGTCATTTTACAACATTTAAAACATACTTCTAAAAAGGCATTTTGGGCTATTTTAATCATTTTGTTTCATTAAAGCCTATATTATGAAGAGAAACAAAGCTTTCAACATTGCTGAAGGACTGGCTGAATTTATTCTAAAAGTGGCATTAGATGTTAAATATTATTTTATGATAGAGGTGTTAGCTAACACTACCGTGGTAACCATATTGCAATATATACATGTATCAAACCAACATGCTGTACATCTTAATGTTATATGTTAATTATATCAATAAAAATAAATGTTATTTTAACTCTGTAATATAAACTAAGAGATACATACAGATATATAATTAATTCAGCATCCCAATAATCATAAGAATATTTACATCTTTAATCCTAAATACATTAGACAGTACTAGACCTTTAATGTGACTAATTAGAATTTATTAAAGTAAACTTGCTTCAATACAAAAAACTTATAGGGAACAAAAAGTAGAGAAAGCATAGCCAAAGAAGTGAAGCAAGCAGAGGAGCTAAGAAGTCACCTAACGCTTACCTAATAATGGAGGATATTTTTTTAAATTCACAAAGACACGGCCAAATGAGTAGATATGTATAATGGGCTGAAAGTGAATTATATTTTGTTGAGTCTGAAGAATGGACAGAAATAATTCAAGGCAGATGAAAAGCTTCAGAACTATCCTGTGATACACAGAAATGAGCAATGTGAGAAAACTGTGGACAAGTTCATTCGTTCAAAGAAATCATCTGCTTCCCCAAAGTTTTAAAATTGGTAAATGGTTAAATAAACTGTGGTATATAGTGATGGACTAAAATCTAGCCATCAGAAATGAAAAAATGATAAATGTGTGGCCCGTGGTGGAGGGTGTGAAGAGAAGTGGGCTGTAGGAAAGACTTTAATAAAAGATAGAACACAAAACATCTGTCTTTCACTAAAAATCACAAGGACACAGAGGTAAGAGTTGTGGGGAAGATACTGCCCTCTTTTCAGGTATATTAGTATACAGTAAAGAAAAACATATTATATTCAACCTATTTTTGCTTGTTTCAGAGGACGAAATTCCCCCCATCCTCTGCAAAGTTGGCCCCCTAACCTGCATTTTGACTATCTTCTTCCTCACCTTTGTGTGGGCCTTTGGTTCAACTGCCTCCAAGGGACCCCTATATCTCCAGTGACACATGGTCCACTCCTTCCATTTAAAACAGAACCACAAACACTCCTTCAATCTTGCTGTCCCCTCAAGTAATATACACCCCACTCCATCCATAGATACTTTGTTCCTACCTTTATCTTCCACCTTGGTTGGAAAAAATGTCCATCCTTTTGGGAGAGTCTACAGACCAAACATACCCAACCACTACTTTATCCTGTCTCCTGGTCTTCTATACAAAATAACTGCTTAAAAAAAAAAAGTAGTTAAGGGATCAGCTTACCCAATGTCACACCGTTGATTTGCAACAGAGAGAAAACTGGAATCCAGAAAGCTTGACGCCAGTTGCCCATGGCCACAAAAGACCCTTTTGCTCCCTGTCCCTCTTCCAGGTGATTGAGATCTGCTAGTTATGGGCAACTGGAGAGGAGCAGCTGTCACCATCACAGCTGAATTGGCTTGAGGCTGGCTGGCCCAGCCCTGCCCGCCACCTGCTCCACACTCTAAAATCAGCCTTTGTACAGTCTGGCTTCTGGGAAAGAGGAGGCACTAGGAGGAAATGGGGGTGGGGGGAAAGTGGTTCTTTTTTTTCAGTCTCCCTCCATAGATCCTCTTTGGGGGAAGTCTAGACACACATATTTTGAAAACTCCCCTTGTGGTCCTGATGTTCAACCTTGGGTACTGACTGTAGTCCAATAAGGAGAGGTATGAAGATATATCAGATACCTCTAGGAAACTGATCACTATAGCAATTCTGTTGCTATGTTAATTACAGTAGACTTGCAGAAAAACACACCAGGGTTTAGAATTCTAGCCCTGACACTTACTTGCTGCCTGACTCTAGGCCCATCATTTTACTTCTTATAGCCTCAATTTCCTCATCCTACAAACTGGGGATACCACCATTAATTTCCCTGGCTTATTAAGTGTGCTTAAAGATTCACTGCACTGTGCCTGACACACATATACTCATGAAGTTTATTTTTAAAGAGAATTTTTTAAAGCCTTCTATGGAAAATAACTGCTTTAAAAAATTATATTCAACATCAGCATTTCTCTAACATACTCAACTTGTTAGGGAGAGAAATCCCTAATACCAGCACCTATTTTAACTCTCCCTCCCCCAACACAGACAAGGCTCTAAAATTCTTTTCTACCCTCACGCCCACTCAATAAAAAGCTTCTTTAGAAAACTATCCAATCCGAATCGCTCCGAGTATCTACTATTTATGATACAAGCTTTTCCCCTGAAGGAGACTTTTCCTCTCCAATTGTCTTATCTATATCCTTGACTTCCTTAATGAGGCTTGAGAAAAATTTCTGTTCTGAAGTTCGCTTTTTTATTGGTTTCTTCCCAGAGAACCAAAATTAGCCTAAGGCACCTGCTTAGCTTTTTCTAGGACCTCCAAGTCCACCAAACCACCCTTCCCCCAAGCAGAACAAACTGGCCATGGGATCCAGTTTACCTTTGCTGCCTACCACTCTGGCATAACCTTTGAAAACACCTTTTTTATGTACTGTTACAGCAACAGTCCACTGTAAAAATACTTATGTACATAGACAAAGCCTGAAAGAAAACACAAAAGGAATAAGAGCTGCTGTGTTAGAAGGATGAGAGTCCTGGCAAGTTATTTCCAGAAGCCTAACATTAAATACAAATTTTAACAAGCAGTTCTTTTGCATAGATGACTGCAAACTGAAAGCTTTCAGGTCCCCCCTACTCAAACCTGTCACTTCTGAATGACATTATCCTCGCCTCCCTCCATTTCAGGAGTCTTAACTATTAGCAGCGGTCTCACCTCCCTTTGCCTATTCTCATATTTAGCAGTTCTTCAGGAATATCTGATACCAAGGACCACTTCACCCTGGAAACCATTACCTCCTGTGGATTGTTCTACCATTATTCCTTAACCACCATTCCCACGCTGGGAGTCTCTTGGGGTTTTTGCTCTGGCTCTGTTACCAACCCGCTCCCCCCACCACCTCCCCGCCCCCCACCTGCAGTGAAAGCACAGAATCCTAACCACTGGACCATCAGGGAATTCCTGCTAACCCACTTTTTGACTTTAGAAGTGGTTCTCAAATGTCAGCCTGTACCAGAACCCCCTGGAGGGCTTGTTCAAACAGAGTGGGCCAATCCCTGGAGTTCCTCCTTCAGTGGCTTTGGGGTGGCACCCTAGAATTTGCCTTTCTATTGGTTCCCGGGTGGATGCTGCCACTGCCGGGGGTGGGGGGCCACACTTTGAGAACCACTGCTTTACATAGAAGAGAGCTAAACTTGGTTAGACCAGGGTTTCTCAACCTCAGTGCTACTGACATTTTGGGCTGGGTAACTTGTGGTGGGTTGCCTTGTACACTACAGAATGCTTAGCAGCATCCTTGGCCTCTACTTGATGCCAGTAGACACCTGCCTCCTCCCCCCAGTCAACTGTCACAACCAAAAATGTCCCCATACATTTTCAAGTGTTCTGGGCTGGGGGTGCCGGGGTAGGCAAAATCACCCCAGGTTAAGAACCACTGAGTTAGACTGACAGCCAAGCTCCCTTTTTAATGAAGCGATGAAGCCTCCTCCTCTTGTTCATAAAAATGCAGATTTTTCTCCAGATGTGATCATTTTTGTTTAATTCATCCATGCATCTATCCTACTATGTGTCAAGCACTGGGGGGCTACTCAGTTTGATGAACAGGTCCCTGCTCTTAAGGCACTTACAATTAATAGAAGAGCCAGTGTGATCAGTAGACCCAGGAAACTGTGGGGACATGGAACAAGGGGTCACAGCAGACTTTCTGAAAGATTACGATAAAGATGGGCAGGAGTTGGCTAGACAAAAGGGATGGGGGAGGAAAATTCCAGGCAGAGGTCATGGCACACTCAAAGGCATGGAGGCAACAAAGCATGAGAGTCAGGGAACTACTAGTTGTTCCTTGTAGCTATAGGCAATCATCTTTTTCCCCCATGTAAGAAGGGGTTAGTTAGGGGAAAACAACATTATCAACTCTTCAATCTTTTTATCTCCTATATCCGTCTCTGGTAATTCTCTGTCCTTCCCCCATTTGTACCTTAAGCTATAGCCATTTTATTTTTTTAAATTTGTTTTATTGAAGTATAGTTGATTCACAATGTTGTGTTAATTTCTCCTGTACAGCAAAGTGATTCAGTTATACACACACACACACACACACACACACATTCTTTTTCATATTCTTTTCCATTATGGTTTATCACAGGATATTGAATATAGTTCCCTGTGCTATACAGTAGGACCTTACTGTTTATCCAAGCTATAGCCATTTTAAACTTCTTTCTAACCCCGGAGCCTCATAGAATCACTTTCTCCAGGCGCCTGAATTAAATCCATCTCCTCACTTCTATCATGACACCCATTACACTTAGTTATAACTGTTTTTGTCTGTCTGCCCTACTAAGCCCACAATCTCCATTAGGGCAGGAACCATGACTAGGCCTTTTTTCAATGTATCTCCAGCATCCTGAACTATGCCAGGCACAGACCAGCCACTCAAATTAAGTATCACCTGAATGAATGATGTCCTCAAATTCCGTATGTCCCAAACTGAACACTCACCAACACCTTCCTTCCACAAACTAGGTTCTACTTCTATATTCCTCTACCATCCCCTTCCACCTCCCACATACCCCATTCATTTATTCTCATCAAAATCCTGGCATAGGGCTTCCCTGGTGGCACAGTGGTTGAGAGTCCACCTGCCGATGCAGGGGACACGGGTTCATGCCCCGGTCCAGGAAGATCCCACATGCCGCGGAGCGGCTGGGCCCGTGAGCCATGGCCGCTGAGTCTGCGCGTCTGGAGCCTGTGCTCCGCAACGGGAGAGGCCACAACAGTGAGAGGCCCGCGTACCATAAAAAAAAAAAAAATCTTGGCATAATCCCTCACTTCTTGTTTTTCTCACTCCATACATCCATTTTGGTGTCTTCAGTGAGAAGCAAGATCTGTCCTCTAAACCTCAATAAATATTCATCTGGTAGACAATCTATGGAAAGAGCATGGGCTTTGGAATCAAATAGAAGTGGGCTCATCTCACATCTGCCTCTTAATCACTAGGTGATTTTGAACAAGTTATAATCTCAGAGCCTTAGTTTCCTTATCCTTAAATGGGTTTAACAGCACCAACCTTACATAGGTTTTTATGAAGTTAAACGTGAAGTACTTAGCACTTCAATGTTACTCAGTAATAAATGTTTCATTTCTCCTCACAGCATCCCTGACAGGAGTAAGCAGCGGTCAGGAAGGCATGTAAAGAGCTAAATAAAAGGTCAATAAAATGGGAGAGAGTGAGAGGGATAACATGGAAAGCCAAATAAGAAATAAAAATTTAATTCCCTTAACGAATCATGTTCACTTTTCTATTGTTTTCTTTTCTGAAAATTTAACACATAACATTTATATTGATCAAGGAACACAATTAATGTCCAAGAGAAATGAAAATATATGTCCACCAAGAAACTTGTATGCAACTGTTCATAGCAACATTATTCATAATAGTATACAAGTGGAAACAACCCTAATGTCCATGAACTGGTGAATGGATAGACAAAATATGGTACATCCATACAATGGAATATTATTAGGTAATAAAAGGAATGGAGTACAGTTACATGGATGGACCTTGAAAACATTATGCTGAGTGAAAGAAGCCAGACGCAAAAGACCACATATTGTATGATTCCATGTATATGAGATGTCTAGAATAGGCAAATCTATAGAGACAGAAAGTAGAGTAGTGGTCTCCTAGGGTTGGGGGTGAATATAATTAAAACCATTGAATCATATACTCTAAATGGGTGAGCTGATGGTGTGTGAATTATATCTTAATAAAGCTGTTAAAAACGAAGATAGAAGACCAGCTGGAGAAATGTCCAAAAATTTTTTTCCTACTTATTTCCTTCCTGCATCCTAGTAGATTATCTTGTATATCCTACTCTGAAGACTGCCACCTTTGACTAAAGAGAAACTGTCTGGCTATAGAGAAAGTTTCTCTGGCACTGGCCATGACAAGGCCATGACAAGGCACTGCCAGAGAGGTTGGTGAGAGCCAGGCTTGAGTAGAAGTGAAGGGTCAGTGCCCTAGACCAGTGCTTCTCAGACTTGAAGGTACACATGCATCACCTGGGGACTTGTTTTCCCAGGGTTGGTGTGGATCTAAAATGAAAGAATGTATTAAAATGCATTATAATTGGTAAAGCACCATATAAATGTTGCTATTAGTCAAGTCAAACATTTCTGAGGATGTGTGGGGGTCATTGTGAGAGGAGGAAGGGAAATGGCAGTAAGGTTTCCTTTTTCCTACTTTGCTTAAGGAAGTAACAGCCACTTAACCTCACTGAGCCACAATGCCTTCAAATCTGTATGTTGCAAGCATCCGGCACAGGCTGTAGAATCATGTGATTTTAAATGGCTTTAAAATTCCTAAGTAGAAAAGTCACATGTAGACAGCTGAGAGCTTATTCAGCAAGGTCACTTGGTGTGAAAACATATGAACACTGGGGTCAGAAATCCTGGGGTTGAGGCCCAGGTCTAACACTCGCTAAGCTTTATATCTTTAGTAAATTCCTCAGTGTTTCTCCATATTTGATAGGGGTGGGAAAATATATCTTGCCTGCGTCACAGGGTGGTGGTAGGATCAGCTGAGCTGATAGTGAAAGCATTTTGTCAAACTCTGGATGGGTTGCTTCACAAATCTTTTTATTGCACACGTCTATCAAGTAGAAAAACATTCAGAAAAGAATCTGAAAAAGAATATATGTATGTATAACTGAATCACTTTGCTGTCACCTGAAAGTAACACAACATTGTAAATCAACTACACTTCAATTAAAAAATAAATAAATAGGGACTTCCCAGGTGGGGCAGTGGTTAAGAATCCGCCTGCCAATGCAGGAGACACGGGTTCCATCCCTGGTCCGGGAAGATCCCACATGCCGCGGAGCAACTAAGCCCGTGCGCCACAACTACTGTGCCTGCACTCTACAGCCCACGAGCCACAACTACTGAGCCCGCGTGCTGCAACTACTGAAGCCCACATGTGCCTAGAGCCCATGCTCCACAATGAGAAGTCACCACAATGAGAAGCCCACGCACCGCAACAAAGAGTAGCCCCCGCTCGCTGCAACTAGAGAAAGCCCGCGCGCAGCAATGAAGACCTAACGCAGCCAAAAATAAATAAATAAATAAATTTATTTTTAAAAATATATACATATAATGACACAAATGAGTTAAAAGTAAGAGACAATTTAAGGCTACAATGAGATACCACTATGCACCTACTAGAATGGCCAAAGTCAAATACGCTGACCATATCAAGTATTGGGACAGACGTGGAGCATCTGAAACTCACTGACTCTACCATTTTACATTACCATCAGCAACCACTGTGGATAACAAGTTGGCAGTTCCTTAGAAGTTAAACATACACCTACCATATGACACAGTCATTCCAATCTTAGCTATTTACTCAAGAGAAATGAAAGCATATGTCCATAGAAAGATTTGCTCACAAATGTTCATAGCAGCATTATTCACAGTAGCTAAAAACCAAAAATACTTCCAATGTCCATCAGCAAGGGAATGGATAAATAAACTGTAGTATGTCCACACAATAGGATAATAAAAAGCAATGGAGGGCTTCCCTGGTGGCGCAGTGGTTGAGAGTCCGCCTGCTGATGCAGGGGACGCGGGTTCGTGCCCCGGTCCGGGAAGAGCCCACGTGCCATGGAGCGGCTGGGCCCATGAGCCATGGCCGCTGAGCCTGCGTGTCCGGAGCCTGTGCTCTGCAATGGGAGAGGCCACAGCGGTGAGAGGCCCGTGTATCGCAAAAAAAAAAAAAAAAGCAATGGAATGTTGGTATGTACAACACGGCTGAACCTCAAAATAATTATGCTGAACAAAAGGCGCCAAACAAAAGAGACTACATACTGTATGGTTCCATTTACATAAAACTCTACGAAATGCAAATTAACACAGTGATAGAAAGCAGATTGGGAGGGGGGCGGTGGTAGGGCAGCGTCCCCGCTGGCTGAGAAGGGAGGAATTAACAAAGGGAAACTTTTGGAGGTAATGGATATTTTCATTGTCTTGATTGTGGTGATGGCTTCACAGGTGTATACATATTTCAAAACTTATCACATTGTACACTTTAAATATGTGCCATTTATTGCGTGTCATTATGTCTTGATAAAGCTGATTAAAAAAATAGATAAAGGGCTTCCCTGGTGGCGCAGTGGTTGAGAGTCTGCCTGCCGATGCAGGGGACACGGGTTCATGCCCCGGTCTGGGAAGATCCCACATGCCGCGGAGCGGCCGGGCCCGTGAGCCATGGCCACTGAGCCTGCGCATCCGGAGCCTGTGCTCCGCAACGGGAGAGGCCACAACAGTGAGAGGCCCGCGTACCACACACACACACACAAAAAAAAGATAAAAATCACATGTTCTCAAGGCCGAACAGAATCTTACAAATCATTAAACCAATCCTAGGCAGATCCTTCGGCCCCTCTGTCACTTTGATGTTCCTGGTTTAAGCTGAGGAGTATGAGCCCGTGTGTTCAACTTCCAAGTGGAATGAGCAGCACGAGACAACGTAGGACAGACCTATTTCAATCCCCCTGCTGGCTGCCCTGGAAGCACATATGCTTTGTTGTATGTGACACAATTTTCAGTCATGTAGATATTGATGAAGTTCAAGAAAGGTTTTTCCTTGAACTTGGGACACTCGGTCACTAACAGACTGAGGTAGGATAAAAATCGTCCCATGTGGGGTCTGTAGGAATCTGCTGTTGAGGGAGCAATGGAAGAGACAGCTTGTGGAACTGAACACTCTGATGGCTGAAAGAATGAGCCTTGGAGACAAGTGCCCGGCACATAGTAGATGCTCAAAAAATAAGCAAAAAATAATAAAAATAACAAAATTAAAAAATAAATACTAGTAATTCAGAATCCGTCATAATCTGGATTATAGCTAGGTAGAAAAATATCTTCAAAAAGGGAGAAAGGAGTTCAATAAACAGATCAATAGCATAAGTAGGATTTTGGGGGCATGACAAATTCAATTAAGCAAATTAAACTTACACGTCCTTCAGAAAGAATCTACTTGCAGCTTAATACAGGTAGCACAAACTGCCTGTATTTCAAATCCTAACATCATGACTTAATATCTTGTAACCTTGAACAAGATGCCAAACCTCCATGTTTCTTCACTTATAAAATGGAGGTGAAAATAGTATTTACCTCACAGGGTTGTTGGGGATTAATGATTTCTTATTTGTAAGGTGCTTAGAACAAAGCCTGGCACTAAATTGCTACTTGTTCATTAAAGCTGTAACTGGCAAAAGTTTGTTTCAAGGTACACTTTTTGCTAAAATACAGTGACTTTACCAACAATTGGATGGAATTAATGAAGTTTTTTTCAAGAAGTAATCTCTCACCTACTCCTCCTGTAACAGTTCTTTCAAAAGAACATACCTTGTTTGCTGCTCTAATTTCAACAAAAACAGCTCAATTATTCAAAACATTGCTTGATATTTTCTGGCACACAGTTGGTGCTCAATAAATGATTGCTGAACAAATATTCTTCCAGACCAAAGCAAATGTACCATAAGTAACATTACTGTTTTTATAGTCAGAGTTAAAAATGCAACATGCATCCCATCCAAATAGGAAATAACCCAAAAGAGGTAGAGTTACCACCTAACCGGTTAACCAACTTCAATGAAGTTGCCCAAGATAAGAAAGGTGCTAGTTCACTGCAAAAGCAGCAGAATTAAGGCTTTGGTTTAAGCCAAAATGATGATGCAATGCAGGCATTCCTTAGCACTTTTTGGTGAGAACAAGAAAAAAAAGACAGATTTAATGGTCCATAAACAGGAAGAACATGGACTGTACCCTAAATGGCCTCACTGGGAAACAGCACAGGTCTTCAAAGTAACTGACATGGGGACATCCCTGGTGGTCCAGTGGCTAAGACTCCATGTTACCAATGCAGGGGGCCCGGGTTCAATCCCTGGAACTAGATCCCGCATGCTGAAACTAAAAGATCCCACATGCCGCAACTAAAGATCCCGCACACTGCAACAAAGATCCCGTGCACAGCAACGAAGACCCGGTGCAGCCAAATAAATAAATAAATATGTTTGGAAAAAAAAAGTAAATGACATGGAATTCACCTGTCATCCCTCTTTTGCAGGGAATACTGAGCTGGTTTGTAATGTTTGTCCCGAGATACCTTCTAAGGTGGGAAATCAAATTCCCTTTTTCCTAATGAAAGGCTGGAATCAAGCAGGAAGAAATATTTCCTTGCTTTGAGTGGCCCAGGTGAGCAGAAGTTGAAAGCACCATCTCCACAGGTAGCAAGTAAAGTGTCCTCAAAGAAGCAGTCAAGTGGTTACCACTTTGTCCTGGGTACTGCCAGACATTTCTGTTCGTCCTCCTTTCTAGACTACTTTTACATTACTGTGATGGCCACCTGTTGCAATAGTCTCTTCTTAAATCTTAATCAGCCTCTCCCCAGTCCTCAAACCATGTACTTCACTGGGAAGAGAGATCAAACACAGCTTTCTTGTTCTTTGCCTCTCCAGTCTCAAGGGAAGGGTTATTGCTTCAACATGACTTGTTCATTCCGGCTTCCATCCTCTTACACAAGTCATTCTGCTCTACCCAGAATCACTTGCTCTTGCCCCCACCTCAAGTCAAACACTTCCTTAAAAAAAAAAAATTTAAACCAACGTATGTCCCTCACTTTTTTCACCACCCACCTCTTTCTGGAGTCACTGACTGGCTGTTCATTAAGTCTGCACCCCTTTTACCATCACTTGTAGTACTGGCCCAGGTATGTCAGGTCCCTAATCTCATTCCAATACTGGATTTTCAGCTCATGCTATTGCCTCTAGGCTAAGATGGCACCCTATCAATCTGTTATCGGCACTATGCCTGGTTGGGCCAGGAAGAGGGTGGGGACCTTCATTCTCAAGGCAGAAAATATGGAACTGGGCCAGGCTTGAACTTAATTAAATAGGCCAAGCTCTCATCTGGGGGAAGTTCAAGGTGAGAATGACGTTTCAAGCTTAATCACCCAGAGATCACCGAGGACAAGTCTACAGTCTGACAAAGTCAGATTTATTCATGCATCATGCACTCCAGAGGAACCATGGGATGCTGCTCAACGAGAAGAAGGGAAACATCTTTCAGGGATGTTTCTGAATGATTCTGAGGAGGGCCTAAGGAAAGTGGGGATCAGTTCTGGATTGGTTATTATTTTTGAGGCAGGATTAGGAGAAGTGGGGATAAACTAAGGGTTGGGTGCTCTTCTGAGGCAAGGGCAGCTCAGCAATTGGGAATCCCCAGTAACAGATGGGAACAGCAAAGTGGGTCTGGGGCACCATTAACAAGAAAGCAGTATTCATTGAAAGAGTGTATCTTTATGGCATTTTACAGCTGCTGCCTGACTTTGGGAGAAACAATGTTTCCTGTTAACTTTGCAGTTGTCTTCATTGGTGTCTGTCCTTCCAGCCCAATTAACAGAAAGAGGTGACTTTTTTTTTTCAGTCCCAGCTAATTCTCCCATCCTGGACTTTTTTCACTCTTTCAGTGAGATGGACATGGATGCCATGCATCTTCCAGTTTATTTTCAGTCCTGAAAATGTCTAGGTCTGGCGACAAGTTATACAACCAAGAAGAACCTGGACTATATCTACTGACTTTGTAAGTTTAGGCAGAAAACTGAAGACTTTAGGGGCATGTGGGAGCTTTCTACCTCTTCCTTGTTGAAGGTCATGACTCTTGACCAGAAGGGAAGATATGGGAAATGAATATTGCTACTTAGATGATGTCAAAGAATAGGATGCATTTCTCTGGATAATCACTTAAGATCTCAGAATGATGAACTTCTAGCAAGGGAGGGGGAAATTTCACACAGACAAGGAAGAAATGATTTTGCTGGAGATTCATTAACGTGATGAATATGGACTTAAGAGAAAATGTTAAGGAAAAGAAAAAAACACCACCAAAAATGTGACATAGAAAGAAAAACCATAGTGGAAAAGACACCCTCTGCTCTTCAAGAGAAAACCAGACAAAAGAGCTAGAATCGAAACTGACACACCATTGTAGAGCAGTTATGCTCTAATAAAGATGTTTAAAAAAAAGAGCTAGAATCATGCCTAGGGCTTTATAAGTCCTCAGACTGATTTAAAGAGTAGTAGTAATACACAAAGTCACTGGGGCACTTCAAACACCAGAAAGCAATGATCTCACAGTTACCATCATCAAGAGCAAGTGAGATGGCATCTGGCACTAGATCATAGAAGGCAGTAAAGTATAATGGTTAAGGAGTGGTTTGAAGTCAGGCCGACCAGGGTGCTGGCTCTTGCTTGTCACGTAATCTTGGTTAAAACACTTACCCTCTCTGAACCATCACTGGCCCACCCATAAAATGGGTATTAGAATATTTACTTCACTAAGCTCTTATGAAAACCAAAGGCTATATAATACATTCAAATATCTATCACAGTATGTGGCACAGAGTAAGCACCCCAAAGGTGGCCATTATCATCATCATCACCATCATCATCATCACCATCATCATCTTCAACATCATTTGTAGTAAAAAGGCAGTAGTACTTTCTTATGGAATTTAATAAACCAGATGGTGGAAACACAGTGAACAACAGTTGAGAATAAAGCAAAGAGAAAGAAGTGATGTTATTACATCATGTTATTTATGAACTTTTCTGGAACAGAAGAAAGGTATAGTATATTGAATTCCATCCCCTCTCCCTGATACTTCTTTTCCTGTATACACACACACACACACACACACACACACACACACACACACACACACCCCTTCCTTCCCTCCTCTGTTTTCTGTACCTCGGGACATCGAATCCACACAATCTGAATTTCAAAGTCAATGCTGACCTATGAGAGGTCAGTTTTCACTAGACGGGAGGGTGCACAAGCCAGATTTTATGAGTTGAAGGCTGAAAAATGAGGAAATGATGGCTCTTTCAAGAAATTTTCAGATAAAATAAAGGAAAAAGATTTCCCATTAGTCTGTAGGGATGGAATTTGGGGGAAGTAAGTGAAAGAGGGGTTCTTGGATATGTGCAAGTAGAAGAAAAAGAGTTCTTTGAGGAAAATACTAAAGACACAAGAGACAGAAGGAAGAGATGAATGGAACAGAGAATATCACTAAGGAGGCATCGGGGGATAAGTAAAAAGCCTTGGAGGGCTTCCCTGGTGGCGCAGTGGTTGAGAGTCCGCCTGCCGATGCAGGGGATACGGGTTCGTGCCCCGGTCCGGGAAGATCCCACATGCCGTGGAGCAGCTGGGCCCGTGAGCCATGGCCGCTGAGCCTGCGCGTCCGGAGCCTGTGCTCCGCAATGGGAGAGGCCACAACAGTGAGAGGCCCGCATACAGCAACAAAAAAAACAAAACAAAGCAAAAGCCTTGGAAAAGACGATACGAGAATGAAGATAAAAGTAGCCATGGAAATAAATGTTTCAAGGGAAAGAGAGACTGTGACCAGTAGGCTCTATCTTTTCAGGGAAGTATGTAACTAGATTATCTGCTGAAAGGAATTGGGGATAGGGAAGGCTAAATTAGGGCACTGGAGGGGTGCGGTAAGAAAATGGAACAGATGCTGTGGGAAATTGGAAAAGGAACCAACTAGGAATGTGTAAAAAAGGATTAGTGAGCAGCCGTTGAGGATCCAGCTGTGGTCAGAAATCACAGTTTGGTCATGGATATAATCAGCATGGTGAGGTGATCTTCCCGAGGACGACTCAGCAGCCTGGGAACAGGACGGAAGAAAACATATGCTAAAATCCATCGAGGTTCGAGGATTGGCAGGGCAGGTGCAGGGGAACAGGGACGTGAGGTAATTGAGGATACTGGTGGGAACTGATATCAAATGGCTGGCAGGGTTGAGCGGGGGTGAGAAATGGCTGACTGAGTGGGAAAGACCGTAGAAGCAGGAGAGGACTGAAAGTCAGGAAGAAAAGAAAAGGGACCAGAAGTGTCGATGAGGTCAGAAAGGTTCTGTGAGAGGAACGGAATATGGGATGTGGAAGGCTAAAGGTACTAGTCAGAAACTGAACTTCAGAGTTTGAAATACCAGAGGTAGGACAGTTCCAGCTGGTGACAAGGCCCAAAGTGTGGCCGTAAGATGAAGTTACTGAAGCAGACCAAAAATGAAGGTCACAGTATTGGAGGTCAAGGAAGTGTTATGCTGGAGCATTTGATGATGCATCAGTGTGGCCACTGACATGGTCTAGGATTATGCCAGGAGTCAGGAAAGCACAGAACACTAAGCTAGGTGCCAGAAGTCTCGAAGAATTTGAGCAAGTAAGCCAGGGATCAGATTATGCCAATGAAGAGAGTTGGTACACTACCCAATGGCATGTGCATTCAAGAATAAGGAAAAGGAAGGTGTTGAACAACATCCTGGCAGCAGAAGCCAGCTTTGAGATTGAGGAACTATGAGAGAGTGAGCAGCTTCCATTTAAGAGGGCAGTGAAGAAAATAGTGTCATCAAGGCAAAGAGTTCCGGAAAAATAGTTGAGAATATACGGACATTTCCTGACCAAAGAACAGGAGTTCTGGAGGCCACAACGGACCTGAGAAGGGAGTGTCAGCCAGGGAACAATATGCCTATGAAAGGGGAAGGGCTGTACTGAACTTATAAGAGGGAAATTTCATCCTTTAGGATGCTGAGGAAGCAGCAAGAGGAACTACAACTCTGTGTAAGTTTGACCAAGAAAGAAGAACTAATTGGTAAAAGTAGAAGTTAAAGAAACTTTAGGAGATACAGCCATGTCATCTTAAGTACTGTTGGGTAATGACCAAGAACAAAAAAGTGTGATAGGTACCAAGATATTCCCCAGATATTGAGGATGGACATTTCTACAAGAGACCATAGTGACTCTTAAGTGGACTACTGTTTAAGAGGAATAAAAGATTTCAAGGGGAAAGTTCTCATAATATCATCAATCGCCCATGATCCTGAAAGGGAAAAAGGAGAAATGACTAAAGAACCCAATGTAGCTACACAGGAAACATGCTGGTAGGCTACAGGAACTAATGTAGCTATAGCAAGCTCAGATTTTTCGAGGTAAGATCATCGACCCTAAATAGAAAATATATGTGAACAGGTGACAAAGAGAGCAAATGAGGGAGCAAGAACAGCAGTGGGATAACTCAGTTCCTATTTTGATTCCGTCTTAAATGATAAGGATCATTTTCAAATTGAAAATGGTGGCACAAATGTGAACAATAGTTTGTCAGAGCACAACAGATATTGAAATATTGAGACAAGCAAACAGTTTCAAATCAGTTTGGGTCTGTTGGGCCTGTCAAGAATACCACATGCTACTGAGATATCCAACATTCCTGATTGAGAAGCCGCTACTGGTATGTCTGAAAAATCACAGCCAACTACAAAAATGAAGGAAGACTATAACTGGACAACTAACTGCCCAATTTTCAAAAGTCAGATATTTCTAAAACAGCTCAGAAATCAAAGACTGCTGATCTTGATGAACAACAGTCTACAATGGGGTATTAAACTTATGGTTATGAGCAATGATCAGGTAGTGAGACTGGTAGATTGAGGTAATGCCACTAAGTGTTTTCCCCTGTAGAATACATTCACATGAGACAGTGAGATATGCTCTGCACTGTTATACAGATAGGTTGATTTATGATTGATTGAATAATCTTACTCAAAAAGAATACTAATGGAATACTCAAAAAGAATGCTAATGGAATGTTATTCAGCAACAAAAAGGAACAAACTATCGATACATGCAACAACTTGGATGAACCACAAGGAAACTGCACTGAGTAAAAAAAAAAAACAATCTCAAAAGGATACACACTGCACAATTCCATTTATGTGACATTCGTGAAACAACATAATTATAGAGAAGGAGAACAGTTGCCAAGGGGGTAGACATGCGGGAGGGGGAAGAGATGTGGCCATAAAGGGGTAGAACAAGGGAGTCTTGCACTGATGCCAGAGTTAAGTATCTTGATCATGGTGGTGGTTACACAAGGCCACACATATGATAACATTTCATAGGGCTAAACACACACACAGACACACACACACACACAATCTGAATTAAGCTCTACAGATTGTACCAAGTTCAATTTCTTGATTTTGATATTGTACTATAGTTGGGTGAGATGTTAACACTGGGAGAAGCAGGAAGGAAGTGTGCACGGGACTTCTCTATACATTTATTTGCAATATCCTCTGAATCCATAATTATTTCAAAATAAAAAGTTTTTTTATGGGAATTCCCTGGTGATCCAGTGATTAGGACTCGGCGCTTTCACTGCTGGGTCCTAGGCTCAATCCCTGGTTGGGGAACTAAGATCCCGCAAGCCGCACAGTGCAGGCAAAAAAAAAAAAAAAGGTCTTTTTATTGGTTTGTTTTTATAAATTTACTTATTTATTTATTTATTTTTGGCTGCACTAGGTCTTCTTTGCTGTGTGTGGGCTTTCTCTAGTTGCAGCGAGCAGGGGCTACTCTTCGTTGCGGTACATGGGCTTCTCATTCCAGTGGCTTCTCTTGTTGCGGAGCATGGGCTCTAGGTGTGCAGGCTTCAGTAGTTGTGGCACGCAGGCTCAGCAGTTGTGGCCCACAGGCTCTAGACTGCAGGCTCAGTAGTAGTGGCGCACGGACTTTGTTGCTCCGCGGCATGTGGGATCTTCCAGACCAGGGCTCGAAACCGTGTCCCCTGCATTGGCAGGCGGATTCTTAACCACTGTGCCACCGGGGAAGTCCCAAGGTTTTTTTTTTAAAGAGCACTAATTAACGAATCAATGTCCACCTCACAAAAGGAGATCTAGCTGCTCATCTCAGGGCTCTGTACTGACACAACTGAGACACCATTTTTAACCCAACAAGTTAGGGAACACAGAGAAAGCATGTTGATCAAGTTTATGAATGATATAAAACATAAAGACTCAGCTAATCTGGTTTCAAACAAAACTAGAATCCAAAAATATCAACAGGCTGTGCTAGGGACTGAAATACAGTAGAGACAAAGGTGGAGCCCACCATATTGTATCCCAAGCACACAGCACCATGCCTGGCACAAAGAAAAGGGCTCAAAAAATGGTGAGATACCAAAACCAGGCAAGGATATCACAAAGAAAGAAAACTACAGGCCAATATCACTGATGAACATAGATGCAAAAATCCTCAACAAAATACTAGCAAACAGAATCCAACAGCACATTAAAAGGATCATACACCACGATCAAGTGGGGTTTATTCCAGGAATGCAAGGATTCTTCAATATACGCAAATCAATCAATGTGATACACCATATTAACAAGTTGAAGGAGAAAAACCATATGATCATCTCAATAGATGCAGAGAAAGCTTTCGACAAAATTCAACACCCATTTATGATAAAAACCCTGCAGAAAGTAGGCATAGAGGGAACTTTCCTCAACATAATAAAGGCCATATATGACAAACCCACAGCCAACATTGTCCTCAATGGTGAAAAACTGAAACCATTTCCACTAAGATCAGGAACAAGACAAGGCTGCCCACTCTCACCACTCTTATTCAACATAGTTTTGGAAGTTCTAGCCACAGCAATCAGAGAAGAAAAGGAAATAAAAGGAATCCAAATTGGAAAAGAAGAAGTAAAGCTGTCACTGTTTGCAGATGACATGATACTATACATAGAGAATCCTAAAGATGCTACCGAAAAACTACTAGAGCTAATCAATGAATTTGGTAAAGTAGCAGGATACAAAATTAATGCACAGAAATCTCTGGCATTCCTGTACACTAATGATGAAAAATCTGAAAATGAAATCAAGAAAACACTCCCATTTACCATTGCAACAAAAAGAATAAAATATCTAGGAATAAACCTACCTAAGGAGACAAAAGACCTGTATGCAGAAAATTATAAGACACTGATGAAAGAAATTAAAGATGATACAAATAGATGGAGAGATATACCATGCTCCTGGATTGGAAGAATCAATATTGTGAAAATGACTCTACTACCTAAAGCAATCTACAGATTCAATGCAATCCCTATCAAACTACCACTGGCATTTTTCACAGAACTAGAACAAAAAATTTCAAAATTTGTTTGGAAAAACAAAAGACCCCGAATAGCCAAAGCAATCTTGAGAACGAAAAACGGAGCTGGAGGAATCAGGCTGCCTGACTTCAGACTATACTACAAAGCTACAGTAATTAAGACAGTGTGGTACTGGCATAAAAACAGAAAGATAGATCAGTGGATCAGGATAGAAAGCCCAGAGATAAACCCACGCACATATGGCCAACTTATCTTTGATAAAGGAGGCAGGAATGTACAGTGGAGAAAGGACAGCCTCTTCAATAAGTGGTGCTGGGAAAACTGGACAGGGACATGTAAAAGTATGAGATTAGATCATTCCCTAACACCATACACAAAAATAAGCTCAAAATGGATTAAAGACCTAAATGTAAGACCAGAAACTATCAAACTCTTAGAGGAAAACATAGGCAGAACACTCTATGACATAAATCACAGCAAGATCCTTTTGGACCCACCTCCTAGAGAAATGGAAATAAAAACAAAGATAAACAAATGGGACCTAATGAAACTTCAAAGCTTTTGCACAGCAAAGGAAACCATAAACAAGACCAAAAGACAACCCTCAGAATGGGAGAAAATATTTGCAAATGAAGCAACTGACAAAGGATTAATCTCCAAAATTTATAAACAGCTCATGCAGCTCAATAGCAAAAAAACAAACAACCCAATCCAAAAATGGGCAGAAGACTTAAATAGGCATTTCTCCAAAGAAGATATACAGACTGCCAACAAACACATGAAAGAATGCTCAACATCATTAATCATTAGAGAAATGCAAATCAAAACTACAATGAGATATCATCTCACACCAGTCAGAATGGCCATCATCAAGAAATCTAGAAACAATAAATGCTGGAGAGGGTGTGGAGAAAAGGGAACACTCTTGCACTGCTGGTGGGAATGTGAATTGGTACAGCCACTATGGAGAACAGTATGGAGGTTCCTTAAAAAACTAAAAATAGAACTACCATATGACCCAGCAATCCCACTACTAGGCATATACCCTGAGAAAACCATAATTCAAAAAGAGACATGTACCAAAATGTTCATTGCAGCTCTATTCACAATAGCCCGGAGCTGGAAACAACCTAAGTGTCCATCATCGGGTGAATGGATAAAGAAGATGTGGCACATATATACAATGGAATATTACTCAGCCATAAAAAGAAACGAAACTGAGCTATTTGTAATGAGGTGGATAGACCTAGAGTCTGTCATACAGAGTGAAGTAAGTCAGAAAGAGAAAGACAAATACCGTATGCTAACACATATATATGGAATTTAAAAAAAAAAAAAATGTCATGAAGAACCTAGGGGTAAAACGGGAATAAAGACACAGACCTACTTGAGAATGGACTTGAGGATATGGGGAAGGGGAAGGGTAAGCTGTGACAAAGGGAAAGAGAGGCATGGACATATATACACTACCAAACGTAAGGTAGATAGATAGTGGGAAGCAGCCGCAGAGCACAGGGAGATCAGCTCGGTGCTTTGTGACCGCCTGGAGGGGTGGGATGGGGAGGGTGGGAGGGAGGGAGATGCATGAGGGAGGGGATGTGGGAACAGATGTATATGTATGACTGATTCACTTTGTTATAAAGCAGAAACTAATAAAAAAAAAAAATGGTGAAAAAATAAGTGAAGGCAAGTTTTAAAATATTCAACAGGTTTAACGGGAGTTCACTTGAAAACGCCCTTAGGGACTTCCCTGGTGGTCCAGTGGTTAAGAATCCACCTTCCAGTGCAGGTGGCGTGGGTTCAATCCCTGGTCAGGGAACTAAGATTCCACATGCATGGGACAACTAAGCCCATGCACCGCAACTACTGAGCCCGCGTGCTCTAGAGCCCACGTGCCACAGTGAAAGATCCCGCGTGCTCTGGAGCCCACACGTCACAACTAAAAGATCCTGCATGCCGCAATGAAGATGCTGCATGCTGCAACTAAGACCCAACACAGCCAAATTAATTAATTAATTAATTAATTAATTAAAAAGAAAAGGCCCTTTAGCCAACACAATGATAATATTCCCTCAAACCAACACAATTTTCCACTTCATAACAAAGTATATATTTTTTAAGGGCAGGTGGAGGTAAATATTATCATTGTGCTCTGCACTAATCTGACTGCATATAGAGGACCAAGTTCAAGTACTAGGGGCCATGTTTTAAAGGACACATGAGTAAACTAGAGTATATCCCAAGTAAGGCAACTAAGATGATTAAATATCTAGAAATCTTGTTATATGAACAACACTAGAAGGAGCGCACAATATTTAGCCTGGAGAACATACGATGTGGCAGTTGCAAGGGACGCGTTAGATAATAATTAATAGTGTAGGGACTTCCCTGGTAGCACAGTGGTTAAGAATCCACCTGCCAATGCAGGGGACACGGGTTCGAGCCCTGGTCTGGGAAGATCCCACATGCCGCGGAGCAACTAAGCCCATGAGCCACAACTACTGAGCTTGCGCTCCACAGCCCGTGAGCCACAACTACTGAACCCACATGCCATAACTACTGAAGCCCGTGTGCCTAGAGCCAGTGCTCCGCAACAAAGACAAGCCACCATAATGAGAAACCCGTGCACCGCAAAGAAGAGTAGCCCCTGCTCACCACAACTAGAGAAATCCCCCACACATCAATGAAGACCCAATGAAGTCATAAATAAATAAATAAATATTTTAAAAATAATAGTAATAATTATAGTGTAGACCATGATATAATATTAAATACTCCTTTGGAGGTAGCATAGCATTTTACAATCTACAACGTGCTTTCACACTGTGTCCCTACCTGTCCAATATCTGAATGGCTGGCAAGTAGGGAAAGGGTTAGATTTTTTTCTTTCTGTGCAGTACAGTGGTTAGAGATTACAAAGATAGATACTTCAGATCAAAATAAAGAAGGATTTTCAAATATTTCAATATTCATGACAGTGAAATACCAATAGCGGTAAGAGCAACAAGAAAGTGCTAGAAGGGCTTCCCTAGTGGCGCAGTAGTTGAGAGTCCGCCTGCCGATGCAGGGGACACGGGTTCGTGCCCCGGTCCGGGAAGATCCCACATGCCACGGAGCGGCTGGGCCCATGGGCCATGGCCGCTGAGCCTGCGCGTCCGGAGCCTGCGCTCCGCAACGGGAGAGGCCACAACAGTGAGAGGCCCGCATACCGCAAAAAAAAGAAAAAAAGAAAGTGCTAGAAGATATAGTAAGTACTATACGTTATCTGATTTAATCATCACAACAGTCTTGTGAGGTAGGTACCATTATCCCCATGTCACATATGAGAAAAGTAATGTACACAGGGGTTAAATAATCTGCCCAAGGCTAAAACCACAGCTAGTGAAGTATCAAAACTAGAAATCAAATTCAGGCAGCCCCACTCCAGAACCACTACATGTGGGGTATTTGGAACAATCACCCGCTGAGGCCACTGCAGGGTGAGTGGACTGCTACCCTGGACTAAATCAAATGTAAGCCAACAGGATTCTAGGAATCTTAGATGACAGGCTAATGTGGACTGGAAATACAAAGTGGTGCCCTTCTGAAAGTGGTATGGCTCTAGTACAAAAAAAAAAAGTAACATTTTTAAAAGAAATATACAGTTTACTAGGAAGGTAAGGGACATTGCTGTCAAAATATTTCTTACACATATATTTTTAATCTTGTAATGGCTGTTTATGTTATTTCCTTATACATCTGCTCTCCTTTGTTTTCTTGCAGAGTATTTTGACCATAATTCTATAATTTCAGTCTTATCCTAGATTTATGAATGAGGAAAACAGCATAATGCAATGTGCATAGTAACTAAAAGAGCTATGCTATTGTGTGTTATGTCCACATTGCCCCTAAGTTGAAAACAAACAAACAAACACAGCAAAACAAGAGGGAAGGGATATGGGGATATATGTATACTTGATTCACTCTGTTGTACAACAGAAACTAACACAACATTGTAAAGCAATTATACTCCAATAAAGATATTTTTTAAAAAAAGCAAAACAGGGCTTCCCTGGTGGCGCAGTGGTTGAGAGTCCGCCTGCCGATGCAGGGGACACGGGTTCGTGCCCCGGTCTGGGAAGATCCCACGTGCCGCGGAGCGGCTGGGCCCGTGAGCCATGGCCGCTGAGCCTGCGCGTCCGGAGCCTGTGCTCCGCAACGGGAGAGGCCACAACAGTGAGAGGCCCGCGTATAGCACAAAAAAAAAAAAAGCAAAACAAGCAAACAAAAAAATACTAGCTCTAAAGCAGGTTGTTTGAGAGTAAAGGCAACAGGATAAGGCCCAAAGAGCTAAGACACCTTGGAGGTAGTGGTACAGTTCTCTACACATTCAGATCAGTTTTGGTTTCATCAAAATCTGCAGTTTGAAGATCTAACAGAAGATGAGTGTCATCATAACTGAATCACAAAAGTACCTGGGAATTAGTTCCTATTCAACCCCTGCCCCCATCAACTGATGCAACATATATTAAACTCGCAAAGCTCACTCCACTTTGACAGTTTTAATTAACAAGTTTTCTCTGCTTGAACATAAATTGAGATTTCTATCTCTGGGGAAATAAAAGTAGGGTTTTCCTTCATTAAAGATTAAAAAAAGAAAGAAACCTGCCATGTTGAAAGTCAGTTTAATAGTTGGTAGGCTGAACTGTCTTTGGGGTATGCAGTATATGATTAAAAGTAGAGAAAGAAGATACAAAGTTGAGTCAAATCCAGATGAATTTCTGAAAAATAAGTTAGATAGAGAAAAATAAACCAAGGTTGTCACAATAAGCAACCTGTATTCAGCAGCAGCCAAATTATCTCAGACTTTTACCAATGGCTATGCTTACAGCATCTCAAGGGAATTGAGGGCTGGGGTGACTGAATAGCTCATTAGAAGCCTTAAGAAAAACAAAATCACGCCAATTCTGTAAAATAAAAGTATTCATCAGTGAAGGACATGACAACGATTTAACTCTCAGGATGTTCATGGTGACACTGGTAATGATAGACAACAACTGGAAACAAATGTACAACAAGGGATTGGTTAAATCAATCATGGTACAACAATACAATGGGGCATTCAGAAGTATTATTGTAAATGAAGAGATGACAATAGAGAAATAGGTCCATGATGTAAAGACGAAAAAAGGTGGTTTATAAAGTGGTACAATTCGTTTTATTGTTAAAGTTACACACACAACCTAGAAGCCTACACACATGGGTGTTAAAAATGTTCTCTCTTTTTAAAATTTGGGATGTTAAAATTTTTCTTTGTCCCTTATTTGTATTTTCTAGTTTTTAAAAACTGGTTACAATAAAAATGAATGACAATATTTTTAAGAGAAGAGATGGATTATCATTTCTAAGGGACTTAGTTACACTAACATTCTACAACAGCATCCCTTTGTAGATTTACCATTTTGGACTCTATGAAAGGAAAAACTAAGGAACTGTATGGTATCCTCTGGAGAGCAGGAAGGAGTCACTGCAGCATCTTGTACATCAATGGGGCAAAACTCTATTAGCATAAAACAAACAAACAAGCAAAACCTTCCTAGAAGATAAAGGCCCTGCAAGTATAGGGTGGAGACTCCCCACCACTTAAAGCTATAGAGTTCTTTCCTTTCGGAATTTTATCTTGAAAGCAATATTCTTCACACACACCCCACCACCGCCCCACAGTCTTTTAATGCCAAATGACTTCCACACAAAACCAAAACCAGTCAATATGATGCACAATTGGTAGGTGGCAGGACAGGAGAGAATTAAACACGGTGGTATTGGTGGGGAGAGAGGGGATGATTTTATTTTCTACTTCTTCCATTTCAAGGTAGAGAAGCTTCTGTTAGGATAACATTTCTGGCCTCTTTCTACCCCCTTACTTACTCCTCCCCATGGAAAGAGCTACAATTATTTTCTTGAGAGGTTCAACAACAATTTATAAGAATAAACTGGTGTTAAATGTAAATTTCAAGGTTGGTCCATTGTAACCACAGTTTAAAAACAATTTATCTGCCTGCCCAGCCATCTAAACATACTTAAAAACATATGCACAGGCACGAGATACGTGCTTAAACAACACTTGCTCTCTGGCTAATCCAGGAGATTAGAAATCAAAAGACTTAGATAAGTAGGCTGTTCCATAAGTGGAAGTTCCCATGTCTGTGCAAGAAAAGGATCTGCCAAAGGAAGGCACAGCAACACAAACGGGTCCTTAACAAATCCCATTTCAATGTACAGGACCTCTTCTCCATCTTGTGCCACACAGAGCTTCCGTCTGGTGAGCAGAAAACCATGCCAGCTCAATGAACTGTCCCCGATTTCTGCATGTCATTGGGAGTACAGAGGGGACATCTATTAAAATCCTATCCATCTTTCTCCAACCAGCTCAAATGTCACCTCCTTCCTCAGCCTTCCCTCTTCTTCACCACAGCTGCAAATAACTTCTTGTCCTCTTAAGATTCTAAGCCCTTTGTTTCTATTCTACCACTCATTACATATGACTTTATGTAGAGTCACGTGGGTACAGGTTCTTTCACTATCAGTAGATAATAAGCTTCTTGGTGGCAAGGTCCAAGTCACTGATTTTTATCTGAGCCGTACTCTCAACACAGTGTCTTCCACAGTTATTCATTAGATGTGCACAGGACTAAAACTTTAGAACTTACATAAATTTAAAAGCATCTTCCCTCCCCACCCCTTAATGCAAGCATTAGAGAATAGCCCTGAAGTTCCCCCTTAGAGACTTACCGGTGACAGCAGCAAACTTTAGCCCAAGGTATTCAATATTTTTGCCTTCCTCAGCTTTTAGCTTCATGTACATAATAGGGTGAGATATCACCCACCCACAGGAGCTAGCCTGATAAAACTCTCTAGAGCAGTGTCATCTAACAGAAATATAAAAACATATGTTAACTTTATGTCAACTTTAAATTTTAACTTTATGCCAGCCACATATGTTAACTTTAAATATTCTAGAAGCCATGTTAAGAAAAGTAAAAAGAAATAGGTTGAAATTAATTTTAATAATAGATTTTATTTAACCCAATATATCCAAAATATTATCACTTCAACATGTAATCAATATTAAAAATTATTGAAATACTTTATCTTTTTATCATACTAATTCTTTGAAATCCAGTGGGTATTTTCCACTTAGAGCATATCTCGATCCATATCAGGCACTTTTTATTAGCTATAAAAGCTAGTTATTTAACCTCTCTTTACATCAGGTTCCTCAATTTTAAAACGGGAATAACAATATTCACCTTATAGCACTGTACTGAAGTTTAAAAATATGTGTAAAGGGCTTAGAACGGTACCTGGCAAATTGTAAGGACTCAATAAACATTAACTACCTGTAGGAAGTTAGATAAATAGTTTTATATTCCACCCAAAATAGCTCTGTGAGTTTCATTTTTCGCATCTGTAAAATAACATAACATGGCCCACTTTGTAAGGTAATTATGATAATTTGAGATAATGTGTGTAAAGAACTTCTTATGTTGTTGTTGTTATGACAATTTACAAAACTCATACCCTTCCAACCTTTGTGGTTCTAACAACAGCATTGTACCTTTGGATGTTCTTAATCCTCAGTAAAAGATATCTATAATATTTTTAAAAATTAACTACTTTTGGGGCTTCCCTGGTGGCGTAGTGGTTGAGAGTCCGCCTGCTGATGCAGGGGACACGGGTTCGTGCCCCAATCCGGGAGGATCCCACATGCCGCGGAGCGGCTGGACCCGTGAGCCATGGCTGCTGGGCCTGCACATCCGGAGCCTGTGCTCCGCAACGGGAGAGGCCACAGCAGTGAGAGGGCCGTGTACCACAAAAAAAAAAAAAAAAAAAAAAAAAAAAAATTAACTACTTTTATCGTTAACATCCTCCATTTACTTTATGAAGGAACTGAGCATATGAAGAAACTAAGTATATTTCCTAAGTTCATAATGCAAATCAATACTGGTTCTATTCCCTTTTAAATACTCATCTATTACACTATGGTACTGGCACACAAACAGAAATATAGATCAATGGAACAGTATAGAAAGCCCAGAGATAAACCCACGCACATATGGTCACCTTATCTTTGATAAAGGAGGCAAGAATATACAGTGGAGAAAAGACAGCCTCTTCAATAAGTGGTGCTGGGAAAACTGGACAGCTACATGTAAAAGTATGAGATTAGAACACTCCCTAACACCACACACAAAAATAAGCTCAAAATGCATTAAAGATCTAAATGTAAGGCCAGACACTATCAAACTCTTAGAGGAAAACATAGGCAGAACACTCTGTGACATAAATCACAGCAAGATCCTTTTTGACCCATCTCCTAGAGAAATGGAAATAAAAACAAAAATAAACAAATGGGACCTAATGAAACTTCAAAGCTTTTGCACAGCAAAGGAAACCATAAACAAGACCAAAAGACAACCCTCAGAATGGGAGAAAATATTTGCAAATGAAGCAACTGACAAAGGATTAATCTCTAAAATTTACAAGCAGCTCATGCAGCTCAATAACAAAAAAACAAACAACCCAATCCAAAAATGGGCAGAAGACCTAAATAGACATTTCTCCAAAGAAGATATACAGACTGCCAACAAACACATGAAAGAATGCTCAACATCATTAATCATTAGAGAAATGCAAATCAAAACTACAACGAGGTATCACCTCACACCAGTCAGAATGGCCATCATCAAAAAATCTAGAAACAATAAATGCTGGAGAGGGTGTGGAGAAAAGGGAACACTCTTGCACTGCTGGTGGGAATGTAAGTTGATACAGCACTATGGAGAACAGTATGGAGGTTCCTTAGAAAACTACAAATAGAACTACCATACGACCCAGCAGTCCCACTACTGGGCATATACCCTGAGAAAACCATAATTCAAAAAGAGTCATGTACCAAAATGTTCATTGCAGCTCTATTTACAATAGCCAGGAGATGGAAGCAACCTAAGTGTCCATCATCAGATGAATGGATAAAGAAGATGTAGCACACATATACTATGGAATATTACTCAGCCATAAAAAGAAACGAAATTGAGTTATTTGTGGTGAGATGGATGGACCTAGAGTCTGTCATACAGTGTGAAGTAAGTCAGAAAGAGAAAAACAAATACCGTATGCTAACACATATATATGGAATCTAAGGGGAAAAAAAGGTCATGAAGAATCTAGGGGTAAGATGGGAATAAAGACACAGACCTACTAGAGAATGGACTTGACGATATGGTGGGGGGAAGGGTAAGCTGTGACAAAGTGAGAGTGGCATGGACACATATACACTACCCAACGTAAAATAGATAGCTAGGGGGAAGCAGCCGCATAGCACAGGGCGATCAGCTCGGTGCTTTGTGACCACCTAGAGGGGTGGGATAGGGAGGGTGGGAGGGAGGGAGACGCAAGAGGGAAGAGATATGGGAACATATATATATGTATAACTGATTCACTTTGTTATAAAGCAGAAACTAACACACCATTGTAAAGCAATTATACTCCAATAAAGATGTTAAAAATAAATAAATAAATAAATAAATACTCGTCTATTAAATCATGCAGGGCAGCTGTGAGCAACGGAAAATCATATTTTTTACCCATTTAAAATTCCAAAGTGCTAGCCAAATGGAGCTTGGGAGTCAGTCCAAAAGGCAACGTTCTTCAAAATGGTAGCTTAGAGAAATGCCATCCAGCTGTATTATACTAACAGTCCTTTAACCCTACCACTTCCTTTAAGCTCCGCCCCCCATTTGTGTAATATTGCATCCATGTTAATTGGTGGAGAAGTATAACTCCTTGAGTTTTACTCTGCAGTATTTTAGGTTATTTTTGTTGCTTTTTTTTAGATAACTTGTGAGGTTGAATATTCTTGCAAAAATTTGCAAAATGCCCAGCACCTAAGACTATCCAATCTTGACATACTTGATTGTGTTATCCAGGAAAAGCAGCAACGCAGAAGAGATGGCAGAACTGAAGGAATAATAGCCTAGAAATCAAGAGACCTGATTTCTGGCCCAGGGTTTATGATTAAATCACTATGTGACCTTGGGCAATGCAACTTAAACTCCTGAGCTATATCTCAGTTTAAGATAAGGTCACCTGCAGTATTTAGGACTAAGAATTAGGACACCAGAGCAATAACTGAAAACTGCATCAGGTCTTAGCATTCTTGTTTATCTCTCTTTAAGTGTTCTGGCAATAAGTTTCCCTTGAAAAAATGAGTATTGACAAAGTTTGGGAATAATTTCCTTTAGTATCCAAATAATTAGAATAGCTAGAAAAGCAAATAAGGGTCATTTATCTGATATTTATGCTGCTATCACTGGAATCCAGACAATCGTCATTATCTTCCAAGGTAAGAATTACAGGACATCAGCATAAATACAAAGGGGCATCAATGACCACCTCCATGGATCTCTCTCAACCCCAAATTCCCTGGTTTCTCAACTTCAGCGCTGCTGACATCTTGGGTCAGATCATTCTTTGTTGTAGGGGGCTGACCTTTGCTGTGGGGGGCATTATAGGATATTTAGCAGTTTTCCTGACTTCTACCCACTAGGTGCCAGTAACATCCCCCGCAGTTGTGAAAACCAGAAATGCCTCCAGACAGTGAGGTGACCCTCAATTCCTTTGTAATTAAGCTTATACTGAGACCTGCAATTTTCAGTGTGTCATCTGCTTATGACACAGCTTCATTAATATGACATGGAGTAATCAACTTCCACTGGCAATCTGGATTCTCAAAAGGCATGACCTTACCAGTAATTTTGCGTTTAATACACATACAGCGGAAAATACTTTTGTAAAGTGACCCATTACACTGCAGAGCTTATCCATATATCTTTTTCAGAGCCAAAACCATGTTTTCACACAAATAGTGATTCTGGTCGCTAATATTTTAGATTAAGATATTTAAGTTTTAGAGCCCATGATATTTTTCTTTAACGTTAGAACCCTGGCTTTAATTTACTGATCAAAGTTTCCAATAAACTATCTATCACTTTATTCTCCTCCAACAAATCCCCATGCTTCCTCTTACTCACCTAACCGCTCACAAGTTCTGGTTCCTAGTGACTGGGCCCTATACCCAGTCATCCACCTTTTCATCTCAAGTTTTGACAGATGGTTATTCTACTTCTTTGGGATTAGAACTGGGAAGGAGTACTAATGAGAGCTTATCAGCCATAAAATAATAGGATCAACCAAACATATAAGGAATATCTTTAATGTGATGGGGACACAAAAATAAATACATATTAGACAATGAAAGAACCACAGAATAGAAACAACCACAGAAAGAATCACATCAACCACATGCCCAAAGTCATTCAGCTAACTCATCTGATAGGCTGATAGTAGAGTGTTCAAGTTAAGGGTATTCAGATTGCAGTTATAGATGAAAAAGTAGAGTTTAGAGCTAAGTTTATGGGTTTGGGACTCAACACCTGGAAGGTAGGACACCAACATGATAATGGTGGTTACCTCTGAGGAGGAGGTTGAAGGAGAACTTTCACTTTTTACTCAAGATGCTTCTATATTATTTTTTAAGATAAACACGTAATCATGTGTTACTTCTATAATTAAAAACCAAAAGAGGTAAAGCCAGAAGAGAAGACGAAATTTCACAGGGAGAGAATATAAAGGGAGAAAAGGCAAAGAACACTCCCAAATATGGATATAATTAGGGGGCAGAAGGAAGCAACAGCAGGAGAGGCAGGCAGAAAGAGAACTAGCAGAGTACAACAACTCTGTGGCCAAGGGAGGGAAGTTTCAAAAAGGAACTGAACTGTCAACAGAACCAAAAAGGGAAAGGGGCAGAAAAGTAAGATGGCAGAACAGAATTTAGATCTGAAAGAGGCTTCTGAAAAATCATAACCTTCTCCCTATATTTTGCCACTCAATCTTTGAGAAAATCGAGGCCCAGAAAGGTTAGGCTGCTTGCTAGATAGGTGTTAGTAGCTAGAGGGCACAGCAAAGGGAGACCACAACATGTTTATGGATAGTCTAGCGAATGAGTCCAGTGGAAAGAAAGAAAAGATACCAGAAGAAAAGGGGGGATAATTGGATACAAGCTACCTAGAATAGACAGGAAGAGATGGGACTGAAGACAGAAGCAAACAAAAATCATACAACTTTTCCTCTGAAGCGGGATAACTTGTTCCCTTTTTCATTTGGGTTGTTAGATTGGGAGGTCAGGGGACTCACTCAGAGTACTTGGGTTTCCCCAGAACTTCACCCTTGGCACCATTCCCCTCTCAAACTATACACACACCCTAGACTCCATTTACCATCTTTATATGAAAGACTCCCAAATCTCTATTACACAGCCCAAACCCTCTCATAAGCCCCAGACCTGGGGCAGATGAATCTCTACTTGGATATCTATAGGCATCCAAACTGAAATCTCCGTCTCCACAAGTCTACTCCTGCTCCAGTGCTCTTTGTCTCAGCGGAAGGCCCCACATGATGAATGATATTAGGCAAATTACTGAACATCACCTCTCACTATACCTTTGTAAGCAAGATGAAAAAAAACATTCACTGGATGACAATAGAGTCACAGCTGTTAGAGCAGCCTTACTCAGTAAGTGTCCCTTAATGTCTTAATGGTAAGTTGCACGTCTTCAATTAGCCTCGTTCAGCTCTATGCCAGGTGTAGCAGTCAATTGTAGACCACCTCCAACCATTTGTACCTCCTGGTGTTCATGCCCTTGCCTTGAGTGTGGGTGGGACCTGTGAGTAGCTTCTGGCCAACAGAACACAGCAAGGATGATGGATGTCACTCCCATGATTATTATAATTCCTTCTTGCTGTGGTGACATAGAGACTTTATGGTTTGCTGGCCTTGAAGAAGTAAGCTGCTATGTTGTAAAGTGCCTTTGGAGACGGCCATGTGGCAGGGAACTACAGGCGGCCCCTAGGATCTAAGGGCCTCAATCCTACAACCAACTAAAGAACTAAATTCTGCCAACAGCCATGTAGGCTTGGAAGAAAACCCCAAGGCCTCAGATGAGACTTGCGGTCCCAACCAACACATTGATTGCAGCCTGAGAGACTGAGCAAAGGACCCAGCCAAGCCATGACAGACTTGACCCGCAGAAACTGTGAGACAATAAATGGGTATTGTTTTGAGCCACGAAGTTTGTGGTAATTTATTATGCAGCAAAAGAAAACTAATACACCAAGCAAAATTTTATTAATTACTTGGATAAAGATAATCATAAAATATGTATAATAATAATGCAAAAACTAACAAGACAAACAAGAAATAAAAATTTAACTACATTAATGTTTAAGTAAAAGCCTAGGTAGAAAGGTTTTTGTAAATAAAAATAATTAAAAAGAGAGAGAGAAAGAGACAGACGGACATAGACATACTTGGAGTAAGAAGTAGGCCTCAGGCTCATTACAAGCTCATAGTAAGACGTAGCTGCCAAAAACTCAATACTATTTGAGGCCATATTAATAAAGTATAATGGACAAAACAAAAGGAGAGCAGTCATACTGTACCATATGAACTGGTCAAATCAAATCAATAACTATTTCCTGGGTGCTTCTATTTAAGGCATTAGGAACATGTATGTTCCTGTCCCTCAAGTATTTTCCACTCTATCTGGGGAGCTAAGATAAACATTTCAATAAGTTAATCCATAATAAAGATTTTAAGAAGCAGTTTAAGACAATGATAGAAAAGATATTATAAGGCGGGCATTAGAATTCATCTGGCAGTTAGTTAAAGGCGGTAACAGAAGCAGAAGTTCAGAAGAGGGAGACAACACGCCATTAACAATATTATGATTATTGCTTTGCTGATATAATATAAAAGTGAATGTATTCAACACTGGGATTCAATTTCACATTACTGAGCACAAGTTCTCAAATTTTGAAAAGATGGAGGTAAAAAAAAACCATTCAGACAAGCTGTGTTATTTCAGGGGCTTTTTAGTGACAGATAACACTACATTTTACAGATGAGTAAATATTGGCAAAGGAGGGTTAAATAATTTGTTGATTATAACCCAGTAAGTCAACTGTACTGAGAAGCAGATTTTCTCTTAGTCTAGAATGCTAATGAAAACTCACATTACCTTTCTACATTACAATGGCTACTTTTGGTTAACAGTGTTTTCACTAAATAATTTGAAATCCTGAGTTGTCCTTTACTCTTCTTCTCCCTCCAAAGTTGACCAGTAATCAAGCTTTGTCATGTCTTCCTTTGTGATGGCTCTCACATTTATCCCTTCCTTTAATTCCCCCAAATTAACTTCTTATATCCAGGCCCTCACAATGTTCTACCTGAATCTCTTTCAGCGATCTCCTAACTAATCTCTGCAATTCCGGTATCTCCTTCCCATCTGCCTTACATAGTTCTAACCATGACATTCTCTGCAAAAAGCCCTTCAATTGCCCCCCGCCGCCCCCACTGCTTGCAGAATGAAGTATGGACCTCTTAGTTTGTGAGCCAGAGTTGGATTCAAGTCCTGGCTCTACCACTTCCTGCTATGTGACTTAAGAGCCTAGTTTTTCTCATTTGTTAAATGAGGATAATACCAACTGCCTCATATGTCTTGGTTTTCCTGGATCAGTCTCTGTCTAGACTAATGCCATTTGATTAAAAGTGTCCTGGTTTTGACATTAAATCATTTGGTCAATAAAGGGTTGTTATGAGGAATTAATGAGACAATGCATATAATGCATGTAACAGGCCTGGCACGACACTCTTTCTCATTCTCTCAAATGTACCTTGTACTTTGCTGCCTGAAATCATATCTCTAACATCAATAACTATAGAAGAACCTACCCCATACTACCTGGTCTACTTCAGGTGCCACCTCACCACCTTCGCCTAACTCCTATGGTATTCTAAACCCCTCTTATCATGTGTATCTAACACTAGCTTGGGTCACGGTTATTTCTACACGTTTTAACTTACTCAGAGATTAGCTGTGGGGAGGACGGTGTTTACTTCTAATTCCTCTTAGTCCCACTTGTGACACCTAGCAGTGTCTTTCACACAAAAGATACTCACTAAATTACTTAAATTTAGGAAGAATCCAGAATTTTGGCCACAAAATTCCATTTCACTTATCCATCGACTGTTTATTCAAGCTTTCTGCCTTCTTACTGCCTTGAGATCGTTTCACTTCCTCATTAGTACCACAGCAAGGTCACTAGAGCCAGACTGCCTTGGATCTAGGCCCTGTCAGTTACCACTTAAAAACGCATGTAACAGGACTTCCCTGGTGGCACAGTGGTTAAGAATCCGCCTGCTGAGGCAGGGGACATGGGTTCGAACCCTGGTCCAGGAAGATCCCACATGCCATAGAGCAACAAAGCCCATGCGCCACAACTACTGAGCCTGCGTTCTAGAGCCCATGAGCACAACTACTGGGCCCATGTGACACAACTACTGAAGCCCGCGTGCCTAGAGCCCATGCTCTGCAACAAGAGAAGCCACCGCAATGAGAAGCCCGCGCACCGCAACAAAGAGTAGCCCCCACTCGCCACAACTATAGGAAGCCCATATGCAGCAATGAAGACCCAGTGCAGCCAAAAATAAATAAACAAAATAATTTTTTTTTTTTTTTGCAGTACGCAGGCCTCTCACTGTTGTGGCTCTCCCGTTGCGGAGCACAGGCTCCAGACATGCAGGATCAGCGGCCGTGGCTCACGGGCCTAGCCGCTCTGCAGCATGTGGGATCTTCCCGGACCGGGGCACGAACCCGTGTCCCCTGCATCGGCAGGCAGACTCTCAACCACTGTGCCACCAGGGAAGCCCTCATAAATTTATGTTTTTTAAATGCATGTAAGGCACTTGGAAGAAGCACACAGCAAGTACTGGATAAATGATAGCCGTTATTATCTGTTCTCTTCTGTTCCTCGACCTTAGTCAAATCAGAACACTTTACTATGGAGAGGCCTCTCAGCAACATTTTCTACACAGGGCAGTCAACTTCTGGCTCTCAGCAGATACAAAGTCCAGCCCATTCGTCGCTCAGGACCTTCTCTGTCTTTCTAGGATTTCTGTTTCTTGTCCCAGTTTCCCCCTCCTTTATGACTAGTCCAAGGTGGGGCTGTTTCTTATACCTTCTCTGATCACTAGCGAAGACAAGAATCTTCCTGTCTGGTTCTCTAAGCATAACTTCCAGGTCCAGGTTCAGGTTCAGTCTAAAGCAACACTCCAGGCAACTCCTCATGCTCTACGGTTTCGCCAACCAGAAACATCTCTCAAAAGTTGCACTCTTAATGATTCCAGTCTTTCTACACCAATCTACAGCCTGAAATTGCTTAGCCTTTCTCACTCCAGCCTCTGCCACCTGCCCAATTACACATATAATTATACATCCTAGAGTAAAACATGTCTTGCTTCTTAACCCATTTTTAAGTCTTCTACCATTCATCACCTGGCTAAAATTCCAAATATTAGAGAACCAGGGTCAGTTAAGACTGGCTAGTGACTCGTCTCTACGTGCACACAGCTGAGTGAAGGAAATATTCATTACACCAAATCAAGAGGACATTCAGCTAGAAATTCCGTTTACCTCTTGTAGCTCAGGCAAAAGCCTTCTTTTGGTGGGGGGAGAGCAGGCTAAAATGAGCCTGAAGCGTTTGAGGATTTAATTTAATCAAAACTTTATTACATAAATATAATCAACTTAAATCTTCTCCGCTTCAAACTTAAGACTATACCTGCATTCCTCCTCGGGTCCTTAAGCAAAAAGCTCGAGAAATTGTAGCCAAGCATTCACTTACAATATTTAAACAAGTTGAACAAGAACAACAACTATTTATCCAGACACTGAGACACTTAATTGTTTAATTGTGTGCTAAAATACAATTACTATGCAACTTAGGTATTAAAATACCCACAGATCAAAACTAATGACATAATTAAAATTGCTCCATCAAAAAAAAAAACAAACAAAAAACCTGGGCTTCCCTGGTGGCGCAGTGGCTGAGAGTCTGCCTGCCAATGCAGGGGACACGGGTTCGTGCCCCGGTCTGGGAAGATCCCACATGCCGCCGAGCGGCTAGGCCCATGAGCCATGGCCGCTGAGCCTGCGAGTCCGGAGCCTGTGCTCCGCAATGGGAGAGGCCACAACAGTGAGAGGCCCGTGTCCCACAAAAAAACAAAACAAAACAAAACCAAAAAAACCAACCTAACAAAATCCTGATTTTTACCTAATTTTATCTCACTTTCTTAGCATTAAGCTTTAAACAGAGCCACACCCATCCCACACCACACCCCAAGCCTCCTGGTCATGATGATTCCCTGGTAGCTTTCCAAGGCCTTAGATTTGCCCAAACTCTGCCTCTGGTGCTTCAGACTTGACCTCTCCCCTCAACCACTATTACACCTTTTATTTCCTAGTATAATAGTGTCAAGAAAAGAATTGTGTGGAATACAGGTTTTATTTAAAGTTTATTATTTAAAGGCGTTATAGCTTGTTGTAAGCAAGTCAAGCAGTATAGAAAAGTGTCAAGTGAACATGAAAAAACCCTAGCCATCCCTAATCCACAAGTAACAACTGATAATTGTTTCATGTGCATCATTCCAGAAAATGTTTATGCATATGTAAGTATACATATTTACAAAGTTAGATCTATCTATCCTATAACTCTCCCCTTCTTTTTGCTGTACAGATGGGATCATACAATACCATTCTGCACCTTTCTTTTCCCACTTAAAATGTATCTTGGACATCAATCTCTGTCATTATATAGAGAGTTACCTCACTCTTTTTAATGAAATACATTCCATGGTGCGTATACACCATTATTAATATAACCAGTCTCTCAGGATGGACATCATGATTATCGACAGTGAAAAAATGGCAACAACGAGGCAACTAACATCTTTGTAACATATACTTTTGTGCAGTTCCTTTTTAGACTAGATTCACCAGGACAAAAGGTGAATTTTTACATTTTGATAAGGACTTCCAAGCTGCCCTCCAAATGGGCTGTAACAATTTACACTCCCACCAACACTGCACAGAGGGTGGGCTTTTTAAAATCAATCACCTGGTCTGAAGTTCCTGCAGCTCAAATAGGGAACTAAATATTTAAAACAAAAATAGCAGCACACTGATGATTTTGTTACATCTTTTACTTTATTTAACACAGTCTAGAAAACCAGATGCCATGGCTGGTGGCAGCCACACCTTGCTGTGATTAGCCTGATTAGCCTTGCCCCATCCAAATGCAAATTCAGGGGTACTATTCCTCACAATTCATCCAGCCCTTCAGTAATGAATTCTTTAGGCTCTTTAGGCTTGGAGATTTTATTGAGTGAATTCAGCACAGAAGAGAAACCTATACTGCTCCTGGCAACACAATTATCTCTAACACCAGAGAGATTTTGCTAGTTTAACAATTTGGTTCCCCCCCCCCCCAGTGGTAGTGAACACCTGTAAGCATCACTGCACAGAATCTAGTGAATCGCATCTAGAATAACACTTGTTTAACATTTTACATTTTGCAAAGCACTTTAGCATATCTTACCTTCTTTAATCTTCATGGCAAACGTGGCAGGAAGGCCAGGCAAGTATTACTCATTAAACAAAGACTCAATGAACCCATAGTATGTGGCAGGCACTCTCTGCTAGACAGCTGGTATGCAAAGGTGAATGAGACACTACCCTCTCCTTCACTGATACCCTGCCCTGTCCAATCTATCTGCAAAGCCTCCACACTGCACTTAGGATATTTCGTTACATGGCCTACAAAACCCTGTGTACCAGCCCCTGCCCACCCTTCCAATTTCTTTCTTTCTTTCTTTCTTTTTTCCTTTGGCTGTGCCACGTGGCTTACAAGAACTTAGTTCCCTGACCAGGGATCAAACCTGTGCTCCCTGCAGTGGAATCGTGGAGTCTTAACCACTGGACCACCAAGGAAGTCCCCACCCTTCCAATTTCATCCCGTGCCCCTTTATACCTCCTTCACTATGGTACAGCCCCACTGGGCCATGCTAGGGAAGAATTCAGGTGCTTTCCACCTCAGGGATTTCCACTTTGTTTCCTCTGCCTGGGATGCTCTTCCCCCAACTCTTCACCTGGATAACTCCTGCTTATCTTTCAGTCTCAGCCGAACCTGTCACTTCTTCCCAGACCCTCCCTCCCAATAAATTATGTCTCATTTATTATTCTTTTTCAGAGGACATTATAGCACTCATGACACTTCACAATGAAATATTTGTGTATTTATTTGTTTGCATTCCAACTCCCCATATGACTGTAAGACTTAGGAGAACAAGAATCATGACTTTCGTGGCCACTACTATACCCCCAGCACCCACCTAACGCAGTGCCTGGTGCATGGCAGACACAAAAACAAAAGTACTAAACAAAATAGTCAATGCCTTCAAGGGATATACAATATAGTGGGGAAACACACAAAGAGAGGAAAAGCGAATTTTACCAGAGGATGGGCGAGGTTTCAGGAAAGGCTATAGAGAAGAGATGACCTCTGAGCTGATGGGTGAAAGATAAGTAGACGTTTGCCAGGAATGTGACCTACTGAAATGCTCTAGGCCACCAAAGGTGAACTGCACATGGGGAAGAGCAAGGACCATGTGATGCCACACAGAATTTGGGCTTTGATATCTGGGTAGATGGTAGTTCAATTAATACAGCGAATGTAAGAAGAAGAGGTTCTACTATTATTATTTATTATCAGGGTCCAGAAGCCAAGGAAAACAAGCCCTTGGCAGAGTTGGGCATTTGGATGGTGGCCATTCCCCTGCCAACCTGCTTCTCATCACTCTCAAGCTAAACAGGAAAGATCATGATTTCAACCTGGGAATATTCAGTGCTTAGTCATAGGTGGCCACACAGCAGGCCAGGCCAAGGAACGGCAGTGGAAGCACCATAAGACCCAGTACAGACAGGGTCGGGGGTTCCTCTACATCTGAACACTTTTTATGGCCAGGAGATGTCAATGATGTAATTTAGTGTGCTTATCTTTTTGTGTGGGGGCCAGAAGAAGAAAAGAAGAGGTGGGGAAAAAAGGGAAAAAAAAATTTTCAGTGCCCAGAGTATCTCACTCGCCTGATAACGTCTCTTTCATTGCCGCTAGATCGGCCCTGTCCCCGATTTATTTCTATGTTGCAATTTCTGTGATGCTCTTCATGGAAGGAGTCAGGGCAGAAATCCTAAATAAGTACAATAAAATGCTACCTCACCCCTAAATGGTATTGGGTTGAAAAGCATGAAAATATGTCATTACCAAGGGGGTTACCTCATCCTATTAACTCCTCAACAGCTTCTCTGGTCTGACCACAGGTCTATAAATACCTGTGTGTTAACAGAAGGTAGGAAGAAGAAGAATCTGGCATTTGTTGCCATCCGTAGTGAAACTTTCTAGACCCCCCTCCCCCTGCCCCACCACACACAGAACAGCGTTGCATGAAACAGGAAGCTTTGAATCATAATTCTGGTTAAAACCTAAGGAACCCATAGTTTATTTCAAAAATGCTAACAGAGGCACAGGAAAAAGAAAAACACATCCTGGAAACCTCAATGACAAAACAATGCTTTGGGGGGAAAAAACCCTAAACTTTCCAAAGCAGCAATAAAGCAGGAAAAGCAATAGCAAGGAAAGACTAACACTTAGCAGAAAATTATAAAATAGCCAAGCCTGGGGGAATGGGGGCAGTGAAATGCAGTAGGGCTAACAGACTGGCATTCCCACGTGACAGCTGTATGACCCAGAATGAGTCTCCCTGGGCCTCAGTTTCTTCCTTTGCAAGATGAGACACTGGAAACAGATCACCTCAAAAGATCCTTTCCAGTTGAAAGATGAAAACTCTAATTCAAAAAGATACACGCACCCCAACTCTCATAGCAGCACTGTTTACAATAGCCAAGACACACAAGTAACCTAAGTGTGCATCAACAGATGTATGGATAAAGACACACACACCCACACACACACACGAATATTACTCAGCCATAAAAAAGAATGAAATAAAGCCATTTGCAGCAGAATGGATGGACCTAGAGATTATCATACTAAGTGAAGTAAGTCAAAGACAAATATTATATGATATCACTTATTCGTGGAATCTAAAAAATAATACAAATCAACTTATATACAAAACAGACTCACAGACACAGAAAACAAACTTATGGTTACCAAAGGGGGCGATAAATTAGGAGTATGGGATTAATAGATATATGCTACTATATATAAAATAGATAAACAATAAGGATTTACCGTACGGTTCAGGGAACTATATTCAATATCTTATAATAACATATAATGGAAAAGAATCTGAAGCTGTATACCTGAAACTAACACAATACTGTAAATCCACTATAGTTAAATAAAAAATAAAATAAAATGGGGGGGGGTGCTTCCCTGGTGGTGCAGTGGTTAAGAATCCGCCTGCCAGTGCAGGGGACACAGGTTCGAGCCCTGGCCTGGAAAGATCCCACATGCCGCAGAGCAACTAAGCCCGTGCGCCGCAACTACTGAGCCTGTGCTCTAGAGCCCGCATGCCACAGCTACTGAGCCCACGTGCCATAACTACTGAAGCCTGCACACCTAGAGCCCGTGTTCTACAATAAGAGAAGCCACTGCAATGGAAGCCCATGCACCACAACAAAGAGTAGCTCCCCGCTCGCCGCAACCAGAGAAAGCCCGCGTGCAGCAACGAAGACCCAACACAGCCAAAAATAAAAATAAATAAAATAAATTAATTTTAAAAAATAAAATAAAATGAAATGTGGGGGAACTTTTCATTATAAATGAATTCTAGCTTAAAAAAACAGAGGGATGATAAAATTAGAAAAATTATCATTTTTCAACAATTCAGGTAAAGATCGCCAATTAATGCTAAAATTACTGGATGAATGATTTGGGAAACAGGATATTCACAAGGTCTTAAAGTACCATACCACAGATTTTTTAATTAATTATCTATGAAAAATAGAACCTCAGCAATGAAGAGATATGGCAGACACCTCCTTAATAAGTGATGACCTTAGCATCACCAATAATGGGATAAACTGACATTACATGTCTTCAACCAAAATGTAATGCAGTGGGACATACACAACATCATCTATGTAATTTTCTTGCCAAAAGTACAGAACTGGAATCTAATCTCAAGAAAACAGTCACACAAAGCCAGACTGAGGAATGTTTTACATGACAACTGTCCTGGACTCTTCAAAACTGTCACTGTATTGAAACAAACAAAGGAAAAGGAACAGGGGATTAAAGGGACAGATAATCAAATACCTCCTCCTTGATTGGATACTAAATGCCCCCTCAAGAAATGCTATAAAAGATATTTTAGGATAATTGAGAAAAATGTAATTATAGGCTATAAACTAGATAAAATTATTGTATAGATGATAATTCCCTATGTCTGAACACTATTATTGTTATGTAGGAGAAAGTCCTTGTTCCCCTGTTCTTTTTTTAATTAAAATTTTATATTGAGGTAAAAACTTTATTTGTAGATTCACATGCAATTGTAAATAGTACAGAGTAAGGCCATATACTCCTTGAAGTATGATTATTATTAACCCCATTCTACAGATGAAGAGGGTGAGGCCCAGAGATGAAATAACTTGCCCATAGCTATCAGTGACACAGCCAGGATACAAACCCAGGGAGTCTGTCTCCAGAGACTACACTTGACCCCAGAGGAGACAATTGAGGCTTTTGGAGCTTAGGGAACTCTGGCTACCAACTGGCAGAGCTGGGTTCAGATCCAGGTGTATCGGATTCCAAGGCCCATGTTCCTTCCACACTGTACGCTTGGGAAGGAATGACTGGCTCTTACAGAAAAAAATTCTGAAAGACTGGTTTTAGTTACCCCCTATTCAACGTTTTTCATCATAATCCTTCTCCCCCGCCCCCATTCTGCCCCACTGAGGAGTTGTGGAAGGGCAATAATGCAGAGAGACAAAGAAGTCATTTCTTGTACCTGTCGGAGATGAGACACACAGATACTAACGTTCTGATCAACAGAACAGAACCAGATGGCTTTTCCTAGGTGATGGTGGTCCAACTATCAAGCCACACAGCCATCTAGATTTCACACTGAAGTTCTATTATCAACTCACTGACTGCTTTGTGATGCTCCCCTTGGCCCCCAAGTGTTAGCTAAATCACAGTGTTTACAAATACACTGTGATGTGCTTAAAAAAAAACCTGCAAAGTTGAAACTTACTTCCTTTGGATCTGAAGCCAACAGAACAGTTTCTCATTGCAACTGTTTTATTTTCACCCTTAACCCCTGACATATTTTGCCACTTCGCCTTTTTATGTAACTCCCACACTAAATTAAGTGTAATTTCTCCATTTTTGTACACATTCCCTGTCCCCAAACTCACTCTCAAAGAGGTTTTGGAGTCAATAGGAGAGACAGCTAAAAATTACAAGAGTACTTGAGGAAGTATTAGTAGCAAAAAACTGCTCTAACAAAACCCTCAGGAGTTTGGTTTTTTTTCTTTAATTTGGAGGCAGAGGGGGCACAGAGAGGCTGAAACAGTTGTCCAGAAGCCCACACAATTCACTCCTTGTTGGAGGCACTGCTATTTTATACCTCACTTCCAAATTTTTAAAAGTAATACATATTTATTACATAAAATTTGGAAAGTAAAAATAAAAGGGGAAAAATATAAATGCATCCTACTACCTGGGGATAGCAACATCAACAACTTTGGATAATCCCCATCTATTCTGTATTTATTGTCACACTCATAGGTATTTTCTTTTTTGAAATATATTAGATTTGGTTTTTACTGCAGAGCACACATATCAGGGCAAAGTGCTACACACACAACTACAAATCATTCTGGGGAAAAAAAGCTGTAAAAAAATAAAACTGCAACTGCTTTAGTTATGCAGTCCCAACTTGAGGAATCCACGCTGGCAAAGGTGGATATATACATTCATAGGTATATACGTAACATGTAAAGACAGAGATACACACAAACCCCCACTTAAATTGAAGACAGAAAAGGAATAATCCCATACTCTTCCATTATGTCATGAAGATTTTCCTCAGCGTTGGTCTGGATTTGTAATCTGTGGACCTGCCATAATTTACTACCATCCCCCTACTATGGAAATTGTCTTCAGTTTTTCACCATTTATAAATACCTTAGTATATAAAGCTGTGTACATATATCTGATATTTCCTTCAGAAATTATACCTTTAAAAATTAACAAGGAACCCATGTTATGTACAGAAAAAATGGAAGATACAAATAAGTAAAAATAAAGTCAACCGTAATTTCTTTTTAAAATACTCGTGTGTCTATCCTCTTAGACTTTTCTTTGTACAAAACATACATGGACACACCACATATATTAATATGGGACCATACTATTAATAAGAAAAAGTAACAGTTACTAATAATAGTTATCATGTATTAAGTACTTACCACATGCCAGGCACCGTGATTTTCTGATTTAATCCTTTCAACCGTCCTATATATTAGCTCAGCAGTTCCCTAACTTGTCTGCACACTGGAGTCACCAGGGGCTTCAAAATTCCTGGGGAGCTGCATCTCATTCCCAGAGATTCAGATTTAATCGGCCTGTGTGAGGCCTGGGTTTGGGTGGGCTTAAAAGATCCCCAGGTGATCCTAATGGACGTACAAGTTGAGAACTGTTAGGTTCGCTGCTATTTTATCCCTCTTTTAACAGATGTGGAAGTTTGAGGAACACTAAGGTAAGTAACTTCCCAAAACCACGAAGCTCATAAAGCTGGGATTTCCATCCAGCTCTTAAGCCCAGAGGCCACACTGTTAACTACTGATAATTTGGGATGTGCTTCCCAACCCCACCATTTAACACCATATCATGAACCTATTTCTGTGTTAATAAGTATAATAACTCCACAGTATCATTTTTAGTAACTATAGTATTGCATTGTATCAATGCATCAGAATGCAAGTTATCAATTTTCCCTAGTATAGAAAATGCTGCAATCGATATCCTTATTGATACAACTTTGTGCACATCCTTCATTATTTCCTTAGGATGAGTTCCAAGAAAAGGAACTGCGGGGTGAAAAGGTAAACATGGTTTTTAAAGCTTTTGATGAATATTGCCAAATTGACATTCCCACCAGAAGTGTATGCAAATGCCTGCTCCCTCGGGTCCTTGCCAAAGCTGCGTTTTGTCATTCCTTTTTAATCACTGCAAATTATATTGGAGAAAATAGTATGGCATTTTAATTCCCCCTTTCTTTGACTACTACTGAGATAGAACATTTTTTCATGTTTATTGGCCATTTGGATTTCTGCGTATGTATTTTCCTACTCCCATGCTTTGCACATTTTTTCTAGTAAAATACTTTTATTTTTCTCATTGAGCTGTTAAGTCTTTATATATTAAGGATAATGAGTCTTTTTGCAACTGTTTCCAGTTTTCTCATTAACTTTATGGTTTTGTGCAGAAATTTTAAATTTTCACACAGTTAAAACTGTATTATTCTACCTTTCATATTATGCATACAAAGATCTTCCCTATCCCAAGATTATATGAGTATTCTGTATTTTTTCAGTTTCTTTATAATTTCTTTTTTTATCTTTTAATTCTTTACTGCAGCAGTTCCCAAACAGGATTACACATGTGAATTGCTTACAGCACTTCTTTAAATGCTCAGGTCTTAAGACTGAATCACAATTGTGGGGGATGAGAACTGAGCAGGAATTTTTTTTAACATCTTTATTGGAGTATAATTGCTTTACAATGGTGTGTTAGTTTCTGCTTTTTAACAAAGTGAATCCCCTATACGTATGCATATATCCCCATATCTCCTCCCTCTGCGTCTCCCTCCCATCCTCCCTATCCCACCCCTCTAGGTGGTCACAAAGCACCGAGCTGATCTCCCTGTGCTATGTGGCTGCTTCCCACTAGCTATCTATTTTACATTTGGTAGTATTTATAAGTCCATGCCACTCTCTCACTTTGTCCCAGCTTACCCTTCCCCCTCCCCGTGTCCTCAAGTCCATTCTCTACGTCTGTGTCTTTATTCCTGTCCTGCCCCTAGGTTCTTCAGAACCATATATATATATATATATATATATATATAGATTTAGATTCCATATATATGTGTCAGCATATGGTATTTCTTTTTCTCTTTATGACTTACTTCACTCTGTATGACAGGCCCTAGGTCCATCCATCTCACTACAAATAACTCAATTTCGTTTCTCTTTATGGCTGAGTAATATTCCATTGTATATATGTGCCACACCTTCTTTATCCATTCATCTGTCGATGGACACTTAGGTTGCTTCCATGTCTTGGCTACTGTAAATAGAGCTGAGCAGGAATATTTTTAAAAGGCAATTCCAATGCACCAGCCTCCTCTATTAAGAAACCCTATTTTAATCCTTCTAAATTTATGTTGGTGTCATTTTTCCAAGTTACTTCAGCACATTTGTTAAATAAAGCATTTCATAAGCTTGAAATGCTACTTTTATCCTCGTTGGTAAGTTCCGTGAGAGCAGAGCCCATACCTGTTTTTACTGACCACTGCCTCTCTAGAGCTCAGCATAGCGCCTGGTGCACAACTGGTGCTTGACGTTAATTGAATAAATAAATGACACCTGACAACACAAGTCTCCACTCTCATCCCGCCCTAAACTGGCTAGTATTCTCTTCAATATTTCCTTGACCATTAGACCAATGAAACTGATGTTATTAATGATGACCCTAAGTTATCAAAGATATTAAATTATGCTCAGTACACTGTTTTAAATGGCCAGGAAATGTCTTAGAGGACTCCATCAAACAAAGTCAAAAATAATAATGTTGGCCATGTTTAAGAGGCATGGGAATTCGGATCCAATTCTCCATGAAGGAACTAGACAGGACTGACCCAAGAGACTAATGACACTTGGCTTCCTCTAGCTTTTAGAGTTCCTCTATTAGATCCAGAGATTGACTCAGAGCTCCCTTGAGCTGCGGACAGACCCACACATTCCCTCTTCCACGAGTCCATGGAAAGAAAACTGGAATAGAGAATCAGGAGACCTGGGTTTTAGTCCTATCACTACTATTAACCTGTTTGACCGTGGATATGCCACTTAACCTCTAGGGGTTGGGCTAGATGTTTTCTAAGGATCTCTTCATATCTAAACCTCTACATAAAGACCCAAACAGACGACTACAGGGCAGGCCTTCCAAGGACAACCTGAAATTCCCTCCACAGAACAGGGTGCCAGGCCCACTCCAGGCTATAGCAAATAATGATGATAGCAGTAGAAGCAGTAGTAGTAGTAATAGTAATGGGAGTAGTAGTAACAGCTATTGCTAAATTTTACTAAGCACTTATATGATAGACAATATTCTAAATGTCTTACTACTACTAATAATGGCACACATTTATATGACACTTACTATGTTCCAAGTGTTTTGTTTAATATTAACTAATCATCACAACAGCCTTATAAGGTGAGTTCTATTGTTATCCCCATTTTACAAAAGAGAAAACTGAGACAGAGAGATTAAGGGACTTGCCCAAGGTCTCACAGCTACCAAGTGACAGAACCAACAGAGTTGAACCTAGACCCATACTTTTAACTACTCTACCATACCGCCACCCAAACTATCATTGTACTATGCTTGTCACTTCAGAGGTTGCAGAAAACAAGGAATGATTGCAGTTACTTCTGTGGAATACTCCCCTCTTCACTAATGCTAGAAAAATTGTTTTCCTCCAATGTAATCTTCAGCAGATCGGATTTCAGGGCCTGAGATAGCAAAATATATTACTTATTAAGAAATTATGACATTTTTATTAAGAATTGTTATCCATTAAAATGTTTTTATTATAAATCATTAACTACTGATGACATTTCCATTAAACAGAGAGAAAACACACAAGCTCTTTATGCATCATTAGGAACAAAACTTTAGCTCCCCACTTACACAAACTCTAATTCTATACTTTCAGGACTGTCTTTTAAACATTGACCTGACAGCTCACAGGTGTCTCAAACAAAACAGGCCAAACCAAACGCGGCACACTAACTTCCCACAGTCCCCATGCCCCTCTCACTACCTCCCATGTTCCCCATTTCAGTGAATGGCACCACCGGCCCCAGGCACCCAAACTGGCTGTCAACCCAGCCTCGGTTCCTCCCCGCATCTAGTCACAGGACGTTTCTAGAATTCATCCCATTCTCTGTATCCTTGCTGCCCCTGCTTCTGCTGAGACCCTCACCATCTCTTCCCTAAACCACCATACCAGAAACCTCCCAACTGCCTCTTGGCTTTCATTCTCTCCAGCTCCAACCCCACCTCAACATTGCTGCCAAAGTAATCTTTCTAAAACAAAATCTAATTATGTTACTTCCCTGTTTAGAATCTTTGTCTTCGGGATAAAGTGTAAAATCCTTCCTAGGACATACAAGGTTCTTTGTTATCCAGCCTCCGACTACCTTCCCTGCTTCATCTGAGGTCATGGCCCACACATCTCACACAAGGCCAACAGAGCAACTTGGAAGTTCTCAAACAGTGCTTCTCTGTCTGCCCAGAATGCAATTCTCTCAGTTGCCCATCTGGCAAACTCCCACTCATTTTTTTTTAGCCCAGCTCAAAACTCACAGTTCATCATGCTTTTCTCTGGACGTCCATCGCATTTCGCATCTCTCCCTATTCTAACACTTACTCAACCTGACACAATTATTTGTTTGTATGTTTGTCTCCCCCGTAAGACAAGGAACCCTCTAGGGTTCTGCATCTTACTCATCTCTGTATTCTACTTGTTGAATGAAAGAATGTCTCAGGATTTCAACAAGAATATTCAAACTCCTCCTGATAAATGCCCATTGTGTGAGTCAAAGCAGGGATACAGGCCGAATCTCACGTCAAAAAGTATCTTTAAATTGACAACCCTCCCACACCAAAAATTCTTGTTATGGCTGTAACCAACAGGAGACAGTTTTAAAAGATACATTAGACCACCAACAAACCTACCTATTGAATATTTATGGACATTCAAGCTCCTTTCATTCTACTGCATATAAGTGGCCCTTAACCTTTTGTGGGTCACAGGACAATTTGGGTAGTGTTTGTCTACCATTTCTTAAACCCATATTCCCTTCTGATAAACATAAAAATCCCACACACCCCTGGAGATTCTGATACTCTCCCAAAGGGCACCATCTCCAACCCCACCAAAAAAAAAAAAAAACCCAAAAGTAACTTTATATGTGGTAAGAATTCACAGGTTCACAAGAGATATAGTCTATCAGGCAAGACATCACTGAGCTTTGCTCTCAAGTTGTTCCATAATATTAAAACAGGCATTTCCCTTCTATCACCAAATATAATCATTATAACGCTAAATATGCTTTCAAGTCTTTACTGGGAAGAGGAAGTCAAGGAGGTGCTGACATCTGTCTCCCCCACCTTTGAAAACCTTATGATAGAAATTTGCTGGAAACAAATAAAAAACAGAAATATGAAAAAATATCCTCCATCTCTTCACCTATAACCCCCACGAGTACATGTTCAAATGAAGGGAGTTCTTTGAAAATGCTCCTGGCACTTCATTCTCCCGCAACTCCTACCCCCCCACACACACACACCCCTCCACCCCTACTTTAAAATAATCTGAACTTCCAGCTAGCAGTAACTCCTTTTAAACCAATATGCTTTGTCCTGGCGAAGACAAAGGGTTAAGTTAAAGAAACCGCTGCCTGGCTGCCTGCCACTGGCTTGGAGGGTTGGGCTGGGATAGAGAATAGAGGAGGAAAAACCAGTTGAAGGCCTAAGTGCTAACTTCTTACCCTGCCACGTGGCCATCTTGATCCTATTCTCTCCCACGCTGGGGTCACAGGCTCAGAGTTTCCCGGACCCCCCAGTTTTGTAGGGAGACTCGACTGGGATGTAGATGGAACAGCAGCTGTGTCGTCTTGTTTTCTGCAAGATGCTCAAGCCAAGAACCTGAAAATATCAACAGGAAAACAAATACCTAAATGAAAAACATCAAAATCCTTGAAAATCATCTCCTGTCCCTCTCTGGACCTCTCTTTCAAAGACAAGCAGACATGGACAGTGTTAAGTTTCCACCTAAGCGACAAGGTATCACTGAAAAAAAAATGGGGAGATCTAGAGTCAGTTAATATTGCCCTTGAGTGCTGTCCAATTCTGCATGAATCACTGGATCTTCAGTAAGTGGGTTTCAGAATCTCAAAGGATGGGTGATTGGATGAGATAACCATTAAGTGTCTCTCCTATCTCAAAGTTCCACACTTTGGGGAATGAAGAACAGCATAATATCTGATGCCCTCCCCAACCTCCCCAAAACACCCAACTCTACAACAAAAAATTTGTAGAAAGGAGAGGACATTTTGTGACTAAAAGTTTTAAAACAGATCTCGTATAGGAAAAGAAAAGAAGGCATAATAAAAACTGAAGAGCGATGCCCTCGAGGTCGTGGTGCTTCCTCTCCGCTTCATTATATTTTCCCACATTTTGCCAATGTCCTGTAGAGAGCACAGACTGCTTTTAAAATCAGGAAAGAAAAGAACCAAAGGAAAAGAAAAATGTAAAAAAAAAAAGAATGCTAATTTAAGTAAAGCCAAATTAATTCAGATAATTCCTATTTTTAAAATGTCAAATTCAGGGCTTCCCTGGTGGCGCAGTGGTTGAGAGTCCGCCTGCCGATGCAGGGGACGCGGGTTCGTGCCCCGGTCTGGGAGGATCCCACATGCCGCGGAGCGGCTGGGCCCGTGAGCCATGGCCACTGAGCCTGTGCTCCGGAGCCTGTGCTCCGCAAGGGGAGAGGCCACAACAGTGAGAGGCCCGCCTACCGCAAAAAAAAATAAAAATAGGGGCTTCCCTGGTGGCGCAGTGGTTGAGACTCTGCCTGTCAATGCAGGGGACACGGGTTCGAGCCCTGGTTTGCAAAGATCCCACATGCCGCGGAGCAACTAGGCCCGTGAGCCACAACTACTGAGCCTGCGTGTCTGGAGCCTGTGCTCTGCAACGAGAGAGGCCGCGACAGAGAGAGGCCCGCGCACCGCGATGAAGAGTGGCCCCCGCTCGCCACAGCTAGAGAAAGCCCTCGCACAGAAACGAAGACCCAACACAGCCAAAAATAAGTAAATAAATAAATAAATTTAAAATTTAAAAAAAAAAAAAAAAAAAAAAAAAAAAAAAAATAAAATGTCAAATTCAGTCTTAGGACAGTACTACTTGGAAGGATATGAAAGGCGCTAGAAATGGGAGAAAAAAATGAAAGGTCTGACTACTTCGTTTGATTCAGAAGGTGAAAATATTAAACGCTTTTCTTGTCCATTTAAACAAGTTCTTCATTAAGTCTTCCTTACGTAGCATACAAGCCAATCTGCTTTTTCTAAGAAAAAGTCCTCACCTTTTTGACCTGGGGAACTTCAAAGCAGATTGCTATTTCCATAGCTTTCATACAAGCAACACCTCCACCCCTTAAGTGAAAACGCTAACGTATACATACTGAAGACTAATACGAACTTGAGAGCCATCATTTTGGCCTTTTTTAAATACCTTTTTTTAAAGGACTAAAGTGTGAATGTGTACACTAATCCCAAAAAGCCGATAGAGAAAAGACAACGCTTTGGATAAAGAAAGGCTTGCGAAGTCCAAGAAAACTAGGAACTCACAAAGTCCCAGGATGAATTCACCAGGAAAAAGCGCTCCGATGACTTATCTGGAACCTAGGACAGTTTGTTTTGGTTTGCCTTTTTTTTCCCTCTTATTTAGCGCGCAGTTAAATAGTACTGATCCGCGCCTCGTGGGACCAGGAGAATTTAACATCTCCGTAGTCAAACCCGGGTAGTTGCTAATAAATGTATGAAGCGTTCATAAAGCAGATTCTTACTGGCTTTTTGTACTCCACACTTCTGGATTTCCCTCACTTATTCGGGGTAGCTTACACTGACGTTATCACATGGGCACACGTACAACTTCACTTGGCACTCCTGGAAACTGATTTGCTCTGAAATATTAATAAAGTACACGCGCATCAATGTGAAGGTAAAGTTTTCCCCTTGGGGTGGGTGAAGGCGCTCAAGCGCAAGCCTGTAAAGTCTAGAGAGAACCAGCTCCCCGCGTTAAGTGGGAAAAGGAAAACGCAGCAACGACTTTTCCGAGAGTGTGGACTCGGCTTCGCTACGACCCACACAAACCTGCCAGTCCAGAGCAGGATGGATAAGAACGGGGCCTCGACAGGGCTTTACCAACCAAAGCCACCCTGCCTCAGTCCTGGAAAGGGGACGCCTGCAGCTAACCTCCCCCATTCAAAAGCGGGGCGGGCTTGGCGCGGCTCCGCTAGGAAACTTCGCTGGGACAGCGCAGGGACCCTGGCTCGGAGAATAGGGCTGGGCTCCCTGGAAGATGCCGCCCTGCACTGGCTAGAACTGGCCGGTCTAACTCCTCCGAGTGCCAAGCGGCAGCGGCCGGGCACGGGGAACCCCCATCTCCCGGGGACGAAGCCAGCGGGGGAGCGCTTCCCCTGTGTCGCTGAGCCCAAGGGGGTGCTCCGGGGGTGGGCCAGGGGCCAGCGGCCCGCCAAGGACCTGCTGGGGTAGAAACAGCCCATTTGTCTTTACCTGTCGCCGAGGTCCGGAGCGGCAGAGTCCGTGCCCGCCGCCGGCGGGCCGAGCGCTCAGTCAGCTCTGGCGTCCAGGACACTAAGTTGAGCTAGCGCCCCACGTAGCCTGCAGAGCTTCATTCACAGCCCAGCCGGGAGGAGGGGGAGCGGAGCAGGCGCGCGGCTCATGTGACAGACGCCTCGCAAGGATCGGCCAAGCACGGCCGCCGCCCGCGCGTGCGCGCCCCGTCCAGCCCTCTCCCCACACCTCTGCCGAGGCGCGGAGGAGGTGATGCCCGCCCAGAAGGCAGCAGGGCGGGGAGAGCCGCGGAGAAGGCGGTGCTCAGAGGAGTTTCCGCGTGCGCAGCCGCAATAAGTCGGCCCTGCTCGCTGCCATATTTAATGAGGACTGGGCGGGGCCTAACCCAGTGCTGGGCGTGTCAATTGCTTTTGAAAAAGAAATGCTCCTTTATGTTTCACTCTTTCGAGCCTACGGTATGGTTTTTTGGTTTTGTTCTTAAAACAAAACTGTTTACCCTGAGCTTCTGGCCCACAGAATAGTTAGTGGTAGAAATCTAATACTAATTACATTAGCTCACGTATTTTGAGCCTCTAATTATATGCCGGGCACTGTTCTAAGCCCTTTACTTTTTTCATCTCATTTAACGTGCACAATAACCCCACTGGGGTACGTACTATTATTTCTCCACTTTTATTCATAAGAAAACAGAGGCACAGAAAGGTTTTCCGAGCTCACATAATAGTGGTAGTATGAATAGTGATCAAATATAGTGATGCTTGTAACAGCCAACTCGATCCTCATAGTAACGCTGGAAAATCTACACTGCGGTTTTTGGTATTGTCTCCATTTTAATAATTACAAAACAGAGGCTCAGGAAAGCAAAAATTACAGGACTGGTAAGGGGTAGAACTGGGATTCCAACCTAGGTCTACCTGACTCCAAAGCCCTTTGGCCTAGGTTTGGAAGAAACAGCCCCTCATTTTACAAAGGAGAAAACAGGCCCTTGGGGTTTGTTGACCTACTTAACATGATCCAGCTAATTATTTACTGGCAGAACTGAGACTAGAATTTATATAATCAATCCAGGTAATCTAAGTAGAACCCCAGGACGCTAATTCAGAGTCCACTGTAGTGAACAATTTTGAACGCCTGCTTTGGGCAAGCTAAGTGGTGTGAGATACAAAACCTGTATCCTAGACCAGTCAGCACTAGGCCACCAAGGACAAATCCATAATCAAAAAAGTCCGGCTTTTGGACCTATTGCAGCAAGGGAGACAGCACACCAGAGAAACCATGGGACATCTTACCAAACAAAGAAAAAGTCATTATGGTGTTGGGGGGAAGGGTGGAGTTTAAGTGAATTTTAAATGAAGCATTGTTTTAGTAAGCTCAAAGCAGGGCTGTGTGAAGGGGTCAACATCAGGTCTGGACTTCGAAGTGAACCCAGAGTCCTGTTTCCTTGGGAACCACAAAGTAAAGATAGATGTGGAATGTTGTGTCCAGATACTCCTTACCTGAAGCTCTGCACCTGGATTGGAAATTGAGGCTGCTTCTCTGGATACAAGAAACGTATGTACTCCAGACAAAGGTGGGATGTCTTATTCTCACTGATATGATTTCAAGCAGCAAAGTTCCTGATAGTCTATGATTGTAGAAAACAAAGTTTCTCAGTGAGTAAAAAACGTGGTAGTCACTCAGATAAGGCGACTGTTATCCTCTTACAGCTGCAGCATGTCTTTGGGAGAAATATTGTTCCCCATTAAATTTACAGCTGGTTTTGTTTGTGTCTGTTATTCCAGCCTGATGAAAAGCCAGGTTTTTGCTTTTTCAGTCCAAGCTAATTTTTACTTTCTCACCTGAGAACATTTATTCTCTGCTTTCAGGCACTGGCAGTATAGAGGTGGGTGGGTGCATGGGTGGGGGATAGCCACAAGCGACTAGAAAGAATCAGCGCAGGTTGTGCTGAGTCCTCTGTTGATGGTAAATGCAAGCGGAGGTAACACCGTGTACAAAGGTGTGCAGGCAAGAAATCACATATGAGGACCTATGAGTAGTCCTCCATGGTTGAAGCTTAGGGTAAAGAAGTGTATGGAAGTTGTAGGCGATGTAACAAGAAGGTAAATTGAGGCCCAATTTTGGAGAATTCTGAATGTTGGACTGAGATTTGTACTTAATTCAGAAAGTGATTGAAAAAGCAGGTTTTTGAGCAAGGTAATCCCTTTATTGGGACACTTCTTTTTTTGTAGTTGAGGAATAATTGACATATAACATTATATTAGTTTCAGGTGTGCTGACTCGCTATGATTACCACAATAAGTCTAGTTAATATCTGTCACTCTTCTTTAAGAAGGTGAATTTGGAGTAATTGTTCAAGGAGAGGTTGGTTGGTTGCTTGGTTTTTGTCATTGCAGGATAGGAGAAACCAGAGCTTACCTGTAGGTTGAGCAGGAAGAGACACTAGTGAAACAGAAATTGAAGAGGCTAGAAAAGGAGGGGATAAATAGTGGAGTAAAATACATGAAATAGAAATGAGATGCAAAATACAAGCTAAGCTTGGAAAAGATGCATTTCCCTATGAGACAAGAAAAAGATGGTTGCAGGATGGCAATCTGTTTGGAAGCCCCCACCGTAGAGCGAGCAAATACTGGCTTTACTTGGAATAGGGGTTTATTTGGGAGAGCTTGGGCAGGAGTGATTTATGGAGAGTATGAGGACTGCAGTACAACCAGATGACCACGTGGTGTCGCCACTGACCGCTGACAGCTCGGAGGGCTTCTGTTTTAGGAGCACACTTCATAAAAGAACATTCTATCTTTTGCGAATTGCAAAACAAAACCAGTTACGTGAATGGACTCTGGAGCCAGACTGCCTGGGCTCAGAACCAACCAGACTCAGACACTTATTAGCTGTGTCACGTCGTTCAAGTTTCACTCTCCTTCAGGTTTCTTATCTGTAATATGAATAATGGGATAAAATGTATTAATAGATTTTAAATAGTTGGAAAAGGTTAAGTGCTCAATAAATGTGAGCTAGTATTACTATTAATGGTGATGATGATTAATAAGGCTCCTTTGGATCCACAAGTTTTGCAGGAGTTATTTATGTGGTGAGTAATAAGTGCCTATACAACAATACCTTCCCAAGTGAAATGGTTAGAGTGTGGTGCTAATGAGGCAAAGTTAATAATTTAATCAGGAGGTATGGTTTCTGTTAACTCTGTTCTCTTCCCCATGAGAACCTTAGCCAGGTGCCCCACAAGTGTGTGTACACGGTCACAAGTGGATCTGGCCCAAAGAGTGTAGATAGATCAACATAAATGAGACCCTCTGTTCTCCTCCCCCATCCTTGGAAAAACTTGAAAAATTGTTCCCACCCAACCCCCCACAGTGGTCAGCAGACTTTTGGTCAAGAGCCATTTCAGGTCTTACAAAGTAAACAGTAAACACAATGTGATCTTAAAAGTTCATTATAAAGATACAATAAAACAGCGGAGGGCTTCCCTGGTGGCGCAGTGGTTAAGAGTCCGCCTGCCGATGCAGGCGACACGGGTTCGTGCCCTGGTCCGGGAAAGGCCACAACAGTGAGAGGCCAGCGTATTGCCAAAAAAACCAACCAACCAAACAAAAAAAAACAGTGGATTTCTCTGTATAATAAAATGTAGCATTTTAGAGTTAATTTTGCAAAAGAAAAACCTTTAGAGCAATAGGTCACATATCTCTAAACTGTCATATCTAAAGCAGCTTTATCTTTTTTTAACCATTTTTTAAATTGAGGTACAGTTAATTTACAATGTTGTGTTAGTTTCAGGTGAACAGCAAAGTGATTCAGATATATATATATATATATTATGTTTCAGATTCTTTTCCATTAGGGAGTATTACACGATGTTGAATATAGTTCCCTGTGCTATGCAGTAGGTCCTTGTTGTTTATTTTATATATAGTCGTGTGTGTATGTTAATCCCAACTTCCTGATTTATCCCTCCCCCCCTTTCCCCTTTGTTAACCATAAGTTTGTTATCTATGTCTGTGAGTCTTTTTTCTGTTTTGTAAATAAGTTCATGTGTATCTTTTTTTAGATTCCACATATAAGTGGTATCATATAATATTTGTCTTTCTCTGCCTGACTTACTTCACTTAATAGGATAATCTCTAGGTCCATCCATGTTGCTGTAGATGGCACTATTTTATTCTTTTTTTATGGCTGAGTAATATTCCAATGTGTGTGTGTGTGTGTGTGTGTGTGTGTGTGTGCGCACACATACCACATCCTCTTTATCCATTCATCTGTTGATGGACATTTAGGTTGCTTCCATGTTTTGGCTATTGTAAATAGTAAAGCAGCTTTATCTTTAATTTTGAAATTGTCATTGCAAATCCAGAGTGAAATAGTTACATGAGTACATAGCCATGTAAAGTAGTAAGTGAATGTTTCTGGTATTGTTCTTTATTTGTTCCACATTTTGTTCGAGTCTTTACTATTGTGCCAGGCACTGTGTTAGACCCTAGGGATACTAGCTTTAAAATAAAATAAGTGGTACAGGCTACTATATATAAAATAGATAAACAACAAGGTCCTACTGCATAGCACAGGGAACTATATTCAATATCTTGTAATAACCTATAATGGAAAAGAATATGAAATATATGTATGTATGTATAACTGAATCACTTTGCTGCACTCCAGAAACTAACACAACATTGTAAATCAACTATACTTCAATTAAAAAATAAAATAGGGCTTCCCTGGTGGCACAGTGGTTGAGAGTCTGCCTGCCGATGCAGGGGACACGGGTTCGTGCCCTGGTCCGGGAAGATCCCACATGCCGCGGAGCGGCTGGGCCCGTGCACCATGGCCGCAGAGCCTGCGTGTCCAGAGCCTGTGCTCCGCAAGGGGAGAGGCCACGACAGTGAGAGGCCCGCGTACCACAAAAATAATAATAATAAAATAAAATAAAATAAAATACCATGCATAAATAAAATAAAATATCTGGGGTGCCCAAGGAATGCCTGGAATAGTTCTAGAAAAATGGGGCAGAATAAAAGGAAATGAACAAAGTTCTCTAGCTCAGGGGATCTCTCAAGACAGTAGGTTAAGTCTGAAAATAGAGTGATCTAGGATCATTTGCAGTCACCTTGTACTGGACTTCCCTGGTGGTGCAGTGGTTAAGAATCCGTCTGCCAATGCAGGGGACACGGGTTTGAGCCCTGGTCCAGGAAGATCCCACATGCCACGGAGCAACTAAGCCCATGCACCACAGCTACTGATCCTGCGTGCCACAACTACTGAAGCCCACGCGCCTAGAGCCCATGCTCTGCGACACGAGAAGCCACCACAATGAGAAGCCCGCACACCACAATGAAGAGTAGCCCCACTCACTGCAACTAGAGAAAGCCTGTGTGCAGCAACGAAGACCCAACGCAGCCAAAAATAAATAAATTAATTAATTAATTTAAAAATAAAAAACAAAAAAACAATCACCTTGTACCTAGAGAGCTGAGTATCAAAATTAACAAATGGTTTCTAGGACATAATGGTAGCTAACCTCATGACTGGAGAAGCACTAATGAAAACCACAGTGAGTTACCCTCAGTAAAGCATAAAAATGTTGGTAATATACTGTGTTGACAAAGCTGGAGGTGGGAGGAGTCCTCTCATAAATTGCTGGTAGGAGTGCAATTAGTCAATTGAGGGCAACTTTGCAATAGCAATAAAAATTTCAAATACATGAGACTTTGATCCCCAAATTCCATTTCTAAGAATCTCTCCTTCAGTTATGTTTGCATAGGTGTAAACTATTGTGTGCAATTGTTTGTAAAAATAAAAATTAAAAACGACAAGATCTCCATCAGAAGAGGATTGATCAAATAAATAATGTAATTTTTAACTTTTTTATTGAAGTATAGTTGGTTTACAACGTTGTGTTAGTTTCAGGTGTATAGCTGTATAGCACAGTGATTCAGTTATATATATATATATATATATATATATATATATATATATATATATATATTATTCTTTTTAAGATTCTTTTCCTTTATAGGTTATTAAGAAATATTGAGTATAGTTCCTTGTGCTCTACAGTAGATCCTTGTTATCTATTTTATATATGCCCTTTATGTACTTATATGTAAAATTCTATGAAAAAAAGGAAGGTGTGGAACTGTGTACTTTCTCAATTTTGTGCCATGGAAGTGTATTACCTATTCAAATATGTATCTTAAAAAGTAATATAGGGCCTCCCTGGTGGCGCAGTGGTTGAGAGTCCTCCTGCCGATGCAGGGGATGCGGGTTCGTGGCCCGGTCTGGGAGGATCCCATATGCCGTGGAGCGGCTGGGCCCGTGAGCCATGGCCGCTGAGCCTGCGCGTCCGGAGCCTGTGCTCCGCAACGGGAGAGGCCACAACAGTGAGAGGCCCGCGTACCGCAAAAAAAAAAAAAAAAAAAAGTAATATAGAAAAATTTTTGAATAACCTGTCAAGGATGATATTTAGATTGAAGAGCAAGTTGGTCAGCTTCCTGCCTTAGTGTCAGCTAAAGAAAGATCCTGTTAGCCTGTGAGCATATACTAGAAAGTCTATGTTGTGCAAAACCTCAGTCTTTATAGTTCTCTAATTGGGCCCAGCAGAATTTTTGACAGATGGTTTTCATGAGAAATTTTACTTTGTAAAAATCCCACATCAGGTTGCCCTCTATTTGAGAGAAGTCCAATTCTATTTAGATTAGAGCTGCTAAGCTCTAAGGGCGCAAATAAGAGAGTTCATTTAGAGAGTGGTTTTGAGGATGTGCAGGTCTCTACTCTGTATTCCATCCAGATCTGTATTGCCTTCTTTTCCATGCAGCAGTGCAAGCCCACAGAGTAGTGGTGGTGTTTTCTCAGAACCACTGTGATGCCTTTTCACCTACTACGGTGAGAGCTCCTTGAAGACACGGTCCATGTCCTATATTTCCTTTATATTCATCACAGCAGAGCTTTTCAAACCATTTGTGGTGAAGGACCACATTCCCCCAAATCCATTGTGTACCAATACTTTTATATAATACAATAAAAATGAATGACTAGAAAAATGAAATCAAAATGAAAGAGAAATACAAGCCCAATTCTTTTCTGATTATATTCAACAGACATAAAATTACTCTGTCAATTTTCTGTTAAGGTTTTGAAACATTTACTCTCAATTTCTTGTCATAGACCAGCAATAAACAGTTGAATACATCATTCTTCCAGTGTTTCCTATTTTGCAGAGTGTTTTCACATCTCTCTCCCGATTCTAGTATAACACGACCTTCGGAATTAAGTGGAGCAGATTTTATCATTCCCATTTGACAGAAGAGGAAGATGAGGCATGCAGATTAAATGATTTGCCTGGTCTGAAACAGCCCAAATTAGTCTCTGACTCCTGTTGCATTTTGCGGCAGCTGCACTAAGAAAGCCCTCCAGTCAAAGAGAGCCTCCCAAGAATTCCACCAATTAGAAAAACTTGCCTTAGGCTTTCCAAAAGACCGCTTGGCGTGATGGTGTGATGGAAAGCACAGAGATTCTGGAATCAGAGAGGTAGTTTGGAATCCAGGCTTGAGCAAGAGATTTTACCTCTGAGCCTGACTCCTTATCTCTAAAGTGGGGATAATGATAGCTTCTCCACGACGCTGCGCTAAGAACTAAATGGTGAATGTAAATAGCCAGGTACATAGTTCAGAAAGAATGGTTATTATTAAAATCAGGCTCGGTTTAGAAGGGCCCCATTGAAGGACGCGCTCTGTAATCTAGTCACGTGGAAATGTGCGCCATCTACTGGTGGAGTAAAGAACATGGCTCTGAGAAGAGAACGTTGCTCTCTGCTAAGAATGGGATCAGTAAACTGTGCCCTTCTTGTCTTTCTCTTTTTACTCCTTCCCAATAGTAACAGGTGCCTCTCCTGCCTCACAGTGAAAACAAGGTAGGAAATATGGTCTTTCACCTCTAACTGGTAGTAGCAAGGACGCATCCCCTTTCTGGCATGGTATCAGAGGAGGTCAGCTCAACAGACGATTTAAGTAAGATCCAGAGTCCCATCACATAATGTCAAAAATGTCCAGGATACAAATGAAAATAACTTGTCATAACAAGAGACAGGAAAATCTCAAATAAGTAAAATCAACCAACAGATACCAAGACCTATGTCACACAGATGTTGGAATTATATGACAAGGATTTTAAAACATTCAACATAAAAGTGCTTCAAAGAGCAGTTCTGAACAGGTTTGAAGTGAATGAAAAAACAAAGTCTCAGCAAAGAAATAGATGACATAAAGGAGAACCAAATGGAAATTTTATCCTTAGTACAGTTTTTTTAATTGAAATATAGTTGATTTACAATATTATATTAGTTTCATGTATACAGCATAGTGATTCAGTATTTTTGCAGATTATACTTCATTATAGGCTATTACAAGATAATGGCTGTAACTCCCCGTGCTATACAGTATATCCTTCTTGCTTATCTATTTTATAAGTAGTAGTTTGTGTCTGTTAATCCCATACCCCTTATTTGTCACTCCCCTCGTCCCTCTTCCCTTTACTAGCCACAAGTTTGTTTTCTATAGCTGTGAGTCTGTTCCTGTTTTGCATAGACATGCATTTGTATTTTTTTAGATTCCACATATAAGTGATATTATACAGTGTTTGTCTTTCTCTGTCTGACTTATTTCAATAAGCATAATATTCTCTAGGTCCATTCACATTGCTGCACATGGCAAAATTTCACTCTTTCTTACGGCTGAGTAATATTACAGTACACACACGCACGCCACATCTTCTTAATCCAATCGTCTGTTGATGGGCACTTGGGTTGCTTCCATGTCTTGGATATTGTAAACAGGGCTTCTATGAACATTGGGGTGCATGTATCCTTTCTAATTAGTATTTTCATTTTTTCCTGGATATATACCCAGAAATGGAATTGCTGGATCATATGGTAGCTCTATTTTGAATTTTTTGAGGAACCTCCATACTGTTTTCCATAGTGGCTACAACAATTTACATTCCCACCAACAGTATATAAGAGTTCCCTTTTCTCCATATCTTCTCCAACATTTCTTATTTGTAGACTTTTTGATGATAGCCATTCTGACAGGTGTGAGGTGACATCTCATTGTTGTTTTGATATACATTTCTCTAACAATTAACAATTTTTCATGTGCCTGTTAGCCATCTGTTTGTCTTTTTTGGAAAATTTCTATTCAGGTCTTCTGCCCCTTTTTTTTTTTTTTTTTTTTTTGCAGTATGCGGGCCTCTCACTGTTGTGGCCTCTCCTGTTGCGGAGCACAGGCTCCGGACGCGCAGGCTCAGCGGCCATGGCTCACGGGCCCAGCCGCTCCGCGGCATGTGCGATCTTCCCGGACCGGAACACGAACCCGTGTCCCCTGCATCGGCAGGTGGACTCTCAACCACTGCGCCACCAGGGAAGCCCTGCCCATTTTTTTTATTGGATTGTTTGTTTTATATTGATTTGTATGAGCTGTTCGTATATTTTGTATATTAACCCCTTGTCGGTCACATCATTTGCAAATATTTTCTCCCATTCAGTATGTTGTCTTTTTGTTTTGTTAATGGTTTCCTTTGCTGTGCAAAAGATTTTAAGTTTAATTAGGTCCCATTTATTTATTTTTGCTCTCATTTCTTTTGCCCTAGGAGACTGATCTAAAAAAATATTGCTATGATTTATGTCAAAGAATGTTCTGCCTATGTTTTCTTCTAGGCATTTTATGGATTCCATTCTTACATTTAGGTCTTTAAACCATTTTGAGTTTATTTTTGTATATAATGTGAGCACATGTTCTTGCTGTTTTACACATAGCTGTCCAGTTTTCCCAGGACCACTTGTTGAAGAGACTGTCTTTTCTCCATTGTATATTTTTGCCTCCTTTGTCATGGATTAGTTGACCATAGGTGTGTGGTTTTATTTCTGGGATCTCTATTCTGTTCTATCAAGCTATGTGTCTGTTTTTGTGCCAGTACCACACTGTTTTAATTACTGCAGCTTTGTACTATAATCTGAGGTCTGGGACGGTTATACCTCCAGATTTGTTCTTTTTTCCCAAGATTGATTTCTCAAAATGTCATGGGTATTTTGATAGGGACTGCCAAATGGAAATTTTAGAACTGGAAAATACAATGACTGAAATTTTCCAAAATTTGGGAAAAGACATGAACCTACAGATCCAATGGCTGAGCAAATCACAAACAGAATAAATGCAAAGAAATCCACACCAAGATACATCATAATCAAACTTTTGAAAACTAAAGGCAAAGAAAAAATCTTGAAAGCACCAAGTGAGAATTGACACCTTACTTAGGGGGAGGGGAACTATTTGAATGAAGGCATGGTTCTCATCAGAAACCATGGAAGCCAGAATGAAATGGCACAACATTTTTCAAGGGCTAAAAGAATTGAATATATAAAGAACACTTGAAATTGAACAGTAAAATAAAACAAATAATCCAACTAGAAAATGAACAAAAAACATGAAGAAGCATTTCACTGAAGAGGATAAATGGAAGGAAATAAACACCTAAAAAGATGTTCAATGTCACTAGCATTTAAGGAAATGCAAATTAAGACTATGGTGAGATATCACTAGACACTTCCTAGAACTGCTAAGCTAAAAAAAAAAAACAGTGATAATACTAACTGCTGGCAAGGATGTGGAGAAACTGGATGTTTCATAAATTTCTGGTGGGGATGTAAAATGGTACAGCCACTCTGGAAAACAGTTTAGCATTTTCTTAATAAACTAAACATATACTTAGCATATAACCAAGAACAAGCTCAAGGTGCTATATGAGACAGAACAGAAGAGGCCTGTGACCACCCTGTGTCACTGCAACTGCCATCTGGTATCAGCCATCAGCCAGAAGAGCTTCCTGTGGAGCCTGTGGGCCAGCAAGCTGAGGGGCATGGTCTTCATTAGCGCCCAACTGTACTTCCACCAGGTAATCAGTGTGAAGCATTTCATCTTGACCATGGCTGTCCCGAAGAGCATTTCACTGCTATGCTACCAGTAGGACAGCAAGACTCTAAGCCTCATGTTCTGAGATGACAAGACCCCTCAAGGTGTACAACGTGGACCTCATGGTGGACAATGCTCAGCTGGGCTTCAGCGTGTCTGTCCAAGACCGCAAGCTCATGGTCTACCTGTACCTGCTGAAAGCCAAGGAGAGTTCTGGGGGCATATGCCTGCTGCAGTGGGCAGACGTCCACGTGGGCACCCAAGTGAACACGATCTGGAGGACCCCAGGTGGAGGGTCACCTAGGGGCCCAGCAAAAAGTCAGTAGTATGGGAGAACAAACATTTCACGTGGTTTGTCACACTGGATAGTGGCATCGGGCTTCAGCAGCTGCTGAAGCTGCAAAACAGGCTGACCACTGTGCTGCCACACCTGCACTGGCCACAAGTCCTGCAACGGGTGGATGCAGCGTGTGGACTATGTCCTACAGAACGTGGTGTTGACCTTCCTCACCCCAGCTTCTCAACCGCTGTCTTCACTTCAGAACCGTGGAGCACTGTGAGCTGGCCAGGGTCAGCACCATGCCTGGCATTGTCGTGGATGACCTGATTGAGACCTATGGCATCACCACCCATTTCTAGACCCAGGAACGCTGCCACCGTCCTCATGCACTGCTTTCTACCACTTTTTTGTATAAAACACAGGGAAATGGGTAAGCGGGGAATGATTGATACATGCAATAACTTAAATGGATCTCAAGGATGGTGAGTGTAAAAAAGCAATCTCAAAAGGTCACATATTATAGGATTCCATTTACTTCAGATTTTCAAAACGAGAAAATTGTAGAGATGGAGAATAAATTAGTGGTTGCCATGGATGAGGAATAGTGAAGGGAGGGGAGTGACTAGAAAGGAATAGCATGAAGGAGATCTCCATGGTGATGATACAGTTCTGTATCTTGATTGCAGTGGTGGCTACACAAATCTACACATGTGATAAAAATGGCATAGAAGTATTCACACACTTGTACCACTGTCAATTTCCTGGACTGGATATTATACTATAGTTTGTAACATGTAACTCTGGGGGAAATCTGGGTGAAGTTTACAAAGGACCTCCATAGTATTTTCACAACTTCCTGTGAATCTATAATTATTTCAAAATTAAAAGTTTTTTTAAAGAATGGGAAAAGAGGAATTGTAGACATTGAGTATAGACAATTCTAATGAGGAATTTTGCTGTAAAGGGGAACAGAGAAATCAAGTGGGTAGAGAACACTTGAGGGAAGTGGCTCAACAGAAGACGTTTAAAATTTTTTAATGGGAGCAATAACAGCATGGTTGAAGCTAATGGGAAAGACCCTATAGAAGGGAAAAAATTATGCTTGAGGGGCAAGGGAGGAGAAATTTGCTAAAAGAGGAGTGGAGGGGTTGGCCTCAGCTAAGAGCAGGGAAAGTTCATCCATAGTCATAGGAGAAAGGGTAGAATATATACATAGATTTAGGTAGGTAAGTAGATGCAGTGGTAGAAATTTGTGAGCTCTGTTTTCTGATTGCCTCTGTTTTCTCAGTGAAATTGGAAGCAAGGTCATGAGCTGAGAGTGAGGACAGGTGCGGAGGTGTTAGAGGTTTAAAGGGAGAAGGTATGAAATAGTTGTCTAGGAAACAGGGAGAGTAAATGGACTAGGATAATATTATGTGATTTCCTGGCAACATTAAGTGCCCACTTGAGGTTCGTGGTCTTGAATTTAAAGCGAGAGTGTCATTTTGTGTTTTTCTCCAGCCATGTTCAGCTCCAGTGATAAAGGAGAGGGCTAGGAGTCATTGGTAATGACAAAATGGAGGCAAGAGACTGCAATTAGGTGGAGAAGAAAACTGGAAGAGAGGATTTCAAGGGACTGAGAGGCTAGGGTGTTAGAAGGATCAGGTATTGTGATATTGAAATCACAAAGAATTAAGACAGGATTAACTGCGGAGAGTTACAGTGAGACAGAAACTAAAATGTTATATAGCATATATAATATATTTAACATACTCTGTGCCAGAAATTCAAAGATGGGGATTTTTAGGGAGGAGAAAGGGAGAATGACTTGAAAATAGCAGTGAGGGACCTCAAGCTGTGGCAATAAAAGTAACCACTGCTCGAGAGGGCTGTAAGGTCCTTGGGTAGATCTAGATTTCAATCAGATTAAGAAGGTGAGGGAAGCATTCAGCAAACCGGGAAAGAATATAGAGGATTTTGCTGAAGACTTTGAGTACTAGTTAAGATGACTATATAATTTATCATCCAATCTGGGATACTTATGAGAATGACAAGTGTTAAACTGGGCAGGATGGTGGCACACCATGTACAAACTGGAATTGTCCTGGGCAAACCAGGACTATGATTCTAGAGGACAAAGTGGAAGGATCTCAGGGCTAAGAGATGGGGATAGAACATGAAATATTCAGATAGTGAGCAAGGAGTCCCAGGGTTTTTGTGATGACTGGCATAAACAAAGTTGAAAGGCATAAAGAGCTTAGTTCTGGTGATACTAAGGCAAATTATAGTGGCAAGTCTGTGAGTGTTTAGAGGGAGAAATGGGTGGGTGTTCAGGGCCTGCCCTTCACTCCTACCAATGGAGATACAGAGTCCTGGGTACGGGAGTTCTATTCCCAGCCAGACAGCAGCTGGATCCTAAGCCCCACTGAGGAATACCTTGATATTTCTGAAACTCTTTGTGCTTCCAGTATGAATTATTTGGGGAACTGGGACTGGACTGACTGCAGCTAAGGAAATTAATAGACCTAGCTGTGAAAAGGTGAGGATGGGAGAGACAAGGGACTCAGTGGTATTTCCAACAGAAACTAAAGGGAAAGACACTAACATTGACAAAAGTAGAAAATACCAAGCTGAATAGGAAAAATTATAGAGTCCACCACTTAGATCTAAAAACCTAACCGCACAAGAACAGAATGGCTAATATGCTGCTGAATTACTCAAGGCCTCTTATTCCTCTTTTCTTTTCTATGTTCATTCCCTAGGTGAGTTCATCTAGTCTCATGGTTTTAATTACCATTAATATGCTGATGACTTCCCTACATATACCAAATGCTGGGGAGGATGTAGAGAAAAGGGAACCTCCTACACTGTTGGTGGGAATGTAGATTGGTGCAGCCACTATGGAAAACAGTATCGAGGTTCCTCAGATACTAAAAATAAAGTTGCCATATCGTCCAGCAATCCCACCCCTGGGCATATATCTGGACAAAACTATAATTCAAAACCCCTATGTTCATAGCAGCACTATTTACAATAGCCAAGACATGGAAGCCACTTAAATGTCGATCGACAGATGAATGGATAAAGATGTGGTGTATATATATATATATATATATATATATATATATATATATATGTACAGTGGAATACTACTCAGTCATAAAAACGAATGAAGTAATGCCATTTGCAGCAACATGGATACACCTAGAGGTTATCATACTAAGTGAAGTAAGTCAGAAAGACAAAGACAGATACCATATGATATCACTTGTATGTGGAATCTAAAATATGGCACAAATAAATTTATCTACAAAACAGAAACAGACTCACAGATATAGAGAACAGACTTGTGGTTGCCAAGAGGAATGGGGGTTGGGGAGGATGGATTGGCAGTTTGGGATTAGCAGATGCAAACTACTATATATACATATAACTGAATAACTTTGCTGTAACCAGAAACTAACACAACATTGTAAATCAACTATGCTTCAATAAAATAAAATTTTAAAAATATGCTTATGGCTTTCAAACTTATCACTCTAGACCTAATATCTCCCCTAAATCTCAGATCATATAACTGCCTGATTGAAATCTCAACTTGGATGTTTAATAGGTGTCTCAAACTTAATATGTTCAACACTGAATCCCTGATTTTTCCTTAAAAATATGTTCCACCCCCACTATGCCTCATCTCAGTTGATAGAAAACTATCCTTCCAGTTACTCAGGCCAAAATACATTGGCCATAGCTTTAACCCTAACTGTATCCCCAATTCTGTTTGGTTGTCTCTTTTTCTCACACCCTGCATCCAATGTATTAGCAAATCCTTTTGGTTTTCTCTTCAAAATGTACCCAGAATTATACACTTCTCACCTTCTCCACCACTACCTCACCGTTCCTAAACACCATGATCTCTCACCTGGATTACCATAATATTCTCCTGACTGGTCTCCTTGATTCTACTCTTGCCACCCTATATTCTGTTCACAACACAGAAGTCAAAGTGATCCTTTCATAACACAAATCAAATTATGCTACTCCTATGTTCAAAACCCTCCAATAGCCTCCCCATCTTACTCAAACAAAAATCCATACACCTTATCATGGCATGCAAGAAAGGCCCTATGATCTGTTCCCTGCACAACTCTCCTCTAGACACACTAACTTTGTATTGCTGTTTTAGATCTGCCATACTCTTCAACCTCCGGGCCTTTGCACTTGCTGCTCTCTCTGCCTAGAAAGCCCTTCCTCACCCTCACCCTCACCCTCACCCTCACCCCTACCAGATATCCCCTTGGCAAGCTCCTCACTTCATTTGGGTCTCTAGTCACATGTCTTATCCTTCCTTTCTACCACTCCTTCTAAAATGCCACCTCCTTTGTCATCAATTCCCTGGATTTATTTTTCTTCAAGCACTTTTTACAAGGCTATATATTTTACTCATTTCATTTATTATCACTTCCTCCCACTAGAATGTAAGTTTCATGAAGGCTAGAATTTTGTCTCATTTATCACTACATCTATGGCCCTAACAACAGTGCCTGGTACATAGTAGGTACTCAAAATTTTGATTGAATGGAGACAAAGGTATAAATACTTAAATAGATAGAAATAAATTTTATATGGTATTATATGTATATATGTTATTTTAAGAAAAATACTTGTTTTAGATTTATTCTTAGATACCTTATAAGTTTTTTTATATTGCAAATGAGATCCTTCTTTAAAACTACATTTTAACTGCTAATTGCTACCATACAGGAACTCTATTGACATTTATGAGAAGTTCTTATATCTAGCAACCTTGTTGAATTCTCTTATTCTAATAGTTTTATAGATTCTCATAGCTGTTTTACATAGACAGCCAGGTCATCTGTGAATTACATATTTTATCTTCTTTTTCAGTCTCTATTCCTGTTTTTATTTCCTTTTATCATCTTAGTGCATTGTTAGAACCTCCAATTTAATGTTGGATAATAATGGCGCTGGGTTTCATGTAGGTTTTGGGTAGGTACCCTTTTTCAACTCCACATCTCTTATGTTTTGTTGTTTGTTTTTAAATGATGAATGGGTGTTCAATTTTAACAGTTACTTTTTCTACAACTAAGATGATCATATGGTTTTTCTCTTTTTTAACTATTAGTGTGGTGAATTACATTAACAGTTTCTCTAATTAAATCACTTTTGAACTAATGGGAAAACCCTACTTGTTCATATTTTTAAAATATACATGAGGGAATAAATCTGCTTGTATTTTAGTTAGGAGTTTTCATTTATGTTTATAATCAAGATTGGCCTCCAAAATTTTTTCATGCCCTGTCTTGGTCAGGTTTGGACATTAAGTTTATTCTAGCCTCAAAAATGAGTGTCCTATTCACCAGGAAATTTAACGTTATATAATTGTTGAAGATAGTCTTTAAAAAAAAAAAGCTATGGTAAAGTCATTTTGGCCCCATGCCTTTCCTTAAGTAGATTTTTTACTACCATTTTGACTTATTTAATTGTTAAAGGTTTATTCAGCTTTTGAAGGTTCTATATACACTTTGGATACAAGTCCTTTGTTAAGTACGGATTTGTATATATTTTATCCCAATCTGATGTTTGTCTTTTCATTCTCTTAACAACATCTTTCTAAGAACAGATTTCGATTTGATAAAGTTCAATTTACCAATTTATTATTTTATAGGCCATGCTTGAGGCATTATTTATGAGAAATATGTGCCTAACTCAAGGTTTAAAAAAAAGATTTTCTACTATGTTTTTTCCCAGAAGTTTTATAGCTTCAGACTTATGACCATTTTGAATTAATTTTTATAAATGGGGAGAGAGGCATGCATCAAAGTTTACTTTTTTGCAGGTGGATATCTAATCATTTGAGCACCCTTTGTTGAAAATGCTATCCTTTCCTAATGCATTGCCTTTGCATCTTTGTCAAAAATCAATCCTGTGGGCCTATTTTTGGACTCTCTATTCTGTTCCATTGATCTATTTACCAATATTCATGCCGATACCACACTGTCATGATTACTGTACCTTTATAATAAGTCTTGAAGTCAGTTGTTGTAAGCATTCCAACATTATTCTCCTTTTTCAAAATTGTATTTGAATATGTGTATCAAATCATCACATTGTACACCTTAAACTTACACAATGTTATATGTCAATTGTATCTCAAAAAAGTTGGAAATAAATTTAAGCAGACACCAAGATAACTCAGTAATAAATAGTGGTTTATTACAGTATTTTAAAAAATCAAAATTAATGTAAAAATCCATATTGAATACAAATTTAAATGAAGATACAATCTGACCCTGGAATCAATTGCATGCCCCTTAAAAAATTGTATTTGACTATTCTAACTTCTTGGAATTAACATGAATTTTAGAATTTGCTTGTCAGTTTGTACAAAATTCTTTTAGGATTTTTATTGAGAATACATTGAATCTTTAAATCAATTTGAGGACAACTGACATTATAACAATACTGAGTCTTCAGATCCATGATGAGGATATACCTCTTGATTTATTTACATCTTTTGTAATTTCTTTCAGCAATGTTTTCTAGTTTTCAATGCATAGATCTTGCACATATTTTGTTAGATTTTTATCTCCAAGTATTTTATGGCATAGTTTTTTTAAATTCAACTTCCAATAGTATGCAACTTGTATATAAAATGCAATTGATTTTTGTATATTGATCTTGTATCCTCCAGTGTTGCTAAACTCATTTATTAGTCCTAGTAGCTTCTTTTGTGAATTCCTTAGCATTCTCTATGTAGACTATCGTGTCATCTGACTATAGAATTTTAACTCTTCCTTTCTACTCTGTATACCTTTTATTTCTTTGTCTTGCTCTATTGTATTGGCTAGGACCTCCAGTAAAATAACAAATATAAGCAGAGAGTAGATATGCTTTCCTTGTTCCTGATTGGACTCAAAGCATTCCATCTTTCACCATAAATATAATGTTACATATAGGGTTTTTTTTGTGGGTTTTCTTTAATGGATTGAAGAGATTCCTTTCTTTTCCTAGTTTGCTGAGAATTTTTATCATGAAAGGATCTTGGATTTTGTAAAGTACTTTTTCTGAATCTGCTGAAGTGATCATATGGTTTGTTATTTTTTCATCTTTTAATATTGTGAAAGACATTGGTTGGTTTTCAGATATTAAATCATCTTTGTAGTCTTGGAATAAGTCACTTGTTCATGATATTTTAGATTATTTTCTAAAATCTTAAGAATTTTTGAATCTATGTTTATTAGAGATATTGGTCTGTAGTTTTCTTTTTTTTCAAATTTATTTGTCTCATTTGGGTATCAGAGTAATGCTGGCCACATAGCATTAGTTAGAAAGTGTTCCTTCATCTTAAATGTTTGGTAGAATTTGTCAGTGAAGCCCTCTTGCCACGAGTTTACTTTGTGGGAAGGTTTGTAATAAAATTTTAATTTCTTTATTAGTTATGGGTCTGTGTATGTTATCTATTTCTTCTAGAGTGAGCTATTGCCCATAATATTCCCTCATTATCCTTTTAATATGTCTATAATATTGTCCATAATATTCCCTCATTATCCTTTTAATATGTCTAGGATCTGTAGTGATGTTCCCTTGTGTTATATCTGATACAAGTAAAGTGTATCTTCTCTTTTTTTCCCTACTCAGTCTCAGTGGATGTTTATTTATTATATTGATTTTTCTCAAGGAAACTGCTTTTGGTTTTATTGATTTTTTCACATTTTATATTACAGTGATTTCTGATCTAATATTTACTATTTTTATCCTTCTGTTTAATGTGTGTTTGATTTGCTTCTCTTTTTCCAGTTTCCTAAGATAGAAGCTTGGGTCATTTATTTGAGACCTTTATTCTTTTATAAGTAAATGTTTAGTGCTATAAGTTTCCCTCTAAGCACTGCTTTGTTGTTGCCCTTATATTTGGTAAGTCATATTTTCATTTTCATTCAGCCCAAAATGCTTTCTAGTCCCCCCTGTGATTCCTATTCTCTGACCCACAGGTTATTTATAGGTGCATTAATTAGTTTCCAGATATCTTGGGATTTTCCAGATATCTTTCTGTTATTGATTTGTAATTTAATTATTTTATGGTCAAAGAACATACTTTATATTACTTGAATCCATTTAAAATTATTGATACTTTTTTATAGCTCAGAATTTGGTGCCTTGGTCATATTCTGTATGACCCTTAATAATGTATAGTCTGCTGTTTTGGGTGAAGTGTTCTATAAATGTTAATTAGGTCATGTTGGTTGATAGTTTTGTTTGTCTTCTATACCTTTATTGATTTTCTGTCTCCTTGTTCTATCATTTTTTTAATTAATTTATTTTTATTTATTTATTATTTTTGGCTGTGTTGGGTCTTCATTGCGGTGTGTGGGCTATCTCTAGTTGCAGCAAGCGGGGGCTACTCTTTGCTGTGGTGTGGGGGCTTCTCATTGAGGTGGCTTCTCTTGTTGCAGAGCACAGGCTCTAAGCATGTTGGCTTCAGTAGATGAGGTGCGCGGCCTCAGTAGTTGTGGCTCATGGCCTCTAGAGTGCAGGTTCAGTAGTTGTGGCGCACGGGCTTAGTTGCTCTGCGGCATGAGGGGTCTTCCCGGACCAGGGCTCGAACCCGTGTCCCCTGCATTGGCAGGTGGATTCTTAACTACTGCACCACCAGGGAAGCCCTCTATCATTTATTGAGAGAGGGGTGTTGGAATCTCATACCTGTGAATTTATCTTCTTCTCCTTGAAGATCAAAAGTTTTATTTCATGCATTTTGAAGTTCAGTTATTTGATGAATTGACCATTTTATCATTATGAATGACACTCTATCTGTGGTAAAATTCTTTGCCCTGAAATCTATTTTGTCCTGCACTAATATAGCCACTCCAGCTTCCTTCTGATTAGCACAGAATATCATATTCTATCCCTTTATTTTTAATATAGTTGTGTTTTTATATTTATTTTTTAAGTGTGCAGCAGTTTTATTTTTTTAAGATTTATTTACTACTTATTTATTTATTTTATTTATTTTTGGCTGTGTTGGGTCTTGGTTGCAGCATGTGGGATCTTCATTGAGGCATGCGGGCTCTTCGTTGTGGTGCACGGGCTTCTCTGTAGTTGAGGTATGCAGGTTTTTCTCTTCTCTAGTTGTGGTGTGCAGGCTCCAGGGTACGTGGGCTCTATAGTTTGTGGCATGTGGGCTCTAGTTGAGGTGCGTGAGCTCTATAGTTGTGGCAAGTGGGCTCAGCTGCCCTGCAGCATGTGGGATCTTAGTTCCCAGACCAAGGATCGAACCCCCTGTCCCCTGCATTGTAAGGCACATTCTTTACCACTGGACCACCAGGGAAGTCCTATCTTTTTATATTTAAAATGATTATCTTGTAGGCAGCCTATATTTGGGTCATGTTTTTTCATCCAATCTGGCGATCTCTGCCTTTTAATTGGGGTATTTAAACCACACACCTTTACTGTGATTGTTGATATAATCATATTTAACTCTGCCATCTTGCTATTGATTTTCTCTTTACCCCATCTGTTCTTGTTCCCATTTTATTCTTTTATTATTTATTTGTTTGTTTGTTTGTTTGTTTTGGCTCTGCTGGGTCTTTGTTGCTGTGTGCTGGCTTTCTCTAGTTGTGACGAGTGGGGTCTACTCTTCGTTGCAGTTCACGGGCTTCTCACTGCAGTGGCTTCTCTTGTTGCAGAGCATGGGCTCTAGGTGTGGGCTTCAGTAGTTGTGGCACATGGGCTCAGTAGTTGTGGCGCACAGGTTTAGGTGCTCCACAGCATGTGGGATCGTCCCGGACCAGGGCTTGAACCTGTGTTCCCTGCATTGGCAGGCAGATTTGTAACCACTGTGCCACCAGGGAAGTCCCCCACACACACTTTTATTATTTTATTGTCTTCTTTTTGGATTAATGAGATTTTTTTGGATCCCATATTATCTCCTTTTTGGCTTATTAAATATAACTTTTTGTTGTATTACTTTACTGATTGTATTAGGATTTACAGTATATTTTAACCTATCACAATCAACCTTGAGGTAATAACAGTTCATGTACAGTATAAGAACCTTACATCAACATCCTTCCACATTCCTTCTCCTTGCCTTTGTGCAATTGTTTTCATACATTTTGTTTCTACATATGTTATAAGCCTCATAATACATTGTATCCTTTTTGCTTTAAGCTACCTATGATCTATTCAAGAAACTTGTAATATATGGACAAGAAACAGTATTTACCCACATAGTTTCCTTTTTCAATCTCTTCATTTCTTTATGTAGATCCAGGTTTCCACTGGGTATTTTCTTTCTGCCTGAAAGACTTCCTTTAGCCTTTCTCATAGTACTGGTCTGCTGGTGATTAATTCTTTCAGCTTCTATGTGTCAGCAGAGGTCTTCATTTTTAAAAATATTTTTACTGAGTATAGAATTCAATGTTGACAGTTTTTTCTTTCAGTCCTTTAAAGATGTTGCTTCACTGTTTCCTGCCTTTCATGGTTTCTGGCGAAAAATATGTATAATTTTGATATTTGTTCCTCTGTATATAATGTGTCTTTTCTCTTGTCTGTTTTAGTATTTTTTTCTTTATCACTGTTTTTTGAGAAATTTGATTTTGATGTGCCTTAATATAGTTTTCTTTATATTTCTTGTGCTCACAGTCTATTGAGTTTCTTAGATTTATCATTTTTGGGAAATTTGGGGCCATTATTTCTCCTAATTATTTTTCTTTGCCCTCTTCCCTCTCCTCTCCTGGGAATCATATATATATTAGGCTACTTGCAGTCATCCCATAGCTCACTAGTGTTCTGTTCATTTATTTTCAGACTTTTCTTTTTTGTGTTTCTTTTTTGAATCATTTTAAGTGCTATGTCCTCAAGTTCACTAGTTTTTTTTATTGACGTGTCTAATCTGCTCTTAATCCCATCCACTGTATTTTATATCATAGACGTATATTTTCATCTCTACAAATTCAATATGGATCTTTATTTATATCTTCCTTTTCTTTCCTTAACATACCCCTACTTTCCTCTACATATATGGAATGTATTTATAGCAGTTGTTCTAATGGCCTTATCTAGAAACTCTATCATCTGTGACATTTCTGGGTCTGTTACTATTGATTATATTTTCCTTAATATGAGTCATATTTTCCTACTTCTTTGCATACCTGGTAATTTCTTATTGGATGCCAAACATTGTGAATTTTATCTTGTTTGGTACTAAATTTTCTGTATTTCTCTTAATGATTTTTAGCTTTTTCTGGGATACAGTTAACTTACTTGGAAAGAATTTGATCCTTTTGAGGGTTGCTTTTAATCTTTGTAAGGTAAAATCTGGAAGAGTAAATAAAAATAAAATTGAACTTCCCCTATTGCCAAAAAGGAAAGAGATCTTTTTTCTCTCCCTTTTCTTAGAGTTTTTTCCTTGAGAAACCTAGTATTTGTGAATTCATTCTCTGTTGCTTTGTTATGTATGTAAATCTTTTTTAAGGACTAAATAAGCTTCTTGCCAGCCTTATAATCCAGAAATGTTTTTCTGAAGGGACTGGGAGCCATCTCTCTGAAATGTAAACATCAAGGAAGGGGCTTCCCTGGTGGCACAGTGGTTAAGAATCCACCTGCCAATGCAGGGGACACGGGTTCAAGCCCTGGTCCGAGAAGATCCCACATGCTATGGAGCAATTAAGCCAGTGTGCCACAACTACTGAACCTGCACTCTAGAGCCCACAAGTCACAACTACTGAGCCCACATGCCACAACTACTGAAGCCCACACCTAAAGCCCGTGCTCTGTAACAAGAGAAGCCACCTCAATGAGAAGCCCACACACTGCAACGAAGAGTAGCCCCTGCTCACCACAACTAAAGGAAGTCCGTGGGCAGCAATGAAGACGCAACACAGCCAAAAATAAATAGATAAATAAATAAATTTATAATTAATAAATAAATAACCATCAAGGAAGATAGCACCCCTATATTTCTCTGGCATCCTGGGAGTTTAGCCTAGGTGCTTTGCCCTAAGCTGTAAGCACCTGCTTGTTACAGAGATATGAGAAGCTGTATTTTTCCTTCAGATAAAGGCAATTAACTAGCACAGATGGCTACTCCAATTACCAGGTGAACTTAGGATGAACTATGAAAGAATGTGTAGCAAACAGTACTTTCAAGTCCTCTTACATAGGGACACGTTATAATTTAAAAACATGTATGTAATAGATACATGGCATACATAAGAATAGGATTTATTTCTTTCTTTCCAATCTCATTAGCAGATTGCCTGTAATGCATCACAGTCTGGTTTAATGCCTATTCAATAATAAAACTGTTGTGTCTCGTCTAGATTCATGGAGAGGATTTCCTGGATTGGCAGAAAATTGTACTTTTAGTTTTTCTCCAACAGATCAGACAGCAGTTTAAGGCTAATATTGTCCTCTACTGTGGCACTATTCTTCTGAGTACTCTACCCAAAGCTCTGTGTATTACAGGATCTCTCTACTCTGGATATTGGGGATATGAAATCTTCCCAATCCAGTTTGAGCTCATAAACTTGTTCTCTATTTTCATTTCTTGTAATTCATTTCCTGGCCTTGGGTAGTTTCCTCACATACATGTGCTGATCAGTACTCAGCTGAAGACTCTAGGAGAACCCCCTGTATATTTCCAGAGCACTCAAGTATGCTCTCTCTCTCACTCTTGGTCTCTCTCTGTGTGTCTCTGTCTCTCTCTCTCCCTCTCCCCTTCCCCCGATCCCAATACTATGTATGCCCTGTGAATCTGATCACCTTGTACTCCTTGAATTTTCAGCTCAGTCTTCTTGACTCAGGGAGACTGCCAAGCTCTGTTTAGATTCCCCCTGCCTGTGCTGTGACCTGAAAACTCTCCAGGCAGTAAGCTGAGGTAATCATAGGGCTCACTTTGTTTGTTTCCTTTCTCTCAAGGATCAGTGTCCTTTGCTGCCTTATGTCCAATGTCTGAAAAACATTGTTTTATTTATTTATCCATTCTTTTTAGTTGTTTAAGGCAACAAGGTAAACCCAGTTCCTTTTACTCCATCATGACTGGAAGAGAAAGTCCCTGTGTTATCTTTGAATCATAGTTTCTTCTTTTCCCCCCTCTTTTCCTGCCTCTCTTGGATTAATCACTTTTTAAAAAATCTCTAATGATTTTGAAGTTATTCACTATATGCCCTTTCTTTTATAATTGACCATTTTCCACCTATTGTCTTGGACAAATGATGAGCTACTTTGCTGTATTTCAGGCCCTGTGGGTGAAATTTTACTAGTTCCTTTTGTGTGAAAGGGCTCAGGGCTTAATGGATAGAACTCAATTTTTGCTTTGTGGCCATATCTTCCATCTCTGGAAGAGTATTATAACTCCAGTACCTAAAATGCAGCGATTCTCAAACTTTTTCATCTCAGAACCTATTTACACTTAAAAATTATTGTTCTGTTTTGCTGAGTTAGAGTAGACAAATTCCAAACTGTCTCTCCCACTAAATATAGCTGTAAAACCTGGACAGAATGCATGCAACAGCTATTTGAGTACTCTGAAAGTAAATAATAGAGTAGATAGGGGAAGAAGACTAGATTTTGTAGTATTACTGAATTATCAGTAAGTTTACCATTTTATTTCTTCTGGTGTAACCTGGTGTGGACTCATGGAAGTCCAAAACCCAAAAGAGTATGCTGAAAATTACTAAATGCTGATGGAAGAAATCAGAAAAGCCCTAAATAAATGGAGGGACATATCATGCTCATGGATTGGAAGACTCGACATAGTAAATATGTCAGTTCTCCCCAAATTAATCTATACATTTAACACAACTCCAATCAAAGTCCCAGCAATATTTTTTGTCAATATTGACAAGCTTTTCTTTTTTTTAGATTCCACATATATGTGTTAGCATACAGTATTTGTTTTTCTCTTTCTGACTTACTTCACTCTGTATGACAGACTCTAGGTTCATCCACCTCACTACAAATAACTCAATTTTGTTTCTTTTTATGGCTGAGTAAGATTCTTTATCCGTTCATCTGTTGATGGACACTTAAGGTTGCTTCCATGTCCTGGCTATTGTAAATAGAGCTGCGATGAACATTGTGGTACATGCCTCTTTTTGAATTATGGTTTTCTCAGGGTATATGCCCAGGAGTGGGATTGCTGGGTCGTATGGCAGTTCTATTTTTTATGAAGAACCTAGGGGCAGGACAGCAATAAAGACGCAGACTTAAAGAATGGACTTGAGGACACGGGGAGGGGGAAGGGTAAGCTGGGACAAAGTGAGAGAATGGCATGGACTGATAAATACTACCAAATGTAAAATAGATAGCTAGTGGGAAACAGCCACAAAGCACAGGGAGATCAGCTCGGTGCTTTTGACCTAAAAGGGTGGGATAGGGAGGGTGGGAGGGAGACACAAGAGGGAGGAGATATGGGGATATATGTATATGTATAGCTGATTCACTTTGTTATAAAGCAGAAACTTACACACCATTGTAAAGCAATTATACGCCAATAAAGATATTAAAAAAATATTGACAAGCTGATACCAAAATTTCTATGAAAATAGTTAAAACAATTTTGAAAAGAATAAACTCAAAGTAATCACACTATCTGATTTTAAGACTAACTGTGAACTTTACTTTGAACTTACAGAAATCAAGGCAGTGTGGTATTGGTGAAGGGACACACACATAGATCAATGCAGGATAGAGAGTCCAGAAGGAGAACCACAACAATATGACCAATTGATTTTTGATAAAGGTGTAAAGGCACTTTCATACCTTCCTAAAGTGGAGGAAAGGTAGTCTTTTCAATAAATGGCATTGGAACAACTGGAATTAGATGTACAAAAAAATGAATTTCAACCTTAACCTTACACCTTACAGAAAAATTAACTCAAAATCAAAATAGATCTATATGTAAAACATAAAACTATGAAACTTTTAACAGAAAACATAAGAAAACTAGCTTCATGACCTGAGGTTAGGTAAAGAGCTTTTTTCACATGACACTGAAACATGATCCATAAAAGAAAAAATGCTAAATTGGACTTCGTCAAAACAGAAACTTTTTGTTCTGTGAAAGACACTGTTAAGAGAATGATAAGAGGAGCTACAGACTGGGAGAGAATATTTGCAATTCCCCATCTGACAAAGGAATTGTATCCAGCACACATAAAGAACTCTCGTAACTCAACAGATAGAAAATAAAAACTCCATTTAAAAATGGCCATTGTATGGAAATGTTAATATAAATGTTTCAGACATTACATGAAATTTCTAAAAATCGTATATGTTCTGGTATAATGTTATAAGTCATAATTCTAGTTATTACTTTAAAATGTATATCTCAGAAATAAGTAAATTTCCTTGGCAATTGCATTATTATGAACTTTCATCAAATCTTTAACCGAGGTTATTTTTTATTTATTTTTTTACTGTATGCGGGCCTCTCACTGCTGCAGCCCCTCCCGTTGCGGAGCGCAGGCTCAGCGACCATGGCTCACGGGCCCAGCCACTCCACGGCATGTGGGATCCTCCCGGACCGGGGCACGAACCCATGTCCCCTACATCAGCAGGCGGACTCTCAACCACTGCGCCACCAGGGAAGCCCTAAGCGTGGTCATTTTTAAGTCTTTTGTCATTTACAGACAGTTCTGGGTGTACTCTGATGCTTTTGCAAAAATGTTCCTATAAAAGGGTTTCATCTTCAAGGAATTCATGGAAAAGGCTCTGACAAGTACAGGTTTCTGGTAACTGACTATACTGCTGAACTGAATGAATAAGCATTTTCAGAACTCTAATGGAAAACTGATGAATTCATAAAAGTGCTAACAAACGATCAAGATTAAAAAATTAATTACGTGGGACTGAGTGAACTGATGAGGATAATTATAATTTTTGTGAATTTCTGTTTGAATAAAAAAAAATCCCCCCCAAAAAACAAAATGGCCAAAAGGCTTGAACAATCACATCAACAAAGAGGATTTATGGATGAAAATAAACACATGAAAAGATTTTCAACATCATTAGCCATTAGGAAAATATACATTAAAACCACTTCAGGGCTTCCCTGGTGGCGCAGTGGTTGAGAGTCCGCCTGCCGATGCAGGGGACACGGGTTCATGCCCTGGTTTGGGAAGATCCCACATGCCGCGGAGCGGCTGGGTCCATGCGCCATAGCCGCTGAGCCTGCGCATCCGGAGCCTGTGCTCCGCAACGGGAGAGGCCACAGCAGTGAGAAGCCCGCGTACCACAAAAAAAAAAAAAAAAAAAAAAAAAAAAAAACCACTTCATATCTATTAGAATGGCTAAAATGAAACACTGACAAAACCAGTTGCTAGCAAAGATGCTTTTACATTGCTCTTCTAAATGCAAAGTGTAACAGCCACTTTGGAAAACAGTTTAGAGTTTCTTATAAACATACACTTACCATATGGTCCAGCAATCCCATTCCTGGGTATTTACCTTAGAGAAATGTTCACATGAAACCTGTACATGGAATGTTCACAGTAGCTTTATTTGTAACAGCCCCAAAGTGGAAATAACCCAAATGTTCTTCAGTGAGTGAATGGATAAACAAACTGTGGTACTACTCAGCAATAAAAAGGAATGAACTATTGATTCGCCCAACAACTGGAATGGATCTCAAAGGCATTTTGCTGAAGGAAAGAAGCGAGTCTCAAAAGGTTATGTATTGTATGATTCATTTATATGACATTATCAGAAGGATGTAACTATAGTGACAGAGAACGGATCAGTGGTTGTCAGGGCTTAGGGGTGGGGGGATGGTATGATAAAGGGATAGCACAAGGGAGTTTGGGGGGTAATAGAACTTTTTTTATTATTCTGTTTGTGGTGATGGTTGAATGAGCCTATACAAGTGTTAAAATTCACCAAACTGTATGCCAACAAAATCAATTTTACTATATATTCATTTTAACACGAAAATTAAAAATTATTGAACATCCTAAAGAGCTTTTGTTTATGTGGTTTATATCTATCAATGTTTGCCATTATAGAAGTTACAAGTGATTTAAAAATTAAATATTAATTTGTTAATTCATTTAAAACAACAATACTGGATACATGCTACATGTTACATAAATAACATACTTGTAATGAAAAGTGACTATATATTCCAAAATATGCAAAAAATGTAATCTCATTGTTTTACATCTTTGCAAATCTCTTTCATGTCTGGCTGAATAGAAGACAGCTGGATTCTCATATCTGCTCTGCATCAATCTGTTGCAGTATCATAGGTCACGTAGCTTCGGGAAAACTGCTAAACACTTGATGGAGACAGTGATAAATGAGAGTGATAAATGCAAAGAGAATCTCAGCATTCCTGTGAAAATACTTTTGACTTTGTGGACCCCTAAAAGGATCTTGGGGACCCCGAGGTGTCCCTAGACCTCCCTTTCATTATCACTGCTAGTGTATGCCAAAATCTGATACCTGCTTAGGTCATTTTCAGCTTCAGCTCGGTGTCACTGATCTAACTTGGGCTTCCCTCTTTGTCTATGGTGCTTGGGAATTTCCTTTTCTTGTTTCTAAACATGGCTATATATATTCTGTTTCCATTACATGTATCCAGCATTTATGTATCTGAAGTGGGATACATATCACATCAGCTTCATCTTCTTTATCAGCTGTAGTTCTCTCTATATATAATCATTGTGCTATTGATCTTTTCTGTTTTGTTTGGTGTGATTTCCTTGTGCCTTTTCACAGTGTTTCTACCTTTTCAGTTGCGGGGTTTCTTTTCTTGTTTGCTTCTAATGTGGCTTTGTAATTTATTTTTCTTTTCTATTTTGTTTTGAGATTTAAAACTTGTTTTCTTAATTTCCTACTGTCTTCAATATTTTCTTTTAACCCTAGTATTTTTTCAGTTGTTCTCTTTTTAAAGAGCCATCATGATACCTATAATAACTATATACCATCATGATAACCTATGGTATCTATATAACATCATGATATCTATAATACTTCCAGTGTTTCTTTGGTACCCTTTCTCACTGTGTATGCTCTTCATTTGCCTTTTGCTTATGTTCCTTTCTCTTTTCCTCATTTCCCCCTAGTTTCTATGCATAGGCCTCGAATTGGTTCCTTTTTGGTTATCACTCATATTTTGATGGGTCAGCTACCTGTTGCAAAATACTATAAAGCAGTCTACATCCTTGATATAGGTTTATTGTATCAAATACCTTGTCTCAAATCATATTAATTTATTTGTTCTAGGAGAACATCTCTATCTTTATCAAGCCCTACCAAGGGCAAGGGTAGTGGGAACAGCTTTCTGCACTGGGTGGCAAGGCAATAAAGGAGTGTATTGTCTTTAGATAATTTAAAAATAATAATAAAAAACAACTAAAACTCAATCTGATTTTTATTATCACCAAACATCAGAAATTCTAAATAAATATCAGTGATAAAATACTCCTCCCCAAACCCCCGGGAATGCTCCCATGGCCCTCCCCCTACTCCCCTCCCTGGCCATGCATCTGATTCATCAGATCCATGTGAGTCAAGCCCTTTAGTGACACAATATCTTTATCTTACAAAGGGGCCTTCCAGTTTTTGCTGGGCTGCTTATGTTTATTTCCACTGCAGATCTATAATCCATTCCCCTGTCTTCAGTCCCACTTCTCATTCTACCAACCTCCAAATCCTCTTTAGGACTCCACTGGCAAGATGGGCTTCAACCTCTACTCCAGCCTCCTCATAAAAGTACTCTGGAGTTAGGCTTCTTCTCCTCTTCCACTCGAATATAGGCTCCGTGAAGTCAGGGGGTTTTATTCTGTTTTTTTCACAGATAGCAGGGACACTGCTATTTTCCCAGTGTCCAGTACAGTGCCTGACATGTAGGAGGTGATTATCTATCTATCTATCTATCTATCATCTATCTATCTACTTGACCATGGTCATATGTTTATCTGTATTGCTGTGTGGTGCATCTCAGCAGATGGTACAGTAAGCAGCATTACGAAAGACTTACATGTCCCACTGTGGCATGGACTTATCAGATAGCCACCAGACTTCATGGGGCTGTAAGGCCCAAGATTTACTCAGCAGCAAACTATGGGGACAGATGATTGAGGACTAGCTGCCAATCTCCGATATCCTGGCAGTGTCTAAAATATCAGGCAGGGAGGGATAAATTAGGAGGTTGGGATTACCATATACACACTACTATATATAAAATGAGCATTCTCTATTATACAGTGTATTAATTATTAATTCTGTCTTTATTGGAAAAATAAGTATAAAGTAAAAATAGATCTTTTTGTTCTCTAAAAAATAGAATAATAATTCTAAATAAATAAACAAACAAACAAATAAATAAAATATCAGGATTGTAGCACTGACTTGGTGGTAGATAGGGATAGGTCTGAGATAGTATTACTGAAATGGGGACTCAGGGACAGAAATTAGATTGAATTATTGAAATAAAGTTGTATTTATTTCACTCAAGTTTGTGGACAACAGGTTAATACTACATACACATATATATAGCTAACATAATTGAAACCATCTTTGGAATAGATAGTACATTCACATGTGATGGTGTTCATATTTACTGTTCTGTACTTTGCTTTTTTTCACTTAACATATCTTGACAATTATTCCATATGAGTACATAAAGAGTTTTCTTTTTAACATCTGCATTTTAGTCCATTGCCTAGAGATACCATAATTTATTTAACCAGTTCTCTATTGATAGACATTTAGGTTGTCTCCAACGTTGCAATAAATAACCTTATATATCATTTTGCCTGTATGCAAGTATGTCGATAAGATAAATTCCTACAAGTGAAATTGCTTAGTATAAATATACGCTTTTGTAAATTTTTTTGTTTTGTTTTGTTTTAAACATATTTATTGCAATAACTTTGACAACTTATAAGAAACAGACCAAGTCCTAGGAGATGTGGCACGTATATACAATGGAATATTACTCAGCCATAAAAAGAAATGAAATTGAGTTATTTGTAATGAGGTGGATGGACCTAGAGTCTGTCATACAGAGTGAAGTAAGTCAGAAAGAGAAAAACAAATACCGTATGCGAACACATATATATGGAATCTAAGGGGGGAAAAAGGTCATGAAGAACCTAGGGGTAAGATGGGAATAAAGACACAGACCTACTAGAGAATGGACTTGAGGATATGGAGAGGGGGAAGGGTAAGCTGTGACAAAGTGAGAGAGTGGCATGGACATATATACACTACCAAACGTAAAATAGAGTGCTAGTGGGAAGCAGCCGCATGGCACAGGGAGATCAGCTCCGTGCTTTGTGACCACCTAGAGGGGTGGGATAGGGAGGGTGGGAGGGAGGGAGACGCAAGAGGGAAGAGATATGGGAACATAGGTATATGTATAACTGATTCAATTTGTTATAAAGCAGAAACTAACACACCATTGTAAAGCAATTATAGTCCAATAAAGATGTTAAAAAAAATTTACAAAACCAAAAATGGCAAAAAAAAATAAATACCCGAATAGCCCTATATCATCTGAATAAATGAAATAACTTAAAATCTTCCAACAAAAAATACCCTAATTCCATATGCATTCACTGGTAAATTTTATCCAACATTTGAGGAAGATATAATAGTTGTCTTACAGAAAGTTTCAGAAAATAGAGGGAATACTTCTCAACTTATTATGAGTCTACCATTACTCTGACACCAAAAGTAAAGCTATCACAAGAAAAGAAAATTAAAAACCAATCTCTCTCCTGAGCCTAGTTGGAAAAGTTCCTAATAAAATATTATCAAATCTAACTTAGCAACATATAAAAAGGATAATGCATCATGACCAAGTGGGATTTACCCCAGTAACAGAAAGTTGGTCTAACCTTTTAAAAATAATCAACGAAATTCACCATGTTAACAAACTAAAAAAGGAAATCCACGTGGTTCTCTAAATAGATTCAGAAAAAGCACTTGATAAAATTTAACACCTACTCAGGAACAACAACGACAACTAAAAACTCTCATCAAATTAGGCATAGAAAGGAATTTCCTCAAACTTTTTCTTTCTGAGAGCCATTAAAGAATATTTAAATAAGTTGAGAGATATACCAGTCATGGATTAGAAGACTCAGTATTGTTAAGGTACCAGTTCTCTCTAAATTAGAATATAGTAGATTCAATGAAATCTCAATCAAAGTCCCAGAAGCCCTTGTGGTGGAAATTGACAAGTTGATTCTAAAAAAATTTTTCTTGGCCGCGCTGCACAGCTTGCGGGATCTTAGTTCCCCAACTAGGGACTGAACGTGGGCCACCGCAGTGAAAGCGCCAAATCCTAACCACTGGACCGCCAGGGAATTCCCTGATTCTAAAATTTAGGTAGAAATACAAATGATATAAAACAGCCAGAACAAATATATATAAAAAAGAACAAAGTTGGAGTGCTTATATTTTCTGACTTCAAGACTTACCATAAATTACAGTTATTAGGACAATGGATTTTGACTAATTGCTCTACACAGAGGCTGTATCCATTTAATAGCTACCAACAATATCTCTCTGTCATCCTCACCACTATGGTGAGTTAGTAGACTTTTTTAATCCTTGCCAATCTAATATAGAAAATATGGCAACTCAACTTAGTCTTAATTTGCCTTTCTCTTATTATGACTGAAGTTGAGAAACATTTACATGTAGGAGGCTTTTATTTCTTTTTCTGTGAACTGTCAATATTCTTTGCCCACATTTTTTTTTTTTTTTTTTTTTTTGCGCTATGTGGGCCTCTCACTGTTGTGGCCTCTCCCGTTGTGGAGCACAGGCTCCGGACACGCAGGCTCAGTGGCCATGGCTCATGGACCTAGCCGCTCCACGGCATGTGGGATCTTCCTGACCGGGGCACGAACCCGTGTCCCCTGCATCGGGAGGCAGACTCTCAACCACTGTGCCACCAGGGAAGCCCTTTGCCCACATTTTTTACTGTGGTCTTTTTCATATGGATTTGTAGGAGTTCTTTGTATTTTAGGAAAATAAGCCCTGTGTGATATGAATTGTAACTATTTTTTATAGTTTGTTATGTCTTTTGGTGTTGCTTATGGTGGGTTAGAGCAATAAATCACACTTTTATTATAAAATATTACAAACATATGGAAAAGTGCACAGAATAATATATCAAATTCTCATGTACCCTAAATTTTGTTATTTGGGCATGCTTACATACTTTTCTTTTTTTTTTTGGGCCTCACTGTGCGGCATGTGGGATGTTAGTTCCCCAACGAGGGATTGAACCCGCATCCCCTGCATGGAGTCTTAACCACTGGACCGCCAGGGAAGTCCCTATTTGTCTTTTTAAAGAAATAAGATACTACAGATGAAGCCCCTTTTTGTACTCCTTCCAGACCCACTCCCCTCTCTCCCTCCCCCAAGGTAATTACTATTCTGAAATTTATCTGTATTCTTCCCATCAATGTTTCTATACTTTCACTTACAGGTATGTGTCCATAAAAACAATACTTAGGGCTTCCCTGGTGGCGCAGTGGTTGAGAGTCCGCCTGCCGATGCAGGGGACACGGGTTCGTGCCCCGGTCTGGGAAGATCCCACATGCCGTGGAGCGTCTGGGCCCGTGAGCCATGGCTGCTGGGCCTGCGCGCCTGGAGCCTGTGCTCTGCAACGGGAGAGGCCACAACAGTGAGAGGCCCGCATACAGCAAAAAAAAAAAAAAAAAAAAAAAAAAAAAACCAATACTTAGTACTGTTTGGTGTATTTTTTAAATTCTATATAAATAATATCAAACTGTATGTATAACTTCCAAGTTTGTTTTTTACTCAATATTATGTTTGTAGGATTTATCCTTGTGGCTACATATAGACCAAATTAACTGATTTTTATTTCTATAAAACATTCCACATATTAATATACCAACATTTAGTCATCTCATCTCTCACTGGTGGAAATTTTACTATAAAAAGCAACACTCTGTGTGCAAGAGTTCTCTAGGGTTTATACCTAGAAGCCCAGTGGCTGGCTAGTACCATGTCCCTTTCAAAACCTGTGAGAAAACAAAATAAAACAACCAAACTCCAGACTGTTCTCTAAAGTGGTACCAATATATACTCCAGCCAGCAGTGTATGAAAATCCCAGTTATTCTAACATCCTTGCCGATGCCAACTTGGTATTCTCAGACTTTAAAATTTTTTCAGTCTGATGAGTATGAAAATGGTGTCTCAATATTTTTTAATTTGCATTTCCTAATTGCTAGTCAAATTGAATATCATCCATCTGGGTTTCCCCTTCTGTGAATTGCCAGTTCATATCTGTTTGCACATTTTTCCCATTGTATATACTTCTTATTGCTTTATAAGAGTGATTTCTATATTCTGGATAATAGAGGTACATGGAACACACATGAATGACGTCCATGTTCAGTCAAAGTCAAGGCCAAAGCTGAATATCATTATCATAGCATAAACTCCTGAATTACAAGAATAATTCTGAAATTTTATCAGTAAGCGTTTTTACAATTACAATTTTATTAACAAACTTTTAACAATTTGACATTATAATGCAGGAATATGAATTTCTCAGTGCTGTCAGCAGCTAGACTCCTCCTGTGCTTACTAGAGTGCACATTTTCAGTACTAAACACTACTCACCTTCCACTGAGATCAGTGGAAAAAGAAGATATTTACACTTATATGTGGAATCTAAAATATGACACAAATGAACTTATCTACGAAACAGAAGCAGACTCACAGATGTAGGAACGGACTTGTGGTTGCCAGGGGCAGGGGGAGGGGAAGGGATGGATTGGGAGTTTGGGGTTAGCAGATGCAAACTATTTTATATAGGATGGATAAACAACAAGGTCCTACTCTACAGCACAGGGAGCTATATTCAATATCCTGTGGTAAAACATAATGGAAAAGAATATGAAAAAGAATGTATATGTATATATATGTATAATGTGAATATATGAATCACTTTGCTGTACAGTAGAAATTAACACAACATGCAAATTATATTTGAATAAAATAAATTTTTTAAAAAAGAATAAGATATTTAGGGCGCTTCACATTTTTCTCTAAAACTCTTTTCTTTTGAACTCTTTATAATCTTTATTAAGTCTGAACTAAAGGTGATTTATAATAAATGTTGTTATACATGATTTTGGAGTTTTTCTACCACATGAAATTTTGACATGGAAAAGATGACATTTTGCTCTTAATCCACCTTCACAAGCTATGAGGAATTCTCAAATAAGGCTTATAGTCTAAATGGAACTAAGCAACTAAAAATTAAATATAATTCTTAAATTTTATTTTGTTTAATGTTATGAATGCTCTGTGTGGAAACAACTCTTACAAACAATAAAATTATTGTATAATCAAGTATCTATTACTCTACCTTGGATTATTATATAAAATAACATAAACATCTGTTAGTTCAAAAGGCATATAATGCCTTTCCTAAAATTGTCTAGCTAACATACTCTCTCTTAATATTGGCATTAAAGGTCAACCTATGTCCCTATTTAACTATTTGAAATCTCTTAATCACTTTTTGACATAAAATTAACAGCTTGCCCAATCATTAATTATTGCAGAATTTGCTCTTGCAATAATAAATAAAACTTTATTCCTCAAGGGACTGATAGAATTTCAATATATAAAACAAATTTTTTTAGCTTCAAGTTACATCTGGAATATTTTCCTTCATGCCTTTTGCTGTTTATGTTCTGTATAAGAAATCCTGAAGTTATAATATTCTCCTGTATTTTCTTATGAAGGTTTTAAAGTTCTGTCTTTCACATATAAGACTTTAACCTATCTGAATTTTTTTTCAGGGTTACGATGTCAAGTAGTGGCTTAATTTAATTTTTCCATGTGAGTAACCAATTGTCCCAGCAGATTTATTAAATTTTCTATCTTTACCCACTAATTTGTAATGCTCCCTCTGTTGAATACAAAGTTTCCATATGCGTGTGGATTTTTTTTTTCTGGGTTCTCTATTCTGCTCCATTGATCTATTTATCTATACCTTCTTCTCCTTCAAAATTATTTTGGCTGTCCTTGGCCCTTTGTTTTTTCATATAAATTCTAAAATTTGTTTTCCCAGTTACATGAAAAAATCTTTGGATATTTTAATTGGATTTGTGTTGAATTTTAAATTAGTGAGATTTTTTTAAATTCCATGAACATGCTCTATTTCTCCATTTATCTACGTCATATTTATGTGTTACAATGAAATTTTTAACATATTCCATGTAAGTTTTGCATTGTTGATTAGATATTCCTAGGAACACTATATGTTTAGTTGCTATTGTGAAAGTCTTTTATTTTTAATTTATTTATTTAATTTATTTATTTTTGGCTGCGTTGGGTCTTCGTTGCTGCGCGCCGGCTTCCTCTAGATCAGGGGCTACTCTTCGTTGCCGTGCACTGGCTTCTCATTGCAGTGGCTTCTCTTGTTGCGGAGCACAGGCTCTAGGCGCACGGGCTTCAGTAGTTGTGGCACGTGGGCTCAGTATTTGTGGCTCGCGGGCTCTAGAGCGCAGGCTCAGTAGTTGTGGCACTCAGGCTTAGTTGCTCCACAGCATGTAGGATCTTTCCGGACCAGGTCTTGAACCCGTGTCCCCTGAATTGGCAGGCGCATTCTTAACCACTGTGCCACCAGGGAAGCCCCTGAAAGTGTTTTGAAAAAAACATTTCCTAATAGGTTGTTGCTTGCACATACGAATGTTCAATTTCTGTACACTGATCTTGTCTCGAGCAACACAGCTGAACTCTCTTGTTGGTTCTAATAGTTTGTTGTAAACTCTCTCGAATGGGGTGCTGTTGATGCCCTGTCCCATACCCCTTGACTCATCTCTGTGTTCATCTACAGCTGTGGTAGAAGGTATTTGTCAAGCTGACTACTTTCCTCCTAAAAGGCATGAGTGTCTCTGCTTCTTTCCTCGAGGGCTTTGTCCAGCAAAACAGGAGCTTGGAGACACCACCGGGAAGGCTGTGGGGGAGCTAACACCTCTGGGGTAATATTCAACCAATGGGGGTGGGGAGAGTCAGTGGATAAATGCTCCAATCTCCCTGTCCTTCAGCGGAGTGGTTCTGACACATGTGCCACATGTGTGGCACACAGAGGGTCCTAGTGAGGTTGATTCCCAGATATGCATAGTGCTAACCAGCTCATTAATACATCTTGTATTGTTTTTTCTCCCATTCCCGTGTAACTTCCTCACTCCCTCACTTGTGCTTATTTGGATCACCTCTCAAATAAGCTACCTGCCCTCAAATCCTACTATCTAAGGGTCTGCTTTTAGGAGAATCCTAACTAAAATAAGTGGTTTATCTAGTTAATCTTATCATCTTTAAATAATGAGTCTTTTCCAACTCCTATACCTTTTTCTCCTGGTCTTACAACACTGGTTAGGAACTCCCCCACCACCAGTACAGACTAAATATAAAATAGAATGTAAAGTCAAGTGATAAAGGCATCCTAGTCTTATTTCTGAAATTAAAGGGCATGCTTCTAATATTTTATTTTCAAGTATGATGTCTACTGTAGAGTTTTGGTTCTCGATCAGGTTAAGAAAAATTTCTCTACTCTTAGTTTGAAATATTTTAAAAATCATGAATGGGTATTTTGTTAAATGTTTTAAATGTATTTATTAATATCATTTTTCTTTAATTTGTTAATGTGATAAATTTTATAGATTTCCTTTAAATAATTTTTAAATTTAGATTTGCATCTTATCAAAGTTATATAAGCATTTAGAGTCAAATAATTCTACAAGGCTTTTTATGAAAAACTACATTCCCCCCTAGCCTTCCCCCATTTCCCACTCCCCAGAGGCAACAACTTCCAACTCATGTTATTTTATTTTGATATTATTAAAAAAAAAAGAGTATTCTGACACTTGTTAAAATGGTAAGGAAGACTTTATTCAGGACTTTTGTGATAGGTGTCAAGACTATCACAATAGGGGAGAGAGATTGGACTCAACTCTGAATACAACAAGGATAAGTGGGGATTTATAGCCAGTGGGCAGAATAAGGGGGTCAGTGGATGAGAAATTACTAAGAGGAGACATCATGGTAGGGGGATTCTTGTTAAACTGACCTAACAGGATTCTTGCTGAAGGCAAGCCAGGGTGATCAGACATCAAAGTTGGGGATTCTCTCTAAAATAACTTAGCAGGATTCCTGGTAAAACTGGACTAGGCAGGCAGACGACAGGGCCCAAGGATGAGATCTAGTCCAAAAGAGGTCTCAGAGGAGCCTGACTAAAGTTTGGTCAAAGAGAAAATCTTTGTCAGTTTTTACCTTGTGGCAGAGATTGTTAGTTTTGCTCATCCAAATCTAGCTGGGCACACAGCATTTTTGCAGCTTCCCTTGCAATTAGGTGGGTTATTTGTTCTGTAAAATTTCACTTAACCCCCTGTTTTCAGGATATCACCCCCATCTTCAACTATGTTTTTTGTCCCCTGGTATGAGATCCTTTTTTACCCTCTCCAAAGCATAAATCTCCTTCTCAGCTTAGATGGGAGAGAGGAAGTTATATGGTTGAAGACAGGAAGAGGGGATAGGTTCTGGGGTATAACTAACGAAGCCGAATCCGGCCTCTGTACCCCGACACCGAATTAAATCTCAGACACAGAGTTTTGGATGAGGTAGAAAAGAATAGCTTTATTGCTTTGCCAGGCAAAGGGGGCCACGGCAAGCTAATGCCCTCAAAACTGTGTCCCAACCTGGAAAGGGTAGTGAGAAGTTTTATAGTAATGGTTCAAAGGGGGCATGATCAGCTCGTGGACAGTCTTATGATTGGTTGGTGGTGAGGTAAGTGGGAGTCGGCATCATTAACCTTTTGGTTCCAACCTGTCGGGGCTCTACGTGCTTGTGGGCAGCTTTGGGCAGCATACCATTGTTAACCGTTAACTTCTCTCACCTGGTGGAGGTTTCAGTCTCTGCAAAAGGGCTCAAAGATACTGTTGTGTGTCTCCATTGGTGGGGAACCAAGACGTTGCCCCAGGCCTGCACTATTGTTTCTCTTGACTATTCCTCTTTGGTTTTGCATCCCCTCCCCTAATTAGCAACTGTTTGAACCTGCCCATTGGAACTCAGGGAAGGTCATGGAGGCTGAATGAAGCCTATTTCCTGTAATCAAAGAAATGGGGGACACAGGAAAGGCTTTTGTGCCAAGGAGCCCCACAGGGTCCTGCTTGGTATCACTACTGCTTCTTCTTCTTCTTCTTTTTTTTTTTTTGAAAGAATTGCATCTTTAATTTATTGAATACTTATGATAGTGTGATGGTGCCAGGAATTCTGCTGAAGACTAAACATGCATTATCTCTTTGAACCTTCACAACAACTCTTTGAGAAAGATTCTGTTACTATAATCTACCTTTTAAATTTGAGGTACAATTCACAGGCTATCAAATTTACCCTTTTAAAGTGTACAATTTGGTGGGTTTTACTATATTCACAGGATTGTGTGCAACAATTACCATTATCTAATTCCAGAATATTTTCGTCATCCCCAAAGGAAACCCTGCAACCACTAGCAGTTACTCCCAGTCTCCCCTCCCCCAGCCCCCAGCAACCATTAATCTCTGTCTCTATGGATTTGCCTATTCTGTACATTTCACATAAATGGAATCATACAGTAAGTGACCTTTTGTGTCTGGCTTCTTTCACTTAGCATAATGTTTTCAAGATTCACCCATGTTGTAACAAGTATTGGTACTTCATTCTTTTTATAGCTAAATAATATACTATTTTATAGATATACCACATTTTGTTTTTCCATTCATCAGTTGAGGGTCATTTGGCTTGTTTGCAGATTTGGGCTATGAGGAATAATACTGCCTTGAACACTCATGTACAAGTTTTTGTATGAACATATGTTTTCACCTTTCTTGGGTATATTCCTAGGGGTGGAATTGCTGGGTCATATGATAACTCTGTGTTTAACTTTTTGAGGAACTGCCAAACTGTTTTCCAAGCAACTGCATCATTTTACATTCCCACCAGCAATGTACGAGGGTTCCAATTTCTCCACATCCTTGTCAACTCTTGTCTGTTTTTTCTTGTCAAATCCTTTTTCTACATCTACTGAGCGAATCACCTGTTTTCCTTCATTCTATTAATAGGGTATATTACACTGATTGATTTTCATATGTCGACCCAACTTTGCATCATGGGATAAATCCCACTTTGTCATGGTGTATAATCCTTTGTATATGCTTCTGGACTTGGTCTACTAGTATTTTGTTGAGGATTTTCACATCTACTTTCATAAAGTATATTACTGGTCTATAGTTTTGTAATATTTTTGTCTGGCATTGGCATGAGTGTAATACAGACCTCATAGAATGAGTTGGGAAGTGTTCCATCCTCCTGTATTTTGGGGGAGAGTTATGAAGGATTGTTATTAATTCTACTGTAAACACTTGGTAGAATTTACCAGTGAAACCATTTGCTCCTGGGCTTTTCTTTGAGTACTAACTGCTTCTTAAATTTTCAACTAAGCCATCTATTTTTAGTCTCACCATCACCCCTAATTTCAGAGGTCCTTGTTGACATCAATTCCTGAGTGTTTTGAGAATTTCTTGGCATAAATTGGGTTGGCTCTCTACTTGCTCCACTGCCATTTTAGGATTCAGCTTTCATTGGGTCTGCTAAGTCAGTTGTCATTCATCCATCTGCTTTCTCTGGCTTCTTTCAAGACTTTCTCTGCCTTTGGTTTTCTGAAGTTTGAATATGCCTAGGTGTGGGTTTTTTGTGTTTTATTTTGTTTTGTTTGGTGTTCTCTGAGCTTCCTGGATCTGCAGTTTTGTGTATGTAAATAATTTTGGACCATTTCTGGCCATTATTGCTTCAAATATTTCTTCTGCATATATATATATATATATATATATATTCTCTCTCCCTCTCCAAACTCAGTTTTCAGCAATATGTCAAAATTACTGATCAAGTAAGTGGTCTTACTGCTATGGCTTCCACTGGCCTCTATTCCAGGTAAGCACATCTTGGGTGCTGAATCTCTTTGGATCTGCCTGTCTCTCTAGATTTCAAGATGGCAGTTTGCCCTGTGACTTCAGTTCTCTGATGGTCTAAGAAAATAATCTATTTTCAGTTCACCCAGCTTTCTTGTTGTAAGGATGGGAGTAATAACTTCTAAGCTTTTTACATATTGGTGCTGAAACCAAAGCTACTTTCTAGATCTCCCAACTTTATTGCTCTTATATACTCTCTCATTCTCCTTATCTTTGTGGATTTGTTGCTTTTTAAAATTCCTTTAGGGACTTCCCTGGTGGTCCAGTGGGTAAGACTCCACACTCCCAATGCAGGGGTCCCGGGTTTGATCTCTGGTCAGGGGACTAGATCCTGCATGCGTGCCACAACTAAGAGTCCACATGCTGTGACTAAGAAGCCCATGTGCCGCAACTAAAAGATCCTGTGTGCCACAAATAAGACCCGGTGCAGCCAAAATAAATAAATACTAAATAAACAAACAAACAAATAAATAAATAAAATTCCTTTACAATTAATTTAGTGGGGTCTTGGGAGAGAGGAAGAGCTAACGTGGGATTCAACCCTCCATCTTTAGCCAAATGTCTCAATAGATTTTCTAGTATTAACCCATCCTTGCATCCTTTGGACATGATATACTTTCTTCATATACATTGCTAATTCAGTTTGCTAGCATTTTGGGGATTTTTGTGTCTAGGTTTCTAAATGAAGTTGGTTATTATCCATAAAGATTATATATTTGTTGCACATAATGATGTGGAAGTATTCCATCCTTTTATATTTCCTGGAACAGTTTGTATTAGGTAGATTTGGTAGATCTCACCTTAGAAACATATTTTTTAATTTAGTTTAGGGGAGAGAAGATTTTTACTAACTATTGATTCAAATTTTTAAAATATTTATATAACTTTTAGGCTTTCTATTCTCCTTAAATAAGTTTTGCAAAGTTATATTTTTTTAGAAGATTGTTCGTTTCATCTACAATTTTACATTTATTGGTAGAAAGTTGTTTGTCGTATTTTAAAATTATTTTTAAAAATCCATTGTACCTGTGATTTTGTCACTCTATTCATTCTTTTTTTTTAAATCAATTTATTTATGTATTTATTTTTGGCTGCATTGAGTCTTCGTTGCTGCATGCAGGCTTTCTCTAGTTGCAGTGAGTGGGGGCTACTCTTTTTTTTTCTTTTTTTTAACATCTTTATTGGAGTATAAATTGCTTTACAATGGTGTGTTAGTTTCTGCTGTATAACAAAGTGAATCAGCTATACATATACATACATCCCCATATCTCCTCCCTCTTGCATCTCCCTCCCACCCTTTGTTGCGGTGTGCGGGCTTCTCATTGCGGTAGCTTCTCTTGTTGCGGAGCACAGGCTCTAGGTGCACGGGCTTCAGTAGTTGTGGCACGCAGGCTCAGTAGTTGTGGCTCACGAGCTCTAGAGCGCAGGCTCAGTAGTTGTGGCACACAGGCTTAGTTCCTCCGTGGCATGTGGGATCTTCCCGGACCAGGGCTCGAACCCGTGTGCCCTGCATTGGCAGGTGGATTCTTAACCACTGCGCCACCAGGGAAGCCCCCTATCCATTCTTAATATTATTCACTTGTGCCTCTTGTTTTCTTGTTCAGTCTTGCTAGAGGTTTATCTTTTCTAAGAACCAGGTTTGGGTTTTATTGATCTTCTCTATTGCTTTCTTGTTTTCTATTTCATTGATTTATGATCTTACATAGCTTATACCTTTGTTGTGCTTTCATTACATTTAATTTGTTGTCAGTTTTCTAACTTCCTGAATTAGATGATTAAGTCCTTAAAATTCATCCTTCTTTCTATTAAAAGTATTAAAGGCCATACAGTTCCCCCTAAGTTCTGCTTTAGCAGTCTCTCACAAGTTTTAATATCGATGTTATCATTCAGTTCTAAATACTTTCTAATTTACATTATGATTTTTCTTTAACCCATGAGCTAATTAAAAGTGTTTTTTAAACATTCCAAACAATTTTTAAAGCTTGTTGTTGTTGTTTATTTCTAATTAAGTTAGTTCAGGGAAGGTGATCTGGATGAAACCAGTTCTGTGGTATTTATTGAGACTTACTTTATAGCCAAGAATGTGGTCAATATCCCAAGTCTGCTTGAAAACAAAGTGTATGTATTAACTCTTATGTGCATGGCAATATATTTGTGAGTGTGTGTTTGTGTATGTATATATATATGTGTAATATATATTATTGTGTGTGTGTGTGTATATATATATCCATCCATTAGATTGAACTTGATAATTGTACAGTTCAGATATATGTTCTTATTGGCGTTTCTGTCTGATTAATCTAACAGTCTCTAAGGAAGGTATGCTAAAATCTCCCACTATGATTATAGATTTGTCAGTTTATCCTCATAATTCTGACCATTTTTCCTTTATATATTTTGAAGCTATGTTACTAAATATATAAAATTTAGAATTTTTATATCTTCCTACTGAACTGTTCCTTTTATCATTACATAGTGATGCTCTCTATCACTAATAATGATTTTGGTCTTATAATCTATTTTGTGTGTTATAAACAGAGCTACACCAGCTTTCTTTCATTTAGGATTTTCCTGAATATCTTTTTTCATTCTTTAATACTTCCAACCTGTGACCTTTTGTTTTTGATATGTCTCTTTTAAAGAGCACATGGCTAGATTTTTCAAAATCCAATCTGACACTATTAACTGGAGAATTTAATCCATGCGGATTATTGTTGTCTTGTATTATTGTATTTGGATTTGTTACCACCATTTTTATTTGTGCTTTCTATTTACCCTAATTTTTCAGCACTTCTTTATGTTTCTTCTCCTTTCTTGCCTTCAGTTTGATTGATGGGGGTTTTCCCGTTCAGTAGCTTGGAAGTTATATAGTCTTTTTTTTGTTGTTTGTTTTGGTTTCTGTTTTTGGCTGTGTTGGGTCTTTGTTGCTGTGTGTGGGCCTTCTCTAGTTGCAGCAAGTGGGGGCTACTCTTCGTTACAGTGCGCGGGCTTCTCATCATGGTGGCTTCTCTTGTTGCAGAGCACGGGCTCTAGGCGCACAGGCTTCAGTAGTTGTGGCACGTGGGCTCAGTAGTTGTGGCTCGTGGGCTCTAGAGCACAGGCTCAGTAGTTGTGGCGTGCGGGCTTAGTTGCTCCACTGCATGTGGGATCTTCCCGGACCAGGGCTTGAATCCATGTCCCCTGCATTGGCAGATGGATTCTTAACCACTCTGCCACCAGGGAAGCTCTATATAGTCTTTTTTAAATTATTCCATTTTCTCCCTCTACTAGTGTGTAAATTAGGAAATTATGCACTGCACTCTGTTTCTATTTTTAATGGTTACCTCAGAAATAATGACACGCATAATTAACTTACAAAAGTCTAAAATGAAAAACAAATTCCTTTACCTTCCTTCCAGATAATACAAGAGTTTAGAACATTTTAACTCCATTGACTGTCCCAACTCACATGCTTATTATTGTCTAGTATTTCAAGTCTAGACTACAAATGATTCTTGTTTAATACCTCATATTTATTTACATTTGTCCACATGTTTACCATTGTCTTTACTTTTCATTCTTTCATTCATCCCATATCTTCCATCTGGGATAATTTTCCTTCTACTTTTTACTCACAATACACTCCTTTGAATTTCCTTCAGTGAGTATCTGCTGGTGAGGAACTATCTCAATGTTTGTGTGAAAATGTCTTTATTTCACTCTCATTCTTTAAAAAAAATTTTTGCTGAGCATAGAATACTAAGTTAACAATCAGCAAACTGAAGATCATCCCACTATCTTCTGATTGTTGAGACGTCAGCTGTCAGTCTAATGACTGTTCCTATGACATGATCTGTCATCTTTCTCTGACTTCATTTTCTCTCTCTTTGGTTTTTTGCAGAGTCTGGGTTAGACCTCTTTTTATTTATCCTACCTAGGATTTGTTGGGCTTCTTGAATGTGTGGGTTGATTTCTTTCATTAGGATGAGAAACATTCTCAGCCATTATCTCTTCAAATATTGACTCTGCCCCATCAATATTCATATTCTCTTTCTCTCACACTATAATCAGATGTGTGCTAGACTTTCTCATTGTATCCTCCACGTCTCTTACTCTCTTTCCTGTATTTTCTATTTCGTTTCCTCTCTCCATACAGCGTTCTTGATCATGTCTTCAGGTTTATCTTCTAGTTCATTAATGCTCTCTTCACTTATGTCCACATTTCTGCCAGATACATTTACTGAGTTGGTATTTTTCACTTCTAGAAGTTATTTTTCATTTTTTCCCAATATGCGATATCACTTTTTATAGATTTCTCTTCCCTGTGGATATTTTCAAATTAACAATTTGTTTCTTTAAACATGTATACATAGTTGTTTTAAAATATGGGTCTGGTAATTCCCTTATCTGAAATCTGTGTGAGTCTGTTTCTGTTATTTCTCATCCCTGCTGTTTCTAACTCAAGTTGCCTTGTTTCCTTGTATGCCAATTTTAGTCTGTTTTCTGGTCACTGTGCCCTTGAAAACTTATTTTGGGGGGTTCCCTGAGGCCTGGAATTGATAGATTCTCCTCCAGAGGCTTTGTATTTCTTTCTACTAAGTATATGGATTACTACCTGTCTGGAAGCCACTTAGATCCAAAGTAATAGCTTGAAGTTCCCTGGCTGATTCAGGCCATGGGTGATAGGGGTGCAAATCTGAGGACTGGAGTGTGGCCTCATTTTCTCAGGGATGATTTATTTTTTACCCACTCCCCCCTTTTTAAAAATTTTATAATCTATTTATTTATTTTAACTTTTATTGAAATATAGTTGATTTACAATGTTGTATTTGTTACAGCAAAGTGTACAGCAAAGTGATTCAGTTATACATATATATATATGTAATATATTCTCTTTTTAGATTCTTTTCCATTATACGTTACTATAAGATATTGAGTATAGTTCCCTGTGCTATGCAGTAGGCCCTTGTTGGTTATCTATGTTATATATAGTAGTGTATATATTTTAATCCCAAACTCCTAATTTATCCCTCCTCTTCCCCCTCTGATAACCGTAAGTTTGTTTTCTACATCTGTGAGTCTATATCTGTTTTGTAAATCAGTTCATTTGCATCATTGTTTTTTTAGATTCCACATATAAACTGTATCATATGATATTTGTCTTTCTCTGTTTGGCTTACTTCACTTAGTATGATAATCTCTAGGTCATATTGCTGCAAATGGCATCATTTCGTTCTTTTTTATGGCTGAATAATATTCCATTGTGTATATGTACTACATCTTCTTTATCCATTCCTCTGTTGATGGACATTTAGGTGCTTCCATGTCTTAGCTATTGTAAATAGTGTTGCTATGAACATTAAGGTGCATGTATCTTTCTGAATTAGAGTTTTCCCCAGACATATGCCCAGGAGTGGGATTGCTGGATAATATGGCAACTCTATTTTTAGTTTTTTAAGGGAGCTCCATACCGTTCTCCATCCCACTCCCCTTTTTTATACCCTTTATTTTTAGCAAGAGAGCTCTGCTTGGTGCCTAGACAGCCTTTTGTACAGTTTTCTGGGACTGTTGGGAACAGGGGCAGATTTCATTCTGGTTGGCCCTTACACAGCTGATGTAGCTCTTTGGGGTCTCAGCTTAATGTGGAGAGGGTCTCCTATTAAACCCCTACCATGGGCTGGCCCTGAGCCTTAACTTCTCTCCCTCCACCGCTGTGTGGCCACTGGTTCAAAGCTCAGGTGGGCAATGTAGGCAAATGCCCTCAGAGCAAATTGGCTTTGGTGTGCCAATACTCTACTTAACCTGTCTGGTTACAAGCTTTCATCCAAAAATTGGCCTGAAAGTTTCCCTTTGTCCTCTCAGCTCTTCAGTGGTCTTGAAAATTTTTATCCAGTATATTTCATTACTTCAGTAGGAAAGTTGAATGAAATAACCAAGGCTGCCATTGCCAGAAACTAGAAGTCCACACTCTTAAATGTTTAAACATTCATACTTGACTTAACAAGGTCCAAACGCAGGCAATATCCCTACTCTCCTCCCAAACAATACAAGAGCCTTAGAATGCTTTAAATATTAATAGCCTCCTGCTGTTTTATGGGTTTTTGTGCTCTAGTGCCAGTTTTTTTATACCTCCATATGATTCAACATTATTGTTTTATGCACTTAATGCTTATTTAGATTGCCCCATGTTTACCAATTTTTGTTCACTGTTCCTTGCCTCCTATTCATTCCTCCTCTCCAATTTCAATTTCCTTCTTCCTGAAGTATATCTTTCAGTAGTTATTTTAGTTAAGTCTATTATTGCTGAACTTTCTTAGGTTTATTTTTTCTGAAAACGTCCTTATTCCACTCTCAAAAAAAAAAAAAAGAGTAGAAGTCCATCTCATCAGTATTTCTTGGGAGTACTAATTCTCCTCCGTGTGGCAACTGGTGACTCATCTTCATGGCATGTCATTTCTTTGCAAGTACAATCTTTTTATTGTTTGTTTCTGAGTACATCTTGGGCAGATATTGTCTTTTTCTGTGGGATTCTATGTGCCCAGTATTGTAAAAATGTGCTTGCTTTTGTTGAGGTTCTAGAGGTTTGAATTGTTCTGCTCCAATTTTTGTTTTAATTTTTCAGCATGTGATTCCCATAATACACAGTAGGGTAAATTTAGACCCCATATCCACATATGACATAGGCCTGGGATTTTTATTTCCTCTTGTGGCTCCAGAGAGAGCATAAGACTTTTCATGGCTTACTCTCCAAACCCCTTTTTAATGAACAGAGAAGCTTCTAAAGGCTTTATCCAGAGGCTTTAATTACAGCTTCTCTGCCTCTGGTGGACCTGAGGCTGTGTTGCCAGTACCTGCATGAGCACTAGATTCACAGCTCTGAGCCCCTAGCCCCTACGGCCTGATATCTAGAACCAATACCACAAATAGGTTATTGCAGTGTCCATTTACAATTACTAGACTGGCTTTTTCTTTTTTCTCTGGAGATTTTACCTTTTGTTTTTTTAAGCTCAGCTATAAGTTAAAATTTTTGTTACAGTTTATCTAGTGTTATTATGTGTTTGTAGTTGAGGGGGGTGCTATTCATGTCATCTTAGCGTGCTATATTGCCAGAAGAAAATCATACTTTATACATATGATTTTGTGCTGTAGTTATACTTAAGCATTTTCTCTTATCATATCCATCCTCATAAATACGCACTTCTCTGAGTTCCAAGGAAATTAAGTCCCCTTCAGGACCATCTAGATTAAGGGTACATATGAGGCCAGGTCTCTGTAGCATGTTGGATCATTCTCCGGATATACCACCTATGTAGTTTAAATACATCACTCCCCTGGGGTCTGAAGTTCCTTAGCAGAGTGATTTTCAACTCCACAAAATTTTAGTAGCAGAACTCTTTCTTCAGATATTACTTGGAACCCCCAAATATAAAATCAGTAACTCCCTCTTATTGATTTTATATTTCAGAGTTCCTGATTCTCACCAATTTGCCCCTCCTCTAGCTCCCCAAGGTGTTCTCCAGGGCCATCTTCATAGATTCCTTGGGCACCAAGTACCACAGTGTGAAACCAAGTTGAATGTGGTCCTCAGAGTGTGGTCCCAGAGCCAGAAGCATGAGCATCAACTGGGAATGTGTTTGAAATGCAAATTCTCAATGCTGCCCCCATCCCAGGACTACTGAAATCGGAAACTCTGGGGATGGGACCCAGCAATCTCTGTGTTAACAAGCCCTCTAGGTGATTCTGACACACGTTTAAGTTTGAGGCCTCACTAGAATAGAGTATCCCATTCAGGAGCTATTGGAACAGGGTTGGAGTATTGTCCAAAATTAACATTTCTGGGTGCCTAAGTAAGCCCAAACTTATCTGGCAGGCTGTTTTCCATCCACTGTTTTCTTGTACATGAAGGTGATTAAAGACCCTCTCAAGGTCCAACTTTGCAATGGCCTGGGTCCCTTTGAATTGGTTCAATAAGTGAGAAATCACTAGGAAGAGTAGGGAATCCTTAGTTTTAGTTCATTAGGCAGAAATAATGACACTCTACATAATTTTTCTTGACAACAGGACTTAAGATCTGAAGCTCATAAAATAATGTTGAGCAAAAGAAGCCTGACGCAAAAGTGTACATACTGAACAGTTCCTTTTATAGATGGTACTTTAAAAGGCAACACTAATCTACAGTGAAAAAAGTCAGAATAGGGATTACCCTTTGGGGTTATTGACTATAAGGAAGCAGAAAGGGGGCCTGACTTATGGGTAATGTTCTATTTCTTGATCTGAGTGCTGTTTACAGAGGTGTGTTCGTTTTGTAGAAATTCATGAAGTTGTACCCTGATGATATGTGTATTTCCTGTATATTTGATATGCTTCAATGCAAGAGTTTAAAAGTAGCATTAGGTCACCTGCAGGGGAAGGTCAGTGTGTAAATGACACACTACTGTGGGTGCTCGGCTACATACTCTCAGAGGACCAGGGCCTTTGCTTCTGGGTGTGAAATACACATTTGGTGCGCACATAGGTTCCTGGCACCAGGTCTATTGCGTTATGACAATGAGTAGTATGGGGTCCATTTTTGTTTGTTCGTTTGTTTGTAATTTATCTTTATTTTTATAGCGGAGTAAAGCTCATTTACAATGCTGTGTCTTTCTGGTGTACATCCACTTGATTCACTTACAGAGAGACATATATATATATTCTTTTCCATATTCTTACCAGTCTTATATATTCTCTTACAGTGATTACAGTGTGTTGAGTCGAATTCTGTGTGCTATACAGTGCTTTTTCTTGATTGGAAAAGACCTCTTGGTTGATGGCATCCCTGATCAGGATTCCCTGTGGATGGGGAAGAAGTGAGGCAGTTACCAAATGTGAACTATAGGCCAGAGTAAGTTTCAGCACCTGGCTACTCCAGGAAATGGGAAGTGATAAGGTTCTGGATTTACAAATCCAACTGGAAATTGGATTTCCAATTTCTTAGGCCAAGAAACCGTGGGAAGCATGTGTAGTGGGTAAAAGGTAAGTACCCCATTGTTTGGTCCCTCATCCTGAGCTCTATGGGTGGATAAGGCCCCCAATTGTGAGCACCCATCTTTTGCCTGTACCCTTCTGGGCCCAGATCATAAATCTACATATGAACTGAGTTTCCCTGGCTTTATCAGCTTGTGGAAGTAGAGAGTCTCAGTTAAAGAATTAGCTTAAATTTCACCAGCTCTTGGCCACATCTGCTCACACAGGAATTCCAGCCCCCATGTAAAATAGCCCAATTGTGTCTGAAAGTCCCCAGTATGTCACAAACCAATCTGTTTTGGGCATCTCCCATGTTCTTCCTCACTTATTCTGGGCCCCATTTTTGTGTGGTTTGCCCATGAAGCTGCTTCAGGAGTATTTACGCCTTCCCTGCCACCCCACTGCTGCTGTGCCCACCATGGGAATATTGATGAAGGTGCCAAGGGTGCTACCTCCTGATCCCCCTAGAGGCCCCAACTATGGAGGTGCCCGCCCATGTACCAGACATGCTCAAACATGCCTGAATGGCATTTGAGCTCAAGGTAACACATACCTGCCAAATACATGATGCCCTGGTTCCCACAGTGATATGATCTGAAAGCAGGCCCTGCTGCTGTTACACTCCATGGCTCAATTTGGGGGTTGGTGATGGGTAGGGGCATAGGGCTGGGCTTGAATGGCTCCCCTGTTGCTGAGGGACATTGGTGTTTTCCAGACAGAGGTGAATGCTTCAATCAGGAACTGCCAGGTACAGCTGCTCCCTCTGGTGGTCTGTGCCTTCCACCAGTGGAGACAGGGAGATCAGCTTCAGCAGTCTCGCGCCATTCATATCTCTTAGAACTATTCCTGAGCACAGGGTATTTAAAAGACAGTTTCTGTATCAGACAAACCCAAAATGAAGAATATTCTATTAAAAATGCTAATGCCATACAAGATGCAGAAAGGCTGTGAAAATATTCCTGATTAAAGGAGGCTAAAGAGACATGACAGCTAAAAGCAATAGCTCGTCCTGGACCAGATCCTGCGATGAAAAGGAAAAATGCTATTAAGGACATTATTGGGTCACCAGACAAAACTGGAGTACAAATGGTAAATAATAGTATTATACCAATGTTTAACTTACTGAAGCTGTTAACTATACTGTGATGTAGGGAACATGCTTATTCTTAGGAAGTGCACACTGAGGTACTCAGGCATAAAGGTCCATGATGTTATCTGTCCTCAGTCAGTCCAAACACACAGACACACACAGACACACAGACACACACACACACACACACACACACGGGAGTGCATACATGAAAACGATAAAGCAAATGGGGTAAAATGTTAGCATTAGGTAAATCTGTTCTTTATACTATTTGTTTTTTTTGAAACTTTCCTGTAAGTTTGAAATTATTTCCAAATGAAAATGTTTTACAAATGTAAAAGACAGCATCTGTGCAAGCAGTCAGGATCTGGTGGCACATGCCCGACTGAACTCTTCCTGTGGCAGAGATGAGGAAGGAGGACATGGCGGTCTTCCCAGGCAGGGCTCCCGCACATCCCAAAGGGGAGTCAGATACCTGCTTGAAGGTGCCAAGTGGCATCTGAGGCCACTTACCTCTTGCTCTCCCCCAGCCTACAAGATACCAAAAATAACACTTTTTACATTTTCTCCTGAGGATTACGAGCCTTGGGGTGGGGGGATGATGAAAATTTGGTTATGAAAGGAAGGTGATTTGGTTAATTCATCCATCTGGAAAATGTTTCAAATACTATGTGCCAGGGTCTGTGCTAGGGGCTGAGGACATAGCCCAGGGTACAAGAGGAGACACAACCCCTGTCCTAAAAATGCCTATGAGCTAGCGGGGGATGCATCTACAACCACACAAATAAATATACATTTCCAAATGAGCTGACCATGAAGTAGACTTGGGGAGCCCTGGAGGAGACCAGCCTCTTACCAGAGCCAGTGAATCCAAGCCCCATGGGTCTGAAACATTCAGTTCCCCTCCTCCCCCTCAGGATTTTCTAGGTACTAGGTCCTTTTGTATCTGATGCTGAGGAGAAAAGAAGGAACCACCACCAGTGCTTAACCCGTCCTGGGCACATCCCATCTGTTTGAGCTTAGCCCTCCACAGGCCACTCTGCCCTCCGTGAGAATCAGAGAGGAGGCTGACATGCCACTCCCCCACTACCCCTGGGCTGGTGGACCAATGAGCTTTGGAAAACAGTCTTTCTCCTGATCTATGCCTGTAGGTGAACAAAGCTATGCCCATAATGCTTTTGGAGGGCAAAGACCACCAACACCCTCACGTGGAAGCCTGTCAGCCTACTGGCCCTGAGTCCCATCACTGGGGTGCTGAGTCATGATAACAACATGACAGTTTTCCAAATGGACAGAATAATGACTTTGGGGGGACAGCTGTGGTTCTCCCCCCAGTCCCAGGTGTGGAACTGACTGGGATGCCCTGTACACAGGGAAAATGGTGGGATCCACTGCCTTGGGGCTCCAAGTAGACAGTACTGGGGAGGGAGTTATAAGAGTGTGTGTGTGTGTGTGTGTGTGTGTGTGTGACTACATGTGACACAATGTGTGTCCCTTCTGTCCATGGGTCTCAGGTAGGGCTGACCCTCACCTCTAATGCATTCTGGTCCTGGTCCAAAGAAGTTTCAGATCCAACGAACACTTACTGAGCCCCTACAAAGTTCCAAGCCTTTTTACTTTATACTTTGACACATTTTATATCCTTTAATCTTTAACAGTAACCCTTTAAGGTAGGAATTATCTGCATTGTACAGATGAGAAAACAATCGCAAAGAGGTTCATTGATTTGCTCAAGTATATCATACAGCTTTTTTTTAAAAAAAAAAAAAAAAACACTCACACACTATACTCTTAGCTGAGGCCTGTCTGTGTTGGTTGCTTATCTTACAGTGTTTCTTGTCTTCTCTACCTTTGGAGCAATTGCTCCCCTTATACAAAAGCCCCCTTCTTTCTTGTTTCACAGGCCCACGTGGGCTTTTCTTTGTTTAATACTGCATTTAATAGCACAAAAAATCACGAATACAAAGAAACTGGCAAAGGTGTTTGTCAATGAGATATCCCTGCCTCCTCCACTTTTCCGCTTTCAAACCCATATATGTAATGGGCTACATTTGTATGAACTTTTCCTTTTTCCCCCCAGACATATAACTGTTATGTGATTGGTCAGTTGAAGCTGAAACACCCATGGAGAAAGATGTTTTACGGTTACAAGGGCACACACCCCCCCACACCACCCCCCTCCCACCCCACACTTTCCCACACAATCTTTTGGAGGAATATAGGATATGTACCAGTGTCAGGATTTCCCTGCTCCTGCCTTCCCCACCCAGAGCATCCTGCCATTTAATCTTCCTTTAAATGACTGCTTAGACTAGAGCCTCTTCTCCTGCCCCTTCTATTTCTCTTCCAATCAGGACATTTTAGACACTGGGAACTGTTCAATTCTTACTCTGTCAGGCCCGTGGGCCATGCAAGTAGGTCCTTTAAATCTCAATGCCAGTTGTAGTATGGGTGCTGTCATCTTCCATTACAGGTAGGTAGGTCTGTGTGTCACTTCAGTAGGCTTGTGTATTCACTTCTTTCACTTTTTCTGACTCATGTTCCAGGACCTGTTTGTGATAGAACAGTAAATACCCTTCACTGTCCAGAACGTCCTTAATACTGGCCTTGGTGATGACGGCATCATCACACTTGAACCACTGGTCCTTGTGGTGCCGGATGAAGCTGGTGTAGTGGCCACTCTCCAAGGTTCCTTGGTGATTAACCACAGCAAACAAGGAATACTTATTCTCGTCGTTTCCACTATTGGTTGGCAGCTGCAACTGTCCATTCATCCTGCTCTCTTTACTCGAGGCCATGAACGGTGTCATATCCAGCTCCAGAGGAAAGGATATGTATGTAGTGATCTTGCGCCTCTGTTTGGCTGAGTGTTCAAACCGTTTGAAATGAAAACAGGCAACGACAGGTAATTTATTCATTGTGAGCTGTTTGGTAGATTCCTGGTAGCTTTGGCAACTACCGCACTTGATTTTGGCACTGCTTCCTAAGTGCTCTGGCCTCGTAAACCTTCGCAGGCAGTCCGTGAGGGTGGTGATTCCTGGTATGTGGCTTTCCCCATTCACACTGCTCTCCCTCCCTGGACTCATAGGCCAGAAGGAGGTGCAAGAGCCAGGCAAGTCCAAACTGATGTCCCAGCATGGGTCTATCGTGGTGGAGACACCATGGCAGGCTTGACAGGTAACATCAGATTGCAGGCCACCTGTGAAGATTTGGTCAATGATGCAGTTACAGTGGTTGGGATTGTTGGCTGCCTTCCCGGCATCATCACCTTTGCAGTGCCTGTGCAGGACATCTAATGCTGCGATGAGGAACTCATGGGCATCCTGTTGCCTGTACCCTGCTAAATGCCGTGCGTGTATCCACACCAGGTGCAGTAATTTATAGGGAACGTGAGGAGATGGATTTCCAGAATACAACTCCCGAAAAAGCGAAGACATCTCACAGACCAGACACAACTCGGGACTTGGCATTTCACATCTGTGCCTGTCGGAGAGGAAGAAATCTCTCAGGATCGGAGTGTGGGTAAGGGCCTGGACGATGCAGTTCATAAAGCACGTGTTGCCAAGATTGATTAGTCCTCTTAAACCGATGGTAAAGCTAGAGGTAATTCTTCTTCTCCTTGGGTTGTGGCCCAGCAGTTCTAACTCGGGTTTGGTTGTCTCCCAGGTTGGATATTTCTCACTGAGGCCTGGCATTGAACACTGCTGGTGAGAAACCTCGGTTGAGGTGGAAGCTTGTAATTTCAAAGCTTCCCCTTGCTCTTCTTTGGCAATTTGCTCAATGTCTTTGTCATATACATAATCCTTACACATAAAGCAGTATATACCTCCGTAATAAAGGTCTACAGCTAAGTTGTGTTGTTTTGTCTCGGCGTGCTCATGAATGTGTTTCTCTGTGAAGCAGCCAAAGAAGACACAGGAAAGGCAAGAGTGAAGTCTGTTCAAATGGGTGCCGCACACATGGCAGATGCACGACTTTGCCTTGCTTTTCCTGGTCTCTGGGGTTCCACACCAGACGAAGCACTGGTAGATCACCCGCAGTTCCTGCCTCCAGTTCTCTCCCACCTTAAAGCTGTTCACGTGGGAACAGCCTGGTGGACCCACAGCGAAATCCACATCCAGGCATCCACCCCCAGGGCCGCGCCGGGGCCGGGGCCGGGGCGGGGGCCGTGGCCTAGGCTGCGGCGGGGTACGGAGCCGGGTCTGCGGTCGCGGCCGGGGTCGGCGGCGGGGGGCACGGCTGCGCCGCGGGGAGGGATCGGGGGGCCGCGGGGGGTCGGAGGGAAGGGTGGGGAGAGGAACCTCGTCGCTGCCGCCGCCACCGCCGCTCCTCGCCGGGTTCTCATCCTCTGGCTCCCGCTTCGGCTCCCCCTTCGGCCCCTGCTCCGCCTCCCGTGCCGGCTCGGGTTCGGGTTCGGGCTCCAGCTTGAGCTCTAATCGTTGGCCCGGACCCTCCGCCGTCTCCACCTTCCCGGCAGCGTCCACCTTCCCTGCCGTCTCCACCTTCCCGGTGGCGTCCACCTTCCCGGCCGCCTCCACCTTCCCCGCCGCCTCCACCTTCCCCTCCACCGTCGCCTCCGCCTCCACCTTCCTCTCCGCCTTCTCCGCCGTCTCCGCCGTCTCCGCCTCCTCTGCTCCTCCGCCTCCACTGGCGGCGGCTCCTCCCCCTGCTCGCAGGGCTCAAGCGGCCACTGGGCGTGGCGGCGCGGGGGCCACGCAGACCTGGGGTGTCCCCCGCCCGGCCTGAGGGAGCGCGGTGGCTGTGGCAGCTGGACCCAAAAGGGACTTTCACTGAAGGAGGCGGCGGCGGAAGCAGGCGACGCCCCCGGGAATCCTCCCGCCGTAGCCCTCTAGCGGAGGCCGCTCTGCAGCCAGGCCCCGTTTCCTTTAATTCAATATTTCCCAAACTTGCTTGTTCACGAGAATCACGTGGGGAGCGTGTTAAAATTACAGATTCCTTGGCTCCACCCGCAGCCCCACTGAATCAGAGTCTCGAAGGGACGTGCTCCGGAACCTGTATCTTTAACTAGGGCCCGAGAGGATTCTTATGATCAGGCAAGTTTGGGAAACACAGCTCTAATTCATTGAGGCTGGCGGGAAGGGGGGCGGGGACCGCGCAGTCTCTTTAAGGCGCTTCCAGTTCTCGGCTCCAATCGCTGCTCTGACCCCCTTCATCGTCTCCTCCCCTCTCCTCGTCCTTCCCTTCATCCATGTATCCTCCCCCAGCCCTGCGGGGCCAGGGACGGAAGGGTAGCCAAGTCCAGAAACGCCCCTGGGGCTGGGCAATGGCCCCCCAGAGGCCGGGTCCTGAGGAGCTCTGGCAGAAGCTGTGATAGGCCATCATCTTTGAGACTGAGCGTGTCCCCATCCCTGTCCCAGGCTCCCCGCCCACCCCAGGTTCTGCTCTGCCCCATAAGGATGAAGCCCCAGCTCCATTCTGGGACAGGCCTGGACCCCAGATGCAGGGGGGTAGAGCTCCCAAGGCCACCGGGCCCGAAGAGGCATGTCCCACGCCCATCTTATCGGTGCCCTGCACAGTCTGTGCCTGCTCCTCGCCTCCTCTTCACCTTTTCCTCGGGCTCCCAAGGCCAAGGGTGGGCTGAGGCTTTGGCAGCCGGCCTTTTGGCCCAGCAGACGCTGAGCCGCCCCGGGAGCAGTGGGAGGAACAAGGCACAACAAGGCCATGCCTGCTGCTGGCATCTCCCCTACAGCTGAGAGAGGGGCCTGAACTACAGGACACTGTCCCAAGACCCTCAAGCCCTAGCAGAGACCCGGGTCGGGCAGCAGGTGGGAGGGGCGGGAAAGCAGCTTCCATCCGTGGAGCTACCGGTGAGGGGAGTGGGCGGCCACGCGTCTGGGAGGCGCTGCTGCGCTGAGAGCTGCTGGCGGTGGGCAGCAGCACCAAGGGGCCCACGAAGACTGAGCCCAGAACAAGCAGCTTAGGTCTTGGGCAGCTGGGGGATGTTGGGAAGCGACCGCAGGTGCTGGTCCCGGGGAGTGCAGCCCAGGGCAGGCGTCAGCACCAGGCTCAGGAGAAGCAGATAGCCTGTGCTCGAGAGTCAGGGAGACTGTGTTCCAGGAAGAGTCTGGCCCCTGAGTCCTGGTGAAAGCTGGCCTTGGCCCAGTACACACTGCACTGCCCGGCCCGTGGGGCTGTGCTGCCTGATTACATTGTGGCAGAGTTCTCTCTGGTTAGCGGGGGATATCACCCCTCCACCTGGCCCCTTCCTCCAGGTAGGGGGATGTGCCTAAGCCTCCTGGGGTCAGCAGCAGGAGGTGGTTGTCAGGAATCAGGAGCCCCTAAGGAGGATAGGATGCTGGTTCCCATACACCTGAGGTCCCCAGAGCTGCCCTGGTGCCTTCCCTTTCAGCATCCTTCCAATATATGCCTGCCCTTTTTGGCCTGCAACAAGATGAACTGCAACTAGAGCACCCACTGAAGGAATCCTGCTCCTGCAAGGGTGGGGGTGGGGAAGCACAGGAGATACTCTCATCCCACCTCCACAGAGTAACAGACATGAAAGAGACCTAAAGATCTCAGTGCACCCAAGGCTATCTGCCACTGAAGACTAACCATGGCAACCTGACTGCTTTACAGATCATCTTCCTGCAGAAGCCCCCACGTCCAGCATGTTCTGGAATGGAAGGGGGCGGCTCTGCCATCATTCACTCACTAGACAAATGTCTATCCAGCGCCAACCCAGACCAGGTGTTGTACTAGGAGCTGTACCAAACACACTTGCTCCAGGGCCAGAATCAGGGCTGGGTTCCCCAAAAGGTAGACTGAGGAAGTGTCTAGGTCACCAGCAGAGAAGAGACACCAAAAACAAAAGAATCAAGAAAAAAATATCAGAAACAGTTTGACATTCAATTTTTTTTAAACAGTCCTCATGGGAACAGTCAGAATTTTATTGTACTTCCTTACATTCCTTTCCTGATTGCATGTTGCTTTTGCTCTGAATCACATGCGGGGGCGGGTGGGGGGGTCAGCATAATCCTTTCGATGCTTCGTGCTTGTGTGGGTCTGGATTCAGTCCTGGGCGAATGCCACCATCTCTGCCTCACAAAGACCTGACTGAAGGCTAGCCAGAGGGACTGACCTAAGAAGAGACCCCCTCCTCATTACAGCTGCCATGCCTAGGGTTGAATACAACTCTGGCCACAAGGTGGCAAAAGAGTATATGATGCTCCCTCTGATATTTGTTTTGTATGTTTATATAAAACTTGGTTTATATCAAAATGCTCTCTAAAATATTTTTTAATGTTGTGCTCCTTCACGCACATTTAGGTTGACATCTCAAATTTTGCATCCAAAATGTCAAGCTTCAAATAATGTGATTTCTGACAGATATTAACATTCACAAACAAAACGTCACAGTTTTACGTGAAAGCAGTGAAACCTAAATACGTTAGTGATTTGAGAGCCACCGTCATGTTTTAAAAATTCATAACCGAGCTCTTCTTTGATAGTTAGGAGGTGTACATTTTCCCTTTTCTCCCTGTATTCTCAATTCCATTTTATTCTTCTAATAGAATTTTATCTTTATAATATATATTTTTGCACTTGAAATGATTTTATTGATTATCCTATCGTATTTCCCTGCAGCAAAAATATGTGTATATTCTGCTATTTAAATGCTTTTTAAATGTTCCTGTGATCCTAAAGTTCTAAGTGTTGTTCAAAATTTACTTTTGCTCAAGTTATCATGACAATTAGTATTGGAATATGATAGATCAAAAAAATTGTAAACATATTACAAAAATTGTAAACATATTACAAATTTTGATGGGTAATTATTAAACATAAAAACAAAAATTTACTAAAGATAGATAAGTCTTTTTTTTAAAAAAAGGTTGGTGTATCCATAGATAAATATTGCTTATTTTTAGAGTGAGGCAGGATTCAGCATCAATTCTCTTCCTACTTTTTTTTGGTTAAATGTTAGCACACAGCAACCTCTTTTATATAAATAAGTAAATGGGAATGGACATTTTGTTTTAGCAGTATCACTCAAGTATTTGAACTCCTTTGAAGATATATGGGGGGAAATTACACAATGATTTACCTTCAAAATTATTTTTCATGATTAGCCAGCTGACAGCTCCATTGGGTTCGCTTTCAATTTTACTGGAAGCCATCTGAATTGCAAAAGGATTTGATACCAATATATTCATTTGTTAGAGCAGTTTGTTTCTTCACCATCGGCAGCAGTGTTTGGAACTGTCTCTCTGGTTCCCTGAGGATTTTTTCAAAGATATGCTTTTCTTTTGTAAAGTGCAAAAAGGACTATGGTGAAAAGGGAGATGGAAAAAGGGATCCAGCTTGATTCTTCCACTGCTAGTGTGTTCTCTGGCAGATCAATTTTAGGAAATATGAAAATGAAATTTGAGGATGTAGAAATCGATCCCCTTAAAACTGTAAGTGCTTATTTACCCCTTGGAAAGTCCTATAGCCCCAGGGTAATACACACTCCACTTTTAAGGTTGCTGGTTTATATTTGTTATTATAAAATAATATATACATTGTATATATTATTATATATATAGCAATATATACATTGTATATATATAGTAATATATACAATATTTGTGGTTTTTAAAAGGGGGATAAAAGAAGGCATAACATGAAAAGTTAAAGCCCCTCTCTCCCCTGCCAATCAAACCAGTTCTATTCCCCTGAAATAACCACTTATTAACAGTTTGTCATGTATCCTTTGGGAAATTTTCTATGCAAATACAAGCATGTTTTATACATTTATCCTTTTTATGAAAAATAAATGAGACTGTAATATACGTATGGATCAGCAACTTAGCACTATATGCTGGACATTAGGCAGCACTCTCTAAGTTGATCTACACAACCAAGGCAATGCCAATAAAAATTCCAATGAGTTTTTTGGAGGAGAATTTTACAAAATTCATATGGAAGAATAAAAGCCATTTCCCCCTTCTTCATTTCTCCTTCTTCCTCCTGGAAATGAGAATTTAATGGCTATAGCTGAGTAGCCATCTTGCAACCAAAAAACTGATTACCTCAGGACCTAATCTTACATGAGAAAAAAATGCCAAATGTTACCAACTCTAAAAGGTACATCTCTTCATGCTTCAACATCTCTGAAATCTTTGAATGACAGCTTGTGGATTATATTTGCCAGCATTTTTTCCTCTTTCTTGGTACATCAAATAATGACGTGTCCTAGAATCAATATAACACTTGAAGGGCTTCCCTGGTGGCGCAGTGGTTGAGAGTCCGCCTGCCGAGGCAGGGGACACGGGTTCGTGCCCCGGTCCGGGAAGATCCCACATGCCACGGAGCGGCTGGGCCTGTGAGCCATGGCCACTGAGCCTGCGAGTCTGGAGCCTGTGCTCCGCAACGGGAGAGGCCACAGCAGTGAGAGGCCCATGTACCGCAAAAAAAAAAAAAAAAAAAAAAAAAAAATATATATATATATATATATATATATGTATATAAAACACTTGAAACATCATCCTATTTAAGCCTTTGTTATTTGGATCCCTGTTATGCGTAGCTGAATACATTTCCCAAGTGACAGCAGGCTTTCCACTTCACTCTTAGTGAAGTCCCAAGTCCTTATCCTGTTCTGTAAAGCCCCGTAGAATCTGGCCTCAGTCTCTTAGACTTCACTTTCTATCAACTCAGCCTTGCCTCAAACAAACTATACGTACTGTTGTTCCTTGAATAAGCTAAGCTGGCTCCTGTTTCCAAGCCTGTGCCCTTATTGTTCACTCTGCTTGGAAAGCTCTAGCCCTAGAAATCCTCATGGCTTTCTCCCTCACTTCTTCAGATCACTGCTTAACTATCACCTTATCTCAGAGCCCTTCCTTGGCCTCTATATAAAATGACACCCCATCCCTGCCTTATTTTTCTTCAAAACACTATTACCACATGATGTATTAAATATTACACACACACACACACACACACAATTACTATAATGTAAACTCCATGAGAGTAAGATGCTCACTATTCTATTCCCAATGCCTCTTTGGCACTTAAAACATATGTAAATACATGTGAAATAAACAAATTAATGCTTTTCATCATGAGTGAAGTCAACCATATTTTCAGGTTTATTGATTATTTTGTATTACCTTTTTTTGTGTGAAATGCTTGTTTACATCCTTTGCCTAGTTTTCTTTTGGCTTCTTAGTAACCCTAATAATAAGTAAAACTTACATGGTGCTTGAAGTATACCAAGAGTCATTCTACTAAATTGCTTAACCCTCACTACAATATTAAGAAGTAGGTGTTGTTAAAATCCCCATTTTACAGATGAGGAAACTGAGTCATAGAGAGATTGAATGAAACCCAAGGTGACACAGCTAGTAAATGATGTACCTGGGATTCAAACCCAGCAGTTGGAATCTAGAGTTTAGATTACTAGGTATTAGTCCTTTGGCTGTCATATGTTTATTTTCCCAATTATCATTTAACTATTGTATTTTTTTTCATTTTTTCACCATATGGTGTTTAATATTATTATGTAGTCAAGATTCACAAACTTTATGGATTCTGGATTTTTAGTTTCTCAGGTTTTTTGTTGTTGTTTTGTTTTGTTTTTCTGAGTATAAACATGTAGAGCAAGTGCAAGGTCCTGAGACAAAAAGCTTGATGATTTTAAGAAATGAAAATATGGCCAGATTGGCTTGAATTTGGAAGATGGAGAGTGGTATAAGATGATGAGTATAGAGATGTAGGCAGGAACAAGATCACCTGCAGCCTCATAGACCATTGTATAGGATTTGAATATTATCCCAATTATGATGGGAATCATTGGGGGGGGTTAGCAAGGGAATGACATGATATAATTTATGATTTACATACAATAATTATAATCAAATAATAGTAAAAGTAACTAACATTTATTGTTTCTGATACTCCAGGCACCCCTATTTAATAAGTACTTTACTAAGTTACTTAAACTTCATAACACCCTGATGAGGTAGGTCCCAATATTATTCTCACTGTACAAATGAAACCAAGGCACAAAAACAATAAGTACCTTGAATTTGCTCATGCTTACTCTCTGCTTCTATACCTGTTCCCATTCAGAATATATCTACTATCAACAATAAGATATCTGACACCTACTTTTTCCAGGCCCCTGACATCCCGCTAGTGGTCCGCAAGTCTTCACTGGGCTACAGAAAGGGAAAAAGGCAAGTTCACTCAGCACTAAGGCCCTCAGGTCTGGGAGCTGGTCAGCTGGGCTCTTCCCATCCCATTTGGGCCATGCCAAGCTGCCCTAAGTTCAGGAATAGCCAGCCTCCTGGCCTGGTCATAATGACCAAGGTAGCCAGCTCAGCAGCCCTGCTCATCATTGTAGCAGGACAGGGCCTTGCACCCTGCATCCCCAGAGCCATACCAGCAACCAGGGAACTAAGTGATGGGCTCATCAGGATCCACCACAAGCTTCCGGGAGATGCAAGCCCTACAAAAAGAAGCAGCAGGCCTAGTGGTGTGGAAGGGGGCAGAGAATGGAAGTTAAGGCCTTCTTCAAGCACACATCGAGCCCTGGGTAACCTCACCCATGTGATTCCAATGGCCCAGGCCTTTTGTTGGCTGAAAGAAAGGAAAGGCTCATAGAGAGAGCAAAGTCAGGCTTGTGAGGGATGACAGCAAAGATGTAGGTTATATACTGCATCATATGCTGACCAGCCATTTTCCCAGTTTTCACCACACATTGCTTCCAGTAGTCTGTTTCTTAGCTTCCCTCAGTCTTCAGCAACTCTGACTATACCTCTTCAGACTGCTGCCCCATTTGACTTATATGTTTTTTCTTTCTTTTTTTGTATTGAGTTATAGTTGATTTATAATGTTGTGTTAGTTTCAGGCATACAGCAAAGTGATTCAGTTATACATATATATAATATATTATTTTCTCAGTTTCTTTTCCATTATAGGTTATTACGAGGCATTGCGTATAGTTCCTTGTGCTGTACAGTAGGTCCTTGTTATTTATCTATTTTATATATAGTAGTTTGTATGAGTTTGTATCTACTATCCCAAACTCCTAATTTATCCCTCCCCCTGCCCTTTCCTCTCTGGTAACCATAAATTTGGTTTCTATGTCTGTGAATCTATTTCTGCTTTGTAAATCAGTTCATTTGTATCATGTTTTTTAGGTTCCACATATAAGTGATATGGTATTTGTCTTTCTCTGTCTGACTTACTTCACCTGGTATGATAATCTCTAGGCCCATCTGTGTTGCTGCAATGACATACTTTTGATTCCTTACCTCTCTGCTTCATAACATGGGCTCTGAACAGCCTCCTGCATGCTGGTGCACACCTGGCCAACCACTTATCTTACCTCTGCCTTTTAGAAAAACACTGGAATCCCAAAATCTGTTTCCAGTGCTGGAGGTTGGCCCTGTGGAATATAGCATGGCCCTGGGTCTGAGTTTAGACAGAGGCACAATGAAGAACATATTCTCCCATTTTATTCACCAAAGTGTGGAGTCTGACTTCCTGTGCTTGTTCTAAATGTCTCTTTCAAGTTCAAAGGGTGGGAAGGGTAGATCTTGTAGTATTGTACCAAAACTGGTACTTAAAAATCTTAATCACACTTTCTCTTCTTTTTTAAAACCTTATTCCTATTTTTTAAATTCTTATTTATTTCATTTATTTTTATTGAAATATATTTGACATACCACATTGTGTCAATTTGAGGTATACAATGTGTTGATCTGATGCATTTATATATTGTAATAGGATTGCCATTGTAGAGATAGTTAGCACCTCTATCGCATCACATAATTATCATTTCTTTCTTGTGGTTGGAATAATTAAGATCTAGTCTCTTAGCAAGTTTGATGACTATAATACAATATCATTGTCTATATTCACTACACTGTGCATTAGATCACCAAGATCTATTTATATCTACTAGTTGCAAGTAAGTATTGTTCCTTTTTAAAACCACAAAAAGCAATACAGACAAAATTATATAATCTCAACAGAGGGGAGTTTAGCAATGTCTAGCAAGATTACGTATGCACTCACCATTTGACTCAGTAGTCCCACTTCTAGGAATCTAAACCAAACATACACCAGCAAAAGTATAATGATACATACACAAGGCAACACTATGCACAAAGTGCAACACTATGCACAAAGTGCAAAATGACATATGCACAGGGCAACACTATGTGAAATAACAAAAGACTGGGAGAAAACGAACGTCCACCACTAGGGAACCAGTTGAATAAATTATAGTGGAGCCATAAAATGGAAAGCTGTGAAAAAATTTTAATAAAATGAAATGGAATACTATGGAATGAGATAGATTTCTATATAATATTTAGGAGTAATATTTGGGATATATTGTTACATGGAAAAAGCAAAGTATAGAATATTATATATACAGTAGTATGTTGGCTTTTGTGTAAGAAAGATGAGGAAATACAAATATTTACAGAAACATTATGAACTTATGATTTATTTATTTTTCTCTTTCTAAAAATAAATATTTCCTAGCTCTGTCCACTGAAAAGATATAGCAGCAATGACAACCTACTAACAGTGTGTATATTTAATGCCTAGATTGTGGTCTCTAAATCTCATTTCCTACCAAAAGGAATCAATCTTCCTTGAAGAAATAATTGTTTATAGGTATTTAACAGGAAATGTACAAAATGATCCTGGGACATCTTTTTTTGTCAAAGAGCAAGGAAGATATCAAAGACTAAAGTAGTCATGTCAAAAGAACACAGGATCCAAGATGAAGGGGAGTTCCCATTTGCCTATATTGGACAACTAGAGCATAAAAAAATCTGCAGTTAATCAACCATCAAATGTATAAAATATGAGTTCATAATGACATTAAAAAACATTGGTGGGACTTCCCTGATGGTGCAGTGGTTAAGAATCCACCTGCCAATGCAGGGGACACGGGTTCAATCCCTGGTCCGGGAGGATCCCACATGCCACGGAGCAACTAGCCCATGCACCACAATTACTGAGCCTGCGCTCTAGAGACCACGAGCCACAACTACTGAGCCCACATGCTGCAACTACTGAAGCCCGCGTGCCTAGAGCCCGTGCTCTGCAACAAGAGAAGCCGCTACAATGAGAAGCCAGCTCACTGCAACAAAGGGTAGCCCCCACTCGCCGCAACTAGAGGAATCTCACACACAGCAATGAAGACCCAATGCAGCCAAAAATAAATTTAAAAAACCAAAAAACAACAACAAAAAAAACATTGGTCACCCCTGGGTGATGCTAGGGCACCAAATTATTGTTTCAAAAATTAATAAAGATAAAAATTAAGAGCTTACCCACCTTTCCCATAGTTAATTATATTCTTCTTTATGCAATAATTCCAGATAGCAAATGCAGAAGGAATGATAGAATTACTATATCACTATTTATAATCCCTAGTGAAATAATAAATCTAGGCCATGGTTTCTCATCCCCAGCACTATTGACATTTGGGGCCAGATAATTCCTTATTTGGGGACTATCTATGCATTGTAGGATTTTTAGCAGCATCTCTGGTCCCTACTCCCTAGATGCTATTAGTACCACACACACACACCCAGTTGTGACAATCAACAATGTCTTCAGATATCGTTAAATGTCCCCTGGGGGACAAAATCATCTCTGGTTGAGAACCACTAATCTAGGGCAATGATCATGAATGGATTAAAAAAAAGATTAGGCAAATGATGATGGAGAACTTTACAATGGAGGGATCAGGTTGATACCACATGAACTCACTGATCAATTTTAGCATCACTAAGAGTGGGACAGCTAGATATTATGTGTCTTCTGATGTGATGCAGTAGGAATCATACAGCATCACCTATTATATATTGATGCCAAAAATTAAAAAAATCTGAACATAAATCTAATCATGTATCTAGCTCTAATTCCCAGTTGATGGTGAATATGGGAAATAGAAGAACAAGTTCAGTGTCACCACTAAGAAACAATCAGCAAAATCCAGAATGTGGAATTTTTAATAGGAAAAATGACCCATTTTTAAATGATAAATGGCATTTAAAAGAAGATGAGGAAAACAATAAATGTTTAAATAAAACAACAACAACTACAAGGTAAACTAATACTGTATGATTCCACTACATGACATCCTGGAAAAGGAAAAACTATGGAGACAGTAAAAAGGTCAGTGGTTGGGCTTCCCTGGTGGCACAGTGGTTGAGAGTCCGCCTGCCGATGTTGGGTACACGGGTTCGTGCCCCGGTCCGGGAGGATCCCACATGCCGCGGAGCAACTGGGCCCGTGAGCCATGGCCACTGAGCCTGCGCGTCTGGAGCCTGTGCTCCACAACGGGAGAGGCCACAACAGTGAGTGGCCCGCATACCGCAAAAAAAAAAAAAAAAAAAAAAAAAAAAAAAAAAAAGATCAGTGGTTGCCAGGGGTTAGGGAGCGGTAGGAATGAATAGGCTGAGCACAGAGGATTTTAGAGCACTGAAAATACTCTGTATGATACTATAATGGTGGATACATGTCATTATAAATTTATCCAAACCCAAAGTGTGTACAACACCAAGAATGAACCGTAATGTAAACTATGGACTCTGGGTGATCATGATGTGTCAATGTAAGTTCATCAATTATAACAGATGTACCACTCTGGTGGGGCTGTTGATAATGGGGGAGGTTATGCATATGTGAGGGACGGGGCTATATGGAAATTTTCTGTACCTTTCACTCAATTGTGCTGTAAACTTAAAACTGCTCTAAAAATTAAAGTCTATTTTTAATTGAAAAAAAAGAGAATGAGGAAAAGAAAGATGGGAGACTTACAAATTCTTTTCTAGCTTTATTGAGGTATAATTTGCAAATAAAAATTGTATATATTAAGGTGTACAATGTGATGTTTTGATATATGTATACATTGTGAAATGATTACCACAATGAAGCTAATCAACATATTCATCACCTCACATAGTTACCTTTTTTTAATGGTGAAAACAGGTAAGATCTACTCTCTTAGCAAATTTCAAGTATACAGTACAGCATTATTAACTATGGTGACAATGCTGTACATTAGATCTCCAGAACTTATTCATCCTACATAGTTAAAACTTTGTACCCTTTGACTAACATGTCCCCATTTCCCCCACCCTCCAACCCCTGGAAACCACCCTTCTACTCTCAGCTATATGAGTTGGACGTTTTTAGATTCCACATATAAGTTACACCATGTAGTATTTGTCTTTCTCTGCCTAGCTTAGGAAATTTAAAGATTTTTTAAAGAGACTTAAGAGAGATAATGACCAAATGCAACATTACATTTGGTTTGGGTCCTATTTTGAAAAAAAATCAATTTTAAAACTATTTCTTGAAACAATCAGGAAAATTTGAATATGAATTAGTGTTTAATTACATTAAGGAATTATTGTTAATTAGTAAATTGTGCTAATGGCATTGTGGTTATGTAAAAAAACTATTTTCTCTTATAGATACACACTCACATTGAATGAGATAATATTATACCTAGGATTTGAGTTAAAAGACTGCAACAAACCTTGGGGTGTAGAAAATAAATAAAACATGATTGGCAAAACATTGAAAATTGTAGAAGCTGAGTAAAGGGGATTCATTCTACTAATTTCTCTACCTTTGTGTATGTTTAAATTTTTCCATAATAAAATGAAGTTTAAAAACAAACCGAGTGAGACTTCTGTTTCTAGAAAGATGTGGTAGGTGTACTTCTCCCTATTTCTCCTGCTAAGTACAGTTTAAAACCCTGGACACTGGTTATAAAATAAACATAAAAAGAGTCTGAAAAGTAGGCAGAAGAAGGCAGACTGGCTATAGAACTCAGAACCCAAGGAATGACAAAGCAGTGAGTTCCCTGAGGTTTTGTTCTGTTTTGTTTTGCTTCATATATCCTATACTGGGTGCTGGAGAAGCTGAAAACCTGGAAACATCAATGGGTATAGGAAAAAAAGAAAAGAAAAGGAGAGGAAATGAAAGGAAAAGAAAAGGAGAGGAAATGAAAGGAAAAGAAAAGACAAGGCAAAGAAAAAAAGCCTGCTCTCTCTAGGCAGAGGACCAGGAAAGGGGCAACCTTGCAAGACAGAAAAGTTTTAGATAATAACCACTCTACTCCAAGCAAATCCCAGAGAAAAAGTTGAGCCACCATCCATGCCAACAAAGGCCAAATGGAAAAGTTAAACTTCCACCCTTGGCAGGCTGTAATATGCTAGGATGGTGTCAGAGAAAGACAAGTTGGGAGCCTGAACGTTCACTCCTACTGGGCAGTAAAAAGGCCCCTTTGATGCAGTGTCAGTGGAGACTACATGGAAAGCCAGGACTTCATGCCCACCTGGTGATAACAAGGGGCCCCTCCTCTTCTCCCCACTGGAGTGCTATCAGAGGAGTCCCAGTAGAGAATCAGCACTTTTACCACCATCTAGCAGTAACTAGCATCCCTCCCCATTCCTGGTGCCAGTGGCAGTCATGAGAACTACAACAAGGCATTCTTGCTCCTCTCAGCCAGGGTGAGAGGGTATCAGCTGAGGCATAGGGGAGAGCCAGAACTCCCACCTTGCCAGGTATTATTGAGGAGACCCTCACCCCCAGGTGTCAATGGAGGCTAAATGAGGAACCTGGACTCCACTCCACCTGGCAGCAATGAAGTGGCATTCCCCTAACCCTGCCAGAGCAGTGTCAGAAGCATAATAAAAATAAGATATTTAAATGCTATCCACAGTCTCATAACATATTATCCAAACTGTCAAGATTTCAATCAAAAATCAGTCATCGGGCTTCTCTGGTGGCGCAGTGGTTGAGAGTCTGCCTGCTGATGCAGGGGACACGGGTTCGTGCCCCAGTCCGGGAAGATCCCACATGCCACAGAGTGGCTGGGCCCGTGAGCCATGGCTGCTGAGCCTGCGCGTCCGGAGCCTGTGCTCCACAATGGGAGAGGCCACAACAGTGAGAAGCCCGTGTACCACACACACAAAATATATATATATATATCAGTCATCATATCAAAAGCCAGGAAAATCTCTGCTTGATGAGAAATGACAACTAAAAGACACAAACAGTATGACATAGATGCTCATTAAGATGCTTCAATAAGCAATTACAAACATAATAGAAACAAATTTTTAAAAAGAAAGTCTCATCAAAGAAGTAGAATGTATAAAAAAGAACTAAATGGAATTTTTAAAACTAAAAAATGTAATAACTGAAATTTTAGAAATTAATAGATGGGCTCAGCAGCAGAATAGAAGAGACAGAGGAAAGAATTAGTGAACTTTCAGAGAACTAGAACAAAAAGTTTCACAATTTGTATGGAAACACAAAAGACCCCGAATAGCCAAAGTAATCTTGAGAAAGAAAAATGGAGCTGCAGGAATCAGGCTCCCTGACTTCAGACTATACTACAAAGCTACAGTAATCAAGACAATATGGTACTGGCACAAAAATAGAAATATAGATCAACAGAACAGGATAGAAAACCCAGAGATAAACCCACGCACATATGGTCACCTCATCTTTGATAAAGGAGGCAAGAATATACAATGGAGAAAAGACAGCCTCTTCAATAAGTGGTGCTGGGAAAACTGGACAGCTACATGTAAAAGTATGAAATTAGAACACTGCCTAACACCATACAGAAAAATAAACACAAAATGGATTAAAGACCTAAATGTAAGGCCAGACACCATCAAACTCTTAGAGGAAAACATAGGCAGAACACTCTATGACATAAATCACAGCAAGATCCTTTTTGACCCACCTCCTAGAGAAATGGAAATAAAAACAAAAATAAACAAATGGAAACTAATGAAACTTAAAAGCATTTGCACAGCAAAGGAAACCATAAACAAGACCAAAAGACAACCCTCAGAATGGGAGAAAATATTTGCAAATGAAGCAACTGACAAAGGTTTAATCTCCAAAACATACAAGCAACTCATGCACCTCCCTATCAAAAAAACAAACAACCCAATCCAAAAATGGGCAGAAGACCTAAATAGACATTTTTCCAAAGAAGATATACACATTGCCAACAAACACATGAAAGAATGCTCAACATCATTAATCATTAGAGAAATGCAAATCAAAACTACAATGAGATATCATCTCGCACCGGTCAGAATGGCCATCATCAAAAAATCTATAAACGATAAATGCTGGAGAGGGTGTGGAGAAAAGGGAACACTCTTGCACTGTTGGTGGGAATGTGAATTGGTACAGCCACTATGGAGAACAGTATGGAGATTCCTTAAAAAACTACAAATAGAACTACCATATGACCCAGCAATCCCACTACTGGGCATATACCCTGAGAAAACCATAATTCAAAAAGAGTCATGTACCAAAATGTTCACTGCTGCTCTATTTACAATAGCCAGGAGATGGAAGCAACCTAAGTGTCCATCATCAGATGAATGGATAAAGAAGATGTGGCACATATATACAATGGAATCTTAGCCATAAAAAGGAACGAAACTGAGTTATTTGTAGTGAGTTGGATGGACCTAGAGACTGTCATACAGAGTGAAGTAAGTCAGAAAGAGAAAAACAAATACCATATGCTAACACATATATATGGAATCTAAAAAACAAAAAAGAAAGAAAATGGTCAGAAGAACCTAGGGGCAAGACGGGAATAAAGATGCAGACCTACTAGAGAAAGGACTTGAGGATACAGGGAGGGGGAAGGGTAAGCTAGGACAAAGTGAGAGAGTGGCATGGACATATATACACTACCAAACGTAAAAAAGATAGCTAGTGGGAAGCAGCCGCATAGCACAGGGAGATCAGCTCAGTGGTTTGTGACCACCTAGAGGGGTGGGATAGGGTGGGTGGGAGGGAGGGAGATGCAAGAGGGAAGAGATATGGGGACATATGTATATGTATAACGGATTCACTGTGTTATAATGCAGAAACTGACACGCCGTTGTAAAGCAATTATACTCTAATAAAGATGTTAAAAAAGTTAGTGAACTTGAAGATAGAACAACAGAAATTATCCGGTGTGAACAATGGAAAGAAAATAGACTGGGGGCAGGGAAGGATGGAATGAACAGACCCTAAGGAATGTGTGGGACTATAACAAAAGTTTGAACATCTGTGTCATCACAATTAGAAAAGGAGAGGAGGAAAAAGATAGAGCTGAAAAAGTATTCAAAGAAATAATGGCTGAAAAATTCCCAAAAGACGTAAACCAATAAGTTCAAGAAGCTGAACAAACTCCAAACTGTATACACATAAAGGAATCCATGCAGGGCTTCCCTGGTGGTGCAGTGGTTGAGAGTCCGCCTGCCAATGCAGGGGACATGGTTTCGTGCCCCGGTCCGGGAAGATCCCACATGCCACAGAGCGGGTGGGTCCGTGAGCCATGGCCGCTGAGCCTGCGTGTCTGGAGCCTGTGCTCCGCAACGGGAGAGGCCACAACAGTGAGAGGCCCGTGTACCGAAAAAAAAAAAAAATCCATGCCATGACCCATCATACTCAAACTTCTGAAAACAAAGGGCAAATAAAAAGGCAGCAAGAGAGATGATGCCTTGCCTTTAGGGGAAAAACAACTTGAATCACAGAGGATTTTTCATCAGAAACCATGGAGCTCAGAAGAAACAGATACAATATTTTTCCAGAGGTGAAGGAAAGGACTATCAATCAAGAACTCTATGCCCAGTGAAAATATCCTTCAGGAATGAAGGGGTAATCAAGTCATTCTCAGATAAAGGAAAACTAAGAGAATTTGCCACCAGCAAACCTACCCTGAAAGGATGGCTAAAAGAAGTTGTCTAAACAGAAAAGAAATTATAAAAGTGGGAATCTTGGAACATCAGGCGGGAGAAAAAGCATAATAGAAAGGGTAAAAATATGGATAAATACAACAGATTTTCCTTCTCCAATTGACTTTTCTAAATTATGTTTGATGGTTGAAGCAAAAATTGTAAATACTATCTGATGTGGTCTTCAATGTATGCCATGGAAATATATAAGACAATTATATTATAAATGAACTAGAATAAGGTTTCTACATTTCATCCAAACTGGGAAAATGTTGATACCTGTAGATTATGATAAGTTATGTATGTGTAATACCTAGAGAAAAAGCTCTCTCTTTCTAAATAGGTGGAGAGATGGACTGTGTTCATGGGTTGGAAGACAACATATAAAGATGTCAATTCTCCCTCAGATTTATGTACAGCATTATTTAATGCAATTCCTATGAAGGTCCCAGCAAGATTTTTTTTACAGATGTAGGGCAAGTTATTCTAAAACTTATATTAAAAGGCAAAGGAGGGGCTTCCCTGGTGGCGCAGTGGTTGAGAGTCCGCCTGCCGATGCAGGGGACACAGGTTCGTGCCCCGGTCCGGGAGGATCCTACATGCCGCAGAGCTGCTGGGCCCGTGAGCCATGGCCGCTGGGCTTGCATGTCCGGAGCCTGTGCTCCGCAACGGGAGAGGCCACAACAGTGAGAGGCCCGCGTACTGCAAAAAAAAAGGCAAAGGAACTAGAATAGCTAAAACAATATTGAAATAGAGGAATAAAGTTAGAGGAATCACAATGCCTGATTTTAAGATTTCCTATATGGTAATCAAGAATGTGTAGTATTGGCATGGAGATAGACATATCAATGGAAAAGAATAGAGATCAGTGGTAAAGAATCAATGATCAGTGGGATAGAATTGAGAACACGGAAATAGCCCCACACAAGAATGGCCAACTGATCTTTGACCAAGGTGCAAAAGCAAACCAATGGAGGATAGCCTTTTCAACAAATGGCGCTGGAGTAATTGGATGTCCATAGGCAAAAAAAAAAAAAAAAAAAAAAAAGAACCTCTACCTAGACTTCAAACCTTACACAAAAATTAACTCAAAATGAATCATAGATTTAAATGTAAAACTATAAAACTCTTAGAAGAAAACAAAGGAGAAAATCTTCAGGCCCTAGGGCTTGGTGAAGAATTCTTAGACATAACACCAAAAAGCATGATCCAGAAAATTTAAAAAATTGATAAATTATACTAAATCAAAATAAAAACTTTTGTAAAAGACTCTTAGGAAAATTAAAATATTAGTTACAGACTGGGAAAATTATTTTCAAAACGCTTATCTGACAAGGGGTTCATACCTAGACTATATAAAGAATCCTCAAAACTCAACAGTAAAAAAAAAATCCAATTAGAAAGCATACAAAAGACTTGAAGAGATAGCTCACTGAAGAGGATAAACAGATGTCAAATAAGCATATCAAGAAATGTTCAATATCATTAGCCATTAGGGAAATGCAAATTAAGACTATGATGAGATATCACCATATACCTATTAGAACAGCTAAAATTAAAAATAGTGACAATACCAATATTGGTAAAGATGCAGAGAAACTAGAGCTCTCATACATTGCTGGTGGGAATGTACAGTCACTCTGTAAAATAGTAGTTTCTTAAATGACTAAACTACCATATGACTCAGTAATCTTACTCCTAGGCATTTATGCCAGAGAAATGAAAACTTCCACCCACACAAAAATGTGTACTTGAATAGTCATAGCAGCTTTATTTGTAATAGCTTAATTTGGAAGCGACCAAACTGTCTTTTAATAGGTGAATGTTTAAACAAACTGTGGTATATCCACACTATGGAATACTATTCAGCAATAAAAAAGTCAAACTATACACACAATAATTTCGACGGATCTCAAAGACATTATGCTGAGTGAAAACAGTCAATCTCGAAAGGTCGACTCCATTTATATAACATTCTTGAAGTGACAAAATCAAGAGATGGAGAACAGGTTAATGGTTTCCAGGGGTTAGGGATGATGGGTGGGAGGGAAATGGGTGTGAATATAAAGGGTAGCAGGAAGATCTTCATAGAACTTCATAGAATAGTTTTGTATCTTGATTGTGGTGGTGGTTACACCAATCTACACATGATGAAGTGACATAGAACTATGCACACACATTGTTCAAATGCCAATTTTCTGTCACACAAGATGTAAGTTTTGGGGAAAACTGGGTTAAGGTTATACAAAACAAATATAATCTCTTGAAAAAGGAATTTAAAATCAAAACAAGAGGAAATTGAATTCACAGCAATAATTTTCTATCATGTTGTTTTTAACTAGAATGTTAGGGTTTTTTCCTGAAAGCAGAGGTTCCCAAGTGTCTCCAGAGGCTCTAATAAGCCTGACTCCAAGGGTCTATGTGACAACATGTCTTTTGCTGCTCCCCTGGGCAACACTGGTGGAATACAGGAAGCCTAGGCCTTCATCCAAGACCACAGCTATAGGAGGAGCTTTCAGAACCATGCAGGCTCTCACTAGACATGATTCCACAACAAGGAGACTTAGCAGACTGACTCAGCTCTCTTTTGTTGTGCTGTAGGCCATAGGCCTCCAGCTAAATCAGAGTTAAATACCCTCCAATCCAGCCTAATCAGTGACTGGTGAATACTAGATCTTTTCATACAAACATGCTCATTCATTCACACCAAAGTGATTTGTATAAATTAAATATAACCCCATGTCTGCTATCTTGGCCGGCACTCTGCTACTTCTTGACCACCATGTTGTCCTGCTAGGAGGGATGAAGTGAGGAAATGGTTTCATGAAGTCACACTGTAGGTGAGCTTAGGCAAGATATTTAACCTGGATCTCAGGACCTGGAGTTGAGAGCAGTAGAAGATCCAAGTGCTGCTCTTTCTGTCTATTGTCGTAAATGCCTCTGTGACTTTTATTATAAAAACAACAACAAGGATTTCATTTACCCAGTTATAAATTCATCTTTTTTAAAAATTATTATTATTTTTGAGTGGAATAGTAGCAGATCAGAACTAGGTAAGCCCTGAGTCAGCAAATTTATCAGGAAGACCTCCCACAGAATTGGAAAGCTCTCTAACATCTTCACATTGTCAATATGGGTTTGGGGAGCCCTAAGAATGCCAGAAAAATCTGCTGCCAATAAATGTGACATGGAGGGGAATTCAGCATCCTGGAGAATTTTGGAGTGTTTCACTAAAAGCTGAGTGATCAACTGGGATGGGGTTTCTTAAGAAAGACTCATTCCTAGGATGAGCTTACTTTACTTAAGAGTCAGATCAAGATAGATCAGGGAGGGATGGGCAGAAGATTCTGGAACTACATTCTCTTGTGTGAAGACAATGTCCCTAGTGGAGGGGCAGGAAACCAGGAAAGTTAAAAACAGAGAAAGGGATCACATTACCAGAATTTGGGACAGAGCTTTCCCTTTCCATGAGATGGGGAGAGGGAGCATGAACAAACTGAATAAAGCATAGTACAATACTGACAGATTTCTTGTGGACAGATGAAAATGGCAGGCCAGTCAGTTTCAGTTTTTAAAGGTCAAAGGGCAACAGCTCTAACAAATGGAGAGAAAATTGTGAGGAGCTGGAGCGATAGTCTCAGTGATACACTAGGGACTCCACCCCAAGAAGTAAATGGAAAGAATCTGCCTGAAAATTATGAGGTATTTGAAGAATGCCAAGGCAAGGAACAAACCTCTTTCATTATGGTGCACCCACCACCAGTTGTGCTTCACTAGGAGGGCAGGTCTGCACATGAATCTGTCAAGGTGAATCAAACAAGGAAGATGACTTGCAAGGCAGACAACAAACCTGCAGGAGGGAGGGGGGACAGAGCAGCCTGGGGAAACACCCCCAAAACCAACTCTGCTCTGCCATCCACCCACACTGAAGTGGACATTTATCATTGAAAACCTTGAAGTCCAGTGAGTCCAAGAAGGTTTTCAAGTTCAGGGAGGGTGCCCTAAGAACTGAAAAGTTTTCCAAGTGACTGATGGAGTGAGCTTAGGTATGGAGCAACATAACACTGGAGACAAGAGGAAGTTATGGGGGCCATTGCTCAGACAGTTGATATGGGGATCTGTAGAAGGAGGTCAGAGAACATATAGGGAGTGTTTAGGGATTGTGTCAATTACAAGGCAATGGTGAATCAAGAGAGGGATCCTCATGAGAATCACTAAGAAACCTTTTTGTTGATCATCACAAGGGCTACACACTGGGCAGCCATGCCATTCAGTTAGGATGGAAGCCCTGGTCTTCCCAACCCCAAGAATGGCAATAGACATTCAAAGACAACTTGAAAATTCAGCACTTGCCCCCAGTAATGTGAAATATGGAAAAACTATATGACTTTCCAATTATTACAACCAGAAAAACTAGAAAGTCAAAACAAATGGTTGATGCTGATACTTTCTAGAAACCTTCTAGAAAACAAATTTTTGGTGGTGAACTAAAGGCTTGGGGATGGTGAATCCCTGCAACAAGCCCACAGTAGTTATCTTTTCAGAGAGGAATGGACAGATACTAGGGAAGAATAGAAGGGTGTTAAGTTTCTTACAAAGTCAAATATATACTTATTATATGACTCTGCAATCCCACTCCTAGGTATGTACCCTAGAGAAATGAAAATTTATGTTCACACAAGAACCTGTACATGAATGTTTATAGAAGTCCCAAACTGAAACAATCCGAATGGATATATTGACTTTGGTATGTCCATACAATAAAAGGACAATAATTGTCAACAATAAAGTGGAGTGAACTATGGATACACACAATAACATGGATGAATCTAATATGCATTATGCTAAGTAAGAGAAACCAGAATCAGAAGGCTACATCTGTGTAATTCTATTTATATTCTGGAAAAGGCAAAACTACGGGGATAGAAAACAGATTAGTGGTTGCCAGCGTCTGGGGGGCAAGGAGAGGGATTGATTAGCAAGGGGCTCAAGGGAACTTTTTGTGATATGGAAATTTTCTATATCTTGATTGTGGTGTTGATTACACAACTGTATAAGTTTGTCAAAACTCATGCAACTGTACTTCTGAAAAAGGTGAGGCTTACTACATATAAATTGTATCTTAATAAACCTGACTTTTAAAAATGCTGAGTTAAAACATATTTAAAACTGATTATCCAGGGCTTCCCTGGTGGCGCAGTGGTTGAGAGTCCGCCTGCCGATGCAGGGGACACGGGTTCATGCCCCGGTCCGGGAAGATCCCACATGCCGCGAAGCGGCTGGGCCCGTGAGCCATGGCCGCTGAGCCTGCGCGTCCGGAGCCTGTGCTCTGCAACGGGAGAGGCCACAACAGTGAGAGGCCCGTGTACCGAAAAAAAAAAAAAAAAAAAAAAAAAAACCCTGATTAACCAAAGAGGCTACATTGCATCAAATAGGCCAATCTGGTTGGTTCCTGTTTGGACCTGGTTTCAGATCAAAGGCAGAGCCCCAAACCAAAAACCCATGTGAACTCATCTATCATCCTTGGGAAGAGACCTGTGTCTATACTCTTCAGGGAAAATGGATATATTCTAAGGCATTATGATGAGCAGTACATTTTGCCTGACTCTTGTTGCACTTTACATATGGGACTCTGCATCCAGAGGGAAATGGAAGAAGTTGTTTTGGTTCTGAGCCAAGAATATTCAGAAACATCTGAACATTCAGGCCTCGCAAATTTCAAGCTAAGAAAGCAGGAGTAGTGGGTTCCCAGCACATAATTACTTCCCAAGGCCACAATGGGCTTGTTGAGAAGAATACAGAAGGAATAGATACCTGGACTTACCCACTGAATCCTGGGTACAGATATAATTTATTTAAAACTTCTCAACTGTAGGTATTGTTTATGGGATGGGAAAATTGGCAGGAGTACCTGAAATCCCACAAGCAGCACCCAAGATTGAATTGGGCTTAAAGTGAGCATGTCTTAGGAACCTCAAGGATTTTTTTTATTCTTCTTTTTCTAACCTAATAGAGTCATCAATTTTTGTAATAGGGTGTGGAGAAAGAAACAGCTGCCACAATATGATTAATTTTGATAGAGGAATCAGCTAGATGGTAAGTCATGTATTCACATTTGAACTCAAGTTGGTATAAGGACTATGGGTACCCCAAACTCCAACAGAAACATAACCCCAATGCTGTTGATGTCATCGAAGAAATGAGGACAGTAGTCCAAAAACCTTTGGCTTGGAAATAGCACTATTACAGGGTTCATCCATAACCATTCCTGCCTGATTTGGAAGCCAAATGGAACTTGGTGAATAACTACACTCTATTATGGAGGTTTCAATTTGTTCATAAAACCCCTGGCACTAGTGGTAGCCTATGACCATTAATTAAGTGGAGAAATTCTCAGAGACGCCTCCAACTTCTCCATGGGAAATAGCTCTATCAATATCAATCAATGACTATGTTTCTGTAACGTATTTATTATTATCTTCTAAATAACCTTGGGAGAGAACTACTAACTGCAGGAGAAAGCAAATTATATTTTGAGGATTACTCCTTTGTACAAGGAAAAGCTGGAATGGGAGTCCAGGGACCTGGGATTTCAATAAGCTACCTTGGAAAATGGAATTGGATCTAGGAGAGTGAAATTGTGGCCTTGGGGCTTCCAAAAGAGGAATCCATTTTGAAGATGTCAAAACACCATGGCAACAAAGTCAGCCTATATATTTCTGACAGTCAGTAGGTTGTGGGACTACTGAAACATCCATCCCTTGGTGAATTCTATTTGCTACCACCTCTGCCATGCTTCCTGTTCGAGAAGGAAGTAGTCTGGCATAACAGTTCAGTGCAGACTCTGGAGCCATTGTTGCCAGTGTTCAAATCCTATCTCCGCCATTCCCTGGCTATGGGATCATTGGCAGATTATTTAACATCTCTGTTTCAGTTTCTTCATATGTAAAAATAGATATATTATACCAATGCCTCCATTTTAGTATTGTTGTGAGTCGCAACTTTATAAATGTAAAAGAACTCAGAACAAGCAAGAGCTCTCATAAGTATTATCTAGTAGTATTACTATTTTCATTTCCAGGGACCCAAAGTACCAAAGCAAGTGGAGAAATAAGAATTGGGAACACTGGATACCTTGGCCAAAGTGTGCAGCGAGACTCTTAACTAGTAAGACTTCAGAACCAGAGACCTGAGCTGGATCCTCTTCTCTGCATTTTTGTTCCTGGAAAATAAAACTTGGAGAGGGCCAGGAACATCAAAGTATTGCACACATTCCTCTCTGATGGGTAGGCCCCAACTTTCCCCTTTATATTTCTGGAAAGTCCTACCATAACTAACCAAAGTCAGTATAGGCATCTATGTTAGTTTCCTAGGACCGCCATAATAAATTAACACAAACTGTTTTAAACAATATAAATTTATTCTCCCACAATTCTGGAGGCTAGATGTCCAAAATCAAGATATCAGTAGCACCATGCTCTCTCTGAAGGCTCCAGGGGAGAATACGTTCCATGCCTTTCTCTTAGCTTCTGATGTTGCCGGCAATGGTTGACGTTCCTGAGCTTATAGACATATCACTCCAATCTCTACCTCTGTTGTCACATGGTATTCTCCCAATGTGTCTCTGTCTCTGTGAGTCTTCTCCTCTTTTTACAAGGAGACCAGTCCTATCGCATTAAGGGCCCACCATAATGACTACATCTTAACCTGATTACATCTGCAAAGATCCTATTTCCAAATAAGGTCACATTCAAATAAGGTACTGGAATTTAAGACTGCAACATATCTTTTGGGAGACACAGCCCATGACAGGATCTAGGACAACAAACATTTTAGTATACCTGAAACAATTATGCCATCACACATACTGGATGGTGGAAAGAAGTAAACATTGAAGGGGAATGCTAGAATTCTCCCTGAGATGGCCCCAAACCAACCTCTCTAAGAATTCCTTTCAGGCAACCTCTAGTTGGGGGCATAACTTAAGGTAATCATTGTAAAACACTGTTCTTGGTGGTAGTTCACAGCCACTCTTGTTGAGTTGTTGAGTTGTTGAGTTGAGGCCATTCTAACTATGAAGGAGGTTTTCCCCCCCAACACCCATACTGGAATTCATCCAATTAAGATATTTTGCTACTAAGGCAAGGGGGGATACTTTCAACTAAGAAACACCCTGATAAACAGCAAACCTCACAAAAATGGATGGACAATCGCACATATCTCTCACATCCTCAATTCTGTGGACATGATAGAGACAATGAATCAGGTCTAAAGTTGATCTGCCTAAGGGCTGTCATGTCTTTTAGGGCTTAATTGGGCTAAATCCCTTCCTTTCATGTTGATAAACCTGAGAAAGCAAAAACCATACATATTAAGGCCTGGCTGACTACCTTGTGTGGAGGCCTTAATACATTGAGAGTCCAAGAAAGGGAGTCAGAGGTAAAACATAGTTTGGCAAAGAGTTACAAAAGTTAGTCCAGGGTTTTACATTTTAAATCAATAAGGTATATGGTAGAGTCTAAGGTCCAGGCCAGGGCTCTACACAAGCCAAAGAGAAGGCCCTAAAATGATTGAAAGTTGGTCATGGCACATTTCTAGGTCCCATTCTTATTCCCAAACTTGAGTGAGGGGTGGAAGATGAGGGAGCCTTTCTCGGTAATGTGGAAGCTCATACTGGGTGTATTCAAGTGGCATAAAAATATCCCTGGTTTGTCCATGCATTGCACTTAAAGAAGCATAGGCAGAAGCCCTCAAACCTTTCTCCAGGGGTCAAAACCAGGGATAGATGCAAGGTTTGTTCATAGAATGCCACCTGTAATAGCCATAAAAATGTACCACTGAGATCTTCTAATGCAGAAAGCATGGTTGACTAATAGCCCCAGCTTCCACCCAACTTGGTCCACCACCAAGTTTGCACCAAGACCATGCTTCCCCCAGGCTGCCAATAGCACTGACTGAACATGGTGCAAATACTAGTGCTGGCCCATTCTTGTGGTACACAATATTTCTCTAACCTTTCTGATAGGCTCAAACTTTCTTTGAACTGTGCTACAGACTGGAACTCTCTCTAGTCGATCCTTTTCCTCCCACTCTCCTTTCACTGGTGTCAGACCTACATTGTAATCTGAAAGCTCTCCCTTGCCTACATCTACTTCTTCCTCTTTATCACCCACAGGCATTTCTCCCAATAAGTTTCTTGCAAATCTAATCCCATCTTGACATCAGCTTCTTGGAACATTTGAATAGACATAAAGTATACTGTTGATGGGATCCAAGAAAGTAGATGGTCAGATGGGTTTCGGGGACTGGATCACTCACCACCTGTTGGGCAAAGAAGATGCCATCCTGAGTTGTAGATGGGAACAGGTATTCCTTTCCACAAGGCGGTAATGCAAATGCTGACTCTTTCTTCAGTAGTGACCTAGGAAAATGTCCAGTGGAAAGGAACACTATTGCAGGTATGATGATTCTGGCATTTGAAAGAAAGGTCAGCAAAGTTGGCTGGTTATTACTAATTTGTATTAATGTCCTACAAATGGATAATGAGATTGAGGGCTGTTAACAAGCAATTGACGGCTAAGTGTAAGAGCCAAAGGATCTTGTTGACAGCTTATAAAGACACACTTTTCTCCTTCAGTAGAAGAGCATGTAATAGGGAAGAACAAATATGACTCCATATTGGATCTGTTTCTTTTTTTTTTTTTTTTTTTTTTTTTTTTTGGGGTTCGCTGGCCTCTCACTGTTGTGGCCTCTCCCATTGCGGACCACAGGCTCCGGACGTGCAGGCCCAGCGGCCATGACTCATGGGCCCAGCCGCTCCGCGGCATGTGGGATCCTCCCAGACTGGGGCACGAACCCACGTACCCCGCATCGGCAGGCGGACTCCCAACCACTGCGCCACCAGGGAAACCCGGATCTGTTTCTTTTACTTTAACCTTTGTATTCTATTGCTTTTGCTACAAGTTAATCACTCAAGGAATGTTGCTTATAGCTTAAAGTATACATAATGCCCATCTCCCAGAACACTGCCTTCCCATGCCTGAGTGTTAAGCTGACATACCTTTGTTTAAGCTCACAAGAAACATCCTGACCCGGGGCCACCTGTGAATGGCTGCAGGAAAGATGAAATTAACACAACCCTCCCCAGTCTGGCTGGAACCAGGAAATAGTTACAACAACTGGGCTTCCCTGGTGGCGCAGTGGTTGAGAATCTGCCTCCCAATGCAGGGGACACGGGTTCGAGCCCTGGTCTGGGAAGATCCCACATGCCGCAGAGCAACTGGGTCCATGAGCCACAATTACTGAGCCTGCGCATCTGGAGCCTGTGCTCTGCAACAAGAGAGGCCGCGATAGTGAGAGGCCCGCGCACCACGATGAGGAGTGGCCCCCGCTTGCCACAACTAGAGAAAGCCCTCGCACAGAAACGAAGACCCAACACAGCCATAAATAAATAAATTAATTTAAAAAAATAGTTACAACAACTTATTGCCTTTCTTACTTTACCTCCTCACCTCCCCCTCTTTCCTCTGTAAAAGAAACTAGCATCCAAACCCAGGCAAGATGGTACTTTGGGACACCAGTCCACCATCTTCTTGGTCTGCTGACTTTCAGAATAAAGTCGCTATCCCTTGCCCCAACAATTTGTCTCTTGATTTATTGGCCTGCTATGCGGTGAGCGGTAAGATTGTGGACTCAGTAACAAGCAGACACATCAGAGGAGCAGACTCTAGACTTGATAGCAAAAACCTCAAGATGATTAAATGCCTATCCCAGGCAAGTCTGTCATGCTAAAGTCAGAGCCCTGGTTGGAAAAACCTGGGACCTGAAAAGTAGGATAGAGACATCTGGATGGATACTTCTAAGATGTTGGCTCTGTAGAAACTGAACTCTCAGAAACTGCAGAGGTAGCTCACCCTTCCCTAGTAAGAACTAGCACATCTCTCATGCTAGAAGATGTCAACAAGTCCTCACCCCACAAAACAAATGGTTTCCCTTTCAGGAGCTGCCCCAATCTTTTCTCCTGGCTGCCAAGATAATAATCTTTGTTAAATCCCAGCATAACCCAACTGGAGATATGCTGGGCCTGATAAGGAAGGAAATAGATTGTATACTGAAGGAGCTGGAAGAATTAGCTAACAGAGATTGGCATGAGCCAGTTTAAGTACCCCTGAATACTTAGTGAGTACTTACTCAGTGACTACCACTGAGACTAGATTTTGAGCTGCTCGATCAAGGTAGCTGGAACATAACATTGAAGAAGCAAGAATTTATCAATTTGAGGGTACTTTCTTAGGAGGTTGATTTAACACCCTAGCAAGCACCCCAGGGATAGGGCAAAGTCACTGCTGGGGTGGCTCATAGAAGCCTGGAGTAGACAAAGGCTCATGCTGGATGAAGTGGAAATGCCTGTGTTACCTGGAGGATGGTAGAGGAAGGAATAGAGAGGCTGAAGGAATTGAACATGTTGCAATGGACAGACCTTGTGAGGTCAGAAATACTACCAGAAGATTATGTTCCATGGAGGGGCCAAGAAAACTCACTATTCACCAAAGCCATCAAGAATGTACTGGTGAAAGGGGCACCAGCATCACTGAGAAGCTCAGGGGTGGCTCTCACTTGCTGGCTAGGGCTGAGGGTAGGAGAGGTGGTTACTGCTCATTAATGTCCATGGGAATCATGGAGCCTTGAATTAACAGAGCCAGGCAGCAGCAATTAACTGCCAGAAGCCAGGAGGCTGCAGTCACCATAATGACTGACAATATTTTTAAGTTAGAAGAGGAGCCAAGGGGGCTTGTGATGTAGGGTGTTGTGGAGATGGTGAACATGGCATGCTTAGGAGGCAAAATAGACAGGTAGTCAACAAAGGCACTGCTTAGCACCTACAACCAGATAAAGCCAAGAATGGAGGAGAAGGCTGAGTATTTGCCCCCATAAAAAGTGTGACCATAAAGGGGTAGCATGAGGGAGATCTTTGTGGTGACAGAACATATCTTGATTGTGGTGGTGGTTATACAAATATATACATATGATAAAATGTCATTGAATGATCCACAAGCATACAAAATAAACAAGTGCATGCAAAAACTGGTAAAATATGAGTTAAGATCTGTAGTCTAGTTAATTGTGTTGTGCCAATTGGTTTCCTGGTTTTGACAATACACTATAAGCTGTGTAAGATGTCACCATTGATGGAAGCAGGGTGATGAGTATGTGGGACCTCTCTGTACTCTTTTTGCAACTTCTTGCAAGCCTAAAAGTATTTCAAAAGTTAAAAAAAAAAAGAGCGAGCTTTGGAGCAAGTTCAACTCTCAGAGGCATATTAGCACAAAGAGTAATGGCCGCCCTCGGGCTAGAAATGGTGATCTGTGTAGCTGCGGTTTGTCATGAAGCAATAGATACCTGAAAAATGGAAAAAAGATTGCAATTCCACATTTTCATGCAGGGCAACAACAAAGTGTATTTTGAATCCAAAACAAGGAAGATACTTACACGTAGCTGAAACACTCGCTGTATTTTGTTGTTCAGATATGGTCAACCAGATTGCTTTTTACAAGCCGAGCGAGCAAGCCAATGTCCAAACTTGTAGCTTGGAAGCAACTTGGAAGAAAATCCCCTGGACATTTCTTTTAAGAAATGCTACATCACCAACAATCTTGATGGCACAGAGGACAACATCGTGTGGGAAAACATGGACAATTCCAACTCTGAGCTGAAAAGTGATTCAGAATATTCAGATTATAGATGTGAAGGAATTTTAGAAATACTTTAAGCAATTTATATTCTTTATATTTTTAAAGCACTCATAAGAGTGATATCTGAAGTGATTCAGAATATTCAGGTTATAGATGTGAAGGAATTTTAGAAATACTTTAAGCAATTTATATTCTTTATATTTTTAAAGCACTCATAAGAGTGATATCTGATTAGATACTATGTCTATATAAGACTAAAATAAATCTTTCAATAAGTAAAAATTTTAAATTATAAGTGCAAAGAAAACATTATGGCATGGTTTAATTGGCAGCCTTTTTACTTTCTTAGTGTAGTGATACATAAAATAATGGTACATCTTACACTCAAAGGCAGATTTGGTGAAATACAGTATCTGGAAATAGCCCTTAACTAGACTTGGGTGAATATCTTTGCTTCCTACAGCCCAGCTCTGACCAAGTCATTCACCTCTGACCTTTACACCTTGAGGATGCTCATGCCTAGATCAGGACCCATGTATCAGCTACTCCTGGAATGAGGCAGCCCACCCCAGACAACCCTGACCATGATGTAGCTCCATTCCAGACCAGCCCTGCCTTCTGCTCCCCACAACATGAAGCACTTGTTCTCTTCAACTTCCTCCAATCCCCAGACTTGGACCTCACCTTTTCTCCATCAACACCCCCAATTGCTCCAGCCTTTGGCCTGCCTATGGAAGACATTCACAACAAGCAAAAGAATCTGTGAGTCACCTCCAGCAGCCAACAAAGGGGAAAAAGGCCAAGGTTGACCATCATCACCCAGCTGCAGCAGCCATCTGGGAGCAGAAGCAGGTAGGGTTTTCGTCCCATCACATCACTGTGATCTGGCACTGCCAGAAGCTCTGGACAAAGCTCCTGGTTCAATCCAGGGTGAAAGAATGCTACTGAGGAGGGTGGGGGCACCTAGGTCTGTTTGGAAACTGTTGGGGTCTCTCTTGGGTCTTGCTATGGGCAAAGACCCACATCTTCATGGTGTGAAGAGCAGACTTGAGAGTTTTGATTTTGGCAAACTTGTGTCATGGTGTGAAAGGCAGAAGTGAGAGCCCTGAACTTTGTGTGGACTGTTGCTGTTTATAAGTGCCAAAGGAATGCCTCCTGGCCTGCTCAGCTGCCTAATTGGGTGGGGCATTTAGTTTTAATAGGGTACAGGGGAACTTGGAAAAGAAGAAATTTTAGGGTGTGGCAGTGTTCAATTTGGGCAAAATTCTCAAATTTTTAATTGGTTTGAAATTAAACATTTCCAATCAATAACTAGGATCTTTCAATAAATTTGAATGGTTTGGGGTTTGCTTTTCAATGATTTTATGAGTCAAGTAGACTTGTTTCAGGTTTTTTGCAGAGTCGTTTCCTTGCTGTGGCTCTTTTGATATTATTTTTATTTCAATTTCATTTTAAGGTAAGTAATTTTATTCTGTTTGATTTCTAAAGTTTTTATAAGCCTTTTGAGTTTTTGAATTGGCTCAAAGCAAATATCTCCCAACTGTATTCATTTTTTATAAGTTTATTTATTTTATTTATTTTCATTTTGGGCTGTGTTGTGTCTTTGTTGCTGCTTTCTCTAGTTGTGTCGAGCAGGGGCTACTCTTTGCTTTGGTGCACGGGCTTCTCATTGTAGTGGCTTCTCTTGTTGCAGAGCACAGGCTCTAGGCATGTGGGCTTCAGTAGTTGTGGCATGCTGGCTCAGTAGTTGTGGCTCGTGGGCTCTAGAGTGCAGGCTCAGTGGTTGTGGCGCACGGGCTTAATTGCACCGTGGCATGTGGGATCTTCCCAGACCAGGGCTTGAACCCTGGTCCAAGAATCCGCCTGCATTGGCAGGCGGATTCTTAACCACTGCACCACCAGGGAAGCCCCGACTGTATTCATATTTGAACTATTTTATGTTACTGTTCTGGCATCAAAACACTTTTTCATTTGTGGATTCTTAAAAATTCACTTATAATTGAAACAATGATTTTGTTTTGAATGCTTCTTTCATATTCAGTAAGCTTTTCATTTCCACAGTTTTATCAGTCTCTGATATTATTTTGTGGTACGCGGGCCTCTCACTGTTGTGGCCTCTCCCGTTGCGGAGCACAGGCTCCGGATGCGCAGGCTCAGCAGCCATGGCTCACGGGCCCAGCCGCTCCGCGGCATATGGGATCCTCCCAGACCGGGGCACGAACCCGTATCCCCTGCATCGGCAGGCGGACTCTCAACCACTGCGCCACCAGGGAGGCCCTCTGATATTATTTTGATACCATACACTGTTCTATCAAAATTGAGGATGTGAACGTTCCTAGGCTTTCCATTTGGACGTTTGACTAATTTTTAAATGCTGTGTGGCATTTTCTAAGCTTTTAAAAAATTATATATTTGCATGTATTTCAGAATTTCAGGAGTTATTTTCTTTCTATTAATTTTTAAAATTGATATATAATTGACATGTAACACTGTGTAAGTTAAAGGTGTACAGTGTGTTGATTTCATATTGCTATCACTGGTTAGATAACACCTCTATCACCTCACATAATTATCACTTCTTTTTCGTGGTGGGAATAATTAAGATCTAGTCTCTTAGCAAGTTTGATGATCATAATACAGTATTATTGTCTATATTCACCATACTGTGCATTAGATCTCCAGGACTTATCTACCAGTTGCAAGTCTGTACCCTTAAACAACATCTCTCTTATTCCCCCACCCCCAGACCCTAGTAACCACCATTCTACTCTCTGTTTTCATGAGTTCAGCCTTTTTAGATTTTACATATAAGTGAGATCATACAGTGTTTGTCTTTCTCTAACTTATCTCACTTAGTATAATGTCCTCAAAGTTCATCCATATTGTCACAAATGGCAGGATTTCCTTCTTTCTCATGGCTGAATAACATTCCACTATATATATCTCACATCTTCTTTATCCCTTAGTCCACTGGTGGACACTTAGGTTGTTTCCATATCTTATGTATTGGGAATAATGCTGCAATAAACATGGGAGTGGAAATATCTCTTCAATATCCTGCTTTCATTCCCTTTGGAAATATTCCCAGAAGTGCAATTACTGGATCATAGGGTGGTTCTACTTTTAATTTTTGAGGAACCTCCATACTGTTTTCCACAGTGACTGTGCCAATTTACATTCCCACCAACAGTGCAAGAGGGTTCCCTTTTCTCCACATCCTCACCGACACTTGTTATCTCTTGTCTTTTTGATGATATCTATTCTAGCAGATGTGAGGTGATAGCTCACTGTGGTTTTGATTTGCATTTCCCTGATAATTAGTGATGTTGAAGATCTTTTCATGCACTTGTTGGTCATTTGGATGTCTTCTTCAGAAAAATTCTTGTTTGGTTTCTCTGCCCATTTATTAATCCTATTGAGGATTTTGTTGTTGACTTGTATGAGTTCTTTATATATTTTGGATATTAACCCCTTATCTGATATATGATTTGCAAATATTTTCTCCCATTTTGTAGGTTGCAATTTTTATATTTTAAATCTCATTTATTTAAGTAAATTATTCCTGCTCTTTTTAGCAGTGTTTTCGTGAAATTTTCAGTTGCAAATTAGTTTAAAATGCATGCCTCCAATCACCAGTTAACACTTTTGGTAACTTTAATGTATCCTATTTAGATGTTAAAAAAACAGGAGTTGGGACCTCCCTGGTGGTGCAGTGGTTAAGAATCCACCTGCCAATGCAGGGGACACAGGTTCAATCCCCGGTACTGGAAGATCCCACATGCTGCAGAGCAACTAAGCCCGTGTGCCACAACTACTGAGCCTGTGCTCTAGAGCCCGCGAGCCACAACTACTGAGCCTGTGTGCCACAACTACTGAAGCCCGCGTGCCTAGAGCCCGTGCTCTGCAACAAGAGAAGCCACCGCAGTGAGAAGCCCACGCACCACAACCAAGAGTAGCCCCCGCTCGCCACAACTAGAGAAAGCCTGTGTGAAGCAATGAAGATTCAATGCAGCCAAAATAATAATAATATTTTTTTAAAGCAGGAGTTGAACTATTCATACCACACAGATTATAGCACACTTTTATCATCACTCAGTACAGGCTATTCTCTTTTTAAATTGTATTTTATTATTTTTTTCTCTTTTACCCTAAATCCCTACTCTCATTCTCCTCTCTCTACCACAGACACTCTAAATATTTTTGAAATATATCCTAGATGTTTGTATCTTTAAAAATATATATATGTATGTATGTATATTGTGTTGCTTGATGTCACAAATTTTAATGCATTTTTTTCTCAGAAATCATTTTTCAGATTTTAGGGGTTTTTCCAGACAGTAATATTCACTTTATAAATCTAGCTTTGTTATATTTCTGATTTTATCATTTATGTCAATGCAGGCTTTAGTCAACATAATGTTCCCAGCCCAATGACATTATATTGCTACTTTGTTTTGCTTTCAAAATTGAAGCTTTTATCTAATTGGGCTTGTTTCATATCATGAAAGGCCAAGTGTCAGGGGCAGGGATGAGGGCTTTTCTCTGGGCAGGGAATGACTGGTAGTGAACTCTGTAGAGTGGCTTGCTGAATCTCTCTTCTAACCCTTCTCTGTTACGCCTTCCTTTATGACACAAAATAGCACTAAAAGCTGTATTTTCTCACTCCTTTGAAACCAGGAAATGGATGTAATTTATATTATTCTAATCATATATACTCCTGTGAAAACTGTCTTTGAAAATTTAGTCAAGTGGAGAGAGAGGTGGCAGTATGAGAAGCCTCCATTCTGCTGCTGGCACAGGTGGCTCTGGAACAACAGATGTGATGGCAGCTTCCTGATCTCAGGAGCACAGCTAAGGTAGTATATTCCTAGAGTCAACGGTCGTGATGGCAGATTCCTGATTCCAGGATTGTGACTAAGGTAGTGTGATCTGGACCCAGCTGTCAGGAAAGAAACTTCCTGATTCCCCAGCTTCCTGACTGTGACAGAGGTAGCCTTCTTCCTACTGGGGCAGTTCATTTTATTGTTCTAGGAGTCATTTCTGGCAGCTGAGCCTAGAGGTTGCTCCTTCAGCCCTTCTGATAATTTTGTAAGCCCCTTATTCCCTCTGTTCAATCCATATCCTGTTAAAGTAACTAGAGTGATTTCTGTTATAGGCAACTGAACTTTGACTAATGCACATGCTGATCAAAATAAACTTCTTCCACAACCTAAATGTCCAGCAACAGATGAATGAATGGATAAAGAAGATGTCATGTATACACACACACACACACACACACACACACACAATGGAATACTACTCAGCCATAAAAAAGAACAAACTTTTGCCATTTGCCGCAACATGGATGGAATTGGAGGGCATTATGCCAAGTGAAATAAGTCAGACAAAGAAAGACAAATACTCTATGATATCAGTTATATGTGGAACCTAAAAAATACAACAAACTAGTGACTATAACAAAAAAGAAGCAGACTCACAGATACAGAGAACAAACTAGTGGTTACCTGTGGGGAGAGGGAAGGGGGAGGGGAGTAAGAGGTATAAACTATTAGGTATAAAATAATCTAGGATATATTGTACAACGTGGGGAATATAGCCAACATTTTATAGTAACTATAAATGGAGTATAACCTTTAAAAATTGTGAATCACTATATTGTGCACTGGTAACTTATATAATGCTGTACAGCATCTATACTTCAATAAAAATAAATAAATTAATTTTTAAAAATAAAGTTCTTCCAATAGGAACACTCTACTGGGAATACCAAGACTAGTGTCCTTTCAGACAACCACTCCCACAAGTTGTTCTTATTTTTAGGGACCTTCATTAAGGCGTGTCAGGTACAGAGCCTCTTTCATCACTCACAAATCCCAGACTACTGACCAGATGAAAAGAGTCTATCACATGTGGATGGAGAAACTCCTTTCCTCGGGCAATTAGAACCCCTTATCCTCAATGGAATTTTCTTTTAGTTACTGCATCTCCCATCTCAGAATAAATTGACTTAATAGAAAAATGTCTCAGTCTTTTTTGCTCAGGACCCTGACACCAGAGGCTGAGTCCAGAAAGGGAGGAGGTGGGGTTTCCCTGGTGGTGCAGTGGTTAAGAATCTGCCTGCATGCAGGGGACACAGGTTTGTGCCCTGGTCCGGGAAGATCCCTCATGCCGCGGAGCAACTAATCCCATGTGCCACAACTACTGAGCCTGCACTCTAGAGCCTGCGAGCCACAACTACTGAGCCCACATGCCACAACTGCTGAGGCCCGCACGCCTAGAGCCCGTGCTCCACAACAGGAGAAACCACTGCAATGAAAAGCCCATGTACCGCAACAAAGAGTAACCCCGGCTTGCCACAACTAGAGAAAGCCTGCGCACAGCAACGAAGGCCCAATGCAGCCAAAAATAAACAAATAAATAAATAAATTGTTTTAAAAAGGGGAGGACGTGAGGGGAGAAGAGTGGTATCTACACATCAACTTTAGCAGGGCATCAAAAGAAAAAGAGCAAAATTTGTAAGCTTCAAGGACTTGAGATGTGGGAGCTGGGCAGGCAGGCTCCGCCTGTCTCCTTGGGGCCATCTGGAACTGCACAAGCTCTGGAAGGGTCAATCTGCTCAGCCCCTTCAGGGTGAATAAGGCTGTCTACTCACCAGCCCTGCTCTCTGCTTGCTTGGCATCCTCACATCCATCAATTGTCCCATCAATCTGAGAAAGAGGAAGGCATGCTGCTATGTAGAATGCTTGTATGTGCAATGCTTCCTGGTGTTCGCTAAAGGCTTGATGGATTGGGAGGCCCCTGGGCAGCCCAAAGGAAAGTATGCAAAGGGTGCTAGGCCACACAGACAACTATACAAATGGTACTTCCACCAAATCAGGTCCTAACCAGCCCTTCCCCACCTCTGCATTCATAACATCCCCAGCTGTTCTGTTACTTATCTTTCTTCTGTATTTTTAAGCTTTACTTGCCTAGGCTGATACCCCTGTTTCACCTATACTCTGAGTTTTCTACCTTTTAATTGTATTTCCTAGGCTCCTATTAACTGCCTGCCTGTTAGGATTGTGTCTTTTCCAACTGATAAATTCCTAAACACCTTCCTTTGGGGCCCAGCCCTGGGTTTACTTGCCTGCGACCTTTCTTGAAAGGCAACCCTGATACAACCTGAGCCAGCTCAGACTGAGGGCTCACCAAAGAATACCAACACCCCCAGCCCCCAACCATCACCCCAGGCATTATTTTTGTATGGCTTTCTGAAATGCATTTCAAAGTTAGAGGGTTTGGAAAGGCAGAGTGTATTCCAAGGTTAAGCTCTGTGTACAAGATTGATGATTGACCGGAGAAACCCCTGTACTGGTTAAAGTAATGCTAGCTACTGTAATAAATAAACCCTGAAACAATTTCAGTGGTTTAACACGATAGATTAGATTCTTGCTCCATAAACCCAGTGATGTTGTTCTTGCCTGGAAGTGGCCTCCTTCTAGCCTGTGACCTCACCCTTCCCTAGGGCCCCAGGGTTCCCTCCATTAAGCTGGCAGATGGGGAAAGAGACCACGGAGAACACACAGGCCCTTATTTGGCCATGCAGTTACTCATATTCTACTAGCAAGTACTAGTCACCTGGATGGAGTAGGGGGGTGGGGGCCCTGAGAACTGTATCCCCGACTGGGCAGCGGCTCTTAGCCACAGTTCCATTGCCATAGAAAGAGAGCATGAATCTTAGGTGGCCACTGAGCCATCTCAACCACACACGCTTTATTCCTTTTCAAATAATTAGCTTCTAAATCAATCATAGCTGAAGATAAAATGTTAACTTCTATAAAAAGGCAGTGAGGCAAAATTTCCTGGAAATAAATTCGAAATAAACCCTCTTAATATCTGAAAATTGGCCCAAAATGTATAAGTGGACTTGAAAAGTTTTAAGACTTTTTCATGGTGCATAAAAAATAACACCCTCACTCTTTGCCAACATTTAAATAATTGGGCACAACGGCTGAAAGGTAAAAATTATCAAAAGTCCTGAAGCTCCTTGATACATAAATTTTTCAAATATTTGGAAAACATTGATGATGAAATAATTGTTGACTTTTGTGTTTTTTTTAAGACAGAATGTATGCTTATCCCTGCTGATAAGCTGCTCTTCTGGATCTGGCAAAACTATCCCCAGCAGGGGTTTGCCCTCCTGAGTACATCTTTGGGGATCATGAAGCCCAGGCCCATTTCCAGGTGGTCAGATAGGCTCGCATTCAAGGAGACTCCATCTGGGTCCTCCCCATGCCTCCCTGGCCTGTGGTCCTCCAGCTAGGCACAGTAAATACCCTCCAACCTAGCCTAACCAGTGAGTGGTGAACACTAGGTCTTCTCATGCAAAGATATCCCTTCATTCACACAAGAGTGTCTATAAGCCACATGTCTGCTACCCTGACCCATAGGCTCTGTTTTTCTCCATATCTAAACCTTCAAAACAGATTTTGTTCATATTCCCCATAAAGAATCCATTCCCATCAAACAGTGAGGTTTGTAGAATTAAATTGTAGAAGATTTCCTAAGGGGAGATATGTTGGGGTTGGGGGTTGCTCCCATAGAATTTAACTAGCAAGTCGCCATTAGACATATTTCTTCTCTCACATCTTTCTTTTTAGTCTCTAGCGATCAGCTCCCCCTCGTCCCCACTGCCTGCACCTTCTCCCAACACCCTTCCATTTTCCCGGGCTTCATTCTCTCCTTCAGAGGATCTTACCCAGGTCCTCTTGATCTTTCCTCTTGCTCTTTCAGGGAAATTATCGTCTCCTTTAGCTTCTCCTTCTAAACTTGTACACTCCACCCACTACTGAAAGGTCCCCTCACTCCCTGTGACAGGCCATTAATTATATTAAGGTTAATGACTTTGTACCTAGCTCCCCACCCCACCCCCCAAAAAACCCTCTTCTGTTAATAGACCTACCCTCCTTAGAAAGTCGTGTGGTATTACATCTAATTTTCTCTTCTGCTACTTGTGCAGCATAAACATCCTGGTATTGTTCAGCTGATTTGTAGGGGAGATGCTGTGTTTTGGGGCACTGGATCTGCAGAAGCCATTCGACTGGATATTGTCAGATATCAAGAGGGGAGGAAATAAAAATTATGGACCATATGTAAAACACATACAACATATTTTCACCGAAATCTGGTCAATGTGCCTATTCTTGTGACTGAAAATCAATGACTGACCCGTGAAACTGATCGGGCTGTAGAGGAATCCAACCCCCCACAGTTGTTTGTTTACTCCAGCTCTGAGAATCAGACAACTGCCCTGAAGTTCTACTAGATGAAGAAATGGTACAGTGGCACAGATTTATTTAAAAAGTGATTCTTTTTAAAACTGGTTGATGATGTATATAAAAATACTAAGGTTATATACATTGTAGAACTAAGAGTATGAAAGACTATGACCAGGGCAGCATGTTTGAGTTGGGTTACGTAAAAAATGGTAAACAAAGATAACCTTGAAAAAAGACACTGCCTCAAATAGTACATTTGCCTAGGTGATTCCTGGGTCCCAAGTCTCCTATGGATCCTGGGAACGTCATGGGGTCCTGGTCCTGGGGCAGAAAGGCCGCAGGAGCCAGCCTATAAAGGTGGGGGCTGGGCTTGCACAAGAGGTTTCTTTCCTCAGCTATATCCTTCCAGTCTGGGAGAACTGAAGGCCAGAAGAGCAGTCTTGAGAACTGACTTCCCTAAACTGCTATAAAAACAGACAGGAGCTTATTGGGGATGCCCAGCAATGAGAACAAAATAGGAAAGCTACCCTTAGGGAAGGGATTAGTTCTGAGCTAGAGCAGCCTCTAAAGGGCTCCTGAGAGTGGACTGCGGGCATCTCTTTGCAACTCCACATGCTGTTCATGACATCATGTTGGCAGCTTGAAATCAGCCCTAGTAGGAGCATTTACACCATGGAAATCGGGCTAATGCTACAAATCAGGGGTTTTCTCTCTGTGAGAGCTGTTTCACCGGTACACCACTGCCTGTGGGCATGTGTTTGTCTAGGGAGGAGACAGGCCTCCCCCATGCAAGCCCCTTTGAATGCCTAGCACCTACCCACCCACTACCTGGAGTGGGCATCTTCTATTGATATTTTCTGCCTGCTGCATCCCTACTTGTTTTCCTTTTGGTACTAACACCCCCTGTTCTTTTCCTTGATCCTGATTATTTATAAATTCCTGTTTTACTCCATGGATTCGCAGTGGGCCCACTCACTCTATGCATAAAGAAAAGTGGGGCATAACTGTACAAATAAAATCCAACCTGACCACGACATCAGGGCATTTTACTGCAGAACAAGGAAAGTTATGGTTCCATCACCTCCCATCGCCCTTATTAGTATAGGTTACACCTACTGAGCCCTTACTGTGTGCAGGTGCTTTCCATGGATTTTCTCCCTCAATCCCCACAACCACTGTAGGAGCTGGGTGTAATTATCCCCCATTTTACCCATGGGGAAACTGAGACTCAGATCAGCTTCTCTAAGTGAATAGCTAAAGGATACATCGAGCCAAATCCCGAGCCTGAAATTGAACCCAGGTCTGCATGACTGTAAATCCCATGTTTTGTAACCACTTCCTTGCTCCGCTCTCGACACATTTATCAGACATCATGATAACAGCGCTGTGGGGGAAGATAGAAAGCGTTTGGGGACCGTTATCCTGCTTTGCCCAGGCTCAGTCTCATTATACTTCAGACAGTGTGTGGTGAGAGTGCTAAGGAAAAAGAGCCAGCTGACGCGTGGGATTGCCAAGCAACAGCTTATGAAACGAACTCAAACCATGGCAACCAAACACTGCGGACCCAGCAATAGCCTCATTTCATTTACAAGAGTAAGAGGAGGGCTTTGTCAACAACTGATGAGATAAATGAGAAGACTACTAGCTATGCAAGTACAAGGAATTATCATCATCATCATCATCATCATCATTATTTTTAGAGCACACGATACCAAATAATCTATGAAAACTATTCCTTGAAAAAATATAGGATTAATCACATCACTATGTCACCTATAAACTGCGTACACATACATTTTTTTAAAATGTGTATCTCTGGTATAGAAAATCTCAATCAATTGCCCATTATTTAATAGGGTTATTCATTTTGGGGTGGTAAAGAGGGCTAATACATGAATACCCCTCATTTAAAAATCAATTTATTTACAAAGCACCTTCTAATTAATTCCTCACAATAACTCTGTGTGCTTGGTATTGTTTTTCCCACTCCACAGGCAGGGAAAGCATGGCATGTGGTTTGTAAATGAGTTTTCATAGGGTGCACAGATAATAAAGCACAGATCCAGGACACCCTCCTGCAAAAATGTCGTAAGTCTCAGAACCCTCTGAGAATCTGATCACATCCACTGCCCCTCTTCCTTGAAAAATGCACAAAAATCAACTTATACACTACAGTTTACCTGTAATTCAGTGGGACTCATGGTTCCCGCTGATGTACATCCATGCAATCCAGCTGGAAGAAAAATATTCATTTGTTTTTCTCCACGCTACACAGTGCTCTCAGGGTCTTTTTATTTCTTTTCTTCAGTGCTTACATGAAGCCTACCCAAAATTCAGAGGGTTGTTAGCTAGAAGCCACAGAGAGGGTTAGCAGTTGCAGGCAGAATGGATTGGACATCACTGAGTTGTTCATAATTTCAATCTGCCCCAATTTTGGTGCCTCAAAATTCCATCCTGATATCACCTTTTGTGCACCGCCTTGCTAGGCACGTATCCACCAGAAATGTAGGAACCTGACATCTTTCTGTGAACAACTAACCCCAGAGCCACTGGCTCTGTCTCTGCCTGGATGTGTTTTGTTCACCTGTTGTGACCTGGACATTGTCTCCGTGCTGTCAGGAAACCTCATGACTGTTCCCGTAATGGGAGGAATGGAGTCTTTTTTTTTTTTTTTTTTGTGGTACGTGGGCCTCTCACTGCTGTGGCCTCTCCCGTTGCAGAGCACAGGCTCCAGACGCGCAGGCTCAGCAGCCGTGGCCCACGGACCCAGCCGCTCCGCGGCATGTGGGATCCTCCCGGACCGAGGCACGAACCCGTTTCCCCTACATCGGCAGGCAGACTCTCAACCACTGCGCCACCAGGGAAGCCCAAGGAATGGAGTCTTTACTTGATAGTGACTACTACACCAGTAGGGCAGTGTATCTTTTTCTCAGAGGACCTAAAGTGGTTTGCTGAGGACCCACACCAGGCAAACTCTCCACAGACTCTTTTCCTCTCTCAGTCCTAAGGCCCAGACTAAAAGCTAATTGAGTGGCCTTTCTGGTACTCCAGGTCATGTGATTGTGATATTTGCAGATGAGAAGGAACCCAAATCCTGTGGGGGTGGGGGGGTAGGAAAAGACAGAGAGAGAGAGAGAGAGAGAGAGAGAGAGATCAATCTGCTTCTCCTTAAGGCTTCAGTGGAGTCTGAAATGGGGTGGGGGATGGAGTCCCCTGACCTTGGATGTCATCAGTATCTCCCTGTCTCCCTCTCAGCCCTCCCTTCAGTGTGTGGGATTTTTATCTAGTCTGGGATGGCTGGAAGCCTTTGGACAGACCACATATTCTTCTATGCCTGTAGATAGCCCGGGTCCTTATCTCTTAGTATTCAGAAGACCTAAGATCTCAGGACTCAAAAAGCCTTTCTTACAGTCCTATTTCCTCTGCGTAAATTTTCTGAAATCCCTTCTGAAACTCAAAAGCTGATCTTGGGCTCTTTGAGTCTATTTGCATTTCTGCTAAAATAACTCTACCCTGGGGCAGAAGCCTTGGACGTGCTGAGTCTGAGGCAGGGCCGGGAGGACAAGGGCAAGCTGGAGCTGAGGAGGAAAAACAAAGGTTAATAATTCACAATGTCACACTTTCACAGAAAGAAAGAGAAATAAGTTTGTCAGTAAAGAGATAGGGCTCAAAAGGAAAAAAAGACCAAGGTAAATTCTAAAAGTGATCCTCTACCTATTTTATTTCTCCCCCAAGAGGAAGCTCCATGTGGAAACAGGAGATTTTAATCTTGTTTTGCCCCCACTGGATGTCCTATCTCCTAGCCCACTAGCCATTATGATCTGGAAGGTATTGTCTTCCACATGGGTTACGTGCATTCTCTCATTTAAATCTGTAAGATAGTGTTGTTATGCCTATAAGCAGATGAAGAAATGAAAATCACAGAGAAATAAGTAACTTGCTTTTGGTACATAGCTAAGAATTTAAACTGGAATCTACTTTCTGCCAAGCCCAATGCTAATAATCACCACAGCCTAACAGTTTCTTTGACCTTGACTCCTCTCAGGGTTGGAGGGGTGGGGAAGGAGACAGCCTGTGCAGCCTCAAGGTTAGAGTGTGTCTGGAGCATAAGGGCCTCTTTGTGCACTGGGCCCTGGGACCAGTTGTCTGCGAAGTCCAAGACATTACAAGCACTAGAGGGGCCACACACTATTGGAAGGTGGTGTCACCTATCACTCATAATGTCACCTTCTTTTAGTATGCATGGGTGTGCAGAAAATAGTTAATACAGCAGACCTGAGACCTTGAATTGACTTTAGACAACCTTGAGTTGTCTTTAGAAAGGCCTGCTTTCGAGGTTGGCCGTTGGCTGGCATCTGGGAACTTGGCAGTTGAAGGCAGAATACTATCTGCCTAAAGATGTCCACGTCCCTGGAACCTGTGAATATGTTACTTGGCAACATATTCAACATATATGGCAATGGAATTTTGCAGATGTGATTAAAGTTAAGGGGTCTGAGATGAGGAGATGATCCCAGATTATCTGGGTGAGCCTAATCTAATCACGTGAGTCCTTAAGAGTGGAGAAACTTTCCCAGTTGTGGCCAGAGAGATGAGATGATGGAAGAGGGGTCAGAAAGATGTGCCTTGAGAAGGATTTGACTCACTGTTCTGGCTTCTAAGATGGAGAAAGGGGCCATAAGCCAAGGAATGTGGTGGCCTCTAGAAGCTGGGAACAGCCCTCAGGTTATAGCCTGCAAGAAAACAGGGACCTCTGAACTGAATTCTGCCAACAACCTGAGTAAGCAGGAAACAGACCCTCCTCTAGGGCCTCCGAAAGGAATGCAGCCCTGCTGACACCTGGAATTTAGCCTGGTGAGACCTGTACTGGACTTCTGACCTACAGAACTCTAAGAGAATAAATTTGTATAGTTAAAACTTCTAAGTGTGTGAAAATTTGTCACAGCAGCAATAGAAAATTAACACAGCACCCTATCCGTTCCCTAATTGATAAGTGTAGTTCTCTGTGCTTAACCTGGTTGTACAGAGTCATTTATGCCAAACACCTGCTTTCTTTCTAAGAGTCTGGAATGTTGGTACGTGCTAGGCAGAGGGTGTCCAGTGACCATCTCCCCCCCACCCCCCCAAAAAAAAACCTCTTGGACACTGAGTGAGCTTCCTTGGGCAAAAACATTGCCCACATATTGTGTGTTTTCATTCCTGGGGAAGAGTGGACTTGATGTGCCCCCTCACAGGAGGAAGAGAGCAGAAGGAAGGAAGGAAGGAAGCCTCCAGACCCTACCTGTGTCTTTTTGTCCTTGCTGATCTTATTGTAGATCCTGTTGCTGTAATAAATCTTAGCTGTGAGGACAATTATATACTGTCCCTCGAATCCTTCTAGTGAGTCCACTGAATGTGTGGATGGTCTTGGGGACCCCCAAAATGATGAGGGATGACAGGTGGCATTTTGAGTGGCCAGGAAGTTCCAAAGGGCTATAGAAGATGGGATCTGAAGGCAGGCCTTTACATTCCATGTCTCACTCAGGGCTGGTGACTGGTAGAGGCAGGGGCCCTGCACGACTGGTTTCTCTGTTGCCGAGCAACAGTGGTATTTTCCAGAGCAAAGGGTGGGGGGGTGGGGGTCCAAACAGGAAGGGCTATGATCCACCACAGCAGAGGCACACCTGCTCCCTCTGCTGGTCTGTGCCTTTCAACAGTCTCAACCAGAGATGGGGACTCACCACTCAGTGATGAGTAGAGCAAATCCCATTTGAAGCCACTGGCTAAGCCTAGCACTGGATGTCAAAGTTCAATTCCAACAGGCCTTCAGACCCAGCCAATTGAGCAATTCCACTGCATACTGCATACATTCCTCCTGGAAATGTGTTTTTTTTAAGGAATCAACTCCCATTTATTCAACTAATTTTTCACAAGCGTGCCAAAGAAATTCAATTAAAAAAGAATAATCCCTTCAACAAGTGAGGCTGGACAATTGATATATGGAAAAAAGTGAACCTCAATACCTGGGTTTGCCAGCCTCCATGGAAATATGTTCTGAGAGCAGAATTTTTTCAAGAAAGCACCTAGTTGGACAGTAAAATCTGGTGGCACACACTTGGTTGTCCTTTCCCTCTGAATGGAGACACTGAATGTGTCTGCTTGGGCAGAACCCTCCTGGAGGGGAATCAGAAACCTTATGTGAATCTGCAGTTTGGTGTGAGTGAAGCTACCTCTCTCTGGATCTCCCTTATCTAACAAGACATCCCCAAGACAGCATCTTTCAGGCCTCTGCTGAGATTAAGAGTCCTAAGAGTCACTGAAAATTTACAACTCATAAGGAAAGTGGCCAGCTTAATTTGTTCCTTCATTGCATCGTTCCTTTAATCATGTATGGAAGCACTGAGCTAGCTGCTAGGGATACAGTGGTAAACCAGGCTCCCTGCCCCCATGGAGGGCCCAGTCTAAAAGAACCATCCCATCTGGTCTTGCCATGGTCTGCCCCCTGGATAATCAGTATGGACTCTGACCACAGACTCAGGCAGACCTAAATTCCTGGTAGTGCCTGGACCATATCTAGAACCTGTTGCTAGACAGGAAGGGACATGGGTTTCTGAAGTACATACACTCAATATCCTCTCCCTAGGGACAGAGCGTCACCCCCTGCCCTATCCAGCCTCTTCTGAAAAGCCTTTCTAAACTTGCAGAATCCCCACACTAAGAGTTCTGCCTCCGTAAGGTGGAAACCAGAAGTCAGCTGAGGGAGGGGTGTGAGCCCTGGGCTCCACCAATCAGATGTTCCCCATCAAGACTTCAGGTCAGGACTTCCCTGGTGGCACAGTGGTTAAGAATCCATCTGCCGATGCAGGGGACACTGGTTTGATCCCTGGGCCAGGAAGATCCCACATGCCATGGAGCAACTAAGCCTGTGTGCCACAGCTACTGAGCCTGCACACCCTAGGGCCCACGAGCCACAACTACTGAGCCCCCACGCCACAACTACTGCTCCCATGTGCTGCAACTACTGAAGCCCACATGCTCTAGGGCCCGTGTGTCGCAACTACTGAGCCTGAGTGCTGCAACTACGGAAGTCCACGTGCCTGGAGCCCATGCTCCGCAACAAGAGAAGCCACCGCAATGAGAAGTCCACACACCACAACAAAGAGTAGCCCCTGCTCACCGCGACTAGAGAAAGCCCGTGCGCAGCAACAAAAACCCAATGCAGCTTAAAAAAAAACAAAAGACTTCAGGTCAGCTAGAGATTATCATACTAAGTGAAATAAGCCAGAAAGTGTATGACAAATACTACATGATATCACTTACATGTGGAATCTAAAATATGACACAAATGAACTTATCTAAGAAACAGAAACAAACTCACGGACATAGAGAACAGACTTGTGGTTGCCAAGGGGGAGGGGTGGGAGAGGGAAGGATTGGGAGTTTGGGATTAGCAGATGCAAACTACTATATATAAAATAGATAAACAACAAGGTCCTACTGTATAGCACAGGGAACTATATTCAATATCCTGTGATAAACCATAATGGAAAAGAATATAAAAAAGAATACATATATGTATAACTGAATCACTTTGCTGTACACCAGAAACTAACACAATGTTGTAAGTGAACTATTCTTCAATAAAATATTTTTAAAAAGACTTCGGATCAGGAGAGAGAAACAAGTAAGGAGACAATCATCCAGTGGAATCCATGCCTGGTGAAATGGTAGAGCATGGCTGAGAGATGCCAAGTTTTCACAAGCAACTGTAGTAGATGCTCCAATGGCACAGTCCTGGGTTCAGCCTAAGCAGTACCTGTCCCCAGAGGAGGTAGATTGCACCAACTTCTGACTGCCTAGCCCCCAAGCCAGATACTCTCACCTGTTGGAGATTTCCTTGTGCTCTACCTAATAGCAGTTTTTAAAAATCCCTTTTCTACCTGAAGAAGCCAGAATGGGTTCTGTCGCTTGCAACTAAGAAGGCTGATGGATAAAGAGAGGCTTGAAAACGAACAGAAAACCAGTCAATGTGCCGTTTCTCATCAACACTTTCAGGGCTGGGAATCCAAATGGGAAGCAATAAGTAGAGGACAATAAGTCTCATCTAGCTACCTATTTAGAAAGTTGCTTGTTTGTTTGTTTATACTCTTTTTCAATTTTAAAAGTCATAGGTCCGCCACCCTCACTAAGGCCAGAACTCATACTCTCACCTACCCAAAGGGTTGAAAAGATGCTTCTTATTGGCATTGACATTCCTGCATGGCATACACTGACCACAAGGTGGCAAAAGAGATTATCACATCCAGCCATCCTGTCTTCCTCCGCATCATTATTGCACTAAAGAGAACATTTATTGAGCACCTAGTGTGTGCCAGGAACTGTTCCAAGGGGTTGAATGCATTTAGTAATTTACCCCTCACAGTAATGCTGTGAAATAGGTACCATTTCATATGTGAGGAAACAGGTGCGCAGATATGTCTGTGTGTCTGTCTATCCTCTAGCTCATCTTTTATTTATCTATCTATATATCATTTATCTATATCCGTTTTCTATCATCTGTATTTACAGATCAATTTCTCATCTATATCTTTTGATTTAAAGTTTTCTTTATTATAAAAGTAACACATGCTCATAGTAAAAATATTCAAACGATAATGATTGGTAAGAATTTTTAAACTCTCCTCTTCTTCCTTCCCACCACCCCAGTTACACTGACTAGTGATAACTACTGTTAACAGTTTCTTGTGTTCCTGTCCATAAATTTACATAGAAATGAAAATTATGTACTCTTCCATAATCATATACAATGAATATGCAAGCATATTTTTATGTATATCCTGCACACACACATACACGGAACCATATCCCACACTGCTCTACAGCATATATCTCTGTTTAGCACTTCATCCTGGACATCAGATGCAAGCTGAGGCCACTGTTCCTAAGGACCTTGGGTGTGACACTGGCTGCACTCTCCTGTGTGCTAGAGAACAAGTAGTGTGGTCTGGTGTGCTAGAGCCCCAGGTGACAATGAGTATTGGAGAGGATGGGAGTTGACAGGCAGCAGGGTGTGGGGAGATGTGATGGGGTGTGAGGCAAGTCTGTGAGTGGATCACAAGTGGCTGGCCCTCACTTCTAGTGTAGTCGGGCCTCTATCCCTGGTCCTAGAAAAATTCACGTTTGGATACAACCAACATACACTGTGCCTTTAGAACAGGCCTAGCTCTTTCCTTTGCACACTGCCATTTTTCATCTCATTTAATCTCTGTGGAATCCCTGTGAGGTAGGAATTATCTCTAGTTTACAGGCAAGAAAGCTGACACTCAAAGAGGATCATCTACATATTACAGGTAGACACATAGCTTTTAAGTAGAACCACAAGCCAACTCAGTTCTTTTGATTCTCATTGAGGGCACTGTCCACTGCACTTCACCAAAGGCTTCTGGGGAGAGATTACCTTGTATCTCATGCGGTATTCCAGGAGTACAGGCTTTGTGCCCCCTTATACAACCCTGATTTTCCTGCCCTGTACTTCTCTTCATCCATGTATCCTCCCCCAGCCCTGCGGGGCCAGGGACGGAAGGGTAGCCAAGTCCAGAAACGCCCCTGGGGCTGGGCAATGGCCCCCCAGAGGCCGGGCCCTGAGGAGCTCTGGCAGAAGCTGTGATAGGCCATCATCTTTGAGACTGAGCGTGTCCCCATCCCTGTCCCAGGCTCCCCGCCCACCCCAGGTTCTGCTCTGCCCCATAAGGATGAAGCCCCAGCTCCATTCTGGGAAAGGCCTGGACCCCAGATGCAGGGGGGTAGAGCTCCCAAGGCCACCGGGCCCGAAGAGGCATGTCCCACGCCCATCTTATCAGAGCCCTGCACAGTCTGTGCCTGCTGCTCGCCTCCTCTTCACCTTTTCCTCGGGCTCCCAAGGCCAAGGGTGGGCTGAGGCTTTGGCAGCCGGCCTTTTGGCCCAGCAGACGCTGAGCCGCCCCGGGAGCAGTGGGAGGAACAAGGCACAACAAGGCCATGCCTGCTGCTGGCATCTCCCCTACAGCTGAGAGAGGGGCCTGAACTACAGGACACTGTCCCAAGACCCTCAAGCCCTAGCAGAGACCCGGGTCGGGCAGCAGGTGGGAGGGGCGGGAAAGCAGCTTCCATCCGTGGAGCTACCGGTGAGGGGAGTGGGCGGCCACGCGTCTGGGAGGCGCTGCTGCGCTGAGAGCTGCTGGCGGTGGGCAGCAGCACCAAGGGGCCCACGAAGACTGAGCCCAGAACAAGCAGCTTAGGTCTTGGGCAGCTGGGGGATGTTGGGAAGCGACCGCAGGTGCTGGTCCCGGGGAGTGCAGCCCAGGGCAGGCGTCAGCACCAGGCTCAGGAGAAGCAGATAGCCCGTGCTCGAGTCAGGGAGACTGTGTTCCAGGAAGAGTCTGGCCCCTGAGTCCTGGTGAAAGCTGGCCTTGGCCCAGTACACACTGCACTGCCCGGCCCGTGGGGCTGTGCTGCCTGATTACATTGTGGCAGAGTTCTCTCTGGTTAGCGGGGGATATCACCCCTCCACCTGGCCCCTTCCTCCAGGTAGGGGGACGTGCCTAGGCCTCCTGGGGTCAGCAGCAGGAGGTGGTTGTCAGGAATCAGGAGCCCCCGAGGAGGATAGGATGCCTGGTCCCCATCAGGTTGCCTCTGTACTGGCACGCCCAGAGTGCCAGGAAGGTTGCCACCCCTCAGGTGAGGTAGACAGACAGGGGGTGCCATATCCTCCATGCTCTGGGGTTTTGTTTCACACACCAGGTCAAGAGGGACAGAACCACCACAGCTGAGGTCCGAAGAGCTTCCCTGGTGCCTCCCCTTCCTAAGCCTACTCTTGCTTCAGGCCTGGCTGTACCCTGGCCAAGGAGGGGAATCAAATGAGAGCTCCTACTTCCCCTGATAGAGGTTCATGTGCACCTCAGAACACAAGATGGCTGCAAAGTAAGTGACCACAAGCTTCTCTCTGAAAATATTTTAAATTTAATAAAAGATCTTTATTACTTTAGAAAAGCAAATATAACCACGGTCAAAATTCAAAACTCATAACAGGGTATAAAGGAAAAAGTAGAAGTCCTCCTGTCTGCTTTCTAATCTTACCCATTCCTCCAGTCTAAGAAATTTACATAGCCTTCATGTTACTGTGGAAAGGTGTCCTGTTCCCATCCAAAGCCAACCCCTCCAATCGTGCTTGGATCCCTCCCTTATGGCCTTATCCTTCCATCCTCTACTGGACCATTCTCACCAGCACACAAACATGCTTTAATATCATTCTACAAAAAAATAATCCCCCCTTGACCTTGTGCTGGCCTCCCAGCTAAACTTCCATTTCCTTCTTCTTTACCATCAAAGCTCCTCAAAATACATTTCTACAATATCAACAAAACCAAAAGACAACCTACTGAACGGGAGAAAATATTTGCAAATGATATGACTGATAAGGAATTAACATCCAAAATATATAAACAGCTTATACAACTCAACATTAAAAAAAGAAATAACCCGGGCTTCCCTGGTGGCGCAGTGGTTGAGAGTCCGCCTGCCGATGCAGGGGACACGGGTTCGTGCCCCGGTCTGGGAAGATCCCACATGCCGCGGAGCGGCTGGGCCTGTGAGCCATGGCTGCTGAGCCTGCGCGTCCGGAGCCTGTGCTTCGCAACGGGAGAGGCCGCAACAATGAGAGGCCCACATACCGCAAAAACAAAACAAAACAAAACAAAAGAAATAACCCAATTAAAAAATGAGAAGATCTAAATAGACATTTCTCCAAAGAAGACCTACAGATTTGTTCCAGGCACATGAAAAGATGCTCAACATCACTAATTATTAGAGAAATGCAAATCAAAACAATGAGCTATTAACTCACACCTATCAGAATGACTATCATCAAAAAGACCACAAATAACAAATGTTGGCAAGGATGTGGAGAAAAGGGAACCCTCTTTCACTGTTGGTGAGAATGTAAATTGGTGCAGCCATTATGGAAAACAGTATGGAGGTTCCTCAAAAAACTAAAAATAGACCTACCATATGATCCAGCAATCCTACTCTTGGGTATTTAACAGAGAAAAATGAAAACACTAATTAGAAAAGACACATGCACCCCAATGTTTATAGTAGTATTATTTACAATAGCTAAGATACAGAAGCAAACTAAGTGTCCATCAACAGATGAATGGATAAAGAAGATGTGGTATATAATTACAATGGAATATTACTCAGCCATAAAAAAAGAATGACATAATGTCATTTGCAGCAACATGGATGGACTTGGAGGGTATTATTCTTAGTGAAATAAGTCAGAGAAAGACAAATGCTGTATGATATCACTTATAGCTGGAATCTAAAAAATACAACAAACTAGTGAATATAACAAAACAGAAACAGACTCACACAGAGAACTAATGGTTATCAGTGGGGAGAGGGAAGTGGGAAGGGGCAAGATAGGGGTAGGAGATTAAAAGATGCCGATTACTATGTATAAGATAAATAAGCTACAAGGATATATTGTATAGCACAGGGAATATAGCCAATATTTTATAACTATAAACAGAGTATAACCTTTAAAAATCGTCAATCACTATGTTGTACACCTCAAACTTACATTTTACATCAACTGTACCTCAATAAAGAATACATTTCTATAATTACTATCTCCACTTGCTCATCTCCCATTTTCACTTAATCCTCTTCAGTCAGGCTTTTCTCTCTATAACTCCCACTAAAATGGCTCTTATCAAGGTCTCTGGTGATGTCTTGCCAAACTAACCATAAATCTTCTTATACCTTTCTTGCATGACCTCTCACCAGCATTTCAAATTGTTGACCATTTATTATTCCCTTTAACACTTTATTTCCTTTAGATTTTGATACCCCACCTAGTTTCTTCCTACCTCTCTGGCGGTCCTTTTTCTCACTCCTTTTCGTTGTAGTTTCTACCTTTTGTAGAGTGCTCCAAGGCCCTGCCCGTGGCTCTATTCTATGTAATCTCTCCCTAGATGAGTTCCTGTGGACTCATAGCTTCAAATGCTATCTATAACCTTAATGAATTTCAAAGTTACTAAATTCATTATATCCAAATGCCTACTGACAACAGGACAATAGGCAGTAAGTAACACATTTTAAAGAGCAGGAGATAATACATCTCCTCACCTTGCTAGCCTAGCCAGTCTACATAAAGACAAGATGAGTAGAAGTTTGAAAAGTCCTTAAACAGGGATTTGTTGAAATAAAATACCTAAATTGTGAATTGTCAACTTAGTGAGGGCTGATGTGAAATGAATCCTCTCTACACTAAGTTGGAGGGAGGGTAAATTACCCACCCCATTTGAAACCAAATGAATTGGGATCCAAGAGATACACTGAAAGACATTTGAAATATATTTAAAAGGGAAGGCTGGCATCCCACCAGCTGTATGTTCACTGACTTGTAGAAAATCAGAAACCCATTCTAGTGCTGCAACCAGAATGAAATGTGATGACCAAGTTTTTAGAGCTTGAAGTATATCCCCTGGAAAACGGAACCTGGTTTTTGCCTAGAGAAGTTTCAGAGAGAAAGGCTTTGTAGAGCTGCCAGTGACGGCTGGGAGAAAAGAAACCACAGCCTAGGAACATGCTCTACTACCACTATGTGGGTATGGCAAGAATGAACTTGTTTCCTATACGCCAAGTGGAGGCTGAGGAAGGCAGCAAGACTTGAGCCACTGCCCAAGGGTTCCTTGCCTTGTCAGGGCAAGGGGACCACAGCACTAAAATCTTGTGAGGTGTAGGAGCAGGATAGGAACATGAAGTTAGGCAGAGTACACCACTCACATTCAACAACTGAATACACATTCTTTTCAAGCACGTATGGAATTTTTTACAAAAATTGACCATATGCTGGGTCATAAAACACATCTCAACAAACTCCAAAGAACTGAAGTACAGTGTATATCCTCTCACACATAATTGCACTGAAAGGAGTATGTATTGAATATGCTGTTGAATAGAGTTTTATATATTTCCATTAGATAAAAATTGTTAATTATGACATACAAATCTTACATATCCTTACTGATATCTCCTTGTGGTTTTGCCAATTTTTCCATCACATTTTGAAGCCATGCTATTAGGTTCATATTTAAAACTGTTAAATCTTCCTGATAACTTCAATTTTTCTATATGAGGTATCCCTTATTTCTAGAAATGCCTATTTATCTCAAAGCCTATTTTTAGTTATTCTGTGTAGAATATCATTTGCCCATCCTTTTATTTTCAACTTTTCTGAATTCTTATGTTTTAGCTGTATCTCTTCTAAACAGTTATATCAGTTATTTGTGCTGCATAACAAAAAGTTAGAAAGTGCTCAAATGTTTAAAAGTTAAGAAATACACTTAGAAGTAATCCAAAGTCCAAAGAAATCAGAATGAAAATTAGGACATACTTTGAGTAACAAAAATACTACATATCAAAACTTGTGAGATGAAGCTAAAGCCCTATTTAGAGAGAATATTATAATTTTAAAGTATATCTTTAAAAGGCTGAAAATTAATGAGCCAAACATCTTAAGGAGTTAGAAAAAGAACAGCAGATTAAATAGAGAAAGAAGAAAAGAAATAATAAAGGTGAGAAATGAAACAGAATAGGGTCAACATAGCCAAAACTTGGTTTTATTTTGAAAAGACTAGAAAAAAAACCAGTAAACCTCTGGTGAGGCTGATTTAAAATGCAAGAGAGAAGGCACAATTTATCAGTACTAAGAATGAAAATGGCAGTATCATTACAGATTCTGCAGACATTAAGAGGATAATGAGAGGATATTATGGACAACTTCGTGTAATGAAAATTTAGATAACATAGCCCAAATCCTATAAAAATAAAACTTACCCAAACTGACTGAAGAATAGAAAATAAGATATCGATTCATTAATTAAAAACTGTCCTAAAAAGAGAACTCCATGCCCAGATGGCCTCACTGACAAATTCTATCAAACATTTAAGAAATATTTCCAATGTTAGATGAATTCTACTAGGAAATAGAAAAAGAAGCTATCTACATCAACTCACTTTATAAAGCTAGAATAACCCTTGATATCAAAACTCAATATGGAGGGACTTCCCTGCTAGTCCAGTGCTTAAGACTCTGTGCTCCCAATGCAGGGGGTCCGGGTTTGATCCCTGGTCAGGGAAATAAATACTGCATGCTGCAACTAAAGATCCCGCGTGCCACAACTAAGACCCGGCACAGCCAAATAAATTAATTAATTAATTTAAAAAAACAATATGGAGAGTACATTAAAAAATTATGGGCCAATCTAACTCATAAACAAAGATACAAAAATCCTAAACAAAACATTAGGAAAAGGAATCCAACAATACAGAAAAAGGACAATATATTATGACTCAAATTGGGGTTTTTTTCCTAGGAATGCCACATTAACAGATTAATGGAGAAACATCGTAAGATCGCCTCAATAGATGAGGAATGAGCGTTTGATAAAATTCAACAAATATTCATGGTAAGTACTCTTAGCAAACTAGGAATAAAAAGAACTTCCTTAATCTAATAGAAGAGATCTAATAAAAACCTGTAGTATACATCATAGTGAAATGTTGAAAGTTTTCCCTTTGAGGTCAGGAATATGACAAAGATGTCTACTGTCATCGCTTCTATTCAACACTGTACTGCAAGGGTCCAGCCAGTGTCATAAGGTAAGGCAACAAAAGGTAGAAAGATTTAAAAGGAAGAAACAAAACTGTCATTATTTGCATACAGTATGATTGGGTATGTAGAAAATCCAAAAGAATGTAGACATAAACTGTTAGTATAAGTTTAGCAAAGTTGCCAGACATAAAATCATTATACAAAAATAAATAGCACTTCTACAGACCAGCTCTAAACATAACATGAAGAGTCTTTTGAGATACCACTTACAATAGTATCAAGTTCCTAGGAATAGACTGAACCAAAGATGTGCATGATTTCTTCCGAGAAAACTGTAAAACTTTATTGAGAGAATTTAACAAGCCAAATTATCAATATAACAACAGCATTTATGGCTTCAGCTTGTCTTCTTTTTAACTTATGACTGTCCATCACCTAAAACATAAACATAACAGTTGTACATTACTTAGCAGAACTTTACTTAGACAATAAAAAAGGTACACAAAGCACACTACAGTTTTGGTTTTATAACATGAAACTAAAACCAGAACCCTAACAACTGCACAGGCTTCTATGCTACATGTACAGTTTCAGGCATATAAGCACTAATTTTTTAATGCATCATTCTTTTTGGTGGTATGAAGAAACATAGATTTCTCAAGCCCAGAACAAATTAAATCCTATGAGCCTATTTAAAGATAATTTAAGTAGAGAACAAAAACTGCCAGTGATTTCAGTTAAAATAAAATCAACCTAACAAAAACTCCAAGAAGTGGGCTTCCCTGGTGGCGCAGTGGTTGGGGGTCCGCCTGCCGGTGCAGGGGACACGGGTTTGTGCCCCGGTCCGGGGGGATCCCACGTGCCGCGGAGCGGCTGGGCCCCTGAGCCATGGCCCCTGAGCCATGGCCGCTGAGCCTGTGCGTCCGGAGCCTGTGCTCCGCAACGGGAGAGGCCACAACGGTGAGAGGCCCGCGTACCGCAAAAAAAAAAAAAAAAAAAAAAAAACTCCAAGAAGTAAAACAAGCAAGCAAATCCAGTGTTATTCAAATGCATCGACTTTAAGTATCCTTTTAATTACATATATTAGTTGAAATAATAATGTCATACTTGGAACTGTTCAAAGAGAAGACAAAGAACAGCATTCCATTTGGTTTGTCTCTTTTGTGCAAAAGTACTTCAATGATCCAGCTTAACCTTTATATGGCCTATATATAGAAAGGTGGCATTTGTTCCATCCACACTTGTTGTCCTGGAGTAAGCAGTAGTGGCACTCCCTTTAACTCTCAAAAGTATCCCAGTTTGGATGATAAAAATTACATGGTCACACTAGTTTTAAGCCACGACCATCATATATGACATTAAAATGTGAGGAGAAATACTACCATTTCTCAGCCTGGCTCACAATTTCAAAAACAACAACAACAACAAACCAACCTGGAAAAGCCAAAACATACAGATCCATATTATTTTTTGGCATCTAAAAGGTAGTGATTTTTGAGAAACAGTTCTGGCAAATTAAAAAACAAAACATCAATATTATTGTATTGTTTAGATATCCAATTAGCACTGGGGTACGTTAATTTATATACTTTAAAAAGTATTTGATCATTTGCCTTGGGTTTTAAAGGACTTATACTCCAAAGTAATAACACTTTCATGTTTTATAATTCAACAACATGGACTTGACAATTTATTTCTTCCTGATACTGTCTTTGAATCAAGCATTTGGTGTCTGAACTACCTTTCAAATAATCTGTGTGTGTGCGATTTGCTACTAAAGTATAAAAATATTGTAGAAAACAACTACTCCATGACTTGCATTCTTAATAGATAACATACCTGCTTCTGGAATTTTAGCAGGCACTAGATTAGGTGGAATCTTCCCCTTCACATCAGGGCCATCTCCGTGCTCACCCCCAGTCTTTTCCAGACCCATTTCCTGGCTTGCACCTTCCAATTCAGGTTGATGTAAATAGAGAGTTATTAATATAAGTGGTAAACCATAAATTAATGTTATTAAATAAAGCACTGTAGGTTAGTATTATAATAAATGTGATGCATAAGAATGCAATGAGCACTAAAGAGTTTTTTGCTAGAAAATGAAGTTGTGTTTCTCATATATTACCTCCTCTATGAAGCATGTTTTTTTCTAAAACTGTTTAAAACAAACTTAGTTGTCACATTTGTAACCTACATACACGTTTATTATTGCAATTATCTCATCAGATCAGCCATTTGTTTACGTGAATTTCTCTGACGAGAAACTCAAGATGGAAATTGTGAACTCAGAAATCATTCTCATTTGTATTTACATCCTTAGCACCTAGTACATTACCTGCCACCAAGCAGGCCTCAATAAATGAGTGAAAAAAAAGTCTTTAAAAATAGCAAGATGAGACAAACCCAAACTGAAGAACATTTTACAAAACACCTGGTTTGGACTCCAAAAGATGTCAATCCTTTGGACAAAGAAAGACAAAGAAATATTGAGGTACACTTCCAGGTGAAAGGAATCCAAAGAGAGATGATAACTAAATGCAACAGGTAGTCTTGGATTGGATCCTGGATCAGGAAAAAATAATGCTATAAAAAACATTACTAGACCAACTGACTACATATTAGATAATCATGTTTTCTCAATGTTAAATTTCCTGAATTTGATCACTGTACTGGGTTATGTAAGAGAATACCCTTGTTTTTAGGAGACACTTATTGAATTACTTAGAGAGTAAAGAGTTGTATTTGAAATTTACTCTCAAATGGTTTGGCAATAATAATATGTATGTTAATACTTAAAGCAAGGACACTATATGGCAAAATATTAGCAATTTCTGAATCAAGGTAAAGAGGATACAGAAGTACACTGTGCTTTCTTATAACTTTTCTGTACTTTTAAAATCTTTTCTAAGTAAAAAGTTAAAAAGAATATGTGACAACTAAATTATGGCTCAGGAAGACAAAAATATTGAAGACTTTAACAGCAACTAGGAAAGGATTTCATTTTTTATTTCTCTGCATTATGAAAAAAATTTTAAATTACAATCTAAGAGCTAACCAGAATATACCTAGGTTTGCTCAAACTTTTGATGCCATGACTTAACCCTGAAAACAACATTCCAAAAAGATCAAGTTTAACTAGAAAAATAGTGTATAATTTTGTCTACATTTAATGTTGCTTCCTTTGATTTGCTAATTTAGAGCCTTGGCAAGGACTGTATTTTCCAAGAATGCCAAATAATTTAAAACATAGGTGGGTAAAATGCTGAAAGAGGGAAAACTTATCACAGAGAGGGACTGCAGTCAGCTGCAAACTATACCTTTCCCTTACCAAACAGGTTTCCAGCCAATTTTCAGGGAACCCTTCATACCTATTACTCGTATAACATCATAAATGAAATGCAAATTGTCTCTCCATCCCCCTTCACCTTGAACCACAGACGTTCCTCCTTCTTTCTCTTGTCCAGGTTCGATATCCACATTCTCAGTTGGTGGTTCCTTTGGTTGAGATTTTTTGCCACCTAGTTTTGGGGCCTTGGGAGAGGGTAGGTGCAAATAAGAAGTATTGTTATTAATACTATAACAAGAGAAGGCACAAATATACATACTACATGGACGTAACTAATCACCAATCTGAAGAGGCTTTTCCTATATCTTTATCCGTAAGTACTCTTAATAAAGTTACTCTTCCTATATAGAAAATAATCTAAGAAAGGAGTTATCTGCAAGGACCAATAATTCTGGAAACCATTTTCATCTTTTCTGGGCTGTGTGTTATTTGTTAATTAATAAGCACAACAGGGAAGTCACAGAGGCGATTTCCAGGCTCATATCAATATACACATCCAGGCAATGCCAGAATATAAGTCTACTTGCTCAATGTCTCAGTCATGAGATTCATTTTTCAACCATTCAACCATTCTCAGCAAGATAGCCCCTTATACAACAGATCTAAATTGGTTCAACAACTTTTTCGATTTTCTTTTATTAATTTCTGCCAAGGGAAGTAAGATATTAAAGCACTCACAACCACAGGTTCAACCGTATCGGAAGACTCTTGACCATCACCCCTTCCTCTAGATCTTGATCTTATTCGTCCACTCATATTTCACACTGAAAGTAGAAAATGGTGAACTGGAGAATGTAATTTAAAAAGACTATACTGGACTATTACCATGCTGACTGGAAATTCTTTTTTAAATCTGGTGAGATTTCCAAAGTAAGTCTTGAATTAATAATAACTGCCTGCTTGCCAATAACATCAAATAAGGCTGTCAGCAAACCCCTTTGTTTCTCTCACAGCCAATTTGGCAGAGAAGGGACCTTCAATTACTTGATTGAAAAAAAAAAAAAGTACGACTTAAGAGATTCAGTTTCACTCCCGAACTCTCCAATATGGAGAGATTTTGTAATATACAGCCACGTCCAGCTTCCCACTGCCGACTCCGGATTCTGTGCTCTGTCTGCAGTTCCAGGGCCTCCAGGACCCAGATACCGCAAATAACGCCGCCATGACTCGCTCTACCTTCATCTGACCCCCCTGACCTCCACCGCCCACCGCCCTCCCTTTCCTGCCACCAGGACGAGAGCTATGGCGGCCGTTACACCTGTGGCGAGGACGACGACCTCGAGGGCCTTCCTCCTCAGAGGCCACAGATCGCACCGCCTGACCCGCCCGAAGCCCGGTGGCTCCCCCTCACACGCACGCACACTTAAACTCCAGGCAGGACAGATCTGTGGACCTACCGGTGAGTCTCAGCCAGGCAGAAAGAACGGAGACGCCAAGACACAACCTTCAACGGCTACGCACGCAAACTGCACAAGGGCCGACGGGAAGGCGCGCAGCCCTGGGCATGCACACTGCGTCTCGCGTGCGCCGCGTGGGCTGCTTTCCCCGCCCCCCCACGGACCAAAAAGTCCCGGATGTGTGGTCTGTCTGCAGTTCTGGTGCATCCAAGGCTCAGATACCTCAAGTAATGGCCCCAAGACTCGCTCTGCTTTCAACTGCCCCTCTCCCCTCTGTGGCCCACCGTTCTCCCTTGCTCCGCCCCACCGCAAAGGGCCATAGCCACGATGCCTGTAGAGAGAAAGACGACGACCTCAAGGACCTTCCTCCCGGGAGGCCAAGTATCGCGCTGCACCCACCCACCCGAATCCCGCTGGCTCACACTCATTAACATCTATTCACACACCAGCTGTGACACAGCTGAGAGCCTGGTGGAGAATCAGAAAGGGAATGAAAATGCTACCTACCTTTCGTTGCCACTTAAACGCGACTTCTGCGGAGTCGTCTCCACCTGCCAAGCCCAAGCCTCGGAGGTAAGCAAGGTAACTCCCACAGGCAGACGCAGTAATGTGTGTGTCATGTGGGCTGTGGTTGCAGCCCTCTCTGACCAGGTAGAGGCTCCGCCCTGCCTGGAAGAGAGTGTTGCTTCCCAGTCCCAAAAAGGACTTTGTCTTTCTCTTCTCCACACCAAAAATCTTTCAGTTCTTCTGTGTCTAGAATGTTCCCAGCCCTGATTGAACTCTCCAAATTCTTCTCTCAGTGAGGCTACTTCAGTGGCTCTCAAGAGAGTCTTTAGTCTCCCCAGAGATGAGTGAAAGCTTTTAGGGTCTGAAAGAGTACAAAGGCATTTTTAAGCACGAGAGGGATCCAGAAAATGTAAAGAAAAGGATTAATAAATCCAAATACATAAGCCTTAAAACATCCTGTGACCCAACATTTCTACTTCTAGAACTTTATGTTAAGGTAACTATATTGGATGTGAACAAAGATTTAGATACATGGGACTTCCAAAGCAGCTTAATTTATAAAAGCATGGTCACAGACTTGCTATAGAAGTAAACCGAGGCACGTTTGAAATATAGCTGTCCATCAAAACGAATGCTGAATGTTTGCTGTCATAGTGGTGCTGCTCACATTGTTATTAACTAGAAACAGCCGGTTATGGGGCATTGCGTATGTGCAGCATGATCCCAGAAGTGGGAGGCTCTGGAAAAGTTCACCAGCACTACCACACCACCAACCCTCCTCTCAGATAGTAAATATGCTTTGTTTTCCTGAAGTCAGGAGCTTCCAGGGCTCCAAAGACATCTGGTTTTCCAAGGGTAACCCAGCAGATAAGATGCAGCCCTCGGGGTTGTAGGTCTTCTGCACCTGGTGCACCTCAAAGGGTTTCGACATCACCTAGGTGGTCTGATCCTCTGCTGTCAGGGAAGGGGTGGGGGGAGGGAAGGGGAGGGGAGGGGGAGGACAGCAGCCCACTGCTCCTGCTTTGGGCGAACAAAGGTAGGTGGGTACCTGCAGGACAGGAAGGAGTTTGCCCGGCCTTTCCCTACCCCTCCCCCCCCAAAAAAAACCCTTTTCTGTACTTGCATGTCCAGGACAGTTCCCAGGCCCTGCAGGTTACCTTTAGAGAAGCACATATTCTTTGAGAGAAAGATCCCTGTGGCCAAAATAGAATTGCCACATCCCTCCCTTTCTCCCTCCCTCTCCCCCATCCTCTCATATAGACAAGCTATAGAGTTAGAGCCAAGTATAAATATATAATTCTTCCTTGATCTCACCAACCAGGGATAACCAGTTTTAATATCTAGTCAGGAGCTGCTTCTACAACTCAGACTTTTATGTGTATGAAATAAAGATTTATTGAGAAGGACTGAGTTCACATTGTCTTTAATCAGCATAAACTGTGGGTGCTAACCTCAGTCTGTTTCTCCTCATGCAAAGCACTTTCATTGGCTCTTAGTCATTTCTTCTACCCTCCTTGAAAGGCCATCTGCAGCCCAGCTCCCTGACCTTGGGGCTCTGTCTATATGCAGCAGCTATGTTCTCTGAGTAGGACCAAATTTCTCCAGGACACTGCGAAGAAGTTAGAGGGAAGATGGGGTCCTTTCTGTGTGAGAGCTTTGAGTCTGAACTGAAGAAGAAACCCTGACTTGCCCAGTGCCGCAAGCCTTCCTGGGTAACCTCATCCTCAAGTAGTATTAGTGCAGAGCACGCTCTCTCACCAAGGACAATTGGGTACTCCCAAGCCCTTGTTTGTATCATTGTGATGATTGTAGATATCATTTCATTTTGTTTTATGACACAAGTGATAGCTGCTCCTTACAAATAATTCAGTCATGAAGAATTGGCCAGTGCCACTATCTTTGTCATTATTTAAATCCCAGTATAAGTTAACCCAACTCTGGGTAGAATTAACGCTTGGCGATAAGGGTGTTGCTAGGTCCACTGAGGGGGGCTACAAGGCATCCCCTCCTGTCCCTCCACGCTCCCCTTCCTCACGTTAGCAGAAAAAAAAAAAGGATGTACCTTTTGTACATCCATTTGCCACAGAGATGACTATCAAGAGTGGGAACTGGCAGCTGTGCCCAGTGTGAAGTGGAGCAGGTGTCAAGGTCAAGGCCCAGGTGGTGCATGGGCCGAAGGTGAGCTCTGTGCAGACTGTTCAGAAACCCAATGGGAGAAGTATGGGAAATGCTACCTGGGCCAGCTGTGAACGGGACGCACAGACACGAGGCTACGATAAAGCTGTGGTGAGGTGGCAGCTGTGGCTGTGCGGTGGGTGGGATGATGACTCGGCCCATTTCCAATACCTGGAGGAAGGAAAGATTCAGGGTTACATGTTGACCACAGGTGTGTGCTCCAGAGGGAGACAATGGTGGTCAGGAGTACTCTGGCCTTCTGGCCTCGGGTACCAGCCCTGTGGATCTGGGGATGGGCCGGACCTGGGAGAGTTACTACCTGCAACCATCACCCTCACCTGAAGTTGGGGGAAATCCCAACAGCCAGCCTTGTGTAGAGAGAGCAGTAGAGGGTGCATGAGGGGTGTCTTTGTTGAGCCCCAACAGCTTGTGCAACCCGTCCCCACCCCATTAGATGGTGGGGAGGAAGCAGGTTTAGAGGTTCGTGAGAAACTCCTAATATTCTCAGTGTCTCTCAGTTAGTAATGCACTAAGCACCCTTTCCCAGCAATCTGCCTTTTGGAACTCATCCTAAAGGTATATTCATCCAAGTAGACTGCAGTAAATACACAACAGTTGCAAAAGTGAAAACTCAAAAGTGCCTGTGTGTTCAGCAATGTACTTGCTCATATGAATTACAGTAAAACTAGACCATGGAAGTTTTGCAGCCCATGAAGAATTAGATAAATTAACATGTATTGATATAGAATGATATCCGTTAATTAAAGTTAAGTAGTACAAAAAAGGCTTTAGAACACTCTAGTGTGATTCTATGGTTTTAAGCAGATACATGACTGTGTATGTATTTATGTTGATTTGCTCATGGTCTTTTTAATATTGTAAGTAAAATTAGAATGAACATCTTATACTTGTGCTGTGGCATGCTCTTCTCATACTTTCTTAGGATGTATTCCTGGAAATTGAATTGCTAGGTGAAAGGAAAGTGGGCGTTTAAACGTTTTTAATGTGTATTGCTAGATGACTCAAAGAAGTGAGAAACCATTTTACACTCCAGCTTGCGTACAAGAAGTCCTGTTTTCTTCCAACCTTGCAATTGTTGGGTATAACATTAGTTCTTTTTCTGCTATTCTGATGGACACTAGTATCTGAATTTGCATTATTACAAATAATAAGCTTTAACATTATTATTCAAGTAATGCATGCTCATAGTAAAAACAAAAAGTAAAATTGGAAAGAGAATTAAGAATCAATCTTATAACTCGAGCATCCATTAAAAACCTCTGCCATTTTAGTGCATATAGTTACATATATATGTCTCACACATTCATTCTAGATTATCATCCATGCTGCAGCAAACATCCTCATGGATCATTCCCTACCCACTTCCTTAATTATTTCTTTAGGAAAAATAATCATACATATATGAAAAGGGGCTTGAGAGTATTTCCAACTTGTCCAACATCACACCCTTGTCAAGCTATTCCAGGCATTAAACCTGTGACTTTTTGCTCCCATTGCCTTTGCTTGTTTCTTTATGTTGCTGACTGCTGGTTCCCTTGAATCCCTTAACTCAAGGAAAAGCTTAGCAACCCCATGACCATCATCCATGAGAGGTGATGTGGTGTAAGTACCCACGTGTGCGAGATGTAGCAGTCCCTGAAGGAACAGAATGAGCTAAGTCATGGAACCTGGCAGGCCCTGACATGCTTGGCAACTTCAGAGGTCACTGAGGCTGGAGACTCAGGCTGTGGGTGAAAGGAGGATCTTTTCTTTGGTGTTCCTGACCAACAGTAGACCACAATGAGTGCACAAGTAGATTGTAAATATAAATATTCTGTGAGGTAATTTTTCGAAATCACTGCCTGGTAAACATGAAGGAAGTTTACATGATTGCAAAGGAACATTCATGTAAATCTCATTGATAAAGTATATGATTTTAAACTTTGACTCCAACAATCTGCAGACTCCTTCAGATACTACACATGGACATTTAGTTGTTGCACACACACTCACATGTATTCAGATAGCTATTACTTAGTGGTGGCATATCTGGGCAATTCACCTGAAGTGGTGGAGAGGAAGGAAGGTTCTTGAAAGCTCCATCACCCGAAGGAGTTGCCCTTTTTCCTCCCTCTTCCTTATCCAGAAGCCTCCAAGTTTGCCTTTCTATGCCAACTGATCCCAAAATTTTAATTGTGCTTTCAGTCTTTATTGATGGTGTTCAGGCTTCTCACCTGGCCTAGAAAGCTCATCTGCCTTTGGACTTCTCTCTCAGGTGAGTTTACTCTTAGGCACATATCCCCCAGTAGTCAGGCAATTAATTGGTAAGGGTACCGTGGTCATGCTGGCCTTTGCTGGCTCTTATGCCCCTGCCTGTATGCCTTTGCCAAAAATCAGTTGTCCATATATTTGTGGGTTTATTTCTGGACTCTCTGTTCCATTGATCTATTTGTCTGTCTTTATGCCAATACTACACTATTGTGATGTAGTTTTATAATAATTCTTGAAATCTTGTTTTGTCTAATCTAGGTTCTTTGCATATCCATATAAATTTTAGAATCAGCTTGTCAATTTCTACAAAAAAAGAAAAGAAAGAACTGCTGGGATTTTGATTAAGAGTACATTAAATTTATAGACCAATTTGGGAAGAATTGCCACATTAACAATTTGGAATCTTCAGACTGATGAACAAGATATAATCTCTCCATTAACTTAGGTCTTAACTTTTTTAAAATAAATTTATTTATTTATTTTTGGCTGCACTGGGTCTTCATTTCCGCGCGCGGGCTTTTCTCTAGTTGCAGCAAGCAGGGGCTACTCTTTGTTGCCATGCGTGGGCTTCTCATTGTGGTGGCTTCTCTTGTTGCGGAGCACAGGCTCTAATGCACGTGGGCTTCAGTAGTTGTGGCACGTGGGCTCAGTAGTTGTGGCTCGCGGGCTCTAGAGCACAGGCTCAGTAGTTGTGGCACACAGGCTTAGTAGCTCCACGGCATGTGGGATCGTCCTGGACCAGGGCTCGAATCCATGTACCCTGCATTGGCAGGCAGATTCTTAACCACTGCACCACCAGGGAAGTCCGACTTAGGTCTTAATTTCTCTCAGCAATATATTGTAGTTTTCAGTATACAGATCTTTCACTTCTTTTGTCAGATTTACTCCTGTGTATTTCATGTTTTATGCTCTTGTAAATTGGTTTTTATTTCAATTTTGATTGTTGTTAGTATATAGAAATACAACTGATTTCTTTACATTAAGCTTGTTTCCTGTAACTTCTCTAGACTCACTTGTTGGTTTTAGTAGCTTTTAATTAGATTCAATCACGCTTTCTATGAAAATGATCATGTCATCTGTGGATAGACAGTTTTACTTCTTTATTTCCAATCTGGATGCATTTTATCTCTTTATCTTGCCTGATTACACTATCTAGAACCTCGAGTACAGTGTTGAATACAAGTGGTAAAAGTGGACATCCCTGTCTTGTTCCTAATCTTAGGGCAAAACATTCTGCAGTGTGACAATCATATGGGTATTTTCTTCTTTAATTTGTTAATATGGTGAATTTCATTGGTTTCTTTTCAAATATTAAACCAGCCCTGCATTACTGAGATAAATTCCAGTCAGTCATGATGGAACATATTGTTAGAGTCAGTTTGTTAAAATCTTGTTTAGAATTTTTGCATCTATATTTATGAGGGATATTGATCTGTAGTTTCCTTTTCTATTAAGGTCTTTAGGTGGTTTTGGAATCCGGGAAATTCTGGCCTCATAGAATGAGTTGAGTAGGAAAGTATTCTTTCCTCTTCAATATTTTGGAATCATTTGTGTAGAATTGGTATTATTTATTCCTTAAATGTTTGGTAGACTTCTCCAGTGATGTCATCTGGGTTTGGAGTTTTCTTTATGAAAACGTATTTTCACTAAATTTTAATTTCTTTACTAGATAAAGAGTTATCCCGGTTTTCTATTCTTAACTGAGCCTTGGTAGTTTGTATCTTTCAGATTGTCTGTTGTATCCTTGCTGATATTCTGCCTATATGTTCTATCCATTATTGAGAAAGGGATATTGAAATCTCAGACTATAATTGTGGATTTGTCTATTTCTCCTTGCAGTTCTATCAGTTTTAGCTTCATGTATTTTTTTTTTTTTTTTTTTTTTTGCGTTATGTGGGTCTCTCACTGTTGTGGCCTCTCCCGTTGCGGAGCACAGGCTCCGGATGCGCAGGCTCAGCGGCCATGGTTCACGGGCCCAGCCGCTCCACGGCATGTGGGATCTTCCCGGACTAGGGCACGAACCCGTGTCCCCTGCATCGGCAGGCGGACTCTCAACCACTGCACCACCAGGGAAGCCCAGCTTCATGTATTTTTTAGCTATTATTAGGTGCATAAACATTTAAGATTGTTAAGATGTCATGAACATAAATGTAAAAGTCCTCAACAAAATATTAGCAAATTGAATCTAGCAAGATATAAGAAAAATAATACACCACAACTAAAAGAGGTTTATTCCAGGAATACAAGGCTAATTCAATATTCAAAAATCAGTCAATGTAATCCTCCATATTAATAATCTATACAGAAAACCACATGGCCATGTCAATTGATGCAGTAGAAGCATTTGACAAAATACATCCATTCATGATGAAAATTCTCAGCAAACTAGGACCAGAAACTCTTTGAATTTGGTAAAGGGTATCTACAAAAGAATCTACAACTAGCATCTGTTGAAACACTAAATGCTTTCCTCCAAAGATCAGGAATGAGGCTCACATGAGAATGTGAAGCTCTCAGGGGATTCCAAGGGACTCAGCCATGTGGGGTTCCCACCCTCTTGCAGGCTTTTCCTCTAGGAATACCACTAGGTTCACAAGAGAATCCAGAAAAGTTCCTCTGTGGTGCTGGCAAGGGGAGGAGAACAGCCTCTGCCAAAATCCCCTCAGACCCATTTCCCCTGTCTCTCTTACAGAACATAAAAGCTTAATCTGCAGGTACTGGTAGAATTCTACTGCACCTAGGGGAAAGCAATGGAAACCATCAAGGAAACTTGGCCTATCATCTTCCCTATCATCCCTAAGTAACAAAAGCTTCCATCTTCAGGAGCCAGGGTATCAAAGCTGTAGCCAGAGTGCATGGGTGGATACCCATGCAGCTGGGAGAAGCAAACAGGGGAAGAAAAGCTCTACGCATGGAGGAAGGAAAGGAACATTCTAAAGGCCACTCCACCAAGACACACACAGTGCTTGCCTAAGAATGAGGCTTAATCAAAACACCAGAGAAGACATTTTCCTCCCACCCCTACTTCCATCAGAACCTTTAACATATTAGCTACAATTATTTTGTCTGATAATTTCATCATCTGTGTTATATCTGAGTTTGGTTCTGATGATTGGTTCTTTAGACTATGTGTTTCTTGCCTTTTTGTATGCATAATAGTTCCATGTGGAAAGTGTGACAGGTTGTATAGGACAGTAGATACTAAAGTAAATATTTTGTATGTTTGGAGAAGAGTGCAGTTATTTCTCCTAGGATTTTAGTATGTGTACTTCTCCTAGGATTTAGTATTAATCTGGTAAGGATTGTACTAAGTTTGGAGTTTGTTCTTGCTATGGTTATTCTCTCTGTTCAGTGAGAGATGTCTGAAATCAGTGGGATTCTGTTTCCAAAAGTTTAAGGCTGAGGTACTCAGGGGTCTGTGTTCGGCACGTGAGGTCTCTGAACTTTGAGAGGATCTGTGTCCCAACTTTTGAATATGAGGTATTTGGGGTCTGTTTTCAGAGTGCGAAGTCTGTGAAATTTTAAAGGGTCTGTGTCCCAAGGATTCAGTTGGAGTTATTTGGGGGTCCATAGTCAGGGTGCAAGGCCTCTGAAACTTTGAGCGTCTCTGTTCTAAGATTTGATTCTGAGGGGTTTGGAGGTCTGTGTTCAGGGTGTGAGCTCTCTGACCTCTGTAAGTTCTGTGACTCAAGGTTTTGACTCTAATGTAGTGGTTTGTGTTCACAGTGTGGAGTCTTTGAGGATTTATGTTGCCGAGGTTTGAATCTCAAGTCATTGTGGGTCTCTGTTCAGGGTGAAAGGTCTCTGAAATCTAGGGGGATCCATTTCCAAAAGTTAAGTTTCATGTATTTGGAGCTCTGCATTCATGGCCTGAAGTCCTCTGTACTTTTAGAGGATCTGTGTCCCAAGGATTCAGTTTGTTATTTAAGGGTCTGTATTCAGGGTTTGAGGCCCCTGAGATTTCCAGTTTCTGTTCCCAGGTTTTAGTCTTAGGGATTCGGAGGCTTGAGCTCAAAGGGTGTATGGCCTTTGAACTTTTAGAAGGTCTGGGTCCCACATTTGGATCCAAGGTATTTGGGGGTCTGTGTTCAGGAAGTGAAATCCATGGGTTCTTTGAAGGTTTTTGTTCCAGGATTTTTGCCCAGGGTGTTTGGAAGCCCATGTTCAAGGTATGAGGTCTCTTATCTCTCTAAGGGCATATGTTATAGTTTTGAGTCTTAGATACTTTGAGGTGTATGCTAATGTTCTCTGAAATTTTTCAGGGTCAGTCCAAGTGTTTGAGTCTGAGGTAACTGTTGGTCTGTGTTTAGGTGTAAGGTCTCTGAATTTTTTTCAGGGTCTACATTGTAAGGTTTGAATCTGAGGTAATTGGGGACCTATGATCAAGTTGTGAAGTCTTTGAAATTTTAAGCTTGGATCCCAAGTTTCAGAGGTATTTTTGCTCTGCATTCAAAGAGTAAGGTTCTTGAATCTTTTTAAGTTCTGGGTTCCAAGTATTTTTGTCTGAGTTTTTAGACATCCCTGTTCGGGGTGTGAAGTCTCTGAACTCTTTGAGGATCTGTATTCCAAGGTTTAAAATCAGAGGTTCTCAGGGTCTGTGATCAGGGTGTGAGAGGTGTCCAAACTTATTAACTGAGCTCCAAGGTTTGATCTGAAGTCTTTGAGGGTCTATGTTGTAAGATTTGAATATGAAGTACTTGTGGGTCTCCGTCAGTTTATGAAAGTTTAAATCTGAGATATTTGGGGGTCCGTGTTTAGGAAGAAGGGTGTCTGGAATTTTGAAAGTCAGATTTGAATGTGAGGGATTTGGAGGTCAGTGTTATGTATGCACATTCTCTGGACTCGTTGAGGCCTGTGTCCCTAGGTTTGAATATGAGGTATGTGGGGATCAGTGTTTAGGGTGTGAGCTCTCCAAATTCTTTGAGGGTCTGTGTTCAGTGGTCCTGGGGTTTTGTGATCAGGATGTGACAGGTGTCCAAACTTATTAACTGTCTGTGCTCCAAGGTTTGATCTGAAGTATTTGGGGGTCTGTGATCTGGGTATGAGGTCTCTTGGTGCTTTAAGGGCATTAGTACCAAAGTTTGATTGTGTTCTATGGGGCTTTGAGTTCAGAGTTAGAGGTTCTGAAACACTTTGATGATCTACCTTCCTAGGTTTCAGTCTGATGTTACAGGGGATCTGGGTTTGTGCGTTAGATCTCTGAAATCATTGAGCATCTCTGTTTTCATGCTTTGAGTCTGAAGTGTTTGGAAGTCTATGAGCAGGGTGTGAAGTCTCTGAATCTTTTGATGGTCTCTGTTGCAAGTGTAGAGTTTGTGGTATTAGGAGATTTGTGTTGGGGATATGAAATTTGTGAAAACTTATATTGCCTATGCCCCAACGTTTGAGCTGGAGGAGGTATTAGGTGTCAGTGCTCAAGCTGACATCTCTGTCTGGAATTTTATGGGGTCTGTTTGCCAAGTGTTAATCCTGAGATATTTGGAAGTCTGAGTTTAAAATGTGAGGTCTCTGGGCATCCCTGGTGGTGCAGTGGTTAAGAATCCGCCTGCCAATGCAGGGGACACGGGTTCGAGCCCTGGTCCAGGAAGATCTCACATGCTGTGGAGCAACTAAGCCCGTGTGCCACAACTACTGAGCCTGTGCTCTAGAGCCCACGAGACAACTACTGAGCCTGCATGCCACAACTACTGAAGCCCGTGCACCTAGAGCCTGTGCTCTGCAACAGGAGAAGCCACCACAATGAGAAGCCCACGCACTGCAACAAAGAGTAGGCCCCGCTCGCCAGAACTAGAGAAAGCCGGTGTGCAGCAACAAAGACCCAGCACAGCCAAAAATAAATAAATAAATTTATTTTAAAAAACAATGTGAGGTCTCTGGAGCTTGAGTGGGAGATGTTTATGGTCTTTGTTCAGATGTGAGGTCTGTGAAATCATTCACTGTCTATGTTCCACGGCTGAATCTGAGAGATTTGGGGTTCTGGTTTTAAGCTGCAAAGTCTGTGTTATCACTGCGGGTTTGTCTCCCGTTTTTGAGTATGAAGTATTTTGGACTAAGTGTTCAGAGTAAGGAGTCTCTGAAGTCATTGAAGGTCTATTTTTCAAAGTTTCAGTCTGAGGTATTTGGGGAAAGTGTTCAGGGTATGAGGTCTCTGAACCCTTTGAGGGTTTGTGTCCTAAGATCACTTCCATGTTATTTGGTGTGTGAGTTCAGAGATCTTTTTTGAGGTGCAGTTTCCTGAGATATAAGTCTGAGGTGTTTGGAACTCTATTTAGAAAGTGATGTCTCAGAACTCACTGAGGGTCTGTGTCTTAACTTTTTAACTGATGTATGTGGGGATCTGTGTCTAGCGTTTGAGGGCTCTGAAATCATTGAAGGCCTTTGGTATAGATTTTGAATCTGAGCTTTTTGGAAGTTTATATTGAGGATGGGTGAGCACCAAAATCTTTGAGGGTCTGTCTTTTGAGGTTGGAATTTGAGATATTTCGCAGTGTTTGTACAGAATGTGAAGCCTCTGACTTGTTGAAGTACTTTTTACACAGGATTGAGTCTGAGGTATTGGGTTCTGGGTTTAGAATGTAAATTCTTTGAATTCTATGAGGATCTGGGTACTAAGGGTCAAGTCTGGTATATTTGTAGGTCTATGTTCAGGGTGTGAGTACTCTGAAACCTTTAAAGGTATATGTTCCTAATTTGAGTCTCCCGTATTTGGAGTCACTATTCAGGTTGTAAACCTCACAACTCTTTTAGTGTCTGTGTTTTCATATTTTCTCTATCCGTGTTCCAAGGCCGAATCTGAGATTTGAGGTTCTGTATTCAGGGTTAGAAGACTGTGATATCGTTGAGGGTTTGTCTTCCATTGTCTGAGTATGAAATATTTTGGGGTCAGTGTTCAGGATGAGAAGTCTCTGAACTCACTGAGGGTCTATTTTTCAAAGTTTTTATCTAAGGTATTTAGAGCAACTGTTCAAGATGAAGTCTCTGAACTCTTTGAGGGGTTGTGTCCTAAGTTTGCTTCTATGTTATTTGGTATCTAACTCCAGGGCATGAGGTCTTTGATTTTTTTTTTTTTTGAGATTCTGTGATCCAACGTTTGAATCTGAGGTATTTGGGACTTTGTGTTTAGAATGCGATGTCTCTGAACTTTGAGGGTCTGTGTCTTAAAGTTTTAGTTGATATATTTAGGGATTTGTGTTTAGAGTGTGAGGGCTCTGAAATCACTGAGGATCTTTGGTATATATTTTGAATCTAGGCTTCTGGGATCTGTATTCAGGGTATGAGATTTCTGAACTCTTTGAGGGTCTGTGTTGCCAGGTAAAGGTCTTGGGTGTTTGGTGCTACATGTTCAGGGTATGAAGTATCTGACTCTTCGAAGATTTTTTTTAATAGTATTGAGTCTGAAGTATTCACACAACTATATTTGGAATGTAAGGTCTTTGAAGTCTATGTCCTATGATAATGAAGTTGATGTATTTGCACACCTGTGTTTAGAGTTTTAGTTTTGTGAAATCTTTGAGGGTCTGTGTTCCAAGATTTGAGGTTTTTTTGTTTGTTTGTTTGTTTTTGCGGTACACGGGCCTCTCACTGTTGTGGCCTCTCCCATTGCGGAACACAGGCTCCGGACGTGCAGGCTCAGTGGCCATGGCTCGTGGACCCAGCCACTCCGCGGAATGTGGGATCTTCCTGGACCGGGGCACGAACCCGTGTCCCCTGCATTGGCAGGCAGACTCTCAACCACTGCGCCACCAGGAAAGCCCCTTGAGGTGTTTTATATCTGTGTTCTGAGTGTAAGCACTCACAAATCTTTTAGGGTCTGTGTTTTAATGTTTATATGACATATGTGGGTTATTTTTGAAAGAAGTAAGTTCTCTGAATTCGCTGAAGGTCTGTGGCCCAAGGTTGGAGACTCAGGTATTTGTAAGGTCATGTACTGGGTATGAGGTCTATGAATTCACTGAAGGTCTGGGTTCCAAATTGAATCCCTCGTATTTGGAGGTACGTGTTCAGGTTGTGATGATGCAGAACACTCTCATGGTACGTGTTCCAAGGTTGTAGTCTGAGGTATTTAGGGTTTCTTTTCAAGTTTGGAGAGGTGTCTGACCTCTTTGAGGGTTTGTTTCCCAAGTTTGCTTCTGAAGTTTCTTTTGGTATCATTAAGTTCAGAGCATGAAGTCTCTAGACGTTAGAGGATCAGTGCTCCAAGATTTGTATGTGTGGTTTTTAGGTATTTATCTTTAGGATGTGAAATCTCTGAAATCTTTGAGGGCCTGTGATCCAACTTTAGAATCACATGTGTTTGGGGGTCTCTGAGCATGGAGTGAGAGGACTCTGAACTAATTAAGTGTGCTCCAATGTTCGAATGTAAGTTGTTTTGGGGTCTGTGTTCAGAGTGTGAGATCGCTGACTTTTTGAAGGTCTTTTATTTCATAGGGTTGAGTCTGATGTATTTCGAGTTCTGTGTTTAGAGTTTGAGGTCTTGAACTCTTTGAGAGTCTGTGACATAAAATTCTGAGTTTGTTGTATTTGTGGTTCTTCGTTTAGGGTTTTGGCCTCTGAAATCATTGAGGGTATGTGTTTCAAGGTTTGAGTCTGAGGTGTTTGGGGTCTGTATTCACAATAAGCATTTACACATATTTTAGGGTCTGTGTTTTAATATCTAAATATGAGGCATATGGGTTCTAGGTTTAGGGTGTGAGATCTCTGAGTTCTTTGAAGATTCGTGTCACAAGGTTGGAGTCTGAGGTGTTTGGTAATTCCTGTTCTGGATGTGAGGTCTATGAACTGTAGAAGGTCTGCATTCCAAATATTGTACTTGAGATATTTTGAGGTGTGTATTAAAATTGCAGGGTGCAGAACTCTTTCAGGCTCTGTGTTCCAAGGTTAGCATCTGAGGTATTTGGGTTAGTGTTCAGAGTGCGAAGTCTGTGAACTCTTTTAGGGTTTTTGTCCTAAGTTTGCTTCAGAGGTTTTAGTGTCTCTCTTCAGAGTATGAGGTCTCTAAACTCTTTGGGGTTCTGTGTTCCAACATTTGAGTTTGTGGTGTTTGGGAATTTATATTTATAGTGTGAAGCCTCTGACTTATTTGAGGACCTGTGTTTCAGGGTTTGACTCTGAGATATTTGCAGGACTGTATTCATGGAGTGAAAGGAGTGTTAATTTATTAAGTATCTGTGCTCCAAGGTTTGAATCTGAAGTATTTTGGGGTCCAGGTTCAGAGCATGAGGTCTCTGAACTCTTTGAAGTTCTTTTTTTTTCATAGAATTAAGTCTGAGGTATTTGTGGTCTGAGTAAAGTCTTTGAACTTATTGAGAGTCTCTGTTCCTAAGTTTGAGTTTGAGGTATTTGGGTTTGTATTTAGGGTGTAAGCATTCACAAATCTTTAGGGTCTGTGCTTTCATATTTGAATATGAGGTATATGGGTTCGATGAGCAAGAGTGAGGTCTCTTAACTTGTGAGGGACTGTGACCAAAATTTGAATCTGAGTTATTTGTGGCCTGTGTTCAGTTACAAGGTCTTCTGAATTCTTTCAGGCTTTGTGTCACAACATTCGAGTCTGAAGTGTTTGGAAGGTTGTGTTCTGGATCTGAGGACTATGAACACTTGAGGATTGGCTTCCAAATTTTGGTTGTGTGGTGTTTGGAGGTGTATGAACAGATTGAGTGGTCACAGAACTCTTTCAGAGTCTATACTCCCAGGTTGGAATCTGAGGTGTCTGAGTCAGTGTTCAAGGTGAGAGGTCTTTGAAACTTTTGAGAGTTTATGTCCTAAGTTTTCTTCTGAGGTCTTTTGGCTCTTTGCTCAAGGTGTGAGTTTTCTGAACTCTTAGGGTGTCTATGTGCCAAAATTTGAGTTTGTGGCATTTGGGTATTTACGTTTAGGATGTTAAGTTTCTGAATTCTTTGAGGGCCTGTATTCCAGCATGTGAATCAGATATTTGCAGGTCTGTTTTCAAGAAGTGAGATGTGTGTGAACTTATTGTCTATGCTCCAAGGTTTGAACCTGAAGTATTTGGGGGTTTGTGGTCAGGATGAGAGATCTCTGACCTCTTTGAGGGTGTTTGTCCCAGGGTTTGATTCTGATGTGTAGGGGTGTGAGTTCATGATTTGAGATCTCCAAACACATTGATGATCTGTGTTCCATGTTTGAGTCTGAGGTATTGGGAGATCTGTGTTCAGTGCATTCAGTTTCTATAATCATTGTCTGTATTTCAAGATTTTAGTCTGATGTGTTTCAGGGTCACTGTGCAGAGTGTTAAGTCTCTGAACACCTTGAGGATCTGAGTTCTATATTTTTCTGAGGTAATGGGGAGTATGTGTTCAGGTGTGACATCTCTGAATTTTAGAGTTTATGTATTTCAGGTTTGAGTGTGAGCCCTTGGGGGTGTGTAGCCAAAATGTGAAGGTCTCTGAACTCTTTGATGGGCTGTGTTCTAAGTGTTGAGTCAGTGGTATTTGGGGATTTGTGTTCAGGCTAGGAAGTCTCTGGAATCTTATAGAGCCTGTGTTGAGTTGGAGGTATTGGTTGTCATTGTTCAAGCTGTGAGGTATGTGAAATTTTATAAAGTCTATTTCCCAAGGGTTGAGCCTAAGATATTTGGGGGTCTGGGTTCAACACGTTAGGTCTGAAATTTTAGAAGGCTGTGTCCCAAGGTTTGGGTGTGAATTATTTAGGGTCTGTGTCCAGATTGTGAGGTCTTTGAAATCTTTGCATATCTGTGTTCCACTACTGAATCTTATGCATTTGGGGTTCTGAATTCAGGGTGTGAGGTCCCTTATCTCATTAAGAATCTGTCTATCAATGTATGAGTCTGAAGTATTTTGGATTCTGTGTTAAGGGTATGTACTCTATGAACTCATTGAGGGTTTATTTTTCAAGGTTTTAGTCTGAGGTGTTTGAAGTGAGAGATCTCTAACTCCTTGAGGGTCTGTACCCTAAATTTGCTAATGAGTTTTTTGATATCTCAGTTCAGGATGTGAGACCCTGATCTTTTTGAGGTTCTGTGTCCCAAGGTTTGAGTCTGAAGTTTGGGAGTCTGTGTTTAGACTGTGATTTCTGAGCTCTTTCAAGTTCTGTATATTAAAGTTTTAATTAATGTATTTAGGGAATCTGTATTTAGGATGTGAGGTCTCTGAAATCACTAAGGGCCTGCCATACGAATTTTGAATCTGAGCTGTTTGGGCATCTGTATTCAGGGTGTAAGAGCTCTAAACTCTTTAAGCCTCTCTGTCACAAGATCTGAGGTATGTGTTAGAGTGAGACTCTGACTCTTTGAAGTTCTTTTTTTTTTGCAGGATTGAGTCTGAGGTATGTAGGGGTCTTTTTACAGAGTGTGAGGTCTTTGACCTCTTTGAGGATCTATGTCCTAAGAATCTGAGCTTGATGTATTTGCAGACCTATGTTAGGATGTACATTTGGGGAACGCTTTGGAATTTTTCAAAGGCCGGTGTTCCAAGATTTGAGTCTGGGGTATTTGACAATCTGTGTTTAGACTGTGATGTCCCTGAACCCTTTGGAAGTCTCTGATTTGACTGATATATTTGGGGATCTGTTTTTAGGATGTGAGGTCTCTGATCTCAATTGAGGGTCTGTGTTGCAAGGTCAGAGTCTGAGGTCTTTGAGGGTGTGTGTACAAGGTGTGAGGTCTCTGATTCCTTGAAGGTCTTTTTCTTAGAATTGACTCTGGGGTATTTGGGGACCATCTTTAAAGTCATTTTTGAAGTCTTTGAGGTCTGTGTCTTAAGATTTCAAATTGATGCATTTTCAGGTCTGTGTTTAAGATGTCAGGTCTCTGAGCCCTTTGAGCATCTATGTTCCATGTTTCGAGTCTCTGGTGTCAGGGTCTGTGTTCAAGGTATAAGCACTCATAAATCTTTTAGATCTGTGGTTTAAAGTTCGAATGTGAGGTATTTGGGTTCTGTGTTCAGTCAGTGAAGTCTTTGAACTCATTAAGGTTTGATGACCCAAGTTTAAATCTCAGATAGTTGAGGGGATCTATGTTCGGGTTTTTAGGTTTCTGATCTCCTTAAGAGTTTTGTCACAAAGTTTGAGTCTGAGGTATTGGGAAATTCACGTTCTGGATATGAGGCCTATGAATTCTTTGAGGGCCTGAGTTCTAAATATTGTGTCTGAGGTATTTGGAGATGTTTTTTCAGGTTGTGAGACTGCAGAACACTGTAGAGTCTGTGTTCTTAGGTTGGAGTCTGAGGTGTTCAGGGTCTGTGTTTGAAATGTGAGACCTCTGAACTCTTTGAGGATCTGTGTTCTAAAATCTGAGTGTGTGGCATTTGGGGATTTGTGTTGAGGGTGTGAAGTCTCTAAATTCTTTGTAGGTCTTTGTTCCAAGTTTTGAATCAGAGGTATTTGAGGTTCTGTGTTCAGGGAGTGGGAGACGTTTTAATTCATTGTATGTTCTAAGGGTTGAATCTGAAGGTTTTTGAGGTCTACATTCAGATGAGAAGTCTTTGAACTCTTTCAATGTGTTTTTCCCAAGGTTTTATTCTGATGTATTGGTATATGCATTCAGGATTAGAAGTTTCTCAACACTTTGATGATCTTTGACCAAGGTTTGACTCTGAGGTAATGGAGGAAATCTGGTTCAGTGCATATTGTCTCTGAAGTCATTGATGATCTGTTTTTCAAGGATTTATTCCCAGGTGTCTGGCATTCAGTGTTCAACGTGTACGGTCTCTGAACTCCTTGGCAGCCTGTGTTCCAAAGTTGGAGTGTGAGGTATTTGTTGGTCTGGGCTAAAGGTGTAAGGTCTCTGAGTACTTTGAGGGTCTGTGTTCCAAGATTTGAGTGTTTGGTATATGGAGATTTGTGTTCAGGGTGTGAGTTCTCGTAATTGTTTCAGGGTCTGTATCCCAAGCTTTGAGTTAGATGTATTTGTTTCTGAGTTCAGAGTATAAGGTCTCTGAATGTTTGCAGCCTCTGTTCCAAGGTGTGAATCTGGGATATTTGGGTACAGTGTTCAAGAAGTGAAGCATTTGGGGCTAACACAACATTGTAAAGCAGCTATTCTCCAATAAAAATTAATTTAATAAAAATCAAAGCCCTTATAGGATATATTGATCAAGATCTAAAGAAATATTATTTAATATCTAACAGAAATGATTAACTCACACATGATATAAAAAACTTATTAAGTCATTTTTGACAACCAAAACCTGCCTCATCTTTAGTTTGATGTCTTTTTAAAGATATACCTTCGTAGAAGAGATGAAGCACAGAATACTGTAAATGTATTATTTTCTTACTCTTGAAGCTTTTCATATTTCTTGAAAATAGATTATAAGAGGGAGGGCATATATGAATATTGGACAAGAGCTGACAGGAGAGATTAACCAAATATAAAAATGCTTTGCAGATTTTTATATGGCAAGCACAATAAGTCATGATTGAGGTCTATAATTTTACTAAGTTGAAATAAAGCAAGTTCTAAGAATTAAAAAGAAGTGAAGCATTTGGAATTTGATGGGGTCTGTTTCATAAAGTTAAAGTCTGAGATGTTTGGGAATCTGTGTTCCGCATAAACACAGCTCTAAACTTTTAGATGGTCTTTGTCTCAACATTTGAATCTTACATATTTGGGGGTATGAAGTCCCAGAAATCTATAATGTCTGTGTCCCAGTGTTTGAGTCTGAAGTAACTGGGAGTCTGTATTTGGGATATGATTTCTCTGAACTCTTTGGGGGCCTGTGTTCCGAAGGATGAGTGTGAGGTTATTGAGAGTTTAGTTCAGGGAGTGAGGTCTATGAGTTGAGGGTCTGTGTTCTAAAGTTTGAGTCTGAGGTTTAGGTAACTGGGGATCTCTTTTCAGGGTGTGACCTCTCAGATCTTCAAAACTCTCTCCCAAGATTTGAGTTTGAGGTATTTGGTGGTTTGTTTTCAGGGTATAAAGTCTGAATTCTTTCATGTTCTGTGTTCCAAGGTTTGATTCAGAGGTAAGTGGGGAGTTTTCAGCGAGTGAGGTTTCTGAACTCATTTAGGGCCCTTTCCAAGATTTAAATCTGAGATATTTAGGAACTGTGTTCAGAGTATTACTCTCTGAACTTTTAGAGGATCTGTGTTCCAGGTTTGAGTCTGAGGTATTTGTTGAGTCTGTATTCAGGATATGAGGTCTCTGAAATCTTTGAGAGTATGTATTCCAAAGTTTGAGTCTGAGGTATTTGGGAATCTGTGTTTAGGTTGGGAGATCACTGAAATCTGTGGGGGTTTGTGTCTCAAGGTTTGATTCTGAGCTATTTAGATGTCTTTATTCAGAGTGTGAACACCTTTGTCACATCCCAAGGTTTCAGTTCTGTGTAACTGGAGATCTGAGTCAATGGCATGTAGTACCTGAACTCTTTGAGGGTCTGTCCTAAGGTTTCAGTCTGAGGTCTTTGGTGGTCCGTTTTTAGTGGGTAATGCCTCTGAACTCTTTCAGGTTCTGTATTCTGAGGTTTGATTCTGAGATTTGGTGGGTCTGTATTGGATGTGAGTTCTCTGAGCTCTTTAAGATTCTATGTTCCAAGAGTTGATTCTGAGGTAATTGGGGATCTGTTTTTAGGAAATGAGGTTTCTGACCTCATTTAAAGCCCCTTCCAGGATTTGAGTCTGAGGTATTTAAAGACTCTGTTCAGGATGAAGTCTCTGAACTTTTAGAGGATCTGTATCCCAAGATTTGAATCTGAGGTATTTGGGGTTTGTATTCAGGATTTGTGGTCTCTGAGAGTCTGTGTTCCAAGGTTTGGGTATGAGGTAATTGGGTGTAATGAGGTAATTCAGCGTGGGAGCTGTCTGAATTCTTTCAGGGTTTTTGTCCTAAGTTTGGTTCTGAGGCTTTTGGAGTCTAAATTTAGCATGTGAGGTGTCTTTGGGTTTCTGTCTTCTAAGTTTCTAATCTGAGGTGTTTGGGAGTTCATGTCAAGGTATGAGGTCTCTAAACTCATTGAATATTTGTGTTTTAAGATAGAGTCTTTGGTATTTGTTGGTTTGAATGCGAAGTTGGATGTGAGGGGGTCTGTGTTCAGGTATGAGGTCTCTGAATTCTTTGGGATTCTGTGTCCCAAGATTTGTATCCGAGGTAACTGAATGAAGTGCCATCTCCTACTGAGAGCCAAGGGGTAGAGGGAACTTCAGTTTTTTTTTACATCATAAGCAATTTCTAACATAGTGTCTGTAAGTTAAAATATCCTAAATAAGACTTGCTTGATATAGATTTCCAGTATATCTTCCAAGAAAAAAAAAGTGTTTGTCCTAAAGCTATTATAGTGGTTGTTTTTAAAATGCAGCACATAATTGACAGGAAAAGTGTTTCTGGGAAAAATATATTGTTTATAGTAGCACAGATATGTCTTCCATTAGCAGTTGTTTTAGAAGAAGACCTCTTGTGTATATCATATTTTTCTAAACCGAATTATACTCTGAGTACATTAAGAAAAAATCAGGACTATGTTTAAAGAACACCTCAAATGCCACATCCTGTACAAAACCTTCTTGATCTTATAGATGCTAAAAATGTTACCTAAAACCTTTCTGGAAATCCAACCCACTCGCACACAAACACACCCCACCTCTATCTAAAGACAGACTGAATTGTTTACCCTTCTTCACTCCGGTGGCATTATCATAACACATATTTCATGTGAGACTTCATTTCATGCTATCTGCTGTGCCTCCTCCAACTGAGGGCAGGGACAGGGACTGTATCTTCTCTCAGTGTCTTTGATTCCTACCATGGTACCTGACCCACAGTGGGTGGTAGATATTAATGCTGTTATTTTTTCATCCATTATTCTAATAAGTCATCTTGCCTTTAATCCTCTTTACTTCAGTCCACTCTGTCATGTCACTGACAGTGTTGATCTGGTTTGAAAAGAACTGTTCCTAAACGGAACTGTGATGGACGCTGTGATGCATCACCCAGATCCCACTTCAGTGAAGGACTTAGTCCCTCAGCTGCTGTTGGCAGGGATTGTCTCAACTGCAGAGAGCTGCTTCACTCAAGGTCACACTCTTTCCCCAGGTGGCCCATATTTAATGACTGATCAATGTGGGGGTATAAAGGCACAACCATCTAGACCCAACTTGGGATAACTCTAATGGGCTATTCAAGAGCTCCCCAAGGAGCCAGCCGTGGCAGTAATTGGGCCTGCATCACAGTTTGACTTCTGCCTCCACCCATCCTATCTACGTTGTCAAATTTGTTGGCTGAAAGTTGTTCATTCTGTTTTCTTATTATCCTTTTAATGTCTGTAGGGTCTCTGTTGATAACTCCATATATGTTTCTGATATCAGTGATTTGTTTCCTCTCCTTAGTCGTCATCTTCAGTCTAGCTAGAGGTTTGTCAATTTTGTTTGTCTTCTCCAAGATTGGAATTTTGGCTTTGTTAATTTTCTCTACTGTCTATTTTCAGTAAAGTTGATTTCTGCTCTTTATTATTTCCTTCCTTCTACTTACCAGGTATTAACTTTGCTCTTCTTTTACTAGCTTCTTAAGGGGAAATCTTAGGTCATTGGTTTTATGTACTTCTTTCCTAATATCATTTAGAGCTGTAAATTACCCTCTAAGCATTCCTTTAGGTCAATCCCATGAATTTTGATCTGTTCTACTTTGTCATTTGGCTGAAAATATTTTCTAATTTCCCTTGTGATTTCATCTTTGACCCTTGAATCATTTAAAAGTATGGTGTGACCACCTAGAGGGGTGGGATAGGGAGGGTGGGAGGGAGGGAGACGCAAGAGGGAAGAGATATGGGAACATACGTATGTGTATAACTGATTCACTTTGTTATAAAGCAGAAACTAACACACCATTGTAAAGCAATTATATTCCAATAAAGATGTAAAAAAAATAAAAATAAATAAAAGTATGGTGTGTAACTTCCAGATATTTGGGAGTTTCCAATATATTTGGAGTTTCCATTATAATTGATTTGTAATCTAATTCGACTGTAATCATAGAATATAATCTGTATGATCATGGTCCTTTAAGGTTTACTGAGATACATGTTAGAGTCCAGTCTATGGTCTGTTGTGGTGAAATGTACAATGTACACTAAAAAAAAGTATATATTCTGTAATTGTTGGATGGAGTATTCTATAGATGTCAGTTAGGTCGAGATGGTGGATAGTGGTGTTCAAACCTTCTGTGTATGTTTTTTAATTTGATCTAGTCATTCCATCAACTAAAGAAGAGTATTAAAATTTCCTATGATTTTGTCAATTTTTGCTTCATGTATACTGAGGCTCTATGATTAGATGCATACATATTTATACTTGTTATATCTTTCTAAGGAACTGTCTCATCATTATGACATTTCTCTTTTATCTGTGGTAATACTATCTTCAAGTTTACTTTGTCTGATTTATAATATCCACTCCATCCTTCTTATGTTTTTGGTGTGCATAATATAACTTTTTCCATTCATTTACTTTTAAACTCTCTGTATCTTTATATTTAAAGTATGTCCCTTGTGTGTAGCATTTAGTAGGGCCTTGCTTTTTATCTACTCTATGCTTCTCTATGTTTTAATTGAGTTGTTTATACCTTAACATTTAATGTAATAATTGACATGATTGTATTTAGAGCTATCAGGTTACTAGGAAGAGAGGTTGTTCTGCTTGTCCCCTCCGGGTTTTTGTTTTGTTTTTGTTTGCTTGTTTATCTGTTCCCTTCCCCTTTCCTGCCTTCTTTTAGATTACTTGAATATTTCTGGTCTGCTGCAGAAACCCCAAACTAGGAATGGTATTTAGGATAGTAATGAACAGGCATTAACTTACCTGAACCAGTGAGAGGCAGCAGTGTGGCAGCATTCATCAAAATTAAAAAATGGTTACTCCACCCTTAGGGATATTTGTCTGTTTGTTTTGTTCACTGATGTTTTCCCAACTCCTAGAACAATCCTTAGCCACACAGTAGGTGCTCAATAAGGTGAACTCTTTGACCAAGCAATCCTACTTCTAAGAATGTATAATAAACCCTCATACACACACACACACACACACACACACACAGAGATGTGTGCACAAGACAGAAGGAGAAAACAACCTGTAAAAATGTTAAATGTCTATTAATAGCCAATGCACTTGGAGGGTTAAGGAGTGCCAGAGGTTCATATTATACCATGGAGCACAAGTGACATGCAAAACAGAATGAGGAGGATGGATCTGTACGGGCCAGAAGGATTTCTCCATGGCACATTATTAATGGGGTACAAGTGGGTAATGCTCAGAGTGGGACTTTGTGTGTATGTGTGTACGTGTGCGATATGTGAGTGCAGAGAAAAATGTCTGGAATAAAATAACCATAACTGACCCAGTTTTCACCTGTGAGGTGAGGGAGAATGGGGTAGGTGATAATGGCCTAATGTAGTCCATATACTTAGATATTATTTGAAGCTTCTGTACTAGGCCATATTCATGTATTACCTGTGTGCATATTTATAAAGAGGAGGCACATACTAAAAACAATACTGGCATTACAGGGCTGTGTGAGATTGGGGATTTTAGGAGTGTAGAGGAACAGGGTCTCAAGCTCATAGGGACATGTAACTATGAGAGAAATTTTTCATCTCGACTTCCATTTAGACCATGAGCCCTTTGAGAAAAATTCCTATTTTGGAGTTCTTTACAAAACAGTTCTCTTGCAGTATTCTCCATATCCACAAAAGGTACCATCACCCATCTTATTACCCAACACAGAAACCTGGTCTCAACATTTTACACCTCCCTCTCCTTCACCCCAAGTTCAAACCCTTGCTGAGGTCTGTCCATTTCACTTCCTAAATACCTGTCTAATGTGCCCACTTCTTTCCATGCCCACTGTGGCCACTTAGTCCAAAGCATCTATTACTCTCTCTCCCTTAGCCAAAATAGTCTAGTAGTCTGCTAAGCCTGTTTTAGTTTATTTTCCCCCTAATAATGTGTTTTCTCACATTTGCATTCACTTCCATGTTTCTCTTTAGAGTGATTGATTGAATCCTGTAGTTGATAACTCATTGCTACAACAACTGGTATCATATTTCACTTTCTACTTATGGTTTGACAGATGTTGGGGGGAGAGTTGGGTCTATTTCACTACATATTGATTTCCTATTTTTCCCTTCTCAATCTATAGCCTTCCAAAAATCATGAAAAGTGGTCCAGGTGATCACATCCTCAGCATTGCCCAGGAAGTAAAAAGTGCTCTGGGTGAGGCTTAAACCCACGATATTAGCATTGCTCACAAGCAGTACTGCTTTATGTGAACTGCAGCCTAATCAAATGAGCCACTGGAGCCCGAACTGGGGAAAAGTCTAGGAAGCCTTAATAAAGACACTTGCCTTGACAGTGCACAGCCTCTCCTTAGGGACCTGTGTTTTGCCTATATTGCCCTGGCATTTTCCAGAACACTCACAGGCTTTTGCTGACATTCTATCCCCTCTGCAATCCTTCCCCACACCAGCAGTCAGTATTGCATCTAAGATCTTTCTTTTTCTGTTAATACTACCCCTGGTCACTCACTGATTTCTAACCTGACAAAGATGTGAAAACAATTTGCTACCCTGAAATATTTAGAGGGCTAGGAGAATGAGCCTTTAGAAAAATCGTTTTTTAAATTGTAAACAGAACAACGGATGATTAATGTAAACTAAGAAAATTCAAGGAAGTAGTAAAACTGGGAAAAATTATAATTGGAAAATTATCCAGAGTTTCACACTCAAGAATACCATATAATATATGGTATAGTTTCTGTGGGGGAAGAAGAACTTTTTCCCTCCACCCTCTTAGGTTCTTCAACTGCAGCCCTGCAAATTAGATTGACAAAAGAAAGATTAGCAAGAAAAAATAAACAGAAGTAATTAACACCTCCATCCAAACACTTGGGAGCCCTCAGCGATGACTACTCAAAGGGGCAGTTAGAATTTGGAGTCTGTATACCTAACTTAGTAGGGGAAAGGGATATGGAAAAAGGGCACTTATGGAAAAGCAAATGACTTTTTGGAAAGATAAACGGGCCCTTAGGAGAATAGATGGGAGATATAATAGTCTTGTGATGATGTCTGTTGGGATGTGGACTTCTCTCAGAGAAGAGAAGAGAAGAGTTGTTCCCAAGGAGGGTATTTATTACAATTGAGTTCTTTTGAGTTCTTTAGAGAAGCTCTACTTTGAAGCAGATAAGGGATTTCAGAAACCCAGATTCCTTCAGCTCAAAATAATTCTCATACCAAAGCAGCATATTTGGGGGTGGCATACCCTGATCCCCTTCATTTCCTTCTAGGCTTTTGATATGCATTGCTAAACACATGTCTGGCCCATAATAAGCATTAATGAGTCTGGGCTTTTATTCTAATATCCCTTGACTTCTCCTTTCTGCCTTTATTGCTTCTTACCCCCTCCCACTTACCTCCTCATCCCTCTTGCCCTTGCCCCTCACACTCTCATATCCTCCGCTCACATCCACTCAGGTGTTACAAGCTCAGCTCTCTTGGCTCTGTGTTCTGGGATCAAGAACCCTGGGCTACCTGCCGTGCTTCTCCCACCAGGACAGGATTCCTGTTTAATGAAGTGACTTCTGTGAAGTTCCTCCAAAAAAACAAATCCAATTTTAGTTTTGAGTAAAGAAGAGAATGGTTGAATGCATGAATGCACTTCAGGGATGACTGACTGGGGGCAGAGGTGCCTGCTGGGCTTCTGACTTACTTTAGAGGTGAATGGGGAACACAACACTGCAGGAGCTCACACGGTCAGCCCCCATCATTAGAGCAGGGATACAGTTGACTGAACTAGCTGATCTCTGCAGGGAGAGGAATGCAGGGAAGAGTCAGGGATAATGTCATTTATAGGAAGATCACAGATGCTCCAAGTTGGGTTCTAACTTTCATCACACTCCTGTGCTGAAGCCTCACCTCCTTAGTCCTGAAAACTGACCCAGCAACAAAGGCACCAAGGCACCTGAACCAAATCAGTAGCCAATGAAAGCACAGCACTCCAGGGAAGGGGCTAGATGTGTGGGGGTTTCCAGAAATCCCCTGCAACTGGGCAGAACTGGGATGTGAATGTTCTTTAGGACCAGTCAGAGCCCAGGAAGGATCATGATTCATGTTCCACTCATCCCAGAGCCAGTGTCTGTCCAGGGACTCAAAATCTTAAGACCAATTCAAAGTGGGCAAGCAGGGGACGATGGGGACTGAGATCCATGATAGGGGCCGCAGAGTAAGTGGTCACAAAGCTGGAGAGTGGGTGTCTGCCCAGGTGGAAGCTGGGAGGACAGGGTTGTCAGATTCCCATCCCCATGAGGGATGGTGTTAATTTCCCCTCCTCCCTGACCTACAGTTTACAGGTCCAGTGCAGCTCCTCCCCCCAGTGGATTGTTTCCTCCCTGTGTCCCCCCACACTACACTAGTGGAACGCTCCATCTGCAGCTCCCTTCCCAATCACTCAGTGGAGTCCTCTGTCCACATCAACGCTCACACACCCTGGACTGTCCCTTAATGTTTTGCTATCACAGTACCTGGAAACGAATTGTCCCAAACTCTGAATATTTTGTCAAAATCAAAGGCCAAGTTTTCATCCCCTGGCCTCAGGACTTCCTGGGATGTGGTTGAGAGCCCCTTGCACAGGACTTAAGCCTGGGGCCAAAAGAGGAACCCAGCGTTCCTGCCCCAAGGCAGTCAAGTTTCAGAGCCTTTTTACTGGCTGGGCCCTGTGTCTAGTCCACACAGCCCTGCACTTGGCTCATTGCCTACTCTTTTGGGGGGCTCTGTTCAAACCACCTCATCCTAGAATCTTTCCATGATCACCCCAAATGATATACAGTGCCCCACATCATCCCTTGCTTGTCCCCTTAAGTATGTTTTATTTTCCCATCTTCCTTCTTCTCCCCGCAGCCTTAGAGTAAGAGCCAGGTGCATTGGGGCCAGCCGAAGAAGGTCAGATTTCCACAGGATGGCCCACTAGAGGAGGACTTGTCTGGCCCTTTTACCAACAAGAACATGAACCACATCACTTGAGATTAGGGTTTATCTAGAAGTCCAGGGCCTAAGCCTGAGTGGGGAAGGAGGGCAGACATGGGTGAGACACAGTGGAGGCTCGTGCCTGCTCTAGAGATGGGAATAAAGAGATCCAGAGGCCAGGACTGGGTCCACTAAAGCCTTTGGGGGCTGGGGAACTGTGGGAAAAGCCCCAGAGAATCACCACTCTGTAGAACTTGAGACCTGGGGATTGGCACAGGCTATGGCAGACAGATGGGGGAAGGAAGCGTGGCCAGGGATATGGACAGATGTGGACACCCACATAAACCTTCCCTGACCAGCATGTTCTGAGGCACAGCCTTCCTCACAGGGGTGACCCTCCCTGCAGAGCCAGCTCCTGGGGGCTGCATGGTGAGGGCATCCCAGTTTACCTGAGTCCCCACCCACTCCTCCAAGAATAATAATGTCTTGTCACTCAGGGTCATACCTTTGTGTGGACAGGTCCCAGGTCCAGGGGTCTCTATTTCTGTAAGTCAGAAGCAACATCTACAGGAATGGGGGAGGTTTGGTTTACTAGGATCTCCTCTCTCACCCCACCTTCTGAGGGGCCCAACATAAGCCCCTCTTCCCTCAGAGCCCAGAAGGTTTTCTCTCCCTTCCCTGACCAGTCTGGCATTCAGCCAAGTGCAGAGCCCCCCCGCCCACCTTTCTGACATGCTTCCATCATCTTGAAGTCTCCAGGCACCAGGGTTGGGCCTGCTTTCACCACCTCACATGGCCACTTTTCCACACAGGACCCTGGGCTCAAAGACTCCCCTCTCAGACCGAAACTCAACAATGATAATAATCTGACTGCTCTGCTTATCACAGAAGATGGGACAATCTGCTTGTTCAGGCATGGGGGATGAGGAACAAATGATGTATTTTCATCCTCACGGTGTGGGGGATCGTGGGCAGTGATTAACATGTGAGCTGTTGGGGAACAGTCTCCAAGGTGCATTGTTCAGTGAAATCACCAAAGGACAGACAGTGTGTCTCCACTTGGGGACAAAGTGGAGTGGGAGTGGATGGTAACATGTATGCACACACTAATGTGTGCAGAGACCATCTCAGGAGAGACAAGAAACTGGTCACCATTGACACTGGTCAGGAAAAGGAAGTTTATTTTTACTGTACTGTCTTTTGGTGCATTTGTGGGTTTTGTTATTTTATTGAAGTATATTTGATTTACAATATTGTGTTAATTTCTGCCGTACAGCAAAGTGATTCAGTTATACACATGCATACATTCTTTTTCATATTCTTTTCCATTATGGTTTATCACAGGATACTGAATATAGTTCCCTGTGCTGTACAGTAGGACCTTGTTGTTTATCCATTCTGTATATAATAGCTTACATCTGCTAACCCCAACCTCCCACTCCATCTCTCCCCACTCCCTTGGCAACCACCAGTCTGTTCTCTATATCTGTGAGTCTGTTTCTGTTTCACAGATAAGTTTGTGTCATATTTTAGATTCTACATATAAGTGGTATCATATGGTATTTGTCTCTGGCTTACTTCATTTAGTATGATAATCTCTAGGTCCATCCATGTTGCTGCAAATGGCATTATTTCATTCTTTTTTATGGCTGAGTAATATTCCATTGTATACATATACCACATCTTCTTTATCCATTCATCTGTCGATGGATGAAGGTTGGAAGGATGGATTTATGTTGCTTCCATGTCTTGGCTATTGTGAATAGTGCCGCTATGAACATAGGGGTGCATATATCTTTTTGAATTATAGTTTTCTCTGGATATAAGTGAATTTGTGTTTTATCCAATGTACGTATGAGTTTATTACCTATCCAAATTATTGTCATTATTTTAGTCCTGACATCAACCTGATGAAACAAAAGAACCCCAGGTCATGCTACAAGAATATGAAAATCCTCACATAAATCCCTGCTTAGGCCCCAGAACCATCCCAGGACTGTTCCTGAGTCCACGGGATACCCCCACTCCCACCCTGACTGGGCCACAGGAAGGATCAGAAGAGGGCATGGGCCTCTTCTTTCCCAGATGGATGAATGGATGGATGTGGGCCCAGACAGGGTGGAGAGAGACAACCACCTGCTGGATAGACACAGATGTCCTTCAGAAGGGCAATGAAGAGCTTTTGCCCACACTGAGGAAAACTTTTCCCACAGACCTATGGGTGCTGATCTCTTCAACAGAGAGGTGAGGGTGAGGGAAACATAATTAAGGGACCCTCTTTGATGAAAGCCAATGAGGTCCTGGGCTGTGTGCCAGGGACTTCACAAAGCTTGGTCACACTTAATCCTCAGAACAGTCACTGTAAGGGGAGTGTGGATTTCTCTGAGTAAAAAATGAGGAAGATAGGCTCCGAGAGGTTAAGGCAACAGAGATGTCACAGAGCAGTGAGATGTCACAGAGCAGTGAGGAGATGATTGTCATGAAAATACTGTCCATCAGGAGCTGAAGACAAAGAAATTCATGTCCTCCATTCAGACCCCAAAACAGCTCTTAGACCTCCTACCTTGAGATAAAGACCCTGAAGCAGCTTAGAGACTTCACACTATGGAAGGACACCCCCATAGACCTCACATTGTGGCCACAGATCCACAGATAACACAGAGACCACACACCCGGGACTGGACACAGGCCCCTAAACAGCTGACAGACTTTACACCCAGAATGGAAAGTCCCAAACAGTAAAGAGTCTTCACACCCTGGAACAGACCCTCGAGCAGCCTGCTAACATCACACTTTAGGTCATACATACCCAAAAAGCTCAGAAACCTCACATTTGGTACAAACACCCTCTTAGAGTTCAGCCATTTGACACTAAGGACATAGACCCCTAAGTATCCACAGACCTCACAACCTGGAGAAAAGATCCCCAAAGAGTTCATTGACCTCTGAGCCTAGGTGAAGACCTTTCAAAGGTCAGAGTCCTAAAATCCTGGACACAAATTCCCAAAGACCTCAGAGAGCTATCCAAGCTGCTGTGACAGCTCACACTTGGGACACAGACATTTGAACAGCTCAGAGAATTCATGTCCTAGACGCAGAACACCAAAGAACTCAGGGACCTCACACCCTCGGAACAAACCTCCAAAAAAATCTCACAAACCTCAACTGAACGGACTCACCAAAAGTTCAGATGCCTCATATCCTGGGGCACAGATCCCCAAACAGCCACAGAAAACACATACTGGAAAAAAGACCATCAAATACGTAGAAAGCTCACAGTGCAGCCTTATAGTTTAGAGCCCTTTACACAGAACCCCTCCAAAAGAACTCAGAGAATCCACACCCTGAACTCAAACCCCCTGAAAGCCACAGAACTCATACCCTAGGAATCAGATCACCAAACAGTAAATAGATCTTACATCCTACACACAGAACTGTATACAGCCTGAAAGACCCCCATGGAACTCAGGGACCTCACCCACAATCAGTCAAGAGACTCAGACAACTAATAAACTCAGAGACCTCGCACCCTGAATACAGGCCCAAAATATCTAAAACCTTGGAACACAGACAACAAAGATTTCATAGACTTTACACACTGAAAACAGACCCCCAGGTAACTCATATTAAGAACTTGAAACACAGGCCCTCCAACAACTCAGAGGACTCACATGTGGTTGAGCACAGACAAAAAAAATGCTTCAAATGCAACCTTGGAGTGCTGACCCTCGGAAAGGTCAGAGGACTCACCCCATGAATACAATTACACAAAAACCTCAGATTCAAACCTTGGGACTGAGACCCCCAAAGAGTTCAGCGAACTCACACCCTGAACACAGACCCACAAATATATCAACTCAAATATTGGGATACAGACCCTCTACAAGTTCACAGACTTGAAATTCTGAACACAGACCCCAAATACATCAATCATACCTTGGGACACACCCTCAAAGAGTTCAGAAACTTCACACCCTGAACACAGATCCCCAAATACTTCAGACTCAAACATTAAACCCAGATCCTCCAGAATTCAGAGACACACAGAAAAAGACCCCCAAATGCTATAGACACATACCATGGAACACAGAACCTCAATAGTTCAGAGACATCACACCCTGAATACAAATTCCCAAATATATTGGACTCAGATATTAAAATATAGACCCTCAAAGATACTGGAGCTCTCACAAACCGTACACAGACCCTTAAGTACCTCAGATTCAAACCTTGAAACATAAACCCTCAATAAGTGCAAAGACTTATACCTTGAACACACCCCACAAATAGCACCAGCCAAAAAGTGAAAAAGAGACCCTCTAAAAATCATAGACTTCACACTTTGAATTCAGACACCAAATAATTCATGCTAAAACTTTGGAGCAAAGGTCTTATAAAAATTCAGAGACCCTCACACCCTGAAGTTGACCCACACATACCTCAGACTCAAACTTTAGAACACAGACCTCAGTGAACTCAAACAAAACACACCCTGAATATGGACCCCAAGTACTTCAGACTCAAAAATTGTAACAGACTTCCAGATACAAACCTTGGGACTCAGACCCTCAAAGAGATCAGAGACCTCAAACCCTGAACAGAGGCCCCCCAGATATCTCAGACTCAATTACTGGGACACAAGGCACCAAAGAATTAAGAGACCTCACACCCTGAATATGGACCTGCATACCTCAGACTCAAATATTGGGATTAGACTATCTAAAAGTTCAGACACCTCAAACTCTGAACATAGGCCCCCAAATACTTCAGATGAAACCTTTGGTACAGACTCTCAAAGAGTTCAGGCACTTCACACCTTGAATACAAACCTGAAAATACCTCAGACTCAAACATTAAAACATGACTCACAAAAATTTGAGGGATCTCATACCCTGAATACAGACTCACAAGTACCTCAGATTCAAGCCTTACAACACAGACTTCAAAGACGTCAGACTTCAGAGACCTCACACCATGAACAGACTCCCTCAGGCTCAAACACTGGGACATGCTTAAGGAGTTGAGAAACCTCAGGCTCCAAACACAGATCCTCATCACCTCACTTCATACCTTGGGACACAGAGCCTCAGAGAATGCAGAGATATCAAACCCTGAAAATAGACTCCTAAATACCTCTGACTTATACAGAGTTGTGACATAGACCTTAGAGAGTTCAGAGACGTCACACCCTGAACATACACCACAAAATACTTAAGGCTCAAACTTTGGAACAAAGTCTCTCAATGAGCTCAGCAATCTCACACCCTGAACACAGAACACAAATACTTTAGACTCAAACTGTGGAACAGAAACCATCAAAGATTTCAGAACCTCATACCTTAAAAACAAATCCCCAAATACCTCAGACTCAAATCTTGGCACACAGACCCACAAAGAGTTTACAGACCTCACACCCTGAACTCAGACCTCCAACTCAAACTAGTGACACAGACCCTAAAACTTCAGTCATTACACCTTGGAGACCCCACACTACCTCAGACTCAAAATTTGGAAGTAGACTCAATTATTTCAGAGATCTTACATCCTGAACTCAGAACCCCAAATATCACAGACTCAAACTTTGGTACACAGACCCTCTAAAAATTCAGGGACCCCAAACCCTGAACACTGACCCCAATAACCTCATGCTAAAACCTTAAGAAAAAGAAATTAGAAGTTCAGAGACCTCACATACTGAACAATGACCCCCAAATACCTGAGACTGAAAGTTAAGGATGCAGATCCTCAAAGAGTCAAGGACCATATGCCCTGAACACTGATCTCCAAACGTCAGACTCAAGTAACAAAACCCAGATCCCTAGAGTTCAGAGACCTAACACTTAAAAAAAAACCCCAAACACTACAGACTCATATCGTGGGGCACAGAACCCCAGTAGTTCAGAGACCTCTCACTCTGAATACAGATCCTCCATATGTCACACTCAAACATTAAAATATAGACCATCAAAGATTTGAGAAGCCAAACTACCTGAACACTGTCCCCCAAATACCTCAGACTAAAACCTTGTAACTCATACTCTCAAAGATTTCAGAGACCTCGCACTCTGAGTATGGACCCCCAAATACCTCAGACTCACACACTAGGACACAGTAAAAATCCAGAGACCTGACATCTTGAATACTGACACCCAACCTCCTCGTCTTCAACCTTGGGGCACAGGCCTCAATGCATACAGAGACCACACACCCTGAACACAAATTCCTAAATATCTCAGACTCAAACATAAAACCAAGATTCTCCAAGAGTTCTGAGAACTAACAGTTTAAGCAGACTGCCAGATACTACAAACTCAGCCCCTGGGACACAGACCCTCAATAATTCAGAGGCCATACATCCTGAATATAGATCCCCAAATGCCTCAAACTCAAATATTAAAAGTCAGGCCCTCATAAATTTGAGAGGCCCCATGACCAGAACACTGACACCCCACCAATTTCCTCAGACTCACACCTTGTAAAACAGACTCTCAGTGAATTCAGAGACATCACACCCTAAAACCACAAATACCACCAACCCAAACTTGGGACAGAGACCCTCTAAAAAAAATCTCTGACCTCAAACTTTAAGTAATTCACATTAAAAACTTTGGAACAAAGATTCTAAAAGTTCAGAGACATCTCACCCTGAACATTAGACCCAAATCCTTCCAATTAAGGCTTTTGGACACAGAGCTCAATGGGTTCAAGCACAACGCACCCTGAACAGGACTCCCAAACACTTCAGACTCAAAAATTGAAACAAAGACCCTCAAATAGGACAGAGAGTCCACTCCTGAACACAGAACCCAAATAACTCACAGTACAAACTTGGTACAAGGACCCTCTAAAAGTACGGAGATCTCAGACCCTGACTACAGACCCCCAAATACCTCAGACCCAAATATTGAGGTACAGAAACCTACAAATTCAGACACCTCACACCCTAAAAAATGCCACTAAGTAACCGACTCATAAAACCTTGCTAACCCCTTAAAAGTTCAGAAACCTCACACCTGGACCTCCAAATACAACACTCAAACTTTAAAACACAGACCCTCAAAAGTTTTCAGAGACATCACACCATTAAATATTGTCTCTCAAATACCTCAAATTCAAACCTTGATACTCAGACCCTCAGAGTGTAGAGATCTCACGTTCTGAACACAAACCTCCAAAAACTTAGACAAAACATTTGGGACACACATCCTCAAAGAGTTCAGAGATTTTATATCCTGAACAGAGATGCTCAAATGCCTCAGACTCAAACCTTGGATCACAAAGTCAAACATTTCAGAGAACTCATACCCTGATCACAGATCCCAAAATACCTCAAACTGAAATCTTGGAATACTGACCAAGTTCAGAGTCTGTATTGAGTTCAGAGACCTAGCACTCTGAACACAGACCTCTAAGTACTTCAGAATACAGACCCTGAAAACTTGGAATACAGACCCTTAAAGATCCAGGGTCTCACACCTCGAAGTCAAACCCCAAATACCTCCAACCCAAACTTGGAACACACTCTAAAAATCCAAATACTGCACAGCCTAGACACAGATGCTCAAACACCTCAGACTCAACCCGTCAAAAATTCAAGGACCTCACACCCTGAACAGAGGCCTCAAATAACGTACACTAAAACCTTGGAACAAAGGCCCTCTGGAAGTTCAGAGACTTCGCAGACTGAACACAGACTGCAAATACCTCCAATTCAAACCTCGTCACCAACCCTCTGATAGTTCAGAGACCTCACGCTCTAAAAGAGACCCCCAAGTATGCTATATTCAAACCCCAAGAAATAGACACTCATAGATTTCAGAGACCACACATCCTGAACAAAGATCCCCCATTGCCTCAAACTTAGATCTTAGAACACAGATCATTCAAGTGTTTAAAATCTCAGATCCTGAACTCAGACCCCAAATACATAGACTCAAACCTTGGGACAAACATCTTCAATGATTTCAGAGACCTCACACCATAAACACAGACTGGAAATACTTCAGATTCAAACTTTGGAACCCAAACCCTTAATGAGTTCAGAGACTTCACACCCTGAATACAGAACTCCAAACACCATAGATTCAAACTTGGAGCACAGACCTTCAAAGAGTTTAGACACTTTACACCCTGAACACAGACGTTGAAATACTTCACACTGATACCTTGAAACACAGACCACCAAAGAGTTCAGAGATCTCACTCCTAAGCACAAATCCCCAAACAGCAGACAGACATTAAACATTTTACAATCAATTTAGAGACCTCATATTCTGAAATGAGGACCCTCAAGCTGCTCAGACAACTCACACTTTAGACACAGACCCCCGAACTGCTCAGAGATCTCATACTCTGGAGAAAGATGCCCACACAGCTCATAAACAGAGATCTCCAAATAGCTCCGGGGATTCACTCCATCGAACACAGACACCCAAAGTGTTCAGACACATCACACTCTGGATACAGACTCCCCAAATACCTCAAAGACCTCACAGTCTGAAAATAGATACAGAAACAGCTCAGAGACCTGCAGACAGACATATCCTAGACACATACCCCAAACTGTCTCACAGATCATACACCAAGAATACATACTCCCAAACGGCCAGAGACCTCATACCTTGGGAGTCAGCCAACCAGTTCAGGGCACTCAAAAACAAAGACTCTAACCAGCTAATAGATCTCACACGTTGACATAGGCCCCTAAACATCTCAGAGAACTCACACTCTGAGTTCAGAAACCACAAATCCTGGATGCAGAACCCACAAAGAGTCCAGAGACCTCCAGTCCTGCACACAGACCACACTAAATAGCTAGGAGACCCCAAACCCAGGATATAGACCCCCAAATAGACAGCTCATATATGAACACAGACCTGCCAATGGCTCAGATACATTGTGACACAGACTCTCCAGGAATGCAGAGATCTCACATCCTGGCATACAGACCTCCAAAAAGCTCAGAAACATTACAACCAGGGACAAAGACATTCAAGGAATTCAGAGACCTCACACACTGAGAAACAAGCCCCCCAAACTGTTTAGAAACCTCACACGCTAAGAAATCAAAACCACAAAAAGATATCACTTCACACTTGTTAGAATGGCTATCATCAAAAAGTCAAGAGATAACAAGTGTTGGTGAGGGTGTGGAGAAAAGGGAACCCTTGTGCACTGTTGATGGGAATGTAAATTGGTGCAGCTACCGTGGAAAACAGTATGGAGGTTTCTCAGAAAATTCAAAATAAAACTACCCTATGATCTGGCAATCTCACATCTGGGCATTTATCCAAAGGAAATAAAAGCAGGATCTCAAAGAGATATCTGCACCCCCATGTTCAATTACTGCATTATTCACAATAGCCAAAATATGGAAACAGCCTAAGTGTCCATCAGTGGATGAATGGATAAAGAAGATGTCATAGATGGATAGGTGATAGATGATAGATGACAGATAGATAGATAGATAGATGATAGATAGGTAGATCGATAGAATTCAGCCATAAGAGAGAAGGAAACCTCGCCATTTGCAACAACTTGGATGGAACTTCAGGGTATTATGCTAAGTAAAATAAGTCAGAGAAAGACAAGACAAATATTATATGATATCACATATGTGGAATCTAAAAAAGCCAAACTCAGAGAAACAGAGAGTAGAATGGTGGTTACCAGGGGCGGGGGTGGTGGGGAGAGATTGGTCAAAGGATACAAAATGCCAGTTATAAGATGAACAATTTCTGGAGATCTAATATACACCATAGTGATTGTAGTTAATAATACTGTATCATAAACTTGAAAGTTGCTAAGAGAGTAAAGTCTTAAATGTTCTCACCACAAAAAAGAAATGGTAACTATGTGATGGGATGGAAGTGTTAGCCAACACTATGGTGGTAATCATTTTGCAAAATATGAATGTATTAAATCAACATGTTATACACCTTAAACTTACACAATGTTATATGTCAATTATATCTCAATAAATCTGGGGGAAAAAGAAACCTCATACCCTGAAAAATATCCCCCCAAATCTCAGAGACCTCATCCACTGGAGGAATGATCCCCCAAATAGCCCAGAGACTTCACCTCCTGGAACACAAACTCCCAAAGTGTTCAGAAATGACATACCCAAGACACAGACCCCATAACCGTTTAGACACTGCAGACTCTGAACAGACACCCTTGAGCATGTCAGGGTCCTTACTACAGTCTGGAGAAAAAACTGCTAAGAGCTCAGGGACCTCACGCCCAAGAGAATAACAGTTGTCCACCACCTAGAACAGTGCTTGGTATACAATACGTGTTCATTAGGCATCTGTTGAGTGAACAAACTACCTTGACTCAGCAATTCCACTTCTAAGAATGTGTCATAAAGAAACACTTGCACATGTGCACAGAGCTGTGTGCACAAGCATAGGAGGAACAAACTGTTTTGCTAATTTTTAATATTATGATTGTTGTCCTTATTATGTATTGATGTGTTTTTCTCCCCCTCGGGATAGAGACCTCACTCCCCTTAGGGTAGGCCCTGTCTGTTCACCTCTGTGGCCCTAGTGTGAGGCCACAGCATGAGGATAGGGGCACTCATCACATAGTTCTAGAAAAGAAAGAAGGGAAACATGTATCCTCCTCCCTCCCAGATCCCCATTTCTGTCAGAAATGCCCAGTCCTGTGGCCCCTAAGAGATGGTGCCCCTGAGATGAGGTGGTGGCCCTGTCCCTTCTGTCAGTTTCAGAGACAGAGAAAGGCCTAGGAGGGTGTAGGTCTCCTGGGGAAGATATGTGGGGACACAGTACCTCTCAAGCGGCAGGTGGGGAAGAGGCCTGGGGTACAAGGAGGCCTCCACTCTGCACACTTGTAAAAAGATAGCCAACTGCAAAGCTAGAGGGAAAATTCCACAAAGGACCACTGTCACTACTAACAGCAATTGCAATTTCAGGAGGTTTCCCAGACCACCCTCAGTTTCAGTCATTTTCTGGAAGGGCTCACAGAGCTCACTGAAAGCTTGTTATACTCATGGTTACAGTTTATTACAGGGAAAGGATACAGATTAAAATTAAAATCAGCTAAGGGAAGAGATGAACAGGGCAGGATCCAGGAGGATATCAAATACAAAGCTTCCGGTTGTCCTCTTTTCATGGAATCAAGACAGCATTACTCTCCTGGCATTGATGTGTGACAATAGCATGGAATTTTGCCAACCAGGGTACTCACCCAAGCCTTGGTGTCAAGAGCCTCCAATGGGGCCCCATCTTGTAGGCCTAGTTACCTACCCACTTGGCTGATCTCAGTTTCCAGCCCTCAGGAGGTCAAGCGGCATGACCCAAAGCCCCCACCCTTCATCATGTTTTTGGTGCGGCTCAGAGTCCCCACTGTACATCACATAGTTATCTTCTGGCTGGACCAAGTCCCCCACACTAAATCACACTATTGATGTGGCTCAAAGCCCCCACTCTAAATCACATAGTTACTATCTGTCCGGACTAAGACTCCCAGTCGAACAAAGACAGTCCTATCACACATGACATTCCAAGGCCTAGATACTATCTTCCAGAAGCCAAGGGCAAAGGCCAGACCTGTCTTGGGGTGAGGTTAAATTCTTTACTATACAACATCATACACTGTGATAATAATACATGGGAGGGGGCATCGTGGAGAGTTGTTAATAATGGAGAATCACTAATATCAGCTCATATTCATGAAGAATTTCCTACATACCAGAAACTGATCCAAACGCTTTACAACCTCTTAAATCCACAAACAACCCAATGATGGTGGATCTGTTAATATTTTGTTTTGAAGATGAGGAATACTGAGGTATAGAGAAGTTCGTTAAATTTTCCAGGCTCTACAGCTAGTCTGTGGGGGAAGCAGTATTCATATACTTTGTGACGCTGGGTGTTCTGCCCCTAAGCAACCTCTATTCTGCCTAGAATAATAGTACCAAATGTCAGTCAATGGTGCCCACATGCCCATACTTTACATAGGATACCTCTAATATCTATGCTGTCATGAATAATAGCAATCTCATGGTAGAAACAGCTGTTTAACCTCTTCATGGACAGAACCTGGAGAGATTCCCTCACTCTCCTCCTTGTAGGACACCTCCACCACCATCAGAGAACAGCCAAGCCCTTTTAGCACAGCATTCAAGATCTGACTCAAGCCAGGCCTAGTTTTCTAGTTATTCCAATCACACTTCTCCTATATTCATTCATTCACTCAGCAACCTAATATTTATTGAGGGTCTTCTATATGCCAAGCACTGTGCTATGACCTGGGAAGACAGCTATAAATAAAACAAAGTTCCTGCTTCTACAGGGTTTATATGCTGGAACAGGGGTCAGCCAATTTTTTTCTGTAAAGGGCCAGATAACAAATAGTTTAAGAGGATCATATGGTCTCTGTCACAACTACTCAACTCTGCTGTTGTACTGGGAAAGCAGCCACAGACAATATGCAAAGGGACAAGTGTGGCTGTATTCCAATAAAACTTTATCTACAAAGACAGACAGTGGGCCAGTTTTGGCCAATGGCTATAGTCTGCCAACCTCTCTTTTAGAGACAGTTATTGAACCAGTATATAATAAATATATACCAGGTGGTGATGAGTGTTATGGAGAGAAATTAAATAGGGTGAGCAGGCAGAGACCGACTGTGGTGTGCAACTATTTTCCAAAGGAAGTGTCTGAGAAGGCCTCACCAGGAAGGAAGTATGAAGCAGAGAAACTTGAAGGAGGTTAGGGACTCAGCCATGGGGCTCTCTGGAGGCAGAGTGTCCCAGGCAGGGGAAGCATCCAGGATAAAAACCCTGAGGTCAGAGTGTGACTCTCTCTAGTATCACTTCCCTCTTGTCTCGGCTCAAATGAACTATCAGTGAGGCCTTCCCTGCCCACATTAAGTACATCCCTCCACCCCACAGTATGCCTTTTCCCCTGACCTGGCCTAATCTTTCTATGTAGCACCTGCTACCCTCTGATGTGCTATATACATACTGACCTACTCTATGAAATTTAGGACCCTGTTGGTTTTGTTCTCTGTGGTATCCCCATCACCTAGAACAGTACTTGGGCACATAGAAGGTGCTCAGAAAATTCTTGTGGAAAGTGGCCAGGAGCCAGGCACTTGGCACATGTCACTAAGATGCATAGATACCCTCAAAGATGGGCATTTTACTGAGACTCAGAGAGGACAGGTGACTTGCCCAAGGTCATACAACCAGGACTTGAGAGCTCCAGGCTTTGAAATAAGGGCTTCCCGGCTCCAAAACCCACAAGTCCTGGATTATTTGGGGTGCCAGTGAGGCTTGAGGTGAGGTGGACCCCAACATCTCAGGACAAGATGGGCAGATCGTGTCTATCCTCTGAGAGATGGGGACCCATTCTATGGCTGATTTCAAGGGACACAAGAAATTTCCAGCAATTAGATCTCCACAGATCAGTTTGGGGGGATGTGACCCTCTGGACTGTGGGTGTGACCCTCAATCCCAGGGGATAGTCTGAAGGAAGTAGTCACCTACTACTTCCATGTAGTCACCTACATGGTCTAGGCAGCAAGATGTGGATGAGTTTACAAAAAGTCACATCACACCCACCTCTCACGGTCTTTTCAGACAGTGAACAGACTGGCTTGTTGAGGAAGGGAACACATATCCAAAATGTAGTCTTTTATGAAGTTTCTCAGAATAACCTCTTGGAGAGACAGATGAATTCTAGGTGAGGTGAAATTAGTGGATTTGTACCCATCATGTGGCTTCTGTAGAAGCCCTTACTCTCTCTCCTCCGTAAGGGTAATGGTACTAATAATACTGATAGTAGTAGTATAGATACATTATAATAGCTGATAGTTACTGAACATTTCCTCTGTGCCAGATCCTATTTAAGGTCTTTATACTTTCCATGTAGTAACATTCAATTTCTTCCTACCAGGACCCTTACATCTTGTAGCCTTACAAGGCTACATTTAAGAGGTGCCTTCTTCATGAAATCTGCCCTGATCATTGAGCTTGAAAGTGACCTCTTCTTCCTTTGAAAGTTTATGACATTCTCTGTACACCCCTTGGGACTTCTGGATACTTCTTAGTTATTTGTGGCATGCTTCAAAATTATAAAAAAAAATTTTTCCAAGACCTTGTCTCATACATCATTTTCCTTCACCAAACTCACTTGGTGCCTGGAATATCTGACAGTGTCTAGGGTTAAAGACCCTCAGAACATTTGGCCCATCCTCATGTTTCAATTCCCTTTATCTGTCAAATGAAGAGAATAATAGTATCATCCCAGTAGGGTTGTTGTGAAGAATAAATGAGATAATGTATATAAAATGCTTCAGATAGTACTTGGTATATAATTAACACTCAATATTATCTATTTGTTTATTATTGATCATATATTCAGAATGATGAATAAATGGAAATAATAGTATACAGCAATAGACACAAAGCTTGAGCACCTACTATGCACCAGAAGTTTTAAATAGAGTTTTTAATGGAACTCTCCCCATGATATTTCAAGTCAGGTGTGATTATCACTATGTTTCAGTTATGGTTCAGCAAAGCTACATTCACCTAGTAAATGGTGTATTACTCTACAGCCTTTGTTTTCCACATTCACACACTGGATAATTTATGCCTTGGCCTGTCCTCAGAGAGGCCAGGACCTTTATCAATGGATACCTAGGGACACCCCAGCCCCACCCCACCCTGTCCTATGTGTTAGAAGGAAAGCACTGCTTTCCAGAGGCCCAGCCAGGTTAAATCCGAACACCCCGCACCACCCAGTTTACATTTAAGAATTCTCTGGGGCACTTGTTTAAAACATAGATTCCTGGCATCATCCTAAGTTCTCAGGAGGAACTTAGGAATCAGCTTTTGTAATAAACATCCTAGGTGATTTAATACAAACTGACTTCAAACCATGCTTGACGAAACAATGCAATGGGTGATTGGGTTATATTTAGGTAATTATCTGCCAGAGCTGTATACTCTGCAAGACTTCCCGAACATGAAGCCCCGATTCTGATTCAGTAGATTTGATGTGGGGCTTGAGAACTTGCATCGCTAACAAGCTAAGATGATACTCTGAGGAGCTTGAATAAAGCACTGTGCTCAGGAATCCTGGGTCAGGATTTGGAGGCTGTGCTAGGGCTCAGCTGGAAAGACTGCTGTAATAGACTTGCCATGTCCTCCAAGGGAGTAACCATGGAGGCTGCTGGCAGGAATGCCAGGGGTTTCCCATTGTGCCTCCTGGAAATGCTCCATCTTACTCAGGACATGTGAATCAATCATAATGCACAGTGCCACCTTTCCTCTGTAAAGATGAAACAGCTGAACCCCTTTCCATCATCAGCAGAGACTGCATTCTAACTTATCAATAGACTAATGGAGATTGCTTGCCTCATATAACTACATCCACTCCTTTTAGCCAATAGCAACGAGTACTAGAAGCAATTGGTACAGTTTGGAAGTACCACAATGGCTGAAGGATAGTGAAATTGCATGTGACTTGGATTAGGAACCAGGTGTGCCTAAGAGTTAGGGCTGAATCTTTGAAACCATGTGGAGAATTGGACTGGCAGGAGGGAAGAGGTAGTGTGGAAAAGGAAACAGGTTTCACAAAGTGAAGCAAAACTTCTTTATTTTCATCATTTTGCCCAGGACAATTTTTCTCTGAAAAAAAGAAAAACTGTTATACAAGTAATACATATTTATTGTTAGAAGGAGAAGAGGAATAAGAAGATCCAGATCAATAAAAAAAAGTTCATCCATAATTCCACCATGTATACTCAATATTTCAGAATGAAATCCTGTGAGTACATCGTCATTGCATCTCCATTTCCTTAGAAGTGACACTTCCAAGTTAAAGGGCTATGTACTCCACGTAATAACTGTTTGTACTTGGTTAACTGTCTGTGTCCTTAGCCCACTTTTCTATACTTTTTCTTCTCTGTTAGTAAAGATGCTTTCTATATTCAGTATCTTTGAAAATATGTTCATTGTTAACTCATCTGGGATTTATTCTTCTCTCATCCACATTTATTGAACAATGAAAAGTCCCACTTTAAAAAATCACATTATTGAATCCTCATATCCCTGTGAGGCAGGTACTTTCATTAGCTCAACCCTGCAGATGAGAAAATGGAGGCATAGAAAGAGTGAACAGTTTGGTGAGGAGTGGTGCCAGATTTTATTTTAGAAGCTATCAATAAACTTATTCCTATTAAATAAATGTCAAGCAGATCACTTTATTTTATCCCTCAAACATCATTGATTCCCATAAAGGAGCTGGAGCGTTCTGACTCTAGAGACCCTACTTCCCTAGGGAGAGCAAAGCCAGCAGCCTTATACTAAATGGCTCTTTCTCTCTGACAAAACATTTAAAATATATCATTTATCCCCACCCCCCCCCAAAAAAAAGAGTAATAAGGAGGAAACAGTAGCTTCCTCCTTGGTAGTTTTTTTTTTCAAATAAAAACTTGTAAATCATGATATTCAATGCTACATTATTAAAAACAAAACAAATGCATCTATGAGAACAGAAGAGGTACAGGTGAAATCTTTTAGAGTCTGCCAAGAAGACCTTCCTGATTCATTCCATAGTGTTCTTATCCTATTACCCTTTCTTTCTGGGGATATATTTTTCTATTATCTAAAACTTTTCTCAGCCCTACTGCCCTAGTCTGAAACCTTCAGTGATTCCCCTTGGCAATAAGGTAAGGTCCAAACATTTTCAGTTGTCTTTCAAGGCCATTCACAGTGTAGTCCCAACCTGCCTTTCAAGCGGATTCTCCACCCCTCTTCAGGAACAGGGTTATGCATGATGTTACTTTTTCTAAGACACATCTTTTTCTACACTTCTGTGTTTAATGCAATAAAGAGATCAAAGGGATTTTAGAACCAAGGCTTTAAGACTTACCTAGCCCAACCCTGACATTTTAAAGAAGAAACTGGTGCCAGACAGTATAACTTGCTCCAGGTCATATAGCATATTAGAGGTTACAGTGCAAGCAGAACTTTGGTTTTTCAACTCCTCTTGGAGCTGTTGCCTCCTAAACACATAATCTGTGCTAGGCAAATACTTGCCCATAGCTAGCAAGAGTCTGTGTGGGTGGGGCTTGTCCTCCCCCAACTCCCGTTTCCACATCAACCAGAGCAGCAGCTGGGGGTTCATAGGGCAAAAAATAAAGGTTAAAAACCTTTGGTCTAGGGCTTCCCTGGTGGTGCAGTGGTTGAGAGTCCGCCTGCCGATGCAGGGGACATGGGTTCGTGCCCCGGTCTGGGAAGATCCCACATTCCGTGGAGCGGCTGGGCCCATGAGCCATGGCCGCTGAGCCTGCGCGTCCGGAGCCTGTGCTCCGCAACGGGAGAGGCCACAACAGTGAGAGGCCCGCGTACCGCAAAAAAAAAAAAAAAAAAACCTTTGGTCTAACATCCGGATTTCCAGCTGGGAAGTGTAGGAAGGAAGCACTCCCACTATCTTAAAGACCTAGTCAGACAATGGCAACCATCACTTCTGCTCACATTCCATTGGCAAGGAGTTAGCCATATGGCTCCATTTAACTACAGGAGGAGTAGTACATGTAGTCCCTAGCTAGGTAGCCACACGCCCAGCTATACTAGACTATGGAAAAGGGGAGAACAAATTTAGGTGGAAAATAACAATATCCACCACACCACCATAAAGACAATTGAAAGGCAGAAGGAAAACAGAAGACCTTCATGCAGCAAATATGGAAAAAGGTTGTCATCATTATGACATAAGTCTATAGAGGAAACAAAAAAGAACCAATGCACCAATAAAAAGTGGGCAAAAGACATAAACAATATAAATGTCCTATAAACATGAAAATTAGCATTGGTTGTAACATAGGAAATTTAAATGGAGGGCTTCCCTGGTGGCGCAGTGGTTGAGAGTCCGCCTGCTGATGCAGGGGACGCGGGTTCGTGCCCCGGTCCGGGAAGATCCCACATGCCGCAGAGCGGCTGGGCCCGTGAGCTGTGGCTGCTGAGCCTATGTGTCCAGAGCCTGTACTCCGCAACGGGAGAGGCCACAACAGTGAGAGGCCCGCGTACCGCAAAAAAAAAAAAAAAAAAAAAAAAAAAATTTAAATGGAAACAATTAAATGTCCTTGTTTATCAATCTAAAAAAAAAACCCTTTGGTCTAGGTTTAGGGCAAGGAACTCAGGTAGCAGGATAATTCCACATCTCTCTCTCAGTCTCCTGTTGTTCATCACCTTGGAGGACACCCACCTCACACACACACACACCAATTTACACTCCACTCGTTTTACAGATATGGAGTATAACTTGGTTGGAGTAGGAGATGGGGAGGGGACCATATCTTGTTTTTAGTCACCTTGTCGGCACTTCAACTTCCAAATGGGTTTGTTCATTTTTAGAGCAGTCATCTTAGGATCTCAATGGTGTTACCAGTACTGAAGCCATTTCTGGAACACTTGTTTTTGAAACTGCCTTCGAATCCCAAAGCATAAGTATCCCAAATATTTACAACCGTGGCAAAAGGGTGTTTTTGAGTATGAACTTTCATTATGGGAACTCTTCGGAAGATGTTTAGATTCACATCTGGTCCATAGGGTAGGGAATCCAAAGATCAAATACCACTGATCCTTGAACAGGCTATGGCTGGAAAGGGCAGGGCTGATATCTTTGTGTATTTCTGAAAACCAGCTCTGAAAAAGGAACACAAGGAAGGCTTCATGGTCTGGCTACAGCTTCTGAAAAATAAATACAGCCTCTTAACCAGACCAACTTGAAGGGCCAGCACTTAGTGAGTGGAAATGAGAAACATCTACACATAGGGCAAAGAACAAGTCATTTGAAGCCCAAGAAATTCGAGTTAGGATCGCATCACCACTGCTATCTGTGGGACCTGGAGAGTAGCTCCACACATCTGCAACTCAGTTTCCTCACCTGTAAATTGTGTTCAGTAATTCTCACCTTGTGCGATTTTTAGGGAAAATGGACATATCATGTGTAGAGCATCCAGCTCAGCTCTTGGTCATAGCATATGCACTAAATAAGTGGTGTATGTTATCATTACTATTAGGGTTTTCTCTAAAGCTACCTATAGTTTGCAATTATATTTTTATCGCGCTTGTGCTCTCCATGAAAACAAAGGTTTCTGGCAAACGTTTGAGATGCAAAAAAGTAAAGTGGATTTCTGGACAATTCCGGATATATGCCCAGGAGTGGGATTGCTGGATCATATGGCAACTCTATTTTTAGTTTTTTGGGGAACATCTATACCATTTTCCATAGTGGCTGCACCAATTTACATTCCCAACAGGAGTGTAGGAGGGTTCCCTTTTCTGGAGACCCTGATTTTAATCAGCAAAGTCTACAGCCTGAGCTGTTTTAGAGAGGGTTTGTTCTCCCAAGTCACAGAGCCTTCAGGACTGCACACACCCGCCCCAGAAGTGGGACACCTGGTGTCAGAGGCACCAAGATTTTACAGAAGAGCTAAATGATCTAGGATTAGGTGCACCACTCTCCCTCTTTTGGGTTTTGGCTGGCCCAAAACACTCAGAGATACATTTACCCCCAAAATTCTCTCTCACTTGCTCCATACAGCAGCTTTCCTTTCCTACCTGATTCCTAGTCTCACCAGTGGACGACAGTGCTTTGGCACTGCCTCCGGGAGGCCCAGAATAAATGTTACACTCGCCTGGCAATGACTCCCACTGCACATCTCAGGCAGATTAAACATCTATAAACACTACTCCCCTCGTGTGCCCCAAATCCTCCAACCTTTTCTGCCTAGCTTTTGGGGCCTTCCACAGTCTGGTTTTTTAATCTCTCCAAATCCTATCAATTGTTAAAGATCCAGCTCAGTTTTAAAGATCCTCCCCTTTAAGGCCTTTTCAAGCTTTTACTGCAGTTGTCTATTAATTCTTATGACATCAACACCATAACACACTATCCTGCCTTGTTCACTGTCACTTTAAATGGAGTAGTAATCATTCCCATGCTGGATCTTTAAGCTTTTTAGGGATAGAAACCATGTTCTATAAACTTATATGCCCTTACACCAACCAGTACAGAACTGAGCACCTAGATAATGGGCAATAGAGATTTCATTGATTGAGTAATTGGTTGTTTTTCCCTCTCTGGTCTCAGTGATCTCATGTGTGAAATGGCAGGACTGTGAACAGCATCTTCTTCTAGCATTGATGCTCAATAGAGCTATGAAAAAAATCCCCAAACTTTTTTTCAGGAAAAGATAATAAATCTTAGCCAGTGGCATCAGTTGGAAGGATCATGTTCTGAGCTTCAACGTTGATGATTTCATAATACTTCTCATCTTCCTTGAAACTCCAAAAACACTGAGTTACTATTTCTCCCTCCACCAAGAGTAGGACATATCAGAACCTCTGAGATGCAATATCACATCACCCAATTAAGGAGGCAACTTCAGGAAGCTTCCCCAAAATGTAGTACACACATTACAAGTTTAATAGTTTGCTGATGGGGCATCACTGTTTTTCACACAGTAAGTAATGTGATGAATTCCAGATGCAGGAGGAACTGCCTCTGCTCAAATCTTTTCAAAAGGAGCACTATACTGCCTCCGTGTAGTCTCAATGTAGGAGATTGGAATTCCTTCCTAGAGTTTGAGGACACTTGTGAAAAAAAATGAAAAATTTAAAAGGCACCTTTCTTCTGCAGTGCTCCATGCCTCCATGATTGGGTTGGACACAGAGCAAGTGCTTAGAAAATCTTGGCCCCACTAAGGGTAGAAAGAAGAGGACTGGAGATGGACAGAGAGCATTGAGGAAAGGTGCAAGATGCCAGGGAAATGTAATTTCCCTTTCTTAAGTTTAGCCCCCAAAGGGCCCCCTCCAACTTCAATTTATTTCTAACTGATCATGAGACATTTCTATTTTATTCTAATCATGAGAAAACATCAGACAAAACCAAATTGGGGGACATTCTACAAGATAGGTGACCACTACTCTTCAAAAATGTCAAGGTCATGAAAGACAAAGTCTGAGGAACTGTCACAGATAGGAGGTGACTAAGGAGCCGTGACGTTACTAAGGCAACAAATGCAATGTGGAATCCCAGATTGGATCCTGGGACAGAAAAAGGATTTCAGTGGAAAAACTGATGAACTCAGAAGAAATTTTGTAGTTTGGTTAATAGTATTGTATCATGGTTAATGCCTTACTGTTTTTGACATTTTAAAAACCTTTATATGATTATAAATTTAAATTTAAAATGCTCTTAATAGTTGATGCAGAGATAAAGATTTTGAGGAGAGGAACCTTAATTCTTCTTTGTTATTTTTTTTTTAATTTAAGTATAGTTAATTTACAATGTTGTGTTAGTTTCTGGTGTACAGGAAAGTGATTCAGTTACATATATACATATATATATTATATATATATACTTTTAATTATATATATTCTTTTTCATATTCTTTTCCATTATAGTTTGTTACAAGATATTGAATATGGTTCCCTGTGCTATACAGTAGGTCCTGTTGTTAATCTATCTTATATATAGTAGTGTGTATATGTTAATCCCAAACTCCTAATTTATCCCTCCCCCACACCTTTCCCCTTTGGTAACCATAAGTTTGTTTTCTATTTCTGTGAGCTTGTTTATGTTTTGTAAATAACTTCATTTTATCACATTTTAGATTCCACATATAAGTGATATCATATGATATTTGTCTTTCTCTTTCTGACTTACTTCACCTAGTATGTTCATCTCTGGGTCCATCCATGTTGCTGCAAATGGCATCATTTCATTCTTTTTTATGTTACTGCCTTACTTTTTTTTAAATAAATAAATAAATTTATTTATTTATTTATTTATTTATTTTGGTTGCGTTGGGTCTTCATTGCTGCACACGGGCTTTCTTTAGTTGCGTCAAGCGGGGGCTACTCTTCCTTGGGTGCGCAGTCTTCTCATTGCAGTGACCTCTCGTTGTGGAGCATGGGCTCTAGGTGTGCGGGCGTCAGTAGTTGTGGCACACGGGCTTAGTTGCACTGCAGCCTGTGGGATCTTCCCGGACCAGGACTCGAACCCCTGTCCCCTGCGTTGGCAGGCAGATTCTTAACCACTGCACCACCAGAGAAGCCCTACTGCCTTACTTTTGATAAATATTCTATGGTTATATAAGATGTTAACATAAGGGGAAGCTAGGCAAAGGACATTAAGAAATTCTACTATTTTCACAACCTTTTTGTAAGTCTAAAACTATCTCAAGGTAAAAAGTTAAAAGGGGGAGCCTGAGACACACTGTCCCCAACGTCAAAAAGACAAAGGTTTCCCTTCAGACACCCTCTTTCCTGCCACTTTCTCACTTCCTCTGTGAACCCAACAGTGACTCTTAAAGGCCTTTAGCTGCAGTAACAGCAAGTCAGTTCAGCAATCTGAAGAAATGAGCTGTTTGGACCCGCATTTTCCAAATCATTGAAACAAACTTTTTTGGAAGGCACTATTTCTAGAAAAGCAGTATCCATTTCTGTGTGTTCTTATACAGAGCATGGAAAACACCACTTAATTCTTCATTGTCCACACACGTTAGTATAAACATCTGCTTTTGTACAGTATATAAATAAAAGAGCTCTTGGGGCTGGTCCATGGGGAGAGCTAATTGTACTGTTGGGTATTTTGGTTCTGCTCTGTGGACCTGCACTTTCTCCTCCCCACCGTAAGGCTGCCCCAGTGGTCCTTTAGAGGGAGAGGGGTGGCTTTGAGGTGGCAGCTTGGGGGGTCTAATACCCCAAGGCATCCTTGCAAATCGCTAGAGCACAAGTCATGTCCACCACTCTCCAGGTTTTCTGAGATGATGTTGTCATTGTCATTGTCATTGCCATCATTATCATCAGTGTTCTGGGAAATGACAAGGGCCCACCCTGCAGAGGGCATGTTTTCACGAAAGAGAGCCAGTGAAGTGGCAGCATGAAGGGCCAAAAGAGTCTACAATGCAACCACCATCTGATATATTTGTGTGTCACTGAAGTTCAGGGATCACTGGGGCTAAGCCTTCACTGGGTATAGCAGCCAGAGCACCATGACCCTTGTGGGCTGTCCCGTTGACACGCACAGATACTGCACACACTCCAGCTCTGTGCCAGACCTCTTTCTTAGACTTGGGAAATGTATTTGTCTCTAAAAAAAAAGGGCTGAATACTTAGTCTTAGGGTCGCTTCCATCTCTAACATTCTTGGAGTCTGCTCTTTGAGATAAATTTTTCTCTTTTATGTGAAATCCTCCAAAGCCATCAAAGAATCATTATCACCACTGCACAGTGCAAATCTCAGCTTTATCAACCAGTCCTCTCTCTTTAAAGTGCATTACCCCAGATCCCTCCAGGTCACACCCTAAAGAGCTTCACGTTGGGAGAAAATGTCAGTATAGGTCAACAGCATAAATGGCTCTCTGTGCACCATACCATTGGGCAAACCTCCTCTGGTGGCATATATGAGCTGTCAGCCTTGGGTGCCCATCCACACAAGGGGAGCTAGTGCCCATTCAATGAATCTCAGAAGCAAATGTGCCCAAGCTGCAGACTTTGGGGAATGCTTGAAGAGATTCCATCAATTTTTTTTCCTTCCCTCTGTAGAAGTCTTAACTTGCTTCATCATGATTCCATGCATAACCCAAAGCCAGATGAAGAAATACAGAAATTCCACCCTAAAAGCTCTTCAACCTACACATCAGCTGGGGCCACAAGGGAGTTCCAGAGAGAAGAGGTCAAGCAGGACCTAAGCAGACAAATTTACTGAGATCTAGAGCACAGGCTCAGGAAGGGGGGGCACCCCTTCCCCCACCCCACTACCAGGCACAAAGTCCAGGAGAACATGGGGCTATACTTCCCACCACCAGCAGGCTAATTTGACTCCTTTGCCCTGGCTTCAAGACCACCACATTACTAGCCCACATTCTTGTGGCCATGAAGCAGAGGGATGGAGTACAAAGGGTATGGGGTTTGGGCACAGATAGACCTGGATTTGCAATTTATCTCTGCCATTTATGAGCTGTTGCACTTTATACATGTTACTGAACAGCTCTGTGACTCAGTCTCCTCATTAAAATGAAGATAATAGTTTCTGACACAAGGTTATTGGGAGAATTAGAGATAATGCACACAAAGGTCCCAAATAACAGTGCTTAGGACATGGTAGTCATGGCAACCAATAAATGGTAGCTGTTTTTCTCTATTCCAAGTGAAAGAAACCAGACACAAAAGGACACATATTGTATGATTCCTTTTATATGAAATGTCCAGAATGGAGAAATCTATAGAGACAGAAAGTAGATTAGTGGTTGCCAGGAGGTGGGGGGCAGGGGGGATGGAGAGTGACTGCTAAGGCAAACAGGCTTTCCCTTGGAGGCAATGAAAATGTTCTAGAATTATGTATTGGTGATGGTTTTGCAACATAATGGTTAGACTAGAAATCACTAAATTTTACATTTTAAAAGGGTAAGTTTTACAGTATGTGAATTGTATCTTAATTAAAAATTCTTGGGCTTCCCTGGTGGTGCAGTGGTTAAGAATCTGCCTGCCAGTGCAGGGGACACGGGTTCAAGCCCTGGTCCGGGAAGATCCCACATGCCGCAGAGCAACTAAGCCCATGCGCCACAACTACTGAGTCCGTGCTCTAGAGCCCACGTGCCACAATTACTGAAGCCCGAGTGCCTAGAGCCCGTGCTCCGCACAAGAGAAGCCACCGCAATGCGAAGCCCATGCACCGCAACAAAGAGTAGCCCCCGCTCGCGGCAACTAGAGAAAGCCCACGTACAGCAATGACCCAATGCAGCCAAAAATAAATAAGTAAATTTTTTAAAAATTCTTAAAAATAAATTCTCTGTTCCTCAGCTTATAAATATGAATAGAAATGAGTTTTTAAACTGGGGATAATAGTAGTACCAACCTCAGAGGGTTATTGTGAAGATTAAATGAGTTAATTTATTAAAATATTTAGACTAATGCTGGCCCACTAAATGTCAGCTATAATAATTACTGTTATTGTCCTTATTATGATCATCATTTTTATCACAAGTAGCATAGTCTAGTAGTCAAGATCAGTGAGGTGTAAGTCAAATAGACATGGTTTAAAATTTGGCTTCACAGGAATTCCCTGGCAGTCCAGTGGTTAGGACTCCATGCTTTCACTGCCGAGGGCGTGGGTTCAATCCCTGGTTGGGGGAAACTAAGATCCCGCCAGCCGCGCAGTGCAGCCAAAAAAAAAAATCTGGCTTCACATTTACCAGCATATATTATAATAGTTAATGGTACAGTCATTGGATTCAGACTTTCTTGATCAAAATTCCAACTCCACATATTTATCAGTTGTGTGACTTTAGGCAATTTTCTCAACCTCTTTGTGCCCCTAGTTTCTTCATGTGTAAAATGTGTATAATAATAGTTTGTACCTAATGAGTTGCCATGAGAATTAAATGATGTATCCATTAGGATGTCTTTGGATTTAAGTTTCATAAACCTGTCTCAATTTGCTTTAAACCAGGTAGATGGGAAAGAAAAAAAAAGGTTAGAAAAGAGAAAACTTAATACAAATCAAGAAAGTAGGGAGAAGACAGGAGAAGTTTATTTTCACCAGCCATTAGTTTGGGGGTTCTTCTCAGAGAGTTCTCCGCCCAAATTTTCCTCCTGGAGTGTTAAGATTGTTATTCCTATGTTTTTAGTGAAACTGCTTCGAAATTTTTGGTAATAGGAACTAAATAAAACAATACTACATATGCCTTATATGCTTGCTAATATCTCTGCTCTCTAGGAGTATAAATCTCATTGAGAAGACTCTGCAAAATATTTTAATAGTGCAACATTTCTGCCCAGTCAATGGTGTCATTCAGAAGAGCATTTTGGATAGCCCAATATGATGCCAGCAGACACTGTAAACAGCAGTTAATGCAGCAGGAAGCCAGAATCCAAAGCCTTGAATTGGAGATTAGATTCCATCGCCAGTTGCTTTGGGCCTCTCATAACTTTGCCTGACTTCAAATTCTCCATCACCAAAATGGGAAATGAAAGCAGAATTCACTCTCCAGGTGGCAGCCTAAGTATAGAGGAGCATCTTATCACCATACTTATGATTATAGAATCACAAGATTGGATGGGTCTTTAGTAAAGATGAATTCATTCTCTGGATTAGCGGACGGAGACCCTAAAACAATGAGAGGAAGCCCTTCCCCAGGTCAGACCAACTGGGTTTCAACAAGGGTTGAACCTACATTCCAGCCTTGTGTTCTGCCATGATGTGACACAGACGGATGAGTTTGTGTCTTTTCCCCTCCTTCTGTCCATCATGGCAACTGATCTATCATCTATCTATCTATCTATCATTATAACTTATGTAAACTTTATATATAAGTATATATATACACATGCTGAGTGAAGGGATCACCTGCACCAATTCTGTGTCCCCATGATAAATTCACAAATATTTGTAGAGCCTTTAATGTAAAGGTTGGTACTTGTCTCAAAATGGAAGGTCAAGATTCTCACAGCTTTCTTTTCAGCCTAATTTGGCAAGGATCAGGTTAGCAAAACAGGGTAAAAGTGAGATGGGGACATAAATATTCATTGACTTCTAACTTTTCTAAGTGAGAAGATCAAGGGCTTCTACCAAGCCTGGGGATTGTTTCCCTTAAGATGCCAGAAGGAGGATGTGCTAGTCCAGGATCCAGTAAATACTGACCCACATGCCATTTTGAAAAGCCCATGAGATCTCCACAATCAGAGTAAGAGAGGAGCATTTCCTGTCTTACCCCTATATATGTGTCAGCATACAGTATTTGTCTTTCTCTTTCTGACTTACTTCACTCTGTATGACAGACTCTAGGTCCTGCATTCCCTTTGGCCTGATTCCCATTCAGCCACCAGGGAGATGACAATCAGTGAGCTCACAGCATTGGGTGTGATGGCTTCCACAGAAGTCTTTGCTGCTATAATTTTTATATCTCATGTTACCTCATTAAGACAGGTCTAGTAGGGAATTTAAATTAGCCCAGCTTGGGACTTCCCTGGCGGTCCAGTGGTTAAGACTCCATGCTTCCACTGCAGGGAGCGTGGGTTTGATCCCTGGTTGGGGAACTAAGATCCCACATACCAATAAAAAATAAATAAATCAGCCCAGCTTTCCTCTCTATCACACATTCAATTCAAAAGTTTAACGAATATTTCATAAAGGTTTTCTTTTTTAAAAAAAATATGACTGTCTTTTTTTAATATATAAATTTATTTATTTATTTTTGGCTGTGTTGGGTCTTCATTGCTGTGCGCAGGCTTTCTCTAGTTGTGGCGAGCAGGGGCTACTCTTCGTTGCAGTGCGTGGGCTTCTCACTGCAGTGGCTTCTCTTGTTGTAGAACACAGGCTCTAGGCACGCAGGCTTCAGTAGTTGTGGCACACGGGCTCAGTAGTTGTGGCTCATGGGCTGTAGAGCACAGGCTCAGTAGTTATGGCGCACAGGTTTAGTTGTTCTGCAGAATGTGGGATCTTCCCAGACCAGGGATCGAACCCGTGTCCCCTGCATTGGCAGGTGGATTTTCAACCACTGCACCACCAGGGAAGCCCAAGGTTTTCTAATTCTTAGTGACATGGTGAATAGCCTTTGACCTCTAAATCAAATGACAGAAAAAAAAATTCTTCAGGCAGAAAAAATCGATTCTATTTCTGTTCCTAGATTGGTTATTACACAGTCACCTGGAGTCATGATATCAGAAGCTTTACTGGCCAGAACAAAGTGCCAGTAACTTCTTGCATGATCAAGAGAAAATAAGCATCTCATTCCCTGTTTTTCCCCCAGGGGATTGTAACTGCAACCCCACAGTCCTACTAGCTCTAATTTCTCCCTTCCTTCCTTCCTTCCTTCCTTCCTTCATTCATTCCTTCTTTCCATCCTCCTTTCTTTCCTTCCTTCCCTCCTTCCTAACCTAGTTCTGTCCATCTAATAACAATATACTAGTAATCCATTAGAAGGGAGAGAGAGATTACCAGATTAAAGCATTCATCAAATGATGTTTCAAAGCAACCTAGAGCTTTTAGTCTGCCTTGCCCTTCCTCACATCTCCAAAGGGCCAAGAATAGGCCCTTCCTATCCCTCCAGCATATTGTGGAACTAGATCTTTTATTTTTCTGGGAGGCTATTCCACTGCTTGTAGTTTTCACTCTGCTATGGACTGAACTGTGTCCCCCCTTCCAAATTCAGATGTTGAAGCCCTAATCTCCAATGTGACTGTATTTGAAGATAGGGCCTACAAGAAGGTATTTAAGGTTAAATAAGGTCATAATGGCAGGGTCCTGATCCGATGGGTTAGTGCCCTTATAAGAAGAGGCACCAGAGAGCTCACCTTCCCTGTCTCTGTGCACTCACAAAGAAGAAGCCATGCGAACACACATCAAAAATGTGGCAGTATGCAAGCCACATAAAGGAGCTCTTATCAGAAACCAAACCTGCTGACACTTTGATCTTGGACTTCCCAGCCTCCAGAACTGTAAGAAAAGTAATTTCTATTGTTTGAACCATCCAGTCTCTGGTATTTTGTTATGGCAGCCTGAGCTGACTAAGATGCACCTCAACTCCTTTCTGCCCATTTCCTTCTTAGTGGTGCCCTCTACTGCCCTGCAGATTCCTCTTTGGGGATTTACAGCCCTGAGTCAGAGGCACACTCCCAACTCTCCTTAGCAGTTTCCCTGAGCTCTATACACTGTATTCTTTTAACTTCACCTCACTTTTCCAATCATTTTTCTGGCTCTTGTCCATACTTTGTCCAATTTGAACAAATAAATTACATGTATGGATGAAAAATGTCAAGTCTTTAAACCATCTTGCATCAGCAACTATAAGGTATAAGTACTCAAGCACTCACTGTACCCTCCAGTATAAGCACCTGTGTGCCCGTGCACACATGCACACTGGATTGTCACATATTTCATGGACAAGGTTAAAATGCTAAAGGCATTCAGGTTTCTTTAATTCTACCCAAGTAGAAATTCAAAGAGAAACCTGAGTTCCACCTCTCCAATCTTGTCCAAATATTTCCCTTCAATGAGATTTTAGAAACTCATCCAGGGATTGGTTAACGATGGCAAAATGCATAACAGATCTACTTCCTGCTTATTACCGAGCATGACTTTGCTCCATTAAAAAGCATCAGATAAGAGCTTGAGTGGGCTGAGTAACACTCAGAGTCCTTTGTGAGAAAACCAGCTGGCTGTTCTGCTCTTGTTCCCAGCATTTAGACAGAGGTCCCACTGGTAAGCTCCTCTGAGAGGGATGGACTGAATCCAGAGTTATCTAAATGTCAGATGGGATCATTTTGGAAAATAGGCCCTTTAGCTCAGCTGAGGAGAGGATGTTGAATTCACCATCAAAACGTGCACACATTCCTTTCCCTTCAAAGGAGACCTCAGAGCTGAGGTACCAAAGTGGCCTCCAGCAAACAGGAGAATGCAAACAACCCCTACCTCTGTGTTATTGCCTTTGGTATGTAGACAATGAGCTGCTGTGACACTGACAGCAGCCCAGGTCTCTCCTTGTTGATTTTGGCTGAGGGCCTCATAGGGATGAATCACTGCTACTTGGGCCCACTGTACATTTTAGCACTTTTAGATGCTATGTATTTCAAATGAATTTACTCTAGTGGCGAGGGGTGGGGTAAGCAACTGTCTATAGGACAGAGATTGTGAAGAGGTGGCCACCTCAGCTTCCCTCTGGCACACACACACAACCCAGAACCCTGCAGGCAGAGATACAGAGCTGTCCATGTGAACCAGCAGGGCTTTGTTCTTATTTATCTTGCCCTCAAAATATGTACACTTAGTATTGCAACTTTTCCTTCCCGTTTGCATCTGTGAGTCCTGGGGAAAAATCATATATCTCTCTATTTATCATCTATCTATGAAAGCTGGTAATGGCTTTCTTCTTCCATTTCAATTGATAGATACAATGCATTAAAAGGAAATTAATGTTGATCCCATTTCATCAAAAGCAATTTCAAGAAATCTTTGGGTCAAAGAAAAATGTTGTCAGCTACTGCTTAGCAGCATGGTAACTGACAATTTGTGTTCCTGGTGAGATGTAATTACCACACCTGCCATAGTGATTCAGGCCAGATCTTTCTGGGAGAACATTTATAGAGCCATGTGTTTATCCTGCCTCCATGTGAAGAGGTCTATAGATGCCCCCCATATAACGCATCACAGTCGGTAACTCCATCATATGCAATCTGGGCATGGCATGGGACCATCCATGTGCAGATGCCAGCTCTGCCCGGAGCTGGGGAGAGAGACCAGATGGCTGCTGGGAGGCTTCCTGCCTCTCCTTATGCTCTAGACACACCCAGTTCGGAATGCACTAGCAAATACACATGCTAGTTTATCTGTACATATTGATTGTCCTCCCTTCAGGCAGTGTATTATCTTCCTGTGGCTGCTTTAACAAATTAACAAATTGTTGTTTGGCAACACAAAAAACAACAGAAATTTATTCTCTCACAGTTCTGGAGGCCAGAAATTTGAAATCAAGGTGTCATCAGGACCATACTCCCTCTGAAGGCTCTAGGGGAGAATCGTTCCTTTCCTCTTCCAGCTTCGGGTGATCCCAGACATTCCTTGGCTTGTAGCAACATAACTCCAGTCTCTGCCTCTGTGTTCACAAGGCTTTCTCCTCTGTGTCTCTGTGTCTCAAATCTCCCTTTCCTTTTTCTTTTATAAGAGACATCAGTCATTGGATTTAGGGTGGACCTAAGATGATCTCAACTTAATTACTTCTGCAAAGACCCTGTGTTCATATAAGTTCACATTCACAAGTACTAAGGATTAAGGCTTGGACATATTTTGGGGAACACAATTCGACCCACTACAGGCAGCATATTTAAGATTCCATGTGGCGCACTGACTCATTACAAATTGCAGCCCTCCCAAGATCACTTTCTTTTTCTTTCTTTACGCCTCAGGAACTAAGACTGAAGACAGGAACTTCAGTGGGAACATGGGCCATACTCAGAGGTTTCAACAAAGCGGGGAGGAAAGGGAATTTACAAGGCCCTGCAATCTGGGCAGGCTGGAAACTCCACACTTGCTTCCATTGAATCCTATAAAATTGAGATTCCTGTGGCCAGACTGCAGACAAGGATACTGAGGCTCAAAATAACCCACCCAAGTTCTGCCAGCAATCTGAGGGCAGGCCTGGGTCAGAGACTGGGTCTGTTGACCACATGACCTCCTGCACTGTGGGTGTTGCACACACTGAGTGGTACAGCCTCAGAATCAATGTCATTGATAGCTGAACGGACGAACAGAGTCATTATTCACTTGTACTGTTGGCTTTAGATAGAGGTAGACCAGATGGCAGTGATGTGGCAGCACTGGAAGAGCTCTGGGGAAGACCCAGATCGTTCCCTCCCTGAGCTGCCCCACCAGCTTTTTAGTGCCTGCTTTCCTCTACAGGGAACAATCCTTTCCAGTTCCTAAATACAGGTAAGTTTTCAACGAAAATCTTCCAGAGATCAGTAGTACCTGATCTGAAATACATGCCAAGAGTAGACCAGATCCTTTCCAGGGGCAAACTTGAACAGAGGAAGGAAAAATAGAAGAGGGCAAGGGCTGGCTGCAGGTCCCCCTGAAGAAGAAGGAGGTTGGGGACACTCTAAAGACAGACATTGGAAGTTCAGTTCGCCTGCAGCAGCCAGCTGGTGCTGTCTGATCAATTCTGTGTGGGTGTATGGCAGCTGGGTGATTCTGAGTCAGTCAGGTGCCTCTTTTTGCCTCAGGTCTCCAGCTACAAAGTAGGGTTAAACATTTCCACAGATTAGGGATCTAGAATGGCTTCCCTGGATGCTGGCTTGGGCAATGTTTTACATGGAAACACAGGTCAAATACATTGATCCGGGAGACAAAATCAAGTTAGGCCACCAAAAAGACGTCGAAGAAGGGAACATATTTTTTTAACCAAAGCTTTTTATTTTTTAAATTTTATTGAAATATAAGTCACATAACAGAAATCTTACCATTTTGAAGTGCACAATTCAGTGGTTTTTAGTATATTCACCATGTTGTGCAACCCTTGCCACTATCTAATTCCAGAATATTTCCATCAGAGAAGGGAACATTTTGAAAAAGAATTTAAATGTGTAAATATTTTCTCTAAATAGGAAAATAATGAGCAAGGTCTATGGAGAAGAAAACGCCAATTCCAGGAAATAAATTAACATATTCTTTAGGCAGAGCTAGGAAATCAGCAATATAGTTAAAGTCCCAGCACAAAAGTGTTTGAGACAATATTGCTAAACCACTCCCTGACAAGAGAATAACTACACTTGGAGCAGCAAGAAGAAATCTAAGGGGACTGGGCAAAAGCAAACAGGCTAAGAAATAAAGCAAGAGTGACTGCAGTCAGATATGTGGAAGAACTTCCTGACCATCATTGGGATAAAATGTTGATCCAAGGTACCCCTTGACCAGAGATACTCAGAAACAGGACACATATTTCTATTTGGTTTCCTAATTACACAATAGGAGTTTTCTCTTCCTCAGAATCTTTTAAGAGCAAAAATATCCTTCAATATATATTTGACCCTCCAAATTATATACATTAACCCATATTTGTTTTTAACAGTTTTACTTAATAATGACTGGTATTATTTGCCTAGTGTTATAGGTATAACGATTCTTATTTTATAGTAATATTTACTAATATTTATAGAACATCTCTTAGATGCCACACACAAAAGCTCATAACCACCTGTAAGGCAGTAAAAGACTGAGATGCAATGTGTTCAAGTGATCCATCTCTCTCACGTGCCTAATCAATGATATGACAGGAAGTCAATGCAAGTTTGCCTGATTTCAAAGCCCAGACTCTTTCTACTATGCTAAAGTATCTGACATGTCCAAGGTTTACATTTACAGGTTGTGTCTTTCGAGCATTCTGTAAGCTCCTGGAGGGCAGAAGCTCTGCATTAACTTCTGTCTTTCCCACATCTGCCCCTCCTCCACATCTAATCATCCAGCCAATCGGGTTGACTCTTCCTCCTCCTAAATGTACATTGAAAATGTTAATTTCTCTCCACCCTCAACACCATTACCTTCCAGCCAGCCATCACCACCTTCACAGATGGGCATGAAGACCACTAAGTTTCTCTGCCTCCAGGCTTGCCTTTCCATAGTCAACTTTCCACGTTGAAGCCAGAGACAGCTTTCTAAAATGCAAATCTGCTCAGATCCACTCTTCCCTACAACTCTTCTATGGCTTTGCATTGCCTCCCAATGCCCTCTACTCTCATAATACAGTTGCAGGCCTTTTCCCTGCGCTCCCCCAACCTGGAATGGAACTGCCCTTCTTCACAGGCTAATTAACCCCTACCTGTTGTATGAAGTCCTCATGGGTTCAGCTTAGACACCACCTTATCACCATCCTTATTTGCCCTTATTTGAGACTCTCTCTATACTCCTATAGCACCCTGTGCAGTCACACTGTATCTCACACATGGCTGTTGACTTGTTTTCTCTGTGCAGGACTAAAAGCTGTTCAAAGGCAGTGATCATGAACTTTTCATAAATGACTGACTCTCCAGCAGATACTCACAAGTCATACATTCTCAACAACTATATGAATGGAAAAAATGTATGGTAAGGGTCTGGACTCTAAATCAGTGCTTAATAAATGATCACTAACTAAATGAATGCATTGAAGATCTGCTCCATATTAATTGAGGATTCTCTTCTCTCTGGGCACTCAAACCTCACTTCAGACAGCAGAGCAGAAGTTCCCAGAAATAGAGGATGGGAGTGTTATTCCTCTACAAGCAGGAGAATGTTCCATGGCCACTACATAATTCTCCCTGTTGTTGTCTGAATCCAAAACTTTTCCTGAATAATTCAGGCTTTGGTTAGTCAATGTTAACAAATGTGCTAACTCCCTGTGACAACAGATTAATTTTGGTTTAAGGTTATGAGTACAAAGCAAGAGGTTTGGTACATAATGTGCATTTTAATGATGTCACAGCACAAAGATGAGGAAGATAATTTAATTTGCTTTCTCTGGAAGGTCAGTTCTCCCAAGGAAAAAAATTCTCCCTTAGGGTGTCCATGCCTTTCTTGGCATCTTCCCCTTCTGTTTTGCTCTTCTATGGCTCCTCTTGATCCTTGGGGAGGTGAGCATTTATATTCAAAAGATGATTAGATGATAATGTTGGGAATGTGAGAAAGTTGGTGGAGGTGGGCAGAGGACAATCAGTGCTGTTAAAAGGGAAAACAAAAGCATGTATGTTCCCCCTTTTGATTTCATAAGTGTTTCAGGATGTGTCTTTAAGAAAAGGAAAGAAATGGCAACTTGTATGGTCATTTACATACTGCACTTGCCAGTCTTTGTGCACGTAAAGAGGTTTCGTGAAGGCAGAGGATGGCCGAGCATCCAGCACAGCTGTCCACACGCCCCCTCTAAAGGACATTGTATGCTAATTGGTCTGACCCTCAGTGGTCAGCTATGCACTCCCTGGCCCTGCATTGGAAGCTCTGGGATCTTAGAAATTAGCAAGGTGAGTAGAACAGGAAGAAGAGAAGATCCAGCAATATGGGTGGGGGGTGACTTCAAATGGACTTGAGGACACGGGGAGGAGGAGGGTAAGCTGGGACAAAGTGAGAGAGTGGCATGGACATATATACACTACCAAATGTAAAACCGATAGCTAGTGGGAAGCAGCCGCATAGCACAGGGAGATCAGCTCGGTGCTTTGTGACCACCTAGAGGGGTGGGATAGGGTGGGTGGGAGGGAGGGAGATGCAAGAGGGAAGAGATATGGGAACATATGTATATGTATAACTGATTCACTTTGTTATAAAGCAGAAATGAACACACCATTGTAAAGCAATTATACTCCAATAAAGATGTTAAAAAACAAAAAAAGCAGTGAAAGCATGAGGAGGATCCCATATTTCCAGGAGTTAGCAGGGATTTTTAAAAATGAAGTACAAAAAATAAACAAAATGCTAGGGGACCAAATTTATTTACTGAAATGCATGACCGAGGTTTTCTGAAGTTCTTGTTAGTTCTTCAAGTAACATAAATCAAGCCCGTTGCCTTTTTTGCAAATTATATGGGACTATTATTCTTTTATGATGATTTCTTGAAGGAGAAAAATAAAATCCACCACTATTATTAGTCTATATAGTCCTAATCTAGCTAAAGTTACAATATGGCAATGTGTAAAGCACAGAAAATGCAATGGCAATGATCTTAAGAATAGAGATTGTGTAGACAAGACTGAAGTGAAAGGTTGGCAGCCATCCTTTCCTAACTTTGGAGTGAAAAGGACATTTAACATAGTGACTATTCAGGATGAAGGAAAAGCCCATCTTATAGAATGTTTTCTCTTGAAGGCTTAATTAAGACTCTTTACTGGCAGGTATAAATAAGAAAAAAATTAAAAAGCACTTTTCCACATTTGCATTTTGTCTAATCAGTTAAATGAGTAAAATTTGATTAATGACACAGTGAGTGTCATTGGCCTTCAATTTGGTAGCATAACAACTTCAATGTCATCAACTCTCAGCTACTGATGGCAGTGAGAAATAGAAGAATCATGAAAATGGATCATACCCATACACCCTTGGGCATATCCATAACTGAAAATCCAAAACCTTATCCTTTTCACCATAGGTCAACCCTGTGAGAAGGAGAATCCTGGAAGGAGGAATAGGTGGCCACGCACGACAGTATGATTTGAAGTTTAGGAGCCCCCCACTCAAGGGCATCTTTCATCTGGGGCCACCATGTTTGAAGTTCTAAACATAGAGTCAGTCTTTCCATCCCTCTATGTCAGAAAGACTATTGATAAAGAAAGCAGTTCCACAGGAAGATGATCAGGAATTCTTATCTAAAGCAAATAATTTGTAGTAGAGCTTTTCACACTCTTTGGACATAGTGGAATCTGAAAATGACTAACAAGAATCTGGATTTAGCACAGTCTGGTTAAACACTGAGCTAAAACCTTCTAAGCAGATTTTTCTAGACCCTTCCCAGAATCAAGGTTTCCACATTACACAATTCCAAGGAGTGGGATTAAGCCATAGTCTATGTGAATAGCACCCCCTGGAGTTGTACAGTTCACAACTTGCAAGGCCGTATATGGCATTCCCTTCCAGACCTCTCTGGTGAAAGAATGATGTTGACCAACCTGCTACAGAGATTTCAAAAGAGAACAGTTTGAACCACTGCAAATGCTTCCTAGTTAGAGGGGTTGTCATATAACCAGTGAAGATGATGAGTAGCATTAATAGGTCCTCTCCAACCTTCAGGGATTTTTAAAGTATTTTTAATCATCTTTGAGGTTTTCAAATCAATCTTTCAGGACTGGAGCTAACCCTGCCCCTAAGAAGACAAGGTAAAAATTACCACTGCTGAGATTACTCTGTTTGATCCTATAATGGTGAATACATGTAATTACATGTTTGTCCAAACCCATAGAATGCACAATACCAAAAGTGAACCCTAAGGTAAACTGTGGACTTTGGGTGACAATCTGTTAACATAGGCTCATCAAAGCAACTCAGCCCAGAAAGTGGGAATCCATACTGCTGGGCAGTGGAGCTGGAATTACTGCCAGCAATTAAAAATTTAAGGATTAGAGAGAAGCCCTATTTGTACATTTTAGCCATTGATTTTGTGGAGGAGGATCCTGAAAGAAAATGGATGTCTGCAAATTACCTGCAGAGTTCAGTGAACAACTGAATGTCTCTTGCCCCATCTCAAGTGATTGAAAATTCTCAGCACACCAAATTCTGTTCTAACCTGAGCTACAGATTGCTCTTTGGGGGAAGATATTTCCTAATTGTAGAACCTTTGGAAGAAACTAGACATTAGGCAAGGGGCTGAAGGACCTCAGATCTGTTCTTACTTTGGGGATCCTGTACTATATGACCCTAGAAAACTCCCTGCTATTAACTTTGGTGGGACCAACCCTCTCTTATGTAAAATGGGAAGTAATATCCATATCTACTTGCCTCACCAAATCATGGCTCAGTAGTTGTGGCACACGGGCTCTAGAGCACGCGGGCTTAGTTGCCTTGCAGCATGTGGGATCTTAGTTCCCCGACCAGGGATCAAACCTCTGTCCCCTGCATTGGAAGGCAGATTCTTAACCACTGGACTACCAGGGAAGTCCCTGAGGAGCTGATTTTATTTGGAATAGAGTGTGAAGTATAGGAGACCAGAAAATGCCACCCCAAAATATGACTTAGGAAACCAGAATATGTCACCCTAAAATATGCCTCTTTGGCATAAGGATTATTTTGAGAACAGCAGACACAGGATAAACTCTGAAAACAGAGTAGACGTAACCGTTTTGTAAGGGACATTTACATTTACAAAGGAAATCTCCATTTGTAAGAGTGTCTCCCTCTTTGGATCTGGAAGAGAAAGATGACTAAATCATAAGAAATTCTTATCAGTGGAGAAGGCTCTGACTTAAATCTGCATATCAAACCTTATCCTAGTCTACTTTACTTTTCCTGGTCACCTCCCCATAACTGCACCTACACCTCCCTTTCTTTGGTCTTTAGTCGAATATGCTATTTAAGCCTGAGTTCTAAGCCATCTCTGAGAGTTGCTCATTTTTTCCTGGCCATCTCCTATGTATACATGAGGTATGCATGTTAATAAACCTTTGTTTGTTTTTCATTGTAAATCTGTCTTTTGTGGTGAGAACCCCAGCCAAGAACTTAGAATGGTAGAAGGAAAATGTTTTTCTCTCCTACAGGAGGAAATCATGTCTTAAGGTGTAGTCCAAAACAATAACGATCTTACTATCAGACAATTAAGAGAAGACTAATAATCTCATGAAATAATCACCAAAAGATAAAACAGCAAATCAGCCAGAAGTTTAACAGAGAGAAATAGGGAAATAGACAGCTCAAAGGTTCCCTATTATGATCATACTTCTCCCTGGGGGTCATGGAGGTGGTGCATATGTGCCAGGCTGCACCGACTAAAGAGCAACTGAAGCGGGCACTTGAGAGCTACTGGCCTCCACTAGAACATGTGGCAGAATGCAAAGCATTCCCCACACCAATAACAGATCCATCAGCAAAAGCCTAAACCCTCACTGGTGGAGGAGAGAGAAAAGTTTTCCTTGACCCTCTTAGGGTCCTTGGTTGGGCCTGTTAGTTAAACTGACAAAGACAGATTAAGAGGAGAGAAGCATACAAATTTATTTATTTAATATAAGTTTTAGGGAGTTCCCTTGGGGTCCAGTGGTTAGGACTCCAAGTTACCACTGCAGGGGGCATGGGTTCAATCCCTGGTCAAGGAACTAAGCTCCTGCAAGCCATGTGGTGTGGCCAAAAAACAAAAACAAAAAAAATTTACATAACACAGAAGGCTTCATCAGAAAATGAAAACCCAGAAAAAAAGACCTGAGGATTTTTATGCTAGGTTTGATGAAGAGTGGACAGTTGTGGAGAAATATAATAGATCAAAGAGTATGAGTTAAGTGTAGTAAACTGGGAAAACTTAGCAGGGCCTGTTTGTTCAAATTCTTTTCAATTCCCTTTGTCTTTATAGACAAGGATGCTCCTTTCCTCTGGGTATAGGGAGGGCACCTCTCACATGAGGCTCTCATGACATACTTCAGGGAAGAAGGGTGAAGGGAAGGTCAGAGTGACATTCTTTGGTGTTTTTTTTTTTTTGCGGTACGCGGGCCTCTCACTCCTGTGGGCTCTCCCCTTGTGGAGCACAGGCTCTGGATGCGCAGGCTCAGCGGCCATGGCTCACGGGCCCAGCCACTCCGAGGCATGTGGGATCTTCCCAGACTGGGGCATGAACCCATGTCCCCTGCATTGGCAGGTGGACTCCCAACCACTGCGCCACCAGGGAAACCCAGAGTGGCATTCTTGTTTCTGCCTTTTTTTCAAATTCCTTCAGCTTTAAAATATTCAACATGCCAAGGTGCCATATTGTGGGGTAGCATGTTCTGATCCCCATTACTGGTCAAGGAGTATAAGCACAACCTCTAAATAATCATTGATTGAATATTAAGCTATGCTTTCCTGGGGCAACTTCTGGGAAGCTAGGCTTAAAAATAAAAACAAGGAGGGAAAAAAAATACTAAGCAGTGGCGTCAGAGACTGCACACTGCAAGGGAAATATACTTCACAGAATTAATCCAGGAAAGCTATTAAACAAATAAAAAACAAAAACATCAAGAAGCCTCAGAGGGAGTACGGAGCTAATTAGAATCTAGAGTTATTACAATATATTATCTGAAGTGCCATATGCTCAACAGAAAGTTATGAGACATACAAGAAAACAGGAGAGTGTGATTTTTGTACATTAAAAAAAAAAAAACAGGCAGCAGAAACCACCTTAAGGGGACCCAGATGTGGGACTTAACAGACAAAGACCTCAAAGCTATTATTAAAATGCTCAAAGAATAAAGGAAACCATGTGTGAACACTTAAAGTTCTATGACAATGATTCATCAAATAAAGAACATCAATAAAAAGAATTTAAAAAAAAGAACCAAATGGAAATTCTGGAGTTGAAAAGTACAATAACTGAAATGAAAAAAAAAATCACTAGAGGAGCTCAATAGTAGATTTGATCTGGCAGAAAAAAGAATCAGTGAACTTGAAGATAGATCACTCAAGATTATACAATTTGAAGGACAGAAAGGATAAAAGAATGAAGAAAAATGAGCAGAGCCTCAGAGACCTATGGGACACAATGAAGTGTACCAACATGCACATAATGGGAGTAGAAGAAGGGGAAATGAACAGAAAAATTATCTGAAGAAATAACCACAGAAAATTTCCTAAATATGATGCAAACCATTAATCTACACATCCAAAAAGCTCAACAAAATGCAAGTAGGATAAACACAGAGAAATCCATACCTAGGGGACTTCCCTCGTGGTCCAGTGGTTAAGACTTCGCCTTCCAATGCAGGGGGTGTGGGTTTGATCCCTGGTCAGGGAGCTAAGATCCCACATACCTTGTGGCCAAAAAACTGAAACATAAAACAGAAGCAATACTGTAACAAATTCAATAAAGACTTTAAGAATGGTCCACATCAAAAAAAATCTTAAAAAAATAATCCATGCCTAGACATACCATAGTAATAGTGTTAACAGCCATAAGCCAAAAAGAAAATCTTGAAAGCAGCAAAAGAAAAATAAGTGTACTCCACTGTTGGTGGGTATGTAAATTGGTGCAGCCACTATGGAAAACAGTGTGGAGGTTCCTTAAAAAACTAAAAATAGAGCAACCATATGATCCAGCAATCCCACTCCTGGGTATATATCCAGAAAAAATGAAAATACTAATTAGAAAAGATACAGGCACCCCAATGCTCATATCAGCGTTATTTACAATAACCAAGACATGGAAGCAACCTAAGTGTCCATCAGCAGATGACCAGATAAAGAAGATGTGGTATATATATACAATAGAATACTACTCAGACATAAAAAAGAATGAAATATTGCCATTTGCAGCAGAATATCATACTACGTGAAGTAAGCCAGCCAGACAAAGACAAATATTATATGATACCACTTACATGTGGAATCTAAAAAATGATACAAATGAATCTATATACAAAACAGAAACAGACTCACAGACATAGAAAACAGACTTATGGTTACCAAAGGGGAGAAGGAAGGGAGAGGGATAAATTAGGAGTATGGGATTAACAGATATAAACTATTATATATAAATTAGATAAGCAACAAGGATTTACTGTATAGCACAGGGGAGTATATTCAATATCTTGTAGTAACCTATAATGGAAAATAATCTGAAAAAAAATACATATATATATAACTGAATCACTTTGCTGTACACCTGAAATTAACACAATATTGTAAATCAACTATACTAATTTAAAAAAAATAAGTATACTCCATTCTCTTGGCAATGCATTGTTTCTCACTGGCCTTGATTCGTCCAGTCTTGGGTAGCTCCGAAGATGGGGCTCCACACACTAGCTGAAACATATGAACTTGTTCCTGGGTACTGTTTTGCGGTCTCTTCTGAGATGGTATCTACTATGGCCATCCTAGAGTTTTGATGCAGCCCTTCTACCTATTGCTGCTCTTTATGGGTTATGTAACTTGGGGCAAGTTGCTTATTAGCCTCTCTGAGCTCACTTTCCAAATCTCTAAGTGCACCTCACATCCCTACCTTGTTTCCTGTTGTAAGAATTAGAAACAATACGTGTGCAGTGTCCTGACTGTGGAAGTTACTGCAGAAATGATGATAGCTGATCTTGGAAGAGAGTAATTATTATGTGGTCAAGTTTGGTGTGGTGCTCCAGCAGATGAACACCACCAGAGAATATGCCAGTGCAGGAGTGCAAACCACTGACTGAGTGAACACCACACATTCATGGCCTCCAAGGGCACAGCAGTGCCTAGCAGCAGAGGTTGTGATAATTTGCCCTAACAATGACCTTTAGCCCTGCTCTGCTTTAGCCCAGGAACTGTCCTTAGGGCCTCCGTTTGTGTAAATAAGCCATCTCTACATCTTCTCAATAAACCTGTCTGATAGGTATGATGATGCCTAATTTAGAGGTAAAATAGAGACATTGAGACTCAAAGGCATGAATTAACCTACACAAGTTCACACAAGATGAAATAGTTAGAGCTAGACTGTAAGCTCAGAACACTTTACTGGCAAATAAAACCTCTTTTCCCATACTCCACTGCCCCCTCAGATTCACATTTATCCTGTAATGTGAATACCTCCTGGATGCCAAGCACTTGGGCTACCAGGACTAGACTCTGTATTCATTTGGACGTGTCCATGTAACATTAGGTTTTGACTTTAGCTAAGCTGTTAAGTGTGTTGATTTTTCTCTTGGTTTGGTTTGGGCTGTGCCCCCAGGAAACATACACAATCTGCTAAGAAGCAGAGCTCAGATGACTTCTTGGTTGTCTGTGACCCACCCCAGAGTTAACCTCCCCAAGATTCCAGAGGATCCAGTGTTAAGTAGTGGTTTAAGTTCTCAGAGCAACCTGTCACATGGATCAAACCCTAAGACTGCACCATGGAGTGACATTCAGAGTTTCAGAGTGGTTCTATGCTGCTCCAATGGGTGTTTTCTCCCATTATTGGTAGGTGCTTTTCATAATTCAGCAGAGAAATATATGTGAGACAAATAGGATAGCCCTCAGGTGAAGATTGGGTCCTTTTTAGATTCATTCTCATGTCACAGACCTTTACTAGACATAGGCCCTCAGGCTCAACCTGAGGACACAGAGCCTCAAAGAATTCATAGACCTCACACCTTGAACACAGACACCTAAATATCTCAGAGTAAAATATTTAGGAAACAGAACAGTACAGAGTGCAGAGACATCATACCTTGAACGTCAACCCCCAAATAACTCAGACTCAAACGTTGGAACATAGACAATCAAAGGGTTTAGAAATGTCACACCCTGAACAAGACCCTAAAGACCTCAGACTCAAAGTTTAGGATACAAATGCTCAAAGAGTTCAAAGACCTCACACCTTGAACATGGACCCCAAAATCTCAGATTAAAAATTGAAAGAAAGACAATGAAAGAGTTCAAAGACCTCACATTCTGAACTCAGACCCCATATAATTCAAACCAAAATTGGGGGGCTTCCCTGGTGGTGCAGTGGTTAAGAATCAACCTGCCAAAGCAGGGGACATGGGTTCGAGCCCTGATCCGGGAAGATCCCACATGCCACGGAGCAACGAAGTCTGTGGGCCACAACTACTGAGCCCGCGCTCTAGAGCCCACGGGCCACAACTACTGAAGCCCGTGCGCCTAGAGCCCATGCTCCACAACAAGAGAAGCCACCTCAATGAGAAGCCCAAGCACTGCAACAAAGAGTAGCCCCTGCTCACCACAACTAGAGAAAGCCCGCATGCAGCAACGAAGACCCAATGCAGTCAAAAATTAATTAATTAATTAATTAGCTTAAAAAAAGAAAACCAACTTGAGACACAGAACCTCTAAAAGTTCAGAGAATTTCTCTCCTTAAACATGAACTCCCAAACACCTCATAATCAAACACTGGAACACAGACTCCTGAACTATTTCAGAGATTTCACATCCTGAATATGGACTCACCAAATACCTTAGACTCACCCTTGGGGAAGAGACTCTCTAAAAGTTCAGAGACTTCATGGGTCCCCAACTGCCTCAAACTCAAAACTTGGGGCATAGAATTCCAATGAGATCACAGAACTCCCAGCCTAACCAGAGCACACTAAATACTTAAAACTTGGCACTCCAGAGGACCTGTGCAGAAGGGGAGAGGCAGAACATCCAAAGGAGGGCCTCTGGAATGTGGAGTTCTGGAGTTTGGAGCCATGTGGCTGACAGGGTCTTGGTGCTCTGGCTGGGTGTCAGGCCTGAGCCTCTGAGGTGGGAGAGCCGAGTTCAGGACATTGGACCACCAGAGACCTCCAAGCCTCATATAATATCAATCGGTGAGAGCTCCCCCAGAGATCTCCATCTCAATGCTAAGACCCAGCTCCACTCAACGACCAGCAAGCTCCAGTGCTGGACACCCCATGCCAAACAACTAGCAAGACGGGAACACAACCCCACCCATTAGCAGAGAGGCTGCCTAAAATCATAATTTCACAGACACCCCAAAACACACCACCAGCCACAGTCCTACCCACCAGAAAGACAAGATCCAGCCTCACCCACAAGAACACAGGCACCAGTCCTCTCCACCAGGAAGCCTACACAAGCCACTGAACCAACCTTATCCACTGGGGGCAGACACCAAAAACAAAGGGAACTATGAACCTGCAGCCTGTGAAAGGGAGACCCCAAACACAGTAAGATAAGCAAAATGAGAAGACAGAAAAACACACAGGAGATGAAGGAGCAAGGTAAAAACCCACCAGAACTAACAAATGAAGAGGAAATAGTCAGTCTACCTGAAAAAGAATTCAGAGTAATGATAGTAAAGATGATCCAAAATCCTGGAAGTAGAATGGAGAAAATACAAGAAATGTTTAACAAGGACCTAGAAGAACTAAAGAGAAGACAAACAATGATGAACAACACAATATATGAAATTAAAAATTCTCTAGAAAGAATCAATAACAGAATAACTGAGGCAGAATGTTTAAGTGACCTGGAAGATAAAATAGTGGAAATAACTACCACAGAGCAGAATAAAGAAAAAAGAATGAAAAGAATTGAGGACAGTCTCAGAGACTTCTGGGACAACATTAAATGCACCAACATTCGAATTATAGGGGTCCCAGAAAAAGAAGAGAAAAAGAAAGGGACTGAGAAAATATTTGAAGAGATTATAGTTGTTTGAAGAAATTATAGTTTAATACTTCCCTAATATAGGAAAGGAAAAAGTCAATCAAGTCCAGGAAGCACATAGAGTCCCATAGAGGATAAATCCAAGGAGAAACATGCCAAGACACATATTAATCAAACTACCAAAAATTAAATACAAAGAAAACATATTAAAAGCAACAAGGGAAAAACAACAAATAACACACAAGGGAATCCCCAAGCTGATCTTTCAGCAGAAACTTTGCAAGGCAGAAGGGGGTGGCAGGACATATTTAAAGTGATGAAGGAGAAAAACCTGCACCCAAGATTACTCTACCCTGCAAGGATCTCATTCAGATTTGATGGAGAAATTAAAACCTTTACAGACAAGCAAAAGCTAAGACAGTTCAGCACCACCAAACCAGCTTTACAACAAATGCTAAAGGAACTTCTCTAGGCAAGAAACACAAGAGAAGGAAAAGACCTACAATAACAAACTGAAAACAATTAAGAAAATGGGAATAGGAACATACATATCGATAATTACCTTAAATGTAAATGGACTAAATGCTCTAACCAAAAGACACAGATTGGCTGAATGGATACAAAAATGAGACCCATATATATGCTGTCTACAAGAGACCCACTTCAGACCTAGAGACACATACAGATTGAAAGTAAGGGGATGGAAAAAGATATTCCATGCAAATGGAAATCAAAAGAAAGCTGGAGTAGCAATTCTCATATCAGACAAAATAGACTTTAAAATAAAGACTATGAGAAGAGACAAAGAAGGACACTACATAATGATCAAGGGATCGATCCAAGAAGAAGATATAACAATTGTAAATATTTATGCACCCAACATAGGAGCACCTCAATACATAAGGCAAATGCTAACAGCCATAAAACGGGAAATCAACAGTAACACAATTATAGTAGGGGACTTTAACACCCCACTTTCACCAATGGACAGATGATGCAAAATGAAAATAAATAAGGAAACGCAAGCTTTAAGTGATACATTAAACAAGATGGACTTAATGGTTATTTATAGGACATTCCATCCAAAATCAACAGAATACACTTTCTTCTCAAGTGCTCATGGAACATTCTCCAGAATAGATCATATCTTGGGTCAGAAATCAAGCCTTGATAAATTTAACAAAATTGAAATCATATCAAGTATCTTTTCCGACCACAATGCTATGAGATTAGATATCAGTTACAGGGGAAAATCTGTAAAAAATACGAACACATGGAGGCTAGACAATACACTACTTAGTAACCAAGAGATCACTGAAGAAATCAAAGAGGAAATCAAAAAATACCTAGAAACAAATGACAATGAAAACACGATGACCCAAAACCTACGGGATGCAGCAAAAGCAGTTCTAAGAGGGAAGTACTGTACTTAACTGTACACTTAAAAAACCGTACACTTAAAATTTTATGTTACATATACTTTACCACGATTAAAAATATAAGTATTGATGGGCTTCCCTAGTGGCGCAGTGGTTGAGAGTCCGCCTGCCGATGCAGGGGACACGGGTTCGTGCCCCGGTCCGGGAGGATCCCACATGCCGCGGAGCGGCTGGGCCCGTGAGCCATGACCGCTGAGCCTGCGCGTCCGGAGCCTGTGCTCCGCAACGGGAGAGGCCACAACAGTGAGAGGCCCGCATACCGCAAAAAAAAAAAAAAAAAAAAAAAAAAAAAAAAATAAGTATTGAGCATTTTAACTGGATTATTCATCTCTGCATTATCTGCTTGATCGTTCACTTTGGACCAACGTATAGCTCCTCCTTAGTACCCTGTCAAGTTGCTTATTTACTGTCACTCAGAGGCAGCATCCATCCCAATGAGTGAGATTTAGAAATTGCAAAGACACTAACACGATTGTGGAGCATCATCTTTGTTTTTGTTTTTGTTCCCTTCCTTAAAGGCAAAGAACAGTGTGTAATGACAATAAGTAGACACAGATACTAAAAAATGAGCATTCTGGGAAAGAGGGGATTGTAAATAAGAGAATCTCTCCAGTTTAACCAAAAGAACCATGGGGGAATACTATTTCTATCACTTTTTCAATTGAGTTCAAATTCCCTTCTGTAAATGATCAAGATTTATTAATCTAGGTATACAAATACCCAGAAAGAATTACAATAATTATTTTAATTGTAACATTAACTCCCATTGCATTTCACACATATATAGTGCTTTACAATATTGTAGAGCTTTTTGTGTGACTTTAGTTCATTTAATTCTTGTATTTCTTCTAACAAGACGACAAGACTGAGTCAAATACCTCTGGCTTAGGATCAGTGCTTATGTGGGCATCTCTGGCTCCTGGGGTCATCATCTCTGCCCTGTGACCTCCAAAACATTGACCTCTGGTAACTGCCTGATCTGTCCTAGTCTTCTATCTTCTCCTCTTGACATTGACCCCTTATAGATTTGATTTATACTACCTAGTCCCTATAATCTATAATCTGTCACAAAGTTTTACAAAATTTACCTTAATAGTCCATCTAGAGCCCTTCCATTACTCTCAGGCCTTTATCATTTCTCACTTGTACTGTTATAACATCCTCCCAACTAGTCTCTCTACCTCCATTTTGGCCCCTGGATTTAGTCAGTTTCATGGCAATAAAAAAGATAGTTCGTTCAGAGTGTTTAAATAGAAAGACTTGAATGAATGGGCCACTCACAGAGATTGTAGCAGAGTTAAAAAGGAGCCAGTTAAGGGTGATGAGACATCTGGGGAATAGTAACAGGGAGAAGCCATTACCATCCCTAGATGTGAAAGGGCAAGGGGAGGAAGAGGTGTTTCTGGAACCCAGTGAGAACCAGGGTAGTAGAAGAAGGGCCAAGCAGACAGGAGCAGTGGCTGTAGGTAGAGAACCACAACCATGGATGGATCCACAGCCAGTCATGGAGGGAGTTGTGGTGGGGGTCAGATAAATACCCACAAACTCTCTCTCTCTAACCACACTCTGATCTGCTGGTGCCCACTTCTTCCCACCCACCCATCCCCCTAACACACACATACATACATTGTCCAAAATCAAGCAGAAGTCAGAGGACATAGTGATTTAAAAAACATCTTCAAATTCTTTTGCAGTCCTCTCATCAAGGGGTGAAATCTAATTTTCCTCCACTTAAATATGGGCTGGCCTTAATGACTCATCTCTAGCAAACAGAATGTGGTGGGAGTAATGCCACATAATTTCTAAGGCTAGGCCATAAAAGGCAATACAGCCTCTGCCTGGCTCTCTCTCTTGGAATGCTTACCCTTGGGACATAGCCATGCTATGAGGAAGCCCAAGCCACCTAGATAGGCCATCTGTGGGCTGTCTTCTGGCAAAAGCCCCTGCAGAGGTCCCAGCTGGCAGCCAGTACAACCACCAGGTAAGTAAGTGAGGAAACCTTGAAGATGACTCCTGAAACAGTCAGCCATCTGTCTGGAACCACATGAGAGATCCCCAACTGAGAACTGCCTAACCAAGCCCAGTCATACCCCAGATGTGTGAGAGATAATAAATGACTGTGATCACTTTATGTCACTAGGTTTGGGGTGGTTTGCTATGCAGTTATAGATAACTGTAACTTGGAGAGTCTAATGGATGCAGTCTGTGAAGGCTTAGCCTTTTGGGCACAGAACAAAGCAGAGAAAAAGCATAAAGTGAGTGTAGGGTAATACATGAAGGATAACCAGCATGGCCCCCATAAATCTCTCCTCCACAGTATAGCCAGAAAACCTTTCACAACCATTTCCAGGAACTGCCTGCTCTGTGATTTATTTTAATGGCTGTACTAGATTCTTTGTAATTCTCCCTATACACCATGCTGTTTATTTCCTCCAAGTCTTTGTTTATGACTTTCCTTCTAGAATATCCTTTCCTTTCTATTTTTTTTTTAAGAAAAGTTTATCAAGAGACTTCCTAGGACTTCCCTGGTGGTGCAGTGTTTAAGAAGCCGCCTGCCAATGCAGAGGACACAGGTTCAAGCCCTGGTCTGGGAACATACCACATGCTGCGGAGCAACTGAGCCCATGCACCACAACTACTGAGCCTGCGCTCTATAGCCCGCAAGCCACAACTACTGAGCCCATGTGCCACAACTACTGAAGCCCGCACACCTAGAGCCCATGCTCTGCAACAAAGAAGCCACCGCAATGAGAAGCCTGTGCACCACACGAAGAGTAGCCCCCACTCGCCACAACTAGAGAAAGCCTGTGCACAGCAATGAAGACCCAATGCAGCCAATAAATAAATAAATTTATTTAAAAAAATCAAAAACCTCATACTGTAATACTATAAAATGTGGGTGCATTAACGGCCAAAAAAAAAAAAAAAGAAACTTCCCATATTGAACAGTGGCAAAATAATGAGAGTAACATCATTAACATGAGCTTACAAATACATCTTTTAGAACCCTCATACAATGTTGGTGGGAATGTAAGTTGGTACAGCCAATATGGAAAACAGTATGGAGGTTCCACAGAAAGCTAAAAATAGAACTACCATATGATCTAGCAATCCCACTCCTGGGCATATATCCAGACAAAACTATAATTCAAAAAGATACATGCACCCCTATGTTCATAGCAGCACTATTCACAATAGCCAAACCATGGAAACAACCTAAATGTCCATCAACAGATGAATGGATAGAAGATGTGGTACATATATATACAATGGAATACTACTCGGCCATAAAAAATGAATGAAATAATACCATTTGCAGGAACATGGATGCAACTAGAGATTATCATACTAAGTGAAGTAAGTCAGAAAGAGAAAGAAAAATACCCTATGATGTTACTTATATGTGGAATCTAAAATATGACACAAATGAACCTCTCTACAAAACAGACTCACAGACATAGAGAACAGACTTGTGGTTGCCAAGGGGGATGGGAGGGAGGGAGAGGGATAAACTGGGAGTTTGGGGTTGGTAGATGCAAACCATGACATTTAGAATGGGTAAACAACAAGGTCCTACTGTATAGCACAGGGAACTATATCCAATCTCCTGGAATTAACCATAATGGAAAAGAATATAAAAAAGAATGTCTATATGTGTATAACTGAGTCACTTTGCCATACAGCAGAGATTGGTACAACATTGTAAATCAACTATACTTCAATAAAAGAATAGAATTTAAAAAAAGAAATAGGGAAAAGGGCAAAAAAAAAATAAAAACAAATATGCCTTTTAAAAAATGTTACTATTGTTCCTGATATCTTTTATAATAAATGTGATAATACATATATGTTGGCTATTATTAAATTTTATCAATAAGAAAATTAGAGAATAATGACTAGAAACATTGACTATTCAGGATATTTAGCAATTAACAAAATACCTCCCTTTCTTCTTTCTTCACTCCACTCAAAACATACCACATCATCCTCAAAAATGTAACTGTCTACACAGTCTGCTGGGGCAGGTCCAGATTCACTATCAGCTGCGCTTATGTGCAGTAGCCTCTCACCCTGAAGTAATGAGTCATGTACCATGTAGATGTGAAAGCAGACACATCTGTGACTATTCCACCTGAGAACTGTCTGATGCAGTTCTAGCTCCATTTCTTAGCCATGATGCTTTTCTTCTCCTAGTAGAGCGAGGATGTTGCAGACAGACTGGCTTGGCACTGAATTTAAAATCCAAGAGCCCTCAAACTTTGCAGAATTTTCTTTCTTCTCCAAGGTTCTGAGAGCTACAGACCACCTTCTGCATGTTTACCCAAAAATTGAAATGTATACATGGTTTGGCAAAGTAGAATTAGCCAGGGCTTTGGAGAACTGATGCTGTTTCTTTCCTCCAACACTTTATGACTTTCCTTCTAGAATATTCTTTCCTTTCTATTTTATTAACCTGTCGATCATAAGTGTCACCTCCTTTAAGAGCCTTGGCTGAAAATCCTATACAAGTCTTTTTCTTATTTAGACTTTAATGTAATGAAATTATCTCTTTGTGGGTGTGGGTCTGTCTTCCCTACAGCTGAAGCTCCTGAAAGGTGGGGAGGAGCCTTTATTCGTGTGGGTATCTCAGCACTATTTCCATGCATATGCACAATGCAGGCATTAATAAACCTGTCTGATTTTCTCTTGTTAATCTGTCTTTTGTCAGTCTAATTTGCAGGACCCCAGCCAATGAACCTAGGATGGGTAGGAGAAACAGATATTTTTCCTCCCCTACAACAGATTACCAAGAGAAAAGACAGATTTTTATTCATGTACGTATTTACAGGAATTCACAGAAAAATGTGATTCAAGGAGGCATTTAGAATTTGCGGTTTATGTACCATCTTAATAGGGAAAAGGAGGAGAAAAAGAGAACTTAAGGGAAAACAAATAAGTTTTTGGAAAGATAAATGGGCCCTTAGAAAAACAGATGGGAGATATGGTAGTTCTGTAAAATATCTGTTTATGTGCGATGCGGAGGCTTCTCATCTCTGATGATAAGAGTCAATCTTCCCTGGTTGCCCCTGGAAAGAGGATTTACGACAATTTAGTTCTTTGGGGAGGCTCTGCTTTTAGGCAGATAAGAGATTTCAGGATCTCAATTGCCTTCTTCTCAAAATAATTTTAATGCCACAGTGGCTTATTCTGGACTCCATCAAGTGTCAAGACTTTCACAATAGGGAAGAGAGATAGGGCTCAACTCTGAATACAGTGAGGACAACTGGGGATTTATAGCAATGGGCAGAATGAGGGGTCAGTGAATGGAAAACTACTAAGAGGAGACATCAAGGGTAGGAGGATTCTTGCTAAACCAACTCTACAGGATTCTTACTGAAGGCAAGCCAGGGTGATCAGATATCAAGGATGAGGGGATTCTCTTTAAACTGATTTGGTAGGATTTTTGCTACAACTGGACAAGGCAGGCAGAAGACAGGGCCCAAGGACAAGGCCTAGTTGAAAAGAGGTCTCAGAGGAGCCTGCTAAAGTTTGATTACGGAAAGAGTCTTTGTCACTTCTGAGCTCAAACTAAAGCTGACCAGAGTATTTATCAGCTGTCATCTGAACTCCAAGGGCACTCTGCAACCATGGTCTAAATGGAGCTGGAGACACAAATGTAGCATTTGAGCCTCTGGCTTTATATCTTAGGTCCATGTTGCTTCCTGCTCTACTCACAAAAAAGAAAAGAGCATCTAATCAGAAATGACCCAGGAAAACTATGGAATAGGAGAAAATATTTGCAAGCCATATATCTGATAAGGGATAATATCCAAAATATATAAAGAACTCACACAACTCAATGACAAAATAAATCCAATTTAAAAATGGGCAGAAGAAAAAAAAATTTAATTAAAATGAGCAGAAGAACAGAATAGACATTTTTCCAAGGAAGTCATCGAGATAGCCAATAGGTATATGAGAAGATGCTCAACATCTAATCATCAGGGAAATGCAAATCAAAACCACAATAAGATATCGCCTCGTGCCTGTTAGGATGGCTATCCTTAACAAGCAAGAGAAAACAAGTATTGGTGAGGATGTGGCAAAAAGGGAACTCTTGTGCACTGTTGATGGTACAGCCACCATTCCACAATAGAAAATAGTATGAAGGTTCCTCAGAAAATTAAAATTAGAGCTACTCTAAGATCTAGCAATCCCACTCCTGAGTATGTGTCTGAAGGAAATGAAAATAGGATATTGAAAAGACAGCTACACTGCCATGTTTATTGCATCATTCACAATAGCCAATATATGGACACAACCTAACTGCCCATCAATAGATGAATGGATAAAGATGTGATATATATACTGTCAGGATGGAAAAAAATTTTCCTCCTGTCCTTCTAGGTTCTTTGGCTGGTCTAATAATTAAATTGGACATAAGTCAGATTAACAGGGGAAAAGCAAATTTAATCTCATACATACAGGAGCCCCACAAAAAATGAGGTCCAAAGGCAGACAGTCAATTGAGGCTTATATGCCATCCTGAGCTAAGGAATCGGATAGGCACTCAAAGGAACTTCAAAGGGGAGGAGGGAAATTCACAGGATGATAAGAAGAGCAGATGTTTGCCCTGGCATGCGGGTAAGTCTTTCAGATAAAAACTTATCTCTGATAATAGCTCTCTTTTTGGACCAGATCTCATGTCTAAATCCTTTTAGGCAGTTAAGAGAGAGGCAAAAGACATTCTTGAGTCTGCTGGGTCTTGATTACCTTCAGCTCAAAATAATCCACAACATGGCACATTCTGGGGTAGCATATTCTGCTCCCCTTCAATATAATGGAATATTATTCAGTCATAAGAATGAAGGAGATCTTGCCATTTGCAACAACATGGATGGACCTTGAGGATATTATGCTAAGTGAAATAAGTCAGACAGAGAAAAACATATACTGTATGATTTCACTTATATGTGGACTCTAAAAAAGCCAAACTTGTAGAAACAGAGAGTAGAATGGTGGTTTCCAGGGGCTGGGAGGTGGGGGAACTGGGGAGAAGTTGGTCAAAGGGTACAAAGTTGTAACTAAAAGATGAATAAATTCTGGAGGCCTAATGTACAGCCATAGTGATTATAGTCAACAATACTGTATTATATACTTCAAATTGCTAGGAGAGGGCTTCCCTGGTGGTGCAGTGGTTAAGAATCCGCCTGCCAATGCAGGGGACAGGGGTTCGAGCCCTGGTCCAGGAAGATCTCACATGCCACGGAGCAACTAAGCCCATGCACCACAACTACTGAGCTTGTGCTCTAGAGCCCACAAGCCACAACTACTGAAGCCCGTGTGCCACTACTACTGAAGCCCATGAGCCTCGAGCCTGTGCTCCATAACAAGCCACCACAATGAGAAGCCCATGCACCGCAACAAAGAGTAGCCCCCGCTTGCCGCAACTAGAGAAAAATCGCGTGCAGCAGTGAAGACCCAACACAGCCAAAAATTAAATAAATGAATAAATAAATAAATGTATTTAAAAAAATTGCTAGGAGACTGATCTTAAATGTTCTCATCACAAAAAAGAAATGATAACTATTGATGTGAGAGAGGTGTCAACTGATGCTATGGTGTTAATCACATTACAATATATAAATGTATCAAATCAATACATTGTACACCCTAAACATACACACTGTTGTATGTCAATTATGTCTCTTTTTTTTAAATGACCCAATGAGTGTGCATAAATATCCCTTCAAATCCTATAAAACCTGAGGTTTCTGTGGGGATTCTATAGTAGAAGAAAATATAAAGATTTTTTTTAATAAAAAATATTTCTTAATAAAAAGAGGAATGAAGATTCTTGACTGTGATGGGGATCAGGACGTGCTACCTCATAATTTGGCACCTTGGCATATTGAGTAGTTTAGCTGATGGAGCTTGAGAAAACAGCAGAAGCACCTTCCATGCTAAACCATTTGTCATGATGAGCTCTCCTAGCTCTCTTGTCTTTTATGTCTCCCCTCACACCCCCTTGCCTCCCACCATGCTTACCTGTATCCCCATTCCTCTTCTCACCTTATTATCCCCCACTAGCAGCCACCCCTCCTCGGTAACTTGGTCCCTCAGTTCCAGCAGGTGGTTCATGCAACTCTGGCCACTCCTTTTGATTCACCAGAGCAAAGTTGTAGCCATTAAAATGATTAAGAAAAAGATTGTGCAGAGGAAAAACTGTCCTGAGGGGAAAATTGAAAAGGAGTACAAAGTTATTTTAAAAATAAAAGCCAACACAGAAAGATAAAATATATCAAATTTCTCATCTCCTGTTTTTCTCCATCCCCCATACAGTTCCAAGTTTTCAAAAGTTTTCAACAAACCTCATAATGAACAACTTCAGAGAAGACCCGGTGAAACAGTCTGTAGCCACAGGAACTAGAAGCAGCTGGAATCAGCTGATAGGAATCCTCAAGCCATTAGGATCAAATATGCACACACTGGAACTCCATGCATTAAAGATTTAGAGACTCTGTATAAACCACTATGTATAAAATAAATAAGCTACAAGGATATATTGTAGAGCACAGAAAATATAGCCAATATTTTACAATAACTTTAAATGGAGTATAATCTATAAAAATTTTGAATCACTATGTGGTACACCTGAAATGAATATAATATTGGAAATCAACTATATCTCAATTTTTTAACAAAGATTTAGAGAAGCTGAAATCAAACCTTCTCTTTCAAACCCGGGAAAAAAAATCTTTGTGTCTCCTGCTGATCATACTGCAAGTCCAACCAAAGGGGTTAGTTAACCTTTTGTGACTTCCTTACCCTTCCTGCATTCCTATTCCTTAACTTCTCTGCTTTTCACCCCACCATTCACCTTGCCAGAAGCCTTGCAGAGAAATATTTGTGTTTCAATGAGAAACTCTGCATCGTTTACAGCATGCCTGCCCAGGGTTCTCCTTATGTGATTCTAGCCCTGTTCATTGCCTTTGAGCTACTTTGCAATTCTTTGCAAGTTATATGTAACTGTAGATATGTAAATTCTGTCTTGTTTGGTAGTAATTCTAATTAGCTTCCTTCCCCCAAAATGGAAAAACCATGATTTTTCCATTTGGGGGGACATTTGCAATTCATCTCAACAGTCTTTTATTTCATATAAATCTATGCTGGTTTGACTTTTCCTTTGAACGGTTTATTATAACATCTGCCTGGTTCTCTCATACTGTAGAAGTGACAAAGACTCTCCTCGACCAAACTTTGGTCAGGCTTCCCTGAGCCATCTTCTCAGCTAGGCCTTGATGTTGGCCCAGCATCCTTGAAGGGCTTGCATAGCCCAGTTATAGCAAGAATCCTGCTAAGTCATTATAGAGAGAATCCCCCACCCTTGAGATCCCATGGCCCTGGCCTGCCTCCAGCAAGAATCCCGTTAGGTCGGTTTAGCAAGAATCTCCTTGATGTTTCCTCTTAGTAATTTTCCATCCACTGACCCCCCTCATTCTGCTCCTAGGCTATAAATCCACAGCTGTCTTTGATGTATTCGCAATTGAGCCCAGATCTATACTGAGGTCTCTTTTCCCCTAATGCAATAGTTCCTGAATAAAGTATGTTTTTACTGCTTTAACTACCATCAGGCTCTGGTTCTGTTTAATAGGAGTAAAATTAATTCTTTAGCATGTGTTTATTTTTATATCTGTACGAGAGTCGTGAATTTACCTTTCCTGATATCACCAAAGCTTATCTGTCATTTCTTCAAAGGAAAATTGATTCCATACATATCTCTTCCAGGAAATCTTTATGATGTGTTCCTTCAGTGCTGAACCAGTGCATATGTGATGAATGTGTGATATGTTGCCTTGTTCTTAGGAGGATTTACTATCCCACATTAGACTGAGTTCCCAAGAATCCAGAGAGTCATGTGTTTCTTTGATATACCCAGACAAGGGCCTTGCACATGACTCTGGTGGAATTTATGTTCACAGAGATGGCCTCCAGGGATGTTGGTCTGACAGCCACATCCACAAAGGCCCATGCTCTAAAGCTGAACTGTTTCATTGCCCTGGGCCCTCGTTTGGTCTTGGAATTCTTCCCCACACACAACACTTACTAACGAGCTTGTTTGTCTAATTCCTTCCTACAGCAGATTAGAAGCAATGACCTAAAAGCGGGCTCTTAGAAACAGGCATGATGACAGAAGGGTAAGGTACAGCTGTGTGGAACTGAGGGAAGAGATTTTTAAAAGAAGTAAATCAAATAAAATGAACCACTATACTGCTGGCCAATTTCAAAAAATAGGAGTCTATAGAAAAGAGTCTGGAACTGTGTATAATATCCTCTGCTAAATGTAAGGCAAAGTATAATAAAATGTACCTCATATATATGAAGTATTTGTATATATGGCATCTCTTCCATTCATTCATCAGATAGATTTGGTATTACTGAAAGATAGAAAATACATCCATATTATTGTTTGGTTAATATTATCATGAATCAATATCAGCTAATACACTTTTATGAGACTCTAATAATTAGAATACTAGAAGAAACCCTGGTCTTCAGAAAAAACAGCTGCTGAAGACATATCTTGTACTCAGGAGCTATTGCTAGACCTCAACTATTGATGAGTTGTATAAGGCCAATGTCCCAGAGCTCCTGCTTTGGGGATTCAAGATGACAGCAGGCCTTTTCTTCCCCTAAGCAAGTCTTAGAGCAAGCCTAACTTTGGGCATTCCTAACTGTGCTAAGCTCTTCCCCTGAAAGCAAACTTCATCAAAAATCAGGGGCTATCATAAGAACATTATTTACATCTCTGGCTCCTGTGGCCAAGCCTCATCTGCCTTGTTTCCATGGTGTAGAGCATCAGCTAGACTGCTGGAAGCTACAGCAGACATCTTCTTAGATGTCTTCTCCCTGACCCTAAGGATTCCCTAGGGGTAGAAGCCTTACCACTTCAGAACAACACCCAACATTTGGCAGTCACATTGCCTCCTATGAAATTCTTCTAAGGTCTGCTTCACGCAAAACTGTTCAATGTTGCTCTAATCTAAATGCTGGTGTCCTACTTCCTCTGCAGAATGACTGAATCTCATGACTGTCTAGCAACCATTTAAATTCGAAGTCTTCTTCATCCTGACCTCACTAATGGTCCTTTACAGCAGTGGTTCTCAAAGTGTGGTCCCCAGTATCATCTGGTACTATTTAGAAATGCAGTTCTTGGGGCCCACTCCAGATCTTCTGAATCAGAAATTCCAGGAGTGGTGCCCACCAACCCGTGGTTTACTAAGTCCTCCAGATGATTCCGAGGCAAACTAAAGGTGGAGAACCACTGCCCTAGACAACCCTGATATGATGTTTGTTGATGGCTCATATCTTAAGAATAAACAGGGGGGCTTCCCTGGTGGCACAGTGGTTGAGAGTCTGCCTCCCAGTGCAGGGGACACAGGTTCGTGACCCGGTCCGGGAAGATCCCACATGCCGCGGAGCGGCTGGGCCCATGAGCCATGGCCGCTGAGCCTGCGCGTCCGGAGCCTGTGCTCCACAACGGGAGAGGCCACAGCAGTGAGAGGCCCGTGTACCGCAAAAAAAAATAAAAAAGAATAAACGGGGCATATTTTGTGCTGGCTACGCTATAACTTCTGAATATTCTGGTATTGAAGTTGCTCCTTTGCCTACAGCTCACTCCACTCAAATAGCTGAATGACAGCTACATCACAAGCATGTCATTTTGCTAAAGATTTAAGAGTACACATCTGTACTAATAGATATATCTTTGGAGATGTTCATGATTTTAGTACATTATGGAAACAAAGAGATCTTCTAACTTCTTCAGCCACTCCATATAAAGTGAAAGAAATGTAATCATTTGTTGGAGACAATACAACATCCAACTGAAGTATCAGTTATAAAAGAAGTTACTTCTAAAGATAATACAGTAGGGACTTCCCTGGTGGCACAGTGGTTAAGAATCCGACTGCCAGTGCAGGGGGACATGGGTTCGATCCCTGTTCCAGGAAGATCCCACATGCCGCAGAGCAACTAAGCCCGTGCACCACAACTACTGAGCCTGAGCTCTAGAGCCCACGAGCTACAACTGCTGAGCCTGCGTGCCACAACTACTGAAGCCCACGCACCTAGAGCCTGTGCTCCACAACAAGAGAAGCCACTGCAATGAGAAGCCCACGCACCGCAACGAAGAGTAGCCCTCACCACGGCAACTAGAGAAAGCCTGCACGCAGCAACAAAGACCCAATGCAGCCAAAAATAAATAATAAAAATAAATAAATAAATTTATTTTTTTAAAAAAGATAATACAGTAAGTCCCCTACATAAGGACAAGGTCTGTTCTGAGAGGGTGTTTGTAAGTCTAATTTGTTCGTAAGTCCAACAAAGTTAGCCTTCGTACCCAATGAACACAATCGGCTATATAGTACTGTATTGTAATAGGTTTATAATACTTTTCACAAAAATAATACATAAAAAACAAACACAGGGGGCTTCCCTGGTGGTGCAGTGGTTGAGAATCCGCCTGCCGATGCAGGGGACACGAGTTCGTGCCCCGGTCCGGGAAGATCCCACATGCCGCGGAGCGGCTGGGCCCATGAGCCATGGCCGCTGAGCCTGCGCGTCCGGAGCCTGTGCTCTGCAAGGGGAGAGGCCACAACAGTGAGAGGCCCGCATAATGCAAAAAAACAAAAAAAAACAAACAAAAAAAACACAGGACTTCCCTGGTGGCGCAGTGGTTAAGAATCTGCCTGCCAATGCAGGGGACATGGGTTTGAGCCCTGATCCAGGAAGATCCCACATGCCGCAGAGCAACTAAGCCCCTGAGCCACAACTACTGAGCCTGTGCACCTAGAGCCCGTGCTCCACAACAGGAGAAGCCACTGCTGGTTGCAACTAGAGAAAGCCTGCACGCAGCAACAGAAGTCCCAACACGGCCAAAAAAAAAAAAAAAAAAAAAAGAAAAACACACAAAAAAATAAAGACATTTTAAATCTTACAGTACAGAACCTTGAAAAGTACAGTAGCACAGTACAACAGCTGGCATACAGGGGCTGGCATCGAGTGAACAGGCAAGAAGAGTTACTGACTGGAGGAGGGAGAGGAGGTGGGAGATGGTAGAGCTGAAGGATCGTCAGCAATGAGAGATGGAGGGCAAGCTGCCATTTCACTCACACCTGACGTTGATGGCACAGGTCCTTGCTGGATTCAGTTCTATCTTCCCTCTTGAAAAAAAGGATCCAGTGATGTCTGGGTAGTACTGTACTAGCCACATCACCACTGCTTTTATGCTTGCTTCTGGACATCCTGGGTTTGAAATAAAGATAGACTACTACTGTACTCTATACAGTACTGTACAGTAAAGTACACAAAAGCACAACCACTTGTAGAGGATGCATGCACGTGACAATGTACACCAGACACGTGAACTAACTTACGTGATTGGACATGCGAACCCAAGTTCGCATCTTTGAAAGTTTGCAACTTGAAGGATCGTATGTAGGAGACTTACTGTACTTTTAAAGCAAAAGGGAATTTCCTAGCTGACTATTATGTAAAATAAGCAGTCCGTTCTGGTTTTGCTACCATAGGTATTCTAAAGGCACTTGCTGAATCTGATTTCATGAATCCTGAAAGGTTTATTCAAATATGAAAATTGGCCCCCTGAGAAGAAAAGAAATAATGGCCATCTCAAAACTGTCAAATACAAACAGAAACAGACTTAGAGAACAAACTTATGGTTATCAGGGGGGAACAGAGCAGGGAAGGGATAGGTTGGGAGTTTGGAAATGACCTGTACACACTGCTATATTTAAAATAAAATGCCTTTCCATGAAAAAAAAAACTGTCAAATATATAATGGGCATCGGCATTGCCAAGACACGTGCTTAATGCCGCCAGAGTCCATCTCCAGACCCTTACTGCTTTCTCTGTGAAATTATTCACAATGGTAATAAATTATTTGTTCAAACTTTACAAAAATATTGGTGAGGAAATATTACTCAAGGCAGGTGGCCAAATCTTGCCTTATGTGTCATTATCATAACCCAGGAAAAGCTATAAAGAACCCCTGCCTCAAAAACCATTTGAACATTTCCAAATGGATTTCATTCAATTGCTCAAATCACAAAATTCTGAAAAATACTGAAGGGTATTAAGGTATGCCAAAATATACCCCTTTGACATAAGGATTATTTGGAGCTGAAGGCAACTGAGAATCAACAGATGCAGAAAGAAACCTTCTCAGAGATTCCCTTATCTATCTAAAAGCAGCAACTTTTGGAAACGAGCCTGCCATAAATTCCCTCTTCAGGGTGGGTCTACTCCCATGAGAGAGACCAAGAGTAAACCCACCATAAATGCCCTCTCCCGGGAAGTTTCAGCCACGAAGAAGACAGAAAGATGACTCAAACCTACATAAACAAACATTACAAACATATCTCCCATTTGTTCTCCTAAAAACCCATTTGTCTCTTTCCTAAAGAAACCTATTTGTTCTTCCCATAACAGCCTTTTCTCCTCCACCCCTGCCCTTTCCCTACTAAAGCATATAAGCCTCCAATTCTAACCACCCCCTTTGAGTGACTTATCACACAGCATTCCCTCCTGTCTGCACATTGCACATGGAAATAAACTTTTTTCTCTTGCCAATCTGTCTTTTGTCAGTTTAATTCACAAGCCACCTCCCCCCCATCCTGGTACTGAACTAAGAAGATAGAGGAAAAGTTTCTCCTCTCCTATGACACTTTAGTCATGGTTTGTTAGTTTTATGCTTGGGTTGAAGTCTTCCCTTGCGAAAAGGCTAATACCATGCTGCAAAACCAAAACAAAAAAGAGAATAGATAAATTTTGTTTTTCCCACCTGGAGAGTATATTATTACTCTCTAGTGATAGATAATCTCACTTTACAGGTGAAATACTTAAGCAGCTGTGTAAGGTACACCCAATAAAACAAAAACTTCCTGTCCACTTAACCCATAAAATTTTGGCAAAATCTTTTAAAATCCAAATCATCCCAATTTTCAGAAGAGTTTAATCTCCTCTGACTTAAAGTCTAACCATTAGCTCTAATGATAATGCACTCATCACCTCAAAATCCTCAGAGGGGACTTCCCTGGTGGCACAGTGGTTAAGAATCTGCCTGCCAATGCAGGGGACATGGGTTCAATCCCTGGTCCAGGAAGATCCCACATGCCACGGAGCAACTAAGCCCGTGCGCCACAACTACTGAGCCTGCATGACACAACTATTGAAGCCCACAGGCCTAGAGCCCGTGCTCCACAACAAGAAAACTTCCGCAGCGAGAAGCCCGTGCACCGCAAGGAAGAGCAGACCCCGCTCGCAGCAACCAGAGAAAGCCCGCGCACAACAGCAAAGACCCAGTGCAGCCAAAAATAAATAAAATAAATTTAACAAAATTCTTTGCTCCCCTATAATATGCACCCAGAGGTATGTGCAAGCTGATGTCAATGACACCATAAATAACAGAGCTGTGCCTTTTCAATGTGCACCCCTGGGATTTTCTTTTCGTGTAATCAAATGGATCTCCTATGCTTGTCATATTAAAATATGCCATACACTTTGGTTATACTCATTCAGCCTTTCCAAGCATTCAAAACAGAACTTCCCAGTGTTCTCATTTTATTAACATTATGACATTTTATCTTATCAAGAGGTATCTAAGACACTATTTCACTGATTTGTACAAGGATTTATACTCTGGCTAGGAGTTCCTAAAGTAGATCATGTTATTCATAATCTATGTTAGACTCTGGCTCAAATAGCAAAAGAAATAGCTCAAGCATTAGAAGTACAACAGCCCAGCATAAATTTATCAGATACAAGTTTTGTTTGCTCACCAGCCAAGGTGGAGTCTGGGCAATGCGTAACACATCTTGTTGTACTTGAATAAATACCTTAGGAGACATGGAAAAATCAATCCATTATTTAAAAAGCCACTTGCTTACCTAATATTGACCAAATAAATCCTTGCGAATTGCACTCTTGGTTGGACTTAGGCAAACTAAGACATGGGACATAAAGTGGATTCCAATATTTCTTCTTATTGTCATCATCCTTAGGCTTTTTGCCCCCCTCCACTGTCTAACATCCAGGTTCTTAAAATGTTGTTGCACAACCATGATTCCAAAGCAACAGTTAACTCATGATCAGCATCAGAAGGAACCTGCAGCCCTCATGGTCAACCAGACATCTCAAGTTCAGGAATTTAGTGTTTTTCTATGTATGGGGAGATGCAAGAGACTGGGCTCACTGAGATAATTCCTTTGATGTTCAACTCAGCTCTCTGGGGCCAGGATCCTGTGCTTTCTCATCCTGAGTCTCTTCAGAGTGCATTGTTGGGCAGTGGTTGCAGTGACTGAGGGCTTGGCAATGGGCAGGGCAGCCCGTTGTCTCCATCCTGAGTTCCTTCCAGGCTCACTGTCTAGGGTAGCTGTAGTGGCTTGATGGCCACAACATCCTTTGTTTACTGATATGGCAGGCAATATTTTTATCATTGACATAGGCTAGCTAGACCCCAAAAGTCAGAAATTTTTGATTTGGGTTCTCCAAGATAAAAGCCATGTATCTCCCCCTGCTTTTAGAGTCCACTTGGATTCTGCATTGCAAAGGTAGGCCATCAGAGGAACTGATCTATGAATGAGAACCAACAATCTGACAATATGCGTTAATTGTGAGTCCTTATGGCATTTTGAACAATAAACCCTTTTGGTGACTGAAACCCCTGACAATGGTAATTCATAATTTCTGGATTGTATGTGTTCTGGTGCACATGTAAGTCCAAATGCCACAAATCTCTGTGTTGGGTGGCTTCCTGCATGTTTTTCAAGGTTTCAAAACCTACAGTAACCAAAGCATATTCAGCTCTAGCTTGGGCTGAGATAAGAACTTTCACTGTATAGGAACATTTGAGGATTCTTTTTAAACAAAAGCCATGTTCCCCTTGGATGAATTGAATTCCTCAATCTTGCAGTGAAATATTGCATTTGTCAGTTTTGATTTATTGTTTCTTTAAACATCACATCTTCCTTCGCATGTTTATTAGTTTCATTAAAAATAGCCTGCTTATCTCTTTCAAAGGTGAAGAAAGGCTCAGTGAGGGGACTTTGGAGCCCCCGTAGGGTCCCCTTCCTCTCTGCAGAGTCCTTCCAGCTGCTTCCCTCCCACTGGGTGCATCGCAAAACAAACCAACAATCCTCTTCCAGCTTTTGCCATGGAGTTTATGAAAACATATATTAAATCGAACAACTTTGGTTATGGTGTTCAAGCATCAGTGGTGATAAATGACTTATCTTGCTGACAAATGTGGTTCATGAAGATCGACACTTACCTTGGGCACTTGGGAAAGATAAACAGGATAATCCAAAAGACTCCTGTGCAGTCATAGGAACCTGGAGCCATCTGGCCAGGACAAAAATAAATCAGCAATGAAGCCTACATGAATCTCCAGGGACCTGGGCAACTGAATTAATATTACTCAGATTGAAGAGCAGAGGAAACTGGCAGCAGAGACCGTTGAAACAACTGTAATTAACACACACGGAGAAAAGGGCTTTTAGAATGAAATGCTTTGTATTGTCTGGGGCTAAAACCCAGACAATAATTTGAAAGTCCCTCAGCTTGATAAAGGCAAATCAAAGCATGTATTGATTGGAGAATAAACTCTGGTCTGGTACAGAAACACAACAAAACAAAACAGAAAACAGAAAAGTCATGTAATTGACACTTAACAAACCAGAGGGCTCAGCTGGGCAGAATTATTTAGCAGCCTTATTTTGAGAATGCCAGTATCTGATACCGCTTTCTGAGTCTCTATGGACTTACATTTTTACATATGCTTAGGGTTCCAGATTAGCAAATAACAATTTTGCAATATTTGGGACATAGTTATGCTTAAAAATTGTTTGTTGTTTACCTGAAATTCATATTGAACTGGGAATCCTATATTTTATCTGGAAACCCTACTGTGGAAATAAAGAAAACCCCAATGAGAAAAAAAGAGGCTATTTATTCAGAGCTTGCTATAGCAAGGGAGTCAGCCATCACCACTTGTGCTTGGCAGAGACTCAAAGGCAGGCAGGGGAGTGGGAAAGCTTTATAGTGATAAAAGGAAAGATTTCAGGTATGCCTTGTGGAAATAAATGAAGATCAACCAAATGAGAAGAGCAAAGGCTATTTATTCTGAGCTTGCTATAGCAAGGGAGTCAGACGCTGGTACTTTCATTTTGGCAGAGACTCAAAGGCCAGCAGAGAAATAGGAAAGCTTTATAGTGGAAAAAGGGGAAGGATTTGGGTGTGCCCTGATTGGAGGCTGGTGGTGTGGGGAAGCTAGAGACAGGCTAACTAGGAGCTGGGCATCCTATGTGATTGGTTAGGGCTGCCTACTTGGCTTTCTACTGTTGGTCCTAAATTGGAAGCAGGGACGAAAATTAGGGAAGCTGTCAATTATTAATCAAGTCCTTGCCATTTGGGGCTGATTGTTACAGAAGTTTAGCTTCCTGGGCTGTCACTAGAGATAACAATCTGGCTTCCTACAAGTCTGACTTACAGCAGGTGGCTTCCTGGGCTGGTTATTGTAGATAAGGGGTTGACTTGCCCTGGGCAGGTTGCTGCAGGTTGTAGGTCAAAATTCTATTTTTACATATGGTCTGACCATTGTCCTTTTGTATATTTAGTCTCTCAGGCCTGATTGGAGGCTGTTGACAGGGGAAGCTGAAGGTGCACTAATAAGAAGCAGGGCATCTTATGTGGTTGGTTTGGGGAACAGCTTTCTCTGGTTGATCCTGAGTTAAAGCTGGCAGTAATTGATAAAATCCTGATGGTTTAGGGCCAACTGCTGCAGAGGTTGTGGTTTGGCCTGCCCAGTAGGTTGCAACAGAGGTGGTAATTTGGCAAAGGAACTGAATAGACAGTTCTGCAAAGAATTAGTACCAATGACCAACAAGCACATGAAGAGATGCCCAACATCCTTAGTCATCAGGGAAAATGCAAATCAAAACCACAATGAGAAAGCACTTCATACCTACTAGGATGGCTAGAATTCAAAAGACATAATAACAAGTGTTAATGAAGAGGTAGAGAAATGGGAATGCTCATACATTGCTGGTGAGAATGTAGAATGATGCAGCTGCAGTAGAAAACAGTTTAGCAGTTCCTCAAAAGGTTAAACATAGAATTACCATATGATCCAGCATTCCACTCCTAGAGATACACCCAAGAGATATGAAAATATATATCCACACAAAAAATTGTACACAAGTGTTCACAGCAGCATTATTCACAATAGCCAAAAAGTGGAAATAGGGACGCAGTGTCCTTCACCCCACTTCTGCACACGGCCCGCCTGAGCTGAGGTGCTGGCGGCAGCCATTCTGCACTAGGAACTCTGGTCGGAAGATTCAGGTGCAAGGCCTGCACATGGCCCCCTGTGAACAGCTGAAGCCCGACTAAGCACAAAGTAAAAAAAAAAAGCCATCTCAGAGCTGTGACTATTTTCAAGGCTACCGTTTTTCTCTGTGTAACACTGCCTGTGAGACAAAACAAGGAAGAAGCAGGTGATTCTAATGTGCAGCACAGAAGGAGAGCCACTGCAGGCCAGCTTCTCCAACTGTGAAGGCACTCCAGCCGTGTGGCTCACAGGGTCTTGGTGCTCCGGCCGGGTGTCAGGCCTGAGCCTCTGACGTGGGAGAGCCGAGTTCAGGACATTGGACCACCAGAGACCTCCCAGCCCCATGAAATATCAATTGGTGAGAGCTCTGCCAGAGATCTCCATCTCAACACTAAGACCCAGCTACACTCAACGACCAGCAAGCTCCAGTGCTGGACACCCCATGCCAAACAACTAGCAAGACAGGAACACAACCCCATCCATTAGCAGTGAGGCTGCCTAAAATCATAATAACGTCACAGACACCCCAAAACACACCACCGGACATGGTCCTGCCCACCAGAAAGACAAGACCCAGCTTCATCCACCAGAACACAGGCACCAGTGCCCTCCACCAGGAAGCCTACACAAGCCATGGAACCAAACTTAGCCACTGGGGGCAGACACCAAAGACAACAGGAACTACAAACCTGCAGCCTATGAAAAGGAGACCCCAAACACAGTAAGTTAAGCAAAATGAGAAGACAGAGAAATATGCAGCACATGAAGGAGCAAGGTAAAAACCCACCAGACCTAACAAATGAAGAGGAAATAGGCAGTCTACCTGAAAAAGAATTCAGAGTAATGATAGTAAAGATGATCTAAAATCTTGGAAACAGAATGGAGAAAATACAAGAAATGTTTAACAAGGACCTAGAAGAACTAAAGAGCAAACAAACAATGATGAACAACACAATAAATGAAATTAAAAATTCTTTAGAAGATGTAAACCCAGACACTATAAAACTCATAGAGGAAAGCACTGGAAGAACACTCTTTGACAGAAATCACAGCAAGATCTTTTTTGATCCACCTCCTAGAGTAATGGAAATAAAAACAAAAATAAACAAATAGGACCTAATGAAACTTCAAAGCTTTTGCACAGCAAAGGAAACCATAAACAAGATGAAAAGACAACCCTCAGAATGGGAGATAATATTTGCAAACGAATCAATGGACAAAGGATTAATCTCCAAAATATATAAACAGCTCATGCACCTCAATATTAAAGAAACAACCCAATCCAAAAATGGGCAGAAGACCTAAATAGACATTTCTCCAAAGAAGACATACAGATGGCCAAGGAGCACATGAAAAGCTGCTCAACATCACTAATTATTAGAGAAATGCAAATCAAAACTACCATGAGGTATCACCTCACACCAGTTAGAATGGGCATCATCAGAAAATCTACAAAAAACAAATGCTGGAGAGGGTGTGGAGAAAAGGGAACTCTCTTGCACTGTTGGTGGGAATGTAAATTGATACAGCCACTATGGAGAACAGTATGGAGGTTCCTTAAAAAACTAAAAATAGAATTACCATATGACCCAGCAATCCCACCACTGGGCATATACCATAATTCAAAAAGACACATGCACCCCAATGTTCACTGCAGCACTATTTACAATAGCCAGGTCATGGAAGCAACCTAAATGCCCATCAACAGATGAATGGATAAAGATGTGGTCCATATATACAATGGAATATTACTCAGCCATAAAAAGGAACAAAACTGAGTCATTTGTTGAGACGTGGATGGATCTAAAGACTGTCATACGGAGTGAAGTAAGTCAGAAAGAGAAAAACAAATATCATGTATTAACACATGTACGTGGAACCTAGAAAAATGGTACAGATGAACCGGTTTGCAGGGCAGAAGTTGAGACACAGATGTAGAGAACAAACATATGGACACCAACCAGGGAAAGTGGCGGGGTGGTGGGGGTGGTGGTGTGATGAATTGGGCGATGGGGTTGACATGTATACACTGATGTGTATAAAATTGATGACTAATAAGAACATGCTGTATAAACAAACAAACAAACAAACAAACAAAAACAACTAATACTAAACTTTTGGGGGGTTATTTGTATGGAAATATGTTAATATAAATGTTTCGGACATTACATGAAATTTCTAAAAATCTTATATGTTCTCGTATAATGTTATAAGTCATAATTCTAGTTATTACTTTAAAATGTATATCTCAGAAACAACTAAATTTCCTTGTCAATTGCATTATTATGAACTTTCATCAAATCTCTAACCGTGGTCATTTTTAAGTGTTTTGTCATTAACAGACAGTTCTGGGTGCACTCTGATGCTTTTGCAAAAATGTTCCTATAGGGGCTTCCCTGGTGGCGCAGTGGTTGAGAGTCCGCCTGCCGATGCAGGGGACACGGGTTCGTGCCCCGGTCTGGGAAGATCCCACATGCCGCGGAGCGGCTGGGCCCGTGAGCCATGGCCACTGAGCCTGTGCTCCGGAGCCTGTGCTCCGCAAGGGGAGAGGCCACAACAGTGAGAGGCCCGCCTACCGCAAAAAATAAAAAATAAATAAATAAAAAATGTTCCTATAAAAGGGATCATCTTCAAGGAATTCATGGAAAAGACTCTGACAAGTACAGGTTTCTGGTAACTGACTATACTGCTGAACTGAATGAATAAGCATTTTCAGAACTCTAATGGAAAACTGATGAATTCATAAAAGTGCTAACAAAAGATCAAGATAAAAAAATAATTACATGGGACTGAGTGAAGTGATGAGGATGATTATAATTTATGTGACTTTCTGTTTGCATAAAAAAAATCCCATAAGGACTCAGAGGCAAAAAGTATACAAATCAATTTTCACTGCAAAGTAAAGGAGCTGTTACAGTGGAGGATTACTGGACTGAATGTCAATATTATGACATAGTATGAATGTGTTTTGTGTTTGGTAATTGCAATCATTGTTGCTTTTATTGTGGTCATCCATTTACAATGCTTGGTGTCAGTTTATTTATCTCTTGTAAAAATAAAATACAGTGTGTGTGTGTGAAAAAAAATAATACTTGGTAATGAGGGAGGTGAAAAAAAAAAGAAAACAACCAAGTTTCCTTTGACAAATGAATGGATAAAGAAAATGTAGTGTGTATACAATGGAATACATATATATATATATACAATGGAATATGTATATACAATATAATGTATAATGTATATACAATATATATATACAATATAATGTATATTGTATATATTGTATATATACAATATAATGTATATACAATATAATGTATATACAATGGAATATTATTCAGCCATTGAAAGAAGGAAACCTTGCTGTTTGTGAAAACGTGAATAGACCTGGAGGGCATTATGCTTACAGAAATATACCAGACAATGAAAGACAATGTATGATCTCATGTTTATGTGGAATCAAAGTAAATCAAACTCATAACACCATAAATTAGAACTGTAGTTGTAAGGAGTAGGTGGTGGAGAAAGTGGGGAGATATTGGTGAGGGGTACAAACTTTCAGTTAAAAGATGAAAAGTTCTAGGTATCTAATATGTATCATGTTGACTATAGTTAATAATGCTGTATTGTTTTTTTGCAATCTAGTATGAGAGACCTGCTTGTGTTCTCAACACCCAGAAACACACAAATAGAAGCTGTGGGAGGTGACAGTTAATTAACTTGATTGTGGTAATCATTCACAATGTCTATGTGTATTAAATCATCATTTTGGACATCTTAAAGACAGCTTCAATTTTTACAATCTAAATATATGCAGTTTTGTGAATCATACTTCAACAAACTGGAAAAAAGGAAAAAAAACAAAACAAAAAACCAAAAAATGGGCAGAAGACCTAAATAGACATTTCTCCAAAGAAGATATACAGATTGCCAACAAACACATGAAAGAATTCTCAGCATCATTAATCATACAGAAATGCAAATCAAAACTATAATGAGGGCTTCCCTGGTGGCGTGGTGGTTGAGAGTCCGCCTGCCGATGCAGGGGACATGGGTTCGTGCCCCGGTCTGGGAGGATCCCACATGCCACGGAGCGGCTGGGCCCATGAGCCATTGCCACTGAGCCTGCGTGTCCGGAGCCTGTGCTCCACAATGGGAGAGGCCACAACAGTGAGAGGTCTGCGTACCGCAAAAAAAAAAAAAAAAAAAAAAAAAAAAACCTATAATGAGATATCATCTCACAGTGGTCAGAATGGCCATCATCAAAAAATCTACAAACAGTAAATGTTGGAGAGGGTGTGGAGAAAAGGGAACACTCTTGCACTGTTGGTGGGAATGTAACTTGATACAGCTACTATGGAGAAGAGTATGGAGGTTCCTTAAAACACTAAAAATAGAACTATCATATGACCCAGCAATCCCACTACTGGGCATATACCCTGAGAAAACCATAATTCAAAAAGAGACATGTACCAAAATGTTCATTGCAGCTCTATTTACAATAGCCAGGACATGGAAGCAACCTAAGTGTCCATCGACAGATGAATGGATAAAGAAGATGTGGCACATATATACAACGGAATATTACTCAGCCATAAAAAGAAATGAAATTGAGTTATTTGTAGTGAGGTGGATGGACCTAGAATCTGTCATACAGAGTGAAGTAAGTCAGAAAGAGAAAAACAGATACTTTATGCTAGCACATATATGTGGAATCTAAGGGGAAAATGGTCATGAAGAACCTAGGGGCAACACCATTGTGAAGCAATTATACTCCAATAAAGTTGTAAAAAAAAAAAAAAAGAAAGAACCTAGGGGCAAGACGGAAATAAAGACACAGACCTACTAGAGAATGGACTTGAGGATATGGGGAGGGGAAGGGTAAGCTGTGACAAAGTGAGAGAGTGGCATGGACATATATACACTACTAAACGTAAAATAGACAGCTAGTGGGAAGCAGCCGCATAGCACAGGGAGATCAGCTCGGTGCTTTGTGACCAGCTAGAAGGGTGGGATAAGGAGGGTGGGAGGGAGGGAGATGCAAGAGACAAGAGATATGGAAGCCTATGTATATATATGACTGATTCACTTTGTTATAAAGCAGAAACTATCACACGATTGTAAAGCAATTATACTCCAATAAAGATGTTAAAAAATAAAAAAAATTAAATACAAACAAAAGACGTTAAAAGCAGCAAGGGAAAAGCAACAAATAACATACAAGGGAATCCCCATAAGAATGACAGCTGAACTTCAGCAGAAACTCTGCAAGCCAGAAGGAAGTGGCAGGACATATTTAAAGTGATGAAAGAGAAAAACCTACAACCAAGATGACTCTACCCAGCAAGGATCTCATTCGGATTTGATGAAGAAATTAAAACCTTTACAGAGAAGCAAAAGCTAAGAGAGTTCAGCACCACCAAACCAGCTTTACAACAAATGCTAAAGGAACTTCTCTAGGCAGGAAAAACAAGAGAAGGAAAAGACTTACAATAACAAACCTAAACCAATGAAGAAAATGGTAATAGGGACATACATATTGATAACTACCTTAAATGTAAATGGATTAAATGCTCCCACCAAAAGACGTAGACAGGCTGAATGGATACAAAAACAAGATCCATATATATGCTGTCTACAAGAGACCCACTTCAGATCTAGGGACACATACAGACTGAAAGTGAGGGGATGGAAAAAGATATTTCATGCAAATGGAAATCAAAAGAAAGCTGGAGTAGCAATGTTCATATCAGACAAAATAGACTTTAAAATAAAAACTATTACAAGAGATAAAGAAGGACACTACATAATGATCAAGGGATCAATCCAAGAAGAAGATATAACAATTGTAAATATTTATGCACCCAACATAGGAGCACCTCAATACATAAGACAAATACTAACAGCCATAAAACGGGAAATCAACAGTAACACAATAATAGTAGAGGACTTTAACACCCCACTTTCACCAAAGGACAAATCAACCAAAATGAAAATAAATAAGGAAACACAAACTTTAAATGACACATTAAAGAAAATGGACTTAATTGATATTTATAGGACATTCCATCCAAAAACAACAGAATACACTTTCTTCTCAAGTGCTCATGGAACATTCTCCAGGATAGAGCATACCTTGGGTCACAAATCAAGCCTTCATAAATATAAGAAAGTTGAAATTGTATCAGGTATCTTTTCTGACCACAACACTATGAGACTACATATCAATTACAGGAAAAAAATCTATAAAAAATACAAACAGATGTAGGCTAAAAGTATACTACTAAATAACCAAGAGATCTCTGAAGAAATCAAAGAGGATATCGAAAAATACCTAGAGGCAAATTACAGTGAAAACACCATGACCCAAAACCTATGGGATGTAGCAAAAGCAGTTCTAAGAGGGAAGTTTATAGCAATACAATCCTACCTCAAGAAACAGGAAAAATCTCAAATAAACAACCTAACCTTACACCTAAAGCAATTAGAGAAAGAAGAACAAAAAAAAAAACCCTCAAAGTTAGCAGAAGGAAAGAAATCATAAAGATCAGATCAGAAATAAATGAAAAAGAAATGAAGGAAATGATAGCAAAGATCAATAAAACTAAAAGCTAGTTCTTTGTGAAGATAAAATTGATAAACCATTAGCCAGCCTTATCAAGAAGAAAAGGGAGAAGACTCAAATCAATAGAATTAGAAATGAAAAAGGAGAAGTAACAACTGACACTGCAGAAATACAAAGGATCATAAGAGATTACTACAAGCAACAATATGCCAATAAAACGGACAACCTGGAAGAAATGGACCATTTCTTCAAAAAGCACAACCTTCTGAGACTGAACCAGCAAGAAATAGAAAATATAAACAGACCAATCACAAGCACTGAAATTGAAACTGTGATTAAAATCTTCCAACAAACAAAAGCCCAGGACCACATGGATCCACAGGCGAATTCTATCAAACATTTAGAGAAGAGCTAACACCTATCCTTCTCAAACTCTTCCAAAATATAGCAGAGGGAGAAACACTACCAAACACATTCTAGGAGGCTACCATCACCCTGATACCAAAACCAGACAAAGATGTCACAAAAAATAGAAAACTACAGGCCAATATCACTGATGAACATAGATGCAAAAATCCTCAACAAAATACTAGCAAACAGAATCCAACAGCACATTAAAAGGATCATACACCATGATCAACTGGTGTTTATCCCAGGAATGCAAGGATTCTTCAATATACACAAATCAATCAATGTGATACACCATATTAACAAATTGAAGGAGAAAAACCATATGATCATCTCAATAGATGCAGAAAAAGCTTTCGACAAAATTCAACACCCATTTATGACAAAAACTGTACAGAAAATAGGCATAGAGGGAAACTACCTCAACATAATAAAGGCCATATATGAAAAACCCACAGTCAACATCGTCCTCAATGGTGAAAAACTGAAACCATTTCCACTAAGATCAGGAACAAGACAAGGTTGCCCACTCTCACCACTATTACTCAACATAGTTTTGGAAGTTTTACCCACAGCAATCAGAGAAGAAAATGAAATAAATGACTCCAAATCGGAAAGGAAGTAAAGCTGTCCCTGTTTGCAGATGACATGATACTATGTATAGGGAATCCTAAAGATGCTACCAGAAAACTACTAGAGCTAATCAATGAATTTGGTAAAGTAGCAGGATACAAGATTAATGCACAGAAATCTCTTGCATTCCTACACACTAATCTTTTGCATTCCTATACACTACAAAATTAATGCATAAATCTCTTGCAATCCTATACATTGCAAAAAATCTGAAAGAGAAATTAAGGAAGCACTCCCATTTACCACTGCAACAAAAAGAATAAAATACCTAGGAATAAACCTACCTAAGGAGACAAAAGACCTGTATGCAGAAAACTATAAGACACTCATGTAAGAAATTAAAGATGATACCAACAGATGGAGAGATATACCATGTTCTTGGATTGGAAGAATCAACATTGTGAAAATGACTCTACTACCCAAAGCAATCTACAGATTCAATGCAATTCCTATCAAACTACCAATGGCATTGTTCACAGAACTAGAATAAAAAATTTCACAATTTGTATGGAAACACAGAAGACCCCGAATAGCCAAAGCAATCTAGAGAAAGAAAAACTGAGCTGCAGGAATCAGGCTCCCTGACTTCAAACTATAGCACAAAGCTACAGTAATCAAGACAGTATGGTACTGGCACAGAAACAGAAATATAGATCAATGGAACAGGATAGAAAGCCCAGAGATAAACCCATGCACATATGGTCACCTTATCTTTGATAAAGGAGGCAAGAATATACAGTGGAGAAAAGACAGCCTTTTCAATACTGGTGCTGGGAAAACTGGACAGCTACATGTAAAAGTATGAAATTAGAACACCATACACAAAAATAAACACAGAATGGATTAAAGACCTAAGTGTAAGGCCAGACACCATCAAACTCTTAGAGGAAAACATAGGCAGAACACTCTATGACATAAATCACAGCAAGATCCTTTTTGACCCACCTCCTAGAGAAATGGAAATAAAAACAAAAATAAACAAATGGAAACTAATGAAACTTAAAAGCATTTGCACAGCAAAGGAAACCATAAACAAGATGAAAAGACAACCCTCAGAATGGGAGAAAATATTTGCAAATGAAGCAACTGACAAAGGTTTAATCTCCAAAACATACAAGCAACTCATGCACCTCCCTATCAAAAAAACAAACAACCCAATCCAAAAATGGGCAGAAGACCTAAATAGACATTTTTCCAAAGAAGATATACACATTGCCAACAAACACATGAAAGAATGCTCAACATCATTAATCATTAGAGAAATGCAAATCAAAACTACAATGAGATATCATCTCACACCGGTCAGAATGGCCATCATCAAAAAATCTATAAACAATAAATGCTGGAGAGGGTGTGGAGAAAAAGGAACACTCTTGCACTGCTGGTGGGAATGTAAATTGATACAGCCACTATGGAGAATAGTATGGAGGTTCCTTAAAAAACTAAAAATAGAACTACCATACGACCCAGCAATCCCACTACTGGGCATATACGCTGAGAAAACCATAATTCAAAAAGAGTCATGTACCAAAATGTTCATTGCAGCTCTGTTTACAATAGCCAGGACATGGAAGCAACCTAAGTGTCCATTGACAGATGTATGGATAAAGAAGATGTGACACATATATAGAATGGAATATTACTCAGCCATAAAAAGAAACGAAATTGAGTTATTTTTAGTGAGGTGGATAGACCTAGAGTCTGTCATACGAGTGAAGTAAGTCAGAAAGAGAAAAACAAATACCGTATGCTAACACATATATATATATATGCAATCTAAAAAAAAAGAGAGAAACGGTTCTGAAGAACCTAGGGGCAGGACAGGAATAAAGATGCAGACGTAGAGAATGGACTTGAAGACACAGGGAGGGGGATGGGTAAGTTGAGACGAAGTGAGAGAGTGGCATGGACATATATACACTACCAAATGGAAAATAGATAGCTAGTGGGAAGCACCCGCATAGCACAGGGAGATCAGCTCCGTGCTTTGTGACCAGCTAGAGGGGTGGGATAGGGAGGTTGGGAGGGAGACACAAGAGGGAGGGGATATGGGGATATATGTATACGTATAGCTGATTCACTTTGTTATATGGCAGCAACTAACACAACAATGCAAACCAATTATACTCCAATAAAGAAATTTTTAAAAAATACATCTGTAACAAAAACCATAGCAGAAACAAAAATGATTATTTAAATGGAGAAAAATATAACATTTTTTCCTCAGAACCAATAAATGAGTTTCAATTAATCATTAAAAAAAAAGTTGAAATAGCCTAAATATCCATCAGCTGATGAATGGATAAACAGAATGTCGTATATCATTATATTATTCAGCCATAATAAAGAATGAAGTACTAATACATGGCACAACATGGGTGAACCTTGAAAACTTTATGCAAAGTGAAAGAAGCCAGGCACAAAGGACTACATATTTTATGATTCCATTTATATGAAATGGCCAAAATAAGCAAATCCATAGAGACAGAAAATAGATTAGTGATTGCCAGGGCCTGGGAGGAGGGGAGAAGGGGAAATAACTGTTAATGGGTACTGGGTTTCTTTAGAGGAGGATGAAAATGTTCTACAATTAGGTAGTAGTGATGGTAGTACAACTTTGTGAATATACTAAAAAAAACCCACTTAATTGTACAGTTTTTAAAAATCCTATAATTCCCTTTAGGGGCACATTTTCTAGTTACCTCTTGTGATGAGTGAAGCATATCTTTTAACTTTTGAAGCCTTCCTGAATGTACATCCTTCTGGACACCTCTACAAAATGGACCTTCTTCGTGTTTCTTGTCATTGTCCCATGTTCTTCTGCAGACACAGCTTCAATGTCTTCTATCTTGGTATCTTAGTCCATTAATTATGACTGCCAAATGGTGATGGAGGCCCAAATAGAGGAGTTGAGAATGTATCATGGGCCACTTTGTATAATAACCTATTTCAGGTCATACTGTAAGGACTACAAAATACCCTAAATTTAGGAATTGTGTTTTCTTCTTTCCTTCTCTTCTGCTTTCCTCTATGCACTGAGAAAATGTAATTGTCATAGCCTCTGGTTAGTTTTAATCACATGAAGTAAACCCAGAGGCCCAAAATTGCAGTTCTAATGCCCTTTAGCTCTCTCTGCTTCACCATCTACAAATATGTAGCTTGTGTTTGATTTCTCTCAAGCAAGGCTTCCCAAAAGTGTCTGATCTACCAACCTCCAATAAATGGGTTGACTTGAAGATGGTAAGAGCTTCATGTTTTACCTTTCTCACTGCCGCTAACCTTTTACCAAAGGTCTACTGTTAATATATGTTCTAAACCAGCCATCCCCAACCCTAGATACACATTCAAATAACCTGGAAAATAAGTTTTGAATATTGATGCCTGAACCCCAGACCCAATTAATTGGTATAGGTTGGGGCCTGAAAATTGATATGTTTTAAAAGTTCCCCTGGGCAACTCCCGTGGGCAGCTAGGGTTGATGAAAACTGCACTAAGAAAGACTTGAGTATTTCTTAAATTTAGATTTACTAATTATATTTTTATCAAGCAATATAGATATAAAGTTCTAAAAGTCAAATTGTACTTACTACAAAGCTTTTTAAGAAAGCAATTTCTGGCTCTTCCCCTTCCCATCTCTGATCCTCATTCCCCAGAGGCAACTCTTTTTTTAAAAATAAATTTATTTATTTTTGGCTGCATTGGGTCTTTGTTGCTGCACATGGGCTTTCTCTAGTTGAGGCGAGTGGGGGCTGCTCTTCATTGCAGTGCGCGGGCTTCTCATTGCGGTGGCTTCTCTTGTTGTGGAGCATGGGTTCTATGCACGTGGTCCTCAGTAGTTGTGGCACACGGGCTCAGGAGTTGTTGGGCACGGGCTTAGTTGCTTCCCGGCATGTGGGATCTTCCCGGAACAGGGCTTGAACCTGTGTCGCCTGCATTGGCAGGCAGATTCTTAACCACTGTGCCACCATGGATGCCCTATATTCAACCCTTTTAACTATTCCCTTAAATTATTTACATATTTTATCATTATACTGATATTTCTTATTTATTTTTAATTTTATTTATTGTGAGTTGACTTCCTACTACAGAAGATGATGATCTACCTCTCCTCTTCCAGCATTCTGCACACAACAGTTTCCCTTCCACATTCCCAGCATAGTTATAACATGGTTTGGGGTTAAAGCAATATTCGGTGTTGACATATTTATGACTATGTAAATATAATAAAATGGCAGACTTAAGCCCTAACCTATCAGTAATTACCTTAAATATAAACAGTTTAAGTTCACCAATTGAAAGACAGAGATTAGCAAAGTGGATTAAAAAATTTAATCAAACCATATCGTGTCTACAAGAAACTCACTTCAAATACAACCACAGAAAAGTAAAAGAATGGAAAAATATATACAACACATTATGTCTTTTTAAAAAGCAAAACTGACTATACTGACATTAGACTCCAGAGCAAAGAAAATTACTAGAAACAAAGAGGGACATTACATAATGATAAAAGGATCAGTTCACCAAGAAGAGATATTGAGGCAGGAAAAGCATCTGCAAAATCCAGCATTCATTCATGACTTAAAAAAAAAAACCTCAATAAACTAGAAATAGAAGGAAATTTCCTCAGCTTGGTAAACAGTACTTACAAAAACTTACAGTTAATATTGTACTTAATTGTGAAAGACTGAATGCTTCCCCTCTAAGATTGGGAACAAGGCAAGGATGTATGCATCTCACCACTCTCATTCAACATTCTACTGGAAGTTCTAGCCAGTGAAATAAGACCCCAAAAATAGAATAAATAAAAGAGATACATATTTTTTAAAAGAAAAAAATAAAACTGTCCTTATTTGCAGATGTTTATACTGTACAAAATCCCAAGGAATCTAAAACAAAACAAATCCCTCCTAGAACTTATTAGTTCAGCAAGGTTTCAGAATACAAGATCAACACTTAAAAATCAATCGCATTTCTATATGTTAACAACATACTTGTGGAAACAAAAATTAAAAACATAATACCAGGGACTTATCTGGTGGTGCAGTGGTTAAGAATCTGCCTGCCAATGCAGGGGACATAGGTTCAATCCCTGGTCCGGGAAGATCCCACATGCCGCGGAGCAACTAAGCCCGTGCACGACAACTACTGAGCCTGCATGCCACAACTACTGAAGGCCATGTGCCTAGAGCCCGAGCTCCGCAACAAGAGAAGCCACCACAATGAGAAGCCCGTGCACCACAATGAAGAGTAGCCCGTGATCGACTCAACTAGAGAAAGCCCACGGGCAGCAACAAAGACCCAACACAGCCATAAATAAATAAATTTATATATATATTTTTTAAAATATCATTTATGGTTTGTGCTAAAGAAAATTAAATAGATATAAACCTAAAAGCATGTACAGGATCTGTATGCTGAAAATTACAAAACGCTGATGAGAGAAATCAAAGGCCTAAATAAATGGAGAAACATATGTTCATAGATTGGAAGACAGAGAATATTGTAGATGTCAATTCTCTCCAAATAGATCTATAGGTTTAATGCAATTCCTACTGAAGTTTTTTTGTAGATACAAACAAGCTTATTCTAAAATGTATATGGAAAGGTACAAGCCCTAGAATAGCAATATTAAAATAAAATTTTAAATAACAAATACCTAATTTTTAATTTTTAAAATATTAAATTAAAATAACCTTTAAAAAGAAGAGTTGGGCTTCCCTGGTGGCGCAGTGGTTGAGAGTCTGCCTGCTGATGCAGAGGACACAGGTTCGTGCCCCTGTCCAGGAAGATCCCACATGCTGCGGAGCAGCTGGGCCCATAAGCCATGGCCGCTGAGCCTGCGCGTCCGGAGCCTGTGCTCCGCAATGGGAGAGGCCACAGCAGTGAGAGGCCCGCGTACCACAAAAAAAAAAAAAAAAAAAAAGAAAAGGAGAGTAAATTGGGAGGGATCATACCTGATGGCTTACTATATAGCTGCAGTAATCAAGGTAATAATTGTCTTAGCAGGGAGATGGGCATAGATCAATGGAACAAAATCAAAATCTCATATAGACTCACACAAATACAGCCAGCTGATTTTTGACAAAGATGCAAAAGCAATCCAATCGAGGAAGGATAGCCTTTTCAACAAATGGTGCTGGAGCAATTGGATATTCATAAGCAAAAGAATGAACCTTGACCTAAACCTCAAACCTTACAAAAATCAACTCAAAATGGATCAAGGAGTGAATGTAAAATGTAAAACTCTAAAACTTTTAGAAACAAAATATAGGAAAAACTCTTTGGGACCTAGGACTAGGTGAAGAGTTCTTAGACTTGACACGAAAAGCACAGTCCTTAAAAGGACAAACTGATGAAGTGGACTTTATCAAAATTAAAGACATTTGTTTCATTGAAACAAAGTTTCAATGAAACGACAAGTTACAGACTGGGAGAAAATATTTGCCAGCCACATAACCAGTGAAGGCCTTATATCTAGAATATATAAAGAACTCTCAGAACTCAACAATAAAAAAAAAAAAAGGAAGCAATCCAACTGGGATAGAAACTGGGCAAAAGACATGAACATTCATTTCACCAAAGAGGAGATATGGATGGCAAATAAGTGTCTGAAAAGATATTCAACACCACTAGCCATTAGGGAAATGTAAATTAAGAGTGCAATGAGATATCAGTTGAAATAAAAAATAGTGATAAATAACAAATGCTGGTGAGGACACAGACAAATTGGATCTCTACACATTGCTAGTGGGAATGTAAAATGGTGCAGCCAGTCTGGAGAAGAGTTGGGGGTAGAGTGAATATGTACAAAGAGGTAATATTAGGGGGCTCTTTTGTGGCGATGGGAACCACTTCTGTATCTTGCTTGTGGTAGTGGCATAGAAACACACACACACACACACACACACACACACACAGGGTTTTTTAATGGTGAAAACTGAATGCTAAAAACTGAATGTGGTCCATAGTCTAATTAAGAGTAATGTACCAATGTCAGTTTCCTAATTTTGATATTATACTACAGCTGTGATATTGGGGGAAGCTGGGTGAAGGATGAACTTGTACTATTTTTGCAATTTCCTCTAAGTATATAATTATTTCAAAATAACTTTTTTTAACTTTAAGAAACACATCCCAAAAAAAGTCTTTTTGGTCTTGTAAATATCCCTCAGTGGGGAAAATCCTTAAGCAATTGCTTTCCAGCTATAGCTTTATCCAGCTCATTTTGTTAGGTCATTTCCTGTCCTGAGGGCATGTTGGATTGTATCAGGGGTGCTTCAGAAGACAGAAGGAGGGAGCCCCAGGAAAATGGGGGAGGACCTCACAAGGAGGGGTGCATGTACCAACCACCACCTTCTCTTCAAATGCTTGTCCAACGTTAGCCAGCCCTGTCTCAATATCTCTGCCGAGGTCCATTGGCCTCATCCACACACAGCGTTGGCAAGACAGAAGTTAGCCTGCAATTCACAAAGTTTGCTCTGTTCCCACATCTGCCTGATGATTGCTGGGTGCCTAAATTTCTCCTATGAAGAACAGGAGTCATGCCATTGTGTTGTAGTAGCTGGGAATAAATGGGCTAAAGAAGAATTCAAAAGTATCATAATTGTAGTGATGCCAAAAGGGGAAATCTTCTCACTGTGTGTGTCCTCCCATCCTATCCTTCCCCAGATTCAGTTCCTAGGAGACCCTCACAATTTTAACAAGTGCTTTACATAGTTATGAATACCTGAATTGTAACTATATCAAAACGTTATATGAAATGCTTCATGTATAATATAACATTCCTTATTCACAGTTGGAAGGAGGTATGGTAGTTGGCATATGGAGGTTTGAAACACAGCTCATTTTCATTGCCAGAATTTATTTTTGTTATACTATCCCATGAAGTCTAAAAATAAAGATATGATTGTAAAATTATAATAACCTAGAATAAAGAGGATAAAATACTATTTGTGAGTCCATGTCTTGTAAATATTTATCAGTGCTTAATTTGTACAATAAATCCACAAAAACGAAAAAAATAATAAAAAGCATCATAATTGCAAGCTTGGATGATTAGAGCAGCTTGGGATTGATGAAGGATTTAGGGTCTGAGCATTTTTTTAAATTTTATTGAAGTATAGTTGATTTAAAATGCTGTGTTAATTTCTGCTGTACAGCAAAGTGATTCAGTTATACATATATATACATTCTTTTTCATATTCTTTCCATTATGGTTTATCACAGGATATTGAATATCATTCCCTGTGCTATACAACAGGACCTTGTTGTTTATCCATTCTATGTATAATAGTTTGCATCTGCTAATCCCAAACTCCCAATCCATCCCTCCCCCCTCCCCCATCCCCCTTGGCAACCACAAGTCTCTTCTCTATGTCTATGTTTCTGTTTCGTGGATAAGTTCGTGTCATATTTTAGATTCCACATAAAAGTGATATCACATGGTATTGGTATTTCTCTTTCTGACTTACTTCACTTAGTGTGATAATCTCTACTTGCATCCATGTTGCTGCAAATGACATTATTTCATTCTTTTTTATGGCTGAGTGATATTCCATTCTGTATATGTGTATGTATGTGTATGTGTGTATACACACAGACACACACACACATATAGGGTCTGAGCTTTTGACAGAAAGTCATCTGAATCGGAGGCAGGAGTCTCCAAATTCTTTAGCACTCAACAGGCTCCTCCTGTCAGTCTAGATTTTTGCTTCTAAGACACCAGGCTTTAAGAGTCACTGAGAAGTTGTTCCCCTGCCGAACAGACAGAAACACATAGCAAACATCATCCTATTTTTCTTGAGGGGTATTTGTGAATGTCCCAACATCAAGGCAGGAGAAACCCCACCGTTCAGAAGGATTCTGGTTCCGACAACAGCAGGCCATTAAATTGGAGACAGAGATCACTGTTACAACTGAATGCTAGAGGTGGGGAAAATGTCAGTCTAACTGCTGACACAGTCTCAGCTACTGGTGGCTAAAACCAGGCCACACAGAGTTTGAGGAGGGAACAAAAGTTTGTCTGGGGAGACCAAGGTTGAGGGGCTGAGGAGAGGGAAATATGTGCATTGTGACCAGGAAGAACTTTCTGGTGAGCAGTATTTCTTACACTCAAATTGCTGTTTTATAGAGCCTGGCCATGAATGGAGCTGGTACATGAAAAAGCAGAGAAGCACCTGTGAAATAAAGCAAGAAGCTCTTTGACAGAAGGTATTAAAGGAGCCTGTAGAGACATACTTGCTGACAGCTTGATGGATGCATAAGTGTGATGGTCCCTTCCTTCAACACTAATTGCAAAGTCATGGGCATTAAGCAACGCACACAAGAGGGGTAATTATGACAAACATGATTTTCAAAGACTAGGAAGGATACGATCAAAGGAAAACCCTGAAGTGATCACAGCTACTGAGGATCATTATTCGTTTGCTGAAGCTAATGACAGGTTGGCTCTTAGAAACTAGTAGGGATGGGGCTTCTGGTGGGAAGAGAAGAGAGTATTCAGCTTCCTGTTATGCAAAACCTGTCCCTCGGAAACAGCTAAAACATCCTACTGCGGTTGAATTTAAGCTACAATACACAAATGTTTTATGATACGGTCCTTTTTCATGACACTACTGACTTGGAATGTGCTTGTGTTGGTTTAGAATTTCATTTCTGCCCTTAGGTTGGCACACAGACTGTGCTTTTCAGTAAAATTGCATCATTTGTCAAGGTGTGATTGTGAATTCTGTCCAGATGTGTTAAGCACAACTGTCGTTGGAGAGCCTACTCTGCAGGGTCAAGGGGTCAAAGCCACCTTGCTCGAGGACAGAGGAGACTTCTGAGGAAAGTGCTGTGGATAGCTCTTCGAGTGGAAAGGCACTCAGGAGAGAGGAAGCAGATAAACAGGGAAGGAAAGACCCCTACACATGCTCGGCTGCTCGGAGATGAGTGCCAGAACCTAGCGTCCATTGGCATGCAGACATGGTAATCTTCAGGCTGTCCCTTGGCCTAGGGTCACGTTGTGGAGCAGGCTGGGAGTATCTCCCTGGCTCTTGATACTCCTCTCTGCCCTATTTTGAGACTCTCCCATTTTAGGCTTTCTGACTTGCTCTCCAAAGTGTTCTATGATTTGGGTCAAGAGGAGCACAAGGGGAACATTTGGAACAAACTCTTTCACACGGAGATGTGACCCAGCATGATACCTTACCCCCACTCCTGCCCCCAATCTTACCTTTCAATTGTCACTGAAGTGAGCAAAAAGGTGTTGGGGATCTAGGCAAATATGCAATACAGCCCCTTTATTCACTTGATCCCTAAAATGGATATCTGACTGTGATTGTTCTAGCTCAGACTCTCTTTGCCCTGCTCTGGTATGAGAATCCCTTTATCCTGCAGAGAACCCATCATCCTTGCAGTTTGGTTGGAGCTGAAACCATCTGCCCCTCCTGACCACAGGGCTGGGCCTCCTGTGACCTAAACGGGCCAACCGGCATCCACCTCCCTCTTAGGCATAGTGCTTGAATGAAGGGAGGGCAAAACAGAGAGCAAGACTTCGGGTACTAAATGCTACTGAAGCCAAAACTTGACCCCATGGGTAATCAGATTGGGAAAAGATGTTAGCATATACTGGAAAGAGACAAACACAGAGTTCTAATCTGAGAGCATCCAGGGGAGAAGGCATATCATCATGGTAGATATCCAGGCTGAAGAAATGAGACAAAAGTCTAGTTCTGTGAAATGGACTAGAAAGATCCAGAACCAATTTAGAAGCAAGCAGAGCCCAATGCTGAGCCCAGAATGTTAAAGTGGGGCTCCAGAAGTTTTCACTGCGAACAGACAGTGCTTGCTATAGAGAATGAGGCAAGATTTAGCCTTGAGGTGGGAATTGAGGAGTCCTTTTAGGAGAAAATGATAATAGTGACTAGAAAGCCAGCTGGAAATGTCACTGCAACCATCCTGACACCTCCTTCAGTTTTATGTATGCCACTATTAGAACTGGATTTTGTTTTTAGCAAAGGGCTATTTCATTCCTTATAAGAAAAATTCCTATTAGTATATGGGCCATCATTTAAATGGTTGTCAGCCATTTATACCTTAGTATGAATTTGCTTACATATTTCCTTCTTGAGAGTGGATTTTGATGGAGGCTGGAAGAAATTATTCATATAGCAGAGTCTTACTGAGAGGCTAAGGGCCAGGCACTGTGTTATACCCTAGGGGTACAAAGATGAAGCAAAGCACATGTGCTTCACCCCTGAAGAATTTTACAGCCTTCTAGATTGAAGGTGGAAAGGAGGCCACTAAAAAGAAAAAGATGTGCAACAGGAAACCTGAATATAGTATAGAGAAATGTTTTATTTTCTAGTGTTTCCAAAGGACTCATTTCTCCATGGAAATCCCACAGATGATCCTCGCCATCTTCCCACAGCCGTTAGCCTCAACTCTTCAAGTAGCATCAGGGCTTCTTGGTCCATGCTTACTGTCAGAAGTAGAGATGCTGGGAAGATCACTTTGGCCAATAGCCTTGGACTTATTAACAAGGAAAACCAGGACCAAAGAGATAAAGCAACTGGAAGAAATTAAGATGGGAGTTCACGACAAAAGTTCATGGGTTCCTCCAAACTTCTCGTCAATGCCATTTCACTGAACCTGCTGTATAAAAATAAATAAATAAATAAATAAAATTTTTTTAAAAAAGAGGGTGGTGATGGTGGGATGAATTGGGAGACTGGGGTTGACATACAGACACTGATATGTATACAGTAGATAACTGATAAGAACCAGTTGTATAAAATAAATAAATAAATAAAATTTAAGATTGGAACCGAGATGGCAGAGTAGAAGGACGTGCTCTCACTTCCTCTTGTGAGAACACCAGAATCACAACTAGCTGCTGGACAGTCATCAACACGAAGACACTGGAACTCACCAAAAAAGATACCCCACATCCAAAGACAAAGGAGAAGCCACAATGAGATGGTAGGAGGGGCGCAATCACAGTAAAATCAAATCCCATAACTGCTGGGTAGATGACTCACAGACTGGAGAACACTTATACCACAGAAGTCCACCCACTGGAGTGAAGGTTCTGAGCCCCACGTCAGGCTTCCCAACCTGGGGGTCCGGCAATGGGAGGAGGAATAACTAGAGAATCAGACTTTGAAGCCTAGTGGGAACTGATTGCAGGACTTTGACAGAACTGGGGGAAACAGAGACTCCACTCTTGGATGGCACAGACAAAGTAGTGTGCACATCAGGACCCAGGGGAAGGAGCAGTGACCCCAGGGGAGACTGAACCAGACCTACCTGCTAGTGTTAGGGGGGTTCCTGCTATGGCAGGGTGTGGCTGTCGCTCACCGTGGGGACAAGGACACTGACAGCAGAAGTTCTGGGAAGTACTCCTTGGCGTGAGCCCTCCCAGAGTCCGCCATTAGCCCCACCAAAGAGCCCAGGTAGGCTCCAGTGTTGGGTTGCCTCAGGCCAAACAACCAACAGGGAGGGAACCCAGCCCCACCCATCAGCAGTCAAGGGGATTAAAGCTTTACTGAGCTCTGCCCACCAGAGCAACAGTCAGCTCTACCCACCACCAGTCCTTCCCATCAGGAAACTTGCATAAGCCTCTTAGATAGCCTCATCCACCAGAGGGCAGACAGCAGAAGGAAGAACTACAGTCCTGCAGCCTGTGGAAGAAAAACCACATTCACAGAAAGAGAGACAAGATGAAAAGGCAGAGGGCTATATACCAGATGAAGGAACAAGATAAAACCCCAGAAAAACAGCTAAATGAAGTGCAGATAGGCAACCTTCCAGAAAAAGAATTCAGAATAATGATAATGAAGATGATCCAGGACCTCGGAAAAAGAATGCAGGCAAAGATCGAGAAGATGTAACAAATGTTTTAAAAAGACCAAGAAGGATTAAAGAACAAACAAACAGAGATGAATAATACAATAACTGAAATGAAAACTACACTACAAGGAATCAATAGCAGAATAACTGAGGTAGAAGAATGGATAAATGACCTGGAAGACAGAATGGTGGAATTCACTGCTGCGGAACAGAATAAAGAAAAAAGAATGAAAAGAAATGAAGACAGCCTAAGAGTCCTGTAGGACAACATTAAATGCACCAACATTCGCATTATAGGGGTCCCAGAAGGAGGAGAGAGAGAGAAAGGATCTGAGAAAATATTTGAAGAGATTATAGTCGAAAACTTCCCTAACATGGGAAAGGAAATAGCCACCCAAGTCCAGGAAGCATAGAGAGTCCCATAAGGATAACCCAAGGAGAAACACGCCGAGACACATAGTAATCAAACTGGCAAAAATAAAACACAAAGAAAAGTTATTAAAAGCAGCAAGGGAAAAATGAGAAATAACATACAAGGGAACTCCCATAAGGTTAACAGCTGATTTCTCAGCAGAAACTCTACAAGCCAGAAGGGAGTGGCAGGATATTCTTAAAGTGATGAAAGGGAAGAACCTACAACCAAGTTTACTCTACCTGGCAAGGATCTCATTCAGATTTAAAGGAGAAATCAAAAGCTTAACAGACAAGAAAAGCTGAGAGAATTCAGCACCACCAAACCAGCTCTGCAACAAATGCTAAAGGAACTTCCCTAAGTGGGAAACACAAGGGAAGAAAAGGACCTACAAAAACAATAAGAAAATGGTCACAGGAACATACATATCAATAATTACCTTAAATGTAAATGGATTAAATGCTCCAAACAACAGACACAGGCTTGCTGAATGGATACAAAAACAAGACCCATATATATGCTGTCTACAAAAGACACACCTCAGACCTAGGGACACATTCAGACTGAAAGTGAGGGGATGGAAAAAGATATTCCATGCAAATGGAAATCAAAAGAAAGCTGGAGTAGCAATACTCATATCAGATAAAATAGACTTTAAAATAAAGAATGTTACAAGAGACAAGGAAGGAAACTACATAATGATTAAGGGATCAATCCAAGAAGAAGATATAACAATTATAAATATATATACATCCAACATAGGAGCACACCCTGATACATAAGGCAACTGCTAACAGCTACAAAAGAGGAAATCAACAGTAACACAATATTATTGGGGGACTTTTAACACCTCACTTACACCAATGGACAGATCATCCAAAATGAAACTAAATAAGGAAACAGAAGCTTTAAATGACACAATAGACCAAACAGATTTAATTGATATTTATAGGACATTCCATCCAAAAACAGTAGATTACACTTTCTTCTCAAGTGCACATGGAACATTTTCCAGGATAGATCACATCTTGAGTCACAAATCAACCCTTGGTAAATTTAAGAAAACTGAAATCATATCAAGCATCTTTTCTGACCACAAGGCTATGAGATTACAAATCAACTACAGGGAAAAAAAAACATAAAAAACGCAAACACATGGAGGCTACACAATACTTTACCAAATAACCAAGAGATCAGTGAAGAAATCAAAGAGGAAATCAAAAAATACCTAGAGACAAATGACAATGAAAACACGACGATCCAAAACCTATGAGATGCAGCAAAGGCAGTTCTAAGAGGGAAGTTTATAGCTACACAGGCCTACCTCAAGAAACAAGAAAAATCTCAAATAAACAATCTAACCTTACACCTAAAGGAACTAGGGAAAGAAGAACAAACAAAACCCAAAGTTAGCAGAAGGAAAGAAATCATAAAGATCAGAGCAGAAATAAATGAAATAGAAACAAAGAAAACAATAGCAAAGATCAATAAAACTAAAAGCTGGTTCTTTGAGAAGATAAACAAAATGGATAAACCATTAGCCAGAATCATCAAGAAAAAGAGGGAGAGGACTCCAAACAATAAAATTAGAAATGAAAAACAAGTTACAACAGACAATGCAGAAATACAAAGCATCCTAAGAGACTACTACAAGCAACTCTATGCCAATAAAATGGACAACCTGGAAGAAATGGAAAAATTCTTAGAAAGGTATAACCTTCTAAGACTGAACCAGGAAGAAATAGAAAATATGAACAGACCAATCACAAGTAATGAAATTGAAACTGTGATTAAAATTTTCCAACAAACAAAAGTCCAGGACCAGTTGGCTTCACAGGTGAATTCTATCAAACATTTAGGGAAGAGCTAACACCCATCCTTCTCAAACTCTTCCAAAAAATTGAGGAGGAAGGAACACTCCCAAACTCATTCTATGAGGTCACCATCACCCTGATACCAAAACCAGACAAAGATACTACAAAAAAAGAAAATTACAGACCAATATCACTGATGAATACAGATGCAAAAATCCTTAACAAAATACTAGCAAACAGAATCCAACAACACATTAAAAGGATCATACACCATAATTAAGTGGGATTTATCCCAAGGATGCAAGGATTCTTCAATGTACGCAAATCAATCAATGTGATACACCGTCTTAACAAACTGAAGAATAAAAAACATAGGATAAACTCAAGAGATGTCAAAAAAGCTTCCTGCAAAATTCAACACCCATTTATGATAACCACTCTCCAGAAAGTGGGCCTAGAGGGAACCTACCTCAACATAATAAAGGCCATATACAACAAACCCACAGCAAACATCATTCTCAATGGTGAAAAACTGAAAGCATTTACTCTAAGATCAGGAACAAGACAAGGATGTCCACTGTCGCCACTTCTATCCAACATAGTTTTGGAAGTCCTAGCCATGGCAATCAGAGAAGAAAAAGAAATAAAAGGAATACAAATTGGAAAAGAAGAAGTAAAACTGTCACTGTTTGCAAATGACATGATAGTATACACAGAGAATCTGACAGAGGCCACCCGAAAACTACTAGAGCTAATCAATGAATTTGGTAAAGTTGCAGGATACAAAATTAATGCACAGAAATCTCTGGCATTCCTATACACTAATGATGAAAAATCTGAAAGTGAAATTAAGGAAACATTCCCATTTACCATTGCAACAAAAAGAATAAAATACCTAGGAATAAACCTACCTAGGGAGACAAAAGACCTGTATGCAGAAAACTATAAGACACTGACGAAAAAAATTAAAGATGATACTAACAGATGGAGAGATATAACACATTCTTGGATTGGAAGAATCAATACTGTGAAAATGATCATATTACCCAAAGCAATCTACAGATTCAATGTAATCCCTATCAAATTACCAATGGCATTTTTTATGAAACTAGAACAAAATATCTTAAAATTTGTATGGAGACACAAAAGACCCCGAATAGCCAAAGCAGTCTTGAGGGAAAAAAACAGAGCTGGAGAAATCAGACTCCCTGACTTCAGACTATACTATAAAGTTACAGTAATCAAGACAAATGGTACTGGCACAAAAACAGAAACATAGATCAATGGAACAAGATAGAAAGCCCAGAGATAAACCCATGCACCTATGGTCAACTAATCTATGACAAAGTAGGCACGGATATACAATGGAGAAAACACAGTCTCTTCAATAAGTGGTGCTGGGAAAACTGGACAGCTACATGGAAAAGAATGAAATTAGAACACTCCTTAACACCATACAGAAAAATAAACTCAAAATGGATTAGAGGCCTAAATGGAAGACCAGTCACTATAAAACTCTTAGAGGAAAACATAGGAAGAACACTCTTTGACATAAATCACAGCAAGATCTTTTTTGATCCACCTCCTAGAGTAATGGAAATAAAAAAGAATAAACAAATGGGACCTAATGAAACTTCAAAGCTTTTGCACAGCAAAGGAAACCATAAACAAGATGAAAAGACAACCCTCAGAATGGGAGAAAATATTTGCAAACAAATCAAGGGACAAAGGATTAATCTCCAAAATATATAAACAGCTCATGCAGCTCAATATTGAAAAAACAAACAACCCAATCCAAAATTGGGCAGATGACCTAAATAGACATTTCTCCAAAGAAGACATACAGATGGCCAAAGAGCACATGAAAAGCTGCTCAACATCACTAATTATTAGAGAAATGCAAATCAAAACTACCATGAGGTATCACCTCACACCAGTTAGAATGGGCATCATCAGAAAATCTACAAACAACAAATGCTGGAGAGGGTGTGGAGAAAAGGGAAACCTCTTGCACTGTTGGTGGGAATGTAAATTGATACAGCCACTATGGAGAACAGTATGGAAGTTCCTTAAAAAACTAAAAATAGAATTACCATATGACCCAGCAATCCCACTACTGGGCATATACCCAGAGAAAACCATAATTCTGAAAGAGTCATGTACCACAATGTTCATTGCAGCACTATTTACAATAGCCAGGTCATGGAAGCAACCTAAATGCCCATCAACAGCCGAATGGATAAAGATATGGTACATATATACCATGGAATATTACTCAGCCATAAAATGGAACGAAATTGGGCCGTTTGTAGAGATGTGGATGGACCTACAGACTGTCATACAGAGTGCAGTAAGTCAGAAGGAGAAAAACAAATATTGTATATTAACGCATATACATGGAATCTAGAAAAATGGTACAGATGAACTGGTTTGCAAGGAAGAAATAGAGACACAGATGCAGAGAACAAACATATGGACACCAAGTGGGGAAAGTGGGGTGGGGCGGTGGGGGTGGGATGAATTGGGAGATTGGGATTGACATATATGCACTAATATGTATAAAATAGATAACAAATAAGAACCAGCTATATAAAAAAATAATAAAATAAAATTCAAAAAAATAAAAAATAAGTGAATTGTATCTCAATAAAGCTTTTTTTTAATTTAAACATTTTAGAACATTTTACTCTAGAGCAGGTCCTCAATGGGCAACAAGGAGGTGATTTTTCCCCCAGGAGACATTTGGCAATATCTAGAGACAAATTTGATTGTCATAAGCAGGTAGGTGCCACTGGTATCTAGTGTGTAGAGGCCAGGGATGCTGCTAAACATCCTACAATGCATAGGACAACCCCCACAACAAAGAATTATCTGGCCCAAAATGTCAGTAGAGCCGAGGCTGAGAGACCCTGATCTAGGGTGTAAGGTGCTTTAGAGGGGTGGGATATGGAGGGTGGGAGGGAGGGAGACACAAGAGGGAGGAGATATGAGGATATATGTATATGTATATGTATATGTATGGCTGATTCACTTTGTTATACAGCAGCAACTAACACACCATTGTAAAGCAATTATACTCCAGTAAAGATGTTAAAAAACAAAACAAAACAAAAAAACAAACAAAATAAATAAATAAATAAAAATAATAAAGATGATTGTTCCTAATACTCTTATCAGAGTTTGTTGTTGCTGCTGTTTCATGACACTTGCACCTGCACCCCCTATACAGCTGTTGGACTCTGGAGTTGTTTTGCAAATTTTGCAACCAGCCTCTCAGGCTAAAGTAGCCACTAGGATGCATGAATTCCTGTGTTTATAGCAGCGATCATCTCCTCTCCTGTCACAGTGGTTAGAAACCACTTTAGGATTACAGTCAGAGCTATTGAAAATATTTATTCAACAAACAATTTTTCAAGATAGTTATGGCTCTATAAAATGGGCACAGGGTATCTTAACATTCTAAATAAAGTATTGTATTTTAGAAATTAAAGAAACATCCATATTTTACAGTCTATAACATGTAAATCTATGCTTTAAAAAGAGACCTTGGGTTTCCCTGGTGGCGCAGTGGTTGGGAGTCCGCCTGCCGTTGCAGGGGACGCGGGTTCATGCCCCGGTCCAGGAAGATCCTACATGCCGTGGAGCGGCTAGGCCTGTGAGCCATGGCCTCTGAGCCTGCGCGTCCGGAGCCTGTGCTCCGCAACGGGAGAGGCCACAGCAGTGAGACGCCCGCTTACCGCAAAAAAATAAAATAAAAGAGACCTTACGGGCTTCCCTGGTGGCGCAGTGGTTGGGAATCTGTCTGCCAATGCAAGGAACACGGGTTCAAGCCTTGGTCCGGGAAGATCCCACATGCCGTGGAGCAACTAAGCCCGTGCACCGCAACTGCTGAGCCAGCTCTCTGGAGCCCACGAGCCACAACTACTGAGCCTGCGTGCCACAACTACTGAAGCCCACACGACTAGAGCCCATGCTCCTCAACAAGAGAAGCCACCGCAGTGGGAAGCCCACACACTGCAACAAAGAGTAGCCCCCACTCGCCGCAACTAGAGAAAGCCCGTGCACAGCAAAGACCCAAAGCAGCCAAAAATTAATTAATTAATTAATTTAAAAAAAATAAAAGAGAGCCCTTACGTGAAATGCATACACAAGTCAGCAAGTTTATCAATATACAGTTTGACAGGGACTTCCCTGGTGGCACAGTGTTTAAGAATCCAGCTGCCAATGCAGGGGACATGGGTTCGAGCCCTGATCCAGGAAGATGCCACATGCCACAGAGCAACTAAGCCCGTGCACCACAACTACTGAGCCTGTGCTCTAGAGCCCATGAGCCACAACTACTGAAGCCTGCGAGCCACAACTACTGAAGCCCACGCACCTAGAGCCGGTGCTCCTCAACAAGAGAAGCCACCACAATGAGAAGCCCACGCACAACAACAGAGTAGCCTGTGCTTGCTGCAACTACAGAAAGCCCATGCGCAGCAATGAAGACCCAATGCCGCCAAAAATAAATAATAAAATAAATAAATAAATTTTAAAAAAATGAAAAAATATATACAGTTGACCCTTGAACGACGTGGAGGGTTAGAGGCTCTGACCACCCCAAGCACACTTGAAAATCTGCATAGTCCCGCCCTCATCCACGGCCCCACATCCACGGCCCCTGTAGTACTGTAATACTTATTTGTCCAAAAAATTGCATTTAGATGGACCCAAGCAGTTCAAACTCCTGTTGTTCAAGGGTCAACTGACTATTTATACAAAAGGTGCGTTATGAAGCTAGCGAACCTGGTGAGACTGGGTATTTATAGACCAGATCCAAATGAGGGCAAATGCTATGGAAAAATTTTGTGACAGGCAAGTTGAAGTTCATGGAGATAAACTCTGTACAGGGGCAACTCTACAACGTTGGGAAACCAGAAACATTTGTCTTTATGTGTCAGAGCCTCCCTTGGCTGCCTTATTGGTTTCCCTCAGGAACACCTCTCAGATGTTAGAAGCCATATTCTTTCCACCTTACCCCCATCACACTTCTAACAAAACCAATTTTCAGAAAAAATTTCTGCCAAGGTCTTTACCTGGAAATGTACATCCTATTGTGAGTATGGGCTTGGGGATGCATATTTCAATGGGATTTGTTAGCAACAGCAACACTTCGACGGGAGTCTGCAACACTGTAGGTCCTGTTCTGCGTAATATAAGCAGAATCATGCAGTATTTGTCTTTTTGTGACTCTCTTATTTCACTTAGCGTAATGTCCTCAAGGTTCATCCATGTTGTAGCATGTGTCAGGATTTCCAGGGACATATTTTTAATGTGTAAGTCTCCACTGAAGCTGTCACGGACTTGCTCCAGAGCCCCAGGAGTCTGAGTTGGGATTCTCCCACTGAGGCTTACTATAAATTCTCTGCCATCTTTTCCCGCCACTGATATTTCCAACAGCCTAATGTCTGCCAGATCATATGTCGCAAGCACTAGAGCTGCTTGAACTGCACCTTGAACCTGATACAGGGCCCTTTCCTGCTCTGGGTTCCAATCAAATGCAGCAGCCTTCTACGTCATCTGGCATGTGGGCCAAAGCAATAACCCCAGGTGTCAAATACCCTGCCTGCAAAATCTGAAGAGGCCCACGAGGCACTATCCTTCCTCTGTGGTGGGAGATGCAAGATGCAATAATTCATCTTTTACTTTGGAAGGGATGTTCTGGAACTGAACTCTGGACCCCTGAACTCCTAACATTTTTAAGCATGTGACAGATTCCTGAATTTTCAGTGTTCATCTCCCACCCTCTGGAGCACATGTTTTCTGGTTGTCCAGTGTGCTGGCCGTCTCTTACATGTTAACTGATGTAATGAATCAATATGATGCTCTGTGAAGTGGCCAGACAGTCCTGATTATTTTGTACTAATTACAACAGAAGGCAGGAGAGTTAAAAGAGTTTGAGGACAAAACTGTAAATTAATATTATTGTCCATTCTATGTGATTGTAAACTGTTTTTTATCTTATTTTCTGATAGGGATATAAAAGGGTGCATTCAACAAATCGAGGGCCACATACCATGTACCTGAGGCCGTGTTAATCTTCTCCAGCAATGATATCATATCTGGCTGCCACTGGAACTGCTGTTATTAGGTTGAGCTTGGAGCAGTCCACTGTCAACCTTCAGAATCCAGTCAGTTTCTGCAGGAGCCAGACTGGCAAATTAGATGGATATATGATGAGGATCACCATTCCTATATCCTTTAGATCCTTAAAGGTGGCACTAATCTCAGCCATACCTGCAAGGATGTAATATTGCTTTGGATTTACTACCTTTGATGAGTGAAGGGTAGTGTTATGGGTTGAACTGTGTCCACCTAAAATTCATATGTTGAAGTCCTAACCCCCAGTACCTCAGAATGTGGCCTTATGTGGAAATAGGATTCTTGCAGATGTAATTAGTTAAGATGAGGTCATACCAGAGCAGGGTGGGTCCCTAATCCAATATGACCTGTGCCCTTATGAAAAGGGGAAATTTAGACACACACACACACACACACACACACACACACACACACAAAGGGAGAATGCCATGTGAAGATGAAAACAGAGATCAGGGTGATGCAGCAGAAGCCAAAGAATGCCAAAGATTTCCAGCAAACCACCAGAAGCTAGGAAGATGCACAGAGAGATTCTCTCTCAGCCTCAGAAGGAACCTTCCCTGCCAACACCTTGATTTCGGACTTCTAGATTTCAGAACCGTGAGATGACAAATTCCTATTATTTAAGCCACCCAGTTTGTGGTACTTTGTTACAGCAGCCTCAGGAAATGAATAAAGGCAGTTCCAGAGGTTTCCACTTAGCCTTCCCCACTATCATAGCTCTTATCCTACAGGCCAAGGAACCAATATAGGAGTTGCACCAACTGCCCATCATGTCAATCCCGATTATACGTTCAAAGTCTGGCAAAATGACCACGGGTTGGGACCATGGACTCAGTGCCCCCACCGTAAACTAGACAAAGTGTCACTGTGAACTGGTCTTGGGACAGGACTCCATTTATTACCTGGTCCTTATACACCCCCACTCTAACAGTGAGGCCACGATGACACAAAGTTTCCAGATATCAATGTCAACTCAGACCCTATGTCCAACAGTCCTTAAGACATCTGGATATTTCCCTTCCTAGTGTAGTTGTCCACAACCAGTTGCAATGGCAGGGGCTATGGTTCATCCCACTAATCTCTCTCTTCTAAGTTACCCCTCAGGAACAGAGGCCCACCAGTACTTTGGAAAAGCAGCACCTGATCATATGTGGATAAGTAGATCCATGTGATACAAGGGGTGGGCTGTGCAGACACAAACTTGAGCCTCCCAGGCCCGCTTCAAGCTCCTTTGGCATCTGCCTCAGCTTCAGAGAACCACCTGGGTTATAGCCTTCCCAGGACAGCACACAAGCAGTGACTGAGGGAGACAGGAGGGATGAAGGCCCAGCCAGCTCCACTCAACACAAGACACTCTGATGAGCATTACTTACTGCAATGGACTGAATGTTTGTGTCCCCCCACCCATATTCATGTATTGAAACCCTAATCTCAATGTGATGGTATTTGGAAGTGAGCCTGTGGGAGGTAAATGGGTCATGAAAGTGGAACCCTCAAGTGGAATTAGTGCTCTTGTAAAAGAGGCCAGACACCTAGCTGGTTCTCTTTCTGCCAGGTGAGGATACAACGATAAGTCATCAGCCTGCGACCCAGAAGAAGGCTTTCACCAGAACCCAGTCATTCTGGCACCCTGATCTCAGACTTCCAGCCTCCAGAACTGTGAGAAATAAATATTGCTGAAGCCCCCTGGTCTATGGTAATTTATTGTTGCAGTCCAAGCAGACTAAGACACTCCGGGGTTCCCTCCTGGATTGGCTGGCCGAGGCTTTGTCAGGCTCTCAATCACAGTTCGACTTCTCCCTCTGCCCACTTCCACTTCTGTATCCTTCTTTCACAGGTGTTGGTCCTTAATAAATGTCTTGCTCCCAACTGTCTTAGGAGAATATAACATGTGACATATGTGCTCATTCTATATTTGTATCAGAGTCACGTTTGTAACTTTTTGAAAAGTGTACTTTAACAGAGATTTCACAGACAGTATAGGGAGTGTTACAAGTGCAAACTCCTGGATGGAATAAAGAATCAGTTCTTTATAAAGAGCTGTGTGAGGTCAATTGATGTTCTTACTTACTTCATCTCAATCAAAACTGTTATTTTCTGAGTTCCTTTCCTTGGAAACACATGGAGGCCCGTGTAGAGAGGGAGCTACACTAAAGAATATAAATGGAAGGGAACACTTCTCAGTAACGTTGTAAAACGTGTTATGTTCCTTCAGGGTCTTCACTTTTCCCTTTGGGCATCCTCCTCCTTCTCCTCCATTAATCATGTGAACTCTCACTGTGACCTGGGTCCCCAGCAAACCTCCAGGACCTTCTCCCCCATTAAACTCCCCTGCCCACCAAAAGTGACCCATTCTTCATTATCCCTGTGGGTCACATTCCCATAGACAAGTGCTAAATGACTCATTAATCTGGATCAACCAGACTATTAATAGCTGCTAATAGCAATGTAAACAGTCCTATTTCTATGCTTTTTCCAGAAGAGGAGTATAATGCAGGGACTTCAGAGCTATTTTGGGGCCAGCGGGGCAGACTGTCATAAGTAGAGACAGCCACAAATCATGGTTTCTCAGCAGCCACTTTGACATGGAAAGACAGAGAAAGATCAGAGTGGTATTCTAAGAAAGGGTTAATGACAAGCACCATGCTGGGTTATGGCCCTCAGCAGCTAGAGTGATCTGGGCTACTCCAGGGGCTGGAGAAATGGTGAAGGGACCTGGGAGGAAAGTGAGACTACTCCAGCCACCTGCTTACCCAGTTCTGAATCTTGTATTCTGAGGAAATTCCAGACAAGTAACTGATTTAAACATGATGTTTATCCAGTCTGCCTTTGTCTTGGAGAAATTGGCTTCAGATAAATGACAGCATCCTGATTAAAACAAACAGGAATCATTCAGAAATCCTGACAAATAGAAAAGAAGATCGAATTGAATACTGAAGACTATTGAATTGAATACTGGAGCCCTACTGACACAGCCAGAGACAGTTATCTGGAAGAATATTTTTCTCTGTGGGTTTTCAATTTGATCAAGAGTGAGGTTCACTTACCCTCCTTCAGTGTTGGTGGGAATGTAAATTGGTGCAGCCACTATGGAAAACAGTATGGAGGTTCCTCAGAAAACTAAAAATAGAATTATCCTATGATCTAGCAATCCCACTCCTGGGCATATATCCAGACAAAACTATAATTCAAAAAGATACATGCACCCCTATGTTCATAGCAGCACTATTCACAATAGCCAAGACATGGAAACAACCTAAATGTCCATCAACAGATGAATGGATAAAGAAGATGTGGTATATATATGCACAATGGAATACTACTCAGCCATAAAAGAGAACAAAATAATGCCATTTGCAGCAACATGGATGCAGCTAGAGATTATCATAGTAAGTGAATTAAGTCAGAAAGAGAAAGACAAATACCATATGGTATCACTTATATGTGGAATCTAAAATATGACACAAATGCACCTATCTACAAAACAGAAGCAGACTCACGGACATAGAGAACACACTTGTGGTTGCCAAGAGGGAGGGGGTCGGGGGAGGGATGGAATGGGAGGTTGGGGTTAGCAGATGTAAGCTATTACATATAGAATGGATCAACAACAAGGTCCTACTGCATAGCACAGGGAACCATACTCAGTACCCTATGATAAACCATAATGGAAAAGAATATTTTTAAAAGGAATGTATATATATGTATAACTGAATCACTTTGTTGTACAGCAGAAATTCACAAAACATTGTAAACCAACTATACTTCAATTTTTTTAAAAAAAGGTTCATTTGTGTATGCTTGTATTCACTTTTAGGGTTTGCTTTTCCTCCCATACTTTCACATTTTTACTTTTTGACTATGTAGCTTTCCCCATTTTTCTATGCATCACAAGAGAAAATGTTGGAAATATATGCTGCAAACACAGGTGTTTGCTGTTGTGTTTAGACAAACATTTCTGCTGAGTTGTAAAACTAGATTGCAGTACGGTTTCAAGATAAACCTGGTTCCAGGCTTAAAGTATTTCTGGAATTAACAGCAAAAAGAAAACCCACATGGGAAAACATTTCATCACAAAAGCACCAACTTCTGGAAACTGGGTTTGTCCAAGGAGCCCTGCTCTGTGGTCCAGGGATCATGGGCCTTCCACCAGGGCAGGATGTCTGCTTAATAAAGTAACTTTTGTGAAATTTCCCTAAATCTCAAATCCGACGATGCAATTTTAGCAATGGAGAAAATGAATGAATAAATGACTGCAAGGAGGTAGAAGCGCTTGCTGGGCTTGTGACTGAGTTTAGGGGCAAATGGGGAACATGAGACTGCAGCTGCTCACACAAAGTCGGCCCCCATCACCGCTGCACTGAGATATAGTTTTCAATTCTGCTACAGGAGAATCTTCAGCACCTTTGACAAGTGAACCGACTGAGTCACGCACACAGGATTCGAACGGATTCTCCATCCCGAAAGCCCCGCCTCCACATCCCAAACTCTGGCCAAGCCGCCATCGCGCCTGCGCCAAATTAGCGGCCAATTGGAGTTCGGCGCGCGCCTGGGGGCGGGGCTAATGCTCTGGTGCGCACAGAAAAAGCTCAGGATTGGTAAAAACTCGTGTTGACCAATCAGATCCCAAAACGAACCTTGAGACCCGCTCACCTCTGCGTGGATCCAATCGCTTGCTCCTGCACGCTCAAGCCACTGATTCAAAGGTAAAGAAATTGTACGGTGGATACCGAGAAGTTGCGAAGGAAGCCTGGGCAACGTGGAGGCCTCAGTCCAACAAAAGGTGCCTGCCTGGGACTCGGATAGGAATCGGGAGGATGGGTGGGGGCTGCGAACGGTCAAGGTTCTGACATTCCTGCCTCCATCAGGAGCTTGTGCGGAAACACTTAAGCGGCCCTTAGTGTCCCCTCCAACCCACGCAGTGGTTTGTTCCAAAATAGATGCCACCTACCCAGTGGTACCTCCGAGAACTGACTGTTCCATCTGTGCCTCACGCAGGGGTATAACCTGAGAGGACGGTTCTATTACCGACTCCTTATCCCTACCTCCCGTAGGCCCCCTAGTGGTGTGATCAAGGAGGCTTCGATGCAAATGCCCTGTGAACCGTTCCTTCCTCAGCCTCCTGCCACTCCCTGGACCCTTCCATCCCTGTCTCCCCCCACTCCACACCCACGTCCCCAAATGGACCATCCCAGACCCTGACCCGGAAGGTCTTGCAGAGAGCAAAGGCAAAAGAGTACACCCACCTGCCTTAAAGTTCCCGCCCCAGAAGTAGGCCGAGGATGTCAGTAATTGGACAAGTGTGGCAGCATCTATCAAAATAAAAACTGGGGGGCTTCCCTGGTGGCGCAGTGGTTGAGAGTCTGCCTGCCGATGCAGGGGACACGGGTTCGTGCCCCGGTCCGGGAAGATCCCACATGCCGTGGAGCGGCTGGGCCCGTGAGCCATGGCCGCTGAGCCTGCACGTCCGGAGCCTGTGCTCTGCAACGGGAGAGGCCACAGCAGTGAGAGGCCCGCGTACTGAAATAAAATAAAATAAAATAAAATAAAAAATAAAAAAACTGGAACTATGCTCCACTGGAATGTCAGCTCCACCAAAGCAGGAACATGTGGCTTTCTAGTTCCTTGAGTCTCCCCAACGCCTGGAGCAGTGTCTGGCACAGAGTAGCCACTCAGGTTGTTGACTGACTGACCCCTTTGACTCAGCAGTTCCACTTCTAAGATTGTGTGCTAAAGAAAAACTCACATATGTGCACATAGCTGTGTGCACAAGGATGATACGAGCAAACTATTGGAGGGCAGGGAGGGCTAAATGACTATTTATAGCCAGTAGCTTGCAGAGTAAAATTAATGACTGGGATTCATGTTATACACACAGCATCCACTGGATATGGTACAAAATGAGTGGGACCTGTTTGTACCTGCAGGGGCAAGGGGGAGTGCTTTCTACAGGATACGCTATTAACAGAGAACAGCAGGTGGAACAAGTGTGTTGCAGAGAAAAGTGTCCAACCCCAAGAGGCTAGTGCCCGATTCCTGCGGAAGGAATGGGGACTGGGTTTTGTTCACCACAGGTCTGTCTCCACACCACTCACAGGGCAATCTCAGAGGAGGGGCTTGGGGAGGGCTGGCTCAGGAGCCTGGGAGGGGGTGAGCCATTCCTTTGAGTGTCATTCATTTATTCACAAGTGCAGTGGGCTGCCAGTTACCTTTAGGACTTGGATGAAGATACAATGAGAAGCTTATCCAGACTGACAGTGGGAGGACAGGAATCCCCAGATCCTAACTGTCTCCAGGAAGTCAGGCCTCCTGGAGTGACCTTCACGGGCCCCAGAATGAGGCCCTGACACCCAGCTAGGCCCTTTCATGGCAGGGAAAGGGGGTTCCATGTCACTTTGGGAAGGTACCCTTGGGAGCCACAGGGAAATCTTGGAGGTGCAATAACAGGAGTGCCATCCAGAGTGGAGGAGACAGGCCCCCTGCTAAGGGCTGGAGACTTAGCCCTAGGACTAAGGCTAGGGCTTCCTCAAAGTCAACACATTAAGAAAGTTGTAACAAAATAGGCGCAATAAACTTTGGAGGGTAGTGCTGATATCACCTGCACTTTACATGTGAGGTGACCTTTATGTCTTCTTCCCCTGTGTCCCTTCTTGAACTTCTGTGGGCTGCACTCCTAATTCAATGCTTTAAAATGGTTTCATTAGCAAGCACTTATTGAATGTTTATTATATTCCAGGAACTGTTCGAAATTCTTTACAAATATTAACTCACATAATACTCTCACAACAACCTATTGAGTTAGGTAGTTTTGTTTTCTCCATTTTACAAATGAGGCACCTGGGAATCAGAGAGGTTTAGAAACCTACCAGAGGTCACACAGCTGGGAAATCATGGAGCCAGGATTTGAACCAAGGCCATGTGGATCCAGAGTTCCATCCTCGTAACCACATACTGCAGTGCCTTATTGTTTTCTTTTTGTGCTTGTGTGTGTACACTAGATCCCCAGGGCTTATTTACGTTATGACTGGAATTTTGTAGCTTTTGAGCCCCTTCACCCATTCCCCAACCCCCACCCCACCGCCCTGCCTCTGGCAACCACCAATCTGTGCTCTGTTTCTATGAGTTTGGTTTTTTAGATTCCACCTGTAAGTGAGATTATTCAGTCTTTGCCTTTCCCTTATTTCACTTAGCATAATGCACTCCAGGGCCACCCATTTTGTTGCAAATGGCAGGATTTCCTTCTTTTTTATGGCTGATCCCAAGCACCTCTTAAGTGCCATCCTACTTCATCCTCACTAGGCCCCTTGGAAGAAAACACTGTCACCCCTGTCAGCGATGAGGACACTCAGGCCCAGAGAAGGCACTTAACCGGTTCCGTCATCCAGCTAGGGCAGGTGCCAAAGCCCACAGGACAGCAGCTGGGACAGTCCTGGCACTTATGCTGCCCCAGCCCCTCCCAGGGTCCCTTCCCTGTCCTCACAGACCCAGCCCTGCACTCTGTCATCCTACCTCCTGCGGGACACCCAGCCCACTCCTGCTCTCAGAGACCCTCTCCCTTTCCCCCCAGCCCTGCGGGAACTGCCCTGGACTCCTGGTCTGGATCTGGATTTCATCTGGATCCTGGAGAGATTTTCAGTCCCGCCCTCACAGGGACTTTTTGAGAGACCCCTGTTTTGTGGGCAGGAGTGAGGTGTCCTGAAGACACCTCTGCCCTTGCAGGGAGCTGGCAGGGTCCTGAAGGAATCCTCTGAGGCATCCACTGGGTGCTGGGTGAGAGGACACAAATGGGGTGAGGGTGTAACTGAGACCCTGTGAATAGGGCTGGGGGAGGGGGCTAAAGAGGCCCCTGGGTGGAAGGGGAGGCCTGGTGGCAGGCGAGGGGAGGTTTGGGAACACACGTGTTGGGGTGTCTGGAAGTCCTTGTCCAGACACCTGCACCATTCATGGTCTGCTGCCCACCTCCCCCCAGATGCCCACAGGAGACTTTCACTCTCCCAGGCTGCCTCCCACTCACTCTCAACAACTAGGCCACTTTAATGGCCTAGAATCTTGAGCTGAGGAGATTATCCTGGACAGGAACGTGGAGCTTTGTGTAAGGCATGTCCCACGTGTGTTGAGGGTCATCATCCCCTGAGTTATGTAGATACATAACCCCTGAATTATGTAGATTAAGCCACAAGTATAAGATACCATGCTCTGTGTGTATGTGTGAGAGAGAGACAGACAGAGAGAGAGAGGGAGGGAAGGAGAAATGACAGAATCAGAGAGTAAGACACAGAGAGAGAGGTGGAGCCAAACAGCCTCTCTGTAGGTTCATAAAAGGTAGTGATCTGGCCACTAGCAAACCCTAAAATCCATCCTACAATTCTAGGTCCATAAACGATCCATTCTGAGGTCTCCCCTGACCTCTGTGGGTCATGGTCATAACTTGAGGCAGTGGCTTAGGGGCACAGGCTGTGGAGAAAGCTGGAGTTCTAACCCTGGCTCCTCCACTACTTCCCATCTGCGTGACACTGGGCAAATCATAGAACCTTGCTGGGCCTCAGACTCTCACTTGTAAAATGGAGACAGTGGCAAGTGTAACTCATGCAAAGCCCTGGCACGTGGCAAGCCTAGTGCAAACAGTACCTGTTATGATCAACATTGTCGCTATTATTATTCTTTTTTTTTTTAGATAAGAAGTGGATTTATTTAGAGAGAAACACACTCCACAGACAGAGTGTGGGCCATCTCAGAAGGTGACAAAGGCCACTATTATTCTTAAGGCCATCGACTGTTGCTGGATTTTTCTCCCTTGTAGGATGGGGACCTTGCTACTCTTAGAGGTAAGCCCCATCTGTCCACCTCTATGGACCCATTTGGGGACAGTGACAGTTACCACAAGGGCTTGGGGGCGGGAAAGGAGGTGTGATACACAGAATAATGACCCCCGCAAAGATGTCCACATTCTAATCCCCAGAACCTATGAATGTGTCACCTTACATGGCAAAAGGGACTTGGAGGATGTGATTAACTTAAGAATCTTGAGCTGGGGAGATTATCCTGGATTATCTGGATGGCCCCTGTGTAATCACAAAGATCCTTATAAGTGGAAGAAGGAAATGTCCATATGATGTCCATAGGACCAAAATTCTGAGTCATAACAAAATCTTAACAAATTTAAAAGAATTGAAATAATGCACAGTATGTTCTCTGGCTGTAATGGAACTAAACTAGAAATCAATGACAGAAAAATATCTGGAAAATTTCCAAACGTCTGAAAATGAAAGACACTTGTAAATAACCCATGGGTGCATCAAAGAGTAAGTCACAAAGCAAATTAGAAAATATTTTTAATTAAATGACACTGAAAACACAATGTAACAGAGTTTGTGGTATTCACCTAAAGCAGTGCTTAGAGGAAAAATTATGCCATTAAATACTTATGTTAGAAAAGAAGGTTATAGGAGAGGAAAAATTTTCCCTTGACCCTCTTAGGGTCCTTGGCTGGGTCTTAAAAGTAAAATGACAAAGACAGATTAACAGCAGAAAAGTATGCAAATTCATTTAATATAAATTTTACATGACACAGGAACCTTCATAAGGAAATGAAGACCTGAGGAAACAGACCTGAGTAGTTTTATTCTAGGTTTGATGAAGCCTAGACAGTCATAGAGAAATATGATAGGGTCAGAGAGCATGTGGTAAGTGTAGTAAACTGGGGGAAAGTTAGCAAGGCCTGTTTGTTCAGATTCTTATTAGGGTTCCTTTGTCTTCAGAGATAAGAATGCTCCTTTCCTCTGGGTATACGGAGGGCACCTCTCATATGAGGGTATATGAACTATTTCAGGGGAGAGGGGAGGAGGAAGGTCAGAGTGACCTCCCTGCTTCTGCTGTTTTCTCCACTTCCTTCAGCTTAAAGTTTTCAATATGCCAAGGTGCCATATTTGGGAGCAGCATGTCCTGAACTCCATCAAGTCCTCCTATCAATGATCTAAGCTTCCACCTCATGAAATTAGAAAAAGACAAACAAAGTTAAGCCAAGCTGAAGGAAGGAAATAATACAGAAAAGAAAACAGAATAACAAGAGGAAAAAAAAATCAATGAAACTAAAAACTAGTTCCTTGGAAAGATCAATGAAACTGATAAAACTCTAGCCAGACTGACCAAAAACACAAACAAACAAAAATCAAAGAGGAGACAGATTACCAATATCAGGAGTGAAAGAGAGACAGAGGGGGAAATGGGGAGGTCATGTGTAATGGGTACAGGGTTTCGGTTTTGCAAAATGAAGAGTTTTGGAGATGGATGATAGTGATCATTCACAGAAATGTAAATGTACTTAATGCCACAGAACTGTACACTTAAAAATGGCTTAAAAGGTAAAATTTGTGTTATGTATCTTTAACCACAATTTTAAAGTAAATAAATAATTGTTTAAATGAAGCAATGGTCGTTACCAGGACCCCAAAGCAAAATGTTTCGTGCAGGAGGGGGAGGCTGCTTACCCACAACTGCTGCAAATGCTTGTCCTTCAAGTACTGGAATTCCAGGTGCCCAAGACCCCGACCGACCTGAGCTGAGCAGCCTGGAGGGGCTCGTGCCTCTTTGAGGAATTCATCACCGGATTCTCAGACTCATGATTCCCAGCAGACACAGCTGGTGGTCTCTGGTCATCCTGAGGCCTTTGTCCCTATGACATAGATCAATTTGTGCAACTATAAGCCTTACCTGGGGCCTAGATAAGTATCTTTTCTCTAAGGAGCCCTGGCTGAGGGGGGCTGACACCAGTCTTCAGCATGACTTCTGACCCAGCCACACAGTTCCTGACAAAGGTCTGTGATCCAAAGCCTGAGCAATAAAAAGAGATTTCCAAACACCTTTAATGCGTAAACTTGAGTCTAAACTGACCAGATGTCAGGGATTTATCTTCTTCCATAAGAAAAACAAAAACAAAAAACAACTCCCTACATTCTCTCATTCCCTGCATTTTCTGTCATCCTTTGCGTGCCTCTTCACCTATATTTCTGAATCAAAGACAGTCATCAGGTGACTTGGGGGAAAGAGCAAACATCAGCCAGTTTTCCCTGGCTTTCAGCTCATTGAAAACACTCCAAAGTTGATACAACCTAAGAATTTCTGCTCCCATGGGCCATCTTTTGTCCTTTACAAAAGGTTATTGTCAAGGCTAGGGGACTCCAGGGTTTGTAAGTCTATGGGCAACACACAACTTCAGTGCTCTGTAAACTCTTCCACTGGGAAGGGAAAAAATGAATTTCCAAGATTTTGTAGGAATTTGCCAAAATATTGGTTTCAGAACTCAATAAAGAGACCTTAATTGGATTAAGTGTATGTTTATATTTTAATCACCCATTAATTAAGAAAACGTAGAAAAGTACATTTTTTTTGGCCGCACTGTGAGGTTTGCAGGATCTTAGTTCCCCAACCAGGGATGGAACCCATGCCCTCTGCTGTGGAAGCATGGAGTCCCAACCACTGTACCACCAGGGAATTCCCAAAAAGTAGATTTTTTTTGTGTGTGTGTGTTTTTAAATTTTTTATTGAAGTGAAAAAAAATAGATTTCAAAAAAACCTCCTGGAAAGCAGGTAGCTAATATGAAACATTCAATGGAAGGCTTGAAAAAACAAGTTGAGCAAATCTTCCAGAAAGTTGAATAAACAGACAAAAGGAGTGAAATAATTTTTATAATTTTTTTAAGTCTTAATAAAGGTGATCTAGAATTAGAGTTTAAAACTTTCCAGATACTTAGATACTGAGAACAGAGGAAAAGGCAGAGAAAATTATCAAAGAAATAATGCAAGAATGTGCCTTAGAAATGAAGGCCGTGTGTATCCAACACAAATGAATAACGACTTAGACAAAGGGATATTACTGTAAAATTTCAGAATACCAAGTAAAAATAAAAATAAATAGTAGATCCTAAAAAAAAAAAAAAAAGACAACCCAGGGACTTCTCTGGTGGCACCGTGGTTAAGAATCCGCCTGCCAATGCAGAGGACACGGGTTTGATCCCTGGTTCAGGAAGATCCCACATGCTGCAGAGCAACTAAGCCCATGTGCCCACAACTACTGAGCCTGCGCTGTAGAGCCCATGCGCCACAACTACTGAAGCCCGTGCACCGCAACTACTGAGCATGCATGCTGCAACTACTGAAGCCCACGCACCTAGAGCCCATGCTCCGTGACAAGAGAAGCCACCACAATGAGAAGCACACGCACCGCAACGAAGAGTAGCCCCCGCTCACCGCAACTAGAGAAAGCCTGCACACAGCAACGAAGACCAATGCAGCCAAAAAAAAAGACAACCCAATGAAACATGTACAAGAAATGTGAACAGACAAGAATAAATGTGAATGAAAAATTAACACATGAAAATAGGCTCAACATGTTGAAATGCAAATTCAAACCCCAAGGAGATGCCACAGACTCCTTTTAGAATGGCTAAAATTAAAAAGACTGACCATCCCAAGAGTTAATGAGGATGTGAAGCAACCCTCATACACTGCTGGTGAGAATGCAAAATTGTACAGCCAATTTGAAAAATATTTTGGTGGTTTGGCACTAAAGCTGTAAAAATAAATAAATAAATAAACTCCTGATGAATTAAAGAGGAAGAATTTATGGGACAAGCAGAGCAAAGAAACATATGTATGGTGAATGTGAATTAAGACAGAAGACAATATTAAAAGCAAATAGATGGTTATAATGAGAAGTACATAGGGGTTCTAAGAGTCCTGGGTTGAAAACTAGCTGCACTGGGGACTAGTGATTTGACCTTGAACAAGATACTTATCTTGTCTTATTTTCCATTACTTGACCTATAAAATGAGGATAATAGAACAGTGAGGTTTTTTTTTTTAATAAGGGTAGTAACAGAGAGATTGAAATGTACTTACAGTGAAGCAGTACCTAGAGCACTCACATCATCCCCTGGGAGAAGCCATTCCTGACCACCTGGGTTACAGGGCTCTCCTCTGTATACTGAGCATCCCTTGGCTCTCCCCTGCCATGGCTCTCATCATACTTGTTCTATCAATCATTATCTTTTGGATGGTTCTCTACTCATTAACTCTGAGCTCTTTGAGAACTTATATCCTGCCTGAATCAATCATTCCTACGTCCTCAGAGCCTGCCTAGCCCAGAGCAAGGAGCTTGATTCCCAGCAGGGGCTCAGACAAGATTGTTTTTTGTCTTTGGTTTCGGGTTTGGTTTGGTTTGGTTTGGCTTGGTTGATTGGGGGGTTTTGTCTGAGTGATGACGACACTAGATAATCAAGTTTAGAGGATGATGAAGTTCAGGACACACTACCCCAAAATATGGCACCTTGACATGTTGAATACTTCCAGCTGAAGGAATTTAAGAAATGGCAGGTACAGGCAGGATTTTCTGACCTTTCTCTGAAACAGGTCATAAGACACTCATGTGAGAGGTGCCCTCCCTCTACCCAGAAGAAAGGAGCATCCTTATCTCCAAAGACACAGGGACACTGACAAGAATCTGGACAGGCTTTGATGTTTCCCCTAGTTTATTACACTCGGCTCACATTCTTTTTTATCTTATCACATTTTTCCAGGACTTCCCACTCTTCATCAAATCTAGCATAAAACGCTCAGGTTTAACCACTTCTTCGGGTCTTGTAAAACTTATATTAAACAAATTAATATGCTTTTCTCTTGTTATCTGTCTTTTGTTACAGCAGCCCCAGCCAAGAACTTCAAAGGGTAGAGAAAAAAGATATTTTTCCTCCCTACACCATTATTAAACCAGCATTTGGTTATTGGAAATAATACATTATAAACAAGAGATCATAGGAAATATCTCTTTGCAAACTTCTGTTCTCTTAGCGGGGGATGTGCAGGAAAGGGTTACCTCAGTGGGCCTGGGTTGCTCAAATTCTGCACATACCAAAGAAAAGCCTGCCTCCAGGATTGACCCTTGGATGGCTCCTGAGAGATAACTTCTGAGCCCTTCGAATATTTTGCCTGATAAGAGTTTTTGCATGTTTGAGACCTTGGGACATGCTGTACCAGCAGGATCAAGTAAGTTTATCCTAACAATGTGATTTATGATGACTGTCTGGTTTTGCTCTGGGGAGATATGGTCTGAGTAACTGAGATCAGTCACATGAACTCTGCATGCCTATGTGACTGACTCCCAAAAAAAAACATGGACACCAAGGCTCAGATGACCGTCCCTGGTTAGCAACATTTCACATGTATTGTCCCACACCATGGCTGGGAGAATATATAAGCATGTCCCCATGCAACTCTACTGGGAAGGGACCCCTGAGAAAGGAATCTTTCACCTGGTTTCTCCTGGACTCCATCCCATGCACCTTTTCCCTTTGCTGATTCTAATCTGTATCCTTTCACTGTAATAAACCAAACCATGAGTATAACAGCTTCTGAGTCCTTTTGAGTCCTTCTAGCAGATCATCAAGCCTGAGGGTGATCTTGGGAATCTCTGGCACAGGGAGCTTGTGCCCTTTACCCCACACTCTTGCCAGAATCATCTAGTACCAGTGTATTGCCCACATTTATATTTATAATGAACCTTAGTCACTGCTACTTTCTCAGATCAGCCCCCAGGGGCTGCATTGGCTAATTCGCTAAAGCCTTCCCATATACAAAGGGGCTAAGGAAGAGACTAGGCTCTCAATAAATACTTATTAAATAAACACAACACTGCCAATCCGGTTATTTTAGTTTTAAGTAAGGCATAGATGTCACTCAGCCTTATATCAACAGAATCAAGTATGTGAACCCCGTGATCAGTGGGTGTGGGAAGTCCAGTTGGCCTCTTTCACCCTCACGAGTCTCCTCTCCTTGTTTTCCTCCTGCTTTGTGGCCACCCCTCTCATCACTTTTTTTCTAGGTTCCTTCCCTGTGTTCCTCCTTTGCACTTCAACTGCTCTTCTGTTTATGTGTCTTCTCTGCCCCACCATTGTAATATCCCCCATGGCAAACACCATATGTATCCATATGCTACCTCACTTATTTCACCACAGCAATCATTTAGTGGAAATATTTTAATTCCTATTTTGGAGATGGAGAAACACAACCAAAGGATATAGATACCTTTCCCACCATCACACGGTGCGTGTCAGAGGCAGGATCGAAACCAGTGGCTATTTTATGCCATGGCCTATAAGCAGACAGATTAGGTAGGACCCAGGTCGTCTGGCCTCAGCCAGTTGCCCTGCTCCCTTTCCCTCTTCTACCTACATTCTAATCCTTTCATCCAACTCTACAGCCTAGGGACTTCTCACATATTTTGTAGCAAACTGGGATACCCTACATTTAGTCTTATTTGAACCATAGATTTTCAGTCCTTTTGGGTGAGGAAATATCTTTCAACCTGTATTAAGAGGGAGAAATAATTGCATTTACTGTTCCTTAAGCAGGATGGATTCTGAGCAGGGTCTTTTCTTCAGAACTGTTTTTTGGGGTGTTAAGATAAAAATGGGAGCTCAGAGATGTAACTTGCTCTCATTGTATATAGTAATAGGGGTATAAGGCTGGAATCAGGCAGTTGGGGGCTTCTGAGTGTGATCTGTGACTGTCAGGCCGATGGAGGATTTTGCAGAGGAAATAAAGGAATTTGTGGCTGCTCCCTCCCCACCTCTGAATAACTTGGAAGGATAGGCATGTTTGCAGGGGATGTTGTGGCATTTTGCCATGAGGCTTGTGGCATAAGTTTTTTTCTCTGTCTCTCCACAAACTGTCCCCAAAAGGTTTAGTGTTCTAGTTATATTTTTCTGTAGCACTATAAGATAAGCATGTTATTATTTTTAAATGTTTGTTTTTAATATCAATGATTTCGTCTGGAATACCATCTGGGGCAACGCTTCATCTGCAGTATGTGGTCTGTGTTTCACATATTGGGAAACCCTTCCTTCAAGAGAAAAACAAAGCCTTTTAAGTCAAACAATTTTATATATTTTTTAATTTAAATTAAACCTTATAAAAACATCAGATTATAACTGAAGTCATCATATACACCATCAGTTCTGTACTCAACACTTCAGGAGCTTTTACTCTGAGAAAAGAGCAAGGGTTTTGAACTTCAAACTCGAACTCCCAATCTGCTTTTTACTGGAGTCAGAGATTCTCAATTTTGTGAACTCTGACTTTCTTTGTGAGGATCTGATGAGGTCATACATGTACAGAATCTAGCACACAAAAATGGCTAACAGTACATACTCTATAAATGTGAGTTTTTATAGTAAATCCTATTATTATTAGATAAAAGAACTCAATAGATGAAGCTATGGTCATAGTTGTACACAGCTCCAGCATTGGTCAGCCATTCGTGACTATACAGGACAGATCAAAATCATCTAGGCAAGTTAACAGAGCCGTGACTTTTAACTTTCTGTGTACAGGAGATTGGTATCAGCATAGAAACAGGAGCAGGTAGCTTTCAGAGTGACAGCACCATTAGAGGTATCTTGCAGGGAAGATGGGCACCTCACAAAGTTTGAAGGGATGGCAACCTAGAGCTGCCCCTTCTGTCTCTACCTTTTAAATAAAATCCAATCTTCAAAGAGAAAGGCAATTCAGAAACAGCTAATCACAGGAAAGCCTGGCCCTACATTACTCACAGCCTTGAAGCTCTAGAGAATAGAGGAAGAGGTTTTACATCCCAGCTCATTGTATGAAGCTAGTATAACCTTGATACCAAAGTCAAAGAAAGAGAGTACATGAAACAATAGTATAGGCTAGTGTCACTCATGAGGACACATAATCCTAAACAAATTATTAGGACATAGATTACTCATGACCAAACTGTGTTTATTTTAGGAATATAAAGTTGGCTTAAACATAGAAACTTATCCATTTAATTCAACCCATTAACATATTAATAGAGGGGAAAATCTTATGATCATCTCAATAAATGCACTTTAAGTGTTTGGTGAAATTCAACACGTAATCAAGATGAATACTCTAAGAAAACTAAGAATAGAAAGACTTTGATAAAGTATATCTACCAAAAGAAAAGCACAGTAAACACCATGGTGAAATATTGAAAATTTTCCATTTCTCATCAGGGAAAAACAAGGATGTCCACTATCACCAGTTCTGTTCAACATTATTTTCCTGGGTGGGTCTATCTACTTTAAAATGAGAAAAGGAAATAAAAGCTATAATGTTTAAAATGGCAGGAACAAAACTTATTATTATTCAAAGATGATATGATTATGTATGTTGAACACTGAAAAGGATCTAAAGATAAACTTTAGGACTTAATAAGCATATTTTAGCAAGGTTGCTGGGTAGAAAAAACAATACACAAAACTTAGGTCTCTATATACCAGATCAAACAAAATATAAAATTTCCAAAAAAAAGGTACAATTTTCAATAGCATCAAATACCTAGGAATAAATTTAACAAAAGACATGCAAGACTTCTTTGGATAAAACTGCAAAACTTTACTGAGAGAATTTTAACAGTCACATTTGCAACACAAGAACAGCCTGCATGGTTACAGTCTGTCTTCATTTAAACCTGTGGTTGCCCTTCACCTGTAAGATAACGTTTGGGAATATTAGTTAGAACTTTATTCAGATGACGCTAAAGGGATACAGAGGACACTACAGTCTTAGTTTTATAAAATGGACTAAAACCAGAACCCTAAGGGTGACCCTTGGCTTATATACAGTTAAACCTCTGTAGAGACTTTGAAGGTAGACTTTCAGGCACTTTAACAATATTTGCTAAACACATCACTCTTTCTAGTGGTACAGAGAAACAGACTGTTCAAGTTCAGAAGTGATTAAACCCAATGCTTCCATTCAGAGGTAGTTTTAAGTAGAAAGCAACATTTTTTTTACTTTTAGCAAAAATCCAACCAAACAACAAATAAAAAACCTAAGAAACAAAAGAAACTTTTTAAAAGTTCATTTAAATGTTTTGACTTGAAAAAAATATTCTTAATATAGGATATCTAAAACAGTCATGTCACACTTAGAATTGCTTAAATGGAAAACAGAAAGGCTAGTATTGAATTTGTTTTGGCTCTACTGTGGAAAAGTACAAAACTTTCTATGAGCCAGTTTAGCCCTTACATAGTAGTAGGTTAACCATTTGTCCCTGTTTTCATCCATACTCCTGCTATAATTATGAGTAGTGACTCTCTACACACCTAAAAGCATTCCAGTTTGTATAATAAATTATATGGTTACACTACTTTTAAGTCACTACCATCAAAAGTAACACATATATATGGAATTTAAGAAAAAAAATGTCATGAAGAACCTAGGGGTAAAACAGGAATAAAGACACAGACCTACTTGAGAATGGACTTGAGGATATGGGGAGGGGGAAGGGTAAGCTGTGACAAAGCGAAAGAGAGGCATGGACATATATACACTACCAAACGTAAGGTAGATAGATAGTGGGAAGCAGCCGCATAGCACAGGGAGATCAGCTTGGTGCTTTGTGACCGCCTGGAGGGGTGGGATGGGGAGGGTGGGAGGGAGGGAGACGCAGGAGGGAAGGGATGTGGGAACAGATGTATATGTATGACTGATTCACTTTGTTATAAAGCAGAAACTAATAAAACACACACACACACACACACACACACACACAAATAAATAAATAAATAAATAAAAATTTAAAAATAAAAAAACTTTAAAAAAAAAAGTAACATCACATTGTGAAGGAAAATAGTACCATGTCTCACAGTCTGGAAGAAAAAAAAGGACAGAGTGGGGTGGAGAGAAAGGAGCCAAATATCTAGATAGACAGATAGATAATATAGTCAATATCTGTGTCTTTTTCGTAATCCTTATTGTGTACACTTAGCCTTTTGTCTGTTTTCTGCAAGATTATTTAAACTAGTGGATCTTCTATTCACAAATATTTTCTAAAAGAGCAATCTCATTGATTTATTAGTTGTATTATTTTTCCTTTTCCTAATGATTCATACCTGTCTTTTATTAAGAATCTCCTTCCTTTTCCCCTTAGATTTATTTTGTTGCCTTGTTATTATTTTTTTATATTGGATGCTCAGGTAATTTTATTATCTTTTTTTAATAGCATATGTATTTAAGGCTATGATCTTCCTATGAGTACACTTTAGCCATGTTCAATAGGTTCCTGAAAGTAGCCTGAAAACTATCTTTTAACATAAAGAGTCTGGAATGGACCAGGAATGTAAAGTGAAAATATTTAGAAGACTAATGCAGGGTAATTTCTTCTCTAAACATCAAGTGCTTCCTTTAAATTCAGAAGCTGTGTGATTAATGGTCAGTAATTTGGAAAACACACACGTAAAACACACTTAAATTGATTACTCAGGAAGTGCTTCACTTATGGTCTTTGAAATTCAATCTTAACAATTTGATGCCTCAAGGTGCAAAATTTTCACACATTTGACATGGTTAGAGGTGATTATATCATACTATCCACACTTTATTAGGAACAGTAGCTCATTAAGACTGACAGTGGGGACAGGCAGCGTGCTCAGCACAGGTATCTTACTAACAGTCACCTTGACCATCACTGACTACATGCACTCTCTACTTGATCAGCCACAGAGACCAGAAACTAGACTGTCTCTTGATATTTTATTATTCAGTCATCTGAGGCTTCATTCGGGGAAGGATTTAAAATACAATTGTTCACATTTTTGTCAATTATACATCAATAAAACTGGAAGAAAAAATAAAATGCAATTGTTCTTTAAGAGCCAGATAATTCAGAATTCAACAGAATCTGAGGACAGGCATTCAGAACTCCAACAGAAAAACAAATATCAAGCAAAGTGTTAGTTCATTTTCTTAGTGATGAAACCTCAATTCAAATGTAATTTGACTCAGGTCAGGATTTGACAATTTATGATAAACAAAATCACAAAAAGCAGCTTATCTTTGTATTCTATGCAACAGAACCAGAGTAAGCAAAAATGAGAATTGAAAATAATTTTAAATATATGATTTGAAGTCACTATTTTTATAAGAGCAAAGATGGGTTTAGAAATTAAGGGATTTGCCCGGAGTCACACAAATTATGTTGGAGCTGGTACTAGAACCTACTTCAGCGCTTCAGCATATTTCATACAAACTGATGTGTGTTACAAATGCATTACACATTTGTTAAATGCAGATCTCTATAAAAGCATCTGAAAATTATTAACTGTTGGTTAAAGGGCTTATACTTAAAAGTAAGAAAATGCTTTCACTTTATAATTCAATATGGCTTTGACCAAATTTATTTCTATACCTGATAGTTAAGGTCTGAACTATATTTCAAATCAGCTTTATATGTGAACTCTGCTATTAAAGCAACAGTAATGTTATCTTTATATTATTAAAGATATAATATTGTGGAAAACTGACACCATATAATTTGCATGCGTAATAGATAACATACCTGCTTCTGGCTCTTTAATGGGCTCTGGATTTGGCAGTCTCTTCCCCTTAACATCAGAACCATCTCCACACCCACACCCAGTCTTTGGCTGAGCCAGTTCCTGTTGATTAGCTTCCAGGGCAGGACCTTGCAAATAAAAAGTTTATCAATTTAAGAAGTAAAACTTGAGATATAAATAAGGGAATGATAATATTCACTCCTTCAGTGCTATGAAGTAAAAGCCTTAGCTAGTGTGGTAATAAATGTGATGCATGAGAATCCCAAGAGCATTATTTCAGGAGTCTGTTACCAGAAACTAGGAAAACAGGGTTTTATTACCCTCTTCCTTTCCCAAGACTGCCCTCAGACAAATTAGGTGCTCCCTTTGTACTTATCCATATTGTACTTGTGACTGTACTTATCAGTGATTCGTTTGGGTCTCTCCGACTAGATTGTGAGCTCAAGGTTGTAACCATGTCTCTTATTAGTACTTAGCATATTACATGGCATGAGCAGACAACAATAAATGTTGAGTGGGGAAAAAAGTCTTTAAAAATACCTCAAACTGATTAACATTTTGCAAACCAACTGGTATGTCCTCTTCAAAAATGTCAAGTGTCATGAATGCCAGAAAACTAAACAGACATGACAACTAAATGCAATGCATGCCCCTGGACTGAACTCTGGATCAAAAAAATTTCTATAAAGGAAATTATCGGGACAACTGGGGAAATCTGAATATACACTGTGTATTTAATGATTGCATATTCTCATTGTCAAATTTCCTGATTTTCATAATTGTACAGTGATTAGCCAAGAGAATTACCTTTTCTTTGTTCTCAGGCTATATATACACTAATGTACTTAGGGTAAAGGGTCATAATAGTTGAACCTTTATCTAAATGACTAAGTAGTAATAATAGCAAACATATCAGTAAGTGTGTAGTGTGTGTGTATATATATAGGGGGGAAGGGAAGAGGATATTAAACCAATGTGGTAAAACTATTAACAATCGGTGAATCTAGGTGAAAAGTATATGAGTTAATTGTACTATTCTTGCAAATTTTCTGTAAATTTTATGTTTTTAGAAATATAAAGTAAAAATTAAAGAGAATACATGACAACTACATTGTACTTCAGGAAGACAAAAGTTATGTTATTTTTAATTGTAGTTTAAAAACACGTAACAGCGAATTCCCTGGTGGTCCAGTAGTTAAGACTCTGTGCTTACACTGCCGAGAGCCCGGGTTCAATCCCTGGTCAGAGAACTAAGATCCCACAAGCCGCAAGGCCACAAAAAAAAAAATTTTTTTTTTTTAAAACACGTAACATAAAACTTACCATCTTAACCATTTTTAAGTGTACAGTTCAGTAAGGGGTTATTTTTGCATCATTACAGAAACTAGGTATGGACTTTACATATTTGTTTTCCTGTATTATGAAACCTTTATTTTAAATGGTCTAAGAATAAACCATACTAAACATATAATTTCTGTATTTTGCTATAGTGTAGTAAAAGCAGTGAGCATCAGCTATTAAAAAAGCCAGAAGTCTATACCATGTATAGGATTACAATTAAAATGTAACCTTCTGAAGAGTTAGCTCAGTGAATTTGCAGGCCCAAGAAATATCTTATACTTGTGACACCCACACTCTACTGGAGTAGCCACAAACTTATTTCGTGAAAATAAACAAAACTTATATTTACCTCCAGAGATCCTATATGTAACTTTCCATAAAACAATCCCATGTACAACAAAGTAAAGTTATTTTATATTTAAATCAAAAACATAACCAAAATAGGTCTTCCCTGGTGGCGCAGTGGTTGGGCGTCTGCCTGCTGATGCAGGGGTGCGGGTTCGTGTCCCAGTCCGGAATGATCCCACGTGCCGCGGAGCAGCTGGGCCCCTGAGCCATGGCCGCTGAGGCTCCGCGCCCAGAGCCTGTGCTCTGCAGCGGGAGAGGCCATGGCGGAGAGAGGCCCACGTACCGCAAAAAAAAAATAAAATAAAATAACAAAAATAACAGTAAAATTTATGAAGAACAGTCAAATATACAATGAGAATAAAGGAAATGGGGTAGAAAGAAATGAAAGTGCATTTTTGCCAGTCATATTCTACAAACCTTTAATAGTGGCCTGAGTTATGTAAATGTTTTGCTTCAAAATACTATATATATCCAGGAGAAATAATGTCTGTCTCATGTTAATCTTAGAATAATTAACCTTTCGATTTTCGTAACCATAGAACGATGTGACCACCTTTTAAAAACCACTTTAAAAAAATCATACTAAACCAGCTACCTGTATGCCAGTATCCTGAACTATCCAGCTTTTATCAAACGTACCATGTAAAAATATGAATTACAAAAACAATGGCCATCATACATGACTCATTTCTGGAGCCTCTATCCTACTACATAGAACTGGGGCAATAATGCGCTACATTACAGTACAGACGTTTGAGTTTTGAGCAAAATCATTCACCTTTTTTACAGCAACATTCATGGTAGGAAGACACAAACTCTGGAGTGAAATACAGATTTTGTATTCAAAAGACAAGTGCTCTTTGATAAACCCAATCCTTTAGCCTCAATTTTCTCATTCATAAATTAGGGAAAATTTATTATAGTGAGAGATTGCCCTAAACTGCAAATTATACTCTCTTCACTTCTCCAGCCAATTTTCAGGCCAAGTTTGAGATCCCTTTCTATTGTTTTCTTTCCTTCTCTTACTGGTATATCATAATGCATGACACATCACATACACACACACACACATACACACACCCAACACGCATTCTTCTTCCCTTTCCCTTCACCTTTAACTGAATATGCTCCTTCAAACATTTTCTCTTCAACAGGTGTAATGTCCTTACTTTCAGTTAGTGGCTTCTCTTGTTCGGGTTGCTTATCACCGGGCTGCTGGAACTATGGGTGTGTGTGTGCAAATGAAAAGTTTTGTTACTAATACACGTCAACAATATAAATATACAAAATACAAAGATACATTTCATCATAAATAAATCTAAAGACATTTTTCCAATACTATTCAGTACACTTTTTTTTTTTGGAGCAGAGAAAGTTGTATTGCAAGTCCATGCAAGGAGACGAGGTGGCTCATGCCCTAAAAAGCCTCAAGCTCCCAGCATACTTATTCTTAGTAAAGTTACTCTTCCCACAGAGAGGCTACTCCAGGAAAACAGTTACCCACAAGGACTTTGGAAGCTATTTTCATCTATGTCGGGATGGCTGTGTGCAATCTGTTAATAAGCATGAGAAGGAAGTCATCAGTCAAATTCCCCAGGAACGTAACAGCATTCATCCAGGCAACACCAGAATACAGTCCTCCTGGATCAAAGTTCCTTATCACATGGAAGACCTTTATCACTGTATCTATATTAGTTCAACAACATTTTCACAAAAACTAATTTCTACTAATAAAAATCATCAAATGTTAAAACACTTACAACCACAGGCCCAACTGCACTGGGATACCCTTGACCATCACCTCTTTCTTGAGGTCTGTATGTTGACTTTCTTCTCCAACCCATATTTCCCGCTGAAAACAGAACATTGTCATTTGGAAAATGCACTTAAGAGGATAATTATATTTCAACACTTCCGTGGCCAAATGGTGATGTATACTATTTTTGTAATATTGAACACATTTTCAAAATAAGACTCAAGGTAATTTAATTGTGTGTGCTTTCCAATCACACCAGATCTGGCAACTTGCAAAAGCAACTGTTTATGTCATGGCCACGCTGACAGAAAAATCACCTTAAAACACATGGTACGAACTTCCCTGGTGGCACAGTAGTTGGGAGTCCGCCTGCAAATGCAGAGGACACGGGTTCGAGCCCTGGTCCAGGAAGATCCCACATGCCGCAGATCAACTAAGCCCATGTGCCACAACTCCTGAGCCTGCGCTCTACGGCCCGTGAGCCACAACTACTGAAACCCGCGCGCATAAAGCCCGTGCTCTGCAACAAGAGAAGCCACCACAACGAGAAGCCTGTGCACTGCAACGAAGAGTAGCACCCGCTCGCCGAAACTAGAGACAGCCTGGTGGTGCAATGAAGTCCCAACGCAGCCAAAAAATAAATAAATAAATGTTAAAAAAAAAACAAAAAACACATGGTAGGGCTTCCCTAGTGGCGCAGTGGTTGAGGGTCCGCCTGCCAATGCAGGGGACGCGGGTTCGTGCCCGGGTCCGGAAGGATCGCACGTGCCACGGAGCCGCTGGGCCCGAGAGCCATGGCCACTGAGGCTGCGCGTCCAGAGCCTGTACTCCACAGTGGGAGAGGCCACGGCAGTGAGAGGCCCGCGTATCGCAAAATAAAAATTAAATGAAATAACCAAAATAACAGTAATATTTATGAAGAACAGTCAAATGTACAATGAGAATTAAGGAAATGGGGTAGAAAGTAATGAAAGGGCATTATTGCCAGTCATATTGTACAAACCTTTAATAGTGGCCTGAGTTATGTAAATGTTTTACTTCAAAATACTATATATATCCAGGAGAAATAATGTCTGTCGCATGTTAGTCTTAGAATAATTAACCTTTTGATTTTCCTAACCATAGCAGGATTTAACCACCTTTTAAGAACCACTTTAAAAAATCATACTAAACCAGCTACCTGTATGCCAGTATCCTGAACTATCCAGCTTTTATCAAACGTACCATGTAAAAATATGAATTACAGAAACAATGGCCATCATACATGACTCATTTCTGGAGCCTCTATCCTACTACATTGAACTGGGGCAATAATGAGCTACATTACAGTACAGACATTTGAGTTTTGAGCAAAATCATTCACCTTTTTTACAGCAACATTCATGGTAGGAAGACACAAACTCTGGAGTGAAATACAGATTTTGTATTCAAAAGCCAAGTGCTCTGTGATAATCCCAATCCTTTAGCCTCAATTTTCTCATTCATAAATTGGGGAAAATTTTTTAGAGTGAGGGATTGCCCTAAACTGCAAATTATACTCTCTTCACTTCTCCAGCCAATTTTCAGGCCACATTTGAGATCCCTTTCTATTGTTTTCTTTCCTTCTCTTACTGGTATATCATAATGCATGACACATCACATACACACACACACATACACACACCCAACAGGCATTCTTCTTCCCTTTCCCTTCACCTTTAACTGAATATGCTCCTTCATCCATTTTCTCTTCACCAGGTTTAATGTCGTGACTTTCAGTTAGTGGCTTCTCTTGTTCAGGTTGCCTATCACCGGGCTGCTGGAACTATGGGTGTGTGTGTGCAAATGAAAAGTTTTGTTACTAATAGACGTCAACAATATTAATATACAAAATACAAAGATACATTTGATCATAAATAAATCTAAAGACCTCTTTCCAATACTATTCAGTACACTTTTTTTTTTTTTTGGAGCAGAGAAAGTTGTATTGCAAGTCCATGCAAGGAGACGAGGTGGCTCATGCCCTAATACGCCTCAAGCTCCCAGCATACTTATTCTTAGTAAAGTTACTCTTCCCACAGAGAGGCTACTCCAGGAAAGCAGTTACCACACGGACTTTAGAAGCTATTTTCATCTATGTCGGGATGGCTGTGTGCAATCTGTTAATAAGCATGAGAAGGAAGTCATCAAATTCCCCAGGAACATAACAGCATTCATCCAGGCAACACCAGAATATAGTCCTCCTGGATCAAAGTTCCTTATCACATGGAAGACCTTTATCACTGTATCTATATTAGTTCAACAACATTTTCACAAAAACTAATTTCTACTAATAAAAATCATCAAATGTTAAAACACTTACAACCACGGGCCCAACTGCACTGGGATAGCCTTGACCATCACCTCTATCTTGAGGTCTGTATGTTGACTTTCTTCTCCAACCCATATTTCCCGCTGAAAACAGAACATTGTCATTTGGAAAATGCACTTAAGAGGATAATTATATTTCAACACTTCCGTGGCCAAATGGTGATGTATACTATTTTTGTAATATTGGACACATTTTCAAAATAAGTCTCAACGTAATTTAATTCTGTGTGCTTTCCAATCACACCAAATCTGGCAACTTTCAAAAGCAACTGTTTATGTCATGGCCAAGCTGACAGAAAAATCACCTTAAAACACATGGTAGGGACTTCCCTGTTGGCACAGTGGTTGGGAGTCCGCCTGCCAATGCAGAGGACACGGGTTCGAGCCCTGGTCCGGGAAGATCCCACATGCCACAGAGCAACTAAGCCCGTGTGCCACAACTCCTGAGCCTGCGCTGTAGGGCCCGTGAGCCACAACTACTGAAGCCCGCGCGCATAGATCCCGTGCTTCGCAGCAAGAGAAGCCACCGAAATGAGAAGCCCGCACAACGCATTGAAGAGTAGCGCCCGCTGGCCGCCACTAGAGGAAGCCTGGTGGGGCAATGAAGTCTCAACGCAGCCAAAAAATAAATAAATAAATGTTAAAAAAAACAAAAAACACATGGTAGGGCTTCCCTAGTGGCGCAGTGGTTGAGGGTCCGCCTGGCAATGCAGGGGAGGCGGGTTCGTGCCCGGGTCCGGAAGGATCGCACGTGCCACGGACCCGCTGGGCCCGAGAGCCATGGCCGCTGAGGCTGCGCGTCCAGAGCCTGTACTCCACAGCGGGAGAGGCCACGGCAGTGAGAGGCCCGCGTATCGCAAAATAAAAATTAAATGAAATAACCAAAATAACAGTAATATTTATGAAGAACAGTCAAATATACAATGAGAATTAAGGAAATGGGGTAGAAAGTAATGAAAGGGCATTATTGCCAGTCATATTGTACAAACCTTTAATAGTGGCCTGAGTTATGTAAATGTTTTACTTCAAAATACTATAAATATCCAGGAGAAATAATGTCTGTCGCATGTTAGTCTTAGAATAATTAACCTTTTGATTTTCCTAACCATAGCAGGATTTAACCACCTTTTAAAAACCACTTTAAAAAATCATACTAAACCAGCTACCTGTATGCCAGTATCCTGAACTATCCAGCTTTTATCAAACGTACCATGTAAAAATATGAATTACAGAAACAATGGCCATCATACATGACTCATTTCTGGAGCCTCTATCCTACTACATTGAACTGGGGCAATAATGAGCTACATTACAGTACAGACATTTGAGTTTTGAGCAAAATCATTCACCTTTTTTACAGCAACATTCATGGTAGGAAGACACAAACTCTGGAGTGAAATACAGATTTTGTATGCAAAAGACAAGTGCTCTGTGATAAACCCAATCCTTTAGCCTCAATTTTCTCATTCATAAATTGGGGAAAATTTATTAGAGTGAGGGATTGCCCTAAACTGCAAATTATACTCTCTTCACTTCTCCAGCCAATTTTCAGGCCACATTTGAGATCCCTTTCTATTGTTTTCTTTCCTTCTCTTACTGGTATATCATAATGCATGACACATCACATACACACACACACATACACACACCCAACAGGCATTCTTCTTCCCTTTCCCTTCACCTTTAACTGAATATGCTCCTTCATCCATTTTCTCTTCACCAGGTTTAATGTCCTGACTTTCAGTTAGTGGCTTCTCTTGTTCAGGTTGCCTATCACCGGGCTGCTGGAACTATGGGTGTGTGTGTGCAAATGAAAAGTTTTGTTACTAATAGACGTCAACAATATTAATATACAAAATACAAAGATACATTTGATCATAAATAAATCTAAAGACCTCTTTCCAATACTATTCAGTACACTTTTTTTTTTTTTTGGAGCAGAGAAAGTTGTACTGCAAGTCCATGCAAGGAGACGAGGTGGCTCATGCCCTAAAAAGCCTCGAGTTCCCAGGATACTTATTCTTGGTAAAGTTACTCTTCCCACAGAGAGGCTACTCCAGGAAAAACAGTTACCCACAAGGACTTTGGAAGCTATTTTCATCTATGTCGGGATGGCTGTGTGCAATCTGTTAATAAGCATGAGAAGGAAGTCATCAGTCAAATTCCCCAGGAACATAACAGCATTCATCCAGGCAACACCTGAATATAGTCCTCCTGGATCAAAGTTCCTTATCACATGGAAGACCTTTATCACTGTATCTATATTGGTTCAACAACATTTTCACAAAAACTAATTTCTACTAATAAAAATCATCAAATGTTAAAACACTTACAACCACAGGCCCAACTGCACTGGGATAGCCTTGACCATCACCTCTTTCTTGAGGTCTGTATGTTGACTTTCTTCTCCAACCCATACTTCCCGCTGAAAACAGAACGTTGTCATTTGGAAAATGCACTTAAGAGGATAATTATATTTCAACACTTCCGTGGCCAAATGGTGATGTATACTATTTTTGTAATATTGAACACATTTTCAAAATAAGACTCAAGGTAATTTAATTGTGTGTGCTTTCCAATCACACCAAATCTGGCAACTTGCAAAAGCAACTGTTTATGTCATGGCCACGCTGACAGAAAAATCACCTTAAAACACATGGTAGGGACTTCCCTGGTGGCACAGTGGTTGGGAGTCCGCCTGCCTATGCAGAGGACATGGGTTCGAGCCCTGGTCCGGGAAGATCCCATATGCCGCAGAGCAACTAAGCCCGTGTGCCACAACTCCTGAGCCTGCGCTCTAGGGCCCGCGAGCCACAACTACTGAAGCCCGCGCGCCTAGAGCCCGTGCTTTGCAGCAAGAGAAGCCACCGCAATGAGAAGCCCGCACACCGCAACGAAGAGTAGCGCCCGCTGGCTGCAACTAGAGAAAGCCTGGTGGGGCAATGAAGTCTCAACGCAGCCAAAAAATAAATAAATAAATGCTAAAAAAAAAAAAAAATCACATGGTAGGGCTTCCCTAGTGGCGCAGTGGTTGTGGGTCCGCCTGCCGATGCAGGGGACGCAGGTTCGTGCCCCGGTCCGTAAGGATCGCACGTGCCGCGGAGCAGCTGGGCCCGTGAGCCATGGCCGCTGAGGCTCCGCGTCCAGAGCCTGTGCTCCACAGCGGGAGAGGCAACGGCGGTGAGAGGCCCGCGTACCGCAAAATAAAAATTAAATAAAATAACCAAACTAACAGTAATATTTATGAAGAACAGTCAAATATACAATGAGAATAAAGGAAATGGGATAGAAAGAAATGAAAGGGCATTATTGCCAGTCATATTCTACAAACCTTTAATAGTGGCCTGAGTTATGTAAATGTTTTCTTCAAAATACTATATATATCCAGGAGAAATAATGTCTGTCACATGTTAATCTTAGAATAATTAACCATTTGATTTTCCTAACCATAGAAGGAATTACCCACCTTTTAAAAACCACTTTAAAAAAATCATACTAAACCAGCTACCTGTATGCCAGTATCCTGAACTATCCAGCTTTTATCAAACGTACCATGTAAAAATATGAATTACAGAAACAATGGCCATCATACATGACTCATTTCTGGAGCCTCTATCCTACTACATTGAACTGGGGCAATAATGAGCTACATTACAGTATAGACATTTGAGTTTTGAGCAAAATCATTCACCTTTTTTACAGCAACATTCATGGTAGGAAGACACAAACTCTGGAGTGAAATACAGATTTTGTATTCAAAAGCCAAGTGCTCTGTGATAAACCCAATCCTTTAGCCTCAATTTTCTCATTCATAAATTGGGGAAAATTTATTAGAGTGAGGGATTGCCCTAAACTGCAAATTATACTCTCTTCACTTCTCCAGCCAATTTTCAGGCCACATTTGAGATCCCTTTCTATTGTTTTCTTTCCTTCTCTTACTGGTATATCATAATGCATGACACATCACATACACACACACACATACACACACCCAACAGGCATTCTTCTTCCCTTTCCCTTCACCTTTAACTGAATATGCTCCTTCATCCATTTTCTCTTCACCAGGTTTAATGTCCTGACTTTCAGTTAGTGGCTTCTCTTGTTCAGGTTGCCTATCACCGGGCTGCTGGAACTATGGGTGTGTGTGTGCAAATGAAAAGTTTTGTTACTAATAGACGTCAACAATATTAATATACAAAATACAAAGATACATTTGATCATAAATAAATCTAAAGACCTCTTTCCAATACTATTCAGTACACTTTTTTTTTTTTGGAGCAGAGAAAGTTGTACTGCAAGTCCATGCAAGGAGACGAGGTGGCTCATGCCCTAAAAAGCCTCGAGTTCCCAGGATACTTATTCTTGGTAAAGTTACTCTTCCCACAGAGAGGCTACTCCAGGAAAACAGTTACCCACAAGGACTTTGGAAGCTATTTTCATCTATGTCGGGATGGCTGTGTGCAATCTGTTAATAAGCATGAGAAGGAAGTCATCAGTCAAATTCCCCAGGAACGTAACAGCATTCATCCAGGCAACACCAGAATATAGTCCTCCTGGATCAAAGTTCCTTATCACATGGAAGACCTTTATCACTGTATCTATATTAGTTCAACAACATTTTCACAAAAACTAATTTCTACTAATAAAAATCATCAAATGTTAAAACACTTACAACCACAGGCCCAACTGCACTGGGATAGCCTTGACCATCACCTCTATCTTGAGGTCTGTATGTTGACTTTCTTCTCCAACCCATACTTCCCGCTGAAAACAGAACATTGTCATTTGGAAAATGCACTTAAGAGGATAATTATATTTCAACACTTCCGTAGCCAAATGGTGATGTATACTATTTTTGTAATATTGGACACATTTTCAAAATAAGACTCAAGGTAATTTAATTGTGTGTGCTTTCCAATCACACCAAATCTGGCAACTTGCAAAAGCAACTGTTTATGTCATGGCCACGCTGACAGAAAAATCACCTTAAAACACATGGTAGGGACTTCCCTGGTGGCACAGTGGTTGGGAGTCCGCCTGCCAATGCAGAGGACACGGGTTCGAGCCCTGGTCCGGGAAGATCCCACATGCCACAGAGCAACTAAGCCCGTGTGCCACAACTCCTGAACCTGCGCTCTAGGGCCCGCGAGCCATGACTACTGAAGCCCACACGCCTAAAGCCCGTGCTCCATAACAAGAGAAGCCACCGCAATGAGAAGCCCGCACACCGCAACGAAGAGTAGCGCCTGCTCGCCGAAACTAGAGAAAGCCTGGTGGGGCAATGAAGTCTCAACGCAGCCAGAAAATAAATAAATAACTGTTTTAAAAAAAAAAAAACACATAGTAGGGCTTCCCTAGTGGCGCAGTGGTTGAGGGTCTGCCTGCCGATGCAGAGGATGCAGGTTCGTGCCCCAGTCCGGAAGGATCGCACGTGCCGTGGAGCAGCTGGGCCCGTAAGCCATGGCCGCTGAGGCTGTGCGTCCAGAGCCTGTGCTCCACAGAGGGAGAGGCCACGGCGGTGAGAGGCCCGCGCACCGCAAAATAAAAATTAAATGAAATAACGAAAATAACAGTAATATTTATGAAGAACAGTCAAATATACAATGAGAATAAAGGAAATGGGGTAGAAAGAAATGAAAGGGCATTATTGCCAGTTATATTCTACAAATGTTTAATAGTGGCCTGAGTTATGTAAATGTTTTGCTTCAAAATACTATATATATCCAGGAGAAATAATGTCTGTCTCATGTTAATCTTAGAATAATTAACCATTTGATTTTCCTAACCATAGAAGGATTTACCCACCTTTTAAAATCCACTTTAAAAAAATCATACTAAACCAGCTACCTGTATGCCAGTATCCTGAACTATCCAGCTTTTATCAAACGTACCATGTAAACATATGAATTACAGAAACAATGGCCATCATACATGACTCATTTCTGGAGCCTCTATCCTACTACATTGAACTGGGGCAATAATGCGCTACATTGCAGTACAGACATTTGAGTTTTGGGCAAAATCATTCACCTTTTTTACAGCAACATTCATGGTAGGAAGACACAAACTCTGGAGTGAAATACAGATTTTGTATTCAAAAGCCAAGTGCTCTTTGATAAACCCAATCCTTTAGCCTCAATTTTCTCATTCATAAATTGGGGAAAATTTATTAGAGTGAGGGATTGCCCTAAACTGCAAATTATACTCTCTTCACTTCTCCAGCCAATTTTCAGGCCACGTTTGAGATCCCTTTCTATTGTTTTCTTTCCTTCTCTTACTGGTATATCATAATGCATGACACATCACATACACACACACACATACACACACCCAACATGCATTCTTCTTCCCTTTCCCTTCACCTTTAACTGAATATGCTCCTTCATCGATTTTCTCTTCAACAGGTGTAATGTCCTTACTTTCAGTTAGTGACTTCTCTTGTTCGGGTTGCTTATCACCGGGCTGCTGGAACTATGGGTGTGTGTGTGCAAATGAAAAGTTTTGTTACTAATACACGTCAACAATATAAATATACAAAATACAAAGATACATTTCATCATAAATAAATCTAAAGACATTTTTCCAATACTATTCAGTACACTTTTTTTTTTTTCGAGCAGAGAAAGTTGTATTGCAAGTCCATGCAAGGAGACGAGGTGGCTCATGCCCTAAAAATCCTCAAGCTCCCAGCATACTTATTCTTAGTAAAGTTACTCTTCCCACAGAGAGGCTACTCCAGGAAAACAGTTACCCACAAGGACTTTACAAGCTATTTTCATCTATGTCGGGATGGCTCTGTGCAATCTGTTAATAAGCATGAGAAGGAAGTCATCAGTCAAATTCCCCAGGAACGTAACAGCATTCATCCAGGCAACACCAGAATACAGTCCTCCTGGATCAAAGTTCCTTATCACATGGAAGACCTTTATCACTGTATCTATATTAGTTCAACAACATTTTCACAAAAACTAATTTCTACTAATAAAAATCATCAAATGTTAAAACACTTACAACCACAGGCCCAACTGCCCTGGGATAGCCTTGACCAACACCTCCTTCTTTAGGTCTGTATGTTGACTTTATTCTCCGACCCATGTTTCCCGCTGAAAACAGAACATTGTCATTTGGAAAATGCACTTAAGAGGATAATTATATTTCAACACTTCCGTGGCCAAATGGTGATGTATACTATTCTTGTAATATTGGACACATTTTCAAAATAAGACTCAAGGTAATTTAATTGTGTGTGCTTTCCAATCACACCAGATCTGGCAACTTGCAAAAGCAACTGTATATGTCATGGCCACGCTGACAGAAAAATCACCTTAAAACACATGGTAGGGACTTCCCTGGTGGCACAGTGGTTGGGAGTCCGCCTGCCTATGCAGAGGACACGGGTTCGAGCCCTGGTCCGGGAAGATCCCACATGCCGCAGAGCAACTAAGCCCGTGTGCCACAACTCCTGAACCTGCGCTCTAGGGCCCGCGAGCCACAACTACTGAAACCCGCACACATAAAGCCCGTGCTCCGCAACAAGAGAAGCCACCACAACAAGAAGCCCGTGCACTGCAACGAAGAGTAGCGCCCGCTCGCCGAAACTACAGAAAGCCTGGTGGTGCAATGAAGTCCCAATGCAGCCAAAAAATAAATAAATAAATGATAAAAAAAAAAAAAACACATGGTAGGGCTTCCCTAGTGGCGCAGTGGTTGAGGGTCCGCCTGCCGATGCAGGGGACGCAGGTTCGTGCCCCGGTCCGGAAGGATCGCACGTGCCGCGGAGCAGCTGGGCCCGTGAGCCATGGCCGCTGAGGCTCCGCGTCCAGAGCCTGTGCTCCACAGCGGGAGAGGCCACGGCGGTGAGAGGCCCGCGTACCGCAAAATAAAAATTAAATAAAATAACCAAACTAACAGTAATATTTATGAAGAACAGTCAAATATACAATGAGAATAAAGGAAATGGGGTAGAAAGAAATGAAAGGGCATTATTGCCAGTCATATTCTACAAACCTTTAATAGTGGCCTGAGTTATGTAAATGTTTTACTTCAAAATACTATATTTTTCCCGGAGAAATAATGTCTGTCACATGTTAATCTTAGAATAATTAACCATTTGATTTTCCTAACCATAGAAGGAATTACCCACCTTTTAAAAACCACTTTAAAAAAATCATACTAAACCAGCTACCTGTATGCCAGTATCCTGAACTATCCAGCTTTTATCAAACGTACCATGTAAAAATATGAATTACAGAAACAATGGCCATCATACATGACTCATTTCTGGAGCCTCTATCCTACTACATTGAACTGGGGCAATAATGAGCTACATTACAGTACAGACATTTGAGTTTTGAGCAAAATCATTCACCTTTTTTACAGCAACATTCATGGTAGGAAGACACAAACTCTGGAGTGAAATACAGATTTTGTATTCAAAAGACAAGTGCTCTGTGATAAACCCAATCCTTTAGCCTCAACTTTCTCATTCATAAATTGGGGAAAATTTATTAGAGTGAGGGATTGCCCTAAACTGCAAATTATACTCTCTTCACTTCTCCAGCCAATTTTCAGTCCACATTTGAGATCCCTTTCTATTGTTTTCTTTCCTTCTCTTACTGGTATATCATAATGCATGACACATCACATACACACACACACATACACACACCCAACAGGCATTCTTCTTCCCTTTCCCTTCACCTTTAACTGAATATGCTCCTTCATCCATTTTCTCTTCACCAGGTTTAATGTCCTGACTTTCAGTTAGTGGCTTCTCTTGTTCAGGTTGCCTATCACCGGGCTGCTGGAACTATGGGTGTGTGTGTGCAAATGAAAAGTTTTGTTACTAATAGACGTCAACAATATTAATATACAAAATACAAAGATACATTTGATCATAAATAAATCTAAAGACCTCTTTCCAATACTATTCAGTACACTTTTTTTTTTTTGGAGCAGAGAAAGTTGTACTGCAAGTCCATGCAAGGAGACGAGGTGGCTCATGCCCTAAAAAGCCTCAAGCTCCCAGCATACTTATTCTTAGTAAAGTTACTCTTCCCAAAGAGAGGCTACTCCAGGAAAACAGTTACCCACAAGGACTTTGGAAGCTATTTTCATCTATGTCGGGATGGCTGTGTGCAATCTGTTAATAAGCATGAGAAGGAAGTCATCAGTCAAATTCCCCAGGAACGTAACAGCATTCATCCAGGCAACACCTGAATATAGTCCTCCTGGATCAAAGTTCCTTATCACATGGAAGACCTTTATCACTGTATCTATATTGGTTCAACAACATTTTCACAAAAACTAATTTCTACTAATAAAAATCATCAAATGTTAAAACACTTACAACCACAGGCCCAACTGCACTGGGATAGCCTTGACCATCACCTCTTTCTTGAGGTCTGTATGTTGACTTTCTTCTCCAACCCATACTTCCCGCTGAAAACAGAACATTGTCATTTGGAAAATGCACTTACGAGGATAATTATATTTCAACACTTCCGTGGCCAAATGGTGATGTATACTATTTTTGTAATATTGAACACATTTTCAAAATAAGACTCAAGGTAATTTAATTGTGTGTGCTTTCCAATCACACCAAATCTGGCAACTTGCAAAAGCAACTGTTTATGTCATGGCCACGCTGACAGAAAAATCACCTTAAAACACATGGTAGGGACTTCCCTGGTGGCACAGTGGTTGGGAGTCCGCCTGCCAATGCAGAGGACACGGGTTCGAGCCCTGGTCCGGGAAGATCCCACATGCCACAGAGCAACTAAGCCCGTGTGCCACAACTCCTGAACCTGCGCTCTAGGGCCCGCGAGCCATGACTACTGAAGTCCGCACGCCTAAAGCCCATGCTCCACAACAAGAGAAGCCACCGCAATGAGAAGCCCGCACACCGCAACGAAGAGTAACGCCTGCTCGCCGAAACTAGAGAAAGCCTGGTGGGGCAATGAAGTCTCAACGCAGCCAGAAAATAAATAAATAAATGTTAAAAAAAAAAAAAAAAAAAAACACATGATAGGGCTTCCCTAGTGGCGCAGTGGTTGCGGGTCTGCCTGCCGATGCAGGGGACGCAGGTTCGTGCCCCAGTCCGGAAGGATCGCACGTGCCGTGGAGCAGCTGGGCCCGTAAGCCATGGCCGCTGAGGCTGTGCGTCCAGAGCCTGTGCTCCACAGAGGGAGAGGCCACGGCGGTGAGAGGCCCGCGCATCGCAAAATAAAAATTAAATGAAATAACCAAAATAACACTAATATTTATGAAGAACAGTCAAATATACAATGAGAATAAAGGAAATGTGGTAGAAAGAAATGAAAGGGCATTATTGCCAGTTATATTCTACAAACGTTTAATAGTGGCCTGAGTTATGTAAATGTTTTGCTTCAAAATACTATATATATCCAGGAGAAATAATGTCTGTCTCATGTTAATCTTAGAATAATTAACCATTTGATTTTCCTAACCATAGAAGGATTTACCCAACTTTTAAAATCCACTTTAAAAAAATCATACTAAACCAGCTACCTGTATGCCAGTATCCTGAACTATCCAGCTTTTATCAAACGTACCATGTAAACATATGAATTACAGAAACAATGGCCATCATACATGACTCATTTCTGGAGCCTCTATCCTACTACATTGAACTGGGGCAATAATGCGCTACATTGCAGTACAGACATTTGAGTTTTGGGCAAAATCATTCACCTTTTTTACAGCAACATTCATGGTAGGAAGACACAAACTCTGGAGTGAAATACAGATTTTGTATTCAAAAGACAAGTGCTCTTTGATAAACCCAATCCTTTAGCCTCAATTTTCTCATTCATAAATTGGGGAAAATTTATTAGAGTGAGAGATTGCCCTAAACTGCAAATTATACTCTCTTCACTTCTCCAGCCAATTTTCAGGCCACGTTTGAGATCCCTTTCTATTGTTTTCTTTCCTTCTCTTACTGGTATATCATAATGCATGACACATCACATACACACACACACATACACACACCCAACACGCATTCTTCTTCCCTTTCCCTTCACCTTTAACTGAATATGCTCCTTCATCCATTTTCTCTTCAACAGGTGTAATGTCCTTACTTTCAGTTAGTGGCTTCTCTTGTTCGGGTTGCTTATCACCGGGCTGCTGAAACTATGGGTGTGTGTGTGCAAATGACAAGTTTTGTTACTAATACACGTCAACAATATAAATATACAAAATACAAAGAATCATTTCATCATAAATAAATCTAAAGACATTTTTCCAATACTATTCAGTACACTTTTTTTTTTTTTTTGGAGCAGAGAAAGTTGTATTGCAAGTCCATGCAAGGAGACGAGGTGGCTCATGCCCTAAAAAGCCTCAAGCTCCCAGCATACTTATTCTTAGTAAAGTTACTCTTCCCACAGAGAGGCTACTCCAGGAAAACAGTTACCCACACGGACTTTGGAAGCTATTTTCATCTATGTCGGGATGGCTGTGTGCAATCTGTTAATAAGCATGAGAAGAAAGTCATCAAATTCCCCAGGAACGTAACAGCATTCATCCAGGCAACACCAGAATATAGTCCTCCTGGATCAAAGTTCCTTATCACATGGAAGACCTTTATCACTGTATCTATATTAGTTCAACAACATTTTCACAAAAACTAATTTCTACTAATAAAAATCATCAAATGTTAAAACACTTACAACCACAGGCCCAACTGCACTGGGATAGCCTTGAACATCACCTCTTTCTTGAGGTCTGTATGTTGACTTTCTTCTCCAACCCATACTTCCCGCTGAAAACAGAACATTGTCATTTGGAAAATGCACTTAAGAGGATAATTATATTTCAACACTTCCGTGGCCAAATGGTGATGTATACTATTTTTGTAATATTGGACACATTTTCAAAATAAGTCTCAAGGTAATTTAATTGTGTGTGCTTTCCAATCACACCAGATCTGGCAACTTGCAAAAGCAACTGTTTATGTCATGGCCACGCTGACAGAAAAATCACCTTAAAACACATGGTAGGGACTTCCCTGGTGGCACAGTGGTTGGGAGTCCGCCTGCCAATGCGGAGGACACGGGTTCGAGCCCTGGTCCGGGAAGATCCCGCATGCCGCAGAGCAACTAAGCCCGTGTGCCACAACTCCTGAGCCTGCGCTGTAGGGCCCGTGAGCCACAACTACTGAAGCCCGCGCGCCTAGATCCCGTGCTTCACAGCAAGAGAAGCCACCGAAATGAGAAGCCCGCACACGGCAACGAAGAGTAGCGCCCGCTGGCCGCAACTAGAGAAAGCCTGGTGGGGCAATGAAGTCTCAACGCAGCCAAAAAATAAATAAATAAATGTTAAAAAAAACAAAAAACACATGGTAGGGCTTCCCTAGTGGCGCAGTGGTTGAGGGTCCGCCTGCCAATGCAGGGGACGCGGGTTCGTGCCCGGGTCCGGAAGGATCGCACGTGCCACGGAGCCGCTGGGCCCGAGAGCCATGGCGGCTGAGGCTGCGCGTCCAGAGCCTGTACTCCACAGCGGGAGAGGCCACGGCAGTGAGAGGCCCGCGTATCGCAAAATAAAAATTAAATGAAATAACCAAAATAACAGTAATATTTATGAAGAACAGTCAAATATACAATGAGAATTAAGGAAATGGGGTAGAAAGTAATGAAAGGGCATTATTGCCAGTCATATTGTACAAACCTTTAATAGTGGCCTGAGTTATGTAAATGTTTTACTTCAAAATACTATATATATCCCGGAGAAATAATGTCTGTCGCATGTTAGTCTTAGAATAATTAACCTTTTGATTTTCCTAACCACAGCAGGATTTAACCACCTTTTAAAAACCACTTTAAAAAATCATACTAAACCAGCTACCTGTATGCCAGTATCCTGAACTATCCAGCTTTTATCAAACGTACCATGTAAAAATATGAATTACACAATCAATGGCCATCATACATGACTCATTTCTGGAGCCTCTATCCTACTACATTGAACTGGGGGCAATAATGAGCTACATTACAGTACAGACATTTGAGTTTTGAGCAAAATCATTCACCTTTTTTACAGCAACATTCATGGTAGGAAGACACAAACTCTGGAGTGAAATACAGATTTTGTATTCAAAAGCCAAGTGCTCTGTGATAAACCCAATCCTTTAGCCTCAGTTTTCTCATTCATAAATTGGGGAAAATTTATTAGAGTGAGGGATTGCCCTAAACTGCAAATTATACTCTCTTCACTTCTCCAGCCAATTTTCAGGCCACATTTGAGATCCCTTTCTATTGTTTTCTTTCCTTCTCTTACTGGTATATCATAATGCATGACACATCACATACACACACACACATACACACACCCAACAGGCATTCTTCTTCCCTTTCCCTTCACCTTTAACTGAATATGCTCCTTCATCCATTTTCTCTTCACCAGGTTTAATGTCCTGACTTTCAGTTATTGGCTTCTCTTGTTCAGGTTGCCTATCACCGGGCTGCTGGAACTATGGGTGTGTGTGTGCAAATGAAAAGTTTTGTTACTAATAGACGTCAACAATATTAATATACAAAATACAAAGATACATTTGATCATAAATAAATCTAAAGACCTCTTTCCAATACTATTCAGTACACATTTTTTTTCTTTTGGAGCAGAGAAAGTTGTACTGCAAGTCCATGCAAGGAGACGAGGTGGCTCATGCCCTAAAAAGCCTCGAGTTCCCAGGATACTTATTCTTGGTAAAGTTACTCTTCCCACAGACAGGCTACTCCAGGAAAACAGTTACCCACAAGGACTATTGAAGCTATTTTCATCTATGTCGGGATGGCTGTGTGCAATCTGTTAATAAGCATGAGAAGGAAGTCTCCAGTAAAATTCCCTAGGAACGTAACAGCATTCATCCAGGCAACACCAGAATATAGTCCTCCTGGATCAAAGTTCCTTATCACATGGAAGACCTTTATCACTGTATCTATATTGGTTCAACAACATTTTCACAAAAACTAATTTCTACTAATAAAAATCATCAAATGTTAAAACACTTACAACCACAGGCCCAACTGCACTGGGATAGCCTTGACCATCACCTCTTTCTTGAGGTCTGTATGTTGACTTTCTTCTCCAACCCATACTTCCCGCTGAAAACAGAACATTGTCATCTGGAAAATGCACTTAAGAGGATAATTATATTTCAACACTTCCGTGGCCAAATGGTGATGTATACTATTTTTGTAATATTGGACACATTTTCAAAATAAGACTCAAGGTAATTTAATTGTGTGTGCTTTCCAATCACACCAAATCTGGCAACTTGCAAAAGCAACTGTTGATGTCATGGCCACGCTGACAGAAAAATCACCTTAAAACACATGGTAGGGACTTCCCTGTTGGCACAGTGGTTGGGAGTCCGCCTGCCAATGCAGAGGACACGGGTTCGAGCCCTGGTCCAGGAAGATCCCACATGCCACAGAGCAACTAAGCCCGTGTGCCACAACTCCTGAACCTGCGCTCTAGAGCCCGCGAGCCATGACTACTGAAGCCCGCACGCCTAAAGCCCGTGCTCCACAACAAGAGAAGCCACTGCAATGAGAAGCCCGCACACCGCAACGAAGAGTAGCGCCTGCTCGCCGAAACTAGAGAAAGCCTGGTGGGGCAATGAAGTCTCAACGCAGCTAGAAAATAAATAAATAAATGTTAAAAAAAAAAAAAAACACATGGTAGGGCTTCCCTAGTGGCGCAGTGGTTGAGGGTCTGCCTGCCGATGCAGGGGATGCAGGTTCGTGCCCCAGTCCGGAAGGATCGCACATGCCGTGGAACAGCTGGGCCCGTAAGCCATGGCCGCTGAGGCTGCGCGTCCAGAGCCTGTGCTCCACAGAGGGAGAGGCCACGGCGGTGAGAGGCCCGCGCACCGCAAAATAAAAATTAAATGAAATAACCAAAATAACAGTAATATTTATGAAGAACAGTCAAATATACAATGAGAATAAAGGAAATGGGGTAGAAAGAAATGAAAGGGCATTATTGCCAGTCATATTCTACAAACGTTTAATAGTGGCCTGAGTTATGTAAATGTTTTGCTTCAAAATACTATATATATCCAGGAGAAATAATGTCTGTCTCATGTTAATCTTAGAATAATTAACCATTTGATTTTCCTAACCATAGAAGGATTTACCCACCTTTTAAAATCCACTTTAAAAAAATCATACTAAACCAGCTACCTGTATGCCAGTATCCTGAACTATCCAGCTTTTATCAAACGTACCATGTAAAAATATGAATTACAGAAACAATGGCCATCATACATGACTCATTTCTGGAGCCTCTATCCTACTACATTGAACTGGGCAATAATGAGCTACATTACAGTACAGACATTTGAGTTTTGAGCAAAATCATTCACCTTTTTTACAGCAACATTCATGGTAGGAAGACACAAACTCTGGAGTGAAATACAGATTTTGTATTCAAAACCCAAGTGCTCTTTGATAAACCCAATCCTTTAGCCTCAATTTTCTCATTCATAAATTGGGAAAAATTTATTAGAGTGAGAGGTTGCCCTAAACTGCAAATTATACTCTCTTCACTTCTCCAGCCAATTTTCAGGCCACGTTTGAGATCCCTTTCTATTGTTTTCTTTCCTTCTCTTACTGGTATATCATAATGCATGACACATCACATACACACACACACATACACACACCCAACACGCATTCTTCTTCCCTTTCCCTTCACCTTTAACTGAATATGCTCCTTCATCCATTTTCTCTTCAACAGGTGTAATGTCCTTACTTTCAGTTAGTGGCTTCTCTTGTTCGGGTTGCTTATCACCGGGCTGCTGGAACTATGGGTGTGTGTGAGCAAATGACAAGTTTTGTTACTAATACACGTCAACAATATAAATACACAAAATACAAAGATACATTTCATCATAAATAAATCTAAAGACATTTTTCCAATACTATTCAGTACACTTTTTTTTTTTTGGAGCAGAGAAAGTTGTACTGCAAGTCCATGCAAGGAGACGAGGTGGCTCATGCCCTAAAAAGCCTCAAGCTCCCAGCATACTTATTCTTAGTAAAGTTACTCTTCCCAAAGAGAGGCTACTCCAGGAAAACAGTTACCCACAAGGACTTTGGAAGCTATTTTCATCTATGTCGGGATGGCTGTGTGCAATCTGTTAATAAGCATGAGAAGGAAGTCATCAGTCAAATTCCCCAGGAACGTAACAGCATTCATCCAGGCAACACCAGAATACAGTCCTCCTGGATCAAAGTTCCTTATCACATGGAAGACCTTTATCACTGTATCTATATTAGTTCAACAACATTTTCACAAAAACTAATTTCTACTAATAAAAATCATCAAATGTTAAAACACTTACAACCACAGGCCCAACTGCCCTGGGATAGCCTTGACCAACACCTCCTTCTTTAGGTCTGTATGTTGACTTTATTCTCCGACCCATGTTTCCCGCTGAAAACAGAACATTGTCATTTGGAAAATGCACTTAAGAGGATAATTATATTTCAACACTTCCGTGGCCAAATGGTGATGTATACTATTCTTGTAATATTGGACCCATTTTCAAAATAAGTCTCAAGGTAATTTAGTTGTGTGTGCTTTCCAATCACACCAGATCTGGCAACTTGCAAAAGCAACTGTATATGTCATGGCCACGCTGACAGAAAAATCACCTTAAAACACATGGTAGGGACTTCCCTGGTGGCACAGTGGTTGGGAGTCCGCCTGCCTATGCAGAGGACACGGGTTCGAGCCCTGGTCCGGGAAGATCCCACATGCCGCAGAGCAACTAAGCCCGTGTGCCACAACTCCTGAACCTGCGCTCTAGGGCCCGCGAGCCACAACTACTGAAACCCGCGCACATAAAGCCCGTGCTCCGCAACAAGAGAAGCCACCACAACGAGAAGCCCGTGCACTGCAACGAAGAGTAGCGCCCGCTCGCCGAAACTACAGAAAGCCTGGTGGTGCAATGAAGTCCCAATGCAGCCAAAAAATAAATAAATAAATGATAAAAAAAAAAAACACATGGTAGGGCTTCCCTAGTGGCGCAGTGGTTGAGGGTCCGCCTGCCGATGCAGGGGACGCAGGTTCGTGCCCCGGTCCGGAAGGATCGCACGTGCCGCGGAGCAGCTGGGCCCGTGAGCCATGGCCGCTGAGGCTCCGCGTCCAGAGCCTGTGCTCCACAGCGGGAGAGGCAACGGCGGTGAGAGGCCCGCGTACCGCAAAATAAAAATTAAATAAAATAACCAAACTAACAGTAATATTTATGAAGAACAGTCAAATATACAATGAGAATAAAGGAAATGGGGTAGAAAGAAATGAAAGGGCATTATTGCCAGTCATATTCTACAAACCTTTAATAGTGGCCTGAGTTATGTAAATGTTTTACTTCAAAATACTATATATATCCCGGAGAAATAATGTCTGTCACTGTTAATCTTAGAATAATTAACCATTTGATTTTCCTAACCATAGAAGGAATTACCCACCTTTTAAAAACCACTTTAAAAAAATCATACTAAACCAGCTACCTGTATGCCAGTATCCTGAACTATCCAGCTTTTATCAAACGTACCATGTAAAAATATGAATTACAGAAACAATGGCCATCATACATGACTCATTTCTGGAGCCTCTATCCTACTACATTGAACTGGGGCAATAATGAGCTACATTACAGTACAGACATTTGAGTTTTGAGCAAAATCATTCACCTTTTTTACAGCAACATTCATGGTAGGAAGACACAAACTCTGGAGTGAAATACAGATTTTGTATTCAAAAGACAAGTGCTCTGTGATAAACCCAATCCTTTAGCCTCGATTTTCTCATTCATAAATTGGGGAAAATTTATTAGAGTGAGGGATTGCCCTAAACTGCAAATTATACTCTCTTCACTTCTCCAGCCAATTTTCAGGCCACATTTGAGATCCCTTTCTATTGTTTTCTTTCCTTCTCTTACTGGTATATCATAATGCATGACACATCACATACACACACACACATACACACACCCAACAGGCATTCTTCTTCCCTTTCCCTTCACCTTTAACTGAATATGCTCCTTCATCCATTTTCTCTTCACCAGGTTTAATGTCGTGACTTTCAGTTAGTGGCTTCTCTTGTTCAGGTTGCCTATCACCGGGCTGCTGGAACTATGGGTGTGTGTGTGCAAATGAAAAGTTTTGTTACTAATAGACGTCAACAATATTAATATACAAAATACAAAGATACATTTGATCATAAATAAATCTAAAGACCTCTTTCCAATACTATTCAGTACACTTTTTTTTTTTTTTTGGAGCAGAGAAAGTTGTATTGCAAGTCCATGCAAGGAGACGAGGTGGCTCATGCCCTAATACGCCTCAAGCTCCCAGCATACTTATTCTTAGTAAAGTTACTCTTCCCACAGAGAGGCTACTCCAGGAAAGCAGTTACCACACGGACTTTAGAAGCTATTTTCATCTATGTCGGGATGGCTGTGTGCAATCTGTTAATAAGCATGAGAAGGAAGTCATCAAATTCCCCAGGAACATAACAGCATTCATCCAGGCAACACCAGAATATAGTCCTCCTGGATCAAAGTTCCTTATCACATGGAAGACCTTTATCACTGTATCTATATTGGTTCAACAACATTTTCACAAAAACTAATTTCTACTAATAAAAATCATCAAATGTTAAAACACTTACAACCACAGGCCCAACTGCACTGGGATAGCCTTGACCATCACCTCTATCTTGAGGTCTGTATGTTGACTTTCTTCTCCAACCCATACTTCCCGCTGAAAACAGAACATTGTCATCTGGAAAATGCACTTAAGAGGATAATTATATTTCAACACTTCCGTGGCCAAATGGTGATGTATACTATTTTTGTAATATTGGACACATTTTCAAAATAAGACTCAAGGTAATTTAATTGTGTGTGCTTTCCAATCACACCAAATCTGGCAACTTGCAAAAGCAACTGTTTATGTCATGGCCACGCTGACAGAAAAATCACCTTAAAACACATGGTAGGGACTTCCCTGTTGGCACAGTGGTTGGGAGTCCGCCTTCCAATGCAGAGGACACGGGTTCGAGCCCTGGTCCGGGAAGATCCCACATGCCGCAGAGCAACTAAGCCCGTGGGCCACAACTACTCAGCCTGCGCTCTAGGGCCCGCGAGCCACAACTACTGAAGCCCGCACGCCTAAAGCCCGTGCTCCACAACAAGAAAAGCCACCGCAATGAGAAGCCCGTGCAGTGCAAGGAAGAGTAGCGCCCGCTCGCCGAAACTAGAAAAAGCCTAGTGGTGCAATGAAGTCCCAATGCAGCCAAAAATTAAATAAATAAATGTTAAAAAAATAAACAAAAAACACATGGTAGGGCTTCCCTAGTGGCGCAGTGGTTGAGGGTCCGCCTGCCGATGCAGGGGACGCAGGTTCGTGCCCCGGGACCGAAGGATCGCACGTGCCGTGGAGCAGCTGGGCCCGTGAGCCATGGCCGCTGAGGCTGCGCGTCCAGAGCCTGTGCTCCGCAGCGGGAGAGGCCACGGTGGTGAGAGGCCCGCGCACCGCAAAAAAAAAATTAAATGAAATAACCAAAATAACAGTAATATTTATGAAGAACAGTCAAATATACAATGAGAATAAAGGAAATGGGGTAGAAAGAAATGAAAGGGCATTATTGCCAGTTATATTCTACAAACGTTTAATAGTGGCCTGAGTTATGTAAATGTTTTGCTTCAAAATACTATATATATCCAGGAGAAATAATGTCTGTCTCATGTTAATCTTAGAATAATTAACCATTTGATTTTCCTAACCATAGAAGGATTTACCCACCTTTTAAAATCCACTTTAAAAAAATCATACTAAACCAGCTACCTGTATGCCAGTATCCTGAACTATCCAGCTTTTATCAAACGTACCATGTAAAAATATGAATTACAGAAACAATGGCCATCATACATGACTCATTTCTGGAGCCTCTATCCTACTACATTGAACTGGGCAATAATGAGCTACATTACAGTACAGACATTTGAGTTTTGAGCAAAATCATTCACCTTTTTTACAGCAACATTCATGGTAGGAAGACACAAACTCTGGAGTGAAATACAGATTTTGTATTCAAAACCCAAGTGCTCTTTGATAAACCCAATCCTTTAGCCTCAATTTTCTCATTCATAAATTGGGAAAAATTTATTAGAGTGAGAGGTTGCCCTAAACTGCAAATTATACTCTCTTCACTTCTCCAGCCAATTTTCAGGCCACGTTTGAGATCCCTTTCTATTGTTTTCTTTCCTTCTCTTACTGGTATATCATAATGCATGACACATCACATACACACACACACATACACACACCCAACACGCATTCTTCTTCCCTTTCCCTTCACCTTTAACTGAATATGCTCCTTCATCCATTTTCTCTTCAACAGGTGTAATGTCCTTACTTTCAGTTAGTGGCTTCTCTTGTTCGGGTTGCTTATCACCGGGCTGCTGGAACTATGGGTGTGTGTGAGCAAATGACAAGTTTTGTTACTAATACACGTCAACAATATAAATACACAAAATACAAAGATACATTTCATCATAAATAAATCTAAAGACATTTTTCCAATACTATTCAGTACACTTTTTTTTTTTTGGAGCAGAGAAAGTTGTACTGCAAGTCCATGCAAGGAGACGAGGTGGCTCATGCCCTAAAAAGCCTCAAGCTCCCAGCATACTTATTCTTAGTAAAGTTACTCTTCCCAAAGAGAGGCTACTCCAGGAAAACAGTTACCCACAAGGACTTTGGAAGCTATTTTCATCTATGTCGGGATGGCTGTGTGCAATCTGTTAATAAGCATGAGAAGGAAGTCATCAGTCAAATTCCCCAGGAACGTAACAGCATTCATCCAGGCAACACCAGAATACAGTCCTCCTGGATCAAAGTTCCTTATCACATGGAAGACCTTTATCACTGTATCTATATTAGTTCAACAACATTTTCACAAAAACTAATTTCTACTAATAAAAATCATCAAATGTTAAAACACTTACAACCACAGGCCCAACTGCCCTGCGATAGCCTTGACCAACACCTCCTTCTTTAGGTCTGTATGTTGACTTTATTCTCCGACCCATGTTTCCCGCTGAAAACAGAACATTGTCATTTGGAAAATGCACTTAAGAGGATAATTATATTTCAACACTTCCGTGGCCAAATGGTGATGTATACTATTCTTGTAATATTGGACCCATTTTCAAAATAAGTCTCAAGGTAATTTAGTTGTGTGTGCTTTCCAATCACACCAGATCTGGCAACTTGCAAAAGCAACTGTATATGTCATGGCCACGCTGACAGAAAAATCACCTTAAAACACATGGTAGGGACTTCCCTGGTGGCACAGTGGTTGGGAGTCCGCCTGCCTATGCAGAGGACACGGGTTCGAGCCCTGGTCCGGGAAGATCCCACATGCCGCAGAGCAACTAAGCCCGTGTGCCACAACTCCTGAACCTGCGCTCTAGGGCCCGCGAGCCACAACTACTGAAACCCGCGCACATAAAGCCCGTGCTCCGCAACAAGAGAAGCCACCACAACGAGAAGCCCGTGCACTGCAACGAAGAGTAGCGCCCGCTCGCCGAAACTACAGAAAGCCTGGTGGTGCAATGAAGTCCCAATGCAGCCAAAAAATAAATAAATAAATGATAAAAAAAAAAAAAAAAACACATGGTAGGGCTTCCCTAGTGGCGCAGTGGTTGAGGGTCCGCCTGCCGATGCAGGGGACGCAGGTTCGTGCCCCGGTCCGGAAGGATCGCACGTGCCGCGGAGCAGCTGGGCCCGTGAGCCATGGCCGCTGAGGCTCCGCGTCCAGAGCCTGTGCTCCACAGCGGGAGAGGCAATGGCGGTGAGAGGCCCGCGTACCGCAAAATAAAAATTAAATAAAATAACCAAACTAACAGTAATATTTATGAAGAACAGTCAAATATACAATGAGAATAAAGGAAATGGGGTAGAAAGAAATGAAAGGGCATTATTGCCAGTCATATTCTACAAACCTTTAATAGTGGCCTGAGTTATGTAAATGTTTTACTTCAAAATACTATATATATCCCGGAGAAATAATGTCTGTCACATGTTAATCTTAGAATAATTAACCATTTGATTTTCCTAACCATAGAAGGAATTACCCACCTTTTAAAAACCACTTTAAAAAAATCATACTAAACCAGCTACCTGTATGCCAGTATCCTGAACTATCCAGCTTTTATCAAACGTACCATGTAAAAATATGAATTACAGAAACAATGGCCATCATACATGACTCATTTCTGGAGCCTCTATCCTACTACATTGAACTGGGGCAATAATGAGCTACATTACAGTACAGACATTTGAGTTTTGAGCAAAATCATTCACCTTTTTTACAGCAACATTCATAGTAGGAAGACACAAACTCTGGAGTGAAATACAGATTTTGTATTCAAAAGACAAGTGCTCTGTGATAAACCCAATCCTTTAGCCTCGATTTTCTCATTCATAAATTGGGGAAAATTTATTAGAGTGAGGGATTGCCCTAAACTGCAAATTATACTCTCTTCACTTCTCCAGCCAATTTTCAGGCCACATTTGAGATCCCTTTCTATTGTTTTCTTTCCTTCTCTTACTGGTATATCATAATGCATGACACATCACATACACACACACACATACACACACCCAACAGGCATTCTTCTTCCCTTTCCCTTCACCTTTAACTGAATATGCTCCTTCATCCATTTTCTCTTCACCAGGTTTAATGTCCTGACTTTCAGTTAGTGGCTTCTCTTGTTCAGGTTGCCTATCACCGGGCTGCTGGAACTATGGGTGTGTGTGTGCAAATGAAAAGTTTTGTTACTAATAGACGTCAACAATATTAATATACAAAATACAAAGATACATTTGATCATAAATAAATCTAAAGACCTCTTTCCAATACTATTCAGTACACTTTTTTTTTTTTTTTTGGAGCAGAGAAAGTTGTATTGCAAGTCCATGCAAGGAGACGAGGTGGCTCATGCCCTAATACGCCTCAAGCTCCCAGCATACTTATTCTTAGTAAAGTTACTCTTCCCACAGAGAGGCTACTCCAGGAAAGCAGTTACCACACGGACTTTAGAAGCTATTTTCATCTATGTCGGGATGGCTGTGTGCAATCTGTTAATAAGCATGAGAAGGAAGTCATCAAATTCCCCAGGAACATAACAGCATTCATCCAGGCAACACCAGAATATAGTCCTCCTGGATCAAAGTTCCTTATCACATGGAAGACCTTTATCACTGTATCTATATTGGTTCAACAACATTTTCACAAAAACTAATTTTTACTAATAAAAATCATCAAATGTTAAAACACTTACAACCACAGGCCCAACTGCACTGGGATAGCCTTGACCATCACCTCTATCTTGAGGTCTGTATGTTGACTTTCTTCTCCAACCCATACTTCCCGCTGAAAACAGAACATTGTCATCTGGAAAATGCACTTAAGAGGATAATTATATTTCAACACTTCCGTGGCCAAATGGTGATGTATACTATTTTTGTAATATTGGACACATTTTCAAAATAAGACTCAAGGTAATTTAATTGTGTGTGCTTTCCAATCACACCAAATCTGGCAACTTGCAAAAGCAACTGTTTATGTCATGGCCACGCTGACAGAAAAATCACCTTAAAACACATGGTAGGGACTTCCCTGTTGGCACAGTGGTTGGGAGTCCGCCTTCCAATGCAGAGGACACGGGTTCGAGCCCTGGTCCGGGAAGATCCCACATGCCGCAGAGCAACTAAGCCCGTGGGCCACAACTACTCAGCCTGCGCTCTAGGGCCCGCGAGCCACAACTACTGAAGCCCGCACGCCTAAAGCCCGTGCTCCACAACAAGAAAAGCCACCGCAATGAGAAGCCCGTGCAGTGCAAGGAAGAGTAGCGCCCGCTCGCCGAAACTAGAAAAAGCCTAGTGGTGCAATGAAGTCCCAATGCAGCCAAAAATTAAATAAATAAATGTTAAAAAAATAAACAAAAAACACATGGTAGGGCTTCCCTAGTGGCGCAGTGGTTGAGGGTCCGCCTGCCGATGCAGGGGACGCAGGTTCGTGCCCCGGGACCGAAGGATCGCACGTGCCGTGGAGCAGCTGGGCCCGTGAGCCATGGCCGCTGAGGCTGCGCGTCCAGAGCCTGTGCTCCGCAGCGGGAGAGGCCACGGTGGTGAGAGGCCCGCGCACCGCAAAAAAAAAATTAAATGAAATAACCAAAATAACAGTAATATTTATGAAGAACAGTCAAATATACAATGAGAATAAAGGAAATGGGGTAGAAAGAAATGAAAGGGCATTATTGCCAGTCATATTCTACAAACGTTTAATAGTGGCCTGAGTTATGTAAATGTTTTGCTTCAAAATACTATATATATCCAGGAGAAATAATGTCTGTCTCATGTTAATCTTAGAATAATTAACCATTTGATTTTCCTAACCACAGAAGGATTAACCCACCTTTTCAAAACCACTTTAAAACAATCATACTAAACCAGCTACCTGTATGCCAGTATCCTGAACTATCCAGCTTTTATCAAACGTACCATGTAAAAATATGAATTACAGAAACAATGGCCATCGTACATGACTCATTCCCGGAGCCTCTATCCTACTACATTGAACTGGGGCAATAATGAGCTACATTACAGTACAGACATTTGAGTTTTGAGCAAAATCATGCACCTTTTTTACAGCAACATTCATGGTAGGAAGACACAAACTCTGGAGTGAAATACAGATTTTGTATTCAAAAGACAAGTGCTCTGTGATAAACCCAATCCTTTAGCCTCAATTTTCTCATTCATAAATTGGGGAAAATTTATTAGAGTGAGGGATTGCCCTAAACTGCAAATTATACTCTCTTCACTTCTCCAGCCAATTTTCAGGCCACGTTTGAGATCCCTTTCTATTGTTTTCTTTCCTTCTCTTACTGGTATATCATAATGCATGACACATCACATACGCACACACACATACACACACCCAACAGGCATTCTTCTTCCCTTTCCCTTCACCTTTAACTGAATATGCTCTTTCATCCATTTTCTCTTCAACAGGTGTAATGTCCTTACTTTCAGTTAGTGGCTTCTCTTGTTCGGGTTGCTTATCACCGGGCTGCTGGAACTATGGGTGTGTGTGTGCAAATGACAAGTTTTGTTACTAATACACGTCAACAATATAAATATACAAAATACAAAGATACATTTCATCATAAGTAAATCTAAAGACATGTTTCCAATACTATTCAGTACACTTTTTTTTTTTTTTGGAGCAGAGAAAGTTGTACTGCAAGTCCATGCAAGGAGACGAGGTGGCTCATGCCCTAAAAAGCCTCAAGCTCCCAGCATACTTATTCTTAGTAAAGTTACTCTTCCCAAAGAGAGGCTACTCCAGGAAAACAGTTACCCACAAGGACTTTGGAAGCTATTTTCATCTATGTCGGAATGGCTGTGTGCAATCTGTTAATAAGCATGAGAAGGAAGTCATCAGTCAAATTCCCCAGGAACGTAACAGCATTCATCCAGGCAACACCAGAATACAGTCCTCCTGGATCAAAGTTCCTTATCACATGGAAGACCTTTATCACTGTATCTATATTAGTTCAACAACATTTTCACAAAAACTAATTTCTACTAATAAAAATCATCAAATGTTAAAACACTTACAACCACAGGCCCAACTGCCCTGGGATAGCCTTGACCAACACCTCCTTCTTTAGGTCTGTATGTTGACTTTATTCTCCGACCCATATTTCCCGCTGAAAACAGAACATTGTCATTTGGAAAATGCACTTAAGAGGATAATTATATTTCAACACTTCCGTGGCCAAATGGTGATGTATACTATTTTTGTAATATTGAACACATTTTCAAAATAAGACTCAAGGTAATTTAATTGTGTGTGCTTTCCAATCACACCAAATCTGGCAACTTGTAAAAGCAACTGTTTATGTCATGGCCACGCTGACAGAAAAATCACCTTAAAACACATGGTAGGGACTTCCCTGGTGGCACAGTGGTTGGGAGTCCGCCTGCCTATGCAGAGGACACGGGTTCAAGCCCTGGTCCGGGAAGATCCCACATGCCGCAGAGCAACTAAGCCCATGCGCCACAACTCCTGAGCCTGCGCTCTAGGGCCCGCGAGCCACAACTACTGAAGCCCGCGCGCCTAGAGCCCGTGCTTTGCAGCAAGAGAAGCCACCGCAATGAGAAGCCCGCACACCGCAACGAAGAGTAGCGCCCGCTGGCTGCAACTAGAGAAAGCCTGGTGGGGCAATGAAGTCTCAACGCAGCCAAAAAATAAATAAATAAATGATAAAAAATACAAAAAACACATGGTAGGCCTTCCCTAGTGGCGCAGTGGTTGAGGGTCCGCCTGCCGATGCAGAGGACGCGGGCTCGTGCCCCGGTCCGGAAGGATCGCACATGCCGCGGAGCAGCTGGGCCCGTGAGCCATGGCCACTGAGGCTGTGCGTCCAGAGCCTGTGCTCCACAGCAGGAGAGGCCACGGTGGTGAGAGGCTCGCGTACCGCAAAATAAAAATTAAATGAAATAACCAAAATAACAGTAATATTTATGAAGAACAGTCAAATATACAATGAGAATAAAGTAAATGGGGTAGAAAGAAATGAAAGGGCATTATTGCCAGTCATATTCTACAAACGTTTAATAGTGGCCTGAGTTATGTAAATGTTTTGCTTCAAAATACTATATATATCCAGGAGAAATAATGTCTGTCGCATGTTAGTCTTAGAATAATTAACCTTTTCATTTTCCTAACCATAGAAGGATTTAACCACCTTTTAAAAACCACTTTAAAAAATCATACTAAACCAGCTACCTGTATGCCAGTATCCTGAACTATCCAGCTTTTATCAAACGTACCATGTAAAAATATGAATTACAGAAACAATGGCCATCATACATGACTCATTTCTGGAGCCTCTATCCTACTACATTGAACTGGGGCAATAATGAGCTACATTGCAGTACAGACATTTGAGTTTTGAGCAAAATCATGCACCTTTTTTACAGCAACATTCATGGTAGGAAGACACAAACTCTGGAGTGAAATACAGATTTTGTATTCAAAAGCTAAGTGCTCTTTGATAAACCCAATCCTTTAGCCTCAATTTTCTCATTCATAAATTGGGGAAAATTTATTAGAGTGAGGGATTGCCCTAAACTGCAAATTATACTCTCTTCACTTCTCCAGCCAATTTTCAGGCCACGTTTGAGATCCCTTTCTATTGTTTTCTTTCCTTCTCTTACTGGTATATCATAATGCATGACACATCACATACACACACACACATACACACACCCAACACGCATTCTTCTTCCCTTTCCCTTCACCTTTAACTGAATATGCTCCTTCATCCATTTTCTCTTCAACAGGTGTAATGTCCTTACTTTCACTTAGTGGCTTCTCTTGTTCGGGTTGCTTATCACCGGGCTGCTGGAACTATGGGTGTGTGTGTGCAAATGAAAAGTTTTGTTACTAATACACGTCAACAATATAAATATACAAAATACAAAGATACATTTCATCATAAATAAATCTAAAGACATTTTTCCAATACTATTCAGTACACTTTTTTTTTTTGGAGCAGAGAAAGTTGTATTGCAAGTCCATGCAAGGAGACGAGGTGGCTCGTGCCCTAGCTAGAAAGCCTCGAGCTCCCAGCATACTTATTCTTAGTAAAGTTACTCTTCCCACAGAGAGGCTACTCCAGGAAAACAGTTACCCACACGGACTTTGGAAGCTATTTTCATCTATGTCGGGATGGCTGTGTGCAATCTGTTAATAAGCATAAGAAGGAAGTCTCCAGTCAAATTCCCCAGGAACGTAACAGCATTCATCCAGGCAACACCAGAATATAGTCCTCCTGGATCAAAGTTCCTTATCACATGGAAGACCTTTATCACTGTATCTATATTAGTTCAACAACATTTTCACAAAAACTAATTTCTACTAATAAAAATCATCAAATGTTAAAACACTTACAACCACAGGCCCAACTGCCCTGGGACAGCCTTGACCATCACCTCTTTCTTGAGGTCTGTATGTTGACTTTCTTCTCCAACCCATATTTCCCGCTGAAAACAGAACATTGTCATTTGGAAAATGCACTTAAGAGGATAATTATATTTCAACACTTCCGTGGCCAAATGGTGATGAATACTATTTTTGTAATATTGAACACATTTTCAAAATAAGACTCAAGGTAATTTAATTGTGTGTGCTTTCCAATCACACCAAATCTGGCAACTTGCAAAAGCAACTGTTTATGAAATGGCCACGCTGACAGAAAAATCACCTTAAAACACATGGTAGGGACTTCCCTGGTGGCACAGTGGTTGGGAGTCCGCCTGCCAATGCAGAGGACACGGGTTCGAGCCCTGGTCCGGGAAGATCCCACATGCCGCAGAGCAACTAAGCCCGTGGGCCACAACTCCTCAGCCTGCGCTCTAGGACCCACGAGCCACAACTACTGAAGCCACACGCCTAAAGCCCGTGCTCCACAACAAGAGAAGCCACCGCAATGAGTAGCCCACGCAGTGCAACGAAGAGTAGCGCCCGCTCGCCGAAACTAGAGAAAGCCTATTGGTGCAATGAAGTCCCAATGCAGCCAAATATTAAATAAATAAATGTTAAAAAATAAACAGAAAACACATGGTAGGGCTTCCCTAGTGGCGCAGTGGTTGAGGGTCCGCCTGCCGATGCAGGGGACGCAGGTTCGTGCCCCTGGACCGAAGGATCGCACGTGCCGTGGAGCAGCTGGGCCCGTGAGCCATGGCCGCTGAGGCTGCGCGTCCAGAGCCTGTGCTCCACAGCGGGAGAGGCCACGGCGGTGAGAGACACGCGCACCGCAAAAAAAAAATTAAATGAAATAACCAAAATAACAGTAATATTTATGAAGAACAGTCAAATAAACAATGAGAATAAAGGAAATGGGGTAGAAAGAAATGAAAGGGCATTATTGCCAGGCATATTCTACAAACCTTTAATAGTGGCCTGAGTTATGTAAATGTTTTGCTTCAAAATACTATATATATCCAGGAGAAATAATGTCTGTCTCATGTTAATCTTAGAATAATTAACCATTTGATTTTCCTAACCACAGAAGGATTAACCCACCTTTTCAAAACCACTTTAAAACAATCATACTAAACCAGCTACCTGTATGCCAGTATCCTGAACTATCCAGCTTTTATCAAACGTACCATGTAAAAATATGAATTACAGAAACACTGGCCATCATACATGACTCATTTCTGGAGCCTCTATCCTACTACATTGAACTGGGGCAATAATGAGCTACATTACAGTACAGACATTTGAGTTTTGAGCAAAATCATGCACCTTTTTTACAGCAACATTCATGGTAGGAAGACACAAACTCTGGAGTGAAATACAGATTTTGTATTCAAAAGACAAGTGCTCTTTGATAAACCCAGTCCTTTAGCCTCAATTTTCTCATTCATAAATTGGGGAAAATTTATTAGAGTGAGGGATTGCCCTAAACTGCAAATTATACTCTCTTCACTTCTCCAGCCAATTTTCAGGCCACGTTTGAGATCCCTTTCTATTGTTTTCTTTCCTTCTCTTACTGGTATATCATAATGCATGACACATCACATACGCACACACACATACACACACCCAACAGGCATTCTTCTTCCCTTTCCCTTCACCTTTAACTGAATATGCTCTTTCATCCATTTTCTCTTCAACAGGTGTAATGTCCTTACTTTCAGTTAGTGGCTTCTCTTGTTCGGGTTGCTTATCACCGGGCTGCTGGAACTATGGGTGTGTGTGTGCAAATGAAAAGTTTTGTTACTAATACACGTCAACAATGTAAATATACAAAATACAAAGATACATTTCATCATAAATAAATCTAAAGACATTTTTCCAATACTATTCAGTACACTTTTTTTTTTTTGGAGCAGAGAAAGTTGTACTGCAAGTCCACGCAAGGAGACGAGGTGGCTCATGCCCTAAAAAGCCTCAAGCTCCCAGCATACTTATTCTTAGTAAAGTTACTCTTCCCACAGAGAGGCTACTCCAGGAAAACAGTTACCCACAAGGACTTTGGAAGCTATTTTCATCTATGTCGGGATGGCTGTGTGCAATCTGTTAATAAGCATGAGAAGGAAGTCATCAGTCAAATTCCCCAGGAACGTAACAGCATTCATCCAGGCAACACCAGAATATAGTCCTCCTGGATCAAAGTTCCTTATCACATGGAAGACCTTTATCACTGTATCTATATTAGTTCAACAACATTTTCACAAAAACTAATTTCTACTAATAAAAATCATCAAATGTTAAAACACTTACAACCACAGGCCCAACTGCCCTGGGATAGCCTTGACCAACACCTCCTTCTTTAGGTCTGTATGTTGACTTTATTCTCCGACCCATATTTCCCGCTGAAAACAGAACATTGTCATTTGGAAAATGCACTTAAGAGGATAATTATATTTCAACACTTCCGTGGCCAAATGGTGATGTATACTATTTTTGTAATTTTGGACACATTTTCAAAATAAGTCTCAAGGTAATTTAATTGTGTGTGCTTTCCAATCACACCAAATCTGGCAACTTGTAAAAGCAACTGTTTATGTCATGGCCACGCTGACAGAAAAATCACCTTAAAACACATGGTAGGGACTTCCCTGGTGGCACAGTGGTTGGGAGTCCGCCTGCCTATGCAGAGGACACGGGTTCGAGCCCTGGTCCGGGAAGATCCCACATGCCGCAGAGCAACTAAGCCCGTGCGCCACAACTCCTGAGCCTGCGCTCTAGGGCCCGCGAGCCACAACTACTGAAGCCCGCGCGCCTAGAGCCCGTGCTTTGCAGCAAGAGAAGCCACCGCAATGAGAAGCCCGCACACCGCAACGAAGAGTAGCGTCCGCTGGCTGCAACTAGAGAAAGCCTGGTGGGGCAATGAAGTCTCAACGCAGCCAAAAAATAAATAAGTAAATGTTAAAAAATACAAAAAACACATGGTAGGGCTTCCCTAGTGGCGCAGTGGTTGAGGGTCCGCCTGCCAATGCAGGGGACGCGGGTTCGTGTCCCGGTCCGGAAGGATCGCACGTGCCGCGGAGCAGCTGGGCCCTTGAGCCATGGCCGCTGAGGCTGCGCGTCCAGAGCCTGTACTCCACAGCGGGAGAGGCCACGGCGGTGACAGACCCGCGTACCGCAAAATAAAAATTAAATGAAATAACCAAAATAACAGTAATATTTATGAAGAACAGTCAAATATACAATGAGAATAAAGGAAATGGGGTAGAAAGAAATGAAAGGGCATTATTGCCAGGCATATTGTACAAACCTTTAATAGTGGCCTGAGTTATGTAAATGTTTTGCTTCAAAATACTATATATATCCAGGAGAAATAATGTCTGTCGCATGTTAGTCTTAGAATAATTAACCATTTGATTTTCCTAACCATAGAAGGAATTACCCACCTTTTAAAAACCACTTTAAAAAAATCATACTAAACCAGCTACCTGTATGCCAGTATCCTGAACTATCCAGCTTTTATCAAACGTACCATGTAAACATATGAATTACAGAAACAATGGCCATCATACATGACTCATTTCTGGAGCCTCTATCCTACTACATTGAACTGGGGCAATAATGAGCTACATTGCAGTACAGACATTTGAGTTTTGAGCAAAATCATGCACCTTTTTTACAGCAACATTCATGGTAGGAAGACACAAACTCTGGAGTGAAATACAGATTTTGTATTCAAAAGCCAAGTGCTCTGTGATAAACCCAATCCTTTAGCCTCAATTTTCTCATTCATAAATTGGGGAAAATTTATTAGAGTGAGGGATTGCCCTAAACTGCAAATTATACTCTCTTCACTTCTCCAGCCAATTTTCAGGCCACATTTGAGATCCCTTTCTATTGTTTTCTTTCCTTCTCTTACTGGTATATCATAATGCATGACACATCACATACACACACACACATACACACACCAACAGGCATTCTTCTTCCCTTTCCCTTCACCTTTAACTGAATATGCTCCTTCATCCATTTTCTCTTCACCAGGTTTAATGTCCTGACTTTCAGTTAGTGGCTTCTCTTGTTCGGGTTGCCTATCACCGGGCTGCTGGAACTATGGGTGTGTGTGTGCAAATGAAAAGTTTTGTTACTAATAGACGTCAACAATATTAATATACAAAATACAAAGATACATTTGATCATAAATAAATCTAAAGACCTCTTTCCAATACTATTCAGTACACTTTTTTTTTTTTGGAGCAGAGAAAGTTGTATTGCAAGTCCATGCAAGGAGACGAGGTGGCTCGCGCCCTAGCTAGAAAGCCTCGAGCTCCCAGCATACTTATTCTTAGTAAAGTTACTCTTCCCACAGAGAGGCTACTCCAGGAAAACAGTTACCCACAAGGACTTTGGAAGCTATTTTCATCTATGTCGGGATGGCTGTGTGCAATCTGTTAATAAGCATGAGAAGGAAGTCTCCAGTCAAATTCCCCAGGAACGTAACAGCATTCATCCAGGCAACACCAGAATACAGTCCTCCTGGATCAAAGTTCCTTATCACATGGAAGACCTTTATCACTGTATCTATATTAGTTCAACAACATTTTCACAAAAACTAATTTCTACTAATAAAAATCATCAAATGTTAAAACACTTACAACCACGGGCCCAACTGCCCTGGGACAGCCTTGACCATCACCTCTTTCTTGAGGTCTGTATGTTGACTTTCTTCTCCAACCCATATTTCCCGCTGAAAACAGAACATTGTCATTTGGAAAATGCACTTAAGAGGATAATTATATTTCAACACTTCCGTGGCCAAATGGTGATGAATACTATTTTTGTAATATTGAACACATTTTCAAAATAAGACTCAAGGTAATTTAATTGTGTGTGCTTTCCAATCACACCAAATCTGGCAACTTGCAAAAGCAACTGTTTATGAAATGGCCACGCTGACAGAAAAATCACCTTAAAACACATGGTAGGGACTTCCCTGGTGGCACAGTGGTTGGGAGTCCGCCTGCCAATGCAGAGGACACGGGTTCGAGCCCTGGTCCGGGAAGATCCCACATGCCGCAGAGCAACTAAGCCCGTGGGCCACAACTCCTCAGCCTGCGCTCTAGGACCCGCGAGCCACAACTACTGAAGCCACACGCCTAAAGCCCGTGCTCCACAACAAGAAAAGCCACCGCAATGAGTAGCCCACGCAGTGCAATGAAGAGTAGCGCCCGCTCGCCGAAACTAGAGAAAGCCTATTGGTGCAATGAAGTCCCAATGCAGCCAAATATTAAATAAATAAATGTTAAAAAATAAACAAAAAACACATGGTAGGGCTTCCCTAGTGGCGCAGTGGTTGAGGGTCCGCCTGCCGATGCAGGGGACGCAGGTTCGTGCCCCTGGACCGAAGGATCGCACGTGCCGTGGAGCAGCTGGGCCCGTGAGCCATGGCCGCTGAGGCTGCGTGTCCAGAGCCTGTGCTCCACAGCGGGAGAAGCCACGGCGGTGAGAGACACGCGCACCGCAAAAAAAAAATTAAATGAAATAACCAAAATAACAGTAATATTTATGAAGAGCAGTCAAATAAACAATGAGAATAAAGGAAATGGGGTAGAAAGAAATGAAAGGGCATTATTGCCAGTCATATTCTACAAACCTTTAATAGTGGCCTGAGTTATGTAAATGTTTTGCTTCAAAATACTATATATATATCCAGGAGAAATAATGTCTGTCTCATGTTAATCTTAGAATAATTAACCATTTGATTTTCCTAACCACAGAAGGATTAACCCACCTTTTCAAAACCACTTTAAAACAATCATACTAAACCAGCTACCTGTATGCCAGTATCCTGAACTATCCAGCTTTTATCAAACGTACCATGTAAAAATATGAATTACAGAAACACTGGCCATCATACATGACTCATTTCTGGAGCCTCTATCCTACTACATTGAACTGGGGCAATAATGAGCTACATTACAGTACAGACATTTGAGTTTTGAGCAAAATCATGCACCTTTTTTACAGCAACATTCATGGTAGGAAGACACAAACTCTGGAGTGAAATACAGATTTTGTATTCAAAAGACAAGTGCTCTTTGATAAACCCAGTCCTTTAGCCTCAATTTTCTCATTCATAAATTGGGGAAAATTTATTAGAGTGAGGGATTGCCCTAAACTGCAAATTATACTCTCTTCACTTCTCCAGCCAATTTTCAGGCCACGTTTGAGATCCCTTTCTATTGTTTTCTTTCCTTCTCTTACTGGTATATCATAATGCATGACACATCACATACGCACACACACATACACACACCCAACAGGCATTCTTCTTCCCTTTCCCTTCACCTTTAACTGAATATGCTCTTTCATCCATTTTCTCTTCAACAGGTGTAATGTCCTTACTTTCAGTTAGTGGCTTCTCTTGTTCGGGTTGCTTATCACCGGGCTGCTGGAACTATGGGTGTGTGTGTGCAAATGAAAAGTTTTGTTACTAATACACGTCAACAATGTAAATATACAAAATACAAAGATACATTTCATCATAAATAAATCTAAAGACATTTTTCCAATACTATTCAGTACACTTTTTTTTTTTTTGGAGCAGAGAAAGTTGTACTGCAAGTCCACGCAAGGAGACGAGGTGGCTCATGCCCTAAAAAGCCACAAGCTCCCAGCATACTTATTCTTAGTAAAGTTACTCTTCCCACAGAGAGGCTACTCCAGGAAAACAGTTACCCACAAGGACTTTGGAAGCTATTTTCATCTATGTCGGGATGGCTGTGTGCAATCTGTTAATAAGCATGAGAAGGAAGTCATCAGTCAAATTCCCCAGGAGCGTAACAGCATTCATCCAGGCAACACCAGAATACAGTCCTCCTGGATCAAAGTTCCTTATCACATGGAAGACCTTTATCACTGTATCTATATTAGTTCAACAACATTTTCACAAAAACTAATTTCTACTAATAAAAATCATCAAATGTTAAAACACTTACAACCACAGGCCCAACTGCCCTGGGATAGCCTTGACCAACACCTCCTTCTTTAGGTCTGTATGTTGACTTTATTCTCCGACCCATATTTCCCGCTGAAAACAGAACATTGTCATTTGGAAAATGCACTTAAGAGGATAATTATATTTCAACACTTCCGTGGCCAAATGGTGATGTATACTATTTTTGTAATTTTGGACACATTTTCAAAATAAGTCTCAAGGTAATTTAATTGTGTGTGCTTTCCAATCACACCAAATCTGGCAACTTGTAAAAGCAACTGTTTATGTCATGGCCACGCTGACAGAAAAATCACCTTAAAACACATGGTAGGGACTTCCCTGGTGGCACAGTGGTTGGGAGTCCGCCTGCCTATGCAGAGGACACGGGTTCGAGCCCTGGTCCGGGAAGATCCCACATGCCGCAGAGCAACTAAGCCCGTGCGCCACAACTCCTGAGCCTGCGCTCTAGGGCCCGCGAGCCACAACTACTGAAGCCCGCGCGCCTAGAGCCCGTGCTTTGCAGCAAGAGAAGCCACCGCAATGAGAAGCCCGCACACCGCAACGAAGAGTAGCGCCCGCTGGCTGCAACTAGAGAAAGCCTGGTGGGGCAATGAAGTCTCAACGCAGCCAAAAAATAAATAAGTAAATGTTAAAAAATACAAAAAACACATGGTAGGGCTTCCCTAGTGGCGCAGTGGTTGAGGGTCCGCCTGCCAATGCAGGGGACGCGGGTTCGTGTCCCGGTCCGGAAGGATCGCACGTGCCGCGGAGCAGCTGGGCCCTTGAGCCATGGCCGCTGAGGCTGCGCGTCCAGAGCCTGTACTCCACAGCGGGAGAGGCCACGGCGGTGACAGACCCGCGTACCGCAAAATAAAAATTAAATGAAATAACCAAAATAACAGTAATATTTATGAAGAACAGTCAAATATACAATGAGAATAAAGGAAATGGGGTAGAAAGAAATGAAAGGGCATTATTGCCAGGCATATTGTACAAACCTTTAATAGTGGCCTGAGTTATGTAAATGTTTTGCTTCAAAATACTATATATATCCAGGAGAAATAATGTCTGTCGCATGTTAGTCTTAGAATAATTAACCATTTGATTTTCCTAACCATAGAAGGAATTACCCACCTTTTAAAAACCACTTTAAAAAAATCATACTAAACCAGCTACCTGTATGCCAGTATCCTGAACTATCCAGCTTTTATCAAACGTACCATGTAAAAATATGAATTACAGAAACAATGGCCATCATACATGACTCATTTCTGGAGCCTCTATCCTACTACATTGAACTGGGGCAATAATGAGCTACATTGCAGTACAGACATTTGAGTTTTGAGCAAAATCATGCACCTTTTTTACAGCAACATTCATGGTAGGAAGACACAAACTCTGGAGTGAAATACAGATTTTGTATTCAAAAGCCAAGTGCTCTGTGATAAACCCAATCCTTTAGCCTCAGTTTTCTCATTCATAAATTGGGGAAAATTTATTAGAGTGAGGGATTGCCCTAAACTGCAAATTATACTCTCTTCACTTCTCCAGCCAATTTTCAGGCCACATTTGAGATCCCTTTCTATTGTTTTCTTTCCTTCTCTTACTGGTATATCATAATGCATGACACATCACATACACACACACACATACACACACCCAACAGGCATTCTTCTTCCCTTTCCCTTCACCTTTAACTGAATATGCTCCTTCATCCATTTTCTCTTCACCAGGTTTAATGTCCTGACTTTCAGTTAGTGGCTTCTCTTGTTCGGGTTGCCTATCACCGGGCTGCTGGAACTATGGGTGTGTGTGTGCAAATGAAAAGTTTTGTTACTAATAGACGTCAACAATATTAATATACAAAATACAAAGATACATTTGATCATAAATAAATCTAAAGACCTCTTTCCAATACTATTCAGTACACTTTTTTTTTTTTGGAGCAGAGAAAGTTGTATTGCAAGTCCATGCAAGGAGACGAGGTGGCTCGTGCCCTAGCTAGAAAGCCTCGAGCTCCCAGCATACTTATTCTTAGTAAAGTTACTCTTCCCACAGAGAGGCTACTCCAGGAAAACAGTTACCCACAAGGACTTTGGAAGCTATTTTCATCTATGTCGGGATGGCTGTGTGCAATCTGTTAATAAGCATGAGAAGGAAGTCTCCAGTCAAATTCCCCAGGAACGTAACAGCATTCATCCAGGCAACACCAGAATACAGTCCTCCTGGATCAAAGTTCCTTATCACATGGAAGACCTTTATCACTGTATCTATATTAGTTCAACAACATTTTCACAAAAACTAATTTCTACTAATAAAAATCATCAAATGTTAAAACACTTACAACCACGGGCCCAACTGCCCTGGGACAGCCTTGACCATCACCTCTTTCTTGAGGTCTGTATGTTGACTTTCTTCTCCAACCCATATTTCCCGCTGAAAACAGAACATTGTCATTTGGAAAATGCACTTAAGAGGATAATTATATTTCAACACTTCCGTGGCCAAATGGTGATGAATACTATTTTTGTAATATTGAACACATTTTCAAAATAAGACTCAAGGTAATTTAATTGTGTGTGCTTTCCAATCACACCAAATCTGGCAACTTGCAAAAGCAACTGTTTATGAAATGGCCACGCTGACAGAAAAATCACCTTAAAACACATGGTAGGGACTTCCCTGGTGGCACAGTGGTTGGGAGTCCGCCTGCCAATGCAGAGGACACGGGTTCGAGCCCTGGTCCGGGAAGATCCCACATGCCGCAGAGCAACTAAGCCCGTAGGCCACAACTCCTCAGCCTGCGCTCTAGGACCCGCGAGCCACAACTACTGAAGCCACACGCCTAAAGCCCGTGCTCCACAACAAGAAAAGCCACCGCAATGAGTAGCCCACGCAGTGCAACTAAGAGTAGCGCCCGCTCGCCGAAACTAGAGAAAGCCTATTGGTGCAATGAAGTCCCAATGCAGCCAAATATTAAATAAATAAATGTTAAAAAATAAACAAAAAACACATGGTAGGGCTTCCCTAGTGGCGCAGTGGTTGAGGGTCCGCCTGCCGATGCAGGGGACGCAGGTTCGTGCCCCTGGACCGAAGGATCGCACGTGCCGTGGAGCAGCTGGGCCCGTGAGCCATGGCCGCTGAGGCTGCGTGTCCAGAGCCTGTGCTCCACAGCGGGAGAAGCCACGGCGGTGAGAGACACGCGCACCGCAAAAAAAAAATTAAATGAAATAACCAAAATAACAGTAATATTTATGAAGAGCAGTCAAATAAACAATGAGAATAAAGGAAATGGGGTAGAAAGAAATGAAAGGGCATTATTGCCAGTCATATTCTACAAACCTTTAATAGTGGCCTGAGTTATGTAAATGTTTTGCTTCAAAATACTATATATATATCCAGGAGAAATAATGTCTGTCTCATGTTAATCTTAGAATAATTAACCATTTGATTTTCCTAACCACAGAAGGATTAACCCACCTTTTCAAAACCACTTTAAAACAATCATACTAAACCAGCTACCTGTATGCCAGTATCCTGAACTATCCAGCTTTTATCAAACGTACCATGTAAAAATATGAATTACAGAAACACTGGCCATCATACATGACTCATTTCTGGAGCCTCTATCCTACTACATTGAACTGGGGCAATAATGAGCTACATTACAGTACAGACATTTGAGTTTTGAGCAAAATCATGCACCTTTTTTACAGCAACATTCATGGTAGGAAGACACAAACTCTGGAGTGAAATACAGATTTTGTATTCAAAAGACAAGTGCTCTTGATAAACCCAGTCCTTTAGCCTCAATTTTCTCATTCATAAATTGGGGAAAATTTATTAGAGTGAGGGATTGCCTAAACTGCAAATTATACTCTCTTCACTTCTCAGCCAATTTTCAGGCCACGTTTGAGATCCCTTTCTATTGTTTTCTTTCCTTCTCTTACTGGTATATCATAATGCATGACACATCACATACGCACACACACATACACACACCCAACAGGCATTCTTCTTCCCTTTCCCTTCACCTTTAACTGAATATGCTCTTTCATCCATTTTCTCTTCAACAGGTGTAATGTCCTTACTTTCAGTAAGTGGCTTCTCTTGTTCGGGTTGCTTATCACCGGGCTGCTGGAACTATGGGTGTGTGTGTGCAAATGAAAAGTTTTGTTACTAATACACGTCAACAATGTAAATATACAAAATACAAAGATACATTTCATCATAAATAAATCTAAAGACATTTTTCCAATACTATTCAGTACACTTTTTTTTTTTTTGGAGCAGAGAAAGTTGTACTGCAAGTCCACGCAAGGAGACGAGGTGGCTCATGCCCTAAAAAGCCACAAGCTCCCAGCATACTTATTCTTAGTAAAGTTACTCTTCCCACAGAGAGGCTACTCCAGGAAAACAGTTACCCACAAGGACTTTGGAAGCTATTTTCATCTATGTCGGGATGGCTGTGTGCAATCTGTTAATAAGCATGAGAAGGAAGTCATCAGTCAAATTCCCCAGGAACGTAACAGCATTCATCCAGGCAACACCAGAATACAGTCCTCCTGGATCAAAGTTCCTTATCACATGGAAGACCTTTATCACTGTATCTATATTAGTTCAACAACATTTTCACAAAAACTAATTTCTACTAATAAAAATCATCAAATGTTAAAACACTTACAACCACAGGCCCAACTGCCCTGGGATAGCCTTGACCAACACCTCCTTCTTTAGGTCTGTATGTTGACTTTATTCTCCGACCCATATTTCCCGCTGAAAACAGAACATTGTCATTTGGAAAATGCACTTAAGAGGATAATTATATTTCAACACTTCCGTGGCCAAATGGTGATGTATACTATTTTTGTAATTTTGGACACATTTTCAAAATAAGTCTCAAGGTAATTTAATTGTGTGTGCTTTCCAATCACACCAAATCTGGCAACTTGTAAAAGCAACTGTTTATGTCATGGCCACGCTGACAGAAAAATCACCTTAAAACACATGGTAGGGACTTCCCTGGTGGCACAGTGGTTGGGAGTCCGCCTGCCTATGCAGAGGACACGGGTTCGAGCCCTGGTCCGGGAAGATCCCACATGCCGCAGAGCAACTAAGCCCGTGTGCCACAACTCCTGAGCCTGCGCTCTAGGGCCCGCGAGCCACAACTACTGAAGCCCGCGCGCCTAGAGCCCGTGCTTTGCAGCAAGAGAAGCCACCGCAATGAGAAGCCCGCACACCGCAACGAAGAGTAGCGCCCGCTGGCTGCAACTAGAGAAAGCCTGGTGGGGCAATGAAGTCTCAACGCAGCCAAAAAATAAATAATTAAATGTTAAAAAATACAAAAAACACATGGTAGGGCTTCCCTAGTGGCGCAGTGGTTGAGGGTCCGCCTGCCAATGCAGGGGACGCGGGTTCGTGTCCCGGTCCGGAAGGATCGCACGTGCCGCGGAGCAGCTGGGCCCTTGAGCCATGGCCGCTGAGGCTGCGCGTCCAGAGCCTGTACTCCACAGCGGGAGAGGCCACGGCGGTGACAGACCCGCGTACCGCAAAATAAAAATTAAATGAAATAACCAAAATAACAGTAATATTTATGAAGAACAGTCAAATATACAATGAGAATAAAGGAAATGGGGTAGAAAGAAATGAAAGGGCATTATTGCCAGGCATATTGTACAAACCTTTAATAGTGGCCTGAGTTATGTAAATGTTTTGCTTCAAAATACTATATATATCCAGGAGAAATAATGTCTGTCGCATGTTAGTCTTAGAATAATTAACCATTTGATTTTCCTAACCATAGAAGGAATTACCCACCTTTTAAAAACCACTTTAAAAAAATCATACTAAACCAGCTACCTGTATGCCAGTATCCTGAACTATCCAGCTTTTATCAAACGTACCATGTAAACATATGAATTACAGAAACAATGGCCATCATACATGACTCATTTCTGGAGCCTCTATCCTACTACATTGAACTGGGGCAATAATGAGCTACATTGCAGTACAGACATTTGAGTTTTGAGCAAAATCATGCACCTTTTTTACAGCAACATTCATGGTAGGAAGACACAAACTCTGGAGTGAAATACAGATTTTGTATTCAAAAGCCAAGTGCTCTGTGATAAACCCAATCCTTTAGCCTCAATTTTCTCATTCATAAATTGGGGAAAATTTATTAGAGTGAGGGATTGCCCTAAACTGCAAATTACACTCTCTTCACTTCTCCAGCCAATTTTCAGGCCACATTTGAGATCCCTTTCTATTGTTTTCTTTCCTTCTCTTACTGGTATATCATAATGCATGACACATCACATACACACACACACATACACACACCCAACAGGCATTCTTCTTCCCTTTCCCTTCACCTTTAACTGAATATGCTCCTTCATCCATTTTCTCTTCACCAGGTTTAATGTCCTGACTTTCAGTTAGTGGCTTCTCTTGTTCTGGTTGCCTATCACCGGGCTGCTGGAACTATGGGTGTGTGTGTGCAAATGAAAAGTTTTGTTACTAATAGACGTCAACAATATTAATATACAAAATACAAAGATACATTTGATCATAAATAAATCTAAAGACCTCTTTCCAATACTATTCAGTACACTTTTTTTTTTTTGGAGCAGAGAAAGTTGTATTGCAAGTCCATGCAAGGAGACGAGGTGGCTCGTGCCCTAGCTAGAAAGCCTCGAGCTCCCAGCATACTTATTCTTAGTAAAGTTACTCTTCCCACAGAGAGGCTACTCCAGGAAAACAGTTACCCACAAGGACTTTGGAAGCTATTTTCATCTATGTCGGGATGGCTGTGTGCAATCTGTTAATAAGCATGAGAAGGAAGTCTCCAGTCAAATTCCCCAGGAACGTAACAGCATTCATCCAGGCAACACCAGAATACAGTCCTCCTGGATCAAAGTTCCTTATCACATGGAAGACCTTTATCACTGTATCTATATTAGTTCAACAACATTTTCACAAAAACTAATTTCTACTAATAAAAATCATCAAATGTTAAAACACTTACAACCACAGGCCCAACTGCCCTGGGAAATCCTTGACCATCACCTCTTTCTTTAGATCTGTATGTTGACTTTCTTCTCTGACTCATATTTCCCATTGAAAAGAGAACATTGTCATTTGGAAAATGCACTTAAGAGGATAATTATATTTCAACACTTCCGTGGCCAAATGGTGATGAATACTATTTTTGTAATATTGAACACATTTTCAAAATAAGACTCAAGGTAATTTAATTGTGTGTGCTTTCCAATCACACCAGATCTGGCAACTTGCAAAAGCAACTGTTTATGAAATGGCCACGCTGACAGAAAAATCACCTTAAAACACATGGTAGGGACTTCCCTGGTGGCACAGTGGTTGGGAGTCCGCCTGCCAATGCAGAGGACACGGGTTCGAGCCCTGGTCCGGGAAGATCCCACATGCCGCAGAGCAACTAAGCCCGTGTGCCACAACTCCTGAGCCTGCGCTCTAGGGCCCACAAGCCACAACTACTGAAGCCCGCGCTCATAAAGCCCGTGGTCCGCAACGAGAGAAGCCACCGCAATGAGAAGCCCGCACACCGCAACGAAGAGTAGCACCCGCTCGCCGAAACTAGAGAAAGCCTGGTGGTGCAATGAAGTCCCAACGCAGCCAAAAAATAAATAAATATATGTTAAAAAAAAAAAAAATGGTAGGGCTTCCCTAGTGGCGCAGTGGTTGACTGTCCGCCTGCCAATGCAGGGGACGTGGGTTCTTGCCCCGTTCCCGGAGGATGGCACGTGCCGCGGAGTGCCTGGGCCCATGAGCCACGGCCACTGAGCCTGCGCATCCAGAGCCTGTGCTCCACAGCGGGAGAGGCCATGGTGGTGAGAGTCCCGCGTACCGCAAAAAAACATAATAAAATAAAAAAATAAGCACATGGTAAAAGACAAGAACACATTTCTGATGCGTTTTGGACTCACACCTTGATTCACCATTATGGAGACATTTAGTGAAATACTACTGGAAATTTAAAACTTTAGGGACTATTGCTTTCGTCATGCTCTCGTTTATCAAGCCCTTCCCCCACCCTAATAAAATTCTATTGGAACACAAAGCCACGCTCACTCATTCACGTATTGTCTACGGCTATTTTTGCACTTGCAGAGTTGAGCGGCTGCAGTAAAGACTCTTATGTGGCACTCTCCTTCCTTGGCACACTGTTCTGGGCACTACAAATCTCGGGATGCAGTTACCACCCCACAGCGGTCCTAGGTTTTCTAGGCGTTTCCTTTACCTCCCGCCCCACTCCCATGCCCCGGGCCCCACTGCCAACTCTGGATTCTGTGCTCTGTCTGCTGTTCCAGGGCCTCCAGGACCCAGATACCGCAAATAACGCCGCCATGACTCGCTCTACCTTCATCCGACCCCCCTGGCCTCCACCGCCCACCGCCCTCCCTTTCCTGCCACCAGGACGAGTGCTATGGTGGCCATGACACCTGTGGCAAGAAGGACGACGACCTCGAGGGCCTTTCTCCTCAGAGGCCACAGATCGCCCGCCTGACCCGCCCGAAGCCCGCTGGCTCCCCCTCACACGCACACACACTTAAGCTCCAGGCAGGACAGATCTGTGGACCTACCTGGTGAGTTTCACCAGGCAGAAAGAACCGAGACATTAAGACGCAACCTTCAACAACTACGCACGCAAACTGCACAAGGGGCGACGGGAAGGCGCGCAGCCCTGGGCACGCGCACTGCGTCTCACATGTGCCACGTGGGCTGGTTTCCCCGCCCCTCCACGGGACCCCACAGAGACCTCCCGGATCTGTACTCGTCTGCAGTTCCGGTCCCTCCAGGGTTCAGATACCTCAAGTAACGCCCCCAAGCCTCTCCCAACTTTCAACTTCCCCTCTCCCCTTTGTGGCCCACCGTTTTCCATTATCCCAGCCCCCACTATGACAAGGGCTGTGGTGGTTGCCTGTGAAATGAGTAGAATGCCTGCTAAAACCGAAATGACAATATACTCCATAGGATTTGCATAAGACCAGGCTTCAGAACCTAATATTCAAAATGTCCAGCATATGATTCAAAATTACTCAGAATACTCAAAACACTAAAAATAGGACTACTATATGACCCAGCAATTCCACTCCTGGGTATATATCCAAAAGAAACAAAAACACTAACTGGAAAAGATACATGCACACCAGTGTTCATAGCAGCATTGTGTGCAATTGCCAAGACATGGAAGTAACCAAAGTGTCCCCCAACAGATGAATGGATAAAGAAGATGTGAGATATATACAGTGGAATACTGCTTAGCCATAAAAAAGAATGCAGCAACATGGATGGACTTGGAGAGCATCATGCTAAGTGAAATAAGTCAGACAGAGAAAAATACTGTATGGTATCGCTCATATGTGGAATCTAAAAAATGCAACGAACTAGTGAATACGACAAAAAAGGAGCAGACTCACAGATACAGAGAACAAACTAGTGGTTACCAGTGGGGGGAGGGGGCAAAATAGGGGTGGAGGAGTGGGAAGTACAAACTATAGGGTGCAAGACAGGCTCAAGAATGTATTGTAGGGGCTTCCCTGGTGGTGCGGTGGTTGAGAGTCCGCCTGCCGATGCAGGGGACACGGGTTCGTGCCCCGGTCCGGGAAGATCCCACATGCCGTGGAGCGACTGGGCCCGTGAGCCATGGCCGCTGAGCCTGCACGTCCGGAGCCTGTACTCCGCAACGGGAGAGGCCACAACAGTGAGAGGCCTGCGTACTGCAAAAAAAAAAAAAAAAAAGAATGTATTGTACAACACGGGGAATATGACCAATATTTTGTAATAACTGTAAATGGAAAATAACCTTTAAAATTGTATTAAAACTTTTAAGTGAAAAAATTGCTCAAAATATGAAAAAACAGGAAAATCTGAGCTCACATGGGAAAGACAATCAATAGACACCAATGCAGAAAAGACTAAGATGCCAGGATTATCTGACAATGTCTTTAAAGCAGCTATTGTTAAAAAAAAATACTTAAGCAAATGAGTCATGAACACTTCTGAAATAAATGTAAAGACAGGAAGTCTCGGCAAAGAGAGAGAGGGAGTATTTCAAGAAACAAATGGAAATTTTAGAAGTGAAAAGTATGATAACCAAATAAAAATCTCCCTGCATGGATTCAATAGCAGAATGGGGATGAGAAAATAGTGAACTTGAAGATAGATCAATAGAAATTAGTCAAGCTGAACAACTCAGAGAAAAGGAGATCAAAGAAAAACAAACAGACCTGTGGGAAAATACTAAAACATCTATAATTTTTATACAAAACATATATAATTTTTCCTTCAGAAAACCAGAAGTGAAAGAGTTATAGAGATTAAAAATAAGAAGAAGAGGGCTTCCCTGGTGGCACAGTGGTTAAGAATCCGCCTGCCAATTCAGGGGACACGGGTTCGAGCCCTGGCCCAGGAAGATCCCACATGCCGCAGAGCAACTAAGCCCGTGCGCCACAACTATTGAGCCCGCGCGCCTAGAGCCTGTGAGCCACAACTACTGAAGCCTGTGAGCCCAGAGCCCGTGCTCTGCAACAAGAGAAGCCACCACAATGAGAGGCCTGCACACCGCAACGAAGAGTAGCCCCCACTCGGCGCAACTAGAGAAAGCCCGCACACAGCAACAAAGACCCAACGCAGCCAAAAATTAATTAATTAATTAATTTAAAATAAGAAGAAGGCTCAAGTGACTCTATTAATATCTGGCAAAGTAAACCACAGAACAAAGAAAATTACCAGGGATAATGAGATGTTACAAACTGATAAAAATTAACCAAGAATACATAATGATCTATAACGTATATGCAATTGTGTTGGGGGCCCCCAAGACCACCCCAGGTTTATTATTCGCAAAGAGGATTCATAGAATTCAGCATATAGCTGTGCTCATCGCCAAGATTTGTTACAACTTAAGGATACTAAGCAAAATCAGCAAAGGGAAAATGCATAGGGTGACGTCCAGAGGAAAGCAGCAGAAGCTTCTAAGAGTCCTTTCCCAGTGGAGTCACACAATTCATTCCTCCAGCAACGAATTGTGACAACATGTGTGCAGTGTTGTCTACCAGGGCATCTCGTTAGATACTCAATGCTTTCTCCCTAAGATAGGGAATGAGGCAAGAATGTCCATTCTCCCGCTTGTTATTTAACATTGTATTGTAAGTCCTAGCCAGTTCAGTAAAGCAGAAAAAGGATATAAATGGCTTACAGATTGGGAAGGAAGAACAAAAACCATCCCAATGCTCAGGTGACATGATTATCTGCATAGAAAATCCCATGGAATTTATTTTTTAAATATTAGAGCTAGGACTTCCCTGGTGGCACAATGGTTAAGAATCCGCCTGCCAATTCAGGGGACACGGGTTCGAGCCCTGGTCCAGGAAGATCCTACATGCTGAGAAGCAACTAAGCCCGTGCACCACAACTACCGAGCCTGCACTCTAGAGCCCACATGCCACAACTACTGAGCCCATGGGCCACAACTACTGAAGCCCACGCACCTAGAGCCCGTGCTCCACAACAAGAGAAGCCACCACAGTGAGAAACCCGCGCACCGCAATGAAGAGTAGCCCCTGCTCGCCACAACTAGGAAAGCCTGCGTGCAGCAACGAAGACCCAACGTGGCCAAAAATAAATTAATTAATTAATTAAAAACATATTAGAACTAATAAGTAAATTTAGCAACATTGCAGAATATAAGTTCAACACACAACAATCAAGCTTATTGCTTTACACTAGCAATGGATAATCAAAACCAAAATTTAAAAACACACATGCAATACTATTTTACAACAGCTCCTCAAAAAATCTAACAAAACATGTACAGGATCTGTGGATGTTGAAAACTACAAGAAGCTGATGAAAGAAATGAAAGAAGACCTAAATAAATGAATATAGTGTTCATGGGTTGACAGATTCAATGTAAAGACATCAATTGTCCCCTAATTGATCTTTAGATTTAATGCAATGCCAATCAAAATCCCAGTAGGAATTTTTTTGTAAATACAGAATAATTGATTCTAAAATGTATGTGGAGGACATTCCCTGGCGGTCCAGTGGTTAGGACTCTGCTCTTTCACTGCTGAGGGCCCAGGTTCAATCCTTGATTGGGGAACTAAGATACTGCAAGCCAAGCAGGGCAGCCAAAAAAATTTTTTTTAATTAAAAATAATTAAAAATAAAGAATAAAATGTATGTGAAAAAACAAAGGAACTACAACTGTCAAAATAATTTCAAAAGGAGGAACAAAATTGGAGGACTAACATGAATTTTAAGAATTACTATAAAGCTATGATAATCAAGACAGTGTAGTATTGGCAAAGGGATAGATACACCTTTGTAAAATATCAATTGGTCATATTTGTGTGCGAAGGTGTGACTATGAAGGGAGAGCACAAGGGAGTTCTGTAGGGTGATGGGACAGTCACGTATCCTGAGTGTGGTGGTGGTTACATGAATCCACACATGGGTTAAAACTCACAGAACCCCCAAGGTCAATTTTACTGTATGATTGATTGATTGATGGCTGCGCTGGGTCTTCGTTACTGTGCGCGGGCTTTCTCTAGTTGCCGCGAGCGGGGGCTACTCTTCATTGCAGTGCGCGGGCTTCTCACTGTGGTGGCTTCTCTTGTTGCGGAGCATGGGCTCTGGAGTGCAGGCTCAGCAGTTCAGTTGCAGCGCACGGGCTTAGTTGCTCCGTGGCATGTGGGATCTTCCTGGACCAGGGCTCGAACCCATGTCCCCTGCGTTGGCAGGCGGATTCTTAACCACTGTGCCACCAGGGAAGTCCCTGTATGATTATTTTTTAAATAACTTTTTAAATCTTTGTCAATCAAACAGGTGAGAATCCTTGCTTTCTTTAAGACTTTTAACACAGTTGTACATATGCCTAAACAGTAGTTCTGTTTTCTTTTGTTCTACATATAAAGGGAATCCTAAGTTATGTCCTCTCGTATCTGACTTCTTTCACTTAACATTTTGTCTGTGTGGTTTAGTTCATTTCATCTCATAATTGTGTAGTATTCCATGGTATCCATATAACAATTTATTTATGCATTTCCTATTGACGTGTAATTGGCTTGTTTCCGGGTTTTTTACTATTAAACATAGTTTTACTACATGAACATTCCTGTATCTCTCCCAGGTTTACATGCATGTGCAAAAACTCTCACCACAGCTAGCATAAGATGACAAAAAAGTAAATCAAACACTACCTAACCACACAATAGGGAATGACTGACTACATTCTGGCTATAATAGATGATGGCACATCATCAAAATCACTTCAAAACCTGTGAGCCACTGTTTGGATAAGTTACACAAGTGCTCACCAGGGGCTGTTGTGATGATGACTCATGTCCCTGAGACTGCAGATGGGTCCCAGTAACGTTTGGGGCAGGGAGCTCACTGAGCTCATCTTGGGGCTCCCGAGGGCAGAGATGAGGACCAATAGGAAGGAACCTGTGACACAGGCTGCTGGCCGCCCCAGAGCACTCCGGAGAGCGCCTCAACGGGTCCTGGCCCAGGTTTCTGATCTCAGAGCTTCTGCACCTGCCTGCCTGCCCCGAGCACTTCCAGGAAGGCAGCCCTGGTCCAGGCCCGAGGCGGCCACTTCAGTCCTGCCCCACCAGCTCTGACCCCCTCCTCGTCCTCCTCCTGGGCAAATCTGCTCTCTCATCTCTACAGATCACCCTCCATTCATGAGCACCCCCTGCATGCTGCGAGTGTAATAGTGCCCGCTATGTAGGTGAGGAGACAGGCCCAGAGAGGGCAGGGGCTGGGCCTGCAGCCCCACAGCAGATCAGCAGGCAGGTTGTGGGTTGTGGTCCTCACCCTGCAGCAGTGTATCCCCCCAAGCCGCACGGAGCTTTTCTGCTGCTTCTCACTCCAGGTCTGTGTCTCCCCAGGCATGCTGCCCTGGTGCTCCACTCACCCCAGCCAGGGGTTCTAGACCAGCATTCAGGCCCAGGGAGGGGACTGGGTGGAGGCAGAGCTGGCAGCTGGCCAGGATCTGAATGGGGACTTGGGGGGGCCTATTCCTAAACCCCAGGCTCTGTTGGGGCTTCCCCCAGTGCCTTCTGCATCCGTGGCTGTGCCTTCCGGCTATAGCCAAACCTGCCCCAGGATCCAGGCTGCAGACAGTCTGTCTTGGTGGAAAGAAGCATATGATGCAAACTTTCAATGAGAAAAAGAAGCTTAAAACGATGACAACTTCCCTTTAGCCCTGGAAATGAGCTTCTGGTAGGAGGCAGTAGAGCAGGAGGGAGAGGAAGGCATCTACAGAAGACCCTGAACTTAGACCAGGGTCCTCCAGGAGGAACAGGCAGAGCTGACCCTAGGTACCCCCAGCTGTCCACACACAGAGAGGGAGCCTCCGAGGGACACCCAGGCCTGGGGCTCACGCACGCAGAGGCCTGTGACCCTCTCAGGTGTGAATGTTAAAGCCTCTGTCGTTCCTCTGTCTTTTCTGAAGCCTTCCCAGACTTGGAGATGAGACGCCCCTGCTGGCGAAGGCAGGTATCGCTGTAACGTGGACAGTGCGTGGCTGAGCTGTGCCTAGTGACACCAAGACCTCCCATGGGGCCAAGGCTTCAGTCAGGCTTCCATGAATGAAAGGAAAAGGCTGCTTTAACTTAGCAGGCTGCTCAGGTTTGGACCTGGGCTCACCCTGCACCACAGACATCCAGAACGGGAAGTGGGGAGGTTGTAGGATACGGTCCAGTAACAGCCAGGCTGAGGGCTGACAGCTCAGGACCGAGAGCAGAGGCCACTGTGAGATCAAGATACTGGGCCTAGTAATGAGGAGAAGGAGGGAGAGGAAGATCAGGAAGGCCTCTGCAAAGGACTGGGCTCAGGGCTGATGAAAACCTGGACACTCAGGGCCTCAGTTTGCCCACCTGTACACTGGTGATAAAAGTTGAATTTACATGGTGCACTTGGTGTGAGAAAAGCATGGTTCATGTAAAATGATCAGCCAGTGTCTGTCACAGAGTAACTGCGAGGTTAATGCTGATGGTATTGTTATGTTTATTATTACAAGAATCACTCAATCTTAATTAACTGTTGACATGCTCTTCTCCCCCGTGGGGTGGGCACCTTGCTCCCTTCAAGGGTAAGCCCCATCTGTCCACCTCTGTGGCTCCAGTATGGGAACACTGGCAGTCACCATAGAGGCCTGGTGAAGGAGGGGTGTTTGATAGGCAGAATAATGGCCCCCAAATGATGTCCATGTCCTAAACCGCAGGACCTGGAATATGCCACCTTACATGGTAACAGGGACTTTGCAGATATGATTAAATTTAAGCATTTTGGGCTTCCCTGGTGGCGCAGTGGTTGAGAGTCCGCCTGCCGATGCAGGAGACACGGGTTCGTGCCCCCATCCAGGAAGATCCCACATGCCGCGGAGCAGCTGGGCCCGTGAGCCATGGCCGCTGAGCCTGCGCGTCCGGAGCCTGTGCTCCGCAACGGGAGAGGCCGCAGCAGTGAGAGGCCCGCGTACCGCAAAAAAAAAAATTTAAGCATTTTGACACAGGGAGATTGTCCTGGATTATCTGGTTGGGCCCAGTGTAATCACGAGGGTCCTTGTAAGTGAAAGACGAAGGCAGGAAAGAAAGAGAGTGATTTGATGTGAGAAAAGACTCGACTGGCTATTGCTGGGCTTTAAAGATGGAAAAAAGGGGCCACCTCTAGACGCTGGAAGAGGCAAGGGAATGATTTCTCCCCGAGAGCCTCCAGAAGGCCCAGAAGGAACACAGCCCTGAGGACACCTTGTGAGACTTCTGAACTCCAGAACTGAAAGATAATACATTTGTGTTGTTTTAAGCCACTGAGTTTGGTGTAAATTTGTTACATCATTAATAGGAAACTACTAGATAGGGAAACACATGTCCTCCCCACTCCCTTCCTTCCTCCTTCTCAGGCCCCCATTTCCATCAGAAATGCCCAGTCCTGTGGCCCCTACGAGATGGTGCCCCTGGGATGAGGTGGTGGCCCTGTCCCCTCGGTCAACCTCAGAAACAGGGGGAGAGTGAGGAGGGTACAGGTCCCCTGGGGAGGGTATATTAGGACCCAGTGCTTCTCAAGGGGACAGGCAGGGAAGGGGCCTGGGGTACAAAGGAGGCCCCCACATTGCCCATTATCCACCCACTACAATAATACACACACTTGAGGGTGGGGACAAGGTGTCGTGAGTGACAGTAATTGTGAGATCTAGAGGGGGGCTGATAACAACTGATGTTTACTTGCTCTACCAAGCACTTCCCTAGGTGAATGATGTATTATCTCATTTAACCTTCACCATGACCCTGTGAGGAGGGAAAGTTATTACCCCTGATGACAGAGAAGCAAAGGGAGGCACAGAGAGCTTGAGTAACTTGCCCATCACGTGACATGATGGAAATTTAGTCCTGGACTGTGTCATTCCAGAGCCCCTCCTCTTGTTCACCCTACTCCACTGACTGGGTTACTAGATTAATCAAATGTTGTCATGGGGAATTCCCTGGCCGTCCAGTGGTTAGGAGTCAGCACTTTCACTACTGTGGCCCAGGTTCAATCCCTGGTCAGGGAACTAAGATCTTACAAGCGTGGTGCAGCCTAAAAAAAAAAAATGTGGTCATGAGTGAGGGCCATTACACATGTTTTCTCCAAAGCCCAGTGGGCATTAGCCCCCTTTTATGAATGAGGAACTGAAGCTAGGAGAGAATAGATGACTTGCCTAAGGTCACACAAGGAGGACTTGGGGTTCTGGCCTTTAAATGAGATTTGCCAGGCTCTAAAACCACATTTCCTCAGCTATTATGAGTGTGAATGAGGTCCAAGGGGAGATGGACTCCAACATCTGAGGACAAAATGGGCAGACCCTCTCCATCCCCTCAGAGACAGCTGTCCCCACACCACGGCTGGTGTCAGGAGATACAGAATAAACAATTCCCCCAAATATGACTTCCACAGACAGGGCTGAGGGAACCTCAGTAACTTCCAGGGCTGAAGGCAAGAGGACCCTGACCCCAGAGGAGGTTCTTTTTTGTTTTATTTATGCTTTAATTTTACACATTTATTATTTTTTAACATCTTTATTGGAGTATAATTACTTTACAATGGTGTGTTAGTTTCTGCTGTATAACAAAGTGAATCGGCTATACATAATGCATATATCCCCATATCTCCTCCCTCTTGCGTCTCCCTCCCACCCTCGCTATCCACCCCCTCTAGGCGGTCACAAAGCACCGAGCTGATCTCCCTGTGCCATGCGGCTGCTTCCCATTAGCTATCTATCTTACATTTGGTAGTATATATAAGTCCATGCCACTCTCTCACTTTGTCCCAGCTTAACCTCCCCCCTCCCCGTGTCAAGTGCATTCTCTACACCAGAGGAGGTTCTGAAGGAAGTAGTCTACACTTTGTGATCTAGACAAGGAAATTGGGGTGGCTCAGACCCTGTGTGGAGGAGTCCCAGAGTGTCACATTACTCCCCATTCTCACTGCATTTTTAGTTGTTTCTTTGGTATTTTTTTTTAACCTGAGAAATGTACATCTTAATGAATATTAATGAATTTCACATCCATGAGCAATCACCCAGATCAAGCAGTATACCATTATCCACATTCCAGAAGTCCCCTGGGTCCCTTCTCAATCATATTCCTCCCTCCACCAGAAGTAAACACTATTATGACTTGGTCATTATCATTCCCTTGATTTTCTTTATAATTTTACCACTAGCAATGGATTCGTTTTGGCTGTTTTTGAACTTCGTGTAAATGGGTCATACAGTGTGTAATCATTTATGTTTGGCCTCTTTTGCTAGATGTCTTATCTGTGTGGTTCATCCAGACTGTTCCATGTATTCGTGGATCTTTAATTCTCATTGTACAATATTCCATTCTGTGAATATACAACTTATTTATATACTTCGTGTCACTTCTGGTTTTTCTATTTTTAGTTTTTAATATATTCTAGATTTGAGCCTTTCATCAGTTAAATGTGTTTCAATTATCTTCTCCCAATTTGTGTCCCAATTTGTGGTTTTCATTCTCTTTATGGTGTTTTTTGATCAATAGACATTCTTAATTTTAATGTAATTGAATGTTTTATAATTGTCATTTAGTGTTTTTCTGTCTTATTTAAGTAAAACTTTCCTATCTTCTATATTCTACTAATTTAAAGTCTTAAAACTCTTTGGGGGGGGGCTTCCCTGGTGGCGCAGTGGTTGAGAGTCCGCATGCCGATGCAGGGGACATGGGTTCGTGCCCCATTCCGGGAAGATCCCATATGCTGCGGAGGGGCTAGGCCCATGAGCCATGGCCGCTGAGCCTGCGCGTCCGGAGCCTGTGTTCCACAATGGGAGAGGACACAACAGTGAGGGACCCGCGTACCAAAAAAAAAAACCTCTTTGGGGGACTTCCCTGGTGGTCCAGTGGTTAAGAATCCGTCTTGCAATGCAGGGGACGCAGGGGATCTCTGGTCAGGGAGCTAAGATCCCACATGCTGCAGGGCAACTGAGCCCACACGCCACAACTAGAGAGAAGCCTGTGCACCACAATGAAAGATCCCTCGTGCCACAACTAAGACCCAATGCAGCCCAAAAATAAATAAATAAATAAATATTAAATAAATAATTTTAATTTTAATAAATAAATATTTCGCCTTTCACATTTAGGTTTTCAATCCACCTAGTGTTATTTTTATTTGTGTTGTGAGGTAAGGATCCAATTTCATTTCTTTTCTATATGGATAACTGATTGTTCCATTTATCAGAAGTCCAACCATTCCCCACTGGTTTCACAGTACCTCCTTGGCCACCTATTCTCTGTCTACATTATGAATGGGTCTGTTTTTGAGACCACTGGTCTTTCACTGGTCTATTTGTCTACCCTTGCAGCAATATCACATCATCTTAATTGCTATACCTTTAAAATAAGTATGGGTGCCCTGGCTATTTGGCACTTCCACATAAATTTAAGAATTAACTTGTTAGGATACACACACACAAATCTATTGAAATCATGATTGTATTTGTATTGAACCTATAAAACAGTTTAGAGGGAACTGACAGCTTTATGACATTGACTCTTCCGTTCGATGAACATGTATATCTACTTATTTAGTCTTTTTTTAATATAGATCTATCTATCTATCTATTTATTTATTTATTCATTTATTTGTGGCTGCGTTGGGTCTTCCGTTGCTGTGCATGGGCTTTTCTCTAGTTGCGGCGAGCGGGGGCTACTCTTCATGGCAGTGCGCAAGCTCCTCACTGCGGTGGCTTCTCTTGTTGCGGAGCACAGGCTCTAGGCATGCAGGATTCAGTAGTTGTGGCTTGTGGGCTCTAGAGAGCAGGCTCAGTAGTTGTGGCGCACGGGCTTAGTTGCTCCACAGCATGCGGGATCTTCCCAGACCAGGGCTCGAACGTGTGTCCCCTGCATTGGTGAGCAGATTCTTAACCACTGCACCACCAGGGAAGCCCTTATTTAGTCTTTTTAAATGTCTTTCGATAAGGTTTTATATTTTTCCCAAAAAAATATTGGCCTGTTTTGTTAATTTCTAAGTAGTTCACACATGGTATCTTTATTAAAATTTTCTTAGTTTGTTGTTAACATATAAGAGCAATAGATTTTTTAAAGGCATTTTTAAACATTTATTTATTTATTTATTTATTTATTTATTTATTTATTTTTGGCTGCATTGGGTCTTCGTTGCTGTGCACAGGCTTTCTCTAGTTGCAGTGAGCGGGGGTGCCTCTTCATTGTGGTGTGCAGGCTTCTCATTGCGGTGGCTTCTCTTGTTGTGGAGCACAGGCTCTAGGCATGCAGCCTTCAGTAGTTGTGGTGCGTGGGCTCAGTAGTTGTGGCCCGCGGGCTTATTTGCTCTGCGGCATATAGTATCTTCCCAGACCAGGGCTTGAACCTGTATCCCCTGCATTGGCAGGCGGATTCTTAACCACTGCACCACCAGGGAAGTCCCTAAAAGCAATAGATTTTTAAATATGGATTTTGTATCAGAAATCTTCTTAAATTCTTAAAAATTCTAATAATTTATCCATGGACTATTTTGGATTTTCTAAATATATGGTGGTATCATCTACAAATAATGACAATTCTGTTCTTCATTTCCAATTTTTAAACATTTTCTTTCTCTTCCTTGCCTTACTGTGCCTGCTAGACCCTCCATTACAATGCTGAGCAGAAATGGTGATAGCAGGCATCCTTGCCACGTTCCAAATGTCAGAGCTCTTAACATTTCACTTCTGTCATTTACTGTAAATCTTTGTAGATATCCTTTAAGAAAATTTATTCAACTAATTTGCTAAGATTTTTTAAATCATGAATAGATGTCAAATTTTATCTAACCCTTTCTCTACATTTATTAAGATGATTGTAGTTTTTCTCCTTTAATCTGCTAATGAGGCAAATTATGCTGATTGAGTTCAAATGCTAAACCACATCACAGATTTACAATAAATCTAACTTGATCATATTATTCTTTTTTAATATATTGGATTTAGGCAGTGCTATAGACTGAATGTTTGTGTCCCCTCAAAATTCATATGTTGAAACCTAATCCCCAGTGTGACGGTATTAGGAGGTAGGGTTTTTGGGAGGTGACTAGGTCATGAGAGTGGAGCCCTCATGAATGGCATTAGTGTCCTTATAAAAGAGACCCTAGAGAGCAACCTTGCCCCTTCACTATGTGAGGACACAGCGAGAAGACAGTCGTCTAGGAACCAGGAAGTTGGTCCTCACCAGAGAGCAAATCTGCCCGCACCTTGATCTTAGACTTCCCAGCCTCCATAACTGTGAGAAATAGATGTTTGTTGTTTATTAGCCACCTAGTCTACACTATTTTGTTATAGTAGCCTGAACAGACTAAGACAGGCAGTTATCATTTAGCTTAAAATATTTACATCTATTTTCTTGAGATTGTTCTGTAATATTCTTTTCTTACTCATCAAGTTTTAGTATCAAGGTTATAGCAGCCCCATAAATGCTCCCTCTTTTTCTCCACTCTGGAATTGGTTTTATAAAATGGGAATTATTATTATCATAAATAATTATTATAAATAATAATTATTATTCCTGGAGTATTTCACCAGTGAAGCCATCTGGAGACAGTTTTGGCAAGTTATATGTCTGTAGTGATTTGTCCATTTTATCTAATTTTCAACCCAATTGGCATAAAGTTGCTTTTTTGGACATTGAGCAAATTGTCACATCAGTGGAGGGCCACAGACACATGTCTGGACTTTGATATTTGACAAAGTCAGAATATCCTCATTGAAAGGTGAAATACGGGTGTGTTGAATTTGTTTTCACTAGCTGTTTTCCACTTCCAGACCTCTGCAATGCTATTCCTTCTTACTGGACTGCCCTCTCTTCCCCTTCATCACCTAGTGGATTCCTTCTTGCTTTGTGTGGTGTTTTTGGTGTTGTGGGTGAGGGTGGGGGGAGTTGGTTTGCTTGTTTGTGCGCCACGTGGCTTGCAGGATCTTAGTTTCCCGACCAGGGATCTAACCCGGTCCCTGGCAGTGAAAGCACCAGGTCCTAACCACTGGACCACCAGGGAATTCCCGCTTCTTGTTTTTTAAAATCCAGTTCAGGTACCACATCCTCCAAGGCTTCCAGAGTTCCCACAGTGGACTAAGCATCTGTCCTAGGGTCCCCACAGCTCACTGGATCCATCACTGCTAATGTACTAACCACAGTGTACTGAAATTCTTTCTCTGTGTCTGTCTCCCCCACTAGACTGTGGGCTCCTTCCTCTGTGTCCTCAGAGCAGAGCAGACGTCAACACTTGTGGAACTAACGTGAGCTGTAACCACTGAATGACCAACTAAGTTCTCTAGCCATGTCTGTATATTTTCCCACATATGTTTGTTTGTTCTTTTATTTCATTCAATAGGTATTTGTTGAGAACTTACTATGTGCCAGGTAGTGTTCTAGAAGAGTGGCCAGTGAGGAAAGAGGAAAACTACAAGAGTGTGGTATCCTGGAAACCAAGTGAAGGAAGGATTTCAAGGTTGAGGAGATGGTTAACTGTGTCAAAGGCTGCCAATAGGTCAAGTAAGACGAGGTCTGAGACTTGACTGTTGATAGAACAATGTGAATATCATCAGTGACTTCAGCACTTTTGCTGAAGTGGTTGGGCAAAAAATCCAATCGTGGTTAAGGAAAAGCACTGGAGCCCTGGGGGAGAAGGACTGAAGAAAGCTGGTATAAAGTTTTGCTGTGAAGGGAAGCAAACAAATATATGGTGTTTTATTTTGCTATGCAGAGTTTTTTTTTTTTTCCTTCTTTGCGGTACACAGGCCTCTCACTGATGGGGCCTCTCCCGTTGCAGAGCACAGGCTCCGGACGCGCAGGCTCAGCGGCCATGGCTCACGGGCCCAGCCGCTCCGCGGCATGTTGGATCTTCCCGGACCGGGGCACGAACCCGTGTCCCCTGCATCGACAGGCGGACTCTCAACCACTGCGCCACCAGGGAAGCCCCACTATGCAGAGTTTTTTATTTGCATGCAGTATATACATCTATCCTTTCTTTCAAAGCTTCTGGGTTTCCAGTTTTGAGTTAGAATGCAATGTCTGTGGACAGCAACTCTGAAATGAATTTTTCACAGCACATTAAGTCCTGTGTCCTTTCTGAGGCCTCCTCAATCTTGAGGGCAGAGGGCTCTCCCTGCTAGTGTCAAAGGCTGTGTTTTGGGGGTTTTTTTCCACTAACCTCAAAACCTTGTGGCTGATTCACAACAAATATCCCCTCAACCACAACTGACCACGTCATGCAGTCATGCATGTGACACCAAACACTCATGTGGCCACCATTCTTCCTCCCTCCCTGGCAGAATGTGAAAAAGACCAAAGGACCTGCCCCCCAAAGACCACCAGACCACATGGATTAGTACCATAAGATGAGGTGACACAGATCCTCAAGGACATATTGAAGCAGCAGCAGCAGGCAATGACCACATCCCACCCACCCCTACCCACTCCCCACCGTGGTCCTCCCACAGAACGTGACCACCCTGCACATTCAGACCCAAACAGGAGAACATTGCACAACAAGACACATCGTTTCTCATAGAGCTGTATTGTGGCATATAATAATAGGTACTCTATATAAATTAAATTAAAAATAAAGCTCCAGCAGGTTGCACAGGTTGGCTGTTAATAAATATATCTCTGGGTAATTGTGCCCCAAGACCAGCTCATGACCACTCTCCCTCATCCAGAGAATTATACAAAAATAAATACAGGCTTGGTGGGGGCGGGGTGGGAAGGGAGGACATGCCCAGTTCCATTCTGAAAGTTCTCACTCACACCATCCACCCATGCTGTTTCTCTCCACTGGTATCACCGCAGGGAGCCCCATGCTGACTGGAGAGCTAAGGGACAGGAAGGCCTCTCTCCAGTCAAGCATTCTCAGAAGCAAAGGACTCTTCACTGTACAGGCCACACATCCCATCTGAACCCTCTGGGGGGAGGGGCTGCCCCTCCCCAGAGAGGGGGAAGCCTGTTATTGCTGATCTCACAAGCAGCTCCTACGAGAACCAGGCCAGAGAGAGGCACAGCGCAAGCACCAGGAGGGACATACCACTGTTCAGAGCCACAGGGACCACCACCAGCCCAGCCAGGACTCCCAGAGTCTGGGTCAAGGGCCCCCAGAGCTGGGGAGGCAATACACACACACTCTCTGCAGGGGCTGCTAGGGTAGGAGACCTCTTTGGGGGCTCAAGGCTTGGGCCTGAACCCTCTTCATCCTGGGAGCTCACATGGGGCCTGGCCAGGCTGGAAGGACAGACTTCAGCCCCCAAGGAACCAAGGAGGGGGAGATCTTGCCCCTGCAGGACTGGAGCAGCTGGCTCCTTGCCGGATATAGAAACCGATCTGTCTGCCAACTCAGTGGTAAACTCCATCTGGACTTCTGTCCCCCCCAGTGACCCAGTCACCCCAGCTATCACCCTATTCAAATGCAAAGAGTCAGAGTCCTTGCCCATCCCCTTCTCTGGAGCCCCAGTGAACTGACCCTCCATACTCAGAACCACAGGGCTGTTACATCCTGAGCCTTCTGCCCACGGGAGCCACACATCTCCCATAGTGGCTACCACAGGATGGGCCCCAGAGAGGATTTCCGGAGGCGATTCCTTGGGGGTGTCCCCTTCTGGGCTGGAGGGTATGATGGAGAGCCCCTCTTCCCCCTCCCCCTCCTCATCAGGGTCCTCGGTGTCCTTGATGAGCTCCACACCACGCCCCAGCCTGGCATAGTGCAGCGTGATCTCCTCAGCCAGGGCACTGTTCAGGGCCCGCTCGGGGCCAGGCCACTTCAAGATCAGGTCGCGGTCCGTGAGTATGCCCAGGGGATGGCTGGGAGATACCCCCCCATCTGTGGGGCCCTCCCCACCACCTCCTGTCCCACCAGCAGCCACGGCAGCCCGCAGGCGGCTCAGGTGGGACAGGTAGAGCTGCTCCAGCTCCTGGTCAATGGTGTCCTCGCCAAGCAGCTCCTCCAACCCACTCACGACCTCCAGACCCCCGGGGGGCTCATCCATGATAGCTCCCACTATGGGGTCCTTTCGGCCCCTTCCATTCTCTCTGGATACTTCCCACGTGGCCTCCACCTGTCGCTGGCTGGGTTCCAGGAAAGGCCCAGCTGCCCCCTCACTTGCATCGGGCCCCGAGGCCTGGTCCCTGGGAGAGCCACCCAGGCCACAGAGGGAGGAAGAGAGGGGAATCCTGATGGCCGGTGCCTGGGGGACCTCTGTGAAAGCCACAGGTGGACTGCTTCTGGGAACATCACCTTCCTCTGGGGGTTTGCCAGCCACTGTAACTTCAGAAACCTGGAGCCATAGGGGGAGGGGGGAGGGAGGGGAGAGAAAGGGAAGGGAATGAAGAAGAGGAAGGGATGGGACAAGCAGAGACAGTGAAAACTGGTGAAAGCCCACATCCAGCCCCACAGGTGTTTCCAAGTGAAAACTCCGTAAAGAACTATAATTTTCTTAACTCCAAAGACTATGTCTACGTTAAAATAACAAAATCAGGTGGAATAAAAGGGGGTTTCCTGTAGATCATAAAGCTGAGGAATTCAGTGGGCACCAATATCTGGTGAATGACTATCAGTAACTACTGTTGGTTGACCTCCAAAACATATCCAGAATATCCATATGAATTCATGTATTTTCTCTTTTAAAAGAAATTTATTTCCTAGCTCTGTCTTTTGACAAGGCCTAGAAACAATGACCAATCTAGTAGCAACAAGCACATCTAGCACCCAGATCTTGGTTCCTAAATACCATTCTCCATTGAAAGGAATCAGGGCTTCTGAAATAAATGACTATTTCTAGGTTCAGGGCCGGGAAAGTACAAGATGAGGCTGGGACATATTGACATACCAGAATGTGAGAAAGTGCTCAAAGAATGTTGGAGATGTATCAAAAGAACTCTAGAGCCAATGAAAATAAGCTCCCACGGGCCAGAGACAATTCAATTTAAGTGTCAAAATAAATAAATAGGTGCAATGGGTTGAAACTCATCAAATATGTTTAAAATTCCTGAGTTATTAATGCCACCTCAAAACTTAAATCCCTTAATTGGTCACCTTTGGAGAAGTTCATTTCTTCTGAAAACTGGTAAATAAAACGGAAGTTTTTAAGTATTTATCCAGCTTTTTCTATACAAACTATATACCCTCAGGGCATATATGCTCAAGGTAGCCAAATAGTTGATGTGAGAAAGTTTTTCTTTAGAGAAGAATTCCAGCTAATAAATAAAATGGAAATAGAATTAAGTAGAATCAATTTTATTTAAATTAATTTAATAATAACAGGTTATATTTAATAAAAGTAATAGTTTAATAAATTTAATACTAGATGAAATTAATTAAATAGAATAAATTAATAAAAATGGAGTAGAAATGTGTTTCCACGTGGATGCAATCAGCCAAATCCAGACTGTGGGAAACTCTATAGGACAAACAAGGCTTCTTCAACAAACAAATTGCAAGAAAAGTGAGACAGATTTAAAAATCTAAAAAGACCCATCAACCAAATACAATGTATTGACCTTGTTTGGACCCTAAAACACTTATGAGACAAGGAAATTTGAACACTGGCCAAATATTTGATGATCCTAAGGAATTATTGTTAATTTTCTGAGGGGAAATGTGGCATTGTGGGGTTTTTTTTAAAGAGTGCTTAATTTTCTGAAATACAAACCAAAGTATTCAAGGATGACATAAAGTCTGGATTTTTTCCAAAATAATTCCATAGGGAAGGTGAGAGGAGGGGGTGGGGTATAGAAGAATGTAGGAATGGACGTGTTGAAATTTGTTGAAGCTGGGTGATGAGTATATGTGGGTTCATTATACTAGTTTCTTTACTTTTATTATTTATTATTATTATTATTTTTTTTTTGGCCACTCGCATGGCATGTGGGATCTTAGTTCCCCGACCAGGGATCAAACCCATGCCCTGTACAGTGGAAGCGTGGAGTCTTAACCACTGGACTGCCAGGGAATTCCCGGTTTCTTTACTTTTATATGTTTGAAAACCTTTGTAATAAAAAGTTAAAACACACACACACACACACACATCTCTAGAATCTCTCTATCTCCCTGCCAGCACCAGCATCGCTCACCTGGACCACTGCAATGGCCTCCTCCTCAGGGTCCCCCAGCTTCCACCCTCAACCCTACAGTCTATTTTCCTCATAGCAGCCAGAGGAAGCCTGTTAAATCCTAAGTCAGATCATGGCCCTCCTCTGCTCAAGACCCTCCTGCGGCTCCCCTGTCATTCAGAGTAAAAGCCAGAGTTCTCTCCATGGCCCGTGAGGCCCCACGCGATCTGTGCCTCCACCTCTCCCACCTCACCTCCTGCCGCTCCCCCTCACTCCCTCTGCTCTGCTGCATGGCCTTCTCCTCGCTGTTCCTCACACATATTAGCCACGGCCCCGCCTTGGGGACTTTGCACTTGTCTGAGATGTTCTTCCCTTACCTTAGTTATCCACATGCCTCACTATTCCACTTTCTTCAGATCTTCTCTCAAACCTCACTGACCACCACGGCCTTCCCTGGCCACCCAATCTGAAGTTGCAAACGTCTTCCCTCCCCCAACCTCCCCCCCACACACACACATACTCTCTCTCTCTCTCTCTCTCTCTCTCTCTCTCTCCTTATCCCTTTATTTCTTTTTTCCTTAGCACTCATCATCATCTAAAATACCATATATTTTAACTACTATTTTGTTTTATCATGTCTCACTCCACTAAAATGTAAGTGAGCCCCATGAAGAGACAGTGTTTGGGTCATTACTGTATTACCAGTGTCCCTAACAGTCCTTGGCACAGAGCAAGCACTCAATAAATATTTGCTAAACTAATAAATGACATTTCTATAAGCCCAGGCGAATAACTGCATTCTACCCTTCTGCCACCAAGTTCTGATTTGGGGGGCCACCCCCCAACCTAGGGGAGACCCAGAGTAAGTCAGCCCTACCACCCAGCCTCCCGTCGGGCTGTCCATCCAGAGGCTTCCAGGCCTGCTTACCTGAAGTGTCATCTGGGGCCACGGACGGAGAGGCGTGGGGGCCACCAAGGGACCCACTGACTCCTGGACATCAGGACGCTCTGCTGGAAAGAAGAGGACAGCGTCGGGGCCAGGCAAGGGTATAGACAAGCCTGGTTTGGTTAAGAAAATATACTCTTCTAGCCAACTGGCAGATTTGCCTCTGAAGCTTTCTGTGACAGTCTAAGGCAGAAGGTGCCTCTTCATTTGTGGAGAAAGAAAAGGGGAGGAAGAAAGAAATGGTAAATATAAGCTAAAAGTCCCCAGCCTGCCAATTGCTTACCCACAGCAGGGGTATTATCGTCTGCACTCTTCATCCTCAGCTTCTCCTCGTTAGGCCTGTGGGGCGGAGGAGAGAATGCATGGATCTGATGCCCTGAAAGGCCGGTTCTGCCACCTACCGGCACCTTCTGAGCCTCTCTGCTGGCCCACCCTCACCTGACAGCTGCTGTTTTCTCTTCTGCTGCCTCTTTCTATCCTCTGGTCATAAAGTCCTACACACTCACTGTAGAAAATTGACGAAATACAGGAAAGCGTAAGGAAGCAGGAGAAAAGTCACACATCAGCCAGAGGCAACCACCGTTACCATTTTGGAAAATTTCATTCCACACATTCTGTGAATCGTTTAGATTCTGCGGGCATAATTTTGCAGCTGGCTTTGTCCATTTAACAGTAAGAAGCAGCATTACATACGTTTGTAAACATTTGAAATGGCTGCTTACTACCCCTATCACATGGGCTGACCTTAATGTACATAGCCATTCCCTTCCTACTAGGCAGCTAGGTTGTTTCCTTCATCTTGCTCCCACAAAGCAGACTTTGGCAGACATCATTGGGCATAGCTTAATGAACATTTTGGATCATTTCTTTAGAGTATACTTCTGGCTGTGGAGGAAACCATCTTTTCCAAGAAAGGGCAAGCGAGGACTGTGGGGCACAGGAAACAGCAAAGGGAAGGAAGGAAGCAACTGGAGAATGGGAAGGAGGTGAGCAGAAAAGGCAGTAACCCGAGATCACAGAGGCCTAGGTCCCTCCGCCAACCCTCCACCCACCGCCATATCAGCCTGGCAGGGCACTTAAACTCCCTGAACCTCACCCTCCTCACCTTAAAACGGAGCACAGGGGAGCCAGGATGTGTACACCAAGCACAGGGCAGTCGAGGGAAATGAGGACGTCAAGCCAGACACCAGGGCCTGGCACAGAGCAGGGGCTGAATCAAGCATAGATATTTGTTGGTCTTTTTCCTCATTTGCCAGGCAAGTCAGACCCCAAGGTCTGAGTGGCGGAAACCAAGGGTATTTCAGCCAGTCCCTGCCAGGGGTGAGGGCATGAGGATCATGGAGAAATCGCTGTTCTCATTCTCACCAATGAGTATCAACTGCTTACAAATTAAGGCAAATGAGGGAACCATTAACTAAAACACATGCGGAGACCTGAGAAGAGCTGAGGTAATAGCTCAAACCTTTTTTCTTCCTCAGAAGTAACAGGATGATGTTGACATTTCTGGAAGTGGTTGCAACTTTTTTGAAAACACTTAATCAGTTACCTTCACAATTACCTACAAAAACAGAATATCACTAGCTGACCTGAATATAGTGCTTACTATGGTACTTCGTAGCATAGCTTCACATATATTCATTTAATTCTCATGAGAACCCTATGAGATAGGTACTTTTACTCTTTTGAAGTAGGCAGTTTTATTATCCTCATCTTACAGATGGTGAAACAGAAGCCAAGTAACTGGCTCAAGGTCATGCAGCAAAGATGGAAACCCAGGTCATTCAGCTCCTAAGTCTGTGCTCTCAACCAACAAACTGCTGCTTCTTGGATGAGGGAGGCTGGGGTCTTACCACAGCCCCATCTCCAATCCTTTCCAGGGCAGATAGAAAGAGGCAGCAATACTGGACAAGATCCCTCCCTCCACCTTCATTCAAGCTTTGCTTTTGATCTGCTTTTTGCCCACACTCTCATTCCCAGTTTCCCTGCCTTCAGGGGACATGTGGCTAGGAGACCACCAGACACAGAAATGGCTGCAAGAACTGGCTTTTATTAACACCCTTGGGGAGGAAGCTTGAACCATGTACATAGATCTAGAGTCTGGAAGATCCGGAAGGGACCATCTGGTTTTCTCCACAGACTAGGGCTCACACATCACACCAGAGGTATTTGAGTCAGAAGACTACAGGGCATGAAGTAGGTGACTGCGTGGGAGCTGTCACCTACTTGGAGCAGGAGCCCGGCCATCAATTCCTGCACGTCATGGATGAGAAAGGGGGATTCGGAGCAAATTGGCTTGGATGGCTCTGCACCACTCCCCTTAGTAGGTCAAAAATCCAGGTCTTTGGATTTGTGGCCCAACACAATTTCTGCTGACTTCTTTTGCTGGTGTAGTCCTTCATTAGAGAAAATGTCATCTTCCTAGGGTCTTCTAAAGCAAGCATCCTCAAGACCAGCAAACAAACAGAGAGGCAGCCCTCCTCCCAGGGCAGGGCTAGGCAAGCCTTCCCTTGCCATCTGGCCCAGTGCAGGTGCATGACAACCAGGCTTCTAAAAGCCACTCCAGAGTCCTAGATGTACATGAGAGAGAAGAGAGGGGAGCTCAGGACGCAGCCAACAAGCAGGAAAAGAACTTCATGGTCCATTTGAAGGAAAAAGAGAGTGAAGAAAAACAAATACAAAACAAATCCTTCAGCCCCCAGAACATCTCTTCCAAAGCCGGGGAGGGTGAGAAGAGGGGGAACATCCAAAAATCACGTCAAGTAATTCAGCCAATCCCCAAATCCACGAAGTCAGCAGAAGTACACAGGTCACTCTCCCTACTTCCAAAGTCAGAGAGATGAAAGCAGGAGGCACAGCATCTATTGTTCACCTCCTCCACCGTGGGCCCTTTTCATTGATACACCAAGTCATTTGAAAACCCTCACATCTATCCTTCAAAGCAACACCCTTCCCTTTGCAGAAACTGTTCCCAAATGCAGAAACTGAGGCTCAAGGAACAGTACCTACACCCACTAACTACTAACTATACACCACACTGATAACATCCAAAGAGGGTTCCATTTTGAAGACAGTGTGTGAAACTATGGGCTTAAAAAAAAAAAAAAGAACACTAAATATCCTTGAACTGTCTTTCACAGTAAATATTCGGAGGCAGCTATGACTTTAATCAAAAGGAGGATAGTGAAAGAAATGGAGTACAAATGTATACTGACTCACTAATCAGTAACAGAGAAGAGGGGTTCTTAGAAAAATGGGGAGGGAGATTAAGAACAAAACTGTACCTCCCGTATGCTTGCTAATTTTCGAGAAGGAAACTTGCTCTTTTGGCACCAACCCCACACACGCCACGTGGTATTGCCTCAAGGGCAGTGGGCAGTCACGAGCTGGAGCACACACCGGGGGCATCTTGGGCACTCATCCTCTGGGTGCTCTCGCGAGAACTAGTCAAGACCGTGTAGTCTAGGATGGGCCGTGTCAGGCCTGCATGCCTGTCTCCTGGGCGTGAAAAGTCTTCCTGCCATCAGGAGACTCAATGGCCTCTGACCTCAGACGGCACCCAGGGAGACCAGAGGGTGAGATTTCAGAAAGAGGTGCTGTGGGCCCCAGCCTAGGCCAGCCAAGACAGAACAAAAAAGTCAATCGCCACAGTCAGAGAGTGAGTGAGCAAGTGAGGGCTGACAACCTCTGTGGAGAAGAGCAAAGCAGACTTTCAGAGCAGTCACATCACTGCCACCACCACCCAAGTCCTCTGAGAACACCCCCAACACTCGTGTTTTCAAAGAACCTGGCCAGCCCAAAGTGGGTCATGCACTGAAACCCAAAGGGAAACTCAGCAGACCCCAGCTCCCATGCTGTCACCCTGAAGATAACGCTGACTCTCCGAGGGGACAGGTGGCTTCGGAAATCTGCCCGAGATACTTGGAATCCCAGTTACCCTGAGCCACCTGCTTTCTGAAAACAACAGGCTTTGAAGGAGGCTGTGAAAGCCACCAAGTTATGTGGGGTACTGCTCTGTCTTCCCCAGCTAGTCTGTGTCAGTGTCAGTTCTGGGACTTACGGACAATCCAGTAGGGCGGAGGGAGGAAGCTGAGCAGTTTGTTGTGCTATGAGCTTCTGCTACAGCAATGACTTCATTCATTTGGCCGTGACCCACGGTAAGAGATACATTTTACATCATAACCCAGCACACACCCATATATACATATCTCTGAAAACCAGTTGTTCTTTGAATGAGACAACACTTACCTTTACTACATGTTGTGATGCACTCATTATTTTCTATGCTATTTTTTTAATGTTTGTTGGAATCCAGTAAATTTATTTCACATCTTAATAAAGGGTCATGACATGTAGCTTTGAATAACCCCAGCTCTGCCACCTACCAGCTGTGTGACCTGGAGCAAGTTACTTAACCTCTCTGTGCCTCCGTTTCCTCATCTGTGAAGAGGGTATAATAGTAATACTTACCTCAGAGAGCTGTTAGGCAGATTGAGGAAATATTTGAAAGTCGCCTTTAAAGTGCTTAACAAACAGTACTCCACTCCAAATTCCCACTGAGAGAAACTGAGGCTCTGAAGAGGAAAGCAACTTGCCCAGCATTGCCCAGCTGGTAAGACACATCACCCAGCCCGGCACAGCAGTTGAGAAGTGGGGCACCAGAGCAGGAGCACCCAGCTCAGATTCTGGCTGTGCTGCTTTCATAACACGTGGCCTCAAGCCCACATCCTCGACCATGATGCCCTATCAGTTTTCCGTGGGATAAAAGAGGATCACTTTCACACTAAAATCCTCACTCCAGACAACTAAGATGACCCCTGGCCCATCCTGTTTCGACTTTGATTGTTCTGATTTCCCAACTGCCAACTCAGATAGCAAGTTGGGTCCCCATCCATTCGGCTACAGGTACACCTAAAAATCATTGAGGGCTTACTGTGCATCAGCCCAGGGACAGACTCTGGAGACACAATGGTGAGCAAACCCGACTAGGAAGCTTACAATTTGGCGTGCAGGAAGACATCAAAAAAAGATACTCACACTCATTCTTTCAACAAACATTTATTGAGCACCTGTTAAGTGCCAGGCACCGTGGCAGGCCCTGTGGGAATACAGTGGTGAACAAAAGCAGACCATGTCCCTACCCCTCACGGAGCTTACAGTCTAGCAGGGCAGAGAGGGTCATCCGATAATCCCCTAATGAAGGTCTAACTACAAATTGAGGTCAGGGCCTTCAGAAAAGGAAAGAATGCCCCAGAACAAGGGGCCTTGGCCCAGACTACAGGGTCAGGGAGGGCTTAAGATGCTTAGAAGGAAAATGAGCAATGGAGGGGTCAGGGAGTGAGGGGCTGCTGAGGACTCTATGGAGGAGGTGATGGAGTCAATCTCGAACAAGGGGAGTTTTGAGGCATCTCTGGGACATCAGCCAAGTAGAGATACTGAGTTTGTATGTATGAGGTTGAAGGAAAGAGTAGGGAGAAAGAGAAGAACCAGAGAGTTCAGAGGAAAAGCAGCAGAGGGTGGCCCCAAGGCAAGGGAAGAAAGTGTTTTAAATAGGAGTGCCCAACCACTTCAAGAAGAACACCAAAAACGCACCTGTGGAATCTGGCAGATGCGGGGGCAGAAGTGAGTGGAGAAGACAAGTGCAGGCAACTCTTTAGAGGGGGGTCGACAGTGAAGGGGAGAAGGGTGATTGGGTGCTGGCCAGGAGCAGTGGGGACAGAGGTGGGGTCAAAGGACAGATTTCTAAGACAGCAGAGACACTGGCATGTATAAAGGCCAATAGAGAGGCTCAAGCGAGGAGGGCAGTGAAAAGCTGCCAGGAGAGAAAGGGTAACTGATAATGTCAGGTTTGGAGCAAGTGGCAGAAAAATGGAACCCAGAGCACAAATGGGGAGACTGGCCTGAGGGAGGAAAAGGGCCCCCCTCCTCCCCTGTAACACAAAGGAGGGCAATCAGTTTGCAGGCTTGGGGGCTACAAGTTGCGGGGAGTTCCATTCTTATGGTTTCTACTTGTTTTTTTGAAGCAGGAAGTCTGAAGGTAAAGAACATTTGAAAGAGTCACCTCAGGGACGAGACAAGAGTGGATCAGAATAAAACAGTTGGACTGCCAGGCAGGGTGGAAAATGACCCTGGATCTGTGGCAATGCTCATCTCCTCTGCTCTATGACATTCTCTAACAGGGCTTGCCTGCTTGGCTGGTCAGCTGCTATAAAAAGACCCGGGCCTGAGGTGGTTGTGATGGACAGGCTTCCAGGAGGAAGCATTCTTAGAACTGAAGGATCAAAATGAGACTGCCCACTGCACTGGGCACCGGACCAACATTCCTGATGAGGGAAACAGCATGGACAAAGGCCCTGAGGCAGGAAGGGGCAAAGCACCTTGGAAAGACCACAGTGACAGAAGCTCAGAAGGCAGAGGATGGCATGAAGTGAGACTAGCTGCCCTGGAGGCCAGACTGGGGGAGAGGTCATGGGGTGCTCAAAAGCCATGCTGCAGCTTTCTTGGTCTTTATTTTTAAGAGGAATAGGACACCTCCCAAGGGTGTTAAGCCAAGGCAGACCTGGAGGGGCTCTCCTCCCCACACCAGCCCTGGGATTTTGGACTCTGGGAGCCTCAGTTTGCTCATCCAGAAAAGAGGGATCGAAGCCATCTATCTCACAGGGAATGTTGAAAGGATTAGATGAGACTGTACACGCAAATACTCCGCAGGGTCTCTGCCAGGTCTTGTACAACAAACCCTCCTCCATCCCTGCCCCTCCCACCCGGTTCCACCACCGGCCCGTTGACATCTTAGCGCCAGTCTGCACCTTTGGCCCTGTTTGAACCTAGCACTGTGCCCAGCACATGGTAGGCCCTCAATAAATGCTTGTTGATGGATCAGCTCTAAGCCTAAGGGTTATCAAAAGCCTGGGCCAGCAACTCGAGGAATGCAGCCATTTCAGTTTCTGAGCTGTATCCCGAGGGCTAGCACAGACTTCTCCCGTGTCCCCACGTGACGTGGCTGTGCTGGTGCACAGTGGACCTGCAGGCAACACCTCCTGAATGGGAAGCCCTCTACAACAGGGCTCCCGCAGGCTGAGGTTATCCCCTAAGATCCTCTACCACCTCCCACAAGGGCTGGGTCGCAGGGAGCGGCTGTTCTCCAACAGCACTCCAAGTCACCGGCAGCACGCAGGTTTTAAAACAATAATAAGTTGAAATGTACTCGCCAAGAAAGCCACCGACCTACAAAGAAAATCTTATCGCTGATCTTGCAATGAGCACCGACCTCCCCTTTGCAAGAGCTGAGATCAAGATAAAGAAGCTATCAAAAAGCCATCTGCCCACTTAAAATAATATCACAAGTCATGTTAGGAACCACAGACCTGGGGCCAGATACCAAAACAATTGTCTGAACGGGCTGCTTCAATTTCTCCTTAAAACCACCCATGTATTTTAAAAGAAAAACACCCTCTCCACCCACCTTGGCCCTGCAAGCTTTTGATTTCTCTGTTCCCTTCCTTTCGCACTCTAAAATGACCAAACTCTGTTACCCAAACTGTCACGTCTTACAGACAAGGCTCCCACGACAGCCAGCTGGAATGACGACTCGGGGAAAGTGACAGAAATTAAGGCGAGGGGCACTGGAATGGCTGGATATCTTGATCTGGGTGATGGTTTCACAAGGGCATACATATGTAAAAATCTATTGAGCTTCACATTGAAGATCAATAAAGGAAAAAAAAAAGCTAGAAGGAAAGCAAGACATGCTAGGAACATGGGAACACCTGGAGCGAAATGCAGAATTTGCCCTGAAACCTATCAGGCCTTCAAGAGGAACAGTAGTTTTTTAAAATCGTCCCTACCGTCTCCTCGCTGGTCCTATCACTCACTAGCTGAGTGTACTTGAACAAGCTGGCTCACTTCTCTGAGCTACCTCAGTTTCCCCCTCTATTAAATGGGCATAACCATAGCACCTACACCACACAGCATGCACAGCGGGACTCAGGAGAGAACAAACTTGAAGCTGTCAACACAGAGATCAGTAAATGTTGGCCACTGTTAATCTTTCAAAGCTACCACCATGCTTCAGTTAACCTTGCCCATGCTTGCTGCGTCCAATCCAAGCACACAACTTGACTGTCATTCCCCTTTAGCAGATGAGAAAACAGAGGCTCGCAGATGAAGAAACTGAGGCAAGGCTACACAGCTGGTGATGGACAGAGCAGAGTTTGGGAGGGGAATCCAAGGAACTATCTGTGATTCCCTAAGCATTAATACTGACACCTATATGGCACTACTAAGAGCCAGGCTTGGTTCTGAGTGCTCTCAGTCATCTCCTGTGAAGTAGCTGCAATAATTCTCTCTGCTTTACAGATGAGAGTACTGAGGCACAGTGCAGTTAAATGAGCTGGCCAAGATCATAAGGCTAACAGATGACAGGACTGGGATTTGAACCCAGGCACTGATGTCAGAATCCACACTCTTACGCCTGTAAGGAAAGCCATGCTGCCTACCCTGCTCAGATAGTCTCAGGTTACTGTTACCAACACAGGTTGGTAAGTAGGTACTTGTCTGCTTGCTCACTTACCCAGGCACATCTGCCCACCAACCCCAAGCTAGACCTTTCTGAACCACTCACAGCCTAAGGCCCTTCAAGGATCACAAACATCTTGCTGCAGCCAGAGGCTTCTGATCAAGCATATACAAGGTCCAAACAGCATTTTCCCATTCCCATTTCCAGTCCTCCCAAGAACAGGGAAATGTATGCATTTCCCACATGTGCTTGGAGAATCTACTTATCCCAGGTTAGACTTAGGTGATTGCCTCCAAAATCAGGCCTAGCTGCTACTCTTGAAGAACCCATGGCTTGATAGGGAAAACCTAGGAGGATCTTGTATCAGGGGCTTCTGGGGCTAAGTGGTTCCTTCTCCCAAGCCCTGAATGGTCACAGGTGGTACAGCAAAAACAAAGGTAAAGAACTTCCAGTCCAGGCCCATCTGGTTCTGCCTCTGCCAGAGCCACTGCTTCCTGTGACAGCAGGGGCTCAGCCCCTCAACTCCACAGGAGATATCAGACTAAATTAGAGCAAAACAGTAAAGAGAGTGCACAGGCTTCAAGGTCAGACATGGCCAAACTGGAAAAGCCAAGAGCCATCACTTCCTCAACCAGTTTCTCCCTCTAGAACCCTGGCTTCCTGCTCCGTCAAATGGGGATCAGATTCCCTGCCTCCCACTGGTAAGGACCTTGGTCCACACTACCATATCACTGCAGTTCTCTCCGCTCCAGCACACTACCCTTCGTTCACACCAGATTCAGCCCCACCTCAGGACCTTTGCACTTGCTGTTCTCTCTCCCTAGAACACCTCTGCTCCCATTATGTGTGCAAAACTATTCCTCTTTATCATTCAAGGCTCAGTTTACACAGTACCTCCTCAGAAAGTCCTCCTTGTTCCCTTTTCTACAAACTCTCTCCCTCCCCATATCTGTGCATAACTCTTATCAGCATCCAGGACTCACTTTCTCAAAGGCCTTCCCCTAACACCCCACCTAAAGCAGCTACTCCCTCCCAAACTGTCCCCTTACTCTATTTTACTTTCCTCTCAGCAGCTAAACTTATTCGTCTGTATCTTATCCACCTGCTGGTTTTTTCAAACTGTCTCTCATAAAAGCCTGTATGCTCCTTGAGGGCAGGTAAGATGTCTGTCTTATTCAGGGCTTTACAGTGCAATTCAATAAATGAATGAAACCCCAGTAATTAAAACACAGCCTAGCACATGTTTGGTCTCCATTACTCTTTGACCGACTGACTGAATGCGCCCTCCTCCCTGTGCTGGAGAGCAGGCCTCAGGGGCTCCGGGGTCGGAATGCTTGTCCTCCATCCTAAACACAGCCCTGCGTTGGCGGAGGTGGCGCTGGCAGACATTACCTGCGCCTCACCGGCTTCATGCAGCTCTTCAGCTGCCTGGCCTCAGCCTCCACGGGACCCTGGCACTCGGGCTGTGGCTCCAGCTGCTGCAGCTGCTGCTGCTGGGGCAGCCCTTCGGCATCACTGGGTGTGGGAGCGGGTGCAATCCGGAGCAGGACTGTGTAGTTGCGGCCGTGGTTGTTGGCCCAGAAAGTGCCCTCGGGGGTCTCATAGCGCACCACGAAGTCCAGGCGCGCCCCATCGCCCGCACCCTCAGCAAAGGGCAGCTGGAAGGCAAAGCGGTCGGTGCGGCCGCCGTCGTCGGGCGAGGAGGCGGGCGCCTGGCCAGGGCCCAAGCCAAGGCCCAGATCCAGGATGGGATCTCCTGCTCCTGGTCCTCCCGCTCCTGCCCCCGGCGGGCTGCGCGGGACGTAGCGCGCTGGGTGGTCGCAGAAGGAAGCCCAGCCGTCGTGTGAGGCCCGCACGTGCACCGCCTTCTCAAAGGAGCGGTTCAGCACGCGGACCAACCCGCGCAGCACCGGCGGGCGCCCCCCAGGCACCCACACCCCGGCACCCCCGGGGACCGCTCCGGGAGGCGGCAGCAGTGCCTCCAGCTCCACCATGACGCGCCCCAAGCGCTCCAGACGGCCCGGCGCGGGCGGCAGCGAAAATGTGGGCACCAGGTAAAACCCCCCGCCAGCGGGAACGGGGCACAGCGGCGAGGGCTCGGGGCAAGCCTCCTCTTCCTCCTCCCCTTCATCCCCATCCTCGCCATCGTCGTCCTCGTCAGCCCCGCCGCTGACGCCATCTTGCCCGGCCGCCACCGCCATCTTGCCCGCCCCGGGCCCGCCCCACGGCCGGTAGCGGCGCAGCTGCGCCAGCGGCAGCCCCAGGGCCTCGTCGGCGAACAGCACCCTCCGCGGGGCCACCGCTGCCTCGACTGAGGTGCGGGGCTCGCCCGCGGCCGGCGAGGGGGGCGCGGGATGCCGCAGCGGGGGCTCCACAGGGGCCGTGCGCGCCATATCGGCGGCGGCACCGGCGGCGGCGGCACCGACGGCACCGGCAGCGGGACCGGCGGGGGCAGGGCCTGAAGGGGCGGGCAGCCAATGGGAAGGCCAGCGCCGGAGGGAGGGGGATACGACTCACGGGGGGGGGGCCGTAGGCGGCGAGACGACAGGTATAGCGGAGAGCCAATGGGGAGCCGCGCACGCGTGACGTAGACGGTGACGCGAGTGCAGGGGGAGCACGCAGCCAATGGGGATACCTGAGAGTGGGCGGTGTAGGAGGCGGGATGATCGGGGATCAATGGGGATGCGTGAATGGGGGGGTGCGGGGTCCGGGATGAAGAGAGCAGAAGTAGGACAGCTAATGGGGAAGTGTGAGCGGGAGCGGCGTGGGAGCGGCGGGGAAAACGGAATGGCTACAGGCGATGGGGGCAGCAGGGAGCGAACGGAGAGGCCGGAACACTAGGTGATCCGTGGGTTGCGTAGGTAGTGGGACGGAAGGTAGAGACAGCGAACAGCCAACGGGGAGCCGCGCACCAGTGACGTAGAGAGGAGGGATGACGATAATGGCTGCAGCGAGCCAATGGAGAGTCCTGTGAGTGTGCACGACGCCTTCAAGGGGCGGTGCCAGGGCGGAACTAGCCAATACAGAGACCAAAAGGTGACCAAGAGGCGGTATGTGAGTGGCCTCGGAGGCGGGACTGGAGGGGAAGAGTCAATGGGGTGGGTGATGAAGGCGAGAGCGAGGAAGAGAGGTAGCAGATAGCCAATGGGGGAGTCAGAGTGAAGGCAGTTGAGACCTCAAGGGGCAGTGCAAGAACGGGATGAACCAATGGTGAAGCTAGAAAGTGTATCGGGACAGAAAGACCTGGAGGTGGGACGGGAAAGAGCAGAGCCAACGGGGATGTTGTAGCTGGTGTGAAGGAGGGGATGAACAGCCAATAAGGAGGCTAGAGGAGAGGAAGGGTCGTAGGCCGTCTGATCTGTAGAGTGGTCGGGCCTCTGAACCGTAGAGTGCAGGCAGCCCTTAGAAAGAGTATGCCTCTCATGGATGGATTTACCTTCTCCTTAACCCTCCGTGACTCCCTATTGCCCCAGGGCTATGAATGCCCAGAGCCCCTGAAGACCTAGACTGCATCCTAGTGTGAGATCTGAGAAAGCAAAACGGACTCTCCTGTCGCAGTTAGTGGGTCTGCCCAACCCAGCTCCGAGCCTTTGCTTGAGCGGTGCCACCAGCCAAGAATGCCCCTGATTATCACCCTCGGTGTTCTCCAGGACTTGGCACCATTGTTGAATGAATGGCTAAATAAAAGATTGAGCTTTTGGGGAAGATTAGCTTTTTCTAACTCCAGCTCAGAAAACGCTGAGCGTGACTATGCAGCCAGGAGTTGGTCGGGCATGTTGGCAGATATTGACTAACGTAATCACAAATCAAAGCCCTGTCTTTCTTGCGGGACTCAAGCTCCACACCCCACAGTGGCCTCACCTCCCTTCTTTCTGTCCCCGGTCTCTGCTCCTACTGTTCCCTCTCCCAGGAGTGCTGCTCATTCTTCCTCATCTAGTGGACTCCTTTCATTCCCCTTTCACTCTTCCTTTGAGATCCCGCCTTCCGTGGGAACAGAATTGTAGCTTGTGTCCACTGAACATGGCCATTCATACATTCCCCCTCCATCCTGGGAGGATTTTCTGAACACCTACCGTATGCAAGGTTCTGACTCACAGCATCCCTAGGAGGGAGGCAGTTCCCCCGGCGGGCTCCCCTCCTCAGGTCTCAGTGTCCAGGATGGGGTTATGGGCCAGGAACCAATCCGTATGTTTAGCTGCGAATAACAGGGAAAACCTCACAAAATAATATGGGCTTAAACAAGATAGAACTTTTTTTTCCTCACCTAAAAGTTCACGCTGTTAAGTAGTCCAGGGACTCCTTCCTGCCCACAGAGTTAGGGTGTTGTCTGTGTCCCGGTCTGGCCCCAAGACTCTCATCCTTCAACAAATCCTGTCAGCTCTCCATTCGATATATTTCCCGACTATACCCTCCCCCCACCCCCTCCACTGCCAGCGCCATTATCTGTCACCTGGACCATTGCAGTAGCCTCCCTCTCACTGATCCCTCTGCTTCCATCCTCACTCCTAAAGTCCTTTCTACACTCAGCAGCCAGAGGGATCCTGTTAAGTCCTAAGACAGTTCACATCTCTCCTCTACTCAACCCTCCCATGGCCTCCTACTCACTCAGAGTAAAAGCCAAAGTCCTTACCATGGGCTACAAGGTCCTGCATGGTTTAACGGCCCCCCTAGTCCCCTCTCTTACCTCACCTCCTACCCCTCTTCCTCTCACTCACACCATTCTAACCACACTCTTACCTCCTTAGTAGACCTTGAGCAAATCGGACACACTCCCACCTCAGGACCTTTGCGCTGGCTGTTTCCTCTGGAATTACTCAGATATCTACATGGCTCCCTCCCTCGCCTCCTTCAAGTCTTTGTCAAAGGCCCACTTCTCTGGGGACTTTCACCAACCTCTCTATTTAATCCTATCCACTCTCCCCCAGAAGCCTCCCATGTGAGAGGATATAGTCCAGTGCAGAGAGGAGGTGGGGACCTCTGCCCCTCTCTGCCCACCTGACCCCTCGGCCCTCATTCTGCAAGGGTCCTGGCTCTCAGCAGCAGCAGCATCACCCGTCACTCAGCTTTCCTCCTTCTTTTCTGGCACTCCTCTCATGGAGCAAGTGACAGTAAGGGAGAGATGGTTTGTGGGGGATGTAGCCCACACCTCGGACCCTCAAAGAGAAAACCAGCCCCCTCTCTCAGGAGGGAACAGGTCCTGAGGCAGGGAATGGGGCCTTGGCTTCTAGAACTGACCTGGTTTATAGTTACATGGGACATGTAGGGAATGTTCAGAACCAAGTCCACAGGGAGCAAGGGGTCATTAATTAACCTCAGGGACATCCCTAAAGTTGGACTCCCTCCTGATGAGCACACTCCTCACCCCCTCTCTTGCTCCCAACCACATGCCGTATCTTTTAAGCCCCTGCTGTATGCAGGGTCCCTGCAGGCCTTCAACCTGAGACCTCACCCCACTTGGTGCCTCCCCTGCCTGCCCGGCACACACAGGCCATCTTTGGGTCTCAGATGTGTCCCACCAACTCAGAAGCCTCAACCAGTGAAAGTTTTGTTTTGAACTAATGGTAGGGAGGGTTGGGTTCTTTTTTTTTTTTTTTTTTTTTTTTTTTTGTTGTTGTTGTTGGCTGATTTTTTTAGGTGTTTTTTTTTTTTCTATTCACCTTTTTTTTTTTTTCTTGTCTTCACAAAGCCAGGCCACCAGCCCCCCTCTGGGCTTTTCCAGAAAGGTGAGTCTGAGTTGAGGAAAGAGGTTCTCCTTCTTTTGAGGATTTGGGAGATGGGGGGAGGAAAAGAAGCAAAGGGGGTAAAGGGGTGGGTCTTGGCCAGTAGGTTTATACCATGTGAATAAAAATCTGTTTCCAATTTCTCTTTCCCAGGCCTGAAGCCAGTCTTGCAGACGGGTTGGAGTGGACATTGCATGACAGAACTCTGGGTCATGCAGGGCACTGGAGAGCCAAGGGCAGGGAGTCTCAGCCACGACCTGTCAGGAGAAGCCCCTGGAGTCTGGTCTCCCCTGTTGACCATTGGTTGGAGGGGGTGCCCGCTGAGGTGAGGAAATGCAGCCGCCAAATCTTGGACAACCTGAAACCTTCAAGCCCCCAGAAGAATCTCCAAATCTCAGGACCTCCCTGTCATTGCAGCCTAGAATTTAAAACCTGAGACCGTTGGGCTCAAGGAAACCTGGCGGTTTCAAAGCCCAGCACCAATGGAACGCAGGGCCCCTATCCTCCAGCTCTGTGATATTGGGCAAGTTGCCCGAATACTTCGTGCCTCCGTTTCCCCCATCTGTATAACGGCCATGATGACAAGATGGATCTCCAAGGGCTGTGGTGAGGATTGAACACGATAATTGTGAGAAGTGTTCGGTGCTGCATCTGGCACATGGGAAATCCGAGATAATTGTCAGCTACGGGGATGATGGTGGATATTTAGAATCCTAAATCCTTGGAAACTGGGACTTTTCGAAGTAGAAAATCGCAAAGGCTAAGGGCCTCAGAAGCATCAGGCCATGGTGTCCCTGACCGTGAGAAGGTTGGGGTCCGAACGAGCCTCTCTAGGCTTTGTGAGGATGGATTGATTAATACTGGGGCCTGGTTGGGACCTTCCCTCTGGGTCAGAGCTCTCAGGCCCTAAGATGTAATGAGGCAAGACTTTTCTCCCTTTCCTCACTCAGTTATGTTCAGTGGATTCTGGGAGCCAATGATTCTCAGACTCTTGGATTCTGTGAATTGCCGGGGGTAGGGAGGGACTCCCTGTTTCTTCCTCCATGAAGTAACTTCCATGCCTCTCACCCTCTGTGAGAAGATGGGTTGCAAGAGTATCCAGAGCTCCCCACCCCTGGGCAGTAAGACCGTGATGAGCGTATCAATTCCACTTAAGGGGAAACTGAGGCCTGGACCAGAGCAAGGCCTCTGGAAACGCAGCCCTATTCCATTTCTTTCCCTGATGTCTCCCATCCACACGTAGCATCTCAGTTCCTTTCTTCCTTTCCCCAGAGACCCTCAAATATCCCCTCACTCACAGAATGGCATCTCTCCCTGCCTGGGATGTCCCTGTGATTTGAGTTCTTTTCCCTCTTTTTCTAACTCTACACACTTTTGTTTTAAAAACTGTGGTTTCTCATGAGCCCTGTTATCTCATTGATACCTCTCACCTCTGTAGTGAGGGGAAGAAATCATATTTTCAGATGACTCGTAAAGGGCAAAGAAAAAACCCAAAATTTCAAAATTTCCGTTTAAGTCTCATAATCAAGAAGAGGAGAAACAGAGCGAGCGAGTGAGAGAGAGAGCGAGAGAAAAAACTATGAGAACCCCCCCCACCCCGTGATTATCAGCGTACACACTCATCGAAAAAAAAATTGGATTATTAGAAGAGAGAGGTCTGTGGCTTCCACACCGTGGTTTTTCTTCTCGGTATAAAAGCAAAGTTGTTTTTGATATGTGACAGTTTCCCACAAGCCAGACTGATCCTTTTCTGTCAGTCCACTTCACCAAGGTGAGTGTCCCCACTCTCCCCCACCAGATGCGGGTCCAGCGGAAGAGACGACAGTGAGGTAGGCACTGGGTTGGAGGGTAGTCAGGGGCCCTCTGGGACCAGCAAGACACACGCAGCAGCTCCTGTGGTCCTGGTCAGGTAAGGTATTTTTTACAGTAATAATAGTAATAACAAACGCCAGAAGACTGATAGATCAAGTACTTAATCAGTGCTCAGGCAGAAGCAAAGATAAATAAATGGATTGATGTGTGGATGGGTAGGATTTTTTAAATATATCAACTGCCAGTCTTTATGAATCTCAGAGCTTTGAACAACTTGAAACACTGTCCAGGCGTAACTGGAAATTTCAGCGACGTCTCTGGCATAGTTGGCTCTTCTCTCTCGATATCTCCTGTCCCTCTCTGTCTCACTCTTTTCGTGTTTCTCTGCCCCTCTCTTTCTCTGTTTCCCTGGCACGCAGACTCTCCACCCCTCTGTCTTTCTCTGGTTCTGACCATCTCCCCTGTCGCTGTCTCCTCCATCTTGACCACACTCCATTTATCTCCTTTCCTCCGTCTCTCCCACCACCTTTCCTGCTCACTCATCTTGCCTTCCCCCTGCCTGCCTCTCCCCCGCTACCCCCAGCCTCCAGCACAGAGCTTTGTACGGTTGGCGCTTAATAACAGTGTGTTGAATAATGTCGAGGAGGACATTTACATTTTACAAGAATGAGCATCAATTCAGTTTGCCCCGATCGAAGGAGGATTGTGGGCTGTCGGGTTGGGCTGAGCACTTAACTTGAACTTGCGCTTGCACCGCATGAGGAGACCCTCCAGGGGGGCACTTCACGCCATTTTCAACCATGGTTTAGCTGTGGGGTTCTACCCTCAGGACCTGGTGTTGTGGGGGGAGGGCCAGGACCCATGTCCAGGAACAGAGCAGGCCATTCGGGTCTGGGGTGACCTCGTCTCTGCAGGCTTAGCAAGTGCTCACCGAGTGTTAACTGTTAGTATTTTTTAACCAAATTAGAATCATGCTATCTAGCTATCTATTGCTCTTGTTTCTGCTTTATTCAGTGAATAGGAGCATTTTGGTAGGTCACTGAAAAATGTTTCAACGTTTGATCTTTCACAACTGTTCAGACTGTCCTCACATTGGTATGAACCACGACTGGTTCGACCAAGTGCTGATTTTTGGACATTCGGGTTGTTTCTAGTTTTTTCGCATAATCATCCCGGATTAGTTCCTCGGATTCCTACAAATCGAGTGGCTAGGGCAAAGCGTTTGTGCATTTTTAAGGTTTCTGACCCTCTGCAAATTGTTCTTCCAAAAGGTTGTCCTGTTTTAGGTTCCCTCTACTCAAGCTAACCGTGGGTGGGTATTATCATTTTTTAATCCTTTCTCAACATAACAGGTAAGAAAAATATCACCATGTTGTTGAAATTTGCATCTTTCGATAACTTATACTGTTTGTTGACCATATGTGCTTTTTCTTTTTTCAGTTGTCTGGTCAAGTCCTTAGTCCTAATAGGGTGTTCATCGTTTTTATTTATTGATTTGTCACAGCTCTTTATATAAAAGGATATTAACCTTCCATCAGCCATACATATATAGCAAATATTTTCTCTCAATTCATCATTTACTGAAGTTGTTTTTCTATTTGTTTATGCTGTTTTGTGATGCTTATGATGTTTTTATATTGTCAACGAGGTTAGTTTTTTCTTCTGTGGTTACTGTCTCTGGTTTTGTGCTTAGAAAGTCCTTTCCCACTTGAAAATGAGATAAATGTTCACCTGTGTTGGCTTTTATTCTCTTTTATGGCTTCATTTTTTCCACTTACTGTAGAGGTTAAGAGTGTGGGTACTGGAGCCAGACTGTCTGGGACAAACCCAGCCTCAGCTCAAGCAGTTCGTGTGACTTTTAGCCAGGCATTTAACTTCTCGATACCTCCATTTCCTCATAGGTACTGTGATGGTTATAATAGTACCGACCTCAAAGGGTGGTTGTAAGGATTAACTCTCTCAACCTTGTTAGATGCTTAGCCTAGGGCCTGGCATACAATAAACCCAAGGTCCATATAAGATTATTATTTATCTCTTTAATGGATCTGGAATTTATTTTAGGGTACATGATGAGGGTGACATTTCAAACTGGGCAGGAAGGGGTTGGTGGAAAAATGGACTGATTAGTCATTAGCTTTATTTTCCCCTTAATTATCCCAGAACCATTTGTTAAACAATCTATTCTCCAGCATCCCCTGGTTTGAAATGCCATGTTCATCACAAACTCCATTCCCTCTAGACAGTGGTCTGTATTTGAGCTTTTCCTTTCTGTTCTGTTCCTCGGTGTCTGTTCTGGTGCCAGGGCCACAGCGCTTTGCTGATTGTTGCTCCGCAATACAATATAGCACCCGGCCGAAGGCCCTGGCATCTTGCCCTTTGTTATTCCTCGTTATTTTGGAATAACGAAGGATCAGCTCCTCCAGCCAGAGACCAACAACTGTTCTTATTTGGAGCATCTCTTTCTCTGTCTCTGTCTCTCTCTGTGTCTCTCTCTGTCTCTTTGTCTCTCCCCATCTCCCTGCGTTGTTTCTGTCTCTCTTGTTCTCTCTCTCTTTGACTTTCTGCTCCTATGGGTTCCTTCCCCCTCCTCACTGTCTCTCCTTCTCTCGGTGTCTCTCACTATCTCTCTTGTTCTCTTTGTTTCTCTCTCTGTGTGTCTATCTCTGTCCCACCTCATATCTCTCCCATCTCTCTCTGTAGCTCTTCTTCTCTGTGTCTCTCTGTTTGCCTATGTCTGTTTGTCTATCTCTGTTTCTGTCTCTCAGCCAGTCCCCTGGGTAGAACGGCAGTTATCGAATCAAAGCCCTGCAGACACCTAACAGCTCACTCAGACACAGAGCACAAGGCCCCTGGCCCTCATCCGCTCCACACCTCTCCCCTTCCCAGCGTACAGAGGGGCAAATTGAGGCTGGGAGATGGGCGGGAGGGCCTCTCTGAAGGCCTCACAGAGATGCAGTGGTAGAGTTGAGACCCAAGCTCAGATCTCAGGACTCTCAGTGGGGCCCTGTGGGGCTCTGTGTCTCTCCCCCACCATGGGCCTCAGTTTACCCCTCAGCACCCATGACAGGGGCAGGGGGACCCTGGGCTGTCTCCCAGCTGCTGCCGTTCCCCCTTCTGCCCTCTCACAGGTTGGACCCTCATGGTCACAGTGTGGGGCTAGCCTCACGAGAGCTAGGCTGGGTGGGGTCCCAGGGCCCCATGGGTCGGGAGGCCTCATGGCCAGAGGGTGGTGATACCAGAGGGACATAAGTCAGTCGGCCTATCTGTGGGTCTGGCTGTGGACAGAGCTCAGCCGTGTCCCCAGAGTTGGCACAGGTCCCTGGGATCCTCTATCCCACGGCTCCTCCAGAGAGCCTGGTGGTAGACTCTACCGGCAAAGGCCAGGGCTCTGACTGCTCCCACCATGAGGTCCTAGCTGAAGGTCTGCCAGCCTCAATGTCCCCTTCCTTCCCTCCCCATCTCTGGCAGAATGGCTGTGAGTCTGGGAGCACTGTCCCAGAATGGACAGGGAGATGGTGGCCCTGCAGGGGTCCATGTACTGATCACCAACATTTTGTTAAGCATTTCATGTGAGTTAACTTTGGAAGATGGGTACAATTATTGTCCCGTTTTACATATGAGCCCGAGGAGAGTTACAGCTAGTTAGTGTCAGAGCCTGGCTCCAGGCTGGGGGAAGCAGAGGGGACGATTCTGACCCTCCGACCTTCACAGAACTTAGGAGGGAGGCTGAGGGGAGGCTTGCTGCAATTCCAGGCCTGGCAGGCGGGAGGCACTATGAACTTCGGGAAGTTCCAGTGATTTTGGACACCAGGGACATAGGCCTTCACCTACTGAGAAGTTAGACCCATGGACCCCACAGAGTCTGTGGGTTTGAGATTCTGGGATCCTTTGAATCTAAGAAATGATGTTCTACGATTCTGAGGTTCTAGCATAGTACCATTTGAAGGCCCTGAGGGTCCCAGTCTCTGTGGGGTCTGCATGGCGCTCCCCAAGCATCAAACCTTGGGCCTCTCCATGGCCCAAAAAGGGCTGGGTCTACAGGGCCCAGGGCTTGTCATGGTGGCCAGACGGACGTCACTCACCACATCCGCCAGCACCCACATCACCCCACCTGGGCCAGGCCAGCTGCAGGACGGGACGGCCAATTCTCGGAACGAAACCCGTGGGGTAGGGTACCTGCCCCCTTCTCTTCCTCCTTGGTGCGATGAAGCCCAGCGCATCCGGCCGCCATGACGTCAATGGCGGAAATATCTGGGGAAGTCGGGGGCTGTGACAACAGGGCCCAGATGCAGACCCCGATACGAAAACACAAACTGTGTCCCAGAAACATCCTCCATGTGGCTTCTGAGAAATAGTCAGAAAAGGATGCCCCAACAGACAGTGCAGGAAGCCGGCTGCCCAACCTGGCCCTCCAGGTACCCCACCACGAGACAGACCATATCCACGGCCCCTTTCTGAGAATGTATCTATGCTGCCCTGAGTCAGGTTGTTCCAGATGTGTCTGAGGAGGTGATTTCTTATAGGCTCTGGCCAAGGGTCCAGGCAGCTTGGGAAGTGACCACAGGCTAGCCGTGTGGGCCAGGCCAGAGTGGTGGAAAACATCCACTCATTCACCAAAATCAATATTGGTTCGCTGAGGTCTTCTGTGACAAAGTACCACAAACTAGGTGGCTTAAACAACAGAAATGTTTTGTCTCACAGTTCTGGAGGCCAGAAGTCCAAGATCAAGGTGTCAGCAGTGTTGGTTCCTTGTAGGGCTACGAGGGAGAAATCTGTTCTCTCTCCTAGCTTCGGATGGTTTGCTGGCACTCTGACATTCCTTGGCTTATACAAGCAACACTCTGATCTCCGCCTGCCTTCATGCACTCATTCATTCACTCACCTCTTCGGGGTCATCGACACTCTCTCTGGCCCTTGTTCTGAGCCTCCATAGACCCAGGCTCCTGATTCTCACCCAGTAATGTTCTAGGGCCCCGAGAGACTAAGGGTTTAAATACCTGGATTCACACCCCCACCTCCGTCAGCACCATAACTCTGGCAACCCCCATGAGCTGACAGCAAAGAAAGAAAGGAGCAACTGCCCCCTCAGAGCCCTTCTTCCGCTCCCCAGGGCTGCTCTCGGCAGCTGTGTGCCCAACCCAGTGCTATGGGGCGGGGTGGGGAGACACACACATACACGCACACACTTTCCGGAGAAAGAAGTAGAGATCTCAAGTCACCATGGGGCTGTGGGACACTGTACCTGGTTGTCCCCTTCAGTAAAATGGATGTTGGGCTTGGCAGTCCCTTCCAGCTCTGGCTTCCTCTCAGATTGGGACTCTAGGATTCTGAGAAACCAAGGCCCTGCCCATCGGGGAGTGTAAGGTTCTGGAGCTATTCTGGAGGACTTTCTGGATAGGGCTTGGGGAGGGGAAGAGAGGAGGAGCGGGCATTCCAGGCAGGTCGAATAGCATGAGCAAAGGCTTGGAGGCAGGCCTGAAGAGCAGAGATTGGGATGAACTCTGGTGGGAGCCGAGTCGAGGAGCTCGCACAGGCCCCGGCTCAAGAGAACCTGTCTCTCTTCCTCTCTGGCACCTGCCCTGCCAGCTCCATGCAGGGCGGGAGCCCAGAGATGATCTCAGATGGAGAGCTCCAGACCCCTGTACTCAGCTTCCACTTGGCCTTGCCACTTGCATGTCTAACACCAGAGTCGTCGTGTCCCTCCACACCTGGATCACCACCCCCAACCCTGCTCCCCCATCTCCCCCATCTCAGGTCATGTCAGCTCTGTCCTTCCAGCTGCTCAGCTAATACCCAGAAGTCACCTTGACCCTCCCTCTCTCACCCTCCACATCCAAGCTGCCAGCAAATTCTCCTGACTCCACCTTCGAAACATTAACTCCGAACCCACCCACTTCTCACCATCTCCACTGCCTTCATCCTGGTCTGGGCTGTTGCTTGCCTGGACTATTGCAGTAGCCTCCTCACAGCAGCCAGAGGGATCTTTGGAGTCCATATGCCCCCCTTGCACTCCCAGATATGCCCGTCACTGGGGTAACATAATGCTCCCAGGAGAAAATCAGAAAGCAGCCCCCATGGGATCAGCAAAGGTTGTGTGGCCTATACTGGGGTCAGGGAGGACAGGAGGGCTGAGGCTTAAAGAGCACCGCTCAGGTGCTGAGACCTATCCTGGCTGAGGCCCCACAAACCACCCCAAATTCCCCACCACCCTCAGGGAGGACGCCTCCCCACCAGGCCTGTGCCAGCGTGTACAGGCACACTGTGCGCTGGGTCCATGTACATCTGCACATGGGGTGTGCTTGGAGACACAGGCACGCCAGTGCTCCTGACACCGAGTATGTGTGTGCACATGCGCACACACGTGACCAGAGCTGGGGCCCCTTTGGGACACACCCCAGCCAACGCCTGCTCTGACCAGAGTGGGTGTCCACGTGGTTCAGATGGTTGAACATTTCACACACACCCCAGCACATTTGTAACTCCCTCCCCTTGTGTCCCCGCAGCCTGCCCTCGGAAAAGGACCCAATGCCCAACCCCAGGCCAGCCAAGCCCTTGGCCCCTTCCTTGGTACTCAGCCCATCCCCAGGAGCCTCGCCCAGCTGGAGGGCTGCACCCAAGGCCTCAGACCAGCTGGGAGCCAAGGGCCCGGGGACAACCTTCCAGGGCCGGGACCTCCGAGGTGGGGCTCACGCCTCCTCTTCCTCCTTGAACCCCATGCCACCATCGCAGCTGCAGGTGAGGCCTAGGGCCCAGGATGGGGCAGGCAGGGTGGGGTACCTGGGCCTATAGGTGCCGACCTTTACTGTGGCACTGGGCGGGGGGCCCAGCTGGGGCACAGGAAGTGGTTTTCTGGGTCCCAGGCACGTCTGTGACTTATGCAGATGTCACGGGGCCAAGAAAGTCCCCACTTAGCAGGTCTCAGAGATTCGAGGCTCTCCGCAACCTCCCAATCCCTGTCTCAGGATAGGAGACCCTATCATGGTCCCACAGGCATAGCCATGTGTGTCTCCATCCCCCTGTGACAGAGGGCTTGGGGCCCAGGGAGGTGAGGTGACAGGATGGAGGCCAGCTCTGCCACTTATTAGCTGTTTGATCTTGAAAAAGTCACCCAATCTCCGTGAACCTCAGTTTCCACATATGTAAAATGGGGTTGGTCATTCTGCCTAGTACGTGGGGTTGTGGTGAGGAGTATATGGGTTAGACGTGTAGAACAGTGAACATGAGGATGGCATCTCACCCGCCTGCCTTCCCCCAGCTGCCCACAGTGCCCCTCGTCATGGTGGCACCCTCTGGAGCACGGCTGGGTCCCTCGCCCCACTTGCAGGCACTCCTCCAGGACAGGCCACACTTTGTGCACCAGGTACCAACCCAGAACAGGCAGGGAGGAGGGAGCAGGCGGGAGAACTGGGGAGAGGACCTGGCTGAAATGGACACCATGTGCCCCTAGCTCTCAACGGTGGATGCCCATGCCCGGACCCCTGTGCTGCAGGTGCGCCCACTGGACAGCCCAGCTATGATCAGCCTCCCGCCACCCACTGCTGCTACGGGGGTCTTCTCCCTCAAGGCCCGGCCCGGCCTGCCACCTGGTAACACTGTACCCCACAGCTCCACAGAAGCCCAGAGCCCCCAATCCTTGAACATAAGTGGTGTGGGCTGCTGACTTGCGGCCCTCAGGAGGCCAGAGGTGTCAGGTCTTATCATCTTGGAAACTCCAACCTCTAAAAAATGTCAGGCTCAGAGCCTTAAAGACACAGAATGTCAAAATCACGGAACCACAGATCTTTGCAAAGTTAGTCGAAATGTCAGCGCAGTCTTTGAGCTGCTCCACCAGTAGCCTTGGAGATTAGGGACCACAGAGCCCCCTGGGAGTCTGGGCCTGCAAAGCTCAGGAGGGTGGGAAGCTCAAAATGAGAGGCTTTGTGGGCCGAGCTCCAGAGCCTGGCCCCCAGCCCCCAGAGGTGCCCTGTCCCCACCTGCAGGGATCAACGTGGCCAGCCTGGAATGGGTGTCCAGGGAGCCAGCACTGCTCTGCACCTTCCCAAGCCCCGGTGTGCCCAGGAAGGACAGGTCAGTGTGCAGGGCTGGGAAGGACCCTTGCCCTGCCATCCCCTCCTCTGACACACTTTGTCCCCCCAGCACCCTTTCAACCATGCCCCAGGGCAACTACTCACTGCTAGCAAATGGTGTCTGCAAGTGGCCCGGATGTGAGAAGGTCTTCGAGGAGCCAGAGGACTTCCTCAAGTGAGTGGGTCAGGCCCGTTCCAGTCCAGGGGGGCCCCAGTTTGTGGGAGGAGGTCTGGGGTGCAGGTCTCAGCTCAGGCCTCATCCCGATAGGGGGTAACATGAAAGAGGCAAAAGCTGAGACTGCGGGTTCAGATCCTGGCTCCATCACTCACTGGCTCTGTGACCTTGGGCAAGTTACTTAGTTTCTCGGAGCCTCCGTTTCCTCATCTGTATAATGGGGGCATCATAACAGAGGTGTGTGCTATGATTTACCTCCATTTTACAGACAAAGAAACTGAGGCCAAAGAGCTTAAGTGTCTTGATCAAGATCACCCAGTTCCTGAGTGACAGCCAGCCTCCGGAATCCACACTCCTAACTGCTTTGCCCTGCTACACCCCCTCATGCCAACACACCAGCCTTTTATTGATTTTATTGATCCCCAAAGTCCCATATCCTCACAATGGCTATTGCTGCCTCCGCTCAGCCCCATCACACACACTCTCTCTCTCTCTCCCCCCCGCCCCTCTCTCTCTCTCTCTCTCTCTCTCACACACACACACACACACACACACATACCTTTTCCAACCATACCCAACTATCAGTGGCAATTCAGTGCATCCCGCCCTCTTCACAAGCAGGCCTTCGCACAAGCTGTACTCTCCACCTGGAATGCCTTTCCCACTCTCAGCTCACCACCCTTCCGTCATCATCTCCAGCACCCTGGCCATACAGTAGATGCCAAATAGCATGAGTTGAAGGAATGACAGGTGTGAAAGGAAGACTGAGGTAGAAAGAGGGGAGGGAGGCTGAGGCTCTGAGGAGAGACCTTCCTCCCAGAGGGTCTGAGCCCTCCCCACTAGGAATGTTGAGCCGAGAAGCCAGGCTCGCTATGGTCACCCGCATGGACTCTTTCCGCTACCCAGGCACTGCCAGGCAGACCATCTCCTGGATGAGAAGGGCAGGGCGCAGTGTCTCCTCCAGAGGGAGGTGGTGCAGTCTCTGGAGCAACAGGTGACATGGCGGGGCGGAGGCAGGGGGACGGTGGGTGAACCGTACGTCCACCCTGTGCCAGGAGCCAAGCTCACCCAGGATGGGGGCTGGCATGAAGGAAGGAAGGGGGCAGGGCACTCCCAGGGAAGATGTGGCGGAGAAAGATCAGGTTGAGGCCTCACTCTGTGCCTGTCCTCACAGCTGGTGCTGGAGAAGGAGAAGCTGGGTGCTATGCAAGCCCACCTGGCTGGGAAGATGGCCCCAACCAAGGCTCCATCCACGGTGAGCCACCCCAGGCCCACAGGTTGCACAGACTGCTGGGGAGCAGGGGAGGGTTCCTATCCTTGCACCCAGGCCCTGGGATCTCTGGGCCCCTGTCCCCAGCTCCAAACATGCCCAGACCTAGGAATCTCTCCCTTTCTACCTACAGACCCTCTGACCTCAAGATCCCAAATCATGATCTTGAGTTTGCAAAGCAACAGCAAATTGCCAAACACTGAATGCAGACTGTGTGCCGCTGGCAAGACCAGCTATATAACTCACAGAGCCCAGTGCAAAATGAAATCGCAGGGCTCAGATTTCAAAATGATGACCGCAGAGCATTAAACAAAGTGCAGGGCCCCAGGACCTTCAGAGATCACACAGAAGCTGGCCCTGGGTCTCAGGCACTGTTTGTGAGCACTTTGGTGATGTTAACTTATTTAATCCCCATGATGCATTGTGAGGTAGGTATTACTATCATCCCCAATTCACAGATGAGGAAAATTGAGGCCAGGGAGGCTTAGGTGACTTTCCCAAGGTCGCAGTTGGGTAGCAGAGGAGCCCAATTCAACCGTAACTCGTGGCCCTGGCACTGGTGTGCTACACACACTAGTGTCCACACCCGCACTTTAATAAATATGGCTCGTGCTGCTTTGTGGGATTCTACATCAGAGTGGAATTGAGAAGAGGGTGCCCTTACTTTTAAAAACACTTATTTAAAAGTAAAGTGGCAGGGCTTCCCTGGTGGCGCAGTGGTTGAGAGTCCGCCTGCCGATGCAGGGGACACAGGTTCGTGCCCCAGTCCGGGAAGATCCCACATGCCGCGGAGCGGCTGGGCCCGTGAGCCATGGCCGCTGAGCCTGCACGTCCGGAGCCTGTGCTCTGCAACAGGAGAGGCCACAACAGTGAGAGGCCTGCGTACCGCAAAAAAAAAAAAAAAAAAAAAAAAAAAAAAAAAAAAAAACCTAAAGTGGCAAGTTTAAGCCTCTGGGTCACCAGCCTCTCCCTCTTCCCCCAGGCATCATCCGACAAGGGCTCCTGCTGTATCGTAGCCACTGGCACCCCGGGCACCACTGTCCCGGCCTGGCCGGGTCCCCAAGAGGCCCCTGAAGGCCTGTTTGCTGTGCGGAGGCACCTCTGGGGCAGCCATGCAAACAGCACGATCCCAGGTAAGGATGGTATGTGCCCTACGTGGTGCCCTCTGAGCCCCTCATCTCCCTGACTGGTACTGGGCGGGGGACTGCTCTTCCCCACCACTGCCACCCAGCCTTTGAAAACTGGCAACTGCTCGTAAAAGCCTCCTCTCTGGATTTCCATGGCCTCCAAGCCCCCATTGTGGTCTCAGATGTCTAGTCCTAGCCCTGTCTCCCCTGGGGATTAGGGCTCACTCACTCTGCGCTTCAGCTACTCCATTTGGTCATCAGAAGGGAGGGAGCTAGATTAGTAATTCCCAGGGACTCTCCCTCTCCCCACCAAGGAAAAGCAGGGTGACTCGCCCAAGCTCACCAATCCCCTACTACCCGCAAGGTCTGGGCTGTGGGCTTAACAGCGATTAGGGCCTTTGAGTGCCATCCTGACTCCGCCATTTAACCAGTTACATCCATTTCGTGTGGAAGTTACTTCACTTCTTTTAAACCTTGGGGAGAATAAGCCCCATTTTGGTGGGAGCGGTGCAAAGGGGAAATGATATCTTTTATGTCAAGTGCTTAGCAAACAGTGACTGTGATCCTGGAAAGCGGTGTTCACGGTGGGATTTCAGGCAGGCAGACTCCGACAGCCGGTCGGTCGAGAGCAGAGGGTGGGAGAGGGAGCGAGGAGTTCCCAGACGGGGCCTGATCCCTCCGTACCTCTGACAGAGTTCTTCCACAACATGGACTACTTCAAGTTCCACAACATGCGGCCCCCTTTCACCTATGCCACCCTCATCCGCTGGGTAAGCAGAGTGCCGGGCTGAGGAGAAGGAATAGAGAGGGTGGGGTGGAGGACCTGCCTCTGTCTGAGCACCCCCCAGGCGGGCTCCTGCCTGAACAAACCCACGCCTCAGATGTGATCCCCCATCTTCACCCCAGACCTGCCCCCAAACCAACACCTAAACTGCCATTCAATCCAGTGCAAGCTAAAAGCTGGCCTTCAACACACCCCCTTCCTGATGGCCACATGAACTCCAAACCTAACTGCCTCCTGGGCCTATAAATAGCCCCCAAACTAGTCTGAATTCTTCCCGTTGCCCTACACCCACCCCAGGTACACCCTAACTCCTTCACCAGCCCAGACGTACCCCAGTCTTCCAACACATTCCCCCCTAGACCCCATCTCTAACCCCTTCCTTGTAACACCTGACCCGTCCCAACCCCTTCATCCTCATCCCCCTAATGCCTTCCCAGAGGCTTCACCAGAACCCGCCCGGACCTTTATCCTAGGCCCACACCTAACCCTACACAATGCCACCCGTTCACCTACCTAGCCCCATCCCAACCCGGAGCCTCACCGCAGCCATGATCACCGACCCTTGACTCAATTCCATTCCTAAATCCAAGCAGATCAAATTCCCGGACCCTCAGCCTCACTCCACACCTAATCCCAGCCCTGACCCTTAACAACCACACACAATCAACCTCATTCTTGACCCTGAAACTAACCACATCCCTGACACATAAAATAACTACGTAGCTAGGCCCACCTCTGACTCCTGACCTAATGCCACGCGTCATCCCACCGCTCGCCCCTCGACTCACCCCAGTTCATCCCCAGCCTGACCTTTAACCAGCCACTTCCCTGACCTTTAACTCTGCCTGGTCCTTTACCCCTTCCAAATCCTTAACTGGACCCCACTCTCTGGCCCTTACCCTTCCCAAACCCTGAAACCTCACTCTCACAGAGAACTCCAACTCTACCCCAGAAATTTAACTTAACTCTAGCCCTAACCCCGAAGCAGACCTCACTCCAACCTCAGCCCTGATCCTCTAACCCCATCCCAGCCGTACCCTCACCCCACTTCTAACCCCGTCTCTGACCGGTCACCCCACACCATCTCCCTTCCTTCCCCCGTCCCCACAGTTCCACCCAGGTCAGAAGGCCCAAGGCGGGCCAGTGCCCCTCTCAGTCCGAATTTGGGGGAGCGGCTTCCCTTACCCCCACACCCCCTAACCTCCAGGCCATCCTGGAGGCTCCCGAGAAGCAGCGGACACTCAACGAGATCTATCACTGGTTCACACGCATGTTCGCCTTCTTCAGAAACCACCCTGCCACCTGGAAGGTGAGCACCTCCGGAGGTGGCAGTGGCTGGGAGGGCCTCAAATGCCACTGCGGTGCTGGGTCAAGTTCAGGAACGGGTGGGCCTGGGACTGGGCTTGTAGGCATGTTGAGAAAGGGCAGGAGGTCGATGTTTGGTGGGGACTGCTGGCCTCAGAGGATGACTGCCTGCCTGCTCCCCTCCCCAATGTCCCCGGCCCGGCTGGCTGGTCCTCTTTCCGCAGAACGCCATCCGCCACAACCTGAGCCTGCACAAGTGCTTCGTGCGTGTGGAGAGCGAGAAGGGGGCCGTGTGGACCGTGGATGAGTTTGAGTTCCGCAAGAAGAGGAGCCAGAGGCCCAGCAGGTGTTCCAACCCCACACCCGGCTCCTGACCTCAAAGCCAAGGAAAGAAGGAAGGACAGGGGCCAAAACGGGGGAGTAGAAGTGGCTGGAGGCAGGGGTGACCGGCCCTGGACGTGCCTGCAGGGACCAAGGAGTAAGGTGTGCACCATCTTGCTGGCCAGGGACCCTGCTCCCCAGCTGACCGCCCTCCTGGATCACATGTTCTGCACCAAGGCTGCTCAGAGGGACCCCGGCCCCAACCCCACACCCCCGCCCCAGCCCCCTGCGACCGGCTCTCCAGCCATACTGAGCCTTCACAACCGACCACACACACAGCCTGCCTCAGTCGCTCTCACAGATGACCTTAGGGCTGGAAAGGACACAGAGTCGCAGTCCTGTCCCTTGGACTCAATACTAACCCCAAAACACGAAGAGCCTGCCTCAGTACACTCACACCACCTCAAATCCGCAGTCACACAAACAGTCACACCCGAGCACAGTCCTGTCAACCCACATGCCCCAAAGCACACACCCGTAGCCAGCTTCCAGGCCCACAGGTGCAGTGTCACACGGGGCGTGCCCAGACACCCGCACAGAAGCAGCCTCGGTACCTTCCGGATCTCAGGTCCCAGAAAGCCACACAGACACATGCTGGTCACACACGGTATCACACAGCTCCCGACATAGACGCTCGGTCACACAGACTCTCTGAACTCACCTGCATGTCTCACGCATGCGCACCCACAAAGCACCCCAGTGGGCCTCCTGAGTCCCACGCAGACACCCAGGGCCATGCACACCGACTCACCAAATGTACCCAGTGTCTCACCTGCCACCCGCCCCCTCCCCCATCCCGAGCCCTGTGCCCTGTGCCCCCATCCATGCCTCAGCTTAGACTGCAGACAGAGCCCCTCATTTATTTGAGATCCAAGGCCCCAACCCCCAGTGCCCTCCGCAATAAACTGCAGCTGAGCTCCCACACTCTGGATGATCGCCCCAGATAAGGGTTGGGGTCAGGTGGGCAAGGGTCTGGGGCCAAGGCTACAGCAGGAGGAACTGGACCGCAAGCAGAGGGCATGGCCCGGGCCAGTGCTTGGCCAGTGCCCCCAGCACCCCAAATCCCTGCCTGAGGCCCGGGGGAGACCTCTGCTGGGGGCTGCTCAGGCCTCACGGACCCGGCCCAGGAGGCCAGCGTTCTCCTGGCGAAGGGCTCGGTAGTCCTCACGGATCTTCTCCAGGTTGCTGAGGGTCTTCTTGCCCATCTCCGTCTCAATCTAAGGCAATGCGAACCGCAGCCCTTCAGCGCGCAGGGCCGCTTTCCCAGCTCCTGCTCACCAGCCCCACCCCATCACGGCCACCCAGGGCCCCTCCCATGCTCCTCCCACCCCCTCCAATAGCAGCCTGCTCTGTCCCACCGCCAGGCCTTTGCACATGTCATCCGTCCACCTAAAGCATCCTTTGCTATGCGGCAGGATCGCCCAGCACATACTCGAGCTGAAGCCTCTGCCAACGGCCCCGGGAGGCAGGCGTGAGGACCCTCAGGGGGAAGGAGGGGGTCAGAGCAGGCCACTGGGCTGTTCTAGGTTACACACACAGCGCCTAAGGGGCAGGGCTGAGACTCCAGCCACAGGCTGTGTCTGGTTCCACAGCCTCTCTTGGCATAAACCGAGGAGCTGTCCCCGGGCCTGCCTTGGTTAGCCCTCCCAGCCCCAGGCCTCACCTGCTCCTCGAGGTCTCGAACCTCCCGCATGATTGTGCCCGTGTCCTCGATGGTCTGGATGAGCTGGCTGCAGTTCTGGGGACAGCAGGAGCAGAAGGCTTGCACCCCAACTTGGCCCCACCCCAGCCAGCCCCCAGGCACGCTTCTCCCCTCACCTCATGCAAGGCAGCTAGATACTTGTAGGCCTTCCGAACAGCATCGTCCTTTTTGGCATCCTGATCAGACAGAGGAGATCCTGAAGGTGTCGGTGGGCTGTTCCCGCCTCACCCCGCCCCTACCCCACCCCCCACCTCCAGGCCCCCACAAGGCCACCCTCTCCCACTCCCTGACTTCATCTTCCCCAGGGCAAAGCCAGGCCCGAGCATCAGTGTACCTACGAGGCTCACACAGGGCCCAAGCCCACCCCACACCCACACCCAGCCCGGCCTGCCCCACACCTTGAACACAAGCTCATCGGTCACCGCAAACGTCCGGTCCAGCTTCCCAGACAGGGAGTTGATTTCCTTCTGAAGCTCCTTCGTGTCAGACAAGATCTGGCAGAGACCAGGGTAGCCGTGAGCCCGTCTGGGGCGGGCAGCCAGCCAGCTGAGGGCATTCACGTTTATGCTGTCCCATCCAGACAGGGTCAGGGGTGGCTGAAGTGGACTGTGTGGGGCTCTCCTGTGTCTTGGTATGGCCAGATAGCTCTGACTTTCAGAGGGTGTGAGGTCCCCGTGTAGCCCTACAACACACATCCGCCCCTTCGGCATATCTACCCATATGACCTACCCTCCCGGCCACGATGGCGTACCTTAGTGATCTCTTCCTTCTGCTTCCGGATGTTGCCCACGATCTCCAGGATGCGCTGGGTATAGGCCAGCCGAGACACGTCTCTGGGCAGGGTCTCGAGCTCTGACATCTAGACAGATACAGCAGGTGCTCCCTTAGTACCCACACCTCCCCGGCTCTGAGTGGCCCAGGGCCCCCACACAGGCCTTACCAGCTGCTTATAGACGTCCGCCTTCCGGCGGGCCTCTTCAGCAGCTGCCCGAACACTCTGGTGCAGTTCCTGGATCTCTGCCAGCCGTCGAGAAGATTCCAGCTGCCAGGACCCCACGGATAGAGGGCAGTGAGGCAGAGTGCAGGGCTAGCCCCCTAGGGAGGGACCGAACCCGCCCCACCCACGGCCCCAGACCCCACCACCTACCTCTCTGCAGTCCTGGAGCTTTCGGAGGTGGCGGTACTCAGCAAGGAGCGGAACACGGTGCTTTTCCCACTGACCTGCCAAGTGGATGACCCGCTGGGCACTGCTCTCTACCACGAGCTGGGGGTGGTGGCAGGGGGGCTACATGTCACACAGGCTGGGCCCATCCAACTCCGACCCTCCCAGCCCAGCCTCAGCGCCAGCCCCACCTGCAGCTTGGCAAGGTTGGCAGCCCCGTCGGGCAGCAGCTCCACCGCCCGGCTCTTCAGGCGCAGGGCCTGCTCATGCTCCGCTGTGCTGAGCTTGCTCTGCCGACACTCGGTCTCCACCTGGCACCCAGGATTCCCACTCCCAGTCAGTGGGGGAGCCCCACGCACACCACAACCTCCCAGCCCCCACTGAGCCTGGAGAGCTCTGGCCTAGCCCAAGGCCCTCAGATGACAACACATCCCTCTAGGGGCCCTATGGGCCCCTTGGACCCCTCCTGATAGCAACGGAGACCTATAAGCAGTGACAGGCACCCACAGGCCCCTCTGACCCCTCCACCTCCAGGACCCCTGATGAGCCCCACAAGCCCCTACAGAGGCCCACGGACACTCACACCCCTCCCGATTCTCACAGACACCAAGGCACCTCTAACCCCTGCAGGTCCAACACCACCCCCACCCCCACCTCTACATCACCCTCTCATTCCCACTGATTCTCCTGAACCCTCAAGAGGCCCACAGGTCCCCAGTGTCTCCCACGAACCCTTCTGACAAGTGCAGACCTCTACAGACTACCCCCTCAAGTCCCTCTAAGCCGTCTAGGCCGGACTTGTGACCTGACCCCAGTGGGCAGCCCCTATCCCACACCCACCTGCACAAGGCTGATTCCCAGGGTCTTCATGTTGGCTTCAACCTCTTCAATGTTGCGATTCACTCCCTCCAGCTGCTCCCGAAGAGACTCCAGCTCCTGCTCCTGAGCTGCCCACGTGTCCTGGGAGGCACAGGCAGTCGGGGTGGGGGTGTCAGGCCCAGTAGACAGCCAAGGACCCAAGACACCTCCCCCGCCCCACCATTGCTCTGCTCACCTGTTCAGGCCGCCGGGAGGTGGCCGGCACATCTGACACCTGGGCTGCCTGGGCCTCGGGCTCCTGGGGAGCGAGAAAGGAGCATCCTGGCTGTCGAGGAAAGCCCTGCCCCTCACAGCCCAGCCTCAACACCCCCCAAAAGCACCCTCCCAGCACCATACCCAGGTACAGTACCACTGTACCACTGACGGCTGTCAGAATGTGTGTGAGGATCAATGTGCTCTCTGTGACCTTAGACTGGAGTGTTTCCTCATAAAGAAACCTCCCTGACCCCGACACAGCTCTTGCCCATCTTCCCATGAGAAGGATGAGGGCCCCTCTGGATGACCATCCAAGGAGAGAAGATATGTCCAGAGGAAACTGCCCAGGAAAAGCTGGGGTTCACAAAGAGCAGCCCTACACGATTACATAGTTCCCACCCCTCTACACTTTTTCCACGGAAGTTCCCAAGAAGCCAGGGGATTGTTCTGGGTGCCCACCACCGTGGGGAGAGGGCAGGCCAGGTGGGAACACGTGTCCCTGTATGGATAAAATGTGGTGTGTGTACATAAAGCAATACCACCTTGGCCCCATCGGCATGTCCCAGGCCCACTCAGGCCCACCCACCAGATGGAAGGTGAACTTCTCTGAATGTGTGAAGCGGGAGCCCTTGGGAGCACCAGTCCTGGCGCCAGCATCCCAGGCCTGCAGCAGCTCTCCCAGATCTCGGGCTTGTTGGGGGGGCCCTGGCCGGGCCCAGGTCTGGCGCAGATGCTCGGCCAGGTGCTTCTGCAGCCGCTGCCGCTGAGCCCGAGTATCCTCCTAGAAACAGTGGAAGAGTGTGGAGGCCTGCTGGGTACCCAAGGCCCTGCCTCCACCAGGGAGCCGCTTGACAAGGTGCTACCCCCAAGTCACACCAGCCATCCAGCATCTCCCACAAGGGGGCCCGGACCCACTCTCCTGGTCCACAGGCCTGGGAGCTCCCTGAGGATGGGGCCTCCTCTTCTTCAGCCCTGCTTCTCTCTACCCACTGGCTCCCTGCACTGGAGGAGGCTGTGGGAAGGGAGAGAAGTAAGCCTGCAGCCCCCAAATTAGAGACCGACACTCAAAAGATATGTGGGGACAGAGCGGAAACCGAGTCAGGGGTGCTGGGCAAAGAAGGCGGCAGAGGCGGAGTGGAATTGAGAGAGAGAGAGAGAGAGAGACATGAGAACAGAGGCAGTTTTGAGACAACTGGAGAAATCTGATTACAAACTCAGTGTTGGATGGTATTAAGAGGTCACTGCTACCAATACAGGGGACACGGGTTTGAGCCCAGGTCCAGGAAGATCCCACATGCCGTGGAGCAACTAAGCCCGTGCACCACAACTACTGAGCCTGTGCTCTAGAGCCCGCAAGCCACAACTACTGAGCCCGCATGCCACAACTACTGAAGCCCACGAGCCACAACTACTGAGCCCGCGTGCCACAACTACTGAAGCCCACATGCCTAGAGCCCGTGCTCCACAACAAGAGAAGCCACCGCAATGAGAAGCCTGTGCACTGCAATGAAGAGTAGCCCCCGCTCACCAAAACCAGAGAAAGCCCACACGCAGCAACGAAAACCCAAAGCAGCCAAAAATAAATAAATAAATAAATTTACGGGAAAAAAAGATGTAATAGGTTCTGGTTCAAAAGATAAAATGCATATATAAAGCTTTAAAAAAAACAAAAGAAAAAGAGGTCACTGTTAATTCTGTTAGGTGTGAAAATGGCCCAGGGGTTGTGTTAAAAAGTGAATGCCCTTATGAGTTAAGAGATGTCTGCTTAAGTATTTAGAGTTAAAATGATATGATGTCTGGGACTTGCTTTAAAACATTACAGAAAAAAAAGTTAGAGAAGGGATGAGGAAAGATTGGCAAAATGCTTATATCTTCTTTTTTTCTTTTTTTGGTTGCGCCTCACGGCTTGCGGGATCTTAGTTCCCCGACCAGGGATTGAACCTGGACCCTCAGCAGCGAAAGCGCTGAGTCCTAACCACTGGACCGCCAGGGAGTTCCCACAAAAGGCTTATAATTGAAGGTGGATGGCAGGGACATAGAGTTTATGAGACTATTCTCTCTACTTCTGTGTTTGAAATGCCTGTAAGTTTAAAAAAGAGAGAAAAAGATAAAGACAGAACAAATGGCAGCGGAGGAGGCAGAAAGAGACAGTTCCAGAGGTGGACAAAGTGGGGAGGGGATGGGGACAGATACTGAGGTGGACAGAGGGGAGATGGAGGTGGATAGAGAGGTAGACAGAGGCAGAGACACAGAAACGAGGAGACAGCGGTGGGGAGAGAGAAAGAGGGGCGGCAAAACCACAGAACGAGAAAGCCAGTGATGAGAAGAGACGGTGCAGAGATCTGGAAGCCACACATCAGTGATGACGGCAGAGACAGAGAAAGAGGGAGCGAATCAGGGGCAGGAAGAAGGTAGTAGAAACAGGGAGGAAGGGAGCAGATCCTGACAGCTCTGGCTGCGTGTGCACGTCCTTCGGTGGAACATCGCCCTCAGAAGAGAGCGGTATCGCCACCCGTGTCTCACAGCAGGAAGCCGACGCTCCGAGGGGCCGTACTGACTTGTGCGGGGGCCACAATCTTTCTGACTCCAGTGTTCTTTCAGGCAGGGAGCCAGGTAGTTGCACACAGAGAGGAGACGATGGAAGAGAGGGACAAAGTGGGGAAAGGAGAAGGGCAGAGGACTAACGGGAAACAAAATGGGAGCCACAGTGAGCAGGGACCTCGTCAGCAGGGACCAAGCACCGGGCAGTACCTGGACGGGGAGGCGGGATGCCCGGTGGACCCAGTCCTCATCCCTGGGGTGGTCCCGGCCCGTGTGCTGGCAGAGTTGGATGGCGTGGCGTTCAAGGAGCGAGGCCACCCTCGCAGCAGGCTGGGGCACCTGGGCGGGGGCTGGTAGCAGCAGAGGACTCGCCTGGAACTCCCGGGGCTCTGGAGGCAGCAACAGAGTCAGCCAGGCCTCCTGCCTCACCATGCAGTTAGGCCCACCTCTACCCCTCCCCCCAGCCCCTCTCCACAGGCTCATCCTCACCTCCTCTGGAGAGCAAATCAGGCATGAACAGCCTGCTGGCATGGAAAGGCTTCTGGTGGGCCGAGCCCTGGTGAGAGAGCAGAATCAGACCTCTAGGATGAATCGTGACGGGGGCACCAGTGGGAGGGGGCCAAAAACCTGAGCACCCAATTGGGGACAAGGCAGGCAAGGCAGCAACAAGCAATATTGACATGAGTTGAGGGGTCCCACCTGGAGGTGCTGCAGCTTAGGAGTGCGAAGGAGGGGTGGGACCCAGGGCAGGGCTAGCTGGTCGCGGATTTGGCTCCCGATGGCCCGGAGGAGGATAGCTGAGTCACCTAGGGAAGTGGGGAGGGAGTGTCAATCAGGTGACGGTGCCACAACTCCAAAAATGCATACCCTGGGAAAGCAGCCAGACTGCACCCCCAGAGATACATATCTATGTAGCTATCATTCTCAAACTCAGACATTCAACAAACACTTATTAAGCACCTACTTGGTACCAGTCACCATTCTAGACCCTTGGGCTACTTCAGAGAACAAACTGATAAATATCCTCCTGCCCTCCCACAGAGGCAGGTAGAGGAGAGCATGACCAGGGTTGTAAGTACAATACAGATCACTGTCAGGTGGTCATCAGGAAAGGAAGATAAGGACCGTTGAGAGGAAGATATAATTTTAAACAAGGCAATCCAAGGAAGGCCTCCCTGAGGTGACATGTGAACAGGAACCTCCAAGAGGTAAGGGAGTGAACCATGAGGCTATCTGGGTGAGTAAGCCAGCAGATGCAAAGGCCCTGAGGCCGGAGTGGCCTGGTGTGGTTAAGAGTGGAGTGGGTGAAGCGGGGGCAAGGCAGGAGGTGAGGCAGAGAGGCCCCTTCCAGCACCAACTCCCCACCTGGGTCAGCCCAAGCCCAAGTTCCCTTCCCCCTGCCCTGCATCCCCTCTCCCAGCCCCAGTCCTCCCACCTAGTTCTCCTGAAGACATATACCCCACCCCCACCACTCAACCTTTTCACCACTTCCACCTCTCTCAGCCCCCACAACACCCTCTCCCTCACCCCCACCACGCCCCAGGCACCCCATACCAGCAGGCTGGTCTGCGTCCTCAGAGGCATCAGTGGGCAAACGTTCAGCCAAGAAGAGAAGCAGGTCCCGGAGGTCAGGCTCACTGGGGTAGAGGAAGTTCTGATAGCCAAGCTCCAAGGGATATCCCAGGTCCTGGGGGTGGGGGAGGGTGGCCGCTATCAGTCGGGCAGGCAGGATCCTCCTGTTCTGGGAGCCCAGGGCTGAGACCACAAACGCTCCCACTCTCTCACCAACCACCACCCTCTGAACTTCCCTTTGGCTCACCAAGGCCTTCAGAGCTTTAAAAATTAAAGCTCTGAGGACTTCCCTGGTGGTTCAGTGGGTGTGACTCCACGCTCCCAATGCAGGGGGCCCAGGTTCGATCCCTGGTCGGGGAACTAGTTGGGGCATGCGTGCCACAACTGAGAGTCCGCATGCCTCAGCGAAGGTCTTACGTGCTGCAACTAAGACCCGGCACAACCAAAATAAATAAATAAATAAATATTTGTTAATAAAATAAAATTAAAGCTCTGGCCTTTCTAAATATGACTCAAAATCCAGAGGCCATGAAAGAGAAGATGGGTATTTCTGAATACATGAAAAAAAAATTTAAAGAAAAATTACAGTGAGCAAAGTCAAAAGCATAATGACAAGCTGGGAAAAAATATTTGGAGTTCATATCATAGGCAAAGAGTGAATCTTTTTCACTAGTATATAAAGAGTGCCTAAAACTACACAAGCAAAAAGACCAACAGTGCAACAATAACAGAGGCAAAAGATAGGAGCAGACAATTCCCAGAAATAGAATGAAAAACGGCCCTTAAACATATGCAAATATGTCCAACCTTGCTTACAAGAGAGACTTGAATTGAAAGCACACGGAGAGACCCCACACGGGCATCGCCAATCTGGGACAACCTGACGTTACGTTCTCCTGAGGTCCACTCGGGCAGGGAGATACTATCACTTGCACAGAGTTCCTGCCCCAGACCCGAATCTAGTCATGAGCAAACAATCAGACCAATTCAGATTGTGGGGCATTCCAGGTAACAACCAGCCTGCACTCTTCAAAAACATGTATCGGGGCTTCCCTGGTGGCGCAGTGGTTGAGAGTCCGCCTGCCAATGCAGGGGACACAGGTTCGCGCCCCAGTCCGGGAAGATCCCACATGCCGCGGAGCAGCTTGGGCCGGTGAGCCATGGCCGCTGAGCCTGGGCGTCTGGAGCCTGTGCTCCACAACGGGAGAGGCCACAACAGTGAGAGGCCCGTGTACCGCCAAAAAAAAAAAAGAAAAAACAAAAAAAAAACATGTATCATTGCAAAAAACTAAGGAGGACTGTTGGATACAGAAGATTAGAAATGTAACAATGATATGAAATGTATGATCCTAGATTGGACTCTCTAGTTGGAAAGAAAAAGAGCTGTAAAGTATATTTTTGTAACTACTGAGGAAATTTGACCATGCACTAAGTATTAGATACTATTACTCTATCAATATTCAATTCATGGGTGAGATCATGATATTGTGGTTATACTGGCGAACGCCCTTTTACTTCAGAGAGATGCACTGAAAGTTTTAGGTATGAAGTGTCATGATGTCTGCTGCCTTCAAAAGGTTCAGAAAAAAAATGTGTGTGTGTGTGTGTGTGTGTGTGTGTGTGTGTGTGTACCCAGACAGAGAGAAAAGACTGGAGGAAAATGTTAACAACACAGAAAGCTAGGAGAAGGGTGTTATTTTTCTGTTTTCATTTTTCCTTAAATTTGAAAGTTTTTCAAAGTACAAAGCTAGGAGGAAAACTATACAGAGATACTATTCCTCACCTATTGAATGGGCAAAACTCTGACAATACACTCAGTGGGTGAGGCTGTGGGTAAACAGGCACCCTCTCATACACTGCTGTTGGGAAGGCAGAAATTAAACAATCCCAGTGAAGGCGACTGGGAAAAATCGAACAAAATGGCGTATGCATTTACCCTTCCACCTAGCAATCCTACTTCTAGGAGTTTACCCTGAAGACAGGCCTCCAACAATTCAAGAATATATATGCGCAAGGTTATTAATTACAGCATTATTTGCAAAATATTGGGAACTCCCTAAATGTCCAAGCATAGGAGAGGGGTTGAATAAACTACAGTGCATACATACAATGAACTACTCTGCAGCTGCAAAAAGGAAAAAAAAATGATTGCCTGATATGAAATGATTTCCAGGATATGTGGCAAGGGGAAAAAATAAGGTAAGAAACTAGGTATATGCTCTCTTTTGTGTAAGAAAGGGGGGAAATAAGAATATATATTTATATTTGCTTATATCTTCATTTTTTAAAAACTGGAAAGGCACACAAGAAACTAATCAAAGTAATCCCCCTTACAGCAGACGGGTAAGGGTAACGAGGTGAACGGTTTGGGGTGCCAGTGGGACTTCTCAAGGTATTGTGTTACTTCTTTAACACCTTGGAGATTTCTTTGACTCTTTCAGTAGTTAACCATCTTTTACCTAGTTAACAATTCTTTATATTGAAATTTCCCTATTCAAATTACTGCTGGAGTTTGTGTCTCTGGACTGGACCCTGACTGATAAAAATGACCCACACAAAATAGTAAATAATGTTTTTAAAAGAGACTATGGGCTTTGGAGTCAAAAAGATTGGGGTTGAAATCCAGCCTGTGCTACTTAACTGACTATAAGGCCTTGGATCGGTTATTCAACCAATCCAAGAAGCTCAGTTTCTAGCTGTAAAATGGGGCTGACAGTACTTTCCCGATGTGGATGCTTTAAGGGATAAAAGGGCCCATCAAGGTTCTGGGCCAGAGTTGCATGGATTCTGAAAGCATACTTCGTGGATGCAAATCCAAGCTTTACTTCTTACCAACTGGGTAACCGCAGGCAAATCACTTAAGCTCCCTGAGCTTCACTTTTCTCACCTGAGAAAAGGAATACCAACAGTGCCTACTTCAGAAAGTTGTCACGAGAATTCAGTGAGTTAACACCAGGTTACCACAATGCCCAGCACAGAGCACACACTCAAAAAACATCATTATTATACACACATACGTGTATTTGGTCACAACGTAAGATATATTTATTTCAGAGGATCACAGTCAAAACAGTGTGAAAACCACTGTCTTTTAAGCTACTTTACTTTGGGTTTTTTCCGACACCTGCAATCAAAGGGCTGTGACTGATACAGAAACTCACTCCAGGAGTGGGGTGTGTGAAATGACAGACACCAAAGTATGGAGGTGGCTGAGTCGCAAAAAGTGGTGCCAGGACTAGGGCACATGAAGAGGCAGACACCAGAAGGCGGCAGTGCTGAGCCAAGGTGGGCTCCATGAGCAGCACCCAGCTGGGCTAAGAGAGACCTCTTCTACCTGCTCAGGGCAAACCGAGGCTCTGGGGCCAGACAATCACGTGAACCTCTCAATCACTGAAAAAGCCATACTCACGCTAAAGTTAGTGTGAGGAAAAGTAGGTCACCACCAAATCCAGTGGGAAACAGCACTGAGAGAAGGGAGGAAGAGAAAACTGGGGGAAGCCTGATCCCCAGCACCTCCTCAACACGTCCCACTGTGCACCCTCCTAGCCAAACAGGACACAACTTCCCCCTTATAAAGTGCCATCCTTGAGAAGACAGCCCCAGGCCAGGGGACAGACTGCCTGCCTCGAGGGCCACCAAGAGCCCCTGACAGAAGAACCTGAGAACTCCTGAGAGCTAGGTGAACCAGAGAGCCAAGGGAAGGGTAGAGCTCTGAGGCCTATTTCTAAGAGACAGAAACTGCACAAGCAGGGAACAAATTCAAGAAACCTGACCACCCAGTCCCTTGGGGCTAAGTGGAAGGTTTCGCTGTAGTTACTCTATTGTCCCTCTACCACCATATACTGAGTATGCTGGGCATGTTGACATTCATTACGTAGCCACAAGTTGCTGGAACACAAGCAGCCAGATCAAGCCTATCCAATAATAGTAATACCACTTGCACAAAGCTTACTATATCCAGCTTTTCACGTATGAATTCATATATTTTTATTTTTTGTGGTACGCGGGCCTCTCACTGTTGTGGCCTCTCCCGTTGCGAAGCACAGGCTCCGGACGCGCAGGCTCAGCAGCCATGGCTCACGGGCCCAGCCGCTCTGCGGCATGTGGGATCTCCCCGGACCGGGGCACGAACCTGTGTCCCCTGCATCGGCAGGAGGACTCTCAACCGGGGCGCCACCAGGGAAGCCCTGAACTCATTTTTAATCCTCATAGCAACCCTATGTGGTAGGTACAATTCTTACCCATTTTACATATGAGAAAACTTAAGCCCAAATAGGTTAAGAGACTAGCCTAAAATCCCAGAACTAATGAGCCAGGAGAAATGACATTTACTTGGAGCCCTTGGATATAGTAACTGGACACAGGTCTGTACTGGGGAGGCATGAGTGCTTCACCAGAAGGCACTTTATTTACAATAGAGACAGTATGTAAATTATTCTCACAAGAGGCAAGCTGCAACAGGGTAGAGTAAAGTTTTAGTGCAGACACTTTTAGTTAAGCAGCATATCTTCTTTTGGGTAACCCTCCCTCCCCCAACTCCAAGTGATCCTGAAGGAGCAGCCAATCACAGTGCCCTATAGGGATGACCATGTGATCCAAGCTGGCCCAACCAGAGAACGTGGTGGTTAATTTCAGCCTGAGCATGTGAATCAAAACAGGGTCTTTTCAGGAACTGGTAAATGGATACTATAGGGGGAAAAGTTCTTGGTGCTAAGCTCAAAATATGGGAGCCAGGGGCAACTCAGGCACAAACTGAATCAACTCATTTAATCCTCAGGACAACCCTACTTTTATCATCTCGATTTCACAGATAAGGAAACTGATGCCCACATGGGGCATCAGTTAGCAAGGTCACACAGTTAGCAAGTGCTGTAGCCAGGGTCTGAACTACTCAGGCAGTTTGACCACAGAGCCGGCAGCCTTAACCACTAATGAACACTAAGCCACAACGGGAGGTGGCAGAGAGGAAAGTCAAGAGTCTCAAAGGAGCTTAGTGACTTTGTGAAGGAGGAAGGAAGAGGTTGTGTGTAATTGGGAGGAAGACACTCACCATACAGGCCTGAGCCAGGCTCATGGCCAGACGGAACCGGGCAGACATAGCAAGAGGCAGCAGGGGGCTAAGGCCGGAGCCCACAGCAGGGTTGATCACACGCAGGCAACGGACCACAGCTTCTACAACCAGCTCAGTGGTGAAGGCTCGCAGGGTCTGCACATCTGGAGGAACTGCCCTGAAGAAGAAGGAGGCAGGCTCGATGGGGGGTGGGGGGAAGCAGTCAGGAAACAGGGATGAGGCTGGGCCGTGCTGCCTTCTGGAAGCCCTAGTACTGGGATGGGGTGGGGAGGGTGGCCACAGTTCAGACAGGTCCTGGGTGTTGCTGGCTGACTTCCATTTGGAAAACTAAGAGTGGGGGGAGTCCTCAGGTCCTAAGATCTTGGTGTAGAATGGTGGATGGAAGGGATCCGAATTCAAAAAATCTCAAATTTCCCTATGCCTAAAAGCCCCAAATTTCTGGGGTCTGGGAAGGCCTAGGAGCCCAGATGGAATAGTCTCTGGGTCTCTGCATCCCCAGATATCATGTTTGCTGCATGTCAGAGGCCCCTAGATACTGACCTGCTAGGATTTTGAGACTAGATGTTGGGAGGCTGGAGTTTTCAGGAGTTCCAAATGTCAGAGTCCCTGGGTATCAGGACCACCCAGTCTCAAGCAATCCAGAAATCAAGCTCCCTAGATGATGTCATCTTGGGTTTTTAGGACCCTCGAATGCAGGAGTCCTTGTGCGTCGGGGTCACCAAGCATTAAGGCCACCAGATTTTAGAGTCCTGGGGTTTTTAAAGGCTCAGGTATTGGGAAACCAGGTTTGAAGGTTCCCAAATATCCAGTCCCAGGGGATTTTGGAGTCCCTGAGTGCCAGGATCCCAGAGTTTTAAGTTCCCTGGTTCACAGGATAAAGGTGGCTTAGAATCTCCAGATGTCAGAGTCCCAGGGTATTGCTGTCAAGATCCACAGATTTCAGGATCCCGGGTCTTGAGGTTCCAAGGTTTTAATGTCTCGGGGTGTCTAGGTCCTGGAGTTTGGGGTTTACCAAGTGTAGAGGTCAAAGGGTTTGGGAGGCCCCGTGTGTGTGTGTGTGTGTGCGTGCGTGTGTGTGTGTAAGGAGGAGGGAGGGTCTTAGGGTCCTGAAGTTGCAGCCCTAGATGTCAAGGTCCGGAGTTTTGCAGTCCCGGATGTGGGCATTCCGGGGTGGGCGGGGGCTGTGTCCTTACGTGCCGGCCTGTCGCAGGGAATGGATGAGGATTCGGTCCGCCTCCTCCATGGTAGAGCCGTGGTGGAGTCCGAGGTTGAGTCCAGGGCAGGGTCCGAGCAAGAGAGGCGCAGCTGTGGAAAGCCCGCTCCCTGCTCGCGGTCCAAGGAGTGTCACGGGGTGTGCGAGGAGAGCCGGGAAGTGTAGTTCCGAGACCTAGTTCAGCGCAAGCCGGATGCCTGTCGTTCTGCTGTGAATGGGCGCGCGCAGGCTTGAGCGTGCAATGGCTGCTGGGAGTTGTAGGTTTTGTTTTGTTTGTTTTCTCTTTCCTGCAGCCCAGTGCGCTCTTCCAAGTGAGCAAAGGATTACACTGCACGCGCAAGTGTGTGTATGTCAGGAAGGAAGGGGGAAAGGAGCGGGACGGAGAGAGGCTTCTATACTCATTCATTTAAGGCAGCATTCATCTTCTAGATTGTAAAAGTGTACAAGTTAAGGCAGGGGCTTTCGCACAAAGCGACTAGGTTTGAGTCTCAGCTCTGCAACTTGCTAAATGTGCAACCGTGGGCAGGTTACATAGCTTCCCTGTGTCTTAGTTTCCTCATCTGTAAGATGGAACTGTTAATGTACCTGCTTCCTAGGATTAAACAGAATTAACTCAGGTAAAGCAGCGTTGAAATGTGTGCCTGATACATAATACAGTAAAAAACAAAAACAAAAACCACTATGTAAGTTACAGTCACTAGTATTCATGCATTCAATAAATGCTTTATTTTAATGTGTTATGTGTGTGTGTGTGTGTGTGTGTGTGTGTGTGTACACTCCAGAGAATAATTACATAGTAAACATCCATATAACCACCATTCATGAAAAAGACCACCCTGCCTCCACTGCTCAGTAGTGCCACGTTTGTCATAAATCACGTGTACCTATATGTGGGACTCAGTTTCTGAACTCTATTCTGTTCGTAATTACTCTTGCTTTATAAAAAGCCTTGATACCTGATATGGCAAGTCCTCCCATCTTGTTATTTTTCAAAGGATTTTGGCTTTTCTAGGTCTTTTGTATATCAATATACATTTTAGAATCAGTTTGTCAAATTTCAAGGAAAAATCTCTTGAGATTTTTTTTAAATTAATTAATTTTTTTTTGGCTGTGTTAGGTCTTTGTTGCTGCGCATGGTCTTTGTTGCGGCGAGCGGGGGCTACTCTTTGTTGCGGTGTGCGGGCTTCTCACTGCAGTGGCTTCTCTTGTTGCGGAGCACGGGCTCTAGGCGCGCGGGTTTCAGTAGCTGTGGCTCGCGGACTCTAGAGCGCAGGCTCAGTAGTTGTGGCACACGAGCTTAGTTGCTCCGCGGCACGTGGACTCTTCCCGGACCAGGGCTCATGTCCCCTGCATTGGCGGGCGGATTCTTAACCACTGCGCCACCAGGGAAGTCCCTTCTGAGATTTTTGTTTGTGACTGCATTGAATCTCTGGATCGCTCTGGGAAGAATTGACATCTTCACAATATTGACTATTTCAATTAGTAAATTTAATGTATCTCTCCATTTATTTAGGTTCCCTTTAATCACTTGATAATATTTGATAATTTTTTTCCATGGAGATCTTGCACATATGTTATGTTAGGTCTATTCCTACATACTTAGAATTTCAGATACTGTTGAGAAACAATTATCCTTTTTCTTATTTTAGTTTCTGACTCTGGTGCTGGTATATATTTTGTAAAAATATTTTTTTTAAATCAGTGCCTTTTCTGTTGCCAGACTCTGGCCCAAAAGGGTCCCATCTTCACCCCTCCTCACCTTCCCATCCGACCCTGTTATGGCCCCGCCCTGTGACCTTAATCCCTCCAAAGCTGGGGGAAGAGAGGGGGGCTGTGTGCAGATGGCTCTTCAACCTCGAAAGGAGGATGGCGGCATCTGAAGGCGGGAAAGGTGAGAGCAGGCTTCCACCCCTGCAGACCCTTGGAGCAAGCCTGGACTCTGCTCCATCCTCAGCCCCTCTGACCCACCCACTGCCCACCAGGACCCCACCCCTGGAGAGCCTTTAGGGGACCAGAATCACATCATCCTGTTCCCATCCCAGCCAGCCCCAAACACAGCCTTAGATCCCAACTGAAACCCAACCGAATCCTGGCCCTGATCTCTATCCTAACGCCCACCCCAACTTCAACTCCAGTGCCAGCCCCAAGCTTAATCCTAACACAAACTTTACCAACCAGAGGGCAAACCCCCGTTAGAGTCCAAACCCCAACGTGGATACAGACCTTACCATGAGCTCTAAAGTTACCGAAACTCAACCCCAACCCCTGGATATAAGCACTGTTAGTGAGTGGGTCTCTGACTTTCCAGAAAGAGTGCAGACCCATTTTTAAGTACCAGAGAGAGAGAGAGAGAGAGAGAGAGAGAGAGAAAGAGAGAGAGAATACACACTTGATGGTGGTAGTAAGTTGTGAAGGCTTAGAGTCAGAGACTGCCTGGATTTGGCTCCCAATTCAGCTACTTCATCAAATCACTTAACCTCTCTTTTTGCATCAATTTCTCCACCTGCAAAATGGGGATAATACTATGTGCCAGACATTCTTCTGAATGCTGAACTCATTTAATCCTCACATCAACCCTATATTGTAGGTACTCTTACTGTCATCTCATTATACAGGTAAGGAAATTGAGGCTCAGAGAGGTTACATAATTTGCTCAAGGCCACACACACCTACCAAGTGGTAGAGTCAGGATTTAAACTCAGATAGCTTGTTTCCTCCAAAGCTGGGTATCTTAACCAGGCCAACCCACTGTCCCTTGGAGGCTGAAACAAGGCCATGGGACTTGGGAATGGCTTTAGCTGAAAACCCCAGTGCAAAACTCAGATCCCACCCAAACTCAAGTTAAACCCTAACCTTGATCCTAATTCAAATTCCAGCTCATTCAAATATCCAGTCCTAACCCTAAATCATATCTCAAGAACACTTTACTCCCACGGTATTTAAACCCAACCCAAAACCTACCACTCAAATTTAATCCTAAATTTGCTTCCAGCTATAAACTTAATCCTACCCCATGCCAATTTAATCTCTACCCCCCAAATCTAACACCAAACCCTACTTCAATTAGAAACATAATCTCACCCTCACTCCCCTATAAACTCTCACTCTATCGTCAATCAACTCCAGTCCCAACTCTTATCCCCCAATCTTTAACTCAGTTACCCTCAACTTTCCCTAATTTTACATACTCTTCTCTCCTTCCCTCAGACAGAGGGATAGGATCATGTAGGAGGCAGCCGTGATTGCCCCAATACCCTGTCCCCCCCCACTCGGTTTCTCCACACAGACTCCACCCCAGAGCCCAGTCCAGCCAACGGGACAGGCCCTGGGCCCGAATGGGGGCTGTGCCCTGGGCCCCCAGCATCAGGTGGTGAAATCGGCGAGGCATCCAGCCTGGGGACCCCTAAGCGAAGGACTCAGCACAGTAAGCACAAGACAGTGGCAGTGGCCAGTGCCCAGCGCTCACCCCGGGCACTCTTCTGCCTCACCCTGGCAAACCCCCTGCGGCGGTCCTGCATCAGCATCGTGGAATGGAAGCATCCTGGAAGGCCAGGGGCAGGGCTCAGGGGTGAAGGTCACCAGGGTACCAAGAGTCAAGGATTAAGCCAGGGCTGGAATGGAAGAGGGCTGAGGTCACCAGGGATCAAGGATTAAGAACTGGATTCAAGGGGGAGTTGAGAAAGGTGAAGGTCACCAGGGGGATCAAGAGTCAAAGACTAAATCTCAGCAAGAGTTGAGGATGGCTAAGGTTTCCAGGGGGGTCAGAGTCAAGGCCTTGGTCGGGGCAGGGGCTGGGAATGTCAGAGCTGGTCACCTTAGGGTCAAGGGTCAGCATTGGGTGGGGAGGGCCCCAAGGGAATGTGGGGCTCTGAGACCACTCTGCCTGGGTCCTTAACTGTGTCCACCTGAGGCCCTTCGACATCCTCATCCTGCTGACCATCTTTGCCAACTGCGTGGCCCTTGGGGTCTACATCCCCTTCCCAGAGGATGACTCCAACACTGCCAACCACAACCTGGTGAGGCTAGCCCCGCCCCGCCCCGCCCCGCCTCCAGCTAGATACAGCCCCAGTAGAGCCACACCTCAAGCCTTCCAGCCAGGCCCCGCCCCTCTCTGACCCAGATGACCCTCTCCTGCCCAGCCCCACCCTCGGTCCCCGCTACTCTCCTCTTCCCCTTCGCCCTGTCAAACAAACCCCACTCCCAAATAACTTCCCGATCTCTCGCCCCCCACCCCCGGCTCCGCCCCCAGGAGCAGGTGGAGTACGTGTTCTTGGTGATTTTCACTGTGGAGACCGTGCTCAAGATCGTGGCCTATGGGCTGGTGCTCCACCCCAGCGCCTACATCCGCAATGGCTGGAACCTGCTCGACTTCATCATCGTCGTGGTCGGGTGCGCCTCTGCAAGGAATACCCCCAACCCTAGCTCAACTTCCCACCACAGGCCCGCTAAATTCGGGGCTCGGGGAAGCGACTGCTTCAGACTGCCTCCATTCGGTAGCCAGAATCAGGAATATTAACATATTTTAAACCTATTTGCATTTCCAGTTACAGGGACTTGTACTTTTTCGAGTTGAAGGGTGGGGGGAAGGGGGGATCCGAACGCCTGACCCCCGCCTCCTTGTCCTGTGATCCCCCATCAGGCTGTTCAGCGTGCTGCTGGAGCAGGGGCCCGGACGCCCGGGGGACGCCCCGCATACCGGAGGGAAGCCGGGGGGCTTCGATGTGAAGGCGTTGCGGGCGTTTCGGGTGCTGAGGCCACTGAGGCTGGTGTCCGGGGTCCCGAGTGAGTGGCTCGTCCCCCGGGCTTGGAGGTAGCGGAGGGGAGAGCGGGAGGGGGGCTGAGCTGACCCCGCCCCTACGTTGCCCACCCCTCGCTCCCCACAGGCCTGCACATAGTGCTCAATTCCATCATGAAGGCGCTGGTGCCGCTGCTGCATATCGCACTTCTCGTGCTCTTTGTCATCATCATTTACGCCATCATCGGACTCGAGCTGTTCCTCGGACGCATGCACAAAACGTGCTACTTCCTGGGATCTGGTCAGCAAGCCCACCCCAACCCCGGAACAGGATACGCCCCCTCCATTGGCTCCTAAGCCCCACCCTGTTCTCTAGGGGACACACTCAAATTCACAACACTCCGCCCCCAAGTTCAGGCTCCGCCCCCAGATAAACAAGTCTTTCCCCGCCCCTCCCATATTCAAGACTCCGCCCTCAATTCCAGACTACAACCGCCCCCCTAGCTAATTGCTCCACCCTATCACAAGTTTCCACTCACAGGTTAAGGCCCTATCCCACACTGAAGACTCCATTCTCCAGAACTGGTCCCAAATAGGCCTTTTTCATACACACCCAAACCCGTCTTGGCCCCACCCTTCTTTCAAGAGACCCTCCCAAACTCACAAGACTGCTCCTAGGCTCACGCCTCACTGTTATTCACAAGATTCTGCCCCAAGGTTTACAGTCCCACTCCTCAGGTCCCTGTGGTTGGGTTTCACAGCTTCCCAGGGGTTCATAATCCTGACCCAGCACAGTCAGAGGCTACGGGTTGTCTTTGATTTACAAAAATCTAGAACCCTGAGGCGAACTTCCCAGGTAGGCGGGCCTCCAAGGTGGCAAAGACTGTGGGTGGGCGTGCTTCAGGTTCCAGAGCTCCAGTCTTCCCACAGACGTAGAGGCGGAGGAGGACCCATCGCCCTGTGCGTCATCAGGATCGGGGCGTGCTTGTACGCTGAACCAGACCGAGTGCCGCGGACGCTGGGCAGGTCCCAACGGAGGCATCACCAACTTCGACAATTTCTTCTTCGCCATGCTGACAGTCTTCCAGTGCATCACCATGGAAGGCTGGACTGACGTGCTCTACTGGGTGAGGTGGACGGCGGGCACACAGTGCAGAAGCTGCACCTGCCTTTCCTCACCGAGCTCGGGTGGGAGTGTCCGCCTACCCTGAGGGATGCATGCCCCTTCTCTCTCCCTAGATGCAGGATGCCATGGGGTATGAACTGCCCTGGGTGTATTTCGTGAGTCTTGTCATCTTTGGATCCTTCTTCGTCCTCAACCTTGTACTTGGTGTCCTGAGTGGGTGAGGAATCTAGACACCTACCCAGGCCTTCCTTCCTGCCCCGCAGCCCCTGTCCCTTTACTTTGTTCCTGGCAAACTGCTAGGCATCCTTCAAAACCCATTTAAAATACCCCTTCATTCATTCAGTCAACATTGAGCATCTACTGTGTGTGAGGCACTGTTTCAGGAATGGAACAAGAGACAAAAATCTCTGCCTTCCTGGCTATTACATTCTGGTGGGGAGAGACAGACAATAGCAACATACACAATAAATGTGTGTTTGTACATACATACACACACATATGTGTAGTGTCTTATATGGAATATGTGCTATGGAAAGAAAGGAAGAGTTAAGATAGGAATGCTGAGATCTTGTAATTACAAATAAGGACAATCAGGACAGGCCTCCCTGAGATGGTGTTATCTCAGTGAAAGTGTGAAAGAGATTGAGCCATGTGGGTATCTGAGGAAAGATTGTTCCAAGCAAAGGGAACAGCCAGTGCAAAGGCTCCAAAGCTAAAATGTGCTTAGCATATTCAAAGAACAACAAGGAGGTCAGTGTGGCTGGGAGGTGACGGCAAGGGGGCCAGGGTTGTTCCCCCACCTAACCCTCTATTCTCCTCCCTCAGAGAGTTCTCCAAGGAGAGGGAGAAGGCAAAAGCGCGAGGGGACTTCCAGAAGCTTCGAGAGAAGCAGCAGCTGGAGGAGGACCTGCGGGGCTACCTGGACTGGATCACACAGGCGGAGGAGCTGGACATGGAGGACCCCTCAGCTGATGGCAACTTTGGTTCTGTGGCTCAAGAGGGCCAGGCCAGCCACCGTAGGCAATCCCAACCTGGCCCACTCCCTGCTCCATGCATCCTCAGATGTGGGCTGCCCTCCTGAGATCCAGCCCCAGCCCGCAGCAACTCTAGGCCCCTGGGTCTTCCCTGGAGGTCCAGTGGTTAAGACTCCGCGCTTCCACTGCAGGGAGCACGGGTTCGATCCCTGATCGGGGAACTAAGATCCCACATGCCATGCTGCGCGGCCAAAAAATAACAAAAACAAAAAAAAAAAACTCTAGGCCCAGCCTCCGGTTAGGACACAGAACCCAGACTCAGATACCCTTCCCAGACTGCACCCAGAACAAAGACTCCAAATAACAAACCACCCCCCCCCACACACACACACACACAGGGCCCTAACCCCGCCCCAGGCCATGCTCCACCACTGTCCTCCATGTCCCCACAGGGCCACAACTGGCAGAGCTGACCAATAGGAGACGAGGACGTCTGCACTGGTTCAGTCACTCCACCCACTCCACACACTCCACCAGCAGCCACGGTGGGGGTCCAGCAAGGTTGACAAGGGGGAGGGATGGGTAGGCAGAGGAGAAAGCCAAAGTCAGAACCCTGGGATCTTCATGTGCCAACCTCTTCTTCCACCCTGCCCACAGCCAGCCTCCCAGCCAGTGACACCGGTTCGATGGCAGAGACCCCAGGCGATGAGGAAGAGGAAGAGGGGGCTCTAGCCAGCTGTACACGCTGCCTGTGAGGGCCCCCAGCCCTTGACCCCTGACCCAGCCAGAACCCAGAACAGACCCTGACCCCAATCCTTACTTTAGCCTCCAACCTTGACCTCAGCCCCTGACCTCCAACCCTCGCTACTGACTGCCGCTCAGCCCCTGACGATGCCTACCTCCCATCCCCCTCTTTTCCAGAAACAAGATCATGAAAACCAGTGTCTGGTGAGTTGGAAAAGTTGTGTGACTGCTGGACCCCATGACTTTGTGAGCCCCACCTCCAAGCCCTCCAAGCCCCCCATGACCGCCGGGCTCCCCCACCTGAGCCCCCCAGGGCAGGCTTAGGTAGGTGATCTCAGCCGGTGGGTTCCCCATCCCCACAGCCGCTGCCTCCGCCGAGCCAACCGGGGCCTTCGGGCGCGCTGCCGGCGGGCTGTGAAGTCCAATGCCTGCTACTGGGCCGTGCTGCTGCTCGTCTTCCTCAACACGCTGACCATCGCCTCGGAGCACCACGGGCAGCCCATCTGGCTCACCCAGATCCAGGGTGCACCCCCCAGCCTGCCAGCCCTCTCCCCCAGACCCCAATTCCTTCCACCCCAGAAGCTCCAATCCAGGATCTCTCGGGTGCCCCACACCCCCAGATACTGACCTCCTACCCAAGTAAATGCAGAAACTTTAGCCTGTTCCATCCTACCTTGTAGCTTACACTTGTATAGCACTTGCTGTGTGTGTCAAGCTCTGTTCTCAACACTTTACCTGTACTCACTCAATTTCTCTTCACTGCAACTTTAGGTGAATTAAGTACTAAGGTGCATTAAGTGACTAATCCCAGGACTCAGCTAGTGAGTGGCAAACCCAGGCAGCCTGGCTCCAAAGTCCAGGCTCTTAATACCACACTGTCTGGACAAGTTAAGCCCTCTGTGCCTCAATTTCCCCATCTACAAAATGGGAATAGTAGTAGTATCCACTTCAGGGGGTGGTGGGGAGGATTAAATGAGTTAAAGTGAAAAATGCTTAGAACATTGCCTGGCCCACATAAAGCTAACACTTTACAAGTGTTAGCTCTTAGTATTATTCATCTTAATCTCAGCCCCCAACCTGAATACTGAGTACACTTCTAATCCCAACCCTCAAACCAGCCCCAGTCCCAACTAAACCCCAGATTCTAACTCTACCCTTGAACTGGAGTTTTTCTGTATTCATAGAGGCTGACCGAGACCCACACCCCAGCTCTGCCCCTTGCCCCAGCTCCAAGCCCCTCAAAAGCTTGCCCACTGTGACCTACAAACTCACCCGATCCCTAGTCCTAACCACGCCACCAGCCTGTGCCTGGACGGATACCAACTACCCCAGATCGCCCCATGGCCCCTACCTCCCCACATTTCACCACAAAAACTGACTAGCCCAGTCACCCCTGCCCCTCTCCCCACAGAGTATGCCAACAAAGTGTTGCTCTGTCTGTTCACGGTGGAGATGCTTCTCAAGTTATATAGTCTGGGGCCCTCTGTCTACGTCTCCTCCTTCTTCAACCGCTTTGACTGCTTCGTGGTTTGTGGGGGCATCCTGGAGACCACCCTGGTGGAGGTGGGCATCATGCAGCCCCTGGGCATCTCGGTGCTCCGCTGTGTGCGCCTCCTCAGGATCTTTAAGGTCACCAGGTGTGTGTGTATGTGTGTGTGTGTGTGTGTGTCGGGGGAGAGGACGGGGGCCCCAAACACAGCCCCAACAGCCACCACCCCAGCTCCAATGATGACTATATCCTCATCACCATTCATTTATCAAATATCCATTGAGTGCCTACTGCATACAAGGCACCCTTCCAGGCCCTAGGGAAACACCAGGAATCAAAGCAGACACAAGTTCCTGCCTTCCTGGAGATTAAAGTCTGCTGGGGAGGGTGTCTTCTATTCCATTTCCATCCCTTTCCTCAGCCTCAACTTCAGCTAGAACATTATTCCCAACCCCATCTCCAAACTCAACTCCATACTCATCCCCAACCCAAGCCCCATCCCCCACCCCCAACCATAACACCATCTCTAACCCCAACCACAAACCACTCATCATCCACAAGCTCATTTACAGCCCCATAACCCAAGCCCAAGCCCAAGCCCACCTCCAGCCTCATTCCTAGCTCCCAGCCTCATCCCCATCACTAGCCACAACCCCCACATCCCAAACTCATAACCATCAGCCTATCTCCAAACGCAAACCCATCCCCAGTCCCAGCCCCAATCTCATCCCCATCCATCCTCTCCTCTATCCCAACCCTCAGCCACAGACTTATCCCCGACTCCGTCATCTACAACTCCAAATATTCCCCAACCCCATCCCCAGCTATAATCCCTAACCCCAGGCCCAACCTAAAACCCAATTTTAGCTTCACCAACTTCCATATACCCTCCATACTAACCTCATCTCCCCTAATGCCAACCCCAACCCCGAATACAACCCTCCCCTTACTTCTTATTCTCACCTCACCCCACCTCCAAAATCAATTCCAACAATGACACAAAAGCTCATCTTAACCCAGTCCGCCCCAGTGCATCCCAAGCTGGAGCCCTGCTCCGGCTCCTGACTCACCACTGGACATGTCAACCCTTCCCCCTCCATCTCTGCTGCAGGCACTGGGCATCTCTGAGCAATTTAGTGGCGTCCCTGCTCAATTCAATGAAATCCATTGCATCCTTGCTGCTTCTCCTCTTCCTCTTTATCATCATCTTCTCCCTGCTTGGCATGCAGCTGTTTGGGGGCAAGTTCAACTTTGACCAGACCCACACCAAGCGAAGCACCTTTGACACCTTTCCCCAGGCCCTCCTCACTGTCTTTCAGGTGAGACCTGGAGATCATGGGATGGGTGGGCAAGGCGGGGGCACCCAAGATTGGGGAGAGGGTCCCAAGAGCTTCACGGTGACCTCCCACCCCCAGATCTTGACAGGTGAGGACTGGAATGTGGTCATGTATGATGGTATCATGGCCTATGGAGGCCCCTTCTTCCCAGGGATGCTGGTATGCGTGTACTTCATCATCCTCTTCATCTGCGGCAACTGTATCCTCAGAGCCTTGGGAGGCTGGATCGTGGCAGGGCTAGGGGAGGATAATGGGGACATGGGCACTCCATAGGCAGGCTGCTTCTCCATCCTTGTAGCCTGAGCTCACCCCAGACATCCTGTTGAACGTGTTTCTTGCCATTGCTGTGGACAACCTGGCCAGTGGAGATGCAGGCACTGACAAGGACAAGGGCAGGTGAGGTCTTGCTCTGCCTCCAAGACAGTCTCTCCCTGGGATCCCTGACTGGGACCCTCCCACACACATCCCACACCACCAGAGATGCCTTGGTCACCCTGGCAATCCCCATCTGCAGATCCAACCTTCCAGTCCTCATTCACTGCACGTGCATTTATTGAGCACCTACTTTTTGCCAGGCCCTGTTCTAGATGCTAAAGAGACAGCAGGGGTCAAAGAAGACAGAGTCCTTGCTTTCATGGAGCTGACATTCTAGTTGGGGAAGGCAAGCAAAACAAACAAATGAATATATAATAATATAATTTAATTAAATATATGTTAATATGTAATGAAGAAAAAGAAAGCAGAATAAGAGAATAGAGAGAAATGAAGATTGCTATTTTGGTTAGGGTAATCAAGGAAGGCCTCTATGAGAAGGTGACAGTTAAAGAGAGGCCTGAATGAAGTGGGGGAGTGAGCCATGCAAATATCTGGGGAAAGAGTGTTCAAGGCAAGGGGACAGCAAGTGCAAAGGTCTTGAGGTGATAATATTCTTAGCACATTCAAAAAACACCATGGAGGGAATTCCCTGGCAGTCTAGTGGTTAGGACTCGGCTCTTTCGCTGCTTTCACCCGGGGCCCCGGGTTCGATACCTGGTCTGGGGACAAGGAGAGTGGTAGGAGGTGAGCTCAAATGGGGGGAATAAAAACGCCAGATGAAGGGCATTCTGGGCCATGGTGAGAACTTTGGGTTTTGCTCTGAGTGGTGGGGAGCCATGGGAGGGGTGTGAGCAGAGGAGGAATGTATCAGACATAGAATTTAACAGCATCCCTCCTGCTGCTGAGAGAATAGACTAAGGGGATGAGGGAGGAAGCAGGGAGGTTGTATGGGACCTGAGAAAGGTCTGTTCTGATTGCAATGACCCCCTCCCTTGGCCTTGCCTATCTGCTTCCATCCTTAACAGTCACCTCCTCCCCAACTTCCTCGCACAGGGAGAAGGACACTGAGGGAACTCCACAGGAGAATGGAGCACTGGTGAGTTAGAGGCCTGGGCACTGTCTATACCTCCCACTACCACCAATATCTGTCTATGCGTGTGTGTCTTTATCCCGCATCCTCTGTCTATTCATTCCTTCTTTATTGTGTCCCTCCCATGCCTCCCCTGTGTCCATCCCCTGGTGTCTACCCCATCAATGATGACCCCCATCTTCCTGTCCCCAGGTGCCTGGTGGGGAGAATGAGGAAGAGGAAGGTGCAAAAAATGAAGGAGCAGGCAAGTGGGCAAGGCCAGGTGATAGAGGTATGGGACCTTGGGGACAGCACCCAGGTGGAGCTCGTGACCCCTGAGACCCTCCTCTCTGGAGAGCAGCCTTCTCCGACAACATCTTAAAAATAATGGGCTTGGTGTGTGGCCAGGAACATTTGAGACGCTGAGATTAAAGAAGAGAAACAGACATTTTGTTTCACTGCAGAACTTCTCAGAGCCTTTATTATAAAATAGTATGTATACGACTGAAGATGGCAATGTGTATTCAACACACATTTACTGAGCCCCTCCTGTGTCCCATGCACTGTTCTAAGTGCTGAGGACACAACAGTGAACAAAACAGTCTGAAATCCCTTCTCTGAGGAGCTGACATTCTAGCAGGGAGATGAGAATTTACCACATGACAAGCACTGTTCTAGGTGCTTTACATACATTTTCTCAATTCATTCTCTCTCCTTTGATCTGCTGCTGCTGCCAGGCATGGAGGAAGAGGAGGAGGAGGAGGAGGAAGAGGAGGAGGAGGAAGGGGGTGCAGGACATGTGGAACTCCTGCAGGAAGTTGTACCTAAGGAGAAGGTGGTACCCATCCCTGAGGGCAGCGCCTTCTTCTGCCTCAGCCAAACCAACCCGTGAGTGTTGAGAATGTACAGGGAGTTGGGGCAGGAGGGGCTGGGGCAGGGGGAGGACCAGGGAGCAGCCAAGGCTCGGGTGGGGTGCACGGCCTTATGCAACAGGGCCCATGCTGTATCTCTCGGGCTCCCCCAATCAACTCTGTGGTCCTGTGTTCTGACTATGGACCATTCCGCACTCCCCAGGCTGAGGAAGGCCTGCCACACCCTCATCCACCATCACGTCTTCACCAATCTTATCCTGGTGTTCATCATCCTCAGCAGTGTGTCCCTGGCAGCTGAGGACCCCATCCGAGCCCACTCCTTCCGCAACCACGTGAGCCTTGGGCTGGGGACTCAGGAGACACCCCCAAGGGTGTCCTACTGGGCACAAGCTGGGGCCAGGGTGGAGGCAGGGAGAAGACCCCTAGTTGGGCAGAGAGAGAGGAGCAATAATGGCAGCTGCAGCAGTGCCAGCCTTTATTATGAGTGCAACACATTTGGGGAAGCACCGGGGAGGTGATCAGTGTTTGGCAGAGGAGGAAGCTGTGCTCAGAGGTTGAGCAGACCAAGGGCGCCCATGTAGCTGAGTAGAGGCAGAGGAACCCAAATCTGAACCCTTGTCTTTCTGGTGGCCAAGGCTTTTGCCTTGTAGAAAAGTCCTGATGATGATGATGATGATGGGAGAGAGAGAGATAGAGGGAGGGAAGGAGAGAGGGAGGGAAGGACAGCAAAACTTACTGAGAGATACACACAGCTAGGATCCCCCTCAGCCATGACTCGGTGGCTCCCCCTCTTTCTTGCCCCCCAGATTCTGGGGTACTTCGATTATGCCTTCACCTCCATTTTCACTGTGGAGATTCTACTAAAGGTGACTAATGGACCGCCCATCATACCCCCAGTTACCCCAACCTACTCCCCACCCACCCCTGCAGCCCACCTCTCCTGTTTCCATCCCCAACTCCCTTCTCTATCCCCGGATCTGGGGTCTAACTAGCCTGATGTCCCCCTACTCCCCAGATGACGGTGTTTGGGGCTTTCCTGCACCGTGGCTCCTTCTGCCGTAGCTGGTTCAATCTGTTGGATCTGCTGGTGGTCAGCGTGTCCCTCATCTCCTTTGGCATCCAGTGAGTGACACCTGCCCACCCCATTCCTCCAAGAGCCAAGGCCAGGCCCGGGCCATGGCCTGAGGACTGCCCCCTCCTCAGCTCCAGTGCCATCTCGGTGGTGAAGATTCTTCGAGTACTCCGAGTACTACGGCCCCTCCGAGCCATCAACAGGGCCAAAGGACTCAAGGTAATCCCATCCCACCCAAATCCATGGGACCCAGACCCTGCCCCGCCCCTGGGGCCAGGATCACTGATCCGACTGACCATTTGCAGTGATGCATGACCACATAGCCTGGCCGCAATGTGTAACCACACGGCCCTGACCACTGGCCATGTGGCCTCATCCATGTTCCTTACAAGTGACCATCCATTCCTTACCAAAGGCCACATTTCTGTGATCCAAGTTCCTGACATGTGGCCACATACCCCTGTCTGGCAAACACATTTCCCGTTGGTACCCACACATCCTTCACCCAAGACCACATGTTCCTGACCCAAGTCCCTGAGCTCCATCCATGCCCAGAGTCCTTGCCCTGTGGCCACCGTGGCCTGCGGTGTCCATGAGCCATATTTGTGGGTGTCTGCAGCACGTGGTGCAGTGTGTGTTCGTGGCCATCCGGACCATCGGGAATATCATGATTGTGACCACGCTCCTGCAATTCATGTTCGCCTGCATTGGCGTGCAGCTCTTCAAGGTGGGAGGAAACACTGGAGGGAGGCCCAGGCATGAATCAAGGCACGGGGCCGGGGGATGAAGGGTGAATCTGCTTGACAAATATCCTCTCTGCAGGGGAAATTCTACAGTTGCACTGATGAGGCCAAACACACACCCCAAGAATGCAAGTGAGTGCCTGAAATCCTGCCCTCCATGGAGCCCAGGACCCTCCCAAAGTCCAAAGAGGCCCCTAGATCTCACTCAGGCCTCTAAAACCCCTAGATCTTCCTCCAAGGACCTGCAGAGACCCCTCCAGATTTTATCAAGGCCCCCAAGACCCCAGAAATCCTCAAGGCCCCAAGATACATCCCGAGAATTCTCCCAAGAACGGCAAAAGCCCTCAGACATCAGTCCTTAAGAGGCCCCCCCAATAACTGCCCAAAACCCCTCTCCACATTCCCCAGAGTTACCTACATTCCACTCCAGAATCCCAACCGTCCTCAAACACCCGACCCCCACCACCAAGTCCCCAGCTTCCGTCTTGAGACTCCTACAGAGGGTAATAGTTCGCTGAAATTAGACATTCCTGGTTCAAATTCGTCTTATGAGACTTGGATACATTTCGTAACCTTGCTGAGTCCCATTTTCCTCAACTGAAAAATGGGGATAAAAAGAGTGTGGATTTCACAAGGTTGTTGTGAGGAGCAAATGAGTTACTACACAGAGAGTGTACTACAATGTAAAGTTAGTACATGTAAAGCCTAGCACAGTGCCTGGCATATACTTAGTGCTGATAAATGTTGGCTGTTATTCGTATTGCTTTTTCCTGGATGGCAACGATGGTGACAATAATGCTGATGATAGCTAATGTATACGGCCCCAACAATGTGCCAGACACTGTTCTCATTGATTAACAAAATTAATCCTTGTAACAAGACAGGAAATACATTCTGTTATTATCCTTATGTCATAAATGGGGAAAACTGAAGCACAGAGGTTAAGTGCCCAAGGTCACCCAGCCAGTAAATGGAAGGGCAGGATTGGAACCCAGGCTATCCAGCTCCACCACTATGCCCTGCTGCCTCCGTGCTGCAGACACCAGTCCCCATTCCACAGCTCCCTACCCCTCCTCACCCACCCAGCATGTCTGCAACATCCACAGGGGCTCCTTCCTGGTCTACCCCGATGGAGATGTGTCAAGGCCCCTGGTCCGGGAGCGGCTCTGGGTCAACAGTGATTTCAACTTTGACAATGTCCTTTCAGCCATGATGGCCCTGTTCACTGTCTCCACCTTCGAAGGCTGGCCTGCGTGAGGGGCAGGGGCCCAGGGATGGGCAGGGGACTGGGCAAGAGGCTTTAGGGGATTGGCTTTGGATATCCTGGGGATGGGTGGAAGGGTATCTTGGGATGTGAAGAAGGTCTCTGGAGAGTGGATAGGGTTTTCTGGGGACTGGTGGGTGTATCAGATGACTAGGTGGGGATCTCCCAGAAGTTGGCGGGGGGTGCTTTGGGGACCTGGTTGAGGGGACCTCCAAGAATTGGGTAGAGAGGTCTCTGAGGCACTAGGTGGAAGTCTAGAGAGGACTGCTTGGGATTTAGGGGGGTACCAGGTAGAGGTCTGGGGGGACTGGGTGGAGGTCTTGGAGGAGATGGAGCTGGAGATTCAGGGGTTTCCAGATAGCTGCACAAGTCTTTGGGAGTACTAGGTGGGGGGCGATGGAGCAAGGAATTCAAGTTGATAGGACAGGGGATTTAGAGATCTTTGGGGGCTTGTTGGGGAGTTCTGGGGAGCTGCATGGGGATCCTCAGATGGCTGGAGGAGAACTGGGAGTCTGTGGGAACTTAAGGGATTTGGGAGTCTTGGAGGGCCTGGATGGGGATTCTCAGGAAGGTTGGATGGGGATCTCTGGATCTCTGGAGGGCTGGGCTTTGGGAGTCTTTGAGGGCCGGGTGTGTAGGTCTCAGATAGTTAGGTCAGGGGATTTGGGGATCTTTGGGGATATTCTGGGGTGCCTAAGGTGTCTGGGGACAGGTCTGAGGGGTCTGGGATATCCCTTCACTTGCTCCCACTGGCTCCCCAGGCTGCTATATAAGGCCATCGATGCAAACGCAGAGAACAAGGGCCCCATCTATAATTACCACGTGGAGATCTCAGTGTTCTTCATTGTCTACATCATCATCATTGCATTCTTCATGATGAACATCTTTGTGGGCTTCGTCATCATCACCTTCCGTGCCCAGGGCGAGCAGGAGTACCAAGACTGTGAGCTGGACAAGAACCAGGTGACCTCCGACCCCTGATCCACCAACCCCCACCCCCACCCCAGCTCCTTGCCTCGGGACCCCACTGCTCACTCATGCCTTGCACCTATATGCAGCGCCAGTGTGTGGAGTATGCCCTCAAGGCCCAGCCACTCCGCCGCTATATCCCCAAGAACCCGCATCAGTATCGGGTGTGGGCCACTGTGAACTCTGCTGCCTTCGAGTATCTCATGTTCCTGCTCATCCTGCTCAACACGGTTGCTCTAGCCATGCAGGTCTGAGCGCCCCACCCTGATCCCGCCAGACACCTGACCCAATTCTGTCTGCACAAATCCTTAAGAACCGTCAGGAATGCTTTAGCCTGCAAGTAACAAAACCCCCAACTGACAGAGACTTAAGCTTTAAAGATATGTGCCACATATATTCAAATCAAAGGCCAATAATCATAAGTTGTATCCTGATTTCAGAGATGTGAGAATGTGGAAAAAATGGCAGATGGCAAATGTAAGTTGTCATTGGCTGTGAAATGCACCCCAATTTCAGAGATTCTAAACTGTGAAAAGATGTGTATCCTGGAGTCAATGAATTATGATAGTTACCTCACATAGCAAGCAGTGCAGAGGTAGGCTGTTTGCTCATTGCTCATCAGGGACCCAGGCTCTATATTTCTGCTCCTCTATTCTTAGTAAGTTGGGTTTTGTTCTCATGACTGTTGCTTCATGGTCACAAGATGGCTGCCACAGTTCCAGGCATCAAAACCACATTCAAAGAAGGAAAAAGGAAGGAAGGTTGCGCCAAGGGACTCTCCTCACTTGACCCTTTTATTGGAAATCAAAAATAATTTTCACAGAAGCTGCCCAAGCAGCAGCAAGCTTACGTTTCTGTCTCATTAGTCAGAACTAGCTGCAAGGAAAGCTAGGAAATCAAGGGCTGGGCTTTCCAATATGCATAATGAGAGGTGGACAGTGTGAGAGGTTTGGCCAACCCATAGTGCTACCACATCCCCAGACTTACCTCAGTCCAAGACAGAGAATATTTGGTTGGGGTGTGGGGGGGAATCTCTGCCTCAGGCTATGTCCCCACGTCTGATTTTCTCCCCAGCACTATGAGCAGACTGCTCCCTTCAACTATGTCATGGACATCCTCAACATGGTTTTCACTGGCCTCTTCACTGTTGAGATGGTGCTCAAAATCATCGCCTTCAAACCCAAGGTACCCCCCAAGGCCTAGACCCATTCCTTAGGGTGGAACTCACTGCATAGCTCTCAGGGAGGCAGCAACCAGGGAGTCATGAGACTAGGGAGGAAGAGGGATCTAGATGCAGCCTTATCATGTGATCCAACCTAGACCCTGCCTCCCCAATGCCCCCAACCACTACTAGCCCCATACCCTAGCTTGCTAGCTCTGAGAAGACAGGGCACTGCTTTCCTCCTGTCTACAGCATTACTTTACCGATGCCTGGAACACGTTTGATGCTCTTATTGTGGTGGGCAGCGTAGTGGACATTGCCGTCACTGAAGTCAACGTGAGGACTGGCTCTCCACTAACCCACTCACCCCCTACCAACCTTCCCTCACCTCAACCCCAGGGCTTTCTTTCACATGGGGAGGTGGTTCCCACTCACATCCACCCCACTCCTGGCGACTCAGAGCTCCTCCCTCTAGCTCTATCCCTTGAGTCCCTATTGGGTTCAGCCAAAGCCCCCTTCTACCAGCTCCCGCTCGTTCATTTGCAAGCTATCCTCTGGCTCCAGCATCTCCTAAAATGACTCTCCTGTTATTTCTATTATTTTCTTCATTGCTTCTACATCCCCCTCCATTGGTCCCATCATCTCCACCAACTCCTGCTTTGACTCCATCATCTCCTCTGACTCCTTCATTGGCTCCATTTCCTCCACCGACACCATCGTCTCTGACACTGGGTCTTTCACGGTTCTGTCATCACCACTGACTGCACGGTTGGCTCCATCATCTCTTTCACTGGGTACTACATGGTCCTCCATTGACAATGCTTCTGGGTCCATATCTCCATCACTGGCTTCTCCATTGGATCCTCCATCGGTTCTCTCATCTCCGTGAAACCACCGGCTTCATCATTTCCTCGATTGGCTCCAATATCTCTCCTCCACCATCTCCTGTGCCCTCTCCTCTACCTTTCACCCTCATTACCAACTTTTCCTTCAACCATCCTGATCCATTACCACATAACCTTCCTTATCATCCCTTGGATAATAACTCTACCATCCATTATCCCCCGTATCTGCTCCATCATTTCTCTCCTTGTTCATTGGCCCTGTGACCTCATCATCTCCTCCATCACCTCTATTTTGGCAATATCTCTGTGCAGAATGGTGGCCATCTTGGCGAGGTAGCCCCCCCACCTCACAACAGGGACTGCCTCTCTCTTCACCTACCCTCCTTTCCTTTCTTCCCAAAAGTCCTTAGAAATGCTCCCTGACCACCCTGGGGCCTGGGTTCTGAGGGATTTGGAGGCTGGGAGGGCCAAAGCATGAGACAGGGAGGTGGCTGGGGCAAATGTGGACTGAGCATACCCACCACACGCCCAACCCCAGAGCTCTGAGGACAGTTCCCGCATTTCGATCACTTTCTTTCGCCTCTTCCGAGTCATGCGGCTGGTCAAGCTCCTCAGTAAGGGTGAAGGGATTCGCACATTACTCTGGACATTCATCAAGTCCTTCCAGGTAACTCCCCCACTCCTTTGTTCGCCCCTCATCCCCACTTCACACCCTCAGCTTGTCCTTTTACCGCCCCCAGAACTACACCTTCCAGCATGCCATACCCATGTGCAGCTTACCATTTCCAGTTTTCTCTCTTTTGTGGGCTCTCAATTCCCAACATGTCTTGGCCTCACTGACCTTACTCTATTGTATTTAATACTGTGTCCATATTTGGGAGACCCTGGCAGTCATGGGCACTTTGGGGATGGACCACATCTCTCAGCAGGCCCCGGCTTGAGTGCATTCTGGGGCTTAACAGTTCTCTGCCTGGACCTGAGTATCTATCCTCCTCTCCACCCCCATAGGCCTTGCCCTATGTGGCTCTTCTCATCGCAATGATATTCTTCATTTACGCAGTCATTGGGATGCAGGCAAGTGAGAAACCTGGGGAGCATCCCTCAGGCACTCCTCTGTTGAGGGGGGTTAGATAGGAATGAGCCCAAAGTGGGGGTAGAAAGACAGACAAGCTGCACCACCCTGAGTCAGTCCATACATCTGTGAAATGGGATCAGCAGTGCCTGCTTGTCAGGGTTGTAAGGATCCTTTGGGTATTAGGTGTTGTGAAATGGATGGGAACCTGTAGGGGCACGGAGTCACCCCTCTGACACAGCCCCTGTATGCCCCCAGATTTTCGGCAAGGTGGCTCTTCAGGATGGCACACAGATCAACCGAAACAACAACTTCCAGACCTTTCCACAGGCTGTGCTGCTTTTGTTCAGGTGACACACACACACACCCTCTCCCCTGCTGCTTTGATCTCCAGCATGCTTTTGGGTACCCACACATACTCTCTGGGCCCCTGACTGCCTGAGATACGGAAGTAACAGGGCAGCATGGGGCTCCATATTGCCTGAGACCTTTTCTGGCTGTGTTCTAAAGAATCTTTTAGAATCTTCTAGCCTCAGCCATCCTTTTTCTGGCTGCAAGACGTATACCTTTCATAGGCCTCAGCACCCCCTCTGTAAAATGCAAACATGATTGTCATCAACATGGCCACACCAGCTTTTAAAATATTGAAATGCTGTTTTTACCAGATGTAGCCCCTGGTAAGAAATAGGTCATCTCCTCACCCCTCTGGCCCCCACAGTGGCCCTTGTCATGACTTCATAGCCTCCCCCCCAAGATGGCACCACTGTGTGACCCCCAGGTGTGCTACTGGTGAGGCATGGCAGGAGATAATGCTTGCCAGCCTTCCTGGGAGCCGGTGTGACCCTGAGTCTGACTTCGGCCCTGGTGAGGAGTTTAGCTGTGGTAGCAATTTTGCCATAGCCTATTTTATCAGCTTCTTCATGCTCTGTGCATTCCTGGTAAGGACCAATGCCCACAACCACCACTACTGCCCCGGGGGCTGGTCCTGATGGGGATGAGGTGGGGAGCCCAGATCTTCAGAACGGGTAAAAGGGCTGGCCTGATGACAAGATCAACCCGGGGACTCATGACCCAGTGACCATAGAAGCTTACCTCCGCCTCCCACCAAGCCCCCCATACTCTTCTCTGCCCTTCACCTAACCTCTCCTACTCACTGGCCCACAGATCATAAATCTCTTTGTGGCTGTGATCATGGACAACTTTGATTATCTAACCAGAGACTGGTCCATCCTGGGCCCCCATCACCTCGATGAATTCAAGAGGATCTGGTCTGAATATGACCCTGGGGCCAAGTATGCCCTCTGACCCCATACCCGGGATACCAGAGGACAGTGCACTGCCTCACAGTCCTCCAACTCTGGAACCTTTGACCTATGCCTCCCATTACCCAGGCAGTAGATGCCCCAAGTTTCCCACTGCCCCTGTTCTCTGCCTTTTCCCCTCCCCCACTGACTGCCCTCCAGTTCTTCCCTGGAAAACTATGGGGTGTTGGTGGGGCGAGGGAGTGATGAGCTGGTAGGGCCTTGAGTAAGGACCAGAAGTGGTATCTCCAACCCAGTAGTGCCTCTCTTCCACCCCCACCCTCCCCAGAGGCCGCATCAAGCACCTGGATGTGGTTGCCCTGCTGAGACGCATCCAGCCACCCCTGGGATTCGGGAAGCTGTGCCCACACCGAGTGGCCTGCAAGGTCTGTGCACCTGCCCACCACTGCCTCTGAGAGGACTGTCACCACACAGCAGGGGTGGGCAGGGACCCTGCCTTGGGTGGGGAGGGGGTGTTTGGTGGCATCCTCAAAGGTTTCTGCCCTTGGGCGTCACATGCCTGCATCCCTGGCATTTGCCCAAAATGGGTTCCATGTCCCTGGTGTGCACAGAGACTTGTGGCGATGAACATGCCTCTCAACTCAGATGGGACAGTGACATTCAATGCCACACTCTTTGCCCTCGTTCGGACATCCCTGAAGATCAAGACAGAAGGTGTGTGGGGAGGAAGGGGAGGGGTAGGAGGGGGAGGGTCCCCGGGGAAGGCGCAAGGAGCAAACTAATTGAGGGATGGGCCCCACTCTTAGCTCTGAACCTCAAAATAGGTGACTCTGCCTTCTCCAGGCCTGTTTTCCCACCTGTCCAACGGGGGCGGTGTTTGGATGCGGTAGAAGTTTGTGACGCGCCCTCCAACAGTGAAGGAGTGGCTGTGAAAGGCTCTTCCTATTGGCTCAGGCCCCACATCCTCTCCCCATGCAGGGAACCTGGAGCAAGCCAATCAGGAGCTGCGGATTGTCATCAAAAAGATCTGGAAGCGGATGAAGCAGAAGCTGCTAGATGAGGTCATCCCCCCAGCTGACGGTGAGCTAGCTCCACCGCAGTTCCTTAAGCCTGCCTCTGAATGTCAACGATTGCTCACCACCACCAAACCATCACTGGCTGGAGAGGGAGGGGTGCAGGGGGAGAGTCCAAGCTTTGATGTGGGGGTGTGGGGAGCAGAGGACTCCTGTGTGATCTTGCCTCCTCTCCCTTGCTCCCAGAGGAAGAAGTTACCGTGGGCAAATTCTACGCCACATTTCTGATCCAGGACTATTTCCGCAAATTCCGGCGGAGGAAAGAAAAGGGGCTACTAGGGGCCGAGGCCCCCCCAAGCACCTCCTCTGCCCTTCAGGTCTTGGGAGCAGGGCCTGAGCTGGGTGGGGGTATGTGGGAGCTCTGTGGCTGAGGCTGACTGCCTTCTTGATCTCATGGAACCCATGTCACAGATGAGGAAACTGAGACCCCAGGACGCACAGAGGGTCAGGGGTGACTGTGGGGCTCCTTCCCCCACCCCACACTCCTACTCAGGGACAGGGAAGTTTAGACCCTGAGCTACCCGCTTCCCTCTTTTCCCACCCCCACAGGCTGGTCTGAGGAGCCTGCAAGACTTGGGTCCTGAGATGCGGCAGGCCCTCACCTGTGACACAGATGAGGAGGAGGAGGAAGAGGGGCAGGAGGGAGAGGAGAAGGAAGATGAGAAGGACCCGGAAACGTACAAAGTAAGGACAATAAGCTTTCACTCCCCCAGGAACTCTTGATTGTAAAATACACCCTCAACCCCCTGAGTGATTTCCATACTGCGTCTGGGAGGAAGCCCCCCAGAGAAGACCCTCTGCAATAGACAAATGTTTATTTGGTACCTACCACCCACTGTTGGAGGGCAAGGCCCAGATTTGGCCCCTGGGGAGCTCATTGGAGACACACTATTTGACCAAGTGACTTTTAGTTATAACCTGTATGCAATGCTCAGTCCTGTGATTTCCACAGGCCCCAATGGGCTCCCAGCCCCCATCTCGCCGGAGCTCTGTGATTTCTGTGTCTCTGCCTGCCTGGGACAAACCGCCAGATTCACTTTCCCTTGGGCCCAGTGATGACGATGGGGGTGCTCCCAACTCCAGACAGTCCAGTGTGCCCCAGGCCGGGTCCCACGCCCACAGGTATGGCCAAAGGTCTGCAGGAGGACTGTGAGGGAAGGCAGGGACTAGCCACTTTATGGGGTACTTCAGGGGGCAGAGGGTGTTTCCAGTGAGACAAACGTCTATTAAAAGAAAGCCCATGTCTCCTTTAAAATGATGACAGGTTAGGGCTTCCCTGGTGGCGCAGTGGTTGAGAGTCCACCTGCCGATGCAGGGGACGCGGGTTCTGCCCCGGTCCAGGAAGATCTCACATGCCGCAGAGCGGCTGGGCCCATGAGCCATGGCTGCTGAGCCTGCGCGTCCGGAGCCTGTGCTCCGCAGCGGGAGAGGCCACAGCAGTGAGAGGCCTGCGTACCACAAAAAAAAAAAAAAATGATGACAGGTTAATTTTATGTTATGTGAATTTTTCCCAGTTAAAAAAAGTCTAGTGTTTCTGTAGAAGGTAGGACATGAAATGAGAGGGGCCCAGGGGCCCAGGACCACACTGAGGGGATCTGGTCTGCCTAACTTGCCTCACTTTCCCTCAGGAGAAGCTCTGGGGTTCTCATTTTCACCATTCCAGAAGAAGGAAGTTCTCAGTCCAAGGCAACCAAAGGGCAAGAGAAGCAGGATGAACAAGAGGAAGTCCCCAGCCAGCACTCTGGCCACGACACGTAGGATGAGCCCATGAGCCACGTGCGAGAGGGATGGCACCCCATCGCGCATGCCCAGGCCTGAGCTCACCCCAGCCCTCCCTCCCAAACAGGCTCTCCTACCTAGATGAGCAGGCAGGGACTCCCCCACGCCCCATCCTTTTGCCACCTCACAGACCCCAGAGATATGTGGATGGCCACCAAGCACCACGCCGCCGTCTGCTGCCCCCAACGCCTGCAGGTGAGAGTGGACATGGGTCCTGGGGGGGCCCCTTGGGCCATAAGGGCAGAGGGCTGGGGAGGCACTGACATTCCTCTTTGCCCCTGGTTCCCCCCACACCCCCAGGCCGGAAGCCTTCCTTCACCATCCAGTGTCTGCGGCGCCAGGGCAGTTGTGAAGATTTACCCATCCCAGGCACCTATCATCGTGGGCGCAACTCAGGGCCCAGCAGGGCACAGGTGAGGTGGGGGAGGGGGCTGAGGCCCGGAGGGGTGGGGGGCAGCCTAGGCTGAATGTATCAAATACACTACATGTCGGACCCTTCTGAAGAAGGGGGCACGTGTGAATTCACACAGTCCTCACTGTGCCTGTGAGGTGGGTACTGTTACTAGCCCCAGTGTACAGATAAGGAAACTGAGGCCCAGAGAGGCTTACTCAAGATCGCACAGCTAGTAAGTGGCAAAGCTGAGATTTAAATCCAGGCCTTCTATGCTCTGAAATAAACCCACGGCTGATTTATACCCATTCACTTTGACTCCAGTTGTGTTTGGGGGGTAAGAGGTAGGCACAGGAGTGATTCCTAGATCCTCATACCCTCCCCATCAGTCACTATGCTCCTGATGTTCATTCTGGTCCAGGGTTCCTGGGCAACCCCTCCTCAGCGGGGCCGGCTCCTATACGCCCCACTGTTTTTGGTGGAGGAGGGTGCAGCAGGGGACGGATACCTCGGCAACTCCAGCAGTCCACTGCGCACCTTCACCTGTCTGCACGTGCCTGGAACCCACTCAGACCCCAGCCATGGCAAAAGGGGCAGTGCTGACAGCCTGGTGGAGGCTGTGAGTCCAGAAGGGGAGGGGGCCGGAGGGATGGGAGAGAAGGGGAGAAGGTGGGAGCTTGGGAAGGAGGGTCCCCAGTCTCCGTGTTGTGTATGTAGCTATCCCTTTGCTCTGTGACTTCTGCTCAGCAAGATGTGTGTCCCAATGTCCCCCACTGACCCCCACTGACTTCCCTGCGTGCCCTCATGGGTTCATCACTCATCCACACCAACCCCTCTGTGCACACTGCTTCGACTCCATGCTCTGCCCTCTGTCAACACTGATCCCATCTGTGCCCCCAGGTGCTCATCTCCGAGGGCCTGGGCCTGTTTGCCCGAGACCCACGCTTCGTGGCCCTGGCCAAGAGGGAGATTGCAGACGCATGTCGCCTGACACTGGACGAGATGGACAGTGCTGCCAGTGACCTGCTGGCACAGAGGACCAGCTCACTTTATAGTGACGAGGAGTCCATCCTCTCCCGCTTTGATGAGGAGGACCTGGGAGACGAGATGGCCTGTGTCCATGCCCTCTGAATTCCCATCCCTCCCCCACTGCTCAATAAACCTCCTGCCCTCCCTTCCTCAGAAGGAGACCGGCATGGACCACACCCCTGGATTTTGGTGTCTTTGCACTGGAGGCCTGGGGCTGCCCAGCGGTCCTCATCTATCCATCCCGTTTCAGCCCTGAGCCACTGCCCACACGCGGGTATTTCCAGAAACCAGGACAGCCGGGCCTGATTATTCAGCGTCAGGGAAGGAAGGAGGAGGAGGGGAGGCGGAAGAGGCAGCAGCCAAAAAAAGCTGGAGACAGAGTGGAGGTGGTGGGGGAAGGGAGGTTTCTGGACAGATGGAGGAAAGTGGAGAGAGTGAGGATGTGTGAGGGCTCAGATGAGGGGTGGGGGAAAGCCAGAGATTCCACAAGGGGTCAGGCAGATCAGCTGAGGCGGGACAGATGGACGGAAAGGAAAGGATAAGGAAACCTCCAGGAGAGTCCTGCCAGTAGAAAGGCCTGGAGGTTAGAACTAGCTTGGCATGTGACGTATCTTAGGCAGAGGGGTCCTCTGACAGCATCAGGAAGGAGGCTAAATTGGGATCACCCCCACCTCCCCCCTTCTGCTTGTGAAAAAAGAAATCTAGGACTTCCCTGGTGGTCCAGTGGTTAAGACTCCATGCATCCACTGCAGGTGGCACCGTTCTATCCCTGGTCCAGGAACTAAGATCCCGCATGCCTCCAGGTGTGGCCAAATAAATAAATAAATAAATAAAGAGAAAAAGGAAATTGAAATTCATTTGTAAAAGACATGGGTGACAGCAAAGGCTCTCCTGAGACCAGCTAACAGTACCCCACTCCCAGATCCCAGAGCTCCTCTCTGTTTCTTGCCCTACTTTTAGTCATTGCCCAACCTTTGGGGTCTCAATCATTCAGTGAAGGTTTATCAGGCATTTATTTTGTGCCAGGCACTGTTCTGGGTTTCCCTCAGCACAAACTGAGCTGGCTTAGACATGTGACGGCGGTTGTCCAAAGTGGTAGTCATCCCCACTCCAAAGGAATTGGTGGTGGTGTTAGAAGTGACACCGGATGCGGCCACCCCTGGGGAGGGTCTGACCTAGGGTCTCCTCCCAGCTCTCAGAGCAGGGGTTTCTCATTTGTCTAATTTGTGTCAATGGAACCAGGACTGAAATGTGAGGGAAGCCAAAACTGGAGGCTAGGACTCAGAATATAGAATTGCACTAGGTCTGGAAACAAAGGCTTGGAGTGGTTGGGCCGGTGTATTGTGGGAAAGTAAGTCATGGGCAGGGTAAAGAGAGTGAAGGGCGATTGCTGAGGGAGGAGGTGGGATAAGCCACCCGAGGGCAGATGATGCAGACCCTTGAATGCCAGGCCCCAACCCCTGGGATTTTTCCTGAAAGCAGTGGGGAGCCATGGGAGGGATTTGAGCAGGGGAGTGACATAGTTAACTTTTCATTTTAAATAGATGCTCTGACGGGTGTGCTGAAAACAGATGGGAGGAGGAAGAGACTGGAGATGCTAAATTTGGCAGGAACTATGGTCGCCTTAGCCAGGGGAGGTGGCAGAGGAGATGGTGAGAAGTGAGTAGATTCCAGAGATGTGTGGAAGGTAAAACGAACCATTTATTGGGCCCTGTGCTAAGTGCATTACAGTGATTATCTTGTTTAATCAGTGCAACAATCCTCTAAGTACCATTTTAAATTATTTTACCTGTCCAAAGTCATACAGGAACAAATATCAGAGGTGAGATTCAAATTCAAGCAGTCGAATGCCAAAACCCATGCTCTTCCCCCGAAAAGGCAATAACTGTGAAGTACCCATTACATATTCCACGTTTGTGTGAATTTGAGTGTGAGTGTGTTTGTTTAAAAAACAAAAAAACATAGGTATACATTCAGATGGTTCAAAGTTCAAAAGTACAAAGGGGTATAAAGTGAAAGTTTCCCTTCCCTCTGGAGGCAACCCGTGTTATCAGATATCTTTTATATAGTTATAGGATGCTGTACTGATAAGTTAGCACAGTGGCTAAGAGTAACAGGTGCTGGAGCCAAACTTCCTGGGTTCAAATCCTAGTTCCACCACTTACCACCTGTTCAAATCTTAGTTCTACCACCTACCAACTGTGTGACCTTAGGAAAACTCCTTCAGCTCTCTGCACCTTAGTGTAGTCAGCTATAAAATGAGGATAGTAGTAGTACCTGACTCATAGGGCTGTTGTGAGGATTGATTGATTGATTGATTGATGGCTGCATTGGGTCTCCGTTGCTGCACACAGGCTTTCTCTAGTTGTGGAGAGCGGGGGCTACTCTTCATTGCAGTGCGCAGGCTTTTCATTGTGGTGGCTTCTCTTGTTGAGGAGCACAGGCTCTAGGCGCACGGGCTTCAGTAGTTGTGGCACATGGGCTCAGTAGTTGTGGTTCATGGGCTTACCTGCTCCGTGGCATGTGGGATCTTCCCAGACCAGGGATCGAACCCGTGTCCCCTGCTTTGGCAGGTGGATTCTTAACCACTCTGCCACCAGGGAAGCCCCTGTTGTGAGGATTTAAATGAGTGATATATGGGAAGCTCACAGAACAGCCACAATTTAAAATGTTAGTTATTCTCTCTGTAATTGATATAATGCTTCCCTTCTCTTTGTACACAACTCCCACATAATTTGGCATCTTGCATTTCTTACTTAACTATGTGTCTTGGCTATCATTACACAGCTCCATATTATTAGTAATGACAGCTACATAGTACTCCATTTTGCGGCTCTACCTGAGTTTCTTTAAACAGGCCACCAATAATGAGCATTTGGGGAGTGTCCACACTTTATAAACAGTGCTGCAGTGTATTATCTTATACATACCTCTTTTAGCACATGTTTGAATCTCTCTGTAAGACAAATTCCTAGAAGTGTAAATGCTGAGCCACATACATGGACTTATTAGTTTGCTACATTTTGCCAAATTACCCTCTACAGAAGTTATACCAATTTAACTTCCACTGGCAATTTATGAGAATGCTTGTTTCTGGTCAACTGCTAATACTGAGCATTATCTAACTTTTTTATATTCACCACCCTCAGAGATGAAAAACAGTGTCTTAGTAGCTTTTATAGGCATTTCGTTTAGTATGAGTGAGGTTGAGCATCTTAAATTCCAGCTGTATTTATCCATTGGATTTTGCAACATGGCAATTGCCATTGACCTTGGTGGGCCCAGTTTTAGTAGCATGAAGGAGGCGTAGTCCAATTAAGAGAGGACTAAGGAATAAACAGGATGTAAAAAGTTGAGAGTTGGAGTAGGCAACACTTTGACTAAGGAAGAGCGAAATAGGGGAAATGGTTGGAGGGGGAGGGTTTGGTTTTGTTTATTTTTAAGTGCTTAAAATGCAGATGAGAAGAAACCCTCAAGACCCTGAACCATGTTTAAATTGCAGGGACTTTGGGCACTGCCAATATAATAACTAGCTGGGCGACCTTGTATAAGTCGCTTAACCTCTCTGGGGACTAATTTTCCTCACCGGTAAAAATGGGGCCAATAGTCCCTACCACGTAGGGAGGTTCTAAGGCTTAAATAAGTGAACACATTCAACAGTCAGCAAATGGCCTGGCAAATTGTCCTACTGTAGCACCCAACGGCCCACCTCTCCAGATCTCTAGCTGTGTTTTCAGAGATAACGATCTTCTGAGAGCATTTTCAGGGTTCCAGCCTCCGGACTGCAATGGCCGCCTGCGAGGTTCTGACACGGCTGCTGTGCGCAGGCGCGCGCGGCGAGCGAGGCGGGGGCGCGAGGGGCGGAGCTGCGGCCCCCTGGGCTGTTCCGACGATCGCGCACCGCCCCCGCCGCGCCCCGCGCCCGCCCTTGCTAGCAGGCGCCTCCCGCCCCCCGCATTGCTGATGCTGCTGCTGGCCGACATGGACGTGGTGAATCAGGTACGCGTTCCAGCACCGCGGACAGAGCCCGCCGCTGGCCGGCCTCCTCGCCGGGGTCGCAGCGAATCCGCCGACTCTAAGAGGTGGTGGCCAGAATCCTAGCAGCGGACACCCGGTCCCCGGCGCTGGGGCTGGGGTCTGCGGCAGGCGAGGGGAGGAAAGGGGAGGTGGAGAAAAGAAGGAGTGCGCCCTTTGCCGCAGCGAGGGCCGTCCAGACTGCCGCAGCGGGGGCCGCCAGAAGCCAATTCCTTACGGGCGACCGGGAAGGAAGAGGGGTCTTGGAGCCAGGGTATAGGCAAGGAGGGAGGAGAGGGGAGAGTGGAAGGAAGATGGGGGGTGCTGCAGATGAGCTAGGAAATAGAGCGACAGAAGGCGTGGGGGCGGGGGTGAAGGGGAGGGCTGACACCTGCCCCTTCCAAACAGGGATGGTACCCTGGTAGACGACCACCTCTTCCCCCAGAGCAGACCAAGGGGGACGATCAGTTGCTCTTCTCCCAAACCCCTAGTCCCCCTTCCCCCAGCACATATGCAGTGAAGCCACGTCCTAGCCCTCCTCCACCTTAGTCAAATCAGTCCGGACCCTCTCTGCCATCGAACTCTTCTTCACCACCTCAGAACCTCGCCCATCTCTAACCAGGACTAACCACTCCCCATCCTCATCACCTCAGACACCCCACCACCGTCATCTGACTCACCTTTACCGCTTCAGACCCCTCCCCCACCCTAGCAAACCCGACTCCCTCCCTGTTATGACTCACCTTCACCATCCAAGACCCCTTCCCCCACCCTAGTGAACCCCAACTCCTTCCTCACTCTCTCCGCCCGATCCCCTTCACCATCTGACTCACCTTTACCGTTTCAGACCTTCTCCCCTTCCCTAACTAGTCCTGACCCCATCCCCATCTTGCTCACCCCTGACCCCCTCTGCCATCTATCTCACCATCTCCCCAGACGTCCCCACCAGCCCTGAACCCCGGGGGCCTTTTCTCAGAGACCCTGAGCTCACATCTTCCCCAAAGTGTCACTTTCTCCTTTTCACCGCCTCTCCAAACGTCACTCCCTCCCGGAGATCACATGCCTTATCCCCAGGGGTCATTGCCTGGTGGCCTTGTCTCCCACCTCCCTCTCCATCCCCAACAACCCCACCCCTCCCCACCGTTTCTCTCCTCAGCTGGTGGCCGGGGGTCAGTTCCGGGTGGTCAAGGAGCCCCTCGGCTTTGTGAAGGTGCTGCAATGGGTGAGTGTGGTCTGGGCTGTGGGGAGAAAGAGGGAGGTAGTGGGGTCCGGAAGAGCAGGGATGGAGTAGGGATAAGGAGGGAGGGATGGATGGGTGGGGGGTGGCAGAAGGGGGTGGGGGAATTGGGCTCCTGGGTGAAGTCCCAGGGGGTTGGGGCCAGAGAACAGATGGGCTGTGATGTGACGCCACATAAGGCCAAGGGTACCCCCATTCTGAAGTGGAAGACTGCGATGTCCTACTTCCTCTCCTGAGGTGAGAGAAGGGCAGGGGAGGTGGAGACTGAAGCTGGTTGCTGCAGGGAGAGACGAAAAGCCAGAGAAACCCAGAGACAGTGAAGGAGACAGAGAATGGGAGATCGGGAATGATGGAGACAGAGATGGAAATACCAGGAAAAAAGTGATGGAGATGGGACAGAAACAAACAGAAAGAGACAAAGAAAAGGGAGACAGAGAAAGATGCACAGAGAACAGAGATGCAAAGAGAAACAGACACACAGGAAGAGAGGAAGAGAAATGCGGTGGGGGAGAGAAAGAGACAGAGGGAGAAGAAGAGACCCTCCGGGGAAAAGAGAAAAGGAGAAACCGATAAACAGAGAGGCAGGAGGGAGACAGAGAGAGCACCGCAGAGATAATGTCAGAGACAGAGCAGGGAGATAGAGACAGACCAAGAAACAGAAAGACACACAAACACACACACACACACACAAACATTCAGAGAGAGAGAGAGAGAGAAGAGGCAGAAAGAGACACACGTAGATACTAGAGAGGCAGAGAGAGAAACAGAGATACAGAGAGACAGAGACATCTGAGAAAGACAAAGACACATTGAGAAGCAGAGACAGAGAGATACCGAGGGAAACAGAGACACAGAGAACAACAGAGACAGGCAGAATACAGAGAGAGAGACAGAGAAATAGACTGAGACAGAATAAGGGGAATCAGAGCATTATTGAGAGGTAGAAACCAAGAGAGACACTGGGAGAAAGACTGGAAGAGATAGCCACACCCCTCTAATCAGCTTGTCCTTGGGCCTCGCTGAGCCCTGATTAGGGGGTGGGGGTGGGGACCAGTCCATCTGCTGCTGCCTATGCTGGGCCCCATCTGTCCAGAGGAGGGCAGCCCCATCCCACGTGCACACAGGCTCACCGTGGCCATCCCCATCCCTGCTGCCCAAGGTCTTTGCCATCTTCGCCTTTGCCACATGCGGCAGCTACAGTGGGGAGCTCCAGCTGAGTGTGGACTGTGCCAACAAGACCAAGAGTGACCTCAACATCGAGGTCGAATTCGAGTACCCCTTCAGGTGTGCCCCCACACTAGCCCACCCCTGGGATCCTGACAGACCTGGGATGGGGGTGGGGGGTGGGACCGGCCAACACCTCCTCCCCATCGGCTCCTGCCCAGCCCCCACCTCGGGAGACCACACCCACTCAGGTCACTGCGCATGCACTGAGCACCTACCTTGTGCCTGGCACTCCTCTGGACATCTAGGACACGTGGTGAGCAAGACAGGCATAGGCTGTTGCCCTCTGGCTGTGTTCTAGTGAAGACGAGGGGCAGGAGACTGGCAATAAACAAGATTCAAAATTTTATATATATATATATGTGCACACATATATATATCCTTAAGGCAGTAGGTGCTCAATTAATGTTAGCCAATATTATTATTTAACTCCCATTCGTTCATCCCATACACAGTTTTTGAGAACCTACTGTATGTCATGTGCTGTTGAAAGTGCTGGGGATATAACAGTGAACAAAACAGACCAAGCTCCATACCCTCATGGAGCCAACATTATAACAAATAAACAAATGAATAAAGAGGATAATTGCAGATTGGGAGAAATCCAAGGAGGGCATCTTCATGCAGGGTTTTAGGATAGAGAATAATGAGGGGGTGCTGCTTAGCCGTGGGGAAGGATTAAGCCCAATTAAACAGTTCTGAGAGTTATTGAGCTCATACCGTGTGCCGGGTGCTAGGTACACAAGAGTGAGCACAAGCAGGAAAGGTTGCTGCCCTCATGGAGAGGCTTACCTCCTAGGAATGGGAAGACAGAGACCCACAGACACAATTTCAATAGAGGCTCCTGAGGCTCCTCCACTACTAGGACAAATCACATAACTGCTCTGGGTCTCCATTTCTTCATCTGTAAAAGGGGATAATAATACCCACCTTACAGGGTTATGATAAATATTAAATGAATTAATACTTGTAAAATGCTTAGCACAGTGCCAGGCACACAATAAGCGCTCCATAAGTGTTTGTTAAAATAAGGAAAATAAATAAGTTTAAAGAACTCAGGAGGGCCTCCCTGGTGGCGCAGTGGTTGAGAGTCCGCCTGCCGATGCAGGGGATACGGGTTCGTGCCCCGGTCTGGGAGGATCCCATATGCCGCGGAGCGGCTGGGCCCGTGAGCCATGGCTGCTGAGCCTGCGCATCCGGAGCCTGTGCTCCGCAACGGGAGAGGCCACAACAGTGAGAGGCCCGCGTACCACAAAAAAAAAAAAAAAAAAAAAAAAAAAAAAAAAAAAAAGAACTCAGGAAAGAGATCAGGGATTGAGTTGGAAATTAGGGATTTTTGAGCTCTAAGGGTAAATGTAGGCTCAGGGGATCACCCAGGGTGAGAGGCAAGACTGAAGAGAAGATAGCCCAGCGCAGGGCCTGAGCAATAATCAAAAGAAAAGGGGGCACCAGGGGGGCGTGGTCTGAGAGGCTGGGGAAGGGGGGGAATGACAACCAGGGATCCACCAGTTCACAGAAGCCAAGAGAGTTTGGGGAAGGAGTGGGAGTTGGAGCATGGGATACTGCTGAGAGCAGGCCCTTTGGGGATCTAGAAGACCAGAAAAATCTGTGGACCCCCCGACTCCTCCCATGTCTAGGACGTCGGGTCCTGAGGATCTGCCCTTCACCCCCAAGCCTCCCAGGGGAAAAAATATTTGCCCTGTGTCCCCCTGACCAACCCTGCCACTGCCCCAATAATCCCCCCCAAAGACCCCTCATTCCCCCTAGAAACCCAGAAACTTAAACCCAGATCCAACTCCTAGCTTCATCATTTAGCAGCCATGCAGCCCTGTGCAACTTAGCCTTGCAGAGCTTCGGTTTGTTCATCTGTAAAACAGGTATAATAATGCCTGCTTTAGAGAATTGTGGGGGAGGTTCATTAAGTGAAGCAATTATGTAAAATGCTTAGAGGTGATCAATAAGTGTAAGCCCTTCCCTTAGGGCCTTTGCTATACAAGGGCACTGGCACCATTTGGATCCTGCCCCCCAACCTGAGGCCAGAGCTCTGGGGCTTCACCCTGCTCTTTCTCTCCACACACGTTCCTCCTTATGACCCCTCTTCCATCACACCATAGGAAAGGCCTTAGCCTCACATGCCTTTCCCAGTCTACAACTCCCCCCCCGCCCACACCTCACATACACGAATCCTGTTCGAGCATCCCTTCTACCCTCCTGTCTTTCTGTCTGTCTCCTCCTATTTTGTAGTCCCTGGGCTCTCCTCTTCTATGTACACATTTGCTTTTCTCTTGGGGACCTGAAGTGAGGTGGGGAGAAGAGTCAACATGACGTAGGGGAAAAACACAAGGTTCAGATTCCAACTCTGTCATTCCTATACCAGCTGTGTGACTTTAGGCAAGTTAATGCGTTTCTCGGAGCCTCTGTTTCTGCCTCCATATACTTCATTTAATAAACATTTATTGAGCACCTACTATGTGGCAGCACTGTTCCAGGCCTTAAGGGTACAACACTGAACAAAACAAAGGAGAAAGCCCTGCCCTCTTGTAGTTACAACAAAAATCAAGGAAAAAAGTAAAATACATGGTATGTCAGATGGGGTATCACAGCTACAGAGAAAATGGAGCAAAGAAGGGGGCTAAGGAGTGCTGGGAGGGAATGGTTAGATTTAATTAAATAGATAGGGAAGACCTCACTGAGAAGGTGACCAGTGGAGCAAAGCTTGAAGGAGAAGAGCATTCCAGTGCAAAAATCCTAGGGTGGGAGGGTGTCTGGTATGTTCTATGAATAACCAAGGGGCCAAAGTACCTAGGTTGGAGTGAGGGCTGAGTAATACCTATTTCACCAGCATGCTCTCAGCAATCAATGAAATGTGACTGGTACACAGTAGGTGCTCGTGAATGGTTATTTCCTCCTCTTCCTGGGACCTTGTCAGAATCTGGGGGAGACCCATGACTGGGCAGGGGGGAAGGGAGGGAGTTCTTAGGGCCTGGGCCACACCTGCCCACCTCTCTCCACAGGCTGTACCAAGTGTACTTTGAGGCACCCACCTGCCAAGGGGACCCTAAAAATATCTTCCTCGTGGGGGACTACTCCTCATCGGCTGAGTTCTTTGTCACCGTGGCCGTATTTGCCTTTCTCTACTCCATGGGGGCTCTGGCTACCTACATCTTCCTGCAGAACAAGTACCGAGAGAACAACAAAGGGCCCATGCTGGTGAGCTCCCACAGCCATCCGTATGCATACAGGGGCCAGGGGACGTGGAGCCTTGGGGACACAGCCATGTTCAGAGGCCACGTCAAATCCCAGACAGGCCCACATGCAAGCGGCCCTGATAACAGCCACACACATTACTGCTGCTGCTGCTATGAGCATCGGAGACACCGAATCAGAGTGACAGGGACACACCCACAGCCCACACAGAATCCCAGACACCTGGAAACTTGCCACCTCTCACAAAACCCTACAGTCTAGATGAAAGAAAGAAGCACACAGAGGTTCATTGTGACAGTCATGCTTGTCATCACACCACACAGACGCACTGATTCCTACACAGCTGTACTCGTACAACCTCATCCCAGACACAAAATGACACAAATTCCCACATTCAGATAAAAGTGGAAAGACACACTACTTTCCACAGATTTGGCAACCATCTCACAGAATCCCCCCCACACACACCCACACCACATACCACAATCACACTCCCACACCCTCTGTCACATACACACACGTGCACAGACAAGCCCAAGCTAGGAGGGCCACCTTCAAGTGAGTGTCGGGGGCTTCAAGAGCTGGAAAGGCAGGGGAGAGACAAGGCTCTTCTGGGAGACCCCCCTCCCAAGAAAGCCTGTGATCTGAGGAGGCCCCACAGCCCAGCATGAAGCAGTCCACTCACAGTGCCATCTCCCTCCCCCCCGCCCGGCCTAGGACTTTCTGGCCACAGCAGTGTTCGCCTTCATGTGGCTGGTTAGCTCGTCGGCCTGGGCCAAGGGGCTGTCAGATGTGAAGATGGCCACGGACCCAGAGAACATTATCAAGGGGATGCCTGTCTGCCACCAGACGGGGAATACATGCAAGGAGCTGAGGGACCCTGTGACCTCTGGCCTCAACACCTCGGTGGTAAGCCCTGGGAAGCTGGCTGGGCCAGCTGGGGAGGGTGGCTGGGAAACTTAGTCTGGCATGGGGAGTGGTGGAGAGAGAGAATGAGAGGAGAATTCAGAGGAAATCCAAGAGGGCTCCCTGGAGGAGGCATGCCAACAACAGAGCCTTGTAGGATGAGATAGCAGTTGTAACCACTGTGACACCACAGACTGTCCCCAAAAGGGGAACGTGAGATCTTCTGTCCAGTTAGGTTTGGGAGACCTGGATCACAGGCTCAGCCTAGTCATGTAGAATCTCTGGCAACTCAGTAAGTACCCTCTTGGGACCTGTTTCCTTATATGCAAAATGAAAGAATAACTTGAAATGTTTCCCCGTATGGACGCCCCCTACTGGCCAGAGTCAGACTGAGCTCAAGTCCGAGCTCTGCCACTTGCAAGCTCTAGGACCTGAAACTAGTTACTCAGCCTCTCAGGCCTCAGTTGGAGCATATAAATTGAAAATAAGAGGCCCTGCTCCAAAGTTAAGTAGTGAACTAATAACATACAAAGTGCTTAGAAAAGGGCCTGGCACATGGTAAGTCGTATACCAGTGTTACAGATCCTCAGATTCTAACTCTTCTTTTGTCAGTTGCTGCCTAGGACAGATCTAAGGTCTAAGCCACTTAGCCTCTCTGCACCTCAGTTTCCTCGGCCCTAAAGTGGAAATATTACTTCCTGTCCCCAAATTGAATTACATTGTATATATTTATACAAATGTATATATTTGTTTTAATATAAAGGCATATATTTATATACTTTATACATGGGTATTTATACATGTTTGTATATACATATGTATGTGTATATATGCATCCATTAGCGGTATATCTACATATTTAATAAAAATTTATGCTTAACATTTTACTATATATTACAAAATCAGGTTTACTATATTTTGTACATGTATAAACGTGTATATATTCAAATACATAAACACATATATGTAATACTGATATATCTCAACATCCCCGGGAATCTGAATTCTAACACGCCCCACGCCCCCCTTCCCACCAAGGTGATTTTTGTGCACATTGACATTCATGCGCTGGGACTCGGAGGGTCGGGGTCTCAGAAACCACCACCCTCCGGGCGCCCGCGAATCCAAGCCCAACGCAAGCGGCCTCGATGTTCCCCGGGGCCGCCAGGGCAATGGGCGCAGGACGACAGCCGAGCTTTGTCTCCCCGCAGGTGTTTGGCTTCCTGAACCTAGTGCTCTGGGTCGGCAACCTGTGGTTCGTGTTCAAGGAGACAGGCTGGGCCGCCCCATTCCTGCGCGCTCCTCCCGGCGCCCCCGAGAAGCAACCGGCGCCCGGGGATGCCTACGGCGAGGCAGGCTACGGGCAGGGCCCCGGCGGGTACGGGCCCCAGGACTCCTACGGGCCCCAGGGCGGCTATCAGCCTGACTACGGGCAGCCCGCCGGTGGCGGTGGCGGTGGCTACGGGCCTCAGGGCGACTACGGGCAGCAAGGATATGGCCCTCAGGGTGCACCCACCTCCTTCTCCAATCAGATGTAGTCTGGTGAGTGACAGACAGGCGGGGCGGCCAAGGAGGGTTCATGATCCTTCCATGGGCGGGTTAGTGAGCCAATAGGAGTAGGACACTGGCCGGACAGGTAAGGATGGGAATTTGAAGGAGCCAATAGGAAGGCAGAGCTACGTGCTAGGGGTGAAAAACTAGCCAATGGTGGAGAGCAAAAGAGTGGTGTTTGAAAATGGGCAGAATGAAGAGCCAATGGGAGAGAGGCAGAAGTGCTGCTCTGAGGGAAGGGAGGGGAGAGAGAAGTGGGCAGAGCAACCAATGAAAGGAGGGAATAACAGGAGGACTTGCGTAGCGGGAAATCTGCCGGGCGCAGGAGCCGTGGAGGGAAGAAGAGGTGGGTCTTATCCAATACGTTATGATAAGGCCAATAGATGATGAGGGTAAACGGGCTTGGATCATGAAGGTCAGACAAGATCACTAATCCGGAAGAGGTGACAGATCCGCCACCTCTCCGAAACCCTGGAGGCGAGGGAGGTGGTGTGGAATTTCAAAGAAGGAAAGGGCCGGGGCGGAGCGGGGCGGGGTGGGGTGGGGGGGCGCATTGGAAAGTCTTGCCGGCCTTCTTGTTGGGCCTCAAAAGAGAAGCGAGATTTCCCTCAAATGTGAGGGGGGAAGATGGGGAGTAGAGGCAGGCTGATGGCGTTAGAGGGGAAAGGCAAGGAGGTGGCAACACATGGGTGGAGGTAGCTTCTGGCACTTGGCCAGGATGGAAAGGGCAGGGAGGAGTTTATCAGGCATCCCATATCTAATTCATTAAAAATTCCTGTTGGCTCTACCTTCAAAATATATCCATAATCCTCCCACTGTCCCCCTGGACCTCTTCACTGGTTTCCACCCCCATTCCCATTACATTCTGCTCATGGCGTGGGGAACGATCCTGTTAAATCCTAAATCACGCCACGACCCTCCTGTGCTCAGAGCTCAGAGCTCTGCCGGGGCTCCCATCTCACTCAGGTTAAAAGCCAAAGCCAAAGCTATGGCCCACGAGGGCCAACACAATCTAGCCCCACCCCTCACTTCTCTGACCTGTCACCTCCAACCACTCCCCCGCACTCTGTTCCAGCCACACTGGCCACCTCGATGTACCAGGCACAGTCCAACTTCACAGTCTTGGTACTTGCTTTCCCCCTGGAGTTTCACACCCACACACACTGATAACCTTACCTGGCCAACTCCTTACAAGTCCCTTTTCTTACCTCTCCCTGTGCTTTTCTTTATCACAGTCTGTAATTATTAGTTTATATGTTTATTGACTGTCTCTTCTACTAGACTAGTGGATGTGACCATGACTAATTCATGCTATAGACACATCACCTAGAGCACTACTAATGGTAAGAAACATTTATTGAGGAAATAAAAGAAACAACATAGCATGAGACATTTTACTATCATTTTACTCTTCTTCTCTGCTTAAAATCTCCACTTGATTTATACCTTATCCAGAGTCAAAGCTGAAGGCCTCCCAACCTTGTCTACAAGCTCCTATGTGACCCCATTACCTACCTCTCAGACATCACCTCCTACCACTCTCACTTGCTCACTCCACTGAAGCCCCACTGATCTCCTTGCTGTTCCTCAAACACACTAGATGTGGTCCCACCCCAGGGCCTTTGCACTGGCTGTGCTCCCTACCCAGAATGCTCTTCTTTCCAGTTATCTGCATTGGCTCATTCCCTCACCTCCTTAAGTCTTTATTCCAATGTCACTTCTTCAATGAGGTCTTCTCTGACTACCTAAGTACTACAGCAACCTTTCTTCCCCTACTGTCACTCGTAATCCCCCTCACCCCAGTCTACTTTTTGTTTTTCCATTTCACTTATTATCACCTTATGTCATACTAGATAACTTATTTATACATCATGGTAAATGTTTAAGTCTTTCTCCCCTGCTACAGTGTAAGCTCCACAAAGATAAGGATCTTTGCTCCGCTCAATATAGTTTACCACCAATGAGGAGAACAGTACCTGTTAACAGACTTTTTTGGGTTGGGGGGAAGGGGAAACCGTCATTTCTTTGGTACCTAATCTAGTGAAGGCAAGGTATATCTTCCCAGCAGGGGCAGCTGGGATGCAGCTGACCCCAAGACTATAAGTGAAGGAAGAAGGAAGGAAGAAAGGTCATGGCAGATAGAGGGTGAAGCCAGGGCAGAGGCATAGCAGCCCAGCCCTTCCCTAAAGGCGCCACCTGTGTCTGGACCCCCTCACCTTTTGTATCTTTTGTCTCCACAGGTCAGTGCAGCCCGGGAGGACCCCGTTGGTAGGCAAGAGCTCAGGAGAAGGACTGCCCCCCGTTCCCATCCCTACACCCCAGGTCTCCACCCCTCAAACCAGGAGACACTTAACTGTCTTTGCTGTTTATATATATATATATTATATATAAATATCTATTTATCTGTCTGAGCCCTGCCCCCACTCCACCCCCCCTTATGCATTAGGGACCCGATCTTGCATGGGCCCCTCTCTTACCCCCACCCCTTCCCCTTCATCCTTTGGCCCCTCTCTGTTCCCTGGCCCTGTGCCCTGAGGTTGGGGGGCTCTGTAAGGGGGACAGGGAGGAGACAGAAGGCTGGGTGGGGAGGGTGGGTGTGAGTTCAGACTCTCCCCTCTCTCCCTCCCCTCCTCCCAACTCGGGCCTTGATTCCTCTAGCAATGCCTGAACAGGGGCCATTAGGGAAAATTCAACTCTGAAGAGAGGAGAAAGGCAGAGACTGGGGGAGCTTGGGACACAAGGTGGTCTTGGAGAGGACCTCTGGAGTGCACGGGGCTAGTAGGCAGAGGGGTTGGGTTCCAGACATACTGGATCTGGAGTCTGAGGAAGAAGGGTGCCCTACAGCATTCTAAAATGGGGCTTAGAAGGAAGCTGATGGTGTGGTCCTTGAAGGGGTGGAGCTTTGAGTGAGGCAGCGGGTGGGCCCACAGTGGGCAGGGGTTGGAGTAGGACAGGGTTCCACGGAAGGAGTGTGACTTGGGACCTGGACACTGGGTTTGGAAAAACGCTAAAGGCGTGGTTCTAGAGGGGTGCGGCTTGAAGCAGGCGGTGGGTGAGGCCCCAGAGTGGGCGGGCCTTGGATTGGGACCAGAGTCTATGGAAGGGGTGTGGCTTTGAACACTCCGAGAGACTGAGTTTGATTCTAAAGGGGGCCGACCTTGGGCAAGGCAAGAAGTGGAGTTCAGGAATGGGCCAAACTTGGAGTGAGGTCGTGGTCCGTGTTCCAGACAGTTCGGGGCTTAGAGTGGGGCGTGCATGGTGGTTTCTGAAGGAGCAACCCCGCCCCCGCAAAGGAACAGTGAAGAAAATATGTTTTAAAGTGGGTGGGCTTGGCAGTGGGGAGGGCGAGGTGAGAGGCTTGGTTAGGAGCTGAGGGATGGGTTTTGTTAGGGGTAGCGGGGAATATCCTTGGCCAAGGCTGGGGACTGAGGTGGCCTGGGAAGAGCTGAGAGATAAGAATTGGAGGGTAAGGGGTGGGATCCAGAGAGAGGCAACCCCACACCCTTGCCTACCCCGAGATGGGACAGCTAGGCAATCAGAGGACAGAGCCAAAGGGTCTGTGGGGCCGACCTACCCTTCTCCCCGCCCCCCCCCCGGCCTCCTCCCTCCCTCCACACCCCCACCCGTCCCGGAGTGGTTGGAGGCCCGGTCTGGAGCCCCTATCCTGCACCCTCTGCTGTGTCTGTGACGTCGGTAGTGCCTGTGCTTGTGTGTTGCCATTTTGTCTGGCTGTGGACCCTCCCCCTCCCCTCCAGACCCCCACCCTTTCCCGTGCCCTTCGGTATTGTTTGAAGACTCCATCCCCGAGGAAGAAAAAATATGATGAATTCTTCTCCCCTAAATAAACTCCTCAACCACCTAGTTCACACGGCTCTTACTTCTGAGTGTGTCTTTTTGGAAGGGGGAGAGAAAGATGGGGAAGAGGAGGCGAGAGGAAGCTCCGCCTCCGACCTGCTGGACACCGTTCGAGTCACCCCACCATTTTCGGCCCCTGCAACAGTGTTTTGCCGAGCCCTATCCTCTGTGAAGCCTCGCCTGCCGATCATTCTAAGTCACTCTCTGAGTAGCCCTGCCAACTGCCCCACTACTGGCCACCGAATGCCCAGTCTTTCTAGGGTTCGGTTCTAATTCTGGTCCCTTAGCCATGCCCCTTCCCAGCCCCTGTGGAGCCCTGTCCTTGAATCCCCAAACGGTTCAAAGGGAGAATTCCCTCTAGCCGTCCGCCTCGCATTCTTTAGACCCCGATGTCTCTCTATTTCCTTGTCTCTGCTCCAGCTGGAGAACCGGGAAACCGACTAGGCTGCAAGGCCGGGAGGCGGGGCGCCAAGGTGACTCGTTAGTTCTTTCATTCACTCCCTATAACCTGTCTCAGGCTCCTCCCTGGGGCAGGGAGGGGCGGGAAGTGACCAGGATGTGCGTAATGGGGCGCGGTGGGGATGGGAGGTGAGGTCCCCAGCGCCCACAATGAAGGGCCTGGCTGACCGCCGCCACAGCGGTGCCTAATTAGAGACCCTGGCCGGGCACCGGAGTTCTGGCTGTGTGCCGGGGACTCCCTCCTCCCAGCCCCGAGGCATAGTGAAGCCTGAGAGCGCGGAGAGACTCCTAGCTCAGGGAATGAGCTCAGGGAAAGAATCACTGGAGAGAGAAAAGTGGGAGCAGGGGAGGGAAGGCTTGAAAATCTATTTCTCAGGACTTAGGGGACATCGCAGCTGGGCCTGTAAAGATGGGGAGCGAACAAGGAAGGGGGCCTCGGAACCTGGCCAGTAACTTTAACCACCCCCCGCCCCCGGCTCTGAAAACGGATGAGAGCGGGGACGTGGGGCGGGGGCGTAAGATCGAGCTCTGTGATGGGGTGAGGGAGCACCAGCTGGGGCTGCGATGGGGCTGGGGACCGTTCTTGCAGCATTCATCCGGGGGAAAGAGACGCTCAGAACATCACCAGTGGGGAGGGGGCCAAGAGGTGGCTTTAACCCATCCCCCAAATAAACATCCAAGATAAATCACGTGAAGCGTCGATACAAGTACTGTAGCGCACACTCCTTGCAGTCAGGTCGCCACTTCCAAGTTCCCACTCCTCCACTACAGAGCCCTCAAGCCCTAGAATGTCCTGTGAGAGACCACGTGGAACCCTGGGGGCTCTGGGGGCCGTGTTTTCTGAGGCCCAGCTCCCGCCCAGGCAGGAGTGCAAGGAAGCTTTCGCGCACGGCGTTCCTGGGCTGCGCGCCCCTCACCTCTAGGCAGGGGGCGCCTTGGCCCGGGAGAGACAACAGGCCCAGGGGCGGATCCCGCTGGGCGCGCTCCTCCTACGCCGGTGTCAGGTTTACGGAACCGAGAGCTCCCCTGCCGGACGCGCGGTGGCCAGACGGCCACAAGGATTCCATTCGCCTGACCCGGCCCGGCTTGACCCTGCCCGGGCGCGCCATGTTCGCGCGTGGGTCCCGGAGGCGCCGCTCCGGGCGCGCGGTGAGCGAGACTCAGGGCAGCGGTGGGGGTCGGGGTAAACTGAGGCCCGGGAGAGGGAGCAGGGGATAGGGATAGCGAGGAGGCGCTCCCCGAGGATCTGGGAATCCCCATCCTCAGGGTTCCCAAACCGGAGGGCCTGGGGCTGTTGGAAGTATGTGGAGGAAGGAACGTGGAGATCTGGTGGCCCTTGCTCCCTAATCACCTTTCCGCACACCTTTATCAGCACCCCGGGGACCTGGTGCACTCCCCTCTCGGGTGAGTTATGGGAGGGGATTCTGAGAGCCAAAAGATTGGGTCCTGGAGTCTTAGATTGAGCAGGGGCCTCCTGAGCTTATGAGAAAAGGGACCTCCCCCTGTACCTTGGCGGAAGGTGAACTGAGGAGTGAGGCCCTACACTCCTGGGGTGCCCTAATACTGAGAGTCGAGTGGTTGGGATTTGTGAGGAGAGGGCTTCCAGGCTTCCACTTGAGCCAGGAAGCTTTTGACTTCCTAGATGGGAGGGTCCCTCTCTTCCTTTGGAGGGGCTGTCTGGGTGGGGTCTGCGTTTGGTGGTCCCGAAGAGTGAATAGCCCTAGGATATGAGGGGTAAGGGCCAAGGCTTCTTGGGGTGTGGGTTTCTGAATGGCTCAAGGCTCAATGGCTCCTGCGATCCTGGAGGAGGGTCTCAGTTCCTTGGGTGTGAAAAGGTGAAGCCAGGGTTTGGGGGATGGGCTCTTGAGCTTCTGAAGAGAGGAGCAGGGCTCACGTGGGGATCCCAAGTAAGGATGGGGTCTCAGATTCCTACCCTGTGGAACTGGAGTGCTGCTGGCTTCCTGAGTGGAGAAGGGGCCGAGATGAGCCCTGAGAGGAGACACCCAGAGTAGGGGCTCTGCTCTGGTGGGGAGAGTACTCTGAGTTCAGGGGGAGGGGTTTTGAGGCCTGGAGGAGTCAGAGGCTGGTGGGAGGTGTCGGGGCTGGGTGAGGGGAGTCCGATGCTGGCCCGGGGAGGGGAATTCCCTGAAAGGGGCGGCAGATAGGGAGGTGGCCTCAGCTCCCCCGCCTCTCCCTCGGTTGTGTCCCCCTCCCCCGCGCTCTGGGCTCTGTCCCAGCCTGCCCGGCGTTGCCCTGGTGGGACAGGCCCCGGCGTGTGGTTGCCGGCCTCAGAGTGGAGAGGCGGGCGTTGACTTCTCTCTCCCTCCCCGCCCGCGCGCACCTCGCCGGGTCCCGCGTCTGCCCCCTCCCACTACAGCCTCAAGAGGCAGAGGACCCAGACCGCGGCCAGCCCTGCAACTCCTGCAGGGAGCAGTGCCCCGGCTTCCTGCTGCATGGCTGGAGGTAGGTGACCATCCCAGGACCTTGTCTTCGTCAGGGTCCTGCCCTTATGGGAACCTGCCCTTAGGGGAAGCCCCCCCACCCCGCCCCGACTTAGGCCACGCCCCTAGGCTTGAGCCAGGTCTTAGAGAAAGCTCAAGTCCAGAGCCCCTCCCCTGACTCATTCCCAATTGTCCAGTTCCCAGGAGAGCTCCGCCTACTACACAGCCCCGCCCCAAGAAGTGTGCTCCAAGTTTCTGAGTCCCATCTCTAGGGAGATCCTCCGTCCCAGGCTCTAAGCACCGCCCACTGACCTCCAGCCCCCTTCTGGGGCTCAGAACTCCTCTCCCAGACCCAGGTCCTATCCTCCTAGTGGAGCCCTGTACCCAAAACGTCCCATAAAATACCACAGACAGAGCCCTACTCACCCAGGCTCAGAGCCTCAGCACAAGCTAGAGCCCGCCCCTAGGGAAAGTTCCCCCACCACGTCCAAAGTCATGAGAGGAAACCCCTAGATTTATAACTCCAATCTCAGACTCAGAGCCCCACCCCTGCTCAGGCTCGTTGCCGGGAGAGTGTGACCCAAGTCCCAGTGCTGAAAGTCAGGGGATGGCCTTGAGACCTCCCACAGCCCCACCACCACTTCACATCCTCGGCCCAGGCCCCACAGCCCCACTCCCAGCTCACAGCCCTGCCCCCAGCTGGCCGCTCTGCCCCTCACAGCCCCCGCCAACTCCCCACAGTAGTCTGGCTCACAGCCCCACCTCCGCTCAGCACTGCCCCCAGGCCCCTGTCTGGCTCGGAGTCTTTTGCTGGTGATAATCTGAATGTCTCTGGCCCTCAGTTGGACTTCCTTGGGCTGCCAAGGGGTCCAAGTGGGCCATCCCTTAGGAACTGACCCCCCATCCTGGTCCCCTCAGAAAGATCTGCCAGCACTGCAAGTGCCCACGGGAGGAGCACGCCGTGCACGCAGTGCCTGTGGACCTGGAACGCATCATGTGTCGGCTAATCTCAGACTTCCAGCGCCACTCCATCTCTGACGATGACTCCGGCTGTGCCTCGGAGGAGTATGCCTGGGTGCCCCCTGGTCTCAAGCCCGAGCAGGTGACCAAACGCCACCACCCACTCTTGCTCACCAGTGGGCACACACACATGCACACTCAAGTGGGAACCCATTTCCAGGGAAACTCTAGGGTGCGTGGTCAGACTGTGCATGTCCTTCTGACCCCCCTGTGGTCTAGCAGGGAACCCTGATTGATCACTGGGCCAGTTCCTCAGGACCTGTTCACCCCTCTCCTGTCCTCCCCTTACCTCAGGTCTTATCCCAGCACTTCATTCACTACATTTCCATTGACTGATTCATTCAACAAACAGTCACTGAGCACTTACTGCATGTCAGACAATGTTCTAGGCACTGAGAACACAGCAATGAACAAAACACAAAAAAATACATCTGCCCACATGGAGGCTGTATTCCCAAAGGGAGCAAGAGCCAATAAGCAAACCTGTAAATATATGTCAGGTGGTGTAAGGGCTATGGAACAAATAGAGCAGGGAAGTGGAAGAGAGGGAGGGGGGGAGAGAGAGAGAGAGAGATGTTAGAATTGTAAGTAGGGTGCCCAGGTCAACCTCTGTGAGAGTATGATGTTTGAGCTTCTTGAAGGAGGTGAGGATACGAGCCATGCAGATATCTGAGGTTAGAGCAATCCAGGCAAGGGAAACAGCTAATGCAAAGGCCTTGAGGCAGGAGTGTGCTTGGCGTGTATGAGAAACAGCGAGGAGACCAGTGTATCTGGAGCACAGTGAGCAATGGGGCGAGTGGTTGGAGGTGAGGTCAGAGATGGCGGAGGCCATGGACAGAACTCTGACTTCCACTCTGAATGAGGGAGAGGACACAAGAGGCTTGTGAGCAGAGAAGGGATGTGATTTGTCTTAGGACTTAACAGAATCCCGCTGGCTGCTGAGTGTAGAATGGACAGTAAGAGTGAGGATGGAAGCAGAGGGATCAGTGAAGGGGAGGCTACTGCAATGGTCCAAGTGACTGATGATGGCGCTGGCAGTGGAAGTAGTGAGTGGTGGCCAGATTCTAGTTATATTTTGAAAGTAGAGCTGAGAGGATTTGCTTGTGGGTGTGACAGAGGAGTCAAAGATGACCCCAAGGATGGATGGATTGACTGATATGGGGCAGGCCAAGGCAGGAGCAAGTTTGAGGGCTAAGGGCATAAGTTTGGTTTTGGCTATCTGGAGTATGAGATGCCTGTTGGACATCTGAGTGGTCACGTTGTCTGGAACTCAAGTGAGAGGTCACAGGGCTGGAGGTATGCATTTGTGAGGCATTAGCCATGAGATGGTATTTATAGCCATGAGGGTGGATTCGATTCCCAAGGGACTGAAGGTAGACAGAGGCAAGAGGACCAAGGACTGAGCCTGAGGACCCTCCCACATTTAGGGGTTGGCCAGTTGAGGAGGAACCAAAACAGGGACAGAGAAGGAGCAGCCAATAAGGTAGGAGGAAACAAACCCAGGGCTGTGTGGTGTTCTGGAAGCTAAGGGAACAGAGTGTTTCCAGGAAGAGGGAGTGATCAGCTGTGTCCAGTGCTACTGATGGGTCAAGTTGGATGAAGACTGAGACCTGAACAATGAGTTCAGCGATGTGGATATCATCAATGACTATGACAGGAATAGCTTTGGAGGAGAGGCAGGGACAGAGGGGGTGGGGAAGCCTGACTGGGCTGGGGTCTAGAGAGAATGGGAGGAGAGGAAGTGGAGACAGCAAATGCACACAACTCCTTCAAGTAATTTTGCTATAAAGGGGAGAGAAAAGTGGAGCAGCAGATGGAGGGAAAAGTGGGGTCAAGACATGAGGGAACTCTCAGTATGCTTAGGAAGTGGCAGAAATGATCTGGCCTGTAGGGAGGAGGGGGTCAATAGAAGTTCCCTCATGATGACTTTAATTTTCTCAGAAAAGTAGGGACCCACCATCCCACTGCATCACCCCTAGTCTCAATTGTTTTCTCCCATCCCCCATGTCCTCCCAGGTATACCAATTTTTCAGCTGCCTTCCAGAGGACAAGGTCCCCTACGTCAACAGTCCCGGGGAGAAATACAGGATCAAGCAGCTGCTGCACCAGCTGCCCCCACATGACAGTGAGGTGAGGAGACAGAAGACAGGAAGGGCATGCCAGGTAGGGGACACAGCCTGGACAAATGCTAGGCAGCTGGAAAGAAGTGGGCAGGGTCAGAGGAGGAAAGGTGAGCTGATCTGAGGTGACAGGTCTGGACAGGCAAAACCACAGCTGTGCCTTGGGAGAAGAGGTAAGGGGTGGGTATTTCAGGCAGGAAGCACCATCTATATAAAGGCCTAGAAGTAAATTTTTTGAGCATGGATGAAATTTGGAAGAAGGCTGGGGGCAGGCATCAGGGGAGGAGCCTGGAAGATCCCCACTACTCCAGGCACAGTACTGCACAGCACTGGAAGAGGAAGAGAAGAAAGAGCTCAGAGCCTTCAGCCAGCAGCGGAAGCGGGAGAATCTGGGGCGTGGCACCGTGCGCATCTTCCCTGTGACCATCACTGGGGCCATCTGTGAGGAGGTGAGCCATGGAGGGCCCCAGTGAGTAATGGTGCCTTTGCTCCAAGCCCTGGGGTACAGGGCCCATCTGCCAGGCTCTGGAAAGAGTTTTCTCCCCTCCATGAAGTCAGTGTACATGGGGCGTGGGCTATCTCTTTGGTCCTCTTATGATTGAGACTTGTCTTTAAGAACCAACCCACAGTGGCAGGGCCTGTCTCTAGAGCTGGGTGATGGGTGGGATTTGTCTCTAAGCGCCCCCTGGTGGGTGGAGCCTAACCTTAGATCTTACTGTTAGGTGAGGTCTGTTGCTAAGATCCCCCAACTGGGCCTGGCCTGTCTCTATGGTTTCCCCAACTCCCTGAAGGGGAGACTTGCCTTTAAGGCCACCCACGAGAAATAGAGCCTGTCTCTGTGGTCTCCCCCAGGAGCAGCGTCCAGGGCCTATCTCAAAGTTACCCCCTGGATGGGGCCGGTCACAAAGGCCACGGGGAAGGCCCACGTGTGACACGCCTACCATCCATCCTACCATCTTGATGATGGTGACGGCGTCCACCTGTCATTTGGCAGTGCGGGAAGCAGATTGGAGGTGGGGACATCGCCGTGTTTGCCAGCCGTGCAGGCCTGGGTGCCTGCTGGCACCCACAGTGCTTTGTGTGCTCCACGTGCCGGGAGCTGCTGGTGGACCTCATCTACTTCTACCATGCTGGCAAGGTCTACTGTGGTCGCCACCATGCTGAACGCCTGCGCCCGCGCTGCCAAGCCTGTGACGAGGTTCGTGTCTCTCTGCCCAGGGGTGTGAACGGAGGGGTGGGCAGGGGCAGGCCCTTCTGATGGCCATGGATGGCCTTTGCCCCCCAGATCATCTTCTCCCCTGAGTGCACAGAGGCCGAGGGCCGGCACTGGCACATGGGTCACTTCTGCTGCTTTGAGTGTGAAGCATCACTGGGAGGGCAGCGCTATGTCATGCGTCAGAGCCGCCCCCACTGCTGCGCCTGCTACGAGGCCCGCCACGCGGAGTATTGTGATGGCTGTGGGGAGCACATTGGTGGGTGAACATGGGACTGGATGGGGGATGGATGGACAGCTGGGTCACAGCCCCACCCCCAGGATTCCTCCTGGGGGCATCTTTCAGGCCCCATCTTCCGTTATACACCATACTTTAAGTCTAGCTCCAGCACTGTAGCCCTATACCCTTCCCTGCAATTCCATTACCAATGCCCCCCATCACGCCATACTTTCTAAACCCGACCTACACTAGGCACCACTACACATTTAGGTCCACCTCCAGAGTGCCCTCTAATTCCTAGCCCTGCCCCCCACCAGAGCTACCCTCCTACCCTCTCAGCCTGGCCCCTACTCCAAGCTATGCCCTATTCTCTAAGACTCTCCTCCATCAGCCTAGGTAAACCCTACCTTCTAAGCCAGACCCTACTCTCTAAGACCCACTCCCTTCCCACCAAGGCCATGCCCTACCTTCTATGTCCTGCCGCCACCACCCAGGCCTCTTCTTCAGGTCCACCTTCACTCTCCTTCCACCTGAAGCCACCTCTTAATGTCTAAGCCTGATCCACATCTTGGAGTCCAATGTCTACCCCCACCCTGGGAAAGAAAGGGAGGCAGAGGAGACATTTATCAGCCAGTTTCCAGGAGAGAAGGATGAGGAAGGGCCCCATTCTGGAGAGGTGGGGGGAGAGGGCATCTCCGGGTACCCTGCCTCAGATTCCCTACCTCTTCCCAAGAAGGGCCCCTATTCAGGAGGGTTGGGAATATGCCTGGGGGCTCTGCCTCAGTTTTCCTCCTCGTGTCCATCCCCGCAGGCCTGGACCAGGGCCAGATGGCTTATGAGGGCCAGCACTGGCACGCCTCAGACCGCTGCTTCTGTTGTAGTCGCTGTGGGCGAGCGCTCTTGGGCCGCCCCTTCCTGCCACGCCGTGGCCTCATCTTCTGCTCCCGAGCCTGCAGCCTGGGGTCCGAGCTCACGGCTCCGGGGCCCGGCCGCCGCAGCTGGAGCGCAGGCACGGTCTCCACACCTCTCACAGCCTCTACAGCCTCTTTCTCTGCTGTGGAGGGGGCGTCTGAGACCTCCACCAAAGGCACCAGCACCGAGCCAGCGCCTGGTGAGCCAACCTTCCAGCCACACCCAGCCACTCCCAGCCACTCCGGTGCCCCCGCCTCAACCCTGTCCCCGCCCCTTGATTCGCCCTTCACCTGTGGCATCCCTGTGCCATCCCTGTGCCCTTCACCTGTGGCATCCCTGGCCCTGCCCCCATCACAGCCCTGGCTCCGTCCCCAAACTATTCCAGGCCTAGTCTCCATCCCCAACTACACCCCAACGTGAACCCTGGTTCCACCCCACTTCTGTACAGGGCCCTTCCCCTACCTCAACTTGTCCCAGCTTGAGCCCAAGTTCCTCCTTTCCTCCAAACCCTCTACCCCTCACCCTCCGCCCCCAGGCCCCGCCCCCATCCTATCCCAGACCCTGTCTGCTCCAGCCTATGCCACTCCCCTTTCACCAGGAGCCACGCCCCCACCCCGGCCACACCCCATACACCAATCCATCTGGTCCTGTTCCTCCTGCTTTCAACCTTCCCTCCACCCAGAACCTGCCCCAGGCCTCACATTTCCCGGACTTCCCACCTCGCTGCGCCGCCCCATGCCTGCCTCCACTTTTCCAGTCCTGATGGGGGAGAGAGAAGGCCCTTTCCAAAGGCCTCCCCTGGGCTGGGGTAGGGGTGGGGCGAGAGATACAGGGAGTCGCTCCATCTCTGTCTTTCCAGCTGCAGGCCCCGAGGAGCCTGCCCGCTTTCTGAGAGGGGCCCCTCACCGCCACTCCATGCCCGAGCTGGGGCTCCGCAGTGTCCCCGAACCACCCTCAGGGCCTCCCGGCCAGCCGGACCCGCGCCCAGAAGATGGTGCCTTTGGTCGCCAGAGCACCCCACGCGTCAGCTTCCGCGACCCTTTGGTGTCTGAGGGAGGCCCGCGGCGGTCCCTGAGTGTGCCCCCAGCCCAGCGCCGCAGGCCACGCAGCCCCCCGCCCAGGGGCCCCACACATCGCTGCCACCATCACCACCACCACCACCGCCACCATCACCGCCGCCGCTCTGGCAGACGTCGCCACCATCAATGTGACTTGGGATCAGGGTCGGACTCGGGATCTTGCTCCAGCTCGCCTTCCAGTCCCAGTTCCGAATCCTCAGAGGACGACGGCTTCTTCCTAGGGGAACGCATCCCACTGCCCCCGCACCTGTGCAGGCCAATGCCTGCTCAGGGCACTGCAACTGAGACCCTCAATTCCCCATCTCCACAGCTCCCCGGGAACTCTCGCCCAGGGATGCCTCGCCAGGCCAGAGACAAGAACTGCATCGTGGCTTGAAGGAGTGACAGTTCTGGAGGGCTGCATTCTCAAGTCAGTGTAGATGATGACCCAGCCCCGCAACTTAAGTCATAAATCCCCTGCCTTCCTCCCTCCTTCGTCTGTTTGTATTCCTGAAGTAATTTAATATTTGTTTTAAAACAGGCCTGGCTTCTTTACCTCCTTGCTCCAGCTGCTCCAGCTCCCCCCAGTTTTCCCCCTCCTGATGCTTGAGATTTAGCTAAATTTGATCAAAGGATTAATTTACTCACTATCATATGTTCTAATAATCTGCTTATTATTTATTTATTCCTCCACAGAACCCCTCTCCTCCCACACACACATGCACACTGAGAAGGTTATTAGGAGTGGGTTACAACCTGGGGCCTGGAGTCTGAAATCTGAGGCACCCTCTTCCGTCATTTTGTGGCTTAGGTGGGGGCACTGTCCAGGCAGAACTGGTGTCTCCGTTTGGATACTGCAGAAGGAAGGGGAACCTAGGCACACCCATAAAGGTGGCCATACCCAGAGGAGTTGATTGGCAGCCTGGAAGACAAATTCTCGCGATAAAGGCACTTTTACCTCAGTAGGGGGCTGGGAGTTGACTGGGAGTGTTGTAGTAGGGGCGGGGAGGAGTTATTTCGATGGAGGTGTTATTTGCAGGTTGCTGAGAGAGATGAAGGGAGTTCACCTACACCGGGCCATCTGCAGGGTCTGCAAGAGGAAAAGAGAGAACACATTGGCTGGATCCATATGTCCATTTTGCAGATAAGAATACTGAAGCTTGGGCTTCCCTGGTGGCGCAGTGGTTGAGAGTCCGCCTGCCGATGCAGGGGACGTGGGTTTGTGCCCCAGTCTGGGAGGATCCCACATGCCGCGGAACGGCTGGGCCCGTGAGCCATGGCCGCTGGGCCTGCACGTCTGGAGCCTGTGCTCCGCAACGGGAGAGGCCACAGCAGTGGGAGGCCCGCGTACAGAAAAAAAAAAAAAAAGAAGAATACTGAAGTTTATGGTACTTATTGGCACTAAAGCCTTAAGTATCAATAAGAGAGTTGGCATTCATGCCCCTTGGGAGACCCATTTTCTTTTCACCCCCTTAGCAACACCCCCCCAACACACCCACACACTTACCAGTAGGGGCTGCTGTATGTCTTTGCTGCCGCAAGGGGAAGGTAATGTAGGCATCATAGCCAAAGAGGCATGCAGCGATTAGGCCCAGCACCTGGGGATGGGAATGGGAGTGAGGTGGGAGTGGATTAGGCTGGTCAGCCTACTCGGCCTCCTACCTCCTTGTATCCACCACCTCCAGTGACTACCCTATGATTGGTAGCTAAAGCCCCAGGTTGGCAAGCCAGAGAGCCCCAGGGAAAGGCCAGAGACTGGACTCTAACCCACCCTCCCTCTTCCTAGTACCTTTCTACACAGTGCAGCCACACAGTGGCCCCACATATAGGGGACGCCATTCATACTGTACATTGAGACAAAGCTCTAGCAGATGGTATAGTCTAGTGTATCGACAAAGGGGCCACCTCTCTGTGCTTCCCACAAAAGTCCCTGTGTCAGACAAGGGATGGCCCTTTACAGCAAATGATTTGGGGAGTAAAACCAGGGCCTGGGTCAGACTTTCCTACAGGCCCTGAGGACAAGTGTGACCTACTGTGGGTGACACACTTTCTGGCAGAAGCAGAGGCAGAAATGACCCCAGGATCCTCAAACCCCTCTCTCTGTGCTTTGGAGCTGACTCCATAGCCTTTACCCCTGCAACGATTTTGGAGTGGTTTCCTCTCTCAACAAGCACAACAATGGAGGTGATCAGGTAGAGGATGACCGCTACAAGGGTTCGGAAGAAATCCTGTGAGGTGTAGGGAGAAGAGGGAAGTCAGTGTCCAGAATTCCCCCCACAATCCCAACTTCCCGAGCCCCTCCCTAGCCTTGCCATTGTGGCCCCTTTCTCACACTCCAAGGCCAGTTGATGATCTGTATCTTGGTGTGCAGGTCACACATGTAGACGACAAAGAAGATAGCAGCAAAGACCATCTCTATCACTGACAAGAAGGAGTATCCTGATGTCGAGGCACCGAAGCAGATCAGAATCACCAGGCACAATATCTGGAAGGATATGTGAAAGGGGGCCTCGATCAACTCCCAGGGCCGAGGGAACTGGTTTAAATTGGGGGTCTCAAACTCAGATGCGTACCAGGACTGGGAAAATGACAAATAATAATAGCTAAACACTTACTGTGTGCACACTGTGTTGCAAATGTTGTTCTAAGAGCTGTACAAGTATTAATTCACTCAATCGTCACATCACCCTAATGAGCCGGGTACTATCATTAGTATCTTTATTTTATAGATGAGAAAAGTGAGGCACAGAGACATGAAGTGACTTATCCAGGATCACCCAGCTAGTAAGGAGTAGATTTAGGTGCCTCAGTTTCCCCTCTTTTCCCTTCTAGGATGGCCTGCCGGGAGTGGTGCCTCCAGGTGTTTTTTTGTGAGCACTCGCGGCGCCAGCTTCAGGGCTTTGACAGGGCGGGACATGCGGTTCTCCCAGCAACCTCTTTGGGAAACGGTGAGAGCGATACCAGAGGGGCAGGGCTCCATTAAAGGCGCCGCACCCCTTTTACAAGTGACTCAGAGGAGGCGCCCACTTTGAGAGGGACGGGAAACCGAGGCTCCCAAATAGCTGAGGACCTCCCACCCCACCACAGAGAGGCGAGGAAGAACTGGGGGAGGGCTGGTCACCCTACCCCGCGGGACTAGTGCGCGGGGGCCCCACCCCAACAGGTCCCGCCCCTGCGCGCTCTGCCAACCCTTCCGCCAGTGCCCAGGCCGCGCCACGCCCTGCCACGGGATGCACCCCAACACCCAGCCCCTGGGGACCCGTTCGATGAGTCCACCGATAAGTCTATGGGGTCTCTCTCCATGGGGCCCCCCATATGCCCCTATGGGCCTCTTGCCTGACCCCGTGAGCCAGCAGCTCCCGACCACCTTCTCCAAACTTCACTGACTCGTCCTGCGTGCGCCCCTGGTTTCGGGCCTGCGCCACCAACCCACGCACCCCTCGCTCCACTGCCAAGAGGCCCGGGCCACGCGCCTGTCTCCCCCGGAGCTGCCCCGCTCCGCGTAGTCGAGCCACCCCACCCCGCCTTTGCCCACCCGCCAGTTCCGGGACGCTCACAATCTCAGCAAACAGGAGAATTCCCTTTCGGGTGCGTGAGAAGTTGGTGCAGGCGGCCCAGCAACCGGGGGCCGAGAGGCGCTCGGAATCCGCCATGGCGTGGACCGGAGTCCCGAGAGGCGCGGAGGATCTGCTCGCTTGCTCGTGGGTTCGAGGACGGTGCACACCCAGCCGTCTTGCCCGCCGTCTGGCCGGGAAGGGGGCCCCGGGGAGAAGGAGGGAGTGAATCACCGCGCGGAGCAGAAGCGGGCGGGGCCGGAGCGGGCCGGGCCAGGTGGCCGCCGCCCCGGAAGCCCCCTTGCCCCTCCCGCCAAGGATTCTCCCCGCCCGGCGCACAGCCCCCAGGGCGTCCCATCTACGGGGGCGCCAGCCTCTGAGGCTTGGCAGTTCTGTGAACCATGTGTTGCAGTGGAGAGACCCTTCACGCTTTTAGCAGCCTAGGGCCGCCCCAACTCAGAACCATGGGGATTTGGCTTTGGAAGGGAATGCCTCAGTTTCCTTAGCTGTAAAAACGGCCGAGGCCAGGGTTAAACTCAGGTATGTTTCCAGAATTCGGAATATCTTGGATTTTAGAAAGTTTTCTCAATACATATAAGGTATATTATTTAACACTCTCGGCAGGGTCTGAGACTGCCCCGTTAAAAAAACAAACAAACAAACAAAAACACGTTAATATTTCCTCAAGGAATGGTGTGGACATTCACAGTAAGTGGGATAGGCCAGGCCCAAAAATTTTTCCTGGTTAAGTCAGGTCAAGTTTTGTAACCAACTTGTGGGAAAACTGTTGGTTTCCAAAGCTTTTTGGATTTCGGAATTGTGGATAAAATATCGTGGGCCGTGGAATAAACCTCTTAGCAGTGATGGAATGAGATGTCGCCAGTGCACAGGCTGAGAGAAAACAAAGGCTGTTGAGCATCAAACTGCTTGGTAAATGAAGGGTGGACGTTATTTTTTTTAATTTTTTTATTTTTTTGCGGTATGCAGGCCTCTCACTGTTGTTGTGGCCTCTCCCGTTGCGGAGCACAGGCTCCGGACGCGCAGGTCCAGCGGCCATGGCGGATCCTCCCGGACCGGGGCACGAACCCATGTCCCCTGCATCGGCAGGTGGACTCTCAACCACTGCGCCACCAGGGAAGCCCCGGACGTTATTAATAGTGTCAGAGCTCAGGGTCTGTTTCTCTGTTCTGCAATTCTAGGGAGGTCCTGGCCCCAAGTGTTGGGCTTCCATTTCCTGGTTCTAAGTAGAGGGGCTGTCAGCCCAGTCTTAGATGAAGAATGGGGAAGGAGCACAGCTTTATTTATTGCCGTGAGCTTGGCAAGATGAGAGGAAGGCTGCTGGGTGCCAGACTGGGTGAAAAGGCTGATGACATTTGAAGAGTGTGTTATCCTGAGCGAGTCATTTCTCCTGACTCAGCCTCAATTTCTGCGTCTGAGACATGCACCTGGTCACGGAATCAGGATCTCCCCCAAGATGTGCTGAGGGGCACACTCTCTCCAGAGTGAGTGTTGGTTTCATTCTCATCTCATCTGAGGAGAGGAGAGCCATGGCTGGAAGGCCAGGATGGTTCAACCCAAGGGCCTGCCTGCTTCCCCCCCACCCCTGAACCTAGGGTCCCACAAAATAAGTAAGGGGCTCCCCTCTTTCAGCCCAGGTTGCTGAAAGAGGGATTGGATAGTGGAAGGCATGAAGCATACCTTTCCCAAGGCTGAGTGTTTGCTTTCCAACTCTGTGAGGCCATGCCAGAGTTTCTAGAACAGAACAAACTCTGCTCTGTATCAGGGCCTTTGAACTTGCTGTTCTCACTGCTGTCAATGCCCTTCCCCCAGTTCTACAAATATCTAGCTTCTGGTCACTCAGGTCCCAGATCAAATATTATGTCTTCAAAGAGGCCAGCAGCCCACCATCATTACCTCCCCCACCATAACCTTTTGCTATCTTCCTAACTCTCACTTCTCTCTGAAATTATCTTTTATTTATTCATCTTCTTGTGTCTTTTCTGACATCTGTCTACACCGCCCCCACTACCTCAGCTACACAAGGTTAGAAATCCTTATATTTCATTCCTCCAGCATCTCACCAGTGTCTATCACAGTGCAAGGTAAACAGTTGGGGCTTAATTAATACTTGTCAAATGCAGGTGAGATTAAGAGGACAGGCTTGCGAATCGGGCAATATTAAATATTGCCTCCATCCCCAACTTCCTCAAGCTATTTATACTCACCGGGCCTCATTTCTCTCCTCTGTGAAATGGTCACATCGGGATTGTTGAGTCGATGTGTAACTAGATGGAAATAGATAGTGCCAGTAAAGCCGGTAGCCAGGATAAGACCAAGTAAATGGTGGCTGGCAGTACTATCGATATTATTAGTCTCCTGGGTGTGACTGTTTTTATAGGACTGGGGCTCTGGAGCCCTTTCCTGACTTCCCTAGAGCCACACTTCTACCAGGCTCTGAGTTAGGGTCAACTAGAAGCCCCAGTGCACTCCCCCACAATGCCTACAGCGCTAATCATTCAAGGGTTCACCTCTTCACCTCTTTATACCCCAACTCCCAGCCTAGCTTTACAGTCCCTCTCTCCTCCCCAGCGCCACCTTGGACACTCACACTCGAGCCCTTTCCCTCCCTCACCTCTCCAGCCCCTCCCCGTAGGGAGTAGAATTGCCCATTCCCTCCAGATCACAGCTTCCTTCGTTGGGGGGATGGGACGAAGTGTTCAGGATGTGGTGACAGCGGAGGTGACTGGACATTTCTGGCCCCGGTCAGCGCCCGCACTGGGGCTACACCGGAATCCGGCTGGCCATATAAGCCCTGGCTTTGGGGCTCTGTTCCCGGGACGGAGGAAACTCGGGCCTCTCCCAGGACCGGGAACGCCCAGCGTGTAGCGTGTGCACACAAGCACAGCTGCAGTTCGTCACCATCTATGGAAGAGGGGGGCGCGGCCCAGGGTTCTAAAAGCCTTTTTTAGCGCGGTCCGCTGACTCACACCTTCCTGGCTCCGCCCCGAAGGGGGCTACGGGGCCCCAGCTAGTGCCGTGAGGGTGGCAGTCTACAGCCAGCCAAAGCTGGCAGACCAGGCTGGAAGTGAGAGACCGCAGGTTCTTGGCGAAGGAAGCCGCCCCGGTTCTAGCCTTGCTATCCAGCCCAGCTGAGGGTCTGGACGATTCCTGGCCGGGGTTGTGGGTACACTGGTGCACTCCCCGCCACAACAGGCCCACCTCTCCATTCCCCACGCCACGCGCAATAATTAACTTTGAGCCCTTCACACGTCCAAAAAAGTGAAATGAATGGGGAGAGAAGCAGGAGTTGGCGAAGGGGAACGGCGTGGGGCTATGCCGGCAGAAGCGAAGACCTCTCTAGAGGCATGAAACAAACAGCAGGAAGTAAGCTCGCCAGTGGTTGCTAGAAGAGGCCCTCCTCGCAACCAGGTCGACCCACCCGCTGCTTTACGGGTTGGTCTCTGGCGCCCCACCCGGCCTAGAGCACCTGGCAAGTTAAGACTGGATTGAACCATTTTATTACCTCCCCCCGCCCGAAGCAAGAAGCGCAGGGCTGGCCAGTCCGGGAGGGCCGTACCACTGACGCCTCGAGGGGAGCGAGGGCTGGTCGACTGCGAAGCAGGAGGGGGGAGAAGACCAAGGAAGCTCTCCCCATGATGCTAGTGAGCGGCGGGCGGAGCACGCCAGATCCAGGTTGGGCAGTACCAAGTGACCCGTCTGCTACAGGCTCAGTGCCTCCGCCTTCCGGCTGCCATCTCCAGGGCTAACTGCGCACCCCCCGGGACCCCTAGGGCTCGCGAGAGCCGTTCCTCGCTCGGCACCAGCCAGGGTCCAGGGGAATCCGGGATGTGGTCGTTGGGGTCCTCTGTGCGGCCCTCAGGAGGAGGAACCGCGGGGTCGTCCGCCACTCCTGGGCTAGACTCCGGGCTGCCCCGGGTTTGGGGCGTCGTACGGGGTCGAGGGTGCTGAAGTGCGGAAGTGCTGGAGCTGCGAGACCTCGTCACCTCTGGTCCCCCAGGATCTGCACTGCGATCTGGGGATGGCAAGACTGCAGATTAGATTGGGCGATAGGGTGGGGAACGGAGATGGGGCCCCTTGGCTGAGGGTGGCCGGCAGACTCGAAGGGCTGCGGGAGACAGAGACCCCAGTACTTAGAGAAACCTCCCTCAATGAATGGACACGCCCTTCAGGAACCGGAGCCACTCCTCAAGACCTGACACCTCCTTTCCCGAGTCCCCTCCCTCCCTGGATGCAGAACACTTCCCTCAGGAATCAATTCCCACAACTCCCAAAGGAAGTCAAACCCCTCCGATACAGGATCCCAGACTCTCTCCCTTGCTCATCCCACCTTCCTCAACTCCCAACCCTTTCCCTAATGGATCCCTCGTCTTTTGGGACCAGACCCCCTACCCTCTGGATCCCCATCCCATCCCCTCTCCACTGAGACCCACTCTGCTTTCCCATCTGAGGACCACGACCCTTCTTTCTGAACAACCACTTTTGCCCCAACCCCCTCTTTTCTCTTCCCTCCCAGTACCTCAAAAGCCTCCCCTCTGAAATCCACCCTTATTCCTATCCTGGGACCCCGGTCTTCCCATCCCCACTTTTGAAAATATCATGACCCTCACAAGCACCAAGCCCTGATCCTCCCCATTGAGACCACCAAACCCTTCTCACCCAGGTCCCCAGCCTCTCCACTCTGTGACCCTCTTCCTCTCACAGATCCCTGACCCCAATCCTCTGAGAAACCCACCATCTTCTTTCCAGGGCCCTCCCACCCCCTCAGGCTTGCCGGGGTGGGTCTCAGGAGGAGGCCTGCTTAGCACAAGGCAGAGCCGGGGACCGCCTGCGCGAATCCGATCCATGACCTCGGCATGGGTGAGGCCCTGAGTTGACTCTCCATTGATGTGGAGCACGAGGTCGCCAGGCTGCAAGAGTGCAAGGCAAGGGGTGTTGTAGAAAGGTCAAAATGGAGAGCACATCGACAACAGGATAGGACAGGGCTGGCACCGTCGAATGGAGGGTGCCTTATGCTTCACCTGCAAGCGACCGCAGCGCTGTGCCGGCCCGTCCTTCAGCAGCCCGCGCACTGCCAGCGGAGCGTCCCCGCCTGCATCTCGGCCTCCACTTAATGTGAAGCCAAAGCCCACGGAACTGCGAACGAGTTCCACACAGAACTGATCAGAGGCCTGGGGCGGCTTCGAAGCACGACGTGCCTTACCCTCGGTCACTTGGGGCGGCGCGGTACGTGTAACCAAGGTCTCTGACCGACGATGCTGGAGTAAGGACACAAGTATACATACACTGCCGGTCTCGAGGCAGGTGGCCTCGAAGGAGGACAAGGTGGTACCTGGGGCCGGTGTTCCACGAAAGCGGCATGAGGAAGGCGACTGTCTGTGACCTCTATGTCCGCAGAATCCAGCACGCTAATGGCTGGGGGATGAAAAAGGCAGACGAAAGGGTACTATAAAGAAACTATCTAGGACCAGCCTACTGAGTTAATATTTCTAGCCTCATCTCATTCCCTTGCCTCTGGGATGCAGAGACAGACATGCTCATCCATTTAACTAGGCTCCTCCCACAAAATAAATATCCTGATCCCGCCTTCTTAGCTAATAACCCTGGGACCAGCTCTTTGAATAATCCTAAAGATCTTCCTACCTCCCTCTAATAACACGCAGATCCCGCCCCTCATATTAAACCCTTAGGCTCACCCTGCAGGGTGCTACTCCAGGAATCCGCTGCTGAAGATTCCAGGCCCCGTCCTCCAACCAGCCTATAAACTTCAATCTTTTCCCGACCTTTCGAGCCGCTACCCCAGTGCGCTTATAGACTCCACCTCCTTGACTAACATTCCAGGCCCGCCCCTTAGCCAAATGCCCGCCCCCAACCCTCTCCAGGCCCCGCCTCCTCAGAAATGCCACTCGAAACCCCGCTGACAAAACTAAAGATCAAGCTCCGCACCCACAGCTAACCTTGCAACGTTCACCTACTGCAGTAACCCTCTCTGTGTCACCTCCTAGAGGAATAGTCTAGGCTAACCCCAGCACCCTCGAATCACCACCGAGGCCCGTCCTCCCAACTCACACCCACTGGCCCCACCCAGGGGAGTAACTAACACTCCTGGGCCCGCCCCCCACAGAACCCCGCTCCACTCCGACCGCGCCCCCTGGAGGCCCCGCCCCCATCACGCACCCTCCTTGGGGCGCAGGCGCAATGTGGCGCCGGCCCGGCGTACCAGCGCCGCCACGTCGGCCGCAGCTCGGGCCGCCAGGGGGCGTGCGTCCAGCCGCGCCAGGAACTGCCGGGCTCTGGGGCCCGCGGGCGGGGGAAGGCCACGGCCTGCGCGAGTGAAAAAAACAGATCAGGGCCCACCCTGAGTCTCAGCGACCCCCTACACCCCCCCCACGACCGAAGACCTAGAATGCCCCTCAAGATCCCGAGACCACTCCCACGATACTTCTGAAAGTCACCGACTGCCCCTCTCATCTCCCGCGACCCCCGACCATCGCGGGTATGCCCGTGGACCCCCAACTGCACCCACGATATCCCTGGACAGCTATTTAACCCCAATATTCCTGGACACCTCCGAACACCCTGTGAATAACTCTGGAGGTCTCTCACTGCCCCCCATAACTCCAGATTCCAGACTCTTTCCCCGAACATCGAGAAGGATCCCGATTCCCCCACATGTCCCAACAGAACACGGTCTGCCCCCTGTGGCCCAGGCACCCCCGATTCCCCTCCAGTCATCCTAGGCAGCCCTGCCGGCCCACATATCCCCAGAGCCCCCAGCCTAACCCCCCACAATTCACCAAAGACCCCGAGTGCCCAGGTGTCCCCAGTGACCCCGGGCAGAGCCCCTCCGGCACACCTCCCCGGAGACTCCGGAGAGACCCCCGGGCCTGGTGCGCCGCCCCGCAGCGCGGGTGTGTGTAGGGCGCCTCGAGCCCAGCCCGGGTCGCTGGGCCCCAGCCCTCCACCGCCGCCGCCCGCAGCCGCTAGGGCGCCAGGGCTGCTTTGTTTACCACCTGTCAGAAGGAAAAGGTGAGGAGAAGACAGGCGGGGCGAGGGCTGGCAAGGACGCGCCAACTACCCTCCCACCCCGCGCCCCGTACCTCCTCTGCTTCCCTTAGGGTCCGTGGCGCCCCCCGCGCGCGGCTCCATGACCCGTACTTGGCCTGGTGGACGCACTGCCGCCAGCGACGCGTTTGGAGCGCCCGGGAGCGCTCACCTGGCGGCCCGCCCGGGCTTGGACGCGGCTGAGGCCGGCCGGTCCCGTGCTTGGCGCCCCAACCAGCGCGGTGACCTACCTGGCGGCCGCCAAGGAGGCCTGGCCCTGGGAGCCAGCGCGAGCTCTTGGCCTCGCTCTGCCTCAGGCGCTGACTCTCTTTCCCAGCATCATGGGAAAACTCTTTCCGCCCTGGGGATGTTGTTATTCCACCTGTGAGAGGGGGAAGTCGAGGCCCAGAGAAGTTAAGGGCCCCACCCGAGCTCTGACGACTAAAAACGGGGTGCAGAACCGGAACCCAAGTTTACCAGGGTATTCTGCAGCCTCCACCAGAGCTCTTCACCTCGTAGGCACTCAGTAAATTTGCAGTGAATGTTTCCCTACTGGGGGACTGGAAGAGTACGGTGGGCTGGGGAGGAGGGTGCCCTTGGAGCCTTTGGGAGCTCCGGGAGGCTTCAGGGGCCTGAGGATGATCGGGTTGGGGGACTCAAAAAGTAGGGAAGGGCAGGTCTCCTGGAGAGTGGAGAGGCAGTAGGAGCCTGGACTTGAGGAGCCTTTGAAGGCACATGGTGGGGGAAGGGACACTAGCCAATGAGAGGGGAGAAATGAGGCCCTTCCTAGGTTTGAAAAGGGGTGGGGCGTGTCTGGAGACAAAGCCCCCAAGGGTGGAGCACTTGGGCAGAGGGCTACTGAAGTGGAAGGAGGAATGGGGAGCTGTGAGAGAAGGCCTGTGGCCACCACTTTGTGTAAGAAGAAACTGAGGATGGGAGGGCCCCAGGGTCGCACAGTCAGCCAACAACAGCTGGGGTCTCAGGCAGCTTACCCCCAGCAGTCATCTGGTCCATGACTGTTTCATTATGGGATGTGAACACACTGTTTCCTGATGTCCATTCTGCCAGGCTGTGCAACCTCTTTCATCCACCTTTCAGGGTCCTGGTTTTGTTGTAGTTGAAAGGGCTGAATGGTCCCTGCTTTCCTTCCTCCTGTAGTCCCATGCCCCTCCCATCTCTGACCTGACCTTGTCTGTGGTGGAACACACTGGACCTCCTTCACTGCTCTGCCCTGTTCTTGTTATGACCGAATGGGGCTTTCACAGCTCCCTAAATATGCCCACTGTTATTCCCATCTCCCTGCTTTTGCCTATGCTATTCCCTCTAGGAGGCCTTTCCCAGCCTTTTGTCCACCTGGAAGGGGACTTCATGTTATCAAGGCCCAATTCAAAGTCTTCAACCCTGCATTCTTCCATTTCTGAAAAGAAAGAACACATATTTATATGCAGACGATGGATGGTTATCCCTGCAGAATTGTAAACCAAAGTGCTTCTGTCTGTGGGGATGAGTCCAAGCTGCTTTCTTTTCCTGAGTCTTCCCAAGACAACTGGGTTGAGGAGAAAAACCAAGGCTGAGCCCTAGGCATCCATATCCTCTCCTCCACTGGGAAGCCTTGCCACTCTCTCCTCCAGGGCCCAGTCCCCTTTCCCTCCCCCAGGGACCTCCCCAATCCTGCAGGGCAGTGCTGGTCACCAGGATCACTGGCCTCTCTGGGCATCTGCCTGCCTGAATGGGGATCCGCTTTGTCCCTCTTGGCCACCCCCGGGAGTCCAGCTGATGTGTGCACTCCCAGGGGTCCCCAGCAGTCCCCAGCATAAGATGGCTACATCTGCCCACCTTCTCTTCAGAGAAGACAAGATGCTTTCTTTGTATAATGCTGTGTAAACCTCTTACGTATGGCTTGTGGAATGAGAAATAAGGCAACACAAGGCACAATTATTACCCCAGTTTTATAAATTAGGAGAAGGAGGCCCAGAGAGTGAAAGCAACTTACTGTCGTCTGGCCCTGTTCTTACTGAGACTTCAAGCACTGAAGATGGAGATGGCAGCTTCCAATCTGGGGTTTGAGGCTTGGGGAACCAGTGATTGTGATAGAGGGGTGCTTAAAGATTGAGGAATGGGTGCCTGAGCTTCTATAGATTGCTTGATGGGAGGGCCTTGCAGAGGAGCATTGTCGAAAGTTCAGGATGGTGGATGGTGAAGGGAGTTTTCCAAGTATCCGGCAGCCTGGATGTTTCAGAAATGGGGCAAGGAGCTTACCAACTGGATGGGGTCTCGAAGGTTTGGAGATGGGGGATTGTTTGAGACTGGGAGATGCTCAATCTTAGGGGAGTTTGAAAAGGAATGGGGTGTCCAAGGATGGCCTCAGGGATGAATGGTAGGGACGGGACCCTGGGTGAGAGTTTTCTGAGAGCTGATACCAGCAGGGCCACAAATCTGGGGATAGGGGCAAGGATTGGGGTTGAGGGAGCCATGCTCAGGTCACCAAGGCAGCTGGCAGGGTTGGGGGGGCAGACAAAAGGCAAACCCTAGCTACAGAATGTGGAACCCTAGCTACTGCTTTGTCTGGACCCTCAGTGTACCCCTCTGGGAAGTGGTGGTAATGAAGTGTGCATGGTAAAATTGCCAAAGGATTAGGAATAAACCTTCCATACCACCTGCCTTGTGCCCAGCCAACCTGTGGTAGCAGCTCTGGTGCTTATCTTTAATCAATATTGATTACAATCAGGCTGGACAGGCCAAACCCCCTCTTAGTCATGCACCATTGTGGGTTTAAACCAATGCATTCTTAGCCTTATCCATTCATGAAAATAAGCCTTTTGCCCCTTTTAGCGTCACCTAATTCATGGATTTAAGTCAGTCCCTCTCACAACCCCACCAGTTCTTATTAATTTAATCAAATATTTCTTCTTTTTAAGAAATAGATCCTTTTTAAAGGGATTGAGTTTAATTGACATAAAATTTGATAGGTTTTGAACTTGTTACTGAACGAGATTCATTTGTTCAACACTCAGCAAGCCAAACGCTGAGACAGCAAGGTCTGCAGCAGAGAAAGGGTTTATTCACCACCTCCCCAGAGGCACAGGACTTGAGATACTTATGGGATAAAGAAGCAGGGTGGTCTTAGGCCCAGGGTAAAGTGTTTGGAGGCAGGGAAAAAGTGAGGCAATCGATGTTCTGCACAGGTGTATATGAGTTACATGCTTCTTCATGGAATGCATGTTCAAAAATGGAGGTGCTTAGCATGATCGGAGGGTGGAGTTTTCGGCCCTCTGATGTCAAAAGGTCATTCATCAAACACCTGTGCAGGCCCAGTTTTGGGTTCGGTGGTCCCAACCAGTCTTAGCTGGCTCGAATGGGACAAGAGATGACTCCAAGTTCCTGGAAAACAGTGGTAAGCCCCATTACTATAGCAACCCATATGTCAGAGGTGTTATCTGTAGGGGGTGGTAAAGGAGTCAAGAATAATTAAGGCGAGTTTGGTCAGTGAAGGCAGGTTACAAGCAGAGGGGTTTTTAACAAGCTGTTCCCTTACCTGCTGTTCTGTAAGACAAGCTCAAGAATTTGTGTCAGGCACCTGAACAGAAACACTAACCCTGTGGGGCATGGTTTCAAACTGTTTACAACTGTGAGACTATCACTACAATCAAGATAGGGAACACAATCCTCACTGCCAAAAGTTTTCTCCTGCCCCTGTGTGATTCCTCTTTCCTGCCTGCTGCCCCCACCCCCCGCCGTCACCAATCTACTTTCTTTCACTGTACATTAGTTTGCATTTTACTAGATTTTTATATAAACAGAATCATACAGAATGTACCCTTTGCGTGGGGAGGTAGGTCTTGCTTCTTTCACTTAACATAATTATTTTGAGATCCATCCAAATTTTACATCCATTTTTATTGCAGTGTAGTATTCCATTGCATGAAAATTCCAGTTTGTTGATCCATTCACCTGTTGATGGACATTTGGGTTGTTTTCATTTTGGGGCTATTAACATATGCTATGGACTTGTGTCTCCCCCAAATTCATGTATTAAATCTCTAACCCCCAATGTGATTGTATCTGGAGATAGAGTCTTTAGGAGGAAAATAAGGTTAAATGATGTCATAAGACAGAAGTTCCCTGGTGGTCTAGTGGTTAGGATTTGGCGCTTTCACTGCTGTGGCCCGAGTTCAACTTCTGGTCAAGGAACTGAGACACTGCAAGCCACAGGACGTGGCCAAAATTTTAAAAAATGTCATAAGAGTGGGGTCCTAATCTGTTAGGATGTGGCCTGATAAGAAGAGGAAGATCTCTCTCTCTCTCTCTCTCTTCCATGTGGGGATACAGAGTGAAGATGGCCATTTGCAAGCTGGGAAGAGAGCCTTACCAGGAACCAAACTGGCTAGCACCTTGGTCTTTGATGTTCCAGCCTCCAGAACCGTGAGAGATAAATTTCTGTTAAGTCACATGGTATTTTGTTATGGCAGCCTGAGATGACTAAGACAACAAATAAAGCTTCTATGAACATTCATTTAACAAATATTTGTGTAGACATATGCTTTCATTTCTTTTAGGTAAATACCTAGGAGTGGAATGGCTGGATCATACATGTAAGTTTAACTTTTCAAAGATACTGCTGGACTTCCCTGGTGGTCCAGCGGTTAAGACTCAGTGCTTCCAATGCTGGAGATGTGGGTTTGATCCCTGGTTTGGTAACTAAGATCCCGCATGCTGCGAGGTGCAGCCAAAAAAAACAAAAAACAAAAAACCGATACTGCCAAACTGTTTTTTAAAATGCTATATACCATTTTCCATTTCCATCCACAGTATATGAGGGAATTCCCCCGGGGGTCCATTGGTTAGGGACTCGGTGCTTTCACTGTCTGGGGCCTGGGTTCAATCACTCGTTGGGGAAATAAGATCCCACAAGTCCCACGGCACGACCAAAGAAAAAACTAAACAGTATATGAGAGTTCCATTTCCTCCACACGTTCACAAACAGTTGGTATGGTCAGATTTTTAATTAACTTTAGCCATTCTAATGTGTGTAGTGGTATTTCATCATGATTTTAACTTGCATTACCCAAAAGACTAATAATATTAAGCATTGTTTACACGCTTATTTGCCATGTGTATATGTTCCTTGGTAAAGTTTGTGTTCAGATCTTTTGCCTGTTTCTTTCTCCACAAAGTGGTGGCCACAGGCCTTCTCTCACAGCTCCCCATTCCTCCTTCCACTTCAGTAGCCCTCTGCCCAAGTGCTCCACCCTTGGGGGCTTTGTCTCCAGACACGCCCCACCCCTTTTCAAACCTAGGAAGGGCCTCATTTCTCCCCTCTCATTGGCTAGTGTCCCTTCCCCCACCATGTGCCTTCAAAGGCTCCTCAAGTCCAGGCTCCTACTGCCTCTCCACTCTCCAGGAGACCTGCCCTTCCCTACTTTTTGAGTCCCCCAACCCGATCATCCTCAGGCCCCTGAAGCCTCCCGGAGCTCCCAAAGGCTCCAAGGGCACCCTCCTCCCCAGCCCACCGTACTCTTCCAGTCCCCCAGTAGGGAAACATTCACTGCAAATTTACTGAGTGCCTACGAGGTGAAGAGCTCTGGTGGAGGCTGCAGAATACCCTGGTAAACTTGGGTTCCGGTTCTGCACCCCGTTTTTAGTCGTCAGAGCTCGGGTGGGGCCCTTAACTTCTCTGGGCCTCGACTTCCCCCTCTCACAGGTGGAATAACAACATCCCCAGGGCGGAAAGAGTTTTCCCATGATGCTGGGAAAGAGAGTCAGCGCCTGAGGCAGAGCGAGGCCAAGAGCTCGCGCTGGCTCCCAGGGCCAGGCCTCCTTGGCGGCCGCCAGGTAGGTCACCGCGCTGGTTGGGGCGCCAAGCACGGGACCGGCCGGCCTCAGCCGCGTCCAAGCCCGGGCGGGCCGCCAGGTGAGCGCTCCCGGGCGCTCCAAACGCGTCGCTGGCGGCAGTGCGTCCACCAGGCCAAGTACGGGTCATGGAGCCGCGCGCGGGGGGCGCCACGGACCCTAAGGGAAGCAGAGGAGGTACGGGGCGCGGGGTGGGAGGGTAGTTGGCGCGTCCTTGCCAGCCCTCGCCCCGCCTGTCTTCTCCTCACCTTTTCCTTCTGACAGGTGGTAAACAAAGCAGCCCTGGCGCCCTAGCGGCTGCGGGCGGCGGCGGTGGAGGGCTGGGGCCCAGCGACCCGGGCTGGGCTCGAGGCGCCCTACACACACCCGCGCTGCGGGGCGGCGCACCAGGCCCGGGGGTCTCTCCGGAGTCTCCGGGGAGGTGTGCCGGAGGGGCTCTGCCCGGGGTCACTGGGGACACCTGGGCACTCGGGGTCTTTGGTGAATTGTGGGGGGTTAGGCTGGGGGCTCTGGGGATATGTGGGCCGGCAGGGCTGCCTAGGATGACTGGAGGGGAATCGGGGGTGCCTGGGCCACAGGGGGCAGACCGTGTTCTGTTGGGACATGTGGGGGAATCGGGATCCTTCTCGATGTTCGGGGAAAGAGTCTGGAATCTGGAGTTATGGGGGGCAGTGAGAGACCTCCAGAGTTATTCACAGGGTGTTCGGAGGTGTCCAGGAATATTGGGGTTAAATAGCTGTCCAGGGATATCGTGGGTGCAGTTGGGGGTCCACGGGCATACCCGCGATGGTCGGGGGTCGCGGGAGATGAGAGGGGCAGTCGGTGACTTTCAGAAGTATCGTGGGAGTGGTCTCGGGATCTTGAGGGGCATTCTAGGTCTTCGGTCGTGGGGGGGGTGTAGGGGGTCGCTGAGACTCAGGGTGGGCCCTGATCTGTTTTTTTCACTCGCGCAGGCCGTGGCCTTCCCCCGCCCGCGGGCCCCAGAGCCCGGCAGTTCCTGGCGCGGCTGGACGCACGCCCCCTGGCGGCCCGAGCTGCGGCCGACGTGGCGGCGCTGGTACGCCGGGCCGGCGCCACATTGCGCCTGCGCCCCAAGGAGGGTGCGTGATGGGGGCGGGGCCTCCAGGGGGCGCGGTCGGAGTGGAGCGGGGTTCTGTGGGGGGCGGGCCCAGGAGTGTTAGTTACTCCCCTGGGTGGGGCCAGTGGGTGTGAGTTGGGAGGACGGGCCTCGGTGGTGATTCGAGGGTGCTGGGGTTAGCCTAGACTATTCCTCTAGGAGGTGACACAGCGAGGGTTACTGCAGTAGGTGAACGTTGCAAGGTTAGTTGTGGGTGCGGAGCTTGATCTTTAGTTTTGTCAGCGGGGTTTCGAGTGGCATTTCTGAGGAGGCGGGGCCTGGAGAGGGTTGGGGGCGGGCATTTGGCTAAGGGGCGGGCCTGGAATGTTAGTCAAGGAGGTGGAGTCTATAAGCGCACTGGGGTAGCGGCTCGAAAGGTCGGGAAAAGATTGAAGTTTATAGGCTGGTTGGAGGACGGGGCCTGGAATCTTCAGCAGCGGATTCCTGGAGTAGCACCCTGCAGGGTGAGCCTAAGGGTTTAATATGAGGGGCGGGATCTGCGTGTTATTAGAGGGAGGTAGGAAGATCTTTAGGATTATTCAAAGAGCTGGTCCCAGGGTTATTAGCTAAGAAGGCGGGATCACGATGGTCATTCGGGTGGCCGGAGCCTGAATGATTACTTGAGGGTCACTGCCTAAGTAGTAAATGGGGAGCGAGGCCCGGATGAGTTCAAGGAGATGAGGCTAGAATGTTTATATAGGGGGTATAGGCCTATGCTGTTTCATTGGAGGGTCATTAACGGTTTTCTTAGCCTCTTTCATCCTTCAGCCCTTCAGTGTTGGAATGTAAGGACAATAACATCATGGATAGTCACTTGTCCCAACATCCCCTTGCCTCCCAGCCAGGGTTCCTAGCATGGCAAATGAAGTCAGGTTTTAAAACCTTGTGTACTTTTGGGAAGGTTGAACAGTCCATCCTTCCAAGACTTCCTTAATGAATTTTGGGCTCCTGGATGGGGAGAGAGGGTGGCAGAGAAGGATGGGTGCTGCAGGAGAGCAATGGACACGGCCAGCTGAGAATCCAGCACAAGCCTTGAGTCAATATTGTATGTCTCTCCATTTATTTAGGTCGTCTTTAATTTCTTTCAACATTGTTTTGTAGTTTCCAGAGTACAGTTTTTACGCTTCTTTTGTTAAATTTGTTCCAAAGTATTTTATTGTTTCGAGGCTGTTGTAAATGGAATTACTTTCTTAATTTCTTTTTTTTTTTTTTTTGCGGTGTTCGGGCCTCTCACTGTTGTGGCCTCTCCCGTTGCGGAGCACAGGCTCCGGACGCGCAGGCTCAGCGGCCATGGCTCACGGGCCCAGCCGCTCCGCAGCATGTGGGATCCTCCCGGACCGGGGAACGAACCCCTGTCCCTTGCATCGGCAGGCGTACTCTCAACCACTGCGCCACCAGGGAAACCCCTTAATTTCATTTTTGTCTATAGAAATACAATTTATTTTTTTATATTGATCTTATATCCTGTAACCTTGCCAAACTTGTTTATTAGTTCTAATTGTTTTTTTAGTGGATTCCTTAGGATTAATTTGCAAATAGAGATGGTTTTACATCTTCCTTTCGTTAAAAAGAAACAACCAGGGCTTCCCTGGTGGCACAGTGGTTGAGAGTCCGCCTGCCGATGCAGGGGACGCCGGTTCGTGCTTGGGTCCGGGAATATCCCACATGCCGCGGAGCGGCTGGGCCCGTGAGCCATGGCCGCTGGGCCTGCGCGTCCGGAGCCTGTGCTCCGCAACGGGAGAGGCCACAGCAGTGAGAGGCCCGCGTACCGCAAAAAAAACCAAAAACAAAACAAAACAACCAGCCCAAAATGGAGTGACTTGTGCTAAGCCCCACTGATACTTAATAACTAACCTAACTGTAGTTTCAGGCTATCCTACATTTGAATTTTAATCCAATCAGTCTGTGATTTTTTTCCTGGTCTGTACTAGTGAGGTAATCTGCCTAAAACACCCTCCCCTGTCTTCCCCCTAAGTGAGGGTGACCTTGCCAGAAATAATTCACTCTTTTAACGTCCTTGTCCTTTCTTAACACTTTCCAATCTGGACGCCTTTTATTTCTTTTTCTTGCCTACTTTTCCTGGCTAGATCTTCAAGTACAATAATGAATAGAAGTAGCAAGAGCAGACATTGTTTTTCTCCAGATCGTGGGTGCAGAGTATACAGACTGTCACTATTAAATAGGATCTTAGCTGTTTTCTGGACCCACTGTTTCTGATAAGAAGCCTGCTTGTAATCTTATTGGGGTTACCTTGTAGAATAGATGATCAGTCATTTTTCTCTTTGTTCTTTCAAGTTTTATCTTGGGGTTTTAACATTTTTGACTATGATGTGCCTAGGTATCTATCTCTTTGTATTTTATCCTGCTTGGAGTCGGTTAAGCTTCTTGGACATGTAGATTAAAGTTTTTTCATGAAATTTAGAATGTTTTTAGCTGTTACTTCCTTGGATTTTTTCTCTGCTCCTCTCTCTGTCTCTACTTCTTCTGCTACCCCCATTACACATATGTTGGTGCACCTAATGGTGTCCCATATTTGTCTGATGCTCTGTTCATTTTTTCTTGATTCCTTTTACTGTCTGTTCTGCAACTTGCATAATCTGTATTGCCCTCTCTCCTAGTTCACTGCTTCTTTCTTCTGCTAGCCCATATCTACTTTTAGCCCCTCTGGTTAATTTTTCTTTTTGGTTATTGTACTGTGGATGAAAAACTAATCAATCAATCTAAGAAAGAAATGGAAATTTTTATTCAAGCCAAATTTGAGGATTATAACCCAGGAAGAGCATCTCAGAAAGCTCTGAGAACTGTTCCACCCCTTAGAAGTCAAGGCACAGTTATATGTTTTTTGAGAAAGAGGGCTGTACATCAAATGGTGTATTATTGACGGTTTACATAATCCATATCTAAGCATCATCATGGTAGGTCATGTTACAAGATCAAGAAGGAATATTATCTTTTAAGGAGTTGTCTTGTTGATGCTGAAACCTGCACACCTGGTCTGATTAGATTAGAACACAATCGCACCTCAGATGGGATTCAAACCCAGCCAAAACTCAGATTCAGACTTGAACCCATGGGTTGGGACTCAAACCCACTGTCTTTTAATTAAAGTCACTCACCTCGTGTCAAGACTTACTGAAGCTCAGGTTCTTTATGTCTCAGCACAGAAGGAATTCAGCAAGAGTCAAAGCAATAGGCAAGAAATAGACTTATTAATATAGGACTCTTGTGAGGGATACAAGTGTGCAGGCGAGAGGGCTCTGCCCCAAGAAGGAAATTAGTTTTATTTAGGGAGATAGATACACACTCCATAAAGAGAGTGTGGTCCCAAAACATGGGGTGGTTAGTTTTAATGGGCTTGGTAATTTCATAGGCTAACAAGTGGGAGGATTATTCCAACTCTTTGGGGAAGGAGTGGACTTTTCCAGGAATTGGGCCACCGCTCACTTTTTGCCCTTTTATAGTCAGCCTCAGAACTCTCATGGTGCCTGTGGGTGTGTCATTTAGCATGCTAATATATTACAATGAGCATATAATGAGGCTCAAGGTCTACTGGAAGTCAAATCTTCTGCCATCTTGGGCCTACTTGGTTCTAACTACTTTTTGTCCTATCCACAATGGCTATATCATTCTTTTTTTTTTTTTTTGGTTGTGTTGGGTCTTTGTTGCTGCGTGCGGGCTTTCTCTGCTTGAGTTGAGTGGGGGCTACTCTTCATTGCGGTGCATGCGGGCTTCTCATTGTGGTGGTTTCTCTTGTTGCGGAGCACGGGCTCTAGGCACGTGGGCCACAGTAGTCTCAGCACGCAGGCTCAGTAGTTGTGGCTCGCAGGCTCTAGAGTGCAGCCTCAGCAGCTGAGGAACCCAGGCCTAAGTTGCTCCGTGGCATGTGGGATCTTCCCGGACCAGGGATTGAACCAGTGTCCCCAGCATTGACAGGGGAATTCCCAACAACTGCGCCACCAGGGAAGTCCCTGTTGTCGTTTTAAAGTTTGTGCCCTGCCCCCTTCCCTCCTGTTTCAATGCTAGGAGAATGCTGCTCTTTATGGCTGAGCAGGTATTCCTGCTGCTGGGGGAGGTTTGGTCAATGTATAACGCACATACACAATGCACAGTGCAGGGAGAGAGGAGGCCAAAGGACAGAGAAGAATATTTATGTTTAAATTTTTCTTGTCTTGCCATGAAATATGAATTTTATTTATCTTCAGCTCCTGGATTTCCAATTGGTTGTTTTGTAACTTTACTTCTTTATGGATGTCCTCTATTTTTGAGATACTCTTAGCATACTTTCCTTTCGTCTATTCTTTTTTGAACTTTATATTATTTATTTTTTTATACAGGAGGTCTTTATTAGTCATCAATTTTATACACATCAGTATATACATGTCAATCCCAATCACCCAAATCATCACACCACCACCACCACCCCAGCAATTTCCCCCCTTGGTGTCCAGACATTTGTTCTCTACATCTGTGTCTCTATTTCTGCCCTGCAAACCAGTTCATCTGTACCATTTTTCTAGGTTCCACATATATGCATTCATATACGATATTTGTTTTTCTCTTTCTGGCTTACTTCACTCTGTATGACAGTCTCTAGATCCATCCACGTCTCAACAAATGACCCAATTTCGTTCCTTTTTATGGCTGAGTAATATACCATTGTATATACGTACCACATCTTCTTTATCATTCATTTGTCGATGGGCATTTAGGTTGCTTCCATGACCTGGCTACTGTAAATAGTGCTGCAATGAACATTGGGGTGCATGTGTCTTTTTGAATTATGGTTTTCTCTGGGTATATGCCCAATAGTGGGATTGCTGGGTCATATGGTAATTCTATTTTTAGTTTTTTAAGGAACCTCCATACTGTTCTCCATAGTGGCTGTATCAGTTTACATTCCCACCAACAGTGCAAGAGGGTTCCCTTTTCTCCACACCCTCTCCAGCATTTGTTGTTTGTAGATTTTCTGATGATGCCCATTCTAACTGGTGTGAGGTGATACCTCATTGTAGTTTCGATTTGCATTTCTCTAATAATTAGTGATGTTGAGCAGCTTTCCATATGCTTCTTGGCCATCCATATGTCTTATTTGGAGAAATGTCTATTTAGGTCTTCTGCCCATTTTTGGACTGGGTTGTTTGATTCTTTAATATTGAGCTGCATGAGCTGTTTATATATTTTGGAGATTAATCCTTTGTCCCTTGATTCGTTTGCAAATATTTTCTCCCATTCTGAGGGTTGTCTTTTCCTCTTGTTTATGATTTCCTTTGCTGTGCAAAAGCTTTTAAGTTTCATTAGGTCCCATTTGTTTATTTTTGTTTTTATTTCCATTACTCTAGGAGGTGGATCAAAAAAGATCTTGCTGTGATTTATGTCAAAGACTGTTCTTCCTAAGTTTTCCTCTAAGAGTTGTATAGTGTCCTGTCTTACATTTAGGTCTTTAATCCATTTTGAGTTTATTTTTGTGTATGGTGTTAGGGAGTGTTCTAATTTCATTCTTTTACATGTAGCTGTCCAGTTTTCCCAGCCCCACTTATTGAAGAGACTGTCTTTTTTCCATTGTATATCCTTGCCTCCTTTGTCATAGATTACTTGAGCATAGGTGCGTGGGTTTACCTCTGGGTTTTCTATCTTCCTCCCTTGATCTATGTTTCTGTTTTTGTGCCAGTACCATATTGTCTTGATTACTGTAGCTTTGTAGTATAGTCTGAAGTCAGGGAGTCTGATTCCTCCAGCTCCGTTTTTTTCGCTCAAGACTGCTTTGGGTATTCAGGGTCTTTTGTGTCTCCATACAAATTTTAAGATTTTTTGTTCTAGTTCCATAAAAGACGCCATTGGTAGTTTCATAGGGATTGCACTGAATCTGTAGATTGCTTTGGGTAGTAGAGTCATTTTCACAATATTGATTCTTCCAATCCAAGAACATGGTATATCTCTCCATCTGTTGGTATCATCTTTAATTTCTTTCATCAGTGTCTTGTAGTTTTCTGCATGCAGGTCTTTTGCCTCCCTAGGTAGGTTTATTCCTAGGTAATTTATTCTTTTTGTTGCAATGGTAAATGTGAGAATTTCCTTAATTTCTCTTTCAGATTTTTCACCATTAGTGTATAGGAATGCAAGAGATTTCTGTGCATTAATTTTGTATCCTGCAACTTTACCAAATTCATTGATTAGCTCTAGTAGTTTTCTCATGGCATTTTTAGGATTCTCTATGTATAGTATCATGTCATCTGCAAACAGTGACAGTTTTACTTCTTCTTTTCCAATTTGTATGCCTTTTATTTCTTTTTCTTCTCTGATTGCCATGGCTAGGACTTCCAAAACTATGTTGAATAATACTGGTGAGAGTGGACATCCTTGTCTTGTTCCTGATCTTAGAGGAAATGCTTTCAGTTTTTCACCATTGAGAATGATGTTTGCTGTGAGTTTGTCGTATATGGCCTTTATTATGTTGAAGTAGGTTCCCTCTATGCCCAGTTTCTGGAGAGTTTTTCTCATAAATGGGTGTTGGATTTTGTCAAAAGCTTTTTCTGCATCTATGGAGATGATCATATGGTTTTTATTCTTCAGTTTGTTAATACGGTGTATCACGTTGATTGATTTGCGTATATTGAAGAATCCTTGCATCCCTGGGATAAACCCCACTGGATCATGGTGTATGATTCTTTTAATGTGTTGTTGGATTCTGTTTGCTAGTATTTTGTTGAGGACTTTTGCATCTATATTCATCAGTGATATTGGTCTGTAATTTTCTTTTCTTGTAGTATCTTTGTCTGGTTTTGGTATCAGGGTGATGGTGGCGTCGTAGAATAAGTTTGGGAGTGTTCCTTCCTCTGCAATTTTTTGGAAGAGTTTGAGAAGGATGGGTGTTAGCTCTTCTCTAAATATTTGATAGAATTCACCTGTGAAGCCATCTGGTCCTGGGCTTTTGTTTGTTGGAAGATTTTTAATCACAGTTTCAATTTCATTACTTGTGATTGGTCTGTTCATATTTTCTGTTTCTTCCTGGTTCAGACTTGGAAGGTTATACCTTTCTAAGAATTTGTCCATTTCTTCCAGGTTGTTCATTTTATTGGCGTAGAGTTGCTTGTAGTAGTCTCTTAGGATGCTTTGTATTTCTGCGGTGTCTGTTGTAACTTCTCCTTTTTCATTTCTAATTTTATTGATTTGAGTCCTCTCCCTCTTTTTCTTGATGAGTCTGGCTAATGGTTTATCAGTTTAGTTTACCTTCTCAGAGAACCAGCTTTTAGTTTTATTGATCTTTGCTATTGTTTTCTTTGGTTCTATTTCATTTATTTCTGCTCTGATCTTTATGATTTCTTTCCTTCTGCTAACTTTGGGTTTTGTTTGTTCTTCTTTCTCCAGTTCCTTTAGGTGTAAGGTTAGATTGTTTTTTTGAGATTTTTCTTGTTTCTTGAGGTAGGCTTAGTATAGCTATAAACTTCCCTCTTAGAACTGCTTTTGCTGCATCCCATAGGTTTTGGATCGTCGTGTTTTCATTGTCATTTGTCTCTAGGTATTTTTTGATTTCCTCTTTGATTTCTTCAGTGATCTCTTGGTTATTTAGTAACATATTGTATAGCCTCCATGTGTTTGTGTTTTTTACGTTTTTTTCCCCGTAATTCATTTCTAATCTCATAACGTTGTGGTCAGAAAAGATGCTTGATATGATTTCAATTTTCTTAAATTTACTGCAGCTTTATTTGTGACCCAAGTTGTAATCTATCCTGGAGAATGTTCCGTGTGCACTTGAGAAGAAATTGTAATCTGCTGTTTTTAGATGGAATGTCCTAAAAATGTCAATTAAATGTATCTGGTCTATTGTGTCATTTAAAGCTTCTGTTTCCTTATTTGTTTTCATTTTGGATGATCTGTCTATTGGTGTAAGTGAGGTGTTAAAGTCCCCCACTATTATTGTGTTACTGTCGATTTCCTCTTTTATAGCTGTTAGCAGTTGCCTTATGTATTGAGGTGCTCCTATGTTGGGTGCATATATATTTATAATTTTTATATCTTCTTCTTGGATTGATCCCTTGGTCATTATGTAGCGTCCTTCCTTGTCTCTTTTAACATTCTTTATTTTAAAGTCTATTTAATCTGATATGAGCATTGCTACTCCAGCTTTCTTTTGATTTCCATTTGCATGGAATATCTTTTTCCATCCCCTCACTTTCAGTCTCTATGTGTCCCTAGGTCTGAAGTGGGTCTCTTATAGACAGCACATAGATGGGTCTTGTTTTTGTATCCATTCAGCAAGCCTGTGTCTTTTGCTTGGAGCCTTTAATCCATTCACGTTTAAGGTAATTATCGATATGTATGTTCCTATTACCATTTTCTTAATTGTTATGGGTTTGTTTTTGTACGTCCTTTTCTTCTTTTGTGTTTCCCCCTTAGAGAAGTTCCTTTAGCATTTGTTGTAGGGCCGGTTTGCTGGTGCTGAATTGTTAGCTTTTGCTTGTCTGTTAAGCTATTGATTTCTCCATCGAATCTGAATGAGATCCTTGCCTGGTAGAGTAATCTTGGTTTTAGGTTCTTCCCTTTCATCACTTTAAGTATATCCTGCCACTCCCTTCTGGCTTGTAGAGTTTCTGCTGAGAAATCAGCTGTTAACCTTATGGGAGTTCCCTTGTATATTATTTGTCATTTTTCCCTTGCTGCTTTCAATAATTTTTCCTTGTCTTTAATTTTTGCCAGTTTGATTACTATGTGTCTCAGTGTGTTTGTCTTTGGGTTTATCCTGTATGGGACTCTCTGCGCTTCCTGGACTTGGGAAGGAAGACAGTCCTAGGCCGTCTTCATTTCTTTTCATTCTTGTTTCTTTATTCTGTTCCACAGCAGTGAATTCCAGTATTCTGTTTTCCAGGTCACTTACCCGTTCTTCTGCCTCAGTTATTCTGCTATTGATTCCTTCTAGTGTAGTTTTCATTTCAGTTATTGTATTGTTCATCTCTGTTTGTTTGTTCTTTAATTCGTCTAGGTCTTTGTTAATCATTTCTTGCCTTTTCTCCATCTTTGCCTCCATTCTTTTTCCAAGGTCCTGTATCATCTTCACTATCATTATTCTGAATTCTTTTTCTGGAAGTTTGCCTATCTCCACTTCATTTAGTTGTTTTTCTGGGGTTTTATCTTGTTCCTTCATCTGGTACATAGCCCTCTGCCTTTTCATGTTGTCTGTCTTTCTGTGAATGTGGTTTTTGTTCCACAGGCTGTAGGATTGTACTCTTCTTGCTTCTGCTGTCTGCCCTCTGGTGAATGAGGCTATCTAAGAGGCTTGTGCAAGTTTCCTGATGGGAGGGACTGGTAATGGGTAGAGCTGACTGTTGCTTTGGTGGGCAGAGCTCAGTAAAACTTTAATCCACTGACTTCTGATGGGTGGGGCTGAGTTCCCTCCCTGTTGGTTGTTTGGCGTGAGGCAACCCAACACTGAAGCCCACCTGGGCTCCTTGGTGGGGCCAATGGCAGACTCTGGGAGGGCTCACCCCAAGGAGCACTTCCCAGAACTTCTGCTGTCAGTGTCCCCGTCCCCACAGTGAGCCACAGCCACTGCCAGCCTCTGCAGGAGACCCTCCAACACTAGCAGGTAGGTCTGGTTCAGTCTCCCCTGGGGTCACTGCTCCTTCCCCTGGGTCCCGATGTGCACACTACTTAGTGTGTGCCCTCCAAGAGTGGAGTCTCTGTTTCCCCCAGTCCTGTCGAAGTCCTGCAGTCAATTCCCACTAGGCTTCAATGTCTGATTCTCTAGGAATTCCTCCTCCCATTGCCAGACCCCCAGGTTGGGAACCTGATGTGGGGCTCAGAACCTTCACTCCAGTGGGTGGACTTCTGTGGTATAAGTGTTCTCCAGTCTGTGAGTCACCCACCCAGCAGTTATGGGATTTGATTTTACTGTGATTGTGCCCCTCCTACCGTCTCATTGTGACTTCTCCTTTGTCTTTGGATGTGGGGTGTCTTTTCTGGTGAGTTCCAGTGTCTTCCTGTCGATGACTGTCCAGCAGCTAGTTGTGATTCTGGTGTTCTCGCCAGAGGGAGTGAGAGCACGTCCTTCTACTCTGCCATCTTGATTCAGTTCTGGAGGTCAGAGTTCCTAAATTCGAGGTGTTGTTAGGGCTACATTCCTCCTGGAGGCTCTAGGGGAGAATCAGTTTCCTTGCTTTTTCTGGTTTCTAGTGGCCACTTATATGCCTTGGCTTGTGGCCCCTTCTTCTATCTTTAAAGCCAGAAGCATAGCATCTTCCAATCTCTTCTCTTTGCTCCTGTCATCACATCACTTTTTCCTCTCTTACGTCTTTATACATGACTTCTTACTTCTTTGAACAAATATAATAGCTGTTTTTGAAACCATACACCTCAGACTGGAACTCAAGTCCAGCTGAAACCCAGATTGGGACTTAAACCCACTGTCTTTTAATTGAAATCACACACCTGGTCTCAGGACTTAATGAAGCTCCGGTTCTTTATGTCTCATCGCAGAAAGAATTCAGTGAGAGACAAAGGGATAGGTAAAAAGTGGATTTATTTAGAGAGATACACATTCCATAGACAGAATGCAGTCTTTCTCAAAAGATGATAGTGGCCCTGGGAGAAATACACTCCACAGACAGAGTGTGGACCAGCTCAGAAGGCGAGAGGCCCTGAAATATAGGGTGTTTAGTTTTTATGGGCTGGGTAATTTTGTACACTAATGAGTGGGAGGATTATTCCAACTATTTTGGAGAAGGGGCAAGGATTTCCAGGATTTGGCTACCACCTACTTTTTGGCCTTCTATGTTTAGCCTCGGAACTGTCATGGTGCCTATGGGTGTGTCATTTAGCTTATGCTAATATATTAAAATGAGCATATAATGAGGCTCAAGGTCTCTTGGAAGTTGAATCTTCTGCCATCTTGGACCTAGTTGGTTCTAACCAGTGTATATCTTATCTTCAACTGGTATGTCATTCTTTTAAAGATTTTACCCTGCCCCCTTCCTTCCTGTTTCACTTTGAAGTCTTTATCTGTTAGGTCCTACATTTGGGCCCTCTAACAGTTTCTGTTTCCTGTTCCGCCTGCTCCTGCCATGTATGGGTCACATTTTCTTGTTTTTTTGCATATTTCACTGAACATTTTAGATAATATATTATAGCAACTCTGGATACTGATCTGCCCATTTTTGTTTTCATTTGCTTGTTTATTTATTTAGTGACTTGATTGGACTAATTTAGTCAAATCTATTTCCACCTGATGTCCTTCTTCAAAGGGTTCAGGCTTGGGCATGAGCACACTCACCCTGGAATGACCTTGCTTTTATCCAGGCTCTCTTTGTTTCTTTCCCTGATCTCCTAGTTTAATTTCTGGCTGGTCTGCCTGTATTGATACCACACCTAGCTTAACCGGTACTAATTTTTTACAGTACCCTGGTGCATAATTTTTTCCAGTTAACCAATTAAAGTCTTATTCAATTAAAGTCAGGACCCTTATTCAATTAAAATATGGGGTAGTCTTTTTTTTAATCTTTTTTTTAAATTGAAGAATAGTTGATTTACAGTGTTTCAGGTATAAGTATGGTGTAGTCTTTGAGAGCAGTCTCTGTGGCTTGCTCTGACCCTAGAAGGATTCTTCTTAGCTGTTTCTCTCTGTTTTGCTTGTTGCTATCTTGGAGATACCAGCCGCCACTTAACTGCTCAAAAAGCCCTTATTCTTTAACTTCTTGACTTTCTGTCCAAGTAAATCAGTCCCCTTAAGGAGAGCTATCAAACACTCTGTTCTTTGTACTCCCCCTCAAGAGCTGGGGGTGGATCAGAAGCCCACTTCTCTTGGAGTGACTGACACTCCTCTTCTATGAGCAGGGTGCTGGGGAGGTATTATCTGCTTGTCTTTCCCAGTGTGGAACCTCCACTCTAACAGTAAGCTGTGGAGTGGGCAATTGGGGCCCAGTATGCTTGGTCTGCCACACTGGGGTAAAGCTTCCACCCTAAGAATGGGGCCTGGGTGGTAGAAGAGAGCCCCAGACCTCTTAGTCATGTGTTCCCAGAATAGAGCTTCTGTAACATGGGGCTGGAGGAGATGAGACATGCTGGTAGCCTACCCCTCATGAGGAGAAACCACTGCCCTAGACTGGGAGCTGGAGGGAGAGAGAGCCCCATGTTCTTGGCCACACTGTCCTGGAGTAGAGCTTCTTTTTGTCACACTGAGCTGGGGTGCAGGGAGGGAGCAAGTCATGACCCAAGTGCCAGACTCTTGGTGTTCTTACAGTGATTTATTGGAGTTTCTTTAACAAATGCTTCTCCATTCCTGTATGCCCTTACGCAATTCCAAGAGACTTTAAAGTGTTGTTTTAAAAAATAATTTTCAGTAGTTAGGGTTGCTTTGTTGAGGATAAGGTCTACCAAGCTCCTAGTGCTACTATTCTGGAAGTGCTTCTCTATTTTTTTAAAAAAGTGAAATATACCTAATAGAGAAGAACATGCATACAACATACATGAACAGTTTGACAAATTGTAAAATCAGTACAGTACCTGTGTGACTCTCACCAGGTTAAATAAGAGAATGTTATTAATTTCCCAGAAATCCCCTACATATTCCTCAAATTGCTTTTTCCATTTAACGAAATATTGTAGCTATTGTTCCTTGTCAAGCCATGAAGAATTTTTAAACCTTTTTAGTAAAAGTATGACATACATTCACTCATTCGCATACAGAACATCCTGCCCCAATTTTCCATTCTTTCCTTCAGATCTAGTCTTAGAAATGGAGTCACTGGGTCAGGGAAGGCATATATATTATTATACTGCCCCTGATAAATGTTGAATCAATTTGTGCCCCTATCAGCAGTGTATGAACGTGCCCATTTTCTTCCATCTTTAGTAACTCTGGGCATCATCCATAGTACTTACTATTTTGTGATCTTGGCCAACTCAGTTACCCTCTCTGTGCTGCAGTTCTCTTATATGTAAAATGGATTTTTAAAATAGTTCCTACCTCACAGAATCCTTTGGAGGACTAAATGAGTGCTTAGTTGGGCAGTTGGCATAGAGAACTTACCACAGAAGTATTTGTCATTTTTACTTTTGGTCTTTACCAATGAGTTAAATGAAGAACAACATTTTATTATTTATTTATTTGCATTGCTTTGAGTATTAGTGAGGTTGGGAATCTTTACATGTGCTTCATGGCTATTTGTATTTCCCATTTCATGAACCACCTAATTATGTCCACTGCCCATTTTTCAGTTGGGGGTTGCTTGTCTTTTATAGTTATTGAACTACAGGAGTTCTTTGTGTATTGAGTACATTGTCCCTATACCTTTGATATACATTACTTTTTTATTTTTATTTATTTATTTAAATTTTTGGCCACACTGCATGGCATGCAGGATCTCCCCGACCAAGGATCGAACCCACACCCCCTGCTGTGGAAGCCAGAGTCTTAACCACTGGACTACCAGGGAAGTCCCTATATTACTTTTTTTTAAAATTTTATTTTAGCTGTATTGGGTCTTCATTGCTGCACGTGGGCTTTCTCTAGTTGTGGCGAGTGGGGCCTACTCTTCATTGCGGTGCGTGAGCTTCTCACTGCAGTGGCTTCTCTTGTTGTGGAGCACGGGCTCTAGGCACGCGGGCTTCAGTAGTTGTGGCACATGGGCTCAGTAGTTGTGTCTCGCGTGCTCTAGAGCACAGGATCAGTAGTTGTGGTGCACGGGCTTAGTTGCTCCGCGGCATGTGGGATCTTCCCAAACCAGGGCTCGAACCCGTGTCCCCTGCACTGGCAGGCGGATTCTTAACCACTGTGCCACCAGGAAAGTCCACCTACATTCCTTTTTTAAAACACAAATTTTGTCATGTCACATAACCTTCTCATGACTCTCTCATCACATGCAGCAGTAAGTCCTAAGCCTCGAATTCCTTGCTACCCATGACCACGCCACTGCACATCACTCCAGCTTCACTTCCTGCCATCTTTTAGAAAGCTTTTTAAATCTCCAGCCCCTCTTAGAAGTGGTATCATGTACAACTAATCCCCTTCTGTCTTCTCAGCCACCCCTTCCCACAGCCCTGTTTGTCTGCAGCCATAACCACACTTGTAACCATGGGTTTTTCCCATAATCCCATATGAGTACCTTGAAGGAAGGGCATGTAACAGAGTAGGTGCTCAATTAATGTTTATTCAATGAACAAAAGAATAAATGGTTGAATTTGCAAAACTTTCATATTCTTCCTTCATTGCATGGCAAGCAAATACTTTTCTCAATGCTTGTATAGAAAAAAATTCCTGATTTTGTTTTCAGAATAAAGGAAAGATAGGAAAAAAGTGTCTTTTCTCCCATTACATTTTCACCACGAAGTTTTGCATCAGGACTTGGCATGAGCTCTGTGGCACATGTCAGGGGTGAGTCAGAGACCAGGTGTGAACCAACCCAGAAGGCAAGACCCTCAGGGACCTCTGGCCCTAGCCTGTGTAAGCCTGTATTGTGCACACTATCTCAGATGGCTGCTTCAGGAAATGGGTATCACTTCAGCCATGGACAGTTCACCTCCCAGGCAATGTTCACATCATTAGTAATAAGATATAATATTGTGAACCCTCTGATATGATGTAATGAGAAGGGCACATCACCTTTGTGTCATTCTTGCCAGGAACCCATAACCTCAGCCTAATTGTGAGAACTCATCAGAGAAGCCCAAACTGAGGGACATTCTACAAAATAACTGAACTGTACTTTTCAAAAATGTTAAGGTCTTGAAAGACAAGGAAAGAACAGGAATTTTCACAGATTGGAGGAGACTTAAAAAGGCATTACCAGGGCTTCCCTGGTGGTGCAGTGGTTAAGAGTCCTCCTGCCAATGCAGGGGACACGAGTTTGATCCCTGGCCCGGGAAGATCCCACATGCCATGGAGCAACTAAGCCCGTGTGCCACAACTACTGAGCCTGCGTTCCAGAGCCCGCGAGCCACAACTACTGAGCCCGCGTGCCACAACTACTGAAGCCCACACGCCAAGAGCCCGTGCTCCACAACAAGAGAAGCCTGCACACCTCAATGAAGAGTAGCCCCCACTCCCCACAACCAGAGAAAAGCCCATGCGTAGCAACAAAGACCCAACGCAGCCAAAAATAAATAAAATAAAATAAAATAATTTTTTTTAAAAAAGGCATTACCATTATATGCAAAGTATGATCCCAGATTGAATCCTGGAACAGAAAATTATCATTTAGTTAATTGTATTGCATCAATGATAATTTCCTGATTATGATAATTATACTATTGTTATATAAAATGTTTAGGGGGGATCTAGATATACAGGGACTCTCTGTACTATTTTTTCAACATTTCTTTTAGTCTAAAAGTATTTCAAAATAAAAATTTAAAGTTTTTTTTTGTTGTTGTATATTTTGAAAACCAAAATGGCTTCTCCCTTGAGATACCAGGGCCCATCCCAAGGTGCCCACGGCTTGTAAGCCTCAAAACATGGCCACGAAATTGATTGAATATTGGGCTTCCTGTTTTCAAGAGCAACCTCTGACCCACCATACTATTCTACTTTCCAAACATTGTGACTATGTCCCTATTTCATTTAATTATATGTGTGTATATATATATATATATATATATATAATTGAATTTCATTTAATTATATGTATAGCTTCACATTTAAAGGCTCTAGTATATTCATATCACCCAAACCATGTGCTATAATTCATTTAGCCCATCCCCTTTTGTTGTTCATTTAAGTGGTCTTCAAGCTTTTGTTACAATAAATAATACTCTGATGAATCTCATATAAAAATACTTTTGCACATCTTGGATGATTTCCTTGGGTTGAATTTTTAGCAGATTTGTAGTATTCTTTCTTGTGACTATTTGTTTAAGTATCACTCTTCTACTTCACAAACTCTTAAGGTATCCTACTCAGAGGCGTGTGTCTCATTAATCTTCTGAGGGCTTAGGACCTGGCTCTCACAACATATTTAAAGTTGGTAGGAACTATTTTTTAAAAAATCCGTTTTGAGTGTCATTGTTCCCCACTAGACTTGGAGCCTCTAGAGAGGAGGCCAGACTATTTTATTAATACAGTTGACCCTTGAACAATGTAGGCATTAGGGGCACCGACCCAGCACAGTCTAAAATCTCTATATAACTTTTTTGGCTGTGTTGGATCTTCGTTGCTGTGCACGGGCTTTCTCTAGTTGCGGCCAGTGGGGGCTACTCTTCGTTGCAGTGTGCGTGCTTCTCATTACGGTGGCTTCTCTTGTTGGGAGCATGGGCTCTAGGTGAGCGGGCTCAGTAGTTGTGTCTCGCAGGCTCTAGAGCACAGGAGCGCAGGCTCAGTAGCTGTGGCGCACAGGCTTAGTTGCTCCGCAGCATGTGGAATCTTCCCAGACCAGGGCTCGAACCCGTGTCTCTTGCGTTAGCAGGCGGATTCTTAACCACTGTGCCACCAGGGAAGCCCAGGTTTTTTTCTTAATGATTTATTTTACCTACATTTCCCACACCAGTAGGGCACAGTAACGTGCACACAGTAGGCGACCAATAAACGCCTACACGAAGAAGTGACGACTTAGCAAGAAGGAAGCCACCTTCTACCACGCCTACCTTCCCCAAGAACTACATTTCCCTGTACGCTTGGCGCCACGCGCTCTTGTGAAGTAAAAAGAGCGGCAGTTACTTCCTACTGCCCCTATCCGCCTTCGCCTGGCGGTGCCGCAGTGTTTCCTGGGAAAGGTAGTTGTAGCGCTGGCGGTCAAGCCCCAGCAAAGCAAGCGCAAACTAAACTTCCCAGCAAGCAGCGCGCCGGCCTGGGAAGAGGGGAAGATGGCGGACGCCAAAGATGGTGTTTTGAGGCCTGCGGGAGCCTCCAGTGCCCCAATTTCATTCAGCTTCAGTCGCACGTCCGCCCGGAGATGGCTGACGGGAGACGCGGCTCCGGAGAAGGATTTCTTGAAGACCGAGAAACGGAGGGAGCTGCAGAGGTAAAGCGCTGGGCGTTTCATCCCTTGGAAAGCGGTGCGGTGGGTGCCCGCGGGAGGGTGGAATCTTGAGTTGATTTTCTTGGTGACAGTGGCCTGGGAAGTGTGAAGCCCAGCCGGAGAAAATCTGTGGAGGTCAGAAGGCGGGAGTTAGTAGGGGAGGTGGGGAAATTGGACCTGTTGGCCGAGGGGATTGAGAGGAGAGGATGTATTCCTGAGAGGGAGTGTCTTTAGGACTTGGGGACCCTGAGGAGCGTGCGTTCTGAAAGAAGGAAAGGAGGGGAGAATGACAGGACTCCTAGTGTCCCAGGTGAAGCGTTGGGGCTTCTCCCATACGGGGAGCAGGATGGAGTGGCAGATTCAGGTTGGGGGAGGTGATCGTCAGCTTAATTCGGAAAGGACAGTCTGAGGGAGGGACTTCCAGAAGAGAATCAACAATCCAGGAGGCTGGTGTGGAGCCTGGAGCTGGGGAGAGAGTCTGGGCTGAAGATGGTGATTTTTCTGTCATAGTGGAAACCACGGAAGTGGGTCTTGGGATGAACAGAGGGTCCAGAACTGAGGACTGATTCCTTGAAGGCACTGACATTTAAGAGTTGGGGGTGGGGGAGAGAATCCAAAGAAAGCACCACCAGAGATATAACAGGAGAGCCAGACAGGAGAAGGGAGGGTGTAGTCAATGGGGCTGGGGGTGTGTTTGGCTCTTGTGTTCCTTCTGAATGAAGGGTTGTGGCTCAGAACTCACTGATTGTGCTACTCTCCCAACTTCACTCCTGTGTGTCCACATCAGTGTGCAGCCCTCAGAAGCCCCCAAGGAACTTGTCATCCCTTTGATCCAGAGCGGCCCTCTCAGGCAGCCACCGACCCAGGCCCCTGGGCCATCCACACATACTGAGGTCTTGGTGGATGGGATGCTGTCCCAGGCTGTGAAGGAGCTCATTGAGGGTGAGTGATCCCTCCTTTGCCTTGTCCTAGTGAAGGAAGAAGGGGAGCAAAATGGAAGGATAGGGTGGAACCTCATTGCTCCCTCCCATTCTTCTTTAGAATCCACGAAGTCTCTGGAGGAGAGAGAGAATGCGGGTGTCGACCCCACGCTCGCTATCCCCATGATCCAGAAAGGATGCACCCCCAACGGGGAAGGGGCAGACAGCGAACCCCGGGCTGAGACAGTGAGCTGGCCCCTGGCCTCCCTCCTTCCCCAGTCTCTCACTGCCCTGTCTGCCAGGACTTGCGTCCCTGCACAAAGCAGGCAAAATCTGTGTGTGTACTAAAGGCCTGCTGCCTCGCCCTGCCTCCTTCCATCCTTTTTGGAAGCATTAACAAATGAATCCAGATATTGAAGTGTGAAAAGATACTTGGATTCTGGGATTATCTGAAGGAGATGAGCAAAGGGAACAGGAACTGTAAAGATCCTGAGGGTAGACTCTGCCTGGAGTGTTTGAGGAACATCAAGGAGACCAACGTAGCTGGAGTGGAATGAGTGACAGGGAAGGGTAGTAGGTGAGGTCAGGAGTGGGCCGTGGTGAGGACTTTGGCTTTTACTCTGAGTGGGATGAGAGCCATGGGAGGGCTCTGAGCAGAGAAGGGACAAGGCTTATGATTTGACAGGCTCTCTCTGGCTGCTACGAGCAGAACAGACTAGTAAGCAGAGCTGGAGGCAAGGAGAGCAGCAGTCCAGGCTAGAGGTGATGGTGACTCAGATCAGAGTGGTAGGAGTGAGGCCGGGAAGACAAGTAGGGTTTAGTGAGAGGGAAGAGGAGGGTGAGTGCTCCTGATGGCAGCAACCACCCAGACAATGGCATGGTGGCAGAAAATCGGTGTGGTGTGTGTCCATCCGTGACAATCTGTGGTGTGTCTAGAGCGAATATAAAGAATTGAGGGAGTGATGATGGGAGGTGATAACAGGAGAGGTGAGGGGTGTGTCCACAGAAGTAACCAAGTCTGTCTTTCATACCCATGGACCCTACTTTTCACCTCTTCATTCACAATTTTTTGGCAATGCTTGTTTGGGTCCTAGTTCTCCTATAGCCCCAAAGCAGAGAGACTCTTTCGACTGAACTGTTCTCATCAGCCTTCAGACATCCTCTGGTATCTTTCATCTTAAAAAGACCTTCACTTCACTCTCCATCCTGTTTCAGCTTTGGCCTCCTTTCTCTAATTTTCCCTCCTCTCAGAGCCTTCCGCATCTCAGTTGATCACAGTTCCATCCATCCTTCCTCTTCAAAATACATCCAGAATCTGACCACTTCTCACCATCACCACTACCACTTCTCTGGTCTGAGCCACCAGCATTTCTCATCTGGACTATTGCAGTAACTTCCTCACTGGTCCCCTTGTGGCTGCCACCCTATCGTGGCTCCTGCCCAGCTCTCCTGATTAATCCCTTACCACCCCTCTTTGCCTCCACATCTGTTTCAGTCAGATTGACTTTCACAGTGCTCTCCACACATAGCAGATCTTGTCCTGCCTCAGGGCCTTTGCTCTTACTTTTCTCTCTGGAGGACTCTTATCTTCAGGGTTCCCTCTGTCTCTCCTGGTCTCTGCTCAAATATCAACTCACTGACACTCCTTTCTTCAGCCCTGTGCATCCCCTTAACCTGCCTTATTTTTCTTCATATGACTTATCACTACCTGGCCTATCATGTTTTATGAATTTTATTTATTCTGTCTCCACAACTAGAATGTAAGCCACCCAAAGGGCAGGAGTTTTTGTCTATTTTGTTCACTGTTTTATCCCCAGCACCTAGAACAATAGCTGGCACAGAATAGGTGCTTTATAAAGATTTGTCCAAGGACTGAACATGGAGGAAGAAAGTGAGGGATGGCAAGAGGAAATAAAAATTCACCCTTGAGCTGACTGGAAAAGAAGTCTCGAGGGTCACCCAGTGGGTGATAGCAAGTACACTTCAGAGGGCCCACTGTAAGCCAAGCCTGACCATCCTTCTTCTGCCTAAACCCATAGGTGCCGGAGGAGGCTGATTATGAGGCAGTCCCTGTAGAGGCCTATGGGCTGGCCATGCTGCGGGGCATGGGCTGGAAACCTGGCGAGGGCATCGGCCGTACCTTCAATCAGTGAGTTTCTAGGGTAGGGGTGGGGGACAGCAGACGGGCCAGGGAACAGACCCCCATGGTTACCGCCCACCTAGAACCATCCAGGCAGGGAGAAGGGTACATTACCACCCTATGTATTTCAGTAGCCCCTTCCACTACTCTTCAAGCCTCCTATTTGCCCTTTGAAACTCCATTAAGAGATCCTGTTATGTAAAGATTGCCTCTCTGGGCATCAGCTTCCTCATCTGAAAAATGGGGATAATAACAGTACTGACTTCCCAGGGCTGTTGTGAGAGTTAAGTGAAATGATACACATAAAGCACTTACAGTAGGCCCTGGCCCCAGATAAGCATAGGCTAAACACTTGCTATTATCATGATCATACAGATTACAATCCGTTCTCCACAGTTCCAAGCTCGTAAAGAATTCTGAAAACCAAACATTTTTTTTTTTCATAAACTATTTGGCAGCCAAATGTGAACTGAATTGACATTGAGCTTTTTACAATCTGTTTCTCTTGCTTGGTGTGAATAGTCATGGTTTCCCCTGTAGAAAAATTAGTATATTTGGTTATTGGGATCTGCCTCATATCCCACTGTAAATACTGTGTCATAGATGTTATACACCGTAGGTTATTAGGTTGAACCAAATAAAATTGCCATTTCTGCAGGTCAGAAATAGTCCCTAATATGAGATTGGGAAGGATACTCTCAAACATATTGATAGGTTGGGATTTGGGTGGTGGTTGGGGGTAGGGGTGGGGAACGGAGCACTGAAGACCAATGCATCCCCCGAACAAGCCCATATTCTGTGTTCCCTGCAGAGTGGTGAAGCCCCGTGTCAACTCACTGAGGCCCAGGGGGTTAGGGCTGGGCGCCAACCTGACTGAGGTCCAGGCCCTGGCCCCCAACGGCCCCCACCACCTGCTGAGGCCAGATGAGGAGCAAGAGAAGGATAAGGAAGACCAGCCTCAAGGACTGGTGCCTGGAGGAGCTGTGGTGGTTCTTTCTGGCCCTCACCGAGGCCTCTATGGGAAGGTAAGGAACCAAGATGTGCCTGGAGCCCAAGACAGGCAGCAGGGAAAACTGACATGAGGGTCAGAGGGAGGCAGAATTGGGTTTGGGGTATAAAGGCTGGAAGTCCTTGTCTTTCAGGACTGCCTGGCCTGCTGCCTCATTCAATAACTCAGGACTACTTGCTGGGCCTTTCTGAGCCTCAGTTTTCAACTAAAAGGGAGAGAATGCCATATGGCACAAGTCCCTGAGGATTACATACTTAAAGTGTATCCAAGCCCCACAGTCTGCTGGGAGAGGCACAGGGGTCGGGCCTGTTAGAGGTAAGGGTGGACAGCGTGGTCCTAGGAACGTGGGTCAGGTCCACTCACTTCTTCCCCCCAACACTTTAGGTGGAAGGCCTCGACCCTGACAATGCTCGGGCCATGGTCCGTCTGGCTGTGGGGAGCCGCATGGTGACTGTTAGTGAGTACTGCCTGCGGCCTGTCTCCCAGCAGCAGTTTGACAAGAACTCCTTGGATCTGAGTGAGTGAGCCTCTTAACCTAGCTGGGGGAGTTGGGGAAGTATTCCTGGTGCGGGAGGTTAAATCTGCAGAAGGGCAGGACAGTGGTCTGCCTGGCAAGAGTGACTTCTGGTCAGAGTTAAGAGGTGAGAATGAACATAGTGGTTTATTCAGTTTGATTGAAGAGAGGTTGATCTAGTACCCTTGGGTCTTTAGCCTCTTTCTGAGGAAGAAGGAACGAGTGTGGAAACCAGTTCCTACCCTTGGGATGTCTTTGTCTCTTTGGGGTGGTGAACCTCTCTTTTGCTAGGGACTGACAGTAGCTAGGACTAGGGCATGATGGGGAGAAAGGCATTCTAGGCATGTCAGAGGATGGATCCATTTGGCACGTAGGCGGTGGAAGCCGACAGCCCTCCAGGAGTCCCTAGCCCGCCCTAGGCCGCTGACTCAAGTAAGCACTGACAGGACGGGCTAAGGTGGTTGAGCAAGGCTTCCTGAAGGAGGCCGAGGCAGTTGAAAGGAAGGGGAGAGCATTCTAATAGCCCAGACAGAGGCTTGATGGTGAGACGGGCACTTTGGCAGATGGGAGGTGGCCTGAGGCTGAGGTGTGGCCTGGAAGGGAAGAGAGGGAGACATTGAGGTTGTTTCCTGGTTCTCCCCACACCCCCTTGAACAGGCCAGGTGAGCAAAACTTCCCCAAGGCAACAGAATGGAACAACCTCGTCATGGAAGGCCCTTCAGGATCAGGACCTCCACGTCCGGCAGGAGGACTCAGCGAGGAAGCGGAAACACCATCCAGACCAGTGGGACCCTGAGCATCTCAGATGGAGGTAGGGGACAGGGCTGTGGGGAGGCTCCAGCAGTCAGAGAAGGCTTCTAGGGCAAGGCATGTGCCTAGAAGGAACTAGGAATGGCATTATGAGTGGGTTTTAAGACATCGGCAAAGGTGGGATGACCAGAATGTGCCCCTGATAAAGAACTAAGCCTGGTGTTGGCCCCGCTCCACAGACAGGATGAGCCTGCTGCCAAGAGTGAGAAAGCAGCTCCCAGGAGTCAGCACTGGCTGCACAGGGACCTGCGTGTGCGGTTTGTGGACAAGCTGCACAAGGGTGGCCAGTACTACAACAACAAGGTGGGAGCCCCGCACCTGGGTCCGCTTTCTCCCCAGGGACTGGGCCCTCTTAGCTCTCTAACGTTCTCATATCCCCTGGCCCTTTCCCCAGATGACAATCGAAGATGTCCTGAGCCCAGATACCTGTGTGTGTCGGACAGATGAAGGCCAGGTCCTGGAAGGTGAGTCTGAGGGATGGCCATTGGGTCGTTATCATCCTGGAGGCTGATTGAGAGGGCTGTCTTGGGCCAAGAGCCTGGCCCAGGCAAAGGCGGGAGGTTGGACAGAGTTAGGTTTTTTGCAAGGCCCAGCATCCTCTAACAGATCATTAGACGCTTCCATGATGGTGAATATCTGAGCCCCACTTTCCTCTTCTGCAAAATTAGCATGGAGATAACCGATTTCTCCCTCTTATAACTGGTGCCTTGTAGGGATGTGTGTAAGCTCCCCGTGCAGGGCAGGGCATACAACGTGCCCACAGTAAATGGTGTCTGTTATCACCCCCACCCATCATCATCATACATAAATGCTCCCTTTATTACAACTATTGCCAGGAACCGCTCCTTAGGTTTCCTCCCTGTGAAATGGATGTGGGGGCCTCGCATCTGTCAACAGGCACAGAGTGGCACCAGGGAATACAGGAAAGGCCCTTCTGACAGGACCCTGACTGGGCTGACCCTTGCTGCGGGCCTCACTCCCCTCTCCTTGTCCACAGGCCTGAGGGAAGACATGCTGGAGACCCTGGTCCCCAAGGTCCAGGGCAACCGGGTGATGGTGGTGCTGGGGCCATGGGCTGGAACGGTGAGTCCAAGACCTGGGAATGGGCGCGGGAGCACTCAGGGAATGTCCCTGAGTCTGGGTTGGCCTTGCTGACTCCACCCGTCCCTACTCTAGGTGGGCCGTCTGCTGGACCGGGACAGAGAGCAGAGCCGGGCTCTTGTGCAGCTGCAGAGAGAGAATCAGGTGGTGGAGCTTCACTATGATGCCATCTGCCAGTACGTGGGCCCCAGCGACTCGGAGGACTGACCTGTGGACACACTCCCATCCCCCAGGTTGTTACCAATCCCATACAGTGTGAAAAGCCTGCCTTCACGAAGGTGGGGGGCTCATGGTTCCGCCCTCCACTTGCAGTGCAGCCCTGGGACAGGATGGACCAGAAGGGAGGCTAGAAACAAACCCAGTATTTACCAGAACTTAGTATATAATAAAAACCAGTTCAAATGCTTTGTAACACGAAGAGATCATAAATGGTGTGCTGACACCAGTCAGAATGGCCATCATCAAAAAATCTAGAAACAATAAATGCTGGAGAGGGTGTGGAGAAAAGGGAACACTCTTGCGCTGCTGGTGGGAATGTGAATTGGTACAGCCACTATGGAGAACAGTATGGAGGTTCCTTAAAAAACTACAAATAGAACTACCATATGACCCAGCAATCCCACTACTAGGCATATACCCTGAGAAAACCATAATTCAAAAAGAGTCATGGGGGGCTTCCCTGGTGGCGCAGTGGTTGAGAGTCCGCCTGCCGATGCAGGGGACACGGGTTCGTGCCCCGGTCTGGGAGGATCCCACATGCCGCGGAGCGGCTTGGCCCATGAGCCATGGCCATTGAGCCTGCGTGTCCGGAGCCTGTGCTCCGCAACGGGAGAGGCCACAACAGTGAGAGGCCCACATACCGCAAAAAAAAAAAAAAAAAAAAAAAAAAAGAGTCATGTACCAAAATGTTCATAGCAGCTCTATTCACAATAGCCCGGAGATGGAAACAACCTAAGTGTCCATCATCGGATGAATGGATAAAGAAGATGTAGCACATATATACAATGGAATATTACTCAGCCATAAAAAGAAACGAAACTATTTGTAATAAGGTGGATAGACCTAGAGTCTGTCATACAGAGTGAAGTAAGTCAGAAAGAGAAAGACAAATACCGTATGCTAACACATATATATGGAATTTAAGAAAAAAAATGCCATGAAGAACCTAGGGGTAAAACAGGAATAAAGACACAGACCTACTTGAGAATGGACTTGAGGATATGGGGAGGGGGAAGGGTAAGCTGTGACAAAGCGAGAGAGAGGCATGGACACATATACAGTACCAAACGTAAGGTAGATAGATAGTGGGAAGCAGCCACATAGCACAGGGAGATCAGCTCGGTGCTTTGTGACCGCCTGGAGGGGTGGGATAGGGAGGGTGGGAGGGAGGGAGACGCAAGAGGGAAGGGATGTGGGAACAGATGTATATGTATGACTGATTCACTTTGTTATAAAGCAGAAACTAATAATAATTTTAAAAAATGGTGTGCTGAGCTGTGAGTGGAGATGGGAGCTGCACTGATTGAGGTGGGAACCAGTCCTTTTTTCAGCCCCACTGCCCAGCTTGGGCTGCTCACCAAGTGGAAGGATCCATCCGCTCCCGAGCTCACTATCGGAGTCCAGAAGCTATGAACACTGTCCCCGAGCAGAGACTAGGGATTCTGGAACACCACATCTCTGGACAACTTTCTGAGCAAGAATCTAGCAGGCTCTGCTTTTACTTTTGGTCCAGAGTAGATGCCCAGAGGATATCTTGAGCCTGTGACAGGAGTCAAGTGGAAGGGAGGCTTCTCCCCACCAATGGGACGTGTTAGCACTACTTTCCACAGGAGCCAGTTAATCTCGGGGCCCACGTTTTAGTCCCAAAACTTTGAAGGTGAAAAAGTTTTGTCTATCTCGAGTAGAATTTCTCTGGTTGCTCCACATAACTGGGTTCTCAGAAAGGTTATCCTTTTTCCATTAAAGGGTTCCAGAGAATCCTTTTTCCTGTTTAATGGCCTAAGATACAAAATCAACAAGGGAAGAAAAAAAAAATCAGGGGAAGTCAGAACTTCAGGCACAAGTCTTTCTAAATCATCCCCAGTCACTAAGTCATTGATGTAACTAATGGTATTTGAGTTAGATCTAGGCTTCTGGTATAAACTCCGGATGTTTCAGAACACGGCACAGCTGTGGAGAACTTAAACACTTCCCCCTCAAGCACGATCATAAAGGTGAGCTTCTGTCCTTGCCAAGTAGAGGCAGACTACCCTTTTGAGCCAAAATGAGCAGGTATAGAAAGACAGTGAGTTGGCCAGATCAGTGTGCCCAGTAAGGCAAGGGATGATTAGAAAACCTTCCAGTATAGTAACCCCAATATGAGGGACACTTAGACCGATTTACTTTTTTTTTTAATCGTCCCTGCTTAATTCCAGAACTCTGTTTTCAAGATTAGCCAGACAGGGTTGTTAAGGCAGATACCAGAGAACAAACCCCCACCCCCAGTTGCTCGTTCTTGAGTCGTCATCGTGATTGCACACGCTGCCCTGGAATTCCAGGCTGAGTTGTATTTTTAATATTGGGAAGGGTTAGGGGACTTCCCTGGTGGTCCAGTGGGTAGGACTCCACGCTCCCAGTGTAGGGGGCCCGCGTTGGATCCCTGGTCGGGGAACTAGATCCCACGTGAGTGCCGCAACTAAGAAGCCCGCATGCCACAACTAAAAGATCCCACGTGGGGCTTCCCTGGTAGTGTAGTGGTTAAGAATCCGCTTGCCAATGCAGGGGACACGGGTTCAAGCCCTGCTCCGGGAAGATCCCACATGCTGCGGAGCAACTAAGCCCGTGCACCACAACTACTGAGCCCGCGCTCTAGAGCCCGTGAGCCACAACTACTGAAGCCCGCGTGCCACAACTACTGAAGCCTGCGCGCCTAGAGCCCGTGGTCTGCAACAAGAGAAGCCACCCAATGAGAAGCCCACACACTGCAACGAAGAGTAGCCCCCGCTCGCTGCAACTGGAGAAAAGCCCGCACGCAGCAACAAAGAACGTGGCCAAAAATTAAAATAAATAAATAACTTTATTTAAAAAGATCCCACGTGCTGCAACTAAAGACCTGGCGCGAGCCAAAAATAAATAAATAAATATTTTTAAAAATTCTTGGGAAGGTTTGGGAGTTCTAGAGGTTCGCAATTTGGCACGCCCAGAAATCAGTTTCCTGTGCTGTTATGTGCTTCACCCAGTCGAGAAGGCCGCCTCCTTTCTCCAAATCATAATAAATCCATCTTGGTAATGCCCTTGAGAAGGACAGAAAGCTCCTCGGGGAATGGCCCTGGTCCCATGTGTCTGCCCTGCAACGTGGCATAACCTGGCAGTTTCAGACAAATCCCTCCATCTCCTCTGTGCGCCATGACACTTAAAACAGATCTTTCATCAGATCTGATTTCCTGGAGTTAATGTTTCTCCCGAGCCTGCCTTTGGAAATGGGGCCTGAAGTTCTTGAATACGGCCCTGTGTCCAGAAAGCCTAGCCCTCGGCAGAGCGCCTGGTCCCCCCCGGGGCAGATCATCGGGGCTTTACATGCTTCCCCTGAGAGGATCCCTCCTGATCCCTCAGTTTGAGGACAGGGCTGCTTACATTCTGGGAAGCGTAGACAATATCAGGAAGCTTTCCCAATCTGCCCCTTGTTCATTGTGTACAAATACCCTTTGAGTCTGTGCGGTTTTCTCGGCTGCTGTGCTTGCTGCCAGTGTTGCCCCTTAGGCAGTGGTTACTGCAACGACAGCTTCTGTGAGCCCATGAACTCTCCACAGACCACTCACAAGCTGGGGACCGTGACCCGTACAATTTGTCCAGACTGGCTTCTTCCACATCACAGGGTCTGAGCAAGATGTGGGTGAAAAAGCATCTGCCTCTTCTGCCAAGTCTCCAGAAGTTTCCCTGGCAGGGTGCAACCTCTGTTAAAAAGACTGTCCAGACACTGAACCAGGAATGTGTGGCAGCAGACTCAAGAAGCAGCTTCTCTGCCTTTTGAGAGAGAAGTGAATTATTTGGGTGATTGGGACTACTGCGTGGGGCTGAGCTTGGTGGCAGAAATATACAGGTAGGCCCTTCGTTTCTGACGTTGCTTCCTCAGCCCGGGGATGCTCCCCTCCACTCCCGCACTGGGGCCTCTTAATCTCCATGTTTGTAGCATCAAGCAGAGAGAGAAAGTATCCAACAACTTGGAAAGCTGCGTCCTCACCAGGTTACCCCTATTTCTCCAATTCATTCATCAGGCATCTGTTGAACCCCTACTGTATGCCAGATACTATTCTGCATGCTAGGGATACAGTAAAGGGTAAATCATTCATTCAACAAGTATTGAGTCTCCATTCTACACCAGACATGATTCTAGCTACTGAAGATTTAAAAAACACCATGAACAAAACAAAGATCGTTGCCCTTGTGGAGCTGACATTCCAGTGGGGCTGAGGCAATAAGCATAAGAAGTAAATTATCCAGTATGTTAGAAGATGCTAACAGCCACGGGGCGGGGTGGGGGGGAGCAGGGAGAAAGTACAGCAGGGTAAAGGGGATCCAGAGTGGGCAGTATTCATAGGATGGCCAGGGAAGGCTTAACTACAAAGGTGACATTTGAGCAAATATATGAAGAAGTGAGGGAGACTCATGCAGCTATCTGGAGAGTGGTCTGAGTCAGGAAACAGAAAGTGCAAAGGCCCTGTGGTGGCACCATTGCTGGTGTGTTTGAGGAGTAGTGAGGCCAGTGTGGCTGCAGGGGAGTAAATGAGGGAGAGGGGACGTAGGAGGTCAGGTCCGAGAGGTACTATGGCGCTTTGAGGGCCACATGCAATGTTCTCACTGAGGTGACAATCATAAGTCTCCATGCAGCCACTGCCAGAGACTGCCTGTTGATGCCACCCCCACCCCTACAGCCACATTAAATACAGCTGCCCGTCAAGTGCTTTGGTCAGCCTGGCTGATTTCCACTGTCGGGAACTGACTCTCCCACTGGCTGCCCAGTGGGGCTGCTGGAAGTTCCTGGAAGGCTTACTTCTCTGTCAGTGCCAGTGGGGTACTTTGAGGCATTGCCTCAAACTTGGGAAGCAACTTCCTTCCCAGGCCTCGGAGGAATCCTCAGCACCTGACTTCCACACCCCACCCAACCCCCATCTTTAACCGCTTCTCTGGAAGAGTTATTGTCTGAAAACAGACACCACCAGCTAAAGAGGAGAGGCACTAAATGTATCCTGTTTCTCCACAGCATCTCAAAAGAGGACTAAATGCCACAACATTGCTCACTAATCTTTAGGTAGTACTGATTTTCCTTATAACCTCATCCCATCCTTGTCTTCAAAAGTGCTTTAAGTCCTTGGGGAATTGCAAATTAAAAACAACAATGAAAAAAAAAAAAAACCAACAATGAGCTACCACTACACGCCTATGAGAATGGCAAACATCCAACACACTGACAATACCAAATACTGGTGAGGATGTGGAATAACAGGAATTTTCATTCATTACTGGTAGGAATGCAAAATGGTACAGCCACTCTGCAAGACTGTCTGGCCATTTCTTAAAAAAACTAAACATACTCTTACCATATGATCCAGCAATCACACTCCTTGATATTTACCCAAAGGAGCTGAAAACATATCCACACAAAAACGTGCACATGGATACTTATAGCAGCTTTATTCATAAGTGCCAAAACTTGGAAGTAACCACGATCGTCCTTCAGTAGGTGAATGGATAAATGAACTGTGGTACATCCGGACAATAGAATATCATTCAGTGCTAAAAAGAAATGAGCTATATAGCCATGAAAGGAAACTTAAATGCATATTACTAAGTGAAAGAAATCAATCTGAAAATGCTACATACTGAATGTTTCCAACAATATGACATTCTGGAAAGGTCAATACTATGGAGACAGTAAAAAGTGGTTGCCAGGAGTTAGAGAGTAAGGGAGGGATGAACAGGCAGAGCACAGAGGATTTTACAGCAATGAAACTACTTTGTATGCTACTCTAATGGTCGATATGTGTCATACATTTGTGAAAACCCACAGAATGTGCAACACAAAGTGTGAACCCTAATGTAAACTAGGGACTTTTGGTGACAATGATGTACTATTGTCAATAAATGTAGGTTCACTGATTGTAATAAATGTAGCACCGTGCTGCGAGATGTCAATAGTGGGGGAAGATGTGCATGGAGGTAGGGGCAGGGGTGTATTTTCTACTCAGTTTTGCTATGAATCTAAAACTGCTCTAAAAAAATAAAGCTGATTCTTTTTAAAAAGCGCTTTAAGAATCTTTATGAAAATTAGAGATATACCACCCCTTTTGTCTTTGCCATATCCTATTAATAAACTGTTTTCAAAAAGCAGTTCTTATTTTATTTTTTTGCGGTATGCGGGCCTCTCACTGTTGTGGCCTCTCCCGTTGCGGAGCACAGGCTCCAGACGCGCAGGCTCAGCAGCCACTGCTCACAGGCCTAGCCGCTCTGCGGCATGTGGGATCTTCCCGGACCGGGGCACAAACCCGTGTCTCCTGCATCGGCAGGCAGATGCTCAACCACTGCGCCACCAGGGAAGCCCCATTGATTGATTTTTTGAATGTTAAAGCAACCCTGCATTCTAGGGATAAACTCCACATGGTCATGATGTATTATCCTTATAATATATTGTTGGAATCAATTTGCTAAAATTATGTTTAGAATTTTTGTACCTGTATTCATAAGGGATATTAGTTTTCTTTTTTTGTAATGTCTATCTGGTTTTGGTATCAGAGTAATGCTGCTCCCATAGAATGGGCTGGGAAATATTCAAATTTTTGCAAGAATTTATGTAGAGTTGATATTATTTCTTCCTTAAATGCATGATAGAATTCACCAGTGAAAAATTTTTTTAATTAAAAAAAAAGAATTCACCAGTGATACCATTTGGGCCTGGAGTCTTCTTTGTAGGAAGGGTTTTTAGTTTTTTGTTGTTGTTGTTTTGTTTTGTTTTTTATAAATTTATTTATTTTTTGGCTGTGTTGGGTCTTTGTTGCTGCATGGGCTTTCTCTAGTTGCGGCCAGCGGGGGCTACTCTTCATTGCGGTGCGCAAGCTTCTCACTGCGGTGGCTCCTGTTGTTGCAGAACACAGGCTCTAGGCACGCAGGCTTCAGTAGTTGTGGCTCATGGACTCTAGAGTACAGACTCAGTAGTTGTGGCACACGGGCTTAGTTACTCCACAGCAATGTGGGATCTTCCTGGGCCAGGGTTCAAACCCATATCCCCTGCATTGGCAGGCAGATTCTTAACCACTGTGCCACCAGGCAAGTCCCAGGAAGGGTTTTAAGTATAAAGTTAATTTATTTATTTAATATATATAAGGCTATTCAGTTTTCTATTTCTTTTTTTTAAATTGTGGTAAATACATATAAAGTTTACCTTCTTAACCATTTGTGTGTGTGTGTGTGGTACGCGGGCCTGTCACTGTTGTGGCCTCTCCCGTTGCGGAGCACAGCCTCCAGACGCATAGGCTCAGCGGCCATGGCTCATGGGCCTAGCCGCTCCGTTGGCATGTGGGATCTTCCCGGACCGGGGCACGAACCCGTGTCCCCTGCAACCATCTTAACCATTTTAAAGTGTACGGTTAAGTGGCATTAAGTACATTCACACTGTTGTATAACCATCACCACCATCCATCTCCAGACCTTTTCATCTTGCAAAATTGAAATTCTGTACCCATTAAACAATTACTCCCCATTCTTTCCTCTCCCCAACCCCTGGCAACTATCTGTGTCTTCTTGAGTGAGCTCTGGTAATTTGTGTCTTTCAAGGAATTTGTACATTTCAATGAAGTTGTGGAATTTATTGGCATAAAGTTGTTTATAATATTCCTTTAACCTTTTTAGTATCTGTAGAATCTGTAGTGATGTCACCTCTCATTTCTGATATTGGTAAGTTGTGTCTTCTCCCTTCTTTTTTTTCTTGTAAGTCTTCATGTTTATCAGTTTTGTTGATCTCAATCAACCAGCTTTTGGTTTCACTGATTTTCTCCATTGTTTTTCTGTTTTCTATTTTCATTGACTTCCACTTTGATCTTTATTATTTCCTTTCTGCTTACCTTAGGTTTACTTTGCTCTTCTTTCTCTAGTTTCTTATGGTGGAAGCTGAGATAATAGATTTTAGACCTTTCTTATTTAGTTCTTTCTTCTTTTCTAATACAGCCAGGCATTTAATGCAATAAATTCACCCCCGAATACTGCTTTAGTGGCATTGACAAATACTAATATGTTGAGTTTTCATTTTCATTCAGTTCAAAATGTTTTCTAATTTCCATTCTGACTTCTTTGATCCATGAATTATTTTGAAGTGTGTTACTTAGTTTCCAAATATTTGGAGATTTTCCAGAGATCTTCCTGTTATTAATTTCTAATTCAGTTCCATTGTGGCCAGAGAAAACAATTTGTATAACCTGAATCCTTTTGCGTTTACTGAGATTAATTTTATGGCCCAGAAAATGGTCTATCTTGGTAATATAGGGAAACTGCTTCATGCTGGTGCCTTGACCTTGCATAGATCCTCATAGTTCCTGTAGGTAATGCTTAACCACAGCTGATCTATCTAGGTCTTGGCAGAAGCCGTGTGATCCTCCCAGAACATGAGAGCATGGGAAGCTTGTGAAGAACTGCTACAAGGCCATTTCCCACTCACTTTTTTATCTTCATGGGAAGCTGTCATGAGAGATTCTTATCACCTCCCAAATTCTGATGAGATACAAGGCTTTCTGTCTCACCCTTAGGGTACAGCTGCAGGGTATAAAAATGCTTACCTGCAGCATGAAATCAGCTCTGCAGTAACAGGGTGTTCCACCACTTGTGTTGCACCATCTGGACCCTTTTGTTTCAGTATCATCCTGTGGGACAAAGGATATGGGGAACTGCTGTTGAGCCCCTCTAGTGAATTTTCATTTCAGTTATTTCATATTTATTTTCTCTACATTATTTTCACATTCTATTATTTTTTATTTTTTATTTACTTTTATCATATTCAACTATTTTAACTCCTGATTTTTTTTAATTTCTATCTTTTTGTTGATATTCTCTATTTGGTGAGACATTGTTATTATACTTCCCTTTAGTTCTTTAGATATGGTTTCCTTTAGTTTTTTTAGCATATTTATGCTAGTGATTTAAAATCTTTGTCTAAGCTGCATGTAACTCAGTGAAGTCAGAACACTCCCTCACATGATACACAAACATGAACTCAAAACAGCTTAAGGGCTTAAATATAAGACATGACACCATAAGACTCCTAGAAGAACATAGGCAAAAGATTCTCTGACATAAATCATAGCAATGTTTTCTTAGGTCAGTCTCCCAAGGCAATAGAAACAAAATCAAAAATAAACAAATGAGGCCTAATCAAACTTAAACACTTTTACACAGCAAAGGAAACCATAAACAAAACAAAAACACAACCTAGGGACTGGGAGAAAATATTTGCAAATGATGCTGAAACTGTGCAACTCAGATTGGGACTTGAACCCACATGCCAGGACTCGAACCCAGCCAAAACCCAGACTGGGACTTGAACCCACGCTTTTTTTAACTGAGATCACACACCTGGTCTCAGGACATAATGAAGCTCAGGTTCTTGATGTCTCATCACAGAAAGAATTCAGTGAGAGACAAAGTAGGTAAGAAGTGGATTATTTAGAGAGAAACACACTCCACAGAATGTGGGCCATCTGAGAAGGCGAGAGGAGCACCAGGGTATGGGGTTGTCAGTTTTTATAGGGGTGGGTAATTTCATAGGCTAATGAGTGGGAAGAGTATTCCAGCTATTTTGCGGAAGGGGCGGGGATTTCCAGAAATAGGGCCACCACCCACTTTTTGACCTTTATGGTCGGCCTTGGAACTGTCATGTCACCTGTGGGTGTGTCATTTAGCTTGCTGGTGTGTTACAATGAGCATAAACTGAGGTTCAAGGTCTAGTGGAAGCCATCTTGGACCTATTTGGTTCTAATAAGTTTATGTTGTGTCCTTGGGCTATACCATTCTCTTAAAGGTTGTGACCTGCCCCCTTCCCTCCTGTTTCATTCTCCTCTCAGAGACTTTACTCCCATATTCTTACGGGAAGCAGAGGGGCAATGGTCCATCTTCTGTAACTGCTTCGAGGCTGAGTAGGGGTGTTGACCCTACCTGTCAGGGAGTAAAAACATCTCTGGATGCCTGATCTAGGGGCCCCAGGGGGAAGACAGCTACTTGTTTTAAGTCAGTATGGGCTGGAATCCTCACATAGTTATCATCTTGATGTGGAACTGTTGTAACTGCTTCCATAGCCTTTCTATGAATCTCCTTGATGATGAAGCACATTTTGTAACAGCATCAGAGTACAGAAATAACTATAAATGACAAAAGACTTAAAAGGCATGGTTAAACATGTGATTACAGTGTAATTGGTAAAGAAACTTGGTTACAATAACCAGAGTTACGAATGATTGCATTTAACTTAACATACCAAATAACCCTAGTTAAATATTTCTCTTTGAGATACTTCAGGGGCCCTCTACAGAATCCCAAAATTAGCTGGAAATCAAAAGAACTTTAATTAAAATTTGATATTTGGGAAGTTTGTCAAAAAGTTTTAAAACACTTGGTAAAATAAGATCATAGGTCACTGTGAAACAATACTTATTCTGTAATCAAAGTGACAATAAAAGATTTCAAAGACAAATACAGAACAGATCATTTAAAAGGTAAAGAAACTTAATATCTGTTATCAAAGGCAGTTCAGCATTTTAAGAAAACCTGTCCTCTTGGGACTTCACTGGTGGTGCAGTGGTATCTGCCTGCCAATGCAGGGGACACGGGTTCGATCCCTGGTCCAGGAAGATCCCACATGCCGTGGAGTAACTAAGCCCGTGCACCCCAAATACTGAGCCTGTGCTCTAGAGCCCACGAGCCACAGCTACTGAGCCTGTGTGCCACAGCTACCGAAGCCTGCATCCCTAGAGCCCGTGCTCCACAACAAAGAGAAGCCACCACAATGAGAAGCCCATGCACCGCATCCAAGAGCAGCCCTTGCTTGCCACAACTAGAGAAAGCTCGCACACAGCAGTGAAGACCCAACACAGCCAAAAATAAATAAATAAATAAGCAAATTTATTTAAAAAAGAAAAGAAAAAGAAAACCTGTCCTCTTAAAAGAGAGAAAAGCCACATTCAAGTCTTGCACCAGCTTACTTTTAAAATTCATTTACTCAATTAAATTTATTCTAAACTTAGTCAATCCTGACCATGCACAAAACACTTTTCTCACAGTCCACTTTCCACAAAACTTTCATTACTTTCTGTAACCATCACTTTATTTTTTTGCATCCAGAAACAACCATCTGGGTTCAAGTCGCAATCTGAGTTGCATGGTTTCGATGCAACCAACAAAGGCTTAATTTCCAAAATATACAAACAGCTCATACAACTCAATAACAACAAAAAAAACTGATCAAAAAATGGGCAGAAGACCTAAATAGACATTTCTCCAAAGAAGACATACAGATGGCCAATAGGCATATGAAAAGATGCTCAATGTTGCTAATTATTAGAGAAATGCAAACCAAAACTACAGTGAGGTATCACCTCACACCAGTCAAAATGGCCATGATTAAAAAGTCTACAAATAATATATACTGGAGAGGGTGTGGAGAAAAGGGAACCCTCCAACACTGTTGGTGGGAATGTAAATTGGTGCGGCCAGTATGGAAAACAGTATGGAGGTTCCTTTAAAAATTAAAAATAGAGTTACCATATGATTCAGCAATACCACTCCTAGGCATATATCTGGAGAAAACTCTAATTCAAAAAGATACAGGACTTCCCTGGTGGTGCAGTGGTTAAGAATCCGCCCGCTAATGCAGGGGACATGGGTTCAATCCCTGGTCCGGGAAGATCCCACATGCCATGGAGCAACTAAGCCCACGCACCACAACTACTCAGCCTGCGCTCTAGAGCCTGTGAGCCACAACTACTGAGCCTGCATGACACAACTACTGAAGCCCATGTGCCCTAGAGCCCGCACGCCGCAACTACTGAGCCCACGCGCCACAACTACTGAAGCCCACACGCCTAGAGCCCGTGCTCCACAACAAGAGAAGCCACTGCAATGAGAAGCCCGCGCACAGCAACTCAGAATAGCCCTCGCTCGCTGCAGCTAGAGAAAGCCTGCGTGCAGCAATGAAGACCCAATGCAGCCAAAAAAGAAAAAAAAGATACATGCACCCCAATGTTCATGCAGCACTATGGAAACAAGTTAAATGTCCATCGACAGATGAATGGATAAAGAAAATGTGGTATATATATAATGGAATGTTACTCAGCCATAAAAAGGAGTGAAATAATGCCATTTACAGCAACATGGATGGACCTAGAGATTATCATACTAAGTAAAGGAAGTCAGACAGAGAAAGGCAAATACCATATGATATCACTCATATGTGAAATCTAAAATATGATATAAATGAACTTATTTACGAAACAGTAACAGACTCACAGACAGAGAAAACAAATTTATGGTTAAGAAAGAGGAAAGGGGATGGGGGAGGGATAAATTAGGAGTTTGGGATTAGCAGATATATATATATATATATATATATATATATATATATATATATATATATATATACACACATGAATATATATATTCAGGAATTCCCTGGTGGTCCAGTGGTTGGGACTCTGTGCATCCACCGCAGGGGGTGCGGGTTTGATACCTGGTCAGGGAACTAAGATCCTGCATGCCACAAGGCATGGCCAAAAAAAAAAAAGAGAGAGAGAGAATATGTATATTCTTAATCACTTATACTGTACATCAGAAACTAACACAACATTGTAAATCAACTATACTTCAAAAAAAACCTAAAATCTTTGTCTAGTACATCCAATGTTTGGGATTCCTTAGGGACAGTTGTTATTTAGTGCTTTTTTTTGCCCTGTGTATGGCTCATACTTTCTATTTTCATTGCAATTTTAAAATCTGGATATTTGAAATAATACAGCAGCTCTGGAATTCAGATTCTCTCCACCCCAGGCTTTATTGTTGCTGCTGTCTGTTCAGTGACTTTTCTGAACTAGTTTTGTAAAGTCTGTATTCTTTGATACGTGTGGTCACCAAAGTCTCTGCTTCATTAACTTAGTGGTCAGCTAATGGTTAGAGAGAGATTTCTTCAAATCCTTTGAACCAATAAGTCTTCAACCTTTGCCTAGGGTTTTCTCTGTGTGTGTTGGAGCATGCTTGAACACTCCAGCAAGGTAGTTTACAACTCTGCCTTAGCAGAGCTCTCCACAGAGCTTCAAGATCACCCAGAGGTGGAAATAATGCCATCTGCAGCAACATGGATGGACCTAGAGATTATCATACTAAGCGAAGTAAGTCAGACAGAGAAAGACAAATATACAATATCGCTTATATGTGGAATCTAATTTAAAAATTATACAAATGAACTTATTTACAAAACAGAAACAGACTCACAGATCTTGAAATCAAACTTACGGTGACCAAAGGGAAAACGTGGGGGGAAATGATAAATTAGGAGACTGGGATTAACATATACACACTACTCTATATAAAATACATAACAAATAAGGACCTACTGTAGGGCTTCCCTGGTGGCGCAGTGGTTAAGAATCTGCCTGCCAATGCAGAGGACACGGGTTTGAGCCCTGGTCCGGGAAGATTCCACATGACACGGAGCAACTAAGCTGGTGCACAACAACTACTGAGCCTGTGCTCTAGAGCCCGCGCGCTGCAACTACTGAAGCCCGTGAGCCACAACTACTGAGCCCACGAGCCACAAATACTGAAGCCCACGCACCTAGAGCCTGTGCCCTGCAACAAGAGAAGCCACCGCAATGAGAAGCCTGCGCACTGCAACGAAGAGTAGCCCCTGCTCCCCGCAACTAGAGAAAGCCCACGCGCAGTGATGAAGACCCAACGCAGCCAAAAATAAATTTTAAAAAAGACCTACTGTATAGCACAGGGAACTCTACTCAGTACTCTGTAATGGCCTATATGGGAAAAGAATCTAAAAAAGAGTGGATATATGTGTATGTATAACTGATTCACTCTGCTGTACACCTGAAACTAACACAACACTGTAAATCAACTATACTCCGATAAAAAAAAAATCACCCAGAGTTGAAAGCTTAGGGCCTTCTCAGTTCTTTCCTTGGCATGCTTGCAGCCCTGCACTTGCACATGCATATGGCCTTCCAGATTCCCAGAAATATGTCAGAGATTTTCAAGGTCCCTCTGGATATCTTATTCCCAATTTTTCATGATTTTTGGTCAACTTGTTTGCTCCAGCTGTTGTCACCACCTTGGGCAGCTATGATGTTAAACAGTTGTCACCAGTTATTTTTTAAAAGGCTATTTGACCTGAAAGAGCTCTGAATCAGGTCAAATAAAGACAAGCCCTATAAGTTAGGGTTTCCAGGGAACTGCTATACAGGTCAAGAATGACAATTTTCTGGGCCTCACACCCATTAGAATGGTTACTATAAAAAAAAAAGAAAGAAAAGAAGTGTTGGTTGGGATGTGGAGAAAATTAGAACCTTTGTGCACTACTGGTAGGAATATAAAATGGTGCAGCTGCTATGGAAAACAGTTCCCCCCAAAATTAAAAAAAAAAACAATTACCATATGATCCAGCAATTCCACTTCTGGACAAATATCCAAATTAATTGAAAGCACAGTATCAAAGAGACTTTGTACACCCATGTTCATAGCAGCATTATTCCCAATAGCCAAAAGGTGGAAACAATCCAAGTGTCCATCGATAAATGAATTGATAAGCAAAATGTGGTATATTCATGCAATAGAATATTATTCAGCCTTTAAAGGGAAGGGAATTCTGACACATGCTTCAACACGGATGAACCTTGAGGATGTTATGCTAAGTGAAATAAGCCAGTCATAAGAAAACAAATACTGTATGATTCCACTTATATGATGTATCTAAAGGAGTCAAATTGGGACTTTGCTGGTGGTCCAGTGGTTAAGAATCGGTCTTGCAATGCAGGGGACACCGGTTCGATCCCTGGTCAGGGAACTAAGATCCCACATGCCACGGGGCAACTAAGCCCGTGCACCACAACTAGAGAGCCCGCGTGCTGCAACTACAGAGCCCACACGCTCTGGAGCCCACGTGCCATAACTAGAGAGAAGCCCGTGCGCTGCAACAAAAGATCCCGTGTGCCTCAACTAAGACCCAATACAGCCAATAAATAAATAAATACATACATAAAATAAAGGAGTCAAATTCATAGAAACATAGTAGAAAGGTGGTTGCACCAGGGGCTGGGGGAGGGGGAAATGGGGAGATGTTTAATGGGTCTAGAGTTTCAGTTTTTTTTTCAAGTTTCAGACTATTTATTAACCAGTGTAAACCCCAACATAATACACCAACATGATTTCGTGCGTTTATTTATTTATTTTTTACTTTTTGGCCGCACCACGCAGCATGTGAGATCTTAGTTCCCTGACCAGGGATCGAACCGGTGCCCCCTGCAGTGGAAGTGCCAAGTCTTAACCTCTGGACCACTAGGGAAGTCCCTGATTTCGTGCATTTAGAGGGGAAATGTTTCCTGGTTAAGTGGAAAATTGCGCGGATGGCTTCTGGAAGACCTTGATTCTAAGCAGCTTTATAGTGAAACATTTCATTTAGAAACCTGGACCTTCTTTCTTCAATTTGCTGCAATCTACAGTCACTGAGTAGAACTTGTACTGATCATTGGGACCCAGTTTGTTCCAGGGTTCTGGGTTACTCCTTCTGTCCCAACTGACATCTGGATTGAACAATGCCAGGCGCAAGACATACAGTGTTGCTCCAGTACCTCCCGCTTCAATAAATATGAAGAGGGGAATCAAGCTAAGATGCTTCTTGGCCTGACCGATGATTAGGCAGAGCATGGTTGTGACAGAAGCCTTGAGTCCAGATGGAGAGAACAATAAACTTGAAAGGCCCAGGACTAAACAGTCTCCGCGCCGAGTAGAGTGTCAGTTTGCAAGATGAAAAAGTTCTGGAGATCTGTTTCACAACAATGTGAATATTCTTAACATTCCTGAACTGAATGGTTAAGGTGGTAAATTTTATGTCATGTATATTTTGTTACAATTAAAAGTACATGGACACCTACTATGTGCCTGGCATTCTGGTTCATCTTTGTACACCCAGTACCTGCAGATCATGAACGCTCCTCATCTTCCCTCTCAGCAACATTTTTAATTAATTAATTCATTTATTTATTTTTGGCTGCGTTGGGTCTTCGTTGCAGCGGGTGGAGGCTGCTCTTTGTTGTGGTGCGCAGGCTTCTCATTGCGGTGGCTTCTCTTGTTGAGGAGCACGGGCTCTAGGCACGCGGGCCTCAGTAGTTGTGGCTCGCGGGCTCTAGAGCACAGGCTCCATAGTTATGGCACACGAGCTTAGTTGCTCCGCGGCATGTGGAATCTTCCTGGACCAGGGCTCGAACCTGTGTCCCCTGCATTGGCAGGCAGGTTCTTAACCACTGTACCACCAGGGAATTCCTCCCTCTCAGCAATATTTGACTCCCTTCTTGAAATGCCTTTTCTCTTGACTTCCAGAAATCCTTTCTTGGTTCTGTTCCTGCCTCACTGGCTGCTCCTACTCAATCTTTTGCCAGTTCCTCCTCTTTCCCCTGATCTTTGTACCTTGGAAATGCTTCAGGGCTTAGGCTTCTAACCTCCCCACCTACTTTCACTTCCTAGGTGATCTCTGTCTCCTGACTTTAAACGACTTTGATATACTGATGTCTCCTAAATTTGTTATCTCCAGCCTGTACCTCACTCCTGACCTTCAGTTATATCCAATCACCTACCCAACATCTCTATATGATATTTCATAAGCATTTCAGAGTTCACAAAAAATAATACAAAACTCCCAATTCCCCCTCTTAATCTGTTCCTCCAGCTGACTCTCAGCTTAACTAAAACCTTCTGAGTCATTCTTAACTCCTATCATCCACACACCCTATATCTAACCCATCAACATATCCCTGCAGCCCTACCTTCAAAATAATTCCAGAATACATCTTATCTCCTCCACTGCCCAGTGTCCAAACCACCAAAAATCATTGCCTGATTTACTGAAATAGCCTCCTAACTGCCCTCCTTGCTTTACCTTCTCCTGCTCCCTGCCTTGGTCCACACACAGAAGCCAATGCTATTTTGAAAAGGCAAGTCTGGTCGTGTCTCTCTCCTGTGCTCCAAACCCTCCAAATGGCTCCCTATCCCACTCAGAATAGTAGCCGAAGCATTTTTTTAATGAACTGTACATTTATTTGGTTCAACAAACATTTTCTTGAGCATCTACTAAGTATTAGATTTGATGAGGGGCCCTGGGGATATATAACATCTGCCCTTGGAGAAGTCTCAAGCATAGCAAGTCAACTCTGTAGCTTGTAACATTGTGGGGGGTGCGGAGCACCATGGGGGAGGAATTTTTAATCCAATTTTTATATTAGTAAAGGCTCTCAAGCAAGTATAATGCAAAAACTAAGCCTTCAGGAATTGGTACAAGTTATCCAGAGGATGTGGCCAAGGGATAGTAGGGAACAACAGAGGGATGTGAGAAGGTTACTCAGGTTTGGGAAACCACATGTTCACAATTAGCCAAAGCATTTTAAATGGCCTACAAGGCCCTGCATATTCTGCCCCCACTCCACCCCTCTGTGACTCATCTGCTCAAGCTGCACTGATATCCTTGTTGTTCCTTCTGCCCAGAATGCTCTTCCCCCAGATTTCCACAGGGTTCATTCCCTCACTCCCTTCAGGTTTCTGCTCCAATGTCATCTTATCACAGAAGTTTCTTTGATCATCCCAAATAAGATAGCAACTTCCTACCCTTACCTCAACCCTTCCTGTCTCCTAATCCATCTTATCTCTAATTTATATATAAATATAAATAGATGTATATTCATTCATTCATCACCTTTCTCCTCCAAGGACATTGCTCTGTTTACTGTTTGATTCCCCAAATTTAGTACAGTGTGCCTGGTATGTTGGAGGCACTCAATATATATTGGATAAATGAATGAATGAATGTTCAATAATTAGTTGTTAAATGAAGGAGATTAGTATGCTACTTTTCAAGACATCAGAGCAAAACTTAAACAATTTCTCAATCTACAAACAATCCATTTTCCAGGATGCATTAGAGAAAATTAATTCATTGAGCCCCATCCACAAAAGAAGGTGAAATGCTCCAAGGAGCAATTCTAATATTAAAGTTGACCCAACCGGGTCTCAGCAGAGCCATGCTTAACTTCAAGATTTATGTTTTGAGAAAGATTTTTACAGAGACATAGATACTTACAACTCATTCCCACAAATCTGGAATGCCTAAACGTTCATCCAAGTTTGGATTTCTTCCACAGGATACTCAGTCATTAGATCTTGGTCCTTTTCAATCCTGACACCCTTCCTCATGACAACTTTGTATGACAGGCGTGTGCATCATTCTTCATTCTCTGGTGACTGTCCTATTAATATACAGCATTAAGTAAATAACCAGACCACTGGTTTGAAAAGCAAACTAAAAAGCATTTAAAGACTTAGGAACCCATCTTAATTCAAATAAGATGTTAAGTCCTAGGGATTTCCCTGGCGGTCCAGTAGTTAAGACTCTGCGCTTCCAATGTAGGGGGTGCGGGTTCGACCCCTGGTCAGGGAACTGAGATCCTGCATGCTGCGCAGCCTGGCCAAAAATTAAAAAAAAAAAAGATGTTAAGTCCTATTTGCTCCAGGAGAAAAGGTGAGGTAAAACACTCATTGTGGAGGTGAAGGTGGGGTGATACTTCTATAACCAGAAGTTATTACAGCACCAGGAAGGTTGAAGGTCAATTATATTTCAAAAAAAAACAAATAGAAAAAGAGATCAGATTTGTGTTTACCAGAGGTGGGGGTGGAGGAGGGGGAATTGGATGAAGGCAGTCAGAAGGTACAAATTTCCAGGTATAAGATAAATAAGTACTAGGAATGTAATGTACAACATGATAAATATAATTAACACTGCTGTATGTTATACATAAAAGAGAGTAAATCCTAAGAGGATCACAAGGAATTTTTTTTTCTATTTCCTTAATTTTGTATCTACATGGAATGATGGATGTTCACTAAACTTATTGTGATAATCATTTCATGATGTATGTAAGTCAAGTCATTACGCTGTACACTTCAAACTTATACAGTGCTGTAAGTTGATTATATCTCAATAAAATTGGAAGAAAAAATAAACAAAAAAGATTTTCTCTGTATCATTGGTTTGGAGCAGTTTTATAACAATGGGCCTTTGTTTGTTTGTTTTTAGGCATGTGCCTTTGTGTAGTATTTTTCATCTACCTTTTGCTGGTGTTCACTGAACTTCTTGGATCTGTGAGTTTATATTTTTTATTAATTTTGGAAAGTTTTAGGACTTTACTTCTTCACGTACTTTTTCTGTCCCCCTTCCTCTCCTTTGGGGATTCTATTTCCTGCATATTAGGCCACATGAAATTGTCCCACAGCTCATTTATGCTTTTTTCTATTTTCATTTTTTGGGGATTCTTTTTTCCTCTGTTCCATTTTCTTAGTTTCTACTGCTATGATTTAAACTACTGATGTTTTTCTTCTGCAATGTCTAGTCATTAATCCCATCTGGTGTATTTTTCATCTTTAGAATTTCATTTTGGGTACTTATATATCTTCCATGTCTCTGCTCAACTTTTTTAACATATGGAGTGTAGCTTTAATAACTTTTTTAGCATCATTGTCTCCTAATTCTAACATCTGTGTCCATTCTGCGTTAGTTTCCATTGATTGATCATTATGGTTCGTGTTTTCCTGCTTTAAAAAAAACAACACTCTTTTATTGAGATATAATTCACATACCACACAATACACCATTTAAAGTGTACAGTTAGGACTTCCCTCGTGGTGCAGTGGTTAAGAATCTGCCTGCCAATGCAGGGGACATGGGTTTGATCCCTGGTCCAGGAAGATCCCACGTGCCGTGGAGCAACTAAGCCCATGTGCCACAACTACTGAGCCCGCACTCTAGAGCCCACGAGCCACAATTACTGAGCCCGCGTGCCACAACTACTGAAGCCCACGCACTTAGAGCCCATGCTCCACAAAAAGAGAAGCCACCGCAATGAGAAGCCCACACACCGCGACGAAAAGCAGCCCTCGCTCGCTGCAGCTAGAGAAAACCTGCGCACATCAACAAAGACCCAATGCAGCCAAAAATAAAATAAATTCATAAAAAATAAAGTGTACAGTTAAATGGTTTTTTTAGTATACTTACAGAGTTCTGCAACCATTACCACAATCAGTTTTAGAACATTTTCAACACCCCAAAAAGCAATCCCATACCCCTTAGCAGTCATTGCCTTTTTTTCCCCAGTCACCTTCCTCCCCCATCCCACCAGACCTAGGCAACCACTAATCTACTTTGTCTCTATGGACTTGCCTATTCTGGACATTGCCTATAAATGGGATCATACAATATGCGGTCCTTTGTGACTGGCTCCTTTCACTTGACATACGTTTTTCAAGGTTCTTCCATATTGTGGTATGTACCTCTTGCTTCTTTTTATGCCTAATCATCTTTGTTTGGATAACAGACACTGTGAATTTTACCTTAGGTGCTAGGGTTTTATTATTAGTATTCCTATAAATCTTCCTGATCTTTGTACTGAGATAGTTAAGTTACTTGGAAACAATTTGATCTTTCAGGGTCTTCCTTTTATGATTTGTTAATTGGGTCTGCACTGGTACTAAGTCCAGGGCTAATTATTCCCCACAACCTTCCTGTGTATTCTATGCCCTGTGAATTATGTTTTTCCAATTGACCTATGTGCCAGGCCTTGTTCTAATCCAGTTGGATGGTTCTTTCCCTGGACTTGGGTAGTTTCTTCATATGCATGCACTTATCAGTACTCTGCTGAATATTCAAGGGGGACTCTTTGCAGACCTCTTTGGTTCTCTCTTTGTGAAATTCTCTCCTGATATTCTGTCCTTCGAACTCTAGCTGCCCTTGTCTCTCTGGATTATTTTAATTTAGGGAGGCCACCAGGCTCTGCCTTCTCCCCTTTCTGTGCCACAGCATGAAAACTTTCCAAGTGGTAACTTGGGGCACTTTGGGGCTCATCTTCTTTCCCATTTCTCAGGGATCACTGTCCTTCACTGTCTGATGTGTATGTCTTAAAAACCATTGTTTCATGTATTCTGCCTTTTGTGGGGGGCAGTGGTTGGTTGTTTCATGTGAGAGGACAAATTTGGTCCCTGTTACTCCATCTTGACTAAAAGTGCATGAGCCAGGGGTTGTATTTGTGACACCACTTGGACAGTGGGATCAACAGAATTTGCCAGTGACAAAGAAGGAGAATCAAGCATGGTATATCTGCTCTTTGGCTCGAGTAAAAAACTGGGTGTTATGGTGCCATTGGTTGAGATGAGGGAGACAGGAGGGTGGTTGAGCCAGGGGAATTCAAGAGATCTGTTTGCATGCATTAAGTTTGAGATGCCTTATGAGACATCCACGTGAACATGTCAAACAGGCCATAGCATATGAGTCTGGTATTCAGGAAAGAGGTCTAGGCTAGAGGCCTAAATTAGTGGATCTTCCAAATATTTGCAATAATTAAGGCTATGAGACAACATGAAGTCACCTAGGGAGAGAATACTGACTACAAAAGTAAGGCGGCCAGGATCATACCCAAGGATACCACAGTATTTGGAAATTGGATAAAGATGGAGGAGTAGCCAGAGATATGGGAGAAAACAAAGAGAGTGAGAGCAAGAAACTGTGGAATATGCTGGGTGGTTACAGGAAGGGGTAGAGAAGTGACTGCTGCTTTGGGAAGATTGTTACTCATCAGTGATCTAGTTAAGAGCAGTCTCTGACATGGAAGTGACAAAAGCCAAACTGAATTAAGTTAAGTATGCTCTGGGAATTTCCTGGTGGTCCAGTGGTTAGGACTTGGCCCTCTCACTGCCGAGGGTCCAGGTTCAATCCCGGGTCGGGTAACTAAGATCCCATGCCGTGGCAAAAAAAAAAAAAAAAAAAAGTTAAATGTGCTCTGGGATGTGAGGAAGTAGAGACCGAAGAAAGCCAGAAGACTGGCTTTGCTGAGGAGCACAGCAATGGAGTCACGCCTAGGGTAGTACAGGGGACCAAAATTCACAAGTAAATATGTCTGTGGATGTTTACAACACAGTACATCAAACAACCTAGATGGCCATAAGTAGGGGAACAGATGAACAGTTATACATTTATTCCACGGAATACCATGAATCAATTAAAAAGGATGAATAAAACAGATGTCCATTATATATTAATACTTTTTTAAAGCATCAAAACAATATTTGAAAAAAAGTAAAGGATGGGGGTCAATATCACAACTGTGTGATACTTGGGTCACAACTGTGTCCACATTCTGAGTGTAGTATTTTACTATACAACATGTTACCTTCAGGGGTAAGTGTTAAAGCACATGGGATTTCTCTGTATTATTTCTTAAAACTACACGTGAGTCCACATCTCAAAATTTATAAGTTGAATACAAAAATATTTCCAGTATGTACATAATTGGGGGTATTTTCCTCCCACACTGAACACTTATACCTCTTGCCATCAAAAATACTTTTTCACTTTGTAAATAAAACGAAGCATGGGTGGGGTGGGGAATTCCATCCTGGCTTCCCCTGGCTATGGGGACAGATTCAGCTTTGAAGGTCTCCAGGCCCACCCCTGCCTCGAGGCTCCCCGGTCGCCTCCCTAGAAGTCTGGGAGAACTACAAATAGCTAACAGGGGCGACCCCTCTAGCCCACCTCAGAGGTCCAAGTCTTGTTAGCCCAGAAGGTAACGCCGCTAGCTCTCAGAGCAGGACCGAGTTACGGAATTCTCGCCCTTTTCCGCTCAGCGAGGGGAAGGCTCTCTCTCTCCCACCCGTCCTCGGTTCCTTCAGACAGTCATGCCCTACCGGAGCGTCCTCTGCTCCCCGCGCTCCCCTGGGAGAACGCCGCGCTCCCTCTCTTTGCTCCAAAGACCCAGGAGCTGGTTTAGGAAAACTGCAGCCGCGTTTCCCAGCGAGGGTGAGTCATTTCCGGTCACAGACTCCCTCCCCCGGAAGTAAGCCCTGATGTAAACAAGGGAGTGGGACGTAAAGGCCCGGGAGGTCAGAAAGCCGGGCCTCGGGCTGCACCGAGAGCTTGGGCCAGGATCGGGGACGTGCAGAGGTCAGTTCAGTGCAGGCGGCAGGGAGCTGGGGCATGGTCCAAGAATTGGTTGCGGTCTGGGGGACGGAGGGGTCTTTTGAGCAAGGGTCTTGGTGGATGGGGGGGGTATCTAGGACAGGGATCTTGAATAGGTGCTGGCACTGGAAGGAGTATGAGGGTGGTCTTGGACATCAGTGGTGTTAGCGATGTGTGAGGCATCCCTGGGCAGGGTTCCTGGGTGGCAAGTGTCTTTTAATGGGGGTCCCAAAAAAGGGATCTTGGAAGGTGGGGCTGTCTAAAGAATGGGTCTTTGGGGGTGAGGCGGTCTGGTGGAGGTGGTACAGGGGGTAAGGGAGGACATTTGGAGAGTGGGAAGGGGTGTGCCTGGGCAAAGGTTTTGGGGAATATTAGGGGGGTCCAGGGCAGGTGTCTTGCGGGGGGGGGGATTGAGTTGTCCCAGGTAGGGGTTTTGGGAAGTGTGTGTCCTGGGCAAGGGTTTTGAGGGGTTGGGGTGCCCTGGAGCAGGGTCTTGGGGAGACGATAGGGGGTCTGGAGGAGGAACCTTAGGGGGATGCAATTCCTGGGGGTATGTCCAAGCCAACCCATGTCAGAGTCAGGGACAGCAGAACACATGGAAGTGTATGTCCCAGGGGTGGGGGATTTGGAGTGATAAGGGAATCCTGAGGTAGGGTCTTTAGGGCATACAGGGGTCTGGGGGAAGGTCCAGGTTGTCCATGGTTGGACAGAAGTTAGCATGTCATGAGAAGGGGTTGTGTGGAGGTGGGAATGGGATCCTGAAGGGATTTCGGGAAGCCTGTGAGGAAGGAAGGTGTGAGAGAGCTCTGGAGTGGTAGAATAGGTTGGAGTAGAAGGACGTGGCGGGGGAGTTCCTGTGAGCGGTGGACCAACCGTAGCAGGTCTCAGGGCCAGGTCAGGGAGGTGCAGGAAGAAGTGGATGTTTGAGCCCCCTTTCCCCATTTACTGACAGGCAGACTTAGGTGCTGGGTCCAGGTGTAAAGGTGAGAAGTGGGTAGGGGGTGGTTCCAGGCCATGTTGGGCACTGGGGCCAGGATTGGCTGAGGGTAGAGAGGAGATATCATTAGGATACCCCATACCCCATTATCTCTTGATAAGCAGTCAGCCAGGGAGGGAGTAAGGAGGAGGTGAGGATGTCCAGGTCAGGGTAGGCCGAGAGAGCTGGAGTCAACCAAGTGTAAGAAGATGTGAATGTTCCTGTCCATGCTCTTTGGGGTCTTGGGAGCTTAGAGTGGAGATCCTAGGATTCTCCCCCTGATTCTGTCTTCTTTGCAGTCCTGCTGGGGTTAGGTAGCAGAGTGGGAGGAGGAAGAAGAAATCAGTTGGGGACAGGAGTTCTAGGACTCAGAGAACAGACCCCAGGACTCTTCCCAACCCTACCCCCATTTTTGTCCAGGGAAGCAATCCTGGACCATGACTCAGCAGCCACTTCGAGGAGTGACCAGTCTGCGTTTCAACCAAGACCAAAGTGAGAGAGGCTTGTGCCTGTGCCCTTTTGGGAGGGAGGGAGGGAGAGAATGGCCAGAGGTGGGTGTTAAGCCCCTAGCTTCCCACCTGGACATCCTTTGAGGCGGCCCGGATTCCTCCCATCCCCAGGCTGCTTTTGCTGCGCTATGGAGACAGGTGTGCGCATCTACAACGTGGAGCCATTGATGGAGAAGGGGCATCTGGGTGAGCTGTTGGTGGGGGAGAGGCAATGGGCAGAAGGGATGGGCTGGGCATTGGCACCCACCCCTACTGACACCCTGGTCCTTGTCCAGACCATGAGCAGGTGGGCAGCATGGGCCTGGTGGAAATGCTGCACCGCTCCAACCTGCTGGCCCTGGTGGGCGGTGGTAGCAGCCCCAAGTTCTCAGAGATCTCAGGTAAGTGTCCTCATCCGGTCCCACCCTTGGCCCAGATTCCCCGGAATCCTGGCCTCCCAGAGGCTCTGGCAAATGAAGATGTCAGAGTAACTCAGAGTCACACAGTGAGGCCTACAGCTTACAAGTCCTGGATCTTATCGCTTGAGAAGCTTGGTGTTTTGTCTTCATTTAACAAACACTTGTTGAATGCCTCCTGTATGCCATGTCCTTACCTATGGAGCGCTTGCTGTGAGCCTGGTGCTGTTGTTACCACTTTACATGTATTAACTCATTTAATCCTCACAGTAACTCTGTGTGGTAGGAAGTATCATCATCCCCATTTTTGCAGATGAAGAAACTGAGGCCCAAAGAGGTTAAGTGATTTATCCAAGGTCACACAACTAATAGGTTTTAAAATCTTGGGGCTGTCTCCCTGGTGCCCTCTTGCTTTGAGTCTCAAGCACCATCTTATTTTAAGGGCTTTTGTTGATCCCACTGGGACATGGCAAAAGATGCCCTAGGATTCCTCACAGAAATCTTCTGGGGGGTATGAGCTGGGACCCTGGAGGCAGAAATAGTTACTGATGAGAAGTTACAGGCCTGGATGTGAGTCCCTGCTTGGTTGCTGATGGATTGTGAGGTCCTTGGCTAGAGAGTAAACCCCTTCGAGCCTCAGCTTCCTCATCTGTAAATGAGTATGACGGTTCTAGAACGTGTCTTCTCAGGAATCACATCTACACGTGCTCATGCTGTGTGAGGTCATATTGGGTGTTAGCAAAAGGTTAAGCAAGTGGGTTGAGGTCCCATGGGGAGTAGGGGTAGGTCTTGTGTCACCAGGGCTGCCCCTCACCCTAAACCTTGGCCCCGACAACACACCCACCTGCCCAGCAGTGCTGATCTGGGACGATGCCCGGGAGGGCAAGGACTCCAAGGACAAGCTGGTGCTGGAGTTCACCTTCACCAAGCCAGTGCTGGCTGTGCGCATGCGCCATGACAAGTGAGCCTGAGGTGGGCTGGGGGTGGGGGAGGTCGGAGGTCCCCACAGCAGGCTAGAGGGTTAGTCCTGCATGGGCACCCTGCCCTCGCCTCACGACCATCCTGTGTTGTGTGATGCCCACAGAATCGTGATCGTGCTGAAGAACCGCATCTATGTGTACTCCTTCCCCGACAATCCCCGAAAGCTGTTTGAGTTTGACACCCGGGACAACCCCAAGGGTGAGAGGACCCAGAGATGCAGGTGTAGTGGCAGGAGGCAGTGGATGGGGCAGAGGGGCAGAAATGAAGAGAGTTAGAAAGGGGCACACAGAGGGTAACTGGGAAAGAGAGGCAGGGAGAGAGTCTATGCATAGAGATGCTCCAATGGGCTGAGATGCCCATACTCCCAGTCTATCCATTTTCCCATCCTTAGCCAGTTCTCTCTCTCTACTCTCGACCCCGCCTCACCCCTGGCTACCTCAGGTAGCAGAGCAGAAAGGCTCATTAAGGACATTAGTGGGTATGCCAGGGATTCCTGGGCCTCCTGGGGCTGCCACAGCTGCATAGGGAGGCAGGGAATCTGCCTTGATGGTGGGGAGCACACCTGAGGGCAAGTCCCCTGTGGGTTCTGTGGGTAACATGTATCATGGAAGGTTGAAGTCCGGCCCTTATCCAGCTCTGTCCATCCTGGCCCCGACATCCTCTTTACCAGCCCCCCACCCCACCCTAGGGCTCTGTGACCTCTGCCCCAGCCTGGAGAAACAACTGCTAGTGTTCCCAGGACACAAGTGCGGGAGCCTGCAACTTGTGGTGAGCTGTCCAGTGGGCAGGGGTGGGTAGGTGGGCTGGCTCTCCCTGTGGACTCTTGGCAACTTACCTCCTTACCACCTACCCCAAGCCCAAACTGCTCCTTCTACCGTAGGACCTGGCAAGCACAAAGCCCGGCACCTCATCTGCTCCGTTTACCATCAATGCACATCAGAGCGACGTGGCCTGCGTGTCTCTGAACCAACCAGGCACGGTAGTGGCCTCGGCCTCTCAGAAGGGCACCCTTATTCGCCTTTTTGACACGCAGTCCAAGGAGAAGCTGGTGGAGCTGCGCCGAGGCACTGACCCCGCCACCCTCTACTGGTGAGCACAGGGTATGCCTGGTGGGCTCCTGACCCCACACCACATGACACGTGGGCGTCACCGCTGGTCTGTCTTTCAGCATCAACTTCAGCCATGATTCTTCCTTCCTGTGTGCATCCAGTGATAAGGGCACAGTCCATATCTTTGCTCTCAAGGATACCCGCCTCAACCGCCGCTCAGCGTGAGTGCCTCCTGCCCCACCCTGCCTCACCCCCATCCCCCTGCCCATATAGCACACCTGGGCTTAGCCAGTGTTGCCTGCAGGCTGGCTCGCGTGGGCAAGGTGGGGCCTATGATTGGGCAGTATGTGGACTCTCAGTGGAGCCTGGCGAGCTTCACCGTGCCTGCTGAGTCAGCCTGCATCTGTGCTTTCGGTCGCAACACTTCCAAGAATGTCAACTCTGTCATTGGTGAGTAGGAATAGCCATTGACTGGGGGGTACTGCATGGGCGAAGGCCTACAAATTGGACCTGAGAGAATTTTAGGGCATGGGAGGCCTGAGGGAGCCAAACGGGTGGTTCACTTCCACCATCACTAAGGGAGATGGCACGTGGCAAAGACCTGGCGATAGACCCTGGGCCACGGGACACCTGAGAGGACTGGAGTGTGTGGCTTTGGCAGCATCTAACCTTTTCCAATCCTCCCCCCTCCTCCAGCCATCTGTGTAGATGGGACCTTCCACAAATATGTCTTCACTCCCGATGGAAACTGCAACAGAGAGGCTTTCGATGTGTACCTTGACATCTGTGATGACGATGACTTTTAAGGACCCTGTGGGTTGTGCTAGGGACCTGCAGTGGCAGACTGCAAAGCCTGGGCGGGGGTGGGAGTGCTGTGGAAGTCACCAGCCAGCAAACATTAATGGAGCAGGTGCCCACTTTCCACTCTTAAGAGCAATGCCTAAACAGCTCAGTCGCCCCAAGCACTTCTTGATGACTATGTGCCCGCAGAGCCAGGCCAGGGACTCAGAGAGATAGCAGCCCCCCTGGGGCTCCCAGCCTGGAGAAGACTGCTAGGGACCCAGAGTAGGTGCCCTAATCCAACCTGTGGGGATTTTTAAAAGACTTACCAGAAAGAGACGATCTCTGATATGATGAATATGAATAAAAGGCCCTTAATAGTATTTATGGCTGGACCTCGGGAGTGGGGCCTGGAGGAGATGAGGCTGAAAAAGCCCTGCGGGAGTTTCCCGGAAAGGTGTGAACCTCTTGGACCCTGACAGGAAGGAAGTGGGATCCTGCTCGGGTCCTTCTGACAGTCTCTGCATGTCCTCTAATGTCTGGCCACCGTGTGCCAGAGCCGCCAACACCGCCCAGAACTGTCCCCGTGGCGCCACCTCCTGTGGGTGGACGGGAATGACTCGCCCCGCGGCGGAGACTTAATTTCCCAGCGGCCCCTGCTACCTTACGGTTCCGGCGTGTTGTTGGTGTTTTCGGTCACGTGTGCTGCTGCGCCTGCGCAGTCCACTAGGTCGTCAGGGTAGGGGTTGCAGGGCCCAGACTCCGTTTCCCGGTGTGCCCCACGGTGGCGCGGTGTAGAACGGGTGTTGTAGTCCGGCCGCTCCTCTGACTGGTCCAGCTACATCGACCGGCAGGATGTCGGAGGTGCGGCTGCCACCGTTACGCGCCCTGGACGACTTCGTTCTGGGGTCGGCGCGTCTGGCGGCCCCGGATCCACGCGACCCGCAGCGATGGTGCCACCGCGTCATCAACAACCTTCTCTACTATCAAACCAACTACCTTATCTGCTTCGGCCTCGGTCTCACTCTGGCCGGGTGAGGGAGGGAGGGAGGGAGGGAGGCGCAGGTTGGCCGGGGGCGCCCGCTGGGCATGGAGGGTGGACCCGCGGGATTTTTAGGGGGCTGCAAGACCTTGAAGGGCGAATTCAGTAGAGTGTGAAACTGAAGGGGAAACTGGGAGACGGAAGGCCTGGAAGAGGAATCTGAAAGGGTTGGCCTTTGCAAAGGGTGGGTTTAGGGGCAGGTTGGGATGGGGGGGGCGGCTGGAGTGGGTCCTGCGAGGGTAGGGGGAAGTGTGGACCTGAAGATAAGGAGGGCCCGAAAGTGGGACACGACTGCACCCGAGGGGTGATGGGGCCAGATTAAGATGGCCTTGGAGGACTTACGACAGGGACAGGACGTGGTCAAGTTGAAGGGTGGACTTGTGCAGGATCTGGGCTTGGAGAGGGGCCTGGCTATAACTGGAATGCTCCAGGAGCAGGTACCTGTTGGGGAACTTGAGTCTAGAGGGAGGACCCGGGGATGGAAGGCCTGAGACCAGGGAGGGATAGAGAACCTGGAAGAGAGACTTGGTCAGGACTGGAAGTTAAGTGGCACTGAAAGCCTGGAAGGGGTTCTAGTAATGATGGAGGGAGGAATCTATAGGAAATGGGAATCTGGAGGGGGAATTTGAAGGGAAGTCTGGAAGGGACTCTGGGCCTGGGGAGGGGGAAATGTATGGAAACTGAAGCACTGGAAGAGGAATTTGCAAGGGCTGGGCCTTTGCAAAGAGTGGGTTTTGCGGCACGTTGGGATGGGGGGCCCGGCTGGAATGGGTCCTGCAGGGGTAAGGTCGGAAGGAAAGAGCAGGGAAAGGCTGTGAGCCCTCGGGCCTAGTGGGATGGGAGGGCCTGAAGCAGGAGATCGCAGGAAGATGGGACTGTAGGATTGACAAGAAAGAAATGAGGGTCTACAGGGGAGCCCAGGGCTCCTGGGAGTTGGAATCCCTGAAGGGTGGACCTGTTGGAGACAGGGCTGACGTGAGTATTTGCCGGGCTGGAGAGACCGGAGCGGGGGCGGGGGGTGGGGGTGGGGGTGGGAACCAAAGCTCTTGGGGCACGGACTCTGGTGGACGGTGGTCTGGGAGGCACGGGGGCCAGGCGGCCCTCTCCCCGCCTGCCCGGCTATCTTAGTTCCATTGTCCCCGCAGGTACGTGCGCCCGCTGCACACCCTCCTAAGCGCGCTGGTAGTGGCGGTGGCCCTTGGCACGCTGGTGTGGGCGGCTGAGACTCGAGCAGTCGTGCGCCGCTGCCGTCGCAGCCACCCAGCCGCCTGCCTGGCTGCAGTGCTTGCCGTCGGCCTCCTCGTTCTCTGGGCCACGGGCGGTGCTTGCACCTTCCTGCTCAGCATCGCCGGTCCCGTGCTTCGTGAGTCTCCACTACCCTGAGATGGCCGGGAAGACGGCCACCGCTCGCAAACGGCGCCAGGCCCGCCCTACCCTGGTTCCTGGGCTGAGAGGGGGCTGGGACACCCGGCGGGCAAGGCCACACCTCCTTTACAAAGCGCCTTCCCTGGCTTTGCTCCCCTCCCTGGGAACGCCCCTCTTACAACCGCCCTTCTGGGCGTCACTGCTAGTATGAAGTGCCTTCCACCGGCCACGTCCCCATTACTGGGCAGCCTCCCTGGCCACGCCCCTGTTGCGAAGCTTATTACTCCGCCACACTAGCAGGGTTCAGAGGCGTCCTGGCTACTGACCACGCCATTGGTCTGCCTGTGCTCCAGTTCCCTTCTCTGGGCCCCCATTAGCTAAAGGCTGATGTCCCATCCCACTGACCCCGCTCCTCTCGGTATTGCCCACAGTGATCCTGGTGCACGCGTCACTGCGCCTGCGCAACCTCAAGAACAAGATTGAGAACCAGATCGAGAGCATTGGTCTCAAGCGGACGCCAATGGGGTTGCTGCTGGAGGCGCTGGGACAAGAACAGGAGGCTGGATCCTAGGGCCCTGGGATCTGCACCCAAGACGTGGAGAATGCCATCCCCACCCTGGCCCAGACCCAGAGCCCTTTCCTAGTCCTTAAAATAGGAGCACCTGCCCAGTTCAAAAAAGGACAACGGCAACCCTTCCCCCAGGTTCCAAACTGGGATATTCCCTCATACCCAGCCCCCCAATTTAGGAAACCAGAGTCTTCCCAGCCCTGAACTTGAGAACCAGAGACACCCACATCCAGCCCAAAACTGGGGCTTGGAGACCAGAGCATCCATGGCCAACCTCAAACTCTGGGCCCAGAGACACTACCCCCAAACCTCAATCTGGGACCCACCTATCTCCCACGCTCAGCCCCAAAACTGGGGACTGGGACCAGGGCATTCTCAGATCTTGAACCCTGGACCAAGGCTTTTCCAGACCCCACCCCAGCTTTGAACCCAGGATCCAAGTGTTCTCAGCCCCCATCTGGGTGGAGGATTCAGGTATCCTGACCCAGTTGAACCCTTGGTCCCAGGTGACCCCAACACTCACCAGTCCCACTTGCCTCCCTCCAGCTCTGCTTAGGGATTCTGCCACTCCCCAGCCCACCCCCCACAAAGTTCCACAGTGACAAGGACCAAGGGGTGGGATGGAGTGGGGTGGGGGTAGCCCTGACCAGGAATGGGGCATATATATCAGTGTTGCTACAACAATAAAGGCTGTTGCATTGCTCAAGCCAATTTGGGCCTCCTGGGTAAAGTCTGTGTGTTCCAACGGCCAGAAGTGACCTGCTTTTCAATTCTACTAGAGACTTTCTGAGTGGGTCCCTGTCAAATATGTGGGCTGAAGGAGGAGCTCTCAGTTCCTTTCCTGAACCTATTACCTCTAGGGTGGCATTAACACACAAGGGAGTTAAGGGCACGGAGTGTTTGCTGCCAGCATTTGTATTACTAAGGGCTCTTGGCTAGGAATCTGAGCACGGACAGGCAAAGAAGTTGCCCCACATCACAAAGCAAGTAAAACCAAAGCAGATGACATTATCACAGGCTGTTTCCATGGTGCTGTATTTTTTTTCTTGTAAAAATTCATTATCTAGTCTTAGCTAAAGATGTGGGCCCCCAAGGCAAGGCAGACAGGGAAGCAATGCATGGGTTCAGTTTACACATTTATTATAGAAATCCCCTTCCAGTGTGGGTAGCGTCTTGGGCCCAGATCCATTAGTACAAAAAGAAAAGTTTTAACACTAGGTAAAGGGGGTAGGGGAACCCCCCGCTCCAGAAAGCCACAGACAGGTATCATAGAAAACACAGCTTGTGTGGATTTGTTTAAAAATTGGTGGATGGAAGGAAAGCCAAGGAAGGTGTGACATAACCCGTGGCGAGACGTCACTTGAGGATTTCATTGGCATCTACCAGACGCCAGGTTCCACCACCGCCACATCCCAGGACACAACACACCCAATGGTTCTGCCCTTTGGTCTTCCTGCGGGGCCTCCTGATTGGGGATAGTCGGGGCAGAGGAGGCTGCCGCCAAAGGCTGGGCCGTCTCACTCTGTGGGCAGAGGCAGCGGGCACAGACAGGCAGACAGGGACTGGGGCGCCTTCAGGCACCCTGGGGGAGGGAAAATGAACACAAGCCCCCCACCCAGACTTCATTCCTTCCAAATGTGGGCACCTCCCCAAGAAAAACTGCCCCAGGGGGGGTGGCAGGGAGTTCTGTTCACACCGGAGTCTCCTGGCTGCCCCAAACTGGGCCCTGAGACCCTATATGGTCCGTTTTGTGGAGGGGGCTGCTGAATGGAACAGGCTGGTCATGGGGACAGGAATGAACCCAACCAGGACGAGATCACAGTTTCCTTTTTTATAAAACGTCTAGTGTTGAGGGAAGACAGTGAATACCTAGCTCACAACTGTAAACAGAAATGGAGGAAGGGGCTTGGAGTCCCCATTACATCATCCCCTCTCCTCTCTTTTAAGCTGGCGGAGGGGCCCCAGTCCCCAGCACAGCGTGAGAGGAGACACAGGGTGTCAGACACCTTCGTGGGCCCACGGGGAGCCAGGGGCCTTGGAAGATCACATTGGGGCCCCCCCAGGACCGAGAGCAGCCACACCCCAGGGCTCAGCGAGGTCAGCTGTGTGCTCCCCAGACTGAAGTCATACCCAGGCCAACAAGGGGCATATGAGAAGGGGTCAGACCAGTGTCCCCGGGGTCTGGGGGTCAGAACCGGAGGACTGCTCCCCCTCTAGCGTCAGGTCACTTAAACGAGCGCTCAGCTCCGGGGGGTACAGGAAGTCCGCGTAGTATCTTTAGAAGGGGTAGCAGGAATCCGGAGGACAGGGTGGGAAGACAGAGGAGAGAGGAAAAGACGGACAAGACACAGAAAGAGAGAGGAAAAGAGGCTCGTTAAAGAGGTGGAGGCAGGCACAGGACAGCACCCTTAGGCTCGCAAGCGTGGGGCGTGGTGAAAAGAAGAAGAAAAAGGCAAGGGGCGCAGGACGTCCCTTCCTCCCAGCACCCTAGTTTCAAGGCTCATTTTCAGCTGACATGCACTGGTTGTTCAAATATTAAAATTCTTGTATTAGCTTGGTGAAGAACTGCTGCTACCAGGACCCAAGATACCCCTCCACCGAGACCCCACGGACTAATGCGAGTCAGACAGGGCCCAGTGACCCCGGGCCAAGGCTGCAGCTACTTCTCTCGTGGTCCATGTCATTAGCTACCATGACTAGCTGGCTCCCTGGCCTGGACACCTTTGCCATCTGCCTCAAGAGACCCCTACCCATCAGTAAAAGCACCCCCCATACCTGCCGGAGACAGGGGGCGCCGTGAAACTCCTTGAGTGCGGGAGTGGCGCCTGGCTGGGGGCCCCATACAGCGCCTGGCCCACCTCATAGCAGCGGGCATGGAGGAAGGGCGGGTGCTGCGGGCCCATGTGGGGGAGCCCAGGCCGGCGCTGGGGCCCTGTGGCCAGTCCCGAGTTCCGGATGTACCAGTCCCGCAGCCCCTCCAGGGCAAGGTTCTTGTGGCCGCTGCGCTCACCAGCTGCGGGAATACGGGCGGGTGGGGGCATCCACAGCAGAGGGTTGGGATGCACCTCTGGGCCCTCAGTGGCCTCCAGGGGCAGGCCACAGGGCTTGGTGCGGGTGGCACGGCTGTGGGGGTCCTTGCTGCGGAGCAGGGGGCTGCTGCCGTCAGCTGCATACACAGGTGGTGGGCCTGGGAGCATGGCGAGGAGCCCATCCCGGCGGGAGAGGGGTCCTGGGACCTCAGCTGCGGGCAGCAGCTCCCCCCAGCCTGTCCCGCCGCCACCGCGGGGCAGGCCCCGGTCCAGAGAGTAGTCCAAGAGGAAGTCCCCACACACAGGCGGGAGCCGGGGGACCCCGCGGGAGGCAGGGGCGGCTGAGCTGGGCCGGGCAGCCCGGGGAGGGTCTGGGGGGCCAGCCGTGCGGGAGGAGAAGGCAGGAGTTGGTTGGGGGCGCTCATATAGCACCTCACTGCTCTTGCAGACTGGGGGACCAGCGGCAGGGGGAACCAGAGGCGCAGGCGGGGAGCCAGCTCCCCCACTAGCTGCCCGGTCCACCAGCAGGGCCTCGGAGCTATTGCTGCGGCGGGTGCGAGCTGCGAAGAGGGAGGCACGGTCGGAGACAGGGTCCGCCCGGGGGAAGCCCATCTGGGAGTCCTGGCTGCCGGACCACTGGCGAGAATGGAGGCCTTCAGGTCTGGGGGCGCAGAGGTGGGGGTGATGGGAGAAGGGTCAGAAGTATCAGGGAGATGGGATGAGTGCCCTCCCTATCCTGCCTCTCTCTGAGCCTTCACTTCCACACCTCCAAAATGGGCCCAGGATTAGAAGCTGTGTGTATAAAGGTGAAAGGTAGTGGCATGTAAAGAGCAGCAGAGCTTCTGCCACGGACTGGGGAGCAGAGGGGTTAAAAAGGTACGGGGGTGCCTGGGACTGTTAGCTCCCAGGGAGATGTACGTGTGTGTAGGGCTCAAGAGGAAATGCTAGCAGGGGAGGGCGGAGGGCGCTTCCTAACACATCTGACCCCTCAGCCCCTGCTAAGGTGCTTCTCAGGGCTCCCCGCCTCCTCTAACATGAGGTCTTAAACCTTAGGCCAGGAATTCGAGACCCTTCCTGAATTCTCTGTCCCATCATGTGTATGAACCACCCAAAACTATCATCCCAACAGCCACTATTCATAGAATGCAAGTGTCACAAGGATGGGGACTTTGCTTTGTTCACAGCCCGGAAAAAGTAGGCACTTAGTTAAGTACATATTTGTTTAAGAAGTCGTAGAGTACCGTGGTTAAAAGCATGGACTCTTGAGTCAAACTTGCCTGGGTTCAAATACCAGGTCTTCAGTTTACTAGCAAGTTACTTAACCTCTCTGTGCCTCAGTTTCCTCGTCTCTAAAATGGGAATAATAAGAGCACCTACCTCACAGGGATGTTGTGACAATTAAATGAGTTTGATACCAAGTAAAGCACTGATTCCTAGCAGATGGTAGGTACGCAGTACAAGTTAACCAGAACTCATTTATGCCTACAGTATCTTCCACAGGCAGATATTATTATCCCCATTTCACAAATGAGGAGACAAAGATTCAGAGAAGGGAAATGACTTGCCCAAAATGCACAGAAAAGCCCATTCTCAAACTTTGGTGCTTCTGCCCCAAATCCCCACCCCCTTCTCCACCAAGACAGCTCCTATTCACCTTTCAAGACCCAGCCTTTCTTTTCTTCTCTTTTTCTTGTCAATTAAAAAATTTTTATTTATAATGTGATATTACACATATACACACATGGCATATTCCAAAAGATATTTTACCTATATTTCTTTATCATGCAATAGGGTGCATTATGAACAAAAGTTCTGAAACAAAAATAAAATTCTTGCATTTTCATACAACCTACATAGACGATCAGAATAAAACTGATAGATTCAAAGCCCAGTCTTTCATGTCCCATACCCTTTGATAATGCTCTCCCCAACACGCCCAGTTATAACTACCGGTTCCCTCCTCTGGTCTTCAATCTCACCCTCAGAGTCCACTTACTTGCAGAGCTGGGGGCCAGCGCCCCGGGTGAGGACAGGGGTGGCAGGCACACTTCGCCCCTCAAAACTGGAGGCACTCCTGGGCAGCGAGCGTGTGGGGCTAGACAGAGACGAGCAGGCCCAGGTGGGGGTCCAGGTTAGAGACCGTACCTAGCAGCAGGCCCTCCTGCCAGCCCAGGCTCAGCTCCCACTCCTGGCTCCTGGGGAAGGAGGGGAGGGGCTCACCCTCACCTGGTGGGGCTGGCCACAGAGTTCCGCCGGCTCTTCAGATCCCCATAAAGATCCGACGGGGCTGGTTTCCACGGGGTTCGCCGCTCAGGGCTGCCCCCAGATACTGCCCGCAGCTGGTCCCAGGCCTTCGGTGGTGAAGGGCGCTCAGCCAGAGGGAAGCAGCCACGGGGCTCCTCTGGGTGGAAGGGAGGAAGTGGGGGAGAATTCAATGGGAGGGTGCCTGAAGGGTTGTGGGCAAAGGGCAGGGGCTAGGGAGGTAGGGAGGGGCAGACAGCCGGCTAAGCAGGTAGGACAGGCTGAGGAAGAGCTAAGGGATGAGGCAGGAACCGGGGCTGATGGGGTGGGGCGGGGGGACTGAAGCAAAGCAAATGGGGGCTCCACAGGAGGATGGGTCATGGCTAAAGAGGAGCTGAAGAGGGAGGGTGGGGGCTATGCATCAAAAGATGGGCGGATTTGGGGGACAGGGGTCCTCACCATTATCATGGCTGGCCCCAGACTCTGAGAGGGAGCTGCTCTCCGAGTGCAGGACTACGTCCTCTACAGGTAAGAAGGGGACACCCCGGCCTATCAATGCAAGGTCTGGGCGCCATCCCCTTACACCACTGGGCCGTCTCCCCGCAATCCCGTACCCCTCCCAAGCATCCACCTTAACCTAAATCCAAGACCACCAGAGGCTTGGTCCCTCACTTTCCTGATGCCTATTCCCAAGGGCCCCACCCTTGCCCAGGAGCCAGTTTATACAATTCGTCTTACTGGTAGGGCCCCTAAAGTCCTGCCTACCTCCCACTTTTCACTGGCTGCTCACCCACTCCACCTCTACCATGTCCCTTAGCCAATGCCCACCTTCCCGCTTTCATCGGTGGGGTGACAGGGCCTGGCTCACCTTGGCTGAGCTGAGCGAGGCGCGTGCCCAGGCAGACTCCCTGGGCAGTGATAACTGCCCCAGTGGACAGCAGCAGGGGCTGGGGCATCGGGATCCCCGGGAGGCCCAGGTGGGCCCGGACGTCCCCGAGCTGCTCCTCCAGCTCATGCAGCCTCCGCAAAGCATCCGCCTGGACCTGGCGCCGACGTCGGCGCTGCTCGGCGCTGAGCTCAGGGGCCAAGGCCAGGCGGCGGGCAGCTGCCGCAATCTGCTGTTGCACTGACACTTCGCGCTCCAGGGCCTCGAGCGCCAGCTCCTGCGGGGCCTACCCGGGAGGGTGGGACAGGACCACATGTTGGAAAGGGAAATGGCCAAGCACCAGGACCAACTGGTGGCAGAGCCCAGCTACGCTGGAGGCGGGGCCTGCCCCTCCTGGGGGTGGCCTATTCTCCCTCTGGGGGCAGGGCCTGTGTGGATTAGGGCTGGGCCTCTTTGTCTTCCTGCGGGTGAGAGGCCTATCTTGACAGGGACCAGCATCCTCTCTCAGACCTGGAACCCACCTCCCTCAAGCTCCTTCCCTCCTCACCTTAGCCTCTCCTTCCCCTGGCTGCAACCCGCTCTCGGCTTCCTCCGGGCTCCTGTGCCACCCCCATGTTGCTCTGCACGCCCATCTGCTCACCTTGGCAGGGCACAAGGAGTGGTGTGCTGGATTGGGGTGCGGTGGAAGGTAGGCGCGGGCTGCAGGCGGCCGCCGGCGGACCAACTGGGGCCGTTCACCAGGCTCCAGTGGGCACTCGGGGGGCAGCTGGCCAGTCAGCTCCTGGGTGGGGGCAGGGGTCAGAGACTACCAAGGGTTAGTTGGGGAGATGTGGCAAAGCAGTAACGACCCCCGAAGGTACAGAAGTCCTACTAGGAGCCCAGCCCTGCTCAGCACCCATGCCTGTTCTTTCTCTTCCTCCTCCCGATTCTCCACCAGGTGGGTGTGCAGCAGAGACTCTCAGCCCCTCGATGGCCCAAGTGCCCGGGGCAGTGGGCACGGGAGGCAGGGAGACCTGCTTTGGAATCCAGAATTTCATAGTTTTTATAAAGGTGACACCATCTGTACACCGCATATTATATGACATTCCATTCAGGGCCTGGGCTGCATGCTCTGAACTGCATTATTATTTCTGGCAAACTGTGTGGACATTCACAGCAAGGGGGGGTAAATCGAAACTATAAATCACCCCATGTCAGTTCAGGTCAGGTTTCACTGCCAAGTTTTGGAACTTGTTTTGTTTTGTTTCTGAGGTTTTTTGGATCTCAAATTGTTGATAGGGGATGGTGGCAAAATATCACCATATTTTATTGATTCTCAGACATGCAAGCTGAGCTTTGGGGAATCTACAGCTCGGACAAGTGGCTCAGCCATCACCACCGCAGTCTGCCTACCTCGTGCCTGCTCCTCACCCCCCACCGACACCCTTAGGGTCCGGCCCTCACCGCCTCCTGGAGACACACTTTTCGTAGCTCCTGAAGTTTCAGGCTCAGGGCCTCCTGCAGGGTCCGCTGACGGTCGAGCAGCCCCCGCAGACGCTCTGACTTCACCTGGGGGGCAGCCTCTCCAAACAGGGCAGCTGCACACAGAGGGAGCAAAGATCGGGGGGCAATCAGGGCAGCCTGCGGCAGCTGTGGGACCAGGGACCAACCCTTCCCCGGTGGGCAGGTGGTCTCAGAGCAGGGGAGGAGGCAGCAGGAGGGGGAACCAGATACTAACCTGAGGCACTGAAGGTGGGAGAGCTGATCAGCTGACCTTTGACTTCCATCCTGGTGCTGTCAAGAGGCTGTGGCTGATGGCTGGACAAGGCCTAGCAGTGATGCACGGGAGCCACTGAGGAAGCACAGCCGGTGTGCACCGCCGACCTCCCCCTCTACCCAGGTTCCCACACCCCAGCTGGGAATAAGGGGTGCCCTGACCCCGCCCACCTGCTTGGCCTGCCCTCTCAGAATCTGTGTCAATGTCAAGGCCCTGGTACCTTGGTTCCCTTCCCATTGAGTGGGAGCACAGCAAGTGGGGAGCTGGGCGGACTTACAATGCCTCCTCAGAGGCCCATGGGCCACAGTCAGGAGTCTTGCCTGGGAAGGGAGAATTAATGGTACAGATTCAACCAACTACAAGAACAGTGGGCATTTATTTAGCACCTGGGTGCCTGGAACAGTTACCTTCTATGCCACATTTAATCTTCACAACCACCCTGTGATGGCAGTTCTGTGATTATTATTACCCCCATTTTAGAGATGAGGAGAGTAACACACAAAGAGATGAAATAACCTGCCCTTGGCTACGGATGTAGCCAGGCCCAGCCCTCCGGTCCAACACTCCCCCTTACTAGAGGTGCTGAACCCCACCAATCCCTCGTAAGCTCCCAGCCCATCAGGCCTCCAGGCCTTCGTGCAGGCTGCCGCTGCTGTCCGGAGTGCACTTTTCACCTCTCGCCACTCCAGCCCCTGGTTCTCTCTTACATTCTGGGGCTTCAGTGTCACCTCCAGAGGTGGGCCCCCGCATTATGTCCCCTCACAACTGCTGTGAAACAAGACTGTGCCTCCCTTGTATATTTAGGAGGACAGAAAATGTATCAGTATCTCTGGCACTCAGAACACTTCTGTGCACACATCAAGTGCTCAATGAAAATCTGCTGGGTGAATAAAAGAATGACTGTGGTCTGTGGGTCACTACTTGTCCCAACTCTATCCCGCGGCCCTGGTGCGGCAGGGAGAGCATTCACTTGGCCTCAGGACCCCTCTGGCCCCTCCCCGCACGCCAGCCTGTCCTTCACCTGGCACAGGGAAGTCAGCCTGCTGGGACTGGGAGTGGCAGAGCCCACAGATGCAGATAACAAGCTGACTGCCTCCTGCCTCCTCCTCTGCCCCCAGACACCCTGGCTGACCATGGAGCCGGCCTTGGCTGGCTGCCAGCCCTGCCCTCATCCCTTCCTCTGGAGTTTGCTCCCTCTGTCCCACATCCTGCTCAGTCCCCAGCTGGGCAACCAGGTGACATCACCTCCCACCACCTGGCCTGACCTCGGTGGCAGGCGACTGGGAGGACCACGAGGCCAGAGAGGTCCCATCCCCACCTACCTCGCGCTTTGTCATGACATGGTGGCCAGGTGTGAAGACCCAGGCAGCCATGGAGGGGTGGGTTCAAGCCCCTTCCCCATCTATGCATTGGGGGTGTGGCCAAGCTGCTAATAGGGTGCCACCAGCTTCTCGGCAGTCCTCCCACCCACCCCATGGGGTCTGTGCCCCTCCCACAAAGCAGGGGTTCCTTGTCCTCAACATCAGGGGCGGGGTCAGTCCCTAAAGCCTTTTGGCGCATCCAGGAAGCAGCATGCGCTCTTCGGAGGTGCTCACGTGCCCTCACCAACCCCCTCCAAGGTCTGACATTGCCCGGCATGGCAGGCTTTCCTTGAGGTCCCAGCTTAGCCTCCTCTGCCCCTCGGCTCCTGGGGTTCATTCTTCCCCAGCCCCCATTTGGGTTTGAGGAACTCTAAACCTTCCTCCACCTCAACAGGAACCTCAACTCCTCCCCAGTGGGCCCGTTCACCAGGATTGGTCCCACATCCCACACTGGGATGCCTCGAGCCTTCCTTCCCTGGGAGCTCGTGGCATCCTGGAAGTCCACATGGGGTACAGGCAGGAACCCCGACTCCACCCTGTCAGCCTGACCTCGGGGACATAGCTAGGGCCTGAGTCATGGGGTCATCGGGCAGGGTCCACGCTCCACACCCCCAACACGCTCACACCCGTTCCCAAGTCTCTGCCTCTGCTCACCTACCCTCTGCGTATCGGCCTGGGGTCGTGGAACTGCCTGGTTCCCACCCAAAGATGGTGAGAAGGGGGAATCCCAGCAGTCCCCTCCCCAACACACGCCCACACCAGCCCCTGGGTCTCCCCACTGGTGACCCTGTGTCCCCGTCCCGTCCCAGGATGGGCTACAGCAAGAGAGCTGCAGAGGGCACCCTCCCACACCCAGAGGCGGGCCCAGCAGGTTTTTCAGGTCTGCCCTTCTGACACCACAGCCGAGAAAGAAATTCCTGGCTGTGATGACTGTTTACAAGCAAGACACCTCACCTGGATGGCACCCCAACACCTCAGTGGGACCCCCATTTCCACATCCCGCCACCTTGGGAGCAAATACAAACTCCCAATGTCTGGGACTGTTCCCCACACCGCCCCAGAGGTCCTCCCCCACTGCCCTCACTCTAGGGGAACAGTGTGGAGGACCAGGCAGGTGCTGGGAAGTAGTTTCTCAACAGCCCAGTCTGGGCTTTCCTAGGGGGCTGGGCCCCAGGTTGAAGGAGGGCAGAGGCTACCCCTGCACGGGAGGAAGGGGGAAAGGAAGTAGCGGGGAGTAGAGAAGGGGGACGCTGGCTTCTCTTCTCCCCCATCCCTTCCCCTCGTCCACTTCCGGCAAGGAATCGGCTTCATGCCAGGAAAGGAAATTGGACATTTTAGGCTTCGCCCCTCTAGCCAGGCCCTCCTTCCTCGCTGTGCCTCTCACATAGACCTGGCTCTCTCCCACAGGGAACTCCAGCACACCCTGTGCCCTTCTCCCCCGACCCCTCGCCCCTGGGCCCATTGTCCCCAGGTGCTCACCAATGCCAGAGCAGAGAGGTGCTGTGGGGTGGCCTCAGGTACCTCAAAAAAATATAGTTGTCTCGACCAGGCCCTGCTCCGGCTGGTAGTGGCAATAAGTGGGTGAGCGCAGTGGCGGATGCCTAGGCCACCTCCCACTAGGCAATGGCCCAGCCTACCTGGCCAGGGACTGGGCCGGCCCATACCTTTTAACCCTTGCCTGCCTGACACCAGGGCTCCGGCCACCCTTAGGAGCTGTCTTGGAGCCAAGTCCCCTCAGGGTGTCCAGCACGGCCAAGTAGAGAGCCTGGACCTCCCCCCTCCCCCCATACACCTAACAGAGGACTGAGGAAGAAGGGCTAAGGGTCGTGGGAGCGGCCACTGCCTCTGGTGCTGTCCAAGTATCCAGATCAGACCCTGCCCACCCTCGGGTACTAGCTGGGAGCCAAGGGATGGAGGTCTGGGGAGTTGTAAGCACAGGAGAGGACTTGGGGTACCTCGGGTGTGCGTCTCTTGGCAGCACTCCACGTTCCTGACACCCCTGCCCTTTCCTCCCAGGGCAAGGCAGGGGTGGGAGAAGGTCTTAGGGCAATTCCCACCCTCACTGGGGTGATTGATAGTTTCCCAAGTTGGGACAGACAAGGTCCACTATTCTAAGGAGAGACCATGTCTCAGGACCCTACCACCTTCTGCAGCTTCAGAAGAAATCATCCTAGCAAACGGAAGAGACACACTGGTGGTTTAACCCCTCCTGACCCCTACAAACCTGGGAGCATGGCACAGACCCAGCTCCTCATAGCCAGCTTGGAGAGATGAAAGCTGGGGCTCGCAGAAGTGAAGAGGCCCGATTCTGATCACAGAGGCATGACAGCAGGTAGAATCAGAACTCAGGGGGCTGGGTCCTGGGTTGCAAGTTGACAGAGGCAACTCCTGCATGGGAGGAGGAGTGGGAAACGGGGCTCATGCTTCTTCACATCCAGGCTGGGTCTCCCCACTTCCTCCCCCCACCTCCTGGGGCATTTCTGGCCAGGAGTCAAGGAAATGGAGGGCTCTGAGTCTCTGCGATGTACTGTTAATCCCACGCCACCACCTGGGCTTTGGGCCTGCCCCGGCACACACCACACATCTTGAGCTCCATTTGGGGCCATCTGCTCTGTGACCTCAGGGCCCAAGCCCAACCCAGGCCCCGACAGCAGCCCACGCCAAGATGTGAAAGAGCAGAGTGAGGAAAGCTCCCTCTCCACCTGGCAGGTGGGCCAAGCCTGGAGAGGAACTTGCTCTGTATCAGCAACGCCCAGTGTACCCCAGTGTACGTGTTACTGAGGCTTCCCGCCACCCTGCCCACCTTTCTTCCTGGGTGTGAGATTTCCGGCACGGGACCCAAAGGCCCCTTTCATCACCCCCTTCTCCCTCCCTTCACTGCCTGGGGCTGATGGAGGCAGCAGCCACAAGGTGGACAGCTGGGTGTCGGTGGGGAGTGTCCTCTCAGCCATGGTCTCTCCCACCTCTTGTGGGACACCAAGGAGGCTGGGAAGGGGGATGTTTATAAAATCAGAGCTGAATTCCCTGGTGGTCCAGTGGTTAGAACTCCGCACTTCCACTGCAGGGGGCACGGGTTCGATCCCTGGTCGGGGGACTAAGATCCTGCAAGCCGTGTGGCACGGCCAAAAAAAAAAAAAAATCAGAGCCGAGAGGGACAAGTGTATCTGGCCAGCAATGCAGATTGAGTCTCAAGGCTTAGATTTCTGCATTTGGAAAATGGGTAAACAGTGCTAACAGAGCCAATGGAGGCCAAAGTAACTTTGGAAGACATTTCAAAGTGCAAGAAAACTCATACCACATCATTAACAACTGTTAATAACTACAATAATAAAGTCAGGCAGGGGTGGGCTGGGGCGAGAGTAAGGAGGGAAGAGCAGGTAACTGGGTCTCTTGGGCCAGGCAAGGCGGAGTCACCCACACACATCATTGCCCTGGTCCACAGCTTTTAACAGTCTGGAAGACAACCACCTCTAAGCCCCACCCCAGCAGGGACCTGAGCCTCCTGTGGCCTCCCATAGGGCTAGCAAGTGGTGGGTCTGAGATTCAACCCAGCTCTACCACTTCCAGGCTGTGTGACTGCTTGGACAAGTCACTCAACTTCTCTGTGCCTCAGTGCCTTCATCTGTAAAATGGGGGTGCTGACAGCAGTATAAAACTCACAGGGGGGTTGGGAGCATGACAGGAGCTAAGACATTCAAAGATTGCTTAGGACAGTGCCTGGCCCACGGTAAGTGCTCAATATATATATGTAATATGTCATACATAATTACAAGTATTCCTCCCAGTCCGAACTCAGGAATCAAATACACACACACACACACACACACACACACACACACACACACACTTTGAGACACAGCTGGTATCCCTCAGCCTCGAAACCCTCCCCACTTGCTGCCCAGATATAGAACCCTCCTTACTTGCCAAACCAGACATATTTGAAACAGAGCTGTTTTCCCTCATTATCCAACCTCTCCCTCCTCAACATCAAAAATGCAGGAACCAAATATATTCAGAAAAATTGTCTGAACTCTCACTATCCAAATACAGGAACTGAATGGATTTGGATACTTTTTTGAGATAGGACTGGTATCCCTCACTCTCTGAGCTTTCCTTACTCACCAGGCAAAATAGAGGAACCAAATACATTTATATAATGCGGTACCCTTACTATCCCAACTCTTGCCACTGGAGCACAGGAAAATGGATAGATTTGAATACATTTCTGAGTTAGAGCCATTATCCCTCGTTCTCTGAATTCTCCCTACTCACTGTGCAAAATGCAAAAACAAAATAACTTCAGATAACTTAATATCTTTCACTGTCTGAACTATCCAAACTCTCCCTCTCAGAACTTGTGTACCAAATATACTGGGACAGTGAGGGATGTGTGTGTTGTTATTAATAGGTTTGGATACCTGTTTGGGATAAATGAAACAGGTCTGATATTTCATTATTCAAACTCTCACTATTCTCTATGAGAAATACAGTAATAAAACATAACTGAATGACATGTTACTTCCTCACTATTCAAATTCTCCCTGTCTGTCCTCAAAATCAAGGTGATTCAGACAGTAAGAGAACTTCTTATTTTTCTTGTTGTTGTTATTGTCACTACTGGATGAGCCTGATTCTAACAGAGGCCCCCCAATACACACAGACCTCCCCACAGAGGTAGGATGGACTCAGCATCAAGATGGACTCAGCATCAAGATTTGTACTGCTTACTGCTGACAGGAGGAGGATAAACTCCTGCCCCCATCCTACCCCTACCAAGCCCTGAAGCCTCTGGCCTAGGATGGACTTTTTTCCAGGCCAGGAAAGCAGGGATCACTGCACCTGGGACCAAGACCAGGAGATGGGGGTAACATGACCTAGAAGACTCACACATACCCCTGAGTCCCCCACCCCTACATGGGGCAGCCCCCAACCTAGCAAGGCTGGAAACATGACCCAGACCTCACAGACTCCCAGAGAGTCATTGAATAATTTAGGGTGTTCTTTCACACTTGGAGAGGGTAGGGGGCACAGGAAGAGTTCCATGCCCTCCTGGGGCAGGGAGAGAAATGCAAGCTCTGTGTGAGATCACTGGGTGGGGGAAATCACATGTGAAAACTCCCTCAGCCTCATGGGGCCCACAAGGCTGCTTGCTCTTGCTCATGCTAAGAGAAGCATTTGGGATGAATTTCAGAGATAATAGGTACAGTGGAACCTCCAAGTTCATGGTCACGGTATAATGGAACCCCTGTCCTTCTGGGCTCAGAGGAGATGGAAAGTGGGTGTTACGAAGGAGGGAGACCTGAACAGCGTGGAGGGGCATGGAAGGGGCAAAACAGGGGCCTGGGGTTGGGATAGAATGAAGACACAGGACAGGAAGGGGTATAAGGGACAAAACAGAATCAGAGTTGTAGGATGGAGGTCAAAAGATAAGACAGAGAAGAATCCAGGACACTGGCCAGGGGATAGGATGGACAAAGGCCAGAGAAAAAGTAGGGGACAAAAGAGGAGGGCAGGGATCAGGATCAGTATAAAACGGTAGTCAGAAGACATGATGGGGGACAGGCCAAGACAGCGGTTCAAGGAAGAGGATAGGGAAAAGAGCAGGTTCAGGGTGGAGGTAAGGAACAGGAAAAGACCAGCACAGAATGAGGATAGGAACGAGGACAGTGATGGGCCAAGAGAAGACAAGGGAAAACGGCATAGGTTTGGGGGCAGGGACATGGCAGGAGGCAAGAGGGACAGTCTAAAGGTGGTGGGCCAGGATGGAGTTCAGGAGACAGGAGGGGGACCCGGGGGATAGTACTGGGTGGGGAGAAAGTACATAAGTCAGAGGTCAGGAATTGGGACAGACCTGGATCAGACTGGGGTTAGGGGTACAGGACATGACTGGAAGAGGTTCAGGGACTGGACAAGAGAATAGGCAGGTCAAGCATCAGGACAGAAACTGGGGAGATCAAGACAAGGCACGATGAGCTTCAGAGATGGAACAGGGTCAGGCAAGGATCTGGGGTCAGGTCAAGGATCCTGAGAACATAACTGGATGGGGTTTGGGGTCAGGACTGGATTTAGAGGTACAAAACAGGGGTTGAGGATCACACCAGGCCAAAACATGGTTAGGTCAGGGGTCAGACCAGAGCTCCTGGGGCCAAGACTGGCCGAGGTTCGAGGTTAAAAGAAGATGTAGCCAGGTAAGGCAGGGGTCGAGGGGCAGACCACAGGGTCAGAGGTCTGGGGTGCACGAGCAGGTACATCGCCGGTCAGCGTTTCCGGGCCTTCACCCCGCCGTCTCCTCCCTTCCAACCCCAAGCGGGCGTTACTCACCGAGGGTCCTCGCCCCGCGGCATAGGCGGGGTCGGTGCAGGCCTGAAAGAGTGGTGGGAGCGCCCCTCCCTCGCTGCCCCCAGCTCGTTCCCGGGCTCTTGCCTACTCCCCTTCCGCGCCCTGCCCGTGGGCCGCGTTCGGCCGTGCGACTATTAACCCTGGGGGCCAGACGGGGGGCGCGGGGAGGGTGGGAGGGTAGCAGCTGCTCGGCCGAGGGCAGTGGACCCCGGCCCCCCACCTTCAACTCAGGTCTGTCCGTTCCCAGCGGCACCGCCACCTCCGCCGCTGAGCGCGAGCCTGGAGGGGCGGGGTGGGGGGGGGGGGAAGAGACAGGGGGCGGGGCGCGAGACCACAGCAGCGGCGGAGACCAAGTGCGCAGGCGCCAGTTCGGGTCTTCGTGGGTGTTTTTTTTTTTTTCCTTTTCTTTTCTTTTCTTTTCTTTTTTTTTTCTTTTTCCCCTGCCCTGGGAGCGCCAGGAGCGAACCAGTTCGGAGCGCTTGCGCACACGCTTTCTCGAGGGCCGTGGAGCTGTCCCCTACCGAGGCCACGCCCCCTCAGTGATCAGACAAGCGCCCCTCACCCCAATTCACCCCGCAACAAGCACCCAAGAATTACCCACAGACTGCCTTCTATCAGCCACCACCACACTTCTAAATTCCCCCAACTACCCTCCCGTGCCCCAAATGCACTCCAAACCACACTCCATCATCTCCCAAATTGTATCCCCAAACTATTGTCCATTGATCCCAAAGCAGTACCCCCAATCTGCCTTCCTTGGTCACCCAAGCTGTACAAATAAGCTACCCTCCAATACTCCCAAGTTGTTCCCCCAAACTATCTACAATCAGCCCTGAAACTGTTAACCTCCGAAGAGCACTTCCAAATCACCCTCCCTCTACCCCCAATATGCACCCAAAACACCCTCCATGACCCTAAACCGCTCTCCATGTACCGTCCTAATCATACTCTATTGATCCCCAAATGGCACTAAAGAGCCCTCAACACCACCCCAAACATTCTCAACTACCTTTGGAGTGGCCCCCACCTGCACACCAGATCAATTCCAACAGTCACCTGCTCTAACTCCAAACCATGGTCCATGAACTCCCACCACCACCACCACCACCACCACCACCACCACCACCACCACCACCACCACCACCACCACCACCACCACCAAACCTTCCACTGACCAACCCCACTCCTGGCAAAACTCCCATGTACTCCCAACTACTCAAGGTGGATCCCCCCACTTCAAACTACCCTCCAACACCCTCTCCACCTCCAAACCACATTCCACTGATCCAAACTCCGACTCTCCAACAGTCCTCAACAAACCTCCATAACCACTAACTTTCTGTAGTTACCCCAGTTGAACCTCCAAATCATACTCCAGTGACCCCAAATGTGTCCCTCAAGCCCTCCAATGACTGTTTTGTTTTGTTTTTTTTTTTTTTTGCGGTACGCGGGCCTCTCGCTGTGGCCTCTCCCGTTGAGGAGCACAGGCTCCAGGCGCGCAGGCTCAGCGGCCATGGCTCACGGGCCCAGCCGCTCCGCCGCATGTGGGATCCTCCCAGACCGGGGCACGAACCCATGTGCCCTGCATCGGCAGGCGGACTCTCAACCACTGCGCCACCAGGGAAGCCCCTTCCAATGACTCTTATCCACACCCTAAATCATTCTTCAGTGACTCTAATATATTACAAAGCATCCTCCAACAATCTTTTCTTTTTTTTTTTTTTTGCAGTTATTACATTTTTCTTTATTGTGGTAAAATATCTATAACATAAAATTTACCGTTTTAACCATTCTTAAGTGTACAGTTCAGTGGCATTAAGTACATTCACATTGTTGTGACAATGATCTTTTCTTAAAACAACTTAATTGAGGTATAATTTGCATATCAGAAATGTCACTCATTTTAAGCATGCAATTCAATTCAATTATTTTAGTAAAGTTACCAAAGTGTGCAACAATCACCACAGTCCAGTTTTAGAGCATTTTCATAATCCCTATAAGATCCCTCATGCCCAAATACCTTTTTTAATTAATTAATTAATTAATTAATTTGGTTGCATCGGGTCTTAGTTGTGGCACCAAATACATTTAATCTCTGTTCCCATTCCCACTCCCAGGCAACTGCTAATCTACTTTCTGTCTCTATAGATTTGCCTTTTAAATCCAATATGTGGATTTTTGGTATTTGGCTTCTTTCACTTAGCATAATGTTTTTGAGGTTCAGTCATGTTGTATCATGTACCAGCAGTTTGTTCCTTTTATTGCTGAGAATAGTATTCCGTCCAATGATCTTTCACTGCCCCCCAAATCACCCGCTAATAGCTCCTCAACTATAATGCATAAAATCCCTCTGACATCCAGACCTCAAAACAGGCCGCTAAAAAAAACAAACAAACAAACAAACAAAAAAACAGGCCGCTAAACTGCATCCCAGACTGTACCCGCCAGCCTTCAACTATATCCCCAAACAACACTATTGATCCTCAAACTTCCTCACTAAACTACCCAACCAGGTCCTCACCTTCACCCCCAAACCTTCCAACTGACCCTACTTTACCCTCAAGCTGTCCTCTAAATCCCAAGAATATCCCCAAAGTGCCCTTTCAGTGATACCCAACGCTAATCCCAAACTACTCTCCAACAATTACAAACCTCGCCCCCCCAAATTTCACTTCCGAGAGCCCCCAACTCTGCTTCTAAATACCCCTTAACTACCTTCCCTTGGTCCCACAGCTACAGCCCCAAACTATACCTCCAAACCACTCTTCAATGACAGCTATGGCTGTCTTAAATTACAGTTGGCCTCGATATCCACTGGTCCCACATCCAGGGATAGGGAGGGCTAACCGTACTATGCTATTTTATATAAGGGACTTGCACATCCTTGGATTTTGGTATTCACACATGGGGGTGTCCTGGAACCAATCTCCCCATGGATTCTAAGGGACATGCAACTACACCCACAAAACATCTTCCAATTTTCTCCAACTGTACCACCCAAACCACCCTTCAAGAACCACACCTCCAAACCACCCTCTGGTGACTCCCCCAACCCCACCTCAGTCTTCCCTTTGATGGCTCCAACTGTACCCAAACACTTTCAAATGCCTCAATTATACCCTCAAACTTCCCTCAATCACCTCCAAGCATACCCCTAAGTCCTTCCAACAACCCCAAATCTACCCCTAAGCCATCTGTATTAGCTTCCTGTGGCTGCTGTGATGAATTACCACAAATTTGGTGGTTTAAAACATAAGAAAAAATTTAAAACAACATAAGAAATTTATTCTCTCAGTTCTGGGGGCCAAAAGACCAAAATCAAGGTGTCAGCCAGGTCATGCTCCCTTCAGAGGCTCTAGGGGAGAATCTGCTTGTTGCCTCTTCCTCTTTTGGTGGCTATCAGCATTCTTTGGCTTGTGGCCACATCACCACAATCTCTGCTTGATTGTCACATTGCCTTCTTTTCTGTCAAACCTGCCTCTGCCTCCCTCTTACGAGGACACTATGGTTATGATTAGAGTCACCTGGATAATCCAAGATAATCTCCCCATCTCAAAATTCTTACCTTAATCACATCTACAAACTGCAAAGTCCCTTTTCTTTTTCTTTTCTTCTCTTTCTTCCATCTAAGTTACATTCAAAGGTTCCAGCAATCAGGATGTGCATATCTTTGGTGGTGGCATCATTCAGCCTACAACAGTACACCATTTGGTCTCCAAAGATGCACATCCACTCTATGTGAAAAACACATGTACCTTATCCCAATACTCCCAAAATTTCAACCCATTACAGCATCAACTCAAGTTCAAAATCTGACTTTAATATCATCAGCTCAGAAGTTTCAAATCTCATTATCTAAATAATCTAAATCAGGTATGAGTGAGCCTCTGGGTATGATCCACCCTGAGTCAAAATTCCTCTCCATCTCTGGACTTGTGGAACTAGAAAACAAGTTATCTGTTCCCAAAACACAGTGGTGGGATAGGCATAGGATGCGAGTTATAGACATTCCTATTTCAAAAGGGAGAAAACGGAAGGAAAAAAAGGTGTCACTGGCCCCAGGAAACGGTGAAATCCAGCAGGGCAAGTTTCATTCAGTTTCAAGGCCTGGGAATAATAAATCCTCTGCGGCTTGATGCTCTACCTCTGGGCTCAAGGCTGTGTCCTCAGAGTCATTCTTTCTTTCCCTTGAAGGGTAGCACATGTTTGCTGCTGAGTAGTTTTAGCCTGTATCCTTCCAGTAAAATTTTGGGAGTCCAAAATCCTTCCTTCATTTCATCGTGTCTCTGTTTGTTTGTTTGTTTGTTTTCAAGCCAATCAGGCAGTGTTTCCGTTAGTATAACATTCTGAAAAATCTTTTGGATCTCCCATGGAAGGCACAAGGATTCACATCATTAGACAAGAGGGTCCTCCTCAAATTTTTCATGGATAACCCCATCTCTATTCCTGACTTCTACTGAGATGGTTGAGAGGATCCATGAGTCACACACAAAATCTCTTTAGTACTAGCAAAAGGCTGTCCAGCCACACCCTTGGCTTTCTCTCCAGAGCATACTTTCCTGACAGTGAATCTCCTAAATTTTATGTCTTTTACAATCTGGACAGCCTGAGAATTTTCCAAATCATCAAATCCTGGATTCATTTTGCTTAACAGTTCTTCCCTCAATTTATCTCTTTCCTTTCACATTTTACTATAAGCAGCAAGAAGAAACCAGGCAGTACCTCAAAATTTTCGTTGGAAATCTCCTCAGCTAAATATTCAAGTCCGTCACTTACAAGCTCTGCTTTCCACAGAACTGTAGGACACAATTCAGCTAAGTTTTCTGCCTTATATAATAAGGATTTTCTTTTCTCCAGTTTCCAATAACATGTTCCTCATTTCCTTGAGCCCTGTTAACAGCAGCACCTGTAACATTAATATTTCTACCAATATTCTGTTTATGATGATATATGTATTCCCTGAGACAATGTATGCTTTCTCTACTGTGCTCATTTACTTCTGAGCCTTCACCAGCAGTGCTTTTAACATTCATATTTCTACTAGCAGTTTATTCAAGGCAACCTAGACTTTTTCTATCATGTGCCTCAAAATTCTTCCAGCCTCTACCCACTATCCAATTCCAAAGCCACTTCAATTTTTTTAGGTATTTGTTGCAACACGTTATGGAATTAATTGTGTTCAACACCCCCCAATTATTTGTTGAAGCCCTAACCCCCCAATATGACTGTATTTGGAAATAGGGCTTTTAAGCAGATGATTAAGGTTAAATGGGGTCATAAGGGTGGAGCCCTTATCCAATAGGAATGGTGTCATTATGAGAAGAGGAAGAGACACCAGGAGTGCACACGCACAAAGGAAAGACCACGTGAGGACACAGAAAATATCAGTCATCTGCAAGTCAGGAAGACTGCTCTCATCAGAAATCAACCCAGATGGCACCTTGATCTTGGACTTCTAGCCTCCAGAACTGTGAGAAAATAAATTTCTGTTGTTTAATACCACAGTCTGTGGTATTCTGTTATGACAGCCCAAGCAGACTAAGACACAGCAGCATCACATATCCAGGTACCAAAATCTATATTAGTTTCCTGTGGCTGCTGTAACTAATTACCACAAATTTGGTGGATTAAAAATATAAGAAATCTATGGGACTTCCCTGGTGGTCCAGTGGTTAAGACTCCACACTTTCAATGCAGGGGGAGTGCATTCGATCCCTGGCCAGGGAACTAAGATCCCACATGCTGCGTGGCATGGCCAAAAATTAAAAAAAAAAAAAAGAAATCTACTCTTTCATGGTTCTGGGGGCCAGAAGTCCAAAATCAATTCCACTGGACAAAATCAAGGAGTCAGCAGGGCCATACTCTCCCTGGAGACTCTAGGGGAGAATCTGTTGTCTCTTCCAGCTTCTGGTGGCTGCTGGCATTCCTTGGCTTGTGGCCATATCACTACAATCTCTGCTTCTGTGGTCACAATGCCTTCTCCTTTATGGTTTGTCAAATCTGTCTCTCTTCTTTCTTCTTATAAGGGCTTACAATTAGGGGTTACAATTAGGTTCCATTCAGATAATCCAGGATAATCTCTCTACCTGAAAATCCTTAATTTAATCACATCTGCAAACCTTTTTTTTTTTTTTTTTTTTTGACATATAAGGTAACATTTACAGGTTCCAGGGATTAGGACATGGATATCTTTTGGGGGGGCCATTAGGCTAACACACTATCCTATGACAGTTAACAGTTCTATTAACAACTCCTTAAACTACAAAAGACCACGCACTAACCTTCCATAGTCCCTCCAACTGCATCTCAAACCATCTTCCAACTCCCCAGAGAGTATTCCCAATTTACCCTCCAATAGCTGCCACCTGCACTCTTAAACTGTCCTCTAGCAGCCCCATTCCTCCTGAAGACGTGGTCCTTTAGTTGTGTGCCAACTGTCCTGTAATAGACCCCAACCTCACCCCAAACCACCCTCAATCACCCCTCACATCTCTCTATAAACATCCCCAATTTCACCATCCAACTGCCCTCTCTTCTCCCTACATATCTCCCATTCACCCCGTCCCTCAGTTGCGTTGCAATGAAACCCCAGCTTCCAGAGAGAGAGACAGAGACAGAGACAGAGACAGAGAGCACGCAGCAATGAAGACCTAATGCAGCCCAAAATAAATAAATAAAATAAATAAATAAATGGGAAAAAAGATGGCAGCCTCGGGCTTCCCTGGTGGCGCAGTGGTTGAGAGTCCGCCTGCAGATACAGGGGACCCGGGTTCGTGCCCCGGTCCGGGAAGATTCCACATGCCGCGGAGCCACTGGGCCCGTGAGCCATGGTCGCTGAGGCTGCGCGTCCGGAGCCTGTGCTCTGCAACGGGAGAGGCCACAACAGTGAGAGGCTTGCGTACCGCAAAATGGCAGCCTCATTCAAACTAAGAAAAATACAAAAATTTTTTTTTAAAAGAAGTGTGCTTGGGTTCCAATCCCAGGTTCTATAAACTGGTGTGACCTAGGGCAAGTGACTTAACTTTGCTGTACCTTGGTTTCCTAATCTGTAGGTTGGGAAAATAAATGGAACCCTCCTCAGAGGTCTGTTGTGAGGATTAAAATGAATGAATACAGGGCTTCCCTGGTGGCGCAGTGGTTGAGAGTCCGCCTGCCGATGCAGGGGGCACGGGTTCGTGCCCCGGTCTGGGAAGATCCCACATGCCGCGGAGCGGCTGGGCCTGTGAGCTATGGCCCCTGAGCCTGTGCATCCGGAGCCTGTGCTCCACAACGGGAGAGGCCACAACAGTGAGAGGCCCGTGTACCGCAAAAAAAAAAAAAAAAAAAAAAAATGAATGAATACAGATAAAGTGCCAAGAATGACCGATAAATGTTGCTTATTGTTAGTTTTCTTTATAGCTTTCGCTTTTTTGTATCCTGTTCAAGAAGGCCTTGTTTGTTGCCAAAGACTTAAAGATAGTCTCCAAACATATTTTGTTCTGATATTTTTATAGGTTCTTTTTTAATGGTTAGGTCTTTAGCCAATCTGGAATTAATTTTTCTGAATTGAGTAAATTAGGAATCTAATCCCTCCCCCCAAAAGACAGTCATTTCTCCCCAAACTATTTTAGTAAATAGTCCATCTCTCTCCCAGTGACTTGAAATATCACTTTTGTCATTTATGAATTCCCACAATACCTAGGTCGATTTTTGGATTTTTTTTCTGTACCATTGATCTAGTTTTCTATTCCTACTCCCATATCACAATGTTTCTTTTTATGTTTGTATTTCCCTGTGCTTATTTTATTTTATTATTTTTGGCTGTGCAGCACGCGGGATCTTAGTTCCCCGACCAGAGATCCACCCGCTCCCCCTGCAGTGGAAGTGCGGAGTCCTAACCACTGGACCTCCAGGGAAGTACCACAATGTTTTAATAACTAGAGCTTTGTCAGATATTTTGAATCTGGTAAGATGACGCCCTCCTCTTTCTTTTTCTTTTATAAAATTAGATATTCTCGTGTATTTAAGGCACCGTAGGAATTTTAACATCAGGTCTACAAGTTCCATTTTGCAGTTTTCATTGGTAATGTATTGATTTTTTAAAGATTAATTTGGGGAAGAATTGTCTTTATTATGTGGGTAATGTTTGTGTGTGAGCGTGTGGGGATGTGCGTGTTTACCAAGCCAACTTGGGAAATAAGGGTGCCAATACAGGAAGGTGCAAGACAAATGGGCGCTCAGAGAAGTTCCCAGTGGTCCAACTGATGGGCATGGTCTCGGGATGTTGGGAGGGATAAAGGGAAGGTTGTAGGTCTGGGTATTTTGTGAGCTGACTGTGCATCTGAAGGTATGGGTGGGACCCTCTGCTGTGTGCAAGCCGGCTTGCATGTATCTAGCACACAGAGGAGCTCAATAAATGTTTGTTAAATCAGTGCACAAATGAGTGAATCAATTTTTGGAGAGATTATTGTATGCCAAACAACCTGCTAGCACTATTCAAAAATTACCTCCAATCCTCATAACAACCCTGTCAAACAGGTATTATGACCCCCATTTGACAGGCCAGTAAAGCTGAGGCTCAGAGAGGGGAAGTCCCTTGCCCATATTCAAACCTTGGTCTTTATAATTCCAGAAGTCAACCACAGAAGGGGCCAGATCTAATTTCCATCCTTCCACTCATTCATCCATCTGCCAAGGATTCACTAAACACCTACAGTGCAGCGCAACGACCTAGTACAACAACCGCTCTAAATGACATAGAGTAGGCGGACCGCTTCCAGGAAGACCAGCTGGGCGGCTGGACTGTAGGTACTGAAAGGGTGGGGTTTCTGGTGCGCACCTTCCGGGAATGTAGCTGCCTAGGCCTCAAGGCTATGGCTTTGGCTGAGGAGGCACCGCTAGATCAAGGTTGGAGTGCGGTTTAGGGAGTGGATACTATGAATATTGGCCTATAGAGGGCGCGTTTCCGCAGCTAGAAGCGTGTCCTGGAGATCCTCCGCGCGCAGACTGGCCATCAGGACGCAGGCGCAGAGGACCCAAGGAGCGGCTTAATATCTTGCGGAGGGATAATTTGAGAAGAGGAGGCGTGGTTCAATCTAATTACCTCTCATTGATTTGCCTCTGTCTCTGAGGGCGTGGCCTCGGTGCCCCCTTCTCGGAATAAGGGCCTGCGGAATCTAGTTCTCTCTCGGCTTCGGAGGCGTAGCTTAGGGCGGGCCCTTGAGCCACCCCTCAACGATTGGCCACCTCACCCAGAGGGCGTGGCCCAGCGAGCTGTCTATCCTCAGTGTGGTCACTTCCTGTGGAGTTTCCCCAGCCCAGGGAGGAGGGGGAAGAGGACGAGGGGGAGGAGGGCGGTCGTCCGGGGTTAGGTTGGGGGGGGTGTTGGTCCGTTCTGGGCGGGGGATGACTCACAGCCCATCCCATCTCCCCGACGCCGCCCGCCCACGCAGAGCTCGCTCCATGGCTTAGCGGAGGAGGCGGTGGCGAGCGGGGGAGGGGGACTCTTATTTTGTTAGGGGGACCGGGCCGAGGCCCGACCGGCCTGGCAGGGCTCGCCCGGGGCCGGGCGTCATGTCTCATGCGGCCGAGCCAGCTCGGGACGGCGTAGAGGCCAGCGCGGAGGGCCCTCGAGCCGTGTTCGTGCTGTTGGAGGAGCGCAGGCCGGCCGACTCGGCCCAGCTTCTCAGGTGCGGGACCGCCTGGGACCGGTAGTGCTAACTGGGGTTCCCGGGGGCCTGATCTGGGGGCAGCGGGGGCCCAGGACTGTGATTGGAGGCCCTCGGCCTAGTCTTGGAGGACGTATGGGCGCCTGACTTGGGGGGGCACCTAAGGAATCTGGCGGTGGCTTGCTTGGACTGAGGCTTCAAGGAGTCGTGGAAGTGCAGTAAAGGAGGCCTAGTTCAGATTTGGCGGGGGCCCTTGACTGGGTCTCGAGGGGCTGATTCTGTTGTGTCCAAAAACTAGTCTAGGGTAGCTGAACTTCAGGGACTGAGACTCTGACTAGAGGCTGAATTTGGGGTCTTTGAGTCAGATATGAGGGGAATGAATTTGAGGGGGCACTCTGTAGGTGAGGCACTGATTTTTAAGGGACTTTTTCCCTCAGAGAAGGTGTCCTGGGAGATAGAGGTGCTGTCTTGGGAGCTTGGTGACTCCCAGTGGCTGGTTGCTGGAGGCTGTGTTTGGGGATAAAATGACTCTGGAGGGATTTGGGGGTATCTCGGATATACTGCGTGGGACCAGCCTTGTGAGTGTGTGTGAGTGAACAAGAAAAGCAACATTCATCGAGACTTGATCAGAATAAGCCCTTCACCTGCCCACCCATCCAGCCGGGTAGTGGAAAAGCCCTCTTCCCACACCCCATAGGGGCTTGAATGGGAAACAGTCAGACAGACAGGCAATGGAGATGGTGCTACCTCTTAGCCCAGAGAAGGCCTCAGACCTTATTTGGGAACCCAGAGGAGGGTCTTGTTCCTGTTGCCACCTGCCCTAGCCTCTCAGCCAGCTCTTTTCACCCCCTACACACACACAGACACAGAGGTTTTTTTTTTTTTTTAATCTCACCTTCCCAGTCTGTCTCTCAGGCCCTGGAGGCAATCTTGAATCTGACCCTAGAGCTGGAATGAGCACCAATTGCACCATCCCTGCCTGGGTGGGTCCTCTATGGCCTCTTAGCCTCACTTCCATCAGCGGGCCTGGAAGCCCCAGCCCTCTCTGTCCATACCCTGCCCATTCCAGTGCCCACCTCTTCCAACTTCTGTGCAATGGAAGTGTGAGCATGGGAGGGGGCTTTGCCTACTTTCTGCCTGGGATTGTGCTGAGCTCAGCGGCTCCCCAGCTTCCTCTTCCCGACTTCCTGGGGTGGTTTTAGGGCCCCATCTGTGAGTGAGGAAAGGGAGGAAGACAGATTCTTGGGGAGGGGCAAGTCACCGACAATCTCAGGATTCTAAATCTTTGACTAAATTCAAGGATGCATACCTATCTGCCTGCATGTTAATGTCCCCTACACACTAGGGTCTTGCAGCCAGCATGGAGGGTTAAGCAGGAGACTTTCAATATATGAATTTACCATCTCCTGATGCCTTTATAGCAACCTAGGTCATCACAGTAGTGGCGATAGTTGAAAGGGACGGGTGTACATGGCTTCTTAGTTTGTGTGTCAGTGGGTGTTGGTATTGGAGGTGTGTTTGTGTTTTGATCTATCGAAAAAACTGGAGAGTGCTTGGGCAAGCTCCTCTAACCAAGAAAAGAATGTTCCTATAAAGCAGATCATCCACCCAAATTCTCCCTCTTGTCAATCCAGATTGTTGGACTGAGGGGAGCCTTTGTTATTTCCATCTTGTTTTTGGATGCGTGTTCGCATCCCACAAACTCTGGTTGGGGCAGGGTTGGTGTCCGGGAGCTCTTTTGGGAAGTAGTGGATCCTTCAGTAAAGTGAATCAGCTACCCCAGTTCTCTTTGTGATGCATTCAGTTTGTGTTACAATGGGCTGTTCTGCCGAGGGAAGCCCCTACCGTGCAGTATGCCTGTGGACCTATGTGGGCTCACATTCAGCAGCCAGGAAAACAATGGGGGGTGTGGGGGCTGGGAGAACTCTGAATGCAAAGTCAGGAATCCCACAAAGTGAATTGTCATTCCTCAATTCTTCGTTTCTGTTCTTCTGAAACCCAGGTTGCACACCCAGGTGATTGTTAGATCAAGGATCTGGGGTTCAGGCTTATTATTTTTAATCTTAAGGAACTATGGGTAACACGGAGCAAAAGAGAGTGGAGAGGGGAGAAGACATGGGAATTCATGGTGGTGGTTTCAGCAAAGTGGCCGAATGTGAGTGATACCCTCTATTCTCCTCTCTCCTGGTGTATGCTTCTCTTCTCTTCTTTTCTGTCTCTGTCTCTGTCTCTCTCAGGGGAATGACGTCTCCATACAATCACTGACCATCACCCCTGCCTTCCCCCCACCCTCAGCCTGAACTCTTTGCTTCCGGAATCCGGGATTGTTGCTGACATCGAATTAGAAAACGTCCTTGATCCTGACAGCTTCTACGAGCTCAAAAGCCAACCCCTATCGCTACGCTCAAGGTATGTCTCCTCTCTCTGACTCCCCTCCCTATTCCTCAGGCCCCTCCATCCCCTCTTGATGGGCAGAGGCCCTCAGTGCCAGCCCAACCCATTCTCTCGCCAGCCTGAATTTTTCAGATAGTAAAATTAAGAGCCAGAAAGAGCATGTGGAAAGCCGGAGGCCAAGCTAGGATTCTAGTATCTCAGACAAAATCTCCCCTGCTTCCTCCCCCACCTGCACATCCATTCATAGACAAAAATTGCAGCGTGCCTGGAGTTCCCAGACACAGGGCGTGGCCTGCTCAAGCCCAGCCCCCAAGTAGGCAGAGCCGTTCCCATAACCCCTGGTCACCCTCCCCTCAACTCAACAAATTCACCCACTCCCAGCCCTTGAAGAACCCCTGCTGGTCTCTTCTTTCCCCCAAGCTTGAAAGTCGAAATGTGCTGAGTCATGGGCCTGGGCTCTAAGAGCGGGGAGGGGACCTGGAAGAGGGGCAGGAAGAGAGGATTGTGAAATCTCTGAGATTTTCAAGACTGACTAGCTCCTGGGACCAGAGGCCCAGGCAGGGGAGGAAGAAGGGCCTGCGGTTGCCCATATAGCCTGATGCCCACCCCCAGGAGCTCAGGGAGCATCTCCAGCCCCGAATTGAGCTTAATGAGCCCTCTGTGTCCGTATCTACTCCCACAACCTCAATCCTGTTTCCTTCTGCTCTCCTTTAAATAGCTCGCAGAGCTGAACAATGGTGTCTCCGCTTGATATATGAACAGGCCCAAATCCAGTCTTCACCATAAGGACTGAGGGCTAAAGTTCCCCCAGCAGACCGTGACCCCTGAGGGTTGTGACCAGGTCTGGTTCCTTTATCTCCCCTCCACATTGTGGCTTCTGAAGGCAGAGAACAGGCCAGGTTCCTACGTCTGCTCCATCGCACTGTGACTCCTTAGGCTTGGGCCGAGACTTTTAGCTTACCTGTGGCCCCGTATTTCCCATTCCACAGCCTCCCAATATCACTGCAGGCCACACCAGCCACCCCAGCTACACTCTCTGCATCATCTTCTGCAGGGGGCTCCAGGACCCCTGCCATGTCGTCATCTTCTTCATCGCGGGTCTTGCTGCGGCAGCAGCTAATGCGGGCCCAGGCCCAGGAGCAGGAGAGGCGTGAGCGTCGGGAACAGGCTGCAGCCTCTCCCTTCCCTAATCCTGCACCTGCCTCTCCTGCCATCTCTGTGGTCGGCGTCTCTGCTGGGGGCCACACATTGGGTCGTCCTCCCCCTGCTCAGGTGCCCAGGGAGGTGCTCAAGGTAAGGTGACATCCAGAGGCCCTGGGAGGGGCTCCTGGTGACTGAGGATTGGTCCTGGTGTCTTCGGGACGAGGTCCTAGGGGCTCTAAGGAAGGTCTCAGGTACTGTTAAAAGGGGGCTGTGCTAGTATCCCATTGTGTTTAGGGTTTCCAAGGCGTTCTTGTGGAGTTGTGAGGGGTTCTTGGGGGCCATAGGATGTCTTGGTGGATCATGGAGGCTCATGAGTGCCCTGAGTGGGCCCTGGAGTCTGTGAAGTGGCTTTGTAGGAAGCACTTCACATATGGTTATGCATTAGGAATTCTTGGGCCATTGGAGTGTCTTGGGAAGCCATGTATAGTTCCCACGTCTGTTAGGTGGGGTCACAGGCTTTGAGGGGGGCCTCTTGGGGACTGTGACAGGGTGCTCCAGAAACTGTGAAGGATTCTGCCACCCACGGGTAGGTAGATCTTGAGGGCTGTGAAGGATCTCTGAGAAGGGGAGTTTGGGTCTTAGGGGAGACTTTAATCAGTATTTGGGGGCGGGAGAGGGTTCTCAGATTCTGGGCCTGGTTTGCCATCCTGAGCCTAGGAACAGATGACTTCTGAGGGGCAAGCTGGGGCTCAGAGTCACCCCTCTGAGCCCTGTTCTACCTTGTTCCCTCCCATCCTGTCTCCCCCGCATTCCACAGGTACAGACCCATCTGGAGAACCCGACGCGCTACCACCTGCAGCAGGCGCGCCGGCAGCAGGTGAAGCAGTACCTGTCCACCACACTTGGGCCCAAGCTGGCGTCCCAGGCCCTCACCCCACCACCGGGGGCTGCTAGTGCCCAGCCGCTTCCTGCCCCTGAGGCTGCCCATGCTACTGGCCCCACTGGCAGTGCTCCCAACAGCCCCATGGCACTGCTCACCATCGGGTCTAGCTCAGAGAAGGAGGTGAGTGGCTGCAGACGACCCTCCCATGCTCCCCCTGCCCCAACTTCTTCTAAGGCTCTTCCATATTTCTTCTCCCAGATTGATGATGTCATCGATGAGATCATCAGCCTGGAGTCCAGTTACAACGATGAGATGCTCAGCTACCTGCCCGGAGGCACCACGGGGCTGCAGCTCCCCAGCACGGTGAGGCCCTGAGATGGGAGGTTGGTCTAAAAATTAGCGCATCCCTCTATCACTGAGGGATATCTTATATACACCCGGCCTAGCTGTGTACATAAGAGACTGTCACCTTGGATTGTACTGAGATAGAGATAGAGGCTGTATGTTGAGAATGGGGCACACCAGTGCCCTGGGGCCATGTTGCACTGCATGGAGAGGTGAACCTTGTAGATTTTGATATCTACACGGTGGGGACTTCATGGAGCTATTAGGGCATACCGAAGCACTCAGGCTTCACTGTGGGAGGGACCAAGAGGTGGGACTCTTGTAGCATTTTGTTTGTTTGTTTTGAGTGTAAGACAGGTTTTTTTTTAATTAAATTTTCCTAGACTTGTCTCATGTTTACTGAATGTTTTGCTTTGTGTAAGCAAGTAACCTGGAACTTTTTTTTTTTTTTTTTTTTTTGCGGTACACGGGCCTCTCACCGTTGTGGCCTCACCCATCGCGGAGCACAGGCTCCAGACGTGCAGGCTCAGCGGCCACGGCTCACAGGCCCAGCCGCCCCACGGCACGTGGGGTCCTCCTGGACCGGGGCACGAACCCGCGTCCCCTGCATCGGCAGGCGGACCCCCCAGCTGCTGCGCCACCAGGGAAGCCCTAACCTGGAGCTTTAACAAACCAATTTGGACAATGCAACCTGGATAAATGCTTGTCCGCACACAAGTCATCGATTGCCATTCTCTGGCCTGGCCTCCATGTAAATCCAATTGGTCTTAAAGTCTATCTAAACAGAGAGCAAGCAGACCACATCATCTTATTTCTAGTTTAAACTTTAAACCTCAAATTAACCCCCATCCCAAGACCCACACCCTCCCCCACACACAAAAGAAAATTTTTAGAAGAAATGGCCATTAAGAACTGAGTCAGTTGCATAAGAATTGGCTTAATCCTGCAGCCAGCACTCCAAAGTAGCTCTTGGCTTCACAACAGGCCAGCTGGAACTCTTGAAGCAGGACAGGTAGAGAATGGATAGAGGATGCTCTAAGAACAGGGCCAAGTCCTGGTGCTGCGAGGCTTCCACACATGCTTACACTCCAACATAAATACACTTCCACCTTCCTCCCCTAAGTGATGTTTCTCTATAGCACTTTAGAGCTTGTAACTCTCTAAATTTTTTAGTGCAGAGATGGACAGAAACTTATTCTAAACATGCAAGGTATTATCTTATTTCTAACAACATAGGCCAAAATTAACAGAGAAGCTCTTTGTTATACAGATTATCTTGTAGCGTTTTTTGTTTGTTTGTTTTGTTTTTTTTGTTTGTTTGCGGTATGCGGGCCTCCCACTGTTGTGTTCTCTCCTGTTGTGGAGCACAGGCTCCGGCCGTGCAGGCTCAGCGGCCATGGCTCACGGGCCCAGCCACTCCGCGGCATGTGGGATCTTCCCGGACCGGGGCACGAACCCGTGTTCCCTGCATCGGCAGGCGGACTCTCAACCACTGTGCCACCAGGGAAGCCCTCTTGTAGCGTTTTGAGTGTACCAGGACATTCAGGTCATGAAGACACACCCAGACCATGAAGTGATTGGAACATAATATGCCAAAGGCGTCCAGATTTGATGTGGTTGGACCTTGAAGTGACTAGAACATACCACATCTCTTAAAGTGAACTGTGCCGAGGGCCTCCCTGGTGGCGCAGTGGTTGAGAGTCCGCCTGCCGATGCAGGGGATGCGGGTTCGTGCCCCGGTCTGGGAGGATCCCATATGCCGCGGAGCGGCTGGGCCCGTGAGCCATGGCTGCTGGGCCTGTGCGTCCGGAGCCTGTGCTCCGCGGCGGGAGAGGCCACAGCGGTGAGAGGCCCGCGTACCACAAAAAAAAAAAAAAAAAAAAAAAAAAAAAAAAAAAAAAAAAAAGTGAACTGTGCCGAGAGGCTGGGTCCTTGTAAAGACTGGATAAAACTTTCTAGAGCAGGAGGTGCACCAATGAATTTTAACATTCTGGTTCTGAACATTCCAGGAGTCTCATAACTAGTTTTGGGACATACCAAGTGCCTATAGCTCTACTTCTTTCCAACTTATCAAGAGGATAGAAGCACATGTAAAAATGGTACCAATTTATCAGAATTTTTCATTGATTTGGGCACAGCTAGAGATTGGATGGATCCAGCAGTCTAGTGGGGGTTTCAAGAGATGAAAACTCATCAAGAGGTGGGACTAATTACTTATGGATTAGTTCTTTGCCCTAGGGTGTATCCAGGAGAGTGTGAAGGAGAAAAAAAAACAAACTAGGCTGACATAAAAACAGTGCTTGTTGAGTAGCTGGACAAGAAATCCTGAGAGATCAGAATGTGCAAGAGGGTGCCAGATCAGAACCTCGGTGCATGGCAGCCGGAGACTGTATGCAACGCAGTCACAGCAAAAGACTGGAGATTGGGCTGGAACTCTCCAAAAGGCCAGATTTTGGGTGGAATGTTGCCATGACAATTTCCCAAGGTCTGAGGAGACTGGGTTGGAGTGTTCCAAGAATGCTGAGTTGGAATGTAGCTCTAGGAGGGGCTGAAATGTTGCACTGGAGCTGATAAAGACCTGAGAAGGGTGGTTTTCTGGCACTTCTTAGAGCCAGTGTGGGGGTTTGGGAGAGGGGCTTCAGAAGTCACTGGGGGATTCAAGGGGCTGTGGGGACACTATGAGCAGGCCAGGCAGGCTCCAGTCCCCCAGCAAAGCAGGGTAGGTCCCCGTGACCCTGTGTTCCCTGTTGAGTGGCTGTGTGAAATTCCCTTGAAGGAGAAGGAAGGGTTCCCATGCTGAGCCAGCCAATCCTTGCATGAGGGGGCCCATGCAAGGGGTGTGTGGAGGGTCAGGAACCTGGTCGAAGAAGGGGCCGAGCCTGGGGTCTGTTTCCAACCATCATTTTTCCGCTCTCCCTGCCTGCAGCTGCCTGTGTCAGGGAATCTGCTTGATGTGTACAGTAGTCAGGGCGTGGCCACACCAGCCATCACTGTCAGCAACTCCTGTCCAGCTGAGCTGCCGAATATCAAACGGGAGATCTCTGGTAAGGGCCAGGGTCTTGGCCCCGTGCAATTATCATATACCCCAGGGTGAGCCCCATATCTACCACGTCTGGGGGTCAGGCCTGATTCTAAGGCAAGAGGGTTTAAACAGACAGAAATGGGGGCTGTTTGCCATCTTTGTCCATATGGCCCGTGGTCCTGCTTTCACTCCACGCTCTCTCCTCTTGGGTTTAACAAGTGGCCTGTCACCATGGCTTCTTTAAAAATTGTAAAAATGGTGGCACTTCCCTTGCCTGCGCCCACCAAAGCCTACCCCAGCGACTGCACATGCTGCCTACCGTCGTCTGTCATCTTTCTCAGACCCAGAGGCCCTGACCACCTCCCGCACTCTCTTCCAGAGACAGAGGCCAAGGCCCTTTTGAAGGAACGGCAGAAGAAAGACAATCACAACCTGAGTGAGTGAGAGCGCGGGCTCCTGCCCACGTGCTGTGCAGCCCTGCCTCACTCTGCCCCCGGCCTTCCTTGGGGGCCTCTCCCTGCAGCAGCCTCCCAATTCCCCAGTTTCTCCTCTTCGCTTCTCAGCCTATTGATGACTCTTTCCCACTTTCTCTTTCTCTCCCCCGCCTTCAAAGTTGAACGTCGCAGGCGATTCAACATTAACGACAGGATCAAGGAGTTGGGCACCCTCATCCCCAAGTCCAGTGACCCGTGAGTCTGGGCCAGGAGCCCCAGGCCGGTGGAAGGTGGGGTGGGGGCCCCACCCCCTGAAAGTCATTCCCGGGTGGGCCTGCCCTAAGTGGGAACCACCCGGGCAGTCCTGCTCCTTTGCCCCTTTCTCACCCAGCTTTCCTCACCCTGGGCAGGGTGGCAGCCCCTCACCGTGTTCCCATCTAAAATTTTAGGTGCATGACATTATGGTCCATGACATTATGGTCCATGACGTTATGGTCCACGTCGTCTGCCCCCCTGTACGACATAGACAGTTTTCCGCTTATTTAGTACCTCCTTTATTTACTCAAAAAATGTATTGAGCTGCTTCTGCTTTGTGCCAGGTACCATGCTAGGCCCTGAGGATACCAGAGGGAACAAAATGCACAAAAATCCCTGACCTCATGGAACTGATGTTTTAGTGGGGGCAGACAGACAGCAAAGAAGATAAATATGTAAACTCCGATGGTTATGATGAGTGTTGTGGAGAGGAATCAAGAACAGAGGGAAGATGGGATATTGGGGAGGGTCACAGTTTGGGGTGAGGAGGGTGGGGACAGAGCAGGCCTCAACTGATGAGGAAATACTTGAATAAAGAGCCTAAAGAGGTGAGGCAGGAGCCATCTGGGTGTCTGAGGGAAGAGTGTTCAAGGTGGAGGGCAGAGCTGGGCTGGAGGCCCTGAGGTGGGAATGATTTTCCATGTTCTAGGAGCACTGAGAAGCCAGTGTGGCTGCAGTGAGATGAAACAGAGGGGCATGGGTAAGAGGAGCAGTATGGGATCAGGTCAGAGAGGGCTTCCTGGGTTCGGGGTGTGATGGGGCATCATTGGAAGGTTCCAGGCAGGTGGTTTACATGCGAGCATTCCGTACCCTTGATGTCCCTCTGCCTCAAGTTCTAGGCATGTGGTGGGGTGCTCCATCTACCTGGTGCAATCGCCCCCTTCAGCTCCCGAGAGACTCCGTGTGCAGCATTCCCTTCTTTCCTCCCCCTCGGGCCCCACAGGGAGATGCGCTGGAACAAGGGCACCATCCTGAAAGCCTCTGTGGATTACATCCGCAAGTTGCAGAAGGAGCAACAGCGCTCCAAAGACCTGGAGAGCCGGCAGCGATCCCTGGAGCAAGCCAACCGCAGCCTGCAGCTCCGAATTCAGGTCTGGAAGGAGAAGGCGGTGGCAGGGGTGAGGGAGGCTTCCTGGAGGCAGAGGCAGAGGGAGAACAGGCTAGGATTTCTCCTCCTGGCATATTTGGGGGATCCCCGGGCTTCCTGACTCATATGATGATGATGATGATGATGATAAGTAGTAATCATAACATTAGCAAGAATAATAATGAATATTGGTTAACGGACACAGTGTTTTATCTTGTGCCATGCACTATGACAAGAGCCTTATCTCCATTTACTAAGTTAATCCTCACAACAATCCTGTGAGACAGGGACCATTATTATACCCACTTTCTAGGTTGGGACTCTGAGGCTCAGAGACGGTAAGCAACTTGCCTGAAGTTACGCAACTAGTGAGTGGCAGAGGCTGAATTCGAACCCAGGCAGCCTACCCTTTTAACTGTTATATCCTCTGCCTCTGAGGGACTCTGAACCCCATCTTATCCCACCCCCACCACCCACCCCCCTACATTTTGCAGGAGCTAGAACTGCAGGCCCAGATCCATGGTCTGCCAGTGCCTCCCACCCCAGGGCTGCTCTCACTGGCCACAACTTCAGCCTCTGACAGTCTCAAGCCAGAGCAGCTGGATGTTGAAGAGGAGGGCAGGCCAGGCACAGCAACATTTCATGCAGCGGGGGGACCTTCCCAGAGTACTCCCCATCAGCAGCCCCCAGCGCCACCCTCAGATGCCCTTCTGGACCTGCACTTTCCCAGCGACCACCTGGGGGATCTGGGGGACCCCTTCCACCTGGGGCTGGAGGACATTCTGATGGAGGAGGAGGAGGGGGTGGTGGGGGGACTATCAGGGGGCGCCCTGTCCCCACTGCGGGCTGCCTCCGATCCCCTGCTTTCTTCAGTATCCCCCGCAGTCTCCAAGGCCAGCAGTCGCCGCAGCAGCTTCAGCATGGAGGAGGAGTCCTGATCAGGCCTCACCCCTCCCCTGGGACTTCCCCACCCAGGAAAGGAGGACATGTCAGGATGAGGCCCCGCCTTTTCCCCCACTTTTCATGAGACTGCCCTGCCCAGGTGTACTGGGGGAAGAGGAGACTGATGAGGCCCCAACCCTATAACCAGGCAAGGAGGAGGAGTCAGATGAGGCCCCACCCCTTCCCCATAGGACAGGCCAATGCAGGTATTTCAGACATGGAGAAGGTAGGGACATCAGGGCCTGTCTCTTGCAGAATGCAGCCTCACCCCTGCCCCATGGGACCCGCCCTTACCCAGGTGAGGGAAGGAGACAGGATGAGGTCAGCCCCTGGCCCCTAGGGACTGTCCTAGCCATGTTTCCTGGGATAAAGAGTGTCAGGATACTGCTCCATCTCCTCTCTTGGAACCAACAGTCTAGTCTATCCTGGCAAGGAAGAGGAGTCAAAATGGAGGTCCCACCTTGGGGGTTTAAGCGCTGCCCCTTCCCCGTGAACCCTGCCCTGCGCAGGCAAGGAACAGAAGTGAGGATGAGAGCCAACTCCTTTACCTGGGAACTCAGTCCTGGCCTTCTAGCAATGGAGGAGTCAGGCCCCGCCCTTTCCCTATAGGAACAGCCCGGCACAGGTATTTCAGTCGTGGAGGAGTCAGTAAGATCAGGCAACTTTGTGGAGATCACAGCCCTCGTCTCTTAGCAACATCCCATCCAATCATTCCACACTGCAGGGAGGAGTGGTACTTAAGCTCCCCTGCCTTAACCTGGGACCATCGTGACTTAACCTAGGAGGGCTCTAAGCCGACCTGGCCCTTGAAGGGGGCAGATCTTGAAATCTTGTGGGTTGACATTCCAGACCTAGATCAGGAGTGAGTGAGAGTTAGACCCCCACACTTGGGCAGAGTTTTACCTCCTTCCTTGAAGGGTAGATTGGGGAGGTGATGGAGATAAGGGGGTACTGGGTCCATGTTCCCAGAACCAGCACCCCAGTACTCTTTTTCAACATGTAGAGGAATAAGATAAAGGAAGGGGCCTTTCCAGGGAGTTCCCCAGCCCAGGAACAAGTAGAAGCCTGTCTCACCAAGGCAGAGGCTTAGGGGGAGGATTGAAAAAACATATATACCCCCTCTTTATCTGAATTTTTTACTGATCCCCTACTCAGAAGCTAGGTCACCCCCAACCTCTGGCCTCCACCTAGTTCTCCATTTGGAGAAATCTTCCCCATTTCAGAGTTATCAAGAGACACTCCCTGCCCATCCCCATCCCTCCTACCCCATACACCCAAGGTTGTCAGCTTTGGATTGTTGGGGCCGAGCCCCGAGGAGGGTGTACTAAGGGGTCCGTAGGTTTGTGATTAAAATAATAAATGCTAGGCGTGTTTGATGCGCTTTTAACTTTGGCAAAGAGTCTCCTGTCCTTGCTTTTTATCTGTGCAATGAGCATGGCTCATGATGTTCTTGGAAGAAACAGATTTGAGTGGGATGGGTACAAGAATTTAGATACTGGGGCTGGAGAAAACAATGTACAAACAAACGCAATCAGTCCTTAACTATCTGCTAGGCAGCCTCCTAACTGTTGCAGGCGTTTTACCCAATTTATTATTCTAAGGAATATTCATCGAGAAAGTACTGATTCTTACTCCTATTTCACGTTTGAAGAAACACGAATAGAACAGGGTCTAAGTAACTATCTGACGATACACAGCTGGTAAATGGATGAAGCGCTAAATGGTAAAGTGAGTTAAGTGAGGGCTCTGGTTTGAACAATGTCATTGAGGACAGACGGGCCAATGAAGATTTTCTTGCAAGTTCACTTTTGAAGCTGATAAGGAAGTATATGAGGATATCTCCAGGCAGACAGTAGAGGTATTCCAGCTGGTGGAAATGGCAAAGACAAAAACCGTAAAGGTAGAGGAACAAGCAAACAACTCGGTTTTGGAACAGGTGTTGACATTTGTGGGGAATTTAAATGGAAGTGAAGGGACACAAGTATCTTAGGCTGGGGAAAAATATTCCTGGAATTTCTCAACCGAACTGACTCCCAGGACAGGTATCAGGCCGGGTCCTGTGTCACCCCCATCAGGCTGTGACCACCACACTTGCTGCCTGCCCATTTCTAGCCTAACATACTGTGAGCCCTAGGGCCTGGTTGCTGAACCTCTACCACCAGACTGGTGGCTCCCTGATAGCTTTATTTTTTTTCTCCTCAAATTGGCTATATTCTCTTTATTTTACAAAGGTAACATGTAATACCCAGAAGTGGGGTTTTTTTTAACTTTGTATTCTGAAATAATTTTAGATTTACAGAAGTGTGGCAAAGACAGTAGAGAGAGTTCTCATACCTGTTATCCAGCTCCCCCTAATGTTAACAGCTTGAATAACCATGGCACATTTATTAAGGCTAAGAAAATCACATTGGCACAGTACTAGGAACTCCAGACTTTATTTGGATTTCACTGGTGTTTCCACGAATGTCTTTTTTCTGTTCTAGGATCCAAATAAGGATACTCTTGTTTGTTATCTCTTTCTGTGTAACAAATTACCACAATCTTAGTGGCTAAAAACTCATGCATTCATTATCTCCCAATTTTTGCAGGTCAGGCAGCCAGGCTGGCTTAGCTGGCTCCTCTACTCCAGTGGCTCTCAAGAAGGTACAATCAGGGGAGGTGTGGGCAGGACTGAGGACTCATCTGAAAGCCGGACTGGGGAAGAATCTGCTCCACACTTGCACTGACATGCAACTGTTTGGGGCAGTTCTCAGTTCTCTGCAGCCTGTTAAACAGAGGGCCTCAGTTCCTTGCTGGCTGTCAGCTGGAGGTGCACTCAGTCCTTACCATGTGTGCCTTTCCTTCCATGAGGCAGCTCACAGCATATGTACTTTGCTTCATCAAAGTCAGCAATAGAAGAGTCTGCTAGCAAAACAGAAGTTACTATCTCTTGTAATCTAATCATGGAAGTGACATACCCTCACCACTGAGGCATTCTGTTGGTTATAAGCAAGTTACTCATGGGAGAGGATTACACAAGATCATGAATAGCAGTAGGACCACTGGGGGGACATCTTAGAAGCTCCCTACCACATTGGGTTGAGCTGTCATATCTTCTTGGTCTCCTTGGACAGTTTCTGTCTGCCCATTGAGAAGCCTAGACATTGTGCTATTCCAGAAGCAACAAGCACATCTAGTACCCACATCTTGGTTTCTAAATGCCATTCTCCAATGAAAGGAACCAGGGCTCCTTGGAGAAATGGCTGATTTTAAGGCCGGGGAAGGGAAACACATGATGAGCCTGGAGCACTCTGTTTGGTACCAGAAAGTAAGGAAGAACCTAAACAAAAAAAGATGGGAGTGTGTCATAAAGATGCAGGAGCCAACCTGAAAGAACTCCCAATAACCAAATATGGAGCAATTTGAGCAACAAAAAAATAATGATAGTGCTGTATTGTAGTCCAAAAACTAAATATCCATGATTCCATACTTATATATATCAGTGATATAATTGGGTAAGTAAATAAATGCTGGAGATGGGACAACTCTTCCTTGCATTAGAATTCCAAATAATAAATATAGAAGGAATGAGATAAATAGAAAATTACCATTAGAATACCACAGTAATACTTACTGGGGAGTGGATCCACAGCTAAACGCTAAATGTTAAAATTAGTGGGCAGAAGAGATAAACCCACGCACATATGATCACCTTATTTTTGATAAAGGAGGCAAGAATATACAATGGAGAAAAGACAGCCTCTTCAATAAGTGGTGCTGGGAAAACTGGACAGCTACATGTAAAAGAATGAAATTAGAACACTCCCTAACACCATACACAAAAATAAACTCAAAATGGATTAAAGACCTAAGTGTAAGGCCAGACACTATAAACCTCTTAGAGGAAAACATAGGCAGAACGCTCTATGACGTAAATCACAGCAAGATCCTTTCTGACCCACCTCCTAGAGAAATGAAAATAAAAACAAAAATAAACAAATGGGACCTAATGAAACTTAAAAGCTTTTGCACAGCAAAGGAAACCATAAACAAGACAAAAATGCAACCCTCAGAATGGGAGAAAATATTTGCAAATGAAGCAACTGACAAAGGATTAGTCTCCAAAATTTACAAGCAGCTCATACAGCTCAATAACAAAAAAACAAACAACCCAATCCAAAAATGGGCAGAAGACCTAAACAGACATTTCTCCAAAGAAGATATACAGATTGCCAACAAACACATGAAAGAATGCTCAACATCATTAATCATTAGAGAAATGCAAATCAAAACTACAATGAGATATCATCTCACACCAGTCAGAATGGCCATCATCAAAAAATCTAGAAAACAATAAATGCTGGAGGGGGTGTGGAGAAAAGGGAACACTCTTGCACTGTTGGTGGGGATGTAAATTGATAAAGCCACTATGGAGAACAGTATGGAGGTTCCTTAAAAAACTACACATAGAACTACCATACGCCCCAGCAATCCCACTACTGGGCATATACCCTGAGAAAACCATAATTCAAAAAGAGTCATGTACCAAAATGTTCATTGCAGCTCTATTTACAATAGGCAGGACGTGGAAGCAACCTAAGTGTCCATCAACAGATGAATGGATAAAGAGGATGTGGCACACATATACAATGGAATATTACTCAGCCATAAAAGAAATGAAATTGAGTTATTTGTAGTGAGGTGGATAGACCTAGAGTCTGTCATACAGAGTGAAGTAAGTCAGAAGGAGAAAAACAAATACCGTATGCTAACACACATATATGGAATCTCCTAAGAAAAAAAATGTCATGAAGAACCTCGGGGTAAGACGGGAATAAAGACACAGACCTACTAGAGCACGAACTTGAGGATATGGGGAGGGGGAAGGGTAAGCTGTGACAAAGTGAGAGAGTGGCATGGACATATATACACTACCAAACGTAAAATAGATAGCTAGTGGGAAGCAGCTGCATAGCACAGGGAGATCAGCTTTGTGACCACCTAGAGGGGTGGGATAGGGAGGGTGGGAGGGAGGGAGACGCAAGAGGAAAGAGATATGAGAACATATGTATATGTATAACTGATTCACTTTGTTATAAAGCAGGAACTATCACACCATTGTAAAGCAATTATACTCCAATAAAGATGTTAAAAAAATTTTTTTAAAAAGGGCTTCCCGGGCTTCCCTGGTGGCGCAGTGGTTGAGAGTCCGCCTGCCGATGCAGGGGACACGGGCTCGTGGCCCGGTCCGGGAAGATCCCACATGCCGCGGAGCGACTGGGCCCGTGAGCCATGGCCGCTGAGCCTGCGCGTCCAGAGCCTGTGCTCTGCAACGGGAGAGGCCACAGCAGTGAGAGGCCCGCGTACTGCAAAAAATAAAAAAAAAAAAAAAAAAAAAAAAAAAAAAAAAAAAAAGGGCTTCCCTGGTGGCGCAGTGGTTGAGGGTCCGCCTGCCGATGCGGGGGGCGCGGGTTCGCGCCCCGGTCCTGGAAGATCCCACGTGCCGTGGAGCGGCTGGGCCCGTGGGCCGTGTCCGCTGAGCCTGCGCTTCCGGAGCCTGTGCTCCGTGGCGGGAGAGGCCACAGCAGTGAGAAGCCCGCGTACCGCAAAGACAAACAAACAAAAAAGTAAAAAATTAAAATTAAAAAACCCCATAGATCTTTACAGCACACACACAAAAAACTGCATCTTAATGTATGAAAAAATTTAAAAATCAACCAGGAGGTCAGGGAATCCCAGTATGGAATGGAGGCTGTGACAATATAATCTAACTTTATTATAAACGTATGACATAATGTCGCTGAAGTGCATGGGGAGAAGGTATGCTGATCTAAGTAACCTTGAAAAATGGTATTTTGACTGGAAACTCCAAGGCTAAAGGCAAAGGGAACCATAGAAAAGCACTTAACTCAACTTTGGTAAAGTTGTTTCCCACAGGAGTACAGGTTAACAATTCTGATATTGCTATACATATACACTGGGATCAAACAATTAAGTAAATGGGTGGTGGATGAGTGGAGCTGGGTTTCTCACTGTTGGAATGGAAGGCTACAGATGAGCAAGAAGTGGAGGCTAGAATGAACTATGTGGTACTGGAATATCAGTATGAATTTGTATGTATCTTAAAATATATAGATGGGGGCTTCCCTATTGGCACAGTGGTTAAGAATCTGACTGCCAATGCAAGGGACATGGGTCCGAGCCCTGGCCCAGAAAGATCCCACATGCTGCAGAGCAGCTAAGCCTGTGTGCCACAACTACTGAGCCTGCGCTCCAGAGCCTGCAGGCCACAACTACTGAGCCCACGTGCCACAACTACTGAAGCCTGCATGCCTAGAGCCTGTGCTCCGCGACAAGAGAAGCCACCGCGATGAGAAGCCCACACACCGCAACAAAGAGTAGCCCCTGCTCGCAGCAACTAGAGAAAGCCCGCGCGCAGCAATGAAGACCCAACCCAGCCAAAAATAAAAACAAACAAATAAATAAATAAATTTATTTAAAAAAAATAGAGAGAGATGAATAGATACAGAAATACTTATAGATATATGTGTATACATGGGTTAGCATGCATACATCGATTTTCTAGCTCCTAGGATCATAAACATGGTCAAAAGACAACTGAAAAACTGGGACAATATATATGCAACATATATTGCAGTATAGTGTTAATATCTCCAATATACAAAGAACTCTTGAAAATTAAGGGGAAATAAGTCCAAAAAGCCGCTAGAAAAAAATGGGCAAAAGATGTGGGCGACTCACAGATTAAAAAAGGATATTAAAATGGCCTTAAATTATATGAAAAGCGTAATTTCACTCATAATTAGAGAAAAACAAATTAAAACCACACCAAGAGAATGGATAAACAAATTGTGGTATATCCACAGTATGGAATTCTACTTATCAATAAAAAGGAAAAATACTGGTACACACAACTTGGATGAATCGCAGAAGCATTATGCTGAGTGAAAGATGCCAGACACAAAAGAGTATATATTGTCTAATTCCATTTGTATGAAACCCTACAAAAACACATATAATCTACAGTGACAGAAAGCCAATCAGTGGTTGCCTAAGATGGAGTGGAGGGTTGGGATGGGTCACTAAGGAACCTTTTGGGGGTAATGGAAATTTTCCATATATTGATTGTGGTGGTGGTTACAACTTTGTATGTGTTTGTCAAAACTCATTGAATTGTACCCTCAAAATAGGTAGAGGGGTATACAGATAGAGAATATATCTCAATAAATTTCATACGTTGAAAAAGGAAAAAAAAAAAAAAGAGCCCTGGCTGAAACCATTTTCCCACAGCAGGGAGATCATATAGTCTGACGAAAATGAGAGGGGAAAAAAAACTACAATGAGATACCATTTCTTTGTTCTGAGATTGGAGAAAATTTAAAAATACAACAACACAGGCTACTGGCTAGTCTGTGGGGAAACAGGCACTCAGACACGTCGATAGTGGGAATGAACTTGGAACAGCCCTTTTGGGAGGGAATTTGGGAGTATCAACTAAATCCAGATATTCACTTTTTGATGCAGCAATCCCAGTTCTATGAATTTACCCTGACGATACACCTTAGATAATAAAAAAAAATACTTATATGTACAAGGTTATTCTTTTTGGCATTGTTTATAATTGCAAAATATTGGAAACCACCTACATGGGCAAACATAGAAGAGTGGCTAAATTATGATACATCTACAAAATGGGGTACTATGTACCTGAGACCAAGAGAGAGAGAAAGAAGATATTATCAAATGAAAAATGCAAAGTGTAAAAGAATAGTTATAGGATGCTACCCTTAATGTAGGATAAATAAGATAATATACATGTATGTGTCAGGGCAGAAAAAATTTTCCTTCTACCCTTCTAGGTTCTTTGCTGGTTTAATAATTAAATTGACATAAGACAGATTAAGAGGAGAAAAACTAATTTCGTATGTACGGGATACCCATAAAAATATGAGACCCAAAGGTAGTTAGGCAATTGAAGCTTATATGCCATCCTGAGCTAAGGAATGGAATAGGGGCTTCAAAGGGGTTTCAAACGGGAGGAGGGCAATTCACAGGATGATAAGAAGAGCAGATGTTTGGTAGTCAAATGTTTGCCCTGCCATGTGGGTAAGTCTTTCAGATAAAAAGTTATCTCTGATATAGCTCTCTTTCTGGGCCAGGCCTCTATCTAAGTTCTTCTAAGCAGTTAAAAGAGAGGTAAAATTTTTCTTGAGTGTGCTGGGTCTTGATTGTTTTCAGCTTAAAATAAGCCACACGCCAAAGTGGAACATTTTGTAGACACTTCTTCAAAGAAGACATACAGATGGCCAACAGGTACATGAAAAGATGCTCAATAGAGCTAATTATTAGAGAAATGCAAATTAAAGTGGCACGTTTTGGGGTGGCATTTCTGCTCCCCTTCATATGTGTTCATTTGTGCGAAAAGAAACAGAAAAGATAAACCAGAAATTAAATAGATTAGTTACCTCAACAAGGGGGTGGAGGGGAGGGCAAAATGGAATTCAAACGAAAATAAAGGAACCTAACAATATTTCAAATGAATCGTGCAGCCTCATGGCGGGGGTGGGAAGAGGGAGAACTAACCCAAGTAATTTTTTTAATTAATTAATTAATTAATTTTATTTATTTATTTTTGGCTGCGTTGGGTCTTCGTTGCTGCGCACAGGCTTTCTCTAGTTGCGGCGAGCGGGGGCTACTCTTTGTTGTAGTGCACAGGCTTCTCATTGCGGTGGCTTCTCTTGTTGCAGCGAGCAGGGGCTACTCTTCTTTGCGGTGTGCGGGCTTCTCATTGCAGTGGCTTCTCTTCTTGCGGAGCATGGGCTCTAGGCACACAGGCTTCAGTAGTTGTGGCACTCAGGCTCAGTAGTTGTGGCTCTCGGGGCCTAGAGCTCAGGCTCAGTAGTTGTGGCTCTCAGGGTCTAGAGCTCAGGCTCAGTAGTTGTGGCGCACGGGCTTAGTTGCTCCGTGGCATGTGGGATCTTCCCAGAGCAGGGGTCAAACCCATGTCCCCTGCATTGGCAGGCGGATTCTTAACCACTGCGCCACCAGGGAAGCCCTCCCAAGTAATTTTTGAACACAGTATTTTGATTACCATCAGATTAAAAACAAAAAGGAACTGCATCAAATATTGAAGCTACAATAGGCTTGTTAAACACAGTATTTTTACTACAGACCACCAGGAACCTGAAGACAAAAGAAGCTGTAAAAAAGTATTGACCTGTAGTTGGTAGATTTGTTTTGCACAGTCTTATGGGTTAGCAATTCTGGAGTTAATGTGTATTATATGATTACACAAATAAGTAAATTTATTGTGGATTTTGGGAGCTAGGTTTCTTTCTGTTGGAGAAGGGATTTACAAATATGAAAAGTGAGGAAACTAGAATGAATCTTGTGTTGTTGTGTTGAAATAGAAGGTATTAGTAGTGTACCTATATTTTTAAAGTATATATACCTATAGCAAAATATATAAATATAGATGTGTGTTTACATGGATTAGACTATATACATGTATTTTCTAGCTCTGTACACTGAGAGGGCCTAGAAACAATTACACCCTAGTAGCAATGAATACTTTCTCAACTGGGGCTGAAAAGGAGTAATGTTGAGTCTGGAGCATCTTGTAATGCCAGAAAGGAAGTGCGTTAACAAAAATGATGGGGACATGTCAAAGGGACACAAAAGTCAACTTGAAGGAGCTCCCACTGGCCAAATCTGGGACAATTTGAGCGTGATTGATTATAATTTATATTATGTATTATAATTTATAATTTACTGAATAAAATAGGAACACGAGTCTGTACAGATATAAACACATAAATGGGGAAGAAGAGAAAGCTCTTCCTTACAGTAGAAGAGTAACTAACAAGTATCAAAGGAATGTTGGTGTTAGAAAATAATCGATGGATGCTGAAGCCAATGGTTCAAAATTTTTATATTTAGAGACAGAGAGAGAGAGAATGATAAAGCAAAGGTGGCAAAATGTGAACAATTGATGAATCTGGCAAAAGGGTACAGGGAAATTCCTTGTACCATTCTTGTTTTTCTGTACGTTTAAAATGGCATCAAAATTAAGTTTCTCCCTCCTCCCCCCCCCAAAAAATAAATAGGGTGTATCCTGGTACATATATGTTGCTGCTAAACATGCTTTCTGATTTTTTTCTTTCCCACATAAAAACTACTGTTTGGGTGGCAGCGTTTGCAGAGGTGGCCAGTAAGCACAAGAGAGGCTTATAATGCATTTTAATACTTATTTGAATGTTCCCGGTGTTTCGTCATCCTATTTTTGTTTTTTAAATGCAGCTTTCCCGTTTGAGTCACTGCCATTCTTTCCTCACAGGTATTTTAAATTTATTGGTGGCTAGGCCCTTTATCTAACAACAGCATCATGTTAAGAAAATCAGCGTCAAATCTTTAAAAACAAAACAAAACAAAACAAAAAAAAACGCCAACGGTTTCACCAGAGGCGGAATTCCCTTTTGGGGTCACTCGGAGGAGGGCGGGAACAAGACGTGCGCAAGGCTTCCGCTTTCTTTTCTACGGTAAAGCCAACCATTCTCCTTAAAGGAGTACCACGGAAGCGTGATTTTCGGTCTGCAAACGCATCCCTAGCGACGAGTCCACCCATGACACAGGGATGCCATAGTGTCGCATCACAATGAGTAGTCTATGAGAGCTCAAAAGCCAGAACAAATTACCTTGATTCTGGTAAAATATTACATTGCAATTCACCTAACCTGTCAGTTTCCTTCTCTCGTTTCCCAAAGTGCTGAACTTCCGGAGTAGACTCCTCCCCCTCTATTCCTGCCCAGTGGTTTGGTCCGACCTTAATGCTACTGACAGGAGGGACAAACTGCGTCTGCGCAGAAAGCTCTTCGGGGGGTGGGGGGGAGGAACATGGCGCAAGCTCTGTCTGAGGAGGAGTTTCAACGGATGCAGGTGCCGCTCGCCGGGGAAAAGACCACCGGGCTAGGCGACGGGGGGGCGGGGAAGAGAAAGATCGTCCCACCGGCTCTGAGCAGGGGTTGGTTGGGATGGACCTTGAGCCTAAGGGGTTGGTCTGGAGAAGGGAAACTGAGACTCCGAGTGGTGAGACTACTGGATTCCGAGATACTGTTGGGTTCTGAGGGGATGGATTCTGTTAGCCTTGTGGGCGGAAGAGAGAGTCCTAGCGTGGGCGATACCTTACTCAGACCTGGAGGGGACGAGACCTTTGGGCCCGTGCGGGGGACACCTTGGGTGGGCAACGGTAATGCTGGGCTTTGAGGGAAGGAGATCCTGAGAGGGCGAAACCATTTTGCCTGGAGAGGAAGGAAGCGGGCGTTGGGCTGTTTGCTTCATGGTGGGGGGAGCCCTGGAGAGGGCAATACCATTACCGGTGGGAGGTGGACGTTTTTGTGGGAGATACCACTATGTCAGGGGACTGGGGAAAGACCCCACATGTCATTGTTGCTGGGAGGTGGAGCTCCTGTGCGAGGGGTGGTAGCGGATCCCAAGAGAGGACAGTACCATTGGATGATTACGGGTGATCCCATTAGATGTGGGGTGAAGAAGGCCCTGAACGGGTAATACGATTAATCCTTGTTGGAGAGAGGACCGGAGGAGGTGAAAGAGTGATAGATACCTTGGACTGCTTGGAGGGGAAATCACCGGTCTGTGGAAAGGTACCCTGACTGAGTACTGTGACCACTTGATTCTTTTTGGGGGGACTCTGAGGTGGATGAAAGGCCAGAGTGGGCCCTTGTTGAGAGAATTCCTTACTGGGGAAGACCATTGGATTTTGTGTGGAGACTCTGAAAGGGGGAAACCCTGCGTAGGGTCCTGTGGGAGGACAGGAGGAACTCCGAGTGAGAGCAGGTATTCCATTCATCCTTGAATGAAGGAAACCAGTTGTCGCTATGTGAGGGACCCTGAGGGTGGAAGACTGAGATAATTGGACCAAAAAAGGGGAAGGCCCCTGTAACTTGTGCGAAGTATTCCATGTGAGTAAGAGTAATCCAACTGGCCCACCCAAGGCCTTGTGGGGGAAAAACCCTGAAGGGTATAGCGTCATCCCATTGGATTATGACTGGTGAGATCTTGAGGGGTACAGGGGATCCTTGAATGAGGAAGATTGATTCTGTTGGTCATGAGTGAAGGGAAAACCATTGGCCTCTGATGGATAGAGACTGTAAGTGGGTGCCAGGGGTGTTCCAACTGGATCAGGACTGGGGGAGACAGATCACTGGGTCTGGGAGAGGACAGGGGCAGGAAAGATTCTATAGAAGCCAAGCCCTCTCACCTTTAGCAGACCACCCAGGGATGGAGGCTGGTGCCATGGGAGAGAGGGAGAGGTCTTGGTGGGGTAAGGGATGGTGGTCTGGGAAGAATTGGCCTCAGCACCCTACAGGGCTGGTAGGTAGGGATATGCTGTTTGGAATGGCCCATACTTCACTTTCCCTCAATTCTTGAAAGGGGTCTGGACATATTTTGAGAGCTTTGGGGGTGGGGACCCTGGGCAGCCCCCTTTTACTCAGTGAAATTGGTCATAATACCAGGCCCTCTTCCCTTGGGAAAGAGGGAGGAAGGCAATCCCCTGCCCCCTACTCTGGCCAAGAGGATAGACAACACCTCTGACAGAAGACAGAACAGTGTTTAGCGTGTGACGAGGCCAATCCAGATGAAGAGGCAGACTTTATCCTTTGGGCATGGAACACACATGAGCAAGAGACTGACTGGGTCAGCATTCTGTCATGGCCTGAGGGCATAGTTGGATTGGAAGGGGAGAGATGGAGGCAGCAGGGAGACAGGTGAGGCTGACTGTGTTTATATAAGTAGAACTGGAGAAGGTGGGACACGCTGAGTGGCTGGACTCATTTGGGATGAAGCAGGCATGGGTCTTAGGAGTGACTAAAGAGGCGCATGGAGGACAGCAGGGTCTGTAGGGCTCAGAGGATTGGTTCTCTCCTCATGAGGGTAGGGGGCACATTCCTGCCAAGTCATTTCCTTCCCTGCTTCCCCCTAAGGCTCAGCTCCTAGAACTCCGGACAAACAACTACCAGCTTTCAGATGAACTACGCAAGAATGGTGTTGGTGAGCCAAGAGGGTCTCATTAGATGGGGGTGGCTTTGGAGGACAGAGGCCAAGGGGAAAAAATCTCATAGGCCTGGCAGGAGGACCACTGACTGAGGCTGAGACTCCCTGCTTTCCCCACACCAGAACTTACCAGTCTTCGACAGAAGGTTGCCTACCTGGATAAGGAGTTCAACAAAGCTCAGAAGGTACCTCCTTCCACCTACTCACCCACCCATGTGTTCCCTGTAGCCATCTGACTCATTCATCTGTCCAGTGAGCACCTACAGTGAACCAGACCTAATGTTACATGCTGTCACTAGTCATTCAAAAATTTCTCATGGAAGTCTCCTTTGTTTGGTAATTTTATCTAGGTCTGCTTAATTTATTAATTAATTTTCATTTACTCTTAATTCATTTTTAATTTCAATTACTCATTCTCATTCACTGATTTCTAACTAAATAATGAAAGCTATCAGTAAATCTGCCTTGAATCTGCCTCCTGTCCCCCACTCATACTCCTGCCTTGTGCTCCTATTCCCCACCCCTGTCCTGGTCCTGTTGGTAAAGTGAGACTAAACCTACCTCTCAAATCCTTTGAAGATGAGATAGCATATAACCTATCATGGCCCCTCAAGGCATTCAAGGCCCTCCTTTGTCTCTTTCTTCACTGCTCCGTCCCCATGCATAGTACAACGTTATATGCAGTATGTTCTCCATATATATTTGTTAGATGAAGGAACACAGAATGCAGAAAGTCTGGCAGTCAGAAAGCTAGGCTTCTCTTTGGTAGGGTGCTGGTTTCCCAACCTGGCAATGCCCTCAGCTGCCCAGCAGGGGAACAGCAGTTTCCACGGTGCATGGGAGGGATCCACATAGATGTGTTTGGACAGATGGAACAGTGAAGCCATAATTTCTGAGCCCGGAGATCCAGCCTATGAAGGGTTAAATACTAAGACCCATGAAAAGCCTCAAGAGCTTAGAGGAAAGGATGTAAGCAGGGTGCTCCTCACTCACCCACTCACTCACTCCATCATTCCTGTGGGCTACTGATTGTGGTTAAAGACACCCCCATCCCTCACCCCCTGTTATCATTGTCCCCCCTTGACACTTGCCACAATATCTCCATACCCTAGTGAGGGAGTCCGTCTCTGGTCACCTTATCTCTCTTCTCACCTCCCTCACCTTTAGGCACTGAGCAAGAGCAAGAAAGCTCAGGTAAGGGGACCCCTGGCGGGTAAATGTGTCTGGGAGACTGTCTTAGAGGGGATATTTCTGTATGCTGGGATCTCCTGGTATTGGCCTTTCTTTCTCTGTGTGTGTGCTTGCATCTGTGACTACCTCCCTGCCATGTGTTTTTGTGTCTATCTTTGTTCTCCTGTTTTGTCTCTCACTCTGCACCTCTCCCTGTATGTCTTTCCTTCCCCCTTTCTTTCTCTGTGTCCTCCTCTCTGAGTCTCTGTCTCTGTCTTTCTGTTCCTTTCGGATTCTTGTTTCTCTCCCCAACCTTCTCTTTTTCTTTCCCCCACCTGTTCCTATCTCTGCCATCGTTTCTCTCTTTTCTTCTTTCCCTTTCTTTCTGTCTCTTGACTCCTTGTTTCTCTCTCCCCTGTTCCTCTCTCCCCGTTCCTCTCTCTCCTGTTCCTTTTTCTCTTCCTGATTCATTTCTTTCCCTGACCCCCTCTCTCTGTTCTCCCTCGTTGATCTCTCTGTTCCTATCTCTCTGTCATCGTACCTTTTCTTTTTTCTCTCTCCCCCATCCCATCCCTCTCTCCTTCCCTATCTAACCCCCTTTCCCCATCTTTCTCTGCTTCCTTTCTTCCCTATTTCTATATACCCCTCTCTTTCCTCCCACTGTCTCCCCTCATCCCTTTCTCCTTCCGCATCTTCCCTTCTCTCTACCCCATGTCTCTCTCTCCCTCTCTCCCTCCTTATCTCCTCTTTTATCCATCCTATGTCTGTCTTTCCCCCTGTATCTCTTGATTCCACCCATCTCATTCTCTGTACCCTATGTTCTCCCCCCAATGTCATTTTCTCCCTCTCTCTGTTTCTTTGCCCTACTGCCCCATCCTTTCTACCCCTGTTGGAGACCTGGCCCACATCTGCCACTGCAGGAAGTCGAGGGGCTGCTGAGTGAAAATGAGATGCTGCAGGCAAAGCTGCACAGCCAGGAGGAGGACTTCCGTTTGCAGAACAGCACGCTTATGGCCGAGTTCAGCAAGGTGCTGGTGCCCTGGATAGTTGAGGGGGGTCCAAGGGGTAGGGGCCACCTGGGCTGAAGCCGGAGGGCAGCTGAGGGTGGTTGGACAGAGGCTGGCCCTGGGTCACTGTCCATGGTGCTGAAACAGGGCCTCGATCTCTGCTGGGGGGCAGTGATTTGACAGATGGGACCACCCACTGTGCTGGGATTAGAAGGCTCCAAGCCATGAGGTCAGCTGGTTCCTGACCAAGTCACTCCTTTCCTTTGAGCTTCAAGTCTCCTTGTGTATATTTTGGGGCTGATGCTATGGAGCCCCAGGTTGTTGGGAGGTCTTAGGTAAAATTCTTATGCTTAGTATGGGATGGAAAGATGTTTGAGCTGCTTCCCTTTTCTAAGTTTTTCATGTGTTTTAAGGGAAAAAGTCTCACAGCAACAAAAAAGGTATTTCCAAGGCTCTACCTGAGAATGTAGGGCTCAAAACCTTAAAAAAGAAAACAAACCAAAAACACAACCTTTGTGTAGGTACAATACCAGAGGCAACTTAGTAAGTAGTAGTTAAGAGCCAGAGGCCTAGATTAAACTCTTGGCTCTGCCTTTTACTAACTGTAACCTTGAGCAAGTCACTTAAGCTTCCTGTTTCTTGGTTCCCAAATATTTAAAATGGGAAAGATGATAATGACAGTTCCTGCCTGGCAGGGCTTTTGTGAGGATTGAATGGGTTAATGTCTATAAACCACTTAGAACAGAGCCTTGCACATAGTATCAGCTATGTAGGTGTTAGCTACTGATAGTATCCTTTTCTTTATTCATTTTCCCTCTAAAATCTTTCTTGACTATTTAAAAGTTTTATATCCATCCTATGACCTTGCCCTGCCTCAGCCCTTACCACCTCTATTCCCACAGTCTCCTCGCTGGTCTCCTCACTTCTAGCATCTTTTACCAGACCAAGCCATAACGGTTGTCCTGACCCGCAGGTCTTACCACGTTGCTTCTTTAGACAACACCTCCCAGTGGGTCCCCGTCCCCGAAATTTCAGAACCCCTGGTGCTCACATAACAGCTGACCTCATCGCCTCACTTCTCACTGCTTCCTGCCTCTGGCCTCAGTGGTATCATGGTTCTTGCCGGGAGAGGCAGGGGCAGTTATTCCTCTATAAACCCAGCTCGTGTTTCTCAGTGCCTGCCCTGGGCTAGGCACTGAGCCAGGTATGGAACCTCCTTCGCAGTACCCCTCCTCCTCCTGGAAGCTAGAAATGCTCACAGGGAGACCTGAGTTCCAGGCCCGCCTCCACCACGTATTTGCCAAGATATTTCAGCTCAATTGTTCCTTCAACAAATAGTTATTGAGCCCCCACTATGTGCTCTGTGTTCTGGAAATAGTTGTGAGCAGTACAAAATAGTCCTCCCTCTTGGGTAGCTTATATTCTGGGGGTGGGATGGGGAAAAAGATGATAACATAGTAAACAAATAATAATAATAGTACTGACAGCTGACAGTTACTTAGTGTTTACTGTGTACCAGGTCCTGTTAGATGTGCTTTACATTATTCACTTATTTAATTCTCACAGCAAACCGATGAGATATCATTACTATCCCTATTCGACAGATGGGGAAAACTGAGCCCCCTAGAGATGAAGTAATTTGTGCCAAGGTGAAATGGCAGAGTAGAAATTCACATCCAAGCGGTCTGGCTTCTGAATCTATGCTTGTGACCTACGTTACAAAACAAACTTTAATTGTGAATCACAATTTACGATCGAAACATTTTCAGAGATTTAAAAAACTAAGAACGTATTAGGTAAATTTAATTGCGATTCCTGCTAGGTAAGAAAGAAGCAAACAGAATGCTGTGCTAGAGAGTATTGGAATTTCTGCATTGGGGGATACTACTTGGAAGGTAACATTTGAGCAGAGCACAGAAGGATGCAAAAAAGTCAGTCATGTGAAGAACTGGATGAAAGGAATGGTGTTCTGGGTAGAAAACATCCCAGGCAATAAAATAAAAATTCTCTGTGGGCCTCAGTCTTCTCATCTGAAAATGGGGACAAAGGATCTTGTCAGGTCTGCTGTGTGAACTGTGTTTTCTCCAGGAGTTGAGCAGGGGGCTGGCTTAGTTTTATTTGCATTGTACTCCTCTCCACGGGCTCTCCAAGGGCTAACGAGAGGGAGCCATGGGCAGTGCTAACCCTGGAAATGCTCTGAAAGCTGTCTGTGGTGCCTCGGCTCCCAGACGCAGACCCCTCCACAGAAGAAGGCTGGCAGTGGGGCTATCCATGATGCTGACATCTTGGACCAGCAACTTCCAGAGGAGCCTGAGGTCGTGGATTGCGACTGTGAGGTTGCAAGCGGGCAAGCGAAAAATTGTTCTCAGTATTCTCCATCTTCCATGTCTCTGTCACTTAACAGGTGTTTGAGTTTGAGGTTGTTTAACATCTGTGCCTCAGTGTCCTTATCTGTGAAGTGGGGATAATGAGGAATGAGAGCCTCTACATCACAGGGGCGTTATGGGAATTAAATGAATTGTAAAGTACATGGGCCAAATGCTATGTATATTTCAGCAAATGTTGTTCTGATTCTTTGCTTTTCTGCTACCTCACTTGTCCCCTGCTCAGCTCTGTAGCCAGATGGAACAGCTGGAGCGGGAGAACCAGCAACTGAAGGATGGGGCTGCCAGGGCAGGGGCTGCCCAAGCCGGGAGCTTTGTGGATGGGGAGCTGCTGAGACTGCAGGCAGAGAACACAGCCTTGCAGAAGAACGTGGCAGGTGCGTGGAGACCCTCCTGGGAATGTGGGGACCTTGGGGCTTGAGTAAGGTGTTGTCTTCCCTGGGGGAAGAAAAAGGCTTCAGAATCAGGCTTGGCCCTGCCATGAACCAGTGTATGATTTTGGACAAGCCATTTCACCTCTCTGAGCCAAAGCTTCGTCATCTACGAAGTGCATGTAGTGATGTCCACCACCTGGAAAACTGCAGTAGAGATAAGAGGTGATATATTTCTGAGTTTAGTTCAGCACCTGGTACCTAGCAAATGTTACTGATAAGCAGACTGAACATCAGAAAGGAGGTGTTTGCTAAATGGAGAAAGTGAATGAAGGAGTGTCAGGAAGATTCTGAGCCCAAGTTTGTCAGTGGGGTCTGGGATGAGAGCTGAAAGAAAATTTGATAAAGTGTGGGAGTGAGTGTCCTGATGTGTGGACTTGTGGAGAGCAGCTGGGCTTGTGGGGTGGTGAGTGGTAGTTTGGCGATCAGGAAGGAGACTTCGTAGAATGTGGCTGGGGATTAGAGGTTATAGGAGGATTCAGCTGTAAATGGAGGATGGTGGGCATCACCTTGGAGGGCTGTGGGTGGGGCTTGGGGATGGGGTGGGGCTTGGGAAATTATCTTGGGCTGATTTGATGGCAGACAGGATTTCCGTGGTTGGTGGGGCTTAAAAGATTTGTGAGAGGTGGGGGCGAACCTTTGTTTTGTAGGCTTATGGCCACTGAGGCAGGGTTTCTGCTACCTAAGGGGTTGAAGGCCAGTTCTCCTTCTATTTGAGGTGTGTCAGGGGTCTTCTGAGACTACCTCATCCATCATATGTCTCTGTTCTACCCACCAGCCCTGCAGGAGCGCTATGGGAAAAAGGCTGGGAGGTTGCCAGCTGCCATTGGGGATCAAGGGGATCACCTGGGGGGCCCAGCTTCCCCTGTCCTGGCCCCCATGCCATTGGCAGAAGTGGAGCTGAAATGGGAAATGGAGAAGGAGGAAAAGAGACTGCTCTGGGAGCAACTGCAAGGCTTGGAGGTGAATCTGGGTCTGTTGGGGCTGGGGTGCCAGGAGGCAGGCAGATGCCCTAGCTCTGCCTGTGGTCCCACGGAGATATCTGTGACATCATCTTGTGGGCTGATGGATTAGGAAGGCGGGAGGGCAGGGAAAGGCACAGGCCTTACCTCCCCCCTTGCTGATAACAACTCCCTCCCTCATCCTTCCCAGCAGACCTTGAAGCAGGCTGAAACATCCAGGTTGCAGGAAGAACTTGCTAAGGTGGGGCTGCCGAGCTTTCCCTGGACTTTGCCCCACCCACTCCCCACCTGCCATGCTTCCCCTGGTAGGGTAGAGGGGCAGAGTATCTCTTCAAAGCCTCAGTTTTGTCATCTGTGAAATGGAGAGACTCACATTTATGTCTCAGATTTGCTTTCAATATGAAATGGGCTAATGTCCTTCTATGTCTTGTGCATGGCAGGCCCCATCCCATCCTTCTGGGTCCTCCGATCTCTGCTTTTTTATTCATCTATCCATCCATCCATCCGTCCATCCATCCAAGCATTTATAGACTGCTGGCTCTTATCTTAGGAACTTGAGACGCAGTGGTGAGGCAGCCAATCATGATCCTGTTTTCCAGGCCTCCCAGCCTAGCTGTTCTATGACATGGCCATCGGTCGATAGGTCGGAGGCATAAATGTTGGGCTTTGGAGCCTGAGGAGCTGGGTAGAGGTCATATTTTTGCTGCCAACCAGCTGCGCAACCAAATTATTTAACCCTTCTGAGACTCAGTTTCCCATTTGTAAAGCCAGTGGTGCTCACTTCTCAGGACTGTTTTGAGGATTCCATGAGGTAACAAAAGTAAATTCCAGTTTCTGTAAAGGACTTAGTGGGAGGTGTCTGTAAACATGAAGTTAATTTTTGTCTTTATTAATATTATTCTCATTCTTATCACTTGTCTGTACCCTCCTCCCCCACTCCAGCTCGCCGAGAAACTGAAAAAGAAACAAGAAAGGTAAATTTCTTTCTTCCAGAGCTGGGGGGAAGGGGTTTGGGAGTACTAGGGAGGGGATTGACTTGTGGAATGGACCCATATATGTCTGTCTTTCTGTGCCCAGTTTTTGCCGTCTGCAGACAGAAAAGGAGACGCTATTCAATGACAGCCGGTAACTACCAGGGTTGGGGATATTGGTGGACAATGGGGCAGTGTCCAGCAGGATTAACCGAAGATCACAGGGGCAGAGCTGGGAGACTGGGCCTCAGTCTGTGGTCACTGTGCCCCTCCCTCCCACCAATCACCCCCAGGAACAAGATTGAGGAGTTACAACAGCGGAAGGAAGCTGATCTCAAAGCCCAGTTGGCTCGAACTCAGAAGCTGCAGCAGGAACTTGAGGCTGCCAATCAGGTGAGGGGTTGGGTTCTGAGATCACTGGGATAGGGACAGGGCTGGGAGTCCGGGGAGCTCTGAGGTCTACGGAGGCTAGTTGGGGAGTCTGATATTTCCTGTGTTGGAAATATAGGGACTGGATGGGTCCTGGGCCCCCTAGGAGCTAGGAAAATGGGAACTAGGGAACCACGAGAGCCCTAGGAGTTGGGCTAGGAATCTGCATGAATTAAAGATCTCAGCGGGGCTGAGGACTAGGGGCCTATGTGCCACAAGTTTGGATGAATCTGAAACTCCAGGGGATTAGAGACAGGAATCTGGAGAAATCTGTGGTCACTGGATTGGGACCAGGAGTTTGGAGTGAGTCTGAACTCCCTGGAGGTTGGGTAACTTTGAGACCTATGGGGGCTGGGTGGATATAAGACTTTCAAGGGTAAGACAGTTGGGCCTGGAGTCTGAGTGCATTTGAGACCCTCAGAGCTTGGGGGCTGGTTTGGGTCTTAAGACATGTAGGAAGTTGGATCATGTGAGTTGGTGGTCCCTGGGGGCTGTGAATAAAAAACTGGTGAGTCTGAGACATCCAGCGACTGGAGCAAAAGTCTAGGTAGGTCTGAGGCTCCTAAGGGTTGGTGGCTGGGTGACTTTAAAGCCTCCAGCCTTCCCCTTAGAGTGAGTGAGTCTCAGGTCCCTTGGATTGGGGGATATGATGGCTTGTGGGTCTAACTAAAGCCCCTAGGAGCTGGGGACAGAAGTCTGGGTAACGCTGGGTGTGAAGATCCCCAGAGACTGGGGACAGGAGCGGCAGGTGAGGTATCAGTCTGAGACCTCATGAGGAGCTGGAAACTACACTCTTGTATCAGTTTGAAATCTATAGGATCTGGGGTGGTGAGTTTGGGTGGGTCTGAGACTCTTGGGAACTAGAGACATGGGGGTTGCATGTGTCTAAAACCCCTGGGGGTTGGGGTCAGGAATCTGGGTGAAGCTGTAGTCCCTGGGGGTTGAGTGTGTCTGAGAATCCTGGGGCCTCTGAGCTGGAATCTGAGTGAGTGTGAGACCATCTTATGGATGGGGGCTGAGTGAATTTGAAATCCCCAGGAGCCTAGGTGGGTTTCTGAGGCACTTAGAACTGGGACACAGGGGTGTGTGAGGCCCCTGGGGATAATGACCAAGAGTCTGGGTGAGCCTGAGATCTCTGATGGCTGGGTAGTCCAAGGCCCTCAAGTACTGGCAGCATGCTGCCAGGTGGTCAGAGAGGGAGTCTGTGTGGTCATATGTACCCCAGGGGAGGCTGAGGTCTGGAATGGGCTCCCCTGACGTGGTCCCCACAGAGCTTGGCAGAGCTGAGAGATCAGCGGCAGGGGGAGCTCCTGGAGCATGCAGCAGCTCTGCGAGCCCTACAAGATCAGGTACATTGTACTGAGCGGGCTCAGGGAGGTGGGGGTGGGGGTGGGGGCAGCCTCAGTGGGTATTGTACAGGCAGGCAAGGCCCCAGGGTCCTGCTTCCCCTGGTCGTCATTCTCGTGGGTGTGTGTATGTGTGTCCTTTCTTTCTTGGCTGCGGGTAGGTCCTGTCCTCCTGTTCTGGACCCACTCTCACTCGTTGTGGGGGTGGGGCCAGGTGTCCATCCAGAGTGCGGATGCGCAGGAACAAGTGGAAGGACTTTTGGCTGAGAACAATGCCTTGAGGACTAGCCTGGCTGCCCTGGAGCAGGTACAGGACACGTGGGAGCCTGCGCCGATCCCTCCCCAGCTCCCCGTCTCCCTCTGCCTTTGATCCACATTCGGGCAACATTGTCTGGACCTCATGCTGTTCTCCTGCCTCTGTTTCTGTTTCATTCTCAGCTTCTCCTTTCTGTTGGCTTCCACCCCTCTTCTCTCTGGTCATCCATCCCTGCTTTTTTTGCATTCTAGTTTCTTTCCAGTAAAGTGCAAGAAGTGTACTAATCTTAAGTGTACACTCAGTGAATTATCCCTGTCTGTATATTTATCTGTCTCCATGTAGCCACCACCCAGATGAAGATATAGAGCATTTTCAGCACCCCAGAAGGTCCCTGTTACCCCTTCTCAATCAATACTTCCCCAGAAGTAACCACTCCTCTGACCTTTAGCAACATAGATTAGTTTTGCTTGCTCTTCAACTTCATTTAAATGGAATCAGACACCCAATCTATGTCTGGCTTCTTTCCTGAAGCGTTATATCTGTGAGGTTTATCCGTATGTAGCACTGATGTGTTCTACTTTCTCTGTGTACTATTTCATTGTATGAATATACCACACTTCCCAACCCCCTGTTGATCTCTTTCTCTCACTGCTTTTCTCTTTGAAATACTCTGTCTCTACTCCTGGCTCTCCTTTCACCTCTCTCCCTGTCTCCCTGGAACACCCCGTGACTGGCCCCTGGGGCCCCTTTCACTCCACTTTCCATCACCACCACTCTCTCCAGATCCAAACAGCAAAGACCCAAGAACTGAATATGCTCCGGGAACAGGCTGCTGGGCTGACAGCTGAGTTGCAGCAGCGACAGACTGAGTATGAGGACCTCATGGGACAGAAAGATGACCTCAACTCCCAGCTCCAGGTGACGCCTCTGACTTTGACCTGTCTCCTCCTAGTTCCCTAGTCCTGGATCCGTGGAGTTTCCCATGAGGTGCTGTGGGAAGACCATGGAGTCAGGTGGACTTGGGTTCCAGTCTGACTCCCGAACTTATTAGCACCTGTGTGTCCTAGACCAAGTCATTTCACTTGAGACTGAGCCTCTTCAGTTAGTTAGGACAGCCATTCTGATTCCACAATAGAAACTGGAATTATAGCGGGAGAATGAATGCTGGGGAGCAGCTAGCAGCCTCTGCCATGTTTCTCATCTAGAAACAGAACATCACCCACTTTACCAGGGCTAAGGGAGATGTTCTACCAGAAATGTCCTCGGTGAGCAGCACCTCCTGGGGGCTCTTTATCAAACTCACCCTTCTTGTCCCCACATTAGGAGTCATTGCGAGCCAATAGTCGGCTGCTGGAACAACTTCAGGAACTCGGACAAGAGAAGGAGCAATTGACCCAGGAACTACAGGAGGCTCGTAAGGTGGGCAACACCACAGGGGGAGGCCCAGTCTGCAGGGGGACAGGTGATGTGGGTAAGCCCATGGGAATGGGAGGGCACAGAAAGTGACCAGTTCCCTGAGGACGGGTGAGTGACATAGCCGTTCAGTCGGGATGGGGAGGAGGTGGACTTCGGCTTGTTCCTTGGGCCTTGTTTGGCGTCGGGGGAGGAGGTTGACTGACATCCTCCTGCCCCCCTCTCCTGGGTGCCAGAGTGCTGAGAAGCGGAAGGCCATGCTGGATGAGCTAGCCATGGAGACGCTGCAGGAGAAGTCCCAGCACAAGGAGGAGCTGGGAGCAGCCCGACTGCGGCACGAGAAGGAGGTGCTGGGGGTGCGCGCCCGCTACGAGCGTGAGCTCCGTGAGCTACACGAAGACAAGAAGCGGCAGGAGGAGGAGCTGCGCGGGCAGATCCGCGAGGAGAAGGTGGGTGGGCAGCTGATGATGCCTCTCTGCCTCTAAAACCTGGAGAGCGTAGCCTTGCTGATGGGCCAGGGGCTGGCGTGGGTGAGGCGCCCGCTCCTCCACCTGGCCCTTGCTGCTCTGCCCTCTTGCAGGCCCGAACGCGGGAGCTGGAGACTCTCCAGCAGACAGTGGAAGAACTCCAAGCTCAGGTACACTCCATGGATGGAGCCAAGGGCTGGTTTGAACGGCGCTTGAAGGAGGCTGAGGTGAGTTGCTGCAGAGGCTGGTTGGAGGGTACGCATGTCAAAGCAGGGGACTGGAAGTGGTCAGACCCTGGAACTTTGTGAGGCTCTGGACTTGGGCGTCCCCACAGCGCCCCCTGGCTCAACAGCAGCCCTCTGGAGGGGATCAGGCCATGGCCATCAATCAGTAGGGCAGAATGTCAGATGTGCAAATTTGAAAAGACACCTCTTCCTTCTGAAATTGTACTTCTGTCGGAAAATTATTATAATATCATAATTCTAATTTTGATGCAACCAGAACTTTTACTACCATTTTCTGGAAAAGTCATGGTAATACATAAGAGGCAGTGTCACGTAGCAGTGAAGAGCACACATGCTGGAGCCAGTTGTTTGCCTGGGTTTGAATCCTGTCTGGGCTGCTTTCTAGCCCAGACAGGGCAAGTAAATAACTTGCCTTGGGCAAGTTATTTACTTCTCTGTGGCCCATTTTCGACATCCGTAAAAAAAGGGATAACAATAATACCGGCTGTCTAGGTGTTATGGGAGGGTTATATAAAGTGAGTTAATATATATAAAATCCCTACAACATTCCTGGTGTGCAGTAAGTGCTACGTTATGTTTTATTAAATAAAGTAAGATGTAAATGCAGATGTTGGTCTTCGATGTGAATGGCGCAGCCCTCAACGTGACACTCTGTTTCTTCTCTGCATACACAGGGGCCCTGCTGCAATCCCTCACACCGCTCACTGGGTGTGATGTCCTCTGGGGGGTGTGACATCCTCTGGGGGGGCCGTGGTCAGACCTGGGACTTGTCTTGTAGGAATCTCTGCAGCAGCAGCAGCAGGAACAAGAGGAAGCCCTCAAGCAGTGTCGGGAGCAGCACGCCAGCGAGCTGAAGGTGCCCATTGCATGATGGCATTCCTCTCTGGTGGGAGGACTGAGGTTTCCCAAGCTGTGGCCTGAGCTGCCCTCTGCTTTGCAGAGCAAGGAAGAGGAGCTGCAGGGTATGCGGGATCAGCTCCAACAGGCCCAGGAGGAGCGAGACTGCCACCTGAAGACCATCAGCAGCCTGAAGCAGGTCACCCACTGGTCCCTCCTGGTCCCTGGACACACCCCGGGCCTCAGCATGCAGTAATGGGGCAGGGAGGGAGCACACTGCATGCAGCCATTCTGGCACCCACCAGCTGTGCTTTCTCTATCCCACAGGAGGTGAAGGACACGGTGGATGGGCAGCGAATCCTGGAGAAGAAGGGCAGTGCTGCGGTACGATGGGGGAAGGGGTCCAAGCGTGGTCCACTCCTGCCCTGCGGCCACCCCCACCTGTGGGCCCACTGGGCCTCAGCCCCTATCTTTCCCCTGTTCCCCACAGCTCAAGGACCTCAAACGGCAGCTGCACCTGGAGCGGAAACGGGCGGATAAACTGCAGGAGCGGTTGCAGGACATCCTCACCAATAGCAAGAGCCGCTCAGGTGAGGGGCCCGGACGGCAGGGGAGGCTTAGGTGTGGGGAGGCAGAGCTTGGGTCTGAAGGCTGGGGCTGCTTCCTGTACTTCACTCTGCAGGGCTCTCCTGTGTCTTCTGTCCCTCTTGCACTTTGTCTGTCTTTTACCCCTTCTCTGCATCTGTCCCACCTCTGTTTCTTTCTTTCTTTCTTTTTAAATTTATTTATTTATTTATTTATTTATTTATATTTGGCTGTGTTGGGTCTTCGTTGCTGCACACAGGCTTTCTCTAGTTGTGGCGAATGGCGGCTACTCTTTGTTGCGGTCCACGGGCTTCTCATTGCAGTGGCTTCTCTTGTTGCGGAGCACGGGCTCTAGGCACGTGGGCTTCAGTAGTTGTGGCACGTGGGCTCAGTAGTTGTGGCTCGCGGGCTCTAGAGCTCAGGCTCAGTAGTTGTGGTGCACGGGCTTAGTTGCCCCGCGGCATGTGGGATCTTCCCGGACCAGGGCTCCAACCCGTGTCCCCTGCATTAGCAGGCGGATTCTTAACCACTGTGCCACCAGGGAAGTCCCTCCCTCATCTGTCTCTCTCTGCATTATCTCTCTGTGTGTCTCTCTCTCCTTTTTGCTGTGTCTCTTCTCTGTTTCTGTCTCTCTCTGCCTCCTCATGTCATCTCTGTATCTGCCTTTCTCTCCTGGCTTTCTCTTTCTAGTTCTCTCCTTTTCTCCTCCTGCCTTTTTCTTCTCTCTGTTCCTTTATCTCTCTCTCTCTTCTCTCTCTCTCGTCTGTGTCTCTGTTTGTCTCCCCACTATCCCTCATACACTCCCACACCTCACCCAGAGTCTCTAAGTCTCTTGTATCCATTCTCTCATTCTATAAATATGGACTGAGCCCTCTCGCTCACATCCAGGGTCCCTGGTAGGAGGCCCCCCCAAGTCTCAGTCCCCTAGGAGCTCCCTGTTGAGCTAGGGAGACAGACTTACAATCAGGCAGCAACACTACTGTGTGATCATTATGCAGCTAAAATCCATGTTATTTTTGCCACTTAAGGCAGAAGACACAACAGAAAAATTTGAGTTGCCTTGGACTTTTTTTTAGGAAGAAATGGCCTTTAAATATGTTTAAATAAATAAGATGCAGTGATGGCTCTGGTGCATCTCCCGTATCACAAGCGAGAGAAAATGTGCTCCCTGTCCCTCCACAGCCATCCTGCTCTTGCTGGAGATCCTTGGCTTGTGGTGTCAGCCCCCATCCTTGACACCCAGAAGCAGCTGCAAGAACAGAGACACAAGCTTAGTGGCTGTGTTTCAAGTGACATGGCAAAAACGGGTGTATCTCTTACCAAATCAGTGTCTCGCTGAGGCACTCAGTCTCCTGAAGTTACCTCTCTTTATAAGGGAGGACTTTTATTTCTGTTCTGTTACAGATTGGTGTACAGATCAACAAACAGATTCAAATTGTGTGCCATACATTCTATCCGTCCATTAGGTGAAATTCAGATTTAGGTGCATGGCTACGAGTCTGCCGCCATCTTTTCTCTCTCTGTCTCTGCTCTGACTAGTGTCCTTAGCCAGGGTCTCTGTTTGCCTCTATCATCAGCTCTGGCTTGCTGTCTCTCTGGGGTCTTCTGTCTGCACATAGGGGTGCCCCTCTGCCCTCTCCAGCTGTCTTTACCCTGAGTCTGAGTGCATTCGCCACTTTATGCCCATGTGTGTCCACATCACCATCTTTCTCCCCATCTTCACCTTTGTTTCACTTCTGGTGTGTGTTTGCCTAGAGAGGCAGCTCCTTTTTCGGTTTCTGCCTTTCCCTACCCTACTGTCTGCTTCCACTGTTACCCATGCCTGAGTGTCTCTTTGCCTCTCTCCATCTCTGTCAAATCTATTTCTGCCTCTTCTTGCCAGTCGGTGCCCTGGGACCCTGGGGGATTGGGGCTCAGATTTCTCTTCCCTCTCTTCCCAGGGCTCGAGGAGCTGGTTCTATCAGAGATGAATTCACCAAGCCGGACCCAGACTGGGGACAGCAGCAGCATCTCCTCCTTCAGCTACCGCGAGATCTTGCGGGAGAAGGAGAGCTCGACTCTTCCAGCCAGGGTAAGGGGCGGGGAAGAACCTACAGCCCCAGCTTCTACCCAAATTCTGGGCCCTCCTTTTTCCCTCCCCTGCAGCCATCTTCTACTCTGGGCCCAGCACACACATTTTCTTGTCAACTTTTCCTCGAGCTCACCAACTTGGATTCAGATTGCTAAATGGGGGATGGACAAATTATTCTCTCTGACCTTTGTTTCATCATCTGTGGGCTAATTCCACCTTTCCTGGTGCTATAAAATATGTGGCTCATAGTAGGTGCATTATCCATGTGGGAGATCCTTTTTTCCAACTCATAATTATCACTTATTATTATTGTTGTCTGTGTCAGCTTCCTTGCCAGACACTTTTCTTTGGAAATAACCTTTTTATCATTCTGTAAGTAGTATGTATACATTGTAGAAAAGTTTAAAAAACACAAGCAAAGATTTTTTTTAAAAATCCAAAGAAATCACATCTTCACCATACAGAGATCACCACTATAAATCCTTAGTTCATACCGTTCTAGACCTCTCTCTCTCTCTTTTTTAAACCTAAATAAGATTACAAGTAACCTGTTGATCTCTACCCTCCCAATTTGGTAAATTTTCATCTTTTTGAATACTTCGACCTTAGTCAGATTTCTCTAGTTGGTCCCAAAATGTGCTTTATTGCTGGTTTTATGAAAACCAGCATTCAATTTCAGAGCACATTTGCTGCATCTGGTTGCTTTATGGGCCTTAAGTTTCTTGAGTCTAGTGTGATCCCTTTTTTTCATGACATCAACCTGTAGAAGAGACCAACCCAGTTGACCTGAAGGAAGTGTCCCACCTTTGGGATTTTCCTGCTGGCTTCCTAGTGGTATCATTCAGCTCGTTTCTCTCTCCCCTAGTTTTCCTGTCAACTGGAAGTGAGAGCTCATTTGTTACAGGCTCTCCCTTCATGGTCTCAATAAGGCTATGGTGTGGTGGTTCCTGTCTCCCCCTTTAAAAGGCAAAGGGGGATCCAGAGTCTCTGAGGGTGCCGAGACTTGTCTGCAGTTTGTCTGCAGCCCCAGTTGCAAAGCCCACCCCGGCTTGGTTCTCCTTCTCAGCCCCTGATCCTATCTGGGGTGTCGCCACTGAGCCTGGGCTGGCCTCTCTGCCTTCTTCCCCGCAGTCCTTATCCAGCAGCCCTCAGGCCCAGCCCCCGCGGCCAGCAGAGCTGTCAGATGAGGAAGTGGCTGAGCTCTTTCAGCGCCTGGCAGAGACGCAGCAGGAGAAATGGATGCTGGAGGAGAAGGTGCTGTCTGCCTGCTCGTCCCCTCTTGGCCTGCCCTTGGGGAGGAGGCGGGGTGGCAGGAGTTGGGGGTGGTGGGGCGATATCTGGCCAGGCCCCTCCTCATGGGTGAACATGCGCAGTTGAGGGCCTGAGGTGGGCTGGGCCACCCTGCAGGTGAAGCACCTGGAGGTGAGCAGCGCGTCCATGGCAGAGGACCTCTGCCGGAAGAGCGCCATCATCGAGACCTATGTCATGGATAGCCGGATTGGTCAGTGCCCCCTCCCCAGCCCTCACCCCTCGTCCAGCCCCTCACCTACCCCCTCCTTCCCCACTGTCCAGAGCTGCGGCTTCTCTCCTCTCCTTACGGAACTCACCAAAGTTACTGCCGAGACCACAGGTGCTAGAGGGAAGAGCCAGGCAGGCCAGGACCTGTGTGTCTTGCTCTGTATTCCATCTCTTGTCTCGGCTCCTCCCTCCTGTCTGAGTCTCTGTCGTCTCTCCACTCTCCTTTCTCTAGTGTCTCTCTGTCATTCCCGTTGCCCTTTCTCCTCCCTGTGTCTCTTCCTCTGCTTTCTCTCCCTTCTCTTCTTTCCGCCCCATCCCCCCCCCATCTTGTCTCACTGTTCCTACTGCCTGTCTAAATGGTTCCACCTCTGGAAATTTTCATTCTCTGGATGCATATCCCTTTTAGGGTCCTTCTCTCCGCTCTTCCTCCCCTGTCCTCCTTTCGCCTCTTCCTTCCTCCATCCCCCATTTTTATTTCTTTTGTTCCCTTCTTTCAAATCTTCTCCTCTCCCTGTGTTTTCCTTATTAATCAGAACAATACCAGTTGACGCTTGCTGAGAGCTGACCGTGTGCTCTGTGCTTTGCATACAGTCATATGTGTTCTTCCAGCTCCATGAGTTAGTTCCTAACCCCATTTCTCAGGGCCGCACAGCTAGTAAGTGAAGCCAGGTCTCACGTGGCAAAGCCTCTGCTCGCTCCGTTAGATGGCTTCTCCCCCCATTTTTCTCCCCCACTCTCTGTCTCCCTCTTTCCTGCTCTGTCTCTGTCTCTCCTTCGGCTCGACTGAGGGGGTGATTCTCAGCCTGGGCCCTTGCAGATGTGTCTGTGGCAGCAGGCCACACAGACCGTAGTGGGCTGGGCAGCGTCCTGAGAGACCTAGTGAAGCCAGGCGACGAGAACCTTCGGGAGATGAACAAGAAGTTACAGAACATGCTGGAGGAACAGCTCACCAAGAATATGCACTTGCACAAGGCAAGTGTGGCCTACCAGCCTACCCCTTTTTCTCTCCAGCCACATAGCCCCTGGGTCATCTGTCAGTCCCCTCTCCACACACCCCATTCACCAAGCACTCCTTCCCCCTCATCTTCCCATCCTCCAGTCAACCTACTCACTATCAGTTTAGTCTTTCACTCTTCCTTCTGTCCTTGCAACCACCCACTCATCCATTCATACACACATTCAGCCACTCTCCCATCAACCCACCTACTATTTGCCCATCTGCCCTGCTACCCGTCTAATCATCTGCCCATGCCTTTGCACCCGTCTCCTTTTTTTTTTTTTTTTTAATATTTGGCTGTGCCGGGTCTTTGCGGCACATGGGATCTTTAGTTGCAGCATGCAGGATCTAGTTCCCTGACCAGGGATCGAACCCGGGCCCCATGCATTGGGAGCATGGAGTCTTAACCCCTGGACCACCAGGGAAGTCCCCTGCACCCATTTCCTGATGCATCACTCTCTCTTACCTACTCATCAGTCACCCCTTGTCTTACCTTTTACCCACCCGCCCAGCGACCTGCTTGCCTACCTGTTGTCCTCCATCTGTCCTCTGAACAGTTTATTTTTCCACCTATTTGCCTACCATGGATCTCCCATGCATCCACCCACATGTCCACTAACCCATCCTGCCACCCAAGTATTTCCCCACTTTTGGGGGAAGTCAGAAAGGATGCAAGTCCGGCCCCTGCCTCTGAGAAGCAAGCTCACCATTTAGAGACAAGAAGGTGGCAGGGGTAGGGGTCATGTCCTCCAGCCTCACCACACAGAGCAGATGATCCACTCCCATGTCCATATCCCTAGCTCCAGGCACTCCTCACCCCCTCACACACACCACACACACCTTTCCGAGCCCAGCCCACTGCTGGGAGCTCTGGGAGCTGCTCCAAATACCTTCCTGTCTCAGGCTAGACATAGCTGGGCATTGACGGGATGAGAAGGATGACACCCAGGCTTGCTGAGGGTGCCATCGACTGCCACCTTCTCTGACTCCTGATGGCTCATTTGTTTCTTAGGACATGGAAGTTCTGTCCCAGGAAATTGTGCGGCTCAGCAAGGAGTGCGTGGGGTCCCCCGACCCAGACCTAGAGCCGGGAGAAGCCAGCTAAAGACCTGCAGGCTGCACCCACTCCCTCCCTTCCCCACCCGCCATTCCCTTGGGCTGTGGTGGGAAAATAGGGGCCAGCGCCAAAATCAGATAGGTTGGGAGACTGGACATTAAAGGGGTTGGAGGCCTGATGGCTGGCGTTAGTGACCCTGTCTTAGGGGCTGAGGCCCCTGGGGAGTGGGGAATCCTGAGGGGAGGGGCAGGGATTCTCCTCCTTCTTGGCCCTGGCTCCCAGGGGCCTTTGCCTTCATCTCTGCATGAGCTCTCCCTCCCAGAGACCAACTCTTTTTTTATTTTATTTTATTTTTTAATTTATGTCTGGAAGCCTGGCTACTCTGCATTTGGGATTGGGGATGCTGGGTGGGGCACGGTCCATGTTCAGCGTTCTAGCAACATGTGTGTGTGTGTGTAAAAGCTGTGCAGCCAAAATACCATCTGGCCAGACTGGCCCACCCACTGACTGTCTGCTCTGATTCTTTCCAACCATGAGGGATGTGCTGGGGGTGGTGAGGTTATACCATTAGAACGGGGAGGGTGGTCTCTGGCTGCAACTTTACTCTCCTTCCCCCACCCTCACCCAGCCTGTCTGCAGTTACTGTTGACCAGCCTCTCAAACTGAATGGAGCAGAAATATCTGCAGATATGTATGTGGGTGAATGTGTATGGGGTGTGGGTATGGATGAGTAGATAGATGGGAGGATGGATAAGTGATTGGATGGACTGATTGATAAGTAGAAGGTTGCATGGATTGGTGATGGATAGGTTGGGAAATAAATGGATGGATAGGTGATTGGATGAATAAATGGACAAATGGATTGCTAGGTGGATAGGTAGAGGATGGATGGGTGGGGGTATAAATGGACAGATGGATGGCTAGGGAAATGTGTGGATGGATGAGTGGGCAGATAGATGGATGAGCTAATGAGAAGAGTAAAGAGTAGGTGAATAAATGATAGAGCAATGGATAGATGGACAGATAGTTGGGTGGTGGGGATCCATATGGGTAGGGGTAGATGGGGTGAATATACAAATGGGTGAGTGAATAGGTAGGTGGATTAATGACTAAATGGACAGATGGGTGGCTAGAGGGAAGGACAGAGTAATTGGCTGTGTGAGGGGGAGAATGGATGGATAAGTGGGTGGTGGGTGGGAGGAGGGATGGACAAATGGACAAATCAGGAGTGTGATGAGCAAATGGAGGATTACATGGATGGATAAATCCATTGAAAGGCAAAAATTGGCCCTGCATTACGGCTCCCACATTACCCAACACCTTTGTTAAAGGTAAGGCGTCCTCTGTGTGCCATATGCCCCTTTCACATCACTCCATTTACTGCTCCCAAAGACACTATCAAGCTGGGGTAACTCTCCATCCGACAAAGAGAAAAAGAATGCAAGTCACTTCCTCAAGGACATAAGTCAGTGGCACAGCTGGGGCTTGAACCCACCCATGCCTGAGGCACTTGGTACCCAGTGCTCTTGTTACCCAGGAGCAGAGCCCTCTAGCGGAGGAGGCATGATTTGAGGCTCCTGGATGTGGACAGATGATGGAGACTGCACCTCAGAGTGGGGCCTGCCTGGGGGAGAACCTGCTATGGAGGTGGGACCTGGCTTGTCCCCATCTGTACTCCCCTTAACCCCCCCCCCCCACGACGTTTCACATCCGCAAACAGGACAGTGCTCCAGTCCCAAGGCAGCAGTCTTGGTTAGAGCAGGACTCTAACCCCTCCAGCACCACTGGGGAGCAGCTTTGGGGGCCTGGCCTCTAGAGAAACACCCCCCACCAGTTTTCCCCCACCCCCCCTTCTCCAGCCTAGGGGGCAGGGAGGGGACACAGCGCTGCAGCTGCATCATTCCCCGTGGCACTCCCCGCTCTGGGGCCATTAACAGATGCCTCCCCATCGATCGGATCTGCTAAGTGCTGCTGATTCAGACGGGTGGGGGTGGGGGCCCCTGGGGGCAGAGGGGGTAGGATCTCGGCAGGAAGAGGGGGGAGTCCAGGAAGGAGGTGGGGAGAATTGGTAAAGCTCCCTGCCACCCCCATTTTCCAGATGACGCGACTGAGGCCCAACCAGCTTTGTAGGAGGCGGAGTCTCCCCAGGGTCCCTCTCAGGCAGTCCTAGGGGAGGGGGCTCTGGGAGCCACGAGGCCCCTCCCTGCCTCTCTCTCCATCTCCCGGCAAGCTCAGAGGGGCGGGGAGAGAGAGCCAGAGGAGGTGGAGAACTTGGGCAGCTCTGCAGAGTGGGGCAGGAGCTCCGGTGTTTGGTACCCCCAGCCCCACCGCTGTTGCCGCTGCTGCAGCGGGGACACAGGTGAGGACGGCCCTATGGGGAGGGGGAGGGGGCCACCAACAGTGCTGTCCTTGTCCTTCCCTGGTCCAGCCCCCAGGCCCTAGCCCATCCTGGGACACTCCTACTGGACCTTGTCCTTCCAGAGCCTCCTTCCAGGGACCCAGCCCCCTCCTCCTGCCTGTGCTGCCTTCTCCTCTCCCAGGCCTGGCTGTGGCTGCTTCTCCTCTTCCTCCTCTCGTCCTGCTGCCGCTGCTGCTTCTGCCGCTGCCCAGCACATACTACCAGCCCCTCGGGGTGTGGTTTCCCCAGACCAGCCCCCAACGGTGGGACGCAGCCTGATCCCAGCCTTCCTGGGCTCCTGTAAGGCCCAGGAGCCCCCCTCCCTGCAGACACACCCAACTCCCTTTCAACACCCCACCCTGCCCTCCAACCCATTTTGAGGGGGACCCCGTCTTCCCCTTATCTTAGTCTTTTTTGATTCTCTGGATGCTCTGGGGCTGTGCCCAACTTTCTTCCAGTTGAGTCCTAGCCCTGAGGGGTTCTCCAGGCCCCTTCCCTACCCCCTGAACTCTTGAGAGGGTGGACCAGGCTTTCTCAGCCCCCCTGGATACCCTTCTCTACCAGACACCTCTCAGCCTCCGAAAAATAACCTGGCCCCATATCTAACCCTTTAGATACCCCACCCCCTTCTCCAGCCCCGCTAGGGGGCCCCACCTCTCCTTCCTTCCCCAGAACTCCTGTAGATTGTGGACACCCCACCTTCAGGCTATTCTTGGCAGCTCTAGGCACTCCCAAGACACCTCTCAGCCTCTTTACAAACTCCTGGCTCTGTAGCCACCGCTTAGATGCACCAACCCCTTTCCTAGATCCACAAAGGGGCTCCAACCCCCTTATCTTCTCCCCAGAAGTCTTGAGGGTTTGGACAACCCTCCTCACCTCTCTCAGTTCCTTCAGAATCCCCCTCCAGACACTCTCAGCCTCTTGCAAACACCTCTGGTTCCATTTCTACCCCTCCGGATGACCCGATACCCTCTCCAACCCCACTAAGTGGTTCCAGTCCCTTCTTCCTTCCCTCAGAGCTCCTGAGAGTGTGGACAACTCCCCAGTGTTTCTTGCTTCATCCTAGACACCCCCAGATACCTCTCAGGCAGTGCTGACCCCTCTAGAATCATCTCAGTCTCTAAACACTCCCTCGGATCCTTTTTGGCACCTCTAGACGCTCCTCTTCTGCTCCTCTCCATGTCCCCTAGCCCCTTCTCACTCCCTCAAGACATCGCCCTGGTCCCTCTAAGACCCTCTACATGTCCCCCAAGCCCTTGCCCATCTCTCTAGTTCCTCCTCCCGGTTCCTCTTGGCCTCTCTAGACACCCCCAGTTTCCTTGTGCGAGTGGCCCAGGGCCTCTCCAAGCCTCCACCATCCTGGAGACAGCCACATTCTCCTAAAGGCCACCCCCCCCAAGTCTCCGTGGGCCTGGGGCGCGGCAGGATGGCAGCAGGCGTGGCCACATGGCTGCCTTTTGCACGGGCGGCCGCGGTGGGCTGGCTGCCCCTGGCCCAGCAGCCCCTGCCCCCCGCGCCGGGGGTGAAGACATCTCGAGGGGATGAGGTTCTGGTGGTGAACGTGAGCGGACGGCGCTTTGAGACCTGGAAGAACACGCTCGACCGCTACCCAGACACTCTGCTGGGCAGTTCAGAAAAGGAATTCTTCTATGACGCCGACTCAGGCGAGTACTTCTTTGATCGCGACCCAGACATGTTCCGGCACGTGCTTAACTTCTACCGCACGGGCCGACTGCACTGCCCACGGCAGGAGTGCATCCAGGCCTTTGACGAAGAGCTGGCCTTCTATGGCCTGGTGCCTGAGCTCATGGGCGACTGCTGCCTCGAAGAGTACCGGGACCGCAAGAAGGAGAACGCCGAGCGCCTGGCGGAGGACGAGGAGGCTGAGCAGGCCGGGGACGGCCCATCCCTGCCAGCTGGCAGCTCCCTGCGGCAACAGCTCTGGCGGGCCTTTGAGAACCCACACACGAGCACCGCAGCCCTCGTTTTCTACTACGTTACCGGCTTTTTCATCGCTGTGTCGGTCATCGCCAACGTGGTTGAGACCATTCCGTGCCGCGGCCCTGCACGGCGGCCCCCGAGGGAGCAGCCCTGTGGCGAGCGCTTCCCGCTGGCCTTTTTCTGCATGGACACGGCCTGTGTACTCATATTCACAGGTGAATACCTTCTGCGGCTGTTCGCGGCCCCTAGCCGTTGCCGCTTCCTGCGGAGTGTAATGAGCCTCATCGACGTGGTGGCCATCCTGCCCTACTACATTGGGCTCCTCGTGCCCAAGAACGAAGATGTCTCGGGGGCCTTTGTCACCCTGCGGGTGTTCCGGGTGTTCCGTATCTTCAAGTTCTCCAGGCACTCACAGGGCTTGCGGATTCTGGGCTACACACTCAAGAGCTGTGCCTCTGAGCTGGGCTTTCTCCTCTTTTCCCTTACCATGGCCATCATCATCTTCGCCACTGTTATGTTTTATGCCGAGAAGGGCACAAACAAGACCAACTTTACTAGCATCCCCGCGGCCTTCTGGTATACCATTGTCACCATGACCACACTTGGGTGAGTGCAGACCCTGTGTGGGGAGCTGCCTGATCAGTCAATTACACTCACCTTTTCTGTAAAATTAAAAAGGTTAGATAAATGATCTCTCTCTCTCTATTTGAACTTCAATTTGGTCATCTGTAAAAAGTGAGGGAGTTGGATTAATCTCCAAATCCCTCCCAGCTCTGACAATGCCTTAATTTTCAGGTCAGGAGACTTGGGTTCAACGATGGTCTTAGCTGCACTCTTTCTGTTGACCTTGTTTTCTCTGGGCTAGTTTTCCCCTCTGCAAAATGAGAAATGATGATCCCTTCAACATCCAGAGGGGATTCAGTGACATCATGGTTATGAAAGTTATCTGACTGTTTCTGGTGCAGGATAAATAGATATTCGCTTTCTATCACCCCTTTTTCCATCTTGAGGACCCATGTCTCTCAACCCTTTAGATTCATCTGCTGTGTGGGGCACTACCTCTGTGGCTCGGTGATTCCTTGATGTTTCCCCAGAACAAGATATTTTCAGCATCATTTTTTTTTTTTACTGCCAGTCCTTGAGAGGAAATGGGATAAGCACATCAAATGAAATCACCAAACTCATGTTGCTCTTAAAGACATTGTCTAGGGCAGATAACTGTGGTCCTTTTCTAAATTCCTATCACTGGGATTAGGTATGCAGTTGCTGCTCAGTATCTGTTGAACGGATACATTGGGATTACTCAGGACCTTAGTAGTAGAACAGAAAAATTGATTTGAGGTTTCTAAAAAGTAGAAATTAACTCTGGTTGGAGTTTCAGGATTGTATTGACAAATACTGAGCACTGAGAACAGGTTGGAACTGGGTATTTTGATGTCTTTTTATCCTATTCAGTCCTCACCCTGGGAGGATGTCTCATAGTTGAGGACACAGTCAGAGATGGTACATCACAGAGCCAGAAATGGCCAAGTTGGAGAGACTTTTATTTTTATTATTTATTTATTTATTTATTTTTTTGCGATATGCGGGCCTCTCAGTTGTGGCCTCTCCCGTTGCGGAGCACAGGCTCCGGACACGCAGGCCCAGCGGCCATGGCTGACGGGCCCAGCCGCTCCGCGGCATGTGGGATCCTCCCGGACCGGGGCACGAACCCGTGTCCCCTGCATCGGCAGGCGGACTCTCAACCACTGCGCCACCAGGGGAGCCCTGGAGACCCTGGAGAGACTTTTAAATGAGTCAAAGTAAAGAATAAGGAAGAGGCATCCTGGGGGAGGGGGTGGGGGCAAAGGCCTAGAGGCTGAAGACTGCAGAGGCTGCGTTTCTGTGGAGGGGATCTGATTGGTCCCGTGGTTAGAACAAGAGTATGCTGTGTGATTTTGAGCAAATAAGTTATGGAACCTTGCTGAGCTTCACTCCCCCCACCCCCAACCAAACAAGTTGGTAAGAGTGGCTCTGCTCCATCTCCATGGGAGGGGGGGTGGTATGGAGAAAGGGAGGGAGGAGTTTCAAGGCTCCCCCTCTATTTTTTAATATGAGGACAGTTTCAAGGCTTCCCCTGGGGGAATAGGATGGGGTGCTACCTAGAGAAGGTAAGACAGACACAAGCAAAACCAACAGAGCACTGCTCCCAGGACTCAGAGCCCCTTAGCTGGCTTGTGGTGGTGGGACTCTCTCTCCGGGAGGCTATATTTACTGCCTGTGACTTCCTCCTTCCCCCCATGCTTGGTATTAATAGATTTCCAGCTGACTCAGATGCCCGGTGCACGGCTTGGATGGGGGCAGCAGACAGTAGGGGCTGAGGGCCCATTTCTCATTTGACCCCCACTGGTGGCCAGAGAGGTCATTCCCCAATTTTTGCAGAGCAAGAAACTGAGACCATAGAGTTTGAATGCCTGGCCAGGGTCACAGAGTGAGTCAAGTTGGATGGGATGCAGTGGGGGACTGAGGGGTGGGTGGGTATTTTTCTTGACCTTGGCTTACCTCCCCCGGCCCCAGCTATGGAGACATGGTGCCCAGCACCATTGCTGGCAAGATTTTCGGATCCATCTGCTCACTCAGTGGCGTCTTGGTCATTGCTCTGCCTGTGCCAGTCATTGTGTCCAACTTTAGCCGCATCTACCACCAGAACCAGCGTGCTGACAAGCGCCGAGCACAGCAGGTAACTGCACCTTCCATCTGAGTACCTCCTATTCCCCACACCCCAAGCCAGTCTACTCCTATGTTTGCCTACCTGACCTTCTATCTCCTCCTCTCTCTGTAGAAGGTGCGCTTGGCAAGGATCCGGTTGGCAAAGAGTGGTACCACCAACGCCTTCCTGCAGTACAAGCAGAACGGGGGTCTCGAGGTGGATAGGGGCCTGGATTGGGGTGGGAGGTGAGCAGTGACGGGAGGAGGAAGGTGCTCACCTCATCTCTCTGCTCTATCCACTCCAGGACAGCAGCAGTGGGGAAGAACAGGTGCTGTGTGTCAGGAAACGTTCTGCTTTTGAGCAGCAACATCACCACTTGCTGCATTGTCTAGAGAAGACAACGGTGAGGCCTAATGAGAGGTGGTGTGGCAGAATGAAGGGGGTCCCTTTGCCACCAAGCCAGCTCCCTCCTGGGATGGGAGGCTCACTACTAATTGTGGAAATCACACAGGGCTTCCCGGAAGAGGCCCAAGTAGAGCTGAGCCTTGAAGGATGGGCAAGGGAAAGGAAGAGAGAGCGACTTACAGAAGGGAAGGAATGGCCTAAGCAAAAGCCTGGGGGTGAGGTCAGCTTCCTTGTGGTGCCCTGTGACCATGCCTCCCTTCTGCCCACAGTGCCATGAGTTCACGGATGAGCTAACCTTCAGTGAGGCCCTGGGCGCTGTCTCGCTGGGTGGCCGCACCAGCCGCAGCACGTCCGTGTCCTCCCAGCCAGTGGGGCCTGGCAGCCTGCTATCCTCTTGCTGCCCCCGCAGAGCCAAGCGCCGTGCCATCCGCCTTGCCAACTCCACTGCCTCGGTCAGCCGTGGCAGCATGCAGGAGCTGGACACGCTGGCAGGGCTGCAGAGGAGCCCTGCCCCTCAGAGGTAAGCATGCTGACCTGCTGTGCAGCCCCTCTCCCGGGGGAAGCTCAGAGCTTGGACCAAGCGGTCTGAGATTCCATGACTCCAGGCCTCCTAGCAAGTCAAGCGCAAACCCAAACTCCTCCATGCTGGAAGCTTGGGCTTATCTTGTCTGGAACTCCTCATTTTTCATTTGTACTTTCAATAAACATTTATTGAGCATCTACTGTATGCTAGGCACAATTTGGGGCATTTTGGAATTCACTTTAGTTTAGGAGTTTAGTTCAATTTTGGCAGTAAATAGAACAGACAGAAATCCTGAGCTTATGGAACTTCTATTCTAGTGAGATGAGACAGTTAAAAAACAAATACACAGATGATGCAGTGTGTTAAGTGCCAAGGAGAAAAATAAATCAGGGATGGAGGATAGAGAGTGTAGAACAGGGTGTGATGCAGTTTTAACAGTGTGGTCGGGAAAGGTTTTGCTGAGGTGACGTCTGAGCTGAGATCTGAAGGAGGAGAGGGAATGAGCCATGTGGATACCTAGAGGGAGAGCTTTCCAGGCAAAGCAAACAGCCTGTGCAAAGGCCCTGAGGCAGGAATGGGTCTGCATGTTAGAGACAGCCAGGAAGCTTCTGTGAGTAGAGTGGAGTGAGTGAGGGGGAGAGTGGTAGGAGGTAAAATCAGAAAGGAACAGGGACCAGATTGTGTAGATCTTACAGTAGACTGTTGTGAGGACTCTGGCACTGCAAGGAGTAAGCACAATAGATAACACTTTGATGTGTGTGCTCATTATGTAGCAGACACTACTCTGAGCATTTTGTATCATTTATTATCTTATTTAATCTCCACAACATCTCTGTGAGGTAGAAAACATTGTTATTCCCATGCTACAGATGAGAGAAGAGAGGTTTAGAGTGGTTGAGGTGGGATCAGGACTATTTGACTCCAGAGCCCTCACTCTGCACCACCATAATTGAGGGTGCAGGGGAAGCATTTAGCACAGTGCCAGGGACCCAGTAGGCACTCAATAAATGTCATGATTGACATGGCAAGTATTAAGATGACTTTTTAAGAACCTTCCATCTTCCCACCCTTATCCACAGCCGCTCAAGCCTCAATGCCAAGCCCCATGACAGCCTTGACTTGAACTGCGACAGCCGGGACTTCGTGGCTGCCATCATCAGTATCCCCACCCCTCCTGCCAACACCCCAGATGAGAGCCAACCTTCCTCCCCTGGCGGTGGTGGCAGTGGGGCCAGCAGCACCCTCAGGAACTCCAGCCTGGGTACCCCTTGCCTCCTTCCCGAGACTGTCAAGATCTCTTCCCTATGAGGGACGGGCCTGCCCATACAGCGCGCTCTCCCAATTCTTGGGGGCTCCCTTCCAAAGCCGTATTTTGGGGACGCAGAGAAGGGCAGCCTGGGGACCCCTTCTGCCCCCCACTGAGAACTATGCAATGGAGTTTCATGGAATGGCCCACCTGGTGGGGAAATAGCCAGGGAAAGGGAAACTTCCCCTACCCCAGACAGTTTTCCCTGTGGGAGCTGAAGCACTGGGCTTCCTCAGGCCCCCAGCCTCCTTGCTCCAGCACACTGGGACTGGCCCCTCTACCCAAGCGGGCCTCCTGCATGCTCCTCCCCTCAGGAGTTCTGGCCCAAGAAGAAGAGGTGAAACTTCCTCTTCTCTCTGGCTGAGCTGTGGAGGTTTGGGGGTTCAGAGAAGAGAACCCTCACTTCTGATCTGGCCTCTAGAAGAAGTCCCCACCCTCCACCAGGCCCAACAACTCTCAAATTCCGAAGCTTGGAGTGCCACCACAGGCTTCTTGGGCTGTGGCCTCAGCAGTGACCTTGGTTCAGGGGTCAGGCTGCCTTTCCCAACACACACAGATAGCACAAACACCACCCCCCTTCCCTGGCTGCTGGAAATGGGCCCCTGCAACCCCGTCCTCCACTGGGCCCCCAGCAAACTCTAGCAATAGCAGCTGCTGCCGTGACATTATGCAAAGCCTCTGCCCAGTTTGCTGCAGTATTTACATCTGCCCTAATCATAGGGGCCACCTCTAACTACTCCTCCTTCTCTCTTCTCTGGCTTGCTTCCTTCCTGGGTTGGGCTGGAGTCTGGACTGGCTGAGATAAAAGCCTGGCAGCTGGCGAGAGCTGGGCTGTGTTTGGAGATCATGAGCTGATTCCATGTTCTTGGGCAGGAGTCCAGAAGTGGCAGGGGCTGAGGCCTGGGTTGTTCCTGAGCTCTGGCAGCTGGAGGAAGCAGGAGGAACTTCTTGATCTCCTCCTTCTCCCCCACAATGCCTTTTCACATATCCCTCTCTCTTCTCCCTCTTCGGTCACCTTCCGGAACTCTCTGTCTGCTCTCAGGCTGAAATCTGGCATCATCTCAGGTTCCCTGTCCCCAGCACTGTCCCTGCGGAGCTGGTGGTTGACAAAGATGTAGTTTCCATCAGTCAATAAAACCTGAGAGGAGAGACAAGGATGAGCACCTCCTGGCTCTGTGGGTTTGGGGGCTGAGTTGGGCTGGAGGGGTTGAAAATACTCCCAATTTCAATTCCTTTTAACTAGTAGAAGGGCTGTTATGGGGAAAGTTATGGGAGGTGGATGGTTGCTGGTGTGTTTTGGAAGATGGGGATCTAGGAGAAATGAAAGAGGGTGCTCGAAGAGGTGAATCTGCAGCCAGTGAGGTAGGCTAGGACGTCCTGAGACATGCCCCATGGACATAATCTGCTCTAGCCCCCTCACTCACAGATGGGGAAACTGAGACCCAAAGCAGCACACGCTTGGTTAGAGGAGACTTGAACCCAGGCTTCCTGATAGCAAACAGCTCTGAACTGAACCCTGATGAGAAGCATCTCTCAGTTTGGCAAATTCCCCTTCCCTGTGGATGTCCCCTACCTGTATTGTCTCTTCTGGACTACTGGATATACTAGACTAGTGTAACTGAGCTCTGTGGAGCACAGAGAAGATAGACCTTGGATTCAGGTTGACCTGGATTCCAGTCCCTGGGTGAGAGAATCACTTCTCTTCTCTTGCCTCAGGTTGCTAATCTGTGAAATAATCATTCATTCATTCACCAAATATTTATTAACTGCATATCATGTGCTAGCCCCTAGGGGTACAAAAATGGGCAAAGTAGACATCATCTCTGATCTACAGAGGTGAGCATGGAAGGCAATTAAGCAGTTACAATATAGTGTAGTAGAACCAAGATTAGTGGATTACAGAAGCATGTAGATGGCAAGAGAACCTAACCTGGCTGAACAATGAGTCAAAGTTAGCCAGGCAAAAGACAAAAGAGTGAAAATGTTTTAGGCAGAGGGAACAGCATGTGCAATGACCTGGAGGTTAGAGTGCCAGCTCAGGGCCTTGGGAAACTGAAGTGGTTCAGCACAGCTAGTGAGGAGAGTGTGAGACTGTGATGAGGGTGAGGATGTAGAGGTAGGCCAGATCACAGAAGGCCTTTGAAGCTATGATACAGATGTGGACTTCATCCTAAGGATAATGGGGACCTCTGAAGGCTTATAAACAGGAAAGTCATCACTAGTTTTGTGTTTCAGAAGGATTATTCTGGCTGTGGGGAGTGGGTTATAGAGAGCCAGTCCTGGAGGGAGGAAGAACAGTGAGGCGGCTTTTGCAGTTGCCGAGTTGGCAGGTGATAGTGGCTTAGACGGGATAGTGGCAGTAAGAGTTGGAAAGTCAAGAGATTTCAGAGATAGGACTGGCAAGATTTAGGATTGACAGGTATGTGGGAGTTGAGGAGGAGGGAGCAGTCAGGGTTGACTCCCAGGTTTCTGCCTTGGGCAAAGGCTGGAGGGGGTGCCATTCATTCACTGTCAAAGGGAACATCAAAGCTGTTGAGCACGCAGTGACAGGCACATAGAAAGTACTTGGTGAAGGTTAACTACAATTATTATCATAAGTTCAGTTTTAGATGTGTAGTGCTGGACAAATATTGAGTAGGGAGTGGGATACATGGATCAAGTGAGATGGTCCTGAGAAGATTCAATGTGATAATGTGCACAGGCATTTGGCACAGTGTCCTAAACACAGTAAGCCCAGTAAACGTGAGTCTTCTCCTCCCATTAAGTCTCATGAGCAGAAAATACCACCATAGTCTGTTTATTACTAACACCCTTCAAGGAAGAACTTCAGCTAGGGTTGGCATCTGAAGGGAGAAGGTTAGGTGGCACTCAGAAGAGCTTTCTGATGGCCTGTATATGGCTTGGCTCTTAAGACTGGCAGGGAGCCCTCACCTCTCACAACAACTTCTCCGTTCATGAGCTCATCTCAACTCCATAAGTACTCCCTGAGGTAGTCTGGGCAGGCATTATCATTCCCGTTTTACACATGGGTAACCTCAAATTTGAGACACAATGACCTCCTGAAGGTCATACAGTTGGTAATGGTCCACCGTGCCTGGCACTGAGGTCTTCCTGACTCCAAAGCCTGGGATTCTTTCCACTGCACTGCAGTGCAGGCTAATTTATTGAGCACTTACTAGATGCCAGGCACAGCACCAGACCCTTTGCAAGCATTAACCTCTGATCCTTAAATTGGGATTATCATTGCCATTTTACAGAGAAGTAGAAATTGAGGATGGGGTGGGTGTTAAATGACTTGCCAGAGATCACTCAGGAGGGGCACAGCTAGGATTAGCTTGTAGCTCCCCACCCGTTCAGTAGCAGGAATTTTACCAAACTTATTGCGAGACGCTGGTTGCTGACAGAGCTGGTTTATAAACTTTGCTCGATTCAGGTAAACACAGCTGAGGGGAGTTGTGGGGTGGGGAAAAAGGCTGTGCTGCGCCTGCGCGCTAGCCACGGGGGCGGGGAGGTCAACACGAGGGCAGCGGTGCGCCGGTGCCAGAGTGGGCGTGTCTGCTTCCCAAACACCCACTGTCCCAAAGGTGCACGTCTGTCCCAGGGTTGGCCCGTTCGACTTGAGTGGTGGCACGTCTTAACCAATCACCGCAGAACCCGGCCTGTTGCCAGGGTGAAGCAGTGCCCGCCTCTCTACCGGATGCGGATTTCTGGTGGGTGGAAACGGAAGTGATGCTTCAGGGGCTAGCTAAGCTCTGGGAGTGTTGATATTTTCCAGTCAGTCCGGCTGACTGGGGCCAAGTTGGAAGCCCGGAAGGGAGGCGATTTAAAAACTCGTGCACGGGGCAGGCCACGCTGTCCTGTTGCAGTGCCCCCGCCTGCGAGTCAGAGCCTCGGGGAGACAAGAGCACGACGGGACCGAGAGGAAAGGCAAGGAACAAGGGTGCAGACTTTGACTGAAACCTGAGACAGAGGGCAGGGGAGGGCGATTGTTCGCTTCTGATTGGCTCGTGGGCATCATCGAGGACCCACGCAACCGCTTCGATTGGTTGGTGCCCTCAATTGTTGTGGCGGCGGCGAAGATTTTGCCCACGTACTTCCGAGCGAGAGGCGGGGCTGTGCCCCGGCGCGCCTGCGCAACGCCCCGGGCCCCACCCGGTAGTTCAAGAACCTGCGAGGGGGCGGGGCGAAGAGGTGCTTGTTTTGGTTCTGTTTTCTTTGAAGCCGAAGGCCGGAAAGAGCGTAGCAATAAACTTGCTGGACTTGGAGAGAAGGCTACGACAAGCTCGCCGCGGTGTCTTCATTTTGGACTTCACATCCGGGTTCTCCGGCCGCGTGACCCGCGCGCCGCCGACGGCTCGAGAACCGGTGCCTCGATCTCTTTATCCGGGTCCCGGCGATCCCGTCGTGCTTCGCGCACCACTGTAGCCCCCCTCATCCGGGTCCTCTCCCGGCGTGCCCCGCGCCGAGTTTGGTGGGGGGTACTCGGCGGTGCCGCCATGACTATTCTCCCCAAAAAGAAACCACCGCCTCCCGACGCCGACCCCGCCAACGAGCCGCCGCCGCCCGGGCCGCTGCCCCCGGCGCCTCGCCGCGGCGGGGGTGTAGGCGTGGGCGGCGGCGGCACGGGTGTGGGCGGCGGCGATCGCGACCGTGACTCGGGAGTCGTCGGCGCCCGTCCTCGAGCCTCGCCACCGCCTCAGGGCCCGCTCCCGGGGCCACCGGGTGCCCTCCATCGCTGGGCGCTGGCCGTGCCGCCTGGCGCCGTGGCGGGCCCCCGGCCACAGCAGGCCTCTCCTCCTCCTTGTGGGGGCCCCGGCGGTCCCGGCGGCGGTCCCGGTGACGCGTTGGGTACCACGGCAGCGGGCGTGGGCGCGGCGGGCGTGGTGGTGGGCGTGGGCAGTGCCGTTGGCGTGGGTGGTTGCTGCTCTGGGCCGGGTCACAGCAAGCGGCGGCGTCAAGCCCCTGGGGTTGGCGCGGTTGGCGGGGCCAGCCCTGAGCGTGAGGAGGTCGGCGCAGGTTACAACAGTGAGGATGAGTATGAAGCGGCTGCAGCGCGCATAGAGACCATGGACCCCGCCACCGTTGAGCAGGTATGGACGGGGGGTGACGGGTGACTGGGTGTGGTGGACGGGATGCCCAGACTGCGTAGGGACCCAAGGAAGGCTATTTGAGATCGCTCCAAGGGGCCTTTGTCTTCTCTCTGAGCCTGGCACTCTTTTCTCTGGTAGTGGGGGTGTGAGAGACCCTCTTTCCCCCGCCAAGGACTTGGGGTTAGAGGCCCCAGATAAGATGGAGGACTTAAAAGTGGGGTCTGTGGTGTCTTCTAGGGCCCGTAGTTGTCATTCTGGGCCCAGGGACCTCATCGTGTAGGGTCAATAGGTAGGAACTCCCCAGGAGAGACAGGAAAGTTGGAATGCCTCCTGAGAGGGGAGTCTCATGACTCCAGAGGACCTTGGTCTGTGTTCAGTGACTTGAGATTTCTTTTCCTCTGGGATAAGAGTCTAAGACTTCTTCTCCAGGGAATACAAGTAAGGTGGAGAGCTCAGAGATATGAGTGTCCCCAAGACGCCAAAACCGTTTCAGGGGTCTGAGACACTCTATATAGGACAACCCCCTTCTCTTTCTCAGGGAGATACAGCACAGGACCATGCAGCAGTGGGGTCTGAGACTCCCTCTTCTAGAAGTCAGGGGCCTGACACACACACATACATACCCCCCTAAGATCCCCTTCCCTATGGGAACAAGGGTCAAAACCAACACCCTGGGACCAGAAAGTGTGCTAGGGTACATGAGATTCATCCCCTTCTAAGTGACACGCGTCTGTGCTTTCTCTAAGAGGTCTGAGACCTCTTTGGAGACAAGAGCCTGCATTTCTCTCTAGGAGCTTAAGCTTTTTTTAAGGTCTAGACACCCCGCCCCCAGCACCAGGCCTGAACCTTTCTTCAAGAAAATGGGACTCACTGTTTCGGATACTGGAACCTAGGATTCCCCCTGCTTATGGACTGGGGCTTTCAGAGACTGGGTCTGAAGCCTCTTCAGGAAACTGATACCCCTCCACAGAGGTCTTTAGGGGACTTTTCTCCTCAGGGAGTGGTCTGAGTATTCTCTTTGGGCAGCTGAGACACACTGTGCCAAGGACTCTTGAGCTTTCCCTCAAAGACAAGAGATGCATACTTACCCCAGTGACCAGTGTGTCTCTAGAGGTGAGGTCCAAACTTGCCCCTCAAGGAACTTAAGGTACTCCACAGGAACGGGAGGTCTCCCCTGACCAGATATGAGCCCTGAGACTCTTCCTTTGGGGCATGGGTAGAGTCCCTGGGGAATAGGGTTCTGCATCTCCCCTCATGAGTTTGAACTTTCTCTCAGCATACGTGTACCCCAGTTTTAGAGGCCTTTTGGGGGCATAAGATTTCATGTCTTGGGGACTTGAGCCTAAGCCCGCCTTCCACTTTGAACTAAGTCCTGCGGGCTCCTCATTACTCTTGGGGACATGGGTAAGGTGGGATTCTGGGGGAAAGGGTCTGAGCCTCCTCGCAGGGGCCTGAGCTTCCCCTCTGGGACAAGAGATCCTTCACCTTAGGGAGGGGCTTGAGCTCCCCCCTTGGGTATGAGGCTCCTCCTCCCCTCCCTTCCCCCCCAACCAGGCAATCCTGTCTCACCAGGGAGAGGGACGGGAAGTCCTCCCCATTGTGGCCTGAGGCCTCCCCCATTGGACAGAAGGACCTGGATGCTTTTCACAGTCATAAGAACTCCCTACCTGAGCCTGCTCAGGCTAGGAAGTTCTCCTTACTTTCTGTGAGAAAGTTGTCAGGTACTGGGGACGTGAGGACTGAGGCCTGCCCTCAAGATCTAGGAGATGTGTTGAGTCTCTCCCTGACCCAGCTATGCTTCTAATTTCCTGGATCATGGAAATATTCTCAGCTTCCTGAATTGCTTTCAATAAGCTTTTTTCTTCCCAGAGACAGGGAAGGGGTTTGGGACATCCCCACTGTAGGAAATTCTCCACCCACATTCCTCTCTCTCTTGGTTCAGGTAAATCTTTGTGTACTTCACGGGGGCCAGGGCCAGGGCCTGGTTTTGAGCCCCCGTTCTTGTTCCCTTTCCATGCATTACTACTTCTCCAGGCAGGATAAATCATCTGCCAGGGTGAGGACCAAGAGTTATTTCTTCTCCCTGGTTGCAGTAAAGTGTGTCTTTCCTTCTCCACAGAAACGAGGAGTGCCAGGAACAGAGAGAAAGTCATATGCTGCCATGGTGACTAGAAAGACACCTCCTTACATCCCCTTTGCATCTCCTGGGCTAGGAGTCCCTCCCTTGTAATTGTTCCCATAAGAACATGGAAGTAAAGCTCTGTGGTTGCATGATACCTTCCCTTCCCAATGACGGAGGAGAGGCTTCCTGTCCTCCCACTTCTTGGGACAAAGGGAGGAAGAAGATGCTTCTTTTTGCTTCACCTGTTTGAACTTGGGGATGAAAAGAGGGGAGATTTTTCCTGCTGCCCTAGGCTTGGTCCTGAACCATCACTGGGGGCATTTGTAACCCGGAGGCCAGTTAGATCCTTGGGAAAGAGGGGAGTTGTTGAGAGGGAGCCCAGATGGTGAATCTGGTCCTTGTGACTACTCAGACTTGTCTGTCCTGATGCTGTTACTGTATCTACTGCCTTTGGGAGCCCTTTTGACACCCTGGGGGTCCCACTGCTAGGAAGGTGGTATTGTCAGGGGTTTCCTTTCCCAGGTATGGCTGCCTTGCCGAGAGTCTTCCCTATGAAAAGAATGGCTTGAGAGCGTCCTGAGCTTGAGGACCCCACAGAGCATTTTGTGAAGGGGGCCCATGTGCTGAAGTGGTGGGAGGAGGTGGACCTGACACTGAAGCCAGGATGCCTGGGTTCCCACCCTGGCTCTGATGGGGCTTTTCTGGATGAACCAGAATAGTTCTGCCTGTGCTCTCTGAGCCACAGTTTTCTCTTTGGTCAGGTAAGGAGCTGGTGAGGTATTGTTTAGCTTTGGGATTTTAGGGAGCTCACACCAAAGCCCTTTGGGCCTGGAGGTGACAGGGAACAGTAGGTGTCTTTCGAGGCAGAACTGGGTTCCTCTCCTCTCTCCCCTGCCCGTGTTCCCTCTCAACCATCCAAGCTTGGTGGTCAGGACAAGTGGCCTGGTCAGTGTGAGGCTCAGGGTTGGCAGACAGTGATTTTTGTGGCCAGCTCTGCTGTGGTGAATAAGCTCGGGGGTTGCCTGTTGGGAGACCTCTTGGATGGTTTGGAAGTAGGGTTGTGTGTAGAAAAAGTTTAGGCTTTGGAGCTGGCAGGCCTGAGTTCAAATCCCAGGACCTGCTGCTTAGCTGCCAAAAGTCCACCCATGCCCAAGGTTATTGAGTGTCTGAATACCTGACCTGGCCCACCTTGGACCTTGGCTGATTCTTCTCTTGAAGCTTTCCCAGGATCATCTGGGTTCTTCCTAGGAGCCTTTGCAACAACTGATCTTTGTTGGCAAAGACCCTTCATTTGGCGTCTAGGAACCTGCTGATTCCTCTGGTGAGGAGGCAGAGTGGTATAGCAGGAAGTGGTCTCTGCCTGGGTGGTCTGGGTGGTCTGGGCTTGAGTCCTGTATCTTTTGGCAGTTCCTTTTTCTGGGCCTCAGTTTCTCCATCCATAAAATGGGTAGTGGTGGGGAGGGAGGTTGTACTCATTGTTCTGAAGCTAGTTGTAATCTCTTTAATTCTCTGTTCCCTACTCCCCCCATCCATTGTGAAAGTTTTGAGTGGGGCCCCTTGGCTTTTGGGAGTATGCTATGAAGTTTCAAGCAGTTACCAGCTTCCCTCTCCCCAGCCAGTGCTGTAGGCCTTTGTGTGTGTGTGTTTTGTTTTCTTTTGTTGTTGATGTTGTTTTTACTTTTTGGCTTCACCACTCGGGATATGGGATTTTAGTTCCCTGACCAGGGATTGAACCTGCACCCCTTGCAGTGTAAGCGTGGAGTCTTAACCGCTGGATCTCCAGGGAAGTCCCTGTGTGTGTGTGTGTGTGTGTGTGTTTTTAAATTTTTATTTATTTATTTGTTTATTTATGGCTGTGTTGGGTCTTTGTTGCTGCGTGCGGGCTTTCTCTAGTTGCAGTGAGCGGGGGTACTCTTCGCTGCGGTGCACGGGTTTATCATTGCAGTGGCTTCTCGTTGCGGAGCATGGGCTCTAGGCATGCGGGCTTCAGTAGTTGTGGCACACGGGCTCGGTAGTTGTGGCGCAAGGGCTTAGTTGCTCCGCGGCGTGTGGGATCTTCCCGGACCCGGGCTCGAACCCGTGTCCCCTGCATCGGCAGGTGGATTCTTAACCACTGCGCCACCAGGGAAGCCCCCTGTGTGTGTGTTTTTAACAGCTTTCTTGAGATATAATTCACACATCATGCAGTTCACCAGTTCAAAGTGTACAATTCAGTGACTTTTAGTGTATTCACAGAGTTGTACATCCATCACCACAGTCAATTTTAGAACATTTTTTCACCTCAGAAAGAAACCCTGCATCATCGTCATCCCCCATCCCCTCATCCCCTCTCGGCCTCTGACAACCACTAATCTACTTTTTGTCTTGATTGATTTGTCTTTTCTGGATATTTCATATAAATGGAATCATGCAACATGCAGTCCTTTGTGACTTCGTTCTTTCACTTAGCATAATGTTTTCAAGGTTCATCCATGTTGTAGCATGCATCAGGACTTTGTTTCTTTTTGTTGCAGAATAATAGAATCTTCATTTTTTAATCCCCCTCACCCCCCACCCCAGCGGCCTGGCAGTAGGTTTGGGGCCTTTTGCTCTTCTCCGATTCCTCTGCCCTGGAGAGCTTGTGTTAGTCCTTAGCAGTGTGTCTGTCTGTTTCTCATTGGATGTGTTGCCTATGTTTAGCCCGTGGAGCAGAGCCAGCGTTCCTGGGTATTTTGGGGGAGAGAGGGGTGGTCTTGGCACCAGGCTTGCTGGGACAGAGCTGTGTAGCCCAGAATACTAAAAACCTCTTGGCCGTGGGTTCTGGGAAGACATCTGTCCATGAGCTGCCACTGCTGCTGCCATCTCCCCCTGCCTCCTCCCCGTTTCAGTGGCAACTCATTCATCAATAGACAGAGTCAGCAGCTTCCCAGGCTGGGAGGGGGGATTCCAGGCCCCTGCAGCCTTAATTCTAACCCTTTCCCTGGGGGGATGCAAACAGGGTGGATCCTGTGGGATATGAGCATTGCCACGTTGCCTCACAGCTCACACAAGGGAGTGCTACAAGGAGGTTGTATTTGTTTCCTGTGGTTGCTGTGACAAATTACCACAAACTGGGTGGTTTAAAACAACAGAAATTTGTTCTCTCACAGTTCTGGAGGCCAGAAGTCCGAAATCAGTTTCACTGGGCCCAAATCAAGGTGTTGGCAGGGCCACACTCACTCCACGGGCTCTATGGGAGAATCCAGTCCTCTTCCAGCTTCTAGTGGCTGCTCCCATTCCTTGGTTTTTGACCGCATCACTCTGACCTCTGCCTGCTTCTCCTCTGTGTATGGGTGGTCTCCTCCTCTGTCTGTATCAGGTCTTCCTCTGCTGTTCTAAGGACACTCGTGATTGCATTTAGGTCCTACCCTGATACTCCAAGATAATCTCCCCATCGCAAGATTCTTACCCACATTTGCAAAGATCCTCTTCCTGTAACATTTACAGGTTCCAGGGATTAGGGCCTGATGTCTTTGGGTGGTCATTATTCAGCCTACTACAGAGGTGTTCTTGTTTCCCTTCCAGGGCGAGGAAGGGAACTCATTAAGTGCTCTCATACTGGGCAAAGTCGTATAATATTTGAGTCTTCCCAGTATCCCTATTATTGGGAGGCTTGTTATCCCATTTCACAGATTGGAAAACTGTGGCTCAGAGCAGTTCATCACATGGCTAATAGTTAGTGGAGTTGGATTGAAACCTCAGTCAGTTGGGTCCCACAGCCTGCTTCAACTTCTGTTGTGCCTTTGGACCAGTAGGCTGCAGTCTTGCACCTTGGATCCCCTCGTGTCAGAGAGCTTTGCCCAGCCCCTTTGTGGAGGCTCAGAGATGTGGAGGGAGTCACCCACAGGTTCAGCAGTGGGCTTGGAAGATTCAGGGTCTGGACTTTTTGTATTTTTATTTTATTTTATTTATTTACTTTTTATTTAATTTTTGGACTGTGCTGCACGGCATGTGGGATCTTAGTTCCCCGACCAGGGATTGAACCCTGCAGTGGAAGCACAGAGTCTTAATCACTGGACCGCCGGGGAAGTCCCAGGGTCTGGATTTGACTTTCTTAGGCCTGGACATTGATGTAGCTTATGGCTGGGCCAGCTCCCACCTTTCACTCCCGCCAGCCCTTCCTTCCTGGGCCATTTTCCTAAACGACTCTCAAGTTGGCACTTTCCTTGGAGGCTCCTGTCCATCTGGGGAAAGGAAAAGACTGTGCTCTGAGCTCTTGGGACTCTAAGCTCTTTTTGGAGCCCAGGACCATGACCTCCCTGTTTCTGCCCGCAGAGGGAGAGAGAGAAGGGGTTTCAGCCAGAGCCTGCTTTAAAGGCTGCTGGTGCCAAAGGCAGTGGGTGGCTAGTGGTCTGGCCTCCAGATCCAGGCCCAGATGCCAGTCTGGCTGCCCCAGTACCAAAGCCTTGCTTGTGCAAGGGGAATGCTCAGGCCTTCTTCATTTTTAAGGACAAATCAGGATTTTCCCAAATGGGCTGCCAGGTACATCTCCATGCTGTGACTCATGAGGCTTCTCTTGTTGCCTTTACACTAGGCTTTGCTGGTGCCCAAACCCCAGTTCCTTTCTGCCTTTGTAAAATGAAGATAATGCTTCCTGCCACCTGAGCTGTGGTAAGGACAGTTAAATGAGGTCACCTTTTGCATCTGGCACCTGGCATGGGCAGGCATTCGGCTAATATGAATTCATCTTTTTTCTTGGCCCTGTCCTGCTTACTTGCCTAGTCCTATCCAGGACTTTAGCTCTGCTGAACTCATTGCTGGGCCTCTGGCCTCCCTGGAGTGACAGAAGTGATCTCTTATCCAGTTAACAAGCGTTTCTGGAGGTCTTGGTGTTTTACTCCTTTACCCAGGTGGCACCTCCTCTCAAGTGCCAGCCTTAATGACTGGCCAGGTCCCTTCCTCTGTTTCATAGCACCCCTGTGTTCACCTCTTTCAAAGCCCTTGCTCACACTTCAGTGTGGACATTGCCTGTTTCCCCACCCCTCTAGCAGTTTATGAATTTATCGAGGTTGAGACCAAATTTGATTCATTTTTCTGTCCTCATTGCCAGCCCAGGGTCTGACTTAGTAGCTACCTGGTAAACTTTTGTTGGATGAGCAAGTAGGAGCCACTCTCGTCCTCTTTGATCCCCTGTCCCCTCTCGATCTCTTTTCCCCCCATGCTTGAGGGCAGGAGGTTGCTGTGTGCCCTGCTTTTTTAGAACTACTACTTCTGTCCAGTCTGGGGTTGTAGTCATAGTTGCAGCTTCCCTGCTGAAGACCCCTGGCTAGGGCAGGCACCATGGTGCTGGGAGATGGCTGACTCTGCAGGTCAGGGATAGGGGAACTGGCTGGAGTAGGCCAGTCCAGCCTGACAGCCTCAGGGCAGGAGGGACACCTGGACTGCTGGAATGTTGTACACAAACAAGAGTTCGTGCTGTGGAAGCCCATTAAGAGCCTCCAGGTGCCTTTGTCATCTCTGGAAAGCCAGCCACAGCTTCCTGGTGTGCGGGCCCTGATGGTGGGGCTACTGGCTATTCCCTTGTCACCCTCCCTTCATCCCCTCCTGTCTAGCCACTCACCTGGGACTTTCTGAAGGCCTCTCAGTTGTACGTCATCTCTGTCTGTGCTGGTCTTGCCCCTTCTTCTGTTACTGATGACCACCTCACCAGTGCATGGTATGTTGTTCAGAAAGCCTTTTCAGGTCCTGAAGCTCCTCTGAACCTCTTGACAGCTGTCGGGCAGATCACATATCCCCCGTTTGATAGGCTGAGGCTTGGAGAGTTCAGGTAGCTTACCTGAACTCATGCAACAAGTGAGTGACAGAGCTGGGGTTGGAACCCAGAGCTTTTTAGCCTCTAAACCTTGTGCTTCCTACTTTGCCAGGAATTTCTCTCACCTGAGCTGGCTAAAAATGGCCTGCAGAGAGGTGACCTCCTCTGTCTGATTGGCATTAGCCCAGATCCTGTAAATCCCTAGGCTGGGTCGTGTCCCCAAGGAGCAGCCTTGGAATTTCTGGTCCCTAGACCTGATGCGGGCTCAGGCTGGCTTCTTCTGGTGGCCAGCAGATGGCGCGAGGAGGCTGGGAAAGATCTGCTGCTTCTGGTTTGTTTTGTTTTGAGATGGAAAACATGTTTTAAGTGACACTTGGACATTATTTTTTAATAGATTTATTTTTTAGAGCAGTTTTAGGTTCACAGCAAAATTGAGCAGAAGGTACAGGGAGTTCCCATATACCACCTGCCCCCCCACACATTCAGAGCCTCCCCCATAATCAGTGTCCCCCACCAAAGTGGTACATTTGTTACAATCATTGGACCTACATGGACACATCATAATCGCCCAAAGCCCATAGTTTACATTAGGGTTTGCTCTTAGTGTTGTACATTCTATGGGTTTGGATAAATGTATAATGATGTAACCACTGTTACAGTATGTAGCATAGTTTCACTGCCCTAGACATCCTATATGTTCCGCCTATTCATCTCTCCTTTATTTATTTATTTATTCATTCATTCATTCATTCATTCATTTATTTTTAGCCACACCAGGCGGCATGCGGGATCTTAGTTCCCTGACCAGGGATTGAACCCGTGCCCCCTGCAGTGGAAGCGTGGAATCTCAACTGCTGGGTCACCAGGAAGTCCCTCTCCATTATTTTTTTTTAAAACATCTGAAAATACACACTTGTACAGATTCACTTAACCCCACACCTTTAGGGCCAGCTGTACTTTGGAATTCAGAAAAATTTCAGAATTTAGGAAAGTCACCTGGTATATGTACTGTGTATTATGTAACACCTCCCGTGGGGTCTATAGCCGCACCTCATAGTCAAACACCTGAATGTTTCTGCATAGAAATGTTTGAATATTCTCCTCTAAGTGGAATAAATGGGTTCTTGTCAACTCAGGTCGGATTGTGATGCTAAATGAGTTAAATAAAGACTTGGTTTTAAAAGCTTTTAGAAGTTTGGAATTTTGGGTAAGGTATTGTATACCTCTTTTTATAAAGGAGGTGGTGAAGTAAAATCACCTGTAATACCAACATTTAGGGATAATATTTTGTTGTGTAAAGTCTTCCCAACTTTGTGTGCATGTGTGTTTGTATACATATGCATATATATATATGTTAAATGTGTTCTATCACAAGTGAGATCATACTTTGTATATATTTTGCCTTATACAGTATATCTTGGAATTCCCTAGCTGTATGTGGAACTAGACTCTTGCCAGTCACTCCCTCCTAAACATCTCCCCTACCCTAAGTGACTAGAGGGTCCCCAAGTGAAACTCCTCGAGGTAGAGCCAGGTTTTCCCCCCAGGCACTTGCTGGGTCTGGGCCTCTGGCTGCCTAGGGGAAGGCCCAACACTGGATTCCCAGCATGGTTAGCAGTGGTCAGAATACAGATGGGGCTTCTGCTCTCAGGGCAGCTGAGACCCCTCTGGGAGCAAGTCTGCTCTGCTCACACAGTGACTGATTCCCTAAAAGAAAGGGTCTCCTCCTGCTTCACATGCACAGAGTTGTCAGGCAGGGCAGAAAACTGGACCCTGCCCATTGTCCTCTCAGCCAATCATCTGGGCCCCTTGAGAGCTCAGGGGCAGGGCCCTGGGGCGAGGGTACAGGCCTTTCCTGTTGCTGACCCCCACCTCTTCCCTCCAGCAGGAGCACTGGTTTGAAAAGGCCCTGCGAGACAAGAAGGGCTTCATCATCAAGCAGATGAAGGAGGACGGCGCCTGTCTCTTCCGGGCTGTAGGTGAGTCTCTGCCTCAGCCTTCAAGGGCCTAGGGCTGCCCCTGAGCTGTGTCCCAGTTGTCAGGAGTAACCCGTGTGACAGGGTTGGGGGCAGAGTTAGCTGATCTTTTAGGGACTCCAGTCCCCAGCCTCAAGTTAGTATCTGGCCTCTACCCCTCAGTCATGAGGTAGTATGGTGGTATGAGAGTAATAACAGCAATAATAGTGATAAAGAAAGTAACATTACTTAGGGACAGATTGCTCTGTCAGACGCTACAGTAAACCCTTTTAATTCTCCTCCAAGCTAGGTAAGTGTAGGACTATTGCTTCCAGTTGTTAGATGAGAAAAGCATCTCAGAAATAGGGAATGACTTACCTAGGGTCAGAGAGTACATAGAACAGTCGGGAGTCGGAGTCTGGGTTAGGTTAGTCTGAGGCCTCTTAACTGCAGCACACAGCTGTCACCCTGGAATCATAGGACTTTTTTTAAACTTACACGAAAGAAGAATAATGAACCCTCATGTACCCATCATTCATCTTCAAAATAATCGTTAACATATTGCCAGGCTTGTTTCATCACTACCCCACCCACTCTTTTTTACTCTTCTGAAATGAGTATTTTTAAAGCAAAACCCCATCATGGATCATCTCATTTGTAAATATTTCTGTATGTTTCTCTGACAGATAAGGGCCCTCTCTTTCTCTTTTAACATAACAAAAATGCCATTATCATACCTAACAAAATTAATAATTCCTTAATACCATCTACTGTCCAGTTTGAGCTAGATCTTTGAAGCTTCTCTGGCTCTGAATCTCTGACTCAACAAGCAATTGTGAGGTCCTGTGTTGGTGTCCAAGGGAAGCTGGGAGTGTGATCTGATCCTCCCTTTGGAGCTCTGATATCTCCCAAGGAAAAGTGCTCTCCCACAGGAGCTTTGAGCTGGGAGTCAGAAGCCCTTTCTTCTAGTTCTTCCCCTGACTCATAACTTCCATTTTCCCATCTGTGAATGGTGTTGATTCTGAAGGGCTCATTGAATCCCTTTTGGGTCTGCTATTCTCTTAGTCTGTGCACACCCTTCATGTCTGTTGGTGGGCTGGACTGACTCAGGCTCCACTTCTGGCTCTACCACTGATTCTTGGTGTGCCCCTGGGCAAGCACCTCTTTTTTCCCTGAGCCTGTTTTCTGTATCTCAGGTACCTGTGTACCATGAGGCTAAAAGATGTCGTGTTATAATGGTTAAATGAGATTACTTTAGTAAATCCCTTTAGTGCCTGACTTGGTAGACTCTCATGGAACAATAGCATTGATAAAGCTTGAATGCTATTATTAGTGGTGCCTCAGAGCCACAGATGTTTGAGTGGGTGAAAGAAAGTTAGGTGGGGTGACTGGTTGCCTCCCTATTCTACCAAGCAGAAGAGGTTCAGGCAATGGAATCTGCTGGGCTGGGAAAACTCCAACCTTCCTATCCCTGTGGCTCAAGTCCATGTTCTCCCTGGGATGTTTCCTAGAGAAAGAGCTAGGTTTGGGGGCATCTTGGACCAAAGGAAGGCAAAGAAAGAAGAGGTGGGGGCCCATTAGGTGTTAGGCCTGTGCCGAGACCTTAGGTTGAATGTGGGGTAAGCAAGGCTGCTGGTGGCGTGAGGGTCAGAGAATGCAGCTGGGCATCTGGGTCTTGGGTGGTCTTTGAGGCAGACCTTGGGCCTGGTGAGGACCTGGCTTGGCAGTAACCCATGTCAAGAACAAAATTTAAGTGTGTGTCCGTCTAGCTGTTCTCCCCAAACACCTTCTGACCCTTCCCCCTCATTGGGGCCTTCCAGTAAGGGGCCTAAGTTTACAGGAAGAGCTGACCATGACAGGTTGAAGGCCTTTCCCTATCAGCACTATGGCTACACATTTCCTCTGACTGGGCTGCCCTTGGGTTTTCTTCGTAAAACCTCAGAAGCCCCACAGCCTCTCCCTGAGAAGTACATGACCCCCGGGTCTCTAGGCCTCACCTTGAGGTTTCCCTGGGGCAGAGTGCACAGGACATGTGCCTGGGGAGGGGACTTTATCCTCAAGCTTTCTGCTGCCCCTTTGCTTCCAGCCTAGCTTGGGACAGGGACAGGTGGTAGTTACCCTAGGCTCTGGTGAGGAGGGCTACAGGCTGCCACATATTGAATAGTAGAAGGACCACGTAACTGACGGCTGGAGTTGGAGGGGGGACCAACACAGAGACCACTCTGTCGTTCCTTGACCCCAAGTGATTGCTAGGCATTCCTCAGGGTGCTTCAGGTTCACCTGCAAAATTGCGATCATTATCCCATGAGACAGGTGAGAAGATTGAGGCTCACGAAAGGGAGGTGACATGCTCAGGGTCATTAGTGGCAGAACTGCATGGGAACCAAGAGGTATCCAAAGGATACATTCTTTCTATGACCCTAGGGAAGCCCTAGCTTCTTAGCTTAGCCGTCAACTGGCTGGGTGACCTTGGCTTTATTCCTTGACCTCTCTGGGTCTTACTTCTTCCAACTAGGAGCCTGTGGTCCTCTACTCTTAGGAATCCTGAGGCAGGTGGGTTTCTACCCTCTGTTTTACCTCTGAGGTCTGGCTGTCCCCAGTGTGAACCAATATCCACTGCTTGTGCCCAGTTCTCTTTTCCACCACCACCTGTTGGGAACTCGTGAGCATTGGCACAGGCTTGGGTGGAGTGGAATTGGGAGCCTGGGTCCCAGAGGTATCCTGTGGTCCACCCTGCCCCTGCTATGCTCAGATAACCTCCTCCTGGAAACGTGAGTCTGCATCTCTCTTCCCTCCCTCTCTCTATATGGCTTTGACTCAGCAAAACCTCTGGCCCTGGCCCTGGTCTTAGCCTTGGCCTCGGCCTCTGTGGGCAGAGTGGCAGCCACATGTGCGTGTGTCTGCGTGGACCTTGGGGATACAGCTGGGACTGTGCACGTTACAGTGATGGGGCCCGGAAACATTAGCGAGGCCCACTGCTCTGGACCTTTTAGTCTTGGAACATGGACTATCAGCATTGGAGGAATGGATCTTAGATCAATTTTGACTCTTCTATAAAAGGGAAATAGGCCTTAAGAGAAAGTCAGGGCCTTATTATCTAGGTCACACAGCCAGTATCAGAACATTGGTGTTTGAGGTTGAACCAGGCCAGAAGGAGAAGAATCCCATGGGCCACCATGTACACCAGCTTCTGTTGACCTCTCTCTGCCCTGCCTCCTTCAGTGTTCCCATCTTTGCAATGGGCATTTTATCTATCTATCTATCTATCTATCTATCTATCTATTTATTTATGGCTGCGTCGGGTCTTAGTTGCAGCGCATGGGATCTTTTGTTGTGGCGTGCGGGCTCTCTAGTTGTGGCATGCAGGCTGCCCTGCGGCATGTGGGATCTTAGTTCCCCTACCAGGGATCAAAACCACGTCCCTTGCATTGGAAGGCGGATTCTTAACCACTGGACCACCAGGGAAGTCCTGCAATGGGCATTCTTGAGTAGAGGAGCAGGCATCTCAGAGACCAGGCTATTGAGAGGGCTGAGTTCTGCTGTCTCCCCCGCTGAGGGTGTGCCAGTTGGGGTAGCTGGGGCCACAGGCCAGGTATGCACCACAGCTGCTTGACAGGCAGGTGAGGCCTTTTTTTTGGTTCATCTCCTCAGTGGGGCCAGGGTTCCCACTGGGCCAGGAGAGGAGCAGGGAATAGAGCAGGTCCTGTCTCCCTCTACTGCTTTGTACACACATTTGTGTGGTTTGTTTTTAGATTTCCCTGCACACACCAAGCTTCCTTTTCTGTCCTCAATGGAACTCGCTGTGGCTCTTCCAGCAGGCAGGTAGGCAGGCAGGCAGGCAGCAGCCTGGTAGGGGGTAATCCCCAGGTGCCTCTAAAACAAGTTGTAGGGCCTTGTACTTGAACTCTTTATTTATTTTTAAAACTTTTTATTACTATTTTTTTTGGCTGCACCATGCAGTATATGGGATCTTAGTTCCCCGACCAGGGATTGAACCCATGCCCCCTGCAGTGGCAGTATGGAGTCTTAATCACTGGAACTCCAATGAAGTTCCCCTTAAACTCTTTAGAGAGTCCAGGCTCTCCTGTCTTGCTCTTCCACATAATTCCTCAACAAATAGTGACTACATTTTGGGGGACCTTCCCCCAGGCAGCACGGGAGGGAGGTTGAGACAAGTCTGTTAGAGCCATTGGCTATTCCCCCCCTCCCATCAGGCCCCCTGGCAAAGGCTAGGAAGGAGGTGTGGAGGGGTCCTCAGTTTGCACAGCCTCGTATCTTGTCCAGCCTTCAGTCTTTCCTGGTTGGTGGCAAGGGCATCTACTTGTTGGATACGATAGTTCTCTGCAGTTGTGAGGGTTGTTGTGTGGGTATTTGGCCTCAGGGAACATCTTTGGCAGGATCTGCTGGCTGTGTGCATGCACATGTGCATTTCTATGCTGGTGTCTCTGTATGCTCAGAGAAAGGACAGAAGTGGGGTGTGGGGAGGGAAAGTCCATGCTGACCTCTGTGGCCCTAGTGAGGGGTACAGCCCCTGATATCTGTAATCTCTGCCCACTTTCAGGCCTTTCCTGCGTTCCAGCTGATTCCTGCTTGTGCTGGTGGGGAAACTGAGGCAGTCAGGATCAGGCCTGGCCTAGGGAGTCAGGTGGCTAAGTGGATAGCTGGGTTGGGAGTGGTGGTAATGTCACCTGGGGCTTCAGTGCGTGAAGTTACCAGTTACTCCTTGAAAGCCTGGCCTCTCCTTCAACCTCCCAAATGTGTGACCTTGGGCCAACTATGCCACATTTCTGTACCTCAGTATCTGTCCTGCGTAAAGTAGGGTTTTTTGGGGTAAGAATGGAATGAGTTAGAATGTGAAAAGGCCTTGGTGGAACCAATTGTAGTATTGTACTGAGGATTTCTGAGCCCTATTTGGGTTGGGGACAGAGGTGAGGTAGTGGGGACCCCTTTCCAGCTGGACTCTGGGAGGGGAGAGCAGGTGCAGATTGCCCACAAGTGCAGTGTCAGCAAGAGGAGGAGTTTCGGTTTCTATCAAAACAAGTGCTGTGAATTCCCCTACCTCTGCAGGACCATTGGGCCCTTTCCCTCCACCTTGGACCCCACAGGGAAATCCAGCTCAGCCCCGGGTTCCATGTGCCACCTTCTCGGGAGGAGGAGGGCTTTCTGGAGGACAGAGGTAGGGCTGGCAAAATCAGACAAGCATCTCCTGAATGAGGATGTCTGTGTTCTTAGCCCTGCACTGGGTGTTTTTCCTGCCTTATGTCATTCAAAAGATCCTTCTACTCTGCCTCATTGGAACATCCTTAAGTGAGGCAGAGGGAGCCTAGTTCTGTTGCTCTGTTTCCTTGGATCAGAGATGCACATTTTCTTCCATGTTGATGATCCCCAAACTAGGCTACATCTTTTTTTTTTTTTTTTTTTTTTTTTTTTTTTTTTTTGGCTGTGTTGGGTCTTCGTTTCTGTGCGAGGGCTTTCTCTAGTTGCGGCGAGCGGGGGCCACTCTTCATCGCGGTGCGTGGGCCTCTCACTATTGCTGCCTCTCTTGTTGCGGAGCACAGGCTCCAGACGCGCAGGCTCAGTCGCTGTGGCTCACGGGCCCAGTTGCTCTGTGGCATGTGGGATCTTCCCAGACCAGGGCTCGAACCCGTGTCCCCTGCATTGGCAGGCAGATTCTCAACCACTGCACCACCAGGGAAGCCCTAGGGTACATCTTATAACCAGTGAGGTGGGTTCCCCCCTCCCAAAAGCTGTGATTAAATACATGTACCATAGAGAAGGTGGTATTTTACATTTTATAGATAAGTAGAGAAGGTCATACTTTGCCCACATGTAAGGAACCCATTTTGTGAGGCCTATTTGGTTGCTAAAGATTTGAACTACAGGCACAGAATGTAGGCTTGTGGACCTTTGGATTCAGCAAAGGTAGAGAACCAGTTCTGCCTTCATGAGGAGGGACAACCTAGACTTCGAGTTTGGGGCTTTCCTCTGGCTGATGAAGTGCAACAGAAATGAGGAAGGGCTTAATAAGTGGTTCCGGTGACATTCTAGCTGACTTGTGGGTGGCTAGCTATCTGAAGGAGTCATCGTCCTCCTTATGACAAACGGAGCCCTGTCTCTTGAACACCTAGTATGCTTTAGGTGTTCAGCAGACCATCCCCTGTAGTCTTAACAACGCCCCATGAGAGGAAGAGGCGTTACTCTCCCCCACTTGATGCATAAGGACATTGCAGCCCAGAGTGGTTAAAGGCCTTTTCCAGTGCCACATAGCTAGGAGGCAGGAGAGCCTTTCTGTCAGGCAAAGGAGTCACAGGGCAATGGGGGGACCCTCATGGGAAGGTGCTCCCCCAACTCCCTTCCCTGTCCACAGTCTCCCCTCTTTCCCCCAACTTCTTGCATCTGGCATCTAGGTCGGGTAGATCTACCTCCCAGGCCGGGAAATGCCGGTTGACCCTTCCCTAGGAGCATCTCAGCCACCTCCCTGAGCCTGACAGACCAACTCCTATTTTTTAACCCCTTCACTCCTGTCTCAGTTCCTGTTTACTGCAGCTGCTGACAGCACTGCCTCTTTGGCACCCCAAGTTTATTCTACAGAAATAGCTCCTCGGGCAGCTCCGGCAGCCACAGCGGGTTCTGTGGTCCTGGCTTCTAAGAAAGGCAGCGGCAGGGGGCCCCCAGCCTGTGCACAGGGCATGTGACTTGCTGGAAGTGCCGCTGGGGGGTGGGGCAGGGGAGAGCGTGGCCGCAGAACCCACATCCTTGTTTACATCGGTGAAGGGACTACCCCTTCCCGCCTTCACAGCCCCCACTCCCCATCCCTCTCAGGTCTCTGCACCTCCAGGAGGACGTGAGACAGGCATGGGCCCCGTTTTCTATATCAGAGCGGCCTTTTTCTCCTTATCTCACATAACCCTCCAGGGAAGGAAGGGGAGGGCAGCGAAGGCGTTCTTCTGGCGATTCTTCTGGCGATTCTTCACAGAGGTAGACTGGCTGTCGTGGAAGAACTCTGCAGTGTTCCTTGCGGGACCTGCCCCTGCCCCTGCCCCAGTGCCCCAGTGCCCCAGGGAGATCCCGTCAGAGCAACGGTCCTCCGGGGAGACAAAGGGAAATTCCCTCTTCTTCTTAGCCAGTGGACATAAGGCGTGCCTCATCTTCAAGCCCATTTTAATTTCTCAGGGAGAAGGCTCCCTGGCTCCCCCAGCCTTCCCATCCACTCAGCAAACTGTTCCCAATTTCTTGCACTGCATCAGGCTCTGAGCTGGGGGTGGACTTGGATGTGAACTGCCCTCTGCCCTCAGTGGGAACCCAGTGTGATGAGGCAGATGAAGTCTGTACGCACCTTTGATAAATCTGGTGATAGAGGTGCTCTGGAGGGTGGGGAACTGTTTTAAGAATACATTGCTATTTGACAAGTAGGCAGACAAGGAGGGTGGAAATAATGTCTTGAAAAGGGAACGGCATGTTTGAACATCCTTAAGTGAGGCAGAGGGAGCCTAGTTCTTATTGTGACCAAAACCCTATAATGCCTGGACCATTGGGGCCACAGGCTGCCTTTCCTGAATTAAGCTTAAGTTAGATGCATATGTGTCTTATCTCTCTTATAGACTACATGCTTCTTGCGGATAGGGGCAGGATTTTACTCACCTCTATCACCTTCACAGTACTGCACGTTCAGGCCCCACTACAGGAAAGGGGGCTCTGAGTGACTGCTCTGTCCCAAACCCAGTGCTAGTCACTTCACACCTATTATCTTATTAATCCCACAAGAGGCCTGCCAGGAAGTCATCCAGCTCCATCCCATTTTACACGTGAGGCATATGAAGGTCAGAACACTTGGGTCATTTGCCTCTGGTCATTTTGCTCACTAGTACCTAGCAGAATTGGGCTTAGAGCCCAGTTGTTTTTCTTTTCCTTTCCTTTTTTTTTTTTTTTTTAACCTTATAAAGGCCATACTCACTCCTGAGAGTCAGGAAACTGAATTCTAGAATCTGTCACAGACTTGACTTCTGTGTGACCTTGGTCAAGCCACAAACTCCCCGAGCCTCAGTTTCCTCATGTGAAAAGCGAAGGGGGGTGTATATGGAATTGAAGTTGCTTAAGGCCACTTAGGGATTTAAAATGTTTGTTGACAGAGTCATCTGCTCAAGAGGCCTGTGGTTGTGTCCCTCTTACCTGTACTCTTGTTCTTAAAGACTGTCCCTGCCTGCCTCTTTTTTCATGACCCTATTCCAGCCCACAAGGCCAAGAACTCTCCATGCCTTAGGGTAGGAAAGGGCATTTCCCTGGCCCCCAGCCCTCCACCCCCAAGGATGTTCTATGACTCAGAACTCTTCTTTGGTGGCAGCTCTGACCCCAGCCGCTCCTTCTGTCCCCACAGCTGACCAGGTGTATGGAGACCAGGACATGCATGAGGTTGTGCGAAAGCACTGCATGGACTATCTGGTGAGACCTTGCAGAGACCTTGGGGCGGGGGCAGAGTGGGAGGATCTCTTCTCCACATAGAGCTTGCTCCTCTGATCTATTCTGCAGATGAAGAATGCCGACTACTTCTCTAACTATGTCACAGAGGACTTTACCACCTACATCAACCGGAAGCGGAAAAACAACTGCCATGGCAACCACATTGAGATGCAGGCCATGGCAGAGATGTACAACCGGCCCGTGGAGGTGTACCAGTACAGCACAGGTACTTCTGTGGTGTTGGTGAGCGACTGATCACGCCTGGTCCGAGCCTGCCCCACCCAGCCCATTGTGGATGCTCCCTCCTTCTCTTTCTCTGCAGAACCCATCAACACATTCCATGGGATCCATCAAAATGAGGATGAACCCATCCGTGTCAGCTACCATCGGAATATCCACTACAATTCAGTGGTGAATCCTAACAAGGCCACCATTGGCGTGGGGCTGGGCCTGCCATCATTCAAACCGGGGGTAAGCAGGTCCCTGTGCCCAGAATGGATGCTGGATATAGAGACCAGAAATCTCTGTTGGAGTTTCAGTTTTGCCCCTAGCCCACAAAAATATCCTGTCCCCTCCCTGAGTCGCCCGTAAGGTCTCACCTCTGTGAAGTTAGGAAGTTACCCAAGGTGGTCTCTCAGGGCTCATTCTGTGGTCTTGGTTTGCCTGTCTGAGCTGACTCACCCATCTTTTGTGCCTGTTAAGGGTTGGCATTTGGGGATATGGAGTCACACTTGGGAACTGTGAGCCAGGGCTTGGTCTGGGTGTCTTGGCACCCACATGGATCCTCCTCTGAACCTCAGCAGGTACAGACAGCTGTGGTCACAGAGACTTGGAGTGTAGGCCTGGCCCCACCACTTACTGGCTTGGGACCTAAGGCAGATTGTACAAGTAATTTTACTGGCAGCTTGGCCGATACAGAAAGTGCCTAACACTGGGCCTGGTGCCTAGTAGGTGCTCAGAAGGTGGCAGTACATTTTCTCAGCACACACTGACAGATTCTGATTCTCTGTCTCATAAACAGTTGTCTGCTGGGGATTTTGGTATCTTCTATTCAGGTTTCACTTCCTACAAACAGAAAGTGCTCCTGCCTCATTTTAGGAAACACACCCTAACACCAACACACCCTCTAACATAAAGGTTTTTTGGTTTTGTTTTTTAAATTTTTAATCTCAGAACAGTTTTAGATTTATGTAATTATTGTGATTATAGAATTCCCATATACCCTCCTATGATTAACGTATTAGCATAGTGTATTTGTCACACTTAATGAACCAATATTGATATATTAACTAAAGACCATATTTCTGTGACAGTTTTTCTGAATTTCCTTGTTTTTGATCTGTTTACAGACTCTATAGTTTTGCCTTTTCTAGAATGTCATATAATTGGAATCATACAGTATGTAGTTTTTCCAATGGCTTCTTTCAAGTAACACTGTACACTTAAGATTCATCCGTGACTTTCTGTGGTTTGATCACGTGTATCTTTTCTTTTTCCTTTTGTTAAAAATGTGAGTGCCCTAAGTTTTTTTTTTAGTAGACGCGTTTAGAATAGTTTTAGATTTACAGAAAAATTGAGAAGATAGTAAAGAGTTCCCATATACCCTCCTCCCCCTTGCACACAATTTTGCTATTATTCACATATCAGATGACTGTGCTACATTTGTTACAATATATGAACCAATATTCACATATCATTATTAACTAAAGTCATAATATCTCCTTAGGCTCTCTTATCTGTGATGGTTTCTCACACTTTCATGTTTTTGGTGACCTTGACAGTTTTGAGGAGTACTGGTCAGCTATATTGTAGGATGTTTCTCTTTTGGAATTTGTCTGATGTTTTTCTCATGATTAGACTGGGGCTGTGGGTTTCAGGGAGGAGGATCACAGTGGTAAAGTGCCGTTCTCATCACATCATATCAACAGTGTATACTGTGAACGTGATTTATAACTGTTGATGTCGACCTTGATCATCTGGCAGAAGTAGTGTTTATCAAGTTTTCTCCACTGTAAAATTACTCTTCCCCCACACCACCCCCTTTTCCATGCTGTACTGTTTGGAAGGAAGTCATTTACAGCCCACACTTAAGAAGTGGGGTTAGGGAATTCCCTGGCAGTCCAGTGGTTAGGACTTGCGCTTTAACTGCCGAGGGCCCGACTTCAATCCCTGGTTGGGGAACTAAGATCCCGCAAGCCGCACAACACAGCCAAAAAAAAGGGGGGGTGGTGGTTATACTCCATCTCCTTGAGAGCAGAGTATCTGCAAAAATTATTTGGAATTCTGCAAGGGAGATTTGTCTCTTATCCTCCATTATTAATTTATTCAGTCATTTATATCATTGTGGACTGATGGGTATATCTTTAATACTTTTACACTTCGGGTTATAATCCAACACTTTTTATTTTGATGCTCAAATTGTTCCAATTTTGGCTATTGGGAGCTCTTTCTGTTGGTTCCTGCGTCTCTGACATACCTCCATCATTGTGGTGGTGTGTTTTGGCAGCGGGGGGTGTTTCTTGGTTTGTTCGTTTTTATTTTATTTATTTATTTATTTTTATTTATTTATTTATTTATTTATTTATTTATTTATTTATTTTTGGCTGTGTTGGGTCTTCGTTGCTGCGCGCGGGCTTTCTCTAGTTGCGGCGAGCGGGGGCTCCTCTTCGTTGCGGTGCACGGGCTTCTCATCGCAGTGGATTCTCTTGTTGCGGAGCACGGGCTCTAGGCACACGGGCTTCAGTAGTTGTGGCACGCAAGCTCAGTAGTTGTGGCTCGCAGGCTCAGTTGCTGTGGCGCACGGGCTTAGTTGCCCCGCGGCATGTGGGATCTTCCCAGACCAGGGCTTGACCCGTGTCCCCTGCATTGGCAGGCGATTCTTTTTTTTTTTTTTTTTTTTTCGGTACACGGGCCTCTCACTGTTGTGGCCTCTCCCGTTGCGGAGCACAGGCTCCGGACGCGCAGGCTCAGCGGCCATGGCTCACGGGCCCAGCCGCTCCGCGGCACGTGGGATCTTCCCAGACCGGGGCACGAACCCGCGTCCCCTGCATCGGCAAGCGGACTCTCAACCACTGCGCCACCAGGGAAGCCCTGGCAGGCGATTCTTAACCACTGCACCACCAGGGAAGTCCCTGTTTTATTTTGTTTTGAATACTTACTTTCTGGCACTACAAGGTGCTCCAGGCTCACCTTGTATATTTCCTGCCCCATTCCTAGAACCAGCCATTTCTCCAAGGAGTCCTAGTTCCTTTTATTGGAGAATGTTATTAGAAACCAGCATCTGGGTGCTGAGTTTGCTCCTTGCTATTGGGGTATCCTTGTTTCTAGGCCCTTTCAGCTGACAAAACAAGGAAGTATATGTGTATATACTAATCTGTGTGTATACACATATCTAGAAATATTTCTATATGTAACCATCCGTATCTACATGAAGCTATAGTTCTTACTGGTATCTTTAACTGATGGGTACCTTGTTGTTATTTTTAATTTGCAATTCCTAATGACAGATGGTGTTGAGCATCTTTTCATGTGCTTATTTGCCATCTGTATATCTTCTTTGAAGTTGTGTTTAGATTTTTTTCCCCGTTTTTTAATTGGCCTATTCTGACAGAGTTTTACATTCTTTTTGGACTGTTATCCATGGGTAAAAAATTACATTTTACATCATTACTTAGTGCATGCACACATTGGTGTGTGGTGTGTATATGTGCATTAAAATAAGTTTCACTGAACAGTACTGCACATTTATTCCCTGGGATATGCACTGATACTTTTCATTGTTCTGTTTTTAAAAATCTGTTATGTCTCACAGCCTGACAGAGAACACTCTCACACAGTGTTCCACAGCTCACAGCACCTTACACCATGCTGACACTGTTCTCTTGTCCAGTTAAATGCCCCAATACTCCCTCTACCCTGTGGACACAGAGCTCACTTCTCGGGTGATCTTTTCTCCTTGTCCCATCTGGGCATAGGTGAGGAAGGCTTCAACAACTGAGTCGTCACTGGGTGAGGCTTCTTTAAATTCTAGCCCTGGCTGGAGAACACCTGACTGCCCCAGGCTTAGTACTTCAGTTGAGGTGTCTTGGGGTTGGGAGCAGAGCTTCTGAGTATAGGAGTTTGGAATGACACGTCCCACAACCCAAGCCTGCCTTCCCCCAGTCCCTGATGAATAGGCAGCCTGCCCAGGGGGTTGCTTAGTAAGAGTACCTGCCTTTGTGCCTACTCTCTTCCGGGCCTGTGGGCCCACCTCCCTGAGCCAGTTCTGGCTCTTGGCCAGAGTTCAGAGTGTCAGCCCACGTCACTGTTCCCCCCCCACTTCTTGCAGTTTGCAGAGCAGTCCCTGATGAAGAATGCCATAAAAACATCAGAGGAATCGTGGATTGAACAGCAGATGCTGGAAGACAAGAAGCGGGCCACAGACTGGGAGGCCACAAATGAGGCCATTGAGGAGCAGGTGGCTCGGGAGTCCTACCTGCAGTGGCTGAGGGATCAGGAGAAACAGGCTCGCCAAGTCCGTGGCCCCAGCCAGGTGGGTCCTGGGTTCTGTCACTAGCCTGGCTAAGAACCTGTTAATTCCCACGTTCTGCCCACAAACGGGCAGAAAAAAACTAGCAATTTTGGCATCTGGGAGAGAAGGAAGCTCCCAGCCCCGTCTGTACCTCATCTTGGCCATAGTCTTGGCATTGTGCCTTAGAACTCTCAACGCTTGTGCAGAACTAGCTCTTTTAAGGAGTGAGGGAGGGCAGCCACTGGTGGTGACATGCAGGGTTCATGGATAGTTTCAGAGGGACAGGCTTTTGCTGAACGTTCTTGTGTGGCAGGCTCTGTGCTGAGGATGTAAAATCAGGTCTGGCCCACTCCACCCTCAGTGATTCTGTCTGTTAAGGGAAACACATGCATCAGTGGGACCCTTGACCCTGGCTGGGAGACCAGTGAAGGTGAGGGCTCTGGTGAGTCTCCACACAGAAAGGTTGAATTCTTAGGGCATGACAGCCAGGCATTTGAGGAATCACAAGGAGTTTATAGAGTGATTAATAGACATTGGCAAGAGCTGAGTAATTCGTTGAACAAATATTTATTGCAGGTCTATGCCAGGCACTGTTCTCAGTGTATAGGGGTACGTTGGTGAGCCAGGCAGTCCCAGATCCCTGTACTTGTGGTACTTACATTTATGCAGAATGGAACAAAATAAACATAATGAATAAATTAATTGAGAGGTAGTATGGATGAAAGATGTAGAGCAGGATAAAGGGGATGAGTAGGATTGAGTGGGGCTGGGAGTTCACAGTATTAAATAGCATGGTCAGGGTTGGCCTCAGAGCAGGTGAGATTTAAGCAAAAGCTTGCAGAGGTGAGGGGATTAAGTGCCTATGCCAGGGAAGGCAGAGGGCCAGCTAGAGCAAAGGCCCTGAAGACAGTGCACACCTGGTGTGATTCAGAAGCAGCCTGGAGGCCATTGTGGCAGAAGAGAATGTAGTAGTAGATGGAGTCAGAAGGCGGTGGAGCCAGATTGGAAGGGGCTTGTGGGCTGTGGTGAGAACTTTGGCTTTTTTTCTGAATGAGGCAGAAGCCATGAGAGGGTTGTGAGCAGAGAAAGAGTGGGATCTGACTTAGGATTTAACAGGATCCTCCTGACTGCTGAGTGTAGAACGGAGTCTAGGGGGCAAGGGTGAAAGCAGGGGACCAACAAGGAGAAGGCTGCTATAGCAGTTTTGGTGACTGACGACAGTGCTGGCAAGGGAGGGGGTGAGAAGGGGATAGATTCTGGATCTGTTTTGAAGGTGGAGGTAACAGGTTTCCTGTCAGGTTGGCTGTAAGGGTATGAGAGGGGCTTTAAAAGAGCTTACCTTCATCCCGTGGTCCATTGTGTGAACAAGAATGGTGGTGGCCTATGTAGAAGCTATATCATAGCCAGGATCCTGGGAGGGAGCGAGCCCTTTGGGAATGGGGCAGAGGAGGGTTGCGACTGGTATTGGTCTTTACCTCCTCCTCCTTCCTCACTGCAGCCCCGGAAAGCCAGCGCCACGTGCAGCTCTGCCACAGCGGCAGCCTCCAGTGGTCTGGAGGAGTGGACCAGCCGGTCCCCAAGGCAGCGGAGTTCAGCCTCGTCACCCGAGCACCCTGAGCTGCATGCCGAGCTGGGCATCAAGCCCCCTTCCCCAGGCACTGTCTTAGCTCTTGCCAAACCTCCTTCACCCTGTGCACCAGGTCAGTGACTTGCTGATAGGGAGCATGCAGGGGTCAGGAGGTCCTGCCTAGGTCCTGGGCCCTGCCTCTGACTGTCCATCTGCCCCAGGTACGAGCAGCCAGTTCTCGACAGGGGCCGACCGGGCTACTTCTCCCCTCGTGTCCCTCTACCCTGCTCTGGAGTGCCGGGCCCTCATTCAGCAGATGTCCCCCTCTGCCTTTGGTAAGCCTCGTCTGTCTAGGGTCCAGGGGCCAGCTGGGAGTTGGGGAGAGATGGAAAAACCAGCTAGTCCTGAAAAGGGGACTTCTTGGGCCTCTGGCCATCTCCCCAGGAAAAGAGAATTTTTCAGGTCCAAGAGTCTGTCCCAGAGGCGGATCTGAGTGGGGTTTTGTAGGCCTAGAGGAGTCTTCTCCTTAGAGAAAAGAGTGATGGGGGCCTGAATGGGATCTCTCCAGAGCCAGGGATCAGCAAAGGGCAAGGAGAAGGCAGGCTTTAAAGTGCTCTGTCATCCTTTTTCCCTTCCTCTTGCCCAGCAGGCCTGAACGACTGGGATGATGATGAGATCCTAGCGTCGGTGCTGGCAGTGTCCCAACAGGAATACCTAGACAGTATGAAGAAAAACAAAGTGCACAGAGACCCACCCCCAGACAAGAGTTGATGGAGACCCAGAGACTGGAGATGATCTCCCAACCCCCACACTCCTGCCCTCTGGTGCCACCCCACCTTCTTTGGCTTTCTTCCCTCTTGCCTTCTTCCTTCTTCCCTCTCTCCCCTCCTTTCACTCCTCCCCACTTCCCTCTGGCTAGCCCACCCCTGCGCGCCCTCTCATCGCTGCCACCACCATCATCACCTGTCTCTTCGCCAGCTGACGTGCCCTGTTGCCCCCTGCACAGCACCATCCCTGCATTCCACAGGGGACTCGGGCAAGGGTGCTGAAGGTAGGCGAGAGGCACACAGAGACAAACCAACTGGCAGCCAGGCAGCCCCTGAGGAGTGACATTCAGACAGAGGAAAGTCTCCCTGTCCCCGATTCCTTCCAAGATCAGAAACTTGTCACCCCAGCACAAATGATGCCGAGGAGGTGGGAGGAGAAAGTGGGAAAATCCCCTTCCCAGTACCCCAGTCATTGTTGAAATTTTTCTCTATTAAACTGTACTTTTATCTTATAAAATCAACCAATCAAAAAGTGATGTAGACAACAGCACTGGCTCTATGAAAGTGGCATCTCTCTGGTTTGGGGGCAGGCAGGCCATGGGGCATGAAGATGTGATTGATGTCCCTGGCCTCCAGCTCTGTGGAGGCGGGCAGGGTCTAGTGTGAGCCAGGGTGGGGTGGGAGGGCAGGGGGGGGCAGGGGTCAAGTGGGCTTTGGACAATGAGACTCTGACCTTGCTGCATTCCTTATGCTTCCACCACCACCACCAGTCTTTTTGGAATCTCGGGGTGGGGGGCACCTTTGAGGATCACGGCCGCCGCCCAGGATTTGAGTGTGGGGGGTGGGAGCAGCCTTGGCAGATGGGGCACCCATGCCCTGCAGGTGTCAGCAAGATCCACCATCTGTAATGTCCTTGGCACAATAAAACCAAATGTCAGTTTCCCCTGAGCGCCTCTGTTCTGTGTGGGACGGGGTGGGTGAGCCTCTGATGAGGCGGTGATGGCACAGACCTTTTGGCTTGACCTCTAAGGGCCATACGCTCTCCATTGGGGTCTTTCTGGGGGCCCAGAGTTTGTTCATATTTGATTCACTGGTTACTAAACCAGCTTTTGGACCTGTTACCACCAAGAAAGCTCTGTCTTTGCCCATCGCCCTTGCCTCAGTATTGGCACAGGATGTAGCCTGCCCACTCTATTTCCTGGGGTGTGATGGGAGCAGAGAACTGTGAGCTTAAAGGCAGGGACTGAACCTCCAACTTCTCTGCCTGCCTCTCGCCCCAATATGTTTGCTCTTTCCTTGTGATTGTTTGATTAGGAAATGCTTTGGTCAGCCACAACGGTTGCTTCATAGCAACATGAGTTTAGTGGAAGTGACCAGAGGGGACCCCCCCACACTTGGTTTTAGAAACCGAGGAATAGCTAAACCTTTTTTTGTTCATGTTCCCCAGGTCTCTTGACACTTCTGTCCTTTCCCTTCCTAGACTAGGTAAAGCCAAGGCAGAGAAGGATGGCTGGCCCTCAGGTTTTGTCAGTTGTCTTTGATGTCCCTCAATAATGGGGCCCTTGTGGAAGGATGTGTGTCCAGTTCTGCAGGTGAGGGTGTGGCTGTCTGCAGGGTGTCTCTGTGGAATCCACTGGTTAAGCACATATGTTGGAGAGTTGGTTTGAAACCTCGGCTTTTTCTAACTATGTGGCCTTGGTCAAATCACAGTCTCTCTGAGTTTCAAGTGTCCCATGTGTAGGACAGGGGTGATTAATGTCTACTACCTCATGCTCTCTCTGGTTGTGAGCATTGAGAGAGTGTATATGGTCAACATAATGTACGACGGCGCAGTGCCTGCCGCATTCTGAGAGCTCAAATGTTAGCAGGTATTATTTATTATCCTAATGTTGAAATTTCTGCACCATTTGGCCCCTGCCTACTTCATCTTGCCGCTCTGTCCAGTTTTCCTTGGCCTCTGCCTGGAATTTGCCTTTCCTCTGTCCCAAGCCTCCAACCTTGTCTTTCAAGATGGGTAGAGGGTCTCCTGAGAAGTCCTGTGTGACCCCGTCCACATTCTCACTTCTATCTACAAATATGTCTTTACTCCTTTCCCAGTAACTGTACTATCACCTTCCTGGGCAAGGGCTGTGATGCCTGACTTTTCTGTGTATCTCTTAATATCTGCACCCCCTCTAGGGCCTTGCAGGCTTACAGTAGACCCCTAATAAATGTTGGATGAATAAGGGAGAGTACATGTGTGTATTTGCTTTTTGGGTGTTTGTGTGTGTGTGTGAGACTGTGGTGAGTCCAAGTCTCTATGTGCATCTCACAGTGTCTTTCTCTAGTGTGTATGACAAGGGCTTATTTCCAGGTGTGTCAGATGGTGACTGAGTGTGGGACTCTATCTGTGACAGTTTGTGTCTGTTTCTGAGACAAGTGCATGTCTGTGTGGGTCTGTCTGTGACAGTGCATCTGTGGTTTCTTTCTGATAGGGTGGATGTCCGTTTGTATTCCTGTGACAGATTCTGGGTAGCTATTTCTGGACAGTTTCAGTGACAACACTGCATGTCTGCTGGTGTGTGTGTGTGTGTCTGTGACTGGGTCAATCCATGTCTGTTCTTGTGACACTGCCTATCTGTGGCTCTATCACATAAGTATATGTCTGCCTTTGGAGCAGTGCATGTGTGTCTCGAGCATCTGTGTGTCTTCCTGTGACAGACTCTGGGTCTCATTTCTGGGACAGTACAAGTCTTTCTGTGACACTGTATGTCTGATGGTGCCAGTATCTTTGTGACAAGTTCTGGCGGTATGTCTGACAGGACATTTCTGTGTCTTTGTCACATGGCAGTGTAGGTCTATGTGAATCTATCTGGAGTGCCTTTCTGTAACAGTGCATCTCTGGTGTCATTCTGGGACATAATTTTCTGGCAGCATGCCTGCCTGACAGTAGATTTCAGCCTCTGTGTGACAGTACATATGTACATGTGTGTCTAGGACGAGTTCATGTGAATGTGTTTGGCCGTATGTGTATTTCTCACATGGTGCTTTCTGTGTGTGTGTCTTTGGAGTGCATGTCTGTCCGCCTGCAGCATGAGGCCTATTTTTCCCAAATTTGTGACTGAGGGTATTTTACCACCTCGCTGAGCCCTCGTAGCCCCTCTCTCTCGCATCCAGAAGCACACCCCAAGCCACCACCACTCTGGCTTGCTCCCACCCCCAAGAACCCCACCCCCCTCGCCATTCCAGATTCTAGACCTGCTGACTGGGTTCATGGCTGGGTCAAGCCAGGTCTGTCTACGTTAAGGGTTCCACAAACACCCCACAGGCCGTGGCCTCCGGGCATGGGAACGGTGCCTTGGACCAGCGCTTCCCCTGAGGTGGTTGTCAGGGAGGTTAGCCCTCCCTGACGGCTGAACAGGTTCTTCCAGGATCCCCGGCTTCAGTTTCCGGGCGGAGGCCGCCGGGCGCTTAGAGGGCTCTGGTCCTGGTTTGAGGAGCACCCTTCCAGAGACAGGGTCCTGGATAACCACAGGCCGGGATTCTTAGAACCCTTAGAAGGCCTGGCGTTATCTCCGCGCTAATCTCGAGGCAGCGGCGGCCGACCAACTTCCTAGGAAAGGAGGGGGTGCAGTTTTTTTTTAAGTTTATATATTCACATACAGACACATATATAAAAACAACTCCGCGCAACAACCAAAACAAACGCGCTTGCTGCAAAAGGGATTCCCAAAACCAGTTTCCTCTTCGCACGCGCCCCCTCATTTGCATGCAGGCCCCGCCCCCGCGGAAGATCCGGGCATGTTATTTGCATAACGGGGTACTTGAAACGTTGAGGGTGGCATGCAAATAAGGGCTGGCTCCGATTGGCTGGGGTACAGCAGGTGCTGCGTCCGGATTGATCAAAGCCAAGTGGGCGGGGCCGTCGCCCGGGGCGACTCTCTCGGGAAGCTCGTTCCCTGCCTCAGTAGCGTCGGGGCTGGCGCGCGCGGCGAATTTTAGCGTTGCGCCTTTTGCCGGCTCTTCTGGGCCACCAGTTTCCTTACCTTCCACCCTGGTGCCCCTCAGTCCTGGTTCCCCGGCCTCGCTACCCCGGACGTCCACGCCTTGCGGGCTCAACGGACTCAATCTACGCAGCTCCTCCTCCATGTTGACTAAGCCTCTTCAGGGGCTCCCGGTGGCCCCCATGACCCCCACGCCGCCGCCAGGTGAGAGACTCCCCTACCGCGCGACCAGGCCGGGCGGGCTGAAGTGGTTGAGGGCGGCGCGGGGGGAGGGGGAGAGGGTCGCGGCCGGCCTCAGCACGCCGCCACCCTGACTTCCTCGCCTCCGCCTGCGTAGGAGGCAAGGACCGGGAAGCGTTCGAGGCCGAGTACCGACTCGGCCCCCTCCTGGGTAAGGGGGGCTTTGGCACCGTCTTCGCAGGACATCGCGTCACAGACCGACTCCAGGTATCCACCACGAGGGTCTTGGGAGGGCCAGGTGTGTGTGTGGCAGCGGCGGGAGCCCCGGGGCTGGGATGCTAATTGAGCGGGGAATGAGCCTACAGTGTGCGAGTGGTAGGGTCATGAGGGCCGGGATCCGGTTTGCTGAGGGTGTCTGAGTGCGCGCGCGCGCCTGTGTGTGTGTGGCGGTCCAGGTGGGTATGTGGGGGAAGGGGGTGTTTCAGGGCAAGGATGCTGGAAGTCCAGGGAGTGAGACTGGAGAGTGGGGGGCCGTGAGGACTCTAGACCTTGCGATCCAGGAGAGGTGTAAATATGTGGGAAGGTGGGGACCTAGAGTTGAGATTTTTGGGATTTTGGAGGCAGGTGTCCAGGGTGGAGCCGTGAGGACCAGGACCACCCCTACAGGGTTGGGGTGTCCTGGGGCTGGATGGGAAGATCGAGGGTTTGGGGCGTTAGGAAATTCGGAACTCGTCACGTGGAGTGAGGGGTCCTGAAGCCTTGAGAAGGAAGAGCCCAGGGCCAAAGATGGTGGGAGAGGTGTACTTGGTTTTGGAGACTTGGAGGGCAGGGGAGAAGCTCCAGCTCATTTGGGGTTGTGGTGTGGAGTGGTTGGTTGGGACCAGAAAGACTAGGGTGAGGGTCCAGACCGGGAGAGGTCTGAGGGTCATGTGCTGGCCCCCTCATCTCAGCCCGCTTCTTCAGGTGGCCATCAAAGTGATCCCCCGGAATCGCGTGCTGGGCTGGTCCCCCTGGGTGAGTATCTTTGCAGTCCTTTTTGACCTGGCGACGCCATCTCTGACGATGGATTTCGCCTTTCTATGGTTTGTATAACTCCTTGGGCCCTGTAACGGTGAGAAGAACACTCCTACCAGCCCATGTTTACTCCCCTGTGGTGATATCCACACCTCCATACAGTTCTGACTCACCCCAGTTCCCCTAGAGCCCTGGATTCTCCCCTCCCACCCTCCTTTCTCAGCCTCCAAACGTTGCCTCAGGGGCTGCCCGCAGGGCATGCTGGTGAGGAAAGAGGGGCAGAGGTCATTGGTTGCCATGGTGACGGTGGCTGCTTCTCTTCTGCCTTAGAGCGCTAATGGACAACAGGGCGGGTCTGGGCAAGTTGTAGGGGCGGGAGCGCTCCCTGGCGGGCTCTGGGGAAACTGCGCCTGAGCAGGCTGTGGGACCCAGAGGGAGAAGGTGCGCCTGCGCAGTAGCGGAATTTTCATCACCGTGAGAAAACCTGTCTGCGGCTGTGCAAGTCAGTGCACTGGCCGGCAGAGGGCCCTAGCTCAGGCAGGAAGGCTGCTTCTGGCAGTCCGTGTGCCCGCGCAGGGCTTCGAGAGTGGGGCGGGCTTTGTGACCAGTAACATGTATGCCTTTTATTGAGCACCGACTGTATGCCTCAGACTTTGCTTCATCATAAAAGCTTACTGTGTCCCAAGTTCCACTAAGTACTTTCATTCAACACGGTTCTAGATGCTTGGTGACAGTGACAAAATATCACATAATGACACTAATGAGTTCTTACTTTGTGCCAGTTCCTTTGCAGTTAATCACTTTTAGCCACTTAACAACTGTATATTAGCACCTAGAACGTGCCAGGTACAATTCTAGGCACTTGGCAAAATATTACATTTATTGAGAGCTCTTTTTGTGCTCTTTCTTTCACCTATTTAACAACTATGTATTGAGCTCTGCCCTGTTACCAAGCATTGTTCTAGTGTTTGAGCTATGGCAATGAACAAAGCAGACAAACCATCACACAATAATAGTATTTATTGAGTGCTAACTGTGTCAGATTCTATGCTATAAAGTGCTTTTATCTATTTAACGAACATTTATCAAGCAACACTGTGTGTAAGGTACTAGTCTAGTCTCTTTACAGATGTCAGTGGACAAAACAGATAAATTACTACGTAATAGTGTAGTTATTTTGTTAAGGCCTTCAAATAACCACCTTCATTTATTCCTCAAACATTTCCTGAGGGAATTCCCTGGTGGTCCAGTGGTTGAGATTCGGCACTTTCACTGCTGTGGCCCAGGTTCAGTCCCTGGTTGGGGAACTAGGATCCTGCAAGCGGCACAGCCAAAAAAAAAAAAAAAAAAAAAAAAAAGAACTGAGCTCCTATTACATGCCAGATGTGCAAAGGCTTTGGCTTTTTTAAAATTAATTTTTATTGGAATATAGTTGATTCACAATGTTGTGTTAGTTTCTGCTGTACAGCAAAGTGAATCAGTTATAAATATACATATATCCACTTTTACTTTTTTTAGATTCTTTCCCAATATAGGTCATTACAGAGTATTGAATAGAGCTCCCTGTGCTATACAGTAGGTCCTTACTAGTTATCTGTTTTACATATAGTAGTGTTAACATGTCAATCCCAATCTCCCAATTTATCCCTCCCCACCCCATAGCCTTAAGCTTGAATCGCCTTCCCAATGGCTATGTGAGTTTTAAGCCCTTAAGATGAGAGAACTGAGGCCCAGGGAAGGAAGCAGGTTGCTCAAGGCCACACAGTCAGGAGGCTGAGGAGCTATGATTTAAGTTCAGGCGAGAAGTCAGCCTCAAAGCTGCTAGCCTGATGTCTGTATTCTCTTTTCTCTCCCTGCTCCCCCCCCGCCAGTCAGACTCAGTCACATGCCCACTGGAAGTGGCACTGCTATGGAAGGTGGGTGCAGGTGGTGGACACCCTGGTGTGATCCGCCTGCTTGACTGGTTCGAGACACCAGAGGGCTTCATGCTGGTCCTTGAGCGGCCTCTGCCTGCCCAGGATCTCTTTGACTACATCACAGAGCAGGGCCCGTTGGGTGAAGGCCGAAGCCGCTGTCTCTTTGCCCAGGTAGTGGCAGCTGTTCGGCACTGCCATGCCCGTGGAGTTGTCCATCGTGACATCAAGGATGAGAACATCCTGATGGACCTCCGCTGGGGCTGTGCCAAACTCATTGATTTTGGTTCTGGCGCCCTGCTTCATGATGAACCCTACACTGACTTTGATGGTAAGGCTTCCCTAAATCTCTGGGGGGGGGGGAGTTTTCACCTTTTATCTTTTTGGCCTCTTGACATTTGACCTCCAGTGCTGGGATATCCTGTAACCCTTGATCTATAGTACACCTTTATAAGGTTCTTGAATTTTAATATTAGGGGCTTTCAAGCCTCGCCCTCTAATAAGTCCATCTTCTGACAGTGCCCTGATCTTGTTCTGGGCTCTTATTCTGATGAGGGGATCCTGCTATTAATCCTGAGTCTTCTTTTTCTGGTAAGGAGGTCCTACTGTACCTTTTAAGTGCTTTTATTCCATTGAGCTTCTATTCTGGTGAGGGGACCCTGCTCATACAGTGAGTTCTCTTAATTCTAGTGAAGCAACCATACTTCCTGGGGAGGGTGGGATGGGAGAAGGGCATTATCAGAGAATGGTCTAACCTGTGGCTTGTGTGCAGGGACAAGGGTGTATAGCCCCCCGGAGTGGATCTCTCGTCACCAGTACCACGCACTCCCAGCCACTGTCTGGTCACTGGGTATCCTCCTCTATGACATGGTATGTGGGGACATTCCCTTTGAGAGAGACCAGGAGATTCTGGACGCTGAGCTCCACTTTCCTGCCCACGTCTCCCCAGGTGAGGCCCCACCTGCCCTAGCCCACCAAACTTCATCCCTCCCAGGGATTGGTGCCCCCAACTCACTGCTAATCTCCTGTGTGCTTCTGATCTGCAGACTGTTGTGCCCTAATCCGCCGGTGCCTGGCCCCCAAACCCTCTGCCCGACCCACACTGGAGGAGATCCTGCTGGACCCCTGGATGCAGATACCAGCCGAGGATGCATCCCTCAACACTCCCAAAGGGAGTTCCACCCCTTTGGCCTGGTCCCTACTGCCCTAGTCCTGGCCAGGGCCCCCATTAGTTGGAATAGCCATCCCATGGCCACGCCACAGGGATAGATCTGTTGATCTGGTTTTACAGGTCATTAAAAATCCAGTGTTACTAGGGTCAGAGATTGGGGATCAGGGGTCAGAAGACATAAGCCAAGTTTACCTAGTCCCCATCCCAATCCTGCTAAGGAGCCTTCCTCCCAGAACGTATGCTCTGTTATTCTGGAGGGGGGGTCCTTCTTTGCTTCTTGTTTTGTTAAGGGTGTTTATTTGGTTGAAATTACTTACATTCTGAGCCTCCAGGGCTCTTATTCTGATGAGCAGTAGCCCCTACACTGGCACCTCCTGCTACCACCACACAAATTTAGTTTAAATGCTCTGACTTGGGCAAGGGTGCTTTCCTTCCAATACTCCAGCGGCTCTTATTTTAGCAAAGGGACACTTTCCCCTAGCCTAGGGTCCCATATTCAGTCAAGCTGCTTGCCTACCTCAACCCAGGGTTGTTTATTCTGGGGGAGGTAAGCCCTATTGTTGTCCCAGGGCTTTTGTGTGTGTGTGTGTGAGGGGACCCTACTCTGTTATCCCAAGTGCTCTTATTCTGGTGAGGAGAAACCCCACTTTCATGATTTGGGAGGGGATGGGAGATGGACACTACTAGAGTCCACTAGGATGGGGTGGATGGTTTTGGGGGGATGGGTTGGGGGAAATAAATCTTGTTGTTTGTTCTCCTAGGGCCCCACCCTCCACCTTTTTTGGGTTCTTGTTGCCTCCTGAGCCAGGGTTGTCCAGTTGCTGAAATGTAAATACTTATGTATTGGGGAAGGAGAGCTCCAACTGTATCTTCCTCTTCCTTCTCCCCCGCCTGGATTATTTAAAAAGCCATGTGTGGAAACCCACTATTTAATAAACATAATAGAATCAGAAGCGACTGGCCATTTGTAGACGTGGTGAGGCATTCGTGGAGCATCTACTGAATGCTGAGCCAAGAGGGAGATGGATTGGACCTCTCTGCCCACGGGAAGCCTCAGTCTTGTGGTGCCATCCTGAAGGTCTTTTATGGGTTCATTTAAGGTGAAAGAAAAACTTGATTTCCCCCTCAGCTCTTATGTAGCACCCCGTATGTGCAGAAGGGCTGCTTTGGAGATACCGTAGACATTGAAGATGTATGGGACACATTCCCAAATCAAAGATGGTCAGCTCAGAGGCAGAAAAAACTCCTTTCCCCCAACCCCAGGGGAGGAAATACCTTCCCCATGGGAGAAGAAAAGCCCTTTCTGGGGCTTGGTGAGGGCAGGGTGGGGGTTGAGCGCTGACAGGAATCTTCCTAGCCCGCCCTTGTTTTCTAATAACCTCCAAGGTGGAGTCACCCGTTTTGCCCCTACCTTTTTCACCTCTTCCTTGTCTTCTTACCTGTTCATCCCGCTCACTTCAACTTCCTCAACTCTTGACTTACCTGCCCTGCCCTATTCTATCATAGTTGCACTTGTCCCGACCTCAGCTGTACCTTCTCTTGCCCTGCTTTCAACAGCTAACCTAGGGAATTTCCTGGCGGTCCAGTGGTTAGGACTAGGTGCTAGTCCTAACTGAGGTGGCCCGGGTTCAATCCCTGGTCGAGGAACTCAGATCATGCAAGCCAGGCAGCGTGGCAAAAAACAAAAAACAGGGCTTCCCTGGTGGCGCAGTGGTTGAGAGTCCGCCTGCCGATGCAGGGGACACGGGTTCGTGCCCCGGTCCGGGAAGATCCCACATGCCGCGGAGCGGCTGGGCCCGTGAGCCATGGCCGCTGAGCCTGCGCGTCCGGAGCCTGTGCTCCGCAACGGGAGAGGCCACAACAGTGAGAGGCCCGCGTACCGCAAAAAAAAAAAAAAAAAAAAAAAAAAACAACTAAGCTGTAAACCTCTCACCTGCTGGCTTACCTACCCCCTTCTCACTTTTCTATTCTTAATGGTGACTCACTTGTCCTCCCTTCTCAGCCTGAACTCTCCTGTGCCATTTCACTAGTGTATCCTCAACTGCCCTGCCTTTATCTGCTCGCTTACCTGCCTGACCCTCACCTGCCCTGCTCCCTCAAAGTCTCACTTCCCTCCCAGGAGCCCGCTGTCTCTCCAGGGGGCGGGGGTTGGCCTCGCCGGCAGAAGGGGAAAGAACTTCAGTCCAACCCGGAAGGACCCAGGAGTTTTGATGCAGAAAGGGCGGTGCCATCAGAAGGTGGCAATAAAGAGCCGAGACAGGAGACGGACAGCGGAACCAAAGAGACGAGGAGACAGAATGGGCGGGCGATATGGAAAGCGGGGTCAAAGAAGATGAGGGCGGGTTTAGTAATGGGAGTAGGCTAAAGAGGCTCTGTAAAGACGGCGGGAGACTGAGCCGGCTGCGTGCCCTGTCTCCGGATCCCAACGGAATTTGGAAATCCTGAGGCCACTCTTAAACTAGCGTTCAGGAGCGAACGAGGAGAGCCACCGCTCTGGGCAGCTTCTCGCTCGCCCCATCCCCACCCTGGGGTCCCGGAACCGGAAGTAACGGACACGGAAGTGGCCTACTGTTGCCGAGGGGACGGGCCAGGCAGATGCCAACATGGCAGCGGTGGGGTCCGGGGGTTCCCCCGCGGCGGCCGGGCCAGGGGCGGTCTCCGCAGGGGCGTTGGAGCCTGGGACCGCGACTGCGGGTGAGACAGGCTGTGGCTGAGCAGTCGGCGGCGGGCCGGGGGGCGGGATCGCTGGGGGGTCAGAAAGGTTCCTCACTGAGGCGAGAGGGAGCATCCCGTACGGACCAACCTATGTGTGGGGAGTGGGGGGTGGGAGGAGGACGTGTGTTTTGGGGGCGGGGAAGAGACCATTCTGAGGGTGATGGGGAGGTCCCTTCTGCAAATGGGGAGTAGAGACCATTCTGAGTTGGAGGCGGGTGTTTCCTTTTGGGGAGGCTAAGACCACTAAGACCATTCTGAGTGTGTGTGGGGGTCCGTCCTTATACAAGGGAGAGACCATTCTGAGAGCGGGAGAGTTCTTCCTTACAGAAGGGAGGGGCTGTTCTGAGAGTAGTGGTTTCTTCCTTGTAAAGGGACAGGGGTATTGTGAGTTAGGGTGGGGCGGGTTCTTCCTTATATGACTTAGAATGTTTTGAGGATAAGGATGTCCATTATATGGGGAGAAGACCGTTCTGGGGGTCCCTTCCTGATGGAGATAGTTCATTGTATGTTGCAGTGGGAGGGGCCTTCCTTATATGGCGGAGAAAGGACGTTCTGAGGGTGCCAGGCCACTCCTTATAATGGGGAGAGTTCACTGTGAGTGTGAGCAGGACAAGGGGTAATTCCTTGGCTGGAGGTGGGGGTATGCGGTGGGGGGAGGATGATTGGTGTATAGGGAAATATTTCCTTATATCGTTAAGGGACCCAGACCATTCTTAGTGGAGTAACCATTTACTACATGGGGTTCAATCCTTTGGACAGTGAGGGAATCATTTCTTATATTTGTTAGACCATTCTGGGGCAGGGAGGAACCAGTCATCATAGGCGGGAGGGGTTGGAGAGACCATTCTGAGTGTAAGGGAATGGAATAATTTAGGTGAGAGAAAGTTCCTCAGGGGATGGACATGCCTTATACAGTGATCTCATTCCTTGTATTAGGGTATCATTTTTCACATAAGACAATCCCTCACTAAATAGAACCATCATTTCATATACATCTTTGGTTGTTCATCCATAAAATGGGAACACTGATAGTTCCTTCAGAGATCAGAGCCATGTAGGGGTCTGTTGAGGTGATCCATATAAATCCCTTATCCCAGTGATAGGCACGCAGTAAGCACTCAATAAATGTCGAGGATACAGTTGGTATTCTGCCCAGGGCAGGGTTGCTTCTCACTCAGGGGAGGGAGAGAGAGGGCTGAGGTGGGTGTCCAGGACCTGCCCCACCCATTTCCTGACACCTCAGCAAGGATTCCAGGTATGGGCTGGACAGGGAGAGGCCCACTTCTCCCTTTCTGGCTCTTCCTGCCTGTGGCTGAGGCAGTGGAAGCTGGCAGGGATGAGACTCACGTTGGGTCAGGATAGGCAGGCAGAAGGAGGAAGTAGCGGTGGCTAGGAGGATCCTGGTCGAGAAAGGAGAGGGGAGGGTGGTAGTGTGGTTATGCCACAGCAGTTTTTGACCCCTTCTTCCCCCTTACTCCTTCCATTCCCCACAGCTCGCCGGCGCCTCAAATACATATCCCTAGCTGTGCTGGTGGTCCAGAATGCCTCCCTCATCCTCAGCATCCGCTATGCCCGCACATTGCCTGGGGACCGCTTCTTTGCCACCACTGCTGTGGTCATGGCTGAAGTGCTCAAAGGTCTCACTTGCCTGCTGCTGCTCTTCGCACAGAAGAGGGGTATGAGCCAGGGAGGGGGGCTGCAGGGAGGGGGCTGCATTGGAGTCGGTGGGTGGCAGTGTGTGTATGTGTGTGTGTGTGTGTGCGTACCCGCTCCCACGTGGAGGATTTGGTTGGGGGAGTATCTCTGTGTCTATGAAAATGCCTGGGGACTGTGTAAGTGCGGCTTGGCTGCCTTGTACCTCCAGCTATGAGTAGCTGCATCCACATGTTTATACCCCTAACTCCCCAGGAGCTGGCCAGGAAACACTGAAGGAATGAGACAGCCTGTGCCCATAAGGTAGCAGGTGACCCTTACATGATGATTTATTGATTTCTCTCTAACTTTTCATTTTGGAGAATTTCAAACACAAAATCAGAGAAAACAATAAAATGGTAAAATATCCACGTCCCATCACCGAGATTCAACAATGATCAACTCCTGGCCACTCTGCCGTTAAACAGCATCAGTGATTATCCACTCACTACCAATCTATGTGTCTGTTTACCTACTCCTGCACCTTGTTATATTGAAGTATGTCCCACATGAAGTATTATTTTGAAGTAAATTCCCTCTTATTATCTTGAGTAAATATTTTGGTACATTTAAAATAATGACTTCAATCAGTCATGACTGCTAGAAATCATACATCAAAAAATTAACAATAATTTTTTAAGTTAATAAAATAATCAAATATCCAGTCAGTGTTTAAATTCGTAATGATTTCTCAAATGTCATAAAAGTTTTAAAAATTGTGTTTGAATCAGGTTTATATAAAGTCAGTGCCTTGTAATTGGTTGGTGTCTTCTAGGTCGGCTAGCCTCTAGGTTCCCCTCCAACTGTTTTTTTTTTCTCTGTTCTCGAAGACAAAAGATTGTTTGTCTTGTAGACTTTGGGTAGCCTGGATTTTGCTGAGTGCCTCCCAGTGGTCTCATTTAACATGTTCTTCTGTCCTCTATATTTCCTATAAGTTGAATTTATTTACTAATTTAAACACCTCCCCAAAGGCCTTCTTCTTTAAAATGTTGCCCAGTCATTTCTCTATAAAGGCCTCGCATGCGGCTCTGCCCTAGGTATTTACACTGAAGAAAGCATTCTCACCCACTCATTAGCACCAGGGCCCTGGGAGGCAGCAGTTTAGGAACTCATCTGCTCTGTTCTAGATTGATTCTGAGACGGTTCGAGTGAACACTGTGGCGGGCCGTGTTCTGGCTGTGGAGGTGGACATGTTAGCGATGCAGACGTGCATCTTGCCCTCAGGGGGCTGATACTTTAGATGGGGAGAAACAAACAGCTACAGGTTAATCACAGCTTTCATTTCTTATCTATAATTTCAGCAACCCCCCCCCCCCGTTTTATTTTTTTTTAGTTTTCTCATTTGGTGTGAATGTGTCACGGGTCACTGCAGAAATATGAATGTGCTTGATTACGGCGTGCAGCCCCATATACGTGGTGTGTGTTATGTGAAATATATAGCATATATGCTGTGTTACCTTTCTAACACCTGGACATTTTTGAACACCCAAACCCCTGGGCCCAGGGAATTTGGGTAAAGGGTTAGAGATTGATAATTACTCCTGGGATTAATGCCATGTAGGGCAAGGGCAGGGTTTTGTGAATGAGCATCAGCAGGAGTTCCTGCAGTAACCTTGTGCAGTGGTTGTGGGGTTTTCTGTGAATGAGCATCAGCAGGAGTTCCTGCAGTAACCTTGTGCAGTGGTTGTGGGGTTTTCCCTGAGGAGGGACACTCAGATGAGTCTTAGAAGATGAACTGCAAAAAAGTGGGGTGAGATTTGCAAAGGTCTTATTATATAGGAAAGTATTCCCATTTACTGATTGGAGCAGGTCCCAACCAGACTTTCTGCTTTAGAGTCAAGCCTGCATTCTTCCATGTGACAGGGGCAAATGCTTGGTGTGTGTGGGGCTGACAGAAGGAGGCGGCCAAGTGGAAGATGGCCCCTGCCCTCAGGCAGCTCTCAGGCTACGAAGGAACTAGAAAAAGTCTAAAAGTTGAGTCTAAGGGACTTCCCTGGCAGTCCAGTAGTTAAGACTTCGCCTTCCAATGCAGGGGGTGTGGGTTCATTCGATCCCTGGTCAGGGAGCTAAGATCCCACATGCCTCGCAGCCAAAAAACCAAAATGTAAAACAGAAGCAATATTGTAACAAATTCAATAAAGACTTTAAAAATGGTCCACATCAAAAAAATCTTTAAAAAAATAAAATAAAATAATAAAAGCTGAGTCTAAAACTTTCCCTCTGCTTGGTTAAACAGCCTTCCACCCACACTCCTAGAGCTTCTACTTCACAAGCTCCTAGTTAGTGCTGATTATTTCATTGCACAAACTGTACTGAGTGCTTGCCCCGGGGCTTTGTGCCAGGGAGGTGGGCTCTAAGATGAGCGAAATATGGTCTGTGATTCTCAGACTGAGCATCCGAAAGGCTTGCTGGAGACATGGTTGTACTGTAGAGAAACCGAGAGCGCAGACCTCATTCTAGCCCTCAGGGAGTCAGAGTGTGGTGGGGAGACACAGGACCAGGCCCAGTCCTGTCCTTTAGAGGATCCCCATCTTTGGAAGTCAGTGCTAAACAGGGCTCTCCTCCCTCCACTTAGGTAACGTGAAGCACCTGGTTCTTTTCCTCCACGAGGCTGTCCTGGTGCAGTATGTGGACACACTCAAGCTCGCAGTGCCCTCTCTCATCTACACCTTGCAGAATAACCTCCAGTATGTTGCCATCTCCAACCTGCCAGCTGCCACTTTCCAGGTGAGCCCCAAGCCCAGGAACTGGCTGGGGTGGGGGATATAGGATGTTGGGGAGGGAGGGCTGCAGAGAGCAGGGGCTGTGTTTACTCCAGAATGTCCTTGGATCTTCCTCAACCTCTGTTTCTTCATCTGTGAGAACTGGGAATGGAAATGGTAATAGTAGCTACTCACTGAGATGATTAAAAGAAGTAATATCTGGGAAGAGCCCTTGGTTGGTGATGGATAAGCTTTAGGCTATTTACAAGCAACCTTTAAGATGGTTAAAGGGCCTGGATTCAAATCCCAGCTCTACTTTCCAGCTGTGTGATATTGGGCAAGTCACGTAACCTCTCCATCTCATCTTTAAATTGGACATTACAATAACACACTTCATATGTGAGGATTAAATGAATTCATGTGAAGTGCTTAGACCCACACCTGGCACATAGTAAGCTCTATGTAAATGTTTACTGACGTCATTTCATGGCTGATTCATTTGTATCAACACATCCTTATCAAGACCTCCCTCATCAGGATGTTTACCATTCATTCATTACCTGCTGTGTGAGGTGCTTCACATACATCAATTGTATTTACAGATGGTATGTCAGGGCTCAAGACAGGGCAAGTGCTTTGTCCCTCGTCACACAGCTAGGACATGGGGTTGGGATGTGGACTTGGGTGTGGCCCAGGACGTTCTTGCACAGCCATCCTCCTGTGTACTTTCTGGGAGGCACCTCAGAGCTATTTAGCCGCATCTCAGTCAGTGGCCAGTGGCTGGATATTTTTGCTGTTTTTATGGTTATCTACCCCACCCTGTCCCTCCATTGTGCCTGGGGGCCCACAGTGGGTGCCGTCCCCGACATGTACATGTTGGGGGTCGGGAGCAGCCCTCAGTGTCTTCCACATGCCACTCGCAGGTGACGTACCAGTTGAAGATCCTGACCACGGCACTGTTCTCCGTGCTTATGCTGAACCGCAGCCTTTCCCGGTTGCAGTGGGCCTCCCTGCTGCTCCTCTTCACCGGAGTCGCCATTGTCCAGGCACAGCAAGCCGGCGGTGGGGGCCCGCGGCCTCTGGATCAGAACCCTGGGGTGGGCCTAGCAGCTGTCGTGGCGTCCTGTCTGTCCTCGGGATTTGCAGGTGTCTACTTTGAGAAGATCCTCAAAGGCAGCTCAGGCTCCGTGTGGCTGCGCAACCTGCAGCTGGGCCTCTTCGGCACAGCCCTGGGCCTGGTGGGGCTCTGGTGGACCGAGGGCACTGCTGTAGCCCACCGCGGCTTCTTTTTCGGGTACACGCCTGCTGTCTGGGGCGTGGTGCTCAACCAGGCCTTCGGCGGGCTACTGGTGGCTGTTGTCGTCAAGTATGCCGACAATATCCTCAAGGGCTTTGCCACCTCCTTGTCCATTGTGCTGTCCACTGTTGCCTCCATCCGCCTCTTTGGCTTCCACGTGGACCCTTTGTTTGCCCTTGGCGCAGGGCTGGTCATCGGTGCCGTCTACCTCTACAGCCTGCCCCGAGGTGCAGCCAAAGCCATAGCTTCCGCGTCTGCCTCCACCTCTGGGCCCTGCACTCGCCAGCAGCCTCCGGGGCAGCCACCGCCACCGCAGCTGTCTTCCCACCGTGGAGACGTCAGCACGGAGCCCCTTCTGCCAAAGTCAGTGCTGGTGAAGTGAGGGCTGGCGGTGGTGGTGGGGGGAGACAGGGAGGGACACTGGGTGGAGGGTGTTGGGCATCTGCAGGACCCAAGTTGCCACCAGGGCCTGGCTCCCCTGGGGTTGGAAGGGTCTTTGCTTCCAGGTTGTCGAGACTCCTGGAAGCCTGTGGGACTAGGGCAGGGCATCCCGTGAACCCTTCCTTGTAGCCAGGGGTTTTTAGAGCTGCCTCCTCTGTCTCAGTCTAACCCCTTTGGGGACCGGGCTGGGGGTGTTGTCATTCAAGGCTTTTTTTGTCTGCCCCCCTCAGCCAGAGGCGTCCTGTGTCTCATGCCTGGGAGAGTCCCTCCCAGCAATCCCTCCACCTTTGTAGGGACAAATTGGACAAAAATCCTACAGCTCTTTAGTAATGACTGATGCCTACGTGTGGGGTTCTGATTCTGATAGCTTGAGGCCTTCTCTCCTCCCTGACAACCACACTGGATCATATTAGTAGCTCTTTTTGTGGCCTTGGGGCAGCTTCCCTAACACAGGGGCTTGAAAATGGGCCTCTTGTGAGCACCCAGGGAGAGAGGAAGGGGGGCGACAGCTGAGATTTTTGCATCAGCCCATTCAAGGGGAGGGTGCAGTAGGGGCCATTTGTTTGTGATTTGGGGGTTTGTGGTGTAATCAGATGAATGATCCAGGGTGTGGGAAAAAATGGAGAAGGGAGGTCCTTGAAGTGGCCTGATCTCATGCAATCTAAGACACCGTCAGTTGCTGGATGCAGGGTTATTTTCTAAGATATCCTGAGAGGAAAAATAAAGCTGCCAGCCACACTCGTGATACCCCACTGGCTGTATGAGGCACCCTTACTTCATGGGGAGGGGTGTCTTTAAATTGTTGAAATGTGGAACCTGCCCCCTGCACTCCCCAAAGCTTATTGACCCCTTAACTGTCTCCCAGGGTGTACATGGGTGTGTGTGTGTGTGCGCGCGCGCGTGCGTGTGCACAGTGCCTGGGCTGTCTTTGCTATATGTACATGGGGCCGTTGGATCTTTATTTTTGATTAATTTGTTCTGATTTTTTGGTTTGTTTTTTTAAGGAACTGTAATGAACAAATGTCAGGATACCCAATGCCAAATAAAGATACTGTATTTATTTAGTCCACGTGTAGCTTTCTGACCCAGGGGACCCGCTCTCTCCACACGGGCTCTGTTACTAACCCTGGGGACTACCAGCCTCACTAGTCATCCTCGCTTGCTCAGGACGTCCACCTGCCAGCCCACCCCAGCTTTCTGTGTTTTTCTTTCCTCCCCGTTCCCACCACAGGTTGCTCACCAAGGTGAAGGGTTCCTAGCCGCTGGGATTGAAGACGCTGGCCTGGCCTCGCTCTCCCTTCTTGCCCTGGTCCAACCAGGACCAAACGCTCTGATCAGTATTGGGAGGGGTAGACACCGAACCCCCTGTCCCCACACCCCCTCTTCCACGCAGGGCTGACATGACTAAACTCTGGCCCAGACAGGACCCAACCACCCCCACGCCCCTGCTACCCGTACACTATTTCTTAGGTGAGTTTTTGTAAATAAAACGTGTTTTGCATCTTGCTGGCTTGGGTTGGGAAGTCTCAAAAGTGTGAGAGAAGGAAGCACTCAGGTCTCATGGGCATGATTCACCGAAAAGCTTTTATTCAAAACCCCAGGGCGGGCCGGGGTGGGGAAGGTTCAGTCCTGTTGCTTGGTTCGGGAGGCCTCGGCATTGGCCCGGAGCACAGCCCCCGGGGATGGGTAAGGGCGCTGCTGGAAGAGGGGCCCGGCTGCTGTCGTGTCTGCACCCGTCTTGGCCTCATTCCGCTTGGGGAGTCCTGTTGACCACGTGCCCCTGGGGGTGACAAGGGGTGGGGGCGGGAATGTATAATATGTGTACTGTGGCAGGCACCTCCCACCCACAACTGACAAAGGGGGAAAGGAGACAGGAAGAAAGGAACGGTCAGCGGTGCAGTGAGTCAAGAGGAAAAAGGAAGGGCTCTTGAGGGGGTGGTCAATTACCGGGGTGCATCTGAGTACGAGCTGGGGTCCATGGGGTCTAATTCTTCATCCTTCCGGCTTGCCACTGTGGAAGTAGGTGGCAGAGTGGGGTCTTCGACGGGGGCACAAGGAGTCCCGGATCACCGAGCTCTCCCATCCCCGGAAGAAATGGAGCCTGAGGCTGCCAGGCCCCAGGCTCAGGCACTCGCGTGAAGCCAAGAGAGGGCTTCCTTACACTGTGCCCCCCTGGTGCCCCCCTTGCCTCACCCCAGCTTACCCTTCTTGTTCTTGGGGTAGGGAGCCAGATCCTCCCGGCGATGGTGGCGCCGTTCTTTGCCCTCTTCCCGGTCCACCTTGTCATACCCGCGGTCCCGGTCCCGATCCCTGTCCCGCTCTCTCTCTCTCTCCACCTTGTCATAACCACGCTCCCGGTCTCTGTCAGACTTCTCGTGGCTCCGTTCTGACTTCTCATGGCCACGATCTGACTTCTCGTGACCTCGGTCCGATTTCTCGTGGCCCCGGTCCGATTTCTCATGGCTCCGATCCAACTTCTCCTCAGCATCTGGTGACTCGAAAGCCTTGTGACCTTCCTCCTCCCACCTCAGGACCCAGCAGCCTCTGCCTTCAACAGCCTCCTTTGCCTGGGGTTGGGTCTGCCTGGTCTTACCTGCCCTGGTCTTTTACCTGATTCCTCTTGGAGAACTGCTAGAACACCTGAGGCACCCTTGTATCTGCCAACTCACCTGCATTACTGCTCCTGAGCTTCTTGGCAGATTTGGAAACAATGGAGTTGGGATCATGTGGGGACAGCCAGGACACGAGGTCTGTGTCTGCATTCCAGTAGTAAGGGAGCCCGCTGCAGGGCAGTGGAAGGGAGGGAGGGAGGGAAGGAATGTCAGCACGGATATCCTCTCCTTGTAGCCTCAGCTCTTGTCTCCCCAATCTCTGCCTGTACCTGCCCCATGCCAGGACCCTACAGGGAGGACCCCCAGATCTCTTCCCTTGTGGCCCCCATTTACCCCCAGCCCACGCCCCTGCATCCCCAGACTCACCAGGAAGGGTCAAACACCTTGTACCAGCTTGGTGGCAGGCCCTCCAACCGGGTAGCCTCATAGTCCACAGGATCATCATCATAGTCCTCGGCAATGATCTCTTCCTCTGGTTCTGGCAGGACAAGGAGGGAAGGAGGACAGCAGTAAGGACCAGAGGGATCCCCACCCTGCAGTCAGGGCCTGAGGAGACACACTCACATTCACATGGACCACGTGTGTGTGCCAGGTCTCAAGTGCCCTAAAAAATATTGCTCACATTCCAAATCCAAGTATCTGAATATCAGGATTTACCAAAAAATTTACCCAAATCTGTTCTGTTTCTGGGTTCAGATATGACATAATGTTACCTGAACTTATCCGGTTTCAGACTTTAGACAGGGATTCATTAAAAAACATGTATCCATATTTATTCAGTTCCTGAGTTCAGATAGTATGTGATACCATACTATCCAAATCTATTTGGATAAAATTAGTTTCAACAGCAAGGGGTTTATCTAAAAATATGTCCAAATCTGTTCAGCTCCCAAGCTTGGCAAATATGAGGTTTCTGACTCCAGTATATTGACTAGCGAGTTTGGATAGCAAGGGATTTATCCAAACGCTTCTCTGAATCTATTCAGTTCCTGAGGCCTACAACTGTTGTCAGTTACTATCAACAGAATAAAAAAGGTGTATGAGTACCTGGACCTCCATACGTCTATAATAGATTTCACCTATGGATATAGCTAACAATGAAATGTATATGTCAGCAACAGCAGAGTGCTTGTCACACAACAGGCCCAAAATAGATGTCAGCTATAATCATCGGTATTGTTAGTAAGATATATACAATCAGCACAGGGCCTGGTACCAACAGCCTTAAAGTAAATGTCATATCAATGATCATTATCAGTATTATTAACCAAAGATCTATGCTTGGCACACAACAGGCTTGTAATAGATGTCACTTATCAATAAAGTGAAAATAAGATGAGTTTTCCAGTACCTGGAACACCTTAGCCCAAACTAGATGCCAGCTTTTGCTATTATTTCCAATAAGGTAGAAATACTAGCAACAGCAGCACAGTAGGCCTAAATGATAGATCCTATCATTATTTTATATACTGTTTACCATAATGTGTATGACAGACACTTAAGTAGACCCAAAATACATGTCAGCTATTGACACGGTGAACAATAAGGTACATATCACCAGCACAGTGCCTGGCTCCACAGTAGGTCTAAAATAATGTTATCGGGCTTCCCTGGTGGCGCAGTGGTTGAGAGTCCACCTGCCGATGCAGGGGACACAGGTTCGTGTCCCGGTCCGGGAGGATCCCACATGCCGCAGAGCGGCTGGGCCCGTGAGCCATGGCCGCTGAGCCTGCGCGTCCAGAGCCTGTGCTCCGCAACGGGAGAGGCCACAACAGTGAGAGGCCCACATAACGCAAAAAAAAAAAAAAAAAAAAAAAAAAAAAAAATTAAATAAATAAATAAAATAATAAAAAAATAAAATAAAATAATGTTATCTACTAGTATGGTAAAGAACAAAGTATTAGCATCCTGCCACTGTGCTTGGCCCACAGGAGGCTGCGGTAGATGTCAGCTTCTGTCAACTGTTACTATCCTTACTATTAGATAATTTGTAACCACTTCCAGGGATTGATGGATGGATTAAACTTGGGACATAGAAGACCCCAAAATACACGTCAGCTGCCAGTATTATTAAGGATGAAATGTCTATTCCCCGTCCCCACCCGCCTCCTCATACGGTAGGAATGGGTGTCAGGAATACGCATTGTTAACAATGAAATGCCTGCCACCCCACTGCTTGGTGCGAAGTAGGTCCATGCTAGGTATCAAGTGGCAGTATCAACAACAAAGTGCCTGTCAAGCCTGCCACATGGTAGGCCTATCTGCTCTTAGCTCTCTCACCGGGCTCCAGATGTTTGAGAATGCCTCTCTTGGCCAAGCGGGTCTGCAGCGCAACGGGCAGCGGCATAGCGGATAGCAGACAGACCTAGGGAAGAACAGACAGACCAAAAACACCTCAGATGAGGACTGAATCTGATCTTGTAACCAAGCGCCTCCCCCCCCCCCCCCAGCAAGTACTCATCTGGATCCCCACCTACCCACCTACACTAGGAGCTGGGCGACAGACCCTACGCTGAAAGGTGTAAGGGATAAATGGCAATATCACCAAAACTCTCAACAATCCTCCTCTCCCGGGCCGGGTGCTCCAGGACCGCGCCCCAGAAATGGGCTCACCCAACTTCCCCCGAAGACTACTGGGTGGAAGGAACCAAAGCGCTGGGATGGGGGAGCAGAGTGCAACACCTCCAGCTCCAAAAAATGCGCCCACCCCGACATTACCAATACAGTCACGCGGGTAATGGAAAGCTGACAGCCTGGCCGTCTCTCTCTCTCTCTCTCGTCTACACGATTCTCTTCTCCCAAAGCCCAGAACAAAGTCCTCTCTCTGAGCCTGGAAACTGCACCACGCTCAGGCTGCAACGAACAAATGACGCAAACCTTGCTGGCCAATGAGAGTGCGCCTTGGTCTGACCTCTGGCAAAACGACCCAATCATTGCCCTGGAATAGGTGGAACGCTCGGTCGCCTGTGAGCATTTACGGTGGGGGTGTGGCCCGGCCGGTGTCAGACTGCGTGGCCGGACGTCGGCGCCATGGAGGAGTACGCTCGGGAGCCTTGGTACGGCGAGGGGTGCAGGCCTCGGGACTGTTGCTGGGGCGCCACGGCCAGCGGTGGGAGGCGGGCGGGGGAGGCACTGGCCACACAGCGCCACGTCCCAGACTCGGGAGACTCTTAGACGTTTGTTGTCTCCTTCTGCTCCCCTCCACTTGCTTCCTCCTACTCGGGCTCCGTTAAGAGGGGCCACAACTGTGTGCCTAAAGGAGAAGGTGCAGTGCAAGGACGAACCACTCCACGTTTCCCTTGCCTTCGTACCACCCAGTCTCTCTTTGTTAACGAAAAGACACACTGGCCAAATCCATTAAAGCCGAGGGGGTGGTGCGGTGTTGAGCGGTGCTGGATCATCCCCCCGGTCTGCGCTTGGTTTTTCCCAGTTGTACGGGTTTAAAAAAAAAAAAAAAAAAAAAAAAGAGGGCGTAGCTTGGTTGGACGTGCTCATTGTGGGAAAAGGAGGTGCGAGCCCGTTCTGCTTTAGTAACAGTGCTAGCTTAACACTTCTGTAGCGCTTATTTAAACTTGCCAACTCCTTGCTTGTTATCAATTCATTTAATCATTGATAGTAGTAAAGCGGTTGATTCCTTGGTTGGCTGCGAAGGGGAGGGGCGCACAGGGCAAAGACTAATATTTTCCCTCCTTCGCACTACTTCTTGCTTAAATGAGGGAGAGAATAATCTATTATCTGAAATTCTGCTTCCCATTTGGGTGACTTAGTTTCTCCCAGTTGGAGTCTTTGTGACACGGCAAGAGGGAGGGCTCACATTAACCCCATCCTCCCCTTCCCGCTTGCAGCCCATGGCGAATTGTGGATGATTGCGGTGGCGCCTTCACTATGGGTGTTATCGGCGGTGGAGTCTTCCAGGCCATTAAGGGCTTCCGCAATGCCCCTGTCGTGAGTCCTGGCCTTCCCTGGGTGGTGCGGGGGTCCTGCCCTGCCCACATGGGATACTGTTCTGAAAACTGCTTGGAGCTGCCAGTCACATGCACTTATTCATTCTGGTGCCTGCTCACCTACTATATGCCAGGCCTGGCTCCAGGATCTGGAAGTTTGGAGGAACTGCAAACATGACCTCTGCCCCTCACCCCCCAACCCAACTGGAGCTCCTCTGTGGAAATGCTGTGATGTCAAAAGGGTCATCACCAAAACCTAAATGTGTGTGTGCAAAGCCAGTCAGATTTTACCTAGAGGCAGATTCTGGGTTGGAAGCCTGGATAGAGGGAAGTGACAGGAGTTTAATTGGCAGGAGGAGGACAGCCTTAAAGCTGAGAAAATGCTTTTAATGTAACGTAGTCGATTCCTTCTCTCTCTCTCTCTCTCTCTCTATCCCTGACAAACCCCCTCCCCTTCCTGGGAGACCTCATCAAATGTAATGACTTTAAATGCCATGCATTTGTCAAGGTCTCTGCAGTTTCTGTCTAGCCCTGTCCCTCCCCTCATCTCCTGGAGCTCTCTTTCCTGGATCTTTGTCCAGGTTTCTCCCTCTCATCCTCAAGGTCTCAGCATAAATGCCCCCCTCCTTAAAGAGGTCTTTCCTGACCCTTCAGCCACCGTCATAGCTCTTTATCCTATTTCCTCTAGGGTTCTTATTTCTGTCTGAAGCTATCTTATCTGTACCCTTATTTAGGATCTGTCTCCCCGACTATAATGTGAGCTCTGAGAGGGTAGGGGCCAGGTCTACCTTGTTTACTGCTGTATCCCTGCATACAGCACGGTGCCTGGCACATAGGTGCTAAGTAATGAATGAATGAATGATTTCTCATCCCAGCTCTGAGAGCACCTATATTGGGGTGCTCCCCAGCCCCCTAGTTCTTGGTCACTTCCCCGCATCTCTACCCCTGATACCCCTCCAGGTTTCCTGCCCCCATCCCTCTCTTAAAAGCTAGAAACCTTGTCTGCCAGTGGCCTCAACTGGGCTCTGATTTCCTTCCTCCTCACTTTCCTCCAGGGAATTCGGCACCGAATGAGAGGCAGTGTCAACGCTGTGAGGATCCGAGCCCCTCAGATTGGAGGTGAGAGGTTTGGGGAGACAGATGTGATAACAGAGTTGAGGTAGTTGCTCCTTTGAGTCTAGACTGCAAGTTGGGGGTCCAGATTCTAGTCCCAACTCTGCCTGGGACTTCCTGGGGGAGTGACGTTTCCCAACAATTTCATATGGGTGAGTTCTGGAGTTTAAATCCAGGACCTGGCTCTTCCCTGCTGTGTGACCTTGGGCTAGTGGCTTAACCTCTCTGAACCTCATCTGCAACATGGGGATGACAAAGCAGTAAGTTCTGTAATTTATGTAACTTAGGTAGTACTTACTAAGTGCCGGCTGCTCTGTTAAGCGCTTTGATAGTATTAACTAATATAAATTTTCAGAAGTCAAGTAACATGCAGTGCGTAGATCAGGTCCTGGCACACAGTAAGACTTGAGTAAACATTTTAACTATTGTATTGTTAACTGGCTTTGCTAACCCCTTTCCTTCTCCCTGAAACCAAGGTCAGAATTCCAATTCTGTGTGGTAGTTACGAAAATCAAAGTTGCTCTGTTAAAAGCCATATAGAAGGGAGTTCCCTGGTGGCCTGGTGGTTAGGATTCCGGGCTTTCATTGCCGTCACCCGGGTTCAATCCCTGGTCAGAGAACTGAGAGGAATGAGTGCATGGCGAGGCCAAGAAAAAAGCCACATAGAAGCAGATAAATCTGCCCGTAAACACTTGTCAGCCCCCTATGAAGGTGAAGGGAGTGCCGATGGCAATTACAGACAGATTGAAGGAGCTACCACAGAGACAGATGGGGGCTCTCCCCTAGGAGTTTGCCATCTGCCTTTGCCTCTGGGTTTTTCTCCCCGTTCTTTGCCAGAGCGTTCAGGCCTTGGGAGTCCCTGGACCCTGAGCCGTATATTCTGGGGATTCTCCACAAACACTAATTAGGCCATGGTCCCCCAACAGGTAGCTTCGCAGTGTGGGGGGGCCTGTTCTCCACCATCGACTGCGGTCTGGTGCGGCTGCGGGGCAAGGAAGATCCCTGGAACTCCATCACCAGTGGAGCATTGACCGGGGCTGTGCTGGCTGCCCGCAGTGAGTGCCCCATCCCCAGGCCCCAGCCCCTTCCACCCTGTTCTGCCTGCTCTCACCTGTCTCCCCGTGCCTCCTCATTCCTCCAGGTGGCCCATTGGCCATGGTGGGCTCAGCAATGATGGGAGGCATTCTGTTGGCCCTCATCGAGGGTGTTGGCATCCTCCTCACTCGCTACACCGCCCAGCAGTTCCGCAATGGTGAGTTCCTGGTGAAGCTGGCCAGGGAGAGGTGGGAAATGCTCTGCCTTGCCTCCTCCACTCACCTTTATCTAATTCTCCCCACTCCAGCACCGCCATTCCTGGAGGACCCCAGCCAGCTGCCCCCTAAGGAGGGTACCCCGGCCCCAGGCTACCCCAGCTATCAGCAATACCACTGAGGAAGTGACCGCCTGTCATCGCCACCGTGGGAGCTCCTCCTTGGTTCCCTCCGCGATCATCTACCTCGGAAGGGAGGGCTGGCTCCCAGGTGGCCCTGGGACCCTCCAGAGAGGGCCTCTACTCTGTTCCCTTATCCCAGGTTGGGGGTAGGGCACCCCAGCTGCCCTAATGGATGGGTCCCTTCTCTCTCAGGCACCCCAGCCCCCACTCATATGTAACAAGCTCTCACCCCAGTCCCTTTGCATGGCGCCCTGATCAGTATTTAAAGCCAGTTTTGAAATGCCTATGTATGTACTCCTTGAGCCACCCATTGGAGCTGCTCGCTAGGACAAGGGGTAGAACCCTCTTCAGGGACTTGGGGGCCCTAGGCTTTGGAGTCCCACAGAGAGTGGGCTCTAGTAAAGGTTTGTGGGATGAATGTGTAGGAGGGGGAATGAATCCAGATGTGAATAGTACATGAATAAGGGGGCCAAGTGTTGAATCACAAGCAGACAGAAGAGGAACAGGCTTGGGAAAGAAATGAGTGAACACAGGACTGCTGGGCTGGAGGGGTGGTTCAGCATGCGGCACCTCTGACCCCTCTCCCCCGTGTCCCCATTGCAAAGACTGGGAAATCTGACCTCACAGTGAACTCTGTCTTTCTGGATACCAGTCACCCCGTTCGTGAAGATAATTCCCCCTCCATGTGGCCTCACCAGGGACCTGGGATGGAAGTAGGGGTCGGGGAGACCCAGCTTCCTTGAAGACAGTGCCCTTAATCTTCTCTTCTGCACTACAGAGAGATTCCTGCTCTGCGATGCTCAGGGTTGTCAGTATTTAAGGGTACCAGATGAGGTTTCGTTTCGGGGGTGGAGTGGGGGTTATGGGAGAGAGATTTTCTCGGATGGACATCGGCTCCAAACACTGTCTCTTGCATGCAAACACGTGTGGGGCAGACGCCTCCACTGGGGTGCAGATGGCCTCATGGGAGACACACCAACTGTCCCTTTTATGCAAGCCATTGCAAAGAGGTGGAAATGCCCTCTCTCTTATACAAACTCGCTCCCTGGGGGTGCAAATGCGGAGTTCTCAGGCCTCCCAAGGCCCCAACGAGGTCCTAGTGGTCCTCGGAGGTAGAACTGCAACGCTGCTTGATGGACTCAGTGCCAGGCGCGGGTAGCAGGCGCCGTGCACACAGCTCTCAGTGCCCCAGCAGGGCCCTGGCCTCGAACTTGCCGACTCCATGGCCACGCCAGCAGCAGCAACACACCTGCCTGGGTAGGACCGGGATGCCAGTCAGACCCTGGGTATCCCAGGCTGCAACCCTTGTATTTCCAGGCCACTTCCTTTGGTCCCGCCCATTCGGTACACCTAGGCCGCGCCCTTCCTCACTTCCAGGCCCCATCCCCGCTGCGTTTCCAGACCCCACCCTGCTCCTATCAAACACAGGCCCGCTAGCTCTTCTGAGCCTTTTCCTTCCTTGAGCCCTCAGGTTCCGCCCACCTCAGGCTGCTGTGCTGTTCACAGACCCTAAGTCTCCAGGCCCCGCCCCCAGGTCCACCCCCTTCCTATCTTTCAGCCCTGCCCTCTAAGCCTCCTGCAGGCCCAGGTTTCCCGCCCTCAGCAGCCTCTAGACCCTACCTCTTCCCGTCTTCAGACCCCGCCCTCTCCTGCTCCTTAAGGTCCCGCCGCTTCGGGAACCTCAAACGCCCGGGCGCCCCGCCCTCCTCCCACTTTGGGGGCCCCGCTCAAGGTCTCCGGGTCTGGAAGGATGTTGGAGCCGTGGGGCCGTGGAACGGTTCATGGTGAAGTTCAGGGCCTTGTGCTCTGGCTCCTGGGGCTGCTGGCTGGGCCGGGCGGGACCAGTACTGGGTTTAGTAGCGGAGGACTGGGCTTCGGCTGAGAGTCGTAGAGCGGCATCGAGTGGTGGTGGGGCATCGTGGGAGCCTAGCTGCCGCGGTGTCACCCGGCTCCTAGGTGGCGCTGGGGCGTCCGGTGTCGTGCAGGTCTCCGGAGTTGGGGGGAGTTGGAGCCAGGGCGAGTCCTCAGGCCCCGCCCCCTGACCTGACTGCGGGCCTGCTGCTCTTCCCAAAAGAAGGGAATGCGGGGTCACACCCCGGATGGTTTCCACCGGGGGTGGGGGGAGATTGCAGAGACCCAGAAAAGGCAGGAGACGGGGAAGGCAAGAGTGAGAGAAACAGATGGCGAGAGAAATAGGAATTGAGGGACATACACAGAGGGACATAGAGACACTAATGGACACGTAGAAAGACAGAGATAGAGGCAGAGAGACATACAAGAAATAAAGGAAAAGAGACAGAGACGAGGAGAAAGGGCAGAGACGGGAAGAGGAGCAAGAAGAAGCCGTTTGAGGGTCAGAAATGCAAGTAGGAAGACCCTCAGCGTCAAGGAGGCCAAGGCGGGAGAGAAGGCGAGGTGGCGGTGTAGAGTTCTGAGCTGGTTTGAGGGGCTGAACCGACAGGGGTTGTCAGGCCAGGCCTCCTCAGGCTGCCTGCCCACTTACCCTCCAGCTCAGGGGCCTCAGAGAGGCAGAGATGCCCAAACTGCATTGCAGTCTCTCTCTCTCTCTCTCTCTCTCTCTCTCTCTCTCACCCTCTCTCTCTCTCTCTCACCCTCTCTCTCTCTCTCATTTCCAACTTAATCCCATCTGTTTCTAATAAGGATTTCAGTGGCTCTCCCTCAGGTTCTTCCTTCCGGTCTCCCTCCCCGCCTGAGCCCCAACTCTGCCTCTATGTCTTGATCTGTCTCTCAGCTCTTTTTCCTCATTTCTCTGCTTTGATTTCTCTGGCTGGTGGCTCTCACCCTCCCTGAGTCCTGGGGTTTGCCATCCACCTGTCTGCATGCGGTGGGGAAGGGAAGATATTTGGTGGATGAGGAGGGTTAGAGAGGTGGACAGAATCAGAGAAGAGCAAGAGGTTCCAGCCCTGACAGTGGATTGGGGAAATCCCTTTGTCCACTTCCTCAGGCAGAGACCCTGAGAGGCTGGGGAGAGAGACAAGGGGAAATCAAAGACAGAAAAGATAGAGAGACAAATAGCCAGTTTACAGAGACATCAAAGGAGAAATGGAGTTGCAGAGAAAGAGATACCAAGAGAAAAAGCAGTACACATTAAAAAAAAAAAAGACAGGGAAAAGAGGGAATGAAAGTGAGGAGATAGAGACATATTGGGAGAGACAGAGATAGCAAAGAAAAAAAGAGAAGCAAGGGGCAGAGAAAAAAAAGAAGTGGGAGAGAGAGAAAGTAAGAGAGTCAGAAGAGTTGGGTGCATACCTTACTCTGAGTCTGGGAGTTGCTGGTCTGAGTGTTCTCATTTCCTCTGTTCTCTTAGTGGCAGTTGGAGAACGGGACCTGGCTGGGCAGGACAGCCCTGATAGCTCCACCCCTGCCTTCCCCAGGGATACACCTTTAGAGATCTACGCTCTGATGTCGGGACCTGGCAACCATCCCAAGGAGCCCATTTAGGGCCAACCTCTGGAACTGACCGATCGGGGCCATCTCCACGGGATCTGCAGTGTCATCAGATTACCTGCAAGCCTGTAGAAGAGGAAGGATATGCCAGTGATCACTTCGGAGGTGACAGAGGAACCTTCCTTTCCTTACGCTCATTATACATATGAGGAAACTGAAAGCACAAAAAGGTAAAGCAACTTGCCCGTGGTTATACTGCCTGAAAGTGGCAAAGCTGGGATTTATAGTCTTATTTACGGTGTATAGAGTTTCAGAGGTCACTTGCAACATAATTTCCGGGACAACACATTATCCATCCTAATTGTGGGTGTTACTTGAAGGTTTTCATGGATGGTGTGAACTATTTTTTTTAATAAATTTATTTATTTTTATTTATTTATTTTTGGCTGCGTTGGGTCTTTGTTGCTGTGTGCAGGCTTTCTCTATATGCGGCAAGCGGGGTCTACTTTTTGTTGCAGTGCGTGGGCTTCTCATTGTGGTAGCTTCTCTTGTGGAGCATGGGCTCTAGGTGCACGGGCTTCAGTAGTTGTGGCTCGCAGGCTCTGGAGTGCAGGCTCAGTAGTTGTGGCGCACGGGCTTAGTTGATCTCGACATGTGAGATCTTCCCGGACCAGGGCTCGAACCTATGTCCCCTGCATTGGAAGGCGATTCTTAACCATTGCACCACCAAGGAAGTCCTCTAGAGTGGATTTCTTGAGTGGAGTTAAACAGTAGCAGCAAAACAGGCTAGAGTGTGTTTGAAGAGAAAAAACTGCCCCAACTGTTAGCTCCCATTCCTGATGGGCTGGGTCTTGCTGATAGGGTTGTAATGACTTCAGCAGAAGTATTCTCTGAGGCCAACAGCCAATTTTTACAAGATCAAGGTTTGGGATTATTTTTTTAAGGGAAATGTGAGAGGACCTATAGAAAGAAAGCTACCTTCTGAGGTATTTAAAAGATGAGCTATTACATTTTTGTCAGATTGAGGTAGGTGTGTGAGTCTGCATGAGAGAGAGAGAGAGAGAGAGAGAGTGAGAGAGAGATCAAGATTGAGAGATCCAGCAATCAAATTCATAGTACTGTAGTCTGAGAAAACACACAAGGTAGTTTCGTTTTTTCCCTAAGTGACAGAGGGAATCCATAGCAGGTCAAAAGTAACAGGGTGAGAGAGATTTTACTTGGTTACTAGAAGGCATCAAGGTACAGTAATAGTCAAGATTAATAGTGAAGTAAAAAGAAAAAAAGGTGCTGAAGAATCAGAAAGTTAATCTTGTTCTGTCACCTTGAGCAGAAGCCATCCAAGTCTGCAGTCATCAGCTTCTGGAGAATTCCTAAGAATCCTCAGTTTGAAGCCTATTAATAAGGTCTTTTTCGCTGAGGCTCAAGGGCAGTTTTCCCTTTGATCATGCAGACTTTTTTGGAAATGCAGCTTGAACCTATTATGGAGACATCTGGAGGCATCACACGAGTCTCTAGTAGTATGAAGTCACATTGGCCTGTAAGAGAGTAGAATCTAGGATTTGAGGTGCAATTACAAAACACTTAGGGTAGTCTGTTATTAACTCAGAAGTAGCTAACTATAGGTGGTCCCCAGAGGGGTTAGAGCTTATTTCCATCAAGGCTAATGGCAATACTTTAGTCCCTGGAAGTTTGAGGGTTAGGATTAGAAGCTTGTTGATTTTACTTTCCAAATTCCATTAGGTCTCTCTACTTTTTCTGAAGATTATAGGTGATAATGGCTGTAGAGTTTCTGAGGAAGTTAAAACTTTACAGAGTTTTTAAATAACAGAGTTCTTTAAATAAGTGCAATGCCTGTCCCTGCTACTGGAGAGGTAAGTTGAGTCGGGAATACAAAAGCAAGCAGTTTTCCTACCTTTACAGTGATAACTCTGACCAGTAGGAAAAACTCAGTTCACCTGGAAAATAAACCACAGCCAGAACTTGCTCATAGCCCTTTGGAGGTGTTCAAAAGGGCCTCAAGCTATTGGTTTCTATCCACACCCTACCTTTTCAGTCTTTGTCATGATTGTTATGAGGTGTGACATGCAAGGGAACCATCTCAGCAAGACCCTTAAAGTTACCCCATCAATGTTGGTTCAGTGTGAAGGCCAATTTATCTCTGCTATTGTGGCTATTATCATGAAGCATTTTTGTTAACCTCCACTCTTCTTATGGTGATCTCAAGTGTCAATTGGAGAAAAAACACACAACATAAGAGCTGTGAGTTGAGTTTTATTCAGTGTTTCTGAAAACTGGGAACTGCTTCAAAGAGGTAGGGGAGGAACTAGTAAATGTATAATTTTTTTGGCTGGGAAATACATGTAGCCAAGCATGCATCTTGGTAAAAGATTACTGCTAATCACACACACACACACACGCGCACATACACACACACGCGCGCGCACACACACACGCGCGCACACACACACACACACACACCATATCTCAGTTAAGGATTTTAGTGCTTATCTATATATGGGAAGATGCAAGAATCTGGGGTCATTGAAATTCTTCTTTAGATATGCATCTTAACTATCTAGGGGCCCATATATCCAAAACATAGAATGTTTCCCCCTGAATTCCTTTCAGGGTATACTTGTAGGTGAGTGATTGCAACGGCTCCTCGTAGAATTGGAATGGTAGGCAACATTCTTTGTTTACACAAGTAATGGAAAGCTATATAGAAATTCCTTCATTTGTTGTCCATTTTGATAAGGGTTTTTTTGTTTTGTTTTGTTTTTGTGGTATGCGGGCCTCTCACTGTTGTGGTCTTTCCCGTTGCGGAGCACAGGCTCCGGACGCGCAGGCTCAGCGGCCACGGCTCACGGGCCCAGCCGCTCCACGGCATGTGGGATCCTCCCAGACCAGGGCACGAACCCGTATCCCCTGCATCGGCAGGCGGACTCTCAACCACTGTGCCACCAGGGAAGCCCTTGATAAGGGTTTTGTAGTGGCTTCAGATGAATATGAAATTATCACTGTAAAAGGCTAGTTACATTTCCCTATGAAAGGAGAAGGGAAGAATTTTGGCTGCAGGAAAATGCGATTTGACATAAACATACTCAAAAGAGAGTTATTATAGCTGATTTAAACAATAATTCAGGCAATTTGACAATTTTATCAAGGCATACTATTAAAAAATAAGCACTTCTTAATCCCCAAATACAGAAATGAAGAGGAGGGTGTCTCCTATGTTAAACAAAATGATCTCTCTCCTTGAGACAGATAAAACAAGCAAGCTTGGGATTCCTCTGGTGGTCCAGCGGTTAAGACTCCACGCTTCCAATGCAGGGGCCTGGGGTTCCATCCCTGGTCAGGGAACTAGATACCACATGCCGCAACTAAAGATCCTGCAGGCCTCAACAAAGATCCTGAGTACCGCAACTAAGACCTGGTGCAGCCAAATAAATAAATAAATATTAAAAAAAAAATAAAACAAGCAAGCTCTTCGTGTGGTTTTTTGCTCTTTTTGTTCTAAGGAATCTCTCAAATGGACAATCTTGTTCATGGCAAAAGTTTCTCAAAGTGGTTATTTCAATTCCAAAATTTCCCTGGTGAAAATTGCCACTTAGATAATGTGTTGACATTACAGTGAGAAAACATGAAGGAAGCAACCGTGCCTGCAAGGGGCACGGTTTTAGACTGAGAAGTTCTCCCAAGAACTGCAGTGTTCCAGAAGGGTGGTGCTTGTGTGACTTGGTGTCTCCAGATTTTGGCCAAAGGCCAATCATCACTGATATTGGGCCAGGAATAAAAACCCTCCTGGGGCTTCCCTGGTGGCGCAGTGGTTGAGAGTCTGCCTGCCGATGCAGGGGACACGGGTTCGTGCCCCGGTCCGGGAAGATCCCACATGCTGCGGAGTGGCTGCGCCCATGAGCCATGGCCACTGAGCCTGCGCGTCCGGAGCCTGTGCTCTGCAATGGGAGAGGCCACAACAGTGAGAGGCCCGCGTACCGCAAAAAAAAAAAAAAAAAAAAAAAAAAAAAGCCCTCCTGATTCTGGGTAGATGTAACTAAACAAAGCAATTCTCAGGGACACAAAAACAAGACTGAGGAAAGTTAACGTAAGGTTTTTTTTTTCCTTTTTTTTTTTTAGTGGTGAGGTACACATAATGTTAAATTTACCTCAACCATTTTTTTTGTGTGTGTGTGTGTGGTTCACGGGCCTCTCACCGTTGTAGCCTCTCCCATTGCGGAGCACAGGCTCCGGACGCGCAGGGTCAGCGGCCATGGCTCATGGGCCCAGCTGCTCCGCGGCATGTGGGATCTTCCCGGACCGGGGCACAAACCCGTGTCCCCTCCATCGGCAGGTGGACTCTCAACCACTGCGCCACCAGGGAAGCCCTACCTCAACCATTTTTTTTTTTTTTTTTTTTTTTTGTGGTACGTGGGCCTCTCACTGTTGTGGCCTCTCCCATTGCAGAGCACAGGCTCCGGACGCGCAGGCTCAGTGGCCATGGCTCATGGGCGCAGCCACTCCGCAGCATGTGGGATCTTCCCGGACCGGGGCACGAACCCGTGTCCCCTGCATCGGCAGGCGGACTCTCAACCACTGCGCCACCAGGGAAGCCCTCTTGTGGATTCTTTTAAGATTATCCATGTACAAGATCATGTCATTTGCGAACAGAAATGATTTCACTTCTGCCTTTCCAATGTGAATGCCTTTTATCTCCCTTTCTTGCCTAATTGCCCTGGCTAGCACCTTCAGCACAATGTTAAATAGAAGTGGTAAAGCAAACATCTTTGTCTTAATCCTGATCCTTGGGGGAAAAGCTTTCAGCCTTTCACCATTAAGTATGACGTTAGGTTCTTTGGAGCATTCTCTGCTGGGTCTTGGGGTGTGTGGATGGATTGGCTTCCTGGTGGGATTGGTAATCCCTTTTCCATCCAGGATGGGTGGCTCCAACCACCTTCAGGAAAGGCGTTCTAGTTATCTTTCCTTTTCTTCTTTCTTTTTTTAAGAAACTATTTAATTTTTAAAATATTTGTGGTTGATTTTTGCACAATGAAGTTTCAGCTTCTCAACCTTTTCCCCCGCCCGGGGCTGCGGACCCAGACTGGCCTGGATCTGCCGTCCTTCTCATTCCCATGTCCCTCCCCCCACTTCCTCCAGGGTCTGTCCACTTGTCACTGTGTTGTGCTGGGGATTGGCACTGAGGTGGCATGAGATTCCACTTGTGTAGAACTTTGTTGAGTAAAGATCAGTTTCTTGTGACAAAACAAACGAAGTGTGATATTAGCTGTGGGGTTTTTGTCCTTTACCATGTCGAGGAAGTTTTCTTCTACTCCTAGGTTGTTGATGATATGTTGATTCACGATAAAAACGTATGAAGGGGTGTTGAATTTTGTCAAATGCTTTTCCTACTTCTGTTGAGTTGATCGTGTGGTTCTTGTACTTTATTCTATTGTTATGGCCTACTACATTAATTGATTTCAGATATTAAACAACCTTACATTCCCGGGATAAATCCCACTTGGTCATGGTGTATAATCCTTTTTATATGTTGTTGGCTTTAGTTTGCTAGAATGTTTTTTTAATTTAATTTAATTTATTTTTTTATACAGCACATTCTTATTAGTCATCCATTTTATACACATCAGTGTATACATGTCAATCCCAATCTCCCAATTCATCACACCACCACCCCTAGTTTGCTAGAATTTTGAAGAGGAGTTTTGAGTTTACATTCATAAGAGATATTGGTCTGTACTTTTGTAGGGTTGCCTTTGTCTGGTTTTGCTTTTGGCCTCATAGGATGAGTTGAAAAATGTTCTCTCCTCTTCAATTTTGGGGAAGAGTTTGTGAAAATTTTCTATTAATTCTTCTTTAAATGCTTGGTAGAATTCGCCAGTGAAGTCATCTTGATCTGGGCATCTCTGTGGGAAGTTTTCAAATTATTGAGTAATTAATAATTAAGTTAAATTATTATTCATTAATTTCAATAACATACAGAGAATTTGCTCCAATATAGCGCTGTTCCTTTTCTCTTCCTTTGCCCTATTATCATTAGGTAAATTACATCTTTATACATTATAAGTCCATCAACAATTTTATAATTATTGCTTTATGTATTTGTCATCTAAATCAGATAACAGAAGAAAAGAGTTACAAAATACATATTTATACTGTCTTTTATATTTACCTCTGTAGTTACCTTTAGCAGTGTTCTTTGTTTCTTCATGCAGATTCGAGTGACTACCTGGTGTCCTTTCTTTTTTTTTTTTTTTTTTTTTTTTTTGCCGTGCCACTGCCTGCAGGATCTTAGTTCCCCAACCAGGGATTATTGAACCCGTGTCCCCTGCAGTGGAAGGGTGGAGTCCTAACCACTGGACAACCAGGGAAGTCCCCTGGTGTCCTTTCAATTCAGCTTGAAGGACTCTCTTTAGTATTTCTTGTGGGTCTGTTTAGTGATGTTTTTCTTTACTAAACAAAATGTCTTCACTTTCTCCCTCATTTAATTTTTTTTTAAAAATTGGGACTTCCTTGGTGGTGCAGTGGTTAAGAATCCGCCTGCCAATGCAGGGAACATGGGTTTGAGCCCTGGTCCGGGAAGATCCAACATGCCGCGGAGCAACTAAGCCCGTGCATCACAACTACTGAGCCTGTGCTCTAGAGCCCACAAGCCACAACTACTGAGCCTGCGTGCCACAACTACTGAAGCCCGTGCGCCTAGAGCCCGCGCTCCACAACAAAAGAAAACACCACAATAAGAAGCCTGTGCACCTCAACGAAGAGCAGCCCCCTCTCACCACAACTAGAGAAAGCCCACGCCCAGCAATGAAAACCCAATGCAGCCAAAATAAATAAATTTATTAAAAAAAATTTTTTTTACTTGTGGTAAAATACACATAACATAAATCTACTCCTTTATCTTATTTTATTTTATTATTATTATTTTTTGCGATACTCGGGCCTCTCACCATTGTGGCCTCTCCCATTGCGGAGCACAGGCTCCGGACACGCAGGCTCAGCGGCCATGGCTCACGGGCCCAGCCGCCCCACGGCATGTGGGATCCTCGCGGACCGGGGCACGAACCCGTGTCCCCTGCATCAGCAGGCGGACTCTCAACCACTGTGCCACCAGGGAAGCCCAACTCCTTTATTTTTAAAGGGTATCTTTTCTGGATATAGAATTCGTGGTTGACAGTCATTCCAGGGATTGGACCCGGGGCCTTGGCAGTGAAAGCACAGAGTCCTAACCACTAGATCACCAGGGAATTCCCTCTTTAAGCACTTTGAATATGTTACCTCCCTGCCTCCTGGTCTCTATGGTTTCTGTTGAGAAGTCAGATGTTAATCTTCTTGTGATACCCTTGTACATGATGAGTCATTTTTCTCATGTTGCTTTCAAGATTTTCTCTGTCTTTAGCTTTCAACAGTTTGACTACTATGCGTATAGATATGGATCTCCTTTAGTTTATCCTACTTGGTATTTGTTGCTCTTAGATGTATAGATTCCTGTTTTTCACCAAATTGGGAAGTTTCTTGTCATTGTTTCTGTCTTTTTTCTTTCAGTTCACGCTTTTGCAATTCTTTCAGAGATGGTTTGTACATAATAATCAAAATTGTAGATATCCTAAAAGATCTTTATTTTGCCCTCATACTTGAATACTAGGTTGACTGAGTAAAGAGTTTTAGCTTAAAAATTGCCTCTTATAGCTTTTAAGATATTGCCCCATTGTGTTAGAGTACTGTGCTGACCGAGAAAACTCCGATACTCCTGTAATATTTTATGTGACCTATTTTACATCTTTTTTTAAAAAAATTTTTTAAGATGTTGGGGGTAGGAGTTTATTAATTAATTTATTTATTTTTGCTGTGTTGGGTCTTCGTTTCTGTGCGAGGGCTTTTTCCAGTTGTGGCAAGCGGGGGCCACTCTTCATCGCAGTGCGCAGGCCTCTCACTATCGCGGCCTCTCTTGTTGCGGAGCACAGGCCCCAGACGCGCAGGCTCAGCAGTTGTGGCCCACGGGCCCAGTTGCTCCGCGGCATGTGGGATCCTCCCAGCCCAGGGCTCGAACCCGTGTCCCCTGCATTAGCAGGAAGATTCTCAACCACTGCACCACCAGGGAAGTCCTATTTTACATCTTTTGAAGCTTCTTCTTTACCTTTGGAGTGCTAAATTTCCCCAGGATCAATCAATCAATTAATTAATCAAATACAACATGCATACTTTATGTTGGACATAGTGACAGGGGGATGCAGCCATGAACATTACAGATGGCATCCCTGCTATTTATTTATTTATTTATGGCTGAGCTGCATGGCTTTTGGGATCTTATTTCCCTAACCAGGGGTTGAACCTGGGCCACAGCAGTGAGAGTACTGAGTCCTAACCACTGGACTGCCAGGGAATTCCCCCTGCTCTTTTTTATAGAACTTTCTTTCTAATGGGGGAAGGAGGTAGATAACCCACAAATACATAAATACAGGTTGCAATAAATGCAATAAAGGGAATGAACAGGGTGTAATGTTAGAGAATAATGTCTGGAGGACAAGGCTGATATTTATACAAGGCGCTCAAGGGAGCAGCTGATTCTAAATAAGTATAGCATTTGCAAATGCACTGAGAAAAGGAGGATGCATGTTGAATTTCAACATCAATATTTCATAGCCCTTAACTTCCCTTTTCCATTGTCTATCTCTTGGTCTTTTTGGATCCTCATACCTGAAAGACTTTTTCAAAATTATTTTTCGAATTACTAATTCTGTTTTCAGTTATGGCCATTCTATTTATTCAGCCCTGTGTCTGCTGATTGCTCTTTTCATTGCAGCCTCTTTTTTTCTTTTTAAAGACTGTACTTTCGGGAATTCCCTGGTGGTCCAGTGATTGGGACTCGGCTCTTTCACTGCCAGGGCCCAGGTTCAAACCCTGGTCGGGAAATTAAAATCCCGCAAGCCCTGTGGTGCAGCAAAGAAAAAAAAAAGACTGTACTTTTAAAATTTTAATATTTATTTGGCTGTGCCGGGTCTTAGTTGTGGCACGGATCTTGGTTGCTGTGTGCGGGATCTTCCTTGCAGCATGCAAACTCTCAGTTGTGGCATGTGGGATCTAGTTCCCTGACCAGAGATCGAACCTAGGCCCGCTACATTGGGAGTGCAGAGTCTTAGCCACTGGACCACCAGGGAAGGCCCAAGACTATACTTTTTTTTTTTTTTTTTTTTTTTTTTTTTTGCTGCGTTGGGTCTTCGTTGCTGCGTGCGGGCTTTTCTGTAGTTGCGGCGAGTGGGGGCTACTCTTTGTTGTGGTGAGCGGACTTCTCATTACAGTGGCTTCTCTTGTCGCGGAGCACGGGCTCTAGGCGCGCGGGCTTCAGTTGTTTTGGCACGCAGGCTCAGTAGTAGTGGCTTGTGGGCTGTAGAGTGCAGGCTCAGTAGTTGTGGTGCATGGGCTTAGTTGCTCCGCAGCATGTGGGATCTTCCTGGACCAGGGCTCGAACCCGTGTCCCCTGCATTGGCAGGAGGATTCTTTTTTTTTTTTAAATAAATTTATTTATTTATTTATTTATTTATTTTTGGCTGTGTTGGGTCTTCGTTTCTGTGCAAGGGCTTTCTCTAGTTGCGGCGAGTGGTGGCCACTCTTCATCGCGGTGCACAGGCCTCTCACTGTCGCGGCCTCTCTTGTTGCGGAGCACAGGCTCCAGACGCGCAGGCTCAGTAGTTGTGGCTCACGGGCCTAGTTGCTCCGCGGCATGTGGGATCTTCCCAGACCAGGGCTCGAACCCGTGTCCTGGCAGGAGGATTCTTAACCACTGTGCCACCAGGGAAGTCCAAGACTATACTTTTTTAGAGCAGCTTTAGGTTCACAGAAAAATTGAGAGAAAGATACAAAGATTTTCCAATGCCCCTTGCCCCCACACATGGCCCATTCTTATTTTGCAAGTGTAGTGTCATCAATATTTAAGAAGATTCCATACTCCTTTGATTACTTTTGTTTCCTCTCATTTTTTTTCCTGTTCCATTTGTTCTTAGTCCTTACGTTTTGTATTATTGGTTATTCTTAAATTAACTCAATGCTTTATACATACTTACTGAATTCTTACTATATTCCAGGTGTGGGGATGCAATGGTGAAGAGATTGAAGACTCTGTCCCCGTGAAACTTACACCGTAGTTGGGGAGACAGTATGTAAAGCATTATAGAGGTAATATGATGAAGGGAAGTGTTAAGTGCTACAGTGTAAAATAAAGCAGACTCTAGAGACAGAAAACTTGAGGTAGAAATATCAAGGAAGGCCTCTTTGAAGGGGCGATATCTAAACAGACCAGGATGAAATGAGGGAACAAGGCACATGCAAAGAGAATAGCAAATAGCGAAGAGCATGAAGTTGTGAGCACACTCAGCATGTATGAAGAGCAGAAAGGAGACCAGTGCAGGTGCAGAGAGAGTGAGGGGGACAGTGGTAGGATGGGAGGTCAGAGATGTAACAAGGACTAGATCTCACAGGGCCTTGTGGACCATAGGACTTTAGCTTTTATTCTGATGGGAGCCAGGAAGGAATTCTGAGTACATAAGAGAAATTACTTGAGTTAGAGTTGGATACCTCTGGCTGCTATGAGGAAAAGAAACTGTAAGGAGGCAAGGAAAGAAGCAGGGAGACTAGTGAGGGAGCTACTGCAAGGGCCCAAATGACTGATGACAGTGCTGGCAGTGGAGGGGATGAGAAGGGGTTGGATTATGGATCTATTTTGAAGGTGGAGCCAAAAGGACTTCCTCAGAGACTAGATGTGGGGGTGAGAAAAAGAGAGGCATCAAGGATGCTTTCTGGTTTTTAAAAGAATGAAATAATGCCATTTGCAGTGACATGGATGGACCTAGAGATTATCATACTAAGTGAAGTAAGTCAAAGACAAATATCATATGATATCACTTTTTAAAAAAAAATTTATTTTATTTATGTATTTATTTTTGGCTGCGTTGGGCCTTCATTGCTGCACGTGGGCTGTCTCTAGTTGCGCTGAGCGGGGGCTACTCTTCATTGCGGTGGCTTCTCTTCTTGCGGAGCATGGGCTCTAGGCGCGTGGGCTTCAGTAGTTGTGGCTCACAGGCTCAGTAGTTGTGGCTTGCGGGCTCTAGAGCACAGGCTCAGTAGTTGGTGTGCACGGGCTTAGTTGCTCCGCGGCATATGGGATCTTCCCGGACCAGGGCTCAAACCCATGTTCCCTGCATTGGCAGGTGGATTCTTAACCACTGCGCCACCAGGGAAGCCCCTGATTATCACTTTTATGTGGAATCTAATTAAAAAATGATACAAACGAACGTTTTACAAAACAGAAACCGACTCACAGATCTCAAAATCAAACTTATGGTTACCAAAGGGGAAACATGGGGGGAGGTGATAAATTAGAAGATTGGGATTAACATATACACACTACTATATATAAAATATATATATACTGATTCACTTTGCTGTACACTTGAAACTAACACAACACTGTAAATCAACTATACTCCAATAAAAGTGTAAAAAAAAAGGATGCTTTATGGTTTTTGACCTGAGAAGCTGGGTGAATGAGGGACCATTTACAGAGATGGGGGAGCCTGAGAGAGGAATAGAGTTTTTGTTTGTTTTGTTTTTGTCTTTGTCGTGGAAGGGCAGGCCTTGGAGGCAGTAACTCAATAGTTCGATTTTGGGGAAGTTAGCATTGAGATGCCTATGAAACATCAAAGTGGAAATGTTGAGGAGGCAGTTGGATTTTGAATCTGGAGAGGCCCAGGCTAGAGATGTGAATTTGGGAGTTACAGTGAATACAGGCTATTTAAATGAATTAGAGGGACTTCCCTGGTGGCCCAGTGGGTAAGATTCCATGCTTCCAATGCAGGGGTCCTGGGTTTGATCCCTGGTCAGGGAACTACATCCTGCATGCATGCTGCAACTAAGACCCGGCACAGCCTAAATAAATAAATATATATTTTTTTAAAATAAAGGAATTAGAATGACAGAGCTCTGGAGGAGCTCATACTGGCAATTAAGTGCTCCAGCTTGAAGCCACACAGTCTGCTTCCACTCAGGATGGACTTCTGCAAAAGTCCATCCTTGCCGCTTGTATTTAGATTGTGGTTCCCTTAGCTCTTTTTTCCATATGGCTTGACTCCATCTGCAGTCTCCTAGAGAATATTCGGTCCCCTGATGGCTCCCTTGAAAAGCACCACTGGCAACATGGATGGACCTGGAGATTATTATACAAGTGAGGTAAGTCAGACAGAGAAAGACAAATATCATGTGATATCGCTTATATGTGGAATCTAAAAAAAAATGATACAAATGAACTTGTTTACAAAACAGAAATAGACTCACAGACTTAGAAAACAAACTAATGGTTAACAAAGGGGAAAGGTTGGGGGGGGAGGGATAAACTGGGAGTTTGGGATTGACAGATACACGCTACTATGTTTTAAATAGACAACCGACAAGAACCTACTGTATAGCACAGGGAACTCTGCTCAATATTCTGTAATAACCTAAATGGGAAAAGAATTGGAAAAAGAATATATATATAGGAGCCGGAGGAAGATGGCGGAAGAGTAAGACGCGGAGATCACCTTCCTCCCCACAGATACATCAGAAATTCATCTACACGTGGAACAACTCCAACAGAACACCTACTGAACGCTGACAGAAGACCTCAGACCCCCCAAAAGGCAAGAAACTCCCCACATACCTGGGTAGGGCAAAAGAAAAAAAGAATAAACAGAGACAATAGGATATGGACGGGACCTGCACCAGTGGGAGGGAGCCGTGAAGGAGGGAAGGTTTCCACACACTACAAGCCCCTTCGCGGGCGGAGACTGCAGGTGGCGGAGGGGGAAAGCTTCGGAGTAGCGGAGGAGAGCACAGCAACAGGGGTGCGGAGGGCAAAGCGGAGAGATTTTGGCACAGAGGATCGGTGCCCTCAGGCACACACCAGCCCGAGACGCTTGTCTGCTCGGCCCACGGGGCGGGCGGGGCTGGGAGCTGAGGCTCGGGTATCGGCTTTCAGTCGGAGCGCAGGGAGAGGACTGGGGCTGGCGGCAGGAAGAGAGCCTGAAGGGGTTAGTGCTAGCCCGGAGGGAGTCCGGGGAAAGGGTCTGGAGCTACTGGAGAGGCAAGAGACTTTTTTCCCTTTTGTTGCCTGGTGCGCGAGGAGAGGGCATTCCCCTCCCTCCCCTCTGCCTGAGTGAGCCAGAGCCCCCGAATCAGCGGCTCCTTTAAACCCGTCCTGTCTGAGCGAAGAACGGACGCCCTCCGGCGACCTACGCGCAGAGGCGGGGCCAGGTCCAAGGCTGAGACCCGGGAGTTGTGAGAGCAGAGACAGGGAAATCTCTCTGTGCAGCCTCGGAGGCAGTGGATTAAAGCTCCACGGTCCATTTGATGTGCCCTGCGTCTGTGGAGTGTATGAATGGACAGCGAATCATCCCAAATTGAGGAAGTGGACTTTGAGGACAAGATTTAAGACTTTCCCCCCTTTTTACAACGAATTATCCCAAATTAAGGAGGTGGACTTAGCAAGATTTCAGACTTCTCGCCCTTTTCCTCTTTTTACAACGAATTATCCCAAATCGAGGAGGTGGACTTGGAGAGCAAGATTTTTGATTTTTCCCCCTGCTCTCTTTTTGTGAATACGTGTGTGTAATCTTCTGTGTAAGATTCTCTCTGTATAGCTTTGCTTCCACCATATGTCCCAGGGTTCTATCGGTCCGTGTTTTTTTTTTCAATAACTACTTTTTAATTTTCATAACGCTACTATATTTCATACTTTATTCTATTTTACTTTACCTGCTCTTTCTTTTTTTCCTACCTTCCCTTCCTCCCTCCCTCCCTCCGCTCCTCCTTTCCTTCTTTCTTTTTCTTTCCTCCCTCCCTCCCTCCCACCCTTCTTCTTTCCACTTTCTTTTTCTTTCCTTCCTCCCTCCCTCCCTCCCTCCTGTCTTTCTTTCTTTCTTTCCTTCCTCCCTTCTTCCATTCACTCTTCCTTTTGCTTTCATTCCTCCCTCCCTCCCTCCTTTCTTTCCTTCTTTCTTTCCATCCTCCCTCCCTCCCTCCCTCCTTTCTTTCTTTCTTCCTTCCTTCCTTCCTTCCCTTCTTCCTTTCTTTCCCTCTCTCTTTCTTTCTTCTACTAATTCTTTCTTTCTACTTTTTCTCACTGTTATTCCGAGCCGGGTGGATGAAAGGCTCGTGGTGCTGCAGCCAGGAGTCAGTGCTGTGCCTCTGAAGTGGGAGAGCCAACCTCAGGACACGGGTCCACAAGAGACCTCCCAGCTCCACATAATATCAAGCAGCGAAAATCTCCCAGGGATCTCCATCTCAACACCAGCACCCAGCTTCAGTCAACGACCAGCAAGCTACAGGGCTGGTCACCCTATGCCAAGCAACTAGCAAGGCAGGAACACAACCCCACCCATTAGCAGAGAGGCTACCTAAAAACATAATAAGGCCACAGGCACCCCAAAACACACCACCAGACGTGGACCTGTCCACCAGAAAGACAAGATCGAGCCTCAACCACCAGAACACAGGCATTAGTCCCCCCCACCAGGAAGCCTACACAACCTACTGAAACAACCTTAGCCACGGGGGACAGACACCAAAAACAACGGGAACTACGAATCTGCAGCCTGCAAAAAGGAGACCCCAAACACAGTAACATAAGCAAAATGAGAAAGCAGAAAAACGCACAGCAGGTGAAGGAGCAAGATAAAAACCTACCAGACCTAACAAATGAAGAGGTAATAGGCAGTCTACCTGAAAAAGAATTCAGAATAATGATAGTAAAGATGATCCAAAATCTTGGAAATAGGATAGACAAAATGCAAAAAACAGTTAACAAGGACCTAGAAGAACTAAAGATGAATCAAGCATCGATTAAAAACACAGTAAATGAAATGAAAAATACTCTAGATGGGATCAATAGCAGAATAACTGAGGCAGAAGAACGGATAAGTGAGGTGGAAGATAAAATAGTGGAAATAACTGATGCAGAGCAAAATAAAGAAAAAAGAATGAAAAGAACAGAGGACAGTCTCAGAGACCTCTGGGACAACATTAAACGCACCAACATGCGAATTATAGGGGTTCCAGAAGAAGAAGAGAAAAAGAAAGGGACTGAGAAAATATTTGAAGAGATTATAGTTGAAAACTTCCCTAATATGGGAAAGGAAATAGTTAATCAAGTCCAGGAGGCACAGAGAGTCCCATACAGAATAAATCCAAGGAGAAATACGCCAAGACACATATTAATCAAACTGTCAAAAATTAAACACAAAGAAATCATATTAAAAGCAGCAAGGGAAAAACAACAAATAACACACAAGGGAATCCCCATCAGGATAACAGCTGATCTCTCAGCAGAAACTCTACAAGCCAGAAGGGAGTGGCAGGACATAATTAAAGTGATGAAGGAGAGAAACCTGCAACCAAGATTACTCTACCCAGCAAGGATCTCATTCAGATTTGATGGAGAAATTAAAACGTTTACAGACAAGCAAAAGCTGAGAGAGTTCAGCACCACCAAACCAGCTTTACAACAAATGCTAAAGGAACTTCTCTAGGCAAGAAACACAACAGAAGGAATATACCTACAATAACGAACCCAAAGCAATTAAGGAAATGGGAATAGAAACATACATATCAATAATTACCTTAAATGTAAATGGACTAAATGCTCCCACCGAAAGACACAGAGTGGCTGAATGGATACAAAAACAAGACCCATATATATGCTGTCTACAAGAGACCCACTTCAGACCTAGAGACACATACAGATTGAAAGTAAGGGGATGGAAAAAGATATTCCATGCAAATGGAAATCAAAAGAAAGCTGGAGTAGCAATTCTTATATCAGACAAAATAGACTTTAAAATAAAGACTATTAGAAGAGACAAAGAAGGACACTACATAACGATAAAGGGATCGATCCAAGAAGAAGATATAACAATTGTAAATATTTATGCACCCAACATAGGAGCACCTCAATACATAAGGCAAATACTAACAGCCATAAAAGGGGAAATTGATAGTAACACAATCATAGTAGGGGACTTTAGCACCCCACTTTCACCAATGGACAGATCATCCAAAATGAAAATAAATAAGGAAACACAAGCTTTAAATGATACATTAAACAAGATGGACTTAGTTGATATTTATAGGACATTCCATCCAAAAACAACAGAATACACATTTTTCCCAAGTGCTCATGGAACATTCTCCAGGATAGATCATATCTTGGGTCACAAATCAAGCCTTGGTAAATTTAAGAAAATTGAAATTGTATCAAGTATCTTTTCCGACCACAATGCTATGAGACTAGACATCAATTACAGGAAAAGAGCTGTAAAAAATACAAACACATGGAGGCTAAACAATACACTACTCAATAACGAAGTGATCACTGAAGAAATCAAAGAGGAAATAAAAAAATACCTAGAAACAAATGACAATGGAGACACGACGACCCAAAACCTATGGGACGCAGCAAAAGCAGTTCTAAGGGGGAAGTTTATAGCAATACAATGCCACCTTAAGAAACAGGAAACATTTCGAGTAAACAACCTGACGCTGCACCTAAAGCAATTAGAGAAAGAAGAACAAAAAACCCCCAAAGTTAGCAGAAGGAAAGAAATCATAAAGATCAGATCAGAAATAAATGAAAAAGAAATGAAGGAAACATTAGCAAAGATCAATAAAACTAAAAGCTGGTTCTTGGAGAAGATAAACAAAATTGACAAACCATTAGCCAGACTCATCAAGAAAATAAGGGAGAAGACTCAAATCAATAGAATTAGAAATGAAAAAGGAGAAGTAACAGCTGACACTGCAGAAATACAAAAGATCATGAGAGATTACTATCAGCAACTCTATGCCAATAAAATGGACAACCTGGAAGAAATGGACAAATTCTTAGAAATGCACAACCTACCAAGACTGACTCAGGAAGAAATAGAAAATATGAACAGACCAATCACAAGCACTGAAATTGAAACTGTGATTAAAAATCTTCCATCAAACAAAAGCCCAGGACCAGATGGCTTCACAGGCGAATTCTATCAAACATTTAGAGAAGAGCTAACACCCATCCTTCTCAAACTCTTCCAAACAATATCAGAGGAAGGAACACTCCCAAACTCATTCTACGAGGCCACCATCACCTTGATACCAAAACCAGGCAAGGATGTCACAAAGAAAGAAAACTACAGGCCAATATCACTGATGAACATAGATGCAAAAATCCTCAACAAAATACTAGCAAACAGAATCCAACAGCACATTAAAAGGATCATACACCATGATCAAGTGGGGTTTATTCCAGGAATGCAAGGATTCTTCAATATACGCAAATCAATCAATGTGATACACCATATTAACAAGTTGAAGGAGAAAAACCATATGATCATCTCAATAGATGCAGAGAAAGCTTTCGACAAAATTCAACACCCATTTATGATAAAAACCCTGCAGAAAGTAGGCATAGAGGGAACTTTCCTCAACATAATAAAGGCCATATATGACAAACCCACAGCCAACATTGTCCTCAATGGTGAAAAACTGAAACCATTTCCACTAAGATCAGGAACAAGACAAGGCTGCCCACTCTCACCACTCTTATTCAACCTAGTTTTGGAAGTTTTAGCCACAGCAATCAGAGAAGAAAAGGAAATAAAAGGAATCCAAATTGGAAAAGAAGAAGTAAAGCTGTCACTGTTTGCAGATGACATGATACTATACATAGAGAATCCTAAAGATGCTACCGAAAAACTACTAGAGCTAATCAATGAATTTGGTAAAGTAGCAGGATACAAAATTAATGCACAGAAATCTCTGGCATTCCTGTACACTAATGATGAAAAATCTGAAAATGAAATCAAGAAAACACTCCCATTTACCATTGCAACAAAAAGAATAAAATATCTAGGAATAAACCTACCTAAGGAGACAAAAGACCTGTATGCAGAAAATTATAAGACACTGATGAAAGAAATTAAAGAGGATACAAATAGATGGAGAGATATACCATGCTCCTGGATTGGAAGAATCAATATTGTGAAAATGACTCTACTCCCCAAAGCAATCTACAGATTCAATGCAATCCCTATCAAACTACCACTGGCATTTTTCACAGAACTAGAACAAAAAATTTCAAAATTTGTTTGGAAAAACAGAAGGCCCCGAATAGCCAAAGCAATCTTGAGAATGAAAAACGGAGCTGGAGGAATCAGGCTCCCTGACTTCAGACTATACTACAAAGCTACAGTAATTAAGACAGTGTGGTACTGGCATAAAAACAGAAAGATAGATCAGTGGATCAGGATAGAAAGCCCAGAGATAAACCCACGCACATATGGCCAACTTATCTTTGATAAAGGAGGCAGGAATGTACAGTGGAGAAAGGACAGCCTCTTCAATAAGTGGTGCTGGGAAAACTGGACAGGGACATGTAAAAGTATGAGATTAGATCATTCCCTAACACCATACACAAAAATAAGCTCAAAATGGATTAAAGACCTAAATGTAAGGCCAGAAACTATCAAACTCCTAGAGGAAAACATAGGTAGAACACTCTATGACATAAATCACAGCAAGATCCTTTTGGACCCACCTCCTAGAGAAATGGAACTAAAAACAAAGATAAACAAATGGGACCTAATGAAACTTCAAAGCTTTTGCACAGCAAAGGAAACCATAAACAAGACCAAAAGACAACCCTCAGAATGGGAGAAAATATTTGCAAATGAAGCAACTGACAAAGGATTAATCTCCCAAATTTATAAACAGCTCAGGCAGCTCAATAGCAAAAAAACAACCAACCCAATCCAAAAATGGGCAGAAGACTTAAATAGGCATTTCTCCAAAGAAGATATACAGACTGCCAACAAACACATGAAAGAATGCTCAACATCATTAATCATTAGAGAAATGCAAATCAAAACTGCAATGAGATATCATCTCACACCAGTCAGAATGGCCATCATCAAGAAATCTAGAAACAATAAATGCTGGAGAGGGTGTGGAGAAAAGGGAACACTCTTGCACTGCTGGTGGGAATGTGAATTGGTACAGCCACTATGGAGAACAGTATGGAGGTTCCTTAAAAAACTAAAAATAGAACTACCATATGACCCAGCAATACCACTACTAGGCATATACCCCGAGAAAACCATAATTCAAAAAGAGGCATGTACCAAAATGTTCATTGCAGCTCTATTCACAATAGCCCGGAGCTGGAAACAACCTAAGTGTCCATCATTGGATGAATGGATAAAGAAGATGTGGCACATATATACAATGGAATATTACTCAGCCATAAAAAGGAACGAAACTGAGCTATTTGTAATGAGGTGGATAGACCTAGAGTCTGTCATACAGAGTGAAGTAAGTCAGAAAGAGAAAGACAAATACCGTATGCTAACACATATATATGGAATTTAAAAAAAAAAATGTCATGAAGAACCTAGGGGTAAAACTGGAATAAAGACACAGACCTACTTGAGAACGGACTTGAGGATATGGGGAGGGTGAAGGGTAAGCTGTGACAAAGCGAAAGAGAGGCATGGACATATATACACTACCAAACGTAAGGTAGATAGCTAGTGGGAAGCAGCCGCAGAGCACAGGGAGATCAGCTCGGTGCTTTGTGACCGCCTGGAGGGGTGGGATAGGGAGGGTGGGAGGGAGGGAGACGCAATAGGGAAGGGATGTGGGAACAGATGTGTATGTATGACTGATTCACTTTGTTATAAAGCAGAAACTAATAAAAAATAAAAAAAAAATAAAAATAAAAAGAAGAATATATATATATATATATATATAAACTGAATCACTTTGCTGTACACTTGAAACTAACACAGCATTGTAAATCAACTATAGTTCAATATAAACTAAAAATTAAAGAAAGAATGAATGAAACAGAGAAAGAAGGAAAGAAAGGCACCACTGAAGATTTTCTTTTCAGGGTATTTTTTGGGTTGCTTTGGGAGAATTTGGGGAAGGAAGGGTGGTATCAACAGATGTGTGTGCTCATTAGACCAATTTGCTACACTCTCCCAGAAGGCTTCAAAATGCAGCAAATCAGAACATGTCCCTGCTGTGCTTCAGGCTGACTGGCCTTACTTTATGTGCCATGAATGTGCCATGCTGCTTCTCACCTTAGGTCCTTTTCTTGTGCAGTTCCCTCTGCCTGAAATGCTTTTCCCTTATACCCAGCTTCCTGGGTAACTCCTCCTGGACCTTTAGTTCTCAGCATGGATACCCTTTCTCAGGGGGAATTTTCCCAGCCCCCCTTCACTATGGGTGGTAGACCCTCTTACCACTGGGTACTTGACAACTCTGGTGTAGAGGCTAAATTTGGTTGAGTGCTGCCAGACAACTGTCCAGAATGGCTGCTCAAGCCCAGACTCTCACCAGCAGTACATGAAGGTTCTTGTATCCCCACATGACTTCCAGCACTTCGTGTGATTTCTAATTTTTGCAAATATGATGGGTGTAAAGTAATATTTCACTGTTTTTTCTAAAATTTGCACTTCTCTAATCATTAGTAAAATTAAGCATGTCTTCATATGCCTGATAACCCCATGGCTTTCCTCTTTTGTGATCTGTCTGTTGCTATCCTTTGTCCATTTCTCTTTGGGGTTCCTGTCTTTTTCTTGCTGATTTCCCAAAGCACCTTTATATTCCGGATGTTTAACCTCTGGTGATTTCAGCCATAGCAAGTAGATATTTGCTGTTATGTCTGTTAACTTTGTGTATAGGGGCTTTCATTAAACAGGAACTGTACATTTTTTTTGGCCGTGCCGTGTGGCTTGTGGGATCTTAGTTCACTGACCAGTGATTGAACTCATGCCCCCTGCAGTGGAAGCAGGGAGTCCTAACCACTGGACCACCAGGAAATCCCCCAGAAATTGTAAATTTTGATGTGTATACTGTCATTAACATTCTTCCTTGTGGTTTGTGCTTTTGAAGTTTTGTTCAGGAAGTCCCTCCCCATATCAAGGTCACATAGGCTATTTTTTTCTATTAATTTATAGTGTTTCCTTTTACATGAAGGTCTTTAACCTGTCTGGAGTTACTGTTTGTATATGGTGTGAGGTAGGGCTCCAGCTTATTTTCTTCCAGTTTTCCAAGCACCATCTACCTTTCTGGCCTTAGAACACATCCTAATACCTGGTAAGTAAAGTCTACCTTCTTTACTTCTCTTTTTCAGAATTAATTTAACTCTTCACAGACCTTTATTCTTTTATATAGATATTTATTTATTGAGATATAATTCACATACCATAAAGTTCATCATTTTAAAGTGTACAATTCAATATATTCTCTCAGAGCATTAATGTCTTCATCTGTAAAGAGAACAATTCCATCTCAAGAAATTGCCGTTGGGACTAAATGGTATTTTAAAGGTACTTTTGAATAAAAGGAAATTGTTAATTGTTAGATAAAGATATCTTTACTTGAAATGAAGATAAGTCATATATTGCCCTAAAAAAAAAAAGTGTACAATTCAATGGTTTTTAGTATATTCAGCCATCACCACTATCTAACACCAAAACATTTTCATCACCTCAAAAAGACACACTGTACTTATTTGCAGTAACTGCCCCCCGCACCCACTGCCATTCCATTCTCTTCTCCCCTCAACCCCTGGCAACCACTAATTAACTTTCTATCTCCATGGATTTGCCTATTCTGGGCATTTCACATAAACGGAATCATGCAATATGTGGCTTTTTGTGTCTGGCTTTTTTTCACTTAGCATATTTTCAAGTTTCATCCATATTGTAGCATGTATCAGTACTTCATTTCTTTTTATGGACAAGTAATATTCCATTGTATGGATGTACCTCATTTTGTCTATCCATTCATCAGTTGGTAGACATTTGAGTTGTTTCTATTTGGGGGCTATTATGAAAAATGCTGCTTTGAACATTCATGTATAAGCTTTGTGTGGACTCTTTATATACATTTTGAAATGTTTTATTGATTTTCTTTAAAATATTCAGCTGGGATTTAAATTAAGATTATATTTAAATTATATATTAATTTGGATATAATTGAAATATTTATAATATGAAATAGTCTCATCCAAGAGCATGAAATGTGTCTTCATTTATTCAGATCATCTTTTATAACTATTAGTGAAGTTTAACATTTTCTCTATAGAAGTCTTTTTTTTTTTTTTTTGGCCACACTGTGCAGCATGTGGGATCTTAGTTCCCCAACCAGGGATCGAACCCATGCCCCCGGCATTGGAAGCATGGAGTCTAAACCACTGGACCGCCAGGGAAATCCCTCTATAGAAGTCTTATTATCCCATTTATACTAGTTTCCTATTGCTGTGTAACAATATTACCATAAGCTTCTTAACTTGAAAAAACATTAACTCACAGTTTCTGTGGGCCAGGAGTCAGGGTGTGGCTTAACTTGGTTCTCTGCTTAGGGTCTCACAAGACCCTAAGGTGTTTACCAGGGCTGCAGTCTCATCTGATGCTCGACTGGGGAAAGATCTGTTTCCAAGCTCACTCAGGTCGTTGGCAGAATTCAATTCATTGAAGTCATAGGACTGAAGGCTTCAATTTCTTGCTGGCAGTCAGCTGAAGGCCACCCTAGGCTCCTAAAGGCCACCCTCTGTTTCTTGCCATGTGAGGTTCCCCAAAGTGGCCATTTGTTTCATCAAAGCCAGCAAGGGAGTGGGAGTTGCCTCACAAGTTGATCATTTCAACCTCATTTTTAGCATAATTATCTACATGTAATCATGTACATCTGGTCACCGTTGGACACACACACACACTCAAAGGGAGAGGATTACCCAAGGATGTGAACATCAGAAGGCAGGGATCATGGGAGTCATCTTAATTGCATGTCCATTACATCATCCCTGGGTATATACTCTTCAGGTCCAAGGGGGATGTGTATAAGGATTTTCATTGTAAAGTTGTTTGTAATACTGAGGAGATAGAGGCAGTTAGAATAAATGGATTAGATATATTCACAACATAAATGGATCTTTCTTTTCCTCACTTTTGATTTATGTCATGTTACCATACTTTAATTCCAACCAAAATGAAAATATCTTTTTTTTTATCTGATTATAATAGTAGTACCTATTCATTGAATCTTTCTTCCCCAGACAACTGAGAAAAGTGTAAAGGAGAACGTGACAAACCATCAGTTATCTCTCCCTGCCCCCAGTGACATGGCCTTCCATACCACTGACATGCCCTTCCTAACATTTTTCCCCCTATGGATACACAAATTTTACCAAAGTTTTGTTTCCTTTGATGAAGGAATGCAAAGAAATCCTTTGAATCCTTTTGATGCTTGAAATCCTTTTGGAACAATATATGAGTAAAATCTATCAGTGTATCTATCTATATATCTATGGAAAACCAAGTAGATACAGACAACAAAATAAAGACAGACGGGAGGAGTGTTGTGGAGATGAAGGGAGAGAAAGAATCAGAGGCAGGGAGAGACAGATGGGAGGGGAAGACAGAGAGAGCTATGGACACATAGGGTCAGAAAGAGAAACACAAAGCCATGGAGAGATGAAGATACTGGCAAACAGACAAGGAGAGAATAGAAAGGAACTTTTATTGAGCTCCTGCTGAATGTCATTAAACCTTCAAAGCCACTCTGGGAAGCAGTTACCAGTAACCCCTTTATGCAGGTAAGGGGCTGCACATTAGAATGGTGAGCTGACCTATGTATGGTCACATCACCTGGAATGAACCCATCACCCTGTAAAGGCCCTGGTCCATAGGGCATCCATAACTGTTTATCCAATGAACAAAGTCATATATCTCCTCCCCAAGGAGGGAGAGGCCGACACCAGACCCTCATTCCCCTCCACTGCGTCAATTTTTCCTGCCTGTCTGCTGAGGCGACAGCAAGGTCTGTTGCCCTGGCAACTGCCCTCCGACCGCCATGGCAACCGCCTTCGCAGTCTCCAGCTCGCCACCTTGCCCCTTGGGCATCTCCATGGCAACGGGCGGGATGGAGGGGCTGCGGGAGCTCCTAGGCTGCACCTGCGTGGAGTGGCGGGAGGGGGTGGGCAGGGTTCCCCGGCGTGCGCAGCCGCAGAGCACCGCATCCGTGTCCGCTAGCCCAGGCGCTGCGCACTTGCCAGCCAGTCAGCCCGTCCGGAGCCCGGCTCGCTGGGGCAGCATGGCGGGGTCGCCGCTGCTCCGCGGGCCGCGGGCCGGGGGCGTCGGCCTTTTGGTGCTGCTGCTTTGGGGCTTACTCGAGCCGCCCCCCGCGCTCTGCGCAAGGCCGGTAAAGGTGCGACCCGGGTCGGGCGCGGGGTGGGGGTGGGGTGGAGGATGCTACCGGCGAGGGTCGGTGCCTGGCCTCTGGCTCCTCATTCTCGCTGGTCCTGCTCCCGGGACGTGCGGAGAGATCGGCCAGGGTGGCCGGGGGTCCAGCCGCCAGTCTGCACCCAGGCCATGCCGGGGTTGGTCTCTTGGGTGTGCGGGTGGCAGTGTCCGGGGCTAGTCGGGCCGCCGCACTCTGCCGGTCCGCCCGGGCTCGGCCCGCCCGCCGCCTGTGGCTCTGTCCGTGGGACTAGCGCGCTTTAAGGCAGGGGGTGCGGGCATCGGTTTGTGTGCGCATGATGTGATGATAGGGACGTGAGGGTGTGCTCTCCCTGTGTGTGTCTTTTCATGTAAGAGCTTCCGAGCATCCATACAAAGGTGCCAGTGTGGGTCCGGGTGTGCAGTGTGTGATGCTTCTGCGTGTGACTTTTCTCAGTGACACTGTGTGCTTGTGAATTCTATGGTAATGGCGTGACTTATGGGCGTGTCTTTCTGTGTGTCTGTGTGGTCTTGTTTTTGTTTGGGAGAGAGTGGTCTCTGCATCCCTGAGTGCATATCCCATTTTGGTTCTGTTGAACTGAGTGACTAGGATTTTGTATGTGTGTTCACGAGGCTGTTCCTCCCTCCTTCTTTGTGGAGCTGTGTCATTGTGGGGAGAGGAGCCATGACGTCTCTTTCTGTGCTGCATTATGTCTTTAAGGGTGGTGCTTGTTCTTGCATCTGGATGGCTTGGCGATTGTAACCGCATGAGCATCGGTGTGCATGAACATGTGCAGTTCCTTGCGTGTGGATGTGGCAGTGTTGAGTTGCATATGTGACATCTCAAGGCCTGTCAGTCCAAATGAGTGTGTGTGAGGCCATGATTGTGTGTGATTCCCCGGGGTGTCTGAGGGGTGGTGGGCATCAAGGGCACTTGGAGCACATCCTCTTCATGAAGAGTTCAAGGCTGTCTGTGTCAAGGATGGTGTTTTTCTTAATTAAATATTTTTTATATATGACATAATACATTTAAACATATGTATATACAATGTAATAATGATAATAATGATAACCCTCTTGTGTACCCATTACTCAGCTTAAGAAATCGAGCATGACCAATCGTTAGAAGCCCCTGGGTGCCTCTCCCTAAGGCAGCCCCTCTTCTCCATAATTATCCTGTATTTTCTGTTAATTGATCCCTTACTTTTGTTTGCAGCTTATCACATATGTATGTATCGCTAAACAATATCTTGTCTAGTTTTTCCTCACAGAAATGGAATCATACTGGGTGTGTGGCTCCTGGTAGTCACTAGGGGTCACTAGGTAGTCATCAGGGTGTCTGGTAGTCGCAGGCAGTCTGCAGTGGAATTCTGTAACTTGCTTTTTTTTTCTCTACATTGGTTGTGAGATTCATCGCATTGAAGTATGTGGCTATAATTCATTTATTTTTATTGCTGCATAATTTTTTTTTTTTTTTTTTGCGGTACGCGGGCCTCTCACTGTTGTGGCCTCTCCCATTGCAGGGCACAGGCTCCGGACGCGCAGGCTCACCGGCCATGGCTCACGGGCCCAGCCGCTCCGCGGCATGTGGGATCTTCCGAGACCGGGTCACGAACCCGTGTCCCTTGAATTGGCAGGCGGACTCTCAACCACTGCGCCACCAGGGAAGCCCATGCTGCATAATATTTTATCCCTTGTGTATATCATGGTTTATAGATACATTCTTAATACGTCAGCAACAACATTTGGGTTGTTTCCAGCTTTTCTTTCTTTTTTTTTCCTCCCTTCACTTTTATGTTATTACAAACAGTGCTGCTGTAGTTCTTCATGCACTTGTGTCCAGCAGTATATGTGCAAAAGCTAGTCTGGGGTGTAACACCCCAGGAGTGTGGCATAGGATATGTGCATCTTTTAAGACATTGCCAAATTGTTCCTCAAAGGTATCTTAACAATTGAGTTCCCAGCAGCCGTGTATAAGAGCTTCCATTTTTTCTATATCCATGTCAACATTTGACATTATCAGACTTTAATTTTGGCAATCTTTTGGACGTATTCTGCATAGTGTATCTCACTGGTATTTTAATTTGCATTTTCCTGATTACTAATGAGGTTCACTATTTTTCATTTGTTTAGTAACCTTTTTTGTATTTTTTTCTTTAAAATTTATTTATTTATTTATTTATTTATTTATTTATTTATTTTTGGCTGTGTTGGGTCTTCGTTTCTGTGCAAGGGCTTTCTGTAGTTGTGGCGAGCGGGGGCCACTCTTCATCGCGGTGCGCGGGCCTCTCACTATCGCGGCCTCTCTTGTTGCAGAGCACAGGCTCCAGACGCACAGGCTCAGTAGTTGTGGCTCACGGGCCCAGTTGCTCCACAGCATGTGGGATCTTCCCAGACCAGGGCTCGAACCCGTGTCCCCTGCATTGGCAGTCAGATTCTCAACCACTGCGCCACCAGGGAAGCCCTAGTAACTGTTTTTGGTTCCTCTTTTGTGAAATACTTGATCATCAGTTTTGCCTATTTTTATATTAGTTTGCTTTTCTCCTACTGCTTTTTAGGCATTCTCTGTTTATTGGACATTAATCCTTTATTGACTGTTTGTGCTACAAGCGTCTTCTCCCACTCTGGTTTTACTTTTCGTTCTTTTTAGGGTGTCTTGGGATAAAAAGAAATTCTTAATTTGAATGTAGTTAAAATTATTTGTCTTTTCCTTTCCATTGTTCCCAAATTTGGATCACTTGTTGTTCCTGCACAATTTATTGAAGGAGTTGGTCCTGTCCCCACTGCTCTGCAGTGTCCCCTCTGTTGTAGCAAGTGTCAGTGTGTGTGGACCTGTTTCCAAGCTCTGTTCAATCCTATTCCTTCCGCTGCAATCGAATCTGCGGTTTAACTTGCCCATTTAATTTTTGATTTCATTAAAAGTATTTTTCTAGATGTTCTAGATGTTTCTTTTTCAAATCTTCATGGTCATTTTAATGGTCATTAGTTCCTCTCTTATACTTTTGATAGTCTTTTATTTCTTTAAACTTATTGAAATTGTTTCAAAACTGCCTGAACTGAAAATTAGTCATTGGGTAATTTATTTTACAGATGGACTTGCACACATGCCAAATGATATATGGACACGGTTATTCATCCCAACATTATTTATGAGAATAGCAAAAGATTGGAAACACCCTAAATGTTCATCAATTGGGCTGGTTAAATAAACTATTATACATCCATACAAAAGAGAATCAATACAGAAGAAAGGAAGGAAGAGAGAGAGAAAGGATGCTCTTAAGGTACTGATCTAGATCTAGATTCCAAAAAGCAAGGTGCAGAACAGTCTGCTACCTTTAGGGTAAAACAAGTGGACAACAGGAAGCTATAAAATGCAAATACAGGTTCCTGTTGTCCACAGCATCAATATAGAAAAATCCATAGCCGTCATATCTACCATCGCTACTCCTATGAAACAAACAAACAAAAACAAACAAACAAACCAAAAAACCTGGTCTTGGGCTTCCCCGGTGGCGCAGTGGTTGAGAGTCCGCCTGCCGATGCAGGGGACACGGGTTCGTGCCCCGGTCCGGGAAGATCCCACGTGCCGCGGAGCGGCTGGGCCCGTGAGCCATGGCCGCTGAGCCTGCACGTCCGGAGCCTGTGCTCCGCAACGGGAGAGGCCACAACAGTGAGAGGCCCACGTACCGCAAACAAAACAAAACAAAACAAAAACCCTGGTCTTCAGCAGCCCTGGGACAAGTTCTGAGTCACTAGGAAATCGTTAGGGGTGGTGAATCTAGGGGTCTTTGGTGGTCCTAAGAGTGTCCAGAGATATTTGGGGGTCTCCGTTGACCTTAGGGGTGTCTACTCATATTTGAGGGGCCACGGTGCCTTTGTTGGCATGTTGGCATCTAGGGATATTTGAGATCCACGGAGTCCCCCGGGTTGGGGGTCCCTGGCCTGACGGACGCTGACGACCTCTCGCTCCCCACCTGTCTTCCCGCAGGAGCCCCGCAGCCTGGGCGCAGCCTCTCCGCCCAAGGCTGAGGCCAGCACTCCCCGCCGCTTCCGGCGGGCAGCGACTCGAGGAGAGGCGGCGGGGGCTGTGCAGGAGCTGGCGCGGGCGCTGGCGCACCTGCTGGAGGCCGAACGGCAGGAGCGGGCGCGGGCCGAGGCGCAGGAGGCTGAGGATCAGCAAGCGCGCGTCCTGGCGCAGCTGCTGCGCGTCTGGGGCGCGCCCCGCACCAACGACCCGGCGCTGGGCCTGGAGGACGACCCCGACGCGCCAGCCGCGCAGCTCGCCCGAGCCCTGCTCCGCGCCCGCCTGGACCCCGCCGCCCTCGCAGCCCAGCTTGTTCCCGCCTCTGCCCCCGCCGCGGCACTCAGACCCCGGCCCCCAGTCTACGACGACGGCCCCACGGGCCCAGATGCCGAGGACGCCGGCGACGAGACGCCGGACCTGGATCCGGAGCTGCTGAGGTCCCCCCCACAAGGGGTGGTCGGGGCGGGGGCGGGCGCCTACATCCCGGGAGGAGGAGGGCGAGGAGCGGCGGGGGCCTGCTTCACGGGGTGGAGGTGCGAACACCTAGGTCCTGGAACCCTGGGAGGGAATTTTCTAGTCCTGGACCTAGGGTGTGGAGGCAGAGATGCCTGGCCAGCTTCCTTCGTCCGAATGGGAGGCGGGGAAACTATAGTTTCAGGGATGGAAGGCGGAGACATCTGTCTCCTGGAAGCAGTGGGATGCCTGGGTGGGAGGAGGCTGCCAGGTCCCCAGGCGGTCAGGGGTAGCGGCGCTGTCCAGGTCCTAGGGCCGGGGCGTTGGCGCACGGACACGTCCTCACTGCATTCCGCTCTGCTGCCCTGCAGGTATTTGTTGGGGCGGATCCTCGCGGGAAGCGCAGACCCCGAAGCTGTGGCTGCCCCGCGTCGCCTCCGCCGAGCCGCTGACCAGGACCTGGGCCCTGAGGTCCCCCCTGAGGGCGTGCTGGGGGCCCTGCTGCGCGTAAAGCGTCTGGAGACCCCCGCACCCCAGCCCCCAGCGCGCCGCCTCCTGCCTTGAGCACCGCCTGGATCAGCGCGCCGCCTCCTGCCCCGAGCACCGCCTGGATCCTGCGCGTACTCCGGGGGCCCAGGACCGCCTCGCCCCTGACACCCCGACAGCCAGTTGCTGCCCTGGAACCCCAAGATCCCCACCCCTGACCCCACAATAAATATGATCTGAAGCAACTATGTGCTTGTTTGAGTGGCAGTGTCTAGGGGGCCGGTGGACTGGGTGGAGACGGCTGCCCTCAGACAAGGGGAAAGGGGCCCCTGCCCTCCATCCTGCACTTTTGAGACAACCCCTGCCTCAGTCTTTGCCTCTCCTCACTGGAGAGATACCCATATGGACAATGGCAGTGCCCACCCGGATTCTGTGCCGTTTCTAGGCCTCGCTTGGGAATGGGGAGCCAAGAAGGCTTTGAAGCCACTTTCAGCGGCATCTTCTGGGGGTCCATCCTCCTGGGGACCAAGTGGTGGTCAAGGGGTGGCTGTTTGTGAGGCATGTGAGTAGAGCTTGGGCGGTGCTGGCACGACCACTTGCACACATGAGCGCCTGCCTGCTGATATGGGGAGGGGCTACCAGCAGGAAGAGAAACGGAGTGGGCTGCCGGCCAGGGGCCAGCCCTCCCAACACCATCACCTCCTGGCCTGGAACTCTCTGGGCCTTGAGGAAGTGTATTAGTCAAGGTAGGAGGATAGGATGTATTTTGTTAGTTTGATATGTAATGTTTAGTTATATAGTATAGACGCCATTCTATCTGTACTCTTATCCCAGCCCTGAAGGTACTGGGAGTTGGTGTGGTAACTGGTTTGTGGTCATGGCCTGTGCACTGGCTATTCCCTCTGCCCCTAGTTATCCACAAGTTTTTACCCAAATGTCACTTACTCAGTAAGGCTTTCCTTGACCTCCCTGTCACTCTGTTCCTTTGCCTGCCTTCAATACATAGCCCTATGTTATATCTACAAGGGCAGGGGCTTTTAGTGTCTTGCTTGCCCCTATTTTTTTTTTTTTTTTTTTTTTTGCGGCACGCGGGCCTCTCACTGTTGTGGCCTCTCCCGCTGCGAAGCACAGGCTCCGGACGCGCAGGCTCAGCGGCCATGGCTCACGGGCCCAGTCGCTCCGCGGCATGTGGGATCTTCCCGGACCGGGGCACGAACCCGTGTCCCCCGCATCAGCAGGTGGACTCTCAACCACTGCGCCACCAGGGAAGCCCTCACCCCACATTTCTTGAATGAAATAATTCTCACAATTCAAGTAACATTCTCCCCAGTCTCATTCCCACCCACATGACACTTGGCATGGAGGCAGCTTTGAAACCTAAGAACACTATTTAATTTTGCACAAAATCAACTTGACATAATATATAACCAACGCTACGGCCCCACATTGCCAAAGAGCCCATCACCAAAAGAAAACATCCCCAGGAGAAGGGTCCATCTATCCCCAGTACACCGGCAGTGTCCCACACAGCTAGCTGCTGGGGTCGGGGAGTGGAGGGGGGGCGGGCAGGTCTCCAGTGAAGGAACCACCACCCTGGTCTGGGGGAGGGTCCACTTTTCTAGACCAAGAACTTCAGGCCACGGAGCAGCCACAGCGGCACATGGCCTTCTGGTGCCGGCCTTTATCCCCACCTGGCCCTGCCATGGCCTCCTTTGCCATGGCCTCCCGGACTCTTTGGATCTCATGGATGAGCAGGGAAAAGGCCTCCTCCACACCTTGGCGTGTCTTGGCTGAGGTCTCCACAAAAGGGGCCCCCCAGCTCTTTGCGAGGGCTGCAGCAGCAGCACGAGCATCTCCGGTGGTGGTCACAAGGTCACACTTGTTGCCCACAAGGACGAGGGGCTGGGTGTGGTGTGGGCCCCAGGTGGCCCGCATCTGCTGCAGCTGGGCTAGAGACGAGGGGTCATCCAGGGCGAAGACACCCAGCACACCATCCCCAATCGCCACACACTGGTCACGCAGGGCCCGATGAGTGGCCTGCCCCGCCGTGTCCAGCACATTCAGAATGCAGCCTCCGTGGTCCAGGGCCATCTCCTTCCAGTAGGAATCCTGGATGGTGGGGTCGTGGTCTTCCACGAAGCACTGGTGGTTCAGCTGGATGGTCAGCGCGCTCTTTCCCACGCCACTCGCGCCCACGACCACGGCCTTGTACTCAGGCAGCTGCTTGCCAACACCCCTGGAGGGTGCCCGAGCCCTGTGGCTCTGCTCCTGGGAGCTAGGGCTCCAGGTGCCCAGGCCCAGATCAATCATGCTAGGCTTTGTTGGCAGCGCCATGGCCCCAAGTGGGCAGCTCAGGGAAGAGGTGCGGATAGCAGGCCCTGCAGGTGGAAAGAGAAGAAAGACAATGGGGGTGGGGGGTTGGGAGGTTAGGTGAGACCATTTAGGGGCAAGGGGACAGCCGGGTGTCATCGAATCAACATTTATTGAGTGCCTAGTGTGTGCTAATCACCTAATATACTATAATACATTATTTATGTTGTTTATTCTCTCTCACTCCCTTTTACAACATAAACGCTGTGAGATTTTAAAAACAGCTTAATTAATTTATATACCGTAAAGTTAACCTAGCTAAAATGTACAATTCAATGTTTTTTAGTACATTCACGAAGTTGTGTGACCTTCGCCATAGTCTGATTTTAGAACATTTCCAGTCACCCGGAAAAGACACCCCCTGCCCATTAGCAGTCCCTCCCCATTCCGGAGGGAGGGCAGGGATTTCGTCGGTTTTGGTTTCGGATTGTGTCACCGTTGGACCCCAACCTGGCACGCTGCTAGTCATAGTTGGTACAGAGCAACATTCCTGCCCCCAGGAGCTTACGTTTTAAAAGATGGAGACAATAAACCAAATAGGTAAGCAAATGATGAGGTCTGTTAGCCATTGTCATTGGAATTTAGTCTTTATTACTTATTCAACATACAAGCTGTTGAGAACCTACTGTGGGGCAAGGACAAAGAGGTGGGGAAAAAACAGATTAAGAAACCCCTGGCCCTCATGAACGTGACATTCTAGTCAGGAAGACAGACAGCAACAAAGATAAATCAGTAAAAAATGTTTCAGCAATAGGTGGTAAGCAGGCAGAAGGTGCTTGGTTAATGTTAGGTATTTCTATTATAATTTAATTTTCATTCATTAATTCGAGGACCTTCCTGCGTGCCAGGCATTGTGATGGGTGCAGGGATGGGGGGTGGGGTGGGGTGGGGGGCGGGGATATGGCTGAGAACAAAATAGAGTCCCTGCCCTTGGGAGGGTTAGATTCTGAAAGTGACAAAGAGACAATAAACAAGATAAGCAAGTAAATTACCATGTAGTTAGAAGAGGATGGGCACACAGCAGGTACTCAATTAGCGTTCACTATTAATACTAAGTCACCATTAACCCATTCAATACACATCCTGGTCTTGGTTCGGTGTGTGGCCTCAGGAAATGCATCATAATGGCTGCGGCCCCAAGTGTCCCAGGAAGCCCTGGGACAGTGGCAGCTGGGGGGCAGGTGGTGGGTTTGAGGGATCCACAGGGGGTGGGGGTGGAGGGGGGTTCTGTGGAATTTGGGATCCGGGGGTCAGGGTTGGGGGGCTAGGTCCCGGGTGGGGATCCAGCTGTGGGGCCCTCAGCCCTGAGAGGATCCCTGAAAAGAGTTGTGGAATGTGCTCGCCCAGGAAGAAGGGGGCCATGATGAGGAGATGTAAGCAGAGGACGGAGCTGAGGGGAAGGGGGCAGCGAGGAGGCCAGAGCAGTAATGCGGGCCACCAGTGGGGGATCTGGATGAGCCGGGTGGGATTCAGAGATGTTCCGAAGGCAGGCCTGACAGGATTTGCTGAGGGACTGGGAAAAAGGGGAGGGAGTCCAGGTGACTGGGGAGGTGGGTGCCGTCTCCCGAGGCAGGGCCCGGTGAGGGGGCCCTCGCTCCGGGCGGGGCGGTCGCTGGGGCTGACACCGAGAGCACCGGACACTGGCAGCAGAGGGCCGGCCGACCTCCCGACACCTGGAGGGGCGCTAGGCTGGCGGCGCCATGGCCGCTTCATCAAGGAACCGTGAGGCTCGGGGAAGTGAGCCGCGGTGACTGGCCCGAGGTCACACAGCCCATGGCAGGGCGACACGGGAATCTGGAAGCACCGCAGTGCCAAGTGCCAGTGGAGCACTGTCGGGGGTCCCTCCCCCACGCCCGTACCCCTTCCTTTGTGTCACCTCGCTGACCTGAGGGGAGCGGGGGCGCCCCCCCAAGCGCAGTCCCACCCGCTTCCAGGCTGGCCCGGGCCCCGTACACGTATCCCCTAAGCCCGGGCGGCTGGCCAGCGTGGGGCTGGGAGGGGGGACCCCCAGTTTCACCCCGAAGCCGTTACCCCGTGCTCGGCCTGGACCTCCCCGCTCAGCTCCCGGCTCCCTGCTCGGCGCCCACACCCTCACCCAGGTCCGTCCTCACAAAGGCGGCCCGGGGTTGCTGGCCCCTGAGGATGGGAGGGAACAGGGGAGGGTCCCCGACACCCGACCTCGGCCATACCCCCACAGCCCTAAGTGGAAGGACCTCTCAGGTCGGTGCCGGGGAGGGGGGGGGCCTGGGCGGCCCGGCTCACCTGTGTCCCGGGATGGCCGGTGGCGCTGGGACCCGAACCCTCCGCTGCTCTGACAGGACTGACAGGGAAGGAGATGTTCGTTCCAGCGGGGGGTATGGGGCGAGGTGGGGAATGGGCGGGGAGGGAGTGCGCATGCGCAGCCAGCTGCCCTCGGGCCCCTCCGCAGCTCACCCGTCCCCCGCCCCGGGGTGAGTGCTGGGTCACTGCCCGCCAGGCGAGTGTGCGCAAAGGAGGTCTTCTTGGGGTGCGCTCTGAGCGCTGACCTCCGCTGTGTGCCCCGTGCATCCCGCTGCACCTGTTCCTTACCTTATCCCCATCTGGGACGTGATTTCGTGTTTTTACTGCGTGGGGGGGGGTGTCAGATTTTTGACCTGAATGTCCAGACTCTTTGCCAAATGTTTTGTGAGGGCCTAAGGCCCTGGAGCTTGTGCTGCCTCAAGCGGGCTTTTTGGTAGCATGGGAGAGTTGCGTCCGGTCCTGGAGGGAGAGAGTTGCAGAGGAGGGGTTATTTTGTAAAGGCGGAGAGAACCTGATTTGAGGTGGATGTGTTCCAAGCTACACAATTTCGTAGACTCCCTTGCAGCTATGGCAGTCATGTGACACAATTCTGACCCATAAAATGTAAGCAGGAGTTGTGGGGCGGGGGCCACCACAATGCTCCTTCACAGAGGGTGGCTGAGCGGACCCTCCCCCTTTCCCATTCTCCTCTTCTTGACTGGGCGGGGCTCTGGTGGTCATCTTGGGTGATGACCAGAGGGTGGCCGTGAAGAAAAGTCCAGGAAACCTCAACCCAGACTCCTTTGAGTTGCCGAAGCAATTCTTATTATGTGGGAGAAATCAAACCCTAAAATTATCCCACAATTCCCCACCCTTGGTCAGTGGTAGACACTCCTTCCCCCAGGAAGCTACCCCTGACCGCCAAATCCAAGTGTGTTAAACCTGGACCCCCCACCCCCCAATCAAGACAAAGACAGATGGGGAGACTGAGGCCTAATGAAGACACTTCATGATCGTTTTCTTGCCTTCCCAGCCCAGGGTGTAGCTGGGACTGGCTGTGCGGCTCCTATTTCTAAGGCAGGAGCTCATTTTTTCGCAGATTCCCACCATTTAATCTCTTGTGGAGCCAGTCAAGCTGCTTGCTCTATTTCCAGTTAGTTTTTGGATGAGCAGGGGGTTGACCTGATAAAGACCCACACCCTCATTCCTTCATTACTCATCAGCCCTGTTGGCCGGGAAGGTGGGCTTCTTTACCCACTCAAGATTAAAAGCTTTCTCCAGGTTTTGTAATAGCTTGTACTTTATTACATATGCAGCCCCGCCATACCTGCCAGTCGATCCCCCTTCCCTCCAAAGTATCATCTTTATATCAGCCCCCTCTTGGCGTCACTGAGCTGCTCCCCTTGCCTTCTGGGGCAGAGCAGATGGAGTCCCTTGAGCAGGCAGTGGGAGATCTGTAACTGATCACAGTCCTCTTACAAATATATACACTTAAGTCAGCACCCTGGGGGAGTTGTAAAGGGTCTTCAGGATGGGATGGAGTGAGGCTACCCCCTCATCAAAGGTATAGCTTGGGATGGACTAAGGCTGGTCTATCTTGGGTCTCAGAAGGTGAAGAGGAGCACACTCTGGGATTTAGTGTGAGTGGGGCGTGTTCTCCCCAAACTTGTTCTGCTGGGCGATGTTCTTCACAGCTAGGAGAGCCTGAGGAGGAGGCAAGAGAGGGGAGGTAAGAGTGAGCACCCCTCCACCTCAGCCAGGAGGCTACCCCCACTCCAGCCCTCAACCGCCCTGTCTCTTGGCCTATCCCACATGCAGAAGGGTCTCCATTCGCCCCTTAGGCAATCACAAAAGGTGTGGGGGGGCAGTGTGAGTGAGTGTGTACACATTAGAGGGTCTGCCCAGGGCCCACCTCGTGGTGAACGTAGTCTTGACAGTGGTAACACCAGGTAGACAGGTCGGCGTAGCTGAGTACCAGCGGGTGTCCCGAGCCTTCATGGTGTTGGAGCATATGGGCATTGATGTAACGACTGCAGTAGACCTGAGGTTGGGGAGTGAGCATTGGGTGGGGAATCAGCACCCACCTGTGGTTTGCTCCTGGGCCAACCTCCACCCTATCCCTCTCCTCGGCTGCATACCTGGTAGCAAGACAGACACACCCAGTTCTCCTGGAGTGCTCCACAGTCCTGACAAGGTTGGGTCACATCCAGGCCTGCTTCAGGTACGGGGCATACTGCCACCAAATGGGGACACCAGGGCAGTGGTGTTACAGGATAAAACATGGCCTGGGGGTGGGTGAAACTGAGTAAGGTAGGGACTCCACCTCCCCATTATATGTTCCTATAGCCCATGCTCCTACGTGGAGGCACAAACGGGCATGAGAAGGAAGCCACTGTTCTAGCCTCTCCCAGAGCTCACTTGGTCAGTGTCAGCATGGTCTCCAGTGACCTGCATCAGTACTGACTCATTCATGTCCTGACCTCCAGCTGCCTCTCCTAGTAGCTCCTCCTCTTCTGGGGGTTCCTATACACACAGAGATAAGAGATGTATCCGGGAGGCCTGATTCTTGTCCCTTCTTTCCCCTACCTGGGTGTGGTGGGCCTTACCTGTGCCTTGTCTAGTTCCAAGGTCCTGAGATTTCCAGTCAGCTTACTGGGGGATATCTGGGTTGTGGCTCCTTGCATGGGTGACGCTGGAGGAGTCTGATTGTCAGTGCATGAGGCTGGAGGGGTTTGGATCAGCTCAGCTCCCCCCACAGCCTCCTCCGAGGTGGTCTGGTCCAGCGTGACATCCCCTGTGGCTGCCTCTGAGGTGGCCTGGTTCAGCGCAGCAGCTCCTCCCATGGCTGTCTCTGATGACTGGTCCTGAGTGAACTCCATCACAGCTGTCTCTGATGTAGTCTGGCCTGGAGTGGACTCTTTCACAGATGTTGCTGAGGTGGCCTTCCCCGTGCCTGTCTCCAGAATGTTCCCTTCTGGCATGGTCATCCCCTTGGCTGACCCAGGATTGGCTGGCTGGGGTGCCTTCTTGGTGATCAACTTAGAACTGGAGGGTCCCTCTTTATCTCTGACCTCTGGAACCACGGAAGGGAGATCCTTGAGTGAGGGTGCTACCCCTTCTCCTGCCTCTAATCCCTGCCCTCCCCTGAGCCCCCACTGCCCGCAGTTCCCCTCACCCACTCACTTGTGAGCCGCAAACTGCACCAGTATCTGCGATGGACTTGGATGGTCTCGGTGATCGAGGCCAGGGCCCCTGACAGTGGGGGCCGCAGCAGGGTCAGCAGGGGTGGCGGGTCCCCAAGGAGGGAGTGGGTGCAGGCGGCCATGGACTCCGAGATGGATGTCAGGTTATAACCACCCTTTGTTAAGGAAAAGAGGAGGGAAAGGTATGATGGGGGCGTCCTCAGGGAATTTGGGAGATGAGATGTCCTGCCTCCCAATCTCCCCTTGGGGTCCTGCAAGTCTGGAGGGTAGGTACTGGGGACAAGTAAGTAGAACCCACATCTGTCAGATGGACAGCACCCACTGTGTGAGGTGGTCGTTGAGGGGGATAGAATTGTGACGTAAAGTGCAAGATAATAATAACCACAAGAAGGACAGTACTGATGGCAACATTAGTAAGCGCTGACGTTCACTAAGTGCTTGCTGTGTGCTAGACCCTATTCTAAGCACTGAATCCTCACAACCACATGTGCTGAATCGGTGCGGGAACCTGCCTTCATAGTATGGGAACCTCTGGCCCCACCCACAGAGAAGGCCCTGCCCTGCCCTGGTACAGGAACAACTGGTCTTTCTCTCTACGTGAATCTCTACCCTGACCCGGTATGGGAACCCTCTTTTCTCGCACTCTACAGGAACCCCAGTCTCTGCTCTTTTTCCAGATAAAGTAACTGCGGCTCACAGTGGTTAGATGACTTGTCTGAGGTCTTAACAGCTGGTAAGAGGCAGCACTGAGGGTGGAACCTGGGCTACCTGAGGAAAGAGTCCACCACCCTGCTCCACCACAGGCAGGCCTGGGCACACAGTGGGACATCTTACCAGCCAATTAATCTCTCTGTGACTTATTGTCCTCATCTGTGAAGGAGTACAAATGACAGCACAGAAGGTTGCTGAGTGGGTTAAACTCATGTACGAACAACGCATAACCATAAGAAGCCACAGCTCTTGTACAGGGCTTACCATGTGCCAGGCACCCCTCCATGATTAGCCAGCCACACCTTACAGACAAGGAAACTGAGGCACAGGGGGTGGGGGCACTGAGTGCTTTACAAAAGGTCAGTGAATTTCCTTTGTCTCAGGATTTTGTTGGAGGTAGTTCAAGTAGAGGTAAAAAGCAAAGACTGGAGCCAGGCTGCCTGGGTTCAAGGCCTGGCTCTGCCATTATTAAATGTGTGACCTCCGGCTAGTCACCACAGCTCTCTGTACCTCAGTTTCCCTGATCTTGAGAGAGGAAAATGATGAGGTCAGTAGACCTTACCTCACAAGGCTACTTTGTTAAGTAAATGCATTAATAATGCACGTAAAGTGCCAAGAAGAGTGTCTTGCACATAGTGAGTGCTCAATTAAAGTTGCTAATGCTGGTGTTATTACTAATGCCCAGTGTGTGCCCACAACCCCAGGTGGGGACACCCAAGTCTCCCCGACCACCCTCCCACCACAGGAAGAGGGACCGAGACAGCTACCTCTAGGATAAGGATAATGCGGCCATTGGCCAGGCCCATCAGCAGGTGGGTGAGGTGGGCATAGCCCTCAGGCGACACCTGGCAGCTACCCAGTGGGTCCCCCAGGGCAGCATCGAAGCCAGCTGAGACCAGCACCAGTTCCGGGTTAAACTGAGGCAGGGAGAGAAGAGACACGTGAGCATGAGGGTGGGGGCATGGGGAGGCAGCAGTTCAGGGAGACCCAGAGACACAGACAAGGACAAACGAAGACATGGCAATGCAAGTCAGAGAGATGGAGACATGGGACCTGCAGCCCGGGAGACACAAGACCAGAGCCCTGAAAATAGGGAGGGGAGGACATGGAGACACAAGAGAGATTCAGAGACGTAGATACATCAGACACAGATTTAGAGACCCGAGATACAGAGATATGGAGATGTGAGAAACAGATAGACAGGGTCATGAAGCAGAGTTGTGAGGTGTGGAGACTCATGTCAAGAGACAGTGACATGAGATGGAGAGATATGTCCTCACATACACACCCAAGGGTGAGACCAAGAGGCACACACTCCCCTCCCTGGGTCAGACATGGGACACATGGGCACAACACAGGGTTTTATACACATGGCACCAAAGAGAGGTGCACACGTTTCCATCACAGAAGATGACAACACAAGTGCCACACACAGAAGATGGTCACATACAGTCACATACACCCACACACAATCAGACAGTCTCACACAGACCAGACTATACATGGTACTAGTCACACACACACACACAGTTTCTCAGAGGGAACAGTAATCCACAGCTACCCCTGCACAAACACAATCATACACATGCCACCACCACAGTCACAATAGTCACATGTGCTGTTGCACCCACAGGAGGTGGTCACTTGCACATGGTCACACACACACTATTTCATAGAGTTACACACACACAGAGATAGTCACAGCCAACTGTGCACAGACACACATACACATCTGAACACGCATGTCTGCACAGAGGTCACAGAGATGGCACTCATGTTCATCCACCCTCAGAGTTAGTCATGTACACATGATTTGCCACACATACACACAGTTTACATACGGAGGAGGCAGTTACCTACAGCCACTCACACAGAGTCAGGGAAATGTATATAGGCCATAGGAGAGAGAGATGACTGTCACACACAGCCTTCCACATGCAGAAAGTCACACGCTGGCTGTCAGAGAGAGCAATGTGCAATGACGTACAACATCACACCCATCACACAGAGCAGCGGTAGTGACAAATAGCTCCCTGCGCAGAGTTTCACACGTGCTCGAACCCCTCCCCACCTGGCACGTGCAGTTCCACAGAGATGGCAGTCACATGGGGCCACCATCACACACAGATAGGCACTAGTGATGGTGTACACACAGGACAGGTACACAGCCAGGCACATCCCCAGGCAAGACCACCCCCGCACACTCCCAAGTCCTCACAGTTACACACAGAAGGCAGTCACATACAGCCACTGTACAAACATAACCAAAGGCCATCAGAGTCACATCCCCTCCCCCAAAGCCATCACAGCAGCCACCTGCAGGTCCTCTCACGGGATCAGTCACTGAGACGTCGGACACATGCACGCCTGCTGCCACCCACACAGTCTTGTCACGTGCGTCCTAAATCATACCTCATAGGCAATAGGAAGCACCAGACGATGCCAGGCAGCCAGGTAGTCGGCATCACCCAAGCGGGGCCCATTCCAGGCCACGTTGACGGTGAAGCCCGTGCCTGCAGCCTGACCTATCTGGCTGCTGGCACCCTCGTCGCCCATAGGAAAGAAGGTGCCACGATCATAGCGGTGCAGAGAAATGTACAGCACGCTGCAGGAACATGGTGGGAAGGAGGGATGTGCCTGGTTAGCGAGGCACCCACGAGGCATGGCCCGCCCACCTCCCTGACCACACCCCACCCCCTGCCACAGCCCCTCACCTGGGGTCCTCCTCAAATATGTGCTGAGTTCCATTACCATGATGGACGTCCCAGTCCACGATCAGGATCCTGAGGAGGGAGGGGACAGCTTCTCAGTTACCCTGGGACACTTGCCCCCTGGGGGAGGGCAGGGACTAGACTCCTGGAGTCTGTATGCAGGGGCATTTATTGTAGATGGGGGGACCCTGGGTCCCTGGGGAAAGCACTGGGTGGCAGGCTTGTGGGTCCTATCAGAGTCCTAAGGGCTTTACTGTGGGCCCGAGTAAGTGCTCAGGGCCAGATCCTGGGCCTTGTGTGGGTAAGTGCCAGGGGCTAGATCGTGGGTCTTTTGAAGGAAGCACCAGAGGCCAGACCCTGAGTTCTGTTGGGATAGTCATCAGGGGACAGAAATTCTGGGGAAGGGGACCTTGGATTCTGTTTTATAAGCACCTGGGTGCTGCAATCTGGGGATACTATCTGGGTAAGCACTGAGAGGCTAGATCCTTGGTCCTTTTCTGGAAGTGCTGGGCAGTTGGACCCTTGGGTGGTTCAGGGTAACTTTGGGGGCTGCACTATGGGGCCTGCTGCATAAGCACCAGGCAGTGGGGGCAGGGAGCCCTCACCGCAGCGCACGCCCACTGACGGCCTGGGCATGGCGAGCAGCCACAGCCACAGAGTTGAAAAAGCAGAAACCGCAAGCGGCATCCCGCTCTGCATGGTGGCCGGGGGGACGTACCACAGCAATGCCATTCAAAACCTGGGGGAGGGGCAGGGAACAAAGATTAGACCACCCACCCTCCCCGCTTTCCCTTCCCTTTCCTCTCCTCTTCCATCTCTCCTGTCCCTCTACTATTCCACCAGCTGCTAGGGGCCCCCATGCCTGTAGCCCCCATCCCGCTGGGTGCACTTCCCCAGGAGCCAGGCCTCTGGTGAGCTGGGATCTCCTCCCATTGCATGCCTCCTTTCCTCAGGCCTGGCCCACCTCTCAGAGCCGCCTCTTTCCCCACCCTCCACCCCCAGGCCTTCCTCTCCTGGAGCCCAAGGTCCCCTCCCCGAAGTGCAGGCACCTCTCCCGCCAGCACAGCCTCCACCAGGCGGCAGGCGGCGCCAGCAGCCAGCTGCGCACAGGTGAAGGTGCTGGGGCAGATGTAGATGGAGTCATAGCTGTCGCCCTCGCGGTGCAGCTCCCGGGTCTTCATCTTCTCCGTGGCCCGCAGACGATCCACGTGCTCAGCACTGGAGGCACAGAGGGGGCACTCAAGGGGACACCCAGGTGACTCTGTCTCCTCCACGTCCTCTCCTGTGTCTCGCAGCAGCTCCATGTAACAGAGGCAAGCCCAGACTCCAGCCCCCAGGGTGGCTTGCGTGCTCTGAGGCCCCATCCCAACCCGGCCACAGGGGTCTGACCTGTGGCAGGCGAGCAGCTCAGCGTCCGTGGCTGGACGTGCCGGTAGGGCGAGACAGCGCCTGGCAAGACCCAGCTCCTCCAGGTGGTGCATGATACGCTTGATGCGCTGAGGCGTCTCGGGGTGGTGGCTAGGAGTGGGGGAATCGGAGGCAGGGCTTAGTGCGCTTGAAGTGGGGGCTCCCTCCCCTCCTCCCACTTAGCCCGGCTCTCTCGACTGCATACTTGTCCCACAAGTTGTAGTGATCCATCATCTGTGGGTCATAGACCAGCCCTGTGCGAGCCTGCAGCACCGGCCACGTCAGGACTGGGAGCTCAGGGGGCTGCCACGGTCCCTCCTTCTCCTTCTCCTCCACATCGTCCCCCTCCACAGTGTCCTCCTCCTCCAGGGTCTCAGCTGCATGGGGAGGCCACATTCACCCTACTCCCCCACCCTGGATCCCCTTAATACTCTGGAACTCAGTTTACCCAAACCTAAAAAGGGGTGGGAGGCCTGAAACAAGGGCCCAGTGAGAGAGAGGGCCCGACCCTCCCCCATCAAGGCGGCGAGGAAAGTCAGAGTGGGGTCTGGAAGAGTCTCCTCCCACAGCTCCTTCCCTGCCCAACCCCCCACCCAGTGCACTCCCTGCCAACTACCTGATCTCACAAAGACCTCCCAGAAGGGCTCAAGGGCTTCCAGGGCACAGGAGATCGACGCCTGGGCACTGGAGGGCAAGGGAGAGGAAAATGTGACCAACTGGCCCCTGAGTGGGCAATGAGGGGCCTACTTCTCCCCTCCTCCACGCGGGCTCACCTCGGGCAAGGGGCGCCAGGGAACTCCAGCACGGGGCAAGGGTCTCCCAGAAGGGTGTGGAGCGAGGCACTGACGCCCTCAGCCAGGGAGCGGAGGTTGTAGCCACCCTGGGAGAAGGAGTTCACATGAGGGACAGCAGGAAAGAGCCAGATGTTACCAGAGACGAGTAGGGTGTTGTCAAGCAACAGGGCATTTGAAGGCTGACTTCATTTCACGTGCTGGACAGTATTATGGGGTGATGACTACAATTATAATGCCCATTTTACATAAGGAAAGCAGAGGCACAGGGAAGCTGAGTGACTTAGGAGAGGTTGTCCAGCTAGTAAGTGGAATTGCTGGGACAGGACTGAAAGTTGTTCTTACGTCTTCCAGGATCCACGGACTGAGAGACGAAGTGAGTCACTCACCTCCAGTGAGAGGATCAGCTTGCCTCCTGCCAGACCCATGAGCAGGTGGGTTAGCTGGGCGAACCCTGCCGGAGTGGCGGCCATCTCGCCCTGGAGGGACGTGGAGGGTCAGCCCTGCTCCGTGCAGCCCCCTTCTGCCCTCCTGCCATCCCAGTGCACCTGCCTTACCTTGGGGTCCCCTTGGAGGGCATCAAATCCAGCAGCTACCAGGACCAGCTGGGGCTGGAACTGAGAGGGAAGGAACTACATGAGGCCACCTGCCCTCACAGCCCTTCCCTCAACATCGCCTCTGCCCCAACACACCCCAGACCCCCAGGACCTCAAGGGAAACTGGCAGCAGGACGTGCAGGAAAGCAGCGATGTAGTCGGCATCTCGCATCCCCACCTGCAGACAGGGAGGCATGATGGGGACATCCTGCCATCTGCCCTGAAGGTCAGGGGTGGGCCTCATTTTGGGGGCAAAGGGTGGGAAGATACCGACCTGGTTCCAAGGCACATTGATGGTGTATCCCTGGCCTTGGCCAAAACCTGTGGTGGACCAGTTGGAGGCTGTAAGGTGGGGCCAGAACCGACCCTGCTCGTAGCGGTGGATGGAGAAATAGAGGACGCTAGAGGCAGAGAAAAAAAAGAGGTGGGGGCTGAGGAATCAGTACCCCCAGAAACCCCCAACCCACAGCTACCACAGTTGACTCAACCATTCATTCATTCTCTCATTAATTTCCCCATGAATTCTTTAATTCATATATTCATTCATTCTTCCATTCAGTTGCCGGCTTCTTCAGCCTCTCATCCATTAATTCTTCCATTTATTCATCCATTACCTCACTCACTCATTCATTTGCTCTCTTACTGAAATTGCTCCCTCAGCAAACACTGCTGCCCCTCTCAGTGCCCACCCAGTTCTAGCTCTGAGACCCTGAGAGCTATCAAGTCTATCCCACCCCCTAGGGCTCCTGACCCCGTGGGGGACTCTAGATCATGCCTGCCCACCCACCAGCAGGAAAAACCCTGTGACACTGGAGGTCCACAGAGGCATGAGGCTCTTAGCTGGCAGGAGCCAGCTAAGGCTGAAAAGAACACCAGGCAAGGCTAGGGAGCTTAGTATTTTCCCTGAAGGAAGTGGGGAGACTCGGGGCCTAGGGGTTAGGAGGGGTGGGACTCGGTTCTGTATGTGAAGCTGGAGTGGGGATGCTGGCTGGGGCTCCATGAGGCCAGTGAGGGGGCAATTCCTTGTCTCCAATACCTTACAGGCTACCTCTACTATTTCTTCTATTTTCTAGGTGAGAAACTGAGCACTCAGAGCAGTGAGGGGGGCTGACACAGAACAGATACTGAAAAGACACAATGGTATATGTTCTGATAGTAAGCCAAGTAGGAGGGCTTGATTCTGACTGAGGCGATCAAAATGAATATCTCTCATCCATCCTTCCATCCATCTGTTCATCCACTCCCTGCCTTGTTCCAGAAAGGACTTAAGGCAGCATTTTTTCCTTTTTTAGGGAAATGCAAGAAACAGTGGTAAGCAATAAATCTAGACAAACTTAACAGTCACATTTTAATAAATGTTGATAATATAGTTGTGAAATTAAATGCAATTGGTATACAAGGATTTTTGGAATTGGGGAATAAAGACCATGTGAAAGCTCTGGTCTTGAGGAGATGGGGGATGACTGTTTTACTTTTGACTCTAACAGATAAACATACAGTAGAACATAAATATTATCATCGGGCAAGATAGGAATAAAGAAAAGATCTGAAGAAAGTCCACCCCACAAGAGAGCCACCAAAGTCAACAAACAGAAGAACTAACACCCAAGGAAATTAAGTTTATAAAGCAAATAGAAGGAGATTTTAAAATAAGTTCAACCGACTTCCAGTAAAAGAATGGTGGACTGGGCTTCCCTGGTGGCACAGTGCTTGAGAATCTGCCTGCTAATGCAGGGGACACGGGTTCGAGCCCTGGTCTGGGAGGATCCCATATGCCGCGGAGCAACTAGGCCCGTGAGCCACAACTACTGAGCCTGCGCGTCTGGAGCCTGTGCTCTGCAACAAGAGAGGCCGCGATAGTCAGAGGCCCGCGTACCGCGATGAAGAGTGGCCCCCGCTTGTCACAACTAGAGAAAGCCCTCGTACAGAAACGAAGACCCAACACAGCAAAAATAAATAAATAAATTACTAAACTCCTACCCCCAACATCTTCTTTAAAAAAAAAAAAAAGAATGGTGGACTGATAGCACAGGTTTACCTCCTCATTCTCCTACAATCCTAGTCAAAAGACAGTAAAGGAATTTTAAACAAGTATCAACCCAGGAAGACAGAGAGTGGGAGAAAGGATGTCAGACAATTAGAGACTTCAACACATCTCTGGAAAGTAGTCTGAGGCTCCAAGGGCCCCAGCAGGCCCTCTCCAATGCTGAACAGGTTGGGAAGTCACCCAAGACAATCTGAGGTTTCCCTTCTGGAGAAGTCAAGCACAGATCCAGGTCAATGCTCACAAAATCAATTCTGAATAGCCAATTCACTGAATAACCAACTCACTAAATTTACTTGTTCCTTTTAACTACTAAGCTTTAGTTTACTAAATGAATTCTTGCTAATTTTCTTAGGCATAATAACAAGAATTCCTTAATATCATTAATCATTCCTTTTTGTTTTAAAAGTGCATTGGAGGCAATAGCTGTGTTATTTTGTGGATATATGACTATGTGCATAGATATGAAGAATTGTGAATATATTCAATGCATTCTTCTTTATGAATAAGAATGTATAAATAAAAAAAAATCTATCCATGACCTTCAATCTCCCAGCTCCCCATCTCTCAATCTCTTAACTCCATCAGGAGGGTCCTGGCTGGAGACAAATTGGATAGCCCTTAAAATACTATTATGAAGACAAGGAAAACAACTAAACTAAAGCTTAGTAGAGCATAAACACAGAGAGGAAGAAAGTGCTCTTGAAGCTTAAAAGAAGGAATGGAAGGTAAAGTTGAGGAAATCTCCCAGGACACTGAGCAAAAGGAAAAAAGAGACAGAAGACATGAGATAAAAAATAAGAGACACAGAGGATCAACCCAGGAAGTCTAACATCTGACTAACAGAGAGACCAGAGAGGACACAGTAGAAGAAATCATCAACAATCTAATAGAAGAAAACTTCTGAGGATCTAAGAAAGGCATGAGTCTTCAGATATAAAATATCTACCACTGGTAAGCAGAATGAGGGGCAGGGTGAAAATTCACAACGCCAGGGATAATGAGAAGAACCTAAAACCTTCCAGAGAGGAAAATGCAGCTCAATAACAAAAAAAAAACAAACAACCCAATCCAAAAATGGGCAGAAGACCTAAACAGACATTTCTCCAAAGAAGATATACAGACTGCCAACAAACACATGAAAGAATGCTCAACATCATTAATCATTAGAGAAATGCAAATCAAAACTACAATGAGATATCATCTCACACCAGTCAGAATGGCCATCATCAAAAAATCTAGAAACAATAAATGCTGGAGAGGGTGTGGAGAAAAGGGAACACTCTTGCACTGCTGGTGGGAATGTGAATTGGTACAGCCACTATGGAGAACAGTATGGAGGTTCCTTAAAAAACTACAAATAGCACTACCATATGACCCAGCAATCCCACTACTGGGCATATACCCTGAGAAAACCATAATTCAAAAAGAGTCATGGGGCTTCCCTGGTGGCGCAGTGGTTGAGAGTCCGCCTGCCGATGCAGGGGACACGGGTTCGTGCCCCGGTCTGGGAGGATCCCACATGCCGCGGAGCAGCTGGGCCCGTGAGCCATGGCCACTGAGCCTGCGCGTCCGGAGCCTGTGCTCCGCAACGGGAGAGGCCACAACAGTGAGAGGCCCGCGTACCACAAAAAAAAAAAAAAAAAAAGAGTCATGTACAAAAATGTTCATTGCAGCTCTATTTACAATAGCCTGGAGATGGAAACAACCTAAGTGTCCATCATCGGATGAATGGATAAAGAAGATGTGGCACATATATACAATGGAATATTACTCAACCATAAAAAGAAACGAAATTGAGCTATTTGTAATGAGGTGGATGGACCTAGAGTCTGTCATACAGAGTGAAGTAAGTCAGAAAGAGAAAGACAAATACCGTATGCTAACACATATATGGAATTTAAGGAAAAAAATGTCATGAAGAACCTAGGGGTAAGACGGGAATAAAGACACAGACCTACTAGAGAATGGACTTGAGGATATGGGGAGGGGGAAGGGTAAGCTGTGACAAAGCGAGAGGGTGGCATGGACATATATACACTACCAAACGTAAAATAGATAGCTAGTGGGAAGCAGCCGCATAGCACAGGGAGATCAGCTCGGTGCTTTGTGACCTCCTAGAGGGGTGGGATAGGGAGGGTGGGAGGGAGGGAGACGCAAGAGGGAAGAGATATGGGAACATGTGTATAACTGATTCACTTTGTTATAAAGCAGAAAATAACACACCATTGTAAAGCAATTACACTCCAATAAAGATTAAAAAAAGAAAAAAAAAGAAAATCAGACTGACATCTAGACATCTGTCAGCAACACTGAATGGTGGAAAATAATGAAGCAATGTCTGGAGAACAACCAACCTAGATTAGATAATGGGCCACAGGAGCTCAGGAACCACGGGAAAAAGTGGAATTTATGCAGTCAATTCAATAAAAGGCTGGATAAAACAACAACTGTTTAGTAGTGTCCCCTACTGACAAGGATGGGCTCAATCACTTTCTGCAGGAAGGGTAAGGTGGTTCTCTTTCTGGAGGGAAGTCTGGCACTAGATTCTAGACTTTCAAGCACAGTGACCCTCTGACGAATTGGAAATTCATCCTACAGATATACTCAGAGGAGTATAAAATTATATATTTACAAGACTATTCACTGTAGAATTATCTGTATAGCAAAGACTGGGAAGACCTATAAACGTCCTGGGGTTAAATGACCAAAGGTATAGCCACACAATGGAACACTGTACAGCTCTTATAAAGAACGAGATGCTTTTCAGAGGCACTAACATGGAGAGGTGTCCACACCATGCTGTTAAATGCAAAAAGCAAGTTGTTGAAGAAAATGTAGTGGTAGTATGTTAATAATAATAATGATAATGATGAATATTCGTACATCTACAGGAAAAATTCTGTAACTATCAACAGTTACTTTTGAGGTGATAGGAATTACAGGAGACTCACTGCTTTAGACATTTCGATATTTAGTTGTTTTGTTTGTTTTTTGGCCATGCCATGTGGCTTACGGGATCGCAGTTCCCCGACCAGGGGTTGAACCCTGGCAGAGGCAGTTAAAGGCCAGAATCCTAACCACTAGGATGCCAGGGAACTAACTCCCTTTAATTTTCTAAAGAAATAAAATTTGCAGTATTGTCATAATCGGAAAACCTAAAGTAGTAATTTGAGGTTCACTCCAGCTCCAGGATAAATTGGTGAATGAGATCTCCAAACATTTGTGGGCTCAAATCTCGTCTCCTCAACTTCTTCTATGACCTCTTAACCTGTAAGCCTCAGCTCCCTGATCTGTAAAATGGGGAACCCAACAGCCCCTGCCTCAGAGTGGAATTAAGAGACAGCAGACACGCAGAGGGCAGTACCGAGCCTGTTGCCAGGGCAGGCCCAACAAATGTGAATGCTTCCCCTTCCCTCCTGGGCCCCTTCTGGCTGCGCCTGTAAAGGTGGCGGGTGGCTGGGAGTCTAGCATCTAGGGTGGTACTCCGGGCATACCTGGGGTCTTGGTCAAAGGTGAACTGTGTTCCTTGACCATGGTGCACATCCCAATCCACGATAAGGACCCTGTGAGTGGGAGAGAGGGGGGCACTATGTAAGAAGATCAAGGAGCATCTGGGGGAAGTGCCCAGACCAAGATACCCAACCCTGCGCCACCCTCATTACACCCACCCTGCTGCTTGCTGCTGACCTCTGAATGTCATGCTTCTGTTGAGCATAGCGGGCAGCCACAGCCACGTGGTTGAACATGCAATACCCGTCCATAAGACTGTGCTGGGCGTGGTGTCCAGGAGGCCTGGGAAGGGCAGGGAAGGCCACAGATTGATGGTGGTGAGGGGTCCTACTCTTCAGAGATGGACTCTTCCCTGCTCTCTAATCCTGGACCACCAACTCCCCCAGTGCCGATGCCTGCACATCTGCCAGGAACTGAGTAATTGGGTCCCTCAGATCCTCACCCCCAGTCTACTCTTCTCTCTCTGAAGGAAATTTGATAATGCTCATTAAAATTATCAATGCATACACCCTCATACCAAGTCCTTCCGCTCCTGGGGACTTAGTCCACAACCTATATAACAAAAAGGGTGAAATAACATGTTTATAAATGGATGATATTTGGTGCAGCATTTTTTGGAAACAGCAAATGATTGGAGAGAACCAAAATGCCCAGTGGTAGCAGGCAGGTTAACTTACTGTGCATTTGTATAATGGCGTTCTACATGGGTCTAGGCTATACACTGTTAAGAGAAAAGCTTTCCAAGATATATAAGTGAAAAACGCATGATACAGGGAGTGTGTCGAGTGCTACCATAATTTGTGGCTAAAAAAGGGGAGGTGGGAGAAAAGCTACGTCTTCTGCATTTCATCACTTCTGGGATGCCAGTGATGAGAAGATGTACTGTGATTTTACGTGCCAATAACAAAGCAGAAAATGTTGCCAAAGGAATTCTGAGACACCATTGTTTATAGGATGCATCTGGATTTCAAGATGTTTCAAATATGAAAAAAATATACATCTTAGAATCAACAAAATATGGTATTTATTCCATGAATGGCACAGACTATTTCTGGGAGGACACAAGAGTCGTTGGTGACAGCAACTGCCTCCAGGAGAGGAATCAGGTGTCTGGAGACGGGGGTGGGGAGGACTTTTACTTGTACCTGACCCCCAACCTTTTTTAACATTTGATTCTTGAACCATGTGAATATACTTCCCATACCATTACCTTTTACATTTGAGAAAGGAATTTTTTGCAAAGTGAAAAAGCCTTATGCTAGTGGGTCCTACCTGATTATCGCCATGCCATTCCGGATCTCAGCCCCCAGGACTGCATCCACCAGCCTGAGGACGGAGCCTGAGGCCAGGCAGGCGCAGATGTATGAGTTCTGGAGAGACAGTGGGGAGCCAGAGAGGGAGTGAGGGAGACAGCAGCCCTGTCCACTCAGCTGCCCCCCTCCAAGGTGGGGTGGATGTGGGGATGGGGGACCCCGGGATTGCCACCACCCTCTGCCCTCACAGTTCTCATCCATACCGGATGCAGATAAACTGAGTCATAGGTATCTGCTAGGACACGGAGTTCCCCCTCATTCATGTACTGGGTCGTCTCCATCAGATCAATGTATTCTAGACTGGGTACATAGATGGGGGATGGGATTCAGGGGCCCGCCTCCCTCCCTGGCCCTGAGCCAGGGCCCTATCCCCTTCCCAGCTGAGTCCTCCACGCACCAAACCCCTGGACAAGTCAGGCCTCCTCAATTGTCAATCCAGGGAATAGCTGGGATGTAGGATACCTTCCCTGCTTCTTCCCCAGCCTGCCTCATTTCCAGTAACAACCCTTGCCCTCTGCTCTGGCCACATCCAATCCTACCTCCAGGTCTTTGACCAGACAGTTCCAGCTGTCTGCATCTCCCTTTCCTCAGCCTTCTGCTTCATGGGACTCATTCTTTTTCTCCTCTTAAAGCTCAGCTCAGATACCCGCTCTGCCACACTAACTTTCCTTGAGCCATACCACATCGGGCCTCTTACTCTGGGTTCCTTCAGCCCCCTGGGGGAACCCCTTGATCACTCTGTCCACATATCCATCATCTGTTTACACATCAGATTACAATAACAAAAAGAGCTCATCAGGGACTGATGATATGTCAGGCACCATTCTAAGCACCTGACACATATCAAGCCCTCCTGAGGAGCTCATGTTTACTAGCCCCCAAGTTACAGGCAATGCCACTGAGATTCAGAGAGGCTCAGTGACTTGCCCAAGACCACAGAGCCCATGACATTCCTTCCCAAAGCATCTGGCCTGCCCTGGTTGGCCCAGGGCAGCCTCCTCCCGATCCCTACAAGGCCCCCAAGCCTTCACCTGTGAACCAACATCAGCTCCTCCTTTTCGGCGAATCGGGCCTGGGGAGACACGAGGAATAAAGGGCTAAGGCTCTGGCTGTCCCACCAGCTGCTTCCCTCTGCCCAGGATGTCGGCTGGGGGACTCACCTGAAAGGACACACAGCGATCCAGGAGGCCCTCCTGGATCAGCTGCTCCTTGATGGCATGGAGCCGCTCAGGGCCTTCAGGGAAGCTGGGTTGACAGAGATACAAATACAGATATAGATACAGATATATATGACACTGGTGAGCACCACATCTGCTTCTGCACATCTTCCCCATCTGCCCTTCCACAGCTGCCGATGCATGAAACTTTGGAGTCATCCCTGGCGCCTGTTGGTCTCCGTTCTCATGATATATGCAGAGCCTGGCCCTCTCCCATCACCCCCACTGCTGCTACCATAACCTCTCGCCTGGGCTATTGCACTCAGCTGGCCTCCCAGCTTCTGCCCTTGCTCCCCCAACAGTCCTTTCTCTGCACAGCAGCCCAGACACTGGTTAAAACTCAAATCAGGTCACGTCCCTTCTCTACTCAGAAACTTCTCCTGGCTCCCAGCTCACTCAGGGTAAAAGCCAAAGTCCTCCCCATGCCCCAGAAGGCCCTTGACGACCTGCGCCATCCCCTCTTTGACCCCTATCTCCTACTGCTCTCCCCCTCACTCACTGCTTCTCCTACACTGGGCTTCTCCCTGTTCCTCAATCAAACCAAGTACGTTTCCGCTAGCTCTTCTTCCTGCCCAGGACAATCTTCTCCCCGATGTTTCCATAGCTCACTCCCTCACCTCCTTCAGATCCCTGCTCAGATAGTAAGGCTCTCCTTGATCATCGTATTTAAAACTGAAGAGTCCCCTCCACTGCACTTTCTGCTACTTCCCCTCCCGCTTCAGTGTTTCTCCACAGCACTTCTCTAACACACTTTATCACTTGCTTTTTCCTTGTTTACTATCTGTCTCCCTCCTCTAAAATGTAATCTCCACAAAGGCAGGAGTTTTGTGTATTTTGTGTACTGCCTGTCCCTAGCGCCTCAGGAGATGGTAGATATGTATTCAATAATGAAGTCTTTTGCCATCCTGAGTCTTCCACTGGGACAGGGGAGATAGATACTAAACTAGTAAACACATAAGTACAATAATGGACAAACAGTGGCATGGGCTAGGAATATCTTGATGCTCAGGTGTGGGGGAAGCGGAGTGGCTAGGCAAAGCCCTCTCAGAGGGTCTCCTTGAGATGTGAATGTTAACTAGGAGACGAGAAGGTGGAAATGAATCTCTGGAAAAGGGATTGGCCAGGGTAAGGGCCTGAGATGAGAGAGTGCCTGGCATGTTGGAAGAACAGCAAGGGGATCAGTGTGTGTGAAGTGAAGTGAAGCGAATGAGGGGGAGGATTGGCTGACGAGGTCACCATGGTGATATGGAGCCAGATCATGTGGAACCTTAGAGGCCAGGATGAAGAATTTGAACTTTACCTTCAGGGCAACACCGTGCCCTTGAAGGACTTTAAGAGAGAATATCATCTCGTACATATTTTTTTAGGCTGTTGTGTGAAGAACAGGCAGAAGGGGTGAGGGTGGAAACAGGGAGGCCTCTGCAAGTCTAGGTGAGTGATGATGGTGGTGGCAGTGGAGGCGGTGAGGAAAGGTCAGATACTGAATACATTTCAAACATAGGGCCAAAAGAATTTGCTGATGGATTGTAATGTGTGACTGAATGGGAAGTGTAATTCTTCCATTTCAGCACAAACATCCCTTCTTCAAGGAATCCTTCTGGGAACCCTGGATGCTAGTCTAGGGTCCTCTATTAAACACTCTTGAAAGCTCTGGTCTTAGGTCCTCCTTCATTAAACACCTCACACTGCTGATGGCGGTTTAGGGACCTGCTCTCCTACTCACCTGTCAGCTCCCTGTCTTGTCTGACACATTTGTATCACCATCTCCAGCACACAGAAGGCACTCAATAAATGTTTGTTGGCTAAATGAAAACAACCCATTCAAGCCTGAGCCCCATCTCCCTAAATCATCTGCTTCCGGTCTCTAGGCTAGAGTAAGAAAGGATTCGTTCTTCTAATGGGCTCTAAGTGTATGTCTTTGTATGGCTTGGGTATGACCTGGAGGAGCCAGCCTCACCTGTCATCCCAGAGGCAGTGGAATTCATTTAGCTGCTCATCGAACACCAAGCCAGTGCCAGACAGTGTCCTGGCCTCCCGGTTCAGATCCTGCAAGGAAAAAAAATGGGAGAGACTGATGCACTGAGGGCCTGAGTCGGAGGGAGCATCCCACACTGTCCAGGATGGAGAAGCTCAGGGTTTTGATTGTCACAGGAGGTTAAGTTGCGGCCAGGCCCCTCTCACCAGCCCTTGCAGCCCCACGACTAGGTCTTGCTCGGCTGCTTGACTAAGCTTCTTCATTCTGCCTTTCTTCTTTACCTCCGCTAGATTGGGGCTGGAGCGGAGTACGGCACCCTTTTTAACACCTCGCTTCTGCCAAACAGAGAGAAGGGTCAGAGTCCAACGCACAGCCCGCTGCTCCCCATCCCCCTCATCAGGGCAGGTCTGGGGCCTCACCGAGGTCTGGGGCCTCACCGAGGTGATGCTGGAGTCGTGGGGGGCTGGATGCGGATTGTGCCTACTCCTTCGCTGTCTGGTTGTGGTGGAATCCTGGCCGGTGGAGGTCATGGCTGGGGAGACTTCACCCTTGAAGCGTTTCTGGGGGGTGGGGTGGAGGTGACTCTGAAGGGGCCCAACGCCCTGAAAACCCTACATCCCAGCCCTTCCCAGGCCCCGCCCCCTACGCTAGTCTCTATCCCTTTTGCTATCTATTCCACACCACCTTCTAAACTCTGCCTCTCAAGGCTCTCTCCCTCCATTCTACCTGGTCCCGCCCATTCCACTAGGTTCCACCCCTTTAACACTATTCTTTCTCCTTTCAAAGTCTTGCCCTTTCACAGAGCAATTAACCCCCTGGTTCAGTCCGTTCTAGAGCCTGCCCTTTCCAGCTAATCACCGCCCCTTCCACTCTATCAAGCCCCATTCCCAGACCCTTTCATTCCTCAAAGCCTCGCCCAGACCCCACCCCTTCTCAAACCTGAGCATTCCAGCCAATCTCCCGGGATAATCACCCACTCATTCACTCAGCCAGACCCAGCCAGGGCCCCGACTCCACCCTTAACGATCCACTTAACTCCACCCCTTATCGGGCCCGACCGGCACCTTCTACTTGGCTAGATCCCGCCCCTCACATTTCAACAAGCCCAGCTCCTCAGGGGACTGCCCCTTTCCTCCCACCAGGCTCCACCCCCTACCCAGGCCCAATCCCTAACGCTTCACCAAGCCCCTCCACCCAGTTCCGAGCCACCTCCCGCTAGCCCCTCCCCCTTCCCGCCCCCACCGTCGACGCGGGCGCAGCCCCTTTCTCAAACTCCGCCTTTGGCTGACGCCTCAAAATTCCCCGAGCGCCCTCTTCTCCGTTGGGCCGGGGTTCTCTACAGTCCGCCCCAATCCCTCCCACACTGGGGGTCTTGCCGCAAGGCCGCGCCCCCCGTGCGGGCCACACCTCCCACGAACTCACAAACTGCGGGTCTGCCCGAGAGCTGGCGACGCAGGCCGTGCTGCGCCTGTACGAAGCGCGCGCCAACGGCTGGACGATGTGCTCGGGGTCAGACTCGCCCCTCTCCCAACCACCGCCGCTGTCGTCCTGGCGGCCGTGGCCGCCGTCCCTCCGTCCCTGTCCAGTTACCTTAGGAGCCCTCCGGACCAGCGCCAACTGTACCGTACGATTAACTCAAGAGTGCAAGCAAGCAAGCAAGGCCGTTAGGAAGGGGCGTCTTCTCTCCTCCCAGTGGCTTCCCGCGCGACGCGCCGTGATGACGTAGTGAGGGTGGGCCTGGAGCGCGGTGGGAAGTGGACAAGGCTGGTGGCGGCCAAAATGGGAGTGGTGATGTTAATAAATGTGAGGATTTTCTGAGTTCATATTCACTAAGGTGGTACACAGGAAGCACTCACCAAATGATAGCTACTAATATTCCGCCGTGAAAATGAATGGTGGAGCGGAAGGAGTCTTAGTAGAGCCAAATAACGGTGATGATAGCAAGTAATATGTGACAGGCATTGTCGCAGGCCACAATTCTGTAAGGTAGTTCCTTAAGGCTGCTTTGAAGATAAGGAAACTGAGGTTATGCGACTTAGCCATGTGACCTTGAGCAAGTTACTGAGCATCTCTGGGCTTCAGTTTTCTCATCTGGGAAATTTTGGTAATTATAGTGCCGGAGCAATGGACCTCAGGAGGGGAGTTTTTCTTTGGGCGGCGGCTCTCCCTGGCGGCCCCCTCCACTGGGTCACCTCTGCCCCCAAGCTGTAATAGAAAGTGTGTGCCTAAGGGGTAGGGGGAGTTGCCACTATGCACCAGCCCCCAACTCCCCCCCACACACCGTGTCTAAATGCCTAAATGTCAGGCCCGTAGGAGGCCGGTTTGTCCTCCTAATCTCCCTCTCTCATTCTTCACCATTTCCTACCGGGCTGTAGGCTGGGGCGGGAGAGATAAGCGGTCTGGGGTTCAGCATCGCTGACTAACTAACAGATTGACAGCCCCGCCGCCCAGTAGCCGGGCCCTCTTACCCACTTGCAAACCCCAGTTCCAGCCTTCTCTTCCCTTCCACTCTTTTTCTACCTGGACGTGTCTTTTTGTCCCAGTGGAAGAGGGTCACAGCCCTAAGACTTTTAAACCTCCAGATACACCAAAGAAAACATATATACAATGATACACACTGAGGAACATTCTGAGGTTGTGATGCCTGCAAAGTAAAAGAGTAGGAAGTCTTGTAAAGGCCAAGGCCTATTTTTTCTGTATAGTCAGAAGAGAGGTTCCTGTAGAGCCAAGGTTAGCAAACTTTTTCTATAAAGGGCCAAATAGTAAATATTTTAGGCTTTGCAAACCACGTACTGCTGCTGTGACGTTTTCTTTCTTCCTCCCCTCCCCTCCTCCCTCCCTTTCTTTCTTTGTTTTCCTTTCTTTCTTTTCCTTCTTCTCTCCCTCCCCTTCCCTCCCCTCCCTTTCCTTCCCCTTTGTCTCCTTTATTTTCTTTCTTTCCCTTAAACAAATGTAAAAACAGTTTGCAGTCTAGCTTTGGCCTGAAGCCCATAGTTTGCTGATCCCTGCCTTAGGGTGTCAGTCTTTGGTTTCCTTTATCTGGCTGGGATTCTTTTACAGGTTGAGTGCAGAGGTTACATGTTTCCTGAGGAGAGGTATTCCTTTTGTGTGAGTTGTGAGGACAGGGGTTCATGGACAGGGTCAGGTCATTTCTGGTGTTCTTGTACTGGGTCAAGCAAATGTTCCTAGACAGAGTGAGGGGATAGGGATTCCTATAGTTTCTATAGTGTTGTTCCTCTACTGAACTAAGCAGGGGTTTCTATACAGGGCAGACCAGTTGTTTCTAGGGAGCTCCAGACTAGGGGTTCCCATACAAATTCAGGATGGGGCTCCTTAGACTGCATCATGACAGGTTCCTATGAAGAGATTAGGCAGCCCAATTCAGGGTCAGCACAGGTGTTTCTGTACAGGTTCAGAGCTGTGTTCATATAGGTATTAGGATTAGGTGTTCATGTCCAGATTCAGTCAAGAGATTGTTATTAATGGGCTAAATTATGTTAGCTGCTGTAAACCCAAGAATCTCGGGCTTCACAAATACATGTTTCTTTTTTTTTAATAAATTTACTCATTTTATTTTTGGCTGCATTGGGTTTTCATTGCTGCGCACAGGCTTTCTCTAGTTGTGTCAAGCGGGGGCTGCTCTTCATTGTGGTGCGCGGGCTTCTCATTGCAGTGGTTTCTCTTGTTGTGGAGCACGGGCTCTTGGCGCGTGGGCTTCAGTAGTTGTGGCCCTCAGGCTCAGTAGTTGTGGCTCACAGGCTCTAGAGCACAGGCTCAGTAGTTGTGGCACATGGGCTTAGTTGCTCCGTGGCATGTGGGATCTTCCCGCACCAGGGCTCGAACCCATGTCCTCTGCATTGGCCGGCGGATTCTTAACCACTGCGCCACCAGGGAAGCCCCAATACATGTTTCTTACTCATACAAAATCCACTGTGAATATTTATTACTGGTCATTCATGGACCCAGGCAACTTCCATTTTGCAGTTCTGCTCTCCTCTGAGCCCTTGGAGTTCTCACTATTCAGCTGGTAGATGGGGAAAGAGAAAGTGGGGGATTGTGTGAGAGACTTTTAGGGGCCAGGCCTGGAAGTGTGATATGTCACTCCCACACTCCATGGGTCAGAGCTCTGTCACATGTCCACATCTAACTGTAAGGGAAGTTGGAAAAGTGTGTGAGCTTAGGAAGAAAAGGGACAGGTTTGAAGAGCCTATAGCAGTGCCTGCTACAGGATTCTATAGACTTCACAGAGCTATACTGTCCAGTGTGGTAGCCACTAGCCACATGGGGCTTCTGAGCTCTTGAAATGTGACTAGTCCAACTTGAGGTGTGGTGTAAGTGTAGAATACACACTGGATTTCCAAAAAAAATAGTATAAAAAAATATGTCAATAACTTTTATATTGATTGCATATTGAAATGAAATACCATTGATCCTTGAACAACACGGGTTTGAATTGAGTGGGTCCACTTATATGCAGCTTTTTTTCAATAAATACTGCAGTACTACATGACCTGAGGTTGGTTGAATCCACAGATGTGAAACTGCAGATATGGAGGAACCGAGGATATGGAGGGATGACTATAAAGTTATACACGGATTTTTCTGCTGCCTAGGGGTGTCAGCACCCCTAACCACCCTCTCGTTAAAGGGTCAACTGTATTTAACTATACTGGGTAAAGTAAAATATATCATTAAAATTAACTTCACCTGGTTTTTTTTTGCTTTTTAATGCAGCTACATGAAAATTTTAAATTACACATGTGACTCAAATTGTATTTCCTTAGGACAGCACTGCTATAGAGAATTCTCTTTAAAGTATCAGCACAGGGGTTCTTGTGTAGGTGTAGGGGTTTCTCTATAGGGTCAAGTTAGTGTCTCTTGTCTTGGGTCAGGAGAATGATTCTATTATCTGGTAAGGCAGGTTTGTAGAAAAACATGAAGGTTGGAGACATTGTAGAGTGAGAGGGAAGAACGTGAAGGCATTTTTTTCTCGTGCAGATTAAGATTAGCTGTTCCTTTAGAGGCCAGAAGGGTGGTTTTCTGTAGAGGGTGAGGCCAGAGGATCACAACATACTCAGGCCAGGTATTTCTGCATGGGATCAGAGCTAGGTTCCCAGAGACACAGATCAGGTGATCCTATTAGGGGTTAGGCCTGGGGTTCTTGTACAGGCTCGGGACAGGTGATCATGGTGATTCAGATTCTGGATTGTTTAACAAGGTCAGAGCAGAGGTTTCTATGCAGTACAGGTGTTTTAATTTTTTTTTTTTTTTGCAGTATGCGGGCCTCTCACTGTTGTGGCCTCTCCCGTTGCGGAGCACAGGCTCCGGACGTGCAGGCTTAGCAGCCATGGCTCATGGGCCCAGCCACTCCGCGGCGTGTGGGATCTTCCCTGACCTGGGCACGAACCCGTGTCCCCTGCATCGGCAGGTGGACTCTCAACCACTGCCCGACCAGGGAAGCCCCAGGTGTTTTTATACTGGTTCATTTCTTGGATGTCTCTCAAGTCAGAGGTTCCTGTTGAGGGTGAGAGCGGGGTTTTCTGTACCAGCTCAGGACACAAGTTCCTACTGGGACTCAGAGGGTGGTCCCACGCAGGGTCAGGACAGAGATCCTGTGCAGAGGTAGGACACTGTCACCTTCAGAGATTCAGGTTAGTGTTTCTACTGTTGGCTCAGGACAGTAGCTCCTATGCAGGGCAAGTGTGGGGCTTCTGGGACAAGCCCAGGGCAGGGGCTGTCATAGAGAGTCACAGGGCTTCCTGTGCAGGGTCAGGAGAGTATTTCCAGAGGGGAAGGTTAGGAGTTCCTGTAAAGGATCAGGTAAGAGTTTCCTATAAATGAGTCAAGTTAAGGATTTCTGTTGAGAGTCAGGAAAAGGTTTTCTGCAGAGAGTCTGGTCAGAAGTTCCAGTACAGTTGTATTCAAGGCTTCCTGTAGAGGTTCAGGGCCATGGAGCTAACACAGGATGAGGATAAGAAGCCCTGTACAGTGTCTGGGAAGGAAGTCCTGTGCCAGGTGAGGCCATAGGTGCCTGTATCGGATGAGATATGGGCTTAAAGTAGAGGGTCAGGACAGGCGTCCCTGACACAGGGTCAGGAAAGGGTTTTCTGTGTAAGTTCAAGACAGAGGTTCATGTTAAGAGTTAGACCATGGGTTCCTGCGTACTCTACGGGGTGGGTCACAAGATCAGGATTGTTGTGCAGAGTGAAGTCTTCGGGAGTCATCAACCGTGGAGGCAAGGGCTTCTACACTCAGTCTAGATTTTCTACACTCACTAGATTTTCTTGTGAGCGAAGTATTTTAAAAATGCTACCTGGGGGGCACGGCTCCAGTACAGTGTGAGGACAGAGGTGTCCTGTCCAAGGTCAAGACAAGATTCCTATAAAGAGATTGAGACTTGGGGAAAGGGTCAGGACAGGCATTTCTGTTAGGGATGGTACAGGGACTTCCTTACAGTGTGAGCTCAGAGATTCCTAACCAGAGTAAGGCAGAGGTTCCTGTGCCATATGGGAGGACTGGGGTTACTCCTGTGCAAGGTGAGGGCTGGTGTTCCTGTCCAGACTCAGGATGGGTTTCCTGTTGATAATTAGAGAAAGGGTTCCCTTAGAGTTCTAGAACCAGATTCCTGTACCAGGCTAGTGCACCCGTTCTTATAGGGAGTGAGGACTGGGGTTCCTGAACAAGGCGGGGCCAGGCACATTTCCACACAGGTTCTGAGAGGGGTTTCTTTTTTTAAAATATTTATTTATTATATTTGGTTGCACCGGGTCTTAGTTGTGGCAGGTGGGCTCCTTAGTTGCGGCATGCAGGCTCTTTAGTTGTGGCATGCGAACTCTTAGTTGCAGCATGCATGTGGGATCTAGTTCCCTAACCAGGGATCGAACCCGGGACCCCTGCATTGATAGCGTGAAGTCTTAGCCACTGGACCACCAGGGAAGTGCCCTGAGAGGGGTTTCTGTTCAAGACGAAGACAGGGGCTCCTCCAGGGTAAGAGGGCTGGGGTTCCATGGGGCAGCCAGGCAGGAGGCTTTTACAGGGCCAGGGCATGCTCCTGTAAGGAACATGGACTACTGTGATTCTCGAGTGGGCTAGTGTGGTGACTTGCTGAAGGGGTGCTGTTCTGTTGAGGACATCTGCTCACGCATACTGTGTTCAGGATGTGCGGGCCCACAGTCCCCACCTCTGGGGCTTCAGGGGGGAGAAGCTGTAAAGAGAAGCAGCCCAGTTAAGTGTGAGCAAGGCTCACTTTGGTAGGGGAGGGTCGCCCATCTAAAATCCACTCCTTAAACTCAGCATGGTCAGGGCAAGTTCTGAGCCTCAGTTTTTCATTAGTAAAAAGAGCATGAGTGTACTTTCCTCAGTCTTTTTTTTTTTCAGGTATTCATGAACTAAAGCAACTGAAGCCTCTCAGCCATTGCCGACCCACAGTGAGCACTCAGTTAAAGACGCTGCTTGCTGTTAGGAGCCGTTGGGAAGCCTGAGCCACGGAGCCTGGCTAACCCTGTGCCATCAGCTGTGTGGCCTCGGGCGAGCCACTTAACCTGTCTGGCTTAGGACGTCACCTGACTGGGTGACTGTTTCTGTGTAAGCGTTTGTTAAATGGAAGTACAGATTCCACTCTGGGGGGAGCAGTTCACCCAGGTGAGTAGGTGCGTTGGGGAGGGAGATGGTACTGTGGGGAGCTCCCCGACCTCCAGGGTCTAAATATCACCCCCAGAGGCTATTTTGTCCTCCTAATCTACCCCTCTTGTTCTCTACCATTTCCCACAGGGCTGCAGGCTGAGCTGGGCTGAAAGAGATAAGAGATGAGTGACAGGAAGGCCCATGGACAACCTCATGGTCCCATACTGGCCTTCTGACCTTCTTGACAGCTACCATTCCTGCCCCACCCTTCCTCCCTTTCCTGTCCTCAGCATGTCTAATGTCCCTTGGAGGAGGGTCCCTAGCTTACACCGACTGAAACTATACATGTTGACACTTCCATAAATATGTGTACACAGGGCTGCTCCCATTGTCAGCCACTTAGAGACACTGACATGGCCCACGCCACACAATATGCTCACACACACACACACACAGACTTGCACAGAAATACTGTCATCACCAGACCCACAGAGACATCCTGACACGCAGACCCTCACGGTCACACTGTTATGCCTCACACACTGTCACACAGTAGTTCTTGTTCAACTTTCCAAAATGTGTATGGATCCACTTCTGTGCCCAGTGCATATGCTGTCGTGCTGTCTCAAAGGTCACCCCGAGTGGTGCACAACCCCACGTGTTTCCTCAGCACACACTGTTGCGGGCACACCTCCACGTCCGCTCACACAGTCACCCGTGCCCGGCCTCTTACAGGCATTTGGAGTCACGCACATCATCTCATACAGCCTCATCCCCACTGCCCGCTGCACACCAGCTCTCACCATGACATGTGGCTGCATGTGCTATTTCATACAACCTGGACGCCGTCACACGCGGTGTCACATATTCTGTTACAATTGTGAAGCGTCGCGTGCCATCTCACATGGTCACACACGGCAGCCACACACTGTCATCAAAGAATCACGGACACTGATACACAACACCCCCACCGCTGTTCTTTATTTGGTCCCACACAGACTCACACATTCAATTTCAGGACTCTGGTGGTTTTATTTTACAAAAGCTTTGAACGTCCACACCAAGGCTTGTCTGGGGCCCAGAGGGTTGGGTTGGACAGACATCTGGCTACAAGAGGGGAGGGACACCAACCCCTGCCCTGAGGCCATGCTCTGTGCCCTCATGAGCTGAGTGGGGCCACCACAGTGGTGGTGGTGGTGGGAGGCATGGGGCCTGTGGGGAAGGAGCCTGTGGGTGAGCCCAACAGGGGCCCTGGGAAAGGCATGAGGTGGCTAACAGGCCCTGACAGCACCACGGGGCCCAGGCCTTGGTAGAGGTGGGCAGTACCAGGTGGGCCCAATGTCAAGCCTGGGGCCACCTCCCCACAATTCCCACTACTGCTGCCCCCAGCCACCACCATGAAGCTGCCAGCTGGCCCTTCAGCTGCTCCTGTACCTCCTAGACTCGATCCCCGTTTCTTTTTTCCTTTTCCAGATGCCTTGCGGTTTCGAGTCTGGATACCATCCTTCCGCATGGTCAGTGGTCGGTTCACCTGCCAAGAGGGAGGTGTTTCCCAACTCCACATCTTGCCTCTATGTCTCCTCCAGGGTTGCTCTCTCCACCCCACTTCTTAAGAATAGGGAATTGGTTCAAGGACTAGGGAGTGCGCCCCTGGTGTGGCACAGGTATCGTCCTCAAGAATCCCGAGGTTGTGAGGCCCTGAGCTTGGGAAAGCCTTTCAGGCTAATGGGAGCTGCCCCTGGTCTAGGACGGGGGAGTGGAAGTTAGCTGATGGCCAAGGGAGGAGGAGGGAGGAGGGAGCAGGAGGAAGAAAGGAGATGAAGGAGTGGAGGAGGGCGGGGTGGGGAAGATGGAGTGGGGATGGAGGAAGAGGGAGGAGAATAACAAACGGAGAAGGGAAGGGAGAAGGAAGGAACAGAGAACGAAGGGAAGTGGGAGGAGAGGAGGGAGGCTCCGAGGGGCCCCAGGGCACCTGGTGTAGCTTGTAGTAGAGGCCGCAGGCATTGCACACAGGGTCGCCACTGGCGTTTCTCCGCCACAGTGTGGTGGTGGTTGTCTGGCAGTTGGTGCACTGGGTACCTGCCCGTTTGCTGACAATCTGGGGGAGAGAGAATGTGAGGATGAGCACACTGGTGGGTGGAGGACTAAAAGAGGTGAGGGTCAGGTTAAGGCAGGGTTTCCGACAGGGTGAGGGCTGGGGGTTCTGTGTGGATGAGGACAGGACTTCCTGGCCGGGATAGGGGTTTTGGGTATTATATGGGTGAATACACCAGTAGTACCCAACTTTGGCCATCCACTGGAATCACTTGGGGAGTTAGAAACAGTCCTGATGCCCAGGCAGCACCCCAGACCAATTAAATCAACACATGTGGGGAGGGCCCCAGGCCCTAGTGGTTTCAAAGTGCCCCAAGGTGATCTCAGTGTGAAGCCGGGGATGAAAACTGCGGTGCAGGGAGAGGATGGGGTTCCTGCTTGCAGACTGTGAGGATAGGTTGAGGATAGGCGGTCCCGTACAAAGCTGGCTTCCTTTGTGGATGGGGAAGGGGTGGGGGATGTGGGTTCTTGCAGAGCGTGAGGACTGGGATCCCTGCACAGGGTTAGCACAGCGGTGGAGGCAGGCCTGGGTCTTACCAGGCGCTTCTTGGGCCGGATGAGGGGCCTGTTCTGCCCGTTCATCTTGTGATAGAGACCACAGGCGTTGCACAGGTAATGGCCCGTCCTGTCCCGCCGCCACAGCGGGGTGGCCGTTGCTCCGCAGTTCACACACTCTCTGGCCTCTGGTGGGGTAGACAGAGGGGAAGAGGGAGCCAGGCTCAGTCCAGCTTCGCCCTGGACCACGCCCCCAGCCCTCCCCCGCCAACCTCCACCTCCCAGTCCCTTTTAGAGAACCTCACCACAGGGGGTTAGGGGCAGAGTTCCACGAAGCTTGGGGGAGGAATAGGCTGCTGGATTGAGGGGGCTCCCAGTGGGAGAAAAGAAGGTACTGGAAAAGTCAGGGCCCCCATAGGCACTGCTGGGGACTGGAATTGATGAAGGCAGTGCAGGCCCCAGTGTCAAGAGGTCTGGACTCAGCCGCTCTGTCTTTAAGGTCTCCAGGAAGCTGCCGCCGCCTTTCCCATCCAGGTCTTCTGGGGCCTGGGGAGGGGAGTCCTCGCGGGTGGGGCACGCAGTCGAGGCAGGGTAGAGCCCGGTCTTGCCATAGGCCCAGCCAGCATATGGTGAGCTCCCTGGGATGCCTTCCATACAGTTGAGCAGTGGGTACACCTGAAAGACTATTGCGGGGTATGGAAAAGGAGGAGGAAAGAAGAAGCGCAATCAGTCTAAAGTCATCTTGCTTTCAGGGTCTAATGATGCCCAAGAACCCCAACATGGTGGCCAAGTTTCCAACCTTTCTACAGGTGACCAGAATAGCTACTGGCCATTGGGTGACTCCTGGGTCCTGAGCCCCACTGGTCACTCTGGCAACTGAAATAACCTCCAGCCATTTCCAAGTGGGCTTTGAGGATGACTTGTTGGGATTTGGAGCCCATAGGTCAGTCGGCAACTCGGGCCACCACCTACTTCCAACATTGCTTCCCAGTATGGCTATCCCAAGATGGCAGGCTGGGGAGCATTGGCATTCCCAGGTCTGGACTTAGCTAGGGGTCAGCACAGCCACATGAAGGCTTCCGGCCATTTTCAGGATGACTTCTTAGTAGGATTCTGCCTTAGCTAAGGGTCTCCATGGCAACCCCAATAACACAGAGCCAGTGCCAAGACAGCTACCCAAAGAAGTTACCTGGGGAGTGTCTGTAGGCCTCAGCATCCCTGTAGTAGGCCAGTGCAGCAGCTGCAGCCGTGGCGGTGCTGGGGGCGGTGGAGGAGGCTGCTGTATCCAAGCCCTCAGGCCCAGAGGGGAAGAAGACCCCCGATTCTGGTGGTGAGGACACCAAGGCAGGGTCCATAAACTGGGGCAGGGGCTCGGAGGTCCCCAGGGCCCCGAGGCCAGGGAACTCCATGGGGCCTCTGGGGTTTGACCTGTGAGCACAGGAGGGGTCCTCAGACACAGAAGCCCTCTTCTCCCCTCTCCACCCCTTCTTCCCTCCTTTCTCCCTCTTCCCACTCCATCCCCTCAATCCTCTTATCCCCCCTTTCCATCTCCCTAGTACTCTCCTCTTGCCTCCTCTCCCCCTCCTCTCCCTCTCTCCCCTCCCTCATCTCTCCCTTACCTTCCACTCCATCCTCTCACTCCCCATCCTGCTCCTTTCCGCTTCTTCCTCATTTATCTTTCCTCTCCTCCTCTCCCTCTTCCGCACCCTCCTCTTCCTCCTCTTCCCTTTCTTCTCCTCCCTCCCCCTTCTCTTCCTCCTCCCTCCTCTCAGCTGCCCTTCTTTCTCCTCCTCTTCCCCTTCTTTCTTCTCTTTCTAGTCCTGCCTCCCTCCCTCTTCTCGCTTCTTCCCCTCTTCCTCTCCCCCTCCTCCTCTTCTCCCTGGTCCCCCTCCTCTCCCTCCATCTCTTCCTCCTCCACCTCCCCTTTGCTCAGCCACCTCCCCCCTTCCCCTTTCTATATCTGCTCCACTCCTCTCTCCTTCTCCTCCCTTTCCCTCCCCTCCTGTCTTCTGTCTTCATCCTTCTCCTCTCCCTCCCCTTCTGCTCATCTCTTTCTCCCTCTCCTCATTTTCTCCTCTCCTCCTCCACCTCCTCTTCTCCCTCTGCCCCCACACTTTCTCCCCTCTGCCTCTAAAAGAATCGAGGTGGGGTGGGCTGGGGTGTGGAACCAGAGTCCCTCGAACTCCTTGGTCAGCCCCCTGGACCCTGGGGTTCACCCTCCTGTGCTCCCCAACTTCATCCCTATCTGTTGCATCTTGCCTTCTGACTTTCTCAGAAACCCCATGGTTTCCGGCTTGACTCTCCCCTCCCCCACCTCCGTTGGGTCTGCAGAGGGAGGGCCCCTCAGTTCCTCCCTGCTCCATGGGGGAGTCAGTACCCCCACTGCTTATCTCTGCCATCCCCGCCCAACTTTTGAAATCACCCCAAGGCCACTGGCTTCCTCTAAGGAGGGGGACAGGTGGGAGGTGTTCCCTCCCCATACCCTGTCCCCTGGGGAGGTCTGCCATAGTTCTGCTTTCAAGTTCCTTCAGTCCCCACCATCCTCAGGCCTCAGTTTCCCTATCTGCCAGATAGGAGGTGGTGACAGGGCTCGAGCTAAGACTTAGGAGAAGGCAGCTTGGTCTCTCTGCCCCTTTGCCTCTGTCCTTCCCTGTGTGTATCTCTGTCTCCCTGTGTCTCTTTTTCCCTGACCATGTTTCTTCTCAAGTCTGGCTCTCTGTATTTCCCTCCCATTTTTCTATGCTACCATGATACATCTTGCTCTGTCTTTCTGTGCTTTTATAAATGTCTAATGTTTTTTCCCCTCCCTTTCTCTGTCCTCCCATGTCTCTGAGTGTTTCTCTCCTTCTTTATCTCTTTTTATCTCTTTGTTTCTCTATCTCTTTCTTTGCTCTCTGTGTCTTTTTCTGTTTCTCTTTTTCCCTCTCCATTCATCTCTCTGAATGTACATCTCTCCCACTCTGTTTCTTTCTGCTTGTTTGCCTCTTCCTTAGTCTCTCTCTCTGGGTCCTCTGGCCTTATTTCCATGTCTGTCCGACTATTCACGTACCCATGAACACACCCTCCTGCACAGAGCCCCAGATGAAGAGGCAAGAAACCTACCCCTGCCCCTGACTTGCCCAGTGAATCTGAAGGCTCCCTGTCTCCCTGTCTGTAGGGTGGAGTGACGAATATAGAGAAGACCATCTTCCCCTGCTTATGTGACCCACTGTATAGACAGGCTACGAGTTCGGCCAGGGGTTAGGGGTTGTGCTGAGCTAGAGATGGGCCTGTCAGTGTGCCCACCACCAACCTCCTCTAGGGTCCAGGGCACCTGCTGTCTCTCCCAAGGGAGAGTGTCTTGCCTCCTCCTCATCCATCTCTTTCCTCTCTGTCTCGCCATGATTCTATCTGTATCTCTCTCTGAGTTCCTGTCTCGCTCTCCTTTTCTGTTCCTGGGTCTCCCCCTCTTTCTTGTCTCTCTGTCTCTCTTACTCTTTCTTTGAGTCTCTGTTTTTCTTCTTTCTCTTCATGTCTCTGGCTTTTGCTTCTTTTCTCTCTCTCTCCATCTCTCTTTGTTCTTTCCTCCCTTCTCTCTGTCTCTGTTTGTCTCTTGCTCTTTTTGTCTCTATCACCACTCTTCCTTTATCCCCTCATTCTCACCTCACCACCACCCCCAATCTCCCTCCAGCTCCACTGCCCCCCGTCCCTGCACCTTGTACCTTGGTGGGTCCAGGACTGCCCACCCCTCCCATGGCAGGGGCCCAGCCCCCCCACCCCCAGTTATCACTCTCTGGACAGAGATAAAGTTTATCTCGAGGCTGGGGGATATGAAAGCTCCTTATCAGCTGCCCCACTAGAGTAAGTGCTGCCCCAACGGGCAGCAGGCAGCAGGCCGGCACCCTCAACTCTCCCTCCGCCCAGCCCCTCACCCCAGGTAACGTCCCTCTCCCAGCCCTCAAGGGAGGGTCCCTCGGGACTGAAGGGAGCAGAGCTGGGATACGGGGGTAGATGACTCTTGGGAGAGTTTGAGGTGGAGTTTGAGGATTAGGTATGGGGGTGAGGAATCAGAGGTTTGGAGAACAGCTGTGGAGTTTGGGGTAAGCAGATATGGGTTTGAGGAGCAGAGAAGGGTCTGCTTGAAAGGTCCCATTTGGGGATCAGAAATAAGTTGGGAAAGCAGAGACAGGGTTGGGGATCAGAGCCAAAGTTTGAGAGAGAGAAAGCTGAGAAGTTGGAAATGTAGTTTAGGGGTCGGGGTGGATTCCAAGAGTCATGGAAAAGCCTTAGGGTCCAAGGGTTTTGCTGGAGCGGAGGTGGAGTTTGGACAGGCAGTCAGAAATGTGTCTGAGGATTAGAGATGGCTTATGGGAGCACAGAAGGAGTTTGAGAACAGATAGAATTGGAGTACAGAAAGATCTGGGGCCAGAGAGGACACCTGGGGGGGACACAAAAATAGTTGGGGGCTAAGATGGGGTTTAGGGAAGGCAGGCATGAGGATTCATGTGACAGAACAGATTTTGGGGGGGGTAGACTTGGTGTTTGGAGTGACAGAGGGTTGGGGCAGAGATGGTTTTAGGGGATCAGAGAGAAGTCACAGGGAACAAATATGGGGTTTGAGAGGTGGAGATGGGGGTAAGAGCGTGGAGCTAGGGTTTGGCAGGCCAGAGAGGTTTGGGGGGTCAGAGGGAGGATTAGGGGCAGAGACAAGGATGTTGTGGAGTAGACAAGGGCTTGGGGAGCAGAAATAGGTATGGGGGGACAAGAGTGAGCCTTTGTGGAGAATTCAGAGGCAGAGAGAAGTTTGGGCGAGTGAAAGTCAGATTTGGGGCAGAGGTAGGATTTGGCAGGATGAAAGCATGTTTCAGGGGGCAGAGGTGGGGTATGGTGGGCAGAGTTAAGGGATCGGGGGAGCATAGATATCTTGGAAGGAGTGGATGGGAGGCAGGGCAGAGAGAGGTGGGGTTTGGGCAGTAGATTTGGGGTAGAGATGGGGGTTGGAAATACAGAGGTGGTCTGGAGGAGCTGTCAGGGGATTCAGGGGTGGTAGACACTTTGGGGACCAGTGGTGGGTTGGGGAGCCTAGAGCAAGCTGGGGGAATAGCCTTGAAGTAAGGGGCAGCAGGCCCAGGCTTTGCCTTGCTGGGGGCTCTTGAAGGGCTGAGACTGACCTGGGCTGGTTGGTGCGGAGGGTTCAGCTGCTTTGGGGATGTGGCGAGCTCAGTGTGATCCCAGGGGGTGTCCTGGCTGGCCTTGGCCTTTGAGGCTCCCTTCCTCCTTCCCTCCCTCCCTCCCCTCTCCCTCCTCCCTCCTCCCCAGGGAGTGGCTGGTTCCCCAGTGGGTGGGGCGGGCCAGGGGAGGGGGCGGGCCCCCCTCCTGGTGGGGCACCTCTTGGGCAGTGGGGGCCTTCCTCCAGCCCACCTGCCCACCTCGTGGATTCTTGGACCCTGTTTGACTTGGGCTTCTGTGGATTTCAGTGTCCAGCCAAACAAAATGGGCTGAAGCCAAGATAAAATGAAAATAGCAGATGTGGTTTCATGACCCCTCTGGGCTTTTCAGTGAGTGTTTGTAAAGCCCCTACTGTGTGCTTAGCCAGGTGTGGGCTGGGCCCTTATGTATGTGTCTTCCTGGCCAAAGGGAGAGGAGGTATGTGACTGTACCCATTTTGCAGGTGACAACAATGAGGCTCAAAGAGGTTTGGTGGGAATTTGAATCAAGGTGTCCGTGGGACATCTTCAGGACCCAGGCCCACCCTGGGGACCAGGCCAGGACTGGCGGAAGGCAGAGGCACATTCACTCAGCGCCCCACTTGGGGCTTACGCCAGCTCCGGCCTGCCCTGGGGCAGCAGATAAGTCTTATCAGATGGAGGCCAGTGTGGCTGTTGGCTCCGCGGTGGTAACAGGCTGTCTTGGGATGGGGGGCGGGGCTCGGTGGGGGACACCCAGGGACAGCGGCCTCAACTCCTTGCCCTCAACTTCTTGCCCGCCATGCGGCTTTGGAGGCGGGAAACAGGTGGGACTTGGGGCTGATTCCTCTGTGGGCCCTTGAGTAGGATAGGGTGGGGCAAGGGAAGGAGGATTGAAGGGATAGAGAAGGGAGAGAGGCAGAGAGACAGAGAGATGGGAATGGGGAGATGCAGATAAACAGAGAGAAAGAGACCTAGAGCTGGGAGGAGACAGAGGGCACAGAAAGGAATGAGAGACAGAGGGGTGAGAGATGCACAGAGAGAGCCGGAGACAGTTAAGGACAGATAGAAAGAGGGGCAAAGAGAGCGGGACGCAGGTAGAGATGGACAGAAGGGGAAAGATAAAGCCTGAAAGTGACAGAGGCCAAGGATACAGGTGGAGAAACTGAGAAGGGAGAAAAAGATGATGTAGAGAGGGGGACAGAGACAGAGATTCAGAAACAGAGAGTCTGAGAGGAAGTCCATGAGACCCCAGGTAGCAGCCTGGGGTATGCCCTGGGCAGGTGGTGCCAGGGTGGGGTGGGAGGGGGTGTGGATTGATGTGGACCCATGTGGCCTGTGGCTCTGCCCTCAACTTGCTGAGAGGGACCTCCAGAGAGTCACTGGGCCCCTGTGCCTCAGTCCCCACCTTCTTGCCCTGTCCTACCTCCCCCAAATAGTAACAACGGTGACAAGACCAGTGTCTCATTGCTGACACAGACCCGTGCCTGGCCTGTTCTGGGCACTTTCCCCATGTAAAATCATTGAACACACATGTATGCAGTAGGTGTCTAACTTGGGTCCCTGTAGGACAGTGGGTAAGACTAACCAGTCAATGGCCCTGGGACTCCATGGGACAGGGAGCTCCCCTGACCACCCATTCTGTAGATGAGGAGACTGAGACCCACCAAGGGCAGAGGGCAAGGATGGAGCCCTGGGTCGGTAGGGTCTGCTCACTCACTGGCCCACCCCACAGGGAGTTTACCATCCTCATCTTACCTCTCTGGGCCTCAGTGTCCTCATGTGCAAAATGGGAGACTTGAGGAGGAAAGAGAGCAAGGCCATTTTTTGAGCTCCTGCTCTGTGCCCCACTCTGTGCCAAGCCCTCGTCAGTAAGAACAAGGACAAAGACTCCTCTGACTCAAGTGGCGATAGTTTCAGGACATCCACTCTGGAGCCAGTCCACCCTCATTTATAGGCTGCCCTTATCACCGACTGGCGTGTGGCCTTGGGTGAGTTACTGTCCCCTCTGGACCTCAGTTCCTCATCTGAAGAGATGGGGTAATAATAGCGGCTACTCCATAGGGTGATTAGGGTGACTGAATGAGATTTAATCCATTAAGTGATTTTAACTCATTTGATTCTGAAATCTCAATAAATATTAAGTATTCTTATTTATTCATTGAGTACCTACTGTATACGAAGGATAGTATTTGGCCCTTTTTTATCAGCACTACTACTAATTCTAGTACTAATGCTAATAATATGCTGACACCAATACCAGTACTAATTCTAATTACTACTATTCTAATATTGATATGAGCACTAATGCTAATTTTCACAGTGACAGTAATAATAATACTAGCTGTAATCTAACACGAGTACTTTATGAATATTAATACTAATTCAAAACTAATAATTATTCATTTTAATTCTATCAACAACTGTAATGGTAATAATAATAATAATTCTGATACTAATACTTTTCCTAGCATTAATATAATAACAACAGCAGCATTATTTTGCCCTGCCACCCCAGGCACTGTGCTAAATGTTCTCCATGCATGATTTTATCCTATTCTCACCAGGTCCTTGTGGTATAAGTGCATATAATTGCCCCCATCTTCTAGACTGGGAGTAGGTGCAGAGAAATGATGTTCGTCTAAGGCCCTTGTCTCAGCTCTAACTGATTTGCTACATGATTCCTGGGGAGGCCACCCTCTGAGCCTTAGTTTCTTTGCCTGGAAAATGGGTATAATCATAGAATCCACCTCAAATGTTGTTGAAAGGCCACTCATCACAGGGCCTGCCTGCACGCCATAAATGGTGAGCTCTGTAGTGGTAACTCTCCTCATTGTTACTGTTACTAGGAATAGCGGTTGCAATGTTGGGATGAGGTAGGGAAAGCTGCCCCCCCCCTTGGGAAGGGCAGGCTGGAGGCATGTCTCAGACAAGGGTTTGGCTGCTGGACCTACAGTCCATTTCTTCATAACTGGAGCAGAGGAAGGGCTCAGGAAGGGAAGTAAAGGGTGGGGAGTGGGGGCCTCAGGGCTCTGCCTCCATCAAGGGCCAAAACCCTGTGGCTCTGAGGCCAGGCCTCACCCCATTCCCTCCCCCATCCCTGTGGAGGGGGCATAGGCCCAGAAGCCTGTGGCGGCAGTTCAGCCAGCAGGGAGGCAGCTGGGAGTGGGCAGATAAGGGAATCGGCAGGGCCAGGCCAGGCTTTGGGGGAGACCGACGAGGGTGGGGGCAGGGGTGGGGGTGGGTGTTTGGGCCAAGCATCCTTTCCATCAGGCCTCCATTTGAGACGCAGCCCCAACGGCCTTTCTTCCCCTCTCTTCCCGGAAGCCTTCCCTGACTTGTTCCCTCCCTCCTGACATCTTCTGGGGCTCCAGAGCTTGGTCCAAGCCCATGGCATTTGGACTAGTCTTGTCTAAATCCTACTTGGTCATGGTGTATAATCCTTTTATATGTTGCTGAATTCTATTTACTAGTATTTTGATGAAGATTTTTGTATCTATATTCAAAAGAGATATTGGTCTATAGTTGTCTTTTCTAATTATGTCTTTGGTTTTGGTATGAAGTAATGATGGCCTCATAAGTTCATTTCCTTTTATTGCCAAGTAATAGTCCATGGAATCGATATACTATAGTTTAGTTAACCGTTCATCTGCTGAGGGACATCTGGGTTGTTTTCAGTCTTTTTCTTACTACAGCAAACCTGTAACTTACAAACTCATATGTCTCTCTCTCTGTGCACACACACGTGGAAGAGTTTTTTCCTGGGGCAGGGGATACCAGTCTATCCACCCATCCACCTACCCAACCGTCTATCCATCCACCCATCCACCTACCCAACCATCTATCCATCCACCCATCCACCGACCCATTCATTTATCCACCTATTTGCTGCCCCTCCTCCCTTCTTTCCTCCCTTCCATTCTTTCCTTCCTTCCTTCCATAAATCATCTATCTCTAGGCACATGACATCTGGGCCCAAGGCAAGCTGTTTTGTAAAAATAGGCAAGAAACCTGCTACAGCTTTTGGCAAAGCCTTTCGTGTGCTGAAACTCACATCCTTAACCATCCTCTATTCCCAACATTTTGGGGGCTCCCTGGGAGTTTACTCATAGGGCATGGCTGAACTACCACCTGGAGACTGTTTAGAGACCAGAGTCCACAGGACTAGGGGCTCCCTCACGTCCAGGAGATCCTCGTATGTACTCCTTCATCCATCTCTTATTTGCTCGGGGACCATACTCTCCCTTTTCCTCTTTTCCGGCCTCATTTGCTGGTTCCTCCTCTTGTTTCAGAACTCTAAATGTCCCTGGGCCTCTTCTCTAGTTGACATTTTCTCTCTTGGCAAACTCATCCAGTCTCTGTCTTCAGAGTATCTCCAGAATCTAACCTTTTTTTTTTGCGGTACGCAGGCCTCTCACTGTTGTGGCCTCTCCCGTCACGGAGCACAGGCTCCGGACACGCAGGCCCAGCGGCCACAGCTCACGGGCCCAGCTGCTCTGCGGCATGTGGGATCCTCCCGGACCGGGGCACGAACCCGTGTCCCCTGCATTGGCAGGCGGACTCCCAACCACTGCGCCACCAGGGAAGCCCCTAACCATTTTTTTTTATCACCTCCCCTGCCAGCACCAGCATCACTCACCTGGACCACTGCAATGGCCTCCTCCTCAGGGTCCCCCAGCTTCCACCCTCAACCCTACAGTCTATTTTCCTCATAGCAGCCAGAGGAAGCCTGTTAAATCCTAAGTCAGATCATGGCCCTCCTCTGCTCAAGACCCTCCTGCGGCTCCCCTGTCATTCAGAGTAAAAGCCAGAGTTCTCTCCATGGCCCGTGAGGCCCCACGCGATCTGTGCCTCCACCTCTCCCACCTCACCTCCTGCCACTCCCCCTCACTCCCTCTGCTCCACTGCACGGCCTCCTCCTCGCTGTTCCTCACACATATTAGCCACGGCCCCTTCATGCCTCAGGGCCTTTGTACTGGCTGTACTCTCTGCCTGGTATGCTCTTCCTCCAGCTATTGGCTCGGCTCCCTCCCTCATCTCTTCAGGTCTGTGCTCAAATGTCTCCTTAGTGAGGTTTCCCCTGACCATCCCGTTACACATTGGAAACTGCCCCAGTGATTTTTATCTGTGTCACCACTTTTCCATATTTTCTTTTTCTCCAAAGCACTTATCCTCTAACACACTTGATATTTTCCTTACTTAATATTATTTCTTTTCTGTCTCTCCCACTAGAATGGCAGCTCCACAAACATAGATGTGCTTATCTCTTCTGTTCAACACTGTGTCTCCAATGCCTGGAACAGGGCCAAGCACGCGGTAGGTGCTCAATGTATGTTTATTGGTTGGTTGACTGAGTGAATGGTGGGGGAAGGGGACAGAAACAGAGGAAATTTGTTCTTGTCCCATCTGTCTACTCTGTCAGGAGCTGAGCCTCAGTTGAGATGAGTCTGAACGTACCAGATCCAAAGGTAGAAAGTGCCACATTCCCCGGGGATGAGACCAGCTAAGGCGCTCCAGGACGAGGTAGTATCATCTGGGCTGTGAAGGCCCCATGGGAATCACAGAGATCTTGGGGTTCAGTCAAGCCAATGTGGTGGAGGAAACAGCAAGCAGCACTTGGAAGGAGTGAGATGAATCAAAAAGGATGAAAAGGATGGGCTCACTGACAAGGAGAAATCTGTCAGGGGCCTTGAATCCGAAGGCGATGACCCTAAATTTGGTCCTCAGCGATGTCATACCCTGGTCACTGACCCCCAAACAGCTCAGAGACCTCACGTCCTAGACAAACACCCATACATAAAGCTGAAACAGTAATTAATGAAGAGCTCATATTAATTGAAAGTTATTAATTTATTGGGGCAGCTTGGATGGAGGACACTCAGACATGTTGGTCCCAAACCTGCCTCAGATCCTCCAGCAGGATGTGTGAAGTGCCTAAGTCCTCAGTCCTTAGAGGTTTCTGGGCCTGGGCGAAGGTTTGCAGGAAGGAAGGGAGAGGGCGACATAGCAGGGGACAAGATGGCAGAGAGCTAGCCTCCATCACAAGGAGATGTAGTTGGACACCTCAATCAGGTTTCTGTCAGGGTCTTGGAAGTAGATGGACATACTTTTGCCCCCTTTTGCCCCCATTCTGGGGACTGGACCCTCCCCAATGGGGACATCACAAGCCTGAAATGGGAAGAGAAAACAAAAGTCATTCGTCACAGTCCATGTGTGGGACCAAAATTTCATTCTTTACAGTGACCTAGAAGACCCCTGTATCTTTCTCACTTCATCTCCTGCCATTCTCCCCTCCCTCACCCTGCTCCAGCTACTTACTAGCTGTATGACCTCAAGCAGAGTACCTAACTGCTCTGTACCTCAGTTTCCTCATCTGTCAAATGGGGATGATAATGTACCTACTGTTACCTAGTAAGTGACAGAGTCAGAATTCAAACCCAGGCAAGTCTGGGCCAAAGTAAGTCCGTACCCTTAATCCCGATGCTTTACCCACTTTCCTTCCAAACCAGACTTTTCCGCTGATATTTTCCAAAGGAGTCCAGGTCAATTTGCATGAAGTGTATTTAATACCTCAATCTGTGTTCCCCAAAAGGAGAACCAATGACCCCTTCAAATGAAATCATTTTAAGTATTACAAGGACACTAAATTAAATAACAGTGAGTCAGTAATTATTCCTTCTTCAATCCTCTGATTATACAAAGAAGAAAGTCTCTGGTGGATGCGAAGTCCTTAACCACTTGCCAAATCTAAATTTGTCAGGCCCAGAGAGTGGGGGCCATGGAAGTGGCTATAATCTAATGACATTGTGATGCTTTTATAGCTGTTTGTTTTTACAGTTACCTCCCCTTTATGCCAAGATATAATGGGTTTTCATTTACTTGGTTGAACATTTTCTTTTTACATAAATGTATTTATATAAATAGAGCTTAGGTATAATTTTTTTCACAAGGGTGATGTAAAGTTTTCTTTTAAAATACATTTGTGAGCTTCCCTGGTGTCGCAGTGGTTGAGAATCTGCCTGCCAATGCAGGGGACATGGGTTCAATCCCTGGTCTGGGAAGATCCCCCTAAGCCTGTGTGCCACAACTACTGAGCCTGTGCTCTAGAGTCCACGAGCCACAACTACTGAGCCCGCATGCTGCAACTACTGAAGCCCGCATGCCTAGAGCCCGTGCTCCGCAACAAGAGAAGCCACCGCAATGAGAAGCCCGCGTGCTGCAATGAAGACCCAACACAGCCAAAAATAAATAAAATAAGTTTATTTTAAAAAATACATTTGCTTAGAGGGAAAAATGATGTCAATAAAAATAGTGAATAAACAATTGTGCATAGATCTTATCTGGGTGTGATGAAACCTGTTATGTCTGAAGTTTGAGTCATGCTTCTGTTTTCACTGCATCTGCAGCAGCTTTCTCAAAAGAGGATGGAAGTCTGACTCACCGCGAGGTGCTGGACCATTTCCTTCAAAGGCTGTGATCAAGCATATATCCAGGGAGCCAGGGACTGGGTGAGTGGCTTTGGGTTCAAATTCCTTTCCCGCCTCATGGAGGTTAAATTTCTGGTCTCCAAAACACAATGCTTTCCGGTCTCCCTATTTGGGGGGAGAAAACAACCTGGAACTAAACCTCCAAGATGAGTGTGAGGCAAAGCCCCCTACCTACCCCAACAAGGTTAAAAAATAAAAAGTAGAACAAGGTTTTTGATGAAAAATAGCAGCCTATTGTCCCACACTTGTCTCATTCCCTAGAGGCAAACTGCTTTCAACGTGTGTACGTGTTTCTTCTGGAAATTATTTCCATACCTCCCAAATAATATGTTTATACTACCCATGGCAGAGACTGCGATCTGTCTACTTAATATACATTTCTCTCCTTTTCTTTTAAACACAACCCAAGTTTCAGTGGGGTTTATTGTACACCCAGCTTTAAAAACCTGCATTCCCCAGCATTCCTTGCTGGGTGACCATGTAAGATGAGACAATGAGATGTCAGCAGAGCCTGTGAGCAGTGCATCTGGGAACCTCCCCACCCCACTAAGCTCATGCTTTTTGCCCACTCACTTCCTCCTTCCAGCCACTGCCCGAGCCCTGCCTGCCTACCTCTGGACTGATTGTTGAATGAGAGAAAAACAAAACTCTATTTTATTTAACCCGCTGGTAGTTAAATTTTCTCCCACATGCCTCCAAACAATCCCTAACTGATGTGCCACTATGTCTTGATTTAGCAACTTCAGACATTTTCTATCCTTTCCCTGCTAAGATAAATGAGAATTTAGCTCATCCACATTACTACCCCTCCCAACAAAATTCTGTGATCGGTTTTAGCTCCTCTTTTGGTTCCTTTACAATTTTAAAATAACCCACTTTCGTCTTTATGTTTTGATGGACGAACATAGTATCTCATTGGCCCGACTATCCTCTTCATCCTGCCTCCCTCTCCTGTGCCTCTCAACTTCTGCCATTTGTTAAAAAATCGTTTTATGTCCCTTTCATCTCACCATGATGGATACTACATCCATCCTATCAGAAAATGACTTTATTTCACTTGAATGATAGTTCGGCTGAGTATAGAATTTGAGGTTGTAGGTTATTTTCCTGCAGCCTTTTATTTTTTATTAAATTTTTAAAAAATATTCTACTTTTTAAAATAAATGTATTTTATTTATTTATTTATTTATTTTGGGTCTTCATTGCTGTGCTGGGGCTTTCTCTAGTTGTGGTGAGTGGGGGCTACTCTTCTATGCGGTGCACAGGCTCTAGGCATGTGCAGTAGTTGCAGCACGCAGGCTTCAGTAGTTGCAGCACTCGGGCTCGGTAGTTGTGGCCCACGGGCTCTAGAGCACAGGCTCAGTAGTTGTGGCGCACGGGCTTAGTTGCTCCGCGGCATGTGGGATCTTCCTGGACCAGGGATCGAACCCATGTTGCCTTCATTGGCAGGTGGATTCTTAACCACTGCGCCACCAGGGAAGTCCCTATTTTTTTACTTTTTTAAAAAAATATTTATTTATTTGGCTGTGCCAGGTCTTAGCTGCAGCGTACAGGATCTTTTTCTTCAGTTGTGGCATGCAGGCTCTTAGTTGCTGCATGCATGTGAGATCTAGTTCCCTGACCAGGGATCAAACCCGGGCCCTCTGCATTGGGAGTGCAGAGTCTTAACTGCTGGACCACCAGGGAAGTCCCCTCACAGCCTTTTAAATATGTGGCTTCGTTGTCTTCCTGAATCTGGTGTTGCTGATAAGAAGTCTGATGTTAATCTGTTTTTCATTCTTTTTATAGATGATGCATCCACCCTCCACTACTGCAGCTCTTAGGACTTTTCTTGATCCTAGATGTACTGAAATTTCACTCAAGTGTGTCCAAATAACGGGGGTTGAGGCTTCATATGCCTCACTATCATTGTTGGGCCACGCAAGACCCTTCTCTAGTTTTATTTGTATGTTTAATCTTTTTATTTCCATTCTTCATTCCTGTGCCCACCCTGGGCAATGATTTTAATGTGTTTGATGTTCATTCTTTGGTTTTGCATAAGTTATTGTAAAAGGTGTATTTTTTTTTATGTGTGTATGTTATAAATGGTACCATGCTATATACCTGATTTGGCTTCTTCATTTTGCATTCAGCATGATCTTTTAAGAGCTGTCCGTCTTGCTATGTATATATCCAGTCTGATATTGCATAATTCTATTTTTATGCATAGCATTCTGTGTTAGTTTTACATTTTTTACCCTGTTTGCCATTCCATGGGCCCTTTCAATTTAAGACACATTCAGTGTCTGTGCATCTCCCACTTTTGAAGTTGTTCCAAATTCTCAAGGATTGTAGTCAATCTATGGAAACCTCCTTTTTACCTTGAAGCTCTTTTTCTTGAGACCTTCCCTTCTCCTGATCCAAACTGGACTGATTGTTTTCTAGGTATCTTTCTGGATCTTCCTCTTGGGATCCACGGTGTCCTGACTTTGATGTCTTTCTTATTCCTGGATTAATCACTCTTTTTTTTTTTTTTTTTTTTTTGCTGTATGCGGGCCTCTCACTGTTGTGGCCTCTCCCGTTGCAGAGCACAGGCTCTGGATGCGCAGGCTCAGCGGCCATGGCTCACAGGCCCAGCTGCTCCGTGGCACGTGGGATCTTCCTGGACCAGGGCATGAACCCGTGTCCCCTGCATTGGCAGGTGGACTCTCAACCACTGCGCCACCAGGGAAGCCCTAATCACTCATTTTGATATAGCATGTTCTCAAGTAATTTTCAAAGCAAGTAGGCAAAGTTTCTGCATCTTTTTATGTCTAAGAATGTTTCATTCTACACTCACCTTGAATAATAGTTTGGTCACAGAATTCTAGGTTGAAATGTTTTCCCTCAGAATCTTGAAGGTGTTCTTCAATTGTCTTCTGGTCTCTGATTCTTGGGAAATCTGAAATCTGCATATTTCCTTTTCCTTTGTAGTTGAGCTACTTTTCTTTTTAACCTCTCTGAAAACTTCTAGGAGATTTGTTTTTATTTTGATGTTCTATAATTTCATAGGAAGATATCTAGGTGTCGGTGTGCCAGATACTCAGTTAACCCTTTCCATATAAAGACTGGAAAGTTCTCTTGCATTATTCTGTGGTAATTTCTTCCCTTCCTTTTTCTCCATTCTCTCTCTGGAAGTCCTACTATTCAGAGTTTGGAATCTCCTCCATTGATCCTTTAAATTTTTCTCAGAGATCTCATGTGTGTGTGTGTGTGTGTGTGTGTGTGTGTGTGTGTGTTTGGAGTTTTAAGTTACTTTTTAAAATAGTATAATCAAGTTTTACCCCTCCTACAATTTGGCATTTGGGAAAGTGATTACCTTGAAAGTCATGACCTCCATGCCCAGGATCTTAGAATAAAACCTAGAGGTGTCTTTGATGCTCTTTATTGTCATCACAATGGGGTCAAGCTTATGGATAAGACACAGGGAAGGGGTCTGACTGTTGTGCCTCCATGACTAAAAAAAGAAAAAAAAGAGAAGAGACCACACTGCCACTGGTCACACCCATGTTTCCTGTGTTTCCTTCTCCCCACCTCCTCTCACCTCCTCGGTGACTATACTTCCTTCTACCCCCGTTTCAGGGGGAAAGTCCTGGGAGGAATCTTCAGTACTTATTGCTCATGTGTAGATTCACAAGAGTCCATGTGTCTGCCATGACCACTCTCCACTGTTTTCTTGTTCTTTTCCTCCTTCCAGAGGGATAGAGGTGAAGATAGGGGGAGTGGAGACCAAAACCAAACTCTCCCTTGTTTTCGCTGAGCTGGAATTGATCTCTTTTGTAAGAAATGATAAGATACAGAGGAGGCCCAACCCCATGAGTACAAGCCCTTTATTGGCCAATTTAACCCAGTCCCCTCCTTTCTCACTCTACAGTTAGGATAACAGAGGACAGGACAAGAAGGGAGCATCTCAGATGCAGTAAATGTTTCTGGGCATGTGTGCCTAGGTCAACCTTGACACCCAGTGGGAGGGCACAACCTTGACACCCAGTGGGAGGGCACACTGCCCCACCTCTCACTTCCTGCCTTCAGCACACCTCCCACCAGATCTTTCTCTTGATTCGCATTCTTTAGTAATTTGTATATTTACATTTCATCTGCTACAGGATTATAAGATGCCTGTGCACCATAAATTGCAGAGTATAGTGGTTAAAATAACAGATTCTGGAGCCAGACTGACATTTTACTCTCTGTGCCTTGGTTTCCCCTTCTGGAAAGTGGGCATGATTTTATATGTGTTTTATAGGACTGTTGTGAACAATTTAAAAAAAAGAGTTGGGGGGAATTCCCTGGTGGTCCAGTGGTTAGGATTCAGCTCTCTCACTGCCAGGGACCCAGGTTCGATCCCTGGTCAGGGAACTAAGATCCCAAAGGCTGGTGGGTGTGTGTGTGTGAGGGGGGTGGCCAAAAAAAGTGGGGGGTGCTTAGGACAATGCCTGACATAGCAAGTGCTGTAAGAGTTAACAATGATGATGATGATGTCGTCGTCATCTTGTTAAAATTCCAGACTCTCTACCATGACCCCCAATCTCTACAGCCTCATCCATTTCTCTTGAACTCCAAGCCACATTGTCCTTTTGCCTGTTCCTCATAAGGGCCAGCCTTGTACCTTTAGCCCTCAGGCCCTTATTTTTTTTAATTAATTAATTTATTTATTTTTGGCTGCATTGGGTCTTCGTTGCTGTGCGCGGGCTTTCTCTAGTTGCGGCGAGTGGGGGCTACTCTTCGTTGCGGTGCGCGGGCTTCTCATTGCGGTGGCCTCTCTTGTTGCAGAGCACAGGCTCTAGGCACGCGGGCTTCAGTAGTTGTGGCACGCGGGCTCTAGAGCGCAGGCTCAGTAGTTGTGGTGCACGGGCTTAGTTGCTCCGCGACATGTGGGATCTTCCCGGACCAGGGCTCAAACCCATGTCCCCTGCATTTGCAAGCGGATTCTTAACCACTGAGCCACCAGGGAAGTCCCAGGCCCTTATTTTTAAATTAATTTTTATTGGAGTATAGTTGCTTTACAGTGTTGTGTTAGTTTCTGCTGTACAGCAAAGTTAATCAGCTATATGTACACACATATCCCTTCTTTTTTGGATTTCCTTCCCATTTAGGTCACCACAGAGCACTGAATAGAGTTCCCTGTCCTATACAGTAGGTTCTCATTAGTTATCTATTTTATACATAGTAGTGTATATATGTCAATCCCAATCTCCCAGTTCATTCCACCCTCCCTTTCCCCCTTGGTATCCATACGTTTGTTCTCTACATCTGTGTCTCTATTTCTGCTTTGCAAGTCAGTTCATCTGTATCATTTTTCTAGATTCCACATATAAACGATATTATATGATATTTGTTTTCCTCTTTGTGACTTACTTCACTCTGTATAACAGTCTCTAGGTCCGTCCATGTCTCTGCAAATGGCACCATTTCGTTCCATTTTATGGCTGAGTAATATTCCATTGTATACATGTACCACACTTCTTGATCCATTCATCTGTTGATGGACATTTAGATTGCTTCCATGTCCTGGCTATTGTAAATAGAGCTGCAATGAACATTGGGGTGCATGTATCTTTTTGAATTATGGTTTTCTCCAGGAATATGTCCAAGAGTGGGATTGCTAGGTCATATGGTAGCTCTATTTTTAGTTTTTTAGGGAACCTTCATACTGTTCTCCATAGTAGCTGTACCAATTTACATTCCCACCGACAGTGTAGGAGTGTTCCCTTTTCTCCACATCCTCTCCATCATTTATTGTTTGTGGAATTTTTGATGATGGCCATTCTGACCAGTGTGAGCCTCAAAGCCCTTTGCACATGCTAATATCTGTCTCCCTGATTAGAATATCAGCTTCGTAAGAGCAGAGGTTTCTATTTTGTTCTCCACTGAATCCCAAACAACTAGCAGATGTTCAATAATATTTGTTCAGTTAATGAATATCTACTACAATAATTAGGCCCAGTGCCTGGCACAAATCTGACTTCTATTCTATTCTATTCTATTCCATTCGACCATGCTATACCATTCCTCCCTATGTTATTCTATCCTGCTCCATTCTACTGTGTTCAATTCCATTTCAAACCATTACATTTTAAACAATTGATTTCACTTGAGCCCCAGCTTTAAAAAAGTACTGTGCTTTTCTGTTTTCATGAGTGAAGGAGGCATTAGCAAATTCCTGAGTTCTGCTGTCCTCATGGATATAGAGGATCCATATGAACACAGAAGCAGTAGAATGAGAAAATGACTGGCGTTTGGGCTTCATTGAAAATAAAGTCCTATGTTTAAAAAAGTCTTATTAACCTTTTAATGTCTGTAGGATTCGTAATAGCACTCCCTTTTCAGTCCTGATATTGGTATTCTATATTTTTTCTCTTAACTTATTAAGGGGAAAAAACAGAAATTACTAATAGGTTATTAATCTGTTCAAAGAACCAATTTTTGACTTTATTGATTTTCTCTGTTGTATGTTTGTTTTCCAATTTACCAGTTTCTGCTCTTATCTTTATAATTTCCTTCCTTCCGCTTTCTCAGGTTCAATTTGCTGTTACTTTTCCAGACTCCTGATATGAAATCTTAGGTACTTGATTTTCAACTTTTCTGATCTATAGGCATTTAGAGCTACAGATTTCCCCTAAGCACTACTTTAGCCACATCCCCCAACTTTGATCAGGTTTGGGAATCAGCTCAACCTACTCCTCCCATTATTCAATGCCCTGCTAGCTCACATTCACTCCCCGGATTCTGCTTTGCAGATGCAGAGCTCCATCCTTGCAAATTCAAGGGTAAGCAAAGCTGGCTCTCTTAAGGAACTGGAAGAAGGCCCATGTGGCTTAGAATCCAAGAGTGAGACAGGAGGAGGAGGGGAAGGCAGGGCCAGATCATGCAAGGTTTTCAAGGCGAGGTTAGGGAGGCTGGTTTTGAAAAAGATGACTGAAGAAAAATCCACAACCTAAAAGTTGCGAGTTATGCTTTATCTCAGGACCTTACTGAGGACTGAGGATTGTAGCCCAGGAGACAACCTCGCAGATAGCTCTCAGGAACTGCCCCAAAGAGGTAAGGGAGGAGCCTGGATATATAAGAGTTTTTGCTGAAAAAAATCCCCAAAACAACCATGTAGTCAAACATCAAAAGATTACTGCTAATCACAAAAAGCAGACGTTCCAAGTTAATGATTTTAGTGCTTTATGTATGAGAAGATGCAAGAGTCTGGGCTCATTGAAATCATTTCTCAGATATGCATGTTAACTATCTAGGGCCAGTATCCTGTTTTTCTCTGTCCTAAATTCCCCCAGGGCGCACCGCTGGGGGTACAGTGGCTGGTGGCTTGAGGGCAGGCAACATTCATTGTTTACTGGAATGGCAGGCAGCTTTCCCTTTCCACAAGCAAGACATAGTAATCACTTAAGCTTACGGTGTGCCAAACCTTGTTCTAAGCACTACACAAAATATAATCCATTTTATTCCTCACAACAACCGTATATGTATATACGTGTATTATATATGTAAATATATATAAACTAGAGTATCCAAAATATGATTCTCTCCCTCCTGCCTCCTCCACAGGGAAGGCTTCTATCTTTCAACAAAGTCCTCTTCAAGGTCTCCTTCAGGGTGCCAGGGACCCCTGGAATTCTTCTAGCAAACCTCAAGGTCAGCGCTGTTTCCTGGCCCCTCCCCGCCTCACCCCACCCCATCCAGATGGCCCTGGCTGAACTGGCTCTCCGGAACCGCCCCGAGGGAGCCGGGAGCCGCGTGGAGCAGCAGCCCACTCCTGGCAGACGTGCTGACGGCAGACTGTGTGTTAGAGCAGGGACTTAACGTGTCCCTCTGCTGCCCTCTGCTTGTCCTTGAAAGAGGAAGGAAGAGAGGACGGGAAAATGGATGAAAGCACACCGGGATAGCCCGCATGAAAGGGAAGCAGGTTACCAGGCCCAGGTGGGAACGCCCAGCCTTGGTGCTAATACCCGTGCCCCAGACCCCCATGGGCCACGCTGTTCACCTGCTTCTCCGAAATCCTGCTCCACATCCTGGCTGGCAGCCTGGAGGGCAGATGGCACAGCTTGGTAGGCTTCCTTGCCCCTGGCCTCCAGACAACCCTCTGGCTCAGTGCCTGGAGATCAAGGGGCAGGAATGGGAGGGCCACGGACTGGGGACTGCTGGTGGTGACCGAGGTAGATGGGGCAAGTATAAGGACTCTGACATAAAACTCAGCGCCTCGAAAGTAAAAGCTTAAGGTGTGTCTTAGCCAGCTCAGGCCACTATAATATAGCACTATAGACAGGGTGGCCAAAACAACAGAAATTTATTTTCTTACCATTCTGGAGGCCAGAAGTCCAAGATCAGAGTGCCAGCATGGCTGGGTTCTGGTGACATCTCTCCTCCTGGCTTGCAGATGGCCACCTTCTTGCCATGTCCTCACATGGCAGAGAAAAAGAAGAAACTTTCTGGTGTCTTCTTATAAGGGCACTAATGCCATCACCAGGACTTCACCCTCATGACCTCATCTAACCCTAATTACCTCCCAAAGGCCCCTAGTATCGTCACATTGGGGGTTAGGGATTCAAGGCATGGATTTGGGGGGGCCACAAACATTCAGTCCATAATAAGGGATTACTTTGTAATAACATAGAAAAACCACCCATCCCAAAGTTTTGGGGGGGACCTTTATTCTAGGGTGTGAGGCCTCTGATCTATTTAGAGTGTGTCTCCAGAATGTGAGATCTTTGATCTGTTTGGGAGTCTGTGTCCTGGGTATGAAGTTAGGAACAGTCGGAGTTAGAGTATAACCACTCTAACTTATAATGGGTCTGTTTCCAAGCCAAGATAGCGAAGCTATTAAGTGTTCTCTGTCCCAGGGTGCAATGTTTCTGAATTCTTTTGGGGTGTGAGCCCTGGAGTCCTCCCCATCCCCACCCCTCTCTCAACCCCACCCTCACCCTATTGCTGTTCACCTTACCTTGAGCTGAGCGCCCTCTCTTTTGAGGATGACCTGTGCAGCCCCTGGGGCATGTGAGTTTCAGATTCTTGTACCTAGACACACCCCAGATACCCAGTCAGACAGACACACATACGCTCTGTGCTATGCGTATTGTTTTTTGCATAAGATTTTCCTTTATGAAGAGTTACACAAATAATATGCGAATAGAGGTTTGTATAAAAGGTTCCAACAACACATCAAGTATATGGACTACACAGGTGATCCCCACTCCACTCTCCAAAAATGACCACTGCTGTCAGTTTCTGGTGTTTCCTTCCAAACACAGGCACGCACACATGCACACACACACAGACACACACACGCGCATGCAGTGTCACCATAACCATCTCCCACCCACTACTTTTCCTTGTCAACAGCATGTCTTGTGGAAGGCACCCCCACCCCAGAGGCACACACAGGTCCCACTCATTCTGCATCACATCGGGCAGGGGCTCTGTGGTACATCGTAAACCCCCACCATTCATTTCACTCTGCAACAGTCATTGGCTAGAAATGGACATTTACAAGGTTCTCCCAGTTGTTTGCTCCTACCAGCCTTGCCCACACAGTTCTGTGCATGTGTGTACATTTTCGAGTTAGAAGTGGGGTTGCTGGGTCAAAGGGCTCATTCGTTCAACAGACACCTAATGAGCAAGGTCTGTGTACCAAGCACTGTTCTAGGTGCTGGGGAGACATCAGAGAACAAGACAGACAAATGTCCCTGCCCACGTGGAGCTGACATTCTAGTTGCAGAGGAGGGTGTCCAATTTTAGATGTTTTCACAAGGTCCTGGAAGGTTTCACTCTCATCAGTGGTGCCTTTACTGGCTTCTTCTCCACTGCTTTCTGTGGGGCAGGGTCTGCAGCAGGAGGCTGGCTGCTTTGGCCTTTGCTCTTTACAAGACCTGCAGGGGCTGAGGCTGGGACTGTCTATTTGGGGATGTGGGTGTGCATGCATGCGTGTGGCTGGGGAGGGGGAAATGGAAACCGGATGGTCCCCTGGAGAGCATGAGGGGAAATAGGGATAGAAGAGACCACTTTATGGTGTTGGAGGGAGCTAGGGACAGAGCAATCCCCTGAATCAGGCCTGAGCAGCAACCCCCCAGGTCACACCCACAGAGGGTGTGCAGGAATGGCAGCGCTGAGGAATCTAGCACCGTCTCAGAACATCCCATTGGGTGGTTGCTGTGTGGACAATCATAGGGCCACACAGACTCGTTTGTGGACACCCTTGGGGTCACAGAGACAGGGGTGTGGATAATCCTGGAGTCACGTAGGGTGGGGTGTGAACACTCCTGGGGCCACATAGACAGGAGTGTGACGTCCACATGAGGCAGAATACACAGTGGACAATGGGGGTCGGGCTTTCCAGAAGTCACACACGTTGGGGCGTGGACATTCCTGGAGTCACACACACTGGACACGGCACACTCTTGGGATCACACAGAGTGGAGTGTAGACGCTTCTGGGATCAGATTGGTTAGTGTTGTCAACACTGTTACAATCAAACAAACTAGGGTGTGGATGGTCCTGGGGTCAAACAGATCTGTATGTGGACACTTCTGGGCTCACACACACTAGGGGGTGGATACTCCTGAGTCACCCAGAGTGGTTAGTGGATATTCGTAGGGTCACACATACTGGGGTGTGGACACCCCAGGGCTCAGTTAGCCTGGGGCATGGACACAGACTGTAGAGTAGAACCTCTTGGGTCACTCAGACTGGGATGTGTGCTTCTGGGGTCAGACAGCCTGAGGTGTGGGCAGCAGTGAGGTCACATAGAGTGGGTGTGGAGAGATGTGGGGCCACAAAGATGGGGGTTTGGACACTCCTGGAGTCACTCAGGCTGGAGTGTAGACAGATGTGAGGTCACTCAGAGGCGTGAACACTCCAAGGGTCACACATGCTGGAGAGTAAACATTCCCAGGGTCACAGAGGAAGTTTGGGACACTCTGGAAGTTAAACACACTGGGAAGTGGACACTCCTGAAATCACACATGTTGTGGACTGGGCACTCCTTGTGTTGCACAGACTGGGGTATGAATATCCATGGTGTTCCACAGAGGACGGGACACTCCTGGGGTCATAGTGACTGACGCAGGGACAGTCCTACAGTCACATAGGCTGTGTTGTAGACACCACTATAATCTCAGTGAAAGGGATGTGGACATTCCTGTGGTCAAAGAAATGATGAGTCGGCACCCCTGGGGCTAGAGACTGAGGTGTGGACACTCCTGCGGTCACACAGAGTAGCTGATGGACGCTCCCCGGTATAGACTGGGGAGCAGACACTGCTGAGGTGACAGGCTGTGGCGTGGGTGGCTCTGGGGTCACACACATGGGTATTTGGACTCTCATGGGGGTCACACATATTGGGGAATGGACACTCGTGGAGTTACACACATTGGGGAGTCAACACTCCCGGGGTCCCTCATATGGGGGTTTGAACACTCATGATCACTGGGACTGGGGTGTGGATACTGCTAGTGCGACACAGCTTGGGGGGTGGGCACTCCTGGGGTCACACATAATGATATTTGGACACAACTGTGGTCACACAGATCGGCGTTTGGATACCCCTGGGGTCACACACTGGGGTGGGGACACCTCTGGCCTCACACACAGTAGTGTGCACACTCATGGTGTCACAGAATAGGGAGAGGACTCTCCTGGGGTCCAGGCTGGGGAGAGAATGATGCTGAAGGTGTGCATTCGGGGATCATTGATGAAGAAGGGAAAGTTCAAATACCACCTGTTCAAGTAGTTAAACAAGGAGCCCGTTAGATTGAGGCGACTCTGATGCCTTGCAGCCAACATGAGCCAGAGTCAATGCACTTGTATCCGAGAAATCGAAATTTAAGAAAAACCAATCACAAACAGCCAACTGGGTTTTCCCAAATAAACACCCTCTTCAGCTCTAGCCAATCAAATAATCTCGCTTTGCTTCTACATCTGCCCCATAAAAGACTTGCCTGGAGCTCTTGTCATGGAGCACTCCTAACCACTTCCAAGCACTGCCCAGTTCCAATGTTTGCTCAAATAAACTCCTGAAAATTTAAATGTGCCTCAGTTTATCTTTTAACACACGTAAGCCACACACATGACAGGCTCTAGAATGTGTGTTTCACTTTTAATCACCACGTAAGACCCACAGACTGCCTCTTTTGGTCCATATTGGCGATGCCTGAGGAAGGGAAACATCTATAATCTATTGCTTGGAAGGTCTGTAGTGCCTGTGACCTGGGGCTTCTCACTTATCTTCAGAGTTTATCTTACTGTTTCTTTTTTTTAATGTTTTTATTTCATTGTACAGTCTTACACCTCCACTGAGATTAGGAGAGCAAGGACACTGAAATCTACCGTATTTAGGACTTTTGAATGTACACATATACTTTTTTTGGGGGGTGGGGGGGCTATGTTGGGTCTTCGTTGCTGCGCGCGGGCTTTCTCTAGTTGCAGCGAACTGGGGCTACTCTTCGTTGCGGTGCGTGGGCTTCTCACTGTGGTGGCTTCTCTCGTTGCAGAGCACGGGCTATAGAGCAGGTGGGCTTCAGTAGTTGTGGCACATGGGCTTCAGTAGCTGTGGCTCATGGGCTCTAGAGCGCAGGCTCAGTAGTTGTGGTGCATGGGCTTAGTTGCTCTGAAGCATGTGGGATCTTCCCGGACCAGGGCTGGAACCCGTGTCCCCTGCATTATCAGGCAGATTCTTAACCACTGTGCCACTAGGGAAGTCCCCTATCTTACTGTTTCTTTATCTGTGAAATGGGGATCACTTATTTCCCACCTCCTTTGCCAAAACATTTTGAGGGTGAAGTGAAGTTCTCAAGTTAAAACTGCTTTGTAAAATAAAGCACCAGGCCTAAGACATTTCCTAAAATTCAAAGCAGTGAACTGGCTGGTCCAGTGGCATGGGGCAAGGAGCTGGGAGAGTGGACACCAAGTTTGTAATCATGGATCTAACTGTGTGACCTTGAACAAGTCACTTGCTTGCACCAGCCTGAGATTCCTGGGGATAATACCCATCTGACAGGGTATCACAGTGACAGTTGGCTGTCCCCAAAAGTCATACTTCATCTTCCCTAATGTTGAGCTATTGCAAAGCAGCTGCCCAGCCAGAAATTACATTTCCCACCCCCACTTGCACCTGGATGGGGTCATATGACCAGTCCTGCTGAATGGAACTTGAGCTAAAATGATGTGTGTCCTTAACAAACAGTGGTGTTTTCTCCATTTGCATTTGTCCATCTTTTGGAGGTCTAGAACCCCAGAAGAGAGTGAAGCCACAGTGTACAAGGACCCCGGGGTTCTCAGCCACCACATGGAAGTCCACCTATCAACCAGGAACACTCACAGTAGTCTGTGATGTTTATTATTGTGTGAAACCATTGACATTGTGATGTTGGTTTGTTATTGCAAGAGAATTAATTCCTGAACACGTACACAGTGTTGTGTGGATCGAATCCTCTGTGGAAATGGGCTCTGCAAGTTGAGGAGCCCATGGACAGGAGAGGCTTCTTCTGGGAGGTCCTACTGGCTTCTAGGAGCTGCTTTTCCTTCCTTTACAGCAGGCAGATCTCTGGCCAGGGACTGGGAGGCATTTGAACCTCCAAGCTGGACACTGGCTCCACTGCCGGGGGTGGGGGGACCCTGGACATGGAACCCTGTTCTTCAGAGATCCAGAGGTGAATGAAGTGCTGGTGCTCCGAAGCTTGGTTTGGCTTTAATAATGGGCTTTGGTGTACATCTAGAGTTGGTAGAATTCAGCCACAACTTTCTATAGACGGATTAAAGACAGCTTTGATTTCACTAAATGTCTCCAACAGTGGATTTATTCTTCTCCTTAGAATGAAGGCACTTTCTGTTGTTGTAACCGAGACCTACCATGCTCTTTCCCCCCAGTGCTGGCCCCAGTGCTTCTTCTGGGACAAAGCCCCTGGGGCTAGTGGGGCAGCAGCCAGGGTTTCCCAAAACATGCAACCTTCAGGGCCATTTGATGTTCCTATGACACAGGCCCACACAGTGTGCTGGGACAGTGCTTGTTTAAAGAGTGTTACTTCTACCCCAAAGAAAATGCCTGCCTGAATTCCCCAGCTGTCCAGTGGTTAGGCCTCTGCACTTTCACTGCCAAGGGCACGGGTTCAGTCCCTGGTTGGGGAACTAAGATCCTGAAAGCACTGTGGCACGGCCAAAAAAAAAAAGAAAGAAAAAGAAAACAAAATGCCTGCCTTTCCACGAGATCCAGACATTTAAACCACATAGGCTCTGTAGCTCAGTTTCCTTGTCCATAAAAAGGACATGCTAGGACCTAGCCTGGCCATCTGAAAGGGTAGTTAAGAGATTATGTGATTTGGATTCCTTTTATTTCTTTTTCTTCTCTGATTGCTGTGGCTAGAACTTCCAAAACTATGTTGAATAAGAGTGGTGAGAGTGAGCAACCTTGTCTTGTTCCTGATCTTAGTGGAAATGGTTTCAGTTTTTCACCATTGAGGACGATGTTGGCTCTGGGTTTGTCATATATGGCCTTTATTATGTTGAGGAAAGTTCCCTCTATGCCTACTTTCTGCAGGGTTTTTTTTTTATCATAAATGGGTGTTGAATTTTGTCAAAAGCTTTCTCTGCATCTATTGAGATGATCATATGGTTTTTCTCCTTCAACTTGTTAATATGGTGTATCACGTTGATTGATTTGCGTATATTGAAGAATCCTTGCATTCCTGGGATAAACCTCACTTGATCATGGTGTATGATCCTTTTAATGTGCTGTTGGATTCTGTTTGCTAGTATTTTGTTGAGGACTTTTGCATCTATGTTCATCAGTGATATTGGCCTGTAGTTTTCTTTCTTTGTGACATCTTTGTCTGGTTTTGGTATCAGCGTGATGGTGGCCTCGCAGAATGAGTTTGGGAGTGTTCCTCCCTCTGCTATATTTTTTGGAAGAGTTTGAGGAGGATAGGTGTTAGCTCTTCTCTAAATGTTTAATAGAATTCGCCTGTGAAGCCATCTGGTCCTGCGCTTTTGTTTGTTGGAAGTTTCAGTTTCAGTGCTTGTGATTGGTCTGTTCATGTTTTCTATTTCTTCCTGCTTCAGTCTCGGCAGGTTGTGCATTTCTAAGAATTTGTCCATTTCTTCCAGGTTGTCCATTTTATTGGCATAGAGTTGCTTGTAGTAATCTCTCATGATCTTTTGTATTTCTGCAGTGTCAGTTGTTACTTCTCCTTTTTCATTTCTAATTCTATTGATTTGAGTCTTCTCCCTTTATTTCTTGATGAGTCTGGCTAATGGTTTATCAATTTTGTTTATCTTCTCAAAGAACCAGCTTTTAGTTTTATTGATCTTTGCTAATGTTTCCTTCATTTCTTTTTCATTTATTTCTGATCTGATCTTTATGATTTCTTTCCTCCTGCTAAATTTGGGGGGTTTTTGTTCTTCTTTCTCTAATTGCTTTAGTTGCAAGGTTAAGTTGTTTATTTGAGATATTTCCTGTTTCTTAAGGTAGAATTGTATTGCTATAAACTTCCCTCTTAGAACTGCTTTTGCTGCATCCCATAGGTTTTGGGCCGTCGTGCCTCCACTGTCATTTGTTTCTAGGTATTTTTTGATTTCCTTTTTGATTTCTTCAGTGATCACTTTGTTATTAAGTATTGTATTGTTTAGCCTCCATGTGTTTGTATTTTTTACAGATCTTTTCCTGTAATTGATATCTAGTCTCATAGCGTTGTGATCGGAAAAGATATTTGATGTGATTTCAATTTTCTTAAATTTACCAAGGCTAGATTTGTGACGCAAGATATGATCTATCCTGGAGAATGTTCCATGAGCACTTGACAAAAATGTGTATTCTGTTGCTTTTGGATGGAATGTCCTATAACTATCAATTAGGTCCATCTTGTTTAATGTATCATTTAAAGCTTGTGTTTCCTTATTTATTTTCTTTTTGGATGATCTGTCCATTGGTGAAAGTGGGGTGTTTGCAGATGACATGACACTATACATAGAGAATCCTAAAGATGCTACCAGAAAACTACTAGAGCTAATCAATGAATTTGGTAAAGTAGCAGGATACAAATTAATGCACAGAAATCCCTGGCATTCTTATACACTAATGATGAAAAATCTGAAAGTGAAATTAAGAAAACACTCCCATTTACCACTGCAACAAAAAGAATAAAATATCTGGGAATAAACCTACCTAAGGAGGCAAAAGACCTGTATGCAGAAAATTAAAAGACACTGATGAAAGAAATTAAAGATGATACAAATAGATGGAGAGATATACCATGTTCTTGGATTGGAAGAATCAGCATTGTGAAAATGACTCTACTACCCAAAGCAATCTACAGATTCAATGCAATCCCTATCAAACTACCACTGGCATTTTTCACTGAAGTAGAACAAAAAATTTCACAATTTGTATGGAAACACAAAAGACCCCGAATAGCCAAAGCAATCTTGAGAACGAAAAATGGAGCTGGAGGAATCAGGCTCCCTGACTTCAGACTATACTACAAAGCTACAGTAATCAAGAGAGTATGGTACTGGCACAAAATAGAAATATAGATCAATGGGACAGGATAGAAAGCCCAGAGATAAACCCATGCACATATGGTCACCGTATCTTTGATAAAGGAGGCCAGAATATACAGTGGAGAAAAGACAGCCTCTTCAATAAGTGGGGCTGGAAAAACTGGACAGGTACATGTAACAGTATGAAATTAGAACACTCCCTAACACCATACACAAAAATAAGCTCAAAATGGATTAAAGACCTAAATGTAAGGCCAGAAACTATCAAACTCTTAGAGGAAAACATAGGCAGAACACTCTATGACATAAATCACAGCAAGATCCTTTTTGACCCACCTCCTAGAGAAATGGAGATAGAAACAAAAATAAACAAATGGGACCTAATGAAACTTCAAAGCTTTTGCACAGCAAAGGAAACCATAAACAAGACCAAAAGACAACCCTCAGAATGGGAGAAAATATTTGCAAATGAAGCAACTGACAAAGGATTAGTCTCCAAAATTTACAAGCAGCTCATGCAGCTCAATAACAAAAAACCAAACAACCCAATCCGAAAATGGGCAGAAGACCTAAATAGACATTTCTCCAAAGAAGATATACAGATTGCCAACAAACACATGAAAGAATGCTCAACATCATTAATCATTAGAGAAATGCAAATCAAAACTACAATGAGATATCATCTCACACCAGTCAGGATGGCCATCATCAAAAAATCTAGAAACAATAAATGCTGGAGAGGGTGTGGAGAAAAGGGAACACTCTTGCACTGTTGGTGGGAATGTAAATTGATACAGCCACTATGGAGAACAGTATGGAGGTTCCTTAAAAAACTACACATAGAACTACCATACGCCCCAGCAATCCCACTACTGGGCATATACCCTGAGAAAACCATAATTCCAAAAGAGTTATGTACCAAAATGTTCACTGCAGCTCTATTTACAATAGCCAGGACATGGAAACCTAAGTGTCCATCAACAGATGAATGGACAAAGAAGATCTGGCACATATATATGATGGAATATTACTCAGCCATAAAAAGAAATGAAATTGAGTTATTTGTAGTGAGATGGATAGACCTAGAGTCTGTCATACAGAGTGAAGTAAGTCAGAAGGAGAAAAGCAAATACTGTATGCTAATACATATATACGGAATCTAAGAAAAAAAATGTCATGAAGAACCTAGGGGTAGGACGGGAATAAAGACACAGACCTACTAGAGCATGGACTTGAGCATATAGGGAGGGGGAAGGGTAAGCTGTGACAAAGTGAGAGAGTGGCATGGACATATATACACTACCAAACGTAAAGTAGATAGCTAGTGGGAAGCAGCCGCATAGCCCAGGGAGATCAGCTCGGTGCTTTGTGACCACCTAGAGGGGTAGGATAGGGAGAATGGGAGGGAGGGAGACACAAGAGGGAAGAGATATGGGAACATATGTATATGTATAACTGATTCACTTTGTTATAAAGCAGAAACTAACACACCATTGTAAAGAAAGTATACTCCAATAAAGATGTTAAAAAAAAAAGATTGTGTGAAAAGGGTCTTTCTCAGTAAAACATTATTCTCCCTGCAAGTAACAGAAAGGCCTATTAGAGTGCCTTCAAGTGAGAGAGGTTTATTTCCTCCCATTACCAGAAAATTTGAGGTGGGCGGTCCCAGGCTCAATGATATTGTAAGCAGGGTCAAATTTTTCCTTCCCTCTTTCATCTTGACCATCTTTAAGCATGCTGACTTTTGACTTCATGCTTATTGCCTTGTGATCCCAACATGGCTGCTGCACTTCCAGCCCTGACATCTGTATCCAATGCAGGAAAAAGGGATCTGGACAACGTCTTTCTCTTAATGATGCATTGTCTTTTTATTTGAGATGGACAACCCTCGCTATAGATTATCCTTCATATCTCATTGGCCAAAACAGCATCAAATGTCCCCCTCCCCCAATTTATAACTCTCTAAAGGAGGCAAAATAACTATGACTGATTTAGATCAATCATAATCTATTCACTTGGTCTGGGGGAGGAACTTATCCTCTTTAAGGACAGGGGATCTCCATCTACCATCTGAAAAGAGTGTGAACGAGGTAGTAAAGAGGGAGGGAATAGGGTAAGGACAGTAGGGGAGGCAGTGGGAAGCATAGAACCACAGAGTGGGAGGCAAGGTGAGTCGAGTTCTAGCCCTAGTTCTGCATTGGAGTTGCTGTGTGGCTTGTTTTGTCCCTCGCGCTCTCTGAGCCTTGGTTTCTCTTCTGTACCAGAGGAAGTTGAGGTCAAAGGTTTCAAAGGACACACCATGTGTTGATTGCCCTGTAGACTTGACCTGGACATGGGGGCTGGGCTGTGGAATTCACTACATGACAGCGAAGGTCCACTGACTCCTTCAGTGGGGAAGGTCCAGAGGCTACTTGGCTCACGTCTCCTTCCACCTGGCAGGGACAAGGATCTCTCGTTCTTCTGGGATCAAGGTCATTTTGGTTGTCCTTGAAGAGGTCATTCTGAGTGTGTACAAGGGACTCCTGGGGCAGAGCAGGGGCTCACATCTGGGTCCAGTTTTCAGCTTCCAGCTTCAGTTCTGTTACTGTTGTCACACTAGGTGACCTTGAAAGGTCCCTGGCCCTCTCTGTCCCTCAGTTTCCCCATTTGTTCAGTGAGGAGTTTAGACAGGATGGCCTCTGCTGGACTTTACAGCCCTAAACTGCTGAGGCTAAGTGGGTTCAAGAAAGAAGAGGAAGATGAGGTCTGCATTCCAGGGACCTTGGGAGGCCCTTGGAGGCAGGGATGGGGGAGTTAGGAACTACCAGTGATTGCAGCTGAAGCTTTGAAGCTGATGCCCACTCAGTGTCCCTACTCCTGCCTCAGAGTCCTTGGGGGAAGGGCAGATTCTCTGGTGCCCCTTCCAGCCTCCCTCTGTCCACCGTTTCACTGCCACCTGCGAGCAGGGCTCAGTCAAAGCTGTTCTTCTGGTCTTGAGGCTTTGTCCCCACAGCTTTCCTCTCAGTAAAACCAGAACTTTTGTGGATGGCCTGCCCCCCCTTCCTTCCTTTCTTCCCTTTTTATTATTTATTGGGTGCACTGGTGACGGGTGCTGGGGATACAACAGGGAACTTGGCAGACCCGCTTCTGTTCTCCTGGAGCTCAGAATCTGCTGGATGAGTCTGCAGCTAAGCATTAATATTCCTCATCAGGAATGTTCTAAAGGGGGGCAACCAACAGAACCAAAGAGGGTATACTGGTGTCCAAGGGATGTTGTAACAAGGTACCACAAACATGGTGGCTTAAACATAAAAATTTATTCACTCATAGCTCTGGAGGCCAGAAGTCCTAAGCAAGGTATGAGCAGGGCTGCACTCCCTCCAGAGGCTCTAGGGGAGAATCTATTTGTTGCTTCTTTTAGCTTTCGGTGGCTGCTGGCATTCCTTGGCTTGTGGCCCCATCACTCCAATCTCTGCCTCCATGGTCACACTGCCGCCTCCTCTGTGTGTGCGTCTTCTCCTCTTCTGTCTATGTCAAATCTCCCTCAGCCTCCCTCTTATAAGGACACTTATGGTTACATTTAGAGCCCACCAGATAATCAAGATAATCTCCCTGTGTCCAGATCCTTCACATCATCACATCTGCAAAGTCTTTTTTTTTTTTTTTTTTTTGCCGTATAAGTGAACAGTCACAGGTTCCAGGGATTAGGAGGTGGATAACTTTGTAGGGCTATTAGTTAACCTTCCACAGTTGGGGATGCCAGGAAGGAGTCCTTGGGTAGGTGACATCTCAGTCAAAATCTGAAGGATAAGGAGTTTACCGAACAGAAGACCAGGAGACAGAATGTGCCAGTGGCATGTGTAAAGCTCTTGGAGATGAGAGTGGACAATTTTAACGTGGGAAAACCAAGGAGTTGAGGGTAACAGACTGGACCGTAGAGCAATAGGCGGGTTGTAGAGGCTCAGATTAGCCCAGCCAGGGAGAGGCAAGATAAGGAAATAGGCAGCCTGACAATATCCCAGTGCAGCTCCACAGTCGTGTGTAATGGACAGGCTGAGGGCTGGCTTGTGCCTGAGAGACGCAGCCCCTCACCAGACCGGGAAACTTGGGCCGCCAGCCCCCACTCACTCACTCAGGAAGGCAGGTCTCTGGACCGGGGTGCCCCCACCAGCACAGGTCAGTGTGGACTGACAGTGGTTAAGAGCCTGGCTTCTAACGTTGGATGGCCTGGGCTGGGATCGCAGCTCTGCCACACCCTGGCAGGATGACCTCGGGCAATTTGCTTAGCCACTCTGGAGCCTCCTCCTCCCTTTCCTGCACTCGAGGTAGTAGGTACTTTGCAAATGTTAGTAATTATGGATGCCAAGAAGTCCTGGCAGCCTCGGGATATTTCAGGGGAGAGAGGTAAGAGGAATCTGGGGCCTCTAGGTCAGCATAAAGTGAGCCCAAAGCCCACTTGCTCTTTTGTGAGCTGATCTAGTCTCTTATTTATTGGTCAAGCTGGTTTCTGTTACTTGCAGACAGAAACATCTTATCCGATAAAGGTTTTTCATAATCTTTTTCAAATATTTATTTATTTTATTTTATTATTTATTTTTGCCTGCATTGGGTCTTTGTTGCTGCACGCGGGCTTTCTCTAGTTGCGGCGAGTGGGGGCTACTCTTTTATCTTCTCACTGCGGTGGTTTCTCTTGTTGTGGAGCACGGGCTGTAGGTGCGCAGACACAGTAGTTGTGGCTCGCGGGCTCTAGAGTGCAGGCTCAGTAGTTGTGGTGCACGGGCTTAGTTGCTCCATGGCATGTGGGATCTTCCCAGACCAGGGATCGAACCCATGACCCCTGCCTTGGCAGGCGGATTATTAACCACTGTGCCACCAGAGAAGTCACTTTAAAAAAATGTATTTATTTGGCTGCATTGAGTCTTAGTTGTGGCGCGCAGGCTCAGTAGTTGTGGTGCGTGGGCTTGGTTGCCCCACCACATGTGGGATATTAGTTCCCCGACCAGGGATTGAACCCATGTCCCCTGCATTGGAAGGTGGATTCTTAACCACTGGACCACGAGGGTAGTGCCTAGGTCTTCTTAAGTTCCTTAAAATAGTGATTTATTTCTTTAACCAGACAATCCCCTTGTTTGGGTTCAAACCACAAGTTTTGTCTCGCCTTTTGTGGACAGTAGTTCTGATGTCAGTTCCATTTTCAAAGCTTTGCTATCCTGTTTGGGTCTGCTCATGCATGTACAGCTCAGGAGCAAGCTTGAGACTTGTCTAAGTTTATGCACAGAATTAGGGGATTCCTTTCTCTAGCTCTCTCTTCTATGGCATTGCCCTCCACATTCTCCAGCTTTCAGGGGCCTGTTTTCCTGGTCCTCTGGCCAGAATGATGTCATTTCTCTTGGAGATTTAGCTGCCTACACTACTGCCATATGGTTCTGGACTGGGGCCACCACTGGGGGAAAGCCAGGAGAGAAAAAAGAAAAACAAGTCCCCAGAGATTCCCACCCCCGATCCTCCCCACACTCTTTAGATTATAGTTGGGTATTGCGGTTCTGGGTATCATGGTTCTAGGTGGAAGATCCTTATACTGTTTGAAGATCATTTTCTAGAATATGTGATCTCTCAACTCTTTTGGGGTTTCTATCTGAATTAGGATTTATTTCAACTATTTGGGCACCTGTGGCAAAGAATTTGAGAACTCTGAACTATGTGTGTGTCTGTCCAGTGGGTGAGATCTCTGAGAACCTTTGGTTTCTGTGTCCCGTGACATGAGTTCCCTAAGTTGTTTGGGGTATATTTCCAGGTGTTAAGTCTCTTTTCCATTTCGGGGTATCAGTCCCAGGGTGTGATGTTACTAAAGTACTGCTTCTAGTGACTGAAGTCTCTAAGCGATTTATGAGCCAGAATCTCAAGGAATGACAGCTCTAAGGTGTTTGTAATTTGTATACTTGGGTGTGAGGTCTTTGAGCTATTTTGGTGTCCAGATCTTAGAATGTAAATTCTCAGAACTCCTTTGGCATCTGTCTTGCATAGTGTGAGTTTCCTGAACCATTTGGGGTATGCTTTTAGGCATGATGTTTCTGTTCCTTTTGGAAAATCTTAATTCCAAGGCTGATGCTCTGTGCCTTATGGTATGTTGTATCTGAACTCTTTTGGAATGTGTGTCCAGAGTATGAGATATCTGAAATTTTATGCATTTTTTCTTAAGAGTTTGAGGTCTTTGAACTACAGCATGTGTAGGATTTTGTCCAATAGCGTGAGACCACTGAGTCACTGGGGTGGGGGACTCTGTCCCAAGATATGAGCTCTCTGAGCTGTTTGAATTACTGCATCCCTGGGTGTGTGCCACAGTGTGCTGTCTTGGAAGTGGTTCCATATCTGTGTCCCAACACATGAGGTCTCTGAGTTTCTCTGGGTTGTTTGTTAATGGTATGATGATTATGAATTATTTTTTAGTCAGGGTCCAAGAAATGAGGTCTTTTAGCTGTTTGGGGATCTGAACTGTCTGAAGGGTATTAGGTGTCTGAGTTCCTTTGGGTCTGTGTACCACTCATGAAATCCCTGTGTCACTTGGGGTATGTTCCAAAGTGTGAGGTCTCTCACATTTTTGGTGGTTTCTGTGTAAGGGTGTGATGCCTCTGACTAATAAGTGGTCTATTAGAATTTGATCAGGTTTGTGTCTCAAGTTGGAGATTTCTTTGCCAATTGGTTTCCATGAAGTTTGTGAGCTATTTAGGAGCCTGTTTGAAATCTGTTACCAAGGTAGGAGGTTTCTGAATAGGTTTGTTTGTTTGTTGTGGGGTTTTTTGTGGTCTGTGTCCGAGGTGTGAGATGTCTGAACACTTTGGGTGACTGGTGACTATGTCTAGGCTGCAAGGACTCTCTAGGGGGCATGTACCCCATAGTGTGAAATCTCTGGGAAATTTTGGATCCTGGTCCCAACACATGAGGTCTGTGAACTCATGGGCATCTGTGTTCATGGCCTGAGGTCTCTGAATTGTTTTGTGGCCTGTGTCCAAGGGTGTGAGTTCTCTGAGATGTTTGGGGTCTGGGTCCCAGGATGTGAACTTTCTAATATTTGGGGATCTGTGTTCAGGCTATGAAGTCTCTGTGTTTTTTGGGGTTCTGTGTCACATGATGGGAATTCTGAGCCACTTGGGATGTTTCCAGGTGTGAAGAGTCTGTTCCTATTGACAGTCACTGTCAAGGGTGGGATATCTCTGACCTCTATTCTGTTTCCAAGGGATGGGGTCTATTTAGCCATCTGTGTGACTGTGTGGGATCACTGTCTGTTCATGGATTGGGGTTCCAGAGCATGAGATCTCTGAGCTGTTTGGGGTTTTGTGTCATGTCCTCTGAGCTGTTTTGGTTAGCTGAATCTCAAGGAGATGAGATCCCTGAGGTACTTTCCATCTATGCCCCAGAGTGAATTGTTTGAGCCCTTGGGGGGTTGTGTATCCTAGGGTAAGAGTTGTCAAACTTTTTGGGGTATGTGTTCAGGTCTGAAGGTCTCTGAGGTATTAGTATTCTGTGTGACAAGATGTGAGATCTCTGTTCTGGATTTTCTGTGAACTCGCGAGGTCTGTGAGGTTGGGTGGGAGTAGGGGGTGGAGAGAGTCCAGGTCCAAAGCTTAAGGCCTCAGACTTGTTTTCTGCTATGCCCAGAGTGTGAGATCTCTGAGCTCTTTGGGGCACTGTGTCTCAGGGTGTGAGTTCCCTTTAGTGTTTCTGAGTCATTGTCCCAGCCTATGAAATCTCTGAGCTTCTTGGGAATCAGCATACAAGGACTTGGAAATGCTTTATGTTCTGTGTCCAAGTGTGTGAGGTCTTTGTGGTCTGCGAGTCTAGTACCACAGAATGAGATTGCTGAGGTGTTTGTATTTCTTTTTGTCTCAGTGTAAGTTTTATGAGCTGTTGGGATGTATTTTTCCCCATGCATGTGAGGATTTGGGTTTTGGGGGAATGTGGGTTCAGAGTTTAAGGTTTCTGAACTTTGTGGAAGCCTCTGTCAAGGATATGAGACCTCATAACTCTTATGGATCTAAATCCCATCATGTGAAATCTTTGAGCCATTTGGCAGATGTTTCCACGTGTGAGGTCTTTGATGTTTGTGTGGGTCTCAATTACAAGAATGAGGTCTTGTACTTATTTCTGGTATATTTCCAGAGCCTGGGGTTTCTGAGGTATTTTTGTTGAGTGTGTCATGCCATGGTGTGATGCCTTTAAGGTGTTTCAGGGTCTATGTCCTGACGTGTGAGGTCTCTGAGCTGTTTGGGGTCTGTGTCCAAGGTGTGAGTCCCCAGAGCTGTTTCAGCCTTTGTGTTCCAGGGTGTGAGGTGTCCAAGGCCTTTGGATTCTGAGCTCGTTTGGGATGTGAAATTTCTTTTCCTTTCAGAGATGTCAGTCTGGGGGTGTGGTTTCTCTGTCCTATTAGGGATTACATCCTTTTTTAAAAATATAATTTATTTTATTAAAGTATAGTTTATTCACAGTGTTAATTTCTGCTGTACAGCAAAGTGATTCAGTTTTATATATATATATATATATATATATATATATATATATATATATATATATATATATATTCTTTTTCATATTCTTTTCCATTATGGTTTATTAAGGATATTGAATATATTTCCCTGTGCTATACAGTAGGACCTTGTTTATCCATTCTCTATATAATAGTTTGCATCTGCTAATCCCAAACTCCCAATCCACCCCTCCCCCACCCCCACCTTGGCAACCACAAATCTCTTCTCTGTGTCTGTGAGTCTGTTTCTGTTTTATAGATAAGTTTTAGATTCCACATATAAGTGATATCATATGGTATTTGTCTTTCTCTTTCTGACTTACTTCACTTAGTATGATAATCTCTAGGTCCATCTATTGCTGCAAATGGCATTATTTCATTCTTTTTTATGGCTGAGTAATATTCCATTGTATATATATACCACATCTTTTTAAAAAAATCTTTATTGGAGTATAATTGCTTTACAATGGTGTGTTAGTTTCTGCTTTATAACAAAGTGAATCAGCTATACATGTACATATGTCCCCATATCTCCTCCCTCTTGCATCTCCCTCCACATCTTCTTTATCCATTCACGTGTCAGTGGACATTTAGGTTGTTTCTATGTCTTGGCTATTGTAAGTAGTGCTGCTATGAACACAGGGTGTATGTATCTTTTCGAATTAGAGTTTTATCCAGATATATGCCCAGGAATGGGATCGCTGGATCATATGGCAACTCTACTTTTAGTTTTTGGAGGAAACTCCATACTGTTTCCCATGGTGGCTGCACCAATTTACATTCCCACCAACAGTGTAGGAGGGTAGGGATTACATTCTTGATTGTGATGTCCCTGCCCTATTTGGGGTTAGTTTCCAGAATTATTTATGGGGATGTGTCACGCGAGGTAGGGCATCTCTATTCTCTCGGCAGGTCTCTTTCCCAGAGTGTGTGATCTCGGAAATGTTTTAGAGACCTGTGTCTAGTGTATAAAGTCTATCAGGTTCTGGGCACCTGTGTCTGGAGATCTCTGAGTGGTTTGGGACTCTTGGTCTTCGTGTGCAAGTTGTCCAAGCTCATGTGCATCCTGAGTTCCATGATGTCGTGTTTTTGAGTAATTTGGGTTTTGTTTCCAGGCATGAGGTTTCTGATCTTTTTGATGGTCTCGGTTGCAGAGAGTGAAATGTCTGATCTATTAGGGTCTGTGTCCAGGCAGTGAGGTCACTGAGTTGTATCACTGTCCCTTTTCCCAGGTGTGAGGTGTCTGTGTTTTTTGAGTGTCTGAGTTCTTAAGTATAAAGTCTCATAGGCTATTTGGGGTTTGTTTCTAGGGTCTGAAATCTTTGATCTATTTATTTATCTAACTTGTGTGCCAAGTTGTAAGGTCTCTGAAATGTTTCCAGGTCTGCGTCCAAGGTATGAGATCTTTACGTTGTTGTGAACTTAGTGTCTCAGGGTTTTGGGGATATCTGAGATGTTTAGGGGCCTTTATTAGAGGGTATTAAGTCTCTGCACTGTTTTGGAAACTTTCTTCCAGGGTGTGGGGTCTCTGAGTGTTGGGATGTCTGTGTTCCTGAGTATAAAGTCTCATTAGCTGTTTAGAGATCTGTTTCCAGAGTCTCAGGTCGCTGTACTATTTTTGGTTCTGTGTCTTGTCCCAGGGTGTGAGGTTCCTGAGTTGCTTAGGAACTTATGTGCAGGATGTCACCTTTCTGAGATGTTTGGGGTCAATATCACAGGGAGTGGGATCACTGAAGTGATTATGATTTGGGGCACAAAGTTTGTGTCACAGCTCTCTGAGCTGTTTGGGTGTGAGGTCTCAGAACACTTTGCAGGGCCGGTGCTCATCTTATACCTTTGAGCATTTTTTTCCCACTTGCTCACCCATTAACATTACGTCCTTTAGACAGTCCTTCCTGCAGGTACATGTGTGGCACCCTCATTCTGTTTGTGTCCAGGCCTCTGCATTGTTTTGTGGTGTATGTCAAGAGTGTGAGGTCTTTGTCCAGATTCTTAAAAAAAATTATTTATTTATTATTTATTTATTTTTGGCGGTGCTGGGTCTTTACTGCTGCATGTGGCCTTTCTCTAGTTGCAGCAAGTGGGGCTACTCTTCGTTGCAGTGCACAGGCTTCTTATTGCGGTGGCTTCTATTGTTGTGGAGCATGGGCTCTAGGCACGCGGGCTTCAGTAGTTGTGGCACACGGGCTTAGTTGCTCCGCCGCATGTGGGATCTTCGCAGACCAGGGATTGAACCCGTGTCCCCTGCATTTGCAGATGGATTCTTAAACCACTGCGCCACCAGGTAAGTCCTGTCCAGACTTTTAATGTAAATCTCAGGTGGCAAGGTGTCTGAGCTGTTTTGAGGTCTATGTTCGTGGTATAAGGTATGTGAACTATTTGGGTTTCGTGTCCCAGTGTGGAGGGTCCCTGAGGTGTTTTGGTGTCCCAGGGAGTGAAGTCTCTGAGATGTTTGTAGGAGTCTGTGACTGGAGGATAAGATCTATGAACTAACTGGTTATCTATGCCTCATCGTGTGAGTTCTCCAAGCTCTTCTGTGCTCTGTGTTCAATGATGTGACAACCCTGAGCAATTTGGGGTATGTTTCCAGTGTTGGGGTCTTATTCTGTCTCACAGCCAGCCCATACTCCATGGTATAAGATGAATCACCCTTCCCCGCCAGTTGTGTTCTCCTCCCATTCCTGTGCACACAGACCTGTGCATGTGTATTTCCTTAGAACACATATTTAGAAGTGGAACTGCCGGGTCAAAGGAGTCACTTATTCAACAACCCCCCTTTGAGCACCTACTGTGTACAGGGCACAGTTTTAGGTGCTGCGGAGACACAGGGGAACTAGAAATCCATATACACCCTGCTGGTACAGCCATTCTAGTGGGAAGGGGGTGTCATTTTTTTATTTTGATAGATACTGGCACACAAATTCACACTTCCATCAGTGGCATCAGGGGAACGAATGCCTTCTTACGGGCCACTGCTCTGCAGCAAGGGGTCGGATCCCTTGGCATGGCTCTCAACAAGATCATCAGATTATGGGGCTGGAACGGTCTATCGAGGGATATGTAAGAGGGAGACGGGGATGGAACATGGGCCAGGGGAGGAAGATATGAAAAAGAGAGAGAGTCTAGTTGTTTTGGCAAGAACCGAAGTTTGAATGACCGACCCTCAGGACATTGACATGAAACAGCCCTTCTTAGATCACACACACGAAGAGCGTGAGGGTTGGGAATGAAGAGTTAAGGATGAGACTTTGCAGCTCCGGGACACGCTATTGCGTGATGCGAAGATGGAACAGTCTGCTCTGGGAGGTACCACGGGGGTGAGGGGTCGTGTATTTTGGAAGAAACCACTGTATGTTTGGGGACACGAAAGATCCCACGCGTGGATTGGCCCCTACCACAGACGGAGAGAATGGCGATGCCCTGACTGGCCTTGGCCCCGGGGTCCGGGGTGGGGGGAACCCCACCCTCAGCATAGAGCCCCCCCCTCACCTATCTGGAAGCCGCCGTCTGGTCCCGCCTGCGTTGGCTCTACCGATTCTAATCAACAGCGGGGGTGTGGAGTGGGTGGAAGGGTGCGGAGCGGTGATTGGCTCCTGGATGAGTAGGGCGGGATCAAATCCTGCTCTGAGGCTCTGACTGGCCGCCGCTAGATTGCTTACCCAAGCTCTTCCAGGGTACCGAGGTTTTCCAGAATTACGTATAGGCTGCGAGCTGGGTCCTCCAGCTCCGGGCTGCCATTGGCTGCTGGTTCGGCGCAGGCGCTATGGTTCCCGGGTTGGAGTTCGGGGTTGCTGAGGCAGGGCTTTGGCTAATGGAGACTATAGGTTCGAATCCTATCTAGGAACTTCAGTTTGCGCACCTGTAAAAGAAGCTGGCATTATTGGCTGGCACAGAATGTGTCGGGTAATCTTTTCTATTCTCTTCTACCTGTTCTTTCTCTTTTTAAAACAATGCTTATTACGTCCCATTATATTGATTAGAGGATCCATTCACCATTCACAACAGCACTGAGAAAAATTCTTCTCCAGGGTTCCTGACATCGTTGTATCAGGCTGCCTCTGTAGGTCTGAGTCCTGCAGCGAAGGTTCAAGGCGATCTCATGATCCTCCTTCAAGCCATCCCCTCCTCCCCGCGGAGAGGATGACTTGGAGGTTTCCTGCCCCCTATGGACCAGGCCTGACTGGGGGGGGGTGTGGTGGTGGTGTGTGTTTAGGAGTAGGGTGAGGGGTTGGGCCATAAATGACTAGAGAGCAATGCGTGATTTCATGCTCTAGGATAGAGGGGTGAGTGGCAGTTAAAGGAGAATTTTGAAGGGAGGCAAGTCTTAAGTCAAAGGAGTAAACTTTTTAATGATGGGATTTTAAGCATCAGGCAGGGGAGGTGTTTGGCCGAGTGTGAGTAGGAGGAGAGTGGTTCTCAATTCAGGCAACTCATAAGGTGGTTATTATATGCTGTGTGCAGTTTGGAGGACTGTGTCCAGAATGTGAAATCTCATTTTCTGGAATCTCAGTTCAGGGCATGACATCTATGAGCAGACTGCGAAATTTCTCTCAGCTGTTTTGGGGGTCTGCGTCACAGGGGTTTAGGTCTTCCAGACGTTTGTGGATCTCTGTCCCAGGGTGTGAAGTCTCTAAGCTCTTTGAGGGTCTTTGTCCTTGGGTATGCTGGGTCTTTTTTTTCCTTAAAGTTGAATTTCATTTTTGTTTTTTGGCATTTCTCTGACTACTAAAGGAGCTTAATATTGTTTTCTGAGCTTGTGGAACGACGTATTTAAGTTTTATAAATTCACTTTTATGTTCTTTGATCTTTTATTCCTTTAAAAATTTATTTTAAAATCATTTTAGACTTAGAGAAAAATTGCAAAAATAGTACAGAGTTCTTGTATACCCTTTGCCCAGCTTCCCCTAATGTAAAGAACTTACATAACCTTAATACAATTTTAAAAGCAGGAAATGAATGATACTATTGTTCATGAGGTGTTGTTCACCTATTTGGTGTGTGTCCAAGGTGTGAAATAGCTGAGCTCTTTAGACCCAGAGCTCTCTTGGGGTCTGTGTCCCATGCTATGATATCTCTGAGCATTTGGTGTCTGTTTCTAGATGCTAGGTTTTTCATCTTGGTGGTTTCTGCCCCAGAGAATGTTGTCTTTGACTTGTTAAGGGTCTCTTGAGGGCATGTCTTCTCTGAGCTGTTTAGACTTCTGTATTCAGGGTGTGAGGTCTTTGAGCACTTTGGGGGTCTATGTCCAAAGCTGTGTGTACTCTCAGTTACTTTTTATTGGTCTTTATCAGAGATTCTGAGGTTAGTAAGTACTTTCGGGTTCTGTGTCTAAGGCAGGGTTCCTCAACCTCCGCACTATTGACAGTTTTGTGGGGTTTTTTCTGGATATTGCTGAAATTTATTATGTAAGTGAAAACTCAGACCATGAATGTTTGGATTATGGTATTCTAGATGAATTTTCCCCAAATCAAGAATAAGTGGATATGTATAGCACAGGGAACTCTTCTCAGTATTCTGTAATAACCTATATGGGAAAAGAATCTGAAAAAGAATGGATATATGTATATGTATAACTGAATCACTTTGCTGTACACCTGAAACTAACACAACATTGTAAATCAACTGTACTCCAATATAAAATAAAAAATTAAATTAAAAAACTAAATAAAATGTGTGAAAGAATAATAAAAATCCTCTGTTTAAGCCAGTGTGAATAGATTTCTGTTATTCATAGCAGAATTAAAACAACCGTTAAACTTAAAAACAAAAAAAAAGACGAATACACTGAAAAAAAAGAATAAGCGGATAAATAATACATTTTTAAATTGAAGTATAGTTGACCTACAACACTATGTTAGTTCCAGGTGTACAGCATAATGATTTGACATTTCTATACATTACAGAATGATCACCACGCACTACTGACATTTTGAATTGGAAAATTCTTTACGGAGGGCATTGTAGGATGTTGTATTCATTTGCTAGGGCTGCTGTAAAAAACAGTGCCGCAAACTAGGTATCTCAAACAACAGAAATTTATTTTCTCACAGTTCTGAAGGCTGGAAGTCCGAGATCAAGGCGTCAGTCGTGTTGGTTCCTTCTGAGGGCTGAGAATCTGTTCCATGCCTTTCTCCTAGCTTCTGGTGGTTTGCTGGCAGTCTGATGTTCCTTGGCTTTTGCTGCATCACCCTGATCTCTGCCTTAATCTTCACATGGCGTTCTCCCTGTGTGTGTTTCTGTGCCCGAATTTCCCTTTTTATAAAGACACCAGTCATACTGCATTAGGGGCCCACCCCACTCCGGTATGACCTCGTCTTACATCTGCAATGACCCTATTTCCAAATAAGGTCACATTCTGAGGTCCTAGGGATTAGGACTTCGACATGTGAATTTTGAGGGGACACAATTCAACCCATAACAGATGTTTAGCCTGAGAAAGAAAGGAAAGGAGGGAGAGAGGGAGGGAGCAGCCCCCAACATTCAGAAGCTATCCTGGCACTCACAGCTAGGCTATGTTATTGTCTTATTAGACATAAACAACCTCACAGAATACTAACCTCAGACAAGGTTATTCTGAGACCATGCTAAAATGAGACAAAGCAAAGCCACTTTATAATGTTATCTAAGCACAGACAAAAACAAGTTCGCTGTGCCACCCACAAGATACCAAATATTCCCCTCTTTTGGTTAAAATGAGTGACTGCTACTCCTCTATCAATTTCAGCTTTATCCTTACTCTAGTCTGCCCTCCCCATAGATTTAAAGGTTTACTGAGATACCCAATCAAAATTTCCCTCACTTTCTGACAGCCTCCAATCTAGAGTGAGCCCCTGCTTCCTTAGACCCTCCCCCAAACCACTCAACTGAAGCCCAGATTCTGTGATCCGTTCTTTCGAACACCCTCTTACCAAGATGTCCCATGGTTCCCCACATTCTTCTTCACTGCAATGAGTAATAAGCCCAACTTGTTTAACTACAGGTATGTTCCTGGGGGGTGGGGGTCTTTGGCTGAAGAGCACTGACAAGCATCACATCTCCACTCACTAGATGCCAATAACACCTCTGCCCTCCCAGCCTTGACAACCAAAACTGTCCCTAGATATTGCCACATATTCCCTGGGGGCTAGGGTGTGACGTGTTTGAGCAGTTAGGGGTCTTTTTCTGAGGTTTGTGTTCTCTGAGAGATGTTTGGATCTGTGTCTCAGGATGGGAAGTCTCTGGTCTGTCTCAGGGTCTCTGCCCCAATGTTTGAAAGCTCTGAGCTTTTTGGGGTGCTGTGTCAGGAATGAGTGACCTCATCATGTACCAAAATCCAGACATGAGGTGTTTGTGGCACCCCCACCATCCCTGGCCATTTCAGAAAGGCAGTGAGAGGTGGGGGTCACGTGATTGGTTGTGAACTCCTTCACATGGAAGCCCAGCTTCCTCGTCTGGATCATGAAGTATAGGTGGTCGGCTTCCTTCAGAACCTGTCTTTCCCTTTGTTCTGGAGGTCACAGGGTCTCCTTTGACACTCTTTGTGGAGATTGTATTATAGGGAGGTATTTGTTGTGTCTCCTGACGCCAGCCCCAGAGTGGAGACCCCTGTCTCTCAGGATGGACATTGCTCATATGGATGTCGGGATCCATCTCCCCTCAGGACTTGTTCACACCTAGTACTACAAGTTCACACCCAGTACACATGGGTTTTGGAGCCTGGTAGACCCTATTTCAGAGTCTGGAACCCCCAAGTCCTGGTTGGATGGTAGGAGAGTCTAATTTTTTGGATCATCTTTCTAAACCTTAATTTGCTGAGGTTTTACAAGACTTCTCTGAGTCAATAGGACAATGTACAATCCACGCACCTACAATCCCCTGACTTCTGAAAGCAGAATTCAGGGGTCAGGGGAGGGATGCAATCCAGGTAAGTGCCATCTCTGGCCAGGGGCCAGTGTGGGTCTGAGATTGTCTCAGTTGGAATGTAGGAGTAACGTGCACATATCATTTACTATAAATGTATGTTGGGTTCAAGAAAGAGTAGACGCTCTCCAGAATTGTGTCTCCCATCTCTACAAAATCCACAGTTTTACTTCAGCTGTTCTCTTGAGAACAGACATAATAGGCTGTACACCATGAGGCAAGGGTACACAGTGAGGAAAAAACATTGTTCCTTTTGTGAAAACTGTAAGTCTGGTTATAAGAGAGACAGATTTGTGCATTTATGCAAGAGGCAGGGTCTGAGGGGAAGGGTGCAGAGGCTCAGTGAGTCAAAGAAGCCTGAAGAATAATTTTAAAAATAGCTTGAATGAAATGAAAATGATAATAAAACTTACCAATTTGTGGATACAGCAGAACAGTGTTTACTTAGAGGGAAGTTTAAAAGGCATTTTGGCTTCTGCCTTGCTCTTTCTTGGATCTCTTGCTCTAGTGGAAGCCAGCCACCATGTTGTGAGGACACTCAAGCAGCCCCTTGGGGAGACACCTGTACCACAGAACTGAGGCACCTCAGCCAAAAGCCAGCACTAACTCACCAGCCATGTGAGTGATCCAACATGGAAGTGGAGCTTCTGGCCCCACTCCAGCCTTCAGATGACTGCAGCCCAAGAGACCAAAGCCAGAATGATGCAGCTAAGCTGCTCTGAGTTCCTGACTCCCCCAAACTGTGTGAGATAATTAATGTTTACCATGCTGCTAAATTTTGGGGTAATTTGTGGTGTTTCTGAGCTCTTTGAGAGTCTCTGTTCAGGGTTCCAGTTTCCTGAGTTTTTTGTAACCTGTATCCATATCTGCATGTTTTAAGCATTCTGTGTTTCACATTTTTAGGTCTCTGATCTCTTTGGGTTCTCTCTCTGTGTTTTATTTATTTATTTTATTTGTTTTTTATTTTTTGCAGTATGCGGGCCTCTCACTGTTGTGGCCTCTCCCGCTGCGGAGCACAGGCTCCGGACGCGCAGGCTCAGCGGCCATGGCTCACGGGCCCAGCCGCTCCGCAGCATGTGGGATCCTCCCAGACCGGGGCACGAACCCGTGTCCCCTGCATCGGCAGGCGGACTCTCAACCACTGCGCCACCAGGGAAGCCCTCTCTCTGTGTTTTAGATCTCTGAACTATTTGAGGATCTAGGTCCAAAATTAAGGGAGTTCTGGGCTGTTTTTCTGTTCATGTCTAGAATGTGATCATAACTATTTGGGATCCTTAATCCCAGGGTATGACGTCTCTAAAATACTTTGTACTTGGGTCCAGGATTTGAAGTCTCTGAGCCCTCTAGCAGTCTGTTCTGGATATGAGGGCATTGAGGTGTTTGGGAGTCTGTGTCTCAGGTTTCACAGCCTTGAACTCTTTGAAGGACTGTGTACAGGTTTTGTTTCTTCTTTGAGGTATATGGATTTTTATGTCCTAGAAAGAGATATCACCAAGGTGACTGGAGTCTGCATCCAGGGCACTGGGTGTCAGAGCTGTTTGGGCCACTGAGTTCCTGGATATGAAGTTTCTGTGGTGTTTGAGGGTCTGTGTCCAGATATTGATATTACTGATTTTGAGGGCAGGGGGGATCTGTGTCCTAGGGCTTCAGCTCTCTAAATGGTTTATGGGTGTTATAAGGTTCCTGTGCTGTTTATGGATGTACATCCCAAATGTGTGGGATCCCAGACATGACTGTGACTGAATGTTGCAGTATATGACGTCTCTGTTCATGGGTATATATACCAGGGTGTGAGGTATCTGAGCTCTTTGAGTGTGTGTCTCAGGTTATGATGTCTCTCTGATCTGTTTGGGTGTTTGTTTCCCAGGGTGAGAGATTTCTGATTTGGTTGTGGGTCTATATTCCAGGATGTGAGTTCTCTGATCTATTTGGGTGTATATGTCCAGGGCGTGAGGTTTTTGCTCTGTTGTGGGTATATGTCCAATGGTATAAGGTTTCTGATCTGCTTGTGGGTATATATCTCAGGGTATGAGACCTCTGATCTGTTTGTCATTGTATGTCACAGGATGTGAGGTCTCTCTTCTTGGGTGTATGTCAAATGTATAAAGTCTCTGATCTGTTTTTGGGGTTTATGCCCTTGGATGTTAGAGCTCTGATCTCTTTGTGGGTATATGTGCCTGTGTGTGAGCTCTCTGATCTGTTTGTGGTATATGTCCCAAGATATGAGGTCTCTGAGCTCTTTGTGGATATATTTCCCTGGTTGTTATATTTCTGAGCTTTTTTGGTTGTGGTTTTCTGGGGGTATAAGTACTGTGATCTGTTTGTTAAGTGTGTGTTGCAGGATATGAGGACTATTCTATCTGAGGGTGTATGTCCCAGAGTGTGAGGTCTCTGCTGTGTTTGTGGGTGTGGGTGTGAGGTCTCTAAAGTGTTTGTGAGTATAGTTCCCCATATGTAAGTTCCTTGAACTCTTTGTGGGTGTATGTCCCACAATGTGAAATCTATCATCTATTTCTGGGTATATGTCCCAGAATGAGGTCTCAGATCTCTCTGTCCCTGTATATGTCTCAGTATGTGAGGTCTCTCTTCATGGGTATATGTCAAGGATATGAGCTCTCTGATACTTTTGTGTTCATATGTCCCAGGGAATGAGGTCTCTGACCTGTGTTTTTTTTGGGGGGGGGTTGCATAATGTGAGTTCTCAAGTATGTTTGTGGCTGTATGACCTATGATGTAGGTGTCTGACCTCTTTGGGCATGTGTATCCCATGGTGAAAAGTCTCTGAGCTCTTTGTTGGTATATATCCCAAGGTGTGAGGCCTCTGGTCTGTCGGGTGGTATATTTCCTACAATGTAAGGTCTCTGATCTGTTTTGTTGCTGTACACTAGTATGTAAGTCTGTCTTCCTTGGTGTATGTCAAGGTCTGTTGGTGGGTGTATTTCCCAGAGCATGAGGACCCTGATCTGTTTCTGGGTGTATGTCCCACAGTAAGAAGTCCCTGATCTCTTTGTCCATATAAGTCTCTGTATGTAAGGTCTCTGATCTTTTCATAGCCGTATCAAGAGTTTGAAGTCTTTCATCTCTTATGGTTATAATTTCCAGGTGTGATGTCTGTGTTGTGTTTGTGGCTTTATGTCTTGGAATTTTAGGTATCTGGGTTGTTTCTGCAATATCCCAGGATGTGAGGTCTCCAATCTCTTTGTGTGTGTAGGTCTCAGTTGTGAGGTCCTGATCTATTTGTGGGTATAGTCACCAGAATGGGAGAGCTCTGGTATGTTTGTGGGTGTCTGTCACAGACTGAGAGGTCACTGATTTGTTTGTGCATATAGGTCCCGGGATCTGAGATCTGTGATCTTCTTGTCACTATAATTACCAGTATGTGAGGTATCGTTCATGGGTGTATGTCAAAAATGTAAGTCCTCTGATATGTTTGTGGGTTGAATGAACCTGGTTGTAAGGTTTCTTTTTGTTTGTGGGTTATGTCTCAGTGTGTGAGGCTTGTGAGGTCTTTTTGGGTATAGGTCCCATGGTGTGAGGTCTCTGATTGGTTTGGGGGATTATTTACTGGTTTATGACCTTTTGAGGGTTATGACCTTTTTTGTCATTGTATGTTCCAGGATGTGAGGTCTGTGACTGTTTGTCATTGTATGTTCCTATATGTGAGGTCTCTTACATGGGTGTGTGTAAAACAATGTCGTCTTTGACCTATTTGTGGTTGAGTCCTTGGGTGTAAGGTTGCTGATTTATGGATTTAATTCCTAGAGTTTGGCATTGCCAACTTGTTCGCAAATATATGTCCCATCATGTGATGTCTCTTATCTTTTCAGGGGTGTATATCCCTTGACGTGAGGTTGTCATCTATTCCTCAATGTATTTCCCCAGTGAGAGAGGTAAGGTCTCTCACCTGTGTAAGGGTGTATGTCCTGTGATGTGAGGCCCCTAATTTATTTGCAGGTGTATTCCCAGGATATGAGCTCTCTCCTCTCTTTTGAGTGATATATTCCAATTTGAGAGGACTCTGCTTCATTTCTGAATGTTTTTCCCAGTATGTGGGGTCTCTGATCTGTTTTTGGTGGATACTGCAGGATTTGAGTTCTCTGGTATATTATGTATATATGTCTCAGGTTGTGAGGTTCCTAATCTCTTTGTGGGTGTACATCACAGAATGGGGGTCTCTGATCTGTTTGTGTGTGATTATCAAGGGTGTAAGGCCTGATCTGATTGTGCATTTATGTCCCAGGATGTAAGAACCCCAGCTGTTTGTAGGCATTTGTCCCAGGATGTGAGGTCTCTGATCTGCTTGGGAATATTTGTCCAGGGGTGAGATTTCTAATCTGTTTTAGGGTACATATCCCAGGATGTAAGGTCTCAGATCTCGCTGTGGGCCTAATTCCCAGGATTTAAGGTATCTAATTATTTGTGTGTTTCTCTACTTTTTTTTTTTTTTTTGCGGTACGCGGGCCTCTCACTGTTGTGGCCTCTCCCGTTGCGGAACACAGGCTCCGGACGCGCAGGCTCGGCGGCCATGGCTCACGGGCCCAGCCGCTCCGCGGCATGTGGGATCTTCCCGGACCGGGGCACGGACCCGCGTCCCCTGCATCGGCAGGCAGACTCTCAACCACTGCGCCACCAGGGAAGGCCTCTCTACCTTTTTTTTTTTTTTTTCTTGTGGTACGCGGGCCTTTCACCGCTGTGGCCTCTCCCGTTGCGTAGCACAGGCTCCGGAAGCGGAGGCTCAGCGGCCATAGCTCACGGGCCCAGCCGCGCTGCGGCATGTGGGACCCTCCCAGACTGGGGCATGGACCCGCGTCCCCTGCATCGGCAGGCGGACTCTCAACCACTGCACCACCAGTGAAGCCCTCTCTACTTTTTAATGGGTGTACATCCCATGCTGTGAGTTCTCTGATCTGCTAGGAGGATTATTTCCCAAGATTTGAGATTCCTGATTTGTTTTTGGGTACATACCATCGAATATGAAGTCTTAGATCTCTTAGGGTGTATATGTCCAGAGAGTGTAAGGTTTGTGACCTCTCTGTGGTTGTGTTTCATGGTATGAAGTCCCTTCTCTGTTCATTCCTATGTTTCAGTATGTGCTGTCTGCTCACGACTTTTGTCGGGGATGTAGGTGTTCTGATCTGTTTGTTTTATATTCCAGGACTTGAAGTCTCTCATCTGCTTGGTGGTGAATGTCCCAGAGTGAGGTGTCTGAGCTCTTTGTGTGTGTATGTCCCAGGGAGGGAGGGCCGTGACGGGTTTGTGGGTATATATTGTGAGGTTTCTGATCTGTTTAGAAGTGAATTCCAGCAAGTGATATATCTGAACTCTTTATGAGTGTATGTATCTGGCTTTGAGGACTCTCACATGTTTGTCAGTATGTGTGCTGGTGTGAGAACGCTAATCTATTTCTGGGTGTACTACCCCGCATGTGAGGTCTCTGAACTGTTTGTAGGCTTGTGTTGCAGGATTTGAGGTCTCTGATTTCTTTTTTATTTATTTACTTATTTATTAATTTTTGGCTGCATTGGGTCTTCGTTGCTGCACGTGGGCTTTCTCTAGTTGCGGCGAGCAGGGGCTACTCTTCGTTGTGGTGTGTGGGCTTCTCATTGCAGTGACTTCTCTTGTTGCACAGCACGGGCTGTAGTGCATGGGCTTCAGTAGTTGCAGCAAGTGGGCTCAGTAGTTGCGGCGCATGGGCTCTAGAGCACAGGCTCAGTAGTTGTGGCGCACAGGCTTAGTTGTTCCACGGCACGTGGGATCTTCCCAGACCAGGGCTCGAACCTGTGTCCCCTGCATTGGCAGGCGGATTCTTAACCACTGTGCCACCAGGGAAGTCCCTGTAATTTCTTTATGGCTATATTTTCCAGGTTTTTAGGTCCCTGATCTGTTTGTGGGTGTATATTTCAGGTGTGAGCTCCCTGATTAGTTTGTGGATGTGTGTATCCCAGGATATGTGTCTATGCACGTATGTCTCTGTTCAGCTGAAGACTGGCCCTCAGCGATATCCATGTCTCAATCCCTGGAGCCTGTGACTATGTTAACTTTCTGGCAGAAGGGACTTTGCAGATGCAACTATGTTAAACACCTTAATGCTGGGAGTTTATCCTGGATTATCCAGGTGGGCCCAGTGTAATCACTAAGGTCCTTACGTGTGGGAGGCAGGATGGTGAGAGTCAGAAATAACACTGTGACAATGCAAGCTGTCAAAGAAGGTGATGTCATGATGGAAGCAGAGTCAGAGAAGGAGATATGACACCTGAAGCAGAGAGCAAAGAGATCAGAGAGACATTTGAAGATGAAACACTGCTGGCTTTGAAGATGGAGGAAGGGGCCATGAGCCAAAGACTGCAGACAGCCTCTAAAACTGGAAAATGCAAGGAAGTGCATTCTCTCTTGGAGCCTCCTGGAGGAAGGTAGCTCTGCCAACAACTTGATTTTATCTATGTAAGACTCAGTTTTGGGTCTCTGACCTATAGAAATGTAAGATCATAAATTAGTGTTGTTTTACAACACTAAGATTGTAGTAATTTGTTACAGCAGTGATAGGAAATGAGCACAGTGTCCCGGGTTGTGATGTCTCTATCTGGTTGTAAGTGCACATCCCAGGATGATAACTCCATCATCTGTGAATGTGCGTCTGATGGTGTGAGGGTGTGTGTCCCCAAATTTGTGGTCTCTGAGCTGTTTGTTGGTTTATGTCGCAGAATGTGAGGTCTCCAATCTGTATGTGTCCTAGAATGCTAGGTCTCTGAGCTGATTCAGGGTGTATGTCCAGTATATGAGGTCTTTTTTTGGCCTTGTGGCTTGTGGGATCTTAGTTCCCCAGACCAGGGATTCAACCCAGGTTCATGGCAGTGAAAGCACTGAGACCTAACCACTGGACTGCTGGGGAACTCCCATAGTATATGAGGTCTTTAAGATGTCTGTGGTTTGCATTCCAGGTTATTAGGTCTCTGGTGTGTTTTGGAGGTATTTCTGATGATAGTGAACTTTCTGCTTTCCTTGTTGGTACATCTACCAGAATATGAGGTCTCTAATCTGTTTAGTTATGAATATCCAAGTTGTGAGGTTTCATAGAGCTCGCTGTGAGTGTACATCCCTTGGCCCGAATCCTCTGATCTCTTGTGAATACTTGTCCTTGTCTGTGAGCTCTCTGATCTCTTTGCAGGTACATGTCACAAGATACTCGTTCTGTGATCTATTTCTGGCTCTTTTTCATAGCATGTCTGGTCTCTGACATGCCTGTGTGAGTGTACATTGCAGGATTTGAGATCTCTGATATAGTTGTGGGTGTCTGGTTGTATACGGTCTCTGATGTGTTCTGGAGTATATCCCGTGACGTCCCCTGTTCTGTTTGTTGGTATATTTCTCAGAGTGTGAGATCTCTGATCTTTTTTTTTTTTTTTTTTTTTTTTGCGGTACGCAGGCCTCTCACTGTTGTGGCCTCTGCCATCGCGGAGCACAGGCTCCGGACACGCAGGCTCAGCGGCCATGGCTCACGGGCCCAGCCGCGCCGCGGCATGTGGGATCTTCCCGGACTGGGGCACGAACCCGTGTCCCCTGCATCGGCAGGCAGACTCTCAACCACTGCACCACCAGGGAAGCCCCTCTCTGATCTTTTTGAAGGCATAGATTGCAGGGTTTGAGGTCTGTGGTCTCTTTGTGGTTACATGTCCAGGTTGTGAGGTCTCTAATCTGTTTGTTGAGGTGTATCCCAGGATGTGAACTCTCTGATCTTTGTGTGTGTGTCAGGAGGGGGTGGGGTGGTATATGTCTAATGGTGTGAAGATTCAGATCTGTTTTCTGGTAAATGAACCAGGTTAGAAGGACTCTGATGTGTTTGAGGATGTTTTCCCAGGATGTGAGTTCTCTGATCTGTTTCTGAATACAGGTTCTAGGACGTGAGGTCTCAGAGCCCTTTGTGGATGTACATCCCAGGCGTGAGTTCCCTGAGCTGTTGGAGGTTGTATACCCCAGGGTGTTAGATCTCTGATGCTTTTGGTGTTATTTGCAAGCGTATGAGATTTCTGATTTATATGCTCAAACATATAACAGGATGAGAGGTTTATTATGTGTTAAAGTGTGTATATCCAATGTATGAGGTTTCCAAGCTCTTTCTGGATGTATATCTCAAGGTTGAGGTCTCTGATCTGTTTGCAGGTATGTGCCCTAGGATTTGAGCTCTCTCATCTCCTTGTTGGTATATGCCCCAAGATGTCAAGTATCTTTAATTACTTATATGAGCTCATTACTTTATATGAGCTCTCTAACGTGTTGTAGGTTCTTATTGCTGGGTTTGAGGTCTCTGAGCCATCTTTGGTTGTATTTCTCAGATGAGGTCTTTGACCCATTTGTGTGTGTATCACAGTATGTGAAGTTTTTTTTTTCTGGTCTCTTTTGCGTGTTAGTCAAGGGTGTGAGGTCTGTCTGTCTGTGGGTATGTGTCCCACAATGTACATCTCTCTGCTCTCTTTATATATATGTCTGAGGGTAGAAGGTCTCTGATTACTTTCTAGATGTGTGACTCTGGATGAGGTATGTGAGCTATTTCTTGTGCATGCCCCAGGATTTTAGCTTTTCGAGCTTTTTGGAGGTGTGTGTTTTGTGATGTGAAGTCTCTAATTGTGTGTATATGTCTCTGCTCTGCCGACTTAAGGCCTCCTAAAGATGTCATAATCCTTGTCTCATGTTCTCATCCTTGGAAACTGTGAAGATGTGACCTTACATGTTAAAAGGTACTTTGCAGATGTGATTAAATTAAGCATATTGAGATGGGGAGATTTTCTTAGATTTTCTAGGTGGGTCCAATGTAATCCAATGAAATGAGGGGGACAGGATGGTTATTGTCAGGAACGCAAAGTAATGACACGGCCCAGGTCAGATACAGTGATCTCATGATGGAGATGTTTGTGGGTATGTGTCCCAGCTTGTGAAGTCCTTGAGCTGTTGTTGGGAGTATATTCTAGGATGTGACATTTCTAATTGTTTGTGCATATATGTCTGTAGTTGGGCAAATAATAGGTCCCAGCAAAGGGCATGTGACCAGGGAGCCCTAATCGGGGAGGAGATATGATGATGGAAGCAGAGTCAGAGATCAGTGAGATTTGAAGATGCAGTGATTATGGCTTTGCAGGTGTAGGAAGGGGCCAGGGACCAAGAATGCTGGCAGTTCTGGAAACTGGAAAAGGCAAGGAAATGGATTCTCCCTAGATTCTCCAGAAGGAAGACAGCTGTGTTTGCACCTTACTTTAGGACTGTAAGACCCATTTTTGGGTTTCTGACCTACACAAATGTAATATGATAAGTAAATTTGTGTTTTTTCATGATACTAAGATTGTGGTGATTTGTTAGAACAGCATTAAGAAACGAATGGGTTTGCAGTGTGTCCCAGGTTGCAGTGTCTCTATCTGGCTGTCGGAGGATGTGAACTCCACAGTGTTTGTGAGTGTGTGGATGATGGTGGGGGTCTCTGATCTGTGTGTGGCTGTGTGAACCAGGGTGAGAGATCTCTGACCTGTTTGAGAGTGTGTGTCCCCCTAAAATTGTGGGCTCTGAGGTTTTTGTGGGTGTACATCCCAGGACATGCGGGCTCTGGTCTGTTTGTGAGTGCATGTCCCAGGATATGAGGTCTCTGCACTGATTATTTTTTAACTTTTTCTTTTATATTGGAGTATAGTTGATGAACAGTGTTGTGTTAGTTTCAGATGTACAGCAAAGTGATTCAGTTATACATATATATGTACCTATTCTTTTCCAAATTCTTTCCCATTTAGGTTGTTCCATAATATTGAGCAGAGTTCCCTGTGCTATACAGTAGGTCTTTGTTGATTATCCATTTAAAATATAGTAGTGTGTACATGTCAATCCCACACTCACTAACTACCCCCCCCACCCTTCCCCCCTGGTAACCATAAGTTTGTTCTCTAAGTCTGTCTTCACTGATTTTGTGTGTACGTATATGAGGTCTCTGAGATGTCTGTGAGTTATGTCTAGGTTGGTAGGTCTTGGATGTTTCACAGGTATTTCTGAAATAGGAGATTTCTGATTCATTTGGTGATGTATGTATATACATATATAGATACACATATATACGTATATATAAATACATATGTATATGCATATATACACACCAGGATGAGTGGTCTCTGATCTGTTTTGGTGTGTATATCCAGTTGTGAGGTTTGAAGCTCATTATGGCTGTATTTCATAGGGCTTGAGGTCTCTGATCTTTCTGTGGGTCTGTGTCCCAAGACATGAACCCTTGGAACTCTTTGTGGGTGTTCTGTGAAGATGTCAGGTATACAGTCAGCCTCGAGGTGTTTTTCTTAGAATGTGAGGTCTCTTCTTTGATTGTGGGTGTGTGTTGCAAGACTTGAGATCTCTGATCTGTTTGTGGGTGTATGTCTTGGGATGCAAGGTCTCTCTTCTGTGTGTGGGTGCATTTCTCAGATGAGGTCTCTGTTCTGTTTTCACCTTTCTATCTCAGTATTTGTTTCTGATCTCTTTGTGTGTGTTTGTCAAGGATGTGAGATGTCTTCTATTTGTGGTTATATGTACCAGTTTGTGAGGTCCCTACCCTGTTTGTGGGTAGATGACACAGAACGTGTGCCTCACTTCTTTTTTGGATGTATGGCCAGGGTTGGGAGGTGTCTGACCTCCTTGGAATTGTATGGCATGGAATGTGAGGTCTTTGAGCTACTTATGCGCATACATCTCAGGATGGGGTGTTTTTAATTGCTTGTGGAAGTATATCTGGGGTTGGTGGAATAAAGGTCCCTGAAAGCTGTCCATGTCCTAATCTCTGGAACAAGTTAAAAAGTCCTTTGCAGATGTGATTAAGTAATCATCTTGAGATGGAGGAGATTATCCTGAATTTTCCAGGTGAGCACAGTGTCGTCACAAGGGAGCTTACAGGAGAGAGACAGAGCGGTCAGTCAGAGAAGCAGATGTGATGACAGAAATAGAAATCAGAGAGAGAGATTTGAAGATGAAAACATTGCTGGCTTTAAAGTTGGAGGAAGGGGCCACGAGCTAAGAAACGCAGGCAGCTTCAGGTACTGGAAAAGACAAGGAAACAGATTCTCCCCGAGAGCCTCCAGGAGCAATGAAGCTCTGCCCACAACTTGAGTTTAGCCCGTTGAAACCCATTTTTTGGCTTCTGACCTGTGGAAACGTAAGGTAATGAATTGGTGTTGCTTTATGATACTAAGATTGTGACTTTTTACAACAGCGATTGGAAATGAGCAGTGTGCTGGGTTGTGATGTCTCTATCTGGTTGTCGGTGCACATGCCAGGATGTGAACTCCATGATCTGTTTGTGAGTGTGTGTCTGATGGTGGGAGGTCTCTGATCTCGTGCGGGTGTATGAACCATGTTGAAAGGTCTTTGAATGTTTGAGGATGTGTGTCCCAGAACTTGTGGTCTTGTAGCTGTTTGTGGGGATATGTCTCAGAATGTGAGGTCTCCACAAATTTTTTGTGTGTGCATGTCCTAGGATGTGAGGTGTCTGAGCTGATTTGGGGAGCACATTCCAGTATGTGAGGTCTCTGATCTGTTTCCGGTGTTTTCTTACCCTGAAAGATCTCTGACTTGATTGTGATTGTGGGTTTCAGAACTTGAGGTCTCTGATCCATTTGTGGGTCTCAGGTATCTATGACCTCAGCATTGTGGAATATATCCCAGGATGTGAACTTTCTGATCTGTTTGTTATATATGACCCAGGGCTTGAGGTTTCTGATCTATTTGTGGGTATGCGTTGCAGAGTTTGAAGTCTGTGGTCTTTTTGTGACTTCATGTGCAGGTTGTGAGGTCTCTAATCTGTGTGTGGATGCATATCCCAGGATTTCAGCTCCCTGATCTGTTTGATGGTGTATATCACATGGTGTGAGACCTCTGAACTATTTGTTTGAGGTCTCTGATCTGTTTGTGGCTACATGTCCGGGTGGTGAGGTCTGTAATCCCTTTATTGGTCTGTGTCCCGGGATGTGAATGCCCTGATCTGTTTGTGGGTATCATCTGATGGTATGAAATGTCTGATGTGTTCACTGGCCAGTGAACCAGAGTGTGAAGTCTCCAACCTGTAGGAGGGTGTTCTCCCAGGATCTGAGTTCTCTAGTCCATTTGCTTTTGGCTTGTCCTAGGAAGTGTTCGGTCTCTGAACTCTTTATGAATGTTCATCCCAAGGATGTGAGTCCTCTGAGCTCTTGGGGTGTGCACGTTCCAGGTTGTCAGATCTCTGAAATTTGGGTAGGATACTTCCAAGCTTATGAGATTTCTGGTTTGTTTGCTGATATATGTGTGAGTCTGTGTCTGTATATCTATATCTATGTCTATATCTATATACTTACCTGATCTGAAGGTGTGTATGTCCAGGCTGTGAGGTTACTGAACTCTCGGTGGGTCATTTCCCTTGTTTTGAAACCTCTGACCTGTTTGGGAGGATGTCCCAAAATACAAGCTTTCTGACCTTTTAATGGGCATATGTTGTAAGATCTCAGGTCTATGATTGGTTTCTGGTTCTTTTTTTCCTAGCATATGTGGTCTCTGACTTGATGGTGGGTATATATTGCAGGATTTGAGATCTCTGATTTGTTTGTTGGTATCTCTCTCAGGTTGTGAGGTCTCTGATCTGTTTGTGAGTGTTTATCACAGTATGTGAGTGCCTGATCTCTTTGTGTGGGTTTATCCAAGGCGTGAGGTCTGTTCAGTTTGCTGCTCTTTGTGGGTTTATGTCTAAGAATGTGTTTCTCTCTGCAATTTGTGTGTGTATGTCCCAGATGGTGAGTTTAATTCCAAGTGATTGAGGACTCTGAGCACTTTTGGGGTATGTGTTCCAAAATGTATGTCTCTCTGTTCTTTTTGGAGGAATATGACAGGGTGGGAGGTGTCTCATCTATTTGGAAGTGTATGACTCAGAGCGTGAGGTCTGTGAGCTGTTTGTGCCTGTATGTCTTTGGTGTCTGAATAACAGCCCCCCGCCAAGAGGTCCACTTCCTAATCCCTGGAAACTATGATTATGTTAATTTACACGGAAAAGGGGACTTTGCAGGTATGATTAACTTAGGCATCCTGAGATGAGGAGGTTATCCCAGATTACCTGGGTAGGCCCAGTGTAATCACAAGTGTCCTTATATGAGGGAAGCATGAAGGCAAGAGTCAGAGAACACAATGTAGTGACAGAAGTGGAGTCAGAAAAGGTGACGTGATGACATAAGCAGAGATCAAAGAGAGATGGAGATAGAGATAGATGAATACAAAGAGAGAGACATTTGAAGATGAAACACTGCTGACTTTGAAGACAGAGGAAGGGACCATGAGCTCGGGAATGCAGGCGGCCTGTAGGAACTGGATTCTCGCTTAGGAACTCCAGAAGGAGGCCAGCTCTGCTGACACCTTGACTTTTACCTTGTAAAACTCCTAGCCAGTCTTCTGATCTGCAGAAATGTAAGATAACATATTTGTGTTGTTTTATGACAATAAGATTGTGGTGATTTGTTACAGCACCAAGTCCTGAGGAGATAAAAGGCCTGCACCTTCAAGAAATGGAATAGAAGGCTTCCCTGGTGGCGCAGTGGTTGAGAGTCTGCCTGCCGATGCAGGGGACACGGGTTCGTGCCCCGGTCCGGGAAGATCCCGCATGCCGCGGAGCGGCTGGGCCCGTGAGCCATGGCCGCTGAGCCTGCGCGTCCGGAGCCTGTGCTCCGCAACGGGAGAGGCCACAACAGTGAGGCCCGCATACCGCAAAAAAAAAAAAAAAAAAAAAAAAAAAAAGAAATGGAATAGGGAATTTTCTGGTGGTCCAGTGGTTAGGACTCCACGCTTTCACTGTCGAGGGCCCGGGCTCAATCCCTGGTCGGGGAACTAAGATCCCACAAGCCTCATAGTGCAGCCAAAAAAAAAAAATTAAAAAAAAAGAAGTAGAATAAATGTGGCCTTCTTTTCAGAAAGAAGAAAGGAAGGATGGGAGGGGAGAGAGAGAGAAAGAGGGAAAGAAAGAAAGAGGGAAGGGAGGAAGGAAGGAGATGAACACAATGTCCCAGGTTGTGATGTCTCTATCTGGTTGTCAGTGCACATTCCAGGATGTGAACTCCACCATCTGTGGGTTTGTGTCTGCTGGTTGGGAGGTCTCTGATTTGTGTGCAGGTGTTTGAACCAGGGTGTGAGGTCTCTGATCTCTTTGATGTTGTGTGTCCCAGAATTTGTGGGCGCAGCTCTTTTGGGGCATATGTCCTAGGAGAGAAGGTCTCTGATCTGAGTTTGTGTACAGGTCCCAGGATGTGAGTTCTCTGAACTGTTGAGGTGTGCATGCTCAGGGTGTAAGGATTCTGAGCTCTTTGTGGGTACATTTCCCTTTGCTTGAAACCCCAGATCTGTTTCTAGGTCTATGTCCCATGATATGAGGCTTCCTGATTTGTTTGTCTCAGTCTCATGGTGTGAGGCCTCTGGTATGTTTGCTGGTGAGTGAAGCCAGGTGTATATGCCATGATGGGAATTCCCTCATCTGTTTGTGGGTACTCGTCTCTTGTCTGATAGTGTGAAGTATCTGATCTTTTTTTTTTTTTTTTTTTGGCTGTGCTGGGTCTTCGTTGCTGTGCATGGGCTTTCGCTCATTGTGGTGGGCGGGGGCTACTCTTTGTTGTGGTGTGTGGGCTTCTCATTGCGGTGGTTTCTCTTATTGCGGAGCACAGGCTCTAGGTGTGCGGGCTTCAGTAGTTGTGGCTCACGGGCTCTAGAGCGTAGGCTCAGTAGTTGTGGTGCACGGTCTTAGTTGCTCCGTGGCATGTGGGATCTTGCTGGACCAGGGCTCGAACCTGTGTCCCCTGCACTGGCAGGCAGATTCTTAACCACTGTGCCACCAGGGAAGTCCCTGAAGTGTCTGACCTTTTCACTGGGGAATGAACAAGGGTATGAGGTCTCTGATGTGTCTGAGGGTGTTTTCCCTGGAGGTGAGTTCTCTGATCTGTTTCTCAATGCATGTCACAGGATGTGAGGTCTCTGATGTTTTGTGATTGTACATCCCAGAGTGTGAGGTCTCTGAGCTGTTTGTGGGTATTTATTCCAGGTTGTAAGATGTCTGATGTCTTACGGGGATATTTTAAGCATTTTTTACTTGTTTGTTGGCATATATGCTGTGAAGTGAAATTCTTACCTATTAAAGTCTATGTATATCAGTATTGATATAGATATAGATAGATCGATAGAGATAGAGATAGATATATTCCAGGTTGTTAGATTTCTAAGCTTGTTCTGGGTGCGTATTTCAGGATGTGGGCCTCTGATCTGTTTGTGGGTGCATGTCCCATGTTGACAGCTCTCCGATGTGCTTCTGGGTTTATTTCCGTGCACTTGTTTCTGGGAGGATCTCTGTTTGTGGGTGTGTATCCCAGGATCTGAGTTCTCCCATCTCCTTGAGTCTGTGTGCCCCAAGATTTCCAGTGTCTGTATTTATCTGGGTGCATTTACCAGCATGTGAGGTCTGTAACCTGTTTTTCAGTTCATGTTGCAGGATTGGAGGTCTCTGGTGTAGTTTGGGTTGTATTTCTCAGATCGGGTCTTTGATCTGTTTGTGCATGTATGTCACATGTGAGTGTATCATCTCCTTGGATGTGTTTGTAAAAGGGTATATGAGGTCTGTTCTATTTGGGGTTATATGTCCCAGTTTGTGAGGTCCCTGATCTGTTTGTGTGTATATGTCAGAGAATGTGGGCTTTTTTTCTGCTCTTTGTGTATGTCCCAGAGTCAGAGGTCTAGTGTATTTGGGGGTCCTAGAATGTGGATCCTTGATCTCTTTGTGCATGTATATCCCAGCATGTCGGGTCCCTCTTCTCTTCGGGGGTGTGTGTCCCAGAGAGTGCATTCTCTTATGCCTTTGTGAGTTTAATTCTCAGGGTGTGAGGACTCTAAGCATTATTTGGTGAACGTTCCAGAATGTGCGGCTCTCTCATCTTTTGCATGTATGTCCCTGGGTGGAAGGTCTCTGATGTCTTTGGAGGTGAGTGGCTCCAGATGTGAATTTTTTGAGCACCTCATGGATGTATGTCCCAGGATGTGAGGTTTCTTTTTGTTTGTGCATGTATATTCTGTTTGCTCAAATAATGGATCATCAAATATGTCTTCACCCCATTCCTGGAACTTGTTAATGTGTTGTCTTACCTGGAAAAGGAGACTTGGCAGGTATGTATTAGTAAGCATCCTGAGATTGGGGCAGTTATCCTGCATTACTTACGAGGGTCCAGTATGGTCACAGTATAATCTTTTTTTTTTTTTTTTTTTTTTGTGGTACGCAGGCCTCTCACTGTTGTGGCCTCTCCCGTTGCGGAGCACAGGCTCTGGACGCGCCAGGCTCAGCGGCCATGGCTCATGGGCCCAGCTGCTCCATGGCATGTGGGATCTTCCCGGACCGGGGCACGAACCCGTGTCCCCTGCATTGGCAGGTGGACTCTCAACCACTGCGCCACCAGGGAAGCCCAACAGTATAATCTTTATATGAGAGAGGCAGAACCTTCAGGATCAGAGAAGACCAAGTGACTGTGTATGTCGAGACAGGGAGGGCTCTGTGGTGACATAAGTAAAGTCACAAAAGGTGATGTGATGGCAGAAGATGTGAGGTCAGAGAGAGAGAGATTTGAAGTTACAGTGCTTGGATCCTCTGACCTGTTTGTGGGCTATGCCACAAGATGTCCCGTCTGCCATCCGGTGTATTTTCTGGGTGTATTTTTCAGCTCATGGAGTATCTAACTTGATTGTGGATGGATGTTGCAGGCTTTGAAGTCTTTGTTTGTTTGTTTGTTTGTTTGTTTTGTATCCAGACTGTGATATCTCTAATCTTTTTGTCAATGTACATCCCAGGACTTGAGCCCTCTGATCTATTTGTGGAATTTGTCTGGAATGTGTCTCTCTCTGTTTTTTTTTTTTTTTTTTTTTTTTTTTTGCGGTACGCAGGCCTCTCACTGTTGTGGCCTCTCCCGTCGCAGAGCACAGGCTCCGGACACGCAGGTCCAGCGGCCATGGCTCACGGGCCCAGCCGCTCCGCGGCATGTGGGATCTTCCCGGACCAGGGCACAAACCCGTGTCCCCTGCATCGGCTGGCGGACTCTCAACCACTGCGCCACCAGGGAAGCCCTCTGGTCTTTTTTGATGTATGTCCCAGGGTGGGCAGTATCTGATCCCTTTGTGGGTGTACATTCCGTGGTGTATGCTCTCTGTCTGATGTTTTGTGTCTTAGGGTCTGAGGTCTCTGTTGTGATTGTGGGCATATGTCCTAAGACATAAGTTCTCTGACCTCTTTTAGGGTCTATGTCCCAGGATGAGAGGTCTTTCATCTAGTTCTGTATTTCCAGCTTGCAAGGTCTATTACCTGTCTGTGGGTGTATATCCAAGGGTGTGAAGTCTCTGATCCATGTGGGGGTCCCTGTCCCTGGCTGTCACATTTGTTTGTGGGTGTACTTCAAGACGTGCGATACCTGATCCCTAGTGGTGGTGTGTCTCAGGATGTGAGGGTCTGTTTTTGTGTGTGTGTGTGTGTGTGTGTGTGGTACGCGGGCCTCTCACTGTTGTGGCCTCTCCCGTTGCGGAGCACAGGCTCCGGATGCGCAGGCCCAGCGACCATGGCTCACGGGCCCAGCCGCTCTGCGGCATGTGGGATCCCCCCGAACCGGGGCATGAACCCGTGTCCCCCGCATCGGCAGGCGGACTTTCAACCACTGCGCCACCAGGGAAGCCCAGAGTCTGTTTTTGTATGTCCATCAACAGTGTGTGGTGTCTCACCTGTTTGGGACTCTGTGTCCCAGGTCACACGGTTTTGATCTGTCTTTCTTTGTCCCAGCATGTGAGGTCTCAGAGGTGTTTTTTTTTTTTTAACATCTTTATAGGAGTATAATTGCTTTACAATGGTGTGTTAGTTTCTGCTTTATAACAAAGTGAATCAGTTATACATATACATACGTTCCCATATCTCTTCCCTCTTGCGTCTCCCTGCCTCCCACCCTCCCTATCCCACCCCTCTAGGTGGTCACAAACCACCGAGCTGATCTCCCTGTGCTATGCGGCTACTTCCCACTAGCTATCTATTTTCCGTTTGGTAGTGTATATATGTCCATGCCACTCTCTCACTTCGTCCCAGCTTACCCTTCCCCCTCCCCATGTCCTCAAGTCCATTCTCTAGTAGGTCTGCATCTTTATTCCTGTCCTGCCCCTAGGTTCTTCAGAACCTTTTTTTTCCTTAGATTCAATATATATGTGTTAGCATACGGTATTTGTCTTTCTCTTTCTGACTTACTTCACTCTGTATGACAGACTCTAGGTCCATCCACCTCACCACAAATAACTCGATTTCATTTCTTTTTATGGCTGAGTAATATTCCATTGTATATATGTGCCACATCTTCTTTATCCATTCGTCCGATGATGGACACTTAGGTTGCTTCCAACTCCTGGCAATTGTAAATAGAGCTGCAATGAACATTTTGGTACATGACTCTTTTTGAATTATGGTTTTCTCAGGGTATATGCCCAGTAGTGGGATTGCTGGGTCATATGGTAGTTCTATTTGTAGTTTTTTTAAGGAACCTCCATACTGTTCTCCATAGTGTCAGAGGTGTTTTGGGTTTGTGTCCCAGGATTTGAGTCTCTGGTCTCTTTGTGGGTGTGAGTACCCGGTCCATCCATTCTTTGGTGTATTTCCCAGGATATGAACCCTCTGATCTGTTTGTTTGCAAGTATCCCGGCATGCGACGTGTCTGTATTTTTATGTGCAAATGTTGCAGGGATTGAGGTCTGTGATCTGTTTGTGGGTATATGTCCCTGGATGCTGTTTCTCTGAAATGTTTGTGGGTGTATATCTCAGCCTGTGTGGTTTTTGATCTTTTTGTGAGTATGTCACAGGATGTGAGGTCTGTTCTTTTGGGGCATGATTTCCTAGAATTTGAATTCTCTGAGCTGTTTGTCTGTGTGTGTGTGTGTGTGTGTGTGTGTCCCAGGGCGTGAGTTTCCTGATCTGTTTGGGTGTGTATGTCTCACGATTTGAGGTCTTTTGAGTTATTCAGTGTTCTGCATCCAGCATATTTTCTTTGAATTATACTTTAGGGTCTATATCCTAAGTCTCAGAAGGATTTCTGAATCCTGGATTTGGGGGTTCTGAGCTTCTTCTGGTCTACATTCCAGGGGTGAGTTCACTGAGCTGTTTGGGTGACTGTCCTAGAGTCTGTGGTCCCTGAGCTCTTTTGGTTGGAGAATTCCTTGACCTGTTTGGAACATATTTTCAGGTGTGAAGTCTTCTTTTCAGGAGGCCTCAGTCCCAGGGTGTGAGCTATCCGACTCATTAGAGGTTTGTTCCAGGTTCAAGTTCTCTGAGCTTTTAATGGGGGGATGGGGGTGGCTGGGTGCCAGTTAGTGAGTTTTCTGCGCTATTTGGAGGTCTTTATTCAGTGTGTGAAATCTCTAAACTCTGTGGTGGTCTCTGTGCAGAGTATGATGTCTCTGAACTACTTAGAAGTCTCTCTTTCCAGGGCGGGGGTGGCTGAGCTGTTTGGTTGTCACCCCTCTGATCCGTTTTGAGCCCATGTCCCAGGGAGTGAGCTCTCTCTGATGCTGGGGGTTTTGTCTTTGGGTGTGATTTTTCGGGACAGTTTCAGGATCTGCTTCCAGGGTTTGAGGGCTTTCTGCTGAGGTCTTTCTACTGGTTCAGACCTCTGTGTCCCAGAGTGTGAGATCTCTGATCTCTGTATCCCTAAATATTGAGGTCCCTAACCATTGGGGTATGTTTCCAAGGGTGAGGTAGCTCCTGTTGGGGGAGTCTCTGCCCCAGGATGTGAGGCCTCTGACTTACTAGGGGGTCTGTTTCCAGGGTTTGAAGTCTCTGAGCAGTTTGGGGTTCTGTCACCGGTTTATGATGTCTCTTGGGTGTTTGGGGGTCTGTGTCCAGGTTGTTATGTTTCTGAGCTGTGTAGGGGTCTGTCTCCTACACATAGGGGTCTGTCTGTAAGGTTTGTTAACTGAGCATTTTGGTGTTGTATGTCTGACATGTGAGGTCTCTGGCCTGTCTGTGGGTCTACTTTCCAGGTTGTGAAGTTAATGAACTCTTTGGGGGTTTCTGTCCCAGAATGTGAGGTGTTTGTGTTTGGGCACACGTAGCCAGGATGTGCTGTGTCTGAGCCGTTTTTGTGCCTCCATGATGCGAGGTCCCCAAGCTGTTGTGGGTCTGTGTCCCAGTTATGAGGTCTCTCTGCCATTTGTGGCAGACTTTGCCCAGGTTTGTGAGCTTTCTGGGCTGTTTGGTGATCTGTGTCCATAAAGGTTCGGTATCTGAAATCTTTCTGGATATGAGTACAAAGTGCAAGTTCCCTGAGTGGTTTTGAGGTCTGAGTCCAAGGTGTGCTATTTCTCAGTCGTTTGCGGGTCTGTGTTTTTTGCTGAGGATGTTAGCCTAGGATGTGAGGTTTCTAAGCTGTTTGGGGTCTGTGTCCAGGACGTGTGACCTCAGAGTTATCTGGGGTCTGTATCACAGGACCTGAAGTCTAGAAGCTGTGTAAAGGATCCATGTCCAGATCTTCGGATCTCTGAGCTCTTCTGTGAACTAGAATATGAGGCCTTTGAGCTGTTTGGGGGTCTGTCTCAGTGTTTGAAGGCTCTGAGCTATTTGGGGGAAATCTGTGTTCAGTACGTGACATCTCTGAACAGGAATCTGTCGAGAGTGCGATGTTGCTGAGCTGGGTTAGGTCCCGTGTCCCAGCGGATGTGATTTTGGTGCTGTCTAGCATCATGTTCGTGTTGTGAGGTCTCTCAGCTGTCTGGTGGTCTGAGAGGAGGGTTTGAGGTCTCTGAACCGTTTCTCCATCTTTACCCAAGTTTGTAAGTTCTCCAAGAAGTTGGTGGGTCTTTATCCCCAGCTGTGAAGCCTCTGAGCTTTGTGGGGGCCTGTAGTCAGATTTTCAGGTCTCTGAACTCTTTGGGTATGTATGTGGGTTGCAAAGCGTGAGGTCTCTGAAATGCTTGGTAGTCTTTCCTAGGATGCCCTGACTCTGAACTGTTTAGGGGTGTCAGAAGGTGTGAGGTCTCTGAACCATGTATAGATCTGTTTCCCGGAGTCGGAATTCTCTGAACTGCGTCTGTTTCTGGGCTCTGAGATCTCTAAGCTCTTTGGGGTCTGTGTCCAAGACTTGAGTCTGAGTCGTTTGCGGCACTGTGTTCTAGGGAGCAAGGCCTCTGGGGTGTTTAGTGCTCTGTGTTCCAGGGTGTCTCAGCAACTTGGGGGTCCATGTCTAAGGTATGAGGTTTTGGAATAACTTAGGGATCTGTGTTCAGAGTATGAAGTCTCTCGGGTGTTTGGGCGGTCCATGTCAGGGGTGTCACATCTCAGCTGTTTTGTGGGGGTTATCTGAGGCTGTGAGGCCTCTGGGCAGTTTAGGACTGGATGATCAGGGTGTGAAGGCTCCAAATAGCTTGGGGAGCAGTATTGCAGACTGTGAGGTATTTGAGATGTTTGTGCATCTCTATCCCACGAATCCAATGCAGTGTATGAGGCAGCATCTGAAGTCTCAGAGTTCTTTGGAAGTCTGTGTCCCCTGGCTTCAGTGCAGCCTCAGTGATGTGGGGTTTGTGTCCAGGTATGAGATTGCTGAGCTGCAGGGAGATGTATGTCCCAGGGTGTGAGGTCCCTGAGGTTTGGGGGTCAATATCCAGTGTATAAGGTCTATGAGCTGTTTGGAGGCCCATGCCCTAGGTGCCCTGAGGTCTCTGAGCTGTTGAGGATTCTGTCACCTGTGTGTGAGGTCTTTGAAATATTTGGGTATCTGTGTCACAGCATGTGCGGTCTCTGAGCAAAACCAAAGGGCACTGGCTCACGTTCAGGTTGAGGGGTGATAAAAACAAGTACATATACTTGAAACACCATCTCGTTGTTATCTGCTTTATACCCTGGCACATATAGGTGCTCAATAAATATTTGCAGAAAAACCTTCCCCCAGCACACACAAACTTTTCACTTTGTATGTAGTAGGCAGGCTTTGGGCTCAAAACTTTGAAGAGCAGGGAGGATCCAGCTAGAATTGTGTCATATTTCTGTATCTATCTCCACTGTATTTCTCTGGTTTTTGTTTATGGCCAGTGATAATGGTTTGTCCATTTAAACAGCAATGGATTTAGCTTGCTTTTTCAGTGCATTATAAAATTTAAGTATAAAGCAAGCTTATCTTAGGTCAGGATGTTATGTAGACGACAGTGCAAGTGGTGCACTGTGGGGAGTGTTAGTCAAATGGCTGAGGTTGGAGGACCGCATTCCTGGGCGCCCCCGGCTCCCAGCCTCTCATCTCCCCAACCCCCACCTACACAAGGTCTTCAATCCCCACACCTTGGTTTGTTCAGTCAATAATTTGTTTTATTGATGCCCATCCCAGGCTGGGTAGGGCTGAGGGATATACAAGAGGAGAATCAAGATTCAGTCCATGCCTGAAGGTCAGTCTGGGGTGGGGAACACGGACACACAGACGGACATACAAACAGACACACAGATGTGGCATCTGGTGGCAGGGCACACAGTCTCACGTAGGGACGCTCTACGCACAGGTAGTCAGGGAAGGCTTCCGAGAGAAGACCTCACAGAGGAAGCAAGGGGCGAGGCAGCCATCAAAGCCTTCGCCTTTTGTACATTTGTGGGCAGGTAACTTTTGAGACCAGTGGACCCAAGGTGAGCGCAAAGGGCCAGGGCTGGGAGGCAGCAGAGGCTCCCCCCGCCTCACCACACCCTCGTGGGTAAGCCATCCCCACCCCCATTCTTGGCCTGCGCTTTGCCTTCTGCCACATGGGCCCGTTCCTGGGATCCACCTCCATAGTTTCCAAGGCTTCCCTGAGACAATCCACGTGGACCAGGTGCTCTGCCCAGTGCCTGGCACCTCATCAGCACCCCATCAATGCACATTTTGTCCTAAGTGCCATCTACAGCCTAGCCAGGTCTCAGTTCCAGCTCTGGGTACTCCCAGCAGTCGTCGCACCCCAGGTTTAGAGCTCCCAGCACCCTTTGAGCTCCTGGGAGCCCTAGGCACCTTTTAGGTACTCCCAAAGGTAGAGCTCAGTCCCAGCCCACCTTAAGGGCTGGGAAAGTCTGGACTGCCTTTCACTGGCCAACAGGCCATGGGCATCCACTGTCCTTCCAGTGGCATGTGGGTGTCCACTTCTCAGACGCACAGCCCTGAAAAAGAGACCCTACGGCTCTTAGGCCAACACTAGGAGCATGCAAGCATGAGCAGGAACCAGCCTCAGACCCCAGCCTTGGAGACCCCCTTTCTTTCACTAGCACAATGTTTCTGTAGTAAGGGAGATGAGTGGGCTGGGAACCCTTGGCTCTGGTATCAGCCTGTCCTGGGGCCGCTTCCCCACACCCTTGGGGCAGTGGGGAGAGGGCCTGCAACAGACCCCTCAAGCTCCAGGCAGAAGCAGGTGCAAAAACAAACGTCTTTCTATTCTGGGTCTGGGCTGGGGCTCAGCCCTTGGACCTCCTTGCTAGGTGATGAATCCCAACTGCAGAAAGTCCTGGTGCTGAAAAATCACTTCCGAAAGTGGGCAGGGGTAAGTGCAACCCACGGATGGGGCTGGGACAGGGAGAGGGGACTCCTGGAGTCTGTCCTCCCTATGGCCCCGCAGCGCCGAGCATGGGGCAGGTGGGGGCAGGCGGAGGCAGGCAGGAGGCCCTGGCAGTCGTTCCTCGACAGGAGGGCAGCAGTGGGTGGGTGGGGTAGGCATATTTAGGCCCCCATGGTCAGTCTGGCCTCAGACTTCAAAGGGCTAGAAGAGGTATTTGCGGCAGGATTCAGTCCCACACTTGCATTCAATACGGACCCGCTTCTTGGGGGAGCCGGGGAGCCCGGCCAGGCCAAAGTTGGAGTCCATGCGGGTGCTCTCCATGTCCACGGGGTCCACTGTGGAGTCATAGCCGGGGGTGGGGGGGTACTTGTTAGATAGAAGGCCTAGCTGAAGTCCCACTGCCCTTTTTACCACGGGACCCAGGGATCTTAGGGGCTGGGAGCAGGTCTGAGATCTGAGTCAGGAAGGGGTCATGGGGTTGGTGGTTTCAGGCAAGGGCCAGGGCTTAGCACTAGACGGGTGTTCAGGTATTAGGAAGATGGCCAGGGATTGGGGGTTCTTGGGGGGTGGTCAGGGAGCTGTCAGGGGCAACCAAGAGGGTTGTGTCAGGCAGGGGTCAGGAATGGAGGGTCACCTGGGCATCCAGAGGGGCATCTGAACTCTCCTGCCAAAGATCCCCCCTCGAGTGTCTCAGAGGTGGCTAGTTGGTCAAGAAGGGGACTGGTTGGAGGCCACAAGGGTGTCCAGAGGCTTAGAATGAGGAAGGCCAAAGCGGGTTAGGAGCGGGGAGGGTTGGGGGACTGGGGAAATTCAGACAAGATTGGAGTCAGGAGGAGTGTCATAACTCTTGAGCCCAACATCCTCCCCCGGGAGCCCTGGGAGAAGGAGGTATGAGTGTCTCAGAATTGGGGTCCAGTGGCTGGGAATGAAGGGACCCCCAAAGGGTAGGCAGGGGTCCAGGAGTCCAGATATGAGACTGGGAGTAAGAGCATCTTAAAGCTCCTTGGGGAGGGGTCCTTGTACCCCACATCATCATGTGTCCCTGCCCGCGGTCCCCTGCCACCCCCACCTTGCATGTTGTAATCGAAGGTAAGCTCCTCGCCTGCCCGGATGGTTCTTGTGGCAAAGAAAGCGATGCGGGGCAGCCGCTCATCAAGGTTGTCTATGAAGACGTTGTACACCTGGAGGTTGGGGTCACACTGGGCAAAAAAGAACAGTGGGAGGGTGAGGAGGGGCCCAGCCTGCTCCTCCCGACCCCCCGCCCGCCTGCGGGGTACCCACACTGTGGTTGACAAAATGGGAGATGTTGCCGTAATAGGCGGCGTCCACGGTGTACACATCCTCCACGTAGTCCAGGTCGAAGAGGTAGGTGGCGCCCTGGCGGTCGTAGATCTGGCCCCGCCGCTCTGCCTCCTCTGAGGTAATGATCTGAGGAGAAGGCCATGGGGGAGGGGAGGTTGGCCAAGAAGGTTCAGGAAAGCCAGCACAGCTCCCAGCCCCCTAGCGTGGCCCCTCTGGAGGAGAACAAGGAAGCAAGGAGGCACCCGCACCCTGCAGCTGGCTCAGCGGGGCTGGGCGGTGTGGACACGTGCGAGGCAGTGACGCACAGGGTGTGTCAGCCCTTCTCAGGCCTCTGGAGGGCACAGGGAGTCTCAACGGTAGGCGGAGGGCGGCCACAAGGTCCAGGAGTGACAGACAGAGGTCCCCATAGTGAGAGGCCCATAGTAGGATATAGTGAGGGGACCCAGATCAAGGGCGAGGAAGAAAAAGACCCAGTGCTCAACAGAAGAGGGGTGGGGAGAGTGGGGGTGAGAGAGGCTGACTGATCCAGGGCGAGAGAGCCTGAGGCGCTGCAGGACCCAGCACTAGAGAACTGAGCCAGTGCAGGGTGGGGCGGACAGCAAAAGGAACACAGAGAGTAAGCTGAAGAGAGAGGCCTGGGAAAAGGGAGACGGAATGAATGAGAAAGGGACTCAGAAGAGAGAGCTAGAGGCAGAGTTAGAAACAGACAGAATCTTAATGCAAAAGATCCAGGTCCAGAAAAAAGGCCCAAGACCCCAAGGAGTCTGAGATCACAAAAAAGAGACCAAGGCCAAAAACTCAGAGACGGAAGAGGAGAGAAAGGGGACCAGAGCACAGAGCAGAGCACCTCGCTCAGCCCTGACACCACGCACTGCCAACAAGTGGTATTTAAGACAGCAGTAGGCATTTCCTCCTCCCCAGGTGGGTCCCCATCTGTCCCAGTAACTGGACCATTATCCTAGCCCAGTGTGTCCTTGCCTCCCAAGTGCTGGTGATGGATTCCTCACCCCAGCCCCTGCCACACCCCATCCCTCCTCTCCATCCCTCACGTCCCCTCTTCTGGGCCCGTGCCTCTGGGTGAGGTCCCACGGTAGCCAAGATTGCCCTCTCCTCAGCCTGGGTGCCCCTAGACCAGGGCCGGCCTCGTTCTCCACTCCCGGGTTTCTGCCCGGCCCTCAGACACAAGTGCCAGCACAGTACACAGCAGACACACAGCAGATGCCTGTTATTTGTATCCTGCTTTCTAGCTTGGAGACCTGACCTCTGTCCAGCAGTGGTCCTACAGGCAACTCGGGCACTCTCTTCTCGCCACACCCCTTATTCCTTCCTTCTCCCTTCATCAGAGACCCACTGCCCACCACCACCCTCCTGCCACACTGGGCATAAGCCCAAGACCCACCCGGGCCTCCTTCCTTGCTCATCCTCATGCCAGCCAGTGACCTCGCTCTTCCTACTTCTGGTCTTGACCAGCCTCCGTTTTCTCTAGCCTCCTCCCTGCCTCCTCCACCATCACCTCCAGCCTCTGCTCCGTGCTGAATGCCGATCAACAACCCCCTTAGAAGACCAAGGCCTATCCCTCAGGCCACGCTGCTCACTGCCCCATACTCCAGCTCCGTTCCTTGGGGAACCTGGCTCCCCCATACCCCCCATTTTTGTTTGTTTGTTCACTCATTCATTCAGTGGATTTTCATGAGGCCTACCCTGTGCCTGGTCCCAGTACTCAGGGGTTACAGTTGGGTTGGGGAGACACAGGAACCAGGCTTGGTCCTGGCCCTCAGGGGTCAATTTGGTGGGGAAGTCACAGGGACCAGGCCCGGTCTGGCCCTCGTGGGTCACAATCTGGTAACACAGATGGACTCAGACACCCACAGTGCTTAGAGTTTGAGAGGCAGTGGAAAAGAGATACACCATCTAAAGCAAACTGCAGATCACACGAGGGCTTTGACCAGACTGAAAAGTGGGGACTCTCCTGAGGGACAAAACAGGAGCCACAGAAGCATTTTGAGGAAGAGTACGTCAAGGTCAGTTTCCCTCCACCTCCCAGAGAACACATAGTCTTCCTTGTGACATCAGCTCCCAAAGATGTCACTTCTCTGTGCAGCCTTCCTGAAGCTCCCAATCCCTACCCACCGCTGCCTTCAGAAGCCTGGGATCAAAGGACAGCCTCTCCTGGGCTCATGAGCATACTGGGTGGTGTCTGGGCCAGCTTTTCCCTTTGGGCCCCTCCCCAACCAGAGGGAACGCCCACCTCCTCCCCAGTCTCCACCTTCCTGCCTGTTCTGCCCCTACCTGCTCCCCCAGTCTCCCCAGGAGTGAGTCACACCGCAAACCCTGCAGGGCACAAACGGTTCCTTCTCTCTGTCTTTTTTTTTTTTTTTTTTTTTTTTGCCGTACGCGGGCCTCTCACTGTTGTGGCCTCTCCCATTGCGCAGCACAGGCTCCGGATGCGCAGGCTCAGCGGCCATGGCTCACGGGCCCAGCCGCTCTGCGGCATGCGGGATCTTCCCGGACCGGGACACGAACCCGTGTCCCCTGCATAGGCAGGCGGACTCTCAACCACTGCGCCACCAGGGAAGCCCCTCTCTGTCTTCTTTTCACTCCCACTCTTTAAGGGGTGGTCCACCCTGAAACCTTGAGAACAAATCAGTCCATTTCCCTGCTCCCCAGCAATTCTCTGGAGTGACTGGGGAACACAGATGGGCTAGAATCTGGCAGCCGGGAAAGGGTTCTGATGGGAACGGGAACCAGAAGACTCAGAGTCCAGTTGCTGCTCCGCCCCAGTCCCGGATATGGGATCCTGAATGTTCTCTCCCTGCCCCTGTTTCCTCAGCCAAACCCCCCTCCCAAATCCAAAAAACAACACTCCACCAGGTTTGGCAGCACACCAATTTTAAACATTCGGGCCTCTTTTACCCACTTTACTAGCTTGGTGACTCTGAGCACTTTACTATACCTCTCTGGGCCTCAGTTTTCTCATCTGTCGAATGGAGATGACAATGACAATCATCCCAGCCTGATAGGGGCTGTTGTCAAAATCCAACAACAACAACAAAAAAAATCCAACAAAATCAGAGACGTGAGAGGGATCTCTGTTTGTTTTTGTGTTAGGAGTGGTTACGAGTACCGTAGCCAGTCAAAATCTAACAGGCTCCCTGATTTTGTGCGCCCTTTCCCAAGAAAGGAAAAACTGCTGCTAATTAAATGATGATATGCCATCATTTAATTAAACTAAAGGGAGACTCACTTTCATTTCAGAGTTGTTAAAATATGAAGAAAGTGCGTGTTTCAGAATTGATAAAACAGGCTATGTTCTCTGCTGGGTAAGGGTGGGGATGTTCTGACAGAACGTGGAAGGGCAGCTCCCGTGGAGGGACTGTCACTGCAGAGGTGGAGAGTGAACGGGGGTCCAGATTGGAGGACAGTGTGGTGAACGGGTCGGGGATATGCCCTTGATTACATAACACCCGGTAGGACAGCACCACAGGGTCCCCAGAAACCGCCATGTTTACAGCTAGAGGAGTAAGGACACTAAGGAAGAATGGTGGGAAAAGTATTGGGCCCAGGGTACCTTGGGGTGCCAGTGAGATGAAGACCCTTCCTCCTCCTTGCCTGTCAGGATTCTCCTATGCTGTTGACTGCTCCTCCAAAGACTGTCGGTGCAGTGAAGCTAGGGATACCCCCTGCTCTGGACTTCCTCTAGGACTGTTGACTCCTGCGGGTGTGGACACCTCATCCCCTGCACTGCTAACATAGCTCTGGGGCGTGACATCTCTTCCACACTGTCACTGTCCCTCTAAGGTCTGGACATCTCCACCAGAGTGTCAGGGCGCTGAGGGTGTGGACACTTCCTCCAGGCTGTCAGAGTCTCTTAGGTGTAGACCTGAGCTCCTTCAGACTGTCACTATCCCTCTGGAGTGAGGACACTTCATTTTCCTGAGTGTCAGGGCAGTGTGGGTGTGGACATTTCTTAAGTCAGACCGCCAGGGTCTTCTGGAGAGCCTGCTCTCTTCCTCAGGTTGCTCTGGGACGTGGACACCTCTTCCTACAGATTGTCAGGACCCCCCTTCTCTAGACTGTCAGGAACCCTCTGGGCTGTGGTCACCACCTCCTTCCTCTAGACAGTCAGGTCCTTCAACATGTGGACATTTCCTCCACTGGACCACCGGGATTATCTGGGGTGTGGACATCTCCTTGTCCAGACTGTCAGGGTCCTCTGCAGTGTGGACTGCTCTGCTTCTAGACGGTCTCTGCCCCGCCCCCAGCCCCGGGGGCTATGACCCTCTCTACTTTACAGTTCCTCAGAGCAGGAGCCTCTCCTCTTCATCAGTGTTATCACTACAGTGTAGACATCCTCAGGTGTGCATCCCTTAGGCCAATTCTGTCACTTCCCAGCCATGTCATACCCCTAAGAGACCCACAGAAATACGGAGGTGTTTGGGGTTGTCATCGTGACAAGGCACACACGTGGATTTAAATGGTCATGGTCCAGGGACGTTAAATGTCCCCCAATGCATGAGACGGTCCTACGTAACAAAGAACTGCCCCACTCCAAATGCCCACCACGTCCCATCTTAGAAGATGACACTTGCTGTTGCAGATATTTGCTAGTTATTCACCCAAATCCCTTTTTGTTTTCCACTTGGGCATATGGCTGAATCACACTTCACAGCTGCTTTGCACTGAGGTAAGGCCAGTGACTCGGTTCCAGCCAGTAGGTGCGGGCAGACATGATGTGCACCACGTCTGGGCCTGGCCCCTTAAAAATCTCCTCTTCTGCACCCCCCGAGCCTACTTGTCAGGCAATGCTGAGGATCAGAGGCGACTCTAAGGCATGGCAAAGGCACAAGAGGGAAAGAACCTAGGTGGCCACGCCGTCGTGTGGAAGGATACGACCCAAATGCCCACACTGGAGGAGCAAACGGACTTATAGCGTGCAAAGCCATTAAGATGTGGGGCTCGTCTGGTCCAGCGGCCAGCCTGCTGGACACAGCCCGCCTTTCCCCAGTGTCCTGTGTGGCTAAAGGAGGAGGTAGCCAACCTCCCCAAGGCATGTCTATGTCCTACTCCAGACTGTGTTCCTTTTGTGCAGATTAGTAAAAGGTGCTCCTTCCGGGTAGGCACTGCTTGGTGATAAGCTGGACCCTCGTGAAATGAGAAGAGGAAGTGCCTTTTCAGGTGATGCAATCCTGTGCAGACCACACGGCCTGTTAAAAGGAACGCTGCCTGGATTTCAGTTCCCGCTTTCCTCTTTGCTAGGTACCCTTATGAAGTCAACCCAGTCTGGAGGTATTTCAACGTGCCTTTACCAGCTTGGAATACTCGCCCCTGCCAGGATGTCCCTCTCACACTCAGGTTAACCCCCTCAACACCTTTCCCACAGGGAAAGCAGGGAAGCTGCAGGCACACAGTGGGGAGAGCTGGGTGCGCACGGTGGGAACACACGTGGGGAGAGCTGCACACAGCCCCGTCTCCCTACCTCTCCCACGTACTCCATGACGAAGCTGTTCTTGCGGATCTTCTCCAGCGTGCGGACACCCCAGCCACGTCCATCATCCGTGCGGAAGATGCAGAGGTCATAGCGGATGCCCTTCTGTACCACACGGTTGGGGCAGTCATAGCCACAGCGGCAGCGGGAGTTGCACTCGTAGATGGGCAGCCCGGCTCGCAGGCGCACCTGGCCCTGGTCATTGTAGGCAAACTTGTGCAGCGACGCCCCAGGGCAACAGCCTCCAGCAGGTGCCCACAAACAGTCTTGGCACTCGCAGCCCACGGCCACCTGGTTGAGGGTGATGCCCTCACCGACACGGTACTCGTTGATGTACACGAAGGCCCGTGGGGGGCCGTCCAGGTCCACCTCGTTCTCCACAGTGATGCGTCCCAGGTGGCTGCGCTTGGCGTTGAGCTCCTGCTCCCAGCGCCGGAGCGCCCGCCTCTGCTTGGCCTTCTGCACCAGGTAGTTGGCCAGGCTTGGGTCCAGGTGCCGGGGTGGCTTTGACCGGTGGTGCCGCCGGAGCAGCTCCCTTTCCAAGTCCTTGTGAAACTGCTTGAGAATGCGTACACACTTGAGATTCTGCCGTGGCTCCCAGGTGCTCTCTGAGTCTGGGTACCCACGCCATTTTACCAGGTAATACTCCTGTTCCTGGGGGGTGGGGTGGGGAGGGATGGGGTCACTGTAAGTGACAGACGAGACCCTTGGGCCAGCCCTCATGGGACTTCCATCCCAACGCCTGTGGACAACACCCAAACTGTTCCCCCCGTTTCCTGGAATGACTCTGTGCACTCTAGAACACGGGCTCTAGAGTGAGGCTCACTGGGTTCAAATCCCTCACTCCCGCTTACTGTCTAAATCCCAACTTTTAATCTCCCAAACATATTCCCTCCTGCTAGCTGTTCAGCCCAGCTCTCGAAGTCATCCTTGACTCCTTTTTCTCACACTCCCCACATCCACTCTCAGGAAATCCTGTCAGCCCCGCCTTCAAGCTACATCCAGAATCCTACACCTCACACCTCTGTCACCGTCACCACCATCATCGCTTGCCTGGAGTGCAGCAGCAGCCTCCTCACCTGTCCCCCGACTTCCACCCTTGCCCCTACAGTCTGTTCTCCACGCAGCAGCCAGAGGGATCTTTTCTTGCTGAGTGGCAGCTATAGGACAGAGTTTAACTACACAGATTCTACAACTAGACAAATCCTGAATCTGCCGCTCCCTAGCAGTGTAAACTTAGGCAGTTATTTAACCTTGCTGGGCCTGTTTCTTCATCTGTAAATAAGAAAAAAAAGCTGACATTTTTCTAGCATTCGTTATGTAGCAGGTACCGTTCTAAGCAACTTACATGTATTATTAACTAATCTAACCCTCACAACTCTATATGCGGTACATACTACTAATTATACCCATTTTATAGATGAGGAAAATTACGTACAGAGAATTTGGGTAAGTATCCCGGGGTTACAGAACCAGTATCTGAACCCAAGCATGCTGGCTCCAGGCTGCTCTCTTAACTATCCTGCCATTACCTCCTCTGGCAACAATAACAGTTCCCATTTTACAATGTTGTTGGCGGGATTAAATGAGTTTTTGATGAGTTAATGAGTTTCTGAAAGGAAGTGCCTGGCATGCAAAGTGCTCAAAACCATTAACTGTCATTATCTCCACTCCTGGGCTCAACATCTCAATCTCTGCAATTTGGTTTGTATTCCTGGGGAGGTGGGAGGAGAGATTTATTCTGGCTCCTGCCCCTCTCGGAAAGCCACTTAATTTTCCCACCTGTAAAATGGAGATGATAAGAGGGCCTACTAATCCTATTTTTTTAAGATCAGAGGAGAAAATTACTTTTGGAAACAGATGTGGGTAATTGGGGGTAAGGGGGCAGGTGACTTCCTTGAGTCACCCCTGCCCCGGCCATGGTCACCCCAGACTCACGCGGATCTTTTTGTAATCGCACAGGTACTCGACTTCAAAGTCATAGAGATTCCTCTTGGAGATGCCAAGGGCAGGGCAGGAGAGTTTGGCCAGCCGGCACAGGTCCTGTAGCTGATTCCAAGAAGACTTGCAACACACACTGCAGCCTAGAACAAAGGGGGCCAGAAGGAACTATTGCTGGGCACCCTGGCAAGGCCAGGGGTCAAAGAGGACCCCAAATCCTCCCTGGGACTTCCAAAGGACTACCTCAGAGTCAGTGAAATTTAATCCACAGGCCTTCCTAATGCTAAGGCCCTTCTACAACAAAAATGTGCCACTCCCATCTACCCCAATGTTCACTGTCCAAGGCTTTCCCTGGAGCAGCAGACTTCCAAGTGGGATCTGCTGCATGGATTGTCCTAAAGGAATCTATTCCCAGAGCTTCCAGCTCCCTCTATACCATTCCTTAAACTGCCTGCAAACCTGCCTGGAGTTCAAGACCTAACCATCCTTCTCCCCGCTTTGCAAGAGAAAGAGAACAACCCCCTCCATCTCAGTAGGGTGCATTTCCCCAAGGGGTGTGGGTAGGGATAGGATTAAAACCTCCAGGGCACCAAACAAAGGCGTAACTAGAAAGACTGGTCCATAATCCTTTATCTGAAGCTCCTGGGGCCAGATGTTTTGGAATCCAAATTTCTTTTTTAGATTTTACAAGTGCAGTTCTAGGTACATCCCATACATTCCCTAACAACCCCTAGTGTGGTCAGGGCATCAAGCCATAATCAAATACATTAATAGTTCTGTAGCAAAAGTCTGAATTTTCACAAAAATAGGAGAAATAAAGCTGCAAGATAGTGGCACTGAACAGTCCCTCCATATAGCCTAGTTTTACCACTGAATGATACCAAATTTAAGTTTTCAGGGCTTTTTGGATTTCAGAATTATGAATAAGAGATTGTGGAGTGGTATCAGATTACAGGACGCTTCCCCAAATGGTTAGTGTAGGTGCCTTAAACCCACAAGGTATATTTTTTCACGCTGCATTTTGATTTTCTCTGTCTCATCCACATTTCTGTGAAGGGTAAAGCTGGCCCAAAGGGATGTGCTCTGAATTCAAGAACACACAGAACAATATAGGCTAGTGACAGCAATTATTTTAAATATACCTGGAATGTTTTGGGGGGCTACCAAAAGTTTTCAGGACACACAGACTTTTTTATTTTTAAAAAGGCTTCTTTCGGTTCAAGGCATATTCTTAATTACTGTGCTTTAGAAGCCATTTTATCAAGTCATTTTACAAAACCCTTATTCCAAATATAGTCAGTCCTCAACCTATTTCATCTTTTAAAAATGTTTAATATTTTCTACCTTCCATTACAAAAACCAAACATTTAAACTCATGATGAAATACTCTAGATGTCAACCTACAAATGTACAAGAGCTTTGCAAAATTATTACGTGTGCATTTTCCCCCCCTCCACTTAGGCAGGCCTAGTGGAGACTCGGCCTGTACCCACGCCTTCCTTTCCCTGTGATGCCTCTCCCTTTCAAACCCTTAACTTGCTTTTGAAGCCCCGCTAACGTGGTCCCAACTCACGTCAGCTGCTGTCTCCGCACTGACCACAGATGGACTCTCCTACCCTCAAAGCTCCCCCTCACACCTGTGGAACCCATCCTCCCCGCAGCTTCCCTCACCCAGAGGGGCCCACCTTCCCCAACACACTGAGTCACCCCTCCTTCCCCGCGCATGGGGGAGTCCAGCTCTCCCATTAGGGAAGCCCCCTTCCCCTCTTCCTGGGTGAGCCCTCTCTGCCGCAAACCCTTCCCCCACCACGCTGTGAGGAAATACCCTCCCCCAGAAGAGTCCCCCGTCCCCTAACTCTGAAAAGGAGGTCCGTCCCCTTCCCTCCCCTCCCCTTCCGGCGTCTCGCGTGGACACCAGGAGGGTAACGGTCACCGGCGGCCAATTTTCCCGCGCGCGGGCGCGGCCTCCCAGACAAACCCCCGCGCGTGCGCGCGCCGTCCGGTCGCGACCTGCGGCGCGCGCGCCCCTCCCGTGTCCCCACTTAGCCCCGTGCCCGCCGCGTTCCGAGGCACGCGCCCCCTCCCCTCAGCCCCGCCCAGCCCCGCGCGCCAGGCCCGCGCGCCCCGAGCTCCAGCCTTTCGGCGCCGAGCTTCCGGCTCCTGACCCCGTGGCCTCGGACGCCGGGGCCCCGAGCCAGCGACGCCACCCCTCCAGCCCACCCGGCCCGGCCAGCGGGCCCCCGTCGCTGCCGCCACTGCTTCACCTTTTAAATTTTCCGCCATCTTTCCCCACGGCTAACTACATTCGGGCCTAACCGGCCTCGCGAGAAGAGAGCTCGCGCGGGCGTGGCCGAGAACGCGCAGCCTATTGGCCGCACCGCGCCGCGAGCAGCGTCCGCGCGGACCAACCGGCGAGCCGTGACCGGACCCCTCCCCGCCACCCGGCTCGGTCCAGAAGGCGGGTGCTCGCCGGCGCTTTCCCAGAGTGCGTCTGGGAGGCGGCGGCGGCGGCAGCTGAGGTTGCCGGAGGCCCTGCCCGTAAGCCGGTCTGTCTGTCACGCTGTCAGCCAATCACGTTGTCAGCCAGCTGCACGGGGGGATTCTCCGTCCTGTCAGACCCCCAATTACCGCCGTCAGTCCGTCACCACATTTTAACCCCAAGCAGGCCGTGACTCCCCGGGTGGATTACCTCCACATACAGCTTGCTCAGTCACCCGACTCAAATCAGACAATCACCACGACCACTGTCTCATCAGACCTCTGCCCCCCATTCACGCTGTCAGTCTGTCAATAGCAGCATCCATTCGTGCCCTCGGGCCAGCTGCGAGGCCCTCAAGGCAGACACACGGCACTGACAACAGCTACGCTGCTCGCTGCTCGTCAGCCAGCCTGTCATTCCCTTAGACTGTCCCTTCATCGCACCGATAGTCGGTCCAGCAACCGGGCTCTCTATCTACCCTGGCTATGGGAGTAGCTCCGAATCCCCTAGGGAGAATCATCTCACCACTGCCCAGGAAGCCACAGCAACCAGCCGGGTCCTCGGGCTGGCTGTGATTATGTCAGGACAGGCTGTCATTGTCAGCATCTAATGTAGCCCTGGCAGTCGCACTCTCCACTGCCAGTTGGTCACTCTGTAATTCCCTCAGGTTCCTCCTCATTCACACCATGATCAGGCACTTTATTCCCTCAGAGCACGTAGTCGCAGCAGCTAAAGCCTCCAGGCCACCTGTCAGTCGTCAACAATCTGTCATTTCTCAGGCAAGGCATGCCCCCCATTGGTCGATCAGTCAGCAACCTCTGACCCCGGGGCCCTCTTGGGGCGGCTGTGATTCTATCCATGGACAGCCATGGGGTCAGGCAGCTATACTGATCTTTCAGTGGGTCAGCTGGTCTGTGACTTGTTCAGTCTGCCCCTCATATCAGTCAGCCAGGTAGCCATTCTCAGCATCCGACTGACCACACGGTCTGTCAAGCATCCTGTGATTTGGTCAGGATAGACAGTCAGTCACCAGATACAGTTGCCTATCAGGAGGCCACAGATCTGTCCATCAGTCAGCCTGAAATTCCCTCAGGGTAGATCTCCTTTACACATCACCAGACAGTGTAACATCCAGACAGCCCCTCGGGCTGGGTGTGATTCCTAGCAAGTCAGCCATTTGCAACGTCCCGCCACCGAGGCAGGCAGCAACAGCGTGGATCATCAGTCAGCCAGCCTGTAAGTCCCTCAGGAGGCTGCCCATCTTTTGCACCATCAGGTCACCAGCCCCAGCCTGTCCCAGGCGGGCTGTAATTCAGTTCGATTTTCAGTAGCTCACAGTGTCAGGAAACTGCACTGTCATTTCCTCAAATTGCCCCTCTCCCTGTCAGTCCATGAGTTATGTAGTCAACCAAACGGTTATACAGTTAACCAAACGGTTATTCTGTGCCTGCCAGGCCAGCTGTGCACCGGTTGGAGAAATGGCTGGTCAGGCTGAGGTTCCATTAGTCCCTGCTTGCTGTGAGTGGAACAGTTAACAGTGAAGTCCCACCATAGATTCCCCTTCCCTCCCTTATTCCTTCTAGAACAGAGTCTGATGCTGGTCCTCACATGCCCCCAGTCTCCCCCCGCAGGCAGGACCCTCCCAATCCCAGGAGTCCAGAAGGCTTGTCCAACCCACGAAAGTGGTTTAAGGCATGACCTCTTTCTGCCTGAATCTGGGGGAAAATGTAGAGGTTTATGGGTGTTGGGAAGCATCCCTTGGTCTTCCCCAAACAGTACAGTGTAGTGGGTAAAGGCTTGGATTCTAGAGCCCAAGTACCTAGGTTCAATCCCAGGTCCACCATTTACTAAAGTGTGTGACCTTAGGCAGTTTCTGCGTCTGTAAAACCTCGGATGAATGACCTTGGGTGGGCATCTCCTGCTCATCTAGAAAATGAATCTTTCTGGGGCTTCCCTGGTGGCACAGTGGTTAAGAATACACCTGCAAATGCAGAGGACACAGGTTCGAGCCCTGGTCCAGGAAGATACCACATGCCACGGAGCAACTAAACCCATGCTCCACAACTACTGAGCCTGCACTCTGGAGCCCACGAGCCACAACTACTGAGCCCACGTGCCACAACTACTGAGCCTGCACTCTGGAGCCCACGAGCCACAACTACTGAGCCCACGTGCCACAACTACTGAAGCCCACGTGCCTAGAGCCTGTGCTCCGCAACAAGAGAAGCCACTGCAATGAGAAGCCTGTGCACCGCAACGAAGAGTAGGCCCTGCTCGCCGAAACTAGAGAAAGCCCGCGCACAACAACAAAGACCCAACCCAGCCAAAAATAAAATAAATACAATAAGCAAATTTATAAAAAAAAAAGAAAATGAATCTTTCTGGACTAGCACCTTTTCAAGAGACTTCAAAGTAAGAGGCTACCCTGTTATTATTGTGTCCTACTCCCAGCCACTCGTCTGTTCATTCAGAATTAATTTAGTACCTGTGTATACTGCATCTCCCAGTGTGAGGCCAATACAAGGTTTTATCCATTCCAAGCTGCACAAGTTTGACCTGCTTTTAATGTAAACCTCATATGGACTGTACCACACATACAGAAAAGCACATAGACCATGGGTGACCCATGTCATGAGTTTCACAAGCAAACATACATGTGGAGCCAGAATGCAGGTTAAGGAACAACATCACCAGCCAGGGCTCCAGAAGCATTTAATTTTTTAACATCTCTGAAATCAGGCTGTGTCTCACAAGCGCTGATGGGTCATAATTTAATTGGCAGTACTTTTTTGTCTTTCTTAGCGATACATAGAATAACGATGCATTTTGTAATCAGTGGTGACTCAGGATCAGGGACATCCAGTAATAACAATAGTAACAATAGCAGTAGCAGCATCTGATGCTTATAGATGCCTACAAGGAGCCAGGAACTTTGCAGACACCATCTACTTTAATTTTTATCTTCATTTTTATCTTCATTTTAAAGACTGAGGAAACTGATTTCCAGGAAGGTCAAGCAACTCACCCACAGTCAACTCTTTTACCACAGGTCTGTGCTTGTTCTAGCCTGTGCTCCTGGGGCTTCAGAGGTTGTGTGATGTAAGGTCTTTTCCAGGACAAAGCCTGCCCAAGGGGTTACAGAACTCTGGGTTTGGCAGGGGGAGGTGGGGGAGAAGTGATATGATAGGCCCTTCCTAGACTCAGTGCTTGCCACGGGAACCGACCAGGGTTGGGTGGGGAGTGGAATAGGGGATGAATAATAATGAAAGAATTAAAGGGAACCTGAGGCTCCCCCCTTCTCCAGCTTCCACGGCTGCGGGAGAATTCTTAAGGGGCAAAGCCAGCTCCACTCCCCACACCTCCGCCCTCCCCTAACCCCTCAAGCTGCCCTTGGATGGTTCAGAAATTCTTCCACTGGTCTTGCAGATGGAAGAAGTCTGCCCTCTTTGAATTCCCCCTCACCTTTGTCTTCCTCTCCCCTTTCTTATTCCTCTAAAGGAATAAGATCTAAGGAAACCTGAGATTTTGAATCCACCACGTTTCAGAAATGGGAAGGAGTAGGCACCTCTATTCTAGGCTTTGATGTACAAGAGTCTCTAATTACTCCTTTGGAAACAGCTTTAAACACCACGGACAGTTTTGAGTTGTGCCTTTTTTTTTTTTTCCTGGAGAGAAAGTTCTAGAGGAGGAGGGTGACCCAGTGGGATCCCAGTTGGAAAAGTTTACATATTTTTGCCCCCATTGTATAGATGAGGAAACTGAGGCTCAGAGGTGAGGCATCTTGCCCGGGTTCTAGAGCAGATCTATCTGATTATTAAGTCATTGCTTCTTCCATTGCCATTGGCCAGGACTTGGTTTGCCCTGGGAACTGGGCAGAACCAAATTTGAAAATTGAGAGGGAGATCCTGCCCATCAGGATCGTAGTGTGTGAGTTGTGTGCATGGAGAGTGGGGAAGTCTGACCATCGAGTACTCTCTTGACCTAATATTATGTTGATTGAACGTTTTTTTTTAAAAAAATAAGTGAATGAACAAATAACTCTCTCACTCATTCACCGCACTCAGCCTCACACCAAGCTTTTTCCCACCTCAGGGCCTTCGCACTGGCTGTTGCCTCTGCTTGGAATGCCCTTCTCCCCAAATATTCACATGGTTGATTCCTCTCTCTTTAGATCCAGAATAACGGTCACCTCCTCCAAGTGGCTTTCCTTGAACATTCCATCTTGATGTCACTTCCCCTCAGCACATCATAGCACTTATCATGATCTATAACTATCTTTTTTTTAGATTAATTAATTAATTAATTTTATTTTTTGGCTGTGTTGGGTCTTTGTTGCTGCACGCAGGCTTTCTCTTGTTGCGGTGAGTGGGGGCTACTCTTCGTTGCCGTGCGCAGACTTCTCATTGCGGTGGCTTCTCTTGTTGAGGAGCACGGGCTCTAGGTGCGCAGGCTTCAGTAGTTGTGGCATGCAGGCTCAGTAGTTGTGGCTCGTGGGCTCTAGAGTGCAGGCCCAGTAGTTGTGGCGCACGGGCTTAGTTGCTCCGCGGCATGTGGGATCTTCCCGGACCAGGGCTCGAACCTGTGTCCCCTGCATTGGCCGGCGGATTCTTAACCACTGCGCCACCAGGGAAGTCCTATAACTATCTTTTGTTTCGATTTAATTCCTTGTTTCTTGTGTGTCTTCTGCCCTAGAATGTTGACCTCACAAGACCAATAATTTTTGTTGTTTTTTTCCCACTGCCTTATCCCTAGCCCCTAAAGTAGTGCCTGGCAATAAATACTTGTGGAAAGAAAGAAGGGTAGAAGGAAACAAAGAAGTACAGGCTAAATGACTGAGGGAACAAATGAATGAATGAATGTATACCTATAAGGTTAAATAAATGAAATGGGAATAAAAGGGACTTTGGGGAAAAAGGACCCCAAATTCCCACATTTGGAATATAAAGGAAGTAAGATTTAAAGAAACAAAAAGACCGTTATTTTATTTTTGTTTAAAAATCCTTGAGTGAGGAGAACTGAGAAATTTTGTATAAAAAGGTCCCCTGCTATTGCTAGGGTGAGTGTCGGTGGGGGAAGTCAGAGATAACAGCATTGAAGGGGTGGGTGGGGAAGAAATGGGGCTTAGGGGCCTGGAAGCTGAGAGTGGAGGGTGGCAAGCAGGGCTGCCAGGGGAGTGAGCACAGAACAGTGGGGGTGGTGGTGACTCAGTCGTCCCATTCATCCTCCTCATCGTCATCGCCAGCCTGGTCCTCCCCTTCGTCTAGAGGGAGAGAGAAAGAGTGGAACTCAGGATGGGCAGGAGGGTTCAGAAGCCCTGGGGAGGGGGTTACTAGGGCCTGGGAGGTTGGGACTCAGGACCCTGGGGGACTGAGATCTCATGCTTGGAAATTAGATCTGGGCCCTGTGTGTTGGATGAAGAAGGGGTTCCCTCAGAGGAGGGAGATTTAGGGGCAAGGTAGGGACTATAGCTGGGGTCTGGGTTCTAGTTGGAGTCGAGGTTAATATTATTGTCAAAAATGTGTGGTTAGTTGGGATATTATTGTCACACAAAGGGTTAATTTTAACAGACTTATCACTTAATGGGGTGGATTTAAATATTAGCAAAGGTGGAGGAAATTACAATATTATTGTTTCATAATGGGTTAAGGTTAACATTGTTGACACGGAATGGGGTTAATGATGATGTCATGGTCAAAAGACGAGGTTCATTATGATATTGTCATGTAATGGATTCATGTTTATCTTGTGAACAGACTCTGGGGTTGATGTTAGTATTATTGTCAAAGTTGGAGTTAATTATATTACTGTCACATAATAGGTTGAGGTTAATATTATCCTCATATAATTGTCATATAATGACAATATTGTTGACCCATGAAGGGATTAATGTCAACGTTATTGTAAAAGATTGGGTTAGTTATAATATTATCACATAATGTGTTAAGGTTAATCTGTTGACACATGGAGTTAGAGTCAATATGATGGTCAAAGATGGGGTTCCTTATAATATTCTCATCACATAGCGGGCTAATGTTAATACTATTGAACATATGGGATTAATGTTAATACTATTGTCAAAGATAGAGTTAATCATATTACTATTACATAATGACAGTTAACGCTGTAGAAAAAGAGACCGATAAAAGATTCGTGTTCATGCTCTCATCAACATATGGGCTAATGTTACTATTGATGGTGGCTGTTAGGGGTGTTTTTAGGCTGACACTAGCTGGGAACCAGGGTCGGGGTCCCGGCAGGATGGGCTCCAAATGGCAGGCTTGCAGGGGAGTGGGGGCTCTCACCCGAGGAGTGGATGGCTCTGCTTCTCTTCTGCATCACGTTCATCAGGGCCCCCACCAGCCCCTCGGAGCTCTGAGGTGGCGGTTGCAGCGCTGAGCTCTCTGGGGCTCCAGGGGTCTGCAGCAAGCAGGGTCCAGCACACAGGGCTCAGGGCCTGTGAGAGGAGGGCTTCTCCCCGCCCCTCATCATCCTTTCTCCTCCCACACACTCCAGTCTCCCCACCAACCTCCCAACCCTATCACTCAACCCCCAAATCCTGGGACCCCCATCAGTCTCGGCCCTAGCCCCTTAATATCCTGACTCGTGCAGCACACCCCAGAGTCCCAGTCCCCCAGTCCTCCATCACGCCGGCCCTCACCTTGTTCAGCTGAATTCCCTGCCGGATTTGATCCAAAAGCGCCCCCCGACCCCCACCAGGGGCCTGGCCCCCCACGAGCCCCAGAGAAGGAGGGGGTGGGGGAGCGATCGGTCCGACCCCAGAGCTGGGTGGTGGCGGTGGTGGCGGCGGTGGCGGAGGCAGGGGCGGTCCCCCAGCTCCAGGGGGGGGAGGGGGCGGTGGTACAGAGCGTCCAGTGGCTGGAGGGGGTGGTGGCGGAGGGCCCCCTCGGCCCGGGGGTGGGGGTCCCCGGGGAGTTGGCGGGGGAGGAGGACCTCCGGAAGGTACAGGGGGTAGTGGGCCAGAGCGACCCTTGTTACTCCCCACAGCTGGGGGCCGGGGGGGCTGGTTCCCTCCTCGGGATGGCGGTGGGGGCGGCGGAAGCGGCTCTGAGGGGGAAAGATAACACAGAGCTATTATTATAGTTTTCTTCAGAGCCTCAGTTTTGCTCATTTATAAAATGGGTACCCTAACCGACCAACTCCCAATTCGAGCGGTATAGGGGTTTCCATGAGGACTGAGTGCCTGCAATGTATCTCTTAGAGATCAGCTACCAGGGTTGGAGAAGAAGGGGGTGTCCAGAAAGAGGGGGGCTCACCCTGGCGCCTCATCTCCTTCCGCACAGCCTCCAGCCCTCCCTGGTTCTCAATGAAGTCATAGATAAATTTGGAGGTCTCCGCATCAGTGAGCTGGGCCTCACTGATTCCCGCCCTGGAGAACAGGCTCCGCAGATCTGGGTCCAGATTGTTCACCTGCCCAGGAGGAAAAAGGCCGGGGCAGGGGTGTGGGAATAAGGTGGGGAGGGAAGGGGCACAGATTATCATGGGGTCCACCCCAGAGAGGGATCTAAGAGGGGTGTGGGAAGGGTGGGGTCTGGGGGGTAGGTCTGGAGCAGTGGGCTATGGAAAGGTAGGTGGGAGTTGAGTGGGGTCCAGGGGACTTTGGAGTTACTCACGTCAAATCCATTCTGGGGGTCCCACCCCACGTGGCTGACATGTCTGGGGGAGGTGAGGAGACCCCAGTGAAGCCCCACGGCCCTTCCTTCCCTCTCTTCCTAGTGAAGCCCTCTTGCCCTCTCCTGCCCAGAGGGACTCTGAGGGGCCAGAATTAATGAATGAGTCTTAAGTGAATGAAGGAGTGAGAGCAGTAGTTATGGAACTAGAAGGGGTCCATAGTTTGTGGTACCCATCTGTCCGCCCAGCCCTCTTTCCACCATCCATCCACCCACCTATTTGCCCACGTAGCCATTCATATTCACCTGTCGGACCATTGATCTATATACATTTGTCTCCCCATTCATCTGTCCACACACGTCTATTTACCCATTTGTCCACCAATCTGTCCTAACCCACACTTGTCCATCCACCCATCCATCTACCCATGTGCCCATCTTTCTATCCATTCACTCACTTGACTACCCATTCAACCACACACTTCTGTCCATTTACCCATTGAACTGTCCATTCATCCACATATCTGGCCACCTATCCATCCCCATCCACCTTGTCTGTGAACAAATCAGCCTATATACCCATCAGACCACATACTCATCCACTCACCCATCCATCTACCTACCCACTTCCCATTTACCCATCCATCCATTCTCCAACCCACCCATTCATTCATTCATCCAACTATCCATCTACCCACCCATTCACTCACTCACCAGCCCACCCAGGGTGGGACTAGGGTGGGACTAGCTTGAGGTGAGTGAGGAGCAAAATTTCAGGAGGCACTCACTCTCTGAGTCATGAATCGTAGTTGCATGGCCCAGAGACTGACTGCCTCTGTAAAAGTTGGGAACCTTGGTGCCTTTGGTGCCTCTCCCTAGTCCCCGGCTTTGAACCCACCCACCTACCCATCCACTCGTCTACCTACTCCCCCACCCACCCATCCATTTTCCCATCCTTCCATCCACTCAACTCTCCTCCTATCCACCTGCCCATCTGCTCCCCCACCCCCAGGATCCGTGGGCCCACTGGGGAGAGGTTCTCACTTGAATCCACTGGGTGCACCAATATCAGCCTTGCTGATCTTTTTCTTCCCTGAGCGTTTCTTATCACCTGGACCAGGCCCAGGTGCAGGGAGCCCACGGTATCGTGAATTCGTGATGTCTGGGTTCTGGATGTCCACTGTCACCAGCCCCAGGGACAGTGAGCCAGCTGCTGGGCCTGTGGAGAAAAATGGGTGACTGGGCCACTGACCCACTTACTTACCAACCAGAGCATAGGAGCAAGAGACAGGAAGATGGTTGAGGGAATCTGTGTGTTTGATGGTCATGGAGGGAGTGGGTGAGGGGTCCAGATAGGGTTTATGGAGAAGTGGGTGGGTGGGTGCCACAAACCATCCATACATTCACTGATTCATTTATTTATTTATTTACTCATGCTTATTACTTAAGTACTGACTCATTTATTCACTGGCTCATCGACTAATTTGTTAAATTATTTGTTCACTCATTCAATAGTTACTTTCTTCACCGATTGAAATGTTATGTCACTTATTCATTTATTCACTGCCGAATTCATTCAATCACTCATTCATTAATTAATTTACTCAATCATCCATCCATCTATTCATCCATTTATCCACATACCCACTCGCCTATACATCTCTACACCCACTTATACATCTATCTATATTTTCATCCCTCCATCAATTCATGTCCCCGTTCAACCATCGTTCCACCACCAATCCATCCACCCACACACTCACCCACTTGTCGCTGCACCCACTCACCTACTCATCCATCCACCCACTCCCCACCTGTGTATCCATTCACCACCACCCCCACCTGCCCATGTAGAGACACAGGGAAGAACAGCACTCACCCCCTTGGTCTCCACCTGGGTGTGGGGGCAGGGGTGGGAGCCCTCCTCTTCTCTCTGGGAAGACGGAATGGGTAGAGAGCTATCGCAACCGTGCCACAGGTTCCTGGGCTAGCCCCTTCTTACTCTTCCTTGCACTAGAGGACTCACCTTCATTGGCTGGCACTGGTGGAGGGGGAAGCTGGCGCCTGTCTGTGGAGAGACAGGTGAACTGGGAACCAGAACCATGAGAGGGGCTTTTCCAGCTCCCCACTCTTGCACTCACTTCTGCTCAACCTCTTTTCCTCCCCCAAGGCCTCCTCACCTCCACTTTGCCTCTGATTTCGTTTTTGTATCTTCTCCTGCACCAGGGTCCGGAAGGCCTGGGCCTCACCCTCGTCTGCGAAGTTCAGCCCCGCTTGGCAGTCCTGCACGTGTGTGGGGGTGGGGGGTCAGTGCCCCCCACACCTTTCCCATCTCCTCCCTGCACCCCAACAGAGGGCCAGGGGTTAGGTGGTCACTTACATCTCCAGCGAAGGTGTGGAAAAAGGGGGTGGGAGTGGAGTAGACCAGCTGTGAGTACAGCTCCTGTTCCCAGAGCAGCCGGCCAGCCTGGAGAAGTGGGGAACACACTGGCACTGAGGCGTGCCCTGGGTGGCAGGCCTCTGTTTTCTGGACAGGGAACATGGTATATAAACTTGGGGCCCCGGGATCTGATTTGGAGATTTCCAGCTCTGCATCAGAGAGTTGGGGGTCTAGGTGTCAGATGTGGAGGGTTGGGGTACAGTATGGGAATCAGACACTTCAGTGAGAGATTTGGATTTGGGGTCCAGGGCCCTAGATGTGGAACTTGGGGGCTTGAATTTGAGGATTTTGGACTCTAGTCCTAGGAAACCGAGTCCATTCGTAGAATCATCCCAAATCCCCCCTTTTATGGGGGCCTTCATTTGGGCAGGTAGGGCTCCAGTATTAGGAGTTGGGGTTCAGATTTGAGGTTCAGACATATAGACTTGGGAGGTTTTTTTGGAGGCGGGTTCAGCCAACGTATGTGCAATTTGAGGTTTGTAGAGCAGAGTTATGGCTTAGGGGTTTGGTCAATATTTTATGGCCCTGGGATCTTGATGTGGTCCTACTGGATCTACCTTTATGGTTTAGAAGGATGAATTTGGGGTTTATGCTTAGAGAGTTTAGGTTGAGGATTTGTGGAACAGATTTATGACTTAGGAGCTAGGCAAAATTCTGGAGTTCAGGAGTTTTGATGGGCGATTTCTGAGACCCAAAATGTTGAGTTTCGAACAGATTGGAGGTTCAGGTAAAAATACAGTACTCATTTTTTTTGGAGTTTGTGGAACAGATCAGACTTAGGAGGTATACTGATATTGGGGGTTATAGATCTTGACGAAGACTCTGGGGTCAGTCATCGCGGACTTAGAAAGACAAACCAGGGGTTGACATTTGGATGACGTCTTTGATTCTGGGGCTCAGGGGTTCATTGATCTGCCTGAGGGCTCAGGGCTATGGACACAGCTCTGGGTTTGTGGGTTGAAAACTGGGTTGTCTGTCCAGTGGGGGGCGGGGGTCACCTGAAGGCCATAAAGGCGAATGAAGTAAGACTTCTGGGGGTTATCCTTCACGAAGCACACAGCCCCACAATGCTCCTTGGTCCAGTGCTCAGCTCCACGGGGCAGCGCCAGGTACAGCTGAACAACCGCGGTGGCCAGCGTCTGGGAGGGGAGAGCAGGACTCAGTGGAATCTGGTCAGGGGCAGCCAGAGGGTCTGGGAACCAGACCTGGTCCTTCCTTGCCCATGGCTGTCATGGCTCTGAAGGAAGAACTGCAGCCAGAGGGAAACTGAATGGACATCGAGATCTTCCTGAGATTGGTGAATGGGGGTAAGTGGATTCTAGGAGAGATGATGGACAGGAAGAGGAGGAGGGGAAGAAAGAGAAAGAGAGGAGGATGGGGAAGATGAGGAGAGAGGAAGGAGGGGAAAGGAGGAGAGGGGGAGGATGGGGAAGATGAGGAGGCGGAAGAGGAGGAGGAGAGGAAGAAGAGGAAAGGGAGACAGGGAGGGCCAGGAGATCCCAGGCTCACCCAGCATTTCCGTCCGAGCATCTCAAAGAGTCGCTGGTTCTCATGGTCCTGGAGGAGGGTGGAGGGTATGTTCTGCTGAACCCCGGGTCCTCCACGGCTCCCAGGCCTGCCTCCCGAAGGGCCCCCACTCATGGTGCCTCCTGCCCTTGTCCTCTCCGGCTAGGCTCTGAGTGCAGGGTAAGAAGAGGAACTTTCGCAGTGAGCAGGGGAACAGGAAGTGCAAAAAACCACAAGGGAAACAAGTCCTCCAGGGGCCCCTCGATGGGCCTGGCCTCCTCCTCCTCCCTTAGACTGGGGCCCTCCTCCATTTGACTGGTTAGACCCATGTTTTGGACCAGCTCATGTCCTCCTCCTTTTTTCTTACTCTCTGGGGCCCATCTCCCTCTAACTCGCTCAGGCCCTCCTCCCCCTGGTTGGCTGGCAGCAAGAGCTAGGCCACTGCAGCACTTCTGCAGTGTGGCGGGGAGCAGTCATGGGCTGGGCAGCCTCCTTCCTCCCCAAAGCATCTAGTTAGTCTGGGCCCGAGGTCCAAGGCCCCTAGCGCTGAAGGGTTGCTGCGCTAAACCTTTTCCTTTAATTACACAGCGAGCGCCTGGGATCCCACCCCTCTCCTGAGACCCCAACAACTTGCTCACACCCAGCTCAACTTCCCCATCCCTACCCCTGCCTCCCTGCAGCTCGCAAACTACTACTACTTGCTGCTTATCATCCCTTTTTTGTAAGAAATGGATTTTATAGCATATATAAATGCCTAAACAACATTTTGTTTAGTTGCTGTTGCCTTTGAACTTTTGAAAGTATGTGATATTTGGAGACTTGTCTTTCCCCCCGCTCAACGTTCTATTTTTTTTAACATGAAACTTCATTCAATATTTTTAATGTATTTTATTTTATTTTATTATTTTTTAATTTTTTTGCGGTACACGGGCCTCTCACTGTTGTGGCCTCTCCCGTTGCGGAGCACAGGCTCTGGACGTGCAGGCTCAGTGGCCATGGCTCATGGGCCCAGCCACTCCACGGCATGTGGGATCTTCCTGGAGCGGGGCACGAACCTGTGTCCCCTGCATCAGCAGGCGGACTCTCAACCACTGCGCCACCAGGGAAGCTCTCAACATTCTATTTTTATCTAACAAACATTCATGTAGCACTGAACGTGTGTGCCAGGCACTGTTCTGAAATATTGACTCATTGAAATCCTCACATCAGCCCGGGGGACACACACAATTTTTACAGTGCCCATTTGATGGAGGGAAACTGAGGCACAGAGTGGTTAAATGATTTCCCCAGTAGCTCCTAGCTAGCAAGTGGTAGAGCCCAGATTGCATGCCAGGCAGGTTGGGTACAAAGTGTGCACTTTTCATCAGGATGCTCCACGCCTGCTCTGTTACTAAGATTCATATTTGCCTGTTACTGCTATATAGTATTCTATTGTGTTACTGTACAATTTGTTCATATTCTCCTGTTAACAGACATCTGAGCTGTTTCTGGCTTTTGTGGTTGGCAGTAAGGCTGCTGTGTTCCCTCCTGTATGCATCTCCTGGTCCACGTAGGCATGCACACTCAGGAGGGGAATTGGGGCATTGTAGGGTTTGCATAGCTCTAACTTTGACAGACTGTTTCCCCAATTGAATGCCAGCTCAGTCCCCACTCTTCCCTGGGCCTGTTGCCTGTTCGGAGACGTGAAGCTCTCAGGTACACATACAGCAGCTTGGGGGAGCTGAGCATGTCTGGGGTGTGCCTGGCATTCCCAGGTACCTGAAGGGAAACAGCACATCTCAAGGCAGGACCCACAGTCCTACCTGGAAACCTGTATGGCTCCCACACCTGCAGGTGCCAAGCTTCTCTCCTAAGCCTAGGCTCAAGGCCCCTTCTGGTGTGGCAATTCCAACCTCCCTCCCTCCTTTCTCTGCTCACAACCCAGCGAATGGTGCTCCCAACTTACCGGGTGATTTCATACCTCCCGGCCTGGAGCCCCTTCCAGCCTGCTCGTTAGGGCAAGGTCCTGCTTTGTCCTTAGGAAGCCACTGCATTCATTCATGTTGACACTGTTCATTGACCTCTCACTGTGTGCCAGGCATCTCTCCAGTATCTGGCACAAACTAGACACTCAATAAATGTTTCTTGAAGGAATGAATGAGGGATTAATGTCTAATTTGATTTAGTGTTTTCTGATCTTTTTCTAAGTGCCTCACACTTATGTACTCATTTCATGGGCACAGACGACCCCCTGAGGTAAGCACTCCAGCTATCTACATTTTACTGATAGGGAAGCTGAGGCCCAGAGAAGCTTAGCTAACTTGCCCGAGGTCACACAGCTTGTGAGTAGTGGAGCTGAGGCCAATTATGTGAGAAATGGTTCCTAAACTGTTAAATGCTACATGGGGCCTGAGAGAAAATTCTTCTGCTCCTTCTCTGTCTTTTGTTCTCCTTCTTTCTCCGCTCCTAGATCTGTCCCCTTTAAGTCTACATCAGGGGGCTTTAAACCTCTGCTACGTTTGCTGGTTATTTTGTAAATTAACATTTAAAAGTTGTATATTTCCTGTTCTTACTTCTAAGGAACAGACAGGTTTAAAACTTATATTTTTCTCCAAATGAAAAACCGAAAGTAGATTTTTATTATTTTAGTCCCTAATAGAATGAGTCTCCCCACCCTGGAAAACAGTGATTTATTCATCATTTTACAATCATTTTTCATCTTATTCAGATTATTGAATTGCTCTGGTGACCTGCACTAATATTTTGGAGCTGGTTTATTTTACTTTTATTTGCTCCCATCAACTCTTGCTTTTCTGTACTGGATGACAGTATTTGGTGAGGTGATGACCTCAAAGGTAATTTGCTCTCCAGGGCCTTCAAATAGATTTAAAAAGAACAAAACCCCTAATCTAGCTTTTCCGGTTGTTCTCAGCAGGAGAGTGGATTGAATACTTACAAGTCAGCCCACCACAGAGGGGAGCAGAAGTTTTAACATACTTCTTAGTAATCCAGTGAATACCCAGGAACCCCCAAGAACCAGGATATGCCTAACAATTTACACCCACCTGATGCTCTCCATCACCTCTCTCTGCCAACCCCCAGGGATCACCAGAGAGTCATTTCCTGTTTATATCTTGTGCTTATTTTGCTTTATTTTGAGGGGATATTGCTTACAAGATTCTGACTGCCATGCCTCAAGTCCTGAGTAGGTAATAAGACATTGTCGGTTATAAGACATGGGAGTGTCTTCAACACCCCAGTCACTGCCACGTGATTGAGCCCATGGAGGAGATATAGGAATGGGCAGGGTCCTGCTGAAATCACGCACAACTGAGATTGGGACTTGAACCCACAGGCTGGGACTCGAACCCAGCCAAAACCCAGACTGGGACTTGAACCTACTGTCATTTAATTGAGATCACACACCTGGTCTCAGAACTTAATGAAGCTCAGGTTCTTGATGTCTCCTTACAGAAAGAATTCAGTGAGAGACAAAGTGATAGGTAAGAAGTGGATTTATTTAGAGAGAAACACACTCCACAGACAGAATGCGGTCCATCTCAAAAGGCAGGAATGGCCTTAGGAGAAGCACTCCACAGAGTGTGGGCCATCTCAGAAGGCAAGAGGCCCCGAAATACAGCGTGGTTAGTTTTTGCGGGCTGGGTAATTTCATAGACTAATGAGTGGGAGGATTATTCCAACTGTTTGGGGGAAGGGGCAGGGATTTCCAGGAATTGGGCCACCACCCATTTTTGACCTTTTATGGTCGGCTTTGGAACTGTCATGGTACTGATGGGTGTGTCATTTAGTGTATGCCAACGTATTACAATGAGCGTATAATGAGGCTCAATGTCTACTGGAAGTTGAATCTTCCACCATCTTGCACCCAGTCGGTTCTAGTCAGTTTTTGTCATGTCCTATAGCTATGCCATTCTTTCAAAAGTTGTATCCTGCTCCTTTCCCTCCTGTTTCACTACCGCTGTCCTCAAAGGCCAAACTGAGGCCAAGGTGGCAAAATTTCCTTTGCCATGCCATCCTTCTCCTCCCCCTTCCTTCCTGCCCCTCGTGGTCCTCCCTACCCCTGACTGAGGGGTGCTTCCCGGGGACAGGCCTAAGGAAACAGCAGTTCCCAAACCTTGGACCCAATGCTCCCGTTTCATAAGAAACATTTTGGGAGGCCTCTTTTTACCATCCAGGAGTGACAATCATGGATGTTATGAGTCTTGGTGGTGTGGAGCTGTCCCCAAGCATCTCAGGCCCCTGCTTATTCAATGCCAAAGCACCTCCATCATTGTGATAACCAAAGTCTGCCTACCAGGAATTCCCCAAACACACTCCCAGGGCAGGCAGGAACCGGACCCTCGTCTGCCTTGTTCATTGCCATACCTCCACCACCTAGCATAAGACCCTGCATGCAAAAGCTCAGTCAATATTTGTTGAATAATCATTGTACGGTCTAGATTTCTATGCTGTGATTTACTGCCCTCTCCCCACTGGGCTCCCCTGTCCTCTCTTCACCTCCCTGCATGGGGAAAGAGGGAAGAAAAACAGCTCAGAGTGTGCAGGGGCCAGCCCCTCCCACAGAGATGTCTACACTGTTCACTGATGCTATGGGCAAATGGGTGCTTTAGGGGCCCTCAGGAGAGGCGCTGATTTCTAGTCCTGGTCAGGATGGAGTGAGGACAGGGTGTGCACAGAAAAGCAGAGACGACTGTAGAGATAAGAATTGCTCAGTGGACAGAACCAGATTCTGGAGCCCTACAGCCTGCCTCTGGCTCTGGCACTTACCAGCTGTTTAAAGTCTGGTAACTCCTCAGTGCCTCAGTTGTCTCACCCATAAAGTGGAGATAATAATAGTAGTGACTATTGGGAAGATTAAATGAGATAATTCATGTGATGAGGGCAGAGCTTAACGCCTTATAATTTTGCATTGTTGCTTGTTTTCATGGAATAGCTGAGTAACTTGGATGAATGAACTATCCTTCCCTCAGCCTAGCATTCTCCCCACTCCTGCACCAATCCTCTCCTCACCCTCCTCCATCAGACGTTCAGGTCCCACCACCATTGGTGGATGGTCAGAGACGGAACACGGCCACCTTCCCACTGCCCTTTCTCTACTTTTCCTTGCTGCAAAGTCCATCTCAGAGATCCATTGTGTGGGCCCAGCTAGACTCTTCCAGGGCCGTGACATGTTCCTGGAGACCTCCCTGCCAACCTCGGAGGTCTCACCCACCACACGTTTCCTGCCCTACTCCTCCCACCTGCACGGGAAAACACTGTGCCAGCCAGCTCTCTCCTTCCCTTCTAGGTTTGTGCTGCTAACCTCGGACCAGCCGGGGAGCTAAAGGTCCCACAACCTCAAAGTCACCACCAACTTTCCCTAAATGGGTACTCCCTACCCCCTACCCCGATCTGTGACCCCGAGTGTCTACTTCCCAGTCTGTGACACCAGAAGGATACACACCCGAGTGTGTGTGACTCTAAGAGTTTCAACTTTCCGGTCAGTGGGTCCCAAGGGCCGCCTACTCCCTTGACTGTGTGAGCCCAGGAGTGTTAACGGGGCAGTCTGGAATGGACCACTGCGGGCGTGGGGAGGAACGCAAAATGGAACTGTCGCCCAGGATCATACCACTGCGGAGGGGGTGGCCATCTTGCAACATACCATTTTGTTTGTGGGGGAGGGATACGACGGCTGCCTCATTCCCTAATGAAGAGGGGAGTGTCACAATTCTGCTTTTCCCAAGATCCCCATCCTGTCCTCCTGATTCCCACCCGCTTCGGGGGAGCCTCACTCTCTGGTCTCGCCCTCAGCCTTCTCACATCTGCCATCTTAACCACTTTCACCACCCCCTCGATTCCTTAATTTCGAAGCAGCTCGCGACGCACTGGAGCCGGCAATTGGCTCACAGGTGGGGATAGCAGGAGACCGCTGTGGCCTCTGATTGGTCAATGACCGAGTTCTCGTCCTTGTTGTTCTTTGAAGCTACGCGAGTTCGGAGAATAACATAGTCCCGCCTCTGCTCCCTTGCTCCGGGCCCCCATTGGTTGTGGGTTCGAGGCATGCGCAGTAGATGCCAGACGAATGTGCCGGGCCACTTAAGCCGGGCTTTGGGGATTTTGGGTGGTGGGTTTGAATACCGCTTCAGAAGTTCAGATTGTTCAAGTGTAGGAGGGGCAGAAGGTGGAGTTTACTGTTGGGGTTTACTAAGATCATACATCAGGGCGTGGCGCCTGGTGCACTGGGCGTTACAATCGTAAACTCTGTAACTCACCCACTAGAGTTTTCATGCCTGTGCCCAGTGGTTCTTCGTTCATTTATTCTATAGTTTACTCAAAATAAAAAGCGTTCTTTGAGTTTGGGTTTTAGGAAAACTCTCAAAAGTTACTTTATTTTTTTTAATTAAAAATTTTATTTTTAAAAATTTTTTAAATAAATTTATTTTTATTTGGTTTTGGCTGTATTGGGTCTTTGTTGCCGCGTGCAGGCTTTCTCTAGTTGCAGTGAGCTACTCTTCGTTGCAGTGCACGGGCTTCTCATTGCGGTGGCTTCTCTTATTGCGGAGCACGGTCTCTAGGTGCACCGGCTTAGTAGTTGTGGCTCACAGGCTCAGTAGTTGTGGCGCACGGGCTTTGTTGCTCCGTCGTATGTGGGATCTTCCCGGACCAGGGCTCAAACCCGTTTCCCCTGCATTGGCAGGCGGATTCTTAACCACTGTGCCACCAGGGAAGCCCTTTCATGTGTATTCTGACCATTTGTGGTGTTTAAAAATAATAATAATTTGTCATCCTTTACCCATTTAAAATTTTTGAATTTTTTTTTTGGTTTGTAAGAATTCTTTATGTATTAAAGGGAACCTTTGGATTTTATTTCTGTATATTTTACCATTTACTTCCCTTTTATTTGTGTGTTGTAAGTTTTGTAATAAACACAATTTTATTTTTCAGCAAGAAGAAGAGTAGATGTTTTTGTTGATCTTGAACCCCTTATGGACCTTCATGTTGGACAACTTGAAGGATGGGTGGATCACCCCAGGCTGATCCCAAGGCCCTTCTTGTTCACCCCACCTCTTCCCCACCCCTTGCCCCATCCACCTCCTTCCCTGACTGGCTCCCACTGGCAATGGCTGACAGAGGAGCGTCCTCACCCATCCTTTCAGTGAAGCTGAGGCCCCCTCACCACAGCATTCCCTATCACTTTGGTAAATGGAGGAGCCCCTGGAATTTCCAGGGGACGTAGTCATCCTGTGGGTTTTTCTGGGGGTTTTCCAGCTTCACATCATCTATCCACTCCAGCACACCCACTTCTTTGACCCTTCTTCCACCATCTGCTACAGTAGTCCTGCCATTTATAGTTCATGTAGCATGAGGCTTTCTCCAGTTTTCACAGATAGCAGTGAAACTTCAAAAATGTAAAGATCAAAAGAAAATCCTAAAAAGGTAAAAGAAAAAAGGACAGATTAAATTTGTGAGAATAGGATCAAAGTGATATCTCATTTCTCATTCGATTGAATGGTGAAGATAAGAGCTGTTTGTTCATTGTTTTTCCTCTCATGTATGCAGTCTCTAGAACAGTACCTGACACCAAGTGGACACTCAATAAGTATTTGTTATATGACTGATTGGAGTAGTAGCTTGAAAAATAGCTTTAAACCTAGATCTATATCACTACTCAGTTAACGAATAGGACAAAATACAGTTATGACTGGACAAATAAGGATGCGATCATCAATGCCCACAGACCTGAGGTGAAAAATGTACCAAAGAATGTACTCCAGCTAACAGGAATATAACACAACGAAGTAGTGGGATGCAAGGGTCAAAAGTGAGCAAAGAACTTGGTATAGAATGCTGGTATAGATAAAAAAACATTGACTATCAAAAAAGATAACAGTAATTATATACTTTACACTTCTGATAAGTTTTGATAACAAGCTAGGCATTAAATTACCAAAAATATTAACAGGAGAGATGGGAGGAAGAAGAGTGTCCTGTGATGCTGATGAACCTGTTTTGGTTAAAGTGATTCCTCGGACTTTTAAAAAGCAGACAGTAGAGATACTAATTAACTCTAGTCATTGGTAGGAATAGAAAATATAATTTCCAAGCCACTGAGGAAAAAAAAAAAGAATAAAAACTCCTAAATCAATCCAAGAAGTAAAACAAATAAATGTACACATACATTGATATTTTGTTGTAAAAATATTTATAGCCATATATGGGTAGATTAAAATTAGAAGTTATACTACTAATTAAATTAAATCATACTGCTAATTAAATATAAAAGTAATTAGGTCTGAGGAATAGAATTAGCCTGTTTAGGCCTTTACTTTTTGGATAATTTTTGGAATACAAACTTGTGAGTAATGATCATAATATGAGGATTAGAGAAATATTATATAAAACTGTAGAAACTCATTTCATTTTTATGTGAAATATAAATATTATTCATGCAGAAAATGAATGCATCTAGAACTTTTAAACATGTGATTTTATATGACGGTTAAAAGTAAATGATTTTCTCATTTATAATTTCTAATTTTTCTAAACTTTGTAAATGAATGTGTTGACTTTCCAATTAGAATAAACACTAGTTTTTTTTTAATCTATAAAAAAATAAAGAAATAGCAGGCACTTTGAGAATAACTATATGGGACATTGTTATAACATGAGGGTGAATGATGAATTGAGGGCACGAAACACTATATGTGATACGATCTTAATTGTATAAAAATGTGTAATGTGTTGTTTATAAATATGTTTACATATACAATTAGATGTATCTTACAAGATGAATATTATATGGATTGGTCTGATGAACCCTGGGCATTTGTATCCATGCTCATATATATTAGATATAATTGAATGATTGTATACAAATAGCTATAGTCTGGAATTATGCAAATCAAGCTGGTAATGTTGGATATATTTCTAGAAAGTTAGGTTGAGATTTGAAATATTTATTTTATGTTTCTATATTTAAAATTTTTCACTATAATCAAGTATTACATTTTAATTTTAAAATTGTAAAATACACATTCAGAAGTTATCATTACTGGGAAACTGCATATTATATAACAATACATACAGAAGTGAAAAAGTATGATCCAAAATATAATAGCATGTACAAGCGAACCTAATTTTAGAAAAATATATTTATGTAAATGAAAACACGGAAATTTAGAAATATATAAACATTTAAAGTACAGAAATGAGAAACTATTCCTAGGATGTTGGGTTTATGTTTGTCATTTATTTCTACTACAACGTAGTTCCTTCTTTTCTGAAAAACTTGCAAGCAGCGTGGATGACCTTTCTAATGATAAAAGAAAACACCATTTCTGGAATGAAAGTAAAAGAAATAGGAAGCAACGGAAGGCTATTTAATGGAGTGGGAAAGGGCTCCCGTTCCAATATAAATGATAAAACAGCAAGACAAAACTGTATCCCTCCCCTAGAGCGCACGCGCGCGTCCGCTGTGTGAGCATTGTATGGTGCACACCGATCAATTGATGGGGACCAACTGACCGGGCTTTTGAGGACTTGCCCCAGATAGTTAGTTCCCACTTAGCACACCTGGCCTAGTGCACTGGTTCACAGAATCTACTGGAGGGCTTGTTAAAACCTAGGCTGCGTCTCCCTCCCTCCCACCCTCCCTATCCCACCCCTCCAGTCGGTCACAAAGCACCGCAAGAGGGAAGGGATATGGGAACAGATGTATATGTATAACTGATTCAATTAGTGATAAAGCAGAACCAAAAAAAAAAAAAAAAACACCTAGGCTGCAGGGCCTCATCCCCAGTTTTCCCCTTCAGTGGGTCTGGGGTGGGGTCCGAGGATTTACCTTTCTAACACGTCCGCAGTATGCGGCTGCATCCTCGCTTTGAGAACTACCGGCCTCCCGTCTGGGTCCACAAACAGAGGAGGACACCCAGAGCCTGGCGGGTGTGTGAGGCCAGGGACCTCAGGGCTTGGTGGCTAGGGACGCCCTCCTCCAGGCCTTTAGCCTACAGCATTTCTTGACAACTTGGGAAAATTGCGGGGATCTAATGTGGGGTTAACTAGTGCGGATTTACAAAGCCTAGATCGAGTAGAAACGGAATTCTAGAAGTGATGTCTGATGAGACTTTGCAGTTTAGACCTCAGATTTATTTCATATTCAAAGGAGAAAGAAAGGCAAGTTCTGTGGCAGTGAGCAGGTTTCCCGCAAACCCTGCAGCAAGCAACTTCCTTTCCAGCAGCCATCTGGCTCGGAGGCGTTTTTTTCAGACGCGAAAGGCGGGCGAAGAAACAGTGTAGATGCAGATGAGGTGAGGGATTTGAGGGCATCTTGGCATTTCTGGAGCAACATTGCCATCAAGAGGAAAATTTAACAAAAGCTCAAGCCATGTGGGTAAACAAAATGAGGCTACAATACCAGAAAGGAAAGCTTTGTTGGAACAGAAAAACCAGAAGTCATGAGTGATTGATTCAGAAAACAAATTGAAGATGATCCCACTGATTTGTAGATGGGACGATTTGAGCGTCAACACGGTTGTAATTGTAATGGATTGAAATACATGAAATATAAACCTGTTTTTTTTTTTTTTTTTTTTTTGGAGGGCGCACCTGGTGGCTGGCGGGATCTTAGTTCCCAGACCAGGATAGGACCAGGGGTCTAACCGCGCCCCCTGCAGTGGAAGCCTGGAGTCTTAACCACCGAACCTCCAGAGAAGTCCCTAAACCTGTTTAAAATCCACAAATTCATGATGATACAAATAAAAATAGCTTGTTGGTCACCTTGGGAAACAACTCTTTTTTATTTTATTTTATTGGCCACACCGCTCACGCATGCGGGGATGGATGGATCAAACCCATACCCCTTGAAGTGGAAGGGCGGAGTCTCAACCACTGGGCCGCCAGGGAAGTCCCGGGAAACAACTCTTTATATTGGAAACTGGTAAATACAGGGAAAGAATCAAGCATTTATCCTGGTTTTCTTATACAAGGCAAAGAATTGGCAAGGGGAAGTTCCCTTTATAGATGTATTTGGGCTAATAAATGAAGAAGGAATGAGAGAATCAGAACATTCCATTTTGTCACCCCTTTGTGAATAAATGGATCCAGGCATCGCCCATCAATGACTGATGACATCACAAAAAGAGACACAACCAACAGTATGTGCCTAATTATGGGGGCGTGAAGCATCCATATGAAGTCATCCTGAATATATACAAAAAATCAGGGTAATATGAAGGCTGAATGGATATTTGACACTATTTAGGATTTTTAAATATTTTTGGATGAGGAAATGGTACTGACGTTAGATTTTCTAAAGAGTCCTTATCTTTCAGACACACATACCGACATATTCTAGATAAAATAATATGATATCTGAGATTTGCTTCAAAATAATCTGAAAGGTACATAGTGGGTGGAATATAGATGAAATAAGGTTGGCCATAGTTTATAAAGGTTGCAGCTGGGTGATGGTACAGAATGCTCATTTTGCTGTTCTCTACACTTCTGTGTAAGTTTCTAATGTACCCTAATATAAAATAAAGATAAAATTTGATTAGTGGAATTATGCCTTTTATAAGCACAGTGCCCTTAATTCAGAGCTAGCTTTGAATACACTCTTAGCATATATTCCATTTATATAACTTGTATATAAATGAAATGGGACTTAATAAAGTTTTACATGGCCTAGTTTCATACAATCCTGAGTCATGCCAACACTTATGAGTCATTTCCAAATCTCCATGACACCTACTTACTGTTAAGGAAGTAGCAGTTCAATCCATGTTCAGCTTTTCTTTTTCTAGTAAAGACTGACACAAATTCGTGTGGTGCTGCATTTTATATGTACATGGAATTATGTTTTACTCTTAGGGGTCTAGTAAACACAGTCAGAGGTTCTCAACTTGCCCTGAACCATTTCATAGTTAATTGCACATGTAGGAAATTCATGTTTCAGCTACTTGTGAGAAATGAAGCTTCTCTCAATCAGCAATGTTAGCTGTCGTGTTGCTTAAAACCCTTCAGTGACTCCCCGCCAAATAAAAGACACACTCTGGGGACTTCCCTGGTGGTGCAGTGGTTAAGAATCGGCCTGCCAATGCAGGGGACACAGGTTCGAGCCCTGGTCCACGAAGATCCCACATGCTGCGGAGCAACTAAGCCTGTGCGCCACAACTACTGACGCCCAGGCACCTAGAGCCCGTGCTCCGCAACAAGAGAAGCCACTGCAGTAAGAAGCCCGCACACCACAACGAAGAGTAGCCCCTGCTCGCCGCAACTAGAGAAAGCCTGCGCACAGCACTGAAGACCCAACACAGCCAAAAATAAATAAATAAATAAATTTTAAAAATAGATAAGCAACAAGCATATCTATTAAAAAAAAAAAAAGACACACTCTGTCCTTTAACCTGTAGGGATGTCTTCTGCTCACACATCCACTTCTGGTTTTGTCAGCTGTGGCCAAGGTAGCAAGAAGGTTCTCAACACACAGGGAAGGGACCATTGTAACCTGGACCACAAGCACCAAATGGAGCCCCCTTCCTCCCAGGGAACCATGTGACTGTCAGCCGTTTCAAAGCTTCTGGAATTGGGTTTGGAGCCTGTGCTGGAAAGAGTTAACATAGGAGGCCTGCTTGCAAAGTTGGCCCTTGGTTAGTGTAACAGACTTAATTGTGTCTCCACCCCAGATTCATATGCTGAAGCCCTACCTCCAAAGTGATTGTATTTGGAGATGGGGTCTTTAAGGAGGTAATCAAGGTTAAATGAGGTCATAAGTGTGGGGTCCTGATCCAGTAGGACTGGTGTCTTTAGATGAAGAGGAAGAGACCCCAGAGATCTCGCTCTCTCGGTGCACGCAGAGGAAAGGCCATGTGAGGACATAGCGAGAAGGCGGTTGTCTACAAGCCAGGAAGAGAGTCCTCACTAGAAACCAACCCTGCTGGCACCTTGATCTTGGACTTCTAGCCTCCAGAACTGTGAGAAAATAAATTTCTGCTGTTTAAGCCACCCAGTCTGCAGTAACTTGTATGGCAGCTGAGTAATACAGCTGACATCTGGGAACTCAGATTTGGGGAGAATTCCCAGCACTTTCTAAATGGCAAGTGGCTGACTGTGTCTAAATGGTTGTACAAACCCCGTGGTTTATGCTGAACACCTGCTTTCCTTCTGGGGGTCTGGCATTTTGGTACATGTTAACCAGAGGGTGCCTACGTGACTGGCCCCTGAGAAAAATCTTGGACTCTAACCCCAGGTGAGTTTCCCTGTAGACAGCATTTCAGATGCATTGTCATTGTTCACTGCTGGAGGAATTAAGCGTATCCTGTGGGACTCCACCAGGAGGGGAGTCTTAGAAGCTTGTTCCTGGTTCCCTCCCCACTTCACCCTGTGTGCCTTTTCCCTATGCTGACTGTGCTTTGTGTCCTTTCATTGTAATAAATCATAGCCGTGGATATGACTACACAGAGTCCTGTGAGGCTTCAGAGTAAATCATCAAACCTAGGTACCCCCGACACAGAGCCTCTTGTCCACAGTAGCATGCCATCATTCTCAGAGCCCCTCCATTCATTGCTTTACTGCTTGTATTGCTGCCAGCCCCTCGGAGGCAGAGTCCTTACCTTAGTCATCACTGTATTCCCAGTGCCAGGAAAAGAGTAGGGTGCCAGTGTCTGCTGAGTCTTTTGGCGGGGGGAGCTTCAAACAACAGACATTTTGGGAATTCCCTGGTGGTCCAGTGGTTAGGACTCCACGCCTTCACTGCCGGAGGGTCCAGGTTCAATCCCTGGTCGGGGAACTAAGATCCCACAAACGGCGCCACGCGGCGTGGCAAAAAACAACAACAAAAACCCCCCAAATTTTTGATGTCTCTGGAAGTTGCAAGTCTGAAATCAAGGTGCTGGTGGCACGGCCATGTTCCCTCTGAAGGCTCCAGAGGAGGGTCCTTTCTTGCCTCTTCCAGCTTCTGGTGGGTTGCCAGCAATCCTTGGCGGTCCATAGCTTGCAGACACATCACTCCAATTCCTGCCTCCATCGTCACACGGCATTCTCACTGTGTATGTATCTCTGTGCCTCTTCTCATCAGGAGCCAGTGATTGGAATCAGGATCTACCTTAATCTAGTATGACCTCATCTTAACGTACATATTTTTATTTATTTATTTATTTATTTATTTTCAGCTGCGTTGGGTCTTCGTTGCTGTGCACGGGCTTTCTCTAGTTGGGGCGAGCAGGGGCTACTCGTCATTGCGGTGCACGGGCTTCTCATTGCGGTGGTTTCTCTTGTTGCGGAGCACGGGCTCTAGGCACGCAGGCCTCAGTAATTGTGGCTGGCAGGCGCAGGCTCAGTAGTTGTGGCACACAGGCTTAGTTGCTCTGCAATATGTGGGATCTTCCCAGACCTGGGCTTGAACCTGTGTCCCCTGCATTGGCAGGCGGATTCTTAACCACTGCGCCACTGGGGAAGTCCCTTAACTTACACCTTAATTACACCTGTGAAGACCTAATTTCCAAATAAGGTCACATTCACAGGTACCAGGGGTTAAGACTTGAATATATTTTGGGGGGCGGATACAATTCAACGCACAACACCTTGTTTTGGCTGTACCAAGATGCCTCATTGATCAATGCTAATGATTATTGACAATAATTTTTTTTGCCACACTATGCAGCATGCAGGATCTTAGTTTCTTGACCAGGGATTGAACCCATGCCCCCTGCAGTGGAAGCATGGAGTCCTAACCACTTGCCCGCCAGGGAATTCTGACAATAATTTCTAATTTTCCCTGAGCACTTGCCATATTGCAGGCACTGGACTAAGTACTTTATATGCATTATCTCATGTGATTCTCTCCCTCCACCATAGACACTATTATTATGCCCATTTAATTGATGAGGAAACTGAGGCCTAGTGAGGTGAAGAAACTTGCCCAGTGTCTTATTCAGTTAGTGGTAGATTATAATTTCCAAAAATGGTCACAGCAATATTTCTGGCCCCATGTACCTTTCCAGAACCTTGTCGCTACCCATCAAGAAGCAGAACCTTTTTTCTTCTCCATCTGAACTTGGGCAGGACCTTGTGACTGCCTCAATGAATAGGAGATGGGGGGAAGTAACACTATGTAACTTCCAAAACTGGTCATGAAAGGTGATACAACTTCCACCTGCCTCTCTCTCACAGGGCTTGGCCTTGGAAGCCAGCCACCATGCTGTGAGGAAGCCCAAACCAATCACATGGAGAGGCCCAGGCTGCAACCAGCATCAACTGCCATGCGTGTGAGTGAGGGAGCCTTCAGACGATCCAGACCCTGGCCTTCAAGCTTCCCAGCTGAGGCCCCAGACAAGGAGGAGGAGAGATAAGCCATTGTTGCTGATGTGCTCTGTCTGAATTCCTGACTCACAGCATACAACTGGGAGGTTCAGGTGTAGTTTGACTTTGGACAAGGCTGGATCCAGGGGCTCAGATAATACCATCAAGACAGAATCCCTGCATTCCTCAACTTTGCCTTCTCCATGTTGTCTTCATTTTCCAGCTCCTCTTGGGGTCCCCTGGTAACCTCTGGTTCCCCATATCAAGTGATGTTTTTGAACTTCATCCACGTTGTAGCAGGGATCAGTACTTCATTCCTTTTCATGGCTGAATACTATTCCATCATAGGGATAGACCACGTTTTGTTTATCCATTCATCAGTTGACATGTCTCCTTAAATTTTACAACTCTAGACACTTTGTTTGCCTCATCTTAGCCCTGGGAGGTGATTCCAGGAAGCAATAAAATCTAAAATGGGTATTTCTAATGCGCAGGTGGCTTCTCCTCCAATCACTGACTCAGAAACCCTGGTTCCTGACATCCCATGGTGCCACCATCTCTGTCACGCTGTGTAAGAGCTCTGCTGAGTCTTTAATTGTGTCAGTGGAAAGCAAACTCTGCACAAAAACATAAACAAACACTTATCCAGACTACCTGGAAGGAAAACAAGTATAAATTCTTTGCAAGTTTTAGTTATAGTTTTAGAATGCAGTTTCATATTTTAAAATATATCCAGTAACTCATGGTTAATAAGAATTATTCAGTAGCTCTTTTGGGGGCTTTTAAAATGACACACATCTGTAATTAGCACAACTTCTAATATACAAATGGTAGCTGCTGACAAACTTAAACATGAAGATCTTTCCATTTTGGAAAGCTAAATATATCCCCCCCTCTGTTTTCTCCACTTCACCCCACCCTTGAACTGAATTTATAAAGTTCTATTGAACAAATTTAACCAATAGTATTTGTACTAGCTACCTTTTGCTGTGTAACAAATTATCCCCAAAACTTCGTGGCTTAAAACCACAAACATTTACTATCTTGAACATTTTCAGAGGGGCAGGAGTCCAGGAGTGCCTTAGCTGGATAGTTCTGGCTTCAGTTCTCTCACAAGTTTGTGGCCAGGATGGTAGTTGGGCTGCGGTCTCATCTGAAGTCTCATTTAGACAGAAGGGTCTGCTTCCAACAGCAACAAGACTGTTGGCAGGAAGCCTCAGTTCCTAATCACATGGACCCCTCCATATGGCCGCTTGATACAGCCTCACAACATGGCATCTGGCTTCCCACAGACAGGTGATCCAAGAGAGAGAACAGGCAGGAAGCTGCAGTGTCTTTTATTAGCTAGTCTAGGAAATTACATACTGTACATTTCACCAAATTCCGTTCATTAGAAGTGAGCGTACTCACTATACTATACTTAGACTATACTAAGTCTAGCATACTCTCAAGGGGAGGGGAATTAAGTAACATCTCTGGAATGGAAGAGTGTCGAAGAATTCATGGACATATTCTAAACCCACCACATTAACATATTACAAGCTAACTTTCTTTAATAATTTTCTGATGAAAGATGATATGGAACTTAGTATATCTTGTACATAAGCCACAGGCGGTGCAAGTAGGATCCCTGCTCCGGGCCCTGAGATGCAGGGGCCCCCGTGCTTTGGAGTGGCTTCCTCAAAGTGGCCTAAAACCCTGTCTGGTGGCTGGGACTGGCCGGGGCAGAAGTACCATTTGAGTGAGGTCCTGGTCTGGACCAGGACCCACATGGGCCCTGATCCCTATTTTTCCTTTTTGAAGGTGCTCTCTCTTACCCTTTACCCTATGTATAGGGTGAGACAGATGTCCCGATGAGCTCTGGTACTTACACCTATAGGGCTGTCCCAGAGCTCTGTGGCCAGTTCTGGGCTGGGGTGTGGGGCTGGCAAGTAGAGCGCTCCTGCTGGCTGGTGTGGCATTTCTTTCATAAGGTCTTATGAGACTGGGGCATCAGAATGGTGGCAACAGACTGATTTTGAGTGACTCTCACTCATGTTGTTTATAGGCCAAGTTCAAGGCTCTAGGCCTGAACATTCAGTGCCATCCCTTGGGCTTGAGTTGCATGTGTATCAGCTCTCACCGGGACTATTCCAACTGTGGGACTACCTCCAGTCTAGGGCATCTAAAGGCGCAGAGGTGGTGGCAGGTGACTTTACCTTGTATGGCACCCAGGGCCGTCATTCCCTCTACAAGCTCTGCACCAGGTGTCAAGCAGTCCTCTGGGCATGTCCACTTCCTGCAGAGACTTTCAAGACAATTGCTCCACAACTCCAATGGGGTCTCTTGGCTCATCAATGTGGTGACATCATGCTCCCCAGGTCGGTCTCAAGCCATGCCAGATGAAGAATGGACATTCTTTGTACAATTGGGACTTCTGCCATGGGCACCTTTCTTTCCTCCCCCCTGGTGGTGGTGAGTGGAAGGCAGGGGTGCAGTCAAGCTTGCAATAGATCTCATTCTAGGATGCACTGATTATTGTTCAAAGAGTTCAGGAGAAGACGTGGTTAGAAGTTATCTTGTTCTACCTTTATGCTATAAAATTCCAAACAGAAAATTTAACATGACCAGAAAATGAAGTATTATTCACGTTTCCCCACATCCTCTGTGTAAGGCTTGCTTTTGTGGTTCTTATCAACAAAACACAGTAACTTCTGTATGAGGAGTCACTGGAAGCCAGTATTTATGGGCAGGCCAATGGATGATGCAATGTCCCAAGTAAGATGTAACCAGCATTAAATAAATGGTATTAGGGAACTGTGGAGGCAAGAGATCTATATTTTTCCAGTACAAAGAGGTTCTAAAGAGCCATGGCATTTTGAGTAATAATGGAGTTGCTACCTTCTTGTGGTGGAAGATGAAATTAGCCAGGAATGGCACTGTGAGATAATAGAAAATATATATTGTTTCTGCCCCGGTTTCTGACACAGAGCTCCTGAAACCCTTGTAAATTTCTACATGATAAGAGCACTAGCAGCACCTTTATTTTACTGAGGCGACTCTGGGTGGGCTCCTGGATGGTCACCAGAAAGACCAAACCATGATTAGGAGCTTTGGGATTTTCAGCCCCAGGTCCCCATCCTCCAGAGAGGGGAGAGGGCTGGAAATGGAGTTAATGATCAATCATGCCTACGTGAGGAAGCCTCCATAAAATCCCAATAGCACGGACTTCCAGAAGCTTCCGGGTGGGTGAACACATCCACAGGAGGGTGATGCACCCCAACTCCACAGGGACAGAAGCTCCTGCACTTGGGACCATCCCAGACTTCACCCTATGTATCTCTTCATCTGGCTGTTCATCTGCATCCTTTATCATGTCCTTTAATAAACTGGTAAATGTAAGTAAGTATTTCCTTGAGTTCTATGAGTTGCTCTACCAACTTAATCTAACCTGAAGAGGAGGTCGTAGGAACCTCCAAGTTGCAACCAAATCAGACAGAATTTGTGGGTAACCTGGGGACCTACTAATTGCAACTGGCATCTGAAGTGGGGTGGGGGGCAGTCTTGTGGGGCTGAGCCCTTAACCTGTGGGATCTGATGTCCTCTCCAGGTAGACAGTGTTAGAACTGAGTTCAATTGTAGGACACCCAGCTGATGTCACAGAGAATTGCTTGGTGTGGGGAAAAAACCCCGCACATCTGGTGTCAGAGGTGTTGTGAGTGTTCTGTGTGAGTAGTAAAGGAGACACATTGGAAAGAGAAACACAAAAGGAGGTGGAAAACTTGGTTTTTCCCTACATGGGAGGTGAAAAATGGTTGTTTTCCCTTTTTAGGCATATTTGACAATAAAAAACATAAGGAGATGGTTCCTGGACCTAAGAGGAAGAGATGGAGCCTGGACACACAAGGATTATTCAGGTGTATTGATTGGACAATAAATGAATACATAAATACCTCTTCTCTATACTTTTTTCTAAATCTTCATCAATAAATCATAATACTTCATATGGACCCATGATTTTAGTACATTTTTATTCAAATTATTCGTATAGACAGAGGCCTTGCAAAAAATATTTGTCTGTGGTCCCACACACCTTATTTTTTTAATTTATTTTATTTTTTAAATTTATATTTATTTATTTGTTTGTTTATTTATGGCTGCTTTGGGTCTTCGTTGCTGTGCGCAGGCTTTCTCTAGTTGCAGCGAGCAGGGACTACTCTTCATTGAGGTGCGCAGGCTTCTTACTGCGGTGGCTTCTCTTGTTGCGGAGCAAGGGCTCTAGGCACGCAGGCTTCAGTAGTTGTGGCTCGAGTGCTCAGTAATTGTGGCTCGAGGGCTCTAGCGCGATGGCTCAGTAGTTGTGGCGCATGGGCTTAGTTGCTCCTTGGCAGGTGGGATCTTCCCGGATCAGGGATCAAACCCCTGTCCCCTGCACTGGCAGTCAGATTCCTAACCACTTCGCCACCAGGGAAGTCCCACACACACCTTAGAGGCAGGCTCTAAGATGGTCCCCAATGACTCCCGCCTCCTGGTGCTCATGCCCTTGTGTCATCTCTTCCCCTTGAGTGTGACCTGGATTTACAGAGTCACTTCTAACAAATAGAATAAGGCAGAAATGATGGAACATCATCTCAGGTTAGTTTATAAAAAGACTGCAGCTTGTCTTAGGTGCACTCTCTCTCACTTGCTGGTGCTCTCTCTCTCTCTCTTTTTCCCTCCCTCAACTGGAGCCCAGCCAATATATAAAGAAGTCCAGGCTATCTTGTGAAGGCCACATGGAGGAGAGAGGCCCTGGAGGGGCTAGCTGCAAAAGGTACAGCCTAACAAACCAGATACCCTGTGGTCAGATCATAAAGGCAAATCCCCAATCACTGCTGCCATCGATGGGCAATAACTTGGTTACAACAAGCCGAAAACATTTAACACACAGCTCGGCAGGCAGTGTGGCCTGGCCCCAGCTATCTATTTTTCTTTATTTGACCCCTGCAAGGAGCAGGGTGACACGAAGTAAAATTTTCTTCTTCCTGCACTTCTGTTATTGACTGCTGCTGGAATAGCCCTTCTAAAACTCACACTTATCTCTTTGCTCTCCTGCTCAAGAAGCCACAGTGGCTCCCTCCTTCCTGTTATCACACGGTTCCCACTGATCACTTCCTCAGCTTCCGTACCAGCCAGTCATCTGTCCGAATATGCATTGAGGCCACGGCACTCACTGTGTGTCACAATCATCAAAAGCAAGGCCAGAGGTGACCTCTGCTCTGAGGCTACATCACTGGATGCATTTTATGGGTCGCTGGGAATGCTGGTTTCCTGAGGGCAGAGGTTTTGCCTGTTTTGTTCCCTGTTAAATCCTGGCACTGTGCCTGGCACACTGTAGAGGTGCAGGCAATATATGTCAGAAGAATGAATGAACTGACTCCCCAACTCTCAACTGGGTCTGGAGGAAACTGAGGCACAGAGTGGAGAGGTGACTGGCTCAGGACCATGGATTAAAAAACTGGGTCCCCAGTTGCTCACCCAGTGGCCAGCCGTTTCTTTCCCAGCCCCTCTCCTCAGGTCTCTCCTGGCAGTGGTAGATGCGGATGTGCACCACCCAGACCCCCTTTCAAGGAAGCACTGGCTGCAGCTGTCAGCTTGGCAGGGTGGGCCTCCGCTGCTGAGAGCCACCTCCCTGAGGTCAAGCCCTGCCCGGGGCAGCCCACATCTGGTGACCCAGCGAGGCTGAGACGTGAAGCCCAGCATTTCCTCCCAACAGGGGGCGCTCTGACGAGCAGACCACTGCGCCACCAGGGAAGTCCCTGTTTTTTGTTCTTTGTTTTTATAACTTGAGGGTTTCTTGTGGTTCAGTAATAGAGCAGTGCACATCTTTTTTAGTCAGACGAGGCTGTGAGGTAGAATTTGACCATCAGTGACTTCTTCTTTTGAATAAGCACCTGAAAATGGACCTTGTGGGAGGTGGACGCTCATAGATGCAGAGAGCAGATTGGTGGTTGCCAAAGGTATGGTGGGGGGAGTGTGAAATGGGTGAAGGGAGTCAAAAGGTACAAACTTCCAGTTATAAAATAAATAAGTCATGGGGATTTAATGTACAGCGTGGCAACTATAATAATACTGTAATATTATAGTAATACTGTTAATAATTCTGTATTGCATATTTGAAAGTAAATCTTTCTTTAAAAATATTTATTTATTTATTTGGCTGTGCCAGGTCTTAGTTGCAGCATGTGGGATCTAGTTCCCTGACCAGGGATCGAACCCGGGCCCCCTGTATTGGGAGTGTGGAGTCTTAGCCACTGGACCACCAGGGAAGCCCCCGAAAGTAAATCTTAAAATTTCTCATCACAAGAAAAAAAACTAACTATATATGGTGATGAATGTTAACAAGACCTATTGTGATCATTTCACAATTTATACAAATATCAAATCATTATATTTTATTATATTTACACCTGAAACTAATATAATATAGTACGTCAAGTATACCTCAATTTAAATTAAAAAAATTTTTTTGCGGCTGTGCTGCACGGCATGCGTGTTCTTAGTTCCCTGACCCGGGATGAACCCGTGTCTCCTCAGTGGAAGCGTGGCGTCCTAACCACTGGACCGCCAGGGAATTCCCTAAAAAACAATTTTTTAAAAAAACACGGACCTAGCGTCGTCAAGATCTAATAGGAACGTTAAACACTGTACCTGTGGCCACTCATATTCACTGCAAGAGAGAACACCCAAGGCCATGAGAGTATCCCTCTTTGAGTCCGGGATAGGAAAACAAGTAGACCACTTCCTCTATTTTGCTTCATTTTCCACTAAACCTAATTTATAAGACTATATCATATTTTTAATGTCTGGTGTGAAGACTGCTCAACTTGATCCAACCATATGGATAAGTTGGCAAGGGTTCAATTGGCTGTCTTCTATTTCTTTAGCTAAAGGTCTGGTCTCTGTTATATGGACTACAGAAATTCATGACTGTTATATTTTCAATGTTGGTCATGACCTGGATCAATAAAAAGGGTCCTTTTTAACTGCTTAATGCTTTTTTCCTTAACTTTATCTTGAATTTATACTGCAACTACTGTTTTCTACGTCTTTACTTTTCTCACACATTTTTACTCATTGTTTAAAACAATCTTTCTGAATCATTTTGATTTAGACATTATTTGGTTGATTTTTGAATTTTTACTCAATCTGCGTGCCCTTGTCACTTAATGTATGGACTTTAATCCATTAATGTTTATTGTCAGAAAGTGAAATTCTGTGTTGTTTTATGTTTTTGGTATTTTTTATGCCTTCTTGATATTTCCTTAGTGGTCTACCTTTTGTTATGGAATCATTTCTCATTCTTTTTCAAGTGATTAGAAAGTTCTCTTTCCTGTCTTTAATTCAACTTGTGATTATCGTTAAGTTTTTTTTTAAAAAACTTAGTTGAATCTACATTTATCTAATTATCCGCAGCAGAAATGAAAGAATATCTATTCATTTCTTCTCTCCTTTGTGAATGGAGTGTGAACACTCCTATGGTCATAAGATAGGTGTCTGAACACTTAGGGTAACAGACCGGGATGTGGAGTCCCATGAGTCATGTGCAGAGCACTTCGGAAACAGGTCAAACAGACTGGGTACAGACACTCCTGGTGTAACAGACTGTGGTATGAACACTTCTGGAGTCATACAGACTAGGGTGTCGTCGACATGACTCATGTCACGAAGACTAGAATGTGGACACTCTTGGGTACATATTCACTAGGGTAGGGACCTCCTGCAGTAACACAGATTGGGGTGTAGACACTTTGGGGGTCATACAGACTGGAGTTTGGACATATGTGGTCATGCAGACTAGGTTGTGGAGACTCCTCGGCTCACACAGAGTCAGGTATGGATCATGGGAGTGTCTGTGCTCCAGTCTGTGACTCCACTAGAATCTACATTTATCTCTGTGAACAGTTTGGTCCACATTGCAATATCCCACCCCATTATATCTGACTGTAGTCTGTATTTCACTAGTAGTGACCACTTTGAAGTCCTTATAGGTTCAGTAGTTTTCATCCCCTATATTTGAATTCAGACAAGAAGGCCATTAATGTCGGAGTATTTTCCATAAGCCCAGGTTTGAAGTCTTAACCAAAGGGGCACAGATGGTGAAAGACTTAACAATGGTCCAGGTTCAAGGTCAGAAGGTAGGGCATGGATAATGGACTAGTTAACATGCTAGGGTCCGTGCTCTAAAAGAGTACTGATGGTGAAATTACTAACCTTGTTTAAGGTCAGGCCAGAGGGGCAATAACGGTGCTAGACTTATCAGAGGCCCCAGTGGAAGGCGACACTGCCAGAGGGGAACTGACAGTGGAAGAATTAACAGGGACTGTGGTTCAAAGTCAGATAAGAGGAGCATTGATGGTAGAAGAGTTTACACACAGGGTTCAATAACAGATGAGAAAATCACTGATGGTGGAATAAAGAGACCCAGATTTGGGGTTATGTAAGAGGGGCCGGGATTTTTTTAATTAGTTAACAATCGTTCTGTTTGATTATCTAGACAGAGAGATGTTGATGTTAGAATACTTAGCAAATGATTGAACTCAGACTAGAGGGGCATTTAGAGTTAACAAAGGCCCTGGTTTAGGGTCAGACCAAAGAAACAGAGATGGAGACAATTGAATAAATATCTGGGTTTGAGCTCAGTCAAGAGAGGAACAGATTCTAGAATAGTTAACAGAGCCAGGGATTTGAGTTCAGATTCCAGGAGCACTGATGTTGGAAGAAATAACTGTACAAGTTCAATGACAGACTCACAGGCTACTGGTAACAGAACAGTTATCAGAGGATAGGTTTGAGGTCAAATCACGGGGGAGTTAATGGTGGTATATTTAACAGAGGTTTGAGGATAGGCCTGGAGTGGAGGGATTTAAATGGCTGTGTTGGATAATTAGATCAGTAAATCATTGAATTTGGAAGAGTAAACATCAGACAGATGGGAGAGCAAGGATAGTGGAAGAGCTTTGATAAGGAAGCAGGATGACACTGAAGGTGGAATGACAATAAAAGAGACCCTGGTTTGAGAACAGACCAGCAGGACATTGATGTTGCAGCAGTTAATAGTGGACCAGGTCTGAGGTCAGACCAATGGAGCACTGTGGCTTAAGAGTTAAAATGGCCTGGGTTCAAAGTCAGATCAGAAAGGATTGAAGGTTGAGGGCTTCCCTGGTGGCGCAGTGGTTGAGAGTCCGCCTGCCGATGCAGGGGACACGGGTTCGTGCCCCGGTCTGGGAAGATCCCACATGCCACGGAGCGGTTGGGCCCGTGAGCCATGGCCGTTGAGCCTGCGCGTCCGGAGCCTGTGCTCCGCAACGGGAGAGGCCACAACAGTGAGAGGCCCACATACGGAAAAAAAAAAAAAAAAAAAAAAAGAAAGGATTGAAGGTTGAATAGTTAAAAAGAAGCCTAGGTACAACAGTGTAGGAGTCTTGGATGAAGAATTAATAAGAGGTCTGGGTTTGATTTGAGACCAGAGGGGCCTTTCAGTTAGAATATGAAATGAAGGCCTGGGTTCAAGGTCATGCCTAAGGAGCAGTGACGGGAGGATACTTAACAGAGACCTTGTTTTTATGGCAGACCAGAGGGAACTGATGGTGGAATTATTAATAGAAGAGGTCAAACCAGAGAGGCTGGCATCTTGGCATAGTTCAAAATCAGATCGGAGGCTCCCTGACTTCAGACTATACTACAAAGCTACAGTAATCAAGACACTATGGTACTGGCACAAAAACAGAAAGATAGATCAATGGAACAGGATAGAAAGCCCAGAGATAAACCCACATACATATGGTCACCTTATCTTTGATAAAGGAGGCAAGAATATACAATGGAGAAAAGACAGCCTCTTCAATAAGTGGTGCTGGGAAAACTGGACAGCTACAGGTAAAAGAATGAAATTAGAACACTCCCTAACACCATACACAAAAATAAACTCAAAATGGATTAAAGACCTAAATGTAAGGCCAGACACTATAAAACTCTTAGAGGAAAACATAGGCAGAACACTCTATGACATAAATCACAGCAAGATCCTTTTTGATCCACCCCCTAGAGAAATGGAAATAAAAACAAAAAGAAACAAATGGGACCTAATGAAACTTAAAAGCTTTTGCACAGCAAAGGAAAGCATAAACAAGATGAAAAGACAACCCTCCGAATGGGAGAAATATTTGCAAATGAAGCAACTGAAAAAGGACTAATCTCCAAAATTTATAAGCAGCTCATGCAGCTCAGTATCAAAAAAACAAACAACCCAATCCAAAAATGGGCGGAAGACCTAACTAGACATTTCTCCAAAGATACACAGATTGCCAACAAACACATGAAAGAATGCTCAACATCATTAATCATTAGAGAAATGCAAATCAAAACTACAATGAGGTATCACCTCACACCAGTCAGAATGGCCATCATCAAAAAATCTACAAACAGGGCTTCCCTGGTGGCGCAGTGGTTGAGAGTCTGCCTGCCGATGCAGGGCACACGGGTTCGTGCCCTGGTCCGGGAAGATCCCACATGCCGTGGAGCAGCTGGGCCCGTGAGCCATGGCCGCTGAGCCTGTGCTTCCGGAGCCTGTGCTCCGCAACGGGAGAGGCCACAACAGTGAGAGGCCTGCGTACCGCAAAAAAAAAGAAAAAAAAAATCTACAAACAACAAATGCTGGAGAGGGTGTGGAGAAAAGGGAACCCTCTTGCACTGTTGGTGGGACTGTAACTTGATAGAGCCACTAGGGAGAACACTACGGAGGTTCCTCAAAAAACTAAAAATAGAACTACCATATGACCCAGCAATCCCACTACTGGGCAAATACCCTGAGAAAACCATAATTCAACAAGAGTCATGTACCACAATGTTCATTGCAGCTCTATTTACAATAGCCAGGACATGGAAGCAACCTAAGCGTCCATTGACAGATGAATGGATAAAGAAGATGTGGCACATATATACAATGGAATATTACTCAGCCATAAAAAGAAACGAAATTGAGTTATTTGTAGTGAGGTGGATGGACCTAGAGTCTGTCATACAGAGTGAAGTAAGTCAGAAAGAGAAAAACAAATACCGTATGCTAACACATATATGGAATCTAAGGGAAAAAAAAAAGGTCTTGAAGAACCTAGGGGTATGACGGGAATAAAGACACAGACCTACTAGAGAATGGACTTGAGGATATGGGGAGGGAGAAGGGTAAGCTGTGACAAAGTGAGACAGTGGCATGGACTTATGTATACTACCAAATGTAGAATAGATAGCTAGTGGGAAGCAGCCGCATAGCACAGGGAGATCAGCTTGGTGCTCTGTGACCACCTAGAGGGGTGGGATAGGGAGGGTGGGTGGGAGATGCAAGAGGGAGGAGATATGGGGATATATGTATATGTATAGCTGATTCACTTTGTTATAAAGCAGAAACCAACACACCATTGTAAAGCAATTATACTCCAAGAAAGTTGTTTAAAAAGAAATCAGATCAGAGGACCTTGATGTTAGAATAGTTAACAGAAGTCTCCACTCCCAGTCAGACCAGAGGGCTGATGATGGTGGAACAGTTTATAGAGGTCAGGGAAGAAGGGCACCAGCAGTGGAATAACTGAAAAAGCTCTGGGCTTTGGTTGAATGAGAAGCCTATCATGTTGGATTAGTTAAGAGATACCCATGTGAAACTTCAGATCAAAGGGGGTCTTGAAGGAGTAAAGGCTAACAGAGCCTGAATTTGAGGTCAGACCAGAAATGCCTTGATTATTCTAGAGTTCAAAAAGGCCCAGTTGGGACTGCCCTGGTGGCACAGTGGTTAAGAATCCGCCTGCCAATGCAGGGGACATGGGTCCGAGCCCTAGTCTGGGAAGATCCCACATGCAACTGAGCCCTTGTGCCACAACTACTGAGCCTGTGCTCTAGAGCCCACAAGCCACAATTACTGGAGCAGGCGTGCTTAGAGCCCGTGCTCTACAACAAGAGTAGCCCCCGCTCACCGCAACTAGAGAGAGCCCGCATGCAGCAACAAAGACCCAACACAGCCCAAAATGAATAAAATAAAATAAAATAAATAAATTTAAAAAAAGGCTCAGTCAGAGCAGAAAGCCAGTGATAGTGGGATATTAACTAGAGGCCTGCATTCAAGGTTGAACAAAGAATAGTCAGCAGAATTTCAGTTCCAGATAACACCAAAGGGGTATTGATGGTGGAGTGGTGAAGAGTTCCAGATCTGATGTTAAATCAGAGGCACAGTGATGACGGACAAGTTAACAGAGGTCCAAGTCTGACCAGTAAGTTTACTTTTTATTATTTGCTTTTTATTTATTTCCCCTTAGGTTGTAAGTCAAGAAAATCATGATGAAGAATTTAAAGCAGAAGGTCAACTCTGTTACCTCAAAATTTCGCAAGGAGGAAGTCTCCCAAATCATGTATAACAACATCTGTGATCAGCCATCTTGAATCCAGATGCAATGAAGATGCAATGAAGACATGAAAAATGTGAAGAAAAGAAGAAAGTATTAGAGAAAAATGAGGCTCCCCAAAATGATTTTGTGATCTGCTAACCTTAGTGGAAACCAAGCGTCTTTTTGATGCTCCATACTGTGCAGAAAAGAGTTAACAGCAGGCCTGAATTGCTGTCTTTGGAAAGGCCTGCTTCAAGGGGGGCCCTTGGCTGGCATCTGGAAATTTAGATTCCAGGAAGATTCCCACCACTCTCTAATTGATAAGAGTGACCCACTGTGCCTGAACTGTTCGTCCAAGCACCGTGATTTATGCTAAACACCTGCTTTCCTTCAGGGAGTCTGGGAGTTGGGTATGTGCCAGGCAGAAGGTGCTTACATGACCAACGCCTAATAGAAACCATGGGCGGAGTCTCTAACAAGCTTCCCTGGTTCACAGTGTTTCACATGTGTTGTGACAACTGAGGGGATTAAGGGTGTCCTGTGAGGCTTCACTGGAAGATGACCCTTGGAGGCTTGTGCCTGTTTCCCCTGGACTTCACCCCATGCGCCATTTCCCTTTGCTGACTGTGCTCTGTATCTTTTCGCTGTAAAAATCATAGCCATGTATACAACCATATAAGGAGACAGAATCCTCCTAGCAAATCACTGAGTCTGTGAACAGTCCAGCTTTCTGGACTATCACCACCATCTCATCACCATTTACCTTAAGGTCTGTCAGATGGAAGTATCAGATAGAAATGCTTCTGGCTACAAGTAACTGCACTGTCCGATAACAGTGGCTTGAATGAACAAGAGGTTGTTTTCCTCCCTCAACAAGACTGCTGGTGTCAGTTCAGCAGCTCAACAATGTTGGGCCTGGTCGGGGTCTCTGTGACTCTGTGGACTGACCCTGAGGTCTCAAGACGGTGGCTACACTTCCCATTGATACATCTGGATGCGGCAGCCTGTGGAGCTGGAGGGAGGGGAGCAGCTGGAGCAAGAAGCTCTTTGATACCCTGGAACTTTGACATTTCCTGGTGACTCAGGTCATTGACAAGGGATTTGGGTTATCTATCTCCCTGTCTACACCCCAAGCTTTCTGTCCTCACTCAGGGCTCCTCTCAAATACTGAACATTACTCTGTGTTCTCTGAGCTGTTCCAGGCCTTGAATTTGGGCCCTGGATGGGCATGGGAGGAGCTAGGGGTAGTCTGGAGTTTCTCTGGGGTGGAGAGAGATCCCCCATCCCTTTCCTCCCACAACAGAAGCCGCTACCTCAGCCTCAGGGTCCATAGTTGCTCTGCACCACCTTGGCGCTCTCAACACCTCTGCTCCCTGCTTGTGGAAAACAACCAATGCACGGACAGGTGTGGGGCCCAGGGTGCGGCTGGCCCGGGGGTGGGGGGAGCCTGGGAGCCCCAGCCTCCCTGAGGAGCCAGCGGAGTCCTGCAGACTAATAGGATGAAAGTCAAGAAAGTGGTAGAAGCCAACATTCCCTACCTCAGCCCCTCTGCTGCCACCACCCTGGTGCAAGTCCTCATCACTGCTCACCTCAACTACTGCAGGGTCTCCGGACTGATCCCCCTGCTCCCGCTCCCCCGTTCCAGTCTGTTCTCTTCACAGTGCCCACAAGGATCCTCTTACAACCAAGTGAGATCATGTCCCTACTCTGCTCAAAATGTTCTGGTGACTCACGCCTCACTCAGCAAAAATGCTCAAGTCCTCACTGTGGCCCCCAAAGCCCTCCAGGATTGGGCCTGTCCCACCTCATCTCTTACCAAACCTTAATCTAGCCACACTGGCCTCTACAATGGTTCTCCTGGCACACTCCAGCCTTGGTGCCTCTGAACTGCCTTTTCCCTACCTATGATATTCTTCTTCCTCACACACTATGGCTCTCTCACTTCATTCAGGTCTTTGTTTAAATTTCACACTGTCAGAGACCCCAAATAGCCAAAGCAATCTTGAGAAAGAAAAACGGAGTTGGAGGAATTAGGCTCCCTGCCTTCAGTCTACACTACAAAGCTACAGTAATCAAAACAGTATGGTACTGGCACAAAAACAGAAATACAGATCAATGGAACAAGATAGAAAGCCCAGAAATAAACCCACGCACCTATGATCAATTAATCTACAACAAAGGAGGCAAGAATATACAATGGAGAAAAGAGAGTCTCTTCAATAAGTGGTGCTGGGAAAACTGGACAGCTACCTGTAAAAGAATGAAATTAGAACATTCTTTAACACCATACACAAAAATAAACTCAAAACAGATTAAGGACCTAAATGTGAGACCGGATACTATAAAACTCTTAGAGGAAAACATATGCAGAACACTCTTTGACATAAATCGCAGCAATATCTTTTTGGTTTCACCTCCTAGAGTAATGAAAATAAAAACAAAAATAAACAAATGGGACCCAATTAAACTTAAAAGCTTTTGCACAGCAAAGGAAACGATAAACAAGATGAAAAGACAACCCTCAGAATGGGAGAAAAGATTTGCAACTGAATCAACGGACAAAGGATTAATCTCCAAAATATATAAATAGCTCATGCAGCTCAATATTTAAAAAAACAAACAACCCAATCAAAAAATGGGCAGAAGACCTAAATAGGCATTTCTCCAAAGAAGACATACAGATGGCCAAGAAGCACATGAAAAGCTGCTCAACATCACTAATTATTAGAGAAATGCAAATCAAAACTACAATGAGGTATCACCTCACACCAGTTAGAATGGGCATCATCAGAAAATCTACAAACAACAAATGCTGGAGAGCGTGTGGAGAAAAGGGAACCCTCTTGCACTGTTGGTGGGAATGTAAATTGATACAGCCACTACAGAGAACAGTATGGAGGTTCCTTAAAAAAGTAAAAATACAACTACCATACAGCCCAGCAATCCCACTACTGGGCATATACCCAGAGAAAACCATAATTCAAAAAGAGTCATGTACCACAATGTTCACTGCAGCTCTATTTACAATAGCCAAGACACGGAAGCAACCTAAATGTCCACTGACAGATGAATGGATAAAGAGGATGTGGTACATATATACAATGGAATATTACTCAGCCATAAGAAAGGAATGAAATAATGCCATTTGCAGCAACATGGATGGACCTAGAGACTACCATACTAAGTGAAGTAAGTCAGACAGACAAATATCATATGGTATCACTTATATGAGGAATCTAAAACAATGATACAAATGAACTTATTTACAAAACAGAAACAGACTCACAGACTTAGAAAACAAGCGTATGGTTACCAAAGGGGAAAGGTGGGAGGGAGGGATAAATTAGGAGTTTGGGATTAACATATACACACTTCTATACATAAAAAAGATAATCAACAAGGACCTAATGTAATACTCCAATATAAAATAAAAATTAAAGAAAAATAAATTTCACACTGTCAGGAACACCTTCCCTGATCAGAACGCCAAAAAGAGCCTAACCCTGGGGCTTCCCTGGTGGTGTAGTGGTTGAGAGTCCGCCTGCCGATGGAGGGGACGCAGGTTCGTGCCCCGGTCCGGGAAGGTCCCACATGCCGCAGGGCGGCTAGGCCCGTGAGCCATGGCCGCTGAGCCTGTGCGTCCGGAGCCTGTGCGTCCGGAGCCTGTGCTCCACAACGGGAGAGGCCACAACAGTAAGAGGCCCGCGTACCGCAAAAAAAAAAAAAAAGAGCCTAACCCTCCCCTCAGTCCTGCACTCTATCCCTGCCCTTTTTCCTCACAACGCTCAGCTTTAGCTGACCTACTATATACTTTTGTCTATTATCTACCTGTCTCCACTAGAATGTAAGCTCCACGAGGGCAGCCATTCCTGTCAGTTTAAGTCACAGCTCGTACCCTCAGTGCCTGGAACAGGTCCCGGCGCACAGTAGGTGCGCCACAATGTCTGTCCAAAGTGCGACTGTGTAAAACACTTGAAGTGGTGCCTCTGACATGGCAGACGTTCATAAATGGTTGTTGAATGAATCCATCAATGAGTCAATGCATGAAAGCATGAATGAGGAGCTGAACCCCATCCCATCTTGGGTCCTAGAGCTGCCCTCTCCCCCATCCCAACCCCAGAAGACCTGGGAGCCAGCCATCGGCACAACCACAGGAACTTTATTTACAAACACAAGGCTGGGGCCGGAGGTGGGTGGGAAGGTGGACAGTGGCAAGGCTGGAAGTCTCCTACTTCTGCTCTCGCCTCCAGACGATGACCATGCCGCTAGCGTCGCTGGAAGCCAGCAGGCTCTCATCGCAGTTGAAGCTGACATCCAGCACGGGCGCGCTGTGGCCCTGCAGCTTGTTGACGGCGGCCTTGGCTGCCCGCTCCACGTCAAAGAAATGCACACACATGTCCTCGCTGCCCGTCACTGCCCAGATGAGAGAAGACCATCAGGAGGTGTTGCAGGAGGCAGCGGGGTGCCCTGCATGTGAAGTCTCTGAGGTGTTGAGGGATTTATGTCCAAGGTGTGAGGTCCCGGGGCTGGGGGCTATGGTGTGGACCATCCCCAGATGCAAGGTCACCTAGCTGTTTTGGCTCTGTGTCCAGAGTGTGAGGTCTCTGAGCTCTCTGTTGGTGGCGGGGAGGGTTCTGTGTCAGGCTGTGAGGTTTCTGGGCTGTTTGGGGGGGTCTGTGTTCAAAGTGTGAGGTTGCTGGGGTGTGAGAGTTCTTGAGGCCCAGGAAGTCAGGGCATTAGGATGTCGTGACAGCTGAGCCAGATCAGCACCAGCCCTGGTCCCTGCCCCTCCCTGGCCACCCAGACACCCCGACCCCATGGGACTCACCCACACAGGCCCCCTGGCGGAAGGACATGAGGGGGCAGAAAATGCTGCGTATGGGGTGCGAGCTCTGCTCAATGGGGAAGCTTCTCTTCAGCTGCAGGGTCCCCTCATTGTCCACCACCCTGAGAGGAGGAAGAGAGCGGGTCAGGGGGCAGCCTCAGCCCCAGAGGGGGACGAATGGTGGGCCAGTCTGTGTCCCCACCCCTGCACCTGAGGTCTTTTCAAGGTTCATGAAATCCAGTTCTGAGACGACTGTATAAACCTATAAAGCACGGGCTGGTGTGTGAGTTAGTGACAGTTTGTATCTGTTGATACAAATGGGGAGCTTCTGCTGTTTCACTAGTTTCTTTTCCTAAGGGTGCCTAAGAGATTCTGATTTAGGACGGGCACAAAGAGAGGGTATGACTGACAAAACTACAACACCCCTGCACCGTGGAATACCACATGGCCATTCAAAGGAATGAACCCGAGCTACTGCAGGGAGCCTGGGGCATTTCCACAGGCAGTTCGGTGAGAAAAGCATTCCAGCGTTCATCCCAGGCTGAGAACTGCATTTAGATGACAGACATAAGTGAGTGGGGATAGTAAAACTCCCAGCTTCAAAAAAAAAAGAAAGGAAGGAAGGAAGGGAAAGCAGGCCACTGCTCTAAGGGGACTCTAGTCTATTTTATGGCTCAGTTTGCTCATCTGTAAAATGGACATGATTACAGCACCCACCTCACAGGGTTGCTGTGAGGATTAAATGAGGGGATATGAACAGGCCCTGGCCCAGCAACTGCTACGCACATGATAGCTACTGCTATTACTATTACTGCTCCTATTGCATTACTGCTCCTATTGATGTCACCATTATCATATTATTACTATTATTAGGAGACCAGACCTCCCCCCTCAATGAAGTTAACTTCCATGGCTTAGTCTGCTGGGGAGACAGGGCTCTCGTCCCAGTCTGACAAGAGGCGGCAGGCCCCCCACCTCCAGGCGGCTGAGAGAGGAGACCCACCTGTAGAGCAGCAGCTTGTTGAGGCAAGCATTGATGAGCAGCGAGGGGTCCCGGGCCTCGCGGCTGACCCAGGAGCGGGCGGAGATGCTGGTCACAGGGCTGCCCTCATGCACCACCAGACGCTTGGCTTTGGTCAGCTTCCCTGTGGCAGCAGAGGGAGGGGAGGCAGCGGTGAGGGCTGGGTCTGTGCACCAGAAGGGTGAGGGTGTGAGCAGCCAGATGCAGGCCTAGGGTCCGCCTACCTGTGGCCATGTCGAAGAGGAAGGAGAAAACACTGCCGCGGTCATCACCCGCCCAGAGCAGCCGGCCAGGGGCATCAAAGGACAGGGCGAGGACACGGCCTGTCAGCTTGCTGGAGCCACCCTTCACTTTCTTGCCCGTGGAGATGTTCATGACATGCACGTTGTGCTTGGCATTCCCCACCTGTGGGTGAGACCCGCACACCGTCACCCTGCTCCCAGGCAGTCCCTCCTTGAGTCTGACCACAGCGGGGCTGCTGTTGATGGGACTGGCTGATCCCTACTGGACTCTCATCACAGTGAGGGTGGGCCTGTAGACTGGAAGGTGACTCAGGCCGGTCATCCTCCCCAGCCAGTCCCTCCTGCAATCTGACCAGAAGAGATAGTTGCTCCCAGGACTAAAGGGGCCTGCCTGGTCCTTCCTGGAGCCTTGACTATACTAGGGCGGTGGCTGCTGCTACAGCTGAAAGGATCCCAGAGCACGGGCTCACTGGGCCAGCTCCCCCTACTCCCCGCTCAGGACCAGGCCAGACTTTTCGTTTCCTTCCCCTGCCCTCTGACTCTCTATCCGGGTCGGACCACCGTGATGCTGCCACTGAGATGAAACAAGGTTTCCGACTAGTAATCCTGCTACCCAACCAGCAGCCCCTGCAGTTGGAAAACGGTAGGACTACTGCTGATGGGACCGTGACCCTAGCCCCAGGCCACCCCCCATCCCCGGAGTCTACCACAGTGAGGCCATCCCAGACCAAGAACCACGTCCCCTCTTCTGCCTTGTTTCCCTCTGAGTCTGGCCAGAGGAGGATGGAGGCGATGGACTAGAGGGGACCCCCTTATCCCGAATCCCTGCGACAGCCCTCCTGGCCCGGCATTCTGCCCTCGGCAAGGGGGTGCTCTGGAGCCTGACCACAGTGAGGTTGTTGTTGACCGGCTGGAAGGTGCAGCAGAGCAGTTCGGCGCTGTCGGGGTCAGGGATCTCCCGGATGCAGCGGCCGTCCTCAGAGGCCCAGATGCGCATGGTGGCATCAAGCGAGGTGGACACGAGGATGTCGTTGGAGAGGGACCAGGCGAAGTCGGAGACCCCGCGGGTGTGGCCCCGCAGCACTCGGAGCACGGTGGGCGGGGCGGGCACCAGCTGGCACAGCGAAATGCTGCCGTCAAGTGAGCAGCAGGCCAGGCGGTGCCGGTCGTCATTGGCGAAGCGCACCCTGGGGACTGCATGGCCAAGGAGCCATTTGTGAGAGCCGGCATGCTCACCAGGTGCTTTCATTTACAGAAGGTTCTGACGTGTGAGCCAAGGGCCGGGACCCACTGCACCAGGCACAGTGGCCTCAGCAAAGGGCTTTCCTTGGCTGAGAAAGAGAGATGGAACCCCAGAAGGCCCTCTGCCCAAAGCTCCCTAAATCTTGGCAGGTACTTTATGGATTGCAAATGACTTCTGCAATGCGAAAAGCCTTCTACATCTCAGTAAGCACTTTACAGTTACCAAGGTCTTGGCAGTTTGCAAAACCCACTCTGCCCTTTGCAAGGAGATTTCTCCGCAGCAAACGTTTTAAGCTCGTTCAAGCGACTCATGACCCCAGAAGCCTTCTGCAAAGTGCTCTTTTAAGCTGCTGAGCCCCTTTATGGTAGACAAAGTAACCAAGACTTTGCAGATCACTTTGCAGAGGGCTTTCAGGTTTTGCGAAAGGTGTGATGAATAGCAATTCCTCCCTCAGAGGTGGGCCTGAGACTCTGCATTCCAGAAAAGGATGCACTGGGTGGTTGTCACCCAGTTGTCTGGGCAAATGCATGGTGACGGGACCCGCCATCCACTGGCTCACCTGCCTCATCCACGTGCTGGTCAAAAACATGGTACATGCCCGCAAAGGCATAGTTCTCGCTCAGCGACGTGTCCCCGGCCATGGCTCGACTTGCTTCTGCCGCTGACGTGGGCACCACGCTGCCGGGGGGCCTAGGCCCCAACAGGAGTGAGGGGTGAGAGGAGGGAGGTACTAGCGTTTGGCCTGCCATTGCCCCGTGGCTCCCCTCCTCCTCACAAACCTTCAGCTGCCCCTGGTGCATACCTGTCCTCATAGACGGCACGGTTCATCTGTGCCTGCAGCTGGTAGGAGCCTCGGCTGACGGAGCGGCGGTGCCCACGGGCCCCCAGGGCCCGAGGGTCATCCTCGAAGTCCTGTAAACAGAGGGTCAGGGTAGGTACACCTTGCAAACAGCCCTCAAGAACCTATGAGATCTAGAGTCTTCAAAATATACCCAGAACCATGGGACTTCCCTGGTGGTCCAGTGGTTAAGACTCTGCGCTTCCACTGCAAAGGGCGCGGGTTCGATCCCTGGTCGGGCAACTGAGATACCGCATGCTGGAACCAGATCCCTTCTCACCCCTTCCACTGCCACCACCGTCACCTGGACTACTGTGGTGGCCTCTGCACTAGTTCCCCTGCTCTCACCCTTGCCCCACTCAGCAAATACTTAACAAATGCTCTTTGAACAAAGAATGAACACTTTTCCCCCAGAAAACCACTCAGCTTTGTCTCTTGCCTCATTCAAGTCTCAGCTCAATTGTCACCTCCTCAGAGACGCCTTCCCTGAGCATCCCCATTAAAACTAGCTTCTCTCTCTTCCAAACACCTGTCCTGTTTCATTCCCCAAGTCAGCTTTATTTTTCCATGTTAGCACTCCTCACTACAAGCCATGGTAGTTATTCACTTGTTTACTGCCTGTTTATCAACCTATTTATCTTATTGCCTGTTGATTTATGTCATACATTATCTCTTTTTGTCCTCCGCTCATCCTAAGAGCCAGGAACAGTGCCTGGAACATAGCAGGTGCTCGACAAGTCTGTGGAGTGAATATATATGGAGGCAGGTGGCGTGGGGAGGAGCTCACCTCCATGCGGTCAAGGGTAGTGCGGCTGCTGCGGACGATGCTGTTGCTATAGGCACGAGCACTGCCTGGCTCAGAGAGGGGCCCGTAGCGCTGGCCCAGCAGCTGCCCACGCAGCCTCAGGTACTGCCGACGCAATGCTGGAGGGTGCCCAGCCTTGGCATTCTCCCGCAGTAGCTGGCTGCGCCGTCGGATATATTGTGTCCGAAACTGTGGAAACGTTGGTGTGCGGTACGCATTGTACCTGCGATGGCAGGAGGCAAGGCGGGCAGCAGGCACAGGACAGAGGGAATCAATCAGCTCAGGGGATAGGGAAGGAGAATGAGGTGTGTGGCAGTGATAGGTCAGGATGGCAAGTGATCAGCAGTGGTGATGGGGGTCTCTCTGGTGTTGTGATAAGGGTGTGTCCACAGTAATAATGGGCATGGCAATGAGGGCAGTGTGGGCACAATGGAGGCAGTCTGCAGTTCTGCTGGAATTGGTATGGGGTGACTGAGTCAGTGCAGACAATAATAGGGGCCAATCTGACATGGTGACGGGGGTTAGCATGGGGCAACGGTGGGGGTCAGTATGGCGATTGGGTCAGACTGGGGAAGTGATGGTAAGAGAAGTCTGGGGGCAAAAGTGGGGAACAGGATGTCACCAGCATGGGCTCTATCACCGGCCCCCCGACAAAGGCTCCAATACCACAGACTCTGCGCATGCCCACATGTGACTGCATTATCCTAGCATGCTGTTTAATGACCCTCGCTTGCTAGTCATTCCCTACGGGCAAGCCCCACACCCTGCTACTGCGCATGCTCACCTCCAGCAAGCCCACTCAGCCGCATAAGGCAAGGTCTCCGCCCAGCCTCACTTATCGCCATTGCGCATGCACCACGTAACTTCCGCTCCCGCGAGCTTCGACCCCACGCCTCACCTCGCGTCTACTGCTAAGACCTGCTGCCACACCGCGGCCATTCCCCGGCCTCCTCTTCCGGCGCGTCCGCCCGCGGGAGCCTGCAGGACAAGGGCCTGGAATGTCAGCGTCTCAAGTGAAGAGATCTAGATCCGCCCCTTCCGCCAGGCGATCTTTGCCACAGACACCGAGTCCCTCCAGTCCAGGATGTCACGAAATCCCACCCGGCTGTTAGCATGGTCACCACCCCAGTCCTGCCCTTCCCAGGCAGCGCCCAGATGAGTCACAGCAGACCTGGCCCCGCCCCTCCCCAGTCACCACAGCAACGCCCCTCCTCCCGCCGCCTAATAATCCTTGTTGGCATTCTCCACCCATCTTGCCCCCACCGACCCCGTCTTCCCTTCTCGGGTCCAAGAGCAGGACCCGGGATCAGGGACCACCTCCGGGGCTGCCTCCCGCTCTTGAGGCTCCCGGGGCGGCCCTGAAACCAGTGTCACCCTTCTCTCCTGTTTCTCTCAAGCTCCAGCAAGATGGCCGCCTGCTGCCAGGAAGAACTGCCGCGTACAGAACAAATCGATAGGAATCCTCCCCAGGGCGTGGGAGAACCACGCAGGCGCATTAAGGGACAGTAGCTTCTGGCACAAGGATGGAGGCTCCGCCCTTTTAAGTTCTATCCAGCCTCAGTCCCTAATGGCATTTTTTTGCGTACACAAGAACAATGTCCAGGGACCACAGGGACAGGGGCGAGTATGCAAATCACTCACTGAAAATCAGAAATATGACTTTCAAAAAAAAAAGAAATGAAAGGACTTTTTTTGAAAGAGGTATAAGCTGCTTTTTAGCAGCACAATCTTGGCCAAGCAAGATTTGAAGTGCAGAATAAAAAATAATCACACATGCAGAGGCCCCCAGAAAATTCTCCAGTTCCTAGGTGACTGACGGGCCTTCAGACACGCCCAGAGTAAGAAGAGTCCTTTCTGTGTGTCTGTGTTAGGGTGGGCGGCTTGGATACTCCCAGGGAGCTTGGTCTGGGCGTGAGTCTCTGAAGGCAGAAGATATAAATAGGTACAATAAGCTTTGCGGTTTGGATCCCAGGAGGCTATCTGAAATCATCCTTATTTGAACTCCAACAAGAAGCTGCATCTCTATCCATCTTAAGGTGATCAGGATATACAATGTACGAAGTTGGAACACAATGTTTAGTAGCTTCCTTTCGGATCTTGACTTTGACACAATTCTCATTATTGTTCAGATTATTGTATGTGTTATAAAAATAGTGTTATTTTCACACTATTTTTATTTATTTTTAAAATAAATTTTATTTTTTGGCTGCGTTGGGTCTTCGTTGCCGTGCGTGGGCTTTTCTCTAGTTGCGGCCAGTGGGGCTACTCTTTGCTGCGGTGTGCGGGCTTCTCATTGCGGTGGCTTCTCTTTGTTGCAGAGCACAGGCTCTAGGCATGTGGGCTGCAGTAGCTGTGGCACGTGGGCTCAGTAGTTGTGGCTCGTGGGCTCTAGAGCGCAGGCTCAGTAGTTGTGGCACACGGGCTTAGTCGCTCCGCGGCATGTTGGATCTTCCCGGACCAGGGCTCAAACCCGTGTCCCCTGCATTGGCAGGCAGATTCTTAACCACTGCACCACCAGGGAAGTCCCCACACTAGTTTTACAATACAATAATCTGAACAGTATTTTTTAAAGAAACCTTAAATGAGATACAGCCAAAAACGTATTTCCCTTTGTATTCTAACAAAAATAGACCACACTGTACTGTACTGATGCGGCAACTTCCCTTGTCCATGTAACTAAGCTATGGGTGGTCTTTTCAGGATATTGAACACTCTTTTGTTTCATGATTGCTAAAGAATAAACTTTGCACAAACGTGTAACCACTAACATTTATTGGACAATGTGCTGGATACTGTTTAAGGTGATTTACATGTATTATCCACTTAATCCTAATAACTGAATGTTGTGGGTCCATTACTATCCCCATTTTACAGATGAGGAAACCTGAAGCCCAGGAAGTTCAAGGGTGACATTTTGTTGAACTGGACCCCTATTTGTGACCAGCATTGGGTTTACAGTTGGCCCTTGAACAACACAGGTTTGAACTCTGCGGGTCCACTTACACACAGATTTTTTTCAATAAATATTACAGTATTACACCATCTGTGGTTGGTTGAATCTGCATATGCAGAACCGCGGATACGGAGGACCAATTATGGGATTTGAGCATCTGTCGATTTTGGTATCCATGGCAGGTCCTAAAACCCATCGGCCACAGACACCGATGAACAACTGTATTTCCCAGTTCTTTTTTTTTTTTTTGCCATAAAGGATGATACAATCAATGCCTTTCCCATTCACCTTGACCCTCCCAGGACAGAACCCCACCCCTTCACTCCACCATTCAGCTTCCAAAGAAACGTGGTGGGGGGACTTTCCTGGTGGTCCAGTGGTTAAGACTCCACGCTCCCAATGCAGAGGGCCTGGGTTCGATCCCTGGTCAGGGAACTAAATCCCGCATGCTGCAACTAAGATCCCGTGTGCCGCAACTAAGACCCGGTGCAGCCAAGAAACAAACAAACAAAACAAAGAAACGTGGTGGGAAGAAATCACAGGAGAGTCAGCGATACCAAGGAGATCTACTGTCTCACTGCCAGAACTGATTTTTTGTTCTTGTTGTTTTTACAATATTCATGTTAAAATTTCAAAAATTATTTTAAAAACCTCATTCCTATAAGGCTATATATAAGATACTAATGACAGGGTTGTTATAAATATGAATTAGATATTAATGCAGAGAAAGTGTTCAGAACGACACCTGTTGCGAGAACATTTGCTGTCATTCCAGGAAGTAGTACAGTACTTTTCAGAAGGCAGTATAACCTGGCCATTGCCACAGGCTCTGACAACTATGTGGTCTTGGGCAGGTCACTTAACCCCTTTGTGACTCAGCCTCCTCATCTGAAAAAAAAACTGCCTCATAGACTTAGTGTGAGGACAAAATGAGTTAATATTTTTAAAGCTTAGACAAGCATCTGTAACAGAGAAGATATCCACTAAATGCTGACTACTGTTAGTTGTTTTAAAAACTTTTCCCGATAACAGATCCATCTGCCGGAGGTAAATCTGGTGCAGAATAATATGAATGAGAATGACCACAGCCACCTCTTGCATTTATGCGCTCTGCATTTTTTCAATTTTTGCTTTTAAACGTTTACACACTCTTACTGGATTAAAAATGGGTTTTGAACAACAGGCTGATGACAGAAGGCACTTTGTTTGTTGGGAGCCTGGAGAGAAAGGGGCAGAATTTATGTACGTGAATGGCAGGTCAGTGGGTGGGGAAAGAAGGGCCTCAGGCCTGGGGGGTATCAAGTCACCAGAAGCAGCTCCTGGAGGTTGTGAGTGACCTTGGTTACAATCATGACATCTAAAAAAGCTCAAGTCCATGGGGGACCACAAGTCCCACCCACTCTAACAGAGTCTGGGGTTATTTTACTGTCAGAGTGATGGTTGAGGGTCCTAGCTGAATGAACAAACAAAAACACATTTGGACAGAAAAGACAGGTAAACCAGAGCTGTTTGAATAGTAACTTAAGTGATGGCAGAAACAGGCAGGGGCCATGTCTTTTTTGAACTCCTTTCTTCATGTGCCTCCTGCCTATTTGGCATCCAGAGTTTATAACTGCAAAGGCGAGCATTGGACCCCACTGGCTGTGTCTACTTTTCATTACTATCACAGGCTGAAATGAAACCTGAAGTTCGGCCTCATCCTCAGGAACTAAAAGGAGCACGATTTGAGGGAAAGCTCAGGTGGCTTGGGGTGACAAGGGTGTGCTGAGAATCAAGGCCAGAGAGTAAAGTGGGAGGACACACGGAGCTGAGGTGTAACTGGCGTGTAGACCCTGAGTCCTTATTCACTTATCTCATCCCTGAGGTTTCTTCCAAAATTGGAAAAGTGGGGGTTGGGACATAAGATCATAATTTAAATCTGACCATTTCCTGACAGGAAAACGTTTGCCTCTGAAGCCAAAGTTCTCACAATCCCCAAAGTCTTAATGGTGACAACTCTCCATGGTCTGAGTCAGAAACCAGATTCCTACACTTGGGAAAAGCCTCACAGACCATTTGAGCAGCCTCCAGCAAGCTGCAATAGCAAGCCAGCTTTCCGACAAATATTTATCAAGCCCCTATTAGGTGCCAGGCACTGGAAAAACAGCAGTAACTCAGACAAAAGGTCCCCACTCTCATGGAACTGCCACTGTAGCTAGAAAGATAAGTGATAAATAAGATCGCTTTTTAAAATTGGTGCTCACTATCATTAAAATAGTAGTTTGGTTAGCATTGCTGAGCAGTGGGCGAAGGGGGCAGGGATGAGAAATAAATTTAAGCTGGTCACAACACTGTAAATCAACTACACTTCAATAAAAAAGTGTTTTAATAAAACAAAAATTTAAGCTGTAACCTGAATGAAAAGGAGCCCAATACACAAAGCTCTGGATAGTGAATGTGTGGAAAGGGCCAGTGAGGCCAGGAAGTGATTGATTCAGAAGAGAAATCACTTCACAGGGCTAGAAGCTAGAACTGGAGTCACACCACTCTTTTTTTTTTTTGCGGTACGCGGGCCTCTCACTGTTGTGGCCTCTCCCGCTGCGGAGCACAGGCTCCGGACGCGCAGGCTCAGCGGCCATGGCTCACGGGCCCAGCCGCTCCACGGCATGTGGGATCCTCCCGGACCGGGGCACGGACCCGTGTCCCCTGCATCAGCAGGCGGACTCCCAACCACTGCACCACCAGGGAAGCCCTACTCTTTTTTTTTAAATTTATTTATTTTTGGCTGCATTGGGTCTTCATTGCTGTGCGGGGCTTTCTCTAGTTGCAGGGAGCAGGGGCTACTTTTCGCTGTGGTGCGCAAACTTCTCATTGCAGTGGCTTCCCTTGTTGCGTAGCGCAGGCTCTAGGTGCGCGGGCTTCAGTAGTTGTGGCACACAGGCTCAGAAGCTGTGGCTCGCGGGCTCTAGAGCACAGGCTCAGCAGTTGTGGCACACGGACTTAGTTGCTCCGCGGCATGTGGGATCTTCCCGGACCAGGTCTTGAACCCGTGTCCCCTGCATTGCCAGGCAGATTCTTAACCACTGCACCACCAAGGAAGCCCCACTCTACTCTTAAGATCTCAATTGTATTTACCCAGTGAGTGATTCAGGGCCAGACTGAGGGCCTGAGCAAGACTGGACCCTGGGTTTGGTACCTCAGTCTCAGGTGATATAGCTACATGGGCACAGCCCTTGATTCGTCTCATTTTTTTCTGTTAATACACTGACCTACATCTGGTTGCTTTTTAAATATTAAGCCAACCTTGCGTTCTTGGAGTACGTTTCACTTGGTTTTGGTGACCGCCTGCATTTACCAAGCTCTTACAATATCCAGCTTATAGAACTGTCACAACAGCCCTAATGAAGTAGGTGCAACATTTAGCCCCACTTTGAAGATGAGGAAAGTGAACCCTGGAGGGGTTTACTGTCCATGGCCACAGACATAGAAAATATTAAAACTAGCATTTGGATCCAGGCAGGAAGTAGAACTGGACTGTTTCTTATCCTGGATACCAGAAACCACCACCCCCGGTAACTAGCCAGGAGTGTTGACAACAGTACCCTATCCCTCTCTCACCTCTCTGTATGTCCCCCCACCACCCCCATCCCCGCATCAAGTCCCAAATCAATTTCCACTCCTGTCTCTCTTCTGACCTTCTGCACTGGTAGATCGGCCCTGAAATCTACAACAACTTCCAGTTGCTGTGAGAAGCCGACCTCTTTAGGCCTCCTCTCCAACTTCATCCCCTGTTGCTCTTACTCTATCTGGTTATGTTCCAGTTACACTGGCTTTCTTGCACATCCTTTTCAAACTGCACAAATTGTTCCTGAGATCTGGAACACTCTCTTCTGTGCCTGCCAACAAACACTTCTACTCATCCTACGCTAATATTACTGATAAAAAGCACTTTGTGCCAGACACTGTTCGAAATATTTTACATAGAAAACCTTCTTTAATACTCACAACAATCCTATGAAGTTGGTACTATTATTATCCCATGTCACAGATCAGGAAATGAAGACAAAAAGATGAAGTAACCTGCCCAAGGCTGCACAACCAGTAAGCAATGGAGCTGGATTTACACCCAGGCCACCTGGCTCCAGAATTCTTGCTCTTAACCACTACACTATTTAACACCAATTCCCAAGTTACTTTGTGTGAGGTTCTCCAGTGTGGATTCATAACAATTTCTTTCTCTCATCCCACCCCCTTTGTTTTTGATCTGTCAGCAGATCCTGTCGGTTCTACCTTCAGAACGTATCCAGAATCCTACCTCTCCTCTCCACATCCACTGCTGCCACCACCACTGCCGGCCTGGACTACTGTGGTGGTCTCCTCACTGCTTCCGCCATTGCCCCCTCCCCAAGTCTGTCGTCACAGTTGCCAGAGGGTCCTGTTACAACGCAAGTCAGCCCATGGCCCTCCTCTGCTCAGACGCCTGCTCTCTCTCTCTCAGAGAAAAAGCCAAAGTCCTCCCCGTGGCCAGAGAGGCCCTACAGAACCAGGCCCCGTCACCTCTCCGACCTCACCTCCTGCCTCTAGTCCCCTCACTCACTCTGCTCTGGTTGCACTGACCTTCTTGCTGCTCCTCACACACACCAAGCAAGCTCCCAACTCAGGGCCTTTGCACTTACTTGCTTTTTCTTCTGCCTCTAATTCTTCTCTTCCAGATGTCAAGGAAAGGCAAGGCTGAGATATTTGGCTGGTAAAGAAACATACCCTGGTTCAATTCAGATGTTTGCTACCTACATAGACAGCAGAAGCAAGAAGAGCCACAGATGCCAGCTCATGTCTCTTGTGCAGGGTAACGCAGAAACAAAAAGGGGCCAGATGACTGCAGCACGGGTGGTAGGATACTGTGTTGCCGAGAAGCTAGTACATGCTAAGCAGTTCTATAACCTTAAACTGGGGGAGAGAAGGAACAGAAAGCCTCATACCTCACCAGAACCTCGGGAGATGAGAAACCGTCTCATGGCAGCCTCCTTGGTAGAGAGGATGTTAATGAGAAATGGCCTTGTAGCCTCTCGTGCTCTGTGTTCCGAGGATCACAGGGCGTTCTGCCAATACTTAGATCAGCTTGCCTACGTGGCCTATGAGGAGACATGCTAGGCAGCCAGAGCACCGTGGCGGAACCATTCCCCTACCATTCTCCTTCTAATTTCAAGTCTCTGTTGTAAGGTCACCTCCTCCGAGTCGCCTTCCCTAAACCACCTTGTGTAAGACCCCAACACTCTTCATTCCCTCTGCTTTATTCTCCTTAACGCTTGTCACTTTCTAACATTACATCACACACCAATTTATTACTTCATCATCCGTAGACCCCAATATGTGATTCCTAAGCAAAGAAATTTGTCATTATCTGTTGCTGTGTTCCTACTATTATTATCTGGCACACATAACAAATGCTTGCTAACATTTATTGACTACACGTAACTACCACACACTGTTCTAGGTGTTTCCCATGTCTTGACTCATTCAATGGGTATGATCCCCATTTTACCCTTAAGGAGAAAGGTTTCTAAGAGGTCCTGGGTTTTGAAGGAAGGAAGGCAGGACCTCTGGTGCTGGGAAAAGGAATGGTCCATCTGCCTGGAGAAGCCAGAGGGGTCCTGAGGGCTGTGATTGGGGAGGAGAGGCAGGAAGGGGTTCTAGGACCTGTATCTGGTTTTGTTTCTTTGGCCACGCAGCATGGCATGCAGGATCTTAGTTCCCCGACCAGGGATCGAACCCGTGACCTCTGAAGTGGAAGTGCAGAGTCCCAACCACTGGACCACCAGGGAATTCCCTAGGACCAGCATCTGGAAAGTATTCAGATGTCAAGAAATACAAGCTAGCACTGCAGGGTTTTTTGAGGCCCTTGGAATAGAAATGCCTGTAACAATGGAGAAGGCTTTGGGGAACAGGGGCAAGCCAGCCAAAAATAGCTGACAGCCATCTACTTCCCATGCCAACGCAAAGGTCTAAAAAACCACACCCCTAACAGTTTTCTTTTGAACTTTTTATTATGGAAAGTCTCAAACTTACAATAGTAGTGATTTAATGTACTTCCATGTACCTATCACCCAGGTTCAACAATTATAAACACACTGCATTCTCTAAACTGCAGGCTCCATAAGCATTTGAGTGGTTTGGAGCCAACTGTTTTTGTTAAAATATAACAAACTAGAAAACATCAGGGCATTTTGCACATTTAATTCATTAAACCTTTCTTCCACTTAAATAGACAAATGGGTAGACTGTATCCCAATTTTAAAAAATGTACTTCTTACTAAGGATTGCAGTCAAAGTTTAAAATGGAGACCACAAGTACTGTGCTTGAACGACTATTAAGTAGACAGAGTAAACTTTCTGAATTTTACTTGAAGGAAGCTTAAAACTGAATTTAGAACAGCATATTAGAAATGTTTACGCAGAACAATGCCACAGATTGTTTTCAACAATTTAGAAGCCTTAGGTTTCTCTGTGCCTTCACTGGTTATGTTAAAACTCATGTCCCATAGACTCTAGGGCAGTTCTCCATAACCTAACACTAATACTTCTGCAGTATATTGCATACATATTCACACTAAGTGGGAAAAATAAAGATTATGAAAAGCTTCAGGTCTTGTCACTGAATTTGAAATAAAACGACTTTTAGTTTTGCAGATCTCTGTGCACTTCGAATTATAAGGGATCATGCTAGCCTGGAGAGGGGTGAGAGGTGAAAGAGGAATGCAGCTGGGCAGGAACTGTGGCATGCTTTGTCTCCAAAAGCAGGAGTGGAAGGAACACTGCCCACTGTTATGCGATATGCTTTCTTACATACCTAAAGTATTTACAGCAACTTATTTTTAAAAGCTTTTTGAAAGTTTACATCCCCAGAACCAGAATGTAGGGCAAGGTGTGGGGGTAGCATCACAGACCTACCTTGTTCTAAACGTCACCTCCAGCACCGCTCTGTGAGGTGACACTATTATTCCCATTTTGCACATGTTGAACCTGAGGCAGATAAAAAAAACTAAGCTAGAAAGCAGGGTCTGTGACTTCCGCCACGTGGTGAGAGGGGCAGGGCTTGGGATTTATATTGGACCTCAAAATGGGTAGGGGATGGGGGTGTCTGTGAGATGTTTCTATCAAGTTTGGTGGGGGGTAGGCAAGATCCAGGGATTGAAAATACAAATACTTGTAGGCCAGGGGTCTGGTCTTCACAGGCTTTGGGACACAGGTTCTCAAAGCACCTTTGAATGTGTTTGTGGTCTCAGTGGGTTCTTGGGCAACATGCACACTAGTGAGATTCTGGTCAAAGTGAAGAGGACTAAGAAGCTTTTAATAAGGGTTTTGAATCTCAAGTCCAGAAATTGTATTGCTGAGTATGTGCCAAAGAAAACTGTGTCTTCTAGGCCCCTTCCTTAGAACAAGTAAACAAGAGACTGGGCCTCCGAAGGCTGGATTACTACACAGCACCTTCTGAAAGGACATTCATGGTTTTTGTTGATGTCACTTGGGGGATCATTTTGTTGCAGGAACTTTGTGATTATGGGATCCTGTCTCAGGCCACATTGTGAGACTGACATTTTACTTCCCGAGAGGTAGGATGCAGAGGTGCCCCCCGTCCTAGGCAGTAACAGTGGTCCTCCTGCCAGATCCCACAGCCTTAACTCCCTGGAGGCCCAGCACAGAATGCCTTAGACCGAGTACTCAACCAGTAAGGAGTAGCCACAATGTCCCTTTACCTGGGCCTGGATCAGCGGGCCAGGCAGGTCTCTGAAGTTCCCAAGTCTCCATCCACCTGGCAAAAACAAATTCATGACTGGATGGGAGAAATGGTCCTGGGGCCTGTCTCAACTACCTGAGAGGTACAGGAGACAGGCCATCAATACCGGAACTCTCACAATACAGGGACCCATGTAACCTGTCAGCTCTGGTTACCGTTTAACAGCACGATATACTGGGTGGTTTATAAACAGAAATTTCCCATACTTCTCGAGGCTGGAGTCCTAGATGAGGGTGCCAGCATGGCCAAGCTCTCCTGGGGGACAGCTTTCTAGATTGCAGACTGCCAACTTCTCGTTGTATCCTCACATGGCGGAGAGCAGGAGATTGAAGCACGCTTTCTTAGTGACTATTATAAGGGCACTAATCCCATCATGAGGGTGGAGCCCTCATGACCTCATCTAACCCTAACCACCCCCGCCAAAGGCCTCACCTCCTAATACCATCACATTGGGGAAGAGTACACAATCAGTCCACTGAACACCTGCCCCATGAATGAGTGAATAAGGCAGTTTAGGATGTCCTGAAACTTACAATCTGGTGGTACTTGGCTCAGTATCTGCCAGTTAGAAGCAATGGACATAGCTGATCAGAAACTCTATATAAAGAGGGATAGAGCCCGTGGGACTCCAATGCAGGCACCAGAACCATGACTAAAGGCAGTTAAAACTGAGGAACTACCACTTTACCACTGAAGACCCTCACACCACCATGGAAGACTGAACGCCTGTGGTTGATGCCTTTGCCAACTGTTTTTAACAGCTATAAACATGCTTATTAAATGCACTTGACGCCCCCAACAGAAAATGTAAATTGTCCATGAGGCTGAGACATGAGGCTAAATGACTCACTGAAGGTCAAATAAGTGGAGAGCAGCAGAGCCTGGATTTGAATCCTGGAATCAGAACCCAGAGGCTGTGCTGCTAGAACCGTTTTCAAACCAGGATTCTGTGTCCCTCACACCAAGGTGAGTTTACTATACCTGCCCCCACCCCCAGTATTTCAGGAGGAGCTAGCACCACCGTTTACAGCAGGATTTAGCCTACATTCTCAGAACAATCTTGTGAGAAGGGCACCTACCTGATGCTCAAAGACAGGGAGATTCAAACCCAAGCAGTCATTCCAAAGGTGACACCGAGATGATCACAATGGGACCAAGAGACCATCTCAGGAAACCCAATTCCAGCCATGAGGGGATTTCACCTGGACTCCCCACCCTTCCCACAAGCCTTATGTATACCAAAACCAATCCCAAACTCAACCAAACTTTGAACTCAAGGTCTCTACCCTTTCGGCAGTCCCTGCCCACCCCCTAACTAAATCCTTTTCTCAGTCTCCCTCTTGACCTTCTTCTATTTTTAATTTGTAATAAGCCTCTATATCTTCATTTGAATAAGGAAAAAGCACTATCAATATCGATTTGTTTTCATCTTTTTAATCAACTTGGTGAAAGACATCCTAAACGCTACATGAAACACAACAGAATATTTTTTTCTTCCAGTATTAAAAAAAAAATGACACACAAATATTTTTAAGAAACTTCTATATAATCAAGGCAGAGATCTGGAGTAAAAAACACCTCTAAGTAATCATGTTCTTCATTTCCTATAGTTACAGTCAGAAATTGCTTCCTAATCATGATTAAACATTGTGCACAGGTGTTTAAAAATGTTCCTAGATGCACATTATTTAAAAAAAAAACAGTCTGGCCAGACATTTTTTTTGCCAGAACCAACATTCCTGAGAGCCCGAACTAAAAAACTGGTAAAAAAGGAAAAAATATCCAGACTCCACAAATGTCTCAGAATTTGTCTTTAAATGGGAGAAAAATTAAAAAAAAAAAAACACATGGAACTTTCTGAAAGGTCTTTAACAAGCTACCTTGGGAGCTCTACTCAAAAAAAAAAGGTTGATGTAACTAAAACAGATGTTTCAGTGCAGCTCCAAAAATCTTTATAAATACAGCCATTTGGAGGGATGGTCCTGGATCAGAAGAAATTTATTCCTTGTGTATCTGAGAACAGTAAGAAGGGGGAGAATTATGATGTTGGGAATAGGCTAACAGGCTCACTTCCCAGGGCTGATGAGGATGCTGAAAGGCTAGTCAACAGGGACACCCCTCCACCTCTTCCATGCTCAATAGGAATAGATGATTACAGACAAGACAGGTTTGACACCCCCACCCCCCGCCAAAGCAGACTAGCCTTTAACAGGCACCTGAGAGCAAGGGAGGCCTAGGAATGGTGTCAGGTGGGCTTGTTGAGGTATGCATAGGCAGGAGAAAAGTGAGAGGGACAGGACTGGTACACAGAAGTCTGCTCGGTGGCAACATAGAAGCCTCACCTACATTAGGTGTGCATGCCTCATCTCAGTTGTCATAATTATCCCTGTAATTTCCTCCTGAGTAGCGGTCATAACCACCCTGGCTTCTGGGAAAAAACATACACAGTATCACGGGGACATCTTATATACACCTTCTGATAATACTAAAAACCACATATACTTACAAATCCTGTCACATTTTTTATGTACTGTAATATAAACTTTAACGTGTAAAGTGAGATATATTAAACACGAACACCAAGTAAACATCAAATAATCACATTATGTAATACTTACATATAGCATTTTAAACCATGTTAAACATTAATAGAATACACACAATTAAGACAGTACAATAAACGTGTATGTGTCACTGTCTACTGCACATTGCAATTATATGACCTAATAACTTATTGTTATATTTAACCCAAATAATTGTTTCACACTTATTTTGTAGTTTCATTATAATTTGTAAAAGCAAACACTAGTAGCACCACAGTAAGAAATGTATGAACACTCAGGCAGCCGAGCTGAGATCTTGGGGAGAGGGAAGAGCACCACCAGAGTACCCCAACCCCTTGGCTACCCACCTGCCGCCATAGTCTCTGGATCTTCCATATCCATATCCATATCCTCCAGGTCGGCTATCATACCTGCCACTTCCATAGCCCTGGTCCCCACCACCTACAGCAGATAAAAAATATTCAAGTGGCAATTGTCCAGACATAGGCTAACACAGGCAACTCTCCTCCACATCCCATGATCGAACTTACCACTGCACTTACCTCTAGAGTAGCTGCGACCACGCCCATAGGCCCCAAAGGCACCCCCTCTTGTTCCCCGGGCCGACTTGCCCGCGTGGTCTACACGGATCTGACGACCGTCCAGAGACTAGGTGTGGGGAGACACAAGGAGGATGGATGGGTTGGTGGTCAAACAGAGCAGGGATGAGGTAAGAGCGGGCTGGGCAGGTAGGCAAAAGAGCCCAGAAACTCCTGCTGGGCACCAGGTCTGGGTACCACATTCCAGAACAAGCTCCTTTGACCAGAATGGCTTTATCTGGAGCTACAGAATCCCACAAAATGACCTGAATCCACCGTGTTCCCCCTGCTACTACTTACATCTTGACTGAACTCAGGTTGAGTTCTCCTCCCCACTCCTCTAAGCTGCCCGACTATTAGGGCTAGATAGACACCTCTCTTGGTTTGAGGCTTCAGAGTCCATCCCAGAAGACTCACGAGGTCCTCTCCGGGCCAGGCCCACAGGTCTGCAGACTCTACTACCTAAGCCCAGAGCAGGTCAACCATCCACAGGTGGCTTCTCGGCCTCATGCAGGACCAGTCGTCGCCTCCCAGGCAGCCCGGCTCTGTCTGCCGCTGCCCTCCACCCCCTAGAACAGAAGGCAGTCACGCTCCTGTGAGTGGGCACTGCGGAGCTTGGTGGCCGCGCTGCCCCTAGCAGACACAGAGGGAAAAACAGAAAGAATGGTCGAAGTGACAGATAGGAGCAGGGCCCCTATGCAGGTAGGCGGCCTCACCTCTCCATTCATGGCTCTCATGGCATCTGAGGCATGCTCTGGATTGGTGAAGGTGATGAAGCCAAAACCCCGGGATCGCTGAGTGTCCCGGTCCTTGACAACAACCACTGGAAAAGGGAGAGGGGAGAGAAGGTAAGAGGACAAGTGGCAAAGGGTGTTGGACCCTCCTCCCACCAGTCCTCAATGGAAAATTATCGAGTTCTCAGTCTTAGACCTAGCAACAAAAGCAGGAGAGGAGTAATGTAAAGGCCTGGGGTCCTGACCCTTTTCTCCTGTTTCCTGAAATGCATGGGCCCCAGACTTCCTTCCACACCCCCCCCATCACGTGTCTGGCCCATGTCTCACCCTCAGAAATAGGTCCGAAGCTGCTGAAGTGGTCTTCCAGAGCCTGCTCATCAGTGTTGAAGTTGAGCCCTCCCACGAAGAGCTTCCCTTCTTCAGAGGACATGGCGGTAAATTCAAGTCCTGTGGAGAGAATATGGAGAAGAGTGGAAGACGCAGTGTAATTGGGGAAAAGAAGAGATTGGAGAAATGAGAAAAGATAAAGAGAAGAGAGGAGAGAACACAGAAGAGACAAAAGGAACACAATAAAGGGTAACTATGGAGAAACACAGAAAGGCCAAACAGGCGGGAATCTACGGGGCGAACTCAGCGAGGTAGCCATTTGAGGGCCGCCTTCGCGCATGCCCACAACATCCCCCGCCACAGCGCCCGTCATTTTGTGCGGCCGCGCATGCCCAGAACACCCTTGCGCTCCCTCCTCACCCGCAAAACAAGATGGCGGCGGTAACGTAAGAAACCCCCCCCACCCCCACCCAGGCCTCCGCTGTCGCGCGGTCACTGCCACCACCCACGCCGCCAGCCCTCCCGGCATTCCTCGCACTCGGATATAGCGCGCCAGCCTCCTACCAACCAAAAAGTGTCACCTCCGAGCACGGGTCCCACCCGCCCCGGAGAAGCCCAAGCCTACGTGTCAGAAGCCGGTACTCTCCCCACTCGCGCACCTCGCTCTCGCCCGGCGTGGCACACGTCAGTGGGGCGAGGAGCGGTCGCTCCGCAAAACACACGCTGCTTACCTGGAAATTAAGTAAAAGACCGAAGAGACAGCTACCGCCAAGAAGCCGAGAGACTGGGAAGGGCGCCGCGCGGGAAGACTCCTGATAAAGCGTACGTAGCTGCACGTCACGCATCGTCCGTCACGCGTGCCGACGTGCGCGCTCATTGGCTGACGCCAGTGAGGGGGCGGAGTGGGAGGAAGGGACGGCAATGCAAAGGGATCGATGCGCTGAGCACGCTTCCGGGAATGGAGGCAAGGTTTGTGTAGTTGGTTCCCCCTGGCATCAGCATCTCTCCACTGGCCCCAGGCGTCTTCGTCCCTTACACGCACGAGCCTTTTCGCTGTCACACCCATTTCCGTCCCGGACATCACCCTCACCATCCTTGACGTCGTCTCCCCCATTGGTTTTGACGTCTTCCTCTAGGTCCCTGAGGACATAATTACCGTCCTCTGATAACCTCTTTCACCTTCTAGTTCTCTAACCTCATACCTCTCGAGGCCTCGATGTTTTATCTCCCCACTGTCCCTGACGTCATCGCCCTTCACAGTCCTTAACATCAGACCCTTTGTTTCTTAGTCCCTGACCCTGACCCCTACGTTTCCTTCTCTGTGCCCAACATCTAGCCACCTGTTATGGGACCCTTTTCCCTGGCATCATTCCTTCTCATTTATAACTTCAGCCCTCATCCTTATCTGACAGCCTCCTGAAGCCAGTTTCTCGAATTCCCTACCAGTGGACCGCCTGAGGTGCTGCCTTCTACAGAAGATGATGCTTCAGTCTTCAGAAGGAGTAAATCCCAATCCAACAGAACGATTATTTGCTGTCACTCAGAGTTGCTGAACCCTTGATCCACAGAAAGGACTTTCACAATACATAATGGACTTATCCAAAGCAAAAAGTGTCTGAGCCCACTCCCCACAGTTTGTTCTTGTTCAGCCTTCTGAGTGTCTGAGCTACCTTTACAATGAATGGATTTGACAGACTTTTCATTTCTGAACTCCCCATCAAGGAAGAATGGGTTAGTTTGCCCTCAGAGACTCTAAATATGTCATCCATAGAATGGACTTGTCCAGCCTGCTAAGGGTCAGCACCCCAAACACAGACTAGATTTAACTTTTGGAGTACAGTATGGTATGCATCCACAAAATGAACTTGTCGGCTTTTGCCATATCCAGACTTCTATGCCCAGGATGGACGTGAAGAGATTTCACATTGTCCACATATGTGCTAGTCTTAGCCCTCTGATAATCTGAGCCCCCATGCAAAAATTAGAGGTACTTATTTACCTCTCAGAATGTGTCTGAGCTCTGATCATATTTCACAGTTCATGACACATCGTCGTGGTTGTTCTAGGCAAAGCCTCTCATTTTATTTATTATTTTATTCCTGCACCCAACTATCTTCTCCCATGGTTAACTGTTTCATTGGGTTTAATGTTATCTCTTGGTGTGATTTCATATAAAATGTGCATTTTTGTGTATGCTTTTTTACAAAAAGTATTTATTTAGGCTGCTCTGGGTCTTAGTTGTGGCATACAGGATCTTAGTTGCAGCATGCAGACTTCTTGGTTGGGGCATGCGAACTCTTTAGTTGCAGCATGCATGCAGGATCTAGTTCCCCGAGCAGGGATCGAACCCAGGCCCCCTGCTTTGGGAGCGCAGAGTCTTACCCATTGGACCACCACGGAAGTCCCTTGGTATGCTTTTAATTTAAATGGTAGTGTCATTTGTTTTGGGGGTTTTTTTGCTCTTTTTTTCAACCAGCATTATATTTTTATTCCATTTGTGGGAATTCCCTGGCGGTCCAGTGGTTAATACTCTGTGCTTTCATTCCTGGGGCCCGGGTTCGATCCCTGGTCGGGGAACTAAGATCCCACAAGCTGTGCAGTGTGGCCAAAACAAAAAAACAAACAAAAGAACAAACAAAAAAAGACTAGTGGGAGTTTTTTTGGGATTGCATTGAATTAATAGATTTGGGGCAAAATAATATCTTAATAATATTACCTGTGGAGGTTTTAAGATATGTTCACAAACTCTTTGATAATGCCCCCTTCAAGAGTTGAAGCCTAGTTCCCTTACCCTTGAGGGTAGGCTGGACTTTTGACTCACTTGTAATGCACAGAATGAGCATGTCACTTCCAAAACTAGGTCATAAAAGGCACTTCGGTTTCCTGCTTTCACACAGACTGCTTTCTCTATGGGACGGTACCTGGTACTTCATGCAGCAGCCCTATGGAGGAAATGAAGCCTCCTGCTAACAGCTATGTGAGTGGGCCTTCTTGGAAGTGGAGTCAAGCCTTCAGATGACTGCAGCCCCCTTCCATATCCTGACTGCAACCTCATGAGAGACTCAGGTTCAGAACCACCCAGCTAAGCCACTCCCAGAATTCTGACCCTCTGAAACTGAGATAATGATTATTGTTTTAAGTCTGGGAGTAATTTGTTACCAATACATGGCTAATACATCATGAAATCTTCCCAGCAAAGAGCATGAGATGTCTCTCCTTTTATTCAGATCACCTACAGTATTTGTTATTAGAGTTAAAATTTTTTTCTTTTTTTAAAAATAGATTTTATTTATTTATTTATTTATTTATTTATTGGCTGCGTTGGGTCTTCGTTGCTGCGCGCGGGCTTTCTCTAGTTGCGGCGAGTGGGGGCTACTCTTCGTTGCGGTGCGAGGGCTTCTCACTGCAGTTGCTTCTCTTGTTGCAGAGCACAGGCTCTAGGCGCGCAGGCTTCAGTAGTTGTGGCTCACAGGCTCTAGAGTGCAGGCTCAGTAGTTGTGGCGCACGGGCTTAGTTGCTCCGCGGCATGTGGGATCTTCCCGGACCAGGGCTCTAACCTGTGTCCCGTGTTGGCAGGCAGATTCTTAACCACTGCGCCACCAGCGAAGCCCCCAGTTTTTTTCTTATAGAACTCCTCTGTATTGGTTAAATTCTTTCCTAGATACTTTATTTTCTTATTGTAGAGAAATGGTTTTTATAGGTTGATCTGGAAACCTTGCCGAACTGTCTTATTGGTCCTAACAGTTTATCTGGTCATTGTTAGTTCCTTAAGGTAGTCAGTCATATCATTTACAAATGGGTTTTTATCAATCCCTTCCAAAACTTACATCTCATTTCTTTTTCTTTCCTTACAGCACTGGTCAGCTGCATATTAAGTAGCAATATTGAGAGGGAACATCCTTGCCTTATACCTGATCTTAGAGGGAAAATGTGTTTAAATTTTCTCTATTAGGCATTTTGTTTGTTGTTTTCCTTCAAAAAAATTTTTTTGTTTTTTTCTATTGGGCATTTTTGCTGTTTTTGCCACATAACCTTTATCAAGTCAAAGATGTTCTCTTCTACTCTTATTTTGTTTGCTCAGTTATTTTTTTTAATATCATAAACAAGTGCCGAATTTTATCAAATTTTTTTCTGCCTTGTGACTATCATATGATTTCTCCTCATTTTTCTTTTTTCTTTTCTTTTTTTTTTTTTTTTTGCGGTACGCAGGCCTCTCACTGTTGTGGCCTCTCCCGTTGCGGAGCACAGGCTCCTGACGCGCAGGCTCAGCGGCCATGGCTCACGCCCAGCGGCATGTGGGATCCTCCCGGACCGGGGTACGAACCCTCATCCCCTGAATCTGCAGGCGGACTCTCAACCATTGCGCCACAAGGGAAGCCCTCTCCTTATTAATGTGGTAGTTCACTCATTAATTTTCTAATTTGGATTATGTTTGAATTCCTGGGATAAGCCCTACTTGTGATTTTTTTTTAAACTAACACTGTTGAACTTGGGTAGCTAATATTTTATTAGAATTTTTGCATCCATATTCGTAAGTGAAATGGGTCTGTAACTTTATTGTCTTGTATGTTCCTTATCTGGTTTTAGAATCAAGACTAAACTAGCCTCAAAAAATGAGTTGGGCAGCTTTTGCTTTTTTCCTATTTTCTGGAACGATTTGTATATTTGGGAATTAACAGTTCCTTAGAAGTTTGATGAACTACATCTGCAAAACCATCTGGGTCTGGGCCTGAAGCTTTTTGTTACAATGAGATGGAGTGTCTTTTTTTTTTTTTTTTTTTTTTCTTTGCGGTACGCGGGCCTCTCACTGTTGTGGCCTCTCCCATTGCGGAGCACAGGCTCCGGACGCGCAGGCTCAGCGGCCATGGCTCACGGGCCCAGCCGCTCCGCTGCATGTGGGATCTTCCCGGACCGGGGCACGAACCCGTGTCCCCTGCATCAGCAGGTGGACTCTCAACCACTGTGCCACCAGGGGAGCCCGAGATGGAGTGTCTTTAACTATCATTTCAAATTTTCTTAAAACTTGTTATATTTCTCAATTTCTTTTTGCATCACTCTGAGCACATTTTAGTTTTTCCAGAAACTTAAGCCTTTCATCAAGGTTTCCGAATGTATTAGCTTCCAATATTGAGCCTTTTTGTGTCTATAATTTCCCTTTTTCTGTGCTGTATTTTGCATTCTTTTAAAGCAGTCTTGGCAGAGGCCTATCATTAATATTTTCAAAGAACCAGCGTTTCATTTTGCTATTCTTTATCATTACTTTAAAAATTCTCTTTGGCACTTATTTCCTTCCTTAACGATATTTCCTTCATGACTCATGGAGTCATGGGTTTGTTCCTCTGCTGTTTTCTCAACTTCTTGATTTGAATGCTTAGGTCATTTATTTTTCAACCTTTCTTCTCTCCTGATAAATGTACTTAAAGCTATGTATTTTCTTTTAATAACTGATTTGACTGTGTCCCAGAAATTTTGCATGTAGTGTTTTTACTGTTTAGGTCTAAGTATTTCTAAAGTTCCTTTATTTCCTCCTTTACCCAGGGGTTATTTAGTAATGCTAGTTTCCAAAAATGGGGACCTTTTTTTTTTTTTGGCCGTGCTGTGTGGGATATCAGTTCCCCAACCAAGGATTGATCCCAGGCCGTGGTAGTGAAAGCCCAGAATCCTAACTAGTAGGCCACCTGGGAACTCCTGGGGCCTTTTTTTTTTTTTTTGCTTTTCATTACTGCTAATTTTATTGCATTGTGGTCAGAGAACATGGTTGATATTGATACTTTTGAATTCATTGAGGCTTTCTTTGTGCCCTAACAGGGTCTATTTTTTGTAATTAAGTGTAAGCATAAAAGGAGTCTTCTCCATTTGTTAAGTGGAGGGTTATATAGGAACGTGTGTCATATATATGAAATTATATATCAAGCTTAAAAATGTATTGTTCAGGTCTCCTTAGGAGTATATGTGTTTATGGTAGACATATATTCTTTGTTAATGAGTATATGTCCTTCTTTGTTTTTTGTGATCTGAAATTTCATTTTGTTAGCTATTAGGATGTCTCTCCCAGCTTTCTTTGGGCTTTTATTAGTCTGCTATATATTTTCTTCATCCTTTCATTTTCAACATCCCTGTGTGTGTGTGTGTGTGTGTGTACAGTTGGACCTCTTTTTAAAAAACAAAATCCATTGAGGGTGGTGTTCTAAATGTTTTTTGTACTTACTATTATATTAAAACTTCTGACATCTCATTTCATCTTCTCCATTTATAGTATTTTTGTTTCTTTTTTTTTCTACCATCATACTCATACCTTATTTTGTTTTGAGTCCTTTTTCTATTTCTTGTTCCTGTTTTATATTTTCTTATTGTACTTATTTAAAAGTCTTCATCTGTATGTCCCAGTACTTCTGCTTTAGATACTGTATGTCACCCAGTGTGGTAGCCAGTCTGATATAGCCCCCAATGATCCCTGCCTCCTGATGTTCACATCCTGCATGGTTCCCCTCCATGTTTTACTAGGGTTGGCCTATGTGACCAAGAAAATACAACAAAAGTGACGGTATGCCATTTCTGAGGTTAAGTTATAATAGACATTGCAGTTCTGTCTTGGTCACGGTCTCTTGCCTGCCTGCTGGGGCCATGTGTTGTTTGGAGCCCCATGGAGAGGCTCACATGGTGAAAAACTGAAGCCTCCTCCCAACAGCTCTGTGAGTGGGCCATGTTAGCGTTGGGTCGTTCAGCCAAGTCATGCCTTCAGCTGACTGCAGTCCTGGCTGACAACTTGACTGAAACCTCAGAAGAGACCCTGAGCCAAAACCTCATGGCTAAGCTGCTCCCAGACTCCTGACCCTCAGAAACTAAGAAAATAAATATTTGTTGTTTTAAGCTAAGTTTGGGGGTGATTTGTTATACAGCAATAGATAACTAATACATCCAGTTTATTTTTCACTGGAGGTCGTTATACTGCCCGGGTGTCTTGTTCTTTTGGTAGTGAGCTCATATTCCCCTGACGTGAGCAGCTGTTCTGGCTGGCAACTGTACTGAGGGAAGGCTGAAGGCCAGACTTGACTCTGGTTAATCACCTGGAGTCCAAGGGGTAAAGGGGTGTGAGGGGAGATGAGCCAGAGGGTGGAGAGTCCCAGGCACCACACAAGTAGAGCTCTTACTGCCATCTACGATCACACCACCCAACAATTCTGCTGGTACGTTTCATCTTTAAACCCTAAGGTGGGGGTCATCTCCCAGGTGTTACCACTAGCCCTGGTGTCTAGAGGGGGACAGTGGGTGAGTAATCACTCCTCTGGCTGCTCATTTCCTCCCCTCAGCAGGGTTCTTGATACCCTGATACTAGCCACCCCCCCCCGCCAGACACCTGTACCAGTGGTCTGGATGACTTCTGCAGTGAGGGGGCAGGCAAGGCAACATGGGGGAGAGGCACCAGCCAGAACTTAAATCTCTAACCTGTTCTGTATTTGCTGCCTCCAGCCATCTACCACTCAAAACACAGGTCAGTTAAAGATAACCTTCCATCTCCTCATAGGTCTTCATAGCTGTGCTAGTTTCTGGAACTCATGTTTCCCTCTGTAGTTTCTCCAGAGTAGTTTTTGGGCAAGGGAATCAGTGGCTTGTGCTGTCTGCCGTCTTAGCAGGAACCAGAAGTCCCAAGTAACTTCGGAAACTAATAGAGATTTCTGTCCTTCAGGTTGTCTGAGCTTCCTGTTCACAGAAAGGACTCCTCTGGCCTTCAGAGGTCCCAAGCTGCCATACACAGAATTGACTTGTCTGACTTCTCAAATATCTAAGCTCATAAATCACAGAATACACCCAGAGGGTGTCGGCTGGTTACTGACAAAGGGGACATTTCAGGTACTCAGAGGGCCAGATTCTCCCATATCTTGGATGGCCCCTGGGGCCAGAGTGCCTGAGCCCCTTATCCACACTTGTTAGACCCACAGTCTTGGAGACCCTAGGCACAGAATGGTCTTGTCCTGCCTCCGGTGACTGAGCCCTCATCTGAGGAGTGGTCAGCCTCCTGTCCAATACTGGGGGGTGATGGGAGCCTTTTAAGAGTTAACTCCAGCTTTATATGACATTGTTTTGGGAGAGACAGATGAGAGGATAGCTGCCTTCGTGCCTCTCACCTGTCGGTATTGCCTAGAGCAGCACCTTCTGGCCAGAACCTGGCACGGTGAGGCCACGACCTGAAGGACCCCAAGTTACTTCATCCATCATCTGCCATGTCTTCTGTGGAGGGACAGCACTCGGCCTTGTGAGAGAATCTGCCTTCTGAGAAGGTAAGTGGGAAAAATGAACTTTTTTTGGATCATTATCCTCCACACAGGTAGGTGACTCCTTTTAGGGCCTGAGCTTTATCAGTGCCTGATTTGTTTGTCCACAGTAGTGGGACGGAGAAGGCAAATAAATGGTTTCTATTGCTGAAATGGTTAAGACAGGTATCCATGAGCTGGAAACCCAGTTTAGTGCTGACAGCCTGAGGCATGGCAAGGCCACAGTCCCTTAAGCTGTCCCCAAAGCAAGTGACGAGAATAGGAACCTTAGACCCCTGCCCAGGACCACTAGCATTAGTGCATAAGACTCACAGAGAAGGGGCTGGATCCTAGAAATGGTGACGTATGGAATGCTAGAGGTATCTGGCCCAATGTTTCTAAGTAGCCCATACTTCCCAGTCTTTGTAATGAATCCTGCCCTTTCTGAATCAGGAACTCTCTCTCCCATCCCTCATTCAAGGGCCTGTCCTAAAAACATACATTCACAGACATCATCCAGACCCTTACAGGCATACAGATGTACCACAAAACAGCCTCAGGCCTCCTCAAGCAGTCCTCGACCTGGGCTCACCTTCTAGAACTGATTTCTCAGCATCCATTCTCCTGCCACTGGGGAAGCAGGAGCCGCCCTTCACCTGAAATGGGAAGTATTTCAGCTCCAGCAGGTAAAGAGGCCCTGGGGACTCCATCTACAACAAAAACCAGGGAGAAGGCAGAGAAATACACAGACCACAGTGACCTTCATGTGTGCAAAGTACAGTTGTTAAAAACAAAACAACAAAAACAGAAAAAAGAGGCCGTGGCCGCCGTGGGGCAGTACTGAAGCAGAGCCCCATACTCTCAGACCTGGGGAGAGAGGGCACTATGCTCCCACATGTCTAGGGCTGGCAGGCAGGGAGGTGGGGTCTCATGTGTAGACCCTCTTGGCAACGAACGGATATCTGGTGGGGCTGATAGTGGGCTGGAGGGAGTCTGATCAAGATGGGGCTGTGGCCTCGGCCCCCTCCTCTGAGTCCCACACCTCTGACTGCAGGTAATCAGCGAAGAGAGCCTTGGCCCGGCGTAGGACGCGCCCCAGGTGGTGTTTTCGCACAAGGCGGTCAAAGTGCATGGCCAGCTCGTTGTAATCCAGCCCGTTGCGCATGATGTGGTCGCGGTGCTCCAGCAGGATGGCGAGGCACAGGAAGAGCATGAATGGGTTCCCTCGGCCAAACTCCTGGGGCGGGGGCAGGCCCAGTGGGGGTGGAGGTGGCAGGGACTTCCCAGGGTCTTGTGGGGAGCCCACCTCTGGCATCAAGGGGGATCCTGCAGCCACGTCACCAGTGGGAGAGGCGTCCTGGGTGGATGGTGGAGATGAAGACGATGGGGAATCAGGGTGGGAAGAGGAGGAAAGCAGTGGGTCTGAGGAGTTCAGCAAGGGCTCAGAGAGAGACTTGGAGCTGATGAGGGCAGCTGGGTGGGGCAGCTGGACGAGGAGGTCCCTCCTGGGGCCTGTGTTATCCCTGAGTTGCTGGAGGTCATCCAGACTGGCCTGTCTCAGGAGACGCCCCCCGCCACCAGGCCCCTGGCTGGTGGCGGCCAAGTGGTCAACAGCATCTTCAAAAGCATCACCTCCTCCACCGGCGGGCCTCAGCATGTGCCTCTGCCGCACGGGCCGTCCCCTGTGGCCCCCAAAGCCAGTGTCTGCCACCAGGCTGGGGGGGCCCACGAGCTCTACCTCATGCTCGGGAGGGTCGGGGGGCAGCGAGCTCCAGGTGACCTCCAGCATGCGGAGAGCGTCATCAAAGGCGAACTCGCGCTTGAGCTCGAGCAGCAGCCAGCGGTAACAGAAAAAGAGGTCGTCAGCACCGGCTTCCTGCAAGTATTGGTAGAAGTCAGGGTCGGCGTGTCGCAGCAGCAGCTTGAGGTGAGCAAACTTGGTGGCCATGGCGCGGCCATCAGGGTGGAAGTTCGCAGCCAGGCGCTTCATGATGCCACAAAAGCAGACGAAGGCATGGCCCTCGTGGTCCATGACGGCAAGGATGGGCGAGGCCAGGTCACTCATGCCCTGGCAGTAGGACACCTGTGGGTGGGTAACGGCGTAAGTGGTGAGCAGGTCATGCAGAGCCCGCAGGTGTGGGCCGTCCTCGGGCCCCGCGAAGTAGGGGTGGGCCCGGTCGGTACGCAGAACGTCCTTGAGGACCGTGCTGCGGATGAACTCCAGGTCCTCGGGGCTCGCCCGCTGGGCCCACTCGCTCTTGAGCTGCTCATACTCGCGGCTCTTGCGTTTCATGTAGTCCATCCGCTCGCGGCCTGTCAGCCCGTCTGGGTACACGTTCAGAAGGTACCTCCACACCACCTGGCCAGGGATGAAAGGGATGAGGCTGAGGGTCTACAGATGAGCAGCCACACCCTCGTGTGGATCCATCACCACCCAGCCACCCTGGGCCTCTGCCCTCCTTTGGAAAAGCCTGCCTTCCTGCCTCTGACTCCTAGCCCCTCCTGAAGGTAAGCCTGCTGTGCTGGAATACTTCCATGCCATCCCCCGAGAGTGTGGCCCACAGCATGTGTCTCTTGAGCTATTCATGACTGCTGTGATGGATCCAATGAGTGACCAAGAAGGCTCACCTTTCGCAGGGAGGGCTCAACACCACCATGGTAGATCCGCAGGCGCAACTCCTCGGGGCGCGAGAGCTGGCCCTCGTGGTTCAGGTATGTGTGAAACTCTGCATCGCTCAGGGGAGGCTTGAAGGGCTTGACGTCTTCCCCATATGACCAGCTCAGCACCTGCTGGACCTTGGACAAGGTGCGGCCCACCTGTGAAGGAAGGAGGGAGGGAGGCCACCGCTCAGCTGGGCAGGCCAGGGGCAGGTGCCAACCGGCATGCTCGGAATCCGGGGTGCCAGGGATGCCCTGCCCTCCAATCACAGCTGGGCCCCAGGGCTCCCTGAAAGCACCTGAGAGAGGATGGACTGTGTGAAGGGCAGGGCAGCTGTCGTCAGCGATGACCGCTTCTCAGCCAGCAGCACGTCGGAGCCAATGACATCCTTGGGGCTGATTATGTCCCAGTCTTCCAGCAGCGGGCCTGGGCACACAGAATGACGCCGTATGAGAATGCGGATGAGAACCTCAGACCTCAGGGCCGGGTTCCTCTCCCTCCAAAAGCCAGGCCACCCACAGGGCAATGAGCCACTCCACTCTCCCTTCCCATGTCATCCCATTTTTACATTTTACATTATTTTTTACATTTATTTATGTAAAAAATAAAACCATGAATAATCCTCTTGTGGAAACTGTCTCACAGAATGGCTGGGCAGACTCTAATAGTAGTATTTTAATGATAGAAGGTAATACTTATCAAGCACTTACTATGTGCCAGGTACTGTGACAGGGCTTAACGTCAATATAAACAATAAGAACAGTAGACAACACTTCCATACGGCTAAGTGCCAGGAAACGTTCTGAGCCCTTTGCAGATCTTAACTCATTTAATATTCACATCCATCCTCTAAGTTAGGCACTATTATTATCGCCACTCTATGTGGAAACATGCATAGTCAGGACTAGAAGTTGCCCAAGGCCCCACAGCAAGTGGGTGAAAGAACAGAAATTTGAAGGCCAGGCCCAAAGCACAAGAGTCCAAACTCTTAATCTTATATTCCTGCTAGTCGTCCTCCCACATTTGGTATAGACTACCATTATCATTCTTATTTTGCAGACCATGACAAACAGCTTGGAAGAGTTGGTAAGTGGCCAAGGAAACGGTAGGGCTGGGATGTGAATCTCATTTACCTTACTCCAGGGCCCAGATAAATTTTAGCAAAAGTATTTGTAGAACAGGTATGCCCTGCATGTTAGACAGAAGAAACAATGCTATGCTTGATATTATCCAGTTCTGGCCCTTGGAACATCAGCAGAAGTCTGTCCCTTCTCTCTCTTCTTTACTCCGCCTTGCATCCTTTCTGCCCACCTCAAATGTCATGTGGCTGAAGCAGCAGTGGCCACCTGAGTAAGTTCGAGAGACTTAAGAGATGTCGGCCCTGGCGCCACAGAGCTGCTAAGCTGGCAAGAGCAAAGACCAGTGGCTTTCAAACTCTATTATATGAAACAAATCAACTGGGATTTGCTCAAGCCATTGTCATTTGCAGGCAAATGCCATCACTAAGCAACATTTCCATGAAGTCCACTGTACTTTCTCTCACAGAGCTGAGGGGGAAGCAAACCCTGGGCCACAAGTGGATGTCACTGCCTCTCCTTAGGTGTCCCATGGGGCACTGCAAACCTAAGGGGTCCAAAAGGGGAGCCCAAGATCCACTCTAGACAAAACCTCCTCCTCTGCTCATGTGAGTGAACAGCGTCTCTTATCTGTTCAGTTGCTTAAGTCCCACACCTCACAGATGTCCTTGCCGCCTCCCACTCTCTCAACTCCCAGGGCCAAACCGTCGCCAAGCTCCATAGCTTCTGCATGCAGAACACACTTCAATTCCACCTCTTCTCTCAGCTCATACCATGCCTCTCACCTGAAACTGCCTCCCAACCAGTCCCTGCCTCCCCTTTGCCTCTCTGCACCCTCTCCCAACAGCTGCCAGAGTGGGCTTTCTAAAACATGAAAACACGTAACATGAAGGTCGCACTACTCAACAGGTAAAATAAAGAAGGTCACACCGATGGTGTGAAAGACCAAAGAGAGGAGCCCCTGTCAAGGCACAGAGCTAAAGCTTGATGATCTGAGAGGAAAGCAGAGAGACCTGGAGGACAAGTCCAGGAGACCTGACAATGCAAACCCTAAGAAATGCAGGAGGAGCAAAGGGGTCAGGTGGAGACAGAATTACCCAGATATGAAGGAAACTGTCCCTGAGAGGAAGAAGTGGCTCGGCAGGTCTCAGGTAGGATGAATCAACGAACAGCACAGACCACGGGCTCCCCCAACTCTATTCACCTGCTGGTGAAATGCCCACATTCTAAGAATGAAGACAAACTCTTGCCAGCTTCCAAAGACGAAGAACAGGCTGCTTACAACTGAAAGGTCAGAATGCCGATGGGCTTCTGTTTCACAACTCTGGAAGCAAGACACTGGCTTGCAGCACCCACGGAGTACTGACAAGAGAGGCCTGAGATCCAAGGGTCACACATCCAGCCAACCCAGTACGTATCCATCACGACTGAAGTTTCTGATCATTAGCATACATCTAAGGCATGCACCTTACTGGAGGAGAACAAAGAAGTTCTCTAAGAAATGACTACTGAATGACTACAAGGGCTCAAGGTGGGTGGGGGAAGGCAAAAGGGAGGGTAAGTGGGGACAGGCCACAAGTTTTTAATATATACAGTTAAACATAAAATGACAAAGAGACTGTGACTGGGAGTTTGTAATATTGTTATGTTAGGATTCCTGAAACATAAGCGAGTGACTCTAAAGAAAAGATAATGATAGCCTGGAATTGAAAAAGAGAAAAAATTACTGTCGGAGCAAAGCCCAGAAGTTAAGGGTTAGGGAGCAGGAGAAGGATGAGAATGAGAAGTGTTCCAAAGCTTCCATTTCACGGGCTACGGAGGGTGGGGGAGACTGGAGGGGAAAAGTGCTCAAAAGATTTCACTGTCAGTTGTGTAAAAAAGCATAAATCCAGCTATGGAGATTTTGTGAGAGACATACTAAAACTAGGTGACAAAGAAAGGTTAAAAATGGAAGAAACATGAAGGTATACCTGGCAAACACAAGCAGAAAGCAAGAGCAGCCATGTGAATGTCAGAAAAAGCACCACTCAACACCAAAAACATGGGACTTCCCTGGTGGTGCAGGGGCTAAGACTCGGCGCTCCCAATGCAGGGGACTCCGGTTTGATCCCTGGTCAGGGAGCTAGATCCCACATGCAGGCCGCAACTAAAAGTTCACATGCTGCAACTAAGGAGCCCGTGAGCCGCAACTAAGACTCGGTGCAACCAAATTAAAAAAAAAATAAAGTGTACAACTCAGTGGGTTTAAAAAATAAAAAAAGACCAAACACATGACAGGAAAAGAGAGATATTCTATATTGACTTTTAAAAGAAAGAAAGAACCTGTTAATAAAATGGACAAAGGATTTCTACAAGCCCAAACTCATCTAGTGGCAAAACCGGATCTGAACTGACGAGTGACTACATGTGGTCTTTTTTTAAAAAAATAAATTACTTTATTTATTTATTTTTGGCTGCGTTGGGTCATCGTTGCTGTGTGTGGGCTACCTCTAGCTGTGGTGAGCAGGGGCTACTCTTTGGTGCGGTGCGCGGGCTTCTCATTGCAGTGGCTTCTCTTGTTGCAGAGCACAGGCTCTAGGTGTGTGGGCTTCAGTAGTTGTGGCACACAGGCTCAGTAGCTGTGGCACGTGGGCTTCAGTAGTTGTGGCTCGTGGGCTTTAGGGTGCAGGCTCAGTAGTTGTGGTGCACGGGCTTAGTTGCTCCGCGGCATGTGGGATCTTCCCAGACCAGGGCTCAAACCCAGGTCCCCTGCATTGGCAGGCAGATTCTTAACCACTACGCCATCAGGGAAGCCCTATATCTAGTCTTTAGGTAACTCACTAAGTGTGAATATGCACACACTTCCCTGAAGAAACATGCAAGTTTCATTATGGGGTGCTGCCCCAGGCCCTTCTTGCAGTATTACACAATATGTACTATACATACTGCACCTCCTTATCATAAAATTGTCAAACCTCCCAAATCCTAAATTATATATTTTGTGCAATGCCAATCAGTGATGTAGTGGGTTTTTTCCTTGAACTGGATAAAATTATTTTAAGGTTCATATGAAAGAATTCACATTTAAGAATAGTTAAGAAAAAGGAGAGCCAAAAAAAAAGAATAGTGGGAGGAAGGTAATGCTTGCCTTATTAAAATGTATCACAAAACCACTGTGATAAAAATATGGTGTTAGCATAGCATGAGACAAACAGAGCCAACTGGTGGAATTCAATATAGAAAGCCCAGAAATAAATCCAAGGACATATGGGAACTCAGTACATGACAAAAGTGGCATTTCAAATCAGTGTAGAAAAAGTGTTATTTAATAAATGATGCTGACATACCTATTTGTCTGGAATTTTTTTTTAAAGCTAGGTCTACTAATCACAATGCTGACAGAGATTTATATGTAGAAAAGAAAATAATAAGCATATTAGAAGAAAATGTAGGAGAATATTTGTATAAGCTTGTGGATGGGGAGGATGTTCCAACGTAAGGAGGAATTCAGAAATCATAGAGAAAAAGACAGATATATGTATAAGACTGCATACATAGTTTAGTTTTTGATAGGATCAAAAAATCACCATAAACAAAGCCATAAAACAAAAAGATAAGCTTGGAAAGAAATATCTGCAATACATATGACAGAAAGAGAATTCATATCACAAATACACAGATTGGTTGATGGTCTAGGCTTGGTAATCTTCCAACTGTAGAGGTGACAGAAACTGACTTCTTCCCTGAAAGAGGGACTGGGCCATCTAAGTGGTCACAGCATGCCTGTTGCTTTCACAGTCACGAACACAATCCCAAGAATTCCATTAATAATATTTGTAACAGCTCCATCGATTGGACACTTACTTACTCACTTATTTATTTATTTTTTTTTGCAGTACGCAGGCCTCTCACTGTTGTGGCCTCTCCCGTTGCGGAGCACAGGCTCTGGATGCGCAGGCTCAGCGGCCATGGCTCACGGGTCCAGCCGCTCCGCGGCATGTGGGATCTTCCCAGACCGAGGCACGAACCTGTGTCCCCTGCATCGGCAGGCGGACTCTCAACACTGCACCACCAGGGAAGCCCTTACTTACCTATTAAGGTATAGCATGATGCCATTAATGTTAAACACATACCGTCTGTGTATATATACAAATATGAATATACTTACGTATCTCTATATGTAGATTAATTTGTCTGTGTGTATATGTGTGTGAATAAATAAAGGACCTGTAAGGTTACACATCAAAGTAGCTCCTGCAGGGCAAAAGGGTAGGGGAACAAGATTAGGCACAGTGGGGGCTTCCCTGGTGGTGCAGTGGTTAAGAATCCACCTGCCAATGCATGAGACACAGGTTTGAGCCCTGGTCCGGGAAGATCCCACATGCCGCGGAGCAACTAAGCCCGTGAGCCACAACTACTGAGTCTGCACTCTAGAGCTCGCAAGCCACAACTACTGAGCCTGTGTGCCACAACTACTGAAGCCCATGCGCCCAGAACCCGTGCTCCCAACAAGAGAAGCCACCACAATGAGAAGCCCGCGCACTGCAACGAAGAGTAGCCCCTACTCGCAGCAACCAGAGAAAAGGCCGCGTGCAGCAACAAAGACCCAGTGCGGCCAAAAATAAAATAAATTAAATAAATAAATTAAAAAAAAAGATTAGGCACAGTGGTTCCAGGAGACTTCAGCATTATTTATAATAAGGAGAATGTATTTACTGGATAATTAAAGATTAGTTTCATTAGGGAATTCCCTGGCGGTCCAGTGGTTAGGACTCTGTGCTTTCACTGTGGAGGGCCTGGGTTCAATCCCTGGTCAGGGAACTAAGATCCCACAAGCCACGTGGTGCGGCTAAAAAAAAAAATAGTTTCATTAAAAAATGCAACTCCAGGGAATTCTCTGGCAGTCCAGTGGTTAGGACTTGGCACTTTCACTGCCGTGGGCCCAGGTTCACTGGGTTCCATTCCTGGTCAGGGAACTAAGATCCTGCAAGCTGTGTGGCACAGCCCCCCCCCCAAAAAAGCAGCTCCAATCAAATTCCCATCAGGATTTTAATGAAATGATAAGCTAATTCTATTAAATGAAAAGAACAGTGGGACTTCCCTGGTGGTGCAGTGGTTAAGAATCCACCTGCCAGTGCAGGGGACATGGGTTCGAGCCCTGGTCTGGGAAGATTCCACATGCCATGGAGCAACTAAGCCTGTGCACTACAACTACTGAGCCTGTGTGCCACAACTACTGAAGCCCACGCACCCTAGAGCCCATGCTCTGCAACAAGAGAAGCCACCACAATGAGAAGCCCATGCACCACAATGAAGAGTAGCCCCCACTTGCCGCAACTAGAGAAAGCCCATGCGCAGCAACCAAGACCCAACGCATACAAAAAAAATAATAATTAAAAAAAAAACAGTAAGTACGTGAGAATATTCAAGAAAAAAATTTAAAAGGAGAACATTAAAACATATCATAAAGCTACATGATTAAAACAACATAGAATTGGCTTAGGGTTGAACAAAGAGATCAGTGTAAGGGGATCAGGAATTCGTGTATTTGCAGGAGTTTGGGAAACAAGACAATGGTAGGAATAGAACTAACTCATCAGTAACTGGAAAGTTGATGCTCTTTAAAAAGATAACTTTTAAATGTCCTTTTGCCAAACTGATGGGTGTGTGTCTCTCTGTAATTTACATTCCTCTCAGTTCTTGTGCAGTTGGGGTTTTCTTCACGTGTTTATTAGTGGGGCAGATTTTATTTCTTTACTGAAATAGTGCTATTGTGTCTATTTTATAGGTGAGGAAATGGGGGCTTGGGGACTTAGCTAAGTGACTGACACATAGTAGCACATAGGGCTGCTCAGTGTAGAGGTTCCTGTGTCTCTGGCTACCTGTCTTTTCCCATTTGTCTCTCTGCCTGTCTCTGTCACTATCTTTCCCTCTGACTCTTGTTTCTCTCTCTCTCTCTCTGCCTATCTTTTTCTCTAATTTCCTTTTCTTAACAAGCCCCACATTTTGTAGAGTTAAATGGTTAAAAGCAAGGACTCTGAAGACAGTTCAGCCACCACCTGGGTTCAAATCCTGCTCCTCCACTTACTGTCTGTGTCACATGGACAAGTCCTGTCCCCTCTATGAGCCTCAGTTTCCCCATTTATAACATTGGGATAATGATTGTCCCTACCCTGTAGGATTGTTTTGACAATCCAATGAATAAACATTATGTGTGCAGAATGGCCCCAAGTGTTCGACACATGTTAGCTATTTATATGTTATTATGACATCAATAAAATGCCTCGGGACTTCCCTGGTGGCACGGTAGTTAAGACTCTGTGACCCCAATGCAGGAGACCCAGGTTTGATTCCTGGTCAGGGAACTAGATCCCACATGCATGCCACAACTAAGGAGCCGGCAAGCCGCAACTAAGGAGCCCGCGAGCTGCAACTAAGACCTGGCACAACCAAATAAATAGATAAATATTTAAAATAAATAAATAAAGTAAAATAAAATGCCTCAGTCACCCCAAATAGACACTGTGAATTCCCCAAGGCTGGGAACCGTGTCTTCCACTCCACAACTTTTTATTTTAAAAAATTTCAAATCTATGACAAAGTTAAAAGATGAATACATTGACCATCCGTATGTCCTTCATCTAGCTCCCCCAACTGTTCACATTTTTGCCACATTTGCTTCATCTTGCTTATATATAATTTTTTAAATTTTTAAATTTTTTTAACATCTTTATTGGAGTATAGTTGCTTTACAATGGTGTGTTAGTTTCTGCTTTATAACAAAGTGAATCAGTTATACATATACATATGTTCCATCTCTTCCCTCTTGTGTCTCCCTCCCTCCCACCCTCCCTATCCCAGCCCTTTAGGTGGTCACAAAGCACCGAGCTGACCTCCCTGTGCCATGCGGCTGCTTCCCACTAGCTAGCTATTTTACGTTTGGTAGTGTATATCTGTCCATGCCACTCTCTCACTTTGTCACAGCTTACCCTTCCCCCTCCCCATATCCTCAAGTCCATGCTCTAGTAGGTCTGTGTCTTTATTCCCGTCTTACCCCTAGGTTCTTCATGACCTTTTTTTTTTCCCTTAGATTCCATATATATGTGTTAGCATATGGTATTTGTTTTTCTCTTTCTGACTTACTTCACTCTGTATGACAGACTCTAGGTCCATCCACCTCACTACAAATAACTCAATTTCGTTTCTTTTTATGGCTCAGTAATATTCCATTGTATATTTTTTTGCTGAATTATTTGCAGATATCATGATGCTTTACCCCTTAATACTTAACTGTGTTTTTCCTGAGAACAAGGATATTTTCCTTCTATAACCATAATACCGTTACCATACCCAGGAACTTTAACACTGACACACTATTATTTTCTAATGTATGCTCCATAATCAAATTTTGGGGACGGTGTCTTAATTTACCTGTGGGCTCTCAGGGACCAGTACAGGTAAGACTAGGGGAACAAATATGAGAAGACTGGAAATGGCTGAGAGATAAAAGGAACAAACAAATGAATATGAGTGCAGGGTGAGTGAATGAATAAATACAATTACCATGACTATAATCAGCATTGTTATATTTACAATATTATTATAACTGAAACATATAATACTGTGGCTCTATTATTATATTGCATTATGCAATTATATATTACTACATTATATGCTATAATAAATGTGATCGTTATTGTTATTAGAGCTAATACTTTTTGAGCATTCACTATGCAGCCATGCACCTTTCCAGGCTTTTTACATGAATTTCCCTGTTTAATCACCATGATGGCCCTAAGATACCATTATCTCTACTTTACAGATAAAGAAATTGAGGGCCATTGGCCAAGCCAGGATTTGGACCCAGGATTCCTTGCTCTCTAGCCCACTGTGAGGGAGTGCATTGTGAGGAGTGGAGTCATCCCACGGGAAAAGGGGGGCATCCCAGAGCAGTGCCCATGAGGCACCAGGTACTCACTATCCTCAGTGGGCCGAATATCTACACGCAACTGCAGGTAAGGTTTGGAGGCGGTGGCGAAGGCCGTGCTGAGGTCCCAGTCAGACAGGAGTGAGAGATAAGCTTCCTGCCCCAGCCGATCCCGGCCCAGGTAGCTGATACCAAAATTCTTCTTCCTGGCCAGAGGAGACATGGCAGCTTTCAGTGCCCCAGTGCCCTGGGGGCCTCAGGGACAGTTTCCAAAAGAAGCTGAGGAGGATAGATGATTTTGAAAACAACTTCCTACTGTGTGCTGGGCACTGTGCCAAGGATTTCAGGCAGCCTGAGGTCAGATCATTTATTTCTATTTTGTTTCACAAACAGAAGCAGACACACACCTGCTTGTATCTGGAGAGCACATTGGAAACTGGTAATGTGGTCCCCTCTAGGGAGGGTAACAGAGTAGCTGAGGGATAGAATTGGGAAGAAAGCAGCCTTGTGCATAAAAAAAGCAATCTGTACGTTTGTTATTTTTCACAACAAAAAATGTTTATGCACAAAAAGTCAAATAACAACTAAGAATTTGTTCTTCAGATACACCTGTGCAACTATGCAAAGAAGTATCTTGTGTGATAACTATTGTAACCATGGAAACATCCGAAATACCCATCGCTTTTGTATTCTTTGAGTTTGTTACCATGTGCATTCGTCCAAAATAACAACGACAACAAAATAGTCATCACACCTGCCTCCAAGAGACACTACTTTTCATCTACCAGGTTGGCAAATTTTCCAATATTTTTAGTAGCCAGTGTTTGTGAGGGTGTGAGGGAAACAGGAATTTTATGTGCTGCTGGTGAGACTGTAAATTGGTAATACCTACTTGGAGAACATTTTGGAAACATCTGTTGAAATTTAAAAAAAGCATACACCGTTTAACTCAGCAATATTACTCCTATGACTAGATTTCCCCAAATATTCCAAGGTATGTATGTGGCTGTTTGTTCACTGTGGGATTATTTTAATAATAATAATAATAATAATAGTAATAATAATAAAACAACCTCCCCCTTTACCAAACAACAACAATAAAAATTCCAAACAACCGCTGTCGAGGTGGGTGGCCCACTGGTTTTCCCCAGCATCCCGTTACTCACCCGTTCAAGTCAAAGGCTCGGATGAGGATGTGCTGTAACACATCGAGTGAGGTGATCTGGGGGTCCACAGCAAAAGAGCGAAAATCAGGTGGCAAGAAGCTCTCACATTTCTGGGGAGAGAAGACAGGGGTAGGCCATCAGGGGTCACATCACCATGCTGACATGGAGTGAGTGGCAGGGACCAGATCAAGGTGGGAGTTCTGAGCCATGGGGAGAACTGCTGTTTTTGCTCTGAGTGGAGGGTGGCGGAGGCTTGGGAGGGTTCTGAGCAGAGGAGGGATGTGGTCTGACTCAGGATTTAACAGGATCCTTCTGGCTGCTCTATGAACAGTCTGTGGGGGACAAAGGAGAAAGGAGTGTTCCAGTGAGGGGGCTACTGCAATAGTCCAGGCACCCAATCCTTCTTCTACATCCCCTCAATGATGGTTGCCTGGATCACCACGTCCAGTCTGGCCCTCACTAAACCAGTCCTCTGCGCTGCAACCAATCTAGCACATCTATCTACAACACTCCCCTGCTTAAATCTCTTCAAAGGGAACCCCAGGATCCCCAACAGGTGGGCCTATAGGACCCCAGCCAGCCTCTCTCCAGTCAGCTTTTTTGAACTTTACACTCTGGTACTACCAAACTCCTGGAAGTTACTCTGAACACATTCTGGCTCCAGGCCTTTGCTTATGCAGATCCCCCAGTCTGGTACGTCCTTCCCACTTTCTTCAGCTGGCTCACTCACAGCTCAGGCATCTTCTCTTTTCTGAACTCCCAAACCTCTACCTTTGAGCTTCCTCTATTACACTGAAGTGATCTGTTTACTTCTCACCAGAATCTACCCTCTTCTCATCACCACCAGTGCCACGACCCTAGTCTGAGCCGCCATCACTGACTGCCTGCTGGAACTACTGCAACAGCTTTCTTACTCAAGAGTACACGCCAAAGGCCCTTCGCAATCTGCCCCTCTTACCTCTCCGATTCACCTCCTACCACCCTTCCCCTCACTCTCTGGGGTCCAGCAACATGGGAACCTAAGGGAACATGCCAAGCTCATCCCCATCTCCCAGCCTTTGCCCTTGCTGTTCCCTCTGTCTAGAACACTCTTCCCCCCTGATATACACATGCCTGACTCCTTTTTATTTGCGTCTCTGCTCCTTCAGTACCTCTCTGGGGATTTCCCTGTACGACCTTGGCTAAAGTAACTCCCTAGTTCCAAACCTTTTTCGTTATTTCCCCATGACATTAACCAGTGTCTGAAGCATCTCATTTATTGAGCTGTTTGTCTCCCCGACGAGTATGTCCGCTCATCCAGGGTGGGGATTTGCACAAAAGTGCACTCTCAACACATATGTTGACTGATGTCAGCGGCTCCTTTTCAGACAGCAACAGCCTCCCTCATTTCTCAAGGCCCCACTCAACTATTAAGGCCCCTCCTCCAGCCCTATAGCCCCTCCTCTCTTCCCACAATCTCCACCCATCCATTCCAGAGGCCTCTACCTTTCCATTTGCAGTCCTCACGCCCCGTGCCCTGCCCTCGCATTCCCAGGTCCAGCCTCTCCCCCACCCTCCACTCACGCCACCATCACTCTGCCCTCAAGCCTCGCCCCTCACGTAACACCCCAATTCTCAGGTCCCGCCCTCCAGCCTAGGACAGTCACCGCCTTCCCTTCCCCCGGGAGCTCTGGGCGGGCTGGACGACGGGCCGCCAGCCTCACCTTGACTCGGACCCGCACCACCTCTCGCTCTTCCTCCTCAGCTGCCGCTTGGGCTCCCCCACCAGGCGGGGGCGCTCCGGAGCCGGCCAAGTCCGAGGATCCAGAGGCCGTCGCCATCCCTCCACCACCCGCCTCCGGGTGAGAGTTGACTGTTGCCCCCTACCCTTGCGCACACCCCAGAATGCGGGCGCCTGCGGCCCCACCTTGCGCCCGGGCGCAGGCGCAGAGGGCGCCACAGGACCCTACCCCCCCACCACCTGGCACAGGGTGGAGGTCGCCTCTGCGCATGCGCACAGTGTGCTGTTGCCAGGAGCCCCGCCCCCCAAAGCCGGGCATTTTGCCTCACTTTAGCCAGTGTGCAGGCGCCTATTGAGGGCCCGCCCCGCCCTTGTCCTTGGTTTGGTTGTTTGGGCAGTTTGCTTCCGGGTTCACCTAGGTGCGTGTTAAAGTGACGACCTATTCAGGCGAGAAAAGTGGGCGGGGAAAGGAAGCTGCTGCGCGACGACGTCAAGGCTCCACATCCCGCCCCAACTCGCCTCGCGTCTCTGCTTAGAGATGATGTCATCTATTTCAAACGCCTGTAATCCTCACTTCAAATGAATCCGCTGAACGGAAGAATAATCCTTTTTCCAGAATCTTTTAAAAAATAGTTTACACGTTGTGAAAATTCATGGGAGCTTTACATTTATGATTTTTGCAGTTTCTGCCCGCATGTTATACTTCAATAAGTAATTTACCCAAAAAAGCCATTTGTATGCTCTCTGGAGGTCCTAGCTTTTTAAAGTTTGCCTTTGTTTTTATTGAATCCTTACAACACGTTGAGATCGGTCCTGTTATTAAATGGTGTGTGTCCACCAAATATCAGCTGAATACTGGACATAGCTTAGACTCCTTTGAGAAACTTTATGTACCACAAAATGCAAAAAGGCATTCTCCTCACTTTACTGTATAACATCTATATGGTTTGGACAAAATACAGGCTGCCCTTACAAATGTAATTTCTCACAAAGGAGTCCTGTAAGTTACCTGGACTCCAGCTGTTGCTGCAGTATTGTATGGATGCTACCCTTAACGTTACCTTTTTAGAGAAGTCTGCAATTCTAAAACACTTCTGTGGCACTGCTGGATTTTCTGATGGAAACAGGGAGTTTGAAAGTCTGTTTCTCATTAAAATTACCATAGGGTGGAATGAGCAAAACATTAGCCTAGAGCTTGGAGTTTTATCCTGAGGGCCCTGGAGCACAGGTTTTAGATGGGGGTATGATGTGATCAGATGTCCCTGTCTTGGTTTGTGGAGAGAGCCCTGGAAGGAAAGATACTGGAAGCAAGGAATTCAAAAAGGAGGTCCTTGTCATAGTGCTGGGGAGAACTTTCTCTTTCATTTGTTCATTGTTCCATTCAACAAAGTGTATGCCAGATAGTCTAAATATATTAATTCCTTTAATCTGCATAAAAACCCTATGAGATAGGTACTATTATTATCAGCATTTTACAGATGGAAGCACTGAATGAAAGAGGAGAACGTGCTCTAGACCAAAGCGATAGTAAGTGGCACAGAGCGCAGACAGTGCAGTGGATGGAAGGTGGGCCTGTGCCTGGTGTGTCTGAGGAAGAGCACAGAGGCCAGCATGCCTTAAGTAAACCATGAGGTAAGTGATGGATCTGAGGTGAGAAGGTGAAGCACGGCCTTAACAGTGAGGCATTTCTCAAAAGCTACACTGTAGGCTTGAGCAGAACCAGGATTTAAACTGAAGTCCTGCTCTGCACAGGTTACCTGGAGCCAGTCTCCAGGTATCTGCAGTTTTATTATTCATTCTTTGTCATCTCAAAATTCCTCAAGTACCCATTTGTTTTATGACTGAAGGTCTGTGAGGTTAATGACAGAGTGCAGGATGAGTGATGGGGCTCTGTAGGGTGAAGAGTATCTGTGGGTACATGATAGGTGGTCTGTGGGGTTGAGTGATAGGATATGGGGTAAGTGATGGAAGATCTGGGGATCTTCCCAGATCTATAGGGTGAGTGATGGGGTATGTAAGGTAAGTGATGGATTCTGCAGGGTGAGTTATGGGGAGTTTATACGGTGGTGATAGGGGATCTGTATGGTGAGTGATGAGGCCTATGGGGTTAATGATAGGGGGTTTGTGGGGAGAGTGAGAGGGTTTGTGTGACACATGATAGGGAGTCTATGAGGTGAGTCTTGGAGTTGTACGTGATGGGAGGTCTGTTAGGGCGAGTGATGGGGTCTGTGGTGTGAGTGACAGAGGTCTGTGAGGTGAATGATGGTCTATGGAGCAAATGAAAGGCTGTGGGGAGAGTGATGGGTATCTTAGTTGTTAATGATGGAGTATGTGGTGTGAGTGATGGGAAGGTGGTGGAGTTTTGTGGGGTCTCTGGTTTGAGTGATGGGATTGTTAGGGTAGTGATGGGGGTCTTTGGAGTGAGTAATGAGGGGTCTATGGAGTTAGTGATGGGGTAGTTGTGGGGTACCTGATCAGGAGACAAGAGGTTGAGTAAACTGAAGAACTTGGATTTGGAAAATTCTCAGCCTGTCCATATTGCAAAAAGAGAGGTGTGTTCCGGAGAGAACGCCAAGGGTGTGGGTGGATGATCACACCTTAAAAGAGCTGACAGGTGTGATTCATGGATCTAATCAGCCATCAGAGGAATCTGTGGGGTCAGTGATGGGGATTTGTGAGGTCATAGATTCGAGGTCTACATGATGATGATGGCAGTCTATGGCTGAGAGAATGGTGGTCTGTGGAATGAGTGCTGGATGGGTCTATGGGGTCAGTCATGGGGCATCTCTGGGTTAGTCATTAAACATCTCTCAGTATAGGGTCAAGATCTTTATTTCCCGATTAAAAAAAATTGTCCCCATCACAGACTTCCAAGGTTCTCTTGTACCTTTGTCCCAACAGCTGCTGACAGTAGCTCCACACAGCTCCTTTCTTCCCCCTGTCCACCCATCAGCCTGAGTTTGACAGATCAATTCGATTTGTCCTTCCAACTTGTGAGAGCAAGGGTTGGAATCTTCTGGCAGGTGGAGAGTTCCTCAATAGCCAGTGTTCAAGCCCAGTTCATCACTCATTAGTTCTGCTTGCTCTTGGCTTTTGTGGCTCTGGTGTCCAGCGTGCTCTGGGCACGAGCCAGTTGCTTTATAGAATCAAGCACGAGGATTCCGGGCAGCACCAGCCACAGGGCGTTCAAAAAGACAAAGTAAAACCAGAAGTACAGCGGGTGGCCCAGCTCCCCATGCTGGAATCCCTCACGGTGCTCTGTCAGGAAATATAGCACATCCCCGTATATCTGACCTGTGGGAGATAGAAAGGGAAGAAGGAAATCCTGTAAGGAGTGGGAACAATTCCAAGCCATTTTCCAAGTCATCAGAGCTCAGGATTCCCAAATTCAGAGACATAAGAGTTCTGCAATCATACGGCTGAGGATTTGAGAAAACAGAAAAGTGAGATTTCCAGAAATCAGAAGCTGAGACTTTCTGAACTCAGGAGAGTTCATATCTCTAGAGTTTAAGGAAGCTCAAAATCCTTTCATTCAAGACAGCTCAGGATTCCAGGACTAAAGAGAACTCACATTTCCAGAAAGTTAACAAAGTAAGAACATAAGAGGACTGAATCTCAGATGAAGGAAACTCAATCTTGCTCCTGGAGGATGCGGGGGCCTCCCACCATCATGGGCCACCTCATGTAACCGTAACCTTCATGGGAGACTTTGTGACGGGGTGGGAGGAGAAATGAACCCTCCTCGCTTGAGAATGCAGGCCAAGAGGGGCGTGGCTGTTCCAGAACCTCAGGGAGTTTGTCATTCAGTCTGACTCAGCCCTGGATGGGCACATTGAGAGGTCCCACCTGCAGGGATGCCCCCATGTCTGTGGATCCCCCATCAAGCCCTCAAGCACCCAGTGTGGGCCCTCTCCTCACCCACAGAGACCACAAGCTGTAGGACAAAGCGGAGGGGCTGCTGGCGGAGAAAGGCGATCACCACCCATAGGCTGAGTGGTCCCCACAAGCAAGCTGTGATGGTCTCCATGCATATCATGAAGCTATCATTCCTGCAAGGGAAAGGATTGGGGGCACTGGCATCACTGTGCTCTCCCCACAAGGCACCCCATTAGTGGTCCCTGACTCACCACCCCTCCAAAACACAGGTCTCCCTTGACAGAGGCAAACACTTACAGGATGTATCGGCTGTCTCCCTTGGCATACTCTTTCCCTGAAGAAGACAAGAGACATACATGAAGAATATCATCAGGAAAAGGAACTCAGACTAACTTCCCCATGCCTCAGTTTCCTCATCTGTGAAATGGGGTAGTTGTTTGGACTCTAGGGTTAATTATACAAGATAATGTGTGCAAACCTGGCACAGAACAATAAGTGTTGCTGTGATTGTCTGGTATTCAATAAATGTGGAATAAAATGAGGCAGGTGTAAATGATGGAGTGAGGGATGTAGCCAATCAGTGAGTGACAGCGAGAGAGAGAGAGAGAGAAGGTGAACAGATGAGTAAATGAAAGAGTGAGCAGAGAATCAAGAAAAAGACAGATCACCCAATGTAAAAATAGGAGACTGGAATAGGTTTTTCACAAAAGAGGATTTCCAAATGGTCAATAAACACATGAAAGCTACTCAAACTTTTGTTAGTCATTAAGGGAAAGCAAATTAAAACCATAATGAGATATCACTCACATCCACTGGAAGGACTAAAATTTAAGAAACACCTGACCTTACCAAGTGTCAGGATGTGGGAAACTAGAACTCTCATATACTGCCGGTGGGAATATAAAATGACGCAGCCATTTTTTTTTTTTTTTTTTTTGGTGCAGCCATTCTTGAAAAGTTTGGCGGTTTTTCATAAAGGTAAACACACATCTACCATGTGACCCAGCCATTTCACTCCTCCATATTTACCCAAGAGAAATGAAAGCAGATCTCCACATGGAGACTTGCAGAAGAATGTTCTAGCGGATTTATTCTTGAGGCCAAAAAGGAGTATTGTTTGTAACAGCAAAATGTTGGTGGAAAATGCTATCAATACTGGAAAAGTCAAATAGTTCTGTAAGTGTCCTCATTTAAAAAAAGCAAAGTTCAGAAGTGTACGTAGCATGTTACCATTTACACAAAAGAAAAAATAAAGATGATGATAATAAAGTAATATGGCATCTACTATCTGCCAAACACTGTTCTAAGTGTCTTACATATATTTGGATATGACTTATTATCCCTCTTTTATAATTGAGCAAACTGAGGCTTATGTGTGTTAATTTATGTGTAAAACCCTGAAAAGAAACATATGCAATTATTTGGGGAAACTTGGTGGATAGAACGCAGATTTTCACCACATACCTCTTTAAATTGCTTAGTTTGGGATCCATGTGAATATATATGCAACAAAAAGTTAAATAAATTTAAAAGTTTTATTTAAAATGGGCTTCCCTGGTGGCACAGTGGTTGAGAGTCCGCCTGCTGATGCAGGGGACGCAGGTTCGTGCCCCCGTCCGGGAAGATCCCACATGCTGCGGAGCGGCTGGGCCCGTGAGCCATGGCCACTGAGCCTGCGCGTCTGGAGCCTGTGCTCCGCAATGGGAGAGGCCACAACAGTGAGAGGCCCGCGTACCACACACAAAAAAATAAATAAAAAATAAAATAAAATGAATGGCAAAGAGTTGGTGAGTGGGTAAACATCTAAGCCAATCCCTGCCCAGGAAATTCCCTTCCACAGCACACTGAAGAACTCAGGACTCACAGAGTTGAGACAAGATGGCTTGGTCTCCGAGAAGGTCCTCGTGGTAGAGGCTGAACCAGCCCTCAATCACCAAGTGAATGAACCCACACACTGCAAACCAGCACAGGGACAGTCTCCGCCAAGTCCCCAGTGGGATGACCGCAGCATGACCTGACAACAGCCATGTGGTCACAACTAAGACCCCAGAGACGGAGAAGAGGCCAGCCAGGAGATGCCAGGTGGGGCAGTCATTAGGCACAAAGTTGTCCAGCCTCAGGTGCCGGGGCCAGTATGGGTGCACGGGGCTGGCATCGGTGGTCATGTCTTTGTAGGCTGATGGAGGTGTGTGGAAAGGAGAATAAAAGGAAAGGAAAAACCTGAACAAATAGAGAGCACAGAATGAGATCATAAAATCAAATCCAAATAGTTTATTATGACAAGAAATGTAAATGGACTCAATTAACCAATTAATACAGACATGATTAAAATAATCTAATTATTTACTGTTTTAAAAAACATGACTATAAGGCCACAGAAAGACTGAAAGCTTGTTTCAGCCCTCTGGGAGCCATAGGATGCGGTGGACACAGGAACTAGAACAGGTCCCAGCCCTCATTGGTCAGTTTGCTGGGGAAGATAGGAACCAGGCCCAGTCTCTACCCTCATTGGTCACAGTCTGGTGGGCAGACACAAGAATCAGACTAGGTCCCAGCCCTCATTGGTCACGCTTTGGTGGGGGAGCCACCTGATCCCCGCCCTCAGGGGTCACAGTCGGCTGGGGGAGACACAACGACCAGGTAAGGTCCCATTTGCAGGGGTCACTGTCTTGCATCATGCAACGGAAAGCTATTACCCTCCCCGTAGTCCTGGAAACTGCAGGACAGAAGAGAGAAGACTAATCAGAACGACGACCCTCAGGTTCAGTGTGTGGGATCGCCCGACCCCTCCCGAAATTGCGCAGCCTGCGGCTAACCGGCAACAAAGAGGAGCCTTGAGCGGGGCGGTAAAGAGAAAAAGGAGGGTCAAATACAGAGACCACCAATCAGAACTAGAACCCTCTAGTTCAGCTGCCCAATGAGAAGGCGGATCTTCTGTCGTCCGGACGACCGCGCGGTAGCCGGGGGTCCTGCGCAGGCGCGTGGGGGTGGCGGGGGGTGGTGGGACGGCGCGTGTGTGGGGGGGGGGCGGGTAGGGTCTCGCGCAGGCGCGCCGAGGGCTGGCCATTTAGCAATTGAGAACTAAGGGATGGAGTGGCAGGCCAGGCGGAGGGCACTCACCCAGCAGCGCGGCTGCAGCGGTCTCTCCCACCGGCTCCGGGGTCTCTCTAGGATCGCTCGCTGGCTCCGAAATATCCCTAGTTCAAACCCAACCCCTCACAGGTTCCGCCTTACGGAACTGGCCAATGGAGGGGGTGGGAAGGAGGCCAGTGCCGCTCGCAACCAATAGTAATTCTCTGTGCCGCCGACCCCGCCCTCACGCGTTGGTACCATTTTCGCTGTTGGTTGAGACCCAGTCAGGCGTGGAAGAGGTTGGGAGGGCCAAGGTTGGTGGGCGTTTTCGGCGGAAGCCAACCTGCAGCGAGTCGCGGCTTTAGTTTCCTATCCCCTTATAAATCACATCGGAAATCGGGTGTTTCTGTGCTGTTGCATCAGCATTGCGTTGTGTGCTTTCACCTTTGCCCTCATTTTCAAAGGCAGAGCAACGAAATCTTTTCCCAGACCAACCTTCAATCCTAATCCCCGAATGGGCAAGGTAACTGTTAATACAACAGGCAGATCAAATCCTACACGCTGCCTCTGCCTCTCCCTCAGGCCATCTTCACCCCTCCCGACTTCAAGTCAGAAGAACCAATCAAAACCCAGGCTCTTCAGCCTTGTTGGCCAATTGGCATGGAGACCCTCAATCTCCCCCTGCCAACTCTAAAGAACCAATCAGGACTCCATAACTCTAACCCAGTGGGCACCCAGACTAAGTCAGTATCCAGATCCAACCCAGGCCTCCTATGCAATTAGAACCCACACCCCTCAGTCCTAAGGACCAATAAGCATCAACTCTTCATCAGTCTTTCCCTCCTCTGTCCCAGAGAAAACAAACCGAATGGGGATCCCTCAGTTTTTCCAGCCAATTAGTATCAAGCCTCCCCTACATCCAAGTATCCAATCTGTCCTGGCCCCACTCAAATCAAGCAGTGCTATCCTCAGGCTCATCACCCAATCATGAATGATAATAAATTAACCATGAACCAATCACAACCTCCCCCTTCATGGTTTCTAGCTTCCAAACCTTTATCCATGCTGTGCCCCCTTCCTCACTCACTTCTATTCCCCACTGAGCAGTGAAGAGCGAGCCTTTTGTATACTTCCTACTTTTATTTGATAATAACAAACTGTATATAAAAAGGAACAAGGAAGGCGGGGAGGCCCTGGATCTCCCCCTCTCTGCTTCCCCAAGCATCCCCCGCCCCTAGGCCCCAGCAGGGACCACTCCCTTCCCGCCTTGTGGTGGGGTGGGGATTGACAGGCATGGAAATGGTGTGTGTGTGTGTGTGTGTGTGTGTGTGTGTGTGTGTGTGTGTGTGTATGGGTGTTGGGGGGGTCAAGGATGGAGAGAGGGTCAAGAATTAGAGAGAGGGCCTTCCCTCATCCCCCATCAGAGCTGGCACCCTGAGGAGGGGTCTTGAGAGAGTTGTGAGGGTCCACAGATGTGCCTCAGCCTATGAGACGGTAGAAGATCCAGCATCCAAAAGTGACCCAGTGACTGGCCCAGCTGAGCTCCGACCATTTGTGGACCGTGTATGCCATGCCGTAGCCCTGTGGGAGAGAAAGCGGTGATGGTCGGTCCCACTCAGCAAGAACAAAGAAGGTCTCAGGAAAACCTATCCTTTGCTCAAGGACGTTTCTGTGACTCCACTGCAACCCTGAGTGAGGCCCCAGAGAAGAGATTGGGTACATATGAAAGGTAAGCAGATTTAGTTTTTTTCTTTTGTATTTTCTTCTCTTTCAAAAATTTAAAAAAGACAAGGCAATCCCACTCTCTGACCTGTACTCTCCCTTATATATAAAGAGCTCCTAGAAATTGATTTTTTAAAAAGACAAAAATTAGCAAAGGAGGTGAGTAGGCCATTTTCAGTAATGGAAAAAAAAAACCCAAATGGCTCTTAAATATACGAAAAGATACTCAGCCTCACTCATCATCTTCCTCCACTCAAACTGGCAAACATATCCATGAGGTCTGAGAGGCACTCTGTTGTCGGGGCATCAAGCACGATCACACACTGCTGGTGGGAGGGCAAAAAGGTAACTTCTCCATTTCTGTCAAGACTAGATCCTACAGCTCTGTGTGCACCTATGTGAATCCACATGGATGTGAGGGTATTACTTGCTGCAGCACCACTTACCATAGGAAAAGAGTGGGAATCACCTGGGTGTCCACCAATAAGGGACAAAGTACATTGTGTCACAATGGAAAAAATGAACGAGGACACTCTATGTCTTCATGTGGAAGGTTTTCAGGAATTATGTGAAAAAAGCAACATACAGCACAGTGTCATTCATGTGTTACCTTTAGGGTAAAAAGCAGGGGGGAGGGAATTAAAATATATTTCTATATCTGCTTATTATGCTTCAATTTTAGAAGGACAGTTTAATAAAATGAATAAAAGTGGTTACCTGTAAGAGGGTGGGGGTAAGACGGCGGGAATAAGACTTTCCCCTGAATATCTTGAATACTGTTTGGTTTTTCAACCACGTGATATGCATTAACTTTTTTTTTTCTTTTTTTTTTTTGGTCATGCCGCATGGCTTGAGGGATCTTAGTTCCCCAACCAGGGATTGAACCCTGGCCCCCGCAGTGAAAGCACCGAGTCCTAACCACTGGATAGCCAGGGAATTCCCTTAAATTTTTAATTGAAAATAAAACTTTATATTATTTTATATTTTGTCATTAAAAGCAATTTTTAATTTTTTATTCAGGTTGAATGTGCAAAATCTGGGTTTTGCTTCTTTTAAATAAAATTTTTATTTTATTTTTATTAAAACTTTAAAAATAGTTAATGCAGGGTATTCCCTGGCCGTCCAGTGGTTAGGACTCGGCGCTTTCACTGTGGGGGCCAGGGTTCAATCCCTGGTCGGGGAATTAAGATCTCGAAAGCCGCCCAGCATGGCCAAAAAAAAAAAAAAAGGAAAAAAAATGAACTAAAAGAGAAGCTAAACTGGGATCCTGCTAGTGCCATATGAATAAACACTATTTTGAAATTGTTTTTCATTTAAAAAGGAGTAAAACCTGGAACGTGCACACTCCACCTGCATAAAACTAGTACATACATTTTAACATACACTTTTTTTTTTTTTTTTTTTTGCGTTACGCGGGTCTCTCGCTGTTGTGGCCTCTCCCGTTGTGGAGCACAGGCTCCGGGTGCGCAGGCTCAGCGGCCATGGCTCATGGGCCCAGCCGCACCGCGGCATGTGGGATCTTCCCGGACCGGGGCACGAACCCGTGTCCCATGCATCAGCAGGCGGACTCTCAACCACTGTGCCACCAGGGAAGCCCAACATACACTTTTTAAGTAGAATCCAGGATTTGCACAATCAATGTAAGTAAAACTATTTTTTTTAACAAATTAAAGAAATCTTGCGAATTCTACCTAAATAAAAATATGATGAAATAATTAACTTTTAAAAAAGTAAAACCTGGATTTTGCACTCCATCTCTAGAAAATAAATTTTATAAGTAAAATAAATGTATTTTGCACACTTCACCCACGTAAAAGACCCAACAGTATGAATCAACCAGAGGGACAATGGGACAGAAAGATGGTGGAGCAGTGGCTACACAAGCTGGAGACAGATGACACAAGGTTCCCATGCCTTGGCCTCCCCACCTTTGTCCTCATGGTTCCCATGAATAGGTAGCACATCCCTGGGTAACCCCGAGCCCAGGGCCCCACCTCACCTGCTCCTCTGTGGTGTCGTCCACATCAACATCGAACAGGGAGCCCAGGTAGGCCAGGTGGAAGATGGCCAGGGCCCCAAAGAGCAGGTTTAAGGCTCGCACCCCCAGGCCCTGTGGGGGACAGATGGATATGCTTGGCAGCTGGACCTATCATCATCCCCCAGCCCCACTTGGGCAGGGGCACACAGGGAAACGCACAAGGCACAGGAATGAGGATGTCCAGGGCACCCACCCCCAGGGTAGGAAAGAGATGGTTCTGATCCTCCTATGGGAGCTCAAGGGGTATCCAAGGATGAGGGTACTGTTAGCATGAGAGCGTCCAGGTTGGGGGAGATGTGAGTATTCAAGTAGAGGAGGAAAAATGGTGGGTAGGGCTTTGAGTTGGGGGTTTATGGTGATAAACATTGGTTGTCGGGTGGGAGGCAAATCTGAAATCCTCCATACTTCTTGTTGCAAAAAGAATGAGAAAAAAAAAAGACTCAAACGAAAGCAAATCCCCACTGTGACCTACAGGGCCCACCTCTCCCCGTCTCACTCACTCTGCTCAACCCATACCGGCCTCCTCACTGTTCCTCAAATATTCCAGGCCCTCTCCCATCTCAGGGCCTTTACACTGGTTGTTGCCTTTGCCTGGAATGCTTCCCTCCCTCACCTCCTTCAGTTAAAGAACTCAAAAGTCACCTCCCCATTTAAACTTGAAACTACTCAGCCCCTGATACTTCCCTTTCTCTTTCTCTTATGTATTTTCTCCTTGGCACTAATCACAATCTAACAAACTATTATACTTTACTTATTTTTTATTTACTGTCTCCCCTGTTAAAATATTTGTCCCAGAGGGCTGGGACTTTGGTCTGTTTTGTTCATCACTGTTTCTCCAGCACCTAGAACAGTGCCTGATACCAGCAGGTGCTCAACAGATGTTCACTGGGGAAAATAAACGCTAGGTGAGTATACAGCAGTTGCTTGATAAATGTTCGTTAGATAAATGGATGCCAGTGAATAGAGGTGAGGTTATGGGGGTGGATTGGGCACTGGAAGAGGAAGCTGGGCACTCTGAGATAGATATAAGATGGAGACAGAAGTAATTTTTGAGGGGGAGAGTTGGACACAAGGCTGCCTAGGCTGAACCCTCACCAAGCGATGCTGGTGTGAACAGTCTGGTGGGCACCGTTTCGACAAGATGCAGGCACTGAGGATCCGAGCCAGGCGCTTTCGGAGGACTAGGGCAGATGCGGTGGGGGGGGAGGGCAGAGGTAAGGGCGTCAGGTTAGCCTCAGGGGATGGTGGTTCCAGCCCGCCACCAACCTTCCGTCCCATCTACTGGGCTGGGTTCCGCCCTCACCATGCTCCACGTAAGTGATAAACGCCAGGGACAGCAGCACCGCAGCCAGGTGGAAGCTGAAGCCCTGGGGTGGGGGTGGGGGGCAATGAGGTGAGTGAGGAGGAGGCCCGACCACCCCCATCCAGCTACCACCCTGGTCCCGCTCCGCCCTGCTCACGTGCAGGAGGGCGCTGGCTGCATAGGTGACCAGCACAGCTGAGAAGGTCCCCAGGCGGAGAGCATTCTTGAAAACATCTGCAGGGGGGAGATGTGGGGCAAGTGTCTCCTGAGATTCCCCCCTGCCCTTCCTGGAGGGCCATAGGGCAGGGTGAGGATACCCACAACCTCTTGGGGCTCCCAGGATAAAGTCTCTTTATAATGGCCTCCAACTTCACATTGTCTAAAAGTTAGCTCCTGATCTTCCCTCCCAACCTGCTCCTCCTATAGTCTTTCCCAAGTGCAGCCAGTGTCAACTACACCCTTCCAGTTCCTCAGGACAAAAGCCTCACTATCACCCTTGATCTGGCCCCCACCCCCGTCGCCCATAACCAAACTCAGCAAATCCTGTCAGTTCTATCTTCAGAGTGTATCCAGAATCTGACCTCTCCTCCCCATTTCCACTCTGCCCTCCCCCACTCCCCGTCTGTCCTCACAGTAGCCAGAGGGTCCTGGTACAACCTAAGTCAGCCCATGGCCCTCCTCTGCTCAGAACCCTGCTCTGAGATCTCTCTCAGAGAAAAAGCCAAAGTCCTCCCCGTGGCCAGAGAGGCCCTACAGAACCAGGCCCCGTCACCTCTCCGACCTCACCTCCTGCCTCTAGTCCCCTCGCTCACTCTGATCCCACCACACTGGTCTCCTCACTGTTTTTCAAATGTGCCAGGTATGCTCCTGCCTCAGGGCCTTTGCACTTGCTGTTCTTTCCATGTGTTAAATTCCTCCCCTACATGTTTGCATTGATTGCTCTCTCACCTTCTTCAGGTCTTTGCTCAAACGTTAGCTCCTCAGTGAGACTTGCTCTGGATGATGTATTTAAAATTGCATCCACCCCTACTCACAGACTCCTAACACTCCCAGATCATCTTTACCTGCTTTATTTATTTATTGTTTACCATAGCACTTATCACTACCTGAACTATTGTGTATTTTCTTTTTATTATACTGCTACCCCCACAAAAATGTCAACTCCACAAGGGCAGGGATTTGGGAGATTTTTTGGTCCCTACTATCTTCAGCTTGTTGTATGAATGTGTGAAAGGGGTGTGGGTTGAGGACTGCCAACTCTCTTGGAGTGGTGACTTGGTGACTCACAGTTATTTAGCCAATAAGACATGGGCAGGTTCCAGCTTGTGACAACTTCCACCATGGACCGGGGCAGCTCCACGTTCAGTGGCTTAGAGACCGTCAGGTCCCTATGGGCAAAAGAGACACGCAAACTCATTTGGGATTTCAGCCCACCTGATGGCCACACTTTTGTTCTTGGCTGTTCCCTCCCCCGGGAACACCCCCCTCCTCCCTGCAGCTCCTCTAGGCAGCACCCTGTGGGAGATGGGGCTCCCCAGCCCTCCCCACCATTCCAGGTGATCCTTCTCCTCGGTGAAGCCAGCCCCCGCCAACGTGGCTGTGGCCTCGGACAGAAAGCCCACAAAATAGTTGCTGAAGTGGAAGGAGACAGCACTCTCATAGGCTCGCAGCCACCTGCGGGAAAGGAGCCAGGGAGAGAGAGGCATCACGCCCAGGCCCCAGCATGACACCCCACCATGTGCCAGCATCCCTGGCCCCTCTCTGTAGACTCACCTTACCATGGTGCCCCTAGGGGTCAGGAAGGCAGCAGAGAAGAAAGGAAAGAGAGTCAGAGAGGCCCTGGAGGCTGGCCTGAGTTGTTCATCAACAAGACAGACAAATATGGCGGCAAAAGAGGTGCGCTGTGATAGTCCCACACATCTATCCATCCGTACAGCATCAGTTAGTTTCAGGTAGCTCAAATGGATGTGTGAGCTGCCCTATAATATGACACGGTCCCGCAGCTTCACGTGGCCAGACATCCAGACCCAAGGACTGTTAGAGGCTGACCTCACAGCCACATGGCCAGACACACATACTATCAGACTCCAAGCTCTCTGACCTGATTCGGTGACCATAAGATACCCGGAAGTCCTTTAGTTAGGCACAGAGACCGTCAAGCACCCTGTTATGCATGCACACACAATTCTGCACTCAGATAGTCGTCCTGTCAGTTGTACAGTCAGACACGGTCAAAGACAGGCAGCGTCTTACACTGGATAAAGCATAGGTTCTGGATTCAGGCCTGGAATTAGTGCCTGGCTGCTTAGTTGGGTGACACTGGGCAAGTCATTCCACCCTTCAGAGCCTCATTCAGCATCAGACACGATCAGCGGCCAATGAGTAGGGGAGAAGGTCATACAGTCAAATAGCTGGATGAAATCCTAGTCACACCAGGGGTGGATGGTCGGTTCTGCCCCTCAGCTAGACAATACCAAGGAGCCAGAGAAGGCAGACCCACAGGCAGAATCCATCACAGACATGCGCACGACACGCCACCGTCAGACCCATTCCCAGCCAGGGTTACAGACAAGCCAGATTTATCGTATCCAGTGACAGCCACATACTCCCATCATGGACAACCGGCCAGCCAGACAGCCAGACAGAACTCCAGTCCCACACAGGAGTCCCTGGCTGATAGGTAAACAACCTATGCAAACCCCTAGCTAGAGTCACAGACAGGTCAGTGTCACCAACCAACACATACTTGTGGCTCCCCGTTGCAGACACATAACTTGCTTCTGATGGTGAAATAGCAGAACAGACGGACAGCCAGGCACAGTATGTGACGGAGTATCCATTATACACGGAGTCATAGGGCCAATCTTGGTCAAGCCACAGCCACAGACACTCAGTCTCTGTCTAGTCACCGGGTGGACGGTCAGACAGTCTCAGACTCACGGAACCAATCAGTCATAGACTGTGCACCCACCCCCATTCAGCCCCACTCGCCCTCAGCACCTGCCCTCATTTACCTGGCTTTGCGTTTCTTGCTGTAGTAACAGAAGACAGACAGAAGCATTAAGAGACAACTCAGAGCTGGGGAGACCCCAGGTCCCTCCCCAACCCCCTCACTGCTGGGCAGAGGCCTCGAAGGCTGTGCTCACTTGCGAAGGAGGCGGTCACCATCAAGGGGGATGAAGTACGGGAAGAGGTAGGGGCCCACACAGGTGGACAGCACAAGGCACAGCAGGGCCAGCGCCAGACTCCGGGCCACCTTCTGCAGCCATCGGCGGCTCTGTGGGGATCAAGGCTCCATGAACACTGCCCCATGGTGGCTTCCCATGGTCCCTGCCCACCTGTCCACCCAGGACCTCACCAGCGGGCGGCCTTGGACGGCCTGTAGGTAGCTGTGGAAGGATATCCAGGGCCCAAAGACGATGGTGCCCACGAAGTAGAGGTAGCCCATGAACTCCACGGGCGAGGGTACTGCACCCACCTCACCCCGGTCCAGGTCGAAGCCCAGAGACACCGCCTTCATGGCCACAATCATCTGGGCCCCTAGGTGTGGTGCCCATGGTCAAGTGGATGAGCAGAGAGCAGGTCAGCATGGGGGGATGGGGAACACCAGGTGAGAGGCGGTAAGAAAGAAGAGCAAGTGTGGAGAGGTGGGCATGGGGCCAGACAGGCAGTTGAGCAGGTAGGCCCAGGACTGGCAAATGTCCTGACTCAAGAGAGTCAGGCATGGACATGAGATGGGACAGACAGATGGGGAAGAGACATGGTAGAGAGAAACACAGATGTAAGGGGAATCTAAGGGCTGCGTGTCCAGTGGGCTAGGCAGATGAGGGAGAAAAGCGGGGAAGGAAAGACAGGGTGGGGGGAGTTAGGAGATGTGGAGTGGGGCTGGAGGGCTGGGGCAGGAGAGAGGGCCAGGGCTGCCTACCTCTCATCTTGTGCCATGTCACGGTGTCCACCATGTGCATCTCACTGAGGAAAAAGGTGGTGGTCTTGGCCCTATGACTCTCCTGGCCTCAGATACCACAAAGGGGGGAAACCAAGGTGCAGAGAGGGTATACCCTTCTCTGCCCTGCACAACCTCATGGAGGAATAGTTCTCCAGGGCTCCCTCCTCTAGGGGGAGCTCAAGTCCAGCCTGTTCTGTGTAGCCTTCAGAAAGAACAAGTCTCCCAGATTTCCACCCCCTCCAGAAACACCCCACGTCCTCCCTGTCCTGGACAGCCTCAGGAGGGGCGGCCTGGGGATCTCCCCGCCCTTCTGCTGACAGCGTGGGGATGAGGACATACACCCATACCCCATGAGTAGGTAGATGAGGATGGTGACGGAGAGGAAGACGCCGCGATGGGAGGAATGTCGGCAGAGGAACAGCACGAGGTAGCACAGGAGGCTGAGCAGTACGACCCAAACCATGTGCAGCTGGAAGAAGTGGTAGAGGCTGAAGAACCCGCCTGCCACGGTGCTTGCATGCTTCAGGTAGGATGGCAACCCTTTGGGTGAGAGAAAGAGAGAGAGAACAAGAAAGGGAATTAGAGCAGGGCTGGTAGTAGGGCAGCCTGGGCAGAGGATGTAGCTCAGGCAAAGGCTTAGAGGTTGGAACGTGGTGGGATTGCAGGGGGCCCAAAGCAGGTGTTGGGGAGCTGGGGAGGTGGAAGGGCTTGGGTTTAAAGAAAAGAGACATCTATAAAGGTCACTTTGGGAACCCTGGAGGAAATTTGAATAACTTATATTGAATAATATTATGGCATCAAGATTAAATTTCCTGAGGGGTGATGGTTGAGGCTATGGCTGTGGAGGGGAAGATGTCTTTGTTCTTGGGGGACACACGCAAGAGGATTTGGGATGAAGTGTCAGCAGGTTATTCAAGTGATTCAGGAAGATGATAGATAGGCAGATGGACGGACGGATAGATAGGTAGATAGAGCAAGCTAATGTGGCAAGATGTTGACAGTTGGAGAATCGGATGATGCATATATGGGTGTTCATTGTACTATTCTTTCAACTTAGCTTTTCAGTAACTTTGAAACTTTTCAAAATGAGAAACCTGGGGAAAAAATAAAACATCCATTTAAAATAAAAGAACAAGAAAAAAGCAAGTGTAGAACTTCTGATTCTCAGATTTCCAAGATTCTCAGCATCCCATAGGGATCTCGGGTACTTGGGATCTTGTCGTTTGGATATAGGCTTGCCACGATTTGTGGAAACATTCCAGAATCCTAGAATCCAGAGATTTTATCATGCCTTGATTTCAGAAATCCAGAATGCCAGCATTTTGGAAGCCTGGAATGTGAGACTTTCAACTTGTCAGAATCCCCAAACCCCATAACACGGCACTTTGGGATACATGGTACTTTCCATAACCCTGTGACATCAGCATTTCAGGATCTTATAACCTTGGGATGTAGGCATTTCAGGATCCCAAGGTTCAAGAACCTCAGCTTTCAACAGTCCCAGAACCCAGGGATACGGAAAGGTATGGCTTGGCATGGCAGGATGTGGCTTGGTGTGGTGTAGCATGGGGTGGCTGGGTTAGTGGGACATGGTGTGGTAGAATGGCGCTTAGCCTGGTGGGCTGTGGTAGGCTGGACGTGTACGAGCCTGGCTTGGCTTGGCAAGATGTGGCAGGATAAAGTGGGGCTTGGTATGGATGAACGTGGCAGGTGTGATTTGGCCTGGCGTGGTGGCCCATGGTGTGGCAGGCACTTACCAAGCCTCCACAGGAGGCGGCAGGCGAGGCAGATGGCAAGGAGCAGCCAGATCTGGTCAAGGCCCTGCTGGGCAGTAGGCAGGAGACAGCCCTGCAGCAGCTGCTGGAAAAATTCCTGGCGGCTGAAGGTGGCCATTGTGGACCCCCACGGATGGATGGACAGATGGATAGACCTGCCAAAGGGGGGACATAGAAGGAGCTTAGCTGGGATGTCCACGGGGCAGACGATGCTCAAGAGATGGACTTGAGCACTCAAATTTCAGCCTGGGGCTGTCCAACCCTTGTAGAGACAGGGTACTGGGGGGCTGGGGGAGGGTGTGAGTGTCAGGTACATCAGATTGAGCTGCCAGCTGTGTGTGGGGGGGTGTTCTGGGTGCACACACACAGCCCATGACCTGCGGTGAATGAAGGACCTGTGTTTCTTGTATGCTGGGAACAGTCCGGGTCCGATAGTGATTGAATGGTGTACATTGTAGGCCCGTATATCAAACTGGGGGGCTCCCTGGTTTCCGAGGTAGAGTCACTCAGTGTGGAGGGCAGAGAGGGAGATCCTGTGACACTTGGGGGCCGTGTGCATCTCTCCTTGAACGGATGTGGGGGGTGTCCTGTATCCCCCGCGCGCCCCATCCCACCCCCACCCGGCCTCTCCTGGCCGCCAACAAAGCCCTGCCCAGGCCCGGGGGCTGCAGGGAGGTGGAGGTGGTGGAAAGGGACACAGCAGAAGGGAGAGTTGGAAAGGTGATGGAGAGGGGGCCCTAGCACACGCGCTGCAGACCCGCAAGGGGAGGCCGGCTCAGGATGCGAGCGGGAGAGCCGCACGTGCACTACCAGCGACCTACCTGGCAGTAAGAAAGCTGCGGTCCAGGGGGCCGGGGACGTACAGCCGCCGCCACCGTCGCCGCCTCCTCCGGGCAGCCTCCCCCGCAGGCCGCAAGGCCGGGACCAGCTGCGGCTCCCAGGGCGGCGCGGAGAGCGGGCCCTTTAAATCCCGGGGAGGCCCGGCCGGCCCGCTCGGCCAATAAGAGGACAGGAGCGGGGCGGGGACGGAGGAGGAGGGGAGCGGGAGGATTGAGGGAAGGAGGAGCGGGAGGTTGAGAGGAGCCGGGCGCGGGAGGACGTCGGCGCGTGGAACGTTGGATCCCGCACCTTTCCGACCGCTTGGTGTGCCAGTCCCTGAAGGGTCGCGTCGGGAGGTCTTCTGGCTGTCCAAGAACAAACTGTCCAAACGCCAAATTCCTAATCCTTGGAAGCCGAGATGGGAAAGATGGGGGAGGGAGGAGAGAAAGTCCGTTTCCCCAGCCATCAGCCTCGCCCCCGAAACTGCCCACCCGCGCACGTCCTCGTGTCACTGTTGTGCCCCCTTTTCACAGATGGGAAAATAAACCGAGGTCTCTCCTTTCCCATCCTTTGAAGGAGCTATGGGAATTTCCAGCCCTCTCCAGCACCAGGGACCGGCCAGAAACACCAGTACTGACTGTCACCTAGGAGCAAGAATTAGGCGCCTGTGCTTTCCCCTAGGGACTCCTTCCGGAGGCTAGTACGGAGCACCGATTGGGAGCATTTATAAAGCACTTACAGCGTCCCCAACAATGGTTTGTATTGGGCCCTATCTGCACCAACTCTGAGGATTTATGCAGCACTTGCCATCTGCCTACCCTGCCCTGCAGTGTCTGGACACTCCGCTCTGTCCCTAGGCTGATGAAGGGCCTTTTTCCAAAGGAGCATTTATTGGGCACGGACTGCATACTTACTTAGCTATCAGGTGGAAGGGAGAAGGAAGCCAAGGTCAAGCTGGACCCCACCCTGACCTGAGGAGCTAAGGAAAACAGGTTCTAATCAGATTAATTTCTGCCTGTATGGAGCTGGGCAAGCCATGCCCACTCCCCGGGCTTCAGTGTCCCTTTCTGTTAAACAAAAGAGTGGGGTTAGCAGTTCTTTGCTTGGAAATACCAATGGCAATGGAAGAGAAATGCGTGTCTCCTCTCTTTAAAAAAATGTTAACATGAAGTTAAATGGAGTTTTAACTCATAAATGAATATGCATATATTACAAATGAAAAATATTTAACAGTTGACTCTTGAACAACTCAGGTTTGAACTGCACAATCCACTGATAGGTGGATATTTTTCAATAGTAAATACTACGGTACTACACAGTCCTTGTTTGGTTGATTCCTGGGATGCGGAGGAACTCTGGGTATGGAGGGCCGGCTATGAGTTATACACGGATTGAAACCCGCCCCCCAGTTGTTCAGTGGTCAACTGTAATGGATAATTACATAGGCCAAGTGCACAAATATTAATTCCTTTCCTTAACAGCAGAATACAGGCCATAAATTTTATGACTTAGACTTCATTCTAATTTTTTCCTCAGTTTTCAAACATACTCAAATCGAGTCAACAATGACCCACAGCACAAGCAAGAAATATTTCCTTTGGTTGCAAGACCTGGCATTTAAAACTGGAAGATCCTCACTGTGCATACCCTGAGCTTCACAGACTTGATTGTTTCCATCTAGTCTTTTGATGTGTGTGACAAAGAACTAGTCTCTAGATTCTAGGACATATAAAGGGCATCTACAAATCAATAAGAAAAGGACAAACAATACACTAGAAAATGGACAGTAGACATGAATAGGTAATCCACGGCAGAAGTCACCTGAAATGGCCAATATGTATAATATATGAAAAGATAACTCAATCTCTTTATCAGGGAAATGCAAAATTAAAACAACAGATATGATTTCATATCTACTAGGTGTGATGTTTCATATTTTTACTGCTGGAGCTTAGTAGAGAGTGGGCACTCAATAAATATCTGTCAGACTTTATAGCCTTTGTAGCCATTCGGGGTTATAGTTTCTAGGACATTTTAAATGGTCTCCCTGTAATTAGAGATGAAAATTAAGATAAAGAGATCCCATTCTTTGCTTATTAGATTGACAAAAAAAATAAAAAATTGCCAAGCCTCAGAATAATGTTTTCTCTCTCTCATTTTGTCTCTCTTTTTCTCTCAGTATATCTCTGTCTATAATTTTTTCTAAAGTATTTGATCATAGTTGCAGGTGTGATGCCCTTTCAATTAAATACTTCAGTATAAAATTTTTAAGAACAAGGACATTTCCTTACGTTCCTACCCGCAGAGTATGAGGGTTCCAATTTCTCCACATCTTCACAAACACTTTGTTATCTGACTCTTTGATTCTAGCCATCCTAGTGAGTGTGCCAATACTGTCCTTTTATAGGAAAAGGAAATCCTAGGTCACGAGCTGCATTCCTTTATCAGGTCTTTTTGGTCTCTTTCAATCTGGAACAATGTCTCCATCTTCCATTAACTTTTGCGATCTTGATGTTTTCGAAGAGCACAGGTCAGTGCTTTGGAAGAATGTCCTTAAATTTGGGTTTATCTGATGTTTCCTCAAGATTAGATTTGGATTATGCATTTTGGGCAGGAATTCCACAGAAGTGACGCTGTGTTCTCCTCAGTGTATCCGGAAGCACAAAGCATTGGTTAATTCCAAATTGTTGATATTAGCTTTGATCATTCGATTAAGGTGGTGTTTTCCAGGTTCTCCACCAAAATGTACTCTTTCTCCTTTGTAATTAATAAGTATCTTGTAGGGACATACTTTGAGATTATGTATCTTTCCTATTTTTCGTCAAACTTCCACTCACCAGTTTAGCATCCGTTGGTGATTCTTGCCTGGAGCAATTACTACTATGATGGTGGCCATATGATGATCTTCTTTTACATGTATACCTGGGATTCTACTGTGAGAAAGAGCTTTCTCTTCTTCCCCATGTATTTTTGTATTCATTTGTTTATTTGTATCAGTGTGGGACTCATAATTTACAGGTTAAAATCAGTTACTATCATTTTAAAATGAATTTATTAATTAATTTATTTTTGGCTGCATTGGGTCTTCGTTGCTGCGCGTGGGCTTTCTCTAGTTGCAGCGAGTGGGGGCTAGTCTTCATTGCATGGCTTCTCTTGTTGTGGAGCACGGGCTCTAGGTGCGGGGGCTTCAGTAGTTGTGGTGCGCGGGCTTAGTTGCTCCATGGCGTGGGGGATCTTCCTGGACCAGGGCTTGAACCCGTGTCCCCGGTATTGGCAGGTGGATTCTTAACCACTGCACCACCAGGGAAGTCCCAGTTACTATCTATATGTAGTTATAAAAGTAGCTTAATTGAGATATAATTTACATACCATAAAATTCACCCAAGTTAGTTGTACAAGGCAATGGTAGTTAGTGTATTTATAGGCTTGTGCAAAAATCGCCACAATCTAGTTTTAGGATATTTCGATCACCCCAAAAAGAAACCCTGTGACTGTTAGCATTCACTCCCTATCTGTCCCTGACAGCCCTAGGCAACCACTAATCTCATTCTGGATTGCTTATTCTGGACATTTCATATAAACGAAATCATACAATCACAAATCTTTTGTGTCTTGTTTCTTTCACTGAACATAATTTTTTAAACTGTGATAAAATACACATAATACACATAACATAAAGTTTAGCATCTTAACCATTAAAAAATACATTTATTTATTTATTTATTTATGGCTGCATTGGGTCTTCGTTGCTGCGCGCGGGCTTTCTCTAGTTGCGGAGAGCGGGGGCTACTGTTTGTTGCGGTGCACGGGCTTCTCATTGCGGTGGCTTCTCTTGTGGAGCATGGGCTCTAGGCGCACGGGCTTCAGTAGTTGTGGCATGTGGGCTCAGCAGTTGTGGCTCGTGGGCTCTAGAGCACGGGCTCAGCAGTTGTGGCGCACAGGCTTAGTTGCTCCTCAGCATGTGGAATCTTCCCGGACCAGGGCTCGAACCCATGTCCCCTACGTTGGCAGGCAGATTCTTAACCACTTCACCACCAGGGAAGTCCATCTTAACCATTTTTTTTTTTTTTTTTTTTTGCGGTACGCGGGCCTCTCACTGTCGTGGCCTCTCCCGTTGCAGAGCACAGGCTCCGGACGCCCAGGCCCAGCAGCCATGGCCCACGGGCCCAGCCGCTCCGCGGCATGCGGGATCCTCCCGGGCCGGGGCACAAACCCGCGTCCCCTGCATCGGCAGGTGGACCCCCAACCACTGCGCCACCAGGGAAGCCCCATCTTAACCATTTTTAAGTGTACAGTTCAGTGGCATTAAATATATTCACATTGTTGTGCAATGAACACCACCATCCATCTCCAGAAATTTTTTCATCTTTCCAAACTTAAACTCCATACCTGTTAAACATCAACGCCCCTCCCCTCATCCCCCAACCCCTGGCAACCACCATTTTACTTTCTATTTCTATGAATTTGGCTACTCTAAGTACCTCATGTAAATGGAAGCATACAGTATTCGCCCTTTTGTGACTGGCTTATTTCACCTAACATAATGTCCTCAAGGTTCATCCATATTGTAGCATGTGTCAGAATCTCCTTCTTTTTTAAGACTGAATAGTGTTCCATTATATGTATATGCCACATTTTGTTTATCCATTCATCCATTGGTGAACACTTGGGTTGCTTCCACCTTTTGGCTATTATGAATAATGCTACTATGAACACAGGTGTACAGATGCCTCTCTGAGACCCTGCTTTCAATTCTTTTGGTTATATGTCCAGAAATGGAATTGCTGTATCATATGGTAATTCTATTCTTAGTTTTCTGAGGAACCACCATATTGTTTTCTGCAATGACTGCAGCATTTTACATTCCAACCAACAGTGCACAAGAGTTCCAACGAGGTTATCCTAACCAACCCTTGTTATTTTATTTATTTATTTATTTTTATAGTAGTCACCCTAATGGGTATGAGGTGGTATCTCACTGTGGTTTTTTTAATATAAATTTATTTGTTTATTATAGTTTTGGCTGCATTGGGTCTTTGCTGTGCACAGGCTTTCTTTAATTGGGGCGAGCTGGGGCTTCTCTTTGTTGCAGTGAGTGGGCTTCTCATTGCGGTGGCTTCTCTTGTTGCAGAGCACCAGCTCTAGGCACAAGGGCTTCGGTAGTTGTGGCACGTGGGCTCAGTAGCTGTGGCGCACGGGCTTAGTTGCTCCGCGGCATGTGGGATCTTCCTGGACCAGGGCTCGAACCCGTGTCCCCTGCCTTGGCAGGCGGGTTCTTAACCACTGCGCCACCAGGAAAGCCCCTCATTGTGGTTTTGACTTGTATTTCCCTAATGATTAGTGATGTTTATGATCTTTTCATGTGGTTATTGGCCTCATTTATATATATTCTTTGGAGAAATGTCTATTCAAGTCCTTTGCTCATTTGAAAATGGTTGTTGTTGTTGTTGAGTTGTAGGGGTTCTTTGTATGTTCTGGGTATTAGCCCCTTATCAGATATATGATTTGTAAATATTCTTTCCCATTCCATGGATTGCCTTTTCACTCTGTTGATTGTGTCCTTTGATGCACAGAAGTTCTTAATTTTGACATAGCCGACTTACCTATTTTTTTCTTTTGTTGCCTGTGCTTTTGGTGTCATATCCAAGAAATCATTACCAAATCCAATGTCATGAAGCTTTCCCTTTGTTTTCTTCCAAGAGTTTTATAGTTTTAGGTCTAACATTTATATGTTTGATCCATTGTGAGTTAATTTTTTTATATGATATGACCCAACTTCATTCTTTTGCATTTGGATATCCAGTTTCCCCAACACCATTTGTTTAAAAGAACTGTGATTATTTATTTTAATGCTCAAATTGTTCTAGTTTTGGCCAGTGGGAGTCTCTTCGAGCTGGCTCCTGTGTCCTTTTGACATGTCTCCATCATTTTTTAAAGCACATCTTTCCTTTAGATCACATCAAGATGCTTCAGGCTCATCTTGTACGTTCCCAGTCCTGGCCCTGGACTCAGACATTTCTCCAAAGAAGCTTCATTTTCTTTGAGTAGATAATGGCACTCAGGACACCAAGATCTGGGCACTAGAAGTGCTCATTGCTTCTGTAGTGTTGCTGATTCTAGGCCCTCTCCGTGGACAGAATTAGGATATAATATGGATGCGTATATGTTGTGAATCCATATACACATCTATCTTTCCACTTATACATTAAAATCCATGAGTTCCTACTGACATCTATTGTATAATACCAATCCAACACCAGAGTGTTCATCCGAGCCTTTCTCTGTTTCCCTTTCTGTTTGTAACTCCCTTCTCCAACAGTGAGAAACCTGATTCTCATTAGCCACAAGAATTTTACTTATTTGCTCAGTCCTAAAGTACACATTCAGTAGTTTCAGATTCACTAACCTGATTCACTGTGGAAGAGAAGTCTACCAACTAGAGGTCAGTATTTGTTACAGTCCATTTTGTCTGTAGCCTGATGGATACCTTGTTCAAAAGTTACTTCAGTTTGGGACTTCCCTGGTGGTCCAGTGGTTAGGACTCTGTGCTTCCACTGCAGGGGGCACAGGTTCAATCCCTGGTAGGATTTTTTTTCACAGCTTTTAGAAAGTTTTTTGTTGGTTGCAACGATATAAAATGCATCATTTGAATTCCCCCCTGTCATTAAGTGCTTGCTAGCAACAGCATAAGAAAACTTTCTGTACATCTGACAAGCTCAAATGATTTATTTCATGCTGGAAGGGGAAAAATAGCAAACACCACTCTTAACTTGTCTGTCTATAATTAACCTCTCTCTCTCTCTCAAGGCTACATTGGTTAAAATCAACGGACAACCCCTTTTGTATGTCAATTTGTAAATTTTAATGTTTTCATCAGAATAGTCTTTTATATCACTCTCCAACAAGAAACGATAAAATTACTAACAGCAAACTTCAATACAAGAACACTCTCCAGATTAACAACTCAAACAAAATGTAAATCACGTATAACACAATTGAAGCATCCAAAACAATTTAAATAATTTTAAATATTTTATTTTTAAACTGCTACAAACGCTTTATATAATATTTCAACATAAAGTCCCCATAACAGAAATGTAACAAAATGGGAATGATAGTGAAAGGGTTAAAGTGGCGCAAGTTCACCAAACAAGTATTAAACTACAAATTTTAAGAGGTAGATTACTTTTAAAGTTGAGAACAACAACAACAACAAAAAACACGAATAAAACAGCCGTTTTCCACCAACTCAGTCATTAATTAGAGGGAAGGCATATAATAATGCATGGAGAAATGACACTTGTATACTCAGATATAGGCCAATTCGTTGGGTTTTTTAAATCTCTATTAGAGACTGATGTGTAAAACCTGATAAGTAAATTCATTTACCCTTAGGTGTAGACATACATCTGTACAGGCCTGTGATGTATCCCGGGCACTGATATATTGCTACCGTCTCCGATAATATAAAAGTTATAAGTTAGTGCCAGATAATAATCTGAGAGGATAATGTCCATTTGGATATATAAACATGACACTGGAAGAGGCATAAAAAAGAGTCCATATCCAATCTGGTTTTCTCTCCATTATGCTGGCAATCGGCTTGTGATAAAAAGCAACAAACAAACAACAGCAACAACAAAAAACAGGCTAAGAAAGAAGCTAAATCCCTCTGTCTACAATTCATTTAAAGGAAAGGCGTCAAGAGCTGGTGTGCCCAAAACATTATAAAACGAGTGCATCAGAATCCGTCATCCCTGAAATCTACAACAGACTATTGATAAAACAGCGAACTTGCTTTGCAAGATTAGGTTCAACTCATTCCTTTCTCTGCTCTGTGCCAAAAGCCAGGGCCATGCTCAGGTCTGAGTTTCCAGTCCCGCGAAGAGGAGCCAGGTCAGCTAGCCCTTCCTATAGCGCCCTCCTCTGTGCATCTCAATCCCCTGCGAGCCCAGCACGTGTGTTGGGCGCCAGCGAAGAAGCGGATGCTTGACTCTAACTAGGGCAACAAGAAGCCCGCTGGCAATCAGCTGTGTGTTAGGGTTTCTGAGTCAGCTTCAACTGGTCTTGCAAGCTTGGTAGATTTCGTATGCTTTGCCGTAGTGCTTCTCCTAAGTTGAGCATACATTATCTTTATTTAGTCAATTAAGGTTTGTTTTGTTTGGGGGGCTTTTCTACAGGAAGTTCCTAGAAAGTAAGAAAACTGAAGATAAATGACAACATAACACAACCTTTTATGAACTGACCATGTTAAAGAAAAGGTGGGAAGACCATGGGACAAATGTTAAGACAGCAACAGGATGACTCAGAAGGTGTGTGGGAACGTGGGTGTCCCACGCAAAAGAGACATGCTGGGAGGGACACAGACAGTCTCCTTGGAGTGATGTGGCAGAGATGGTATGTGAGAAATCAGCACCATTTTGTTTTTTTAACCAATTTCATGGTAAATGGAAAAGCTTGGTCTGGAATTTCGTTTTGCTTCTCCATCACTTATTTACATGTCCTTAACTGGCTGCAGTGGGAATATAGTATTAAACAACAACAACAATGAAAGCGGCTCTAAAAGCAGCATTGAAGAATGTAAAAATGCCTTGGGGTTTACAAAGATCAAAGATGGGTAAGAAGGGAGTAGAAAATGTACCTCTTTCCTTATCTTTTTGTCTTACAGTCCATAGAAATGAGCCCTCAGCAACAGCTCTAAATACAGTCCCACTGACAAGCCACAGGTGGGCTCCAACCCGACCCGTGGAAGGTGAGCCCGACACAGCGTTCACTGGATTAAGAGCTGTAACAGGAGAATCTAGTCGGTGGTATGCCTCTGCGGCTTTGTCCTAAGAAAAGGATTTGGAGCACATGCCTTTTTCACACCCAGATTGGCACAATAGCTTGTGCTACAGGAAATGACCAAATGGCAAATTCTGCTGAGCTCTCAGTGTAGAATGGAAAACTGACGTTGTTCTCACGGCTGACTGCAAGTGTATACTTGAAAATGTGGAATTCTAAACTGGCATTTGAATGTAAAACGTCTGAGTGCTGAGGACTAGCCCTTAATCACAGTTATGATGAAACACACAGGAAAAGGGTGTGCTGCTAGTTCGGGGATAAGTCCTCGAACATGCAATGGGGCAAGGACAGCGAACTCACTGAAAACCAGAGTGAAAGTGGATATTTCCAAACCTGTGCCGTGAAATCACCCCTGAATAAAATTTACAAATAGAAATATACTGAAAAGGGAAGAAGACTAGTTAAAACAGCTCCTTGGGCTTCCCTGGTGGCACAGTGGTTGAGAATCTGCCTGCCGATGCAGGGGACACGGGTTCGAGCCCTGGTCCAGGAAGATCTCACATGCCGTGGAGCAACTAGGCCCATGAGCCGCAACTAGGCCCATGAACCACAACTACTGAGCCTGCGCGTCTGGAGCCTATGCTCCGCAACGAGAGGCCAAGATAGTGAGAGGCCCGCGCACTGCGATGAAGAGCGGCCCCGCTTGCCACAACTGGAGAAAGCCCTCGCACAGAAACGAAGACCCAACACAGCCAAAAATAAATAAATAAACAAACCAATGAACCGACATTAAAAACAAAAACAAAAACAACTCCTTGCCAGTGTAATACAACAAACATGGAAAATGACGAAGCCTCCACTAAGAGCCCTGGGCTGACACCGATGGACCATCACATCCCCAGGCCTGAGCCTAGGATCCAGGCTTTATACCAAATTCACTACAAGGTACTAAGACGACCACAACTCTCTGAAGAAACTCCCACTCTTCTGCCCAGATGATCAAAATATGATGTCCCACTGAATGCTCATTTTGTAATTCCCAAAAATACTTCCCAAGTTTATGGTCATGGAAGCCTGCTGCTACCATTTACAGTCAGAATAATACCCGTGTCTTCTTAACTGATTCTTCCTTGTTTCCTTTTAGGCCAAATTTCATTCCAGCAATGTTAACTTTCAAACAAAGCAAAATAATTAAAACTAACTGGAGCAAAGAATAGAGACAATTTTGTTAGGCACTTCAGTCCTTTGCAGTCTTAAGGGTTCTTCAAAAGCACTGGATGAACTTCACCCAGAGAGTTTTCCTTTATAGTAAGTTAATTTTTTCATATCAACTTTACCCTTGAACTGTATAAATGGGATCCAGTACAAAATAAGTGATTCTTTCAGATACTATGGGAAACAAAGGAGAATACACATATACATTCTAAAGCGTCAACCACCTGGGAAATGTTTTTTAGTACAGTCCGTGAAAACGATGGCATGTTCTGGGTTCTTTAACCTTGAAAAGGACAGTTCAAGATATTAAAAAAAAAAAGTTACTTGAGTTAGTTCTTCCTGGTCGCCTTCAGTGAAGCTGTGTTTGAAATATCATTAAGGTTCATTTGTTTCTGTCTGTATTCCATTTTAGGATTTTACCCCTTCCTTGTTAACTCCCTTGTGTGACTGTACCACCGTTTTATTCGACCACTGTCTATGTATAGGAACTGACATTGTTGCCAATATTTTGCAATTATCAATCATGCTGCAGTGAATAACCTTGTGCATATGTATTTTCACATTGTTGGAGGTGTATCTTCAGGGCCAATTGCTGGAAGTGGGATTGCTGGGGCAAATGAGAAACACGTATGCATATTTGTTAGATGTGATATTCCCCGGCACTGGAGTTGTAAAAAGGACATTTTTAAAAGCATGAAGAAGAAAAGCTGCTATTCACAAGAGAAACCAAACAGTCTTTCTTGCTGCCATTCAGTGGTCCATGTTGGTTTTAAGATTGAGGGATTTAATTTCACAGAGACTGTTTTTTGTTTTTTTTTTTTTCGGTATGCGGGCCTCTCACTGTTGTGGCCTCTCCCGTTGTGGAGCACAGGCTCTGGACGCGCAGGCTCAGCGGCCATGGCTCACGGGCCCAGCTGCTCCGCAGCATGTGGGATCCTCCCGGACCGGGGCACGAACCGGTGTCCCCAGCATCAGCAGGCGGACTCTCAACCACCGCGCCACCAGGGAAGCCCCAGAGACTGGTTTTAACAGAGTGCTTTAATTTCACCAACATTGTCGGAGCCTCTGCGGGTGGCTGCACCCTCTCCCACACAACCTGATGCTGCTATAAGAGCCGCTCATTTCCCAGAGGCAGCAACTGAGGTCACATGTGATAAGCCACATGAGGGGCCATCTTGGACAGGCGATTCGAAGCCTGTCTGGGCTCTAGGCGATTTTAGAAATTAAGCATTTGTTTCTTTGTGAGATCCCAGATCTCCCAGAAAATCTGATTAAAGCCCTCTCCTTAGGAGCACACTGAGAAAGAGAAAAGCAGACCCCATATCCAAGAGCTGGCGTCCAACTCACAAACAGAACTTGGTGTCCTCCCGTTGAATGTGAACAGTTTTGTAGCACATCAGCCTCAGGCAAGGCCACTCTGCAGCCGCCATAGATCAAGACAAAAACAAGACCACTCCATAATCACGTCTGAACACAGACAGAGCGTGAGGATTGTCCGAGCCACAAAAATGACCAAGTGGTCCCCTAATCTGGCTAATATGCTGCTTCTTTACAAATTACAACTTTAGCCTCACTTTAATCTTCCCTCTTTCTAGATAAGATTTACTGATACGCAATCACAGAATCACTCCACTTCCAATCCAGAGCAAAGCCCTGCTTCCTTAAGCCCTCCCCCAAATCACCTAACACCAGCCCAAATCCTAGAAGAAATCCTCTCTAGCACCCTCTTACTAAGACACCCCACGGTTCCCCACAGTGTGAGCTGTCTCTTGTTGCAACGAGCAGTCAACCCAACTTGTTCAGGCACAGGCGTATTCCTGGGGGTCTTTGGCTGGAGGGCTTTGACAGCACTTACAGAGTTCGCTGAAAATTCAAGGACTCCTTGAAACCTCTGGTCCACAGGCTCTTAATTAAATGGCCTTGTGCCTAGAGCATCAGTAATGTCATTAAATAGATGGAAAAAGTGAGGTCTAGACAGATGAAGTGACTTCCTCAAAGTCCCACCCCCAGAGCTGGTAGCTGGGTGGGAACTGGAAACCATGGTGGCTGACCCAAAGGGTTTCATCTTCCCTGGTCCAGCTGCTCTGGGTCGCAGAGCCTGGTCCCTCACAGACCCTGTCACCAGGAATATGCCTTCTTCCCAGCTCTCTGCTTCCCTTCTCATACCTCCCTGCCCTTGCCCATGCCATGCCCTCTGCCTGGAATGCCCTTCCTCTGCTTCTCATCCTTGAGCTCTCCTGATTTCCCTTCAAGATCCAGCTTGGTATCACCTGCGAAGTGGGGGAAACCTTTCCCGCCTCCTGTCTGTGGCACTCCCACAGCCTAGGCCGACCCTCCCTTCATACGCCTTGTCACACAGAAGCTCCTGTCTCCCCACTAGGCAGGGCCTGCACATCTGTTCTGTCTGGGCCCCCCAGTGCCTGTGCTGGGCTGCGCTGGGCTGGGCTTCCAGGGGATGTCCAGGGAGGGCTGACTACTGGACTCCATCAAGCAGCTGACTAGTGTGGGTGAAGGAGGGGAGGTGCTGCTGGCCTCTGCCTGCCTGGAGCATGCTTGGAATGGGGCTGCCAAGAAGACTCTCTGGATCTTGGGGGGCACTGACGCTCACCCTGCAGTCAGGCCTATTGCCCTCAGCTTCCTGCCCCACCACACCTGCAGGCTGCTGCTTCTGTTCCTTCCAGAACCCGCTTGGGCCTCTCCATAGCTCCTGGCTCCCCAGGGCCCACTGATACACTATCCCTTACCCTGGGTCCTTCTGGTGCCCCAAGATCTGACTGCACCGACCTCATGTCGAGCTGTTAAAGCTGTGGGCTTTTCCTAACTGGGCCTGACACCTGGAAGGCTGCGGCACGGGGGTTTGTTCAGCCACCGAGCCCCATCCCCTGCCAGGGATGTCATCCCTATGGCACATCCTCGACTGTCCTCCTGGCTCTTGGTCCCTGTGAAAGACAGCGCCATCCCACAGAGCCAACAGAGCCCAATGCTCCTGACAAGGGGCCTCGGATGGTTTCTTAGATAAAAATTCAGCTACACTCACGAGATTTCAGAAGCTGCTTCCATCGAGGAAATTCTTAGAGCCCCAGCTAGGAGTGGCCTCCACTTCCTGGTTAGAGATGCTCACCAGCACAGCTGCCCAGCGCTCCCCTCCCTCCTCTTCCCTTGGCGATGAGGCCGCGCATCCTGCAAGCCCCCCAGCTCTGCAGAGCCGGGTACGTTGGGATGCACATGCCTAATGCCCCCAACCATGCTGGGTCCCTCACACGTGTCCCCGGAGCACGTGGCATGAACCAGAGTTCACGATTGCATCTGCACACCAACCAGTCGTCTATGCATCCATCCGTCGTCCATCTGTCCGTCCATCTCAGAGACAGTTGCCACAAAGGCATCCTTTCTGAGATTTGGAGTCTTTTTGTTTCTTTGAATTGCAGGCTGGATTTGACACACACGGCTCCTTGGGGTTTGGCGCAAGAGTGGGCTGGCCACCCAAAGGTCTCTGGCTACACTCTCTGGGTGCCAGCTTTTTTGCTCAAATGTCACCCCTGGCTTCCCAGGGTCAGGAATGAAAGGTCTCTCCCCCTCTTTCCAGTGTCAACTTCTGCCTCGGCCCTTCATCCACCTGATTCTTCAACCACACTCATCTCTCTTACACCTCCCCAAATTTATCCATGCTGTGCCCACTTCCAGGAATGCCCTTCCTTCTCCTCTCTCTTGAGGTTTCCACAGACTTGATCACAGAATCATGCAGTGAGGTATGCCCGTGGATGTCTCTCCAGCTAGACTGGGGGCTGCTTAAAAGCAGGGGGTAGACATGATTCATCTCTGTGCTCCCAATGCATGGTATGGGCTGGATCCATAACATTCTCCAGTTATGTGGGTGGGGGGGTGGATGGTTGGGTAGGTGTGTGAGTGGACGGATGGGTGGATGGATGAGTGGATGAATGAATAGGTGGGTAGGTGGGTCACTGATGGGTGGATGAATGGGTGCAAGGCTAGGTGAGTGGTTGGGTGATGGGTGAGTGGGTGGGTGGATGGATGGAAGAGCGGGTGATGACTGTTCTAATGTTTTGACCTGCGCTATCTGCTTCCTGGAGCCTCCCGTCTGACCCTCCCACACAGAACTTATCTGTAATCATCCAGAAGAACAGACCTCCCTCTTTAGGAAGCTCCTTCCTCAGTGTTCGAAATTGATGCTTGATGAATACACATCTACTCAACAGCTTTGGAGCAGAAATGAAGTGACAGGTTGACAGCTGGACAGACAGCCCTCAGAGGAAGGGAAAAGAACTGCCTGGGAGGGCCATCTGCCTTGCATGGAGACCTAAGATAGGAAAGAGATTTCTCTTTCCTCCTGGGCTGCCTTGGGGCCTCTAGATCCACTGTGTACTTGGAAGTCTCCCCAGAGACCTCTCCTTCCTATTGCCACACTGCTCTAAATTCCACCATTAGATTAAATCGTTTCCAGTGAGGCTTTGCCTTCTTCAGATAGCCTCTGCCACAAACACGTTCACCGCTTCTGGATGACATTGACATTTTAGTATAAAAGACCTGTCACGAGAGGAAGAATTTCTGGTGGCTGAGAGAGATGAGGTTTGCTGAGTCCATCCCTCAGCCCCTACAAGTTCCCCAGGCAGGCCTCAGGCGTGACCTAAGGACCAAAATCTCCTCTACATTAGCCTTGCACACCCGGGCACTTGGGCTCTTAGCCGACTCTGCCTTTCAGCCTTTTGAGCAGCTTCCTTATTGCGGAGGGGCGTGCCTTTCCCCTTCTGGTCTGCAGTGCTTTATCTCTGAAAGCAGGGCCTGGGGTTGGGGGGAGCTTCAGTTTCCAGCTGTTATGCTCTTGGAGACCATCTGTTCCTCCCTAAAAGGTGGCTGCAAAGGTCCTCAGCAGCCAGTTCCCAACTCCAACGTGCCCATTGTGCAGATGGAGAAACCAAGGCCCCAAGAGCTGAATTCCCCCCAGGGAGCCCCACAGCCACCTGATGGGAATTCATCTTTCCTTGTGCTCCTCCCTGCTTCATCCTCGGGGCCCCAGGATCCCCTGGGTGGCAGCCACAGGGGTTCCAGAGAGAGTGAGCCAGACACATCCTCGCTGGCCAGGGATCTGACTCACTGATCCATCACCCAGGGAGCACTTGTTAGGTGTCTTAGCCCAGGATGGAAGGGGTCCCAAGCATCCTTTCTAAGATGCCTGCCATTGGAAGTTCTGCAAACAGACCTAATGACTGGCAGCTGACATTTATTTAGTCGTTGCTCTGTGCTGGACTATTTAAAGAGCTTCTCATCCATTATCTCGGTTAATCTGCTCCACAGGAACCATAATTACCTGCATTTCATCGATAAGGCAGCTGAGACTCAGCTGTTGAAACAACCTGCCTGAGAATAAAGCCCTTCCCACTGGTGTCACCAGCCGAGCAGCCCAGGATGGCAATGGGGCATTTCAGCACCTGTGTGTCCTGAATAAGCCCAACACAACTGGCACCATCCAGGACGGGGATGGGGAGCTGGCTGTGCCTTAGATCTGAATCAGGGCACAGCACTGAAGGTGGGAACCAACAGGGGGAGCCCTCACCCCAGAGGGTCATTCCACATCCTCAGGGTTGGGGGGTGTCACAGCCCCCCTTTACCACACCCTGTTCAAAGCACAGCCCCTCCCTCCAGGAGCAGGGCAGAGCCCAGGATGGCCTGGATTTAGCTGTCTCCCCACCCCAGCCCCTGAGGCTCCCTTCACTCAAGACCCTTCCCCTTCCACCTCTGTACCTTATCTGTACTATGACCTGGCAGATGCGGTTAAAGAAAAAGTTCCAAAATGGTAATGTCACGACTCATACACATATAAAGTGAACACACGTCAAAGATTTTACTTAGGGCTTTTAGTAAAGAGAACTGCTAAGACGTTACAATCAGCTCAAAGGAGAATCCGCAGAATAGATACATATAGATGAATTTGCCAATTGATGCCCTAGGATATTTGGAGTCATCCTTTCTACAGGGTAGAAAGCACTTGTATCTCAACAGGACAAAATTCACTTGCATGTTTAATAACAGGACTCCTCAGTTCTGCGCATGTTAACTCCTGTCTCTATAGAGTTTCAAAATGGCCCAGCCAGAGACAAGGGTGCTGCCCCTATGGATCAGATAAGTCATAAATGTCCCCTAGACACATGAGTGTTCCATTGAAACGACACCTGGCAATAGTTCTGCCCATTGAAAAGCCTCCCACAGTTTTTTCTGACAATGTATAGCACTGAACTAGACACTGGCTGAGACCTTTTGCAGCTCAGAGGCCTTCCTGAGTTGAGGCATGCCCAGCCCCTGTGGTTATATCTGCTTTCTGACTCATCTATCTCCTCACTTCTTTGCTTTTGAGACCTGGACACTGAGGGGCGCCACTAGCTCACCTAGGACGTTTGCGAACTTCAGGAAAGGACGCCCTTTCCTCCTGACGGACATGGTCCCAGGCCAAGACCCAGGGATGCAAGAGGAGCCCAGGCCACATCTCCATCCCCACCTGCCTCCTTGGCCGGGTGTCCCTGGTCAGGGCACAGACTGCCCAGCTGTGCACAGTGGCCTGCTGCCTCGATATTATACAGTCAGTAGTGGTGACTCCCTTACTGAAAGGATCTAGAAGAAAGCGATCAGCTTGGGGTTGAGGTGGGGGCCCTGACACTACACCTGAGGAGCTTTTTTGGGGTGAAGGGCTAGGGTGCTGAGACTAGAAGGGAGACCTCTCTGCTCTCTGCAAACCTGCTGTACATTTGGGCCAGCCTTGGAATTCAGGAGCAGCAGTCCCCCTGTCCAGCCAGAGCCAGGAGGAGGGTTGGGGGGTCCCTGTGCCTCCCCCTCTCTGTCTGGGCAAGTTGGTGGGGGGCTGGGGCTGGCAGTGGAGCTGCCCCCTCCTAGCCCAGGGTGGCTGGCCCACCAGGCCTGGCCTCCCCACTGCCGACAGGCCAGCGGGCATGGCTCCCTCAGCCCATTTCCGAGCCTTGCCCAGGAGGAAGGGTGCTCACTGTCTGTGGGCTACTCTTTCAGGCTAAATGCTTCCCTGGGCCTGGGCTGCAAGCAGGCAAGCCATCTGACAGCAAAGAATACTGAGGCCCGGGAAGGGTGGTGGCTTACCTGGGCCCCAGTGGCCCTGGGAACCCTCAACAGCTTCCTAAGTGTAAGCTGCCCATTCCAGGGACAGATCAACAACTCCCCCACCTACCAACCCTAATCCATCTCTAGGCCCCTCCCAGGCCTGGCCTCTGGGTCTCCTACAAGCGATGAGAGAGCCAGATGCGGCTTCCTGACCGAATGAACGAACACTGCCTTCCTACTCCTAGGCCTCGGCCTTCTGAGTCAAGGCCTTTGCCTTGACTTCTGTCTCCCTTTTCCTGTCCCTGCACATCCAGGCCCTCCCTTGCCCTGGGCCCTCTTCCCTGCACCTTCCTACCGCCCCCTCTAGGAAGCCTTACCTGAGTCTCTGCTCCCTGATCTGAGCAGCTTGCTGGCACTTCTGCTTTGTATCATGGAGGCTTATAAACATTGCTCATCTATTTTTTTTTTTTTTTTTTTTTTTTTGCAGTACGCAGGCCTCTCATTGCTGTGGCCTCTCCCGCTGTGGAGCACAGGCCCCGGATGCGCAGGCTCAGCGGACATGGCTCACGGGCCCAGCCGCTCCGAGGCACGTGGGATCTTCCCGAACCGGGGCACGAACCCGCATCCCCCACATCGGCAGGCGGACTCTCAACCACTGCGCCACCAGGGAAGCCCAAACATTGCTCATCTTTCCTGGAGTCTGGAGTTTGGTCACATCGTCTCCAGGGTGCCAGAGCCCACCACTGTGCTCAACTTGGCTGAATGAAGGAAGGGGTGGTTTCCCAGCTCTAGCTTTGTCCCAAGTAACAAGGTTGGAGAAAAGCAAAACGGTCCTGAATTCCACTCCCCGGCCTCTGCCAAAACCTGGATTCCTAGAGAAAGCACCCTTCTTGGTTTCTCTTACAATCCCCAGCCAGGTGTAGGTGGAAGGGAAGCAGCACGCCCATCCCCCACACAGATGCCATAAGTGTGCCCCCAAGGAGACGTGCACAGACACCAAGATCCAAGCTCATGGGCACATCTGAACACCTGAGCACATGCCATGCATGGGCCCCTAGGGATACACGTATACACATGCCCTTACCCAGGCCCATGTCCACACATGAAACCACGCACACACATGTGCACGGGCCCCCAGAGTTGTACATGCACAGATAGTGAGGCCCAGGACTGTGGGCACACCTGCACCCATCCACACACACCCATGCACATTTATACAGGGCCCATGGACCAATATGCACCTGTGTACACACACATTTATGGGTGCCCAGGAGTACGCGTGCACAGACATCACAGTCCAGGCTCCTGGGCACTTGTGAGTCCATACAAACACAGATGTGCCTTCATGAACCCCCCAGGGGACATGAGCACAGACAGACAGGCCCAGGCCAATGGAAATAACTCCAGCCACGCCTACACACATGCCCAGGCCCAGGCTCTCAGGGGTACGTGCTTACTGACACCCAGGCCCAGCCCCATGTGTGCACCTGATCAATCACACTGGCACAGCCCCATGTGTGCACCTGGTCAATCACACTGGCAAATGCACCAGCACCCAGGGTATACAAGCACAGACACTACACACACAAGCCTGGGCCAATGGGCTCCTCTGTACCTGTGCACTTACACACAGCCACGCATGTGCACCCTAGGGTACACCCATACACACACAGACACAAACACTCAGGCTTGCGCCCATGGTAATAGGGGTTTGAACACGAAGTCTCCTGCATAAGCACATCCCGGTGTGTGTACACTATTGCTATTCACAAACACCCTGATCAGGGTACAGGCCCCCGTGTCCCTGCTGGGCTCACCTGCACCCTAGCATCTCCACAGGTGCACACTTGTACTTGTGTAATGCACATACACACCTTCACCCAAACCAGCAAAGCCTGAATGCACATGCATGTACCACGTATGCGTGCACGTGTGAACACTGTAAATGTGCAGACATAAGCACACCAGGCACGCATGCAAATAATTTCACACATGCTGGAATGCACACTGTGCACACACACGTCCATATGGGCGTGCACACCCAATCACCCTTGGAAGCTTTCAATCACCAATTCTGCCTGGCTGGTAATTGCTTTCAGCTCCTGCGTCTGGCAGAACTTTCTTGTGAGATGCGGTCTGTGATCTATGATCCACCCCAGCTTTCCCCAGCCCCTGCCACCTAGAGAGATTCAGACATTTGTCCCTAACCTTGGGCTGCCACCAAGTCTGAGACGACACCATTACAGCTACTCTCCCAAACCACGGCACCAGTGGCTCTAAACTGCATATGTGTTATGTGGGAGAACAGCCTGGCGTGAACCAGGTTTGGGTGGGGCTTTAGAAGGAGGCTTAGGGCGGTTCTGAAAACTCGCCAAACAATTCTTGAAAAAATTTTTTATTACCCCCAACAATTCTTACTCATCTTGCAGTGTGGCTGAGGATGTCCTGTGGATACAGCCCCCAGAATCCGATCTGTGGGAGTGCTGTGGATTTCACCCTGTGTTTCTCTGGCTACACATCCCCTCGCTGAGCTTCAGAGCCCCATTCAACTAGACAGGGAGACTGTGCTGAATTTTCCTTCTTTCACTTGAATGCCTGCTGTCCTCAGACATGGCCAAAATGAGTCTCCTGGAGTCAGATCTGAAACTGAGAGGCAAAGTATTAGTTTGCTCAATGTATTAGGGCTGCCATAACAAAATACCACTGACTGGGTGGCTTAAACAACAGACACATTTCCTCAAAGTTCTGGAGGCTGGAAGTCCAAGATCAAGGTGCCATTCGAGTTGGTTTCTGGTGAGGCATCTCTTCCTGGCTTGCAGATGGCCACCTTCTCACTGTGTCCTCACATGGCCTTTCCTCTGTGCACAAATGCATGGAAAGAGCTCGCTGGTGTCTCTTCCTCTTCTTATAAGACTCCCCCCAGTCCTATTGGATTAGGACCAACTCCTATGACCTCATTCCTGATTTAATTATGATCTCCTTAAAGCCCCCATCTTCAAAAACAGTCACACTGAGGGCTAGGGCTTCAACGCATGAATCTGTAGGGGGACACAATTCAGGTCCTAACAGTCAACAAACAAAGCGCTACCTTGAGCTGTGGCAGGATGGCTACAGCTCCTCCTTTTCCTCAGATGCGTTCCTGAGACGTGTCTGTGCAGAAACCAGATGGAGAGGAGGAGTAACAACAGGCACGATCACAGCCCGTCTTGTAGACATAGAATTCCTTACTGCTTGCAAAGTACTGCACTTCAAAAAAAGTCATATTTACTGAGGTATATTTTACATACAGTAAAATGCCTCCTTTGTAGCATACAGTTCCCTGAGGCTTGACAAACAAAACTAGTTGGTTAACTGCCACTAGTAGGAGGGTTCTCTCACTTCAAAATAGTTCTTTGTGTGGCCACGCTGAAGTCAGCCCCTCCCTCCACCCCTAACCCCTCCCTGGCAACCACTGATCTGTGTGCTATCCCCACAGTTTTGCTTTTTGCCAGAATGCCACATAGGTGGAATCGGACAGTATGTAGCCTTGTTATTCAGGCTCCTTTCACTTAGCCTAGTGCATTTGAGGGTCATCCACGTTGGATGCATCAGTAGTTTGCTTTTCATTGCTGAGTATAAGTGAGGATGTATCAGTTTCTTTATTTATTTGCCAGCAGTTGAAAGACATGTAGGTTGTTTCCAGGTTGGGGTGATTGCAAACAAAGCTGTTACGGATATTTGCATACAGGTTTTTGTATAAACATAAGTTTTCATTTTTCTTGGATAAATACCTATGAGTAGGATTGCTGGGTTGTGTGGTAGGTGTATGCTTCACTTTATAAGAAACTGCCAAACTGTCTTCCAAAGTGACTTAACCGTTTAACACGCCTACCAGCACCACAGGAGAGTTTCAGCTTCGCCAACACTTAGTATGGTCAGTCTTTTTAAGTTTTGCCATTCTAATAGGTGTATAATGATATCTCATTGTGGTTTTAATTTGCATTTCTCTAATGATTAATGATGTTGAGCGTCCTTTCACATGTTTATGTGCCATCTGTATTTCCTCTTTGGTGAAGTATCTGTTCAAATGTCTTGCCCATTTTTTAATTGGGTTGCTGGTTTTCTTATTATTGAATTGTGGGAATTCTTTATATATTCGGGATACTGGTCCTTTGTCAGATAATGCATTTTGAAAATGTTTTCTCCCAGTCTGTGGCTCATCCTTTCACTTTTGCATTATACATTTATATCTATTATTTCGTTTCATTTATACTTTCAACAAGTATTTATTAAGTGTGCCATGCACTGCTCTAGGTACTAAAAACACAGAAGAGAACACAACAGGTGCAAACACCTGTCTTCAGGGACCTCCCATGCTCAGTATTATTCAATAGGCAATGGAAAACACTAAATTAACATGTTGGATATTCTACTTGTCCCCTCACCCCCGGCAATCCATTCTCCCTCCTTCCCTGTCCTGACCTGCGTCCCCATGTGGACTTCATCAGCCATGCTCTGCCCCACCTGGCTTCCAGCAGGGTTGGCCAATGAGAGACCCCAGTAGGTGACTGGACAACACAAGGACAGAGAAAGCCAGGTGTTCACTGGCTGGGGCTGGGTTCCAGCTTCTCCTGGGTTTTGGGAACACTGTTCCCTTTCCTGCCCCTTCAGGCCTAGGAATGGTGGCAGCACCCCTCTGATGCCAGTCCCTGGGTAGCTCAGCAACCTTACTGGTTTACTGAACTCTCTGCACCTCTGTAATGGTCCTTTCATTCAGGTCTCTTCGAAATTCCACCTGTGTGTGCTTTGTGTCCCTCCACCCCGAATGCAGGGCCCTGGCTGACTCAACAAGTAGATCTATAATATACTATTAGGATGTACTAAGTGCTATGAAGAAAAACAAAGCAGGATGCAGGGATACAGAGGTGCTATTTTGGATAGTCAGGGAAGGCTTCCTAAGGAGATGATCTTTAAGCAGAGAAAAGAAAACGAAGGGGGAAGCCATGTAACTGTGAACGATGTACGTATCTTGGGACGAGTGTTCAAGCACAGGGGAAACAGCAGGCGCACAGGCCCTGAAGTGGGAATAATGCTTTGGTGTGTTTGAGGAACATCAAGGAGGCTAGTGTGATGGGAGAGAATAGGTGAGTAGAGATGCTGGAGAGATTGGCAGGGCAAGAATTATTATACTCATCTGCCAAAGGCGGAAACCCAGGGCCCAGGGAAAGGCGAGGCTGGCCTGAGGTCCCACAATGAGGTCATTTTCATTCAATCCCCATGACTTCTCCCCAATATATCCTGTGTTTCTGGGGAACAGGAGGAGGGCTACCATATGCCCCAGCGAGAATGTACAGCCCCCTGGGGAGGCCTGTCAAGTGGTTATGGTCCTGGCTCCTGGGGCCCCTGCCCTCCATGGCTCAGCCTGATCTCTGATCTGACTTAAGGACTCCAGTCTGTCCTCACAGCAGCCAGAGGGTCCTGTTACAACCCAAGTCAACCCACGGCCCTCCTCTGCTCAGACCCCTGCTCTGAGGTCTCTCCCAGAAAAAAAGCCAAAGTCCTCCCCATGGCCAGAGAGGCCCTACAGAACCAGGCCCCGTCACCTCTCCGACCTCACCTCTTGCCGCTCGCGCCTCGCTCACTCTGCTCCCGCTCCACTGGTCTCCTCACTCTACCTCAAGTGTGCCAGGTATGCTCCTGCCTCAGGGCCTTTGCACAGGCTTTTCCCCTTTGTCTGGATTACTTTTTCTCTAGATGTAACCCCTCCTGGGGTCACACTGACTGGTGTGTGGATCCTCCACTGGTCTCCTCACTCTACCTCAAGTGTGCCAGGTATGCTCCTGCCTCAGGGCCTTTGCACAGGCTTTTCCCCTTTGTCTGGATTACTTTTTCTCTAGATGTAACCCCTCATGGGGTCACACTGACTGGTGTGTGGATCCTCCCAGGGTCACATAGCCTGGGGTGTGGCCACTCCTGGGATCGAACAGATGACAGTGTAGACATTCATGAGGTCACTAGATATGGGTGTAAGCAATCCTGGGGTCACACTAATTGGGATGTGGACCTCCTGGGGTCACACACTCGGGTGTGGAGGCTCTAGGGCGTCACACAGCCTGATGTGTGGTCACGCAGGATGGGGTGTGGCCACTCCTGAAGTCTCACAGGCTGGGATGTGTTCTCCTAGATTCCTACAGATTGGTGGGTGGACACTCCTAGAGTCACATGGACTATGATCTGGTACCTTCTCACACAGGTTCAACTTTGGACACCATCAGAGTCACAAACTTTGGGGTCTGGACCACAGACTGGGACAATGACATGACTGAGGACACATACACTGGGGAGCCACTGTAGTCAAAAGACTGTGGCGTGGACACTGCTGGGGTATCATAGGCAGGAGTGTCCACGCCCCGGTGTATGTAATACCAGGAGGACCCACAGTCAGCCTGTGTTTATCCAGAAGGAGGCCTCTGTAGTCATGCTGCTTGCAGTGTGCCCTCTGCTGGGATCACACCAACCGTAGCAGAGATACCTCTCAGGACAGGCAGATGGGGGTGGACAGTGGTGTGATCACACCAAATTTGGTGTGGGCATTCCTCTAGTCACACTGAATGGGTGACCAATGCCCCTGTGGTCCCAGACACTGGAGCATGGAGACTCCTTTGGTCACACAGATGGGGGGGTATCCTCCCCTGGGTCACCCAGACTGGAGTGTAGACCCACTAGCAGTCACAGGCATGGGACCTTCATACTCCTGTGGTCACCCTGATGGGAGCATACCCTCCTGAGGCCACAGGCACTGGGTATAGACACGCTGTGCCAGCAACTGTGGGGTTTGGACAATACTGGGTCACATACACTCGAGATTGGACATTGCTTCTGTCACAGAAACTCAGGTGTGGACATTCCTGGGCCACGGAGACTGGAGTGTGGACACCTCTGTGATCACACAGTTTGAGATGGGCACACTCACGGTGCCACTCAGACTGTGCTGTGGAACCTCCCAAAGTCACACAGACTAAGCCGTTGCCACTTCTGGACTCTGCCTGTGGGGTGGACACTCCTGGGGGTCACAAAGGCTGGGCTGTGGACGTTTCTGTAGTCAAGCACTGGGATGTGGACACAGCCAGGGTAAAACCCACCAGACGCATCTGGGGTCACAAAGACAAGGGGAGAACATGTTTATGGTCACACGCACTCAAGTATAGACACCCCTCTGCTCACCTTGTTTGGGATGTGGACGCTTGTGGCATCACACAGACTGGAGTTCAGCTACTCCTAGGGTGACAGGGATGACGTAGTAAATGAGCCTGTGGGGCCACAGAGACTGAGGTGGGGACACTCCTCGCCCCCACCCCAGGTAGAAAGCTCTGGAGTTGCAGGCTGGGGAGTGACACCCTGGTGGTCACAGATCCCAGAGCATAGAGACTTCATTGATCACACAGCCAAGGGTGTACCATCCTAGGGACACATGGACTGGGTGGTGGCCACTCCTATGGTCACACAGAAAGTTGATCATCCTGGGGTCATGCAGACTATTGTGTAGACCCTTCTGGAGAAACACAGGCTGACTGTGGGTCCTCCTGGGGTTACATACACTGGGGTGTGGACACTCCTGGTGTTTCAAGCACTGAGGAATGATCACTCCTAGGCGACACTGACTGGCAGGTGGAAAGCCAACAGTGACAGACTGGGGTGTAAACAAACAATGCTTTCGTAACACAGACTAGGGGTGTGCTTCCCTCAGGACACACATTGGCGTCTGGAGACTCCTGGGGTCAGACAGAGGGTTGGACATTTCTATGGTGACAAAACCTGACATATGCCACTGGTGAAGTCACCCAGACTGGGACGTGGGCACTGCCGCTGACTGACATACTTTGCAGTGGGCACCTCTGTGGTCAAGTAGACTGGAGTTTTTACAACACTGCGGTCAGAAGCTTTGGGATATGTGCACTTATGGGGTCACAGACTATGTTTTGAATACTCCAGGTGTCACACAGACTGGAGTGTATACCCTCCTGTGGTGACACAGACTACACTGTAGACACTCTTGGGGGGCGGCAATGACTGAGGTGTGGTAACCCTGGGGGTTACAGCGACAGGGGGATGGACACCCATTGTTGTTACACAGTCTAAGCAATTGACAAACCTGCGGTCATCTGACCAGGGCGTGTACACTTTGGGGGTAACACAGGCTGTGTTGCGGAAAGCCTGGGGTCACAAAGACTGGAGAATAAATATTCCTGTCATCACAGACTGGGGTGGAAACACTCCAGGAGTCACTGAGACTAAAGTAAGTACCCCACTGGGGACACACGGGCTGGGACGGATGTACCTCTGGGGACAAACTGACTTTGGCATGGAAAATTCTGGGGTCACACTGAGGGGCGTGGACACTCCTGGAGTCGCAAGACTAGGGACACGCAGGTGGAGAGTGGGCACTCCCGAGCTCAGAGAGCAGGCCTAGGCTGGGTGGGCCCCTCCTTGGCCACACACTTGGGGGTGTGGACTCCACTGGCTTGCACAGACTGGGAATTAGACACTGCTCCTGTCAGAGAGACTTTCGGTGTATACTTCTGACGTTACACAGATGGGGGTGGACACCAGGGACACACAGCCCGAGGTGAGTATGCCCACCGGGTCCCAAAGGCTGGTGTGTTTACGCTCCTGGCAATTGAGACGTGGATACTCCTGGGACTATACAAACTGGGCTGTCCACACTCCTGGGGCGTCACTGACTCTAGTGTGGACACTGCTGAATTTACATGGTGATGGGTGTGGACACACCACCTTTTGTGTGGATACTTCTGTTTTACATTCCTGGAGTCACACAGACTGGGGTGTGGACATTCCTGTGGTCATACTGACGTGGGTGATAAGACTCCTGGGTTAACAAGCTGTGGTGTGGGCCCCCTGGGGTTAGACTCAGTATGGACACTCCCAGGGTCACAAAGTCATAAGTATAGAAAACACCTGGGGTCACAGACTGGGATGTCGGTAGTCCTGAGGTCAATGGCTGGTGTGTGGACAAAGAACAGTGATTTTCTAAAGATAAGCAAGTAAGCTGCAGAAACCGGGTCTGCCCTTGTAGCTGGTGTTTGTCAGCTCCTGTTTGCTAAAATATAGAAATTCAGGACAGCAGTCATGGCAGACTTTCTGATATTCCTTTAAGAGAGGGGTTCTTAATGTAAAAAATTTGTTCTGGGGAGTTCCCTGGTGGCCTAGTGGTTAGGATTCTGGGCTTTCACTGCCGTGGTGCGGGTTCAATCTCTAATCAGGGAACTGAGATCCCACAAGCCATGCAGCACAGCTAAAAAAAAAAAAATTTGTTCTGGGGAACCCTTTGGCATCTGATCTGATCAAGTCTGTGGACTCCTTCATAGAATATTTTTGAAAGCATGTGTGTGCATGTGCATATCCACACACACACACACATACTCAAATACACAGGATTATGGAAACTATAAACAGCATGGAGGTTCCTCAAAAAATTAAATAGAACTACCATATGATCCAGCATTCCCCGTATCCCAAATATATACTTCTGGGTATATATACAAAGGAGATGGACTCACTGCCTCTAAGAGCTATCTGCACCCCAATGTCCATTGCAGTATTACCTATAATAGCCAAGATATGGAAACAACCTAGGGGTCTGTCGACAGATGAATAAAGAAAATGCGGTATGTGCATATGATAGAATATTATTCAGCCATAAAAAAAGGAAACCTGCCATTTGTGACTACGTGGACAGACCTTGAGGGTATTATGCTAAATGAAATTAGTCAGAGAAACACAAACACTGTGTGATCTCACTTATATGTGGAATCTAAAAATGGGTGAAGGTGGTCAAAAGGTACAACACTTCTAGTTATAAATAAGTTCTGGGGATATAATATACAGCATAGTGACTATACTTATCAATACTATATTGTATATTTGAAAGTTGCTAAGAGAGCAAATCTTAAAACTTCCCATCACAAGAAAAAAAACTGTAACTATGTGAGGTGATAGATGTCAATTAAACCCGCGGTAGTCATCTTGCAATATACACATATATCAAATCATTATGTTGTACACTTTCAACTTACACATTATATTAATTATATTTCAATAAAACTAGAAAAATAGTTACCATGTTAAAATGAAACAACATTGGGATGCTATATGAATTTTTTTATTAATACATCAAATTTCAAGATCTTATTCAAAGTAGTGACCAATATGAACAATATTTCAAGATGCCTGCAACGACTGTAACATAACATAAAAAAGTAACTGTGATCTGTATTGGTGGAAGTTGCAGGCACTGCTTTTACTATTGTGATTTGACGCCAGCATTCAGATCTGGGAGTATAGCTAAAATTTCAGTTATATTAGTGAAAATAAAGATGTAATATTTCCCCCCATCAAATCCACACATAACCCTGACTTCTACCCAGGTTAAGAACCCCCACTCTCAGGGTAAATTCTGGACATAATCAGGACACGGCTGGAAAGACTTAGAGAAGAGGCAAGACCCCACTCAAGAATCCCTTCTGCAGTGCAGACGGACATTCCGTGATGTTTCTTTCCTCGCTGTGTTCCTGGTGGTTGCTGCAGGTTCCCACTCGGAGCTTGTATGTTCAGGACCGGTTGATGAGATATTTGAAAACAAGTTCATCAACTCAAGTTCTGGTTTTCCTGACAGCAAACAGCTTCCGAGTCCTTATCAGATTGCCAGCTAACTAAAGGTCAAAGTAAAAGGAAGTTTTAAACCAAAATGTTTCCCCACTGTCTTCTACTATAATCATTGTTTGCTCAGCTACTAACATTTTTTTGAAGTTTTTTCCTTTACTTTCATTGTGAACCATAACACACAGAAAAATGCATAAAACATATAATGTTCATTCTTTGATGTGTAGTTCTCCACTGCGAATAAACCAGGATTTAACGATCCATACTACAGCTGATGGATATTTGGGTTGTATCTAGTCTGGGGATACTACAAATAGTGCTGGCTAGGAACATTCTAGTACTCATTTCTTAGGAGTGGAACTGGCACACATGCAGCTTTAGCAGATAATGCCTAACAATTTTCCAGTGGCTACACCATTATATGCTGCCATGGGTGTATTCAAGAGTTCCAATTGTTGCACATCCTTCCCGACGCTTAGTATTGTCAATCTTTTTAGTTCTAGCCTGCATTTCCCTGACGAGCAGCTTTTCATGTGCTTACTGGCCATTCTCATATTTTCTTTTCCTTACTGATTTATAGCAGTTTTTTAAATATCGAGGATACTATATACAGGGATTATAAATATCTCTTCCCATTGTGACTTGCCATTTCATTTTTTTAAAGATGTCTTTTTTACTTCTTATTTTAATGGAAGACTTGGTCTGAATAACCATTGCCAGACAGGGGTGTCCTCTAATGTGGTATCCTGAGGATGCGAAGCCCTCCAGCACTGATAGGTTTAGCCCAGGCTGGTCCAGGCAAACTGGCTTCTCACTGCTCCCTCACATACCAGGCAGGGTTCCACCTCAGGGCCTTTGTATTTGCTATTTCCTCTCCCTGGAATGCTCTTCCCTTAGATAAACACATGATTCCCTCCTTCATCTTCTTCAGGTCTCTGCTCAAACATTACCTCAGTGAGACCTTCCATGATAACCTTTTTAAAAACTGCAAGCTGCCACCCCCTAGAATTCTTGACCTCTTTACCCTGCTTTAAAAATTTCTTCATATCCTATATTACTTTTACATTTTATATGTGTGTGTGTGTGTACATATATAGAGAGATCAAGGTAAATAGTTTGTGTATGTGTGGGTAGAAACTCCTGCATTTATACTGTGTTACTGCTTATCACCTCTTTCCCAAACTAGAAGTTCTGAGGGCCAGGATATTTGTCTGTGTTGTTCCCTGCTCTATCTTCAAACCTAGAAAAATGCCCAGCACACAGCATGTGCTCAATAAATGTTTACCGAGTGCCTCAATATGTAAAATCCTTAAAGCAGTTCCTGGCACATAAGATCAGGTGTTTTAGTAAGGGTTTGCTGACTGAAATCTTACCAGTTGATGTAAAAATTTCAAAGGTGAAATTTTACTCAGTTTTTTCTTAAACGTGCCATTTACTCAAATTCTTAGACAAAAAGGCAAATTTACCTTAACATCTTAAGGCGAACAGTTCATTTCACTGTCTTCCACCTACCCAAGAAAAAAAGAAGGGACTCAGATACTTGGCTAAGCCTTTCCGTTCACTCTACTTGGTTTTACCCATTGATTTTTATAGCTATTGGGAGGCAGGGAAGAGAAGTTTGTCCCAGAAACCACGTGATTTGGGGAAGAAGAAGGCACACGAGGAGGGGGTCACTGCGGGCACAGAGAAAGGGCATTAAGGGCTCTGGGCCCATGTTTCCAGACCTCAGAGGCCAGCAGGGTGTGGCGTTGTGGGGCGGCCAGGGACTGGGGCAACGTGTCCACTGTGCTGATGGGGCAGTCCTGGGGGCGGATCTCCTTGGCCAGCCGCCCCTTCTTCTTCAAGGTGCAGGCCTCCTGGTACGGTGGTGAGATGGGGGGCTGCGTGGGCGGAGTATACTTGTATTCTGAGCCGTCCTCTAGCTGCAGGGACACATATCGGCAGGGGGTGGTGAGGACCTGGGAACCTAGGACAGCACCCCCCATCCACCCACTGTTGGCTGGGTGCTTACATCCAGTGGGTAACTGCGGTCCGAATCATAGGCGCTCAGGTCCCCACAGGTCACAAATGGTACAATGATGCGGGTGGGACCATCTAATTGGTTGAAATCTGGATCTGACAAGCAGGGAGAGATGAGGCAGGACAGGGCTGGGGTGTCTGGGAACAGTCGTGACTCAGGCTACACCCAGGATGGGTACCGAGGCCTCCCCAACATATCCACCAGCTACTCTTACCCTCCTTTACCAGAAATCCTTCATCTGGTTCAGATCACTTCCTGAGGGAAGCCCTCCATGATCACCTGTTCTAAAACACACCACCCCCCCAACCCACTTTTCTCCGACTGCACTTATGTCCACCTGCCATATACTGTCTGGACTTGGTCTCACTCAAGTGTGCCTGCCACAAGAGCCGCTCTGTGCTTTTTTTTTTTTTGCGGTATGCGGGCCTCTCACTGTTGTGGCCTCTCCCATTGCAGAGCACAGGCTCCGGACGCGCAGGCTCAGCGGCCATGGCTCACGGGCCCAGCCGCTCCGTGGCATGTGGGATCTTCCCAGACCGGGGCACGAACCCGCGTCCCCTGCAGGACTCTCAACCACTGCGCCACCAGGGAAGCCCTGCTCTGTGCTTTTTCCCTCTAGGGGCCAGTCTGAAGGCCCTCACAGGATGAAATTCCCACACAGGGGTGGGGTTTCCACCTGGGGGTGTGACTGAGTCTTCTTAGTCTAGAATCTCCGCAGGCAAGTGGAGTCTCCCCTTGGGGTAGGACTCAGGATCCTCCAGTGACAGAATTTTCACCAGGTCCAAGAGTTACCACTAGGCCACTGGGCTAAAGATCCTCCTGGGACAAAATATCCATACAGGGGTGGCATTTCCAGAGGGTGGGGCTGAGGATCCTTTTGGGACAGAATTCCCCTAAGGGGCAGAGTTTCCACCAGGGGGTGGGGTTGGGGGCCCTCCTGGGACATAAATTCCATTGGTGGACAGACTCTCCCCAGGGATGGGGCCCAGGGCTCTGGCTCTCACCGTAAGAGTGGTCCAGCAGGGGTTTGGTCAGGTCCGGCAGGAAGCCCTCAGGGGGGTCATAACCCTTACAGACAGCAAAGGCCTCTGTGGGGATAAGGCGGAGTGAGGGGCGACTGCCACCACCACCCTGTGCGGATGGGTCCCTGAGATGCGCACCCCCCAGCCTGGCCCCTCCACCCCACTGACCAATGCTGGAGTTCCGGCTGCTCTTGGGCTTGGCACAGAGCACGGTGGAGAAGAAGACACGCAGCTGACTGTAGATCAGTGTCACATCCCGGCCTCGGAAGATCTGCAGGGTGGGGAGGCAGAGATGGAGGCCTGAGGATGACCTTTGGAGACCCCTCTCTACCCCCTACCAGGTTCCCCGAGCCTTACCTTGGCCACAAAGCAGCCCCCTGGCTTCAAGACATGTGTAGCAATGTTCAGAGCCTGTGGGCAGGACAGATGGCTAAGGCTGAGGTGGAGACAGCCAGGAGGGGACCAAACTGAGGCAGGGGCAGCCAGGGTTACTCACGGCTAGGAGGAGCTGGGCCTGCATATACTCATCAACATCATGGAGGCCGGTTACTGCATCAAGAGAACAGCGTTAGGGGGCCATCCAGTCTAGCTATGCTCCTGTTCTAACCTCCCAGAGAGGTTAGAGTGCTAAAAACATTTCCTAGGCTCTCTTACTGCTAAGGTTCTGCACGCAAATACTATCTGCCAACTAGATGCGTACTCTGAGCTCCTAACCCTTAGGCACTCATTTTTATTCTCAAAACCACCTCAGGCGCGAATATTGTTAACATCATTTCTACCTCCAGTCCAGACTGTTCCTCTTAACTCCAGACTCAGATCAGAACGAACATCTCAGACTCAATACATCCAAAAACAAACTCCCGATCTTCCTGCCCAAACCTGCTCCTCCCATCATCTTTCCCATCTCATCTGATCCTTCCAGTTGTTCAAGCCCAAAATCTTCGAGTTACCTTTGACACACACCCACCCACCACTCTCTCCTCACACCCACATTTAAGCCGTTAGCAAATCTTCTCAACTCCACCTGGACGACTGCAGCGGCCTCCCCTCCCCAGGTCTCACCCCTCACACTGCTCACAGCAGCCAGAGGGATCCTGTCACAACCCAAGTCAGGCACGGCCCTCCTCTGCTCACAACCCTCTCATGGTTTTCCCCACGCTCTCATCTCAGTGAAGAAGCCAAAGTCACCACTGTGGCCCAGAAAGATCCACACAAGGATCTGTTCTCACCTCCTACAACTCTCCTGCTCACTCACTCCGATCCAGCCACACTGATCTCGCTATTCCTCATACATGCCAAGCGCCCTCCTACCTCAGGGCCTTTGCATAGGCCAATTCCTTTACCTGGATTGTTCTTCCTCCAGATGTGCCCCTGGCCCATTCCCTTGACTCCTTTAGGTTTTTGTGCTAAAGCCAATGAGGCCTTCCCAACTTAATTTAAAATTCCTACAGGTACTCCCCTCTTCCCTCTCCTTTTCATTGACATCCCCATGGTACCTATCACCTTTTTTTTTTTTTTTTTTTTTTTGCGGTACGTGGGCCTCTCACTATTGTGGCCTCTCCTGTTGCGGAGCACAGGCTCCGGACGCTCAGGCTCAGTGGCCATGGCTCACGGGCCCAGCCGCTCCGCGGCATGTGGTATCTTCCCGGACTGGGGCACAAACCCGTGTCCCCTGCATCGGCAGGCGGACTCTCAACCACTGCGCCACCAGGGAAGCCCCCTATCACCTTTTGACAGGCTACATAGCTCAATCACTTGTTCCTCTTCTGCCTGTTCCCACTAGAACACCAGCTCTATAAGGTCAGAGTAGGTAAAATTTTATTCACAAATATTTTCCCAGCATGTACAACAGTGCCTGACACACAACAGGTGCTCAGTAAATGTGCTGAATGGATGGATGGCTAACTAACTGAAAAAAAAAAAAAAGAAAAAGAGTGAACACTAAGATGGAATTGGACAGTTGCAGAGAGATGAGCAATAAGAAGATAAAAGGGTGGACAAAACCCAAATGGTAGAGTATAGGGAGGGAGAAGACAGAGGCAGAGAAGAGGAAACAGAGGTAGGGAGAAGTTGCTAGATGTAAGAACAGCTGACAGTGGAGAGAAGAGGCAGTAAAAGAAGCCAACAGAGGCGGGACATACAGAGAAAGACACACACAGGGCCCCCGCCTGGCCTCCCAATCCCTGCTGTTTACCATCAGGAGCCCCGTCGCACACCACTAGGTCCGCGGGGCAGCCCTCAAAGTGCTGGATGATCTCCTTGGCAGTGGACAGCTATGGAAAAGAGGGAGGATGAGTGGCCCCAAGGCACCCCCTCCACAGCCCTCTAACCCCACCTGCCCTTGGCCCTGGCCCGCAGCCCCTGGGTCAGCCAAATTCTCAGGCTTTGCCTAAGACCGGGCTCCATCTCTGGGATTATTTTTTGCTTTCTCTCTGTGATGACGACAGGCTGGCTCTGTTTCTCTGCTGTTACACTCTCTTGGGTTCTCTCCGTTACTCTATCTCTGTCTTTCTCAGTCTGTTTGTCTTTCTCTTTCTCTCTTCCACTTGCCGTAGCCCCCAGGTTGGGGGGCCTTTGCCCAGGATACACCCCAACACCCCAAGCCATGCTCTCACCTGGGTGATATCCCCCTGGATCTGTAACACACCTGGTAGTGGAGCCATAGCCTGAAGGTCCACGGCCACCACGTGGCCGGACCCCTGGCCCCTGTGGACAACACGGTCCATGTCAGCCCAGTTATCACTCCTGGTCCACCCTCCATCTAACCTGCCCTCCCACCCTCCCATCTGGGACTCCACACTCACCCAATCTTCTGGCTCAGCACCTGGCTCCAGCTGCCCGGGGCCGCGCACAGGTCAACTGCCCGTGTCACACCTGAGCACACACAGGAAGGTGTAGTGGTCAGCTGCACCCACCTCTCCAACCTGGGACCCTGCAAAGTTCACCCCTTTCCCCTGGGGAGCACCCGTATCTATCTGCTGCCTAGATGCCCAGCTCCTTTTGCGTACCTGCCCATCTTCCTGCCTGGCCCCTGCCCCACAGACCCTCCAAGTCAGCCCATCTACCACAGGGAGCTCTGTAGACCTAGCCCACTTGTCTATTCCCTTCGCCCGCCCCATCCCCCAGTGACTCGCCCGCCAAGTGGGGACCTTGGAAGAGCTGGAATTCCTCGTCAAGTTGTAGCAGCTTGAAGGCACTGCGGGCACGCCAGCCATTCTCCTTGGCTAGGCGGTAGTAGACATCCCGCTTGTCCTTTGACGTCCGTCCCATCTCACACACTGTTTGCCCAGGGACCTGCCAACAGTAAGCTGACGCCGCCCTATATCAGTAAGTGGGCCATCACCTACCTCTGCAGGGCAGCGAGAACCACAAAAACTAAAGCGGGCTCATCTGACCCATGTGACAGCTCACTCAACAGGTGGGAAGGCTGGAGCCCGGTCACTAACCCCAATGACCTCACTGAGCCTGAAGGACCCTACCACTGAGCTCTCAGGCTCCATCACTAACCCCACAGATCCCCCCCAAAGATCCCACAAACCCAACCCTTATCTCATAGATGACCCATTACTGACCGTGTCCACCTCCCACTGCTGTCACTCACACACCACATATTAAACCCCACTATCAACCCTTCTCTGCCCACCTTACCCCCAATAACATCTCACTGTCTTCCCAGCTCTCCTCATTGCCCCTAGAGCCATACAGCCCTACTAGCCCCCCATTAATCCCTTGCTTTCAACCCACTATCCTCATAATACCTCACTGCGCTCCCCACCTCCTTAATCTCTCTCCCCGAAGTGATTAGGCCCCCAATAATTCCCTTATTACTACATCTTTATCACCGCCCCCCCATTAATGCCTGGAGAATCATGGCCTATTAGTCCCCCATCGAGCTCTCAATTACTATGATTTATCAGTCCCCATTAACCTGGCCCTCCAACTGATCCTTCATAGATCACACCATTAGCCCCCTGTAACCCTTCACTACCACACATTCACGTTAATCCGTGATAATCATACATCAGTTCCACATTCTCCCCTCACTGCCCACCTTTCTCCCCACCCAACAATCACTTGATGATCCCACCCAACAGCTTACTATTACCCCCTCTTTGCTCACTCTGCTCCTATTAATTCTTCAATGATCATACCATCATCACCCACTAAAACCTTTTGATTACAACACTCCTTCAGCCTCTCATTCTCTCTTCTTTGATCACTACTCCCATTAGTTCCTTGATCATGACTTTTACCGGCCTCTATTATTCCCTCCACAGCCGCACCATTATCCTTTCAATCACTATGCCCCACCACTCTTTATTAACCCGTTGAATATCATACCTCCATCAGTCCCTCAAGGATCACACTCCTACCTGCCTACCATTATCTTCTACTTGCCCACTCTACTATCCCCTCATTAACGAACACATTCCATTGGCCCCCTTGAACACATCGACTAAAACACGCCTTTTAGCCCTCACCGATTCCCCAATAACACTCCCACCAGACCTCTATTACACCCACGCAGCCCACCAAACCTCCACACCCACCCATTAACAGCCCTCTGGCTACACCGCCGGTCCCTCCTCATCATTACCTGAAAGCCCAAGTCCCCACTGGGACCACAAGACCGGCTCCGCCGGTATTTGGACCTCTGCGCCCCCCGCCCACCCCCAGACCATCCCGCATGAGTGGTCCCCTTCTCCAGACAAACCTTGGGTCTGGAGCCTACCTGGTGCCAGCTGCCCGGACTACACAGCTGCAGCGCCGAGGGCGAACTTGCCTCCTTCCCTCACCGGCGGGACAGCGCAGGCATGCCTCAACCGTCTTGGCCGGGACCCAAGTCCTCCGCGCCCCAGGGCCTACCTTAAACTTTCGGAGTGGGGAGAAGCGGAACGAAGGAGGCCGGTCCGCAAGCAGCCCGAGCCTGGGCGAGAGCGCAAACCGGTGAGAAGTCGTAGGGCTTCAGCTTGTATTCTTAGTTGATCCGAATGTCTGTCGCGCATGCCTAAGGGCGACCGGAGCGTGGAAAGCCTGTCATCGCGGAACGCGGTGGAACGCGATGGAACGCGGTGGCTCGCGCGAAGCGGGGACCCGACCTGAACGTACCACGTGAGTTCCGGCATCTCGCGCCGACGTAGCCGGTCGGGCGAACTGCTGTTCCCAGCATGCAACGGGCGCGAGTAAAGCTGCCGAAGTCGCGCACAGCATGGCCGAAACGTCGCGAGGCACGAGAACTGACTTTGTTCTTTTGTTACAAGGCGAAAATCGACGTACTCTCCGCCCCGCCCTTCTTGTACAATAGTATTCCTTGAGCCTGTGGACTACATTTCCCAAGATACAACGCGCGCGACGGCACCTATTTATTTTTCGCGCGCCGTGAAGTGCAATCGCCTCTGGGGTAGCGAATTTGAGAGGAAGGAGAGTGCGTTAATTAAGTGCGCGAGCGCGCTGAAGCTGCTCGGCTGCAATTTCAAATCCCACTTCCGCTAACTGATAGCGCCTTCTGACTGTTACCGTCTCAGAACTGCGGTTTCTCCTTCTGTAAAATGGGGATAACAAGTCGTTCAGACTCCACAGAGAGTCATTGGCAGGATTAAATAGGTGTAGTTCCGCACACTGTCTGTAATTCTGTGTTCTTCAAACACTTTTAACTCGGACCTAGAAAAAAAGACTGCATCTCGACCCAGTGCACAAGCAAATACAGTAATGGAAACATTTGTTATAGCGTTTACCATGTGCCAGGCACTCTTCTGAGTGCTCTCAGTGGTGTGCTGGTAAATGGTTAACAATCAGCTCTTTAGGTGGAGAGGGAGAGGAAGCCCTGATTTCTAACATTTGCCAGTTTCCATGGTTTACATACTATCACCTTGTCAAATTTCAACTTACCAAGGTGTAGTCACGGAGCACAGAGTCTGGAAGAGATGCACTAGTGCACCATTGTGTATTATTTCTACAGTACAATTAAAATAGGGATAAATGATCTCAGGAGCATAGAAATAATGAAATGTAGTAAAATAATAATTAAGAAGTGATGTGTTTTGAGTATTTATCACCTTTTAATTTTTATTTATTTAATTATAAGTTTACATAATTTCATTTTTAATAATAGCTGTGTTTTCCCCAGTTTACAGATGAGGAAAAGGAGACAAAGGAGAATATATATATATATATATATATACTATGTGTAAACATACACCATTTACTGCGTATGTGATGATATAGAAATATATAGTGATGTTTAATATTTACTAGTATATAAATTATATGTTAGCAAATAAATATAAATATGTCATGTGGACATATATATTTATGCTTTTTTGTATAGTTTATGTATAAAATATACGTATCTTATATAAATGTATATGCTGATATATATATATAAATCTAGTATCTATACATATCTACTTACTAAAGTAACTACTAAATGTAAATATACTATTAAGTATATAAATATGTTATGTCAGGTGGTGATAAAAGCTATGAAGGATAATAAAGGAGGGTGAAAGGATTGGAGAGTAACAGGGGTTGAACTGCTATTTTAGACAGTGTGGTCAGGGAAGGCTTTCTGATGAGGTGACATTTGAGCTGAGACCTGAAGGGGAGCACACCCTAGGAATATTTGGAGGAAGAGCATTCCAGGCAGAGGGAACACCAAGTGCAAAGACCCTGAAGTGGGAGTGAGCTTGGCAAGTATTCAAACAACTGAACGATAGATTCATCATTCCTTAGAAATGTGAGCTTCGCTAGGCAGGGGTTTCTGTTGTTTTGTTCACTGCTGCCTCCCTGGCGCCTAGAATAGGGCCCCGGCACACAGGTGGTGTTCAATAGATGTTTGCTGAATTCACCCTTTTGTTGCTTTGTTCCTTCACTCTTTCCGCAGTGGTGTGCTCTGCATTTATGTGGGGCCCTGGGAGGAGGTGTAGTAGACAGCCGCGCAGAGACCCTGGAGAGCCAGGGAGGAAGCCAGAGCTTGTCAGCGGAGTTCAAGGGCATTGTGGGAGGCGGTGGGAACATGGCTCCCCTGCAGAGGTGAGCAAGTGTGAGAAAGCAAGGGTTCAAGCCACCAGGCGCTGCTCCACAGACAGGAGGGGGTGCCAGGCATTGGGGGCCCATGTTCACCCTGTGGGATGCTTCCTGTTTTCTTGCCTTTCACAAAGCGGATGTTTAATTTTCTGCAAAGAAACTTGCTTCCTCCAGCAGGGCTGGGGGGATTGGGGGACAGGAGCCAGGCTCTGAACTCCCCAGGCTCTTCCCGAAGTGGGGTGTCCGCCTGCAGCTCCCACCCAGCACCCCACTGAGTGTAAAGGTGTCCTCCCCTCAGCCTCCTGGAAAGGTCAAGGAGAGGGGAGCTGCCAGGCCGGCCCTGTGCTGGAGGGCATCTTACCACGTGAGGGAAAGACGGGGGTGGTCCAGGCGCAGGGGACCAGACAGTGACTCAAAAAGCCTTGCAGTCCAGGGGCTGCTTTGAGGGACGGAAGAGTTATCTGTGGGGAGCCTGCATGAAAGGAGAGATTAGAATCCAAACCCAGCTCAGTGGGGGGATGCCTTCACTGGCAGAGAAGAGTTCATTAATTCCTTTCACAAAGATGTTATTGAGTGATTACTGTATGTCAAGCATTGTTCTTAGCGCTTCACCTGTATTAGTTCATTCAATCTTCCCCATGGCCCTGAGTTAGGCAGTAGTAAGCCCTGCGGGCAGCTGAAACAGTGAGGTTTTTCGAAACTTGCTCCTGGCAAGTTTCCGCACAGCTCCTAAGTGGCAGAGCTGGGAAAGCTTGCGCCGTTAACTGCTTTGCTCCGTGGCTCCCTCCCCTGAAGACTGCTGAGTAGTGTTTTAATGAAAAGCAGGGGTCTGTTTAGAAGAACTGACAAGATCCTAAACTGACTTTTAATAGATTCGATAGGAATCCCAAGTGTCCCACGAGGGTCTTCTTTAATGAACCAACAAAAGCCTTAAATGACCCTGAGAAAGGGCCCTACTTTGATGAACGAACAAAGCGTTCTTATCCCTGGCACGGCCTCAAGGCCTCGGTCAAGCTTAAAGACATCTGTTCCTTCTAAAGCAGGCTGCCTCTGCAGCCAGATTTCACTTTCCCTTTGTTTTTCCTCCTACCAGCATATGTGGAACACCTGCTATTTGCAGTGCCCTGAAACTTAGCTGAGCTATGGGGTGCAGAGCTGGATGAAGGTTTGCCCCTCCCCTAGAAGAGTTCACTCGGCAGAAATAAAAATAATGATGATCATATGACTCTTGATAAGTAGCATTCATTGAACTCCAGCTGTGTGCCCAGGTGGCCTTGTGCTGGGCAATGTTGGAGGGCAGGGCTGGCCCTGGGAGGGGAGGACAATGATCAGAGGAGGAGGCTGCTGCTGAGAGGTGGTGGGTGAGGGCATCTGTTTTTTGTTGAAGTTTCACTAGTTCTTTGGATGGGACACTTCAAACTTTTCTTGAAATCTAGACACCTGCCTAGCCAGTCCCCGTCCCCCCGCCCCTTAGTCATTTGGGCCAAGGCCTCTGCTGACAGGTGTCTCTTTCCCTGGCTGGCCCGAAGCACAGACGTTTACTGGCTCTCAGGAGGGAAGAGGAGAGAGACGAGAGACACGGAGTAGGCCGGGATAGACGGGGGAGTGGTGTGTGTGTGTGTGCACCCGCTGGCTTGTGCCCGCGCGCCTGTGTATGAATACCCTGAGGGTATCTCAGCTACCTGTACCTGTTCCCAGCAACAAACACATGTATGTGAGTTCCACGTGTGTCTTACTATGTTACTTGCCTGGTCGTGTCTTGCGTCTATGGCTGCCTATCCAACTCGTGTGTTTCCTCTTTGGCAACTGTGTGTTGGTCCCATCTGCTTGCGCAATTCATCTATATGGGGCTGTGTGTGTGTCCCCTGGGTGCTTATGTGTCTCCTTTGTAATGCTCGTGGGTGAGAAGTGTGTTTATCTGTCTCTCCTCTGTGTGTGTGTCTCCGACGTCTCTGTGTCTTTCTTCTCTGGCACCATGTTTGCATCTCTCCTCGGTGAGTGGCTATAGGTGTGTGCTCCCTAAGGGCATTTCTTCTGGTGCCAGTGTATGTTCCCTTGTTTCCTCTTCATGCAGCTTTAGGTGTATTTTCTGCATTTCCTCTTTGTAATGATAGTAAGTGTACTCTCTGCATCCCTGTTTTTCCAGTTTGTGCGCCTATATACGTGTTCCCTGTGCGTGTCTCCCCCGACTTGATTTGTGTGAATAGCTGTGTATACACGGCTGTGTGCACCTATCTGCTTGAATGCAGTTGTGCACGTGTCTGTAACTGCGCCTTCTCTGTCTGTACAATCGTGTCTGCCTGTGGGTGCCTCTCTCTCTGTGACCAGAGCTGTATGTGGTCGCAAGTTCATACACAAATTCACATGCACAGAGGTATCATGATAGAGGCTGAACCTGGACGTTGGCCTCCAGGGTCATCTGAACCTGGAGTCGCGTGTGTCGGAGATGCTGGGCATGTGTATGATGTTGTCGGCTCTGTGGAATCATATTTGTCTGTGTGCTCTGGCTCTGTGTGGCTGTGAGTCTGTGTGTGATTTGCCTGTTGGCTCTCTTTGGTGTGGCTGTGAGTCCGTGGGTGATGATGTCTGTGGTGGCTGTAAAGCAGTGTGAGCCTATCCCTGCATCCGTCTGTGATCTCTGCGTGCGGCTCAGTGGGTGATGATACTTATCAGACTAAGTCACTCTGTGTGGCTATATGTGGCTGTCCCGTGGCCTGGGCTCTCCATGTGCCGTCTGCGCGTGTTCGTATTGGTCAGCCTATATTCTCTGTGTGTGGCTGGGAGTCTGCATGCAAGTTTGTACCTCTGTGGGTGATGGCGAGCCTGCCTCCATCTCTAAGCCCCTGGATGGGGCTGTGATCCCTGAGTGTGCAGGAGTCTCTCTCCTGCTGTGGGGAAGTGAACGCCCCATCCCTCACCCTCCTCCCACTGCGAGTGGGGTGGGAGCCTCCAGGCTAGCTTTGAAGCCCCAGCCAGCCCCTGGCCTTTCCGGGAATTCTGTGCTCCCTGTGGGGGGTGGGCAGGTGGGTGGAGGGGCCGGGACAGAGGCCTCTTGTCCACCTGGGCCTCAAAGAGCCCAGTCTAGTCGGGCCTGGACCCCATGTCCACCCCGCCTGACTTCCTGCAGGAGACACATGCTTTGCCTGGGACAGACATGCCTGTCACATGCCCGAATGGAGTCAACTGACAGACCCCTATTTAAGAGAGACAGGCAGACAGACAGTGGGGCTCCTCCGTTAGGGTGTGGACAGGCTCCACCCAATGCCTAGGCTGGGGTCCAGGACTTCAGGGTGTGCCTAGTTTGCAGACAGTGTGTATCCACACTCCCCGCCCAACTACAAGTGCCCTCCCTGCCTCCCTCTGGGGACCCCCCCCCCAAGATCTAGGGTCCTCTCTCGGCTGGGCTGTCTGTCTGAGGTCAGCCTCTGGTGGCCTGGCCGTGCCTCTCCCCGCGCCGGTCCCACTGCTGGCCCCAGGTCTGTCTGCTCCTCTGCCTGAATCTGACTTTCTCTGCCTGTTGCCACCTGCCCCTCCATGTGTCTCTGTGCCTCAGCCACTTGCTCTGTGCCTTTGAGCCAGTGTGTCTGTTCCTAACCTCTGTTTGGGGATGTGTCTGGCTGTGTCCACCTGTCCATCTGCATTCATCCAGGAGCTTGCGAGAGCCTCTCCTCGCCCACCGTTTCTGAGTCTCTTTCTTCGCTGACTGCCCCTCTGCCTGTCTACCACTCCCTCACACCCTGTCTTTCTGTCCCCTCCTGTTGTCTGTCCTTGTGCTGTTTCTTCTGCCTGCCTGTCTCTATCTGGGATTGTTTCTCTTCCTATCTCTGTCTCTCCTCCTGCCATCCATCCCATCCCGCTGCCTGCCTGTCTCTATCTGGGATTGTTTCTCTTCCTATCTCTGTCTCTCCTCCTGCCATCCATCCCATCCCGCTGAATGTCTGACCCCTGAGTCAGTTCTGTCTGTCCCTCTCTCTAGGAGTGGATCCACTCCCTTGATCTTTCAGCCCATCTCCCCCACCTCCCCCGAAACCTCTGTTTCCCTCCATGTGGGTTCAGATGAAGGGAGGCACACACCCCCGACTTCCCCCTGCCCAGAACCAGAAGAGGGAAACTGAATTAAAGTTAAAACTTTACAGGAAAAAAAAATCCGCCTGCCAGATGGGGCCCGGGCAGTGCTGATTAGCCGCCGAGCAAGCCCGGCGGAGTTGATTGGTCAGAGGGCAGGCGAAGGCAGGGTCTGGCTGAGCGGGAGCCCTGCTGCCCGGCAGGGTCCCAGAGCCCTAGTTCTGAGTTGCTGCCGCTTCAAGAGCTGAGAGGAGCAGGGAGGTGAGGAGGGGGTGCTGGCCATTGAGGGGGGCTCCTGAGTCCCCAAGGCACGAATGGGGGTCCTGGGAGAGGGCTCAGGGGTTCCCTGGAGGCATTTTTAGCACTAGTGCGGAATTGAATGGGAGGGGGAATCCTTTTGGTACCCTGATCCCAGGAAATGAATTCAGGAGTGGGTGGGAGGCTCCAGAGGGTGCTCATGGCTGACGAAGGGGCTCCTTGAGAGCCTCCCCCGACCCAGGAAGGGGATTCAGGGCTTGAGTAGGGGGCTTCCTGGAGGGAGTTTTAGTCATGATGGGGACCTTGAATGGGGGTTTCTGAGATACGGCATTCCCAGGAAGTGAGTTCAGGGCTGGGGGCTTCTTCAGAGACACTCCGTCCAGAAGAGGGAGGAGGCTCCAGGCTTGCGTGGGGATTGCAGAGACACCCCACCCCAGGAAACACATCAGGCCCTGGGAGGGGGCTTTTGATGATTGTCTCAGAGACGGCTCCTCTTCAGGAGGGGAAATTAGGGCTTGGCCATGTTCCTGAGACACCCCAAGCCCAGAAAGGATCTCAAGTCTGGAAGTGTCTCTAAAGTGACTTCTACTGGAATAGGAGTGTTTAAGACTTGACAAGGGTCCCAGAAAATAACTCTCTAGTCCCTAGAAGGGGGATTAAATGAGGGTCCCTGGGTCACTTCTATCCCTGGAGGGGGGTTCAGTTTGGGGAATTGCTTTTGGCCTCCAGTGAGACTATTCAGAGTTGTGGCAGAGAGCAGTTTGCCGCGTCCAGGGGTTGGGGGGCTGGGGTCGCTGAGCCCGCCTCCCATCCTCAGCCCCTCCAACAGGTTGCATCAGCTCTGGGCTCAGGCTGGCGGCCCAGGCGGGGAGGAGGGGGGTAGGGGGCGTTAGGAGGGGTGGGGCAGTCGGGCGGACACGTGTCCCTGTAAGGAGTGAGAGGCATGACCACGCGGTGAGGGTGGAGGGAAGAGGGGGGTGCGCGGGGGACCGGGGAAGGGAAGAGACAGACAGCAAGAGAGAGTGAGTCTGGGGTCTGGGAGGAGAGGCTATCCCAGCTCCAAATGGCCATCTCATCTGCTGAGGGGTCGGTCTCTCTCTCTTTCTGTCTCTGTCTCTACCCCTCTGTCTCTTGCTGCCCTCTTTTTCTCCATGTCTCAGTGACTAACTATTGGCGTCTCTCCCCTGAGTCCCTCTCTCTCTCTCTCCCCATCTCTGTCTTTGTCGGCCTCTCCCTCTTGTCTCCAATTATCTCCACTTATCTCCCTGTCTCTCTAATCCCTCTGTTCCTGTTCCCTTCACCTCATCTATGTGTCTCTGTTTCTCTATCTATCTGTCTGTCGCTATTGGACACCCCCCCCGACCCCCTTCATCTAGTTCTCCCCACTTTGTAAGCCCCGCTGCTCCGTCTCTGAACCCCCACCCCATTTCTCTGCCCACAGGATGGAACTGCAGGATCCAAAGATGAACGGAGCCCTCCCTGGGGGTGCTGTGGAGTGAGTCGGGGACCCAAGGGGTTGAGGTCAGGGATCAGAATTACCTTCTCATCAGCCTCAATTTCCCTGCCTATTCTAGCTACAGGCAGGAGCACGAGGGCTTCCTGCCCAGCCATAGTCCTTCTCCTGGGAGGAAGCCAGCCCAGTTCATGGATGTGAGTGACCCCACAGGATCTGTCCCAGCTGCACCTTGCCCAGCTCAGCTCCCTCTTCCCGGTTATTCCCTTCAGCTGTTTTGCCTCTGGTCGCTGCCCCACCCTTCCCTGTTCCTCTCCACTTCCAGCTGCTCCCCTCTACAATCTCACCTAGCCTTTCCCTTTCCAGCTCTCCTCGTCTTCAAATCCTTTTCCTTCCTCTGATGGCCCTTCCTGGGCTTCTCCTCTGCCCCAGTCGCTTCTTCCCTAGTCTTTCCCAGGCCCCGGCACTGGTCTCCTTCCCTGGTCCCCCTCCCCACGTGTGCCCGGGCCTTGCCTCTTACCCGCAGTTCGAGGGGAAGACATCGTTTGGAATGTCAGTGTTCAACCTCAGCAACGCCATCATGGGCAGCGGCATCCTGGGGCTGGCCTATGCCATGGCCCACACAGGGGTCCTCTTCTTCTTGTGAGTCCTAGGCAGTCTGGGGTGGGGGAGGGGTGTGGTGGGCAGGCGGGAGGCCTGGGGGCCAAGTCCGAGCAGTGCCATCTGCCACAGGGCCCTGCTGCTCTGCATCGCTCTTCTGTCTTCGTACTCCATCCATCTCCTGCTGACCTGTGCTGGTGTTGTAGGTGAGACCCAGAGCTCAACCTAGACCTTGGACCCCAGATCCTGGACCCAGGACCCCAGACACCACGCTCAGCTCTCTGGGCTCCAGACCCCAGACGGCACCCTGGCCCTCAGACCTCATCTGGGCTCCCAGGTTCCCAACCCTCAGCCCTCAGTCTGGCCATCAAAGCAGAGCCCCTACCCCAGACCACTCCACGCCACCTCTAGCCCCCACCCCTCAGTCTCCAGCACACGTACCCATGGAAGCCAGCACCGCAACCCTGAGACTGCCGGTCCTCAGCCCCCAGCCCTCAGACTTCACTCCTGCCATGGCCTCAGTCCATATCCTGCCCCAAGACCCCAACTACCCACATCTGGCCCCCAACCTTCTCCCTGGCCACAGATCCACCTACCAGACTCCAACCCCAACTGCTTAGCCCTCACCTCCAGCTCCCAGCAATGAGGCCCAATTAGCCCAAGCCCCAGCTCCCCAGCTCCCAGACTCTCTGGCCTCCAACTCACCCCTGGCCTGGCCTCCTCGACCCACAACCTGGTCCTTTCTGGTCCTCTCCCCTCCAGGCATCCGAGCCTATGAACAGCTGGGACAGAGGGCGCTGGGGCCTGCGGGGAAGGTAGTGGTGGCCGCGGTCATCTGTCTGCACAATGTTGGGGGTGAGGACTCTGGGAGATGGGGGTCAGCTTGGGGGAAGAGGGTGGGCTGAGGTGGGCTTCCCCAGGCTGGGGTGGGAGGGAGATGAGAGGGATCCTTCTGCTTACACCTCCCCCCACCTGCACCAGCCATGTCCAGTTACCTGTTCATCATCAAATCCGAACTCCCCCTGGTTATCAGCACTTTCCTGGACATGGACCCTGAGGGGTGAGTGTGCAACACCCCTTGGCTCTGGCCCACAGACCACTAATTCTGCCCGTGAGGTCTGGCTACTAGCTTCAACTGTGTGTCCAGCTGACCCCCAGGTCTTCCATTTTGAGACAGTTGGGCAGGCCAGTTTGTTCAGACTGCGATTCCTGTGTGTTGTGATGCAAATAGTATGTGTGACCATTGCTCTGGCTGTAGGAGTCCAGTAAGACCATGTGTTCATTTTTGTGATTGTTCTGGCTGACTCTGTGTGTGCAGTGTACTCTGATGTTGACCGTGTGGCTGTACCCATCCAGTTGACCTAAACTCTGTCCGTGGGTTTGATTCTGTGACTCTTATACTGGCAGGTTCTCTGGCCATCTGTATGCTAGCTGACTACAGCTGTGTCCTGTATGCTGTGGCTCCAACCATGTGTGTTTGACATTTGCTTACTCTGACTTTCTCTGTCCAGTGGATTCTGTTTGATTCTGGGTCCATTAGGCTGGCTGAATCTGTCTAGCTATAAGTGTATGGTCACTGACTCCAAGAGAGTATGTGCACGTGTGTGTGCAGTGTACCGTGGTGCCAGCTAAGTGTACGTGATTTGTGTTTAACTTTCTGTGTTTAACTTGGTGACCATCGTTCTGGCAAATTCTTTCTGGCTGTTTGTGTGTGATCCTCGACTACAACTGTATATGTCTCCTGTATTATGGTTCTAGCCATGTATGTTTGCTTGTTGTTCTGAGTATGTATCCAGCTGACTGTCTGTTTAATTCTGGATCCATTGGCTGGCTGAATCTTTTCAATTGTTTGTATATGATAGCTGATTCTGGGTATACTGTTAGATCTTTGGTTTGATCCTGAAACCATCCAGGTAGCTGACAGTCTATGTGACTAGGTGTGTCTAATTATTATAATTAGCTCCCACTGTATATATGACCAATGGTGCTTTGTTAGTTTATGTCTGTGTAACTGTGTGTCTAAGGTAGAAAGAGAATGTGTGAATACCTGGAGCATAGTAAGCACTTAATAAAATTCTTTTGAATAAATGAGCAGTTGTTCAGCCAATTCTGTACTAACAGACTATCTTGCCTGGGCACCTCCCTCCAATCTCTGTACAGATCCTGCTCTTTCTTTGAGCTTGGTTCCAACTGAGTGGCCAGCTGGCTGATTCTGTCTCTATTTCCATCTTTTTTTTTTTAAGTATTTTTTTTTAATTTACTTAATTTATTTATTTTCGGCTGCATTGGGTCTTCGTTGCTGCACTCGGGCTTTCTCTAGTTGCAGCGAGCGGGGGCCACTCTTTCCTGTGGTGCCCAGGCTTCTCTTTGCGGTGGCATCTCTTGCTGTGGAGCGCGTGGGCTTCAGTAGTTGTGGCTCATGGGCTCTAGAGCACAGACTCAGCAGTTGTGGCTCACGGGCTTAGCTGCTCCACAGCATGTGGGATCTTCCTGGACCAGGGCTCGAACCCGTGTCCCCTGCATTGGCAGGTGGACCCCCAACCACTGCGCCACCAGGGAAGCCCTATTTCCATCTTTGACTCTGTGGCCAAATCAGCCCTGCCACTTTCAAGTGCTCAACAAACCTTGAGTTGTTCAAACAACCACACGTGTGTTTCTGACTTTTTGTCTGACTCTGCATTGTTGCCTGCCTACCAGATCATCAGACTGGTGTTCTACCTATCACACATACCAGGGTCATCACTCTCTCTGTGTCTGGTACCTTGTGTTGGACTATGTGAGTCTGGCTGATGTGGGGTATTTTTTGCTCATCTGGTTGTATGTCCATTTGAGGTCTGATGGCACAGTTTTGTCCACCTGTGTGTGTGTTTCCAGCTATATCCCTCTGACTGTGTGACTGACAGTCTGATAATCCGTCTGGCTGTTTCCGTCAATTATTTTGTGCCATTTGTCTCTGTAACCGCCTGGATGACTTCTCACAGCTGAGGGGTCAGCCCATCTCTCCTGACTGCATGCAGAAACCTCTCTGTCCAGCTGTCTTCTATGAGCGTCTGCCTGACAGTTTTCTTTGGTAGGCAGCTAGTCACTATGTTTACCTGTCTCCTTAGGGACTGGTTCTTGAAGGGAAACCTCCTCATCATCATTGTAAGTGTGTTAATCATCCTGCCACTGGCCCTCATGAGACACTTGGGTAAGAGGCTTCCTGCGTTGGTCATTGGATGGTGGAATTAGAGAAGGGGAGCCAGATTCAAAGAATCTCCACTTTCAAGGGCTGTGGAATACCAGAGGAGAGCTTGTTTGGTGTGGGTTTTTAACAGATGAATAGGAGTTTGCTAAGTGTGTGTGTGTGTGTGTGGGGGGGGTGGGTGGTCCAGATAGAAGTAGAAGTTTGTGCGAAGTGTGGCAAAATTGGGGTGAGGGGGCCTTGAAGGCCAGCCTGCGGGGGTTGATATTTGCTCTGGGGGGGTCCCTTGATTTCTGAGGCTCCATATATTGCCCCTTGCAGGCTACCTGGGGTATACCAGTGGTCTCTCTCTGACCTGTATGCTATTTTTCCTCATTTCGGTGAGTCTGAGGGAGAAGGACGTGAAAAAGTGCGGAGGGAGTTTGGGGCACTGGGACATAGCCTTCCCCATGACCTCACTTCCACACCCTCCCTCCCCCAGGTCATCTATAAGAAGTTCCAGCTTGGGTGTGCTGTAGGCCACAATGAGACAGAAGTGGAGAGGAAGAGCCCCCCAAGCCTCAACACAAGCTGTGAGGCCCAGATGTTCACAGCTGACTCACAGGTTGGTGTGCAGGCATGTGTCTATGCCTTGCACCTCACTCAGGTCCTCTGGTTCTGTCACACAGTGCACTCTGCTCAGAGTGGAGCCAGGTATCAGACACTGGGGGCTTCTATGTGTCTGATATGGAGGGCAGTGGTGGGGCTGGGGGGATGGGGAAGAGAAGATGGAACCCTGCAGGCTCTAATCTCTTGTGCTTGGGCCACTCCCCCAGATGTTCTACACAGTGCCCATTATGGCTTTTGCTTTTGTCTGCCACCCTGAGGTGCTGCCCATCTACACAGAACTCTGCCGGTGAGTGGGCAGGCAAGTGGGCATGCGTGATGGGGCAGCAGGTGGGGTGATAGTCATAATGTCTGATAAACCCTACAACAGTCCTTGTGCTGTAGCTTGATTGTGGCTAGATTGTGCCAAGGGAGGGGTTTGAGGTGGCCAGGAGGCCTTGGGGGACGCAGGGCAGTGACTGTTTACTAATTGGGACTTAAGTATTCTACTCTTTTAACATCCAGTACAAGTGTGAATGGACAAGTGGGGAGGCTGAGAAGATGAGATGGAGGGGTGGCATACGTGGATGGGATGCGGAGATGAGGATGGTCAGATGGAGAGGGATATGGATGGACAAAGGGAGGGCAGGGATGATATGATGGGGGGATGTGTGGATGATCAGTCAGAGGGACAGCATGGATGATCAGAATGAAGGGAGAGGCTGTGACAGGCTAATGGGAGAGAGAGGCAGAGATGCGTGGAGAGACAGGCAAAGATGGTCATATGGGGTAAGATGGATGGACAGAGAAGGGAGGAGTGGCTAGTACAGGGGAGGCAGAGATGGGCATCCCAGTGTGTACTAGCTGAACATCAGCTCTGGGAGGAGGGGACTCTGGAGGGTGGGGGCTGGTTTTGAGGGGCCTGGACCAAGTCCAGGGGTCTGGGCATGACAGTTCTATGACCTCTATACCTCAGGCCCTCCAAGCGTAGAATGCAGGCCGTGGCCAACGTGTCCATTGGGGCCATGTTCTGCATGTATGCACTCACAGCAACCTTTGGCTACCTGACCTTCTACAGTGAGTGGGGCTGGGGCCAGGGTTGGGTAGGGAGCTGGGGTGGGGACTGGGCAGACTGGTGGGCAGGAACCTGAGCACTTTCCCTCCATGCCCTCAGACCTATCAGTTTCCAAATGGACTGTACGCATCACACATGGAGATTTTGTCACCGTCTGTGTGTGTGTGTATGCGCACGCATGCACACGTATGTTTCTGGGACACTGGTCCTGGTGCTCCAATCACATCCCGTATCCCATGTCCCATGTCCCAGGCAGCGTGGAGGCGGAGATGCTGCACATGTACAGCCAGCAGGATCTGCTCATCCTCTGTGTGCGCCTAGCTGTGCTGCTTGCGGTGACTCTCACTGTGCCAGTCGTGCTGTTCCCTGTGCGTTGGGGGCGAGGGTGGGCCCATGGAGCGGAGGGACATGGATGGATGGGTAGAGGGCATAGACAGGAATGTTTGGATGGACAGTGGAGATGGGAGTGGATGGATGGATGGATAGAGGAAGTTGGGACGGACAGACGGGGAAGACCGAGTTGTCAAGTGGACACAGAGGGAAAAAATAGACGGGCAGACACAAGGTGGACATAGATGGCAGAGCAGAAAGAATCAGGAGAACAGGGGCAGTCAGTTGGAGGGAGGAGGCGCAGATGTCTGGCTAGACAGAAGAGGGAGGCAGGAATGGTCAGACGGGGAAGAGGCACAGATAGACATTCAGGATGGAGAAATAGGGATGGCCAGAAAAAGGGTGGAGGCAGGAGTAGTGACGTGTAGGAGGGACAAGGCTCTCAGAGGGAGAGGTGGGATGACTAGACAGCGGGGGGAGATATGGAGGTTGTCAGATGGCGAGAGAGGGACAGGGATCTCAGGGTGAAAGCACAAGTGGGTGGTCAGACCAGAGGAGGCAGAGATAGTTGGATAGAGGAGGAGGACAAGATTTCAGACAGTGAGTGGAGGAATAGATGGATGATCAGACAGAAGGAAGAGTCATGGGTTATCGACAGAAGGGAGGCAGGATGCTCATTCAGAAGGTGGAAGTACAGAAGGATGGTCAGACAGGCTGGAGAGACAGTCAGATGGAGGGGAAATCAGGGATCTCAGACTGAGGGCGGTGTTAAAGACAGATGACTACATGGAAGGGGAGGTAGTGCTTGAGCCCTGACCTGTGTCCTACCCTACTCTGGTCACAGATCCGCCGGGCTCTGCAGCAGCTGCTCTTCCCAAGCAAGGCCTTCAGCTGGCCACGCCATGTGGCCATAGCCCTGATCCTCCTTGTCTTGGTCAATGTCCTCGTCATCTGTGTGCCAACTATCCGGGATATCTTTGGGGTTATCGGTCAGTACCCCCAACCCCAGTCCCAGACCTCACCTAATATGGGCCTTGTACCCCAAACTTACATTGATTCTGTCCCTCCTGCTTGTCCTTCAGGGTCCACCTCAGCCCCCAGCCTCATTTTCATCCTTCCCAGCGTCTTCTACCTCCGCATTGTACCCTCTGAGGTGGAGCCCCTCTACTCCTGGCCCAAGATCCAGGTGAGCATTCCAGGGGAGGGCTGGGGAAAGAGGGAGCATTCTGAGGAGGGAGCACTCCAGGATGGCTAGAAGTTGAAGGAACATTTTCAAGAGGAGGCTTGGCGGGGAGGGGGGCAGATGGTCTGGAAGAATGAAGGAGGTTGTCATAGGAAGGGCCTGAGCAGACAGAGCACAAGAAGGGTCTAAGAAGACAGGAAGCACTCAAAAGGGGGCTGGCTTATAGGAAGTATTCTTCAGACAGATGGAAGGAGCACTCTTAGAAGAGGGTTGGAATGTTTTCAAGGAGGATGCGGGAGAATACTCCCTAAAGTGTTCTAGGAAGATGGAAGGAGGATTCACAGGAAGGCGCTGGTTTTAAGGAAGGAGAGGGAGCAGGAAAGGAGGGTCATGAATGAATGGGGCACTCTCTGGAGGGGGTGGAGGGCTTGAGGAACATCCTTTGGAGGAGCTTGGGTGTAGGTACCCAACTAGGTCCATCTTTTCTCCCTCACATCCACAGGCTCTGTGTTTTGGTATCCTGGGGGTCCTCTTCATGGCGATCAGTCTAGGTTTCATGTTTGCCAACTGGGCCACAGGCCAGAGCCATGTATCTGGACACTGACCAAGCCCTGCTCTGTCTGGGCCCCCGTGTGCATGTGCCTGTGCACGTGGAGTAAGATGGGGCTGCTCACCCGGGTCCCTCCTGCCTGGGGTGTGGAGGTGGCTGCTTCCCATCAACGTGGCTGTTTCCCATCAACATGGCTGTTGGAGGTAGGGGGCTACAGAGGCTGAAGAGTGGTCCTCTCCCTTCCTCCCCAGGGGATGCCGAGCTTGGATCATGGCCCTAACCCCAACTCCAGCCCCACGGGAGGAGGGGGAGGCCAGGTCCTTGGGGAGCCCCTGCCCAGCCCAGTCTTTTCTGCCTCCTCCTGGCAGAAGCTGTTTGTCAGGATCACCCTCGAGCTAAAGGGGAAGAATAAAGATGCTGAATTGCAACTCTGGCTTCAGTTTTTTGATCTCTTTCTAGGACTTCTTGGGGGACCTTTCCTAGGTTCACACAGGGGTAAATTGAGGCCCCGAGTGTAGGACTGCCAGCTCTCATCTGTTCACCCATATCTCCACAGTTCAGTAGCTCGCTACACAACTCATAGATCTGTTCACTTGCTCACTCAGGAAATATCTCTTGAGAGCCTACTGGATGCCAGGCACTGCTCTAGGTGCTGGGGATATAGCAATGTGTCAAGCAGACAATAACCCCTGAAGTTGATGTTCTAACACAAGAAAGGGCAAACTATTGCCTGCAGGCAAAATTCAGCCCACTGTCTTCTTGTATGTCCCCCAAGCTAAGAATGGTTTGCACATTTCTAAATGATTGAAAAAAAATAAAAAGAAGAATAATTTGTGACCCTTGAAAATTAATATGAAATAAAATTTCAGTGTCTGCAAATAAAATTTTATTAAAACACAGTCACGCTTGTTCATTTACACATTGTTGATGGTTCTTTAGTGCTACAGCAGCAGAGCTGAGGAGTTGCAACAGAGACCATAGGGCTCACAAAGCCCAAGCTATTTATTATCTGGCCCTTTTCAGGAAAAAATTGCTGATCTCTGATCTAGTAGAAGAGAGGAAAACAGATAATCATTCCTGATAATGATGAGTACTATGTGGAAAATGAGTGATGACTGTGACGCCAGGGGCGGTGGCGGGGGGTGGGGGCAGTCAGGGAGACCTCACTGAGGAAAGGACAAGAAGCTGGGTCCTGGATTGGCTAGAAGGAGCAAGTCCCATGGTTATTTAGACAAAGTTCCAGACAGAGGCAGCAGCAAGTGCAGAGGGCCTGAGGTAGGAGCAAGCATAACAGGTCCAAGGAGGAGCCAGGGTGGCCATTTTGCTCTCCCATCAGCCAATTACACCACAGCCTTGTCAACAGTCTAAGTTATGAAACATGGAATTTTACCCCCCAATAGGTGAAAATGGTATTGCTGTTAAAATTCACATGTGTTTCTTTATGAAAGAAGTTTTCAAGTGTTTAAGAGACATTCGTCTTCTCAGATAATTTTTATGCATATACAAGCCACTACAATTATATAATCTTTTTTCTCCTCTCCATATTTAGAAATGGGGCAGTTGACTAGAGTTGATTACTTCTGTATACTCCTTGTTTCACTGTTCCTTCCTTCCTTACTGCCACTAAAGTTAAGCATAACAAGCTTGCTTTTTTAAAAACAAATTATTTTTAAAATTTATTTATTTTTTGGCTGTGTTGGGTCTTCATTGCTGCACACGGGCTTTCTCTAGTGGTGGCAAGCAGGGGCTACTCTTTGTTGCAGTGTGTGGAACTCTCACTGTGGTGGCTTCTCTCATTGTGGAGCATGGGCTCTAGGTGCAGGGGCTCAGTAGTTGTGGCTCGCGGGCTCTAGGGTGCAGGCTTAGCAGTTGTGGTGCATGGGCTTAGTTGCTCTGCAGCATGTGGGATCTTCCCGGACCAGGGCTTGAACCCGTGTCCCCTGCACTGGCAGGTGGATTCTTAGCCACTGTGCCACAAGGGAAGCCCAACAAGCTTGATTTTTAATGATAAATGCTAACTTGAAATTCCAGTGCCTGGCCTTAAAAATGTAAATCTTCATATTGAACACCACCGAAAGAGATCATCCTCTCAACAGGGCCTCTTGCAGTGTGAAAATTAAATTTTGAAGTCTAATTTATCTTTTTTTTAATGGGTTGTGCTTTTGGTGTCATGTTTAAGAACGCTTCATCATGCTCAAGTTTTAATTTTTTATGTTTTACATTTAAATCTATGATCCATTTGAATTAATTTTTATATTAGGCATGAGGTTTAGGTCAATGTTCTTTTTGGGGAGCCTATGGATATTCAGTTGCTCCAGCACCATTTCTTAAGAAGACAATCCTTCTTCCACTGAATTACTTTTGTAATTTTGTAAAAAAATCAGTGTGCAACTATTTCTGGGTTTTCTATTTTGTTCCATTGATCTATGTGTCTATTTTCTCCCCAGCATCACAGTTCTGATTCCTTGAAATTTAGTAGAGTGATTCCTTCCACTTTATTCTTTTTCAAAATTGTTTTTAGTTATTCTAGTTCCTTTACCTTTCCATATAAACTTTAGAATAATCTTGTCTATAGCTACAATATTGCTGGAATTTTGATAAGAATTGCATTAAGTCTGTATATCAAAGTGTGGAAAACTGATACCTTTACTATGTTGAATCTTCTCTGGTTCTTTTCGTCAATGTTTTGTAGTTTTCAGCATACAAGTTCTATACATGTTTTATTAGATTTACACCTAAGTACTTCATTTTCTTTGCAGCAATTGTAAATGGTATTATGTTTTAAATCTCAGTCCTCATGAGTTCATTGCCCACTATTCCCACTGTTAATCACTATTCATCAATATTGATCTGGACATGATGCCCAGTGCAATAAGAGGGGTAAGTATTTTGAAATGATGGCAAATATAATATTTTTTTCAGATGATGAGATTATCTACTTAGAAGGTCCAAGAAAATCAACAAAAGTATTAGAATTAGAAAAAGAATTCAGTAAGTTGGCATGGACACAAAATAAATATCCAAAAATCAACTTGTATTCCTACCTCTTGGCAATAATCAGATAGAAATTATAACGGGAAAATATTCCATTTACAACAACAATAAAATAGTTTAAAAAAACTCACTAAGAATAAACTGAATCAGAAATATGCATGACCGTAGTAACAACACTATAAAACTGAACTCAAGAATAGAAAAGAAAATACGAATAAATTTGAAGAAATATTCTATTCCTGGATGAGGAGATTCAATATTGTACAGATGTCATTTCTTTTTTTTTAGTTAATTAATTAACTTATTTATTTTTGGCTGCATTTGGTCTTCATTGCTGCATGGGCTTTCTCTAGTTGCGGTGAGCAGGGGTTACTGTTCGTTGCAGTGGGCGGGCTTCTCATTGCAGTGGCTTCTCTTGTTGCAGGGCACGGGCTCTAGGCACGTGGGCTTCAGTAGTTGTGGCGCACGAGCTTAGTTGCTCCACTGCATGTGGGATCCTCCCGGACTAGGGCTTGAACCCGTGTCCCCAGCATTGGCAGGCAGATTCTTAACCACTGCGCCACCAGGGAAGTCCCCAGATGTCATTTCTGATATCTATTTTATACAATTTCTATGTACTGCAATTTTCTACTTAATGCAATTTCTAAACAAAATCCAGGTGGGATTTTCTTTGGATTATGACTGGGTTTTTTTGGATTATGCCATATTGATTCTAAACTTTGCCAGTGGAAAACCAAGTGGCAGAAGAATAAATATATGGGAATAGCCAAGAATTATTTTTAGTTTTTATGAATTATTTGAAGTTTAGACAATTATGAAACATTTTGATTTATTCTTTTGAGAAAATACTCAGATGTACAAGCCTGAATTCTTTTTTTTAAATTGTGATATAATTGGCACATAACATTATATTAGTTTCAGGTGTACAACATAATGATTCAATGTTTGTATATACTGTGAAATGATCACCACAATAAGTCAAGTTAACATCCATTACCACACGTAGTTACACATTTTTTTCTTGTGATGAGAACTTTTAAGATCAGTTATCTTAAGCCCCATGCACAGCAATGAAGACCCAATGCAGCCAAAAATAAATAAATAAATAAAATTTATTTTTAAAAAAAGATCAATTCTCTTAGCAACTTTCAAATATACAGTATAGTATTATTAACTATAGTCACCATGCTGTACATTACATCACCAGGATTTATTTATTTTATAACTAAGATTTTTTTGCAAAAGAATAGTTGGGTATTCTTGCCTTAACAAATACTGAGATGTACTTAAAAATCAGTAAGGGGCCTGGAATAGTGCCTCTTCCTACAGAGGTGTCCGTATCCTTATCCCCAGAACCTGTGAATATGTTGTCATATGTAAAGGGGAATTAAAATTGCAGGTGGAATTAAGGTTGCTAAACATTTAAAATAGATCATCCTGGATTATCTGGGTGGGTCTAAGGTCATCGCAAGGGACTTTATAAGTGGAAGATGGAAGCAGAAGTCAGAGAAAGAGATGTGATGACAGAAGCAGGGTCAGAGAGATGTCATGTGTTGGCTTCATGGATGGAAGAAAGGGGGCCATGAGCCAAGGAATGTGGGCAGCCTCTAGAAGCTGGAAAAAGCCAGAAAATGGTTTCTTTTCTGGAGCCTCCAGGAAGGAACACAGCCCTGGGAACACCTTGATTTTAGCCCAGTGAGACTCATTTTGAATTTCTGACCTACAGAGGTATAAGCTAATAAATTTGTGTTGTTTTAAGCCACTAAGTATGTGGTAATTTGTTATAACAGCAAGAGAAAACTAACACACAGAAAAACAATTAGTGAAACAGAATAGAAAGATGATAAAATAAGCTGACCTATATACAAAACTTTAACATGCATTTCCAAACAGTGGGCAAAGGACAGATTGTATAGTAAATGATAGTTTGACAAGTGTCCATCCATTTGGAAAAAATAAAGATTAAATTCTTACCTTTACCACATAAAATAATAAATTCAAGAAAAATTAGAGATTTAAATGTGAAAATTTGAAGTTATAAAGAACTAGAAGAAAATTTAGGAAAATATTATGATAAATCTTGAGGTGGCATGGCATTTCTTGTCATTACACCAAGGGTAAGAGCAACAAATCTGACATATTTAAGATGTAAAAATTAAAGTGTTACCTAAGTCAAAAGACACCATAGACAACCATTTGAAAAGCAAATTTGAAGGAAAATGTTGAAACGTTGTAGGGGAGGAAAAAAATCTTTTCCTTCTACCATTCTAGGTTCTTGGTTGGGGCTCTGTAACAAAAGACATTAATAAGAGGAAAACAAGTGGAAGTTTATTAATATGTGTAAATCATATACAGATGGGAGAGACTCAGGGATGAGTAACTCAAAGCGATGGCTAGAGCTTGGATTCAGATAGCAACTTGGCTTAAAACAAAGGAAAAAGGGGTTTGGGGCTTCCGGTTGAGAGGCAAGGTATGGGAAAGAGACCAGGGCTAGTATGGTAAACAAGGATAAGATTTGTTATGCAGATTTAAGTCAGTGCTTTCTTCATGGATAAGAGTTTCTTGTGCTTTACAGTCATCCTTCTCTTCCTATCACAGAGAAGGTGACAGTCTTGCAAATGGAGATTTCCTTTATAAATGTAAATTTCCCTTACAAAAGAGTAACTTCTCTCTTTCTAGAACTTCTCCAGTGTCCGCTGTTTCTCAAAATAATCAGCTTAAAGTAATCTTTATGCCAGAGAGGCATATTTTAGAGTGGCATATTCTATTCTCCTACAATATGCAACAAATTAAAAGCAACTATCCTTAATATATAACAAAGCTTTTACAAACCAGTAAGAGAAAGTGGAGCAAACCAATGAAAAAATGTGTTCGGGTAATGGCATTACTTCACAGTATAGCACAAATGGATTAAGAAGTAGAATGTATGAAAGGAAAAAAAATAAGGGAAATGGAGAATAGATGCCAGAAGTTTCAACATTCATCTAATAGGAGTTCCAGACATAGAGAATAGAAAGACTGGAGAGAAGGCAATACATGAAGAAATAATGTTCTAGAATTTTCTAAACTGAAGAGAGAAATGAATCTTCAAACTGAAAAGAGACACTAAGTTCTGAGCACGACTCAAACACACACACACATACACATACACACACAAAATAAAATTTTTAGGTTAAAGATAAAAACCCAGAAGATAAAGGGAAAATCCTGAAAGTTTCCAGGGAGAAAAGGGAGAGAATATAATGGAGAAATTCTTCAAAGAGCTGACGAGAAATAACTTTGAACCTAGATTTCTAAATCCAGCCAAAATAATCCAGACGAGAGCAAAAATATTTCAGAAAGTTCATCATACACATACCCTTTCTGAAAGTATGATTAGGGTATGTGATCCAGCAAGAAGAAAAAAAAAATGGATTTAGGAGGAAGGAAGGGGTTCCAGTAAAGCAATGCTGAGGGAGAAAACAATAAAATTTATTGAAAAATCTAAATAAGTTTGATTGTAAATTTAAAAAATTACAATCTTGGGACTTCCCTGGTGGTGCAGTGGTTAAGAATCCACCTGCCCATGCAGAGGATACGGGTTTGATCCCTGGTCCAGGAAGATCCCATATGCCTCGGAGTAACTAAGTCCATGAGCCACAACCACTGAAGCCCACATGCCTAGAGCCCGTGCTCTGCAACAAGAGAAGCCACCGCAATGAGAAGCCCATGCACAGCAACGAAGAGTAGCCCCCGCTCGCTGCAACTAGAGAAAGCCTGTGCGCAGCAATGAAGACCCAATGCAGCAAAAAAATAAAAATAAAAATAAGAAAAATAAAAAATTACAATCTTGAACTATAATTTCAGGTAATATAGGCATGGAAGATGAGGGGAGGGACAAGAAAGAAAAGAGAAGTTCTTGTGTTGTTTAAGGGATAGATAGAGATGCTAATTAATGGTTGAATTATAGAATAATTAAGAGCATTAGCCTTTTAGAGTGCAAACTCTGAAGCCAGAACTTATGGGTTCAAATTCTGGCTTCACACGCAACTTACCAGCTGTGTGACCTTGAAGAGGTGAGAAGGTGGTTGGATTTCAGAACAGCTCCCAGCAACAAAACTCTTGATGGTTTGTGGGAAAAGGCCAGAGGCCACAGATGGAGGATAAGCTGAGATGGAGCTTTCTAATTGCATCCCTTTTTCTCCTCATATTTTCTAGAAGGCTCGTTACCTGTCCTTTAAACACCACAGAGCAGAAAATTGGCTGGGTTGGTCCAGTGCCAGTCCAAAGTGGCATGGTCATATCAAGGCATAGTGGGGTTGGAAAGCTCATAGAAAAGTGCAGTCAGGCTGACTGGTAACTAACTATTCCTTCCTTAGCACTCCCTCCACCCACTGGGCTAGGCAATTATAACAAATAACAGCCCCACCCCTATACCCCCTCTACATATCCCTAGACACAGTGAAATGTAAAATTATGAAAGATAAGCAAAAATTGTTTATAAAACTTTCAGAGAGAAAGAGTAGCTTACTTACAAAGGAAGAATAATTAAACTGACGTCAGATCTCTCAGACACCACCGTGGAGGCAAGGAGACAGTGGTGTAATAACTCCAAAGTGTTGAAAGAAAGGACCTTTTATATTGGGCGGAATAAAAACAGTCTCAGGCATGCAGAGTCTCGGAAGGTTTAAGACAGAGAAAGCACAAGCATTAAAGACAGCACAGCAGTACAATTAATGTATGATGAAGGAGAATTTTTGTGCATTTGCTCAATAAAGAATCTGCATTAACCATTCATCATTTGTATGACATATTTAAGTTTTTTTTCTCCCAAGGTGAGTATTATCTTAAACTTTAAAATTCATTCTATTGTATTTCTGATGATTGCTTTACTTTGTGTCTTGCTATGGACTTACTGGATATTTAGGCACTGTAAACTATCCAGAGAAAGGCAGAAATGGCAACGGAGATAATTAAAGAATGGTAGTGTAACTATAAAAGAATAACCAAAGGGGAAAATTGTTAGGGTAAATAAACACAAAATTGAATTTTCCCTGTTGTCAAAAGGGAAAGACACTTCCCCTTCATTTTTCATCAAGCATTTCCTTGAGAAACCTAGTATTTGTGTGAATACTTCCTCTGCCCCTTTGATATGTATGTACATATTTTTAAAAGCTAAATAAGCCTCTTGCCAGCCCATAAGCCAGGAATGTCTTTCTTAAAAGCCTTGGAACCATCTCTTTGAAATGTGGATGTTGAGGAAGATAAGCGCCCTGGCTCCCTGTCACCTGAGAGTTTAGCCTAGGCGCCCGGCTCCAGGCTGTAAGCACCTGCTAGTCTTAGAGACAGGAGTTTTAATCTTTCCTTCGGATACAGGCAATTAGCTAGCACAGATGGCTACTCCAACTGCTAGGTGAATTTAGGACTTGCCTGGGAGTATTTAGCTCTCACCCTTAAATGCCATTGTAAAGCCAGGCAAATGAGCAGCACGCCTGGCCCCTCCCACCACTTTTGGCTCCTCCCACCACTTTTGGATTGTATGAAACACTACACCTCAAAGTGTGAGATCTGGCTTCTCAAAGAGCTGCCCAAGTGGCCAGATGATGCAAGTGTGGGGGAGTTAATGGCTATGGGGTACATTTTGATCTATAAGAAAAGAAACTGGGAGTGAGCCAGGCAGTTAAATTCTCCTTTCTTCCTCCCTCTCACGCACTGTTCCAAGCAGGGTTTCTATGTATAGTCTGTCTGGAGATGTCCTATATGGCCCAAAGGCTGTTTCCTTGGGAACTTGAGCTAAAACAAGAGCATTTGAGACAGTGTTGAGTGCTGAGTGTGGAGGACCCAGGTCTGGAGAGAGTAAAACTGTCCCAATAAGAAAATGGACATTTTGAGGAGTGGGGATAGAGGAAAGCAATAGAAGAACCCAGTTGTAGAATAACTAAGGGTGATATTTTTGGACAAAAAGGAAGTTCAGGTGACTTTTGCAGTGAACTGCTTAGCTTTGTAAAATATATACTTCCTTCACTTCTACCAGTCTTCCCTAAGAAATCTTCAATGAAGTATCCTTCTGTAACCATTGTCTTGTGAAATGAATTTTTTTGGAGAATAAAACAGATTGTGTCCTGCACCAAACTTGGTCCAAGGGAACCTGCAGAGCAGAGCCTGGGGAAGCAGCAGGTCTCAGAGGACCTAAGCCTGCTACGTGAAGAAGCCCAGGCTGGCCTGTTGGAGGATAAGACCACAAGAAGCAAGGACTCATCCTAGCTGAGGCCTCAACCCACCTGCCAGCTGACTGTAGTTATATCAGTGATCCCAGGCAAGACCAGCAGAAAAACCATCTGGCCAAGCCCAAATAGCTGACCCACAGGATCCTAAGCAAATCACATGTTTCTTGTTATAGGTAATAATAATAACAATAATAACCATTTAGAAAATAAAATGGAGAAAAATTACATTCATATAGTGACAAAAATGCACAACACACCTAAAAAGAGACAATTGGAGCAAGGTGACAGACACAGCTCATATGCCCACCTCACATCCCAACCAACATCCCATTGATTTGGGAGGAAAAGTGTCTTTAAGGATAAATTCTTAACAGTCCAGGAAAACAAGAAACGGTGCTTGTGGGCACCAGAAATACTGAGGCACTCCTGGGAGATAGAAAGAAGGTGGGATCAGACTTGTAGAGAAATCTGAGGAGATGAGATCGCAACTCAAATCATCAGAGGCAAGAGCTGTGCTTTGTAACCAAGCCTCTGAAAAACTCCAAACTTAGAATCAAAAGGGAGAAACAGTAGGAGTGGGCTTTAGAATAATCAGGTTAAGTTAACTTAAAGGTTCATTTGTAGACTCCCCTCCCACACCTCACAGATTGGCTGGTATCAATCACTTTCGCCTCTAAGATGAAACTCCAAGAATTGCTCATTAAAGAAAGTGAAAAATCTGCCCAACCTTCTGTATAATACCCATAATAGGCCATAAATACAATCTTGATAAATTCCACCACCACCAGCACCACCCCTGGCAAAATGTAGAAGAATACAAGGGACATTCTCTGAACACAATGTAATAAAACGAAAACCACTTTTTCTCTAGGAACTTTAAAAAACACCCTTAAAGACTATCTGAAGATGGCTGTTCAAGCAAACTTGTCTACCTCCCCACTGCTCCACTGAAATGATGGAAAAATTTCATAATGTACTGGAAAAGAAGAAAGGGTGCCATCCAGGAACCAGAAATTGTGAAGAATTCCTAAAAAGAGAAAGCAGTTCAGATAAGATTTACAAGGGTGAAGAGAACCGGAAGCCAAAAGGAGCGGGCAGAAACAACTAAGAAGGTTAAGAGTATATCCAGAGAAAGTGTAGGTGGAGGGTAAACGGATAGAAAGAGCAAGGACTACCCCCAGAACTACAGGGCTAGTTGGGTCCTCAACACCCTTACACGGGGTGGACAGCACTTTAATGACTTCTAATGACAGTGAAATCCCTATCCTGGGAAGGACCCCGAGGATAGGTGTGGGGAATGCTGAGAAGGAAGCAAATTAGAGCCTGAGGTACCTTCAGCCTCCACAGTAATAATGAAAGAGAGAAACACATTTGTAGAGAGGGGACCGCTTCCAACCTGTCTGTTCCATGGCTAATCACCCCAAAGCGAACAGGATACTCAGATGTCCTACCCACTTATGAAGAGTCTGAATGGGTGATACCTTGTTCCATGCATTTTATGAATATAATATTCAGATAAAACTGTAAAACACATAAAATGTTGTCCAAAGCATCATTGGCCTATGTCATGGGCTCAAAAACTGTGTTCCTACAAGACCATGTGTCTCCCTAAGGGAGAATAAATCTTAATTTATTAAGTCAACAAAATAAAGTGAACTGGACTAAATCCAAAGTAATATTATGAAGCCAGTATAGTTTTCTCATTGTCTCTCAGTCTCCTTTCTGCCTCTGTCCCCCACCCAGTACCTTCCAGATTTCTAAAGTCTAGTGTTGCATTGAAAGTAGAAACATGATTACTGTGGTTCCCATATAATTTCTTCTACAGTGTGGTTGGTTGGCTGACTTTCAGTGCAAATGGCATCTGCCCCCAGCAGCGCACCCCAAGCCCTCTGTCTCTAATGGAAGAATAAACCTGTCCTCTTTTACAGTTCCTTCAGTTGTGAACTGGAGAGTGGGGTCTGGCCACTTCTCTGAATCTCAGGTCCCCACCAACCCCATAGGTTCTTGTGAGAAATAGAGACAATAACAGAAAATAAATCTAACAAAAAATGTGCGAACTGTGGATGCAATACATTCTAAAACTTTATGGAAGACTTAAGAAAGTTCTTAAAAATGGAGACAAAACCCAGGTTCTTAGGTAGGAAGACTCAACAGCGTAAAGATGTCATTAATCCCCAAGTTGATTGACAAATTCAATGAAATTCCAGTCAGAATCCCAACAGGGACCCTTTTTTTCAATCCTGGAACTTGACCGGCAGATTCTAAAATGTACCTGTATGTGCAAAGGACCTAAAGAAGGACAAAGAGGAAGGACTTGCCTTCTGAACAGCCAGTCATATTGTGGAGATACGGTCCCTGACATAGGGCGGTGCTGGCACAGGGATCAACAGATTGACTGTGGGACAGAAAAGAAAGCTGAGAAACAGATCCATATGCAGACACCCTTGACATTAAGCTGAGATGGCCCTCAGAGCAGTGGGAACAAGAGGACACATTCACCATCAACTTTCTCCCTTAAGATGATGACAGGAACCCCTCTCTTACCTTGTCAGCCTTTCCCACAGAGTTCTGTACACAGTCAAGGCTTAATAAGTGCCTTGTGATAAATTGACTAAGAAAAACTGTACCATTCTCCTTTTTGCCTACCCTCACTGAGAGATCGCCTCTGTCTAATGCCTGAAATCTTTCCATTTAAATAGCATTCCTTTAGCCAGGGGTTTCAACCTTGGCACCATTGACATTTGGGGCTGCATAATTTTTCTTGGGGGGGGGGACGACACTGTCCTCTGCATTGTAAGATGTTTAGCAGCATCCTTGACCTCTACCCACTAGATGCCAGTAACCTGCCCCCCATCAAGTCATGACAACCAAAAATGTTTCAAGACATTGTCGAATGTCCCCTAGGGGACAAGATCCACACCTGCTCTCCCCCACTGAGAACCACTGGGTTAGGCAGTTCTCCCACACCACACTCTTTTATGATGCCACACCCTCCTTGTGGCTGACTTTAGAATGTTCACAAATATCCAAGCTCTCTCTGCTCCCAGAGGACCGCACTCTCTCACCCCTTCGATGGTCAGACTTGACCATTTGATGAGACAGTTCATGCTTAGCCACTCTCTTGTCTCTGCCGGGCCACCTACGTGGCTTCTCTGTGTCCCTGGGACCATGAGGGTGTTGATAATGTGTAGAAGAGCCCCAGTCTACCTGCGGTGGGCAAACAGCATGAGTGAGAAATAAACTCTTATTGCGTGTCATTTCTTTATAACCCAATCTACTCTGAGCTGGTATCCCTCCCCACCAAAAGGATGATGCCTGCTTTGAAATAACAGAAAAAATATATATTGGTCTCTGTCCCTGGTTCCTGGCACAGAGCTCCTAAAACCCACATAATTTCCTATGTGATAAGAGCACTAGCAGCACCTTTTGTCCTCATGAGGCAACTCTGGGTGGGCTCCTGGTCACCAGAAAGACCAAGCTATGATTTCAAGCTTGGCATTTTCAGCCCCAGGCCCCCATCCTTCAGAGAAGGGAAAGGGCTGGAAATGGAGTTAATAATTGATCATGCCTATGTGAGGAAGCCTCCATAAAATCCCAATAGCATGGAGTTCCAGGAGCTTCCAGGTTGGTGAACACATCCATGCTGGGAGACTGGGCACCCCAATGCCACAGGGACAGAAGCTCTTGTGCCCCGAACACTTCCAGACCTCGCCCCAGGTATTTCTTCACCTGGCTGTTCATCTGTATCCTTTATCATGTCCTTTATTATATAAGAAACCAGTAAATGTAAGTAAGTGTTTCCCTGAGTTCTGTGAGCTATTCTAGCAAATGACTGAATTCAAGAAGGGGGTCATGAAGAGTAAGACGCGGAGATCACCTTCCTCCCCACAGATACACCAGAAATACAGCTACACGTGGAACAACTCCTACAGAACACCTACTGAATGCTGGCAGAAGACCTCAGACCTCCCAAAAGGCAAGAAACTCCCCATGTACCTGGGTAGGGCAAAGCAGAGAGATTCCCGCACAGAGAATCGGTGCCAACCGGCACTCACCAGCCCGAGAGGCTTGTCTGCTCGCCTGCCGGGGCGGGCGGCGCTGGGAGCTGAGGCTCAGGCTTCAGTCGGAGCGCAGGGAGAGGACTGGGGTTGGCAGCGTGAACACAGCCTGAAGGGGCTAATGCACCACAGCTAGCCGGGAGGGAGTCCGGGAAAAAGTCTGGACCTGCCGAAGAGGCAAGAGACTTTTTCTTCACTCTTTGTTTCCTGGTGCGCGAGGAGAGGGGATTAAGAGCGCTGCTTGGAGGAGCTCCAGAGACGGGCGCGAGCCGCGGCTGAAAGCACGGACCCCAGAGATGGGTGTGGGACGCTGGGGCTGCTGCCACCGCCGCGAGGCCTGTGTGCGAGCGCAGGTCACTGTCCATGCCCCCCTTCCGGGGAGCCTGTGCAGCCCATCACTGCCGGGGTCCCGGGATCCAGGGACGGCTTCCCGGGGAGAACGCACGGCGCACCTCGGGCTGGTGCAATGTCACGCCCGCCTCTGCCGCTGCAGGCTCCACCCGCACTCCGTGCCCCTCCCCGCCCCCGGCCTGAGTGAGCCAGAGTCCCAGAAGCGGCTGCTCCTTTAACCCTGTCCTGTCTGAGCGAAGAACAGATGCCCTCCGACGACCTACACGCAGAGGCAGGGCCAAATCCAAAGCTGAGACCCGGGAGCTGTGAGAACAAAGAAGAGAAAGGGAAATCTCTCCCAGCAGCCTCAGAAGCAGCGGATTAAAGCTCCACAATCAACTTGATGTACCCTGCATCTGTGGAATACATGAATAGACAACGAATCATCCCAAATTGAGGAGCCAGGAGTCAGTGCTGTGCCTCTGAGGTGGGAGAGCCAACTTCAGGACACTGGTCCACAAGAGACCTCCCAGCTCCACATAATATCAAAGGGCGAAAATCTTCCAGAGATCTCCATCTCAACACCAGCACCCAGCTTCACTCAACGACCAGCAAGCTACAGTGCTGGACACCCTATGCCAAACAACTAGCAAGACAGGAACATAATGCCACCCATTAGCAGAGGGGCTGCCTAAAATCATAAAAAGTCCACAGACACCCCAAAACACACCACCAGACATGGACCTGTCCACCAGAAAGACAAGATCCAGCCTCATCCACCAGAACACAGGCACTAGTCCCCTCCACCAGGAAGCCTACACAACCCACTGAACCAACCTTAGCCACTGGGGACAGACACTGAAAACAACGGGAACTACGAACCTGCAGCCTGCAAAAAGGAGACCCCAAACACAGTAACATAAGCAAAATGAGAAGACAGAAAAACACACAGCAGGAGAAGGAGCAAGATAAAAACCCACCAGACCTAACAAATGAAGAGGAAATAGGCAGTCTACCTGAAAAAGAATTCAGAATAATGATAGTAAAGACGATCCAAGATTCTATTTCCAAGATCCAAAATCTTGGAAATAGAATAGACAAAATGCCAGAAACAGTTAACAAGGACCTAGAAGAAATAAAGATGAATCAAGCATCGATTAAAAACACAATAAATGAAATGAAAAATACTCTAGATGGGATCAATAGCAGAATAACTGAGGCAGAAGAACGGATAAGTGAGGTGGAAGATAAAATAGTGGAAAAAACTGATGCAGAGCAAAATAAAGAAAAAAGAATGAAAAGAACAGAGGACAGTCTCAGAGACCTCTGGGACAACATTAAACACACCAACATTCGAATTATAGGGGTTCCAGAAGAAGAAGAGAAAAAGAAAGGGACTGAGAAAATATTTGAAGAGATTATAGTTAAAAACTTCCCTAATATAAGAAAGGAAATAATTAATCAAGTCCAGGAGGCACAGAGAGTCCCATACAGAACAAATCCAAGGAGAAATATGCCAAGACACATATTAATCAAACTGTCAAAATTAAACACAAAGAAATCATATTAAAAGCAGCAAGGGAAAAACAACAAATAACACACAAGGGAATCCCCATCAGGTTAACAGCTGATCTCTCAGCAGAAACTCTACAAGCCAGAAGAGAGTGGCAGGACATAATTAAAGTGATGAAGGAGAAAAACCTGCAACCAAGACTACTCTACCCAGCAAGGATCTCATTCAGATTTGATGGAGATATTAAAACCTTTAGAGACAAGCAAAAGCTGAGAAAGTTCAGCACCACCAAACCAGCTTTACAACAAATGCTAAAGGAACTTCTCTAGGCAAGAAACACAACAGAAGGAAAATACGTACAATAACGAACCCAAAACAATTAAGGAAATAGGAATAGGAACATACATATCAATAATTACCTTAAATGTAAATGGATGAAATGCTCCCACCAAAAGACACAGATTGGCTGAATGGATACAAAAACAAGACCCATATATATGCTGTCTACAAGAGACCCACTTCAGACCTAGAGACACATACAGACTGAAAGTAAGGGGATGGAAAAAGATATTCCACACAAATGGAAATCAAAAGAAAGCTGGAGTAGCAATTCTTATATCAGAAAAAATAGACTTTAAAATAAAGACTATTAGAAGAGACAAAGAAGGACACTACATAATGATAAAGGGATCGATCCAAGAAGAAGATATAACAATTGTAAATATTTCTGCACCCAACATAGGAGCACCTCAATACATAAGGCAAATACTAACAGCCATAAAAGGGGAAATCGACAGTAACACACTCATAGTAGGGAACTTTAACACCCCACTTTCACCAAAGGACAGATCATCCAAAATGAAAATAAATAAGGAAACACAAGCTTTAAATGATACATTAAACAAGATGGACTTAATTGATGTTTATAGGACATTCCATCCAAAAACAACAGAACACACATTTCTCTCAAGTGCTCATGGAACATTCTCCAGGATAGATCATATCTTGGGTCACAAATCAAGCCTTGGTAAATTTAAGAAAATTGAAATTGTATCAAGTATCTTTTCTGACCACAATGCTATGAGACTAGACATCAATTACAGGAAAAGAGCTGTAAAAAATACAAACACATGGAGGCTAAACAATACACTACTCAATAACGAAGTGATCACTGAAGAAATCAAAGAGGAAATAAAAAAATACCTAGAAACAAATGACAATGGAGACACGACGACCCAAAACCTATGGGATGCAGCAAAAGCAGTTCTAAGGGGGAAGTTTATAGCAATACAATCCCACCTTAAGAAACAGGAAACATCTCGAGTAAACAACCTGACCCTGCACCTAAAGCAATTAGAGAAAGAAGAACAAAAAACCCCCAAAGTTAGCAGAAGGAAAGAAATCATAAAGATCACATCAGAAATAAATGAAAAAGAAATGAAGGAAACATTAGCAAAGATCAATAAAACTAAAAGCTGGTTCTTTGAGAAGATAAACAAAATTGATAAACCATTAGCCAGACTCATCAAGAAAAAAAGGGAGAAGACTCAAATCAATAGAATTAGAAATGAAAAAGGAAAAGTAACAACTGACACTGCAGAAATACAAAAGATCATGAGAGATTACTACAAGCAACTCTATGCCAATAAAATGGACAACCTGGAAGAAATGGACAAATTCTTAGAAATGCACAACCTGCCAAGACTGAAGCAGGAAGAAATAGAAAATATGAATAGACCAATCACAAGCACTGAAACTGAAACTGTGATTAAAAATCTTCCAACAAACAAGAGCCCAGGACCAGATGGCTTCACAGGCGAATTCTATCAAACATTTAGAGAAGAGCTAGCACCTATCCTTCTCAAACTCTTCCAAAATATAGCAGAGGGAGGAACACTCCCAAACTCATTCTACGAGGCCACCATCACCTTGATACCAAAACCAGGCAAGGATGTCACAAAGAAAGAAAACTACAGGCCAATATCACTGATGAACATAGATGCAAAACTCCTCAATGAAATACTAGCAAACAGAATCCAACAGCACATTAAAAGGATCATACACCATGATCAAGTGGGGTTTATTCCAGGAATGCAAGGATTCTTCAATATACGCAAATCAATCAATGTGATACACCATATTAACAAGTTGAAGGAGAAAAACCATATGATCATCTCAATAGATGCAGAGAAAGCTTTCGACAAAATTCAACACCCATTTATGATAAAAACCCTGCAGAAAGTAGGCATAGAGGGAACTTTCCTCAACATAATAAAGGCCATATATGACAAACCCACAGCCAACATTGTCCTCAATGGTGAAAAACTGAAACCATTTCCACTAAGATCAGGAACAAGACAAGGCTGCCCACTCTCACCACTCTTATTCAACTTAGTTTTGGAAGTTTTAGCCACAGCAATCAGAGAAGAAAAGGAAATAAAAGGAATCTAAATTGGAAAAGAAGAAGTAAAGCTGTCACTGTTTGCAGATGACATGATACTATACATAGAGAATCCTAAAGATGCTACCAGAAAACTACTAGAGCTAATCAATGAATTTGGTAAAGTAGCAGGATACAAAATTAATGCACAGAAATCTCTGGCATTCCTGTACACTAATGATGAAAAATCTGAAAGTGAAATCAAGAAAACACTCCCATTTTCCATTGCAACAAAAAGAATAAAATATCTAGGAATAAACCTACCTAAGGAGACAAAAGACCTGTATGCAGAAAATTATAAGACACTGATGAAAGAAATTAAAGATGATACAAATAGATGGAGAGACATACCATGCTCCTGGATTGGAAGAATCAATATTGTGAAAATGACTCTACTACCCAAAGCAATCTACAGATTCAATGCAATACCTATCAAACTACCACTGGCATTTTTCACAGAACTAGAACAAAAAATTTCAAAATTTGTTTGGAAAAACAAAAGACCCCGAATAGCCAAAGCAATCTTGAGAACGAAAAACGGAGCTGGAGGAATCAGGCTCCCTGACTTCAGACTACACTACAAAGCTACAGTAATCAAGACAGTATGGTACTGGCACAAAAACAGAAAGATAGATCAATGGAACAGGATAGAAAGCCCAGAGATAAACCCACGCACATATGGTCACCTTATCTTTGATAAAGGAGGCAGGAATGTACAGTGGAGAAAGGACAGCCTCTTCAATAAGTGGTGCTGGGAAAACTGGACAGGGACATGTAAAAGTATGAGATTAGATCATTCCCTAACACCATACACAAAAATAAGCTCAAAATGGATTAAAGACCTAAATGTAAGGCCAGAAACTATCAAACTCTTAGAGGAAAACATAGGCAGAACACTCTATGACATAAATCACAGCAAGATCCTTTTGGACCCACCTCCTAGAGAAATGGAAATAAAAACAAAGATAAATAAATGGGACCTAATGAAACTTCAAAACTTTTGCACAGCAAAGGAAACCATAAAGAAGACCAAAAGACAACCCTCAGAATGGGAGAAAATATTTGCAAATGAATCAACTGACAAAGGATTAATCTCCAAAATTTATAAGCAGCTCATGCAGCTCAATAGCAAAAAAACAAACAACCCAATCCAAAAATGGGCAGAAGTCTTAAATAGGCATTTCTCCAAAGAAGATATACAGACTGCCATCAAACACATGAAAGAATGCTCAACATCATTAATCATTAGAGAAATGCAAATCAAAACTACAATGAGATATCATCTCACACCAGTCAGAATGGCCATCATCAAGAAATCTAGAAACAATAAATGCTGGAGAGGGTGTGGAGAAAAGAGAACACTCTTGCACTGCTGGTGGGAATGTGAATTGGTACAGCCACTATGGAGAACAGTATGGAGGTTCCTTAAAAAACTAAAAATAGAACTACCATATGACCCAGCAATCCCACTACTAGGCATATACCCTGAGAAAACCAAAATTCAAAAAGAGACATGTACCAAAATGTTCATTGCAGCTCTATTCACAATAGCCCGGAGATGGAAACAACCTAAGTGTCCATCATTGGATGAATGGATAAAGAAGATGTGGCACATACATACAATGGAATATTACTCAGCCATAAAAAGAAACGAAACTGAGCTATTTGTAATGAGGTGGATAGACCTAGAGTCTGTCATACAGAGTGAAGTAAGTCAGAAAGAGAAAGACAAATACCGTATGCTAACACATATATATGGAAATTAAGAAAAAAAATGTCATGAAGAACCTAGGGGTAAAACAGGAATAAGGACACAGATCTACTTGAGAATGGACTTGAGGATATGGGGAGGGGGAAGGGTAAGCTGTGACAAAGCGAGAGAGAGGCATGGACATATATACACTACCAAACGTAAGGTAGATAGATAGTGGGAAGCAGCCGCATAGCACAGGGAGATCAGCTCGGTGCTTTGTGACCGCCTGGAGGGGTGGGATAGGGAGGGTGGGAGGGAGGGAGACGCAAGAGGGAAGGGATGGGGGAACAGATATATATGTATGACTGATTCACTTTGTTATAAAGCAGAAACTAATAAAAAAATAAAAATAAAAAAATAAAGATACCAAAAAAAAAAAAAGAAGGGGGTCATGGGAACCTCTGATGTGTAGCTGGTTGATCAGAAGTACAGGTGACAAACTGGGACTATCAGTTGGCATCTGAGCTGGAAGGGGCAGTCGTGTGGGACTGAGCCCTTAACCTGTTGGGTCTGTGCTAACTCCCATTAGTGTCAGGATTGAATTGAATTGTAGGACACCCAGCTGATGACACAGAGAATTGCTTTGGTATGGGGAAAAATCCCACACGTCCCAGAAGTGTTGTGGGTGTGGTAGTAGTGTGAGAGTAAAAAAGAGACATAGGAGTGTTTTTCCCAGATATCTGAGATGGCCTACCCCTCCATACACCCCTCTCCTGGTCAGGCCTGTGCCAGGGCAGCAGGAAGCCTCCAGGTCAGCACCTTTCAGGGGACCCTGTATTAGAGGGACATCATGAGGCTTCCTTGAACCTTCCCTGCAGGACCCGGAGCAGCAAGTCACCTGGTGGACACACACTGGGACCCTGGAGAAGGACTTTCCACAGGTTGTGACTCATGGTCAAGAAAATATTTTATGGATCCTGAATAGAATTGCACATTTTACTTATTTTAATAAATTTATTTATTTATTTTTGGCTGTGTTGGGTCTTCGTTGCTGTGCGTGGGCTTTCTCTAGTTGCAGCGAGCAGGTGCTACTCTTCATTGCGGTGCACGGGCTTCTCATTGTGGTGGTTTCTCTTGTTGCAGAGCATGGGCTCTAGTTGCGTGCAGGCTTCAATAGTTCTGGTGCGCAGGCTCAGTAGTTGTGGCGCACGGGCTTAGTTGCTCCAAGGCATGTGGGATCTTCCCGGACCAGGGCTCGAATCCGTGTCCCCTGCATTGGCAGGCGGATTCTTAACCACTGCGCCAAGGAAGCCCAGAATTGCACATTTTAAATGAATTAGAATGAAATAACATAGCACATCATAAAACAGAATAGAAAATATTGGAGAGTATCACATGTATAAAGGTCAGTATTGTTCTGTGAAGCATTTGTTTTAGAGTCACTTGTAAAATGTGTTCTTTACTGTGGGTCTTGGTGAATAAAGCTCAGAACTGTTTTCGATGTACTGTTCTCTCTCACATGTCCTTGCATTTTCCCAGTTCTCTACTATGAATAGGATTTTTTTTTTGGCTGCGCTGTGCAGCTTGTGGGATCTTAGTTCCCCAACTAGGGATTGAACCTGGGCGCTCAGCAGTGAAAGAGCGGAGTCCTAACCACTGGACCGTCAGGGAATTCCCAGGATTTTCCTTTAGAACTAGTTTTTAAAATTATTGAAAGAGAAACAAAACAGAGACTGGAAATTTAATAAAAAAGTCATTTTGGACCCTCATCATAAGAGCACGTGCGTCCACACTGGGCCCCAGGCTTGATGTGGGGAGGAGGCTGATTGGGGGTGTACTTGGGGGCCACATACAGGCTGACTTCTGGGGTTGGGCAAAACCATAGTCTCCCTGCATCTCAAAATTTGGATCTGTCATGTGGAGGAGGAGAAGGAGGAGGAGGAGGAAGAGGAGGAGGGGAGGAGGAGGGGTAGGAGGGGGGGAGGAGGAGGAGGGGAGGAGGAGGGGGAGGAGGAGGGGAGGAGGAGGGGAGGAAGGGGAGGAGGGGGAGGAGGGGAGGAGGGGAGGAGGGGGAGGAGGGGGAGGAGGAGGGGAGGAGGAGGAGGGGGAGGAGGGGAGGAGGAGGGGGAGGAGGGGAGGAGGGGAAGGAGGGGTAGGAGGGGGAGGAGGAGGAGGGGGAGGAGGGGGAGAAGGAGGAGGGGGAGGAGGAGGAGGAGGGGGAGGAGGGGGAGGAGGAGGGGGAGGAGGGGAAGGAGGAGGAGGGGGAGGAGGGGGAGGAGGAGGGGGAGGAGGGGAAGGAGGAGGAGGAGGAGGAGGGGGAGGAGGAGAGGAAGGGAAGGGGGGAGGGATGAAGGAAGGGAGGAAGGAAGGAAGGAAGGAGCTCTATCTACCCAGGGAACCTAAGGGAAAATGCTCCCTGTCATGACTCCAGAGTGTTTTCAAGCCATCCTTCCCTGTACCCGTCTCCTGTGCTGAGGAATCCAGCTCGTGGATCCCATCTTCCTTGGGAGAAAGAAAAATCAAATCCTTCTGTATCTCTTTTGGATGTCCTCTTCCGTATCTGCACAGAGAATAAGGTACACAATATCTATCAGCAGAATATTAAATTTGAGTAAAGAAGAACAGCACTGGGGTAAAATAGAATTTGTTTCCTCTGAGGCACAGGTAGAGTGACCTCACTGACCTGGGCAGCACCCGCCTCTCCCTGCAGCGCCAGGCAGGGTGTCCTCACAGTTCTGGGGAAACTCTGACCCCAGCCAGCTGACCCCTCATGCCCTCCTTCCTGGCACCTTCTCTCGCCGATGGCTGTGATAACCCACACTTGGCCCTGGGTCTCCCTTGCCTCTCTGCCAGCCCCTCTTTCGCCCACCCTGTGTATCTCTGTCTTCCTCTGCCCTCACTACCACCAAACCTGCCTCTCCCTCTGGGCACGCTCTACCTCTAGGGTTCCTTGTCTTGGAAAAATGACTCCACATTCTCCACCCTGAGATTTGGGGCAGAACTCAGAGCTCATTCAAGTCTCTCCACTCCCCAAATACACACCTATCTTCCTTAGTGTCTCTGAAGTCATGGTGAGTTCCAAACTCAGCTCTTCCTGCACATGCCAGCTGTAGGTACCCTGGCAAGAAGCTGGACGTGTCAGTGTCTCCATCTCTCATTACAATCTCTCTCTCTAGCTGTATATAACAGCTATAGTGTCATAATGATGCTAGTGTCTGTGCTCAGAGGTTGGTTGTGGAGATAAACAGGAGAATCCATACGAGGTGCTTAGTATCAGCCCAGGCACTTTGCAGACATAAGATGAATAGTAATTGTACTTTCTATGGTTATTATGGAAGGTGGGCTGAGAGGGGGAGACCCCAGTGGACCACACCTCCCTCATTCCTGCAGATGTTGTTCCTGGCCTGGGATGCAGACTCCTGGGCCTGGGACCTGTCCACACAAAGGTATGGCCCGGAGTGGCAAGACATTATTATTCTTGGAGGAGTGGGTGGGGACTCAGATAAACTGGGATGCCCTCACCATGCAGCCCCCAGGAGCTGGCTCTGCAGGGAGGGTCACCCCTGTGAGGAAGGCTGTGCCTCAGAACATGCTGGTCAGGGAGGGTTTATGTGGGTGTCCACATCTGTCCATACCCAGGGCCACGCCTCCTTTCCCACCTGTCTGTCACAGTCAATGCCAACTCCCAGGTCTAGAGCTCCACAGAGTGGTGATTCTCTGAGGCTCTTCTCAGTCTCCCAGAGCAAGGTCCTCTTGGGCAGAGTCCCCCATCCCCGAGGTCTTTAGGAGACCCAGACCCAGGCCCGGCCCCAGGGCTGCTGTGTGGACAGCAACCTGTGACCCTGCAGCTATCATAGACTGTTTGTGGGAGGGGGTAGACCCAATTCTGGCCCAGCAACCATGGCTCCAACCTGAGTCACAGTGACCAGAGTCCAAGGAGAGACTTGATTCTTGCCCTTCTCCAGGAGCCCATTATCTGCTGGCTTACGGTTCCTCCCGCCTTTGATTAAAATCTGTTGGGGTGAGGGGATGGGTCCAGTGGTGGGATGAAGGCAGAGGTAGGGGAGATGGAGGCCTCAGCAGGAGAGTGGAGACCTTCCAAGGCTGGATGAGAGCCAGGAGGCTGAGGTGATGGGCAGTGGATGGTCAAAATGGTGCAACACTGCCTCCATCTGGGGCTGGTGTTTGATGTCCCATGTAAGTCACCTTGGATCTCTGTTGGTAGCCTTAATGTCCCCCAACACACACAATGGTTTGTTCTAAAATAGACTCCTCTCTTCCCTTCCCCAGAGCCGACTGTGCCAGCTCTGTGGCCTGCAATGGTTCGTTTGGGACAGGACTGTCCCATTCTCAACACTTGACCCCTATCCCAGCTCCCAAGCCCTTGATTGTGAGATGGGCAATTTCATGCCTTTGTCCAGTAGACTTTTCCATCTGTTGCTCCCCGAATCATGACTAAGTGGACTCTTCCATTCCTGTCCACCACGGTCCTCACAATGGACCTCTCCTTCCCTATTCCTCCATATTCCCCAGTTGACAGTTTCATCTCTGTCTCCTCCCACATACTCCCAAATGGATCGTCCCAGCCCCATGACCCTGAAGATCTTAGAAAGAGCAAAGGCCAAGGTGTCCAACCACCTGCAGAATCCTGCCCCAGGACTGGGGTGTACAGCATCCATCAGAATAAAAACTAGCAACATCCCCCACTAGACTGTCACCTCCACATGGGCAGGGACAGTTGTTTATCTTGTTCCCAGACATCTCTCCAGCACCTAGAATGGCCCTTATTACACAGTACAAACCCATTAGGTGTTGGATGAATGAACCCTTTGACACAGCAATTCCACTTCTAAGAACGTGTCCTAAAGAAACACTCACACAGGCGCACAGGGTTGTGTGCACAAGAACGGGAGGAGCAAACAACTGGGAAAAACTTGTAAATGTTTATTAATTGTCAGTGACTGATGCAGGGTAAATGAATAATGGAGGTTTGTAGCATGGAGCACATGCTGAACAGGAAACAGAGTGAGACAGACTTGTCCAGGACACGCTGCTAGTAGGGAAAAGCAGGTCAGAGATGCTCATAGTGGTACCCTGTGTGTGTGTGTGTTTGTGTGTAAATGCAGAGAAAAACATCTGGAATCAAACACCCAGAACTGCTCTCAGTAGTTGCATCTGGAGAGAGGGAGGTTAGTGCCATTTTGTACAAAGAATACTTGACAATACTTGTTTTTTTAAGGTAGATGCATGAGAGAGATACACAGAAAAATAGATACAGAGAGATATACACATTAGGTATATGTCTTGCTCATCAATGCAACTCTAACATCTAGCAACGTTTGGCACATAGTAAGAAAAATCATGTTTAACTTTTCACTGTTGTGAACTCTTTCTTTTACTTGCTATACAGCTGATGGCTTGGAGTTCACAGCCATGCCCATGTTCATGAAAGGCCACCAGGTTCTGCTTCTTATCATGGGCACTTGTCACATCCCCGAGGCTGAGGCATGGAAAGAGAAGGAAAATAAGTGGCGGTGAGCTCCCATTTACTGAAAAATCACTACTTAACTCTGACCTACATAGCCCTGTGCACTCCGATTCCACTTTGCCTTGTGGTCTATGCGCACCTCCCACTGCTCCTAAAGGCCAAACTTCTGCTCAGGCTACAGCAACTCCCTCAACTGTCCTATGAGTTTCTAGGCTAGAGGAAGGTGTGGCTTACATGCCAGTAGCTGACCTGGGGTTTGGGAGACCATAGCATCCTGGGGAGGGAAGATCTCTGGATATACAGAGCAGGGAGTAGAAAAAGCACAGGAAACCTCCTCATTTAGCCTCAGAGCTGCACCCCAAGGGACAGGGAGAAAGGAATGATTTGGGAACAAGATGGGGTACAAGTACCATAAGAGAACAGTGAATTTTGCGGGGATGTGGTGATGGACTGAAAGGTCACTTACAGAGTTAGTCGTCTTCCTCGGGATCACTGATCTCTTCATAGATAATGAAGTTCTTTCTTTCCCGCAGTCTGTAGGTCCAGGCATTAATCTCCCTTCTCCTGGGTCCTGTGGTGGAAAAGAGTTGGTAAATGGGGGTTGGGTGGGTTAGGGAGTGTTGGGCCCTGTTTTGTCAGGTAAGGAGATGCCTCCTCCCTCCCAAGTGACCACAGGCCTTTTACATAGTCTTTTTCCCACAGCTTCTGGCTCAGAGGGGCTGAGATACTAAACCTGCACGAATACACACCAAACGCCACTTAAGAGTTTTAGCTTCTGGCTCCTTCCATTGTCAGGTTTAGATTCCCAACCTCTTTACTCACCAGAACATTTATTCCGACCTTTCATTCATCATGTATTTGTTAAGGGCATATTGTGTGCCAGGCATTGAGCTGAAGGTGAACATATCCGAATAAGATATGTTCCCAGGTTATCACAGACAGAATAATGACCTGAGCACCTTTCATGACGTCAGGGCTCGTACACTGAATTGAACACGCTTTTTTTTTTGGGCTGCTCTGTGTGCTGCATGCAGGATCTCCACCAGGGATGGAAACCGTATCCCCTGCAGTGGAAGCGCGGAGTCTTAACCACAGTACCGCGAGGGAAGTCCATTGAATTGAACACCTTTGAATAACCTGTGAACTCTGATTCTTTCTTTCCATTTTATGGACTAGGAACTGGAGCTCAGAGAATTTGGAAGGCTTGCCCCGAGTTACACGGCTTTCATATCGATGAAACTCAAGTCTGTGACTCTGGAAGTCAGGTCTTTTTTGGTCTTGTTTTGTTTATTTTTAATTTTTGGCTGTGCCATGCAGCTTGTGGGATCTTAGTTCCCTGACCAGGGACTGAACCTGGGTCCCGGCAGTGAAAGCGCCAAGTCCTAACCACTGGACCACCAGGAAATTCCCTGGAAGTCAGTTCTGATGTTTCAGCTGGAGCTGGGTGAGCTCCTCAGCCCAGCCTGGCCCCAGGCCCGTCCAGGATCCATCTCCCACACCTAGCCCATGCACTTGAACATGGCCAGGGAAGCCAGAGGAGTTGTTCCCAAAGAGTTTCCTCTTACCTGATGTTTCCTTGCTCCGCTCACCAGAGGTATCTGCTTTTCCCGGGGGGCACAGTTGTTTCTGAGCCTGCTCTGAGCCTGATGTTACTGGTACTAACTTCAAACGACTTTTTTTCTCTTTGGGCTTCACCTTTTTAATCTGAAGGTCACATACAAAGAGTATCAATGGCATTTCTCGAGTGCTTCAGAGCTTACAAAGTGTCTTTGTGCGCAGTACCTTAATTAAAGTTCTCAACAAGTCGGGAAGATCATTATATTTCCTGTACCTAAATTACGGGGAACCTGGGAAGTTAGAAGGAAAAGGAAATGGTCTACATGAAGGGTGTTTCCAGGACTTGAACGCTTGTCTTTACACTCTTTCCAGGCTGACACTCTCGCCAAGAGGGGTCTCCATGTGAGCAGGAGTGTGCTACACGGAAGATTCGGGGAAGCACAACACTCTAACAATCCACGGGGTCTGTGAAGGTGAGGAGGGGCTTCTATAAAATATAAGGGATCGAATATAAGCTAGTAGACAGCTGCTGGGAGAGTAAATGGACCAATGCACAGAAGGGACAAAACACTGCTGGCAAATGGTGTGGGGGGATGAATATAGGGAAGAGAGAAGAAAGGAATGGTTTACGGAAATTCATGTAGACAGCCAAGAAAGTGGTGCCAGATGTGACATCCTGTCCTACCCTGGCAAGAACATTTCAGTTGGAATTAAGCGAGGTGGTTCCTCTACCAATTCTACTGGTGTCAGGGTGTGTCACTGACAAACAACCTCAAGCAAACCTTCATTCAGCTCCTTTGTTTATGAAACAGTGAGCAATAACAGTATAACCAGCTCCCTCATTTATGAATCAGTGAACAATAACTGTAAAACAAGCTAAGTGAAAGAACTTTCCGAGCTTACAAATGCTGTTTAAACGTGGTAATAATAAAAACGAATACTTTCTTTTATGATCCTTCTTTGAATTCTCTCCTCAACTGTGTCCACACTGGCACCCCACCCACCAGATCCCTTTACCCTCTAAACTAGAGCTTAATCTGCAATTGTGGAAGAACTTATTCAAGATCCCTCTAAGGGTCCCCCTGGGCTGGGACTGAGGCTTCAGAGATGCCTCAGGTGCAGACGAGGCCCTGAAGGAGCTCACAGAAGGGAGGGGCCAACAGTCCAGGCCATTCCCAAGCAATGTGAAAGGGGCCCTTTGACTGAGCAGAGGGGAGCTGGTACTTCCTGTTGTGAGACTGGGCATCTAAACGGAAGCATCAGCAGCATCTGCGAGTTTAGCCCTAGGGGAAATGCCTGAGCTTCAGAAACATATGAAAAATTCACGAATTTGGAAATGCTTTGGGGCTTTGGGTGTAGACTACTACCACTGCCACTGCGGTCTCAAGCAAATTATTAACATCTCTATACCACAATATCTGCCTGTTTATTATTATTATTTAATAGTAATAATATCCTCATTATTATTTGGGGATAATAATAGTAGCAATGTCACAGAGGTTTTCTTAGGGACTAAATAAATTAATCCATGTGAATTGCCTAAAATAAATCTGGCATCACTATGAAAACAAAAGAAGTATCAGCTATCACAATTGTTATTAATTACTATTAAGCTCTCAATACTACATCAGGCATTGTGATAAAGAGATCAGGAAAGGGAGGCAGTGAGGGCCAGGCCATTTTCAGTATTTTCCCACTTTTACCAATATTCACATCCACGGAGAGAGAAACGGTCTCTGGTCCTCTGGATTTGGGAGGCACTCACCTTCAGGGGTTGTCTCTCTTGCATGTTGGAAGCCTCCTGAGCAGATTCATCTAAAAGAAGGTGACAAATCAGAATTTTTCTTTGTTGGTACATATTTCCAAACTGCAGAGAGACTCCTGTAGTATCAGAATTCTGCAGCAGAGGGTTATGAGTCCACTCACTGTCAAGGAGTTACTTTGAGACAAGCCTCTGTATTATAACGGTTTATGCATTTATTTGCAGCACCAATTCATAATTTTCCTTCTGATGGTTTATAAAAAGCGAACTAAAGCCCATCACGGCCTCATCCTATTCATTACATATTTCTTACTTGTTTCCCCAAAGAATTAAATTGACTGGTCTTTAACCAAAAATCACTGTATACTTAAAACGGTGAATTTTATAGTATGCCTCAATGAAACTGTTAAGTGTATGATGAACCATGGATGATTTAATCCAGCGGTTCCGGAATGTTTCCAGTATAAGAACACCTCTTTAATGTCAAAAACTTTGTAGATACTCAAACCACAGGACCGCCAGGGAAGTCCCTTGAAGTGAACACCTTTGAATAACCTGTGAACTCTGATTCTTTCTTTCCGTTTTATGGACTAGGAACTGGAGCTCAGAGAATTTGGAAGGCTTGCCCCGAGTTACACGGCTTTCATATCGATGAAACTCAAGTCTGTGACTCTGGAAGTCAGGTCTTTTTTGGTCTTGTTTTGTTTATTTTTAATTTTTGGCTGTGCCATGCAGCTTGTGGGATCTTAGTTCCCTGACCAGGGACTGAACCTGGGTCCCGGCAGTGAAAGCGCCAAGTCCTAACCACTGGACCACCAGGAAATTCCCTGGAAGTCAGTTCTGATGTTTCAGCTGGAGCTGGGTGAGCTCCTCAGCCCAGCCTGGCCCCAGGCCCGTCCAGGATCCATCTCCCACACCTAGCCCATGCACTTGAACATGGCCAGGGAAGCCAGAGGAGTTGTTCCCAAAGAGTTTCCTCTTACCTGATGTTTCCTTGCTCCGCTCACCAGAGGTATCTGCTTTTCCCGGGGGGCACAGTTGTTTCTGAGCCTGCTCTGAGCCTGATGTTACTGGTACTAACTTCAAACGACTTTTTTTCTCTTTGGGCTTCACCTTTTTAATCTGAAGGTCACATACAAAGAGTATCAATGGCATTTCTCGAGTGCTTCAGAGCTTACAAAGTGTCTTTGTGCGCAGTACCTTAATTAAAGTTCTCAACAAGTCGGGAAGATCATTATATTTCCTGTACCTAAATTACGGGGAACCTGGGAAGTTAGAAGGAAAAGGAAATGGTCTACATGAAGGGTGTTTCCAGGACTTGAACGCTTGTCTTTACACTCTTTCCAGGCTGACACTCTCGCCAAGAGGGGTCTCCATGTGAGCAGGAGTGTGCTACACGGAAGATTCGGGGAAGCACAACACTCTAACAATCCACGGGGTCTGTGAAGGTGAGGAGGGGCTTCTATAAAATATAAGGGATCGAATATAAGCTAGTAGACAGCTGCTGGGAGAGTAAATGGACCAATGCACAGAAGGGACAAAACACTGCTGGCAAATGGTGTGGGGGGATGAATATAGGGAAGAGAGAAGAAAGGAATGGTTTACGGAAATTCATGTAGTTGGAATTAAGCGAGGTGGTTCCTCTACCAATTCTACTGGTGTCAGGGTGTGCCACTGACAAACAACCTCAAGCAAACCTTCATTCAGCTCCTTTGTTTATGAAACAGTGAGCAATAACTGTATAACCAGCTCCCTCATTTATGAATCAGTGAACAATAACTGTAAAACAAGCTAAGTGAAAGAACTTTCCGAGCTTACAAATGCTGTTTAAACGTGGTAATAATAAAAACGAATACTTTCTTTTATGATCCTTCTTTGAATTCTCTCCTCAACTGTGTCCACACTGGCACCCCACCCACCAGATCCCTTTACCCTCTAAACTAGAGCTTAATCTGCAATTGTGGAAGAACTTATTCAAGATCCCTCTAAGGGTCCCCCTGGGCTGGGACTGAGGCTTCAGAGATGCCTCAGGTGCAGACGAGGCCCTGAAGGAGCTCACAGAAGGGAGGGGCCAACAGTCCAGGCCATTCCCAAGCAATGTGAAAGGGGCCCTTTGACTGAGCAGAGGGGAGCTGGTACTTCCTGTTGTGAGACTGGGCATCTAAACAGAAGCATCAGCAGCATCTGCGAGTTTAGCCCTAGGGGAAATGCCTGAGCTTCAGAAACATATGAAAAATTCACGAATTTGGAAATGGTTTGGGGCTTTGGGTGTAGACTACTACCACTGCCACTGCGGTCTCAAGCAAATTATTTAACATCTCTATACCACAATATCTGCCTGTTTATTATTATTATTTAATAGTAATAATATCCTCATTATTATTTGGGGATAATAATAGTAGCAATGTCACAGAGGTTTTCTTAGGGACTAAATAAATTAATCCATGTGAATTGCCTAAAATAAATCTGGCATCACTATGAAAACAAAAGAAGTATCAGCTATCACAATTGTTACTAATTACTATTAAGCTCTCAATACTACATCAGGCATTGTGATAAAGAGATCAGGAAAGGGAGGCAGTGAGGGCCAGGCCATTTTCAGTATTTTCCCACTTTTACCAATATTCACATCCACGGGGAGAGAAACGGTCTCTGGTCCTCTGGATTTGGGAGGCACTCACCTTCAGGGGTTGTCTCTCTTGCATGTTGGAAGCCTCCTGAGCAGATTCATCTAAAAGAAGGTGACAAATCAGAATTTTTCTTTGTTGGTACATATTTCCAAACTGCAGAGAGACTCCTGTAGTATCAGAATTCTGCAGCAGAGGGTTATGAGTCCACTCACTGTCAAGGAGTTACTTTGAGACAAGCCTCTGTATTATAACGGTTTATGCATTTATTTGCAGCACCAATTCATAATTTTCCTTCTGATGGTTTATAAAAAGCGAACTAAAGCCCATCACGGCCTCATCCTATTCATTACATATTTCTTACTTGTTTCCCCAAAGAATTAAATTGACTGGTCTTTAACCAAAAATCACTGTATACTTAAAACGGTGAATTTTATAGTATGCCTCAATGTAACTGCTAAGTGTATGATGAACCATGGATGATTTAATCCAGCGGTTCCGGAATGTTTCCAGTATAAGAACACCTCTTTAATGTCAAAAACTTTGTAGATACTCAAACCACAGGACCGCCAGGGAAGTCCCTTGAAGTGAACACCTTTGAATAACCTGTGAACTCTGATTCTTTCTTTCCATTTTATGGACTAGGAACTGGAGCTCAGAGAATTTGGAAGGCTTGCCCCGAGTTACACAGCTTTCATATCGATGAAACTCAAGTCTGTGACTCTGGAAGTCAGGTCTTTTTTGGTCTTGTTTTGTTTATTTTTAATTTTTGGCTGTGCCATGCAGCTTGTGGGATCTTAGTTCCCTGACCAGGGACTGAACCTGGGTCCCGGCAGTGAAAGCGCCAAGTCCTAACCACTGGACCACCAGGAAATTCCCTGGAAGTCAGTTCTGATGTTTCAGCTGGAGCTGGGTGAGCTCCTCAGCCCAGCCTGGCCCCAGGCCCGTCCAGGATCCATCTCCCACACCTAGCCCATGCACTTGAACATGGCCAGGGAAGCCAGAGGAGTTGTTCCCAAAGAGTTTCCTCTTACCTGGTGTTTCCTTGCTCCGCTCACCAGAGGTATCTGCTTTTCCCTGGGGGCACAGTTGTTTCTGAGCCTGCTCTGAGCCTGATGTTACTGGTACTAACTTCAAACGACTTTTTTTCTCTTTGGGCTTCACCTTTTTAATCTGAAGGTCACATACAAAGAGTATCAATGGCATTTCTCGAGTGCTTCAGAGCTTACAAAGTGTCTTTGTGCGCAGTACCTTAATTAAAGTTCTCAACAAGTCGGGGAGATCATTATATTTCCTGTACCTAAATTACGGGGAACCTGGGAAGTTAGAAGGAAAAGGAAATGGTCTACATGAAGGGTGTTTCCAGGACTTGAACGCTTGTCTTTACACTCTTTCCAGGCTGACACTCTCGCCAAGAGGGGTCTCCATGTGAGCAGGAGTGTGCTACACGGAAGATTCGGGGAAGCACAACACTCTAACAATCCACGGGGTCTGTGAAGGTGAGGAGGGGCTTCTATAAAATATAAGGGATCGAATATAAGCTAGTAGACAGCTGCTGGGAGAGTAAATGGACCAATGCACAGAAGGGACAAAACACTGCTGGCAAATGGTGTGGGGGGATGAATATAGGGAAGAGAGAAGAAAGGAATGGTTTATGGAAATTCACGTAGACAGCCAAGAAAGTGGTGCCAGATGTGACATCCTGTCCTACCCTGGCAAGAACATTTCAGTTGGAATTAAGCGAGGTGGTTCCTCTACCAATTCTACTGGTGTCAGGGTGTGCCACTGACAAACAACCTCAAGCAAACCTTCATTCAGCTCCTTTGTTTATGAAACAGTGAGCAATAACAGTATAACCAGCTCCCTCATTTATGAATCAGTGAACAATAACTGTAAAACAAGCTAAGTGAAAGAACTTTCCGAGCTTACAAATGCTGTTTAAACGTGGTAATAATAAAAACGAATACTTTCTTTTATGATCCTTCTTTGAATTCTCTCCTCAACTGTGTCCACACTGGCACCCCACCCACCAGATCCCTTTACCCTCTAAACTAGAGCTTAATCTGCAATTGTGGAAGAACTTATTCAAGATCCCTCTAAGGGTCCCCCTGGGCTGGGACTGAGGCTTCAGAGATGCCTCAGGTGCAGACGAGGCCCTGAAGGAGCTCACAGAAGGGAGGGGCCAACAGTCCAGGCCATTCCCAAGCAATGTGAAAGGGGCCCTTTGACTGAGCAGAGGGGAGCTGGTACTTCCTGTTGTGAGACTGGGCATCTAAACAGAAGCATCAGCAGCATCTGCGAGTTTAGCCCTAGGGGAAATGCCTGAGCCTCAGAAACATATGAAAAATTCACGAATTTGGAAATGGTTTGGGGCTTTGGGTGTAGACTACTACCACTGCCACTGCGGTCTCAAGCAAATTATTTAACATCTCTATACCACAATATCTGCCTGTTTATTATTATTATTTAATAGTAATAATATCCTCATTATTATTTGGGGATAATAATAGTAGCAATGTCACAGAGGTTTTCTTAGGGACTAAATAAATTAATCCATGTGAATTGCCTAAAATAAATCTGGCATCACTATGAAAACAAAAGAAGTATCAGCTATCACAATTGTTACTAATTACTATTAAGCTCTCAATACTACATCAGGCATTGTGATAAAGAGATCAGGAAAGGGAGGCAGTGAGGGCCAGGCCATTTTCAGTATTTTCCCACTTTTACCAATATTCACATCCACGGGGAGAGAAACGGTCTCTGGTCCTCTGGATTTGGGAGGCACTCACCTTCAGGGGTTGTCTCTCTTGCATGTTGGAAGCCTCCTGAGCAGATTCATCTAAAAGAAGGTGACAAATCAGAATTTTTCTTTGTTGGTACATATTTCCAAACTGCAGAGAGACTCCTGTAGTATCAGAATTCTGCAGCAGAGGGTTATGAGTCCACTCACTGTCAAGGAGTTACTTTGAGACAAGCCTCTGTATTATAACGGTTTATGCATTTATTTGCAGCACCAATTCATAATTTTCCTTCTGATGGTTTATAAAAAGCGAACTAAAGCCCATCACGGCCTCATCCTATTCATTACATATTTCTTACTTGTTTCCCCAAAGAATTAAATTGACTGGTCTTTAACCAAAAATCACTGTATACTTAAAACGGTGAATTTTATAGTATGCCTCAATGAAACTGCTAAGTGTATGATGAACCATGGATGATTTAATCCAGCGGTTCCGGAATGTTTCCAGTATAAGAACACCTCTTTAATGTCAAAAACTTTGTAGATACTCAAACCACAGGACCGCCAGGGAAGTCCCTTGAAGTGAACACCTTTGAATAACCTGTGAACTCTGATTCTTTCTTTCCGTTTTATGGACTAGGAACTGGAGCTCAGAGAATTTGGAAGGCTTGCCCCGAGTTACACGGCTTTCATATCGATGAAACTCAAGTCTGTGACTCTGGAAGTCAGGTCTTTTTTGGTCTTGTTTTGTTTATTTTTAATTTTTGGCTGTGCCATGCAGCTTGTGGGATCTTAGTTCCCTGACCAGGGACTGAACCTGGGTCCCGGCAGTGAAAGCGCCAAGTCCTAACCACTGGACCACCAGGAAATTCCCTGGAAGTCAGTTCTGATGTTTCAGCTGGAGCTGGGTGAGCTCCTCAGCCCAGCCTGGCCCCAGGCCCGTCCAGGATCCATCTCCCACACCTAGCCCATGCACTTGAACATGGCCAGGGAAGCCAGAGGAGTTGTTCCCAAAGAGTTTCCTCTTACCTGATGTTTCCTTGCTCCGCTCACCAGAGGTATCTGCTTTTCCCGGGGGGCACAGTTGTTTCTGAGCCTGCTCTGAGCCTGATGTTACTGGTACTAACTTCAAACGACTTTTTTTCTCTTTGGGCTTCACCTTTTTAATCTGAAGGTCACATACAAAGAGTATCAATGGCATTTCTCGAGTGCTTCAGAGCTTACAAAGTGTCTTTGTGCGCAGTACCTTAATTAAAGTTCTCAACAAGTCGGGGAGATCATTATATTTCCTGTACCTAAATTACGGGGAACCTGGGAAGTTAGAAGGAAAAGGAAATGGTCTACATGAAGGGTGTTTCCAGGACTTGAACGCTTGTCTTTACACTCTTTCCAGGCTGACACTCTCGCCAAGAGGGGTCTCCATGTGAGCAGGAGTGTGCTACACGGAAGATTCGGGGAAGCACAACACTCTAACAATCCACGGGGTCTGTGAAGGTGAGGAGGGGCTTCTATAAAATATAAGGGATCGAATATAAGCTAGTAGACAGCTGCTGGGAGAGTAAATGGACCAATGCACAGAAGGGACAAAACACTGCTGGCAAATGGTGTGGGGGGATGAATATAGGGAAGAGAGAAGAAAGGAATGGTTTATGGAAATTCACGTAGACAGCCAAGAAAGTGGTGCCAGATGTGACATCCTGTCCTACCCTGGCAAGAACATTTCAGTTGGAATTAAGCGAGGTGGTTCCTCTACCAATTCTACTGGTGTCAGGGTGTGCCACTGACAAACAACCTCAAGCAAACCTTCATTCAGCTCCTTTGTTTATGAAACAGTGAGCAATAACAGTATAACCAGCTCCCTCATTTATGAATCAGTGAACAATAACTGTAAAACAAGCTAAGTGAAAGAACTTTCCGAGCTTACAAATGCTGTTTAAACGTGGTAATAATAAAAACGAATACTTTCTTTTATGATCCTTCTTTGAATTCTCTCCTCAACTGTGTCCACACTGGCACCCCACCCACCAGATCCCTTTATCCTCTAAACTAGAGCTTAAACTGCAATTGTGGAAGAACTTATTCAAGATCCCTCTAAGGGTCCCGCTGGGCTGGGACTGAGGCTTCAGAGATGCCTCAGGTGCAGACGAGGCCCTGAAGGAGCTCACAGAAGGGAGGGGCCAACAGTCCAGGCCATTCCCAAGCAATGTGAAAGGGGCCCTTTGACTGAGCAGAGGGGAGCTGGTACTTCCTGTTGTGAGACTGGGCATCTAAACAGAAGCATCAGCAGCATCTGCGAGTTTAGCCCTAGGGGAAATGCCTGAGCCTCAGAAACATATGAAAAATTCACGAATTTGGAAATGGTTTGGGGCTTTGGGTGTAGACTACTACCACTGCCACTGCGGTCTCAAGCAAATTATTTAACATCTCTATACCACAATATCTGCCTGTTTATTATTATTATTTAATAGTAATAATATCCTCATTATTATTTGGGGATAATAATAGTAGCAATGTCACAGAGGTTTTCTTAGGGACTAAATAAATTAATCCATGTGAATTGCCTAAAATAAATCTGGCATCACTATGAAAACAAAAGAAGTATCAGCTATCACAATTGTTATTAATTACTATTAAGCTCTCAATACTACATCAGGCATTGTGATAAAGAGATCAGGAAAGGGAGGCAGTGAGGGCCAGGCCATTTTCAGTATTTTCCCACTTTTACCAATATTCACATCCACGGAGAGAGAAACGGTCTCTGGTCCTCTGGATTTGGGAGGCACTCACCTTCAGGGGTTGTCTCTCTTGCATGTTGGAAGCCTCCTGAGCAGATTCATCTAAAAGAAGGTGACAAATCAGAATTTTTCTTTGTTGGTACATATTTCCAAACTGCAGAGAGACTCCTGTAGTATCAGAATTCTGCAGCAGAGGGTTATGAGTCCACTCACTGTCAAGGAGTTACTTTGAGACAAGCCTCTGTATTATAACGGTTTATGCATTTATTTGCAGCACCAATTCATAATTTTCCTTCTGATGGTTTATAAAAAGCGAACTAAAGCCCATCACGGCCTCATCCTATTCATTACATATTTCTTACTTGTTTCCCCAAAGAATTAAATTGACTGGTCTTTAACCAAAAATCACTGTATACTTAAAACGGTGAATTTTATAGTATGCCTCAATGAAACTGTTAAGTGTATGATGAACCATGGATGATTTAATCCAGCGGTTCCGGAATGTTTCCAGTATAAGAACACCTCTTTAATGTCAAAAACTTTGTAGATACTCAAACCACAGGACCGCCAGGGAAGTCCCTTGAAGTGAACACCTTTGAATAACCTGTGAACTCTGATTCTTTCTTTCCGTTTTATGGACTAGGAACTGGAGCTCAGAGAATTTGGAAGGCTTGCCCCGAGTTACACGGCTTTCATATCGATGAAACTCAAGTCTGTGACTCTGGAAGTCAGGTCTTTTTTGGTCTTGTTTTGTTTATTTTTAATTTTTGGCTGTGCCATGCAGCTTGTGGGATCTTAGTTCCCTGACCAGGGACTGAACCTGGGTCCCGGCAGTGAAAGCGCCAAGTCCTAACCACTGGACCACCAGGAAATTCCCTGGAAGTCAGTTCTGATGTTTCAGCTGGAGCTGGGTGAGCTCCTCAGCCCAGCCTGGCCCCAGGCCCGTCCAGGATCCATCTCCCACACCTAGCCCATGCACTTGAACATGGCCAGGGAAGCCAGAGGAGTTGTTCCCAAAGAGTTTCCTCTTACCTGGTGTTTCCTTGCTCCGCTCACCAGAGGTATCTGCTTTTCCCTGGGGGCACAGTTGTTTCTGAGCCTGCTCTGAGCCTGATGTTACTGGTACTAACTTCAAACGACTTTTTTTCTCTTTGGGCTTCACCTTTTTAATCTGAAGGTCACATACAAAGAGTATCAATGGCATTTCTCGAGTGCTTCAGAGCTTACAAAGTGTCTTTGTGCGCAGTACCTTAATTAAAGTTCTCAACAAGTCGGGGAGATCATTATATTTCCTGTACCTAAATTACGGGGAACCTGGGAAGTTAGAAGGAAAAGGAAATGGTCTACATGAAGGGTGTTTCCAGGACTTGAACGCTTGTCTTTACACTCTTTCCAGGCTGACACTCTCGCCAAGAGGGGTCTCCATGTGAGCAGGAGTGTGCTACACGGAAGATTCGGGGAAGCACAACACTCTAACAATCCACGGGGTCTGTGAAGGTGAGGAGGGGCTTCTATAAAATATAAGGGATCGAATATAAGCTAGTAGACAGCTGCTGGGAGAGTAAATGGACCAATGCACAGAAGGGACAAAACACTGCTGGCAAATGGTGTGGGGGGATGAATATAGGGAAGAGAGAAGAAAGGAATGGTTTACGGAAATTCATGTAGACAGCCAAGAAAGTGGTGCCAGATGTGACATCCTGTCCTACCCTGGCAAGAACATTTCAGTTGGAATTAAGCGAGGTGGTTCCTCTACCAATTCTACTGGTGTCAGGGTGTGTCACTGACAAACAACCTCAAGCAAACCTTCATTCAGCTCCTTTGTTTATGAAACAGTGAGCAATAACAGTATAACCAGCTCCCTCATTTATGAATCAGTGAACAATAACTGTAAAACAAGCTAAGTGAAAGAACTTTCCGAGCTTACAAATGCTGTTTAAACGTGGTAATAATAAAAACGAATACTTTCTTTTATGATCCTTCTTTGAATTCTCTCCTCAACTGTGTCCACACTGGCACCCCACCCACCAGATCCCTTTACCCTCTAAACTAGAGCTTAATCTGCAATTGTGGAAGAACTTATTCAAGATCCCTCTAAGGGTCCCCCTGGGCTGGGACTGAGGCTTCAGAGATGCCTCAGGTGCAGACGAGGCCCTGAAGGAGCTCACAGAAGGGAGGGGCCAACAGTCCAGGCCATTCCCAAGCAATGTGAAAGGGGCCCTTTGACTGAGCAGAGGGGAGCTGGTACTTCCTGTTGTGAGACTGGGCATCTAAACGGAAGCATCAGCAGCATCTGCGAGTTTAGCCCTAGGGGAAATGCCTGAGCTTCAGAAACATATGAAAAATTCACGAATTTGGAAATGGTTTGGGGCTTTGGGTGTAGACTACTACCACTGCCACTGCGGTCTCAAGCAAATTATTTAACATCTCTATACCACAATATCTGCCTGTTTATTATTATTATTTAATAGTAATAATATCCTCATTATTATTTGGGGATAATAATAGTAGCAATGTCACAGAGGTTTTCTTAGGGACTAAATAAATTAATCCATGTGAATTGCCTAAAATAAATCTGGCATCACTATGAAAACAAAAGAAGTATCAGCTATCACAATTGTTATTAATTACTATTAAGCTCTCAATACTACATCAGGCATTGTGATAAAGAGATCAGGAAAGGGAGGCAGTGAGGGCCAGGCCATTTTCAGTATTTTCCCACTTTTACCAATATTCACATCCACGGAGAGAGAAACGGTCTCTGGTCCTCTGGATTTGGGAGGCACTCACCTTCAGGGGTTGTCTCTCTTGCATGTTGGAAGCCTCCTGAGCAGATTCATCTAAAAGAAGGTGACAAATCAGAATTTTTCTTTGTTGGTACATATTTCCAAACTGCAGAGAGACTCCTGTAGTATCAGAATTCTGCAGCAGAGGGTTATGAGTCCACTCACTGTCAAGGAGTTACTTTGAGACAAGCCTCTGTATTATAACGGTTTATGCATTTCTTTGCAGCACCAATTCATAATTTTCCTTCTGATGGTTTATAAAAAGCGAACTAAAGCCCATCACGGCCTCATCCTATTCATTACATATTTCTTACTTGTTTCCCCAAAGAATTAAATTGACTGGTCTTTAACCAAAAATCACTGTATACTTAAAACGGTGAATTTTATAGTATGCCTCAATGAAACTGTTAAGTGTATGATGAACCATGGATGATTTAATCCAGCGGTTCCGGAATGTTTCCAGTATAAGAACACCTCTTTAATGTCAAAAACTTTGTAGATACTCAAACCACAGGACCGCCAGGGAAGTCCCTTGAAGTGAACACCTTTGAATAACCTGTGAACTCTGATTCTTTCTTTCCGTTTTATGGACTAGGAACTGGAGCTCAGAGAATTTGGAAGGCTTGCCCCGAGTTACACGGCTTTCATATCGATGAAACTCAAGTCTGTGACTCTGGAAGTCAGGTCTTTTTTGGTCTTGTTTTGTTTATTTTTAATTTTTGGCTGTGCCATGCAGCTTGTGGGATCTTAGTTCCCTGACCAGGGACTGAACCTGGGTCCCGGCAGTGAAAGCGCCAAGTCCTAACCACTGGACCACCAGGAAATTCCCTGGAAGTCAGTTCTGATGTTTCAGCTGGAGCTGGGTGAGCTCCTCAGCCCAGCCTGGCCCCAGGCCCGTCCAGGATCCATCTCCCACACCTAGCCCATGCACTTGAACATGGCCAGGGAAGCCAGAGGAGTTGTTCCCAAAGAGTTTCCTCTTACCTGATGTTTCCTTGCTCCGCTCACCAGAGGTATCTGCTTTTCCCGGGGGGCACAGTTGTTTCTGAGCCTGCTCTGAGCCTGATGTTACTGGTACTAACTTCAAACGACTTTTTTTCTCTTTGGGCTTCACCTTTTTAATCTGAAGGTCACATACAAAGAGTATCAATGGCATTTCTCGAGTGCTTCAGAGCTTACAAAGTGTCTTTGTGCGCAGTACCTTAATTAAAGTTCTCAACAAGTCGGGGAGATCATTATATTTCCTGTACCTAAATTACGGGGAACCTGGGAAGTTAGAAGGAAAAGGAAATGGTCTACATGAAGGGTGTTTCCAGGACTTGAACGCTTGTCTTTACACTCTTTCCAGGCTGACACTCTCGCCAAGAGGGGTCTCCATGTGAGCAGGAGTGTGCTACACGGAAGATTCGGGGAAGCACAACACTCTAACAATCCACGGGGTCTGTGAAGGTGAGGAGGGGCTTCTATAAAATATAAGGGATCGAATATAAGCTAGTAGACAGCTGCTGGGAGAGTAAATGGACCAATGCACAGAAGGGACAAAACACTGCTGGCAAATGGTGTGGGGGGATGAATATAGGGAAGAGAGAAGAAAGGAATGGTTTATGGAAATTCACGTAGACAGCCAAGAAAGTGGTGCCAGATGTGACATCCTGTCCTACCCTGGCAAGAACATTTCAGTTGGAATTAAGCGAGGTGGTTCCTCTACCAATTCTACTGGTGTCAGGGTGTGCCACTGACAAACAACCTCAAGCAAACCTTCATTCAGCTCCTTTGTTTATGAAACAGTGAGCAATAACAGTATAACCAGCTCCCTCATTTATGAATCAGTGAACAATAACTGTAAAACAAGCTAAGTGAAAGAACTTTCCGAGCTTACAAATGCTGTTTAAACGTGGTAATAATAAAAACGAATACTTTCTTTTATGATCCTTCTTTGAATTCTCTCCTCAACTGTGTCCACACTGGCACCCCACCCACCAGATCCCTTTACCCTCTAAACTAGAGCTTAATCTGCAATTGTGGAAGAACTTATTCAAGATCCCTCTAAGGGTCCCCCTGGGCTGGGACTGAGGCTTCAGAGATGCCTCAGGTGCAGACGAGGCCCTGAAGGAGCTCACAGAAGGGAGGGGCCAACAGTCCAGGCCATTCCCAAGCAATGTGAAAGGGGCCCTTTGACTGAGCAGAGGGGAGCTGGTACTTCCTGTTGTGAGACTGGGCATCTAAACAGAAGCATCAGCAGCATCTGCGAGTTTAGCCCTAGGGGAAATGCCTGAGCCTCAGAAACATATGAAAAATTCACGAATTTGGAAATGGTTTGGGGCTTTGGGTGTAGACTACTACCACTGCCACTGCGGTCTCAAGCAAATTATTTAACATCTCTATACCACAATATCTGCCTGTTTATTATTATTATTTAATAGTAATAATATCCTCATTATTATTTGGGGATAATAATAGTAGCAATGTCACAGAGGTGTTCTTAGGGACTAAATAAATTAATCCATGTGAATTGCCTAAAATAAATCTGGCATCACTATGAAAACAAAAGAAGTATCAGCTATCACAATTGTTACTAATTACTATTAAGCTCTCAATACTACATCAGGCATTGTGATAAAGAGATCAGGAAAGGGAGGCAGTGAGGGCCAGGCCATTTTCAGTATTTTCCCACTTTTACCAATATTCACATCCACGGGGAGAGAAACGGTCTCTGGTCCTCTGGATTTGGGAGGCACTCACCTTCAGGGGTTGTCTCTCTTGCATGTTGGAAGCCTCCTGAGCAGATTCATCTAAAAGAAGGTGACAAATCAGAATTTTTCTTTGTTGGTACATATTTCCAAACTGCAGAGAGACTCCTGTAGTATCAGAATTCTGCAGCAGAGGGTTATGAGTCCACTCACTGTCAAGGAGTTACTTTGAGACAAGCCTCTGTATTATAACGGTTTATGCATTTCTTTGCAGCACCAATTCATAATTTTCCTTCTGATGGTTTATAAAAAGCGAACTAAAGCCCATCACGGCCTCATCCTATTCATTACATATTTCTTACTTGTTTCCCCAAAGAATTAAATTGACTGGTCTTTAACCAAAAATCACTGTATACTTAAAACGGTGAATTTTATAGTATGCCTCAATGAAACTGCTAAGTGTATGATGAACCATGGATGATTTAATCCAGCGGTTCCGGAATGTTTCCAGTATAAGAACACCTCTTTAATGTCAAAAACTTTGTAGATACTCAAACCACAGGACCGCCAGGGAAGTCCCTTGAAGTGAACACCTTTGAATAACCTGTGAACTCTGATTCTTTCTTTCCGTTTTATGGACTAGGAACTGGAGCTCAGAGAATTTGGAAGGCTTGCCCCGAGTTACACGGCTTTCATATCGATGAAACTCAAGTCTGTGACTCTGGAAGTCAGGTCTTTTTTGGTCTTGTTTTGTTTATTTTTAATTTTTGGCTGTGCCATGCAGCTTGTGGGATCTTAGTTCCCTGACCAGGGACTGAACCTGGGTCCCGGCAGTGAAAGCGCCAAGTCCTAACCACTGGACCACCAGGAAATTCCCTGGAAGTCAGTTCTGATGTTTCAGCTGGAGCTGGGTGAGCTCCTCAGCCCAGCCTGGCCCCAGGCCCGTCCAGGATCCATCTCCCACACCTAGCCCATGCACTTGAACATGGCCAGGGAAGCCAGAGGAGTTGTTCCCAAAGAGTTTCCTCTTACCTGATGTTTCCTTGCTCCGCTCACCAGAGGTATCTGCTTTTCCCGGGGGGCACAGTTGTTTCTGAGCCTGCTCTGAGCCTGATGTTACTGGTACTAACTTCAAACGACTTTTTTTCTCTTTGGGCTTCACCTTTTTAATCTGAAGGTCACATACAAAGAGTATCAATGGCATTTCTCGAGTGCTTCAGAGCTTACAAAGTGTCTTTGTGCGCAGTACCTTAATTAAAGTTCTCAACAAGTCGGGGAGATCATTATATTTCCTGTACCTAAATTACGGGGAACCTGGGAAGTTAGAAGGAAAAGGAAATGGTCTACATGAAGGGTGTTTCCAGGACTTGAACGCTTGTCTTTACACTCTTTCCAGGCTGACACTCTCGCCAAGAGGGGTCTCCATGTGAGCAGGAGTGTGCTACACGGAAGATTCGGGGAAGCACAACACTCTAACAATCCACGGGGTCTGTGAAGGTGAGGAGGGGCTTCTATAAAATATAAGGGATCGAATATAAGCTAGTAGACAGCTGCTGGGAGAGTAAATGGACCAATGCACAGAAGGGACAAAACACTGCTGGCAAATGGTGTGGGGGGATGAATATAGGGAAGAGAGAAGAAAGGAATGGTTTATGGAAATTCACGTAGACAGCCAAGAAAGTGGTGCCAGATGTGACATCCTGTCCTACCCTGGCAAGAACATTTCAGTTGGAATTAAGCGAGGTGGTTCCTCTACCAATTCTACTGGTGTCAGGGTGTGCCACTGACAAACAACCTCAAGCAAACCTTCATTCAGCTCCTTTGTTTATGAAACAGTGAGCAATAACAGTATAACCAGCTCCCTCATTTATGAATCAGTGAACAATAACTGTAAAACAAGCTAAGTGAAAGAACTTTCCGAGCTTACAAATGCTGTTTAAACGTGGTAATAATAAAAACGAATACTTTCTTTTATGATCCTTCTTTGAATTCTCTCCTCAACTGTGTCCACACTGGCACCCCACCCACCAGATCCCTTTACCCTCTAAACTAGAGCTTAATCTGCAATTGTGGAAGAACTTATTCAAGATCCCTCTAAGGGTCCCGCTGGGCTGGGACTGAGGCTTCAGAGATGCCTCAGGTGCAGACGAGGCCCTGAAGGAGCTCACAGAAGGGAGGGGCCAACAGTCCAGGCCATTCCCAAGCAATGTGAAAGGGGCCCTTTGACTGAGCAGAGGGGAGCTGGTACTTCCTGTTGTGAGACTGGGCATCTAAACAGAAGCATCAGCAGCATCTGCGAGTTTAGCCCTAGGGGAAATGCCTGAGCCTCAGAAACATATGAAAAATTCACGAATTTGGAAATGGTTTGGGGCTTTGGGTGTAGACTACTACCACTGCCACTGCGGTCTCAAGCAAATTATTTAACATCTCTATACCACAATATCTGCCTGTTTATTATTATTATTTAATAGCAATAATATCCTCATTATTATTTGGGGATAATAATAGTAGCAATGTCACAGAGGTTTTCTTAGGGACTAAATAAATTAATCCATGTGAATTGCCTAAAATAAATCTGGCATCACTATGAAAACAAAAGAAGTATCAGCTATCACAATTGTTATTAATTACTATTAAGCTCTCAATACTACATCAGGCATTGTGATAAAGAGATCAGGAAAGGGAGGCAGTGAGGGCCAGGCCATTTTCAGTATTTTCCCACTTTTACCAATATTCACATCCACGGAGAGAGAAACGGTCTCTGGTCCTCTGGATTTGGGAGGCACTCACCTTCAGGGGTTGTCTCTCTTGCATGTTGGAAGCCTCCTGAGCAGATTCATCTAAAAGAAGGTGACAAATCAGAATTTTTCTTTGTTGGTACATATTTCCAAACTGCAGAGAGACTCCTGTAGTATCAGAATTCTGCAGCAGAGGGTTATGAGTCCACTCACTGTCAAGGAGTTACTTTGAGACAAGCCTCTGTATTATAACGGTTTATGCATTTCTTTGCAGCACCAATTCATAATTTTCCTTCTGATGGTTTATAAAAAGCGAACTAAAGCCCATCACGGCCTCATCCTATTCATTACATATTTCTTACTTGTTTCCCCAAAGAATTAAATTGACTGGTCTTTAACCAAAAATCACTGTATACTTAAAACGGTGAATTTTATAGTATGCCTCAATGAAACTGTTAAGTGTATGATGAACCATGGATGATTTAATCCAGCGGTTCCGGAATGTTTCCAGTATAAGAACACCTCTTTAATGTCAAAAACTTTGTAGATACTCAAACCACAGGACCGCCAGGGAAGTCCCTTGAAGTGAACACCTTTGAATAACCTGTGAACTCTGATTCTTTCTTTCCGTTTTATGGACTAGGAACTGGAGCTCAGAGAATTTGGAAGGCTTGCCCCGAGTTACACGGCTTTCATATCGATGAAACTCAAGTCTGTGACTCTGGAAGTCAGGTCTTTTTTGGTCTTGTTTTGTTTATTTTTAATTTTTGGCTGTGCCATGCAGCTTGTGGGATCTTAGTTCCCTGACCAGGGACTGAACCTGGGTCCCGGCAGTGAAAGCGCCAAGTCCTAACCACTGGACCACCAGGAAATTCCCTGGAAGTCAGTTCTGATGTTTCAGCTGGAGCTGGGTGAGCTCCTCAGCCCAGCCTGGCCCCAGGCCCGTCCAGGATCCATCTCCCACACCTAGCCCATGCACTTGAACATGGCCAGGGAAGCCAGAGGAGTTGTTCCCAAAGAGTTTCCTCTTACCTGGTGTTTCCTTGCTCCGCTCACCAGAGGTATCTGCTTTTCCCTGGGGGCACAGTTGTTTCTGAGCCTGCTCTGAGCCTGATGTTACTGGTACTAACTTCAAACGACTTTTTTTCTCTTTGGGCTTCACCTTTTTAATCTGAAGGTCACATACAAAGAGTATCAATGGCATTTCTCGAGTGCTTCAGAGCTTACAAAGTGTCTTTGTGCGCAGTACCTTAATTAAAGTTCTCAACAAGTCGGGGAGATCATTATATTTCCTGTACCTAAATTACGGGGAACCTGGGAAGTTAGAAGGAAAAGGAAATGGTCTACATGAAGGGTGTTTCCAGGACTTGAACGCTTGTCTTTACACTCTTTCCAGGCTGACACTCTCGCCAAGAGGGGTCTCCATGTGAGCAGGAGTGTGCTACACGGAAGATTCGGGGAAGCACAACACTCTAACAATCCACGGGGTCTGTGAAGGTGAGGAGGGGCTTCTATAAAATATAAGGGATCGAATATAAGCTAGTAGACAGCTGCTGGGAGAGTAAATGGACCAATGCACAGAAGGGACAAAACACTGCTGGCAAATGGTGTGGGGGGATGAATATAGGGAAGAGAGAAGAAAGGAATGGTTTACGGAAATTCATGTAGACAGCCAAGAAAGTGGTGCCAGATGTGACATCCTGTCCTACCCTGGCAAGAACATTTCAGTTGGAATTAAGCGAGGTGGTTCCTCTACCAATTCTACTGGTGTCAGGGTGTGTCACTGACAAACAACCTCAAGCAAACCTTCATTCAGCTCCTTTGTTTATGAAACAGTGAGCAATAACAGTATAACCAGCTCCCTCATTTATGAATCAGTGAACAATAACTGTAAAACAAGCTAAGTGAAAGAACTTTCCGAGCTTACAAATGCTGTTTAAACGTGGTAATAATAAAAACGAATACTTTCTTTTATGATCCTTCTTTGAATTCTCTCCTCAACTGTGTCCACACTGGCACCCCACCCACCAGATCCCTTTACCCTCTAAACTAGAGCTTAATCTGCAATTGTGGAAGAACTTATTCAAGATCCCTCTAAGGGTCCCCCTGGGCTGGGACTGAGGCTTCAGAGATGCCTCAGGTGCAGACGAGGCCCTGAAGGAGCTCACAGAAGGGAGGGGCCAACAGTCCAGGCCATTCCCAAGCAATGTGAAAGGGGCCCTTTGACTGAGCAGAGGGGAGCTGGTACTTCCTGTTGTGAGACTGGGCATCTAAACGGAAGCATCAGCAGCATCTGCGAGTTTAGCCCTAGGGGAAATGCCTGAGCTTCAGAAACATATGAAAAATTCACGAATTTGGAAATGGTTTGGGGCTTTGGGTGTAGACTACTACCACTGCCACTGCGGTCTCAAGCAAATTATTTAACATCTCTATACCACAATATCTGCCTGTTTATTATTATTATTTAATAGTAATAATATCCTCATTATTATTTGGGGATAATAATAGTAGCAATGTCACAGAGGTTTTCTTAGGGACTAAATAAATTAATCCATGTGAATTGCCTAAAATAAATCTGGCATCACTATGAAAACAAAAGAAGTATCAGCTATCACAATTGTTATTAATTACTATTAAGCTCTCAATACTACATCAGGCATTGTGATAAAGAGATCAGGAAAGGGAGGCAGTGAGGGCCAGGCCATTTTCAGTATTTTCCCACTTTTACCAATATTCACATCCACGGAGAGAGAAACGGTCTCTGGTCCTCTGGATTTGGGAGGCACTCACCTTCAGGGGTTGTCTCTCTTGCATGTTGGAAGCCTCCTGAGCAGATTCATCTAAAAGAAGGTGACAAATCAGAATTTTTCTTTGTTGGTACATATTTCCAAACTGCAGAGAGACTCCTGTAGTATCAGAATTCTGCAGCAGAGGGTTATGAGTCCACTCACTGTCAAGGAGTTACTTTGAGACAAGCCTCTGTATTATAACGGTTTATGCATTTCTTTGCAGCACCAATTCATAATTTTCCTTCTGATGGTTTATAAAAAGCGAACTAAAGCCCATCACGGCCTCATCCTATTCATTACATATTTCTTACTTGTTTCCCCAAAGAATTAAATTGACTGGTCTTTAACCAAAAATCACTGTATACTTAAAACGGTGAATTTTATAGTATGCCTCAATGAAACTGTTAAGTGTATGATGAACCATGGATGATTTAATCCAGCGGTTCCGGAATGTTTCCAGTATAAGAACACCTCTTTAATGTCAAAAACTTTGTAGATACTCAAACCACAGGACCGCCAGGGAAGTCCCTTGAAGTGAACACCTTTGAATAACCTGTGAACTCTGATTCTTTCTTTCCGTTTTATGGACTAGGAACTGGAGCTCAGAGAATTTGGAAGGCTTGCCCCGAGTTACACGGCTTTCATATCGATGAAACTCAAGTCTGTGACTCTGGAAGTCAGGTCTTTTTTGGTCTTGTTTTGTTTATTTTTAATTTTTGGCTGTGCCATGCAGCTTGTGGGATCTTAGTTCCCTGACCAGGGACTGAACCTGGGTCCCGGCAGTGAAAGCGCCAAGTCCTAACCACTGGACCACCAGGAAATTCCCTGGAAGTCAGTTCTGATGTTTCAGCTGGAGCTGGGTGAGCTCCTCAGCCCAGCCTGGCCCCAGGCCCGTCCAGGATCCATCTCCCACACCTAGCCCATGCACTTGAACATGGCCAGGGAAGCCAGAGGAGTTGTTCCCAAAGAGTTTCCTCTTACCTGATGTTTCCTTGCTCCGCTCACCAGAGGTATCTGCTTTTCCCGGGGGGCACAGTTGTTTCTGAGCCTGCTCTGAGCCTGATGTTACTGGTACTAACTTCAAACGACTTTTTTTCTCTTTGGGCTTCACCTTTTTAATCTGAAGGTCACATACAAAGAGTATCAATGGCATTTCTCGAGTGCTTCAGAGCTTACAAAGTGTCTTTGTGCGCAGTACCTTAATTAAAGTTCTCAACAAGTCGGGGAGATCATTATATTTCCTGTACCTAAATTACGGGGAACCTGGGAAGTTAGAAGGAAAAGGAAATGGTCTACATGAAGGGTGTTTCCAGGACTTGAACGCTTGTCTTTACACTCTTTCCAGGCTGACACTCTCGCCAAGAGGGGTCTCCATGTGAGCAGGAGTGTGCTACACGGAAGATTCGGGGAAGCACAACACTCTAACAATCCACGGGGTCTGTGAAGGTGAGGAGGGGCTTCTATAAAATATAAGGGATCGAATATAAGCTAGTAGACAGCTGCTGGGAGAGTAAATGGACCAATGCACAGAAGGGACAAAACACTGCTGGCAAATGGTGTGGGGGGATGAATATAGGGAAGAGAGAAGAAAGGAATGGTTTATGGAAATTCACGTAGACAGCCAAGAAAGTGGTGCCAGATGTGACATCCTGTCCTACCCTGGCAAGAACATTTCAGTTGGAATTAAGCGAGGTGGTTCCTCTACCAATTCTACTGGTGTCAGGGTGTGCCACTGACAAACAACCTCAAGCAAACCTTCATTCAGCTCCTTTGTTTATGAAACAGTGAGCAATAACAGTATAACCAGCTCCCTCATTTATGAATCAGTGAACAATAACTGTAAAACAAGCTAAGTGAAAGAACTTTCCGAGCTTACAAATGCTGTTTAAACGTGGTAATAATAAAAACGAATACTTTCTTTTATGATCCTTCTTTGAATTCTCTCCTCAACTGTGTCCACACTGGCACCCCACCCACCAGATCCCTTTACCCTCTAAACTAGAGCTTAATCTGCAATTGTGGAAGAACTTATTCAAGATCCCTCTAAGGGTCCCCCTGGGCTGGGACTGAGGCTTCAGAGATGCCTCAGGTGCAGACGAGGCCCTGAAGGAGCTCACAGAAGGGAGGGGCCAACAGTCCAGGCCATTCCCAAGCAATGTGAAAGGGGCCCTTTGACTGAGCAGAGGGGAGCTGGTACTTCCTGTTGTGAGACTGGGCATCTAAACAGAAGCATCAGCAGCATCTGCGAGTTTAGCCCTAGGGGAAATGCCTGAGCCTCAGAAACATATGAAAAATTCACGAATTTGGAAATGGTTTGGGGCTTTGGGTGTAGACTACTACCACTGCCACTGCGGTCTCAAGCAAATTATTTAACATCTCTATACCACAATATCTGCCTGTTTATTATTATTATTTAATAGTAATAATATCCTCATTATTATTTGGGGATAATAATAGTAGCAATGTCACAGAGGTGTTCTTAGGGACTAAATAAATTAATCCATGTGAATTGCCTAAAATAAATCTGGCATCACTATGAAAACAAAAGAAGTATCAGCTATCACAATTGTTACTAATTACTATTAAGCTCTCAATACTACATCAGGCATTGTGATAAAGAGATCAGGAAAGGGAGGCAGTGAGGGCCAGGCCATTTTCAGTATTTTCCCACTTTTACCAATATTCACATCCACGGGGAGAGAAACGGTCTCTGGTCCTCTGGATTTGGGAGGCACTCACCTTCAGGGGTTGTCTCTCTTGCATGTTGGAAGCCTCCTGAGCAGATTCATCTAAAAGAAGGTGACAAATCAGAATTTTTCTTTGTTGGTACATATTTCCAAACTGCAGAGAGACTCCTGTAGTATCAGAATTCTGCAGCAGAGGGTTATGAGTCCACTCACTGTCAAGGAGTTACTTTGAGACAAGCCTCTGTATTATAACGGTTTATGCATTTCTTTGCAGCACCAATTCATAATTTTCCTTCTGATGGTTTATAAAAAGCGAACTAAAGCCCATCACGGCCTCATCCTATTCATTACATATTTCTTACTTGTTTCCCCAAAGAATTAAATTGACTGGTCTTTAACCAAAAATCACTGTATACTTAAAACGGTGAATTTTATAGTATGCCTCAATGAAACTGCTAAGTGTATGATGAACCATGGATGATTTAATCCAGCGGTTCCGGAATGTTTCCAGTATAAGAACACCTCTTTAATGTCAAAAACTTTGTAGATACTCAAACCACAGGACCGCCAGGGAAGTCCCTTGAAGTGAACACCTTTGAATAACCTGTGAACTCTGATTCTTTCTTTCCGTTTTATGGACTAGGAACTGGAGCTCAGAGAATTTGGAAGGCTTGCCCCGAGTTACACAGCTTTCATATCGATGAAACTCAAGTCTGTGACTCTGGAAGTCAGGTCTTTTTTGGTCTTGTTTTGTTTATTTTTAATTTTTGGCTGTGCCATGCAGCTTGTGGGATCTTAGTTCCCTGACCAGGGACTGAACCTGGGTCCCGGCAGTGAAAGCGCCAAGTCCTAACCACTGGACCACCAGGAAATTCCCTGGAAGTCAGTTCTGATGTTTCAGCTGGAGCTGGGTGAGCTCCTCAGCCCAGCCTGGCCCCAGGCCCGTCCAGGATCCATCTCCCACACCTAGCCCATGCACTTGAACATGGCCAGGGAAGCCAGAGGAGTTGTTCCCAAAGAGTTTCCTCTTACCTGATGTTTCCTTGCTCCGCTCACCAGAGGTATCTGCTTTTCCCGGGGGGCACAGTTGTTTCTGAGCCTGCTCTGAGCCTGATGTTACTGGTACTAACTTCAAACGACTTTTTTTCTCTTTGGGCTTCACCTTTTTAATCTGAAGGTCACATACAAAGAGTATCAATGGCATTTCTCGAGTGCTTCAGAGCTTACAAAGTGTCTTTGTGCGCAGTACCTTAATTAAAGTTCTCAACAAGTCGGGGAGATCATTATATTTCCTGTACCTAAATTACGGGGAACCTGGGAAGTTAGAAGGAAAAGGAAATGGTCTACATGAAGGGTGTTTCCAGGACTTGAACGCTTGTCTTTACACTCTTTCCAGGCTGACACTCTCGCCAAGAGGGGTCTCCATGTGAGCAGGAGTGTGCTACACGGAAGATTCGGGGAAGCACAACACTCTAACAATCCACGGGGTCTGTGAAGGTGAGGAGGGGCTTCTATAAAATATAAGGGATCGAATATAAGCTAGTAGACAGCTGCTGGGAGAGTAAATGGACCAATGCACAGAAGGGACAAAACACTGCTGGCAAATGGTGTGGGGGGATGAATATAGGGAAGAGAGAAGAAAGGAATGGTTTATGGAAATTCACGTAGACAGCCAAGAAAGTGGTGCCAGATGTGACATCCTGTCCTACCCTGGCAAGAACATTTCAGTTGGAATTAAGCGAGGTGGTTCCTCTACCAATTCTACTGGTGTCAGGGTGTGCCACTGACAAACAACCTCAAGCAAACCTTCATTCAGCTCCTTTGTTTATGAAACAGTGAGCAATAACAGTATAACCAGCTCCCTCATTTATGAATCAGTGAACAATAACTGTAAAACAAGCTAAGTGAAAGAACTTTCCGAGCTTACAAATGCTGTTTAAACGTGGTAATAATAAAAACGAATACTTTCTTTTATGATCCTTCTTTGAATTCTCTCCTCAACTGTGTCCACACTGGCACCCCACCCACCAGATCCCTTTACCCTCTAAACTAGAGCTTAATCTGCAATTGTGGAAGAACTTATTCAAGATCCCTCTAAGGGTCCCGCTGGGCTGGGACTGAGGCTTCAGAGATGCCTCAGGTGCAGACGAGGCCCTGAAGGAGCTCACAGAAGGGAGGGGCCAACAGTCCAGGCCATTCCCAAGCAATGTGAAAGGGGCCCTTTGACTGAGCAGAGGGGAGCTGGTACTTCCTGTTGTGAGACTGGGCATCTAAACAGAAGCATCAGCAGCATCTGCGAGTTTAGCCCTAGGGGAAATGCCTGAGCCTCAGAAACATATGAAAAATTCACGAATTTGGAAATGGTTTGGGGCTTTGGGTGTAGACTACTACCACTGCCACTGCGGTCTCAAGCAAATTATTTAACATCTCTATACCACAATATCTGCCTGTTTATTATTATTATTTAATAGCAATAATATCCTCATTATTATTTGGGGATAATAATAGTAGCAATGTCACAGAGGTTTTCTTAGGGACTAAATAAATTAATCCATGTGAATTGCCTAAAATAAATCTGGCATCACTATGAAAACAAAAGAAGTATCAGCTATCACAATTGTTATTAATTACTATTAAGCTCTCAATACTACATCAGGCATTGTGATAAAGAGATCAGGAAAGGGAGGCAGTGAGGGCCAGGCCATTTTCAGTATTTTCCCACTTTTACCAATATTCACATCCACGGAGAGAGAAACGGTCTCTGGTCCTCTGGATTTGGGAGGCACTCACCTTCAGGGGTTGTCTCTCTTGCATGTTGGAAGCCTCCTGAGCAGATTCATCTAAAAGAAGGTGACAAATCAGAATTTTTCTTTGTTGGTACATATTTCCAAACTGCAGAGAGACTCCTGTAGTATCAGAATTCTGCAGCAGAGGGTTATGAGTCCACTCACTGTCAAGGAGTTACTTTGAGACAAGCCTCTGTATTATAACGGTTTATGCATTTCTTTGCAGCACCAATTCATAATTTTCCTTCTGATGGTTTATAAAAAGCGAACTAAAGCCCATCACGGCCTCATCCTATTCATTACATATTTCTTACTTGTTTCCCCAAAGAATTAAATTGACTGGTCTTTAACCAAAAATCACTGTATACTTAAAACGGTGAATTTTATAGTATGCCTCAATGAAACTGTTAAGTGTATGATGAACCATGGATGATTTAATCCAGCGGTTCCGGAATGTTTCCAGTATAAGAACACCTCTTTAATGTCAAAAACTTTGTAGATACTCAAACCACAGGACCGCCAGGGAAGTCCCTTGAAGTGAACACCTTTGAATAACCTGTGAACTCTGATTCTTTCTTTCCGTTTTATGGACTAGGAACTGGAGCTCAGAGAATTTGGAAGGCTTGCCCCGAGTTACACAGCTTTCATATCAATGAAACTCAAGTCTGTGACTCTGGAAGTCAGGTCTTTTTTGGTCTTGTTTTGTTTATTTTTAATTTTTGGCTGTGCCATGCAGCTTGTGGGATCTTAGTTCCCTGACCAGGGACTGAACCTGGGTCCCGGCAGTGAAAGCGCCAAGTCCTAACCACTGGACCACCAGGAAATTCCCTGGAAGTCAGTTCTGATGTTTCAGCTGGAGCTGGGTGAGCTCCTCAGCCCAGCCTGGCCCCAGGCCCGTCCAGGATCCATCTCCCACACCTAGCCCATGCACTTGAACATGGCCAGGGAAGCCAGAGGAGTTGTTCCCAAAGAGTTTCCTCTTACCTGATGTTTCCTTGCTCCGCTCACCAGAGGTATCTGCTTTTCCCGGGGGGCACAGTTGTTTCTGAGCCTGCTCTGAGCCTGATGTTACTGGTACTAACTTCAAACGACTTTTTTTCTCTTTGGGCTTCACCTTTTTAATCTGAAGGTCACATACAAAGAGTATCAATGGCATTTCTCGAGTGCTTCAGAGCTTACAAAGTGTCTTTGTGCGCAGTACCTTAATTAAAGTTCTCAACAAGTCGGGGAGATCATTATATTTCCTGTACCTAAATTACGGGGAACCTGGGAAGTTAGAAGGAAAAGGAAATGGTCTACATGAAGGGTGTTTCCAGGACTTGAACGCTTGTCTTTACACTCTTTCCAGGCTGACACTCTCGCCAAGAGGGGTCTCCATGTGAGCAGGAGTGTGCTACACGGAAGATTCGGGGAAGCACAACACTCTAACAATCCACGGGGTCTGTGAAGGTGAAGAGGGGCTTCTATAAAATATAAGGGATCGAATATAAGCTAGTAGACAGCTGCTGGGAGAGTAAATGGACCAATGCACAGAAGGGACAAAACACTGCTGGCAAATGGTGTGGGGGGATGAATATAGGGAAGAGAGAAGAAAGGAATGGTTTACGGAAATTCACGTAGACAGCCAAGAAAGTGGTGCCAGATGTGACATCCTGTCCTACCCTGGCAAGAACATTTCAGTTGGAATTAAGCGAGGTGGTTCCTCTACCAATTCTACTGGTGTCAGGGTGTGCCACTGACAAACAACCTCAAGCAAACCTTCATTCAGCTCCTTTGTTTATGAAACAGTGAGCAATAACAGTATAACCAGCTCCCTCATTTATGAATCAGTGAACAATAACTGTAAAACAAGCTAAGTGAAAGAACTTTCCGAGCTTACAAATGCTGTTTAAACGTGGTAATAATAAAAACGAATACTTTCTTTTATGATCCTTCTTTGAATTCTCTCCTCAACTGTGTCCACACTGGCACCCCACCCACCAGATCCCTTTACCCTCTAAACTAGAGCTTAATCTGCAATTGTGGAAGAACTTATTCAAGATCCCTCTAAGGGTCCCGCTGGGCTGGGACTGAGGCTTCAGAGATGCCTCAGGTGCAGACGAGGCCCTGAAGGAGCTCACAGAAGGGAGGGGCCAACAGTCCAGGCCATTCCCAAGCAATGTGAAAGGGGCCCTTTGACTGAGCAGAGGGGAGCTGGTACTTCCTGTTGTGAGACTGGGCATCTAAACAGAAGCATCAGCAGCATCTGCGAGTTTAGCCCTAGGGGAAATGCCTGAGCCTCAGAAACATATGAAAAATTCACGAATTTGGAAATGGTTTGGGGCTTTGGGTGTAGACTACTACCACTGCCACTGCGGTCTCAAGCAAATTATTTAACATCTCTATACCACAATATCTGCCTGTTTATTATTATTATTTAATAGTAATAATATCCTCATTATTATTTGGGGATAATAATAGTAGCAATGTCACAGAGGTTTTCTTAGGGACTAAATAAATTAATCCATGTGAATTGCCTAAAATAAATCTGGCATCACTATGAAAACAAAAGAAGTATCAGCTATCACAATTGTTACTAATTACTATTAAGCTCTCAATACTACATCAGGCATTGTGATAAAGAGATCAGGAAAGGGAGGCAGTGAGGGCCAGGCCATTTTCAGTATTTTCCCACTTTTACCAATATTCACATCCACGGGGAGAGAAACGGTCTCTGGTCCTCTGGATTTGGGAGGCACTCACCTTCAGGGGTTGTCTCTCTTGCATGTTGGAAGCCTCCTGAGCAGATTCATCTAAAAGAAGGTGACAAATCAGAATTTTTCTTTGTTGGTACATATTTCCAAACTGCAGAGAGACTCCTGTAGTATCAGAATTCTGCAGCAGAGGGTTATGAGTCCACTCACTGTCAAGGAGTTACTTTGAGACAAGCCTCTGTATTATAACGGTTTATGCATTTATTTGCAGCACCAATTCATAATTTTCCTTCTGATGGTTTATAAAAAGCGAACTAAAGCCCATCACGGCCTCATCCTATTCATTACATATTTCTTACTTGTTTCCCCAAAGAATTAAATTGACTGGTCTTTAACCAAAAATCACTGTATACTTAAAACGGTGAATTTTATAGTATGCCTCAATGAAACTGTTAAGTGTATGATGAACCATGGATGATTTAATCCAGCGGTTCCGGAATGTTTCCAGTATAAGAACACCTCTTTAATGTCAAAAACTTTGTAGATACTCAAACCACAGGACCGCCAGGGAAGTCCCTTGAAGTGAACACCTTTGAATAACCTGTGAACTCTGATTCTTTCTTTCCGTTTTATGGACTAGGAACTGGAGCTCAGAGAATTTGGAAGGCTTGCCCCGAGTTACACGGCTTTCATATCGATGAAACTCAAGTCTGTGACTCTGGAAGTCAAGACTTTTTTGGTCTTGTTTTGTTTATTTTTAATTTTTGGCTGTGCCATGCAGCTTGTGGGATCTTAGTTCCCTGACCAGGGACTGAACCTGGGTCCCGGCAGTGAAAGCGCCAAGTCCTAACCACTGGACCACCAGGAAATTCCCTGGAAGTCAGTTCTGATGTTTCAGCTGGAGCTGGGTGAGCTCCTCAGACCAGCCTGGCCCCAGGCCCGTCCAGGATCCATCTCCCACACCTAGCCCATGCACTTGAACATGGCCAGGGAAGCCAGAGGAGTTGTTCCCAAAGAGTTTCCTCTTACCTGATGTTTCCTTGCTCCGCTCACCAGAGGTATCTGCTTTTCCCGGGGGGCACAGTTGTTTCTGAGCCTGCTCTGAGCCTGATGTTACTGGTACTAACTTCAAATGACTTTTTTTCTCTTTGGGCTTCACCTTTTTAATCTGAAGGTCACATACAAAGAGTATCAATGGCATTTCTCGAGTGCTTCAGAGCTTACAAAGTGTCTTTGTGCGCAGTACCTTAATTAAAGTTCTCAACAAGTCGGGGAGATCATTATATTTCCTGTACCTAAATTACGGGGAACCTGGGAAGTTAGAAGGAAAAGGAAATGGTCTACATGAAGGGTGTTTCCAGGACTTGAACGCTTGTCTTTACACTCTTTCCAGGCTGACACTCTGGCCAAGAGGGGTCTCCATGTGAGCAGGAGTGTGCTACACGGAAGATTCGGGGAAGCACAACACTCTAACAATCCACGGGGTCTGTGAAGGTGAGGAGGGGCTTCTATAAAATATAAGGGATCGAATATAAGCTAGTAGACAGCTGCTGGGAGAGTAAATGGACCAATGCACAGAAGGGACAAAACACTGCTGGCAAATGGTGTGGGGGGATGAATATAGGGAAGAGAGAAGAAAGGAATGGTTTACGGAAATTCACGTAGACAGCCAAGAAAGTGGTGCCAGATGTGACATCCTGTCCTACCCTGGCAAGAACATTTCAGTTGGAATTAAGCGAGGTGGTTCCTCTACCAATTCTACTGGTGTCAGGGTGTGCCACTGACAAACAACCTCAAGCAAACCTTCATTCAGCTCCTTTGTTTATGAAACAGTGAGCAATAACAGTATAACCAGCTCCCTCATTTATGAATCAGTGAACAATAACTGTAAAACAAGCTAAGTGAAAGAACTTTCCGAGCTTACAAATGCTGTTTAAACGTGGTAATAATAAAAACGAATACTTTCTTTTATGATCCTTCCTTGAATTCTCTCCTCAACTGTGTCCACACTGGCACCCCACCCGCCAGATCCCTTTACCCTCTAAACTAGAGCTTAATCTGCAATTGTGGAAGAACTTATTCAAGATCCATCTAAGGGTCCCCCTGGGATGGGACTGAGGCTTCAGAGATGCCTCAGGTGCAGACGAGGCCCTGAAGGAGCTCACAGAAGGGAGGGGCCAACAGTCCAGGCCATTCCCAAGCAATGTGAAAGGGGCCCTTTGACTGAGCAGAGGGGAGCTGGTACTTCCTGTTGTGAGACTGGGCATCTAAACAGAAGCATCAGCAGCATCTGCGAGTTTAGCCCTAGGGGAAATGCCTGAGCCTCAGAAACATATGAAAAATTCACGAATTTGGAAATGGTTTGGGGCTTTGGGTGTAGACTACTACCACTGCCACTGCGGTCTCAAGCAAATTATTTAACATCTCTATACCACAATATCTGCCTGTTTATTATTATTATTTAATAGTAATAATATCCTCATTATTATTTGGGGATAATAATAGTAGCAATGTCACAGAGGTTTTCTTAGGGACTAAATAAATTAATCCATGTGAATTGCCTAAAATAAATCTGGCATCACTATGAAAACAAAAGAAGTATCAGCTATCACAATTGTTACTAATTACTATTAAGCTCTCAATACTACATCAGGCATTGTGATAAAGAGATCAGGAAAGGGAGGCAGTGAGGGCCAGGCCATTTTCAGTATTTTCCCACTTTTACCAATATTCACATCCACGGGGAGAGAAACGGTCTCTGGTCCTCTGGATTTGGGAGGCACTCACCTTCAGGGGTTGTCTCTCTTGCATGTTGGAAGCCTCCTGAGCAGATTCATCTAAAAGAAGGTGACAAATCAGAATTTTTCTTTGTTGGTACATATTTCCAAACTGCAGAGAGACTCCTGTAGTATCAGAATTCTGCAGCAGAGGGTTATGAGTCCACTCACTGTCAAGGAGTTACTTTGAGACAAGCCTCTGTATTATAACGGTTTATGCATTTATTTGCAGCACCAATTCATAATTTTCCTTCTGATGGTTTATAAAAAGCGAACTAAAGCCCATCACGGCCTCATCCTATTCATTACATATTTCTTACTTGTTTCCCCAAAGAATTAAATTGACTGGTCTTTAACCAAAAATCACTGTATACTTAAAACGGTGAATTTTATAGTATGCCTCAATGAAACTGTTAAGTGTATGATGAACCATGGATGATTTAATCCAGCGGTTCCGGAATGTTTCCAGTATAAGAACACCTCTTTAATGTCAAAAACTTTGTAGATACTCAAACCACAGGACCGCCAGGGAAGTCCCTTGAAGTGAACACCTTTGAATAACCTGTGAACTCTGATTCTTTCTTTCCGTTTTATGGACTAGGAACTGGAGCTCAGAGAATTTGGAAGGCTTGCCCCGAGTTACACAGCTTTCATATCGATGAAACTCAAGTCTGTGACTCTGGAAGTCAGGTCTTTTTTGGTCTTGTTTTGTTTATTTTTAATTTTTGGCTGTGCCATGCAGCTTGTGGGATCTTAGTTCCCTGACCAGGGACTGAACCTGGGTCCCGGCAGTGAAAGCGCCAAGTCCTAACCACTGGACCACCAGGAAATTCCCTGGAAGTCAGTTCTGATGTTTCAGCTGGAGCTGGGTGAGCTCCTCAGCCCAGCCTGGCCCCAGGCCCGTCCAGGATCCATCTCCCACACCTAGCCCATGCACTTGAACATGGCCAGGGAAGCCAGAGGAGTTGTTCCCAAAGAGTTTCCTCTTACCTGATGTTTCCTTGCTCCGCTCACCAGAGGTATCTGCTTTTCCCGGGGGGCACAGTTGTTTCTGAGCCTGCTCTGAGCCTGATGTTACTGGTACTAACTTCAAACGACTTTTTTTCTCTTTGGGCTTCACCTTTTTAATCTGAAGGTCACATACAAAGAGTATCAATGGCATTTCTCGAGTGCTTCAGAGCTTACAAAGTGTCTTTGTGCGCAGTACCTTAATTAAAGTTCTCAACAAGTCGGGGAGATCATTATATTTCCTGTACCTAAATTACGGGGAACCTGGGAAGTTAGAAGGAAAAGGAAATGGTCTACATGAAGGGTGTTTCCAGGACTTGAACGCTTGTCTTTACACTCTTTCCAGGCTGACACTCTCGCCAAGAGGGGTCTCCATGTGAGCAGGAGTGTGCTACACGGAAGATTCGGGGAAGCACAACACTCTAACAATCCACGGGGTCTGTGAAGGTGAGGAGGGGCTTCTATAAAATATAAGGGATCGAATATAAGCTAGTAGACAGCTGCTGGGAGAGTAAATGGACCAATGCACAGAAGGGACAAAACACTGCTGGCAAATGGTGTGGGGGGATGAATATAGGGAAGAGAGAAGAAAGGAATGGTTTACGGAAATTCACGTAGACAGCCAAGAAAGTGGTGCCAGATGTGACATCCTGTCCTACCCTGGCAAGAACATTTCAGTTGGAATTAAGCGAGGTGGTTCCTCTACCAATTCTACTGGTGTCAGGGTGTGCCACTGACAAACAACCTCAAGCAAACCTTCATTCAGCTCCTTTGTTTATGAAACAGTGAGCAATAACAGTATAACCAGCTCCCTCATTTATGAATCAGTGAACAATAACTGTAAAACAAGCTAAGTGAAAGAACTTTCCGAGCTTACAAATGCTGTTTAAACGTGGTAATAATAAAAACGAATACTTTCTTTTATGATCCTTCCTTGAATTCTCTCCTCAACTGTGTCCACACTGGCATCCCACCCACCAGATCCCTTTACCCTCTAAACTAGAGCTTAATCTGCAATTGTGGAAGAACTTATTCAAGATCCCTCTAAGGGTCCCCCTGGGCTGGGACTGAGGCTTCAGAGATGCCTCAGGTGCAGACGAGGCCCTGAAGGAGCTCACAGAAGGGAGGGGCCAACAGTCCAGGCCATTCCCAAGCAATGTGAAAGGGGCCCTTTGACTGAGCAGAGGGGAGCTGGTACTTCCTGTTGTGAGACTGGGCATCTAAACAGAAGCATCAGCAGCATCTGCGAGTTTAGCCCTAGGGGAAATGCCTGAGCCTCAGAAACATATGAAAAATTCACGAATTTGGAAATGGTTTGGGGCTTTGGGTGTAGACTACTACCACTGCCACTGCGGTCTCAAGCAAATTATTTAACATCTCTATACCACAATATCTGCCTGTTTATTATTATTATTTAATAGTAATAATATCCTCATTATTATTTGGGGATAATAATAGTAGCAATGTCACAGAGGTTTTCTTAGGGACTAAATAAATTAATCCATGTGAATTGCCTAAAATAAATCTGGCATCACTATGAAAACAAAAGAAGTATCAGCTATCACAATTGTTATTAATTACTATTAAGCTCTCAATACTACATCAGGCATTGTGATAAAGAGATCAGGAAAGGGAGGCAGTGAGGGCCAGGCCATTTTCAGTATTTTCCCACTTTTACCAATATTCACATCCACAGAGAGAGAAACGGTCTCTGGTCCTCTGGATTTGGGAGGCACTCACCTTCAGGGGTTGTCTCTCTTGCGTGTTGGAAGCCTCCTGAGCAGATTCATCTAAAAGAAGGTGACAAATCAGAATTTTTCTTTGTTGGTACATATTTCCAAACTGCAGAGAGACTCCTGTAGTATCAGAATTCTGCAGCAGAGGGTTATGAGTCCACTCACTGTCAAGGAGTTACTTTGAGACAAGCCTCTGTATTATAACGGTTTATGCATTTCTTTGCAGCACCAATTCATAATTTTCCTTCTGATGGTTTATAAAAAGCGAACTAAAGCCCATCACGGCCTCATCCTATTCATTACATATTTCTTACTTGTTTCCCCAAAGAATTAAATTGACTGGTCTTTAACCAAAAATCACTGTATACTTAAAACGGTGAATTTTATAGTATGCCTCAATGAAACTGCTAAGTGTATGATGAACCATGGATGATTTAATCCAGCGGTTCCGGAATGTTTCCAGTATAAGAACACCTCTTTAATGTCAAAAACTTTGTAGATACTCAAACCACAGGACCGCCAGGGAAGTCCCTTGAAGTGAACACCTTTGAATAACCTGTGAACTCTGATTCTTTCTTTCCGTTTTATGGACTAGGAACTGGAGCTCAGAGAATTTGGAAGGCTTGCCCCGAGTTACACAGCTTTCATATCGATGAAACTCAAGTCTGTGACTCTGGAAGTCAGGTCTTTTTTGGTCTTGTTTTGTTTATTTTTAATTTTTGGCTGTGCCATGCAGCTTGTGGGATCTTAGTTCCCTGACCAGGGACTGAACCTGGGTCCCGGCAGTGAAAGCGCCAAGTCCTAACCACTGGACCACCAGGAAATTCCCTGGAAGTCAGTTCTGATGTTTCAGCTGGAGCTGGGTGAGCTCCTCAGCCCAGCCTGGCCCCAGGCCCGTCCAGGATCCATCTCCCACACCTAGCCCATGCACTTGAACATGGCCAGGGAAGCCAGAGGAGTTGTTCCCAAAGAGTTTCCTCTTACCTGATGTTTCCTTGCTCCGCTCACCAGAGGTATCTGCTTTTCCCGGGGGGCACAGTTGTTTCTGAGCCTGCTCTGAGCCTGATGTTACTGGTACTAACTTCAAACGACTTTTTTTCTCTTTGGGCTTCACCTTTTTAATCTGAAGGTCACATACAAAGAGTATCAATGGCATTTCTCGAGTGCTTCAGAGCTTACAAAGTGTCTTTGTGCGCAGTACCTTAATTAAAGTTCTCAACAAGTCGGGGAGATCATTATATTTCCTGTACCTAAATTACGGGGAACCTGGGAAGTTAGAAGGAAAAGGAAATGGTCTACATGAAGGGTGTTTCCAGGACTTGAACGCTTGTCTTTACACTCTTTCCAGGCTGACACTCTCTCCAAGAGGGGTCTCCATGTGAGCAGGAGTGTGCTACACGGAAGATTCGGGGAAGCACAACACTCTAACAATCCACGGGGTCTGTGAAGGTGAGGAGGGGCTTCTATAAAATATAAGGGATCGAATATAAGCTAGTAGACAGCTGCTGGGAGAGTAAATGGACCAATGCACAGAAGGGACAAAACACTGCTGGCAAATGGTGTGGGGGGATGAATATAGGGAAGGGAGAAGAAAGGAATGGTTTACGGAAATTCACGTAGACAGCCAAGAAAGTGGTGCCAGATGTGACATCCTGTCCTACCCTGGCAAGAACATTTCAGTTGGAATTAAGCGAGGTGGTTCCTCTACCAATTCTACTGGTGTCAGGGTGTGTCACTGACAAACAACCTCAAGCAAACCTTCATTCAGCTCCTTTGTTTATGAAACAGTGAGCAATAACAGTATAACCAGCTCCCTCATTTATGAATCAGTGAACAATAACTGTAAAACAAGCTAAGTGAAAGAACTTTCCGAGCTTACAAATGCTGTTTAAACGTGGTAATAATAAAAACGAATACTTTCTTTTATGATCCTTCTTTGAATTCTCTCCTCAACTGTGTCCACACTGGCACCCCACCCGCCAGATCCCTTTACCCTCTAAACTAGAGCTTAATCTGCAATTGTGGAAGAACTTATTCAAGATCCCTCTAAGGGTCCCCCTGGGCTGGGACTGAGGCTTCAGAGATGCCTCAGGTGCAGACGAGGCCCTGAAGGAGCTCACAGAAGGGAGGGGCCAACAGTCCAGGCCATTCCCAAGCAATGTGAAAGGGGCCCTTTGACTGAGCAGAGGGGAGCTGGTACTTCCTGTTGTGAGACTGGGCATCTAAACAGAAGCATCAGCAGCATCTGCGAGTTTAGCCCTAGGGGAAATGCCTGAGCCTCAGAAACATATGAAAAATTCACGAATTTGGAAATGGTTTGGGGCTTTGGGTGTAGACTACTACCACTGCCACTGCGGTCTCAAGCAAATTATTTAACATCTCTATACCACAATATCTGCCTGTTTATTATTATTATTTAATAGTAATAATATCCTCATTATTATTTGGGGATAATAATAGTAGCAATGTCACAGAGGTTTTCTTAGGGACTAAATAAATTAATCCATGTGAATTGCCTAAAATAAATCTGGCATCACTATGAAAACAAAAGAAGTATCAGCTATCACAATTGTTATTAATTACTATTAAGCTCTCAATACTACATCAGGCATTGTGATAAAGAGATCAGGAAAGGGAGGCAGTGAGGGCCAGGCCATTTTCAGTATTTTCCCACTTTTACCAATATTCACATCCACGGGGAGAGAAACGGTCTCTGGTCCTCTGGATTTGGGAGGCACTCACCTTCAGGGGTTGTCTCTCTTGCATGTTGGAAGCCTCCTGAGCAGACTCATCTAAAAGAAGGTGACAAATCAGAATTTTTCTTTGTTGGTACATATTTCCAACCTGCAGAGAGACTCCTGTAGTATCAGAATTCTGCAGCAGAGGGTTATGAGTCCACTCACTGTCAAGGAGTTACTTTGAGACAAGCCTCTGTATTATAACGGTTTATGCATTTCTTTGCAGCACCAATTCATAATTTTCCTTCTGATGGTTTATAAAAAGCGAACTAAAGCCCATCACGGCCTCATCCTATTCATTACATATTTCTTACTTGTTTCCCCAAAGAATTAAATTGACTGGTCTTTAACCAAAAATCACTGTATACTTAAAACGGTGAATTTTATAGTATGCCTCAATGAAACTGTTAAGTGTATGATGAACCATGGATGATTTAATCCAGCGGTTCCGGAATGTTTCCAGTATAAGAACACCTCTTTAATGTCAAAAACTTTGTAGATACTCAAACCACAGGACCGCCAGGGAAGTCCCTTGAAGTGAACACCTTTGAATAACCTGTGAACTCTGATTCTTTCTTTCCGTTTTATGGACTAGGAACTGGAGCTCAGAGAATTTGGAAGGCTTGCCCCGAGTTACACAGCTTTCATATTGATGAAACTCAAGTCTGTGACTCTGGAAGTCAGGTCTTTTTTGGTCTTGTTTTGTTTATTTTTAACTTTTGGCTGTGCCATGCAGCTTGTGGGATCTTAGTTCCCTGACCAGGGACTGAACCTGGGTCCCGGCAGTGAAAGCGCCAAGTCCTAACCACTGGACCACCAGGAAATTCCCTGGAAGTCAGTTCTGATGTTTCAGCTGGAGCTGGGTGAGCTCCTCAGCCCAGCCTGGCCCCAGGCCCGTCCAGGATCCATCTCCCACACCTAGCCCATGCACTTGAACATGGCCAGGGAAGCCAGAGGAGTTGTTCCCAAAGAGTTTCCTCTTACCTGATGTTTCCTTGCTCCGCTCACCAGAGGTATCTGCTTTTCCCGGGGGGCACAGTTGTTTCTGAGCCTGCTCTGAGCCTGATGTTACTGGTACTAACTTCAAACGACTTTTTTTCTCTTTGGGCTTCACCTTTTTAATCTGAAGGTCACATACAAAGAGTATCAATGGCATTTCTCGAGTGCCTCAGAGCTTACAAAGTGTCTTTGTGCGCTGTACCTTAATTAAAGTTCTCAACAAGTCGGGGAGATCATTATATTTCCTGTACCTAAATTACGGGGAACCTGGGAAGTTAGAAGGAAAAGGAAATGGTCTACATGAAGGGTGTTTCCAGGACTTGAACGCTTGTCTTTACACTCTTTCCAGGCTGACACTCTCGCCAAGAGGGGTCTCCATGTGAGCAGGAGTGTGCTACACGGAAGATTCGGGGAAGCACAACACTCTAACAATCCACGGGGTCTGTGAAGGTGAGGAGGGGCTTCTATAAAATATAAGGGATCGAATATAAGCTAGTAGACAGCTGCTGGGAGAGTAAATGGACCAATGCACAGAAGGGACAAAACACTGCTGGCAAATGGTGTGGGGGGATGAATATAGGGAAGGGAGAAGAAAGGAATGGTTTACGGAAATTCATGTAGACAGCCAAGAAAGTGGTGCCAGATGTGACATCCTGTCCTACCCTGGCAAGAACATTTCAGTTGGAATTAAGCGAGGTGGTTCCTCTACCAATTCTACTGGTGTCAGGGTGTGTCACTGACAAACAACCTCAAGCAAACCTTCATTCAGCTCCTTTGTTTATGAAACAGTGAGCAATAACAGTATAACCAGCTCCCTCATTTATGAATCAGTGAACAATAACTGTAAAACAAGCTAAGTGAAAGAACTTTCCGAGCTTACAAATGCTGTTTAAACGTGGTAATAATAAAAACGAATACTTTCTTTTATGATCCTTCTTTGAATTCTCTCCTCAACTGTGTCCACACTGGCACCCCACCCGCCAGATCCCTTTACCCTCTAAACTAGAGCTTAATCTGCAATTGTGGAAGAACTTATTCAAGATCCCTCTAAGGGTCCCCCTGGGCTGGGACTGAGGCTTCAGAGATGCCTCAGGTGCAGACGAGGCCCTGAAGGAGCTCACAGAAGGGAGGGGCCAACAGTCCAGGCCATTCCCAAGCAATGTGAAAGGGGCCCTTTGACTGAGCAGAGGGGAGCTGGTACTTCCTGTTGTGAGACTGGGCATCTAAACAGAAGCATCAGCAGCATCTGCGAGTTTAGCCCTAGGGGAAATGCCTGAGCCTCAGAAACATATGAAAAATTCACGAATTTGGAAATGGTTTGGGGCTTTGGGTGTAGACTACTACCACTGCCACTGCGGTCTCAAGCAAATTATTTAACATCTCTATACCACAATATCTGCCTGTTTATTATTATTATTTAATAGTAATAATATCCTCATTATTATTTGGGGATAATAATAGTAGCAATGTCACAGAGGTGTTCTTAGGGACTAAATAAATTAATCCATGTGAATTGCCTAAAATAAATCTGGCATCACTATGAAAACAAAAGAAGTATCAGCTATCACAATTGTTATTAATTACTATTAAGCTCTCAATACTACATCAGGCATTGTGATAAAGAGATCAGGAAAGGGAGGCAGTGAGGGCCAGGCCATTTTCAGTATTTTCCCACTTTTACCAATATTCACATCCACGGAGAGAGAAACGGTCTCTGGTCCTCTGGATTTGGGAGGCACTCACCTTCAGGGGTTGTCTCTCTTGCATGTTGGAAGCCTCCTGAGCAGACTCATCTAAAAGAAGGTGACAAATCAGAATTTTTCTTTGTTGGTACATATTTCCAACCTGCAGAGAGACTCCTGTAGTATCAGAATTCTGCAGCAGAGGGTTATGAGTCCACTCACTGTCAAGGAGTTACTTTGAGACAAGCCTCTGTATTATAACGGTTTATGCATTTCTTTGCAGCACCAATTCATAATTTTCCTTCTGATGGTTTATAAAAAGCGAACTAAAGCCCATCACGGCCTCATCCTATTCATTACATATTTCTTACTTGTTTCCCCAAAGAATTAAATTGACTGGTCTTTAACCAAAAATCACTGTATACTTAAAACGGTGAATTTTATAGTATGCCTCAATGAAACTGTTAAGTGTATGATGAACCATGGATGATTTAATCCAGCGGTTCCGGAATGTTTCCAGTATAAGAACACCTCTTTAATGTCAAAAACTTTGTAGATACTCAAACCACAGGACCGCCAGGGAAGTCCCTTGAAGTGAACACCTTTGAATAACCTGTGAACTCTGATTCTTTCTTTCCGTTTTATGGACTAGGAACTGGAGCTCAGAGAATTTGGAAGGCTTGCCCCGAGTTACACAGCTTTCATATCGATGAAACTCAAGTCTGTGACTCTGGAAGTCAGGTCTTTTTTGGTCTTGTTTTGTTTATTTTTAATTTTTGGCTGTGCCATGCAGCTTGTGGGATCTTAGTTCCCTGACCAGGGACTGAACCTGGGTCCCGGCAGTGAAAGCGCCAAGTCCTAACCACTGGACCACCAGGAAATTCCCTGGAAGTCAGTTCTGATGTTTCAGCTGGAGCTGGGTGAGCTCCTCAGCCCAGCCTGGCCCCAGGCCCGTCCAGGATCCATCTCCCACACCTAGCCCATGCACTTGAACATGGCCAGGGAAGCCAGAGGAGTTGTTCCCAAAGAGTTTCCTCTTACCTGATGTTTCCTTGCTCCGCTCACCAGAGGTATCTGCTTTTCCCGGGGGGCACAGTTGTTTCTGAGCCTGCTCTGAGCCTGATGTTACTGGTACTAACTTCAAACGACTTTTTTTCTCTTTGGGCTTCACCTTTTTAATCTGAAGGTCACATACAAAGAGTATCAATGGCATTTCTCGAGTGCTTCAGAGCTTACAAAGTGTCTTTGTGCGCAGTACCTTAATTAAAGTTCTCAACAAGTCGGGGAGATCATTATATTTCCTGTACCTAAATTACGGGGAACCTGGGAAGTTAGAAGGAAAAGGAAATGGTCTACATGAAGGGTGTTTCCAGGACTTGAACGCTTGTCTTTACACTCTTTCCAGGCTGACACTCTCGCCAAGAGGGGTCTCCATGTGAGCAGGAGTGTGCTACACGGAAGATTCGGGGAAGCACAACACTCTAACAATCCACGGGGTCTGTGAAGGTGAGGAGGGGCTTCTATAAAATATAAGGGATCGAATATAAGCTAGTAGACAGCTGCTGGGAGAGTAAATGGACCAATGCACAGAAGGGACAAAACACTGCTGGCAAATGGTGTGGGGGGATGAATATAGGGAAGGGAGAAGAAAGGAATGGTTTACGGAAATTCATGTAGACAGCCAAGAAAGTGGTGCCAGATGTGACATCCTGTCCTACCCTGGCAAGAACATTTCAGTTGGAATTAAGCGAGGTGGTTCCTCTACCAATTCTACTGGTGTCAGGGTGTGTCACTGACAAACAACCTCAAGCAAACCTTCATTCAGCTCCTTTGTTTATGAAACAGTGAGCAATAACAGTATAACCAGCTCCCTCATTTATGAATCAGTGAACAATAACTGTAAAACAAGCTAAGTGAAAGAACTTTCCGAGCTTACACATGCTGTTTAAACGTGGTAATAATAAAAATGAATACTTTCTTTTATGATCCTTCTTTGAATTCTCTCCTCAACTGTGTCCACACTGGCACCCCACCCGCCAGATCCCTTTACCCTCTAAACTAGAGCTTAATCTGCAATTGTGGAAGAACTTATTCAAGATCCCTCTAAGGGTCCCCCTGGGCTGGGACTGAGGCTTCAGAGATGCCTCAGGTGCAGACGAGGCCCTGAAGGAGCTCACAGAAGGGAGGGGCCAACAGTCCAGGCCATTCCCAAGCAATGTGAAAGGGGCCCTTTGACTGAGCAGAGGGGAGCTGGTACTTCCTGTTGTGAGACTGGGCATCTAAACAGAAGCATCAGCAGCATCTGCGAGTTTAGCCCTAGGGGAAATGCCTGAGCTTCAGAAACATATGGAAAATTCACGAATTTGGAAATGGTTTGGGGCTTTGGGTGTAGACTACTACCACTGCCACTGCGGTCTCAAGCAAATTATTTAACATCTCTATACCACAATATCTGCCTGTTTATTATTATTATTTAATAGTAATAATATCCTCATTATTATTGGGGGATAATAATAGTAGCAATGTCACAGAGGTTTTCTTAGGGACTAAATAAATTAATCCATGTGAATTGCCTAAAATAAATCTGGCATCACTATGAAAACAAAAGAAGTATCAGCTATCACAATTGTTATTAATTACTATTAAGCTCTCAATACTACATCAGGCATTGTGATAAAGAGATCAGGAAAGGGAGGCAGTGAGGGCCAGGCCATTTTCAGTATTTTCCCACTTTTACCAATATTCACATCCACGGAGAGAGAAACGGTCTCTGGTCCTCTGGATTTGGGAGGCACTCACCTTCAGGGGTTGTCTCTCTTGCATGTTGGAAGCCTCCTGAGCAGATTCATCTAAAAGAAGGTGACAAATCAGAATTTTTCTTTGTTGGTACATATTTCCAAACTGCAGAGAGACTCCTGTAGTATCAGAATTCTGCAGCAGAGGGTTATGAGTCCACTCACTGTCAAGGAGTTACTTTGAGACAAGCCTCTGTATTATAACGGTTTATGCATTTCTTTGCAGCACCAATTCATAATTTTCCTTCTGATGGTTTATAAAAAGCGAACTAAAGCCCATCACGGCCTCATCCTATTCATTACATATTTCTTACTTGTTTCCCCAAAGAATTAAATTGACTGGTCTTTAACCAAAAATCACTGTATACTTAAAACGGTGAATTTTATAGTATGCCTCAATGAAACTGTTAAGTGTATGATGAACCATGGATGATTTAATCCAGCGGTTCCGGAATGTTTCCAGTATAAGAACACCTCTTTAATGTCAAAAACTTTGTAGATACTCAAACCACAGGACCGCCAGGGAAGTCCCTTGAAGTGAACACCTTTGAATAACCTGTGAACTCTGATTCTTTCTTTCCGTTTTATGGACTAGGAACTGGAGCTCAGAGAATTTGGAAGGCTTGCCCCGAGTTACACAGCTTTCATATCGATGAAACTCAAGTCTGTGACTCTGGAAGTCAGGTTTTTTTGGTCTTGTTTTGTTTATTTTTAATTTTTGGCTGTGCCATGCAGCTTGTGGGATCTTAGTTCCCTGACCAGGGACTGAACCTGGGTCCCGGCAGTGAAAGCGCCAAGTCCTAACCACTGGACCACCAGGAAATTCCCTGGAAGTCAGTTCTGATGTTTCAGCTGGAGCTGGGTGAGCTCCTCAGCCCAGCCTGGCCCCAGGCCCGTCCAGGATCCATCTCCCACACCTAGCCCATGCACTTGAACATGGCCAGGGAAGCCAGAGGAGTTGTTCCCAAAGAGTTTCCTCTTACCTGATGTTTCCTTGCTCCGCTCACCAGAGGTATCTGCTTTTCCCGGGGGGCACAGTTGTTTCTGAGCCTGCTCTGAGCCTGATGTTACTGGTACTAACTTCAAATGACTTTTTTTCTCTTTGGGCTTCACCTTTTTAATCTGAAGGTCACATACAAAGAGTATCAATGGCATTTCTCGAGTGCCTCAGAGCTTACAAAGTGTCTTTGTGCGCTGTACCTTAATTAAAGTTCTCAACAAGTCGGGGAGATCATTATATTTCCTGTACCTAAATTACGGGGAACCTGGGAAGTTAGAAGGAAAAGGAAATGGTCTACATGAAGGGTGTTTCCAGGACTTGAACGCTTGTCTTTACACTCTTTCCAGGCTGACACTCTCGCCAAGAGGGGTCTCCATGTGAGCAGGAGTGTGCTACACGGAAGATTCGGGGAAGCACAACACTCTAACAATCCACGGGGTCTGTGAAGGTGAGGAGGGGCTTCTATAAAATATAAGGGATCGAATATAAGCTAGTAGACAGCTGCTGGGAGAGTAAATGGACCAATGCACAGAAGGGACAAAACACTGCTGGCAAATGGTGTGGGGGGATGAATATAGGGAAGAGAGAAGAAAGGAATGGTTTACGGAAATTCATGTAGACAGCCAAGAAAGTGGTGCCAGATGTGACATCCTGTCCTACCCTGGCAAGAACATTTCAGTTGGAATTAAGCGAGGTGGTTCCTCTACCAATTCTACTGGTGTCAGGGTGTGTCACTGACAAACAACCTCAAGCAAACCTTCATTCAGCTCCTTTGTTTATGAAACAGTGAGCAATAACAGTATAACCAGCTCCCTCATTTATGAATCAGTGAACAATAACTGTAAAACAAGCTAAGTGAAAGAACTTTCCGAGCTTACAAATGCTGTTTAAACGTGGTAATAATAAAAACGAATACTTTCTTTTATGATCCTTCTTTGAATTCTCTCCTCAACTGTGTCCACACTGGCACCCCACCCGCCAGATCCCTTTACCCTCTAAACTAGAGCTTAATCTGCAATTGTGGAAGAACTTATTCAAGATCCCTCTAAGGGTCCCCCTGGGCTGGGACTGAGGCTTCAGAGATGCCTCAGGTGCAGACGAGGCCCTGAAGGAGCTCACAGAAGGGAGGGGCCAACAGTCCAGGCCATTCCCAAGCAATGTGAAAGGGGCCCTTTGACTGAGCAGAGGGGAGCTGGTACTTCCTGTTGTGAGACTGGGCATCTAAACAGAAGCATCAGCAGCATCTGCGAGTTTAGCCCTAGGGGAAATGCCTGAGCTTCAGAAACATATGAAAAATTCACGAATTTGGAAATGGTTTGGGGCTTTGGGTGTAGACTACTACCACTGCCACTGTGGTCTCAAGAAAATTATTTAACATCTCTATACCACAATATCTGCCTGTTTATTATTATTATTTAATAGTAATAATATCCTCATTATTATTTGGGGATAATAATAGTAGCAATGTCACAGAGGTTTTCTTAGGGACTAAATAAATTAATCCATGTGAATTGCCTAAAATAAATCTGGCATCACTATGAAAACAAAAGAAGTATCAGCTATCACAATTGTTATTAATTACTATTAAGCTCTCAATACTACATCAGGCATTGTGATAAAGAGATCAGGAAAGGGAGGCAGTGAGGGCCAGGCCATTTTCAGTATTTTCCCACTTTTACCAATATTCACATCCACGGAGAGAGAAACGGTCTCTGGTCCTCTGGATTTGGGAGGCACTCACCTTCAGGGGTTGTCTCTCTTGCATGTTGGAAGCCTCCTGAGCAGACTCATCTAAAAGAAGGTGACAAATCAGAATTTTTCTTTGTTGGTACATATTTCCAACCTGCAGAGAGACTCCTGTAGTATCAGAATTCTGCAGCAGAGGGTTATGAGTCCACTCACTGTCAAGGAGTTACTTTGAGACAAGCCTCTGTATTATAACGGTTTATGCATTTCTTTGCAGCACCAATTCATAATTTTCCTTCTGATGGTTTATAAAAAGCGAACTAAAGCCCATCACGGCCTCATCCTATTCATTACATATTTCTTACTTGTTTCCCCAAAGAATTAAATTGACTGGTCTTTAACCAAAAATCACTGTATACTTAAAACGGTGAATTTTATAGTATGCCTCAATGAAACTGTTAAGTGTATGATGAACCATGGATGATTTAATCCAGCGGTTCCGGAATGTTTCCAGTATAAGAACACCTCTTTAATGTCAAAAACTTTGTAGATACTCAAACCACAGGACCGCCAGGGAAGTCCCTTGAAGTGAACACCTTTGAATAACCTGTGAACTCTGATTCTTTCTTTCCGTTTTATGGACTAGGAACTGGAGCTCAGAGAATTTGGAAGGCTTGCCCCGAGTTACACAGCTTTCATATCGATGAAACTCAAGTCTGTGACTCTGGAAGTCAGGTCTTTTTTGGTCTTGTTTTGTTTATTTTTAATTTTTGGCTGTGCCATGCAGCTTGTGGGATCTTAGTTCCCTGACCAGGGACTGAACCTGGGTCCCGGCAGTGAAAGCGCCAAGTCCTAACCACTGGACCACCAGGAAATTCCCTGGAAGTCAGTTCTGATGTTTCAGCTGGAGCTGGGTGAGCTCCTCAGCCCAGCCTGGCCCCAGGCCCGTCCAGGATCCATCTCCCACACCTAGCCCATGCACTTGAACATGGCCAGGGAAGCCAGAGGAGTTGTTCCCAAAGAGTTTCCTCTTACCTGATGTTTCCTTGCTCCGCTCACCAGAGGTATCTGCTTTTCCCGGGGGGCACAGTTGTTTCTGAGCCTGCTCTGAGCCTGATGTTACTGGTACTAACTTCAAACGACTTTTTTTCTCTTTGGGCTTCACCTTTTTAATCTGAAGGTCACATACAAAGAGTATCAATGGCATTTCTCGAGTGCTTCAGAGCTTACAAAGTGTCTTTGTGCGCAGTACCTTAATTAAAGTTCTCAACAAGTCGGGGAGATCATTATATTTCCTGTACCTAAATTACGGGGAACCTGGGAAGTTAGAAGGAAAAGGAAATGGTCTACATGAAGGGTGTTTCCAGGACTTGAACGCTTGTCTTTACACTCTTTCCAGGCTGACACTCTCTCCAAGAGGGGTCTCCATGTGAGCAGGAGTGTGCTACACGGAAGATTCGGGGAAGCACAACACTCTAACAATCCACGGGGTCTGTGAAGGTGAGGAGGGGCTTCTATAAAATATAAGGGATCGAATATAAGCTAGTAGACAGCTGCTGGGAGAGTAAATGGACCAATGCACAGAAGGGACAAAACACTGCTGGCAAATGGTGTGGGGGGATGAATATAGGGAAGGGAGAAGAAAGGAATGGTTTACGGAAATTCATGTAGACAGCCAAGAAAGTGGTGCCAGATGTGACATCCTGTCCTACCCTGGCAAGAACATTTCAGTTGGAATTAAGCGAGGTGGTTCCTCTACCAATTCTACTGGTGTCAGGGTGTGTCACTGACAAACAACCTCAAGCAAACCTTCATTCAGCTCCTTTGTTTATGAAACAGTGAGCAATAACAGTATAACCAGCTCCCTCATTTATGAATCAGTGAACAATAACTGTAAAACAAGCTAAGTGAAAGAACTTTCCGAGCTTACACATGCTGTTTAAACGTGGTAATAATAAAAATGAATACTTTCTTTTATGATCCTTCTTTGAATTCTCTCCTCAACTGTGTCCACACTGGCACCCCACCCGCCAGATCCCTTTACCCTCTAAACTAGAGCTTAATCTGCAATTGTGGAAGAACTTATTCAAGATCCCTCTAAGGGTCCCCCTGGGCTGGGACTGAGGCTTCAGAGATGCCTCAGGTGCAGACGAGGCCCTGAAGGAGCTCACAGAAGGGAGGGGCCAACAGTCCAGGCCATTCCCAAGCAATGTGAAAGGGGCCCTTTGACTGAGCAGAGGGGAGCTGGTACTTCCTGTTGTGAGACTGGGCATCTAAACAGAAGCATCAGCAGCATCTGCGAGTTTAGCCCTAGGGGAAATGCCTGAGCTTCAGAAACATATGGAAAATTCACGAATTTGGAAATGGTTTGGGGCTTTGGGTGTAGACTACTACCACTGCCACTGCGGTCTCAAGCAAATTATTTAACATCTCTATACCACAATATCTGCCTGTTTATTATTATTATTTAATAGTAATAATATCCTCATTATTATTGGGGGATAATAATAGTAGCAATGTCACAGAGGTTTTCTTAGGGACTAAATAAATTAATCCATGTGAATTGCCTAAAATAAATCTGGCATCACTATGAAAACAAAAGAAGTATCAGCTATCACAATTGTTATTAATTACTATTAAGCTCTCAATACTACATCAGGCATTGTGATAAAGAGATCAGGAAAGGGAGGCAGTGAGGGCCAGGCCATTTTCAGTATTTTCCCACTTTTACCAATATTCACATCCACGGAGAGAGAAACGGTCTCTGGTCCTCTGGATTTGGGAGGCACTCACCTTCAGGGGTTGTCTCTCTTGCATGTTGGAAGCCTCCTGAGCAGATTCATCTAAAAGAAGGTGACAAATCAGAATTTTTCTTTGTTGGTACATATTTCCAAACTGCAGAGAGACTCCTGTAGTATCAGAATTCTGCAGCAGAGGGTTATGAGTCCACTCACTGTCAAGGAGTTACTTTGAGACAAGCCTCTGTATTATAACGGTTTATGCATTTCTTTGCAGCACCAATTCATAATTTTCCTTCTGATGGTTTATAAAAAGCGAACTAAAGCCCATCACGGCCTCATCCTATTCATTACATATTTCTTACTTGTTTCCCCAAAGAATTAAATTGACTGGTCTTTAACCAAAAATCACTGTATACTTAAAACGGTGAATTTTATAGTATGCCTCAATGAAACTGTTAAGTGTATGATGAACCATGGATGATTTAATCCAGCGGTTCCGGAATGTTTCCAGTATAAGAACACCTCTTTAATGTCAAAAACTTTGTAGATACTCAAACCACAGGACCGCCAGGGAAGTCCCTTGAAGTGAACACCTTTGAATAACCTGTGAACTCTGATTCTTTCTTTCCGTTTTATGGACTAGGAACTGGAGCTCAGAGAATTTGGAAGGCTTGCCCCGAGTTACACAGCTTTCATATCGATGAAACTCAAGTCTGTGACTCTGGAAGTCAGGTCTTTTTTGGTCTTGTTTTGTTTATTTTTAATTTTTGGCTGTGCCATGCAGCTTGTGGGATCTTAGTTCCCTGACCAGGGACTGAACCTGGGTCCCGGCAGTGAAAGCGCCAAGTCCTAACCACTGGACCACCAGGAAATTCCCTGGAAGTCAGTTCTGATGTTTCAGCTGGAGCTGGGTGAGCTCCTCAGCCCAGCCTGGCCCCAGGCCCGTCCAGGATCCATCTCCCACACCTAGCCCATGCACTTGAACATGGCCAGGGAAGCCAGAGGAGTTGTTCCCAAAGAGTTTCCTCTTACCTGATGTTTCCTTGCTCCGCTCACCAGAGGTATCTGCTTTTCCCGGGGGGCACAGTTGTTTCTGAGCCTGCTCTGAGCCTGATGTTACTGGTACTAACTTCAAATGACTTTTTTTCTCTTTGGGCTTCACCTTTTTAATCTGAAGGTCACATACAAAGAGTATCAATGGCATTTCTCGAGTGCCTCAGAGCTTACAAAGTGTCTTTGTGCGCTGTACCTTAATTAAAGTTCTCAACAAGTCGGGGAGATCATTATATTTCCTGTACCTAAATTACGGGGAACCTGGGAAGTTAGAAGGAAAAGGAAATGGTCTACATGAAGGGTGTTTCCAGGACTTGAACGCTTGTCTTTACACTCTTTCCAGGCTGACACTCTCGCCAAGAGGGGTCTCCATGTGAGCAGGAGTGTGCTACACGGAAGATTCGGGGAAGCACAACACTCTAACAATCCACGGGGTCTGTGAAGGTGAGGAGGGGCTTCTATAAAATATAAGGGATCGAATATAAGCTAGTAGACAGCTGCTGGGAGAGTAAATGGACCAATGCACAGAAGGGACAAAACACTGCTGGCAAATGGTGTGGGGGGATGAATATAGGGAAGGGAGAAGAAAGGAATGGTTTACGGAAATTCATGTAGACAGCCAAGAAAGTGGTGCCAGATGTGACATCCTGTCCTACCCTGGCAAGAACATTTCAGTTGGAATTAAGCGAGGTGGTTCCTCTACCAATTCTACTGGTGTCAGGGTGTGTCACTGACAAACAACCTCAAGCAAACCTTCATTCAGCTCCTTTGTTTATGAAACAGTGAGCAATAACAGTATAACCAGCTCCCTCATTTATGAATCAGTGAACAATAACTGTAAAACAAGCTAAGTGAAAGAACTTTCCGAGCTTACAAATGCTGTTTAAACGTGGTAATAATAAAAACGAATACTTTCTTTTATGATCCTTCTTTGAATTCTCTCCTCAACTGTGTCCACACTGGCACCCCACCCGCCAGATCCCTTTACCCTCTAAACTAGAGCTTAATCTGCAATTGTGGAAGAACTTATTCAAGATCCCTCTAAGGGTCCCCCTGGGCTGGGACTGAGGCTTCAGAGATGCCTCAGGTGCAGACGAGGCCCTGAAGGAGCTCACAGAAGGGAGGGGCCAACAGTCCAGGCCATTCCCAAGCAATGTGAAAGGGGCCCTTTGACTGAGCAGAGGGGAGCTGGTACTTCCTGTTGTGAGACTGGGCATCTAAACAGAAGCATCAGCAGCATCTGCGAGTTTAGCCCTAGGGGAAATGCCTGAGCTTCAGAAACATATGAAAAATTCACGAATTTGGAAATGGTTTGGGGCTTTGGGTGTAGACTACTACCACTGCCACTGCGGTCTCAAGCAAATTATTTAACATCTCTATACCACAATATCTGCCTGTTTATTATTATTATTTAATAGTAATAATATCCTCATTATTATTGGGGGATAATAATAGTAGCAATGTCACAGAGGTTTTCTTAGGGACTAAATAAATTAATCCATGTGAATTGCCTAAAATAAATCTGGCATCACTATGAAAACAAAAGAAGTATCAGCTATCACAATTGTTATTAATTACTATTAAGCTCTCAATACTACATCAGGCATTGTGATAAAGAGATCAGGAAAGGGAGGCAGTGAGGGCCAGGCCATTTTCAGTATTTTCCCACTTTTACCAATATTCACATCCACGGAGAGAGAAACGGTCTCTGGTCCTCTGGATTTGGGAGGCACTCACCTTCAGGGGTTGTCTCTCTTGCATGTTGGAAGCCTCCTGAGCAGACTCATCTAAAAGAAGGTGACAAATCAGAATTTTTCTTTGTTGGTACATATTTCCAACCTGCAGAGAGACTCCTGTAGTATCAGAATTCTGCAGCAGAGGGTTATGAGTCCACTCACTGTCAAGGAGTTACTTTGAGACAAGCCTCTGTATTATAACGGTTTATGCATTTCTTTGCAGCACCAATTCATAATTTTCCTTCTGATGGTTTATAAAAAGCGAACTAAAGCCCATCACGGCCTCATCCTATTCATTACATATTTCTTACTTGTTTCCCCAAAGAATTAAATTGACTGGTCTTTAACCAAAAATCACTGTATACTTAAAACGGTGAATTTTATAGTATGCCTCAATGAAACTGTTAAGTGTATGATGAACCATGGATGATTTAATCCAGCGGTTCCGGAATGTTTCCAGTATAAGAACACCTCTTTAATGTCAAAAACTTTGTAGATACTCAAACCACAGGACCGCCAGGGAAGTCCCTTGAAGTGAACACCTTTGAATAACCTGTGAACTCTGATTCTTTCTTTCCGTTTTATGGACTAGGAACTGGAGCTCAGAGAATTTGGAAGGCTTGCCCCGAGTTACACAGCTTTCATATCGATGAAACTCAAGTCTGTGACTCTGGAAGTCAGGTCTTTTTTGGTCTTGTTTTGTTTATTTTTAATTTTTGGCTGTGCCATGCAGCTTGTGGGATCTTAGTTCCCTGACCAGGGACTGAACCTGGGTCCCGGCAGTGAAAGCGCCAAGTCCTAACCACTGGACCACCAGGAAATTCCCTGGAAGTCAGTTCTGATGTTTCAGCTGGAGCTGGGTGAGCTCCTCAGCCCAGCCTGGCCCCAGGCCCGTCCAGGATCCATCTCCCACACCTAGCCCATGCACTTGAACATGGCCAGGGAAGCCAGAGGAGTTGTTCCCAAAGAGTTTCCTCTTACCTGATGTTTCCTTGCTCCGCTCACCAGAGGTATCTGCTTTTCCCGGGGGGCACAGTTGTTTCTGAGCCTGCTCTGAGCCTGATGTTACTGGTACTAACTTCAAACGACTTTTTTTCTCTTTGGGCTTCACCTTTTTAATCTGAAGGTCACATACAAAGAGTATCAATGGCATTTCTCGAGTGCTTCAGAGCTTACAAAGTGTCTTTGTGCGCAGTACCTTAATTAAAGTTCTCAACAAGTCGGGGAGATCATTATATTTCCTGTACCTAAATTACGGGGAACCTGGGAAGTTAGAAGGAAAAGGAAATGGTCTACATGAAGGGTGTTTCCAGGACTTGAACGCTTGTCTTTACACTCTTTCCAGGCTGACACTCTCGCCAAGAGGGGTCTCCATGTGAGCAGGAGTGTGCTACACGGAAGATTCGGGGAAGCACAACACTCTAACAATCCACGGGGTCTGTGAAGGTGAGGAGGGGCTTCTATAAAATATAAGGGATCGAATATAAGCTAGTAGACAGCTGCTGGGAGAGTAAATGGACCAATGCACAGAAGGGACAAAACACTGCTGGCAAATGGTGTGGGGGGATGAATATAGGGAAGGGAGAAGAAAGGAATGGTTTACGGAAATTCATGTAGACAGCCAAGAAAGTGGTGCCAGATGTGACATCCTGTCCTACCCTGGCAAGAACATTTCAGTTGGAATTAAGCGAGGTGGTTCCTCTACCAATTCTACTGGTGTCAGGGTGTGTCACTGACAAACAACCTCAAGCAAACCTTCATTCAGCTCCTTTGTTTATGAAACAGTGAGCAATAACAGTATAACCAGCTCCCTCATTTATGAATCAGTGAACAATAACTGTAAAACAAGCTAAGTGAAAGAACTTTCCGAGCTTACACATGCTGTTTAAACGTGGTAATAATAAAAATGAATACTTTCTTTTATGATCCTTCTTTGAATTCTCTCCTCAACTGTGTCCACACTGGCACCCCACCCGCCAGATCCCTTTACCCTCTAAACTAGAGCTTAATCTGCAATTGTGGAAGAACTTATTCAAGATCCCTCTAAGGGTCCCCCTGGGCTGGGACTGAGGCTTCAGAGATGCCTCAGGTGCAGACGAGGCCCTGAAGGAGCTCACAGAAGGGAGGGGCCAACAGTCCAGGCCATTCCCAAGCAATGTGAAAGGGGCCCTTTGACTGAGCAGAGGGGAGCTGGTACTTCCTGTTGTGAGACTGGGCATCTAAACAGAAGCATCAGCAGCATCTGCGAGTTTAGCCCTAGGGGAAATGCCTGAGCTTCAGAAACATATGGAAAATTCACGAATTTGGAAATGGTTTGGGGCTTTGGGTGTAGACTACTACCACTGCCACTGCGGTCTCAAGCAAATTATTTAACATCTCTATACCACAATATCTGCCTGTTTATTATTATTATTTAATAGTAATAATATCCTCATTATTATTGGGGGATAATAATAGTAGCAATGTCACAGAGGTTTTCTTAGGGACTAAATAAATTAATCCATGTGAATTGCCTAAAATAAATCTGGCATCACTATGAAAACAAAAGAAGTATCAGCTATCACAATTGTTATTAATTACTATTAAGCTCTCAATACTACATCAGGCATTGTGATAAAGAGATCAGGAAAGGGAGGCAGTGAGGGCCAGGCCATTTTCAGTATTTTCCCACTTTTACCAATATTCACATCCACGGAGAGAGAAACGGTCTCTGGTCCTCTGGATTTGGGAGGCACTCACCTTCAGGGGTTGTCTCTCTTGCATGTTGGAAGCCTCCTGAGCAGACTCATCTAAAAGAAGGTGACAAATCAGAATTTTTCTTTGTTGGTACATATTTCCAACCTGCAGAGAGACTCCTGTAGTATCAGAATTCTGCAGCAGAGGGTTATGAGTCCACTCACTGTCAAGGAGTTACTTTGAGACAAGCCTCTGTATTATAACGGTTTATGCATTTCTTTGCAGCACCAATTCATAATTTTCCTTCTGATGGTTTATAAAAAGCGAACTAAAGCCCATCACGGCCTCATCCTATTCATTACATATTTCTTACTTGTTTCCCCAAAGAATTAAATTGACTGGTCTTTAACCAAAAATCACTGTATACTTAAAACGGTGAATTTTATAGTATGCCTCAATGAAACTGTTAAGTGTATGATGAACCATGGATGATTTAATCCAGCGGTTCCGGAATGTTTCCAGTATAAGAACACCTCTTTAATGTCAAAAACTTTGTAGATACTCAAACCACAGGACCGCCAGGGAAGTCCCTTGAAGTGAACACCTTTGAATAACCTGTGAACTCTGATTCTTTCTTTCCGTCTTATGGACTAGGAACTGGAGCTCAGAGAATTTGGAAGGCTTGCCCCGAGTTACACAGCTTTCATATCGATGAAACTCAAGTCTGTGACTCTGGAAGTCAGGTCTTTTTTGGTCTTGTTTTGTTTATTTTTAATTTTTGGCTGTGCCATGCAGCTTGTGGGATCTTAGTTCCCTGACCAGGGACTGAACCTGGGTCCCGGCAGTGAAAGCGCCAAGTCCTAACCACTGGACCACCAGGAAATTCCCTGGAAGTCAGTTCTGATGTTTCAGCTGGAGCTGGGTGAGCTCCTCAGCCCAGCCTGGCCCCAGGCCCGTCCAGGATCCATCTCCCACACCTAGCCCATGCACTTGAACATGGCCAGGGAAGCCAGAGGAGTTGTTCCCAAAGAGTTTCCTCTTACCTGATGTTTCCTTGCTCCGCTCACCAGAGGTATCTGCTTTTCCCGGGGGGCACAGTTGTTTCTGAGCCTGCTCTGAGCCTGATGTTACTGGTACTAACTTCAAACGACTTTTTTTCTCTTTGGGCTTCACCTTTTTAATCTGAAGGTCACATACAAAGAGTATCAATGGCATTTCTCGAGTGCTTCAGAGCTTACAAAGTGTCTTTGTGCGCAGTACCTTAATTAAAGTTCTCAACAAGTCGGGGAGATCATTATATTTCCTGTACCTAAATTACGGGGAACCTGGGAAGTTAGAAGGAAAAGGAAATGGTCTACATGAAGGGTGTTTCCAGGACTTGAACGCTTGTCTTTACACTCTTTCCAGGCTGACACTCTCGCCAAGAGGGGTCTCCATGTGAGCAGGAGTGTGCTACACGGAAGATTCGGGGAAGCACAACACTCTAACAATCCACGGGGTCTGTGAAGGTGAGGAGGGGCTTCTATAAAATATAAGGGATCGAATATAAGCTAGTAGACAGCTGCTGGGAGAGTAAATGGACCAATGCACAGAAGGGACAAAACACTGCTGGCAAATGGTGTGGGGGGATGAATATAGGGAAGGGAGAAGAAAGGAATGGTTTACGGAAATTCATGTAGACAGCCAAGAAAGTGGTGCCAGATGTGACATCCTGTCCTACCCTGGCAAGAACATTTCAGTTGGAATTAAGCGAGGTGGTTCCTCTACCAATTCTACTGGTGTCAGGGTGTGTCACTGACAAACAACCTCAAGCAAACCTTCATTCAGCTCCTTTGTTTATGAAACAGTGAGCAATAACAGTATAACCAGCTCCCTCATTTATGAATCAGTGAACAATAACTGTAAAACAAGCTAAGTGAAAGAACTTTCCGAGCTTACACATGCTGTTTAAACGTGGTAATAATAAAAATGAATACTTTCTTTTATGATCCTTCTTTGAATTCTCTCCTCAACTGTGTCCACACTGGCACCCCACCCGCCAGATCCCTTTACCCTCTAAACTAGAGCTTAATCTGCAATTGTGGAAGAACTTATTCAAGATCCCTCTAAGGGTCCCCCTGGGCTGGGACTGAGGCTTCAGAGATGCCTCAGGTGCAGACGAGGCCCTGAAGGAGCTCACAGAAGGGAGGGGCCAACAGTCCAGGCCATTCCCAAGCAATGTGAAAGGGGCCCTTTGACTGAGCAGAGGGGAGCTGGTACTTCCTGTTGTGAGACTGGGCATCTAAACAGAAGCATCAGCAGCATCTGCGAGTTTAGCCCTAGGGGAAATGCCTGAGCTTCAGAAACATATGGAAAATTCACGAATTTGGAAATGGTTTGGGGCTTTGGGTGTAGACTACTACCACTGCCACTGCGGTCTCAAGCAAATTATTTAACATCTCTATACCACAATATCTGCCTGTTTATTATTATTATTTAATAGTAATAATATCCTCATTATTATTGGGGGATAATAATAGTAGCAATGTCACAGAGGTTTTCTTAGGGACTAAATAAATTAATCCATGTGAATTGCCTAAAATAAATCTGGCATCACTATGAAAACAAAAGAAGTATCAGCTATCACAATTGTTATTAATTACTATTAAGCTCTCAATACTACATCAGGCATTGTGATAAAGAGATCAGGAAAGGGAGGCAGTGAGGGCCAGGCCATTTTCAGTATTTTCCCACTTTTACCAATATTCACATCCACGGAGAGAGAAACGGTCTCTGGTCCTCTGGATTTGGGAGGCACTCACCTTCAGGGGTTGTCTCTCTTGCATGTTGGAAGCCTCCTGAGCAGATTCATCTAAAAGAAGGTGACAAATCAGAATTTTTCTTTGTTGGTACATATTTCCAAACTGCAGAGAGACTCCTGTAGTATCAGAATTCTGCAGCAGAGGGTTATGAGTCCACTCACTGTCAAGGAGTTACTTTGAGACAAGCCTCTGTATTATAACGGTTTATGCATTTCTTTGCAGCACCAATTCATAATTTTCCTTCTGATGGTTTATAAAAAGCGAACTAAAGCCCATCACGGCCTCATCCTATTCATTACATATTTCTTACTTGTTTCCCCAAAGAATTAAATTGACTGGTCTTTAACCAAAAATCACTGTATACTTAAAACGGTGAATTTTATAGTATGCCTCAATGAAACTGTTAAGTGTATGATGAACCATGGATGATTTAATCCAGCGGTTCCGGAATGTTTCCAGTATAAGAACACCTCTTTAATGTCAAAAACTTTGTAGATACTCAAACCACAGGACCGCCAGGGAAGTCCCTTGAAGTGAACACCTTTGAATAACCTGTGAACTCTGATTCTTTCTTTCCGTTTTATGGACTAGGAACTGGAGCTCAGAGAATTTGGAAGGCTTGCCCCGAGTTACACAGCTTTCATATCGATGAAACTCAAGTCTGTGACTCTGGAAGTCAGGTCTTTTTTGGTCTTGTTTTGTTTATTTTTAATTTTTGGCTGTGCCATGCAGCTTGTGGGATCTTAGTTCCCTGACCAGGGACTGAACCTGGGTCCCGGCAGTGAAAGCGCCAAGTCCTAACCACTGGACCACCAGGAAATTCCCTGGAAGTCAGTTCTGATGTTTCAGCTGGAGCTGGGTGAGCTCCTCAGCCCAGCCTGGCCCCAGGCCCGTCCAGGATCCATCTCCCACACCTAGCCCATGCACTTGAACATGGCCAGGGAAGCCAGAGGAGTTGTTCCCAAAGAGTTTCCTCTTACCTGATGTTTCCTTGCTCCGCTCACCAGAGGTATCTGCTTTTCCCGGGGGGCACAGTTGTTTCTGAGCCTGCTCTGAGCCTGATGTTACTGGTACTAACTTCAAACGACTTTTTTTCTCTTTGGGCTTCACCTTTTTAATCTGAAGGTCACATACAAAGAGTATCAATGGCATTTCTCGAGTGCTTCAGAGCTTACAAAGTGTCTTTGTGCGCAGTACCTTAATTAAAGTTCTCAACAAGTCGGGGAGATCATTATATTTCCTGTACCTAAATTACGGGGAACCTGGGAAGTTAGAAGGAAAAGGAAATGGTCTACATGAAGGGTGTTTCCAGGACTTGAACGCTTGTCTTTACACTCTTTCCAGGCTGACACTCTCGCCAAGAGGGGTCTCCATGTGAGCAGGAGTGTGCTACACGGAAGATTCGGGGAAGCACAACACTCTAACAATCCACGGGGTCTGTGAAGGTGAGGAGGGGCTTCTATAAAATATAAGGGATCGAATATAAGCTAGTAGACAGCTGCTGGGAGAGTAAATGGACCAATGCACAGAAGGGACAAAACACTGCTGGCAAATGGTGTGGGGGGATGAATATAGGGAAGAGAGAAGAAAGGAATGGTTTACGGAAATTCACGTAGACAGCCAAGAAAGTGGTGCCAGATGTGACATCCTGTCCTACCCTGGCAAGAACATTTCAGTTGGAATTAAGCGAGGTGGTTCCTCTACCAATTCTACTGGTGTCAGGGTGTGTCACTGACAAACAACCTCAAGCAAACCTTCATCCAGCTCCTTTGTTTATGAAACAGTGAGCAATAACAGTATAACCAGCTCCCTCATTTATGAATCAGTGAACAATAACTGTAAAACAAGCTAAGTGAAAGAACGTTCCGAGCTTACAAATGCTGTTTAAACGTGGTAATAATAAAAATGAATACTTTCTTTTATGATCTTTCTTTGAATTCTCTCCTCAACTGTGTCCACACTGGCACCCCACCCGCCAGATCCCTTTACCCTCTAAACTAGAGCTTAATCTGCAATTGTGGAAGAACTTATTCAAGATCCCTCTAAGGGTCCCCCTGGGCTGGGACTGAGGCTTCAGAGATGCCTCAGGTGCAGACGAGGCCCTGAAGGAGCTCACAGAAGGGAGGGGCCAACAGTCCAGGCCATTCCCAAGCAATGTGAAAGGGGCCCTTTGACTGAGCAGAGGGGAGCTGGTACTTCCTGTTGTGAGACTGGGCATCTAAACAGAAGCATCAGCAGCATCTGCGAGTTTAGCCCTAGGGGAAATGCCTGAGCTTCAGAAACATATGAAAAATTCACGAATTTGGAAATGGTTTGGGGCTTTGGGTGTAGACTACTACCACTGCCACTGCGGTCTCAAGCAAATTATTTAACATCTCTATACCACAATATCTGCCTGTTTATTATTATTATTTAATAGTAATAATATCCTCATTATTATTTGGGGATAATAATAGTAGCAATGTCACAGAGGTTTTCTTAGGGACTAAATAAATTAATCCATGTGAATTGCCTAAAATAAATCTGGCATCACTATGAAAACAAAAGAAGTATCAGCTATCACAATTGTTATTAATTACTATTAAGCTCTCAATACTACATCAGGCATTGTGATAAAGAGATCAGGAAAGGGAGGCAGTGAGGGCCAGGCCATTTTCAGTATTTTCCCACTTTTACCAATATTCACATCCACGGAGAGAGAAACGGTCTCTGGTCCTCTGGATTTGGGAGGCACTCACCTTCAGGGGTTGTCTCTCTTGCATGTTGGAAGCCTCCTGAGCAGACTCATCTAAAAGAAGGTGACAAATCAGAATTTTTCTTTGTTGGTACATATTTCCAACCTGCAGAGAGACTCCTGTAGTATCAGAATTCTGCAGCAGAGGGTTATGAGTCCACTCACTGTCAAGGAGTTACTTTGAGACAAGCCTCTGTATTATAACGGTTTATGCATTTCTTTGCAGCACCAATTCATAATTTTCCTTCTGATGGTTTATAAAAAGCGAACTAAAGCCCATCACGGCCTCATCCTATTCATTACATATTTCTTACTTGTTTCCCCAAAGAATTAAATTGACTGGTCTTTAACCAAAAATCACTGTATACTTAAAACGGTGAATTTTATAGTATGCCTCAATGAAACTGTTAAGTGTATGATGAACCATGGATGATTTAATCCAGCGGTTCCGGAATGTTTCCAGTATAAGAACACCTCTTTAATGTCAAAAACTTTGTAGATACTCAAACCACAGGACCGCCAGGGAAGTCCCTTGAAGTGAACACCTTTGAATAACCTGTGAACTCTGATTCTTTCTTTCCGTTTTATGGACTAGGAACTGGAGCTCAGAGAATTTGGAAGGCTTGCCCCGAGTTACACAGCTTTCATATCGATGAAACTCAAGTCTGTGACTCTGGAAGTCAGGTCTTTTTTGGTCTTGTTTTGTTTATTTTTAATTTTTGGCTGTGCCATGCAGCTTGTGGGATCTTAGTTCCCTGACCAGGGACTGAACCTGGGTCCCGGCAGTGAAAGCGCCAAGTCCTAACCACTGGACCACCAGGAAATTCCCTGGAAGTCAGTTCTGATGTTTCAGCTGGAGCTGGGTGAGCTCCTCAGCCCAGCCTGGCCCCAGGCCCGTCCAGGATCCATCTCCCACACCTAGCCCATGCACTTGAACATGGCCAGGGAAGCCAGAGGAGTTGTTCCCAAAGAGTTTCCTCTTACCTGATGTTTCCTTGCTCCGCTCACCAGAGGTATCTGCTTTTCCCGGGGGGCACAGTTGTTTCTGAGCCTGCTCTGAGCCTGATGTTACTGGTACTAACTTCAAACGACTTTTTTTCTCTTTGGGCTTCACCTTTTTAATCTGAAGGTCACATACAAAGAGTATCAATGGCATTTCTCGAGTGCTTCAGAGCTTACAAAGTGTCTTTGTGCGCAGTACCTTAATTAAAGTTCTCAACAAGTCGGGGAGATCATTATATTTCCTGTACCTAAATTACGGGGAACCTGGGAAGTTAGAAGGAAAAGGAAATGGTCTACATGAAGGGTGTTTCCAGGACTTGAACGCTTGTCTTTACACTCTTTCCAGGCTGACACTCTCGCCAAGAGGGGTCTCCATGTGAGCAGGAGTGTGCTACACGGAAGATTCGGGGAAGCACAACACTCTAACAATCCACGGGGTCTGTGAAGGTGAGGAGGGGCTTCTATAAAATATAAGGGATCGAATATAAGCTAGTAGACAGCTGCTGGGAGAGTAAATGGACCAATGCACAGAAGGGACAAAACACTGCTGGCAAATGGTGTGGGGGGATGAATATAGGGAAGAGAGAAGAAAGGAATGGTTTACGGAAATTCACGTAGACAGCCAAGAAAGTGGTGCCAGATGTGACATCCTGTCCTACCCTGGCAAGAACATTTCAGTTGGAATTAAGCGAGGTGGTTCCTCTACCAATTCTACTGGTGTCAGGGTGTGTCACTGACAAACAACCTCAAGCAAACCTTCATCCAGCTCCTTTGTTTATGAAACAGTGAGCAATAACAGTATAACCAGCTCCCTCATTTATGAATCAGTGAACAATAACTGTAAAACAAGCTAAGTGAAAGAACTTTCCGAGCTTACAAATGCTGTTTAAACGTGGTAATAATAAAAATGAATACTTTCTTTTATGATCCTTCTTTGAATTCTCTCCTCAACTGTGTCCACACTGGCACCCCACCCGCCAGATCCCTTTACCCTCTAAACTAGAGCTTAATCTGCAATTGTGGAAGAACTTATTCAAGATCCCTCTAAGGGTCCCCCTGGGCTGGGACTGAGGCTTCAGAGATGCCTCAGGTGCAGACGAGGCCCTGAAGGAGCTCACAGAAGGGAGGGGCCAACAGTCCAGGCCATTCCCAAGCAATGTGAAAGGGGCCCTTTGACTGAGCAGAGGGGAGCTGGTACTTCCTGTTGTGAGACTGGGCATCTAAACAGAAGCATCAGCAGCATCTGCGAGTTTAGCCCTAGGGGAAATGCCTGAGCCTCAGAAACATATGAAAAATTCACGAATTTGGAAATGGTTTGGGGCTTTGGGTGTAGACTACTACCACTGCCACTGCGGTCTCAAGCAAATTATTTAACATCTCTATACCACAATATCTGCCTGTTTATTATTATTATTTAATAGTAATAATATCCTCATTATTATTTGGGGATAATAATAGTAGCAATGTCACAGAGGTTTTCTTAGGGACTAAATAAATTAATCCATGTGAATTGCCTAAAATAAATCTGGCATCACTATGAAAACAAAAGAAGTATCAGCTATCACAATTGTTATTAATTACTATTAAGCTCTCAATACTACATCAGGCATTGTGATAAAGAGATCAGGAAAGGGAGGCAGTGAGGGCCAGGCCATTTTCAGTATTTTCCCACTTTTACCAATATTCACATCCACGGGGAGAGAAACGGTCTCTGGTCCTCTGGATTTGGGAGGCACTCACCTTCAGGGGTTGTCTCTCTTGCATGTTGGAAGCCTCCTGAGCAGACTCATCTAAAAGAAGGTGACAAATCAGAATTTTTCTTTGTTGGTACATATTTCCAACCTGCAGAGAGACTCCTGTAGTATCAGAATTCTGCAGCAGAGGGTTATGAGTCCACTCACTGTCAAGGAGTTACTTTGAGACAAGCCTCTGTATTATAACGGTTTATGCATTTCTTTGCAGCACCAATTCATAATTTTCCTTCTGATGGTTTATAAAAAGCGAACTAAAGCCCATCACGGCCTCATCCTATTCATTACATATTTCTTACTTGTTTCCCCAAAGAATTAAATTGACTGGTCTTTAACCAAAAATCACTGTATACTTAAAACGGTGAATTTTATAGTATGCCTCAATGAAACTGTTAAGTGTATGATGAACCATGGATGATTTAATCCAGCGGTTCCGGAATGTTTCCAGTATAAGAACACCTCTTTAATGTCAAAAACTTTGTAGATACTCAAACCACAGGACCGCCAGGGAAGTCCCTTGAAGTGAACACCTTTGAATAACCTGTGAACTCTGATTCTTTCTTTCCGTTTTATGGACTAGGAACTGGAGCTCAGAGAATTTGGAAGGCTTGCCCCGAGTTACACAGCTTTCATATCGATGAAACTCAAGTCTGTGACTCTGGAAGTCAGGTCTTTTTTGGTCTTGTTTTGTTTATTTTTAATTTTTGGCTGTGCCATGCAGCTTGTGGGATCTTAGTTCCCTGACCAGGGACTGAACCTGGGTCCCGGCAGTGAAAGCGCCAAGTCCTAACCACTGGACCACCAGGAAATTCCCTGGAAGTCAGTTCTGATGTTTCAGCTGGAGCTGGGTGAGCTCCTCAGCCCAGCCTGGCCCCAGGCCCGTCCAGGATCCATCTCCCACACCTAGCCCATGCACTTGAACATGGCCAGGGAAGCCAGAGGAGTTGTTCCCAAAGAGTTTCCTCTTACCTGATGTTTCCTTGCTCCGCTCACCAGAGGTATCTGCTTTTCCCGGGGGGCACAGTTGTTTCTGAGCCTGCTCTGAGCCTGATGTTACTGGTACTAACTTCAAACGACTTTTTTTCTCTTTGGGCTTCACCTTTTTAATCTGAAGGTCACATACAAAGAGTATCAATGGCATTTCTCGAGTGCTTCAGAGCTTACAAAGTGTCTTTGTGCGCAGTACCTTAATTAAAGTTCTCAACAAGTCGGGGAGATCATTATATTTCCTGTACCTAAATTACGGGGAACCTGGGAAGTTAGAAGGAAAAGGAAATGGTCTACATGAAGGGTGTTTCCAGGACTTGAACGCTTGTCTTTACACTCTTTCCAGGCTGACACTCTCGCCAAGAGGGGTCTCCATGTGAGCAGGAGTGTGCTACACGGAAGATTCGGGGAAGCACAACACTCTAACAATCCACGGGGTCTGTGAAGGTGAGGAGGGGCTTCTATAAAATATAAGGGATCGAATATAAGCTAGTAGACAGCTGCTGGGAGAGTAAATGGACCAATGCACAGAAGGGACAAAACACTGCTGGCAAATGGTGTGGGGGGATGAATATAGGGAAGAGAGAAGAAAGGAATGGTTTACGGAAATTCACGTAGACAGCCAAGAAAGTGGTGCCAGATGTGACATCCTGTCCTACCCTGGCAAGAACATTTCAGTTGGAATTAAGCGAGGTGGTTCCTCTACCAATTCTACTGGTGTCAGGGTGTGTCACTGACAAACAACCTCAAGCAAACCTTCATCCAGCTCCTTTGTTTATGAAACAGTGAGCAATAACAGTATAACCAGCTCCCTCATTTATGAATCAGTGAACAATAACTGTAAAACAAGCTAAGTGAAAGAACTTTCCGAGCTTACAAATGCTGTTTAAACGTGGTAATAATAAAAACGAATACTTTCTTTTATGATCCTTCTTTGAATTCTCTCCTCAACTGTGTCCACACTGGCACCCCACCCGCCAGATCCCTTTACCCTCTAAACTAGAGCTTAATCTGCAATTGTGGAAGAACTTATTCAAGATCCCTCTAAGGGTCCCCCTGGGCTGGGACTGAGGCTTCAGAGATGCCTCAGGTGCAGACGAGGCCCTGAAGGAGCTCACAGAAGGGAGGGGCCAACAGTCCAGGCCATTCCCAAGCAATGTGAAAGGGGCCCTTTGACTGAGCAGAGGGGAGCTGGTACTTCCTGTTGTGAGACTGGGCATCTAAACAGAAGCATCAGCAGCATCTGCGAGTTTAGCCCTAGGGGAAATGCCTGAGCCTCAGAAACATATGAAAAATTCACGAATTTGGAAATGGTTTGGGGCTTTGGGTGTAGACTACTACCACTGCCACTGCGGTCTCAAGCAAATTATTTAACATCTCTATACCACAATATCTGCCTGTTTATTATTATTATTTAATAGTAATAATATCCTCATTATTATTTGGGGATAATAATAGTAGCAATGTCACAGAGGTGTTCTTAGGGACTAAATAAATTAATCCATGTGAATTGCCTAAAATAAATCTGGCATCACTATGAAAACAAAAGAAGTATCAGCTATCACAATTGTTATTAATTACTATTAAGCTCTCAATACTACATCAGGCATTGTGATAAAGAGATCAGGAAAGGGAGGCAGTGAGGGCCAGGCCATTTTCAGTATTTTCCCACTTTTACCAATATTCACATCCACGGGGAGAGAAACGGTCTCTGGTCCTCTGGATTTGGGAGGCACTCACCTTCAGGGGTTGTCTCTCTTGCATGTTGGAAGCCTCCTGAGCAGACTCATCTAAAAGAAGGTGACAAATCAGAATTTTTCTTTGTTGGTACATATTTCCAACCTGCAGAGAGACTCCTGTAGTATCAGAATTCTGCAGCAGAGGGTTATGAGTCCACTCACTGTCAAGGAGTTACTTTGAGACAAGCCTCTGTATTATAACGGTTTATGCATTTCTTTGCAGCACCAATTCATAATTTTCCTTCTGATGGTTTATAAAAAGCGAACTAAAGCCCATCACGGCCTCATCCTATTCATTACATATTTCTTACTTGTTTCCCCAAAGAATTAAATTGACTGGTCTTTAACCAAAAATCACTGTATACTTAAAACGGTGAATTTTATAGTATGCCTCAATGAAACTGCTAAGTGTATGATGAACCATGGATGATTTAATCCAGCGGTTCCGGAATGTTTCCAGTATAAGAACACCTCTTTAATGTCAAAAACTTTGTAGATACTCAAACCACAGGACCGCCAGGGAAGTCCCTTGAAGTGAACACCTTTGAATAACCTGTGAACTCTGATTCTTTCTTTCCGTTTTATGGACTAGGAACTGGAGCTCAGAGAATTTGGAAGGCTTGCCCCGAGTTACACAGCTTTCATATCGATGAAACTCAAGTCTGTGACTCTGGAAGTCAGGTCTTTTTTGGTCTTGTTTTGTTTATTTTTAATTTTTGGCTGTGCCATGCAGCTTGTGGGATCTTAGTTCCCTGACCAGGGACTGAACCTGGGTCCCGGCAGTGAAAGCGCCAAGTCCTAACCACTGGACCACCAGGAAATTCCCTGGAAGTCAGTTCTGATGTTTCAGCTGGAGCTGGGTGAGCTCCTCAGCCCAGCCTGGCCCCAGGCCCGTCCAGGATCCATCTCCCACACCTAGCCCATGCACTTGAACATGGCCAGGGAAGCCAGAGGAGTTGTTCCCAAAGAGTTTCCTCTTACCTGATGTTTCCTTGCTCCGCTCACCAGAGGTATCTGCTTTTCCCGGGGGGCACAGTTGTTTCTGAGCCTGCTCTGAGCCTGATGTTACTGGTACTAACTTCAAACGACTTTTTTTCTCTTTGGGCTTCACCTTTTTAATCTGAAGGTCACATACAAAGAGTATCAATGGCATTTCTCGAGTGCTTCAGAGCTTACAAAGTGTCTTTGTGCGCAGTACCTTAATTAAAGTTCTCAACAAGTCGGGGAGATCATTATATTTCCTGTACCTAAATTACGGGAAACCTGGGAAGTTAGAAGGAAAAGGAAATGGTCTACATGAAGGGTGTTTCCAGGACTTGAACGCTTGTCTTTACACTCTTTCCAGGCTGACACTCTCGCCAAGAGGGGTCTCCATGTGAGCAGGAGTGTGCTACACGGAAGATTCGGGGAAGCACAACACTCTAACAATCCACGGGGTCTGTGAAGGTGAGGAGGGGCTTCTATAAAATATAAGGGATCGAATATAAGCTAGTAGACAGCTGCTGGGAGAGTAAATGGACCAATGCACAGAAGGGACAAAACACTGCTGGCAAATGGTGTGGGGGGATGAATATAGGGAAGAGAGAAGAAAGGAATGGTTTACGGAAATTCACGTAGACAGCCAAGAAAGTGGTGCCAGATGTGACATCCTGTCCTACCCTGGCAAGAACATTTCAGTTGGAATTAAGCGAGGTGGTTCCTCTACCAATTCTACTGGTGTCAGGGTGTGTCACTGACAAACAACCTCAAGCAAACCTTCATCCAGCTCCTTTGTTTATGAAACAGTGAGCAATAACAGTATAACCAGCTCCCTCATTTATGAATCAGTGAACAATAACTGTAAAACAAGCTAAGTGAAAGAACTTTCCGAGCTTACAAATGCTGTTTAAACGTGGTAATAATAAAAACGAATACTTTCTTTTATGATCCTTCTTTGAATTCTCTCCTCAACTGTGTCCACACTGGCACCCCACCCGCCAGATCCCTTTACCCTCTAAACTAGA